>NW_024103874.1:320000-5146299 GCF_003945595.2 Pipra filicauda
ATACATACATAGATCACATTTTCTGCAGCATCAGCCACTTAAGTTCACATCTCCCAGTTTCATTTTGAATTTGAAGTTTGAATCAATCCAAAACTGCAAGGCCAAACTCTTTTGAAATTTCCAAGTTTCATCTGCTTTTGATACAAAACTCTCAACCATAAATTGACTTCACACTTTGTAATGAAACTCCAGACTCAGTGAATATTTGTGCTTTTTGTTTTATTGTCAAAGTTTGCCTTCCTGTATGAAAGTACTGCCTTTGCCCCTAAGGCTGAACTTGCATGAACCCAATTTAACAAATTTGCTTTAAATAACTTTTTCAGTATTCTCTGAGTGCTGCTACAAAAGAAATTGTGTGGTGAGTGGTGGGCTATGAATGCCCTAAAAGAGAAGAAAGCACATAACAGGCTGGCACAGACATATTTGCTATTGTAGTTGGCATTTTCAGGAAGACTCTGAATCCATGTGTCTTTTCCACCCTGAAAAATGCCTGTTTGGCAGCAGTTTGAATGGTACAAGCAAGTAGCTCCACTGGAACATGGTGATGAAACAGCTGCCAGTCAACCACTGCTTAATCTGTCTCTGTCACCCCAGATTCCTTCATGTTAAAAATGAGTTTATATTCCATTGGAACTGACCATCAGTTCCAATCCTGTATCTTTGCAGTCGCTTCCTCAAATTGTTCTTTTGGGCAAGAAATCCAATAACAAATGTGGAAAATCAAGTGTGAACGAGCTCCTTCCCTAGGCTGTCTTATTGAAATAACATTTCATGCAAATAATCTCATTAGTGTAAAGATTTTGTTCCCTAGTTCTGACCAGTAACTTAAGTTCCTGTGATTGAGCTGTGAGCTGCTGTGCAAGACAGGGGGATTTGCAAGGATGACCAGCACATGATCCAGCATGAAACAGTCAGAAAGCAGCAAACCCCACGTCCTCAGGAGGTTGCACCTCATTCCCAGGGTGGGGAATCACAGATCCTGGCTTTGGAGCCAGCCAGGCATTTGTCAAATGTTTCACAAGGTTTGGAGGCAAAAAAAGGCAGATTTAATGATAAATTATCACGCACTGTCTCCGACATTAAAGGACATCATTGGCTCTCTTCTCCGTGGTGTAAATCAAGGTAATGTGTGAATCCTTTAAAAGTAACATGGAATTTAAAATGGAAAATATGAGAAGCTGGTAGAATTACTGCTAAAATCATCCGTTTATTATCTAGGTGTGCTTAATAGCCTGCTAGCTGATGAAAAATCATTTGCTAACCCCAAAGAATGGTTCATTTTCCAACTCAATCATTCAGCCATGCATTGACCAGAGCTTTTAAAAAATACACCTTGTATTACTTCTTTTGTCAATGTCTGGAGATAATTTATAATAGCAATAACTTCCATTAACACACCTACTAAGCAGTTTAGTTACAACAGGTAAGATTTGCATGTGGACTTGAGATGTTTTAATAGCAAACCAATTATCTGCCAATGAATCCACCATTTTAAAGTGGTTTCTTGGTTGGCCAGAAGTTAATTCAGTTATATAGTAATTAATAGACTCAATTGTTCCATGGTAATCAAGATCCTGTATATAGATTGGCAGACTTGTTTCTTCTGTACGTTAAGGTAAACTTACATTGCTCTGACAATGCACTTACAACCCTTAATAGAACAGCAGAAAAGGGATCTTAACATAATTAGGCTCTTTTCCTCTTGCCTCGTTAATAAATATTCAGCGTTTCTGCCACAGATTTTTTCCCAGGCATTTCCCAAACTCTTGTCAGAGGAACCCCTTCCAGTTGCTCACACAGCAATGGAGTCTGAGAGCAGCTCCTGCTGGGCTGCCCCACACTCAGGGTGTTATAACCCAGTTACACCTAACTCAGCCTCTCTCACCTCCTGTGCAAGGTGTTCCTGGAAAAGGAACACCGGGGTTATTTTCTCCCTGTACCTGGAGGGAGGTGTTTAGGGCAGTGCTTTGACAATACAGCTGGTTGCAGCAAATTTGCTGCCAGGGAGAGCACTCCAGCACCTCCACCCTGGGCATGTGCCCTCTCCTCTTCCTCCTGGGCCACAACACCTCCACTCACTGTTCCCAGCAACAACCAGTTTGGAGTTAGAGTGACTGAGGAGGAGCCCTACAAAGAGAGTAAATTCAGTGTAACTCACTGATCTGGTTTATCATTTGGTCAGGTGAACACCAGCACCCCCAGGAAGGGACAGAAACATGTGTGGAACAGATCAGAGGACATGGAAAACTTCTTTTGGTATCAATTAACCATTAGATTTGCTCGGCTGGGTACTAAACAAATGAACCCTCTACAGCTTAGATTTAAAGAGGGGAGGCACTCCAAGAATGCCCTTAGCAAAGAAACTGCCTTTTATAGATGTAAGGGTTCCTACATGGTGCTTTTACAGGATATTACAGCTTGAAGTTTAACAAGACAGTTTTAAATTCTGAATATTTCCTTTTGTTCCTTTGATACCAGACGTCTTATTAGTGGGGGGAAAAAAGAGAAAAGAAAAATAGAAACCAAACCTTGAGCATCAGAAGTCAGATCTAAGAAGATATTTTTCTTACTCCTTTGGATAAGTTCACATGTTTTATCACTTGAATCCAAGTCAAAGATGCTTTTGGAAATCTCTGGGATTTTGTGCAGAACAGGGAATGTGTGTTCTGGCGATCGCTGCTGCTGTCCCGTAGGTTTGCTGTGCAGTGCTGTTCTGCTCAGTTGCTAAGCCCCACATCAAGTCATGTGTGTGCTGAGAGGTTCAAGGATCATAGAGTTTTCTTCAGTTTCTTGAACATGATTAGATTTTTTGTAATTTGCATTTTTAGCCACTAAACAGTGATACATTATATTTAGAAAATGAGATGCTCTGAGTGTTAGCAAGATGTGACAGTGACAAATCTTATGAACGTTAATACTGAAACCCATCATAGTTCCAGTCCCACTTGCTGTATTATAGCTTAGTCTAAGGTTTGGGAGGGGCTGTATTCTAGTTATCAAGTTGCCACTGTTCAAACGTCATTTTTTGCTCAATTTAAAAACAATATGCAGTTGTGGAAGCTGTATCTAGTGGTTATGAAGACTTTAGAAAAAAAAATACAAAAAAAAGTCACTTTCCCAAAGGTCTCCAATAAGCCACAGGTTTGCAGCTTTTGCAGTGTGTCCTACATACATCTTGTGCCTGTGGAGTCTGTACAACTGTACAGCCAACACCTAATCAGGCAAAAAATACATCCTGAGCTCCCTGAGTTGGTACCACTGGTGTTAAGTGTCTGTCAGAGTTTCTATTGTGATCACCCTTTCAGAGATTTATCACTCAGCTCTAATACCTGGCTCCAGGCTAAAAATTGGCATGCAAGAAAGCAGGTTTGGTTTAAAGATATACTGAAGCTGCACAAGTGGGTAAAGTCACTCTCTGGCTTCACAGTTCTGTTTTCAACAGTGTGTCTGGGTGAGAGCCAGGGGATTTGAGTCTCACTGCAATTCCTGGGGGAAGGGCTCAGGATCACACTCTCCTGGGATCCCACCTGCCTGCAGGAGATGTTGGTTTTCAGCTCCAGGCTCTGGCTCCATGGTCTCCTTCTGGAAGGTTCGGGGGTCAGACATCACCCTGCAGGTGCATAGGGAGCACTGCTGTTGTTGCACAATGGTTCACTTTGGGTTGGAAATCCCAGATACACCAGGCCTTTGACCTCACAAGGGACCAGAACTAATACTCCTCTGATATATGATACCTTTCTCTGGGTTCTGAAATTAAAGAATACCCAAACAAATATAATGTATACTAACAGCTGCAATGCAGGTAACACAGGACATGGTTCTACAAAGCAGGAGCTCTTTTCTGATGTCTTCTGGGAGCTATGGCTTGTCCCTCACACACGAAGACTCACAGGGTAACAGCACTAGCACTTGGTGTCTGGTCATCAGAAGTTGCATTTCCTCTTGTTGCTTCCTTTACACTGAGGTTTTGGCCTGACACTTTCTCTGCAATTCCCCTCTGATCAGTCCCTCAACAGCCTTTTTTCGTTCCCTGTTTCAGCCCAAAGTTTTTTGGAGAGAGCAAAGAAAAAAAAATCTTTCTGTGAAAGATTTTACAGTTTGTAGGTTAAACCCTGTAGATGTTCCATCCTGGATGTGTCTTTCTGAGTATCCCTCCTGAGACCTAGCCTGGTTGTATGTTATTGGGGAAATAGGCATCATTTAAAAAAAAAAAGACACCAGTCTCTCATGGTGGCTGTACTATCAATGCATTTATAACTCAGTCAGAACTCTGCCAACATATTCTATACCAAACTCATCGATCTTTTGTTTTGGAAATAAACCCAAAATTGTGCATTTGCTTTGTGCTCTTTGGTTTGTATTTCTTTTTCTTAATAAAAACCATTTACAGTAAATAGTAAAATATGCTAAATTTGCACATTGTAACTGCTGGAAAGATTTCTGAGTCTTTGTGTACTGCAGATATTTTGGTGTTAGTTGATGCTGATGGATAGAGGCAGCACAAATATATCTACTTGGGTAAAACTGGGATTTCTACCAACCAGGATTTGTACCTTTTGTCTCCAGCAGTCTTTCAAGACTGTATTTCAGACTACCCATTTTTCCAAGAGCAAACAAAGCAGATAGCATCCTTTAGCAGGCGTAAGTCCAACAAATGTCAAATTCTGAACAACATTACTTTGTGTCTCTATTTAACATTAAAGCTGATGGCTTTTTGACAGGTTTATAGCTGACAACTTCCATAGCCAGTCATGCAGTTTGAGCTAATTTGATGAATCAACTTGATGTTCTATAGTCCCAGTTGGCTTCAATAGCGTATGTGCTCAATTTTCTGCTGGAGGTCAAAAATAAGCTTTGAAATTTGGCTAATCCCATCACATCCGCAGAACATGTCTGGTGGAAAAATCTTTGGACATGAAGTCTTGACTAATGCCAGAACTAGAAAGGAAAACTTAGTAATTTCATTAGACCCATCAATCATGAGTCGTGTAGGCACAGCAATCAGGGGTCTCATGTCCAGCAATTTACTGGTGAGCTTTCAAATGCTTTAGTGGTCAGGGAGGAGGAGGAACATTCCTCAAGCCTGGGTCTTGTCCTGGAGGAAAATGGGCCTTATTGTTAATGTACATTTAGAACAAATGCTGACTGAATGGTGGTGGGGAGACAGAGAATGCCAAGATTTTCGAATTATGTCTTTCTGAAAAGATGGGCCCTGCCGTGGCAGGGGTGTATGTTAGAAATGCCCTGCTGTTTTGTGCTGGTTTTAGAACTGCAATTTCTATGGTAAAATCATTACCACTCATGAGACTGAAGCATCTCAGATAACCAAGCAGCAGTAAATGCATTGAAACCTCTAACACAAGTTTTAACATATTTCTCCAACCAATGTATTTGGTCCTTATTCATATTTAATGGTTCTTAGGCTTTGAAATTTCAGTCTAACTCGATGCTTGCACTTTTGGGCTTTAACGTTGCTCCAAAGTAGAAACTAAAAACTTCAGCTTTCGTGATGGCTTGGCATTGAAAAGGCACAGAAATAAATGCTGCCATGTTCTGTCATGCCTTGGTTAAACAGTTGTGGTCAATGAAGGTTCCAGTACCATGGCCCTTTCTGGCTTCATCTTGTGTTAAATGTGTTTTAACTATATGTTGGTAAATCTGTCACGTGTGCAATGCAAATACTTTGAGAGGTTTGACTTTAACTCTGCTGTGTGCACTAGATTTTGGGGAGCAGGAGGATCTTCCACTGGGATGTTCTGAGTACCAAAGGGGACAAGACCTATGAGCTACACCAGGTTTGTGATTTGACTCCCAGAACACAGGGAGTACTGGTGTGTTGGGGCAGGTGCTGCTGGAAAGAAATCTCCTCACTCTCCTCCTCAGCAGGATGAAGTACTGAGGCCAACATTTCTGAGTCATCCTCAGCAGAAATCACATTATTCTTGTGTTTGGGTCGTAGTTCTGTTAAATACAAAGATGTTCGTACAGGCAATGACAATTTATTGTCTTTTTCTGCCTTAGGGCCTCCTAGAATTCTCTCAATTTGAATTACCTGATATGTGCCTGATGACCTTCAGCCTTGTACAGATTTTGGTGTCACTTGAAATGGCCCTTGGCAGTGGCTGGTAAAGATTATAGGGTCAAGGAAGGAGGCCTGCAGAGCTGTCCCAATACAAGGAGTCTGTCTCTGACAGACACCCACTCTGTGCTTTTGCTTTTGGTTGCACGTGTCTTATGATGAGAAGGAACAGAGTTTGGACACCCATTTCTGTTCTGATCCTACACCTGGGAGGCTGAACACAGAAGTTTTGTGAGAGGACTTTCTTGTTCAGGGAATACTGGCCTTGTAAATTGGATGCATGTACACACACACACATATATAGGCTTTTGTTGTGTGCTCTGTCCAAGGCAGCACATTCCCATCACTCAACCACCCTTCACCTCCCTCCTCCTGCCTTACACAGACAAGACAGAGCTCAGATGAGTCATGGTCATGGAGCTGTGTTTATTAGCAGGATGTACTGAATCACCAGATTAGAAGCAAGAAAAGTATCAAATACATATATATATACACTGCATATGTGTGTGTGTATGTACTTTTGTATCCTATTTCCAGTGATTAGAGCTGAACTATTGCTGGCACAAATTAGGCAGCAAACAGATCTAGGTCTGTTTCTCTTTTTTTTTTCTCTGAGTAGTAATTCACATTACATCAAAGGAGTGGATTTTTAAGAAACACTTTTGATTCTTAACTTGAATTTGTAACAATTTAAATGATTTACAAGGAGAGAGTCATTTGATAAAGAATGACACAGAGTCTGAGTATTTATATGAATACCAAACAATTCTAATGAAACCTGGAGATTGGACTTTTTCCTATCAACATTTCAGAACATTTAATTCCCTTTTTAACTACCTTCTTCTTGGTGTACATAAATATGTAACATTAGCCTAGGTTCACCTTTGTCTGTTAGTAACAAATTGTTCCCTGTGTATTCATAAGTGATGTTTCTGTGGTCAGTCTGTTTTCGTCAAGTTTGCCAGTGTGCTCTTTCCACTTGCTTTTTTAGACTGGGGCATTTAATAAGAAGAAACAGCTAAAATAGCCTGAACTAGATTTCTGTGAAGGAGCAGTCTCGTCCTGGGCTGACTGCAGAGCTGGAGATGAATTGCGTCAGCAGGTCTTTGTGGGGCCAGCTCAGCATCCTTTCTTTGCCTCTTGGATTTGACACTGCACTGATGGGCCTGGTGCCAGCTCTGAGCAGATTGGGCCCAGAGTTCTTCTCGTTGTTCTCATTGAATCAGCAGCTGTTTGTATTATCAGCTGGGGAACTTCAGTCGCTGTTGTGGCTGGTCCTGAAGCCTTCACCAATACTGGCACAAAAGCATTAAAAAATAAAGAAAAACAAGGGGGTTGGTCCCAGCGGTTTGTGCCTGCACGCATTGAGTGATATGATTAGCAGTGCTTTAGCACCTTATTTGTGATAAGAGAAGGAAATGACATTCTAGCACAAAAATCCCCTGAACTTTAATCGGCCCAGTCTCAAGGGGCTTTTGTGTTTTTACCTCTATTTCAATTTCAACTTTTCTGTGTATTAGTTCGTGGGAAGTTTGAGACCTGTTTACCAGGTAATCTGATCAACACTGTGACTCACCCTACACTGAAAAAAAAACCCAAAATGAGACAGGTAGGTGGGTAAGAACTTTCAATGTTAATATATTTATATTAGTTGTGAAATGTCCTTCCAGAAAATAGCTATTTGTTTTGTATGCATAAGAGAAAGAGCTGCATGTGTACGTGGATCACCTTGGTGCGTTTTACCTGGAGTCTCAGTGCTTCCAGGGGCCCGAGGTGCTGAGAATGCTCTGGGGCTTCCCCTGGACCCTGTGGTTCTAGGGCCTTCAGGCTGCTTGGTTGAGGGGCTGAAGTTTGCTCTGGAGCTCTGGGAAGTGTCTGTGGATTGTGGGCTGTATGTCCAGGGAGGAAGGGAAAGCAGAGAGGAGAAGGACATACGACTGAGAAGCGAAGGACATACAACTGTGTATCCCCCTGGACCAAAGTGTACTACGTGGCTGGAGAAATACATCTGCTGGAGCAGAAGGTCCCTTCCTCGCCTGTGTTTTGATGTATCTACAGTGCTTTGTCTCCTTGCGTGTTCATAAAACATTATGCATTTGAAAATAGCAGCTTTCCAAGTGCCATATGCTGAGAAATCTTAAGTACAGTCTTAAAAATCATGAGTGGCTTAGGGAGTTAATATTTTTTTTTAATAACGCATATTGGATTCTTACAGTTTGCTTTCTACTTTTAGAGCTGGTATGTTCTTGATTTCAGGCTTTTCCCTGTGACCATAAAAGCTGCATGCTTTCTTTTGGTTGTTTTTGTTTGAAATGAAATATGAGAGGCTCACAAAGCTACAGGACTGGAGGAAACAAGCTTTAAAGACAAGTACTGACTATCCTGAGACTGGTGATAAAATAAGTAGAATTGGCTACACTGACAAATGGTCCTGATTTCACACACAGCCCCTGCCCAGTTCCACCCCTGATTTATGTGCAGCTCCCTCAGTTGTGCACACCAAAACCAGGGGAATTCCACGGGCAAATGGCCGAGCAGGAATACCTGTGGACCGTTATCAATCTTCCCTGTGCACACTTGGGATGTGCCTGTGTTTTGTATTGGCAATTGCAAATTCCAGGTATTTACACATTTGTCCCATAATAGTTGGCCAAATATTTATTCTTAGCAGCTCCTGTTGCCATATTGTCACACACCTCGCTCTGCTGCTCTGGCACTGACGTTCCATACACTTGTCGTTCGAAGGGAACTATAATGCAAACACATTATAAAAAAAAAAAGGTGGTACATCCTATTTTTCAGTTCCCAGTTACAGGTGTTCAAAAGGAGAAGTCAGTGGTTACCCAGGAACTTCTGATCAGCAGATCCTGTTCAGCTATCTCTTCTTGAGTGCTCAGAAATAAAGGATTTAAGAATTGCTAGTACAGTGGTGCTCAGAAGTGTAGGGAGGTATCTCTGGTGACCTAAATCTGAATTCAAACTAAAGATTTGGCTTTACATCAGAGTTTTCCTACCTCACTAACCTGAAACATCCCATATAATTATAATACTGGGGACTCAAACCTGTGGTAAAACAAACATCATTTTTCTGTTTGCAACATCATATGAGGATGTTTTTGTCTTTTAAACCAAAAAGGAAAACAATTTAAAAATCCTTCTGATTTAGGTAAACTTAAGGAGTTGTGCAGAGCTGCATTCAGGCATTGAAGGACAAAACTTGATCTTAAGTCCTTCAAAACCCCACATGGTAATTTTTAAGTGTCCTTTTTGCATATGTAACTAACAGATGCTGCAGTGTCTTCAGATTCCTCCCATACCTTCCAAAATACGCACAATATATTCAGCCATTGTGGGTCTGGAGATTATATCTGTCAAGACTGGCTGCACGTGCAAGAAACATGATGGTAAAATATGTGGCAAGCTTGGGAACTGCAGGAGCAAGGAGCTCTGGGCTTGAACCCTTCAAAGGAGTCTGACACTGAACAAGGGAAGGGTTGATGCATTCAGGAAACTGCATCTCTTGCCCCAGGAAAATCAGATGACACCAGTAAATCTTCTCCCATCGAGTTTGTTTCCACATTTTATCTGAACTGGTTCTTATTTGGGTGATCAACTCTAAGTATCTTGTACAGCTACAGAGATAATAAAATAGCTCTGAGGCTACAGAGCAGGTCAGTGTCTCCGTGGGGTGCCTTTCAGCCATCTGTGTTATGGTGTGGTGGCACTGATATCTTCTGGAGACAAAATATTCACAGATTAAGGGAAAAATGAAGATGATATTTTTAATTCTTTTTAGTAAGGTTATGGTGGTAAGAAGGGAAATGGTATCACTGTTTGAGCCCTTGAATCTTTCTGAATCTTCCCAGAGACGTGCAGTTTCAGGATTTTGACCACACAATATGACTTGGTCGCCAGTTTAATTAAGAATTTGTCCTGTGGCCCCACCCCAACTGTGATCACAAATGTCCCTGTGGCAAATATGACAGTCGATTACGTGTTGAGGGAGTGTTTGAAGTCTTAATAGCAGTCTTTTGTACTTTGTTAGCTTTAACTTTTCAAATCATAAAAAAGTTCTTATCCACATCCCATTGTTCCTCTCTGGATCTACCTGCTGTGTCCACCTTGCTGTGCTGGAGGAGAGACATTGTCTGCTCTCACAGCCTCTGAGCTGCTTCACACGGAGCGGGAATTCACAGGCTTTCCAACTTTCGGAGAGTTTTCAGAGGTGCAGCACTTTGTCCTTTTCCCCTGTCTCTCTTACTCTCAGTGTGTGAGCGCTGCAGCCTTTCATCACACATCCCTGCAGCTCCCAGCCCGGGTTTGGATCACAGGGACCAGGCATACCCAGACAGGGGTTGTGTCCACACTGACTGAGGTTATGTTAGAGCAGGACTTGGACTGCCTTCCTCCTGTCAGACCTTGGCTCTTTTATTCCTTTGCAGAGCATAATTTCCATATGGGGCAGTGCAGGGCACTATTGATCTCCTTTCACTGGATCTTTTCATGCCTACTAACAGGCCAGACAGATCCAGATTTCTGAAGACTAAATTAAACTCAATTTTCTGAGTCAGAAAAACATGTTTGTTTCTTAGTTACTGTATGATGTGCTTCTCTGTTGACTTGAAATGTATTCTGTAATCCCATGCATATGTGATTTCTTTCTTGGTACTCCAGAGTGCACTCTATAGATAACACTTTCATGGTATTTTAAATTCCTATATCTTGACTGTTTTCAGAGAAATGAATATGATTTAACCTTCTTTAGAGCAAGGATAAACTTTGAAATGAAAACTAACATATGGTCTGTATGCTATTTTTGTAAATTTATTTTATAATTTCTGAGCTGATTTTGAGAGCTGATTATTATTTAACAAGTGGAGCAGGCTGTCAGGGTGGCTGCTGCAGCGCTGCCATGGATTAGCCCTCAGCTCTCCACAGTGCAGCTGAAGGGAAGCCCTGCAGGAGAGGGGCTGTGGGTCCCTGTGGTGCCCAGGGGCAGAGCTGCTCCCCCTGAGTGCCCGGCTGCAGCAGAGCCTGTTGGTCTGTCACTGCTCCTCACACCAAATCCACTCATACATTTTCCCTGGTAAATATCCTGCTGTCAGGCTGCATTACAGTCCTTTGTGACCCACTGCATTGGCTGTGTGTCTCCTTGAGGAGATCCTCCATGCTCTATCAAAGACCTTTCCTCCTTCCTTCCCCTCTTCCTAGGCACGTCTTTTCTGGGTTTGCTGTGTCCCACAGTTGCCAACCCTGGAGTTGTCCAGGAGGTTCCCAAATCACAGCTGGCTTCCCCGAGCTGAAGGATCCATGAAATCCTCTCATAAATCAACCCAAGGGTATTCTGTAGGAATTCAGCTGCCTTCCCAGGATTCTGCTAAGTATAAAGAGTAAGAATCCAGAAGGAAAAAGCCAGAAAGGAACCTTCCACCTTGGAGAAGGCAGTGGATGCTGTGCAACCATTGGCCTGGCTAATCTATCTGGGGAAGCAGGGATGGATAAATGTGGATGTGCTGTCAAAACATGTGAGGAAGCCATTTGCACATTACTATGGAAATTTTTTCTCAAACAAAAACTTCAAGTACAGATGTCTAAATGTTACAGGCCCTGCTATTTCATCTTTTGTGTGATGTTGTCTCTATTCCCCGTAGACCCCAAGACTACACCTCAACTTCACTGCTTCTGCATACAAATATTTGCCTGAAATATATAGTACATTGTAAGGTCACTTGCAGCTATGCCTGGAAAAATTAGACAAAAATCTGAACAAGTTTTCACAATTGAAATTAAGTAGGTCAAGAATCCATCTGGCTTGTCTGGTAATGTGCTCCTCACGCTAATGAGATCTTGAGAGAAGAACCCCATGTGTGAGGTTGCCAAGGTGAGCAAAACTCCTCATTACAACCCCATGAACAGCAGCAGCAGAGTCAGAGTTTTGTTTTATCTTTCCCCAACAATGCACTCTAAAAATGCTTTACCCTGCCTACGAAACTTTCTGGAATAGGTAGAAGTATTAAGTTCTGTAATTAACTTCTCTGATGTATTCCTTCATCTTAATGGGTGGGATGACCAGGCATAGATACTTGTGTACTTACCTTTCATTTGTATCTTCAAATAGATAAGAAAGATGTATTAAGTGATTAGAGTTTGCAGGATATGATGTTTATCCCATAGCTGATTATTCCATAGGTGAGTTAAGACCTCATTAAGACTTTGGTGTCAGGTCTAGTGCTGACTTGCATGTTGGATAAAATCATTTCCCATGGAATATAGGTTTTATGAATCATTAAGATATAAAGCACAAACCCAAAGTTACAAACCCTGCCATGGAATAGGTATTATAGAAAAACAGGAATACATAGTCATAAGGATATATAATTATATGTATGTGTGGGTATATATATAATGTTTAGTCTAGACATCAGTATAATTATGCACAATAAGATGTGACATCTGAGATTCATGTGTGTTATAAATCTTTTTGAAAAGGGAAATGGTTAAGTCTAGGAAAATATTAATTTTTGCCAGCATTTCTCTGCCTCAGTGCCTTTTTATATCTGAGTTCTGAAAGAAGACAAGGCAAATCATTTATTCTTGGGCCATTTTCTTTTAGTGTCCATCTTCTTATGTGGTCCAAAGGCCAGCAGTTCTTTCTCTAATGTGCAGATGAAGCAAACTCTTTTGTTGTCCTCCATCAGAAGGCAGAGAGCTTGAGGCTGAGCAGTTGAAAGCCATGGTCTGAAAATAGAGCTGGACAGTAGAGGCTGTTATTTAAATATCACTATATCTTTTTCCTAATGGAACTTGTAGGCTTGCTTGGAGAGTCAGGACGGGACATGACAAGAACAGAAACATTAAAGAAGTTATCTCTCAAATATTCATATTTGCAGCTGCTTTGGCTGGCAAATGAAGGGCCAGATTTCAAAACCTGGCCAGCTTCTTTGTGCCAGTAATTTACAGGAGAATGTGAATGGAATTAATTGTGGGTGGAATTTAAGCTATTTATTTGTCTTAAGAATTTAATTTTGGGGAAAGAAAACAGACATTTGAGTATTTAATATGTGCTCCCAGTTCAGTTACAGAACTGAACCTGCAGGGCTGCAAAAGCTGGAAAGGCCCAGATAAGGCCAGGATGAAAACGTTGCTCCAGATAAAACCGTTCAAGGTTAACAAATTGCCAGACATCTTAACCAATTGAGCCAGCATATTGCCTGCTCACAACTGTGCTTTCTGCCTTGCTGGATTTAACTTGCCTTGACTAGTGTTGAAGGTTCAAACCAGTTGGGGACCACAGAGCTTTACATAATTAAACATTAAGCTGGTTAGTGGGGTTAGAGCTGTTAAACACAGGGAACTGCAGGGCGCCCATCGAGCAGCGTGTTTGTCTCACGTTATTGTAAATATCCCTCAGAAAACAGCAAATGCAAAATGCCACGGGTGACAGGGACACTGCAGAGAATAAGCAGAGGACACGAGATGTTCAGCTGCTCAAAGTTTGCATCTCTGCAAACGAGGCAGGAGAGATTCACACGCCGTGTCAGCTCTCAGATGCATCCAGCAAATTCTTGTGACAACAGTGCAGGAGAAGGCGAGTGCTTTGTTGTGCATCCTGCGAGAAATATTACACACTGCAGAGCAAAGAAAACACACAGGGCCGGTCAATATTTTTCTTGAATTTACTCCTAGTGGTGGAAGCTCTGCCCAGAGTATTCCATTTATGTTTGGAGCTCTGCACTATATCATTGTGCTGCTCTGTGAAGTAAATTTATTCCTGAAAAAGAGTAACGGGCTTTCCTTGTAGCATAAAGTGTTGTCTGAGGGATTAACTGATTTTTAATTTTTTTTTTAAATTTGATGTGCAAAACAGAAAATAAAATAATTGCTTAGTTTCCAGGCTTTATTACACTTTTAAAAGTGGGTTTTTTTTTAATTTACTGGATTTCAAAGTAAAATGTCACTTGCAGAGGAAGAATTTAAAGGAGTTTCATTTGAAAAATAGAAAAAAACAGTTTTGACTTGATACAACTTGAGAGTCTTTTAGCTGGTTTTCTCCCATCAAAACATTTACAAATCTCACTCCTCATCTGTGAATAATTATGACCTGAAATGTCATTTTTTGGTCAGCAAACCCTGTGTGTGAAACATTTCCTGTAGCCCAACACCTGTAGAAGGTGATTAAAGGTCTCCTCGGTGTTAACGGAGTCTCCCCAGCACAGGAGGGGGATTTATTTCTCCAGGGAATTCTGGATTGCTGTGTGTCAGAACAACCTAAAGAAGGGAGATGTCAGCACACTCCCAGTGCCCCATTCCACATGGAACTCCTGGGGGAAGGTTTGTGGCTGCCCACTGCCCCTGGAAAGCCAGTGTAAGGAGATGTTGAATTCCTAACTCCAGCTCAGCTCCATGTCTGGGAATAAGGATGAGCCAAGGAAGAGTAGAAGCCAATGCAAATAATCTGCCACTAGTTCCTGGTGGTCTCCTGTCACCCTGTAGATCATTCCATTAAACATCTTTGTCTCACCATATATAACTTGGCTCCACTCTCTTGGGTTTGACTCAAGAGTAGAGCCAGGCCATAGGCTCAGTTTAGACTTTCTGGTTGCAATTCTGGCTTCTCCCGTGTTCAAACAAAAAACGTTTTCTGTTGGCTTTCTAAAAAAATAGCCACATTTCAGGTGAGGTTTTCTTGCTGCCTTAAAAGTGCTTTGCTACCAAGATATACACTGCTGGCTGCTGCTGGTTTGTCTGGAAGGTTGTTAGGAAAGTAGAACTTCCAAGAAAGGAAATATGGCCCAGAGAGGTCATTTCCACACATGAACAGACAGGGCTCAATTTCACTGTTTGCCTTTACATTCCTGCTTCCTGTGTATCAAAAAGGTGAAAATCCTGTTATTACACGCAGGCAGAAGGGTCCTTTTCAGTGCAGGGGACATTTACCAGTTGATTATTAGGAATGAGAATGTAGGATGACAAAACAGGTGAAAAAAACCTGATTAAAACAGATAAACTTTCGAAAACTTTTCCATTCAATCCTCTGGACATGAAATTTAGAGTAGGAAAAAGTAATCTTTCCTAATGTCCTGTTGGTTCATATTTTCAGGAGGGAAGTTCTAAGCTGAGAGAATATACAATTTTTTTCCCAGGAAAACTGATATATACTTAGAACACTAAGTATGGCTACTAATAACACACAAATGCTTTAAACTTTTCAATCTCTTTGGCTCCATTCAGCAGATCAGTGTGGTGGTTCAGCTCATTAGCATTTGAGTAAATTTGTTACACTTTTAAGGCCTGTTTTGGAATGACCTGTCCCGACGGATGCAGTGAATTCCAGATGCTAATGGCACCATTTATCAAGACAGAGCTTTTTCCCATAATGCATAAACCTTTCCTACATGGGAGTTTTACTGTGCATTCAATTCCAGTGCAATTCACTGCTCTGGGCAGAGGAAATGAAGAACTTCAGCAGTGTAAACACACTGGGAAAAGGCTCTTGGATCCGGGTGGCTCCTGGAGATGAAGGACTTATTTCCACAAAACTTGGCTTCTGCTGTAACAGAGTAGGGTAACTTTGGGTACTCCAGTTAAACTATCTGTCCAGATATCTGTCTTTGTGTTTCTCCTCTCTGAAACAGCTGAGCATCTTGTACCCTATCAAACCTTCTAAAAAATCAACATTATTTTTTGTGGAGTTACTTAGACACCAAATTGCTTTGGCAAGGGACATCTCTCTGCTGTTTATTGGGTTGTGCTACACAACACAGCTCATGTTAACTAATATTTTAGTGTTATTTAGCCCATTTGCTCTCTGTAGCTGCAGTGTAGCTTGCTCTTATGATGCCAGAATTCTTTCTTCTCTGTGATGTTTGCAATGGTATTAAAAGTAAAAAACTGACCATGCAAAAAATATAAAACATTATTTTGAGATTATGTTGAAGCCTGTATTAAATGTAAAACAAAAATATGGAAAGAATCAAATACTCCTTATCTCCCAGCTTACATTTTAATATTCTAATGTCTCAGAGTTTTCCAGTCTCCTTGACATTTGGAAGTGATCCCTGTGAAACCAGCTCGGTGTCTGAACAAACAGCAATGACCACGTTACTCCCATTCCCTGGACCCAAGACTTTTCATCTTTCCAGACTCTTGTACCTTGTCAGACTAAGCTGACACTTCAAAATGTAATAACTGCACTCCAAAAAAAAAAAAAAAAGTGCTGCATATTTCACTTCTGGAAAGCAATTAAATATAGATTTAATTTTACCTTTATTCACCATAGTGGTAGGAGCAGCTCCAGTTTGTACTAACTCAGTCTGACCAAAGCTGTTACACATGTTGGTGTGAGATCATGGGATTCTTTCCCTTTTTCCTGCCTGTTTTATTCCAGATACAGTTGGCTTCAGGTTCTCATCTCCTATTATTTACAGGGCAAGAATTTTGGGCCCTAATGCTACAAATGTTCCTGCATGTTTAACTACAAGCATATGAGCACTCCCAAATTGAGGCCCTGGAACTCTTCACAACTTAAGCACACAGTCTCCAATCCTCGAAATTCCTGTGCATATGCTTTTCCTTACCCCTTGGAGCAGCTCATTAATTTCAGCAGGACGACCCACAGTAGTAAAGTTAAAACACCTCCATAAGTATTTGCAGGTTCAGGCCCGTAGTGACATTTCTGGTCCTCCAATGTTATTTTATCCCAAAGCCTGTTCATTGTCAAAAACCGAACCTTTGAGTAATCAGGTCTCACAACTCCCCTCAAATCCCTTCCTGGAACTCATTTTGTATTCTTTTCTCTGGCAAAGCCTGTGGACAGCAGCAAGGCTGCCCTAAATCAAACAACCTACAGCATCTGACATGAATTGACAAGAGCCAAGTATGGCTGAGCTGAAGTTTAAACTAACCTGGAGTGAACAGTTCCCTCTGCTGTAGTTCAGTTTTAGTTTAGAGAGCACTAATTGCAGTTGCTCTCTACTTATCTGATTTATTATTTTTTTTGAATGATAGAAAATAAGCTGGATGAGAATCATAAATGAGAGAGATTTGAATGCCAAAATGCTGGAATTTGTGTTCTTAAGTGACCTGGAGGAAAGGCCTCTATTGCACTTGTTGGCTCCTTGTGTTTTGTAACATTTTTCTCCAAATGGGTTTGAAGGGGACAATTAAGTAGTTTCACAGCTTTGGTACAAAACCCATCTGTGTTATTGGAAGTTGTGCTGTGTAGGTGTGAGGAGCAGAGAAGTTGACAGTCCTGGACTAACGACTGGAAAATCCTCTTGCAGCCCCTTGTCAGGTCCCTGGGCAATTCCCTCTGCTCCAGGGAAGTGCAGAGGCCATTCCTGGTGAGGCATCATCCCCCAAAGCTACACAATTCCATCTGTTTGCTTACAAAAGTGAAGGTAAATTTGGGAACAGCAAGAGGGGCAGCACAGCCCAATGTGCTGGGCTGAAAGGCAGGAAATTCTGACTGCTCTTCCTGGCTCCTGCATTCCCTGCTGGAGGCCTGAGGAGGGACACTCGACTTCTCCAGCATCGCCTGTGACATGGAACAATGCACCTGAAACCCAACAGGACTTGAATTCCTGTTGGAGCAGTTCTGGCCTCTGTGAAGATGTGTTCCCAATGTGTCGCTCCTGTAGGAAACAGGGAAAAAAGCAGATGGAGAAAACAGTTGTAACTTCTTATGTAAACAGAGCTTGGATGTTGTAACAGGTTCCATCCACCAAATTCACACGGAGCTTTGGTCCCGAATTATGTCCAGGACTGCAGGTGCAAACAAAACATCATTTCTCTTGCAAAGAACTGGACTTACCCATCAGCACACCCAGCAGCTTCACCTGGATGGAAGTTGTGGTGGCTGTGCATTCAAAGGCCTGCCTTAAAAATCAAACTCCAACAATCCCAGAATTTCCTAATCCCCAAATACAAACAGCCGACATGGATTTTATGTCCTTGAGTATTAAAAGTGAGAGCATCGGTTGTTTTAAATGGAAACAGCAAATTACTGTATTTGAAACTCTGCCACTTGCTCCAAGCAAAGCTCAAACAAATTATGGCTTATCTGAATGATTTCAGATAAAATTTTGGATGGGATTAACTGTGATGTTCTTTGTTCTCTAAACTTTAGAGCACTTAAGGAGAGGAGCTGGCAGCATGGACAGAGTTTTATGATAAAAAATGTAATAACAGCTTTAGAAGAAGAAAGACAGATGCACATAAGCAAAGTTAGAATAAACTTGGAATTTCTGGAAATTTTATTAGTGAATATGGAGCCTTCTTGTCCATGTGTGGAAAAATACATAGGTATTTTAAAGGAAGAAGGAAATTTATTTACCTCCATTATGCATAGAAAGTAAGAAAAGTCTTAAACTTGTTTTGTTTCTGCGTGAGGTAAGATGAATGCTCCTGTTTTCAGAAACAGAATTTTAAAAATTTTAGATCTGTTTTTCCCTCCCACATAAAACTGATTATCAGATTCTCAGACCAGAACATGTTTTCCCAAGGACTGCATTTTTGGAAGTTATTTACTAAGATTGCTTCAGCGTTTTAAAATATCCAGGCCAAGCTTCCAGCTTTGGATTACATCAAATTTGAATTCTTCATATTTGCCATATTTTCAACTCCTAAAAGCAGGGAAGGAAGGAAAAGCAAACAACAACAACAACAACAGCAAAAGTAAAATAAATGTTTATTAAAAGGGGCCAACATTTGTTTGCAGCTATAAATGAATGAAGCTTCATTAAATTCAGGGGAGCTAGACCCACTTCCATTAGCAGAAAATAGGGTCCTTTTCTCTCTCTCCTTTTCAATAATTTTTCCAATGCTATTTTTAACAATTCTAGGGGGAGGCGGAAAGTAGGGTGGAAAACAGTTACAGCCATTTTATCACATTTTACTCCTAACAATGCAGTACAAATGAAAAGAAACCATAATGCTCTGTAGAATAATACATTAATCATCATCAGTCGTCATTCAGTGCAGGACGTTCTTTGCACACCATGGAAAACACGAGCAGATCCCTCAGAGAAGGAGAAATGCCTTATCTAATCTCACCTAGCCTGGAACACACAATGGGCTGCACTGGCCTTGGGGGGTTTGTCAGCTCCTGGATGGGGCAAACCCCATGGGATAGGTTTCTTTTGAACCCTGAGAGATTTATCAAAGAGGTGGGAATTAAAGGGGTTTAGAGGCCCATCCACCCAGAATATTTTTACTCAGCGACAAAGTGTTTTTCCTTGAGAAAAAATAACTAATTTCACTGGGAAAAAAACCCCAAACCTTTCTTAAGTTATTTTTCATGAGGAACTATCTGGTTTAACTTGGTATATTGTGCCTCATCACTGGAAGATTTATTGTCTAATTCCATTTGAGTCTATATGCAGCACCCAGCTCTCCTCTAGCCTTGCTCCCTTGGGAATGCCCAGGGGCCTGATCCTGCAAAGAGAATATCCCTCATGGCAGGGGTTCAGCATCCTTCACCAACCAGAGCCAGTGCCCTGCCAGGCTGGTGAGGCAGGAGGTGGGATCTGAAGTTGTGTGGAAAACTTGTCCTGGTGGGAAGAGAGGTGAGGAGAGTCCCTTTTTCTCCTGGGCTGAGCAGATCCCTGAGATGCTGCTCCTGGCCAAGCACAGCAGGACAGCCAGGGAGACTCTGCTTCCATTTATGCACAGTGGAGACACCGCCCACAGCTCCCTGATGCACCTCAGGGGTGTCATCTAGAACAACCCCATTGCTGCACAGTGTGGCAGCAGGACACACTCACAACTTTCTGCACAGCTCACAGAAGGGATGGTTTCACAACCTTCTCTTTCTTTGGGAAGTGTTGAGAGGCTACAGTTCAATCTCACTATTTTCCTTCTCCATTAGGCTTCTCCAGTAACTCAGCCTTCAAAAGCCAAGAGAGGAAAGCAGTCCCAAATTGTCCTGAATATACTGATGCAATCAAGCCTCAAACTGAAATCGGAGGGGATCTTTGTACTCTATAATCTCAAGCAATTCCCCTTCCCCCAGCTTTGTCACTTGCTCATAGGTCCCACCAATGCTCCTAACAACAGAAAATCATTGCAGTTGGGAGCCAGTGGTAGAAGTATGAACAGAAGGATGGTTGGGAGATTTCCTAGAGACATAATGTACAGAAGAAAAAAAGTAGGAGGCAGCTTCCAAATTCCTTGGATACTTGTGAAAACTTAAAGCAAAAATTCTCAATGAAACCTTTCCCCTACTATTTCTTTCCCGTGTCCCTCCCATTCTCTCTTGTTCCTATATAATAGTTATGCATATATATTTCTGCTCTAGTCTTGCATCTGTCTCATAAATATACCTCATAAATATATCTCCTAAGTGTGTGCATGCTCAGGTATGAAAATACTCTTTGTGCAGCACAGTAGTGTTTGTACTGTTTCCAATCTTCTGTATCTCTGAAAGATAAGTAGGTGCTATACTTATGTCATTTATTGCTATTTGTTTCTTTATGTTGGTTCCTCTTAAAGTGCTCTTCTCGTATCATAGCTCCAGGGCATCCTTGCATACAGTTATGATGCATAAAAAAACTGAAAAGCACGATTTAAACTGCAGCACCTCATCTGCTCTCCCTGTTTGTCTGTATTTTTCCCTCTGCCGAACATCATATTCCTTTCATCTGGCAACATAACATGAGAAATGGAGCACAATGGAGGGTGAGTCATTCTGGCTGAAAGGTGAGGGCCAGATTCTGCATTCCCTCCTCCAAAAAAACTCCTGTGCATTTGAATAAGAGCATTTCCCAAGCTGGGAGCCTCAAGTCTCAATCCTATATGATGGACAAGCTTTTTAGGTACAGGAGACTTCAGTTTGGGAAGCCATTGCCACTTCCCTTTTCAGTGTGGTGATTCTTAAAGTTCTTCCTGATTCTTTGCTCTTGGAGTGCCAGATTTGCTCCCAGTAGAAAGACCCTCATTGTTTAACCAACCCTTATCTGTAAAACCATCACAAGGAAATTTTGGAGGGATCTCAGCCTGTGCCTTCCAAAGTCTGGCTCAGTGAACTCAGTGAGGTTCTGGTGGTCTCAGTGAAGGGTTTGGTTGAATCAGAGCTTGTAGCCCAAACTGGTTAATATTTGGATGCCCTCTTGGGTGCAAAGGTCTCCAATCAAGCTGAAAACACCAGGAGTCCCTACAGGCCATCCAAACCAGCCAGCAGAGAGAGACTCTGAGCTCCGGCCAGCTCAGGCACCTCTGACTGGGGTTCCCATCCATCCCTTGGAGCCTGCCCACCCTGTCCTGCCACAGTCAGAGCTCTGCTCTGCAGCATGGAGCCATCCTCTGCCTGACCGGATTTGCAGCCTGTTCTGCCACCTCCCAGGAGAGCACAGTAACCACCAAACTGTTCCTGCTTTGCATAGAAAGATATTAAAGAAGGGATGAGAGGAGATAGAAAGACAGATTAAGGCTCCTGGGCTGCTGTAGAATGTGGGAGCGTCACCTTCCAGATTCTCCTCTAACGAACATTCAAATGCATAGACAAAGTGGAACAGTTCCAGTGGGAAAGGCTGGAGGATACTCACATTGGCAGGGAGGGAGGGCAGCATCTGGGGGCTTTGTTGTGAGAAGAGAGGTAAAATTTTCCAAATTCCCACTCTGAATCATGGAGGGATCTGAACTTGAGTCTCCTACTCAAGGCAAATCCAATCCCCTAAAAGGTGAGCTCCTGTCAGAGGGGAAGGTGGTGGCAGTTCTGATCCATAAGGTTGTCTCAAAACACCGCTGTTGAATCAGGCCAGGTGGACAAGTTTAGGCAGAAGGACATTTAACATTTACTTTGTGCATCTTATTGCAATATGAACCAAAATTGCAATAGAAGGGCAGGCCAGCAAAAATTCTGGTGCTTAGCACATTTTATGAGTGAAAACTTAGACATCTGAGGAATGTAGGCTCTTCCAGAACAGCTGAATGAGGTTTTTGAGTGCCTTATTTCAGAGTCAGTGACTCTGAATGTGTCAGTTAGGTGAGCATGTCACTTCATGACCTTAAGCTTTCCAGATTTTACCTTGTTTGGTCTTTTTAAATCCTTCCTGTAGCTGTTCTGCAGTGATTTTTCCCATTCCTTATGCTGCATCAGTCATACATCAGGCTGTGGCTACTCCCCAGTGGCTTACAGAGAACAATAACATAGGTGAGAAAATATGCCCACCCATATATTTTGATTGTTTGATTCCCCTATATCTCTCTGCAATATACTCTACCTGTGTGCTTATTTACATATTAATGTGCAAGTATTTGCAGACCCACGTATTTAGCAGAGCACAGAAACTGGGGAATAATCTGTACATAGCAGAAGTATATCATTTTGATTTACAGTCTAACATTTAAATGTTTTGAGGTCAGACCTCTGCGAGAAAATAATTCACAACTGGATGTACAGCCTGCTCTGGCTGTACATTTATTGCCAACAAGTCCAACACAGATTGTTTTTTACGTGCCTGCTTTTTATTGCTTTAGATGCTGTTGTAGGATAGTTCACATAAACATTTATATAGGGCTCAGAAAACAGTTGTTAGCGAGGAGGAAGCTCGCTCTGTTTACACAGCCTCGAACAAAGCCACCGCGCGGAGCTTCCTCTAATTGACATGTGGGCGGGTTTTTTTTCAAGTCACTGACTGGAAGAAGTGAGTGTCTGAGATTTATTCCTGACAGGACTTAAATTACTGGTAGCCTGACACATTTGTGAACAATTACTAGACACTGAGGTGTTTAAAGTAATGGGTACTGTTTGCTCAAGGGATGGGGAAGTTTCAAAACCATTAAAACAAAACAATTTTCCATTTGATTAGTAAAAAGCGAATGCATACGTTTATTTTTGAGAAAAGGCACGCGGATATTTGGCTTCATAAATAATTTTTCTCTCCACATGAACATGCTTAAGAACTCCCTTGATTTCCTGAACAGTAAGTTACCATATATTTGTATGAGCACCAGTGAGCTGAGCTCGCAGTCAGCTCTGAACATGAGCTTGCAGCCTCCCAAAGGGTGAATCCACCAGCGGTGTCTCCATTGGAAAAGGATCTCATTGTTTAGTTGCCTGAAATAATGTCTACTTTTTATTTTTCAATTGGAAAGAAGAAAGGTGAAAAGCCATAAAATTTACTGCTTTATTCGTTGACTATTAAGTACTGCCAACATTTATGGCAAATAAACTCGGGTTAATTAATTAATCTACATCACATTTATTAATTTATTTGTAACTCTTCAAGGCAAAGGTTGTATTTATTCCCAGCTTTTGCACTGAGTATTCAGTGCAGTGACTCCTTCTGTTCCTCCTTACAGAACCTGGGTCTAGGCAATGCTCTTCAACCCAGCCCCCCAACTTTCTAGCAGCAAGAGGAATGCAATATTGTCCTGGACTATTAAAGGCTTTTGGGAATCATCCTACACGTGTGTACACACTTTCATCCATCTTCCCTCATTAACCATGAGCTGTTGCACAGATGCTGCCTCTGCAGCTTGTGTTATTTTGATGTCCTATGACAAAAGTGAATAAAGATATTAAAACTGCACACATCTCCTAATAGCCAAAATAAAAGATTTTGATGGTGAACATAAGTCAGGACTTTGGGGAAGGCTGGGAATGCTGCCTCGCTGCTGCTCTAGCCACGAGGAGCCAGATTGTTCTTCCTGGCTGAGTCAATAAAAACGTTTATCCATGTCCTAGTGCAGGGTGGCCACACAGGGAGCTGCAAGGAATGTTCCCAATGCTGGTCAGTGGGATGTGAGGCTGAGGGTGTTGCCTGCACTGCTGTCCCTCCAAGCACTCGGATTCTCCAACTCAGGTGATCCAGGATTGTGACACTCATTTAGGCATGTTAATCTTTCATAAAAGAAACTTAAATTCTGCCCTGTTTTTCAGTTACTTCCCCATGCACAAGGATAAGACTCTGCTTTAAGGGAACAAAAAGGCAAAATGCTTAAGAACTCCCATTGTCCCCATTGGATGTCCTCCCACTGTTTTATTGGGACTCACAGTAATGTAAACAATGTAAATGTGATGGGTCTTCCCATGGGCAGTTTACTACTTCACAAGCCTTTTCCATATAGTTATTTAATATTCTTCAGGAATTAGGACACAGTTGTGTGCTTTGCTATCCCTCCTGGAAGTGCACACTTCCAGATTTCAGCAATGTCAGGTATTATCACAGCACCTTAATTTATTGCAAAGAGACCGGACTTCTCATTGATGACTGAGAATTCCCATCCCTTAAACAGATTGTTCTTGAGTACTGTGAGAAAATCTCTTTCTTGCCACAGCTTCCTCTTGGACAATTTAGGAGGTGATGTGGGAACTGGGAACTACTGGGTTTTTTTGTGTTTGCCAAGGTACTGGATAAATATGAAGACAGATAGCAGACACAGCTTCAGCCTTTAGAAATTCCAGCTTGTCCACTGCTTGCTGTAACACAGGTGTAACCAAGGTGGAGCACCTGGGACACGGATTAATTGCCTGAAGATGTTTCCTGAGGCAGAAGTCAAGGGCTCCCAGTCTTACCTGCTGTCTCCAGGAAAGGGGCAGCATCCAGGCTTCAGTGGCCACAGGTTTTCTTTAATGCACAGCAGCACCTTGTCTTTTACATCCATGGAAAATAAAGGCACTCTGTGTCTTTTTGATGTAATTTCCAAAGTGATTTGCATTGGCTTCATTACGGCAAGAACTCCTAAAGATCCATCCCCTGTGCAGGACACTGCACAACGTCAGTCAGCTACACCACTGCTCTTCTTTTGAACCTGTGTGAAGAATCTATAAACCCTACAAAGAGGGAGTTTTTATTCCCTAGTTCTTGTTCTCTGTGTCAGCTCTTGATGCACTGAGTAGTAAAACAATTCGTAACATGCTGTTAGCACAAAAGAACGAAAAATAATCCCCAAAATAAAACATGAAACTGCAGTGAGTGCAGCTATTTTTACACATTGTGTTCTGTCTCAAGGAAATTTCAGAAGCTTCAGCAGAAGAACCCAAAAAACTTTCAGGGTCAAAATTCAACATAGGGGTGGTTTTCTCTTGCAAATTTTATTCTTTTTGAGTATTCAGGGAAAGGAGAAAAAAGAACCAAACTTTGCAAGGTCTTTTACAGTGACTCGGGGCGGTGCCTCTGCTGCAGACTGACTGTGTGCTGTTTTGCTTGCATATTCATAAATTTTTCTCATTTGTGAGAGTCTCTGAATAGAGCCTGTGAATTGTTTTACCCAGTAGGTGGTGGAGCAATAATGAAGCTTTGTGATTAAGTAGTGTTGGAACATCTTATCTTCGTCTCTGAGTGGGAGGCACCATTAGTAGTAAAAGTAATTACCTGTGTAGAACGTGCTGATTGCACTGAGTATCTGCTCCATGACACAAAGAATGTCTTCTCAACTTTAGGGACTTTAAGAGATCTCCATTTGCTGCTAATTTCACATTTTAAGCAATAGCTCATAATTCCTTTCATTTTTTTTTTTTTTTTGGGGGGGGGGGTGTGTCAAAATTACAAATAAACTTTGCAAGAGCTTTTTCTCCTCATCAAAATTCTGTCCTTGCCATTGGTAGCTACAAAACGAAAATGAGGGGAAATATCACTTGAAAAAAAGCGGAGCTGTAAAGGCAGGGTTCGTTCCCAGAGTGGCATCTGGGCTCGGGGGTGTCCTGTGGAACAGGAGCGTGGTGCCCTCAGCTCCCCAGGGTGGTTTTACTCTCTAGAAGTGCTGCAGACACTGATTCACAAACAGGACATCGCCGCTGAGCGCTGAGGAAAGGTCTCAGCTCACAGAAACCTCGAGCAGGGGATGTGTGGGCGGCTGTTGCCACTGATGGCATCAGCTGCTCGCAGGGTTATTCTCACAGAAGCCAATCTGTACCATAATACACTCTGTCCTGAGGTCTGATTTCATAAGCACTCATCCATCTGCCTGACAGTTTCCAGTAACTCGAGGAATAAAATATTAAGATGTGATGGAAATAAGCAGTACTTTCTATCATAGAAAAATGGGCTTATTTTGTAGATAGTACCGCTGGTAGTTTTTGTGTCTCGTGTAGATGTGAAATTAAACCTTTCTGCTCATCTCTACACTTTTAAACCCTTCTGGCTACTTTGAAAAGCTCATAAAAAGTCCTGTGATTCAAAGCAGTCCATGACTTTTAGGATACAAAAGAAAACTAAGAGTATTTATGGTTTGTTTGATTCAAAGCCTGTTGGAATCATGACAAAGAAACTCTCACTGATTTTGAAGATGAATGTTTGGGGTTTGAACATCATGTCTGACATAAATACAAGGCTCCCCAAAAGCACCTGAGCACATGTGTGGTGGTGCAGGGGTCAGGGGCTGCCTGGGGCATCACTGGACACAGGTACAGGTAAAAAGGATAACTGACAGCACAGAAAAAGCCTTGGGAAGGGCTCAATTTCCTCTGTTCTCTGAATTACTTTATATAGGCATTTCCTTTGGTTATTTTGGAAGGATATGAGGTCACAGGGATTGGAGACAGGCAGAAACTTCAGTGAAGGTGACACACTGTCATTGCATTGATTGCTTATTTCTCTGTCATGTACGATCTCTTCCACCTATAAAATGCCAACAGCTCTTCAAGGAACGGTGTGGGTTTTGTCAACTTTTAGCCTTAACTTCAGATTTTTTTCAGAACTTTATTTTTTGCCAGTTTTTCTGCTTCAAATACAGTTTCTAAATTATGTTTCTAGTTTATTTTTTCTTACGTCTCCTGAGAGAACCGTCTCTGAATTACATAGACCTGCTTTTTTTCTCAAGTATTTTTTCTTGTGGTTTCTTATTAGTCTCTGATACATTTTACTTATGTTACATGTCAATAGGATAAACTATCCATGACCATGTCTGAAAGTTTGAGGAGTAAGTTTAGGAGTGTGGAAATACTAAATTGCTGGAGCCACAACAGTGTAATTACATTTTAAATAATCAAACAAAAAATAATTAGTGGTTTTATGACTAAAGTAAGCCCAAATGTGAAATATGTCATTTTTTCCTATGCAGAAGTGAATACCATTTTTCTCTGGTATTAGTTTCCATGGGCTTGGTTTAGTTTGGTTAAAAATAAATTAAAAAGTCAAAAAGAATATAACTGTGAATGAGTAAGATTGACACAGGTTTGTTCAGAGCTGTGCAACTGCATGTTTTGTGGGGGTCAATTTTGCAAACAAAAGGTTGGCTTCAAATTGACCTGAGTTTATTTTATTTCTACTCATGCTGAGTTAAGCAAAATATCTGGAAAATATTTCAGCAAAGCAGCCTGGAATTAACTGAGCCCCAAATCAGGCACATTTTGCATGGAGATTATATTGCTCTAATTGCAAACAGCAATTTAATGACTAAAAAAAAAAAATTATTGTGAATATCTGTTGTTCAGGGACCGACTGCCTTCAAGGACACCCAACAGACAATTTCCATCCCTTACTGTGGCATGAAAACAATGAGCAGAGATGTATTCACACTAAGAACACAAATAGATAAAATGTACAGAGTTTAGCATTCTTCTCCTGAATCCCACTAAAATTCAGGAGTGCTCCTCTTCTGCATGTGACCTTTCAGTGTCTCTCAGGGAGCACGATTGTATTAAAATACCAAATTTACTCCTTGAAGTAAGATTCCACAATATTTGTGTGTCCAGCTGCCAAGTGTAAATGAGAACACCTTTACCTTGTCATCAGGTACTAGATAAATAATTATTAGTGATAAAATTCTTTATTGTGTTGAGATCTCATTGAAAAAGGCAGTTGCTGGTCAGTCTTTCTGATTAACCCAGTAAATTACAAATGTGCATGAAACACAATAAAATTTTGGCCTTTCTGAAAAGTGGTCCACAATTTGTTCATTGTTCCACATTTAATTCAGAAAAATAAGTCAATATTTTCACAAATACCCTAGCAGATCCTAGATTTAAGTTTTCTTTTAAATCACCTAAACTGCTGATTGTGAAATTCAACTACAGTGAAATAATGTGTCCTACAAGTACCCAAATCTACAGGTAGACATTGATGGGCTGTGCAGATTTTGTCCCTGTAAGGATCATACACACGAGCAATTGGCCAGTTTTGTTCAAGAATTGTTTGGGGCAAAGGAATCTAAAACCTGAGGAAGGTTCTGGAGCACTGCAGACACACCAGTGCCCGGTTCACCCCAACAAAAACGTGGCAGTCCTTGTTTTAGGAACAGAATCCAAAATCTGAATCTTGATTCACATCCATTGCTAAGACACAGAGAAATGTAACTCCAAGCAAAAACTTACACAGGAGAGAGAGAAAAATGAAAAGTGATGTTTTGGTCCAAGTGAGTTTGTTTAAGAAAGAAAAATTGAAAAAGCATTTTTGGCAGTTAAAGTGTTATGTGGGTTTACAGTCCTTTTTGGAATATGTGAGTCTGTCACAATCAATATTGTTCTTGATAAAACTGAACCACAGACAACCTTTTTAAAAAAGAAGCAGCCCCTGATCCCTGGACCAAGTAATGAAATTTGCAAAGGAAAATTCCTAGTACATGATGGAAAAAAGACACATCCACCTGATGTTAGTTAGTGGGGAAAATATTGACAGACATTGTTAGCATGATGGGAAATGAAATTACTTTAAACACTGTTTGAACACGAAGGAAACAGAAACTTGATTAGGGAAATCATTTCAGATATTCTTTTAATTCTTTCTAAATCCAAAAAGCCCTCCCCAAAGTCCCAAGATCCAATCACCCACAAAGTGCTCCATCTACAAGGAGCCACTGTGGTCAAGGGACCAGAACACAAATGGTCTCCTGGCTTTTCCATGGCTTTCAGCACCTCATCCAGGGCCAGGCTTTTGTTCCCACTGAAAGGCAGCTCTTGAGTAATCCAGCAGAATCTGATTGCAGCCAATGCACTTTTCCCTGTGAGTAGTGACCCCTGGATCAGCTGAACACCATTTCCATGCAATGACCAAGGGCACGTCCACCCTGTTCTCCTCTGGTGTCTTCCTTTGAACCTGCTGGGGATAAATGCCATGACAATGTGTTCAAAGAGCATTTGGGGACGTGGAGTGGAGAGAAGGAGGGAGAGAAGGTCGACTGAGCTTCACAGCTTTGTCCGAAAAGAGTCCATTTCTGGTGTCTTTAACCAGTTCCTGACATTCCTCCAGGAAGGAAATGGGACAGAGGAGAGTCCTGCCTGGCAAGAGGCACCTCTGGGGCAGGGCCTGACCTGCAGCACCTCAGAGGTGTTTGGGCACTGCCTGCAGGGAGAGTCCAGAACTTACACAGGGGCAGGACCTGCAGCTGCCCAAAGCCATGGGAGAAACATGCAGCAAATAAGGTCTCCTTTAGTCCAAACTCTCCCCTGCCTGCTGAGCCTCCTCTGGGTTTCCATGGGAGCTGCCCCTGTTACCCAGTCACCCATGAAGACACGGAGGTGTTTGGGGGGCCAGGGGGGAACTCCCTGGGCAGGACTGTGGCCAGCTTGCTGGATTTAGCACCCCAGCCCTTCCCTGGCGTTAATATGGAGATCAGAGTCAACAAAACACATGGAGGCAAAATGTATGACTCCAATTTACATTAAGGAACTTAAAAGTTGTGAAATATGTGAAGAACAAACTGTTGTGAGAAAATAAGTGCCAGCCTTCCTGCAAATTTTATATCTGATTCTGCAAGCATGGGAAGTCTTCAGCACTGTTCCTGACTTGGCTGCCAGTTTATGTGGGAGGGGAAACAGCCATTTTGCTCGAGGGAGATATTTTTTAAAAGTTCCACGATGAGAAGGGGTTTTGTTTGTTTGTTTGTTTTTGTTTTCCTGCATGAAATGAATTTTGCAGCTTAAATTCGTGGTCCAAAGTCTGAATTCTGACTCCCTCGGCTTCAGCTGCGACTGTACATGTGTGTTTCTGGGTTGAGATTTTGGCAAGTTAACTTTGTCTGCCTGGAGATGTGTAGACACACACACACACATTGTCTCTGTGTGTGCATAAATGTACACAAATTTCAGCTTTCATCTGGACTGCATTTTTGAAGAAAGTGTGTTTTCTCACAGTGCATTGTTCCAGTTTCATGGATTGCAAAGATAAAGCACAAAAAACACAAATTCTAATGGAGAAACACAAATTGTCCTGGCTCTGTCTCAGCCCCATGAAATGACATATTTGTGTCTTAAACAGGGGGGCAGATTTTTTTAAAAGCAACTGCCTATCCAGCATTTTCCACATGGGAGGCTCAGAAGTGAGTGGGTTTTCAGGCAGGGTGAGCCAGCATTTAGGGAACTAAAAGAAGTGGGAAGTTTTTCAGATGTGCTTTACTGGGGTTCCATCTCTGGGAACAGGAGGAGTTTGGGAGTTTCTGCTGAAAATCTGCCTTTTTCACGTAGGTGTTGGATTGGAAGCTGAAGCTCTGAAAATCTGGCCTCGGAGGCCTATTTTTAAAATATGGTTTCTGCTTTTTCAGACACAATTTTGTGATCCCAGCTAATTAAGAGAACAGCCATGTGGTTAGACATCTGAGTGCTAGTCTTATTGCTTGTAACAATGACCATGGGAGAAAATCTGGTCCGATGTGGTTTTGTTGTTATTTTGGTTTTTTGCTTTCAGAATAGACTGGAATCTGGTTTTCAGGCTGCCTTGGACTCCATTTGTGCTGTTATAACAAATAAAGTTGCTATTCAGTAAGACTTGCTGATGGGCTCAAATAAAACTTCAATTGAAGTGACATCTATTTTTTTCAAATGTCAGTTTTTCCCTTCCATATCCCCTCTGTGTTTTCAGACCTCTGTTACGGGAGAGCTGCAGCATGACTCCTCTTCAATTTACCATTCACTCATCCAAAATCAGAAATACAAAAAGCCTTAAGTACCAACTGAAATTAAAATCCAGGTTTCAAAAGCAGTGTTAGTCAACTCTCCGGATTCAAAGCTTGCTTGAGGTTGACTATATCATGCTAATAAAATTTTAGGTTTATATTACATAGTGACTTTAGGAGACCCCAAGTAGGAGAGTAAAATTAAGTACGTTGAGAAATTGTGTCCTCAGCTGACCTCTGTGGAACAGGAAAAAAATAATCAAGGGCAAAATTTATTCTGCTTTGTAGAATTTGGCTTGCAATTTGAAGGAGAAATACTCCATCTAAATAGTGATATTGCATCAGGTACTGCAGAGCTTGGTTACCAAACACTGATCCATCTAATGGGTGTGTAGGTTTTGTGGTGGTTGTTCAGGGAATTAGAGCCCATGCCCATCCAGGAAAGAGAGTATAGGCACAAAATATATCAAAATACAGCTGCAAAATCACATGCCAAAATTAATAAGGAAATATTGCAGCTTTTCTGTGGTGCTGATTTGTCCCAGAAAGCCACTCATTATAAGTACAGAGCACCGTGAGGTTTTTTACTAATTGCTGATGATCTCCCGGGTTATTAGAGCCTGAACCTGTTTATGTCACCAGCCTGCTTGTCCCCCAGGTACAGATGTAAAAACAAAGCACAGCCCAAGAGGTTTGTATCAGGATTGCAGGAAAACTGAATAACATTCCCTGATAGGAGGCGGGTCTTCTCTTCAGCTGCTTTTCCATTACTGTGTTATTATTTCCACACTACACCCTTGCTGAAAGTGTCACGAGCGGTTCCCCTGAACCATCCCTGTGCTGCAATTCCCTCCCTATCGTGGTTATCCCTGTGATATAACAGCCTTCAGTCGGGATTAAGACCTCCCTGTGCCAGGCACAGTATAAATACATAACAAGATACAGTCTCTGTCACGACGAGTTTACAGATTGTCACCAGCCCTGAACAGGAGCAGATTCCTCACTGGAGTCAAAGGCACTCTGTGTGGGCACAGCAGCCTGTCTTCATTTTAAATAATGCAGGAGAGCAAGAAGCAGAAAGAGTAACTGTGACTGAAGGCAAGAGGCAGCAATGGGCAGATGTGTCGTGGTTGTAGGAGCCATTCCAGCCAGTGCTGAAAATAAAATACCTGGTGATTGTAGCGCAGGAAAAGCCCAAACTGAGCAATCCCACGTGCAGATGGTTGGGATCAGGATGTTTAAATGAACCCAGTGTAGCACGAGAGCTCGACAAGGCCCTGTTGGCTCCTTTTGGGTGGCAATTCCTCCTGGCAATGATCATCAGATGGGTTCAGGGAGATTGGGAGGGATTGTGTGAATGTGTCTGTGGGGAGGGTGTAAAAGGGAAACAAATCCTTGTGGTGGCTGGTGGGATTTGGATGTGGAGGCTACTGTTAATGCTTGTTTTTATTTGAGATAATTTCCATTAGGATATTGCTAATGCCCTGTTTAGTGGGCAGGGTTGATTCACTAAAGCCAGTACAGGGTAAAGTATATAATGCTGGGGAAAATGAATTTTCACTGGGTTACACAGACTCTTGTTTTGACACACGGAGCAGTCTTCCATCTCCACTGAGATCAGCACAAATCTTCCCTTCATTATTCCCTTCTTTATGTACCAGAGAGCCAAGGGTCTGACTCAGAGCACTTGAAAGTAAAGGGGAAATTTGGTTTTTATTCTGGGCCTCATTTAATGTTAGTTGGAAGTGTAGCCCCTCTGCATTGAGCCACATTCCTCGTGTCCCCTCAGCTGACGAGGTAAAAGTTGTTCTCAGCCTCTCCCGTGCACCTCCTGCGTGTGGTGTCAGTTCCAGTTGGTTTTTGTAAAGGAAACCCCAACAACTGGAACAAGCAGATGTTTTCTGAGTCTTCCATCCCGTACCTGGAGCCACTGTAACAATCCTTGCCATATCCACCTGGCTGGACCCATTCATCTCCATGCCATTCCCACTCAGCTTTGCCAGCATCCGTGCTGATTGCCCGGCTGGAACATCTGTATTGAGAATGGCCGGAAAACAGGTGTCAAAATTCTCTCAAAACCCAAAAAATCCAGTCTCCTGTGGCTTCTCCAGATTTCCTGGAGCAAAGCAGACCTACAGTGTGCTCTCCATAACTCAAGAGTGGCTCCCTGCTGGAAATCACCTGGATCTTAACCATTGTAAGAGCACAAGAGTGGTGACTTCCTTTGCTTTCCATGAGAGACTCTCCGCAGGGGGAGTTTCCTCCAGGGGGGAGTGTGGAAAGGGTGTTTGATTGTTTCTTACCTTTCCTTTTGCTGTAGTGGCATTGACCTGTGTTAAATCAGAGATCTGTTGAATGGGCACTGACTACACAGGTAATAACCAGGCACTCCCAGTCATAAAGGACTGTATGGTCTAGAAACACTAAAATAAAATTAAGGGTGGCACCTATTTTAGAACTGGGGAGTGAAGTGGAGATCGAGCAGCTTGTTTGAAGTTTCACAGAGAATAAATACACTGTACCAGGACAGAGATAAGAATTAAAGTGTTTCTGCCCTGAGTATTACAGCTCCACTGTGCATTTCCCCCAGCATGTTGCCTTATCCCAAAACCTCCCTCTTTTTCCAGCAGCACAGTCCTATCCGTGTGCTTGGGATTCCAGCATGGTATAGATGTCTTTTCTCACAACTCAGGATCACGTCTGAAATAAAAAATGAAGCCTTCAAGATTAAATCCAGCACAGGATTTAGGTACTTAAAGGATTTAAGCAGTATTTTGATACTTAAATGCAAAGTTGAGACCAGTGAGATGCTGCCAAGATACTGCATTATCCTGAGAAGTGCCTGCATTGGCTTGGTTACTCAGTTTATGATCTGAAAATGTCTTAGAAAGCTGAAATTTTTATTTCAAAACATTTAGTGAATGTTTTCCTTGGCAAGCTTGAGTATTTCTGCCCCAGCCACCTCCACGAGCATGAGTGGGGTTCACAATCTGACCTGAGGGTCTCCATCTGCTGGCATTCCCAGGGCATGGGATATACCCTGGCATGACTGGGCTCATAAAATCCAGCAGAGTGGCCACTTTCCTTTAAAACTTGGCAGCCATGAGGAATGGTTATCAAATCATTTCATCCCCTCCCAGGTCCAGGGTATCAGAGCTGTGCTGGTACAAAGCCATGTCTTCTGCTTTTGGAGGGTCACTCTAACCCACGTCTTCAGGCCCACGGAGGCCTGGGAGGAGGAATTCACTACCTGCTGAGGCCTTGCAGGTAGGGAGAGATTATTCAGATTCATTGATGCAGCAGCAGAATGAGAAAGAACACTAAAATGAGATGTCTTTGTCACCTAGTCATGACAATTTACTGATGAGGATGAATTAAGGATTGATGACCTGGCTCCCAGGACTGTTCCTAAATTTTACCTTGTGACTTCAAAAAAGGAACCTGTTAAGTTCTGAGAACACACACCAGAAGTAGGATTTTTCCTCTCCTGTTTCCCTTAGGTCCAATTAATTTTGAGTATTCTGTGTGCAGCAAAAGGGCTTGTACAGAAAAGCCCCCCCACTCCAAACCCAAAGCACCCAGCAGAGCTGTTTGGGGCATCCACAGGAGATGGGAATTGAACTCCCCAAGGCACAGAGAGAAGTGGTTGCCGAATTTTTGGAACTCTCTAAACACAGACAGAGAGTCAGACTTAGGAAGGAGACATTGCTTGTTCTGTGCAGGGTGCAAGGTGGAAGTTTTTCCACAAATCAAGCACATTGATCTTTTCCTAGTGATGAGAATTTGCCAGTCAAAGTCTGATTCCCTTGGCAGGGAAGAGGGTCTCCTTCTTCCCCTTACATTACCTCCTCCCCTTCCAGCTGTCAGGGCCATCAACCCAACTTGTCTGTCATCCCTTTTCTGATCTCTTTTCCCCTGTTCTTTTCTTTCTTTTCTCATCTCTACCTCATCCTTTTCATTACACTTCTTTTCCTTTCTCTAATGCTCAGACATGAGTGTCCCCTGTCGGAGCGAACAGCCCCGAGCGTCCCCAGTCCTGGGGGATGTGCTGCAAGGTTGCTGCCAGAAACTCAGTGTTTCTGTCCTCCAGCTACAGTTTTGTGAGTGCTGACAGAGACAAAACTCCTTCCAGGAACAGCTTCCTGGATGCCAGCTGTGGGGAGACCCCACTGCAGCCCAAAGTGAGGTGCCTGCGAGACAAGGCTGAAGATCCAGCCCTGGTCTGGAGCCTTCCCAAGGGTGTCCTGGGCAGCTGTGTGCAGTGCCTGCGGCTCCAGCCCACCTCGGGAGAGCCTGAATTGACTTGGATTCTGTTTTATTTGACTCTCCTCTCACGGTGCACGTGGCCCTCGGCTCCACACGTCTGGATCCCTGTCAGGAGTGGGCTGGGGCGGCACATCCCCCCGGGCACCGTCCGTGTCGCAGAGCCGTAGTTTCAGGGGTGGAAGCAGAGGTTTGTCTCTCTTCCTGCCTTGTTTCTCAGCCCTTTGACGTAATGTGAAGCGTTTGCCAGTTGCGGTTTTGTGAGAACAGATTGGTAAACTCTGCCTTGTTGCATCAGCCCGACAGCTGAAATCCCACACACTCCGCGGCTGAGCCGCGCCGGGGCCGGGCTGAGCCGTGATTCACCCGCTCCAGCAGGTCCGGCGCACCAACACGCCGCGAGTTACTGTAATAACGCCCAGCACGGGTGGGAGGGACTCCAACGCCCTTTGGACTCGCTTTAAAATATCTCTTTGTCCTCTCGGTTGCTGGGAAGTCAAAAGAATATGCTTTGTTTGAGATTTTCCAGGAGAAAGAAAGAAAGAAAAAAAAAAAAAAAAGAAGGTTTCAGAATACCAAATCTTCAAATAGAAGCTGATGGCTCCAGTCTGGGCACAGACAATTGAGTTTGAGGGAATTTATTGCAAGACTATCTTTAATGTGTCCCAGGAATGACTTGATTTGCTTGTTCTATTCCCTCGCAGAAGAAACTGTGGGGATACAAATTTAATACAGTCTAGGAGCTTGTGTTACAGTTTACTGTGTCCTTGGACAGCTGTAAATCCTCCTCTGATGTATTTGCTTAATATTTAGGCTTAACGTGTTTTAACCACAAATCAGGCTACAGTAATGAACCTGGAACCCGTCCAACCCTTATCCCAGAGTCCCCACAAACAGCTCCAGTCCCAGAGGTGAAATGATGGTGATCTACCTGTGAATATCCTGAATCCCCCCTCATTTTGTTACATGTGCTGAGAATAACAAGACACAATAAATCAGGAGCCTGATCCTCAGCTAAAACAAGGATTTACATTCTCCTGTGCTGATTTACACCATTGGAGGAGCCCATTCCACCAGGAACAAATATAGTGTTTTAATCTACCAATCGATCCACAGCTCAGCTAATGAAACTTTGCAGCCCTTAAAATGTCCTGGCTCCAACTTGAATGCCTCCTGCATCTGGATTTTCTCTCATCAGCACTTTAGGGCTGGTACTGCATTAAAAACTGCACACACGACTACAGTTAAGCTTTTCAATAATGAAGTCACTTTATTTATTGAGAAATGTCATCACAGGATACATGATTCTTGGCAGGGCAGCTCCTGAGCAGGAAGCCTGCAGTTACAAAGGTATGCAGAAACGTGGAGAAGGGCATATTGTTTGCCTTCTTTTTATTACAGGAAGGATATGGTTTGGTTGTGTTTTTTGATGAGTTTTATTTCATTGTACACTGGGATTTTCCTAGACTTTAAGTTAGAACTTGGCAAATATTTTTACCCCTCCTGTTACGTAGGCGTGGGGAGAGCCTTGCTCTGTGTTTTGCAGCAGTGCTTTGCAGACCCTGCACACAGGTCTGTGTCCCTTGGGGCAGCAGAGTTGGCCTAGACATGGGCATGGAGACTTCAGATAATTCCTGGGGTTAATAGACACTGGTCTAAGATGCCGAATTGAATCCTGGTGAATTGATATTATTCCTTTTTAAATTTTAGTCTGTAATCTTAGGGTTTTCTTTCTTTAAAAAAACAACCTACAAATAAATCCCCAGACCAAATGAACTAGCTAAAGACATTGATAATTTCTGCTTCCTATGGCTATTTGATTGCCTAATTACAGTCATTTTGAACTGATTGCATGCTCTTTTAATTTATTTCACAGCATTTGGCTGTACAGAAAGACCTAATGCAGGGTATTATTTACAGAGGAGAGCAAGTCTTCCTGAAAACAAATGTTCGGTTCTTTCTAATTGAGGACCTCTCTGCTTAGAAGAGAGTAATAGACTTAAAGAAGGAGTCTGTTTTATCTGTCAGGTAGAAAACTGAAGGTTTTGAGTAGAAGCAAGTTTGGAAGCCTCTCTGGTTGAGCTGAGCACTTATCCAAGCCCTGGCCGAGCAGCTCGAGCACTGTTATCTCTGGCTGACTCCCAGGCCAGGGTCAGGAACTGTGATGGGCTCTTGCTCTGGGGAGCACCACTCTGCCATGCCAGCTCTCTGCTTCTACTCCAACCCGTGATAAAGTCAAGCAATACAGAAATGTGATTAAAAGGAAGAAAGCTGGCTTGTTTTGAACCTGATGAGCCATTTATTCCAGCTCCACTGTGGTTTGGGGGTCAGGCCAGCTCTTTCCTTGTCCTTCGTGGGGTTGTTTCTCTGGGGACTTGTTAAACCAGGCTCCTCTTCCCAAGTGCCATGTGCAAGTACAACTACTGTCTTCCTCAGTGCCCTTCTTAATTGCTTTCTGCTGAATCATCTTGGTTAATCCACTGTTACATGATACAAAAATGGATCCCAAATGTTGGTCATCAATTTGCTTTTAGGACTTTCAGACAGTTTTACCATTGACTTCTCTGCATTATAGATCTTGTTATTTTGGGCCGTGGAGGCAAAACATTTGTACTGTAGCAAAGAACCAAAACTGTTCTTACAAGCATTGTGTATTCTGAGAAAAATGCTGTTATCAATCCAAAATACAATTAGAATTACTTTACCAGGTTATGTCAGGTTGTGAAAACAGTATCAGTAGAGGAAAAGAAAAATAAATAAATCTGCTGTGTTTTGCTAACTTGCTGGTCCTGGGCATTTAGTCCTGGGCTGGATTGATGGGGAAGGGAATGGTTTGTTATCAGAGGGTTCACTGCTGCCTCTCATTGCTGGCCTAGCACTTAGGGTGAATCAAATGCAGTCTCAGGGAGGTAAAAAATACATAAAATATCTACAACAAACAAGTCAGACAGTACAGACAGACAATACAAGAGTTCAAGTGAGAAAGTTGACTCCACGTGTAGTTCCAAGGTGTTTAAGTGTTATTTTCACTGCATAGTCCACAAACTTATCAGGCAAATCCTTGCAAAGTCTCTCAGGTGCACAAGGAAAGCTGGGATTAGATGAGGAGTCATTATTGCAGAATTTGGGGCAGATGTCCACAGTGTTATTTTTAAGATCTCTGTCGCTGTGGTTCCTGGGTCCCCAGCTCTGGTGAGGGATGTGCTGGGCTGGGTGTTGTACAAACACGAGTAAAACCAGCGCCCGTGACCCCTCAAGTTTATGGTCAAACAGGCAGGAGTTACTGAACCTGTGAATTGAATTTCACTTCCAGATGGTCCAGCTGTTAATGTCACACAAGTGCTTGCTCAGTCCTTGCTTTTAAGGAGTTCTACCTGAAATGATTTTGCCAGAAAGAGCGCAAAAGCCTTTAAGTTTTGATGTATTTGCTCGAATGGGGGCCTGGTTCTGAAGAGCCTTGTCCACCAACTGCTTGGCTGGTAGGAACAGCTTCATTTTATCCAAGAAATGTTTACAGAATTGGGCCCAGTGAAAGCAATAAATATTGTTTCTGCAAAGTGATTTTGAGAGCATTTATATTGCTTACTCCAACAAAGAGACTCTGGAGATAGTGACCTTTGAGCTTTGATTTTAGAAGTTGTGAGACTAATCCCTTTTTTACAGCTGACTTTTTTTATCTTCATCACAAACTTCAAGGGAATGCTTGAATAAGACAGAATTTGAGTCTAAGCTTCCCAAAATTTCAGCTTTGGCCTTGTACTAGTAATTATAGAACTCAAATTGGTTTCATAAGCTTAAGCTTTTTGTGTTAGTGGAAACTTTGGGCAAGGAAGTCCCATTTCATTGGGTCTCACCAATGGTGGTGAAGCTCACCTTGCTCAGAAAGGCTGGAAGTTAATTCAAAAGTCCACAAGAATCAACAACAGCAACAAAATCCTGAACTTTATTGTCCTGACAGGAACTTTCTGAAGTGCAAAAGACCAAGTTCTGCTTTGGAACCCATCTGGACCATGCCTAGGGGACTCCTCTGTGATGCTGTATTTACCAGCCTAGAGCATGTGTTGTTAATTCAGTGTGTCTTAAGTCGCAGCCTCACATCTATAAAGTTTAAGCTCGGCAGGAAAACATGAAAAAGCACTCTTATATTAATCAGCAGTGCCAGAAATAAACCTGGATATGAAGCATTTGAACCTCATACTGCTTGGATGAATGCTGCAGCCTACAACATACAGCAGGGCTGCATATTCCTGCTCTGTGAAGGATGGATGGTAAAGAAAAAAAAAAGGAAAATACTAAAGAAATGCATTTACTTAAAACATTTATCCTTGTAAGAGTGCCCCATAAAATGTACATAAAAAGGTATTTTCCTCCCACAATTTAGGCAAACAGGATTTTTAGTTAGATATTATCACCTGGAGAGAACCCAATAATAAGTAATTTAGTCTGGAGAGGGGTTTTGTACATTTCTGATTAATATTTACAAAAGGCTTTGTGTATTTTTGCTCGAACGCTAATGAGGCAGCAGATCAAGTTGAACAAAAAGGACACTGTAGATTGAAATATGGTATTGTGCCCATCAAAGTCTGCCTCCTCTCTGCTTGGCTTATGATGAATGCTGTTCTTTAATAGCGGGCTGGGGTTCGTGAAAAACTTATTACAGAGACTAAGAGAGAAGCCAAGAATGAAGGAATGCCTGACTGGCAGCAATCAATCACTCCCTTTTAAAGATGAACTGATCCTTCTTTTTTTAAAGTAACACTTCATAAAAAGGTCTGAAACATAAATATGCAAAGCATTAGAGCAATTACATTCTGCCTGATCCCTGCAGTATTTCTGGTGCATGGCTTCACTTTAGTGTGGTGATATAATGAATGCAGGAAAATGGCAAATCTCTCTAAAAGAAGACTGATATTTAGAGAAAAGTTCTTGCTGAAGAGTGTTAATTATCTGGAGCAGTAAAGTGAGATTATTTAGATCACTTTTAACAACATGTCTCGATTTTATTGAAGCCTTCTTTTATTTTTTTTTTTGATAATTAAGTTGATAAATTATAAGAGAAGGCAAATACATATAATCTATATACTACATCACATACTGTGCCATATAATACCAAAAGTGGACAAGGGGTTGATCTAGTTATTGGTCATCACATACAAATGTGTTCATCTCTAGGTGCCTAATTTGCATATGCACTTTCTGCAACTCTGCCTGCAATCCCAATCATTTAACATGCAAATTAAGCATGTGAACACACACAGCTTTAGAGAAGTTGAGTTTGCTACGTGTAGTGCAGCAATATTGCTCTTCCTTTAGCACATATTCCTCTGGTTGTGACTCCCCAGCTCGCAGGTTCCAGACCTTTATTCAGTGTTTACCAACCAAACCCCCAGAACACAGCGAACCACTTTTAATGCAACATAGGAGGATTGGAAACAGAAACCAATGTAGAAGAAAATATTTTTGTTTCCAATCACCACAAAAACTTTGCTCTGTGCAGCAAAAGCACGGAGTTAATTTAAGAGGTGCAGCCCAGATATTGCATCCAGGTAGTAGGAATTTTTAATGACTTGTTATTTTTACCCTGTTCAGAGAATAAACTTTCTGTTCCTAAGGGCCTTTTTAAAACCCTTTTTAAAAACAGTGCTGGATGGCTGGACAGTTGTTGTCAAGTGTAATGGATGGTAAATTATAAAATGTTAATGAATTAGTAAGTATAGAATCTAATATTAGATGCAGACGGTGTTGTTTAATATGGCACAGTCGAAAAGCATGAGCATGGAAAACAGCAAAATGTCAGTCGTGAAATACCTGGTGGGTATTTGAGACCTCCAGTGGGTTTAGACTCTGTGTAAACACTGTCAGGAGAGGAGAATCAGCTCAGGGTTGTGGAGTTCAGTGAAAGTCAGAAATATTTTCTTCCTTTCAGAATAGGAAAATGACATTTGGTGCAAACGGAGGTTCTTTCCCCTTGCAGAGACAGTGTGGGTTACTCATAAAAGCATAATGGCTTTCATTCAGAGGTGCCATATGGCTGCTTATAAGATTTCTGCACAGCACTTGCTGTAGCAGTAACTAAACAAATGGCACTATAGTACAATATAATACCTGTCAAGAGCAGTGATAAAGAATGTTTTATTTCTCTGCTCTCTGTCCTCTTTTCTCCCTTCCTCCTTGGAAGCGGCTGCCTGTGCGAGGCAGCACCCACTAGATGGTACTGCCAGGCTGCTCCGAGCTGTCACTGCTCCCCAGCCTCCCCGGCCCGGCAGGCACTGCCAGGGCCCAGGGGCACCCATTCCCATCTTTCCCGAGGGAGGGATGGAGGGGACACAACAGCTGGGCAGATGTGCCAGGGATCTTCTTCCCTCAGCTCTGGCATGGAAGAGTCCGGGGGACAAAGTGCTCATGGTTTGCTCTCTCTCAAGGCTTAAAGCAAAGGCCAGATCTCCATGTGGAGCTCAACACCACAGGGACACTTATGGAGAGACACCTGAGCCCAGACTGGGGGAGAGGGGCCCTCAGCCTGCCCCAGCTGGGCTGTTGGGAGCCCAGTCTCCTTCTCTCCTCTCCCTGGGAACACAGGGGATTCAGACACCTGGGTGCCTCTCATCTCCTCCCTGGAAAATGCTTATTATCTTCCCTTTTGAGGTTAAAGGAATAGATGTGTGTGTCAGATGCCTCCAGTAAGATGCAGCTATAAAGTCCCAGCAAGCCAATATGTTTAACTTACATTAGGAGCTGCCTCCTCGAGCTCTCTGGGCTGGGTAACAACGGGCCTCCTTTGAATGCCTTTTAATTTTGGTAAAAGATGGCTCCACCTGCTCCACATGAAAATACTGCAATCTCTGATCACCAGATAGCCTTCATATGTTGTTTACAAAATAACACATCTTCTCTCTGCCTGTGTTTTTCCCTGTAGGATAAATGCAGGCTTATACTGGCTCTGAAATATATTGGCTCCCTGATCAGCACCCTAACACATCCGCTCTATCATCTTCTCCTTTGGAATCACACTCTGGGGAAATTTGGTTTAAACCTTTCCTGATTAAAAGCCAGCAATGACCACATATGTAGCAAATGTGGGGGTTTTTTGTATGTGCTCATCTCATTTCTGCAAGTACTTCCTTCCCACAGTGTAAATTCAGGATTTTGCATGATGTATTCCTCAGTCCTTCCGTCCATCTGTCCAGACAGGCAGCGTGTTTGATGAGTTAACCGTTCTGAACGCTTTAATATTTATGTGACTCTTGTGCAGCTCAGCAGTTGCTTTATGTGGGATTGCATATTTGATAAGATCACAGATTCACTCTGTGCCAAAGCTGAAGTCCTACCGAGGTCTGACTGTACTTCAAATGTCAAAAAAATATGAATAGGTGGTCTTAATGTTCTCCTCTGGTGTTATATCTGTCTATAGAGAATATAGCTTACAACAGATTAGAAGCAATAGAGGACTTGACATATAGTGAGAGAGCAGTAAGAATGATGCTTGTTGACATTATCGGCTAAACCTGTAGGGGAATTTTCTTTTTTTCTTTCATTCTTTCTTCTCCTCTTGCTTTTTGCTGTGAAATTTGCTTATTTGTTCCTGTGTGCCTTGCTCTTTCTACATCAAGTTCCAGTTTCTCTATCTAAAATAGTTTTGTCAATCCAGGTGTTTTCAACATACCCATCTATACAAGCCCTTGCTTGGCACTCCTTGCTGTTCTCCCTCAATGCCTCTCTCTGATGTTTAAAGAATATTTATTTGTAAAAAGCCTGTGTAACTCTAATTCAAGCTTATTCTGCCTGGTTAGGAATTCATTGAACTAGACTGTCTGTATTTCTGTGCACCAATGTACTGTGGTCCCTCTGCACTCCAGAATTCATGTGTACAAAGGTTTGCAGCAAATGCAATTATGGACTGAATGGATTTGTGCTTATGTCCATGTTCCCTGTGCTGGGGATGCACCAGCATGTGTGAGCAGTCTGAGATCCTGTGCAGATGCATTTGGCATGAAATGATGAATTCACCTCTTAAGCAAAAGAAAAAAAACCCTGATTTTCAGTCTTTTGTAGCAGCATCTTTAATAAAGCAATGAAAGATGGATTACTGGGGAATGAGTCATGGAAATTCCTACCAAAGTTTTTTGAAATCTGAATATGCAGTGGACTGGGGAGAAGGAGAGGATATTTCTGTTGACATGTAATGTCTTGATCCTATCTCATTCTTGTTGCTAGGAACAATTTCTGTGGTTAGATGCCCCAACCAGTGCTTGCAGACATGTGGACTGCGTAACTTCCTTTGGGAAATTGCATCCCAACATTGGGATGTGGCTCTGCACAGCACACACTGACCTGGGCATTGAGGACGTCACCTGGGTGCCCTTAACTCCCATTCAGGAACGTTGCTTTCAGGGCCTGGCTCCAGAAATGATATTATGAACATGCAGGTGCTGGAATGTGGCTTCTTGTCCACTTTACATTTAAAAGGACGGCAGGAGACACCCCAACCCTGGGCAAAGCTGCTCGTGGGTGCTGCTGCACTCGGAGCAGGGTGTCAGCACCCACACTGGGCACTGCTTCTACACTCCCTGCACTCGGGGCTCGCCAAATGCCAACTGAATTCCATATTTGGCCTGCAGGCACAGTGAGCCCCAGGGTTCTTTCTGTGTTTGTGTTTCTTAGTCTGGTTCTCTGCTCTGCCCCTCAGGGCTCTGTGAGGGCTGACCCTGAGCTGGCTGTGAGAGACCTCAGCCTACACCGGGCTATCCCTGCGTGTCCTGGCTGGAGTTCAACACTGGGCCTTGTTGGGATTCACGGGCAACACACCAAGGGGATGTTTTTCAGAAGATGAATTTGCTCTCACAGGACATAGACACAGCTCTGTGTTGGTACAGGATTCAAGTTCCCCAGCTCAGCACACAAGAGCGACCAAAAAGTTGATTTTCCGGTGTGGAGGCTTTAAGTAGACTTGGAAAGAAAAAACTGTAATATGGGGCTACAGAGTTTCTGTTTTTCTGAACCTGACATAGCAATAGGTCACTGAAGAAGAAAATTTGGGACAGTTTCAAAGGTGGCATCTGAGTGGCAGATGTGCTGTATTGTGCCATTTCAGCTTGTGCACAATATGGCACAGGCTGGGAAACAGGAGATGCAGATATGAAGGCATATTTGATGGGCCATCATCTCAAAGGATTGTTCCTTTGTCTGAGGAGGGAACTGTAATCCTTTGGAATTGTGAAGAGTTATTGGCATTCTGCAAAGTAGGAGTATGCCTAACATGCCGTAACAAAAAAGGTAATGCAGAACTGTAATTAACACAATGTTATTTTTAATTCACAAAAATACTGTTTATAGAGCTACAGCAAAAGAATCTGACTTTTAATGAAGATTGATTGCAAGTCAGACTTTGCCTTTCATTCTGCTGATTTTTGTTCACTACAAGAAGAAATTGAGCTGGGAGTGAGACCATTTATTTGTGGCACAGAGTCCCTTGAGTGTCCTCTCTTCTTTCATCACAGCCAGGGGACTTGTGCTTCACCCAGCTCAGGTGCTGCAGCACAAAGGGACCAGGAGGCTTTCTCCCTTTCCTCTCTGCATATGACCTACCTCTCAACAGTTTCTCCTCCAAATAACAGCCTCAGAATGCTGCCCCAAATCAATTCGATTCAGCCCAAATTTTGGGGTCTTCTGCACAGAGCAGCACAGCTCAATGGGACTCAGCAGCTCAGCCTGTCTGAGCAGAGCAGGTTTTTTGGCATGGGACATTCCTCCTCTGGGAACAAGTGGAGAGGCTCCCAAATTTCTGCCAGGTCACACCACCCCCATCAGTGCACTCGAGTCTGTCCCAGGCAGCACCACCGTGCAGGGCTTTGTGCGCTGCACTTCGTGCTGCAGGTTACACAGAGGTGTTTTGGAGAGCTGAGAGCAGGGGCTGGTGTGGGAAGGGTGAGCCTGCAGAGCATTTCATGGACAGCAAACGACCAGGGCTCCTCAGAGGTCCCCTTTCTCCCTTGTCAAACGGGTCTGGGTGGAATGAGCAGCCCTGTGTCACAGCTTTACACCCTTCCTCCCGGGGGCAGCGTCTTTGCTGACCACTGCACTCATGAGACAGAGTCTCGTGGAGCCACTCCTCATCTGCCCCACATTCACTCTGCTTCCCCAGCCTGTTTTGACTACAGCTTAATAAGGGATCATATAAAATTGTACAGGGGTGCCCTTATAGGAGCAACTTCAGGAAGAAACTCATTGCAGCAGGAAGTGTTGCTCAGTTAAGCAGTAAGAAAAACCCCACATTTTACCATAAAAGGTGTGCAGCACAGAAGTTAAGTTACCCTTCATGTGACAGATGAAGAAACTGAATATAATCCTGTCAATTCTTTGAAGTTTTCCAACAAATTCCCTGCACCTTTGTGCTGCCATAAATAAATGTAGCAATCCCATCCATTATATGAAGTTCCATGCAAGAGTCCCTTCCCAGGTTTGTACAGCCACGTTCTAATCACATCGCAGCAGAGATTTCATTTCACTTTACTGCTAATTAAAACTGCAATATTGTGCAGCAGTAAATTTTCCTGGTGATCAAAACTGTTTGTATGTCTTGTCACATAACCTATGCATTCCCAGGAAATGAGAGAGCTTGATTCTGCCTTCAGACGAGACGAAATTTGAAGGAAACTTGAATATCAAATGACACGAGTTAAAAAATGTGAGACAAGAGGTTTTCAGATCAGCAGTTGAAAGTAGAGCTGAATGAAACTATTGTATCAAACATTTCTTCAAATCTAGGCAAAGTTTTGACTGAAGCTTGTCCGTACAAAAAGTAAATTGGAGCAGAATTATGGCTTCGGGTGGAAAGTGAATCTGGGTTGAAGTGACGTTGAGACCCAGAATCTGCTCTGCACTTGGAAATGGGACTGATGGGAGCAGTTTGTTCCCAGCCCTGCCAGGGCCACCTCGCAGCTCTGCCCTCCCCTGAACTCTCGGGCTGTTTGAAGAGTGACTCCGATCTCAGAGCTCTCCATCCACTCACCTCCCACCTCAGGGGAAATGCAGGAGGGTGCAAAACCCCAGAGAATGGAAACAATCAAACAGCATTTATTTGTTTTTTTCCCACTAAGCCCCACAAACTGAAACCGCTGAAGTCTGCAAGGAGTAATTCAAATGCTCTGTACCGTGTGTTTCAAAGCCTGGCTGTACTTTCCACTCTGCTGCTGGTCTCTAGTCAAACCAACCCTGAATGCTGACTGCAGACAGGTTTCAAATTCACATCCTAATTTGATTTTGGGGTTGTCTGGGCAGTTCAAACTGGGCCTTTCTCTTATGTGCAGGTCTGTTGTCCCTTGTCAGGTTCTCATTGCTCCCTTTCCTTTCTGCCAGTTTACACATATTTGTACACATCCCACTTGGAGCAGCTCTCCCAGTTTTCTCTCCAGAAGTTGTGTGCTCTCATGCTGCGTTTTTTTTCACTCTGTATATTTAAGAAAAAAAAAAAAAGTGCCATTTTGGCAGGGTTGTAAACTACCCTCCTAAAAGCAAGGAAGAAATTTTGAATTAAGAGGAACTCAGTATGGTGTGACACTGTCCTCAGCTCACCCCATTATTCCTGTGTGTTGTGGCACATATGGCATTAGTACAGTGTGTGAGATTCCCTGCAAAGCTAAGGAGAGGTAGGTTGATTTAAGGACATGGTTTCCAGCCAGATTTTCAGCTTTAACTTTAAATTTCCTTTGTGTTTGGGGAGAATTTTAAAGTGGATCTTAAATGTTATTTCAAAGAGGTGGGTTTGGGTCTTGTTTCTTGGTTTTTTCCTAAAAGCTTCAAGCGTTGCTGTCTACTGGACTTTTCAGCTGCAATTATTTTAGAGAAGAGGCATACAAGTGAAAGTGTGAGATGTCATGCTTTTTAGGAAACTCAAGATATTTGTTTGTCTTGGTGACAGTGGCAGACTTCTAAATTCTCTCCTTTCCTGACATGAACAGAATTCCTGTGAACAGAACACTATTAACAGGACGAAATATCTGTTTGGAATCCCTTGGCAATATTCATGTTGAAGACAGTTTTGACCGAAAAGATCGTCAGTTATTCTGATCTTCAGGAGATTTCTGTTGGATTGTCAATAATGTCCTCTTTTGAGATTAATATTGCAGCATTTTACTCAAAAAAATGCAAATGCACAATCAGAGGTCCTGATACTTGGAATGAGGTTTGAAAAGTCTGAGAGAAAAAAAAATCCAATCATAAATATCTGCATTTGAAATATTTAAGATATGCAGCAAACTGCTCAAAACTAAAGTATCCATAGTAATAATCTGGTGAACACTTTCAGCAGATTATTTATTTATAAATAGGAGAATATTTAAAAAAATGAAGCATTTTCAGACTGAATAAACAAAACCATCTTCAAGTCATAAATTTATTCCAACTGATCCTCCCAGCTGGAACCCAAAGGGACTGTATATTCTTGTAAGAGTCTTCCATTTCAAATCAATCTTTAAGCAGGTAAGAGTTTTATGCCATGAAATACCACCTAATGATGTGTTTAGGACACAAAAGCTAATGGAAGAGTAGCAATAGCAGCTTTAATTTGTCAACAGCTTCCCCGGGAGAGTTCCAGAGAGGTTGCAGATCCCCGAGTCATTTAAATGCCTTATTTACAACTACATTAGGCACTTGTACACACATCCCATAAAAATACTGCTGCCTCTTTTCATTCACAATTGTTCCTCAGGATTGCCATTTTCAGGAATTTTGATCCCTTTGGTTAACTCCAGTAATTGTTGATCAGCTTTTTAGGTTCCTTAAGTACGTCATTCTCTGGCATCTTTTGTTGCAAGTTTACGGTGACGTGAAAATGGAATATGAAAAGGAGGGTTCATCTCTTTCTGCCTTATTTGGCACAGTGTCAGCCCTACAAAGGTCCCAGGAAGCTGTCATTTGATCCCAGAAAGATAAGAACAGCAGACATGGAAAACTAAAAGCTCCCCTGGACTCCAGGCAAAGTTCTGCAAAGCAATAAAAGGTGCAGGTGACGGATTTTTAGGACCTGACAATAACATTGTCCATTATTGCTGAAAAGTCATGGGCAGGGTGAAAAAGGCAACTGCTCAACAGAGCAGAGCAACCTTACACGAAAGGCAGTGCCAAAAGGAATAAAATGCTGTGTCAAATTGAATTTTTTAGGGGAATGTAGGGAATTACCCACATTAAAACTGGGCTGTGAGCTATGAGGGTGACACCTCTTCTCGTGTGCAATATGAATTGAGCCTTTTAATAGCTGCAGATGGTCAGAGCCTGTTTTTCTCTTCTCTGAGCCTGCAGTTCTCTCTCTATTGCAATTAATCTTTTTTATGTTATTTTTTCTGTAGTTTTCTCCACTGCATCCCCTCTTTACCAGTTGCATGATCTATGTTGACCCTGTTCTCTGCAGTGTGAGGGGGATCACTGGGGCTTGGGGGTGCTGGGAAGTGAGTGGGTACCACACGGGGTACAAGATGAGTTTCTTGCCACATTGAGGCAGAGGAAGGAGGAGGACACAGGGGTATGCCAAGGATCACCCCAATATCAAGTGGGCCCAAGCACTCCAGCAAGAGCAGAGCCCCTGGAGAGAAGTGGACAGAGGGCACCAAGAGGGAAACCCCCTCATCCCCTCTCACAATCCCCCTGGATCCTTCACCCAAAAGACGTCCTAGTAGGGAGTCTGTATTTGGGCTGTTACATTTTTGGTGTCGTGGTCATGAAGGACTCAAATGGTGCTGGAAATGGTGAGGGAGAAAGAGAGAGGCACAGCAAATGTGATCTCAACATCGTGGATTAAACCTTGCATTTGGTGACAGTGAAACATGATTCATTTGAGTGAAAAGGGTGGGTTAGAGAAATATAATTTTGTAAGTTTTTAAGAGGCATCCTGTCAAAATAGTCTGTTTTCACATTGCTTAAGTAGAAACAGCTCTTGGTTTCAAAATTCAAGTTAATTGGAAGAAAAGCTCCTATAAAACAAATAAATGAACATGTAAAAGTATCAGCACTGGGGAAACATGATTTGAAATGATCAAAACTAAACACTTCAGTTAATATGATCTTTTTTTTTAATTATCCAATGACATAAATTTTTCATCGTGATTTGGGAGAAGGAAAATTTTTAAATCTTGAAAGTTTCACAATTTCATTTCCTATCCTGTGCTAAGGCACAGCTATACAGCACATTCCTATATTTGTCTTCCTATCCTTCTATGCAGGATAAGCAGGAATATAAATCTATAAGTGTAGAGACAGGTTAATACAAATGGTTTGAGTGAATCTCTTCTCTGATCATTTTTTCCTTCCCTTGCTTGATGTCACTGTATGAAAAATCTCAGCCCACCAACAAAATGTATGGTAATAGTTCAAAACAAAATTGAAAAATTTCTACAAGTTGAACTGGAAGCATTTTTGTCAGAGTTTGTTGGGAGTATTTCGTATTTTTAAAAGTCTAGAAAACTTTTATGACAAGCAGATAAATTATGAAACTCTATGAACATGGAATTAAATGGAATCTGAAAAGTGACAAACAGGGAAAAGAGAGAGCACATAATTTTAGAACACAAAAAGGTAACTAAATTTGAAAAATTGCATTAGTATATCATTTTCAGTCTGTAAGCCATTAGAGAAAAAGTGTAAATTACACCCTGTAACAAAGTAAAAATGTTTTCAATGTTTAAGGGTAATTTTGTATTACTGCTACTATTACTTAAACTCTTAGCTCTTATAAATATCTAAAGACAGGACCCCTGGTGATATTACCTGTGTCTTAGGCAGAGAGCAACAATTTCAATTCCATTCAACTACATTTGTATTTTGCCAAGTGCTATCAAGCACTGAGTTGCATAATTTGCTATCTAAGTGAAATAGATATTTTTCGTGCCTCACATTTATCACTCTCCTGTGGGCCTCGTTACTGACAATCAAATCATAAAAGATGTTCAAAATTGTCATGATGCACTTATTTTCTCATGATATTTGATACAAATAGTTTCTTCTACAAAAATGGCCTTTTTTAACCGTAGCATTTTAGAGTAGTTTTAAAGGAACAGGATGCAGTTGGGTTTTAGCAGATTCTACATAGATATTTGGAGGAAAAAAAAAAAAAACAAACCCAAGCTTTTGATAGATGATCCTATTTCTAAATATATCTTTTGAGTCTCATTTCTAGGAAAGGAGGAATTTATACTGAGTTGTAAGCTGATAACATAGCAAAATAAAAATATAGAGGAAATTCTATTTGTACCTGCAACATTTGCATTTTTATTTTTTTCTCTCTTCTGCCTCTTAACATGAACTCAGACATTGTAAAAGGTAATTTTCAATGTATACAACAGCAGCAGTGCAGGAATTTACAATACCCATATCACCCACACTACCCCCAGCGTGCTCCAAGATTTTGGGGAGAATCCTTGTGAGATGGTTGATTGCCAGTGGTTAAAGCCCATTGAATCCCCGCTGATAATCCAGCACCAAGAATTTCTCCCCACTTGGAGGAGGAAGGAAATTGAGAACATTAAACTCCTTTCATAGGGAGCCACCAGGAATGCTGGTTGTGTCCATCACGGAGGGGATACATGGACGTGTTGTCCGCAGACCACCTTAAACGGGCCACTCCCCAAATTCGGAGCCAGCTGTGCTTTTACAGGAGCGGGTACAGCTCCGCCCCACAGCAAGGTAACCACTCACCCCAAATGGCTCGGGAAGCAGCCGTGAATATTGCATCATACTGTGCAGTAGACCCAACACATCCCTCCTGGAGCAGGCAGGCTCCCGAAAAAAAGAAGCAAGAGAAGCAGGATGGCAGGAGGTGCCTGCCTGCTCTCCGAGTTTTCACTGCATTTTAAGCAAGAGACATCTTGAGGTTTGTGCTTCCCCAAACCCTTATGCTTGCAAAAGCAAAGCCCATAAACATTTGTTTGAGGCTGCCCTGACATACAGAGTATTTAAACTTTTCACTGCTGCTGCTTGTGAGACATATCAAAATGTACGTATTTTTTTCCAAGATTTCATTCCCTGCACCCTTCCCTGTGATTTGATGTGCCAGTTAAAATATGATGGTCTCTGTGGCTGAGATGGAGGTGGTGATTTGGGGTAGAAATACGGCCCCGCTGACCTCGTGCACGGGAACAGCTGATGGTACAGGAAGAAGATGCTGGATATTTATTTGTAGGTGTAAGGGAGAAATATATTTGTTAGTGAAATGGAGCTTGCTGCAGAGTGCATAAAGGTGAATTATTTGTCAGAAGACTGAAGGAGGTTTATGCAATATAGTATTATTGAGCCGGGCTATTAGCAGAGTGAATTGCTATTGTGACATGCCATTAAATTGTTTTTAGTGTCCACAAAGGTATCATTCTGGAGCAGGCTTGGTTCCTAACAAAGTTATATATTTACTGGACAGCTGCAGATCTCGGAATAAAAATAGTCTGTCTGACCATAAAGTAAAATAAGAGAGGAGGGTCCTGTGCTGGAAAGTCTGACCTCTCTCACCGCTCCCCAGCACTCCTAAACCAGGAGCAGTTTTCTCCACAAAAGCAGGACCTTGGCCCTGAGGAGTCCCAGGGAAACAGTCTGTGGGCAGAGAGGGACTCAGAGCCTGGCTGCTGGCTCTGCACCACCCCCATCACAGCACCTCATGGCCACGACACCAGTCCCACCGAGGCCTCTCTCTGCTGGAGTTTCTGTGGATTTCTGGATCCCAGGCAGGGCTGCACAGACTCCTTGTGCTGCTTCTGACTCAGCCTGGAGCCCTCTCAGCCTTGCTCTTCCCTCGCTCATTCTGGGACCAGAGTTCACAAACTGCATCTTTTGTATCTTGCAAAACAAGTTAATCGTTTTCCCCATGGCCTCACACAAAAGCAGTTGACAAGCAGATGAAACCACTAGTAGGGAATATGCTTAGAGAAACCATAAGCACAGGTAGAAACATTAGGACTGATCATAATGTTCCATCTTTAACTTTGGAAAACGTATAAAACACATAACATTACAACATTCAGTCAAATGCCTTTAAATTTAATCATATTTATATTATGATTGGAAAAAAAAAAAAGAAGAATTTGCCAGGATTAACATGTTAATTTAAGAATGCAAAAACAAAGAAGGAACTCTTAACTTGAGATTCGTTTAGGGAAAAAAAAGATAATTAAATATATGTGTACATATATAGTTATACATATGAGATTAAATGTTTTAGAACATAAATCAGTGGAAGAAAAGTAATAAATAATGCATGGTGAAAATGTGATAATGTTTATTAAGAAGCAACAGCCCTGTCATCTTCATTTTCTTCTTCAGTGATTCTCCCCTCAAAGGGTTCACTCATTTGGGACTCCCTGCAATTTAGCCTGAGGCCACTCTCTCTAATTCTTGGTTGGAAATATACCTGCTTTGCAAAAATAAGTTAAAAGCAGAACAACTGTGCACACTGAAGGTCTCCCCATTAAGCTCTTAAAGGCCAGAGAGTGAATTTTATGCCCTTGTTGCTGTGGAAGTCTGGAGACAGACAATAGGAACCCAGAGAGAGGGGGAAGGAGAAGGGGAAGAAAATGTGTGAGAGGAGACTCGAACCAAGGCTGCTGGAAAGCTCTTCCTTCCACTTACTGCCCTTCTGCCCCGAGACATGGCCTGTTCCTCTCTACACCTTTCTCTCCTGACCTGTAGAAAGAGCTCCCTGCTCCTCTGGCAATGAGCTCAGCCTGTGCATCCACACACAGACCCAAAGGGCCAAACAGCCCCTCCTGCAGCTCGGTTTATCCCCAGAAAAAGCTCTGCTCCCCCTCAGGTGGGAACGGGCTCTGCCAGCACCAGCCAAAGCCTAAGGATTTGCATCACCTGAAAAGGGAAAGTCTGTGAGACAGCACAGAATGCCAGCTATTATTATTCATTAAAGCCTGGTTTGGAATCAGGCCCCTTTGCCCTTCTGCTTTCTTTGTCTAATTTTCTGTCCCTCAGCAGAATAATGAGGAAATTTAGACTCAGTTAAAGAAGTTTAGTACTGATAATTTGCAGTACCTAAACCAATATGTTGGTGTTAGTGTGCTGTGACATATAAGCTGCTTAATTAGAGTTGCCATTTAATCTCTTTCTGTTCATTCATTTGCACTTGACTAACACAGGAAAGAAACTTTACCCACCCAGGTTTAACAAATAGAGTAAACCTTCCTAGTGAGGAAGCTGGAGAGGAATGATGATGTTCCATAGAGCAGGTTCTAAATTTGAACCTTCCATCACATATGTGAATGCACAGAGAGATCCAGCACTGAACACGTGTCACTGTGCACAGATGTAACTTCTCATTTCTGAATGTCTCCCGCAGTGGATAACATGAGCTTGCTGGTATATTTATGCTTTTATTATTTACTGAAGCTTTCCACGGGACATAATTCTGAATTATCCTTCAGTGGTTTATTAGAGTCTATGGGATTTTATTCATCAGCTCAGCAAGGCATTAGCAAAAAAAAATAAAAAAAGTGTTCATTGTGGTGCAAATAGATCAAGAAGATACACTTGGACTTGGGATAGAGGGAAAGTGTGTGTTACAGAGGTAAAACAGCACCTGTAGAGCCCTTTATAAATGGAGCAATGCAAAGAGGCACTGAAAGGGTGAAATTACAGTTACCCTCCCCCCAAGGCCCTTTTATTGCCCGTGCAGGATTCGCATCTTTTTTTCTCAATAAATGAGATAACATTCATCGGAAAACTTGCTGTACTTCCTACTGTCCTTGATAGATACAATGAGGGAAATGTTCAGAGTGTGCTGGGAGGGCTGGGTGGGACACGGGTTTGGACAGACCCTCATGCACCTGCTCTGCCCCCACGTCATTAAGAGCACCTTTCCTCCGTGTAGCTGTGGGGAGTGGAGGGACAGCCAAGACTGAGGGTGTTTTTCCTCAAGAGTGAAAGCCCGAGAAGAGTTAATCCTGTTGTGCTACAGGAGCTACAAGTGCATCAGAAGTTGGTACAGAAGCAATTTTTAAGATGAAATTCTGACTGTGGCCTTGGGGGCAGGGCAGGGAGAACATCCATTCCCGTGTCTGGGACACAACTGTGTCCGTTCCCAGTGAAATGACCCGGGGACTGGCCCTGCTTCTGACATTTTAGTCAGGAAAGATAATATAGAATTGTTTTCACTTCTGGTTTTCAGCTAATGACAGAAGCAGAAGCACCTAAAGGGCTACAGAAGATCATGTTCTCAGCCTAATCAGAAGTGGGAGGACTTGAAATCCCCAACTACTAATTTTAGCCCAACTTGCAGGATCAGGGAGACAGTTTAGATGAATAAATGGGAATTCCAGCCTTAGAATTTTTGAAGCTTCACCTACTACAAACAACAAAATGCACCTCAGAAACTCAGGGGAATCAAAAGTGGATGGTCTGATATTCATCACCCCACCACTAAAGCCTTCCAAGGCCAAAAAATGGAGATAACATAAGAGGAAGACTCAAAGCAAGAAATACAGGACAAAGAATAGCACAGAACTCTTCAAATGGTGGATTAATTTTTCAGCATAGCTAAAAATGCCGTAACCTCAGTTTCATGAGTCAGCAAGTCTGATAACATTAATATATGCTAACAAAACGTAAGGTAACACCTGGGGGGTTTATACAACTCAGCTAAATTTGGATATGAAACCTGCTTTTCATAATTAGAAATTCTGGTTCAGCTACCATGAACCAGGTGTGTGTTTTTAAATGAGAAGATCTGATCCTTTTAGGGATTAAGAGCACCTTTATCCTACCATAACAGTTCAAGTGGGCTCAAATGGTAAAACCTATATTTAAACCCCCTTTATAATAGCAGTACAGTACAAAGTATAAATGCAAATCAATATAAACATCTTCTTCCTTTCTATACTTGAGATAAAGTTAATATTAAAGCTTAAAATCCTTCAATATTTATGGAAATAACCTTACCTAAAAACAGCATCAATTTTATTTCATTGAAAAGGACAAGAAAAAAAATAAAATTCCTTGTATTTTCCATTCAGAACTCGTTGCCTGAGATCTTGATGGACTAAATGAATTTATTTTGTTAATTACTTATATTAAAATTGTGGAATCAGTATCTAAAACAAAGGATTAAGATCTGCAGTTTACAGAGGACTCTGTAACAGGAAATCTCTCTTCCATCCCGTGTATTAGCACCCACGGCTGGGTCAGCAGATGGATGGTCCTTGTAGGCGTTTTTCCCCATAAAACATTCGTTGAACAACAACAAAAAGATAATGTTTAAAGCAGGGTGGGCTTTACTGGAACAGATGAAAATAGACACTCTTCCTTATTGCTTTTTAAAATATAGCTTTACCTGTGTGCCCTGCCCTCAGCCAGCAGTTCCACGGGCAGGGAGAGCTCTGCTGCCTCCTGCCAGCCTGAAGCCGGGTCATTTTACAGGTGTCCTGGGAATCCTCTGGGCACATCACTGACACAGATGGTTCTCTCCCTGCAATAGGAGGGGGGTTGCATCAGGGTTTAGAGTTGCTACTTAAAGTGCAAACTTTTCCTGCTGCAAAAGGATAGTTATTGGTTTTGAACCTCGCTGATATGTCCACCAAGTTCACAGAATATTCTGAGTTGGAAGGGACCCACAGGGATTATCAAGAGAATGGCCCGTGCAGGGCTTGAACCTGCACCCTTGGCTTTTTTAGCACCATGCTGTGACCAGCTGAGCTCATCTCGAGTCAGGAGGGGCAAACCTCTGTGCCTGGGGTAAACTGGGGCACTCGGCCTTTGTGTGACATTTGGCCACAGAAAAGCCAAAGCACGTCTGTCCCCACACACAGTCCCATCTAGTGCAGCACATGGAATTACCTAAAAAGGCACAACCATACAGGTCCAGACTGTTCTGCCAAAATGCAGTGTCCCCACACTGGCAGAGCAGCATCCACATAACTGCTGTGCTCACACTGTGCTCTCTCATATAGCCAAAAATGACTGTTTTCAGCATCAGTCTGTAATTGGGGAGTTCACTCCCATCCTCACACAGGGCAGGCAGTTGATCTGGTTAAACAGCTGGATGCTCTTTTGAGGTGCCTGGCTTTGGAGAAGCTGACAACATAATTGTCAGCGATGAGCAAACAGGTTTTGCCCAATTTTTAACCCACTCAAATGTCCTAATTTTGAAATTTAGCCTTGAATTTGCAACTTGCTGAGTTTACGGTGTCTATGTAATTACACTGTAATTATACATTTCCATACTTGCCATAACATCACAAGGACTAATTAGATTGGGTGAAATTTCTATCCTGACTTGCACTGACTAGTAGTTAAATCCATTGATCCTACTGGTTGATTCAGTGCTAGTGAAATATTGGAAACCAGCCCATCTGAGCAGAACCTGGGCTGCAGAGAACAGGGGAGACGAAAAAGTGACTCACTGGATATAGGTTATACCATCTGGCCAATATTTATTTCAGGTATTTGTTGTTGGTTTAGTGAAAGTCTCAGTTCCGAACCCTTTGTGCACAGTTTCTGGACTTCCCTTGATGGTGTTAAATTTCCAGTACTGGGAGGAAATTGGTCTGGAGCATGATGTTCATGTAATTGCTGAATTTGTCTTTACTATCCTTTACTGGAAAAGTTAAAGTTTGTCTTTTTATGAGTCAATTTTGTTGTAGACAACTGTCTATTAAATACGAGTTATTAACAATTGCTGTTTATGGACAAACTCATTTGGAAAGCTGCATGTTTAAAGGTTTTAACTACAATATTCCTTTTGAATGAGTTTTTTAACTGAGTAGTAACTTGTTGCTACGTGCTGCTGCTCATTAATATAATGTCTTTCTCATAATGTGCACTTTGGTTATGTTAATTTGATTTCTTCTGCAGACAAAAGTCTCAGGAAGAGACATATATCCACAGCATCAATAGTGTGTTCAAGCATCTATTACAGAAAAGAATGTAACTACATTATAGTTTAAGTGCCAAGGTACTGTAGACCCAAAGAAATAATTTTTATTGGTAGAAATAGGTTTTTTATGTTCTAGTACTCATTTTGGTCCTTGTGCTGGGGGACACAAGCAAAGGGAAGATTCCTGTTCTTGGTAGAAAACAGAGCAATCTAACCAGACTTTCCTCTGCATGAGGGGTTCCCGTGTTCCATTAGACCTTTGTGTCCTTCCTTGGGAAGGCTGAGAGCTGAGGTCCTGCCCCAGACCCACGTCATTGCTTGGACAGTGGCAGTCCCAGAAATCTGCTCCTTCAATCTCATCTTTCAATATAGAAGCTCACATCTTTCAGTAGAGAAGCTCACAATCACTAGCAAGTTATTTTCCCTCTGAAAATGACTGTCTCACCTTCAGGGCACTGCAGATCTCCCCAGGGTGACTCACACACCTTCTCTGGCTCTCAGCGGTGTCCGGGACCTGCCCCTTCATTTGTCACCCCGAGCTGTGTGTGATTTGGAGACAGAGCCACAACCAGCCATTGCTGGCCCACCAGTGAGCACTGAGGGTCCATGTGCAGCTGAGGGTTTGCAGGGATAGAGCTTGGGAGGTTCCCTAAAACCTCCCTCCTGTACCACAGCCCTTGGGCTGTGGCAAACTGCGACTGTATCGCACTCTCCTCTTCCACCCAGAATGAAAGGAGCCTGAGGGATCATTAGTATCCTTCCATCACTTCCTCATTAGTTCTTAGATAGTGTTTTAATGACAGCTTGAGGGGCTCAGCATCCTGCCCTCTTACTATTTATGATCCCCACAGTGCTAATGTGCACTTAATGAGAAATTCTTGTCTTGCTTGTAAATCCTGTAGCCGGCATTCAATTTATTGACAGATGTTTGCTTGGGCCTCTTTAAAATTACTTCATAAATCTTCCAGGATAAAAGGCCTCAAGTTTGGTTATTAAGACAGGCCCTTGTTGACAGTTTCATATTTAACTGTTTGGAACTGGACTGTCAGGGCTGTAATGGAGTGCACGGCGGAGGGTTTGCATTCTTCGGGCTCATTTACCATGTTTTCTGCACCTATCAGGTTTTTTCTTTTTGAAGTGTGTTGACTGTCCCTTATAATCCCTTTAGTTAACTTCTCTGTGACCTCTTTGTGCACTGCACTTACTCATTTAGCATATCAGCGTGTCAACTGTGATGAAGTGTTTATGCTGATATGAGCTGAGGGCTGAGCAAGCGCTACATGCCAGAACCTCCTGGCTGTAATGCTGATAGGAACTGAGGGCTGAGCTTGCACTTCAGCTCGAGCCCACTGGACATTTCACAGGGAGCCACAAGTTCCCTGCCTCCTTCTCCCACCCTCACATTTTATTTCTCCTCTAGGTCTGGGGCCATGGCTTGTAAAATCTGGTGGAGGGCTTTTCCCAGCAAGTCAGGGCAACTGGGATTCGGGAAGAAATCCCTTAAAATGTGTCCTGAAATGATTCCATTTGTTCTGAGTGCTGTGATCCCATCTGTGGGTACCAGACCGGTGTCTCTAATCCCTCAGACCTGCTTTTAGAAGGAGCTGCTGTTGCATGTGCGTGGCTCTCTTTGACACAGGTTAAGCAAGGACCAGGCAACAGTTTTCCACTTCTCTTGTAGTTGCTCAAAATCTCACAAAGCTTTTAAAAATGTCCCTTTTGAGTGACACATATTAGAGAGGTCTGGTCCAAATGCTGCAGCATTTAGAGTGTGCAATGACAGCGTTTTAGGCCATTATTTTAGAAGAGACGTTTTTTTTTGTCCTCATAGTGAACAGAAAAGATTAAAAATTTAGTGAGCTGCTGGAAGACTGGGATAATTCAAATAGCTATTAAACCCATGACATCAGCCAAATTCACTCCACTTAAGTCCGTCAAAAACCATTCAGATCAGACACTGGACGGTAATGAGCATCTCAGCTAAAAATAAAATGTTTGGGCTTTTTTTTGCTTACTTGGTGGTGCCATGTTGTATTACATTGCTTGAGTAGTGTCACATCACATCGTGTTACTTTTGTGGGATCCTCTGCTGACATGACATAACGCTTTTTATACTCACAAAATGTTTTTGATTGGATTCTCGCTGTTCAGCTACTTTTGTTTAGCCATTAAGTTTAGCAAAATTCATAAATATAAGCATTAATTCACATGAAGAAGTAGTTATCTATCTGCAAGTGGAGCTAGAGAATTCCTTGTATATTTATGGAACATGAGGAGACTGGGCTTTACCAAGCTTTAAAGTTCTACTAAGATCCTGGTCGTGTTCACCTGAGGATCTCAGTGAGGTATGAACATTCCCATTAGGATCCCTGTTTAGATGAAGAGAACACATCTCTGTGCTTTTCCCTAAGCAGGAGCCAGAAAAGCCTCTCCAACACAAGTCAGACCCCACAGTGTGTTCCTGCATCGCCATCTTGCAATTCAGATGAATTTACATTCATGTTAAGTAGGAAGGCCTCAAGGAAAGGATACCAAAGGCAGGAGGCACTGAGATAAGGCATTAAAGAGAAAGAAAAAGCACTTGAAGTTGTTTCTTAGCAATTTTTCTGATACATCTACATCAGTGAATTTTAAAAGGCCCAGCAGGCACTGACTAGACTCTGATTAGATGCTGCTTCAAATTTCAAACAGCACCATTTGTGGAGTGCTCTGTCCTCCTGGAACTTCTAGGAGGAACAGAAGTGCAAGGCCCTAATGCCAGGGGTTCTGTATGGGCACTTATGGGTTCTGGAAGTGATGGAAAACAGGATGACACTGACTGGGATAAGGACCTTGAAAATCCCATGCAGTTGCCACCATCCATCCTCTCCAGTCTGAGGAAACTTGGAGTTATCACCATCATATTCCACAGCAGCTGAAGGTATTGAGATTGAAGGGAGACAAAGAGGAGAGAAGCACAATTATTTGGGATAAAGAGGTCTCAGAACAACAGAAGGAGCAACCAGCCCCCCCCCCCATGTCATCTATTTTGATAGCTAATGTCACATCCTGGCAGGTGTAATGGATGGCAGCAAACACCTCTCACTAAATGTCTCTGTCCCAACATGCTGCAAGGGACATGTGAAGAAATGCCTATTTTGCAAAATTTTGATACATGTGAAGTCTCCCTATTAATAGCTTGGTACTGCTCCCAGCTGGATTCAGTGGTCTCATCCCTGTTGGTTGGAGAGGAACAGGATTGCACCCTGAAGGATTTGTGCTTAGCTGTTAGTTCAAGAACAGATTTGCCAAAGAAATGCTCAGAGGAGGGAACAGAGTGTTCCAGCACACACAGGTAGAAGCTGGTATTTCAAACTGAGCACACTGGGCAATCTTTGCTCATGATTCATCAGTCAAAACACGTCAATTTTATCCCAGAACAGCTAAAAAAAAATCTGCAACTACTTGACAAGTACATTTTTGGTGCAGGTCCCAGTTCTTTCCCAGTTGGCCCATTGGCTTGTCTGTCAGCATCTCTTGCACATTGCTGAAAATTAACCCTGCAGCGTGTTCAGTTTGCTGTTGTCCTGTTTTCCTCAAGTGACTCCATCACTTGAGACTCTCAATGGTAAAAAGAACAATCTGGCACCAAATTCTCACTAAAGGGCCGTGGCAAGTGGACATTTAAATTCCCCAAGTGCTTTCAAAAATCTTCCCCAGGATTGCCTTTTGGGTTTTTTTCATTTTCTGTTTTAAGGCTCCAGCAGATTCTCTCTCACTTGCTTGGTTTGGTAAATTTTATCTACTGGCTCAGGATCTCTGTTTCATTTTTGGTCTCTCCAGAACATGATACTTTTTTAATTGTCATTAAAAATTTCAGAATTTTTCTACATGGGGTTATAATTCCGCCTCAACAGATTCACAGTTTTGATCAAAGCTTAAAATATCCTTGGCTAGAACTATCCTGATGCAACAATATTGACATTACAGAATGTTTTTCTCTTGGCATTATCGTAGTTATTCTTTTTTTCTAATGTACACTGTTCTGTTCTGTAGTATGTTTGCAGGATATTCTTCAGAGCTTGCAGAAACCCCTTGTTAAATTCACAGAGCTGTTATGTATTCCCTCCTGAAGGATATTTTAATTTTCTCTCCTAATGGAGAAGGATAGCAGCGGAAATTCTCCTTGTGAGTTATCTTTCTTAGTGAAAAACTGCATCTGTTTCGGGCTGAGAAGTGACTGTGGAAGCCAGAAAAATCGCACTCAGCTGTATCCTCAGGAAACAGAATAAGAAAAGAAACTTTGCCCCAGGTGCTCCCGCTCAGTCCAAGTTTCCCTGTGAAGTCTTTGCTCTGGAGCGAGCGCAGCGTGGGCTGAGCAGCTCAGGAGAGGGACCCGTGGAGGGGCCGGGTTGGACACTCGGCACTTCCTGCAGTTCTCTGTCCTTCGTGTCCGGGGTTCATTTGTCACCACGGGACAAAATGGATTTGCAGTTACATGGTTGCAGTTTGAGGCTGAGGGACGCACAGGCCTCTGTCAGGGTTGTGTCATCACTGCTGCAAGTGTTTGGAGCTGGTCTTCTCCCTCTCACCTTTTACACGGGCTTGTGTTGCTACTCCATTTGTCATGGCAGGGTGTAAAAACATGCTTCAGACTGAGAGAGCTTGATCTTACTTAAATCTACCAGTGCTCTTTGGACTCCCACCATCCTCTTCCTTATTTCCTCTGGTAGGAATAGCATGGATCTGTTGGCAAAGTAATTTCCCTACATCCCACCTTCAACCACTGCTCATTGGTGTGATCATTTCTTCTCTTCTGCCCTTAGAAAAGTTGGTTTTTCATCTCAAACCTGCTGACATCATAGGTGAACTTGATAGGCTGAGCTGCCTGATGATTCCTACCTTTCTACTTTCCATAGGAATCCTATTCTTAATTTATAGAAGGACAAAAATCTGTCCATGCAATGAAAATTTCCTGTGATCTATGGGGGCTACCATTGATGGATGATGAAAGGCTTGATATTAATGCCTTGAATATGTATAATCCTGAGCCATCCACGTTCTAGGGTCAGCAATCACTCAGTTCATTTTATGCATTTCATCACATTGACTTAGAGTATGAAACCCTATTGGAGCACTTGGAGCAGCCCAGATAGTGTTGGAAAATCCGAGGAATTTGCTCCAAAGTTCTCCCTAGGCTATTGCTGCTGATAATCAGCATCTGAAATGTGATGAAATTCCTTTTGTTAACTTTGCCTGCATACTTAGTTGTATTTCACGTCACTTTGGAGTCCTGATTAGTTTTTTGTACCCTGAACTGTACACATCAAATTCAATAAACGTGCAGGAAAGGCAGCATTATCACCCAGCTCCTTTTGAAAATGCAGCCTCCAGGGATATATTTCCATTGCAGCATGTGGAGATTTTGTCACATGACATACGTTAATCTTTTCAGAACCCTACAGCCGAATCGCGGCGAGCGCTCCACAGTCGCATCCCTGCGCTTCCAGCGCGGGCAGCAAGGCAAGCCAACATTTTTCTTGGGGTCTAGTTTTGCTCCCTTTCTTGCACGGAGCCGTGTTTACCCCCGAGAGACGATTTTGTAAATAAGTTCTGCGAACAAGGCAGGAAGAATGGTCCGTTTGCTTTATCTCTGTCTCGGGAGACGGCGGCATTGTGTTTGCTCGGGAACAAAATCCGGAAAGGGCTTTGTGACACCGTCACACGGGAGGGGAGCGTCCAGCAGTTGGCTGTGGAGAGCAGGGACGGATTTTACACTCCCTGTAGGGGCAGTAAGTTATCTGTAAAAATCTCTCCACTCAGGGATTAGAGAAGACTCTCATTCTGTCTGAGTGCAGAGTCCTGCCTTCCTCCCTCCCTGTGCAGTCCCGGGGAGATTTGCCTTTCTCAGGCCTCCTGAAGATTCTTTAATTACTCAGCGGCCACTTGGGCTCCTGTTTCCTCTCCAGCTGCTCTGCAAGAGGAGAGTGGCAGGACTTAATTCTCTTATCAAGAAGGGCATCACGGGGTAAAAACTTCTGCACAGTTTTTGTCAGAGCTCTGAGCTTATTGTCTGCCTGCTTGGCAGTGAAAAAGTGGCTGCGTGTCTCAGGCAGCCTAAGTGATTTACCTAAAAAAAAAAAAATTCCTCGTGAAAACATGAGTGATTTTAAAAGAAGCTTAAGAAAGACCTGTCTGACAGAAAATGGGTTCAGAATTAAATTTCCCCGTTTCTCAAGTGTTCTTAAAGCCAGGATTTCAGTTCAGTTCCATCACTGAGAGAAATTAAATCAAATGTAATTGTGGATGTGTCTAATCCAGGCTCCAACTGCAGCCCATGCAAAGTTGTCCAAGTCAATTCTCAGACCAGGGCAGTGGCCAGAGTGGTGCTGAAGGTGGATCACCGGTGTGACATTAGTGCAGGTATGGCTGGAAGAGCAGCAATTGCTCCTTCAGATCCCTGTTTAGATGTACTCGAGTCCTAAACTGCAAAGCCATTTAAACAACTGCAGTCCTTGGTCTTAAACTGCAGCTGCTACTTAAAAACTACTGGTTCCTCTGTGCCTGCCTCCCTTCCTCCTCCAGGCAAGGGCCCCTGGAACAGCCTCGTGACAATGTCCTGGTCAGCTCTTTTCTGTTTAAAAAAAAACAAAAACACAACCAAAAAACCAACAAAGTTGATTTCCTGTTCTGGTGAGCCATACATCACTGACGCTCCCATCTGTGCCGTTTGTCTGTGACAGAATGACAGGTGTCATTTATCATTGGAGCTTGAGGAAGCTGTGGGAAGAGGGATTGAAATTTTTTCTGGAAGCAGTCAGTGTCTACAGACTGCCAGATCATTAAAAAGGGGGCTTTCCAAAGAAAGCTGTGTGTAATGTGATTGCACTTACTGTCAATGACAGGCTGAGAGAAAGAAGAAACATCAAAAAAAGAGAGAGAGAGGGGGGAAGGATCGAAAGGGAGAAAGGGAGAGAAATGAAGTTTCTGCCAGGGGCATTTAAAGCTACAGCACAACAAATGCAGGGATCTTTTTTTGGTTTGGTTTCAATATCTGCATACTAAGTGAGGCCTTTGGAGATTTTAGCTCAGCTTGGAGTGCCAATAAGGAAACCAAAACAGGAAACTCCTTTAACAGCACTTATTCGCATCACATATTATTTAGGGCACTGTAACAGAGTTTGTACTTTAAGGAGCGTGTCTCAAAGCACAATGACTTAAGACTGGAATAGGAGGTAGCAGAGACAGGAAAACCTATTTGGTCTGCAGCTGAAGCTCCTAATAAATCAAAGGGCAGAACTAAGACCAGATACAAGGCCCTTTTTCAAAAAAGAGACATTTACAACGTCCTGTTTGCATAAGGACATGCAGGAAAAGCAGCATAATATCTCTATTTCAGCACCACCTAGGCAGGCTCTGGTTGGGGATTTGAGCTGAATCTTTGTTTCTTCTCATGGTAAAGAATGCTTCTCACAATTACAACAAATTGTCCTCCTACTTGATGTACACAAACTCAAAAATAAGTGTTTATTGGGAGAAAAAACTGCAAGAGATATAAACCAAATATTTTAACAACAAAAAAATCCAGGAGAAAAACTAGTGGTTTTTCTCTGTTGTTTTTTTGTGTTCTCCTTAGGAGAGCTGGATAGGCTTGTGCCACACTCCTTAGCACAGTTTTTCCTGCAGGAGCTGTTTCATCCAGCCAAATTATAACTGATATAATCCAGAGGCTGGGGAGTGTAGGGGGATTGCAGGGGGATTGCTCACAAGTTGGTCACACGTGTTAAAGGGCACTGCTGGTTAGTCTGGAGTAAGTCATTTCAGTCCTTACTTCTGTGAGAATCTGTGGCTGTGTGAAATCCCAGCGTGAGGCTCAGTGAGTTACAAAATCAAGGGCCAACTCAGTAGACAAATCTGGCTTATTAATAATCGAGGGATTCAACGTCAAACGTGTGAGAGCACTGTGAGTCTGGGTTAGAGACATGACCCAGGGCATGAACTTTCTCCTCTCGGCTCTCTTTAGAGTGATGGCTTTTCCTGCTGGCCTTTGGGAAAGACAATACAGGGTGGGGGGGGGAAAGAAGTAAAAAAGAGGAATTTTCAGTCTTTTGCACAGAGTATGTAAGGAAAGGGGGAAATCATCTCTGCATCTTCTGCCACTGAGCACGTCTGTGTAAAGACAAGGAGAATCCAGCAGTGCTGGATAAAAGCAGTATCTGTCTTACAGCTGAGGTCCTCCTGGGGAGGTCTTGTCCAGTTCCCAGCTGTGCTATGGGATCTGTGACTGAACGTTATCCGATTCCTCCAGGTTTGCAGTTTCTACTCTTTAGTGTCTCCTATAGAGATTTTGGGGTCTTTGAGGTAGGAACCAACTCGTGACGCCTTGAGCCCATCATGTCTTGCACAGGATGTCCTGCTCTGAGCTTATGTTTCTTCCTGCAGCTGCAGTACAAAGACCATAATTATTATGGTTATGAAAAATGATCTTTCTGCCTCGTGCTTAATAGTTTACTTATTTATAGCAGTTGTGTGTATTTACATAGTATTGATTCACACCAGTGTTTGCCTCTATGGAGAACATTCCCTGGAATCAGAGAGATCAGAACAATCAAACACAGAGCTAATGACTTAACATATGTAAGTGGAAGTGGTAACACTGTGCAATTGGATGATAAAGTTGTTGCATGTGTTGCCATGTAAGTTTGTTTGTACACTCTTACCAATGTGTTAAGTGCCATTACATCATTCTTATCATCACCAAACTCAGTATCATTCTTTCCTGGCATTGGAATTACATAGCATGTGTGCACATGGATATACATATATCTATGTATACACACACACACACACACACACACACATAAACATATTTAAGCAGCAGATTCTAAAACATTTTTACTAGGTCGAGATAAACAATTTTTGCCTGACATTTGATTTTTGCAATGCTGGACTCGAGGTCTGTGTGCTTTCCTATATGAAGGAGATTGGGTCAAAACTGCTTTAAATGTCATATCCCTGGTGCAAAACAGAGATCCCTGTTTTCAGCAGCTACATGAAGGAAGCAGAATATAAAATCAGGCCTCAAAGTCATGTATATGGTTCTGTTGACATTTCTTCCTGTGGGGTGACAGGGGCTGTCCCTGTCATTCTCAGCAGACTACACCTGTACTACTCCTGTACCACTCAGGTTTCTCTGTGCTTGAAAGCTCACCTGGAAACGCTTCCTGTGGGTCCATTGGCAGATAAGAAAAAGGGATGACATACCATAGACACAAATATCCCAGGGGAAACTACAGGTGGCAACAGATAGCAGCTTCACTTTTTAGGACGTTTGTAGTGAAGTTGTATCCAAGACTTCCAGTTTGAAAAGAAAAAAGTTAAATTATTGCTGGTGTGGGTTTGCTCTGAAAAAGGAGTTGCTCCTCACAGAGATAAGGTTTTGCCTTCTGGCCAAGTGGTTATAAAAGTGAGATCTTAACTGAGGTTAAATGCCTCGGTTCTGCACAGCTGGTTTTTGAGACTAAACAATGTAATCTTTACTCAGCCAGTCCTACCTCTGGTTTTACTTTGGATGTGCAAGGAACAGCTCAGGATAACAAAATGAAGCCCAATGTGCACAGCAAAGGCTTCTTTAGACTAGTATGGATAAACAGCAACAAGGCATAATTTACTTCCAGGACAAGTGGGGAGATAAAGACTGAAATGAAAAGGGAATTTAGCTCCAGATTGAAGACCTTTGTGGGGCTGGAACCACTCCAACTCAGTCACCATCAGCAGCTCACTGGGCACTGCCATCAGACCATGTCACAGCCAAAGCCTGGCTCAGTTCCAGCCTCTTTCATAAACCCTTGGGAAATCCATCCTGGTGTGCAAATGCCTTTGGAAAGGCGCAGTGAGGAAATGTGGTTATGTAGAGAAGCTGTGGCTGCCTCATCCCTGGAAGTGTTCAGGACCAGGTTGGAAGGTGTCCCTGCCCATGGCAGGGGTGGGACTGGATGAGCTTTAAGGTCCCTTCCAACCCAAACCGTGCTGGGATTCTATGATTCTATTTGTATGGCTTGCCAGTCAAAGGTGTGTTTCTGACCCCCTGTGGCCCCTGTAGCAGCTTGATCAGAGATGTTTTTCATTGCTCATCATAACCTGGCTGGCTTTTAAAATCCACTGCTTTTACTGAATTTTCCATGTAGAAAAGGCTGTCCCTGCAGTCATCCTGCTGGTGCTACCTGGAGGCTTATTTGGACTGTCAGCAGTTATCCCCCAGCTACAGACTTCTTATACAAAATGTGTGCACAGTGTTGTCTAAACAAACCTGGGCCTAATATTTATGCAAACTTAAAGCCAGTTGGAACACAGTCCTGCAGGTGAATATCCCATGTTTGGAACTGCATAATTCCATGTTTGCTGGTAATATGTTGGTGTTGCAGAGGGGGTTTGGTTCATAGCAGATTTCTCAGCAATAGCTGAACAGCCAAGAATTGCACAGACTAAGGCCATAGAAATCTTGTTTTGTTGGTAAGATTCTGGACTCCTTGTATAGATAAAATTACCAATTAAGAAAAAAATACGTAAAATTTAAGATCTGTAATATAAATTGTCACATACAAATATGCTACAAGATCTCTCATACATGCTGATTCTTTAAAATTAGGAGGAAATATACCATAATGTGTGACAGTTGTCTGGCTTTTGGTCTTTATTTAATTTCTGTCAACTAAAGAAAATTATTTAAACTGTAAAGGGGAAAGAGGGGACTCCATCAGTATGTACATTGTTTTTCTCCAGAGATTAAATAAAAGTTTGTGCATGTATTTACATTTGTTCTTCCGTAGTATATACTGCACAGTTATATTTGGAATGGGTCTTCAGCAAAGCTGCAGAGGAGTTAATGAGAGGAGGATGTTTGTACAATTCTGTAAATATTTTTTTATATTTCTGGGAGCAGTGATCATATATCTTGAGTCTTTCTTTCTAGGCTAGAGGCTCCCTTGGCCTCACATTTAGGTTAAACCTTTGGCAAGGGTTCAAGGAGCAGGGAAACCAGCTGAGGATCTGGTCCAGTGGGCGAGATCCAAGAAAGCTCTTAGATGCTGCATGTGCAGCTGCCATGGATTTCAGGAGCTGGAGCTCGAGGGAGGAGAGGGGAGCTTGTGCTGCCCTGCATGTCCAGAGCCACCAGCAGCTGAGGCTTTGTCCAGGGTGTCCGGGATGATCCCACACAGGTTCATGGGCCTTGTGGGTTCCCCGGGCCACGTTCCCTGAGGCGTCGCTGAATTCAAAGCTCAGCGTTTGTGTCCTGGGTGTCTGGGAAACTCTCTTTCCAAGCACTCCCCATCCCTGTAAGGGAGCATCTGAGATGATATTTCTCTCTCACTCCCTCTCTTGTTCTCTCTTTTTGCTTAAACTCTGTAGGGCAGATGTAAAGGTCGAGTGAATTGATCTGTGTGGGTAGCAGGGCACTCTCAGTGGAGATGCAATTCATACTCTCATAAAGTCTGCGGGTATTGGCTTGACTCTGTTTTTGAGGAGAATCCACAGTTAGGGAGACTTCCATCATTGTTTAGAGCATCACTGTAATTTGTCTTGAAACGATTATATTTCAAGTTTCTTGCTAAAACGACTTGGAAATGCTGGTAGGTATATTGGGAAAAAAGACACTAAATATATAATCCATGTTCCCTCTCTGTTTAACTACGAAATGCATCTTGTTCACTTTTATCTTTGTCATGGAATGATTGACATGTAATATCTCAGCTTGACACCTTGATATTGGTGATCAGAGTAATTTGTTTCAACCTGCATGCTAAACCCTCAAGGTTGGATATTCCTAAAGTATAAACACAAAGGATGGATTACTGCTATCATTTCCTAGTTTATAATCTGTTCTTACCAGCAAAGGGCTTGTCCATTGCAAAAAAGCTGATTGCTTTCTATAAGTATTTTCAGTGTCCATTTTTACTGTACATTTCTTTTACTCTTTAATTATAACACTGAGTTTTTCTGTGAATAAATACATTGAGGTCATCCGAGCTATATCCATGAGTTCCTCTGTGCTTCCTGAGGCACAGCATAGAGAATGGGGACTGGTTTGGCAGAAGACAGATCAAGTTGTCAAATGGATGAGAACAGTTTGCTTCTCAAGAAGAACCCTGGTGCTCCTTTTCTGTTTTGTTGCAGCACACTGTTCCTTTATTCTTAGTCTTTCTATATTGCCAAATACTCCTGAATGAATTGTTTTGATACCTGGAAAATAATGTGTAACATCCTCCTTTATTGACTGGGCTGCCGTGGGCAGGGACACCTTCCACCAACCCAGGTTGCTCCAAGCCCTGTCCAACCTGGCCTGGAACACTTTCAGGGATGGGGCAGCTACAGCTTCTCTGGGCAACCTGTGCCAGGGCCTCCTCACCCTCACAGGGAGGAATTTCTTCCTAAAATCCACACTAAAAACAATCCACACTCTTCTGTGGAGCTGCTCAGTGGCATCATCTGACTCTGACAAACCTTGTGTGTCTCGGTCTGTAAAAGCTGTTGCTGTTTTCCCTGTTTCCACGTGTCCTATTTAATCCTGAAGCCTGCTTTTAATCAAAGTCACTGGGCTGACACGGATCAGCTCTGCAGTGCTGCTGCCACACTGCCTGTAACCATTTCACTGGTGTAACACTCTCTCTGCTGGTCAGGACTGGGACAAACTGGGGCTGTGCTGGGGGAACCCATGGGAACGCTCCTATGTGTGTCTGGGACTCCACAGAGGGGCCAGTTCCTAGTCCTGGGATAGATAATTCACAGCCAGCTCCTCCCTTTGTGATACTTCTCTGCTGTTAAAATTAGAAAACTGCCTCCTCCTCAGGGAGGAGGGCCAGACTTGTCAAATAAAAGGTAGTTTGTAAGTGTAACAATATTATTTACATTTATATTTTTAGCGGTTTTCTGCTGCTCGTTCAGATTTGAAGCCAAGAGTTCTTTGAGTTCCCCTTTCCTTTCCTTGCAAACACCCGAGCACACACCTTCCCACACTCGGAATCAGGAAAGAGAGGGTTTCTCCTGGTGTCCTCAGCCAGAATTGCCTGGTTAATGTAAATGTAGTACACACAGAGGTCAGAAGTTTTTTGTCCCCACACAAACTACTTTCCTTATACTGCAATGTATAAGCATTTCACTTGTGGTTAGCAAAATGCTCCAAGATCCTCCAGAGCTGAAGGTGCTATTTAAATGTAAATTATTATTTACAATATCTTATGCTTGATATAAGATTTGGGGAAGTTTCATCTTTACACTTGTTTGCAGCAGCAAATCCTTTCATAGCTATAATTTATATGCAAAGATTTTCCCTGTCCTATCACACGTTTTCCAATATGTTGTGATGAAGTCTGAACAGTTCAAATTGAGCTCCAGCATTGTGCATTTTATTTATTTCATATCTCATTTGTATTAAGTTTTGTCATAGGTTAGGGCTTGCTTTTATATTCCAGTAAGAGAGGATATAGAGTGTGTGATTATTCAAGGTCTTTGTTATTTATATATCCTGCATCCCGTGTGTGCTGCTCCAGTGTCCAAGTGAAATGCAGGATTCTATTTTAATTCTCATGACTGTATATGATCATTAACAGCTACTGCACCCAGTAAAAAATAAAAATGCAATTCGAAGGAGTGTGCATATAAATAAATATAAGTGAGCACGTAAAAGAATGAATGAGATAAATTGGTTCTTTTCAAACATCAAACTTATCTTCGGTATAAGGGAGGCATCCTCTGTGCTGCCTCTGCTCCGAATGGTACTTTAAACAAAAATTAAACATAACAATAAAAAATAATTCATTGCTTTTAATAACGTTTTCAGCCATGTGCTGAGGGTGGGTTTCCTTTTTTTTTTTATTTTCCCCCTCCTAAGATTGCAATTTTGAAAATAGCAGGAAAGGTCATAATGTATTGAGCATTGCCTTGCCATTTCCTCAGCACTTCTGAATTTCAGTCGCTGTTGGTTTATGCCTTTGCTGGAGCACTGAAACCTTCAGCATCTTCCCTGTTCCCTTCCCAGCCGGCAGTTGGAAGGATAACCCTCGCCCCCTTCTGTCCAGACGCTCGTCTGGGGCGTGTTTCCCATTGTTCTGCTCAGCATCTGCTCGCCATCCTGCCCGGGAAGGGAAGGGCTCCTCTCCGAAGTTGGATCCATCAGCTCGCTGGCAGCTGTCACTACAGGATCCAAACACCAGACGCAAGATGAAAGCTTGTGCTTATGTTTCCCTGTAAAACAGGGACTCGTGTTCCTCCCGTTTTAAAGAGCTTTCTCAGGATATGCAGATCAGCCCTGGTCGTCTCACCAGGAGAAAAGTGGTTCAACTGTCATTGTGCTCCACTCTATTGATTTACAACCAAAAGCAATAATAACAGCAAGATATTTTGATGAAAAGCAGATGACTGTCAATCCTACCCAGCTTGGAGAAGCTCGGAACTCTGGAGGCTGCTCCAAGCAGTTTTCAGTTGTCCTTTCCCTGTTCCTACCTCCAGCCCTCTCCCTGTGACCTGGGCAAGCAGCAACCTCAACCTTCCTCTGCTCCACTGCCCCATCTCCCCTTCACTCACCCTCAGTGCACTGAGGCAGTCTGGTGCTCTCTTAGTTAAAATAGACCAGAATATATATAAATATAGTATAGCTTATTTATATATATACTAGTTTATTTCATGAATATATGTATATATAAATTTACTAGTGAAAAAAACTAGTGGTCTGCTTTTCGCTGGGGACAATCAAATTGTTCTTCTGCACGCACACAAACCCATTTGCTGTCTCTGTAGCACACAGACATATATATATATATGTAGTTACTCATAATGAAAGTAGAGAAAAAAGAAGTGAACACTCAACAATCAGTGAGCACATTTGGAGTCACTGATATGCTGTGTCTGCACTAAAAGTGGGTCTCTTACAAAGGCACTATCATGGGTTACAGTGGCAGCAGAGCTTTGACTTTCCAAGCCCCGTCCAGCCTGGCCTTGGACACTTCCAGGGATGGGGCAGCCACAGCTTCTCTGGGCAACCTGTGCCAGGGCCTCCCCACCCTCACAGGGAGGAATTTCTTCTTAATATCCCATCTAACCCTACTCCCTGTCAGTTTGAAGCCATTCCCCCTTGTCCTGTCCCTCCAGGCCCTTGGAAATAGTCTCTCTCCCTCTTTCTTGTAGCTCCTTCAGGTACTGGGAGGCCACAATTAGGTCACCCCAAAGCTTCTCTTCTCCAGGCTGAACAATCCCAATTCTCTCAGCCTTTTCTTATCCCAATGTCTTTCTTTCCTCTCTGTGAAACAGGAATAATAGGATTTCCATGCCTTCCCAGGCTTGTTAGGAGGAGCAATGCCTTGGAACTGGGGGTACCTGGTAGGACCGTGACAGAGGTGGTGGATCTGTTCTACCTTTTGAAATGAAAGGTGCAGTGACTTCCACCCTTCCTGTTACCACAGAGTGATTCTACAGAACCACTTGGCATAATGAAATAAAATTCTTATAGCAATAAAAACACCTTCTCCAATACAGCCTCTTGGCACTCAAGTGTTCATGGAACTCCAGTTTTTTCAAATAATGGAATTACTTCTCAAAGAAACCCCAAAAAACAAAAAAAAAACCAACACAAAATATAAAAAAACCCCAAGCCTGACAGATATTCCTCTTCCAGCTTAACTGCAATTTTTGCTCCCCCAACAGACAATGAACTTCGGTGCCTGTGAGCAGCCAGTCATTTCTGACAGCACAGGGCTTCTGCTGGATAAAATACAGTATTTATAATGTTTCTGCAAGTGTCTCTTTGATTGCATTATTCCTTTGTCTGACCTATACTTTCAGATAAAAGTGTTTTGCTTAGAAACTACGTCATAAATCAAGTGTAGGAAAGAGACACGTTCCTTTTCTATCAGGGACTAAATGTGAAAAATGGTTTAAAAGGAGCTGAGTGTAAATGATGGACTTCTGTTACCAGTTTGGGCTTTGCTGAAACAAAGTAAAGGTAATGTACAGGAGGCATATCTCAGGGTCACTGCAGTCATATGTCAAATGCTAGAATAGTACTTTATTTGGCAAAGAGATCAAAGAAGAGCTTTTTGTTATTTTTCTTCTGTATGGTGAGGAATGGAATAGGTTTTCTCCCTTTTTATTGTTCCTATAACTATAGTTTCCCTGCTCTGAGATGAGATCACCCACTCCAGGATATGATTACATTTCGGTAGTTAAAAAAAAAATTACATAAGTCCTAAGCATGATTTGACCTACCTTTCCTGTGTCAGACTGCTGAAATTATTTTACATTTATATAAATCCGGGCTGCTTTGCACCTTTTGTAGCTAAAATAAATGCTACCTTGGGAGCCAAGGGTCTCATGGTGGACAACTTATTGCATGTTGAATGTGTCACAGTAAATCTGCAAGGGGTTGGTTTTAAGCTGAAAAGAGATTTTTTTTTTTTTCTCTCAGAAGGCTAGAGGAAAGTAAGGAAATTAATTTTCAAAGTAGAGGAACCAGAAAAATTCCTTTTCATATTCTCTTCTCTTCTGCAAGCACCGTGCCAAGACAGAAAAAAAAAAAAAGAAAAAAGTAAAACAAGTTTTAAGTGAAATAATCACTTACTGAAACAGTTGCAGAGACAAATCCTGCCGTTATATAGGCTGCAGGGATTCTATTTTTCAAGCCACGCTTTAGAAGGTGTCAGGATATACTGTAGTTGTCTTTAATGCTACAGTTATCATATATTAAAGAAATGCTGGTGTCTTCCTCTGCATGTGCGTGTTGTACTTAGAGACTCGTTCTCCTGGTAGGTGTGAGCCTGGAGGAGATTAATTTCTTGGGAAGAACTGTTATTAAAGGAGCAAGTGTGTTTTGTAGTGGAGGAATGAGGGTGCACTGCCCTCACTGCCCTGTGAACCATCGGGAAGGACCTTCTGTCCCTCAGAGCCCCAAAGTGCATCTCAGCTCCCTTCAAAAACCTGCACACGACCGTGCTGTGCTGGGGAGTTTGTTGGCCATAACTTAGGAAAGGAGCAGCCCTTAAGAATTATTCACGTTGTTACATAGAGCTCCTATCTTACATCTTTTTTTCTTAAAAAAAAAAAAAAAAAAGCTGATGAAATTAATGAGAAGTGACAAAAGAAAAAGAAACCAACTACTAATGTGGCTGAGGTCAAGCTTGAGGAACGAGCACAGTGGGTTAAAACACCAACACAGGAGTGTAGGTGTGAGCAAATGAACCGTCTAATAAATAATTAACAATTAATTTTCTTCTGTCTTTTATCTTTACCTCTTTTTTTTCTCTCTCTACTTCTCTACCCTGTGCTTCTGTTTTGCATTTTCCATGTTCCTGCAATTAATTAAAAAACAAAATCAAAGCGCAGGGTTAGGAAGTTCCAGTTCTGAAATCCTGCTGGAATGAAAAGTTCTGCTTCTCCAATCCTATTAGTTCGTGCTCATGTTGAGGGCTGGCTGTGCATATTTTATGGGCTCCTCCTCGGCAGGTTCCCAATCCAGCCCTGCTGCTGCCGAGCGGGGAAGCTTTGTTTTATAAATCTCCAATGCAATGTACATGCAGGTTTGTGTCATGTTATATTGTCATATGACAAGACATGAACCAATGTAAGCCATCGTAATGCAGCACAAGGCATTGTATGAGTTACACCTTGTCAGGTTTTTTGGCTTCAGAAAGGAGCTTTTTTCCCAAAGGTAGTAAGCGATGCCGGAAAAAAAATCCCCTTGTTACCTAGGAAGTGACAGGTGCCCCTATTTCCTGACTATCCAAATTAAATTTAATCTGGATGTGTTTCCACACAGCAAATCTGAATGTTGCTTTACTTTTTGTCACTTCCCAGTTGGAACGTTAGTGGACTGCTAACATGATTAACTGTTTGCCTCAGGCACTTAGGGCTGGGCTTTGTCCGACTGGACAACTGATGAGCTCAGCAAAGTTTAAAGCTCCCTGGCTAAGAAGGGATCAGCATCCCAAACCTGTATTCTGGCCAGGGAAGGCTCCACCGTGCAGAGAATGAACATGAGACGTCGTGGTGCTGTCATTAAGCTGAGGAGATGTGAACAGGGATCATCTTTGGTGGCTTATCACACTCTGCCTTATCACAAATCACCAGCACGTCGTGTACAGGTGTACAGGTGAGCTCCACGTGGCAGAGACCACTGTAAGGAAAATAAGTGTTACATTTTATGGGTAACTGGTGTGTTTACTTTCTGTATTTCCTGAATTCTGAAGGGTTGTCTCGTGCCAGCTCACCCCACTGCTTTATTGTCTGAAGCCTCAGTCAACAGTTAAAATCCTGACAAGGAATTCTTTATTGCCCAGAAAATCAAATTACAGCAGTACCATATGCAGAGCATTGCAGACAACTCTCCATATAGCATTAACACACCTGTTTGGGAGGGAGGGAGTGTGTGAAGCATTATAAAGCAAATTATATCTGTTTCTTTGAGCAGCCATGGAGAAAAATATTACCCTCAAGTTCAAAAGTTTCCTCCACTTAATGCTTTCAGCATTATTTTCCACTCAGGGTAACCTTTCTAACCCTTAGGAAATGTTGTCCCACTACTGCCTCCAAAACCAGTCACAGTTTCTGTACTGTATATATAGGAGTGTCCAAGCACTGGAGCAGAGCTAGTGAGGAAAATCACATGGAACGACTTCGAGGTTTCACTATAATTTTTAAAAGGTTAACTTAGGGGCCCTGCACATGCATTGTCTTCTCTCACTGCGTTTTCATAGGTAGCAGAAGTTCTAGAGTATGTTTTTATATCAAATCACCTCCTTCCTGGGTGAATTTTTCCCCTGGGCAGCTGGAGTTCCATGTTGTGTGTTCCCAGTCAAACCCTGTTCCTTCCTAGCTCCAGGTTTTACCCAGGGTGAAAGTAGAGCTGATCACCTGGAGTATCTCACAGTGAATATTATCAACAATTACATTATCATTTTCCCAGCACCCTTTTTGTCAAACTGCAATTAGACCAGCACCATTTAACCGAAAGATTCACAATTTCTTTCTTTTCAGCTGGAAAAAGTGAAAAATTCATTGAGAGCATTTGGAGTCACTGATGTGCTGTGTCTGAACTAAATGCCATGTCCAGTCATTCCTTGGACACCTCCAGGGATGGGCACTCCACCACCTCCCTGGGCAGCCCCTTCCAATGCCTGACCACCCTTTCCAGCAAGAAATTTCTCCTGATGTCCAACCTGAACCTCTCCTGGCACAGTTTGAAGCCGTTCCCTCTCCTCCTGTCCCTTGTTCCCTGGAGTAGAGCCTGACCCCCACCAGCTCCCCCCTCCTGTCAGGGAGCTGCAGAGCCAGAAGGTCCCCCCTGAGCCTCCTTTTCTCCAGGCAGAGCCCCCCCAACTCCCTCAGCTGCTCCTGCTGCTCCAACCCCTTCCCCAGCTCCATTCCCTTCCCTGGACATGCTCCAGCCCCTAAAATGTCCTTCTTATTGTGAGGGGCCCAGAACTGGACACAGCCCTGGAGGTGTGACCCCACCAGTGCCCAGCACAGGGGAAAAAAGAGATAAAGTGGAAGTTTATGAAAAATTAAGAATTGGTACCACTAAAGGCTAAAATCTCCAGTATTTATCAAAAAGCAGCAGTGCAGCACCAGGAAAACCAGAACGTCGATATTCTGCCCTGGGAGGTGACCACACTTAAGGGAGAGCAAATCCGTGTCTGCTCAGTAAATACCTATTTATCAGCCACCTTTTCCTGTCCATTCCATCCCCTGGAAATGCAGTGCCTTTCCAACTCTCCCCTGGCAAATACAATTTTAAAACAAAGCAGAACAAAGAAAAATGTGTTCCTGATATAATTGTGCCTTCTGCAACTTAAATTCCAGACACTCAGTTTCATCTCCTTACTTAAATGTATCTGTGTATTTTAATAGGAACATTCAGCTATGCTTTTATTAATGCAAAAACATTAAAGCACTATCCCTGAATACTAAAGCCTTAAAGGGCCGTTTCAAACAGAACCTGTCATAAAATGTGCTCTCAAGCGTGTCCCCTTTAAGAGATTCAAGAATTAAATGTTCCCGTATGTGAATTTTATTTTGTACAGCACATTTGCTTTATGGCCACAATTAAGTTCGATGTGCCGATAACAATGTCTGCTTTCCATTTTAAATCGCACATTTCAGACAGTGTGCATTGTTTTATTATCTAATCCACATGCTTTTAATTGCAATTATGGTCCCTTATGAGTCCCCTGGGAGGGTATGATTGCAATTAAAAATGTAATTTAAATGTTAATTAATTACATTCATTTTCTAAACTGGGAAAATTTCATTTATTATTTTCATGTGTTGTGCACTTATCCTAAATGCGTTACCTTCTAAATGTTTTGGGTTTTTTTTTTCAAATTAAGTGTTATGTTTATAAAACAGGGTGTTTAATACCCTTTAAAATTTTGTTAGGATGTTTATACAAATTATTACTTTAAATTAATTGTTTCCAAGCTCTATGCACAATTTATATGTGTCATGCAAGCCAGAATAGAGTTGGGTTTTATCTTCTACTGAAATTACGTTTACATGAGAACCAAAAAAGTTGCTCAGCAGTACAGACAGTTAATATATGTGTTGTTAGACACCTTTTGTTGGGCAGAAGATGATTTACTGGGGAGATGCTCAGTGCCTTTGCTGATTTTATTTCTGGTGATTCACTAAGACCCAACCAGCTACAGGGGACGAGTGTTCCCGTGGGCACGAGCAGGGCTGGAGTCTGGGATCAGCTTTTGCAACAAGTGTAAGAAGAGGCAGCAGGCAGGGAAAAAGAGCTTGTCAAAAAGAGAAGGTGGAGGATCATGAATCTGGTTTCTTAGAAACGATTATTTTTTTTTTAATATTAACCTACGATTGTGGTGGCCAGGAAAATTATCTTTCACGTGTGAAAGCTGAGATTTGTAGAGAATCTCATGGCCTTAAGAGCCAAGGATTGAGGAAAAATTATCCAATATCTTCTGAATGTAGAGCAGCCAGTGTTGCTCTGTCAGAGCCATGTGTAGCAGTATGGAAGTCTGTCCAGAACCACTGGTGTGCCAGTATTTGGGATAAGAAAACTCCTTGAAATCTTCCCTGCACTGCCTGACTTTGGTCTCATCAGTGTGAGCCTGGAGGAGGGGGCTGGAGAACAAGGCAGGAGTCAGGTCCAAGCAGGAACCAAGTCAGGTACTAATGGTTTTGAGTCACTGGGTTCTGTAATTAAAAACTGATTAAAGATATCCCGATCCATCCTTTTATCTTGACAAAATATATTCTCATTACAAATTTGTGGTCAGTTCATTTAAAAAAAAAAGAAAAAGTAGAAACTGTAATTTATTTTCTCAGAGACCATCACAGAACAAACCAATTAAGTCAGGAAAATTTGGAATTATGATGTTGTGATAGACCTGCAACTCCTCTGAAGAGTGAGATGAAGCTAAAGGATACAGCTGAAGGATTTTTATTTTAAACTACTGCTGCCAGTTGTAGCTGTACAGACACTCCTGTGGAAGGGTTTAAGCATTAAAAAAAGAGTCAAGTTAAACAAAACTGAAAAATTTCTGGATTTGAGTGAGGCCAGGCTGTCCACACAGCCTTTTGGATTGAGTTAACTGATGGCTTAAAAATTAAAAATGAGAAGTGGTTGAGGGCTGCAGGATTTCTTACAGAGGAATTCATGGAGAGCAGGTACATCCACAGGCACAGTAGGGCACGGACCTGGGAGGTTTGAAGAGGCAGTTTCCAGCCAGGTGCTCACAGGAATTTCACCCGGATCTGGAACTGCTCTCGATCCCTGCAGTGCCCGGAGTGTCCCCTCGGCACTTCCATCTGGGCTTCCCTGTTCCTACCGTCTGTGCCCCTCACGTTTCCTTTCCTTTATTGCTCCTCTCAGTGGAAAATGCTGTGAAGGCAGGGGAGGCAGCTCTGCAGTCCAGGGTTTGTGTTCTCAGCTGTGGCATTAAACCAGCAAAATAAAGGGAAGAAAAGAGCAGGAGCTTCGTAGCCAAAAAAAAAAAAAAAAAAAAAAGACTGTTTTTAGTTTTGTACCATTAATGAGAAGGAAAATATTAATTAATTCATAACTAGTAGGGAAAATCTAAGTCTAGGTGAATTAGCCTATTTGTATAGATTTTTTCCCGTTTTGCCCCCCCCTCCAATCACATATAGTTCTGAAGTGATAAAATCCTCTGAGTTTTTTTCTTTTCATTGATCCTTGAGTGCTCCAAAACCTCTGCGCACCCGTCAGTCCCAGTGACATGAAGTGCTGCAGAACCTCACACATCCCTCACACGTGGCATTGCCCCACTTCAGCCAAATCTGCCCCTCTGCTCTGGGGGGCCTTGTTATAGAGGCACAACACCAGAAGTTCCTGCATCCATTTGGGATGCTGCAGTTCATTTGGTGATGAGGAGATCAAAACAATTACCTGACTCCTGATAACCCTCATTGACTATCTATTGAAAAAATCAGATTCTAAATAAATTACTATTGTACTTTAAAGCTGTGCATGACATGTCCTACTTACTGGGTGACCTAGATAATTTCCATAAATTAACCTCCCTTACCTTCCATTTCCTCTGCCATCCTGCTGTTCCCTTCCCACAACTGCTCCATCACTACGTAACTCATCCAGTGGATGGAGAAGACAGTGATGCTGCTCTGAGTCTTAAAGTGACATTAAGAACTTACCTGCCTAAGTGTTCATTTGCATCTTGCTCACTAGACTTGTCATATAGCTGGGGAGATAATATATTATGAGATGTGTACTGAATTAGCTGTCAATTGTAGTGAAGCTCTCCCTTAACTATGTGAGGAGAAAGCTCTTGAATGAGCCTCAATCTTGCCTTTTTTTTTTTCGGCTGAGATGTTTCATTTTAGTCACCCAACCCCAGCCAATTTTATTAAGTCTGCTGTCAGCTGTGACCCCTGCTGAGGACTGGCAGGGCTGAAATAGTTATGCTGCCTGATGTCATTTGTGGCAGCTACAGATCCCACTCCCGCTTAGGCACCGAGGGCTCTGTTCCCGCTGCAGTGGAAAATCAGGCAAAACCAAAGGCTTGGGATGAAAAGCCACGTTGCATCCTCAGTGCTCTGTGCTGGTGGGACCAGGGAGAGGGGCTGTGTGCAGGGGGGCATGGACTGCCACTGGAAAGGGTTGGGTGGTGTGTACTGCACTCTGGGAGCAGCTGGAAGAGCGTTGGAACCCTCAGTGCATTGGGGAAGCCGGGCTGCGAGTCAGTGCTCGTGCCACCAGTGGAGTCAGGACTGCTCCCACACCCACGGCAGCACCACCCCGGGGCGGTGTTTCCAGGGATTAGCTTGTCTGGGGAATTCCTCTGCTGTGCTTGACGAGCAAAAAGAGCAAGTCTGGTTGTCTTCCCTGCACGGGAGTGGGAGGTGTTGGCACAGGGCAGAGCCCCAAAACAGAACTGCAGCCTGGCCAGTCTGCAGCAAACTGCTTTTTCCTGGGGGTGTGCGCAGGCACAGCCTCCCTGAGCATCAGTGCCTGCTGACTGGGATGCTGGATTTCGTGCTGTAGCTACATGGGATGCCTTCACACCCCACAGGGAAGGGTACTGGGAAAAGAGAGAAGATAGACCTAAAACTTCGAAAATCCAATCGTAGCTGCCTGAGATCACAGCATATTATAGTCCTTAGATGCCAAAGAAAGTTTAAATCCTGGAAGAGTGATACTTTATCGTCAAGGTAACCAGAATAGATTCACCAACAATTTATGTGGCTCTTAAGTCTATTTACATGCTTGTTTACTTGGCTGTTCTCTAAAAGGAAAAAAGTAGTTACCTTAGCAACTGCCTCCTCGCAGGGTGCTGAGGTTCCTGTGATGTGGAGGATCCTCTGCAAGGAGCTCTCAGACCTGTGTCATTGGCACATCTGCCTTTGCCAGTGAGTCTGGGGCTGACCTATGCATTAATTTGTGGTGGTTTTGCTTGATGGGTTAAATTTGGCATCCCAGAAGAGCAGTGAGATGTGTCTGTGCCTCTTTGGCTTTGGGGGAACTGTGCCAGGACAATGCCAAGGCAGAGGTGGGGGAGCAGGAGGTGGCAGGGGTGTGTCTGTGCTGGTTGGGAAGGTAAGAAAGGTCATCTCTGCTGCACCCCAGGATGGGCGTTAGCCCATTTTATTTATTAGATGTCACCATCAAGGCCTGTTGCTCCAGCAGTCAACCCACCTCTCCCTTGAGATTCTGTCATGGCAGAAAAAGTTTAAACAAAATATGTGAATCCTGGGATGGTGGGATGTGGATACACACTGGGGTAAGGAGTCATTAGGCTCTGCATGGAAATTATAAGAGTTTGCTGCTTCTGTCCCCTGCTCTGCTTCTGGAGTTTTGTACATCATCAGCTGCTCTGCTCAGCAGCACGTGCAGGACAGCAGGGGCAGATTAGATGCCAGTCATACCTTGTCCTTCCTTGCTTTTCTTTCCACAGAAGATTTTATCCTCAACTGCTGCCTGGGCAAACTCCCAAAAGTTCAGCAAACTCCGTCACCACTCAGGCTCTGTTTGTGTCTTTGTTTTAACAGTGTTTATGAGAGAGATGCTTCATCAAATAGCCTCATTTTATTTGCTTTCCTTGCTCATTTTATTTTAATTTGGTAACTGCATAGAGACTTCAGTCTGACTGCAAGAAAACTCTTATTCTGGAAAATAATTCAATTTCCTTGAGTGATCAGGGCTGGATTTTTTAGGCTGGTTACATATGTTGGGATGAAATCCTAGTAGGATTTTCAAAAGAACCTCAGCAGATTAAAGCTGTGATTCTTTTTTAACCTGCTTAAACACTTGTAAAATTGCTGTTAAGACTCTACCTGCACTTCAGCCTTCCTGCATACCTTTGAAAACTTAGCCCTTTTCTGAATCTACATTCCCCCAACTACCTGTCTCCCATTGCTCAGTTCCACTTCATCCCTTTTCCCAAAATCCTGATATGATATCCACCTCCACTCTTGCTGTGCCCTTTAGAGTTTTTAAATAATGTAAATTAGCATTATTTTCATCTTTTAACATTTTTATTCGTTATATTACTGCTGTATACAAATCTATTTTAACTTGCACCTTCTTTGTAGCACAATCCTAACATGCTGTTGTAAGCCCAGTTCCTAGAAAACGGGTCTGTTGTAGTATCCATCCTGAAATATCACAATAATTAGTGAATCATAACAATAATAATCGCTTTATACAGCTTTTTAGCACAGAGGTATTCTCCTCCCCTTGAATCCTCAGAGCCTGAGTCTAAGGCAGCCTGATTTCCACAGCAAAAGACTTACAGAGCTGGAGTTTCCCAGCCATTTTTCAGCCAAAACAAGTGTCCTTTAGTTCTGGGAAACCCTCCCTTCCAGCCTGGCCCCGTGGTGACCCAGCACATCTCCATGCTCCCCTCTCCATCAGCTCCCCTCAGGACTGATGGAGCTGTGGAGTTTTGGGAAGAGGAACTCACTCCAGAAGTGCCACGAGCAGGGAGCTCTGGGCTGACACAGAGTCCCCTCACAGACAATTATCAATGACAAGGAGGAGTTGGTGACAGGAATTGCAAACTCCTGAAAATCCGCTGACTCCTCCACGTTTTGGGGTTAACAGATTATTCTGCTCTGGCCTGATCTGTCCAGCAGTGCTAAAATCAATATTAAACTTGGCCTGTCACTACCCCTTCCTCCTGCTGTGAGCACACTCTCCAGACCACAGCAGCACTTCGAGAGTGCTCGGATTCCGTAGTGCAGCTCCCGCCTCGGATCTGGCACTGGCAGCTGGTGCCTTTCCACGAGGAAACACCCGGAGCTGAGGGGACATGTGCAGAGCATCCTGTGCCTCCTACCCTCCTTGTCAGGTTCTTCAGCCAAGGCAACTCACTCATCGAAGCAGAAAGCTGCCTAATCCCAGCACAGACTGAAATATTTCGGGAAGGATCCCTGCAGAATAAACCAGCCACCAGCACTGCAGGCAAGAGTAAAGCACTGGAGACAGACACATTCCTTTTCCTGAAATCATGCAGCAGGTTCTCTCCCGTTTTGTGCCGCCTCCAGAGCAGGAGTGGGTGTGTTTACTTATTTACACACTAATGACAACCAATAATAAATACCATTTCCCACCCAAAAACTTCAAAGGCTTTGCCAAAGCGGGCTGGCTATTTAAAAACTGACTCCACTTTTCAGGGTGGCAGAGGTGAAGTGAGTGGCCCCAGAGCAGGTCTATGGATTTGCTCCTGTGCCCCAATTCCATAACTGCCGACACCCAGAGCCCCTCCTTTCTCACTCTTTTTAGCATCTTACTATAAAAAGGTTTCTCCCTGGGTTGTGTCCCACTCACTCAGCAATGAGTGGCACTTTTTAGGGTATCCTTCAGGAACACTTGGCCCATCTCCAGCTGCTCGTTACCTTTGTTGCCTTGTTCGCACTTTCTCTTCTCTGAGTCATTTTTTCTTTGAAGTTTCCAAAGCACAGATGAGCAGAATAGAGCCACTTTGCCAGCTCTTTCCCTCTGTAAGCTGTAGTGGCAATTTGGTACAGAAGGCCCCAGGGAGCTGCAGATCAGCTGTGGGATGTGTGGGATGGAGCCGGTGGAGCCTTTCCGTGACCCCCAGCCCAGCACCAGGCTCTGACTGCCCACAGCTGCCTGGGGCTGCACAGTCAGTGTTGGACCTGGCCTGGGATCTGGCTGGGAAATGTGCTGCATGTTTCTGTCATGTGCTGACTTGTCATGGAAAAGTTGCTTTTGTGCCTCAGTTTCCTCTGTTTTTAGTCATTTTCTCTATCAGCCTTTCCCTCTCTATGATCATTCTCCAGGGAAGTGACTATGTCTTCTGATGCTTTTGAAATGAATGTCATGGGCCTGTTTACCCAGGGTAACAGAAAATGCACCTTCCCTTGCAGGTGTGCACACCTGCATTACAAAGGTTTGAAAACTCTCATATTCCTATGATGACCCCAAGCCAGTTAGTAACTGCAAAACCTCTCTCTTATACATATATTTCCTTGTAAGCTTTCCTTTCAGAGAGGCTGTAAAGGAAGCCCAGGGTTGGCTGCTTATGTGTAGAAAGAGCTCAAGTCATTATCCTTCTAGTGCTGTGGAGAGCTCTGGGGACAAGTCGTTCTGTCCTTCCTTGGTACCAGTTCCAGTCCCCTTTTTGATACTTTTTTGGTTGTACACTTAGTCTGGAGATAACTTCTGCATGACCAACTTCCTTCACAAGTCACCTTCATCTCGTCACCCTTGCTTTTTCCTGGCCAAGTGGTGTGGAAGAGGAAGAGTGATCAGTGCTCCAAACAATGGCTCAGGAGACAAAGTTTCTGTTGCCAGCTGTTCCAGGGCCCTGCGTGACCTTCACCAAGCCATTTGACTTGGCTCTGGCTCAGTTTCCCCATCTGTAAGGGGAGATGAACATTTGCAGAGCATTTTGGGTTGTTATTAATTCTTCATAGAGCATCTGAAATGTGGTGAACGCTTTAAGATTCTATAAAAGTACAAAGTATTATTATTAGACTCAGGAGGCGGAAGTCGCTGCCCCACAAGGTGCTTCCTCCACCAGTCCTCCAGGGGAAGGTCCTTATCTCTCTGACCCAAACACAGAATTTTCATTCTGCTCTTGTAGAGGGTTAATGGGGGTGTTTTAAATAAAGCTCTTGTGGCCCAAGCTGGAGGAGCCCCATCAAAATGAATGAAGCTGATGACATTTTAATCATCTCAGTGTAGAGCAGAGAGCAGAATTCCTTTGCACACCACAGTGGTTCCCACTCTGCAGCAAGGGCTCTGCTGAAGTCACTTGCAATAGGCCCTTTCCTCTTACCCTCCAGTAAACAGTAGACACAGGGCCACTAGAATGGCTTGATAACACTTGCACACCCTGGGATTTTGCTGCTCTCATGAAGGGAACAGGAAAAAAAAAAAAAAGAATGTCATGGACAAATGAATGTTGACAGTGGCCATAGCAAACAATTCAAGAAAAAATTGCAGTTTTATACGTATTCCTGCTGCCTTTGTCAATACTTTAAAGATGGTTCTTATTTCAGAGCAGGTATTGATTGTGTATAGGTTGGGCCCCCCGTTCCATTTGTCATTTCTGATATTATGGCGTGTTATCGTTTAAAGCTGTAATGGGAGAGGTGGCTGAGCTTAAAGCAAGCTGGTTGTCTGAGGCTTTGATAAATGGCTAGATGGGCTTCGTTTCTGCAGCACTGAGCAGTTGGCTGCTATTTGCTTTACCTTTTATCCAAGAATAACTGTGTGATGGGTTCTGGAAGTGAACAGTATCATTTTGTCAGATGTGGTTCAGAACGAGCCGGGTGGTCCCAGTAAAGCAGCTGAGGGATTTTTAACACCCGACAGGATGTGAGCAAAGGCCCTGGATAAATCAGAAACAATTCTGGCTCCACATGGCTGCTTTGGTCGAAAAGTTCTCAGAGTTGTTTTTTAAGGTGAGAGGACAGGAAATGCTGGGGGGTGGGGTGGGGAGGAGCGGGCCCTTAAAAAGTGGTTCTATTCATATGGAAGGATCTTACCAGAAAGATCAGAAGACAATAGGTGGATTAGATTTCTTTGATGAGCTAACAAACTTGCAAATGTTTTGCAGATCTAAATAAAAGCTCTGCTTTTCAGATGCAGTGAACGGCCCCACCCCAGCCCCTGAAAACCAGGCAGTAAAATGTGCCTGGGAGTGCTCAGCACTGTGGAGAGATGGAGGTAGCAACACTCTCTCTGCATTCTTTCCTTCTGCATCACTCACATTTCTCAAGGTTTTGGTATTGCTTTCATGAAATCGCATTTGTTTGTCAAACTCAAAGTGCAAGGTTGCTTTGTATCTTGGTTCCACCTTTTTTTGAATACCCAGGAGTCTGGAAATGGTGATTTTGGAATGGCAAGTGGTCCCTTTCCCAGTAACAGGCACGGGTAATGTCCTGGCTTTGCAGAACCTATTCTACTGAATTTTGGATTCACAAAGCTAAGATGACACCTGTGGATGTTTCATGTCCTGATTCCTTTGAGTCAGGGAAGTTCGATTTATAATTTGAGTTTGGCCCAGTGCAATACCAAGGACTGCCTCCAGCTGTTAAAGCCTGTCCCAATGTTTGTCAGCAAATGTAGGCAGGGGAATCAGTAATGCCCTGACATCATATCTCACTGGTTTCACAACTCAGCTGTAATAACTCCAGACTCATTCCCAGCACATTTGTGTGGGGGAATCTCCAGTGCAGTTTTGGAGCTCTATTCCATTGTTTCTGAACAGCACCAAGGTGTCTCTGCTGGTTGGCTCTTGAATAATCTGATAATCTGTGAGACACTGCTCACTGTTCCTGCCCCTCTAGACTGAAATGGTGGCTCTTAATCCTACCACTGAAGCTGAATTGCTCGGACAAGTAGCAGCAGTTCTTTCACAGAAATCACAAAACGTTTTCAACCCCCAAAACAGCTCTGGCTACCATGCAGCTCACAGCACGATGGCAAGGGAGCTTTTGTGTCCATAGGAGGAAAGAAGTTACCTTTTCTGGCACGGAAATAGAAACCAACAGAGAGGTTAGAAGTCAGGTGTGCAATTCTTAGTCCTGCAAGTAACACAGAGGTTCACCAAGTCCTTGTTTCTGGTGGGATTTCTGTTAGCTCTCAGCTCGTGATAAGCCATGTATTCTGCAGGCAGAGTTGATGGCACACAAATGTGCATTTTTAGGACTGACAAGATAACAAGGACAACAAGCAAACAGAAAAGAATCCAATAAGATGTCAAACCCATACAGAAGATATCGGGTCTCTGTAAAGTAGGAACCACACTGAAACTCCCCTCTGGTGATTGAAGCCAACTCCTGACTCTGAAGGCTGTTTGAGAAGGTTTAGTCAGCTCTTGAGCTTCTCTCTGATAGTGCCTGGAAAAGCATCACAAGAGGAAGATTTCTGAGTGTACAGTGCAGCCCAACAAATGTTCCATGCTCATAATTGTCAGCATAACATCACCTCAGGAGACCTGGCTCCCATTTTCTAGCCCAGATCGAGGACCAGGTAATAGGCATTTTGTTCTGAGGTGTTTGGTATAACACCTCACACTTCCTGTTGGGTTCCATGTGCTTTAAAGGTCACTCTGCCCTCTTTGTAAAAACAGACTGGTTGTGTCCCTGGCCAAAACATCCCTGCTCAAAAAACTGTGCCTCTCTGGGCCCCAAAGATGACTGAATTTCAATGAGGCTTTATTCTCCAAAATGAAAGGTGCTGTCTAACAGTAAAATATTGTTCTATTAAATTCAGCCCATGGCAGATCCACTACTGAGGGCTATTGAGGCAAATAAGAGCAGGGTGATGGCAGTGTGTGGTCATAAAGTTGCAATATTCAAAAATGTAGAAAAAGCAGGTTGTCAGATTTCAATAAAGCAGTGGAAATGAATAGATACATCTCAGAGCTGGTTGCTTCCTAGTGGGATGGAATTTGAATAATAATATCACACTTGAACCAACCTCGGGCTGGATTAATGGCTGGCAGGGGCTGAGCCCCGGCGTGGTGGGGCTGCAGCAGCAGCAGCAGCACCACTTGTAGGTGTTACTAATGACACAGGGAAGGCTTCTGCTTGTTTGCACACAGGGTGGAAAAAACAGGGGAGGAGGAATCTGGGAATTATTGCTTTAAGCTGCAATTTTCAACAAAGAAATCTTGCCATTCCAAACTGTCTAGACCTTTAAAAATAAAAGATGTGCAGTATTTACAGCGCTCTTCAGTATTCATGAGGCTTTGCCGCTTGTTGTAAGGCGAGATGAAAACAATACTCAGTAGATTTTCATAAGTGACACGCAACTGTAAGATTGATAGATGATGTGGATTTAATGTATGTGGAGTTCAGCGCCAACATAAAAGCTGTGATGTACCCAAACACCGGGTTTATTAAATCCCTGTTTCCTTAAATGATCATCCAAAGCCTTTCACCACTTTCTTCTCTCAGAAAATAGAGGAAAGAAGGTAGGAGAAAGAGAGGAGGTAGGTGAAAAAAAATCCAACCAAGGGATTCCCCTTAGTTTTGGTAGAGAATTACAATATTGGAACTGAAAGAGACAAATATTTAGACACTCTCTCTGCATAGAGATTAATGTGAGAGTCAGAAATACATGGAATCCACTTAAATTGATGTGATTTAGTTATGAATGGTTAAACATAAGTATTCTCTGTCAAATGCCGAAACCTATTGTATTAACTCCTTCCTCTCCCCACCCCTCCTGTGGAGCCTCCTAAACCTACCAACTCCTTCTCAGAGCCCAGGGACCCTCTTCCTCACCCCTCTGTGCATCAGGGGCTGGGGAAGGCACAAAATCTCCGAGTTTGCCCTGGGAGAGGACTTGCTGAATCCCCCAGGTGGGTGCAAGGCAGCTCCTGCCCCTGGGACAGACCTGCCCCAAGTGGGGCACAGCCAATCCCAAACTGCTCTCCTTGGGAACATCCCAGGGAGCCGGGGCCGGAGCTGCTGCCTGGCCCAGAGCCAGCACAGCCTCAGTCCTGCTGGGACCAGCTCTGCACCTTCTCCAGGCATTTCCCAACCACCTTTGCCCATTGGCAGCAGCATTTCACCCTTAGTCTGGCACAAAGTGAATTATTTTCCCTTCCATTCTGACTTCGCCCATCACACCGCATTCCTGAGAATCAGGATTGACTAACACAGCGTCCCAAATCCTCGGGAAAATGATTTCTGGGCTGCTTAATTCCCACTGTCTCCAGGGGTGCAACACACACACACACTGCTTAGTAAGAGCCATGAGGAGCGTTTGCTGCTGTGCATCTGCAGCAGTTTGTAGCGAAGGTGTATTTGTGTCTTGGTGGAACCTTTCCCTTGGTTTCAGGGTCATTTCCTGGGACAGCTCAATGTCTGTCTTCTTCAGCACCTCAAGATTTAGAGAAATGATTTAATTAGTAGAGCTGTGCTCCTTAACCCAGCCAGCTGCACTGGAAATCAGGCCACTTTAGCTCAGTTGCAAGGAGCAAACTGAAATCAGGCTTTCTGCCCTGGCCCAAATTTGACTGCTTTAGGAACTGGAAATATTGCCATTGTGTTTAGCCCTTGGTGGGAACCATTTACTCTGGAGCACTCGGTTGGATACTGATTCCCTGTGGTATTGAAATGGAGGTTGTTGGTGCTGTGCCATGGGAATGTGTCCAGGAAACCTGGAGCTGGATACTCCTGAAATCAGCTCCTATCACCTCTTCTCCCTGTACTTCACCACTGTAACACAGAGGAAGGATTTAAACCTAAAACTGAGGGATAGCAACAGAAATGGAAGGGAAGGAGTCAATGCTTATCCCCTTGAACTTACAAACAAGTTAAAATAAGTGCCTGTGTTCTCTCCCCTTTAACTGCTGGTAAATATGTGAGGAAATTGTTTGTAATAGGAATGTTTATTGGAAAAATAAACTTCAGCTAATACACAAAACAAATGGCAGATCCAATCAATCCAATATGACAACACATTGGCTTTAGAAATTTGAGACTAAGCTCTATATTCATGCAAAGAAACTCCTGTGTACCTGGTCCAAGCAATACTGCAACAAAGTGCTCTTGACATTAAGAATGTTTTGCACTGTGAGTTACAAATAACATGCTGAAGGAAATTTGTAAATTGTGAATAAGGAGCTGAAAATCATCAAATAACTTTTACAATGTACGTCTTTGGCTTCGCTGCCTGCACGGGAATGCTGGTGTTTGTAAAGTCCTTAGATTTTCTGCACAGGTTAGGCTGCATATGCACATAAAAATACTGATCATCACCTGAAGGAAGGGGGAAAGAGTAGAGAGAAAGGACAGCTAAAGCCAAACAAAGGGAAATAATGTATGCAAATAAACAAAGGGAGTTTATTACGATTGTTGTGCCTTCTGAAATATGCCCAGTTGTGCCTTCTCTGCTGTTCATGGAGTTGTTCCCTCTGACAGAAGCTGCTTTCCTTAACCAACAAAAACCTGCTTAGTGCTGCTTGTCCCCTTTTGTTTTGCTTTTATAATTGAGTTTTGCCATGTGTGAAATCCCAATATTTTATTTAAACCGTGAGGATTAAATGCTTGACAAATCTGAAAGATTTGGGAAAGGAACAAGACTTGGAAAAGTTGGGAGTTCATTTCAAGTAACATGAGCACATGAACTTGTCAGATCTGTGACTTCCTTTTTCAAAAGTCAAGCACAGTGGGAACACACGTATCCAGACCCTTTCTCTTCTGGTCATACAGTCCTTCCTTTACTACTTCTGTTCAGTCTCCTGGACACTGATGTTTGGGGGTTTTCTCATTTCTTGTGCAATATTAAAAGTATCACAACAGTGTCCTGTGCCAGCTCTGAAAGGTAAACATGATATGTCTGCTTTTGGGGAGTAAATAATTAAAGTGCCTCTGATGTTTGCAGATGGTAGGTGGTGCATCCCTCAAGTGGCACTTGAGGTTAAACAATGATCTCCTCTTCCTCAGGGAATTTGAGCTTCCTTCTCGTCTCTACCATAAATTTGGAAACCTTGGGTGGATGAACATCCCTGTCAGCTCCAGCACCTTTCTGTCACGGGCATATCACAACATACAAACATGTACCCCTTTCATAAACTCCCCATCCCAGATTGCCACAAACCATCCCTGCATTTCTCCGTGCCTGGTTCTCCCTAAGGCAGAGATAATAATAGCCCTTCCTTTGTTTTGCCTCTGAAGACTGGCACCTCTGCATAACACAGCCAGTGCCTAAAACAACAGGCTCTCACCTTGCCTGGCTGTTTGGCTCGAACAATAACACCCTGAAATTAAGAGCAGGCACAAAGAAGAAAGCTCAGTGCTCAACCCGAGGTTGTGACCAGCGTTTATTGGGTTTATCTCCAGCGCAGGGCTGTGCCAAGTGCACGTCCCCGCGCTTTTCCCAGCGAGGGAACATCTCACGGACGTGGCTTGAACTTTTATTTGTGATTTCCATGAGGCTCCCAGAGCTGGGCGCTGCCTCCACTGAGGTGACTACTTGGAGTTCGCTTTTTTAATTAAGGCTCTGTATTGTAACTAGTCAATGTACATTATTGGGAGAATGAATGTCAATGCCAGTGCTTTTTCTTTCTCTCCTTTATCTTTGTCAATGATTCAAAGACATGATTTATGGTTAGTCTCCGTCTTTCAGGATCATCCATCAAGCGCTGGTTTCACTACAGGGCTCCAAGTTGTAAATCATGCAGAAAGGCTGTCACTCATCTCATTTAACCCTTTAAACACGGGATGGGAGAGGCGGGCAGCTCCTCTCGGAGCTGGAAGGAACAGCGATAAAACGGCCATAAAATTGATGAACTCAGACTAATCTATACAATTAATTGTTCCTTGTAATGCAATAATTATTATGAGGGACAATTAAAAACCAGAGCTTGACTCCACCCTCCAAGTTCACCCTGAGAACCTGCAGGACTTCAGGGCTCCATAAAACATGTTACTTTTTTGTTTTGTCTTTTGAGCTCCTTTCAGATTTTTTAATGTCCATTACAGAGTGAAGAGCTGAGTTTCCCTTTAGAATCAATCACAGGCTACTTCTGACCATGACCTTGCAGCAACTAAAGAAGGAGTGTAAAAGCCCATTAGCAGCTGCTATTTTCAGCTCTGTAAATTAACATTCCCTTTCTTCTCTCTCCTTTTCCCCACTCCACCCCTCCCTTTTTTAGCTTTTTTTTTTTTTTTTTCCCCTTTCTTCCTTTTCTTGGACAGGAAGACAGCGAGAAATGAAATGTGTAAGTGGCATGGGAGCTTCCACACTTAGCCTTGTCTCTCAGGCTCGAGGGCTGGTGACAGCTTTGGCCAAGTGGCTGATTGCTTCCCCGAGCCTCCCCTGCCAGCCCGGCCCTGCTCCCAGGTCACATTAAGCTCCAACTCCCAGACAAAGCCTCCACCTGCTCTGAGAGCAGAGCCAGGGAGACTGGCATTAAATAATGAGGTGTCTTTCCTTTTTTTTATCTCGCTGCTTTATTTATTTTTTTTTTAATTTTTTTTTTTTTTGGTTCAAAGTGTCGGAACTGGGTAATGGAGGGTTATTAATGAAAAATATACGTTTGGGGTCTATTTGTTTAGATTCTGCAGTGACTTGATGGCAATTTTATCCCTGAATTATGTATGGCTCTGTTTTGCCTAGGCAAGCTGATACAAACAACAAATATAGTTAGAAAAAGATATATCAGTAAATAAACTGAAAGGTTGTAAAATATGAATGTTTATCATCCAGACGGTGCCGCTTCTCTTCTTTTTTACATGAACTCTACTTGAGATGGTATTTAGGAGCTTGGGACTTCTTCTATTCCGGCAATCTCTGCAGCTTGTCACAGAAACAAATGACACCAGAGGGAACCTTGTCTTACACTGTATTCTTTTGCATGAACCTCCGTCTTCTTAAGGTGCTCATAATTTAAATTTATATCTTGATGTATTGGAAGATAAGATTCAACCCTTCTTCCCTTTTGTGCTCCTTTTAACCCAGGCTGCTTTCCCTTTCCATGGCACTGTTTAGCACCTCCTCACCTGCCTGCAGGTGAGCAGGAAAGGCAGAGCAGGGGAAGGTGTTCGGGGGGATGGATCCCATTCCACCCTGCTGGCACAGAGAGCTGCAGCCTTCCCCATCCCCTGCCTCAGCCCTCCATGTGCAGAGCTAATTCCTGCTGTAAGGAATAACACCTGCCAGCTTTGTGAGCCTTGTCAGCCATCTGAATTTGTAAACAGCTCCCTCTCTGCATCTTACAGAGTGTTGGGTTGTGACTGAAAGTAACTTTGGGGGGAACAAAGGATAATTCAATTGTTTGATGGGATTAAGAGAAACTTTTAATCCTCTATCTAAGAGAGAAATTCTATTTTTGAAAATATCCTCCATTGCAAGCATCATGATAAATTAGCACTTGTTTTATTCTGGAATAAAGTCTCATCCCACAGGGATCTCCAAGAATTTCTGCTGCTAAAATATAGCATAGAGGAAATTATAATTTTAGCATCTCTCTGCAGTCTTAATTAAGACTGTTCTTCTGATATAAAGCTGTGGTGTCTAATTACCAGAAAGCTGTCAGAAAGTAACTTTCAAAAAACCTGTGTCAAAAAAGAGTTGGGAAGACTGGAAATATTTATTGAATTACAAATTTATAGTGCTGGTAGATTTTTTTTTTTCATGTCTAGCAGAGAACATTACTACTGATTCCTGTCTCAATATTCCACCTCACAGGATAAATTCTAGTTCCAGCTCCTCCTCACCAAACAGTTGCTCTTTGTCCAGGTGACATTTGATAGGTTTGTGTGAGCAAACGAGGGAGTGTTTCCTACCTTTTTTTTATCTTGTACATTCACAAAGTACTTGAAGTTTTCGATTTCAGTGTATTCCACATCTCAAAGCCAAATTCTGGCACAAAAGTCCATTTTTACCCTCAAAAGCAGCAGACACTCTGCAGTGAAATACTCTCTGCCACGAATCCACCTGGAGACTCAGTCCTACCTCCTGGCTTTTTCCTGCTGAGCATGTGCCTCAAAAAGACAGGTATTTAAGAAAAAAACCTGCTCTTTTGTTTGCCAAGGAGCCAGCAGAGCCTGTGCTGGGCAGGCCTGGCTTGGAGAGCCGGGAAGCTCAGCTGGGTGGGGACCATCCCCCCGGTCAAGGGCCCAGGACAGAGCCCAGGGGTTTGCTCTTGTTCCCAGCACGTTGTGCAGCTGAAAGTCCCTTTCCTGAGATTTGCATAAGGTAGAAAAAAAAAGCCAAGCAGAGGTAATATGATGGATGCTGACAGGTACATTTGCTGCAATTGATTAAACACTTTTGCCATCCTCAGGATTTCCTTTCCAGCCTCGTGCCTTCCAGAGAGAGAGAGAGAGAGGTGTGAGTGACTTTGTCACTGACATTAAACAGTTGTACGTACTTCGAGCTGCAAAATGTTATCCCCAGAGTTTGTTTACTCGATCTGTATTTCCAATCAGTGCAGAAGGTTTACTAAAGCAGTTCATTACTGATTTATTTATGATGTATTTAGATAGCAAATATGGTTCTGTCAGCAGTTGCTGGCTAAACAGTGTTGACAGACATTAATAGCATATGGTATAGGAATGGAATTATGATCTTTAAGAGTCTTTGTGTCTCAACATACATTTACAGTTTGCATTTTTCTTAGGTAGAGAGACAGAGAACTTCCAAACAAGAAAGCAGTGTTTCTTTTTCTTTTTCCTTTTGTAACCTTTGGGGTTTGTTGGTGGTGACATTAAAATCTTCTGTGCCTGTTTAGCTGTTCAATTTAATGGAAGACAAATTCTCCCAAAGGTTTAATTTATTCTCACAAACTGAAATCACTGCGTTTTCACCATGGGAAATGGCCTTAATTTTCCCAGCCTTCAGTATACATCAAGCATATAATTCATTTCTCCCCCCTCAATACTTCCCTCATTAGAAAACAAAGTTTTTGATATTTAAATGTTACATAGTTTAAGTTGAGAAACAGCTCTCAGCCCTGTAAAGTGCATTTGCAGACATGATTGCTTCTCTGACAGCAACGGGTTTATACAGGGTGGAACAGAAAAACACTTGAATTTGTGACCTTTAATTGTCTGCTTCCTCTAACACCAGCATTTTTACCAGTGTCAAGGAGAAAAAAACCAAAAATGTGGCTGCTCATAGAGGAAGGAAGAACAGGTAGTGGTGACACCACTTTGTGGCAGTTGGAACTGGTTGGGGAGACTAAATTATATTGGTAAAGGACTAGGGAGGAAAATAAATGTCATATGAGAGGTTGGCTCTCAGTCACATGAAGACAAACAACTGGGAAATAATATGGGAAATCAACTTATCCTTCTTTTTGGATTAATGATAACAGAGGAGGTGAAGTGGGAATACACTGTTTAGTCTCCAAAGTAATGGGCAACACTTTGCTTTCCATAAAATGGAATTAATCCCCCCAAAAAATTTTTGCTGGAATTAACAGTTGGACTTGATGATCTTCAAGGTCTTTTCCAACCTGAATGATTCTGTGGTTCTGTGATCTGTGAACACCCCTCAGACAGAAAGAAACAACACTAACAACAAAAACAGGGAGAGGCAAGAAAAATAAAACACTGAGCCAATTCTTCCTCTCCCTAAATCCATTTGCTTCAAGGGAATTACACCAGTAAGAAATTCAGCTTATTGTACCTGGAAAATTTGATATACCATTAACATTTTAAAAATTATTAGAAATTAAACCCAGGGCTGGGCAGAGCACACTCCAGTTTAGAGTCAGGCTTATCTCATCAATGCATTAAGATTTATAGACCCCAAGAACTGTTTGAAATGAGCTGACCCTGATACTTCTGCTGGATTTTCTCCCAGTAAGTGTTTAAAGACTTGTTTGAGAGGGGCAGATACAAAAACACAGCAAATTCTTCAATAATAAATTAAAAGCAGTTTCAGTCTTTCTGAATCTCTCTTATTTTAAACATGTTTTTCTCCCTTTATTTGTGCAACACGATTCCAGTCTGTATAAGGGAACTGACTGCACAGAAGGAGCAATGAACTGGCAGTACCAAACATGCTGAAAAATTTAAAAATTCAAATACAGACTAGTCAAATTCCAGCTGTGCACTGGTGGATATGTACAAGAATTAGCCCCTGTAGACAAGGCAAATTGGTAGTTGTTCAAGACAAACCTTGTGCAGGGATTAGCTGGATCTGTGCCATGCTTTGCCTTCATTTAAATTTTAGCATAGATTGATAAACATGTTAAAAATTCATTTTTTTAAGGTGTTATTGCTGGTAGAAAGAGAATCAGCCAGAAATGCTTCAAAAGGGAAGGATTGTTTGGATTTGTATTGAGTGGATAAACTGAAAGTGTTTAGACAGTCTATAATGAAGTGGTGTTGGCCTCTGGTCTGTAATAAATGCTTCAATTTTATAGCTCCAAATCAACTTTACCCATAAAATCCCAAAGGACTTTCTCTACTTAGCAAATCAACAAGGACTTGGTGCCCACAGCCAGTGTATCCTCGTGTGTTGTCAAAACAGCTGGGCAGAACTGCACTCAAACAACTCTCACTGACAAAAAAATAAAAATTCAGAAGCTTTCCTTTCACATATCAGTAGTTAATCCAAAACCTGTGTTAGATAAGGTGCACAAGATTTTTTTGTCATGAATAATTGGATTCTTGATAGCAAACAGATTTTACCGGTTTGAATCCAGTCCTCCAAATATAATTATTTAGTGGCTTTCTTTTAAGAAGACAAGTTAGTGCGTGAGTTGTTCCTTTAATTATAACACTGTGCCCTTAATCCTTATTTATATACAGAAATACTTTTTGTTTCTGTATTATTTCAGTTGTTATTTATATACAGAAATACTGTTTATTTCTGTATGATTTCAGTTGTTATTTATATACAGAAATGCTGTTTATTTCTGTATGATTTCAGTTGTTATTTATATACAGAAATGCTGTTTATTTCTGTATGATTTCAGTCATTGCTTCGGGGGTCTGAATTCCAATGGAAGTGCAGATCCTGTGCCACGTTCTCCCAGCACAAACACAGTTTGCACATGCATGTCCAAAATCCCCCCTAGTGCTTCATTGTCCAAAACACTCCCTGCACCCACTCCCACCTCAGCTGTGGGAAACCAGGCTGGGTTTTCTTACCAAGTCTCTCCCAGTGCCCTGGGAGATAATAATCCTGCTCTGCTCACCCTGATCCCCAGCAGAATTTTGAGGAAAATCATTATCCATGGATTCACTTGCTGTCACAGAGGTTAAAGCCCTGCTCACGTTTAAGGAAACCCTCGTGGACTGATCTCAGCTCTGCACTTGTTTGGATTGATTTATTTGCTGTTGGTTGTACTTTCACTGATCACTTTCTTATTACTTTCACACCTCCATCCATTTCAGTTTTGTCCTCCTTTTCCAGCCATTCCTTACACCTGCTCCCACCTGATGAATGGGCTGCTCAAACTGTTGATCTTGACCTGGCATGGGCTCTGCCACAGGAAATAAATGAGGCCACGCAGACATATAATGATGCCTTAATAAACACCCCAGGTCCATTTGCTCCTCTGCCGAAGTGCAGAGCTCCAAGGATGGTGTCCCACTTGCATCCTGATGCTTGGGAGGCAGGGAAGTGAAAGAGGCAGGAATTCAAACAAAAATGGATCATTTTGCTCTTCAAGTGTATTTAATCACACTTGAAAATTCCATGAAAATTCTGCACTTATCCTTGTGACTACTAGAACAACAATAAATGTATTTGAATTCTGTCAACATTTTAAATAGCTTTTTTTTTAAAATATATTTGGACTTGCCTGCTGCAGCAATTCATTTTTCTAAGTCAGTATTCTGAGTAATTTGGTGGAGGTCAGATGCTTTCTTTTGCTTTTCCTTTCAAGTCTGAGTGAGGCCCTGGAAAAAAATGCAGGGAAGTTTATAACACCTTTATAAAATTTTTGGTGTGTTACAGAGTTGGGTGGCAGAGATGGTTAATCCACCCTTTCAGCTCTTTCAGGACTGCAGAGCCTGGATTTTTGATAGCTAGGTTGCTTTGTGAACTCCTGCAGGCCTTAAATGCAGTTATGGTGGATATAATAAACAGCTTTTTTGTACCAGAGAGGTCCCTCATTCAGCAGTGGTCACATCATGGTATCTGTGCTGAAGGAGGGGTTTCTGTCACTAAATGACCTTTCTGATTAGTGGAGTTTTTTACCATAACTCAGAGTTGTTATTTCTTGTTGAGATTCAGGAAAAGCTGAGCCTGTGCAGCTGCAGCCTCCTGTTGTTGCTGCCTCTGTTTTCCTGCTTTGCCCCACATGATAAATGTCAGATATCACTTAGGACAGGGCAGGAATGCAACATGGAGACCGTGGTGATTATGGTCTGTAAATGATCTGTGCACTGACCCTGGCTCTCAACCCTTCCTGGGATCATTTGAGACACAATTTAAGAGAACACAGCTTCATATTTGTGTTTCAATCATTTTTCTTTTTTTTTCCCCTTGAAATTTCTGTTATTTTATGAATCTTGATAGGTAGTTGGAAACTATATTTATTTTCCATATCAGTTGGAAGCTTTTCCTTTTGACATGGATTGATTTGTTTTGCACAAGTTTCTTTGCAGAATGGAACCAAGAGTACTAATTTTACCACTGATGATTATTAGTATTCTTACTATTAATAGGGCAAGGAAACAGTAGGGTTGCATCCCAGATTGTGTGGAAAAAAACAGGAAAGTGCTGGACTGTATCAAAACTGGGAGATTTTGGGGGGCAGAAAGAATTTTATTCCATGTTGGTGAAAGATTTTGACGTGGCAGTGCTGGTGTTGGGGGCATAAAATCACAAAAGAGCAAATAAATGAATAAAATACATAAGTAATAAGATAACAATAGAAATAATAAACATGCAGCATATTTACATTTATTGAGAGAGTGGTAAGACAGGATTCCCCCAGACTTCAGGTAAAACTGGCTTCAAGTTGGTGCTACCAGAGCACACTGAGGTTGTGCCTCTCACAGAGGGAGAATTCCAGGCAGGACTGAAGGTAAAGAAGTTATTTCCATCTTTGAAAAGGATTTCAAGGGCTCACAGTTGGTTCTTCCCACAGTTGCTGCTGCCTTGTTGGCTGCAATGAGATGAGAAAAGCAGGATCAGGTCCCCTGTGAGCCCCTTCCTGGGCAGAGGAAGGTCCAACATTCTGCAGGTGGATGGGCACACACTGCACGGGTTAAATGCTCCTCTTTGTGTGGGGATCCCCCATTCTGACCAAGGGATAAAAACTAACCCTGTGCACCGGAATGAGCAGTGATGCCACCCTGACCTGGCCTGTGCCAGTGCCAGCAGGAGGAAACTCTTCTCCCTAAGGAAACTCCTGCTCGTGGACTCTGCTCTTTTCCACAGCTTGGACTGAATTCTGGCTCCTGGGTGTTGTGCATGTACACACTGTGTGTTTGAAGGAGATGTTCTGACCTTTCTCATCTCTGCCTGGTGTTGCAAAGATGGAGTGATGTAGAACAGAGATTTTGTGACAGAGTAATAATAAGAAAGAATCTGACTGCCAGTTGCTCATTACTGGATCTCTTTTAAATGCCAGAACCTTCTGTGTTTGCCTTCAAACAACACTGAGCACCTAAATCACCGTAGTAAACAGATATAGAAAGAGACAGAAAGGTTAAAAGTGTACTCATAATCTCTTGCTTTTCCTCCTAAACATGTTTGATAGCAATATTGTTTCTTAAAAACAATATGACCTCATTTGTAAAGCAATATTCATGCTAAACTAGTCAGCTGTTAAATATACCCGGCACTGTGCATTATGATGAAGCTAAACCAGAATTTCAATTATTTTCTGGACACATTTAAAATTATAATACTTTACTGGGTTAGTGTTATAGTTCATCCAAATTACTCACAAAGTATCATATCAATCTCTTCCAACTGCTTATTGCTTACATACCCGAGGAGCTGGTCAGAGGAAGATGCTGTCTGGGGTAATGACCTTCATGCTGCCTCAGGGCTCTGATGGTTATGTGGCCATAAGTGCAGGCAAGTCTAATGGCCAAAAGTCAATGTTTGTTGGCCATAATATTTGTCACTAAAGAAACAGACTGTTCATTCGGACACCACCATTTGCAACAGCGTGTTCCCGAAAGGCAGATGAAGAGGGAAATGACCCACCTGATGATCTGGGTGTTCCTTTTCTGCAGATCCCAGCAAGGGAGAATTCACACTTCAGAATTATTTGCAGTGTTTTATTGCCTGGAATGCAAGATCAAAACAAAGCAAGAAGATGAGGAAGATATATTTCATTATACTCCCACTTTCTACTTATGTACCTTATCTAAAGAGATGTTGAGAGAGAACTGATGTTGCAACCTTTTAACCAGCTCTGAGTAACCAGCACAGATTTATGAACATTACTGGTAACTATGGCCTAAAACAGACTTTTTTGGAGCTGCAATCTGTGTATCCAAAGGGAAAATCCAAAGGCCCACTTTGCTCTTTAGACAAATGGTACAACAGTGCACTTTTAAAGCCATATTAATATTTTTTTAAATAGGCTCTAATACAGGTCCTGGACAACACGTTGTTGCAAGGAACTTGAATTTTGTGCAGCATTTTCAGCTGTGCATGAATTATGAGCTTTAATAAAAGCATGTGAGAGGTGCTGCTGGGTCATCTCTACCCTTCACTGGATCTTCAGGCTGAGTCCTCAGGTGGCTCTGGATTTTCTGTTCCCAGTGCTCCTGCAGGACGAGCACAAGCAGCAGCACAGTGCAGCTCAGCGGGAGGGAGGTGGGAGTTTGTGGGGAAAAGGTTGTTCCTGGAGGTTATTCACAGAAACATCTGAGCTTTGAACTGACCTGGTGTGATTGCAAGAGGCCACCTCAGCACTCAGAGTGAGGACAGCTGACTCTTCCTTCTTCCTCCACCAGATTTTCTATCCAGGCTGATTCATTTAATTAAGTCACATTGCCAAGATCAGGCTGTTATTGTTTACATATTCATAATTGATTATGAAGTCATTATGGCAGTGAAGCATCATCAGGCACAGCCTCTCTTTGTGGCACAGCAGCCTATCTACTCTTACCCCAAAAGGGACAAATGTTCATGAGCTTTCTTGAACTGGGGCTTAACTTCTTTTGCATGAGACTGGGTGCTCTGTTGTATTTAGCCAAGCTGGTCTGTTTTGACTTGGAGAGGCCAAGAAATAAGCAGCCTTTTAAAAATAGGAATCAAATAATTTGTCTCTCCCATGGTGCCATTCTGTGCACTGAGCAAGAGTCAGTTATTACCAGAAACAGCAATTCCCCACAGTAGCAGATCAAACCCAAACACCCCAAACCAGCAGCGTGAAGGGCCAGTTCTGTGAGATCTTTGCACTTTGAACAGAGTCATGAAAAGGGATATGATTATATGGACCTGGTTTTAGATCTATTTTGTTTCACATGCTGAATTCCTCCCTCTGACCAAGAGCTCTCAAAGGAAAGTGTTGACTGTTGATCTCTCCCTGGTTTAGTTCTTGTCCCGTGTCCATCTCCATGTGCTCCCCACATTCATTCAGAGCCAGGGCTCAACTCCCTTCCAGGAGAATGTGTTGTGGAGAACTGCTATCCCTGAGATAAGACATGGATTTCATAGAAATGAGTCAAAGATTTATTTTTTCAGAGGATAACAAGCAAGTGTCCATAAACATAATCCTCATCTTCTTTCTATTTATAATTGTAGTTAATATAAATGTACTTCATTACTGGAGAGCAGCCTTCACAGCCATACAATAGCAAACAAATTCTTCAGAAGCATCTTTAATTATTCATTTGGCTGTACTATATTTTATACTACTTTTCATAAATGTTAATCTTTATTATTGCCCTACCAGGAAAAAAAAAAGAAAGAAGGAAAGAAATACCTGTTATTAAATGACCTATCAGGCTGACACGGATAAATGTTGGTAGCTATTTAATTGTTTCCCATCTGCAGTTTTATACAGTTTCTATCAAACTGAAGGGTAATTTTTTTAGTAGCTGCTTATTTTAAATGTACAAAACCCTTGTGTGTAATTCCATTAGCTGCCCTACAGCATTGCAATCTACAGTTTCCCTGAGGCTGTTGTGAAATATTGATGAAATCCTTGCTTTTGTGGCTTCCTCTGATACACTAAACATTTGTCTGATGTTAGTTGAACTTGAATGGATCTGTTCAGAGTTATATCAGTAGTGACTTCAAAGGCTGTAAGGCTGTTACAGTTTTTTTTTACAAACTGAAGTTTCAAAGCCTTACCATGTGGTACTTTAAAAAAACAAAGTTCATATCAAATGAACCAAAGTGTTAGCAATACACTGGTAAGACTCATTACAATTTCAATTTCTATAGATATATGTGTTTTTTGTGATTCTGATTGGTAGCTCATGCCATTGAAAGAAGTTTAGATTGGTACTTAGGGGAACCTGGGATAATGAAAGAGGGAAAACATAATTTGAAACTTGGATTTTAAACGAGATAATCTACAAATTTACAAAGCCACTCTGCTGTTTTCCACAGCAATAAATAGGACAGGAGACAACAGAAGAAAGGCAAAGAGAGACAAAAGTTTCAGACTTCTGTTTTCATCAGTAAAGTGATTTACAGTGGTGCAATTAAAATGACTAACGAGGAAAACATATTTGCTGCTGCTGTATTGCTGTTTTTCAGGACAAGCTGCATGTTGGAAAGCAGCCTTTGTGCCTGCACTGGCAACTAACTGATGGTGTGGTGATGTGTGACTGATTGATACCTGCCCAACACCTCATCAGGATGAGGAGTCTGGAGTGAGGGATGGGCAGGGAGGGGTGGGTGGGACAAGGGGAGCACAGGTCGAGCTCAGGCACTGGGTGATGGAGGATGCAGAGCGTTCTTTAAAGCATTTTACTTGAAAATACAATCTGGAGATCATCAAACACCTTCAGCTGGTTGAAACAATGAAATTGTCAGTTCCAGGAGGTTGTAGAAAATAGCAAGCAGAAATGTTTTTATCCAGAGGCAAATTCTTCACTTCCACTGTGAACCCTCGTGTGAGGAACTGGGACTGTTGGCTCTGAACGTGGTTGAGTCCATTCGTGCAGCTGCTTGGCCATTCAAACTGAATCCAGAGCATGGCGAGGATGACTGAAGCTGCTTTTTATTTAATAACTGACTATGTAAACAGCATTATCCTTAAGGAAAATTACCCAAGAAAGAAACTCCCCCGTCATTCTGTCCCTGCTCTGGACTCTCCGCTCAGCTGCTCACATCAGCTCACCTCTCTTTTCTCACTCTACCTTGGAGTGTTGGGTGTTTTTTTCCTGGTTTATTATTGGCTTTTCTTTGAGTTTATGGGTCACTCACAAGGCAGTTCCCTGCACATGTGCTTCCAGCCACTGATCATTTTCATTTGGCTCATAACTGTGCAGGATCCAATGTACAAAAGGCATAATCTGTTCTCCTTTGTGCTGCCAAGGGTCCCACTGAAACTCCAGGGTATTTTGCCTTCTTAACCAGTAGGAAATTGGACATTTAATAGAAAACTTTATAATACAACTCTAATTAGAGTACAACAAAATGAAAGCCCCAAATTGCTTCATTTCAGCATCACATATAAATAATAGTTATGGCTTCATGGAATTGCCTTTGTGTGGCAAAATTCTGCTAGCACAGAAGCCACTCATTCCCCTGCTCCCACAGAGGCTGCCTCTGTCCTCAGTGGATGGCAGTGGATGCTCCTTCTCCTGCTCTGCAAGAGGCAGAAATTCATGCCTTGGTATCAGCTGCTCTAACTGCTTGAAAAATAAAGTTCTTAAAAAAAAAAAAAAAAAAAAAAAAAAGACAAAGGAATATCCAGAAAAATCCTTTCTTTAAAGTGCCAAGTTGCATCACAAGTGGTGCTTGAAACTCCCCTGCTGAGCCCCTGCAGATGGAATGGGATGTGAAGGTAAATAGGAATAGCAGCAGAAGGTGCAAAGAATTTCCCATTATCCAAAAGAATTAACTGGCTTCCCAAAAAAGAGTCAACTGAGCATATTCAGCCTTTTCTGGGGATGTGTAAAACCTTCTTCGGGATGCACAAGGCTTTAGAACTAAACCTGGCACTCCCAGGATGTTCAGACTGGGTGACAGAGGTGTCCCTTTGTCCCTGACACCCGTCATTCAGAGCTCTCTGCTCCCCCCGTGGTGGGAGCAGGAACCTTTCCCTGTGTTTTCTTTCCACCTTGGAGATCTTAACAGGAAGTTATTTCCCTGGTACAGGAATTTTTAATATAGCCTTAAAGGCTCTGAAATTGCACAATTCACTCTTGTATTACAAATTTCATATTTTGAGACTTCTTTCCATGAAACTCCATTGCTTTTCCAGGGTGTTCCACTGCTTTTACTCCTGTTAATTCCAAAATGCCTTTGATAGGGAGTTATGCAATGGAGCAGGGAATTTTTTTTCCCCCAGCTGCCAATTTATCTCTTTGGTTGGATTTCAAACTGGGATGAAACTGTAGCTCTGAACTTCTACAAAGAGCCAGGTTAAGATTTGTCTTTGGGCAGTTAATGCAGTTCGACATCTTTGAGAAAAAGGAATGAGAAGTGGTCATTCTCCATTATCTGCTTGAAATATTTCAGAGAAAGAAACAGTTTCTGCCAAACACAAAAAGATGTTTGAGCTGGAGCCAGACAAGAAGGAAACAAGATCACCTCCTAGCACTGTGAGATTGCTCCACTGATGGTGTTGTTTCAAGTAAAACTGGAATATATATGTCTGAAGAAGTGCAGATGGTGGATGGGTTTTACATGGATTAGCAGTGTTGTTCTGGACAATGATTCACTGTCCCTTCCCTTGGCAGAAAATAAGTTTTCCAGTCTTGGAAAGGAACACGTATATGTATATATATATATATATTAAGAAATGTTTCTCTACATGGAAAAAGAGCAAATTTGAGGGAAAATGGTATTCACTGGTGGAAAAGTTAACAGTCAGGATGAATATGTCTTAAAAAAAAGATGTACTGACACTCTACAGTTCCAGGTCAGGAATGATGTATAACGTGGGGCCAGTCACAGATGAGAGGCCTGAACATCAATCCTGGATCCAGCACCCCTGGGAGCTGGATTGGTGCTGCCTGCAGGGAAAGGCCAAGGCTCCAGGTGGATGTGGGTGGCTTTAGACCCTTCCATTCAGAGTTTTTGCAGGTGTGTTAACTGGACTTGTTTTCTTTTAGCTCCTCTAATAGTGGAAATAGTCTAGAAATAGCTAAGAAAGTGTTTTCTTTTAAAGAATAAAGAATCAGCTGTTTCTTGCAGCCCCTTTTCCTCGAGAAGCAGCTTTCTGAAGTTACCATGAATTCCATCACAAAAGCACAGAGCAAAATTAAAAAAAAAACAAATAATTTAGAGTTGTATTTGTGATTATTATCCATATGAAAATATTCTCCTTACTGATGTCGTGATTTTGACTACTTTGTCTTGGGATCAATCACCACTAAACCAAATGCTGTGTTTCCATTTAAGAAGCCAGAAATCCTTCTATTTGATGCTTTGAAGCTCCTGGGTTTTGTCCAGTCTTAATGATATTAAAATTTCACTTCTTCAGGAGTGCACATTGCCCATCTTCCATCTGCCTGGGCCTGTTTACTTTGGTGGGGAAAATTCTCATCTGGGAAAAAGGGGAAGCTATTCATCTGTTTATTGAGTTTGGATTCCTTTAATTTTAATTTTTTTTTCCCCTGCAAAACAGCTATGTACAAGCATCTCAGAGGTTTGGAATGTCAGAATAAGCCTGGGGGAGAACTGGTGGGAAGAGAACAGGTCACTCAACAATTTATTACACGGCCATCAGTACGACGTGCAAAATTTATGCTACTTATTACAGACTCTGCATTTAAAGCATCTGGGTGTACAGGCTTAAGACACCCTTTACTTTTAAAATAAATAATGCAAAGTCCACTTAAATTAATGTTGTTTCTGTTAACTAGCTGCATCACTTCAGATCAAACTTCATGTCCAATGAAATCTTACTAAAAAACCCTGTTGGAAGGACACGTTCATGTCTGGTACCCTTGGTTGTCTTGTAGAACTGGTCTCCACTGTCCTTAAAATGCCCACAGCAATTTAAATCATTTACATAAACAGAAATGGTTTTACAAGTAGGATACTGAAATGCATTTTCAAAGCTGCCCAAACGCCTAAACCATTAAAACAGATGTGACTGCTGGTTTTGTGAAATTTTGATGGTGCTTTCTGGTAAGTTAAAAATCACAGAGTCACAGAATGGTTTGAGTTGAAAGGGACCTTAAAGACCATCCAGTTCCACCCCCTGCCATGACAGGGACACCTTCCACTAGCCCAAGCTCCGTCCAACCTGGCCTTGGACACTTCCAGGGATGGGGCAGCCACAGCTTCTCTGGGCAACCTGTGCCAGGGCCTCCCCACCCTCACAGGGAAGAATTTCTTCCCAATATCTCATCTAAATTTCCCCTCTTTCAGTCTGAAGCCATTCCCCCTTGTCCTATCGCTCCAGTTCCTGATGAAAAGTCCCTCTCCAGCTTCCTTGTAGACCCCTTTCAAATACTGCAACTGGTTACTTTTACCACTTACATGAGATTGTGTCAGTATCTTACACAGAGAGAAAAGAAAAAGGATTTCTCAGCACAAGTTACTCTTCTGTAAAGGTTATAGTAAACATGTCAATGCCTAATTAAGCAGCAAATTTTATCTGTATTGTGGGGGATGTGCAGCTGTCTGGTACTTCTGCTTTTCCTAGTAAATCTTTTTAGAAGGACAAAGGATACTGTGAGAAAGAAATTACTTCCCTTCTGGTTAAACATGGCTTAATAGCATCCAAAGAATTGGTGCTGAAATGGAGAATCAGATTTACACCGACCCAAAGGGTGTGAGAGCTCTTTGTTGCCTGTTTTGTCTGATTCCTTCCTTGGATTCCCTCCCTGGTTTTGTTGTGCTGTGCCTGGCACTGTGAGCCCTCCCCAGTGCAGCACCTCAGGCTGGGGTGGGACCAGTCACTGCTCCTCTTGGGCAGGAGCTTCTGCCACCTCTGTGTCCCTCCCTTCTCCTTGTCCCTCTGAAAAACATAGGAGAAGGAGGAAGCAGGACCTGGTTATCAGGGGAAAAGTTTAAGGAGGAGGAAAAGTACTGAGCTCTCAGCGCTGTCTTTGCTGCTGCTTCAGTCTGGACACCTGGGGATGGGGCTTGAGGTGACCCAGCACACTCCTAAAAGGAGTATTTTTGAGTATTTAGCACTTCATATTTAATATTCAGCTTTGCTGAAAGATCTGCTGGAGAGCACAGTGTTGCCACTACTCTGTGGTTATTATTTTATTGTGCTAAAGTGCTGCCCAGGCCATTTGCTGTTGTCTTTGGTTGTGAAGCTGTGTGGTACCACCCCTGCAATAAGCCAAGCCTGGCTCTGAGCCAGAGTGATCAGTGCAACTCCTAAGCCCGTGGGAAGGGTGTAGGAAAGATGTCTCACATGGGTTTCTTTGCCCATCCACAGAGAGCCATCATTTCCCTCTTCTTATGCTGCAGCCTCATCCAGGGAATGGTTCCTCTAGTTCTGATCTCTTTGGCTTGGTGGCAAATGTGTTGGAAGGGGTGAGATACACATGGAAACAGATTGGAAAACTGAAACACACTTCTGGAAAAGCTCTGGAAGGCTTTGCCCAGATGGTAATCAAAATATTTATACCATTCCTGCCCATCCCTTTTGATTTGCTAAAAGGGTATCATTTGTTCAGGAGCACCAAATTCAAGGAAACGAAATGAGCCAGGTTCTTAAAGGGCCATAAAATGGCTTGTCTCAGAAAATGGGAAGGGATTGGATTTTAAATAAGTAGCACTTTTAATCTAATTTAGAATATCCTGAGTTGGAAGGGACCCACAAGGATCATCGAAGTCCAACTCCTTGTGCTCTCTGAGCTTTCAGGGTTCCCTTGCAACTACAACTACTAAAATTTTATTTTATTATTTTATTTTATTTTTTTAAGGGCATCTTTGATTTGGGGGCTTAGTTTTGGGGGCTTTTTTTAAATTTATTTTTTTTTTACATAATTACTTGATAGGAAAATGTAGATCTTAAGGAAACACACCAAAGCAGCCTGGAGAAAATTCATCAACCAATCTCCTGGGAAGACCTGACCTGCTGAAATTTTTATGAGAAAACCCCTCAAAAACCCAACACCTGAATTCCTTAATCAACTTCAAATTTACAGTTCTTCCAGTGTCAAGTTCATCTTAGTAATTAAATAGTTAATTTGCCAAAGAAAACCCTTTCAGATTTGTTTTATTTTTCCAGTTTTACCGTTAACTTTGGTTTTCCCCTCTCATATCTTAATACTCTGCTGTAACTTCCAAAGGTTCTTGCTCTGAAATTTGTGGATTTGTTTTCACTGAAGCGCAATTTGTTTTTATGCTACACAGTACATTACTTTTATAAACAAAAGAGTTGCACTTATGCCTATTAATGCTTTCATATCTTGTATTTTGACATATAAATTATTTGTGTATATTCTACAGTGCATTTTTAGGTGATCAAATGGCATAAGGTGACTGTACCTACATGATGCTCTGAACCAGGAATATTATGGCACCTATTTTTCTTCTTTTCCTTGCCAATTCCACCCTTTCTTTCACTGAGGCTAAAAACAATTTCATAGAATTGAAGCTTTTAGTATAAATTTTAAATACTTACATATGAATTTTCCAACTGTCCCATTACAGAACAGTTAGAATTATACTCCCCTGACAGGAAAATTATTAACTCGGGATCTCTGGCAGTTATAAAGAATTATGATCATCTGCCAACTGACTGCAGCAACCTTCACAAAAAGAGACATCATTGGCTTTTTTCACTTCCAGAACTAAGAGGGAACACAGTTGTAGATTAAAACAAAATCCAGTAAAGAAAACACATAGTGAAACTAGAAACTGGAGCATTCTCCTTTACCACGTTATTTCATATATTGACATTACATTTCAGGTTATGTCCAAGAGGAAGATTTAAAGGAAGAGGAAGACATAAAGGAGGAGGAAGAAGACGATGACGACAACTCAACTGCTCAGCTCCAGGGCAGCAATGACACTGGCACGGATGAGGAACATGACGTGGGTCCTGAGCAGAAAGGGAACTTTAGCTTCCAGAACTCCCCTGTCAGTCACATATCCAACCAGGATGCAGAGAATGAATCACTGCTGAGTGATGGTAGTGACCATGTGGCAGATATTAAAAGCATTTGCTCTAGAGAGCCCCAGGACCCAAAATCCAGCACCCATCCCAAATCCCAGAGCGAAGCACACGACTGCATGGACAAAATGACAGCGGTCTATGCCAACATCCTGTCGGACTCTTACTGGACAGGCTTGGGGCTGGGTTTCAAGTTGTCCAACTCCGAGAAGCGGAGTTGCGACAACAGAAACGGAGGGAACAAAGCCGACTTTGATTGGCACCAAGACGCGCTGTCCAAAAGCTTGCAGCAGAACTTACCTTCCAGGCCCGTGTCCAAGCCCAACCTGTTCAGCTCGGTGCAGCTGTACAGGCAGAGCAGCAAGATGTGTGGGACGGTGTTCACGGGCGCCAGCCGGTTCCGCTGCCGGCAGTGCAGCGCCGCCTACGACACCCTGGTGGAGCTCACGGTCCACATGAACGAGACAGGCCACTACCAAGATGACAACCACAAAAAGGACAAGCACAGACCTACCAGCTACTCAAAGCCCCGGAAAAGGGCCTTCCAGGACATGGACAAGGAAGATGCACAAAAAGTTCTGAAGTGTATGTTCTGTGGTGACTCTTTTGATTCCCTTCAAGATCTGAGTGTTCATATGATCAAAACAAAACATTACCAAAAAGTGCCTTTGAAGGAGCCGGTACCAACCATTTCTTCCAAAATGGTCACTCCAGCAAAGAAACGCGTGTTTGATGTGAACAGGCCTTGCTCCCCCGACTCCACGACGGGGTCTTTCTCGGATACCTTTTCTCCTCAGAAGAACACGAACCTGCAGTTGTCATCCAACAACCGCTACGGGTACCAGAACGGTGCCAGCTACACGTGGCAGTTCGAGGCCTGCAAATCCCAGATTCTGAAGTGCATGGAATGTGGGAGTTCCCATGACACCTTGCAGCAGCTCACGACCCACATGATGGTCACGGGCCATTTCCTGAAAGTCACAAGTTCGGCTTCAAAGAAAGGAAAGCAGCTCGTTCTGGATCCTTTAGCTGTGGAAAAAATGCAATCGCTGTCTGAGGCACCAGCCAATGACAGCCCGGCTTCAAAATCAACCATTAAATCATCTGCAGAGTGCACAGCTCCCACCTCCGAACTGAAAAAGGAGAGTAAAAAAGATAAAGCTGATGATGCAAATAAAGATGAGAAAACAGTAAAAACTGAGGAGTATGAAGACACTCTTCAGAAGCCACTGGATCCCACAATGAAATACCAGTACCTCCGAGAAGAGGATTTAGAAGATGGTTCAAAGGGTGGTGGGGACATTTTAAAGTCCTTGGAGAACACTGTCACAACAGCCATCAATAAAGCTCAAAATGGAGCTCCCAGCTGGAGTGCATATCCCAGCATCCACGCAGCCTACCAGCTCTCAGAGGGAGCTAAGCCGTCTTTGCCAGTGGGATCCCAAGTGCTGCAAATCAGGCCCACAATGACCAATAAATTGAGGCCCATAGCACCCAAGTGGAAGGTGATGCCTCTGGTCCCTATCTCAGCAAATGTGGCCCAGTGCACTCAAGTGAAGAAGGAGGCTGATGACAAGGAGGAGGTGCAGAAGGACTATGCTAAAGAGGGCGTCCAAGCTGAGCCGGCCCCACTCAGCCAGAGCGAGAGAGAACCTCTCCTCAAACCTGAAACCTCTGTGGAGCCAAAAAAGACAGAACCATGTCCCTTGAAAGAAGAAGACAAAATTAAAGAGGACAGTGGAAAAGAAAAACCAGTCCTCAAGGAGCCACCAGCAGCTTCTCTCAGCAATGGTTGTGCTGCCGCCAACCACTCCTCGGAGCTGCCTTGTGTCAACCCCCTCAGCGCGCTGCAGTCGGTGCTGAACAATCACTTGGGCAAAGCCACTGAGCCTTTACAGCCTCAGGCCAACTGCAGCCCCAGCTCTAGCACAATTTCTATGTTCCACAAAAGTAATCTAAATATGATGGAGAAGCCGGTTTTATCTCCTGCTCCAACCCCACCAAAGCCTGCCAGTGTATCCAGGCACTATTTGTTTGAAAACAATGATCAGCCTATTGACCTGACCAAATCCAAAGGCAAGAAAGCTGAGTCAGCCCAAGCACAATCTTGTACTTCTCCACCTCAAAAACATGCTCTGTCTGACATCGCCGACATGGTCAAAGTTCTTCCCAAAGCTACTACACCAAAACCTGCTGCATCTTCAAGGATCCCGTCCATGAAGTTGGAAATAGATGTCCGACGCTTCGAGGATGTCTCAGCAGAAGTGTCCACTCTGCATAAAAGGAAGGGCAGACAGTCAAACTGGAACCCTCAGCATCTTCTCATTTTGCAAGCTCAGTTTGCTTCCAGCCTCTTCCAGACATCTGAAGGTAAATATTTATTATCAGATCTAGGCCCGCAGGAGCGCATGCAGATTTCCAAATTCACTGGACTGTCGATGACCACCATCAGCCACTGGCTGGCAAATGTCAAGTATCAGCTTAGGAAAACCGGAGGAACAAAGTTTTTGAAAAACATGGACAAAGGACATCCAGTCTTTTATTGCAGCGACTGTGCATCTCAGTTCCGAACCCCATCTACCTACATTAGCCACTTAGAATCCCACCTAGGTTTCCAAATGAAAGACATGAACAGGCTGGCTGTGGAGCAGCAAACCAAGGTAGAGCAAGAAATCTCCAGAGTTTCAGTTCAAAGATCTCCTGAAACAATAGCTGGGGAAGAGGACACAGACTCTAAGTTCAAATGTAAGTTGTGCTGTCGGACATTTGCGAGCAAACATGCAGTAAAACTTCATCTAAGCAAAACACACAGCAAGTCACCAGAACACCATTCACAATTTGTAGCAGAAGTGGATGAAGAATAACTCTTAAGGTATGCATGCTCTATAGTGAGTTTTAATTTCATCGTTTTAAGGAGGCTCCATAAGAACTTCGTACTTTCTTAATGTAGGAAAACAGTATAAAATGCATAACGTGCTCCTGCGTCGTTAATCTAAGCACATGTACTTATCCATTTTATAGTGTTTTCAAGAAGAGAGCTTGGTAAATGCAGAACCACACTGCCCCATAGAGAAAAGTTACTGCTTATTAATATGCTCAAAATAGCTGTTTTCCCAGTTCTCTTTTGCTTCTAAGAATAAATCATTTCACATCCGATGCACTTCTATGCGGAATGCAAGGACTTAGTGCTACTCTTTGCAGTGAGAGTGGAAAAAAAAGCAGGTAAAGAGCACTGAAACCCAAAAGGTTATTACCTCTTTCAGTGCTGACAGACCAGTAAATCTGATTTTGGTGGGGAAAAAGAAGACAATTCAAAAGTCAAATTAGCAAAATCTCAATTATTCCAAGTTTCTCATAATCTCAAACACAGCCTCGAAAATCTACCAATAACTCTGAAAAGTTCCTATCTAAAGTTCAGTTATTCTTCTGTTGATATTTGGATGTTCAGTTTTGTAAAATATTTTAATATTTTACACTTCCTTAAACACTTGCTACTGTGAGTGGCCTCTTTTGTCACATCATTTTAACCTCTCTCTCCATCATTCCTTTTTTAATCTTGAAGATGTTTGATTCTATTTTGCTTCATGTTGGTGGGAGTCAATCCATAAACATCGCTGACTTCAGTGCAAGTTTGGGTATAACCTGGGGGGGTTAAAGCTTAATTGAAAAAGCAGCGAGATTTTTTACAAGCTTAATATTTCCAAGCCCTGTTAGTAGGATACTTCTACATTAGTGTTGCTATTTTTTGCTGAAAGATACACCAGTTGCCACAACCAATGTTTATAACATGTAATGTAATATTCAGATGACACACCATTTTTTGCATTTTTAATTTTACTTGATTCACAAACTTGAATATTCTTGATTTAAATAAATATGCAGAACATCAACCTAAAGTCCAAATAGAAGTTTTTTGTTCTAACGGGGTTTTTTTCCAGGAAGGCTCTGTTTAGTCATTCCCAGCAATTCCTCCAGCAGACTCAGGCTCTGCTTCTGTTCACAGAATAATCATGTGCAGATTCAGGGTTTCTCCAACGTGTTCATTACTTGATTAACATCGGGAAAATGAATTCGTCAGATGGTCAAAATTAAAGATGTGTTGTGAGTTTTCACTGATCCCCCAGTTATTGTGGCCATTCTCTGGCTAATTGAGGGTGCAGGGGCTGAATACCCATTTGTGTGGAGATCTCCCATGTGTTGCCTGCAAATATTCATGAAGCTTTAGGAAACACTTTCTGTGGCCAGAGCCAGCACGAGGACTCTGCGTCACTTAAGCTCCATTAAAAAGGCTACTTTTGAATAATTTAAACCACTAATCAAAGGGTTACTTTGGGATGGGTAATAGAAGCTATTACTGTGGAGTACAACGTCAGTGTTCAAGTGCAATAAGATTTAAGTTTTGCATACATCTTGTACGTGCTGTCTGCACCGGAATGGATTTATTTCTGCATATTTTAGCCGTCTTACTCAACAGGAGTTTGCTTTCCAAACAGGCCTAATACCCTCCAGTTTCTATTTTGGCATTTAACCCAACATTAGGACTCAACAAATAAATGTTCCTTGTTTAGCTGGCCATTCAAAATCAACACACCTGACAAAATACCAGAGAGATTGGGCAGAAAAACACAGACCATACTTTATTTCCTTCCCCATCAGTTAGTGATTATTAAGACTCTGCCATTCATAGTCTTCACACAGGAGATATTAGAGCAAACCAATAATTTGGGTACTATCAAACAAAAGCTGTCTGCCAAATATATTAATACAACAGTTATTTGGGCACATTCATGGCTTAATACATGACAAAAGGTTCAGATTTGGTCTTAAAAGCACTGTGTTATTACTAAGAGGCAAACCAAACACCCACCTCTACAAACACATTGCTGAGCATGTGAGGAACAAATACACAGGGGGGGGAGAAATCTCCAAGGGAAAAAAAAAAAAGTGTGGTTTCTGCATTGTAATAACCTGCACACAGACATATTATTCAGCTGATGTGTAACTACATAAATAAGGTACTGTCCTTCCTGCCTCTGGATACCGAGAAATTGCTGTCCTCTTAATACTCATCCATTTCTAATTTATATCGAGATGCAGGTTGTATCTTACCTTCGGAAAAATATATTTAAATTGCAATGGCAGAGTGATAGCACTGTTATCTGGAGCTATAATTTCAGTTGGTATGCATGATAGCACAAATTGTCTGAAATGATGGGGTATTTGGGATGGCATTGTAAAGATTTTATTACAGTTTCGGAGCCGTGAGCCTCCCGAAGTTCTCACTGGGTTGGGAGTGGGGAGGCCAGAGTTTATTCAGATGGATTCTTCCTGAGATCTGCAAGGAGACTAAATCAAATCACAGGGATTTTCAGGGTTTACTTATCCTTACCATGTTATTTTTTGAGATCCAGTAGACGTTTGAATAATAACCTAGAGGAGAGCACAGTATTTAGAAACAAGGAATATGAAGCTGAGATCCTTAAAACACACATAAGAGTTTGTGTTTCCTTCTTCTAGGCAATACTGTGGTGAAATAAAAATAAAAATAGAGAATATATATTGAAATGAATGGAAATAAAACAGTGGAAAAAGTACCCAAAGTATAAAAATACATAAAGTACTTTATAGTTCAACAGCATTTACTATTAGATGTTATATTTTCAAATGTTAGCTATCATTAAAAATATAAATGAATAATCTGGGTTAGTACTGTAGAAAAATGTGTTATGTATATGGATTTATTTTTAAGACCTCTGTGAGGCTGTTTGTAAGAAATTTGCTATAAATTCTTCTTAAATGTAAAGACATATATATCTATTTTATATTCATCTTTGGTGTTTTCTTGAATTCCTCTAACTGATATGGGTTTAGTAATATAAAGTAAGATTATGTGTAATATACAACAATCAGACATCTCCATTCTCTTTCATTTAACCCACTTCAAATTTGTTTTTATTGCTATTCTTCAAAGAAAACCCATAAACATTAGGGAACATGGCTTTAATTAGAAGTAATTTGTATGTTGACTTCTACCTTTGAAGAGCATTTATTCTTTTTTTTCAACTAAATTAGAATTTTTATGTTTTTCTGAGGAAAAAGGCAAGGCGGAATTGTATTTTTCACTTCAGAGTCAGGTGAGATTGGCTCGAAACTGGGCTCTAACTGAGGCTTTCTGTGGCCTTAGCTACTACTTTTTACAGAAATAGCTCTCTATAAAGTCAAATTTACCAACCTGATGGGGGAGATTTCTGTTTCAAAAGACCCCGATAGGCAAACAGGCAGCTACCTGAGATGAACTAATTTGAAAGTAAGGCCGCTGCAAAACTAAAAAAAAAATGAGTCATAATGATAAACAGTTTTTCTCCCCGTTTCCTCCTTTGTCTTTTTTTAACCATCAAGTTTAAAGCTTCTCCGGCACTTTTTTTTTTTTTTTCCCCTACTTTATAGGAGACAACTGACATTCTGTGGTAAATGGAAGAAAGAGCAGAGCAGAACTGAAAATCCTCTAATGCACTGACACTAACTTGCCCTCTATTGTTGAAAATGAGCAGGCAATCATGATTGTTCATCAAATGGCTCCTAATGCAGTTAAAGCATTCAGCTATAATTTCTCCTTGCATTTATAATTACTGTCATAGACTGCACACCTCAGTGAGCAGATTAAAGCTATAAACTATTTAGCCGTAGCTTTAAGATGAGGAACTTGATTTGTCTGGCAGCAGTTATTTGTTAGAGAGCTTGACACTTCACATAAAAATGACTCAACTTGATGAAGAACAATGCAGTTTAAGCAATGCAGTGATTTTAAATCAGTCATTATACCACGCCCTGTAAGAATTGCAAAGCAATTTGTTAAATGATATATAGGACACGTAGATAACTGTATGCGTTAAGTATACCAAAATAGAAGATTTTTTTTTTTTCCTTCTGTGCATTTTATTTTCTCATCCCTCTGAAGCAGCAGGAGCTGCTCTGAACATCAGATTCCACTATTAGCCAATGTGGGTGTTACATGGTCAAGGACAATTGCTGAATTAGTAGCCCAAAATTATATTTTAGAGAATTTAGTTCGCTCTGCAAATTTCATTTCTTCTTAGCAACAAATACTAAAAGCTGAGAGAGTCTCTCAGGAGAATGAGCCATGCTGGGACGTGGCTGCCTGCAGTGGTTCCACCACAGTTCTGTGAGCAGGATTTACCAGCCAAGCCAAGGCTTGTGCTCACCACGTTATCAGCCAGAAAAAAAGGCTTCATCGCGTGGAATTCTTGAGTATTCAGTTCAGGTGGGACTTTTCTGACATCAACACTTTGGAAAATGGTGGCTTCTCAATGGGAAAAACATTCTGTGGGGAAGTCTCATTTTCAAATAGAATTTTGCTGGGATCAACTGGGTAAAATAGCTGAGCACCACGAAGGAGAGGAGGCAGAGGCAGGAAAAGGAACAGATTGGCCTTTCTGCCATTGTCAGCAAGGATCTACCTCCAACCCATCACTCCTCCCTCAAAACAGTCCTGTTCTGGTGAAGCCTCACTTTCCCCAATCCTTTGAAATTTTTCACTCTTTCCCCAAAGTGGTAGATCAGGATATTTTTTTTTTAATTGAACATTTTTAAATCTTCGAAATTTTCCTAGATAGCAACTTTTCACTCCAGCCATTGTCCTTGTAAAACCAGTAATAGTGTGTTCCTGGCTTCCTTGAGAGCAGGGTCAGACCACATGATACATCAGACTGTGCCAGCACAGACATATCTGGGCAGATTTACTGGCTTTTTATGAATACTACAGGTTGCTATTAAGATTAATATTATTTAACATTGCATTAGAGCTTCCAGCCCACTGGGTCAACCCCTTTTTGTTCCTGGGCTCTGCATAAGCACATTGTATATGACAGCTCCAAGGCAGGAACTCTGCTGCTCTCAAGGAAACAGCAACTTTTAAGTATTTCAACCAGATTTTAACCGACCTTGAATAGCACCTACCTCCTCTAGCATTCAGTATTCATAAGGATATCAAAATCTTGCCTTCTCCTTACTGTGCCTGATATTATTAAATGCTACAGCCTTCATAATCTATAGCAGAACATCTTTACCCAGTGAGATTTCAAAGGAAGGGTACCTGAGTCCTATTTATACATTTTACACTTCAGCAATCAAATCACAAAGATCAATAGCAAAAGGAAAAGACATGAGCAGTATCCAGCCCTGCAAAGCACCTTTCAATAAAAATAATGTAATTTAGCAGGATGATCATTCAGTGCAAATATGATGGAGCACAGATGGAAAATGAGGAAAATTATAGATATGGCTTTATGGGAGGAGGAAAGGAGGAAGAGATTTTTCACTATTTATTGGGATAATGAACAGATAATTCATGATTATTAAGCTGTAGTCTTCAGGCCTCATTCTGCCATCTCTTCCCATCTCCATTCAGAGCTGGGTGTGTTTGTGCATCCAGGCAGGTCCACAGGAGGGAGGATCAGTCTTTGCATTGGCTTTCACACCTCAGAGGGGTCAGGCAGGATCTGCACCAGGGCAGCTCCAGCTCAGGGTCTGCCAGAGCAGGGATGAGGCAGAACACACAGAGCTCGGGTCTCACACGGGACGGGGTTTCTTTCCCAAGAGCATCTCACCTCCGGGAAGGGGCAGCAGTCCCTGAGTCTCCAGCCTGTGAGAACATTGAGACACCACACAAGGCAGCAAAATCACAGCCCTGGACGAGCCAAGGACTGATGCTCCTCCTGCCTCTCCCAGTGTCTGGAGAATCCCGTTTTCCCAAGCTCTGACTGAGGTGGCAGGAAAGGTCTCCTGCCAGAGGGATCCTGCTCTGGGTGCAGTGCTGGCTCCGTGGGCTCTCTTTCCCGGCAGATGGACTCCCGGGATGACGCGGCTGTGGGACACGGCAGAGCCCGGGCAGCCCGCAGGAGCACGGACCGGGAATCAGCTGCTGCAGTGCAGGGAAGGAGGGAGACGGGGCCAGCCAGGGACTTGTCCGTTGTAGTAAATTTACACAATCCCTTTATTAAAACAAACCAGTTCCTCCTCCCCTCCAAAATCCCTCCCTGCCGGCAATCAGAGCCAGCTCTGCTGCCGGGGGTCAGCTCATGCAGGACTGGGGGAGGGAGGGGTGGGAGTGGAGGAGGTTGTCATGTCTAATGAATACCCTGAATGTATCGAGATATATATTTTTTTCATTTCAGAAAAGGTTCCATTAAGAGGGAGACAGCCCTAACATGTGCTTTGGCCCCTCATCAGATTTATGAGTATTTGCTCTGCTCTTTAATAGGAAACTCTGCAGCAACTGCCACCTTGCCTGCTCTCCCTGAGATACACAGTGGCTTCTCGGGGAAATGCACTTCATTATTAATGTGAATTTGTACGTTTTTATGACACTGCTTGGGGGAAGGGGCAGGCAGAGATTTCCTGGTGATATATGCTCATTTCTAACCATTTATTGTCCCAGACAATTGAAGAACAATGATAAACATTGTTAGAGAGAGTGGAGGGTGCCGCAGTGACATTTTTGAAAGGAAAGGAGAGGTGGCTGGAGTGGCTTTGATGTGGTTGTTCCCTCCACTCCACCTCCTCCAGCAGCTGCCTCGGACCAAGCAGCAGAGTGGTCTGTGCAGGGCAGGTTCTGCCTCCCTTCACCAGCCTTTCCTCAGGCCAGCCAAGACCATTTGCTCAGTGCTGTTCTACAGCAAAGGGGGTTTGGAAGAAGGAGAAGGAATTCATCCTTTGGGAAGCCTGTCCTGCAGAGGATTCCAGGCCTCAGAGTGAACGGATGCTCAGCATTCCCATGCCCCTGCACTCCAGCAATCTCTTTTTGATTTGTTATCAAGTGACCAGCATGGAAACTGTGCACACAGCAAGGCAAGGCAAACAGGCCAGGAGGAGAAAGGAGAGGACACAGGGACATGGTTTACCAGGGCGTTCTCAGCACCTCCAGCTTCCCTTTCTACAGCCACACTCACCCACGATTAGCACAACTGCACAACAGCTCCAGCAGGGCATGGAAATGCTGGGTTTGGGCTGCACTGGAGAACCAAAAGAGCCTCCAAGCTCACCCAAAACAGAGAGATCAGAAAGGCCATGACTCCACGTGCTCTTTTGTTCCCCTTTTCTCCTGCTCTCCCAGGAGCTCTGCACCGTCTGCTGAAGGTCGGGCCCATATTCCACTGCCTCAAGCTCCAAAAGCCCCTGTGCTTGAGGGAGCCTTCCTGCCCCCCCTGGGACATTCCCTCCCTGCATCACTGCCAGGCTGAGCTTTCTCTGTGCCTGTAGCCTCCAGCTATAAGTGAACGAGTGCCATGTTTTGTGTTCGTGTTCTATTCCCTAGTCCTGAGTCTGCACAAGGCTTTGTACCAGGAGATGTGCCAGACAGCTGAACACTGCAAAGACTTTTGTTATGACATTTTTCTGCTTTTCTCAGAAAGCTGAATAGTAGTGAGATAAGAACACCAGAAAAGCCATACAAGGTTAGGCCAACGGTCCCTGTGTCCATCCTGTCTCTGACCATGAGTAGTGTGAGGGAATAACAGGACAGACATGTGGTGCCATTCCCAGAACACCAGAACACCCTCCCAGCCTCCAGTTTACAGTCCAGGCGCTCCTTCAGGTGGAGAACATGATTTTATCCCTGCACCCAGAGCTGCAGAGAACATGAAAGGAGCCTTTCTGGCAGCTGCAGAAAATTGGGCACCACCACAGGGCCTGTTGGGGTGAGCTCTGCAGGTGCCTGTCCCGAGGCAGGGATGTACAAACCAGCCCTGGCAGTCAGAGCAGTGCTGAGCCTTCACACTTGCTCTTTGCACATGGCTAAGGAAGGAATCACACCCAGAGGTGATCTCAAAGCCCCAGTCCTAAGGGCAGCCCACTTTATTCCATCGTCTGTTTGGCCTTCCCTGGGAGTTTCCCATGGCACAATGAAAATGCCACTCAAAGGATTTCTGTCTGCACTGTGTGCAGAGCAGGACTCGCAGTCTCACTGCAGAGCTCAGCCAAGCACGGACCAGTAATTCAGAGGAGGCGAAGCAGCTTGTTCTGTTGCACATGAAATACCAGTTTGATCCCTTTGGGGTTTGCTTTCAGCTTTTCTCAACCTCCAAAGCACTCTGTGTGCAGACAGAAGTGGTTTTGCCCTCTCCTCCTGGAGAACTGCTGAAACTCCAATGTGAACCTGCTGTTTGCACAGTCATTTAATGAAAACTCACAAACACTCCTTATTTATGAAAACCCCCAAGTTTGAACCACAAACCACAGAGATTACTGACAGTGTCTCAGTCCAGGTAACCCTGGTGTGGTGCTCAGCTGCTGGTTGAGATCTCCATCACACAGCTCTACCTCTCCACTTCTCTCTTATGTCAAACCAAGGTTTGGAAAAACCTTTCTGCCCAGTTCCCTGACTGCCTCTGCCACTTCCCATGTGCTCTCTGTAGCCATCAGTCAGCACTCCAAGCACAGCAGGGGCTACACACCAACTGTGTTTCTGGGGGGCAAGACAAGCTGCTGGCACTGATCACGCTTGGAACTGCATCCTCAGGGCTACCAACCTCCTTTACAGGGCCACTAAAGAGACTGGTATTGCCTTTTACCCACCCCGTGGTCTTCATCCCAAGGGATATTAAGAAGAGTCCCTCTGGGATGTGACAATACCCCAGTCCCTCTGGGATGTGACAATACCCCAGTCCCTCTGGGATGTGACAGTGCTGGGGGCTGTTTCTGCCTGTGTTCATGTGAAGTGAACACGCTGCTCTTCCACCAGAGAAGGGCGAAGTCAACCCTTCCTTCCTGCCCTCTCAGCCCTCCTGCACTAGACATGCACACACAGGCTGTGGGTGGGCTTCCAGTTCAGTAACTCACTTCCCTCCATAATCCTATGGAGCCCTAATACTCTGACCTTGGGTTTTTTATGGAGCAAGACCCAAGTTTGTCATCCAGACAAAAAAACTATGAGGGAGGTAATTCTGTTTATTTGATGGGTGTTTTTAAAACATTGTCTGTGCTCCCAGGAATTATGTGGTGGCCTTCTTCTGTAAATCACGAATGCACAAAAACAATAACTCTCAGTATTTTTCCAAAGAGATTAGGGTGAAAGTTCCTACATTCATATTTCACGTCTGGAAAAAAATATCAACGCGAGTGATAAGTATAGTCAAAATGAGTGTAAAAGCACACCCTGTCATTTGTTTTCCATGTGCCATATGTTTTCTGAATCCTGCACCTCCCACATACAAATCTCATGCAATAATGTGGGGTGCACACATTACTCAGGATTATTTAGTTAAGCCCTGCCTATATGGAGGGAATTCACTCAGACGAAGTCAAGCCACTGTGCTTTGTTTTGCTTTTTTTGCTTATTCTGGAGTCATAGAGTAGAAAATTAAAGATCCCACTGTGCCAGGCGTCATGTCATTTGGTTTTAATTTAATTCATCTCTTCGATTCTCCCTGTTTCTCCTTTTCTTTGAGTATCATCAGTAGGTGGTCCGAGCATCAACCAGAAGATTTACTGGCAAGACTAAATGTAGGAATGCTACGAACACATTGTTTTTCCGATATGATTTAATGACCTTTTTGGCATTCCCGTGGCTGCTGAAATCTTCCATAATAATTCCCTTTGGCAGTCAGAGCTCCTGTTGATCAGGTGAAAGCTGATGCAAATGTCAAATGTCAATAAATTTGTAATCCATAAATGTAATATTTGATACTGGAGTGAGACCATTAACCAAAGTGCAGCAGGAGACACTGAGGATATGAGCTGCATCTTATTGTGAACACAAAGAGACAGGAAAGGAATGCCACATCCAAAACCTCTCCATAGCCAAGCTGTTTTCCTTTTCCATGCTCCCTGTTCTCCCTGCATGTTTTCTGAATCGCTGAGCTTTGCCAGAAGTGGGGTTTATGGTTTGCATTTGGCAGAGCGAGTCGGGTGATGCAGGTTCTGTCCCTTGTTCTGCTCGTGACTCATCGTGTGAGGCTGGGATTTAACTTCTCTGTTTCTAAAGGAGCTCTTTACAGTTCAGAGGTTCCAGAGGCTTCAGAGTTTGATCCTGGAAATGATTAGTTATGCAAGATACTCCAGTAAATTAATGAGACCACTTATATAACTTAGGTGTTGCAAGAATGAGTCATGACTCACTTCTAGTTTTAAGATGCTTGAAAAGGACGAGCCATGTATGAAGCCTGATTTTATATACAATAAAGACATAAGAACAATCACATCATTTCCCAGGGGATTTTCTTAAGGACCCTCCACTTTGACCTTTTGCTCTGCAAAGCTCCAGTTTGTTTGACATTGAAAAAAAAAGCAAATGTGTGAACACAGTGCCACGAGCATTTGCACTTTGAACATGCTGGGGCGGAACACAGCTGAACTGGAAAAGGCTGCAACAGCTAATGTACTGGGAAAATAGAACACAGGCATCCACTTAATAACTCAACTAATTCCTTTAGCTCACCTTGTAGAGATTTAACCTTTGAATGAGAGAGTCCCCAGTTCAAAATCCCGTGTCTCCTCTGTCCTCGTGTTAATTTTTAAATTATATATCATTGTTGAGAGGCCCTTGTGTTGAGCATTACCAGCTATTTTTCATGTCTAAAATGGGGAATTATAACTGAACATTAGCTACTGGCTATAAATCACACTGAACTAAGTGGCATCTGCATCTACTCAGTAACAGGAGTGGGAGAATTGTAACTTACTTAAAACGAGACAGGAGAGAGGACACAAATGTGGGAGCAGAGATAATTGTGACTTGAGAAAACTAATGGTTCTTCCAACTGTGTCAGGCTCTGACTCTGTTCTCGGAGCTCTCCACAGCCAGTGCTGTGAGTGCACAGTCACAGCAGGAGCTCAGTCAGCCAGGAGGGCAAACGTGGAGCTGGAGGGTGTTTCACACCCTCCCTCGATGCCCCCCCAGCACACCAGGGTCGTGCTGGGCCAAGGCTGGCAGGAGGAGCCTTTTCCCAGCCTGGAAATGCACTTGTGTCCAGCAGTGAGCAGTGCCCACAGCTCCCTCTCCCTGGGATACGTTTTTATTTCTAATTGTTGCCAAAGCCCAGGTACGGAGGAGGCAGCTCAAGGCTGTTAACAGGGCAATTATCGAGGCTGCTGGGGACGGGCTGACCGGCTCCTCCTCTGCTGCTCAGCTCACAGGGCAGGAAACCCTGCTGCTCCTCTGCCTCTCTGAACCGCCCACTGATGATCTGGTGTTATCTTAAAAGACAACAAAATAAGCTGAGCGTGGCCTCATTCTTGCACTTGTCTCTGCTGGCCCTTTTTCTCCCTTTTTTTTTCTTTTTTTTTTTTTTTAAGTTCTTTCCCTTTTGAGAAAGCTTCTCAGATCTCTTGTGTCCTCACTAGGATAAGCAGGATCTACCTCCTGCCCCCGTCACTGGAAATTATTTGATGCCTTTCTAAAAGAGGGATCATCTTGCTCTCAGTACAGCCCCTTGCACAGGGCAGCGTCTGCTCTTGGGTTTGGACCCTAATGCATCAATAGTTTTGATTAAAAAATAACCATCTACACCCATGCCAGGGGTCTCCAGGATGTTTGTTGCTGCTTGTCTTCTCTGATATTACTCATTTTGGGAGTCGCACACCTCACTTAACAGCTCCTTGAACCGAATGTAGCAAGAATTAGGATTAGTTCTCCCTGCAATGCAGGTCTCTGTAAAAAGAGCAGAGACCTCCACAAGAGATTCTGCTGAGATGAAAGCTTCATGTTTCTTTTATAGCAGACACTAAAGGAAGCAGTTTTACAGCTAGGGCAGGTCAGCATCCTGGCAGGAGCCGTTTGCTTGGGAGCTGCCACAGGCCAGGGGTGCCAGCAACCCTCCTGCTGCTGTCCTGCCAGGATTGATGCAAGGTCCTTTTCTGCTCCCTTGCTCAGTGTCCCAGTCTGGCAAGTGTTTCCAGGATTAAATTCAATAATCAAATCTTTATGTCCCTCACAGTTCCCTAACGACCCCTGGCCCTCTCCAGCCCTCCAGCCCTCCGTGGTGTCCCAGCAGCAGGGTTGGGTTCTGTGTGTGCAGTGCCAAGCACCAGGGGTTTCTGGTCCAAGAGTAGTCTGGGAGTAACAGCAATCGTAATCAGCTTTGCTGATTAGGGACAAACTTAAGAACATTCCTAAAAGCTTTGCAGAACAGAGGCCTGTGTGCTGTATGTTTATCAGGCTGCTCAGCAATAATTCAGGTGGCTGAGAATTGTTGAGGAGCTGGTCCATCTAATTGTGTGTCTAAATCATAGTTTCACTGTGATTCAGAGGTGTAAACGTTATAGTCTACACAGAGTGGCTCGGGTTATACGGTCAGAATCCTGCAGATGGTCAGTTTGTATCATAAAATCTAAAATTACAACTTGCACCATAAAGCTACTGCCTCAAATTTATTATATATTGCAGCACAACAAGCAAATTCACACTAGATGCAGTATATGCCCAGACAGTAATGTGAGCAGAGGATGAAATATTCTCCTCCCAGCTCATTGCTACATGTTCCCATCAGAGCAGAATTGAATTGCCCAGGATCACCAAAGGAGAGGAAGTCACCAGGAGCGTGTGGTGCTGGGCTCCCTGGCTCTGGGGACACGGGAAGGACACCCCACCCCTTGCAGCACAAGGCCCCGGGGCTTCTGAACTTGCAGTTCTGCTCTGCACATCGTGCAGGCAAGAGCTGAGCTCTCAGCAGAATCTTTTTATTATTCGTCATAAAGAATCACAGCTGTGAAAAGGGAGCGAGGGGAGGGAGCGGGAACAGGCTCTGCTCGGACCGATGGAAATCGGGAGCAGCTCCAGCGCGGGGCTGCTGAGTTATGTTGTTGTCACTCGGACATCAGACCAGAAACAGCCCCTTTACCTGCAACACATGAGTGAAATCTCGCACACCTGTGTGTCCAGGGCCCTGTGAGCTCTCTCAGAGCTGCTGTCAGCATGCCCAGGGCAGGAGCAGATTTTTTTCTTGCTGTTGTACATAAGGGCTCTGCTGCAGCCGACAACATGAAATGTGTTAGTTCGGTTTGTTCAAAATGGAGTGTGTTTGTTAAGTGTTGCCTCTTTGATGTTGCGCTGCCATCTCCATCTTTGTCATCATTGCCCATCTTTTTCAATCTAATGAACTCAAACCATCAGTGCAACTTAAGTTCGGCTGTCTGTTCTTGCATAGTTAATATTAAAAATGTACTAACAGTGTGGCTGCGAAATCAAATTATGCACATAAATATGCTGGCATAGCAGAGGAGGCGGCAGAAGCTGAAGTTAGCAACATTGATGCCAGTTCACATTTGCAAATCAACCGTCAATCTGTCATTAAACATGTTATCAAATGATGATAAGTGTATGCTTCTTGCTTGCATTGGCGCGCTTATTCCCGATGTTGATGTGCATTAATGGGATAATGTGCATTAACATAGTCTTGCTTGGATGAACACAAAACATTTTTTATCCGTCTCAGTTTGTTTCCCCCTGTGGCCCCCAAGTAAGTGTTTTGTGTTATCAAATTGCCAAAAAATGGGAAAACACATTACTTTTAATTAGCAAAAAATTTGGAGTCTTTTTTTTTTTATTATTATTATTATTTTTATAGTTTTTATCCAGACTATCTCCTGCGTGTTGTCACTTGAGGTGGGGGACACACACAAAAAAATGCCCATTCCACTGCCTTCTTTAAGTAAAACGATTAATGTCAGAAACTCAGAGATGACAATTATGTGCTGTCTTAATGCACTGGCCTTTCCTCTCAGCCCTTGCTTCTGACACGAGTGATGTTTGTGTTCAGCGATAGGAAAGGCAGGAGAGGGAAGGGGCTCAGGCATTCCCAGCCCATTGTGTGCCACACTCAGATATGGCACAGTCCTTGAGCTGGGTTCTTGGAACAGCTTTGCAGACAAGCCAGCAAAGGCTGTACCTAGAGATTAAACAACAGGCTGAAGAAGAGTGTGGATGCTCTAGGCGGGAATGTCTGAGGGAACTTTCCTTGCATTATCCTGACTCTGCTATCCCCTCCTCCTGCACAGTCAGGGTCCCACCACATACACATTGCTGGTGGGCTGGTGAGCACTCTGCTCACATTACTCTCTGGGCATACACATTTCCATGGAAATTAAAAAAGTACTGATTGGAAAGAATAAAAAAATAATTGAAAGCATAAAGCCCTAAAAAAGGTGGGTTATCACCCAGCAATAGACCATGGCAGCCTCAAGGGCTCAGGAGTTAGTCAGTGCTTGCCCAGGGGAGGCTCCACTGTCCTGGGAAGGATTTGAACGAAAATAAATAATAGGATTTTTGTTCATTGCTTCTGTTTAGAACTGAGATGTTTGCCCAGGCTTTTGGAAAAAGTTGAGGTGGAACTTCACCGGAGCAGGAAAAGCATCTTTCACACTTTTAAAAAGTCAGTGAAGCAAAGTTCTTCCCAACCCTCAGAGAACAGCCCATTCTTTAAACCCTTTCATATTTATGCAACAGGGGCAAAGCTGTCGTGATCCCCCCAGGATTTTACCTTAGAACAGTAATAGGAATGAAAGGCAATATGGATAATGTCTGGTGCTGTTCAAAACACCAGGAATTCTTCCAGGAGTTTTACTAGGACTTTACCAGCACTGTTATCAAATCAGGCTCCAGAGTTGCCTTAAAGGAAATTCAATCACTTCAACTGTTTTATTTTTAGTTTGTAAGCTGGAAAATCGTCTTCTAAAACTTTTATGAAAGAGATCGTATTATTTATAAAATGTGTTTCTAGAATAACAACTCTTTCTCATATAATAGAAGTGTTTAAAAATTGCTCTTACTCTCTGCTTATGACTATGTCTAACCTTCAAACATGGTTTGAGTTATTTTGAATTTTAAAAAAATCATAACTAGTAGAATAGCAAGCTTCTACAGACTATAAACTTTTTGGTAAGTGGGTCAAACTTTTGATCACTCTTCGTTTTTTCTCAGTCTAATAATGCCATTAACTTTAGACATCCTATTCAGGTCTCTGATTTCTATTATCTGGATGATTTAAAGGAAAAATAAAAGAGAATAATTATTGATTTTTTTTTAAATTGTCTTGATTTTTTAAAAGTCATCCATTGCATTTCCTATTATATCTACACTGTGGATACATGAGCACAAGTTTCATATTCATAAAACTCTAATAGCAGTAATTGTATTCCTGTTAACCCCAGCTTCAGCGAGTCCTCACGTTTCCTACTTCTAAACCAAAGAGCTTGTCTTCTAATACAAAGAGCTTGAATTTTAAGTGTATTTTCTGTTACACATCCATTACTGGCAGAATTTATCCAGCAACATCCCTTTTTTTTTTACAGTTGTGTAGCTCTACGTTGCTTCTACTCCATGAGCTACCTTGAAATTAACTTGTCAAGCGTTCGTCCCACTACTTAGGGAGGATTCCCAAGCAGCTGAGTGGACTGATTTGTCAGGACTTGGAAGGGCTGGGAATCTGATGGCACTGGAAAGGCTCCCTGTGTACGAGGGGCTCCTGTCAGGCAGCTCGGGCTCAGTGCCTGGGAGGGACTGGGTTTATTTGGAAAATTAGAGCCAGAATTTTGTGCCTCACTTTCCATGTTGACTTTGACCCCTTTAATATATCTCCCTCAAAGTGCTCCATCGCCATGGCCCAAATCTCTCTGGCAAACACCAGAACAAGGCGCAAAACTGTGAGAAACTGAGCAGCACAGAGCTGAATCCCAGCCGGAATGATTGGCCCCATCGTGCTGTGGGAGAGGGCTGGGTCTGGAGTCTGTCTGTGTTACTTCAGCCAATCTCCACGTTGAACAGGTGTATTAATGAGGTGCATGAATTTCCCAGTGCTCTTTAAGCAGTTTGGAACAGTGGGGTGTTGTTCCTCTGCATCCACCCAAGCAGCTGTCGAGCAAGGGATGAGCAGTCGTGCTGTTCCCCCTCTCTGCTCTCCCACTCTTCATCCTTCCTACTGTATCTCGTTCTATTATCTTGGGCCTGGCTCTGGAGTGTTTTCAGTTTTTGAAAATGGCAAGTAATTAGTCAATATGTTTTCACCATATGTATCAAGCTCAGTAAAGAGGCAACCAATGGCCTTTGTCATGGCACAGCGAGCGCTCGTTTTCTCAGCACTTCAAGTGACGCCGAGCGGGTGGCGAACGCCAGAGGATTTAATGAGGGATTGCACAATGAAACATTGGACATGACGATTCACAGTTCACAAATTTGGGGTGAGGCCCCCTTTGTTTGTGCTGTTCACACCAGAGCTCTTGCAGGAGCTGCCTCTGCCCTGCCTGGTGCCCTGTGTGAGCAAAGGGACTGTGCAAAGGGTGGAGAAATTTGTCGTGACTCAAAGTGGTCCCGTTTTACATCTTCTTGGCATAGATGCTGTGTGCAGCAAGGGAGAATTCCTGAAACCCTTTTTCCCTTCCAGACTGCCTTTTTACTTACCCCAAGCAAGTTAATGCATATTTTCCAGATAGAAATTTTTGCTCTGAGGCCTCCACTGTTGCTGACTGTTAACAATCTTTAAAAAGGTCAGAATCTGATCTTAACACTGCTGATATGAAGTGGCATTTGCCCAAATTTTGCCATCTCCTGAGCAAAAATATGTCCAGTGTTTTCCAGAGGGAGATGGAATAGACAGCAGCCTTGCCTGACTGTTTTCTCCTCTTGGGAATACTGTGTTTCAGCTATCTGGGGAACAGGTTTCTGCATTGCCCACTGGGTTTCTTCAGATTTGCAGATAAAACATTTGAGCTCAGACTCAATTCAGTAAGTTACAGGTATTTTTTTTTTCTAACATTTTGGGGTATTTACAACAAATAATCTTCAATAAGATTGGTGAGATACTGTTTTACTGCAGTCATGAATTAAATTTATTGGCATTGCTGTTGAAGTCAATAGGACTTTTTCCGAGTATGTTTTGCAGGGTACAGTATCATTAAAACATGACAGTTAATAGTCTTGTTTATGTTATTATATTTAATGAATAAATATATCAGTCTGAACATCAAACTCAGTTTTGTTTATACTCTTTAATTGTAGTCTTATCTCCCCTAGAAGCATGTTATATCTTTTAATTTTACAATTATCCACTTTATTCATGTGTGACACTCCAGAACTGCTGCTGATATCCTATGAGACATCCAAATACAAACAGATGGAAGACAGGCAACCACTTGGAAATTCAGATGTGGATCTGAATCCACCTCTATATTTCAGATAGAAGGTCTTGGTTTGGGCTGTTGTATAAAGGAGCAAGAATTGCAGAATGTGTGTCTAATTTTTACAGCATCTCCCAAACCAGCCTGTCCATAGGGATTTTACATGATCCTTCAACCCTAAATGTTCTCTCTCTCGAAAGACACCTGAGCTCTAAAGACAAAGAGGGAGCACTTCTCACATGGCCCTTTCTGAAGTTTTTCAGAGTTCAAGATTTCTTGGGCTGGGGAGAAGGAACAGAAACATAAGCACAGCTTTGTAAGTGGCTACAACATTTGGCTGGAGAGGGGAAATGCCAGTCCATGCTCCAAGGGCTTTGTTTGAATTAAAACCATGAGGCAAAATGCATCAAGAGCCTTCAGGACTCAAACTTCAGGGTCCACCTCCCTCCCAAGGTGAGGAACCCTCAGTGGGCAGCAGAATGGTGCCCAAGCCCATTTCTTCTCTCTCAGTTTGAGACTCACTTTTGTGAAGTTTTAAAAGAACAGAGGTTGGAAAATGTAGGTTTGAGTCCCCTACAGTCAGAGTGCTCTGAGCTCAAATAAATCCATGAGTCAAAGCAAAAGTGTTTTAAGAGAGCAAATTCTAGTAAGATTTTTAAAGAAAGTCTATGGATACACCTTCCTAGAAATCTCCCAGACCATGAATCCTCAAAGGAATGACTGGTTTAATGGAGTAGAAATAACCAAGTAACTCAATTTCAGCTATAACTGAATAGATTCCCAAAGCCCCAGAGATATACCCTACAATAAAAGATCAGCATCTATTTCCCAGGTCTGGCCATAAGCAAACCCTGCAGAGCTTCATGAATTTTATCTGTTCCCATCTGAGACATCCAACTTCTCCTGAGCCTGGAAGTTAACTCTGCTCAAAGCTGCAGTTTCCCAAAACTTGTTTTTCCACCCCCAAGTCCTTCCTTACAGCTGAGTGAGATGATGCTGCACTTCTTATCAGCTCAAATTCCCTGGGATGGCACTGATTACACACCATGGAATGTTTGGCACACGGGGCTCCTCTGGACTCAAGTTGGATGAGCAAATCCCTCAGCTGGGGGCACTCAGCAGACCCTCACACTGACCCTGGAGCAAGGCTGTTGGAGGAGAGGAGCATCCCTTCACTCATAGGCTGTATCCAACACCAAACCCTCTTGTTTGGGATCTTTTCCCATGACAGTTACAGGGAAAAAAGCCAGAATGCAAAGTGTAAAGGTCTGGTCCTTACACTGGCAAAGTTGTGGTATCTAATTATTTGTGTTACAATGAGGAGAGGTTGAATAAAACCCCGTGTGTACATGGGAAGCAGCTTTCACATGATTCTGCGTGTTCTCCCTTAAAATTTTCCTTCTTTTCTGCTGAGGTAACACAACCAATATTTACTGCATGATGCTGTTTCTGAAGGTAATGCTTTCCTTTGGATCCAGCAGCCAAAGCATGACCATGAGCAGGCTGGGAAAGGGGAACACCCAGAGCCCAGAATGAGTTGCTGAGATTAAGGAGAGCAGCTGGCAAGAAGAGACAAGTGCAGCCAGGTAACAAGAACAAATAAAAAAAAAAGCTCAAGTTTCCCCAGGTACTGAAAGCAACATCTTTACGTAGTATATTTTTTCCTTCTTAGTCACTTTATCTACTTGCTGGGCAGTATTTTAACCTCTTTGATTTGGAAAACCTCCCTCACCTATTTTGTGTCTGAACAGAACTTCCAGTAAGTTCCCTGACAAAAGTCACCTCTGGGGGACTCATACAAAGAAGGGAAAATCTGCTTAAGAGACTGACACCAAATGAATACTTTTCCCAGTTAGCACTTGAAGAGGAAAATATCATAATATTTAAACTAGTTTTGAAAATTTTCCATGAAAAGAGGGGAAGAGAAAAAAATAAACCCATAAAACACTAGTTGCATACAGAGAGAGGCCAAAGAGAGTTCAGTTACCATAGAGATTATTACTGGCAATTGGTACTCGACAGCAGATTGGGATCTGTTACAATATTTTTATTAATATTTTCTCTTAATTGGTTATTTATGTATTTTGGATCCATCTCTGTGCTGGGCTCAGATTTTTCTCTTTACCTGTCACTCTCGCTGACATGAAGCAGTTGTGACTGTGCCAGATATGAGGCATTTCCCCGGGTTGTAAACATTAGCAGGGTCACGAGTACAGCAAATACCACGGGGACAAGTCACTGAGCTCGGCTTTGGCTGGCAAAGGGCACACTCGGGCTCCTCATCCCGAGCACTTGCCATGCACTATTCCCATCTAAGCTGGGAGGATTTTTCGCAGGAGCAGCAGAGAGGATCAGAGTGCTCTCTCCCCTCGCAGTTTTCCCTTGTGTAACACAAGCCTGGTCATTTAACACATGAACCCTCCAGTGCATCAGCTGGTCATTCAGGAGATATCCCATTCCAAAGCCCATCCCTCTCCTCCCTGTCTTCCCTTCCTAAGGATTCATCCTGTTGTGTGATGCAACAGCTGATAACACCCAACCTTTTTATAGCCCCTGCAGTGGAAGTGCACTCGGGGACCCACAATAAGGGACTTTTTTGATCAGTCAGCTTCTGAAAATTCCCGCCTTAATATATTTTTTAACTTTAATTTTGGTATGAACCCAATGTTAAACACAGTTTAAAGTGCTGCTGGGTTGGGATTTTTCCTGCCACACCAATTGCCTTTAGGGGAGGTATTTTTTCAGGATGCCTGAGATTGACCAGAGCCAGCTGGGCTTTCACCCTTTTTCCCCTGCTCTCATTCCCAGCCTGTTGCTCCCTCCTGAATCCTCTGCAGTGCAGGGGCACGATGGAGCAGAGCCAGAGGGAGATGCTGAGTGGGACTCTGGATACAGGGAATGCTCTGAGCTGCACAGTGTGAGCAAAGTGTACTTACAAAAAAATAAAAGACAGGGAGAAACATGTTTTTTTTCATCTCTAATCTCCTTTAGTTATCATGATCTCAAGGGTTATTTGTAATGATAGTAGGCACTGCAATTCAGATGGAAATGTGATTTTCCAAGCTGACGGTGTCACTTTAAGTAAACAAAGTTAATTCTGCTTCCTGCTATGCAAGGCCTAATCTCATTACCCAAACCACAAGTAGCATAACAGAAAATATTCCCATCTGTCAGAAGAACTTAAAATAAAGGTGGAAATTGGTTTTATATTTTTTTTCCCCTCTTCTTTCCCCCAGATCCCTCAATGGACGTTAATTATCACATCAGATCTATTTAAATCTGTTCAGATCCCTGTGCTTCCTTTCCCATTTGATGCTGTGCAATAACGACGGGTTTGCTGTATTCCAGAGTTCAGGCACCTCCAGGGCAGGGCAGCACTGGGAAAGCAACTGGGGGATCTAGAGCAGGGTAACTGCTCCCATTTCCACGGGTGTAAATCCAGAACAGCTTCCCTGGATTTAGCCCAGTGTGAGTTCATTATGATTTACAGAGCAAGGAGAAGGCAGGAGTCGGTGTTTCAGACTCCAGTGGGAGCTGTGCCAGCACAGGGAGCAGAACCTGCCATTCCCGGCTCTGACTTAAAGCTGAAGACAATCCAAACACACTGTCGAGTAATTCTCAGCTCATTTGAAACCAGCAGCCACCAATCATAAGAGGATCATTCATAAAACTCTCCAACAACGGTGTTTTTCATCCCCTCTTCATTTCAAATGACCTTTATGGGATGATAACGTCTGCCTTACTGAGCCTTAATTGCTTAATTAGAGAAGCAGCTTCTCTATTAGACAAACAGGTTTTTTTGAAACTGTATTTTCTCCTGCAAGGCTGATGTTTTCTTTCGTTTTAAGCTCATCAGCTGTGTTCAAAAAACTTTAAAAAGACAATTTCAAGTGGTTATAGTGTTAGTTTATTTAGTTATTAGCCATTTGAAGGCTTTGTTTTCCACTCTCTTCCTGAGAGGTATTTACAGAAGGAATCTCTCCCATTAGGAATTTCTCTGCCTTTCACTGCCACACTTTACAAAAAATGCAGGGTTTTGCTGAACAGCTGTTAAAGGCTCTGAGTGTGATTGGGAATTTATTTATCCTGGGCAAGTTCTTAGTGCTGAGCCAGATATCCTCCACCTGCTTCCCATGGGAGAACAGAGTCGGTGCCTTTGCTAGGAGCTCTGGTAAGCCTTGCTCTGTGCTCTGCCTGCCCTGTTCTCCTCCAGCTGCCCTTTTGGAGCAGGAGTAGTTTTGTTTCCTCTCTTACTTTGGGGCAGTTTCAGCCTAATTTTGTTGTGGTGTTTTTAAGATGGAGCCAATCAATCTGTTACTGCTCCTGACTCGTTGTTGATAGTTTCAAAGAAGTTGATGGAATTATTTGTTCTGAAAATCCATAAGGGTTTGACTTTTGGTTGGATTTTTTTGGGATAGCATTGTTGCACTGATGTTGTTTGCTGAATGCAGGATGTTCCAGGGGTGATTGGTGCTGATCAGAGATAAGTTGTTAAGCCAGCATTTCTGAAGTAAGACTTGGGGCTGGAGAGGATAGTAAAACCTGATGAGTAAAAGGTAGCTCTTTGGTGAAATAGGCAGTGCAGGGGGTGCAATAACCAGTGTCCTTCTCCAACAGCAGAGAACACAACTCGTTTTCAGAACTTTGAAAGTATTTAAGAACTTTGCTTACGCTCATTTCACCGTCAGTGTGTTTCAGGGGCTCAGCCATTCTTCCCAAACTATTCCTCTTTTCGCTAATAAAAAATTCCCAGCATGGCAAGAGTTAATTGCAAAAGGTGATTTGGCTTCTTTTTGGGTAGTTCTGCGTGGTATTTTGGGCAGGTTTTCTCAGCTCAAGCTCCAAGCCAACAGAAAGCCAGGTGGCTGCGTTGGCATGTGCTGAGCCCTGCGTAACCATCTGATGGAAAGAGGGTTTATGAGCTTGGCACTGCACTCCCTGAGTTTCCAGGGGTTTGGGAAAGGCCTGGCTGGCATCCCACTGGGTCAGACTTACCCCTGTTCTACGTGCCTGAGGTAACACGAGTGTGCAGTCCTGCTCCTGCTGATCTGCAGAATTCCCGTGGACTGAGTAGTTTGAAATGTTACACTTGAGGGTTTGGTGGGTGATTTTTTTTTTTTTTTTTAATTTGTGTTATTTTAAAATAGGGAAAGAAGAGAGAGAACATTTTGAGGTGGGGTAGGAGGTTTGTGTGTGGCCAGAAAAAGAACTCGCAAACAGCAAAAATTGATGTTTCCCTCACAAAGGCCAAAAACACTTAGAAATGATCTATGTCCAATATATTTGTTGTACCCTAAGGTCAGAGAGGGATCTTTTTCTTTTTTTCCCAAGAAAAAAAAATGGACAAAACTTGCAGTTTTGAAAATGTGTATTTTGCTTTAGGGTATTTTCAAAGGCTTTTTTATTGTGTCTACATCCACTAGTTCACTTATACTTTTCGTTCCCATCTATTATTCATGATGTCTATTTTAATAAGTTTTGGGTCAGGCCATTGTTCTCTGTTAATAGTTTGTTACAAATAGCATTGCTTGGATCAGTGTTGGAGCCCCTCAGAAATGACACAAATATGTGACTTTTTGAGGTGCAATTCGAGTAACAGGCAGAGTCAAGTCCTTTCCTGAGGTTCAGAGTTTCTCCTTTGCCCAAATTCCACTCAGACCCTCCGTAGCAGTTCATTCATGTGGCTGCACCATCACAGCTCCTCATGAGGAACATTCAGAAACGAGATAAAAGAGCTGCAAAGCAGAGCTAAAGGAGCCCAAATATCTGGATTCAGTCTCTGCCCACGCTATTAAGGCAAATAAATATAAATCAGAGAGAGGTGCATCTGCAAACACACACAAAGGCACACGTGGGAGGGAGAGAAATTGGTGCTTGCCTTGCCAGAAAGAAGGATTGTCTGCAACAGGTCTCCATAAAGCATTTATTTTATTGAGTAGCCCTAGAAAAGCAGAGCCCTGCATGATGTTCAACATGTACCCAGGGTCCATCAGGTTTATTGAAAATGTTCATTTCCTTACAGTTAAGCACACTCTGGTTTGCTTTGTTAAATCCTTACTTTCCTTCTGCAATTTATAGCTCAAAAATCACTTTTTTTTTCCTCTACATGGGAGAGGAACCTCTGCAGGGAGCTGAACCTGGTGCCCTCCTTCCTGCCTGAGCAGTGGTTTGCTAAGGCAGTGTTGCTGCCTTTATCCTTCTTTCTCCCCCTTTGTCTTTAGACCCTGAAACAGATGAAAAAATTCCCACTTAATTCAGGCAACTTGTGTCATAAATTAATTTCTGACAAAAATCTGCCCAAACTGTGCTACCAAGAAACTTTACCTGTGCAGCACACGAGCATTGTGGGGCTGTGTTGCCATGATCAACAGTCATTTGGGTGTTAAACATTTTCCTGTGTCATAAGCAATGTTTCTGAGACCATGACATACTATTAAGGCAGAATAGCATCAGGTACAAAGTCTGTGTGATTGGCTCTGGGATCTGGCAATTCCTAATGAAGAGAAAGGCACAAGGAGCTGAGAATCAACCAGAATTTCTCCTTTTACTGCTTGGATAAGGCTGCTCTCTGCAGCCAAATTCATTCCTGGGGATAAGAACAAATATTAGGTCAGAAGAGCTTTTCACTGACAAGACCATATTCCCTCACTGCTCTCAGTTTTCTCCCTGTACCTAGTGAGTGATATATTATTATAATAGTTTGTATTTCAGTGGTGGCCAAAGGCAACAGGAGCATCCGCTCTGCTGGGTACTTTACATGCACACATTAAAAAATCATCTCTGTATAAGATGTCCACACAATTTTATTTCTCTCTGCTGTTTCTTTTTCTTTTTTTAAAGGAGTATCTGGTTTATGGTTGCAGCTTTGAAAACTGTTACCTCGTTGAGCAGTTTAGGCTAAGCCTGAGTCAAAGACAGCCTCTATTTTTATAACGCAATCTTCCAAAGTGTGCTATAAATGCAAATAGTGAGGAGATGCCCCAATGTTAAGATGCTGATACTCACATAGTATAGAAAGTGCCAGTGTAATATGTGTGAAATAACTTTATCACAGGCCATTTTGTAATCTCTCTGCAGAAGAGAAAGTTTCCCTGGGCATAAATGTGTAAACTCCATGAAAAATTGAGACACTTACAAGGAAAAAAGGACAAAACTAATTACAGTTGCAGTTCCTGCACTTCTGTTCCCCCCAAGCTTTTCTCTGGGCTTCCCTTGGCTGAACAAAGGAACCCAGTGAGGTGCTTGTCTGACTGTGCTCTCTGCAGACCAAAACCAGGTGAGAATTCCCTGGGCTCTGCTGCTGCCCCTTTGGGCAAACTCTAAGCTTAGTTTTAAGCTCCAATTAAAGATCTGCTGAGGACAAGGGCCTGGTCCTTTTCTCGTACCACTTTCCCACAAAGGAGCTTCTCTGACCTCAGATAGTTCACCCTGACTGTAAGTGAGAGGAGAATTGGGACATATGGCTCCATATCAAAAGGTCTGTTACATCTCTCAATAAAACAAACATATCTTTTGAAGTTGTTTGGCTGTTTCTAGAGCAAAACAAGAACTTCAGAGAACACTTTGACTACTGGGTGAAAAGGAATGCTTTTTTCACTCTTTTCCCTGCCTTTCCACCCTCTTCCCCTTCCTCTTTTCCTTAGTTGACTTTTCTGTTAAATCTTTTTCCAAAGGAACCCTTAAAGTCAGGTGTACAGTAAAACCTTTTGCCAGCACAGTCATTTGGGTTAGAGGTGTCATTCTTTTATTTTTTTTTTTTTTTTAATAGCACTTCTATATTGGTAAAACCTTCAGCACAGGTTCAGCTGTACTAAAATAAAGTGATTTTGCTGACACAGCTTATTCATTGAAGGAACTAGTAAAAACAACTGCTAAAAACACTCTTTTGTCTGGATAGGCTGCATCTCTATTAGTGGGATTTGGTGGTGTAGCTGCAAAATGTAGGGTTGGCCAACAACTTAACCCTCAAAGTAAAACCCTCGTGTTGAAATGTGCTTGCTTTGAACTTATTTGGCCTCCATATGCTGGAGAAAGGGTGGTTGTAGCAAGCTAAATTCACAAGGCTAAAACAAGCCTTACAGTGATTAAACCCAACTCCCTAAACATAATTTAGGCAACTCCCCAGATTGATTGAAGTAACTTAATCTCATCTGGTAAAAAAAGTCTAGTTCTGGTAAATGGAAAAAGCCCTGGCTGGGACTCTGACTCTTCCTCCTCCTTTGGTGGGAATATCATCATGAAGATATTACTCTGATATGCCTCAACTTCCCCGTGTGTGGAACAAACCTCCTGCTGCCTGTCAGTGGTTCAGGAGCTTGGCTCCAAGGCTTTTAGACATTTTGGTACCTGAGGGGTACAGTTGTTGTCACACCAGTTGGAGGGCTCGCTGGCCAGTTTGTACTTGTGAAACTGTGGCTCCACTTACTGCTTTTGCTGGAGAAATTGGAGCCAGCAAACCCAGATGATGTTGTTTATCTCCTGCAGTCATCACAACTATTTCCTGAGAGCTGGAAAGATGTACTCCTTCCTTGCCCTGCTTGCTGTAGCCCAAAGGATCAAAGATAAGGATTATAATGGTTATGTTCAAGCAGAGGAGTTGTTGATTGGGGTTTATCCTTTTAAATATGTGTAAGTCATACAAAGCTTTGCAGTCAGAAATATTGACTTCATTGATCCATGCCAAGAGCAGAAGAAGCCCATGTGGGCTGAAGTGGAAAGGCTGTGCAAGATGCTTATAATAAAGATGTTATCTGATAAATAAGATATTGCTTTATTCCTGACCAAAGAAAATTAGAAATCCAGACTTTAAGTGCACTGGTCTGTTCGTGCCAAGTTAACTGTGGCAGCATTAGCCTTCCATGATCAATATTCAATATAAGGACCTTGCATTCCTGTTTCTGGTCAAATGAGAGGGCTCCACAGGTCCTGATTTTACATTGTTTAGGGGCTTTACAAGGAGAACATCTGAATGAATCAACTTCAGGAGCATAATGGACTATAAATGCAGAGAACATCACCTTCATCACTCAGGATAAAGTGAGTGTAGTGCAGGTCACGATATTGCCCTTGGAAACAGCTAAAATCCCCTGTCTGATGAGCTGGGATTGCAGAGGCTGACAGGGGAGGCAAGTGAGGTTAAAGGTGTCAAACGTCAGCAGAGAGGGAACTGTCACGAGCAGGGCTGTCCCTTAAGATGGGTTGGAGTGTCTGGATGTATCAGTTCATGTAACAAACAAACAGAAATCCTACAGGAACAGGGAGCTCCTGCTGCTGAGAGGCTCCCTGGGAGAGACGTGGACATGTGGGTGGCAGGGATGTGATTTTGGAGGGGGATGTTCTATTATTGGATCTGGTCTTTTGCCCCATCTGGAGCAATATCAGGTTATCAGCCTTCAAACTGACAGAGAGGATGTTTAGAGTGGATATTAGGAAGGAATTGTTCCCTGTGAGGGTGGGGAGGCCCTGGCACAGGTTGCCCAGAGAAGCTGTGGCTGCCCCACCCCTGGAAGTGTCCAAGGCCAGGTTGGACAGGGCTTGGAGCAACCTGGGCTAGTGGGAGGTGTCCCTGCCCATGTCAGGGGGTGGGACTGGATGAGCTTTAAGGTCCCTCCCAACCAAAACCAGTCTATGATGGTGTGAAATCCAAAGTGGAGGAAGGAGGGAACTATCTCCAAGTGCCTCCTGGTGTGGAGACTCACACTCAGGAAGGGGGTCAGTTTGCAGCCACTCTAGCTGTGAGTAACTGTTCTGCCCAGCCCGTGCAGGAAAAACCCACCCCTATCTACAAATGGTCCTCCCCTTTAAAACCACAAACCTGTGTGTTTTCCACAGCACACCCTCGGTCATCCCCCTGCCTTCAACTTTTGAACCCTCTTAGCAAAATGCACCGTGGGCAGAGCACGGGGAAGGGGGGGGAGGCTTTACCCCCATGGAAAAAAAACCCTTCTCTGGAGAATCCTCCAGGGGACAATTGAGCACTATCAAACACAACTGCAGTAATACTTTACTGTCTGCTGCAGATATTGAGCCCTCATTGCAGTAATTGTCACGGTGACAGAGCTGGGAACACTTGCTGTAATTAGGACAGTTGTTTTGTCATGTGTAACGATCTGAAGAGAAGCAAGGAAAGAGGCGAACGAGCACTAATCTGCTCCGGTGTAGTGAAGGGGAACCGTGCACACACCACACACTCAGATATTGTAAATTCAGATGAGCAGGCATTTTGAGAAGGTGAAGAAATAGATGTTAAAACAATACATCTATTCAGGGGAATTTATGCTCTCTCAGGTGTCTGTAGCTGGAATAGCAAGTACAGATGTTTTTCTGTAGAGGTTTTTTTCTTTTTTTTGGAAGGTGATCCCGGTGATATCTGACAAAAATCCTCAACCAAAGCCATATGTGTATATAGATATATACCTGTGTGTAGGTAGATGTTTATATGAATATATTTAAGCAGATTTCTATTCATGGCTTGTCTCTTCCTCCAGTTGGAGAACATACAGCACGGATTTAAGAAAGCCACACATGTGTAATGTGTATCATTCAAACTATTTTAATTTCTCATAAATAACCACTGCAGCCTCCTATTTTTTTTTAATTATTTTTTTTTTTAATGCAGACTAGTGTTAAAAATAATCACTGTCTTTTTGTGTTGTGCTCCAAATTACCTTAACTTCTGATTCAGTGAGTCTGTTATGGTTGAGTTTTATCTGGTGACAAACACTGCCCATGGATCAAAAACTCTTGGGAAACAAAGCTGCAATGTGGGATTTGTGAGAGGGGTATCAAATAGCTCTTGGTCATTAGAGAGGTGAATATTAATACAAAACAAGACTCTACTACAGATTTCTAAAAAATTAGGATCATTATTAGCCAGTCACCTCTTAGTCAGATAAACTGCCTCTCCCTCAATGCCTGATCAGGTAACATTCCTCTATCAACCATCATTTGCTTACCTCGAAAATTACCTGTGGGTGACGCAAAATGCTCTGAGAAGTTAAGGGGGGGATCAATTAATTTGGTTATTTTGACCCCCATGTGGTACAAACCATCTCTGGGTGCACTGAGAACTGCAGGACTGTTCACACGAGGGTTTCACTGCAGTGATTAGAGGCAGAGGAATAAATTTTGCTGATTGAAAATTTCCCACGTAAAGCATTTTTCAATGAGAAATTGGATTTTCAACTATTTTTTTCTGGTTTCCACAAAAATTTTGACATTTTATTTCACAGCTGGAAGGATCTTGAGGCAAATAACACTTGCCATTTAGTGTTCTTTTTTAGTGTTAAGCTAAATTTAGTGTTCATATTTTCAGTTATTTTTTTAGCTTTCCAGTTTTCACTTTTCAGTGAAATTTTTCCTTCACTACTGCAGCAAATTAGAGTTTTCCCATCCACTTCAGTAGGACCAAGATTTTACTTTTGATGTTTTACTACATGAAATCATTCTTGTAAGGATTTTAAATGTCCCTTAGAGCTTATCAACCTGTAACCTGTATTTTAAAAAGGTTACAGGGATGACTCAGGGAACAACAGACCACTTAGTCTGATCTTAATTCCAAGTAAAACATAATGATTAACCCAGAACTCTATTAACAAAGAATTAGAGGGTAAAATACAATTAATGACAGCCAGCAGGGAGGAATATAAATCTTGTCAAATAAACAGAGTGTCTTCTTGACAGGATTACATATCTGCTTGAGAAAGGGAACTGGGGCAAGACAACATACCTGGATTTCTCCAGGGCATTTGACTTAGTCCACCTGATGTTTTGCCTCGTTAGGGATTTAAACATGTGTTGGATGTTTTAAGCACTGACTCATCAGTGGATCTCCCGGTGTGTTGTTCATGTATATATATAGAATTTATACCAGTGATCCAAGCAAAGATGTAAAGCACATTTGGTGAGGGCTGCACATTTTGGTGACCTGGGGCTTGATGGAGCAGTGAAAAACCAGGACAAAAAGTTGCTACCTAGGAGCAAAATGAATCTTCAGGTTAAGGGGCTTCGGTCCAACAGAACTCATTTGAACACAGCAGAAATAAAGAAAACCCCATGGGAACTAAGCATGTAGATTGTGGCTGTGGTTCTATCTGGGAGATAAATAGGTGGGCAGTCACCTCAGCTAAATTAATGGTGGAGTGCTGTGGGGAAAAAACAGTCCTGCATAAAGAAAAGTAATAATAAATTAACTAATCAAACAAAACGAAGCAAATTAAATGAAATCAAGCAAATAAAGAATGGATTTTATTCTTATATGCAGCTCTAATGGAGTCCCAATGTGAATATCCATGTTCCAGGAGCATGTGAAAATATTCTGAAGAAAAGTTAGAGGAGGCCAAAGCAGTGGCCTGGAGGCTAGAAATGAACCTTCTGCTGTGAAGTTTAAAGAACTTGACATATTCAGCTTATCAGAACTACTGAGGGATGCTTTGGTTGCTGTGTGTGGGCATCCCTCCGTGAGAGCCAGCCCCTGAGTCCGGCTGAGAAAGCAGATTTAGCAGGATATTGATGTTGAGCAAATTTAGCAGTAAAATAATAACACTCTATTAAAATGAGACACGGTTCCTGGTTGTGAAGGTGATGGAAGCTCACAACAGCTCCTCAAGTGCACTCCTGAGTGCTTTCTGTTCTTCAAAACAGGATTAGCTGCCCTTTTGAAGCACATATATAAAATCAAGCTGGATTACAGGGAAACTTTATTGCAAAGATGGCTTAGAACTGGTACATTGTGTGTGCTTCACAACCCTTCCCATGAAGAAATTCTTCCTCACGTCCAAGATCCTGTTGTCCAAATCTTCCTGATTCCTACTCTGTGTGTGAAGTACTTGTTCCATTAATTTGAAAATGGTTTTAATTTATGTGGTCGTTTTTGCCCCCCCCCCAACAAAAAAAAAAAATTTGCTTTCACTAGAATTTCCAATGAAAACATTTTATTTCTCAGAGAATTATTTTTCTCAACACCAGATTTCTGAGATTTGATGAAAGATAAAAAAACTTCTCTAGCAAGTAGATGCATTTCTACTGAAAATTGCCTTGGTTTAAAATCTAATTTCCACTGCAAAAGGTGGGAAAAAAAAGTTTTCAAAGGGGAGAAAAAAAGAAATCAGACAGCTCCAGTGTCCTGCATCAGTGTCTGAACCTTGCCAGCACTTCTGTAAGAGAAGGGATTGACAAAATAATTCATTAAGAGGAATGTTCTCCTGACTGAGGGGATTGAATTGCTGCATGAGAAACTTCAAAGCCTCCTTTGTGTATCTAAACAGAAACACGGCTCAAAGAAACAAGTGTCTGTGGTGACTGGGGCACTGTGAACTCCTGTCTGTGGATGGGCTTTGAGGGGACTTGCTCTTGATTTAAGAGTTCATCCTCAAACACCCCCAGACTGGGGACTGGCAAGGGGGAAAATAGCGTGGAGGGTTTGCCTGGCAACAAAGGCAGAGCGATTTGCTGCAGCCCTGCTGTGGGAAGAAGGTGCTTTTGAGAGCAGAGGGTGGGTAAGTGCAGCGCAAAGGGTGGGGAAGGGATTGTCCTCCTGGGCTCGGCTCTGCTCTGGCTCACAGTGGTCTGAAAGAAGGAGATCTGTTCCAAGTCTTGTGTTTAAAGCAATTCCCAGCCTCCCTTCCCTGAAACAGAGCCTTTACCTGCCCCCAGGATGCCCTGATTGCACCGAGGCCTTGGGGAGTGCTGAGTTGACAAAGGGACAGGAGCAGAGTGGAGGCTGCTTCGGACAAGGACCTGGCTTACATATTTTGGGACAATGATTTTGGTGAATCCAGTTGAGTGCAACTGGAAAGCGTCCTCCATGGCTCTGGTTGCCCATTGCATTCAGCACCACCTTGTGTTTCTGGGGCTGTGATGTGTTTTAAGACACCTTTGGTTATGGTGCCTGTGCCATTCAAGAGATTTGGAAGCTGCTCCGGGTGCTTTTGTGTCAGCTGCCCCTGGTGGGAATTCCCCAAATTTCCCTGATTTGATAGGGATGGTGGGGCCACAGCATTTACCAGTCACCTGTGACTGCTCTGATCCTTGGCCCAAAAACATATATACATGCCAATGTCCCCTGTTGGACTGTTACCCACTGTCCCCTCTCTGTTTGACCACTGAGGGTTTGTCACTGCACTGAGTTATGAGCTCTTTGGGACAGGAATTGTCTTCAGGTCACTGCCTGAGCACCAGTTGGAATTCCCAGCGTGTTTTGGTGCCAAGCACAGCAGCAGTTGTGGTTTTGGTGCTGCTCTGCAGGTGCATCCCCAGCCCACCCTCCGCGGGGGCTCTGGCAATCAGCAAACCCAGCTCTTATTAAGCAGCAGAGGATTTTCCTTAAACTTTGATTAACCAATTATGTTTGTCCTGATTTAAATTCTTCTGCCTTCTATTTCACCATAGGGCAGAGCAGTTTACTGAATTTAAAGAGGACTGCCACAGTTGTGTAAATGAATGAGATGTTTTCTTAAAATAACTATTTATACATGTAAATCTCTCCCTGGATCTTCGAAACACTTCTCATCTCTCCCCTTAACTCATGCAGTGGCATCTCTCTCTGTCATGCACGTCACATAGAACCAGATTGTAAAATCCAAGGAGCAGAGGGCATGTCTCTCTTCCTTTTGTACAATGCCATGTAGTGGCTGGAAGGGTGAAGAAGAGAGAATATTTTTCTACCAGGGACAAATTAAAGAGTCTTCTCTCTAAATGAAATTAAAATTGAGACACTGTATTTATTTTGATGCAGCCAAGTTAGTATTTATCTGAAATTGGGTTTAGAAAACTGTTTGAGGGGTTTTTTTCTGTTTAAAAGTCCAGTTTCAGGCCAAACAAATATTATCATGTAATAACATTCCTGGGAATTTCTGGTGCTCAGCTGCTGTTTGGCATTATGGGTTCAAAAACCATCCAGTTGTTAAAATCACAATGATATGAAAACTTGTAATATAAAGCAAAACATTACATTCATGTGCCACTTCCTTTACACTTTTAAATGACAAATACAAGCTTTCATTGATTTTTTTTTTCCCCCAGATATTGAAAAAGCAAAGGGAAAAAATGTTTAGTAGCAACAATTAAGTTAATTTCTGAGTAACCTGGAAGAGACATGAACATTTATAACTGTGAGATGGTAAATTGTTCTTGCAACAAAACAGTTCCTAAGAAGGGCTCATGTCCATAATTTTCACTTCTTTCTTTTCAGTATTTTCCATGTTTTCTGGCTTTCAAACTTATTTTCTCAGGTTGGGAATGAAGTAAATTAAGGTGTACAAAGCAAATGCTCAGACACACTTTACTGGTACCTAGTTAAAGCCTCCAAGTGAAGCATTTGTGGGTATCTATATATATATTTAATATTTTGTCTTTCATGGAAATCATTAGATGGACAAAATGCCCCAACTCTTGGTTGGAAAAACTATCCATTAAACACACCATCCCTCACCAGGATAGGTGGCAGGTTTGGGTTTAATTCTGTATTTTCAACAGAAAGGAATTCTGATTCCAGTGTGCATTACAGGTTCAATGCTAATTTTTGAGGGATCGTAGTTGAAACTTATTTTAGCTTTGTATTTTTTCTCCTATTGTGAAGGAAAGTAGAAACAAATGAGCTTGATTCACCATTCAATTATGTTAATTTATAGCCCTGTAACCCCAGCAGTCGTGCTGACATAGAAATGATGAAGCAGAGCATATGATCACAGCCCTATTACTACAAAAGAAGTGTTAAGCCAAGGGTGAGCAAAAATTTTTGGACCAGTAGTGTCCAGATGGAAAAGGCAGTTTGCCCACAGACCCCAAAAAGTATTCTGTCAAGGTACTTAAGGGGGATACTTTCTGGAATTAGCACTGAATTCTCATTTTGAAGAAAAGTGTTTAGGTATTAAACAAATAAGTAAATAAAAAACCCGTTGTAAACTAAAGCATTTGATTTCAGGACAAACAGGACAATTCTTAGAAATCCAAGTGGATACTGGGTGGGTTTTTTTTTCATTTTCACAAGCTTAACTTTTTTCTTTTTGAGTCAGCCCAAAATGGATGATAATGATAATAATTTGGACACTGAATGAAACATGTGCATAGCTCTACTTAGATCACATTTATCCCAGAACTCCTATCACTGTCTCCAGTGAAACTGTTCCATGACTAGACTTGGCCTGTAATTATTAAAATGTTAAGCCAGTCACATAAAGGAAAATGAGAGATGCTATTACCAGGTAGCTGTCATTAGGGCTGAGTCAATTTTCTGCCTCATGCCGTGAATTTTCTCTGGGATCTTGATAAATCTGGAAGTGCCTGTGTGGACAAGGTGGGGTGGGGGGCCCAGGGGGAGCAGCCAAAATGCCTAATGGTTGGTGAGCTCAGAGGCACCACCTGCACACACCACAGCGTGTCTTAGGTCACCTGTGGGGGAACAGATCCAGCACTTTGGAGGCATTTCCCTCTGGAATCTCAAACCAGGCACTGGTGCTCCCATTCCCGAGCCGAGACCGGGCTCTCCCAGAACACTAAGCCCTTCCAGGTCATCTTTAGTCCCCTTGTCTTTGAGCTAGTGAGCAGAACTAACATAATCTTAAAGCTTGTTTGCTCTGGGACTCGAGTTGTTCTTTCAAATGATAAAAATCTCTTTTTTGTAGCTCCAGCGAAAACAGAGATTTCAGAGAGCTGTAAGGCCAGCCAAGTGTGCTGAAGTAGACTCTGGCTCCTGCTCACTCGCTGGCATTTTTTGACTATATGGGAACCTGTTATATTAAAATGAGTCCTAGGGGCATTGGAAGCTACAATATGTATCTTTGGGGAGGAGATTTGGCAACTTTGAATTCTCAGGCAGGATTTACAAAAGCTACAGCAAACCAAAGAAAAGCTCATTAAAAACACGCTGAATTTTTTCGTGCTCACAGTAACCCTTCTCTCAGTCCTCTGGTGTTTTAAATACCAGCAGTAAAGGGAAGTTTGGAGCCAGGGAGAGAAACAAACAGCCAAGGGACAGGTTAGACGTGGGGATGCTGAGGTACAAGTACTAAAGTGGGCACACCACTGCCTGTTCTGCATCTCTACCAATAAATGGGGGTTTGCACATCCCTTTGCCACGTGTGCCACACACCGTGGGCACAGCAGCTTTGTACAGGTAAAATTTGCTTCTCACAACACACTTTTGATCAGTATTTTGGGCTGCACATCACCCTGGACTCAGGGCATTGCTCTGTAACTAGAAATACCACGGCACACTGATTTTCTTGTAAGAAACAAGGAGAAAGGTGAGAGATGCCAGAAAGGATATTTAGACTTTTAAAGTGAGGGTTGTTTTTTTTTTATAATTTCCAAAGAGGCTTAAAACTAAAGTCTTGGGACTGATACACAGTTTGTAGGTTTTTTTCGTGTTGGGCAGTCCCTTTTTTGTCCCTGTTGCTGTGTCAGTGGGACAGCACAAGCTCACTGGGCTGTGGAGATGAGGGGAACCCGAGGGCAAGAACTTCTCAATACCATGTCACTGATCCTAAACATCTGCTGGAGAGCTCTGCCATCCACTGCCTCTTCCTTCCAGAGCAAATGGGCACAATTTCAAATCTGCTGGCTTAGATATCCTCATTTAGGCAGGAAATCCAAGTGAGGTGACCACTGGAAAGCTTGACTGTCTGTAACTGTCCCCCACCTGTGGGCCCCAAGAGAACGCAGGAGGCTCCAACCAAGCCACCAGAAGTTGGCAGGATTTCTCATGTTTCTAGAAAGTATGTGATGGCTCTTAATCCTCCATGAACCCAACTTCTGACAGTGCATCTAATAAAGCCCATAAGTAGTATTTTATGAAGCTACACTTCCCTCCCAAGCTCACCAGGGATCATTTTTCCCTTTGAAAAACAGCTCATCATTAGGAATCAAAGATGTTTGATATACAAAATAATTTCCCAAATTAGGGTTTGTCAAATGTAGGTTTGCAAATCTCTCTGCTTTTTTTTTTTTCCTTCCCCTTCTCTCTCTTACTCTCCCCTTTATGTTGATCATATCTTGGAACCAGAGGCAAAATAAGATTCTTCCACCCTTTCCCCTCCTTCCATCCCTCCCTGTGCCTTTCCTTATCTCACCCTCTCCTCCCAGCCCCACCTGAGCTGCACCCCCAGGGCAGCCACGTTACCCTCATCAAATCATTGAATCCCAGCTCCCTTTGCAGAGCCCACTGGACACTCTGCTGGTCTCCAGGGCTCCTGGAGAGCAGGAAGCTGGTGTTGGAGCCGAGGGAGAGGGGGCTGCCGGCGGCTCTCCCTCCTCCCAGTGCCAGCAAACAGTTAACGGTTTAATACTTTACAAAAAAGTCAAGACAGACTTGTGATTCTTGATGTTAATGAAGGTGTCACACATTGTCTAGAGAAAGTTGTGCCTGGCAATCTTCCTTTTTTCGGATGCCTACACCACTGACATTTCATCTCGCATTCAAAGAGCACTACCTTAATGAAATGCATAATTAACATATTCTAATTGTGCTGAGCGCTGTGATGATTTTGACAGAACTCACTTTCCATGTCTAATTTGATGCTAATTTAATCTGTTCCTCTCCCGCTGACATGACCTTTCTTGATTGAGTTTCACTGAGGAAATTTTTTGATGGATTGATTTATCAGCATTGCGGAGACAACAAAGGCTCCGGGAGCACGACAGCCCCGGAGTGGGAATGGCCCTCCAACGCCTGCACACGCTGAACTCTCCGGCTGCAGTGTCCCCTTTCCAGAGACTGCTTGTCTGATCTACTGATGGAATTCAAGAAATGTGACATCTGTGTGTGGGTTTGATCTCCGCGATAAATACAGTAAATATCTCATTGTGCCGGCGGATCTCTCGGAAGGAAAACTTCTCCCTTGGCTGCCGCCGGTGTGCGGGAAGCGGCGCGGGGAGCAGGGCACTGCCAGCGAGGGCAGCAGCTCCTGCCCCCGGGTTTGGGGCTGGTTTTAATTAACCTGGTCATTAATGGCCATCAGCAAAACGAAAAGTGCAGTGAAACGGGGTTGGGAGACGCGTCACAAAACGTAACCTGCTCGTGAGGTGGCTCCGTCAAACTTTGTCTGGTGCTCCCTCAGAGCTGTGTGTGTTTAATATCCAGTGTGTGCATTTATAACATACAGATATATGCACACACATTATCTGTACAGATATATATATATACATAATTTATGGCTTGTGTATGTATGATTATACTCTCGTTCAAACTTTGCAGGGAAGGTTTAATAATCCTCCTAATGTTGTGAAATATATTGGCTGTATCTCACAGCACAGAAGGTGAGTCTGTGCCTGTGGGAACACATGGGTGTGAGTAAATCTCATGGGGAAATATAAAAAATTTTAATTGCTCCACAGAAGAGGAATTTTAGGAAGAAATCCTTCCCTGTGAGGCGGTGAGGCCCTGGCACAGGTTGCCCAGAGAAGCTGTGGCTGTCCCATCCCTGGAAGTGTTCCAGGCCAGGTTGGACGGGGCTTGGAGCAACCTGGGCTAGTGGAAGGTGTCCCTGCTATGTCAGGAGGTGGGACTGAGTGAGCTTTAAAAATCTCTTCCACCCCAAACCATTTTGGGATTCTGTGAAAGCTTTTCTTCTGTGTCAGGTGGTCTGTACTTATTGCTTTGTAACATGACAGCTTCTTCCTACCCTTGATAGTGCACCTGCCTTATTATAGAGGGTCCTGTACCAGAAAAAAGGTCCTTCCTGACCCTCCCAGTGGTCTCTTCTATACCCCGAACACGAGGTTTGAGTTATCTTTGCATGTTCCACTGCAGCTGCTGCTGGTCATAAACTCTGAGTTCCTTGTGCTGCATTAGCTTGTGTGTTTTTGCTGCTTTGGAAACAGCAGAGATAACATCTCACTTTAGAGATCATAATAATATTTAATTGACAATACTGTTGAAATGAATTTTATAAACACCACTCACATAAATCCCTAATTTTTTTTTGTTTGAATGTTTCATCTTGCTGCAGATTTAAGAAGTTAAGACACACGTGTTCACTTTCTTTAGGAGTTGATGGAGCAGTTTAGTTTTAAAAATGACTTCTTGATGAAAGTCCCAGATTTTCTTATCGGTGTTTAAGCTCCACTGAGCAAACAGTAGATGCTTAAGGAGAGGGACAGAGCCAGTCCAGAAAGCAGAGAGAGGATTCTCACAGTTGGGGCTCTGAACTGTTTGTGCACTTGAACACAAGTCCAGGATCAGAGAACTGGTGCAAGCAGGGCTTCAGTTCCACAGCCTGCTCAAACAAGAACTGGATTTATTGATGCTGGGGAGTCACACCCATCTACACTGAGCCTGAGTTTGGTTCTCAAGTGGATGTTTGGTTTGGTTTTGCTTGTTGGGTTTTTCTATGGGTAGATTTTTTTTTCATTTTTTTTTCATTTTTTGAAAAGGAAACTCATTTTGCAATGGTGTCTTTCCTGTCTGATTTCAGCTCTTTGCCAGAGGAAGGGTCAATGCTGATTAATTCACAGATCCCTTGCTCCAAAAAGAGGAAAAAAAGCACTTGTGTATCCATTCTGGCTGAGTCTGTTGGGCAGCTGCATCCCAAAATGTGTAAACCACGTTAGAACTGTGAAACTCTGAGTCATTCAGTGTTATTTACCATTGATACTGGCAGGCAGCCTGATCTGGTGCTGTAATTATGTCTCTGTCTCTACCAGTGAGATCAAAAGTACAGAAATTCCAAGTAATAGGACTACAACTGTATCGGTGGGGTGAAACTCTGAGCATCTGGATTGGAGACAGAGATATTGAGTGCACAGTGTTGCAGGAGATCAAAGAGGGAACTAAATCTAATAAAACAGTAATAATTGGTAAGCTCACTTCCAACATATGGAACATCAGAATTTGGTATTAAAATGTTCTTTCTTAAGAACTTTAAAAAATTGGAACAGATAGTTTGAGGACATACAAGACTTGTGTGCATTCTACTCTAGGCTCAGTATTTCTGAACAGAAATCAGATGCCTTCATCCATATTTAGGAAACTAATTTAAGAACAATTTTAAAAAAAATGCTAAAGACATCTTACCCAGATATTTTCATCTGTGGTCACCTGGGTACTTCTGGTTATTTTACTGATGAACCCAACTGGGGAGAAGGGAGTGGAATTGAGTTTGCAGCCAGACCTGTTCATCAAATGCTCTTTTTCATTAGAACAGTTCACTTCAATAAAATCCTGGGCACGTTTGATAAGACAGTATTCAAGGAACAAAGCTGTTAGGAAATGACTTGCTCATAAGTTCCAGCAATAATTTTTGGCCTTAGAATATTACTTGGTGTTTTTCATTGTCAGTCGAAAATGAAAATGTAGCATTTCAATTGTGAGCCATTAGGGCTGCAGCGAGGCACCCTGTTCTCTGCAGTGCAGCTACAAATTGCACCAGAATCCCTCTGTGAACTTTTGATCTGCCAGCACTCACAGGGGAAAAAAAACAACAACATTCCAAGAAAATGCCCATTAATTTGAATGATTGAATATTCAAGGAGAAGGTTTCTCCTTATCAAGGTTTCTACAGAAGGAAAGTGAAAATTAGTAAAATGTGTTTAATATAAATAGAACCTGACTGCTGTGTGAAGGGAAGTTTTTAGCACTTGAATGCTTTGCAGATGGGGGCAACTTCTTGCAAAATGGCTGAGGACGGAAATGTTTGGAACATGGAAAGGAAAAAATGAAGGTATAGATGTAGATAGATGCAGTGAGTCATCCTTGTAACTGCATCTGTGTTTTGGTGTCTCCATTGTTCAGATTCGTTTCTGATGGAACTATAAAAGCCATGATTAATGTCTCTGGAAGGGTTATTTAGTATGTAGGCCTTGCACAATATGGTTTGTGAGAGAACAAGTGTGGAAAGACATCCTGGTATTAGATAAAATACTGGCTAAAATAGAAACGTGGCATCGTTTTCAGTGGACCGAAAGCGATCGTTTTCAGTTTGCTATGGTGCTGTTTGCATGAGTATTTAGTATTGTCTATTTTTTGATCAGCTCTGACATCTTAGGAATGATAGTTATGACTCATATAACCTCAATTCTTGTTCTAAGAGAACATCATAGGAAATATTTGCACAGTAGCCTTAAGGGATCTATGGAGAAGCAGAGTTTGTGGCTTCCCATCAGGTGACGGGTTCATCAAATATTAAAGCACTTTGCATTCTTCTTTCTTCCAAAACCGAAAAGGCATCTGGGAAAACCATTTTGGCCTTGAATCTGCTCAGGTCTGCCCTTTATTTTGGAATATGATGAAGGATTAACCCTCAGCTCTTTATTCATGTCAAAGAATGAACACTGGTGAGAGAGGATTGTGTGAGCTTGGACTTAAATTAAGAATTCGACCTCACATCTATAAAAATGAACTGTATATGTACATTCTCCACAGCCCCTGGACTTCAAAAGCAAAGGGAGCAGCTGTCTGTGATGTCCATGGTGATTGTCACCAACCCCAAGAACTACCACTTTTGAGCCACGACCACATGTATGTGTGTGTGTGTATATATATATATAAAATGGAATATACACTCAATTCCACTCCCAGCTATGGAATCAACAACAAAACAAACAAACGAAAACTTGCAAAGCTGGAATATCTGTAGCAAGCCTTTTTTCTGAGGAAATATTATTGAGGTGGTGAACAACATTTGATCACTTGCAACCCTTTCAACTGACGTTCTATTATTCACATGTCTCTTTCATTATGCAACAGATGGTGAGTCCTGTCGCTGATTTTTTTCTTCAGATTCACAAAACTTCAATGGATTGTAATATGACCCTAAAAATGGGTAGAAAAAGAAAATGCTTGTTAAGGTTTTATCTTTGATAATAATCCATTGACAGAGAATAGCGGCTGACCTCCTCTAAACCAAAAAAAGACACATTTGCCTTATTTTATGAAGAGCATTTGTCTCAAACATTTGACTGAGCTGCAGAGTGTGGCCTTCAGCTGAAATGAAAGATGGTCCTTCTGTTGCTACACAAAGCCATATTTGCTGCTGCAAAGTGCAAAAGGAGAGGCTGACAAATTGATAGTATGTCAGGAGCGGAGAAACTCGGCCTCTGTTCGCAAACATCTGCATATTTGTGAAGATTCTGCCCGAGAAATAGTTTATTTAGAGGCTTCATTTGGCAAATTTAAGATAGTCACCATGTTGAAGTCTAAACATTGCTAGAAATGTCTTTAAATACAATCCCTCTGTCTGCTTTCTGGCCACTTATTAATAGACATTTCACAGCGCTAAAAGATGGGGGAGAGTCTTGGAGCAATTAAAAGCTATGCTCCATATGCCTTTGATGTTTTTTCATCTCATCCCAGACTAACTAGATCCTGAATTATTATGCCATGAGTTATTAGATTGGATAGTTTGCAGTAGTAAGTAAAATAATAATAACACTCCTAGGTTCCCCCTCCTCCTGGTAGAATAAAGTCCTGCCCAAAGCCAGAGCTCAGTCTGGCAAACATTCCTGATCAACCTGAAGCACACAAACATTCATCCCACAGCCTGGCAGGTGGGGCTGCACCTACTGATGTCATGAGATGTGCTGCTGGAACGTGACCAGCTCTGGGCTGAAAAGCATCAAAGTGGGATGGTTTGAGGCTGGATGAGAGTCATGGGTGCCTTTAACCTCTGGGGACTTCATCTGGGTCCCTGAGTGAGAGTCCAGCTCCCTCTGCAACCAGGAGAGCAAAGGATAAACCTTCAGTGGGATATTCAGAGCACTTTGGTTAAATACCAGCTTTCCTCCTTTAGCTCTAGAGGAAACCTGAACTGTTAAACTAAGTACACTTGGAGCAATACTGACACTTAAGTTCAGCCTGTAGAAAAGTAATCATTAAGATCTGAGAACTTAGTTATTTTTGGAGAATAATGACATCAATATTGAGAATACAAAATATTTTATCTGTGAATCATTTTTTCTTTTGCACCTTGTTTTCTCTGATAAGAGTTACAGGAGTTCAATAACTGTTCAAGTTTAAGGTTTTGTCCTGTAAAACAGATGCATGCACAGACTCAGATTGAGCTGTTTGTTTGTCTTTTAAATCAAATTCCTGGCTGAAACAAGCCAAACCAAGATATGAATGTTGGTTTTTTTGCACTCTCTATGCTTGCTTTAAGGCATAAGCTAATTGATAACACACTATCATGCTTCTTTAGTGAAGAAAAGTTGATAGACCAGATACTCGCTGCTCTAAGCCAGCATAAAGCTTTTCCATTTTAACCAGCTAAGAATCTCCTTGAATACACATATTTTTGGCAGGGCTGACTCTTTAGACACTATTATAAGTTGGTCTTTCACATTTTTGCAAGAAGTCTTTCAGGCTCTGCCTCCCCGAGTTAGGCAAGCACGACGGAATCGACATGAGTCTAACTAAACAAAAAAACTCAGCCCCAGTGCTGCTTCTTGCCAAGAACAGTGCCCCAGAACTAGAGCACTGCTGTGTTTACTGGCCCTTTCATAACACTGTCAGTATCGAGGAGTTGGTAAATAGAGAACTCATCCAGGAGGCTGTCAAATCCTTCTGCACTGCTGCACACCCCAAGATGATATGCTAACTCTGCTACCATTTTGCCAGTAAGCCCGGGTTTAGAGGCTGGGTCAGGAAGGGATGACACTGTTCCAGTAGGCTGTCCTTCAGGGGAAATGATGTTATCTGCGGGTTTTTTCTCGGCACTGGTGTGAAAAGGGAGCTGTTTGATGTTCTGAACAGAGAACAGCTATGCACTCATTAAGCATCCCAAAGTTTCTTTGTAGCATCACCTCCTCGCCATCGTTAATTCTTTGTCACGCTTTTGTATTTTTGATTCCCGCAGCCCAAGCACTTTGCAAGTGTTGTTGAACCAAGCCAGTGTGTTTGTGTTACAGTCACCTTCTAGAAAGCCTCTCAAACAAAGCAATCCTTGCCCTGATGAGCCCTGAGTCCATATATGGAGGTAGACAGAGAGACAGTGATTTTTCAGGGGAACACTGGAAATCAGTCGTGGAATGAGGAACAGACCCCAAATCTCGTGTTGTAGGTGGGCACTTGCTCCCAGACCCCAGGGTTTCCTTGGCAGCTGGTGCTCCTGGTTTTGAGGGTTGCTGTGGAACTGCAAGTACAACTTCATTTCAGTGATCAAGAACAAGAGCCCTGTTTAATTTTTGCCCTGTAACTATTGGCAAATTAGATCCAAATGCCAAGTCAGGGGTTGTGCTCTGGCTCTGGGTCAGTGCTTGCATACAATAAATGGAGAATTTTTGTCATATTACAAGAAAAGCTTTCATATGCTCTAATACAAGAATGGGAGGATGCTGGTAGGTGTTCTGCTGTGCTCAGGCAGTTATGTGATCAGCTGACAGTTTTGGGGTGTGATGCCTCGTGATCAGCACTGTCAAACCTCTGGACACTTCAGCAGATTTCGAAAGGGATTCTGTGACAAAAAGTGCAGAAACCACAGTTTCAGTTTCCTGCTCCGAGTCTGCTCAGTGATTCTCTCATCCTGCATGTCAGGGAAAGTAGTGAGGGACAGCCTGAGTGACTGTGAATCATTTCCAACATTATGAAGAGGGAAAAAAACAGCAAAAAAAAAAAAAAAAAAAAAAAAGAGGGACATGTATTGTGGCAGCCCAGGTGAATTCAACATTCCTGCAGATGTGCAATAACATAATCTGCTTCTTTTCATGAGTTCCTCTACTACAGTAGCTTTGTTGGCATGATTAGCCTCCTTAGTAGCATCCTCCAGAGGGAATTCTACAGAGATGAAATACAAAAACTGCTTTAAAATGATAAGTCACAAATAGGATCTGCCACAAGGCATTATAAACAAAACTAGACACAGGAGACTCATAAAAAAATTAGAGTATAAAGTAACAGAGAAAAACCCAAATCTTCCTGACTACAATCTCATTTGCACACCTGAGTTGTTTGCACAGATTCCAGGATACAACAGGCACAAAGGCAGTAAAAAAAGCAGTCAAGTGACCAACAGAATGGCCCTTGATTCAGGCATTCATTTAGCACAATTTTCACACCCGCTAACGGGGAGGATGTTCCCAGCTCTCTTCTGCAGTGTTTGTAGTTTTTCTGCATGTGTGTGTTGCTGAAAATTTGATCTTATCAGCCCTGGTAACAACAAGGGAGACACTGGGGGGAGAGAGAAGAATTGAACAAAGCATTTTCTTAAGTTTTGAGGATTTCAAATACCTAACTAGTAATATAATCTGGATAAAACTAATCAATGTATTGAATACATTCCCAATAGCCCTAAGACATGAGGGTGATGTATTTCTCCCAACACATTCATCCCACGATTCTGCAGACGTGAACTTCTGACCTACAGATGTAAAATGATATTTCAGCATATGTGGACTCTTTTCAGATTTTGTTATATTTTTAGGCTTCCTTTTCAATCTTGGAATTTTTTTATTATTGTTTTTACCTTGGTCATCTTTTTTGCCCTTCTTAGAGCAAACAGTTCTGTTATTATTACTATTTAACAGTAAATTTAGCCTATGGAATCCTCTCCCATCTTCCTCTCCTACAACTCCATCTTCTGAAAACTTCCTACTCTTGAGGATATCCCAATCCAAGTTAATACGTGTATTATCATAGACAGGTAGAAATCTTTAATATTCCAGAATATTTTTAGGAGTAAATATTTTAGTAATTCTTCACTGGTTTCATTGCTCAGAAAACTTACAATTCCTCATTCCCCTCTTTCTCAACTACAAAATATTTAAGGATGCATTCCCCAGGTTTTAACCTCCTCCTACTTCCTTAAGAGGTGTCATACACTGTATCTCCCAAATTATAGACATTCTGCAGCCCCAGTCTTGCATTTCTAGTCTGATAAAAATAATTTGCAACCAGAGTTGCAAACCAGAGTGGTGTTTAAAACAAAGGCATGAATCCTGCTGCTTTTAGTTTTCCTGCTGCCACTGCAGGAATTTCCTTCTCCCTCACAATACCAGCCAAGAGCAACTCGTGTGACTGGAGAAAAATGGGGGTCTTGTTTCTGTTTTAGTGGGCAAAGTTGGTCCATGGATTGTCCTGACTGGTCATACTGATCTCACAGTCATGCAAAGCAGGAGAATGGCCAAAAAGAAGCAGCAGTGAGGTGGGTGACACAAGAGGAATGGCAATCCCAGAGGTCTCAGTGACACAAGAGGGTGGCAATCCCAGAGGCCTCACAGGCATTAGGGGCTTTATCTTCATATTCAAGCAGTTCAAATGGGAGTGTCATGGCAGGAGTTAAAGCTGATGAGCTTAATTGAGAAGTTCTTCTTATTACATTTTAAATTCCAATTCTAGATGCCCAGCCTTGTCCACTTGAATGAGTGTCTCAGCTCCTATTTAACCTCGAATCTTAAATCCCTGCTTTTGTTCTGCCTGTGCTGAAGGAAAAGGCTGGACTGGCCAGAAAACATAGTTCAACTTTGTGAAAAACTTCAGGCTTTTCCACACTCACAATTTGTTTCTCATCAGTGTGAGAAACCATGAAAACAAAGCATAGTGAGGACACAAATACAAGGAAATCTAGAATGGCTCAGTAGTTAAATTTGGGAGGGTCACACTCAACCCTATCCTCTGATTTCAGCAGAGACCTGAACCTTTCTCTGTTGTGGGTTTAATATTCTCTCTACCCAGTCAACTCACTTCTGGTCTCTGCACTGGACTTTTGTTTGACCCGAAAGTTGCTAATTGCAAGCAAAATGTCATTGAGGTCCAATAGGCACATTTCCTGTGGTGAGTTTTTCTTTCTGAGAAAGACAATTGTAGAGGCCAGTGTTGTGTGTCAGAAATGAAGACATTGCAATTCAGAGAAAGGCTTGTTATGTTGGTAACAAATACCTGGGGGAAGTGTTGTCAATAACAGTCTGTGAGATATCTTGAGCCCACTGAAAAAGAACTGCTACTTAAGTGTAAATATAAAAAATATTACTTGATGTGCCTCATAAAATGATGCATTGGATAGATCAGGCTAGTTCAGGGACCTATTGTAAAATTTAAGCTCATACAAGTAAATTTGAAGTCTTTGCCTCTTAGGAGGGCTCCACAGCAAAGAGAAGCTTGGGATCTGTTTCCGCTGCTGGCACACGGGGAAATTCCAGTTTTAAACCCCGAGGTGGTGTCTGTGCGAGCCTGTGTGATGTGCAAGAACTGCATCATGGTTTCATTGCATCATTAACGCTGGATCCTGACCTCAGAGTGGTTGTTGGACTGTAAACCAACCTCCATCTCCTACCCAGTCGGGTGTGTTTGGAGGTGCTGAGCGTGTGGTTCAGACAGGAGCTGCCAGGCATTCAGCTGTGTCCAGGCAGCTCTGTTGCCATCCATAATTAAACCATCAGGGTTTGTTTCTGTTCTTTTGCTGTGTCAGGCTGTTATATCACACACAGGTATATTCAGTGAAGCACCTCTCTTCTTATCAGTAAAGTATGACCAAGTTTGTCTTCGGGAATTATTCTGTAAGGGCTGAGGCATCGATTGCCATCTTACACAGACCAGAAGCAACAGAAAAATCCTCTCACCTCCTTCCTTAAGGGAAAAGCACTTACTTCTCCATAGGCAGACAAGTCAGTTCATGTAAGATGTGTCAATTAGGACTGGACAGCATCACAGAATAGAATTTCCAAGATAACCCCTAAAGTAGCAAAATTAATTAGGCCTGTGGTATTAAATAAGTACTAAAACAACTGATAACTTAATCTTAAAACTCTCCTTTAACGTATCAGGAAAAAGAGAGGCACGAAGAATATAGTAATGTGCCAACTGTGGTTTTATTTGGGGATAACCTGGGCATTTGCTTTTCAAGAATTCATCCAAGGATTGTTAAAGGTGTGTCTGATTAAATTTACCACATTGGTTTGTGCTTTTCTTCCCCCTGTGGTATCATTATGCAATTCACTGTGCTAGGACAGAATATTGAGATCTGTTGCTCCCAGTCCATGCAAGAGCAGGAAATTTGGAGGGAATGTGCTGCAGGAACCTTTGGTGTGTTCCATGGCAGTGTAAATCTCCCAACACAAGCTGCAGTGCCGGGCTGTGAAACGCACACCTGGGATCACAGTGACCTCACTGTTCCAACCCTGCATCCCACTGTGCTTCCCAAAGTGACCTCTGGAGGCTGCAGCTAAGGATATAACTAAGAATATCATTTCAGGGCCAAGTACAAATGGCTTTTTCTTCCCGTGATTCAGTTCTCGGATCGTCCGGATCGTACATTGGGAGCAATAACACAAACAATTTTCATGGATGCAGAACCAGGCTCCCCATCCCAGGGATTTCTGGGATGGTTTTGTTTCATGCCATTCTGTGGAGGATTGCAGTCTGGTTACAGAAAAAAAAGGAGCTCACTTTATTACTTAGCATTGAGAAAAACAAGTCTAATTGGCTTCTGCTGTGCTTTAATAACTAAAGAACAACAAAGGCATTTAGTCATTCACATAATTTCCTGTTTTTAAAGGATTTTAAATGCAACTCAGTGATTAACATTAGAAAGTAGCTACTGTGCAGACATAAGAACTACTTAATTTTTTAATTATATTTTAACGGGTATAGATTCAACGTTCTTGACATTTATAAGAGGTCCTTCATTTCCAGCAAAGTAATGTGATGAAATATCCAGTCCCATGCCTGATCACCTTCGTGTGCATTCCCAGAGCTGCTCTGGCACACCAGGCAGAGATCCATGTTGCCTATAATATTACACTGTCCTAGACTATGGAGTGGGAGTCATTGAAACAGAATCAAATTAAAACCTTTTTCCTTTCCCACACTTGGGGGGAAGAAAGGATGATGATGCCCTGGGTTTGGTCCTGTCTCCTGGTGACTGTATTTTGAAAAGGTGGGGCTGTTGCAGGCAGGAAGGCTGTGCCCAGCCCCAGGGGGGTGCTTGGAACCACCCCTGGGGACCAGGAGGGACCTGTGGGCAGAGACCAGGAGGTTCCACAGGAGAGTGAGCAACAAACTCTTGAGGTGTACAGATCTCAGCTACCTGTCAGTGGACTCCAGATGTGTCTCTTGCTGCTTTCTGTCCCTCTGTGTCCCTCTGTGTGACCTCAGCAGTGACCATTTGACACAGAGCGAGCGATCGACCATCTAGACGTTTTTTCTGTAGAAAATCCCCCTATGGAGCGTGTGCCAGGGGTGCTGCACCTGAGTGTGCCCACAGAAAAATGTGCTTCAGCTGCTGCTGAGAGCAAACCAGGTTTATTTTGCAGATGTCACACAGGAATGGCTTGTGGGGGGTTTTTTGACCCCAGGTACCGTAAGCTTCTCTTCAAGATTTCGGTGTGACTGATGCTAAATTGCAAAGTAAACCCCATTTGAAATTGCTGAGTATCATTCTGCTCCTTGAACTTGGGTACTGGGGAGGAGGGCAAAGAAAATTCTCCCCTTCTGTCATACCTTGTTTGACTGGGTTTGTGTGGTGTGATCCATGTCTGCAGAGCCCACGCCGGGAGCTGCAGGCGCCGCAGTGCCCGCAGTAACACAGACACACATTAAGCAGAATTCCTGATTTTGTAGGATTGCTGTTGTTTTTCATCCTTCTCTGCCACTGACCCCTGCAGATCTGGGCCTCCAAGAGGTATTTCATGACAGAAGGAGCTCACAAATGGTGTAAGATGTGTGGCGTGGAAAGGTTGGCATCATATTTCTTGTGTGCGAAAAGGACAGCAAAAATCACCAAAATGGACTGTAATAACTGATTCCGTAGAGCTCGAAACTCCCTCAAGGCTGAAACATCTTGGGCCTTTCTGAAGAGAGGCATATATTTCGAAGAGAAAGGGGGCAAAGAAATAATAAAAAAAAAAAAAAAAAGAAAAAAAGCCTAATCTTCTGCTGATGTGGCCTTGGCAATCGACTGAACTGACAAGGCTGCGTGTTTGTAAAACAAGCTGCGCTAAGTATTTTTTCGGCCTCGTGTTTAGAAACACACAGAGGGGGGGAAAGGAAAAAAAAAAAAAAAAAAAAAAAAAAAAAAAAGAATAAATATGGAAATCAAATGTAAAAACTTCTCGCGCTCACAACCGGCTTCCCGGAGGGAATTCCTGCCTCTGTTCTCTGCTCTTCCTCCACTCAGCAAAACAACTGCCAGTCATTACCGGAGCCGCGCCGCGCTCGCTGTACAGTAATTGAACACCAATGGCCCACCCTCATTTGCATCCCCCATCTCTTGATTGGCAGCTGTACATGAAATGCCATATCAGTTGAAAGTATGTTGTGAGCTGGCACTAATGATCCAGTGGCTCCGGGGAAACCTGCCATATTGTAATTCGGCTATCAGGCATGAAAGAAATAATTCCAAGTGCCAGCAATGTGAAGCCGAATAAATGTTTCAGTGCTGCAGGTTGCCAAGGGTGACACTTCTGATTTAGTATAAACGAATGCCCCGTTGCCTTTGGGGTTGGGGGAGCTCGCAATGTATCTGAGATGTGTGTATAAAACATTAGTATTAGAAAATGGCTCCGGCACGGGATGGGAAACAGAGGCCTGGTCCCAGGCGGTGCGGGAATGTTTACAACTAATGACTGGATGAAAGGATTTTTCTACCTACTGTAATGACAGGCAAAATAGGATTTGCTTTCCCTGAGATGGAGAATAATGGCTGTGTTAACTCTGCCTTTCCTTTTTCTTTCTCTCCCTAAATGAAATGCTCTTTTGTAAAGAAAATCACATCTATTTTCTTCAGCGTAGTGGAGGGAGGTTGTGGATTTAACTCCTTGGGAGTGTTGGGGCTTTGGATGGAGGGAGGAGGATGGGGGTTAATGGGTGGCCTCTCTGGCCCCTCATCACCAATCACAGCCTTCGTGCCAGGAAAAGATTTTTCAGTAGCATTTATGCTCTTGATTAGTGTTAAAAATCTGTTGAGAGACGAAAGAAAAGACGCCCAATGCCTTAAAAACATAATGCAGACAGTTTTTACTTGAACATTTCAGCTGCTGCACATTAGTGTGTCACAGAAGGTGAGAGTGGAGGGACAGGTGTCTGTAGACACTTGAAAATGGGGAGACAACACGTAAGAAGAAGCTGGTGCTCTCCTGTTGTGACTGTACACACACAGCTGCAGTGATTGTAAATGCAGCTAATTAATTACGGCTGCACAGGGGATGGTGGTGGCTCTGCAGTAGCTGCAGGTACAAAAACCTGCCAGGAATTTTTTATCTTTTTAAGAACAAAATGCTCTGATGCTTTGGAGAACAGTGCACAAAGGTGTGTGGAGAGTTTGAACCTCCTTTCTATCCGTGTCAGTTCACAGATGAGATAAACTTTGTTATCCGCACCCAGCCTGCCATGCAAATTGGCAATGTCTTCAAACTTGGAGCACTTTTATTAACCCCATCTTTAACTTCAGCAGGGTTATCTGAAAACCTGGCAGAGGGAAAAAAGCACAGTGATGAAGGAAATTAATTCATTTCTTAAAGTTGCAGCTGAGTAGAGAGTGAAAGGGAAAATGTGAAAATAGCTGGTGGCACCTTCCTCGTGGCCTGGAGTTTCAGGGTATTACAGCAACACCATTGATGATAACATTGAATAGCAGGACACACACATGGATTAATCCTCATGGATAAAACAGACACTGGACCCACAACAGGGATCCCCTGGCACCTCCTGAGGTGCTGCCTGTGAGATGTTGGGTCATCTCTGCTCCCATCTGCCCCAGTGAATATTGAAGGCAATCAGTATCACTCAGGATCAGATCCTGACTATTTTGTTGAGGCTTTTATTGTTGTTATGGTGCCCCATGATGAGATACCATCTGTAATTTGTGGTCAGCAGGGATGCAGGAAGAAAAATGACAAATTAGAAGCACAAAATGCTGTAAGATGAATGAACTACCTGAGAAAGAATGTGTGTCAGCCTGCAATTTATGAGGATAAAACATCAGAGCTGACAATCTATTATCAGAGATCAGATGAAGCCTAAAATTTTGGATATAGATTTGAATAACCCCAAACAGAGGCAGCAGATGGATTGGTAGGCTGATATTCAGGGATTTCATTTGGCCCCTCTTGAAAAAAAATATGGATTTCATTCAAACCGTGGCTCTTGATTTAGTTTCAGATGTCAATCACTTGGCATCTTCAGAACTGTTTGGAAAAAGTGTTTTGGTTCAGCTGCATCTCAGCATAATAAGCTTTTCAGAAGTGTCTGTTCAGACACTGAATATTATTCCTGTTATTTCTGTGCTGTCCTGTATCATCTGTATCCATGAGATGCATCTGTATCCATGGTCCTCCGTGTCCCCTGCCTCCCACAACCACATCTCTTCTTGGATGCATTTATGCTTTTGGAATTCATGGTGGCAACGAGGCTAGTCTGCTGCTGTGTGAAAAGCAAAGTGTTTCACAGAAATCCAGGATGGGTCAGGTTTGAAGGGCCCACAGGGGTCACCTGGTCCCACCTCCTGCTCCAACAGGGCCATCCCAGAGCACGTGGCACAGGATTGTGTCCAGATGGTTCTGGAACATCCCCAGTGAGGAGACTCCACACCCTCTCTGGTCTCTGTTCAGTGCTCGGTCACTGCACAGGGAAGAAATTCTTTCTCATGTCCAGGTGGAACTTCCTGGGCATCAGTTCCTGCCCGTCCCTCGTGTCCCATTGCTGGGCCCCCCGAGCAGAGCCTGGTCCATGCTCTGCCCCCTCCCTGCAGACCCTGACACACATGGATGGGGTCCCCCCTCAGTGTCTCCCCTCGAGGCTGCACAGCCCCAGCTCCTCAGGCTTCCCTGGTCACAGAGATGCTCCAGTCCCTTCATCATCTTTGGTGATGAATCCAGGAGCTCCATGTCTCCCTTGTTCTGAGGAGCCCAGAACTGGACACAGCACTCCAGCCAACCCTCTGTCTTGTTCATCACCCAGAACTGTGGGACCAACCAGCAGGAATTCCCATGGAAGTTTCACCAGAGCTGCAAACCAGAGGATTTTGCTGGGAAGGGCTGTCAGGAGCACTTTCTTTCAGTCGTGGTCTCACCAGCTGCTGTCACTGGGGTGCAATGGAATGGACAGTTCGCTGTTATTTTTTAAAGGAACGTCCAGACTTTGGGAAGCAGAAGGAAATATTGATGTTGTCTTTTATACATTCTCCTTCAATTAAAAAAAACCAACAAACAAAACACCTGTTCACATCTCACTGGGAAGGGCTGGTTCCGTGCCCCTCTAATTTATACCATCCATATTCTACCTCTGCATCCCCTGAGCATTCATCCATGGCTCAAAGATTTGCAAAATAACCAATATATAAAAGGTGAATTATTTTCTCCTCTAAGTATAATGAATGATATATTTGTCTTTGTAACACACCAGCTATGTTCCTGATGTTTGTAACAAGTCTCCTTCCTAATACAAATATCCCCGAAGCGAGCAAGATGATTTCAGTAATTTGAGAACGGAATGTATTCCATGAAAGTTAATAATATGGTGCATCCCAGAAGTAAGACAAATATAAAGACCCAGAAACCAGATGATAGCACTTTTATTTTTATAGATGGAAATCCTGGGAAAAGCTTCTTTAAATTACCAAAGTGTAAAAACAAATCCTTTGTAATAAAGGCAATAATTTATGCTATAATGAAATTTGTCACATAGTTTATTTTGAGTTATTCAAAAGGATTAATTTTGTAGATGCAGTCTGATAGATCCAGAGTGCCTCTCTGCAGGATTTGGAGAAGTTTTTTTCCAGAAGTGGGTCAAAACCACAGTGAAGGGGGGAGCAAAGAGCCAGTCGTGTCTCCAGCTCTCTGAGTCTGCTGCCCATGGTTGTAGTGGCAGCTGCACATAAGTCATGCAAAGTAGGTGGTCAAATGCATGCAAAATTCTGCTGGGACAGTATCAGAAGTAATAAATGTGGTAAGGCAGAATAAATATGCAAAATATAGTACTTTAACCTAATAACATGACCACTTGCAAGCTTTAGCATAACACTGAAAATCACTAATGGAGCACTGTGCAGATTTTCATGATACAAGCAGTCAAGAATCATGCATAATGGAACAGTGCAACAGCTAACAGCAGATTCACACGAGATAATTTAAACTTGTTTGTATGGAAATGAAGAACTGATCTTTGAAGTGGTCCTTAATGAGATTCTGCTTGATCCTCTCTGTATCCGGAGAAAGTCTTCCGTTTTCCTTTTGCATCCGGCTCGTGTTGCTGGGGTGCAGAAAAAGGACTCCTTTAAATTATGAATGCCAATTTGCATCTACATGGTATGAGGTGAGAGCAAAGTGCTGCCAGTGGCTTCATGTACACTTGCAAGATTGTTATTGAAAGTTCTGTAGGTTTGGAGTTCCGCCCTTACCCTGCAAGTTACTCAGTGTTCCTGGTCACTGTAGTGGAGTCTTCTCCATACCCAGAGCTTAATGCAAGTGAATCCAAAGAGACTGTAATAAAATTTTACTTTGGATTTAAAATACAGGAAAGGTTTTACCATCTGGAGGTTGGCCTCTTCTCCCAGATAACAAGTGACAGGATGAGAGGAAATGGCCTAAAGCTGTGCCAGGGGAGGTTCAGGTTGAACATCAGGAGGAATTTCTTCCTGGAAAGGGTGGTCAGGCACTGGAAGGGGCTGCCCAGGGAGGTGGTGGACTGCCCATCCCTGGAGGTGTCCAAGGAATGAATGGAGGTGACAGTCAGTGCTCTGGGCTGGGTGATCGGACACAGCTTGGACTCGGTGATCTTGGAGGTTTTTCCCAACTTAACTGATTCTGTGATCTCACATGTATGTCCTACAGCAGAACTAGTACTAGGAATTTTGTGGTTTGTCTTTTCAATTTTGATGGATTTCTGCATTCCCACTCACACACCTGGGCACTGCAACATCCTGGATATAATTCTGCAGTTTATCCTCAAAGCCATGAAACTCCACTCTGAAAGGGCTGGAAGGCAGAGGCTCTGCTTGTGCATCTTCTAATATCTTAAACTACCATGAAGCTTCTGAGCAAACTCCCCCATCCACCGTCAGAAAATCTTGCTGAGTGATCAGCCTTTCCCAACCCTCAGCTCCAGCTCTGAAAGCGTCCATCTGGCAAACGAGCCTTTGTTTGTGCTTTTGAAAGGCAGAGGGAAAACAGTCAGTTGGTTTTTTCTGTCTGTTTGTTTGTTTGCACAGCTCAGGAGATTAAGGATGACTTATTTAAAGTTAATGATTCTGTTCCCATGAGGGGAAAACCACCTTTCTGTGAGCTACAGGTCCCCTCAGCTATTTTAGTCTCTGATGGGACATTTCTGCCTTCAAAGAAAGCAGCCACTGTAAATACCTTCAGATGACTGAGGCTCCCCACCTGCCCACTCACTTATTTCCAGGCTTCCATTTTAAAAGTAAAATGGTTCTTTGTAGTGAACAGAGAGAAGGAACAGAGTTTATTGTGGTTCTTTTGTTGGGGTTCACATGAGGCCACGGCAAACTAACATGTTAAGTGACTCTATGAAGAGCCCTGTGGAAATCTTGCTTTTAAGAGTGAGTGGAACAGTGGATAGCTCCTGCTCAGGTGGACAGGAATAGCTCCTGGAGGATTTCCTGCTGGTGGGTGTATTCTTCAGCAAGGTCACCCTGAAAGGCCTCTGGCCACACATTTCTCAGCTCTCTCTTCTGCACGTGGCTGAGGATTGGTGTGGATGAATATGACTAATATCAATCAACTTAAAAGAGGTGTTTGATGGCTAAACATAGAACTCACTGAGAAAAGCTATTAGAAAGAATATTTGGCTTTCGAAGAAAGAGTGAGAACTGGAGTACCTTGGGTTTGTGCTGGGCTCAGCAGGAGCAGTGGGGACACAGCACCCAGCAGGGTCCTTCTCCATGTCCCCTGGGCCCTTGCCTCCTGCGGGATTCATTCCTGATTTCTTCACCCAGGTTCGTTGTCACTGGTGCTTTGCCATCAGCAGGATGAGCTGCCTTGTCAGACCTGATGAGGATTAGTTGCTGAAACTCTTTCATCTCTCCTACAAGCAATAGGAGCGAAGTTTGGTGTCACATGTGTGCTTCACGTGGTTGTGTAGTGGGAAGGATGCAGTCCCAGAGATTAGCTGAGTCCCATTTTCCAAAGTCATGAAATAAACCCCTTTTTTAATGCTATTTAACTCTTTTATTGGCTTCAAATGAAGGGTTAAAAAAATTAGTGTTATCTTTTTTTGTAAGAACAAATTAAAAAAATCATGCAGAATTTTTATTTTTCTTGTATCCATTTTAAGTGTTGAATTATATTAATTATATTAACTTCACAGAGTCAGTCAAAGCAGCAGAAGTTGTTAAATCTTAGTTAAGTTCTGGTGGGTTTATCTTCTTTCATTTCTAACATCAGTAGCACTTTAGAAGGTCATGCTTTTTCAGCAGCTACTTTTCAGGAAAGCTCCTCTTGGAGCTGCCACCTTTGGACCTGGAAGGAGCAGAAGAGCTGGACCTCTCCTGTGTGCACCCTGTGCCAGCCATGCCCAGCACACACCAAGTGCCTGGTGCTGAGCACCCCAGCTGGGATGTTCAGGGCTTTCAGGGCTTTCAGCCCTTTGGTGGAACCTCCCAGCACCTTCTTGAGCAGTTTAAGGAGCTTCCAGGTGGGCAGAAGTATTAGAGGACTGAGATGAAGCTTTAGGGGTTTTGTGCACACACGTTTTTTGCTGCAAATGTCACCTGTGTTTGCTTTGCTTTTACTGAGGCCCCCGTTCTGCCTTGCTCTGTACAGAATTTACACACACACCTCTTATTGTTGCCTAAGGGGATCCTTTAAAGTTTTATAGCACCCATATAGATTTGACAACTTGCTGCATCTGATTAGTTATTGTGTTTGCTCAATGCCCTGAGCGTTGAATGGATACCCAGGGTGGGCCTGGGCCTTTGAGAGAGAGATTTGGTGGCAGATTTGGCTTTTGGCTGCCGTCCTGAGCTAAATCACTCCATAGCCCTGCATTCCCCAGCGACTCCTGGTAAGGAGTGAGGGCTGCACAGCCCAGCCTCTCCTGTGCTTCTTCACCAGCAACGCCCCTGACTCTGTTTTCCAAAGAAATCCATGGCAAAAAACTTTCCCTTTGTCACAGACCCACAGGTAAATTAATGGTGTGTTCACTAGAAATAATTATCCATTAATTTTTCTTCTGGATCACCACAGAAACAGGAGGGCTGAAAAGAAAATTGAGATGTCTGCTCTCCTATTTTCTCAGGTTGAAGGCGCTGGTGAGTCTGTCTCATTAAGGCTGGGAGGTGTTAATGGGAGGTGTTAATATGTAAATCTGGCCCTAGCAAGGCTGAGGAGCAGCCTGGCTTTCCACATGTTGGCCATGTAATTACATGCCTACATGTGTGCCATTCCCAGCAGGACAAATGAGAGCTGAGGAGGCCTCTAAAGCCACACGCCCACTCCAGAGGTGTCAGAGCCCATTTTGTGGAAAGGGCCAAGTTATGTTTTTAATTATGATCTAGGGACTTGTGCTACAGCAGGAAGGTCATGAGCTCCCCTGGGTCCCCAGTGGTCTCCTGCTGAGGACCCTCAGAGGTTTGCATACAGACCAAGGGTAGAGTGAGACTCTTCAGGAATAAAGGAGTTGCCCATTAATAAGGCTCCCAGTGCATTTGCCATGGCTCAGTGGGGAAAAAAGACATTCTCTGGGGCCTGTGTTTGACTGCAGTGAGTCTTGCCTTGTTTGCATGTTCTGCCAGCAGCTGGACACAAGCAAAGAGAGTGAGTGCAAGCACAAGGTTTTCTGGGAAGTCTTCACAGCTCCATGTGTTGGATTTGTTACATGTAAATCCTCATGGTCGATGCTCTTGTCATTGTGGTTATTATTTGCTTTATTTTCTTGCTGGGGGAAACATGATTTTTGGACAGTACTGTTTTTCATCCTCCAAAATTCCTTCCAAGCTCCTTAACCTTTCTGCTGGATGTTGTAGCAAGGTGGGGTTTGGCCTCTTCTCTTGTGTGACAGGATGAGAGGACATGACCTAAAGCTGTGCCAGGGGAGGTTCAGGTTGGACATCAGGAGGAATTTCTTCCTGGAAAGGGTGGTCAGGCATTGGAAGGGGCTGCCCAGGGAGGTTTGGAATGCCCATCCCTGGAGGTGTCCAAGGAACACCTGGACGTGGCACTCAGTGCTCTGGGCTGGGTGACAAGGCAGACATCTGGCACAGCTTGGACTGGGTGGTCTGGGAGGTCTTTTCCAACCTCAGTGATTCTGGGATTCCTCTCTCCTGAAGCATTCCATATCTGGAAACACAGGACTAGTGTATGCAGTGACTGTTAGAATAGGTTTGAAATAAGATTTTGAATAAAACATGCACAGAAAAATCTTACAGAACTGAGTCTGAAAAAATATCTGGGGTGTCCCCTGCACTGTACCCACAGAGTAACACCCCAAAAAGGAGGATGTAGCCAAACCTGAGATTGGCTCAGTGGCTCAGAGCATGGTGCTGATAACACCAAGGTTTGATCCCTGGATGGGCCGTTCTTAAGGGCTGGACTTGACTATCCTTGTGGGTCCCTTCCAGCTCAGAATATCCTGTGATCCTGTGAAACGCAAACAGCACTGATTGGAGCTTGTATCCGTGGTGGCTGAGCACTGGGATCACTCTGGACAAGGAGCCTGGAGAACTGGTGGTGCATGACCTGTGTGCTGTGTCTGCAGCCTCTCTGCAGGGCCCTCTGTGTGTGCAGGGACCATCCCCAGCTCGCTGCCACAGCCCAGCCTGCACAACAGTTGGGGTAATTTAGGACTTGCACCGCCTGATCATTGGTACAGTTACAACAAATAAAACATTTTAATATGAGCAGTCACTGAATGTTTACTGTATCATATTGCTGGGAGCTGAATGTGTGCCAAATGCTATAACAGAAGGGAGCATATGAACTCCAGAATGATGACACTAATAAGGAAATTACAAAAGGCCCAACAAATGGCATTTGTGTTAAATCAATAATGCTCTGTTTGTTATTTTTTATTCTAATCTTTCTTCTAAAAAAAAAAAAAATTATCTTTCCAAACAGTTGGCAATTCCCATTCTTGTTCTTCTTCCTGAACATAATTAAAAACATGTTGTGGCGTCTACTTAAGACATCAACTTTCCCAAGCCTGTCTTGTCCACTGCGTTTTAAACAAAGACACTTGTTTTGGCATTGTGCCCTTAATTAATCATTTGAGGCTTTATTGCTGTACAAAAAATGTCTTTGTTTAATGATTCATCACAAGCCCAATTTCTGCAGAACTTAATCAACTACAGAACTAACTTTCTAATCAGCTTAAAGTAAAAGAAAAAAAAAAGAATCAGGTTGCTTTTGGTGTCTTGTTTTGATAAAGAATCATTCGTTCAAGGCACACCAATATTCTGGGCTGTTTGTGATTTAAAACTCTGGAGACCAGTCTGGTCACTTAACCTGGGATTTCAATAAGTAACCTGGTACTTGTTGAAAAGCAGGATCCTTGAAGTCCTCGCCAACATCAGTGTGCAGTGACTGGCACCAGTCAGCTCCTTGTGGAGAGGGACTCCAGGCTTTGAAGATAAATTTGCAATGTAAAGTTTGGTGTGATAGGGAAGCAGTGATGAACATGGCTGGATTTATGAAATGCAGAGGTTATTTTTCTACCATGTTTGCTTTTGTTTCTATTATTTTTTTATTTTTTTTTAAATCAGGTAACATTTCTTATACTTTCACTTTAAATCTCCCATGGGTACAATCAAACTTTTGTTCTAGCAGCAGATTTTTATAAGAAATGAGTTTCCCACAGGGCAATACAGGAGTATCTTAATTTTTCTGTGATTATTTTGTTCTTCTGTTTGATTTGGATTAAAAAGGTCACAAATAAGGAGCTCAAGCCCTTAAATGACACAGAAGAACAGTTGTGCTTTAGTGGTCATAAGCAGGGCCTGACCCTTGCAGCACACAGGCCCTTTGCAGGATCCATCCCTGCTCCGACCTGGATTACCCAGACCAAACACAGCCAGATTTGAGATGATAGCCTTTGGCTCATTGTGCAATTCCTCACACACAGCCCATTAAATGACTGACATGTGACAGAAACAGATTTGATAGCTCAATTATTCCAGACGAGGCAGCAAAAACTGCTCTGAGTTTTACTTCCAGTTGTCAGAATTGCACAAAAGTAGCCCCAAGACCATCTTTTTCTTTTTCTTTTTTTTTTTTTTTTTATTCAAAATTAAGTTTTTCAGTGTATTGGTAAAAATATACAATCCCCAATTCTCTAAGCAACTGCACACAGCTTGCACTGTGTCAAAACATGCCTATATTGAGTAAATATATTATTACGCTATGTTAATGTGTGTTATGTAACGGTCATCTATATTAATGTATTCTTGGGGTGAGATAATAGGATTCCTTTACTTGAGGTTGTAGCTTGTGCTGCTCTCTGCACTTGGATTTTTACTGCAGAATTTCCTGTTCCAGCTCAGATCAGAAGGTGTTTGATTTAACAGGCCACACTCCCTGCACTGCAGTGAGTTGTGCCAGTCCTCAGTAGCCCCCTCAGATGAGTTTGTGGTTATGGCTGAACACAACCACAGAGGTTCCTGTGCTCATCATCACTTTTGTGTCCAGAAGCTGTTACAGCATAAATAAGCTCTGCAGGGTCCCTGGCACAGGCTGCCTGAGCAGGACAACAAAAGAGCAAGACCCTTCACTTTGTGGTCATCTTTTTGGGTCCCAGAGCCCCAAACCCCAGCAGTTCACTGTGGCCCCCACAGGAGCCCTGCTCACAACGAGGGGAGAACTGACCCTTTCTCCCAGTAGCATCACCTCCAACGAGGGATCATTTCAAAGCTAAATGCTGTTTGTTTGCATTTCACAGAATCACGGGATGTTCTGAGTTGGAAGGGACCCACAAGGATCGGCAAGTCCAGCCCTTAAGTGAATGGCCCTTGCAGGGATCAAACCCACAAGCTGGTGTTATCAGCACCATGCTCTAACCAGCTGAGCCCATCTCAGGGGCAGTTGTTGATTTTGGTGGTGCATGAAGTGACCGAGGGCAGGGCCATGCAGTGTGTGCAGGGTCACCTGCTCGGATGGGTTTGCAGAGTGACCCCCCCAGAGCTCACCCTGCACCCGCCGGAGCCGCAGCCCAGCTGAGCCCTGATGGCAACAATCCCTTGAGATCCTGCCCGTGCCAAAGCCTCGTTCACCTTTGCAACGTTTTCTTGGGTTTTTGGCTGAGCACAAGGAGCAGCCAACCCTTTATAACCCCCCCCCGTGCTGGCTCCCCGTGGCGCCGGTTCCAGCAGCTCCGTGCGGCGGCAGCCGTTGGATTGTCTCTGCTCCCGGGAAGCCTATTTGGAAGCATCGGACACGTCCTCTGGCCTCATCACCAGGGTTACTTTTCTGTGCTGCTTGGCAGCTGCAAAAACGAAACCCAGCTGTAAAAAATAAGTCTCTTCTCTATTTGGCAAGGCCTCTTTGGAACTGGAGTGAGTGTGTGTGTCTGGGCAGGGCCAAAGCAAACTTGGTGAGTGGTTTGGTCTGAACACGTGTTTGCTACCAATTGTGTTCTTAGATATTCACAAGTGCTGAATGCCTGGCTAAAGTGAAGGTGTAACGTGGCTGTGTCTGTGGCTGTGTTTAACAGGGTGCTGAAAATCAGGCTGTCACTCCCCACCCAAAGCAAGGCACTCTGACATCGCGCTGCAGTTGCTTTCAGCTCAGCAACACCCCCTGAGAGCAGAGCAGGAGCAGAGCTCAGGAGCCAGTGGTTGGTAGTGGTGTGCTCTGGTCCCTTGGCATTGCCCAGCTTTCCGTGATGCATCTCCAACAATTCTGTGTGCAAAAGTCACTTTTTGTAATTGCAAGGAGAGGAACTCAGCCACTAAGTGATGGATTCTGATTTTTTTCCTTCCCATTAGGATGATTTAGAATCGTACAATAAACATCACTGCATGGCTGCTAGATAATGCATGTTGTTAATTTGGCACATACTAATGCTCTATTTGTATAATATTTCATACACTTTGCAGGGCTTTATATTCAGAGAGCAACCTTAGAAATAACAGACCTTCAGGCCTGCTCCTGCCATTTCATTTTTTCCCGAGCAATAGAATGAATTTTCTGAGCTCAATGAATCCCTGAATCACAGGTTTCCTCCTGTTGTCTCCACAGACTCCCCTTCAGCCAATCAGCTGGTCCCTAACAGTGTGGGGAAAGCTAATAATTAAACCCTAACTCTTTGGAGCTAAACAAATGAGGACAAGTGATATAATTAAAGTAGAGAGGTGCCTGACTTACCATCCTCCTTAGAAGTTGCAAAGTGACCTGCATAGGTCTCTCTTTTTGTGTAAGAGCTTTTCATTTTAGCCACTTAGCCTTGCAGGAAGGGATCTGCTCCTCTGTTTATCAGGGCCCAGACACATTCCCCACTTGATAGAAATATGTGGAAGGAGCCACAGTATTAACTTCTGAAAGAAGTCTTAGAGGACTTGCAAGTCTGGACCTTACTATGAAAACCCAGCGTGTAAAGAGAGAGGAGAGTGAGAATCCTACAGGGAAGAAGCTGGGAAATTGAAGCAGGTAAGTAAAAAAGAAAAATGTGTTAATCTGAGAGTGAAACTACAGACTGGAGAGTGACAGAAGAGTGACCACTTTGGTGGAGTTCATTTGAGAGACAAATAGCTGAACTTTGGTTTCCACCTCCAGGAGCGTTTGTGTAATTTACTCTGCATTAGTGCTCAGAAGACCAGTGATGGTTGGATCCAGGAGTTTGTTCAGGAGAAGCCCTAGCCCAAGGACAGCAATGTGAAACACGTCTCAAATGATAAATGAAAGCTGTCTGTGATTAGCTGGTGTTTGAGCTCCTTCTTGCCCTCCCACACGTGCTGCTCACCCCGGCATTCGGTGCGTGTGCTTTGTGCAGGTTCTCTACTACACCCGTGCTGATGTGAAATAGAAAAGGTTGTTGCTAAGTGACATGACAACTGCAAAGTGCTTTTCAATTTCTCATTCTGTTTTCTACTCCCACCCTCCACGTTCATCCTGTATGAGAGTTTGCTGCTGGAACATCCCTGTCTAGCAGCGAAAGCTGCGTGACAAAGCTCCAGGTCACATTTCTCACTGAAGTGGCACTGAAGCTTCTGTTGCTGCCACAGTGCTTCTTTCAGTTGAAAACTTGGGACTGGCCGAAAATCATTCCCATTCTTCTTTGATCAATCTGAGTGATTCAGTGTCCGGTCTGGAATGGATTTGGTGGCACTTTCCCCAGTCACACAACTGTTCCTGAGCACAGCAAAGCTCTCAGCCCCAGTGGGCACAGCATCACTGAGTTCTGAGCTCTGTAACTCAGCCCTCCAAACACAACCCAGGACAAAGATTTGACATCTTTATCCATGTCGTGGGTAACTCTCATGGGCTGTGAAGCACCAGGTTTTGCAGTGGTGGAAGATTTCTATTTACCAACCCAAGTCTCTGTTGCTGAAGCCCCCCTCAAGTTATTTCATCTATTGGCTCCATGTAGGAAAGTAGTTTAATAATAATAATAATAAAAAAACCCAAACAAACTTCAAACAACCAGATTCTTTGAACTTTACCTCTTGCAGCAATCTTTATACTACTTACATCTCCCTGCCTTGAGTTTCTTTGGCCAAACCATATCCTTTTGTTTTGTGCCAATGCAGTGACTCTGAGGCTTGATGGGCCCCGTCAGGACCCACCACAGTGAACCACAGCTTATCATGGCAAACCACACCGAAAGGATAACAGCAAATAGCATTACAGGGCTTGTGCATCTGTCTGTCCTGAGTCCTTCTCTATTCTGTACAAAGGTGAAGACACAACTTCTTGCCATGCAGCATTTGGGAGTGAAAGACTGACATTCCACCTGCGCTGTCTGTTCTTTACCACACTAAAAAGGTCATAAAAGGATAGCAGTTTTAAAACCCCTGGTGCTGAAGGAACCCTTTACACTGAAATAAATCCCAAGCAAGATATTTCTTTTTTCAGTTTAGGGGGAGGGGAGCTGCTAGAAAAAAAATGGGAGCTCAACTATTAGCTTTCCACTTGTAAAACTTCATATATCACTAAATATATTGCCCGTAGAGGACAGAAGCTGTTACGACGGAAAAGAATTTTGAAGATGGATGAATGACAAAGACAAATGAAGATTTTTATTTTAGCAGAAGTTTCCAAGTGCTGTCTCTGGGTTGGGAGGGTACTGTTAATAAAGTACACTTGACATATAACTGTTCAAGTTCCTGAGAAACAGCTTTGCTTTAAAGTTCGGTGGAGGATCAAAAAGAGTGAATTCTCTGTTTTCCTCTATAAAAAAGAAAAAGAAAGCCCTGAAAAAGGATAGGTTTTTTTGGGAAACGGCATCTATGCCTTTTGTCTTTTCTTCTCTTTGTGGTCCAGAGACAGTGCGTTGACTGACTTCTTCAGAAAGGAGATCAGTGAAATTGTCAGTTGATTACTTCTCCTTGATTAGCATTTATAAGAGCCCTGTGATACATTATTTGCATTCCTATTTAGCCGTGATTTTTGTGGGGCAGCAATGATTAAACTTGTCACAGGGCCTGATTGACAGGGTCAGATCTTCACTTTCTACTCTTTTGAAATTAAAAACAAATGTGTCAGCTCCCTTCATGGGCCGCAGCGCTGTGAAGCTTGCTTGCCTTGTCATCGCAGATAGGTCAGGAATGTTTTAATTTTAGGGATGGATTCTGCTTGTCAAGCAGAGTGTGATGGCGTGTAGTTCTGGAGATGAGATGTGAAGGGTGTAAAACAAAGAATGGAAAGAACAAAGACAAAGACACTCACATTATTAGACAGATTTAATTAGTCTGAATGGATATTATGCTAGATGAAGCAGTGAGCTGTGAAATTAACCCTTGATTACGGATTGGCGGATCATGCTCATAAAGAGAATCAAACCTTGGTGAATGGGAAAGAGGTGCCGTCCTTCCCTCCCAGCCTCCATCCCCATGACCCCTTCCCGAGTCCAAGAGGGGGGGAAAGTCTTTGAAGGAGAGGCTGTTGTTGGTGGCTTTTGGGAAGTTAGGGCAGTGTTTCGCTTTTCCCCAGTGTCTGAGGCTGGCCTGCCCAAAGGGCTGGGACCAGGCACGTTCCAGGGAGGCAGGTTTTGGAAGGATGAAGGATGCTGAGTAACGACTCCCACCCAGAGCAGCCCATGCCCTGTGGGTGAAGGGGTGCACAGGCAGCACAGAGCCCCTCTAAAGATACATTCCCATCTCATTCCTGCCTCCCTTCCCACCACTACCAAGCAGGTTTGATATTTCTGCTTGAAAACCCATTTTGTTATGATAAGCTGTGAGTGACTATGGTATTACTCACTCCTAAGTGAGGGTTTGGGCTGGTCTGTACTGCCCCTAAAAGGTAAGTGCCCTAATATCCCAAATATTGAGACAGTGTGGGAGATCAGGGCAGTGCCAATCGAGAGGATGCTGTGTTTGGCTGCATCCAGTGCTCCGCAGAAGAAGCTCTTTAGCCTTTTGTGTGCTTCTCATCAGCATTCCCCAAAGCTCCATATCAAGAACTCCTAATTAGCACCACTGCAAGGGAAGAAAACAAACAGCAAATACAGTGTTACTCTTGTTAGTTCCTTGTCACTCCTTACAAGTTGTTCAGCTGATAATCAGCCTTTATGTTAAAAAAGAGGGGGAAAAAAAGCCAAAGGGCATTAGTGCACTGATCTGCCAATAGGTGTGAGGCCCCTGCTTCCCTGTGGCACATTTGGAATGCTTAGTTTCAGTGTAAATTTGCATGTTGGAGGCTGTGAGAGTAAAAAGGGACGTGAAAACAAGTTGGGTGGAAGACTGCTGGAAATGGTGCTGATACCTTCCTGAACAGCAGTCTCAGCTCTTTGGTCATGTTGAGTTTCTGTAGGTACCGTGCTGCAGGCTGCTACTTCTCACTCCATTTTTGTGTACCTGATATCAAGGATTCTCATTTTTACTTCACATATAGTAGCATTTAAGTAGTGTCTGTGCGTGGAGTGAAAAAACCCTTTGATTAAAGACCTACAGAAGATTAATGAAAGTCATTATCTTTCTATGATAGCAGGGAGTTACTACCCACAGAATGAAAGGGATTTCTGCCTGCACATCTTTTCTGCCCTGGTTTCCCCATCTCTTTTTGTACCCTGAAAGAGAAGAGGCAGCACGAGAAGGTGATGAGGGAATAGGACATGACATGAATCCCATTGTGAAGCCTACAGCTGAATTTCTGTTGGTGTTAGAACAAGTCACTTTGCCATTCTCCAGATGAAAATGATTATTTAAGGACAAAAGACTAGTACTTATCATTAAACCTGAAGACACAGAGTGGTTCTTAGGCAGAAAAGCCTTGTTATTGAACTGGTGTTTATGTGAGCAGTCACACATTAGTGTTACCGCTTTCAGGGGCCTCTCATCAAAGTCTTTATTATTACAAACCTATTGAGCCGTATCCTCAGCTGCTGTGAATCAACAGAACTCTCCTGAAATTAATGATGCTACACAGTTTTACATCAGCTGAGGATCCAGCTCTTCCTTTCTGGCTGTTTATGTATTATTCAGCTAAACCCTTCCAGTACAGACCATAGAAAACACTGGGCTCTTCCGAGAAGGATCTGCTCTCCACACCCAACACTGGACCCTTGATCTGTGTCTTCCCAGGAAGGCCAAGTGGGTCATGGAGCAATTTAATTAAACAGTTTTAATGTAATTATTTGATTCAGTAGTTTCTTGCAATCTCTGCTGCTTCCAGCACAAAGCAGTGCTGGGGTTACCTGGGCTGGTGTGGGTCGGATGGTGACAGCAACGTGCTGTCTGGTTGGCCTATTTTATTAAAAAAAACCTAAAGACAAGAAACCGGTGGAAAATGAAATTACTAGTGAAAGGGAAATCTCTGTATCTCTGTGTCTATGTATTTATCAGAAATGTGGGTGAGGTTTTTTGTTTCTTTGTCTTGCCACTTGTCACAGTTCTCTCTCTGGGCACTGAGCTGTGTAGCTTGTAAAACCTTAACATGGCTGGTTTTGTCATTGTGGGGCTCCTCCTGCTCGCTCTGCAGAGAGAGAGACTTCAACTCCTGCATTCAGCTTCAATACGGAGCATCAGCAGACAAAAGGGATCCGAAGGAGAGGTTTGGACAGAACCATTCAGTGCAGAGCATGTTGAGTAAATGCTCAAGACAGCCCTACAGCGCTGGAGACGATCCTTCAGCGAGGAACAATGAGCACTTACATATGGAATACAATGCACATTTGCTGGGATGTTCAGTTTTCTATTACCATCCCGCTGTTCAGGAGCGGAGCTGAAGAATCAGTGCTGGGAGCACTGGCCCCATTTGCAGGGGCATTTCTGTCTCTCTGCTATGCCTCTGGAAAGAGAATAACTCTTCTTAAATCCAGGAATTCGCTGGTGTAAAGCAGGTGTGAGCAGAGCCTGCTCACACCCCTCACCCGGAGTGGCAGCTCAAACCCACCGCGTCTCTGCCCACCAGACACAGCGAGTATTTTCTAATTATACCCACCAGATCCTGCCTCACCTGAGGTTCAGGTTTGCAGCCCTGTTTCTCATCAGTCCCTTAATTCAAAGAGCAGGAGGGGTTCTGTGCCCCCCACCCTGCCTTTATTTTTCAAGCGGAATTGTTCCGGCGGTAGCTTGGTGTGTCAGCTTGTAAGTCTATAAAACAGTTTTCTACCAGCTGGAAATCCAACATGCTACATGAATACATAACAGTGCCTAACCAAGAAGGTTTGTAATTCAGTAATTAGCTGTAATTAATGAACACAAAGTGAAGACTCATTTACAGTTTAAATTATCACATTAGCTCCTGTCACCCTCTATGTACACAAAACAGCAGGAATTCAATTATTTTTATTCTTCAAAGCTAATTTAAAATTTAAGGAATGCCATTACATGAAATAATAGGTAGGAAATGTAATAGAAATCGCTGAGAACAGTTGGCCATCCTTAGAATGGGAGGAAAAAAATGCTATCAGTGATGATTTGGAAATGTTGTTTCATCTGTGAGCAGATGAAGGATTGAAATCTACACTCTTTTCAGTGTATTTAAAAAGAAAACGAGTTTGGTGGTTGCTAAGTCTTTGTGCAGGAAGAGCATAATTGTGCATTGTGCATAATTGTAGAAGCAGTTGATACTGATAATGCTGTTGATAGTAACATGATGACAGCGTGGAAATGCTCACACCATTATCTTTAATGGGGCTGAGCCGATTGCAGCAGCATCGAGCCCCTGCAATACTCACCAATCTTAGTTGGGAAACTTCAGCCTAGCAGGCCCTAAGTAATTGTCACTTTGCAATCTGCCTCCACTTCGTGTGTGTACGTACAGCCCTGTAAAACACTTTCATTGTGCTTTTAAACCCACCATGATGCTGCTCTCTGCAGCTGCCACTGATTTTTTTTCCTCAAACAGTTCAATAGAAAGAGAATCCGTCTGATGCCTCTCCTGTAGCTCCCCCATATCTGCATTACAGCCCTGATTTTTTTTTTTTTTGTTGTTCTTTATTTCTTACTCAGTTGCCTTTTCATTTTAAATAGGCCACTGGAAGCTCCACCATCTAATTTTTCATAGGTGATCGACTGCTGAGTTGTGGGTTTATGTAGACAGAGGGAAGGTAGTGATAAGCCAAGAGAGAGGATTCTATTAGGGAAATGCAGCAGTAACTAATGAATCCTGCCAGTAATTGGGAAGGTGTAAGCCTCTGTAATATCCTAATGATAGTCATCCGTTGTGTGCATCCCCCATCACTCCCAACGATCCCTCATCGTCTCTGTGATCTCAGACACTTAGCCATGCAAATCTTCCTGACAGGACTCTATGTCTTTGTCTCCCTAATTGGACAGTATAGAGTTGTTTATGGATATTGCAGACATTTAGACCTCAGTTGGAGGTTGTTCAAAAATCGTTAGCAAAGTTGCCTTAACAGCATTGTCAAATATTTATTCCCCTGTTTCAATATCTGTTTTTAACCCAGGCATGGTTTGCGAGAGAATTAACATTTTGAAGATAGACCGTCTCGTTCCAGGCTCTGTTTGAGATTTTTATTAAGCCATTTTCCTACAGAAAGAGAGAACAACAAAAAAACCTACCATAAGTCCTCATTTCTCAAGGATAAAACGTGAGATTGTAGGGCAAATGTGCTGATTTTTAATACCATTTCCATGGGGAAATATTAGAAATGCTGACAAAGGCAGTTCCACTAACAAAAATTACAGGAAGCTTATGGGGCAAAATTTCCAGTTTAGTGTAAGCCAAAATAAATGGAGAATATTCCCATTCACTGCACCACTTCAAGTGAGAGCAGATTAAGAGCCTGTGTCACATATATTAGAAAAACTGTGTATTTTTTCTTGGTCAAGAGTTGGGGGCTTTAATTCTTGTCTATAATTATCTGTTGGTGGTAGGTGAAAAGTAAGATAAAATAAAACCGTCTTATATTGTGGTTTACCAAAACAGAATTTTTTTTCTTTTAAAAATCTGATATTTGGGGGATTTCACATTTTTGTGCATAATTCATTTCCTGTAAGGGATTTGGGGACTTTCTGAGCAAAAGGGAAAGTCTTACAGGGACCTGACCATGAACACAAGAAGGAAAACTGAATTAAAGAGAGCAGGATGGGGATCAAAGCCAGAGGCCAGTGTAGCCACAAATACTTGGAATCTGGAGTGTCAGGGAGAGGGATCAGATGGATCAGGTGGCTGAATTTACAGTCCCTTGGTCATTTGCCATTTTGCTCAGACAGGTTGTCCCACAAATCAAGGGGATTATTTGCCTCAGGAAAAGCAGATCAGATCCCTCCTTTTGTAACTACTAAATTAAGCCTCTAATCCTGCAAAGGGTTAATTCCATATTAATGCTTCCATTGCCACCTTGTCTCCCAAAGCTACTTATTCTAAACTTTATATTTTTATAGTACATAATATATATATAAATCTATATAAAACCAGAAAAAAATATATGCAAGAATCTGCCCAAAATAATCATTTGGCAATTTTTCTTAACCCAGCTCTATTTTCTTTACACAAATAGAGGGTGTGAAAGCTTCTGTTCCTGGGAATATTTCTAGGAAGAATTTCTGAAAGTATTAATTTGCGCCTGTCTGGCAACTATGTTGAAAGCTGTTTGTAGTTTTGGAAATTATTCAGCCAGGGAGCAGTAGAAATGACACATTATATAGTTGATTAATGTAGTAAATAGCAAATTACTGAAGGGGGAATAATCAAAGCCGTAGTTGCAGCAAATAGTTACCTTATCTGATTTCTCTCGGGTTATCCCAAAGTTTTAGGTACTTCCCACAATCAGACCCAAAAGATAAAGAAACAAATTAAAGTAAAACTATTTGTAACACAAGGGAAGGAATAGAATTTTAATTTTATTTTTCTTGTGAAAATTTCTTCATATTTGTTGCAATTCTTTAAGCGAGTTCCCATTTTTTCAGTTTTTAGGTCTTTTTATGCAAAATTCACTGTTCCCCTAAAGCTCTACTGACACCATCTGTAAACCCATAAGCTTTTCACCCTCTCCCTAAACTGCTGATGAAAAAGTTGTGAACTGCAGCACACGGAGAAAAATCCATCCCATGAAGGTCAGAGAAGGCAGTGAACTGCCTGAATATAGAGCTGGATACATGGAATCTTGGAATTCTTGAGGCTGGAAAAGCCCCCAAAGATCATGAAGTCCAATCATTCCCCAGCCCTGCCAAGGCCACCACTGACCCATGTCCCCAAGTGCCACATCTACAGGGTTTTTAAATCCCTCCAGGAATGGGGACTCCAACCCTGTGCTGGGGCTGGACAGCCCTTTCAGGGAAGAAATTTTTCCGGATATCCAGTCTAAAGCTCCCCTGGCACAGCTTGAGGCCATTCCCCCTTGGCCTGTCACTTGTTCCTCCCCCAGCACGTGTCCCATCCAAGCTCAGGATTTGCCATCCCTGGGCCCATTGCAGGGACTGAAGCAAGGCTGGCCCAGCTCTCACATACCCCTCATACTGAACTGAATCCCTGTTTCCTAAGCATCTGGTGGATCCCTGGCCACAGATAACGGGCTGCAGGAGCAGCTCAGACACCCCAGTTGCAGCCATCCAGGCTGATGCCACCACGTTTCCACTCCCATTGTCCTGCTGGTCCAGCCCTGCAGGGCAGGATCAGACTCTCTCCTCCCTGTGGCAGCCATGCTAAATCAAATTGTCTCTAGATATGTTTGCTAGAGCCTTCTTCTCCAGAAAATGAATGTATTGGCATTTAGGGTTTTTTTATATATGCACATACACATATATATTTAAAATCCCAGCTTTAGAAACTTATGTTGGTGCAGCAGCCTGTGACACTGAATACAAGCTGCTGTGAAAAGCAATTGCCAAATGTTTACATAAACACATAAATAAGACAAATAAATTCATTTTCATTATTCATATTTTCTGCTCTTTCTTCTCCTTTTTATTTATGCCTCAAACAATGGTTCCTGTAAATATTCCGATTAAAAAAACGCCTGCAATGGACAGAAAGATGATCAAAAAGCCCTGATATAGAGCAATTCATGTTTCTTCTTTACAATCACTAACGAATCTTAACTTGAACCATGTTATGTTCCCATGTGAGTGATAAGCAATGATTTATTATGAAGTGTCAGGAAATCAGAATGCCATACAGTGAGACATGAGCTAGTGGAAAATGTGTTCCCTGTTTCCCAGCCTCATTACTCAAAGATGCAGTGTCCCTTTCTCCAAGTCTAATTTACCTGGCTTTGCAAGGCACTCTGAGAGCAAAGCAAACAGCACCAGCAGCGAGAGACCCGACCCGGGCTGTGCCTTCACCTCCCAGCACTTCCAACCCTTGGCAGTGACCGGGGAAAAGGGCCTGTCTGGAAATCCAAAGCTTTGCTGTGTCAAACATGTCCAAAACCCTAACGATGCTCCCCCCAAAAGCGATTGCTCAGGATTACAGCACCCGTTGGCTCATCAGCGCTGTCAGTGCCTGAAGAGCAAATAAACCAGGCGGCGCGCGGGAGACAAACGGATAAGTTTTCTTTATGCGTTAGAGTTTCTTCTACTCTCTAATGGTTCCCTTCTCCCTGTGATCCTAATTCAAGCAACTGGCATGTGATATATTTTGTAGATAAATCAGCAGCAGAGGAGCCTGTGCAGCCCTGGCACCGCGGAGCCGGTGATTTACTCGCAGCTGGCGCTGAGTGCGCGGGGTTGGTTTTTAAGGTGGGAATTTGTGTTTTAAGCGCTTCCTCACAGGCAGCCTCCCCTCCCACCCGTTAATGCTCTGCAAAAAGGAACCCAAACAGGCATAGTCTTAGATTTTAAGCATTTTTCTGGATGTCTCTTCGAAGAGCCTAATCCTGAAAGTGCTTGAGCTGAGTCAGGTCACGGATGCAAAAAGGTGCATCTCCCTAAGGAAAGGCAAGGGGTGAGTGTGGGTCTGTTCTGCAGCAGCAAAGAGACGTGGGAGTGGGAGCCTTCCCAAGGAGGTTTGGCTTGGATGGTCTGGGCACTTCACAAGGCCATCAGACAGCTGCACTGACACCTGAAATGATGAACAATATCCTGTTGGAAAGACAAAGTCTCCACCCATTTTAAAATTAATCTTATTATCCAAAAGCATGGATTTAATCACACCAGATTGGTTAAAAACCTACCAGCACTAGCAGTTTCTGTTTCAAAATATGATCCCATTCTACTGTGATAAAATGGGATAGAAGACCAATATGTTAAACTGAACCAAATAAACTCAAGAACAAATCCATGTCCTGCAAATTCTTCCACATGAAAAAAAAATATATCTTATATCTAGGCATGTTACAACTGGTTCAGTCTGTCTTAAGGCAACAGTAGCTGTTGTTTTTCTTACAGAAAATGTGGAAATCATCAGAAGAAAATTAACCAGAACTCATCCTTTTCTGAAAGGCTAAGAGACTCACAAATTTCAAAACTCTTTTTTTCTATAGAAGTGCTTTATACAGAATCTTTGTGAAGTATAAACCAGAGAGTGATTGTCTCCCAGCTCTGACAATGTCTGCTGTTCCAGACGAGACGGTGTGTGATGTACCATCCTGAAATATTGTCAGCAAGCCTGGAAATATGAAGGCATTTTCATAGAAAGGCAGGGATGAAAGGAAAGAGCTTTGGGTTTGCTTTTTTGTTTTGCTTTGTTTCTTAGTCCTAATAAAATCTACCAGTGTGCTCTTAACTTCTCCCCTCCCGTTTTGTTCAAAGGAGAAAGGGAACATCATTCTCCTGTGAAAGTGTTCAGGAGAGAGGGAAGACATACAAATCCTTTCCTGGAGGGGTTTGCTTTAACCAGTACAAGTTTTGTGTAATATTTAAGTAGCTCAGATGCAGAGATAGATCAGCATCTCCCCATTCTCAAATGGCCTTTGCTGCCTGGCAGTGAATTGAGGCATTTTAATGTCTCAGCTCGTAGGTGGGGCTGGGAAAAAACCCACCAGCAACAGCTTCTGGTTTGGTGATTCAGAAATTCTCTTCAGGGCTTAAGAAATGTGGGGTTTAATCTAACTGGGAACTAAACCACAAGGGAAACAAGGAGGCCATTGAGGAATTATGCAACAGTTGAGTGAACACTTGTAAATGACAATTTGGCCTTTTTAAGCACCCAAATTAATAGAGGGTGACCCACAAGTTCATCCTGACCTCCATCCGTGTAAACGTGGGACTGGGACCCACGGCCAGTGTCCAGATGGTTGATCCATAATTGTTTTGTCTTATCTGCTCTAAATTCACATATTTCAAGGTGTGTTACAAAAGCTGTTTCTGTCTGGGATCTATACAGGTGGCAGTTTAAAATGTAGCGAGCACCCAAGTCTACAGAACCTGCTTGTCACAGAAAATGACACAGTTTGCATGTGACCTGTAATGACAGTTGCTAGTTGAAAAGAAACCAGAAATTCAGCTTTATCTTCCACACTTTGGTTGCAGCTGCCATCAACTAAATCTCTCTCCAAGGGCAGATGGTGCCCTGTACAATGAACAATTTAATCTTTAGGAAACTTTGCCAAAAAATCAACTTTTTCTTTTTTTTCTTTTCCCCAAGAATAGGCTGTCAATAACATGTGCTCCCAAATACATTGTGATTTGATGGCTATACTTTATTTATAAGGAAAAAATAAAAATTAACTGTTCTTCTGCATTTTTTTTCTCTTTCCAAGCCTGTGATGCATCCAGACACCCCTGTACTGGGCTTTGTCCATGTGCAGAAGCAATTAGGGGGACCAGTTGCACCAGGTAACTGGTGTAACCATGGGGACCAGGATACACCTTTGTACCTGTGAGACATCACGTGTGCTCTTTGTCACTGAACGTGTGTATCCTGTGTCACCTCAAGGCCCACACTGAGATCTGGGGTAAAGGAATTTTTTTCCAATATCTAATGTAAACCTACTTGCTTTCTGTTTGAAGCCAATTCCCCCTTGTCCTGCCACTCCAGGCCCTTGGAAATCATCTCTCTCTACCTTTCTTGCCAGCTCCCTTCAAGTTCTGAGGAGGGGCTGAGCTGCTTGTCCCTCCGGCACCATTGCTGCCTCAGCTGCCTGGGCCCATGCACAGCCCTGAGTTGCCCAAACTGTCAGGAAAAGCAGATATTATTGCTGTTTTTTCCCTGCCTAGACAGCCCCCTGCCCCACAGCTCCATACAGCCGGCTCTGGTGAGAGGACACAGAGGGAGGGATTGGGCACTTCAGCCAGCAGTGCTCACCTCCACCCTTCTGCACCTTTCATTTGCCTCTGGTTTTTTGGGGGTGTGTCTCATCTTTCTTGCTTTTAAAACACTCCCAGTTCCTTCTCTAGTCAGCAGCAGCAGAACCTGCCATCCCTCTGGGAAGGGCTCGTGCTGAGGTGTCAGGGCTCCCACAAGCCACATTGTCCAGGTGGATTTGGAGGTGTTTGTTCAGGGATGTCTGAGAACCCTCGTGAGCTGGGCACTGCTGCACATATCCATAGCTCTGACTGGGCTGCTTGGTGTCCAGAAATACACAGACACTTTTACATATAAAAATATGGTTATTTTTGTACATAAGATATAATATATAAGCAGGAGAATTTTTTCATCTCTCAGGTCTCAGGTGGCAGGACTGATGCACATAAAGGCCTGCACAGGCATGGCCCTAAAATGTCAGCATTGCTGTTCCTGTGCAGCCCAGCCATGGTGTTTGGTGCCATAAGTCCCCAGTTCCTGGCAGAGGTGGATCACTGTGCTTCCTGCACCATGCATGACACAAGAGACATTTCCTTAAGAGTTTTGCTCAGCCAGGGCCACAGATAACAGACCTGTCATACAAACTACAGGCACAGATAGCAGAAGTTTCTGAAAGCAAGGTTTGGGGGTTATTTTGGCAGATTTCAAGCAGATTCTTCTTTTATATCACAAAACCCTTCCGAGGTAAAGCAGCAGAACTTCTCTGACCTCCCACAGAGAAGGTGCCTGCACCAGATCAGGTGTGGGCTCTGATGGTCCTTCTGCTGAAATCCAGAGGCTTTTCACCTGCCTTTGGCCTCTTAACAAAGTGTCTTCAACAGGGAGTTTTCTGAGATAAATGCAACTTAATGACTTCGAGTTTTTATTAAATATGGTTTCCATCAGCCCAGCCAACAAGGTCTCTAAATTCCTCCACTTGGGTGTTAACACAGCGGGTTTTGTGTTTAGGTAGACACACCCCAGGAACATCTGAGCTACAGCCCACATTTCTTTTCCTCTGCCTTGTCCCACACTCTCACAAACTTGAATCAGAGCACAGAAATATGTTTGACAGCAAAGGGGAGCCTTTTCCCCACTTCCCTCTCCATGTGGCTGATGGCTGAGGTGGAATATGCAAAAACTGGTGGCTCTTCCAGGGCCACAAGAGGCTAAGGGCCTTCTAGTTACTTGTGGCACCTTTCAGTGTGCAGAACCCAAGGGACTTTTCCCTGCTGGCACCACATGGAGCCTCTGCCTGTCCCTGGGTGGGTGCTGCAGCCTCAGCGAGGATGAAGAGTTGAAAGTATTAGTTTTCATGAGGGTTGTTCTTACCTCTCCCAGAATGCTTTCCCACCCTCCTAGAGTGTGTTTTCCGAAACAAATATGTTCTGTTTATTTATTTAATGTGCTGCTAAATGACCTTCTGGAAAGCTATTCCTGCACAAGGCTTTAAAATGGATGGGCAGGGATAACTCAAGGGAGCCTGCTCCTCCCAATCAGGAGGAATCATTTCAGTAGTTACTGTTTAGATTGATATAATTTTAGTTATAATTATGGGTAACGAGAAGGCATTTACAGCCTGTAATATTGTAATTCATGGTGAGAGGAGTCCTAAATGAAATAAAATATATCCAGATTTGCTGGTTTCTCCGTATCTAGGTAAGGATGGCTCTTTAAGGAACAGATTTTCCACTGCTGCAAAAATCTAGCAAAAGTAGGTCGAAAATGACATCTAGAGATAACATGTTTGGTAACCACAAAGGGACTGTCTGTGTCTTCCTTCGTGGCCTTTAAAGAGTCCTGCAATTTATTACTACAGGTACAGCTGCAGCATGACAAAGTTTTGATCCACAGGCTCCTGTAGGCTGAGGTGGGTGGATCACAGATGAAAATTGTCATTTTTATTATCCCATTACATAAATAGGAGATGGTGACGTGATATTAGCAGAGATCTGGAAATACAAAGAACACATTATAAACACATGAGCCTGCTGTCATTGGCCTGGCTCTAGAGTTCCACCACACCTTGGACCAGCCACTGAAGAGGTTGGTGCTTCTGGAGATCCCAAAAAGCAAACAGTGACAGCAGTCCCCAAGCAAAGGACTTCACAGCAGCCTTCCACTATCTGAAGGGGCCTATGAGGAAGCTGGAGAGGGACTCTTCATCAGGAGTGACAGGACAGGGGGGAATGGCTTCAAACTGAAAGAGTGGAAATTTAGAATAGGTATATGGAAGAAAGCCTTTACTGTGAGGGTGGCGACTGGCACAGATTGCCCAGAGAAGTTGTGGGTGCCCCATTCCTGCAAGTGCTTCAGGCCAGGTTGGATGGGGCTTGGAGCAACCTGGGATAGTTCCAACCCATGGCAGGGGGTTGGAATGAGAAGATGTTTAAGGTGCCTCCCAGCTCAAACCATTCTGTGATTCCATGATTCTGTGACTTGGAAACCAACTCCTGAGCAGGCAGCCTGTGTCCTGAGATGAGCTCAGCTGGTCAGAGCATGGTGCTAATAGCAGTGAGGTTGTGGGTTTGATCCCTGTATGGGCCATCCACTTAAAGAAACAAAAGTTGGACTCAATCCTTGTGGGTCCCTTCCAACTCAGCGTATTCTGTGAAATACTCTGTCCTACCCCCAGGAAGTCACGTCATTCCTTGGTGTGGCCGTGGAGAAAGGGAAAAGGAGACACCAGAGAAAGCACAGGGTTTGGGATGTGTGAGAAGGGGTTTGGGATGTGTGAGAAGGGGTTTGGGCTGTGTAGGGAGTGGTTTGGGATGGGTGAGGGTAAGCTGAGTGTGGCTCTGTGAAGCAGGAGCTGTGCAGGACTTGGCCAAGCAGCCGGAGCCAGCCCAGGCCGGACACATCCCGCGAGCTGCTGGCGTGCCCTGGACAGCTGTGTCGGGCTGCAGACGTGTCTGAGAGCTCCTATTTCAGGGGTTTCACAGCTCTGTTTTTATGGTAAGGTTTGAATGAGGAAAGGGAAGCTGTGCCATGGACAAGGAGTGGGAAAGGCTGTTGTTAGAAGGAATCCTGAGTCCTGACACATCCGCATTCAAACAGATTCGACTCTACAGCTGTTGATGGCTTGATAATTAGTGTTAAATAAAAGCAAAGCTTCAGTATCTGCAACTGATATTTCACATATGCTGTACAACACGTCAGTACAATGAGCACCTTCAACTCCATTTTCATAACAATTTAAATGATGGAGATTTCTTTATGGTACAGGTTGAACTGCATTTCAGCAAATGCCCAGGAAGAAGCAGACTTTGCCCATCAAGTGCTGTTTGAACATCCAAGTGGCTGTGCTCTGACTGTGGGTGACAAGCTCTCCACATACTCCCTGAATCTCTTACAGACTTGATAATGAAATACATAAACTATGACCCTTATTGATCAGGCCTCACACTAATTAATTTCCCAAAGTCCTGTCCCAGCCTGCAGAGGTATCAATAAAATTAAAAAAAAAGGAAAAGAAAACCACAAGGATGTAGACTTCAGTTGGTCAAAAGACCTTAGGGGTGAAGTACTTATCCCATGGAAATCAATGCCAAGTCCCAATTGATTTTACTTGTGTGTAGACGTTACCATTAGTCAAGTACATGGACACTGAACCTTAAAAGTTTATTTCTTGCCAGAAGAGTTTCTCGTGGATCTCCTCCCTGACTGATGTGCCTCTGAAGAGCTCTGCCCTGGGCTAACACTGTCCTTAGTGTTGCTCTGTGCACGCTCCCCTTGTGGCATGGGAGTGACCAGGAATATTGCTGTGCTGAATTTACAGCTGGTCTAATCCAAAACCTCAGGGCCTTCTTCACAATGAAACAAGAAGAAAAGGAGGCAGGAGTTTGGTTTTTCGTTCTTCCAATCCAAGCCCCTGATAAATATTTCCCTCTGGCAAGAAAACAGTGCTCTGTAATTCAGGACTGTAATTCAGTAATTTCAGGACTCCTTCCTAGATTTAGCACTTTACACGCTGCTTAATTGTCCTAATGATGTTCTGGAGGCAGAGTTGAGCTAATCAAGAGCCATCACTGCTGCACTGAGCTGTGTCACCACTGCCCCTCCTGTTGGCCCACATGGCACCAACCCACAGTGTTGGTATCCCACATCCATGAGGGAGGCAGATGTTTCAGGGCTTGGTATGACCCAAGGCAGGACTAAGGTGGCATCTTGCAGGTAGTTTTCCACCCTGGTGAGGGCTGCAAACATCTACTTGGAGAGGTGAAGCCAAATTCCTGTGCCATCCCAGGGGGCTGCACTTGGACTGTTTGGTGTCGCTCTATTTCAGCTCCAGCCTTACAATAGCAAGGCCTCTGGATTTCTTTATAATCTGAACAAGGTGTAAACTGGCTCAGCTCTGCCCTTCTGCAATGAAAAATAATGGCTTTGCAAGGTGTGTGAATGGCTCCAGAGCCTTACCCCTGAAACCTAAAGACAACATTTTAAAGTGTCAACATAGGTTGCTTTTAGTATATTTTAAGTGGGAATAATGTTTTAAGGCATTCACCACAATGTCAAACTGGCTTCCATGCATCCCCACTTGCCAAAACTCTCTACATTCAGCTGCCAAAACCTCTTCTTCCAACAGTTTCTCCACAGCAGGTTTGGGTTGCCAGTGCAAAACTCAGCATCGCTGTGAAAACTGAAAAGGTGAAGATATTGTAAAACAGACCAAATTATAAACTAAATAGCATGAAGTCAATGGACTTTTTTGTTTTCATATGGAATTTTTTGAGAAGCTGAGTTTATTTTACTTTAAATAAAGCTACTACTGAATTTCCAGTTGATTTAGCCAGAACACAGGGAACACACCGCAGGGTTTGAGTTGTGTTTGCTGAACTATCCATGGCCTTGAACAGATAATATATTTTTCAGTAACATATTTCTCTTTGCCCACTGCTGGTCTTTTTTTTCCTCTGGGCTCTCTCCAGATTGACTTTCACTCTACTTATTGCCTGCCCCATTTCTCACCCTATTTTTCCAGTTGGTTTTTTCTCCTGCTTTTCTCAGTATCTTTCTCCCAGGTTATAAGCAAAACAGAACTCAACTTTGGGCTGAACTTTTAAACCCACATCTTGAAATTAAATAAAACAAGCCCCCTCTGTCTCTGTGTAGCAGTAACTTCACAACTTGAGTCACTTAGCACTTTTAGCAGCTGCAGAATGGAAAAGGTCCTTTGGAAGAACAGTGGCTTTTAATGCTGGGGAAGTGCCACAACAACAGAAATAACACAGTAATTAAACACCATGTGGGTACTGAGATGTCCAAAGTACCATGAGGATTTTAGAGTATGTTCTTGGCTGGCTGTAAAAAGGAGTTCATTGTTCTGGTTTAAGCAACATGAAGGGAAAGCAGAGATGCAGAGTGCTTGGTGTACCAGGCAGAGCCACAGCACCAGCTGGAGTTTGCCAACTAATCCCTGCCCAGTTACAGACACAAGGAGCCGGGATTTTGTTCCCACCTGTGTGTCCTTGCCTTCTGTGAGCCTGTGGGTGGACAAAGTAAAGCAAAGCTGCCTCATTTCCAGGAATTTCTGTGGCTGCAGGTACATAGTGGGTACAACGTGGTGACAGTGGCTGTTGTTGTTGTGCTTGCAGGACGAATGCCTTAGTCCCAGCTCTCCAGCCCAGCCTCCCGCCCAGCCCTGCACGTCACTCCGGCCCTGACACTGAACTCACAGCAACCCGGACCCAGAAGACTGCCAAAAAAACTCCTGCTATTCTTCTTCATCCTCACTAACAATTTGGTAATGAAGTATTGATTTCCACTCCCCTGCTTATGGACAATATTAGATTTTCATTGATAAACTGCACTGGGGCTGTCTGGTCTCCACTGTCCCTTTTTGCTGTCACTGAAACAAAGTGCCACTGAAGTAAGATAATGACTGAGAACATTGATGTACTTATTTCGTCAATTTGTAACACTTGACAGGAAAAAAAAATTCTTCATAGTTTAATGTCCAAGTGTGCTACACAAGATGCAGTCACTTTGGAAGCTTTACTTTTCATGGTAATGTCCATTTCCTATTTATAACCCCTTTGGGATAGTTTGTCTAAAGGAAATGTTTCTATTCTGTGCAGCTATTACTGTTGCACCTGGGTTGCCCAATCCAGTCATTGCACTAGGGATCAATACATCACAGTAAGTACAAGAATTATTAAGTTAAAACAGATTCTGAGCCAAAAAACCTCTGAACAATGTTAATCTTCTGTGCAAGTTGTTCAAATAGTTATGCTTAACCATGTTGCTGCCAAAGATTTGTTTGAAATGGATTATTTTCAGTTTGTTTTATTCCTCAGATATATATATATATTTAAATCTCCATTACGGTTTATGACGAGACATATGGGATGGAGGGATTTTTAAACAAAAGTACTATTGTTAGATTATTGAACATTATATAAATATAGCTATATCTATATATAAATATCACTACATAAATATCTATATATAGATATAAAAGAAGAAAAGTAGAATTCCTTTCTTAGTTAGGTGAGTGTAAATCTGAATCTCTCTGTTGTAGTCAATGGAGTTATTTTGGGTTTATGCCACCAAAAATGGGATCAGAATCTGGTGTCTGTGTTCTGTGCTGTGCCTTCAAGTCCGCCAAGACCCGGGGAGAAGGGGGCTACAGAGATGGCAATTCCGAATTTGTGCTTGGAACTTTTTTCATTAAAACTTCGAGATCCCAATTTTAATTTGTGGAATATTCACGTTAATAATGAGATCTAATTAAGACATCCATTAAAAGCCCGTTAAAGTTAATTTAACGTAAAAATTCCAATAGAACTGTATTAGATTTTCTCCATTAAATTAACGTTATGGATTTTTAACGGATGTCTTAATTATACATTATTATTAACGGGAATACTGTATTACACAGATTAAAATCGGGTCCCGAGTCAACTCCCGGACTCTTCCAGGATACGCCAATGTCATGAGTCTCCTGTTTCCTAGTGCACTGCCTGGAAAACCAGGCACAGCCCTGTTTACTCTCGCTCAGCAAAAGCAACCTCCAGCAGACAAATCCATCTCTGCGTTTAACAACGAACTTCCCCTATTCTCCAAGGAAAAATAAGTCTGGATCAAGTTGTAAATCGTTATTCCGTGGCAAATGAAATATTCAAAGTATGCGAGGCACAAGTGGAGAAGAGGCTCTTTCTCAAATAAGGGGGGGCTTTGGGGTGTCTTTTACTGTTGTTTTGTTTTCCATGTTCAAGGATTTAATTGAAGTGCAGCATTCACAAAATCAGGCTGAACATGTTCACTGCATTCCCCCCGGCTTGTGCAGAAGGGCCTGTTTTGGCACTGCTTGGGAAATTTTGACATGATCCCTAAACTCAACATGGAGGAGAAAAAAAGGCCCTTCTTATTTACCTCCTAGGGAAAGTGTTGCCCTTATGCCACATATAATAGCAAATTGCTTTTTTTATGGCATGCATAACCTAGATGGGAAAAAATATGGCGCTTGAGGGAAGGAGGGAAAAAGTAAATGAAGTTCCAGGAATGTCATTCTGAAGTAATGAGGCATGGACAGAAAATATACCCCTCACATCATCGGATTGAGATGGCAGTCGAAATAGCTTCATTGAAGTGTCAGCACTCATCCATCAATCAATCATCCACAAGGAAAAATAGCGACAGTACAACGGGGCGGCTTTTATGGGATTTACTCATGGGCATAGGGAATAGCAGCTCAAATGTAGTTCTGACATGAAAAGCAAGGTGCTGATATTATTTTTTATGATGGGAGGATCATAAAGTGAATTGAGAACAGTGAGGTCTGTCTTTGCTTAACCTATTCAACTGGAAATGAACGGAGCTCAACTGGAAACGAGCAGAGCCTTCAGATGGGTTAAGATTGAAGCCTGTGCCGTGCTGAGCACCGGCCATTGACAACAAAATTCTATTAAAGCAAAATCAATGCATTAGCATCGAGCTCCTCAGAAGCTGTTAAATTGCACAGCCCAGATCAGAGTTATTTGGTGAAGTTGCCCAAGGTGGGGCCTGTGGCGTGGACCCAAAGGCCACGAGCGCCAACGGTAAATCACCACCTGAGAGAAACCACGTGTGTGTCTCCAGGCCTGCTCCTTTCCCTGAGCTTTTGGGTGCACAGAAAAAATATTTGGCTTGTTGCAGCAGCCAAATGTGAAGCTCTTGATGCTGTTCCCTGCTGCTGGTGTTTTGCTGTCTGCTCTGGTAGAATCCTCCACGCAGTTGGGTTTGTCCCCTGTGGCCGTGGCCAGAGAAGCTGCCAGGAGCCTCTTCCTGCAAAAGGGAGGCCCTGTGTGCCCACAGCAACCAGGGCTGGGGCTCTTGGGGTCACCAGCTGCTCAATTTTGGCAGAACAGAGGCTTTGCTGGTGTCCCATAGCCAGTGAGCAGCAAAAACCCACAGCCCTGTCTCGTCAGCACCTGGGACCCCAGAGGTGCAAACCTCCAGGGAGATTTTGGGAGGGCCAGTCCCCCTGAGGGAGGTCTGGCCATCCCAGCAGCAGGTTCTGCTCAGGAGGCTTGGCTCTGACACAGGCAAATGTGGGAACAGCTACTTCCTTTAAAAACGTGGCCACAAACCTTTATTACACAGAGCTAAGCCTCACTCGTTCTGCCGGCACCGCTGTCCTCTGGGAACGTTTTAGGTACACATTTGAATTAACTGGGTTTTATTTTTTTTTTTACAATATGATATAAAAAAAGAAAATGTACATCTCTCCTCTCTCTTTCTCTGTGCGGAACTGGATGGGTTGATAGTTTATCTGTCATATAAATCAGGTAACACAGAAAATCATTGCATCTTTTCTCTGTCGCAGCTACTCAATATCTATCGTTCTGACTTTTATTCTTATTGGAGATCATCAAAACATTAATTAAAAGCCTGGTGATCAAACAGCCGAATATTTATGATTCACGTCCTTGCTTATTAACAAGTGGCATATTGATACACCACATATCCAAGCTGTTTGTGCTCCTGCACTGCAATAAAGCAGTGAGAATTGTTACCCTGCTTTGAAAGATTTATTCAGAAACCACAGCTCCCTTCCCACCACCACCCATGTCAAAATAAGCCATATCACCTTTAAAAAATTGTTCTATTTTAAAAGAAGGAGATGCAATTAGCATCCCTTTGGAGCCTAATATATAAGAATTTCAGTGGATCAGTCTCAGGTGTTTTTTCCAGGCTCTTATTATTTAAGCTGAGAGGGAGAAGGACACTTAACTTTAAAAATAGCTGTCATTAGTACAATAATAATTGTTGGGTTACAAAAAAAATCTTTGAGAATCTGCTAAAAAACCTGCCCAGTAATTACTTGTCAATGCAAGTTATCAGGGGGTTTATTACCTAGTTGTAAAAGTATTTACAAGACTGACCTTCCCAGCTTTTTTTTAGAGATCAGGGAGGATACAAAAAGTCATTTTAAAAATCAATAATTATATATTAGCAGGATAGGGGTTGAAGCCTTCCAAGCCAGTTTTACAGGCTATCAAGTCAACTCTTACTCATTACCATGGCAAGGATTGTTTCCCTAATTTTTGCCCTTTTTTTTCTTTCCTTAATCATGTTTTGAAAAGTGCCATATTTATTGATTAATTTATACCCACGGTTCAGTTCCTAAAACAGAAAGGTATGTTCCCACTGGGAACATCCATGGAAAACAAGCTGCCCTGAGTGAGCAGGAAATACAGAAGTAAGGGAGTTCTGAGGGGACATTGGCTCTGTGCTGGTTCCTGAGGGCCTGATCCAGCCAGGGGCCAGCACAGCAGCTCAGGGCAGCCCATGGTTTGGCTGTGCTGTGGATATTATTTTGGGCTCAAACCTGTTAAAAAAACAAGGGAATGAAGATGGCAGCCTGATTTTTGGCAGAGATTGAAGAACTGACTCTGCTCAGCCCCCGAGGCCGGGCTGTGCTGAGGCCACGTCCCCTCTCCCTGTGCCATCGTAACTCCCAGGCTGGAGCAGAGGTGGATCTCCATCACACAGGCCTTTTGTCTTCGCCAACAGATATACGATGCAATTTATATTTAAAATTCTCTCTATAAAGACAGTATTGATCACAGATTCCAGATCAATATGTTGCAATTACAGCAGGCTTTAAAGGCCATCTGTCCCCAAGCAAGAGCACCGATCCAGCCACCTCGATGGATTGGGAACAAGTGCTACTGGTTTGTGCCCATCTTCTCACAGCCTGACATATTATTTGTGTTCCTAGGAAGTTGTGTGAGGAGCTATAGAGCTGTAATTCCTGGGTACTGACCTCCCAAGAGGGGCCCTCAGACCAGCTTCTCGCTGGGTTTCACAGCAGGTCAGTGGCACTGTGGTTTTGCTCACCTGGGTTTCCTGTTCCCCCTCACAATTTATCCCAACTTTCCTTGTTGCCAAAGCTCTGTCCTCAGTTGGGAATGGTCAGCAAGAGGGTCTTGAATTTCACTAAAACTAAGAACTTTTCCATAACGGTGCTGAAGTGTTGTAGTTGGACATTGGTGGGTGCAAACTGAGCCCTTTTTTATACCATAGAATCATTTAGGTTTGAAAAGACCCCCACAATTGTGGAGCCCAACCTCTGACCACTGTGTTATGTGACAGATTGCACCACAGCAAGTGTAATATTTTTAGACTTGTAATAAGTGAATAAATGACATGCATCTAAAGGCAGACTTCAACTCACATTTCATCAAACTGAGGTCCTAATTTGTCTGCACCTGAAGTCAAGATCTGTCTGTTGATGGCCCTGGGTGAGCCACTGGGTTGTTATTCCAGAAAGAAATGCTGTCCTGGATTTTCTTCTTTTCTTAATTATTTCCTGCAGTGGTTGGCTTCACACAAACACACAGAATTTAGAACTTTAATTCTTCAATTTCCTTCTGAGGGAAAGTGAAAGAATAAAATAATGGATTTGCACTGTTAACAGAAGCTGACTTACCTTTGCATCCCACACGTGCTGTGCCATGTCCTGCCAGCACCTCCCTGATCTTCCCTGCAACCGCCTCCCTCTGATTTGGTTTCAGTCCAATGTCTAAAAAACAGAAGCCAGATTCTGGATGGAATTATTCCAGTGTAAATCCAGAGCCACTCCTTCAAATTCAGTAGATTTACCCTCTGTCTGCACAGCCCCAAACACTGTCCTCATGTTCCTAACCTCGCATTCCCAACGTGTTTAGGCAGTTTTGAAAACAACTTCAGCAAACAACCTCTATCTCCAGACAAATTAAACCTTCTGCACTTCAGAAGGTTCAGAGTTATGTCAGGGAGGAGACTGCAATACTTTGGTATTGCTGTGACTATGCTGGTAAAAGTCCTGATGTAAAACCAGTTGTATCATTATAAAGCACTTTATACTGGTACAGCTCCCTTCGTTTTGCTGGACCACTTTTATCCCAGTGCAAGCACTTTTATCCTCCAGTCTATGCTAGTGGTGGGTTTTTGTTTTCACTGTGCTGGCAAAAAAATGAAGAGCAGATGAAGTTTAGGATGACACTGTTGTTTCTCGTACCAAAGTGTCTGCACAATAATTTCTTGGGGAGTATTTTTAAAAGGGAACTTGCTGTACCACTGGACTTAACTGCAGAGTAATAAACTTCCAGTTCATCATCCCTCTCAGCTCATGAAATGTCTCCAGGCCTTTGTAAAAAGCCCTGTTTGAGACAACAGATTAAATACTAATCCTGGCGGATCGTACATCCCCACTTCAGTTCACACCATCTCGCTGAGCAAACTTCTTTTTTTTTCCCCTTTTTGATCTAAGTAAAGGCAACAAATTCTCTCATTATACTTCTTAGATGAGATAGCAGGGGGAAAAAAAAAGATCAGTATTTCAAGAAGAAAATGAAAATAACACCTTGGAAAAATGCAGCTACGTTAAAGGCAGGGAATGCTGTCCCCATCCCCAGGGATTCACGGTGTGGAAACGTCCACACAACTGTCTCCAGTGTGGAGGATTTATGTGGGCAAGGTTTTCACTTAGGAACTGGTCCATGGAGCACTAAATAAATGCATACCTGTGTGTAGATGTGCAGGTAGCTACAGATATCCCCCCTCCATGCACCATGTGTGTGCAGACACGGGCACACCCGGGTGTGTTTGTGCATCTCTTCCTGCCCAGGCACCTGCCCCTGGCTGAGGGACCAGCTGGGCACTGCTGGCAGCAGGGCCTGCAGGATGAGCAGGGCAGGATTTTGGCTTTATAAGGCAGCAAATGCTGGGATGTGCAATACAGGTTGCAAAAGCTGACAAGCTCAACAGTTCTTATCTGGCTCAGGGTACTTCTCCGTCCTGTCTCTGGTACAATACCCCCTCCTGTCTCGTGCTCAGGCACCACTTCTTAATCCTCTGTTGTTTTGGTTTTGTTTTTTTTTTTTTTATTCTGCATGTTTATTTTGGGTTTTATTATCTGGAACCTGTCAGCAGGAATCACGAGAGATCCACCCCCACTTAAAGAAAGGAGCACAGTTGGCCATAACAGTAAATTGGATGGTTTTGCTCTGCCCCTGCCCACGTTTGTTATTGGCAGCATCTTCAGGTCCCATCTGTGACCCGTGGTGTTAGGGCTGGAATTTCGTTTCAAAAATGGTCATAAAAATAAAGAATCAAAAGCTCATTTCTCTTTTCAAAAAAAAATAAAAAAAAATAAAATAAATGTATATACTCCAAATGGCAAAAAGGAAAGATGAACCACATTTTTTATAGAACAAACCAACGGGACTCCCTTGGAGAGGACTCGCAGTGACTTTCTCTGTAGAATGTCTCAGTGCTCTGCACTGATTTTGTAACCAGTGCATGCTGTATAGAACATATTGCCTGTAACTTAGAGTGGAGGGGGGGCCAAGCTGCTCTTCCTTGGGCACTGCAGCTTGTTGGGATGAAAAGTTGCGCCTTTGATGCATTTTTATACTGTACATATTTGTATATATTAACTATATTGCCATGTTATGAACACAGATTTTGTTATATTTGCTTGTTTTGGTTTCCTAACAAAAAAAAAGGGAAAAAAAAATGGGTCCATAAAGGAGGGATATTATTTTATTTTTTTTTTTCCCAATAGAAAATATGCTTGTAATTTTTGTTTGTTTGTTTTCTTGGTCATCATCTTTTAATGGCTCATAAAGGAATTAGAGACGAGTTTTTGGAGGAACTCTGAGAAGCAAGTCTGTGTTTGCATGAGACCTGCCCAGTTGCTGGCTAGAAAGGGGGGCGGGGGGAAGAGGGGAAATCTAAGTCAAGTTTTGCTTTTAAAGCATGCTTAGTCCCATGGGAAACTCATACATGTACAATTATTCTCTTTGTATTTTATCTAATAGCGCCTGAATTATTTTTTTTAATGTCTTCTTGGAGGAACAATTCATAATTGTCAAAATTTGAAACATTAGCTTAATTTTGTTTTCATGACCCCTCATTTCTTCTCCTTATTTATTTTGTTGCTGTTTATAATGGGCCCCAAGGCCATTTCTGACATTGCAGTGTTCTTCTTCCACATTAAGGATGTTTTTAAAATTACTAAGATTATTGAGCCAACAGGCTGTTTTAATCAAAACCATGTTTCACTTGGTTTGGGTGATTATGAATGGTCCTTCTCAAGGAAAAAGCCCTTTCTGCTGGGAGGACCATACCATCTAGTGGCCCTGGAGCTTCATCACAGACACACATCTTCCCCATATTTACTGTCTTTCCAAAAGCCTGGCTGGCAATTTTGCTTCCAATTATTTGCTTATTATAACTAACTTAAACTAAACAAATTGATAATGTTAATGGCTTTTCCTCCCCTCCCCCCCCCCATGGTTGATTGCTAAATAAATTCGTATAATTTATACTAGAGGAGATTATTGCTTTTATTGTTTTGGGTTCCCCCAAACCAATTATTAACAATCAGGACTATGTATCTCATTAAATTTAAATCAGGTCAAACCTATTTATCTAAGGCCTTTTCTGATTTACAGGAAGATGACTGTATTCCAGAGCATTTAAGATGTATTTCTGTGTATGATTTTGCAGCATTGAAATCTATTAATGGTGATTTTTTTTTGTTCTGTATTTTCACCACGGTAAATACGTTGTTAAAAAAAAAATCCCTCAACTTTCCCACAGAAAACATTACTTTTTATGCCCAGGGATTTTTTTTTTTTTTTAATAAAATCACTGCAGTTTTAGAACTGTAATTAAAGCCCTGAATAATAGATCACACATCTTTATCTGTTGTGTTTAAAAGGAAAAAAAAAAAAATAGCCCAAACTGTTCACATAATCCTGAATGCCTCATTTCCATAAAAAAGGTTTCTATACATATATTATTTACATTTTTAAACATGGTAATTCTTTCCTTTGTGGCATAAAATGTCTCTTTTCCACTGCAGCTACTGGAAAGCGACTGCTCACATCTGAAATGTTATCATAATTTGCATCAGGAAACCCAACTGCAGACATTAAGGACTTGGGTGTGTTCAATTATGATTTTGCTGGAGGCTGTCCCTCATTTTAATGCTGCACTCATTGAACTACCTTTCTGAAATCTAGCTGATATGGCTCACCATAGACATGCTTCACAACATCATTAGCTTTGCAAATGGCTTCATTTCAGTCAATGCAGGCTTCAGTTTTGGCCAATTGTAAAATGGAAATTTGAAAAGGGAAAGGGGAAAAAAAAAAAAAGAAAAAAAAAAGAAAAAAAAACAGATGCACTTAAAACATGAAAAGAATTATTTATATGATAAAAATATATTTAGATTTTCAAAGCACAAGACTGAACAGAAGTGCTCTTTTTATGCTTTCTGAAGATGTTACTGTTAAAAGTCTTTCTACATCAGGCTTAATAAATCTGTAATGACATTTGATGGATTGATTTTTGTGTGGGTTTTTCTTTTCTTTTTTTTTTTTCCTTTTTTTTTTTTGCCTTTCTTTCTCTTCAGAGAAAGAAAAGGACTGACCTGGAGGGGCTGTGGGAGTGAAAAAAACCCACAGGAATGTGCCTGTTTCAGTAAAACTCACGAACAATTTCTAACAGTCTCCTTTCCCTTAAATAATAATCACTTAAAGTGAGAAAAAGAGGGAAAAATCCCCAACGACCCCGCCCTGCATTGGTGGTGCAGAGCTTTGCCTTCCCCGCCCGTGGCTGCTCTGGCCACTCCAGGTTATTGATGGAGGGATCTGCAGGAGGCTCCGCGCTGCTGTCACACAAATTCGGGGCTCGCCGGCCACAAACCAGGAGAGATTGAGACACCAAAACCCCCTCCGGGGGTTCCACCCCGACGGATCGCCCGGGCTGACATTCCCTGTCCCGGGTTCGCACTCCCTGTCCCCGGGCACTCCTCGGTCCCCTGGTTAATATTCCCTGTCCCCGGGCATTCCCTGTCCCCCTGCGCCGGGAGTTGTGTCCCCACCGCCCACCCCGTGGGTGATTTACTGCCCAGGAGTCGGAGCTCTCTCCGGGGCAGAGATTCCTGAGGTTCGTCCTCCTTAAATGTTGGTGGGCACAGGATGGCCCGAGCCAGGTTTAACTCTGCTGCTCCTCCTTGCTGTGACACAACACACCAGGAACGGCGGAGCCCGTCCCGTGCCAGCCCATCCCGAGGGCAGCGCGTCCTCCCGGCATCCTGTCTGGCCCTGAAGGTCACAGAAGGACAGAGCAGGTGTCCCCGCACCTGTGGAAGGGAGAGCAGAGGGGAGGGAAGAGCTGGATGTGTCCTCCTCTGACTTCCTTCAAATCTCCTTTCCCAAGCCACCCCAGGGTTTTCCCAGAGCACATCACCCATCCCTTTTCCAGCTGCCCATCTCCTGCAGAGCCAAATCCAGTGGCAGGCTCTGCCCACTCCTCACCCCTTGCTGTGACCATCCCACACCCACGGGTGACCCCCAGGGGCACCCATCCCTCCCACACTCATTACCAAACCTCCTCCCAGGCAGTGTCTCAGATCCTGCAACACTGACCTCTTTTTTTTTTTTTTTTTTTTTTTTTAAGTGATTTTTTTTTTTTTTTTTTTTAAGGAATATATTGCACACATTTCAAGAAACCCCTCTAGGGTAAAATAAAAAATATATATAGATGGCTAAAATAACAAATGAATCATAAAACTTAGAGATGGAAAAGGACTATTAGATCATCCAATTTATCTTACTGTCTGCCAATACAGGTTTGCTCCCCGCAGACCCTCCCCTGGGCTTTGTCTCGCCTCTCTGACTTAACTCCAGCACACAGGGTCCTCTGCCACTTCCCTGGGAAGGATCATTAATGGGTCAGGAATGTTTTATAGGTGCAGGGCCAAATCCTGGCCTGGGGGGAGTCTCACCTGCAAGGTGCTCGGGTGATGACCCCACTCATTTTAGTGCCCCACAAAGCAGCAATAAATGTGCCACGGGAGTGGGTTTTCACCCCGTGCCCCTGCCCACAGCACCCCACTGGCTGTGGGGCTGGGATTGGGGTCCATAAGGATCCACGTCCTCTCTGTGCTGGAGCCCTGGGTGAGCCAGTGGGGCCACTCACCCACCACCACAGCATTCCCGAACGGATGGAGATGCCAGACCAGCTGTAGGCAGCTCCCAGCAGGCTGAAGAGCCTGTTCTAATTTATTCCAAGGGTTTGAACTTGCATCTCTCTCTTTTTTTTGTTTTTTTTTAATTATTGGTGATACACTCCAGCAGAAGAACAAACAAACAAACAAATAAAATCAACCCTTCAGTTTCTCAGATGGATGTTTTGGCTACAGGGCAACTTTGAAAGCTGGTTCAGTTGTTATTTTTGCTTTCATTTTTTTTGCTGCTCCTTAAAACTGTCTTGATTTAATAAAAGTTAAATGTTTTCATAGGAAAATCAGGCTGGGTGGTTTGTGATTCTTTTATGTACAACACGAATATTACATTATTCAGCAATTCAGGAATAAATTTAATTCTGTCTACCTTTGCTGAGTGTTTTACAATTTAAATAGCTGGTCTGACAGAGGGGTCCAGGCACTCCAGGAGAGCACCAAAGTCGTGGTACAAAGGGTAAGGTGGGACCTGTCCAGGTCTGTGGGAGGCAGGAGAGGAGAGCCTGGGACCAGGGGCTGGGTTTGCCACCAGAAGGAGGATTATGTGACCCATATGAGGCACCATAGAACAGGAGGAGAAGAGAACACTGAGAGGGGATCCCATCACTCCATACAAATATCTCCAAGGGGTGTCAGAGGATGGTGCCAGACCCTCCTCAGTGGTGCCCAGCAATGGGATGAGGAGCAGTGGCCATAAACTAAAATAAGTTCCACCTCAGCCTGAGGAAGAAATTCTTTCCATGAGGGTGGCAGAGCCCTGGAACAGCTTCCCAGGGCAGGCATGGGGTCTCCCTCTCTGGAGACATTCCAAACCTACCAGGATATGTTCCTGTGTCACCTGCTCTGGGTGACCCTGCCTTGGTGGGGGGGTCAGACTGGGTGATCTCCAGAGGGCCCTTCCAACCCCAACATTCTGTGACCCACGGTTTGCCCCGAAGTTTTGAAATGCAGAAGTGCCCCTGGGCTGGTCCCCCTGCACAGACAGCCCCATTCACATCCCCCCTGATCCCTCCACAGCCAGGGGGGTCCCAGCCCAGGGACATCTTCAGGTGGGACTGGCACTGGTGCCAGGATGGGCTGAGCTTCCCCAGGAGCTGCTGCCCCGCACTCCCGAGCCAGGCTGGACACGGCTGGAGCACCACACCCAGCACAGCAGCTGCAGGGGGCTGTGTCACTCAGGGCAGTTTACTGGGAAGATTTATGGTCGGGAAGACAAATGTTTAGAGGAACAAAAGGCAACCCCACATCCCCTCAGCATCTGTTCCCAGCTCACACTGACGCCTCAGCCGCGGCTCAGAGGCAGCTCCGGAGCAAACCAAGCTGTTAACTGGGCTCCAGGCTGCCCGCAGGGAAAAGGCAGGAGCAAATATCACAGGAAAAACAATCCAAAATGCAGCAGAAAACATCAGGCTGTGTCAAGTTGCTGCCCACTACTGGGAAGATCTTTGCTCGGGGGAAGGAGTCGAGTCCTGAGGATGATGATGATTGGGATCCTCCCGGGACTCAGCACACACAGACACCCCAACTGCCGCCCAGGGCACGGGGCTGGGGCCTCGTCCTCCTCCACCACCCCATCCCAGGGGAGCAGGAGGGTCAGGGCAGGTGTCTGTCACAGCAGGACAAACAGACACATAGAGACATCCAAGATTTTGGCTACATGCACACGAGGACTGAGCATGTCTGCCCATGTCCCCTGGTGTTGGTGACCAGCAGTGACTGGCATCACAAATAAGTAATGAAAAGGGATGTGTTCCTACGGGATCCCATCAACAGGAGGACACAGAGCTCCCAGTGGGTCCCCAGCTCCCCATGGCCCCAGTACCTTAAACACCACCCACCTCAGCAGTTCTCAGCTGCCCCAAAGCAGTTCTTAACCAAGCTGTGCTTTGGGGAAACACACTTCAAATCCTGCCTTTATTTTTTCTCAGCACATCAGGCCACGTCAGTCTTGTGGAGCAAGGTCCAGACTGCTCAGTTGTGTAAAATTTTCTACTTTGGCAGAGTTTTCTGCAGCCCAAATGGTAATCCAGGCTAAGCCCTTTGATACCTCCTCAGGCTGTCCTACAAAATACACCTGAGCCCCTAAAATATTAAGTGTGTTTCTTGTCTGAAAGCCATGGTGAGGGAAGAAGAGAATTCCTGAAGAGATCAGATAAACCTCAACACTAACAAGAGCATTTGGGAAACAAAGACTGTCTGCACAATGAAAATAGTTATTGCAGTGGTACTGACACTTGAAAGGCATTTACAACATTTTTAACACAGGAAAGACATAGTTTTGCTGGTGAAGTGGTGCTTTTATGGCTGTGATATCTTTAGGGACTCTAGATGTGGTGATGAACCAGCCTTGGGCCCACTGGATGTTCCTGCAGTGACCAGACAGAGCAGGGCTGCAAACATTGGGCATTTCAGGAAACATTAAATTACTTAAAAGACAGATTTCCCAGGGAAATATACCTTGAACACGTTTCTTCTTCTTTTTTTTTTTTTTTTCAGAAATGGATGCCAGCTTTACATTAATATAATCTATAACCATGCAAGTACAGCTCTGGTTTCTCGGTTACCAGCCCTGGTTCTCCACCAAAAAGTCCTTTTTGCTGTCAAACTATCACTGATCTTTATTTTTAAAGCATTCTCAACCAAATTCACTGCATCTGGCTGCCTGAGCGTGCAGCTCAGTGCCGTGGTGCAACTCAGGTGGGATTAAGGTGTCCCAAGACTGGGCTCTGCAAATCCAGTGCCAAAAATCACTAACAAGTTAAAAAAAACCCCAAACTCTGGAACCAAAACCAAATCCAAAGCATTTCTTGAACCAGGATGTTCGATATTACCTTTTAATTGACAAAAACAACAATGTTACAAGTGTTTAAGAATTTTGTTTGCTTGTTTTTCTGAAATAATAAAATATTGATGGCTCTGGATAAACTCATCCCAGAAAATATTTAGGTTAAATTAACAAAGTGAGGAGCCCCTGAGCTCAGGCAAACAGCAATAGTGCTGGTTGGAGAAGGGGGAAATCACATATTTTATATGAAAAGTCCATCTGTAAGCAATTGTGCTAATGCTTTAAAGATGATCAGCTCAGGCTTTTGGAGTCAAACAGGAAAACAACCAAAATTCTTATCGGGAAAGAAATTTTTCAACCTGAAAACAGATTCTGTCAAAATGTCAGAGGCCCAGATTTAGGTTCTGCTAAAAAGAGACTTTAACAAGACAAAATTCGAACAGAAATGCTGAGTTCAATTACCTCTTAACCTCAAGTAACAGCTGGAGGGAGACCAGAAATACGACCCCAAACTCAACAGTGAAGGGGAACCAAAAGGAAAGAGAAATTAAGAGTGTCTCATCCTCACCCTCCTTTGTGAACATACAACACCAACACTGAGAAGGGCAGGGGCAGGTGCTTCATTTAAGGGTTTTTTTTTTTACCCCAAAACTGAGCCTGGAAAATACATTCCCTGGATAATCAAGAGAGCTGAAGTGCAGAGCCACTGCTCCTCCTCCAGCTGAGAACAGGAACCTGCCCCAGAGGTCGGAAATACCTGGGCCTGCTGCTGGGAAGTTTTGGGAGGTTTTGGTGAGAGGGATTTGGAAAAACACAGAAGGCAAAAAATTCAAGTTTGGTGAAAATGTATTTCGGCGTTAATTATCATTTCACTCAGTTCTGATCTTTTTTCCCAAACTATTTATGCTCAACTTCGACATTAAAATTTCATTTGGTTTGCTCAGAACTACTTTATTTAGCAATGTTTAATTAGATTTTCGAGAACATACATATATATATATACATATATTAAAAATTCAGAACTGCCCGAAAATGAAATAACATTTCATTACAAAATGTGAATTTTTTTTTTTTTGCTTTAAGTGAGAGCTACTTCCTGATTTTCCAGAATTATCAGAAAACTATGAAGCCTGTGGTTTCCTCGGCTCACGTGGGTAACGCAGACTCTGCCTGTTCTTTATCTACCTCTTGTTCCACTAAACTGCACCAAAGACTGAGGGATGAAATCACAGGAAGGTTCTTTGCAAGTAATTATTCCACAAGATCAAAAAAAAAAAAAAAAAAAAAAAAAAAAAAAAAAATCAGTAATTAGGTCATGATTTTCAGAGAGGATTAATAAAAACATTTTAGATGTGTAAAATGAGTTTTAAATGCCAAAGTGTTCCATAACTATTTATTAGACTGAACTTGCTCATGCAAATAGTTTTGTCCCCAAGATCCACACAGAGGAATGTCCACAGTGATTGTCCCACGTTATAAAACACATCATTTAATTAATAGTAAAAACCCAAGCAGTCAAAAATAATGTTTGCCAGCAGCTAAATCTGCTCGGTAGCAACACATTTCAGGAAATATTGATCGGGTGAGAAGAGAAAATCGAGGAGAACGTTTCCGTATCTCCAGATTTTCTCTGGTCCATCTGCCTTGTCGGGGAAGTTTCCCGGTGATGCCGTGATTGTTGCTCGCATTATTAAACAGGTCACCGCCTTTCAGCCCGTTTGGGCTGTTGGGGGCAGCTCTGTGTTTATTAGGTACTTTTATGCGACTGCTAATTAATTCTGGTGTCTAAAGTAAACTTGTGCCGGGAACACGCGGCAGCTCCAGCCCCGCGGGCGGGTCCCGCTCCTCGGCTTGGCCAACACCGCCACCTAATGCCGGCACATCCCGCTCCGCTGGAGCTCCAAATACCTGGAATGATGCTCCCGTCGCCCTTCCCGCCGCACCTCCCGCCCTGCTGGACCCCCCTTGTGCCCAGCTGGAGGTGCCCCGGCAGCGGGGCGATGTGGCTCTTTGGGGGTGCAGCACACGCGGAGCGGGGGGAAGAACCTCTCCCCAGCTCACAGAGACGTTTGGGAAGCGCTGAACAACAGAGATGAGCTCCCGGAGGCTGCAGGATGGAATTCTGCGTGCTGGGAGTAGGGATAGCCTCAGGGGAAGCGAAGGGAGAGCAATTCTGGAGAGGGAATGTTCTTGTTATAGGGAATATTATTATCAAGACCCAGAGCTCCCCAGTCCTGCAGAAAGGTCGGGAGCAAAGTGATTTCATTCCACACAAATACACAGGAGGAAGATAAAAAGCTGCTGTGTCTGCCCAAACAGCTCAGATCCAGTACCACAGTGAAGGGGTGACCTGGGCAGACACCACACCTTCACGTTTGTCTTCACCTCACCGAGTCTGTGGCGGGCTGGGAAGTGTTAAACCAGAGCATCTTGTGCTTTGCAGTGCCATGCTCAGCCCAGCAGCCTCCTCTCTGGAATTCTGCTCCAACAGCAACCATAGCTCCTGATTTTTGCAATATTTCACATCTGACCCAATACTGGACTCTCAATAACAAACTCCAAACTAAATAAAACCACTCAGCATACAACGGACCCTTGTTACACATAACAACACATGTCAAAATGGGCATTCTTGCAATTAGCATGTGATTACTCAATCTGCATAATTACACATGGGAATCATGCTGTAGCATGTTTGGAACTGCTACATCTCATTTTCCCCAGTAATCCTAAATCATATAAATATCTTCTGTAGGAACTACTACTTTAGATGTTACGAATTAATATTAATTCGTAAAGATGAAATTGAATTAAATGTACTGATTTTAATGTCATGAATGCACTCATAACTATTTTTTTCCCCTGAGAACCATCTGCAATTTAGAGACTTGCTAATCCTAATTAAATGCACTTTTCTCAAGTGTGTGCAAATGAAGGGAGAAATCTGCTCGGGAAAGCACTTGCAGATTTTCCACTTCCACAAGAAACAGTTTTGTGATTTAATATTAGATCTCCCTTGTAAGTGAAAATGAGCGTTGCTTCTTTGCAATTTCAGGACATCCAGCAGTCTGAGGATGGATCTGAACCAATAATTAGCTAAAAGCAGAGGAGGAAGAGCCCTCAAAGAAGTGTTTGTGATGCTGGTCTGAACATCCACAGAGAAACACTGTTTGTTATACCCTCCCTCATCTCAGACAGTGCTCCAAGCCCTCTGACTCTGTATGGAGGCACCAAACAGAACCTGCACTGCAGATTATCAAGGAAACAGAACCACTGGGTCAGATTGGAAGGGCCCACAGGGGTCACCCGGTCCCACCTCCTGCTCCAACAGGGCCATCCCAGAGCACACGGCACAGGATTGTGTCCAGATGGCTCTGGAATATCTCCAGTGAGGAGACTCCACACCCTCTCTGGTCTCTGTTCAGTGCTCGGTCACTGCACAGGGAAGAAATTCTTCCTCATGTCCAGGTGGAACTTCCTGGGCATCAGTTCCTGCCCGTCCCTCGTGTCCCATTGCTGGGCCCCCCGAGCAGAGCCTGGTCCATGCTCTGCCCCCTCCCTGCAGACCCTGACACACATGGATGGGGTCCCCCCTCAGTGTCTCCCCTCGAGGCTGCACAGCCCCAGCTCCTCAGCCTGGGTGAGGGGGCAGAAACCAGAGCAGCCCGAGAGCCACCTCACACTCTCCCCTACAGCAGCTCCACCGACACCAGCAGTGACGAGACACCCTCATTTTATTCACTGCCACAATTTATTTCTAGTTTTGGCCTTTCCCCAGGGAGAGTCTCAACCTTCCCATTAATCCAGCTTAGGCTGGGAATAACATTTATCTCAAAGGCATGGGGGGGAAAAAAAGTTTCACCTGTAGCAACCAGAGACCACATCTCTGACAAAACTAACATAAAAAAAAAGCACACCTCCAACATCCCACAGGGTTTGGAGATGCAAGACACTCCAAGTGCCTTTTCAACCTGCAGACAAATATCCCTGTACTGGTCCTTATCTTCAGCACCTCCTTCTCAGTCAGGCAGTGAGAGCTGCTCTTTAATTCACCTGCAGAACTCACACATTGGTCCAGCAAATGATGACCTACAGTCACTGCAATAAGCATCCTTTGTCTCCAGGTCTGTGTGGCTCATCAGAAACTCATCACATGGCCCCTGAGAGGCACCAAAGCCGTGCCTTACAGCAGACTGCAAAGCTCACATTTACTCCTTGTACCCCCCCAACCCTGTTGTCACCCAGCACCACACAGGTCACCCCAAAGCCCCGGTGAGCGGCACCAGCAGCGACACTCCCAGACCCCTTTGTGCACCACAGGCACCACAATTCCCCTGGTACATCATGTTCCCCTCAAGCCCCCACAGCTGGAAGGTTTCATGCTCCCCAGCAGCACTGCTTTTAACAGAAGCACTTAAGCCAAGAACCTCGGCCACCCTACTCCTCCAAACCTCACCAGAGCCAGCCCAGCTGAGCCTGTGGCTTAACAAGGCTGTGCTCACCCACTGAAATGGGGCTGATTCCCACTGAAATGGGGCTGATTCCCACTGGGGCTTCAGCTGGGGAGTTCCCATTCTGCCCCGATGAGCTGCCTTTGACAAGTCTTTCCCAGCTGCCTTCAGAGCTCAGAAGCAGGTTTTGAGATGTGGCCAGAGGTGTTGGGAAGGTCTGACACCTCAGGAGAGTTCCAGGGACAAGACAGACCTAGAAATTTTTTTTTTGAAACATACTTGGTTTCAAAAACAATTGATAATTTAATACAATTCTGAAGTGTCACCAAAAAGAAAATATATATATATATACACACACACACACGGTCCCCTGATAATGTTATTACCACAAAAAAATGCATCCAATAACTCAATTTCCTTTCTGAAGGAAAATAACTGAAAGAGGAGAAACCAAAGGTTTCTTCATTATTTTAAGTTTTCCTCACTGATGGATTTTTCTGTGGAGGGGCTCAGTATTTTCATGTAACAACTGAACATGGCATGAATTTGGTTTGGGTTATTGGCAGCTTCTCCCTCTCCCCCCCACCAGAGCGAGTATGACAAAAGGTCAAGTGAATATGCAGTTCCAGGCAATTCCTTTCGAGCTTTAAAAGCAAGACACAGAAAACAGTTTTGCAAAACACCAAGTCTATATTTACATCCACATGTAATAATATACTCAACTAAAGTGAAATACATCATAAATTAAATGAGTATTGCGCGCCTACTGCTTGACAACTTCCGGTTCCAACAATTAAAATAGAACAAAATGGAATGAAATAAATACATTTAAAAAAAAAAAAAAATCAACAATTTGTACCTCTATATATGCACTGTTATTTCCAAAGACATACAAAACCAGTAGTATCCCAATAGTTAATACTGATGGGCAAAGTGTGTTCTGAAGCACAGGGTGGTGCTGCTGTGGAATAGAGTCTTCAGGTCTGTTTTTCCATTCCAACCCCAGAGATACCAAGATTAAAAAAAAAGCCTTGAAAAACTGTACCAGCATGAAGGGAGATTAAAAACAAACAAGCCTTAGGTCTGTTTGCTGAAACACGTTAAAACCCAGCCCTGCACAGAGGAACAACCTCAGACCCCCTGGCACAGGCAGGACAGGGACAGCCACGGATTCTATAAACTCATGGAGAGATCAGGCAAAAAAAATAGATCAACCATTTTCCAAGTGAATTCATCTTCAAAAAATAGGCTATAAAAGTGCAAAACTAGGAAAACAAAAATCTAGATTATGTACATATGGCTCAGCTTATGAACAGGAAAACAGGTCAATAGTGTACAATTTCCTGATACACAGCACTTCATTCCATTGCCAGTTCACAGAGACAGTAAAAATAGGTCCCATATCCAGGAACTAAGACAGACAACTGGAACATCTCAAGTTGCATAAGGCTTCTACATTTTTGCTATTTTACATTTGCTGTATGAGGGAAGAGAGCAAAACGAACAGTGCAAAATATTTCTTTTTTTTTTTTGTTTTGTTTTACTAAAATATATGGAAGTCAAAGCCAGGTCCAGAAGGAGTTAACTCTTAACTACAGGTTTCATGAGGAGAAACTAGGAAAGCAAGTCAAAATATGCAACAGTTCTGCTTTACTGGCTGGTAACTGGCCATCTTCCCTTTACAAAATTTAAACTGCATGTGCATTAGAAAAAACTCTTGTTGTCTTCACAAAAAAATAAAAGGAGATATTCTCCCATTTACAGGTTACTTCTCACTCATTTTAAACACCCAGTAGATGCTAAAACTTGACATCAAGAAGCTTCCAAGCACAGTTAATAAGGCTCCACCAGAGCCACATCCCTTTTGAAGTCTGGAGATCCCATATTCATATTGCAAGTCTTGTTTGTGACTTTACAGCTTGGACAAAGGTGCAAAGTAGTTTTTTTCTCTAAATGTAACTGTGTGTGGAGCTTAGTACAGAACTAAACCTCTGCAACACCCAGAGCAGTACGTTTCTCAAGCCAGTCCTAGGGATTTTCTGCTGCAAAGTTTTGGGAGAGACGTTTGAGAGGCTTCTCTGAAGAACAGCAACCAATGCCAAGAGAATAATCCAACCACACTTCAGGAAATCCAAATGTCAAGTATTGCCTCATCCTTGCATTTAAAACCATGCTGGAAACAAGCCCAGAGGACCAGAGCCCTCCAGCACGTCGTGGTCCTCTCACACATAAGGCAGATCAGCACAATGTCAGCACCGTTGCTTTCATGTTCACAACATTTATAAACTGGACAGTTTCAGACAGTTTATTTGGAAGTTGTTGTTAAAAAAAAAAAAGAAAAAAATAAACCAAAACAAAACAACAAAAAAAAAACTAACATAGTTCAACAGGGAAAAAAAAAAACCCAGATGAGAAACTTTCACTTTTATCAAAAAGGAGCATTAAGCCAACAGGATTTCATCTTCACTATTTACAGGTTACCTGAGGTGCAACAGTATATATTCTTTCAAAGAGAAACTCTTCAGCAGCGCTCAAGTATGTAAAAATATAGTTCCTACCTAATATTTGGTCAATTCATTCTAATGAAAAATACTCAAGAAGTCAATGTCAAGATATACATTCTCCACACACCTTCATAACCCAATTGTTTAGACTACTTTTTATGGCTATTTGGTACAAAATGTTAAAAGAACCGATATTATAAAACTGTAGTGTTTCTATATACAGTACAATCACAGCTTAGTTCAGTAGCTTTCACCATTTTCTCTTCCTCAGGGGATGAACTGCAGGTATAACTCCATAAAACATGCATTTGTGTCCTTAGGCCTGGGGGAAAAAGAGGGCAAAAAAAAATAAGTTTGTGGCACATAATTATAAAATAGTACAGCACATTTTCTCAAGGAGCAGCTTTAAAACATAAAGAGAATTTCTTCCACATTCTTGCTCAGTGTATTTAGGAATTGGTATTGCCATATAAGGTCTGCATATTTAATTTTCCAAATAAAAGCTGGCAATCAAGTCTACTTTGGAAGATACTCAGCCCCAAGTAGAGCTACAGGCATGAAATTGAGTTAACTTAAAACATCACAACTGGACACAAATGTGCTTAGTAGGGACAATAAATGCAGTGAGATTAGAAGAATATCAAGAAATAAAGTAAAGTACTTTAAAAGCTGTCAACTAGATGTCAGATAGCTCTGTGCAGACATGTAAAATCTTTCCATAAAATAGTGTGTGCTGGTCCAGGTGCTACAGCATTCCAGACACAGCTCCTTAAATTTGAATGAGGAAAATTATCTGTAGCTCTAGGTTTGAAAAAGGCCCACAGATACATTTATTTATTTATACTCTTACAGAGCACTTGTCTCCTGAGCAGTGGAGGGGGTTGGCGAGTTCTCAGACAGGCACAGCACTGAGGAGCTGGAGCACAGGAATTCCCAGCACCAGGATAAAGCTTCTCATTGACCTCTTCCCCCCAGAGGCTACACCCACCCCTCTGTCAAACAGAGGGAAAACTACTTGGAATAACCTCTCCAGTACAAAGAGGAACTGTGCAGGAGCTGTCAGGACACCCTCACCTCTCCATGAAGCAATCCCCCATGAGGTTGTGTTTGGGGCAAGGCTCGGGTCCCAGCAGGGGTAAAATGAGCAGTGTCTGCATTCTCAGGAAGGATTCACCTACATTTTCAGGAAGGATCAACCCATAACCTCCCACAGGACTCAGCAACTGTGATCACAGGCACTTCCTCTCATTTCTAGTTCTCTACAACATGTTCTCCCACCCCCCAGGACTGACCTTATTTTGACTTTCTGACTAAACTTTGACTTAACCTTGAACACTTCCCACTGGTATTGTACCTAATTAATACATTTATCTTGTTTTAGCCCTCCCATTTCTTTCCAAAAAGGAGCATCTACCTCCTTATTACACACACCATTACTACTATTCAAAACAACTCCTGCTGCTACACCAGCACTTGGTTGAATTTATAAGAACGAGGGAGTTTGTGTCTTTTCAGCTGTTGTGGTTCAGACTTTCACAACCTCTCATCAAGCTGTGCAGCACCTTTGATGCCACGAGAACACAAAGCAAGATTTGAGCAACAATTAGTTCAGAAGGTTTGTTTACCGTTTCTTGAAGGATTTAATTCTTCTTGTCACTGGGCCTGAAGTGTGAGTTCCCCACGAAGGGCTCGTAACTCCTCCTCTGCAGGAGGCTGCTGGGTAAGTGTTGGTAAGACACTGATCTCTTCCCTGGAAAAAAATAATTTAGAGGAATTAGAATTATTTCCTGCTAATGTCAGGTCTACATCAGCATCCAGGTTCCCAAAATACCACAGATGCCTCAACAAATCATCTCACCATCAGGCCTCAAGACATAGATATTCCCAGTCCTGATTAATGATTATGTGAAATTCACTGTCCAGAACAAATACAAGGAGAATGAAAAGTATTAATTTAACAACTTTGTGCTAAGCTTTATAAACATAATGTCCATCTCCAGGTTTCATTCATTTTATTTGCAAGAAAGACATTTCTTTGCTTAACTCATCATAGCAGAGGCCTCACCTAAGGAGGTGAAAGTGCTGCAGGACGTTCTTGTACCTTGATGGTTACAGATCCAGTGCCTGTATTTGTTTGAAAACTCAATTTTTGAATGAGTATTTGAGAGGAAAATTGGGGATACTTCATTGTTGCCATCACAGATTATAAGGCACTTGTGACACTTTAGAGAGTGTTAATATACATTTTCTTGAAGTCCTTTGTTAAGCAATTTTCAGTCCAGTATACAGGTAGTTTCATGTTTATCTGAGACCATTAATTCAGATTTATATATGTGAAATCAATGCCTGTTCCATATTAAGTCTTACTACCTCAAGCAAGCAGTCAAAAACACTTCATAAAATTAAGGAAAAAAGTCCAGAATCATTACTCCCACAGGATACAAAAAGCCCAACTGCCATCCATATTCCATGGAAGCTTTAAATGCAGCATTGGGAAAAAAAAGCCAGCAAGCTTTAATTAAATTAAAATGGCAAAGCTAAATTAATATTTCAACAGAATCTAGGAAGCCATTGGAGTGTGTCACGAGCAATTGTCATTTAATTTGCAGCCTCTGCCAAATCAATCAGCCAACAGGTTATCCTTGATAACATGTTGCCACTGCAAAGGCAACTAATTTGAAAATAACACAAAGTGAGTGGTTTCAGAATGTTTCTGTCTCTTCAGGGCAACACGGGATGGCAGAGCTTACAAGCAATAAGGGAAGGCATCGTGCCTTAATCAAGTTTGCCAAGTGGAACATATTCTCCTGACAACTTGATCCAGCATTTAACATGCGACATAACGTGTTCACGGGACCTAAAGAATGTTGCCACGAGGCACAGGGGCCCTTAGAAAAGGGGTTTGACATCGTGCTCTATAATATCACCAGAGTTCAATAAAAAGAGTGCAGAAAGCTGCAGGTCTGCACCTGCAGTGCTTTGCATGTGGTGTCTTACAAAACACAGCTCTGAGGAGCTGAAACTCTTGACAAACAGTTGTACTTCGGCTTTTGAACCAAAAATAAAGAGAATTTGCAGGAACTTTTATCTTCAGTCTTCACCCACAATAAAACTCTTAACACTGAGAGGTTTGCTGGCTGCTCCCCTGTACCCTCTCAACAACTATCAAGGTTTAGGTTGGGTTCTTCTAGGCAGAATGGTTGGAAAACTAAGAAATTAACCTCACAAACCTACATTTTTTTCTGTGTTTTTATTATTTATATTTTTATTGTTTATATTTTATTTATATTTATTTACATCTTATTGGATAGGGCTTTTTATTGAAGTTGCCAAGAAACCCCATAGAGGGGGGCTTGCTTTGCAAGTCTTTCCAATGTAGGTAACAGCCATAAAAAGTTGCTTTCCTTGCTCCCTGTAACCAACAATGAAATCTTTCTTTCCATGACAACAACCCTTGTCAAATTAGTTGCAGGCACAGTTTTGAGAGCTTTAAGTAACAAGGAATAGTGGAGAGTTCTTGACTCCAGGGTAGTTCTCCAGGCTTGCACTAAAGAGGAGGCAGAAAAGCCATGGAGGTTTCTCTGGCAGACAGGTGGAGCTTCCAAAAGGAGAACAAGGTGGATTCCAGTGAAGTCATAGTTTAAAAATAGTGTTGCATGAACTGCTGCTTCAGCAGCCTGGCCTGGCTGGGCCTGCTGACACAAGGGGAGCATCTCCCATCCCCACACACGCTGCTGGCACCCTCTGTTTCATCCTCTCATCACCAGCAACCAAAGCACAGCAGCACCATTTGTCCTCCTGGCCATCCCTGGGCACTCTGTGCACAACCCAGAGCCCAGTTTACACCCCCACAGCAGCTGCTGGTCCAGCTCAGGGCACACAGACAATGCTCTTCACCAAATCAGCCATTAACTCCACAGCCTCCTCAGTGAGCCAGCTGGGGTGTTGGCTTTCCTTCATCCACTCCCCACCCAGCCTGGAAACACAACTGGGACACTTTCCCTCATCCTTCCAGAACCCACTGGGCAAGCCTGGATATTTATATATAAATCTGATATATTTTTGAAGCCCTCAACCTTAAAACAAGCAAACAAAAACCAGAACAGTGTTAGCACATTAATTTTTTTGCCCCATAACTAAATGTAGATTTAGTATTTTGCAGTTTGCTCTGACCTCAAGTAACACACCCCTGGCTTGTTACGAGCCCAGACTACTTCAGAAGAGTAACTTTACTGCTTTCAGAGAATGGGAGTATTCAGAGTTCAGGAACAGACTTTAAGACTACACAGCGCACACACACACACTATTCATTTTTATAGTAGGATCTTCATTTCAATATTCAAAGTCCTGTATTTGTAGCTAAGTCCATGCTGACCTCAGCTCCAAGTCATAAATACCACCTTCTAGAAATAGTCAGACAACTGCTTAAATATCACCCAGCACCTTTTAATCTTGGCCTCCTGCTAAGTTTTGAAAATGCTGACCAAGAACAAAACACAAAAAGCATGTATTTCATAGAAGTACCAAAGTTTTCCCAATACATCACAAATCATTTATCTCTGCTAGGCCCAGGATTTTCCATACAGCATTACTACACCATAATTACAACAGCAGAAACCTGTTGTCCTGATTTAACAAAGTATTCTGTTCCTGCTAAAAACTAAACATTAAAAAACATCACTGAAGAACAGAAGTATAAGATTTAAATCATAGTTTTATGATCTGCAATACATCCTTTTCTGCTATTTTTTCTTTTTTTTGTAAGAAGTTTTATTAATATTCCAGATGGTTCAAGACTTCTGGTACATTAAGCAGAAAGGCTCATTCCATATCCTGGATTAGTCGACATGTCTGGAGCACTCTGATGAGCAAACAATACATGTTTGCTATCAGAGCCCCATGGCAGGGGGGAGGAGGGAACCTGAGGAACTTCAAATCCCTCTTTAAAATTCAGCCCTTCCTTGCCTAATTCCCCAAGCCAGGAGTTTGCTGAACCTGGATTTTAAATTTAAAGTCCGAGCACTGACTGGACTTAGTGAAACAGTGAGTACAGCTTTATTTTCTGTGCTTCAAGGTGGGTACAACACATTTACATTCCACTCCCCTCCCTCTGTACCAGTGTAGGACATTTAAGGAGGAAGGGGACACCGTACCTTCTCCTGTAGAGCTGGTCACTTGGCCATTGCTGGATCCACAGGAACCGTACAGTGCCCCAGAGCCATATGGCTCATAGGGTTTGAGAGCAGTCAATGCACTGGGAGGATCAGCATCATCTGAATTCAGAAGCCCTTGTTTGGTTGGCAAAGCAGAGGGTGCAGGTTTGGTGCGAGGGTATTCCTGAGGTAGCAGATTTGCATATCTGTTTGCAACACGAAATCTGCTCATTTCGTATCTCATGTAATTGGCCATGGGAGAGTCCACGTGGTCAACAGCCACCAGGGTGGGTTTCACTCGTTTGGAAGAGGGTTCACCATAGTCTAGGTTTACATTGCTCCCAGATTTACTACAAAGATAGTCCCTTCCTCGATGACAAGCCCAGGCGGGTTCATTTAGGTGAGAGTCAAGAACCCCATTCATGCTGCTGCTTATCAGACCAGACTGAGTCACTGGGGCACCCAGAGCTTTTATCTTAGATTCAGACCTTTTTACTCTGTCCAGCACTGGAGAGATGCTGGGACTGGAGTGCACTTCTTGCTGAGGTTGTCTGTAGTTATTTGCCTGAGCTCCACTATTACTTGGCTGTTTATGAAACTTGAGGTTATTGGGGGCTGTGCTGCTCGACTCGGTCGCTGAGAAGAGAGGGGCTTTGTTCTGTGCAGGGGGACATTGTTTAGCTTTCCCTGTTTGCAATGGTTTCTGCTGTGTAGGTGGGGAAGTCTTATTTTTATTGGAAGGAGGAGACAGAGGAAGCACATCTTTGCCCAGCAGAGCTGGGGGACACCCCGTGCGCCGGGCCTTGGCCACGGCCTTCGTTCTGTAGCCGTTCTTGTTAACGGTGTCGGGGTTGTACTTGTGCATCAGCCTCTGGTGCATCATTAGGACTTCGGGGTAAAAAGTCCTGTAAGTACAGAAGGGGCAGGTACTGGGTGCTATCAGGCCTTTAGTTGCAACCACTGAACATTCTTGTGAAGTCTTGCTGGATAAGTCCAAGGGCTGCTCGTGACAGCTCGCGACAGGTTTGTGTTTGTAGTTCTCAGTGCACTCCTGCACATCATCCACATTTTTTCCACCAATAAAAGCACAGATATACTGGACATCATCTTCCTCTGATGCCACAGAAACCTTTCTCTCTCTTTTATGAGGAACATTAAGCTGAGCTTCCTTTGTTTCCTTCTCAGCCTTTAGTTTTTCCACATAAGCAGTGGGCACGTTCTCGGGTATTTGATTGGAATTGTTACAAAGAGAACCTTTGTTCGATTCCCTGGAATTGTTTTTGATTTTTAAAAAGACTGTGCTGCCTATTGCATTGCTCAAGGACAGAACTTCCTTTTGCTGCTTGGCAGGTGGGCAGCTCTCAGCATCTTTGGCACCATCAAAAAGCCTCTTCGGGTTTTTGGTTTCTTGAGCACCATCAGCAGCCAGCGAAAGCACCGTCTCCTGATTCCGTAATGAAACTTTGCTGTCACTTTTCACGTCTGCTGCACTGTCACCGTGCCTGTCCTTGTGATGTCTCTCTAAGTGATACCTCAGTGAAGTTTTCTGTGCTGCTGCATACTCACAGAATTCACATTTGTACGGTTTTTCACCTGAAACACAGTTTTATCAGTAAATAAATTTGACGTGATTTGAACACAATAAAACACACGGGAATAACGGAGACCCTAAAACAGTAAACCAGATTTTTCTCTCCCCTTCTGCAGCCCCAAACCCATTTAAATAATTTAAACATCTTTTTGCTCTGACTAACTACAGTGACATCTTCTGGCTGCAGTGGAGAGATGTTTCCCACACAGCTGGCCACGGATGGAGATGGGAGCTGACATGTTTGGCAGAGATAAGCAAGAAGTGTAACTGTGGGTCAACTCCAACAACTTGTAGCCCTTGATCATACCACAAGTGTGCTATTCAACAACACCAATGGCACAGCTCACCTATAAATAGAGCTGCTTCCCCAGAAACAGGGACATGCAGAAGTAAAAGAGTTTGCCTGGCCAGAGAAAATAAGGAGTTGAAAAGCAGGCTCAGCTTTTCACAGGTAGCAGCGGCTGGCAGACAAAAAACTGAATACCTGGGAAACAGGCTCTTTTAAAAAATTAAAACCAAACCCAAAACTTGTTGCTACACTGCTAAAAGCAGAAAAAAACTCAAGTTTTAAAACGTATTGTGTTTTTAACAATACCTGATGCAACGAGTTCTATTCAAAAACATTTATACTTAGGTAAATAATTAATTCTAAGACATTTTATTGCAATTATAATATTTTTTTAGCGTTGGAGAAGACCTCGTTTTTAATATCAACAATTTTAAAGCTAACTTCTGTTTTTCATTTTAAAAAAAGTGGATTCAGCAGGCTTCCTTCCCCTCCCACAAAGGAGAAGCCCCCATTACCTGTATGAGTTCTGAGATGAATGTTGAGGTAATAATTAGAGCGAAAATACTTTCCACAGTAGCTGCATTCTCTGGAGGTTCCAAGGGTTTTAACTTTTGTTCTTTCCAAACTATCTTCATTTTTATCTTTGGGAAAAAACATAGGTATATTATTAAGAGCAAATGCAGTCTTGTTTAAAACAATAACTATTTTAACTGGTTTTTTTAAGAAAAAAACCACAGAATTATGAACTGCTGTCAAATCCCATGGTCTACAAGTATCTTTTGTTCTCATCTCAAACCACAAGAATTAAAATGCTAAAAGTTTAAAAGTTCTGTTTGTGTCCAGGAGCTGTGGCTTGTGACTGAAATGAAGGAACCCAGAGAACAAGATGCAAAACTATGGCTCAAAGAAGAAAAAAAAGTTCTCTTTACTGACCTACAGGAACTTGATGGAGAATGGCCCATCTCAAAAACTCACACAGGTTATAAAGTGCACCAGTTTACTAAAAGGAGTGCTTGAATTAGTGTGAGAATCACGATTCTGAATAAAAATGTGCTCTGTGCACAACGGCCAAACACAAGGAGGTGTTTTGGGGAAGGAGGGGCAAAGAAATAGATGTAATTTTGTATTAAATCTAATAGTAATATTATTTCTGTGCTAATCAGCAGTGTATCTGTATAATAGCATCTTTAGATTTGATGAGCAATCTTTCCCTAGAAACATTAATGCTAAAGCTTGGAGAAATATAGACAGGGAAGTGGCCCGGGTGGACACGTGTATTCCAGGAACAAATCCAGGGATGGCCAGGTGGTTCCACTCGAGTGCAGCTGCAGCAGGTGCCACTGGAGGGCGGCAGGGACAGGGAAATGGGAGAGAAGAGCTCTCCCAACACCGCTGAGCAACGAGACTCTGCTGGCAGGTTCAATAAAAACAGAGACAACTTCAGCTAAACACCCAAGTCCAACTGGAAACCAGGAGAAGGAAGGAGACCTTTGGCTTGACTAAGACTGCAGGGGCTTAACAGATCGAGGTTAAAACAGTTCTTTGAGGTTCCTAAGTGTTGGAAAGGTTCTCTAGTGGAAATGCTCCTTTGTTTGGCTCAGCTGTGGCTAAGCCGAGCTGTAGCTGAGTTAAACAAACACATCATGTCTCAATAGCTGTGACTCAGCACCCTCACACCGAAATCTGCTGTGCTTTAGGATAAGATGCTGAGAAACAAAACAAGCACGTTAACATTAGGTAATAATTCCATTCCTTTGTTACTGGAGGCAAAATAAAGGGCTGCACATTACCAGAAATGGAAAAGTCAGCCCTGTGTGTGTGCCAGGACATTCTGTACGTCGTGTCTTTCCTTGAGATTATGCAAGTGTCTGTTCTTTAAATGCCGACTCGGAGCATGTCACACACAGGAATGTGAGATTAGCTGCAATCTTCGCTATCCCTTTCTGTCCCCAGACAGGCAATCTTTTTCAATTAAGGAATCATTCAGTATCGCGTGCTTTTCCAAGACACTGTGACAGGCAGAATTAATCCTGGGTAATGTACAGATGGAGCCTATCCACTCTGTCAGCAACCCTTCAAGGAGGAGGACTTAAATATATACCTTACACACATGTCCACATATTAACAGCCTGCATGTCCTTGCACAATGGATTTAAACTTGCTGGCTCTGACATTTAGGCTTTCAAGTTACTTCTGTTCAAAACAAACACAGAACTTGCAGTTTGACAGAAAAAGTTTTAAATTATTCTTTGCTTCTCAGGGTCTTAAAAACTGCTGGAATCGAGCACCGAACATTTTCTGCCCTTATGAGATGCAGGGGGAAAAAAAGTGGAATTGTAATAATTTCTTCAGAAATACTCTGGGTAAAGAAGGGATATGCAACACTCCAAAGCATCCAGTAAAGAGAGAGAGAAGGGGTGAGTAAACAGATTAGACTTTTCCTACACTGACTGTTATCAAGGCTATTTCAGTGATTCCAGTAACTCATAACTGCAGGAAAGCCCAACAAAACTTTGAAGACCTCAAAAATGGCAGCATCCAAACCTTTCCTTTCCCTGTCATTTTTCTCTTTTCCCTTTCCCACCACCATAACATTTCCTATCTGTTTTTTTAACATTTCCTACCAAATTCTGACCAGATAACAAAGACACAATGCATTCTTTGGCTCTGAGGAGTTCCTAAACAATTCAACATCAGCTACTTCAGACTCAAGTGCTCCAAACTCTCCTCACCTAAATGAATTGTTTCCGAGAGCCCATCTTCAGATCCATCTTCGGAGCCTCCTTCCATTCGCTCTCCTGCTCCGTTTTCCTCCAGGTTTGCAATTATATCAGCACAGAACGTCCTGGAAGCAGCTGAAGTCTCTCCATCAGCCCTCCTGTCTCTCTTGTGCACCCTGGAATGAAGGACTAGCTGGTGGTATGTTCTGAAGGCTTTCCCACACTCGGAGCAGTGTGTTGGTTTCTCTTTGTTCTGGGATGATTTAGAATCCATCTCCATAGAAGGCACTTCACCACCTGGATGTTTCAGTTTGTCCTGGGTTAAGTTACCATTCCCTGCGTAACTGCTGTTTTTATTTACTTTTGACTTCCCTGTAGTTTCAGCCTGGCTACCTTTATTTGCATTCCAAATTTCACAGAGTTCTTCTTTATCAGAAGATGACTCATCATTGTCTGTACTTCCTTCTTGCCCCGGTTCTTTCACTTGGCCGTGGCCAACTGCAATTTTCCCTTTGGTAGCCAGCTGCCACGCTTGGTACGTGGTGAAAGGATCCAGCTCAGCAATCCATTTGGCAGGTTTCTGCAGTTTGTCTTTATCTGGAACTGAATTTGGTCTCAAGTTCAAGAACTGGAAAAATTCCTGGTGTTGAGATGTTTCTTCTGCATTCACTTCAGCAGTCACTTGGGGGCTTTCACCGTTGGCTACTGATTCTTTGGTGTGCACTTTGCTGTGCTCAATTAGAGTCTCTTTATTGTGAAATAGGAAACCACAAACCATACAAATTTTGTAAGGTGACGTTACATTTTCAGTTACATGCTCCTGCACCACCTCATTTATTGTTACAGGGCCTTCAGAACCTTGTTGGTGTTTGTTCCTTGAGCCAGGCTTTCCAGTGTGCGTCCTCATGTGATTTTTGAGGAACCAGGGCTCTTTGAATCTTCGTCCACAAACGTTACACCAGTACGTGAAAGAGTCTTTATGCTTTTTCATGTGTGCCTCAATGTCAAAAGCTTTGTCAAACGTCTGCCCACAAACTTTACAGCTGAGTTCTTCGCTGTCCTGCTCATTGTTTGGTGAAGGCAGGTTGGTTCTTACCTGACACTTATCCAGAGGGCTGAGATACTCTGCCTCAATCCTCAGGACAGCCGGCTCACACAGCGTGGGCCTGTGCTGGGTTAAAACGTGCTTCCCGAGCTCCTCAGGGTGTTTGAAGGTCTCATCACAGAACATGCAGTCCAGGGGCATGCAGCCCTCAGCCTGCATGAGGAACTTCTCCTGCAAGCTTTTGTAGGAAATGGTGTTTGTCCCTTTTATTGTCATCGAGGCGTCGCTGTTGTCCATCTGTGCCCCCACGGTACTGGCTATTCCATCCGGCCCTTCCATGTATGCCAGGAGGGGCTGGGTGGGCATGATTCCTCCCTTCTCTGCCCTCTTACATGTCTCACTGGAAGGCTGCAGTTCTTTGGGAGTGCTCGCTGATCACTATAAGGACACTTGTAGAGTTCTCCAACATGTGCTTACAAGTCTGCTGAGCTGGAAAACCTCTGCCAGGAAAAGGTGTGTTTTTTCCACGAGCAAAAATTCTTCTCTTTCAGCTTTATGTGCTTTCACACATCACTGCAAGTGCATCCGTGGGTTCATTCAGTGATGGAATGAGGTTTTTTTTATTGAGTTGCTTCTTCAGATTTTTCAAGTTTACAGATACAGTCAGTTGCACTTAGTTTTGTTGTACAAACATTTCAAATAGTTGCATTGGGCAAAAGACACTCAAGGCCAAGTTCAGTGCCACAAAGAACTCCAGCACCTGGAAAAGAGAGAAAAGAGTCAGTCAGACTTTTCCAAAGAGGATTGTGTCCCAAATAATGAAAACAAGAGGGTTGAGAACTACCAAGTGCTTTTGAACACAGGAGGCATATTTTTAAGAGTCAAAGAGGGACAGCTAAAAGGCATTATGGTCACTTTTCTACCTTCCACACTTGACCATCCCTCTGTTCCATGAGCTGGGTTTTTGTGTCACAACTGCTACAGAACAGCAATACTTTGCCTCTTCTAAACCTGTTCCGACCCAGTTATATAAAGCTGCTGAAACCATATTTCAATACACTCCTGAATTCACAACAAGCAAACATAGCAAGGCCAAGTAACCTTTCCTTGAACCGGTGAAACCACCGTAAAACTTTGCTTGTTTGTTCTTTAAAGGCTGTTGAGCAAAGGACTTTTTTTTTTTTTTTTACACCAGACAGCTTGGAATCAGCTTTTACAGTTCTGGAACACAGGAAGTGTCAGCACAAATCTTTGTATTAAGGACTATTCACTAGTACCACTCTCAGAGCTTTTCCTATCACCCACAAATTTACACTGTCTGTGACAGTTTGGGGCTGGTACAACTGGAACATCTCAAAGTCTGATATAAACTGATACTATTTCTTGAACAGTATATTAATATTTAAATCACACAAGAAGCCAACTACTATGTTTTTAAAAGAAAACTCCTCTACTTTCAAATTGCACACAACAAAAAAGGTGCTTAATTCATTTTCCTCACAAGGGAAAGATTCCACAAGACTAAAAAGGGTTATAATGTAGTTAATCACAACTCCAATTTAAATCTCCAAGTCTACTAAAATTATAATGTCTGCTACCAGCAACTCACCACTCTGGGCTGACAAATTATAGTTGTTTGGAGTTCAGGACTCCACTTGATCAAATTTCTGGATGAAGGAAAAGTCTAGCAAACTAATAAAAGACTAATATAAATTCAAGAAGAATCACTCAGAGACAAGACACATTTCCAGATAAATGAATATCTAATGAAAAGAATTAATTCAAAATCTGACTCAAACTTTCAAAAGTATCTCCTAAGAGCCAGTGATCACACGACTTGAATTAATATGCCCCAAAACAGGAGGAAATTATTGTTGCCAGTTGCTTGTCTTCTATTTTTCTGTATCTCCAGAGCTTACAAGTGTCTTCCCTGTCCAGTCCTCTAACCCAGGTTTAAACAATGAGCACATTTAATACCAAAAGCTTCTGGTTTTTTTAACTCTAGTTGTCCCAGGCCTGGGCCAAAGACTCCTCTCCTGCCAAACCCAACTGGAGGGATCTTGGGGGTGAGGTGGAGAGTGTAAGAGGGAACAAGCCCCTGACAGGCTGGTGCCAACAGAACCTGGATTTTCTTTTCTAACTACACCCTTTCTCCCCATTTTCAGGTTTATCACTGCCATGATTAACACTTCCTCCTTGCATCATGACTCAAAAATCTCCTGTAACAGGCTGCAGGGTGACACTTCTACTGCAGCCTTTGCCTTTGTCCCTTCCCTACTCACTTCTGACTTTCATTCTCTCCCTTATAGACAGCTGGAGAAACTATAACCAAAGTTTGAAGCTGAAGTATTCAAAAAGCTTTCCCTTTTGTAAAACAGAAGGAAAAAACATATCAAAGGGTGCTGGTTAGCATGTTTTACTTCAAGTTTCAACGTGCCTTTTTGTTCTATTTCTACTGTAGTTTTAAGAGGTATTTTTTTTACCCAACAGGATAACATGCTGCAGCAAAGCTCAGTGACTATCTGCCTGAAAATAATTTTGTTTCAAACCAAAAAAAAAAAAAAAAAAAAAAAAAATCCAGGCAAGATAAAAAAAATGGAACAAGCTTAGAGTCAGCTGCATTTTCTTTCCAAGCCACAGGGAAGCGCTCTGCAGGAACAGCTGTAAGAATCATCCCACAAAAATGCCTACAAGAGGCATTTCTGGAGCATGAGGGCAGATCCAAAGGCCAGTGTCTAATGTCCCAAATAGAATTGCTGGGATTTGTCATCCACTACTTCCTTAAAACTGTCTACAAACACAGAAAAAGCCAATTAGGGTTGATTATGCTCCCACTTTGCAGCACTACAATATCCACACAACAGAGAAACAAGAATTAAGTCACTGCAGAGAGGAAACAGATGAAAAGCAGCAAAATCCACACTTAGTGCCTTGTTCTCCACAGCATTCTGGGATGAGGTGAGGGAGAACAGAGCTCCCTCTAACAGGGACCACCACACCCAGCTCTACTCAAACCCAGCCTGGGACGATACAAACACCGAGAGCCACGTCCTTCAAGATTTATTAAAACTGAAGGGACAGGCACAGATCATATCTAGGGAAGGCCCCAGGTTGGTCACTGGTGTGTGAAAAACGCACCTCAATCAATAATGTTTTCTCTGGTAAGTCCTTTAAAAATGAGTCTGTTTCAATCTCAGCTGTAAAAAATTAAACCTGTCCTCAGAGTGTACAACGAACATGGGCCATGAGAGGAGTTCCACAGGAGTCTGGGTCCCGTTTCATTGGGTATCAACAGGTTTCAACAAGCCCCTTGGAGACTTCTTCCATGGTCACAGCACTTTGCACCCACTCCACCAAGCTGTGTTGGCTGCTCAGTGCTTTCCAAGCTTTTAATAGAGGCTCTGAACACTTCTGAAGAACCAGCCACAGCTCATCCTCTAGGCAGCACTGCAAAGCAGAGCAAGATATTCCTGTTTTTGGAATCTCAAATGCCTATTTGCAGTTCAGGCAACCATTGCTCTTGGATATACAGGAGACAGTACCCATAGAGGGGGAAAAAGACTGCAGGTAGCATTTCTGAAGGAAACTGCAGATGCAACTAGACAGAATTATATTTAAACTGAGAGGAAAAGAGAACAAAACTACTGGAGTCAGGAGGTGAGTTAGAAAGCTGTAGTCTTATTCTTGTATCTGGTGATTACACACCTCACTCTGATTAGGTACATGGCTTTTACAAGCAGGCAGGATTTTAGGCTCTTGTTGTTTAGACAAGCCAACACACGCTGGAACTGCAACCCAAATATCTACACCAGGATTTTATCCATTAGTAACAAACCTTTCTTCCTGCTGAAGATAATGTGCCTTGGATTTGAGGACCAAAAATGCTGATTAATCACATTCCTGTTATTCAAAACCCTGTAGGCAGCAGGAAAACTGTCCAGAGTTGCCTCAATTGTTGCTTCCTTGGGAAAGTGGACAACGCGTGGGTTTGACCAACACTGACTGTGGCTGGAGGTCTGTGCATGAGCTCAACAAAAAACACACAGTACCTGGGTTTCTGCTGTCATCTTTCACTTTCAGAAGACCAAAGAACAGACACCCACCAGAATCAGAGCTATGAGGAAAGGAGCAGAACAAAACAGGAAATCCTTCCTTCCAACAGCTGAAAAGCCGTAAGTTTACTCCAGACGAACTCAAGGTTAAAAATAAAGAATGACTTATCCCTCCTCACTAGAAAACTCGAGTTCTGCCTTCCCTGCCCTATAAATGTCACCATGGACCTCACAGCCCAATCCAAGGCCCACAGGCTCCAGGGGCTGCTCCAACACTTTGAGCAGGGCAGGAAGAACCTGCCAGGACTTTTCCTGGCATGGTCCGTCCAGAAGTGACAAATTCCTCTCAGTTCCAGGATGTCACTTATTGTACTTCGCCATTCCAACAGTGCAGAGCCTGAGCATTCAGCAAACTGCAGTTCAACCTGAGTCATATTTGGCTATAGGGCCTTTAGCCAAGTATTTCAGCAGGTTCACAGCGATGCCCATTACATTTATAAACACCACAAAACGTGTATAAATAAAGATTCCACTGGACAGATGAGAACGTCTTGTTTTCATTGCACTTGCCACACAACCCAAGAACCACACCAAAAACCTGCTGCATATAAATGGATTATTAAAACAGAGAAAATTTTAATTAAGTGCCTGTAGAGAAATTTAATTTCTTTTTATTAAGTTACACAACCTAAGACAACATATTACAATCTCAAAGATTTCTTTGGGAAATGACCTATCAGGAGTAATTTTATTGCATTTCTACTTCCTGCATTTCAAAATTTCCATGAATATGTAATAAAAACTCTCGACACACCTTTCAGAGAATAGCAAAGTCTAACCATTGAATTTCCCATTTTAAACATTACAGAGCACTGGGAACAAAAGTTGCATTCCAAGTCTCAGGAAAAATATCTATTCCTTGCTACTCCTGTGCTGGCAAAACTATTGTTAAACTGTAAAAAGCAATGGGGAACAATTACAGAAGTTTAAGTCGTTGCTGCAACACTTTCTGAGAAACAGAAGTGAGAAAACTACTCGAGTTACAGCCAAATTCAGGACACTTGGTTACTGCTCTGCACTGGCAGACACAGCCTCAGACACAACCACCTCACCAACTCTGAGATTCTCAAATTCAAGGCCAGCAGCAAAAATATTGTTCGACAGATGACCAGTTTCTTTCAGCTGCTGCAGATCAACCACCTTAATTTTCACTGTGTCTATCAGACTTGAGAAACTTTCATCTAACTCTCAACTCCGCTTAAAAAAAAAAACAAAACCAAAAACAAAACAACAACAACAAAAATCCTCTTCAGCTTTCCTCACGTTTCAAGAAGTTTCAGGATGTTAAGAGTCATTTTACACAAAATGTTCTTTTCTCTTGGTACGTTTATAGCCCAGAACATGTTGCTGGTAAATGGATTTTACACTGCTGGTTGCTTAATGGAAATTACAAGTTAAACACCTTTTTTTTTCTCGTTTCAATCTACAAGTTTTGCCTTTTCAGAATAGTTGTTCCAGTTTTACCTCAGGAACACAACAAATTTGTTTTATTTAACATGACCTTTTCGTCATTGAGACCACAAATAAAAGCTACCTTCTGAATATTATCTATATTGTCTGGGCACAGCTGTATTGAGGTATAACACTGATCACAGGCAGAGGAGCTCATGCATAACTAAATACATAAATAAATCCTCAAATAAAACCTGAGCTGAGACTGAATTTATTGAGAGCATTTCTTTTTAATATACATTTATATCACTGCATTAAGCTAAGTTGCACCACACCTGGCACACACAAAGACATTCAGCAGAAAATACCATCCCTAAACAGTTGATAAGAACATCCAAGAGCTCCAAACTTTTGGGATGGCACCTCCAGTGCCCTGGGCTGTGTTTGCAGAACCCACCAGTGACACCAGCCCTGTCCACAAGCTCCCACACTTACAAAGTGAAGCCAAGTGTTATTGTGAGTTTCTGATTTACCACTTGCTCCAACACCCGAGCCAGATTTCCAAAATCCACAGTGAGGAATTCCAGGTTTGTCTCTCCAGGCACCAGGGGTTTATGGCAACCACTGAACTTCCTCTCTGCCTTTAAGAAGAACCGTGTGGATGTCACACCTCCACACCTCGGGCCATCAGGTGTTTTCCCTTGTGAGACAGAAATGCCTTTTCTCCCCCAGTTTAAGGGAAGGACAGTCCCTAAAGCCAGGGAAGATGATGCAGTATTTGCTACAGAGGATGTGACCTTATTTCTGACAAAGTACACGACTGAAATGACAACACTGGGAAGTTGTAAAAGCCTGCCCAGATACAACCCGATTTTGCAGAGCAGCACAGAACCAATAACTCCTCATTACTGGTTGTTCCACTGCTTCCTAGGGAGGGGAAGAGCTATCCCCTTCCACCTTTTAACAGGGGATCATTTCACACAACTTCCCAGTGTGTTCTTTGCTAATGGATGAGCACGTGAGTAAAACACCTTTAGCTGCTTCTCATCCTCACCGAGGCTTTTACACCAACTGCTCAAGTACAGAACTGTTTTTAAATACTTTACCAGTTCAGTCTGATAAAGAACCAACACTTGTAAAGGAAATGGAGATCTAGGGGGAGGAAGGGGAGGAAGAGAGTTGTTTGTTTCAGTTGCAGGAAAGATCAAAATGAAGATGTTCAGGTTGAAAAGAGAACATAAAAGATGACCCTAAATTGGAATTTCCACTCCCTAAATCTGCAAATTTAAGTCCCCCTCGTTAGTCTTCATCCTTCAGGCTTGAAGATTTCAAAGTTATCCTAAACTTAAACTCTTAGGGGGGGTTTTCATGGCTTATCCTTTTTATCCTCTCTAAGAGAACAGCTCAGTTACAGTCCCTTCTAACAACACTACAGAGATTCCCAACACAGTGACACCAAGACAATTCACAAAACCAGACACACATACAGAATTCAAGAATGTTATTATCCAGGCATTTCTGCACACGCACTTCAGAAAGATTTTGGGTGGAAAGCTCTTTTATAGTCAGATAAAAGAGACAGACATGCGAGTCCAGCAAACAGGATTTTAATCACCAGTGGAAAATAACTAGTAGTTAATAATGAACAATATTAGGAAAACTCCCTCCCCCCATCTCAGACATCTATACTAATAAAAACAAAGGATATCCTCTCTCTGAGAAACCTTTTCCTGTGGAGTCCCTTTTTCTTTAAGGCTATATGTCTACCAGTGTTTTGGCAGAGGATGGATGAGCTCAATGTGTCTCCTCAGTGAACTGAAAGCCTCTTCTATCAAAAGATGTAATTAGTCCTTTTAAAGCAGGGAACATATAAGCTTGCATCATTTTGCACATGTTTTTCCTCCACTGAGCAAGAGCAAATATAAAAGAGACTAATTCTTGGCATTAAAGGAGGAAGTGCTACAAATAAGTATTGACTTTTAAAGTTCAGAAGGACTGCTCTAACTGCCAGATTTTTTTCCTTTTTTTCTCTGGGATTAGGAGAGAATTTCTCAGGAGCCACAGAACCAAAGTGTCCTTTAGACAAGATGAAGTGGCCAATACCTGTTGTAGAAAGGCTGAAAGACACAGGAGTGATCCTATTTGAAATAAGTCTGGGCCACATTTCACCACTGCTACAGGATGATGCAACTTCATTAAATCAAGAAGTTACATGCACTTAAACTGGCAGTGACCCCTTACCTTACAAAACAGTTTACTGTTCTCTCCACAGCAGGTAAAGGCTCTCTGTGGAATGAGTGATACATTTTTATTGTTGAGTCAGTCTCACCTTACATAGACAGCCTCATGTGTTTAGTCTTGGTTTTCATTTAAAAGGAGATATTTTCAGAGACCTTAAAAGGAAATTGGACTTTTTTACTTCTTGGTAGAAGGATGTAAGGTCTCTCCAGTAGCCACAACTCCAAAGAAGTGGTAAATTCAGTTTACCAAATTAGACCTAATTCCTTATTGCTCAAGAGCCAGGAGTTCCTCCAGAGCAATTATGGACAAGTTGCATCCCTTTGGGCAGCAGAGGTGAAATAACAGGAAAAGAGATTGTTTTACTATTCCTGTATTTGAGACAAGTGGTCACTTCTAAAGAGTTCCCTTTGTTAAGGTGATCAATCTGCCCCAGTGCTCTCACCTGATTTCAGCTCTGAATCCAACTCTTACCCAACACACTCAAACCACTGCACAGTGGCAGGAGAAGCAGCAATGTCTGATTCTTCTTCTCTGCAGAGCACTTGGAAGTGGCCACTTTCAAACACATCCACAATTAGGTGTTTGCAAAAGTCACTCTTGGAAGATGGAAAAAGGTACACGACCCAGGGAAAAGACATTCACTTGTACTCCAGTCATCCTGGACTAGCATCTGAAGGTACTAAAATATAAAAGTGATAGAAATAGACACTTCCAACAGCTGCCTCCTTTCTCCCATGCAGGTGGGAGATCTCCCAGAGACCCACAAATAAACCTCTCTAATTACCCAGCCCTACAGTCTCTCACCCTAGAGGGCTGCAGGGATGTATGTGATCATGTATCCAGCATCCTGGGCTTCACAGTGCCAAAAAAAGGAGAGGCAGCACCCACAACAAACTGACCTCAACAGGCAGAGTCAGGTACCAATTCTTTAAGCATAAGAAAAGGTTAGAAAGGAACAGGAAAATTAAACTGTGATTTGGGCTTCTCTGGACCACTTTACACCCATTTTCCTTACAATGTACTCAACATCAGCCTTTGGTGTACATTGAATTTTCTTCCTCCCGAGTAGCAAAAGAGAGAAGAGGCTGACAGAACCCCCAAGGTTTCACCCCACCAGTTCTCAACTACCACAATAAAGTATAAAAACAATACAGGATCCCTCCTGTAGCTCATGTCAGAGGCAAACTGTACTGCCTCTACTCCACTGAGAAATGCCCCCGTATCTATTGCACATAAACAAACTCAGACTTTGATACTTTTAGTTACATAAAATCTTCAGCACATAGAAAATCACTACCCAGTCAATTATTCACTTCTACTTGGATGGTGTTCTGCTCAAATCTTGAAGTCACACTGATCTACATAGATTTCCCAGCATATTCTGACCACATTTCCTCTTGTACTTTCTTTTGAAATCCTCAAGGCAGCCTGATAACCAGTTCCATCCCCTGCAATAAACTGAAGGCATTGTCTTTCCAAACAAGTATGGCACCTATATTTTTAATTTCAAACTCATTTTTTCCCAGCACATAAGTTCTTTTACTTTGAAATTGAAAGTCTGCTCTTATCACGCCACTTAACTTGCTGCCCCCCTTATAAAAAAAAAAAATGAGGAAGAATCAAAAGCTAGATTTATGATAAGCTATAAACTATGCTCTGACCAAAGTCATGTGGTTATAACAGTAGAAGTTTGAATATATTTTCCCCAGTGACGTACGCCCACGTTTGGCATAAACAAGTTTCATCAGCAACAAAAGGCGATTATTTGGCAATTTCACTGAAAAAAAAAAACAAAAGTTGATTGCTAAAAGCAAATTATTTTGAGAGAGCAGCTTTCTGTCTGGAGGTGCATCAAAACCTAGGGAAGGCTAGGCTGAGAAAGCGTGCTTGGGGTTTTTTAATCCTCTAATGCAACATAGTATTGAGACTCTTACGTGGTTGGTCATATCCTTTTCCTTACTTTTGTGTTCAGCTGCAAATCTCTGGTGGTATGAGTCACATCTCCCTCACAGCACACATACAGTAGTCAGCAGAATCCCCTGAGCACGCTCGGGCACCAGGAAGAAAAACTTTTTTGTTCCTAAAGTCACCTTAAGAAGGGAGGGGGAAGGTGTCACGGGTCAGCAGAAACGCCCCAAAGAGCGGTTTGAAACGAGCGCAGTTATGAGATGTGGAAAGAGGATCTGCCTGGAACGCTGAGGCTCCAAAGGCACAGCCCCACAAACAAGAGGCTGAGCTGGCACATGGCAGCCCCGCTGCAACCCAAAGGCACCGGCCTGCTGTATTTAAAGACAATACCTCAACGGTTAAGTATTACAACGTTTTAAGTGAGATAAATAAGCATAAGACACAGGCAAATATCCTCGGTTATTTAATCATCCTGAAAGCAGCGTGGAAGTGTGAGGGGGAGTTCAAAGGTCAAACTCCTCTTTCAGCTTCTTGCAAAGAAAAGAAAGCTCAGCCCATTTTACCTTGGGGAAGGGGGGGCTGCTCCTTCCATATGCCAGCATTTCATAACACAGGAAAGAGGGAGTGCATTTACATACCCACTGTATGGAATCCTTTACCAGGACAATGGATTCCAAATCAAGGTTCAGGTTAGAAAGAGCCGGGACAACAAAAAGTCCCAAAGAACAAAGGGAAGTTAAAATGTACTTAACGTTTCCCCCAGAGCTTCTTAATTGCAAACTCTCGGATTTTTTGTAACTAAAAGTTTACTGTAATCACTCTTTTGAAAGTCTAAGTGAAACCCACAGTTCCCTTTTAAAATTATTTTCCCCTGATCGCAGTAATTACTTAGCACTTTGTATAAAATATGCTATCAATCTATCAACATAGTTCTAAATGAAAACATAAGAGAAGATATTTCTGAAGATTAGAAAAAAGTGCTCAAAAAAGGAATGTTTTTGAGTGTGATCTAATGAAAGGGGAAACTAGAATCAAGTAACCTTTTGTGTAAGACAGTCTGATAAAAAGGTGCTAAAGTTTATTATTTTCCTCTTTCTACCCCCCCGCCCTAAATCTTGCTCTCCCCACCCCTACACCAAAAGAAAGTAAACCCAAAAAAACATTATTCACTTAAAGAGAAAAAAAAATATCCTCTAATGCAAAGCCTGGAAGCCATTCTCTAAAGACTACTTAATGTGAAACTTTGTTTACAAGATACAAATATAGCCTCCTCACCACACTCAAAACCAGAAAACATCCACTTATTTAAAGAAATGCTTTTTCTATTTAGATCAACAAGGACGTAGGTATTCATTTTAATTTTAAATTCGGCCCCAACAGTGCCATATGAATGTTTTAAACTCATCTATGATATGCACTGTTTGAGAATGTTTAAACAAAGGAAGTAGGAAAAGCCTTAAAATACACAGCAAAACTTAATGGCTTCAATTTTTAAATATATACTGATTGCAGCATGGCAAAATCATTCTCTTATGCTCACAGTCAGCCTTCAGAAAGAATAAGTGCAGTCAGTGGAGTAATTTGTCCCACTGGAAATTCTGTATAAAACATCTACCTAAAATAAACAAGGTTCGCAGCAAGAATCGTCAGTTGCCATTAAGGACACACCTTAAAGTTCTTACCACACAGTAACTAAACAAGTACAAACTAGTGGTGACTGTTTGCTACTTTTGTCTTAAAAGTTAATGAGATCAATTCACTGCTCAGTATCAGACCGTCAGATCATTTTCTTCAAAATGCAAAGAGACAAACAAGCCCCCAGCGCGAACATCCAGTGTTGACTGGTTGATGTGTTATCAGCCCGAGGTTCTTGTGAAGGCGACTGGAAATATTCGCATTTAAACCTGACACCACGTAATGCTAAAAAGGTAAAATGCTGAACTGCTCAGAATCTGGAGCTCTGGTACTGGAAGGCAGCTGTTGTTCCCCTGCCTTTTCTTTTGTTGTGCTTAATCTCATGTCAAGTCATTCAACCAACTCCAAAGCGATGAAGACATAATTGAACAACCTTAACTAAAAACTGATCTACTGTTCCTAAATAGCCATATATGCCGTTGAGAGATTTAAAAGAAAGAAAGAAAGAAAGAAAAAAAGCAAACATATGAAAAAGAATCCATAGAATTTACATCAGCAACTCTGGTGCATGCAGAAGAGTTGCTTGGCTGGAGGCCAAGCCAATCAATAATCACTGTAATAGCCGCGGTTCTAAAGTTATTTGTTTTTCATATTCATCATCCCAGCAAACTTAAAAGGCAAAACTTGAAAACTCAGACACTGATTTCAAGAACGAGCTGCGAGATCTATAACCCAAGTATTTTGCACAGCATTACAATATTGCTCATTAAAAAAACATGTTGCAGAAAGATCAGTGATCACAAAGCCACATTCCTGCTACAGATCTTAAAATATTGACTCAGTTACAGAACTAGTAAAGGGGAAGAAAAAAAAAAACCCTCCTCCACCCTCTCCCTCTTCCCTCCCCCTCTGCCAAAGAATGCAGTTTATCCTACTTATTTGCAACTGTCCTTTTCTATTATCCAAGGAAACGCTGAAACCTCAGTGTGGACATCACAAATTAAAGTCTTAGTCGTATTCCCAAACCTACAGTTAATAAGAGCTCCTAAGAGCAATAAAACATGGCGTTAAAGCATTTGCAAGCCATTGTCATAGCCCTTATACCTTTGCAGACACAGAACCAGCCCCCAACCAAGCCTGTGAGCACTGGTCAGCAAGTCAATGCCTGCTATTCAACTTGTAGTTAGGCGTTTTATTTCTGTGTCTTCCAGATCATATCACTCCTGCATTTCACGGCCTAATAAAATGTGAAGAATGATATGCTCCCTCTCTCCCCCCTCTGCATCTGAAACTGCGTTATTTCCCTCTCTTCTTTCTCACATATTCTTACAAAAACTTCCCTTTTCACATACTTCTATAAGAAAATATTTCACTGCAGCTACACTTCAGTTCCCATTTCTATTTTCGATTTTCACTAGATTCTTCTGCTCCTGCCTCCCCCTCAAACCCACTGGTAGAAACTGATGTAGTTTTAAAGCTCTCAAGGTCATTTCAAAAATGAAAAAAAAAATGTTGCCATAAAAAAAAAACCCTTTAAACACACAACCCCCCCAAACTAAACCCTTTTCACATTCAAACGCCTTTCATCAGCAGATCAATAACCCAACATAAAGATTTTTGTTCCCCTCCACTTCAAAACTATTACACTTCAATTCAAATACTTACAGGGAGTCACACAGCACATTTTATGGGATGGTTCATTAGAGAACATACAGACCTTACTTTGGCTGCAGGTTTTCTGTGTGAGGAACAAACAAACAAACAAACAAACAAAAAAAAAAATCCTCACACCCCAAAACACAAAGTCCAGGGGGTATCACGGAACAGGAATGAAATCCAATCTCTGGATATTCTAGAATTTTATTGTCCTCGCCTGGCAACCTCTTTTGTTGTTCAAGAAGTCAGTTGAGGCTTATTTATTTATTTTCTAAACTTCCTATTCCTCTTTAAAAAAAAAAAAAAAAAAAAAAAAAGAAGAAGAAAGAGAGAAACACGATGCTAAAGAAACGATCACGAGAAGAAATGATTGGGAAGGGTTCGGTCTTCAGAAGACAAAGGTAAATGAAACAAAAACTGGCAAAACGGATCAATAAACTTTTCATTAACAACCCCCCCCCCTCCTCCTCCGCCCCATGAGCCACTTACTACAAATCCTTCTTCCAGGAACATCTTTGACTCACAAAGAAATAAAGTCTCTCCTCGCTCCGCACAGCCCCGACCCCGGCGGAAAATCCCCCCCAGACCCGGCGGGGCTCGGGGGGGGGACCGGGCGACCCCCCAGGTGTGGGGCGGGAGCTGCTCGGGGGTGCGGGGCGGGGGCCACCGGCGGCACCGGCCGAGGGACAGCGGGGCTGGGGCGGGAGGGAGCGGGGGCCGGGCCGGGGCCGCCCCGCCCGCACGGCCGGGGAGGGGGCGGCGGGAGGGCCCGGTACCTGCGGCCGGGCGGGGCCAGCGCCGGGCACACCTGGACCCGGAGCCGCCGTGCCCCGAGCCCCCGCACCTGCCCTGCGCCTCCTCCTGCTCCGACCCCCGGAGCCGGCTCAGGGGCGCCCCGAGCCCCCAGTTCCTCACAGGGCGTGCGCCCCAAACCCCCTCACGCACCCGGCCGGCAGCGGCCCCCCCGCCGCGCTGCCTCGCACCGCCGGCCCCTCACGGCAGGGGCCGCCCGCGGGACGGGGCTGCGGCTCGCTCGGGTGCCCCTGAGGGGGTGTGGGGGGGGTGATGAGGGACCCCCGCAGGTGCCCCCGGCGCGGCCTCACCTGCGGCGGTGCCCGCCCGGCGGAGCGGGGGGGCCGAGCGGGGCCGGAGCGCGGGCAATGTTTGTAAACGGCCCCGCCGCGGCTGTTGCTCGGGGAGCGCGAGGACATGCCCCCGGCGCTGGGGACACGCCCACCGGGCTGGGGACACGCCCCCAGTCGTGGACACGCCCCCGAACCTGGACATCCCCGTTGTTGGCCACGCCCCATTTTGGCCACACCCCTTGCCCGATTCGCTCTCTGATTGGCCTCGCCTCTGTTAGCCACGCCCCTCATCTCGGTCGTGCCCTTCTGGACACGCCCCTCTGACCACGCCCCTGCCGCCTCAGCCCCTTTTAGGACGAGGAGCAATGGCCATAAATGAAACACAGCAAGTTCCACCTCATCTGCGGACCTCAGGTTCCCACAGGAGGAAGAACTTCTTCCCATGGAGGTGTCAGAGCACTGGAATGGCCACACAGGGTGGGCGTGGAGTCTCCCTCTGTGGAGACATCCCAAACCCACCTGGATGTGTCCCTGTCACCTACCCCAGGTGACCCTGCCTGGGCAGGGGGTTGGACTGGGTGATCTCCAGAGGGCCCTTCCAACACCAATATTCTGGGATTTCTTAGAATCACAGAATCGATTGGGTTGGAAAAGACCTCTGAGATCATCGAGTCCAACCCTTGGTCCAAATCCAGTCCATTTACTAGATCATGGCACTCAGTGCCACGTCCAATCTGCGTTTAAAAATCTCCAGGGATGGTGAATCCACCACCTCTCTGGGCAGCCCATTCCAATGCCTAATTACTCTCTCTGTAAAGAATTCTTGATGGCTGTTCCTCTGTCCCGTTGGGGTGTGAGGTGCCAGCCACACTGGGCACTTTGTGATGCAGGATTTGGGCGATGGGCATCGCCTGGGTAACAAACCGAGGGCAGGGCCGTAGAGCCCATGTCAATGGACCTTGTAACTGTTGGCCATCGATGTCCTCGGGTGGGTCACTGAGGGTGACATGGCCCCAACCTGCCCCTCCTGCAGTGATGGCACCAGCCCTTTCTGCCACGACAGCCCCAGCCAGCCCCTCCTGTGGTGCCATAAGAGCCCCAATGACCCTCGAGTGCCGCCAGTCCCTCCTGTGGTGTCCCTGGAACCCACTGCCCCCCGACTGCTGGCAGTGCTCGGTGAGGGGCCTGGCGCCTATCAGTGCTGCCTGAGGAGGGGAACACCCAGAACACAGAGATTTGCTGTGGACATCGCCCGAAACAGGCCAAGGATTCATCTCTTTTTCATTCCCTTTGACACCAAAGCACCAGCTGCTCTCCGGGTACCTCTGCTCTAGAGGTGTGGACGCTACAGAGGAATTCAATGCAGTAGACAAAGACAAAATATATTTTCAAATATGCCACTTGGCACTGAGGAGGTTTTTAGGAGTTAAATGCAATCTGTAATGCTGTTAGCAAAGTGCTTAATCTCTGCTAGACTCTGAGGTTAGCACCTTCTGCAAGGAAATGGGATAAGAAGGAGGTGAGTTTCCATGTGGGCTCTCGTTTTTCCCCCAAAGACACATGGAGACCTGCTAAAGTCAGTTTAGTTTACATCAGTAGGTTCAGATCACACCCAGGGGCTTGTTTCCCTCAATATAAAAATCATCCTGCCTGAATGGAGGACATTTCTAAAATAATTGCAGCTAAAATTATGTGGGGGTGGTTTTTTTTAATTTTATTTTTTTTTTAAGTTTTCCCAAAATGTTCTCCCAGTGTAAAATGAGCAAAGCTACCCAGGCTGAAATTTAGGTCACTTATATGGCAAATAAAGATTAATCAAAACCATTACAGGATGTGTAATACACACAAGGTAATATAGTAATATACTTACTAACCAGGTAATTCTGGGAGATGAAGTATCTTTACTGGCAAATTTGAATGTTGCCTCAAAGTAATTCGAAGCACATTTATTTTCATGAAGAGAAGGTCAAACCTGATAAGGCCAAAAGTTTAAAATATAGATATTTAAGCATCAGATCTTGGTCTTGCCACTGCTCTGAATGGAGTTTTGAAGGGCTTATTGCACCTTGAGCAGTTCCAGTTGGTTTGAGTGTGATTCTTTTGCAGTAGGATGTGTCCAAGCCAGCTGTTTATCCGTGCATGCAAAATATTCCATCGTCTTGCAAGATCTTTGCATTTCTTTGGAAGTTGCTGCACAGCACTTTGTACTATGTGGCCAAACCTGATCCCACAAACACTCCCAAGTTTAAGCACAGGACTAGGCCAGTTAAATATTGATTATCTATAAATGGTAGCTTGGCAAGGAGAACAAAGTGGAATTTTGCTGGAAATGGGTGTGGGAGTGACCAGTTTTGTCACACCAAATGACTCTTTTAACAAATTTAATCTTTATTTTCTGATTTTAGCATTTTGAAAGACCTTACATTGAAGAGTTAAAAACAACTTCAGGGCCCACAAATTTTTAAAAATATTAAACCTGCACTTCTGCTCTTAAATGTGTTTCCTAAAAGATTCCCTGAGTCAGGTGTCGCAATATTTCTTGTTCTCATGACACAGCAAAACCCATTAGTTTCCCCCTCCCCCTTTCATTTTTCACCCCTTTTTAATGATTTTACTTTTTCAGGTGAAATCTACTGACCTTCTGGATCACAAGGGGCACTTCACTTGAGTCAGGGCTCTGGATGACTGTAAACATGATTTAGCAGAGAACACAGAAGCCGTGTGGTTTTTATCCACTGAGATGTGGTACCTCTGTGGAAAATATAAGGAAATAAAAAGGCTGTTTCAGGAAAAAATGAGAGACTCAGAATATCATAAAACTTTTCTTCTTTTTCCTCAAAGAGCATCGTATAATATCACATTACATGGCTGAAATGAAAACATCCCATTTATTTTTACAGATTAGCCACGGTGACCTCTGTGATTTATGCTCATGGCACTGGAAATGTTTGATATGAGGCAAGGGCCAACCTGGAAAAATAAATCCTAGATTTTCTCCTCCTACCATTTTTCCTTATGTTGAGGACATTTGCTGCCTTTCTGGAGAGCTTCCCCAATCGATGTTTTATGTATGAAGCAAAAACTTCCACAACAAATGCACTGACAGACCTGTGTTTACTGTTCTGCACTATATGTTACTACACAGTCTTGCAATATTAAACCTAGCCCCAAACTAGACTTTGGAACCAGGCAGCATGCCCAAAATTGTGATAATCTCCTCCATAACAACAGAAAGAAATAAAATAACATTGCTGAAAGCCGAAAAGTTTCGTTTCAGTCCCCAAACTCCTAATGCACTTAAATGTATAAGTACTTTTAAATTACATTATGTACAATTACATTATATAAAAATCCATGCTGGAAGTTTGGTGATCTGGCTCAAGTCCTGCTCTTCTCACAGCACACACGGGAAAGCCCTCGCTGTCAGGGAGAATGAAAACAGAGCTGAGCAGGCAGCAGGAAGCCTTCACCTAAATTTAAAATCTTTCAAGGGTTTCTGTGGGTGTTTGTCTCAAACAACTGACCTGAGTAGCAAAACACCCCTGGTCTATCCCTGGCAGCAGGAGATCAGCCAAGTTTCGTTCTTTTGCACAGGGACTCTCTCATTTTAGATTCATATTTAGGCAGCTATTAAATCTGGCCCGTCGTGTGGTTAAGGCACAAACGGGATTTAGGGGAGCTGGGCTCAGTCCCAGCTCTGCCACAGACTTCCTGCGTGATCTTGGGCAAGTCTTCTCCCAGGGCTCACAAAATGGGGCAGTTTTGGGTTTTTTTTCAAGCCCCTGCTCTGGCAGTCAGGGCATTACATGAAATTCTCAATTTGCTGGCATGAACAGATAAATAAAGTAAATACACCGTGTTTAGGCTTTTAAGGAGATAAGCTCGAAACCACGATCAGAGTGTAGCCTAATGGCTCAAAGTTGGAGAACACATTTTAGAAGTCCTTTTGAAAGCTGTTTTGAGTGCCTGGGCCATGAGGTGGAATACAAAAATTCTACACTCTTCATTTCTGCGCAACAATATCTATTTGCAAAATCAGGATCACGCTGCTTCTCTGCTTACAAAACAGTTCACAAACTGTTTGTGCAACATTCAGATGAGACCGAGACTAGAAAACGGTATCATTTATGAGAAGCTTTATCAGTGTTTTGTGGCTTCTTCTTTTTTTTTTTTTTTTTTTTTTTTTTTTTTTCCCTCTGCGTTTCCCCCTTTGCACAAATTACTTCTTTCAGCATTATTTGAGCGAATCGAGCCGATCCCGCCGTGCCGGGGATCGGGCTGCTGGTGCGTGTTTACAGGAAACGCCTGTGCTCGTTAGACCCGGGCTCAGATTTGACTAACTCACATGATCACATTGACTAAATGAAGACACGGATGAGACGGCGATGAGAAAGCTGCGAGCAATCGGGTTCTTGCGACATCAGATAATCCACGGAGGGCTGCGCAGAAACCAGCAGGCGCTGCCCTCCCCCCAACCAAGAATGCGCCTGGCTCCTGCATTAGTGACTATCTCCTCACCCGTATTCACTTACAGCTCCCTCATCAACACCCCCTTTGCATTCTACACCAAAGAGCTGCATTCTTTATACATGCACTGTAGGTACTTTGATGCTATTCGGAGGTGTTTCGATGCTCAGCTACTTTCTGAGCAGCGCATTTAACGCACAACAGTTTATTTTTATAGTGATAAAGAAGTCGCAGGGGTTTTCTTTCGCTGTTTTGTACATCCTGACTGTGTAAACTCATAGATTTCAAGTCCTGCGAGGCACGTTGACGGTGCAGCTATTAAAGATTTTCTGTTTGACCTTGATTTTTTGTTTTTGCCGTGTATGAACTTTAACAGACTTGAAGCATGACGTGCCTTTTCTTTTTACTCATTGCAGTGCACACCGCATAGGAAAATACATGTAAACAGAAGCCTCTTCAATAGCACATAGATTTCTCAAAGAAAACACATCAAATTTTTTGCTCAACCTGCAGTTTTGTTCCTGTACATTGTCCCGCAAATGGATCCTTTTTGAGATGATGGCACAGCACAATGTGAATGTTCTCTTTTTGTGGGGTGGGAGATCCCCGGGATCCCACTGTTATTTATTCGAGCACATGGTAGCTGTCTGATAGGGTCTATCACAACAGCTGTAACAGCAGCATCGTTGCTGCTGCAGTGATAGAAAGAGAATGAAGATTTGCATGGAGAAGTAAAATCTTTTATTAGATGTGGCCGGAGGAGAGAGAAGAGCTCTCAGGCACACAAGCCCTTCCTCAGGGCTGAAAACAGAAACAAGCCTCACATGCATCTGTGCAGGGAGTGCAGAGAAATGTATTGGTGAGATACAAATTATACAAAAAGGGCTTCTTGGGCAGATAAACAGAGTGAGGATGATGAAGTCATACCCTGTGCCCAGAATGGCTCAGTTATCAGCACCACAGGCCTTAAACTCTTGTTGTAACTTTCCAAATTGTCCTGCCCAGCATCACATGGCTTTTACTCTGAATATCAAGAGTTGGATCTAGAGACTGGCTGTTAATCCTCTCCCTCCCTTGATTAGTTTAAGCTTCCAGTCTTCTCACTCTGGATTTGTAAACTGCTTCTTTCTATTGCTTGGATAGGGCAAAATAAAAGTACATTCACTCATGCTAATTAGCACCTGACACCATTCTTCAATTAAAAGCAAGTCTAATATTAAAAGCCCAACCCTGTGCTGACTATTCACATACAAAGGTAGGTGTGCACTGAACTGGTTCTAAAATTGAAACCTATTGTTTTGATAGGATGGCATGCTTAAATTCTGTATTTGTTAATACAACTTTCCTCACTCTATTACTGAGCTCAGTGCATGCTTGTTACAAAATAAGTTGAAAAAACTCCGACTTTACAGATCCGTGAGCTCTGTAAGATCTTGGATTTTTGGAGTAGATAAACCAGAGTTTTACAGCCACATTTCAGTTCTGACACTTGTGCTGTAGGTGTAATTCAAATGTCACCTTTTTCCCCACTTCTCCTTTTGGGGTGATTTTTTATTTTACCTTCAGTTATAGAAGCTTGACTCCTCTTTGTCTTGATGTTAAATGAAATTGAAATTGCAGGTACACCAATAACATTTGCAACGGGGTCTGCCATCAAAATAATGGAAGTAGGTTCTCAGAGTCTCACAAAATATTTCCAGACTGAAGAAGGTTAATTTCTTTACTTCCTATGGCATATTCCAAAACTGCCTTTAAGGGTGGCAGTTACTGCTCCTTGTAATTGTGATGTGGAGGCAGATCCTTAAGAACTGTCCCATGAGCAAGGAAACAAAATTATCTGCCTTAAGATAGCAGAGAGACTGGATGCATCTGTGCACATTAATTCAGAGTTAAGGAAGTATTCATTTGGTAAAATTGAATACATTCATTATGTAAAATTACCTAGGTGTAATACCTAGAACAACATGACCAGTTCAGTTAATTTTTTGAGCCATACTTTTGCACAAGTATTTACCTTTACTACAACATTTAAACCCCCAAACTGCAGAGCAGAGAGAAGAGGATTCATAAAATGACTTTTTGTTTCGTTTCCCACCTTTCATGGTGTTAAAAATAATAATTATCTCTCATAAACTGAAAGTGCTGATGCATTAATAATGGATGATGGGATTCTTGCACATGTGTTTACTAATTTATAAACACCACACAGCCTCAGAATGAAAGGTGTTCTATAAATAGAAAGCTAATATTGATCAATCCTGACATGGAATTACCATTCTTGGAGGGTTGCAATGGGTTGGGTTTTTTTTTTTTTTTTTACTTCCTCCTAATCTTATAACAAAGAATTCCCCGAGCTTGGCTCTTTGTTATCATTATTTGTTTCTTCCTATTGTACTTTCAGCAGCACTTCCTCCTTGTATGAGACATGCAGGAAGAAAAACCCTGAGTTCTGAATGCAGTAGAGCTGGTATGTCACAAATGTGCATTTGAAAAGTGCTAAAAGAGCCAAGGAATTGTTTAAAACCAGGAATTAGCATGACACTTGGTAAAGACATAGTGCCAGAGATCCCTGGTTTCCAGTGCCATTTAATGGGAACGAGTATCCCTTGACCTGGGGGACAGTGACACTGGCACAGTCACACACAGAGAATTGAGAATCACTGTTCCAACACCATAAGAAGATATCATTTACTTCCAAACACATTCTCTCTTTTCCTCTTTCACCACTGGCAAGTAACCTGACCCCCGTCTTTGCATTTCTTATGTTTATTTGATTTATATTTTTCTGCTTCCCTCTCCTTGCAAAGTCAGGTTCTTACAAGTGCGGGAGGACACGGTGGGTGCGGGGGCAGGCAGGTGATGAACATTTGCCACCTCTGTTCTGGGGGAAAGGGGAGGGGGAACAGCAAACCCAAACTTCCCAGAGCTAAGAAGCTTTCAAGTACCTTTGGAAACCAAGCCCAAAGTGCAGTCTCTGCACCACTCCTGCCCTGCTGACTTGGGCCAAAAGTTTCCCAAGAAATCCCACCAGGGAAGCTTTGCCAATACTCACACACAGGCAACTCTCACAGGCAGCCACTATCAGCAAAACCTGCCAGATTACCATAAATGTAACAAAATGCTGAGCTCCTGCTTACCCAGTGTCTTTTCCCCACTCTTCACTCACTGCTGGGCTGCAGGAGGATGAGGATGGAAGGTGAAGGCTGGGACCAGAGCAAGGCTTCAGCTGGTGCATATCAATATCACAGTCCTGCCTTTAATGGAGCCACAATAATTTCCAGCAGCTGTGACTTCACCACAGCATTTTAAAGTGCTTAAGGGGAGTTTTGATTCTAAACCCACTATTTCTGCGGGGCCCAGTGCTGGGGTGATGGGCAGGGGGCTGCAGGGACATGGCAGCCCCCTCAAAATCTGTCCTTCAGCAAACCAGAGTTCCACTCACGTGTGGAAATTCAAAATGTGACATTGGTGTTTCGCTACAATGGAAGTATTGTCTATTGGACACAGTAATATCTTCCTGCAGGCTGTTTGTGCCAGGATATTATTCAAAGTAAATCATCAGATTTTGCTTCTTTTTTGCCATTGTTACATTATTTCCTGCATAACATTTTTTCCCCCTCAAAATAAATTAGCTCTTATTTCATATTGAAGTTTTTGAGAGGATTTAAAAAAAAAAACAACACCATAACTGGAATTTTTTGTACAGTTATAAAGCCTGTTTTCAAACAAGACAGTGACACACACAACTGAGGGCACTTTAAGCTTAAACTACTTATGAGGCAAAGAGGAAGGTGACTTGTTCTGTGGAAGCAAATGCAGAAATTAAACCATCAGACATGAAATAACAAGTAGAATTGAAATGTAAACCCTTTACAGTTTGTTCATCTGAGGTGGTGTCACCACAGGTTAAATAGGAGAAAATTGTTCTATGGGGCATTTTTAACATGGGAGTGTTCTTCCAGAGTAATGGGACGTTATAGTTTTACAACAGTGAAGTTTCTCTTAACAGCTGGGGAGAAGACAGCTCGTTCCTGTGAGGAAGAAAGCAGGATATTTGGTATAGACTATGCCACGTGCAGTAGGTGGCTGTGAGACGGTCGACTTCTCTCCCAGGTCTCCTAAAACTGTTTTTGGTGCCGACAAAATCCGGGCCCAACAGATGAAACCAGAGCTTCGTCAAGGACTCCTGGTGACACTACAGACCCGGAGCGTGAAAAAACGCTTCCTGCTGCTGCCGCTTCCTGCTGCTGCCACAGGAGCAGCACAGAGGACTTCGCTCCGTGGTGGGGTTTTTGTCAGGCTGAGAGGTGAATTAAAGCCTTTAACACACGGGTCTGGAAAAGTGTGTAAGCTGGTAGTGCTGTGTCCTCTGGTGTTGAATGTGTGTGGATTTAGATAAATACCTTCAGTGGACTTTGAAAGGTTACGGTGAATGTCATTGCTTTATACAGAAAAGCTCCATAATCTGTTCTGTTGGGGTGCGGACAAAAATGGTTGTAAAAGGTGGATTTTCAAGAGAAATTAGGAACTCGATGAGTGTTGCAAATGTGTGTGAAGCTGGATGGCTGCTTTAGGCATGCAATTATTTTAATTTGGGTATGGAAACCAGGTAATTGTACATGGAAGCAGCTAATTGAGCACATTTTAATTTGCTTTTACCTGCACAGACACTCGGGAGGGATGGCAAGAGCTCACTGTGAATTAAATGCCCTCTGCGTTTTCTACCTGCAGCAACCCCAGGCAGATCTAAGGTTCTTATGTCCTGCTATGGATCCCATACAGAACTGCTTTTGAAGGAATGAGATCCTACAGTTTTCAGTGCCCCAACCCATGCCAGTTTGCCGACCCCCCTTCCTCATCCTGCTGCCCCCCAGGAGCTTTGCAGCTCCACTGAGATGCTCTGTACACTCAGTTTTGGCACTGCCCCTTGCTCTGGTACTTTTTAGCCCCATGCACAAAGGCAAAGAGAAGAAAGGAAAGGCAGGATGTGTCTTTCTGGGTTCGCCAGGAGGATTTGTTTTCCTTTTTGGAATATAGACAGAGAGGGGTAGAGCGAGTGCACCAGGAGACACCAGAATATCTCAGTAGCATTTTCCTCTGCTCTCAGTTTCCCTACCCCTGGCAACGTGCTGACAAATCAAGAACTGCCATCCTATATCCACTACTCCAGCTGTCAGCCTGGAGCAGTGCATCTCCTTGCCGGAGCACAGCCTTCCCTTTGTTTCAGCTTTGGAAATAAAATCACAGTTTGGAAAATAAAGGGGAAAGAATTCTATTCTAGGGCAGTAAAGTCACCAATCCTTTTTACAGGTTCATAACTGCGTTAACTGCTTGGAACGAGAAGCCTCACGGTGAACGATAATGGATTTGTAGTAACAGGATGCCTTGTATTTAATATAATAACCAGTTATATAATGAGTCAGCAGACTCACTAAACTCACCTACTACTTAAGGCTTATAAATATTTTCATAGATTTAAATTATTCTCAGTAAGAAATATTTATCATCTGAACAGCCTTTGTTTCTACTTGCTCATGTTTCGGGGGAGAAAAAAGACTTTTTGAAGATAGCTCTGACTGTATCACATTTTTGAAGCTGGCTCAGAGAAGGTCATGCACTATGTTAATGTCCTGGACTTTCATGTCTGTCACAGGAATAGGTCAAAGGTAATGTGAGTTTTGTGGGGCTTTTAGAACATGCCTTGTGTAGGAGTTGAGTGTCTTACAGAGGCACAGGCTGCGGAGGTAGCACCAGTATTGAATCACCCACAATTTAATTAAAAGTCATAGATGGCCACAGGAACAAGAGAACCACTGATGTGTAGTCGTACAAGCACTTTACAAACATCACCAAACCCATTTTATAGAGGGAGAAACTGAGGCTTGAGTATTTTCCCCAAGATCTGAGTATGGGACACAGCCACTGAACCAAGTGTATCAAACCTTTAAAGATACCATACAACAGCCATGTGACATCTAATGAGCCAAATCCATGGACCTGGCACTCATTAGCCAAGCAAGAAACAGAATGGGAAGATGCAATACCCTGGGATTAGCAAGGGCTACTCTGGGCTTAGGTATTTGCAGGCAAATATCCTTTTTCTTTTCACCAACACAGAGAAAATAATTTTTTTGTCCTTTACTTCCTTGTTCAAGAAAGATCCGAGGGCTGGATTGGCCCTTTGTCTGAGATTTCTGTCTATAAGGGCAGAGCAATTAAAATTTACATCCCAAATTCCCAGATCTGTGCAATGGATTTGTAGATGTTGTAGCACTTTCTCAGAAATCTTGGCTTCACTGAGCACATGGTACATGGTTGATTCACACACTTACAGTAAGTTTGATGCATCCTGGGTACATCAGCTTTATTCTCCAGTTTATTCCACATGCCATGTGCCCCTGTTTCTGTCCAGGAAATCCCAGACAGAAATGTATGGGCCCCAGATTAGCTGTTCACAGCCAAGGAAGGGCTGAGTGGATTATGGAGCTGGGAGGAATATATTGACTCATGGCTTTGGACACAATACCTGTCATCCCAATGCAAAATCCCAAGGGGAAATATGAGAAATTTCCATTAACCACTTGGCTTCATTTCCCCCCATTCATTGTCTAGGTTTCTTCAGACTGAATCTTCATCCTACAATATTCAGGAAGTACCAGCCAGGCTGTTTTCCTTGGGAAAGGCTGAGAGCACAGTTTGGGCCATGGCAGTCAGATGCAGACAATCCTTAACCCAAGTTATTTATAAAAATGTAACAAAGGAAACCTAATTAAATGGAGTATTAGACCCTCATCTGTGACTCTCATTGTTTGCAAGCCAAAGTTGACCAGGAAAAGTCCATGATTTAAAAAAAAAAAAAAGAAAAATCCCTGAAACTGCTCCTTAAGTTTGCAGGAGCTGCTCATTTACAACACAACAGGACACAACAGTGTGTAATATTTCCAAAGCCTGCTCTGAGGATGGTGGCTTGAACTGAAATGTTTGTTAGTACAAGAGCTAAGGCCGTTGGTACATGAAATGAATGCCTATGAAATGAGTAAACTCGAGTATTATGAATGTAACATCATGCAAAGCAATAGAAAAAAGTGCAGAAAAAAACCAAGAAATCAGTAGGGAAAATATCTGTTGCCCCAAGACTTAAGTTGTAATGATTTTCTAGAATCTTGAATGCTAAGTTAAAACTGCTTCATTGCAGATTTATTTTGCATATCATATTTTGTCAATAGACAAGGGGTGAGCAACACTAAAGCCTGGAGTTAAAAGTGGTTGCAGGAATTGAGGGCAGATGTCTCCAGAAGCTGAGAAGAATTCAGATGTGCTGTGTATATCTCTGGCTCACTTTTAGAATTTTCTTCCCCTGTATCTTTTCATTTGTTAAATGATTCTCAAGAAATCAACCCACCTCTATTTAATTAGCTTTATAAATCAAAGGTGACAATTCTTTAGTAACCTGTATTATTTCCCAGCCAGAAAAATGCTGACAAATTTATTTATTGACCTGTTGTGTTTCGCAAGGACAGCCAATGTTATATTGATCCAGCTCTCCCAAATACTGTAGCAGGGGCAATAACATCTCGAGTGTCTCCACATAATCACTATTCTGAGTGATATCCCCCATCTCTCACGAAAATGCAAATGCACCCATCCCCCAGCCCTGCCCTCTTCTGGCTTTTGGGAAGGATCCTTATTGCTGGAAATTAAAAAAAAAAAAAAAAAAAAAGAGGAGAGCAGAGACCTTCACATTTACTTGGGGTAGAGTTTGTCATCAGAAGTGATCATCTGTAACCACGGCTGCAACTTTAATTATATCTCCACTAACAGCTCCCCCACCCCCAGCACTTGCTGTAAACTTCCTTTGTATCACCCAGGAATCCTGCAATCCTTCATGGGAAAACCTCTATTGAAGTCAACGGGGGTGACTCCAGACTTCCTGAGGTCTTCCTTCTGTAACACATGTATTTAAGGCATAAACTTTGCTGTCTGATGCCTAAAAGCATGAATGTGCAGAAGATCTTTGGGAGAACAGCATTTCCATTTTTAGTTCATGGTGAAATGAAAAAAATAAATGAAGACTTCAGCGTTTGACCTACTGGGATCCCTCACTTGACAATCACTCATGAGTCAGGGTGACAAGGTCACGTTCCTTATTCTTTATTCATTTAACCGTTTGATAATTATAAGTAGCGATGGAAAGCAAGCAATCCTCATATCCTCACAGTTAATAATCTTCCCAGACCCCAGGGTACAGATCAGGAAAATGGAGGAAACAATGGGGAAAAGTTCAAAATTGTTTCCCCTAATCCATTACCATCGGGTAAGGGAAAAAAGTGTATCTTTGGAAAAGCGTGTTCATTTACATTTCCAGCCAAACCCATCCTGCAGTGAGCTGTAAGGGTAGAGAACACACTGAAAATAGGTTTGGAATATTATTATCTAGCTGATGTTCTTGTTTTCCCATGAGCATTTTTATGCAAATACTGTTAGTTTCGCCACCTCCACCGATCCTTAATTCCCACCGAAACCTGTGAGAGCCCAAGGTCTTCATCATCACACAATTATTTTCTATATTAAACCACGGCTGAGGACAGGAGCTCTGCATGTAATTGCCATGTGTGGCCACGTTCTTTGTACATGTTTTTATGTTCCAATGACAAAGGCCACGAGTCAAGAAATCACTTTCCCTCGTGCTCTGATCCCACCCTCCTCAAGACCACACTGAAGTGTGTGACCAGCTTGAAGTATTACCCTCTGTGTGTTTTACCCACATGCTTAAGTGTGGGCTCAAGCAGGGGTGCATTCCTGAATCCAAATCAATCCATCCAAATAGCTGCAGGTGAAAATTCTTCATACGTGCTTTCAGTGAAATGTGCCTGGTCATACAAGCACAGGCCTGTATTGCCGTTTATTTCAGAAAAAAAAAAAAAGAAAGTATTTTGGGTTTTTTTATGTGTTATGCAGTTTAAAAGCTGCCTCTGGAAAAGCAGGATATTTTCCTGAGTGTTACATTGGTTAGATATAAAAGCGATTAAAAAAAAAAATCAAAAAACCAACAACAAAACAAACCAGTGTTTCAGAAATATATACAGTTTTTATATTTTAGACTCTGATATATTTCCTTATGAAGCCTGTTTGGGACTAATATGTGAATTTTAAAAAGTAGAATGTTTACCTAACCTTGTAGTTTGAAAATAATCAAAGCGAGGCGAGATACACGCTGGGTACCCAGATGGATAATATTTTGTTTTTCTTTGTGAATGTCTTTTGTCTTAAAGCTGGTGTGAAAATCTAGAAGAGGGCCCCACATGATTGATCACCACAAGCATCAGAAGGAAATGATTCACCACAACACTGTAACTGAAACTGCTTCGACACCTGATTGCAAACTTCACGCTGGGGGACTAATTAACTGCTGTACCTGCTCGGGGATGCTCGGGACACCTCATCGAGGAGAATTCCAGCTGTGAATACTCACTGCTCTGCCTGATTATTGTTGGGAGAATATTACTGCATTCAGAAGTGAACGAAGAAGTTAAATATATATGTATATATATATGTTTACTGATGACATTAAATTCTAACGTCATTAAGATACTGTTTAAAAAAAAAGTGTAGCCTCAATATGTACCCAAAACGAAGTGTACACATGTTTTTTTGCCTCTATTTGCAGCTTCAGGGTTTTCCTACCGTTTCTATGAACTTCATTTCAGGTACAATCTGAACATTTGTGAAATGTTTTCAGTATTAGGAACATAAGGGTCATATTGTCTGGATTTAGTTATAAAGCAGTACACGAAATATCATCCAGCTCCCCATGATTTGTGCTCAGAACTGAGCCAATGTCTCAGCAGATTAACATCAGAAATACAAGTTTGCAGTCTGCAAACAGAGATAATGTATTCCTAGCAAAGTACTTATACAGAGTGATTAGAAAGAATGGAAAAATAACTGGCTGGGAGTTTTATTAGGGGAAAAAAATGCTTTAAATAATTTTTTTTCACCTGACAACAGTTATATGGCTGCAAATTAATCCACTGAAATATGGGGTTTATAACCAGTGTCCAGCAACGTGTTGTTCTTTTTCACTACATGGAACACTGTCAGTTGTTTTGACAAAGAAAATAATCCTTCCCTCTTGCCTCCTGTTTCCTCCACTCAATTTAAATTGAAAACTATTTTTGAGTACAGTTTCAAGCAATAAAAAAAATAGAAGTCCCACGGTTTGGCAAGAGTGTGTAATGATTTGGCAATAGCTGAGAAGGATGTGTCCTTTGTTCTCATTTTCTAGATGATTGTGAGAGTTTGTCCTGATGACATGAAGAAACTGGTGAGCTCTTCAGGAAGGCAGCATAAAACCCATAAATGCAGTGTCAGGGAGACATCAGTTTGGTGCTTCTAAAAATAACAGCACCAATCTCCATTACAGTCACTGGTCCCACCACCAGCAAAGGTCATCAAGCACCTGGAATAATTTCTTGCTCATCAAATGTTCTTTTCCCTTTAAAAGCCAGACAACCCTGTGCACCCAGAGAGCTCCCATCGCCTGCATTTTTGTCTCTGAGGGAAGATCTGGGTATTTGTTTAACCTGCCCAATGAAGCCCTGATGGTACAACCCCACAGCACCACTGGCAGTGCAGGGTTTGCCCACGGACAGGCAGGGCCACGGGACCTTCCCTGGGCTTCTCCAAGTGTTTTTCTGGGCATGAAAAACTCCTGAGGAAATGCTGGAGAAGAAACATGGGAATGTGTCAGTGCACAGCTCCAAGGTTTACATATGTGATGACCACTCATCTCCCAGCCCCACTAAGATAAATTACATCTTGCACTGCAAATTTGCCCTGAACTGCCCGAGTTGTGAAGATGGTTCCCCACAGGACGTGTCTGCATATTTTTAATGTAAATGAGGGTTGGAATACACCAAGGTTTGTATTTTACCTTCTGAATTCACAGCAACCCCGAGCTCAATAGCAAGCTGCTCATTTCAGAGTGGTGGATTCACTATGTTGTGTGTAGGCAGTCAGTAATTTCATCTCTGTGTGTTTCCAATATTAATCAGAAATTCACTCCCTATTCCCAGTGCATCATGGAGAAAGAAGAAAATGTACATGTGAGGTAGGACTTCTCTGAAGCTCTCTGGCAGTCAAGCTCACAATTCTGGGTCACACTTTCCAGCTACCTGTAATCAGATATTAAATTTCTGCTTGAGTTAACGCTCATCATCTGGGAAGAAAGTGGAAAAAAAAAATCTAGTACTTATTAATACATCAAAACCCTAAGAAGTAAAGTTCTTCTTCCTCTAAAAATAGAGCAAGTAGGAAATATCTCCTAAGATGCCCTGAACACTCTCAGCTTTGACCTGCAAACAACAGAAAGGTTGAATCCCAGTGTATTCCTGGGTCACCTCCTGGAGATTCACTCACCAGGTGCCAACACTGTCAGCCACACTGATGCCTTCCAGGTGTAGAGACTCCTGGACCTGCAACCACTAAATTAATAGACCAATTTCATCAAGAGTTGACAATTTATACTCAAAATTGATCTTGGTTGGACTCACTCAAGTATTTTTCCTTAGCAGGCTCTGCTGCTATTGTTGTATCAATGTAATGATTCAGATTAAATATAAATCAAACACAAAGCAAATAGCTTAGTAGTTAATAAAACTAAGAAAAGAGGATGCTTGGACAAAAGTTTTCTGAAAAGGTCATATGATCATTTCTCAGAACGTGTTTTTCCTTTTTTTTTTTTTTTTTAATGTCCACTACTTTTAATAGTTGTGCAACTACTGAAAAAAATAAAGAGTGAAGATATAGTCTTCCTTACAAAACATTTGAAATAGTGAAAAAAGTGTGCAGGTTCATGGAGACATACAAAAAGCTTATCACTGCTCTACTTTGACCTTGCAGGGCTCACAGGGGGAAGGACACAGGTTAAACAACATGTCAGTATTAAGAGGGGCTTTCAGTGCCTGAACACTGGGAGTTTTTAATGGATTTACTGTATTTTGCAGGTCTCAAAATGAGTGTATAAAATCTATGGCTTCTGATGGAAGAGGAATATAAAATAAGGGGCTTTATGTGTGAGCTGAGAACAGGGAATGTCTGACCTGGGAAGCAGAAATGTCAGTAACTACCAAAGGAACAGATCCACAAACCAGAAGAGCTGCAGGAAGCACCAGGACCCTCCTGGGCAGGGACAGGGGACTGACCAGCACCACCCTGGGCAAGGGGCAGAGCACCAAGACACAGCTGCACGGGCCCTATAAACCAGCCAGGGGGAAGCTGATGCTGCACCAAGGGGAGATTCGACCTGCAGAACAGACTCAGGCTGGTGGAGAGAGAGTGGCACCACTTTCTCTTTGGCCTTTTCATGCCACCACCTTCCCAAAAAACCTCTGGTGATGCCTCCACCCAGCTCCCTGCTGGCAGCACTGTCCACCTCCTGCCTTCCCAGCCCCTTTGCAGGCTCAGAGCAGGAGCTGCCCTGTCTGCTGCCAGCACAACACGACCCAGAAGCACCCCCAGGCTCTTCATTCAGCCCATCAGATCATCCTTCTCACCTGCAGTCCGTCCCCCCTGTGCCAACCACGTTTAACACCCCCCCAGCCAGCTCTTAGGACAAGAGATTTTATATTAACTGACATCACAAAGAGCCTCTTCTCTGTTTCCAGGGGCATCTCTCCTGACAAACCACACTTCACACTTTGCAGATGCTGGGCCAGCTCTTCAGCTCCTCACTGGTTTTTTTACACCCAATCAAACCCCGAGCAAAGATTAAATTAAACGTGAGCCAACCTAATGAGTTTTTCAAAACTCTTACAGTGAATTTTTCATTGTGGGAAGTGCAGCCACTCCTGGAGTCGAATGCAACAGCTCATAAATAACATGCAAAAATTTAGTGCAAGAGCAGAGGAAATTCTGGGTGACTGCAATGTAATTTGTCAGTTGTGGACTAATGGAGATGGGGCTGTAAAATGCTCTTGCTTTTCTGCCTGCGTTTGAATGAGCATCTTTGTTTTCCACGCATCCTCTTGACTAAAATTATTGTTCTCTGTAATAGAGGGTGACCACAGGAAAATATAAAAGATAAAACGTTAAAAAAGAAATCACCAAAGGACACTACTGCATCTCAAAATGTTGTTCTAAATATACACAGGCAAAATGAAGAACAATCAAAGAAAATTTGCAAAATTTAATGGCAATGTAAAACTTTTTGTGCTGTTTAGCTGATAGGTGTGCCAGGGTCAGTAATTTATGAATAAGTGAATAAAGAATTATTTTATCTGCCCATATCTCATATGAATATTTTCTTGGTACTAATGTTTAACCGTGATTACTGAGACTTAAACACTCAGCATTGCCCAAATCAACAGAAAAACATTTCCAGAAAGGATAGGAGGAATTAGTATTCCTTATTTATTTTTGGGCAAACTATCAAACATCAGATCTAATTTACCCAAATGAGATAATAAACCAGTGGCATAGTTAGAAATAATTTTCCTGCTGGAGATATATCTGTAATAGACCATATACAGTTATGTTTCCAAATTCTAATTATTCATGCTTCTTAGTCATAGCACTAATAATACAGATTAATACTCTACACAGTAATTTCAGAACATATTTTTAAGGATTCGTTCCTTAAATGATACAAGTCGACTTCATAGTTGCAGGAACTGAAGGTGCAAAGGACTGGCCCCATTGGAAATCCAGTGGTTGAGCAGGGAATGGAGCCAGGGCTCCTAATTCTCAGCCCATGTTTTCTTGTATAAAATTTTAAACATTTAGTGCAGATATTTTAAATATATGTTCATTGTAGAACTGTTTGTACCTCTCTTTCTTTTATAAATAATAATTCAAAGACAACAGAAGTGATGTTTTGCATAGTGTGTCAACTCCAGGAATGTCACTAAACCTTGTAATATTGGGTTTTTTTTAGGATTCAGTTCTGGGAGGCAGAAATGTTCTCATATGTTTCCATGAGAACTGCAAGTACTTTCTTGAAGTTAGTTCTTTATTTCTCTTACTCTTTCTGAATGAAAACAAAAGCCTGAAAATAAGAACTGATAATACATAAAGCCTCAAAAACAAACAAATAAACTGGAGACAGTATTTCTAAAACCTCCTTTGGAGAGTCAGTCCTGTGACTATTTCTAACACCGTTGTCTGGCAACAGAGCCTTGGTGGTGTGATACAAATAATGCAGATAGGCAGCAACATTTTAAAGTCTTTCCACGTGTGTTTTGGCAGTTACAGAGTCTGCAGGTGTAGGTTTGAACAGAGGAGAAACTCATCTCCTCGAAACTCATGTTTTCAGAAGATTAGGTTGTGTAATCAGACAGAGCCCTTTCCTGAGAACAGGCAGCCACACAACTGCAGAGGGCTTTGATTTGAGATATCAAGGTGTTATATATATATATATATATTTTTTCACTCTCCAAATATAATTATTCACTGGAAAACAATGCAACAAAATAGCTCATACAGGCGGGTGTGCAGTGCATCTGTTCTTTTGTGATCTAAATAAAACAGAGCAAGAACCTCACTCGGTATCTTGACATAACACACTTCACTTTGTGTGTGAGAGATCTTTCCTCTCATAAACAAACCTCTTCCTGTCTCCTTCATTTTCTTCTGGTATCATCTATAGATCAGCATATTCGTATTACGTGCTTTTGAGTATTCTTTCCCCCCTGTGCAGTGTATTTTTCTTTTCCCCTCTGCAATATGCTCTGCTGACGTCAAACGAAAATGAACTCAAATTGCTTTTAGGTGACACAGCAGCAGCAACTGAGGCTGGTTTGGATTATCCATAATAGCAGTTTTTATGGACCTGTGGAGGTGAGGGATAGGGGTGTATTGGTGGGTGCAGACTGCAGTTTGAGTTAACAAAATCATGTTTGATCAAGGCCTGTAGGTCAATTGTACAACCCCAGTTGGGGTTGGGATTGCATCCATAACAGTCAAGTCATGAAACACCTCAGTAGGGAACCCAAACCTCAGAGCTGCTGCCCACCCTAAATGCAAGAAGGGTCAGGGCATCCAGGAGGACACAGCACTAAAGAGGGGTTTAGTTAAGCACAAAGCAGAGTCCTTATGAGGAGTAGTGGGGATAAGAAGGATCATGATAGGGACAGTTAAGGAGAAATACAGATGTCTGTAGCCTTCAGGAGCACCTGGAACACCCTTCAGGGGGAAGCTGTGAGGTGATCTCACAGCAGCTGGTGCCCGAGGATGTGGGAGGTGGGCACATGGCTCTGGGGGAGGCTCTGCTGCAGGTGACTGGTCTGAAGCCCCTCCTGCTGCTGCCTCATCCTAATCCTGCCTGGTACCAACCTGGTCCTGTATTCCTGTCTAGGGCAAAAAGAACCTTATCCTTCATATTCCAAGCATATCTGTAGCCATAAGGTGAAGCCCTGATGTACAGTGTCTTTCATACCCTCATATGAGAACTCCAGGGGTATCCCTGGTACACCTACAGAAAGGAAGGCTTTGGGATGACTTAATTGTGGCCTTCCAGTGTCTGAAGGAGCTACAAGATGGAGAGAGACTATTCAAGGGCTTGGAGTGACAGGACAAGGGGGAATGGCTTCAAACTAAGAGAGTAGGGTTAGATGGGATATTAGGAAGAAATTCTTTGCTGTGAGGGTGGGGAGGCCCTGGCACAGGGTGCCCAGAGAAGCTGTGGCTGCCCCATCCCTGCAAGTGTCCAAGGCCAGGCTGGACAGGGCTTGGAGCAACCTGGGCTAGTGGAAGGTGTCCCTGCCCATGGCAGGGGGTGGAACTGGATGAGCTTTAAGGTCCTTTCCAACCCAAACCATTCCATGAATCTGCCCTGCCCAGGGACATCCAGACCTGCAGGAACTGCAGCCAGGGCTCAGAACTTCCCAGTGCCTTCCCCATAGGCTGCTCTCCAAAAATGATGGACACACAGATGGACCTACATATTGCTGATGTTGGGTAGGAAAGGGGCAAAGGCCCTGCCTTCCCTCAGTTCTCTGTTACCCTGCCATGGACTTTCACTTCTCTTATACAGCAAAGCTCTTCTCTTATAGGGAGGTTTCCCTCCACTGTAATTAGATTCCAGGGATTTAATCCCCTGGGAATGTAGCAATTACCATATACCTGACAAGTGCTAAATGCTGCATTCCGTGGGGATTATCACCTCCGGCTGAACAGAGAGAAAAAGGGGAGGGGAAGAGAAATTTCCCCTTCCTCGTGGGCTGAGGAGAACGATGCAAAGAGCCTGATTTAGTGCAGCTGCTGGCTGGGCAGGGAGAGTGGGACACCAGGAGAAGGCATTCCTGAGAGGGACCAGACAAAATGTTTATCTCTCATAAAAAGAATACGGGTAATGCTGCACATCTGGGTCACCCTTCCCAGTTCCTGTGGTGCTTGCTCCAGCTGGTCTGTGTTTAGAGAGGGATTTTTATTAATGCTGCTGCTGCACGGAGCAAATACACTGGTAATAAGCGAGATTAAGACAATTGGTTTAATAGACTTCAGAAATAAGTGATATTAAATGAAAATCATACGCACAAAGAGGAAGCATTGGCAGAGAAGAGTCATTTCTGTAGTGTTTTTGCACCCTGTGATACACGATTTATTACAACTTCAAAAGCACAGAGTTGTTAAAAAGCTTCCTTTGTATTATCTCAGTTATTTACGCACAGTGATGCTGTGAGGGTATCATTCAGTGTTGATAAACTAGATAACAGCATGATAATAACAATATTTATATATACATTCACTCAGCTGATTTGAAGCATTTTGCAGGTTTAGCAAAATGGAATTAAGGGACATTTCTCTGCTGGTCTGATCAATGCTCCTCCAAGTGAGACTAAACCAGGCCAGATCTGATTGGAATTAAAGGTCATCAAAGTAAAATAGTTGGATTTTGCTGTGAACACCCTGCTATGGCAAAACTTGGTAGGATTACCTCTGTGTTCCATGGCAAATACAGCATTTTGGCCCCAGGAACCATGGGCTGGCTCCATGCAGTTGGTAGGGAGGCACCCACTGAACTACTTGTGCTTCCTGCCACACCTCAGACAAGTCTGTAGTACAGACAAAATATCCTGCCTTGAACTGTGCTGTGACAGTAAGAGTGGCAAACCCCTCCCCAGAGAGACACAGCTTGTCTGGGGTATTACCAGATACAGCCTGGGGTATTACCAGGCTCTTTTCTTCTCTTAGAAGTGAAAAAGTATCCCTGTATTTAAATATTAAATATATAATATATATATAATGTTTATGCATTATTGTGGAGAAGTGAGAATAAAGAAAGAAAAATAAAATCAAAAGCATTTTAAGAACAAGGGTGGCTCAGGTCAGAGGGTGAGTGATTGCTGCAATCCTGATAGAGACTGAGGAGGAGAACCTTCAATGCCCCTGAAACCAGGCTTGTACTACAGATAGAATGGTTTGGGTTGGAAAGGACCTTAAAGCTCATCCAGTTCCACCCCCTGCCATGGGCAGGGACACCTTCCACTAGCCCAGGTTGCCCCAAGCCCTGTCCAGCCTGGCCTTGGACACTTGCAGGGATGGGGCAGCCACAGCTTCTCTGGGCACCCTGTGCCAGGGCCTCCCCACCCTCACAGGGAAGAATATTTTCCTAATATCCCACCTAACCCTACTCTCTGTCAGTTTGAATCCATTGTCCTGTCACTACATGCTCTTGTAAAAAGTCCTTCTCCATCTTATTACACATCAGTGTCATCAATTTATGACACTGTGGTTCAGTCCTATCCTTCTGGTAAAGTTTTACCTATTTTATTACATGAAGTGAAATTCATTACCACAGATGTATGAAACCTGTGCTAGTATCAAAATTCAAGCACAGCACTGCAAATACTCCTCTCTGTGACATGGGGACACAGCAGTGTCCAACCCCAGCACGTGGGTTTGCAATGGCATCAGTGGGAGCTGAAGAGGGATGTGATCCTCACCCTCCTGCTGCACTGGCAGGAGCCCTGCTCTGTATACAGCAAGGCTGGGAAGTCTGACATCCTCTAGAACATTTTTCTGCTATATGGGAGAAAACCCAGCTCTGCAGTTACAGATGTTATATGCCAAAGCCCTGTATGGATGCTGAAATGATATGTTTAAGATTTTGGAATAATAAGCTAAGCTTTTGTTGATCTTTCCTGAAAGCCAAGGTCCCATCTATATCTACTTAAGGCAGGGTAGATCCATAAAGGATTTGTCATGTGACACCATCTGCATTCTTCATCATCTACAGATCCATTGTATGACTGAAATCAGGCACAGGGTGTGGTGTTTCTGCATTTCCTAACTCATTAGCAAGTCTTTTAAGATTACTCCTGTCTTTCAGTAGCCTGGTAAACCAGTTTAAACAAATAAAAAGAAAATAATTATTTATTGGCTAACAATAATAGGTCTCTTGGATTTCTTAAAAATCTCACCTGCAAGGACAAATCCCTTGATAGCAGCAGCAGTGGGAGCTTCTACTTCTCATAACTCTTCTGAAAATATGATTCAGAGGTGCTAACACAGTTCCTATTAATGTTCCCAGTGACATCTCCCTGTTCCATGTGCTCTGGGACTCAACCTGCTTATTCCTTTCTCTGTCAGATCCTTGCCAAGTCATTCCTCTCAGGAGTGACACCGGCATGGATAAGGCAGGGAGTTGTTGCTGAAAAACTTTGAAGCAATTCTGTGGGCTTTTTTCAGTTGTACAGTCATCCCAGAACAGAAGCCTGACAGTTATGTACCTCCTCACCCCCCATCACCTCCCTGCTGTCAGCAGGGCACCTCAGACCCATCTGCCCTCCTGAAACCTCAGCTGTCCCTCTGGCTGCATCTGTAACCTTGTGCCTGTTGAAATCAGCCTGAAACCTTTCATTGACTTCAACAAAGTGAGGATTCACTTCTTGGTTAAGGAAAAAAAAAAAAGGTAGGAAGAGCCTATTGACAATTTAATCCTTTCAGTGGCTCTGGGCTGACATGAAAACTGTTGCAACCAAACCCAAGGAGCTAATGACACTTAAAAACCTGTTCTTGTCTCTGCAAGCTGTCACAGGGCTTTGTCTTCAAACGGGGGGAAGAAACCCTATGCTCTGCAAGTGAATGAGCCACATGCATGTGATCAGGGTGATCAGAGCATGCAGAACACATTAGAACAAAACACACACTGAGGTCAAAGCGACATAAAAATGAAAGCGTTTTGTGTTCCTCATTTGCCTGACTCATTGAATCCACGGTCATGGACGTGCCTGAGCCAGACTTGGCTCCTTTGCCTTCCATCCTCTGAGGTTGCATGTTCCAGTCGGCACCTGTTCTGCAGTAATTCTGAATCCATGTACGAGCCAAAGCCTCAAAGGGATGAACAAGAATGTTAGCTGAAAACTAGTTGCTTCTAATTGTCATGAAAACAAATGTCAAAAGAACATGTGTTTCTACTTAGCTAACTCTGCTTACTAAGTTTGAAGCTGTTTTGTGTTAGTTTCTACCATTTAAATTAAATGTTTTGTCTCTAACATACTTGATGTGGCTTTAAGAAGCTGTGCTTCCCCCCCATCCCCCTTATGAATCTTAATGTTTGCCTGGATTTGTTTGTAACATCAGACAAAAGACTGGCAGGCTGTGCCAGAGTGACATAGATTTTATGTTGAAACAAAGCAAAGCCAAAAAAAAAAAATCAATTAGGGGTCATTAAAACCCAAACTTTTCAATGAAAGAAATACTGTAATGGAATAGTAATACTTTGGGGTTTGGGAGTTCTTTTAATTCCTGAAAGAGCTATTTTGCACTGCCCCTCCTCCACCTCGTCTCTGTGAATCTGCTGTGTTGCAGAATGAGTCAGCTCTGGAATATCCAAACTCCACAGCTGTGCATTAGCATTTGGGAAGAGTATCACTGGGAGTTCATATTGTACATGTGGAAGCAGTGGCACTCCTTTTCAAGCCATGGAGAGAGGATGGTTCAAAACAGAACACGTATGGATCCAGCACTTGCCCTTCAGCAGCACTAAAGTGACTTTCCAATGGGAGTTTTCCACAGATTTCCTTGGGGCAACAACATGGCCCATCTTGGAGGGGGAATAAGCATAGCAGGGGCTGTTAAAAGATTTTCTATACAGCACAATTTAGTGTTTGATGTCTTAAAGAGTGGATGGCTTTTTTTTTCTTTTTTTTTTTTTTTTTTTTTTTTTTTTTTTTTTACTTTCTTTCCCCCCACTATTACTTGCTCCTTGAGGCCATCTCCCTACAAAAAGAACACTGGATCTTTGTTTCCTGAGGAATGGAAGCTCAGCTTCAGTTTTTCCCATAACAAGTGTATTATTAGGAAAGCAAAATAAATCCTGCTAATCACAGCACTTCACTGGAGCTTGGCAATGGAGTTACATGGACACGTTAAATCAGCAGTTCCCAAAGATGAGCTTGTGACCCCGCTGGGTTCACGACCTGGAAGTGCAGATGGAAATGGCCACAGGAAAGCCAGGAACAGGAATCACAAGCTGAAAGCTTGGAAACTACTGCTTTGCATAAAAAAAACACAGTAGTGACAATTACACTTTGTATTTCAAGGAGAATTCAGTCACCTGCTTGGAGCAGGGAATGGGAGCGGGACTGGGAATAGGGAGTGGGAGTCAGGAATAGAACTGGGAAGGAGTGGGAGTCAGGAGCTTCCAGAGAATCCTGGAAGGTGGTGGGACAGCTGGGAGAGGGTCCAGTGCAGCCCCTTTGCCCCCACAGGCACTGCTGGTCCAGGCCAGAACAACCAGGAGTCACAGTGACTTGGGGCAAGGAAGGGAGGGATGATGCTCGAATGTCCAGCTCTCATCTGGGCTGCATCTGCCCCTGCTCACAGAAGCACATTTTGGAAGTTTAGGCCCACAAAAACAACTCCATTTATAAAACCTGTGTTATATCCCACAAGCACAAGTCCTTTCCTCAGCTGGCAGGATGAGTTTTTGTGTGTGATCTCCTTTTTCAAAGGAGATTGCCACGTTGGCATAAAATTGTGCCTCACCCAATGGGTGAATGTTGATTTACACCAGTGGAGAATACAGCAAATTAATCTTTTAAGGATAGATCATTAAGGTCTCCAAGTAAATATTAAGTTGTTCTGCATTCAGTTTGCATTTGGGAGTGAGGAACCTGCTCCAGGATGAGCTGGGAGCTCCCAGAGCACTCCTGGAAATCACAGGTTCTCATCTTAGTTTGCTCCACAGACACACCTGTGCAAAAGCCCCCCTCAGGTACCCAGAGGAAGGTTGGGAAGATCCCATTTTGAACATGAGGGGACAGAACAACTGCAACACCAGCTCCAATTGTTACGTTGGGGAATAATTAATTCTCTTAAAGCCATTTCCCTTTAGGGACTGACACTATCCTGTTCTGCACTGGGGATTTTCAGTTCAGCAGGAATTTCATACCTTTAATTTGCAACATGTTGAGTGTTCATTAGTGTAGTGCAAAACTGAATACAAAACACTTCATTTACTGGATAACCACACTGTAAACATGTTTTGCCTGGATTGGGCTGGTTGATAATATCTATTCACAGCATTATTTACAACGGGATGCCCAGTGAGTAATCCTCACAGCAAAACCTGTAACACCCTGCACACAGCCAGGGTAAGTCAGTTCTGAAGTTAATAGATTTGACATATGTCATTTTGTAGAATGGCAAGTGAAAAGGGAAGATTTGGTGTCTGAGGACGCAGAAAATCCTCCTCCTATTAAATTACACAGGTGAGAACAGCAATTTTCTGTACACCTTCTATGGCATGAGTAATACTGCAAATGTCAGGTGCATTTATTGGGATCTGCAGAGAATACATTTGTCTTACAAAGGGAAGAGGATTTAACTTGCACATCTAATTTTTCATGAGAGGTTTGGAAGCCATTTTAAGAGCGGAACAAGTATCTCTGCAGTCTTTTTCCAGTCTCTTCTTTTTATACTCCTCCTCCTTCCTTGAATCTGGCACTAATCCCAAAATGCACACCATGTTCAAGAGAGGGAAAACACTAACCCTGTATAATTTGAATAAATGAGCTCTACATATATTGCCACTTACAGTTCAAATTATGCAAAAATCCAAGATAAATGAGGCTGAGCATAAAAGCCCCTTAGTGTGTAATTATAAATACTAAAATGGTGTATTTTTCCAAAACAAGAATCCTTTTTTTTTTTAATAATTTGCATACTCTGTCGACTTTTGACCTGCAATAAAAATGTAACACAAGTTGGTAAGTGACTGAGTCAGAACAGGACCTTCTGTTTGCATCATTCCTCCTGCCTTCTGGAGTTTCAGTCTTTAGCAATTTACTCAGATTTATAGTCGTGGACTGAGCAGCTACAGTGTGGAACCAAAAGCTCCTGTCTTTAAACATGTAAACTGTTAGATTAAAATTCCTGGGCTTCAGGATACACAGAAATTCCACCGCTCAAATTATAGATAATAAGGAAGGATCAAACCCTGAGCCATGTTTTTGGCTCGAACGGTGTTTTCCAAGCACAGATGGAATAAACAGGCAGGATGGCTCCTGCCTCAGCTCCCAGATGTGCCCAACGTGTCTGTGTGGGGATCCAGCTCTGAGGAGCAGCACAGGGAAAGAGAGAACAACAGTCAGATAAAATCAGGACTAAAGTTTTTACTTTGTGCGTATTCAACATAATTTCTATTCCCTTCTGTTTCTTTTCTAATTTCTAAATGATATAGATTATCATTACAAAAATGGGATCCAGATATTTCAGTGTCTCAGGGAAGATGAAACAGACTTTCCCAGTTATAAACCTGCACAGACAAAAATGCTAAAACCTGCATGATTTCAAAACATCACAGTACAGTTCATAACTTTTATAGGCATTAAGATAGAAAATACTTTGGTGATCAAATGCCAGCTCTTTTTTCCTGAATTAATGAAATTGCAGACTGGTTTGGGTTGGAAGGGACCTTAAAGACCTGGTGTTTGGAAAAGGGTTTTAAGGAAAAATCTTATTTTCTAATGAAAACAGTGCAAATCCAGCAACTGGAGCAGACAGGGGGTGTTGGGGTCTGACTGAACCTGGAGGCAATTGTGTTTTTACCTGTTCATGTCAAGGGGAAACAGCAGCAGTGTTGGGAATGGAGCTGTTGCAGAACTGGCTCCCATCTCATATTATCATCCAGCTAATTTCGACACGTGTACCCAGCTCCTGACACATTAATATACACCAAATAATACAAAGGCTACGGGTAACACGAAAATTAAACATTACTCCAATCTCTCTTGTTTCACTAAACCCCTAATCATGCAAATGGCTCTATTGACCTCAGTGGGACCTTTTCAATAGTACAAGTCCCCATGGACCCAAGAGTAGCAATACTGAGCCTACTTCCAGTTCATACTTAAATAGAAGAAAATACAGTTGTTCAACCAGACCCTGGGAACCACAGAAATGAAAGGGGAAATGGTGCCACAGCAGCAGCTGATCACTGCTTAGCAGATTTTCAGTCCAGCCACCAGGTAGGACTGTTTCAGCCCTAACAAGGCTATTTGCCTTGCCCAGGCTGAGTTTGGCTTTTGAGCCACAGAACTGTCCCAAAGGAGCTGCACCGGGACTGTGCTTGGAGCGGCCACATGGCCATCACTGCTCCTGGGGCAAGACATCCCTGTCCTGCAGCTCCAACCTGAACAGGCTGCTGGGCCTGCCCCTCTGGTGTGCCCATCCCCTCTGGAAAAGAGGGATGAGGGGAGGCTGTGGTGCTCCCCAGCCAGGACTGTGCCATCTTTGCCCTTCTCATGCAGACAGAGCACAGGGAGACACGAGTGAAGCAGAACCGGTGCTTGTTCAGGTCCTGCAGGATCAGGTTCCTTGATAAGGCAAACTTAACATGGAGCAACCCTTGGAGTTCTTGGACTAATCATATTCTGGTTCATTTCCACAATTACAGAAGAGGTCAAGTGGGTCCTTGGTTTTAATGAGTTGACTAAAGTCTGGCAGCCTGTTGTTATGAGGCAGATGATTTGTAAAAGCGGGTGTGTTTTAGATCACATCTTCCTTCCACCTTGAATAAACCTGCACCTTTCCGTGGAAATGCTGCCTCTTTGAAAATGTTTGCTAATTTAACTTCTATTTATTATTAAACATTGTGGTTGTTGCCTGCTCTGCCTGTACACTGGTTTCATGCTCTGTATTCTAATTTTAGCTGATTATAACTGAGTGGGAAAGTGCAAGACCTCTAGTTGAAATTCAAAAGAAAATAAATGGATTTTTTATGGCCTGAAGAATCTATTCATTACTAAATCATTTATCTTTGCAGAAGAAGTGCCTATATTCAATATGCCTTCCTATTTCCCTAATTTTATTTCTCTGTAAGTACACTCTGTGCTTGCAAATAAATCTCCATTGAACTTCCACTGAGAGGCTTTGCTTTTGAAAGTCCCAACGAGAGTCTAATTAACAATATTAAACACATCTCAGAGGTTGTGTATAAAGCTTGGACATTGCTGTGTCTTCCTAAAAATGAAACTTGGGTGAAAATGTAAAACAACAGTGTGTTCTCCTGGGATTATCAAAGGCACATTGAGGGAAGCAGAGCAGTGAAACACATGACCTTTAAACAGACTTGCTTGTGCTTTTTGGCTTCTTCAAAGATTTCTTAAGGGGACGAGAGTCATTAAGAAGGAGGGGAGGGAGGAGAGGCACTAAGACTGTTTAAGTTGCTTTTTCTTAATTCCAGATTGTCTTCCTCTAGTGAATCCTAACTTTATTACTTATATTGCATCTCAGGGCAGTGCAATTACATTCTTACCTTGAACAAAGACTGAACTTTGGACAGTGTTTTGAAGGGTTTACAAATAAAGTAAACAGCTCTGTTGCATAAAACATATGTATGTGAGGCAGGACTTCCTTCTTCCCAGATGAGGCACATTCATGTAATTTAATTTGTAAGCTTCCTCAGCTGCTGTTTGAAAATGTTTCCTTTCTGGTTGCAATAAACAGAAGGTTAAAATTCACAACCCTCCCCACAACAATTATTAAACTTTGGTGATTCTGTTAAAGTTACACCGAATGCTGTTTTTACCAGCTCGTATATTAAATATTGGCTTTCAGTTTCAACTTGAACTGCTGCCTTTATTCAGGCTGGATTAAACCCAAATAGGTTATCTAGTTTAGTTATTACTGGATTGTTCAAGTGGTGTTTAACTGTGTGTTTTTACATTCAAGTGTAGAAATGGGGAAGGGGTGGATTTGCTAATTTTACATCTTTATTTAAAAAAAAAAAATCAGAACATTTTTACATACCCAGGTTAAAAATTAACAAATCAGAATGTTGGACTTTTAACTCCTCAGTCAGACAGTGTAAGGCTGGAATAGATTTTAACCACAGGATTGAAAATGTAGGTGAAAATATGCCACTTCCAGGCGTAATACTTCAAAGATGCCACATTTATTAGAGCTGACTTACGTCCTGCTGCAAACAGGGTGAGAGATCTATCACCTCCCTGTCCCTGGCTATTGCTCACAGAATAATGCAGGGTTGGATTTGCAAACATTTGCAAAGCACATTTGCTTTTTACACTCAGGGTTGTGCCCCATTTCATCTGCTCTTTGTGAGCACTGGCATGAATGAGGTTTTATTAGCAGAGATATCAGGGTGGGAGAGGGGGGTTGTGTCCATAAGTGGCTGTTTCAAAGTAAATTTGCTATTTACTGTTTATTATACTTTCACACTCTAATTATCCAGCCTCCCCCCCCCCCCCAAAAAAAAAACCATGTCATCTGACCTGGGTCCTGTGGGACTGATTGTACGTCCCAAATAATGGATAGTGAAGGGAAAAGCTTGGGAACAATTAGTTGGTTGAATCCGATTTGAATAAATAGTTAACTTCTAGCTGGTGATTTGGACTCTGCGTCTGCATGTGAGCAAAGGCAAGCAGCAAGAACAGCACTGCTCTGTGCTGCAGCCCTGGCAGAGGGCTCAACAACCCCCTGCCTTATGGTTTATTGTGCTCGAGCTGTATTAGTCTAAACAACTGGGAATGCCATTCCCAAGTGTTCAGGAGTCAGGACACCCTTCACCCTCACAACCCCAGCTGGCCTAGGAATCATGATGTTGTTGGAAAATACAATTATTCTTTTGTTTTAAGCTCTCTGGCTGCATAAAAATGTTAATTTTTGAATTCAACTTGCCTATGAAATAACAAATGCAGAATTTTATTTTGGGGTTTTTTAGGAACATAACATTTTACAGTAAATCACGGGACTGTGATGGACAGGGCTTGAAAAAAAAAATGATAATGCAGGAATTTGTCAAGCATTACAAAGTGGACAGGTGGAGGGAGAGCATCTCCTGAGCTTCCCCAGCCCTGCCAGGATGGAGCTGGTGCTGCTGACGCTGCCAGTGCTGCTGCTGGTCAGCACGATTGTTATCTGGGCTGTACAAGATAAGCAGAGTCACTGAGTGAAGATCAGAATGCAGGAGTTTGGGCTTCCTGCTCCCTCTGCAGTGTCCCAGACCGCTGCTTTCTATAATTACATCTACTAGTATCAGACTCTGGCACAAATCAGAACCTCTGCTGGACTTACTGCTCGGGTCAGGATGGAGTGTTACAGTTATTCCTGCACCGAGCCCAAGGAAGCTCCTGTGCCCCAGGATGTCTGAGGCCAGACAATGGTCCAAGTGGTAAAATTATTGTGCTGGGATGCCAAACTTCTCCAAAAAGGGCTGAGTTCCCTTTCCAGAGATGTCTCAGAGCTGTCCTTTTGCAGAAGTTGACTTTTGATGTCACGGTGGCAGGTACTAGACAAAAAACCCAAGCGAGTCAGGAGAGGGCACAGGATTTTTAGGGCTAAACCCAGTTCAAATAGTTTCTGCATCTGGCAGAAATAACCTGTGGTGTGCAGGGCTGGAATGCTGGCCAGCAGGAATGCTATTTTTAGGCATATTAAGGGCGATCGTTTGCCACCAAAATTAGTGGAGCCTCATCCCAAGTGCCCCACTGAGCTCGGAGATCAAAAGCAGCTCCGGGTTTCCAGCAAGGTCCACCCTTTCTCCCTCCCCCAAGTCGTAATTAGGTCTCTCTCTTTCTCTCTCCTCCAGTTGTGGTTGTTCTTAAATTTGCTGACCTCATGTAATTCCTAATTTGACAAGCTGGCTCCTTTTATATATTTTTTTTTTTTTTTTTTTGGCTATTTTGGTCATAACAAGTTCAAAACAGCCCAGCCCGTCTTTAGAGCCTCCATTCACAGGACTGTTGGGCCGTTTCACTCAGCACAACACCCGCCACAGAGGAAACCCAGCTTTGTCTCCACGAAAATAAATGCTTGCAAAGACAGCAAAACAACGGGAGGGGGAAGCTGCTTTCTTTGTGTTCCAAACAATTTTGCCAAGAGCACACACAGAGGAAAACAAAAAAAAAAAAAAAAAAAAAAAAAAAAAAAAAGAGAAAAAAAAAAGAAGAAGCAAAAAAAACACAAGCACCTTGGGGAAACAAAAGATGAACTTGTTAATAAGAGATAAGTTATTGGCCTTGCATTTCAGAGGAAAACAAAGATTCTTGGATGGCTTTTCTTTGTACAGCTCAGATATTTCCTCCTAAAATATGTGCTGTTTAAGAGGCAAACAGTCAATGGCAGGAATTACTAGAATGCTGATGTGTTGGTTTGGATTTTTTAAGTGAAAAGTGTTGTTTGTTTTGGAATTTGTTTTGAAGTGATTTTTTTTTTTTCCTGGAACAACCAGAACTCAGCTTGTGCTTTCCTAATATCCTTGTTTTCCTACTAACACTCATCCTTTTTTCCTAAGTTAGTTGCTTGGTGACTGGTATTAATCTCCATGTAGCTCAGAGTTCAATAGCATTTTTATTACCGCCCTGATACAGAAACAAAATTAGTCAGAAAATATCTGGGAGGCCTTTTTTTCCTACTTATTTTCTTCGTCTTCTTTTTTTTTTTTTTAATTTTCTCTTTTATTTTTTCCTTTTCATTCTTTTTTTTTCTTAATTTTTTCCTTTCATTTTTTTTCCTCTACTATACAAAAATTAGTCAAAATGCTTGACCCAACCAACAAACTCTGTGGCATGAGAGCCAGCCCTACTTGGCAAAGGGCTACCAGTGAAATGTCCCGTTTATCTTGCTAAAACTTAATGGGAAAAAATGCAAATCAATATATATCTGCTAATTAAAAAAATAATTACAGGTTCTTCAGGGTTCTGGGAACCCAGGAAGTAATATTTGACCACAGCAGGGTTTTTGCACACAATACTTTTATTAGCAGCTCTTTAACTTCTTTATCTACTGTCCCTGCTGTCCTTCAGGAGGGAACCAGCTGCCATTCCATGGAGAAATGCTATATTTTGGATTGTTTTCCACACCTGAGGTAGTGGACCACAGGATTTACTGTGTTAATGTCACTGTCCTGCTAAAGAGCACGGATGCATGACAGCAACCCAAGGTACATCTGAAACCACAACATTTCCCTTTAGTAAATACTGTGGGATGTGCTGGATTGTCCTGAAGTTTCCATGGGAATTTCGTTGGAATTAGACAGGATGATTCAGATGAAGAAATTTCAGTTTTCTCTCACTCAGTGTCCCTTTCCTTGCAGAACAGACCTGGTTTAACACTGGCAAACGAGATCACTTGGACCTTGTAATTACTTATGTTCTGGCTCTAATTTTTCCCTTATCCACTTGTAGAGAAGATAAGAACAATAAACAGAAAAAGGAGGAATGCTGATTCCATCCTGCCACCTCAGTAATACCAACCTGCTCTGATTTAATGACCAGTGAGCAAATGACAACTGGTTCCATCTTTGCAGCACTGCAACCCCAAATATATTCTGCATTGTTTTGGCTTTGAAACCCTGCCCAGTTTCTGTTCAGATTCTTCCAGTCAAACGAACAGATTTTTGTATTATTTCCAATCTGCTTAGATTTATTTGTGAAAGTGGTTTTTAATTCCAAAATGTAAGCACACTACATTTTACAGTTTTGTGAGTTTGCGAATTGCAAATAATGCAGCCCATTGGTGTCGTAAAGCCACAAAATAAAATATTAAATCCTCTGAAACAGAACTTCAGGATACTTTGGTATTCTTACATTGTAACAGCAAGCTTTTTCTTCTGACATTGTTCCAGAACCTGCTAAAACTCGTGAATCAAAGGCCATAATAGCTCTGAAACTCAGGGAAGTTGTGGTGTGGTTTTTGTTTGCTTGCTTTGTTTTTTCCTGCTCCTGAGGAAAACATTTCATTAATGTTTTTAACAAATAGCTGAGCGATTTAATGGCCGATCTGTTGTTTTTCAGTCACAGAATTGGAGCTCCTTGCAGCAACAGGGTTTATTCTCACAAACCAGAATTTGGCCTTTTGGAACACACCTAAAACCTGTGTCTGATTTATCATAAGCAGGAATCAGCTTAATCAGGAGCTTTATGACCTTCTGAATGACTTGAAGAGGCATCTACTGGGCTGGAAGGGGTTTGTAATTGATTCTCCTGAATCAGCAAAGATCTGCTCAAGGCTATGCAAAATCCCAACTATCCCCACTGGATCTGCTCCGGTTTCCCCTGTGGATGGGCTGCACTAATCCAGTCCCTACCACAAGGCTTTCCAGCCTTTCCATGGTCATTCCCTAACACAGAAGCAGATAAACGCTCCAGGCAGCCTGAACTTGAAGCTGTGGCTGCCCCATCCCTGGAAGTGTCCAAGGCCAGGTTGGACAGGGCTTGGAGCAGCCTGGGCTAGTGGAAGGTGTCCCTGCCCATGGCTGGGGGTGGGACTGGATGGGCTTTAAGGTCCTTTTCAACCCAAACCATTCCATGATTCTACTCTAGAAACAAACTTGCAACAATAGAGTGTGTTATGATCTGGCACCATAAGAACTCAGAGACTCTAGTATATATATATATGTAAATATATATATATATTAGGTACCTCAAGTAAATAACAGAGCTAAGGTGGCATAAAATCCAGAGCATTTACCAGGCTACATGTATTTATTGACACTTCTTTAGGAGGTTTCACATCACACCTCCCAGCTGCAGCACAGAGAATATCCTCAAGTATAAACATAAATTCATATGAAACTCCCTGTTTGTTGGCAAAATGTCCATCTGGAGTCAAGTTTTCCTGCAATGTTTTCATTTGCTGGTTCGTCAGGATTTACTGAAGTGTTTTGGAAAACTCGCATCAGAAAATTAAGATTTTTGCCAAATGATCATAATCTGCAGCATCTGATATTTGAAATACAGTTGGCACTTATGCCACTAAATCACCAGGGCAGCTAGAAAATATGAACAATATAGGTTCAAGATACAAAAAGGCAGCTTGAAAGATTCAAAATTTGTAATTTTAAATATAATTTTAAATACAATTAATATAATTTTAAATACCATTTTACATAAATTAATAATAAATTAAATGTAATTTTAAATACAATTCTGCAGGGTCTGACTCAAAAATTTTGAATCCTTGAGTTTGCAGCACCGGGGCAAAGTCACATAAAACCTGTTTGCTGACTGGGAGCTTCATCCGAAGTCCTTTAAAATCCAAAGGGACTGATTTCATTGATTTTTTTCTAGATTTTAGGAAAGGATTAAAACCAAATATGCACAAAAAATCAGGACAATGGGAGAAGTTTTGTCCCCATCCAATTCCCCCTTGGCTGTGGTGCAGGCAGGGTTTTACCTGGTGTGCCAGTGCTGTCCTGAGCAGGAATTCAGAGCTGGGGTTAAAGTGCACAAATCTCTGACACAAATACTAATGTGTGCCAGTTTTAGAAACTTTGAACTTCTTCTCCAAACATTTGTTCTCTAACTCAGTCACACATATGTTCCCAGAAAGCAAAAGGGAGAAGGGATACAAGCAGAGCCAAAGGGAATGTGTTCAAAAATTTCAGCAAATATTAACAGAACGTATTTATTTATTTGCAGTTCCTGTCTGTCTTGAGCATTAGCTGCAATAATCAAGAGCAACTTCAAGCACAGCCAGCTCCTGATATCATATCTGCTTATCATAATGTTTATTTTTTCCCATCCTTTCCAGCTTAGATTAATCACTCCAGTATATAGATTTAAAATGGACTTTAAAATATGCTTTGCCAACTAAGTAACTATTTAAGGCAGTTCTATTACCTGTGCTTCACTTTGGTCTAGCTGGAGTGAAAATAAACTATGAAAATAAGCCAACCTTTTACAAAATCACCTTGTAGAGTGAGAAGTTCCCCCAGCAGTTGTAGCATGCTGTGTTCATAATTGCGTGTTTTGCATACTGCCAGCATTTCAAACATGTTTTCAAGTAGGAAGAGTTTTGCTTTTTTTAATCTTCCTGCCATGTTTGGTGCATAATATCTCTCCGAAAAACAGCTTTATATTGATTGGTCATAGTGCTGCTTGCAAACTTACTGTTCAGTCACATCTGTTATTTTTCATATAGGGCCATTAATCCCCTATAATTAACTCCTGGCAGGCCTGATTTTCCCAGATTTCAGGATTTAACAGGGGCTCTTCCCTCCCTCAGCAAAGGTGCTCAGCACCACGTGAGTCTGCATCCTGAGAGTTCAAGGAGGTCTTATTAGTTAGGAAACACTGTAATTGGGTTTATTGGAACTGATCCTAAAATTGTCCATAATCAGATGTGATTAATCTCCTTCTGATACACCCACGTATGCAGTATCTGAAGCCTAATGATAACCCAGTCAATGCTGGGACAAATAACAGAGTATTGATCATTGGGAAGAGGTTTCCCTCTCCCCAGCTGTGCAAGTTAGCCCTTTTCATATAAATGGATCAGACTTTTATGGACCCAGAGATGGATAGTCTGACCCAACAGCTGCCTCAACGCATAAAAATGGGTGTTTTGTCTCAGGAGGGGCTTTGTCAGGAGGATTCTCCACTAAACTGCCCTAAAGAATTCCTCCTGGGCTGATTTGCTTGGGAATCATTCTTTCCTCGTGCTAAAACCCCACAGGATTCTTTGGATCTCACACACCACAAAGCTCCAGAGGTGTCTGTCGGGGTGCTCAGGAGACCTGGGCTGCCTCCAGAGTTCCCTGTGGTCACCTTGCAGGCTCTAAAATCTTCTAGACAAACCAAATTGCTGATTCCTTCTGGCCAGACCTGATCAGCTCCCATGGCTTGTCATGATAATGCAACAAACACGGTTCTGGTTTTTCCCCAAAATGTCACAGGGATAACTAAAACCTCCCACATCGGTACCAGCCTTTATATCAGTGCAGCACCTCAGTCTGACAGACACTGAGTCTGTATCTTTGCAAAATCAGTCAGATTTCCTATAGAGCATCAAGTACTGATGGTTAATTAAAATTATTAATGTAGTTAGATTAAAAAAATAATGGAGGAGATACTCTGCAGACATAAATATTCATGGCCTCACTGAGTACCAACAAGTTATACTTGTTTACACCAGCCCAGGGAATTAAACAGTTCAATGCAATAAAATATTTCCTACAGAACAGCTTTTCTACTGTACAGCAAAGCCTCCAACAGATTCTAGTGTGACCTCCAGCAGGAATATGCCAGCCCTTCCCTCACTGCCAAGAAAGTCTGGTTTTTGGTAAGACTGGTGTTCCAACCAGAAATTTACTCTCTGTCAGGAATCCTCTTTTAAGCACTGAGCGGGCAAAAGGCACTGGACATGGGTTTGGGCAATTATGAGTCAAATGAGAGCCAAATGTTGCTGCCCTGAGAGGCAGAAGCTGGTGAAGGCAGTGAAGGGAAGAGCAGGTGCCAGGAGGGTCAGAGAGAACCAACAAGGCACAGCACATACACCTTGTACCCCCTCAACCTCTCCCCTGTGCCTCTGCCCCCTCCTTCAGCACAGGCCAGATCACAGAGCCCCCTTTTGCCGTTTATTTTAATCCACAAACAATTGTCCAAGCAAAGGCTGATGTACAAACAAACTCTCCTTTGGGTGCAACAATTTTGGGAAGTTGGGAAATGACCCAACGTGCTGCAGCAGCTGGAGCTGGAGCAGGAAGAGAGGACGGTGACTCCTGTTTCCCTGTGTAATAAACAAGTAAAATGTGCACTATTTGCTGTAGGACTGCCAGGTATTCAAATGTGCCTTTGTACTGGGAGATGCCAGCCAATTATTCATGAAAATCTAGATTTTTTGTGAAGGACAGTGTCCTGTCTAATGCCAGCATGGGTTTGCTGTAATGATTAAGCCTCAAGTTTTCTCACATCTGTGAGGAATGCTTAGACATTCAAGTTTAAAAATAAAAATATCACTCTGGGCAGGATTTTAACATTTTTTTGAGGGAGTGTGGGATGATGGGTGGGTGGATTAGATAGTAATCAGTTGAATAAACTCAGCTGAGCTTTGAAAGTTAAACTTCAAGCTCTACAGGAAGATTTGCATGGTGGGACATAAAAAAGAGTTTAATTGTGCCTGGCATGATTTGGGTTTATGAAGGTGTACTAATATAAATGCACTTTTATGCAATCATTTTTATGAGATATCCAAGTGCTTTAAAAAACACATAAATGACTTAATAATATGCCTGAGAATTCAAGGAGGATAATTGACAGACAGGAAAGGAAGGCACAGAAGGGTTGGGTTAAACGGGACTGAACGGGAGCAAATTCCACTTTGGGGAATTAAGTGAATGAAATTTGTGCTATTGGTTGTTGCCAGAGGAGAAGAATTTCCTTCCCAATAGAAATGTCGTTACAGAACGTAAATACACTCTAACAAAAAGTAATATTTTGATGTGCTAAGGCATGTTTCCCTTTGTTACCCATTTTGCAGACAAGTACGTGCTGCGTTTGTGCATTCAGATGCTCCTGCTATATTTAGCAGCCTCTTTTATCCTCCACCCTTTTCTGCCTCTTTCCACACATAAAGATTCAAAGAAACATCTTTCCAGAGCATGTAAAGAAGTAACTAATGATATGCTATCGAGGAAGAAGTGTTCTCCTAGAGGAGACAGTTTCCTTTCAGAGGCACTAAAACAAAACCTCTATTGAATTTTTCTTTGCTCGTGGCTCCATATCACTGCTTTTTTCTTTCTTTTTTTTTTTTTTTAATCCACTCTTAAAACTGCACATGCTGACATGAGACTGTACAACGTGCCTTGGTATTACCACATTCACTGGCATTTGTTCCTGAATCATGGGAAGATATAATTTCTAACCAAAGTGTTCAGAACACAACTCAGTAGGTCACTTCTTAGCAGGAATTTCTTTGTTACAAAGGTTTTCTGGTCTTGGAACTCCACATATGCTCCAGTTCATTTCACCCCATGAATATGAATTTATTGCTGAGGATGGGTCCTTGCCACTGACGCATAATCAGGCTGGTTAAATGTTCTAGTGGAGACAAAATATTCCAGGAATCTGAAACATTCAGGAGAAAGACAGGGTAAAAGGGCTTTTCTAATACCAGGGAAAGATTGTGGTACACTAAGCATTTGCAGCAAAATAAAAAATATGTTTATACTGCCTGCAAACTCTGCATTTGCCTCAATGGCACAGGCTTTCTTAAGCCCTATGGAAAACCAGGTAATGTTTTCAGCTTGCCAGATGTGGCAGGTCTTTACTAAAAGTTGCATTGCACTGTTACAAGCCCTTGCTTGTGTTAACTTGTTGTGTTTGAAAGCAAATTTGCAAGCAAGTGGAACTCGTATCCCTATCTGTCAATAATTCCTCATCGCACTCAACAAAAAGTCATGGCTTTCCTTTTTCCCCACCCCCTGAATGTGAAATCGCAGTAAATCAGTCAACAGCACTGTTTAGCATATAAAGCAGAAAACTTCAAAGCCAGGCAGCCTTTTCTCTCCACCTATGAAATTCCAGACCACGCTCCTAAATTCAGGGAAATCTGCTCGTCCTTTCTACTTACAATTCAGAAAGCCTTGGCGATGCATATTAAAGGGCTGCTGTCAGCTCACATTGTTTAAAAATGGACTGATTAAAAAAACATTTGGGGAAAGCACCCTTTATACACTGTGTGAGAAACACTGCCCTGGAGCTGCTGCTCTCGCACAGACCTGCATCCCTCCAGCTGACAACCCCTTCCCAACCCGAAATTATCTTTATGGTTTGACCTTCTGTATGCCATTTCGATATTTTTTCCTCTTTTTCTGGGACTTCCTTGATATTTACTCAAAGGAAGCGTTCCTATGTGTGCTCACTCCCTTTTTTTCCCCATTTCATGGACTTGTCTTTTACCAAATCTTCAGCTTTGTAGATATGGAAACAGCAATGAAGTTATTTTTCCTCCAAATGCAAGGGAAGGGTTGCCCATGTTCTTAGACTATAATATGTTAATATTTATCTTGAATAAGATAACATAATATCACATTAAAATTCTCCTTCTGTCAAAATAAAATAATTTATTTATCCCAAATGAAGAAAATCCCAACAACTTGCCCATGTTAAATGACATACATAAGATATTAAATTTTCATATCAGTATATTTGATGTAGAGGGTTATCTGTATGTTTTCTTCAGCAGAGCCATTGGCAAGACATTCCTACTCCTTTTCCTCCCCCTCCCCTCTTTCCTGCAATGGCCAGACTTCACCACCCTCATTTATATAGATTAAAATGTCTATAAGATCTATAAGATCATGTTGTAACCCAGATCACCCAAATTACCCTTTAAGGGAAATTTCTTCCCTGAAGCAAAGATATCATCAAACTGTGCCCTGAATCCCCCCAGTTCTGTCAACACCTATAAGAGGAGGAGCCAGTCCATCCTGAATTAGGGGATGGTTATTTTCTGCAGCTGAATTTCATTTCTTTCCACAGAACCAGCACGAGCTCTGTGCACCATCCAATACCTGCTGAACCCTGGGGAGATTGGATTTCTTCATTCTTATTTTAACCAGTTAATTATCACGACCCATTTCCCTCCTGCTCACTGTGTGTTCAGAAGGCACAGGAAGCAAAGATATCGAGAATTCCTGCAGTTACACCCCAGGCTGCTGCTGGTGAAGGGCTGAAACCCGGGCTTTATGTCTACATTACAGTAACAAACCTCTCATTTGGATACATTGCCCTTTCCCAAAATCTCGTGTGCAACTTTCCCTGTGCCTGATCCACCCTCACTGGAATCGAAAGAAAAACTCTCCTTTGCCTCAGTGATTTGGAGACTCTGCCCTGTGTGGACTGAGAGATGAGGGAAAAGATGGAATACTAGTATCACCACAAACCTAAGGGAATACGCTGCGATGTGTCTTCTTTTGATAGAAACATTTATTTTATTAAAAACAGTAGCCTCAAAAATCAGGGATTTATCAGAGTCTGTGCTCTTTCACTAACATGCCAAATAACCTCAGTGTGCCTTCAGACACACTAATTTATAGTGAAGTGTAATGTTAATCATGGTTATCAATGCAGACAATTCCTACCTGCAACTCATGGGCTACACATAAAACAGCTTCTTGAACAGGATCTAAAGTGGCTGGATCCAGAAAGCCACACATAGGAGTCTCAGAAGTATTCTTAGTATTATTTAGAACTATTATTAGTATTATTTAGAACTTTTATTAGTATTATCAGAACCTGGCCTAGTGGAAGGTGTCCCTGCCCACGTCAGGGCATTGGAATGAGATGATCTTTAAGTTCCCTTCCAACCCAAACCATTCTGGGGCTCCATGGCTCTGTTACAGGTGAGCAATATTGCTACGTTTGCATATTTGTTTATGAAAGTGGGAGTCAAAAAATGCAAATGACGGTGGGGTCACAAAAGTGGGGACATTTGAACCAAACAGTTAAGCTGCAGCCTGAGGTAGCAGCCAAACCAGTCTCACGGTCTGTTCTTTCTCATGCCAGTCAGCCATTAGGCTGGCCTAAGTGCAGTGCTAAATTGCAGTTTGCTTACTGCATATTTTAATCCGTGCAACACAATGGCACACGGAGATGGGCCATAACAGAAGCTCAGATGCACAAGTGCCTCGAGTTCAGATTTCTGAACTTTCAGCTCCTTACAGTTACCAGTACCTCAGTTACCTCATTTAAGAGAGGGTTGGATCTAACACAGCCTGCAGTCCTGCCCTCAGTGCAGTGTAGACACGGGCTGTGGGTGATGGTCAAGGCAGACACTTTAGGGAGTTCCTGCCTCCAGTTTGTTACTGTCCCCCAGATCTCCCTTCCCAGCAAGGCAGGGGAGAGCAAGGCACAGGTAGCTCAGGAACACCAGCTCAGAGTGGGGTGGCTGTGATGGAAGGACATCAGTCCATGCTTAGAGTGCCCAATCTGAGACAGGACAGAGCCTGAGCTCAAACCAGCAGTCAAGGTGGGCTTGGGAAAAGCTGCATCCCTCCTCATTTTGGCTGCAGGAGTGTATTCCCAAATGCTTGCAGCAATAGTTGTCAGATGTTCCCCAGCCATCACATTGGTACCAACGGGGACTGAGGATTCACTTGTTTATTGGGATCTGCAGATGTTACCAAAAATACATAAAAAATGTGCATTTTTGAAATGCACCAGACCAGATCATAAGTCTGAGGGTCCAGAATCTTATCTCTGATGAAACCAAGCTGTCTAGTGATTCACTTTTTTGTCAGTCTACAAAATGCTGCTCTGTGGAGGAAGACAAGCTCTGTGACTCACAGTGTCTGTGAGGAAAGGTGGGTACAGCTTGTGTCTGTCTGTCTGCCTGGGACTGAGTGGGGAACTCAGACTTCAACAATACCCGCTGACAAAGGCATCTTAAACATATTTTAAATACACTACATCCTGTTGTCTACCAAGTTGTATCATTTCGTCATAAACCTAAATCTGTAACCAAGGAGATGCTCTCTCCCCATTCATCTTCTTCCCCAGCTATTCTTGTATAAGCTTGAAAAGAACTCTGAATTATTTTGTTTCTTTCACCATGTTAGACAGGTCCATGAAGATTTTATTCTCTATCTTAAGTGGATGGGTTTTTTGTAACTTATAAATGTTTGCATTAGCAGATGGTGATGTTTTATCCTTCATCATAGGTCCTTAAATAGATTAAGTCAATGTTATCAAACCCAGGGGAATTAAGGAAAGTCAGGCACACAGGAAACCTTATGGCCTGTGACAAATCAATACATTTCTTAATCTCCATTAACATCAGGATTTCTACTCTAAGAAGCTAATACTAAGAATTCTTGGTCTCCCTCCTGATTTTGATGCTGAATTACAAAGACAATTATCCCTCATTGTTATGGTTCCTCATTTTTAGGAGGAAATTGGATATGAAGTAGCTCCTGTCTACCAAACTAACTGGATCCTGCCACTCTACACATATGCCCTAATGCTGACTTGTCATGTGGGTCCAGCCCCCTGGCTGCTTCTGAGCACTGTTCCATCCCAGAGGAATCCAGGTTGGAACCTCAAAATGTGTTGCTCTCCCATCCTGAGCAGGAGCCTAAGCCACGAAGCTCTGGGTTATTCTGGTCCCTTCTCACTGAATGTTCCCCTACCCTCACCTGGGACACAAGTTCTGTCCCACTCTTCAGTTAGTTCACAAAGTTTCCCTGTTCACTGTAAGCATTTTATCACCAGTAGCTCACCACCTTTTTAGCTGGACTGGGACAGATCCACAGCTTGTGCAAGCTTGTGCTTTTTTCTATGGCAACACTGAATTGAAACATTTACTCTGCATTGTGGTTAATTGTAGTGGCCATCTGGATTAAATGCAGAAGCCAAATCTGCATTAATAACCCTTTTCCACCTGGATAACCCATCTGCATTACCCAAGCAGGCACTTTCAGTAGCATCAGTTCCATTTTTTCTCAAGCCACAGACCCACACACTTCTGCTCCTTTAAACATCAAGAAGGCAGGTCACAAAGCTGCTGCCGAATGAAACAAAGCAAATCTTCCCTATGAGTGTGAAAAAAAGATAGAATATTGTAAAAAATAAATAGGAGGTATACCCAAAGTTTATTTTGACTTTTACCCAATTTGGACTTCTTTCCCCTGAGGTTAGGTGTTCTCAGGATTAAGAAAAGCTGAAAATCATTGCTCAGTACTTTAAAGAGAGGGAAAACCATGCCTAAGGATTCTAAATCAAAGACAGATTCCTGTTCCCCTCACCTAATCCTTCTCAGGAGCAGAGGAGAAAAATGTGATGGTGGGTGGGCATTAAGGATCAAAACAGAAACATATTTTCCTACTCTGATGAATGAATGCCCAAAACTTTTGATTGAGCAGCTCCTTGCTTTGCAAGACCCTCAGTCAAATGCTTCCTCACCCACCACACAAGAAAGTTCCATCAATTCCAAACTGAGGAATCCCATCAGGCTATCCCAGCCTGGCAGACCCAGCCCTCCCAAATGAAACAAAAAGCAAACATTCCCTTGTCTGAGAAGTAAAGGCTTCTTGTCTCAGAAGTCATGGTGTCCCAGAATGGTTTGGGATGGAAAAGACCTTGTTCCAACCCCCTGCCATGGGCAGGGACACCTTCCGCCAGTCAACACTTAACCAGTCATTCACACCTTCAAATGACAATACCCACTTTGATTTAACAATCAAATCTGAAAATAAATCTGATCATCTCAGAATAGCGACAACAGGGCAGCCAAAACTGAGATGCAGTTTGGCAATCATTGATGTTGGTGAGGCTGAAAGGCAGTACAGGCTTGATACACCTTGAGAGGAACACCTTTTGTGACACGGACTCCCAACACAGGTTCTCATCTAGAGAAACCTGACCCACGGGGTTGATTTTCCACCCATGCCCAGCAGGCAGAGCAGATCCACACTCACCTCTCTGTCCCTGCTGTGGTGCCAGGAGCATCCCAAGGGCAGGTGGCTGCCCCTAGGTAGGTGTGAGAGCCTCAGGTGTCCTGCTCAGACCCATCCACAGATGTGAATTCCAGCCCTGCTGGAGCTCCAAAATACCCAAATTCTCAGTTCACCGTATCCTTCTGACACACAAAATCAACCAGCTTATTTCTTGGGCTTTTTTTTTTTTTTTTTTTTTTTTTTTTTTGCTTAAGCAAGGGGGCTTTGAAGTAATTTGCTCAGGGGTAGTGTGATCTTTAAAGCCTGCTCTGAACTCAGCTCATTCAAGTCCTGTTCCTCTGTGAACACTTTAAATACAGCACAGGGGGGACACGGGTCTTCCCCTTCCCAAAGTGACAAACAGTGATGATGGCTTGGGAAATCCAGTTCTGCATTTTACTTCAAAGTGCTTTATTCCATAAGCTCCTGAAGCTTTTTGTATTGATCCCAGTTAAGGGCATCTATCTGCCAGTCTCTCCTGGTCTTTTCCTGGCTGCTGACTGTGGCACCTCTGCCACTGAGGAAAATATGAACCCTGACAAATGGATACAGCCAGAGAACTTCTGAAGCAGTGGATCTGTTTTCTGCATCTTCCCAGAGAAAGACATAAATCCAGGCTTTTATAGTTATATATTTTGTGTGGATGGAGACAGTTAAAATGTACCTAATATAGACAGGATGGAAATGAATGTACATTTTAATATATGTTTCTCAAAAAACAAGTTTATATACATTTTATAGATGGCAGAGTTTAGACACATGAAAGTATAAAGTTTAGACATATGAAAGTATAAATAGGTATCAAACAAAAAAACCCCACCTATTTGAGTTCAAGCAAGCAGAATTTAAAGTCTTCTTAGACATGCACTCCCCCAAAATCTGCCAGGATATATAGAGAAAAAAAATCTTTATATAAATTATTATTATGGTCACAAGAGCTAGTGAAGGACCATACCAAATTGTTCTGACTTCCCAACAAATCAGAATAAAATGCCTTTTGAACCAGATGGCAACCCACTGAATTGGAATTATACATTGGGGCTGCAACTGCCATGTTTGGCAGAGATTCAAACCCCATGAAGTCACCTCCAGAAACGGCATGACCTCCGTTTGTGAGGGGAAAGGGTGCAGGAATTAGGGTTGCTCCTTGTGCTTTGTTCTCCTGAGCCCCCAGAGCTCCCAAAGGAAGCAGCAAAGGCAGCAGGGCTTCCACCACCACGTGGATTTGGGGGGTCCTGCTGGCCACAGGACACTGAGTGGTTGTAAAGCAGCCCCAGCTGGGCCTCCACCATCCCCAGCAGGGACAGGACTCAGTGCAGAGACCAATCCAACCCTGATTCTTCTCAAACCTGGGAGCTGAGCTCTGGGGTTCTGGTTCAGATCTCGTTCTAGTGACTGGGGGAAGTTAGACTTCTTTTTTTTTTTAATCTTTCCACGGGGAGGACAGGAAAGGACAATGCCAAGCAGCAAATTCACACACACAAAAGGGCTTATTTCAACCTTTCCCAGGCTGGCTCCTTGTTTTTATAACTCTACTGCCAAGGTGGTTTTACAGTGTTTGTGCTGCCTGTTTCCTCATAGACACTGTTGGACTGGCATGAGCAAGACCAAACCATCCGGGTTCAGCCCAAGGGTCTGATTTTAGGTTTGTCTAGACTCGATGTGTATCACAACCACTGGCCATTGCCCAGTGCAAATCACATTCCTGGGCACATTCCTGATCCAGGGGCTTTCTGTGACACTGGCAATAGCTGAGATTGTGCAGGGGTTTAGTGGCTGGGGCCCAAGAGAAGGAAGTTCATCTTAAACCTGAAAGATGAGTCGTGGTCTAATTTATCTTGTGGCTGAAAAGCCCATAGAGAGGAGATTCCAGCAGGATCCTAAGGGAGAAGGCAGGTAATTAGAGAAGAGGTGCAGCAGGTGGAAGAAAGTGTTACCTTTGTAGGCTGATGATGGGAAGCTCAGTGCAGGAGATAATCAGACAAGGGCAATGGAGATGTTTTAGCTTCTGCATGAAGGGAGATTAATGCCAAAGAATAATATGAGATTAGGGGCTGGAGTTTTATTGGGAAGCTCTTTGAGTTCTGACCTTAAAACCATAACACCTTCTAAACACCTTTTTTGAACTCATTTTGAACCTTTTTTTGAACTCGTTATGAACTCATCCTCTGTGGGATACAGCAAATATAAATAAAACTAACTCAGAAATGAAAGAGTGTCTATTTGTGTAATATTTGTAGCTTTTTAAAACACTGTGTTTGTTTGATTCGGACTTGACTTGAGGTGGATTACTAAGAGAAGCATTTAAATGACTAAAGCATTTGCAAAACAACAGCACAATTGCTGTAAATGTTGGAACATCCAGACTTGAATCTCTGTCCTAAAATATCCGATTATAAATTGTAAAAAGGTTTTCTAAAGAAAAGTTCTTTGCAAAAGGTTCTCAAATAACAAAAAGCCCCATAACTCTGTCGGGCCAGCCTGTTACTCCAAACTTACTCAGACAGGTTGTGCAGCTCTAGGGGCTCCCAGATTTAAATACTCTCTGCCTGTAGTTGATATTTCTCTGCCCTTACAGTGTTGTAATGCTGCATTCTTTCAAGATCACTCAGAGCTGAATCATACCCTCTATCACTTAAGGAAAAGAACAACCTAATTAAAAAGTAAAAGGTGGTTTTGCTATTTCATTCTAGACAAACAACTGAAATGGAAGGATAAGAAGTTCAGAACAGTAAGACAATGTAATGAAAAAATATTTAAGAAGTCAAATTTATCCCATTATATCGTATTTCACAAAGAAAAATGATCCATTGTCTTTCCAAAGACAACGGCCCCGACTGTACATCTCCTGTACAACAGAAAGAACAGCAATCCTGAAATTGTTCTAAATGTTTCACGTGCCTATCGATTCCTTCAAGTTACAAGAGCTAAACAAAGACAGAGAATCACACTCTGACCCCTTTAAAAACATCAAAGTGCCCCACTATCAGTCCTGAATCTTCCTTACAATCCAACCTTTGGCGATTGTGTTACAGTGCAACTGATTATTCATAATCTGGCCTGAAAGTACAAATTATTTATTGATTTTTCTCTAATATTATCAAGTTCTAAAGAATAATTACTGGTGTAATAGTTAGCCAAGTTGTTATGAGAATTGTAAGCCCTTTTGGTTAATGCATGGCATATGTCTGAGGCATTCAGCTAATTCACATATCTGTCTGCACTATTAATAGAGAAGGTTACATGCCAATTATCCAGGGTTCAATCAGCCTGTTAGGATACAATAGCTGCAGTGTTCACACACTTGATGTGCCACATTCCTCACAGACATTATAAGCAGCTGGTCCAGATAAGACCACTGGGGCTTTAATATTTAGGAATCACTCCTTCATCCAACCTGGATTGTGATTTTTTTTATTTTTTACGTTAACTGTGGTTCTTTTGTTACCTCTGATGTATTTAAATTATTTTTAGATACAGCAGTGTTGAAGTCAACTGACATTGAAAACAGGGAAAACAGACCATAGTAAATGGCTGGAGCAAACCCGTAGACACAATGGATTCGGGAGTTCTCCAAATTCCCCCAAACTAACAGCATTCTTGTGTCGTGAGGAGGCATCACAAGACCTCCCCTATCTCTCAAATCTGCAAAAGGGAGCACGGGGAAAAGACTGCTCCGTGCTAAATGCTTAGTCTCATTTCATTATTTTGCCTGCTCTACTTAAAAACCAAAATAAATTATATATATATAAAAAAAAAAAAAAAAAAAAAAAAAAACAACAACAGCACAAAACAACAAACCCGTTAATTTCAATCGCTATTTGTTCTGCATTTTTATTTCATTATTAGCATTCGGCAGACGGTAACTTTGGAAGGATATTCTTGTTTAGTTTAGCGAAAGGTAAGAAGCAGCATGCAAACAACCAATTTAGAGTGGCACGTTAGTGAAGCCACTGTGAGCTCGATTGGGGATTTCACCACGTGAAAACCAGACATTCATCTGTTCCCATGGAGATATTCCTTCTCCCAGTCAATCAGGGAGCTGTTCAGGTCAAACAATAGGCAGTGGTTCCTTTTCTCATCTTACAAATAGATACCCCCCTCCCTCCTCCTCCTTCTATTTACGGCCATTCTCGATAACATTTAAACACCTACAAAACAAGCAATAATATTTCGAATGATTAGAGAAAAACGTTTGCTGAGATTTTTTTCAAGCCCACAGAAAAATTAATTAAATAAACACGAGGCCGTCCTGGACTCTCACACCCCATGCGTACCCTAAACTTTTTTACACGATATTTACAATATTTATATGAAGGTAAAGTTGTCCTCAAGGGACTTGAGGATTATTTGTCGTCAGGCCACCCTTAAAAATATGTGATTATCCGTGATAATTGCATGCAACCTTTTAATTGCCAGAGCAGAGCTAACAGAAAAGCAACACAGAACGATGCTGGGGAAGATTCAAAGTGTGATCACGCAGAGCACTAAGTGTCTTCTAAAAATAAAGCAGTTGTACAACATAGGACAGAGGATGGAAATGATGTTTTTAATGATGCTGCTCCTCTCAGGTGTTCAGAGGGAGCACCACACCAGAGCACAGGGTATGTTTAGCTACAAAATCAGACAGGTTAGAATTGTGGTTTTGCCTCACTGTTCCAAAAAATATGTATTTAAGCATATTGTTATATAACTCTACGTGTATTTGTACAATTATATCCTTTTACAAGTAATTACTTAGGAAACTACATTTTCTTCTCTTAAAAAAGTCTTTCCTTACACAGGATCAGGAATTGCATTTTCCTCTCCCAAAATGCCTCAGTGTTGTTAAACTTTGCAAATGCCCCGACACTTGAGGGGCACCTGAGGAAGGGAGCTCATGAAACCGAAGTGTTTAACGCCCTCCTTCCCCTTATTGACAAGTCCAGAACCTGCAGACCATTTTTGGCAGAGCTGCTGAAATTCCTTAATAATTTCTCTATTCATTCATCACAGTGATGATTAATCCCTTGGGGGTTTTATGCAAAATTTATGACTTGGCAGAGGGGAGAGAGCACCCAACCAAGGGAAAAGCAAGTGAAATTCCATTGTTATTTAACCATCAGGTAGAACTAATCAGCACATACCTACCCACAGCCTCAGCCAGGTGGCAAAAGGACAGATACCAAAAGAGATGTACTGCAGTTGGATGGGGAGAAAACTGGGGTTTATTGCACAGAGTGGGAATCAAAAGCCTATCTGGTGTTATATTGGCAGGATAGGGGGATAAAGGAGCTTTGCATGCAAAACTGAAGTCCATTAATTCTCCTCAGAAAATAAATACCTTAAAAGAAGGTTTCCTCTTTTTCAAAGCTCTGTGCCTGAAAAGCAGCTTCCCAGCTTTTCAAGTCCACCTGTAAGTTAAATGTCAGATACCAACACCCTGATATCTGGCTGTGTAATGGCAGTACTAGCACTTAATCACTTAATAAATATTGATGTATTAATGAACTTCCCAGATTAAAAAGAACCAGCCAAGATGCTACACCGCTCTGCTTGGAGTTGCTTCCTAAATACCATCTCTGCTGGGAGGCACGAGCATCTGTTCCACGGTAGGAACAGCATCCTAAAACTCTCCCTGTTGCTCTTCCCCTTGTTTTACTCGCTAATTCGGGGCCCAGCTCCTTGGGAAGGCTGGGAACACAATGCCTGCCTTTACCAGGGATTCACAGCGGGCCTCTGGGTGTTACTGTATTACAGCCACCGAACAAAGGTAACCAGCTCCTGCCAAGGCTGTGCTGAGCACAATCTGGCCCGTCTGGCATTAACCAGAAATACATTTACATTTACAGCATCATTTTCCAGCGTGATCGCTCCAGGGAAAAGGATAGGAAAGAAATCTCGAGGAGATTTTGGTTCAGATGAAGTCTCCAGAAGTTTAAAAAAGAATTTGCGTTCACCTCTCTGAGTAAGAATAGAACAGGAAACTGCAAATGACACCAGCGGGTTGGATTTGTACGATTAAGTAACTGCCCTCCTTTTTAATGAAGTCACTCAAGTACAACTAAACAGCAAAGCAGGAAAGTCAATAGAGTTAAACTCTCGTAGCTCTGAACAAGCCTGGCCAGTTATACGGCTTCTCCGAGAATTACGTTTCCAGCCCCACACGGGAGATTTCATTTCTCTGAACGACTAGAACAAAGAAATGTGAGCTCAGAACTGCTCCTGCCCGGCCCGGTAAATAACCGGGAGGTTGTAAACTGTAAGGTCAGAGATAGATACTAAACAAACAAAATTAGCGCAATATCTCTCCGCAATTGTAACCCGACATTAAGCGCCCATTGTGCCGTGGGCAGCACCTACTACAGTTAGGGATTTCTCACCTATTGAAAGCAACATTTGCAAATGACTTACCATTTGATACCTCATCTGCTGAAAGGGGACTGATGGGCTACCACCTGTCCTTAAACCGCTTTTATCTATTGAATAAGACATAACTGAATTAACAGTTTTAAAGGCGAGAGCTCTGTTTTCGAATACTGTAGTTAACCCACTAAAGGAACATTATCCCCGCTCATCGCTCTCCCCGAGGGTTCTTGGGTTTATTTTTTTGTTTGTTTGTTTGTTTTGTTTTTTTGTTTTTGTTTTTTTTTTTTAGTCATCTTTCCTCCCTCTTTGGAAGAAACGATCCTGTGCAAAACGAGACTTCTTCCCATAAACGCTGAGGGCTCTCTGTGAAACATCCTCCACCAGCTTATTCAAACCCAGGGCTCGGTACTGAGTAATTCTTGGTCACATATTCCTCCTGTGCCTTGATGCAAAGAAATTAGATCACGACCTTTAGTCTCAGCGTGGTGAGCAGATCCTGTGTCTCGTCTCAGTGTCTGCAACGCGAGGGATGTGAATGAAAACTCAGAGAAATACGTGTATAAATATATTCAGTGATATTTTATGATAAGGCCAACGGAAAATACAGTGGTGGATTTTATTTCCTTTTACTTCTTCCGTGAAGTATTTCAAACACGCTGTAGTTTTACAGGCAGCAGAAACTCTTTTAACTTGCCATGGCAAAGCAAAAGGAGCAGGCAAGCATAAAGAGGAAGTTGCATGTCACATTAAAAGTGAGCTAGAACTGTCTGTGGTGTTAATAGACAAATAGAACAAGGGAAAGCAGCAAACAAAACATTATCTGGAAAAAAAAGTAAGTAACTCTCTCAACCCAAAAGCAGAACTTTTGAAGAGCTAGATCCTCAATTTGTGGGCATACCTAAGAAAAGACAAAGCAAATCAGTGGACTAATTGATCCGAGAAGCAAACTGAATCCTTGTTAGGGATATTATGCTTGCAAAAGAGGGTGAAGGGAAATCAAGCAAGAATAATTAGTAGCAAGAAGCCCTTTCCCTCTCAGAAAATCTCTCATCAGGTCTGAGGTGGAAATGGTAAGAGAAACTCTGTTTCCACTTCAGGAAATAGGAATATGATGATTCCTTTCACTAAGATTAAAATCTCAGCCTTGGTGCTGGACTCATTTCTGTAGGTACTGAGGATTTACTGCCCCAGAATAGGTGAAAAAAAAATTACTAGTTTGCTCTAAGTTGAACTGGTGTAATTTTTAACGTTCAACAGAAAAACTTGCATTTGATGGAAGGAAAAAGGCCCTGCCACTAGAGAGAGCAAGCTGGGGTTTTGCCAGGTGCAGTATCTTAAATTATCCACGATGTACTGATCTAAAGTAACAACTGCCCAGGAAAGGGAGGCTCCCAGTGGAGCTCAGGGCATCCAGATCCCAAAAGAAAAGAGCAACAATGAAGGCAGCAGCCAGCACAACACATCGATCACTTTGAAATAATATTTGCATTTGTATTTTATCCCAGTGCAGCAGAACAGTAATGAGAGTGTGGGGTGCACGTGTTCAGGCTGGTGTGAACTGGGGGGGGGCTGAACTGCAGAGGCCCCAAACCACACACCACCAGTGATTCATAAGAATTAATTCTTATATGCAAATTTCCTGATTTTTTTACTATTCCATTACATGGGAAGTTCTGGGGAAATCCTGAGTCCTTTGGCATCAGTAGCAAAAGCCATTAATTTAAAGAGGACAGCGAGAATATTTATACCAAAGACCAACCCCCACAGTTGCCAGGTTCCATCCTCAAGGCTGTATTTCCAAGATGATGAAAATTAGGCTGAATTTAGATATCTTTATCCTTGTGTGATTTATTCAAACCAGATGCCTAAAATTCCTTATGAGTGCTTACAGTAACTATTAATCAAGTATTCATATTGTACAGGCTGTAATTGAGTGTTCAGATCTGCAGTCTGCTTCAGATATCCAGAAACAGTCATTTTTTAAAATTGCCTTCATCAAAAAAGGATCAAAGAAAATTGTGGTGAACAACATGTAGCTCCCATGAACCATCACACAGAATCAACCTGGAAAATTCCTACATAAAAGAAAATATCAGTAGTAATATCTTATATAACTTGTGCTGGGTAGTACACAGGAATCCCAGTGATGAATCATGGAATGGTTTGGGTTGGGAGGACCTTAAAGCTCATCCAGTGCCACCCCCTGCCATGGGCAGGGACACCTTCCACTGTCTCAGGTTGTTCCAAGTCCCATCCAACCTGCCCTTGGACACTTGCAGGGATGGGGCAGCCACAGCTTTTCTGGGCACCCTGTGCCAGGGCCTCCCCACCCTCACAGGGAACAATTTCTTCCATATCTCTCACCTAAACTTCCCCTTTTTCAGTTTGAGAATCAGGACCTTGTGAGAATCCTGACACAGCCTGAAGAGGTCCTGGCCCAGAGACACCACAGTTTAGAGATTATAAGGCTCTAAATATTAAACTGCTTATTGGAGTGTGTTTGTGTCAGAGACTGAAATGGTTAATAATTTATGCATTCTAGGATTGCCAAGGGACTTTTGCAGGCTTCTGCAGGACTTTTGCATTAGACCTCTGGTGGGCAGATCCTGTCTTTCCTTTCTCTCCCTTATGCATTTTCTCCCCAGGGGTTATCCCTGTGATAGATAATATAGATGACAACACCCAAAATACTAACATATCTGTTAAAACAAAATTGTTAAAATAAACCCTACCTATACATGTTTTCAGACACCGATTATTCAGTGTCATTTCACTCTAATCCACCCCAGGGGAATTATTGATAAGAACCTGGGTTACCCTCCCCTCCCCTTTTTCTGGGGTGGGTCCTTACAGTTTGCTTTAGGTGATAGATAAGAAAACACTTCCTACAAGACAGATCATATGGTGTTTGTCCTTTCCAGTGCCAGGGTACCCTACACAGCTCCTGCAGCCTGGGCTTTGCACTGAGTAAGCTGAGATGCTGAGGAGTCCTCAGCTGAGTAAGGTAAATATACCCTGAGATGAATAATCAGGGCTGACACATCCCTTACTCACACCCTGATGTGTTGTTTGTGCAATCTTTAGCTTTAGAAACAATTCAAACCATAACACCAAGTAGATGCAAAGGGAAGAGACATGCCATGGATGCAGAGCGTGGGCAAACAGGCCTGAAAGTTGGTCTGGGTTTGGAAGAATATGTAAACAAAATGGCCATAAAACCTGAGCTTATGTGTGCTACATATTGACCTGAGCAGAACTGCTTGGTGCAACAACCAAATCCCAGAGAATGCAGGAAATCAAGTTTTCTAACAGGATGTCATCAGAGGGAAATAAAATAACTCAGTTTTGTAGCTATACTTAGTGCTGGTTGCTATTAATTGTCCTGAATGTACACAAGCAAGGCTTCAACATCATACCTTGACAGGATGCTCTGACATACTCACTGGTTTACTTTCAGGCAAAAAAAGTAAGTGTATTATATTGCTAATTAGTAAGTTGAATTGTTTGCATAAGAACATGTTCACCCAAAACCATAATGAATAGTTATAAATGATGTCCACCAATTCTTTAAACTGGGGTAACAGCCTAAAGAAAGTCAGGATAGTACACAGCAACAAAAACCCAACACTGAAAAAGCTCCTTATTTCCTCTCAGGCTTTGGCCCTCTGTTCAGAAACGTGGAAAAACTTATTTCAAAGATGTTTTGTTACTGCAGCAAGATTACATGATTCTAGTGGTGCCACAAGCACAAAAAGAGAAAGAGGTGGTGCTAATGTGGGCTGGCTTTCATCATATGCATGAAAATAAATATTGTAATGTACCTTTGCATGAAGAAATTCAGTTACTTCAGATATGGCATTGATCATTTCATATCTGAAGCCAAATCATTACACCAAGGGACTTTTCTTTCTAATTATTTTGTTGCCTCATAGTTAGTCCATTTTTTTATTAAAAACAATAAGAAATATTATTCTTCTGCTGAATTTGCTCTAGCTGACTCCTCACCCCATGGATGATAATTTGGAAGCTTGACTTCTATACAGCAGCTTCGGTTTTTGTTTTGTTCTTTTTGTTTGGTTGGTTGGTTGGTTTGGTTTGATTTTTTTTTTTAATTTGCACAACTGAAACTCAGTCAATAGGCTGGTGCACCTGACTCAGCTGCCAGGTATGCCCGTGTATCTTGGGTGTGACTCCTCTGAAGTCAATCTGGGATAAAATTACAACAAAAGTGAGTGTGGAGGGCACTCTAAGAGCTTCAAACAAGCCCTTTTCCAAGGGTCTCATCCCTGATTTTCCTGGCCCCTCAGCCTGGCTGAATAACCTGAGCACTGCCAAGAGCCAAACTCTCCAATTAGAAGATGTCACTGATAAAACACCAGACACACACGTCAGAGAAAGGCACAGACAGCAACAAAACCTCCAGGTAAAAAACCATAACCTGCAAAAGGTCAGGGCTGGAGCAGCCTGGAACCTGCCAAGTGCTGTGCCCTGTGTCAAACAGTCGCAGGTTTTGGTTTCGTTTTTAGCTGTAAAAAACAAGCCCTTTCCTTTCTCCTCGATGTCTCTACCTTCTGCTGGGACATGAAGAATCTTCCTCATTCCCAGGTCACAGCAGGAGGTCCTGGAGAAGTGGGACCCAATCAAGGTGGAGCCCGGCCTTACCCAGAGCATGGGATTCATGGGAGAGGCAATGACACTGTTGAGCTTTTGCAAAATAATTAAGGAAACTGTTCTTCATATGAGAGGTCACCCCCGGCTGTCAACAGAATAAAAAAGTTCATTTAACAGCACAAGGAAGTGGAGGTTATTTTACTTTGAAAGTGTAACCATTTTAACTTAGACCTGCCTTGAAGGGCATGAAGCCTGAAAAAGATCACAGCTTTTCATTAAATTCACTGCTAAAATCATTCCTGATTTCTGGTCTGTAGTTGCTCGGGCCCCTGAAAATTTGGCACGAGAAACAACTCTCAAGAATATAAATTTCCACTTATAGAAAGGCTGTATGTGCTCCCCACAGAGAGCTCAGTCTAACGCTGAGAGCACGCTCTATATTGTCATTAGACTGTCATCAGGGCTTGCACTGGGAACTGAAATGGGAAGAGTGTGCCAATTTTTATTTTTTTTTTTACTATTTTATTTAATAAAACCCAGTGAACCATGTGCTTAAAGTTAAGCACATGTTTAAAATGCTCAAGGAAATAGGAATGGCTTAACACACGTCTGTGGAGAGACAGAGCTGATAAAATAGATTGCAGTCTTACCATAGAACTGACACAAAAATGGATTGAAAAATTCAAAAAAGTTTTTGAACTAAAACCAACCACAATACAATCTTTGTCTGCACCAAAAACTTCTGGCCTTGTAACAAGCAAAGAAGATTTTTATTACATAAATTTGCCAAAAAATGTTAACTGTGCCCTCATACCATTTTTATTTGCTCTTCTGAAAACAAATCTTATAATCTAATTTGTATGGTTGTGACATCTTTGGTACAGACCAACTGGTGACTTTAAACCACTCCAGTTACATTAATATGACTTCATTGATGAATCTACATTTTGGAAAGCAGGCAGGCAGCTCAGTACAGTTGTGTAATAGTAATTCAGTAAACCAGAAAAATTGCCCATGTAGACAAATTCAAACGACTTTCAGTCCTGGCATATGATCCTACAGTGTTGGCAAACAAAGCTTCTGGGGGAAAGGACTTGTCTTTCTCTTTTAGCATTTAACAGCATCTAACTCAAAAGCTGCTGATCCATGATGCATGGATTAATTAATATTAATAATTTCATCATTAATAACATCATTAATAGCCTCTCTCCACTGCAGATTTACCTGCAGAGCTCCATGCTGGAATGTTCCCAAGGGGTGGCACCACACGTGTGAGTGGGGAAGGACACACTAAAAAAGGGAATTATTGCTGAATCATTAAGGTTGGAAAAGACCTCCAGGATCATCGAATCCAGCTTTTAACTAGAGGTTACCCTAAAAGAGCAATATAAGAAGAACCCAGTGATTCAGGGCAAACCTGCCTGTCTCCCTTAATTGTCCTTCCAAAGCAATGGTGAAGTGAGAACGTGCTGGGGTTGCCTGCTGCGATGTCCACGCTCAGCAGGGCATTTTGGGGGGTCTTCAAAAGACAGAAGGCAGAAGCCCAGCTATTCCCCAGCCCCAATATCCCAAAGTGAACCCACCTAAGCAAAGAGCAAGACCAAGGTGGGTTGGGAGTGAGCACATGTGCCGTTATGTGGCCAGAAGAGAGAGAGTTACAGCCCCAGGCAAGAGGTGAGGAGCCTCATCCACTGGCTCAGCCACAGCCAGAGCAGCACATTTGTCCACAACCTGAGTCTTTCCTCTCCTGCCAGCCCCTCTCTCTCCCCTACCAATGCCAAAATAAAGGAGTCAGTATTAAAATTAGAGGTTGTTAGGCAACTTAGCTAAATTTATATCTGTACTCAGCACTCTGCTGCTTCCTTAAGGGAACAGTTTTCCTATGGGAGGGCTGTTGGTTTCCATCCATCATCCTCTTCTGCAGCACAATGGTAAACACCTGTTCATTTAGCAGCTGATGGAAGACATAATAACTGTGCAACTGTAAATAGTCAGCAGCTGTAAATGTTGATGCAAATCATACCTAAATGATTGAAAGAGCTGACAGAGGCTGTTATGAATCCTCTGCTCTCGTGGCATTTTATCTTTCCTGAGCAGACACAAGCCTGGCTTTGCTCAACTTCGGGAATGGAAGTACATTCTTCATTAGATCTAAGAATCTGTAGCACCTTATTCCTGTGGTTAAAGTTTTAAAATGATCTCTTGATAAGAATTACTGTGCTCTGGCTCCTGGCCCAGCTTTGCTGAGGCTGAAAGGCAGATTTGAAGCTGCCGTGGTAGAAAATGAGTAGCGGGTGGAGGAGAAAGGTGAAGCTGCCTGTTCTAACTGAAAACAACACCAGTTTCCAGAATATCTACAGTAACACCAGTTGGCAAAATGTTTTTTCAAAGCAGATCAGTGCAGGAGGAGGACCTCCCCCAGGAGTTTTTTGGCTCAGTGCTTACTATGCCAAAAGAGGGAACAGCTTTAACCAAAGCCCAGTGCACACCCCCTGCACTCTGCTGGCACAGCGGGGAGGAAGTGGTGCAGTTTGACAGATAAATCCCTGGAGCAGGGTCGGGAAGCTGGGGCTGGATCAGCACTGGTAACTCCAGTTGTGTCCCACTCAGGGAGAGGGGATGGGGCAGCACTGTCTGGGCACGCTGTGGATGCCTGGATTTCTCCTGTCTGTTTGCAGAGCTGGCAGGTTTTTTGTACGGAGCAATACTTGGCTGCTGAGGGTCAGAGGTGTTTCCCAGGCAGTTCCCCAGCTGTGGCTGTGACGTTTGTCCTTCCCCAGAGGAGCTGCTTGAGCTCAGCTTCACCAAACTCTTCCATAGGAGGGGAAGAACTGGTGTGGCAGCACCAAAACAGAGCAGGGAGCTGTGGAGGTGTGACATCCTGCTGCTGCTGCTGCTCCTAGGAAAGCCATCCCAGGGCTGACCTGCCACTGGGAATGGTGGTACCCACTGCCTGTCCTTCCTTGCCCATGCTGGCACAGATGCCAGATGGGGAGTGGAGATTGAACAAGGGCACAAGGAGAAGGTTTGTGCCAGGCTAAACCACAGCCTGGAGCTCATGTTTGCATTAAAATGCCACCCAAAACCACAACAACGTGATTCAGGGTGACCACACTGACGAATGTCCCTTCTGAAGACCTGCCCAATATCTTGTAGGTACCAAATAATAATTAACTAAATTCATCTAAATTCAGAGATACAGGTTGAATATGTTTCTGCATCATTCACTGTCCAGATAAAATATTCATTAGCAGGGATTTTATTATTGCATTATCTGTTTTTATAAAGCCTAATTTAAGGAAAGAAACCCATAAAATAGGAAATTACATTTTTAAGCATACTTCTTTAGCAATGACTGTTAAAATCTTGAGAATTTTACCTTTTAACCAACGGTACAATATTATCTGTGACAACACAAAACCATGTAAAGCGTAATTACTGGCAGAGCATTGCTTGTAATAATTATTGTGCTAAATATTGTTTATTTAAATACTGGATAACTAATTTAATAATGTTTCATGCTATAAATAACTGTGTTGTCTAACATCTTGAAGCTGCATGTCTCCTTTCTTTCTGGCTCCCTCTTCCTCCTGCTCCAGTAGTGTCAAATTGCATGGAAGTCAATTAAGAACTGCTCATTTATTATACACACCTTGTTAAAGCAAGAAGGATAATTGAATGCCAAGACTCCCTTTCCTTCATGTCCATGATTTAAAGTAACACGATAGGTAATAAGGATTTTTGAGATTAGACGGTTTATAAATAGATGTATGGGATTTTTTTTTTTAAAAGGCCCCATTGTAAGAAGGCCCCGTTTCTTTGATTTTAACTATTGGAGTGTGCATTAACCTGTGGGGCTGATGTTGCAGGGACAGGGGGATTAAGTCCTTTTTTTTTTGAATTTCAGTAAGTGAAAGGTTTTATTGGAGGAGGAGAACAAGGAGGGTGGCAAAGGCAAAAAGACAGCTGGGGGATGAATGATGAGCAGAGCCCTTTGTGCCACCATTTGGTTTTAACACGGGGACTGCTGTGAAATGGTGGCTGTGGCAGCAGTGGCAGCACGACAACACCCCAGCTGGGATCCCTTAAACAAGGTGATGTAAAAAGGAGAAAGGAATAAATCCCTAAAATATCTTTTTTGGCAGTAGTTTTTGACAATTATGGATAAAGAATGAAAAAAAAATACTTGTCTCTTTACACACGTGTGGCTTCGTCCACCTGTGCTGTGCCAACATTGCTAAAGAACTAAGGATGAATGATTAAAAAGTGGATTCTGTTGCAACACCCAACCCTGGATTCCCTCTAACAGCTCTGAGTTATTAAATAATAACATTGAAGAGACTCTGGAGTGGTACCTTGGACCCAGCCAGCCAAACTCATGGAGACAAGTTTAGTGTTACTAAGAATTAAATGGCAGGCCCTGGTAGAGACAGGGAGAGCTGCACGTGGGCAGGGATGCTTTGCATGAGGAAATATCCCTTTTATGAAAATCTCCTCTTTCATAAGTGTCTTTTTTCCAGAAAAGGAGAAGGATTTTAAACATAAAATAGAGGCATTTACTCCTCTCCCCCCCCCCCCCCCCCTGCCTGTTTTCATTCTGCCCTTTCAGACCACTTTGCTGTAATGCAAAAATCTGAATAGTGCCTTCCCCCCTCCCAGAGCAATGTACACACAGATCAGATAAAGCAAGGTTCACACTACCGAAATTTCCACCCATAAATTACAGTTCAGACAAGAAAGCCTTGCCTAAGCCACGCTGAAAAACATCTCCTTAAATATTCCTTCCTTCTAAGCAGGAGCAGTCCGGTTCATTCAAGGTGACTCATTTAAATACATATTTAAGGCCAAATGTCATCCCAATACTATTTATTAGCTGAACGCGAAGTCCCCGAACAGAACTGGAAAGCCACAATCCCAGACTAGAGGAGTTTGTGATGCACTCACTACAGATTTATTTTGCTGTTTCTGAGAGAGAAATTTACTCCAGGAGCTTTAAGATATTAGTTATCAGGTGTAGTAAAATAAAAATGAAATGAAATAAAATAAAATAAAATAATAAGATAAAATAAACCCCACTACCTTAACCCTCTTAAAGAGTGGTTACAGGTCCCACATACCAGATGTCTGGTAAAGTTAAATAGGTTGGATATTTTGTCAACCAAAACGAAGCAATTAGGCTCGATTGTGGTTTAATGATTCTTCAAATGCCTTATTTTGTTCTACTCGTTTGTCCTGAGGGTTCTTCCTATCACTTCGGACCCAACCGAGGGCGGATGATGAAGTGCACAGGTTTGATTGGGAGGTTTGAATAAGAATTTATTCCAAACAGCTTCTTCCCCTCGAGAAATAACGGGATAAAATAAAGACATAAACAAGCAAATAACTGAGAAACTGCCTCTTATTTCCTTGAAGAAAGCAGAGCTTTCATTAGTATTTTTATTATAATTATTTATAAATATTATAAATATAATTATTAATATAATTGTTGTTATTATTTTTATTAATATTATTATTTTCCTATGGGCCTCCTCTCAGACAGCCCCTCCTGGGCAGCAGGACAGTTCAGTGTATTAAAGGTTTCAAATGCTGTTGTTTAAATGTTTTCAACGAATATGTTAATGCCAGTGGACAAGGCTTTCACACTCTGCTGAAACAGCAGCCTGAGCATTGTGTATTTAGCAGATCCTGTGAGGTGATGATAGCTCGCACGAAGTTGATAAACGCCGTTCCTCAGGAAGATAAATGTAAACCAAACCTCAAACCTCTGGCGATTTAATCACCGATTCAATTATTTTACAGTAACTTTTTTTTAATTTAAGGGATTGTGAGTTTTAAAGAGCAACAATAGGACTCGGGCTCGGCTTTTATTTACAAGCTTTGAGAAAAACGAGATATAAAACGCACAAGTCCAAACAAAAGGAGGTGAGCAGGAAGGCATTAATATTCCCAACTTGTCTGGGTCCTGGTTCCCTGCTGCGGGGGCTTCACACGCTCAGAGTTCTAATAACTGACTCCAAGTAAGTCCAGAACTGCAGAGCAAGTCCCATTCTCTCCAAAGTAAGAGAATCCTTACAGGGTTTGCCAGAGCAGATGGATTTTGGGGGCTCAGCACAGCCACCCTGAGCACACTCACAGGAAGGTTGGGAGCCCCCAGCCCAGATTCCCACAGCTGGGTGGAGGATTTGGGACCCACCCACGGAGTCCAGGGGTCACACCTTGTTCCACAAACACAGGTGACACAAGAGGAGCATCCCAGTGTTTTTTAGAGTGCAACCCTTCACTTCAGGATCCCGGGGCACCGCAGGAGCAGCAGATGCCCAGGGGTGTGAATGTCCCCTCCCTTTCCAGGTGTGTGGACACCAGGGAGCTGTGACAGCACAGATGGGATCTTTCCGGAATGGATCTGCACATCAGTGGCCCTGCTGCTCTTCAGGAGTGTTCAGCAGAGTTGGGGCAATACCTGGAGGATTTAGTTCTATAAACTATTTGGGTGGCTTGGTACAGGACCATAATTCTGCTTAAAAGGGTTTCAGGGGCATTATGCCCTATTATTATGCCCTTCTAAAATATTATGATATATTTAGTAATAAGAACCGAGTCAACTTACATTTTACCAGCACAGTAAAATATGCCTTAGTGGTTTAAACTTTCTGTGGAAACCTCAGACTTTTGTATGAGAACATAAAGTGTAATTTTCTGTTCACCTTAGAAAAAATGATGTATGAGGGAGCCATGAAATTGATGTTGTTGACATGCACACCACAATAAATAAATAAATAAATCGATATATAAATAAATAAACTAAGGACCATAACCCCTGTTGCTTTCTTTCTGGACATAACTGCATGTAAATGCAGTGAGACAAAACCCCAGCACAGGCATTAAAAGATGTTTGGTTGCTTTTGCTGATCTGGTGGCCTTTATTTTCTCTTTCTTCTCATAGTTTTTTGCATTCTTGAAGTACCTAAGTTAAATATTTGCTGTGCACATACGGTGTGGGTCTGTGCAGGATTAGAAAGTGAAGGCCCTCAATTCAGAGCTATTCTGTGAGTCCTGGAGTTCAGTTAAATGATATTATTTTGTCACTTGTTTGAAAAATGAAAAAGCTTTGGATTGTGCATTTTCAGGAATATTTCCCCTAAAAAAAAAGCCCACTCCCTAAGTGAAATGACCTTGAGAATTATATTCTTTATTATAAGAAGGATAACTGTGTTTTGGGATGAGGGAAACATTTCAGTTCTGGGACATCAGAAACCGAAACTGTGAATTAAGTCATGTAATAGAGACTAAAGATGTACATAAGTGTGTCTCCAGTCATGACAACACATTGCACAGTTACAGCTTTGATGAAGTCAAAGAAATTGCACCATGAATAAACCTGGCCCACTGGGAGGACCGGTGTAAACCCTTCAGCTGGTGCAGAAACGCTGTGGGAAGTTCCACTTGGATATACAACACACCATCCCATTATTGCATGAGACATCCTCAAATTTGTCCAGGGCTATCTTTTACTGTTAAAAAAATCACTGGAGCTACATCTGTCTATCAGAACCTGCTGGGAAAGGATGTACAGGGGTATGAACCTGGAAGACAGTTGGTACTTTGAAAATCAGAGCCTGCTGCTTCCCCAGCCAGGCAGCTCAGAGAGCTCATAAAAGAAAACTTGCCATAATCCAGGGATGAAGTCCCTCAATGTTCTTGCTTCTTCAGAATATCTCAGTTAAAATACATTTTTTATTGATTCCCCAAATTGACAGTTGCATATAAATTAATTTATATGCTTATATAAGTACAGAAGTGCTCATGCAACCACCACGTGAGGCTCTGACAGTGAAAACTCCGACTTGATAAACTTTATTATTATATCTCTTGGCCAAGCAGAACCACATCTAAGGCAGAAATGTCTCATTCTGATTTCAAGAAGGAGCATGTGATGAGAGAAATCACACTCTCAGCATAGTTCAGAATTCTTTCATACCAATGTCTCTCCTCGTTGGGCTCCAGTGGAGGTTTGAAATAGGTGAGTGCTCCTGGGTTGAATTCATGCAGATTTGGGACACCCGTTGTGTGAAGCCATTTAGACATTCAAAAGTTTTTTTTTACTTTTCAGTCGGCATCTTAATGACTCATTTGCAGTGCTTGCACACAAAGACCCAAAACCCCCTCGAGCCAGGACTTACAGTAAAAATGTTTGGGGTGTGTGTCAACGACTGCAGAATGGGCAGCATTGGAATCTGTTAAGAGAGTCTGGGCAAGATTTCTGACTAAGAAACACTTCCTACCATCTAAAATATTTTGGGGTATTTTCACAGGGAAAATCTGAGGCATGTTATCATGTCCTGCATCTGTCTGGAGAAGGGAAGTTTTCTCATTCCCACTGATGTTATAATTCGTTCAGCTGTGAGCATGAAAGGTGGGAGTTTTATTTAGCCAAAGTTCTGCTGAATTTCAGCATTTTTATTCTAAGTCAGCTGCTTTGACCACAGCAGTCCCTAAAAGGTGCTGTGCTGTTCGTTGTTTAAGCAGTTGTGTCAAGGAAGGTGCACATGACTGAGACAGAATTACAGATTACACGATTTTATCAAGATCTCAAGTTAACTCAGTATCACAGAGTAGAGCAGAGATTCCTTAACTCCAATTACAGACCGTAGGGAGTGGTGTATTTCTAATTCATTTTTGGTTGGCATGTTCCAAGCACAGTTTCTATATTCTGAACAGTGCAGGTCTCCCAAATTCCAGCTAAATATTTCGTCCCACTCAGGGCACATAACTGCTTTCTAATTATCCACCCTATTTCTTGGTGTAATATAACACCCAAATTCTTTTCAGTTGTAAGCATCCTATTTACTGATTATTTTTCCCCCACATAATAACACTTAAAACTAAGGAGGCTTATAGTAAAAATTAACATTTATGCCCTGATTAATATTATATCTATTTTACTGTAATATTAGTAAGAATGGCAAGAGACAAATAGCCACAGGAGCATCACAGCTGTAAACAGCACATTGCATCGCATAAAAATGTGTTATTTATTATTGCCCGAAAACTCCCACACATGAAAATATTTCTTAGCCCAAGTGTCCTACAGAAAACATCCATAGAAAAAGTTCGTTTTCTAGCTAAGAATGATACATTACTTTTGTTTCCTGCAAGTACTGTATCTAATACTGTGGCTGTTTAGATCTTAGGTCACGGAAGGGAGAGAAAAGAAGGTATTAACATATCAATGGAACGCTCTCCTCAGGAGCCAGGGAGTGGGAACAATATTTGCATCTCCAGTTTGTTAACAGCACAGGCAAAACTGCTAGTGAAAATTCTTAAATTAGGGTCTAATGTGATGGTCTGTGTTCTCAAAAAAGAAACAAAACGCCACCACAAACCCCATGTGCTCAGGACTGGCTCGTTCTGTGTAAATATCACCGTAAATCAGCAGTGGGGACCTGAACCCCTTTTCCTTGGGCAGAGAACAAACTCCTGCAATACCAAAGGTACCCAGAGCTGTCTTGCTGCCCTTCCTGGGCTCCCAATGGGGGAAATTACACAGCTAATCAAAAGTAGAATTGCTCAAGATGCAGTAAATTCATTATATTATTTATCTGAGGAAATGGCTCCTTCATACAGGTACAGAAATCACCAGCTGGAATAAGACATCAGGAGATAAGAATCTTCTCCCTGAAGTTGGCCAGTTTAATGTTTGGGATATTCAAAGATCTTGTAAAAGATCCAATCTATAGCAAGAGTTGTTTTCTAACCCACATCTGTTAATAGTGTCTTATGCCTTGGAGCTCGAGAAGCTATAATTTCTTTTCTTGCCCCATGGCTATTTCTGATACACATCTAACTTTATTTTTTCTTGGCTTCCAGAACATCTTGTGATAATGAGTTCCATGGAATAGTTGTGTTGCACTGCAAAAATTAATTCCTTTAGCCATTTTAAACATGTCACTCATCTCTTAGCCACCTTTATTTATGAAGAATTTCTTGCTGAAATAAGACTGAACACTATTCCAGATGACATCACAGCATTAACGTTTTATATTTTATTTTATATCAAACACCTTATACAGTCTAATATTTTAAAAAAAGAAAATGAAATCCCAACTGCTGAATACAGATCCCATTAAACTGTCCCCAGTAAAGCTTATGTTTTTTCACACTTTTAGAGCTCACTGGAAAAAGAGAGACCTCTTCTGTGGAACCACATGTCAATGGAATTGTGAACATATTTGCCATCTTATATTTAAAGATGTTGTTAGAATGAAAGCAAATACCAAGACATCGTCCCTTTTTCGTGAAAGGGAACCATTTTCTGGAACATCCTGTTGCCTTTCCTCTCTCTTCCAAAACATTATCCCCTCCTTAGGACCAAAAAGCAGCAGAAGCTGAAGGAAATTTGGTATTTCTCAAACTATTTTCACAAGTTCAGGAAAATAAATATAGAATTAGGGGACTGTGCATTGTCAATCGTTTCTAAAAACCCTTAATTGGGTGATTTTATGTAGTCCCAAGAATTTAGCTGAAATTTTACCTTTCAAACTCTGAGTTCAGGGCCTAGTTTTCAGAGTGATGAGCACACTTAGGTTCTACAAAAGCCACAGTGGACTGTAGCACTTCATAAAAATCAGGCCCCGTCTTGTTTATTTAATTTATTTTTAAAAGATTTTCTTTGCTTTAGTCCACTAACAACTAATTAAGCTGCCTCCAGATTAAGAGGCTGAGCCAAGAACTACAGGATATACCACATGCTTTCTCAAGGCAAATATTTACAGTTGTTTGTTGGGTTGATGTCTTTGACATCCATCTTCTACACACAGGCCACTAAAAAATGCAACATCACAAAAATCGCCACATGACACTATGTGAAAGCTTTGCTTTTTGAAAATCAAGATGTATCCAAGGGCAGCTTTGCAAATTGTTTTGCAGATGCTGTTCCTCTAATGCTGGCATGGCTCCTTCCAGCGAGGGGGGAGAGGGTGGCGGGGGGGAGAGGAACATAAAAGCCTTAGATCAAAGATTCTTTTTTGGTAGGCAAAGGCTTCTGGCTTCTTTTTCCTAATAGAAAAAGTTTGTGATATCAGAAGAGACCTCACATCAAGCAGGGTTGTGCAGCCCAGCTTGTGCATTCTCTGTATTTGTGCTTTGTGCTCCCTTGTCGCTGGGTTGGGGTTTCGTGGGGCCTCTGTGGGATTTAACACGGGCAGAAAACGCTGTAGAAATAGCCTTCAGTAATTTGTTTATCATTCCTGTCAAAGTGCCCCTGTGACTGACTGTCCTCAATAAGAGTGAAAGGCGTCAGTGGCTTCCCGGTGCTCTCTGATCACAGCGCATTTGTGGCTAATGGTGGAGCGCGACTGCATCCCTGGGAGGGGAGAGCACTGCCCGTCCTTCCCCAAATCACCAGCATCTCTGCAGCCAGCAGAGTTCTCGCTCCTTTGGGAGGATCAGGCAGTTGCACAAACAGGAATTGAAGGTAAACAGACACGTGTATCAGGAGGCTGCCCAGAGCACTCCCTGCCAGGGCTCTGCAGCAGCTCCAGTTTGGGACAAAGCTCCCATTTTCTCAGTGCGTGATGCCCACTATCCACGTCCCTGACTGAGGACTTGACCAGGTGCTTTCCAGCACGACTGGATCAGGCAAATCCCAGCATCCCACCGTGGGACTGCAGCTCCCTCACACCCAGCCTGTGTCTCCTTCAGCCAGCTCAGCAAATGGGGTTTGTCAGGTTACTAAATGTACTGAAGCACAAACTTCAGAATTTCCTCACTGGAAGATGGTGACACTGAAGGACACCATGCAAACACATAATCTAACACTGTTGACCTGTTTAAGAGCGGGAAGAAGTGTAGAGAAGATTCTTCTCTCCCTCAACCCCACGGTTTTCAAGTAAAGGTCTTTTGAACTTCTTTATCTGAACACTTATATTTTTATTACAGGAAATTAAGAGGCTGAATGATGTGTGATTCAACCGTGCATCCCTGGACATGAAATGAAGCCATAATAAAACATTTTATTATGAAATCAAAACCATAAGCTTGACTCTCTTCTTCTTCTGACCTCTGATCTATGCAAGGGCATGTACATGGTGGGAGCCAAGAACTGCTCCGTTGAATTCCACCAAAAGGTTTTCAGGCAGGTTATGTGTTGCTTTAAATTATAATCCTGGCCATGGGGTCCCTAAGAGCAGATCCCTGTGGCATCACAGAAGGCAGCCTGGGGATGCCTGTTCAGTGCATGGCCATGGCAAGGCAGGACATGGCTCTCCTTTAGAACTCTTAGGCCTGGCTGGTCTTGAAACTCAAGGCTGTGAGGTCCAGTCCCTTCATTTACTTTGCCTCCTCCTCCCACACTGAGATGAGACACTGAGAAGGTCTGAGATACAGATTTTGGTCTATCCTTCAGAAGGATAAAGTCAAGAAATGAGGTTAGGCAAGAAAAGGTTGCTTCAAAGATTGTTTTACTTTGAATATCACAGCTGAGGAAGGACAAATGCAGACACTCACTGTCGTGCTGCTGCTGCCTGAACTGGCAGAGAGAACCATGTGAGAACTGTAAGCACTAGGCAAAGAAATCAAGCTAATGCTCTAATCAAGTACAGCTAAAATCTGTAATGCCCAATAAAAGGCAATCAGCACAACTGGAAGTGGGCCAAACAACCAAACAATGCAAATTTAGTTTTTCAGGGAGGGCCTCATATTAAACTGAAAAATCAACAAACACTGCAGTTACAGCTAAACCAGTCCAATGGCTCCTCATCCACTGCTCCTGTCCCCTTCCCTGTGCCAGCACCTCCAGCCACTGAGACCTGGTTCAGGGAGCTGAACCAGCCAAATGCAAACATATTTTTCTGACACTCAGGCTCCATGAAATGACAAATTGTCAGAGCCAACACAGGGAAGTGGAAGGTTACACGTCTGTGCACAGATGAGGAAAACCTGATCATTAGTTTGGATACACTTTGGTGTTCCTGGTAAAGAACTGAAGCAATCCTGCCTGTGTTCCTTCCAGGAACCTGAACCAGGAGCAGGCCATGGCATGTGTGCAACAGCACAACGAATTCACACTTCAAATTTGTAATGGAATTGTTCTGGGAAATCTGAATAACTAATGGTAGAAGTAAAACCTCACATCTGGACTTCCAGAACAGTTCTCCAGGGGGTCATTTACCTCTGGGTTCCTGGGCTGCCTGCCCTCCAAAGGAGTGTTGGAAATCACACTAATGCTTAAACAGCCAAAGAGCAGCTAAACATGGTGCTCCTCACCATCCTTGGAAGTCTGACCAAGCCACACCAAGAGTTCTCTGGCAAATAAATCAAGTGTGCATCTGTAAACTGGGTCCTGCTTATTCATTAATTAAAACTGTAATGGAAACACAGGGGAACTCATGTGATGCAGGAGGCTAGAGTAGGTGGCCTCCTCAGGTCTCTTCTAATTTGAATTATCCTGCAGCTCTAGGGTCCCATGAGAGTGATTTTCCCCCCCTGCCTTTGTTCATGACAGATACTTTGGACAGAAATTATTCAACTGGGATCCTGAAAGAAATAGCTCTTCCACCCTCCTCATACAAGTCAGTGAGGCAAACAGTGGGGAGTCTGGGGAGAAGGAAAAAGCAATGATTTTCTTCAGTTTTCCCCAGCTAAATGGGACATTGTGCTACTGTTCCTCACTCTTCATATGCCATCCCTCATTCTGCCTTTTCATATCACATTTCTGCTCAGAGATGTGCTCCACATCCAGGTACCAGATCTTTGGGGCAGCCCCCTCCTCATTTTGTTATTAAAATGGAAATAATGAGGGTAAACAGGGATACCAGTGTTAAAACAGTTTTATGCCACCTGTATTGAAGAGTCAGAAAGCAACAGTTCAAACCCCCCAGGACAAAAGCCACTGGCTGCCACTCTGAAATGGAATATTCACCTGGGCACAGGAGAGCAGAAATGTAAATACAGGTGGTGCAGTGACATGGTGTGGGACAACAATCCCTAATGCAAAAATCCCTTCTTAGCTCACGTGGTATCTAAAGAAAGTGGACATTTCCAACACTGCCTGGGTTACTCAGAGAAGCAACACCAGATGTGTCAAACCAGGGTGACAAAGGCTGTGCAGGAGGGATGTGGGGCATGAGAAGCACAGGGATCAGCACTGAAAAGTGATACCCAAAGAGGGCACAAACAAGACAGGGAGCAGTAAAGCGATACAGAAACAGAGACAAGGAAATAGAGGAAAACAAAAATAAAACAAAAAAAAAATCCCAAAGGTTGTTTTTCTGTTACTCAAGTCTGAAGTGAAGGAGTAGCTCTTGTTCTGTGTGGTCTCTGCCTTCCTTTGCCCTCCTGCTGTCACATGCACTGCCTGGAGTGCTCAAATTTACAGCCAGGAGGTGAGAGGATGCAAAAGACAGCAGGACAGGGACTGGTTTGGGGCAACCACAGTGTGTTCCTAGTTTGTGACCATCAACTTAAAAAAGAAGAAACATCTATTGAAAGAGCAAATCCTGCAGTGTCCCTGTCACTGCTTCAGAACCAACTCCTCCACCTGCAGCCTTTGGTTTTTCATTTACACTTCAAAGGACGTGAACTACACAGTAACAAACCAGTATTAGAACAAGGAGAAAACTAAAAGGGGAAGTGAAAGGCTTAAAAAATAAAAATGAGAACGAGGCACAGCATTTGTCTCTGGCAGTATTTGCTGATACCTTCAACTTGAAATGTCATATGGAAATGGTGCAATTTCAGTGGCAGCCACTGAGCCATGAGCACTGTGTGGCCACTCCCATCCCCACCAGGAGAAGACAGCAGGATGCACGATTTCCTTGGTGAAAATGGCTTGTGCATCACTAGGACATCTGGCCTTGCGTTCAGAAATTCACAGTTTAGTTTAGAACTCATGCTATGACAGCCCCCAGAAGCCCTGATTGAACCCAGTCATAAGATATCCCAAATCTTTCACAATCCAGGTAAATGACTTGCAGAGAAAAGCCAGATACCAAGTGCAGATATCAAATTGAAAGTGAAATTCAGACAACCAGGAACAGGAACTAATCTTCCCCAAATCCCAGGCATCCCATGTTCACTAGATCGTATCCCTGTGCATCCAGCTGGCATGGGCTGAGCACCACCAACACTCTTCATATCAGAGCATCTGCAAGTTGTCATCAGGCCCTGGCACAGGTTGCCCAGAGAAGCTGTGGCTGCCCCATCCCTGGAAGTGTCCAAGGCCAGGTTGGACGGGGCTTGGAGCAACCTGGGCTAGTGGAAGGTGTCCCTGCCCATGGCAGGGGGTGGCACTGGATGATCTTTAAGGTCCCTTCCAACCCAACCCATTCTGTGTTTCTATGATTTATACCTTCAACCAGCCTTTTGTGCCATGTGAGTAGATTGTCAGGTATCAGAGTGACTTAATTTCTTTGGGAGTTGAACTCTGCAAAGTTTGTGGAATTCTTCTCAATTCATCATCAAAACATCTCCTCAACTCATACTCAGTCTGAGCTATTGGAGTTACCAGAAGCCCATGATCTCTTCTAAGCACCTCTAAATCTACCAACAAGAGCAGAATGATGAAGAATATGACAGTTGTAAAATAGAAGTTGCATTTCCTTATTTGGCATGGATACATGCAAGATAAAGAGTGTTTTTATTAAAAAATATATGCTAAGGGGTGGTCTTCTAATATTATTTACAAATGCAACTCTTAAACCTAAACACTGATAGATGCAGACTTAGTGAAATAACAGTGTCACAATAACTGAATGTTAACAGTCAAAAAGGGAAGGGATTTTTACTTAAACAAATGGGGCTAATTTTGTCAAACATTTTAAAAATAAAATCATAGACTTACTTACATGTTAATGATGGGACATTCTGGCACTGCCCAAGCTCTCCTGCCACTTCAAGTGATGCAAGAAATTACAGTAAATGTTTTCCCACTTCTTCAGAGAGGCAAAAATCTCTGTTGCTGTTAAAAAGAAAATCAAAACAAACACAAATACACAAAAGAGAAGAAATTGAAGGCAGAACACTTTTCAGAAGTGCCTCTTTCTCAAAAGAAACACAAACTAAAGTTCGACTTTTGCCACTCTGCAAGCCTTTATAATTACAAAAAATACTTTTAAAAGCCATAAAACATCATTTGCTGATCTTTTCAGAGTATTTTCAGTTATACTGTATAAATTTCCTGAACAAATCTCTTACGTTACTCAACATCTTTACTTAGGAAGCCTTGCTGAAGTTATTTCTAGGAAAAAGAAACTAGGAAATTACAATATTTGCTGTTGTCTCAGTACTGGGTGTTTTTTTTGTTTTCTTCTTCTTCTCATGTGGTCATCCTGAGATGACTGGAATGTACAGGAACAACCCAATACTCAGAAGAATAAGTTCAAAGATAATTTTATTACAGACTTCGAGAAAAAAAAAATGCAAGCCCGGTAATTTTTCCCAATTCCTCCTGCCATGGAATAGAACTGCTTTCTGGTTCATTGAGCAAATTGGTGGGTCTGAATTCCAGAAATTCAGATATCCTCACAAAGGCAGCATTATGGGCAAACAGGTTCCGTGTTCACAATTCTGGCCGGGTGCCACTTTGTTAATAAGTACAAGTGTTGAATTCAGCTGGATTGAAAGATTGTGTTCTTTGCTTGAGCAAGTCTGAAAGTGCCAGAGTTGTAAAATTATCGTTGAGCTTGTGCTTTGAAACTCGGAGACACCATCACAGATAAAAACTGTGGGATCCTGCAGGGAATGAGATGGGAGGTGACTCCGAGCCCACAGTGACCCAACACAGGAGAACTGTACAGAGATCGCACAACCTGTAGCTAATTAAACACTCAGATAACCTGCAAAACTTATTTATTTTGGCTTTTAATTTTTTAATTTCTATTTTTTGTAATAGAAGACAAAGCAGCAAAGGACATGATTAGAGATCAGAGCCACAATTGTTCCTTTTTGAGTCCTCTGTGCTTTTCTTCATTAAAAAGAATTTAATTTGCTTCAATAAAATGGATTCTATTCCATCAACAACAACAACTAACTAGAACTTCAATAAAAACCTCCCAACATTTGGGGTTTGGGACTTTGTTTGTTATGCTTTTTTTGTTTTTTTTTTTCCCTTTGTTTTACTTACAGTTGATTGATTGCTTAAAAAAAAATCTTCTGCGTCTTAATTAGACAGGATAACATTTATATTTTATATTACACAATGGTAGATAACATTTATATTTTATATTATACAATGACAGTTATTAGAGCTGAGCAATTCCAGGCAAATGATTTACATACCTTCCTATGGAAGACTTAACAACTCGAGCTTTGTTTTTATTTATTTTGCTTTTATACAAATGTAAGAGCCAAGAGCCTGAAGGCAATTCCTCCTTCAATGTACAGGTTAGTTCCTCTAAGTGCTTTATACTCCTTTTCACTTGTCCTAAAAATCTGGGACTCTGATATTTTGCAAGAAAGAGAAACTTTTGCCCCTCCTCTCCCCAGTTGTGGTACAGTTTGAGACTCAAACTCGAGTGAAAGCCCTGTTTCATGAGAAAAACAATTATTTGATTTGAAATGACTAAACTAAGACTTCTGTTCTGAATGGCTTCAGGGAAAACTGCATGAAATCTTCTTGTTATTAGCAAAGATAGTTTATAATTGGCATTGTGCAATTAAAAAAAACCAACCACCCAAACCAACATCTGGACTGTCACTGTCTGCAAGAGATGTTTGGCACTTCTCTCCTCTGGGGCCTTGAGCCTGGTCTAGTGGAAGGTGTCCCATGGCAAGGAGGTGGAACTGGATGATCTTAAAGGTCTCTTGCAACCCAAACCGTTCTGGGATTCATTCTATAATTCACTTACATGAGTGCTCTGACATCGGGATTGAAGTAGCTCCCTGTAGAAAGTTAAATGGAATCTTTACAACCTGTAGTAGCAAGATGCAGACAGGCACAGAGCGGGAAATTCAGTAATTTCCTGCTTTTCCATGCTTAAGTATTACAAGAAGGAGATACTGAGCATCTCCTGGAAGAATAAAGTGAAACCTGCAGTGCAGAATGGGCCCAGTAATAAGGATGCTGCCTTAATCCCAGGTTTTTGCTCTAAAAATGTTAGAGGGGTTTAATTGCAGCAGCTTAATGAAAATCTGCGGTGCCACCTTCGCTTCTTCCCGGTGCCAGGACACAGGGGGCTGGGGGAGGGATGGGAAAAGGAGGAAAACAAAAGGACGAGAAGTACATCCCTTATCGGAACACTTGGCTAGGTGCTTTTCAGTACATTGTGGGAGCTAATCTGGTCAAGATAATCGAAAACGTCCAGTGAAAGAGAGCACTGGCTGCACAATGAGACCTTGCAAGACATTTGCTCTTCTTACAGATACCACCCACGAGTCTCAAGATTTCCACACTTTTTCCTCAATGAAGCACATTTAAAGACCCAGCTCTTCCGGCTGTACTTCATGTTTTCCATTGCTACGTGAAATCACCGCTTGCTTTGTGAATAAAAGCGCAGCAAAGACTCATATGCACATATTCACACACATTGAACTACGGCGTTTGCAGAAGTGCAGGCAGTATTTACCGAGCTGTTATTTTACTTCTCCATTTGTACGGCTCAGAAAAAGGAACAGTGCAGCTTTAACGGGGTTATGCTGATGATTTCGATTTAAATACTTGGGAGATGTGTGTGTTACAACATCTCCTCACAGACATGTTGTACCGAAGAGTGGAGGAGCCTTTTGAGCCATTAAAATGTCACCCGTGGGAGCTGTCTCACAGAAATGTTTTGTGCTCCTCCAGTGAGGATCACTCACAAATAATAGCTGCTTTGATATTTAATCAATATCAAGATGCTGCTGGATGTGTCTGTCCACATCAGGGATCTAATGGATCTAGTCCAACATTAAAAATACATGAGAAATTTCATGTAAAAATACAAGAGAAACTTCTCTTACTCTGAGTTAGAACAAAAAGCTTTTAATTGCTTTACAGATGACTTGACTGTGCATACCACATCAGTGAGCAGAAAAAAACCTCCTGTAATGACACCTCTGTGTCTATTTTCGTTCTAAAACACATTTGAATCTACAGGTCAAAGTTCTCATGTCTTGCTATTTACTTCCAAATTCACCTTCTACTGCTCAGTCCTTGCAGAAGGAGGTGGGAACTGTGAAGGAAACCAGATATTCCAGGCTGCCTGGATGGAAGAATATTGCTGTGTTATGCCTTTAGATAGAGCTTTTATGGTTAACCTTCAAAAATCTCTCACTTTCTCTCCAGTTCTTATCCTTAATAACATTTTCAGTCTGAGCACCGCTGTATTTAATTGCTGTAGTCAAAACAGAACCACAGAGATCTTAACACAGAGTCACAAGAATGGTTGTTGTTCCTCCTCTCACCTCATCACCTAAGTCCTTAAACTAATCAAAGATCATTTTAAGGGATGTAAAAATGTTCTGAGGTAAAAATAACTTTTGCCTTCTCTTGAATTTAGAGGGATCAGATAAATATGACTCAATTCACTGAGAAAAAGAAGTTTTGCAATGATTACACACGTGTCAGACCCAAACCTCTTCCTCCAAAGCATTTCCTTACCATCCGAGCAGACTCCCAGCTGCTGGCCTGACAATTGGTTTGATTTACTTTTTTCGCTTTTCCTCCACCTTTTTGCTGAAGTTTTGCCCACTAAACCCAGATAAAAGTAGTGAAGTTATTTAATTTTTGAGAGATTTACCAAATAAAATGTGAGATGAAGCTAATAAATGTTCACCCCCTTACTCAGCTGAGCACCGAGCTCGGGGCTTTTGCTACTTTTTCTTCAGGAAGTGCAGACTTTTAAAGTTTGGCAGATAATAATACACAGACCCAGGGTGTTTTTTTTTACCCAGTGATACAGAGGAAGTGGTTTGCTTGCTAGCAGGTACCTTGCTTGGGATATTAAGATAATGAAAGTTCATCACCACAGACAAATTATAACTGCTCCCCATCCAATCTGACCTCAAGCTTGAGTTACTGGATGCGGAGACAGACATTTATAACAACCCTCCTCAAGCCTCCAATAAATCAAATTAACCTCCCCTAAGCTGTTAGAACCTCCACAGACAGAGATTTAGAGAAGGAAACAAAAAAAAATCTCTAAGAAAGAGGGGTTTCAGTGGCGTTATCTGCATGCAAATAAAAGGCCTGTTCCAACTTTAATCACATTTGGCTTTTCTTTCTTCCAGCGATTGCTCACTGATTTTAACAATCACACTTCCCAAAAGAATGCACGGGGAGGGATATCAACAGGCAAATTTACTCAACTAGATAGGAACGATTATACACCGACCCCTAATTCTGCAGGGCAGAACTGGACCAAGGGATCAGCTGCTTGTGCAGAAATAGCAGATTTCAAACGATTTAAGGAAATCCAGAAAAGTGTGTTAATCACAGCAACTGAGTAACTGGGCTGCATAAATACCAATCAAAGGCACTCCTCTCTCTTGCAGGCACACCTATGAAAGGTCTCCTATACAGTCAGGACTTTTTGAGTTATTTAACAGTGTTTAGTGCCTCGCTGGTGTGGGTGTGGCGGACGCAGCGTCACCTGCAGCATAACCGGGTCACCTCGCTACAGACACTTTCTCCCCAAGCTGAAATATTCACTCTTCCTGATGAAAATGAGTAAAAAAAAAAAAAAAAATTATGTTGGTGGTTACAGATTAAATAGCCTGCTATACTTCAAAAGCCTGTTTACCTGTGATTTAAAACCAGTATCTTGTGATCAAAGAGATAAGCTGTCTCCACGCTGTCTGGTAATCACTACTTTCCTAAGGCCTTTTCCCTGTTTAGTTAAGTTTTAGTTTTACTAAAGTATGAAAGGATGCAAGTTTCCAATTTGTCCATGTGAGTTTACATACAGTTTTGCTGGGCTCTATCTTGCAGAATGGGAGATAATGTTTCAGCAATTTAAGATTTAACAGCTGCTGCCAAGAATTGCAATTGGATAATCTCCCGGCTGCTGTTGCTTTGAAGTTGCCAAGTCACAATAAACCCCACAGCTTCTTGCAGTGCTGCATTTGGGATTATTACCAGTTAATTGGAAGATCTTTTGAAAATATTGAAAGGAAAACACTAAGATGCATCGGCATTTTTTTTTCTGCTAAAATCAGCTTGAAACCCGCAGCAAAGCAAATCAAAACTTTATTCTTCTTAATGACGGTAAAAAGGGAGAGATGAGAGTTTGACCTGACATCCTTTGGTGCTTGTTTATGTCACTGGAGCAGAAAGAATCTCAGGGCCTGGCAGCCACTTCCTGACGGCACAAAAAATAACCTACATTTACTGCAACTTGCACCGAGATCGTGAGGCTCTGATATCACAGGGCATCGAGCTGGTCAAGTGTTAAAAAATAGATGTGAGGCATCCCTTGATTTTTAGTTACAAATTCCAGCATAGGAGACAAGAAAACAACTATTTTCCTCGCTCCTTGTGTGCATTAAGTACTAAGGGAGGGAACCCTGCGGTGACACGTTTCCTCCTTGAGAGAAATACCCGAGTTCTTTTTCTGTGATAGCAACAAACGATTTGTTAAATATGAAATGCTGAAGCTGAGCTACTCAGAGGGCATCAACATCGATAAATATTTACTTGAAAATATAGTCAGACTTGAAACTTCATTGAAATGCTAAAGCTTTGTTTGCTTCCCCGCTCCAGTACAGCTGAAACAACAAAACCAGTCAGACAACTTTTTTTTTTTTTTTTTTTTTTTTTTGGTCAGGTATGTGCTGAATTACTGACAAAAAGCTTTGGGGTTCTTAGAAGAGCTGCAGCACCCAAGGGATTGCTCCAGCTCCAGACAGAATGATTGCATTTAACTATCTTGGGTGCTCCTTTTGTGTTTGCCTTTTAGGGGCTGGGCCTGAACGTGGACCTGTTTTGTGGTCAGACACAGAATTTAGTGTGAAAACACTACCGGGACACCCTTTTCCAAAACGTTAAAAGGTTTACAAACGAGAGTTCAAGGTTTTAATTTGTGAGTGTAAAGGGACTGGGTTTGTTTTTGCTGTACACCTCCCCCTTCACATAAATGAGGACCGTGGAGATAAAAACTGTGTTCTCTTTTCTCCACTCCCTCGTTTGTTTGTTTTCTGGATAAAATGACATTTCTGACATTCCATAGTGGGTTGTAACATTTTGTAGAATCCTCATGTTTAGTAACTTCATTTTTTTAAGCTTTTAGAACCTTTTTTTTTCTACAAGCTTTCTAAAGAGATGTTTAGAATAGCAGTAAATTACACAAGTGCAAACTTCCATAAAGTATTTTTACACCTCTTCTGCAGAAGTGTTAATGCCAGTGAAGTGCTACTTCTGCATTTTACAGATGGAAACCTTCAACACAGATCCCTGGAAGCTACCTGGGCATTTATCTTTCTATCTACATCCCAGGCTGTGTGCTGGGAGTGGTTAGGGTCAGGTTGCCTAACCTGAGCTCATCCAGGCAGATCCCATCCTCCTGCCCTTACCTGAAGCTGGAATCAGAGCTCCATGGACACAGATGGAAGAGGAGATTTCAGTGTGTAAAGGAGAAGGAGCAATGCCTTAGACCCTCCTGAACACAATTAGAGGATTTTTTCTTCCTTCTGATTCTTCTCATTGTTGTTGGTTACCTGTGTTATGTGAACTAACCCAGCAGCAGCCAGTCTATATCGTACTACTGTTCTTATTTCACTGTGGTATAAATGTAGATTAAGTTTCTACTGCTCTTGTGCTTAAAAGACTTTATTATCTTAACCCAAAGTAATCCAAACTGGACAAAGCTCATAGGTCAAAACAGAAAAATGAAGAAGTCTAAATAAATTAACTATTCCTATTTAGAAGAATGTGTGGTGACAGGACAGGGGGAATGGCTTCAAACTGACAGAGAGTAGGGTTAGATTGGATACTGGGAAGAAATTCTGAGGGTGGGGAGGGTGGGGAGGCCCTGGCACAGGTTGCCCAGAGAAGCTGTGGCTGCCCCATCCCTGGAAGTGTCCCAGGCCAGGTTGGATGGGGCTTGGAGCAACCTGGGACAGTGGAAGGTGTCCCTGCCCATGGCAGGGGAGTGGAATGAGATGTTCTTTAAGGTCCCTTCCAACCCAAACCATTCTGGGATTCTAAAATTCCCAGTATTCCCAGGTAAACTGATCTTCCAGCTGAGGTGAGGGGAGTAGACATCCCACCTGCTGAGATGCTTGGAAAAAGCAGAGCTGACCAAGTTCCACAGTGTGGGAAAAAGTTCTCACACTCTGAGTTCTATATCCTGTCTTCATGGTTTTAATTTTTCCTTTTAGCTCTGCAATACCAAAACACACCCGAACAACACCCAGACACAAAAACCAAACCAGGGAACAAGAGAGATGTCTCAGCCCTGGTAGGCTTGCTTTGAATTAAATACAAAGAGTTTCATAAAATAGTACAAAAGTCATGACACTATGACAGCTTGAAAGATAACAGTTGTTTGCAATGTGGGGTGCAGGGTGGGGAGGGCTCCAGCACAACAGTCCTTTGGGTTCTCTACCACTGACAGAACATGAAGAAATTGGAGAAAGACAATATTTTTTTAAAGATGAATATCATCTGAACAGCACACACACACTAAATGGACTGAAAAGCATTCCATGTTCCACAGACAGTACTTCTGCAGAGAAGTTTTTGTGCAAGTGTTTTCCAGGCCAGATAACTCAACTCCCCCTTTTCAGAAGGAAAAAAGAGAAAAATACAAATTGGTGCTCTGTATGTTCTTGATAATACAGAAAGATTCTCTTCTGTTTCATACAAAAAGTGTGGTGATGTATACCAGGGTGCTGGTGACTCAAAGTTTAGATTTAATATTACTCAAAAAACACCTGTAAGAGACGGGGAAATAAAACCTTCAGAAAAGATGTATTAAAAAATTGTCTGGAACCCTCACTAGAAATTCTCACTCCCACAAAACCAGACAAATATTCATGGTTTGCCTATTTTTCTATAGCTTTTTCTTTTTTCTCTCCTGTAAAGAGCTTTTTAAATGGCTGACAGAATAATAACCATCAGCATCAAAGTGTGTCCCTTTGATCGCTGTGCCATGAGTTCTCAGGTGAGGGTTTCCAAATAAAGCACAATACAGGCATTCAGAGCCCCACAAGGCCACACTCAGTACAGTAGGAAGCAAACCCATTAGACTTTGACCCTACAATATGAAATCATAAATTGAGAGCGTTTAGGGACAAATGTAGCATCTCATTCCACATTTATTGCCACCAACTGCAATAAAATAAAGATGAATGGTAGGGATGAAAGGCTCCTGTTGGGAAGAGCTGATCATATCAATGCCTCAAGTGTTTGGTAGTGTCCAAAAATGACAGCCACAAGCCACAGGGCAGCAGAGAAGTGCAGGGAATGTGTCATCTGCCTTTTAGACAAAACTTTCAGTGCATTAGGAACACTTGATATCAAAAAAACCCCTTTAATTCTCCTTCTGAAGCTTCCTGTTGGGGTATTCACACCTCGTCCTGCAGATTTACAACCTGCGGTATTTAAAAATGAAACTACAAGATTAATGCTATTTTTGAGGCAGTTTTTAAAAAAAACCTAACAGTTTGTTCTGGGACACAGCAGAAACTCAAGAGCAAATCTGTAGAGCTGAGTTTCTAAAGTGATGTTCATAGGAGACTGTGACACCTTTAGAAAGTGGCATAAGTGCCTTGGCATTTTGAAGACGAGCTGTAGGAACCTCCTGGCATTTTGGTGTGCATAAATGTACTTATTCTCTGTCTTGCAGCACTTTAGGGCTTCTGAAATGGTGGTGGAATAGTGGAAATGGCAGATTTATGTTGTATTTTTGGCCAAAGCAAAACTAAACCCCGAATTATTTATTGGGGGGTGTTTTCCCCATCCACCTAATTTTTCTTATGGGAGATTATGATGATATTATAAGGAAGATTCTCCACCTGCAAGTAAAAAACTAAAGGTAATGAGCGGGTGAAAGGACTCACCAATGTAAACACTAAACTGCAGAGGAAGACAGTCCATCTTGATATGAAAAAGTCAACCAAAAAGCACAATGCCAGAGGGTCAAACTGTGCAACCTCAAGAAAAAACAGCGTGCTGAAACCCTTTGGATGCCATGAAGATGTTGATAACAGAGGATGAGGAGGCCACCTAGGCCTTAATGATCCCTTTTTTCATAATTTGAGAATGTCAGCTGTGCCTTCTTTTCCCGTGGTGGGAATCCGTTATTAATATTTACAAGCGGTTCTCCGGTAAGCTGGTAAAGGCTCATAATCACAATCAAATTACTGTACTCCTGATGGTACTCCATAAGATGAGCACTTTATTAGGGAACAAAAGCTTCCAGAGAGATTATTTAATGATAAGCACATCAGTTTCTTTAATACTTTAATGGTAATTGCTAGTGAGACAATTATTTTTCTTGCCCAATGATTTTTCCTCCCCTAGTGAGAATTGTTGTACTCAATACTTAGAGCATAATACAATTATTCAGAGTTCATTGATAGACAATATTGCTTCTCCTTTCATTAAACCAGATTTGTGCATCTGTTTGAACAAGGATGTGTAAATCATCAGCCACACAGTACAAAGTTGTTTTGTTTGTTTGTTTGTTTGTTGTTGGTTTTTTGTTTTGTTTTGGTTTTTGGTTTTTTTTAAACAAGGAAGGAACAATATGAACCTGGCACTACTCAATGGATTGAGGAAACCTGACTCCTGGTAGCCTGAGAAAAATTCTATCTCCCAGCACATCTGCTCCACTTCCCACATGTCACACAGGGACAATTCTTCCCCAGCTTTCCAGGAAGTTTTGAGAATTTAGAGCTAAATAGTAAATGACTTACACTCTTTATAAACTCATCAGGCAGTATGGAGGACAACAAGCAAGGACAAGACATAATAATATGGCCAGAGTGATGGGATGAGCCTGGGGGTTCTTCAGTCCTATCAGCCTTTTGGTACCAGGATGGGAAGAGCTGCAGCAGTGACCATCATTTGGGAGTGCCTTTTATCCCTTTCCACCACAGCACTTCTTTAGGAAGCCATTCCAACTGGAAAAGCCCATTCCAAACACAGCCATACTGCTGCACTGGATTTAGGTGGGTGGAAGCAACAGTGAAAGGTTTCACCCTTGTCACACCGACCCCACTGCCAAGCACACCCACAGTGGGTGATGTGAGAGAGAAACAAGGGAAAGGAAAGCTGTGTCCAAACAGGCAACAGGAAAATCAACACAGTGCCCTCATGGGTAATATCAACACAGTGCCTCTCACTGGGGCAGGACAGAAAGAGTCATCACCTATAGAGGGAATTTAAGGGATCTGCTGCACTTGGGATATCAAAGCAGCCTTCTCCCCTCATCTGAGCTCTCCTTGTGGCACTGTAGATCAGCATTAACTCCACTGGATGATTAAAGACAGCGTGGACCAATTTTTCCAAAATCTTATAACTCTTCTTCACAAAAATTTATTAATTCTGAAGCCCTTTGATTCTATGTGGCTTGTCTGCCCCATAAAGCCCTAGTCCTATTTCAAGTGAAGTTTAGCATCCAGAAGAGTGGGAAAAGCAGTCCTGATGTGGAGCAAGCAGACTGAGGAAGTCCTTTTACTGACTATTCATTGTGGCACCAGCAATTATTGCCAGTAATGAGAGCAAACAGGCTCACACATCCATCTGCAGTTGGATCATTGCAGGGCAGCACAAAATGCTGTTTGAGTTTCTCCTCTGTATGTTTTTCGCATGCGAGGTGCAGATAAAGATCTTTTCCTCTAGTTTCAGGTTTGCAGGGTATTCTTGTGTAATGGCCAGACCTGTTTGGTTACAGATTCTTCTGTCTGTCCTGATTAATGTCCTTCTCTTTGGACCCCATGAGGGAATCTGGGAAGCTTTTGGTGCTTTTTAGGCCATTTGTTGCATTATCTGGGCTGTCATTCTCCATTTCAGCTGTGGATTGCTCAAACCCCAGCAATCTACACTGTGCATTGCTTAAGGTTTCACTTAGCTCCTCTGTTCTCCAGAGCAACTTTTCTTTGAATGGGTTCTGAAACCAATTTTAGGAATAATCAACTGTTACAAGAGCATACTGTAGATTTCCCAACGTCAAGGATTTCACGTCCTGCGTGTGCTGGGAGCCAAGAAAAGCACAGCTCTTACAACCTCCAGATGATTCCGGGCTTGTGAATTCCCTATCACCTCATATTAGGGAACAAGAAATCCTGGATACTTGTCCATTTTTAAAAGGAAGAGACAACATCTAGTACACAGTACCAGCAACAATGAAAAGAGCATAATGTGCAGACATTCCAGGCCCAGCGTGAGGCAACACAGTGGTAGCAAAGTCTCTCCTGGGGACAAAGTAACTACCAGAGTGGTTAGATATTCATTAATTCCTAACAACTTCAGGAAAATAAGCTCAGTACAAAATGAGTTACACCTGTCCTGGGGAGTACTGTTACTGTAGACTGAAGAACTTGGGAACACAAGGCACGAAAAGGTGATTAAATAAAGTCACTTTGATGTGACATCCCCATAGACACTGTTGCTGCAGCAACAAGACCTTTAGTTCCTCCAGTCACTTAAAGATAAATAATACTAGGAAGAAAGAGACTTTGCTTTGTAAGTCACGATGAAGTTTTCAGAAAAGAACATTTCACCCAAGAAGAACTCGGGGTGAGTGTTGTCTGCTCGTGACACATGTAGCAGGTGTAAGCACTGCAGTGCTGGAATCACAGCCTTCTTCCTCAGCCTTATTCTGAGCCGGTTCATCATCCTATTAATTACCAGTTTCCCCTCCCCCTCCCAAATAAAATACAAGAGGAAAAGAACACAATGCATTTGGCTACTATGTATTATTTTGAATGGCTAATAGAGAAATGGGGGTGAAAAATGAAAAGTATATTTATTACTGCTGTTTGCTATTAGATTTGACAGATAGCATTTGCCTCCAACCTTTCAAGCCAGAAGTGGAACAGATGTTCATGAAAAGCCAGTTAATTTCCTGCCATTTGTGAACTGATTAGAAACTGAAACATTAGCACACTGACACTTCTTTATTTTTAATCTTGCTCGTGTTTTGAAAGGAAAAGAAAAGAACCACCGGGAGCTAAGGTCTGGTTTTCAGATAGGAATAGCTGCACATTTTTGTTTCCTCTTTCAACCCAGACCCTCTCTGTTAAGGAAACAGAAAAAAAAGCAAAACTGAGGCTGCACAGCCAGTAGCAACTTGGTGCTGCAAACTGTCACCTTGTGCAGCACCAGGAGGGAATGAGGAAGAGCCAGGCTGTGCTTTCACACACACCTATCTCTTCTTACAGCTGCTAAGTAAATGCACAAAGCCTCTACAACCGGTTTCCAACAGCTAGTAAACAGGCAGTTATGCTTGTACAGGTCATTGTCAAAAACTAAGCGTTCTGCCCTAGCATGAGGAAGAAGGAATGAGGAACTTTCCAGGGTTTAGTTTTCAGCAGTGTTGTTACTGCGTTCAGAAGAGGCCAAACAGCTTTTTAATAGTTCCCAGAACAGAAATTCAGGCCCAAATACAAATCTGGTAGAAGCAGGTTCAATTCCATTCAAAACTGAACGGTGGCTCCAGATCTAATTCAAGGACAACTCACTTTTGTTATAAATATTTATGTACTATTATTAATCCCAGTGGGAGAACTTTGGGCATGCATTATCAGTTATTTATACATTCCCTGCCCCAAGAAAGCCAAGGCTTTTACTCTCTCGGGTCAGATGCAGCAAGTTATTCCAAAGTAAAGCCGGTCAGAAACTTCCTGACAAAGCGAGGTTTTGTTGGATAATCACAATTTGCTAAGCCTGGAACATGTTATTTAAAACATCCCGGGGTTTGACGAACAGGCACCAAGGCTGGGGAGGGTCCAGCCCAGGGCTGGGGCAGCTGCTGAGCCACTCTGGTTCCTTCCCGCTTTCCCTGCTGTCCTTGTCAATTTTCCTGGTGGGATGTGGAGCCTGAGGCACTGCTTTTTAGAAAACTTCATCATCCCAGAACCCAGAGCAAGTTGAAAAACGGTAAGCAAACAAAAATGGGAAAGAAATCCTCGAGAACTGGAAACGCTGCTTTTCAAGGCAGCTGTACAGAAGAGTAAGTACAACAAAACCAAATAATATCTCTGTATTTAAACCCAAGAATTAAGAGGAAAATCAGTCAGGAAAGATTCTCCCCTGGGTCAGTACTGGTTATATATCTGTTATATATCTTTTGCCCACGTCGTGTGTACATCTACAAGTGGAAAAGCACGTGCTTTCAAACATGGAACATATAGTTTGCTCCTCTTTGCTTATCAACAGCCTGGACAGTGCAACTGTGCTCAAACAGAGGATTCAGTGAGTTGTATCTGAGTGTGTGTGTGTGCACATGTGTGTGTGCATGAAGTCAGAGCACAAAAATCACAGAAATGCAAAGCTGGCACGCAGGGAAAGCGGTGGAAAAGTTTCACTTTGAAGGACAAAAGCTGGTGTGTCCCCCACCAAAATGTTCTTGCAGCTCTTCCACCCAAGGTGCGCCTTTCTGTGTGCATCTGGAAAGGTATGTCATTGTTTCTCTGACTGGGTTTCATGTTTTAGTAACAGGTGGTTGGACTAATCCTCAGAAAACAGCCCTCACCACACAAAGCCCAACTCCTTTTGAATGCTGCTTTTACCACACTGAATCAGCACACACCCAGCTTAAAGGTTATGAAACCTCCCCGGTGAAACTATCCAAGTGAGTTACCTCTCCCCCAATACATGGGCAGTGAGGATGTTACACAAATCATCTCGGCTGGGCTTTAGCCTAAACCTTTAGGCCACACCTTCAGTTGGAATCAATCAGAGTAACTAAACTGATACCAGCAGGGCAATGCACGTGCTGAAGATTAAACTGCTAAATACAGAGTTTCCATTATCTCCCAGAATTTAGCCCTCTTGACAAAGTTTTGCTAAAAGTGCACAGTTCCCCTTTAAATTCCTTTCCGTACTCCACTTTCAAGTTTTCTTTACTTTTTAATTCCTTTCTTCTTCCTACTTCTACTACCACTCCTCTGCTTCCTCCCTCTCCTGGGGGAGGGGAAAGGGAAGAATAAGTGCTTTGTTGTTACTCCCCTCCCCCAGCTTGTAAAGTTTTCTTCTCATATCCCACTGGAAAATAGCATTTCCCCAACCATTTGAAAAAAATACTGCAATTTTTAATTGACAATTGGATGTTTGAAAAAGAGAAGGGGTGGGGGGAGGAAAGCAGGCTTTGTGCGAGAAGGAATGAATCCTTTTTTTTTGTTGTTGTTGGCCACGTGATGTGTAACAGTGCAGGGCAGGACTCGGCATCAGGAGCCTCCAGTGATCGGATCACTCCCACCGGGGGGAGCCGAGAAAACCGAACTAATTGAAAAGTGAGAGAAGCCACTGCAGCTCCATCTTCCTCAATTACTCACTTCGAGGCCTTTTAGGGTTTTACTCCTCTATTCTGCAGGAATTTCCTATTCCCAGCTATTTCAGTCGCTTCCCCTGCCCTTCCACTTTATGAAGTGATCAGCTGCTAAACAATTCCCACTGACAGGAAACACCATTACTGCACTTGAACACTTAATGTTCCAGACAGGAGGAAATGCAGGGCAGCCTCCCTGCCTACTCACAGACCATCCTAATATCAGTTTAAAATTCCAAGCAGTCTCTCTGGTATTATCTACTTAGTCCTCTCTCAGCCCTAACTTCTCTCCAAAAGCCAGTCTATTGTTTGAAAGGGGCAATTTATTGTCTTACATAAGGCCAACTGCATAATGAATAATTTCACATAAATCATAAGTGTGCTTAAATTAAATCACCATTGAAGACCCCGGGAAAAAAAAAATCGGCATAAATCACTAACTAAATTTAGAGTCACTCAGGAGCTCTGGACTGAGAGAGAGGGGATTGTTAAATAATAATAAAAAAAAAACAACACAACAACAGCAAGAACACAGGATTGATTTGCACAACTGTTGTAGTCTTTAGAGAGCTTTCTATCTCTTAAAAATTCTCAACATTTTCAATTTTTTTAAAAAAGTTGTTTCATTTCTGAGTATGTTTTAATATTTCTGCATGAGTCACTGATTTTTAAAAATTCCCCCTTCCCCCTCCTTAATTCCCATCTGTTTGAAGAGCTCTATTGCTAACTCAGGGAATAGAAGAGTAAAAAGGCTTCTAGGTAAATTAATTTATTAAGAAAAAAACAGCAGAAAGGTTGAATGCATTTAATTTGGTAAGATTATGACTAAGGGAGGATATGATAAGAACTTAAAATATTTGACGTGTGTAAACTTTAAAGGCTGGCATGAAATAGTGTGGGCTGAAATGAAATTAGGCTGAATAACAACAGTCTCCTAGACTATGGAATATTTTGCTAACAGGAGCGGTGTTTGAATCACTTCAAACTAGACGGGACAAGGAAGAGGAGAACACACTCCACGGTTGGAGCCACAGCTACATCAAAGGGTGATTTTCAGCCTGTGAGTCACCGTGACAGCTGTGCCCCGCTGGGAAAATGCAGATCACAAAGCTCAGGATGGAGCACATGAGAGCCAGAGACAAAGCTTGCTCTGTCGAGGAGAGCTGGACACAGAGAGTCTTCAGGGGAGGGATCAGCCAGATCCAGAGTGGGAGCATCTTTAGGACACACAAACCGTCTCCCTCAAAAGTGTCTCCAGCAGGAGACCACACGATGCTCCCAGTCCCTTCCACTCTGAAAGTGCAACCAACTGCCTACAACGAGGCAAAGAAAAAAGAGAACAAACCCCAAACACACCACCACCCCAACTTCTCTATAAACAAAGATCTTATCCCAGAAGAGCTTTGATCCTGAACCGCAGAAATGATCCAACACTGAGTCCAGTACAGACTCTCCTTCTGGCAGTGGGGCCACATCCTGACCTCTGAATAAAACTCCTTACTCCCAAAGAGGAGTTATTCCAGCAGAAGTGTTAAATAAGTATTTTCTAAGAGTTGATTTTCACGTATAAATAACCTCACATGTCCAGAGCACAGAAGAATCCTGAAATGACAGGGAAGTAAGTGGAATTTGCCCAAACTTATCTCACTTTCCTTTTAAAAATAGTAACGTTAAAAAATTGCACCTATAGCCTACCCAGTAGAAAATGCTGTTTAAAATCAGGGCATTGAAGGAACATGAACAGAGGCATTTACTGATTTACACTCAGAGTCTGTGTGTATGCCACAAAACTGAAGTTTCCAAGCATTGTTTTGTTATATTTATGTTGCATAAGTCCAACCTAGTCATCAAAGCCTGGTGTAATCAGTAAAGTTTGCTGTCACGATTTGTCATGTTTATACACTTCAGGTAACTCTCTCTCTGTTTAAATGACCCAAGTGAAAGTGTTCCAAACAGGCTCCACAAAACTAAAGGCCGTGACAACAGAAATCCCCTTTCTTCCTTCAGAATAACTGCAGCTGGATGTGACCCATGACCAGTTTCATATGTTTCATACGAACTTCACTTTCATCTGAAAGCAAATGGGAATTTGGTCATTCTTATTGTCTTACTGAGGCAGGGCTACTCCTGGTGCACTTGCAGGAAAGCCCACCCTGCTCTAACAGTGATGAATGTGGCCATTTCAAAGGCATGAATTTGTGCAAATAATGGTGTACTAGCAAATCCACCTAAAAATCAGATATATTTATTTTAGGCACTGCAGTTTCAAATGGTAGAATTCTATTCTAACCAAATTATACCAAAATTCATTTAGTCCTTCCCCCTTTCTCAGAAAGAACTAAACCCAGAAAATAAAACTACAGTTCTGCAGAGTTTGACTTGACCTTGGATTGAGAGATCTTGAATTACTGGATTTATTCCAAATGTTAAAAAAAGTCTCACATATTTAGACTTGAAAACTCTGTGGTTTTCTTTTTAGAATAGATAGCTCTATAGTCTAAACTATAAAATAAATAGACAAAAACAAATTCCATGGCTAACATTCATTTAAAAGTAACCTTGTCAAACCATTCTGCTTTTGACCTGAACAGAATTCTGGTTACAGTGGGGTGATTTCACAAAGCACTTTAAGTCCAAGAGTCCTGCAGATAATCAGCTCCTGATTTCCTCTGGGTGAATTACCCAATTTGCAGATTACACCAGACTCTGCCACCTCCAGGAACACCCTTTGCTGCTGAGGGAGTGCACAGAGCACAGGCTACCTGCCTGTCCTTATGGACTACTTGATGATTTAGAGGGTTTGAAAACAGGAATTTAATGTATATCATTGTATTATTCTTATAAGTTTACATCTATTCTCTGTGATGGGTTTTTCTTTATGTCTCCCCCCTACCCTCTTAATTTCCAAAGGGAGCTACAATCAGCAAGTCCAGTTTTGTCAACTGGCTGTGAGTTTGCTGACAGACACTGCTTGAACATTTGCTTTCCACTAACCACACCTTTATAAAAATGCCTTTTATGAGCAGACACAGAATTAGTTTTGCAACATTCAGTTTTAGTGTGATCTTACCTTGTGGTCTTTCGTTTTACTTTAAACTGATATTAAAACTGTGGCTGAGATTATTAAAAGCAGCCTTATGTAGGCTGCAGGAAACAAATCTCTTCCTCAGCCATCATTCATTTGTACTATTTTTCTCTATTTTAATTCAATTACTAATAGACAATAACACTGGGGCCACAACAGCCTGCCCACCACAAGTGAAAGGTGCTATTCCCTCTAGTATGGCCAGAAGGACCTGCAATGTTCCCGTGGCCTTCCACAAGCAGTTTGATGTCTAATTTAAATTTACTCCTCCTGCAGAGCTGCCTCCATCTCTGAGGTCCCAACACAGGGAGGATGTGGAGCTGTTGGAGCGAGTCCAGAGGAGGCACCAAGATGATCAGAGGGATGGAGCAGCTCTACTGGGAGGAAAGGCTGAGGGAATTGGGATTGTTCAGCGTGGAGAAGAGAAGCTTTGGGGTCACTTAATTGTGGACTTCCGGGATCTGAAGGAGCTACAGGAAAGAAGGAGATTATTTAGAAGGACCTGGAGTGACAGGACAAGGGGGAATGGCTTCAAACTGACAGAGAGTAGGGTTAGATTGGGCATTAGGGAAGAAATTCTTGGGCTGTGAGGGTGGTGAACCCTGGCACAGGTTGCCCAGAGAAGCTGTGGCTGCCCCATCCCTGGAAGTGTCCCAGGCCAGGTTGGACAGAGCTCTGGGCAACCTGGGCTAGTGGTAGAAGGTGTCCCTGCCCACGGCAGGGGGTGGATGGGACTGGATGTTCTTTAAGGTCCCTTCCAATCCAAACCACCAGTGATTATATTTTGGTGTGTGCAATTCGGGGCACTGTGGCAATACCCACCCACTTATCCTTGGAGCTGCACAGCCTTTATATGAAACCCTCAAAGTGCCTTTCCACAGGGAGATGAACAAAGTGCCCCGTGATACAACAAATGAGCAACTGCCCAGATGTAGCTTTTAAACCAAAAGGTGCATAAAGCATTACCAAAGAACTAAAACCAAGAGAAGAAAAGATTTGTGCATCCTTGTTCTCCAGAATACTGAGGAAAAGTAGCTCCATTGTGAGTCCCAAAGCCAAACATGTTTTGGATTGAACAGTCAGAAGTGAAAGTGTTCCTGGGTCAGTTCTCAGCAGACGGGTTTTTATTTGCATAATAGATCAGATAATTTTCAAGACCTGAAAATCTCTTATTTCAATTGTCAAACAGGAAACAGAAATAACAGAATGTGACTTGTGGCCAATCATGTGACAAAAAACCTGAACAATGTCAACCTCCTGCTGGACCATCTACGGAAAAATCACAGGACACAGTTTGTTTGCACAAGCTGTTTGGCAAATCACTGTGAACAAATCAACTTGAATCAGGTGATTTCAAATGAAAAAAGGGTTAAATTAGATTATTCATGATAATTGTGATCAAATCTGTAAGTGGCTTCTTTTATCTAATTCGACAAAATATTACTTTTCATCTAAACAAACTACCCAATGCCTACATTTAAGGCATTTAATACTAAAAGTGAGACATGCAGAGTGATGTTTTAAGGGAAGAAAAAGAAAGTTTTGAGCATGTTGCACACTTCAGATTTGGGTCACTTATTTTACTCAGCCTGGTCTGCTCTTTCCAAACCCAAACCTGACTCTCACTGACGTTATAAATGTCACTTGCCCTACCCCAGATACTGTGAGTATTTTTTTCTTTCTGAGCACACCAATATTCAAAACCACCTTCTGTGTGGAAACAAAATCAGCAATTTCTCTTTCTACAACCACCTCTGAGACAGATAACACCAACGGCTCCCGGCCCAAAGAGGCAGGAGCTTTCAGATAGGTTATCAGTCACCACACACAGGCTGGGGAGAGCCCCCCAAATCTTCTGGACGTATCACACTCCAGAATTAGAGTTTCTGCCTCAATTCTGTTGTCACTTGGTAGGCTTTGAAGGAGGAACTGCTGCTGTTCCTGCTTCACAGAGTAAACCACCCTGCAAAATATTGATTGCTCAGCTCCAATAAACCACTCGGTGCCCTGCAAACTATATTCTTGGCTGCACTTGTTAGATTGTTCTTCTTCCAGCTCTCTCTTTCTCCCCCTCCAGAGTTTTATTGACAAGCCTAAAAGAAGTGATTTCTCAGAGCACAGACATGCTCTTTCTAAGAACACTGGTATCTTTTCAGACAATCTGCAGCAGGATGATCAGAAAGCCTTGCTGCATGTGGGAAGGTGCATTTCACGAGCCTCTCATGACACTACCTGTGCCATGAATGCCACTAAAACCAGGGCACAGGCCCTGGGAGGAGGTGAACGCTGCATTTATCTGGTCTTTAAGCTCTGACAGAGCTCTATGTGATCTTTATTAGAAGCAAGGAAACACTATGGAGTTTGTCAGGCAGATGTGGAATAGTGCATGAGGGGGTTTGTTTTGTTTTTTACTCCTAACAAGTTCTGTGTATCTGTGTCCAGCAAGCATTTGGTTGTGCTTTTTATTTCAAGATTTCACTCGCTCTAGTGGGGTTGTGGGCAGAAAAGAACTACCTGAAAATGTGCCCTTTTTTGCTCTGCTTCTTACTGTCCTGCTGTTCTTACTGTCCACAGCTTTTACTGTATCTGCTCTTACTGTGCAGGTACATGAACACTGAGGGGAAGCACATAAACTAGATTTATGCTGGTTGCCCAGACTGATCGTGGTGGCACTCCCTGTTTTATATAATAAATTAATATCTCCCCATGGAGGAAAAGCTGGAAGTAGCTTATCACCAAATCTTAAACCACAGGCAGGTCTCCATCCCCACTCATTGCTGCCAACTCAGAATTTGCTGTCAAACCCCTTTTTATGGCTACCCCGACTTGTTTGGCCTTAAATAAATGAACTTGAACACAAAAGCAAGAAGGTTTCTGTCAACCTGTGTCTTTGTGCCCACAGTGGGCTTAGGACCATCCCATGGGCTCCACACTGAGACTTTTCAGCCCCAGCCAGGTGAAGATGTGCATCCATGGTCTTTGCACATCATTCCAGCAGTGGAAGTGGGACCCTGCATCCATCCTGGGCACTGTTCCACACTCCCTACGCACCCAAAAAACCACAGAGCTGTGTCACCTCTTCCCTTCCAAGAGGATGACTGACTTACAGGAATGGCATCACTGATAACATTTGCCTGGCAGAAATGCAACAGGAAAACCTGAGCAGATTATCCCACCCTTCCTTATGGCAGGCAAAGCTATAGGGAAACATAATACTTTTTACTAGGCCAACTAGCAAATTATTTTTCTCCTTTCAGACTGTGTTAAAAATGTAAATAAAAATCTTTCTGGCTCTGATAACTCAGCCTTCATCCATCACAGGATTCAAACTCATGGAGAGTCAGAAATATATCCCAGGGATATACACAGCACAGGAGTTGTAAAGGACAAGGACCTCAAATTAAATTTAGGGGTTTTTTCCTGTTATCTAAGTACATTCCTTCTCTTTCAGCCTGCGAGTTGTGATTAAAGGGTGAACTGCTAATTGCTTCAGCCAACAGATTTAAATACTTATTCTTGTCACCAAAGAAATCTCAGAGCTGTGATGTGCCAGTCAGAACCAACTGAAGAACCCGAACATTCGCCTCATTCACACAAAGATTTGCTCTGGATCCGTGACTCACACCTGCCTGAACCAGAGTGCTGACACTGAAGACCAGGAACTTCAGACAGCAGAGGAGTAGGAACATCCCTTACCTTTAAAGAGAGAGTTCTGAATACACGTTTTCCATTATTAAACTGAGATATATATTAGTCAGTTTTAGAAGGGTTTCACCATTTCCAGCCTCAGGAAACATAGTTCCTAAAAGCTGCAGCCTCAAACCAAAACCCTGTTGTGTGAACTGCTGGACAAAAAGACTTTATAAAGACAATGCCTTCTCCAATTCACATGGAGAATGGAGATTAAAAGCTTCTCTTTATCCTGAAAGGATGCAACTGATAATGCTCAAGGAGTGTGCTTTTTAAGCCCAGATGAGTTTTGTACTGGAAATAACACCAGAAACGCTGGCAAATTATTTCTCAGCTTCAGCTTAGGGCAGGACTGTGAATACTTTGGGCCAGTGCAGCCTGCAGGGGAAGAATACTTCCTTTTAAAAGCAACTGATTCCATGGCAGTTCTTCTACTGAAGTTACATGACAAGTAAATGATCCCAATTGTCCCAGTATGTGCAGCATTAATAACTCAGCTGTCTGTCCAAGCTCAGCTTATCGTGACAGGTATGACTGCGCTCCTGTTCTACTCATGCAGTTATGATTGCACACAGTATTTAATTAATTATGTACATAACCAGGCAATTATGTATCTCACAAAGCAGTTATGCAGTTATCTGACTTCCACAGGAACTGAAAGGACGTAACTGACTGTACAACTGCATATACACTTCAGATATGTAAATCTCCAATCAGTTGTCTTTAACTGTGTTCTATTGTCAGCCATCGACGTGACTTGTTTTTTGTACCAGGCACACTTCAGTAACTCCTGTGAGGTAACAGCTTTCCCAGTTGGATGGCAGTGTTAGGAGAGAAAGATTTCAGTGAGACATTTCATAGGGCTCAAGCAGAAAACTGAAAGTTGCTTTCTGAGAAGGTTACAGTGAGAATAAACAGCGCAGTTTTTCTTCAAAGCAATGTGGTAAAGAACACAGGTAAGAGTTTCCTCCCCAACAGCCATCTGGCCCAGCACAGGCTTTGTCCCTCTCTTGTCATTAGCATTGTTTTTATTTCGTTCTTAACATGAACAAGGCAGCAAGAGAAGAACAATAACACATTCACAATAGCACAAAAAGTGACTTCCGTGTTATGGTATCGACCAAATCTCTCCTGACCTTTTTGTTTCTTCTGCATTTGAAAGACAAAGAGAGAATGGAGTGGGGAATATATCTTTTCATAAACATTAGGCACTTATTCTCATTTATCCTCTCTCTTTTTAATTTAAAACACTTCTGTGGCACTTGCTTAACATTCAGGTCACAGCGTGCATAGATACATTTTTAGGCACTTTTTTTCTGTCCAATGTACCTCAGTTTTTACAAGGCAGAGGTCTCTCATTTCCCCTTTTTCATCACCCCTCTCCCATTCAGTGACACTCCTTTGCTTTCTCTGCCCCACTCCCAGTCACACATCAGCTTTTAATCAGTGGGATCCCAAAAAAGGCACCAAATGAAACCCCATCCCTAGTGAGACCCCAAACAGGAGCTCTCTGAGCCAAGTGTTTGGAATTAAACCATACAGTGGCATTGCTTTATTCTTTGTGAAGGAAGGGAGGATTAGCAGGAAACCTGAACAGAGATTACTGGACACAACATCCAGCTTGAGCTGTGAATCCTGAAAAAATATAAAAATAACCCCAGAGTAAAGAGAGAAAGGAGTAGGGAGGTTTGGAGGTGTGCACTGGAGCCCTGTGCTCAGCTGGAGTCGGGATAAACCCCCATTTTGCTGAGGCTGCAGAAGAGTTATTTACCCAGGGCACCACTGTGAAGAAATTGCTTAGAAAACATCTTGGAGGACTCTTTCATTATCCTCCCTCCACGATCAGGAAGATTCTCCTAAAGAAAACATGTCTTGGAGTTCACCAAAATGGTGCCTTGGCTGCAGTGACACCCATCAGCTCCTGCGGGCACCACTCTGCCCTCCCTGAGCTCCACGGAAATTGGGATGGTGGAGGGTGGGATTATCGCTTTGTTTGGGTTTTGGTTTTAGTCTCCAGGTTTCTATGAATGGGACGACAGGAAAAAAAACCAAACAACCTCTAAGTGCAACTGCTTGAACAGTTTTAGCGACTGAAACGTCCAAGAAACTAAATCCAAGTGCCCTCTACTGGCATTGGAGCGAGAGCTGGGGCTGGATAACGGGGGGGGGGGAAGGGGGTGGCAGAAAGAGGAGGGAAGTGATATTAAGCAATAGTAAAAGGAAACTGTGTCAATAAAGTGGGTATGGCCTGAAAACTATAATCACATAGCAGAGCTATTAAACTCTGGCAGGCTGGGCTGTTGCTGTAATGCTCAGGACATGCCAAAGAACATATTGCTGGTATGAAAGCAGGGACAAGCCAGGATGTTGAAACAACTTCTGTTTCGGGGGTGGGGAAGGGGAGATAACCAAATTCTTTTTGATGCAACATAATGTCTGTACTTCTGGTACAGAAGACCAGTTTGTTTTGTTGGTTTTTTTTTGTTTGTTTTGTTTTGTTTTTTGGTTGTTTTTTTTTTTACCTTTTTTTCTCCCCTCCCAATTATTTTTGGCTTTTAAGTTTCACATTGGAAAAAATTAGCGAGGGAGGCAAGGAAGAAAACTTTTGATTATTTAGTACTTAATGTCATTATTTTAAAGCTGAGAAAAGCAGTTGTGTAACAATGACATTACCACATGAATCTGGTCCTGGAAGAAATTATATCATGGATGCTTAGGGGAACCTAATCCATGAGGTCCCAGGAACGCTGGGATTGGATGTGTGTGCATGCACGCACACACTGACAAAACAGTTCATGGAAAATCTGCTTCAGACAGTCATTTTTGGATAGAACAACTCATTCTTGCCCTGTTAGGAAAGCAGCCTGTGTGATTTTATTGGTACCACTGTGCTGACATTTAGTGAATTTGCAAGAAATACTGTGTAATATAGAATTGCAGGGCACAGAGATTTTATTGAGTTCAGTAATCCACAGGATCTGATCAACCGCCTCCGTAAAAGTTAAAACAAACCTAACATTATTATAGACAAACAGATTAACTGCAGTGGAACAGCAGGGCTATGTGGAAGAAAAAAATAATAATAATAATAAAAAAAAGAAAAGCAGCAAACTTTGATAAACTGGTTGTTAAAAATATATGTAATTCTGGGAAAATAATTTTCAAATGTTGTAATAACAGCAGCAACTTGTTTTTTTTTTTTTTTTTCCTCCAGAGTTGCTGAAGAGGCCGTGGCAGAAATGGAGTCACTCAGCATTCCCGGGACACAAAGGCTGGGGGAGCGGAGCTGGACGGGGATGGGATTCAGCTGCTGCACGAGGAAGCAACTCGGGGAAGTGACAATATTGTGTGTTTTTCTGCCAGGAAGGCAGGGGAGGAGCCTGCCCTGCACGGCCTGAACAGAGCTGGTGGGACAATTGCAAATCTGCGCACAATGCCCTCGTCCCTGCTCCGGCCACAGTCAGCTTCAGAAACATCAGAGGCCAAGTAATTCCATAAGTGGCTGCAATATTTACTGTGCTGGGAGAGATCTGCAGCATTGCATCTGTTCTGCACTCTGGGATTCCACTAAATTCAGTTTAGAGAATCCTGATGTACACCCATTTAATTACAGGAAAAGCGAGTCAATTTTTGACATCTAAATTATCCCAGCACACGTTGGAACCTGCCCGTAAGAGTGACAAGGCCTCGTGTGAACCCAGGTTCATGCATTATAGTTTTCCTTCAAAATAATTAAAAATGTGTTATGCGTTTTTAGATTGGAACTTGCAACAATCACATAGAGAGTTCCCAGTAACCAACACAGGATCAGCATAAAAAAAAAAAAAAAAGCTTAAAATCTTGGTTACCTCTCTGATATAAAAATAAATACAAGAATTCTCCTGCTAGGCAGTTTGGTCAGGGTCTCTTTCTGTATGAAACACATGTTGGTATTTGATTACTCCCTTTAATAGTGTCCATCTGTGGCAGGGCTGCACTGCCAATACACATGCATGAAAGCAGCAATCTGATTTTCAATAGCAAGGATTGTTTTATCTGCTTAATCTTTAATATTTTACTGCTGAGAACAGGTCCTGCAGATGGTTCTGCAGCAGCTTGTTTGCAGTCCATTTCAGTGTGAACACCTCCCTTTTGGCACCTTCCCTTTTCCACCTGAGCTGCTCCTTTATGCAGCACAGCAACATCAGCTTTTATAGAATATTCATCATCTGGCCCAAGCCTAAACCTCCTCGTGGGCCGGATATTAGATTATGAACAGCTCAGGACTAATTCTGATAATGAAAGTTAAATATCCCACCAAATGCAACAAGAAAACGAAACAAACCAAACAAACAAAACCCACAAAAAAAAACAACAAACCAAAAAAAAAAAACCACACCAAAAGAGAAAGAAAATGCTTGTCTTGCCTAAGCGTGGACACATCTCGCTGGAACAACACCCACGTGGGAATCAGGGCTGTGGTGAAGTGGAAACATTGTCCCTTGGAGACAATTAATAAACCTGGCTTATAGAGAGATGTCTCAGGTGTACAGTACACCTGAAAAAGTGAAATCAAAGAATAAATGTAGGTATCTTTATGCATGTTCTCTGTATCCCTGGCTTTAATGTAAGCAAGCCCCATTACAACTAGGAAGTGTAAATAAGTATAAATAAGAATAAAGCATCTCATTTGAAGTGTCTATTTTGAAGATCCACTTGCAAAAACTGCCAAATATAATTTTTTTTTCCTATAGACAGTTAACAGCAAAATCAAAATTCAGACTAACACTGGAATAGAAATCTCACTTTATCTCTAAGATGGTTGTTGGTGATAGCAACTGCATTGCTCACATGAGTTTTGATCATCTCAGGCTGCAAACCTTTCAGGAGTACTTCATGTTGTCTTGGGGGTAGGACAGAGATCAACTAAATGTGTTAAGTCAGACATAAAAAAAGCACTTAGATAAAGGTGATTGATGCGTGGAGCTCAACAATAAATTTTTGATCCTGAAAACATAGAAAATATTCCACAAAACCAGACAGTGATTTGCTCTCAAACTTTGAAATCCAGTTCTAAATTAACATAATATTTTTCAACTCTTATAGGAGTAACACTACAGTCTTCTGAGGAGTCACCTTGGAGGAGTAAATTCAAGATAAGATAGAAGGTTGGAAGAATGGTAATAATGCCAGTTTGGGGTGACCTTTACAAAATTTCCCTGCCAAAGAATCAGCATTCATAAAAGGTTCAGTTCTGTGAGAAATTACAAGCCCAATACCCAAATTTGAAGTATCCATAATCAGTAGTTGCTTAGGGAATTCTTGGCAAACTGTGTATGTAAGAACAAAGATACATCTGTGAACAAAACGCTTCAGGAACACTTTCTGCAAAGCCATAAATACTATTTCCATCCTAGAATATAGACATTTACAAGTAATTCTGCCAGTAACCAGTAGTAATTTTAGTACAATGTTTGTTTCCAAGTACTTGAAAGCACCTACTCTTGTGTAAAGGACTGGGAATAGCAACTACCATCTTTACCCTGTCTACAGCAATTCCTTCCCCCCCCCTTGAAGTTAAAAAAATGAGGCACAGACTGGAGGGAAAGAGAGCAAGTTTTTCTAAATTCTTCCACTTTCAGCATATGGTTTAGTTTCAGTTTTTTCCAAGCTAGAACAATATGCTTTACGGGAGACAAGATGATGAATGCTTGATTTTGGGTTCAGTTAAAACAAACAACTTTCTCTAAAAGCACATGCTTTGTTTCAAAGTGACATTTGTTAAAAGCCTGGGTGTCCATATTATGTTACATCACTGCAGGTCAGCTCTCCTGACTGACACGCTGACAGGGGACAAGGAAAGGAAGCAGATTTGCCTTAACCCTCCCCTTGCCACATCCCCTGGCTCTGAACACACCAAACTTCACGTTCCTTTTGCACCATTCCTAAACCTCTTTGCCACAATTAAGGTAGATTACAAACATCAGAGAAATAGAGAATTTTGTTTGTTGAGAAAGAATAAAAACACAAACAACCCCCCGCAAGATTAACCCAAGAAATGATATTTTAGGATTAACCCAAGAAATGATATTTTATGTCCACTGGCACAGGCAGGTTTTCTGATGCTGACATGCCAAAATCCACCATTATTTGTCTCACATACTCAATACAAGCCCTGCTTGGGTCTCAGTGAGGCTTTAGTGACATATCCCCTACTTCCCAGCACATTCCACATGGAAAAGCAACTTTAAAAACCACGCTTGTTATTTTTGTTATGAATGTTCCCACATATTTCTGGGCTTCGGTGAATTTACATTTTAGCATTGCCATTTACCTTTAATTAAATATTGATAGAGTTGTTTATGATTTCAGGGTTCAAGTTCAGTGGCTAAGTTCACATTTTGGCTTCTAACAAAAAGGTGGGAGAGCGAATGGCTGCACTGGGTTACAGGTGAGGGGTTGAGCTAAGGCATCACACAACACTTCCAGGCAAATCACCCCACAAGCACCAGGGAAAGCTGAACCCCAAAAAAGCTTATCAAGGACTGGTGTCTCCTTGGGAAACCAGAAAAGGACTCCCTGTAAAAGGCTGAGCACACCCCCCAGATTGAAAGGCAACAAAACCATCCCACACCATCCTGTCTACCCAAAGGGTGGTTGGGGAACACATAGCTCCTACCTGCTCCCATCAAAATCCAGCTCATGTGTTAGCTCTGTCTTCCTTCCCAATCCCTTCCAAAGGAGCTTAAACCTTCTCATCACCTCAGAAATGAACCCCACCTGGGCTGACTCACCCCACTGCAGTCATTAAACCTTGGTAGGCCCCCCGACACCTGCAGATCCCACCTCAACAGCAGGTTGACAGAGACAAAACCTGGTTTTTACTCTGCAGTTTTACTGGCAGGAGTGTGTGGAGGCAAGAAGGTGGGAGAAGAGAGCCAGGACTGATTCCCAAGTATAGTCACAACATCGATAAAAGCCTTTGCAGGGATTTAGTCACACTGGAATTAAATTTGTGTGGCTGTGTCTCTGTCAGGGCTGCTCTGCTCACACAGTTGCAAGCACTTAACTGCAATCAGCACAACGCTTCTGATGTGACCCATTAGTGGGTTCTCTGGGTACAGGGAATTGTTTCTATAACACCTAAGAGCAGGTTCTGCTCCGTGACTGGGGATGTGAATGGAGATACAGCATTTTGTGTCAGTAAATAGGTGTTAATACAGTTATGTAGCCTTGATTACTGAATGTGATGAAGGAGGCCTGCTAATTTCTGCTGCTGGAATTTGAGAGGGTACTGTCTGCTTCTCCTTGCTCTCCTGTTCTGACAGCTGAGAGAACACCTTTCAGCTACCTTAGCTCACACCAGGGCTTTTAGTTTATGGAAATAAATACCTAAAGCTATAAAATAGCTGAAGAGCTAGCACAGGTTTACTCCTGCAAGTCTCCAGTAGTAGTCCAGTAAGAACCACCTGGCTTTAGGAGCTCACCAAGTATCTATTCCTCTAAATGTTTACATGAACCTGATCTCCTCAGCCACGATGTGCATTCACACAGGACATGGTATCACCTCCAGAGTGGTGTCAACAAGCACTTACGTCCATAGATTTTCTAGAAATAGTGTAAACTATGCAGAGATGGGGATTTATGGTGTCCTACAGAGAGGCTGGGTGTGAAGGCTTTGAGAAGGAACAGATCTGGGATCAGGAGCAGGCAGCAGGACGTCTGCAAGCTCGACTCTGGCTGTTCCTCACAGTGATTGCAGTGATTTCCCACTGCCCTGCTACCCCACACAGGGGGAGGCAAAATCCCACACCTTCTTCCAAAGCCTCTGTTTGTGCCCTGGAAAGGAATCATGGCCTGAATGCAGCGCTCAGTGACAACCTGCCCACAGAGGAATCGTGACAGTTTTGGTTTGGGCCTTCTAAAGTGAATGACTGATAGGATGATTCTCAGCTGTACCAGACAGACACATGTTCTTATTTCTCTCAGTCTTTTGTCTGTCAGAGGCTATATAATCTGTTTGTATAGGAACAGGGCATTTGATAATTATATGCCTTTCCAATGCTGTGAATCAGTGGTTAAAAAAAAAAAAAAAAGAAAAAGAAGTTTCAGCTCAATTTTACAAGCAAATTTTTCACAAGCAATCCTTTTCCTTCTCTTATGACAGTCACTGCCAGGGCTCAAAAGCTGCAAAGGGAAAGCTTCCTGTGGTGACAGTGCCTCAACATTCTGGGCTACTTCAGTTTCATTTACTGAAGTAATAAAATTGCAGACTATACCAACTATTTCTCCAATTGACTAGAAACTGCTGACAGAAAAAAAAAGTGAAAACTCTGCAACTTAATCCCCACTTCCCTTCTGTTTTCCAAACAACCCTAATGAAGTAATCACAACCATCCCCAAAATTTGTGGAGCACTGCAACAAAGATGAGTCTGCAAAATTCTAATTACGTTTTAGACGTCATTATGTTCAGGGTCTGTCTTTACCATTCCCTGTGCACTGTGGTGATAATAAAGGACCTCATTCCTACGCTGTGCAAAGGTAGGTGAAGGGGTAATGCCAAATGCTGCATCACCTGCTCACAGTGGGATGTGATAAAGAAGGAATTTGGACTTTGTCCCTTTCCGGTTCCAAGTGGAATCACTCCTGCTTCCTGTGCAGGAGGCTGTTTTCCTCTGCACTTCAGTAGGTGACAAATTTAATAGGAAATGATTAAGTAAAAGCAAAGAGTTTTGATAAGAGGTTTATTTTTCTTCGAGGCTTTTGATAGTTTGTTTTCAGAAAATAACACTTCTTTAAGGAATTTCTACGCATCTTCAGCCTCCGTCAAGGCTGCTGCAGAATTTCCTGTTTTTGTGTTCTCAGAACTGCTAAACTGCTGAAATTGCCAGTAAAGACCAGGGTGTGTTATCCAGAAGAGGTGGAGTCTATAGCAAATCCAGATTCTTCACTGATATTCTCAAATGAGTGTATGACTATACAGAAGTTAGAGCTATTCCTCCTCTAACCTCCCAGATGGAGTCAGTTCCCACAGCCCAGCCCGTCTGCACACCAACCCTTTGTGTTTATCTCCTGTCACGCTACCTTTGCCATGGATGAAGCTGTGGATTTTGTTGCCTGAGTTGCTTCAAAGCCATCTGTAAACATTTACATATAAAAAGGTATTAAGGTATTCTTAAAATATGTTCTAAGCCCTGGGTGCAGAGCTCTAAACACACAAACCCTGGAAGCAGCTTTGCTACTCCCTTAGATGTCAGAGCCAGGTCTCGGGGTGAGCAGAGTGAAGAATCTCATACTTACAAGGGGCAAGATCCTGATCAGATTCCCAACTGGAAAGCTGCTCCAGAGTAACACCAGGCTGAGGGTAGATACATGGTCAACAGGGAGAAAGTCTAGATACTCTCAGAGGAGTTTATTGCTCTGCAGACCTCCCCGGGAGTGCAGATCCAGCGTGATGGATGGACGCACTTAACTCATCAGAACAAATGCTGTCGGCAGCCAGGTGGCCAACAGGAACCTCCCAAGATCCAATTATACAGGATCAAGAGTGCAATTATGGTCTTTTCAGGCACATATTCGCAGGAGCTGGGATTCTCAAAAGCTCCTGGGCAGCCCCCCAGGTTTGTCCAGGCCAGAGTGGAGGTGGAGGAGGTGGAGGGGGCCCAATAGCCCCTGGACAGGTTTGGGGCACCAGTTGTGGTGTCCCCCAAAAAACCAGCAATAGTTTGGTGCCAGCAACACCTCAGCCCAACAGGTCACGTGCAGCCAGGCCTCTCCCTTTCTGTGACCCCCTGCATGGTTCCTCATCCTTCATGGACACTTTTCAGCCCACAATATGCCCCACCACAGTACTCCCACCACGGGAAAGCCCAGCAGGGCCACAGCAGCCATCACACACCTACTGTCCCTGAGCACAGGCACAGAACCCAGCTCTCAGCACTGCCTCAGTGTCTCTCTGTCCCCTAAAATGTCAGGGGAAGCATAACAAGTCTGCCAGTCCCCTTCTCCACCCTGGGGACAGGAGACTTTGGGCAGGTGGTTGGTTGGACATGGAGATGGGTCTGGGATATGGAGATGGGTATGGGACATGAAGATGGGCCCTCACTGCAGCCTCTGCATGACCTCCAACAGGGCCCCCTCATAGACACCCCTCAAGAGACAGCCACTAGACAGGGCAGGCTGGAAAACCACCAGGGTTTTGGGGGTTTTTTTTGATCTGTAGACAATGCTTACACCAAATAAGTAATAGCTGCTAAAGTGCAATTACCTGGTGTGTGTAATTAGCGGCTGGTTAATTGACGGACAGTTTGGGACCGGAGATCAGGTTGTCCTGCTGGGGCTGAGCATGGTGGGGTCAGCGCAGGGCAGCTCTGCCAGGAGTTATCTATAAAACCTTCCTGAAAGGTAGTGCAGTTACACATCTGGACACCTTCCAGAGAAGAACAATCGAGCTCAGATACACTTCCATGGAGATAATTTGCTTTCAGGTCAGGAAAACCTGCAGTACCCAACCCCTGTGTGCAGTGATGAGCTCGGCTCACTGGGGGCTTGTCCTGGGAACTCCACCTGGGAACCTGCTCTCTTATTGAGGGGGAGAGAAACATCTGTCCATTGGAGGGAAGCACTCCTTACACAAAAAGTAGCAATTTTAATCCATTCCCTTTTATATTTATGAGATATATCTATATTAAGCACTATCTGCTTAAAATTCTTACAAAATGCCTACATGAAACACATCTTAAGATCCTTGAAAGAGTCTGAGCTGCTTCAAAAGATCTTACAAGCCAGAGCTTATTTGTTGACAACAGTCTCTAAATGCAAGGTATTGCTTTGGCTGCTCTTTTCCTTTGTCTTGGACTGTAGCCTCTTCCAAAGCTTTGATTTCCAAATGACTTGTTAAGCTTTACCGGGCCTGAACATAAAAGCTGTACTTTTATGTTTCTTATATGGCTTGTGGAATGCGGAAGCTCAACTTAACTGGGGATGCATCTCCTAAGACCTTTCTTCCTCTGGGGGCTCCATGTGTTGCTGCTTTATGAGAAGGCTGACTGGCTTCTTCAAAGCTTGTGCTGTTCCTGTTATCAGAGAGGAATCAAACAATTGGGGCAGTTTCTCAGTGGGAGGCAGTGCCAACACTAACCGTTATTTCATCTGCAATAATAGCTCCGTGGCATGAGGGGCATCTACAGCCAAACTCACTGTTTTTCTTGTTTTTCTGCCAAGAGGATTTCCTGATTCCTGAAATTAGCCCCACTGCCAAGTGATACGGTCCAGTCACGTGGTCAGCAGTCCTAATGGCCTCGGGAATGCAGAGTGCAACCAGCACGGACCTGCTCCTAAGGAGTGGACTGGGGAAGGGTTGCTCTCTTCCACAGAAGGTCTGATCTATCCATAATATAACATTGATATCTACACTGGTTATAATATAGTAATATAAATACAGTCTAAATTTTCATCCTGGAAAAGAGAAGGCTTTGGGGTAACCTAATTGTGGCCTTCCAGCACCTGAAGGAGCTACAAGAAAGATGGAGAGAGACTTTTTGCAAGAGCCTGGAGTGACAGGACAAGGGGCAACGGCTTCAAACTGACAGAGAGTGGGGTTAGATTGGATATTAGGGAAAAATTCCTCCCTGTGAGGGTGAGGAGGCCCTGGCACAGGTTGCCCAGAGAAGCTGTGGCTGCCCCATCCCTGGAAGTGTCCAAGGCCAGGTTGGATGGGGCTTGGAGCAACCTGGGCTAGTGGAAGGTGTCCCTGCCCACGGCAGGGGGTGGAACGGGATGATCTTTAACGTCCCTTCCAACCCAACCCATTCTGAGATTCTATGATGTAATTGAGTAGCCAGAGCATATTTTTATTTGAAAAATACCCAAATACTATTCTAACACAGAGGCAATTACAGCAGTGTGAAGTCAGCAGTCTATTCTCTGCTCTGGTAACACACACTGTGCTGACATCTGGCACTTTCATACCACTGTGTAACCATGGTGGTTGTCTCCCTGTATGTAGCCTTACATGCATTGATTTAATTAAAGCTCGTGTAATGTAGACAAAGCCTAAAACTTCTTTTTTTTTCCTGTGTGTGTGTGTAGCAAGGCTGGACATAACAAGCCCAGTTCTTCTCTCATTGCTGCTGTAACGGGGGATGTACCGGAGTCACTGGTCCCACACAGATGTACAAGAAGGACATTACAAATCAGGTTGGAGATCTGTAAACGGTCCCTCTTGATTGATATCACTTTATATGGCATGAGAGGCCAGGGAGGGGAACAGAAAGTACCATTAGAGCTGAAGAACCTTTTGTCTGTGCTCCCTGTGCACAGAACCAGCAGCAAGTTTTGGTTGTTCACCCCAACTCTGCAGGTTTGCAAAAGCACAACCTACCTACAGTGGCTCATGGACAAACAAAGCTCTTTACCTCTGTCCTCTCTGACTAGTTAGAACTGGAATTCTGTGGATTTTACAGAATTTTCCCCTGATTTCCAGTTACAATCTTCACTCCAATAAAGAATGAATAACAGCTATTCTCTCCACAGGCAGGGGTTGTATGTGCTCATTTCTGCCTTAATGTCACGTCAATCATCAGACCACAGGGACATAAATAACAAACTTTGTTTTAAAATTAAAGCAGCAAAGGATCTTTTTTTCCAAAGGATAAGCATTAGTTTATTTAAAGATAAGGAGGTCAAAATATACACTACTGTATCATTCAGATGCTAGTGTGGATTAAAATGTCAGGCCTGTGGCTCCCTGTACAGGTTTGCCCAGGACTGAACAAACAGAAATCTTAATTTTCTGTAAAATTTATTAACTACAGTTATTATAGGAGTCTTGTGAAGCAGGGAGGTGCCTGGACAGCTTTGATTTTGGTTTTTATTAGGATTAATTACAAGTACGGATATAAACAAATATCTGAACAAACAACTAAGTTTCCTATGATCTGAGAAACATTAATCCCAGGATTGTAGGTACAGCCTGGTGTTAGGAGTGCACGGGGACGTGGGTGCCCTCTTGTGTTCCTATTAGAACCTTAAATAGCTTTTAATTTGTTATCCCACCTCACCCAGACGAGAGAGACGCTGTCTCAATCACGTAAAGCCTTTACATTTTAGCGTTTTAATTTCCATTAATAACCAATAGGAAGCATAACTTTATAACCACTGATTCTATTATTCTGCAGGCTTTTTTTTAGCTAATTTCAGCTCTATTGAGAAACCACAAAAAGTGACTCGGTTGTTTTTACATTTGAGTATAACATTTATCAAAGGAGATTTTTGTTTTTTCCTGGCTGCTTTAAAGCTCTCTAAAGCGGAGGGTTTGTTGCTCATGCCTTGCTGCCCAATCTACATTCTTTTGTCACATGTATTTTTTTCCTGCCTTTTTTTTTAGTTCACTGCCACCTTCCTACCTTACATACCCTACCCTCTACAGATTTAAAATCATCCACACGACCTTTCTTTAAACATACAACACTGTGCTTGGTGATCTTTAGAGTCGCTTTCTAACATCTAAGGAACAAACCCTGTAAATGATATACCTTAAATGATACACCAGTGTTTGCTTTAGCCTCAGGCATTTGATGACAGCCATGTAAAGGAAAGGAATGAGTCATGTCTACTGCAAGGGAGCTCACAGAGAGCTGCTGAGCCTCCAGCAGCCACGTGGAGTCATTACTTGGATTTCCCAGCAGGTAGGATGGACACTGGATCTGTTTGCACCTCTGCATCAGACATCCTTTTGGAACCCTGTGGAATAAGAGAGAGATCTTTAGAAACACTTTCAAATACTTCAGAATGGTTAAGTCTGGAATTTTGTCTTAGAGTTTTGCTACCAGACATTTCCCACTCCTTTCTCCTCCCTGCTTTTTTTCCTTTGCCCTTTGTTTAATAGGCATAAGTATATGAGCACTACCTGCATCACGAGAATCCCAGAAATCTACTGCTTGTGATTTTGCCTGAATGTTATTTTAATATAATTTTCTCAATTGGAATGGAAAACAATTGTTTTCAGACACTGGACTAACACACCAGAGCCAAGCTGTTGTGCTTGCAGTACTGGGTTTTTGGCATAACTTTCTCTAAAATTTCCCTGGCCTAAATGCTTCACTGAAACCATGCTAAGAGTCCTTCAAGCATGATTAATAGTGTATTATAGCCAGCCTTGGTCTGCTCTAGGTTAAGGGAACATTAAATACTTTTATGCATGACAGGTATTCTACAATGTTAGAGTGATAAAGCTTCTCTTACACTGCAAATATAATTCTGGGTTTGGCACCAGTTCAAGACACTAATCCAGCTTAGATGAAGGAAATGTATAGCTCCAGCTATACCAACTACATTTTTCACTGGTAACTGATAAAAACTTGGCTTTAGTTTAAGGTGCTTGACCTAATTTTACCGGCCTTGAAGTCATCAAAACCTCAGAACGTGACGGCAAAATGGACCCACAAGCAGTGTTTCAGAGGTCACTGTTAACAGTGCATGGGATGCCCATGCTGTTGGTAGCCAGATGCCCAAATCATTACATGCTAAACAGAAAAACCAGCATGACAAAGCTAAAGGTAACTGCTGTGTGCTTTCCCTACAATGGGAACTGTGCAGATTCATATGTGAATTGTCCTTTCACACAGTCTGTTTCTGCTGGAAACCTGACTCATCACTTCAGGACAATTCTGTGTCAGACATGGAGAGTGAAAGATTTCAACTTCCTCACCCCTTTCAGGGAAGTAAAAACAGTAGGGTTTTTATACTGATTACACTCCACCTCACTGATCTCCTTTTAAATTTTCACCTTCGAGAATCTAAGTATGAAAAAGAGCAGCCAAAAATCACAATGGACTGAAAGAATCCCCTGTCTTAACTGTAACCTTGTGCAGCTCAACTGGCTGCAGTGGGTTTGCTTCTGCTTCCACTGATGTCGAGTTTGGAAGGTTCTCTAGAGCAGAATAAAATTTTTTGGCCATTTACATGCAGCAACAAATCCATCATTTATCCATCAAACAATACCAAGGACCTAGTCATTCCAAATTTATCCAGCAACCCTAAAAACCTACACATCAGGTAGAAGATTTCCCACATTAAAAGAGTAATGGAGTCTGTCAGCTATAGCTGCTCCTGTCTGGGCACGAAGATATTAAGCCACTTCTAGACTAATCTAGGAAACAGGATGATACTATTTGCCATTCTTCCTATAAATAGGTGGAGGGAGGAGGCAGGAGGGGGAGCTCATTTGAGATAATCCCCATTTTTGACTCATTTAGCACATTTGCAGTGGTGTCATGTTATTTGCTCATACTGCAGTCTCCCTGCTGCACCCATTTTCAAGGTGGTTGCTGATTAAAGCAGGAAGCTCTGAGGGAGACTGGCTGATGATTCTCGTTAAACTGGAATTTCCAAGCCAGGTGTGAAATAAAGAACTTTGTTCCTGCCCTTTTAACGGACAAATTCCAGCTCTGCCCTCGGATTCAGCAGCACAGGTACCACTGACTCCTGTCTTGCAGTGCAGTGGAAGTTGGCAGCTAAGCTGGAATATATTATTTTGGGCAGAGCACTTTAAAGTGCACACGCAGGAATGTCATGGTACTGGAGTATATTTTTTTCCCAGATTTTACCCAGGAGAAGCCTGTGTCAGTGGGGCAGATACTCTGGGCAGAACGGGTCCCAGTAGTTTCCACATGCTAAGCTCTCCCAGCTTCTGACAACTTGAGCATGAGTTATTCCAGCTCAGAAAACAGTGTCATTAACCTTTTCCCCCCCTCCCCTTTTCTGCTTCTTTCTAATCTAATCTCTCTCTCTAAGACTCACTAAATACATTTTATATAGCTTATAAATTAATCTCTTTTGCCATAGGAACAACCACTGGACCTTATCAGCTGTGCTGAAACCACGCAGGGCTGGAACGCTCTTTGCTTGCATAAGTGGCGTCATTTGTAGCCAAAATTTCAGCCTTTGTTGGCCCCACTGGGAGCAGATGCTGGAACTGCAGTGTTCTCATCAGCTGCATTCCTGCAGTCTGACATCCTCTTGCTCTGTGCCCTTTCCCAGAGGAATCGAGATCCAGGAGAGAGTGGTGTTAAAATATCTGCTACTGAAATAGCAGAACGGGAGGAGCTCGGTGGGCACAGGGCACGGGAGCTGCTGCAGCCCCTGTTAAATATTTCCTCCTTCCCTTTTATCAGCATAAAGCCGAATTTTTCTGCTGAGTTGCCACCAAATACTCAAGCTCTTATCTTGAAATGGAGATTCTGGCATTGGTTTGTGTGTGTGATCTAATACTTTGAGATTAATGATTACACCTTCCTGGGGCTGAGTCTGATCACCTGGGAGATGTAGATTATTTTTAGGAGCATTGCAGAACTGGGTTTCTTAGGTATGGATAATCTTCCTGAGGATATTCAAAGAGAGGTGGTAATTTTTCATGAGAGATGTTCCATACACAGACCTCATTGTAATGGGTTTGTTTTTTTTTCCCCGCCACTTTAAAAGCACAATAAACTGACTAAAGCAGCTTAACTGTTATCAAATACTTTTTTTTAAGAGCCATCTTCTGTTAATGGGAGAAGGAAGCTGCAGGAGTACTGTTGGCCTCTATAATTGCAACACAAGATAAGGAGCTATACAGCCAAACTGAGGCAAGCAAAAAGATCTCACAGAACATCTCTACTTCCTCTACATTTATTCCGTGTTTTATTCCCCAAATGGTCTTTTTACCTCTTCACAATCTCCTCTCTTGATCTAAAAGCTTTTTCTTGCCTTTTGAATCTGAGACACCTTTCCTGCCTCTCTCTGTGTCTCTCATGATGTTGCCCTTGAAAGACTGTTTCCTTGTTAACTTGCACTTCCTCATATCTCCCTTTCCGGAATAATTTTAGATTTGTAACTGTTGCTAAACTCTACGGATTTTTGGATACAGCTTGAATGAATGACACTATACAAAATAAAGAGTGACTATCAACAGATAAACCCTTTCTCACACAGTGAGAACTACAACAAGGGAGGGCTTAACTTCAACAAAACTTCAGACCAGAGAAACAAATCTCACTTTTCTCCAGAAATAATAGTGGCAGGTAACATTTGCCTAATTTCTAGACAACCTGTGCTAGAAAAATGTGGCTGCCTTCATCCCCTCCAGCTGACATGAGGTATGTCACTACCATCCAAGCAGCTTAAGTAACAGCAGCCCTGCTCCTCCCTGGAAGCTGGCAGTACCCAGAGCAGGATATGACACCCACACACCACGTGTGTGAGCGTGGATCACGTTACACCCTTGCACCAACGTTGGGCACAACGAAAATCCACACAGAATTTGGAGGCAAAGGGGGGCGAGGAAAGAAAAACACATGAGTGTGTCTTTGGTAGCTTCAGTCAGCTCACAGCTTCACAGAGCTGTATAATCAGTATCATCATAAAACTCTGGCTTTTTCATGGCATATTAAGCAAAAGGATTTCTTGTCGTGGCTTCAGTGGGAGACAAGATGAGCAGAAGCCAATGCAAGTTGGTTTTTACTCCAGGTGAGCTCCTACTCTTTGCTCCATTGAAACTACAGGAAAACCCCACTGATCTATGGTGGACCAGGATTTTACCCCAGAAAAATGAGGCTGAACTGTTGCTAATCTCTACTGCAGGAAGTTATTTCTCTTTTGTTCTTAATTCCCCTTGTAATATGTCCTTGCTTCGGTGATGCGAATCGCCCTCTGCAGGACACACAGTAATTCTGTGAAATGGTGCAAATAAAGCACTTCTGGTGTGGAAAAACATCTGCCTTGGAATGAGTCACACTGGTGCGCATGGCAGTGGCTTTCTAACCCAGTGTCCTAACTGGGCTGGTTTCCAGCTCTGAGTCAGTATTTCAATCTATATTGCCTGACTTTTCTTCTTGAAGGATTGCCCGGCTCTGCTTCTGCCCTGACAGCCTTAGAAGTGAGGAAGGGAGGAAGGACAAAGCAAGCTGCACACCTCTCAGGGCAGCCAGATTCACTAGGAATCATTGCAGGCAACAGACACATCTGTTGAGTTTCTTTGCATCACTTGAAAGTTGTGGTGAAGTTTGGTTTGCACACTAAGTTTCCAAGAGATGCTAAAAATGACCCCACAGAGCTTCAAATCCATTGTTGCTGTGGCAATGTGGGGAAAGAGGTTTAAGCTGCATCCTTCCAATTGATTTATAAAAAGCCTCTTGCCAAGGCTTAAGAGCCAGTCCCAGGTCTAACCTGTGCTTCTGTTTCTACATGTGCCCCTGAATACAGACAGGTAGAAAAATAAATCTCCATCTATTAAATGCTCTGACCAGTTGCACCAGTAACACCAAGTCTTCTGGAAACGCAGAGTTTCAGTGTGCTGAATTCTTTCATTTCTGCTTTTCAGGTTTCAGTGAAGGGGACACAGCGAATTTAGGCTAAGATTTAACAAAAAGCAATAAGAAAAAAATACCATGTGTACTTTTTGTGTGCTTTAACGAGTCTCCCACTGATTGCTGGTGCTTATCTTGTGACCATTGTGCTGGTTCCTACCCACCCCAGTGGTCTCCTTTGGTTTTTTCCTTGCAGGGATTTCCCATTTTGCAAGGATATCCTAGCTGCTCTGAAGCAGACACTGAACCACCACCAGGGTGGTTTAGAGCAGGCAGGTTACTCTGGTAAACCAGCACCACCTCCACTTTTCCCTTATAAACACACCCTAATTTGTAGGTGGTTCAGTGCCTGCTACAGGAGCAGTGTAGTCATCCCCATAGCCAAGGCATGAACCCCAAAAACAGTGGTGTGGGAACAATTACAGCTCTCCCATAGCAAACCCTACCTGTGAATCAGTACCTTGAGGCCCCAAATTCCCTCCTTTGCCCAAAATCTTGCTGTTCTTTTGCCCAAGCCCTGCAAAGCTGCCTGTGAAGCTGCGCTCCCTCACAGCACAAATCCCCCATGGATAACAACCTACAGGCTGGGCGGTTAAACAGCTGGGAAATACTAAAAAGAGAAGGTGAATTAACATACAAGGCCCTTGAAAAACCCTCCCAGGGACTGCCTCTTCTCTGTCTTCTTGTAGGAGGGTTCCTTGGAAGCATCTCCTCCGTTCTGGATGGAGTCGGTGTCGGCTGCCGGCTGCTCCCGGGGGTCTGGCTGCTCCCTGCTCTCCTGTTTGCTGCCCTTCTGCTTGCTCAGCTCCACCGTGGACTTCTTGTCTTTGGAGCTCTCCTTGCTCCTCTGGCCCACAGGGTCACCTTCAGCTGGGGCAAGTGGCCTCTCTGTGGCATTTAACGTCTGCAGCGGTGTCAGACAAGGGTTATTTTCAGTGGGAAATATAAATATTTTGGAAGGCAATCCATAAATATGCTAAAAAAATTAAAAAACAAAAACAAAAACAAAAACAAAAAAAAAAAAAAAGGAAAGGCCACCTGACAGGGAGAAAGCCTGCTGTCCAACAGGTTTTCATTTACAGAGGTTGGGATGAACTCCTGCAGCCTCTGCTCAAGGGAAGGGCTCCCAGGGAGCTGATGGAATTACTCACATGAGCAAAGACTGCAAGATCAAACCATCCTGCACAAACCTGCCTTATTTCTGTCTGTGTCTCTGCTGAAGCTGGTTTAGAAGGCAGAGAATATGTACAGAGAGATGCAGAGTCACAAGGAGGCACTGCCCACTAAGACTCCTCCAGATTTTGCATCCCAAAGAGTGAAATCACCCAAAAAGGGCAAGGGAAAGATTTGGGAGAGAAAAGAAGCAAAAGGCACCATAAAGCAAATGATAAAACCACCAAATCTGTTGCAAAACTGCAACACCCCACCCAAAAATTAACAGCACAGGGTTTGGCTATGGAAGGCCACAGCATCTTAGAAAATTTCATGTACAAGTGCAAAAGAAGAGACAGCAAATCTTCCAAAGAAACACAATCACAGATCAAACTATTCATAGTATAGAAAACTTGGAGAAGTGCAGGATATGTTTGAGGTTCACAGGAGAAAAATCATATGTGACAAACAAAGGATCAGACAATGAAACTGTCACTGTTTGGAGAGTAGCAAATGATGATGTTTTGCCTGGAAATCCGTTTGCAAATGGGATTTTCTTGTTTTCTTTTGCAAAAAAAGAATCATATTGCTCTCTCTATTAACATCATTAAAACAGCACAAATTTGCCAGGTTGCAAAGCTGGAAATCTTACATCTCCCCTCAGGGCATGGCCCAGAGCTTAATGCTGTTTAATTTTTACAGCTTTGGGGATTTTACTGTTAGTGTTGAAATATTTCATGTTCTTCTAAAGGCCTGGGGTTTTGTGCTTACATGACAGGCTCAGGTTTCACTAAAAACAAACACATTTTTAGATACTGTGATTTCAGAGAAAAACCTGAAGGTATAGGCTCTAGAGAAACACAATGCAAATACACCTCTTGTATCTATTTTTAAAAATACCCTCAAGCCATTCTAATTTTGGGGAAACAAGAATGAGAGGGGGTAGCAAGGCTTGCTTTTTTCACTTGATTCACCTTTCTTCCACACCCAATCTTAAAAAAAAACAAATTTAAGTTATAGAACCTGCAACCATTTAATACATTCAGTCTTGACCAGTAGGCTCAAGTCCTTTACAAAATAATTGCTTGTGTTGAACTATTTCTTTTTCCAAAGACCAGACATATGTGGGTATATATTTCCTTACATCTGGATTTGTCTGCTCTTAGAGTTAAAAATCCAGTCAGGAGCTTGTCTTTGCTCTGGATCTGCAGGATGCACATGAAGCCATGGAGATGATCAGTGGCCTCACACACCACCTGGGTGTCAATACTTTAATTCAAGCAAATTCAGTAATTCAGAATAAAGGAGAACTGTCTTGTGAGGCCGCACAGACACCACACTCTACGTGTGTCTTCTTCACCTCACCTGAGAAAAAAAGACCTGTTCAGATGCACTTTTGAGTGGCTCAAGTGATGCAGGTGTTTTCCCAGCACGAGGACGAACAGAAAGTCAGATTTAATTGTGTCTCCCTCTTTTTCACTCAGTTTAACTCTCAGTCCAGGAGCTCTCAGCTGCTTATTTGTCTCAGCTTTTGAAATGTCTCTTTGGTGCAGTTGCAAACGTGCACATTCAGTTCAAAAACAACCACAGTATCCAAAATACAGCTCTGAGACTGAATATAGCTCTGAGACTGGATACATCTGAGTTCAGAGGTGCCAGAACAACCTCTGACCCTTATGAACACTCTGTGAAATCTGTGGGTGTAAAATTAGGGTCTTCCTCACCACACGTGCTTGGTTGTTCAGGACTGAGCCAAACCCGAGTGGGATGCAACAGGATTATTTCTACGAGCAGGTTGGGCCTTTGATGTTAGTCAAACAAAACACTTTTAAAAAATATTCATAATACATTTTCCAGGCAAAATAAGAGGGGAAAAAAACCCCTCACTCCTATCAGATAATCTCTTTGAGGTGTTTCATATTAACCTTGAAAGGCAGGAAATTGGCATATTTGATATTGATGGGAGCAGCTCAGGAAATACGAAGTGAAGCCTATGAATAATGAAACATGTTAATGTTTCTTATTCTAAAGGGTGAGCTGCACCTGACAGATTGCTTTTCCTCTCTCAACGCTGGCAGTGCAACAGAAATAGAGAAGGAAAAGATGAACAGCAGAGTATTTTCCCCATCGTGTTACAGGAGACCTTAATCCAAGGCTGATTTTTGAGTGAAAAAGGCAGACTCTGAAATTTCTGCAGATTTTGTGTCAGTGCTGTAATAAATTTCTGTAGCATTCAGAATGGCAGTGATGGAAAGTGGAGAAGAATCACAGCATTCCAGGGACACAATGGCATAATTCAAGGAGATTCTTTCACAGAAATCCCCCAAAAAAGTCAACAGCAGATCCAGTTTTCACTGGGCTTTTCTGTGTAATAAAACTGTTCTAAATTTACATCAGGGTAAGGGAGAGAAGGAGAAAGAATAATAAGGTGATTTACAAAAATGGAAGGCAACTGGCTGCTAATTAAAATAATAAAAAGTAGATCCAGGACTGTAACTTTTAGTGTTTTACCCAGATCACTTCACAAAACTGTTGCATGAAATAAGGAGCAAATGTCACAAGACAAGACTTCTGTATTTGGGATGTTTTTAGTGACTAATTCAAAAAGATTAACCTTGGTGTCATAAGACATAATGAAAATAGGAAGAGTGAAAAATAGTTTTACCGTTAATTAAAAAAGGAAATTCTGAAATGTCAGTTTTTAATACAACTTCAGTTTTTCTCTTAAAGAGCCTTGTTTTACCTTTGATTACTGAAAGATTACTCAAAGTAGTTCTTCTGGGTATCTTGCCTTGCAACAGATGAGGTTTTTGTTCTCACACAAGGTAACAGTATTTGTATTTCTAATGAAAATATAATTTTTCTGAAGTATTTTAAAGGCATGCAAAATATAATGTAAATGTCACATCCAAAGTTTTGGCTTAGCTTTTATGAACACAGAATGAAAGAAACAAAAACAGAATAAGAAAAGATACTACCACGGTTTTTGTTAAATTGCAGTGAACAGTTTTCATTCTCAGTTTCATTTCTCCTTTACAGAGTTTGCACGTAAATGATCTTTTCCTCAGAAGACAAGTAAATCAACAAAATAAAAATAATTCTAGTTGTGTGTATTTAGTTTCACTGCCTAAGCCAAGCTACATGCAGAAGTTAAAATAGCAGCAAGAGAGAGAAGTAAACCTGATTGTAAACTCACTAATTAATTTAAGAAAAAAAACAGACCTGGAAAAAAGTTTGGTGTTTGTTTTAAAATCTGATAGTGACCCTTTAAAATCTTGTTTAATAGCATGAACAGGTAAAATAAATAGATAAGGAAAGAAATCAGTGAGCATGGAGCAACTTTTCTCTCAGTGATTTTTACATTTCAAAAGGTAGAATTGTGTGGATGGAGGTGGCAGGAACCCATCACCAAAAGATGAAAAAATCCAGGCACTTACGTGGTGACTGGGGCCATTTACCACTTCGGAACTGGTTGTCCCTCCATCACCCTTGACTGACTAAAATAACAAAGGGTTACAGGACTTCTAACAGGGTTCATTCACTAAGAAGACACACATGAATAAAGGTTTGATTTAAGGCCGCTCTTTGCAACACTAAAACAAAACCAGACGCTTCAGAAACTCCACCAGCGGTTCTGAAATACCCACAACCCCAAGGTAGATTTTGCAGGTTTTTTTCCTGTCAGTCTGTTTCTTGCAAGTCAATTTTCCCATTAAGAAAAAAGGAGAAACACGAGTGAGGTCTCAGTGGACCTGAGATCATATCAGTCCTAAACAAGACAGTGCTATCAGCCCTGCCACTGTAGTTTTCTAGGAAAGAGCTTTTTTTGCTTTGCAGAGCCAAATCCATCTTACAAGATCTAGTGGGACTTCCTCTCTATCCAACCCTCCCACTAAGTGCATGTCCTGTGAATAATTAAAGCCCACTCAGCTCTATAGGTGTATTTTTATAATTTATCATCAGCGTCCATTTATTCCCAATTTTTGCTTCCCAGTTTATGCCTGCAGTCTGTACACATCTAAGTGATAGCCCTCCTTGGTGCCCACTCTTCCCAATCCAAGCAGACCCTGAGGCTGCAGCGCTGAGAGGTCACTCAGAGCAAACCTTGACTCTGAAATACCTATTTTAAGGTACAACCCCCTGTTTCCATTTAGCTTTTAAAAATGAGAAAGCCCTGTTTGACAAAACTCGCTCAAGGAGTAAATATCACAAGCCTTGTGACAGTTAAATTAAGCTCTAGTCACAATTAGTGCCACAGAAAGAACAGGAGTGGAGTGTACATTTGTAATTAGGAGCCGTGTTTTGTGGTATTCCCCTGAGTGCTGTACAAGCCACAGAGCTCAGCAGCAAAGCGTAAAATAAACTCCAGAATTTCAAAGAGCCCAAATTTAAATGTCATTTTTCATTGCCTAAGTTCAATGAAAACAATGAAAGGATGTGACTTTTGTTCTAAAGATAGATCAGGCGGAATTGTGGTTTTCTGCAGCTTGTAGATTTGTAACTTGAAGCACAACAGTGTCAGCTCCATCCTACAAATGGTGTTATTGCAAGGACCTATTTCAGTCCCTGATTTTCCTATAAAACCACAGAAAATCAATATGTGCCAGCAGCAGGACAGAAAACCAGACCACTCCGTGACAATTCATTACTTTTGTGGGAAAAATTCTCACTCTGGAACACGTTGTTGCTCAGCCTCCTGTGTTTGTGCTCGTGACGCTTTATCTGTGCAAGAGGTTGCAGAAATGGAGGGGAGGAAGCACAGCGTGGTCTGTCTTTACACTGCAGGAGACAAACTCAGTCCAGAGTGTATGAAGATGTGCTGTGATAAGATCTAGTTCGCATTTCTATCTCAGCAAGGCTCAGATGCCTCCAGAAAAAAAAAAAGTTTGTGCTCTAACAGCCATCGGTGTTCCCTTTTCCCCCCATAAACACCCCAAACCCAGAAAAAAATAGCCCTGCTTTAGCCAACATCTAGTAATCCATCTCTCTCTCTTTTTTTTCATTATTTATTTTTATTTTTTTCACCAAAAATAACAGAGTAAAGACCTTGAGGTCTAGACAGAGTTCCCTCTTGCCGTCAGTGAGACACGATCCCAAGGATTTCTCTCCAGCACTGCTGACCTCTTATCCTTGCCTTTGGTCACCTAGGATTGCTGCTGCCCAGAGCTTCCCAAAACCACCCCCCCTGCTTTCTGTGGCAATAAGGGGTGGATCAGCACATCTTTAAATGGAGGAAGGTGGGGACAGCCAACCCATTTGCTACATTTTCATGAATAATGAAGAAAAGTTAAGTTGTGACAGCATAAAATAGGTATTCTTGATTCCAAATGCTATTTATTGCCTAAAGGTTTATTTACATGGTGAAGTAGGCCAGCACAGACACAGCAGACAATGTGGAAACAACATTTAGTTATCTCAGGAAGATAAACTCTCCTTGGGAACATCCATACTCAACACTATCTTAGACCATCTGTGATGCCAATAAACTTCCTGGCTGAGGACAAAGATACAGCCTCAGTTTACAGTTGGCAATTATCTCATTCTTATTAAAAATGCCAGTTTACACCCTTCTTCTCTCCACAAAATATCTCAAACCAGCCATTTTAAAAGGATTTCTCCTATTTAGCTTTGCACCTGTTTATATCCTATGCAGGAACTTTCAGGGCTTACATCATCTGACGTGTCCTAAGGGGCTCTCAGACCTGCTCAACCTCCACAAGGGGACCTGGGGTGATTAATTCAGGTGTAACATCTCTATCAGGACACCTGCACTGGCTCTGATATATCCCATCCTGGAAATAACACAATAACTCTTTGATTTTTGATTAATGAGGCTGGAGTGACTTTCAGCTGGATTTCAAATCCACATAGGTGGATTACTTCGATAAAAGAGCAGCGCTATTTCTTCATCTCTTATTGAATTCCAGGGATTTAGGCTAATACTTTATCTTGCTATAATTTCCCAATATCTTTTATAGTATTAGTTAACCTTCTCCTATTTTAATCACAGCAGTGGCTTTTGTGACCTTTGCAAGCACAAATAAGAACGGACATCTGCGCTGAGCAAGTCAGCAGGCAGTCTTTGGGACACACACTGCCTTTTCCAAGGGAAATTCCCCCTGGTTCTCCCAATGGCTTCTCCTTGTGTCAACAGCAGCAATTACAGTGCTGTGGATCTAAATGTCTCCTTGCTGTCACCCCGTGCTTGTGTTTTCTGAGGAGAATAATGTCAAAACTGGGGCATCTGGAGAATAACTGACTTACCTGTTGGAGGTTCACAATAGACTGCAATAGAATTAATCTTAATTTCTAGATCCCAGTCTTGAATCCTAAAATGCTAAACTACCTTTCCTTGGGCACCTAGTGTGACCTGTGTAATATAAAATTGTGGATGTTGTGAGAATACCTTGGGATCTTCCTCTGCAGGCAGAAGAGAAAGCCAGTAAAGAATCATATTAATATAAAATTAAAAGTCAACCTCTTCCAAGAGATATTATTGCTCTAATAACCTCCCACTATCCCAGGTTGCTCCAAGCCCTGTTCAGCCTGGCCTTGGACACTTCCAGGGATGGGGCAGCCACAGCCTCTCTTGGCAACCTGTGCCAGGGCCTCCCCACCCTCACAGAGAAGAATTTCTCCCTCCACTTTATGGCTGCTCCTGTAGGGCAGCCAAACCTCCAGACAAAACTAAAGTAGAAACCTTTTGTGAGTGGAAATTACACCTTCCAGTGAATGCTCTGCCAGTGCAGCTCTGCTGAGCAAAAAGCCCTATTAGACATCTCTACGGAGTTCATCTCAGCTCTCCACAGCCCTGGAGCTTCCCTGACTTTTCCTTGTGAGAAAAATCAAGCCTGTGTTGGAATTTCAGACATTTCACCCATTTGCAGCACTCACCACTAGTTCAAAAGCTTTACAGAAAGTACCTGTTCAGCAGTGGCTTAAAATCCTTGTGTCTGCCTTCAGAATCAGAAATACTGACTGAGCAGCTGGCACAAAGCTGTTGGGCAATTGATTCTGTACAAAAGCATGGAAGCGATCCAGTAATCCCAAAGTTACTCAGAGGAAACGGCCCAGGAAACTTCAGGGACAATACAGATATTAAAATAATCCTTGATCCGTTTGGAAATCGATAGCCAAAAGTAAAGCAGATGAATACTGAAGGTTCCAAAAAGCTGCAAAACCACCTAAACCATTAATACAATTCTTTTCCCCTGTGGGTAGATGTTTGTCTAGTACTGGTTCTGTTTTCTAGGCCGAAATCTGGATTAAATCCCTGCTCTGATTAGAGCAGTGATACATCTACTGCTTTAACACAGCATTGTTTTCTTCCATGGTGACTAAGATGGGTGTGAAACAGCTTTATTTTTTTAATGGGCACTATTTTTTTGTAAAGTGACACGATCTGAAGTCATGATCCCCACAGTTGTTAGTGTTTGAAATGCATTGCTCCCAACTCCCCTGCTGCATGCCCAGCTTGTGCCACTGACAGGCCTCCATGCAGGACAACCACAAGGATTTAGGAATAAGGTGGAGATTTTTATAAGCTGACTGAAATCTTATGTGGAATTAAAAGCAGGTTGGGTGCACAATTGCTGGCCGATATTAAGAATTTTTTTTGCTTGGATCCTCAAATACATAAATAAGAGTGGCCCTGTAGAAAAGCACCTCCCAAGAACAAAAACTAAATGAACCCATCACAGGTTGGGCTGAGCCCAGCAAACAGCTGAGAATAAAAGAAAGGCTAATCTCTTGGAAATAAAAAATAAATCAAGATTTGGGCTGTGGTGTGCACTCCTACAGTCTGAGTCACAAAGTTTAACCTGTGACACCGTGACTGTTCACAGGTATGTACCAGGTATTCACCTGTGGGCAGACACCTGGGCTGGCCATTACATCAGCTCAAAAGAAACTACATTTTTCCACATTTTAATGTTTAAGCTACTCTGATATCCATACCATGTAGCTGCCTGAAAATAAACCAGCATTGACTGAAAATGGAAATCTTCCATATGCATTTGTAAACCTTGCCAAAATAGATCAATTGCTATATAAATCCTCAAGGTCTGGTACGATTTTATCAGAGATGTGTTATTTCTAGACTTGGATTATTTTCTTTCTTGGCCACTTTTCTGGACTCTTTTAAGAAATATTGTCTGGCTGTTTGTACACAAATCCATTGGAATAATTTCACACCTACAGCCACAACACAATACCAGCCACTTGATCACCTCAGTGGTTTCCTTCTTCCCTCTGGTCTTCTGGGAAAAAGGATTAGATTCTACTTTATGCCTTCCATTTTTCCGTCTAACAGAACTTTACAGCAGCAACTGCATCCTTTCACATGCCAGTTTAGCTAACCTACACAAGCTGCCAAAAAAAAAAAAATTGACCTACTGAAAATACAACTCCCTGAAGCAAGTGCAGAACTCAACACAACGCGGGGACATTGGATGAACGGGAGACGGGTTTGGACATGGGATCCTCCGGAGCATCATCCTGGGGGAAGTGGCTTGTGGAGCTGAGGTTCGTTCAGTAGCTCAACCCCTGGAGCTCCCTGGGCCACCTGGGGGAGGGAAAGGGCCACCGGAGCCCCCGGGCAGGCGGGGAAGGGACCGCGGAACGTTCCCGGAGGAGCCGCGAGAGGGAGATGCAGGACGGGGAATTGCGGGGAGGGGGGTCACGCTCCGCCCGCCCAGACGCAGGATTTCCCAAGAATCACCCCCATCCCGGCAGCGCTTCGCTTACCAGCTTGAAAAACTTCCTCAGATTCGTCTTGGGCGTTTTGCTTTCTGCCCCTCTGGGTTTCACTTCTGAGCCCTCTGGGCTCTTGCTCTCGTCCCTGTCCGGAGCCACCGCTTCGAAAGACACCTCTGTTTTCTCATTGCTCACGGCCTCCGCTTCCTCCGATGCGTTCTGGGGTTGGGAAAGGCGGAAAAGGGGGGAAAAACATTCCCACTTAATCGGTGAGGATTTGCTTGGGGTCTTTAAAGAGGTTACGAAGTGCTGCAGCACTGCAGGAACAAGTGTGGCATGAAAGCATCCTTTGCTTAACTGATCTCTACGTGCTGCTTCAGGAATTTGATTCATCCCAAATAAAAAAAGTAAATAAGTGTTAAAATCCCACCAGCTTAGATAAATTGAAGAAATGGCCTTTCTTGTGCTGCAGTACTGGTTCTCAAACACAAGAATCTAGATTTGATTACAGTTTTAAAAGAAAATCTAAATGAAATGACATACAGCAATATGTATCCTGAGAAGATGGCACTCAGGTAAAACCAGTAAATATGAGAAAGATCATACCCAGGAGTTTGCACACAAAAGCAGAAATAAGATTAAATAAAGCACATTGTGGGCATTATTAATTGTTAAAACTGTATAGCATCGTTCCTAGTGAAATACGGGAGTGCAACATCCCAGCCCCAACATTGTCAGGCTGGTCACATCTCCATCCCCATCTCCTCTTCCCAGCTGCACAGACATAAATGATTTTTTGAGGTAAAAGGTAGTTAAGTAGCCCATCTATTCCTTCACCTAATTCCACAGGTCACAGTCATTCTCTTTGATAGTGCTGACCCTCATTTGAATTCAAGAAAAACTCCTGGGCTTTAGGAACGTTTAAATCCTGATTTAGAACACCTTTTTCTTTCCTTAACTTAAACACCTATGCACTTACTTTAATTTGGAATTATTATATCAAAATTGTTGTGGAAGTTATGGTTTATCTTGTTTGAGATCTTAGGCTTGCTATTAAAAATGGTATGAATTTCCTATAATTATCTCCAGAAACCATTCCTGTAAACCCATCTCCATCTGTGAGGCTGAATTAACTGACTCTGAAGGTTTTCTTTCACAATTTTGTGATCTCAAAGATATCTGTGGAAGCCTGGTCCAACCTCCTGCTGAGGAACTGCTTGTGTTGAGCTTGTGCTGCCTCCAAAGCTGGAGGTTCCCCAACTTCTGTGCAATCAGACCAGGGCATTTCAGACATGCTGGGCCAAGAGGAAACTCCAGACACATCTCAAAGTCCTCTTCTCAAATAAAGCTGAGGTGGCAAATGGAGACTTATGACCAAACCCCTTCCAGCAAAGGTTCTCTGACATAATTAAGAAGAATTTTTAATTTTTGTTCCTGTTCCACCTAAGAAACTTGAAGAAAAATTTCCATTTGTGCATTCAGGAAAATCACCAAGGTGTTTCTGGCAGGAAGTGAGGGTGAAATAGGAAGAGCCTGACAAAGCTAAAGTCAATAAACTTTGAATGATGTTACATTAACTGTTCTCTAGAGCAACAGGCTCAGCTTCTTCACTTCACTTAAGGGAAAAACAAAAGTTCTATCAAGTTTTGTGACCAGTTTTAGGAAGAAACTCCAATTTATATAGAATAATAATTTGCAAACAGCCTGGCTCATATCAGCTTTGATGCATAAGTGTTCTCATAAAAGTTCTCTCCTTACACCTATAAACTGCAGCAGCTGAGGTTGCTGCATTCATGGGTCCAGATCCTGCTTCCAGTTTCCTTAAACACAAATTTTAATCAATTCAGCTTAAGTCAGCAGCTATTGCAGTTATGCACCATGGGGACAGAAGGGCTGTTGGGTTATTTTATTTTTCTTTTGTTAAAGGCACTCTGCCAAATTTAGAAAACATTTCAAGATACATTTGTTTGAAGTAAGATGAGCTCTATTCTTCCTGTTACAGAGCAGCTTTTGCTTTCTTTTTCAAAATAATATTTTAACTTATCTTTGCTAGCTGTGTTTTATAAGAGTATTTTACTGTGCTCCTTATTTCATTGTTTTGAAAGCATTTTTTATTCCCTTAAATGACAGTGTCCTTAATTTTCTTTCAGTAATAAGCTTTTAAAAACAATTGTGGTGGAAAGTTTGTGTCTACTTTGAGACATCTTCTGGTTCTTACAAACCCTCCTGTTGTTTTGGGGAACTGTTACTACACCATTTTCTTATCTGGGTTCCTGAGCACACAAATTGTTGCCTTATGAGAGTGTAACTTATTTTGTGACCTGGATAACTTGGATTGGAGTTTTCCTTTGGCTGGCTGCATCTTTCCTCCAAATTGAGATAAACACTGCACCCTGCTTTGATCTCGTGCTGCAGTCTGAGCTGGCACTCCCCACTGCATTTCATTAGACACCAGGAGCACTTCTGCTTTCCCTGGGTCAGACCCTATGAAGCAGCTCTTCTTTTATCTTAACAATATATACAAGATGACCTTTTGTTCAAGAAATTTCCACTTAAAAGGGTAGTCAGGTTTGAGATCTGCTCCAGACTCACAGGCAGGGAGCAGGGAGGGTTGGAGAGACTTTCACCCACCTTCCTGCCCTCCCTGGCCAAGGCAAAGCCAACAGAGGTTGCTGCAGTCAAGGCAGCTCAGCTTTAGCCCTCACCCTGGGCTTGGACCTCCCCCCAAAGCCCCTGTGACCTGCAGCCACTGCCTGAAGGTGCCACCAAGCAGGTTTTGGGCTGTGACAGCTCAGACTATGAACCACTGACACCACACAGCTCTGGACAGCCCAGGAGTGGGGTCTGACCCCCAAATCACTGGCTTGGGGAAGTCAAGGTCCTTCCCTGCTCTGAGGGTGGCAGCTGTACCAGCCAAACCTTATTGCCCCCCTCAGTCCCTCAGCCATGGGGGAATTCTCCTTCAAGTGCCTTCATCCTTTTACTCAGCAAAACCCAGCCAGGATCTCCTTCTCTTCCACATGGTAGATGGTGTGTATTCCAGGATGGGAGCAAGTAAAGGGCTGCAGGAACTTGGTAAGCCCTGGGTAATTTTAACATTTGCCTCATACACTCCACTCTTTTTGCTTTCCTATGATGGAACACAATTGCAGGCTCAGCAATAAAGGTGAGATTGGACATGGAACTGTTGGAGCAAGTCCAGAGGAGGCCATGAAATTGTTGAGGGGACTGGAAGTGTTCAAGGCCAGGTTGGATGGAGCTTGGAGCAACCTGGGATAGTGGCAGGTGTCCCTGCCCATGGTAGGGGGTGGAAAATGTTGTCTTTAAGGTCCCTTCCAGCCCAAACCCTTCTGTGACTCTTCTCCTTCACCCAACAGCCAACCAGTTTGCTGTTTGTGTATCAGCACAGAAATACCCCTCAGTAAAAAGAGCATAATTTTTCTGCAGTTGTTTGACAGCAGAATTGTAACTGCTTAAAAGTCTATTTTTTAAAGAAAATCTATCTGCTTTTAAAGATAGTTCACAGAGCAATCCAAATAATGCTGCCTTGATCACCTTCCACAATTTACTGGCCTGCCTTGATCAGATAAATACGAAGCATCCTGTTCCTCTGCCCTGGTGAAAGACCTCCAAGGCCTCGAAGCCAGCTTTCCAACACAAATATTGGAAATCATTAACTGCAGTTTTCTATCAGTATTCCTTATTAGAAAAGAAATGCTGCCATGACAAACATTTGAGTAACAGATACAAAAACTCCTGTGCAGACCCATCAGGAAATGGGGCAAATACAAAGTGGTTCCCAGCTGAGAAGCTGAAAAAGGAATTTTTCCTTTTCCCTTTCCATATTTATTCATCTGCAGTCAGAGCAGCAGCATCAACTGCAACGTGTTGACAGGCACTTCATTAGCTTCACTTTGAAGTGAAAGCTCATCAGAAGATGGATATTTAAGAGACTGCCTGGAAAGGGAGAAGCTGGATCTCAGTCCTGGATCTTTTGAGTGTTGTGGCTGCTGTTCGTTAGTTCAAAAGGAAAACTACTCCTGGCTCTGAATTATACACCTATTGGAACAGTTGCCAGCTTCAATTCTCTGTCCTAGCAAGAGGACAGTGCACTGAGTGTGCCAGAAAGATAAAATCACTGCAGGAAAACATCCCACGAATTCTTCAAACCAAGCTGTTTGAGCCTAACCTGTAATCTAAGGACTTTATTTTTTTGGTACCTCTACTCTCATTATTTTTAGCTTCAAACTGACTGGGTCACCAAGGGCTTTCATCAAAGGAAATATTATTCTCTGTCAAGAAATCTCAGTAAGGAAACATGAGCTTTTTACAGGTGAGGATTCAGTGCTCAAAGAGGCTGATTTTTTTTAAAAAAATTCTTAGGACCAAATCCAGTTCTCTATTGCAGAAATTCGCTCCAGAAAACTTGCAAAAACTTTATCCTCAGCATGATTCCAGACCCAAAAAGTTCTAACTAAGCAAAACAAGGCTCATTTTTCAGAGTTCAGGTTTCACAGACTATTGTAATTCAGTGCATTTGTGTAAGTGCTTTAACCAGCCCTTAGTATTTTTGGCAGCAACAAAAATCTGCTTGTAGAGAATTCTCTGCAAAACTTTCTGTTCCATAAGCAGCTGATGACTGTGTAGGATAAAAAAAAAATGCAGCCTTATCAACCAACAGGAGTGAAAGAATTTTGGGGCAAGGTTTGTACCCCTGAGATGTTTGAGATCCCTGGACTTCACGTGAGGATTGTTACAAGGTTAAAGCAGCACAGGGCAGGGACCAAGAGCTAATTTACCTCTAATATGGGATATGTAGGGCTGGTGTTCACTGTGGGCAGTAAAACATCAATAACTTCTTTAGTTTGGGTTAATATTTCAAAATAAGGTTTAGAAACCTTACCAAAACCTTATCAGATTTTTTTTTTAAGCCTTCACTACCAATTTCTCCCTCAAAGGGGTGATTTTCACTAGTTTTCTGCAAGAAAATTTTCCTTTCTTACGTGTTTTTTCTTTTTTAAAAGACTCTGTTACTTCATTATGAAATTGCTGAATTCGGACCAAATTTATTACTCTGTTTTACACTGAAACTACACAAAACAGTCTGCCAGAAGGCCTCTTTTTTTCCCTTATTTCATCCTGATGTTCAACATACATCCTGCTTCCCAAATAAGCCAGACTACTCCGAGTGGGAGGTTTCTGTAGCAATAACTACATAAAAAACCCTCCCTCTTCCTCTTCTTCCCAGCTTCCATCTCATTCCAAGCACCTGATTCACCCAATTCCCCAGCAAATTAAGTCCCAACCAGCAAATGTTTCAAGTTTGGATTGTTTTCGTGCATATTTACTATTTACTAAACACCTTCATTTCTTTTACATAAATAACATTTCCAAAATGTATCTCCAGCTCAAGGTAAAGAAGCTGCAGGGCCACTCAGAAGCATCTGGGTGTTTGGAAGCAGTTAATTTCTGGGATTTGGACTTGAACAGAAGCCCAGAAAAGCAGTTATTCAACATACAGTGATTCAGTGAAGTTTAATACAGCCCTTCTTTCAACTGAAGATTCCATGAGGATCATGGAAACAGGAACTGTGTTTTCAGAGTTAGTCCTAATTTTAGTTAAAATCATTTTTTAACCTGAGGAATAATGTGTCTTCCCAAGCAACTAAACACCCAGACTCAAAGATTGATCTGCTCTGTCATGGAACATTTTCTACTGAGTAAGAATAGACCCACCAGATTCCAGGTTTTTAAACATCTAGAACTAAAGCAAACAGTTCCAAAAGATGGGGTATAAAAGAGAGATGGGTTTTTACAGATATATCTCTATTAATGATATGATTTGGTAAAGAATGCTGTGATCTCTCTGGGATTTTTAACAGAAGCGTTGAATTGACAGAGAAAAACATTCCTTATTCCACATAAATAAAAAATTACAAGGTTTAACAAACTGGATTTGTGTGTTTTGATGAAACCAGGAGACAAAGATACAAGGGTGTGTTTGTATGTGCATACAAAGTTTAGCACATGGGAGCTGCTCTCCCGGGCAGGTTTGACTGCTCTGCTGTCACAGTGCTCGGCAATAACTCCTCTCCCTGCACGGAGATGGAGCAGCTCCCCAACCCAGCCATACCTTTTTCCAGAAGAGCTTGCTCAGGGGCATGGGGGTGGCTGATGGTTTCTCCTTCATCCCCTCCCTGGGGGCTTCACTGGCTGCTCCCTGAGGGGCGGCTGCAGCCTCGGGGGCCTTCGGGTTCTGCTTGGCCGGCGGCGGCTCTTGGGAGGGAGGGACACTTTTGTCTGGTTTTACAGAGGTAACAGGCTGCTGCTCAGGGCTCTGGAAGGAACATGGACACACAGGTTATTGTGGAGAACAAAACACCCAGAGCGTTTTCAGGCATCACCTGGTACAGGTGAGCACCACTGCAGCAAGGTGCATCTCTGCCCTTTCAAATGAAGTGACATCTTGAAGAGAGGAAGCAAATGGCACAGCAACCCACCCTTCCCAGAGATGAGTAACTGATAAAGGAATTAAAGCACTGTCTTAGAGGCTAAAGATGACAGTGAGAATAATTCCCCTTTGCCCACATTATTCTGGAGATAACTCCAGCCATCCTACTCACTTTGGTGTTGGTTGTCTGTTGGGTCTCTTTTGCAGCCTGAAGGGAAACAAAACACAAAGACAAGTCTGTCTGAGGCAATGTCACAGTGCTCAAATTGTCTATGGGACAAATTATTTTATTTTTAGTCAACGTTTGTGAAAGTCCTGGCTCCTGCAGCCATGGAAACTGAGCCCAGGCTGAGGAGAGGCTTCCAGAGCACTGCCAGGTCCCATCCTTCTACCTGCACTGCTTTGTGCTCATGTTGCCATGCTTGGAGGAAATTCCTCCTGGGCAGTGATACACCCCTCTCTCAGCCCTCACACCCAGCAGAGCTCACACTGAAGAATTACCTGAGCTGTACCTAAAACATCAGCCAGGCTTAAACTGAGCCCAGCAGCCCTGGGCTTTGGGGACTTCTTGAGACAGCAGGTGAGAGTTATTTTGCAGGAGCCAGGACCTTTTTTGTGGTCAGATCTAATGAGCAGAATCCAGAGCAAGTAGGAAGAACAAGCACAATACCATGGACTGGCTTCAGCACTAATGCTCAAAGTGAGTGACCAACCCTTCTCTTCCAAGGAAAAACCCCATAAACCAGCACAGTTACACTGCAAAACTGGCATGAAATGCAAGGCAAATACACAGGGATGGGAATGAAAGGGCAGAGAGGGACCCAGTTTGGAATGCCACCCAAACTGAGTCTGAGGTCAAATGGACAAATCGCACTGTGTTAGGGGTTTATATCAGGATGTGCATTGCTGTTTGAAAACAACATTCAGGAGTTGCTTTAAAGTTAGTGTTCACATAACAGAAGACTGAAAAACAATGTTTTTGTTAAGCTAACAGTCAACTTAATTAATGTACAGAGCTGTTTATTTTGGAAGATTTGCACAGGAGACAGTGAAGTGCTCAAAACTAAATATGAGTAAATAGATTAAAATTATCATTTCAGATAAAGAAATTTGTTACCTGGTGATCTAGTTCACACAGTAAGGCATTTCAGAGGAAAAGATACAAACTAGGGTTTTTTTTTACTAGAATTGGTAACTTTAGGGCCTGCCTGTCACATCACTGCTCCAATCTGAATTGCCATTTTCAATCAGCCTCACAAGCAAACTGTTGGCACCATTTTAATCCATCCCCTTTACTCTTAATATGCCATAAATGCTCTCTCAGCTATTGCTTCTTTAGTTTGTATGTGGAAAGGAAACTGTGAAAATAAATTTGGAAACAAGAAAAAGCTGTTTTTAAAAGTAATGACATTTTATAGGACAGATTTTATTGGCGTAAAAATTTAGTGCTGTTGCTTTCCTTAAAGATAACTGCTCAGACCATAACTTTTTAAAGTTCCATTAAATATTCCAATGAAAGCCAAGCATCTCTCCCTACAATTCGCTGCAAGATTTTTGCATTGTTGTAGAAGGGTCTTAAAAAATCCTAGACAGGTGTAGTTTTTACTAGGAAGCCCTAACTCATTATGAACAAATAATTAGTATTTTCATTGTATTAAATACCAAAACTATTAGCTATCAACATGGTATATATGAGGTGAGATCTTAACTTTAGGCTGTTGGCAAGAATTGCAGACTTAAAACCATTGGGAATATTATTATTCCTTCAGCAACATGCAGATGACTTATCTCAAAAATGTGACATGGAAAGAACATTTCTGTGTTGAAAATGTGTTAAAGAACTCCCTTTGACTTGTGTCCTTGACTATAAAGCCCCCTACTCACCAGAAATTCCATGTGGGTGTCTTGAGTGAGCATTAAATATTAATTACTTGCCTCCCCCAGTGAAAGGGTCTCTGCTCCCGCATTCTTTGGGCTAAAAAGCTACAATTCTCTGCTTCTCTGCCATGGAGCACCATGGCAGATTATCTTCAGAGACTGCAGAAACCCCTAAATACAGAGCTTGAGACCAAAAGCTTTCAGTGATTTTTGGTCCTCTGAAACAACCCTTTGATTGAATGTGCATTTAAAACACTTAAAGGTACTCTTCAAAACCAGAGTTTTTTCCTTCGAACTAAACATGGACTTCAACCAACAGTTACTTTTCTTGTTTTCAGTGAGAAATACCTATTTCTGAAGGAAATTCCATGTTCCAGCCTTCTCTGTGCCGTATCAGATGGCCCACTTCACCAATTTTAGCCACGTGATGGTGCCTGTTAATGACCATAAGGCCTGAAGTGTAGCTGGACTGAGCTCTGCAGCTCTGCCTGCTCTGCAGTTGCAGGCTCTGCTCACATTTACACAATTCATTGTTTGTCAGCACCTTCGATTTTGTTTGTAGTGGCCAGGGAGGTTTAGTCAGGGTTAGTAACTGGGAATCACAGAGCAGGGAAGGTGAGAGGAGTTCTTTCAGAACCCTGAGCTCACAGATGGCCCAACAAGAGAAACGCTGCACGTGAGGATGGTTTTCATCACACCTGGCCTGGGAATGCTCACACAGCATTCCCGGAGCACTGCACATCTGGCCAGATGCTGGTTGGAGTCACCAGTTAAACAACTTCTCTCTCTGACAGGAGCCATCTGTTACTGCTCAGGGCTCTGCTCCTGCTCGAGGTTCATACCGACCTTGTGCCTAAAGAGTTTACTAAATGTGCTGTGGCCCAGCTTGGGACTCTCTGCCTTCTTTTTCTTGGCTCCTTTGGTTGGGGATTCTGCCTTCGGAGAGGGCTGCCCACCATGGCCCTTCTCTGCTCTCGAGCCCTTTGTACAACACCAGTGGCAGTTGAGCACTTATTGCAAAGTTATTTGGTTCATGAAAGACATTCAAACACTCACACACATAGCATTAAAGGTAAACATCTCCTTTTTGCCCTGGACAACAAACCATGGGTTTGTTTTTTTTTTTTTCTTCTGAGTGATTACTCAGCTCTCCTGAGACTTTCTTTCATATGAGGAGTGAAATAAAAGCTAAGACAATCCACTTGATTCCAAATTAAATCAAAATTTTCCCTCTAAAATCTCCATTAAATTGAAACCTAAATCCCACAAAGACTGAGACTTCAGTTCTTGACACCCAAGGTAACTAGCTTGTCCCTTTGCAAGCTTCATTCTTTTTTATTTTACACTTCAACAAGGCAAAAAAAAAAAAAAAGCTTCCAACCAGGAAAAAACTTGAAAATGAGTTGATAAAACTTTCCAGGAACTATGGAAGCACACAGAGACCCAAACTCCAAAGAAACAATCAGCCTACGGTGTTTACAGTGTGAATCACAGAATATCCTGAGCTGGAAGGGACCCACAAGGATTGTCAGAGCCCAACTCCTGGCCTGCACAGGACACCCCAACAATCCCAGCTATGTGCCTCCTGGGGTTGTCCTGTGCAGGGACAAATATTGGGGTTGTTTAACCAACAGGGTGGGAGGAAAGGTCCAGAGTACAGAATGTGACACATATGAGCACGTGAAGTCGAGATCCTGGTCCCAAGATTGTGTCCTGCAGTGCAGTCACCAGTCCTGCCAATGCTTTGTGCTGTGAAGCAGCTGTGGCCAGTCACATGGAAACTGGCCTTTTTTCCTGCAGTATCCTGCAAAATTCTCATATCCGGCAAAATTCCCAAATGCAGAGTGAGATGGGAACAACTCAGGGTCTGCCACAGAAGGCTCAGGTTGGTGGTCTGGGGCAGATCTCAGAATACTCAGAATCTCAGAATACTCTTGGTTTGTTTGAACTTGTAAAGGATCAGCTCTTCCAAGGAAGTGACTCTGCTCTAACTCTGTGCTTACACAGATGAAGGGACAGTCATTTAGGGTGTGCCCAGACTGCTGGAAGCACACATGGCTTCACCCAGCTGATTAGAGCCACAGATATCCCTGATGGCAGCACATTGCTGCAAAAAGCAAAAAGTTCCTCCCCCAGAGGGTGGTTGGGCACTGAACAGGCTCCCCAGGGCAGTGTTCACAGCCCCAAGACTGCCAGAGCTCAAGGAACATTAGGACAACGCTCTCAGGGACAGGGTGGGATTGTTGGGGTGTCTGTGCAGGGCCAGGAGTTGGACTGGATGATCCTTGTGAGACCCAACTCAGGATATTCTGTGATTCTATGACTCAAAAGCGCAACAACCACCTGAGAGCCCCACGGCACTTGGGAGAGGCTCAGACTGCTCCCAGGGGAAAACACATCTTTACCACTAAGACACAAGTCATTTCTCAGGGGGAAAAAACCCCACCATTATTTCATATCAGCTGAAAAATCTGCAGCTTTTCTACATGAAAACTGATAAGGTAACCTTTTACACTTATTTCCCCTTTAATAGACTAAAAATGTCCTATCAGGAAGATCGTGAAGATAAAGGAATTCCTAATAAAAGAGAACTCCCACTTAACCTCTGCATAATGAGTTTGCATATCCTGCCAGTCATCTGGGCTTGTTTACCCTCCCAGTGTGATAACAAACCAAACCCAAACAGCATATTTGTTTCCAAATGACAGAACCCCAGCACCAAGAGTCACCTGTTACAGCAGCACATGACAAAGCCAGGTATGTCAACGGGACTGAGCAACCGGATTTTTCACAGCTGTTGAAAGAGCTGCAGGTCCCACTGAGCCAGTGCAGTTTGAGAACTGCATTTTCTGGATGTCTGGGAAGACCTTAGCCCTGGCTGACGATTTTTGGAGTTATTTCAGAGTTATTGAGCTACAGTTGGGGAGTGATGTATATCCCCCATGTCCTCACGAAGCTTTCAGCAAAAACTGATCGTTGCAGTACCAGGCTTTATCAAAAATTGAATGGGAAAAAAGGATAAAAAAATAGGAGAGAAAACAAAAATGTTGATGCTCAGTGATTTTGGCTACTTAATATCTATATGTAAAACATTCCTTTTTTTAGGGTTCTATTCTTTGCATCTCATCACAGTGCAAGGAAAACTTCTGCTCTATGGGCAAATGGAATTTTTCTGTGGAATCCAGAGGTTTTCACTGCAGGGACCTGAAGTTTTAGATCAAGGACAAGTCAGAGCAACAACAAGAGCATTATCAAGTCATCATCAAGCTTGCAGAAGGTGCAACAGTTCAGATTTTGATTGTAACAGATGATATGATTAACTGCACTATTTATTCTCATCTTCCTTTTAAATTTATTCAGGGGAAAAATATTTTTAGTTGCTTCAAATGACATCAATTGCTGAAAAAACAACACAACGAAGAGGAAATAGCTGTGTCAGAAACTCTAGTGACTGAACAAGGAATCTGCCTACCTTGTCTTCAGAATCACTTTTGGCTTCAGCTTTGCTTGGGGAGACCTTAAAAGTATTTGAGAAAAAACAGTCACTCCACTCAGTCTTTCAAAAGATCTAAAAGATCATACGTTTGAAATCAGCAGGTTTTTCTAGCACAAAGGTGAAAGTATAAATTTTCCTACATGAGGGGAAGCAATACCTGTAAACATTTCTTGACAACAACTTAAAACCAATGGCTAAAATGAAAAATGCCTGGACCAAACATTTACTATTCAAGCTTACGCATCAATTCATAAAAATGAACTTAGAGTGTTACAAAATAAATTTCTTCGTGCAGAAGAAGTCTAAGACAGGTAAATACTTCCAGGTCTACAAACATCTCTGCAGAAGTAAAGGTTTTCAGAGCAGGTGCCCATCATTTGATCACAACTGCACTGTCCTCACACACCTCTCACTTCATCCCTCCCCAGTGCCCGTGACAGCAAACACATACACTCAGCTCATGTTCACATGGGATTTTTAGGAGCAATTTAAAGCTTAAAGAGATGGAAAGGAAAGGTAAAGTCTCACCAGTGTTTTGAGGAAGCTCATGACGGAGTTGTCTCCTGCAGCAGCTGCCTGGGGGCTGTCCTGCTTTACCTCTGCCTTCTCAGCTTGAGCAGCACCGGGACTGGTGACACCTGCAGAGTTCTCCCGTAGGTCCTTTTGGTTGCAGTCATCTATCTCCTAAAAAAAAAAAAAAGGGGGCAGAGATTCCTCAGTCCTGGCTTGCCTGATTTCCCAGTGGAATGCAAAAGTAACTTCTGTGACTTGCATTCTGTTGCTCAGAGAGTCACAACCCTAATTCCAACCATACTTCCCCAGCCTACATGTTCAGAACAATCGAGCATTTATACATCTCTTTCCCCTCTTTTCTAATATATTCGGCATTGGCTCTTGGTTGGGGGAACATTGTTCTCAGCTACCAAGTACAACAAACACAAATCAAGTCACACACAGCATCCTAAACACCACTCTTCTCTTTTCAAGGCTGAACTTGTGAAGAATGAAAATAAAAGCTGAGATTTTGGCCTTTGACAGCTCAGTGTCTGATTGTACCATACAAAGATTGCTTCTGATACTCTATTCTGCCATTCCAGGAATAATTATTATCTAGCAAACACAAACATGACACAGATTAAAAGAAGGAAAAAGGCAACAACCCAAAGCGATTCTACTGAGCCAGATGGAGCTGCCTCCTCTCTTCATGGAATTAGAGTTCCCAGAGCCCAAAAGAGTTTTCCAGTGCTCAAGCACTCATAAGTATGCAATATTAAGTCACTCAGTTTCTGTTTAAACACCTAAACAAGGGTCATGGCTATTTTTGGCACCCTTTCACTTTCAATTTGCCTGCTATTCTGGCCACCTTTGCCTTGAGCCTGCACAGGTGAATTCAACACAAGTGCTGTCACAAGAGAGCAGTCTGAGACAAGTCCTCATGGCCCATTCAGCACCTCCTTTTTTAAATATTTACTAGTACTACACCTGGCTAGTGATGTCTGAGTGTTACCAATAATCCTCCTTCCTTCCATCAGTGTATCTACACTGTAAGTGCAGGGTTGATCTGCCCATTTATAAAGTAAATTGTGCCTGGCACAATGGTGGCCTTGATTTTGGTGAGGATTTAAAACTGAGCAGACCACCCTGGCAGTTCCATAACTCTTCAGCAGAAGTTACCATCCCCAACTATTTAGTTGGCAGCACCCAAGTATCCATTGGGTCACTAAGAAGGGATCTGGTCACTAGGAAAGAATGACTAGAGAAGCAGTTGTGGGAAACCTGATTACTCCACAGGAAAAATCAGGACAAGAAATTCTGATGAGCCTGTCTAGGTGTCTCCAGTAAACAGCATCTTCCTGGAGGTCTAAGGGACAGCAAGGTTTTTATCCCTAACCTACCCATTACAGTTCAGTGCTTTTTTTTGGTGTGAAAAGTTGAAAAAAAAAAAAAAAATTGTTCTCTGGAACTTTTCCCTCTTCTAGGCAATTAAAAATCCCACAGTATTTGCATGACATTTGCAGAGGACATAGCTTTCTCCAGGTCACTAATGGAAGGAGTTGACTAAAGATGCATAAACGGTTTAAAACTTCAGAGGGATAACTGACAGGGATAGGCTGAGCATGGAGTGGTCAGTCTCCACACAGCATTTAGGGAGTTAAATACACCAGGCTTCAAATGCAAGAACAGATTTCTGTTTAATTCTCCACCCACCATTTTCCAAGTTTACCCAGGAAGAATCACAGCACAGTGGTTGAGTGCCTCAAATATTCAGAAGTTTCTGACAAGGGCCTAACACACCACTTTGTCCAGCTGCCAGTTCCAGGCCAGAGTGGCTCCAGGAACAATCTGTGCCTTGCAGAACATGCGTGGCCAGGGCTGCCCCACAGCCAGGGATGGCATCTAAAGAGCTCCTATGACAAATGCTGGCTCCCTTTCAGATGTTAAAGGGCCAACAGAGCCGTGAGGCAAGAGATCAGAGGAGCAGGAGGCACAAGATATGTTGCTAAACAAAACCAGCTTCACAGCTGTGGGACTTGATGCCATCAAGCTCTTTCCTACTTGATGCTATCGAGAATAATAAACAAAATAGATATTTTTTTTTTTATTACAGCAGAAGCCCAAGCCCAGATGTTGGGCTGCACTTTAGGAGGAAGGGAACTTTGCTGCACTCAGCTGTTTCCAGCAGCAGATACCAGCTGGGGCAGCTCCAGAGGTGCCAGGTACCACCTCTGGCAATCCCAGGAAATCTCCCTGGAAATCCATTGCAGACACTGCAGAGCTTGAAGTGCAGCACTATCCAAAAATCCCTGAACTCCAACTTCAGAGCACAAATGTGCCCCATAACCCACCACTGCACAAGTGAGTATCCTCACTCCAGGATTCCCAGTCTGAGGCTGCCCTTAATTACCAAGATACAGCTGAAATACAGGCTTTGACAGATGCTGTGATCCATCTTGTGCTCCCATGGGAATACTGCTGCAGGAAGGAGCACAGACTCGGGCCATCAGCATATAAATCAGGGAGAGATAATGCACAGTCCTACATTATCACGTTTTCAGAGCCACAAAATCACCACAAAAGCCTCTGCAGCAGCTCCCTGTGCAAAGCCCTGGGGGCAAATAATGAGAGAAAGTCTAGGAATAACAGAAGGTCAGTATTAGGAGTTAACAGATCCTATGTAAATGTTCGATTCATTTCTCTGAGGAGCCAAATTTAGGGGTAATAAACACCTTAAATACTTATACTGTAGTTTCAGTTCAGTCATCAGAAAAAAAACATATCAAAAGAATGTATTCCTGCCAGCACTTTTGTTTGCATGAATCATGGCTCAGTGAAACATTTCAGGCATATAATTTATCTTTTCTTTGGCTTACATAGTAAATGCTTCATGAATTCATGAATTCTGTCCTTGTTTTAATTATGCTGTGTTCTGAATGTAGTTTTGTAGACCACAAAAATAAAGAGTGGTTCACCAAACACAGAATGTTTGTGCAGCTCTTAAGCTACAACTGTGGAGCCTCTCTCTTACTTACCAGCAATGCTGTTTGTTTTGTGTTGGCACTCAATTCGGGGAAACTTTGCTTTGCTTTTAGCTTTTACAGATACTACAAGTCATAATCCTCAGAAAAAAAACAAGGAAAAAAAAAAGGAAAAAAGGAACTGTTGGCAGCAGTATCTGGATTTTTAATATGATTATTTGGTAACAGTTTGTAGTTACTACAGTAACAGTAATTAAATTAGACTTGGTCATTCTCCCATCCTACACAAGAACTAGAAACTTTAGGGGGAACAGAAGGCAACTGTGCTGCAAGGCAGAGCCATGGCCTTTGTTTTAGAAATGGACTTAAATTTGGCAACATATTGGAGTGTTTAGTTGATATATTTTTCCCAGAAAAGGTCCTTAACTCCTCTCTGCCCCCAACGTATTTTCCTTTTCATGTTGGAAGAATTAAATACAAAATTATAGTCCAGAAATTCAAGGGTAAGGCTAAAATTTCACTCACCTGTGATACAGTTCTGTCACTTACTTACACTGAGTGACTTGAACCCTGATTTTGTGAGTGCTCAAGGCTTTCCATGGTACAGATTTAGGCACACACAGAAGATGTCCAGGCACTTTTGTTACCCAGCAGACCTGTCCTCAAGCAGGTCCCCAAAAAGCTGTTGTGTGATCCTGAAACACTCAGACACCAAACATCACCAACATCTCAGGAGTGCCTGGGGTGTCCAGATTATTCCCATTAGTGAGATCCAGGATGTGGGTAAGTAAAAGACAACTTGAAGACAACTCCAAATCAGTAAGAATTAGTAAGAAATACGGGCAGTGCTGATATAACAAAGCTTGATCTGAATGAACAGAGCTTCCAGGAGCTGTTAGAACTGGCAGAATAAGATTTACATTATCTTGTCCTGTCCCCTGATGGCTGCTCATACAGCACTGGTTTACTTGGGCTTTCAGCATGACTATTTGCTCCCACCAAGTGTTTAACTCTGACTTCTGGTTAAAACTCCTCCAGATTGTTATTCCATTAGAGTTTCACACTGTGTTACTTCAGCAGCACCAATTGTGACCTTTCACACCCCACAGCGTGAAAGTAGTGTCACTGCAATGACAGCAAACCAGGAAATAGGAATTTTGGTTGTAAAAGTAACAATTCCTGCAAGCCACAAGGAAAACTTATTGTGTGCATTAGTTAAAAAAATCTTCAGGAATTTACAGTGTTGAAAGGCTTCCTTCTCATAGGCTACACACAGAAGTGCCAGTGTGCACTGAACAGATTATTCATTCTGAATTATCCCCCCTGTTCTGTTTAGGTAGTGAATGACTTTATATTCTGCTTGGTGGAGACTATGGATTCTTTAAAAAATGCCCCTGTAGCTGTCTGAAACACTAGTGATGGGGCCACTTTGAAAGGCCACTGGTCATAAATGCAAATGTTTTGTCTTACAAACGAAGGTTCAGAAAAACATTAAAAATTTTAAGTTCACACAAGAAATGTGATTTCAAATTTGAGAAGGTCTAGGATACAGAAGACATGGTAGAGGATCAAAGAGACTTTTGGGGACAACCTGCAATGTTGTCAGTGCAAGCAGTGCACTGGTGAACTGTGTTCAGCACTACTGAGAGCATTAGTGATCACACAGCAGTCTTATTTGTGAGCCTGAACTAGGCCAATAAAACCAGTTGTTATGAAACTTCAGTCCCTCACATTGGATAGGATTTGAATTAGATCAATAATTAGTGTATTCAACCTCTCCAGCAGAACTAGGAAGAGTTATGCCATTTATCCCCATCCAAGGGATGGACTTACTCAAAAGTTAATTACCTGAAAATGAATTCTACAGTATCTTTGATGATATCAGACTTTGCAGGAACTGTAAAATCTAAACTGATACTTGTTTTCAACTCCTTTGACTAATGTGCTCTCACAGTTAGCTTCTTATATTACGTTCTCATCCTGTAAAATCAATTCTAATGGACCAGATTTCCTTGACTAAAAAAAAAAAAAAAATCACAATAGCCAGGAGTAAAAAAAATTGCTGCTGCATAATATTGTTAATTGTGATATGTAGGATATGCAACAAGCAGCTATTGCTCAAGAAATGGGACTATTTTAAAAATGGCACAAAACACAACAAAGAACTTCTTTAAAACCATCCAAGGTCAAACTCCAAGCTCCTAAAGCATTTAGTTTTTTGCTTTCAGGTATTCTTGCTTTCACTGGTAGCTGGCTGCTGTTCATCCTGGCTTTAGAGCGTGGACACAGACAGTTCACAGAGTACCAGGAGTCGGAAGGGACCCACAAGGATCATCGAGTCCAATTCTTAAGGACACAACAATCTTGGCCAAACCTTTCAGAGGATTAAAAATTAATTTAAATTCGAGGTCAGTGCCAGCATTCAGCCATGAGACAGATGCCAGAGCTTCACCACTTCACCACAGGTTCCTCTCCCACACCTCTCTCCAGCCACCCCAGCGGGGCGTCACCTGTGGTAACACATTCACTCACAGCCATCACAGCATGGAGCTGTCCTACTCCATTAATATTCCCAATATTCATTAGTGAATGGATATTGTACAGCAGCACTTGCCTTCCCCTGTGGGACACCATTGGACGTGCTCTGTAATCCCACAGCCCTGATGCTCCCGTCAGGAACGTCCAACGCCTGCTGCTCCTCCTGGGGATCACCTCGTGCTTTACTCCTTTCCTTTCCCTTCTCCAGTTTGAAGATCCTGTCAAAGAAGGTCACTGGTTTCGGCTTTGAGGTGGCCACATCCTCTCCCTCAGGTGACACTGTGAGCTCGATGTCCTGCAGCGGTGCCCGGCTCAGGTTTTTATCGGAGCCTTCCTCCGGCACAGCTGCCCCAGGAACCTCTGCCCCCTCACTCAGGGCTTTGTTCCCGCTGGGAGACACAGGGCTGACATCAAGTTTCGCCGGTCCAAGTGATGAATCCGTCGCTGGATCTTCAGTACGCCCTGGTACAGCCCACGAGAAGGCGAGCACAGAGCGGGGTTTCGCAGCTGGCCCAGCTCTCCTGGCAGCGCTCCCGAGGCTCTGCCCGCCCGCCTCGGCAGCGGGGCCCTGCTCCATTGTCTTCGGGGAAGAAACGGCCACATTATCCCGGGCAACACTCGCCTTTGCATCCACTACAAACAGAAGGATAGAACGGGAATTATCCGGCACAGCCAAGGAGTTGTACTGGGTGTGCAATTAATCACGGCGCTTTAATAAATGGGGTCTGAAACGTGGGGCCTCGGGGAGGAGCACACAGGGGGCAGCTCACCTGGGACCCTCTGCCTTCCCATGCTAAATATGAGCTTCTGCTCATCCATCACACCTGCCTGGCTGATTTTCTTTCCTGCCACTCCTCGTTCAAGTCAGTGCAAATTATACCTCCTCCACACCCCCCTCTCAGCTGCCAAAGTCAGATAACAACCCACATTTTTACTGCTTAGCCCAGTGGACCTCACAGTAAAATTACATTAAAATTAGCAATATGCAAAAAACCCCCACTCAATAAAACTTGAGATGGTCATATACCAATATATTACACTTTCCTCTGCCAAAGCTAAAGAGGAAAAAAAGAATGGAAACCATAAGGACTGGTCTTGTTTCCTGGCTGGCCAAATTCCCCAGGGGGCTTTGCAGTCATGACTTATTTCATTCATTTTTCCAGCACTGTTCCTTGCCTTGCTACCTACTCTTCACAGTGCAGTTTCTACTTGCACTTCTCTATAGCCTGTAGGTTATTTTAAGCCTGATTTAAATATTTATAAATCACATCCAAGCCATGCTTCTTATCCTTATGTTTCTGACTCTTTTTACCCACCAACAGTATGGATGAATCACATTTCCCCCAATAAAATTCTCACAAATCATTCCCCCTTGTGTACACACAGGGACATCACACTTCAGATGTGCAATATCTTTCACCTTAAAAGTATATTTTTTAATACAAGGGCACTTTCATAACACAGCTGAGGTGAAAATCCCTAGGACCAGATTTGCACAGGAGGAGATGGCTCTTGCTTTACAGAAGACAAAAGAAGCAAAAGAAAAAAGAAAAATAATCTTTCTTATATCTCTTTTGTGGCTGGGAGACTGAATCACAGATGATGTGGTGTGAAACCCTAGTACACAAGAGGAGGCTTGTCAAGAGGTAAACCTTGCACAGCTCCCCCTCAGCTCCAGCTCCTCTTCCCTCCTTTGACTAGAATATAGATCTGACTTCCCTGTCAATCATCAGCACAGATTTCGCTGTGCTGATGAATTTAGATCTACTTAATTATAACTGTGAAAATTGACAGCCTCAAAGTGACTTGCTAAATTAGAATGTGAAAATTGTCAGTTTCAATGAAAAAGTGAAATTATTTCAAATTATAATTGTAATAGTCTAGTCAATATTATGCCTTTCACATTTTACTTTAAGAGAAATAAAATCCCAGATACCAACAAAACCTGACTGAAACACCTGTCTCTTCCACACACAGCACAGACCTTCGGAGTTCAGCTGCATTTGTTGAAGTCTTTTTTAAGATTAGGCAAGCAGAGTGTTTTTAGATCACAGCTTTCAAAGCCACCTCTTAGCTTTTCACACCAAAAGTACCCCAACTTCCCGCCTCCCCCAAAGATTTTGTATAACACCACCCAAGCATCAGCAGGTACTGTACAATGTGTCTGTATGTGATACTGTCCCTCTGTGGCAGTGCCAGAAACCCTGGATACGCTCTTGGTCACATCCCTGGGCAAACCCAGGAGAACAAAGCTCCAACACCCAGCCCTTACCCGTGGCCTTAACTTGGTGACCTGCTGGAGGGTCCTGCTTCACACCTGTTGATCCTGACTAGCACGGGGTAAGAGCTTCCATAAACCCAAGAACCATGGAATGGTTTGGTTTGGAAGGGACCTTAGAGATAATCTCATTCTACCCCCTGCCATGGGCAGGGACACCTTCCACTAGCCCAGGTTGCTCCAAGCCCCGTCCAACCTGGCCTTGGACACTTCCAGGGATGGGGCAGCCACAGCTTCACTGGGCAACCTGTGCCAGGGCCTCCCCACCCTCACAGGGAACAATTTCTTCCTAATATCCAATCCAACCCTACTATCTCAGTTTGAAGCCATTCCCCTTGTCCTGTCCCTCCAGGCCCTTGTAAATAGTCTCTCTCCATCTTTCCTGGAGCTCCTTCAGGTACTGGAAGGCCACAGTTAGGTCACCCCAAAGCTTCTCCTCTCCAGGCTGATCAATCCCAATTCTCTCAGCCTTTTCTCCCAGCAGAGCTGCTCCAGCCCTCTGGTCATCCTGGTGCCTCCTCTGGCCTCACTCCAACAGCTCCATGTCCTTTCTGTGCTGGGACCCCAGAGCTCGAGGCAGCTCTGCAGGAAGGGCGTGACCAGAGTGTGACAGCACAAACCTCAAAGAACTTGACCAAAATCCTTGCCAGCAGTGGAGGCAGCAGCTGACAGAGTCAGGGCTGTGGTGTCAGGAGTCACAGCTGCTGGGACCTGGCTCCTGACTCCTCTACTTTCAGTATTCTTTAACATGCCATTTGCTTTCTCATTGTGTTTGAGGCTAAGGCAGAGTGGCCACAGTGCCTCAGCACAACCTGTTCTGGCCAGGGACAGAGATTTTTGCTTTCTATGCTCACTGAGAAAGTTTCTTTCCCTGGATTCTCTCTGCCATTATTCATGTGAGAAAATAGCTTCCATTGGCAAGAATCCTTGGCCAGCAATATTCTTCTGCAATATTTCATGAGCACCTATTTCAATGTACTGACATGCAAAGCAAAGGTACAAATTAGCAGCTACTCAACCACCTATTCAGCTACTCAGCTGGGGCCACTAAGGATCAGTTATATTTTCCTAAACCCCCTGTAGTAATGTATGAAAAAGAACTGAAGCACTAATCTCTGATTATAGTTGGAAACTTGGGAAGGAAGCAAAAAGCAAATCCTTTCCCAGCTAAAGAAAGGAGAAACAATATCCATTGGAAAATAATTGTAATAGATCCTGAACTTCTGCTTTATGTAACAGATAACAAATGAAACACAGGAAAACTGTCTTCAGTATAAAAATAGGAGTATAAGCTCATCATTAAGCAAACCAACTAAACAAGAAGTAGCTCATGAACCTATCAAGCTCCTTTTATCTCTAATTATCATGGAAGGAATGAAAGACCTGGAAAATATCAGTGGCTTGAGCTCTGCTGTGTCTCTTGTGTCAGGACAGTTCAAACTGTTTCAGGGAAAATCTGCTCAGGCACAGGCAAAGCAGATCCCACCACCAGTGAGGAGACAGTGCTGTGCTGGGCTGCACAGAGGAGTCTCACTCATGCCCCAGTCACAGTAAACTGCAAGAGAAAAGCTTTGAACAGCAGTATTTGGATGAAAAGTGCATGATATTCTTGTTTTTAAAGAGACAGAAGTGCCATTCTTTCAAAAAATTATTTCCCACTCCAGAGGTAGAATTAGAAAGAGAAGAAAAACCTCCCAGATTTTAGGCCAGGTCTGCAAGTAGATCAAAGCAGCTCTTTCTGAATGAGATTAAAAGCTGCTCTGAAATGAAAATCAATACACAATTTACAGCACTGCTGTGAGTCTGCATTTCCTGCTACTACTGCACAGGCATTTTCCTTTCAAGTGTTTAACAAAAGACAGTCACACTGCAGAAGATATGTCTTGCTTTTCCCTTCACTTCATCAGGATATACTAAAAAGGAAACACCATGACTGCACAAATCCCCTCTTCTGGAGGTTCACAAGGATATTTTTTCTGAAATTTGGTAGATTAGACCAACATTTTCCCCTCGATTTGAGAAAAACTGCACAGAGTAATGGTTTGTGCAATGTTCTAAGATCATGGAATTGCTTGGAAGGGTTATTAAAGGGCATCTCGTTCCACCCCCCTGCCATGGGCAGGGACACCTTCCACTAGCCCAGGTTGCTCCAAGCCCTGCCCAACCTGGCCTTGGACACTTCCAGGGATGGGGCAGCCACAGCTTCTCTGGGCAACCTGTGTCAGGGCCTCCCCACCCTCAGAGCCAAGAATTCCTTCCCAATATCCCGCCTAGCCCTACTCTCTGTCAGTCTGAAGTCATTCCCTCTTGTCCTGTCACTCCAGGCCCCTGTAAACAATCTCTGTCCATCTTTCCAGCCGTCAGCACATGAACATGCCATATAATAAATCCTAGGAGAAACACTTGCTAATGCTGTTGCTTTTGACAATAGAAAGAGTCAGGTCTCTTTGGAAGTCAAACAGAGCCAACCATAAGCTACAAATAAGTTTTTAATATCTTGGACTATTTTGAATACAATCCAGTTACAAAGAGATATTTTGCTCAGCAATGGAATGATAGTAACAGGGCATTTTTTTCTTCCCTGGAGTTCAGCTAATCATTGGGAAAATAGATTGTAATGGCCCTGAAGGAACCAGCAAGGGCTACAAGGCAACATTTGGCACCAACAATTCCATCAGTGTAGGCCAGCACAATGGGCTATAACAGCCCTGAATGAATTACTGCACAAATACCAGGCTTAAAAATCGAAATACCCAGCAACAATGAGCGAATTTTTACATTTACATTTCTCATAGATTTTTATAGATATTAGGTAGGCTCATTTTTCCTTCTGTTATTTAGCATTAAACAGCATCATAATGCTACAGCAGATGTAGAATTTCCATATCTCCAAGTATACTTTGTGTTGACATAAAAGACCTCAAAAACCGTTGTGACAAGGCTAAAATGACTGATTTTTCAGGTGCACTATAGAAGTGTAAAATGAGACATTTCCCCCCTTTCTTAAAGAAAGAACATACTAATATTCTTTGGCAGACTTGCTCCACTGTTCCATGCAAAAAAGTTGACAGCACATTTATACTCCAAAAATAATTTTGTTTTACTAAGTTAACTGCCATCGTTATTTACCTAACAGTTTTACTGAAATTAATGGAAATTGGGGCAGAGAAGCCAGCAGCAAGAATAATGATGATCATTCTTTGAAAAAATACCTAAAAGGAAACGTGTTTCAGGCCTTACAGGCACACAGAGCTCTTGCAATACATAATTTCTGTTAGATGCTGAGTAGGAGCAGAATTTGCTGAATGAGATTTATTCTCTGGGACAAAGGAGTTGCATCTTCACTAAACCTTCCTTATCTTGTAATGTTTGTAATTCCTTTGTGCTTTTTATGAGCAGGTCATTGTTTTGATCTGCATGTAATTACCACCCAAAGAGAGGCAAAGTTGTTCCCATTGTGTTCTCCTGCTCCACGTTGTGGAAATCAGAGATACAGCTTCTAGTCCTGGACATCTTCCCTTTACCTGTTGCTCACCAAGTACTTATACTACTTAAAGTACTTAAAGGCCAGCACAGAACATTAGGAAAAGTCAGGATTAACTCCGGTCTCCTCGAGCCTGCAGAGCAACAAGTCCTGCAGGGGCAGTGAGGGCACTGCTGCTGTTGGAATGGCATTGGGGGGGGAGAAGGTGCATCTTCCTCCTCTGTGCAGTGTCTGCAGCCCTGACAATCAGTAGGAGCAGGAAAGGCAAGTCATGGAAAGAATCCCTGAGCCCACACAGCTGTCAGCCTGTTTGAGCAGAAGCAGCAAACGCAGGGACCCAGCCCCAATCTGCTGTCCCAGATGTGAAGCAGATGCTGACGGGGCTCTTCCAAGTAACGTTCCTTCCTCTGGTCATGTGGAGTTAAACTCCCTGGATTCCTTTTCCACTATATTAACAGATACAGATTTCATACACTCATTTATCAGCTGTACCCCCTAATGCACAGCACATGGGCAGATCTCTGGCAATCACAGGAATGCAAACTAAAAGGACAAAGAGCACAAGCCCCTAGCTAACACTTCTCATTAAATCCTTGTGCTTCAATTGCCTTTTTTAAGCCTTTGTCTTCCCCAAAAATGCTCACTTTATGCCATAAAATGCACTATACTACTATTTACTGTATCACTTCATTTTACAAATACTATCAATTATGTTTTCCATAGTAATAATTTCTATCTCCAAACAGCACTTGCACTTTTATTCCACTAAGACCTTGATTATATTGCACAAACCAGTGAGATTCCAGTGGTATCTAAACAGTTAATGAATTTAACTGCTTTTTAAACATAAATAAAGTTAAAATACGAGTAGTATCGACATAGGACGGTCTAATTTTTCAACTTGCTACTTAAACTGATTTAGTAATTACATTAATTAGGTGATCCATTTAAGTAAAACAATCCCATATGCTTCATTTTATGTATTAAGGGTAAAATGTACATGCATTTTTTAGGTCTTCAGACAGTGTAAATCATCTGGCTTTTATTTACTTCCCAGAACTTTGCTAGTTTACACCAGCAGAAACACACAGATAAAGGCTTTGCTTTTCTAGTAGGAAACTGTTTAAACTGCCTTATAGTGAGATGGGATTAGGAAATCAGCCATGGAACAGAGATTCTGAGCTGTAATCAGTGCCATCTGCATATCACCAGAACAGGCTGATTATTTTTGTCTAAACTTAGATTTTTCAAGTGCGTGTAACAGGCTGAGAGGGTTCTCTTAATAATGAATAATAAAGTATTTTTCTTAGCAATGAATTATAAAGTATTTTCTTTCCTCACAGAGAGGATTTAAGAGAATTGTTGGGTTTTATCATGTTCTGAAAACAGGAAGAAATCCAATGCAAAGGAAATGCTGGTAAGATGAACGTGGCTGAACCTGCAGAGCTGTGAACAGGAGCATTGCTGCTCCCTGAGTGCTGCTCACAAAGGCTCCAAAGCCAACAAGGGGTGGAAAAGCGAATTAATGAGGTGCTGACAAGCAAGAAGACACACATGTCTTCGGATGAGAGCAATTCCCCATGAATATGTGGAGATAACTTTTCAAAACTACTTGGAAACAAATTTTGAATGCTCAGGCCATGCAGTTCACCCCAGGTTTTCGAGATGTCGGCCCTGGAAGTGGGGCTTCCCTTTCCAGGCACAGCTCAAGGTCCAGCCTGCCCTGGTGTGATCCCTTGAAAACCTGTTCCCATCCCATACGACCCCCACCCACACAGGGCTGAAATGGGATGCACTCACTGAGCCCTCACCAACTATTCAGCTGCTACACTCACAGTTTGTATGCAACAGGGACACAGATTTTATTTCATTACTGTGAGGGAAAGAATAAACTACTGTGCTACACCCTACCTTATCTAGAATTCAAACACAGGCAGCTGACACAGTTAAATGTTTTTTATGAAGTTCTCACTGCTGATTTTAGCTGTTCCCTGCTCTCTTCAGGAAGGTCTGCTACTTCTACTAGGAGAGCAAGGCAGGTTTCTGTACATTAAATATTTACTAAGACCCATTCTCAGACTCAGAAAGAACCCTGCACTGCGCCAAGGCTCAGGGCCAGAGGTAATTCTGATATAACAACATCACTGCAGGTATAATGCCTGCCACCTTACAGTACTTTTCCCAGCAAATCACAATTTTAAAATGACAAACAAGACAGAAAAAGATATTCCCATACAAATTTAATTGTTGACAAAGAACTGCTTGGCATCTTTGAAGGCAAAACAATGCAGCTACTCAAGAACACAGGACTAAAAAAAGAGAGAACAAGAGGGAGTCACATTTCTATCATTTCAGTCACTGGAAATTGCTACTGAAAGGATCAGAAATATGGTTTCACATAAAAATGCAGAGGTGGCTTCTAAGACTTCACAACTCTGTGGATGAGAACATGTAGCCAGGACATGGACTTTTTTGCTCTCCCTTCCAACACGTGACCTACTCTCTTTGCAGCCTGCAAAACATTCCCTTGTGTGCCCCCCAAACACAAATCCTCACTAACAGGCCACTGATCCCCCTTGTACTGGTGCCACTGCTGCATTACACCCTCTGAAAAGCCCAGATCTGGGCTCCTTGCAGCAACAATTCCTCCAGGGCTCCTTGAAGACACAGGTTCCTCCAGAGCCCAAGCACAGGTAGTTTATCACAAACCCTGAGCTTTGTGCAGCAGCACAGAAAGGTCCAGCATCAAACCACTCCTGCATTGTGACACTTCACATTAACCAAACTCTTCACTCAATAAACCCACTTCTTGGGGGGCAGCAAATTCCTAGAACTATTAAACAGCTTCCAGAGGACTTCAGAAGTGTTTTCTTGTTTTACTCTTTGTTATCTTGAAACTTTCAAGCTTCTGTAAAATACTGATTCACAAGAGCTCATCTTCTATGAAACTATGCCCCAATATTTATTGTTGCCCAGGGATAAACCTCTGTCTCGTGGGAAAAGAAGGGCAAATGCACTTTTCCCTGTACATACCTTCACCATTCATTGCTGGAGAATGATTCTGAGCAAATACAGCAGATCCATTTTTAACAGTGTCAGGAGATTCAGAGAGAGCCTGAAAGAGCAAATAATACAATTCTTGGGACTTGTACATCACAGGGTTTAAAGACTGCAATAGGAAGTAACCAGGGATGATGAGAGTGGGCAGCTCTCCCTTACCTGGTAGCTCTTCACTGTGCAGGTATTGTCCTCCTCAGCTTCCTCTGGGACACTCAGTGTATTCCCCATAGTTCCTGTCAGGTAGAGGGAAAAACCCAAATAACCTTTTCTTCCTCATTAATATGAATTTGCTGCCTGGTTCCAATTAAGCGACAGCCAATGGGGACAGACAGGCTGTTGAGGTCCCTAAAAAGCCCCACCTGCCCCATCATCAGGCTGCACCAACCAGTCTTACCCCAAGCCCATTCTCCTCAGGGCTCACAAGTGCTCACAGAAAATGGTACAAACCAACAAACTTTTCTTGTTTGTTGAGGAAAACTGGCTGCAATCACACCTGCATCATTCATTAGAGCTCAGGAGAGAGCAACGTGGAGTTAGCAGCAGAAAAACACTTAAATCTGTGAATAAATTATAACAGCTTGTATGCTTTTGTTTGGTTTTCATTTAAAAAATGCAGAAAGAAAGGAGGCAGCATGTAAAGGCATCGCCCATGTAAACTCTGAATTGCAGTCTCTTTCCTGTGTACAAGTGCACATAACCTTCTGGGTTTTTTGTTTTATTTTCCTTTCCCCATAATTTAGAATACATTCATGTGCCCTCTGAGCTGGCTGTGCTTTAGGACTGTAGATTCTTTGGGGCCAAACACTCCCTGTAATGTGGTGGAGGGGCAAAGGAATCTGAAGTCAAGAGGGAAGTTCCTATTGGACTTTGGCTCAGGATATAGATGTGTGCATACTGATCAATAAATAAACAGTGAAGAGAAAGTATTCTGAGCCACACCTTGAGACAGGAAGGTGTCCAGAGAGAGGAAGGCAGAGGACTGCAGCTGTGCTCATCCTTTTGGATGTCCTGCACAGCCCCCACGGGTACCAAGTGCCTTCTGCTTTGTTATTGCTCTGGTTTCTACCTGCATGAGTCAGTGAAGCTGGAGAGGTATGGATGAGAACAACTCCTTTAATGAAATTAAATTTTAATCAAACAACCTGTAGCTATTGGATAAAAGAAGGAAAACAGTAGCTTTGCTAAATGATGCTCACTCGAATTGGAATGTGCTGCTTCCAGTTACTGTTTGCTGAGCTCAAGCTCAGGGTGCAGAGGTATTTTACTGGAGTTTTATCTCCTCAGCTGATATTTCCAGTATAAATCAGAAGTTCTGATTTGTGGTGGAAAACAGCCAGAGCTTCCCTGTGGATGTACAATGGCCTCTTGTCCCTGCTCTGTAATTCTGTTTCCTAGCAACTTTAAACATTATTCTATTGGAAGAGAAGAAAACAAGATTCAAATCCTACTGCTTAGTCTCGATGATAAATTTAGTATCTGGTTGAATCTGGAGGATTTACTTTTGTTTTCCATTCACAAGGCCTGGTTTATGCCAGGAGACAACTTAAGCAAAAGATGGAATATTTGCAGGTTTGCTTCCTTTTTAACATGAACTGTCAAATCATTTTGTATCTGTGGGGAGAGAGAGAAGCAAATTCCTCTCTTTCTATTTTATTTCAACAATGATTCGTATCTTGATTCTCAGCCACTCCAATTTCCTGTTGCTGCAGGTCTACTCACATCAAGTAAGTTATCTTTAAATGATACAGAGCAGAGATCACAGGCTCTGAGCTCTGGCAGAGCTCTAGGAAAAATTACCCATTTTCTTAAATCAAGTTTATAATTCTCACAGAAATAAAACACACACAGTGGTCATGTGGAATTTTAGAATATTTTCACTCACCAGAACTCTCTCTCATAGAAAGCTGGATAGGTATTGAAGGCTTTATTTTTCCAAAAACTGGGTAAACTTGCTGGATTACCCTTTCAGAATATGATCCAAAAACACCAAACACAGTTTTCCACACAGATACAGAATCAAGGAATAGAGAAGCTGTGGCTGCCCCATCCCTGGAAGTGTCCAAGGCCAGATTGAAGCAACCTGGTCCAGGGAAGGTGTCCCTGCCCATGGCAGGGGGGTAGAATGAGATGATCTTTAAGGTCCCTTCCAACCCAACTCATTCTGTGATTCTATGATATATATATGTACGTAATGCTTCTGCCCAATTTTAAGGAGAAAATGACAGGTCGCTGCCACCTACAGACAAATCTGAGCATCAGCAGAAATTATAATATAAACATACAAAATGATATCAAACCAGCAGAGTTGCCAAGCAAGTAATGTCACAGCTCTTCCCTTCTGCCACCACGTCTCAAAATTGCTGCTGCAGAGACTGTTGCAGCTCATTGCACATGTGGGGCTCTAGAGCTGAGTAAATGGGAGGAAATTCTTAAATGTGAAGCCAAAGAGGTTTTCTGAAAAATAAAGGGCACTCACTATGTGTTTATGAACCAAAGAATCACAGAATATTGGGGCTGGAAAGGACCTCTGGAGATCACCCAGTCCAACCCCACTGGGAGTTGGACTCCCTGCCTGGGCAGGGTCACCCAGAGCAGGTGACACAGGGACATGTCCTGGTGGGTTTGGAATGTCTCCAGAGAGGGAGAATCCACACCCTCCCTGGGCAGCTGTTCCAGGGCTCTGCCACCTCCATGGGAAGAAGTTCTTCCTCATGCTGAGCTGGAACTTGTGTTTTATTTTCTGGCCATTCCAGAAGGTGCTGAGGACTCCCAGTGTGCAGGAACCTGCCTGAGGACCGGGAGCCTGTGGAAGCTCTCAGGATGTGGCCATGAGTTTGTTCCCAGTGAGCAGACTCAGACATTGTCAAGCACTGAGCACATCTGTCCAGCTGTGAGCCCAACACCACCCTCAAGGTGCTCACTTGGCCTCTCCTATGGGTGTCTCAGTTATTAATCATATTTCTTAGCAGTTCAATCACCAGGAAAGACCTATTTGTGCCCTTGGTTCTATGTTTGAGAAGCACAAAACTGGTCTCTGTAGCAAGCTGTGAGTACAGAGAAAACCTCCACCAGACCTGGAAGTCTGTGAGAGAAGATTTGACAGCATTTACAGGGACAGGACAATTTTTGATGATTGAGAGGGAAAAGAGATGATGCTGAAGTAAGAAAATTCTTCAAAATGAGAAGAAAGCCCTTAGAAGTCAAGAGGAGCGGGAGTAAGCTCATTCTCATCCTTAGGCTTCCTTTCTAGAAACCGATTTTTTCACTGAGTTTCAAGGATATTATCCTCCTGGGGGGCTCCTTCAGGCCAGGTGGAATGCAGCCCAACTGGTTTAAAAGGGAACATGAACTACCAGCCTCTACATCAGACACAGCTCTGAAACAGTTCCTTTCCCCACTTATGCTTCACTGCTTCTATTGTAATGCAGAAAACAATACAAAAGAAAAACGTATCTTAAATTTTTTGTTTGTGTTGTATGAAGCATTATGTGCCTAAGCAGAAGTTCAAGGCTTGGGAAAATTCTCTTCTTTTTTTCTCTTTCTCAAAAATCATTGTTTTGGTGCTGGCAGAGTGGTAAAAGCTTTGAAAACTCTTAGAAAAAACTACAACAAAACCTGTGATCTTCTGTGTACTCTGGCTAAAGCCAGCTGAGCCTGACCTTTCTAATGCAATGGCCGAGCTGCAATATCACAATCACCCGTGTCACAGTGTCTATTAACGTCAAAAGTACAAAATTAATCCCTCACTAGAACTTGCCATATGTTGTACTTAAATGTCAGAAAGAATGATCAACTTTCCTTCCTCTTGGAACCCAGGTGAGCACGGAGACAGGTCCCTGTCCAGGTAGGAAGGCAGAAGCTCCTGCTCTGATTCATGTGGAACCAAGAAAGGACTGATAATAGGATAGAGTTTTAGAGAGACTCCTTACCTTCCCTCAGTGCCGCTCTCAGTTGCTGTCCTGCAGGAACAGACACCTCAGGCACGTGCTGGGTGTGATGAAACCAGGGGCCAAGTGCATCTGAGCCCTGTCAGTGGCTGGGGAGGAGGAATGGACACACAATAGACAGCAGTGAAGGGACAGGAGAAGGAAGGGTTGAGCTGACTCACCTACAGCAAACAAGAAACACCCAAGAACAACTTGAATAGCAGCCTGGCAGCTGCCTGTGCATCCAGGGCATGCAGAATCACACTCCTTAAGGCTCTAGGGGCAGTTTTTAATACAGTTCTTTCAGCCACTCTGCACTGGAGCCAAATGGGAAAAGCAAAACAGTTCAAGCATTCACACCTGGGCTTTCAGGGAGAAGGTGAACAATCCCAGCCTGGCTGGTCTTTGTATTCTTGTGTCCTTTTGCAGAAAAAGTCAGTACATTGCACGGGAAAAGTTACAGCAGGTGCTTTAAAGCCCAAACAAGAGATGCCAAGCAGGAAATCCCAGGATCATTCAGCAGGAGAGCACAGGCAGAGCTGCTCGAGCAGAGGAGGAAGAGCAAAAGCAAAACCCAAGAAAAGCCAAACCAGCAGCAGCAGCAGGAGTTACCTGGGGAGGGTGGCTGGGACACCCTCTGGGAGCTGGAGCTGGTCCAGGTGAGGTGCTGCCCACCCAGCTCTGCCCCTGGTGAGGTGCTGCTCCCCCAGAGCTGCTCCAGCTGAGGTGCTGCTCCCCCAGCCCTGCCCCTGCCCTGCTGTGCCTCCACAATCAGCCCAGGGAGTGCTCACAAACACTGGGTGCAAACACAGCGAGGGTGGAGCAGCTCCGTCCACCTCCCCAGCCTTCTCCAAGTATTTTCTGTTCTTAGCACTTTGGCCACCCAAACCTGTTCCAAGGCACACCTGGATTCGTGGCTCTGGGGCAGCCTCTCATGGACACTCTGGTATTGGGAATTCTGACATTGTGTGGACACCTACAAACCCCTTCCAAATCCGGACTTTTCCCACCATGGCAGACAAAACCAAGTGCTTTTGATGACATGACTGTTTGCTGTAGTCAAAGTGGTTCTTAATATCCCTCCATAATGTGCAGACTGACTAAGTGTTGATATTTTAAACCCATTGTCACGATTTGCTGCTCCCTCAGGTGAGTCACTAAGCCCACACTCAGACTGGGGGTGTCTGGAGCAGGGAAAGGCTTTTTGTTCTGAGTTTTCACACCACCTCAGTCAATAAAATTTGGTTTTGAAAAGTGGGGTTCCCACAACCTGTTGTAATACCAAGAAAAAAATCCTTATTTTATAATTTGAAAGGAACACCACTGCAATCCCAGATCTTTTTCTCTATTAATTTGCTTCTGTCAGCTGGATGGCACTTTTATTTCAGTGTTGCTTTATGATTTTGAGTATAATTCTGTTATTAGCCACGATAAAGAAACAAAAACAGATCTGTAACAAGGTGATGTGCTGGCTGTGAATGGTGTCAGATGCTTCAGAGGCTGATGAAGAAACTGTAAGAGTAGAAGCGGCATCTGATTGCATCCAACCCCTCAGCCCTGCATGCGAGGAGGAGTGAATATTCCTATTCCCTCATCTCTTCAAGCATTGGGTAAAGCATCTTGATTATTTTCCCCTTATTTTATCACCTTGGACAGTGTAAATCCCTGCCTGCTACGAGCTCAGGTGATACCCCGTGAGTTCAGTCTCATAATCCTGTCAGAGAAGGAATCTGGTTTGGGAACAGTCTCTGGATCAGCAGCAGCAGAACTTACCTGTGGGCTGAGACACAAATTACCAACCTCACCCATGCAGTGACACTGGACTAGTTTTCATTGCCTTTTTTCTTTTTATTTTTTCTTGGGTTTAAATATTATCATGCAGGAAATATTATCATGATGTAAATATTTAATTCCAGAAATTCTTCATTTCTTTAAGAAAAGTTCATTCAGGGTATGTTTGCACCATGTTTTGCTTTCTGTGGATGTATTTGGTCGTAAAGTATCTCCAAATTCAGCCTTAAAAACTTAATGTGCCTTATAAAAAATAATTTGTATTATTATATACTTCACTTTATGGCATGTGCTGTGAATATAAGAATAAAAATACTCCTTTTCCTCAAAAAAGGCTATTCCTTGAATTGAGCCCAAACAGATGGCAGTGTTGCTGCAGGATGTTTGTACTCTTGCCTTTATTTCCCACAGAACTGTGTTTGCCATTATTCATCCAGGCATTTTTCCCCCTTCATGACTTGAATTGTGCAGGAATAATTTAGATACTTTTGAAAGAAAAGGTCACTGCCTTGCTTTGGGGGCTTAACCCAAGTGCTGAAGTGAGGGGACAGATGTCCTTTGGGTCCTACACAGGCTGTGCTGAGCGAACCAGGGGGTGGTGGTGACACCTGTCTCAGGTGTTGTCCTCTCCCAGATCCAATCCCTGAGCCTGCAGCCAGGCAGTGGGAATACCCACAGTGTCCCAGGGGGTCTTTCCACGGTATCAGGGCTATTTGTGTGCAGATCAAAGCTTCTCCCTCCTCCTCCTCGTAGCTCATCCTTCTCTGACCTGGTTTGGCAGCGCTTCCAAGAGCAGAAATAACTGCAGCAAATATCAGAGGAAATGTCTCTGTGACTCCTCCAGCATCGGTGCAATTACACCCAGAGCTAATTTGCTGTGCAGTCACCGAGATGCTCCTCCTGATTACGCTGCTGTGACCTTATTAAATTAGAGACATCACAGAGAGCTTCGTGCTGATTAATTGTCCCCAGTTATGTGGTCCTGATGGACAATTAACCATCCATTCTTTGAGGTGTATTTCAGCTCTTGTTTTATTATTGTTTTACAACCACTTCAAAAACATCCCATGTATCCACCCAGGACATTCCAGAGGGGCATGTGGTGAGTTTTGGTTTGCCTCATGCTTGGGAATTATTTAGCTGGGTGTCATCCTCTCCAAAGCACAGGAAACTGTGTGCTTCTTTCTTGATTTTTCAGTGATCAAAATGCTATTTTTTCTTTCTAAAATCTATAATGAAACTGTCACCAAATAAATCTTTCTCCTCTGCAGGAAATGCTCAGCTTGTGCATCTGACAGCTGCATAAAACTTCCTGTTCATTAATGGCACAGAGCTCCCAACAATTATAAATGATTAACCAGCTTCTTTTATTACTGTCCAGAATGAGAGCCAAGACCATTCAAATATTGACAAGCGAGGAGCAGATTACTCTTGGTCTGTATTTGCATCTGCTTTTCCTACACATGGTCTTGAAAGGGGCTGATGTGTTAATTTAAGGTGAGAGCTTCCATCTGGCTGCTCCTGTCAAGGTTTATTTAGCAGAGCAGAAGGGATGTGCAGCAATACACCCTTGGCAACACAAGAGAGAGATGAGAGAAGGAACCTGCAGGAGAACAGCTGAGCAGTAAAAAAATTAGGCACAACTCCAGTCAAATTTTGATGGTTTCAGACAAAATACAAATGAAGCTTTGACTCAGCCTTTCCCACTTCAGTCCCCAGAGGATGGATGGAGTGAGTCATGGACTTCTTTCAGATGAGAGAGGACCAACTCAACATTTACGTTGCTTAATTTACCCTGGATCCCAAGCAGGGAGATCTCGGAGCCGCCTGAATCCCAGAGCCAGACCAACCCCTCCTGCCTCAGCACCTGGGCAGGATTGGGCTGATGCCCAAGGGGTGACACAACAGCTCCTGAGATCCACAGGAATCCCTGCACTGATGGCTGGGAAACAGCTGGAAACAGGGATGAGCTGGCAGACAAGAGATGCTTCGTCTGCAGTGAAAAATTCCAAGTTCATTGAGTTTAGTTCCATTCCTGTCCAAGAAGACCATGGGAAGGATAAATTGGATATGTTTCTGCCTTCTTTGGTTGACATACAAGGACTGCAGCAGGGTTGCAAGGCTGAAGGAGATGATTTGGTTCCAGTCAACACTGAAAGGAAGGAGACACCAAAGTAAGTGAAGTTGGTGACATGGAGTTGTTTCTTACGAAAACTCAATAAATCCTCCAGGAGCTACATAATCATCTCCCTTTCCACCTTCCTGCGGTTTCAGCTTATCCTGAACATCCAAACCATATTTAATATGATCTGAATATCCCAGTGAGAATTTCCCCCCATGAAAATGTTGGCCAAATGCATCATTTCCCTATCTCAGGGAAGGCTGTCCTGGCAGTGAGAGCTTTGGCACTCTGGCACAGTCAATGCAGAAGAAAGGGAGAAGAGGGAGCAACACAGCAGTGTTTGGTCTTCAGATGGAACCTGCATTTCTAAAAAACTCTGAGTGAGACCTCTGAAGTCCAGATTTACCAGTTCAATATAAGTTACCTACTTAGAGTAGGTTTCCAAAAAATTAGAGGCAGTGCTGTGACTGATGTTGTTACACCCCTGCAGCTTCAACAACTGACAGGCCCCAAAATAAGGTGCTGGCACTCCTAAATTCCTGATCCCTGGTGTGAAATCCATAGTTCTTGAGACAGACATGAGCTGGAAAGATGGTGCAGAGGTAAAGTCAGACACATCACACCATCAGCACAAACATCCCCATCTCTCAGGGAGCAGGTGCTATTTTTAATGGGACAAAGGAAGGCACATCTGAACCTGTGTTCCTCCAAAACTGAAATGCCTGACTCAGAGTTACAGGGAAAACTGTTTCTGCTTAAGTTCTGCTTAAGTTTGAAGCTTTATTGGATCTGGCTCCTTTACAGTTAGTGATTCCTGGTGATTACTGAAGAATTATGTTTTCAGCAAGTAGGTTTTCCCCGCTGTCTCTTATGGAGCTCATATTAATTGTTGAATCTGTCTTATATTTAGCCAATGTGGTCTTGAATGGGTAATGAAAAGGAGAGAATAATTGCTTCAGTGCAGGGAGCTCTAGGGAAGCAGAATCCTCCCTAATTATTACCATGCTTCCCATACCTCTCAGCAGGGACCATGAGCGAGGCTGCAGCCTGAGTTACTGTGGTCTCCAAACCCGGTGGAATCCCTCCAGATCCACACTGATGTGGGAGCAGAATCTGGCTCACACACTGCAGCTGGAGCACCATGCTGAATGAGAAACAGTTGCTCACCAGAGAGAGCCTCAAACATCATTTTTCAGACTATATTGCAACCTCTGTTTTCTGCAGACACTGGCTGTGGCTCCCAGTGCTGATGTAGCAAAGGAGCTGCTAATCTGGGGTTGTCTCTCCTTTCCCCATCACAAAAAACCTCCCGGTTCCTGCTCTCGCTGTTTGTTTTTAAAGAGGGAGAATTACAAAATCTATACCAGCTATTTCTTCATGTGGGAGCTCCTAGAACAGATAAAGGGTTACTGTGTCAGGATCGAAACAGAGAGTTATTGTAGACATAGTGCCTTAGTGGGTGGAACAGGCATTTGAACCACAATTATTCCCCTGTATGAGCATTTAAAGTTTCTATCAAGTATGCAGTGATGATAACAATACTATGTTAAATATTTCACTTCCTTTATGCAGCTTCTGCACAGGCTGGGTCATGACTTTCACCAGCTGTCACAGCTTTGATGCCCACTGTCTGTACTTTCCCCCATCAATAATCCTTCCCCTTCCCAAGCCTGAAATATGAAAAAAATTGAGGAGTTTGGGTCACTAAAAAAGAAAAAGCAGGACAAAAAGCACTTATTGTAGACCATGTATTTAATTCTTCAGTGAGAAACTGGCTTGGACACATCAGCACCTGCAGCAGCACCAGAAGTAAGAGGAGGATTTATCTTTAGGAGGGTGCTGAATCTGTGTGGATCGTGTCTATGATGCTCTTCTGTCTTGAGGAGGAGCTAAGAATTCTCCAGCAGACCATGGGGTGGGCTGAGCTGGGGATAAGACCTGGCTTTCAGGAGAAAAGTCCCCACAGCCAGGTTTTAGCTTGGCAAGTGCCTGGTGCCAGGGGGACACACGTGAAGTGGTGTTGACAGTCCTGCCTTTCTGTCCTGGTGCTGAGTTCAAACCTCTGTTTCACCACCCTTGTGGCTTTGGGCTGAGGGCAAGGTCTAAATTTTCTTTAATTTACTTCAGTCTTTTCTTTTGTCCCAAGAAAACAGCACTGAGTGGCCCCTCGGGCACCTTGTTTGGTGCTTCATATTCACAGGGCATTATCTGGGAGAACTCCAGCTGGGAATTCCTGCAGCTGCTGTGATGCCCAGAGTTACAGCTGCTCTTCAGTGCAGGAGAGGCCCCTTAGGTCAGTGCAGGATCAGGACAGCTGGAGCCAATTTTTCTTCCTGGAAAAACATGATTTGCTAAACTTCTGTCGAGTGAAAACATAAGGGTGGACAGCCCCAACTTCAGACACTGAAGGGATGAAAGCTTCAAACTATGCAAGGAAACATTAATCTCAGTGAAAAGCTGTGAAATATAAGAGTTTTATATAACTTTATTGCTGCTACTGGAGATGAGCTGCCACTGAGATATCAGATAGGACCTGTGCCAGCTCCTGCACTGCCCCTTTCCCTTTCTGAACTCGTCATCTCAGCACTCCTGTTCAACTCTTGTGACCCCGCCGTATTACTCAGCAATTATGGATTGTTATGAGTTGAGGCTTTATTCCAGGATAACTCCAGCTCCCAGCCAGGCCTGTCCTTCAGCACAGCTCCATGGCAGCCAGTGACATTACAGCAGCACAGGAGCTCAGCTGGGAGAAACAAAGCAGGAATTTCAGGGCTTGTAAATCCTCCTGGTTCATGAAACCGTTTGTTTCATGTAAAATACATACAATGTGCATCTTGGGATTATATAGTTTTATTGACTCAGTGGTGCTTGTGTTTGAATGCATTTAGAAATGTTTTGGTATGTTTGGGTTTTAAAGAAATTAAATATCAGTGTGAAAAATTTGTCACTATGTCTAAAAGAGGCGAAGAGGAGTTATCAAATATTCAGACTGCAATTCAAGGATCTGCAGTCTAACCATGAGCAGTAAAATCAGTGATACTCAAATCTGGGGATACTATACATTTTTGAAGGGGATAATATTGCCAGATAGTAACTTACTAAATATTAAATATTTATATATTTTATTTATATAATATTTAAAAGTGTAAATCCTCAAAAGCAGAAGTGAGAGCTGTGCATAAGGAAGTGAGGAGGTAAACACATCTCTGATCCACATTCCTGACATCATAGTTCAGCTCTTGGTGTGATTCCTCCCGCAAGTGCTCAGTGCTGTTGAAAGATCTCTGCTGCTAATTTTGTAGTGAGGAGCAATACTCCCAGAGTAGAAGGGAAAATGTTTTGATTTTGTCACATCTGAACTCAAAATTAGTAAAAAAAATTTAAAAATCAGAAGATTTCTAGGCCTGATGCAGTTTGGAGCTGTTGCTTCTGGATACAAAACCACATATCAGTTTTTGAGCTTTAAATGAAGAATATTCATCTCATTTAAGTGGAGCTCTCCAGGAGTGAGAGGTTAATATCGGACACTCCTGACCAGTGCATGAGCTGACCCGTCCTACATGACCCAACCTCCTTTTACCCACTTGTAAAACACAATTACAACTTCGCCTCCTACCACATTCTCAGCATCACCCCAGGGACGCTGCGGGATGCTCAGAGGAGTCCAGAGATGCTCAGGGAAGCTTGGGGAAGTCCAGGGAAGCTCAGGGATGCCCGTCGGCAGGTGGCGGCGTTAAGCCGCGCTCAGCGGGGAGATGCTCAACTCGCTCGGCTGAGCTCAGCGTTTTAGCCCGAAACAGGCAATGAGTTTTATTCCTCTCGCTTCTTCCCTCCCTCCTTCGTTCGTTCGTTCCTTCCTTCCTTCCTTCTTTCTTCTATTATATTATCATCACCATCATTATCACCATCATTATGTTATATATGTTATATTATACTTCGTTTCAGTTATCAAACTGTTCTTATCTCAACTCATAAGTTTTGCCATTTCCCCCGTTCTCCTCCCATCCCACCCAAGTGTGAGGGCAGTGAATGAGCAGCTCTGTGGTACTTGGTTGCCAGCTGGGGTTAAACCACGACCCGTGAGGTGATTTTGGTGCTCACACTCCCTACATTTATCCTGTGTAACCTCACCTGAATCACCTTGCATTCATCTCTTTACAGATTGGCCGAGCCCAACATGTTGCAGCACAAAACTGAAACGTTTGAGGCAGACAAAGGGCCTTTCTCTGTTGCCCTGCTGTGATGACAGTACAGTAACTCCTGCTCTTGTCCTGACACAAAGAGTGCCCTGAGTCAATGGGAGCCTGTTGTCTGGCAATTCTGCAAATGGATTTGGGAAAATATGTGCCTGGCTAGTTCCAAGTGAATGGTGTAGGCAGCTGGAAGGAGCTCGGGCTCTCAGAATTACAAATGAGGATTCCTGGGGGCCAAGCTCACTGGAGTGTCCTGGCATTCCTCAGGCACTTCAGACTGGTGGGAGCTGCAGCCAGATGACTGAGGGGAAGGAGCTGCTCAGTGGGGTGAGTCAAACAGCTAAACAGTTGTGAAGGGCCATGTCGAGGAAGGAGCATCTGGGAAAGAATGGAAAACTGGCACTCAGCATTTCCCATTGATGTCGTGGCTGCAGCAGTGACTCACTGGGGAGTGCCTGGAACACTGGGCCTGCTTTGCATTTCACTTTCCCCACCAATCTGATCAGTAAAGTCACCTGCACATAAATAGGGCCAGGAATTACAACTAGAATTTCTTATGGACTTGGGGGTTTTTGGGTTCACTGACTAGAGTACTGCTTCAGATGTAGCTGTGTCATCATTTCACTCCTTTACATCCCTGATAAACTGTGGAGTTTATCAGTTTGGTAAATGCTGTTCCTCCTGCCACACCTGTCTCCTTCACCACTTTCCATGTCTCACTTCTAGCCTTGACATTTCCTTTTTTCCAATGCTGCTGTGTTGGTGAACACAATGACCAATCCCAATGGCAAAGGTTGGACCTCAGCACACCTGAAGTGAGGATTTCAGACACCTTGGCTGCCACATGACAAAATAAATCCAGGATAACAATGGTTACTGCTGATGTGCTTTTGAAATAGCATTAAATCACTCCTTAAATCACACTTAAATCCTAAACATTTTAGGATTTAAGACAATCTCTTACCAGAGATTAAGAGACCCCTGATAAGGAGCAATGTGTTTAGTATCTAGCTGAAACAATCTTTCTCCTGCCTTGCTTCGAAGGTCTTGGATCACTCCTGGGGACAGCAAGATCATTGACTGACCAAAAGTCCCACCTGGAATAGTAATTCCACTGGTTCATTGGCCTGATTGTTCAATAATTCAGATGGCATCAGGTAACTGCAGTAAAGAAGAGCATTCCTGGCAACAAACCATTTTCAGGCACATTATTTCCACCGAATTAGACTGTTGTATCCACCAAAATTTCCATTGTTGCAGCAAGCTTTGATTCTGTCCATTGTTTGGTCTTTTCTTCTAATCCATGTTCAATTTCCCGGGAGACATCACAGTGATTACAATCTGAGTATGTGGCATTCCGGCCTTCTTTCTCAACTCATCCTTCTGCTATGACTTTGGAAGTTTGTCTTTCCAAATCTGTCTGGCCTGGCTCATATGTGTCCCTGTGTTTATCTTTGTGTGTTTGTTCTGCAGTTAGTTTATGAATTCCGGATTAGAAAGAACTCGACGACTCAAGTGAAGTCTGGTTAAATCCTCCAAATTCCTATGAACTGTATGATTTGCATCATTTCCCCAGTAAAAAACCACCTTTCAGCCGTGTGCTGTCCCTGACCTTGTGCAAAAGGCCAAGTGCAATGTCAGATCCAGGATTATGGGAAACACAGATTTAGGCAGTCTGGGAATTTAGCAGAGGATACCTTGCCATGGGATCTTAACCCTCTTGGCAACTGGTGTAGGGGAGTTTGAAGCTGAGTTTGACTAATCTGTCCTCAAATCCAAGGCTCAGCAAAGGGCTGAGGTTCTGGACATACTTTACACAACTCTTCCTGGCATCTGTGTCCTGCAACTTCCATTGCTGGAAAACAAGCCTTGCCTTACCTTTTCCTCAGTGGTAGAAGGTGTCAGGAGAAATAAACCTCCTTTTCAAGTTTCTGAATGTTTTTGACTCAAAATGGGGTGCTCTCCAGCACCCCCGTGCCTTGCAACTCTTCCCAGGTACTTCCCTGTGCAAGGGAATTTTCTGTCTGTTCTCTTTTGCCTTCAACCAAGGACAAACTTGTCTGATTAACTGCACATGTATATGCATGTTTCTGCAGCTCAAACTGGAAGTGACATTTCTACTATTTAATTGCCAGTGCTGAAAAAGACTTTTTAAGCCCTCTGGGTTTCCTTCATGCTGCTACAACACACTCAGTTTCCCTTGTGCTACTAAAATAGACAAACTGTGGTGACTGTGGTGGCTGGATGGAGAGTTTGGCTGCAAAAGGGTTGTTCTTGTCATACTCATGGGCAGGTTTGTTTTTAGCATCTGTAGTAAAATCATAAGTCACAACTGTGAAAATAATATGTAGGTATCAACAAGGACATACTCATACATCCTTAAAGAAATTACTATTTTAATTGTCTTTTAAATAAGGAAATGCAACCAAAACCTTGGAGAAGCTGATTTCATCATTGATATTTGAGTAATTAACAGTAATTTAAGCATTTATTTAACTGAATATCAAACTTCTCTCTTTAGCACAGGGTATAAGGCGCCAGCTGCTGTGATGACTCCTTGGGCAGCCAAGCTATGCTCTGTTCATCCTTTTGTTCTCATTTTGGACAAAAAAGTCCAATTTAGGCATAAGAACCCTTGTGAAGATGCATCTACCCCCTCACAGGCAGAGGGGGAGGTAAATGCCACCACATGACTCAGGCTGGCTCTCCGAGCCACACACTGAAGTGTTTGGTCTGAACTAGTCTCATTCTAAAGTTAGCTTTCTTCTTCTTTTTTTTTTTAATTTTTTTTTCAGATCAAGTTTTTGTGTTGTTAAATTTGTTCCCCGGGGTCATGGAGTCCATGCTGATATTTTCAGGTGTGGTTAATGATTTAATGTGACTCATATGTCAGTGCTAACTCACTCAGGTCTCACAACAAATCCAACTGGTGACTCAGGAAGCCTTTTTATCATTGTATTGAGGTGATGTGTGCTCACAGTGTCCAAGAATTCGAAAAGAAAGAGAAGTAACATCTACTTAGCAGCTTTTTTTTTTTGTCGCCCCTGCTATCTCTTCTCAACTTTGTGAAGTGATTAGATAGCTCTTATCAGGATTAGACCACATCTCCCAGAAAACAGCAGGTGAAGGCCTCCCTGCTGCTGATAGAGGGCTGGGTTTACAGAGGACACAGTGGTTAATGTTTTTGCAGTTGGCATGTGACTGCCAGAGGGGATACACACCAGGCAGAAGGGAAAGGGGACCTGCAGATCATGTGGCACCATCAGGGTTGGTGAGTGCACAAGGCAGAATCACTTCAGGCCTTATCTGAGCACGTCCCAACCCCAGAGAAAGGAACTCATTTTAGTCAGCTTTGGAAACCCCATTTAATGTGCATTGATAATAACAACATTATATAGAATCACAGAACCATGGAATGGATTGGGTTGGATGGACCTTAAAGATCATCTCATTCCACCCCCCTGCCATGGGCAGGGACACCTTCCACTAGCCCAGAGCTCCATCCAACCTGGGAACACTTCCAGGGATGGGGCAGCCACAGCTTCTCTGGGCAACCTGTGCCAGGGCCTCCCCACCCTCCCAGGGGAGAATTCCTTCCCAATGGTGCCAAGCAGGGATTATGGTGGAAATGACTGCCCTGTATCACTGTCCCTGTTGGCTCGTTACAGGCACAGACAGGATAAACAGAAGCTGAGTTTTTGGTCAAAAGTGAAGAATGAGCTTGAAGTGTTGAGTCAGAATAGACATCCCACAGGAAAATTATGGGCACAGAGCTGAGACCTGGGGGAGGTTCATAAAATGAGACTTCTTCAGCAAGCATTAGTAATAGCTTAAATATTCTGTTACATTCATATAACTTTTTGTTGTGCTGGCAAGAGACAGGGGCTACTTTTTTTTTTCCCCTAGAAAAACCTTGTTTGGGAATTCTGAGAGCATCTTTATTGTATCTGTGGATCCTGCAATATCATATTAAAACTCTTCTGGAGAGCGATCTCGGTATTTACCCAAGTCCGGATTTTTCGGAGTTATAAATAACCAGTAGGAAGTACCACACGTCCCACCAGTCTGTGTAATGTTTAAAGGAGGTCAGTGTGCAATGAACTCCTCAGGTAACGGAGTCCAGTGGACAATTATTGCCTGACACTTCAGTTTTCTCTTTGGATAATTTGACCTTTTAATTGAGCACTTAACCTGAGAGTTTACACAGTTCGAGGCCACTTTTTGGGGGAAAAAAAACCCCCACGGTATGAAATATATTCTTTAAATTTCCAATGAAAAGGAAAAAAAAAATGAAAAATGTTGAGGTTTTAATTTGGCTGATGGCTGATGTTACAGCCCCCAGGGGAACTGCAGGGTGTTTTTAGCCTGGAGCAGCAGTGCCCAGGTTTTCCTGCAGGGCAGAGAGGGTCACGTACTCATGTCAGTGTTGGGATTGGCTGCACTCTTTGGCCTTTCCCTTATCACAGAAGGGATTCCTGCTGGATATTTGTTCTGCATGCACACAGTAGACCCAGTGTGAGCTGCCTTTGCTGTGCACACACAACATGACTATATTTCATGTTTTCCCCAACCCAAAGCTTTCCTGGAAGGGCTGGATTTGCCATGTGTGTGCAGTTCATTCACTCAGCAAATTCTTAAGGACATGTTGGGAAAAGGCTCAAGGAGGCAGCAGCCAGGACCAGGCTGTTCCTGCTGCCTGTAGGATCCAACCTACCTTCAACTTGCTCCCTGTGTCTTCCCCAGCTGCCCACTGGAAAAGGCTTTCCCAAGACTGGGCTGAGAATTCTTTTGGCTTGTCTTGATGGTGTAGATATTGCCTGCACTTTGTAGGCTGAGCTGCATACCTTAGGCCTGAGACTGGTTCTAAAGGGAATTCTGCTGAAAACATGGTTTGGTTAGAAAAGCCACATCATGATTTAAAATAAATATAATTCTTTGTGAAATGTCTGCAGCAGCTCTTCTGGGCCACCCAGCTGCTACAATGGGCTCTAACACTGCCAAGGAGCTACCTCAGATTCAATGGGTTTTTCCCCACCCTTAATAGCGTCTAATAAAAGATAAAGGATGAGAAGCAAACTGTTTTCCTTTAGATCAAGGATTGCTGAAAAGAAGGGCAGTGCTCTTACTCATAAGAAAGGCTGATAATCCCAGCAAACTCACTCATCCATTCTCTGAGACGAATATATTCCAGTTCAGATCATGCAGTTCACTGCTGGTAAGAAGGAGGGACAAGCTTTTGCAATATGTTCCTACAAGCTCATCATTTGCTACTGGCTTTTTCCTAACAGGTTGCCCAAGAATATTAAAAAAAAAACTTCAGCTAGACTTTTTGACACCAGTGACTTACCCGATGCTTTTGTTGGCTCCAACAAACCTGGACTTGAAGGACTTTGTGCAACATGTAGATGGGATGGGTGGGGGAAAAGTAACTGAAAATGAAGGTTTAGAGTGTGGGATTTAGGGTGCTTCAGCCTTGGGTGAGAGAGAGAGGGACAGTAAAAGAGAAGTTCAACCAATTCTAGGAGAAAATTCCAAGTGCAATTGTAGAGAATTCAGGAAGAAATGGGTTTGGGAGATAATTTTTATAACAGCTCTCAAAACATTGTCATGGCAAAGGTAAGACAGTGGCTATAAAGACTTTCATGGTTTTGCAGTCACTTAAGACTGGATATTTTCAGCATACTCTGTGCAAAGAAAGTGGTCTTGACTCAAGTCTCACTGGACAAGATGTTCACAAGTATCCTTATTGGTAGTTCTGGCTAAAAACCAGGCAGTTAACAGCCAAAATTAATGATAGCTTCTTTTCTAGAGCCAGACCCTTGAAGTAAAGGCTAATGGCGCTTTAGTGATGTCTGTCTAGGAAATGGAAATGGTCATTTCCAGCACAGCCAGACAAATTCCTTCTAGTGCCAAACCAGGGAATATTGTTGTGCTTCTGGGACATTGTGTGCTGACATAAGAAGAATAGAACTAATGGAGCTTTAAATCTAATTAAATTTAAAGAACCTTTGCTGCTCAGGCAAGGAAAAGGAAAGCCATAATCTACCTTTATGTGTTATGTTGTCAGCCAACTCATCCTGGCTCCAGGCTAGTCCTGGGACACAACCACCCCAAACCTTGTGCTCCCACTCTTCTGGCTGTAAGAACCTTTTCCCCTTCACCCAGGGAATGGTATCTGTGTACTCTGAACTGCTAAGAGCTAGTGGAAATCTTGCTCTGAGGATGCCCATGAGAAGGAATGTTTAATTCGTAAGAGCGGGGAAGAGCCACCAGTTATTCTGTATGTTTTTATTAATTGTCTCAATCTTGTCCAGTTTGGAAAATGCAAAAGCACAGAATACTTTATTTTTTATGTGATCATAAATATGGATTAATCCCTCTAACCTTACAGGAAAACTGAGGGTGCTGAGAGATCAAAAGGAGGGGAAATCCGCATGGGCCTAGGAAAATGTTGACATATTTCACAAATAAACATGATGTATAGTTGGATGATCAAAGTTGCTGAATTAGTTCAAATATTATTCTTGGAACAGAGCCACAAACACTTGGTTTCTGTTTCCCACTTAACCTTTCAAGTAAAAATACCATTACTCATGAGAGTGTCATATATTGCTCAGAAATAAATCAGCTCTCCTGGCCTGGTTTTCCTAAAGATTTTCCTGCTTTCTGTCGAGGTCAGATGGCTGCAAAGTGCCAGTTACCCACACCCTGACTCTGAGTCCCACCTGCTGCACCATAACCCATGGTGGCATCTTTGGTTTACCCACGTGACCACGTTATCTTTGCATAACAAGACACCTTAAAATGATCTGGATCTTTTATTTCTTCTCGAACTACGACTCTTCCCTGCTTTTCGGACTCAAAGCAGTTCCTCACACACCAGTATTTGGGAATCTGGAGAAAATGTGCAGCTGAGATTTGTGAGCCTGGATCCCACTTGTCCCTGCATTCCTGGGAATGTCTCCCTGACAGCCCCGTGCTGCCCATCTCCTACATCCACCAGAGGGTTGAGGCAGGAACCTGGGACCAGTTTGGCCACAGTTCATCACAGAATGGTTTGGGGTGGAAGAGACTTTAAAGCTCATGCAGTCCCATTCCACCCCTGCCATGGGCAGGGACACCTTCCACTAGCCCAGGTTGCTCCAAGCCCCATTCAGCCTGGCCTTGGACACTTCCAGGGATGGGGCGGCCACAGCTTCTCTGGGCAACCTCTGCCAGGGCCTCACCACCCTCATAGGGAACAATTTCTTCCTAATATCCCATCTAACCCTCCTCTCTGTCAGTGTGAAGCCATGCCCCCTTGTCCTGTCCCTCCAGTCCTTGGAAATTGTCTCTCTCCATCTTTCTTGTCACTCTCTTCAGGTCCAATCAGGTCATCCCAAAGCCTTCTCTTCTCCAGGCTGATCAATCCCAACTATCTCAGCCTTTCCTCCCAACAGAGCCTGGGGGCTGCTGGTATCAATATCAGTTCTGAGTGCTCAGGATGTGGCTTTTGGGTCACTGGCCAGGGATGTTTTCCCCCCAGGATCCATGCCAGGCTGTGCTCCCACAGGCACCTGCTCCCTCCTGCTCGGGCATCCTGGCAGATCCCTGTATTGTTTTTTAAGTGTGTCTCTGGTTGTAAAGGTCACAGGAGCAGATTGCAAAGTGGGAATGTATTATCCCACACCGTGAGACCGGTTACTCATTAAACCCTTTTTTTCTATTAATAGCAAAACACCATCAAGAGGTTGGGAGAGCAAGTTCAGCCAGTGCATTTGTCTACTGAAGGATGCCAAAAATAGACACACAAAAGTCCAATCCTGATGAAACTTTAACTATTTTTAGTAAAAAAACCACATACTACACTAATTCTGGGAGCCCTGGAGGCACTGATCCCTGAACTTGCAAGTTCCTCGGAAGCTATAGAATAAATGTTGTGTTAAAGAAAGCAGTTGAGCATGATCTACTTTATTCACAACATCTCCTCTGGTAGTATTTCCAAATTAACAGATATCTAAGTTTTTTTTCTACTTTTCAGACTTATGAGTTGAAATGAAGTTCAAGGATGCTTTAATGTATTTTATTAACTATAGTAAAAATGAATATAAAGCACTAATTTTCTCCATGCCCTTCCAAAGCAAGAAGAAATGACAACAGCGAGAAGCAGAAAGGCTCATGAAGAAAGGAGCCATGGTGGCTGTACCCTGCCTCCCCTCAACACTTGGAACACATTGCAAAGAATATGAATCATCACCTTGTCTAGACACATTCTGTACATTTTTCCTGTCCTTGAAGGAAATGAAAGAAGCTGGCACATGGCACATCTTTGTGTTTTCTCTCACCTACTGGATGTCACTCATCAGTGGCAACAGGTTCCTTCTGTCTTGCAGTCACTCTCCACTGGGCTTGCTGGGGCAATAACTGCTAAAACAAGCCTTCTGGCCTCAGTTTGGTGGTGTAGTCATGGCAGAACGTGTTTTCTTCATCACCCTGCCTGGTTTGCTGAGCTTGTCCCACGGAAGATTTGGGGCAGGCTGACAAAACAGCCCAGGGAACAGTAGAAGGTGGGGAGGTGATACATGTGGGGATGTCCAGGAGGGAAGGGAAAGGCCCATGACAGGCTGAGAAAAGCACTGAGGGTGAGAATTGATGGGTTCTCCATTCCTAACCAGTGGCATAGGATCAAGCTAGAAAGGTGCAGCACGAAATGAGGGGACAGCACTCTGAGGAGAAGCAAAGGACTTGGAGTCTGCCTGCTTTAGATAGTTGCAGAATTGAGTCAAACACAGTTACCGGGGCTTTTAAAACATCTGCCTGCTTTAAGTCACTACTAATACTGTATTTATGATTTCTACACAAGCTAAGAATATTATAAAGTCTTGCACAGACTGTTGGAAACAGTTCAGAGGGCAGGTTTCCCCCAGGAATGCCACTGCCTGATTACAGTGTGGTCCTCATGCCTGGTAAGCAAAACTCTAACTCTGGTTTAGCAACTGAGGGTAAATCAGTTGACTCTGTGTGCACAAACCAAGACAAGAGATGTAGGAAAAGGAGCAACATCTGCATGTTTCTGTTGGTTAGAAAAGCCATATCATGATTCAAAAATGTGGAGTGTGGAGTGCTTTGGACACACCAAAAATAGATGCTGGACAGAAGTCCAGTGTAAAGTTTTTGATATGAATATCCTTGCTCAAGCCAAGGAATTGTTTTTCCCTTTGACTCAAACAGTGTTTGTGTGGTGACTTGCACATCTACCAAGCATGGTTAATAAACTCTTCTGCATCTGATCTGGACTGTGTTTCCCCAGGGTCTCCTTGACTGTATGAATAGAGGAAGGTTTCATGGGGCAGGTTGTCTCTCCAGTCAGTTCTGGTGTAGAGGGATCCCAAGAACACATCTGTGGAGGTGTAGATGTGCCTGGTCTTTACACACACACATGAATAGTTTAATCAGCATCAAACCTTCAGAGGGCTGTCACTGGTGCTGCAGTCAGGAATCAAGGAGTCAAGGTACCATAAGGCTCACAGGGATTTAAGTCTGGGGGGGAAAGGTGTGTTTTAAAGACAGGCTCAAGAGATTCCTGGGCATTTTCTGCTCAGGCCAATGTTGCCCAAGGTTTTTACACAGTTTGTTGTTTATCACTTGGGCCTGATGATGCTGTGCCTGAAGGTGTTTGGATGGAGCTACTTTCTGAAAGTTGGAACATGCCATGAGATTAAGGTAGTTTTCATGAAATGCCCTTTCAAATTGAAAATGAAGAGTTGTTGACATAATAATGTTGAAATCTATCAGTTCAGGGCTTGACTGAAAGAAAAATCTTTGTCCTGGAGCAAGTTCTTTAACAGACACAGTAATTCTTAAAAACGATTCCAAGTTTTCTAAAAGATTCCTTTCCATAAGGTTTGCATTCACCTCAGGTGTTTCCTCTCTTCCTGACTTGATTTCACTAAAAAAAAAAAATCTTCACTTCTGTCAAGTTTTCCTATACAGAAGAATTTTAGATTTCCAGATTTAATTTCAAGTAAAAAAAAAAAATAGGAAACACAGTTCTCATTCTCCTTCAGCTGCAGTAACAGGCCTCAGCCCTGGGCAGGGTGTGAAGACAGGGAGCTGTCAGCTCTAACACCCATCACACAGCACAACATCCCTCCAGAGAGGAGGAGACCAAGTGAAGGGGTTTGAGCATGGCCAGCATTGGGCATGTGGCTTCACAGGATGGCACTGACACTTTGTTGTAAAACTCTGAGCATCCCATCAGTCTGTTGAGGCGACAGCAGATGCTCGTGCTTTGAATAGTGCATTTTGTTATGAATATAAGAGCATGTTTCTTGGCAAATTTAACCATCCTGTGCAGCTCCACCACCCCTCTCCCTTCCCAGGGCATCCTGCCCTGGTCGTGCCGTGCCAGGTGATGGGAGCCAGGGAATGCAGAGCCTGCTGTGCCCCAGCACGAGCACTCAGGCACCAGCTGGGGCAGCCAAACACAACATCCCTTTCCTTCCTTAATTCCCATCACTTTGTGCCTGATCTCTCTGTTGAGACAGGCTGTCAGTGGTTGCTGTGTGACCTGTCTGAACACCCTCTGCTTTAACTTCCCCTGCGAACACGTTATTTCCATTACACAGAATTCACACCTCTCTATTTGTCCAGGAGCTCTGATTTCCCCCAGAAATTCCAGTTGCTCCTTCAATTGTTTTTCCCTGGATGCCATTGACTTCTATATATAGCACAGTACTCTCCATGTCCTCAAAAATCTGTTTTCCAGTGAAGCACATCAGGTGCCAACCACAGCCCAAGAGGGGCTCAGAGGAAGCAGCAGCTTCCCGAGGGGCTGTTGAATATACAAAAAAAATGTGTTCTCTGTGTTTCTAAGGGCACCTGCCAGAGCCCTGCTGTTGGATCAAAGCACAGATCAAATATTTGGCATCAGCTATATCCCTCCCTGAACAACTCCACCTGCAGGCAATAGAATATGCTATTTTTAAATATTTATTCCAGTCATTTGTATCCACACATAAATAAAACTTCCCTCTCCCTGCAGTGAATATCTGTTGGCTCACAACTAACTCTTTGATTCCTCAAGCAACGAGCTGATCTAGTTTCCCTTTCAATTTTGCCTTTGGGCAAGAAAAACTTTGCAAGAGTTATGAATCAAGTGTATTTGAAGGTATCTTCCTTTCTGGAAAATGTCCTCCAGCACCTTCCCAAACCTTAGTTGCCAGACTTCCCTCTGAGTGTGCCTTGTTTTGCCACTGTTCAGCAACAAAGAAATCTCTTGCAAGGAGTTCTTTTCTGAGCTGTTCAAAACAGAAGGAAAGTTTCTGAGAGATTCTTACACATCCAAAGCAAAATTTTGGCATTCAGGGAAAAAAAAATAAATCCTGCTGGCTTTAGATAGCTTAATGTCACCTAAATATTTAAGAATCTCAGGGTCTGCATCTCAAATAATTGGGTTCAACACCTGTGTTTCTCCCAAGAGTGACCTTGGGAATCCCTCTCCGGGTCAATGTGTGCAACTCTGGGTGCAGTTACCTGTTTCTTTGAGTAATTTGGAGCTGATGCAGTCAGGAAGGTGGTCTTGCCCTTTCCAGCTCCAAGGTGTCATCCCTCAAATACATGTTCATGCCACCTTCCTGCTGTTGACTCCAGTGATTTTGTAGCCAAGAGGTGAGTCAGAGCAGCTCTGATCCTACTAAAACCAACCCTGCAAGAAAGGTTTTTGTCTGGATCAAAGTCTCAGGATGGAAAGCAGGATACCTGTGAAGGACAACAGCCCATAATTAGTCTGTGAACCCACAAAGTTCTTTGGGGTGCAATCTCACAGGGCTTTTATTGCAGGTGAGCAAACCACACCTAAAAAATTCACAACTCCCCTATTCTTTGGAATTGGTGTGAACAACTCTGAGGGATAAGTCCTTTCCATTTCAGAAGGATTCAACTCCCACTGACCCCTAGTTAAAGCAGCTGCTGCCCTCGGTGTCTAAATCAAAGCATCATATATAAAGAGGCTGAATAAATGAAATATCCTTACAATTATGGGCCTACTTTATTCTTGTAACTCTATGGCACTTCCTCTCCCTGAAAAATCCTTTTCAGTCTGCACATAAACAGGTATTTAATAGAACAGGTAGGATGAGCAGACACCTCTACAGAGCTGCAGCACTTCTGGATTTCCTAAAGCTGATAAAGTGATATTTCACTTCACTGCAAATGTGAAGTCTGCACTTCTTATCAACCTTTTAGAGGGCAAGCACTTAGATGTGAACTTTGAAATGTTAAACTTCATTAGGAAAACTAAAAGACTGATATCTTATGGAGCCAACTTCCCATCATATGCCTTGACCCACGGAAGGTTGGAAAAGACCCCCAAGACCATCGAGTCCAACCTGTGACCAACCCCCACCTTGTCACCCAGCCCAGAGCACTGAGTGCCATGTCCAGTCTTTCCTTGAAGCTCCAGTGGAAGATCCCAATAAGAGTGTTCAGGGTGTTCAGTTACTTGAGAAATTTATATCATCGTGTTCAGCGATTTCATATAAAACATCTCCTGATATCTCCTATTTTCTTCTCTTTGCTGTTGTTAATTTTATTTAGTGGAGTGAAGTGCTTTGAAGCTTTTCACTTGTGTTGAAATGAGATACTGAGTGTTGGTATCACAAGGAGAAATATGAATTGAAAGCTTTTCTTTCCTATTGCTCTGACTTTCAAACACAGCCAGAGGGAAGACAGGATTGTCCAGAGTACCAAAACTTGGCACCTCCTGAACAGAGCAGAAGGTGTGTATGAGCCCAACTATCTTGTCATCCTGCCCGGAATCTTGCTCCCAAAATCTCCCTTATTCTACTCCTGCTCCCATTTAAAATGACTGAAATTTGGATCCCAGCTGAGGTCTTCTCCTGTGCTTTATGGCAGGACAGACAGTTTAATCCCATCAACCTCAATGTGAGGAGTGAGTTTGGTGTCTGCAGCCTGTGGTTGAATGTCCTGCAAAGCCACCAAAGCAGATCCCAGTTCTAGGGTGGCCTTTGCCCATGGGTTGAGTTGACTCTTGGCTGACTCCTGATCAGATATGTGGGGACCTTTGCCCTGGAAAGAAGTGGGACAGAGCCTGATTCAGGCATTGACCTCATCTGCAAAACTATCTGTGATTCCCGTCGGTAGAACTGAGATAACAGTAAGGGCTTTTTTTGTAGGAACTTGGAAGCCAAGATAAGTGCAACTCACACTGCCTGAGCTTTCTCGAAGACTTCCTTCCATTATTTCCATTAAATTTAGGGAACATTTTTCCTTTCTTCACCTTGAGCCACTCTGCACTTCTAGAATTCCATCCCACAGTGAGGGAACCCTTTAATCCAAGGCAAACCAGACCTGCACCATTCCCCTGCTTCTCTCCTGTCTCCTGTTTTCCTGTGGAACACAGTTCAGCAGCAGGATGAATCAGATGTGACTTGCTTGATTCACTATCAGGTTTCAGGGCACCTAATCTGATAGTGGAGGGCAAAGTATCACAAACATGCAGCTGGGGACCAATTTGGGGAGACCAAGGAGTAACTCAGGTACTCCTGTTTCCCCTTTATTGCCCTGTTCTCCCTGCCAGCAGCTGACTCTGCTTCCTTCCCTTCTCCCCTGACGTGTGGAGGCTGCAGTTCACTCAACACATGGAACAATTAGAGGCAAAGAGTTCAAACTTGTTGAGAGGGACGTGCCCAAGAAAGCACAGCAAAATTTACCCCGATTATAAATACATTCCATTCCCCACTTGTTTTGACATTGTCCCTTGGAGAAAAATATTTTGGTTTAGAAAGAGGTCTCGTTGTTGCTTTCCCTGTCAGGAGGAGGATTGCTCCATCTAAACCCTACAATATAAAGTTGTCTAAAACTCCTTCTGGATCCAAATCCTGCAGCTGAAGTTTAACTTGTTAAGTTGTTCCAAAGCCACAGGTTAGTGATCATGCAGCTGAGACAAAAACCACGGAAAAGAGTTGAACATAAATGTAGTTCTTCCTCTGCTGGCAAAGAAGAGGATAGGAATATAGAAGATAAAGTCCAGATAGGAATTGTATGAGGCACTAACAGGGTTCTGGGTGAACAGACAAGAAAGAAGTGAGCAGTAATGCAGAAATAGTCACATAAAGAGCAGGGCTGTTTCGGGAAAAGTGCACTGTAACATTGAACCAGCTCCCAAGTGAGGTCTCCATCCTCACCACTTAGAAATCCCTGCCCAAAGAATTGCACTGGTTTCATAGTGACTGACACCAGTTTCATGTGACTTTACGTTTCTCAGTGCCAGCAGATGGATTGCTGGCTTGTACCTCAGAATATGAAAGGGATTGAAGGCAGTGGGGTTGCAGCCCTGAGCTACAGTAGAGAGAGAAAGGAGGGATGGCAGCCTGGACAGTCAGGACATGTCCTCCTTCCAGGCCAAAACAATTCAGTAACTCTGTTTTTCACTCACTTGAAGGCTGATACTCAAAAATGCCCAAGAATAAATAAGGGCATAAATAAGTAAGGGAATAAGAAAAATGCTCGGTTTCGTAATATAATATTCATACTTTTCCCCAAGCCTTGCCTGGAAGGTTACATTTAAAAAATTTGAATGCAGCAACCCACACCTCAGTATATCAATCCACAAGTTATCAGAAGAATACACGAAGCCAGGGTAAGAGATTAATGAGCTGCCTGTAGCTTCAATCTCAATAGGCTCTTTGTCTGAATTATCTGAAGTAAAAAGGCAGCTTTTCTTCTAAAAGTACAACTCTTCCACGAGTTTTGAATATGTGTGCCACAAATTGCTGGAAATTGTTAAACTTTCTCCTTTTACAAAAAGTGAGAATGCATTAAAAAAACCCACCTATACTCCTGCAGTCCCACTAAGATCAGAATGATGGTTCACATATTTAAAATTAAGAATGTGCTGAGTTGTTCTCCAAAAATTTGTCCTGAAATGAACTTTAGCTGTGAACAGTTCGCGGAATTAATTTTTCAGGTTTTTGGGTAATTTTGCCCCATTAATCAAAGTCAGCACTGACACAGATGAGAATTCTACCTCTAGTTGTTGAGCACAAAGGTCCTTCTCAGCATAGAAGGAGACAAACCAGGACACATTATCTGTCAGGTAATCAGAGCAGTGAAAGGTGTACACAGAGACTGACTCAGAGCCATGGAACAGCCCGATTATAATGAACAAAACACAGATCAAAAATGCCAGGTTGTCAGTCCTGAAAACTTGCATTCTTTATCCATAAAAAACATGGATTAGTTGGCTCCAGCTTTGTCTATACCATTCCCATCAACATGCCCAAGACCTGAGCAGAATTAACTTCCATTTGGATGGGTAAACCTCCTTCATTTCCTTGCTGACAAAGTTAATGTGGAGGCCAATTAATGCCAATTATTTTATGATCCACCTCCCTTCCTCTGAGGAGTAACCATAGGAAATGATAACAGGGAAGCAGTGCTGAAATGAAAATTCTGAATGAGTAACTCATTTCAAAGCAGCAAAGAACTGCACTGAATTTATCCAGCTGACCACAGGTGAAGGGTTTCATAGACATTTATTAATCTCAGAGGCATCACACTGGGTTTCTACTGCTGAAAAATGAGGGGAAAGGAAGCCATGTGGGTTTCTTGATGTGGAAGTCTGGCTTGGTCATTCATTATCTGTGTAGTTTGATAATTACCTATTTCCTAGGTAAATTGCTTTGGACATTTACTTTGAGGTAGCAGATTAATGAAGTTCTTTGCAAACTTCAGGAACTTGAACATCTACAAAGCTTCCGGAAACACAATTTTCCAGGTCAGTGGTTATTGTACTTTCAGAAATCCAGCAGGCAGCACTCATTGGTACCTCAGCTTGTACAGAATTAGTCAAAACCTTCCTCACAGCAACACCTGTACAGATCTTTGAGTCCCCTAAATTTAAGTAGCAGGAATAATAAGCAGGCCAGTAAGTATGAACCTGGGATTTACTACACGGGAGCAATAAGGGATTTCGAAACAGCTGATAACTGGGCTGTCAAGGTCAGTTCAACGAGATAACACCTCTTCCCTCTGCTTGTCTTTAGGAGTTAAATCATCAGGACATTTGTGAGCAATGTGAAGTGCCTGGAATTGAACAAACTGTTTCTGTTTACACTTGTTTCATATTGGCACAACTCCGCTGGCTCTAATGGAGTAATATTAGTTTATACTCTTATAAGAGGAGACTTGGTGTGTGTTACTGTCACAGCAGCTTGGGTAGATCTCCCCACACAGCTTCACACGAGCTGCCAAAGCTCCCTGGGGATTGTTCTCCCAGCCCACCTTTCCCAAGTCCCCAGTGCTCTCAGCCCCCAGATCAGTGTCAGCAGCACAAACTCCAGTCACTCTAAGGGGCACATGGCAACATAATTTTTGGAAAAGCACCATCCTCACAGTGCTGTAGGATTTTTCTTACACCACCAGTCTCTCAACCTGAGGTTGCCTTCCCTTTGCAAAGACAGAGCAGGTTTTGACTGTCAGATTTGCCTTCATGTGACCACAGGCTGTCAGTCACAGTGCTGCTGGATGGCATTTCTTAATATATATATATTTCTTTTGATTCTGCAGAGGTTCGAACTATTTTGATCCTTCCTCGAAACTTTTTATGGGTTTTATCTTGTCATAATGGCAGAGAAATGTAACAATCCCATCCCTGGAGACCTCAGTTCTGTGCACGCCAGGGAGAAATGTGCTCAGATACAGAAACTCCTGATAGAGCATTCATTGGGGTCTCACAGGATTATACAGAGGGAAAGGGGCTGAAAGCTTGGGTTTAACTCATTCCTGAATATGGGGGTTGGCCTGGATTGAAGGAATAGCAGAATTAAAGGCACAAAAGGGGTTTGGCACCAAGGCTCTGCCCTGCAGGGCTTAACTGCTTGTACTTAACCCAGGACCCACCTCGCTGGGGCTGGGTGTGCCAGGCAGTGCCCACCAGACCCTCCCACCAGGAGCTGAGCTTTCCAAACTGTCTCCCAGCTGACTGTCACAATCCACACAATCCAGCAGCTCTGGGTATCATAAAGCAGGAGATTTTCACTGCAGGATTAAAGTAGAACTTGGTAGAATTTCTAGCTCAAGCCCATTGAGGATGTCAAGCAGAGGGATGAAAGTACCACAGCAGCTTTTTTGCAAGAGGTTGCCATGGAAGGCAAGGTTTTTGTAAAGCTACAAAGACTTTATAATAAACTATGGAAGACTAATCATAGAAAAACAATAGAAACCTTTATTTTATTACAAAATTGACTTACCAAATTGACTAGAAATATTCAGATAATACACAAATTGCTTTATACATTTTAATAGGGCTACATTTCCATGTCTGAGTATAACAACAGAGGAAAACAAACAAAACACAGGGGACAGACCAACAAATACTAAGAACTTGGATCATTTCAGAAAGTAAAAAAATAAAAACAACCATTCATGGTTATGTATATACAAAGCTGGACTTCAAACTGCATCATTGGAAAAACTAGTGACCATAACAACTAACATATAATATTACATGCAGGGCAGTGACAATTTTAACCTTTAGATACAGATACTGCAGTCTCCACAAGAAAAAAACCTATTTGAAATATTTAGGATCCTCATTTCCTGGGAAATTGTTCTTTGAAAGATACATTTTATAGTACTCATCTAAAGAAGTCACTATCCTGTTAGGATAATCAGCATTTAACAGTGGCAGAACCCATAGGATTCCAGTGGTTCCATTTTTGAATGAGGCCTTTTCATGCAATAAAAGGCCATTAAGGTTTGACAATAAAGGTGGGATAAAATGGTTTGTGCAGGAATCAGAGGCCTGAAACTTCCTGGGCAAGAGCAGAGATTGTGCCAGGCACAGCACTGTGTACAAATGAAAGTACTGTGCAGGCATGAGGAATGAATCCTGTTATGTACATTTGTCCTTATATTCTTATATAACACCAGAGAGATATCCTTTTTTAATTATCCTGATTTTCAAGCCCTGTTTTCAGCTTAATTCCTGACTGCCATCTCACATCTCAGCTTAATCCATGGCATTGATGATTGGTAAGGACTAAACCAGTTTCTTCTCCCTTAAACTGCCTTCCCAAGCTCTTCCACTCTGAGCTGACAGGGCCAGTGCAGTCAGGACTGAACCCAAACTGGGAGGCAGCTCTTTCCAGGCTGCTCTGTGGAAGAGCCCGAGGCTGCAATAATTTCCATGTGCACTGACAAGAACTGTCCAGAGCACTGCACAGCTCGTTGTCCTGGGCAGTCCCTCAGCTGCACTAAATCACTGTATTTCCACAGGTATGTGAATGCACATGATGTTTTTCTTTCCTTTTAACACTGGATGAACTAACTAACCACATTTTCCCAATAAAACAATCTGGGAGCTTTTCTTGGTGCTATTTCTGACTCTGCAGTTGTTCAAGGGATGGGTGTTGCAATTCTTCACTGGCTGGTGGAGCCTCCACAGCTTTGACTTCTCCAGTTGATGCCTGTTTTTTAAGAGGAGGCAGCAGCAGGGTTGTCATTTATTTTTCTGCAAGCTGTATTGAAGAGAAAAAAATCTATATTGTGATCAATTATTTCAAAGTAAACAGCACTGAGAAAACTTCAGTTAAAGGATTCAGATTATACTGAGTGATTTTCTTCCTGTGGTGTTGGCCAGCACAAAAATATCTTCCATAGTACTTAAATGTCACTTGATTTCTAATTTGAGGATTTAATTCTAGGTCAAAGACTTGGTTTTTCAATTTAGATTGTTAGACAAATAAGCTATTTTATCAGCTCATTTGTGTAAGCTCACGTGAGCAGAGAAAATCTTATGTTCGATTTTATTGAACAAAAATATATAATAAGTTGCAACATTGCATAACCATTTACAAATAGATTTTTTCTTTGTCCTTATACCTAAAATCAAGTTTTGTTATCTAAACTCTGCAGAGCACTGAGGTACTGTTCCTTCACTAAGACTATTTAATCCTTAAATTGATGCTCAAAAATCAAAGGCCATTTTTCAGGAAATTTCTTATAGAAATGCAGTGGAGAAGTTATATTATAACAAAATAATGGCTATTGTTTTCTCCAACAGTGTATACATTTTGATTTTACCCTTTCTGATCTGCATTATTGTTAAAAGCAATGAAAATTAATGACATTTCATCCATCTCACATCGAGAGGATGAAGATTAGACAAACACCTGTTGTCTTGCACTCCCAGTTCTATGGAAATTCTGGACGATGCTCAAAGCCAGGTGTGCTGTGCTCCAAGAGCCCCGTTCACTCACCTCATCTCCTGTGGAATGCGATGGGCAGCTCCCGGCTGGGAATGAGGATTCCCGAGTGCAGAGTCTCCACCGGCCTCTGGTCAGTGGCCACGACTTGGTATTTGCGGACGAGCTGAAACACAAATGTTTCCGTCAGTGTGCTTTGTTAGAAGTTGAATGCCCGCTGTGCACAAAATGACTTTTTTTTTTTGGAGTGTTTACCCAGCAAAGGGCCAGGTGGAGCTGCAGCTCTGCCACGCGGCGCCCGATGCACATCCTCTTCCCCATCCCAAAGGGAACGTGGGAGAAGGGACGGATCAGGCTCTTCTGGAACCAGCGCTCTGGTCTGAACTGAGTCCAGTCGCTGAAGTACTCCTCATTGCAACCCAGGGCATGGCTGTTTATCATCAGAACAGTCTAGAAACAAAGAGAGTCTCGTTACAAATCGGTCCAGAGCTGCCAAGTGAATCAGCTCGTTGATGGAAAGAACCAATGCAGCAGTAAAGGCGAGGCAGTTTCCTCAGAAGATGCCATGCAATTCCCTGAGGATTAGTCTGAACACAGAAAAAGTCACGGTTTCCTCAGGAAAAAATCATGAGAAAACTGGAAAAAAAATATTTGAAGCAGCACAGCAAAATGTTTTCTGACCAATATTTCTGCCTGAATCCATCAGCAGTGCAGGCAGGTTTGGGGTCGAGTTTATGGGAATCTTTGGTGTGAATTCTTCATTCCTTATGCCTCATCCTTTGGCAAAGTCAATTTAAAACTGAATTATGACCAACTTCTGTGGTTTATAAGACAGTTAATAAATGGCAAAACACCCTAGTAAGTTAAATTCATTGCCTTACCCCTTTGGGCAGCACATAATTTCCCAGAACCATTTCCGTGTCGATGGTGCGAGTGGTAAATGGCACTGATGGGGTTAATCTACAGTGAAAAAAACACAATGGGTTACATTTCCAGCATTTTTTCTTCCTGTATCTCTCATAGTTCACCTTAAACAACCAGATGAACAAAATTATGTGTACTGGAAAATTCTTACCCCTCTGGTACACACAAGCTGGTAAAAAACTTTGTGACCGTTTTGCTCTTATTTAGGAATTTTACCTCATGGACTCTTTCAGACATGCTTTCAGGTAAGGCATATTCTTCAAGTTCTCAGCACTTGGAGTCTCATTAGCAGCCAAAACATTCTTTATTTCCTGGAAAAGCTTCTGCTGGACACGTGGATTGCGTGAAATGTTATACAGAGCCCACAGTAAACTATTGGCTGTCTGAAAGAAAACAAAAAGAAATGTAAGACCTCCATTTGTGGTGACAGAAGGAAGAAGTTGCCAAAAGTTCAAAGCAGTGCTTATGGCTGGTCACTGATTTACGGTATTTTGAAAGCTTAAGTGATTATGAGCCATCCCAGTTGTTCTCTAGGAATGATGAGCAGAAGAACAAATCTATGATTTCAGGTAAATATTCGTTTGCACTTGGGCCAGCAAAGCAGGATTAGCTCCCTTCCAGGTGTCAGGGTGGTTGGGTTATGGAGGCAGGCAGGCAGTGGAAGGATTTGAAGCTCTTGCAAAGCCAGGTTTACCGTCTCCACCCCAGCAATCTGGAGCTCTGCGATGGCAGCGTACAGCTCCTTCTTGGAAAGTTGTCCTCCAGAGTAGATGTCACACAGAAAATCCTCCTGAGGGTTTGCAGAGTGCTTTTCCAGTCGACAGTCAATGGAGTGTTTGGCTGAGGAGGGAGGAGAGGGAGGTAATTAATGGAAAATCAGTAAAAATACTGTAAAAATAAAAACAAAGCCACGTCTGACATGCAGGACCTTGAAAGGAGGTGCCAAGCTGGGCTCTTTTTGCAAGCAGTGAATAAATAGCGAGTATATTTATACTGAATAAAGTATGGTATTTTCAGTCTTTAGACAAAAATCCCAGTCCCAAAAATCACTTTTGAACAGAAGAAATTCCTGCAAACTCTTAGGAATTCTGCTTTCTTAAATTAGGAAAGGAAATCAGTGAGACATTGAGCGAAATATTTAGCAAACAGAAATACAAGTGTGTGAAATTTATTGCCTCGGGTTTTCAAAGGGGATCAAGGTGTTAAAAAAATCAAAGAGTCTTAGTACTCAGACTCCCTGGGGGGAAATGTAAACCTTTGATTTACAAGGGGAAGGCACAAAGAGATGCCAAATTTCCACATGCTGGGGATTTTTTTTTAAATACAGAGAAGTAGATTTTGCCCAACACCTTGCAGTTCCTAGTAAGGAGTTATTCCTGTCAAGTGAAGGTGTTAAACTTTGTTTTTTCTGAACAAAACTGTTATAAAGTGTCTTTCCTAAACCCCATAAATTAAGAAGCAATAAAATAAGTGCACATGGGGCTGGCTTGACCAAAAGTCTTGAAGTATCAAGTACTCAAATACAGCCATCCAAGTGCCAAAATCTTTCTCAATTTTTAGTGACACTTGTCAGTGTTTAGCAAAATATTAAAAATACAAACTTGACTTCATATCTGGAGTTAGAGTAATTTTTTAAACCTTGAAGGCCAATTCATCTTAAATAGTCAAAAAAAAAATTGTCAAAAAGCCAAACTGTACCTTACAATTTAAATTGCTTCTAAGATTTACAACCATATTCCAGGTTGTTCAGAAAACCTGTAATTTCTTTATTTTTTTTTTAGCCGACAGGTTTTGTTGTGTGTAAAATTCTTGTTTCTTGGGAAAACAACTCCCTTTGAGGTCCCTTTGAGGGAAGTCCCTTTTCTCACTCATATACTTGCCTTTAAGAGATTATACACTTTCTGGCTATTTTACGACAGATTAAAGTGGAATTAATTGCTGGCTCCCAATATCCTGGGGCTTCCCTGGGAATTGAGTATTGTCCCACAACCAGACCTGAGTGTTAGTCATAAAAAACCTACTCCCATGTTGGAATTAGTCTGTGTTTAGTGCAGCAAAGCTATTCCAATCCATGTTGAAGTGATTAAAAGCAGCATAGAACAATAGCAAGGATGAAGAGAGTTAATTCCACCAAGTAGGAAACAGAGATAAAGGAAAAGAAGAGAAATTATGTTTAAAACAATAACCTGTTTTAAATATGTCATCCCATGCTTTAGTATGAGCTTGCCAGACTTTTGTGTTCAGCCCCTTGTGAAGTTCCACAGGGGTCACCATCATCATCCCAAAAGTGGCCATCATCTGTGGTGGAGAAAGATTTTGGGAAATCTGTCTTTAATCTATACTTATTTGCAATCTCTGAACGAAATAAGACTGTGAAGTAGGAGGCAGTTTTCAGGAAGGCAAGATTCTGGCAGATCTTCCATCCTGGAGAGAAACGATGGGTCTCAACCTACTTAGACCATATCCAGCTAAAAATTAGGGACAGTCAGGAGGAGGACATGAGGTTTCTCCAGTGGGCAGTGCATCTTCTCTACTTCAGGCACCTGTTTAGAATGGGACAAGCTAATTTTTGGCAGTGCCTCTCTCTCCCTTGACAACAGATGGAGCTAAAAAATTAGGCTGGGCTAGATGCCTATCTTTTGGATGACTAAAATTAGGCAGGTTTGTATCACCAGAGTCCAAGTTACAGCAAAATGCACAGCAGGTTTGCCTGCAGGAATGAGTAACCTCCAAATCCAGCAGTTTTGCATAATCCCACACAACCCCAGCAGTCCCACCCAGCAAAGAGCAGCGTTGCACAACAGGTGTCTCAGAGGGAGAGCAGAGTTAACCAACCAACCTGCCAACTCCACTTCCAGGATTACCCTGATGTCCATACAGCAGTTTTCCCTGTTCAGGATTAGCTTTGCACTGTAAGTGTCACTTTGGATGTGCAAAGCTGCCAATGCACAGGTAGCACAGAAGCTCGAGGTGCTGTTTTTCAGGTGACTCATTTAAACTGCTGCCTCTCATTAGCAGGAGGGGTAGAAAATCACTACAGCCCCAGGAAAGACTCTTCCATACCGTTTTTACTGCCTTGATGAAGTTCAGGCTTTCTTCTTCCACATCCTGCTGCAGGAGGCCAAACCTCTTTCCATACAGCACCAGACAGATACCTGTTGTTAAGCAGTACTATAATTAAATGATGTAAGCAAAAGTGTGTGTGTGTTGGTCGTCATTTGTCGAGGAATGGCTTGGATTATCCTTCTGGAAAATGTTCCATGATACACACCTGTGAGAGCAGCACTTTCTAAACACCTTCTGCCTCTTTCCCTCAGACTCGAGTGTCCAGCTAAGGGGCCCTTACAGCAGCACCACTGATCCCCTCACGAGCAGCAGAGCCTTCTGCCATGCAGGGCTGGCATTATTTGGTAAATAAGATATTTGGCAATGCTACTGAAGAGAACTGAGTGGCAGGAAAACTGGGCCTGAAGAGGCCATCTCCTCCAGCATTTCCTAGGCCATCTCCTCCAGCATTCCTAGGTCATCTCCTCCAGCATTTCCTAGCCCTTCCCACAGCCAGAAACCACTTGCAAACACTGACAGCATCCCGCACTCCACCAGTTTCCACCCCTTTCCACTTGCCTTTTCTTCTTTTTTTAAAGCTCTCACTTCCTATTTGTCCTTTTCCAAAATCAGCCTTCACCACTGACAGGGGAAAAAAAACCACTTTCAGGGCCTCAGTCCACAGGCTGCTGAGCTGAGCCAGCCAAGAGCAGATGGGTCTGGCAGAGCTTGTTCAGTAACACACCACAGCCAACATCCCTCTTTTTGGGAACCACTGAGGCTGTTTCTTCTGCCCTAGGTCATTCCTGGCAGATTCCATATAAAGCTTTCTAAAGATGGAGGCTCCTGACTTGGTAACTTATTCCAGTGCTTCTGAATCCCAACGTAAACATCTTAAATGGGATTTTCCAAGCTTTGTCTGCAATGAGCACTTCTTCACTGTTATTGGATCATTTCATTGATCTCGTGCTGCTGGTAATTAACAAATATCAGATGGACAAAAAAAGGTCATGTGCTATCTGATCCTAGTCTAGATAAATGCACCCTGATTCCCTAAGGTTTTGGATTTATAAACCATTACAATGTTTGAATGTTTTTAGTAAGTCATACAGGTAACTAAACAGAGAAATCTGTGTAGCTGCTGATGAATTTTGCCTGTGATAGTTCCCTGGATGTTCTGCAACTCAGTTTCCAGGATACTGTAGCCAACAGTTTGGAAATAATCAGCCAATACATTCATCCCTGATCACACTGGAACTGAAATGCCATGGCAGGTGCACCATACTCAGACAAAAAATGACTTACTTTCAAAGGACCATTTGTTGAATTCTGAATATACATCTTCCATCTGTCCATTGTGGTTACATATTTCATCTATTCTGTGCATGAAATCCTCCAGGACCTGAGCAGTGGAAAGAAGAGAGAGAAAATAAGGGATAAAATGACATCAGCTAATAGAAAGTCTGTGCAATTCAGTATTTCAACTGTCTTTTAAATAGATAGCAATCTTGCCTAAGAGAGGAATCCTTCTGTTTCCTGTTCTTTGAACAAGATTCAACTTCCCCGGGTGTGAATGTATGTTTGGATTTTACAGACTCTTGTGCTATCATGGCTTGTACTTCCATAAACTGAGCTTTTGTCCACAGGGATGAAACACTTCACTCTGGGGCAACACTGGAGTTTCACAACGAAGAGAATTAAGTTGTTTATCACAGATGCTCCTCAAACTAGGTGAGGAACACAGAGGTTAAGGAGGTAGGTGTTCCCTGATGGGGGTGGAGACATAAGAATGAAGGAGTAAAGGCAAAAACTACTGAACGCAAGAGAAGTAGGTAAAAACTGCTTGCAGGAGTCTGTGTCATTGTGGAATGATCTCACTGTTCTGTGGAGACAGATAGTCTCAACTACAGGTTTCTGTGTGGTCTCACTTTTGGTCAGACCCTGGCGATGAGTTTGTACTTGTTATTCCCTGAACAATCTGAGTATGAACTCGTGGTTTTATCACTGTACAGAATATCAGCAGCTATCCAGAGAAACCGGATCTGCTTTTATTCCCCAGGTTTGCAGAGGATAAAGGAAGGATTTCTCAAAGCCCAGTACCTCATTGATAGCCGTATCCAGCTTCACAACTTCCCTGGGCTTCATTAATTTCTTTTGAAAGGCACTTCTTACCCTCTGCCAGTCCTTTCCTTCCCTAGATTGAAATAAAGACAGCGAGGTTGGGAAGCGAGAGACTTAAAGAAGAAGAAAAGAAGAAGAAAACCCCAAACCCGCCGCACGTGCACCACGACACCGCTGATACTTCATCGCACCGACACCGCCTTGTGCTCCTTGGGGAGGGGGATGAGCCCCGGGAGCGCAGCCCGGGGAGCGGAGGGCAGGCTGGAGCATCCCCCGGGCACCTGGGACCCGCCCTATCCCGCACCGGCTCCCCCGCACGGCAGGGACCAAGAGGCCCTCCCGGCACCTCCCCGGGATGCTGTGGGTGGCACTTACAGGATGAGCAGCCCGTAGCCCTCGTCGCGATAGTCGCGATAGGCTTTCCAGGGCTTGATCTCGAGGCGCTGGGGGCAGGCGCTCTCCCGGCGGTACAGAGCTTCCAGGAGGCAGGGCGCGGCGATGTGCACCGAGTCGAAAGCCCCCAGCTTCATGCGGAAAATCTTCCCGAACCTCCGGTGGTACTCGGCCTGGGGGCGCAGGGGAGACCCCCGCAGTGAGTGCTCCCCTCGCCGCAGCACCTTCATCCCCATCATCCCCATCCCCGTCCCCATTCCTGTTCCCATTCCCGTCCCCATCCTCGTCCCCGTCCCCATCCTTATCCCCGTCCCCATCCTCATCCCCATTCCCATCCCCGACCCCGTCCCCATCCCCGACCCCGTCCCCATTCCCGACCCCGTTCCCATCCCTATCCCCATCCCATCCCCAGGGCTCTGCCGCCTCACCAGCGTCTCGTGCTGCCTCTTGAGACCCCCTTTCCAGAGCACGTCGGGCAGGCTGCCCATGAGGGGCCAGCTGGGGGGCCCGGGCAGGGTCTCCGCGGGCCGCAGGGCGCTCAGGGAGGACGCGGGGGCTGCGCGGCCGCAGGTGCGGGCGGGGAGGCGGTGGCGGAGGAGGAGGGTGATGCCGCGGCCGCCCATGGTGACAGCGCGGTGCCAGCGCCGCCCGCTATAGGGACATTTATAGCAGCCGGAGGTGCTGGACTTTCATCGGGGCCAATGGCAGCCCTGGGTGGGGTGGGGTGGGGCGGCTGCCCCGGCCCGGCCCGCGGAGCCCGCGGGGCAGGCGGGTCATCAAAGGGTTCAGGCGAGGCAGGAGGGCACCGAGCCAGCGCCCGCCGCGCCTCCGCCCGCTCCCGACCCGCCGGGCTGCGGGGATGCGCGATCCCCGTCCCCGCTGAACTCCCGGGGGATGCGCGGCCCCAATTCTCCGAACTCCCGAGGGATGCGCGGCTCCTGACCCGCCGGCCCGCGAGGGATGCGCGGTCCCAGTCCCTGCTGAATTCCCGGGGATGCGCTTCTGTGGTCCCCCGAGCTCCCGGGGGATGCGCGGTTCCGGCCCCCCAAAGTGTATCTTAGGTCAAAGCCCAGGAAATATTTGGAGACCTAAAGTAAATAACTTACTATACGTGTTCTTCTACTACGCTTCTCTTTTGCTACTGATAAAAGCGAGGTTTGATTTTGAGCTGCCGGGGGATGCGCGGCTCCAGCCCCGCGGTCCCTGCAGGCAGCGACACCGCTCCCTTCCCGAGCTGCCCGGCGTCCGTGCGAACGGTCTCGGAAAGCTGCTGCTCCCCCTCGCCTCTCTATTTATTTATTTATTTATTTATTTATTTATTTATTTATTTATTTATTTATGTTTAATTCGGCTTCCTACGGCCAGATCTCACCCGCATGAGCGCGGGGGGGCCTGTGATGTTCATCCTGCAGTGCACAGGTGCCAAAATAGTTCCGTCTTCCCTCAGTATTTGCGCGTTAATAGGACGGAATAAAAAGTGTCTGGGAGCTGAGGAATACCGAGTTGTGGTGTGGCTCTTACCCTCCTGGGCTGACTAACCATGGTTTTATGAAAAGGGCACGTGATTTATGGAAAGTGCATCATCAGAGAAGGCAAAATTCCCTTTGCTGTGGGGGTTGCTATAGACATGAAATTCTGACAAAAATCATTTATTGCCATAGTCTTTTAATCAGAAACTGTACAATAATGCTCAGAGATAAAGCATTTCAGGCTAAGCAAAGGCAGGAGAGGTGCAAGCACAGGTAAAGCTGCCCAGGTCACCTGGGAACTCATCTGTGTCCTCTCTGTGCAAGAGAATTCAGACAGGCTGTGGAACTTGCTGCAAGACAAAAAGCTACCCGTAAACCAGAGGATTTCCAGGAAAGACAGGTTTGCTACAATGAGGATTTGATTTTCCCCCACCCCACACTACTTTTTTTGTTCCTTCCCAAGGTGAATTTTGTGAGTCAGCTCTTAATTCCCTTTATTCAAGTGCGTGACAGTAAGATACAGAGTGTGCAGATACTTGGGTGTCTTGGACAAGGCGCAGGCAGAGGATCATCACAAGGTGGGTTTGAAACAGAACCTGAGACCCATAAAGGCACAGGTCTCAAAGTCCAATTAATAACAATAAGACCCCCAAGGTAGCAGTGATCAATGCAGAGAAAATGTACAAAAGCGTTACATCTCACTGCAGACTTTTCCTGGGAGTTTTGTAGATCCTTCCCAATCTTGCCCTTCTATTTCAGTGATTTTCTTCCGTGAGAAACTACATGGGCCACAAGATCAGAGCCCTTTCCAGGCAGGCTTTAAAATTAAAGCTGGTTCAAAGGTTTGTAACTTTTTTTCTTAGGGAAACACCACAGGTTGATGTTTTTGTGATTTGTTTTCTTTCAACCAGTCCTACTGAAACACATCTTGTTGTCTTCAGAGACTGAGTACAGTTCAGGCTCCATTCAGTGATAAGTTCTGAGAAACAAGAAGGGACAATTTGTGCTCTCTGTCTATATAAGGAGTCAAAATGAACTCATTTGAAGGGTCACAGATTAGTGCCTGTGAAACAATCTCTTCAGAAGAGTCTGGAATAGGCAAGTCAAGACTAAACTGGGCACAGGTCAATTTTTCCATGTTCTTCACAGCTATGGAGAGGAAACCACCCTGTTAATACGAAATCTTCTCTATTAAGCTTTTATTAAATTACAGAATGGAAAAGGTTTTATTTAACTCCTGTGGTCGTGATGTAACTCCCTGGCAGGGAAGCTGGTGTGTTTGTAGCTCTGCTGGGCCTGGAGCTGGGAGAGCTAATGATTGCCTCAAATTCTGCTAAAGTGCAGTTCCAAGGGCATTTTGAGCCTTCAATTCTTCCTCCCCCTTCTCAAAAGGATCTCAAAAACAAGGCTTTAATTTTAATTTGTGCCTTTAGAACATATCAAGAGTTGTTTTAAGAGTAAAGCAAGAGTTTGCAGCACTCTTGAGCTGAATTTTTGGGGGCATATCTTCACTTAACAGTGAATATGGCTCCATTGTCCCTCAGATGTCTATCCACAAGAATTCCCAATATTTTCTGATATAACAGCTAATGGCAACTGTGAGTGAAAACCCCTTTCACTTCTACACTTTGATGAGAAGTATTTTTAGGTCACAGACCAGGAAATATTTGAAGATCAAAAGTAAATAACCTATGATACATATTCTTCTACGCTTCTCTTTTGCTACAGATAAAAATGTGTTTTGATTTCTGCACTCTCAGATGTCAGGAGAGAATATTCCTTGAAAAACCATCTGCCAGCGTGATGCTTCAGGAGAAGATGTGCTGGGCACTGTTGTGCTGGTACAGAAAGGCACCACTAAACTCTTTAATCAGTACCTAAAATCCAAGTTTTAGAGCTGCTTTGTAAGCAGAAGTAATTACTGGTCTTACTTTTTGGGGGGCAAATAGTAACAGAGTCTTTGAATAAAGCTTGGAAATCCCATCAAGGCAAGATCTCCTCACCAGGGTTTAAGAGACTGAGATGTGCTTGGGAAGCTCATTGAAACACAACATCTGAGCTTCCAGTGAGCAGATCAAAAGTGCAAAGTGAACAAGCAGCTTTTCCTGTAGCACACTTCAAATACACTAAATAGCACCTAAATAACTCCTCGGTGGGAAAGAGCTTTAGAGTGGTGGTGGATTTTCATTCTTAATACCTGTCATTCCAGGAGGTTTGCTTTGTGACATATTACACCATTCCTGTCTCCTGACCTCTACTCTTTCTCCTTGTTGGAAAAAACCTTTTTGCTGATTTGGCTCTAAAATGTTTGTGAAGTCTCCTGTGTTTTCTAAAATACTACAAAATGTAGAAGTGCCCCCAGGAGAATGAGTAGACAATACAGGCAGAGTCTCTGTCACACACAAGGTATTTCACAGTGCTGGGAAGACAAATTGAAAGCAACTTGCAAACTCTACTTGTTATTGAAAGGGGTTTTTTTTTTGTGTTTGTTTATACACTTTTAATTCTGTGTTTCTTTCCAGCTGAGAATCTTAAGTTTTGTATATATCGATGAATTTAGCCTCAGCTTAGGAAATGGGAAAGTACAGTAATTCCCATTTCTACAGAAGAGAAACTGAAATGTTTGAAAATTGAGATCTCCAAGTTACTCACATTCACTGTGAAATGAAAGCAAAAGAAATCTTTATTATATTTTTACTTAAATGATACTTTTTAACACTAAACCTTCTGATATCACTGCATGCTGGATGATTACACTTCTTCAAGGTGACAGTAGCAGTGTGGAAATAAAGGTCTGCTGAGCAAACCAAGACCAAGGTACTCCTTAGAGAGGGAATCTAGAAAAACAGAGGTAGATGAACAGCTCAAACTCCAGCAGCCAAGGAATCTTCCAGCTGGCCATGACCTGTTTGGAGATATCTACCTCTGCAATAAACATTGCAACATCCAACTACTGAGGGAGCCTCTAAAGAAGTGCCTGGTGCAAGAAAATGAAGAGACTTCTTGACTTAAATCAAGCACAGTTTGCTTAAAAAAGAAAAAAAGTTAAACCATATTTTCTGTGAATAAATATTTATCATCTGCTTTACATGAACAAGCAATGCCCCCCAACACACTTCATTCCCTGGAGAGGTTGAGCTGACAAAGGGATAACTCAGGGAGAAAGTGGACAAGGAAATTGAGGTCCAGGACAAGATGCTCTGACAGCCAGCTTGGAAATACTCAGGACTTGTCAGGCTCTTCCATTTGATTGTGAAAATTAGAGTCACTCTCTGGGCATTACCAGTCTCCTGTGTCTTTTAGCAATATTGTCCTGCTTGAGCAGAGAAGTGAGTTGTGGTGGTGAGGGATTTGTGCATTAGGATGCTGTGAGAACAAATTACTGTCCCAGGCTGAATACTTCTCTTTGGACAGAACTGGTAGAAGTTTGGAACCTTTCATCACCTTCCCCAAGGCACGTTTAGTTTAAAAAACAGTAGTGTTTAGGAATCTGACAGAACATTTCATCTTTCAACTCCTATGGTTCATGTTCAGGAGGCAGGAATTTCACTCAAGGATGTGCCACCTGGGTAATACTGGAAGTCTTGGATTCTCTTTACTGGTGTTCAACACTTCCAGGGGGAAACTGAGGGAATTTGGAGTGAACTGCCAAAATCTGCTCCATCCCTGGAAGTGTCCAAGGCCAGGTTGAACAGGGCTTGGAGCAACCTGGAAGGTGTCCCTGCCTGTGGAAGGGGATGGAACGAGATGACCTTTGGAGTCCTTTTCAACCCAAACCATTCCGTGATTCCAGGAGTATAGGAATTCTTGGTGATCTTTCCCCACTGGGAAATTAAATCTTGATTTTAGCTCTGCTTACAGAAACACTGTGTTATGATACTGAAAAATTATGAATATTTTCAGTTTGAGGGGAATTGATAAGAGTACAATGGAAGTCAGTAACCAAAATCTGTTTGTCAAAATCAAGGAAAGCTTTCAACTGCAGGAACATCGAACATCCCTTTAATTCAAACAACACTTGAAATTTATAATAAAGTTCTATGCTTAAAATCTGAAGCTTTTAGTCCTTGTGGGACTGTCTAATTGCCTGTAAAAACAAGCTGTTGTCTGAGTCCTGAAAGAATTTGTTTAGCTGGTTATACAAGCCCTTGAATCAGACTCAAACTCATGCAATTTACTGGATTTGTTGATTAAGTCCGTAATGTTTGCACGGATCATTTTGCTTTCGATCTGATGGATGTTTCTGCTGAGGTAAAACTGATCTCATACCGAGCATTTGGAAAGCAAACAGATTCCTGTTTCTTGCTCACCTCCATGTCAGTGAAATGTTACCAGCCACTTTGTCAAAGAAAACACAACCGTGTTGTTCTTGTACATTTTGCTTACATTTATCTCACAAAAATAAATAATTCTTGTTCTTCTGCTGACATGTTACAAAGTTTCATAAAGGATAATTGGGTGAATATAGTCTTTCATGTTATTTTGTGTTATATTCCTAGAATTAGCTTCACAGGTATTAATCTCTGGTTTCTAAATTGCCCTGAAATACCAAGATAAAAGGTGATGCTCTCATGAATTTAGCACCTGGAACTCTTGCCAATAACCGAGAAAGATGGTTGAGGAGGTGGATTTAGTGACTAAGTAAACAGCACCTGTCCCCTGAGTTAGAACAGAACCCAGAGCCCCAACTGCTGGTAGCACTTTCTGTGCCATTTGTAGGTAATTCCTTCTGAGTGACACCATCCCAGTTGAGTCCTTTGCAAGTGTTCAGAGGGGAGGAGACCTAGTTATTAGCATTATCATCATCTTGCCCAAGATTACTATTTGGTGTTAACACCTGGTCTCTAAATTTCCCAGAAATGGCAAATAAATAGGAAGGTTTTTAATGTTTTTTTACTATTATGGAGCACTGCTGTTTCATCCCAGGGCAGGGGGAGGGTAAAACAACCCTTGTCTGATGAAAGGTCTAACAGATATGTACAAGATACTATTAATCCAGAATTACTTCTGTAAAACCCCAAAGAGATGAGTTTGAACTTTAACTGGTGAATTGCTGTGAGCTGAGGGCATTTTGCTTCTGTTGTCTTCATTAGAGCCCTAAGAAAATATGAAAACTCTCTCTGCCTTTGCCATTAGTCAGTCAAAAGGCACTTGGGCTGTGCTTGGCTGAACTCAATACCCTCTGGGCCACATCCTGGTTCCTCCTATTCGTTGCTTTTGGAGGGATTAGAGCAGACTGCAGCAGTGGGTCATCAGATAAAGCCTTAGCCTGAAATCCAGCTGGTTATTTCAGCTCCAGTGCCTGGGCACAGACCTCTCTGGGGAAGAGTTTCAGTTCAGATTCACTGGCTGCAACATTGCCCTTGGGAAAACATTTTATGTATTTATTGCTTTATTTGGTAAAGCAGCAAATGAGCACATCTGATGTATCTCTGAGGAAAACTCTTCTCCCAAAATCTGTTGTGGTTCTGACAACACTTTCCCAATCCAGAGGGGAAAAAAAGGAGGAAAAAAAAGAGAAAAAAAAGGCTTGTACACATTAAAAATGATGAGTAACACTACACTAATATTACTGACAGATTCCTGAGAGTTTAGAAACAGCTTTGGATTCAGTGGCATATAAATTTGTTGTGCTTTAAAGTGAGGGAACCCAGTGGGGTGATGGTTGTGGAGGGAACAGGACTCTACTCCTCCTTAGGTGTCTTTTTTAATAAATACCTAGTGACCTGAGAAATTGGCACTGACAGTGCTTCTCTTAAAAAAGAATTTATTTCTACCTTTATGGGTGTAACTGAAGACCTAATTCCAGGTGGTTTGTGAGCAGTTTTCATTGAAGATGAAGAACCAAATTAAAAAAAAAAGGGCAAGACTGCTGTTGCAGCTGAAAGCCCTGTAGAAAGATTTCCAGTACAGGCCACAAAAAAGTTTTTGGGAAACTGAGAGATGTTCCATCACTAGAAACATTTATGGAACAAGATGGACTGTAGAGTAAGAGAGATATAGGGCTAATATTTTAGACTCTGGAATATTCCCAGCAGTGGTGGGGAAGGGCAGGGTTGCAGAGAGAGCTCTTACCTTTTATTTGAAATAAATCCAACATGAAGCAACAACAACTGTTCTGCTGGGATAGAATTATGGGATTATAAAGCACTGTGTTTACAGAATATGCTGTTCATGAAGGTGGAATAAAGGTCTTTTAATGTGCTTAACCATGAAGGGATTTCCCAGCAAAAGGGAATCTCCAGCTTCCATCTCAGGCACAAACAGAAACTCCCCTTGGCTCCACAGGTCCAGCTGACTCTGCAGAACCATCTGCCAAGCACTCTGGGCAGGGCAAGGACAAGTTTCCCTCACAGAGGGTGAAGTTTTTTGGGATTCCTTGCAGAAGGAACCTAATGCAATTCAATAACTAATGCTGGATATATATGAACATAGGGGAGGGCTTGAAGGGTGAAAGGGTGATGTTGCTTTTGACAAACAGGAGGGATCTTCTTTCTTTGAAAGAACGAGGTTACAAATGTGAGAAAATCTGCCTTCCTTCCCTCAGATCACAAAACAACGAAAAACTTTCAGATCAGGGGGAACTTGACCTATAAACACTTGGGAGTTGTATCATTAAGAACTGACATGCCCTTTTGGAAAAGAAGAACACCCTCAGAAGGGGATTTTGTTCCTTGAACCTCTGTTGCCTGGTATATTGGTGCAAGAAGGGCAGACAGACATTGTGACACAAGGACCTTCATTCCACAGTGAGTCAGGTTCTCTAATATTGGGAATGTCAGGCTATTGCCACCCCCGTGCCTACATGATGTGGAAGCTGCACTCCTTTCATGTACTGGCACAATTAAAATGCTACAATTTTGTGTGGCTTTTGCTAAAAGGGATCCACTTCATAAAGACCAAACCTGGATAAACCCAACCACTTCATCTCCACTAAACTTTCTCCATTTCTAATGCCCCTGGTGTTAACAAGCACCACTGACGTGTGGGTGTTCCAAGGTGCTCAGAGATGAGAAGGCTCAGGGAAAGGGGGCAAGAGTTTGGTCATTCAGAACGACTCAGGCAGAAAAGAGCACGAGGAGACTCTTTCCCACCGAGCTGGATTGCAAAAGGCTGAAGTGAGGAATGTGAAAGTGTGGCAAAGAACCACAAAGGAGACGTGAGCTGAGGGGTGTGGAGGGTACAGACAGCAGTGGAAGGGATCCCACCAGAGCACGAGGTGAAGGAAACCACACCAGCAACAACAACAAGGACCAGCACAAGAAAGAGCAAGTCCTTTTATGCAACTGAAAGAGAAATGAGGTCACCGAGTTCAGTGGGTTTATGTTACTCCACCGCTGGATGTTTGCACTCGTGCACTGTTTTCACTTTTATTTACATAAGAAAGGGCTCCAGTGAGTTACTCTTGGCAACGTGCTCCCCCCACAAATCCTGCCTGAGCATGTGGGAGAAAAAGATTTATTTTCAAAGCCTTCGAGTCATCGAATTCTTACGAAATCCACTCCTTTTCTCTTGAAGAAAATTGCATTGGCTCAGACCTGACATGTATAATTCAGTTAATCTATCCTTTCCTAGGAGGATCTTTGAGAAGGGAGAACACAGATGATTTAGGGAAGAGTAGGAGAATGACCAAAGAGATGAGAGTTTATTCTCTGAGAAAATAGGCTGAGAAATAGGTTTATGTTTTATATAAATTAATAATAACATAATTCTCTGAGGAGAATTTTCGTGATTAATTTTTTCCCCCTTAGTGGGGAAACAAGGCAAAGTGGGGTACCAAAATAAAATGCAACAATCAGCCTGAGGGACAACCAAAATCAAAATATTTTTTCCTATTCTGTTTTTTCTCCTGGTTTGTAACAGGAGTTTTGAAATGAGCAGTCATTCTGAACTGAAAAAAACCCCCAAAACCCCAAAGGTTTTTCATTCAATAAATATCATAGAATATAATATTATAGAGCATTTTCCTATATTATAGAGTATTTTTTACTTCTGAAATTCTTAAGGTAAAACCTGCTGCAATCTTTCCCACGAGTAGGTGTGACTTTCTTAAATTTATTCAGCCAAAAGCAGTTACTGAAGGAGCTTCCAAAGCAGCTCTACTGTGAAATGAAGCTGAACACCACTGGTGTGAGATCCATCTCCATAAGGAATAAAGCAGGAACCCCAACTCTCCATTCTCACAGGAATAATAAACTTTTAAAATATACACCCATTCCTCTGTTGGGTGTTGTCTTTTATTGCTTTCCACAGATCCCCTTTGGAATGGGCTTTTATGAGGTTTTACAGAGCAAGGATTCCCCTGCAGGGGCAGGACTGGGTTCTCCCTCAGCAGCAAGGGGTTCTATCAGGAGCAAACACACTCTATTCCTGTGTTTTCCATTGCAATGGTCACTGGATAACATCCTGAGGTATTTATGGTTCAGGTGTTAGGAAAGGGGGGGGAGATGTGATTTTGGGTGTCATCAGACAGCAGGGAAGTGCATCAGCCCCTGGATCAGGAACGGGAACCAGACCATTGCATGAAATCAGGGTATTGGGGTTTTAAATCACAGCTGGAGAAAGAAAGGTAATAAACTGTGTGTTCAGGGAATGGTTTGGTCTTGGGGCTCCGAACTGCTGGAGGACATTCTCAGCATCTCTGGGGTCAGCACCCAAACTGCCTGGGACCAAACCCTCTGACCCCAGTCAGGTCCTGGCTCACAGCAAGATCCCAGCTCTCTGCAGACACTGCTCAGGGAGCTCGAGGCCACACCCCAGCTTTCCAAACTCTCTTCTGAAACCAGACATTTTTAAATTACACCATCCAGGGCCCTGGACTGTCCATACCCAGGTACCTTCTTTGGGTCTTAGTCTAAGAGCTTTCGACTGCAGTTCACGGGAGGGTATCCCATCCCATCCCATCCCATCCCATCCCATCCCACCCTATTCCATGCCATGCCACACCATGCCATGCCATGCCATCCTGTCCTGTCCTGTCCCACCCCATCCCATCCCACCCCATCCCATCCCATCCCATCCCGTCCCATCCCATCCCGTCCCATCCCACCCCATCCCGTCCCATCCCATCCCGTCCCATCCCACCCCGTCCCATCCCACCCCATCCCGTCCCGTCCCGTCCCGTCCCGTCCTGTCCCATCCCGTCCCGTCCCGTCCCATCCCGTCCCATCCCATTCCCGTCTCATGGCGCCCCCTGGCGGCCGCAACTCTCCCTTTCCCCCCGCAGAGGCCCCTCCCCTGCGCCCGGGTCGTACCAAGCGCCGCGGGGATGGGCTCACATTCATTCCATGCCTCGTCGCTCCTCTGGCCATTCTGCCGTGCTGAGAGCGGCAAAAAGTAGGAGAAGACGCGACTCTCGCAGAGTATCCGCTGTCAGGCTTTTTTCTTTGCTTTTCTTCTTTTTCCCAAATCTGCAGCTCCCCCTCTGCGCGGAGGGTGAGTGGTTCAGCCCGACCAACATGGCGGCCACCATGAAGAAGGCGGTGAGTGCGGGACAGGGCCCGGCGGGGTTTGCCTCTTTCCCGCTGGGATTTGTTCCCTTCCCGGAGGAATTCAGTTCTTCCCCGACCGCTCCCTCCGCCCAGGGGTTTCCCGAGGCCTTCCGCTGCCTGTCTCTGCCCCCGCAGCCCCGGGCTCGGGTGGTCCCTGCCCTGGCCCCGCGGGTTTGAGGGCGTTCCGGGGGCTGTGCTGGTGCGGCTCGTTGTGCACAAGGGGAGGGTCAGGGTGTATATTGGGAAAAAATTATTCAGTGAAATGATGGTTAATCACGGAATGGTTTGGGTTGGAAGGGACGTTAAACTCATCCAGTCCCACGCCATGCCATGGGCAGGGACACCTTCCACTAGCCCAGGTTACTCCAAGCCCCGTCCAACCTGGCCTTGGACACTTCCAGGGACGGGGCAGCCACAGCTTCTCTGGGCAACCTGTGCCAGGGCTCACCACCCTCCCAGGGAACAATTTCTTCCTAAAATCTAATGTAACCCTTCTCTGTCAGTTTGAAGGCATTCGCCTTGTCATTCCAGACCCTTGTAAATGGTCTCCAGAGAGCACTGGAACGGGCTCCCCGGGAAAGTGGTGGAGTCACCATCCCTGGAAGTGTTTAAAAAATGAACTGTCAGGGAAAGTCTGTGTGGTCACAGGTCAGGGGGTTAAAATCCTCTGTGGCACATCACAGATAACCACATAAAATGTGTTGCTGACAGATCCCATGGATGTGTTACACTGTTCCTGCAGGGATTTTGGAGCTGAGTGTCCTGTTCAGCTGCCAGCCCTGTCCAGGAAACAACCTTTGGCTTTAGGATGCCATGGATGGCTGGTGTTTTAATTGGGTGTTACCCAGCTAAATGTGGGTATTTCTGATGTCCTTCAGGAGGCATTTTAAGGAGTCAGATGTATAAGCACAATGTAGTGGCTGCAAGATTATTTTTCAGAAGCTTTGTAGGAGTAATTTGGTAGTGAGACCCAAGTTAATGTAAGAAATGAAGTGTTCATTTTGCCCTCTCCTCCTTGCAGGCTGCAGAAGATGTTAATGTCACTTTTGAAGATCAGCAGAAAATTAACAAGTTTGCAAGAAATACCAGCAGGATCACAGAGCTGAAAGAAGAAATAGAAGTGAAAAAGGTATCTTTGCTTCAGATATCACATGTTCTTCATTGCCCTGAGTCAGTTTTCAGCTGTAACAGAAAATAGGGGCTGTGGATTGCTGTGAGTTGAAGTAATGCTTTGATTCTAATATGGGGTTTCTGATACTTTGAAAATGGAGAATGGTGAAGGGGAAAAGAATTAACAAGAAATAAAGATCTCTAGAACCATTCTGCATGCAGTTCTTGAAAGTCTTGAGCTGTCATATTTGAAGCATTATCTCTCTATAGTGGCTGTTTGTAGGGCTCTTAGTATTTCCTGCCTGAGATTATTCATATTTATTTTGTCTTGAGCCAAAAAAGCAGTTGTTGGTTACATTCTTTTGATGTGTTGGCAGACTGTCATTAAGAGCACAGAGGTTTTATTTTGCTGAGCTGGAGAGGATACATCATTCTCATTATTAAGTCACTTTCCTTCAACATCACCCATAGAATTTCCAGAGAAGCTTTACCGAGTATTTACAAACTGCTACTACTGGCACAAAATGTTTTTTGTAATTATTTTGCCTGATATGTTCTTGTAAAAATGTTCCTTTTTATTTTGATGTTCCATTGATGGCTTAAGGTGCTGGGACTCTGAGCAATCTTACTTTTGCAATTAAGTAATTACCGTTTGCCATTTTAGGTGCTTTTCTCTTTGTTCTTTAGCTAAATTAAAAAAATCTTGTGTAAAAGCATATCAGATATTACTGAAATTTAAATTTGCTGTACTTCCCTTGCCTAGACAGAATTATGGTATTAATGACGGATAATGAGTATTGACTAGGAATTTCTACTGGATTGAATTTAATACTGATGCTAAATTACAGCTCTGGAACTGTTCCTTTAGATATTCTGGTGGTAGGTGGGATTTATGCCCCAAATCCAGACTCACTGAGTTCCTTGTCCAACTGGTGGCATGACATAGGTGTTCCTTATCTAACTGTGTGCATTGAAACACTTGACCTGGTACAAAGGGAGCATCTCTCTTATATCTTGATACTTAGAAACAACTTCAGAACTTGGAAGATGCTTGTGATGACATCATGATGCTGGATGATGCAGATTCCCTTCTGATACCCTACCAGATCGGGGATGTCTTCATCAGTCATTCCCAGGAGGAGACACAGGAGATGCTGGAGGAGGCAAAGGTGTGTCTGGGCAAACAGGAGCTCCTTGGCTGTCCTGTCTGTGTGCTGAGCACTGCAATGGGGTGATCTGTCCGTCCTGTGAACCTTTGACTTTCTAAACTTTGATTTGGGATTTGAGGAGGGGGAGTGGATTTAGGATTTGAGTTGTGTGTGCATGGTAAGTCCCAGCTGGGCTATCAGATACAAAGTCACCCCAGCCTTTGGCCCAGCAGGAAATCCTGCAGCCTGACTGGGCACTCAGTTGGCACAGGGACACCTCTTGGTTGGTTATATGTTGTGACAAACATGACTCTCTTTTATATAATTGGTTGGGGTTTTTTCTCTTTCAGAGAAGTTTACAAGAAGAAATCGAAGCGTTGGAGTCCCGAGTGGAGTCAATTCAGAGGGTCTTATCTGACCTCAAAGTTCAGCTCTATGCAAAGTTTGGAAACAACATAAATCTTGAGGCTGAGGACAGTTAAAGCTTTTCTAAATACAACATACATTTTTTTCCTTAGTTTATTAAATGTTTTGATAACATTGTTTTCAATTACATTGGAAAAAAAAAATCCACCACTTTCTTTTTGTTTTTTCTTTTTTTTTTTGTACTTTCCTGTCTTGGGTTCCATATATTTAATGAGAACTTTCTTATTTTGGTTACTGCAGTTATTTATTTGTTCAGGAAAGCCTTTGCTTCATCCTGTTGGTAAAGCATCAAGATTGGAATATTTGCATTGTTTATTAAAGTAATAAAGTCAGGCATGTGTTGTAGTTTCCTTGGTCTTGTTTTCCACTCCTGAAAATGCTTAAGTATGAAAACAACAGGAATGGGGAATTTTTGATTTGCACTGTGATGGCTGTTTGATAAAAGCTTCTCTGGGATATACATGGCAGGATTCAGCTGTGATGCTCTTTAGCTGGTTTTACCAGCCTTCCTGGAACTCCTAAATGCATCTTTTGTGTTTCAGTCTTAGCTCAGGCAGCTCAGGGATCAGTGTTTACACTGATAACTTGGTGCACAATGTGGCAGCAAATTGACAGAGGAGAAAGAAAGGCTTTTTAAAGCTCACACTGATATTGAAGAAAAGCTTTTGGAGTCACCATATTCAGTCATTTACTACTCTGTATTTGGAATCACAAAAGATGCTGTAAGTCACAGTAGTGAGTCTTACCTTCTAATTTTCCTCAACAGTCAGTTTCTAAATCCACATTTATAGACCAAATTGATGTCAGAATTGTTCCTGGGTGATGTTGCTATGTCAGCATCAATCCCTGAAACTACACCTCCATCACTAGGTGGAGCTGAATGTCATTTTAAATGTCTCAATTGGCTGACTCACAGCCTTAAAAAAAAGGTGTTGTCTCACTTTTGGACTTTTGGCTGCTTTGATTAATGTATTTCTCCACCTGCTCATTATGACTTGACTTTTAAAAATTAAATCTTAGCACACTTTCTAAGCTATTTCCCGAAACAGTGGACAGAGAATTCAGCTGGCCAAATATTAATCTTCAGTTGCTATTCTTAATAGAAATAATCAGATTTGAGATGAGTATATTTTTATAAAATTACTAATACCAAGCAATCCTGTGTCAGTTGTGCAGCATCTCCTCTTCAAGCAGTGTGAATGTTGTGGTTTTAATTCAAGCCTGTGCCTCAGGAAACACTCCCAAGTTTTTCCTTATTTCCTGAGCGAATGGTTCAGCTCCTCTTAGATACAGTGTGGTTGTTGCAGCCATGGAAACTCTGCTGCTCTCTCGGGGGCAAATTTGGTGTGTTATCCAACATCCAGTGCACTTTATAAACCCAAGAACATGTGAAAGAGTTTTTTTCCCAGGTGAAAACTGCTGGAGTTTGATCCATAACGAGCAGCACCCAGCAGATGGCATCAAAGAACTGGGAATGCCGGTTTTTTGGCAAGGCCATGCCAGGCTGGGAGTGCCACTGCTGGTGTTAGTGAAGTGAAGCTTTGGCTGCAGGGGTCACAGATTGGTGGGTGCCAGTTTAAAATTCCCTGCTGGGTGACTGCTGTGCCAGCACTGCTGTTCTGAGCGTGTCACAGCTCTGCAGGTATTTCTAAGGATTGGGATTTCCAGGTAGGCCACAGTATGGATATGGCTTCATTATGGAAAAGTCATAGAATGGTTTGGGTTGGAAGGGACCTTAAAGATGGTCTGGTTCCAACCCCCCAGCCATGGCAAGGTATGGTATTATCCCTGCTGTTCTTTGCTCCTAAAAGTGCAGTTTTCCATATATCCAGTGCTGGTGTTTAGGGAAGGCTGTTAAAGTGTCTTTGGGAGTGCCAGAGGTCTTGTTTTGTGCCACCATCCCCTTTTTGTCTCTTTCTTTAGGGTTTGATGTGTGTGATGCCTCTGGCCCATTTGCTTAGTCCTTACTTCATAAATGTGGGTGCCTTTTTGCACCTGGGGTGTCCAGTTTCCTTGCATGGTTTGGACAACTGTGTTTGCAAGTCAGGCAAGTAATTGTGCAACAGAATTTTTCAGATTAGCCTCTGAATTTTTGTAATTTACAGAAATACTGTGCCAGGCTATCATTTGATATTTTTATATGTGTAAAAGAGAACATGCAGGAAACACTTTTTTACTCCTAAGTTGTCAGTGTGGAAGTTAATTTGCAGATTGTACATCATTTGCTTGAAAGTGTAACCTTTCTCCTCCCTTGTGAATATTTTCAGTTGTTTTTCAGTTGGCATTTATTCTGTTTGGCACCCCACTTTCTAAGTACTTTTTGGTAGACTGGAAATTTCTATTTTCTGTTGTAATGTTTGCTTTACTCTGCCTGTGTTTGCTTGTCTCTGGGTCAGGTAATAGAAGTCCATGAAAACCTGATGCTCTGTGCACTCTGTATGTCATGAATCATTTAGCTACACTTGACAATATAAATTTTTAAATATCTTTGTCAGAATGCAAATAGTTTATTGTCATTTTCTGTATTGTCAAGGGAGGGACATTTGTAAAGCACCTGAAAGCTGAAATGTGCCATAAAAGTGCTGTTACTTTAATCTGAGGGCATTTAGAGTGTTGGCCAAGGATCTCTTAGTGTTTGAATGAACTATTCAGCTCCGTCTTTGGATTAAAACACAATTTCAGGAGTGGTTTTGTTTTGCAAGTCCCAGAGCCCTCCATGGCTGGGCTGGCACTTGGCTGCAGCAGTTAGAGCAGGTAAAGCAGCCAAGCTGGTGAGATCCAGCTCATTTCAAAGGGCCTCATGCAGAGGAGACTCAACAGTTTTTCCAAGCAGGTTGGTGATAGCTCTGTCAAACATGGTAGGATGCAGTTACTGTACTTATTGTATTTTCAGAGGCTTGTTTGTGATTCTGTACCTCGTCATCTGATATAAAAATATTTTCCACTTGATGGTCTCCAGCATAACCTTCTCCAGTGGAACCTTCATTAGTGCACTTCACTTCTGTAGAGCAAATCCTTGGATCCCTTTACACTCCATAATATAAATGTGGATAATTATTCAGTCATTTTAGGAAGTGGTGTGTAGCTGAAGTACAGATAATTTTGTGGTAATAACTAGGACTTCATGGAGCAAAAAGATCATGAGTTCTGAATACTGAAGCCATATTTTCTGTAGGAGCAACAGAACTGAGCAGTTTGGTTTGCGTGAGTCAGTGGTTCAGATAATTTATCTAATGTTATTCTAATAGTCTGATTCATGAAAGAGAAAAAAATAGGGATGTATAGAGGCATAATGAGGGTTGACAGGAATTATTTACAACCAAGTTTGTCTTTATTTAGATTGTATGAGTCATGCAGAAAAACAAATTATTTTGTAATTAAACATTAGCTGCTGATGGGGCTGCACAGAACACAGAACACCAAACACAGTGGCCAGGGAGGATTTCCTCAGCAAGGGGAAAATTCCCCATTTGCTTTGTCAACACAGCCCAGCACAAGTGAGGGAAAACATTGTTCAGTGGATTTTTACATTCTGTCAAGTGTTACCCCTTCCAGCACAGAACATCAGTCCATCATATCAAGTTTGGATGATTTTCTTGCCTTGTTATCTGTAGCAAAAGGACTGTGCAGACCAGACTTACAGTGCTCTGGTAAAGTTACAGGTTTGTTTTTTTTTGTTTTTTTTGTTTTTTTTTTTATTGTATTTAGAGTATGTGGACATCAGTGTGAATTAAACCAGACTCATGGGTCAGGGCTGGCCTTTGAACAACAACACTTTATGTATTTATATATAAGACCTAAGTGCCTTTGGGTAACAACAGTGGTGAATCAACTCAGATAAAAATTATTAATCTCAACACACATGGCCAAGGACTGATGGCAGCTTTCCACCCAAGACTGGTTTTTATTAACACTTGGGGGGAAAATAATAAAACTTCCATTTGTGCTGTGAAAGCTCCTCGTCCCCCAGTTGTTTAATATTGCTGTGAAAAGTCCACCCAGAAAAGCTTTAGTTTGCTTCTGAAAGTGTCTCCCAGCAACGGTGTTAAACCTGTCAGTGATCTCAAACAGCCTCTGGGCAAGATTTTAAACAAGTCTTGACTCTCCTTGTAGGGATTGAAGAAGTGTTCATGTGTTTTTCATGTGTGTGCTACCTGAGAGAAACAATTGTTAGAATTGAAGCTCTTGAAAAGAGGAGCAATGGATGTGTTGGAGATGTTCAGCATAACATTTGTAGTGGTTGATTTTTACACTATGCAGAAAATGCTGCTACTACACCTATGCAGACAAATACAAATATTAAAAATCACCATTTTTGAAAAAATGGTCTTCACTGTATGAGAATTTTAGTCATAATTACACATTTTATTGCAGTTGTGATCTTTGAATTTAGGAAAGTGGTAGAAAAATCAACTGTAGAATTTGTTTTATTCGTTAATTTATGTGTTAATTTGACAGAGCTACAGTTGAAGATGTTTTTCTTTCTGTTGTCTTCACCCTCCAGTGGTACAGAGGAGCTGTACAACAACTTGTGGGTGTTACTGTGAGGTTGCAGTTTTGCAGTTACCCTCTCCCAGATTATCTTCCTCACAGTTCATTCCTGTGGGATGTAGCCCTGGAGGAGATCATGGTATTTATGAATAGTCAAGGAGTGTTTTATAACACTCATTTTTACCTCTGCAGTCACTTCTCACAGCTCATTATTGCAGGTACAAAGTATTGTGGGATGAAGAACTGGTTATATGATGCTCTATATTGTGGGTTGGTTGACTGTGGGTTTCTTGTTTTCTTTTTGTTTTTTAAGCTCTTGAAGAAGAAATAACTAGAGGGCAAAAAGTACAAATTTATAGTCAGCTTTGCATTGCACACAAAGCTCAAAAACATCACTATTTTACCTATATGATATTGAACTGTGGTAGCAAAATTTATCTCAGATGAGACTTGGAACTAAGATAATATTTTTATTGCTCCCCAAGCAGTGGCACTGAGCTGGTGCTTTGCATTTTGTACATCTAGTTTGGACTTTGGAAGCTTTCCCTTCCCAGCCAAGGAATGTGTGTATTTATGGTGCTGCTTGGTGACATCAGCACAGGAATGTCACATCAGCTTGGCTTTTATTTATTGTCACTGCCTGGAACTTCTTGACACATAATTTCATTGCCATTAGATTTGATATGACAAACATCTAATAAAATAAAATTGTGTTTCATTTTATATGAAAGCAAAGATTTATTTAATATTGTCACGAAGTTTCAGCTGATTCCTGTTGCTGTGGCAACATGCAGTAACTTGGTGGTTAGCTTAGGAATTAGCTCAAGAATTCCTTGAGTTGGATGTCAAAGAGGAATAACTTGCAGAGCTTTCCTTAAACTGAACAAGACAGGAGGGAGAAAGATCCCAGACTCTTAGATTTGACTCTTGGCTCTGCTAAACCACCCCTGAGGGCACCAGGCACTTTAGGCCAGAGGAAGGAAGTGAATTAAACATAAACTTCACCAATCTCTTGTAATCTGGTGAATGTAGGACCAGAATGTAGGTCAGTCCAACTCTTATCATTAATTTAATGTTTTAAGGCTTAAGCCAACCATTAATCTTCAGTCACTGAATATTTTCCTGTATCCTACATAAAAGTCACACAAATAATCCCTCTGACTGAGGAGATCAGGGCAACAGTTCTCCAGGCTGAGGGGCTGCACAGAGGGAACATTGTCATAGACTAGTTTTATTCTTACCTCTCTTTTGCCCACTATGGATTGTTCCTGAAGGAATGGCATGGGCTGGAAGGATATTAAAATAAGCTTTTGTGGCCTCTCTGACACAATCGTGAGCACAGGGCATTCCTGGACTGCATTCTGACCCACTACAAGAACTGTTTGTTTTGATTGGATGCTGTGAGAATATAAAAACACCTTAATGTCTCGTTTTTTGAACACTGAACCAAAATCAGCATGCTTCTGAAATTTCTTTTATTAATGAAATTCCTGTTCGGTTCTTTTTCTCCTCCTCAGATTAGCTGGCTGTATTTACTTATCTGCCTCAGCTATTGCAAGGGTGAATTAGTCAATGTTTTGAGAGCTTTGTAAAGCATCATGTAGGTGTCAAGATTTTAAATAATCTCTCAGATAGCATTTATCACTGTATTTAATAGGCTTTCAATTAGAATGCCAATTAACACTGATTTGTTTTAAGGAAACAGACATAGTTTTAATTACAGCATGCACATCCAGCCTGGTATTTAATTGCAGCAAGATTGCTGAAGTGCTGTCTTCATCCCTAGATGCACAAGGACAAAGCTTTTACTTAATTCTCTGTAATTAGGATGAAGTAGGAACATTATCCCAGCAGGTGCAAAAGAGCTCAAAAGGGAAGGGCTGAGGAGCAGGTTTTTGTGGCCTTGCTGCTGAATTGCTGTGATTTTATAGAGATTTGCCCCAAAATGGGATCTGGGTGCCTGCGTTTGTTGTGCTCAATCACAAGCACAGGCTCAGGAGAAGCTGGGATTAGTTGTAGGGAAATCTCCCTCTTCTACTGCAGAGTTCACCATCCTGGGCTGAAATTGTTCATGGCCAAGATAACTGGGGACCAGCACAGGGAGCACATGGAGCTGTTGGAGAGAGCCCAGAGGAGGCACCAAGATGATCAGAGGGATGGAGCAGCTCTGCTGGGAGGAAAGGCTGGGAGAGTTGGGATTGTTCAGCCTGGAGAAAGAAGTTTGAAGGTGATCTAATTGTGCCTGAAAGAGCTACAGGAAAGATGGAGAGAGACTATTTCCAAGGGCCTGGAGTGACAGGACAAGGGGGAATGGCTTCAAACTGCCAGAGAGCAGGGTTAGATGGGATATTGGGAAGAAATTGTTCCCTGTGAGGGTGGTGAGGCCCTGGCACAGGTTGCCCAGAGAAGCTGTGGCTGCCCCATCCCTGAAGTGTTCAGCCTGGTCTAGTTGAAGGTGTCCCTGCCCCTGGCTGGGGGTTGGAAGTAGATGGTCTTTAAGGTCCCTTCCAGCCCAAAGGATTCTGTGATTCCATGTTTCCATGCCCAGTGCCTCAGGGAAGCAGCCCTTTGGCACACACAGTCAGGGTGCAGATCCTTCACTGCCCTTCACTCTGCCCTCACGTTCTGGTCCAGCAAAGAGCTGGAGTCCATGTGATCCCACTAAAAAGAATAGCAGTATACAAATATTTCAGGAGTTCGATAACAGCAAAACACTTTCCTAAATCAGGTGTTTAATTTGCAGTATCTGCACACCAGAGCCCATATTCGGTATTAATTCTTTTCCATCATGCTCTCAGATGTCACTTTGCAAGTCATATGTGCATTTCCTTTTCCCTTGGCACACGCTATGTTGGTATTAAAAGCTGCTCTGATTTATGGTTTGGGGTTTTTTTTGTCCATTTGTAAAGCACATTGAGTCAATATGTCACCTATCAGCACTGCAAATCTCCTGCTTCCAAGTGTTGTGATCCAGGGCAAACTGCAGGCTTTGAAGTTTTAATACAATAATCCCCTTCCCAGCCAAAGGAAAGGTTTCAAGACATCAATTTTCAGTGTGTTATGACTACAAAAGCTGTGCTTCACTAACTACAGCTCGAGCAAGGGCACCTCTGGTGCCACCTCTCCCAGCTGAGGGTTGGAAGTGTAGATTTTGGAGACAGCATTGTAAGTAGTGACACTGAGCACTGGTGGCATCTGAAGGCTCCTGTAACAATAGTTTATCTTCTCACAAACAGGAGCCTGAGTTTGTCTCAGTGACTTACCTGGTGTCAGCTGTGCCATGCACAGTTACACGTGGAGTTTTTGCAACAGCACAATCCATTATTTGCTGAACACCTCCCCAAAACTCACCATCATCATATTAAACCCCCCCTTGACTTCAGGTTAGTCTTCTTGCTGCTCAGTGTTAATATTCTCACATTCCTTTAGAAATCAGTGGCTAAACACTGAATTCTCCGTTCTTAGACAATGCACAGTGTGGTGGTTTGATGACTTTAGTACCTGCAGTGTGGTACAGTCCCACCTGAGTGTTTAAGCACCTCTTTTCTCTAAGACCTGTGGTTAAAAAGCTGAAGATTGGAGTAATTTTGAAGCAGAATGTGACCAATGTCTGGACTGTGTGCCATGTGCAAAATGGAGCAGACTGAGCTTTTCAGCCCCTTCTACAAAACAAGGCTAAAATAAATCCAGAGTGGAAAATAAATTGAGCTGATGATTTGATTGCACCTAATTTTCACTGGCTTTGTGTCATTCTGAATTCACAGCATAACTCCCCTCATGCACAACTGTAAACATTTGGTTCTCATTGATTCCTTTTATCCTAAGGAACAACTTTATCCATCAGCATCAAGAATAATATGAATGTACAGCCCCTGTCCCTGATAATTGTTATACTTTCAGGGAAAAGCTCCATTGGAATGCTGTTAAATTCTTGGCACACACTCTGAATTTGAGCAAAAAAGATAGACCTAGTCTTGTGAGTAATTTTCATGATTGATCTAATTTACCTTGAAGGTTAATGTATTCTAAACTAATTCAGAGATTAATAACCACTTAAAGGTATATGAAAGATATTTAACTGTATACCAGGTGAGTATTGTAACCCAGTTTATTATCTCTTCAATGACTTTGGGATTTCATTTGATGAGATTTAAGAGTTATTTTATTGTTTGATACACAGAGTGGTGGGTACAAAGTAAAAAGGTGTTTTCAGAGCTCACTGGATAATTCTGAAAAAGGGATGTAATTCTATTTGCTTATAGTGCATAATTAAACCCTTCATGTTCAAGGTGATACTGTTTTTTCTTATGACATTCATTACAATACCCAATGATTAAATAATTGGACAAGAACAATGCTGGACCTGTCCATTCTCCAGCCTGCTTTGACTTCTGGGACAACAGAATTGATGCTGCTGCTCTTCCTCTTTTTCTCCAAGACTGCACCAGAACACCAATGCAGAGCTTTGCCTTTATCTTAAGGAACCGTGCCCATTAACTTGTTTAAAATAAAAAGTGCAAGTTTTTTTTCATGCCTAGTGGCTTCCTTAGATCATGTGAGAGCTTCACACATGATTTGTGGCCTGTGAACTTCCCTGCGCGGTGCTGAGGATCCACTCCCAGAGCAGGAACTCAGTTCTGTATAAACAGAGCAGAGAGTTGGATATTTAAAAATGCTGAACATCTTGAGCTGCCAGAAATTGGTGAGAGTTGCAAGTATTAAGGAGCAGCAGGGAACGGATCAGGCAAGTAGCATCTGTTTACTGTAAATATTTTGGTTTCTGTTTACAGCAGACAGGTACCAAAATGGTGAGCAAACAGGCACATTGATACCTCTGAATACTGTGTGTGATCCCACTCACTGACCTTTAAAAACCACAAAGGTGGCATACAAGGTGTTTTGTTGCTAAGAGTGTGGGATCCTCGCTGTTTGTGCAGCTTGGATGGTGTTTTATCTGGGTTTTTATCTCAAACCACTGTTGCATGAACACTGAATGCACAATGAGCCCTTGGCTGCCTGATTTATGTCTCCAGCTCCTCGTGACTTCACAGCTCATGAGCGTCAGACAAAACTGAGCCCACATTGATTTATGAAAGGTCATCAATAAAGGGTGACAGAATAGGGCTGGTCTAAAATCAGGGCTCTGTGTGCAACTCTGGGCTACCCAGGTACTCAAAAACCTGCTCCATTCCTAATCCAAGCCAAGCAAACAGGGTTATAAAATTGTTATAAATGAAGAAAGCCCACCACAGGCTCTGTGGAGATTCAGGTAACACATGGGAATCTATGCATAAGCTCTATAAATAATACAAAAGCTTTTAATTTTGAGATTCTGTTGGGCTATTAGAGGGAACAGGAGACCTAGAAAACAGATAGCTTTGTTCAGAGTCAGTAAAAAAATACTAAGAATACTAAGACAAATACTAGAAAAGAATCAAGTGGATGAACTGATGAAAAGATACAGAAATTATTAGAAAATGCAGTGTACTAGGGCCTTGCTGAAGAGACATGGATGTGTGTTGAAATGGTCTCTCAGAGCTTGTTTTGTCCCCTCAAACTGGAAAACAGAGGAAAGGCAGGATTTCCAAAGTGCCATTTTCATTACCATTGACAAATTAAAAAAAAAGAAAAAAACAGCAAAAAAGATCCTGTCTTGGGGAGCACCACTGGAATGCTTTCTTGAGAAAAATATAGTCAGGACTGGCCACTTGACTCCTGATTCAGCTTAAATTGCAGAAGAGATGCAGCCAGTGAGGGATTTGTCAGAAAAACAATTTTTTTAAAGTTCTGACTTTGCATTTTAAATGAAAAATGCACTTTAGCTCCCAATATTAGCAGCAGCTCTTTCCTATAAATTAGAAAAGAGGACAAGAACCAGTTCAGAAATCACTAGACCAGGTTGCTCAGAGCCACATCCAGCCTGGCCTTGGACACTTCCAGGGATGGGGCAGCCACAGCTTCTCTGGGCACCCTGTGCCAGGGCCTCCCCACCCTCACAGGGAACAATTTCTTCCTAATATCCAATCTAATCCTGCTCTCTGTCACTTTAAGTCACATTGATTTGCTGGTAATGGCCCCACAGAAGCAAGAACATACCTCTCCCCCCCGAAAAAATGAAGCTGATTATGAGCTTGATTTGAGAGGTGTGGGCTCATAATAAACCTGGGGAAGGAGGACATCATGCACATCATTTTGCATCACAGCCTGCCATTAGTCATTGTAATTCCAACATATGTTAGCCATGAAAATTCCTGCTCTTTTGGAAATACATTATTGGAGGGTGTTCTCTTGGACAAAAAACAAATATCATTAGCACAGCCTGTCCATCTTTCATGGTTCTTTTTTTTCAAGAACTAAAGCTTGGAGGCAATATGGTATCAGCCTCTAGATTAAATTAAAGGTCTGCAAAGTAGATGCTTTATCTAATTTTCTATGCAAGAAAGTACAGACTTGCTACTGGTAATGCAGAGAGCTCAGGAGAGATTTCATCTGCTCCCCACATGGTGCACTCAGGGGAGGAAGATGTTTGCTTTTAAACCATTTTAAAGCAGAACAGCCTTCCAGGGAGCTGAAACCGTGAGGATCATACAGCTGGTGTTATATCTGGAGTGGAAGGCAGGAGTTGAGGAGATTTCCAAGCCTGATGTTATTTGGTGAACTAGAAGAGGGAGGATGTCAGCAGGGCAGGGAAATAGAGAAGCAGAACCTCAAGCAAGATGACACTGATGTCAGCAGAGCTGGGAATTACTGACAGCAAAGAGTTGTCATGGTTTGGTCTGACCAGCAACACCAGAGCAAATGGCACTGAAAACTCACAGGGGCACAAGGCAGAGGTTCCAAGATTCCCTGGCTTTACACCTGCTCCTGGAAAGGAATGGATGCCATTCCCACACTGGACTTTGGAAGATTTCATGAACCAAGATGCAGCACAACAATGTGCTGCCTGTAATTCAGAAGTGCTCATCTCTATAATGCCACTGATTACTGCGAAAAGGTCAAAACCATCTTAATTCATCATTTCAGTTTTCCCCTGCAGTATCAATTTGGGTTTGGTGGCAGTTAAACCAGAAGCAGCGGAATCGATTTTCTGAGCGCAGACTGTAGAATTGAGCTGGGTACAAAAGCAAACCTATTCCCACTGTCAGAAATGGGATTAGTTTCTGTTTTTCATCCCGCTTTTGGTCAGCCTCCAGATCAGTTTCATACTTTTGGATTCTTTATAAAAAGCTTTTAAAGGTTTTTTTTTATGAACAAATGGCTTTTCAGTGAGAAAAGGACAACTTTTTCTGAAAAAGTGAGCTCTATTTTTGCCCAGTTCTAACAAAGGGATAGTAGCTGGCAGCTGAGTTATGAAATCAGAGTTTCATTTGTCAGACATTGCCCACCCAACCAAAAGGCTTGCACTGTTCAAAGAAATGCCAGTAAGAAATGTCTTGGAGTAACACATGGAGTAAGAATTACTCTGTTGTCTGTGGAGTTTGGTTAAAAGTCTTTTCTCAAAGTAGTTCTGCTGCATGAGATGCAGGCACTGATACAGAAACTGCAGTTCTGACATCTCAGATGTCTCATTCCTGACTATTTTAGCTTCCAGTTTCTGGTCATTATTTCACAGGCTTTGTAACATTTGTAACATTTCTTTCCTTGGTGACAAATTCATCGACAGTCTCAAATGTTGAGTTCAGAGAGCCTGTAGATAAGATTGATTTTCTCTTTGAAGTCAAGTATTTTAATTATCAAGTTAAAAATCTGTCTTTCTCTTCAAACACAGAATATTTCTGATGTGGGGTGGATTTTTGGTGTGCAGAGCTTTAAAAAAACCTGCCAGCTAGAGAAAACTGAGTGCATTGCTTGAGTTTAATTCATGGCAGTACATCCTTCAGACACTAAGACTGTAGATAAATAGACAAATTTTAGATAATTAGTTACAGTAAGCACGGAACATTCAGCAGAATGAAGATGATATTTCCAGGGTTCTCATATTTCACCATGTTGAAAAACACGTTTAATATTTTCTGTAAAACAGAAAATGACTCCTTTTCTGTGTCTCTCCTATTTGATTTGCTCTGGGTATCTTCGCCCGTTGCATGTTTTTTTCCCTGAGCCATCCTGTAATTCTAATGATTAAATGTGCAATTAAGGCTTAAGAACTATTAGCACGAGGGATTTTGAAATCAGGATGAGAAGTAACGTTGACATCAAATTTAAATGTCAGCACTACTGGCAGAGGAGTGTGACTTTCCTCTCTCCCACCGCAGCTCTGCCGTGCAAATTGCTCAGGGCTGTGAGGCAGGAGGAGGCATCAGGACTCAATGTCCCCAGCAGCACCATTTAGCCCTTTAATGCATTTCCCCAACGGTGATTTCTGGAATTATGTGTGCACTGACAGCATACAAATGGCACAGTGCAAATTATATTATTTTAACTTGTTTATCAACTTGTCGTCACAGCCCCCCCCCTTTTTTTTTTCCTTTCCAGTGCAGTGATGTAAATCTGACTCATGCAGAGGAAGTCACAGAGATGCCCCGGCCTGTCTGGATTTCCAGCAATATTATGATGAGGAATACATTCATTTGTCTGTAAGGAAAGGATTTAAAGGTTGTTGCATTCATTTGTTACCAGAGACTGAGCACTTAATCACACAGGCTCGGTTCAGCAAGAAAATTATCTCTTCTTCTCAAGTCCATTAACAGCACTTTTACAGAGTCCTGAAAAATATAAATATTGGAGGATATTAATGAAAATGACATCTGTACCTGATGTATTGGTGCCCAGAAATGTGATTAAATGCCCTGTTAATTAACTTCTTTGCTATGATACTTGTAAAAGTATAGTCATTTTTTAAAGTCAACTGAACTACCTAGAAAAAGACCACTGGTCTGATCTGGGGGAACTATTGTCCCATCCATGACTTAATGATGAGTAACAGCCCCATATAATGCACCCTGGATATGTCACATTATAAAGTAAAATGCTGAATATTTTATCACTGCAGTTTTACCTCCATGAGTATCCTCCCATTACTATTTTTCTGCCATGGAGGAAGAGGGATGGAGAAAATCCTCTATTTTCCTTTTAAAGACGGGAATTTGTGGTATAGAAAAATTAAAGATCACCAAAAACTGAACAAAAAACTCCCATTTAGCAGTGATGTTTTTCCTGAAATCAGGAGAGAGGGAGTGGAGCTGTTCTGAAATTCTGGCCCTCAAGAGCTTGGGTGGGGATGTTCAGAACCACCATGGCATGGCAAGGACTGACCCCAAAACCCTTGAGTAGGGCCAGTCCTTCTCACTAGAAGTTATGGAATCATAGAAGGGGTTTGGGTTGGAAGAGACCTTGAAGCTCATCTCATTCCACCCCCTGCCATGGGCAGGGACACCTTCCACTAGCCCAGGTTGCTCCAAGCCCTGTCCAACCTGGCCTGGGACACTTCCAGGGATGGGGCAGCCACAGCTTCTCTGGGCAACCTGTGCCAGGGCCCCACCACCCTCAAAGGGAAGAATTTCTTCCTAATCTCTAATCTAAATTTCCCCTCTTTCAGTTTGACCCCATTCTCCCTTGTCCTGTCACTGCAGTTCCTGACAAACATTCCCTCTCCGGCTCCTCTGTAACCCTTTCAGATACTGGAAAGTGCTCTGAACCTGCTCTTCTCCAGGCTGAACAGCCCCAACTCTCCTATCCTGTCTCCATAGGGAAGTTACTCCAATCCCCTGAGCAACTTTGTGACATCCTCTGGACTTGCTCCAACAGTTCTATGTCCTTCTGATATTGGGGGCACCAGAACAATCACCTACATCTGTCTCCTGGCCTCGAAGGGACTTCTAATAACAAGAGGAAATCAAATAGCCCTGCAATAGTGTTTTCTTTATGAGATCTTTTACCATTAGCTCTTGACTGCACAGGTTTCCACGAGTCAAGTGGAAGCTGAGTGAACTTGGGGTTTGCAGGGTGAGGTGCCCAGATGCTCCTCTTTGGCTGTGCCTCATCTGGCCCAAGCAGATTGCAGAGCTGAGGAGAAAAACCCTCTGACACACATCAGTGTATGCAACTGATTATCATGCACAAATCATTCCAGTTATTCCACAAGTTTGTCTTCTGTCTATGTTTGTTGGAATGCTGTCAATGGGATAACCTCAGTGAAGAGACACAGGGAATTTTTCTATATTATCATATTAAAAAAAGGCAAGGTCAGTACCTTTAGAAACAGCCCTTTGGGTAAAGAAAGTAGAGAGAACAACAGTTTGAGTTGTACCTTTTAGAACAGCAGTTCCTTCCCTTCCTTGTCTGGTGGCTGGGTTGGCTATTTAACTGTGAAATATTAATTCTTGTTAGCTTTAATTTTTTTTTTTTTTTAGAAGCTTCCTTCATTGACAGGAGCACTCTAATAGCTGTAAAAAATTATCAGCCCAGCTTTGGAACATACTTCACAACCAAGGAGATATTAAATTCCCTCTAGTTCACTACATTTGCATTCTGCAGCTGTTAATGAGTTAATGATCTGTACAGTTTTAATGAAGAGAACATAAATGAAGAGACAGGGAAGTGCACTAGAGTTCATGAAGCTGGTGAGTGAAGGCTTTAATTACACTCCCATCTTCAGGTCATTAGCTGCATAACTACCTGTGGACGAGCTGATAATTATTCTCTTGTGGCACTAATGAATTTTGTGTTTGGATTGGTAAAAATGTTGATCTCCTTGCTATGAACAATCAAACAGTGCCATGAGGTGGATCAAAAACTGCAGTCAACACACTTGACCATACTCTGCGTGTCCTCCCTCACCCCTCACGCTGCTGCATGTTGGGTTTAATTAAAACTTTTCCAGCTGACTTCCAATTATTTCACTGCAATTTGGACAGGAAATCTTTGTAGGGCCTTGCAAAAAGACGAGCTACAAGCATTTCATTTTTCATAAAAGAAGTTAGTGAGTGTTCTGACAGAATTTATAGAGACCAAAACTGGTTACATTATCCTTGAACTCAGGGATACCCATTTTCCCCTTTAAAAATTTGGGATTACTTCATGTCCCTTTTTTTGTCCCCCTCAATGCTCCTTTTTCTTTTGGAACATTGGTTCAAGGATTACCTAGAAACAAATTCTCTGCATCTTTGTGATACCAGTGAGTAACTCTCAGCTAACATTGCCACATGCCAGAGGACAGAGCAGAAACAAGTTCCAGAGGACAATTTTTGAATTTATTAAAAAACAAATAAGTGAAAAATTAAAAGACTTTATGTCTGTGTAGTTGGTGTGTTTGATTGCTCTTGGGGTAAAGCCAGTTGATTGTACAGACATGTACAGCCTACAAAATAAAGCTATAACTGCAGCAGTGGGATGTGCAGCTGTTTTCTGAATCTGCCTACCACTGTCTAGGCAAGTTTAACCCTTTCTGATTCAAAATCTTCTGGGTCACTTGGAAATGAAAAGCCTTCAATCCAGAGAAGCTTAAAAAAGTATAGAAAATCACGCACTGAGATGAGAATACTACACTTGTAAAAACAAGTAGTTACCCCTGTGGTTGTTACCACATGCTGTGCAAGCTCAGATGCAGCCTTTTATTGCAGCTGGGTTTATTAACAAATAAAAATATTTTATTGCAATAGGGTTTATTAACAAAAAAAGCAGGGAACAGTGTGCATCTTAGGTTTTAATTAAAGGAGGAGTTAATTTTAGGATCCCTCCTGCTTGGGCTCTGCTCAGTCATACACTGTGAGTACACAGGTCTTGGGAGGAGGAGGACTCTCAGATCTCAATCAGAAAAGATACAGAATGGCACAGTTCCATCTCCAAAACACAAGTGTCTTCACATTACAGCTAAATAAAAAACTGATCCTCCTGGCCAGGGTGATCTCCTTCAAAACACAGTGTCCACGCTGCATAATGAGCATAACTTGGAAACATTTGTTTTCATGAAAAAGAAATTATATGTTGCCCATGAAGTAGATTCACTCAGGATTGTTACTCGAGTAGTAACAGGCTATTAGTGAAAAAATTAAGTTGCACTTTCCTGTTTTTCTGTGGGATTTTATACTGAATATGTACCAAAGCTTGAGGTCTCTGTTGTACCCCTGCCATGTCCCAGTGATTTTTTAAATGGGTTATGTAGGCAAGTGGTTCATCTGGGAGTTCAAGTGACAGATGTTTGCAACTGAGCTATTTCTCATCTAGTTAAGCCTCTAAAACACTAATAACCAGGCCCATCCAGAGGACCATGATGTGACTCACAGTATTCTAAGGAATGATCAGGAGTTCAATGCTCAGATCCATTTCTGGAGGCCAATAGAGCTGTAATTGTTTTGGGGCATTTTGAAATGCCAGTGATGGCTTTCATTAATGCTGGAGAACATTCCTGCACTGTAAAGGAAGACAAAAATCCCTCAGGATTTCAAACACCAGTCCAGATACAGGTTCATTTGCCCAGCAAATGATGTGTTGGGTACTTCTACAAGTGCCCCTTCAGATGCTGGAGCTTTGTTTTCCATCACAATTCCTCATTTGTCCAATGCAACCAAAGCTTTCCTGATTTACTTAAGCTTCTTAGTAGAGCAAGAACTGTGTAATGCATTCAATGAAACAAATCAGAAGTGTTTACTTACAAAAAATTGAAGTCAAAGTGTCATAGAATAGTAATTTATCACAGGTTTTCGGTTCAGTGGTTCAGAACACGAAGCATAAAAAATATTAAAGAGTTCATTGTATAATAAAACAGCCTTGAGGCAATGTAAAATTAAAGTAAAAAATTGGACTGTGCAGTAGGATCATCAGTTTGGGGAAGCTGATTTAATTTTATTACAAACAAAAGGCAATATCTAGATTTATCAGGGAGCAAGCATAAAATTTATCTGGACAAGTGGCTGCTTCAGCAGCTGTAAAATGCATTCCTGGCTCAGGGATAAGAACTGGAATGACAGCAATATTTGGGAAAAGCATGACCCACGAAAACAACAAGTCACGTTGTCACACTTAAATGCAGAGTTGGTCATCTTGGTCATCTTGGTCTTGCTTCTAATAGAGCTACAGGACTAAGTATTTGCATGCACAAATGTAGGTAATTTCTAAATATGTGAAGTTGCACTGAAATCAAAGGGTATCAATCTCATTTCTAGAGTTAATCATCATCTTAGGTATTTTTATATGAAGAGCAATGGGATATTTTAAAATTTTCCTTACAGTTTTTCAGAGTTGGTCATCTTGGTCCACTTCTTAAAAAAATAGAAAGAAGAATATCACATAGGTTATCTGAAGTTGTGCACTGGAATTAATCCACACAGTAAATCTCCAGTAGATTCAGTTGCATAATTTAATAGAGCAGATCAGTATTTCTGTAAAATCTCTACTAGAAGTCAAATAAAACATTCATGTTTTGGTCAGCACTAATTGTTAGATTTGACAGTTTAAGTCTATATGGTTTTAATTCCTTTTTGCCCAAGAGAGCACAAAATTTTACACCACTGACTTATCCAGCAGATGCCAGACTGGGATCAGGTCCTGTCACCTTTGATAATCAAATTAATATCACAGCACTCCAGGCCACTTCTTACAGGAATGGAGCACAGCATTCTCAGTTACTTCAACATCTTTTCACTTCTGGGAAAAGAAAACACTCTTCCAGGCAAACAGGAGTCAGAATTGCTCCATTTTGTCTGAAAAACTACAACACTGCTGAAATCAGAGCTTAGTTTTTTCCTAGATCTGAAAAGCAACTCTTCTTGTACTTTCCTTCTTCTTCCTAACACCCTAAAAACGTAGTTTCCTTTTTCAGAGGCCTACAATGATTTCTATTTGCTTTGTGATAACTTGAATCTGTTTGCAGTTCCAGTGTTTGAATCATTTTTAGGGAGCAGTTGTTCTCTGTGCAAGTACAAATGTTCTCCCCTGGGGCTGTTTTGCAAGCACAGCAGAATTCCCTCATGTTTTCTCTCACAGCAGCTTTGGTCTCAAGAGATTTGGTAAAAGTTCGCTTTCATGAGTTATAATAAGTGATTTAAAAGAGGCAAAGTGACAGATAAACACCAAATATAAATAGTAAGTGTAAGCAGCCTTAGGGAAGATATTAAACATGTTCACCTTAATATTCTCATGTTTTTTATAGAACACTCCAACCAAGGACTAGGAACACACACACCCCTTGTCAAGACTTTGGGGATAATCATCATGGGCTCTTCAATGTCCCTGTGACAGGAAGAACATCTGGTTCCTGCTCAGAGGTAAATTATAACATTATCAGCTTCAGCAGCATGATGGGAGTTTTATAGATCCCATGTCAAAAGCCCATTTAGGGAAAAGTAAATTAAAGGATTATCTGATCTAGAATGCAGCTCTGCTTTGTAGATTAGTGTTTTGATTTAGCAGAATGCTGTGTGTGTGGGAAGTGTCACAATTCAGCCCTGGCTGCATTGAGCTGACACTGTTGGATCCTAATTCCATTTGCAGTGTTAGTGCATCAACTGAAAGTAGAAATTATTTTTCTTTTGTTTACAGTCAAGGAACAAAAAAGTTCATTTACTTTGCTCGGGGTCACTCAAAGCAATGGAGAAGAACTCAAGTGTGGCAGTTCCCAAAACTATATGTACAATATCCCATCTTCTTTACCCCTGGATAATTTTGGAGAGGACGCTTGGCAAGTGTAACATATTTGAGTAGAATTCATTTTAGCTGTTCTGAAGAAGCTGTTCTAGTTTAAAATATACACAGGGTAATTTTTTTGAGAGGTTCCAAACCTGTTTAATCCATTTTTCTCTGCACTTTACATGTGTAATTGCACTTGCCTGCAAATAGCATTTGAGTGAATGCACAGATCAAATAAGCTGACAGCTCACATATACAAATCCTGTTTGCTTCTAATAGAGCTACAGGGCTAAGTATTTGCTTGCACAAATGTGAATAATTTCTAAATATGTGAAGTTACACTGAAATCAAAGGGTATCAATCTCATTTTTAGAGTTAATCATCATCTTAGGTATTTTTATATGGAGAGCAATGGGATATTTTAAAATTATCCTTACAGTTTTTCAAATATTTCAACCAAATAAAATAAATAGGCAGTGACCCAGGTCCTGTAATTAGCCTTCCAACTTCAAATCTCTGTTGGGGTATTGGAGATCATTTATGCAATGTAAGTGAAGTGTTTAAAAATCAGAGCCAGGTAAAATTCTCCAGGTCCCAACATGAAAGATAAAGAGACAGTGACTGTCTCTAAATTCCATCTAACTTATACTGAGAGAATGACACGGATTCAAAGCACTGAATAATCATTCACCTGATTATTCAGAGGAATTGAAGTTAATGTTTAGTATATATTGAACATAAAACACAGGTGATGCTGTATTTTTAGGCTATATTTGTGGATTTGTATAGCCCATGAGCTGCCCTTGTATTTCTCTGTTTTCCTGCATTTTATAGATCTGTACAAACCAAGGAGAAAGGGAACAGCCACAAGCTGATCCTGCCTGGAAAACACAACCCAGTGGGAAAGGGGGAATGAAAAGGCTGCTTGAAAAGCAAGCGAGCAGAAGTCTATTCTCTGATTCCCACTCTTCTGGTTCAAGATGAAATGGAGATGATGAAAATCAAGATGAAACTGTCTGAATGTTAAAGAGGTGCAGCTGCAGCCACAGATGTAGATTTTCCTACAGACCAGAGCAGAGCAAATGAGAAGGAAAGTGCATCTTCCCTCCCTCTCCCACAGCCTGCTCTGCCCAAGCTGCTGCTTTCCAGCCACAACCTGCAGTAGCAATAACTTTTATTGGTATTTTTTTTGGGGAATTCCCCAGCCACCCCAAAGGATTTTCAGGAATAACTCTCCCCTGAACTGTGTTGTTGCTCTTTTTGACTCATTTGTTGGAAGCCCAGCAGGTTTCATATCCCCCTTGGGAAAGGTTCTGTTTGGATTTTTAGCGCTCATTAATTGACTTCCTAAAGCATATTATGTTAGTAAACCTATTCCATGTAATATACTCAGAACACCTATTTGGAAAAAACTCCTTTAGACGAGGAAGTTTGGTGTGTTTGGATTTTCTGAAGGTATATGTGGTTACTCCAAGGAAAATACGGATACACAGCTAGAAAGTGAAATAGTTGCTTTCCGAACCTTCCGAACTGGAACATCCATTTTGATTTTTCTTAAAAAAAAAAAAAAAAAAGTTCAAAACAGAAAACCACAGAAGGAAGATTTTTTAAACAGGATGCATTTTTAGTTAATCCTAAATTAAATAATCCCACCTGAATTTGTTAAATAAGCCTAGCTGAGTTCATTAAATAGCCCCAGCTGAGTGTATTCATCACCTGACCCCATTCCCCTCATTTTTGTCCCTATAAATGGTGAGATCAGTGTACGGCCAATTTGTTAGGGCTTAGGTGGGAATTTGCAGTGTGGAGGGTTAACTTGCCATGAAGGGGAAAATAAAGTAATTCAAATTTTGTTGTTTTTAAGAGATGGAGAAGCCTTTTCAGTAGCTTTTGCTAGATTGAGGAGGTTTTATTTTCTGAGCTGTGCTTCAAGTGTAAAGATCTGTTCACTACTAAGTGTAGGGACAGTTTTCTATTAAACCCAAACCTACCAGTCTAAATAAGGATAATAAAGAGGCTGGAAAAAAGGTGGAGAGTGAGGTGCCAATGTCCCAGAGGAGGTCACAGCAGAGCCCCTGGAAGGACCTACATCTCCTTAGGTAAGTTATTTACTGACTGCACTGAGCTTTGGAATTGCTTCCTGCTCCAGAGGGGAGACCTAATTCCTCACTCAGGCCTCCATTGCTGGTGACTTATGAAGCCATCTGTACCTTATGAATATAAATCCCATTTTCTTTGGTATGGTTATATATAGTTATATCATTAGGGGATGGCATATTCCATATACAGAGGAGGACAGAGGTTCTCTCTTTAAAAACAGTTTTCCAGCAACACAAATGATCATGTGCTCACAAAGATAAATTACTTCATTTTACTCCTGCTGACGTGAAATATGTCAATTAAAATATTAACATGTTTTTAATTCAGTAGGTTGATTCTTACTTTGCCTTTTTTTAAGTAATTTGTCTTTGTTTGCTGCCTGAAAGAAATGTGGGATATTTATTCCTCCCTTGAGGCAAAATGGTGTCCAGTCCATGAAATACTTGTTCCTATCCTCTGCTGTTTTGCCCCAAAACTAATAGTGCTGTCAGCTTTTCTTCCTTGGAGACAGGAAGCAAAGCAGAAAAAAGATGTTTTATGTATTACATAACGTTATGGTTTCTGGAAAGTCCTATACCTGGTGTGTGCAGGCAATATGATGTTTTTGTTCCAGTTTTTCTTGCTGAGAGTCCATCAAAACTGGCCAGGGTACAATTGAGCTCTAACCATTGTGCCTGAGATGTGCCATCTTGTGAAAATAATGGGAAGGGCTGCTTTTATGCTGCCTTTTGTGTAAGAAAGAGGTTAATGATGTGAGAAGCTTTCAGGCACTGGAGCAGGAGGCAGGGAAATGGGATTCTCAGCTGAAACTGCCTGGCTTGGGTCAAAGGGGGACCTTGCTCTGGACCTTGTAGTTTTGAAAAGCGAGAGGAGATGGAGCTTTGAAAAGAGGAAGATAGAGCTTTATCACTTCCCGGGGCTTGAGAGAAAAGTCTGTCTCTGCTCTTGTCTGCAGGCCCTGGAAATGTCTGTGCAGCTCCCAGGGCTTTAAAGGTGTTTATCAGTGAGTCAGTGAGCCCAGCACTGGGCTGACATTTTCCAGGGCAGGTTTCTGAGCTGTGCAATGAGTTGGCACTGAAATAATTGGCCTATTTCTTCAAAAGTGACAAAGATCCCCCTGACATCTTCATTACATCCTGAGACATTTAAGAAGATAACGCCAGGCACCCATATTTGAAAATCCTAGCCTTTTACCTCACCAGAGACTTTACCTCAGAAGGAATTTGTGAAGATTACTGTGCTCCTAATGCCTTTTGAAAACCCTGAGAGGTTTTGGGAGGAAGGTGTAAGAACAGCAGCAGTGTTCCAATGCAGCCTTCAGTGTCTCTGCTTACAGGGTCAAACCTCATTCTAGGGAGCCAGTGGCACCATAAACCAGAAGTTTGGAAGCTTAGAATACAGGGGGGTAAGACAGTGTTATGTGCACAAACACTTGCAAGTTCTTTCATAAACTTCATAAGTGTTACAGCTGCAATACTGACAAAACTTCAAAGGCACAGTTATTCCCTTTTTCCAGACCTAGAAGCTAATGGCAAGTGACTTGCTTCAAGGGTTTTAACTGGAAACAACAATGAAGTGAACAACAGATTATCCTCAGTTTTCCAGTCAGAACTCTTTATGTAGGTAGGATTTTATTCCATGCCATTGAAGTCAAACTTTTCTTCTTTCCTTTGCTTGATGTGCTGCTTTTGGCTGGGATGGAGTTAATTTTCTTCACAGTAGCTGATGTGGGGCTGTGTTTTGGATATTTGCTGGAACCCCTGGGATAACCCAGGGATGGTTTTGTTCTTGCTGAGCAGGGTTTGCACAGTTGAGGCCTTTTCTGCTCCTTGCCCACCCTGCTGAGGAGGGGTTGGGGGAGCACAAGGAGTTTGGAGGGGGCACATCTGGGACAGCTGATCCCAACTGAGACAGGGGATATCCCAAACCATACAGCATTGTACTCAGCATGGGGGGAAAAAGGAGGAAGGGGGGATGTGTAGAGTGATGGTGTTTGCTTTTCCCAGGTCACTATTATGTGTGTCTGTCCTGGGGATGCTGAACCCCTGCCTGTCCATGGAAAGTGAGGAAGGAATTCCTTGTTTGCTTTGCTTGTGGCTTTTGTGTTACCTGTTAAACTGCCTTTATCTGAATCCTTGAGTTTTCTCCCTTTTACTCCTCTGATTCCCCCATCCCACCGGGGCAGAGTGAGTGAGTGGCTGGTGAGGCTGAGTCTCTGCCTGGGGTTAAACGTGATATTTGGTTTCCACAGACAATTAAAAACTTCAGAATTTGCATTCCCTAAATTGCAGAATTTTCTTTCTGAGGACAAGTAGAAAACGAAGTCTCTTGTTTATCATCAGTTCCATTAGTATTTATCTTCAAATAACATAATTAAACTGATGAACAGCTCTGCCTATTGCTTGTCTTACAAGGAAATCACTTTCAGACACTTGAAAACTAAACACAGAGATTACTCAACTGGCTAACAATTTTGAACTGAACTATCCTTCACTTTTAAAGGCAATTATGAAGGCTCTTGACATATGTAATATTCTAGCTGTAATCTGATTAGTAGAAGCAGCAGTGGTAGGACAAGTTGCAGTCTGGATGAATTTACTGCCAAGGCTAAACTACTTTTCAGCAATATTCATTTTTCAAGGAACAGATGGTTTAATTCTCTGAACCAGGTGCTGATAAATAAATGGAAAATCAGAGGTGAGGATTGAAGTAACTGTTACACACCCTTCAGAATTCCGCAGGTTTTAAAGGGATGCAGCCACTCCAGCCCCAAGGCATGGAGTTTTAGCTTCTTCAGGCTGGAGTACTCCCAGCCTCAAGTGATGTCATATTATGAAGCCTGTAAAATGACCACTTCTTCAAAACTAGGTGAAGGAAGCAATGAAAATACTCAGTTTAAACACTTGGGAACTTGGGTTTGCAGCAAAAACTTGGGGCTTATAAGACGTATTAAACAATCTATTAAATTGTTTGTAGCTTTGTAAAAATGGGAAGGTTTTAACCAACCAGCAGCCAGGTTTTGGACAAAAGTGTCCATCAGTGAAGTCATTCAGTTGCAACTTTAGCTGCAATATTTGTTGTGATCATACTTTTAGGTGGAACCTTTTTAAGCAATCTGGGATGGACAGGGCAATGGCATGGCAGCTGAACACTGAATAAACCATGAACCTCAAGACTTTGAGTTGATGAATCCAACTTCAGTGGCTCCAACAACCTCACCAACCTGCTCTGCTGTGACTGCACAGGACCCAAGGCTTAGCTGTGAAGTGACACAGTTTGGCAATTTCTAAGCAGATTCTTATTTTCTTTGATCAGGCAAATAAAAACATCCTGCAGTGAATTCCAGCTGCATCTGCTCACCAGTTGTGTTCACTGAAAATTCCCCGGGAAGGCCACACAAAGCTCATGGTGGTGTACAATTGATATCCTGCCCCTAGAGAACAGTAGATGCTACCAGAGGCTTATTTGAACGAGGTTTGAGGATGGGAAGGGAGCTACAAGAAAGATGGAGAGACTATTTACAAGTGCTTGGAGTGACAGGACAGAGGGCAGGGTTAGATGGGATGCTGGGAAGGAATTCTTGGCTGTGAGGGTGGTGAGGCCCTGGCACAGGTTGCCCAGAGAAGCTGTGGCTGCCCCATCCCTGGAAGGGTCCAAGGCCAGGTTGGACGGGGCTTGGAGCAACCTGGGCTAGTGGAAGGTGTCCCTGCCCATGGCAGGGAGTGGAATGAGATGATCTTGAAGATCCCTTCCAACCCAAACCATTCCATAAATCTATGATAATGAGACTGGGATTATTTAGCTGTCAATAGTTCTGTTAAGGGAGACAAACTCCTTCAAAGGAAGAGTCAATAATGCTGTACTTTCTCCAGTGTCATTAATTGAATCCCCCTGTATCCCACCACCTTGGATGGTGCAGCTCATTACTTGTGGAGTAGGGCAGGGACACACCCAAGGTTTAATGGGATCAGGGGAGCTGTGCTGAGAGAAGATTTCAGCTGAATTACACAACAAAGGCTATTTGATTCATTATTCTCAATTTAGGGCTCTCATAGCTGGATGCCTGTTATAAAAAGAGAAGGAAATTGGGAAGGGCAAGATTGGCTCAAAATGAGTCCTGCAGTCGATTAAATTGGGACTTTCTCTGCTTGGCTTTTCTCAAATGCAGTTTCAAAGCTCTGTGGAGGGGTTGGCAGTGTTTCCTTCCCTTCTTCCCCAGAACTAGAAAGAAAAATGGTCTTTAAATTGAGTAAAGCCTAATTGCCACGAGGCAGAGGAACAGAAGCCCTGGCAGTAATTTTCCCTCACCTGAGGAGTGCAGGTAGGAGTGAGTTCTGTGGGAAAGGCACAGACACTTCATTAGGAGGGAAGTTCCTGCTGGGTCCAACTGCACGTGTTCATTCCTTCCCTGACTCGTTTTCTCGCTGCTATTATGAGCAGGGTTTTGTTTCTACTCTTAGTTTTGGCAGATTTACACACAGAGCTGGGCTGGGGGTGATTTACCTCTTACAGAACTGCCTTTGACCTTCTCCACGTGCAGAGAGGTGGGGAGGGTTTGGGTGGGAACAAGGGTGGCACAGCTGGAACATGGACAAGTACTGAGCCCTTGGGTGTCACCTCACTGGAGTATTTTGGCCTCTTACCTCCCTGGAAAATAGATCAGTGGAGGTTTTATCCCGTAAATTGAACAATACACAAGCCATAAATGAAGCTCTGATTTTTATCCGTCATAAATTTTCCAACAGAAAACTTGTGTTGTCAGAATTGAAGTATTTCACAGGATCTGTTAATTTTGGCATCAATGTTTTTGGTAGGAATTTATGAAAACACACCATTTAGGCTTCTTTATTTAGTTCTGATAATCTTTAATTTCTTATTTTGTTTAGTTTCAGATTTTAAATGTAATTATGCAAGAATTACAATAGTTATTGTAATATTACAATAATTAATAATTGCATAATGAATAGGATGTGCCATAATTAATTTTGACCTTTAATATTCTAAACATTCCCTTCATGACACAATATGGAATTTTTAGTCTGTGAAGAACATCCAATGTTCACTTTGTTCTGAAACAGAATGAAAATAAATGTCAAAAAACACAGTGCTCCATGGAATGTATGGTTGATTTTTCTCAACAGATGTAAGAGATAATATTTCAAAGTGACTTAACTTTGAAAAACAGCTTCAGTTTGCCTTCAAAGCATTCAAAACAATCAGTCATGGATTTTTCTTATTCATATACAGGCTTTTGGGTTTTTTGGTTTATTTTCTTGTGGTTTAGGATTTTCAGAAACTAAAACAAATCTAGACAAGGAACTTCAGATGATGATAAGTAAACCTTGCATAATAAGGAAAATAAGACTGCAGAAAAGATTCTGAAGTAATCTAGAGCTTAAATTTGATTATAGGGCTGAAGCAGTGTGTGTGAAAGGGGCAGGAAAAGGTGCATTTTAGCCAGTCTGGATTTGCAAATTCATGTAGACACATTTCAGTTCCTGTGGCCACCAGGATAGAAACTTTTCCCCAGTTATGCTGATATTTGGATATTTATCCACTTAAGTTCTACTTATAAACATCCTTTGGGTTCTGAAACACACAAGAATAACCCTAGAAATTAAGAAATTGAATATTTTGAAACATTTTCCTTTTTGCAAGTAGAGTAAACTACTGTAGCTCAAGGGTGTATCAGGAATGAAACTGGGAAGCTGAGTATAAGAAGGGGACAGATGGATTGACAGAAGGACTAACATAAAAAAGTTTATTTTCTTTTGGCTGAGTATTTGCTTGGCAGCCAATGGAGTGTTTGATTATTATTCCAATGAAACACAGGCTTTTTCCTCTTGAATGTCACTACAGAATGTCTTGGCCTATTTTAAAGCTATTTTCTTGGGTATTTGTTTTGCAAATCCTTTTCCATACCTGTGTGTGTTAATGTTTTTTCACCATTTGGTTCCACAGTGGGAAAGAGAGGGGAATTATAACTAAGTGTTTAGACCACACTCTTCGGGACAGGGTGGGATTGTTGGGGTGTCTTGTGCAGGACCAGGAGTTGGCCTGGATGGCCCTTGTGGGTCCATTCCAGCTCAGGATATTCTATGATTCTATTATTCTATCTCAGCCTGTTGGTGAATCCCTTTAGAGACCTCTTGACTTTGTGGCTCAGGCAAAATCCTACAACACGGTATGGAAATTATCCAGAGGGGTCACCTAAAGGTGGCCCACTGTGTTGCTGTGAGAAGGTGCAATTTCCAGCCTGAGTGACACCCCTAGTTTGAAAAAATCATTCGCAGTCCCAGAGATCCTGTTGAGTTGTGTTCACTGGTGTTTGGAATTCAGGCTGGCCCTCACTACCAACGCCTGAAAAGGCAGAGTTAAATACTTTGGCCCTGTCCCCACAGGGCAGCATTTGCCAGTCACCCGTAGCTTAAGCACTAATAGATCCTAATAAAGGAGGTGAGGGGAGAGAAAGGCCTGTTTGTGAAGCTGAGTGAGGATCACTGCGGAGGAGGCACCTCTGTCTCCAACTGGCTAATTTTTCACTTTGGTGGTTTTTTTCCTTTGGTGATATCTGCAAATCCTGGGAGGCAGCTCTGAAATGTGCTGTGGTTTGATCCCATTGTGGGTTTGGAGTAGCAGTTTTGATAGCATTTCCCTAGATTTAGCACGGAGCAAATGCAAGCTGTAATATTTTATTAAGCTATTCCAACTTCTCCAACCTGCCCTGTGTGTTAGGCTGTTTATAAAATGCTGTGTGTTTAGCAAAAAAATTGGATTAACAGAATGCCACATTCATTTTTTCTCTAACTTTTAGGTCAAATTTAATCAGCTTACAAGTTAAAGAATGCTTTCTGCCATAGCAGTAAACACAGCTGGGATCGAAAAGTCAGGCTGTTGGGGGGAGAAAAAAGGCTCCTCCAGTTACATTGTCAGCTAAATTCTTCTTTCAGGCTCTTTAGAACTGTTTGTGATACCTGGATGAAAGAGGCAACTTTTTAACTTCAGAAGGCCGGGTTGCCCTGAGCCCCAGAACAGCTCATGTGGCTCCTGTCATCCATTGCTCCTTAAAAAAAAAAAAATCCCAGCTCTGCAAGTGCTAAAGGAGAAAATGCATTTCCTTAGTGAAGCCCAAATATATGAATCAAAAATAGAGAGGAAACAGATTTACTGTGTAAGGTGCTGTGGTTTTTGTCATGGTCCAGTTTTCTAACAATATCAAACCTGTCTGCAATATTGCACAAGGTAATATCCCTTACAAAGGCAGGGGAAGGTTGGTTGTTTATCATCAGTTTATCAAATTCCTCGCTCCTGGTGTTCACAGGCCTCATCTGGACTGGAAGACAACAGGACAGGGAAAAGATGGTGTTGACATTCTCTGAGAAAATGTTTTTGGATTGGTTATAATAGTCCCAATATTAGGGGTGAGATTTCTATCACTTCTCTGCACTGAATGTGATAAGGGGCCCTGGAATCACATCTGTGTCAGATACAGGCTGGATATTGGCCTTATCTGTCACAAACCTGGGGTGTCACTGAGGAATGTGGCAACTGGGAGCTGGGAGGGAATCAGGCAGTGTTACAGAGCTGAAGAGTAAGGCAGAAGTTTGCTTTTGCTTTGGGCTGAGGAGAATTCGTGCACTTCTCAAGTGCATCATGCAAGGGAGCTTTCCTACTTATTATTCCATAAATATAGAATTGTTAAGGTTGGAAAAGACCTCCAAGATCATCAAGTCCAACCTGTGACCAAACAGCACCACATCAACTAAACCAGAGCACTGAGTGCCACATCCAGTTGTTAATATTATATCAATGTATGTATTGTATAAATATCAGTGCTTGACAAGAGCCATATGAGCTAGTCTGGGACTCAGAAAATCTGGCTTTCTAAAAGTACAAATTTGCCTCTTTTATTCAAGTATCACAAATACGGAAAGAAAAGACATTTCTGTCAAATCCTGACTAGGAAAATAGAGTGATACAGTGCAGTGTCTTTCATAGATCTTCCTTAATTCTGACAATTTCAATGTAAATTTGGTGGAGGGATTTATTTTCCTCTTAAAGTTGGTTGCACTTTGCAAGAAGATACATGATACTAAGATAATATGCTTTTTCCCAAATATCCCATTGTGCTTTTAGCCATTTGCATTTCTGATAGCTTAATGTAGCCTATTTGCTTCTGAAATGAATGTTTCAGGTGACTTTCATTAAAATCATTCAATACAACTACAATTTGGTTTTATCTAATTAAATATTCTTTCGATTGTCCCTTGAAAGGATTTACCTCATTACCTCATGGCTCTGATGATCCAACCATAAGGAATTTTTGTTTTCCTTTAACCTCTGACTTTGATGCAACAAAACAGCTGTGGAGGGCTCCAATTTAGGCATAAGCTGTGCCAGGGTTTATAAAACATCAGGGAATTTCTTGACCTGCAGAAGAAATGGAAAGACATTTTTGGTTTGAGCACATCTACATCTCCAGTTTGGATCTTGGCTTCTTGGGAGGCAGGGAATGCACATGGGAAATGCAGGACACTTGTTGGGCTGTTTCTATATTCACGTGGCCAGAAAGCTAAGGAAGCAACGTATTTGAATACAAAATAGTAGGAAATGAAAAGGCAGTGCCAGAAGGTGTGAAGTAAACAGCCTTGGCACATTCTCACCACCCAGCAAATATGAGGTCTCGCTTCTCCACCTTCAGTTCTAAGAAATTATGAAGTTGCTTAAAAATTCAGCTCCCCCTTTGCCACCACGAGGAGCCAGCCTGTGAATAACCAGCTCTGCACTTCTCTGTAGTTACTCTTTTGGCAGAGTTGCTCCTTCACTAAAAAATGAAGGTCCACTTCATCCCATGGGCTGCCAATAACCCAAGCAGGGAGACAGTTCCTTTTGGGAAGCTTATCCAAAAGAACCAAACACAACGTTATTTACAGTCTCAGGAATTGCCTCTGAAGGACTCTGTACTGAGCAAAGACCAAGAGCAGATCAAACCCCACCTCCTTTAAAAATGAGGCTGGTTTTCAGGCTGAGCAGCAGCGTGGAAATGAGACTGGAGCAGAATTCCTCCTGTTCATGCTTATGTTCAGTCTGGGAACAGCAGGAACTTTCACCTTCTCTGGCAGTTGGCTGCTGCACAGTTGGATTTCATCCATGAGTTTGTCAGGTTTGTGGGAAATGTGCTTGGAATCACACTCCCCCTTTTTGGTGCAGGGAACTAAAGGACCTCTCTGGCTCATGCTCATTCTCTGTAATGTCCAAAGCCACACAGAACTGGTGGTTCTGAAATTATGCTGGTCTAGAGCATTCCCTGATGCCCCTCAGTGCCAGACCTTCAGCTCCTAAATCATTCCAAAGGACTTCCCATGACTTACAAGAGCCTTCCCCATCTATTCACCATCCTCTCCCTCCAATGCCAACACTTTTATTGCTGGTTTTGCCATTTTATTATTGAAAGTTCCCTCAAAAACTTAAATTTTCATTTCTTTAGTCAGAATCTCACCTAGGCTATGTTACAGTATATGTTACAGTGCAAAGCAAAATTTTATGCTAGAGTTATTTCAAACCCTCATAAATGCTTTTATGGTTTTTTATAAAAACATAGCTTAACTAGAAGAAAACAAACAGGTACATAAAGCATTACTGTATTAATTACTACTGAAATACTGCAGGTAGCATGGTGAACACAAGTCTTGTGGAATAGGTTCAGCAAAATTTGTGAGTTTCTGTATTTTTCCCAACTTCTGTTACTGGTCTAAATGAATCAAACCCAGAGTATAATTTTCTGATCAAAATATTTTTTTCTACAATTGTTTGTAAAGTAGTAAATTGTACAGTGTGTTCTGAATATTAGAAAGCACTTCCACTCTTGGTCAGAAGCCAGTAATAAAAAAAAATATAATAAGCTAATTTCAATTCCAAATGAACTCATTCCTATGCTGGCTGCTGAAAATGCATGAGCCAGGCATTGTACCGGCAGAAGCAACTTGGATTCCACCTTCTTCTGCCTGTCTGCCCACAGAAAACTTCCACACTGAAATATTTCAAAACAAACAGGTTTTAGAATAAAATTAACACCTGTTTCAGTGTTGGCCTGTGGCATTTTCTGGCCCGTTGTCTGAACTCTTAATCCATCCAGAGGGCTGCAAAAAAGGTGCTAGGAAAATAATGTTCCATACCACAAAATGCCCCTCTCCTCTTCTTATAAAATTACCAAAATTAGACTAAAAATACTGATGCTGCTTCTGCTTCTATATTCCCAAACTGTTTTGATGAATTTTTTTTCTATCTGTATTTAGTGCTGCAACTTTGACTTTAAATGGCTTGAATTCTTATAAGAGGGATTTTATCTGATCTTTTTTAGTTTTAGGAGTCTTGTGGAAATTAAAACACAAATCTACTAAAATATACGGCAACAGAATCTATTAAATGTCAGTAAGGTCGTTCTCTATGGGAGCAAAAGTAACTGGGGCTTGTTGAATTGGGATGTAATTACAACCAATAATCAAATAGAAAATATTCCTGGGGAAGGTGTCCCTACCCAAGGCAGGAGGTTGGAATGAGATGATCTTTAAAGTCCCTTCTAATCCAAACCATTTTATGATTTTTCTAAGCTAAAATCTCTATTCCAGATGTCTCATCTCTAGTCCAGATGTCTCCTTCTACTCCCTTCACTCTCAATATTCTCCACTGCCCCCACCTATCTGCCCTTCCCACTTAATTCTGGATGCTTTTAAATAGATCCTAAATAGTTAACTTTCCCACAGCGTTTGAAAACCCAGGTCACTATTCCCAACAGCCTCAGGTCTTTCATGCTAAAAGTGGAATAAAACTGAGGATTATTTGCAAAGCCAGTAATTGGAAATCTGATTTGGTGTCAGCAGCCTCAGTTTACTCGGCTCAAGAAGAGGAAAACATTGACCTTTCTACCTGTCACCACGAAGTGAGTCACTGCTGACAAATGTTTGAGGCTGATGTGCACCACTTGCAAGATAAATCAGTGTTGCAAATCACCCTGCTTTATTTTTGTCTGAGTACTCCGGATGGGCCCGGGGAAGTGCCTCAGGCTCCTCCTGTCTCATCCAATTATTCACCAGCACCAGGCACGTTGTCTCAAAATAATTTACTGAGCATTCCTTGCTCTTGAGGTGAACTGAGATCTCGTGGCCACGAGCTGTGCCTTCTCCCAGGAACAGGGGCTGAAGGTGCCAATGGGGCACTGGGGAATCTGCTGAGGGACAGCAGGAAAACCCTCCCTGGTGGGTGGTGGAGTGGGCACAGGTTCCATCCATGTCGTCCCTGTAGCTCAGGAGTTCCCACTCAACCTTCCCAGGAGTGGAAGAGGCAGAGGGTGAGGAAGCTGAAGGATGTGCTGGCTGTCTGTGGTTGCTGTTGTCCCTCACTGGAGAACAGGGACCCTTTTTAAGAAGGGACAATCAAATTGTCTGGCTGCTTCTGCCAGAATATAGCTGGGTGAAAATTTGGGCAAAACCAGCAGAGAGAACAATTCCCATTGGCAGCACATGCCTGGGGCAGTCCAAAACATCCAGAGGATGATGAAGTCACACTCTGCACCATCTGATCCAAGCAGAGCATCCTGATATGTTTGGAGCAAGAGCCTGGCTCTGAATATATGAACTTAAAACATGTCAATGTTCCAGTGAACTCGCTTCCCCTCTCCCCAGATCTCTGGTGGAAGTGTGGCTGGACAATGTGCTGAGGCTTAAAAATTCTTATTCTAGTTAAGGTGAAAGATTCTTTGCCTAATTTCTTTGAATCCAGCTTAATTGCAAAGTATTTGGTGTGATATTAAGTTTGGCTTGAAACTGGTGGTATGGTAATGGTTTTAATTTTATCTCCCAGCTTGAAGACTGCCTTGTAAACATTAGCTGACAGGCATATCTTTCATCTCACTGACAGTAAACTTATTTGTCAAAAATCCCAATTAATATTCAGAGAGGGAGAAGAAAAGTAATGCAATTCAAATTAGGATAAAGCAGTTGAGTTAGGATTTGGAAGTTCTCCCTCTGAATATCTTAGCTGGCTCTTTAAGGTTTTATTCTGCACGTGTGATGTCCAGCTGCAGTGAAATGGTGCCTGTTTGACTAGAGGCCTTGACTTTGTGCCTCTAGAAAGAAGTGGCCAGTTCAGGGGGTTTATTTTCAGTGTCCTTTTTCATGCCTCTGCCTTGCCACTCAGTGGCTCTGTCTTGGGCCATGAGGCTCCTTGTTTCCTGGTGGGTGTCATTCACTGCTGAATTCATAATTTCTGCATTTCCCTCCATGGAAATATTGTTTATTTCCACACATTCTATGAGCTGAAGATATTTGATAGTCTCTTATTTACATTTCAGAAGACACAAAGTCAAACACAGCACTGTCTACACGCTTTAAAGAGGGTTTTCAGTGTTTCAAGTTGCTTCTTTGCTAAATCGTTTGTGGTTTAAATTCAGAAATTGCAGTGGGCCAAGTGCTGTTCCTACAATAAATTTTCTGGTCTTGTAAAGCAACTGAGAGCAGAGTTTGATCTGATTTCCCTGTTCTTAATCACCATAATGGTAAACAAACCCTAATGTTGTGAATGCATTAAATGAAAAACAGCATTGCAAAGTAAAGTGGAGGGTGGATGCATTTGCTCATTATATACTGAATAGCCCAAGCAGTTAATGCCTTTGCTGGCTAATTGCTTTGCTTTCTATTTTAGACCAGGAGAAGTCATATTTGAATACAAATTGGGGTGCCATGTTCATCATGTATCTTTTTTTTTTTTTTATGACTAATTAACTTCCTTTTGCATTTAAACCACAAAAGCCAATTGAATTTCAGGCTCACGAGCGCTGGGGACCACATTTAAAATTCCAGCAAGGGATCCCAGGTGATCTGAAATGCATTATTGGCTGTTACACCATCATTTCAGATCACTAGAAGAGCGAAGTGGTGCTGCAAAGATTATTTGTTGTGCAGTCACTTCGAGAGCTCTCTGCTGTTTGCAGAGCAAACTGATGAAATACGGACATGTTTATGAAATATTGTTCATCGGAGATCATTTCAAGCACTCCAGTTAAATGTTTCTGTTTGCTACAGTAATTGTTCTTTTACAATAACAGTGGGGGTTGTAAAAGAATACTTTTGTCATTGAGGATTGATTTTAAAATTGGAGGGTTTTTCTTTTCTTTTTTTTCCTCTGTAAATCTCAAAATCACAGAATCATTTATGTTGGAAAAGCCCTCCCAGCCCGTGGAGTCCAACCTGTACCTGATCCCTACCTTGTCCCCCAGCCCAGAGCACTGAGTGCCACGGCCAGTCCTTCCTTGGACACCTCCAGGGATGAGGACTCCAAACCTCCCTGGGCAGCCCCTTCTAATGCCTGACCACCCTCTCCATGGAGAAATTCTTCCTGATGTCCAACCTGACCCTCCCCTGGGACAACTTGAGGCCATTGCCTCTCGTCCTGTCCCTTGTTCCCTGCACCTGGCTCCCCCCTCCTGTCAGGGAGTTGCAGAGCCAGAAGGTCCCCCCTGAGCCTCCTTTTCTCCAGGCTGAGCCCCCCCAGCTCCCTCAGCTGCTCCTGGTGCTCCAGACCCTTCCCAGCTCCATTCCCTTCTCTGGACACACTCCAGCCCCTCGATGCCTTTCCTGCCTTGAGGGGCCCAAAACTTGACACAGCACTGGAGGTGTGACCCCACCAGTGCCCAGCACAGAGGGACAATCCCTGCTGTGGTCCTGCTGGACACACTATTCTTGATGCAAATCCTTTTTAGGCTCATGGCATCCTGGCTTGTCCAGGAAGTTAAGTTAATCTACTGCAGATGGTTCAGCCTGAGGGAAACCATGTATTTTTAACAAATTGTAATTGCAACACACATTTCCATGACAGAGAACTCTTGCACAGTTCATTGCCTCAACACACTTTCTTATTTAATATTTTGATAACTATCTTTTGCAGCTCTAAGTGATAACACTGAAAACCCTTCCAAACAGGGGAGCAGCAAATGTTCCCTCACATGTGATGCCTGACCTGGTCACTAGTGAGTTCTATTGACTGAATGGAGAGTTTTGGCACGAGGAGGATCTTGTTCTTATCTGGGCTGTGTGTTTGCATATTTTTAAAACCCAGAACACAGCCCAGTGAGGTGTGTTCTGAGCTGCCAGTTTTACTTTTTCTCTCTCTCCTTGGGAAATGGGGAGTATGGGGGGAAAAAGCAACTTCTTTTGTTCTGTTTAGTTCAGCACTAGCTGAATTCTAACACAATTCATGCCAGGTATTTCCAGAGAACCTGCATCTGCCAGCCTGCCTTGGTGTGCAGATGTTAATGTGACTTCATGCCAACTTCCTGAGATATTTTCTTTCTCGAACTGGGTTACTAAGACAACAGCTCCACTCGATTCTTTGAAGCAAATTCATTATTTGAATGAACATAACAAGTCCTTCTGCCACTCCTTGCATTTCTGCAGTCATTTTTAGCTCTCACATTGCCTCAGGGTGGTTGCAGGGTGCTGACTTGTTAATTATACAGTCTCTCTATTCTCTGAAACTCTTCAGGATGTGATGGCAGATGCTGCTGTACCAGTTCTCCTTAGGAACTGGTACAGGATGCTGGTGTGACAACCACATGATGATCATCTTTGGCCCATCAGGCAAGTGCTGGGTTTCTGGTCCGTATTCATGAACATATCCATCAAAGGAAGGTGGCAGTGGATTGTGGTTTCACACCATTGTGATTCAGTTCCAGTTCCCTGCAGCACCATCCTTGTAACGTGCCCTGGACTGAGAATCGGTGGGATGAGAAGGAATAGATTTCACTTGAGAAAAATTTCTTTTAAGTGCCCTAAAAAATATACATTAGTGGTCCTTAAGGAATGTAGCTCAGACACAGCATTACAGAAATGGAGCTTTACTACAGTGTTGTCAGTGGGATGGATCAGAGGGCTGGCATGGAGAGATTTAAAATTAGTCCTTCCAACATTTTTAAGGTTGAGCAGGGAAATAATTCTATTGTCTTTATTCCTTGATTTGAAGTACTTTTTTTTTTTTTAAGTACTGCAGAAAAAATATTCCTGGGGATTTGGCTATTGCTATAAATTTTGCATTGAGAGTGCTCTGGTATAATGAAGATGGTTGGAAAACCTGAAAACAGGGAGAGAGGTTAGATGAAGAAAACATCCTAATTGCATAAGTCATTACTCCAGGGTAAAATGTAATGAGTATTTTTTAAAACATGAGCTGTCTGCACTGTAACATCTGTTTAACATCCTGCCATTGTGCCACACCAATAATTTGTTAATTTTAATGAAATCCCCCTCCCCTTCATGTCACCCATCTTCATGGTCCCCACGTGGGAACAAGTGACACTTGTGACCATGCAGATTTCAAATTAAAGGGCTGCTCTGGTGTGACTCAAAGAAATGGTGGGTACCTTGTGGCATTAATCACTTTGTGACAGCCCATAATTGTGCCGTATTAAAATACCTGTGGAAAATCCAGCTTTTGGGGCTAAATCATCCCATTGCACATCACCCACCCTCACTGATGTCCATGTTTTCAGTATAAAGTGCGGACTGACAGTGGTGCAGAAGAGCAGATGCTCCATGAGGCACCTTCCTGGTTCTGCATCACCTCCAACTGTGGTGTTGGGAAGGTCTTTGCAGGCACAGGTGAAAAACTGGAGCAAAACTAAGGAAACATTTTTATTCAGTAATGGCCTCATTTGAAAGAGTGATTGTAAGAGAGGGCTGGTGTGAGAGGCCAGATTTATCCATTTGATGCATATGTGTGTTTACTTCCATTTACATAGGAAAAATTGTCTGCCACGCTCAGCTTTTACTTCCCCATGGGGGAAATGCAAATATCCTTTTAGCTAAATAAAATATGGCCCTCTTTGTGATTGCTCCACATCTTTTCCTCTTGATCCCTCATTCATAACCTGCTCTTCAGTACTAGGGATGTTGATCACTGGAATCTTGATAATTCCCCCTGGGGAATGGGGCTTTTCCTGACTTCCAGCATTATCAGCCAGGAGGCAAATGGAGCTCTTTGTCTTATAGTTTTCTCCTTTATTCAATGAATTACAGGTTTGATGCAAATCCCATTAAACTCCCAGGGTGTACTGGATCATTTTCCTATTGCAGCTGCTCTGCTTTTCCTTCTGCTGGCTGTTAGGGAGAGGTGAGAGCCTCCACCAGCTGTTGTCTGGACTGGGTGTCATGATCCCAATGCTCCTTATCTGCTCACCAACGTCATTTGCAGAGCTGAAATAATGCCAAAAGAGTAAAACTGTGCTTAAAAAAAAAAAGTGATTTAACATTTTGCCTGCCTTTCAGAACGTGTAAATTGAAAAGAAAAAAAAAAAGCCCCAAATTAAAAAAATCAAACCCCCAACCCCCCCCAGCTATTTACCTACATGGCAGAGGAATTATAGGGCTTAATGCAATTATGGGGCTTAAGCAAATGGTGGTTTTAACTGTCTTGTGCTCCTTATTTTGGCAACGATTCAGGCAACACGTTTCTTGTAATCAAACATGCTCTGAAGCATAAAACAGGCTCGTCTCCCTGGTGAGATGTTGCCACCAGGCCCTCTCAGGGTGCTGGAGGAAGGGAGTGCACGTTCTGTTCCCCCTGTGCAAGCTCTGGGGCACCGAGAAGCCTGTTTGCTCTGTGGGTTTGTGGTGGCAGATCCCAAATGTTGCCCCTTTCTGGCTCTTGCTCTTAGATGATGTGCTGTGCTGAGACCAGAAGTGCCTTCTGCAGACCACAAAAGGGGCAGCACCGCTTTTGTTGGAGTTTGTGCCGGTTTTAACATGTCGAGGTCAGGACAAGAGCCAAGATTCCACAGCTTTAATGATAAAAAATGCCATAAGGTGACTGTTTAAAGGAAAGGCAGTGGGTTTTATCTATCAAGAAAGGACATGGAGCCACAGACAGCTCAGCTCCTGCAAGTCCTGTTGTCTCTGGAACCCTGGAGATGGTGATGGGCCTTCTCCCAGCTCTTCCCAACACCTGACAGGTGCGACGATGACAAGAGTTACAGGGAAGGAATGTGAAGCACAAATAGGATTTTTTTTTTTTTTTTTGACTTGATTGTTTGGCTTTTTTGTAATTCTTATTTTTACCAAAAGCCACGAACACTGAACAGATCCATAATGCCAGGGGACATCAAACCGGATGGTTCCTTTGAAGCTCCAGTGGCTTCATCTTCCAAAATACTGCTTTTATCTCAGCTCTTTTTTAAAAAAGTAATTTCTGACTGATTCTAAAATGCTTGTCATTGGAAGACTTAGGAGTTGGAAGCAGTAGTGTAATATTTGCTCTTATCTGTCATATATATTTTCACTTGCTTTGAGTTAATTTGTCACATATTTGTAATTACCATTAACCATCTGAAATCTTCTCTAAAAGAAGTGCACTGCCAATGTGGCCATTTGCAGTTATTCCATTTCATTTAAGCAGATCTTTTCAATAAACCTGAAACCCTCTTTTGATCTTATTCATTGTTTCAAGACCTGCCTTTGAGCTTCATCACACTGGATTTTGGGCACTAGTTCATTAGTTTTGAGCAACCTTTTTGGCCAAATATCCTCAGAAATATTGCAAAGTTCACACGGGCTGATTTAATGTATATGGTTTTTGTATTTGTTAAATGTAAAAAAATCCCTCTTGTTTCTGATAAACTTTCTCAGAGACAATTTTTTTGTTTAATGTTGATTTATTTTTTTTAATGTAAATGCAGTTTGAATGCAACTCTATGGTTTGTGCTTTCTTCAAAACTGGACTGTGCTTTACAGTGGCTCAGTTATTAAAGGCTAAAGTGCACACAGGCATTTAAAAAAGTGCCTTTCAGTTTTGAAGTGCAATTGTTTATGTTCTGTAATGTTTGGGGAATCTTCCACTGGAAGATAAGGGAACATCAAAGCCTTAATAGTTTATTTTACAAGGATATTTTGGAGTCTTTCTAATCTTCTTGCATGATTGCTTATCTTCCCCCCTGCAACTTGTTGAATGAAAGGATAATCTTCCTTTTGGATTAGTTTAGGAATTTTAGACCAGAAAGTCCACATTTTATTGTTGCTTGTGGTGTTTCTGCTGAAGTTCACTGAGGTTACTAAGTACAGCCTGGATCAGTTTTTCATCCTGCTTAGCTGGCAGCATTAACTCCAAGGACTTAAAGTCAGTAAGTGAAGTCAATAAATAAATATAATAAATAAGTTTTCTGCCTTTCTTCCAGAAATGAAGGTACAAGCAAAAAATTGCCCAGGGATGACAGTGACTCAGTTACAAAATGTTTTCTGGGATTCTTGAGGTTGTCTGGGCTGAGATGTCCATTAAGAAATGTGCAGAACTAAATCAGAACTCCAGTCACACAGATTCCGACTCTGGGAACTAAAAGATGGTTCAAATCAAACCATTATTCAGGATCATGTTAATACCATGAAATGAAAATTTACAAAATTAAAAAAAAAATTAGTAGTGATATTAAACAGGGGGCTGGGGCTTTAAAAAGCTTAAAATTTTCACATTTGTAATGTAGTTTTGAGAGGTGGCACCATCACCTGAGCATATCTAAAGTGGACTTAAAGATTCCACTAGATATATATTTTATTTTATCCTGTCACTGGATTCAAGGATCTGTTAACAATGCAGTGTAGTCAAGTTCCTTAATTTAAGTTGGATACATGCAGGAAGAAAAGCTTCTGGAGAAAAGCTCCTGAAGAACTTTTTTAATCAAAATCACCAGTTGCTTACATTTTTAAAGGCACAGATCTCACAACTGGACCTTTAAAAGTAGTAGTTGTGTGTTTTGCTCATGAAACTATCCAATTGTGAATCATATTTATAAACAGAGTTAGATTTGCGACTATACACTTTGTTTATTGGCAAACATTCCTTCTCCAGTTGGAAACAAAGAAGAAAATGTGATGAGTTGCTTCCAGGTGACACTAAATATTACAGAGGAATGCTTTTTAGCAAATCTCCCTGAAGTCAGTGCAATAGAAAGTGCTGATTTTCATAAGAGGAAATCACATTTGGTTCAAGCTGAATGTTGAGGAAATGAACTGTCACAAAGTGTAAGGGCTGAGCAGACTGAGAAGGGGTGACAGCAATGCCTGCTTCAGACCCAAACGCTGCTGAACTGCCATGGTAACACTCATCCATTATTTATTTCCAGGACTAAATATAAGCATTCCTTTTGCTATCCCGAACTGAACCGCAGCTGGGAATTAGAGTTTTCTTTCAATAATCAATCTCAGTGATCCATTAATCTCACAGGTAGGTTTTCCAATTAACTAAAGAGCTCTGTTTGATCTGTTCAGCCCGGCTGTGCCCCGGGGACACAAACTGCCCCCAGGAGACACAAACAGGTCCGTGTGTTCTATATGAGATAAATTGTCTGTATTTTCATCGAGTGACAAATGTACTTACTGGCCTCATGTGTAGGTGCAGGATGTTCAGAAAAGAGGGGACAAGCTGCCAGAAAGAATGTATTAGTTGGTGGCATCTATCCAGATTAAGGGATTGCTTGACAAGGAAGCTGTCAGAAAACCTCCTGGTGGCCAAATGAGTTGCCCTGACAGCCTGGGTGTCATTATTGCTGCCCCCTCCTTCTGTGTGGATGTTTTAGATCCTATGTGAACTCCTGCAGTAAAAGATTAATTGTGGACAAGTACTTGACATGTGAGACCCCTCCTGCAGAGCTGCCTCCAGCTCTGGGGATCCAGCACAGGAAGCACATGGAGCTGTTGGAGCGAGTGCAGAGGAGGTACCAGGATGACCAGAGGGGTGGAGCAGGCTCTGCTGGGAGGAAAGGCTGGAGAGTTGGGATTGTTCAGCCTGGAGAGGAGAAGATTCGGGGTGACCTAATTGTGGCCTTCTGGGACCTCAAGGTGCCACAGGAAAGATGGAGAGAGACTATTTCCAAAGGCCTGGAGTGACAGGACAAGGGGGAGTGGCTTCAAACTGAGAGAGGGGAGGTTTAGACTGGATATTAGGAAGAAATTGTTCCCTATGAGGAGGAGAGGCTCTGGCACAGGTTTCCCAGAGAAGCTGTGGCTGCCCCATCCTTGGAAGTGTCCAAGGCCAGGTTGGATGGGGCTTGGAGCAACCTGGGCTAGTGGAAGGTGTCCCTGCCCATGGCAGGGGATTGGAATGAGATGATCTTTAAGGTCCCTTCCAACCCCAGCCTCTATGATTCTGTGACATCTGAAGTTTGCAGGATGTGTGGGGTTTGGAGACCATGAGGAAAATTCCCAAGGCAAAGGATAGACCGATGTGTCCACTGTGCAAATTGGCATCATTCAGCTGAAGACAATGAAATCCTGCCAGTTTAGATTTACTGAGACTCCAACCAAAGGCTCATAATAAAGTTACAATGAGCAGACACCAGTTTCTCCAGAAAAAAACCCTCATAACCACTGTTATTGAAAAAGAGTAAAACTGGGGCCTCAGAATTACTCATCCATCATTCAAGGAATGAGGCCCTGGAACAGCCATTGCCTGAGCACTTCACAAACATTATTACATGAGTAAGACCATTAATTTATAACATCACTAGGGAAGTGCTTTAATTTAGGTTAACAGTTAAGGCTCTGATGAGTCAGGGCTGTAGCTTTTTAGTGCTTGTGGTCAAAAATTACCAAGAATTGAAGGAAAGGAACACATTCTTCCCCTAATCTGACCTGAGTTGAGGCAGGAAAAGGGTGAGGGGAGTGTGGCACCTGCTTTAAGGACACTGAAACCCCCTGGGCAAGCATCTGCTTTCCCTGCTGCCAGGAGCCCCAGAGCTCTGCAGCAGCTTTGCTCTTTGCCCTCTTCATTGCACCTTCTGCCCCTGCCTGAAACCTTCACAGTTCACAGCAAAATGATAAACTCGGGTGCTCCTCCTGCCCGTTGCAAAGCCTCCTTCGAAATGCAATAAAGCACCTCTCCAAAGACTCTGACAGAGGTAGGCATCCAAACCCCACTGAAAATTCATTAAGAGTTGGGCTTCCTTAAGCTCTTCTGAAAAGCTCAATGCACACAGGTGATTTCTGAAGCAGGAAAGCGATGCCCAGAAGTCCTGCAACAGTGCCAAGAGCAGAAATGCTGCCAGTTTTTCACTCCTGCTTCAAGCTCTGGCAATCTAAAGGAACAGGAATATTGTTACAGCAAAATTAGTTACAATTAAAAAATTACTTCTGCCTTTTTTTTAGCTGTGGTTTGTTTTGAGAGCAAAGGCTCCTTGAGTGTATAATTTCACTAGGACTCACCCTGTATGAGCACAAATTGAATTTCAATACTTTAAGACAAATGGCAGGTTTAACTTGTTTATAAACTGTACATGGAATTCTTCTATCCAATTTCCTGTTGTTTACTCGAATGTATGGAAAAAGATCAATGCAAAGCTGAGCAGATAATCATCAGGATGGGCTGAGGTAGCAAACAGCAGAGAACTGCCCACATCCTACTGACCTGGTCATCAATTCACACCAGTTAATCATTCAAAGGGAAAATCAGAATAATCTATTTAAAGGAAAATGAGCTGTGGTTTTGGTTTGTACCTGTGTCAAAGAGTGAGCAAAACTATAAAACAGCGCAGGGTACACAGAGGAAATGCTCATCCTCAGCCTTCAGATACTTGTTTTGCAGAGAACTGGGTTGGATTCAGTCCAGGCTGCTGCTCCTCACCTTCCCTCTGCCAAAGGTTCCTGTCCTGACAGGTGGGAGCTGGAAGTGTGGCTCAGAATGAGCTGACTTAGCTGAAATAACCCTGCAGAGTCCCATAATAAAGATATTCTGACGTTTTAACACAGTGCTGGAAGTTTCAGCAAATGCTTTATGGGTTACAGAGCACACAGGTTGTGCAGTGTGTTAGGAATTCTGCAGCACTGCACTTTATAACAACTTCTTGCCTTTCAGCTCAGTGCTTTTTGCCACCCAAATTCACATTATTAATGTTCATTTAACATTTTTAATATGTTATAAATTACTTATTGAAAGGATATGAACATAAACAGTGGCAAAGTGAAATTTGAATTAATCTAACATTTAAATATCAGTGAGGAAGCAGAGGCACTGCTGACAGGACTTGTTAATGTCGGGCAGTGCAAGTTTTTCAGGTTGTCTTTGTTGTTTTAGTTTATGGATGAGTGCTCTTTGTATATTTATGCCTGTGCTTTTCTCCCCCTCTCTGTTCCTGCTGATCAGTGTGTGTATCCCCCATTTAGGACAACTGATGAGTCCCCAGAGCCAGCTGAGCCTTGGCAAGCAAAGTCACCTGTGTTAATGAATCCTCATTTGAAATAATTTACATGAGAGATGCAATTTACAATATTTTCTGTGTAAATTGCAGGATAATTGGGAGTTAAGTCATTCTCCTTGGTTCCTGGGGGAAGGACCTGCATGAGGAAGGTCTGTAAGTTCCATCCAATAAGAGCCAGATGTTCAATTTGTGGTAGCTTTGTTAGAAAACTTGTTAGACTGTGGGTAACAGTAAACAAATACTTTTACTGAGGTATTGCACAGTCAACACCCTTGGCCTTTTTGCATTGCTTCTGAGTGACCTGACATTAAGTTGAAATCAACCCCTTGGCAAACTTTTCCTGTTTTAGACAACCTATACCTATGCTGGAATCTGCTCCTCAAAGTATTGAACAGCACAATATTCCTAGCCCTGAGGAGGTGAATTCTCATGCTATTTCCCTGAGAAATCCTTTAGCCTTTGAGAATCCTGTCCCATTTTATGTCAGACTTGCTGGTTCAGTTTAGGAAGAGATGAGGGAGCACCGTGACTGAACCCTGACAAGTCCCCCGACATCTTCAGTAAGACTTTTAAGTTCCTCATCAGTGCAAATGCAATTAATAAACAGCATCTCACAAAGAAAGGTCACAGGTGACTCAGTTTAAAGAACTTGACATTGCTGGGCACTTAACAGGAGTTTACACAACCTCTGTTTTACAGAGAGCTTTTACTACATGGTGTTACAGTGTCCTTCCAATAGCTCTGATGATTCTTGAGCAGAGAGCCTGTCATTTGCCTTTACCACTCTGAAACTCTTAATATTTTTACTTCCATACTGAAATAAAAATCCCATGTTTGCTCGCATGCCATAAAGAGAACGACTTGCTGGTGACTGCCTTATTTGAGTTAGTTTTTGTTTTATAATGGTTATTTTCAATTTCCACCTTCAAAGTTAGCAAAGAACATCTGTGAATTTGGGGTGCCTTTTAAAAAAAAAAAAGGGACCTGCAGGTTTCCACGTATGAACCATGCATTTCCAGTGTTCAGGAGGGTCATTGATGCAGTTGTTTGTCTCAGTTTTAGTTAAGGAGAGTCAGAAATTACACCTTAGCCAGGCATCTTTCCTAATGCTTTGATGGGAAGGGACTGAGATCAGTCATCATTCTTTCCCCATAATTTCTCTTTTTTCTAAAGGGAAATAACTTGCTTTAGCCTTTTAGTGCTCTACAAAGCACAGCTCTGCCTGAACCACCTCCATGCAAAGGGTACATCGGGAGAATGACATGGAGTACAAAATCCACCCTTCACACCTTCCCTGTCCAACACCTCCAGGGCACTGGCAGAGCTTTGGCTTTTCCTACCTGCAGGTCCTGCTGCAGTGGGAAGTGCTGTTTGTTTTCATATTCATTCATTTTATTCAGGTGCCCAGTTCTGGTAAATTCTCGTGGAAATTTAGCCTTGAAACTGCACAAGGAAATGGTAAAATCCAGCCCCCAAATCTACTGCTTATAAGGCAGCACATAATAACAAACTGCATTGTAAACTGACACTATTTGATATCTTTTCCAAATGCCATCTGCAAAGACTATAATTAGAGTGTAAACTTTTTTCCTAACTCATTTAACAGCAACAAAAAAACTTCTAGGCATAAATTTTCAGAAGACACAGCAATAAATGCCGAAAGCTGCGCTGAGTTGAGATAAGGATTTGCCTTGTAGCCATTATTGTTAACACAGACTTCAAATTAGCCTGACATTGGCTCAGGAATGAGTATTTAGGACAAAGCAATAGAAAATAAATTTCAATGGAATCAGTGGGTACTGGAGTATCTATAAATGTATACATTGAAGTCTGATTTAGAAGCAGTTTCTCACATTTAAAATTGTGATGTAATGCAAAGAAGTTTCTATTTGAAATTTCAAGCAAAATCCTTAACATTTCAACTGAAACTTAACTGATGCTTTTCTTGTAGTGTGATAATAGTAAATTCTTTATTTAAATCTAGTGTAATAACAACCAGTATCCTGTTCCAGCACTGCCAAGGCACACCACAGCCCGTGCTGGTAGTAACCCCAAACCCTCTCTCTAGAAGGTTTAGATTCCTACAGAATGTCCTTAAAAATGTCAGATATCATTAAATACAAGTCCTGGCTTAAATATTTCCCTGGGTACCATTAATAGTTTCCCAACCAAGTTGCCTTGTGAACATACAATTGGCAAAACACTAATGTATGGTATGATTTCTACACCTTTGGCTGCTAAATCTCACAGGCTGGCGTTGGCAACTCGAGTCCTGAGATGCCCTTTAGCAGAAATCTTCACATCTTGGAAAATGCTGCCTCATTCCAGAGGCATTGATGTTGCCATCAGTGGTGGTAGGTCGCGTTTGGAAGGATCTCTTGGAGGAGTTATTCCGTGTGCTGCGGGTGTAGCTGGAGCAGCCCCAGCGACAACCATGTGTGCTGTGGAGTGAAATCCACCTCCACAAGCAGCACAGCTAAACCCAACCCCCCCAGACAAACGTGGCTGAGTCTTTTTGTGTGCAATCCAAATTCAGCCCTTGCTTAAGTCTGAGTTGAGCAAAACCCACTGCTTTGCCTGCTCATGGCTTCGTGAAGACCACAGGCACTTATCTGGGGACCTGCTCTGGGATTGATGTTCCTGTGCTGGCTCAGACAGGAAATATCAAAGAGACAGGCAGAGAAAATGCAATTGCACAGCCTGTGTCAGCACAGGCTGTATCAGCACAGGCTGTATCAGCACAGGGTTGTATCAGCACAGGGTGGTATCAGCACAGGGTGTATCAGCACAGGCTGTATCAGCACAGGCTGTATCAGTACAGGGTTGTACCAGCACAGAGTTGTACCAGCACAGGGTGTATCAGCACAGGGTTGTATCAGTACAGGCTGTACCAGCACAGGCTGTGTCACTCCAGCTCTGCCACAGCCACAGATCAGAGCGAGCTGCTGGCCCCAGAGACACTGCAGGCTCTGATAACTCACCCATAGGAACAGGGAGGATGGATGGTGACCTTGTGACCCACCACTCAGTCCTGTTTAATCCCCCCAGCCACGCTGTGCAGACGCAGGAGGGTCCCTTGATGTGTGTCTTCGGGAGAGTGAGGCTGAAAAAGTGCTTAAATGCTTGTAACTGTCACAGAAATACAAAGCAAGCGAAATGAATGTTGGGTTTTCAATAGCTCATGTTCCCCTGGATTCACTTGGCTTGCAGACTCAGTCAGCAGATATTTATTCCTATCTTAACATTCACTGTGTTGACAGTAATTTTGTTAGGGACAAAATATTACAATCAGAACCAGAGTTTCCAGTAAAAGGATGTGTTTTATTTGCTGCCCTACCCCCATCCACTATCTTTGCCTTTCACCACCTTGTTCTACACGAAGCAGAATGATTTGAATGAATCATGCAGAGGGAAGGTAATTTCAGTGCCTGATACTGGGATAGCACTGTGCAAAATGGCATGTTAGCCTGGTTAATAGATTATTTATTTTCATTAAATATTGATTATCAGTGGCTTATGCTGGCAGGCACTTTCCTGTTTACTGCACAAGCAGCTCAATGCCTCCATTCTGTTATGGGAGAGGGGTTTTTTTTTTTAAGTTAACTGTTCAGTCTCATGAATTTTCATGTTTTGGCACTGACTGACATCTGCATAGTAATTCTGCCAGTGAGTTATGTGTGCATTTCACTAATGCAGTTTTAGAACTAATATATTCAAAAATCCCTGGAGCGGACGAGGATGTTTTAACCCAGGGCCCTGCCCTCACTTCACCAGGGAGGTTGCCTCAAAAAGCACATATTTTATGGAGGTTTCCTGAATTCTGTGACCCAACACACTATTCCTCAGCCTGAGAGCTGGACATTGCATGAGCTGCCTGACTGGCATCTTAGGAACAAAGATTTAGATGATGTACAGACAGAGATGTACAAAAGAAGATGTAACAGCAGAGAAAATCTTCATTTCAGCAGAATTCATTCACTCAAAATTAAGTAGCACAATGACACATAAATGGTGAATTTCTGAGCACTTTTGTACTGTGTGTCCAGTGTTTGGTTTGTGTTTGCACCAGTGGCAGAACAAGCCACAGTTATAAGGTAAAACTGATCAAATCTCTGCATTGTGAAAGAAATAAATTCAGAATAAACTGTGAGGGTTTTTTTTTTTTCTTTTTCCGGAATTAAATGATCCAAAGCAGCACTGCAGGTCTGCCTTTGCAAAAAGGAGAATAAGGACTTTTCAAGTCGCAGTAACACAGGACAAATCATCAATTTTCAAAAAGAATTCCAGTCACTTACTGTTGCTCCTTATCTGTTGCATTCCCTTGCAGCTAGAACTAATCCAAATTCAGAATTCCCATTGCAAAAATCAGAAGGAAATGTCGAAAATGTATCTCACACCAAAACAAAATTAGACATAGGAATGCTCAAAAGCTTTTCATGGAGATACTGTGTTTGAAATATTGCATTCCAGGAACCTCAAAGCACTTGAAAAGGTCAGGACAATTCCTGGTGATGTTATCAGCTCTAAACTACTTTGAAAAACCCAAAGTATAGTGGAGAAATGTTGGCATCTTGACCTTATGGAGACAAAACATTATGGGAGCTTTTCATAAAAAAGTATTGATGTGTGTTATAGATTTCCAACAAATCATTTCAGGGTGATCAAATAAGAAACTTTTTTTTTTTTTTTGTCAGGAAATGCTTGACTAGTCCCAGCTCCATCTGTTCAAGGAAATAACTTCCACAGAAAATATTGCTTCCTCAAAATGGCTTCGGCAGTTTCTTATCCTTTAACTTGGGAAGTCTCAGGGATGTTTGTCAAATTCCACCCGTGGACTGTGATGAAATAATACCACAGACACAGGGGATGATGTGCTGCAGATATAATAAGGTGAATGTAACTTGTTTTTAAAATGTCAGGATGGCATTTTGGGAAAATCTGAGCTCTCCTTTCATTTCCAGTTAAAATCTGCAACAGTGATTTCTGCTTGCACAGGGCTAAAAGCAAACGAGCTCGTTGTAGGGCAGCACAATGATAGTTATTATGAGATTAGAATATAACAATAATCCACTTAAATTATTAACAGCAGGCTGGTACTTCAAAGTGACCTTTGACTCTTATCTTCCTAAGAAATAATTACAATACCATTGTCATTAAAAAGGAAAAGAATTTCAATGAAAGCTTATAGAAAAGGTTGCAGACAATTTTGAATATAGATAAACATGGATATAATAAAGCATATCCTGGTAGTGAGGGCTAATGGTCAATAGAAATGAGCTGAAAGAAGGACTCTGTCAAAACAACCAGAGCACACATTAGCATATTAAAAAAGTGGTAAACAAGTTTTTTTCTAGCGATAGCATTGAGTTGAAAACCTGAACAATGAGATTTTCTGGCACATTCTTGGAACATATTGCACACGTGGGAATTAAAATGCATTTTGTCTTTGAACCACGGCATTTGTAAGGGATTTATGTTGTTCAAAGTGAAAATGTAAGTGGACACTAATATCCTAATTCATCAAAGAATAAGCACAGGCTTAAATCCACCTTTACTTAGCAAAGCTCTTAGGAATGTGTTTACCTGCAGGAATATGCCAGTGACTAATGAAACCAGCAGCGTGTGTTTAGGTACTGGAAGGGATTAGAAGAACAGTCTAAACTTGTTGAAAAGACATCTAAAGTGGCTCTGTAATTTCTTTCCTGCTACAAATGTCTTTGAAACCAAAATAAGCCTCTCTGTTTTTTTTTTTTTTTAATAATCCTGAGTTTAGAACATACTTGATGCTTCCAGCATTAGTAGTTTTATGGTGCTTAAGACAGTGAAACACGTCTCTGCACTGAACACACGCTTCCATAAGAGATGAAGCAGGCTGGGGGGCTGAACTTTTCTAGCTTTGGACCAGCAATGAAAACTAACACGTGGCACCGTGGAATTGGCACTGCCACTGTTTTTGGGGCTCTACAATATATTCAACAAAGGTACATTTTTGTTATTGGGGGTTTTGTCCTATGCAACTTGTGTGTTGATTTCATAGAATCATGGAATGCTTGGGTTGGAAGAGACCTTAAAGATCATCTCATGCAGGGACACCTTCCACTAGCCAAGGTTGCTCCAAGCCCCGTCCAACCTGGCCTTGGACACTTCCAGGGATGGGGCAGCCACAGCTTCTCTGGGCACCCTGTGCCAGGGCCTCTCCACCCTCACAGGGAACAATTTCTTCCTAATATCCAATCTAACCCAATTCTCTGTCAGTTTGAAGCCATTCCCCCTTGTCCTATCCCTCTAGGCCCTTGGAAATAGGCCCTCTCCATCTTTGTTGTAGCTCCTTCAGGTCCTGGAAGGCCACGGTTAGGTCACTCTGAAACTTCTTTCTCCAGGCTGATCAATCCCAATTGTCTCAGCCTTTCCTCCCAGCAGAGCTGCTCCATCCCTCTCATCACCTTGGTGGCCTTAAGATCATATTACCCAACAGACAGATTTGCCTCAGAATATTCTAATTTCTGGTGTATTTTCGTTCATGGGTGTGGAAGGTTCCACATGGCTGAAGCTGTTCCATTTTATGCATTCTGTACAACAGCTCAGTGAAAAGCAACAGGAAGTGTAAAATACCAAAGTAAGGACTGCAGGCTTTTCTCCTTTATCCTGAGTGAATTAGCCCTTCAGCTGGAGAGTCCTACACTCCGTAATCCACTCCATCAATTAATATTTCGCAAAGCCTTGCAAAATAATCACCTCTTCAAGCAAGAACTGAGAGCACCACACTGTTACTGCAGCACAGCAACCACCACTATTTCTGGCTGCTCCTAAATCGGAGGAGCTACATATTTAAACCAGGAAGGGGCCAGTTTTATCAGAGGTGACTCTTGTGGTCACTGAACAACTAAATAAACATGGGCATCACTTCCCCGTGGCCCTGTGCTCCTTGTGTGCTCCATGGTGCTTTTCTGCTCTGCTTTCCTCCTCACTGCCCTGTTTATAATTTCCATGGCAGGATAATTCCCAAAGTCAAAGTCATCCATCTAGCTGACCTCCTCGGAGGGCCTATATTTGTGATGCTATTAAAAGATGTTATGAAGAGACGAGCAGTCCCTCTTTCCAGGACATAGTATTTATAGCATGCCACTAACAGGTAACCCATGTAGAGTCACCAGAGCCCCTCTCTGCTGGATTGCTGGTGTACTTGGCAATATTTGCACGTTCCTGGAAAAGGAGAACTTGGGAGCTGCAGAAGGCAACCCCAGGGCCCAGTGCCAGCCAAAGTCAGCCCTCACTGCAACTGCACATTGCCTAGAAAACAGGCTGGTGTGGCATTCCCATGACACGAGGCACGGCCACGGGGCAGCAGCTCAGGTTGCCTGTCTTCAGGAGTGGATTCTGGAGAGTCTTGGCAGAATTTCAAGCAGGGTTTCTGGGAAACCCGCTTTCCTGGGGAAAACCAGGGGTCTGAGTCACGGTGGGGCAGGTCGGGTTATTCTGTGCTGAGCCACCTGCAGCTGGAGGGGACATCCCTGGGCAGTGGGGTGTGGGTGCAGGAGGGCGGGCGGGCGCTGCCACAGCGCTTCCCACAGCCCGGGGCGCTCCCGGGCGGTGCGGGGTGGATGCGGGGTGGATGCGGGGTGGATGCGGGGTGTGCTCAGCGCTGGTGCGGTGCGGTGCGCTCCGAGGGGACGGGCGGGGCGGAGCGGAGCGCTCCGGGGTGGAGCAGTGCGGGGCACTCCAGAGGCGGTGCGGGGCGCTCCGCTGAGCGGTGTGAAGCGGTGCGGTCGCTCCGGGGGTGGAGCGGTGCGGAGCGCTCCGAGGGGCGTGCGGGGCGGGGCGGGTCGCTCCAGGGCTGGTGCGGGGCTCTCTAGGAAGGGGTGCGGGCCGGTGCGGGTCACTCCGGCGTTGGTGCGGGTTTGTCCGGGGGGCGGTGCGGGGCGGTGCGGGGCGGTGCGAAGCTCCCCGGGAGGCGGTGCGGTGCTCGGGGGGCGGTGCGGGGCGCGGCTCCGGCGGCTGCTCTCGCCATGCGGGCGAGCTGAGGGGCTGAGCGGCGCGGCCGCCGCTGTCCCGGGGAAGGATGGCCTCCAATTTCAACGACATCGTGAAGCAGGGCTATGTCCGCATCCGGAGCCGGCGGCTCGGGGTGAGTGCCGCCACCTGCCTCGGGGCTTTGCGTGTGGTTCTTTTATTTTATTTTATTTATTTATTTTTTTTTTATCCCCTGCCACTCCTTTGTCCTCCTTTTGCAAACTGAGCTCAGCGCGGAGAGAGGAAACAAAAAGATCGGGGTGGGTGGGTGGGTGGGGAGAATAAAGGCACCTAAATGTATCATAATATATAATGTAGATTATTTATATGTAGATATATATATTTTTCCCCCTCTCTCCCGTCGGGAGTCGGGGATGCTGCCTGCCCGCAAGGCTGGGCTGCGCTGCCTCCGCCTCCCGGCGCTCCCTTCGCTCCGAGCGCCCCGGGCTGCGGGGGCCGTGCGGGGCTGGGGGTGCCCGGGGGGCACACGGGGCTGGGGTGGCTGTGCCGCCGGGACTGAGGGTGCGAGGCAGCTCTGGGCAGGGGTGAGGGCTCAGAGCTGCTCAGGTGCTGCTGCTCCTGCTGCAAATTAGGGCTTTAAGGTCTTGCGTGAGGCAGGTGAAGACCTTGCGATGTCTTCAAGGCTTTTAAGTTCGTTCGAGTTGCGCAAAATGGAAATCCACAAAGCCCGCTTTAGCTCCGTATTTAATTTTAAACTTATTTTGAAGGTTGTTCTTTGATTTTCACGGCGTGTCCCTAGTTTGGGTTGTAGGTAGTGGATATGTCGGTAGTGGCAGGGCAGTTCCCCACTGTATCTGAGATGGGATGTGCTCTGAAATCCTGCTCTGTTCCTCCGGTCCATGAGCTGCTGCTCCCTGAGCGAGCTACCGGAGCCGCTCAGGTGATGGGACTGGCTCCACACCTCCTGTCTCCCTTCGGGAGCCAGAGGGGCTTAAGAGGATGCACCTGGAGGGAAGTTTTGTGTATGCAAAAATCTTTTAATTAGTATATCTGCCTCTGAGAACTGGAAAGGAATTAATTTCTTGTGTTTGCTGAGAAGTGATGGGTTGGCAGTTCTGAATTGTCAGTAGTGTGAGTTTTGCATCAGGGTTTGTTACGGAGAAGTGTGTCATCCTCTGAAAGCTTTTGCTGGCTCATTGCAATTACAGTTCCATTCTCTTGCTGTATCCACGGTCAGTGACTTCTCTGCAGTTTTGCTAACTTGTGTCTCCCTGGCTTTTTTTGAAACAGGAAGGCATTTAAAAGTATCCCATCAGGCTGGTTTTCTCATATGTGGACTTGCAGGCACAGTTCATTCTGTAGGAACTGTGTGATTCTGTGGCAGATGGAGGACAAGTCATTAGGAGAGGACTTGTAGTAAATTTGGCAGAATTAGTGTATCATGATTACCTTTTCATTACTGGATATATATCAGTGTTCAGTTTGCTCCAGCATAAACGATGAGTAAGATTAAACTATGATACATCTTTCCATACTGTAACAGAGAAACTCAATGGACATGTGAATAAGGTGCATCAAACTCAGAGACAGTTGTAAATTCTGTTAATGTCTGTGCCTTTCCTTTTCTAAGGCTTTTCAGACCACTCTGAGGGTGGAGGTGGTTCAATGCCCTCTCAGTAGATGTGCATGTGACAGCTGAACACAAAAATAGGGGAGAAATGGATAATGACAGAGAGTGCATGGAAATGGAACAAATGTTAAATGTTTTCTTTGAAAAGACAATTTCTTTATTTCATCTCTTTCCTTCTAATTCCAAAGGTCTGTGTCATTATCAGTGGCTGGAAAGTGCAAAAGGCGTGATGAAAAGTGGTTTTGTGAAGGAATCCAAGAGAAATCCCGGAGAGTTCCTTTGACTGTGGATGTGTTAAAATGAAGAGCCCTGAGCTGCTGCCCTTGGCTCTGGGTGTTGTGTCCTGACAGCTTTCCCGTGCTGTGGAGGGCCTTAGGAGGGCAGGTGGTTGGTGCTGTCACTGCTTTAGATCTGGTACGGGATGCCTGTGCTATGAGGGAGCGGTGACCTGTTCCAATCCTGCTCCATTTCTTTGGAAATACATTGTTGGATAATGCTTTTCTCTCCTGGTAGTTTCCAGCCTGGGGTGTTGGCCCATGACTCAAGAACAGACAGTTGAAATGTGGGTGCAGATTTCTTCCTATAACATTTTCTGTGAGCTGCTTAAAAGCCCAGTGCCCTGATTTACAATGCCCAGTTAGAAATGGGGAGTTGTGATTAACCCAAGAAAAATAGTTCAGACATTAAAATACTAACTTTCAAAAAACTTCCCCATGCTGTGAAAACATTAGGAAGAACAATCTGCTCCAGCCTCATGCAGGACTTGTGTTTAATTGAGAAGGATTTCAGTACACCATGTGTGGTGAGGTGTAAGTGGGAGTTGTTAAAATACATTCCCATTTTGTGGTGGCAGAGCTGTAATCAGTGCATTGTCTGTTCAGACTGAATCCAGCTCTGGGTTAGTCTCTGTAATACTGTGTAATTCCATCACCAAGGGAACTGGGAGCAGAGCTTGTGTCTGGAAATTATCTCAAGAAAATGACTTTTCTGAATAACTGGGGTGCAGGTGCTTCATTTGGAAAGGAAGGGGTGCCGAGAAGCAGCTTGTTCAAATCCAAAGCTCTTTTAAAAGAAACATGACAATTCTGGCAGGCCCTACTTTGTAATTTCAAGATTGAAATTAGGCTAATTAGTTTTGTACCTGAACTCTTTCTGCGCATTTTAAATATGTAAATTTAATTTAATATTATTTAATAGAATAGTTTCCATAGCAACATTTGTATCACATGTGTCTTCTGCAGAGCCAAATATATTCAGGAGAAAGCTCACTCTTTCTGATTCTTTCCATCCTTATAGGGAGAAAAATAATTCCCTCAGCCAATGGTCTCTGTGTGTTATGTCATTAGCAGTGACACAGAGGAGGTTGTGTGCTGGAAAACTGCTGACAGTGGAAAAGCACAACCTTCCAGAGTTCTTTAAAACAGAAAAAATCAGCTTTGCTTTGTGAGAAGTGCTTCTGTCAGTGACCAGCAGCCACTGGACCTGTGTTTTGGGAAAGAAGACACTTGTGCTTTTGCAGTCACATCTCAGCTGATTAAGTGCTTTATATCTATATATGAAGCAGGGGCTTTGTTTTGTGGCTTCTGGATCTAAAAAGGCTTTTTTTTTTAGCTTATGATTTTCAGATCATGTCTCTCTGTGGTACAGATGTGACCTTCCTGAGAGGGAGTAAGTTATGGAGATGTTTCCTTAATGAAAAAAGTAGTTCTTGTCTTTCCATTTTTAGGGTGGGTGGATGTGCACTGCTTGTTAACATGCTTGAGCTTTCATTTTAGGTTGGACTGGCTCAACAAAGTGTACAAATAACAATTAAAAATCGAAAGAGGAACAAATCTGTGAAACAGATGCTCTTTATAACACTGGTGAGCCTGAAGAGCTTTACAAGGAAAAATGCACTTGATAGTCTTCATTGAGATGCCACCAGCCCACCTCCCTCATGGGCTGGGAGGGTCCCACTGGTGTGTGCTGGTTCCAGTCTCACACTTTTACTGAACTCCCTGTTGTTAAGGCTTAGTTTTATTCCTGTGTCCACACCTAAACTCAGCTTTGCTGGAAGCCACCTGTCAACTGGAGCAAGACTGTGGAGCACAGAAACTGCTCTGCTCTGCTGCTGTTATTGAGGTGTGGGCAGGAGGAGGTGCTGGAGGCTCCAAGGGATGGCAGGTGACATTCCCAAAGCCCCTTCCTCGGGATGCAGGCAGCACTGCTGGGATGGTGGTGTGGCACCAGGAGGGTGCTGGCTGTTCTGTGTGCAGGGCATTTGAAGATGGTGCCATTCCCCTTGGAAGACCCTGTGGAGTTTGCAAGCATTTGTCCTGTCCCTGCCTCTTGATGTATGGGGCGCTGCTGGAGCAAGATGCCGTGGGCTTGGCTGTCAGCTCCGAGTTTCTGGAATGCCAGCAGCACACCCTGAGTGTCTCATTGCATTAAGTGATGAGGTTCTGTTGGTGTCAGAGGGAAACAATCTCCTGGAGGAGCAGCAACTGCCCTGAGCTGTGTCTGCAGCTGAGAGCAAAATAGTGCTGATCAAACAGAAGGGCCTCAGAACCAGCTGAGATGGGCTGGTGGCCAGCAGAGATGTCTCTGTTAAGGACTTGTTCATGTTCACAGCTATGCCAAGCCTTGTAGAGTCTGGTTTGGCTCTGCACAATTCTCAACTGACTAGAAAATATTGGCTTCCAGAAACATTCTCTCTGACTTGCTTGGAAAGTAGGTGTCTTTATAGAGTTTGGCTGTGGTGACGTACGTGTTGCTGCTTTCCAGGTGGGAGAGAGCACCTTTCTGAGCATTCCTTAAGACAAGACCAATGGGACAGTATTTTTTTCTCCCAAGCTTGCATGCAAGTATTTCCATTGTATCCCCATTTCTCAGAGACCATCACTTTTAAACCCATCAGTACAACCAGTTTATCAGAATGTGATCTCTGTTCTGTGTGCTGTGGTGTTTGAGCTGACGTGGTACAAGGTGGCTCAAAGCTCTGTGTGTGCACTGAGTTACTGAACAATCTGCCAGAAGAAATCCCACTGCAAGGATGGGCAGCATCTTTTAAATTTTTGAGGTTTAAAAATAGTTGTGGAGCCATCTACAGTAGTTTGTGCTCTTGTGCTCTTCCCTCTTGTCACAAACTTCTCAGTGCTGAAGCAATGTTTATCTATCTTGCTAATAACTCTTAAAATATCTTTATTCTGGAAGGCTTTTGATATATTCTGGAAGACTTTTCATATAAGAGGTCCCATATAAATCCAGGTTGAAATAAGGAATGAATTACGGTTAAAAATTTGAATGTGCAGTTGTTAGTATATATATTTCTTTATAAAACAAAACAAGTGCAACAGTTGTGATGCTTTCTGCCCTTCTCTTTAACACTGAAACTATTTCTGCTCCCTGGCTATTTTTAACACGTTTCTTCAGCTTGTCTTTCTCTTCGTTTCATGGTGGAATTGCAAGAATTGGGGCTGTAAAACAACTTTGGCTCTCACAGATGTAGCAGGAGCCTTCCCAAGCCTCACAGGTCTATAAAAGCAGAATAGGAAATGCTGAAATAATTGGAAAATTAAGGTGACCTGTATTCTGGAAGAGGACAAAAGTTTCTCCCTTTACAGAAAGCAGAGTTATTAAAATTAGACAAGTCCAGGACAACATGTGCTGCTGCATCAATATACATAGATTAGTGCTGCTGCCTGACAGAAGTGCTTAAAACAAACAGTCCTGGGAATTTGTTGTTGGTTAGAAAAGCCTTACAAAATATTTATCTGTCTAAAACATATACTGTCACTAACTAGACACACTGGATGTTTACAACCCAGAGAAACAATCTGAACACTAAGACTAATGTGCAGAACTCTCAAAATTGGACATTATTAACAGGCAGCCTGATTTATTACATTACTGCCAGGATTTTATGAAGGTATTTCCTGCACATGGAGTTCTGGGAATGTGCACCACAAGTTTGCATTACTATCAAGTTATTGCAGGCTATTAAAACGACTCATTTGGGAGGATCCATTGACTTTTATGGAGCTGTGCAAAGAGCTAAATGTCTGTTCGTAAAAACGCAGGTCTGCAGAGACTCCTTGATCTGTTTGTCAGAGAATAAGGAAGGACAGAGGGGTAAAGTGGGATTTTTTTTTTATACCTAGCAATCTGCTTCTTGTACCTCTGTCTGGAGAAGGAAGTGCTGTAATAGATTTTTGCAGAATCCTGTCCCATGGGGCACCTTCCACTTTGCACTTGGGAGATGAGGCACAGAGCTGTTCTCGCAGCCCTATCTGTTTAACAACACTTCTAATTAAATCCACAGCCTGTGCTGGGGTTGGCTGGAACCCCATCTGCTGGAGGCACCTCCTTGTTATGCAAGGAATGATCAGCCTCATCTGTCTGTTAGAGAGGGTCCTCCTCGGGAATTTGGGCTGGATCCAGGAAAAGGGATCTGAGCACCCCACGTGAGGGTTAGTGGGGCTTGAGCAGCTGAAGCCCAAAAGTGCAGTTCTGCCACGGCTGGTGTTTGTCCATGGGTGTTTCCTGAGGACATGGAGATCAGCCATTGTCCTCCAGGATGTCAGTCATGGCACACACCAGGTTGTCCAGCCCCTGGTGTGTCCCTGCAGTCCTGCCTGGGAGGGATTCTGTCATAATCCTCTGATGGGGCCAGATTTCCTGGGATCAAATATGTAGAAGAAAGTTTTAATTGATGGCTTTCACCACCTTTGCTAAAGGTTGACAAACTTCTGCCCGGACATCTGGCAACAGGGCAGTTTGGAGAGCTGAAGATAAGCTGAGCTCAGCCCAGACCCTCCTCCTTCCAACTGCTCCTGCAGGGCCCTTTCCTGCCTGTGCTGGGACCCTGTGGGACAGGGATACAGCCTGTCCTCAGTGCCCTCACTGATGGGGCAGCATCAGTTGGTTTTTTGCAGCTCTCCAATCAATCTCCAGGTGGAGGGAAGGAGAGAAATCAGCAGTTGTGCTTCTGGAAGCAACTGCATTGGTGTTGTTGATCTCAGTAGTACAAGGATCACTTTAACATACAGTAGATACAGTTTGTGTGGGTGCCTGTGTTCTGGACACAGTTTAACACTGATCTGAACCACCTGAACCAAATTCAGGTAAGTCCTGAGCCTAGTGAAGTTTGGGAAGTCAAAATTAATACTGATTGGGTCTCTGGTGAATGATGTGGCTGCTGGAAGTGCATCAGTGGAATTGTTCCCTCTTTAGGATGAACCTTCGTGAGGACAGAAACTGGATCTGTGCGTGTCCAGTTTCTTTGCTCGATGGGTCTGACTGGCCCAAAATGTCTTAATCGCATCAGAGGGAAGGAATGTGGTGTTAGAGGTGTCCTCCAACACAGAAATAGGGCACTCTGGCCAATCCCTGGTAGGAATTTGTAAGGGTTTAGACTTCAGCTTGTGACAGGAGGGAGCTGATACTGCCACAGCTTTGTAGCCCATTGCATATTCCTAGGAAATATTTAAGTGGAGTAACGTGAGCAGTGCTCAAATATTTCTGGATTAATTAAAAAACTCAGGGAAAAAAACATTTCTTGGTTTTCTAGACTGCCTGCTTCTTACTTTGATTAATACTTTACTGGCAATATTAAACTTCTACCTGAAATGAGGAGGATGTTAATCTTTATGTATTTGAGTATGGGGTGAGAAGTTACATGTTGGACAGTGGCCATATGAAAGATTGAAGTGGGAAAATCCAAGAGTTTTGTGCTATGGACTGTTCCTCAGGAAGCATATAATTTAATCTTATTGCATATATTTGTTTTAGTACTAGATGGGAAAAACCTCTGCTTCGTGCTTAGAAGTTTGGAAAAACTTCTGTGTAAAGTTTAGGACTTGTCCACTTCAGCAGAAGCTTTCGATTGTCAATAGCTGAAAAGAGATGAAGCTTTCATGGTTTTCTATTCCTGGTTTTAATTAAACTGACTTCTGTGGAAACTTCATTGAGAAGATTGGTGTGGAACGTTCCAAATGACATATACTTTTTACAAGTTCTGCATAGCACTGTTGCTGTGAAACCCTGTGGGAGGAGAGGTAAAGTGGGGGAGAGACAATCTGCAGGACTAGAACCATATGGTTGGAGAGATTGGTGCTTGAAAAAGCGTGCCAGGAAGTTAATATGAGGATTTTGGAGCATGAGCTGTGAAAACTGGAAAGAAGAATGATGTAAGGCTGGGGGAGGGGGTGAGGAGAAGGAAAACTTGTCTGCCTGTATCTCAGTTTGAAGCAGCTTTATTAATAAAACTCTGGTGTTTTATTAACACCTATGCAGCTCCTTTCAATCTGGAAGCCTCGAGACAGGGAAAAACTGAACAGATTTCTCGTGCACCAACTTGAACCTGCAAGATATTAAACCCACTGGAAATTCATAGTTTTAGCAAACTGTTAAATAAGGTGTTAGAACATATTCACAGATATTAAGATTTCTTACTGCTTGGAACTTGTCAGAGGCAGCAGGGAAAGGATCCAGAACATTGCTTAGAAAGTTTGAGCTTTATCCTTGAGCTGACAAGGGGAAGAATAAGCAGTAAATGTTATTCAAGACTAATGCAGCTCCATCTGGTTACTGCCACAGGGTCTGTGGGCAAGTCCCCTTTGGATCCCCTCTGTTAGTGGGATTTGAGTCCAAGGCAACAGGAATATTTATGGGGTTACCTCTGGAATTGAAGCAAAGAGGTTGGGTTGGAGAAAGGTGAGCAGGGCTTGTCATTTGGGCACGTTGCAGGACCAGGGTGCTCAGCACTGTTCTGGATGAGTTACAAGGAGATTTGGCAACTCACATGGTGCAATTACATTTTGTTTTTCTCCTAAGGTATCCTGATTTTTGCCTTGTGGAAACAGGATGGAGAAGCAAGGGTCCTAATTTGGTTCCAAAAAACCCCCTCCAAAATCTAAAAACCTAAGAACTATTCCTCTTTTTCTGCAAGAGATTATGCAGATCATGATTTGGAGTATGAAATTCCTGGTTTGATGGTGGCCCATTTAAGGAGCAGGAGCAGCTTTTCTGGTGCTTTCCAGCATGTGTTTTCTGATAAATTACCTTCCACATTCTTCTTTGGAAGATGGGCTTAGTTTGTGAAGCAAAACTAGTAAACAAGTGGTTCTTATCCACTTGCTATCTTGTTCTAAAGATGTTTTATTTTAAGAAGTTGAATGCAAACCTGATCAGAACACCCGTTTTTCTTCTGCTTTTATCTCAAACACTTCCCTGATCTGCCAGTTGTGGGTCCCAGTTCTCCTTTTCCCTCTTTGCTGTTCCTTTGGTAGATGAAAGCCTCTGGTTCCTGGGGGTGACTGCGTCAGCTCCACACAGAGAAGGGTATGTCAGGAATGATTGTAAAGGCAGTGAAAGAAAAAGAAAACCCAATTATAAACAGGTGAAATTTAGTCTTTGGTGATTTGGATGCCTTTTCATCATCAAATCATTTCACAGTGTGAAGGTAATTCTCCTGCTGGTGCATGTGGCCATTGCCCTGAAGTTGCATCAGTGATAAATTAACATTTTGCAGTGTTTGTGGAAACACTTGAAAGAAAGCAACAGATGCAAGGTCTGCTCCTGAGACTGACATCTTAATTTGAGACTGACATCTTAATTCGATGTTTGTGTAGTTTTAGGTATACCATGGAAAATGATGGACTGTTTCTATTATCTTTTTGTCTGACTTCATCAAGTGCTGTCAGAAATACCAGTGGAAGTTCAAGCTATTGCAATAAGTAGTGCTTTTCTTTCCTTTACTGAAAGTAATGTAACTTGTTTCAATTCAGAGGATCAATAGGGCAAAATCAGTGGTATTTTTCCCCAGTAAAGATAATGTAGGAGGTTAAATTGCCCCTTTACTTGCCAAGTAATGTTTGTCTGGGGAACTATCAATGCCCTGTGGTTGGCAAAGGAAAATGTCCTCTTAATGCTCTCACTAATGTCTCCACACGGTGAGGATGGATGTTAACTGATTGTTCTGAATTAATGCATCCCATTGAGTGGCAGACTCTTGGCACGGTGCTTATGGTCAAATATAAGTGGCTATTCTCTGTTAAATGAAGTAGTGCAAATTAAGGCAGTGCTTTTATAGGCACTTTTAATGTAGCTTTCTTGAGGATGGTGTCTGCCTAAATGTGAGTGAACTCTTGAACTCTTTCTTTAATTCGTGCTGCACAGCTGGGACATGAGAAATTAATTCGAGTTGGGTTTGTCCGTTTGAACTAATGTGGAGATTGGCCTGAGCAAATGTAAGAGGACTGCAAGAGCCAGTGGAAAGCTGAAGTCTACAGGGAAATATTGGCTCTGGAATCCCCGTTTTAATCTGTGGGTTTTTAAAGTCAATATTATTCTGTCCCTCCCAAACTCAAAACAAAATGAAAAAAACCCCAACAATAAACAACCAACCCCCTCCCCCCAGCCTCAGCTGCACCTTTCCTAGAGAACTGACTGAATTTTGGTTTTAAAATATTGGGCAAACTGGTGACGTTTCATCTGGTTGGTAGCTTTAAAACTTGTGGCAGATCCTGCAGGATTGTCAGTTCATGCCCAGGATGGACTCTAGCTGCTGATGCCAGGCCCTGTGGGATCTGCTCTCAGATCCCTCTGTGCACCTGCCAGCAGGAATTCAGGATACAGAATCCCAGGATGGGTCAGGCTGGAAGGTCCCACAGATGGTCACCCGGTCCCACCTCCTGCTCCAGCAGGGCCATCCCAGAGCACATGGCACAGGATTGTGTCCAGATGGTTCTGGAACATCCCCAGTGAGGAGACTCCACACCCTCTCTGGTCTCTGTTCAGTGCTCGGTCACTGCACAGGGAAGAAATTCTTTCTCATGTCCAGGTGGAACTTCCTGGGCATCAGTCCCTGCCCGTCCCTCGTGTCCCATTGCTGGGCCCCCCGAGCAGAGCCTGGTCCATGCTCTGCCCCCTCCCTGCAGACCCTGACACACATGGATGGGGTCCCCCCTCAGTGTCTCCCCTCGAGGCTGCACAGCCCCAGCTCCTCAGGCTTCCCTGGTCACAGAGATGCTCCAGTCCCTTCATCATCTTCGGTGAGGAATCCAGGAGCTCCACGTCTCTCACCCTGAGGAGCCCAGGGCTGGACACAGCACTCCAGATGTGGCTCACAGGGCTGAGCGGAGGGTCAGGATGCCCTCCCTGACCTGCTGGCAGCCGGAGCACTGAAGTGCTTCTAAAAGGAAATACATTTTGGCTGCCGGGAACTTGTCCCCGGAGCAGCTTTGGCCGCAGGATCAGCCCGGTGAGCAGTTTAGGCAAATGACTTCAATCATTCTCTGCAATCCTGTAAGACAGCGCTGAAGTGCTTGTTACCATGATTTAATGGGCTGTAAATCTGTCACTCTTAACAAAGCGCTGTGTTTTGGTGAAGTCCAGCTCGAAGTGACTCACACGGGAGCATTATTTGCTCTTTCATGCAGATTCACTTTGATTTTAAAGCTTATCCAGCTGGGGGAATGACCTGTGACTGCATGGCTTTGATGTCAGGATTGAAAGGAAAGTGTGGAAGGAATGAGATAAGTTTACCTTGTGCTGAGACAATACCTCGAGACTTGAGGTGTCTGTAGGGATTGCAGATACTCTGTTACAGAAAAACCTGTGCTGCTTTCTGAAGCTTGCAGGTGAATTAATTGGTGAGCAAAGAATGACAGCAGGCCAGAACTGGGCAGTTCTCCCCATCTGTCGATCGGGGGACTTGCAGGGCATTTGTCACCCTTGGCCCTCCAAGCAGCACATAACAGGCATCATTAACCCAATTTTGCAGGTGGGCAAATGGCAACAGGTACAGCTGAACTGTTCGAGGATGGAGAAACTAAAGCCCTTTTCCCACGTCTAGCTTTGGATGTTGGCAGCTTACTGCTGAAGGAATTACACTGCAGAGATAAAGGCTTGATTCATGTGCATTTTCTGCCTTTTTTTGGTCTGCTTATGTGTAAAGTTACAAGTCCCACTCTGAAATACAAGTCCAAGTCTGGAATACAGCTCCCACAAATGAGTGTGTGCTCTGGAGTGCAGTGGAAGCCTGTTGCTGGGAGTTTGTGAGCAAGTACAGTTCGTCTCCAAATCCCATCTGTGCCTTCTGAGGAGACATCCCACTGCCATGGCTTTAGCAGGTGAGCTGTGTCCTTGTCAGAGCTGTGAGCTGCTGTTACCCAGGGTTACCGTGTGTGCTCCGCAGCCTCTTCCATCTGATGAGCTAATTAGTGAGCTCTGGAAGTGTTAATGAGCTGCATCAATGCCATTTTCCCCCTATAGCCCGTGTAATTAAAGTAACCAAGTCAGATGTTAGTGACAAAAAAAAGAAGAATCCCAAACCATAATTCATCGTGGTCATTGTAAGTTATTCTGCAGTTCCCTAATTCGGACAGGATATTAATGGTGTTAATTCCCAGGATTTGTGCTGATGGCCTGACCCAGCAGGACACATCCAGCTGCACATCCAGCTGCTGCCAGCATGAACTGGCTGCACAGAGTCAGCCTTTAGCCTGCAGTGGAGCCTTTACTATTTTTTTCTTCCTAGTTACAGTCCTAGGCTGATTTTCTCCTATCCAGTTTCATGCCTAGAATTAACTGTGCCCATATAAAGCTTAGCAAATGTTCAAGGAACCAAATCGGATACTTAGCTCCAGCCTGGCTTTTTTTTTAAGTTGTCACTGGCAAGAGAAGGTTTCTGCTGTAAATGCTTCTTGGCTCTTTTTTTGGAATGGCTTTTCTCTAATGGCCTTACAGAGCTCAGAATTATAACCTTTTCTGTGTATGATTTAAAAAAAAAAACAACAAACTGGCAGTCCTATACTTTAAAGGCTATAGGTCCATAAAAGAGGTCCTGGAAGTGGAAGGATACTTCAGCTAGTGCTTTCTCTAATGATACTGCATCCAACTCATCATTTTTGCAGGGAGAGCAGATGGAGGTTGAAGTCTCACTTTTAATGTCTTTTAGGTCCTGAAATTCTAGACAGTCAGAAACTGAGAAATGGAGTCAGGTTCTGTATTGCCCACATCAAACAGCACAACTGCTTATCCTTTTCATCTTCTGTCTAGTTTATTACACAGTGTCATTATTTACACATTAGTTTATCAACAAGTGAGTTGCATGTGAGGAGCACCTGCCAGTGCAGATTCAAGGCACTGAGCAGAGAAGGGAAAGAAATACTCCTGTGCAGAACACTCATGATACTTGGGGGATAAGCCAGGTCTAAATCCAAGCCCTGTTGTCCTAAAGACATAGTTCTTTAGCAGCTCTCAGTGCCCAGTTCCAGGTACCAACCTCCCAGATGTCTCGTGTTCCTGGAGCCCGTTCCCTGCCCCTGGAAGTCCACGGGGCTGTTTGCAGTTGTCTCCCCTGCCCTGTCTGGACTGAACCATAGAGTCCTTCCAAAGCACTTGAAAAAAGATTGTGTATCAGAGAGATTTCACTGGTAAAGTGATTCATCACCTGGCCAGGATCTGTAATTAAGATGTGTCTGAACTCCAGCCCTCCAGCTGCTGAGTGCATCAGAAATTTGAAGGGGTGCATTGCTTCTAAACTGCAGTATTGACAGTTGCACTGATTCACTCTAAAGGGCTCTCTTAAGCTCCCTTTAAAATTATTTTTTATAGTGAATAATCCTCCAGCAGGCTGGAATATATCAGCAAATTCCTTCTTGTCTTTCTTTTCCATTCTCAGATCTGCCCAAGATGCCAGCAGCAGTTTTGTTGAGCGTTTTTTCCCCTTTTGTCTGAACCAGTGACTAATGTGTACCAGTTACAAGCAAAACCTGTACAATGCTGCTTGTGTTTCCCTGTCACTGTCCCTTGTCACAGGGCACAGCATGGACACGAAATAAAGCCCAGGCTCCATTACTGAGCTGTCAGATAATCCCGGGTGAGCTGTTCTGCTCGCTGTGCTGAGATGCTGCTCCTCAGCACCCTGCGTGGCTTGGACAATGTGCCTCAGATCACAGCACACAGACTTCCCTCTCTTGAGGATATTTTGGCAGTAAATCTTGTCTGTGGAGTGAATCTCATGTAATCATGAAGGATTAAAAAAAAAATAAATAAGTGAAGATTTAGAACAAAGTTGCCTTCTAAGCAGTGTGCCAAGTGGGAATGCATCTATAGGCTCCCATCCAGCTGTTTGGTGTTTTAAACCAAGGTTGGTGGAATGGCTTTGAGTTCTAAGCCTTAAGCTTTTAACAAAAATCCCACTTCTGGTTGATGCAATTCCAGGTGGGAGGGCAGAGTTTTTGAAGAAGAAAGGCTGATTAAAATGCCTCGTATTTGAGAGCAGCAGGCATCTGTTTTGACCTGCATTAGCAAGAGTGAAAGGTGTATAGATTCATAAAGATCTGCCAGGCATTTTTTTTTGTACTCTGGGCTTATAGCAAGTTCTGGCCAGTCCCAAAGCTGGATTTTATAACTTGATGAGAAAACTTTGCAATACTAAGCAATATTGTGCATTGTGAACATTCTGAATGTAATCAGAGAGACAAGATTACAGCCTCATTCCCTATTAGCAGCTGTGGATGACTTCCTAGTGGAAAATATTGTTTGTGAAGACTGAATGAGGGGAAGGAGTGAGCTTTATCTCTCCACAAATGTGTTTCTTGGGGGAAGGAGAAATCTAGATGATTTTCTTTAGTGCCCTGGAGAAGAGAACAGCTTGATGTAAACCAACCTTGATTTATGTAGTCATTATAAGCTGATCACAATGAATAATGCAATATTGCTTACTCATAACACACATTAAATGGGTATTCAGGGAAAGGGAAATTGTCTTGTTGCCAAGTGCAGAGATATCTTTACAGACAACACTTGGACAATTTTGCTGCTGATTTTACAAAGCAAGTGATCCAGTCTACATGCATTGTGTAAGTCCTGCTGAACACAGCTCAGTACAAGGTAGGGATGTGATTCTTTCTAGTGATCTGTCTACTTGTAATAGTTTCAGTTTTAGACTTACATTGTGGTTTTGTCAGAATGAAATACAGCTGAACTCTGCTGTCAGTATGGGGATGAAGTGGGTATGGAGCAAAACTGGGCTGGAAAAACAGAGAAAAGTCATAATCTTATGGAAGAAATAGGTTCAGATTAAGTAGCTCTAGTTTGTGAACTCGTGGAAAGATTATGGGGTCTTCCCTAGGGCCACACAGTCCCATTCAGCATCATACCTGTTGATGCCTAGACCTCTTTACTAGAAAGCAGTACTCCAGCTTTTTGTGAGGAAACAGCTCCCTGATGGAGATCTGCTGCTTCAGACGTGTCTGAGGGGGGAATATAATTAAATATATGAGCTGCAATCTGCCTTTGTTGGCACTCTTTCATTTTTCTAGAAGCAAAGTAAAATTCCAGATCCAGTCTCCTCACAGATTTCCTTTGAATTGAAAGTTCTATTTCAGGACTTTTGACTCAGAAGTGAGATGTTAAGGCATTTTTAAAATAGAAGAATTAAGACCCAAACCTTTGGCATATGTTGGCTGGTTACCTGTGTGAACAACTCCCTGTTGGAAGGACCTTGTACCTGGAGCTCCAGCCCACTGGAGACTCCCTGAAGGTCCAACAAAACACTCAAATAATTTTGCATGTGCAACCGAGGTCCTTCAGTGTGTGAGCTTCCTACCAACCTTGGGTAAAGTGCAGTATTCTTTTACTACAAAAAAACCCCAAGTTCGGAAGAGACTGAGAAATTTCTTAAGCTGTTGTGCTGTGCCTTTACTGGATTATCTGTTTCTAGAACTCATCAGAGTCACAAAAAGGTTCCTGGCAGTAGCCCAGTGTTTCTGGAAGGAATCCCAAGCTGCATGAGAGAACTTGCAGCGACTGCTTTTAAAAAAGCAAAGTTTGTTTTTATTTGACAGCAAGTTCAGTGTCCCTGTAAATGCAGCTCATTGGAATTCTTTGTTTTAGGGCAAAGTGCAGAAAAACACAACACAGGAATAAAGCAGGGCAGCTTTCCCTGAAGGTTCGCTTGTTCACAGAGGACAAATTTGCCAGATGAGACTTTGTGCTGCTGTTTCTGACCTCTAGATCCCTCTTAAAAAACAAATAAAAGGGATTGTTTGGTTCTGAAGTAAAATAGGTTTGCTTTGCCCTAATGTGGTGGAAGCCACGTATCTTAGTTTTTAAAAACAGCCAGTTTTAAACCCCCTGCCTCAAAATCTGAAAAGTAGCCTCCCCCCATCCAATTTCTAAATATTTGGCTATTTCCAGATTCTTTTTTAGATTGGTTCTTAACAAAAGTACTGAGGGGTGGGGTAAACTTGCTTTGGGCTGAAATGCAGATTTTAGTCTTTAAATTCAAATGTTTTGTTTCTTGGCCGGAATAATTTGTGCTTCATGTAAAAAGAAATCCAGCTCTTGATGATCTTGCTCAGATGGGAGGTGGTGAGGACTGACAGGTCTCCCTCCCCACCCCAGTTTCCAGGACACTCCAGGGTTTGGGTCATCATGTAGGACAGCAAGACTTTGGTTTCAGTTTCCCTCTTTGCATGAGAATATTCTCAAACCCCAACTGAACCATGAAGCCCAGAAAGCCAGAAGAAATTTTCCCACTTTACTCAGCCAGATGCCACCCCTGGAAGTGTCCAAGGCCAGGCTGGGCAGAGCTCTGATCAACCTGGTCTAGTGGAAGGTGTCCCTGCCCATGGTGGGGGTGGAACTGGATGGTCTTTAAGGCCCTTTCCAACCAAACCATTCCATGATTCCATGCTGACCAGTTCCAGCTGAGGTCAATAGCTCCTTTGCTGCACGGTGTCTTTCCAGCACCAGAAGGAACCTGGGAATGAGGGGCAGGAATCCAGATACTCAGGTTGCATCATTCCTTTGGAGTCACTCCTTTGACTTCAGTTGTGGTAATGATTTATAGCAGATGATCTTTAGAGCCAAAAATAGAACTGTCTTGGCCTGACCTCAGACATGGATATTGGATCACCTCCCTGGATTTGTGGTATTGCACTTCATAAACAGTCATATTATTTCCCTCAAGTTTTTCTTTGTAAGAATCTGGAATTTTCAGGAGAGGCCACAGGGAGTAGATGCTAATTTTTGATACCCAAATCCCAGAGTTAGACTTTTTCAGAAGATCTCAAGGGGAAAACTTGGTAAGTTTTAGGTGTTATGTAAATGACAGCTATTACTGTTCTCTCTCAGCACATCAGATCCTGAGTTGCTGTTTGAATTATCTAATCACTGTCAGCCCGAGTGGTTGCAGTGGAGGCAATTACAGCAGTACTTTCAACTAATTCCTATTCATGGAGTAGTAGTGAAAGTGTTGATTTGAGGGATAAGTGAGCTCCCTATTCATGATGGAAAAGGCACCTAAGAGCATTTGGGGCTGGTTCTTGTTGCTGCTGTCAAAACAGCATTAGCAACATAAACAGTTCACGTGCTGTCTTCAACTCAAGTCTCAGGCACGTGCTAGACCGTGGTGGCATCAAGGACCTAATTATTGGCTCTGTTTTGTAGCTCATAACGGGGTCATGATGAGCGCCCTGTCTTGGGCACAGCATCATCTCTCCTGTGCATTGACTGGAGGGCTTTCAGGGCTTCTGGGCAGATGCTGCCAAATTGGTTATTCACAGACTCATGGATTGGTTTGGATTGGAAGGGACCATTAAAGGCCACTCAGTCCAATCCCCTTTTTCGCTGTTTTATTTCTGGAGGTTTAAAGCATCATGTAGTTTATGCTCTGTTGAGATGGTGCTGGCTGTTCACCTGTGGGAGCACAGAAATGGGACTGTGCTAATAGCACCCATTCTTGAGGGCTCCACTGCTTCATTTTTGAGGGTGCTAAGTGGGTTTCCAGTGAGGGGGTTTCTATTCTTTTAAGTTTGTTTATAGAAGCTCAGGAGAGAGGAGTTAACATCACCTCACAAACATTAATGGGATTCCTAACTGTGTGTTCAGACAAAAAAATCGTTAATTATCTCAAATCAAAACACGTTGTTCTACTTTAAACTGCTGTTGTGGTAGGATCTCTCTGCCCAGAGATTCCCTAAGAGGAGAGAGCTGACCAGCTCCTAGAGAGGGAGGAGGAAGCTCAGGGGAGGGACCTCCCTGACCTGCCTTTCTTCCAGTTTGCTCATTGGCATCACAAATGCCATTTGTCCTTTATAGGTTTAGTTACTTGGGTTGTGATGATGTTTTCCTCAGGCTCTGACATAATATTTCAACCCTGGGACTCTTCTCTTAGAGAATTGTTGCAGTGTGGGATTGGAACCAAAACTCAAAGACTGCTGTTTCTGTTGTGGACTGATTTGACTTTTGCATCCTTGGAAGTACTTACATATGCCAGGTTTTTTTTTTTTTTTTTGGGGGGGGATGCTTTGTTTTGCTTTTTTTTTTTTTTCTCAGCTGTGGGGAACAAAATCCTCTGAAGGCAAGTGCAGAAAGACTCTTTCAGGAGAAGTAGGTGCATTTCTAAATTGTGCTTTTGGTGTAAGCTGTCATTGTGGTCAGTGTCTAGTCATTTTTGAACAATTCAGTTCAGACCCTTGCATGAAAAATAACAGGTTGAGTGGCCAATAAGCTGGAAAACTGGAAGAAAAGCTTGATAGGTTCAGCTGGTGCCTGGCATGGGAGCAGCCTGTCCATATGTTAAATGTTGGTGCAGCCAAGTGGGCCAGGAGTGTGAGTGCCCACGTGTGAGGCAGGATGGAAAAGCTGGGGGAGAATGATACAGCTGGGAAAAAACAGCTAAAAACTGGTGAGAGAAGCACAGCTAGTCAGCTTTTTGGGCGCAGAAATGAAATTATAGCTACTTTTTATGAACATAATTGTGCTGAATACGTTGATTAGAACCCATCAGGGGTTCAGAGGATGAGCTGCCTTGTCTGTGAGTTACCTGTCAGGTGCTGGCTTAGCTGGGGCAGTGAGATGTGTTGATGGGTCTTCATCACTTATCACTGCAGTGGATTTGTGCTGTGAACTACTTGATAATGGCTGGTCTGATTTTTTTCTTTGAAATCACACTGATTTTTGGTGGCAGTTTTGATTTATTTCTAACTTACCAGGTGTTACTTTGGAATTACTGATTAAGTGTGGGCTGTGAACAGTTGGCAAGGCTTATAATTCTTTCCTTCTATACAGGCAGCATGTTAGCAGAGCTGAGAGCCATGGTTTGAATGTAAGAGGATGGTAGAAAGTGCACCACAGTTAAAGAATGGGTGGGAAGATTGCAAGAAATGGTGACAGAAGTTGGAGAGATGAAGTGACTTAATGCTGTAGATGGAAAGGTGTTTTTTCAACCACTCTGCACAGAGTCTGCCCCAAATGACTTGAATATAAATTCGGCCAGACCCTGGAAGCAAAATTCCAGGTGTCAGAATGGTCCTTGGTTCTGCAGATAAACGATCTGCTTCTTCATTACCAGTAATTCAGTTCCTTCTCCCTTTTGTATCCTCAGTTTCCCTTATACACAGAAGACACACAGTGTCACCTCTCATGCCTGTGTGATGGAAGGTCCATTCCTACCTGTCTGCTCAAGCTTTCCTCACATCTCCCTTAGGCATGCAAGACAGGAAGCAGGAGCAAATCCACGTGGAAAAATGTGCCACTGTTTCCTAGAAAGCCCTGCATTCATTTGCAAGCACAATTACAGCTCTTCCTTCCAAGCACCTTCCTAAGAATTTCTGGTTGTATTATAATTCCAAAGAAATAGGATGTAACTCCCCATTAGCTTAGTTTTATGTTTGCTCTAAGCTACTGAGTTATTAATTGTAGCTCCAGAGCAACAGCTGATTTATGAGTTTAACTCCTGTATGAATATTGGTGATATTCAAGCCATTGCAGATGCCAAGTGTACTCTCTTGTGTTTCCAGATTTACCAGAGATGCTGGTTAGTATTCAAAAAAGCTTCAAGCAAAGGGCCAAAGAGGCTGGAGAAGTTCTCAGATGAACGAGCTGCTTACTTCAGATGCTACCACAAGGTAAGACACGAGGTTGTTTCTCAGTTTGTTATTTGATGTAATATCAAGAATAAAACCTCAAGTTTACATGCATTAATTGGGCTGAAAATTGGAACTGTTTTTACTCTCAAGGTCCTAAACCCGTTTGTATGTTCCTTCACTCAGTGAACTAGAGGCAGAGTAAGTATTCTATTTTCTGCTTTGTACAAACATCTCGCTAAGTGGAAAATACCTGTATTTTTAAAGCAGCTGTCCTTTCCTCAGGCCTTTAAACTCAGATCTGAAATATTTTGCAATGGCTGCTGCTCTTCATATTTACAGTAACAATCATCCAGAGGAACATGTGAATTCAAAAAGCTGGGCACTTTAAGGTTGCCATTTTACTAGGATTTTGCATCTGTTGGAAGACAGTACCAGCTACAGACATGAAAGACAACATGCACATTTTTCTTGTAATAATGGTGTGAAAGCCTTTCTTAAATTAATTGGTGTTAAAAGAATGAAGTTTTTCCCTCCAGTCACTTCTCTAGAATTTTGTGCACCTTTCATATTTCATATTCGCCTGAGAATTTACATGTGTAACTCTCCTGGGCATGGAGATGAAAATAAGAAAGCCTTTAATTTATAATCATTGCTGGCAAAAGTTTAATATATTGGAAGATTAGGAATTATGTGCAAGCTCAGCTTGAGGGTGATCTGTGCTTCACTTTGACATACATTTAAGAGGAAATCTTGAGGGAATACTGAATCTGAATTCAGACTTGTCTGTCTACATGGAATGTGTAATTGATTGGTCATAAAACCTGTGGCTATTTCTAATAAGTCAGGCCCAGAAATAGTTCATTCACATTTACATTAAGCAACTTGCAGAAGTAATGAGTGGTGATTTTCCACTTGATGTGTGTGAGGGCTGCACAGTGTGTGAGAGAATTTCCAGCATTGACTCTGTCAATTATTGCTGCAAATCTCTGTTTCTTCCATTGTATTAATGCAATATTTTAGCAGCACACACTGACTTGGAGTTCACACTGGGTAATGGATATGAAATCCAAGAGGAATCTAAAAGAGGCTGAACTTTCTTCTCTTCTTTCAAAGAATTCTATAGGTTAACACATATTTGCATGTATATAACCCACCAGCAGCCTGGACCTGCAGACTAAAGCACCATGGAAAGTCTCATTGGCTTAGAGGGATTTTCAGTTATAAGTCAAGCTTAGTCTATATTTAACAGTTATTTAATTTGAGACTATTGCTTCTTCTATGAATTTAGTTTCTGGGTTTCTCAAGTAGCTTATTTGACAGGAGTAAACGATGGTCAAACTCCACAGTCAGTCATTGGGAATCGACTCTTTGCCTTAGTGGCTGCACAGATCATGGTTTCTTCCTCTGAAAACTGTAACAGTGTGTAATCACAGCTGGGATATTAATAGTTATAGACATTAAAGCAACCCCTAGTCTTGGCTGAAGTCTTGAGAAACACTGTCAGAGCAGTAAGACATCTTATGCACATATTGTGTCTGTTTTTTGTAGGAATTGTGTCAGTCACAGAATCATAGAATGGTTTGGGTTGGAAGGGACTTTGCAGATTGTAGCGGGGAAGGATGGCAAACCTGAAAAACCAGTGCACTGATGAAAGCTTAACACAAACAATATTTATTACAAAGAAGTGGCCAAGTAAACAGGAACCCGAGAGAGAGAGAGAAAAGGAGGGAAATAAGCCCTAAATACAACACCCCAGTCACTCAGGTGCTGTACTTATGAGTGCCTAGAATTCCCCTCGGAGTGTCGGCAGGCTCACACGATAGCGGCCGTCCCCGCGAAAGGCAACGTTGTCCTTCGTGTGAAGCTTGAGTCCCACTCCCAGCACCAGCCATCTGCTTTTTATACAATTAATTGGGGATGTCTGTCTGGGCAGGTGTGGCCAGCACTGCCCAGCCAGAGGCCTTCGGTCCCTCCCCCTGTTATGCAGGTGGCATCTCTTCTGCACACACGTGGGTACCCTGGAATGTCCCTGTGCCCACATGCTGCACCTCAAGGGGTCTTTCCTGAATGAGTCTGGGGGCTTACTTCATCCTCCTCCTCTTCACTTTCTCCTTCAAATGCCCTTGAAGGGCCATCAACCAATAGTGAGGTACTAATTAATTATAATGCTTACAAAATGCTTCCTTCAAGGACTAAGTTCTCGTTTATCAGTGCTTGTTTCCTTATAACTTGGCAGGAAAAGAACAGATTCTCACAGGTGGCTGTGCCAAACACAGACCAAAAAACAGCAGCATGTAATTAAGCCCAAATACACAGATCATCCAGTGCCACCCCCTGCCATGGGCAGAAACATCTTCCACTATCCCAGGTTGCTCCAAGCCCCATCCAACCTGGCCTTGGACACTTCCAGGGATGGGGCTTCTCTGGGTAAACCTGTGGCAGTGACTCACCAAAATCTAGGGGTTATTTCAGGCAGGAAGAAGATCTGAACCCAAATGTCTCGAGGGGAAGTGGGCAGAGAAATGTTTACCTTTTGGAGGAGTAAAGCACAGCATGGAGCGAGTGTTCCCGACAGCGCTGGTTCCAGCAGGGGGAACTGGTAGATTTTATCCTAAATCTCCTTTGGGGGCTCATGTGAAGCAACTGGGGTCTGAGTCTAAAGCTGGATACACCCCAGATGATCAGTCTGAGCTTTGATGTTTTTTTGGTGTCTGGCTGAGCTGCCAACTCCAATCACTCCTTCCCCTGAACCTCTCTCTGCTTCAGGGCCCAGGTACATAGACCCAAATTACAGGGTAATTGCTGAGGTTTCTGCCAGGGGAGCCTGTAATCCTGCTGTGTAATCCAGAGGGATCTCTCTTCCTGGCATCCAGGCGACCTGGATGCTGTGGATGTGCTTGAGAGGCTGGACAGCGATCTCTGCCCTGGGAATGTTGCCACTGGCATTTGTTCTCCATGTTTATTGCCCCTCTTGGCCACACTGGAATGATGCCTCAGTGCTGTGGGGAGGTTGAGATGGGATTTCCCGGGGCAGTGGGGTGTCCCTTCTGCAGTGACTCTGGGGCTCTGCAGTGTCCCCATTTGTTCCCTGTGATGGAAAGGCTGCTTTCTAGTTGTAAAATCATCAGCTCTCCAAGCAGACAGGTCCCCGTTTATTTTTAACAAACCTCGCTGAAAGGCAGCTAATGAATATTAAACAGCATTTTCTGGGCAAAATATGTTCACTTACAAAGAGCACAGGTGGATAAAAATGAGTTTCTTTTTTAAATAAGCCTTGTAAACGTGTGAAATTCTAAGGTGGTGAATGATACAGCTTCTAACAGTGTTAAATATGAGCTGCTGAAAAAAGAGAACATGTCAGTGCTGCTCTGTACCCCTCTGTGGATGAACTGATCCTGATAAAAACCATAGTTAATTATTAATAAAACCTCCAACAAATAACTGAATATGGCAGAGCCTTCAACTATCACTACTTGTCACCTGCTTTTGATGGTATCAAGGCATCATCCACAGGTCTGGGATAGTCACTGCTCTTTTGATACACGTTTTGTCAGCAAGAGCAGCTGTTGTGATAACAGCTCCATGGTGTGGAGAGGCTTTGCTGTGACAACTCTCATTCTGTCACTCCTGGACAGAGACTGCTGTCAGTGTCTGTGACGATGAAGTTAATCCTGCAAATGAGAAGCCCAGCCAGTCCTGTTAACGTGTCAAGTGTCACTGTGCCATAAACTTGTGCTAATGAAACTGAGGGCGAATGTGGTTCAGTTCTGAAAGATGATGCTGTAGGAGGAAAACCTCACCTACAGATTACCAGTGTTTCAGAAATAATGGTCATTAACTTCCTACCTGGGTTCTGAAGTGATTCTCAAATGCTGTTGAAAGCAGCATCAAATCTGGAAGACTGAGGAGCCCCTGCTCACCCCATCGATCTCGGGAGAGGTTTAATCCATCATAAAACTGTAAAGGGTAGAAAAAGGAAAATGATGAATGGAGCTAATTTTTCAGTAGCACCTGCCTCCTTCACTGAAATGTTTCATTCTGTTACTATTTTTTTTTTTTCTTATGATGGATTAAAGTGCAAATGTTCCTTTGATTTATCAGTAGAAAGAGGCTGACTGGAGCACTGGGGCTGGTGGCACCCTGGTGGTACCAGTCACTGGGCTAAGATTATCCAGCAGCTCCTTGGCACCTTGGTCCATCAAGGTCTTGTCTTTATCCATCTGAATTCTGGATCCCCAGAAGTGTTTCTGAGGCATCTCAGTGGTATTTTGGAGAGTCCAGTTGGTTTGCATTTGATGGATGTATCCTTGTCTGCAGCCCTGCACCAGGACCTGAACTTGGACATCCTCACCACCAGAAGAGTTAAAACAGAAACAGAAAAAAAGTACCTTTTTTTTTTTTTTGTGTAATATTGACCTTTAAATACTTTCTAATTTTGTTCTGTTTTTTTTTAAAAGTGGGAAGATTGCCGTGTCCTAAAATACAGGCTGTCTGAGAACAGTCATCTGTAGCTTATGAGGAGAACTGGGAATTTGCATACACAAAGTAAATTGCCCACTTAATTCATTGGGTCCCACAAGGGAGAGAAAATAATTAGAACCCAGGCTACAAAATCTATGCAGAGAGTTGCCTTTCAGGTAACTCTCTAGTTTTCACTTGTTAAATGTAAATAAGCAACCATAAATTGCCACATGCTTTAACAATACTGGAGAAAGGAAGAAATTTTAATGTCTCCAGGTTACTTTTTTGACTTTGCAATGTACCAGAAGAATCCTTAATATTCCAATACAAACCCAACTAATTGCGTAGTGCTGACAGGAATACACCAGTTCCTTGAGGGGATCTAAGTTTTAATCCGATTGTATTAATCTTGCCTTGAAACAGCAGAAGTAATTTAACCAGTCTTTCTGTCTAGTTATGGAATAATCCATTTGGAAAATTGAATTCTGTAATTTGTAACTGTTTTCCAGGCAAAACTGTATCAGTAGCAAATGAAGTGTTTAAAGTATGACCACTCTGCTAATAACTGGCTGTTAAACATTTCTTTTAATGAATACCACAGCTTAGCTATGAATGAAGTGTCAAGTTCAAGGCTTTAAAAGAATTAAAGTAACTTGTCAGGATATTTTGGTGTCTTCACTCTAATGCCATGAGGTTCATGGCGAGGCTGTGGGGCAGGTTCATGTCCTTCCATATGGAAGGACAAATCTTGTGCCTGTGAGGGAAGGAGCAGCCTCTGAGGGTGGTGGAAAAACTGAATCTCTAAATCTGGTGGTTGTTCCTGGCATTGATTTCTTGGAGTTTTCTTTCATTTCCAAGCCAGTGTTGGGGTTCTGGGCAGTGTGTGCAGTTCTGTGTGTGAGCAAGGGAGAACTCACAGCTGATGGCTTTTCCCACTGAAAAAATGGAGATATAGGTATGGCTGTACATTTTATTTATATATATATACAAATACACACACATATATATGTTTTAATAAATATATTAAAGCCAACAGGTCAAGGGAGGTGACTGAGCCCCTCTGCCTCGCTCAGGTGAGACCCCTCCTGCAGAGCTGCCTCCAGCTCTGGGAAAGGATGTGGAGCTGTTGGAGCGAGTGCAGAGGAGGCACCAAGATGATCAGAGGGATGGAGCATCTCTGCTGGGAGGGAAGGCTGAGAGAATTGGGATTGTTCAGCCTGGAGAGGAGAAGCTTTGGGGTGACCTAATGGTGGCCTTCCAGTGCCTGAGGGAGCTCCAGGAAAGATGGAGAGGGACTATTTACAAGGGTCTGGAGTGACAGGACAAGAGGGAATGGCTTCACACTGCCAGAGAGTAGGGTTAGATGGGATATTGGGAAGGAATTCTTGGCTGTGAGGGTGGTGAGGCCCTGGCACAGGTTGCCCAGAGAAGCTGTGGCTGCCCCATCCCTGGAAGTGTCCAAGGCCAGGTTGGACGGGGCTTGGAGCAACCTGGGCTAGTGGAAGGTGTCCCTGCCCATGGGAGGGGGTGGAATGAGATGATCTTTAAGATCACTTCCACAAACCATTCTGTGATTCAATATAAAATTTTAGCATGGTATTTATATTAGTAAGTTAGATATGTGCAGGCAAATCTTATAAGCAGAACTGAGCAGTAGCATTTTGCATTAAATGTTCCCCTGGGGTGTCCAGGGAAATGTTAGATGTATACTCATCATGGGGGCAATTTTCAGTAAGCCAAGACAGAACCAGAGTCCTTAATTAAGATTAAAACCCAGGGTACGTGAGAACCAGTAGTATGACAGGTGTGTAGGCAATAAATATACTCCCTTGTGTTGTGTTCTGAAAGGCTCCCCATATTTGAGAATTATGCACTAATTCAAACAATAGCTTGAATGCTAAAGATCGTTTTTAGTAAACTGTGTGTTTGGCATGTTTTTGAAGGGAATGGGAGAGATGGAAGAATTTTGTCTGAGTGCATCTGTCAGGGTGAAGCTCTGTCTGCTTGTTCTGTCAGCTGGGAAGAGAATGATGAATCCCTGTTCCTGGTTCAGAACTCTCTTACCACACATCTCTGCAAGCATTTTAGTTTTTAATCTAATGAAATGTATTTCAATTATATGGATTGTCATCCTAATGTAAAGGAGGCTTGAGAGTAAAGAGGAGGGGGCAAGTATGCAAAGGGAGGTCTTTAACCCCTTATAAAACATTCTTCTTGTGATTTCTCTGTTAACACTGTCTTAGATCTGATATTTGTGGTTTAGAATTTTAGAATTATGTTGATAAATATACGTTATTTGCTAATCTCTTATAAACAAAACCTACGTGAATTGAACTAATCATGAAAACACTTCTTTTGCGAGAGCCTGACAGGAGGAGAGTTATTTAAAAATGCAAAAAAAAAAAAAAAAAAAAGAAAACTCGAGCCTGAGATATTTGCAGGTGTTTGATGCCTGCTCCTGACTCCTTTCCAAGAGCTGGTGAGGGGGTGTTTGCAGCCTGTCACTTCCTCGGTGTGAATTGGGTGCGAATGTGCCAGACAATTGGAACCATCTGTTGCTCAAGGGTGAGCAACAGGGAGGCTGTTTAGTCATCTGGGATAACAAGGGTGTTTTGGAGTCCCTTGTGGGTGACACAGCAGGTCAAATATTGTGATCTTTAGGTGACATCTCCCTCAGGGGTGCAGGTGTGATGTGGAGCCCTCCTGCAGGAATTACTTCTTGGCTAAAGCTGGATCTTGCCAGAAGAGCCATTAACAAAGTGGAGAGCATCTCTGGGCCTCTGAGAGGTGAAGGCAACTTCAGCCCCCAAAGGAAGAGAGGGCAGGTGCTTATTGAGTGTTGTTTTGCCAGACATAAAAATCAGGTGCCACAAGGTTGTGCCCAGGACAGAAGTTCTGGGCTTCTGGGTTCTGGGGACTCTTGTGCAGGGTACCGCTTGTGCCACCGGCCTCAGAGAGAGCCCCAGAGTGACAGGTTTTGTCCATCTATGCCTGGTAGTGAAGGAAACCTTAGTCTGGAACTCTCTGGGAGGAGCCCAGAGCATGTGCATTTTGCTGCAGACGTTTGGACCTGGGTCAGGGGTCAGAACAGGGGCTGTCTGGCTGTCACCCTCCAAAGGGAGATGCTTTGGTGGCATCTTGTGCAGCTCAACAGAAGCCACCAGGAAGCCTTGAGATGCATGTGAAGGCTTTGAGGCTGTGCCCTGTGAAATGCCATTATACAGAGCTCTCAGGCAGTCAGTGCAGCACAAAATAACTCAGGAGCTGCCAAATGGTGTAGCTAGATTTCTCCAAATATAAATACCCTTTCTTTTTCTCCCCCAGTTCACAGCTAAAACATGAATTGCAAAGGATTTGATGATCAGTGACATTAATGACATAATACTGTTGATTTCAGACGTCACTCAGGGGGTGAAATCATGTGCCCTTTCCTTTGACCAGGCTGTAAGCCAGGGCTTTTGCTCTCTTGGAGGGAGATCCTGGTATCTGAGGTATGGCAAGAGCAAATCTCATTCCCCATGGCTGGATTCAGAGCTGACACAGTCCTGGGAGAGCTGCAAGGTGGATGTGACACGTGCAGTGTGCAAGGCTGGGAGCCTCTGGGTGGGCAGGGATGAGCTGGAGGTTGGAGTGCAGAGACTGGAAAGTCCAGAATCTCTCCAGTGGTACAGAAATGAGAGAAAATGGGTGGTGGATGCTCTGTGCCAGGGCTCATGTAAGGAGATAGGGCAGGAATTGCAGCTCACAGCCCTAGGGAGAATAAAACACACGTCAACTTGGGGGTTGTGATCTTAGGGATGCTGGGAGTGGTGAAGGGAAAAGGTATGAGGCTGGAGTCACAGTAAGAGAAACAGTGATCAGGAGTGTCTGTAGTACAGGGCAGACAAAGCAAATGCTTTAATCTTGTCCTTCTCTCACTCCCAGCGGGATGAATGTGCTCCCATGTGGGCTGGAGGTGCCTGACTCAGGCTGCACACAGGGGCAACAGTGATTCTGTTTGGGTGGGTTATTTTCCTTTCCCACCCCTGTGCAGGAGCCTCTTTGTGAATTATTTTATTTAATGTGTTTTTAAAGCTCTGTCCTAAGTCCCTTCATTATCCCACCTCCCTCACCGGGGATGTGGGATATCTCCCAGCCCAGGGCTGATGGGGTTCACTTGGTGCCTCTGACACTGCTGAAAGTGCTTTTGGCTCCTGAGCCAGCACAGAGAGGCAATTCCCTATTTTCTGACCAGTGCAAACCTTTCCTGATCACACCGAGCCCTGTCAGCATCCTCAGGATTCATCGTGCTGGAGACAGTGGGATATCCAGCAGTAGGAGTGTGATGTGCCTAATTTTCAGAATGGAGCTTTCCATTAGCTCAAATCCAAGGTAGGTAAATGATTCATTTCCAAAATGTAAGACTACATTCTGCTGACTTTGATAGTCGAAGGTACAAAGCTTCATTAGCACATTCCCTTGCAGGAAATGTAAATGTGCTCAGTCTAAATGTCAAGGTAGTTGCTGTCCTGAATGAAAAAGTCTGGTTCTTTATTTCCTCTTGCATTTGAATCCTTTCTTGACATCTGAGAAAAATATATTGGAGCTTGGCAGCTGGCAATTTGTGCTTGACCTGTCATGTACTGAGCACGGTGGGAATAGGTTATGACAGATTTATCATATTTAGCAAGGAGTTTGTTGGTGTCTGGTTAGCACTGGGGGATGTGCTCCCATCACAGGATTTTCTGGAAGAGCAAAAAATCCTCTTGCAAAATTAAGCACAATTAGGAAGCCTCCGTTTTGACACTTCTCAAAATCTTCAACCTGGAGGCTATAAAAACCTGAGTTCTAAATTTGGCAGCTCTGCAGAAGGTTTGGTGTGTTCCCATGGGCTGTTCCTTCCATTATGTCCTTCTACTTCTGCCCATAAAATGAGTTTCCTGCCATTGGATCTGTCATTTATTTTTATTTTGGAGAAATGTTCCCCATGAGCTGCTCTTTGTTCCTTCCATTCCCAGTAAGAACCCCTTTTTCAGGGGTCTTGCTTGGAAGTGTGATTTTTGGCTGTCAGTTCTCTGCTGCTCGAAGGGGCTGGGCATATAAATTGACTCCAAGAAGAAAGTGCCTTAGGATGAAATGCTGATTGACCCCAGCATGCTCTAGAGGAGGGGTTTTTGTTGCCGAAACCTTCAGCACTGATAACTCTTTATAATTCCTGTGTCTTATTTATAAGACAATTGCTGTGGTTTCTTTGTTTAGAGTTACAGCTGGATATGAAACTAGTCCACAGAACCAACAAACCAAAGGAGTGAAGTTGTTGGGTTGCACAGCTCTGCTAAATTATCCCCCTTTCTCTCTCTCCCCCCAACCCTTACTGTGTAAAAGAATCAGTGAAATATTTTCTGATAATGACTATTTAAATGAAACTTCCTGATTCCCTTGTTGAGAGTTAGCCTTTACATTAAAATTATTTTAAATAATGAGGAATTCCTCCTCAGTCAAATTTAAGAGCATTGTTTGTGGGTTGGGAGGGTGAAAAGTGCATGTTACAAATATAAAGGCACCTGGTGTGTATTTACCAAAGCTGTATATAAGGTAACAGATCCATGTTTGTTTATTTGAGGTATGAAAGCTGTTTTTCCAAACAGTATTTGGCAACAGAAATCTTTGTTTACAAGTCCGAAACTTTAAATCTGAACCACTTTCTAATAACTAAAACTGTTTTTTTTTTTTGTTTTAAATGGACCATTCTAACAAATCCTCAACTTTCCATCAAACAATAATTTAGTGAGCAGCTTTCACCATTCTACAGCTTTGTCCTCCACGATGAAAGCTGTACTAGAACTTGCTCCTCCAAATGGGTGAATCCTTTAGACTTTCATCTTCACCTCTCTTTGCTTCTGCTGCATCAGGCTGGTCTTTCTCATGCCCTTCATGTCAATATTTCTCAGACTGGAGGGAGCTTTGATTCCACCTCTTGGCTAAAATTCTGCTGGGATGGTGTCACACTGAAGCTCATGTGCAGACAGGAGAGGCTGCAGGATGTGGCTGCTTCATATTCCAGTGTCTTCAGGGGGAATGTCTGAGGTGATTCCTGCCAAGGCTGCCTTTCTTTGAGAGCAATCACAGGCCTCTTCGTGCTGTCTCACCTTTTCTCTCTCCTTTCCATCATGATATAATTCTCTCCTCTCCTTGCCCAGTCAATAATGGATATATCTCTTTTCAAGCTCCTAATTAAAATTCCGAATTGTGCTTTTTCAGGTCACGGAGCTCAACAATGTGAAGAATATATTAAGGATGCCAAAAAGCACTAAGAAACACGCTGTGGGGATTTATTTCAGTGATGACACCTCCAAAACCTTTGCTTGTGAGTCAGGTGGGTGAAATGGTAACACACATTAGAAAACATAAGAGCATTAATCGTGGAATTATAAATTATTATATACCTACACGCAGATTTTTGGGCATTTATACAGAACTTGAGGCAGATGAGTGGTGCAAGGTGCTGCAGATGGAGTGTCTTGGAACACGGATTAATGACATTAGCCTTGGAGAGCCTGACTTGTTGGCATCTGGAGTAGAGAGGGAGCAGAGTGGTAGGTACATAAATGTTGACCTTTTCACCTTTTAATGGCATTGTTTTAAAGTTTTGAACTGTACATATGGATATTAGAAATAAATAGGAGCAAATTGCTTTTCCAAGCCCTCCTTCCGGTTTTGTGGGGGTTGGTTTTGTTTGTTTGAGGGGTTATTTTTTGACTACTGTTTTTAATTGCTGCCAGAGATAATAAGTAAGGTAACTAGAATTATTTTGGAGCAGCACTTTTCTTTCTCAGACAAGTTAGTTGCTCTTGGAGATGGGAACTGTCTTTTGTTGTGTGTTTTCTTGTATGATGTCAGTGATGGAGGCACTTTGGCAGCATTGTAAAGAAAATAATAAATAATAGTAATTGCATGCAAAACTTGAGCCCATGGCTACTTCACTTTCCTATGCAAATTAACTAATTACCTGCACAAGCAATGTATTTATTATTGCACACAATTTTAGTAGTTGTTTGCAAATATCAGGATTGTGCTGGTGCAGATCTCTTCAGGCTCTGAAAGCACAAATGTTTGAGTGCAGCATTCTGACTGCCCCAAGCCTGGAGTTCATTGAGTACTGGAAGGAACTGAGTCTTTGTTTCTGAATTAGTTGTTCTAAGTGGAAATAATATCATGTATTAGAGCTGGAAAATAGGAAATTCCTTGAATGACTTGCACATGTAACGGGCAGGGATTTTAGACTAACCTTTTGTTTTTCTCCCAGAGAGATTCAATGTGTATTTGATGCCATCCCCTAATTTAGATGTGCATGGGGAATGTACCTTGCAGATAACATTTGAGAATATCTGTCTTTGGGACATCCAGAATCCCAGAGTTAAACTCGTCTCTTGGCCATTAAGTGCCCTCCGACGCTACGGGCGGGACCCCTCGTGGTTCACCTTTGAAGCAGGGAGGTAGGTCTGGGTTTATTTTATTATTATATATTGCTTTTATTTCCTGGTGCTGCTGGGTGGTGCTCTGGGCCACTTCTGAAAGGTGTTGACCTTCAGCCAGACGCCAGTCTGGACCCGATCCTAAAAAAGTAAAAATATATTGAAACAAATATAAAACCAAACAAAAACCATCTTAATCCCGGTTGGATGGAAGCAGCTGCCAAATAAATGTGCCTGAGGGTGGGTGTGGGAGAGCTGAGGTATCCCAGGGGATGGCAGGCTGGAGGGGGACAGTGTTGGATGTTACTGTATAGAGTTATACTTAAATAAAGCAGTATATGAGCCAGAGAACTGGAGGGACAGATCTGGGAAGAAGAGGTGAACATCATTCCAGAATTTGTACAATGTGGACCTTTGGGCAGAGAGTTATGGGGTCTGTATCAGGAGAAGTGGAGTTTGGTCTTGAGGGCAGTGAGTGCCAAGTTGTTTACCAAAAGCAAACTAAAGGAGAAGGGACTCCTGTCTTCCACTGATTTTTTGTTTGTTTGTTTGTTTTTCAACAAATGGATTTATATGAAATGTGAAATGCAATTCCTTGGTTTAGAGATGTTCTGTATTGCTCCTGCAGCTCTGTTGTAATGAACTGAAGACTTTGGCTGGAGCTGAAGCACTGGAGTTGTTGAACTCAACTATCAAATAATTCTCAGGGGATATGGATGCTTTATTTTAGATCAGCACATTAAAGAATTACAATAGTAAAAGAGAAACAGATCATACAATTAACTTATCTGGGCAGAGAAAAGGCATTTGGATTTCCATCCTCCATATTATGCAGGATTTAGCCCTCTTGGGGAGGGGAAGGAATACATTTTCATTTAGCTGATAACGCATCAAGACAATGCAATTGGGACGCAGAGGATTTGTATTTATTGTTTCAAGTGGAAGATAAAGCTGTGCAAAACTCATTACTGGCAGTGTTAAAAGTCTGAAGGGGAAAGACAAATTAATCTTACCTGGCACAGATTCTAGATGGAGTCTAAATATAAAAAATCTGGGTCTGGTGTGTGAACTCTCCAGAGCCTGTGATAGATCAGCAGTGCTGAGCTGAGTCCCTGGCTGGGACAACACAAATATGGCCTGAAACAGTGAGGTTGGACCAGGGCTGCTAAGAACCAGGGGCAAAGACTTTCAAATAACTTTGTTCCCTATTTCAACCACCGTTGTTTCTCACTGCCTGTGCAGTGACACTTCTAGAGCAGCACGGGAAAGTTTTGCTTGTTCGTGGCGACCTGTGAACTTCCATCTCACACCTGGATCCCTTCTGCTCTTGCTTTGGCAGGATGTGTGACACAGGAGAAGGACTGTTCATCTTTCAGACCAGGGATGGGGAAGCAATCTATCAGAAGGTTCACTCAGCTGCTTTGGCCATAGCAGAACAACACGAGCGTTTGCTGCAGAGTGTGAAAAATTCCATGGTATGGCTGCTTGTTAGGCCTGGTGTTCCAGGCTGGAATATCCAACCACCAATATGTGTCTTTGGTGGAATTTTAAGTTTTGATTTAAGGATTCTGGTTATTGCTCTTATTAAATTCTGTTTGATTATAAACTGTAGGGTAATATGTATAACTGCAATTCCTTTTCAAGGATCAAAACAAGAGGGAAACTTTCAGTCCTCGATCGTCGTGTTTGCAAAGCTGTCAATAAGTGTGAATTGATACAGAGATAAATGCACATTCTCATTAGTTTCCTTTGATGAATCAGCATCATGAGTTTGGTTGGAAGCATTTCTTATCAGTCCATTTGCAAAAAGTTGTGGCTCGTGCTCAATTTTCCATTTCCTACTGAAGATTTGGGAAGAGTCATATGGTTCACATTAAACCATGGAGAGGACTAGGTGTTTGCCTGATCTCTCAGTGAATATCTGTTTTCCACAAGTGCTTTTTGTATCTAAAACTTGGTTTATGACACACATGACTGGTAGGAAATATAGAAGTGGAAGATGCAAAACTAACAAAAAAAATAGTGAAGGATCTCCAAAAGCTTTATGTCTAAGGAAGGCAGTTTTGTGGCACTTGCACCTAATGTGTTTCAGGGTCTTATTAACTTCTAATTTAATTTTGTGTTTGCTTATGAAGCCTGTAGAGTGAGAAGGAGTGTTTTGTTTATCTCATTTCTCAATTGGTCTCTGCACTGCAGGACTCACAGGGTGACTCTGGCAGCAAAATTAGTATCCTGAAGATAAGAGGTTTTCTGGAATATATAGAATGCACAGAAAGGACAACTGTGGAAGAACTTGGCTATAAACAACATCTCTATTCCAAGCAGTAGTAATCTGCAACAAGTCTTTCTTCTTTCCTTTGCTGTAAACATAAGCACTGCTGTTATCCATGTCTAATCCTTTCAGTAATTCTACTGTCTTAGTTTCAGGGATAAGTTGTAGTAATGAATTATCCCAGTATTAACTGGATGAACCAGCTGGGATGAAACAGAAAATGCCATTATTACTGTGAAAATTTTAGTAAAGATGAGTGTGGATGTGGAGGGGATGGAGAAGGGAACAAACTGTTTTAAGTACTTGGTGTCCTTTTGTTCTTCCACAATCTTTGCTGGGTTTGGCTTTTGTTTAAAACCAAGAACCTTTTAGTTCTAATTAACTAAAGGAGTTCTAGTCGAAAAATATCCAAAACTGAGATAGATTGTTAGATAAGTGCTCAACAGTGACTAAATTAAGCAGATTAAAATTAACCTAGGCTAGGTCAGTGTAACTAACATTTGTATCCACCAGGATCAGAAGTGATCAAGTAACCTGTTGAGAGCACAACTTCATTTTCAAGCAGCAGGGATCAGTTCTGAAGCAACAGTGAATAGTTTTAAAGGCAATTTCATATTTGTTGGCTTTGCATTTATGAAATAGCATCTTTAATAGATGATGTCTGATGCTGCACTGTAAAGTTCCCATCTTACAAATGCCAACAGACTGCACAGATGCAGAGCTGCTGTAGATTTCAATAGGCAGCAGCTGCACAACCTCTCAAAGCTTTTTCAATGAATGACCACAATCCCTAAATCTAATTTTATAGATCCTAGATTCCTAAGTAGGGAATAACAACATATTCCTGATGAGCTGAAAGTCTTGTAATTTAGTAGCAGAATACAATTGTTTCAGAGGAGTCCATGTGCCCCTGAATATGAGTTTCCCAAGCCTGCCATAGGAATGTTGCCTGGTTCCAAAATACTCACTAAGGCTCAGTGGCTTCTCTCGGGTTCAAGATTCTAAATCTGGGATTCAGATTTAAAAATTTAGGCAGAGGGCTGTTATATCAGTGTAGAACTCCTGTGGCTTATTTTGCTGATTACAAAATATTTGTAAAGTACCTCTTTGTTCAAATTGATTGATTTCCCCTGTATTTTTCTTCTGCTTTTGAACACCTCGACGAGGAGTTTATTTCAGGGGCTTGCACCTCATCCTCAGCTTTCTATATTGTTTCTGTCTCCAAGACTTACTTACTCTGTGTGGATTCTTTGTATTAGTGAAGCTTGAGTTGTTATTTACAGAAAGGGTAAGTAAAAGAAGAAAGTAGGAGATGTGGTGGTGAGAAATGAAGTCTATGCTGAGTGTGTTCCGTTTGCTCCTGGAATCCTGACCACTGCCATATCACTGGAGTGATTATCCAAGGCTGAGGGGAAGGCTTTATTAATCTACCTGAGGGTTCCTGCAGCCTGTGCAAGGAAAAGGAAAAAAGAGAGTTGAATATCCCATGCTGACAGAGTGAAATAGAGCTGCCAAGTTCTGCTGAGAACGTGGGCTCTGATGTGTCTGTCACCTCCCTGGCAGTCACTCCTGCACACCCAGTACGTGGTTCAGAGCGTGACTGGAGCTGGCTCTGGCTCCTGAGATGGGAAGTGGGTGCAAAGCAGTTCCTGGGGTAGAACCTCACCCTCACACATGCTGCTGCTGCTGCTTCATGCCCGGGTCTGAGCACGTGCTCACCAGCCTGGGACACTTCCACAACTGGAGGTCGCTTGTTTTCCTTCTGGGTGTATCCACAGCTCTCTCCCTTTTCTCTCTTAAAGGCAAGAATGAGCTGGCTTTGCTTAGTGATGCATGAAACCATTCTGGTCATTTGGTAACCCATCCCATCCAAATGTTTCTTTCCTTTCACTTTGGCCTTGCCAGGCAATGGAAAGAAAATACCTCTTCAGGTTATATTTTCGTGAGGATTTGGTTACCATGAAAACTGATGGGAGCAAGTGCTGTGACTTCACTGCTCTCTCTTCAGGTTGCTTTAAAAAAGACATTAGAACCTGACACCTCACTAAGAAATAATAACTGTGAAGTTCCCAGTCTTGGCAGCTAAAGCTCAGTGCTTCATGGAAACGGATTATCAGCCAGTTTCCTGCAGCCTTCCCTGACTCTTCTTCCCTCTTGAAGTGGGCACTTTGCACTTGTTCCATCTGATGTGTCCCTGTCCAGGCTGGAGCTTCTGTTAGCTCTGGCCACTTCCACAGAAATTCAGAATTAACTCAGAATTAACTCAGAGTTAACTTCTAGAATATTTACCATTAGTGCAAGACAGAGAGTAGCCAAAACAGCAGCAATATGTTGATGCCCCTTAATGCCTGAAGTTGTTGCTATTACTTGACCAGTCTGTAGTTTTCCTATAATGAAGTTGCAAATGTTTCTTAAACAATTATTGTTCAAATTGATTTTGATCGATTTGCTGGGAAGAAAATCCCCCCCAAAACCACAGCAAGTGCAGTCTTCTCCAGGGGGAGGTTTCAAGAGGAAGGTTTGCCTCAAGTGCTAGTTGTCCTGCAAAACCTTTGAAAATTAGGTTGTCCAGCCTGAGGAAACCAACCAAACCTAACAAACTTTAAATCATCTTTATTTTCTTTCCCTTTGGAGCCATGTTTACGGCTAACCTGAGAGAACACTGGTGTGCAGAGGCTTTTTATTAGTTTTTTTTTTTTCTTTGTTTGCTTTTGGGGTTTTTTTGTTTGTTTGGGTTTTTTTCCTGATTTTGTGGTTTGTTTGTTTTTTTTTTCAGTACTTTTTCTAAATTTTTGTAATTTTTAATGCAATTTTGCTGATTTGTTAAGGTGGGATCTAAGAAAGAAAATACTTAATCTTTCCTCTGCGAGCCCCAGGACTTCTGAGACCCAGCACCCTGTGTTTGGCCCAGAGCTGGTGTCACCATCCAGGTGACAAGAAGTCAAGAGGTGGGGCAGCAGCTCCCCAGCTGCTCCTGACAGTGGCTGGGAGCTGCTCCATCCCCTTCCTCCATGGGTCTCTTGCAGCATCCAGAGCTGTGGGGTGGCTTTGGGTTGTCCCTCGCAGCTCCTCCCGTCTTTGCTGTGTGGGTTTAAGCGTGACCGAGCATCACTTGCTGCCTGCTTTATGTGCAGGGTGCTGTGTTTGAGTCTCTCTGGGGATCCTGATCCCTGCTCAGCTTCGTTCTCCTCCTCCTCTGAGCAGAAATGGGTGAGGGTGGAGATTTGGTGCCCTCTGGTTATCAGTTTATTAACTGTGTTAATGATGTGTGGAACCGCACGTCCCGCCTGGCTCCAGCCTGTGCCCTGACGTGCTCCAGCATGTCAATGCTGGCTGTGGGACCTGCTCCCAGCTCTGGGTGCTCCTGTGGCACAGAGCCAGGGCGTTAGCAACTTATCCCTCCTCGTTGTGTTGCCACAGAGATGCAGTAGGTTAATTGTGGGAATGGAATCGATCACCATTAAAGCCGCCAGTGCTCGCAGGCCGAGGTGGTTTGATGAGACGCTGTGTATTCAGCACAGAACACAGTAATTCTTATCTTCAGCTCTGGACTTTTTAACTTCTTCCCCTGCTGATTGAGTTCAGGCCCTTTTCTGTGTCATTATTTAGTCTTTCTCTGGCTGTGTCTCTGGTTTTTTGTCTCCCAAGCCAGCCTGTTGGTTTTTGTACTCCTGCTGACAGCTGAACTATTGCTTGAACTGCCTTAGCTTGCTGTCCAACTCACCAGTAAATAAAACCTCCACAAGAGATACCTACAGCTGAGAAATGCCATCATCCCTGATTGGTATTCCCTGTACAAGATCCCTGGTTGGTTGTTTCCATGGTGCCAAGGTGTGTGTGTGGTGACACTGCAAGGGAACTGTGATGAACATGGTGTAGGTGGGTCCTGGTGCAGTGACTCACATCCAGCTGATGTGGAGGTGGGTGTTTTCAGAGCTGGGCTTGATTTGGTTTAGTTTTACCTTCACATCACAGGTGTCCACTGCACAGAGAGGAGGTTGAAGGTAGAAAGCACTTCGGAATAACTTGGAAATTGGTCTCTTTGGATACACTCAGCCCTCACCCCTTTTCTGTGCTTGCTTTACCTGTTTGCTTTTGCTCCAAAATATACTAATTTTCTTGTAAAAAGTGCTGTCACCTCTGGTTTTGTGAAACTAAAATGTAAAACTTACTCTTTTGTAAAAAACTGTCTTCATAAATTAGAAAAGTCTAGTTGAGCCTTGGTATGTTTGAATGGTGTTTCCCTGAGCTTTGGGAGGAGAATTTTACCTGTATTTTCAGAGAGTTCACATATTTTCTGAGTTGGAAGGGGCCCACAAGGATCATCAAGTCCAACTCTTAAGTGAATGGCTCACACAGGGATTGAACCCACAACCTTGGCTTTATTTGCACCAGGCTTTAACTGAGCTTCTCTTAGGGTTATTCTGAAGCTTATGATAAAATCCAAATATTTTTATCAGCTTGCACATATATCTTATTGAATTCATATAAGAATGCCTTGAAGTAGTCAGTTCTCATGTATTTTTGTGTTAGATCCAGTATAAATAACAGGGGGCTGTGATTATGTAAGACAATGTAGCTGAAGGCCCTGTATGCAGGGGAAGTGTGGGATGGGGCTCCCAGCAGTGCACTGCAGCCCACGTGCCCTCCTGAGCACACTTGGATGTGCTGTTCATTTGAGGAATCTTGGTGAAGGATGCAGTTATCCATCTCCTGTTGGACTCCTGTGCCATCCAGCTGGCAAGGTCCTCAGCTGTAGGAGAGGGGAGATGAATAGAAAATGCCTCAAAACAAACGAGAACAACTTGTCCTCACACATGGGACATATCCAGTCAGGTTCTCAGTGTGCTGGGGCTGTATTTAGCTTTGGGAAGTTGCTTGTGTAGCTGGGAAGACCCTCTGCTGGCTGTGCTGCCAAAGGGGGAGCACACCAGCACTGCCCTGCCTTCTGCTGATCCCCAGTTTCTCTTTCAGCTGCTTGGGTTAGGACTCCCCTCGGGGGAAGCAGGGCTTGCCCAGGACCAGGGGAGCACCAAGGTGAGCTGTGGTGTGAAACAGCAGCGTGGCCTCCTAACCCATGGTGTGTTAGAGACTAACCAGTTAGTCCTTGCTGCCGTGGAGACTAACCAGTTAGTCATCGCTGCTGTGGAGACTAACCAGTTAGTCATTGCTGCTGTGCAGGGGGCAGAGGGAGGGAGGGAGTGAGAGGCTGTGCTGGTTGTTTTGTTAGAACTTCTTGCAGGCAGAGGTGGTGCTGTTTCAGACCGTGTCCTTCGTGTCCCTTTGCAGCTGCAGCTGAAGCTGAGCGAGCGCGCCGTGTCCCTCAGTGCCATGGTGCCCCTGCCTCGCAGCGCCTACTGGCACCACATCACCCGGCAGCACAGCACGGGGCAGCTCTACGGCCTGCAAGGTAAGGGGGGGTCAGGGCACAGCTCCTGGCACTGCTGGGGCACTGCCCTGTCTGTCCATCCCACTGCAGGGTGATGTCCAGGCTGAGCCGCTGCCGTCGGGCTGAGGGAGAGAAGGCACGTTCCCTCAGCTCGAGGTCAGAAAGGCTCTGCTGAAACCTGGGCAGGACAGGACAGGGCAGACAGGGGGTGTAAACTCAAGGGATTGTGCTCAGAGGCTCTGTGATGCTGCTCTGAGCTGGGGCACGAGGCTCAGTGCTGTGGGAAGTCACACTGTACCCCCCACCCTGTCCCCCTGCAAGTGCTTCCATTTTCCCCTCAAAGAGAGAAATACCAACAACTAGGCTGATGTGAGAGTTTTACATATATAGAGAACTCAGAGGACCTTGTTGGGATGGACAGTTTGGCACAGGGGTTGTCATCAGTATGTTCTCCTCTTCTTACTTCCTGTTGGAGTGGGATCCTTCATTTGGCAGGTTTTCTGACCATTTCTACAGGATGGCCAGTTACCAAATGTGCCTAATCCTTTCTGCTACCAAACCCTTAGCTGCACCTGATTTTTTGCCAGACTTAAACCCATTTGGCTCCCCTCCCGTTTGGGTGGCTGCCTCATGCTAAGAGTGATGCAGCCATATCCTCAAAAATAGCTGGAATAGGGAAAGTAAAAGGAAATGGCCATGATAAGTAATTCTAGAAAACTTTTTTGAGCAGCTGCAGTGCTGCCACTGTGCAGTGCAGTGTGGCCCAGAAGTGGGCAGGTGTCTTCTCCAAATCCCCTCCTTGCTGCCAGTCCAAGGGGCAGCACAGTTCAGTCCCCTCATGCCTGAGCACCTCCTGGGTCTGCAGAGAGGGAGAGATGCTCCCAGTGGTCCCTCTGCTGTCACCAAGGGACATCTAGTGGTTCCTGAGTGCCTGGATCGGGTGGGAGGGACCCCACTGCTCCTGCAGGCAGGAAGGCTGTCAGGGAAGCATCTCTGCCCTCCAAGTGTTTCAGAGAGTGTTTAGAATCTGAACTTCAGTCTCCTGAGAGAGTGGAAACCACAGCATCTCACGTGTGTAACTGATACTTTGTGCTGGTTTCCCCAGAGGCACCTGGAGTAGGAGCTGCTGGTGCTCAGACCAAAGTCAGCATTGTGTAGTTCTGTGTGTTTTCAGAATTAAAAACTCCAACCAAAACCCCATTTGTATTTCAAGCATGCTCTTCCACTGTCAGCTCCATGGATTGGCTGAGTTTGTGTTGGTGCAGCAAGTTGGTATCAGTGAGTTGTGGGTCAGGATCAGGGTGTTGGAAAAGCCAGCAGAAAACAGGCTAAACACTTAATTGAATGCAGCAGCCTGGAGTATTGAGTGGAGGGAGCAAGAACCTGCCAGAACTTTCTTTTTTCCCCTCCTCTCATATTCCAGGAATTTCTCAAGGAATAATGGGTGATAAATACTTATTTTATTTTTTTAAATAAATCCTGTGGAGTTTAACACCTCCACGACATGGAATGTCACCATCTGTGATTAAAAATTACAGCCCTGACACATGTAGCCATATTCTAGTCTGGTCCTCTGGCTTTCAGGAAAAAAAAACTAAAAAAAACCCCCCAAAAACAAAACAACAAACAAAAAACCCCTAAAAGGCAATATTTTTCCTTGTTCCTTTTTTCCAACACTAGAGGGGGCAGGCAGCACGTGGAAAGGCTCGGTTAACCAGAGGGATGAATAAAAACGCAGCATTTAACGTGGCTGTTCAATAAATCAGGGTATGGGAAGATGAGCTGCTGGTGGCAGCCTGTGGCACACAGGCAGTGCACTGGGCTTGCCATGCCTTACTGTGGAGACCTTTATTAAAACATTAATTCAGAGTTGACACAAGACAAATAGACTGTATGGGCACAAACTACTTGGTTTATATTTAGAAAAATAGCTTCCTTGCTAAACTGGGAAAAAAGGATCCTTAGGAGAGTGTGTTGTCATGAGAAGGGGGTCAAAGTCTTTGTGGAATAAGTCAGTCAGGCAGCTAATGTTGGAATTAAGAGAGACACTAAAGGCCTCATGTTACTCAGCAGTCAGGGCTCCTTCTTCAGTGGTATGTAATTAGATCAGGTTCCCAAATTCTGGGCCACCAAGTTGATCAGAGGGATGGAGCACCTCTGCTATGGGGAAAGGCTGAGGGAATTGGGATTGTTCAGTCTACAGAAGAGAAGGCTCTGGGGTGACCTGATTGTGGCCTTCCAGTGCCTGAAGGAGCTACAAGAAAGATGGAGACCTGGAGTGACAGGACAAGGGGGAATGGCTTCACACTGACAGAGGGCAGGGTTAGATGGGATATGGGGAAGCAATTCTTCCCTGTGAGGATGGAGAGGCCCTGGCACAGGTTGCCCAGAGAAGCTGTGGCTGCCCCATCCCTGGAAGTGTCCAAGGCCAGGTTGGATGGGGCTCTGAACAACCTGGGCTAGTGATTTCTGAATTGGTTCTTGTCCTCTTTTCTAATGTATGGGAAAGATCTGCTGCTCATATTGGGAGCTAAAGTGCATTTTTCATTTAAAATGCAAATTCAGAGCTTTAAAAAACTTAATTTGCTTTGTACAAATTTCTGTTCTGAAGGAAATGGTAAAGAAAATCCGGGTGCAGATGTTTCTGAGATGGAGCAGCAGATGAAGCAGGGATAGGTTTAATTAAAATTCTGTGAAGTTCACATAGTCCTGTGTAAAACACTGACTGAGGTGCCTGTGTCTTACTGAGGGTTCTTCTGTTTTTTCACATCTGACTTGGCGAAGATGTTTCCAGCCCAGTGAAGCTTCATCGCACGGACACTTTTCCAACCTACAGGTCAGACCATCGATAAAAGACTGTAAAGAACTTCACAAACTCTTGTCTCCTGACCAACTGCCCCAGTGGATGACAGTGATGATGATGATGATAAGGATGGAAATGTGGAGAAGTCCAGGCTGGATGAGAGATTTGCAATACCAAGGATTTTCTAAACTTTGACAAAAGCGGAAACTATTACTGGGGAGAGGAACAAACCCAACAAACCCTCTGGTGTATCTTTTATATCTTACAGTTGGACAGAGAAGAAACCACTCCCTAAATACTTCCAAATGATTTTGTATGATAGGTATGTTGTAAATATATGAGACTCTCCTGTGGTAGTGTGGTCCCATTTTTGTCTCTTACAGCTGTGTGTTCACTGCTGTGTCACCCTTGTTTGTGGCAATGCTTATCTTTAGTTATTTACATTATTGTTAACCTAATCCCTGCCCTTTGGAATGGTGGCCAGTTTTAAGCAGCTCTCGGATACAATTTTTCCTGTTTGAAGCCTGATGAAGGCTTGATTGATTTCTTTTAAAAGCACCCTCTCTATCTTCTCTTTCCTGTATTTATTTCCATCTCTGTAAACGTTTAAAATAAAAAAGTCCCACTGAATTTGCAGTGCAGTGCTTTTTGTCATCACTGGCAGTATCACAAACAGCTCTTGTGGAGGCATTAGGGCACTAGAAGGAAGGACAGTGGTTTCCTTGACATCCAGAGCCACACAACCACTTGTTGGGATTTCTGGGGAAGCAGAGCAGGAGATTCAACAGGAATCTCACAATGCCACAAATGTTTTGTGGCAGAAAGATGATTTTTTCTGTTTTGTGACAGCATCCATGTTAGACACTGCTTTCATAGCTTCATTTCAGTTTAACAGCAAACAGACTTTCAGAAATAGCACATTTGATTGCTGTTGCTGTGCCAAATGGTCAGAATTGGAAAACAGCTGTGGACAGAAAATTGTGATTATCTTAAATGCTACTGAATGAGTGAGGTGTAGGTAAATCAGCTCGTTAACAAGCTCTGGGTAAGAAGGCCTGATCAGGTTAGATCAGACTGATCATCTCTAACCCCCTCATTCTTGCTCACCTAACAAGCTTAAGGACTAAGGGGGAGTATGGGCTCTGCATATTTTTAATTGTTAAAATATGGGATACCAAAAAACCTAATGGTAATTGCATTTATCCAGGCATGTGTAATGTCAGCAGCTCATTTTTCAGCAGATATCCCAGAAGAGAAGTAAAAGAACGCAGTGGCCAGAGTAGGTTTGTAGAGAATGAGCCTCATTTGTTCACGTTTATGGAGAATGAGTTGGCACAGGCTAATTTTCTCAGAGGACAGAGGTAATGGTCTTGGAGTGAAAATAACAAATATCTTGGCTTTTAATAGGAATATGAAGTTTTAGAGCAGACTGGGAGGATGTGGTGTTGATCGTGACCCACATGATGACTAAAAGTAGACTTCCAAACTCTGCTTCCACAGTGGGCTGTGCTCAGAGGTGATGTCAGTGTTCCTACTGGATTAGGGTAACCAGTGTCTGCTCCCAGCTGTGGTTACTGTGGGAGGGAGCAGTGGGCAGTGTGCTTATTAAAACTGCAGATCTATAACATGGGAAGGAAAGACATGGGACCACAAGATTAGAATACCAAATTAACTGCGTAAATTCAAAGAAATTCAATAGGGACAAGTGGTTCTAAGCAAGGCTTAACTGACTACCCAAATACCTGATGGGAAGGGGAACAAGAGAGCAGCTCTTTGGAAGGGATGTAGGGGCTGTAGCAGTTTGCAAGTGGAACATGAGGCAACAAGGCTGTGTTGCTGCTAAACAACTAAGTGTCATAAGGGAAGGTAAAAGGGTTTGGCTTTCAAGGCAGCTGATACAATTCTGCTCTGCTTTAGGCTGGCAAGGTCTCGGCTGGAGTCAGGATGTGCTTGGAGCTGTGCCTGGTCACAGCTGACACCGTGGGATATTCCAGCTCCTGAAGTGCCCTGTGTGCTCTCTCATGTCTTTACCTTCCTCTACTAAACAGAATTCCTCTCCAGGAATAGGGAAGAAGCAGATGTTTCCAAGCCAATCCAGCCTTTCTGTTTGTTACAGCGTCCTGAAGTAACCAGTCACTCCAGGAAGATCTGGTTTTAGGCTTAGGATCTACCAGTTTAATAAACATATTATCAATTGTGGAGTAAAACACTGGAAAAAAGGTAAGATGTTGGGTTTCTACATCCAGGAGGGTTGTAGTAACAAAACTAGAGGTGAGGGAGGCTCTCAGGAAAGCAAACCCTGAGTGTGGTGAAGGTAAATGTGTTTCTGAAGGAAAAAAATCAGTGTGCCATTATTGTTTAAGGAACACCATAGTGGAAAGTTAAACTTAATTTATTGTAAGTAAGCACTATGTTCACTTTATTTCCAAGCTGAACTGCTAACATAAATAAGTGATTGAAAGACATGTTATGACTAATAGGCCTTTATCTTTCAGGCTTACTTCTGCTAGTGTGTTCCCTTTGGAGCTGGCAGCATCTGCTGTTTTATCATGGATATGACAGTTCAGTAAATGCTTTTATTCACCTTTCACTCATGCAGTGATTGATATAACAGGACTATCTGTGCTTGAACAGTTCAATTACAAAGAGGACAAAAAAAGCCACCCCAACCTTGTCCTTTAAATGAAGGGTCATTAAATCAGCTAGCTCTGATATTATTTTTTCTAGTGAAACTGTCGGTGAAAGATGGAAAAACGGCCTAAAAGTAACTTTGCTTTGAATTACTTTGTGTATGACACGATATCAAGAAGCTGCTTTGTTTTAATTTTTGATACTAATAGATTTAATTTCTCTTTGTGTCACTACTGGCTCAGTTATCAAGGTCACTGGCTGAAGGAAGTGAGAGAGTTTGGAGAGTTTGCTACTCCTGTAGTTAATGGATTTAGGGCAAAGGAAAGGGCTTCCCCAGTTTGGAGCCAGAGTGTTCAGACTGCACAGCAGACTGTGGATAAGTGATGATGATGCTGTTTGTGCCAGTTGATTTATTGTGGTACCTGATACACTGGTGAAGAGAGATGCTGGACTGAGTGGAAATCCCTCAGGTACCTGAGCTGTGCTCTGTCTGAAGAGATACACTTCAGAAAGTGTGAGGAAAAACCCATTTGTAGGGCTGGGGGGTTCAGGGTTACTGGGGATTCAAGGATCAGTGTGTGACAAATCCTTGAGAGCTAATTTTCCTCAGTGTCTGCCCTGCAGCCCCTCCACATTTACAGACCTTCACAAAGGTTTTTTTGAGCTTGTGCTGTGTGTGAAAAGGACAATAACAGTTTTGCAGCCTGGTTTCATTTGCTCCACGTAATTCCAGCACAGCCTTTTATGTCCTTCAACCTTGTTCTTCCTTGAACATCCACAGAGCTTCCCAGATAACTTCTTCAAAGGCACAGAAGTGTTGTGCAGAGCCATCCCAGCGAGCGGGCCCTTGGCTCTGGGTAACCTCTCCCATTCACACGGCTCTTGGTAGCACTGTGCTGTTCCTCAGGCACAAGATCCAACAGAAATGCCAGACCCCTGCTCCCTTTCATCCCACAAAAGACCATTGGCCAACCTGCAGCTCATAATAGTGGAGATGGAAGGATATGTTTTAGGGTTAAAGAGAAGAAAGGATCAGATAGAAAGCGTGGAGCTGCTTACCCCGCTTTCAAATACAGGCTAAGAAAAGTTATTCTGTCTTTTGAGCAGGAATGAACCAGCAAACTGGTAACAGCACAGTGGGGAGAGGGTCCAGCAGAACTCTGGATAACAATCCCAAAAGGCTAATCTTGCAATCAAGTGCTTTATGGGGAAAAAAAAAATCTAATATTAAGACTTCAAATTACATTTCTTTTTCGTAGTTGTTTTTATTACAGGTAACAGAATGTAAATGTCATTATCTAAAATAGCACTGAGGGGAATGGAACTGCTGTAAATTATGGTGCTGCTGCGAGGAATAGCACGGGGCACATCCTCTCTGTTTCCATTTTATATTCCCATGGAATCGTACAAGGACTTGCCAAAAGTCACTCAAGACCTCAAGGTATTTTCATCACAGTTCAAAACTTTTTTTAATCTTTTTTTCTTTAATAAAGGAGATCTTCCATTTTTCGCTGGACCAAGATCTAACAGCACAGGTTTTTGCCTCTTTGAGGGAGGGCAGTGATTTAGGTGGGTTGTTTCAGCATTTGTCTGAGTGAAACAGTTTTTATTTTTCATACTTGTAGTGCTGTTCATGCTTATTCCTGAAATTGTTAGTGTTTAGTTTTCCTTTCCCTTCTCACACCTTACAGCAGAAAAGCATCATTAATATTTAAGCAGATGAACATCTCTTGAAGTTTGTGACTTGCAGCCAGAATGCCATTAATTTAAGTAATCACACAGATAGAATTAATTCAATCAGAGTTGTATCTGAGTCCTGTTGCTGAGCAATTCCAGTGAGTGCATAATAATCCTGCTGCCTCAGGCATTGGGATCAGGGGTCAGGATGTGATATTTCTGTGTATTCATTAACTTTCACAAGGGCAGATTGATCTTCTCTTTCCATGAAGGCTAATGAACCATTTTCTTATTTTTAGGGAATATTCCATCACTACCAGTGGTCCCGTAGTGTTTAAAGAAAGGCTGTTTTCAAACAGAAGGCTCTAATTAGAACCCAGGCTCTATTCATTGCTTGACGCTTCCTCCATGGATTTACAAATGCCAGCAAATAAACTTGCCAGGAAAAAGTTTATTTAGGGGCTTTCTCTGTAGTATTTAGCCTGTGGATTGTTCTACCTCCTGACAAGCCAAACCCACGGAATTAGGTGCTGAGACGATCAGCCTGGTTGCGTTTGTTTAGGAGTGTTTTCCCAGCCATCCCTTTTTTAAACACTCTGAGAGATAAAAGCAGTGAGGTGTTGATTTGCTCCAAGCCATCAAAAAAAAAAAAAAAAAAGTTGTAGTCTCTATGATGAAATGAATTCCTGGCTTTCTAGCCACAGAAGGTGGGAAAATATAGAAAGGATTAACACAAGTAGCTGGGACTGTGTTTGGCTCCCGGAGCCGCTGGAGCGGCGCGATGCCGGTCCCTGCCACGGGATGCCAGCCTTGGCCTGGGAATGGGAATGCCAGCCTTGGCCTGGGGATGGGAACAGCAGCTGCTCCTTTACCTGTATCTGCTCGGTGCTCCCGACCCTCTGAAACTGGGGTTAGACCTGATAACCTCAAAATATCTCACACTGGTTTTTGTCTGCGTTGTGGTGCCTTCCCTCGCTTTTGTATCACTGGGAACAAGGAAAACGTGTGGGTTATTCCAAAAGGGATCTCTGGCAAAAAGAAGGGGTTTATATGCTCAGGTGAGGGAACTGGCAATGTCTACATGAGCCCATTGTTTGGCCCAGGCTCTATTCCCAGTCCAAGCTGGGTTTCCTAAGCACTGTTTGCCCAGAGAAGCCGTGGCTGCCCCATCCCTGCAAGTGTCCAGGGCCAGGTTGGGTGGGGCAGCCTGGGCTAGTGGAAGGTGTCCCTGCCCATGGCAGGGGTTGGAATAAGATGATCTTTAAGGTCCTTTCCAACCCAAACCGTTCTGGGATCCTGTGACACTTGATTTTCCGCATCCTAACAATGAGAATGGCACATCTGCAGCCAGGAGTTCCCAGGATAATCGTGTAGTAACAGTGCTGCCATTTTCAGAAACAATGGGATAAAGACCACATAAAACAGTGTGGAGAAGACCTCTGGTCCTACTGGACAAATTATCTTTTAAAGGACACATAAAACGAGACTCTAATTACCTGTGCTCGTTAAGATGCTCTTGGTTTGGTTTTTTTTTTGTGTGTGTGGAATTACACCCCAGCCACAGTTAAACCCTGGCAACTACCTGAATTTTGTCTCTCAGATTTCCAGGGTGACTTTTCCTAACCTTCTGTCCTATACTTTTCTATTCTGCTGTGAACTTCCCAAGTGTGGCATCTCCACCACAGAGGTGGACACACTCTTTGTGTAGTATATGAAATCATGCCTTTATCAAATTATAGCTTCTAATCAGATATTGTCTGTACTTTGAGACCACTGGGTAAAAGCTGTTTAAAAAATGACTAAGAGAAATTCACTTGCTAATATAATTTATTGTATCTTTTTGACTGAATCAAGATTATTTTACATAATGAAAGGACAAATTATATAGAAAACCTGTAGTGCTGAAGGCAGTGCACCCTTTTGGGATATATTGTCCATAAAACTGAAGTAAATAGTTGCATAAATATTTATTTCTCCATAAGGTGGAATGACTCAGCTGAAAGCCAGACAGCATTAATGAGGTGTGATCTCTGTTTTTGGCACATCCAGTAAAATGAAAGTGTACCTACAATCATAAATGAAACACAAAAATGCTGTTCTGCAGTGTAGGAAGGAAAAAGGTGGCAAAATTAGATTTATAGCTCCTCTGCCAGCTGTGAAAGGTAAGGTGTTGGAGGGACCTGTCACAGCTGAAGCTGTTCAGGAGCTCTGCTCTGAAGTCCCCAGGGTTACTCATGAGTAACCCGCCCTTTTCTTCATGTATTTGTCACAAAATGAAGACCAGGCCAGACTTTCATGGGCCTTTTAATTGTAGTGGGTGTAGACTTAGAGGAATTCCATGTATTGGGACCCTGGAATGCCCCTGGATACAGGCAGCAAGGAGGAGCAAGAGTGGCTCTGATGGAGGGATGTCCATGGAAAGCCCTGGAAAAATGATGTCCTTCCTTAAGCCAAATGAAGAAATGGATTGAAAAAACAAATCTGTGGTCTCTCCAGGTGGCACCACACCTTGGAGCCGTGGCAGCCCCCAAAAAGGAGGATGTGACCCAGCCCTGCCCTGTGAGAGGAGCTGCAGTGACTGTCCAGGCTCCCCCATCACTGCTCACAGCCCCCACTTGTCCGCTCTCCTGTCCAGACCCTGCAGCTCCCACCACAAGTGGAAGGGATTCCAGCAGAGCCTGATCCTTCCCAAGAGAGAACCAGATCACTCATGTGGGGTTGGAAAGCCACTGGGGTACCTGATTCCTCTTTGGATACAGGCTGCCCGTGGAAATTCTCGAGACAAAACCTCTGTTTTATCCAAAGTCACCCATCAGAGGGTGGTTCACACTCACAGGTGTGACATTCCCGGGTTTGGGAAGGAAGGCTGGTTTGGTGCAGGACCCAGGCACAGATGCTCTATGAGAAATATATGAGGTGACCTGTCTCGACCCAGGCTAACTGCACATTCTTAATGTTTTCTTCCCTTTCTTCTCGAGGCATTTGGAGTTTTACCAAAGGCATTTCCAGTATCAAACCAAACCTTGAGAGGCCTTGAGTAATTTTCCTTCCTGGAATCCATGGTGGGTCTCTAGCACAGTCTATCCTTTTCTCTACTCCAGAAAAGTAGCAAATATTTGCAAGAAAAATGCGTGGCAGACCTTTGCTGACCTTTTGCAGTGAGCCAGAAAGGATCAATCCAAGACCAGGGTCTACCTGGAGTAGCACATATAAAATAAGAATTCCATTTATCTTTGTTTGGGAAGGATCTGTTATTTCTAGCATTTGTTTATCACATGTATTATTCAATTTACGTACTTACAGAGTGAAACAAAATCGATTAGAAATTGCTTTTTCTTTGCCACACATGACTGTCAAATCCTGCAGGAAAATCGCTTAAATTGTGTGATCTATGGTTCAAAGTGAGAACAGAATGCTTAATTAGAGTTTAATTATCTGGGAAGGTTTGATACACTCTGATTGCCTTTGTTTTATTTCTTTGCTTGCTCAGTGGTCTCTTTTGAAGTGTGTCCTCATTTGCAGCAGAACCAGGTGCACAGGCTGAACCAGCCTGTGAGAACAGATTTTCTCTTCAGTCTCATGTTTATCTATCCCACTGACCTGTTAGTAAGTACAATACACCTGTCAACATGGGCCTGTTCCTTAGAACTGGTACCTAAAAAATTAGTTTACGTAGATGAGTTTACGTAGATCCAGGTGTTATGTCCTCATTCAGTCGATGTTTTCAAGGGTTGAAATCGGGTTTACTAAAGAATTATGATTTTTGACACTGAAATCTGCCACTTCCCCACCACCTGGTCTACTGGCACCAACTGAACTGGGTCTTATTGGTACCTGGCAGGGTCCTGCTGAAATGCTCTTTTTAGCTGTCTGTTGGTGATCAATCAGTAATGAACAGCCACGGAGGCATCTGAAGTGAATAATGAGATAAACAATACACAAAGGCATCAGGATGGGTATTCCCACCTGAAATACCATAATTTTCATCAGTCTTTCCAGTTTTTCTGTATATTTTCTGCAGAAGAAAGTGATAGATGCATGTATTAAAAGAAATTTTAGAGCACAAAGAAATGTGTTGGTGCCCACCGAGTGAAGCAAAGAGTATTTGATGTGTTGGTACTGACTCAGGGATTCAAAATTCCATGGAATCAGACACTTTTGTCACTGTAGTAAGCTGGGACCTTAACCCTTTGGAGAGTGCTCTTTTCATAATGACTTTGTTTTACAAATTACACTGAATTTCCAAGAACCTATTGAAGTTCTTACATTATAAATACAGCAGATTAAAGTGCAGTTTAAGTGATGTAGAAGTAGCTCAGGGGAGCACCCCAGATCTTAATTTCATTCGGCTGGTAGTGATGAAGAAAGCAGAGTTGATTGCTGATTTATATGCCTTGTCTTTCATGATATTCTATTTCTGCTGTTCAGGGGGTCACAACAGAGTAGAGTTAAAAACAACCAAGGCAGAACCAGCTGATGCTCCTACAATCACATCAGATTCTCTTCAAAATTGCTCTTAGTTGCTTTTTCTCCCTTGTTGTCTTCAAAGTTTGCATTCTGCTCTCCCAGCCGTGACTGGAATTTTAATGGCCTTGCAGTCTGTTGTCTATTAGGCATTTTATTAGTATTAATATGGTCTATTTTTCTAGCTGTCTGTTTCCTTATATTTAATTTCAAAATGTTTCTGAAGTCCAGGCTAAAGGGGTGCTCCCAAGGTGCTGTTTGCTGAAAGTTCATTTGAAAGCCATTAATAAATGCCTCCAGCAAAGCCTCACGTTGGATTATGCAGCAAAGGCTCTGGGAACCAGCTTCTAAGGACTCATGTGATTGACTCCCAGCTGGGAAGACAGAGTTTAAACAGATCTCAGCACTCTTTTTATATCAAAATAAAAGATTTTCCAGGACAGCTCTGTTCAAACACACTGACTGTGATCTGCACTTGAGTTCACACAGTGGCCATGGATTCAGAGATCAGCTTCCACAAACTTGAAGAGGAACGGAGGTTTTCTGCAGAGGGAAGGACTGAGGCATGAATTACATTTTGCTAGACACCTGAGAGACCCATGTAGGCAAAGGTAGGTTCTGGGAAGCTCCTGTCAATAATTCACCTGCAGGACACAGACCCCTGGGAAGCTGCTCCCTACTATTTATGTGGTGTATAAAACTGTGTTCAACCTTCCTCACAACCTCTCCAGAAGATGATTTAAGGAATGAAGAGAAATACGATGCTGGAACCCATCTGGCTGCTGCAAGTAAGGATGTTTTTCTGTTGCCTTAATTAAATAACCATTTTCTTTAGAGCCCAGAGTGCTTCCATTGTCCTTGTCAGTGGCTGCCAGGAGGGCAGAATTACAGCTGCCACTCTTCTCTGAGCAGGATAAATCATGGAAAGCAGGAGCAGCACAGACACGACAGAAATGTGTAATTTCTGCAGTGCATCTTTTAGTGGGATGTGGAAGAAGGAAAAGAGCTCTGTCACAGTACCTCGGTTCTACCCGACACATCTTTTATACTGAGGTGTGCAGAAGTTCACAAGGTCAAAAAACATCCATTTCCCAAGCTGCTGGTGCAGGTGCCATGCTCAGGCAGCAATATCCTGCTTCCCTCCTTCCTGGCACCTGGAGAACTTTGAGTGAAACCTTGGCCTTGTCCTCCCCTTCCTGCTACCGCTTGAGCAACACATAACGCTGTGAACAGGAGCCTTCATTAATTTTATCTCAGAGCCCAAATTCTCCCTTTCTTAAACAACAGTTTCTTATCTCTGTTGTGTTTGAAACCAGAGCCTGAGATATAAACCTTTTACCCCAGCTCTGGATGATTCACTTGGATTAAAGCAAAGCCCCACAGACTGTGTGGCACGGAACCAACTCCAAACACTCTTGCTTTTGGAAATTACTGATGTTCTCTGGTGGAAAGCCTTAGTTGCTATCTCTATCTTTGTGATATTTGTCTTCTGCTTGTTATTTCTCCTTGTTAGCAAAGAATTTTTTTTGTCTGGCAGAAGCAAGGCAACACAAGAAGTCATCTTTTAAAATTTACACCCAGGGTGGAAAGCTTTATATCGTCCTGGCTTCTTCCAGCAGCCCACAGCAATCATTTATCTTCCGATTCCTGTAATAGGATGTGACTTCTTGTGACATCATATTTTGAAAGGCTGCGATTTAATGGGTGTATTTCATCCCCCTTCCCCAGCACTCCTACATTTTGCAGAGATTAATCATTTAAAAACTCAGTGCAGCCTCCTGGTGATGGGATTTTCTGCCAGAGGCTTCCTGCTCGGTGGTGACCTTGTACAAGTCTGTCACAGATAAACACCCAGACTTGCCCAGGCCCACTCCCAATTCCCTGGTCCTGTGAGAACTCTGGAACTATCTAGTGTGAAAATGTATAGAAAAAAACCAAAAAACAAAAAACAAAAAAAACCCCCAAATTATTTTAAAGATTATAAAGATATTGAATGTTTGGTGATATTGAAATACTCCATCATAAAAAGGGGCTTTTTTCCATTTTTTTTAAATTTAGTTTTGTCTCAAAGATCAAAACTTCCACAGAAAGACCAACACTGTAATGCAGGTGGGTGGTGGCAGGGTCTAAATTACAGAGAATTGGCTTTATTGCCCTGGCACAGGCACTGAAAGCTGCTGAAACAAGAACATCGAGCTCCTTCTATTATTTTACTGGTAGGAAGTGTAAAAGTCCACAGCAAAACACTGATAATTTAAATATCCATTTCCTCCCCTCACAGTATAGATTGCAGATAGGATTCATTCCATCAGGAAGGCACCCTAAGGAAATTCTGAGCTGTCAGCCCAGGCAGGGCTGTATATAAACCATATAAACCAGCTCTAGCTCTGTAAGTATTTGTGCCATTCCTGATGAGAGTCCCCACCATCCCCATCATCCCGACCTGATTCAGGGCAGATAGAAATTCACTGTATTTTCTTTCCCAAATGAACTCTGCAGATATCTGGGGTTTGCATTTTTGTTCATTATTTTGAATAAAGAGATTTGTAAGTCCTGGGAGGAGTGACTGAGGGAGCTGAGGGGGACTCAGAGAAAAGAAATGGAATAAGAGTTTGTAAATACCACACAGGAAATGTAATGTATTTGAATTAAATGCCACTGGGCTCTGCTGCAAACACAGCATGCACTTTGTTTTTGTACATGGGCAAACATGGAATGAAGCAATTTAACCAAAGGAATGATAAGCAGTGTAAGCAATGGCTACCCCATGGAAATCTGCAGAATGCCAATAATTTAATAACACATATACTGGCTGGATCAAACACTCCCAACTCTCTGTGCTCTGCAGTGAAACCACGAGATCCAAGCAGAAGGTGTGCTGAGATACTGTGCTCTCGAGTCAGTAAATTGCTGAGTACCTGAAATCATCAGCTACTTCAATTATTCCTGGTAGCAGGATGGAGCTGTGTTTAAAATTGATGTTAAGGTTTTGACTGTAAACGGGAAATGAAAATTAAAAATCCCCAATATGCTGGAACAGAAAAATAAAAGCAGATGATTTGTAACTAATGTGAGACAACATTTAAACTGAGGGTTTAAATGTAAAATGGAAGGATGATGCAAAGAACTGGCCTTGCTGGTGGCAGTGCTGGGGCTGGAGTCTGATTACAGGTAAATGGCTGGAGCACAACAAATACAGATGTGTGTTGTACATATGCATTATATACGTCAGTAGAAGCCTTTCCACAGGGAGTAAATGGTACAGTAAGTCAGGATGTGATACCAACACTTCTCAAATGATGTTTCCCCCAATATTGATGTATATTGGTTGCAGAACGAGTCCTTCCAAATTTAAATCCCCGTTATGGTGCAGGTGCCATGCTCAGGCAGCAACATCCTGCTTCCCTCCTTCCTGGCACCTGGAGAACTTTGAGTGAAACCTTGGCCTTGCTACAAAAGGTAGCAGATGGTTAAATTTACTGTATCATCTCAGAGAAGGTGCTGACTCTTCCATCCTTGCAGGAGAACCACGTGTGACCCCGAGGGCTGTGGCAGGGATGGAGCCCAGGCAGAGCCCATTCATTACAGGGATCTTTGTCATTCCCATGAGGAGGATTTTGCCCTTTCTTCCTCTGAATTTGCAGCCTTGGTTTCAGGGTATCCTGCTCCTTTCTGTGTGGGAAAGGTCTGGGGAGGATGGTCACTTGTCCTCCTGGTACACACCTGGTTTGGTGAAGTTCTTGAGAACTCATGATTTGTTTCTAACAGGTCCAGCCTAAGTTTTCCCATGACATTTTGAAACTGTTGCTCCCAGGAAGTGCCTCCTGCTCCTGTTCAACCCTAATGAAAAAAACCTGGTGGCCTTAGTGAGGTGGGTTGGGGAGGATGACTTCTGGAGACTTGCCAGGTAACAAAACTGTCCTGGCTGTCCTAAGAAATGTGCTGGGTATTTATGGCATCTCTTAGCAGTGGCAGACAGATGGGACTAAGATATGAGTTATTTGGATTAATGGAGTGGCTGTTTTCTTTTTCTAAAAGGAAAGCTTTCTACAGCCTTGTAAAATGAGTGTTGTCAGGATATTTTGTGGAAATGGATATTTTTTAAGAGAACTATCCAGTATGAAAAAGAAATTATTTGAAAGACAATAAAGGGAGTAAATATTTGAGGATATTGAAATGCTCTGCTTCATCATCAAAAAAAAAAAGAGCTTTCTTTAATTTTTTTTTTTTTTTTTTCAAATTAAAGGTCAAAACTTCCACAGACAGCCCAACACCAATCCTCTGCAGCTGAAGCCTTTATTGCCCTGACCAGGATCACCAGGTTCCCCACCCATATTTAGAGCCATATTTAGGGCACACCCTGGTCTGTGCATAAGGTTGTTTTGCCTGTTGTGAGCAGCTCTTTGGTCAGCCTTGTCTGCCCTGGATCCCATTTGCTGAAGCCCTTCCAGGTTGCTCCTGGATCTGCTCCTCACTTTGTGTCTCTGCTGGACCTTTGGGTCCCACTGTGCTGGTGAAGATGCTCCTGTGTTGTCCCTTTGGGCTCCCACCCCATCATCCTCTGCAGAGCTGTTCCACTTGTGCTGCTCCTGGATGGAGGTAAACTCTATTTTTTTTTAAAAAAATGTAGAGTTGAATTAATTAAACTTTAGCTCAGATATGGAAATATTTCCTCCTGAATCCAGCAGGAGCTGGGTACCTCAATGTCATCTGAATTTATCTGACTTTGCACCAGAAGTCTGCAGGAAGGCCAAGGTTTGAACAGAAGATTTTTCATTCTGAGCTCATTGCTGTGCTTTGCCCTGTAAAAGATCCTGGAGATTATCACGTGCACCAGGAAGAGGAAGGTGCTACCATGCTAAATTCATTTATCCTCTGAGCCACTAGAAAAAGATTGTTAGCATAGAAAAGATGGAAATTTGTGCGGAAAAGGGACAGAGAATCTTCAACAGCTGTTAATGGTGCTGCATGCTGCACCTTGCCTTAAGGAGATGATTTTTAAGGACAAATTCTCTATTTCTCTGTGTCAAACCACGGGCTTGCCAGTCTTCTGTTTGAGCTTGAGACTAAGCAGACTCCCAGGATACAGTAAGAATTAAAACCCATTAGTTCAAGGAATGTAGTGTGCTAATAATGAATAACATAGCAAATTTAATAGAAACAATAATGAATTAAACATTCCAATATTGCTGTTTATTAAAAAAGGTTCCCCCAACAACTTGGCTACAGCTCAGATTTGATGGTTTGGCTCCGATGTAAAGCTCAAGTTGGTTTTTGCTGGGTTTGCTTCTTGTAACGTTTCCCTTCTAGAAATCACTTGTGTAGTCACACACACACACAGGGAAACAGTTGTATGGGATGTGAGAACAGTCCTAGGAAAGAAAACCAGCTCCGTTTCCAGCCCCAGGGTGTTCCCAGCTTCTGCAGAGAACCCAGGGCCAGCACTCAGGCATGTGGGGGGATCTGCGGGTGGGTTTGAAGCCCCTCACGGTTTGGGAGGGCAGGAACAGTGGTGCTGGTTGATACCAGGTGTCTGAGTCCGTGAGGAGAAAGGAGCCTGTGAGGTATTTAAGGGGAAAATAAACCTGGAGCAGCAGATATGCTGTATTTCATGCCAGCACATTAAATCCTGGGAATGCTCTGCTTCATGCATAGGCAGAATTCAAGAGTTCCACAGACATATCCTGAAGGGGGACAAAAATGAAAAATGAATAGGTTGTATTGGTTGTTCAGATCTTTCTTAACTATTTTTCAGCTGGATTACAATACAGAGAGATGATACAATCAAAGGGAGGGCAGTATCCTGCCCCAAAGATGAATGGAGAAACTGCAGCCCAAAAAAAGGGATTATCCCTTGACAATTCCAATGGGCTGTGATAGTTCAGCACAGGAAACCAACTTCCTCTCCCCTCTGTTCCATTTGTACAGGCTGGTGCCTCTGACATAGAGATACAGTCGTGCTGTTTGGGTGCTGCTCACCCAAAAAATCCCTGGGGGGAGGAAGGTCCCTGCACCCCCAGAGCATCCATGGGCATCTCTGGCACAGCAGGGCTGTTCCTCTTCCTGAGCTTTGCTGCGGTGACCGAGGGCTCACTGGATCGTGTTCGCTGTGGAATTCCTCACAAATTGGAGGCACGCTTAACACATCATTGCTAAACTTAAAAAGAAACCTGCGGGGAGTCTGATGTGCTTGTGATGGCTCGTTGTTCGGAAATTTAATTGTCCTGCTGGAACTGTTTGTTACCCATCTGTTGCTTTTCCGCTCGCTTTCAGCCTTGGTATTATTTTTCCGAGTGTGATAATGTGTTTCAAGAGCATTTCTTGATTAAATAATTGTAAGTTGATAAGAGGAGTTGAGGTTTGTATCAAAACACCCAAGACTGATGCGCTGTAAAGATTCAGCAAAAAGACTCCATGTGCTGGAGTCAACAGAGATCTCAATTTACTGAACTTGAGGACTCCTGTTCCAATGCAAAGGCAACATATGTGATGCAGTGCTATAATCAGCTTGGGAGTGCTATACAAAGGACTGAAAAATAATTCATAATGAAGAACCTGGTGTTTGTTCTTGGGAAATGACTTTAAGCTCATTGCAATTGAAGATGTTGCTTTTCATTCTTGGATTTAATACAGATAATGTTAAAGCATAGTTCTTTTTATTAGGGATTGGTTGGGGTGGTTTGTGGTGAATCGTGGTACATTTTCTATTCCCTGAAAGATGGATATTACAAACATATAGGGTATATTTTTTTTCTCTTGCTCAATTCAAAATTAATGGGATGCTCAGTGCCAAAACGAAGAAAGAGTAATTATGTATCATGGGAAGATATTTTGTTGGGGTCAGGCAAAGCTTTTCTTTCAGTTTTGCTTTTGTAACTGGGTATTAGACTCAGCAATATGAGTTGCATTGAGAAATAACACCACCAGAGGGATGTGGGGTGTGTGGCAGGGACACTGTGCTGCTCTCAGGGACCGGGGCTCATTCCTGCACCCAGGAACTGCCTTTAGGCAGCAGAGATGGGTTCTCTGCAGTAAAGAAAATGCCATTTGCAGAACAGTAAGAAATCCCTTCTATGAACCTGATAACTGCGCCTGGGAGGATCAAATAGCTGGTTGAAGGATCAGGATGTTTCAGTGCACATGGAAAGGCAGGAGCCTGGTCTGGGGTGGAGGAACCAGTGCCACTTTTATACGCAGGCAGGCAGGCAGGTCTGCAAGATTGTGAATTCACCAGTTGCTCTCTATGAACAAAACTTCAGAGCCAGGTCAGGGCTAAATCAGCTGAAATATGTTCCTCAGTAAACTCCAAATGTTTTTATTTGTGCTCTGGGTGGGAAGATGCCACCACTTACAGTCGGTTTGAGTCTTGATCTGTGTCTCCACAGATCATATTTCTTCCTTGCTTTTTTATATCTTATTTCTGTTCTGTCAGTGAGATGATTCCCAAAACACCTGGGGGGTACCTTCCTCAGTCTGGATGTTCATTATCTGTAAATGCCCCGGGCCCCATATACTTATTTCCTGTAGACGTTGGTCTGGAAACAAAACAATAAACTGCAGTTTGTTGTGGCTGTGCAGGATTCTGCAATCTGACTTATTTATTAATTTGCTTGTTCTGAGGTTTTGATTTCATTGCTGTCTGCTGCAGTTCAAAGGAATCTTCTGTACTTCCTTTTCAATAGTTTCCCCTAAAAACTGAAATTGTGTTTTCCCAGAGGCAGATCACCTTTCATAGCATTCACCTTCCTTCAGCTCCTCTCCAACCCTAAATAACCCAACAACAAACTGACCAAACTCCAAGCATAAACAAATATCTCAATAGTTTTTGTAAAGCCATAATAATTTTTACCTATCTTGGTCTGCTACTGAATACTGAATAATAGGAAAGGACTTATTTGCAGCTGACAGATAGAAATAGTGGTTGGGCACACATCCTATAGCTATCAGGCATTAAGATTTATCTTTGCTGTAGGTTTTTAAATAATTTCTTCCCTGCATTTTGCCCAAAAACTTACCTACCATCACTACCTGGGCTTATGGGCAAGCCTGGAACCCAGGGCTGGTTTATGGAGGTGTAAATTATAGTCCTTCTCCTTTGCACTGGGGATGCAGAGCAGTCTTACTGTGCAGAGATTTGGGATGGTAACCTGGTCACCAGCACAGCTGGGCAGGCTCTGCCCTGGCACTGAGTTAGGAGCAAACACAGGCTCTGTGCAGAGTGGCCTGGGCACACCACGATGGGAAGGGTTTGAGGAGCTTGGAGAGATCCTGAGCAGCCTTGTGTGGCCTCAGGGAGCTGCTGGGCATGTCCTGTGGAGCTGGGATGAGCAGGAGACAGGGAGAAACCACAGCTGGGGGAGGCTCACCTGGGGTTGTGAACTGCTGTGGTGGCAGGGAAAGGAAAAGCAAGAGCTGTGTCAGTCACAGAGTAAAGAGGTGCAAGTTTCCTGAGGCCTCCCTGAGGAAGGAGAAAAGCAAGAGGCAAACTGTGAATTTGTTGCTCCTCATTTGGATCCAGTTCACATCCAATTCTTCTAGTCCTGGTGCCAGTTAGTTTTAAATGAGAAATACTAACTTCAAATAAGTAGCTCTTCCCTCACCAGTGCAGAAGAGAGTAAATTTTTGGTCCCAGACCACTCTCACTGTGACACTTTCCTGCACTGCACCTGAGTTTCCTAATTGCCAAATATGTGCTGCTCTTCAGGAAATCACTTGGGTGCAATTTGAACCACTTTAGGTGAGTCAAACAGACCAAAATCTCAGCGAGGGCAATGCTTCCCCAGATCAAGGGCACTGACAGCCTGAAATATCCTTGATGTTTTACTCTTCCAAGGAATATTTTTGATAGAAATGATTTTTGGTAATGATTAAATGGTGATGTGAAAGATGGAGCCTTCAAAAGAGCTGGGGAGGGTTATTTTGAACAGTTCCTTGGAAATAAGGGTCTTCCCAGCACTGGATTCTCAGTGTTGATTACAGAGATGTACCAACTTCAGGTATGTGCATTGCAGTTTAAAAAGCTTATATGTGCTCTCTACTCCCTTTGGTGGCTCAGGAAGGCTTTTAGTAAACATTCCTCCTCCTCCTTGCTTTTCATTAGAAGAGAATGTCCAACAAATTCGAGTCTCTCCTTTGAGTTCTACCCATCTCAGAAATTTCTGTTAACTCAGCCTGTATAAATACACCCAGTAACAGAATAATCTTAGAGTACTTGAAATGCTTCATTGTTATAAATTGAATAATCCAGAGTAACATAACTTGAATCCCCTCATAGTGTATGTTGCCTGAAATACAAAAAGAACCACCCTGCAGCCTTCAAATGAAGTAAACCTGAGAGTTTTTTATTTCTTAAGCGTGTGAAGACTCTTTTTTCTAATTTCCAGCTCTTTCTATGCTTCAAGGTCCCCATCAGTGGGACAATAGTGTGAGAAAAATAGCACTTTAAGACTTTTCAGGCAAATTTTATGGAGGCAGATGCTGGGAGATGGATGTATCCAAGTTAAGCTGATGGAGAGCTGTTGAACCCTGAGCAAAATGTGTACTGCTCTGTTTCAAAAGTCCTTTGTGGCTACATAACAGCAAAGAGGCATTAGAAATAGCAAAAAAGTTTAAAAAATCAAGCACCAAAGAGGAAGCACAATAGACTTTTATGAGTACTACCAGTGTTACTATTAACGTGAGGAAAGCACAGAGCATCCCCACACATCCTGGCAGTGACTTATTTTAGGGACAGCAGCAGAACACAGAGATGTTCAGAACTCTCTTAAATTCTTCTTGTTTAGGGTGGTTGGTAGCACTAAAGAAAATCATTGTCAAAACCCAGTAAAAAGGAGAAGCTATGAATTTTAGACTATATATGTGGTGATTGTATGGGAAATAAAACCCCCCAGAGTTTGAAGAAACTTGTGTTATAGGAGGGAAAATTCATCTGCAGTGAAGTCTGAGTGATTGATTGGGCTCCCATCCACTGAGGGGACAAACACACTCCATTTGTCATATATGCATTTAGATTTTGGTGGTAAATGACATTACATGGGTAAAGGTGTCTGTGCATAAGGAAGTTACTCTGGCAAAGCTGTCTTCAAGTTCATGAAAATGTTTGTATAGCAAACCCAACACATTTCTTACTCACCCTGTGTGTTATTTATTAGTGCAGTCAGTTTGTTATGGGAGGTATAATGGGTTAGCCCTGCTTAAAAAATTAGTTCTTGGGAATCTTAGCATGAAATTTGGCAAGAGACTGGAAAATCACACTTTCACATTGCCTGTGTGCTTTGAGGCATTAGAGAGAATTTAGCTGAGTGTTTATTAAAAGGCAAAATATTTACCATGACAACTCCATGATGCAGTCTGGCTGGCAAGTTTGATAACCCCAGCAGTTCCCTGGAAAAGGAGTGTATGTGGATAAAAATGAAGGCACTGCCTCATTCATGAAGAGTTCTTTGAAGCAGAAATGGAGCCTGTGGAGTGGACACACGTTTCTCGTTTGAGTAAAGCCAATTTGACTCTGACATTTATGAAAGTGAGACTAATGAGCACAGCCCAAGCTGTGTTCTCACTCAGCAGGGTGGCACCAGCTTGACCTGACCATGCATAAGTGAGAATGTAGCCCAGGTTGGTTATGGTCTGCACAACAGACAGGTGGCACATGCAGATCTGTGTGTTGATTTTTCCACAACTGAGTTTTGTTGCCATAAATACAAATCCCACCTGCTTGTGTTTGACAGAACTGTTTGGGTGCACAAGCAAAACTACCTGTGTGAGGTGTTTCTGATTTGTCTGATCCTCCCCAGAAATTTGAAAGAGAAGGAGAATGTGATCCTCAGGCTGCTTGGTAGAATTTCCTAAATGTTCCTTGGGGTATTCCATTTGATTTCAGGCCTCCTAAAGAACCCATTAACAAATGGTTCAGTGCCAGGACCTGATGTCTGGTCACGTTCAACATGGCTGGAAGGAGACAGCATGGTCCTGTCGGATTTTAATTTGGCTAAATTAAGAAAATGAACTGAATGTCAGGTTGAAGCTGTGGAAATGAGCAGAGAGAGAGCCAAAGCTGCTAAAGATGGCAGGATGTGACACCAGGAAAATGTGATCAGGAATGGGCGTGAAAGGCAGTGATAGAAATTAAAGGGTTTAATTTCATTTATTGATGTCTTTGCCACAGAAATGTTAAACTGAAGCAATGTGTGAGCTGTAATACCTACCATGTAATAGAGGTGGCTGCTCTAATAGTTTCCTTTGATCACATCTGCTCTCTAAGTGCTACACAAGGTGCAGGAATGGGCATCAGTTAAGGTTCCTGTGACAGGTATTGATTCAGGGCTCCATGGAGGCAGTGACAAGTGCAGGCTGAGGGGGACGTTCCAGGTGTTTATTGGGACATTATTAAGACAAAGTGTTGATGGATTCTGATGGACCTAATCTATTTTTTTGAGATGACAGAAGGTGTTCAGTACGCAGAGACACGTGAACCCATTCAAGTTACAGTAATTTCAGATATTATCCCTCTACTCACCTGGACAAAATGTTGTGTGAACCAGCCCACTGTAAATAATTCCATAATTTCAAAAATATCACAGTTAAAGCGGTTTTGGACAACTGTGTACCTGAGTTGTTAAACCTGGGGTAATCTGGTCCTTCTTAACCAGTTCCACAGTGAAGCCATTGCTGCCACTTCAGTGCAACTTCTGCTCTCCTCTAAATGTGCACCATGGAAAGGGCAGGTGATTGCAATGTTTCACCATGAAGCTGAAAATGTTTACCCTTTTTTATTAAATTTTCTTGCTGCAACCAAGAGAAAATTACTCACTTTGTGATTCAATTAGCTCTGTAAAGATAGTGATGAGATGTAGTCATTTCATTAAGTTTTTGGGTTTTAATGTAATTAAATGTTAATATAGCAAGGTAATTCCTCATACATGAGACACCTAATCAGAGAAGGAGCCCTGTATCTTATCTTCTGCCAGCCCTGGAAAATAGCCAGGAAGACACAATTTAGCACTGCACCTGGGCTGGTTTTGCACTGCCTGGAATACCTTACTCAAAGCCATTTTTGTCATCCTCAGACTATCAAAATTCAGTTTACCAGCCCAATACCCCACCACTGTTTTCCTATCCTGATAAGGAGTTGTTTATCCCAGGAAAGGAAGGAGGCTTTGGAGCAAAGGCAAGTGGAGATGTCAGTATTACACAGGAGACTTAGCCCAAGACATGAGTTTGAAGTACAGGGATGTTACTGGCTTTTAATCCATGTGTAACTTTTTGTCTCCATTTCAACCAGCTTGAATCTGAAGGTCTGTAGATGTTCTCTCACACTCCACTTCTTGCTGACTGGGAATTTCGTGTCCCTGAGAACATGAGTCTTCTCCAAGCTTAATGACTCTGTAGTATGATTGCTCCTTACAGATGCAATCTAGAAGGGAGTAGTTGTCCCAGGGGAGCTCAGACTACTGGTAGAGTTAAGTTTTGACTGGTAGAGCTCTGTTTCAACTGGTGTCTGCCTCACAAAATGGCTCAGGTTGGAAGGCACCTCTGGAGCTCAATCATCTTGTCCCAACCTCTGTTCAAGCAGAGCCACCTAATTCCAGTGTCCCAGGATGGTGTCCCAGTGGTTTTTGACTATTTCTAAGGAAGGAGATCCTGGGCCCCCTATCCCAGTGCTCAGACACCTTCACAATAAATGGTATTTGTTCAGGTGGAACCTCCTCAGCTTGAGTTTGTGTTCATTGCCTCTGGTCCTGTCCCTGGTCACCACTGAAAGCAGCCTGTTTCTCCTCTTTGCCCCTTCCCTTCAGGTATTTCTGCCCGTTAATAGGATCCCCCTGAGCCTTCTCTTCTCTAGGTTAAGCAGTCCCAGCTCCATCAGCCTTTCCTCACATGTGGAATCCTCCAGTCCCTTCATCATCCCTTTGTTGAACTTACCCTGTTTCTTGCTGCGATTGCATTGACAGCTTTAACCACACCAGTACCACAGCAGGGAATCCCTTCGGAGGGATCAGAAGGTTTTAACCATTGTAGTTAAAGAATAAGCCAGCAGTGATTTTTGGGAGGTGAGCCAGAACCTGCTGCTGGGGTCAATTCCTACTGAAAAGCAAAGTTCTCACAGAGAGATTGGTGGCAATTGTGTGATTGGAAATGGTCTGTCTCCAGTGGTGCTGCTGATATAAAATTTATCTGCCTGTATTTTTTTTAACTTAGAAAAGAAGCTATTTTGGGTCTTTGGGAGTGAACTCATATCAGGGAAGTTGGTGCTGTAGCAACCATTCATCTGACCAAATGGCCTCCTGGGAATATTCAGGGGATGGCTCCTGTCATTTATTTTCCTGTTGCAGTTTAGGTCCATCTCCTGCAGCTTTCAGTTTCTGAGGAAACTGGTGTTTGCCTTTAGGGAATTGTCATATTCATTGCTCCTGCCTTCCCAGTTTTCTTTGAAGTGTCTCTGTGTTATTAAGGAGCATATTAATAGCTGGTTAACAAATCTGGTCTTTAAAAGGAGAAAAGCCCTATAAATTGTGCAACTACTCACAAAAGTACGACATCCTTTTTCCCTCCATAGCAGCTTCTTTACTAGAAATCAAATCATATGTGGGCAGCTCAGCAGGGATTTGATCCCAAATCACCAGATAAGTTTAAAGCAGTGGGGTTATTAATACATTTGAAGCAGTGGACCAAAAGTATAGCTGTTTTCTTCCTTTTTTTACTTCAAAAGTCCATGGCTCTTTCAACACTTAAGGAACAATTTTCCTAATATTGTTTGTGAATGTTAGGATTGATTCCAGATAAAAGATTTTGTTTACAGTACTCCTATAAAGGACAGCTGGGGTAAAAAAAAATAGGTGTAGGCTGTTTATAGTGACATGAGAAAAATGGAAGCTCCTCTTTTGGCATGAAGATGGAGGAGGCTGAACAACAACCAGGAAATCTTGAGTGTCTGCAAATGTGCATCAGAGTAACTCTTGATTTAGAATTTATCAAGAAGGTGTTAATGTTGCAGAGGTGGCCAAAATGTTCCTTTGCCAGAAGCTGCTCTCCTAATGAAGCTCAAGTCTTGTACTTCCCACACCTGTGGCTTTCCTGGCCACTCCAAGGCTGGAAGTTGCTTAATGAGGTGTCCAATTGTGCAGGGTTTGATATGCAAATGTCATCTTTCCTTTTATTCACTTCAGCTTTCTGAGGACGAGGTTGGCAGCTGCAAAACAGAGTGAACTCCAGTATAATGGCTTTCTGAACACAGAATTTTCCTCATGTTTAACAATCAGAAGCACATACATGTTGTTTTATGTGCTGTACGCACCTCCAGTTTTAACTTGCTGAGTTAATTCCCACACCAGTCAGTTGTTCTGAGAGCTCCACAAGTTCTGGCTGCTTTGAAGAGGGATTGATAATGAAGCCCTGAAATGAATAAAATATCTCCTATCATGTCTGGTAGCATGTCAGGGATGGTTTGTACTTTGAAAATGATCATCATTCTTTAATGGGGACTTGTTAACATTTAGATTAGCCCCCTGTGTTGCTGGGTGCCACCATGCCTTGCTCCTACAGACACAGCAGAGGGTTAAGGGCACAGACAACCTGCCCTATTTTGAATTACTGACTGACTTCCATTTAACAATGTGAGGGTAAAAAGCAAACCTGCCTCTCCTATATTTTTACTAATACATGGCTGGGAGATGCAAAACTAATGAAGAAATAACTTTTCATACATATTTTCATCTCAAAGGTCAAGGGTGAAGCAAAGTGACCAGCAATAAGTTCAAGGGAGCTGCCTGTTTCTATAGAGACCTTTTTCTCTATGTTCTATTTAAGAGCCTGAACAGAAGAGCTGAATAGACTTCAAAACACTTGGTTCTAGGAGCCTTAAATCTTCAAAGTGCAGTGGCTTTATTTCAGTCATGTTTAAAGTCCTTAATAGGCAGAATGAAAATAATGTATCTTTGTACATGCCTTAGAAATAAATATTAAAAGTGGATAGAAGTGCTTTAATGAAAGGCAATGTTGGAGCTGGAATATTTCACAATATAAGAAGTGAAGGCAGAGACTTGCTTTTTGAAACTTTTATTCACTAAATATGGAGAGTTAATCTGTCCTAGCAGTCCAGGTTCCAGAACTGGGGTATTGCTGAGCAAAATACATAATTCCCTTTGGAAAAGCTACAGAAAAACTATTCTTTCAGGATTGCTGGAGATCCTAGGTAACTTATTTTATGGTATGGAGGAGAGTAGCTGACAGACAATGACAACTCCTAGAAGAACAGATGAGCAGCACCAAATTTCTCCTCTATAATGCAGAATTTATAGCTTTAGGGCCAAGAGTGATGTTCCTGGCTCGTGGATCATATTAAGCCTGAGCCATCCAGCAGCAGGATGACCTTAAAGTGGGGATGAGATGCAAATCTTACCTGGGAGAGGTCTGAGCTGACTGTATATCTCAGTGGCTTTTGGGAAAGCCTGACTCATTCCTCAAACTTCTGGCTGATATTTCTGGTTGTTGGATGATTTGCCCAGAATATTCCCCCCTTTCCTGGTAAGGAGACTTTGAACTTTCCTGACATAACTGGTGAAGTGAATAAATGCTTTATTGAATAGCACAGCTGATTTATCTCGGATACAGTTCCCACTCATCTCTATTTTCTAATTCTTTGAGGTGAGGTTCTACTCCGGATTGCACAACCGAAGTTATATTGAAATATTTTATCCAGTCTGCAATGATTTGTATTTTTATTCTAAAAGCAGAAAGGGGTTACAATATTTTCCCAAAATTTCTAGGAAAACGGGGGTGGGATTCTGGAGTTACCAGGTCTTAGGTGTCCTTGGCAAAAGGAGGGTTGAGAAGGGCATAACTGCTTTCTAAATATACAGGAGATGGTTAAAACAGTGAAAGAAGAAGAGCTGTTTGCACTAAAGGTGATTATGAGAATAAATAGCTGTAAATTGCTCATGAGTTTAGCCTGTAAATGATTTTTTAAATCATCAAATGTATAGGCGAAAATGGAAGTAGCTTTTTCAGCAAACTGCCTCCCTGTGTGAATACAGAGTAATAACTGTTGTCTTCAGAAAAATACTATTTGTGAAATGTTTGAAAGAAAAAAAAGCCCCTTTTGTTGCACTGAGCAACTAGTTAATGTTTCAGTTTTTAAATAAGGAAGGCAAAAATTAAAGCTCCAAACCAACCAATCCTCCAAAGGACTTGGGGTTTTATGTTCTTTAATCTGTGAAAACGGCAAAAAAGTATTTTTTTATTAGGAATCAATGAAGGGTGATTCTTATGAAAATTATGACCAACATTATCTTGGGAAATAGAGGCCAGAACTTGAGCAGGGTGTTTTTCAACTGGTAATTAAAATATGGAAGAAAACCTATGGCTTAACCTTTGGATCCCAATTCATGAAGCCTTAGGAACAAAGTGACACTGCTGGTGCCACTCGATGTGAAGGTGTTTTCCAATGGGTTTATCCTGCATTAATACTTTGAGAGTTAGGGAATAGAACATCAAATCAATGCTTTGGCAAATTCCAAAGCTTCATCTGCTCATCAGGACCTATTAATGCATTTGATTCCAATAATTATGCAAGGTGTTTAAAATTTTGTGTAAACCTGGCACTTACAGGAGTGGAAAGATCAATTTGTTCTCTTTGGTGTCCATCATATACATTAAAGATGCTCTTGTCCTTTTAATGAGGGTAATTTTATGGGCAAGCACTTGCTAATTCTAAATATTTGGTAAACTGTCTAGTTGTTGGAGTGCCAAAGATTTGGTAACTATTAATAGGAAAATGAAATGGGTGCTTTGCCTTTCTGGGTTCAGTGTTTGAAGAGAAACTATCAGAAGAATCAACATGGCACATTAATAACCAGGCTGTGGAATTAAGGAAAAGGAGGAATACTCAGCTGGCTTCCCTAGAGGTTGAATATACTGCATAGCAGCTCTGTCTGCTTCTCCTGCTGCCTCTGTGTGACCTCAGTGGTTATTTATCATTCCTCACAGCTGAAATGCTGCTTTCTCCATTAACTTCTATCACTTCAACTGTCACATTTGAATTTATTCATTCCTAGAAAAAAAATTAATATTTATTTTGCTTTCCTCTGAAGTGGGAATGATTAGCCAGACAATCAGGAGATGTTGATCTTCATAGAAATTCTCTACTTTCTGACATGAATAGGAATTATGCGCCCTTAAACTGTATTAGTTCCACTCCTCAGGCAGACACTGCAGAGGTTCAGGCTGTTTTTGCAGCCTAATCTGAAGCCAGAGGAAAGGCTTGCACTAATTTCAGAGTGCTTTGAATCAGGCCAGAAGTCTGAAGTAATTATATCTTCAGGATTACAGCAATGAAAGAGCAAAGGAAGGTCCCTTATCTCCAAGCTCTCTCACTCTGAAAACACTTGGGAATGACATTACTTAAAGCAGGCAAACAAGCTGCTCTACCTTTTGGAAAGTAGATTAAAATAATGGATCTTATTCATCTCTATTTTATTACTGAATACCTTCATTACTGAAGGCAGGATTGTTCCTGGAGCTCCCAAAGGATACCACGTTTTTTCTGTTTTATTTCTCAGTATCAGGATGTCCAACTCTGTGTACATTGTTATTTTTGCACTGAAAAAAAGCCACTCAGATGTTTTTGACTGAGAAATTATCCTCACAAAGTATAAATTATTCCAGAGGGTCCACCTACATAAGTACACATTAATCTGCTCCTTAAATATATAGTAGAGTCTTTCCCCTGAGGAGACTGTGGAGCAGTGGAAATATGTAACAGTAATTAATTACTATCCAAGAATGGATTAATATTGCATGTGAGGAATAATAGAACAAAACATATATAACTAAGTGGTGTCTGTAGGGTGATGTGAGCAGGAAAGGGATATCAGACAGTGATAGTGCTATGTTTAATATCCCATCAGAAGGAAAGTGCAGGTTTTTATTGGAATGACATTTTCTATGTAGCACTGCTGTTTATTTTCACAGCTCATATTTTAGACAAACGAAAACATTTGATTTCCCATTGCCTAGGAGAGCTGGCTTTATTGTTGATGCAAAAAAAGCCATTTCTTCTTTTAGGAATTGCTGTTGGACATATTACTGAGGTCTGAGCCATGGTATTAAATATCATTGCCCTGTCTGTGCTTGTGTGTGAGCTGCAGATGAGAACTTGCTCCAGAAAATGCCTTCCATGCCCTCTTCTCTGCCTTTTACCATTTAAAGGTTTTCCCCAAGTTCTGCTGCACCTCAGCCATTCTCTGCTGCTGTTTGTTTTATAGTTGATGCAGGAAAGATCTCTAAATGATTTATAGATGGAGAAGCTCTAAGTTTTTTAACTCAAACATAAAACCCCATTAACAATTTCAAATATGATTTGCCACGTGTCCTGTATGAAGTTGAACTCCCAGGAGTGAGGAGCCTGAGTTCAACCACAGTGTAGGGGAGGAGCCACAGCCAGGCTTGGGACCATTTTATCCTCCAGTGATGGGAAGATTTGCTAATATGGATTTTAATTTAGGATATTTCATAGGGTAAAAGCAGAATGCTTTTTCTCAGGAAACCAGTTCAGGATTGCAGAATAAATTATTTCTACACAGCTGAAGGCCTTCTGCAGGTTTTCATTTTTCTTTCAAGTATAAAATTTGCTTTTTATAATAGGAGGGGAATAAGCATATTTTAAAAAATCAGGCACCTGGCTGAGAAAATGGGAGGAATGGAAAAAATCCAGTTTGGATAGTAATAGTGGGTGCAGCAAAAGGCAGTGAACAGCAGAGCACAGGACTTGAGGGGAGATTTGTCAGCTCTTATTTCAGAGTGGTTGGACTTGTTATGTGGATAAAAAGCAGACTTCATTTTCCACCAGGGTAAACTCAACATCTTTACATCGAGCTCGTTTTTTAAAAACAAATTTAAGTGGAGTAAAATAATACCTTCTGCCAAAACCTTTGAGAAGAAGATATTTATATTCCTTACTGTAGCAGGGGGATATAAGTGTGAGGTTTAAAATATCCTGCTTTCTTCTTTTCCTGAGCAACTAAAGCACTTTGCCTGCTGAAATGGTCTTAAAATCTTCTCCTTTCTGGAGAAATTGAAACCTACTTGGCTTTTTTTTTCCCCTTGTCTCGATGCAAAGTGTCAGAAAACAGCAAGGATAGCACCAGGCTGGGGCTGCTGGGGAGTGTAAGCATTTCATTCCTCCTATGCAGCATTTCTCAGGAAGGTCATTTAGAGAAGAAAGATCCCATGGCAGAATTCCCCTCCTGCTTTAGGAGCTCTTGGCACACTTTAGCATATGGTTGTGTGTTTATCTGCCTTGGCTTATGTTCCAAAAGCCAAGGGGAGATGAAGTGGGGGCAGAATACCCAGTGAGGTACCTGTGGTTTTTTTGCAAATGTTCACTCCAGCAGATCTTTTTCTCATCACTTTCTGAGCATAAACAGCTTGGGAAACCATCATCTGTGGTGTTTGCTGTGTGCCTGTAAACTGCTGGAAGAGTGGAATGAATATTATTTTGCTTATACTGGTTCCTATTTGCACTCCTAAGCTGCCCATTCATTTTAAGGACGGGTTCTAGTGAGCACTAAACACACATTTGCATGATTGAATGTGTTATTGTGCTTCCAAATGCCTGTTTGTGGCTGCAGTTATTCATGAGCACATGATCTAGAGGCTGGAGCAGGAGGCTGGGAGTTTGCAGTAATAATTCTTGTACCAGTTCCACCAGTGCTTCACCAGATGACACCGGGAAATCACTTGGGGAGTAGGAGTGACAGGAGTTAGGCAGCTTAGTGATATTCAAACCCAAGTTCTATCTATTTTTGCTTTACTGTGCAGAAGAAATCCTCTGAATACTTGCCCATGGATGAATATTTCCCTTTGCTTTGTGTTCTGTGCCACAGTGGCTTGGGGATAAAGCAGAAACTCAGTGGTCACCTTTTACATTGCATGGCTTGGAGTGGATTTTTTCAAATGGAGATGAGGTGTGGCTGAAATGCATCCAAGGGGTCATGGTGGCTGCCCAACCTGAGCAAAAGGGAGTGCCATTTCCTAGGATTTTTTGCAAACATCATCCTGGTTGTGTCTTTCAAAGTTTTCCTGGTAGCCAGTGAAAGGAGATGGCCAGAACCTGCAGCAAAATGCACTGGGTCACTGTGCTGCCTTGCTGATTTTTTTTTTTTTTTCCTTTCAGCAATAAAGGAAAAATAATGTAATATAGTTGATTTGGTCTTTCTCTTCAAAAAAGAGACACATCTGAGAAGCAGTTAAGTAACACAGGTATGAGGATGTGCTATAATGTTACTGCTGCCTTGATTAAGTTGATGTGCCTGATGTAATTCTGTCACCATCATCTTAGTAGTTGCTTTTGGCCACTCCCAGCTGAAACAGCAGATTAGCTGAGTGTGAGCTATGGCAGCTCTTTTTGTGGCCTTATCCTTCTCCACTGGAAAGTTTCACATATAATGAAGTAAAAAAAAAATAAATAAAAAATATCGTGGGTTTTTTTTTCTTAACTTTGTAATTTCCTGCTCCTTCTTCAGCCTGTGCAATAACATATCACAGTGTCAAGACTTGATTAATCCAATGAATTATAGCAGAACTGGAGCTGTCAAGAGGTTGCCAGTGTGTTTTGATTGATATTCAATTACTTTTCATGTAAACACCAATGATTTTAATGTCCTTATTTTCTAAAGTTATTTATGAAACAAATTTCCTGAAGCCCATCAGAGAGAGAGTCAGTGTGTGCCACTGGGTTAGTCCCACACATGGCACAGTGGTGATCAGGATGAAATGTGGTCAAATACTTGGAAATTTGCTCAACAGAAGGATGGGGGACCAAAAACTTCCTACAGCAAACAGTGCCTTGAAGTTGGGGACATCAGAGCCTCATTTTAGGTGCTGCAGAGGGTGCAAACTCAGGCTGCTGGTGGTCTTTCTCATTACATCTGTCTGTTTGAATTGTGTTTGTACACTTCTCTGGTCCTGCCAGTGGATTTGTGCATGGACTGTGGATTTCTTATTCAAAACAGAGCAGATGTGAGCCCCTGAGCTGCCTGACTCCTCATTCCCATCACTGAGCTCCTCCATGAACAGCTCCACCAGCAGCAATGATTCCACACTGACCCTTCAAGGACTGACTGCTTTATGTGCCCTCAGTGACCAATATGGCCCAGGCAATTCTTTCTTTTTCTGAAAATCCTACCCAAGGGAAAGTCTTCCAAATGTCAGTTCAGCAGTTGGGAATAAAGCTGAATATGGTTAAATCTGGTGGCATATTTGCCAGGGTGTCATCAAAATGTCAGTTATTAATAAAATATAAATTTGTTGTTTGACCTTACACTCGTAGGAAGAAAATGATCCCGAATGCACCTGCACTGAAACTTGGAGATGAAACTTGGGGGTGTTCTGCACTTGCTGATTATTTTTTTTTCCTCCTTCTTTTCCTTAATGAGGTCTGGGTAGAGCTTTAATGAGATTGATTGTTGCCAGCTGTAGTATTAATCAGTGGTTGAGTTTGGCTTGTTGTGGAATAACAGATCTATCTGCAACAGGGCTAAACAGACTAAGAAATCTGCAGAAGGCAGGAGCATCCCAGGGTGATTTTTGAAAGACTTTGGCAAAGATGAGTCCACCACCTTCCCAGGCAGATCCTAATGTCTCGCTGGAATCTGCAGTTTATTTCCTCAGTTAACCATCATGTTCCTATTTCTTGCACAGAAGATTGTTGAATACTTTGCTCTTTAAGTAGATTATTTTGCCATTTGAAAGCAATTTATCATCGTTATACAGCTTTGGGATCAACCCACTAGTGCATCAGTATGTTTGTTGAATATCCTGGAATTCTTAATCCTTGTTGTAGACCTTGGAGGATGGATTTTGGACTGATTTGGGAAAAATAGAAGCTGAAGAGTTTAACTTTCAAATAGCTTATAACTTCTTTGTGTAAGGTTGTTTTCCCAGAATGAAGGGCACATGGCACTGCATAGATAGTGAATAGATATTCAGAAATATCTGCTGCCTTCAGAAGGCATCATCTGCCCAATCACAGTTTCCTTCTATTACCATATTTTATGAATTAAAAATCTGTATATAAATGTGGAGTTTAATGGAAATTTAACAGCATATGCACTGAAATGCAAATGCTTTCTTAAGTGCAGCATTGCATCCTTAATTTTCCACTCAAGTAATTTAGAAGCCATTAGTTTAAGTGAAAATCTGAGATAAAGCACATCCACGTGGGTACAGTGGCTCCTCTGAAGACTGCACTTGTAATTGTCTGAGGAAGATAAATTCCTAATTGCATTTCATTAGGTTTTGTTCCAGCTGCTGTGAGAGGGTTGTGTAGATACTTTTGCCTGCCAGATGGGTTTAGGTTGTACAAAGGCTGGGATTTCACACGGGAGCATCCCCTCTGTGACTTGATTTGCTAATCTCTTACAAATCCTCCAAGTGCAGGTGACCATTTCTGACAGAGTTTGCAGTGAAGCAGCAGAATTTCCAAGCTGGAAGACAGTGAAACCCCTCAGACTGTGTTCAAAACCAATGCAAATATTGACACGGGCAGGCTCTGGCAGCTGGGTAAAGATAGAGATGCTGAGCTAAAGATACACAGGGTACAAAGATACACATGCCAGAAGGTAATAAATCACCACAACTCCAGATAGACTTGTAGATAATTCCATAGCAATGGAAGAGCAGCTCAATATTGTAAAAGTGAGATGAGATCTGCTTATAAAAAGAAATGGCCCCAAAGGAGCTCCCCCTTTGTAGGGTGAACTCTCTCCATCTGCAGCTGCTCTCAAGGTAACAGGGATTTTGGGAAGATAGTGACAAATGCCACCATTTGTGCTTACCCAAATGATTAGATATTTTACAATTAAGCTTTTCTGAGGTCTTATGAGAAATCCACAGACCAAGACTTGTCTGAGGGAATTCACTTGCTGAGGCTGAGGGACTGCAGAGGCAGGGAATTGAAGATATTTCTGGAACCCAAATGGCCTCTCTGGTGTGCCATAGCTATAGGGGTGTTATTAACCAGAAGAGTTACAGTGTGAATTCTACTCAAAAGGTTAAAAAATGACTTGCTTAACTCAAAATGTCTGTTTGCTTCAAGTTATCAATGTCTAATATGGAAGAGAAAGGAAAGTAATGAAAAAAACTAAAGCCCCCTCCCACCAACTAAACCTGCTTTGGAAGACCACAGCCTGATTTCACTCATAGATGTATCCAAAGCTCTCTGCTGATGGAATATACTTCTTTTCTGTGTGTTTTAGAAATCAGATTTCTGAAAGCAGAAGTGTTGAAGACAATTGCTAAGAATCTAAGGAGGGCAGGCTTGAAATGCAGGTTCTCTTTCAGTCATGCTACAACTTCTCTTCTAGATTCTCCAAAATATTGGGACTAACATTCTCATCCATAATGGTTCTTGGCATTTTATACGTTCATTTTATACATTCCTTTCCTGTCTTGCAACATGGAATATGAATGCATTCCACAGATGTCTTTTTTTTTTTTTTAGAGCAATTAATTGTTTTCCTTGTGTTGGGTAACTCATTAGGGAGATGCTGTATCCTCTTAAAACAGAAAAGATCACAGTAGTAAAATGTTTCTGGGTCAGAAAATGGTACCATGTGGAATTGCCAAACTCCTGCTGTGTAGCAGGGACAGGATTCCCTGGACTGAGAGGAGAATCCTCTGGCAAAGCAGACCTGGAATTAGAGCACAGAAGTGTTTCACCAGGATACTGGAGTTGTAGCTGTTGGGAACTGTCTGTTCCTTAAAGCATTAATGGAAATTTTCCAGGCTGATATAAGCAGGATGGAAAGTCCACTTCTGTGCAGTTTTACCTCTTTATACCTCTAGGGGCTCTGCAGGAAAATCCTGCTAATTTTTCTTCCTGCTAAGCAACCTCCAAAAAAAAAAAAAAAAAAAAAAAGCCTGTTGGAGGACTTATTTTACAATTTGATTCAGAAACCAAGCACTCACCACTTAGTTTGCTCCATCTGCTACATTAATTCTCCTCAGCTCCATGCTGTCTGAAGAGACAGCAGGTGTCAGATCTGAAAGAGTAATTTTGGGTTGTTTTTTAGTTTTGTTGCCTCTCCCTCGATGCTTCGCTGGACTGTGCATCTGAAGATGCTTCATAATCAAATTAAAGAGATATTTACTCAGGATACATTTTAAAATGTGAGCCTTAGAAAGTAGATTTTGGTTATTTTCAGGCTTTTGAAAATTGAACGAAAGCTGTGGTTGCTCTGGTGATCGAACACAAGTTGATGGTTTGAGATTTGTATTTTTGTGCCTAAAATTGCAAAGTCAGACTTGCTGTATTCCAGCCTGGAAACAGTGAAGTTCCAGGGTGAGATCTGAGGCATGTCTGTACAAAACACTGCATTTATCTGAGAATAAGCCAACTGTGTGGGAGGAACCACTGAGCTGTTCCAGTGGCTGGGTCACTAATACACAGTTTAACACTGGTTGGCTTTATTCTCATCTGCTTATCATGTGGATGCAATTCTCTTCTTCTGTCCTCCCTGTAGGGGTGCACAAATTACCTGAAGGAACTGGTTGTGGGAATTCTGACTTGAAGAGAACATGTGCCCCAAAATTACCCTTTTTGTCTCCCTTTCATTACAGCTGCAGATAAAGGTCTGATCTGAACTCATGAATTAAATAGGAAGACTCCTACTGACTTCAATAAGCATTGAATCAGACCCTAAAGGCTGTGAATTGAAATCAATTAAATAATAGTTTTCCTGTGGCTTTCATTATGCAAATATGTGAACATTTTAAATACCTTCAAGGATTTCTGTGGGAGGAAAACCAAACAAACCCAAAACATATCCATATTTCATATTTGTAAACATCCTCTTTTTGATATGTAGCTCTATCTATTGACTGAATTGGTGTTACTTGGCCTGACTTGCAGTGTCTGCAATCCCTCTGGGGTTCAAAGTTCTTCAGCCTTGTTTTCAGGCAGTGTTAATTCTCATCCCCTCCATTTCATTTTTTTTTAATTAATCTGCTGTATGAAAAACTGTCAAAATGATGATGATGTAACCCAAGTGATCTGATCAGACTATTTGCAGGTAATTATTTAATTTATCTTTGCAGAGCTTCAAATATTTTCCCTTAGAAAACAACCCTTCCACGTGCAGCAGCTGCATCAAACATCAACAGAATATGGAAAACTTAATATGTTGTAGTCTGTCCCTTCTGCTGTTTCCATGTCAGTTCACTGGTGATTTATTACTGTTAAAGACACAAAAATAACATATGCTCTGATCACTAAATAAACCCACTTTGAAGTAGTGATTTAAATAAAGTCTTGACAGGTCATATTCTCATCTGATAGAAAGCGGTGGAGTCACAGGAAACTCCACACAGCTCTGCTGATTTATACCTGTCCTAACCTCGAGTTGGAAAACTAGGTTTAATTTTGCCTGAAGTGCAATTCTTATGACCTGCCCATCACTGAGGAAAGCTGGATTGAATCACAGCCCGTGTGGTTTGTATCTGCTGCTTCACACAGCCTTGTACAGGGGATTTCTGTGCTAAACCCACGGGACAGCTGGGCTCTGTGTTGGTGCCAGGGATGGGTTGTGTGGAGACCCCAGGGATGAAGGAATCCAGTTGCTCTTGTCCATTAAGACCAGCTTTTCTTGGCTCTGGAGTTAATGGCCCAAATCTACCAGAGTTTCACCTACCTAAGACATGGTGAAGTTGCTCTGCCACATCAGGTGGGTCACTGTCAGCAGCTGGCACCTCATGGTGCAGGTGACACTTCTCCTTCAAGAGTCCAGAGCAGACTTTTCAAGGAAAGGATGTTCAGGTTCTGCAACCTCCAAGTTTTAATGAAACAGTGAAAATACTAAAACTTAAACAGCCAGCTTTTCATTGACAGTCAGTTGAATTCTTCAAGGATTTGCACAGAAATTATTTAGGGCAAATTACCAGTAAGGGACTGCAGAGTGTGTGGATTTTGTGGCAAATTCATGACATTTATTTCCGCTTGCTAAGAGCTTTCCAACTTGGCAAAGGTGATGTGTAATCAGTCATAGGGAAAAATAATCCTGTCTGTGCAGGGCTTTGATCAGAGGTCTGGTAAATTCACTGATAGTGGGAAGAAATATTATTAATATTGTGTAAATAATATCTAACAGAATAAGAACAGCAATCCATGGTGCAGTGGGCAGTGCCTGCAGTCATGGTCTCAACTTTGTTTCTCTGTTATTTTGGCAGAATCAAAATTCCCATAAAGTTCTGTGGGGTTCTTCAGGACCTTGAATTTACTGCCTACATTATTTTAGTTAGCTAAAATAGGCAAAATACTGTCTGGACTATATGTTGCCTGTGGAGATAGAAGAGGGTGGACTGGACGTTTTTTTATGGATCATTGCTGATGAAGTTAATCTGATCAGGAGCACAGGGGTGAGAGAAAATGTCTTTTAGAAGTGTAATACTTTGGAACTTGCAGTATTGTTTGGAGGCACTTCAGTCTAGTAGCAAAAATAAGTGAAATAAACTACTTTTCCCCCACAACCCTTATGCAAGCACTTGCTTTTAGACAAAACTCTTGTACTGCAGAGATAATAAGAGTGGCTGTTTATTTAGGTAACCTTTTTATTTCCATTCCCCCCACCCACATGTATTTACTGTCGTGGCTTGGTAGGTTGTATTATGTTTATAGGTTGTATTATGTTTAGACTACAGAGTTCCAGGGAAAAGGGACCTGTGTTCTCTCCTTCCCTGCAAAGCTTTGTGCCTTGCTATGACACTGAAATAACAGAAAAGATGACTCAGAGACTTGATAGCTTTTGCTGTAGTGCAATGAACTAAATGAGGGAAAAATCAAACAATGTAAAAATAACTTCTTGTGTGTTCTTGCACTTTAAAACAGCTTCTCTTCTCAAGCTTTCTACAATAACTTATTAACTATTAGTGGAAATTGCTGTATTTGAGTGACACTGAGGGCTTAAAATAAGCTGTCAAGAGAAGGCAAGAAATTCAGTGTGAGTGTATAAAGCTAATCTTGTACAACCTCTTGAGATATCTCTTTAAAAATGTGTATACTTAGTTAAATGGTATGAAATAACCATTACTCCATGGTTAAATGGCTTCAAATTTAAAAAGCACTGGCCTAAATAGGCTTTGAGTTAACCTGTATTTTATTGAACTGTTCTAGAAGTGTCTCTTGCTCCAATAGCTGTGATTTTATGTGCTACTAAACACTGAGAATTGGCTAAATCTGTTATCCTGACAAAACAACTCCATCTGAGAGGTCTGGACCTGATTCAGTGTGAAACAATTGTTGAACTTGATCTCCCAGACGTTGAGGTGTTTCTTTTGATGATCTGCATTATCCCTTTCCTGTAGATCCAAGGGTTGAGCCCTTCCCAGCTCTGGGATGACTCTGTTCACATCACCTGCAGCAAATTCCACTCTTGACTGCCTCTGCCTACAACTTTTGGAAGCACAGTTGAGGACATTGCTGAATGCCACAATCCCCGGGCCCTAGGAAAAAAATAAATAGCATTAAATAATCAATATAGTCATTTGCTCTTCAAAACTTTGCAAACCTGTGTAACCCTAATGCTGTGTTAATAGTTAGCAGTAGAAATAAATAATTTAAAATAGGGCTAGTTACAGTTTTTCTTCATATCAGGCAAAATCTGAACCCATGGATTATTTATCTGCTAGTGGTGCAACTCTATTCCTGCATCCCCTTCAGAAGTGCAGGTGAGGAAACTCTCCTCACCTGTAGCAATACTTGTGCTGGTTTGGAAGCTTCCAGGAGCACAGATCATGGATCACCTGGATTTTGTGAATGGGACCTATTTCTGGGGAAATTGATTTCCTCTGGAAACAAACATATGGGCTTGAGTCGCTGTCTATGGAAGTGAAAACTGCTTTTATTTGCAAAGGATAAATTTGAGCAGTGCCATAAACTCCAGGAGTAACAAGTTTTCACTTTATGGGGAGCAAAAATAAGGAAGCTATTGCTGCCAGGACAGCAGGAATAAGGTATTTTGGCTGACCCCTGCCCACTCCCAAATTACCTGCCCACACTTTGAGGTTGGCAGTGGTGATTCCGACTGTGCTGCCCTAATTATTCCAAGTCCTGGCTGCAAATTGCCTCCTACCTGCAGCACAGCTGTAAGAACAGTGACCTGCTGCCCCAAAATCAAGAACAAGGGTTTGAGATCCCTTCATGTTGACCTTCTGTTGCTCTGGAGAGATACAACATCAAGCCAGACCTTGTGGTCCAGCCTTCCTGAGCCCTTCCAATACTGTAGCCTTGATTCTTCTGAAGGAAATTGGGTTACTAGAAACATAAAATTGTGGAAAAAAACACACCCCCACCCAAAAAAAAAAAAAAAAAAAAAAAAAGAAAAAGGTGAGATGTGGGAGATTGTTTCATTAACTTTTTAAGAGTTCCTGTTCTCTCCATATCTTGCCTTCTAAAAATAAATGTAAATTGTGCATATAATTTGTGTTGAGCACCTGAATGGAAGCACTTTGGTGTGCCTGTTTTTAAAGATCACAGAGAGAAGGCTTTCCAACTTCAAAATCACCACTTCCATTCATTAATGTAAATATATAAAACTTATATCCATTTTTCCCGTTCCTTCCTTTTCCTTTATGTTTTATCTTCTGTCAATCTTTAGCCTGAAATTCAGAGGTGAATGTTAAACATAATTTCAGTGACCTGCTGGACCATGGCAGAGCAACTGTGCCAGTTTTAAACAGTAGAATTGGGTCAGGCTGAGTTAGTTTCCTTGAATTCTGCTATGGTTTTAGATTATTATGTATCTTCCATAAAACACATAACCAGCAGTATCAATTACTGCTACTCACTTTCATATTTTCTTCTTAAATTTCAGTTAAATTGAAGGTCTTTCTGTTCATCTCATTTCTGCTGGAAAAATCCTGCAAAAAAAAAATAGCAGGGAATATAGTCCCACCCCTCCTGGTTTCTCCAGTTTAGAGAAGCAGTTGTGCATTAAAAGTGGGAACAGTAGGCATGGAACAGACCTTTAATGCTGAAAGAATCATTGCTCTGTCAGTTCAAATGGCTGGATTTAATTACAACTGCCTGCTTTTTGTTAAAATAAACTGATGACTTTTTCTAACATGAAATTCATCTTGTTGATAAACCATCTCAAGGCTTCTTCTTTTTTTTTTTTTTTTTTTTCCAATTTGCTTAATTTTACTGCCCTCAAATTTGTGTTTATAGACAGTAGGGATTATAAAATATTTAATGCATGAGTGAGAGGTGTGAATGTTTATAGAATATTTATTAGGTGACATTAAAAGATATTCTTTGTTAGTGTCTGTCTTCAATCACAGCCACAAAAGTTTCATTTTTCTAAGGGGAATAATGAGCACTGAGAGAGTCTTGCTGTCACATTCCTTTGGGAGGATATGGATGTACAGTAAGAGCAAACCCACCCCTGTGCTGAAGTGAAGAGGCACCACGTGAAATTCCAGGATTAAGGGCTGGAGGGTCTTTTAATCTGCATCTGTCCATGCCAGGATGAACCTGAACATTCCCATGATTTTTATTTTATTTTATTTAAATTCATATGGTATCTTGGTGAAGGTTATTGCATGCTTTTGGGAATTATAAAACTTTTCTCATGAACTTACAGAAAAGTTTCTTCTGCTGAGGTATTGAGTCCCAAAGCCAGTTGCTTCTTCCTGTAATCACAGCTGGTTTATAGTTTAAATATTAGTTAATTAGTGTTGTTTAAGATTTAGTTACATAAGAGAATCTCATCTTTGTCCATGTAAGAACTGGGCCATCCTTGTTTATCTGATATAGTCCTATTTGTTGGATATTGAAAAAAAAAAAAACAAACACAGAAAGAATTTAAATAAGAGCATGAATCATTTTTCCTTGTAGATGAGCTTTTGCTGCTGGAACATGTCACTGTTGAAGTTCCTGCCAGTGACCTTCTTGAGAAGAATCAGCATAAAAGCCCATAGAGAGGGTTAACATACCTTATTGATAATAATGTAATTTTCCAGCAGCTTTAGTAAGTTTGCTTATCACAGATTTCTCAAACAAACCATTAATTTGGGAGAACCTTCCCCTGGGCTGTGCTTGACAGATCCCCACTGCAGATTGAGCCAGGAGCAGAATACTGCAAGTACAGCATGTCTTGGCAATCAATAACTTTTCAGCTATGACAATATTGACACCTCATGCTAAAAGTTGGGTGTATTTAAGGATGATTTTGGGACAGCGAGTCCGGGTGTAACAAAGGAGGCCTTGTCATCCTGCATCAGAGAATGCTATCCAAAAAATGTCTTTATGATGGTTCAGAACTGGATGTGTTGGTGCCAGGACAAAAAAAGACGACTCAAAGTCCCCACACAGGGCTGCCATTAAATCAAGGTTATTAAAGCAGTATCAGTGGCAAGGGGAAATATCCAAGTGGTGCCAGTTCTCCCAGTGGGGGAGTTTATGCACTGATCCTAAAGCAGCTGCCAAAGCTGCCTCTGGTACCTGACAGCTGGAGGGAACGTCTAAGATAAATATCCACTTAAGTAGTTAGAGAATAGTAAGGAGTGGTGCAAAGGAGAGAGGAGTAGATGGCCAGAGGGATGGGAGTGTGGCAGGGAAAAGAACTGCTGAAGAAAATGAAATGAACTTGGAGTGACTGTAAATGACAAGTGTGGGATTTCAGATGTGCTGGCTGTCATATCCCATTTTTCTGCAAGACACGCTTGGTGTTGGCTGTGCTGGCTTCATCCTGTTCCCACTGAGGACTGGCTCTCAAGATAAACATTTCTATTATTGCCATAATATACCTAGTAACTAGGAAAGTCAGCATTTTCTAGGAAGCTTTACTTAAATATTAATTCTTGGTAGTTTTTTCTGTAATCAGCCTCCTGTGCTTGCTTCCATGGATTTGTTAACTAGTGCTGGATAAATTAGTTTGATCACAAGGATTTTATTTGGAAGTTCTCCTTGTGACCTTTTTACCTAAAATCTAATCTTTAATCTTAATTCATAAAGGGACTGTTGTAAACCTTTGCATTTTCCCTCATCACTCTCATTTAGAATACGGAAAATCTTTCCCCAGCGGTGAGCAGAGGTGAAATTTCCAACCTTCCATCTTAAAAAAAAATAGGAGATGTGGTTTTACAGGAGGGAAGTCTTTTTATCTGGTAAGAAACTGTGAGATATTCACCTCCAGCTCAGATGTTCAAAGCTGGTCTGTGCCACTAAAGCAAGTGGAGCCAGTTTGGCAGGAATCAAAGAAGACATTACAGAAGCATCTTCCCAAATGCAAGACACTTAATCTCAATGGGATGAAAAAGTAGATTAATTTCAATTGTATTCTTGTTCCTATTGCCAGTATTCAGAATGAGATTAAGGCACACTGATGGGATTTTGTGGGCAAGATCCCTTGTTTGTAAATGATTTTTTTTTAAACTGGATGAACAAGAATTTATAGTGCTGTCAGTCTGTCACTTTTAATAGCATGTTATTCATTTATGAGCTTAAAATAAAATCACACCAGTAAAGCTCAAATGGAATGTGGATACTGTGATGGAGGTGTTTATTATGCAACAGAATTAAAGGCATCGTTAGAGGGAAAATAAAGAATAAACTGCTTTAAAACTTCTCAGCTCAAACTTGGTATTAGTTCAGTAAGCATTAGTTGTCCACCAGAAGAGATTGTTTGCTTTTTCAAAAATCAGGGAACTCTTCCAAATTATACATTTCAGGATAGATTATGTAACAAGAAGAAAGAGCTTTAGGTAATTTTTGAGTGTCTTGCACAACGTCTGGTATATCTTTTATCATTTGAGCAGAAAAAGAAGTAGGATCTAGGGAATTCTTTAGGAAGACTGGGAAAAATCTGACTTTAGGTGTCATTTTTTTCAGCTTCAGATATGACATAAATGTCTTGTTTACTCTTAGCATTGAATCTACAACTGCAATAATCTTTAAGGTCGTGTTGTCTGAGGAAAAGGATCCACGGTCTTCCATATTTTCTACAACACTGAGGTAAATAGACTGCAAAGTTGTATGTAAAAACAGTGGATTAAAAAAGCAGGTCGTTTTAGTAAATTGAAAGTTTTATCTAAAACAATGGTTCCAAAATGGATTACAGAATTCTATATAAACCCTTAAATGACTGTGGAAAAAAGTCAGATTCATAATATCTTGCAACTTTTTCCTCTTTGCTCTTCAGTGCACTCAGAGAAACATCCTCGTCTGTGCCTGTAAAGCACAGAGTAATTTACTTGTCATCAGTCAAGGTCAGAACAAAAATCTCCTTTGTTTAACAGCTCATAAATCTCTTCTCCCCCCCACTGGAGTTGTGTTTTCAAGGTAAGCTGCAGCTGGTAGAGAAGAAAAACCTCAAACCAACAAGCTGGTGTTGCTCTGTGGAGCTATTTGAGATTAATACATGTCCTACAGTGTATGTTTTAAGTGCTGAGTGTATCCTGCAGGAATCTGGCCACCAATATTTAAATGTCAGGTGCTTTTTGTGCCAAATTCCTGACAGTTTTCAACAGTATCCTGTTTAATATATCGCTTTGTGTTGGTACTGGAAAGCTGCAATGAACTCATTTAAATGTTTTTTCTATAGGCTGCCTGCCTTGGGTAATGTTTGTTTGCAGTGCTTAGCTGTGCCCTCTGTTTCATTTACATTTAAAATGAAATTATTATGCACAGTTAACTGGCAAAAGTTGAGTGTTTGAATGGATTAAAAGAAATAATGACAAATTAGATTTTAAATCACAGGGAATTTCAGCTTCCAATCCTATCAATTCCACATATGTAGTTTATTATATTCCTGGAGACAAATGCATTTAACATGCTGACAAGTTCAATTTTCTCACAGCTTTATTACACAAATCACTTATTACAAGGAAAAAATGTCAAATGCCTCCTACTCTAAAGCATGAACTTGGCTTTGGAGCAAAATGACAGGGGAATTAGTAGAAGAATCCAGTGTTTGGGTTTGATGTGGCACCAGCAAAGCTGCAGCTACTTTTGTCCCTCCCTCGGTTTGTCACTTCCCCATCATTCAGTGCAATCTCTCTCTGCTCAGTTGTTTAGAATTCCTTGTGACAGTTGTATCCCAAAATATGGAAGCTGTTTTTCTGGATTTTTCTTCTCCATTGATACCTTTGAGAAATTTACCTTAATAACCATCTGTCAAATGTAACAAGCAAAACTCACAGATGTGCCAGGGTTCCATGAAATAAGTTGTCTCACACATGGCTGATGTGACTTGTCTGGTGACTCCAAGTTAAGAAAACACTTAATATTTTCTGAGAGTGAATATGCCAAAGTTGTTAGTCCAGACTGAATGGTGGATTAGCTCTGGAATAACCATTTGCCAGAGTTGGTTGGGTTCACTGTGCTGCTGTAAATTGATTTTCAGCTTTGGTGGGAGTTCAGAGGGATTTACTGTTATCCCAGTGATGTCTGTGATTCCTTGTTGTGTGACACTCAGCTCTCAGGCAGTTCTGGACTGTGTGTAGCCTGCTCAGAGTGGTAGGACTCAAACTGTGTTGCCAAATGTTTTCCACTAGCAGATGTTTGTCGACTTAAGTATCTCCTGCTTTGTTGTTTTGCTATTCTAATATGACAGATAAATCAGCACCTACCTAAAGAGGGTAGAAACAAAAATAACACACAAATTCGATGGGAGCTCTAAATTTCACTTTAAAAAATCTGATCTAGTTTTCACAGAATCACAGAGTGGCTTCTGTTGGAAGGGACCTTAAGCTCATCTCATTCCACCCCCTGCCCTGGGCAGTTGTGTTTAACTGTGTGGTTACAGAAATATCCAAATACACTTAATTTTATTTCAATTTAGGGAAACTGGATTTTTTATTTTTTACTGGGTTTTTAGACCTTCTTTCTTCTTTATAATATGGATTAACATTTTATAATCTACTGAAAAAAGTAATGAAAACCAAATTGAAGATCAGATTTCCCCCCATACCAGCTTTTGTACAACTTTTGTACCCTTCTAAGTGAGACTCATTTTCAGATGTGTGATGCTTTGCACGTGTGCATTGTAATGACAGTCTCAGATGTTGCTGAGCTCTTTGTAAGCATGATTAAGGAGATATTAGAAGTCCAAATTGCAGAGAATTATGTGTCCTTTGATCCAGACACTGGCTCCCCCAGGTAAGTTGCCTTCAGAAGCGAGTGTTTGTTGTTCAGATTTGCCAGCAGCAAGAGCAGCCAGAACAGAGGCTCAAATGCATCTTAATTTTCATGATTACTCTCTCCTGATTTAGGAAACACTTGTTCCCAGCTCTGTTCTATTAAATGTGGCAGAGAGACATCTTACAAGTGCTTTAAAAAATAAAAGGAGGGCTGTTGCTGGATTTCATGTCCCCATTTTGGATCTTTCATGAGCGACGCTTGAAAGAGGAGGCTACTGAGGGTAGGTAGTTAAAATGTGCATTTGCAGCTACAAGTGTGTTTGAAACTCTCTCATCTCTGACTTGTATGAGGCAGCAGAAGGCAGCCTTACTTGAGGCACTGGATGCCTGAGATATGAACCAGGGGAGTTCCAGGGAAGAGTAAAACTGCTCTGAACTTCAGCCTTTCCTTTGAACACCTCTCATCTTACAGAAAGGGATGAAAATTTTAACATCCTGGTTCCCTTCAGATGTCACCATTAGAATCTCCAGAGGGGTCCCTTTTGCTCACTTTGGAGCTTTGGAGACCTGTTCTAGATACAAAGATTTTATTGATGATAATTTTCAGACAACTTCTCCCGGCTTTTATCTCCCCCCTCTCTCTCTCCTGCCTTTTAGATCCCACTTGCAGGAGAAGAAAGTGAGTATGTTCAAGCCCTGAACAGGCTTGATTTGCCTCTTGGTGGTGCAGACCCAGAGCTGTTTTGGGGTTACTTAGGGAATGTGGGGGTAGATCCTTGGCAGGCAGATCCACATCCATGAGCAGCCTCAAGAATATTCAGCAACCTCCATTCAACTCCATGTCTTGCAAATATGTGGACTCAGGTGGTAGGAACCTGGTGACTGATGAATCTCCAAAGATAGGAAGTGGCTGAGGATTGAAGCCAGCTGAATGATCCATCTTGTTTTCTCCCAGTGCTTATATTAGTTTTCTAGGGCAAACTTTTACCTTTCCATGTTCTAAAATTGTATCATATTTATGTAGTAATTCCTAATTATTTTTTCATGTTTGCTTTATTATGATGGTTCCAATTCTCTTTTTCACAGTTAATACCAAAGGTCTAATCATCAAGCACTGCATAAATACAAAAAGTGACATGAAAATAGTGAGATTCATCATGTCTTTGTGTACAGTGAAAGCACAAACTACATGATCAAGAAGCTGTTTGTAATCCATCAATGTTGTGTTTGTCAGCTGTTTCCAGGGAAATTTGTTCCTTTTTTCCTCTAGTGTCACCTTTCTAAACTGTTGTAGCCTTGATGTTTCTGACTTTTCCTTTCTTGGTTATACTGTCAAATATTTATTCCCCCATTTTTTACCCTTTTTGTTTTAATTGCTTTGTCCTTAGCATATATTTCAGAAAGGATCTTGAAATGCTTCCCCATAAACTGACCTTTCTGAGCAGTGGCAGGCAGAGTGTTTTCTCTGATGTGCTCTAACCTGATAATCCAACTGCCCAAGATGGGTTGAAAATGAAATCTTGGCCCCAAAACTGAATTGCTACTTTAAAATACACATGAACAGGTCTGAGGTTCAGCTTGGAATATCACAGAAACACAACCAGGAGAATTTTCTCGTGTTCTTTATTTTACTCCTCCCACCTCCTTATCTTCAGACATTAATCTGTGATTTTATAGGTCACAAACACTGATGGTAACTCAGTGCCAGAGGGACTGGCCACGTGCTGGAGAGAACTGTGAGCCTTTGGCTTCTGCTTTTCTTCAAATCGTGGCAAAATGGACAATGACTTAAGATCCAAAATTCCCAGCATAGTCTGTTACAACGTTGGTTGCACCAGCCTTTAGGGTTTGCATTGACTTTCTCTTTCTCTCTTCCTAACCCTTAAGAGGGTATTAAGTCAGAATTTGTTTCAGAATTTAGTCCACTGGCCCAAAGACTCTTTGTTCGTTCTTGTTCAATGTGTTGCTGTGAATTTGAAACTTGGTCTGAGGGAATTGATGGAACTGTTTATTTAAAAAAAGTAATTCTCAAGGACTTTAAAGCACTTCTTGATTTTTCTGTATGTGTTTTTACCTGTTATTTCAATATCCATAAACCACTGTTGCCTCACAGAAACTGGGAAATGAATGTTCTCATGGACTGGGAAGCATTAGAGTAGAAGTAGATGTTAGGAAGCAAAGGAAGGACACTTGTCTCCCTCATTACTTATTCATAGTGGGAAAATGGAGTAAAAACTTTAAATATCAACTGGCTTTTCCAAAGATGGAATTTGCTATCACTCATTCCCAGCAGAACACACAGGGCACTGGAGAATTGTACAAGTACAGCTGGACTGTGACTCCCAGTCACTGATAGAAGAATCTGTCTTTAAAGGAAAAGAATCAGACTCTGGATCAGCCGATTGGCAACTTGCTTAATGTTTTACCTGCTTAACTCCATTATTAGGGAAAAGATCCCTTGCAGTGTCTATTGATTTGTCCAAACAATCAATAAATGAAACATCTAATTTAAAAAAATCCATTTGTAGGGCACACAGCAATTTAATTAATTGTAGTTAAGAGCAAATTGGGATTGATTAGTGCTCATTGTTACTTACTCAGTTGTTATTTGTTACTTTCTTTGTTGTTTTTATTCAGTAGTATTGTTGAAAAATAAAAAATTGGACAAGACTTTGTTTTTTCCATCATTGCAAGAGTAGAAATCGTTTCCATTGAGATTCATGTCAATACATGAAGTCAGTAACTCTCTTTAGCATTTTTATGAAGTTTCAAAAGCACTATTTTTGAGAGTCATGTATACAAAATTTGGATTTTTTTTTCAATAGTTTAAATGTGTTTAATCACTGTGCAGGTACAAGGGAAAGAATACAGGAAGTCTAAGAATGACAAGTATTTAATAATTGTCCATATGTTCCTACATTATAATGTACATTACAGGAGCATGTTAAGTTTAGATTTTCAAAATTTCACTCAATGTAGTGAGAACTTTACTTGGCACGAATTTGATGCTTTGAAGAACACTTTTTTCCCCCAAATTTCCACACGCTTTTCTGAGTAGCAAAGGCAGCTTCTGATAAAAATGCTCTTCTTTCCAACAGCCTTCAAGAGTTCTCTGCTGGTTTCTTTCCTGTGCTTGTAACTATAACTGACACTGAAAAACCCACCCTGAAGTGGGGACTGAAATGGAAACTAATGAAACACTTCATTAGTTAGAATGACTCTTCAAGCTAAATCCGGGTTGACTTTTACTTACACAATCTGTCTGCTCCACAAAAGAAGGATATCCCTTCAAACTGGACCCCCAGTTTTCTATAAATTTGATTTAAATTATTTTTCTATGAATAATAACACAGAAGACTATCAGGTGGTCTTCATATCTTTATATTACAGCATTATTTTATCTTACTCTGCACTGAGTTTCCAATTTGAGTATTTCCTTGGTCATTTCAAGCAGTACAACCCTGGGTTGGGAAAACTGTGGGTGTTGTTGTTCTGTGTAGGGATTGATTGAATACAAGAATAAACAGCAGCTGCAAGATATGGAATTATTCCTTAGTGGGAGGGAAAGATTCTCAAATTCTCATTTCTTGTGGAACATAGAAACATGACAGAGAAAATAGCCAAGTGTAAACCCAGGTGCTGAAAGGTCTAAACTCTGCTGAACTGCTGCAGGTGTAGAAGGTGCCACCCTAATTCAGGGGTTGCTGGAACAATATTTGGGAGAGAATAGAAGTGAAGTGGGTGAGAAGAGGCTTCTCATATCTCCTTTCCTAAATTCCATGACATGATAGAAAGATGTAAAGGCTGCACTTCCCTGTGTGTCTTTATAATTTATAATTACAAACACAATTTAAACAAATTGTGATATTATTTGCTGTACCATAAAGCTAAAATTATATACTGCTTTGGTTCCAGAGTAAATTATTTATTCAGACTTGGATTTCAAGCATGGACTGTTTCCAGCAGTCTTGATATGACACTGCCTTTAAAAGATACGTACTGTCTTTAGTGATTTGTGTTTTAATGTGCTTTAAATACTCATCACTATAATTTATATGAATATATACTTGGTTAGTTTTCTTTTCAAGCTGAGATAAAAATGCATTAGACTTAGTGAGTCCTTATTCACATCTCTGATGATGAAGCATCAATCTATTCCCTTCAGCTTTCACAGCTAATAAATGCTCAACAGTGTAGGTCAAGTATTAAATCTCAGTTTCAGATTCCCGCAGCTTAAATACAGATTTGTGTGGTTGTTTTACTACCCTGTTACACTATTTTGATGTTGTCATTATTTGATAATAGCAGCTTTAGCAGGTGTATTTTTGCATAACTTGAATTCTGAGAAGTGGGGGAAGGAGCAGAGATTTTCAGTGCCTGTTTTAATAGACATCTGTACACAGATGCTGTAAAAACACAACTCAGCAAATAGCTGTTCAAGCAAGTTGCTGTAAAATTAATGTATTTAAAATAAGAATTCTCTACAGCATGTACAGATAAAAGAAAAAAGAAAGGAGGATTGATAAATACCTCAATATCTCAGAGTTTGGTCTGATTTGGTGTTGCTTGGTAAATGTCACCTGTAAAACAGCACATCTGAGTAGGAATTTGGAGGGAAGGAGTGAAGCAGTGGATATTCCATGGGGTGCCTGTCAGAGACGTGGTTATTTGGCTACAATGGGGTATCTGAAGTCAGTGCCTGACACTTGCCCCACCTGCAGTTCCATTGGGAAGAGTTAAGTAAATCTCCCTTTTAAAATGTGTGATGAGGGACTTGGCACCTCTCCTTGGAGGGGTTTTAAGGGAACCAAAGAACCTGTCCACTTAAAAACTAAGAATTTTAACTGCATGAGATAATTGAGCTATAAATTAATACCCATTCAGGACTGATTTTTCTCCAGCAGCACAGGGAGCAGAGTTTGTTCATATTCACTGTCAACAAGTGAAATTCTGCAAAGTAAAACTACTTTAATGTCCATTGCAATGCAGGATGGATACATTTCATCATGATGAGAAAGAGATTGTGCTTGAAAATAGTTCTGTTTTCCACAGTCATACTTTCAAAATTGATTTATTTTACTCCTGGATCCCACTTGTAGAGGATCTCTAAGAATACAGCTTTTAATGTTGGTTTTCAGTTCTCATCACTGATTTGCATAACGAAAGCCAACTTTTTTTTTTTAAGGGGAGTAAGATGGTTTATTTTTTTTCTATCTGTAGATTCTTAGATCAAGGTATAAATGTTTTTTAACAATAATACTGTTTGGCATTTTGAAACATGCTGGTGATAGAAATGTATTAGTATTTAGTATTTTTCTGTTAGTTGAACTTTTTTTCATAGGACTTTTCTCCCTGGATGTTCCTGAATTGGGTAGGAAAGAATTATAGTTCTTAATAGAGAAAAATGTTAAAATTACTTCTGTAACAAGTATAAAATGAATCTAAATATGTGTGACAGTCAATTTCATTACTTCTGTATGAGGTAAAAATGATAAGAGGTATAAAATGGATAAGTACTTTCTAAATGCTAAAATTATCAGTTCTAGGGAGTGAACAGGGCTTGGAAATTGATAAGAAAGTATTTCCACCTAAGTCACATCCAGTGGGAATTTTGGAGGCTTTAAAAAAATTAGGTATTTGTATCTTCTGTATAAAAGATAACAATTATGGAATAAAAGGAAATAAATGTGATAGAAACACGACCATTTACACTGAGCAGAAATGTGGACAGTGATGTCAGCTGGAGGTAGGGCTTTGTTTACTCTGATGTTGTGGCAATCAAAAATTTACACCTTGAGAATTGTTGCATGATTTATTTCTTACTTGATGTCATGATAGTCCCTAAAATTAAGGATCATTTTTGGTTCATTTTCAGTGGTACTTTGATAGAATTTTGTGGAATACAAGTGATGCAGTGTTCAAGTTCAGGATTTCTGTTACTAAGTCCTTGGACCAGTAAACCCTTGTCAATAATCAACTTAAGAGTTATAAAAAAAAAAATAAAAGTGAGAGAGTTGGAGTTGGATGGAAAATATATAAAATAATGCTTTTAATTTAACACCTCCTCCTTTTCCACTTAGTTGCTGATGCTTTTTAAACAATGAAATTGCTGATTTTATAATGTCTTTAAAAGATATTAAAGACGGGCATGAGCTGTTCCTTCTGGGGAACAATTCAGGTGGGTTTGGAGCTCTTGTCATGAAAAGCTGGCAATGTTACAATATATTAGAAACCAAGGCAAGACAAAATTGGGAAGGAGAGAAGAGGTTTGAATCACAGCTCACTCTCACTTTCTTGCTCATCCTGGGGCAGGGAACAGAGGAAAGATCTTTTTGATTTTCTGGTATCTCGTTTCTGCCGCATTTACCAGATGGAACACACGGATAAACACTCACGTGGGGATGTTTTTCCTCCTGTGCACTCAAATCCACCCCCCTGGAGGGTGAAAATGCAGCAGCTGTTCCTCCCTGTGTTGCTACAGGATCGTTTCAGAGCGCAGACAGTCCTGGGGAATATATTGTGGCATTCAGGGACATTGCTCATACCATCTCTGCACAAAAAGTAGGCAGTTCTTTTTCAGAATTAGCTGTGTTTGAATACATTTTTATAGCTACCTCTCAAATTATTCAGGTATAATACTGAGCTTTTCAAAGTACTTATTTTCTTTATGGAAATCTTCACTAATTTCAAGTAGAGAAAGCTTTTTATTGAAATATGACGGAAGTATGATAGAATGATATTTACTGAGTTATCCACTTTATCATGTGCTGAGTGAGTTTAATTCTTCCCACGGTCACTTCACTGCAATCCTGACCCTCCCAGAGGACTGAGCTCTTTGGCAACATAAAAAAGTCTCACCTTTGTCTCCTGAACCATCTCCTTTGCCCTTTCCCTCCAGCCTTCAAACACTTTGACACTGACTGGAGGAATGGCAGGGAAACATCCTTGAGCTCAATCAGGGGTGAATGTGTCTGAGAGGATGTTTTACTGAAGTTAGGATAAGGAAGAGGGTTGGTAGCCACAGGCAAGGAGGGCTGTGGTGAGAGTGTTTCCTCGGAGAAAAAGCAGGATGGGCACTGTTTAACTTGATGTGAAGCCTTTGCCTCCAAGGGAAGATGAAATATGATTGTGGAAGAGCATCTGAAATGATTTTTAGCTATCAACTGTCTGGTCTGAGTGTCCCACTGACCTTTCAAACTCAAATGTAATGTTTCTTGGGCTTATTTTATATGATAAAAGATGAAGGGGTTTATCCTACAGTGTGCTGAGCATTCCTGGTTTCCATTGGGCTTGCCTGGATTTCACCAAGTACCTCTCTACTGATTTTTTTTTTTTCTTTCCTGTTGTCCTCTGTATTATCTGAGGGAAATGCTGCTTTTCCTACTGTAATAGAAGCACTTTGATTGCAGGGTGGTTGAACTGGGAGCTCCCCTTGTGGGGGGATCTCCTGGGACATCATCTCTCCTGCCCATCAAGGGAGGTAGGAGTGAGGTGGAGTCAGGGAGTTCTACCACCTTCAATCTGATTTAAATCAGTCTGGTTTAAATTAGTCAGCCTGGGTTAAATCAGAGTATCAGCCTGGTCCTGCTGCTCCAGCAGCTCGAAGGCTTCTCCCAGAGTTTTGGAACTCTCCTTCTGAAATAATCCAAGTTCCCCCATCCTGCTATAGCTGCTCCTGAGATCCTCAGCTCTGGCAACTGCCCTGGGCTAAGCCCTGGGTCTGGTTCATCTGGAAAAGCTAAATAGTAAAACTCTGGAAAATTTAGCTGTTCAAACCATCCAGCAAAGACCAGTGGGAATCCCTAGAGGGGGAAGCAAGATGGAATATGTAGCTAATTACGTTGTTCAGAGAGAGATTTAATTGAACTATAAGACTGGAGGTGATTAAAAAATTTCTCTGAGCTTTCAACTTGGGTGAGTATTCTGTGAGCAGATTAATTTTTTTTTATTTTTGGAGGAAGAAGTGATTTTCATAGAAAATCAGTAATGCACTAAAGATGTGCCAGGAGAGACAAAGTCAGATGAGTTACTGACAGGCTGGAATGCAAAAACCAGTATTGCTCCTCAAGCCAAGGCACTGGGGCTTTGGAAGAGATCAGAAGTGGTGAAAAAGCAAGTTTATTAATTGAGTATGAATCCTAGTTTAACATTTGTGGACTTTCAAAATGGGGCTGCCACTCAAAAGTCTGTTTTTCCTGATGTTACTGTTCTCCCAGAAACAGTCAGAGTCTGACTCAACATCTAAGTTGTTTGTAATGGTCATGTATAGAATGAATTCCTTCTGTGGACTTTCAGGATTCAGGGTTTTGGAATAAGCAGCTCCTTAACTGAGTTTTAGGCATTGACTTATGGGTTTGATATGAAATATATTATCTAAAACTCCAATGTTTTCTAGGAAGAATTATTGAACAGTTCTGGTTTTTAAAAAAGTAACAAAACACACCCTCCCCCAAAAATTTTTGGTAAAAACTTTGAAGAAAAAAGAAATGAAAAGGTAATTGAGACTATTAAAAGCTTTGAACAGTTGGAAAGGCCATTAGCCATGGGATAAATTTGCTAAAAAAACCCATCCTCACCAGGAAAAGCCTGAGAGCTTTTGTCAGTGTTCAGCTTCACAGAAATCTTGCCCAGAATAAAGACTGTGGTGCTAAAATTAAAATTCACTTGACAATAGAGAACATTTAAGGCACTTTCTTCTCTGCAGGTATTTCACTTTGCACATGAGTTCCCTGTGTGCATTTGAGGCACAGAATTGTACTAGTTGTGCTGCACATCTGTGTAACAGCTGGGGGCAGGCTTGGGGCCTCCTCTATTTCAACCCTTATACCTTAATTACTTCCCAGATAAATACGAGGTTTAATTTGGAACTTCCTGAGCATCCAGCCATGGACTCTGTGTTTGCATCTGCACACGTGGTTTGGTACTCAGATGTTGCTTAATGAAGTTTTCACAACTGAAACGTTTTGAAGAAGGATTCCTTTCCCCCATTGCTCTGGGACTTAGAGATCTCACACGTTTTGGGATGTGGAGGTGGAATGTTGGGTGGAATTTGATTTTTTTATATTTGTGGTGTTGGCTCCTGGGAGCATGAATAGGAAATCAGCACATAATTTACTCAGTTCTCAGAGACTCTGTTCAGTCTCTGGTGTTACCAGAGAATAAATCCTGCAAGTGCTTCATTTTTCCATAAAATGAATTTTGACAAGTGCCCAGAAATATGCCTCAAAGTTTGACCTTCCATTTGTAGGCAAAGGTAGAGAACAGCAATAGAGATAAAAATGAGATGGTGACTTTGGGCAACGTGACAAGAGGTTATAAATCTTAGGACTGGCCTTGTGCTGCACAGAGGATTGCAGTGTTAATTAAAAAGTTTTGGAGTGGCTCTCCAAGTGATCCAGTGGCTCTTACAGCTCTTGTACAGAGGGATATTTACCTGGGAAGCACAGTCAGTCCGTCCTGTGCCTGAATGAACTCTGGCTAAGGCAGAGTGTTCTGTGACCTGAACATATATATATATACCCAGGGACACTTAGGGATGTGTAATTCCAATTTATTTAAGGCCAACAGAGAGGGGACCCAGCACCTTGTGACACCCTGTCCTGCCCTCTGAGGTGCTGCCTTTCCACAGCAAAACACTCACAAAACCCTTGAAAAACCACTGGGAGCTTGACTGTGTAATCTTTATTTTGGGGCATTTAGTGGTGACGGAGAAGCCCTAAATTTTTACTCCTGCTCCCTTAGGTGTTAATGGATTTTGTGGCACAGTCCCAGGTTAAAATGAATAAATTGTTTCTCTTTGGAGTTGGATAGAAGCAGCAAACCCTTGTCCTGTGAGATTACCTGACCCGTGATCTGTTTTGCAGTAGGTTTGTCTTTATTTACAGGGAACAAGTTGTTGAAAAATCAGAACAAGGTTTTATTTTGTCTGTTGCTCTTGTGGGAAGAGCTAAAAGGAGATTTAAAATCAGAGATCACTGAGAACTTTTCAGCAGTTTAGGGTGTGGAGTAATTACAGCACAAGGCAGTTCATTTTTCATATCAAATATTGTGATATTCTGGTTCTGCTGAACTCAGAAGTTTTACTTTTTCCTTAAAAAGATCAGGATTGCAGACAGTGGGTTCTCTCAATCTATCCTTTGCAGGAAAAGGTTTAATTTGTGGGTGAGGGGAAAAAATAGGAAGTTTATTCCCACCCACCCTGTTTTCCAGTTTAACAACATTGGGGCAGAAAACACATTTTTCAGTCATATATTCTGGTTAAAGAAATGTTGAGTGTCCTGTTAGGACAGCCCTCAGTTCTCTCCTGTTTTGGGAGGAATGAATGCCTGTTTGGGATAGAATCACCACTATGTGCCTTCTATGGAATAAAATACAAAATCACAGTGAACCCTTTTGCCCCTGAGCACAGAAGTGGCAGCCAACCTCTGATATCACATGTGGGTAACTTCCCTTTGCCTGACTTTTATGTCTAATCTCATGTAAAATAAAAATGCTTTTTTAAAAAGGGGGAATTATTTTGACTGACTCTGCTGGGGGAAATGTGCTTTGGAGCCTGGGGTGGGGATGAAGTGAACGGAGTTGACACATCCCTGAAGTGCCACCCTGAGATCTGTAACACCCCAAGAGCTTTAACAGAGCTGGGAAATAAGTCAAGGAGAAAACAGTTGGAGATTAACATAGACCCTGTTTTACACCCAGGACTTTTCATCCTTTTTTTTTTCACTCCTGTGTGTATTCATTTCTGTACAAAACCCAAGAACCCACTGTTTGCCCTTATTTCTTTTCCTGAGGATCATCTCTTTTGGTTGTTTCCACAGTTTTGTAATATGTCCTTGTGCTTAAAGAACATATTAAGATCTAATTGTGTAAAACCAGCTCAAGTAAATATAGATAACTACTTTTAAACTAATTTTCAAGCTTTTTACTTGGGAGTTCAGAAAGATTAGCAGCTTCTGGGGGAGGGTGGTGGGAAGGTTTAACATCTGTACTCAGCTGTGGTGTTATTCCTGAGTAGCTTGGATCTCTCCACCCATCCTGCTGCCATATCTTCTGACTATAATTGATTTTCACTGCTGCCATGTAATTGTGGTATCACTTCCTGGGTTTACTTGTGTAGTTTTTAGAAAACTCTGTGCTCTTCCTAAATTAAAGGCCCTTTTGAGCTCCTACAGTCTAAAAAGCTTTCTGTAAGGTGATGCTTCTCTTAAAGACTCAATTTGTAGAAACAGCCTCATGCTCCTTGACAATTTTCTTCTCTTCTCCTAAGTTGTCAGACCCCAACAGAATCAAACCAAAAGCCATTTCAGAGTTCTGGAAATGAATACCTGAACTTCACTGTTTCCTGGCTTTCCTTTATGTACTGTGATAATACATGGGACATGACTTTAGACATTTGTTTCTGGCAGGACAATTGTTGTTGCAAGGGGAAATAATGACTTAGAAGATCTAATTATGTGCAGTGTTTAAAAAAAAGTCAGGTTTTCTCAGGATCCCTGTGTTCAGTGGACTGATGCAACAGTGTGATTCCTCCTCAGTGCACTTTTCAGGAAAGTTCAGCTCAGGTTCTTTCTGTAGCTCTGGAAGTGCTGTGGGTGAGGAGAGGACTCGAGTTTTGAGATGTGGTAGAGCCATTCACACTCTGGAATGTCATAAACACACTGGTGTTAAGGAATAAAACACATTTCCCAAGCTTTGGTGTTGCTTAAGCAGAACGTAAAGGAACCAACAAGAAAGATGGAGAGAGACAATTTCCAAGGGCCTGGAAGGACAGGACAAGGGGGAATGGCTTCAAACTAACAGAGAGTAGGGTTAGATCAGATATTGGGAAGAAATTGTTCCCTGTGAGGGTGGGGAGGCCCTGGCACAGGTTGCCCAGAGAAGCTGTGGCTGCCCCAGCCCTGGAAGTGTCCAAGGCCAGGATGGATGGAGCTTGGAGCAACCTGGAATAGCGGAAGGTGTCCCTATCCAAGGCAGGGGGTGGAATGAGATGATCTTTAAGGTTCCTTCCAACCCAAACCAGCCTCTGATTCTGAGATTCATTACAAGAGCAGGAAGAAGAGAGAGAAAGAAACCATTTTTGTCATTAAACTTCTAAAAATCAAGTCCAGGCTGTTGCTCAGCCTTGGGTTATATCTGTTCTTCCAGCATGCAGAGATACGAGGAAGAGCTGTGTGCTTCTCAGTGATTTGCTTCTCCACCTTTATGCTTTCCTGCTCACAAACTGCACTATTATTCTATTTAAATTCACATCTATTCTCTGCCTGGAGCCAGAAGCACCCAATTAACTGCTCTGCAATTCTGAACATGCACACAACCCTCCTTTCTTTTCAAGCACATGCCCCCAGCAACTCAGCTATTGCCTGTGTTTTTAGGGTTCATCTATATACAAAACCAGCAGGGAGTCATAGTAACAGCTACAATTTGATTTTCTCTTAACTACTGTTTGCTTTTTGTAAAACAGTCATCCGGAGAACCTTCTGAGGGAATAAACTAATCTGCAGCCTGACAATATTTAATTAAACATTTAAGAAGCAGACCCACCCAGTTGGGTGCAACAGTCCTAATTGTCTCAGCCTTTCCTCCCAGCAGAGCTGCTCCATCCCTCTGGTCACCTTGGTGCCTCCTCTGAACCTGCTCCAGCAGGTCCATGTCCCTCCTGTGCTGGGACCCCAGAGCTGGGGTCAGTTTGCACCAAAGACAAATGGCAGCAAATGTGACATTTTTCTGACAGTTGCATAACCCCTTTTGCCCTCACTTCTTCCCATATTTGTTTTTTGGCCAACACTTCTCACTAACACGAGGTTTTAATCTGTTGGACAAAAAACAAACTAACCTTGTGTTAGTGAGAAGTGTTGACCAAAAGCAGAATTTGTCTCCTCCTTTTTGTGTCTTGGTTTGAATGTCTGGATCTCAACTTTTTCTTTCCAGTTGGGGTTTCTGCATGAACCCAAGATGTTAAGGTGTTGCCTCATTTGAAAATTCGATCAGAAATCAGTGTGTCCTGCTTTGGAATAACCAACACACATTTTCAGTGGGTGTGAGTGCTTTTAGTGTTGAGCTTGATTCTGATCTCTGGTTTTTCAATCCCTCTTAGAGGGACAGAGTGGCTGTGACATCCTGGGGTTTATTTCTCAGACCCCCTCCAGAATGACCATTGCTGCAGCTTGGAAGGCCCAAGTTATTGGAAAATGTTACTGTAGCCTTGAGGTCTGAGTGGTCAGAGAACACAGAAGGTGTTCATTTGTGCTTGTCACCACTGTGTGTGCAGACAGGGCTCTGAGAACAGTCCCTGTTCTCCCTGTTCTTTGTGCTGAACCCTCATTGTTGTTACAGGGCAAGGGACAGTGTCAAGTACCCCTCCTTGGGTGTTCCTCTCCTCAGTGACACACAAGTGTTAGCAAGAGCTCCATAAAATGTGACAAAGATAAACCCACCAGTTTTACAGGTTGAGCTCGAAAATCTGTTTTAAAAAAATCCTAGAAAAGTAAGAACAAAGGAATAGGAATTGACTCTGGTGAGCTAAATTAGTGTAAAAGTTTGGTCATCCCCAGTTTGGGTCTTCTGCACTGTTTTCCATATTTTCACAGAATCATTCAGGTCAGAAAAGACCTGCAAGGTCATCAAGTCCAAACTGTGCCCCATCCCCACCTTGTCACCCAGCCCAGAGCACTGAGTGCCATATCCAGTCATTCCTTTGGCACCTCCAGGAATGGGGACTCCAAACCTCTCCCTGGGCAGCCCCTTCCGATGCTTGACAACTCTTTCTGTGAAAAAAATCTGAATTTTGTATTCTTTTGAAAACTCTGCAGCCATAAAGTGTGGGCTGAGTTGTTGGGCTCTCTCAAGGTGAGGCAGTATCTCAGTTTTGTTATCATCTGCACCAAATTTGGGAGAATTCTGATTTTGCCGACAGGATTTCTGGAGTGCCAGCAGCAGTTAATATACTGTCATTGTATGAGTGATATATCAGTAACTTGTGGTAATTTGGGGTATCATAAAAAAGATGTAATGAATTTGTGTTTCTACCCCCAGCACTGGGGTGAACTGGGCCTGGCACACCTGGCAGCATCTCCTCTGTTCTGTGTGCTTCTAACAGTTAAAAATTACACAAAGGAGATCATGCTGACTGTTTTATATTTTTCTGAGGGAACAGATGAAGAGAATGAGCTGAAATGAGCAGCAGGTTTGCGGGGAAGCAATGAAATAACTCTACTTTTCCAAAAATTTATAGGAATAGAGGGCTGGATGGCACTGGGCTGGTATTGAGCAGGTTTCCAATATACCCCTGGACCCAGAGATGGAATTTCAAACAGTACATGTTACCTATTGAAGTGGTTTCCTCCATTACAGCCAATTCCCATATTATGCTTATTCCAAAGGCTTCTCCCTGCAGAAGAGCAGCTCAGTGAAGGCTGTCACTGCTGCTGACTCCTGAGACCCTCCTGGGGATACAGTGGGTGACATGGAAGGCAGGTGGGGTGGCCAGGACAGATGCTGTCTGGCTCACAGAGACCATGTCCCCATCTGTTGGCAGCATTTCCTGCAGTTTTCAACTGCTTGGGCCCCACATCCTCAAACACTCAACAGATGGAGGGTTACAAATGTGTAAATCACTTTGAAGTTTGGATGGAAAAACTCAAAAACCATTTTTTTGCTGAAATGTACAGTTGCTAACTCATGGAGGGGTCTTGCTGAACTCTGAAACTTTCATTTTCTGTGAGCAAAATAATTTTTTTTGCTTGCATTTCTCAGACAGTTTTAAGAGTAAATGGTACAGAATAATATTCCACCACATGGAAAGATATTATTTGCTGATAGTTACCACCTCTCCACACAACTGCACAGCTATTTTCTATTCTAAATGTTGGGGAATAAGGACATTATTTTTCCAAATACCACTACTTGGTAATCACAGGTAAACACTGTCTTTTTTCTTCTTGTAAGGTCCAAATCAGACATCACAGCAGGCTTGAGCTGAAGTCAGCTGAACCTCACTCTTTTGACAGAGAATAGCAGTGAAGGGAATAAACCTTTGGGAAAAAATGTATGGGGGGAAGTATTTATCTTTCTGATAAGAACTGCAATTGTGGTGTCCTTGGAGATCAGAAAAACCCCAAAGGGAGATGAAAAGACTCATTCAATCTCCCAGAGGTCACACTTGCTGCTTGAGGGAGTGGAAGTGTCCAGTCTGGAGATTTTCTGGGATGGGGTGTTTAAGCTGGAGAGGGAAACTTCACAGAAATGTGGTTTGTTGGTTTGTTTGTTTGTTTGTTTGCTTTTTTTAAATGGAAAATCGATATGGGAAGAGATTCTGATCACACCTTCACTTTCCATTTTGATACTTTAGAATAAGGTTTCATTTTTCATTTTGCAACCTTCTAATTTGAAAGCCAGTATTGCAAGCCAGCATCTTTCCTTTTGAAATATTTTTGGTTTTTATTCCCCTCCGTTAAACACCTAAATCCCTCAATGGAAATTTTGGAACAGCTTGGTTTTAGGTGAAGTCATTGCCTTTTTCAACCATGGGGATGTTTCTTTGCCGTGCTCATGACACAGGAGTGACCATGCAGGAAACAAGCTGCAGAATTAAAGTGCAAACTGTGTGAGTGAAATTCCTACAGAGAATAGATTAGGACAAAAGGGAGACTCATTAGCTTTGTCTTTTATCTTTCAGAGCCATATTGCAAACCAGGATGAATATCATCAACAGCTTCAGAAAAATAACTCTGGCTGCAGATTTCCTGGTAAACAACTCCATCTTCTCTCCCTTTTGGGCTCAGGTGCAGGACTGGCTCCTGCTCAGTCTTTGGCATTTTGAGGATCTTCCCTGTTGCCCCTTTGTAGATCAGCAGGTCTGTGTTCTGGACAGATGAAGTGCTCAATAACTGCAGTATCATATTTTTTTTAGTCGTGGTGGACAGGCTTAAAGCTTGAAATATGAGAAACCAAAGATCATTTTCCTTGGTGAAGCAAAACGAGTTGTTTGAATAAACAGAGGTGGGTGGTTTTTTGTGATAATTCCCCTGATGTAACCCACAGTTACATAACATCACATCACATAACTTTAATTAGTGATTGGCAATGCTCAGAAAAATTCAGATATCCAATATAGTATTAACTACTGAAAACATTGTACAACTCTTTGAACTCTTAAAACAATGTAGTACAAAGAATTAGGAAGGATTCTGGTTTTTAAATCACTATTTTTGCATACTGTGTGTGGGGATCCCTGTCTAAAATCCTATTTCTCTATTTTGAAGGAAAAAAAAAGAATTTATTCTCTTTTCTTATTATTTATTCCCTTCACACTCAAGATGAACTTCGGTTCAGGATAGGAGTTAACATTTTGCTTACGGAGAAGGGGAATTATTTCATGGAATTAAAAACAGCACCAAAAAGAACTCCCACAGTACGACTTGTCAGATGAAACCAAACACAACACACAACTTAAACCAGTTGTGAGCATAGGATTGTTTCAGTAGTGAATAAGTTACTCCTGCCTTGTAACTCCTCAATCTTTCAAGCCAGCTGAGAATTGGTCCCCTGCTCCTTTGTATTTAGAGTTGATGGGGAGGCACCATTCTTCTGAAAATTAGAAGTTAAAATCAAGTTAGAGAAAGGAAAACACACCCCTTGAAAGTGGTATTGTTTTGTTGAGGAGTTTGATGCTCTGTTGCAGATCTGTATTAATAAAAAGTCACAGCAATTTGATTCAGTGTTTCAGCTGATTTAACTCAGAGAGAAATTCGTGCTTTATCTTTCTCCTTTTCATCCTTTATTTTTTTTTTATATAAAGTCTGAAAGACTTTTAATAATCTTTCCTGGATAACAACAAAGCAAAGCCTCTGAAAGCGAAGTCTTGTGTGGCATCAACCACACTGAAATTGTTTGCTGAGGATTCTCAAACATCATATTTCTACATTTTGAATATATCTCTTAAAGATATTAGTTTGTGCTTTGGAACACTTGTTACTTCTGTCCTGCCAGGGCTGATAAGCTTGGGGGAGTTTGATAAATTATTAGAACTTTGTCTGTGTCATGCTGCTCTAGGACACAGTACACCAGGCTGATGCTTTTGATGCTTTGCCTCAGAATCTACCATGTTATTAATACAAAGTTTAACCTGTTTTTCATCAGGAATTATTGCCATAAACCTGCAAAGCAGGGTGGAATTCAGCTCAGGAGTGCTTTAGGTTTAAAACCAGAGATGAAACAGTGAGAAGGCAGAACATTTAATGTGGTTGTGGCTTTTGTGTGTTGTTTTTTTTGTTGCTGTTTTGTGGTTTTTCAAGGAAAAATACAATGGGTTCAGGAAACCCTAAAGGTCATGTTCCTAAATGCTCAGAAACCCTTAGAGACAAAAAGTTACCCTTTGCATTTGTTTGGACACTTTGAGTCTTACAGTGGCTTTTTAATTTTCGAGGGAGGAGAGGACATCCTAAACTACCTCAACATGGTTTGGTGGGGTTTTTTTATTGCTTCAGCAGACAAAAAGAAGGATGGAGGGGAAATGTCCTCATTAAGTATATTTATGAATTGCAAGATCTAAGCTCAACACTGAAGTGTCCCACCACTCCCAGTGAGCCTGTGACACCCACACTGGCGTGATGCTGCTGCAGGTGTGTCCCAGGAAAAACTTGATTTCCTGTAGTGTCTCTAGGACAAATTTGTATGAAATTCCTTCTGCAAAGAGTGGATTAAGAAATCCACAGTTTTACTGTGGGATAGACATGGAGCAGAGGGACCACTTGAGCCCCTCCTGCTTGTAGGGCACTGGGGTGTCATTTCCAGCAGTGACTTAAATGATGAATTAAACAGTGTTTATAAAATGAATTTTTTCCAGCTCCAGTTTGTGGGCAGCAGCTGATCTTTGCTGCAACACACTACACACTGCAGGCACTGAATGGAAGAGAAAAGAGAGGGAGGAATATATTAAATCTACATGTTTCCTTGCAGTGGTAATTACTCTTCTTTAACTTGCAGGAACACTGTAGCCAGAAGGCATTGAGTATGTGAGGGAGTTCTTTATTGGAAGGAGCCTTTTTTCTTACATCAGTATCCCTTGTGTCTTCAGAATCAATAGAGACTATAATTCTTCTCCTCTATCCAAGCATTTCCATGAAAAGAACTATAGCTCATGTTTTACAGCTTTAACTCTCAGCTGATCAGCCCTTGCTGCAACAAGATGTTAAAAATGTTCTCTAAGTCCCAACATAAGCTGAGCCTCACTCGAGTGAGCTGCAGTGCAATTCCTGGATAAAAATGGGATTTTCATAGAACCATAGAATGGTTTGGGTTGGAGGGGACCTCAAAGATCACCCAAATTCCAACTCCCTGCCATGGGCAGGGACACCTTCCGCTATTCCAGGTTGCTCCAAGCTCCATCCATCCTGGTCTTGGACACTTCCAGGGATGAGGCAGCCACAGCTTCTCTGGGCAACCTGTGCCAGGGCCTCCCCACCCTCACAGGGAACAATTTCTTCCTAATATCCCATCTAACCCCACTCTCTGTCAGTTTGAAGCCATTCCCCCTTGTCCTGTCCCTCCAGTCCTTGGAAGTAGTCTTTCTCCATCTTTCTTGTAGATCCTTCAGGTCCTGGAAGAACAAAATTAGGTCACCCTGGAGCCTTCTCTTCTCCAGGCTGAACAATTTCAATTCTCTCAGCCTTTCAATGTTTGATTCAGCATTCTTTATTTCAATGTTTTATTCAATTTATCTCTAATTTCAGGTGTTTATTAGCATGTAACACCAACTCCCTTTAAAATCCTGAACTGATTTTTAACTTGCTGCTGGACATTTGCCAGTGCCTGCACCTGCATCACTTCCCTGCTCATATTTCTGTGTCAGCTCAGATCTGCCCATGGAAGGGTTGGAATTGCTGAGATTCCCTTACTTCCACCTGTGAGAGTAAAACACAGGGATGGGATGGGCAGAGGGAGGGAAAAAAAGAGAACAGCTTGGATTTATGCTTCCAGGTTTTAAAAGGAAGCTCCTTCATAACTTTGATGATGAACAGAATGTAGTGTGAACCAAGGGAGAGGGGGGAGGTCTGAGGTGAACAAAACCAGGAATAATCCTGCACATCAGGAATAAACTCCAGGGTTATGGAGAGACCTTGGAGAAGGCACTTCCCTTGAGCTGTCTGTAATCCTTGGGATTCCCCACTGATCAACCATGAAGAAATTAAAGATGTTTTTTTAGTCTAACATATGCACCACATCTCCTGCAGAACTTTGACGCTCTTTTCTAGACAAAAATATTCAGTATCAAAATGCAGGAACTGTCTCTGCAGGGATCACATAAAACACCCACTAAAAACCCACCTCAAAAATGAGATGCAAGCAGTGGAAAAGTGAGGTTGCATCCCAAAGGATCCAATATATTGTAAAGTGAAACATGGAGAGAATTAAAGGTAAAAAATGTAGACCATAAAGTGGGTAAGATGTTTATTAATACCCTTAATTGGCTGTTTCTTGTAGTTGTACTTTGATTTCGTGGTGTGATACTTTGTTGTTTGTTTTTCTAAAATCTTTACATGCTTGTAAATTCAAATGGTGAGAGGTGAATGGATTTTGTTTGGTTTTTTTTAAACATGTTTTGTGTGTTTCAGTTTGCACTTGGGTTGGGATGTCATACATTAATGCATTTCCAGAGCTATACATTTTTAGGCAAGAAAACATAGACTTTAAGTAATTTAAGTAAGATTTGAGTTAAAATGTCTTGCAAAGTACTGGATGAAATTTTGTATATCACATTTATTTTAGTGGCATTCATTATCTGAAGACCACTGTCAGGTTTATAAAGGAAGAATTCTACCGGATGTTATAGAGGTGTTTGTAGGAACCCACTCACATTTTCCTCACTGGAGCTTAGAAAAGAGTATTCCTTAAACTATCTGGAGAGTAACCTCTTACCTCCCTACCTTAATGAGGCCTCCAAAAGACTATTTATTCATCATCTCAAAACCAAGTGGGGAATCAAACCATCTTCCAATTTACTCAGAGGGAAAAGATGCATATTCAGCCTTAATTTTCAGCTTTAACTTTGCAAGAATGGGTGGAACCAGCTGAGCAATCCATTCGTTTTTCCAGTCTCCAGCCTTGCTTCTGAGCTCGTGGCTATGGCTTAATTGGTTTTCTGTCCTCCACACTTGGCTGCACCAAGGTTGCACTATTCCATGGCTCCCTCAAAGAATTAACTTTCTTTTTTTGATTTTAATTCATTTAACTTTCTATTAGCCTTTAATGAAAGGTTTTACCTATGGCAAAGAAATGGATATTTAAAAAAAGAAGTTTGGAAATGGTGTTTCAATCAGGAGTGCAAGTCACATCTCAGAGCACAATTGCTGGAATCTCTAATTAATGTATTACCAGTAGTTAACAGCTGAAAAACAAACCACAACATAATTTATGCTTTTGCAAAAAAAAAATCCATTAGAATAATGTTCTCAAACAAAATCAAAACCACTAGCAAAAATGTGTATTAACACAGCTGTAATTGTTCTCTTAGTAAAATAGAGATGTGCATATTTTCAGAAGAATCAGGGTTTTATCAGGGTATTTTGGTCACATTTTCAGTGTGGTTTTATCAAAACCAGTCATTTTTTCATAAACCCCTTCACTCCAACCCTGCTCAGGATCATCACTCAGTGCAGAGGGCTGGGAATAGGATTTTACCCCCATCTTAAGATGCTGCCCCTTTTCCTTCCACTTCAAGCTTCCACTGCCTTTACTGGAATTACATTTAACTGAAAAAGAAATGTCTGAAGGGACTCAAACCTTGTAAAAACTCAACACGTTTTCATCTGCCTAAAAAGAACTTCTTTATTTTTTCCACAAAAATATTTTAATTTAAGTCCAATCTGAAACTCAGTGGGAGAGACACACGGAGACATTTTATCACTTTTCAAATTATCTCTCGCTAAGGTTGGTAAGGAAGTGCATGAACTGCAAGATGTTAAACTCAAGAAAATGAGAGAGTTAGAAATGTTGGGGATTTTTTTTTTTTTAATATGAAAAACATACTTGGATAAATTAACATTTTTTTCAGTCTCTTTCATGAAATAACCCACATCAATTGTTCAGTTTAAATCTGTGGGGTTTTGAGATCTTATGGCAGTTGAATACAGTATATTATGTGAAAAACTTGCCACTAAGCCTTGCACTCATTTTATTGTTTTTGCAGATATTACCTCAATAACAGAAGTATTTTTATTACCATAGCCCTGCCTTTAAGATGGATTATTAATCCAGCATTTCACAAAACATCCAGAAACCACCTTCCCCCTCCCAACTATGTGGTGTGGATTAAATAGGTAGAATAAATAAACAGATTAAATATGTAGAATTAAGTTCATCTGAGCCCTGAGTGCACTTACAAGGCTTTTCAAGCTTCCAAAAGGGCCAAAGGAATCTTGTTTTTCACATTTCTGCCTTTCCAGTTGTGCAAAGAATGATGTGAAAGTGGCTTTTATACACTGTGGTGACTTGTTCCGCTGAATAATCCTCCTGGAGCAGCTGTGGTTGTGTTTTCTCCCTGTGGCACAGAATCCTCTCTTAACCAAAAACACAAACAGTTTGCAGCGTTTGCCTTGGTTTACATTGCAACAAGAAATAAAAGATAAGTTCTTTATTAGAGAGATTTTGGGTTGATATTTGATATTATCGAGGCTGAATTCTTTGCTGCTTTTGGAAAACAACATTTAAGATTGCTGACAAAAATCTGCTTTTAAAATGGAGTTTTATGTCATTATGAATATTTGTGAAATACTGGGATTATTTATGGGCAGAGCTATTTTTTAGCTAAGGATCCCTTCAGACATTGGCACAGTCAGAGCAAAGCCATGAAACAGGTGGTGAATTAATTTTAAGAGAAATAACATAAAGCAGTGCACCACTAAGTAAATCTTTGACAATCTGTTTAGTATCTTACTTTAAAAAAAAATCCAAATATATCTAAATTCACCATAGCAGCAAATGAAACGGAGTCTAATTTACATCACTCCTTTAGTTACAGGTGTTTAGAAGATTTAATGCCTCTTTAAACTGCCCAAATGCCCTCGACAGTGATCCAACATCTGCAGGTTGTTATTTCTCTCTAGCACCAAACTGCACAGTAAATCAGTGGAGTAGAAAACAACTTTACTCAATTTTAGGTGTATAAATAGTTTGCTTCTGTCTCAAAATGTCTAAATCTTGCACAAAATATTTTCCAATAATTTTTCCACATCCTTTGCCCAAGTGAAGGGTGAGAGATCCCATATATGTCAATTATATATTAATTTATATATGAGATATATGTGACTTTATATATGAATTACAAAGTCAGTGTGGATTTTTTTTCCCTTTTACTTTGTATTATCCCTCTGTATTTTCCCATCCAGTCATTCTCCATCCTGTGTTCCCAGGGATCACAGGAATTTCTGAACACATTTAACACCAAAGTCTCTTCCCAACTTGTTTCATTAGACGGAAAAGGTTTATTAGGTCATGATATTTATTAGGTTATCCTTCAAAATTCCTGTAATTACTTAAATATGAGTTTTTAGTCAATAAGCATCAAAATGTTCTCCTTTGGATAAAAATCTCACCCTGACTTTTTTCAGTTCTGGAAAACAAGTCTATAACAACAAAAAGTTCTATATCTTTGAATCAACTATTCATTCCCTTTAATAATGATAAAATAAATCACATCTGATCTTTCAGAGTTCATCAACCAATTTATAACAGTATGGCCTTTATTATGACAGATTTTATGATATTTTGTGATGACCAGTCACAGGGAAAAAATGCTTAATGCACTGACATCTAATTTTATTATCTCTGGTACCTATTAATTTTCTCAAAGCATTTCTTTGAATTGGTGCCAGTTCAAGCCCCTGCACTTTCTAAGCTGGGCTATGGCAGGATCAGAGCTAATCTAATAAATCAATAAGGGAGTCAAAAGACAAGTCATGGAGACAACTACATAATTCACTGTTGGCAGCAGTAACATGTAGTGCCTGGCTAAGCAGATTTGATGTTGCCCACTGTAATGAGACAAAATTAGGATGAATCTAATTTTAAGGCACAGGTGAACAGAGATCTCTTCCTGACCCTTAAGGCAATCATCTTTTCACCTTCACATCTGTACAGTGGGGATAATAACCCAAAAATCTTCCTTTTACATCATCACCTCATTGGTGTTTCTACAATAGTTGAGGAAAATGCTGTAGAAAAACATATTAATGCTCAATAATTTCTCCATGGAGTGTCCCAAGGAAGATCTACTTATAGATGTTGTTATTTAAACATGAGCAGAGGTGATGTCAACTGCAAGAGGCCTCATCAGAGGACTTCTAATTTTACAGACCCTGGAAAAAATGGTTTAGTTTTTACTGCTAATTTTCCAGGTGCTGACCTGGATTTTTTACCAGTTGGGTGGATGCCAAGGTGCTGCACATTTAACCACCATCTGAGTTACTCTCATTAGTGTCCCCATGACACAGTAAATAATCAGAACTGTTTCATGTAATCACACAGTCATTTTTGATCCTGACTAAGCTCTCGAGGGTAAGATTTTGCTCTCAGTTTAGGAATTGAGTGTGTGGTGTTGCTTTTGCCATCACTTTTATGAAAAACAAAGGAACAAGCATCAAAAACTTTGTGACAGAACTTTTGTCCTCAGGCTGCTGTAGCAATGCTTTTGACCCCATCTCATTTTTTACTTTACTGCTCTTCATCTCCAGCTGGAATGGCAGCAATTCCCAATCCTTCAAATGATAAAAATGGTGCAAATCTTGGAAGAATTACTTGCTTTACCAATAGGAGCAGCAAATTTGGTGTATATGTATATGATGGATGAAACTTGGTAATCCTACTCAAACTCATTGGAGTCCAACAGCTTTTATTCTTTGAGTAGTTCTTTTCCTGCAAAACACTGAACTTCTGTTGCAATAGGGAATCCCAGAAAAGCCAAATGTAAATCTGTTGCATCATCCAAGCTTTATTAAATGCTCACAACCTCTTTTAGTGCTACTTCTGTAACACATTTTGTAAAGGACGTGGTTTATTCACTTTTTTCTCTGTGTGGGAGAAATTTTTCCAAATGAAGGCAGGAAACAGTGGCATCATTTCCAGTAAGTGCCAAAAAAACCCTTCAAAGGAAGGTCTTGGGTGTTTTATTGACCTGGATGGACCATTGTTTGGAGATATTATGTGTGTAGATACAAAGAATAGTTGAATAGATATTTTTATGGGTTTTTTTTTCCCACTTTATTTGTCTCACAGATCATTTTGATGTGACAATGTGTTTTTATAGTGGTACATACAGTTTTTACTGAATTGTTGCATGTTATTTGGATGCTCTGTGACTAGGACATGTCCCTAACATGGGTAAATTTTTTGTTTCTTCATTTTGCTTAATGTCATTAGATTTCTTTTTTTTTTTTTACTAGGGTTTAGGAAGTAAATTAAAGGAAAATGTATTTACTATCAGTACAGTCTGCAAAGCAGAGGTTTGGAGATCTCAACATTTAAAGTCCCATTTTAAGCTTTTGTTTTGGAGTGTGATGGATGTTCTGGCTCCTGTGAATAGAACACCAACCAGTTCTCATTAATTTCAGTGGATGCTTATTTTGAAAAAAAGGGCAACTCAAAAAACCGAAACAATTCTTTTATGGTTTAATATAGTAAAGGTAGGAATATTTTAGAGAACAGTGGATGAATTTTGAAGGGCTGTTCAGTGAGGATTCTCCCTTGAGTCAGATGATTTTACACACAAAGCAACTCGCTGATTTGAAGTTATTATGAAGCAGGTGGGAAGCTGCAGAGTACCAGAAAGGCTGTTCTAGAGGAGAACAATAAAGATGGAGAACAAGCAGAGCATTTGTAACTCTGAGCTCACATTAATTTCATTCCTATCATGCTGGTGGATGTTGCAGTCGAGTCCAGAATTACTTGAAGATTCTGGAAACACCACCTTGATTTCTTGTTAAATAGTGTGACTTCTGGTGAACACAAGGCTGCAAGGCTACCTTTTTCCAAGTTCTGGTGTTCATATGGTATAAAAAACTTGATTTCTGAACTCAAAAAAGCTCTTCCACCATAGGCAGAGGTTGGAACTCACTCATGAGCTGCAACTTTGGGCCACACTGGTGGTTTGAGACCTGCAGGGGACATTTGTCAGCCTCTCGAAAGAGATTAATGAAATGCTGACCCATTTAGCACAAGCTTCAGTGCATTGCTAATATGCTTCAGGAACTCCACAAAATCTTTTTAAAGAAAGCAGGGATGTGTTGTTAAGAGCCTTTTCAAGGACTCTGGGGTGCTCCATGGTCAGTAAAAGCCTTGCTGGGACAGCTGGAACATGCATTTTCTGTATTCAGATTTATTAATAGATACTCTGTGTATTGCCTCTGTTGGAAAACTGAACTCCCTCGGGTTTTAAAGTAAATTGCATGGAGAAATTAAAACAAGGTTTTGTTTGTGGTGCTGTGCTGCTCTGCTCTGTAGACTGGGGTTCTTAGTAGGGGTGTTTGTGATGGACACCAAGTGTTGTCATCTGTGATTTACTCTTCTTCCTGTCTGTTTTTTCTCTCCCATTCTCATTAAAGATCTTCCCAAATCTACCAGGTTATAGGAGTTTAAGCCCCTGTCTCCAGTCATCATGTGAGGTCAGGGTTTTAATCTCATTTGTTTGGACTGTCAGGCTGTTCTTCTACTCCCCCAAACAGTTCCTGTTATGAATTACATCTAGAACATAACAAGGCAACTGTTGGAGGATGATATTGCAACTCTTCTAATTAGAAGGCTGAGCTAAACTGTGGCCTCCTGGATCTGCAGGGTGAAAGGGCTGGAGGTTATTAGTCTGCAAATACACGTTTTGCACATTAAAAGGCTGAGGTGTGTGGTGAATCCATTGTCTCACAACCCCATTTTGGCCTAAAGCTGCCTGTCTGAGCCGTGGCATTCATTTCATAAGGAATGCAGAGTGTGTGGAAGAACATGATGGTTGTTGTACAACAGTAAAATGCTTGGGAAGTTCAGGATGATTTGTCTGTGGACTTGACATACTGCCCTTGAGTGTCAAGTGCTTCTGTTTCACTTGAAAATTCAGGGTGAGGAAATTGTTTCTGTTCTTCTCCTTACTGGAAAGCTGGAAGCAACATTTAGGCAATTTTGGTCTTTCTGCTGGTTTCTACTGTGGGATTTAGTGTTTCTGTAGTATCTGAGTCATGAACCTCCCATGGGGCCCTCTGCCATCCAAGTCCATGCCAGGCTGGAGCACACTCCAGTGACATTTCAAGGCATTAATATTTGGGTCGTAAGGCTACGGGACCAGAAAATTTTAAATGTCATTCTGAGGAAAATGAACACCAGCAACGCTGTCACAGATGTCCAGTCTAACCCCTGACAGCTCCACTGGACAGGGATTTCAGTCCAGGGGCCCTCACATGCTTGATTTAGTCCCTTAGTTTGAATATGGGCTTTATTTACTCCAATTGAGGTTCCTGCAAGGAAACCTGGTTGAAGGTTTGGGGCTCCAAGGGCAGAGCAGGTCTCCTGGCACATCCTCACTGCAGTGTCTCTAGTCCCCAGCCTGCCTTCTCACTCTCTTGGATGTGTCCCCCAGATAATTCTTTCTGCAACACAGGAATAACTTACACTTCTGACACAACTAAAGTATAAAATTATGTTTCCATACTCTCCCTACAAGGTTTTAAGCTTGCTAGGAACAAGAGAGTCCTTACTTTCTCTGTATCCCATGTTACAAATAATGTGAGCAGAATGCTGCAGAAGTAAAATTCTCCAAGGTAGGGACTGTCTCCTTCACTCCATAACAGTGTTGTGCCCTCAGTGGAGAAAAAAAGTGAAAAAGTAAAAGTCAAATGTGCATGAAACTGCAGCAGAAAGACACTGTATAATACATGAGTCTCTCTAAGTACCTACTTAGGTGTTTATGTGCTGCTAATCTCACCCCAGTGCAGCTGTTTTCCATTTTAGGTGAACACATTTCCTGGCAGATTGTCAGACTTTGCTATTGACCTTAGAGATTTTACTTTCCAATGGCACTGGATTATACTGTAAATCTTTGTGCAGTGAGAGCCTATTTTAAAAAAGATCTCTCAATCTGATAGAGGGATGAATCTTCCCTTCTTTAGAGGTTTTTTTTGCAGACTTCAGTCACTGTCCAGTATAGTAAATTTTCTCTGGAGTCCTGATAAAGATGACACAGAGATGCCTTTAAAAAATAAGAGGGGATCCTGAATTTTACACCTGGATAGAGATTTTTTTTCAAATTTTAAATATCTTTTTAAAATATGCTAATGAGGTAAATGAAGAATGACTCTAACCTGCAGACAGGCATTTTAGGATTAGAAATATAGCTGATACACACCTAACAGATAATGGGATCTGTTCTGAGGAAGTTGTTGACTTTCTTTAGATTGTTTCCTTTGTGCAGGTATCTTTATAGATAATGCCAATCCTAAAAATGTATAGCTTTTTTAGTGTCATCTAAATGGAACCCATTCCTTCCTTTTTGCATTTTTAAATGGATTTTTTGTCCTCAAGAAGTTTGCTCTTTGGCCAAAACTTTTAACTGGGGTAAATATGTAGGTGTAGGTGTAAAACTCATAAAATGGGGATTTACTAAATAAATGCCAATGGGCTCCTCTAATAAAATTATGCAGGAGGCCCGAGCAGCCAAATTAATTAGAGAGCAAAGCAGCTATTTACAAACAAATATTCTGGTAACCAGCAGTGAAAGCACAAGATAAAGGTGACCAGTTCTCTTAATTATCTTCCAAGGAATCGATCTGTGACTTATCAGTAGCTTAATTTTCTGAGCTGTTGGTAAATTTACAAGTCTGTAACAAGAACTTTGGTAGTTTGTTTATTTGGTTATATTTGTTTGAGAAAATACCAAGTCCATGCTCTGTTGTCATGGCTGCTCATCCTTCACTCTGCATTAACCTACATCTTGATTCTCCTTTGGGACTTTTTCAAGGACCACGGAGACAGGTGTATTTTACGTGGCTTTTGCAGAGTGATCTTGTAAAATGTTGTTCTTTTGCTCTCTTGGAAACAGCTCCTTGCCAAGAGTTGCCACCAAAATGAATCAGCCCAGTAGAAATCAGGAATAATGGCTGTGGGTCTAAAATCCTCAGTCTCTTCAAATGCTGTGGTCTAAATTATTTTGGCATTTTTCCAGAGATCAGCCTCCTGAAAATGCAAAACTCCAGAATGGGTTTGACAGACAAGCCAAAAATTGCCTTTCTGCCATGATGGTATTGCTGGAGTCTTTTTCCATAGTAACCCAAATCTAGTGGCATCATTCTCAAAGCAGGCGGGGTTCAGGACCTGGAGGAGATTCTGTGCTGTTCCAGAGGGTAAAAAAACCTTTTGTCATAGATAGGAGCACCCCCAGTAAGTTTAGGATTTAAAGCCCTCCTCAGATTTACAGCAGCTTCCTGGAGGCTGCCTGTGGGTCCTCTGGTGTCTGGAATATCCACAGGTTTTCATAATGTGTTAACAAAGACAAGACACCTGGGGGAGATCAGTAAGAGGGTTTTTCTCATGTCCTGGTGTGCCTTTGCTGCAGGACAGTTCCTTGTTGGAGCCAGAGCAGGTCTGTCCTGTCCTGTTTGCACATCCCAGCTCATCCCAGTCCTGCACCAGCCCTGGTGTGCTACAGAGGAAAGGAAAGAAATATAAACATCTCAGAGGTACTTAGTTCATGATTTATTTATTTATTTAAAGTGAAGGATGCAGAACTAAAGCTGTTGAAATGAAAGAGCTGTCTTGGACATCTCAAATCCCAAACACTGAAGTTCTTAGGTAAAGAAACAATACTTAGGGACGGACTAGGATTTGAATATTCACACAGTGGTGTGTTCATTACTAGTGAATTAAATGTGTGACACTGTTGACCTCTTTTCATTTTTAAATATTTTTTCCTAGAATTCTGCAAATATTGGGGATTTTTTTTCCCTGTGGTATTTCCCTGAGTGCTGCAGGACCAGAAGCAGGAATGCCGTTTGCATTTTATTCAAGGCAGAAATGAACTTGATTCCCTCCTTCAGAAAACAACTGAATATTACATAGGCCTTGTGAGACATTTTAAAGGAGCTTGTTTCATCCCAGTGCCAGACAAATTAATGCCAACACCATCCTACCACAAGCCTTCCCATAACCTCCTATTCCTGGAGGGTGCTTTTCAAGGAGGACAAGTCTTGCTTCAAGGACAGGTCAGTGGGAGTGCTTTTATCAATTATTTTGCGTTTATACAACATCTTTTACTCACTGATAATCCCAATGGGTAAAGAAAAGCACAGCAGCAAAGGCACCTCTGAGGATGTTGGAGTTTGTCACCTTTCAAAGACATGAAGTGTTTGTGAAATCTTGTGATTCCAGGTGGAGACTCAGCCACAGACCAGTTGTTCTGGCTACAATATAAATCTTGAAATTTGTTACTTTAGTAACTGAAATAACTTTTTACTTAATACCAAACACCCATAAATAACATTTTTTCATATTCCCACTAATATATCTTTTCTATACTAGTCTTTGAAATCCCCAATGACACCTTAAATTTGCATTTTAAAATTCAGCCCCTTGGTGATACACCAAAATCAGCCTTGAGTTGAAAAAAAAAAAGCTAAATCATGAGTCTGCTACTTTGATATTTGTTGTAATGGTTTTGCAGCTCTTTGGGATGTATTTTGTTTTAAATCAAACTTGACATTTACAGCATAGAAATATTTGGTTTGTATACAGCAGGAACAAGAAAAGCTGAAACCTTCCAGTCTTTTGCAGACCAGCAAATTGGAATTATTTATGAGAAAAAATATAATATTTCATTTTCATATTTTCAATTAAAGAGGATTGAAAGCAAAGCTGTCCAGATCAATTCAGTGAGAAGAAATATACTGACTTGGGTTAAAATAGCCTGAAATGAAACCTTTCATTTATTCTATTCCTTTTTGTGTGCCATTTTTTTCTCTAGTAGAAAATATGAACGAGGCAGAAAATGACACCAAATCAAAAAACCACAACGTTTTGGCTTTAGTGTTGCAGTTTTCTCTTTAGAAATTGAACTTTATTTAAAATATTGTTGCTGCAAATTATTAGCATGTCCAGCTCAGTCCCCCTCCAGCTAATCATTCTAAATGGCCTTTTGGAGTGTAAAGAAGAGTGGTTTGCACATATTTGCTGCCTGCAACAGAGTCCACTCAGACTTGGCCCTTGCCACAACCCACCTTGCCTTATCAAAGCCCTTTTCCTCCTTTGGTTACACTGGTCTTTTTAATTAAAAAACATACGTGCTATTTGAACAATCCTTTATTTGCTTGACTTGGAGAATTCTGAACCTGGACTCAAATGTCAGGGAGTTCATATCGGTGTTTGAGTTTCATATTCTGTTGCATATCCAAGTCCCGTTAGTCCCTTTGGACACACTCTTTGGATGTATTCTTCACATCCCGTTCTTACAAAGAAGCTCTTTTCCATTATTCCCACTGATAAAAACTGCAATAGTTTCATCTCCTCTGAAATGAGCTGCTAATGCTGGATTTCAGTTCCTTCCTGCTGCGAGTTGCCAGGCAACTGCCACACAAATCCACCGGCGAGCATCTGCTTGGGTCCACTGTCCCCTTGGCAGGCATGGAAGGAAAAACTCCCTCCAGACACCTTGGCTTCCCATTTCTGTGTGTGTTATACCAGCTGAATCCACAGAGAATGGGGCTGGAAAGCACAACAGCCCCTCCACACGATGCCTCGGTTTCCACGCTCGGAGCTCCAGGCAAGAAACGGCTGGAACCTGCTGTGCTTCCACCTCCTGTGCCTGAAACACTGAGCTTTGGGGTCATAGGATCCCAGACTGGTTTGGATGGGAAGATAATCTAATTCCAAGCCCCTCTGCCATGGGCAGGAACACCTTTCACTATCCCAGGTTGCTCCAAGCCCCGTCCAGCCTGGCCTTGGACACTTCCAGGGATGGGGCAGCCACAGCTTCTCTGTGCACCCTGTGCCAGGGCCTCCCCACCCTCACAGGGAGGAATTTTTTTCTCTATATCCGACCTAAATTGCCCCTTTCAGTTTGAAATCCTCAGTGCTTTAAGTGTGAATGTAGTTGGATAGAAATTCCATTTAGCTTGGTATTTCTTGCCTTTTTCTCAAATGTGATTTTTTTTTCTGGTAGCGGGAATAGGAAAGTAACCTTCTGAGGATATTTACCTGGATTGATTTAGTCTTGCTCCAGCTGATGATTTTCTGAGTTTACTTGTGTTTTTTAAGCTCACCAAGGGAGCCCAAAGCCACTGGCATTAGCAACAAATATTTGTGAAAGCCTGGGATTTTTGCCTCTCATGTCTCTCCATCCTTCTGGCTTTGAACGCAGCTGTGTTTTTTGTAGCCATTTTGATTTTTCTTCCAGTAGATACATGAACAAGGCTAAAAATACATCCACTTTTTATAGAATCACATCATTAATATCCTGAGCTGCAAGGGACCCACAAGGACCATCCAGTCCAACTCCTAGCCCTGGACAGGACACTCCAACAATCCCACCCTGTTTTTCTTTTATAATCATTTTGTTTTAAAGAGAAAAACCAGCTTCAGTTTGTATCCTAAGTTGCCTGAGCAGTGAGATGGATCATTCCTCATTCCAATGAATGCTCAGCCTGAGGCCTTTAGTCACTGAAATAATTGTTTACTTAATACCAAGCACCCATAAATAATATTTTTTCATATTCCCACCAGCATATCATTCCTATACTAATTTTCAAATGTGCAGACCTGGAATCATACTTAAAGCTGTTAGAGTGAGACTGCTGGCCTTAAATCTAGATGTTATTTATATAATTTGCTCTTATACTTAATCATAATATATATGTTGATCATCACTTCGGGGTCCCAGCGATGTGCTGCAGTTTCACAGCCAGTTTATTGGGAAGGGAGAGAAATTAAAATGGATGGGTTATATTATCCAAGGACTTCTTTTGGCAAACATTTCCTGTAAAGCTCCAAACTTTCTGCAGGGGTCTGTGGACCAACCTCTTTTCAAGACCGAGCTCTGCACTGCGTTGATTCTACTCTGTGAATCAAACCCTCATTTTTTAGGGCACAGCTAATTTTGAGAATTCACTTAAAGAATCATAATAGCACAGATTTTGCCAGGCATGCTGTGCTTTCCCTTGCTGTCTGGGTTTTTAACATGTCTCATTTACTTCATTTGCTTTTTAAGAACTGGTTAGTGCAGAAAAATTCAGGTTTTTTCCACTGAATAAGTGAAACTTTTATTTTTTTCTGAAAAAAATGAAAAGTTCACACATTTTTTGCAAACAAAATATATTGAAGCCCATTTGTGAGCATTTATAAGACCACTTTCAATTCTTTTATTTCCTCTAAAGCAACTTAACGAAATATGAGACTTTGACTGTTTTTATAAAGTTTTCTCTTAAAAAGCATAACAGGAAAATTTCTAATGTCTTTCAGTGCTTTCAGTTCAGTGTGTGTTTTGATGTGTTTCAGGAGGTATAAAGAACAGAGAAATAACTGATAAAAGATGTTTTCCTGCAAAATCAGGAGATTTGGTAGTGTACCCCCTGTGATACAGAGTGGAAAATAAAGGCCAGAACTTAGGAAACAATTGTAGCAGATGAATTTCTTGATCTTTTTCTGCTCTAAATTATTCTTCTTAAGCTGGAAAAATTCCACTTGTGGAACAGGAAGTCCAGCAGGGGCTGAATTACAGAGGGAAAAATGCCACAAAATTCCTATGTGTTCATGTTATTAAAAATGAGGAAGCTTTAGGAGTTAAAATCTTTTCTTGCAAAGCTTGTTATATTTGTAGCATAAACCATCCATGACAGCAACCATCTCGAAGAGCTTATAGCATGGAGTTAAATATATAAAAAAATATGAAAAATGTATGAACTATATGAAAATATATGAAAAATACAGCAGGAATTCCATGCAGAAGCCAAGACAGGGACCTGTAATTAAAGCAGAAAAGGTCTCTGGCAGCAGTGATGCTCCTCATTCCAAATTAGGTTTTATTTCTGCTTCTGCTCCATGAATAATTAACACTCTGAACTTGGACATCTCCTGAGTGTGGAGGTTGTGACACAGACCTACAAAAGGATTGCAAATCCAGCCTAATAAAATGGTTGTTACACCCTTGACCTCTGTGTAGTGTAAATAAAAACTGACTCCTTGTGAGGTTAATGGATTAATAACAGTTAATTTGGAGCTTCTGCAGTTTTTAGGTGCATAACCTTCTTAGAATTATTTCCTAGTGCTGTTCCCCCACACCCCCCTTTTTTTGGTGTTGGCAGCATGAGAAATGTACAGCAGATATACCTTAAATAACTTAAATTTAGGCCTGATCCTCAAGTCTTTCTTCAGCTTCATATTAATGATACCTCCCTGTCACCAAGTATGCTTTTTGTTCTTGACTTTGGATTTTTTTGGGGAAAAATCCATAAAACACTCATTAAGGTCTCTCTACTCTTTGCTAATTGTGCAAATTGGTTTAGTTTGTTTACACAAGTTATTTTTTGAGCTTTTATGTCAGTAACAATCCTCAGCTACTTGTGCTACTGTTCCAGCAAGTATCATTTTTGGGTTACCCATCATCAAGCTACTGATCTATAAATAGAAAAGGAATGAAGGATTGTTTTCCCAAAATAAAAAGTAGGAGCCAATAATAATTTCAGCAAAGGATAACTTGAGAGACATCTTTGGGAATCACTGAAAGCTAGAAATATTTCAATTTTCTGGGAGATTGTGTCACGAAAAGAAAGAAATTTTACATCCTCCTTTCCCTTCTAGAGAAATTTCAGGCATGAGGAGTCTGTCTCAATTTTGAGTATGAAATCTGATAAGTGAAATAGGTCTGATAATTGAGCAATTACTGAAGCTAAAGGCACTTCTGGGTGTCAGTGACCCACCCTGGTGGCAGCTGAAGTTCTTTGCTCGAGTGCTGCAGAAAGGGGCACCTCAGGGTGTCACTGGAAATGTTCCACTCCTGTACTGAAAAAATTAAGGGAGCTCCAACCTTTGTTCATTTTGTACATCTCATTGGAAGTGAACACTGAGCTTAATTACAACACTAGATTCTAACAGGTGAAGGCAGGGCAGAGAATTTTGGGTATGGCCTTAGCATTGTGAACACACAGTCTTGTAAAATGACATTTTAGGGGAACAGAAGGAACATACCCCATTTTTAGATGGGAATGCAGCTCTGCTGTTTGTGAAAAAAACATCCCAACAAACCTGGATGGACAAATCTCCTGAATAAGGCATTTATTGTTCCAGAAACCTCCTGAGACACTCACATTGAAAAGTGAAGTGCTCGATATTTGCAAGCTGAAATAAAGATTTAAGCCAAATATCTGGGAGATAAAAACTTCCTTCATTAGTGGTTGATCTGCCAGGTTTGTCAGTGCAGTAACAAAAGTGCAGTTTAATTAATCTTTTAGCAATTTCCTATGGTTTTCTTATAGTTGTTTGCAGAGTTATATACTCATATTTCTAGGAAAAAGTGAGGATTAATTATCTTTTACATGAATGAGAAACAACCCTTTCCAATGCAAATTCATAGCCAGTGACTCCCAGGTAACACACAGCAGTGGTCACATTCCCAGCACACAAACCCACTTGTAATTACTTACCAAACACTCATTTATTTTGGAATATTGATATAAATGCTGCCAGTGCCAGATGGTGCCTGTTGCTCTTATGCTGGAGAGTCCCCTTGGGTATCAATGGCAGGGACTGAACATAAAATCTTGGGTCAGGAGGCACCTCTGGAGGTGTCCAATCCACCCTTGGAATCAAAAGGAAGGGATAATTCAGTGGATGAACAAGTTTTTCTGGGCTTTTTCCAACTGAGTTTTGGGAATCTCCAAGGGAATTCTTAAAAATTAAGAGTTTCCTAAAGCTAAAATGGGACTCCATGCCATGTCAGCTGAGGAGGTGATGCTTTTGCAGTGCAGCCTGTGGCTCTTGACACTTACTGAGGCAATTTGGACATGTCTTTCTAAGAAATGTGGGATTTTAGCAGGAAGTGGGAAGTAGGACCATAGATGATTAAATATCCAGCTGAGGATGTGTCCAAACAGGGGTTTATTTTAGAAGGCTCCTAGACATGAGTTCTTTGTAACCCACAGATCTCCCTTTGCTCTTGCCTTCCTTTTCCTTATGAAAAATGGAAAGGTAAAACTTCATTAGTCATCTCAGAAAACAGTACTCTTTTAGTTCACACTACAAAGTTAATGTTAAATAAATTTACCATTCTTGAAATGCTGTAATATCTTAAAAAAGGTAAGTTTGTTTTACTTCCATCATAATACCTGTGAGATGAAAAGTGTAGGGAAGAGCAAAAGGTGGATGTGTGTTTAATCCATCACCATCTTTTCACCAGGACATTCTGTGGTGCAACAGGTGGAATAGAAATGCTTTTCTTTTCCACACCCAGTCCTCATAACATTGACCACAAACTCTCCAACAGCCAAGAGGCAGAAATAACACCCCTTGTCATCCCCAGATATTTGTGTTTAGGAGGAAGAAAAGAACTTTTGGTCCCGGAGTTTTCACCTCTGCTCAAGAACGCTCTGGGCACGAGGAAGGGGAGCAGAGGGAAAAGCTCTGCAGAAGGAAAAAAAGGGGTGGGAGTGCTGGAGGCAAATGTGTTTAAATACACAGGCTTCATCTTTCCAAAGGCTCTTGCTTTGGTGAGTTCATTTTGTCATTCACAAAGATGCAGCAGCAAGGCCCAAAGGTCAAAGACTTTCTCTGCCAAAGAAGTATTTATGAACTTCTAAGTAAAAAGAGAGAAAAATATTTTTATTAGAGGGAGGCTGCCAGGAGGAAAATTGGCTCACTGGCTCTGTGTGAGAAAGTAAATATGTCCCTTTCACCTTAAATCGGTGCATCAGACTCTGGGAAGTCCAATTATCTTGACAAAAATGATTTAGCAAATAACTGAACAACGGGATTGGAAGGGAGGAGGTGGAGGAGAGAGGTGGGCACAGTTACTGAGGAATTGGGCCTCAGGCAGCATATGATGAAAAAAACTCAGAGGTGGAAGAGGAGACAGTCCTGGAGGACTTTGTATTACTGGAGATTTATTTGGCAGCAGAATTTCACTGTTTCACATTTAATAATAAGATGTATTGTTACAGTTTCTGGCTCAGAATTGAATTCTAAGCCATTTCTGAAGGATGGCTGAAGGCATATCTATACATTTTAAAGAAGAAACACTTATTTTTTCTTAAGCTTTATTGAAGTTCTACTATTACCAATTTGTTCTTAAACTCCCCAACCTGAGATGGTGATTAAAAGGGCTGAGGACCAAAGGGGCTGTAAGAATTGTCAGGGCTAAGTGAGCCTTTGCTTTTATTTACAATTCTTGGGCTTTGAAAGCTGGGCATGCTCCTGTCTTAATCAGCCTGGTAATTAAAGTGCTAGTTAATGATATCTGCTTAATGAAGTCACCTGGAAGTATTCTGAATGGATTGAGTAACATAACAGTCAGGGCTAGCTGGTGATTATTGGGATGTGAGGGGGGTTTGTGCTGCATCAGGATGGTGTCCTGATATTCCTCATGAGGGCTGTGGCATCTCCTTTGCTGTCTCTACAACCACATCTTGGAAAAATGCAGAGCTCTGCTGGCTGGGGCAAAACTGTGAGTTTGAGGGAGGGAAAGAACACTCATGCTGTTCTCCTCCTTTTTTTTTTTTTAATATATTTTCTTTATGGAGTGGGTAATGTGATTGCAACAGAATGAGCCAGGGAAATGCTAAGTTGGAGAAATGTTTGCGTATTTGAGCTGTCTAGAACAAAAATATGCAGCAAGCCCTGTGGTTCTTCTTGTCTAACTCTATAAACTTTGCTTTTTTCTTGATAATGCCCCAAAACAAAATCCCAGCTGTGCATGTTGAGTTTCTAGATGTTCCAGTTCCTGGTGGGAATATTGTTGTTTGAGCTGCTCAAGTTGTGTTGTTTGTTAGAGTTTCAGTTTGGTTCCTGTTTCCAGGTATTTCTGACAATGGAGCTGCTGTTTCAGAATTGCAGATGGTTTGGGTTTGTGTGCCAAAATTTGCCTTTGTTCTTTTTTTTCAGTGTTCCATTGTGTTATCTGCTCAGATCAATTAGTAAGAGAGGCACAATAAACTTTCAGAAAACTGGACTCAGAGAGGGAGAAAAATAACCAGGGCCCACTGCACCTAAAGCAACCTTCTGCATAATCACTAATTTCCCTGTTGTACAAAGGATTTGTGTTCATAAAAATGCTGTGATCAGTTTTAAAACTCAGTTGGATTTTTTGTCCCCACTAATTCTGCCAGGAAGTTGCTCCAGAACCTTTCTACTCTGATGATTAGAAATCAGTTTGTTGCTTGGTTTTATGTAATGACACAGAAATGTTACAGTGACCTAAAGTGTGTTTTCCTGATGCTGTGCAACTGTAAAAGGCTTTAGGAAATACAATTCCCTGCTTTTAGTTCTAATGTCTCGTTTTCCTAAGTGGCTAAGAAGTAAACTTCTTATCAAAGAATTTCTACTTTCAATTGAAATTTTTTTAAAAAATTTACTCTTATTATGCAAAATAACATATATTCTAAAATCTGAAAGTTATTGCTGGAATTAGGGCCTTGCCTTCTTAATTATTTTTTTTATGTTAATATAGTTTTCTGAGCTTCTCCCCAGCCTCCATGGATTTCATTACCCAGTCTTGGTTGCAAGCCCACTTTATTGCTCCCCAGCTTCCTGTGCAATTCAAATAACTCCATCATATTTTACCATATATTAGAATAACACAATTCCTACTGTGCTTCTTTTTTTTTTTGCACTACTATGATTATCAACATACAAATTAGCATTTTGCATTTAGTAAACCTGCCTGTAGAATAAATGCAGAATATTATACATTACATGTTTATTCCTCAACATCAGCAGGGCACTGTTGAAGTTTCTAGGCTTAGATCTGCTTCATTCACCTTTTAAATAAACCTTCTTATGTTTTATCTTAAGTTTTACTGTAGTAAGGCATAAACCTCTGCCAAAATCCCCCAAGAAAATAAAGTGTCAATGTGAGTCCCCAGTGAATTCTAAATGTGGTGCACCACAACTTCTGAGAAGCTGAAACATATCTAGAAATATATCTAAATATGCTGATTAGAGAAGGGAGAACCCTCAGAAACAGACAGGTGGGTGACATGAACACTTTGCCTTTGTAATGAAGTTGAAATCCCTTCTCCTTCCAGTGTGAATATTGTATTTATAAAAGGTGCTTCTGTGTTATAAGCCTACAGAGAGAATTGTGAGTTAATAGTGCTTCTGTCTTGCCTGTGTAATTTGAGTTTATTGTCTGTCATTCTCTGTGCTTGGTTTTCTGTTACTGCTCAACTTGAACGAATAGAGAGAAATTTCACTTTTTCTACGTAAAAGTGGCTCTTTGGAGAAAAGACCTTGTAAAGGTTGTTCTTTAGAGTTCTTCTGTGTTTTCAATTTCTCCATAAAGTGATAATGGAAGCGAGCTGTAAACTGGGAGAGAAAAAAAAAAAGAGTTTTCTTTTGTAAAAAGAAAAATAACTGGATTTTGACATTGCTCATAAGTTGAGAGAAGAACTCTTTGAAATATGGTTAAATCGTGTTGATCTCGCGGTGGAAGTTCCAGGATTTGATATCATCGTGAGGTTTCTTTGCACTGTTCACTGCCTGCTTGACTTTAGGGCTGTCTTACAAGGTGAAAGATTCCTGATGGAATATTTAAAATGCATCACTGGCAAAATCAGAACTACAGGTCCCCTTTTCCAGCCCCTGTGATTTCTGAGAGTTGGACTGGTGACGTGACTGTTTGTGTTTCAAAGGGCACACTGGAGGCCTTCAAGCTCTTTCCTGCCATCCTTTAACCAGTTTCTCAAACTGCCACTTAGTTTTGATGTATCACCATTTTTTCTTTGTCTCTCCCACCAAATTAAATCCGGATTTTTTTAAAGTTTCATCCCTAAAAGGGAAGCTGGAATCTGGCAGCAGTGGTGCTGCAAGTTGGAGGTTTATAGGGTGGACTATCTGATGTATGAGTGTTCCCAGATGTTGATGGGGAATGAACCTACCTTGTGACAAGTAATAGGATTTCTTAATTTGAATAAACGTAGGAAATTCACAAAAGGAATAAGGAGAAAACTGCACCCAAAAATGTGTTTTATGCATTCTGTTCCCACAGGTTTAAAAAAAAAAAAAAAAATCCTTGTTTTGAAAGGCTCGCTCTCTTTTCCTGTGATAATAATCCCCAGATTCCATCATTCCATGAATATCTCCCTGTATATTCATAAAAATGAAGAGGGATGGTGGTTTTGAACCTGACAACAAGAAAGACTGTTCCCTTCAGCCTGGATTTTCAGTGCAGCAGCACCAGGCTTTTGCAAAGAGATAACTGGTATTTAATGTGTTAGTTGTGTGCAATATTTTCCTGTGAAGTACTTGAAGTTGTGCCTTGGAAGTGTGAGTTTTAGTTAGATTTTGGTGTAAATGCCTTATAAAAATCCTCTTGTCTTGCATTTTTAGTGGTTGTTTTCTCTGAGAAATGCAGTGCTGTGCTTATATAAATAATAAAAATAAAAGCTGCTGTGTCAGAGAAAGGCTTTTTATCACCTGAAAATAATCACATCTGTGCCACAGAACCAGCACAAGCAGAATAGATGGCTTTTGTTTTTATTTTTAGGTCTGAGGTTGTGTGCCTGTGGAGAATGCAGAATAATTTCATAGAATGGAAGATCCCTTTAGCCTGATTTCTAGGAGATGTTTTGCCACAGTTTCAGGCTTTCCACTGACCAGAGGGACTCCCCAATCCCCTCTGTGAGCCTATAATCACTCTGCAAAATAGCAGAGAGGGCAGTGGAATGTGAGAGAAGGGCAGACATGAAAAAACATAGCCAGGAAAAAGCTTGAGAAGAGAGAAAGTAATTTGCTTTGACCTGAGCAATAAATCTCCAAGGCAGCAATGACCATCTCTTGACACTCAGGGACACTGATCCAGTGCACTGTCCAAGGCTTTTCCCTCTCAGCCTCGAGGGGTTTGCAGCTGGTCTCTGACACTGTTCAAGCTGGGTCACCAAATATCAGCTGTAGTTAGGAGGCATCTTCTAAGCTAAGGGGATCACTTGCTGTGCTAATTAGGAGTGTCATTCCTATTTCTGCAGAGAGCACAAGGTTCTGTGGTCTTGGAAACCAACACACCCGAAACTCCCGGCTCAGCCAACCCCTAAGATTTGATCTCAGCAAATAAGCAGGAAAGGGACACAGAAGGATTCAATTAATGAAACTCCATCAGTAACTCACCTAGTCTGGACTGGGTTTTGCAGCAAATATTGATCCCTGCTTGGAGAACTTAAAGCAGGAGGAAAAAAGCCAAAGAGAGCTGACATTTGACCCTCAGGAGCTTTCTGAACTTTTCTTCTCTCTGCATAATGGAATAAAGTGGATGTTTTGCTTTTGAGAGGAAACAGGTGAGTTTCTTCTTGAACCTCTAGAAGACATTTTAAGCTCAGGGATTTCTCTGGGAGTGGGGAGAACACAACAAAATCAAAAGCTTTTGCAGTCAACATGCTGAAACATCAAATTGCTGGTTCTCACTCCTGAAATGTGTGAAGAAGCTCTCAGCTTCCAGGCAGAAGTTATTCTTTAACAGCTGAAATATTCAGAAGCCTCAGTTTATTATATTTCTGATTGTCTGTGTTTGAAATAAATAGTTAAAGTAGCTGCATATTTATAAGTTTAACCTAATCTCCTGTGGAGCCAAGACAGAACTTAATCTCCAGAAATGGCCTTTTCGTAGTGGAGGGAAACACAAAGAGGATTTCTGTCTCTTATGGCAGAACTACTCGGGTACAGGTACATTTCCATCCTTCTCCAGTTAAGGATTTATGGCTTCCCATGGAGTTAGAAGACATTTTCATCCTCTTTGTATTCAGGCTTTCAGCTCCGCCTAGGTCAGGTGTCCACACCCTGTGCCTTAATTACAAAATGAGTCCTTTCTCCTGGACTTTTTGTTTTGAGGTGCTCAAATGAGTGTTTTCTGCAAATTTTGATTCCAACTGAACATCCAATTTAATTATATAGCAAGAACTAGATTGTTTAGGTGCACAGGTCCATGCAGAATTAGAGGATCTGTTTCTCAAGTAAAGCCTTGTTTTTGGCATCCTAGGCTCTACTGAAAGATATTCAGATAAATAGGGTTAGTTTTTTAATATCTGTCAAATGATTTTTCTCCCACCTCTGACTGGATGTTTCCCATCCCAGGCCATGCTGTAACCCAGTGCACATAATGTTTTATCATAAGCCCCTGGCAGACCTTCCATCCAAGCTGTGCTTGTCCCTGCTGCTGTTATTAAAGCTGTAGCAGGAATGCATAATTAGCCTCCAAAGCAATCCTGCCTCTGGAATGATATTGCCCTCCTGGAAAACATGAACTAGGAAGCACTTCTCCCTCTCTAGAGATTGTCTTTCAGATAAATGGCCCCCCAGTGTGTTTTACATGGGTGGGAAGTATAAACTTTGGATGTTGGCTCTTCTAATGAAAAGCTTGAAAAATAGCACTTTATTGGCATTCTGGTGGAAATCAAACTGAGTCTGAACCAAAGAACAGGAATGTAGTGCAGTTCTGCCTTTCAGGCATGTCAGACTGAGGCATCAGGAAGCAGAATGAAAGCCTGTCTGCTGTTCCTTGGTGTGCAGAGCTGTGCAGGCAGGGTCTCTCCTTGGATGTGCAAAGAGCATCTGTTTCCTAAAGATGTAGCAAGAGAAAATCCTTGTTGCAATGCAAGGACCCAAAAAGTCAGTCAGCTCTCTTGTTCTGGGCTCCTGAGCTCATTTTTTATGCCCAGGGCAAGCTCAGATCAGTCTCTCACAGTTGCTTGGAAGTCTTTTGCCTTGAGGAAATTACATATATTTTGGGGGAATAAGAGGCAGCAGATTTCCCCCCTTTTAGTGCTGGCATAAATAGAGGGGATTCAAGCAAGTACAGGGTGGCACCTGTAGAAATGAGGGTAAAGCATTCAGAAGCTATACACATTTATTATTTAACTGTGCTATTTAATGTCAGTCTGTGCTGCATGAAGTGACTTGGCATGAATGATTTCCTGAACGACAGTGCAGTTTGAGGTTCATAACTAACTTCATCTCGATGTAGGAATGTGTGCAGGGAGGGGGGAAGAAGCAACAAACCTGAAATTAAAAGAAATGCTGCTGTGAAACACTGAGCACGTTTCTGAAGCTGCTCATGAGTGAATTTTGAAGAGCTATAATGGGCATGTCCTGATATTCTTTGTTATCATCAGCATGATAAGACAAATTGGTCCTGAAATAAGGCTTTGAAATAAAATAACAACAAACTATCCTTCAGCAGCATGTTAATAGCCAGACAGTGCTCTGCAGGCTTGATCACAAGATGCCCAAGAAGTTCAGGCAGTAGCTTGTCAAAGTGAATTCTCTTCCATGGCTGTTACAGGTACAGCTCATTGTTTCTGTATGGAAATGTTATTTTCTTCATCTCCACTAATGTTTTTTGGGGCTGAAACTCGGTAAAGGATAAACCCTTGGCGTAAGTGGAGCTCCAGTGTGTGAGCTGGGCAGAGTGCTGATGAATAACTCAGTGTGACAGATGAATGAGATGATGGATGGGGAGAGCTGAGGTTGTCAGACAGGGATGCTTTGCCTGCCACTGCCACATACGTAGAGCAGATGTCTCCCATGCTAAGTGGGAGAGCAAATGCTGGCAAGTGCTTGTGGTCCCTTGATCAGGACTCAGTAGGTTTAGAATAAAAGCTATAATGGGTTTTTTTTCTCCCCCCTCTCACCACAGTGTTTGCATTTTCCTCCTGTTCCTGTCCTTTATATGAGCAAGGATGTCATTTGGTTATGGGACACCAGTCTGTGCTCGTTGAGCTCTGGCCAGTTTTTCTCCATAATGCAACCCAAAGGGACACATTGTCACACAAACATCAGCTGTATTTCTTAGTCTCCTCTAGTGCCAGGGGAGTTGCACCCAGTGAAGGCACTTGATGGAATCAAGGAACACCCAACTTCACATGATCACAAGTTTGGGTTGGGAAGGACCTTAAAGACCATCTTGTCCTCCCCCCTGCCCTGGGCAGGGACACCTTCCACTGGCCCAGGTTGCTCCAAGCCCCGTCCAACCTGGCCTGGGACACTTGCAGGGCTGATGAAGCAGATCTGTGCCTTCCTGCTCATCCCCCCATGGCTGAGGAGGATGATTTGCATCCACCTTGAGTCACTGGATTTTCCAGCCACTGGCCACTGAAGGTGTAAGAAAGAACAATTACCACCACCAGCCCTGCCCCTCTCTGCCAGATTTTCCCGATATTTGAGGGGTAATATCATAAAATGACAACTACTTAATATCCAAAGAATTCTTGGAAATGATAAATAAACTGTTCTCTGATACCATTAGGTACCAAGAGAGGTAGTCCCAAGCCTGCCAGGGAAATGGGTATGCTTTGTTACAAGTTGCTGCTTTAGGGCATCATCATTGTGAAAGAAGCTTTAAACATCCATAAATTGAAAACAAGAGAAACAGCAGTTATTGATTCTTCACTAACATGTTTTAATGTGTTTTGAGAGATATTGGTAGACTTTTAACTAGGGTCTCTTCATATTTGCTAGGTTTTTATTGGACCATAATAATTTTTTCAATAATAATTGAGGGGAGAGTCTTTTTTTACAGTTAATTAAAAACTTCCCTATACATCAAATTGAATTTGACTGTTTTCAGAGTGTGTACTTCACCAATACAGTTTGAATTATAATACTTTTTTAATTGTCTAAAGTATAAGGAACTTTACCTTAAAAACATTTCCAATTCAATATTTGTTCAGGTGGAGGGGCAGTGAGGCAGAATATGATGAATCCAAAAGAAAAAATATCTGAATATTTGCCTCCTACTCTTCAGGAAGAAGCATCAGTAACACTTGCAATTGTTGCTCCACAATAAATCACTTTGAAAGGAACTTTACTGAGGAAATTATGACCAGTCACAACAGGAAAAAGCAGAGATTCTCTGTGTACATATTTGTCTTGCTACTTATTCCTTTAGCCTTATTTTTCTGTGATTTATGATTTCTGTTAATATGATTTCTTAACATTTAATAGCAGATATTTTGTCATTCTGCTGTCCTGCACTGAGTGGTACCCAACCATCTGTGTGTGTTCTCAGTGAGACCAGAGAGTAAAACTTGTGTCCCCCCCAGCTCAGCAGAACAGCCCTTTCCTTATGAAACTTCTGGTCCCTTGGCAAGGGGGGTTATTTTATTCTGTTTTTTACTTGTAGTGCAACTCAAAATATATCTTCTTACTTAAGTCAATACACAATTTACCAGCAGAATGTAATCTTGGCAGCTTCATTATTGCCACTGAGTGGTGGCTATTAAGGAAATAAATATTTGACTTGGTACAAGCACGTGGCTGAGGGAGCATCACATGGCCTGGGAATGCTCTCACTCACCCCAAATGCAGCTGGAATGTTGGAGGTCAAGTGACTTGAAATACTTGTGGTTCTTAGAAAGCATTCCCTGGAACTCCTTCCTGTGGTTTTGGAGAGGAGCTTGGCTGACTAGAAAAGAGAATTCTGGGCTAGAGTCGTTTGAGGATTCAACTTGGAGTCACTAAAATGCTTCCTGAATTTTTATTGAAATCAGGTTATCTCAGAGCTGGAACTCTCCTGTCATGGCATTGATTTTGAGTTATAGATAAAGGCTCTTTGGGAATTGTTTGTGGGATGCTTCTGTTGCATTCAGATTGTCAAGGATCAGGATTCAATAGCATTCTTAAGTCATAAAAATCAGAATTAAATCCAAACAAAATCAGGGATCTGGTAACATTTGCAAAGATATAAGGAACAGAGCAAGCTGAATAACATTGCTTTGGTCTGAAAACAGCAGCATTTGGACAACATGAAATGCAATCAGGCCAGCAAACAAACCTGCTTCAGATGCATCATGAAATTAATGCACAGATTGATCTCTTTTTCAACTCATCTATTCTTAGTGACCTTGTCTGAAGTTTTTCCCTTGGTTTAATTCAGACAGCTCTCCATGTTCTTGTGTTCATTTGCATTTATCCCAAGCAAAGAGTAAAAAGAAATGCTGCTGAAAAAAAAAAAATCAGACTCTGGGCTCAGCCAAAGCAATGGCAACTGGAGAAACCCACTGGTGTTTTACACACAAGTTACATTTCACCCACCTGAAATCTTTGGAGGGTTTATGGTGGCAGATTGAGATGCTGAGAATTAATCCTACAGATAAAGACAAACAAGAAGAAAAACATCAGCTCCCCTATGTCTGTATTACATTAATAGACAGTACAAGCTATTCAAGTCTGTGTTAATATTGGATGTTTGTATAAATGGCTACAGGCCACACTACTAAACTTCATCTAAAGGGGCTTCATTCCTCTTCTAAAGCACTGGCAGCCAGCTGAGCATGGCATGAAGAGGAAGGATGGTGCTCTCTGCCAGGCACAGAGTTTACACTCCTTAATTTATGACCAGTGGATGAGGTGTTAACTTGGCTCTGAGGTTTTTCTGGCTATCAGTGGGAGCTGAGTGAACCAACTTGCCATGGTACTTTACTGGAACGAAATGTGAAGGGGCAACCAACAGCACGAGGAGAGGGAATGTGGGACTGGGCCATAGGAATGCCAGAGAGAGGGCAAGGAGATTCCTGAAGGTAAAAGAATGAAAGGAGAAAAGCTGATCGACAATAGAGAGTGTGACAAAAGGAGGTAGTGAAAATGCATGAAAAGAACTCTAAGAAATAGAAAGGTGTTAAAAATTATTGGGCTGGAAGAGAGGCAGGAGGTTCCAGTGAGGTGTAATTAATGTTTAGGAGAAGCAATGCAGCTGGCTGGGTAAGAGTAACAGACTCAAATGTGCAATGGTGAATTTTCTATTTGCCCAACTTGCACAGACAAAAGCTATTGTGGTTTGCAAGTCCCTTGACAAGCACTCAGAAGTTGTTAAAAGAAGTAATTTCAAGGTAAGTGGTCAGTTATGTAGAGACAGTGTTTAGAGCCCTGCACAATGCAGATAAAACTTTATTGCTGGATGGAAATGATCCTGTTCTCCTGGACAAAGAGCACTGAATGGCTGATCAGTAGTTCATCAGAGATGCAATATTAGTCTCAGCACTGAGGTGAAGTTTGTACCTGTCCTGTTAAACTGTCCTGTCAGAAAGTGGCTGTGTTTTCCAAAGGGACACTAAAAACTGGAAAGGGAGGTTTACAGGTTTCTATCTTTCGGCTTGAGGAGCTTTGACTTCATCCAGTTAAGCAGGAATTCTGGATTGGTATCCCTTATTACACTGGGAGAGGTGGCAGGAAACTGCAAAGAATGAGCCATGGGCACTCCCTGGGCAAATATTGCTAAGGCTAAGGAGCCATGGGTGCTGGGCTGCTGATTCCCTTCTGTTCAGCATGAGATGTTCTCCAGGTGGAGAATTTCACCTCTGTCCGTGTTAGTTCTGTAACATCAGTGCCTGTGGTCACCAGTGTGACCCAGTGCTGGAGCTCAGGGCCCCTTGCAGAGGTTGAGAGCATGAGGTGGTCCTGCTCCATGGTCAGAGAAAGCCGAGGGGTCTGGGGAATGTCATCAGGACGGGTCAGGTTATTACCATTGTTGGACTGCTCAGTGAGCATTTTGTGGTGACTCTTGCCAGGCTGTGGGACTGGGTAACTGTTCATTCCAAATTATGTCTGTAACTGTTGTTCTGTGTGATGTACAGTCTGATTTGTGAATGCATTACAGCCTGCAACTGGCTTAGTGAAATCTCTCTGCAGTAAAAGCTCATCCAGGCAGCAGCAGGAACAGCTCAGGCCACGGATAGCTCAGATAAATGGGGTTTCTTACAAAGCTGGAGGATTTAGAGTTTAAAATCACAGAATATCCTGAGTTGGAAGGGACCCATGAGGATCATCTGGTCCAACTCCTGGCCCTGTACAGACACAGGATGTTGTCCAAACGCTCCTTGAGCTCTGTGAGCCTTGGAGCTGTCACCACTGCCCTGGGGAGCCTGTTCAGTGCCCCAACCCCCTGTGGGTGGTTAATAAGCACTGAAACACTAGAACAGGGTCTTCCAGAAGTGCACAGGACCCCTGTAATTTGTGATTCTGGACGTGGCAGGAGGGCCCTCTCCTCCCAGCAATTCTAAACCCAACCTGCCCAAGAGACTGTGGAGCAGCACCCAGCCACCCCCCTGAGAGTGATTTTGTCATGGACCATGAGACAATAAATGCCTAAAATGCCTTTTCAGCAATTACTCACTGAGTTAAAGATTCAATCACGAAATGGAAGCATTATGAGATGGCAAAGATGTAAGTAGTCACTTCAAGGGGTTACAGACCAGCTGGTGGGGTTTATGGTGCAATTAAGATTATTCTCTTTAGAACAATTTTTTTAAAAAATGGGATAACTTCTGTATATTTAATTTGTAAAGATACTGCAGGAAAGAACAGAGCACTAGAAGTAATTCTACCACAAGAGGACATAAACCTTTAGTTCACTGGGAATCAAATAACTGTTTATGAACTGTTACATTTCAAACAGGATTTTAGTTCAGGAATAAACAAAAAGCAGAAAAGCGTAAACTTCCCCTCCCAACCTCCAGCAAACACCACTTTTGAGCTATTTTTTTCTTTCTCCATAGAAGCCAGGATTCTGGTTATTTGGCTGCATTAGGATATGAGATTCTGGCCATTAAAAAGGGAGCCTTTGGCCATATGAAATGACAAGGCTGACTTACAGTCCCCAGGAATAAACTTTGAATTTGCAGTAAATATGTTTTAGCAAGCATTAGGAACACACATATGCTGACAGGATGATGCCACTGGTGTGGTTATTTTGGGTTTAGGTCTGTAGAAGTCAAGTGGTGTTTCCCAAGTGCCAGGACACGTCCCTTGTTGGCACCTCTTGCTCTGATGACCCTTTGGTGGGCAGAGCCACAGTGGAAATGAACCCAATAAACTCTTGTAATTTAAATGGGCTCTGATAGAATCATTCTTAAGCTTTGTGAATTATCCTAGAGATATTGGATTACAGAACTGGAGGATTTAAAATCTAATTTGAAAGGTTGATTATCACTTAGTGTTCCCTAGGACTCCTTTCATTCAGGTTGTGATATGTGCTCAGAACCAAACCAAAAATTTGTTGGTATTCTTTCATGCTGGTTATATTCTGAAAGAGGTTAAATTTTAGATGTTATGTAGTTTGGGATGGAAAAAAAAAAAGGCACACTATATATTGCTAAAAGCAATAATATTTGATTTGCAATAAAGCATATTGTATGAAAGTTTCTGTATTATTGGATTCAAACTCCTAGATTACTGACTATTCACCTCATCTTTACCACCCTATGAGGAAAAATCATTGACAATTGAAGTATTTTGATTTCTGCTGTTTATACAGTCTGAGCATGGATGCTTTGAATACAGTGTGTTTGTGCTGCCTACTACTAATGTCCTCAGGAAAAAAGTCTTCTCTGTGGGAGGTGACTGAACTTCCCTCTAGTTTAGAGTCTGTTTATGAGCATATTTTTCTATAGAATGTCATGATTCAGTAGCGTGGCCCAACTTATTATATCTTTTAATCTGCCTCATGAGTCAATTCAACCACTTTAACACTACTTCACTTAGTGAGAAAAGAAAGAGCTGTGTTTATCACTGTGATTTAGGGCAGGTTACAGTGGTATTACATACATAATTGTCATTGCAGTGTTTTTGCAGCACATTTCAAACTCATCAGGCACAAAACTAAGATGTGAAGTTTGCGTGATCTTTTGAAACAAGTTGCATTGCCAAAAGGTGAGAGGTAATAGGAGAGACAACTCCAGAAGGCAGCTACTTCCATTCTAGAAGAACATGGACAAATCTCCCTCTAAAAGTTATTTTTCCCTCTCTCCACTGACTGCAGGGCATCTTCTCTTTCCTTTATGCCTCTCTCCTAAATGCTCCAAGTGAATGAATTAACCTCTGTACACCTGGAGTGGGTGGCACAGACTGGAATAAATGATGACCCATCACTGCAAATCTGGTTAGAGGTGTTTGCTGGGTCCCTGCAGTGCAGACCACTAAGATTTCTACATCAGTGTCTACATCAACTTTCTTGAAGCGAAGTTGCCTTTCTCACTTTAAACCTTCATGTTAATCATATGAGCTCAGTGGAATTTTGTTGTTATGCCTTCCAAGGAAAACAGTAAATCCTCACGTGATTTTATCCCTTCTCCAGAATTGCCAAGGATTTAATGAATTTTCAGCAGACTCTGCAGCTGCAACTGTGTTTTTAGAGCTACATACTCGTGCTCTTGGATGCCCTGATACAGCTCTAATAGATGTGCCCCAACTGCAAAATAAAATTAATCAATTTAAGAGCAGTACTTTGAATGCAGGATGGACATGAAATTTGTGCTCGGTGGGTGTGGCAAAACTGATGGGAGGTAACAATGTGTGTAACATTCCCTGTCCACCAACCACAGAGATGTTTTTGCATGTTGGTCCTCTTCTCACCCTGTTCCCCAGCTCCATAAATTTGAACTAAATTTACAGGAATTTGTAGTCCCTCTTAATGTAATGTGGAGAATCTTTAATATGCTCAGTTACCACCTAATTTTACTGAAGTGCCTGATTTTGAATCTTGCCCTGAGTGTATCTGTTCACAGAATTACATCACATACAGCACTGTAAAGGGCTGCAGGGTTTTTTTTCAGCTAAAGGTTTGCTTTGGTTCCTCTGACTAATTTTCCAAACTCGCTCAAAACTGTCCAATATTTTAGCAAAGGCCTAAATCTACTCTAAATCTCCTATGATAGTGCTCTATCTCCCTTTGTTCATTCTTGTTACTCTTCCCCAGTTAGTAAATTGTGCTCCAATAGCATTGATCTTCCCTCAGTCTTAATGCTGCCATTAGTCAGGGAATGCTAAAAAGAGCCCTTAAGAACATTTTTCCCTGCAAATTCTGTTTCCTGAAACTCAAAGTGACACAAAGAAGTTGTGATCCACTCTGGGGACACAGAACTATTTGATGAAATACAGAGACTTGCACTTTAATGGTCTCCTCAGGAAAGAATGTTTCACAATAAGAATTCTTTTATCCTGCTATGGTGGCAGAGAAAATGGGATCATGGGATTTTCAGTATTAAGTAAAATACAGTACAGCAATATTTTTATTCCCAAAGCTTTAGATTATGTACAAGTGATTCTGAAAGCATGTCCCATGCCATTTGAATATGTTATGAAATCAAACTGTTCCATAAATAATGTTCTTTTCCAAGACAGAAAAAGTGGCTGCTTATAGTATGAAGTGTCTAATTGACATGACCTTGAACATATATATGGAAATTCCAGAGAAATGCTCAGTAAGAAAGCAAAAAACTTTCTTTTTCCTTTCTTTCAAGGCTGTGTTGAATCAAGCTGGAGATGTGCAGGTTGTGCTCTGTAGTCAGGTGTGTCACTGTGTGTGATAAATGGTACAGAATGCTCCAGATGATCTCTTAACGTGGCATGAAACCACATGGTTGTTTTACCCAGTCCTTCCTTTTGAGACAGAACTCTATGTTCCTGATCTTTGCTCTAGGATGGACAGATCTGAGAAAAAATAATGATTACATTGGTCAAGACATTATAAAAGAAAATGTAAACACGCCCCATGGTTGTTTGGGGTTTTTTGTGGTTTTTTGTGGTTTTTTTTGGTTTTTTTTTTTTTTAATCTAGTTAATTCCTTTATTCTAAATTTAGGATTAAAACCTTCCTCCCCATTGAATCAACCACTTGCTGTGCTTTCCTCAGGCTGCTGTATATAGGAAGCTTGTGTCTACCTTTTTTCTCACCAGTCAAGTGATTAAAACATAAAGTCAATTGAAGAATTAATATCAGAAGAATAAAAGCCTGCACTGTTTATAGTACATCTCTCAATCATTCATGAAATGGTTTATACTACTTTTGCTCATCAGTTAAATTATGCTGGTTCCCAAAGGAAGCCTTCACTGAACAAACTAAAAAACAGTTGAGATAATGTATAATTTTTTAGCTCAAATCTTTCCTTTTATGTCAAAACTCATGTTACATGTCTGCAACCCCAGTTGTGAGATTTGATGGATAATAGATTCCAGGCTGCTGCTCCCCAGGTAAGTGTTTCACCCAAAGCCTTGCTGATCCCATCACTTGTCTTTTGTAAGTGAATAAATTAACACTGCTGATTGCATCTTGTAAAATCAGCTCTTAAAGAATCATCATAGAACAGCTTCATCTGATTAAGGGACAGGGCAGAAAGCTCCTCACAAAATTCTGCAGTGCCTGTGGCCCTGTATGTGTGGATGTGATTTCTGAAAAATCATCCTCATTTTCTTTGCCTTGGGAAATGATCTTGAAGCCTTTACAGAGACAGATCTTGAAATGTAGAAGTGGGAAACACTGCAGCCAGATGAACAGATCAGGAGTCCTGCCATTAAAATCTATTTAAATGAAGATTATATGAATGTAAATTAAATTATTAAAGGGCATTGTAGACTTTCATTGGCTTACAGTCTATAATATAGATTCCTTACTTGTTATGAGTCTATTCAGAGTGTCAGTCTTGATGCAAATAAACAAAATCTGAGAAGGCAGATTTATTCTTTTCCCCCACCCACCCACTGTAGTAGTTGCTTTTCATTATTTAAAATCACTTGAGTACAAAAAATCCTTGTGCTTTGATTTTAAAATACAAGTTACAGCACATCTAAAATACATTTCAGTCATCTCTGGTTTTATACATCATTATAATCAGGGTGTACTCACAGGGATTTCATACCCCAGAGACTCGCTGAGCAGACACTTGGTCATTACACGGGTGGGTGTTTGTGTTCACAGCTCTACAGATCTACAGCTGAGGTAATGATGGCCTGGCTTTTAGAGAAGATTATTTTTTTAATTTTCCTATGGAATTTTCTGCAATTTTTTTGGTAAGATTCTCACATAAAGCCCTGGGTCTGAACTGGAAAATGGAGGACGATGAGGAGGATCTTCCTGTGGGTTAAAAATAGATCAAAGCTTCTAGTTTACCAAAGAAAACCTTATTTTGGGAACTCTGTGTAACTTTTCTTACAGAAAGATTCTTGACAGAGCTTCCTAAAGAATTTAAATGTTGAGTTGTTAATGTGGTACCAAGACTAAGTGAAAAAATTGAAGGAACAGTTTGTGTAGCAGGTAGATTATGGGATTACTGCCCAAAATTGCCCTTCAGGGTTACCGTGGAGCTGATCCAGTTCATCTGAGATGGGGGAGCATTTCTTCATTGACTGGAATCATATATGTGGAATTGGTCTAATTTTATTTTTTTTTCTTATCAAAAAAAGAAGTTCCACTTTTAACCTGTGATATTGAAACACTTGACTCTTGGGAATGGCCTGTTTGTCAGTATTGCCCAGCTTGCTATCTACCCTTTGAAGCACACTGACAGTTTTTTAAAAACTAAACTGAATGCCCCCAAAATTATTTGTATTCCAGCAGCACCTGAGGCAGCAGGTTGGAACAGTCCCTTTGAATTTCCATAGCTGGACACACAGAAAATGAAAGGATGGTCTCTCTTCCAAAGCTTTCAAATCTCTTCCATGGTAGAGTGAAGTGACTGAACAAAGCCAGACCCTTTGCTTAATGCTGGAGTTCAGTTCAGCTGCTGCTGACTCTGCAGAGCCAGCTCTTCCTGAGAGAGCAGAACAGATCAGCTTTAATCCATGTCCTAAGGATTAATGCACAGTTTAGTTATGGACTTGGAAGAAAGTGTGTTTCCAATAGAGATATTCCCTGCCAAGCTCCCTTTAACACCATAACCCCTGTGATCTCTCACCAGCGAGGCTTTGACCTGGCAACCCACCAGACTGCAGTGCAGTGATGAGCTTTGTCCACCAAACCTCCCCTGGACCGTTTTGGGTGCTTCACGTTGCAATATCAGAAAATATTCCACGTTTCCCTTCCCAGTTCCAGCCTCAGGAACACCTCACACAGGCAACTCGCTTAAATCCTAAAGAGATTTTGTTGGTTTCGATGGTTTTGGGATTAAGTCGAAAATTTTCAGTATTTTAGAAAAATCTGACTTATTTGACAAACAGAGCTTCCCTAAAATGTGAGGGGTTTAACTTTTCTAAGTTGCAACTCTGAGTGTGAGGGCAAGAACTGTGGGGGAGTCGGGACAATCAAGAATAAATGAGAAGGTAAATTGCAATCTAATGCCCCTCCAAGGTTAGTGGAGTCGGCCTAATTAAGTTGGCTTCTTGTATTAGCAGCCTCTGTTGTGGTTGCTGAAGGCTTCTGTCCTGCAGGGAGAAATTAAGACCAAAGGAATTTAAATTTTGGGATCTGGAGTGCTGCATGTAAATGCTTCATTCCCACCTGCCCTGTTGGGTCATCAGCACACGGTGCTGGGTCAGAACTCTGTCTTTCCCTCCCTCCACATCCTTTCTAACTCACATTGATCCACCTGGGCCTACATTATCATCCTCACCTGACAAGGGAGTTTTGCTAAGTAACCTAAAATTCTAACAGCTTTTTTTCTTTTTTAATGTGTTATGTCTAAAATGAGAATTCAGATGAAAAACATGGTTAAAAAAAAGGGAGTGCTAAGGAAATCACAGTTAATTTCTACACTGCAGGCATGACCATAACACCTGAGGAGGTGCCACTAACTACATTCAAATGACACTGCTGCACTTGGAAAAGAAATTCATGCACTTCAGCAGCACTTGGCAATGGCTGTTTAACAACCCAGCTAATCAGAAGTGGATTATAGCAACAAAACTAATGAAGCACTAAAAGTCTTTAATGAATAATGGAGGATTTTACCTTTTATGCCCTTGTGTTTATTCATTTAAAGGCAGTTTGTGTAAAAACTGAAGTCGTGTACATGAGTTTGATACTGGATTTATCACAGTGCTCTATTGGTATGGATATTAAATTTTTAGTTTCTTTAGTCTTGACTCTGTCCTGAACAAGCCTCAGGTCCAGCTGCAAAGTCTTCAGCACCTGAGACTGCAAAGTCTTTATTTTGTTTATCCAACATGCAGTTTCTGTTTTTATATATCAAAGAACTCCCTAATGCTGAGAATGCACCAGGTTTCAGCTTTAGCATGTGTTTAACTGTGTCTGAACAACAAAACTGAATCCATAATCAAGCAGGTGTGGTTCTTCCATGCACTTACTAAGCTGTGAGTTCTGGGCTTGGGTCCCTGAGGGAAACCACAATACAATAAAAAGTTTTAAACCTTGTCTCCAAACTGCTCTCAATTTAGGGTCTTTCAGCTACAGGAGTATAATAATGTAAATTTAATGTGCTGATGCTTTCTCAGCTGCTGACTTCAATAGAGCTACAAGCACATGGTGCACCTGGAAATGGGACTCTCCCTTTTGCCCTTTTCTTTGTCTTTAGCCTCAACTGGGCAGATCTGAGGAAAATATTATATTTTTCTGCTTCATGAATCTCCCAGCTTGGAGGTTTGTTTGTCTGCATTGGCTGTGGGACTTTTTCAACTGGTCAAAATCTGCTCTGGCAGCTCCTGAGGCTCCAGCAGCTGCTCCCAGCCAAGCCAAGGGGGGTCATTCCCCCTCCCTGCTCTTCTTTACTTATCCTTTTAACTTCCCTGCCTCGATTTCCTTAGGATAGGCAATTTCATAACGTGGTTTCTGTAAGGTGAATGTGAGTCCAGCCTAAAAATTACAGAACTTAGCCAGGAATGGGTGGAGAAAGGCTTCACACAGATCTCTGTGTACCAACAGCATCCCTGGGTATTTTCCTCTTTGTGATCTTGTAGATTTTTCAGTGACATTTAAAAAATTGGTGTAAATTTATGACTCTGGAAGACTAAAGTGCTACAGGTGTCCATCCTAAAGGCTGAAATAAGAGTTTCACAGAGCAAATTTTATGTAGTTTTTCTCATCTTGTGACAGCAAAACTTATTTAGCAGGTTATTTAAGAAGGGAACTGATTCTGACAGTCACGTTGAGCAGTTGGATGATGAAATTCATGTCTTCAATCAAAATAGGATTTGTCTGTTTGTTTGTCTGTCTGGTGCAATGAGCCAGAGCAGCAATTACTGCGTGAAAATTACTATTAATTGTTACAAATACAGAACATAAGTAGTGCAGAGACAATTAAGACAATAAGTTACATTTACATAACAATATTTTCTATTAATCATGACTATTGTTGCCTGCAGCATTTGTTATTAGTGAGAGAAGGAGTATTTCACTCTTTCATGGTAACACTTGTTGAAACTCATTAATTAATTTCTTTTTTTTTTTCTGTTTTGCTGCTGATATCACTTTGGAAGCTGCTGGGATAGAATATGGAAAAGGAGAATCAAATTGTTTCCATAAAAAACATTGACAAGTTTTATAAATTGGTGTTAGAATACGTGTTTCTCCACTTTGTGTAAGGAGTTGCAGTGTTTATTTTGCATCACAGTTATCTGGGCACCAAAAAAATACTATTTTCAAGCACTGAGGGTGGTGCTTCAAAACACCATAAAACTCCACTCCTTTGGAGTTAAACTGAAATGACTTTTTGTTCAAGATACATTTGCAACAAATTGTCTTTTTGTGTATATTGTTTTCTTCTTTGTGTAAGTTCCACAGATGTGGTTGCTGCTGTCAGTGCTGTGCTGTGAACTCTGACTCAAAGAGGTAGACTTTTTTATTTTGGTTTTTTTTCATGTTTGTTTTTTTTTTTTTTTAGTCTTACCGAATCTTTACTCCCTTTTCTAAAATACGCATCACAGCTCTGTTTAAGTTCACAATCTCAGATCAGAGAGGAAAGGAAACAGGAGGGAAAGCAATCAAATGTGAGAATGAGAACATGACAGTCCACTTGAATGCCCTGTGATGCTTTGGAAAAAGACAAGGTTGCTTTTATTTGGGAGCATTCCCTTAGTCACATAATTTGGCCCTTAAGAACAAGCGTCTTGTTTTTATCATTTTCTAAATTAAATCTGTTTTGTTTGTACAAACAGAGAAGGAGGGAGTCAGTTTAGGACATGGATGGGATTTTCTTCTACTCTTTAATTCTTCTCTAGTCTTGAACTATCTGAACTCTTGGGATGTAAGTCCAGGCTGGCTCTAAACAAACCAGTTCAGATTTTGGAGCAATGCAGTCACTTCAGGACTGCATTAAGTCCAGATTAAAAACATCTCATCTGCTCTGAATCAAAGCAAAGTTCTCAAATAACTATTTTAGGGTATTTCTGGAACCCTAAGTGAGTAGTGTCACATGGTGCTGTTGGGACCATGTTTTCCTTCATCTGTGAAGTTGGGCAAAAGAGTTTTTCCCCATTAGAACCTGTAAGAACAAATACATTGAAGGCTGTAGGATGCTCTGTTGGTGTAATGACAAGATAATGTAAATACTCAGAACAGATTTTTAATGTCTATTGTAATATATAGCCAGTTAATATAAGAATTTAGAATGAGGATGGAGTATGGAAAAAAATCCAGGCTATATTTCAAATAACTTCTGGAAACAATATTTCCCACTATACTTAGCTCATAAGGCCAGTGTGCAAATGGACATGCTGGAACAATGACTGTGGGTCATGCTCATGTTTAAATCTCTGTAGACTCACAGGGATTTATTGATTGAAATCAATAAATGTGGTTTACATCATTATTGGAGTTGTTATTGAAGTTTTTTTACCAGTAGAACACACAGGATATTTTACCCAATCAATGACTATAATCAAGCCCTCTCATTTTTGTGATGATATCGTTTATTGGCAATTGAAAGCAGTGGTTATGTTTTTTTAATGCAATAGCAGAATCAGGAGAAAATGAAAAAGGATTTATTCTGGTTCGTATTTGCACGGCATTCTACTGAATAAAGAAGGAAAAGATCAAGTGTTAAATCATGAAAGCTAATGCAGAAGGACATGTGGATATTGCAGGGCTGGGCTCTGAGCTGCTCCTGGAGCTCAGCAGCTCCAGAACTGGAACAGCACATCTAAGCACTGGTTAGAAATATGGAGAGCTCCGGCCTGCTGAGAAATAGGTGTGATTTTCCCGCTGCACTTTCTGCTGAGGTCTTGCCTTTCCCATTCTGCTCGGCGGGTTTGTGTCTGCCTTTGTCTGTCCTCCTTAGGTAAGAGCCTGGGGGGTGACACGGGATTCCTGCCCCCGGTGCCATTGTCAGCCAGTGCCACCGGGGCGGTAGCAAAGATGAGCTGTTTGCTCTGACTGCTCCCTGCAGGGTGGAAGGTGCTTAGGTAGATAAGGGGGTTATTACGTGAAAATGGAAGCTGTTGATGCTCTGAAATTTGTGGAATCTGGATCATCGGCATGCCTCAGGATGACAGTGGTGCCCTGGAGCTGGAATCCCATTAGTGGCCCCCCTGCTCCCTGGTTTTATCATATGTGCAGTAGTAACTATTTCTCTATTCACGGGAAGCTTTATGCCTCCGTTCAGTTAAAGTCTGCAAACCATTTAGTGGATTGTGGGAGTAAAGCACTGTAGAAATACAAGATATTATCTAAGGATGGTTGCTGTTAAACCCCCTTTCCTCCCTTTTCCCTTCTCTCCTGCAGTTCAGCTTATCCTGTAGTCTCCAGAGCCCTACTATGAGCTCTGCTCCTGCAGGCTGTCTCCAATTCTAGCCCAGACTTTTGCCTTCTCAAGCTTATGTTACCTTAACTTCTGTGAACTCACACTGATCATTGAGGAAACAAATTAATTTCATAATATTTCCACCACAGCTTCTTGCAGGTAAAGTGGGGCATCACTGTATTAGCAGAGAACACATCATGAAAACATTCTAAAACCAGCCAACAAAGAAGAGAATAACTGTAAAATTAATTATTCTGAAAGGGCTACACTGTTTGTAATTTAGCTAATTGCAGCCTGAACATAATTAGGAAAAATGGTAAATGTTGAAATGGTTATTTAAAACAAAAAAAAACAGAGAACAGACATCAAAAAACCACCCAAAAATGACTTTGCAGATAAATATTCCTGAATAAATAGTATCAGACAGTTGGTCAGAGAGGTCAATGTGACATTATTTACCCTTCCTGTGCTGGCTGAGGTAATTGCAGCAATTGCACAGTTCATTTTCACACAAAGGGTGGAAACTGCTTGAAATCAGTTTAGAGCAACAAAGCATTTTAGGCGAGGAACGTTTATGTCATCAAAAAACCTGTAAAGAAAGCACTTTGATGAGCTGCCAGATGGATGCAATGAAGGACTCATCATTTGCTCATCTATAAAAATAGAAGACATTTAAAGAAAAAAGTCTACAGGATGTGCTGTAAAATTGTAATTTCTAGACAAGGTGCTGTGGGATCAGGGGGAGAATAAATCCTTAATTTTGGATGGAATCAGAGAGACAGGTAGAGACAGGAAGGTTGCCAACCATGTCAGCATTTAAGAGCCAACCAAAAGATTTGCTCTATCCTGGTTACTGAGCCATACATTAAAAAAAAAAAAAACAACAGGAAGGTGTTTCACTAGGATAAACAATATGAATTCCTCTTCAGCTTTATATAAAATGATGATCTACTTAGAAAAAATTTTCTCTGGTGTAATCTATGAATTTTATTTGAGATGTGACTTAAACCAGGGGATGAGTCAGGGAAAGCAAATCACCCCCACCCTGGGATTAAATAGTCAATGGTAAGATTAGAAACCCTTGTGAACTATCCCAGAGCTTCTTGTAATTCTGGGCTGATCTAGAAATAGTATTCTGTGAGCAGACACACCATGGTGGTGTCTTGGTGTAGGGTTTAAATAAACCCTGAGCTGCTGCCAAATTCTGAGATTTGCCATACTAAGGACAAAAACTAATTTTGGTGCAAAAGGAAAGAGCAATGAGAAAGCCTTAAATATCAAAACAAGAATGTGGTCTTCAAAATCTTATTTAATAAGTGACTGACCTCTGTGCCAAGACTCTGTGGGTGAGCAGGCACTGGGAACAAAATATTACATAGTTTAATTCATCAGTTTGGTTGTGTTATGGATAAATTTGTAGTCACTCTGTGGTATTTTTTTGTCTTCCGCATACTTTCTTCTTCCCTGTTTTCAAGCAATTTAATTTAAAACATAATTACCATAATCACAGAGAACTGAAAGAATAGTTATTTCTCCTCTTTTCATTGAATTTGTTTTAAGTTAGCACCTTTTAATCCGTATTTTCCTCTTTGGATTTTCCTCTCTGGGAAGTTTAATTTAAAAGAAAATACTGCTTATTATTTATGAGGTATCTCTCCTTTCACTGATAGACAGGTAGGGAGAGTGTGCCATGTTTTATTGGTTTTGAAAGATGAAATATGAAACAAGTGCTGGTTAATCCTTGAGCTTCCAATCTGACCTCTGCTCAGTCCTTAGATGTCAGCAAGTTAAAATATATAATATGGCCACATTAGACAAATTTGTCAAACGAAGCCATGGGGTCTAATAAAAGGACAAATTCTTCTTTACACAAATCAAATCCTCAACCCATAAAAAGACCTTGGGAAGAATTGTAAGAAAACAATAATATATTTTGGTTTTCTGCTCAAGGGACAAGCAAAGCAGCCCAGTGACTTCAGCAGAAGCTGCTTATAGGAGTTACTGGTGTGTATTTTACATCTGGGAGAGGACAAATAGAGGAAGATAAAGAGATATGAGCTATTAATTTTGAAGGAGAGCATCTGATTGGAAACCTACAGTAGAAATAATGTAGGTTATGTCTGTTTGGTGGATCTTCAGAGAGCAGAGAGGGGACAATTGTTTTAAAACATGGAATTTGGCCAGCACAGTTTTGATACCCACCCGTCCTGGTGGACAAATGTTTGGAGTTGTGATTGTTGTTGTAGGTGCAAATTGTTTTGCAAACCGAGGTGCTCCCTGAAACATCCACTTCAGTGGAAAAGAGAACACCTTAAGCAAAATTATTTTGGGGAAATGATGTGATTTTTCAAACAGCTGAATCTGTGCTAAAGACATCCAGGAGCAAACAACCTCCTGGAAAACTTGTAATGGAAACTTTTGCCTTTTTCATAAAACCAGAGTTTGAACCAGGTTTGAAATGTCAGTTCCTCTGAGCTGAAGGAAAAAAAGGCAGTCAGGTAATTTAACTGGTTTCATATTTTTTTACTGGCTCAGGTCTTAAACCTTTTAAGTGAAACTGCAACAGCTTGATGGTTTTGCAGGAAACCTAAATGAAACATGTCCATTTGACTGACTTAAGCATGAAATTGTGTTTCTTAAAGGTTCTAAACAAAATTTCAGACTCCTAGAAAATTCTCATATGAGTTAGCACAAAGCAAAAGCAAATTTTACCTATTTTAAGACCTGGGTAAGGGATATTCCGGTTATTTATCAATGTTTAAACCCACTTTCTTATAATTTGATTTCAAGAAGAGCGAATAAGAAAAGTGCTAAAATTGCAAATTTGAAGATTGCATGTCCTGGTTAGTGATGTCTGTGCATTCTGCTTTGTTTCAGGTCAGTACAAACACAGACTCACAGCATGCAAACAATAAGGATCTTCCACTTTCATAATCATAGGATAGAATCATAGAAAGGTTTGGGTTGGACAGGATGTTAAAGATCATCCAGTTCCAACCAAGAGTCTTTTATACCCACAAAATCCACTTCACAGTTGGTCTCTACCTAGAGAAAATCTGGTTTTCCATGTCCCAGCCTGGAATGGGTGGTGCCTGTATGGACTGTGCAAGGACTGGCTGCCCTTGGCAATATTAAGTGTCTCCTTTTTCGTACAGATGAGTGGTTTTGGGGCAGAGGGGGGGAGATGTGTTTCATCTTATTAAATGCAAACAGATTTTCCTGCAAAATTAGGTTTCTCTCCAAAGATTTAACCACTTTTGCTTGGCATTTCTGCATTCCTCAGTTACCATTTGAAGAACATCAGGGACAGGTAATTGAGGGCATTTGCTGATTATTTCATCGCCCTGCTCAAAGCAGCACCGCTCTACATGGGCTGATAACAAATGAGTGACACAAAATAGGGTAACTTTGGGGTTTAGTGAACTGCTGGCATTACCAATTTTTGCCTGTTGTGTCTCTTACCTCTCCAAGAGCAAATGAATGTGATCTCTGTGCTCCTGCCACAGTAAAATAAAAAAAACCCCGATATGAATATTCTGTAGTTTTATGAAAAATCTCCTTTCTAGGCAAAAGCTGTGCTCCTTTTACCTAGGAATGTTTTCAGAAGATTTGAGTTCTGTTTGATATTTAGCCTCTGGATGAAATCTAACTGTAATGAAATCGGGAGCAGAATTTCAAATGCATTGAATGCAGCTTTCACAAAGTGCTTCTCCGCTGCTATAAAAGACTTTCTCTCTCCCATGACAAAAGGGAGCAAGATGATGATGCTTGACAGTGAAAGATTTATGAATAAAATCTTTGTTCATCTTTAATACCATCATCTGTTAGTGCTTTCCTAATTAATAAGCACCAGTTTGATTTTTTTGGCTGGATCAGAGAAAAAAAGAATTTCCTGATATTTTATGGAAACTTAGAAGTGTTTTTAACTTTTCCTGATCTCAGTGTTCCTCTGAATGTTTCCAGGCTGCAAAAAGCCTATCTTGATCCAAACTCCATTTCACGTTTCCCCTCCGCAGTGAGGGCAGGCACTGACACACTTTTCCAGCTTTGGCTGCATGAGCTGGGCTTGTGTGAGCCCAGCTCAGTCACCAGAGATGGAGGCAGCGCTTCCTTCCATCCTCCTCCTCCCTCTGGCCCACATTCCCTCTGAAATCCAGCATCCCAACTCATTCAGCTGCTCCTTCAAGAAATCTTTGTGTGCTTTATTTGCAGTATTGCTGAGTTGAGTCACCCTGTGGAAGGGGAGCAAGGAGCAGGTGGGAGGGGCAGGAGCCCTCAGCTGGGAGGGGGGATATTTTTGTGTGTACAGAGATGGGGAAAAAATGGAAAGGTGAGCAAGACCTCTTTCTTCTGGCACTGGGGAACCTCCTAGGTGGTTTCATTACCTGTTTAACCACATCCTTCAAGCAGCTGCTGTACATTCAGTTTTGTCTTCTATTTCTGGTGCAACCTGCTGCAAGAAAAGGGCATCTTGATAAGGGCCCCATGGTCTTTTCAGAGTAATTTTTGTTATCTATTAACCCCCATTTGCTGACTCTCTGATGGGGCTTGTTAGCCCTGATTAGAAACTTTCGGGGTGGGGAACATCTTCTCCACTTGGCTGTGTTATATAAATATAGGTAAATAATTAGATTTTCATTCTTTTATTTTTTTTCTGAAGAAGGTTTCCAGCCAGTCTCAATAACTTTTTGAGTGGCACGGATTTTACTCTCTCTGTAGTAGTAGTCTCTATATTTTATCTACAGTCTTCTGCCTTTCTCTTTTGTATCCCTGCTGCCTTTGTCTTCTCTGGCACCCTGACAGCAACTGTCAGGCAGACCCAGGCTCATATTGGTTCTGTTCAATTCAGCTCAAGTCTTTCCTCTCTGGCCTGGTGTTCTTGCCCTTATTTTACTGACAAACACTTCATTCTGGTGGAACAGTTGTCTCTATTGATTTTTGCAGCCACTTATTTCCTGAGGTTGTCTCCATTCTTTTGTGGGGGATGCACACTGTGCAGGAGCAGTTCTCAGTGCTCACATCCCCCTCCAACTCAAGCAGAGTTACCAGGAGAGCTATTAATTGCCAACCATAAGAACTTTATAAACCAGCCCTAAAGCAGCAGGCAGTGGGTGGGCATTAAGTTGTTATTGTTTGTATGACCCTTGGTGGGGATCTTGGACCCTTTCGTTGTCTTCGCTGGGCAATGAGGGAGCTCAGTGCACACTGAGAGTAAAATTGCTGAGTAACTGTAATGTTTGCTGCTATAGAGAACAAAACGTGATTATTTTCTGTTCTTGTGTGATAAAGTCTCGGGGGGACCTTATTGCTCTCTCCAGCTCCCTGACAGGATGGACTGCTGGGGCTCTGCCCCCAGGGAACAAGGCACAGGACAAAAGGAAACAGCCTCAAGCTGCTCCAGGGGAGGTTCAGGTTGGACATGAGGAGGAATTTCTTCATAGAAAGGGTTGTTAAACGTGAGAAGGGGCTGCCCAGGGAGGTTTGAAGTCCCCATCCCTGGAGGTGTCCAAGGAATGACTGGATGTGGCACTCAGTGCTCTGGGCTGGGGGACAAGGGGGGGATTGGGCACAAGGTGGGCTGGATGGGCTGGTTGAGGCTTTTCCAGCCTCAGTTGTCCTGTGAACACATCTCTGTCCTGAGCAAATCAAAGGCAATCCTCGCCAAGATAATTCCTCATCTTCATAGAAAACAGAGGCCAATGGAGCTGGAAAGCTGATAATCTAAATTTTTCAAATTGATTTTAATCATTAACCCCAAATCTAATAATCTCACACTAACAGCAGGCAGAAATTCCTCACTTCTGGGCTGCTCTGATCAACACAACTCACTGAGTTGCTGCAACCATAAAAATAAAATATCAAATGTTGAGTGGGGTTTTTTTGTTGTTGGTTTGCTTTTTTTCCCTCCAGGATGCCATGTAGTTCTCAGTCTTTTCCATAAGGTATTTCCCTGCTGAGATTTCTGTAAATACCACAGCCACCATTCTCTGTGGTTTTGTGCTTGTACCTTGTCTTCCAACTTTAAAATAGGGACCATAGTGTTTTCTTCCTTTGTGTGAAAACTATATTAAAAGTGTGGCTTATTCATATCCTACAATAATATAAATACACAGACCAACTCCAGGAGGTGAACACACACCAAAATGCTCATTGTACTTGGCTATTTCAGCTTGACTAAGCTGCAGAACAGCAAAGACCCCAAACAGAAAAACCTATTAAGAGCAGAGGGGTTTCCTGCTGTAGTGAGACCACAAACAAGCCAAAATCCCTAAAAGTCAAATGTAGATTTATGACAGCAGCATGAAAGGCTCCCCCACATCACCCAGAGTGTGATTAATGCCTAGTTAAGGAAGAATTGTGGTGAGCTGGGTGATTGCTGGGGGAGAGAGCACAGGCTGAGGGGCTTCACACACTCCTGGTGTGTTCATATTTCCCTGGGCTTCCCTTGTCCCTTCCTACCTTTGGATACTGGGCTTTCTTTAGTTTCTCAATTTACACAATGTAAGAATGATGGTAAGTGCTGCACCACTGTGCATTGCCAAAGTAAATTTTTTCAACTCTGTGAAACTTTGATTTGGTTTGTAAGCAAGATGTAAACTGCAATTCTTCTCATATGTGATTATGGAGCCAAATCCCACCTAGGTCAGGGAGGACTAGTTTTTGTAAGAAAAATATGCCAGGTTTGAGTCTCTCTAAACAAAGCAAGGCAGAAAGGAAGCTGCTGGAATAGCCACCTGTAGATTTCTCTGGGATAAGTGATTCTTCACATGGCATGGAAGCATCTGAATAGCAAGAATGAGGAAGAGGGATGGTCTTGGTGGGTTGTCTAATTCTCACTGGGAGATGCATTGTGGAAGGAACCTTATAACCAACATCAGTCCGACCTCTCTCACTCTTACAACAAACTTTTACAAGCAGGTTTGTGTTGGTGGGTCACTCCAAATTCTGCTGACTCTCTGCACACCTGGGAGAGGATTCTATCTTCGTTTCTTGCTGTTATATGAAGCAGGAAAGTGAATTTTTATTTTCTTGGGTGTTATGAAGGTCGTAAGTAGCTGTGGATAGTGGATTTATATGTTCTTTAAATTTATCTGGCAGTACTGTCCAGCCTGGAGAAGACAGGACAGTCTTGGGGTTCCTGATACCTGTAGTTTAGCCTGTTCTCTGAATATTCTCCAACCTCACACTGCAGCATACTGAAGACAAACTGTGGCATTACATCCCAGAAGCAGAAAGCTTCTATTGCAGAATTTGATGAGTAATTCCTGCTGGCTGGAAGATGGTCCTTGCCATGGGCAAAACCCCATAAAAGGCCAGAAGTTTGTAAAATTGCTATAAAATCACTGGGCTGTAGAGAATTCTATGAGCAATAAACCTGTTTATATGGTGGAGGATGAATTCTGCAGGTCTTTTCCAAACCTGTAACAAAATCACAGCATAAAAGAGCTTTTGAAGGAATAAGTGGTGAACCCAAACTGTGCAAGTGAAAGGGTTTAAAGCAGGGCTTGGAATAGGAAAGAACAAAACCAAGGGATTAGTTGGAATACAAACAGTCCCCGACTTCAAAGGCTTGGAATGACTATGCTTAGCTCAGCTGATCACTGAAGCTCCTCTAAACCCAGGCAGGAATAACACTCCTTCAGGCCTCAAACTCTGCCCTCTCCAGAGGCCAAGGGAGTGCATGCTGCTTTGAAAGGCAAATCTGAGCCCTCTGGCAGAGGATTCCCTGTGATCCAGGACCCAAAGGTGCTTTGCTGCCCAGCTCACCTCAGTGACTTCCCCTTTCCGTGCTGTCTTGCAGCAGTGGGTTGATATGAACATTTGGGTTCCTGGGAGAACTCAGGCCTGGAAAGCTTTGAATAGGCAGAGCAGAAGATTGGATGTCCTAAAATAAAGCTGGGCTGGCTGGTTCATAGCCTGGAGCTCAGGGAAGAGGAGTATACTGAACACTAAAAGATGGCATAGTCAGTGAAAATGAACTTTTGGTGTGGAAGAAGAAGGGGATTTGCGTGTGTGTGACATCATTTTCATCAAAGCCCTGAATTCTGGAAGGCACTGAATTACTCAGCTGGTTTTGTTTCACCTCCCAGACACTGTGTGCCAGGAGATGTTGCCCTGAGGCACTTCCCTGTGTCTGATGTCACAGTTCTGTTCTGCAGAGCAGCCTCTTCAATGTGGTACAGGCAGGTTTATCCTCCCCACCCTGCATACAACTAAAATTTAGGTGAAAATTTCAAGCTTCTCACTGCTCTGGAAGATGTGAGATGGTCATTAAATAAGTTGAATTATTCCTTCCTCCTCCAGTCCAGTCTGTGGAGCCATTTGTTTGCATCAACTAACAAGCCAAAAGGAAGGAAAAAGTTGTTGTTTCTTATTTCTATCCTAAGTTTAGGAGGAGGCTCAAACTCTGCACTGGAGACTTTGGAGGAGGCTCAGATATTATGTACAGCTTGAAATGTTTGTAGCCAATGTAGCATTAAAATCTTCAGGCCAATTAAGTGTAATTATTGAATGAAAGGTAATACTTTTCTTCAACAATATGACGGTTAAATTTAAATTGGGTTTTAAATTAGAAGGTGACACCTACTAACTGTCAGTCAGTTAGGTGTTTATCTGAAGGCGACATGAGATTTCTTTTCTTTTTAAAAAAATATATAGCCCATGTGCTGAAGGCTGAAGAAGTTTCTGCATTTTATGCAGGGATGGTAAATGCACAGAGCACACCTGAATTAATGAAAAATGAAACAACAGATTTGCTTTCCAGAAATGTTCTGGTTCTCTTAATGGTTATTGAGAAAAAGAATCTATTTATTCTACTCTATCAACTACTGAAATTGAACTTTTAGGCTAATATTTAAAAAAAAAAATAATAATTTGGTTGTTTTCCATCCTCTTATGGGCTGTTTTACCCATAACTGAACTTCTTGGCTTTGAGCATTTCCATCCCCTGAATCTTTGAGAGCTTTGGGCTCATGGGCACATCACACTATTCAAGGTACACTTTTACTCCTGCCCATGTCTTGCCCCATAAAGTCTTGCACATTTGCTCAGAAAGACATAAATTCCTTTCTTAAAAAGCTATAATTTTCCTTGGAAATCCTTGTTTTCTGCAGCATATACAATATGTAGGCTTATCAATACAAAACTGCAAGGCATAAAATGCAGAAGTTTCCTTTGATTAGACTGGAATTTGAGGTTATAATTTTTTTTTACTCCAAGCTGCATTATTAGATCTTCTCAGTGATTGGAATTACAAGCTGCTATTACTTTTAGAATTTAAGTGTGTTTTTCTTCTTATTGGAGAACTTGTTTGAGTTCTTTCTGTTTGTGACAGCTAAAGAAGCATAAATTAATTGTTTGTGAAATGTTCTTTTCAAAAGCAATTGCAGACAGTGTTTATTTTGGCATTTATGGCAGAAAAAGCTAAAACCAGTGACGTGCAAAGCCATGTCAACAATTGCAATAAACATCTGTTTTGAGAGCAGTTGACTTAAGAGTGTAAAGATTTGATTTACACGATGAAAGATGCCAGGTGATGTGGTTGTATGGATTTCAAAAGGTGTTTTTCTCGACTTAAAAGCCCTGTCAATCTCTGGAAAAGCACCTGGGAGTTTGTTCAGTCACAGGAAGCTGTTTTGTTGTGTGACACGTGCAGGTGACTTGGAAGTCTTAGTTGCCTTCTAAAAACAGAGACTGAGAGCGACTGTTCCCTTCCCCAAAACAGTTTCACTTGGTTTTGATCATATCACCGTGTTTGTATCTGTCCAAAACCAAGGAGATGGAGCTGCACCACCTTTGTCAAAGCTTTTCTGGGCAGTGCTGAGAGGTCCTGGCTCTGAATTTGTGTTGTACTGGGAGCTCCTGCATCCCCACAGCTCCAGCTGCTCCACGGGCTGCAGGAAACTCAATTCCCAACCAACAAAGCACTGACCAACACTCGATTAAAGGCTTCAGAGCTGGAGTTCTGTGCATTGCTGTCTATTAACAGAATAGACCAGAATTTGTGTGCAAAGTATCAAAAGAGAAAAGCAGTGCAGGGGACGTGGTACATCTGTCATGTTAATATTTTGTATGCAGGGCTGGTGGTTTGTACGTGCAAAACCTGCTGGAAATCTGCAGACTTGAACTACCTCCTTTGCATGCATTTGGGTGAAAATGTAGTGGTAATCACTTGAAATGGAGACACTTTTATTCTTTTTGTTCTCCAGTTTCTATCAGAACCAACATGTAAAATTTCTCCTTCCCTCTCCCCATATTCAATTAGTAGCAGTTTCAAAACCCCTGGTGATGATTTTCTATTTGTGCTAGTCTTCCTTTTTTTTTTTTTTTTTTTTCTCTCTGACCTTCCAGTGAAATTACTCCACTACTTTATCATACAAAGGGGAACACTTAAAACAATTATCTCCGAAATGCTTCTGTTTACTTTCCCTTTTAGAATGTTCAGCCTTTCAGTGTTACAATTATACAGACAAATGTTTCTGTTGTACCAGAAGGTGAAAAGGAATAAAGGGAGAGGAGGAGAAGCCCAAGAACCACACAACCACTCAAAAACTCCTCAAGGCATTATGTAGAGCCTGTTCTGGTTCTGTCTCAGACTCTGGCCCACATCCTGCTTCCAGGCACCTCTGGAGCTCTGACAAAGACACTGGCTTTGCTCAGGTGTTAAGGGCAGAATGTCCTGCAGTGAGGAAATTGGTTTGGTGTGGAGCAGGCACAATCATCAAGGAGGATGTGGTGGAATTGTAACCCTGACCTGTACAACAGGCTTAGGTTATTCAGTCCTGTACCTGTGTTGTAGAACCTGCTGGAGACTGGTTATGGGTGAGGAGAGCCATGTACCTGCAAAGATTCATTTAAATCCAATCAGCCTCTTCCTGTAGCTAAGCCAGAATAAAAAAAAAAATGGGGTTTTGTCCTGTTTTCTGATTATTTGTTTGTTTGATTTGGTTTCTTTGCCTGTGGAAACCTTTGTAATAAATTTAATTGGTGAAAAATCAGCATGTATGTGGTGGTTTCCAAGTCAGAGCAAAGGCAAGAATGCAAGAATGTAGGGAAAGAAATCACTGGCCATTCCAAGCATTTAACATTGAGACTATTCTGTCAGTAATATCCAGGTCCAAACCCAGTCCCTGCTAACAGGTGTCACCTCTCCACCAGCCAAACACTGACTGCATTTGGGTCTGGGAGGGATAAAAGCTGTGGAAAGTGCCAGAGAAGAAACAGGGAGCCCGAATGCATCCAGTAGTTGACAGTGTGGAGAAAAAAACATGGATAGACTGTCCATGAGCAGCTTCTCTGCTGGAAGATACTGGTAGAAGGATGGAAATATAAGACAGGAGGATTTTTTTCACTGTAGGAGTGATTTAACAGTGGAACAGGTTTTCCAGGGATGCTGTGGAATTTCTCCTCATGGGAGGTGCTCCCAACTTGACCTGAAGTTTGCTCCACTTTGAGCAGTGGGTTGGATGAGATGACCTTCAGAAATACCTTCCAAATTAGACTGGTTTGAGTTTCTGCAAATGATATGACATGTCCTCAAACTAAACTTGGTTTTCATCACAATGGAATTTTCTGTTTCCTTATGTTTTGGAAAAAGAGCATGTGATGGTCAGATCTGATGCCATCCAGTCCATAAAATAGCAGCATAATCCAGTTTTAGCCAGGGGTTAGAATTAACCCTTGATCAGAATGGAATATTAGCACTTTATTTGGACTTGGTTTTGGTTTTAGCTGATGGCCCAGCCCCTATTTGTGTGTGGTGTTAAATGCTGTCATTTGGTTCCGCTTCCGTTCCTTGTGGTCTGTGCAGTTCTGCTCAAAGGATATGTACAGTTTCATTTTTTGGGAGAATTTTGAACCCTACAGGAGATACACATGCAGCTGCTTTTCTGCTGTAGGTAGTGATTTGTTGATAAAATATTTATTATTCCTATAAAATGTCATTGACTTTAATACTGACTAAGTATGTCCTGGCTTTGACAGACAGGCAGTATTGCCATTGATTTTGTAATCAGAGCAGAATTACAAAACCTCTGAAGCATTCTGGACCTGATTAACAGGGGTGTCTGTAGACTGGAATTAGCACAAAAGTTTATCTTAAGAGCTATGAATTACTGAAACTGCCTTGATGGCCTGAGATGGATCATGGGAACCACAAACACTGCTTTGAAATTGCCTTTAGCAATTCATAGAAAATTCTATGGCTGCCCGTGGGGTACAATAACAATAATAATTTAATTACATTTCTGCTATACTAAATTTGAAATTACTTCTCAGTCTTTTTTGAATGTGCCCTGCAATAATTGGCAATAGTAGTACAAACAGTTCCCTGTGTTCTGTTACAAGGTGCCATCAGAGATCTTCTGGCTTCCTTTCAGGTATTGAATTGAACTATCAAAGCATAAAAGGTACAGCATCAATAACTGAGTTAATTTTCTAGATATCAAACTGTTAATTTTTTTAGCTAAAAATGTGAGAGAATGGAAATACAGATGCTTAAAACAACATACAGCTTTTTCAGTGGAATATTCTGACTGATGGTCTGAATTTTTTGAATGGAAAGATTTTAGGTTAAGAACTTTCTCCCTTCAGTCTGACTTTCCTTCAGAACTGTCACCTTGATGGAGAAGAATCTTGTTTTGCCTTGCTCAGTTGCGCAGCAGTGAGGTCTGAAATAAAGCTTACCTCCAGCCTTAAATAATAAAAAAATCATTCTGATAAATCTAAAGAGCAGAGAACTCTTCTATATTCAGGCAACAGCAGCCACTTGTTGGTCCTCTGAGAACACAAACAGTATTTCCATGTTTATAACAAATCCACGTTCTGTAGGAATGTGTTTTCCACACCAGCTATTACAGTGTGTAACTAGTAATTCAATGGGGTAAGAAATGGAATAACTGGGAATAAAGCAGAGAAAAAGTACAAACAGAGGAATTTCAGGGCTCTTGAACCAAACACCATTAAACTTTAGTTCTGGGAAGCATTTCTAGGCAGAGCTGGTTGCACTACTTGCTTTGCTATCTTTGGTCATTATTAGACTGCAGGAAAAAGGGATGCTCTGCTCTGTGTTGCTGATAATGACTTATGGTTTATCTCACCTTTTTTTTTTTTTCCAGAAATAATAAATCTTTGATAAATAAACTCACTGGTTTTATCAGTTAAGCAGAAATGAGGGGAATAGGAAGGAAACTGGAATCCTGAGACCCAGGAGTTTTGAGTTGCCTTAACTGAGTGGAGGGTGGTAAATATATTAATAAAATTAATTCTTCAAATCATATCCTAGTTTAAAACCAAATTGCTCAAGAAACATCCAGTGAAGCACCAGCATGTGATGAATGACTTTTATGAGTGTTGCTGAAATACAAAGAGAATGATTTCTCAGAGCTCATAAAGAAGGGATATAAAAGGCAAACAATGTGTGTTAGCAGAGGCACAGCAGGTCTGAGGTGTCTGCTCTGCTCCTGGAGGTAAAACTAAACAAATGGACACTGCTGCCACTTTTCCATCCACTCTACAAAATGTTATTGCCTGGTCAGTTGTCCTAATCCTACCTTTCCTATTTGTCCAAGCTACTCAGAGTGGAAAAAGGGAGGTGGGAAACAATCTCCATTGAAAACGGCTCCACTGAGTTATTGATTTTGAAAACAATTTCAGCAAAATGTGCTTTTTGGATAAAAATCATTGAAAAGCAAAGTTCATGGAGAAAGGGCAATTTAAAAGGATTCAAGCAGTGAGTGCTCTGAATGGGAATAGGGATGAACTGTCCTGCTGGTGGTGGTTGCTCTGTGGCCTCTCCTGGAGTTTCCTCTTGCTCTGGTTCCTTTAGGACTGATGTTAGAAGAGTTCTACTCAGACAGCAGCTCTGGGGCTCACCCAGGAAAGCCCCTTTCAGAGCCACTTTTAGAAGCTGATGCTGGAAGTCTGGAATAGTTTTTGAAGTGGCTTCTGGTTTGGCCTCTGGAGCAGCTTCAGGAGACACAGATGGATTTCCTTCTGGAGCAGTTTCCAGAGCCACCTCAGGGCTGCCTCTGGAACAGCTTCTCATATAATTTCTCGAATTCTAGGCCCAGTTCAAGAGTTATGTCAAGAGTCACTGTTTTCTTCTTGTAAAATGTAGAAGAGTTTCTAGAACTGTCTCTAGACCAGTGTGTCCAGCCTTCAAGTATTAGGTTAAGAGAATTGCTGTTTAAACCTGCTAGATCAGGAATAATTGTTCTGGGGAAATACCTGAACTACAGGTCCTTGAAGTTATTTTACACATTTGAATTTCTATTTTATATGGTGAATTTCTGCTATTTCATATGACCCAGGTATAAAAGGGCAAAGAACTGATGATGAGACAAAAAGGAAACAGTAGCAAGCTAATAAAGTGAATAGCAACTTGAATCCTCAAATTTAGGCATTCAAAGGTTCATTTTACATACATATATATACACACACATATATATATATATATATGAATGTTTTGATAATTAGAGTAAAATTTTTTGCAGAAAATTCAGAAAGTTTTTTTTTCTTAGAATTGAGTTATGCTTTTCTTTTCTAAAAAGTAATCGTAGTTTAAAGAGAAAAGCCTTGATGCTGTGTGTATTGGGGGTGGTGTTCTACACTTTGTTTTGCTGAGGTGGCTCCAAGTGCCTGTTCCTTACCATTGCAAATTCCACCCATTTTATAAAACTCCTACTTCTCAAAGCAATTCAGGCTCTCCTGTGGTAATCAGATAATTGAGACTGTGGTAAACTGGCAGCAAATGCTAAATTAATTTGTGAAACGGTTTTAAGTAACCAATAGATGTGAGAAAAATCACAATCTGATTATAGTTATTGCAAAAGTAAGAAAGCAAATTAAATCCATTGGATAAATTATTCATTGTGAATCACTTGCTCAGTGCCACAACCAACACCCCAGGGTTAAATATACTGTAGAGCTTCAAAGAAGAGTTAGAGCACCTTCCTTTGGTTTCTAATAGTTTTAGATGATTACAGGTGCCTTGGATACCTCCTTGGAACTGTTCCAGTTTCAGTTCAGTGGCAAAGGCAGCAGAACTGGGGGTTCTGGAGTGGTAGAGAACAATGAGTCTGGAAATCAGATCTCTTGATTCTTCTGGCTCTTCACCACTGGCATCACTCAGGATCTTGGGTAAAATCTTAGTGCTTAAATTTTCTTTTAAAAATCAGGAAGACTAGAACACAAAATAAATAGGAAATACTACCAAATTTCTTTGAAAAGGCAAATCTTGGCATCTCAAGATGTGAAACTGGAGGAAATGTATTATGGGCTCCTTGTCCAAAGACAGTCCTTAAAGTTGGTGATGGACACATGAAGATGGAACAAAAAGCGAGTTGTTTGTGTTTCCTCATCCTGTCATGCTAAAGCTTTTGGCTCAGCTTCATAAGCCCTCAGCGCACAGATCATTGTAATTCAGGTCACAATTTCAGGATTATGAATTTTATTGTTTTATTTCTTTAAGTAAATGCTTAAGTGACCTTCAGAAGCAAGGCTGTAAAAGGCTTCTTGGAGTAGGGCCTTGATTTAATGTTTCAAGTATACATTTCAAATTAATATGAGGGAAAATAATATGAAGAATAATTTTTAATAATATGAAGACTCATTTTAAAACATCAAGTTATAAACTCAGGTGCAGTGTGGTTCTTTGAAATTTGCTTAGTTTGTTCATAGCATAAGCTGCCCTATATACTTTTTTCCTTCTGTCTTATTTTGGTTTCATGAAAATAAAATAAAAGCAGCCAGAGGCTGAAGCACAGACAGATTAATAAATGCACACCTTTTAGAATTAGTCTCATCTGACAAGAAATCTAAGATGAATGAAACAATTACCCTAAGCAAAAAAATGAATTAATTCTTTTTCTGATCCTAAATACAAATCCTTTTTAAAATCTACTCATGGATTTTAGCCCTGCAAGGTGGACTAAACCATGGAGTAGTTTTTTTGGAGAGTTGACTGATGATAAGAATTGTCTTCTTTTAAAAGATGTGTTGAATAGGATAAGAATTCACACTGTGCTTTACCTTCCTTTAGTATCTTTGAGCTTTGGATTGAGGATGATACTGAGACACAAGAATTAAGCTGTCAAAGGAACTGTGTCTTTCTTTTGTTGCTTTCATCTCCAGCTAGTAGAGTAATTATCATCAAATAATGGATTAGCTGGACTTTTGTGGCATTTTTAAATAAGTAGTTGAACAAGGATTTCAAAGTTACTCATTTTGTTACAGAGATGAATTGATAATTTAACAAATACACTTCTGAATAATGCATTTGTTACAGCCATGGGATTTTTTTGTTGGGTTTTTTGGTTTGTTTTTTATTTTAGTACTGCACTGATTCATCCAAAAAACTCAAGCAGCTCTGCCACCAACATATGTAGGACAGGATGGTGAACATTTTTGTAAAATAGCTGCTCACAGAGATTGTGTAAGGAATAACCACCCATGACAGTCTTGGAATGGCATCTGCCAAGGCCTGTCTGCTCCTGTTACTGAAGTATCTCAATTTGATACTGTAAAAGTGAGGCAGTCTTCTCCCAGATTGTATTCCATCTCCGAGGACAAGGAGGACTAGAATTCCCTCTGTTTGCTCTACTGGCATCTTGTAGCAGGACATCTCTCCTAGAGATGTGTCCTTGGGCTGGACCATGTTCTGGCATCCAATTCCCCTTCTCCTTCCAACCTTACCTGGGGGTTGGATACTGTTTCCTTCTACATTTTTTTGACTTCTAGGCTACTTAAGCTGTTTGATGTGACTGTGTGTACTCCTAATTGCAGCAAATGTACCTTGTAATTTGTAATTGGGTTACTGAGGATATTCTGAGTTTAATTTACCACCTTTTAAAAACCATCTAACTGGAAGCTTCTGATTACAGAGGCTTCTTTTCTATTTTCTTTTTCCCCTCTCTGTGTGCAATGTTTCACACTCTTACATACAGTAATTAATTTATGACATGGATAGTGGGATGGGTTGTGTGTGACTTGGTACCTCAGTTTTCCTCTGAAGGTCGTGCAGAGTTTGCTGCTCTTCAGAGCTGCACTGGTTGTAGGTGTGGAGTTGATCTCACATCAGACTGGACTTTCAGTTGGTTTTATTCCCCATCCTGATGCCTTTGGACATATTCACCTGTCAAATCCACCCCTCCTGCAGGGCCAAGAGCAACATCCTCAATTTTCTCTGTTCAGTTCAGGTCTCTGGACTCATCTGTGGTGTGCAGAGACATGAGCAATCAGACTAAACCTGTCTTGTGTTTTCTCAGTGTGTGTAGAGGATTATCCTTGGTGAACCAAGCAGCTGTTTTATATTCAAACTCTTCCTCCATACCACGAGCTTCCTCTTTTAAACTTTCGTGCCATTGCTGGAGGACAAGGCTCACTTAAGTTGGTGAGATTTGAAAGGTCAGGGCAGAGCTCAGCTTTCAGCATCAGAAAGGTGAAGGGAGCAGCTCCCTCAGGAGGTGGTCAGCCTGTTTTCATTTCTCTTTCCTACTGGCGAGGTACATGGTCAGCTCTCAGCAGATGATAATCAGTCCATTTTCAGAGAATGTCTGAAAAATAGGACTTTTACAGGCATTTGGGCACTTCTTGGAGTTTTCAAGTGTTGATTTAGCAAGCAATCAGGAATGTTGTGTGGAGAGCCTCACTTCTCCACCACAACTTCTCCATTAAACTCATGTTCAGATCAAACACTCCTTGTGCCATTCTGAGGTTTCTTGGCTGAGTTTGGCTGACTTCTCAAAAACGGGGAGAGAGTTGGGCCCTTCTTTTTCTTTTGTTTTTTTTTGGTTTTTTTGCTTCCCTTTTTTTGGCCTCTCTGCACACCCACATGATTTAAATAGCTCTTGTGTGCACAGTCTGGCTAAATTACATGGAGCTCCTTAGGAGTGACCCCATTCTGGGTCCCCATCCTAGTCTGGTTCCAATCCCCATTTTACCACAACACTTCATATGCTCCCTTCTCACTCCTGTTTCTCTTCCCAGTGTCAGGAATTGCCAAAGACCTTTAGGAAGAAAACTACTTGTGTTTGCATCAGTACAGTCATCTAGCTGGTCATGGGGCCTTTTAAATCCCATTATATTGCTCTGGACCCTTGTAACTGGTTTGGAATGTAGATGGAAATTTGACAGAGCCTTTTAAACTTAATGCTGCCACATACTTTGTTAGTCACATTTTCCCCATTCATTCTCTAGGCATTTATATACTGGTTTCTAAATGTTTGAGCAGCATTTATCTTTAAAAAAGCAAAAAAAGAAGTATGTGTCCAAATATGATTTCTAAGAAGCAAGTATTCTCCCTTCTAGGGTTTAAGGAACAATTCTCAAAGCTTATCAGACAGTCAGGAATAAGACTTCTAGTCGAAGGATCATGTGAAAACAAATTGCTCATATCTGCTGTCCTGAACCCAGGGTTAATTACTGTAATGTAGAACAGACTGAGGAAAATGTTGTGTGCAGATCTCCTCAATTAATCCCTTGCCTAGGAAGGAAGCTTTCTGCAGTGAGAAGAACACTACCTAGTCAATTAAATAGCAGGTGTTTCATGGGGAAGGGGTGTGAAATAACATTCCAAGGAATGCCATAAATACATACAGAAAGTGGTGGAATTGAGGGTTAACTAAAATTCTGAAATATAAAACAGATGGATAACAGAAAACAGCACAGTCCAGGTATTTATAGGACAGCCTTTGATTTTCTCTATGGAGTTTTGCCTACTCAAACACTGTCCCTTGGGTATGATTGATTATGTGGGAGTGTATAAAGTCACCTGCCAGCAATAGCTGTGGAAAAAGCATTCAGAAGAGCCTTGGAGGAACACTCCATCACATAGAGAGTAATTAAGCTGTGGAACTAACTGGCACAGAAATTCATTGAAGACCAAAATTGGGGCAAATAAATGGATAACAAGGCCTGTCAGGAGTTATAACTGATGAAGAAACACTTGAGAAGGAATGCTAAAAATCTCAGTTCAGGAATAAGCCTTCCCTTCACAACTGGGGATGTGACAAATGGGGCAGACAATCAGATGTCTGTCTGTCCTGGAGATCTGCTCTGACCACTGTTGATGGGATGGTCAAAGGATTGTCATGCATCAAGTTTAATGACCCCTGTGCATAAATAGAGGTGGATCCCACCCACTTGGAAAACAGACTATTTATCCAGCCCTCTCTCTGTACAATATCCTTCCACTTTTTCTCTATCTTGAGATGTTCTCTTCTGTTGCAGAAGCCCAGACTGAAAATAAGAATAAACTGATAGTTGCCTGCAGCAGAGGATATAAAGGAGAAGGAGTTATTATATCTGTGATTGTCAGAGTGACTCAATTGGCAACAATATTGCTTCCAAACTGGGAGGGTTTGGGTTACTATAACATCACAGAGGATGCTGCCCTGTGGGACTGGAGATTGTTTCTGAGAAAACACTGAGAGAGAAAAAGAAACAGGAGTTAATTGATTATGAAAAATGTTTGAGTCCCTTAGTAAGTAGCACATGTCACCTTTTCTAAGTCCAGAGTTGGTGTTCCAGATGTGGATTTGTGTCACTCATAAGTGTAGTCTTTTACTTAGGAACTTCCCTCATTTATAACATCCATATTCTTCCCTTGTCCTCTCAGTTCAATACTAAAGCACAGGGAAAAGTGTAGACTTTAAAGCATAGACCTAATTTAGGCTTTTAGACCTTTGCAGGCTGAAAGAACTGGGCAGATTTTCAACCACATTTAGAAATCAGCTGGTAAATTTGTGTCACATTAGTGCTTTGAAATCTTGAAAATTAGTGCAGTTAGAAACTTTTAATGTTCGTCTAAAAGTCATATTTTGTCAACTCTTCATGGATTTTTTTTCCTCTTTTAAACAACTTGACTTTAGGATATTAAGTTTTGGCACATGTCCTGTAGAGAAAGAAAAAGCAGCCTCCTGAAATTTGAAAAGTGTTGATATGCCAGTTTAATTTTAAGCTTTATGCTGTCAAAACTCAGCACATAAATCCCAACATTCTTCCAAAATTTCACACTTTGTATGCAGTTATTTTGGCAGCATCAAGCCCTTGCCTATTGGGATGTTAGGAATGGTGAATATTAGTCCCAAGTGTGCCAACTTCAGGACCTGAAGTCCAGGATTACTTTTGCTGCCTATCAGTCAACTTCCCAGGTGAATTAGTCATGGATTATCAATCATAAGGAGTGTGTAGCAATGGTTTCAGTTTTGTAAAGCCTGGCCTAGAAGAGATGACCACATCCATGAGAGCAGCACCAGGGAAGTCTGTACGGGTTAGAACCTTGTGTGGATTTTTACTCACCACCAAAAATTGGGAGATGACTTGCTAAACCCCACCTGGAATAGTCTTATTTTTTCAGCCTGACAGCCAAATAAATGCTAAGGATGGTTGGTGAGTTCAGAGCTGTCCCTGCTGAGCTGCACAACAACAGGCACAACACATATGGCTGTTGTGTGTCTCTGCTCCTTTAGAAAAACACAGATTTGTTGTGAAGAGACCTGAGATTCAACATGACACACGTGACATTTTGCCCACACGTTATTTTTCCTCTTGTGTTCTCACACCATTCCTTGTGGGTTAGTGATACCTATAGATTTGCTACTGAGCAAAAAAAGTCTATTTTTTTTCAGAGTAGCAAGAGTCCATTCTTAAACTTTTTCTTTGTCTTTGTATTTTGAGGTGAATATAACATGTTAAATGTTGGGGCAGTGATTTAGTTCATTGGTTTGGTGTTTCAGCTGATTGGGGTGGTTTGGTTCTGACCAAACTATCAGATAGTAAGCAAGTAAAACATGATAGTTTTAAACTTCCAAAGGGCAAGGAAAAATTAATAGATTCATAAAATAGAATCACAGAATCACTGAGGCTGGAAAAGCCCTCCCAGAGCATTGAGTCCAACCTGTACCTGATCCCCACCTTGTCACCCAGCCCAGAGCTCTGAGTGCCACGTCCAGTCCTTCCTTGGACACCTCCAGGTCAGGTTATTCCACAAGTTTTCATTTTCTTTTGTTTGTTGAGCCATCAGGTATAATTTCTTTAATTAAAAACCCTCCAGGATAAGGAAGATCATGAGACATGAGCACTGTCACTGTTTTAATGCCTCCTCAGCAACAGTGGGGTTCTCAGAGCTACTTCCATGCACATTATAATAACAAATAAACAATGGATTTTTTTTTTATTGGTGTCCTCTCTCAGAAAAACTTCTATGGCAGTGTCCAGAAACAGACTGCAGATTTCTCTGAAAAAAAAGGTATATATATTGCAAGGCAGCTGGAGCAGAAAATGAGCCTGATCTTTCCACTGAAGAAATTAATATTAATATAAGGAGATGTTCATTTTCATCTTTGAAACCTTGAAGATCTGAGGCGGTTCTTTTGGTACGTATATGAAGTTTGTTATGAAAAAAAATCAGAATATTTTCAGAGGAAACTGTCATCATTTTCGTAGGGAAAAAAATCATTCTGCTGAAAAAGCAATTACCTACTGGGGAAAGGAAACCAGTTTGATGGTAAATTGACCACCTATCAAAAATTGATCAGCTTTGCCAGACTGGCTGAGAGAAAGAATTAGCCAGAGACAGATGGAAAGCAGGAAAAGGAGGGGCATAGAGGCAAAGACAGATGCATATCAACACATTTCATTCCTTATCAGAATCACTGCTCTGCAGCCACTTTACCTAAGTAAGGATCAATTTAGTTACAGTCCCTTTCCTCCTCTCTGGGGGACTAAATTTGTGCTATAACTTGGCTGCAGTGGGACTTCAGCATATCTATGGATTGCCATGGATTCAGTTCTCTGTGTTGGAGCCATGGGAAACCTTGAAGTGTCTCGAGGTTGGTGGGGTTTTTTATTTTTATTTTTTAGTTTCACCTGTCTTAAAATGCAAGGTAGCAAATGTTCAATTTGATTGATTTTCTCAGAAAATTCTGCTTAGCTCAATCATTCCTTTCAAGCCATTAACTATGGTTGTCATGTAAACTTGCCACTAAACAAGGCTTCAGCTGCCAATCCTCAGCTAATTTATGGCACAGAAATGTCTTGTTCTAAGAAAGGCACATATTTCTTTGAACGAAATTATTTGCATTACACGCTCTTCTGATTTCTCACCTTGTTGCTTATATTTGTCTGCTGACTTTTATTGTTTTTTTTTTTCTTTTAATATTCAGCAAGACAAAATAATTCTTGCCTTGCCTTGATGGGGAAAGGTCAACAGAGTGCCAAGAAGTGTGATATAGATAATAAATTTGTGTTGTTGAGGGCTTTGAGAAAAAGGCCTGTTTGCTGATGGAGCCAAGCCTTGGCAGTCCAGGAGAGGGGATAGGAGAGGGAATCCCTTCCCAAGCACAAAAAGCAGAAGAAATCTAATGTTGTTTGACCTTTGGGAAGAAAAGATATGGGCAGAAATGGTCAGTAGGAAATGCCATGTTCTTGTTTCTCCACTTCAAGGTTATAGAGGCTTTATAGGGAAGAGCCCTCCCTCCCCCCTGCCTGGAGTGCCACCCCTCTGCCCCTTCTCCCCCAGCACCCCTTTCCCACCTCCTCCACAGGATGGACTTGAATCTTGGAGGTTTTTTCCAGCCTAAATGATTCTGAGATTCTGTTCTATGAATATAATTTTTCCTTGACCTTGGGAAGCTTAAAACTATCCTGCTTTATTTGGTTACTATCAGAGGGTAAGAAGTTAGAACCAAACCACCCCAACCAGCTGAAACACCAAACCAACGAACTAAATCACTGCCCCAACATTTAACATGTCACAGTCACCTCAAAATACAAAGCCAAGGGAAAGTATCTGAGTGCTTCTACAAATCTATAAAGAACCCCAGAGCAGCCTTTTGGGCAGACTGATTTCTAGCTTTGCCAAGCACACAAGTCAGAGGCAGAACATGATGACTGTCACTGTGCTGCAGCCTCTTCCCTAATGAATCCCCCTCCTTCTCAAATTAACCTGAAACAAAGCGAGGAGCGTGTGTTAGTGGTGCTGTTTGGCACAGTCAGGAGTCTGACACTGGATTTCCTCACCATTTGCATTGGAACTACCCAGAGCTAGAGCACAGAAAATAAAATGAAGCCATTGGCAGCAGCAGCTTCTCCATATCCCAGCCAGCAGTTGAGGCAGAGCCATTGCTGCTGTTTTGCTCCGTGGTTTTGTCACAGAAACATTTCCTGCTCACTTTGTAGCTGTGTGTTCAATGATAGCAGCAGTTCTTACATAGCCAAGACAGAGAGACTTTAACAGGTTTTACCACTAATTCCACATTTCCCTCTGCTCTGACTGGTTAGAACAAGCCATAGCAGCACATGGGGGTAATATTTCAGTCAACCTTGAATGCCAAGAAGCCTCAGCAGCTTGGATTTTAGCATGTGATTGCTGCCTAAAGAAATACCCCGTGCTCCTCCTCGATTTAAATATTAAGAAACTAATTTTGTTGCTGGCAGGAGTAGTTTCTCAGGACAAATTGTGGCAGAGACCTATTGACAGTCTGAGTGTCGTGGAGAAGTAAAAGAGCTGCTCAGAGCTGACAAGATGCTTCGAAAAGAGCTCAGCTGTTGTTTGGAGATCCAAATGCTTGGGCTGCATTTGGGACAGCTCCTTCCTCTTGGCACCGGTGGCAAATCCTCCACCTTGAGAAGTCTGGTCAGTGTTGAGGGCTCTGGAAGCTCTGACCACTGCAAGCGCTGGGTAGAGATGTGAGCACAGAACAGGTCATGAGCCAAGGCAGAATGTGGGCCCACACTCCACCTTGGTATTGCTGCTGGTACTTGGGAGAACTTCTTTAAAGGTGCTTTTTGCCTGCGTTTTAGTTTTAGCAGTGAAAGCCAAACTGTTCCACAAGACAAGGGTAAGCACTTTGTTCCCCGTGGTGTTGAGTTCTGCTTGCCTTTGTGTCATGCAGGTACATGTTAAAACCAAAAGCAAACAACAAAAACTGTACCTGTGAGAAAACTGAAACCGATCCTGAGTTTTGTTGTTGCCAGGAAAAATGAAGTGCTTTTATCAAGCTATTAAAAATGATAAAAGGGCAGTTTTTAAATATTAAAGTAAAAGACCAAAAAACTCTCCTTTGTCCCTAAATGAAGAAGGGAACGTTGCCAATATGCATGTTGCTTAGAAAAGTAAAATGGGATGTTGTTGCTTGTCTGGAAACAAAAATTGGTATCTAGAGGCAGGAACCTTTCTGAGGTGATTATTGTTGAATACATTGTGTATCCACTGCACCTGCCAGGTAGAAGATCTCCATTTAAAAGAGGAGGGAGAGATATATTGATGGCATCAGGAGGAAATTTTCTGCTTCACCTAGGATTTTTTAAAGTCTTAAGTAATTTTTATTTATTTCTTAAGCAGTACTACAAACTATAATAGCGCAGTCACCAAATACAACTTTTCCCCAACATGGCTGTGAATATACATACATATATGGTTATGAATACACATGAGAGAGGTGAAAACCCATATTTTAATTAGAAATTAAAACAAACCCATGAAGAACATTAGCAGCATAGGTGAAAAATTCCTGTTCCCTTCTGAGCTGGATGCAAGAGATTTCAAGTCCCTCATTGGAAAAGAGGGTGCAATCCCTGCATGATACATAACCAAAACCAATCTTACTTGTGCTCCAGGAATTAGCAGTTGGTAAATTTTAAAATATATAAATCCTTTCTAAGTTAAAATGAGTTAAACCCCTAAGGCTGTTGCAGGATTTTCTTTACCCCCATGCACACTGTAGGTCTGATTTGAAAATGTTGTCAGCTCAGAGCAGTAGATGCCCATTTTTTCTTGTGTGTAAGTGCTTTGTTGAACTTCATTTCCTCCAGTGAAAATCATTTACCACAGAGCAGAAAAATGAAGAATGAGTTTGTAGGTGCTGCTCATTAGAGGTACCCCAATAGAACAGAATGGTTTGGAGAAGTAATTAAGCCAGATCTGTTTGGAAAGGGAGCCTAAAACTTCCCCAGAAGAAGGATTGATGTGAGATTTTTGGTCTCCATTTATAGGGACCTTATTATTGTATGGCATTTGGAGCCCATACAGATTTGATCTGACCTTCTAATTGGGTGCAAGTCCCCTCTACCTTCATGTGAGGAGATCTCATGTCTGGGAAAGTTAAAATTGTTCTCACACTGCTCTTAACAGCAAAAATACCTCTGGAGGAGATTGATTTAGCGCTGAGAAGCACAGAAAATTATAGAATATATGGGTGATTTTAGGCATTTTGTCTGCTCTGCTGATAAGATTAAAAAATTACTATATGCAATCAAGTCTTTTAAGTATTGGGGCTTCTGTTTCAGAACCTCCTCAGCTCCTCTGTGAATAACTCACAGTTTCCATATTTTTACATCTTGGATTTCAAAGTCTTCCTGAAGTCTGAGCAAGGTGCTGTGAATGGGCACCATAGAAATTTGGAGATATTACCCAGAAGGGTGAAGTATTTCTACAATTGGAAGCAAAAGAATGGGCAAAATTCCATACTTAAAATTAACTAATTTAATTGAACTGAGCCTTAGTAATTATCACCATTAAGCCAAGTGCTTGTGGGAGATCCTGTATTGTGTAGAGCTGAAGTGATTCCCACCCTTACAGTTATTCACACATATGAATATGAGCCTCTCAGCACAGACGGGATACAAAAGAGGTATTTGCATTTGTGCCAAACTAAAAAGAGTGGCATTTACACTGATGAAACAGAAGTTCCAGGTACACTGATCTTGTCAAATTTAAAATCCACTTATTCTACCCTGGGCACTGACATTAAAATGGGAATTGAAATTTTGTGCCTGTGTTTTAGTAACAGGAAAATATACACTGAAAAAGGTTGTTATTTACCCCAGAAGAGGATCAGGTACCAAAGAGAGCCCTTCACTGTTTAAATTAAGGTTCTTTAAATAGCAGGGCAGGATTCCTGAGGGTTAACATGACTGCCCTGCAAATACTTGTGCCAATAGGATTATCCAGTAGGATTCCCATGTTTGGCACACTTTTATTAGGTGCGTGTCTAGAGCAGTAGAGAGCTGCACACAGTATTTTGGAGCTATTTTTCAAAGCAGACTTGGTGTAGGTTCTTTGTGATTTACTTTCCTGTTAAACTGCTCAGTCTCAAGGATCATCAAGCGCCTTAATTCCCTGGGTGTTCTGTGGTTCCCTGGCCACACCCACCAGAGGAGACCTTGGAGCACAGGGATGGTGAGTGCTGGATGTCACTACGCTGCACAAGAGGTACCTCTTGGAACTGCAGGCTGTGATTCCTGAATGCAAGGAGTAGTTGTAATTAATTAGCAGTGTCGCTGCTGCAGGGCACAACTTGGGCTGTTGGGTGGCTCTGGAGCAGCTGGATGCTGTGGTCACCCCCTCAGCAGAGGGTTTATAGCAACCTCAGATCCATCTCTAATCTGCAGTCAGAGTAGTTGGTGCAGTGCAGCCCAAACATACAGAGTTTCTCTTTGAAAATAATTACCAATAAAAAAAAATCTCTAAAATGCAATGGTCTAGCAGAGAGTCATTCCACAATAACAGCAAAAAGCCACAGTGCCACTGTATGACACAAAGCAACAATAAATTCCTTGGTACAGTCTTACAGGCACAGCAAAATCTGGAAGCTGGGACACCTCTGCTCTTCCCACCTCTGGTAATGTTTTGTTTCACCTTGGATAATTCACTATGTGCTTATTAGTGCAGATTGCTGTCCCTAAATAATAGTACCTACAGTAATATTTACTTCTAATAGAGATTTAAAGGCCTGATTAAGCATTCTAAACCTATATATAATCTGTAGTATAGCTTTTATTATTATTAAATGTGTGGTTGTGATTAACACTTGGTTAGTGTTGCTCCCATTCAACCTTATTTGGAGTCTTCATCTGTTTTACTCTGCCCATTATACTGGATATTTTTTCTAACATTAGACATTTCATATGGTTTTAAGTAGTTTCAGAAAGAAATCTCTTACTCTGCTTGTATATTCTTAATCTTCATATGACTGGCTCTCAGCACAAGTCAAACTATTCTCCCACCCAGGAGAGATCAGACCAAACAATCCACACAATTCAGATTTATTTAATAAACTCAAATGGTTTACTTATGAATATTTCATGCTGCCTCACTTTTACCCACAATAGAGTCATGCTGAATGTCTATATGATCAGACTGTGCAGCAAGCAATGGAAAACATATGTTCTATATAGTTTTCTTAACAACTTGCTGAAGTGAGAACACCTGGCATGGTTGGAAAAAGGATGCAAAGGAATGGTTTCCCTTTGTTATTTGCACTTTTGAAATTTTAAGTTGCATCCCAGCAATAGTCATGTTGTTAACTTTAGGAAAATATATTAAAATATATTTTAAAGTTTTATTATTTAATTAATGAAATATTGGTTGCCACTTGTGGTAAAAATGCGCTTTGCTTTCCTCAAAGAGTTTTGTGGGTACAATCAGGAATGAAGACAAAAGCAATGTCTTGCTTTTGCAATATTTTGCTGCCTATAAAATCTTTTTAGTTGCTCTTCATATGCCTAAATCATGGATGAGATGATGGTAACAGGCTGAAAGCAGCACTCCATTAGCTGACAGGTGGGAAACCCCCTGTAGTTCTTGGGCATCAATTCTGCATGTGACACAGGCTCCCTGTTTTCATGGAAATGGAAGTGGCTCCACATCTAAATAGCACTAAAAATCTAAACTTGTAACAGTAAACTAAATTAAAAAAGCTCACCTGGTTCTCAAAATAGACTTGCTGCCTGTTCAATGCAAGGTATGAGAAGTGTTCAAAAGAGTCATGGTCAAAATAAATGTTTAGGTTTCTCCTGTAACTATTTCAAATGTGCTAAAAGAGTGTGGTGGCATTTCTGCTCATCTTTGATAATCACAATAGATAAGGGGGAATGGCTTCAAACTGACAAAGAGAGAGGTTTGGATGGGATATTGGGAAGAAATTCTTCCTTGTGAGGGTGGGGAGGCCCTGGCACAGGTTGCCCAGAGAAGCTGTGGCTGCCCCATCCCTGTGAGTGTCCAAGGCCAGGTTGGAGGGAACAGTGAATAATTTGCTATAATGATACAACCCCAAGTATTTAGAGCAGATTTTAGCTAGGGAGGGGTCAGGTCAATCTAACTGTGTGAGAAACAGTTTACAAAATCTGGTCAAGTACAATAGCTGGTGAGAAACCCATTATCAGGTTTAATAACTCCTTGGTGGGTGACCTGTGATGGTATCAAGCTGCTACAGTCTGGAGTGTTCATGCTACAAGCAGAAAATCTGTTACTCCAGGGAGAATATTTGTGTGTGCCTGTGCTATAAAATAGTGGTAAAACATAAATGTACTTTGGGTTAATAATTCTGAGTGCTCTGAATATACAGGGGGAGAATTGGAAAAAACACTCCAAAATGATAACTGTTAAAAAATAGTATGAGATGGTAATATCAGGGTGACCTGATTGTGGCCTCCCAGGAGCTGAAGGGAGCTACAAGAAAGATGGAGAGACACTATTTACAAGAGCCTAGAGGAAGAGGACAAGGGGAATGGTTTCACACTGACAGAGGGCAGTGTTAGATGGGATGTTGGGAAGAAATTCTTCCCTGTGAGGGTGGTGAGGCCCTGGCACAGGTTTCCCAGAGAAGCTGTGGCTGCCCCATCCCTGGAAGTGCCCAAGGCCAGGTTGGACAGGGCTTGGAACAACCTGGGCTAGTGGAAGGTGTCCCTGCCCATGGCAAGGGGTGGAATGAGATGATCTTTAAGGTCTTTCCAACCCAAAGCATTCTATGATCCTGTGATTGTTCTTATAACAGTTGACCCATGAAAGCTCTGAGTGTGATGTCTCAGTGTACTTTCCCTAAGGAAGGGTAACTGAAAAGGGTTGCTTTGCATGTTTTTGTCTTAGTGAGCTGTGTCAATGGTTGGTTGAGAACATGGTAATGCAGAAAAGGGACTTGCTAGACCAGATCACTTAAATGGTCTTGCTGGAGACCCAGCCTAACTTGGCATAGACCGGCATAAGAATCCTCTCCTGGTTATCTCTTTAAGCCAGGGGTCTTCCCTGTCAAGAGTTTATAAAATGACACTGTAAAAACAGATGAGGAGCTCCCTGTGAGGAGCCATCCCAGCCATCAGGCCTGTCCTGGTGCCAGCATTGCCCTTTCAGCAGAACCTGGAAGCTGCCAGCTTGGGCAGCCCCTCTCTGCACTTGGCACTCTCAAACAAACTAATCGTCAAATGGACACATTTCCCCACATTTCCTTGCCACTGGTAAAGCCAATCTGAACCTGTTTCCTGCTGGTTTAGTTTCAGATGTTTTTTATCTGCTGAGCCCTCCCTGTCTGGGAAACCTTTAGCTGGCAGTGGCTAACTCAGAGCAGAGGAGTATTCCAGCAAAAATGATGGGACAAATTATTTTATATTCATTATGGAAACCAGTGGGGTTATTATGGATACTGATGGCACCTCCTGAGATACAATCAAATGTAATAACCTGCTTCCCATGCTCTGCAGAGCCAATATGACTCTTGGCATCACTTGACAGGATTTCTGGCAATAAACTGTGCCAGGAGGTTATGGATGGTTAAATACCTTTCATGAACAGAGCCACCCTCTTGGATAATGACAATAACAAACTGATTTCAATGTAAAGCAAATTCAATAAAACTGATTAAATACAGATTGCCAGACTGTTCTCTGGTTTACAACAGGCAATGGTTGAACGGTGCCAAATGGATTTAGTTTTCCCCTGATACAAAAGGACGTGAAATCTGTTACTAATTTTGTTAAGAAGAAAAGTGCTCCCAATAAAACATGGTGTGGTTTTCCTCAAGCTGTTTCTGCCTTGTAACCTCAGGAAAGTAGTTTTATGAAGTGAAAAATATATTGGGAGCTTGTGGTTGAAAACTCTGACTGTTCACTGGCGTTTGGTTTTGTCTTGGGGAGGAGAAACAGTGCAAACTACAGCCAATACAATACAATACAATACAATACAATACAAAACATACAGCCAATATGGGCAAACTAGATTTGTAGCACACATGGACTGATCAGCAGGACATGGGATTGCTCCTGTACAACAGAGAGACACAAACAAAGGAACACAGGGGTGTAAGGAATTTTTTTTTTCTGTGCATAATTACAAAGTTTAGCCTGAACTACCCATCTGGGTTCTCCAGATTCTCACGTGTGTGTTTGGTGCTGATTCTGGGTGCTTGATTTGGATCCAAGAAAATTTTCCTGCAGAAATTCTTAGTTTTCTCTTGGCTTCCCCTTTTCCTCTTCCTGGGTGTCTTTGACTCACACATACTGGTGTGGTAAATGAGGCAGTGAATGTGTTCAGCTGGAATGATTCTACATTTATCCATTTATGGGTTGTTTTATCAACATGATACCATGCAATGAAAGATGTTACTGCCTTAAAGTTCAGGTTCATAAGATTCAGAAATTATATTATCAGCGATCAGAATTACTGATAAAATTACAAGAATCCCTTATCTTTTCCAAAGGGAAAACACCTCAAACTTCTGTTTCCATCCTGCTCTTATCCCTGCCTTGATTTCTTTCACCATTTCCTTGCTGCTTCTACAGGAAAAGTGTGAAGGACCTTTGGTGTGTGAGTTCCAACTTGTACGTGAGCTTTGTTCAGCTGATGATTTGAACGCGAAATTTCATCTCCATTTTAATGCTGTTGGCACCAGTGAAATTTAATTAAATTTTACTTCATTGGATTTTTATTAAAGATGACTTTTGCTCCTGAGTTTTACTGAAGAAACAGAGAACATCAGAAAGGCTTCAAATACCATGATGAACAGACAGAGTAAAGAGAAAAAACAGATCCTGATGAGTTCATTGAAATGATCAGATACAGAAGAACAGCCAGGGAAGCATCAATAATAATTACAACATTATTTAATTATCAATTTTTATTTTTAATTAAAGATATTAGGCAGCTGAATACCATCAGCTGCCTAATATCTTTAATTAAAACTTAATTTCACTTTTCTCTTTCTCAGTCTCACACGTGTGCAATTAATCAGCATAAAAAATTATCATGATTTGCTTTATCTCCTAATGATGTTGCATTGTTTTCTGTTGGAATATTTCAGCAGTGTCTTTCAAAGAACTGGAACTTATTAAATACTTATTTCCTCTCTTTTACCTCTCAACACACACCACGGGGGTGTTGCTCTTTATAACTACGTTGCAAAGGGCTGTTTAAGGCACCAGCACCATCAGAAGTCACCTGAGTGTGGCATTTCACCCCAGTAAAGTTCACTTTTCTTACCCTGTTCTACAGTTCATGCTCAGATCCCTCCCCCTTTTCTCAAGGTTTTGGTGCAGAAAAGGAGGGAACTGTGTCAAAATGAAAATAACTTTATGGCTTCTCTTCTCTTCTCTATGGCTTCTGTTCTGTGTGGGTGGTGTGATATAGTGAGATTCAAACAAGCCTTTGCTCTTTCATTGTTCCACAAGTCTTGGCAGTGTTTATCATTTCAAAAAAGAGAAATTTCAGGAGACTATGATTCCCTTGCCAAAATGACAATTCATTGTTAAAAGGAACAGCAGAAAAGCTTGCTCCCAGAAGATTTCACAATGTGTTTGATATAATGGGGGGCGTTATTTTCTTTTACTAGTGAAATATGCAACAGGAAACATTTGCAGAGTAATAATGTCACCAAAATTCTTAGGAGATTATTGAGTGTTTTTTCTTTTTCCTTTTTTTTTAACTATGAGTCTACCTCTGGTGAAAAATCTTACTCAATAGTTAAGGAAAAACTTCATATTTCTGTTTTCTCTCTGTGTAGTGTGGACAAAACATGTATCCTTTGATGAACCCATGCAGCTCATATGAGCAGTGCTGAGATAACAGTCCAAGGCTTTATTTCATATATAATACTGAATTATTTGCAGAATCTAAATCCATATAAAAATTGTGACAAAGACAGAACTTGGCTCAAGGCTCAGTGCAGGGCTTCTTATCTTCAGGGGGTGGTGGCACAGAGGTGGAACAAGGTGGGGATGTGATGGGGAAGCAGAAAAGCCCATTTCTCTCCTGGTGCAGCTCCTGGGTAGGGAAGCACAGACTGTCCTGTGCCTGCAATGTGACATTTTATAGGAAGCAGAACCCTAATCAATAACTGACTGAGCCCAGCCTGCTGCTCCAATGCCTGCAGGGGCTCGAGGCAAGGCTCAGGCACCAAAAATCCCACAGATCTTAATGTGAGTCATAAGTGACCATGACTAGGGGGGGAAAAAGCCCAAATAAACTTCTTTATTTTTTTGTCCAGAGATTGCTATAAGTTGTATGTGACATTTAGTACTCAGTTAAAGCTGAAACCTTTGTGGCAGGGCTCGCAGATCTGAGTGGTCTGAGGAAATAACACCATTTCCTCAAGTGTGTGGAGGCGTTTGCACTCAGTGGATGAAAACCCTCCACTGGTGCTAAATTAATCTGGGGAAGAGAGGAAAAAATGTACTGCTTTGAAAAAGGTTTTCTGCCTCTCTTTTTTCATTGTTAAGACACGTTCTGGATTTAGGCAAAATGTAGGGCTTATTTAAGACCAGATTTTGCATATTTGTATCCAATTCTCCCAACATTAATGGCATTAAGCTTCTGGCTTTCAACTGTAAAATTAAAATCAGTGGAATTACTCAGGCACTTAAATTTAGACACCTGTGTAAGTATTTGCAGGACAGAGTTTTAAGGTGTATATGGGTTATGACCATGTAGACAAATATACTTTTTCTTTATTGCCAACATAAAACAGTATTTCATTGCCTCATATGTTTCCTTCTGCCAGCACAAGAGAGCAATGTGTAAAGCTAAGCTGCTATTTAAGAGAGGTTAAATAACAAAGAGCAAAATATTAACCAAGTAATAACTTCACTCAGGCAATAAAGAGCCTGCCATTCTTCACTCCTGTGCTTTTCCAAGTTGCTGTTTGATGGTTCAGCACTAAAACAATGTTATTTTCCAGGTTTGTTGGTTAGCTTTGGTTTTTTCAAGACTCTCATTTATACCCTTGCCAGCTATGAGAAAAACAGACAGTTGTTCTTCATGTTTTTGGTGATGTTCAGACAAGTGTCAAAGGAGAAATTCAGTGCACAGACAGTTTGAGCAAGCACATAGAAATGTAAATTTATTGTCTTTTGGCAAAGATCAAAATCCCCTTGTTTGTGGGCTGAAAGGAAAAGATTACAGCTAGGAAAAAATAAGGAGAGTGAAAATCACAGCGGGGGCAGTAAAATATTCTTTGTTTAGAATAAACTTTGTACATGGACGTGGTCCTGACCTCTGAAATCTGCAGTAGCTCAGTTTGGGAAGCAGATTTTAATGCTATGACGATCTTAAGATTTGGCAACATCAGTTTGAACTCTGACAAAAAGAGTGTTTATTCTTTTTCTATTAATCTCACAAAGTTTTGCTTCAGTAACAGCATAACAGCTTTCCTCAGCATTGTATCCACCTTTCACCTGGTGTGCTGAGCATTCCTGCATCCTCAGAGCCACCTCCAGTGTAACTGCAGAGCTGGCTCTCAGCTGCTGTGGCACCACTGCCTGCCAGGGATGGGGAGCAGGGAGGGAACTGCAAGGAAAGCTGTGGGTTTGTTTGCAGCCCTCAGAGTTTCTGGGCAAAACATTCCTTGGCATCTAACTCAGAAATCTGCTGGAGGAACAGTGGAGGGGAGACTGTGGGAATTGTGGTGCCCAAATTGGCAGGGGGTGGGAAATGATACAGAATAAAGAAAAATATGACAGTAAAGTCCCCTTGAAATGCCACCCCTCAGTAAGAGCACAAACTGCAGGAGGAGGTGAGCTGGAGGAGCTCCCATCCTCAGCCATGACTGATTGCAATCACTTAAAAGGAGCAGCAAGAGAAAATAACACAGGACAGCCCTATTATACTCTTCATTTTTTTCCCCCTTGCATGCTCAGGCGTTACACAGATTAGTCTAGTAGCAATTCCAAGGACTGGTAACTGCTAGGAATACAGCCCATCCATTGGATTTACCTGTCTGGAGGTTCCCACTGCCAGCAGACACCAACACTCCTTCTGGGATTGCTATTGGGAGCTTCCCACACAGTAGCACAGTCCCCTGGGCTGCTCGGCCAGGCTCTGCCTTGAGAAGCCAAAGTGATGGGTGCCTGTGCCTTATCAAATGATCCTGATTTAGTTATTTCTCTAATGAAAGATCATGCAGAGCAGTAAAATCTGGACTCTGAGCATTAATGGCATAGTTGAATTACGAATAACTTCTGAAGATTAATAGATATGGATTAAAGACCAACAAGTAAAGCTGAAGCTCTCTGGAGGTGATAACATCGTGTTCAGGGCCAAAGGTACCCCTCTGAACCCAGCACAAGCTCCTCCCTCATCACTGGCACAGGGCAGGGTTAGTCTGGGGCATTGAGGCTTTTGCAAGGACTGAGGAACAGACACTTGGGAAAGGCAGAGCAGGTGTTTCCAGAGATGAAGAGACTCTGTTTATGTGAGGTACTTGTTGCTTAATTGAAACTTCAGGGTTATAGAATCACAGGATCACTGAGGTTGGAAAAGCCCCCCAGGATCATCCCTTTACCCAAACCCCACCTTATCCCCCAGCCCAGAGCACTGAGTGCCACGTCCAGTCGTTCCTTGGACACCTCCAGGGATGGAGACTCCACCTCCTCCCTGGGTGGCCCCTTCCAATGCCTGACCACCCTTTCCATGAAGGAATTCCTCCTGATGTCCCACCTGAACCTCCCTTGGCACATCTTGAGGCTGCTTCCTTTCATCCTGTCTCTTGTTCCCTGGGAGCAGAGCCCGACCCTCACCTGGCTCCACCCTCCTGTCAGGGAGTTGATAACAATTCCAAGTGTTCTTCTTTTCAAAGCATGAACAGATATGGGCAGCTTGAAACTATCAATGAAAGATCAGATTTTTTTTCTTTTCTTTTTCCTCGCCAGAAGAGCAATATTTCATTTTGGATTTCTATCAATTCCCAAGAAATAGTATTAGTATTACTGCAGGTTGATTCAAAAGTACTTTATATTTTGCATTATCATATTCTCAGGCTTTAAGCCTGATTCTGGAAGCTTTTGTACATTTTTCTGATGAATAGGCCATCTGAAATCACTTTTATTCAGACTAAAGTCAGACTGTACATGGATAAATGAGTACTGCAGAGAAAACCAGAGGAATCTGAGATGTGCCCCTTTATGTTTGAAATCCTGACCTCGGTGAAATCAATGCCAAAGCATTTCCTGAATTCTCTGAAATCAGGATTTCACAGGTTTCCGCAGTGGAATTGCCCTGGGCCTGTGTATATAGAAGCAAATTTTTCACCTGGTAATGATCTGGGGAGAAACCTGAGCCCAGGCACACACTGAAAATGATGTTTGGGGAGCTGCTGCTCCAGCTCACACCTGACAAAACTGCTTAAAATAGCCCCTGTATTCTGCTAAAAATTCTTTTTTGGGGAGCAGCTCAGCATCCAACAAAAAAGGAAAACAAAAATCACCTTGTGGAGCTTTGCCAGGTTTTTCCTGACAAGACAGTGTATTCATGTCTCTTGGAGGGATAGCAAAGGTTTATTCATTCTAATTATTCCTGCTTTTACCCTCTATACACGCATTTTTAATGAAGGTGAAAGAAAATAAACTAGTTCATACAAGAGCTTCTGGATCCATCCTGGAGCTTTGTCTGGCAGAGCAACCAGAAAGCTGGCAGAAGGAGCTCCAGGAGGATTTTATAGGACTTCTGGCAATTCCTGGCTGCTAAAATTCCTCTCTCAGGGAGGTGCTGTTTGAGGCAGTTGGGAGCAGAGGCTCCTTCCAGCCCCTGGTTCTGTGCCAGGCACAGCTCAGTGATTCTGGCACAAGGCTTAGGGAACTGTAGGGAAATGAGCTGGAGTGTTTTAATGGGAAGCTACTGCCTTTTCCTAGAGAGGAAACAGCACCTTGTGGCATGGAGGGATTGAGGGATGGCATTTCTGGAGTTTCCCTTTCCAGTTTTCTTCTCCCACTTGATCCCACACACGTGGTTTCAATATAAATTCTCTTCTATTAGCATCTGAGCCAAAATGGGGAAGGATGTCAAGCAGAAAATCAGAGCTAGGGCAATATAGGTGAATTATTGTAAACACCAGAGGCTTCCTCAGAAGTATTAAAAACACACAGAAATTATGTTATTTGAACATTCTCTGTAATAACGTGGCTTGTGCTTTCATGGCCATCCTTTAAGTGTAATGGTATTAGCAGACTGAGGTAATATTTGCAATATTTATGACAGAGAAGTTGCCTGAATCTGTTGAATATGCCTGAATATGCTTTTATGTAATAAAGGGCTCTGTTTGACATGGATTAATGCTCATGGAAACATTTTTATTGGATATTTCAGTAAATATTTCCTTGCTCGTTCTACACGATATTTTATGCAATTTTTAATGGAACCATCAAAAATGTTTACAAATCTGCTTCTGAAATGGCAGGTTTTGATGTCTTAATTTTCCCATGAAGTATGGTTGGCCTTCATTAGAATTCAGGATTTTAAGACTCTTGGATATAATCCCTCTATATAATTTACAAGGAGCTTAAAGCTAATAAACAAAATCCTTACTCTGTGGTCTCTCTGAGAACCCTCTGCTTTGTTTGGCTTTTCTTTTTGCTTCTTTAATCTGGATATTTCTGCAGAGCACAGGGGATGTGCTGAGGTAGAGCTGCATAATGAAAAGTCAATTTGATTGTGGGCTGCAGATGTGCAGAACAGTTTGAAAGAAATTGGAGAAGAAACAATAAAGATTTCATAGACTGGTAGAGCCTGCAGCTAAACTCTTACTTCTCACTTCCATGGAGGTGATTTGGGTTTGGAATAGTGATCTCTGCAAGGTTACAAGGAGAAGGGGGGTAGGGTTGCTCCTCTGGCTCAGCAGCTGAGGTGAGTCAAAACCTGCAAGGGTATTTTCCACCTAAAGAGTTGTAGTTTAGTGTATAGGGATTAGTTCCTTTTGGAGAAGGCTTTCACAAAAATAAATAACAACAAAACCCCCACAACAAACTCTACAGGTAAATATTACTGTGATTTTCACCTTTATCATCTCTGTTGTACGACAGGGTGACCTGGAATCTTCAGCCCCTGAACTCTGAACTTGCCCCTTTTACACTCTTTCAGCCTAAGCAAAGGGGAAAAAACCAAACCACTGGGTGGATTTCTCACTTAAGTAACACTTTGGTGTTAAATGTATCAGTTACATCAGGGACTGGTCTCGGAAATTGTTAATAAGAGTTGTGGAGTCCCGAGGACCTCGGGAGGTAATTACTTCATTAGTAGTTTGACGTATCTGGCACTTGAGAAGATTAAAGGAGAGCTGGGTTATCTCCCCATTTTAAGCGTGAGAGGTAGAAGCATGAAAAACACCTCGCTTAACCTCCTGGAATGCCCAGCCTCTCAAGCTGATAAATGAGATTTTACCTGGATAACTTGCATTAATACTGAATCAGGAGATTTTCATATAATGTGTCTTTCTGCAGAGCTATGGGTTTAACTACACAAGGGATCATGAAGACTTTCTTATCCCCCCCCAAGGCCTGCAAAGACAGGTTGACCCACAAATTCAAAGGCTATGAAGGGCTGGCAAATCATCCATCTTTACCTTATTTCTACCACCATTTTTAAAACAGGAATATAATGATATTTAAAAAAAAATATTCTCATTACACATTTCGTGTCCTTGGGTATATGAGTGTGTCAGTGAATGTGGCAAAGCAAGGAAGGGGTGAACTGGTTTCATGCTGGCTTGGTTTTTATAATCTTTTTTTTTTTTACTTCTGGCAAAATAACGTGAAATTGGTTTTGAAAAACTTTATTCAACATGAAATATTTGTTATTGTGTTACTTCTCTTTGAAAAATTGATTAATTCAGAGAGGAACACCTGTAATTTTAAATGAAAAGTCAAAACACTTCATTTAGAAGAAATCAAAATGAAACATCCCCTGAAAATTCATTTCCCTGTCAAAATGATTTTTTATGTTCAAAGAAGTGAGTGATTTTGATTGCTCTAAGCTTGTGTTCTCTAAATATTTACCATTGCTATTCATATAATTTTCAATGATTAGTCAGCCCATCATTTCCTCCAACAAAATGCTGTAGAATTCAGAATGGTCTTTGAGGATACTTTTAAAAATACACCTGATCTCTGCACTAAATTTACCTTTGCTCTTCACAGAGCTATTTAAATCTTTCTCAGCAGATCTGCAAGTTCTCCATTCCAATTTATTTCCACGAATTAGTACATATCAGTGCTCAGGTCACGTCTTGTCTTTCTCCTAAATGTAGCTTCTAAAACTATAAATGGTGTTATTGATTTATTCAATTTCTTGTGGCCTTCATTGAACTCCTCAGTTGTGGACTTCAGAACAGGGCACAGTGTTCCAGCTCTTGAAAACACCAAGACTTACAACCAGAAATACTGTCAACATTCTCTTTCTACTCGACATTCCTTTTGTCTATAAGAAGTAATATGTTAAAAGGCACTATTTTATCTATAATTTACAGTTGGCTGTAATTTTACCAAAACAAAATCCTGTCTTTTTAACAAGATCTGAGTCCCAAGAAATTACGTGTCTTGGTGTTGATTATGTTTAGGCTTTTCATTCTTCACTGCTGCAGTCCAAGGGATGCCCAGTGCTGTGTCCAGCAATTAGCAGAACTGTCACCTTGTCTGGGGGACAAGGTGGGGATGGTCAAAGGTTGGACCTGATGATCTTGGAGGTCTTTTCCAACCTAAATGATTCTGGGATGAAACCAGTGAGCTGCAGGTGCTTTATCTCTTCAGAGGGATGAACCATGAGCCAAAGCAGGGTGTGCAGGGTCCCCCCAGATTCCACCAACGTGAGAAGGAAGGTGAGAGGCTTCAGGTGTGGGCCCTGCTGTTGCCAAGGGCACAAAGTACTTCCCTTCCCTCCAACTAAGGAAAAATCAAGAAGCAGGCATTCCCAACCAGCACCATGAGGGATGAACAGCCTTTGGCAATATTCTGAGAGGCTTTTTCATATTGATGGGAACAGGGCAGAAGCACCCTGGGGGGTTTGGTGGGTCTGTGCACAGAATAATGTATTTCTCAACAAGAGTGGGAGTTGTAAAGTCTCTTCCCTGATTTCTCTTTTCAGCTTTATGAACTTCACCTTTCAGGCTCATTAAAACTGAACACGTTACACTGGTCACATACAGAACTTGTTCTGAATTATTCCAGTTGTTTTCTTCCATTTGAATTAACAGCTGAACTTCCCTCAATAAGTCTTTAATTATAATCAGCAGTATTTCTCTCTTTATAGCTGCTCCTGTTTCCTTAACAGGTGGCATTTTTAAATAAGATTTCAATCAATTTTTTTTCAATTATAAATGTGTCCGTAAGAAACAGGTTAAACAGCAAACAAAACAGTAATATTTGCTGTGATCATGCATGAAAACACCCTTTTCCACAACCAGGATTTTGAAAAGGATTCATGTAATAACTTGTTTTCTTCATTTGTATAAACTTGACCTAACTCACTGCTTCTCTTACAAGGAAAAAAAAAATGATTTATACAGTAATTTTCCCAGTGAAACAGCTATCAGATGTACAACAGTTCTACAGATGATTTGCCTTTATTGTTTTAAATTCATAAGAAGGCTGTGCGTTTCAAACTTAGGCATAGCAAAAGTTTTCCTAATTTAAAATCAAGACAAGGAAATATATTCCGTTTTCTTCTCTTTCCTCTTCCGGCCCTATTTTTGGTGAAAGCAAACTGCTAATTATTTCATTTCATATGTCTTTGGATTGGTGCGTTTAACAGACTAAGCAAACAAAGAAAAGGTGTATTTTAGCAGGAAAAAAAACATTTTAAAATGAGGTTTTATGCATTGAAATGTATATTATTTATAGCTGACCAGAGCAAACTGGGGATGGAAGTTAATGTATGAATTGCAGAACCCCCCCCGAAAATGCCAGCCCTCACTGATGTGAGCCATGAGCAGATAAGGGAAATATTGTTCAGCTTCCCTTCTCTGGTGGCTAATTGGTGACTCACAAACACACAACCAAATGTCACGGTTTCAGATGGTTTGTGTGACGTGATGATTTCAGTCCTTCACCTCATTTCTGCACTTGAGGGGAGTTTGGGTCACTTTATGTGCTCAGAGACAAGACAGAGATCATGCTCTTCTTCCCTGACCTCAGAAACAAAAGACAATGAGCTGATCCTGTGAGAACAGGCCCAACCAACATTCCCTGGGGCTGCCAGGGGTGGCTGGTGGCAGATACAGGATCTTTATCAGACAGGCGAGTTATGGGCGTGGGGATGTGACAAGCCCCTGCAAATCTGCTGGCACTTCTCTCCTCTGCAGGAGAGATTAAAAAAATCCTAAACAAATTAAGACTTTGCAGGGGAAGCTTTAGGGAGCTTTTCCTTGTGAAAGTTTGTGACCAGCAGGGCTCCACAGAACCACAGAAAAGCCCTCCCAGACCGTGGAGTCCACCCTGTGCCCGATCCCCACCTTGTCACCCAGCTCAGAGCACTGAGTGCCACATCCAGGGTGTTCCTTGGACACCTCCAGGGATAGGGACTCCAAATCTCTCTGGGCAGCCCCTTCCAATGTCTGACCACCCTTTCCAGGAAGAAATTCCTCCTGTATTATATCCCCCTTGTACTTCTCCTTGGCATTTTCTCCCAGCTCAGCCAGGGGCTGTGACCCTTGTGAGCTTTATACTCTGCACCTCATCTCGTGAAACGCCCTGGATTGTCCCAAATAACATTTTACACGGAGGTAACTTAACATGAAGGTGAAAGAAAAGACTAAATGTATTTTGCAAAACTCCTGAGCACCAGCAACAGCCTGGGAGCTGCAGTCCCTCTGCTTCCCCAGGAGCAGCCAAGGACCCACCTGGCCCGGAGGTCTCCCCTTGGACTGATGTGCCGGAGGACCTCTGGCTGTGACGCCACCTCCAGTTCTTGAGACTAGAAAGCCAAGACAGACCTATGGGGCAGATTCTTGGTTCTAAATCTGTGCAGTTTTCTTCTAAAGTTCATCAAGAGTGGCACTTGGTGGCATTCAGTGCTCTGGGCTGGGTGACAAGGTGGTGATCAGTCAAAGGCTGGACTCGATGGTCTTTTTCAACCTGAATTATTCTGTAGTTGCCAATATGTGTCACATCATCTGCTACAAACCACTCATGAGTGTTTTGCATATTTAGCTAGCAAAGGCTTTTACTCTTTTGTATAATGATTCCTTGTTAAATTATGCACCAAAATGATTCGGGGGGGGGAGAAAGAGGGAGAAAACAACTGTATTTTTAGTGGTGAATCGGAAATATGGCATTATGTGTAATTCATCTCTCTCTCTCTCTCAAATAAACTAAATGTATTGCAAGATAGAAAAACTTTACTAATAGCTCTTGTTAAAAGCTCCAAATAATTTCAATTCATCATCCCTCACTTGCCTTAAAATGAGTTTTGTATTGCATTAGTGCGAACCAAAAGGGTTTTTTTCTGAAAGTAAGGGGAGATGAGGAAGTTGTTCCTCTTGCCCTACTCTGACAGAATACATACCCAAGCTGACTAATGGAAAACATCATTTAACAGCAGAAACAACAAAAGAATGTGTAATAAAATTTTAATTTTATGATGAGCTTAAAGCTGAAGTAATAAGACACTTCCACTAATGCTGCCCTTCACTTCAGGTTGGCCCAATTCAATCTATAGTTTGTTCTATAGTAGCAAAACATAAGACCAAATGTTGTGCTTTTGGGTTGTTTTTTTTTCCTCTTTAACAAATGTTAGAACAACAAAAGCAAAAATCAAAATTAGATAAGAACTTACTACTGTAAAGTATCCTAATGCATCACATTAGGTGTGTCTCAAATATACATAAAATCATGCTAATAAAATATCTTGCTTTCATCTTCCTCTTGAAGAATTGATTTTAATTTATTTCCCACAATTATGTTTCTTCTTCATGAACCCACATTCAACTTCTTTTGAGTTCAGGTTGTGGTCTTCATGGTTAGTTTTAAAACTGAACCACAGTGATGAAGGAGTCAGTTTGAAATGTGGACACCTGATGTTTCCTGGGTTTGTAGAAAAGTAAAGCTCTTGGGGTAGAAAATCTACTAGAAAATAAGGAGAAAAAAAAAAAAGAGAGAGAGATTACAAATGGGTAGAAATTGAATGGAAAATCAATTTATTTTCTTTTTTTATGGGGTTTGTTTTGGACTTTTTTTTTTTTTGCTGGAATGTAGAGTCTGAAATCATCTCAACCTGTAGAGAGATTTAAGAGAATATAGACTTAAATAAGAGACATCTTTGGGTATTTTATCCCAACACAAGAGCACAGTTTATTATTTATTGATGGTTTTACTTTAAACAAACAAACTAAACTATCAGGTGAGATGGTTTGTTGTTATTTGATCGGTGGTAATTTAATTATCATCCCCGTACCCTTAATCCAAATCCTTCCCTGCACATCTCCAGGATCCCACAGCCTCCCCCACACTCCAGGGAAGCTGCTTGTCTGGGTCAGGATCATCTGTGTAGTTTGAAGAACATTTTGCCCTCAGGCTCTGAGCAGAGCATTGATTATCCAAAAGCAGCTTTCCTTGGTTCCTATACAAGTGCTTCTTTTTATGCTCTAATTCCACGTGCTTGCCCTTTACCAACAGAGTAAAAAGAGAGGAATCACCTCTCCCCAGTCCACCCCAAGCTCCAAATGAAAGACATAATTCTTGGAGTTAAGGAATTTTGATTTCCTGTGGGTTTCCAACTCTTTGGGTGTGATAAGAGTTGAGCTGTGATGGAAATTCCTGTGTCAGGAACCTCTCATTTCCCATCCTGCCCATTGGAACCAGCGTGGCCTCAAAGACTCTGAGGATGCTCAGAGATATTTGCTTGTAATTAATAAATTGAACAAATTAAATATGGTCAAATTGGGTTGTAATTAGCCAAGAGAGGACAAAGGGAAGGGGACAGAAAGAGGACACAGGCATGTGATTGGTTCTTTCTGGTTGTTTTTAGAGACCTGAGCTAAAAATAGAACGTGTTGATTTGGATCTTTCCCTGATTCCATCACTTTGCACATCACAGAGTGTGGTTCATTATGTCCATGAATTCAGCAAAAAACATAAGGCAAGAAAGGTGCCTAAGCACTGCTGAAAGTTCAGTGTCTGCCTAAAGTGAATCAAGGAGTGATGATGATGAAGAGGAGTCACTGAAAAATTATGCATGAGCTGCTTTTTTGATCTTTTTTCTCTGCCATATTTCACAATAACTTTGTTTTGAGATTTTTTTTATTGTTTTTTCTGCTAACTTTGAAGACCCAGACTTCCATTTGGAATAAAGCAGTGGTTCTCTGCAAACACTCCACTAGTACACTAGTTTTAGTTGCTTCAGTTGCATCAGTTTCAGATGTATAAATATATTTTAGAGGTGTAAATATATTTTAAGAAAAATATATTCTGATATGATTAATTTCTCTTTCATGTAAAGCTCTCAAACTGTCATCAGATCAGGTGTGTTTCATTCTTTATGGAACAATTTCAGGAGAAAAGCATTAATATTATTCAGAAAGCAATGATAGGCATATTTTATAGCCCTTTTATACCAGGATCAAATGAAATCCCTGACAAGTTAAACACGGTAGCCTTTAATCAGAGGAAGCTTGAAGGCGCTTCAGCGGAATAAATTAAGGACAATTAACTAAAACCCAAAATGAGTTACACACATGCAGCTCATTATTTTTAATTTGAAATGTTGTTTACACTGGAGTCGGTTGCTGTCTGATGCACCAGCTGCCAGGTGGGAAAAAGAAAAAAAAAAAAAGAAGGAATAAAACATTGGCTCTGAAGTCAGGGCAGAGTTTTGCAGACAAGCAGGGCTGGAGCAAGTGTATGTTTTGATACTCACATCAAAGATGAGAAGTGCCATTCAGGTGATTGTCCCCAGTGCTCCTGATGGTGCAGGAGCAATGTGGTTTCAAGCCAATATGTGGTGGGTTTGGATGTCATAAAATCACTTTGTCTTCCCCATCTCCTCTCACTTTGGGATCATCTGTTCTGATGGTTCCTCCATACCCTGGGGTACTTCTGGCTGAGAGGGATATCTTGGGTAAAAGACCTCCAAACCCATTCTCTGAATAACTTCCATCTCTGTCACACACCCTTATCACAGACTGGTGTTTGCTCTAAAATGTTTCTTCATTTAAACATCATGTCCAACAGGAAAATTAAGAGTGACTTGAAGCTCGTTAGATTGCTTTTGCTGTACCTGGTATTTAGAATTGACATCATTTCCATTTAAAAAAAATATTCTTCCTTTCAGTTGTCATTCAAATAATTCTGTTAAAGGAGTCCCCATCCCTGGAGGTGTTCAGAGAATGACTGGACGTGGCACTCAGTGCTCGGGTGGTGATCAGTCAAAGGTTGGACTTGATGATCTTGGAGGTCTTTTCCAACCTAAATGACTCAGATTCTAAAGCAACCCCACCCTCCTTTCTGTAGGGCTTCTCCAGGGACAGCACTTTGCAGGAATGAGCAGTTTTTGTGTAACTATTGTCACTTATTTCGATTTTCTCAGCTCCTGTGTATTTCTGCAAGTGTCTCATTGCATCAGTATTTCAGCATTTCTATCACTGCAGAGAATTGTTTAGCCATTACACACACAAAAATTAAGCTCTAAGAGGGAAAAAGGAAAGATCCATAATTAATATGAAACTTCAAGACTCAATATCATTGAGAAATTAAGAGAAATGTCAGTGCACTATGTTTTAGTGCAGTATGGTTTAGTTTTCCCTCTTTAACTTAATTTTAAAAAAAGTTGTAAAGTTGTTTTTGCCTAACAGCACATTAGTTTCAGTTTGACAATGTTGAAACGTGGAGGATTTGTCAAAATTGTCACAGTTTTGTGAACAGTTTCGATTTTCATACACTAAATATAGTTAATTGAAAAATTTTCAGCTCCCTGCAATTTTGATACTTTTTTCATCAGCTCCAGAAGTGGGGGGAGAAATCAGAGCCCAGCCCTGCTGTCCCAGCCCCCAGCAAAATGCAAGGTTACCATCTCCAGGCACTTTCAAATAAGCCAGAAATCAGTTTGCTGGGGTTTTTAATGTTTTAAAATACGCATCCTGAATCCTCTGTTAGCTGAAGTCTTTTCAGGGAATGTTTCCTGACTATATATCTCATCATGAGTTCAAAGGCTCTCCATAAGAAAAAAAAACAAAATAAAATAAAATTAAAGGATATATTTTTCAAAAATATCTTTCCATTCCATATCTTGAAAATCAAGGAATCCTCCAGTGGAGCTGTCCTTCTCCATGTGTTGTAGGGTTTAAATAACATTGCAAACCTGAAACTGAGCTGCTATGAATTATTCAAAGTACCAGAAGCAGCAGCTGTTATTTGTATTTGTCTCTAATTTTGGAGGGTGGAAAACTGGAGCCTTTCATTGACAACAGAGGGGAAAAGGAGGAGACAGTGGAATGAATTGCTGCCCAACACCTCAGATGCTTCAACATCTGCAAGGTTGGGTTTAATTTGGTAATCCAGACTGTGGTCCCTTCTGTTGGCAACAAATTGGTGTGAAAGTCTCTTCTTCCCACAGGTAGGGAAATACCCAGCCCATTTTGAGTGACAGAACAAATTTTGGGTTAAAAATTATCAAAGCCAGGCAGAGAAAAATATCTTTATATCCATGAAACAGCTCTGGGGAGAGAGATGGAATTCAGTGATGTTTGCAGAGTACAACCAGTATATTATGAAAAAATACTCAATTTCCTTTTTTTTCTTTTTTTCCCCCCTGAGATGAGAATGTTTTGAGATGGGATGATTGGACTATTCTGTATTATTTTTATGTATCTACTGTTCATAAAGTGTTCGGCTTGCAGATCTGCTTTTTTCTCCTTCCACTGCTGCAAACTCAGTAACTCAATTAAAATCAATATGAAAGTGGCCTGTTAAAGAGGAGATGGGGGTCCCATGATTTTATTTACTATCAGGAAGATGGTGTTTTGTAGAGTAAGGATGGATGGGCCTTGAGGAAGGAAACAAAATCAATGGGAGCTGACTGCAGTTACTCACAAGTAGCTGGAATACAATATATTGTAGGGCTAAACCTCCAATAGATATTGTATTGCTACTCCAGGTTAACACAAAGGAGGATGCAAATCCTTTTTCTCACTCTTGCAGGGAGAGCTGTAGACTTGGAAGAAACTCTGACTGTGTGTTTCCACTGATTATTATTTAGCAATGATTCGCTCCCTAATGCCGAGCAGAAAAATTTCTTTGGGTACAAAGAAATCAATATCAGCAAACAAAATGTTAAAGAGTTCAGCAATTACTCTGAATTTAAGCACTATTTACTCTCCTGGGATAAACCCCAAGCTCCTGTACTCAGGTAAACTCTCTTTGATACCAATGGTGTTTGCTGGAATGAAGAAATAATTAAGAAACTCGGGATCTGGGCCATGAGTTTTAGCTCACCAACCTGTAAAGACATTTAGCAAGGATTGCACAAGCCCAGAACTCATATAAAGGCCATTTCACTCAAATCAGTTTTAGACAGGAAAAGCCTTTTGATAGGAAATTCTTTTTTTTTTTTTTTTTTCAGGAGGTCAAGAAAGAAAATAGGCAAACCCCCAAAGTTGTAATGCAAACTAACTTACAGAACTTCCAGGCTGTGAACTGATGTGCAGCTCTGCAAACAGGAGGAGAAGAGGGGTATGGCTTTACATGAGAAGAGAACCGTATTTTAGGATATTGCTTGTTTGCACAGTAATATTGGGCACCTGACCAGGATGTGCAGATAACAACAGAATTATTGTGGGATCCACCCCAAGTCCAGGTTAAAAGTATCTGCAATGGAGTTAACTGTGGAACATGACGTTTATAAAAAGAGAGAAATAATTTTTAAAATAATTAATTTTCTGTGGCTCTTCCCCTCTGGAAGGTGGAAATGAGCCCAGTTTGGAAGGTTTAGCTGAACCTGGTGCAGAGTGGAAGGGGCTGTGCATCGTTTGATGGCAGTGACAGCAGGAAACTGGGCTGACAGTTCATCAGAATATGGAAACATTTTTAGTTTAAAATTGTTTCAGTGGAGAAAAATGACCTTTTTGTACTTACAGAGAGGTACATTCCTGTAATTGTGGATACAATTCAATTGTGGATACAATACAATTCCTGTAGTGTGGGTGGATCCGACAATAATTCTGTTGTTATCTGCACATCCTGGTCAGGTGCCCAATATTACTGTGCAAACAAGCAATATCCTAAAATATGGTTCTCGTCTCATGTAAAGCCATACCCTTCTTCTCTTTCTGTTTGCAGAGCTGCACATCAATTCACAACCTGGAAGTTCTGTAAGTTAGTTTGCATTATATTACATTTTTTTTTCCTGTCTTGCTTCACTGGCTTTTAAGCCCTTTCCACTTTGCAGTGAAAAATTGGAGAATCCCTGCATAGATATATAAATCATTTTGACTTATTTTTCCTGATTTTTTCTTGGAAAACTCTTTTTGATCCATATTATAATGCCTCTAAGTAATTGCACACTTTACCCTCCAGATCACAAAGCTGTGAAGAAAAGAGAGGAGCCCTTGACCTGTGGGAGGAGGGAGGGATCAGGTGGCTGCAGTGAAAGCAGAGCCAGTGAGCATAAAAACAGGAGTTTGCCCTGTCGATACCCTGCCCCAAACACAGGAAGCAGAGGAAATGGAAATGAACTGTGAAGCCAAATGATAAAATGCTTCTCTGCTTGCTTTAAACAGCCTGTTTCCAGTTATCCTCAAGCCAGGGGCAGATTCATCATCCAGGGCCCCTCAGCCCATTTATCATTCAACAGCCAGAGGGGTTACGACTCTTCATCCTTGATAAAAGAGTAGAAATCATTGATTTAATTGGGAGCAGCAATGAGAACTTGGTTCACTACCTTCCTGTTAACTGTTGCTTACTGTAAGTTACTTGAGGAAAAGTCTGTTGCTGAATGGCCTGTCCCCATTTAGTTCTGCTTTCAATCCTGCTTCAAATTACTGCCTCCTTAAAGACATTGAACAACATCAAGGAATTCATGGATCAGATCTCCTTCAGCTGAAATCAGTCCATGCAATTCTGATCATGGTTATTTTTCAGAACAGATTTGTGTGTGTCTGGGTATTTTGAGAAGTACATTGTTGATTACTGAAGCCATCAAGTCCAGACAGTGATTTTGTGATTCACTTCAGTGACGTGCTATAAATACTATACATGTGCTTTTCAGCTTCATTTATAACCCTGCACACCCACTCAGCTCCTTGCTGAGATCTGTTCTGTTGCCTCCAATTCTGTGTTTATTGGCTCTTTAAGCTGAAACAGAAACCCTCCCCACACTCAGGAGGTATTTTTGGAGGGAGAGACTGATGGCTCTCTTTATACAGAAATGTCTTACTTTCTCCTGGGTTGATTTTATAAATTACTGCCCACACTGAACCAAACTGTTTATCACTCTCATCCTCAGCAGTGCTTTCCCAGCCCATCGGTGGCTCTACTTTGCCTTCCCAATTTGTTTAGCCCAAGATTTAAGATGGACAGGGATTGCTGCTCTTATAAATCCTGATTTCATTAGTGATGAAGTGTCTGGCTCTACTCTCCATCTCCTGTGCAGCCTAAATAGGACTCCAATGGCAAAAGGAGCACAGAATGCCCAGGCCCTACATGATAATAAGGCTTAAGAAGAAAGTGGTCCCTGCGAGGCCTCATTACAGGAATTTCTAGGGCTGAGTTACTGCTTCACAGGGTGGAAAAAGCATCTCTACAACAACTTCCTCAAAACAAAGTGGATCATTTCTATCTGGATCTTTCATTTCCCTCATAACAGTAGCAGGGTAAGACTGGCTAATTGGTACATGATGCAGTTTGTCACACAGTTTTGTTCTGCTGTCATTATTTTTTACCATCAGTACAGAACCATCTGAACGCTGGGACAAAACTGTCTCCAATTAACTTGATGAAAAATGACGTCTGTGTAAAATGTGCAGTGTAAAATTGTCCTCATCTATCTGAATACAGCATTTATTCCTTGGTAGCTTTCTTTCAGAGACAAGCTAAAATTGAGAGATGGAATGAGTTTTACAGGAATAAATAAAACAGCAACAGTTCCGCTTTCACTAAGCAGATAGATGGGTTTGTGTCGCTTGCATTTCAGCAGGGGTGGGGAAGATAAATGCTACCTATCCTATCATCTGAAAAAATAATATGAATACATGGCAGAAAAGAGCTCTGACAGGATAAAAACACTCAAAAGTAAAATGAAACCTAGTTGTGGTGTTTTCTCAAACTTTTTCCAAAAACAGGAAGGATTTTAGAAGTGGTATCTGACAAGTTCATCTACATCATAGTTGATGGGGTGTATTCATAGTTAATGGGGTGTATGCATATTTATATGAAATTATTTATATCTATTCATAATATGTTGATACAAAATAAGTGGAAAGCTTTACTGGTGATGGCTCTGATTAGTCCAGCTTAATGTTCACCTAAAGCCTGAACAGAGCTTGGATTTAGGGGTGGAATACTTGTAATGGATTTCGAACAAAGCATGTCTAAATTGTAAAGAGTAAAAGGGGAGGAGAAAGAAATGAAAAGGCTGAAAAGGAGATGTGGAAATTCAATTTCCTTCCTCCAGCTGCCCTTCCCGGGAGGATAATGAGCCCTCTTGGTCCAGGTTGCAAAAGAAAAGATGGTGAAACCTCAGGCTTTGTGTGGGTCCTGATCAGCCAGAGACGTCAGGCATTGATAGGACAAAGGGAAAACACCTCAAGCTGCACCAGGGGAGGTTCAGGTTGGATATTAGGAAATTTTTCCTCGCTGAAAATATGTTTAAGTATTGGAACAGTCTCCTCAGGGAAGTGATGGAGTCACCATCCTTGGAAATGCTCAAAAAATCAGCTGATGTGGCATTTGCAATATGGCTTAGTGGGAATGATGGTACTTGGTTGAAGATTGGACTTGGTAATCTCAGAGATCTTTTCCAACCTTTGTGATTCAGTGAAGGTGCCTTGGCACCTTCTCCCGGCAGCTTTTCAGGGATTGCAATCAGGGAATTGTCTGGCACATGTGATCCTCTGTGAGTGTGTAAAACCAGACAGCGACAGGCATTGAAACTTTTCTTCTGTCCACTTTCACCCCGTCCAAACACAAGTTAAAGATGGCCTAAACTCTGGAGAAGAATTTTCTTCTGCCTCCTTTTATATTTACAAATTAAATGGCCTGAAGAGAAGCCACATTTATTTCCAACTAAAATCCCATCTGCTTGTGTGTGAAAAAATCGCAGACTCATATGGATTCAGGGCTAAAATGATAAACTTAATTATCAAAAAGTAAAAGAGCAATTCACATATGGAAACAGCAAATTTCAGCAGAACTCAAAATTTGATTTTATGCCATTTCCTGAAAGTTCAGTAGACATTGTGGTTTTCTCCAAAATTCAACACAGCATTTGGAGCAAAACTGTTGAGATGCTGCATTTCTAAAGCATAACAAAGTGTTTAGCTTATCACAGCCCCATTGTGGCTGCTCAGGCACACTGGAAAGTTTCCTGTCATTTCATCCTTCATCCTTTTGTGTCCTTTATCTGTGCCTGCCTCCATTGCCATATAACTTAGTTTAGATTACCCAAACTCATTTTGTGAATCAAATTCTAGTTTGTTTGGGTTTTTTCCCTTTTATTCCATTAAGAAGAACTGTGCTACATATGGCCCAATATTGCAGTTGGTCTGAATCGATTAGAGCTTTTTTTTGAGTTATTCTACTGCATGAACAATATCACTTATATTTTTCCCACCCTCATTTCTTATAGACAGACATAATGCAAGGCTGACAAATAATTTCTTTATGCAAAGATAAAAAGAGAAGTTTCTTCTGTACTTAACAGATGTTCTTCATTGTGAGTCGGATCCGCGTCGCTCTGAAGTTGAACATTTCCTTTTATTTCTCTTTGTGAAAGAGAAATTTTGCTTTATAGTTCTGATGAATTTTTCAGCCATCATTTCTTCAGGTTCCTCAGAGTTTATTGGCAGACATGCCTTGACTGCTGTTACATAAGGTAATGCAGCTCTGTCACTCTTTTGTATGGCCAAGATGCTCCCCTTGCTACGTGCTGAGATATGTTCTGGTTTAAGGTCACTTTTCTAGCTAAAGAAATAGTATTCTTTTGTCAAGCTGCAGTATTTTTAGGTGCTTTCTCCTCCAGCTTAATATCCACTGAAGTCCTCTAAGATTTCTCCTTCACTTCAGTCCATGGAGGTTCAGATGGAATTTTAGTGCTTCTTCCAAAGCACTAAAAAAATGTGGTTTTGTTTTTCTCAAACTAAAAAAACCCTGTCATACTGGTCAGCCACTCCAGAGCTCCACCAAAGGGGCAAGCTGGTAGATTAGGACCACTTTAATAAGGTGTTTTTCCATAATTCATTGCTTGAATTCACTGTTGGGGGGAAATTATTGCAATGAAAATTGATGCAACTGAAGGCACAGGAGCCACAGCCTCGTGACCAACTTCCCTTTGCCCCATTAGAGCACCTGCACCTGCTTTAGAGGGATCTCTGGGTTTTATTTCCTGCCATAAAAAGACAACCCAGACTCCAAAATAACATTTTATTACTTACACACTGTTTTCCACCAACTGTTGGATTCTCTTGTGGGGTTTTGCAAACATTTCTAATTGGATTTACAGCTAGTTATTGAAAATAAATGCTCTTTTTGGTCTCTGTAATGCATGACCAGCCCCACTTCCTTGAGTCTCACACATGGCACTGGTTCATGCAACCACACTCTGGGATAAGGCAGGTTTTGTTGTTTATTTTTATTTGTTTTATGAGTGCTCTTGAGTTTTACCAAGTGATTTGGGAATATTTGGCCAGATTTCTCAGATGTTTGCATTCAAGGCCTAAACTGCCCTAAATTTCAACCCTTTCATTCGTAACTGAAAAAATAACCTTTATATTGGGGAGAGAGGGGAAGGAAGGGTGGGAAGGTTGGTGGCAGAAGTGTTTATAATAGATAATTTTTAGGAATATCAAAAGTGCTTTGTCTTATACAAGTTTTTCTGAGTTTTACCTTCTTTTTATACTTTAAATTTCATTTTCAAGCGCTATCCCTCAAACTTTTATAATACAGTTTGTGGCTAGTCTCCTATGCCCAACTTCAAAGACAACTGTTTTTAAACACCAAGTATTTGAGAATAAGCTTTTTGTCAGGGAAAAGAATGAAAAAAAGAAAACCTTCTGACTATTTTTTGCTAGCACCACTCCTTGCTGATTCAAAAAGCTACATTATTTAAACCTTCTGGACCTATCTTCCACATTTCTGGAGAATTTCAGCCCTCATGGATTTTTCTCCTTTTCTTTTTTTTTCCTGGAGTATTCTCATATTTCTCTTGGGATCTGGAATGTGCCTTGGGAATCACTCAGAGTCTGCCACATCCTTGGTTTGTATTTCAGCTCTCACTGATCAGCATAACCACATCCTTCCAAAGGATTCCTGTGGACCTTTGTAAATAAACTGCAGGGTTTCCTCCAGAAGATGGATTATGCACTTTATCTTTAGTAAGAATTCTAATTTATCTCCCAGTAATGGGGAGCCCAGGATCTCTTCCTGTATCACACTCTTGTAATTAAGATCAATACTCTCATGTCTAACATTTAATACCTTCTTATAGCCTTGTCTGACTTTGGTTCCTGAAAGGTGTTTTTAATGTTTAATTGCTGGGTTTTTCTTCTAGGATGGTATAGATGGTATAATTCACTATTTAATTGCTCTTGAGGAAAAAAAAAATCAGTATTTTCTCAATGTTTGTTCATTTTTGTAAGTTTAATGATAGAGAGGCCCTTTAAACATAAAGACTCTTCAGGTTTTGGCCTTGTAAGAAGTAATTGAAGTTCCTCTAAGATCCTGCCTAACTGAGGGTAAAATAGATCAGCTGTTTCCTTTGAATGGTGAGAGCCCAAACCAAGGTGCATCATTGTCCCTTTTTAAACCAGATGAACAATAGAGGGGTAAATCAGCCTTGCTTTGTTTCCTTAGCTCTGTAAAATATTAAAAAGGGATTTCTAGAAGAGGGGAACAGTTCTAGAGGCAGTTCCTAAAGGCATCAGTGGGACTCTCAACTTGAGTGTCACAACTTTTAGTTTTGGAATGTCAGTGGGAAATGTCACAGGCAATGTAGCACCAACTCTTGGATCAGCCTATGGCAGTTGAGAATAAACAACACTTCAGATACAAACACTCTGCACTGGTTGGACTCAGAAGAGATAAACCAGACAAGTATGTCAAAACTGATTTTGCCATTAGAGGATTTTGGTTACTAAAGAGATGAAAACAAACTTTTTTCCTCCTCTAAGATACTTGAGCATCCACACCAAGTGAAGTTGAATTTGGTCCAAACATCAACAAAATTGCCTGTTCCCTCCTTTTGAAAAGACTGTTCAATCTTTGGGAGAGATTTAGTTATAAAGGAGCTCATATTAAACAGGGCTAAAATTCTCCTCAGGTAAAAGCTGCATCTTTCAAAAATAAACTTTACACTGAATTTCCAGCAGAGACCTATTTCATTCAGGGTCAATCCTATATTTTGCTGGGTTTGCACAAGAATAAAATAATGCAAATAATATACTGCAGAGCCCAAAAGAAACTCTCTAGCCAGCTCCTTTTCCTATCACCTTCCCCAGCTTTCCAATGCCTCTATAAACTTGCACCTCTATTTTGCACAGAATTGAATGGTTTCAGAAGCCTTTTACACTCTGACTTTATATTTGGGCAAAATTTCCCATCACAGTTGCAGCATCAGTGATCAAACTATAATTGGTTGTGATCTTCTGCTCCCGGTAATTCCCCAGCTTGAAGGTGGATAAAACTTCTATTAGACTCTGAAGGACTCAGACTTCAGCTCAGCCTGTCCAGCTGAAAAACAGGGAAAAGTGGAGGAGGCAGAATGTGCTCAGCAGGAGCGATATTGCCTTTGAACAGAAATGCTTAATGTTTGCAGTTTGCATTAAGGCCTCAGTCTTTGCTGTCAGTTTATGGCACAGGCACTGGCTTGAGATGTGGTGGAAGGATTTCTTTTTCCCAGATGGCAGAACATGGTTAGAAACTTTCTTTGATCTTTTCTGCTGTGCCCATTCTTTCCAAGAGAAAGAGAGAAACTCATTCTGGTCTCAGCCCTTCCTCAGTCTCTGTCCCAGTGCCTCAAATTCTCTGGGAAATGTGCACTCAGAGCTGTGCTCCTTTAGAAACACCTCTACAGCTTCATCCCAACTTTACGCTGTGATTGAGTTTTGTCTAAGACCTTCCACTGCTCCAGAAAAGAATGAATCCTTGCTCTTCACTTCACAGCATTCCTTTTGTTCCTGTTGTGGGTTTGATGTTTAGCAGAACCACCTTTTTTGCATTAATGAACGTGAGGGTACAACCAGGTCCTAAAACGCACATAGAGAGCCCAGGGAAATGCAAACAAATGAACATGAAAATAATCTTTAAACTGTAATTTGATCTCCAGCAAAGGAAAAGATGTGAAGTGTCCCTTAGTAATTTCTGCATCAAAGCAGCAGCCCGTTGCTTTCCTGCTGTGAACAAACACTCCACAATCCTCTGCTTGCACACCAGAGGTGTCTGCCATAATTAATTTACTGTTGCTTTCCGAACATCACACATCTCCTGACTTGGATGTTTCACAGGAGGACTGAGCTGCTGGCTCCCGTGGCAGGAATGTTCTATGGGAAGAGCAGAATGGGGCTCAGCAGTCTCACTGTCTCTTTATTGCAGGTGCTGGTGTTTTGTCAATATATAAATGTTGGCTTCTCCAGGAATCTTAAACACATGTGCCTTTGCTTTTGTGTAAAATGTTACAGAGCTCATGTATGAAGAGTCATAGAATGGTTTGGGTTGGGAGGGACCATAAAAATCATCTCATTCCACCCCCTGCCATGGGCAGGGACACTTTCCATTATCCCAGATTGCTCCAAGCCCTGTCCAACCTGGCCTTGGACACTTCCATGGATGGGGCAGCCACAGCTTCTCTGGGCAGCCTAATAAAATTATAAAGTATAAACAAACATAGCATTTGCAGGATTGAGTCTGTGGACAGAATCTTTCATTCTAGCTGACTATCCATCCACATACAGAAAGTTCTAGCAGACATCAGACACAAACATCAGACTTTCTTATTTGTCTTTGCTGTATCCATTAATTTGTCCATTTGCAGTGTCAGCTTTTCTGCTCCCGTCAGTACTTCAGACTCTGTTAACATTTCCCACTAAGCATGGCCACCAATTCCTGTTGGGAAAAGTGACATGAATCCTTCTGTTGAACTAAGTGAAGGCATTTTTCCCTTTGGTACAAACAGAAGTTGATTAGTTTAGGATCTGAGTAACTTACTGATGTCAAATGGTTGACTGGTGATTCTCGTGTGCAAGACAGAAGAAAATTACCTATGTGGAGATATGTCAACATAGAAAAGACAAAAAGAAGTAGAAAATTAAAATATAAATCATCAGCCTTTTGATGCTGTTACTGAAATGTTACGTTTTGTGCTGCTTTTCTACCTCTATGTTAAAATTAAACAAAAGAAGGACTGAGATCTAATTTCATCTTTTCCCCTCCGTGTAGTTCTTAGGAAGGAAGCAGCTTGCATATAAAAGCAGGAGATAAAAAGAGAAAGGTTTCATTCAAGGAAATTTGAATGTGACATATTCACAATGCTGCAATGCCAGGCAAAGCTTGGTTTCTTCCTCCCAAAGCAGTGTCATTGCTCAGGAAAGAGAGAGAAAAGGTAGAACAGAATTCCTAGGAAGGAGGAGACCTCCCATGCAGGTATATAAAGAGTCTGTGCAAAGTCATTAGGGATGAGAAAATGGAACAAAATTAAATTATAATAATTTTAATGAGATTAGAAATGCATTTCTGAATTCACATGCCTCACTATCCTTACCATGTCTCCTTTTCTTCTTTGCTTTCTGCAAACATATTTCTTATTGTTTCTAACATGAGGAACTTCTCCAACACATACATTGTATTTCTGGATTCCTTTATGCCATATACTGTACAAAATCCATTCTTTGGTATATTCTATGAAGAATATTCTTCCGTTAAAGGGTTTTTAAACATTGCAAGGGGCTGCCCAGGGTGTTTTGGAGTGTGGGTGTCCTGGGGGTGTCCAAGGAACAACTGGACATGGCACTCAGTGCTCTGGGCTGGGTGACAAGGTGGGGATTGGGCACAGCTTGGACTTGATGATCTTGGAGGGCTTTTGCAACCCAAATGATTCTGTGTGTTGTTCTGAGCTCAGAAGCAGCAGTTCTGTGCTCCTTGGACAGTTTTCAGTTGCCACAAATATGTGAATATGGACAACAGGTACTCAGGTACAGCTGGAAATCCATAGGTTTGTGTGACTTATCCCCTCTGGCCTTGCAGGAATTCCCTGCCTCACCGGGTTAACAAGATCAGGGCAGAAGTTCAGCTCATTCCATGAGAAAAACAAGAGTACATTTGGAGAAATTTGTCCTGGTGCACATTCAGTCTCCAGGCTATTTTGCATGTGGCCTCCTCACATCACTGCTGTGGACAAAGTTTGTGCTTCATACTTATTAATATTTTATTGCACAATTCAAATGAAAAGTGGAGGAACCATCTCTACTGCTTTTCATTAAACATATGGGCACTGATAATATACAGAGTTGTTCTTTTCTTCATGAAAATTGCATTATTTTTCTTCACCATAATTACATTTGATCTATGTCTTATTGCAGTTAAACCATATTACAGTGACTGAACCCAGCTCTTCCAGGCATATCCGATTTCAGAGCAAAATAACTTTAAATATTCAAATTCTGAAATATTCCTGGAAAGGGAAACTGTGTGTTTGTATTGCCAGTTCAAATGGGTGAAAGTAGAACACATCAATCTTTGATTTTCTTTAATAATTCATTAAGTTTAATGAATCAGCAGGTAATTGGTTCTTACAGACAAGCCTCTGAGCATTTTTTCTAGTATTCCAGAGTTCCATGGATTAATGCCTGTCCATATAACACTTAGTGCCTTTAAACAGGGACATTAAAAAATTTCCACTTACATACAAATGACCTTTTAAACAGCACCTCTGATTGATTTGCAGTAGGTAAAATAACATCCCTTTACTTCCTGGGGTTTAATTTACCTGACAGAACTATCTCTCCCAGGTTTTCTCAAGGGACTTTGAGCAAGTTATTCTCAGGATTATTGTGTGTCAAATTACCATCATTTCTAATGAAATAGTAAATTACAGATGCTGAGTGGATAGCTGTTAATTTGGCCATTCCCTGTGACTTGGAAACTTGTCAGTCATTCCCATACTTGTATTTTGGGCTGAAATTGGGAGGTGGTGAGCAGAGAGAATTTAAATTATATTTTTTGAAATGTTGTAGTGATTTAGAAGCCTAAATTACGTTGAAAACTAATGGGTTCAGATGCTCCTGAAAACTAAAAATAGGTGCATGGAGATACAAATCTCATTGGAAGTCTCTGACAATTAAGATCCTAATTCTGTTTTGCAAATGGAATCAGGTTGATAAATCATTTGATAGTTTTCATTCAATCTTTCTTTAATTTGGTCTATTTATGGTTTCTGCTGGAACCAGGCAGGGTGTGCCCAGGGCACATGTGCCAGGCACTACTTCGACAAAATTCCTATGAACTTACTAATTTAGGATAATTCTGTCAAATTTGACGAGGTAAACATTTGGAGTAAGAAGTTTTTGGAAGTTGCAAGGAGAGCATGTGCATATATTTACATTTAACGATAAAAAAATTCTCATGTTTTTACAAAAATAAGGTAAAAAAATAGTTATCTTTATTTTGGTCGCAAAGTTGGACAGACTAATATATTATACAATAACTACAACTAAGAAGTCAAAGCAGTCACAAAGTGTGTAGTCAGAAAATGAACCAGAATAACAAAATCACCTTTACATGTGTAGGATCTTCAATGAGAGAACTTCTCCTGCAGATTTGACCCCAACTCTAGTTCCTAATCAGCACCAGTCTCAAGAACTCTGTTTAGGGCATGTCTGCTGTTCTTGATGAGACACCAGCAAGTGATTTATTCATCTGCAAATGAGTTATTAGATTATACATTCCTGCCTTTTATGAATTTGCTTCAGAAGAATTTAAATGTGTAAACTGTGCACCATTGAGCAGGGCTACGTGGCATGAATTAATATGGTTGCAGCTCATGGCAGGGGTGTTGTGTGAGTTTGTGGGATTGTGGAAGTGAAGTAATCTCTGACAACTGATGGATTTGGATGCAGATTCACTCATGGGACAGTCGGCAAAACTATAAAAACATGAATGTTTAATTCATAGTCCCTTTAGATTTATAATGGAGACCCAAACCAGTCACAAGCTTACCAGCTCCAATCCCTGCCTCCAGGCCTGAACTGAGAACCTGCAAATAGTTGCAAGCTCATTCTGAAAAATTCAATATGAAATGAGATAATACTTCTGGATCCATATGCATATAGATTTTCCTTCAGCAAAACTCCTTCAGAAGGTAGTTTTGATCTTGGGAGGCTGTTTTCAGGTAGGGAATGGTTTTTACAGGACTGGGTATTATCCCCAGGTTGTGTCCTGCCTCTGGTATCCAATTCTGCAAGCACAGGACCGTGTGACATTGAAATCAATGGATATCCTCACACAAGTCAAATTGCTCTCTGTTTGTGCTGCTGGTAGGATCAGACCCCTAATTAATGAATGTGGTCTTGATGTTTAGTAAATTAAGATACAACAGAAAGTTCCTGTTGATACTATTATGTCAGACAGTTTTGCAATTAGTGTTGAAATTTTCATTTTAGTGCTTCATTCAGCTTCTTCTTCCCATGCCAACAATCACATTCCCCAGTCACAAAACATTCATTACACTGAGCATGTTGTCTGCAGCCTTGATATACAGCCCCATCAGCTCCTGGATGAGCTCTTATTTCACCTTCATTTACTAATATAATCCTCACTATTGAATCCTGATGCAGGCAAAGCACAAAACATTCCTCCATCAACGTTTTGCACATCGTGTAAACAAAGCTGATGAGAACTGACTCATCCGTGCCCACTTAAAAGATTAGTGTTGTACAACCTTTCTTAATTACCTTTTAATCTTAGCATCAAATTCCTCCCCAGCCTGACTGTATCCAGTGTCTCCCACCCTGTAATACAAACTCTTGCTTTTCTGCTGAGCAATCAGGCACTTATCAGCAATGAACTTGTCAGGGAAAGTGAGATGACAAATCTGTGCCTTGCTGTGTGCAATAGGAGTCAAAGAGCTCCTTGTGGCACAGAGCTGCTACAACAGCCCTTATAAATTATTTATGCTCCTTACAGCCCCACATTCTTCATGCCATTGCCAGCATGACCCTGTTGTGGTGCCTTCACTACTCACAACGTGGTTGGAAGCCCTGAAGATATTTGCTGAACTCTGTTACCTTATAGCTCAGGAGTCCCCACACTCATCCCACGGGAATCTCCTCTTGCTTCCTTCTTCCACAGCTTCCCTGCTGCCACAAACATGAAACTCCTCTATCTCTGTGTAACAATCTTAGATCCAGGATTGATTTCTTGCCAAAACCAGTGAGGAAATGCAGAGGGCAAATACTCTGCATGTGGTGGCCAGACACTGTCCTCTCTCTGTGAGTGACATGAAAGTTGAACCCTGGTTTCCCTGTTCTTCAGATGAACATGCTGATAGCAGACTGTCCTGTGCCGGGCTTTCTCTTCTTTTTTTGCTCTCATAGAGAAGCTTACAAGGGGCTTGGTTTTATTCTAAGATAAAAGAAGGCTTTTTTCTTGCTGTACAAAGAGGAAATGTTTTCCACTGTGGGGCTGAATATAGACATGATGTGAAGGGGGATGTAAGTGGGATGGGAAGCGCGTCTCTCCACCGTGTGGCTGAGGATATGAGTCACAAAGAGTTGTGCTAATGGGATGGGGATGTCCAGCTCTGCTCTTGCCCATTCAGTTCTAATTGTTCAAATATCACAGGATTTTGACAGATTATTACCATGTCAAGGTAAAAATTCATATAAGAAAGCACAGAAATGTCCAATCCTGCCAACGGACCTGTCAAAGTATAAAGGATTTCACTAAGTTAGAGGGAGCTAATGTGATGCAAATAGTAAATTATAGACCTGAAGTATCATGCTTGCATTTAACTGAAGTGTATTAGAATTGCAAAAAAGATACCATTTGCAATATTTAGCAATGCAGAGCATGGATACTATTAATAGCATTAAAGGAATACAAATGTATTTACCCAAATGCCACAAATCTTACAAGGCATGTACAGAATATGCTGGGTTTGCACAAGGATTGAAATTAATAGGCATGACCTTTTTCTCACTTGCCTTTCATCCTCATAAATTCAGCATGTTTGCAAAACAGGCTCAGCAGGATTTGTTTGTGGGGTTTTTTTACATCAAACACAACAAAACTTGTGATTTTTTTGTTTTTAGTCAAATGGCCTCTTAAATAACAAATATTGTAACAAGCTCTGAGTTGTGGCAATATTAGGTTGGAGTGTAGATTTATTTACAAGCAAGCATCCATACTTAGATCAGCTTTTCCAGCAGATAGTCTGGACTTCATTCATAGGCAATAGTGAGGCAATAGTGATTCTTAGAGCCAAAACAGGGAAAGTTTAGTCAGTTGGAATAAATTAAACTGGATTCAGAATGCAAACAGCAGGGGATCCCTGGTAAGTGTTGATTTTCAGCTTCCAGCATCCCTTGGTCAAACAAATGCACAGGTACAATGATAAGAAATTCTGTATCCTGTCAGGCACTCCTTTATTTCAAGGTTTTGAGATGCAAGAGCTGCACTAAGGAGCATTATATGTTCCTTTAGAGACTGTTTTCCTGCTCCTGGTAACCAACTACTGACCAATGTTCTTATTGTCAGTGATTTGCATCTTTTGTAATCTTTTCATAGTTCAGGTTATCCATTTGTGCTTCTAATCTTTTTTGGAATAGTGGGAATCTCTATGCCTGCATGTTGTGATATCACAGCTGAGCAATATGGATTGGGAAGCACAAACTCCATTTCACTTTTTAAACCTTTGTAAAGGGGCAAATAGACAGAGCTGAATTTCTAATTTTTTTGTATAGCTCTTCAAGTGCCTTTGAAGTTTCCTAGGCATTTCTTATCCTTAGGGAAAAAAACCAAACAATGTTGCTTCTTCCACCTATGTCAACAGAAATAAATGTGAAACCACATTTTTCAGGTTTTCTTTCCCTAGGCAATGATTTTCTGGCAAAGTGACAGCGGAGGTCCAGAATAAAATTCATCTCCTCCATCTACGTTTTATTAAAACACAAAATTGCAGGGTTTTTTAGAGTTTGGGATGTGTTGGGCCAAACAAAGCCATCAGGAAAATCCTTCCAACAGGACACTGGCAGCTTGGAGCTGTGTGATACTCTGCTCTGCCAACTTCTCTCCCCTGGGTAGTGGCCAGAGTGAGACAAGGAAGTGTGGATGAGAGGGACATCACTGGAGCCTTGAGGGACTGATTGATGGAGATACCAGTTTTAAAAGCCACCAGAAACTCCTTGCTTCAGGTTTAGCTTAATTTTCTGATAAAGAAGTTGTGACCTTTTCAAATATTCTGAATTAACAGTTTGGGTCTCGCAGGTGTTTCCTCTGGCATAAACCACTCTCTGAGGATTCTGTTGTCCCTCTGCATTAATAGATCTCTGAGGTGTAATTTGGAGGCCTGAGAAATATTTCAGAGGAACAAACTTTCTTAAAAACATCATCTTCTTGTATAAAGCCAAACCAGAGACATTTAGGAATGTCCAAGGTGTGCAGCTTCATTGGAGCATCAGTTCCTTGTAAAAGGATAATTTTGGAGCGCAGCTAAAACATCCTCCAAATAACACAATGGAGGGAAAGGGAAGATAAATTATACCAGTAATCAGACATAAATTAATCCTGGAGCAGTGAACACAGAATTCGGTGTGAAAAGCCTCCACTGACTCCAGCAGCAAATTACTCAAACCTTGGGCAAGGTGTCGGTGGACAGAGGACCCTTTTCCTGACTTGTGATCCATAATTAACATGAAAGACTAAAAGAAAAGTTAAGTTTGCCACTCCAAGTGTGAACTTCTAACTTGATAAAAACTTCCCAAACATACTTTCATTAATTGCCTGATTTTAAAGACAATGTTGTACCAGTTCTTTTCTAATTACTGTGAGCAGTGGCCTGTAGTTGCCTAACTACCTTATTTTAAATACTTCTTGCAACTGCTTTGTCCCAAGAGACTTCTGTGAGGAGGCAGAGAGGCCAGGAAAACAGGTTAATAAGAGGTTGCATGAACCTTTCAGCATTTCATGAAAGCCTGACAAAGCTTTGGGCCCATGAGAGCTCACTGTTGAGATGGTGATGCTAAACTGCAATAAAAGACAGCAAAAATAAATGGTTTCTGGGGTTTTCAAAGCAGATACAAAGGTAATGATAAATTATATGGGTGACATTCCTATGTGCTGAGGTGTTTTTTTTTCCCCCTAAATTACTTATTTTCTAAACCTGTGGCATTACTACAAAATTGCATCTTATGTTGGAATACTGTTATGAAGAGTGCCAAAAATAATTTTGCAAAAGTTAGGAAATGCCAGAATAAAAATGCCAGTGCAATCTCACTCTGATATTTCCCCCTCTCCCAGAAAAATGCCACAACTAATTACAGACTGTGTGCTACCTTTTTCACAGGGGATTTGCCTTTTTCAGTGTCTGGGTTGAAATGATGTTTGAGTCTTAAAGACTTTGCAGCAAAGAAAACTTTTCCATTGGAACTCGTCAGACTCGGCACTGAAGTTCTCAAGTGCAATAAGGGGGTGGTAGAAAGAAAAGGGATTTGATGTTTGCCCAGTCCAGCTGCACTGGTGTGTCTGGAGGTGTCCATGCTCCTGTAACAAATTCCCTGAGTGCAGACAGTTTGTGACCACCTCTGTTCTCAAGTTTCTTAATTTTTAACCCAATTTGCTGGGTAAAAGTGCTGCTATTTCACTCCTGTTATGGAAATCAAAGTGATCATTGAAATAAGGATAATACCCAGGCCTCATGTGTACAGGCAGGACTATTTGTATAACTTTACCCCAGCAGGTTTTGCTGTGAGGATGCAGTTCTGCCAACAGGGCTTGTATGTGTATTATATACTCTGCAAACTGATACACAAGGACTAAAACTATTATTATTTTTCTTTCCAAGCTTCTCTCAGGGGGGAAAAAGGCGTTTTTTTGCTTTGTTTTAAAAAAAGATACACAGAGATGGTTTGCAGCTTCTGTTTTCCCATATAAGCTCCTTTGGACAGAGCTACACTTTCACTTGTAGAAGAGCTGCAGGATGTTGGGAATTCAGTGTCCATCAGCTGTTGGCTCCAGCCTTCCCTGATGAAAAGCAGCACCAACTGGGTAAGCATCCCTGAGTTGTTGCAGCAGAAAGGAATATGGATTTGCTCAAACTCCCTGCTGCAAATGTCTGGTTTAACCTCTTACTTACTTTTTCAACTGGAAATTTGAACCCAGGTAGAAGAGCTGCCAGCCTGGCTCACACAAACCTGCTCCCTGAGCCTGGGTGAGGGGCCAAGCAGCTGCTCCCTGAGCTGTAAAGAGTCCTTGATCTCCATAAATTTGTACCTGGGAAAAATCAGGGAGCAGAGGGGGATTTTTCTGCTATCTGTCTTGAATTAAAAAATCTAACCTTTAATTCCAAACCTCCATGTGCTATCTCAGGTCCCCCAAACTGAAAGTGCATTTTTCCTGTCAGCCCCTTCCTGAAGATGGACCTCTTGCATAGCCATGAATAACCCTCTGCCCTTAATGAGAAGAGAGTTCCCCAGTTTCTTTGGGTTGCTCTTGGAAATGCTCTGCCACCGTGAACAATTGTTTTATCACAGAAAACATGAACATTCTGATCGCTCAGGATGTTCTGATTTCTACTTGATTTGTTTTCCTTTGAAGAGAGGGTTTAGAATAAATGCTTGTATCAGTGAGACAAAGCTCTGATCACAAACCTATTCAGCAGAAAGGGAGAACAAAGGCTGCAAGAACAATTTATTGTAAGGAGCTCATGCCTAAGGACTCAGTGGGTCTCCAGTTCCTTTCCTGTCAGCAGTAAAAGCCACATAACACAGCTGAAAACCTTCGTGAAGGGATCTGGTTGCAGCCCTTCATTCCTCCTTCCTTAGGTGGTGGGAGACACTGAGTGACAGAACACAAACTGCAAAATTTAAATATTTTAAATAAAAATTTTTAAGGGGTGCAGAGATCCACACATATGCTGATCAATAGAAGGCATTGCATAAGTATCTGCTGGTTAAATAAAGAGTAAATCAAATATTGGATTCTAGTTAATGGAGTTCAACTGAAAATGAGCACAGCACCTGCAGGGTGGTTCTCACTGTAAATCATGGGGTGCAATCGATTTATTTTACATGATGCAGCTCACAAATTGAGGTTTGGAAACAAAATTTCTATGATACCATATCCCCCCTTCCCTTCTCTTCCTTTCCCTTCCCTTCCTGTAAGCAGAGCCAGTTACCTTTTCCATATTTAAGTGTTGCCTTTGAATTGTGTGTCTAAGTGTTTATAAGTTGGAAAAATTTAAATTTAGCAGTATGTTATGGGAGTGCTTCTCCAGCATTGCCTGGAGGAGATATTAAAAACAGAAAATCAAACTCCATTCCAATTTACTTCTAAAGCAGATGAAGTTTTCACACGTGAGGGTTTTATTGGTCTGTAGTTGTAATACAGTGGAGGGTTCTCCAGGAATCCATTATATTTTGTTGTTTGTCTTGCTTACTTTTTTTTCATATATATGAAAAAATCTGCTCAATCTTAACTATACCCAGAGATAATTTCTTCCAAGTTAATGCTTAAATCTGTAACAGGAGAATCAACAGATGCATAATAACTACTGCTAGGGTTGCACAAAATTAGGGTTCATTTACTGGTATTCACTTACTATTCATGTTTTATTATTATTATTCATTTCACCGGGTTTCATTTGCCCGGGTTTTAAAGGTTTTATTTCTCCTTCTGTTACAATATGTGCAATATATGTTACAAAATGCTGATTAATACTTGTTTGGGATAATTTGCACTGGTGAAGTAGCTCGTGTCAGACACTCCAGGTACTTTGCTATATGAATTCATATCAGTCTAATGCATAAAAAGGGAAAGGAAAGGAGGAAAGCTACAGCTTGAACTGGCATTCTTCATATGTGAAATTTACTGTGTTGTTGCTGTAAGTGTTGCACTGGTTTTATATTTAAGCAGAATTTTCATTTATAGCATTGTAATAAATTATTTCCAAACATCATGGTATGTGTAGGAAATAGACTGGCTGCTCTTCTAGGTCTTGATATCACTAAAGGCTACACAGTATTTATTGGAACCATGGGCAAGTGTTGAAAATAATGGTGGAGAATTGACATTTTTCCTAATTTGCAGCAATTCAGATCATCTGAACTTTTGAATTTGAAAGGCAGAATGGGAAATAACCTCTGAGCAGGTTAGATCAGAAAGCAGTTACAAGATTTGCTCCATTACATTTATCAAGGAACCAAGTGAGAGCAGCAGCACTTTAACTCAGTTAGGTGCAAAAACATCAGAGATAAATATATTTACCGTCAGCTGTGTGTGATGGCAGAGCTGAGGGATAAAAGCCATGTTTGATGGATACATATTTTTAGCTAATAAACTTCCTGGTAGTTCCTCAGCTGGATTTCTCTGTTTAGTTTTCTCCATCCTGGTCCATGTTTCAGAACAGCGAGGCTGAAAACACTGGGATTTATTCCTGCATCCAGCTGAGTTTCCCCAGTTACATTTCTTCTTTAACTTAATGGTCTCCGACTCTCTTTTGCAGAGGTTTCTAAATGTTAGGAGGTTTCTTCCCACACTCTGGGCACTTATTAAATACATCCAGTAAAATGTCACAGTGGCCTGTTCCTCCTTTCCATGATCGTGATCCTCTTTGGGCTCTGCCTGCTCATGTGTAGCTTGGGATATGAGTCCAATGGAACCACTCAGAGGCTGGAATTTATCTCCATAAGTGCTGTGCTGGCTCCATGCCAGGAAAAGCTACTGAAGTGTTAGCAAACAGAGGGAAAAAATAAAACCTCGGTGCTGTTTTTCTGGACAATCTGCTGTTTTGTGAAGTGGAGGCCTTGTAGTTTAAGGAGGGTCATCTCATGTCTCTTGCTGCTTCTCCAGGTCCCTCAGTTGCTCTTGGATCTCCCCAATGACCAGGCAAAGCACTGAATGTGCCTCTTCAGAGCTGCAAGGACCGTGGGACAAGGACAGGAATGTTTATTGACCATGACCCAGGGTGTATTAGTGCCTCTGGCAGTTCTGCTCAGAAATGATGGAATTGTGTTAATGGATTTCTGTTAAACCGATGGTTAAAGTCCTCACTGATAGTTTGGAAAGAGGGGGAGAAAGAGCTGAAAGCTTTTAATGCAACTGCTGGTTGATTTTTGAAGTTAAAAGACAATCAAGTCCCTGGAGGTAAAACTGAAATTCCCATTTCCTCTACAGGCCATTCATAGAAACCCAGAGTGAGCTTAAATCCCCCAATTACCAATGATCCTCTAACACCCCTGCACACCCAGCTACTGGAATAATGCATTTTGCACATTATGTGGGAAAAGTGAGTAACAGGATAAACAGAATGAGAGATTAAGGAGTGTGCTCAGCGACACAAACCATGAGTGGGTTGGAGCCAAGATCAGATTCTGTGGTTCCTTCCTTCTGATGCCTTTCCGGGGTCACCAGACCCAACTTTAGTTAGGATTTTCCCCCCAAAAAATGGTGTTGTTTGGTTGGATTTTTTCTGGGACCTTCAGGTTACTTAGGGAAAATAAGCAAGAAGTGTCACAGTTTTGAAGAGCATGAGGTGACACAGTCAGAGGGAGCTTGCCAGGGACTGCAGCTGTACAGTGAGTTAAGCCCAGCTCAGGGGCTCTTCCCATGGGCACCTGGAGGATAAAGTGACTACAAACAAAAGCCAGAGAGCACTTTCAGTTTGTACTTGACATGTTGCAAACCGTTTGGGAGAAGTGGTGTTAATCACACAGCCAACTCTGCAAACAGGAGACCACTACCCACTGTCTCCTCAGGAAAGAAAAAAAAAAAAAAAAAGAAAAAGAGAAGTTTTAAACGAATTGCCAAAAACACATCATCACATCGCCCAAAATTACAGTTCTAGGAGGTTGTTCTCAGCGGGACCTGCCTGTTCAAAATTAAAAGCTAAAGCTTTTACTAAAAAGCTGTCATCATGGTTGTTTAGGTGCCTAATTGCTGCTGCTTTAATATGTTCTCACACTGTTACAAGCCGCTTTTACCAAACCAAATTAGAAAGCATATATTACAAAGAGCCGCTGGTTTTAAGAGCATTTTTCTAATTACTCTCCCTCACTTTTCCAGTAACAAACACTGTAATTGTTGTGGGCTCAGGTTTCCTGCAGAGCAGCCCAGAGGCAAACCTTGTGCACTTCTCCATGAGCATCACCTTCCCTCTGCCCAGGCTCATTATTATGCAAAAAGGTGCTGAGAATAACCAAATTTTTATTTTGTTTCCCTAAAACATCATCTGTCAGGCTGTGTCCTTGGGGACCTGGGAATAATTGCAAACCCACTAACGAATAAAAGGAATAGTGGTGTCACATTCTCTCCTTCTCAATTTAATATTGAAAGCTTTGATGGTGCAAAATGTTTAAGTATCTCAACATATTGAGGGATTAGATTTTATTGGCTGGATGTCACACAGGTAACAGAGTTTAATTTTATTTTCATTTTTAAAACTCCTATCAGGCTTAACACCTTTGGGTAAATGCCTTTCCTTGCCATGAAATTAATACAAATAAATAAATGAATTATGTAAAGCCAACCTAAAGGCAGCACTTTAGTTTCACCTCAGGCCACAGAACAAGATGATGTTTAACTTAAATGCTGCCTAATTTTTAACTGGGATTTTTGTGATGATGTAATTTTTTCTTAACTGTTTGTGCACCACTGATACATCCTCTTCCAATTCAGTCATAAAAGCCCTGCAGAAGGTGTTGTACCCTTATTTATTTGTACTATGTAGCTGTGGTCTGGAGCTGTGCATCCTCAGCATGTCTTTCTTCTGCTTTTATTGAAATAATCCCTGATTTTATTTTCCACAGCCTCTTTCTGCTGGAACTCTCTTTACAGAGAGTGGCATTATATATAGAGAAATTAATTATCTAGTCAAGAGCTTTTATATCACAGTCATGTAAGAGAGTTATGGCACTCATGTTTTCATTGTTCTTGTTGTCACAAACACGTAGATGAAAGAGGGAAATATTTTTTTAGGGTGCCATCTAACAGTTTGCAGTGACCTCAGAGATTGTTGGGAAACAATTTCTTTCAAACATGTTACTCAACATGAGTGAAATTCCTATGACTGATTCTGTGCTAATTCCTAAAGAACCTCAGAAACTCAGAGTGTTATTAAAATCTCCAAGACACCATAGAACATCTGGCATCCAGCAGCCATGTAATGCTGTGGTTAAGAACAAGCCTGCAGTGTTTCTCTTCATAATCTATATTTTAAGAATTTAAAACTACCAATTACTATACAAAGAAATTGTACAAGAGGGTTTTGGTTTGGTTCTTTTTTATTAGCTATACAATCTTAACCAAGATGGTTTTTTCCCTCTTCTGCCTCCTAATTATAGGGTACTTTCATGACATTAGGACTGATTTACTATAAAATGTTGCTGCTGTGCATTATAATAGAGATTGTTTGGTATAGACCCCGTTTATTTAGAATCCAATAATCTGAAGAGAATTTTGCCACTGTAAAACAAGCAGAAAACAGATGAGAAAGCCAGACTTTACAGCTGTGAGATGGGCTGTGGAAAGAGGAGAAATGGTTTTAACAAAGACATCTGAAATCTCTGCAGAGAATTCAGAGCCAGAGCCAGTTTGGGGATTAATGTCAGTTCTCTGTATGGGCCACAAGATCAGTTTTCATGTCTTTAGTGAAAAATGTCTGGCTGAGCAGCCAACAGCTCCAAAGGGTTTCTGAGCTTGGCCTCCTCTTGGCATGAGTCATCTGAAATAAGGGAAGGTGAGCAGTGAACAGTGGATTTATCCTTTTGTTTGCCAGGCAATTGTGCAAAAAAATCAAGCCTGGTGGTCTTCTTAAGTAGTTTTCATTTATAGGATGTTCTTTCTAAGGTATTGGCTTGGTCTTTTTAACTAGAGGAGATTAACCAAACTCCTTGGATCAGTTCTTTGAATGAGCAAGTTTTGCCTGATCCATAGTCGAGAGGTATGATGAGATGTGTTCTTTGTTGTTTTGGGTTTTTTTGTTGTTGGTTGGGTTTTTTTAATTTTAATTTCAGCAGGTTTTAGTTTATCTGTCAATCCCTCTCTAGAACCTGGGCTACTGAGTGCCCAGATATGAGAATATGGAGTTGATTTAACTCTGCATTTCACTGGTTAAAGGATTCAGCAGTAACATACTTCTTCACACCTGTATTTTTTAATTTACTTGTACCAATTAATTTTTATTACATCTGGCTCCTGTAGAAGACTCTCCTTTACACTCTACAGGAAAAAAAAATACTTCTGTATAACAAGGGGCTGTTTCTGCTCTCCCTGAAATCAATTGGTGTAATGTGCTGACCTTCCAAACTCCAAGAAGCAGTGTAATAAATCTGAAATCAAGACTCCCTATAGGAAGAAGCCTTTTCTGATTTATATTTCAGCTTCTGCTGGTACATCTGGAATGCTTAAGTGACAATATATTTCACATGCCCAATTCTGTTCCGACACAGAGCAGATGAAATTGCTTTGGTTTCATGTAACAGAAAGTGATGCTATGAAAAGATAAAACCATTTTTTGGGCAAATTGGGATTGGAGGAGAGGAGACATGTGGGAATTTGTGAGTCACCTACTAGGAACACACAGTCATACCCTATATCCCAACAACATCTCAATAGGGTAGCGTTCCCTCAGTATTGAAGGAAACATTTCTGGTCTTATGCCAGATCAATTTTTTTGTGTGTGGTGTCTCTTCACGCTTCAATTGAAAGCACACAATGACCAGAGATATGGAGCTCCCTAATTTGGCAACTTTCCCTCCTTTGCAGAGAGGAGACAGGAGTCTGAGAGTGGCTGTGGGGACAGTTTAGTCCACCAGTGACAGAGAACAGAAACTGGCCTTATAGTACTTTAATACCTGCTCAACTTGACACTAAATTTGTGGCAATGCATCTTTTTACTGTTTTGTATAACCTGCTTCCCTTGGGATCGTCCACAATTTGTGGGTTCAACCCTTTTTCTTTCTTTAAGAGACTCATTGGGATTTCATTGGTTTGTCTGGGCACTTTGCAGAGAGACTCAGGAATCTCCATGTGCTGCTGAGAAACATCCCAGGGAGCTCCTGCAGTTCTTGGGGAAGTCAGTGGATATTACAACTGCAGAACCACTTTTTTAAAGGGATTTATCTTACTGGAAAACGTACAAGTTGTCAAATGTGTGCTATTATTGTCTCAACACCCAAAAAGCAATATGAAGGGTCTGTTGCTGTCTGGTGAAGTCATCTGTGCTGGTTTTGGGGAGCTGTCTGGAAAGGCCAGACAGGCTTGAGTGAGAGCTTGTACAGACAGATAAATAGGAGATACATATGGACAGAGAAAGAGAGGAAAATACACAAGGCTCCTTGCAAACAGCCACAGACAAAAATTCACTTTCTGCACATTTCAAGCCTAATAATCATAATGAGGTCACAAGTGAAATGTGTTGGTTGAGGTCACTCATTTCTAGGTTCAGCTGTACTTGTCCTGCTGATTTTAACAGTTTGGCCTTCCAGCCCTGGGAGAGCCAACCTCCAGGTCTGTCCCTGCCAGCACAGGCACTGGCTCCCAGCACTAATTTGGCTTCTGAACACACTTGTGGATCCTTCCTTGGGCTCAATCAGGAGTGAATAACAGAGCTGCTCTCACACTGAGTGAGGAAACAGCCTGAGGGCTCAAGAGCCCCAACTACACGTTAAAACTAATGTAAATCTCATCATAAAAAATGTAATATAAGCCTAGTCTGGGCTTGGCTTATTTATGACTGCGTTCCTTCAAATTTATAAATGATGACCAGCTGGAGTGGGAGCTGACCTCCCTCTCAAACCAATTCCTCTCTATATTGTGTTACCTTGTGAGGACTTTTTAAGCATCGCTTTTATCAATTTATAAATTAAATATAGGTTTTTTTCTTTAAGTTTGTGCTGTCCTAGTCCTGAGAAGAACTTTTTAACTTTTTTGGGTGCTTTGAAAATCAAATATGTTTTGCAGGCTAAAAAAGGAGCAATCTTGGTGAGTCCAGAATCTCACGTAGAAACCAATTAATATTCTGCCTGTATTGCCAGGTTTGAACCTGTAGCCAGTTTTGCTGTTCCCTTGAATGAGTCCCTTCATTCTGATGATCACTGTGGAGTTGAACCTCTAGGTCTATCAATCAATCTCTAGGTCTATCAGTCAAGAAGTGTCTGCACTGTTGTCTTACCTCCCATTGTCTGTGTAATTTCATCTGCTCTCATTGCTCTCAACTCAGCTTCTTTCCAGGTAGAAACAGATATATTTTTCCCCATTAATTTTCCCAGGTTAGCCTGTGTCAGGCTGTGTTATCCATGCTCCCTTGGAAGCGTGGTGACAGTTTGCTGGTTGCTGGAAGCAGCTTTCTGGGAAAGGGCTGCTGAAAGCAGGGAGCAGCAGTGCTGCCCACCCTCATTGATATTCGCCAAGCAATTCACTGTATCTGAGAATCTTGCTTGCTTTCCTCCACTGAGCCCCTACAATGAGCAGACAGCTTTAGGGATTTTTCTGTAATCACTCATAAATCTCTTGCCTGGTTGGTATTCTACAGCACCTTTCCATCCAACAGACCCTTCCAGTTTCTATTACTCCTGCATTGTTGGATGTGAACTCAGTATTTTACAGCGATGATCTGCTGAATATCTTTTGGCATTACAGTTACTGAAAGGCAAAGGATTCATCCTCCCCCATTTTTTCCCATTGCAACTGCTTTCCCAGTCTACTAATAATGAATAAGGTGGGGGAAACTTCCTAAAAAAATCAATCTATAACTAAAAATGATACTGGTTTGTGGGTGAGGGAGATATTTCTTCTAACCACAAAAAAAAAAAAAATTAGTCTTTAAAATCTTGTAACTCTTGTCAGCAACTTTATTTAAGGGTCTTCCAAAGATATTTTTGTGCCTGGCTTCTTTGGCTCCTCACTAGAAGATTGTTAGGAATTTATTCCAGAGGCTGCCAACCCTATTGGGGAATCTCACTCTCTTAAGTTGAAGTACTGTTCCTCTGGTGCCTCCTGAGCATGATAGCAACTATAAAAAATGGGTCCTAAAAGGTTTACCTTGTTCATAGGAGCTAAAATTCAAACCTTTAATTCATATACACTTACTTTTTAAAATTCATTTAGAGTAAGCAAATGAACCCGCTCCGATTGCAATAAATTTTCAGTGTTCTGCCCTGGCAGGAATGTTACCTAAAATGTTCTTAAATCAATACAGTTCCAATGTCTTTATTCTATATGAGGAAATTAAAGTAGAATAAAGCACCTGTTTATGAAGAAACAAACTGCCTGGGTCTAGAACACCTGTAGTGGCAAAGCAGCAGTGACAGACAGCTCTGTTGTGAGTTTTCAGAAAGTTCAGTGCAGCAATCACTGACAGCTGACAGAGAGGATTAGGAATTCTGTGCTGGGATCTTCCCACACCAAAAAAAGGCTTTTAACACTGAAAAGGGGAATTGCCAAACTGATAGTGAGGGTAATGAACCATGGAGAGCAAAAATGATCTTGGGGAGGAAAATTCTGTTTACTCTTTATGGCATGAACTTTGTGAGGGCAGAAGGAATCAGCAAGTCCAGAGGAGACCATGAAGCTGCTGAGGGGATTGGAACACCTTCCCTATGGAGACAGGATGGGAGAGTTAGGGCTGTTCAACCTGGAAAAGAGAAGGTTGTGTGGAGACCTCACAGCACCTTCCAATATCTGAAGGGCCTACAGAGAAGATGGAGAGGGACTGTTCATCAGGAACTGGAGTGACAGGACAAAAGGGAATGGCTGCAAACTGACAGAGAGTAAGTTTAGATTGGAAGAAATAGTTCCCTGTGAGGGTGGGGAGGCCCTGGCACAGGTTGCCCAGAGAAGCTGTGGCTGCCCCATCCCTGGAAGTGTCCAAGGCCAGGTTGGACGGGGCTTGGGAGCAACCTGAGCTAGTGGAAGGTGTCCCTGCCCATGGCAGGGGGTGGCACTGGATGAGCTTTAAAGTCTTTTTCAACCCAAACCACCCTGTGATTTTATGAGAAGTCCAGGACTCCCCCATCACAACCAACATCCGACAGGAATGAACATCCCCACGTCCTGATCAAACACCACCCATGCAAACTGCTCAGTCCTGGGGGAATGGAGCTTCTTGGTCCCACTGAAAACAAGCCCAGAGGTTTTAAGTCAAAAAGCAGGTAGCACATTTTTAGCTTTCTTGCCAGAAACCTGTCTGCAAAACTATTTCATACCATTTCAAAAGATATTTTTTGTTTCATAGATCCTCAAATTGTCATTTTTCAGTGGTGAGGCTTTTCACACACGTTTTTGTCAGCTCTGTGCACAATTCCTTCACAGCTAACTCCACTGAGTGATGAGCACTTAACAGAGTGACCCCTCCAGCCAAGCACAGAGCAGCACAGGGAAAATACTCTCTTCCCTCAGCTGTAATGAAGGATGATCCTTCATTTCCTTTTAACTTCTACTCAGCAAGAGCAAGTCCAGCTTATTTTTGTGCCTGTATCTTTTAGGAGTGGAGAGTATTTCATTTATTCCCCCAGTATAAGAACGTTTACGACTCTGTGGTGAGCTGTGTAGAGTTCAGGATCCTTTTAGAGCATCATTTTCTGGGTGATTTAGGTGTGTGAACATCTCTTCAGACCATCCTTCTATTACCATTTACAAGAAAAAGATTCTGTGGTGTAATTCATGATGCTGGTTTCTCATCTTTGGGGATTATTCCTGGGTTTTGATTATTTCTGAGTTGTGGGAATTATTAATTTGGATAATTAATTATGGAATTTTTAAGCGAGGCTGGCCAACTGTGTAAAAGGAGTTATGGGTAGTAATTTTTTGGTGTCAAAAGGAAGGTGCAAAAGCAAGGACATTTTTGATAGTATTTTCCTAATGGACTCCTCTTGATTATAAGTAATCTCATTAAGTGGAGCAATAATGAGGTTGCAAGTAAGCAACCCATAGCTTGGGGTAGCTCATATTTGCTAATTCAGAAGTGGTCATGAAAAAGAAAAAAAAACAGATAAAGAAAATCAGGCACATGCTGGTTGGACAGGGCTTGGAGCAACCTGGGATAGTGGAAGGTGTCCCTGCCCAGGGCAGAGGGGTGGAATGGATGAGCTTTAAAGTCCTCCCAACCCAAACCATTCCATGATTCCGTGACACATCTGCACCAGGATGGTTTATGCTCAACACCTTTTCATATGACAGAGGGAAAGGCAAGTGCAGCCCGGGTTCCCAGAAGAGCTGATTTGCAGGCAGTTAAGTTGACATGACATGAAAGAGAAGACAAAATGGAATACCTTCTCCAATTTTAAAGTGTTTATGTACCCAGTATTTACAGATATCAACTGCATGGACAGACGAGTGCAAAGTAACCATGACAGCAGAGAAGATGAGCAGAAATGAGTATAAATAACCAGCAGGACTTACTTGCAAATACAGTGAGCTGTGTTGAACATGCATAGTGGGAATTAAAGGTCAGAATGAGGCACCAAATTGCCAATCAGCTCATACGTGTTCCTGCTGCCTCAAGTTTCTAAAAGAGCTTCTCCTATTTTCTCTAAGTTCATTTTGAAGAGTTTTTCTGACTTTTATGAGGCTCTTTCTCTTCAGCAGATCAGCTCTGAAGCCATTTGCCAGCAAACACTCGCTGAAAATTCTGCTTTTATGAACTCGAGCAGTTCTGTCTGGACAGATGTGTTTTACCATGGATAACAAAATGAAGTGGGTTAATTTACACACACACATTGGGTTGGATTCACTGTATCTGTCAAAAAAAAAAGTCAGAGCATTCTTACTCTCATTTGTGCCTAGAGACACCTTAGGAACTATAATAGCAAGAGCAAAATGCTCAGACTATTCCTTTTTCACCTGGAGCTGCTTAACATAGTTGCAGAGGCTAAATCTATATTACTTTTGAACAAAGCCAGTGTTTTATTTTGATTGCCAACTTGTCAGATTTTAATAGCATAATCTATGTAGCAAAATGTATGAAGCTGTTGAAATAGTGTCTTTTATCTGCTTTCATATTCTAATTCCTATGTGTATTTTTGTAATAACTGCAATCCAGTAGGTTTCTATGTGCAGGGCATTTCAGAGTCATGACTGTTCACTTCAAAAGGGCCTAAGAGACACCTCAGAATGAAAATATGTCATTTCACTGTGGATTGTCCTTTCCCTTGGCACTGCAGTTCATCAGGGAACCCCTCGGGCTCCAGCATATCCATGATACCATGTGAGAGCCTCCTTCCCTCCTGCCTTTCAACGGGTCCAGAGACGATCAGGAAAGCTGAAAATACTGTGCTCTGACAATTGTAAAAGGTCACCAAGTTAAATTATTTCACGTTATTTCCAGTGCATCACAATGTATGAGGAAGAAATTAGCAGAGCTCTCAAACTCAGCGAGAACAAACCACTCCAAACCCCAGGATTTGGCGAGGAAGTCACTACAGGGAGGTCAATGTTGTCATTGCTGCTCAGAGGAACAGGAGCCTGGATGGAAACTGGCCAGGGAATATGTTATTTATTGTGACAAACCCTCAGGGTCTCTGTAGCCCTGTGGAATTTCCTTACATTTGATCCATTAAAACCTGAGCTTTTTTAAAGGAAGTTTCTTTAACCGAGAGCTTATCTCTGTTCATGGCTCAGTGGGGAGGGAGGCACATCAAACATCTCCAGGTAAATCTGAGTTGTAAAGGATTAAATCTGAGTTGTAAAGGATTAGATTCCTCTGGCTGCAGCAGGTGGTTCCCTACTTGTGAACACTTTTATGTTGGTTGATCTGATCAAGATTCACCCCATGGATTTGACACTTGCAAACTTCTTAAAACGGGCTGGTTTTGTAATGGTGGGATTTAAACAGGATTCAAAAGCCTGAAGTACTTATAAAATGATAACTCAGACTCTAATTAAGGTTCAGAACTTTTGTCCTGATCATTAGTATATTTATACCAATAATTGGTTTTGAATGCATGTGAAGGGAAAGGAATTCAAGAAAAGGAAATTTTCTACTATTGATGAAAAGGTTTGTCAGATTCTAGACTTTGATGTATTTGTTGTCTTTCTCATGAATGTGAGTCAGGAGATACCATCACACAAATATTGAAATAATGAGCCATGGAAAAGGAAGATTAATCACTTCTCCATGCAGGGCTCTTCTTGCTGCCCATCTTTGTAGCTGCCATGTTCCCAGTATTCAACCAGGCAGTGCTGAAGGTTCCCAACTGTCCACCAGAGTTTATGTCCAGTCAACGTGTGTATCTGTCTTTTGCTTTCTTTGGTCCCATTTTCCTTCAGTTTAATGGCAGTTCTCCCTCTCTTATCTCTGTTCCATGAGGAAACGACATAGAGAAGTTTTATGGTCTCTCAGCTTTCTGGTTGCTGGGCTGAAGGTGCTGAGCTCTCTCCTCCTGTGAGACTCCCCCTCCACACGAGCATTGTTCCAGCCCAGTTTGGACTCTGCTCACACGTGGATCCACCTTTCCAGTCCCCAGACCCGTGCCTGTCCACATGAGGTTTCAGCACTGTTTCCATCAGACTTACTGCTTCCAGTATTGCTCCTTTCAGATGCCTTGGATGAAGATTAATGGGCTTTCTCACCTGAAGTGTGGGAAACACTCAGGGTTTTGCTGCTGCCTGGGCTGTGGTGATGAATTGCAGAACTTTCCTCCATTCTGCTCTTGTCCCTGTGCTGAAAATCGAAGTCAGTGCTACTTTGGGGTTAATATCTAAATTATCTTTGCTCCTGACCCCATTCTTACTGCAGCACAGGCCACTTTTATTCTTGTTCTCCTTTTATTTATCTTGTTGAAAAGCCTTTTACTCCTTAATATCCTTTGGCAAACTAACTCGACTTTTGAGCAGTTTTCTACTCACAGTACTCTTTTTTCAACCCATTAGTTTAGAGCTCTTCCCTTTCATTCCCCTAGGCTGGGCTACAGGTTCCAGCTTGTTTTCACACCTTTGGTTGAAAGCAGTTAGACCTGGACTGCATTTACATTGCTGAGACTGTCACTCAAAGCTGATTACACCAACAGGTTCCCTCTCTTCTCAGATTGAGCTCTGTAGATTAAAAAGTCTTACTCTTCACCTGTTTTTCTGTTTAACTGACCCTGGTGTACTGAGCAGTCTGATTTCCCATTCCCATCTCTTCACCAGCAATCAAAAGCCACTGTAAAGCATCCTTTCCTCCTCCTATTACACCTGACAGTTGCTGATGACTCTAAATACCAGTGCAATTCCTGGCCATGTTTTTTTCTGACAAAATTATCGAAATCACTAAGCATATCCAGCTTTAATTTAGGAGATTTCTCAGTATTCCCAATCCCGCCAAAACAGGATCTTCCACACTGTCCTACCCCACACTGATTTTTTGGTTTCCACCATCTGCCTGAAATTACATTTTTGTGATACTCTTTTATCAGAATTTATGCACAATTGATGGTCTGTCACTGGTTGTCTCTCTGACTGGAGTGAACATGGGGAATTCTTCTGGTTTCTTCTGGTTTCTGGGGCAGTGAAGGAGATGGAAGTGTCATCATCTACTCCACAATTCTCTACATTCGGAACCAATAGAAATCTAGTAGAAATCTCAGGAAGAATTTCTTCATGGAAAGGGTGTTCAGGCATTGGAAGGGGATGCCCAGGGAGGTGGTGGAGTGCCCATCCCTGGAGGTGTCCAAGGAATGCCTGGATGTGGCACTCAGTGCTTTGGGCTGGGGGACAAGGTAGGGATGGGGCACAGCCTGAACTCCAAGGTCTGGGAGGGCTTTTCCAACCTCATTGATTCCAGGATTCCATGACAGTGGATGACAGACTACACACAATGGATCTACTGGAGTTTTCCCTTCCACCAGAGCAAAGTGGGGTAAACTTGAGGCTGTGGTCACTTTGGATGTCAGCAGAAGGCCACTTTCCCTTTTGTGGCAGAAGAATAAAAATAAAATGTCCCTGAATTCGCAGTTCCACTGAAGGGAATAAACTCACACCATGTCTTTTCATACTTATCATAATTCTGATTTTATCTGATGTGCATTTCATTCCTTAAAGTAAATATCCAAAGGTCAGGAAGCATTCTGGCTGCTGCTTGTGCGTGTGTTTGTAGATGCTTTCTTTTCAAATTAAGCTGACATCTTGATGGGTAGCAGATGTCTGATATCATAATGGTCCATATGGGATCATTCATGTGCCAGGCCAAATCATCAGATGTTCTCAGGAATATAGCAAAGAAACAAGGAAAAGCACAGGGAGGGGAAATACCCTCAACAATTTTCTACCTTGGTTAAGGCTCACTGAAGTGCATTATTTCAACCAGAGATTCAGACAGACTTGCAATCCTGAGAAAAATACATGGTTCAAGTTCAGTAACTCCTGTTAGTCCTTTATTCTGCCAGTTTTTTGGCAGGCAGTCATGAAACTAAAAAGTCTGAGAAGGTATTTAAGTGTAAAACCCAATAAAAGGTAGACTCCAAACCAGGCTACACAGGGAGCCAAAGACACGACCCTTAAATCAGATATTCATATGTTACTGCAGGGTATTCTGCTGCAAATCCTGGATAAATGTCACAACAAATTCCTACCTTGGGCTGTGCACTTAGAACCCTTCACCGACTTAGGGAATCATGAAGGGGCTTAAGGAAAAATAAGAAAGCCCTGCTAAAACATGAAACAAAAGTGAATTCTTTACAGCCAAGCAAATGAAAATCCACCTGGAAAGCTGACATTTTGCTCAGGATCATCTGCCTGCCCTGGCTTGGAGGGAAATGCCGTGGAGCAGATGAGCAAACAAACGAATGGGGTGGTGGGGTGAGGGTTGTGCTGAGCCTTCCCCGCAGGGACCAACCATCACTCTGCAATATCACACTCCCCCACCTCCAGTCACAGCCACTCATGAGAGGATCACTCACTGAGAGAGGCAGCTAATGAAATGCTCCTTAGAAAGGGCTGCAGGGACTTCCTCGAAGCAGCTCTGTGCCTCACAGGGATCTTTTTATCACCAGATCAATTGAAGTTCCTCACACTTCTGAAACTTCATTCTCCACCCTGAGCAGATGAATCATTTGTTTGCCTGTTGTAATCAGGAACAGGCTGATATGCACACAAAGGAAATCTCAGCTCTACTTGAGTGTACGGTATAAATTAGGTTCTCTGCCTTGCATTACATTTTATCCCCATCGGTTGGGTTTTACTGCAGCGTTGTGAAAACATAACCAAGCGCACAGAGACGGTGATCAGAAGTAAATGTCTTCTTCACAATCTTTTATGCTTTTTTCCGAGTGCAGGAAAACAAGATCCACGCTTCACAAAGTCCTGTAGGTTAGTGCCATGTGTTAAATTGTGAGCTGCAAACACAAGCTGTTCTTAAACAAGAACAAAAAAAAAAAAACAGATGGTTTCTTTTAACGTCAAGTGAAACTTTTCTTGAACACAAGCGTGTGTTTTCTCCTCTCCAGCTGGCAATTCCCACATGTAAATGATCTGATTTTATCATTTCTGGAGACTCATAAGAGCCCCTCTGTTATGAAAAGGCACATTACCCTTAAAGAGAGAGGAACAAAGAACGCCAAGTGCTTCACAATAAAGCTACTGAAAATATTTCTTCCTCCATTGTCTATTTGAAAACGTGTCCAGAGCTGATGGAAAGAGAAAAGAGAGAGAATGAGAATGTGAGAAAATAAATAATTTTATTAACTTCAGATCCACCACTGACAGAACCTTTGTGACCAAGACACTCTTTGTAAGTTTGTTTGTCTCAGTGCCCCAAAGGCTGGCAGTGCCCTGCCCAAGGGATGAGGTGCAGAGCAGAAATCTGGAGCTTTAGCAACATTCACTTCCCTGTGCTCCCACCCCTCCCACCTGAACCTGCAAGGCAGCAGGATCAGAGCCAGCAGAAATGTTTGTTTTCTGCAGGAAAACATGTGTGCCTGTGTTGGGAGGAGCCCCAGGATGTTGGGGAGGTAATCATTCCTGACGGATCCCCAGAGAAGAGGCAGAGGGTTTGTTGTGCTGTTTGTATTTTTTCCTAGTGTTCTTAAGGTCAGAGCTATGTATAATATTTTTGCTGCATAGGAAGAATATTTTTTAAGGGATAAGAAAAATCCATATTCAACAAGGCAATGGATTGGAGGGTTTAATGTTAGGAACTTCCTTGACTGTGACTTGTCACTACATTAGTGAGGACAGTTCTACCTGACATTTTGTGCTCTCTGTGTTACCTCTTGTTGGGACATCAGGTGTGAAACTAAGCAGAGTTTGACAGGAAAACTCTCTGTTATCCGTGTTTAGTCTGTGCTCACCCTAAATAAATGCATTTTCATAGCTGGAATGAAAGCCTGGGTGAGCAAAACCAAGACCAGTAGTAAAAAGAATCAGGGAAAACCTGTAAATTACCACTTAAGTAGAGAAGCAGGAGGCTCAGGAGAGCTGTAAAATGACCACAGAGGTGTGAGAGGGACGGAAACCTCGTGCTGTGCTGGGAGCCACAGACGATTCCTCCAGGGCAGGAGTTTAACGGGAGCAGCTCCATCTACTGAATGCCAGGGAGGCTGATCCTTGAAGATCTTTAGAGAAAGAAGTTTGGCAAATCAGTTTGCCTGGGCCAAAGCTTTTTGAGAATTATGTCCTTCCTAATTCTTTTAATTTGTCCCTATCAACGAATTTTCTGAGGAAGACAAGGAGCAGGAAGTGGCACCTGAATGGTTGGTTTTTCTTCCCAGATATGAGATTGAAACCTAACCTAGAATAGCTACTGCTCCAGGGTTTAAGATTAAAGCTCCTGCACTCAACTCCCTGCTCTGCCTTTTTAAATATCAAAAATAAAAATAATATCAAGTCCTGACCATGGGGTTGTTGTCTCTCCCAGCAAACACTGTCTCTCTGTTCTTGCTGGAGCTGCTCCACTTTGTGTTTTTAATTTGCCATTCTGTTTTCTTTCTTCGCATCCAAATCATTCCTCTTCACGCACCAAAACTGAACTACTACCAGGCAACTCTCTGATTAATTTTAAAGCTTTCCTTGTGAGCTGTTAAAATCCAGGATATGGGCTAATTTAAGGGCCAATAAGCCATCCCTCTCTGTGTTCCATTTTCAGGAGTCTCAACTAGTGCTTACACTTTATCCTCTAGATGTTTAATCTATACTTTTTTAAAGCCAATATTTTTTAAAAAGAAGTGGCCCTAGTATAATAACACCACTTACTAATCGAATATTAATGCTTTTCTAAATGTTTATTATGTTGTTAAATTAAATTATTTCTGTGCACGGACAGAACAAATGACTCCTGTTCTGTATAGGAGATGGCATTAAATCAAACATTTGGCCATTTAGCAACAGTTTCACTGTCCTTTCTTCTCTCTTAATTTGCTAAAATTGAAAGGAAAACCACAGGAAAGAAAAAGAAGAGAAAAATAAGAGAAGTAGAGAAATGAACTTTATTGTCATACTTTCACATATTTAAAGTGTTTCTGGTGTTTCAGTTTGTTTGCTGATTTTTGTTTTAAGATTGACTAATTTCCACTTGCTTCTTAAATATTTTAGGGTCAGAGCAGCCAGGGGAAAGATGACTCCCAATCCTTATCTCTACTGTCCTGTTATTATGCATTAAATAACTCTAAAGAAATGACATAAAAGAGTTGGGTGAGGGCAGTTGGAATTTAATTATTTTAAAATATTATTCTTTCTGTGGAGACCACCTCAAATTCATGCCCTTATTTTAAGAAATAGTTTAGAAAACTTTTGACAAAAATGTTTTTGCAGAGGGAAATATGGACTCAATGTGATCACATCCATCATTCAATTGATCAGTTAATTAATTGATCCCTCAGCTGGGTCTTTTTCCTTACTAGAGCTTGATGAATACGCCAATCCTGCTGCAGGATCAATTAACACCTTCTCAGACATCAGAGAAACCACTTGGGAGAAATTCCTTCTAAATGCTCTCTTGGGAATCTTCAGTCTGACTCTGCAGAGTTGCTGAAGCCAAGTTGCTGCAAGGCACAAGTCCATGGCACGCTGGCCCTTAGTTGCTCCTCTGCTCAAGGAGCTTTCTTATTTCATTGAAAAATACTTTAAAAATAAAAATCTTAGTGGCATGTATCAGTTTAAGCAGCATGTCCAGTTGGAAAAGCTCTGCTGTGTGGAGCAGAGCAGCTGGAGAGGAGTGAGTTTGCCCTCACCCCCCACAGCCACAGGCAGTGCCCGGAGCTCAGCCAAGACATCTCTGTCCCAGAGCACCCCATGCCCAGCAGGATCCCGTGATTCTGGTAGGTGGCTGCTCCTCTTGCTCACAGGCATGCTCAGATTGTTCATATCTTTTGAGAAAGAAAGAAAGGAAACACTGGCTTTTCTTGGGAAAAATGCTTTATTGTCTTGCTTGCCTTGGTCTGAAGGGACCTGCTGTGTTATCCCAGTTTGTTGGCAGTGTAGTGTTTTTTTGGCTGGTGGATTTCCCATGTTTTTGGGAAAGCTGCTGTCTGGCAGCTTTTTTTCTCAATATTTCGGGCAGCACCCTGTGATTCACCCCGTGCTCCCTAATTAAATGGGTAATACCTGGGTGGTGATTCCCTATATTTCTGGCTTTGCATTGAAAGAAAATCTGTGTGTGGAGGAAGGTGGTGAGATCAGGAGTGTCCCTACTGAGTAGGGCAGAAGGAAAGTTGTGCAAAATAAAGATAGTTCAGGATAACATGAGCTACCTGTGCTTTTATTGGGAGAGCATTCTTGGGAAGAAGGATGAAATTTGGGTTTATGCAGTTTAAGGAATTAATTGCATGTACATCTCCCAACCCTTGTGTGGGAAATGAGCTGTTGGAATCAAAAAACACGTGGGCAGGATGATCCCTCCCAGACAGAGAAATGTTTTTTGGAGCTTGGGATATGATATTCTGGACAAACACACTGTTTTGTTTCAGAACAGAGGCAGTTCATAAATTGTATTTTATTAAGTTATAAAATATAATGGTTTAACATATTTTAACTGATAACTAACCTTTAGAGAAGATGAAATGTTTTAGGGCACAGCATCAGTCAGCAGGACTCTCCTGTTCTGTATTCAGGACACAGTGTATGTGAGGCCATTGCCTCAGTGGGGGTGTGTTTTAATTTATTTCCCTTCAGTCATTCTAAAACATTCTGAAGTATCTTTTCTGATTTGCTGGATATATGTACCCTTCATGCAATGCCTCTACTTTATCCTAAGAGCAACACCTCTGAAAATCAACTAAATTAAATTACTTAGAATTTTCTTTTCCCCCAAAGTACCATGTGTGTCACAGAATGATGGAATGGTTTGGATTGGGAGGAACCTTGAAGGTCTCATTCCACCCCCTGCCATGGGCAGGGACACCTTCCACTAGCCCAGGTTGCTCCAAACCCCATCCAGCCTGGCCTTGGACACTTCCAGGGATGGGGCAGCCACAGCTTCTCTGGGCAACCTGTGCCAGGGCCTCCCCACCCTCACAGGGAAGGATTTCTTCCTGATATCCAATTTAAACCTACTCTCTGACAGTTTGAAGTCATTCCCTCTTGTCGTGTCCCATCCCCTGTAAGTGGGTTTCCTTCTTGGAGCATGTCTTCCTGTCCCTCTCTTCCCAAGATTCCCACACACCATGTTTAGCCAGTTCTTGCAGCACCATCCCATGACTGTCACAGCTTGTCTCTCAGGGAAAGGCCTGGAGCTGTGCCAGGAGAGGATCGTGCTGTCCAATTCCTGCATTTCCAAACAGCCAGCAAAATGTCTGGATTATGGATGACAATTAACTGTTAACTGGCCATAATGCAAACCCCCTCTGAAGGGACATGGTAAATATTGAAACAAATGGGCTGTTCTTTTTCAGACCTGAATGTGAGTCACTTAAAATGAAAAGCTAATTTCAGCCTGGGAGGGAAGCTCTGGATTTTAATCAAGTGTGACAGGTCGAGAACAATAAATGAGCACTTAAGGTGAGGGGATATTTATTTCCCTGTTGCAAGTTTATGTGTGATAAGTTACACTGCCCAATGCGAAGGGAAATAAAACTGTAGCTTTAACCTACATCTCCAAGAAGTCTCAGCAGAAAAACCTGAATAAATACAAACCTGAAATAACACAGGAGAAACTACTCTTTGACAGAACAAACCATGCTAGTAGGAAAACTTTTGAAAATTTATTTTTCTTTTTTAATATTAAGCAATTTTGCTGTTAAAGCAGTGCCTGGTTTACTACAACATAATTAAGTCAAAACTTCACTAAGAGTCCTGAAGAGCTGGGAGTTTGCTGTGGGGACACTTTGCTCTGCAGCTGTCCCACACAGTATGCTCAGAACTCAAATGTTGAAATAATAGCTTAGAAATTATTTGATGAAGGTCTTTATTGCAACAATAACAGTCTGGTGTTCCTTTTTGTTCAGAGCACATCTTCATCTTCAATAAATGTAATTGGTTTTGTTATAGTGAGTGGGAGACAATGTTTATAGTTGATGGGACTTTTTTCCCCCCATTTTCAGAGCATTGAGCGAAATTTCCAATATTATTGTTCTCAACGTTGGCTAACATTGATTTTTAAACAGAAAAAATTAACTGTAGTGAGTTCAGGTGGATGTTTTCTAACAAATTCAGCTTCTTGGATCAAGAATTGTATAATTTATATATGTAATGTTCTGAAGAAGCATCATTTTGCTATGTCTGCTTCCATATAAATAATTTATAGTTTTTAATATTTAAGCACAACGTCAGTAGAGCTGACGTTGCTCTGAACAATATTTTTCCCTATCCAAAAAACAAAATGTGCCTCAATTCAACATATAGAAAGGGTTTTAATAATTGTATATGATACAGGCTTATGCTGAAAACAATGAAATGTATCACTACATAGTCCTGTCCTCTGATAAGAACTCTTGGTAAATGCTTCCTGGAGTGGGTTTTGCCCAGTCAATTATTAACTATTATCAGCTAGTGAGGAAAAAGTTGATAATACATTAGGAAACAAGTTAAAAGAATTTAATTCCCCAGTGAATTTCCAGATATTTTTTAATATTGGACAGATATTGTTGCAGACTAGTGAGGTTGGTTTTTTTCCATATATACCTATAAGCTGTGCTCAGTTTACATCTCTCAGGTGTGTTAGGTCCTTTCTGGCCCTTTCTGCTGTAGCTGGAGTATTTTGATGCTGGAAATACTCAGTGTTGCTGAACTCAGGCAAAGCTGTGGCCAAGCATTTGAACTTCAATTTACAGCTAAAGGAAGAGGTGTAGAAATATTTTTTTCAGGATGTGCCTGTTGAAATTCATGCAAAAGGAAGGATTTCTGAAGTCACAAAATGCAAGGGCCACAGAGGTCAAATTTGGATTTCTTGGCTGGGAAATCTGCAGTGCTTCTCAGGGACCTGGAAGGGCACAGTTAATAATTCTGCCCAAGGAACAAGTCTCAAAGGAAAGCCAAAGATCCTCCTGTTTACTCTGCTGTTAATCTTTGTCTCTTTCTGCAATTATGAAAAATGGTATTTGAGAGAATCATTTGAAATCATGTTTCATTAAAAAGTTATTTGCCTGAAATAAACTTGCATCAAGTCTATATGCAAGAAACATCTTTTGTTTCTTGGTATTTTATCATCTGCCCCTCAAATTGCTTTCTCTCCCCAGTCATCATCTCCTGCTCCCTTTGCAGCACCAGCCCTGACCTGTCTCACCCCCAGCCCCGCCAGCAGAAAGTTATGTTTCATTGATTTTTTTCCGCCTTTCTTATTTGCAATATTTTCTGCTAAATTAGGCATTCAAAATGTGCCTTATTTTGAGTCTTCAGAGAGAAGCACAGGCATCTCCCCATTTGTATTTGCTCAGTGATAATTTCAGGATGTGTCTCTCCAGCACTACCCAAGCTTGTAATGCAGCAGCAACTGGAACCTGATGTTCAGGGAGCTGAATCAGCCCCTTAACACAATCCCTCGTGCATTGTCCTGACTTTGCATGAGACCTGTGATATTGTATTCCAGTGCAACACACTGGAACAAAACCTTTGCTCTGTGTCTGGATCTGTGCTTTAAAAAGTAAATTAAAAAAAAGCCCACTTGCGTTTTTCCTCTGACAACACAGAGATAATCTGCTTTATGGAAGAGCATCAGCCCGTAGTGATTGATCCATGAAACACATCCCTGCTGCCTGCACAGGGGAAAAAAAAAGGTAGTGCTGAGCTGCTGTCGCTGTGTGAGCAGGTTTTGTTGTGCCAGCACGTCCACTCTGGAGCACCGACCCTGCAAATCCACTGACAGGCAGCTCTGCGGGCCCTGGGAAGCCTTTCATACCTGCCTGCCCTGCTCAGAGCCAGCCCAGGTTCACAGAAACAACCACTGTGTTCAGGAATTCTTTTCATCCTGATTTTTCAAATCTCTACCAAGCTGCATGTTGGCGAGAGGAAACCTTATGTGGGCTTATCCAATTTGTGATTGAAGTAAAATGCTCTAATTTGGAGGGTGGGAGCGACGTTGATGAAATGTGTTCTGGTTTTGGGCATCCCTGGCAGAGCAAAAAAGGCAAAAAACCTGATATAGTGGAAGTAAACCATTTATCTTTTCAGGATAAATGTCCAAGGGGACACCAGCAGCTCCTCACCCTGCAGAGGTGACACATAAACTGCTGGCTCCTGCAGGTGGTAGAGGCTGGTTAAGGCCTTTCTGTGAAATTAGTTTGTCCATAAAGACTTTTAAGCCTTATTCTTCTGAAATAAAGTTTTTCCAGGGGACTTGGATGCTGCAAAAGAGGAGCTGTGATGTCCCATGGACAGGTAAACCCTAAAAGCTGAAGCACAGGGAGAGGCACAAGCCCAGAGGTTCTGACCCTGCGAGCATGTTGAGGAGCAGCAGCAGCTGAAGGCAGTGGTCAGGTGTTTTGGTCCTCAGCTCATTCCAGTTTCCAAAGTCAATGCAGACATTGCAACCAGTTGATATTTTTATCAAAGCAACATTTTGCTCTTTGGAGAGGTCAGCCACAGAAATGGCATGAGGAAACATAGACAGCAGCTCCTTGGTTTGCCAGCACTTGCTTTTGGTGGATCTCTCAGGTCTCTGTTGCCAAAACACTAATTTGATTACATGGTGTTACTTGACAGCATAACTAAAAATTTACTCATGTAAGTGAGGATTTAGGAGGATTAAACTCAGAGCCAGAATTAAGAATGCAGTGAGAGAGTTTTTCCTCCTGTAACTATCTCTTGTTCTCAAAATCCTGCTCTTCACTCAATGATCCATACTTTTCTTTACATATAAACAGAATATTAATCAGTTTTTCCATGGGGATTTGATTTATAAACATGGGGTTTTTTTTGGCTATTCTCTACATGAATACCAGAAAAGGAGCAGAATAAGCAGGATCCCTCAGACTTTTTAAGGATTGGTTTCTTGGAGTTGTATCTACACACTGATCCTTCAATGATCCTTGGCTGTTGCCTTCCATTTGGGCTGAAGCTGCAGTGGGTAAGGAGGTCTTTGGGGGGAAAAACCTGGATTGGATTAGATGTAGAATATGGAATAGGGGAAAACCTGGTCTGGATAATGGCTGCAACGGAATGAGGGACAACCCAGACTGGATTGGGGCCTGAATCTCGAATGGGGGAAACCTGGACTGGATCAGGTCTGGAATTGGGAAGAGGGGAAAAACCAGATTGATGGGGCTCAAGAACTCCATAAAACAATTTGCTCTGGTGATTCTGTTGGAGTCCATAAGTAAAAAGGGTTTAACTCACCTCAGTGAATGCATTTTTATTATCTGCATCACTGAAATCACACTTGTGATGAAATGAATTAATTAAAAAGATATTCTCCTCTCCTCATTGTATTTCTGATTAACCAAGTAAATGAAAAGCCAGCCTTTTATCTGACATCAAATGGTATTGCATTTTGGAGTTAAATAGAGCATTCATCTTCTTCTGGTGAGCTTTTTGAGGCTTAAACAGACCTTTTTTTTTTTTTTACTCCTTTTCCTTCCTCCCTGTGTTTCTGAATACTGGTAAATTAAAGATGACTAGAACCTGGAAATGCTTTCAGAAAAGGTCTTGAAATTCACACACATGCACACAAAAGAGGGAGGAAGAGAGAAATGTGAGCTCTCTTCTTTCATATTAGCATCACAATCAAACAGTTATTTGGAATAGTTCACACATATTGCACCAATCTTTCCCCGCCCCCCCAGTTTGCATCAAATAATGTATTTTTTGCTAATGTCATTTCACAGAATTCCACTGCAGCATTGTTTTATCCCTCTCTTCCCAAGGCTGAGAAGCAGTTGAAATGTTGTGGAGGTTGGAACTAGGTGAACTTTAAGGTCTCTTCCAACCCAAGCCAGACTATTATTCTAATCCGGCAAATAACAATGAATAGCTTCACTTAAAGATTAGCATTGTCAGATAGAAAGGCTTTTTAAGGGAAAGGTGGCAGGAAACAAGAGTGTGTAACTGAAAATTTAACTTTTGTGGGTTGTAATGAGACAATTATACTGAAAATTTAACTTTTGTGGGTTGTAATGAGACAATTATAGGAAAAATAATAATTTTCATGCACTTCCTGTACTTCTGTATTACAACGAGGGATTTACCCGTGTAACTAAGACAGAAACCCAGGATGGTGTGCAGGGCATGGTCTGCAGGGGTAGTTGCAGGGCAGTTCTCCTCCAACAGGGCAGATGGGTTACAGGGAAGGGCAATATGACCTGTGTGATCCTGGTGCCCTCTAGTTCCTAGATCTGGGTGGTTTTTTTGTGACATCAGTTGTTCTCTTTTCGTACTTTAACAGACAGCCGACATCAAACTGACAAAGTGGGGCTCTTGGTACTTTGTACACGTCAAGGGTTTGACAGCAACATTTTGCTTGTAGCTCACCACCAACCTCTGAGAGATGAGCCAGGCTCATGTTGGTGCAATCCATCTTGTGTTTGAGTGCAGGAACTGAATCTCTGAAGGTGTCTGGGCAAGATGAGGGCAAATTCAAGGAATTCTGCAAGTTTCCGAGCACTAAACTGTGTGTGTTTGAGAAGGGAGGGCTCCAGCATGGAGAAGTGAATGAGCTCAGAACAGGGCTGCAGGAGGTCAAGTGTTTACCTGAACTGTTTTCTGCTCAGGAAAGCAACAGGCCATTGATTAAATAAAAACTGAGTGTAAAAGCAGCCTCAGGTGCTTTTGCCATTCTGCTTTCAGAGGGGAGAAGAGAGCAGAGAGACAGTTCTGCGTTCAGCTCACACCCCGAGGGTTGGATCACAGCCACTCAGTCATTCCCAGGGCCACCCAACCCCTGTGGGTCTTTGTTTTTGTGGCTTTTTTGTGGTGACACTACATGGCAGAGTGACACTGTGCCCTTGAGTGCCTGACCTGGCCTTTTCCCTTCCCTCTCACCACCTCTGTCCCTCCATACCTGGACCATGAGTTGCTTTTTTGTGTTATTTTGTGTGGTTTGGGTCATTCCATGGGCAGTGCCCTGAGTTTACCTCACTCTTCCCCTTGTGTACTTGCCAATATTTTTATTTGAAGATATTAAACACAGTCAGTTCTTTCCCCCTTCAAATTTTGTTTTAAAACCTTGCCTACAGCTGAAATTGGACTCACAGGCCCTTAGTTTCCCGAATAACTTTTTCCTTCCACTTTCTTAGATTTGGGTCCTATTGTCTCTAATAGAGACTTTGCAGTCTTCCTGTCATGAACATTTCATTTGTAAGCACATCTATTAGAAAATATTTTGAACTTCCTACCCCATGGAATGGTTTTATATTCCAATTCCTTCTTCCTTTTCTGGGAGTGGTACCAAATAGGCGTGTCATAAATTCAAATTAACTTTCTTGGCAATATATATTTGTGTTAAAAATTATACACATACATCTAATTTTTATAAGAACTGAAGTTTAAAATAATAAAGAAGAACGGAAGACAACAGAGATAACTGATTTTTTTAATGCAGTAGATAAAAAAAGTAAAGCTGTGATATCAAGTGAGGTTTTGAGGTTTGTTTTTTGTTTTTGTTTTTTTTTTTTCTTAATAAAGATATTCAGGAAGTTCTTTAAATAAGAATCTGGGTTATAGATTTATCATGCAGACTTTCCAGCAAGCAATTAAAGCTCAACATTTACAGTCACTTAGATGAACCAGATGTATTCCTGGCAAGGGAGAGCTTGAAAAGCAACAGATTTTGAAGTACAGTGACAGCCCTTAATCTTCAGACAGGAAAAGCTCTGCTTAGGAAGCCCTCCAGTAAGTAAATGATTTAGTTCATCATGAGTTACTTCACAATTCTGTTATTTAGATTTTGATTGTGGAGGACTTAGTAAAAGAGTAAGAAAGCTCAATTTGTCTTCAGCACAAGTGAAAGGAAAGTTTCCCAGGGAACAAGATTAGGTTTGTAGGAGCAACATGAAGTGTTTTCGCCTCCTACCCTAATTTAAACCAAATTACTGACTTTTTTTCCCTCTCTCTTAAAGGCAGTAGATCTCCTGTAATGCAAAGACATTCAGCAAAGTAACAGTGAGATTGTGCTAATGTGATTTTGCCAAAAGCAATCAGTGTATGTTCAATATATAGTAAAGGAGAAGACACAATATCATTTTCCTTATAGCAGCTGCAAAATCAAAAGGAAAGAAAATTGACCCTTAAAAATGAACCCATAAGTAATTGATGCCAATTTCTGTTTGAAGGAAAGACAAAAGAACATGTACATTAACAAAATGGGATGAGGTGGGGAGGCCCTGGCACAGGTTGCCCAGAGAAGCTGTGGCTGCCCCATCCCTGGAAGTGTCCAAGGCCAGGTTGGACGGGGCTTGGAGCAACCTGGGCTGGTGGAAGGTGTCCCTGCCCATGGCAGGGGGTGGAACAAATGGGCTTTAAGGTCCCCTCCAACCCAAACCATTCTGTGATTCTGTGATATTTTGTGGGCTTGCTTTATAGGCAAGCAAAACTTATTTCAGTTTCTGTTCTAAAGTAAAATAATGAAATGTTATCAGTTTGCTTTGCCACACGACATCTGCTCATCATTCTGCCTCTGCCCAGAATAACTGGCATTCCCAGTGCCTTCCTCTGGCTGCTGTTGTTTACTGGAATCAGCTCGGCTGGAGCACAGAAATGCAATCACACTCTTCCTGATCCTGCACAAGATAAGAGGGAGCAGCCAACAGCATTAAGTCCAGGGTTATTTTTCATTTCCATTTATATCTCTTCAGCTTTTTTGTGATTGAGTTCTGCTTTTGATAATTCAGAGTATGAGTGCATCTCCCCCACTTTAAACTAAAGATTAGGAGGGGGGGAAAAAAAAAAAAAAGAAAAATTCAAAACTCTTTCTCTACTGAATACTTTACTAGGGGAATAGCAAGGGTCACCCAGTCATGTCCAAACCTGATCTGCAGTAACCTAAGCCTTTCCAGCCACTCCCTAACTGATTAAAAATTAATTTTAGCCTGGTTACTTTGATAAAAGAGGGCAGTGGAGACTCTTTCTGCACTGTTCTGTCTGTCTGGAAAATGATTTGATACAGACATTTCTTATTTCATAGGTGAAGGAGGGAGTCCATTTGGCTTTAAACCTCCAGTTATTTTGCAACTATCATTGCAGAAAAAAATAGGCTTACTTTTAAGAACAGTCTCAATTTGAGAGTGTATTTTGCTGTATAATGAATTCTCTGATATGTGGCAGCCTCAGAGGCTGTAAAAACTCTTCCAGCTTGCGAATATGAAGTGCTATAAAAGTTTTAAGGCATTAGATATTATTTGGTGAATTATTGAAGATGGTATTGTTTGAAAGGCTTGCTAGAAGAAACAGTGGGAAACAAAGTTTGCACTTGAAAACAAAACCAAAGGAAGAAACTGCCAGGGAGTTGTCCAGAGGAGTATTCCATGCTGCTCCAATCTATTTTTGATGTGCAGGGTCACTTGTGCACAGCCCGTCTCTGCAGGGAAAATCAGGACTGGGCACATGTGCAAGGGGCACAGCAAATAATCAACTGTTTCATACTTAATACCTGTTATCTCTGGGTATGTAAAATGCAAGTTGATGCTATTTGGGTGGTTATGGATGAGGAAAACTCCTGCCTGCTGCAGGATTTGGCTCAGACACGGTGGGGTTTTTTCTAGGATAGATTTAGCAGAAACCCATCACTGTATTTTTGACTTTTACTCTGGACAGAATTGGGATATAAATCTATCCAACTAATTGGTCTATCTGGAGACCTGGATTTAGTTCAGTGTTTCCTATTGCCCAGTTGCAGGGGTTTGGAAGTGCCCTTTGGAAGCATTTCCCTTCCCTGTCTTGCTTAGGTTTGAGCGAGCTCAGTGCCAGGTCCTGCAGTGACCCCGTAACAGGCACTGAATTCCTTCACTAATTCTGCCCCTTTGACTCTAACTCTGCTCAGTGGAATCAGTTCTTCCTACAAATTGCTACAATCAAATTCCTACAAAATCCTTCCAGCACAAGCCATGGCACTGCTCATACTGCAGTGATTTTGAGTCATCTTTTGTCCTACAAGTCAATGAAGTTCTGCTAATTAATTACTGACCTGAAGCAGAGATTGCTGTGACAAGAAGCAGCCAACTCTATTAGTGTCTTAGCATTACAGATGTAAACCCTAGAATTAAACCAGAACTAATATTTAATCTTGCTCTGTTTTCACCTGAACTGTTTGAACTCAGGATGCAACTGAAAAGCACTTTCAGTGAAAGTTCTGTGAGGGGAAAAAACCACAATTACCAAAGGGAAGTGTTTAGATTTTAAATTAATAATTCAGTGTGACAGAGACAGAGTAAAGCAGGTACCCACAAAGCCTACAAACATAACTTTAAACTAGATGAAATAGTTCTTTTGAGTAATAAAGGCAAAGAACTTTCTTGTCTTAGGGCTAATAATTCATTTAACCTGACAGTTATTTCGGAAGGTTTGGATGACTTAAAATGGAAGTTTCTGGGGGATGCTCTGCACTGATAGATTTTATCCTTGGCAGCTATCATAGCATTTTATTCCTGAAGAAAAGGTTTTGTACTCCAGGCATACAATTAGACATAAAGCACTGCATTCATCATCTCTTGCCTAACTTACTATCATTATTTGTCAAAATCTTTTCTCAATTTTTTTTGGACCCTGTCAAAACTGGATTACTTTTCCTTTAGAAAAGCAAGTGATTCAGCTTAACTGAAGTTAGTAGGATTTTTTTTTCTACATGACAGACAGGATTAGCTCTGCTGGTCCTGCTTTTACTGAAACAAACTGCAGAATTCACAATTATTTCAGTGAGGGAGGGTTTCATGACTATATCATCTTTTTTGACATACTCCATCTTTTGTTATCCCGCTCAGCTATACAACATTTTATATTATCATTTAATGTGAAACAGTATTCAAAAGATGTATTACAAAGAGAAAATATCTTATTTTCTAAGATCAAGTGATGTGATAAAGCACTTTTTGATTTATTTTCATTCTATAGCTCTGTCCAACCTATATTTATCCCATGACAACAATTTTTGCTGTGTTTTTAATGTGTTCTTTTTAAAAAATATAAAGTCACAGATAACCTTATAATAGCTGCCAGAATAATGCATTGGCATGGGAAGATTTTTAACTAGAAAATTATTTCCTTCTATTTTAAGTCTTTGTGAAGTACTTATCAGAAAAGTTAGACTAGGTGAACTGCAAGACTGATTTCTTTCCTACTTAACTGATCAATTAATTGTGTGGGTATTGTGGTTTAATAGGAGGGATCTTGGGAGTCTCTAGGCAGAGATTACTGACATCTATAACCATATTCAATCTGTCAGCCCTGGGATTTCTCTGAGAGCAGCTCAGAACAACTGCAGCAGAGAAAGATCATTTTCTGTAGCAGATTCCAGCAGAACTGTTGCTCATAATGAACTGGCAGCAAACACAGTAAATCTGAGCACAGAGGAGAAGTGCAGCCACATTCCATCATTTCAGAGGGGGTGGAAGCGTTCTCCATAAACACTCTTGGATATAATGTATTGATTCCTAACTTCAATTTATTGTTCAACACAATCATATTTATTCACTGCACAGACATGAATTATACAATTTGTAGCTGCTGATAACCAAGGGAGAGAAAAAGTCTTTTCCCAACCTCAGCCACAGCATTTCAAGGATTCCATCATCCGTAAAATCAATGGAGTAACAGTAATAATCTTTAGGGTGTTTTCAGTGATGAAGGGCTTACAGTGGAATGAATTCCCAGGGTGAATTAGACTAATTCAGAGTCTGATTCCATGTAGAAAATGCTGCAAGGCCTTTGTTGTGGATTTATGTTGTATTTGAGATCTGTTCGCAGTAATCTCGGGGGGGATCCCATATTGTGCCTACACAACCTAAATGGTGGGGAACAATGACAGGGGTGTCCTCCTGTCAGTAGCAGGAGGACAACAGAGGATGAACTCCTGGATCCTCTTTTTGAGGAATTTTTGACATTGACCCGAACAGACGTTGACTCAAATAAAATGGCTGGATTTTGGACACGACCTGCCGTGACTGGTGGGAGGATTTTCAGCATGAGGTGAAACGACCTGTGCCCCCTGCTCCCAGGGAGCCACTCTGTGGGGCAGGTGACCATCAGCTGGGGGTGGGCTGGTCAGGCACCCACTGCTCCTTCAGAGAGGTCCCTGGTGCCCAGGACAACCAGAATGGTGTGTTAGTGGGGCTGGGATGCAGGTGTGGGGCACTAACCAAGAGCTGTGGGCACCCGCACCCCAGGATCGCTCCATGCCTGAGATAATGCCATCTGTCACCTTGTGGTGATGAGGTTGAGGTTCCCCCATTCCACCACCTGCCTTCAGCTCAGAGAGGCCTGATGGGAACAGCTGCAAACTGGTTCTGCCACCAGTGAAAGGTCTGAGGCAGGGTGGTCTCTCTGAAATGTGTTCAGCGCTGCCTTAAGGAGCGTGAACTTCAGTGTGTGGTACCTGACAAACACACCTGGAGCCTCCCTCACCTCTTCCACACAGTGGTACTGACTGTATTATCAGTGAGGATAAAACACGACATAATTGAACAGGATTGATTTTGAGTTACCAGAACAAGAGCATTTCCTGTATATTTTCAAAACAAAGTCACTGTGTTCCTGTCCATAATCATTGCAGGAGCCCATTGACAGGTTCAATAGTCTCAGCTTGGCAGATTATAAAAGTCAATACAGAGAACGAGTGTGTGTGTTTTCAAACATCAAATACATTTTAATTGTTGTTATTTAAAGCTACAAGCCCTCAGTCAAACAATGCCCTTTGTACCTTAGAGCAAAGCCTGCTGCAGTAACACAGGCATGTGTTACCTAAATCAAGTTTTAAGACTTGCATTAAGCATGAAAATTGTAGCAGTCCTGATTTAAAACACCATTTCCCCCATGTTGGGTTTTGTTGCCAATTTTATGAAGACAGATTTTTGCCTTTATCTTCAGGAATGAGCAATGCACCTCTCAAAGGTGAATATGAATATTCCCTCTGGTGTATGGGCTGCTAAGGATAGGTCAGATACTGAGAGTTATAAATTTTGAGGTTTCAAATTATCATTTTACAATGACAGATCTAAGTTAGTTATATTTATCAGCTGTGTAATAGAGCAACAACAGCTCCTGTTGAAACATGGCCTTCATTTTCAAAGCTCTGGATGCTGTGGCTGCATGTGAAGTTCTCTGTGCTCTCACAGCTCTCTGTCTTTAAATGCAGTTTTCACTTGTGCCCTGTCCAAGCAAATACTTACGAGTTGTGCTCGCCAGGTGTTATTTGCAGAAGATTTATTTCTACATAGATATGTTCACATATATTGCATGTGGAGTGCTTTAAATTTTTGATGCAACAGCTTTGCTGCCTTTTTGAGGAGCCCTGAGCAAAGGGGATTGCAAAGAGGGTACAGGCAGATTGCTCCTTTGTCAGTAATGAACCAAGGTTGTAGCTGGTTCCACAAAACACCAGACTGAAAAAATTGCATTCTTGAAATTATCCTGTCCCTTTCCAGATGGCTCTACAACAGGTAGTTCTGGAAAAGCTCACAACCACTTAAATGAAACCTTCTCTGATCTATAACATTCTTACTGTCCAACTACATCACTCTCTGGAAAGTGATGTGCAGACAGAAATAATGGCTGTGGTCAGGATTTCTGTTTTTGCTAGTATCCAAATTCAAAGAGCAGTTCAGTCTCCAGGTAAATTTTATTGTTGGCTTTTTTTTTTTTTTTTTTAAATAAGAGAAAATATCAACTTTCAGGGTAAACCCCTAACTTTTTTACCGTGGAAGTCTCCATACTGAAGTGATTAAAAAAAAATAAATCTTAGAATTGGTCCAAACATTTCTTTATTTTCATTTACAGTGTTGGAAGGTTTTGCTGAATGGTGGTTTCAGCACAGTCAAGATCTTCTGTCGGGAGCTGAAAATAGGGGGTGGGTGTTGCTGTTTTGGGGTCTAAGTGATATTGTGGTGTGTATAGATTGGTTCAATAATTGCCACACTTTGTTGTACAGAGTTTTATGTGTTAAGAACAACACCTTTGGCAGGTGAGGAGCAGCACAGAGCTGTGTATGTCAGAGGAGCTGGGTTGGCTTATTGTGGGTGCTGCACTGGGCTCCCAAACCTTAACTATATGTTTAATTATTCTCACTTGTAGCTCTATTGACTTAATATAGGGAAGAAAACCCGTGTGTTCCAAAGTGAGAGCAGTATCCTGGATTTCAGCTTCTTCAAGGTTATGGACAAAGTGAAATTACTGCACTTTAAGCTGTCACAAGGGTACAGCATTTCTAACTGTTCCTAAGAATCTGCTGCTAAACTTGAAATGACAGGCTCATTGCCAGCTTGGGAGAAGTCTACACAAGTTTATTGGGAGATAAACCTTGTAAGGAGCATCTCCAGATTCATTTTGATACAGAAATGTTTCACAGATTAAAATCTGTTAAATGTGAAAATCAAATTTGCCGCATCAATCATCAGCAACTGAGAAAAGCTCAAACCCAGGGAAATAACTTGTAATGAAATCAGCCTCTTATAGACTTTGAGAGTGGCATTCTAGGGCAATTTTACCTTTTCTACTTTCATAATTTCCTATTTGACTTTTACTGCCAATTGCTTTAGCTATTGATTAGGAAGGGAAAAATGTGAACACATTTTGGAATGATTGTTACCCAGTGCTGTTAAATCTGACTTGCAAATCCAGCAGTCAGGATTCATCTGTCTGGGGAACTATATGGAAAACCTCCACCATCAGGAAACATCAGAGAAATGTGAGGGACAACGGGAAATTCTGACGGTAAAAGTGCTGGAAGGTAAAAGGCACAGGAAGGAAGATCCCTCAGCATTGATTCAGCAAAGTGTCCCAGTTTAAGGTTTTAGTGTCAAAGTCCTTTCTCATTCTTTTAGACACTGAGTTTAGATATTTTGGGGTTGCCATTATCTTTGTCTTAGAAATTAAACTGTTCTCCTTGTACTTGTTCTGTTTAGCTTTCCCTTCCACCACACAAAAAAATTTGCTGTTTTTTGACCATACAGGGATTTGTTTTGGTGAGGTTTTGGGTGATAATCATTTTACTGCCTTTCTTACTGTTATTCAATATCAGTATTGCAGTCTATTTCTCAGCCAGCGAGACCATTCAAAGATGAAGAGAGAAGTTCAATAACCACAAAGAATTCAAAATTATGTATTATAAGGATTAGTCCAGTCAGGGGAAAGGGAATAAAGGCTGTGAAGTTTCAGGTCTGTTTCCAAGCAAAATTTCTCAAGGGAGAAGGGGAAAAAAATTACACTGCAGCTAAAAATGAAAAAGGCAAAATAAAATATACACAAAGGTGAGACTCGGGTATTAACTTTGAAATTCGATTTTGTGCTTTCCCACATGGAGAATTCGAGGGATTTGGAAGTAGATCACAAAGCAAAACACTGAGGGGGAGGAAAGAGAAAAGTAGAAGAGAAGGTGATGGATGCAAAGGATTCCATGTAGAGTCTTTTTAGTGAGACATCTCCATTTATGCTGCGAGACTTGGGAACTTGGTACCCTTTAAGTACGTTGTGTATTGTGGTCTCTTGATTAATTCCCTGTATCCCACACACTATTCCTCATACTTATGGCTGAATCTTTGCATTAAACAAAGAGGAGCAACAGTATCAGCCATACTCTGGTTTTTCTGTGAAGAACATTTAGGGTGGTGCTTCATTTACCTTTTTCATGGTATATGCAAATGTTTGTTTTATTTATCTCAGTAGGTGACAGGGCAGGGGAGGTTGTGCTAATGAGCACTTCAATAAAGCTACAGAAAATGCCACCAAAAGAGAAATAAATAAGAAACCATCATACCCATTTTCTTTCTCACTCACTCCTTTCTTTCACATTCTATGTGAATCCAAGCCCCAGATTATCAATACCTTTTAGGACAGAGAATCCTCTGAGGAGCTGGCAAAGAATTAATCAGAAAACTCCCCGTGTTAAGGTTCTGCATGTTCCCAAATGCTTTGCAGATCTGGGATATGAGCAAAACTGTTGGGCGAAGACTTCTTCAAACAGAGTTGTGAACAGCAGTGGGAGAAGTATCCTCCCAACCCTGTATTTTCTGCCTCAATTGTCACCTGTAAAATTGAGAACAGGCCTCTCTGCTGAGGTTTTCAATGAGATTGTCAAATGTGCTGAGATATTTTAGGTTGTAGGTACTCATTCCTCTTTGAACTGAGCTCCTTTCATGAAGAACACCAAAGAGCCCTTAGATGACAGCAATGTTCCATTATATTTGGGCTCTATTTTAACAGCTCCTTGGAAATCTAAACCCAATCACTTGAAACTGAATTTTCTATTCACCACATAAACCTGAGACGGTGAAGTTGCTCTGTAATCTCTGCAGGAGAAACAAAACTGTTACAACCCTTAAAACAAATGCCTCTGGACTTTTCCCTTCTCCTCTCTCAGGCTTGTACCTCAGACTGTGAGTCTGTTAGCAGCAGTGCAGGAATTGGTCAGACTGCAGCTCCTGGGATGTTGCAATGAAGTGGTTTTATTGGAGCACAACTGGCAGAAGTGACCATTCCCTGACCATATCCACTGTCCCTTTGTGTGGCCGCAGGCAGGATGAGGCTGTAGCAGCTCCAGGGCAGCAACAGGGTCCTCAGAACTGCCTGGTTGCTGTCAGAGCAGCATTTTCTCTTGCTCTCTGCTCTCCAGATGGCTGTTTTGCCCCCAAACTGCTGTGCTAGGTTATTTTGCCTGAGGGCAGGATAAGGGAGGAGGGTCCAGCAGAACCTGAAGGTGGGAGGTCAGGGGGCCTAAACCAAGTTATGTGTCTGGCACTGGTCAGTTAAGTGCTGTTTTCAGGTCAGCCTCCACTGTTGCTCTCTGTTCTCTCTCTCTGCCTTCGGGGCAGCCCTGAACATCCCCTTCTTCTCTCACTTGTGTCCTTCCACATCTCCAGGCTGGATCTCTCACAGCCATGCTGGAAACAACTGAACTCTTAACTCATGGTCCATCTGTCACAGCTAGAACCCTGTCTGAGCAAACCACCTAATTGCATGCTTTATTTTAGTGCACACTTAGCTGGTTTCAGTGAAGATATTTATGTCTTCAAAAGTTAAACCGGTTCCTACACTGGTGCTGTGGCATCACTTCTGTCTAATGCTAAAACAGCATATGGTCTAAGTAAAACCACCTTAATTTAAGGGATATAGGAGTTTACTGGTTTATAAACTAAATCACTGGTAGTGTACCTTGGAAAGGTCAGGTTGCATCCCTCTGGTACGTGTTTATGGTTTTCCATATCTAAAAGGGTATAACAGCCATCCCCAGCCTGGAAATCTTTCCCTGGTAAATCCTTAAAGAGGCCAGAGGCTCCACAATAACAGAGTTTAGTGTTAAAAGATGACGTGTTTTCATGTACAAGAACTAGAGACAGAGGAAAGCAATTTCTAGTGATCTGTCTTGCCTTTTTTTCTTATAGTCTCCCTCTCTGCTCCATCCTTTCCTGAACATCTGTGATTACAGAGGTTGCCAGCAGAAGTGATGAGGGTGTCTGTGCTCTTTGCATGTGTCTGCATAAATTGCTCTGGCATCACCAAGGCTGGCTGAGGACTCGGGCACAGCAGTGGGCAGATATCAACTGCAATGTGGTGGCCACTGATCCCCTGGATATGAGCCAGCCACCAGCTTGCCATGAGCAGGAGCTTCACTGCCAAACAGTCCAGTCCCTGGCACAAACTGAGGTGTTGCTGCTGTTTGCATCCTCATTTGCAGCATTTCTGTACTGAGGAATAATTATGTGTGTCCTACACAAAAAAAAAAAAATTCTGTTGGAGCCTTCTCTTTCACAATCTCCCATTTTTTAAAAAAAGTAAAAATTAAACCCAACCAAAACCCCCTTGCAAGGCTGCTTCCTATTGCTTGAAGCCAACAAAAAGCCTGTGGTTTACATCAAATTGATGCTAATGTAATTTGGAATGTTAATTCATTCTTGAGTAAGATTGAAAGGGGAGCTATCCCATGGGGTGGATGAGCAAGCAAAGGAGGGAGAGGCACTTGAGATTCCTGGCTTGCATTTATCCTCTCAAACATACTTGATACAAATATATGGTTTCCTGGACAGCTTCTCCAAAGGCCATCTGGTCCAGAGGCATTGGACCCACTCTGAACTTTGCCAGATCCATCCTTGGATGTTAAATACCAGTAATTGTGATTTATATGTGAAGCTTGACTAGCAGTGTGACTGTCCTGGCTCTCTGTAGGAATTCTGCCCTTGTGAGACCTGGGAGCCACACTGTGCCATGTGTACCCATCCTTGGCTCTGAGGTGCCACCAGAAATTGGACTTGCTGGTGGAGTGAGGAAAGGATTGGGAACTCGTGAAGGCCATCTGGGTAAGGTCAAAGCACACACAGCAGAAAGCTGCTGCCTGCACATAACCAGGGAAGGAAGAGTCTCACACAGCAAAAATGTCCCTGGCAGACAGATAGGCAGGGCATGAGATGAGTGTCTGCCCTCAGAGCTGGGTTACAAACCAGCTGGGCATGATCCCTGACTGTTCATTAGGATGTACACAGATTTCTCCCCTAAAGAAGCAGTCACATTATACATTCCCCCATGACAAGCTCCTACAGACAGGCAGGGCCAAGCTCTGCTGGCCCTGTGACTACAGGGAGCTACCCAGCACACACCCTGAGCCAGCTGGAGGTGGGGAGGATGCTGGGCTGGCACTGGAGAACAAACCCTGGCCCTCAGCCCCATGGCAGCACTGTACTGCTGCTGCTCAGCTCTCCCCTTGGATCAGGGGAACACTTAGATGTTTCCAATTCAAGGCTCACAGGCAACTGCCCGAAAATTATGAGGATGCTTTAGTTCCACACTTTGCTTCCCTGTGTAATGTTCTCACCCCACATCTCCACCAAACTGTATTTTGGTGGTGCTGTTTGTGTGAGAATTCTGGCGCATCTGAGGGTCTCACCCTTCCACACCAGGGCAAACTCCGTGGATATCCTGTGTGAGGATGGCTGGGGTGGAAGCAACAGCCCATAAACCTGAAGTTTCTGTAGAAACTTATTACAGCCTTTTTCCTACCTGTTGGGTTGTTATCTTCAGAGTCTGCTGCAGACTTCAGAAATTAGGCTGAGGTTTTGGTCAGGGAAGATTCGTTATTATCCAAATTGTCTTTAGGGAAAGAAATCTGTGCACGAGCAGTGGAAAGGGAAGTTCATAGTTCATCACTGTTAGCATTTGTTCCAAGGAGAGTTGTCCTCAAAGATGTGTTTTCCTTTAAACAATTTATCATCCAAGAATCAAGAAAGGTTTTTGTTTTTAAAACCCTGTGGACAGATCTGTAAGCCATGGGGTACCTCAGCATAACCAAAGCAGTGCCCCTCTGTGCATTATAGTCTGAGCAGGATTTGAAGCTGAGGGATTGATGAGCCATCCTTCCTCACTGGCTCATTTTGAAATGGAATTTCACTGTATGCTCACAAATGAAATGCTATTAAGAAAACTACCCAATGGTTTCCAGTCAACAGGTTTTCTTTTATTTGGGTGAAATTATGGATGAAAACTTAAAGAGAAGCAGTGACTTCAATTTATTGTTCCTCTTAAGGCAGTTAAATATTCCATTAACTGTAAGCTAAGGCATACTACAGGAGGTGAATGATGGAAGATTAATGACCTGGTTTAAAGGTACACATTAAGTCATTTTATTTGAACAGCACGGTGTGAGAAGTCTCCAATTGAACTACATCCATGTAGGGGAAAAAATACAAAGCTTACAAGGGAAAATGTTTTTCACTGTTGAACCAGATTAGAGCCTGGGCCACCCTGCATTTTTCAAAAGTGCTATTAAGTTTGTTGGTCCACTTAATATGTCTCTGAACTGGTATCCAGCCACATCACCCCCAGTAGAGCAAGTGCGCTTCAAATGGGTCTCGAGGATTTTATGTTGTAAGTTCTTTGGTTCAGTTTATCAGTGCAAGGGATTGTGGAAACCACAGATCCTCACCTGTGGTTCTTGATCACTCAGTGAAGTGAGTTGCTGTTGCTCTTTGTCATTTCTTACACCCACAACTACACGAGGTCCCTTCAGGTGGCCAAGGAAGGCAGAGGTGCTCTGCTCTCCAGGATGTCCATGCAGGGAACAGGGGAGTGGATTTGGGCTGCTCTGGGGGCAGGTGTGGAGCTCAGCTCATCCCACAGGCTCCTTCCCAAGGCAGTAGGGAATCGAGGCTCCCCCCCAGCTTCAGACCTGCACAAAGGCTGAGGAACCTCTGCAGGAGGTTTGTGCTTCTGAAATTCCATGAAATTCAATCCCAACCCAAGTGTCCAAACCAGGAGAATGATAGTCTTGTTTAAATGGGTGATGGCAAAATGTGCAGCAGTGACTCTGCATGACAGAGCTGGGAAATAATCCTGTGTGGTGTGACTTGTTGTCTAAGACATAAATCACATTTTTGTAAACAAGCCTTCAGTTGCAGCAGTGTTATAGAAAGGGCTTTTTTCTCTTGCCTTCTCACTCATAAATCTCTGCAATGTTTTGTATTTATAGGCTGTGAAAGTAGAAAGGAGGAGGGCTTTTTGAGGCGTTTTCCTCCTGTTTGGTAAAGCTGGGTGGCATTTCAATAGCATGTTGTTATTCAGCACTTGGAGAACATGACGAGTGTAGGGAGTTATGGAGGATAAACTTTTATTACTGTGTAGTACTGGGCTTGATTTACCAAAAAAAAATTTGATTTTAAATAACAAGCTTTAGGCTGTGAAACCATGATTTTCTGCTAAGTAAGGCTTCATAACACTTGTGAAATATGAAAGATAAGTCACAGTCTGCTGCCAGTAGGCTCTACAATACAAGCTTTATTTTAGGAGCGGTGTAGAGCATAATATTTACTTTAAGCCTTAAATTGAGCACAGAATCTGTAATAAAAATATTTTAAAATGCTCCAGCAATAAACAAAGCAACAGAGGAAAAACTAAAATAAAAGTCCAAGGTAGTGTATTGGTTTTTTGCCATCAAGGTAAACACACTGCCACAAACACTGTCAACAAATCAAGCATTTCAAACTAGTTCTGGTTCCGTCTCTATTAATGTTAGAATAAGCCAAAGAAAACCTTGTAGAGCTCCAGCTACAGCATCTGATGGTGCAGCTTTTCAGGAAGTACAAAGACACACATAAAAAGGCACAACAGATCTTTTTTCGATTTATTTTTAACAAGAAATAGTGGTTGCTGGAGGCATTTGGGATATTATTTTTTTCCAGCTCCTGAATGAGTGTGTCCTGCTGTGAGGTTGTCACTGCCTTGGTTTATCCCATGTGCAGGACATGCCTGTGAATAACTCCAATTAAAATAGTCTGACACACCTTCCATGGGATAACACAACAGAACACATCTACTGTATGGAATGAGGACACGCTTGGGTTGGACTGGGAATTGTGGAGGTAGACAATATACACATGGTGCATGTAGGTTCTTTCCAAAAAATTCCCTAAAGAAACCAGTGCTGCCTAAATCATAATAATATCACATTTAATGTGGAGCTGGTTTGGGCTGAGTAAGCTTTAACTTTTCATAGGGATCATCTCAAAATACCTCTTTGATCTGTAGCCCTCAGAGGTAAAGATGGTCATTATCAATTCCAGATAAGTGAATGGGGACACAACGTCATCAAAGGCCAGAGGTTCAAAGATATTTTGATCCTTTCAAATTCACATCAATGCCAAAAGTCATTTTAAAGGTGCCAAAGTCAGCGAAGACCAAAGACAGCTTGAAAACAATTTGACTTGGGTTGTTGCTCTTCTCTGGTGTTATTCCAAGATGTTAGGGATCCTAATTAAAAAAGTAAGGAAGTAACCCAGTTGATTTTGTAGGGGCTTTAATGTGTGGTAGATATGCTCTGATTACACCTTTCTTTAATTACGTTCCTCAGCAGACCTGGGCAAAGGAAAAGTTTTTTTCAACCTCAGGCAGAAGTTAAGAACCGATGAATCATCAGCACTGAGCCATCTCCAGTCTCTGCCAAAATGTTGTGTTGAGTGTCTACCACCCAAAGGTTCACTTAAAGTTGTACAAGTTACCATTTGTACAGCACAGTCAATCAGTTAGTGGGGAAAAACAATTCTCCAGGAAAACTGGGCAATGTCCCTAAAAATGCCTCCCCCAGTGAGGTTCCTCTGGCTCTTCCTGGTTTCTTTGTGATTTTGGGGGTTTTAAGGAGTGACTGCTGGAACAGTGCAGTTCCTGGAGACTGCCAGAGCTCGCTCAGGGTTGGAATTGGCCAGTCTCCACGTGCTCTTACTGTAAAATTGCAGTGTTTGGATTGCTTTGGGCATTCGTTTCTGAAAATCAGGCCCGAGGTAACTCCTCAGCTGTGTGGGAGGACTCTGCCTTCCCCCAGCCCATCTCAAATCTGCCCACTTGGGTTGATCCACAGTGCCCATGGGGGCACTAATAGGAACAAATGGAATAGGAATATTAAGAGGTAAGGTAGCAAAGCAACCCCAAAAAAAAGGCACAACAGAAATCTGTGTATTAAGAAACAAAAGAAAGCATGAAAAAGTGAATATTGCAGAGAATCACCAGTTACCTTGAGTCTATTACTAGTTTTAGTTTGTTTTATTTTCTACACCTATTCAATCATTTATATAAGCACCCTTTTTGTCTCATTCCAGGAAAAATACTTTGAATATTAACATTTTAGCTAAACACTGATGATGAAAATTTCCCTGTAAACTAACCAGACCAGTAAAGGGAATGAAAAATTTTGCTTACAGATATTTCCCACTAGAATGACTCCGGCCATGAATATGCAAAAGAGATTTTCAACAGATTTCTGTGCAGATCTATGGAAACTGAAGATATGGTATGTCCCTCAGTGACAATAATGTCTCAAAGTACATTTTCTCCTCTAAATTTATTTATTTGCTATTATCGATAAATCAATGGAAACTTTCATATTTTATCAGAGTCATTTGAGTTTAAAGTTCCCAAGAGAAGCACAGAGAGAGACAGAGAGACAGTTTAAGTGTTTTTATCAATAAAATGGTGTGTTTTTTAACACTTTTAAAATATGGCATATATCTTCTGGTATATTTGTATTTTTGCATGTGTAACCTGTGAATTTTTATTTACTGATGAATCTTTACAGATTCATTCGCTTTAACAAGCAGTGTATGAGAGTAATTTTATTCCCAAATACTGGAGCCAGGATTTTGAAGCAGGATTCTGAGCAGGATTAATCCTCATTGAAATCAGTACAGAAGTGCTGGGATTTAAATGTCTCCTTGAAATTTAAATATGTGACATTTCACATATTTACTGGACTGTTGCGTGGCTCATATACATTAAATAGTGGTGTTTGACTGGGAGGGATAAATTATATTTGTTTGATATTAAACCAAGGACAGGTAGAGAATGTACAACAGTTCATGGCACAGAATACATTAAGTACTTTGAAGTTTCAGTTTTTGCCCAGCAAAGCCCAGGCACAGACCTGGAATCACCATCCCAGGAAGCAGATTTTCTCTCACTCCATTTTGAGGGAGTTTCGAGGAAGGACTTTGCCTTTGGGCTGTGTCTGTCAGAAAATTGCAAAAGATAAATGGCTTCACTTATTATGCAGATTTTCTGCAAAATTTTACAGACCAGAGATTTGGGGGAAGATTCACTTGGTAACTGGACCTTGATGTTTCACATTTTGTATGCAGAGGTGCCTCTGAGGAAAGGTTCATTTTTTACCCAGCAGTTCATTTGTATGGGTGGGTGCATGACCATGCACACATTTAACCATGTTTTTAACAGTTTTAATTGACTAAAACTTTGGGTGAGTGAGGTCTCCAGGGTTCTGGGGCCGTTTCAGCACATTTTGAAAAAGATTTTGTTTCCCTCTAGCTTTCAGCTTGCAGTGAAATCTAAAATTACCCTGTTTCAATGGATGAAGGGCTGAAAATTAAATAATTGACTCTTTCTTTCTCCCTCTCACTCTCTGTCACAACACAAGTCCCATATTAAAAGACCAAATCTCAAAGTTTTGGATATATTTAGCACTTCATTAAATTGTATTTAATTACTTGGCTCCAACTAAGTACAACCTCATTAGTTTCTAGTATTGTTCTAATAAGGCAGCAGACACAGTGATATTAACTGGCCCTCTAAGAGACATCTTAGTAACATGACTCTGCCCAATGTCTACAATCCCATAAAACCTGGAAAAATAATGGGAAAAGTAATTTATAATCTCAGCTTGTAGATCCTGGGATCATTCACATCTGAGTAATATCACAGAGAAAAAAAAAATCTAATTGCATCCCTAAAATTTTGTGACACCAAAGTCTCCTATCATAAAATCACTCGAGGTTGACAAAACTGTAGCTGAAGGGACAATTCATTAAAAAAACCCAAAATTTTTTGCCTGTGTAATGACTGATTTTTTTAATCAATGGGAAGATTCATGTGGATTTCAAAAGAAGAAGAGTTGGACCCATAAATCACCCACTGTAAATTGCACACTGTATCTGAAAGAGCTTCAATAAGGAAAATGAAAAAAATCCCCTAAAAAGAAATGTTTGCTAATGAAAAATGTGAGATATAACAAGTCTTCAAGTTTAATCAACCCTTTAATTGAATGAATCATTTGGTTTCCTTTTATTACTTTACCTTCACACTCTCACCTCCTGCTTTTTCTTCATGCTCCTAATCATATAACCAGCAAAAACTTTACATTTTAATAATCTTACCTTCAGACATCCTTTGTAATGTGTTGATGTAATTTGCCTGTAATAGAGAGAAACATTGGACTTGTTCAGACACGCAGGTTATTTTGAAATTCTTCTCATACCATGACTCTTACAAAGTGTGTGATGTGCTGGTTATTCCTGAATTCAATAGATTGATTGGCTGGGGATTGATTAGTCATCAACCTGCATTTGGGAACAGTTAAACACTTCAGCTAGTAGATAAAAATGTGCATTTTGTAGAGTTTAAGGAGCATAAGGGAATTGTTTCATAGACCCTGTGCTTTTCCTAGAGGTTTGATCTGGGGTTGTTTGTTTTTTTTTTAAAAGACTGCAAGCTGGGCATGTTGATCAGCACAGGAGACTGGAGTGTCATTACACCAAGGCCAGGCTGTCCAGCTCTGTCTGCTGTGTGATTTCAGGAACACTCTGCACCTGACATTGTCTCAGCTCATCCCTCCCAGTTAATGCATCTCTCTGAAGCAGAACTGGTGATGCACCACAGGAAACTGCTGCTGGGAACAGAAGTGGCTTTGTGCTCCTGGGTTGTCATTTTGTGGGGCAGGATCTGAAACCCAGATCTTCCCTTTCTCAAGCCATTATCTTGTGCTGTAGCATCCTTGTAGCATTAGCTTTTGGTCTAAGAATCTTTCTGTGATGGGAAATGGGCATTTACACCCAGCACGGTCTCACCCAGGTCCCCAGCGGTGAATGAACACCTTGCACCATGTTCCTGTGAGTCAGAGGGACTTTCCCATAGACTAATAGTTTACTATTACTCTTAAAATTCCTTTCACAGCCGCCACAAGAGGATGATTTTGATGGTAGATCAGTCTAGGATACCCTCCGACCTGTTTGTCTGGGAGAACACTCCCCAACCTGTTTGTGCATTGAGGTCTTGCCAAGAGGTCACTCTGGCCATGCCCATCACCAGGCAGGAGCAGTTCTGGTGAAACCCAGGGATTTAAGGATTAGAAATAACAGTCTGGTTAGACCATCTAAATTTAACAGCAAATGCTGGCAGGGCTTCTAGGTCTGCCTTTGTTATTCCAGTCCATAGCCATAAAATACCTTAGTTCAGAGGGGTTTGTATTTGCACACCAACATGGCAGAAAATTCCCACCCCTGCATCCTGCAGGTGTCCTGCTGCCCAGTTTGCAAAATTAATTGCAAGTAACTTGCACATTCTCAGACAAGCACTACCCATCCCTTCATTATCACAAATCTTTGCTGTCACTTCCTAATCAACTTTTCATTCATAATTCCACTGCTTCTGTTTTGTTTACATTTCTAGAATGATTGATGTAAACACACTTTTATGCTCAGCAGTTATTTTGCATGAAGATGAAAGCTGGAGCAAGCAGCTGGTAAGATAGTGAGTCTTGACAGAAAAGGAGCTCAGAAGACAAAATTCCCAGGACTGGGATCTCAGAAGTAAAGCTCCTTCATCCAAATTATGCTTTTTCCTGCCCAGTTCCTTGGAACCAAATTTAAACCAAATTTTCAAGGACCAGCATTATTAAAATTGTTCTGCTTTCTATACATGAAGGAAAATTTTTCCTTCTTAGTCTGTAAAAGGAAAACTAAAGGAGTCTCTACATAAGCAAGGCACTGACAGGAAAATTAACTGCCAGGACCTTAGCATAGCTCATTTTTTCCCCGTATCAGTTTGTTGTCAAGCAGGCAAATTCCTATCTCTCTTTGTGTTAGCAAGCTCGTGGCAAGGAATTCTTTCATGTGTCATCCAAATAATGAACACGGACCCCTCTATCTGAACATCTTTTCTCCAGGCTGAGCCCTCCCAGCTCCCCCAGCCCCTCCTCATATGATTTTCATATTTACCTTACATATTTACCTTTTTCTTTGAGTCCAGATCCCATTACAGTTCTCTTTTAGCTTTCCTGTTCCTCATATCTGCACATTCACAAGGATCTAAAGCTTTCATTCCTAGCAGCCAAAAAAATCCTCCCCTGACTTCTGCTGGACTTGGGTACGAGCTCAGCACTGCCAAAATTCAAACTGCTCTATGTGAGGAAACCCACTGGAACAGTAACTCTTCCAGTCAAGTTTCCCCAGTGAAAAATCCCTAATTTTAACTTTCAGATCCATGGAATGATACTAATGTTAACTTATGCAAATGTTGAGGCATTTGCTTGATGAGTGTTGAGACTTCATTCATTACTCTCTGTCAAATATGCTTAAGATCCATATGTGTCACCGTAATTAGAGTGTGTGTGGAGTGGAGGGGGATAAAGAAGGGTGAGTAAAGAGACTGTTACTGAACAGATCAAGAAACAGAGCTGTGTTTTGCTGCCATCACCTTTAATATACTCAGAAGCTCTGATATGGCCTAATCTGTTAAGGTAAATTGGAAAAAGTCATGATAGCAAAAATGAATAAGGAAGGGGAGCACCAGGAGGCAGAAGTATAATTAGAAGAGCTCCCTTTATCTAAAAATTTCATTAAAACCAAAGAAACACTCAAACACACAAAGATATATATAGGACATAAGTTTTAATTAAAAGAGCAGCTGCTGCTTTGCAGTCTCAGCATTGAGCACATGTTTCTCTCTTCCAAACAGCTTTTTGGCTCTAAAGCTCCGCATTTGAGAAACCCTCTGGGTCTGACGTTGCCACAGAAGTTCACAATGAAATAGGAACCTCATCAAAGCTCTGTGCCAGGGGTCCAGAGCAGGGACTGCAGCTCATTGAGCCTCAGTTCAGAGTGAAGGTTGAACATCCTGCAGGATGCATGGAGTGACAGGACAAAAGGGAATGGCTTCAAACTGACAGAGAGTGGGGTTAGGTGGGATATTAGACAGAAACTCTTCCCTATGAGGGTGGTGAGGCCCTGGCACAGGTTGCCTAGAGAAGCTGTGGCTGCCCCATCCCTGGAAGTGTCCAAGGCCAGGTTGGATGGAGCTTGGAGCAACCTGGGATAGTGGAAGGTGTCCCTGCCTGTGGCAGAGGGAGGAACTGGATGAGCTTTAAGGTCCTTTCCAACCTAAAATATTCTGTGATCCTCACCTACACTGCAGGTCCTGGTGCTCTGCCACACCCAAGACAATACTGAGCCAACATCTGGAACCACAGCAGTTCCAACACTGGGAATTTTGAATCCGGAGCTGGAGTGGGTTTTTGAGGTTTTTTTCCGCTTGGGACATAAAAGTCCTGAACATTAAGCTAATACAAAGCCATACAGCACTGTAAACTCACTAAATCAATATCTAACAGAAACAGAGTGGTTCTCCTAAACTGACTGGTTTTGAGTGGATTTATTTGAGCTAAACCCTTCTGGAATGAGCAGGTTGTAGCATTTTACTGGAGAAGTAAAAGTGTTTGTTTTCAACAGATTTGGGAAGGTGAGTCTAGGATTATAGAGGCGTATGGGGGCTGTCTCCCAAATAAGTTTTGAAGTAAGAATAAGGAATTACTCAGAAGTGGAAACTCCAGAAGTAGCTAACACTTTGGCCCTGGGAAAACCCACCAAGAATCCTGACCCAGCTCTGTGGGCATCCTGCTCTGTTAGAGTAAAAGTATTTGCAAGCATTGCTCATTTTAGCCAAAAGTTTCTGCTGTAAACAAAGCTTGGTTTCTCCTTGCTCTGCCTTCCAGATTTCCCCCACAAGGCAAGATTTTTTTTATTTCCCTTATATGTAGAATGAGATGCTCACAAAAACATGTGACATCATTGACTCTTGAAAGAATCACCTTCTCCTCTCAAAGGTCATGTATCTCAGGACAAAAGTCAGTAAACTTAAGGACTGAATGGTAATTTACTTTTGCACATTGAGGAGTTATGTTTTGGGAATAAGGTTCTTTAAGAAGCTTTGCACACTGACACTCTCAGCTAGAATGGCAAATGTATCTCCAGGATTTGCTCTGTCTTTGGACCAAAACAAGCCCCTTCACAGCACTTACATCTCCAGAGAGGGAGCAGGATGAGGCCTCATGCTGCTCTTTGCCACAGCAGTGGCACTTACCCACAGGTATTTCACACTTACTCTCACCAGACAAACCTCAGGAACTTTACTGGAGCAGCTGCAAAATTGTAGGAAGTCAAGTTGGAGTGAGATAAATTTTATCTCTTGGGTTACTTCTGCACTTTAAATTGGTCTCTTGTCTTATCCCAGATCATTTGATTAATGCATAGGCAGAGCTCTGGAAGATATTGGTGCATTGCTTGGAACTTGCTTAGAGATGGATCAGAGGAATTTTGAGATCCTTTCAGATTCTTATTTTCTATTTCTTTATTTTAATGCTGTTTACTTATTTTCCTCTCTCCAGTTTTTGCAGAATAGACCTGTCATGAGTGTCCTCCATAAATCCTCACATCTGGTTTCTTACATAAAGTCGAGCCAAAGAATTGTGAAGAAAAATATTAAAGTAATTTACATTTCTGCCAAGGATCCCAACCTGCCTTCTTCATAAACAGCACAAACATGTCAAGGAAAACTCCAGAATCAAGGCAGTGTGTTAAAAAACATCTTGCCAGCTGCCTATAGACAATGTTGATGGGATAAAAATGAATCATCTCTCCCTGTTATACCTTACCTAGCAGAATTTTCACAGTGAGAGCCAAGGTTAGTGTTCACCAGTGCTGCATTAAAGTCTGTCTCCTTGGCACTGAGACAGGGAGAGAGACTGTGAAAAGCAGAAAAGAAGCTCAGTAAAATCCAGGAGTCTCCTCCCCTCTGAGGCCCCAGAAGTTGCCATGACTTTCACTTGATGAGCCCCTTGTCAGGATGCAGTTCCAGGGCTGTGATGCCATCCCAGGGACTCCCAGGGTTCATGGCTGGGGGCAACTGTGGGTGCCCAGTAAAAGAAAACCTTCCAAAAGGAATTATTTATAACTATTGGCACCTGCACGACCTTGACAGAAAAGAGCGTTTCACAAAACTGGGATTAAGGAAAGATTGATGTTCCCATTCCCATATTCTGATCACTCCTTTACCCTTATTTGCCCTCCTGTTTGAAGCAGTGAGCACTTTTGTGCACCTCAGGCAGGTTTTGTGCTCATCTGAGCCGAGAGAACACTGCTTCTGCTGCTGTTCTGGCACCTCAGAGGCCCACCTGTGTCTCCATTTCAGGAGCCAGTCCATGGAATTTGCACAGTCCTATTGACACCCCTGGAGTGACAGACCAGGTTTTATCTGGGCTTATATTTCCTCCACACTGAGGATGTCAGGCTGGGAGGTGACCCTTCAGGGATGCAATATCCAGAGGATTTTGTGTTAGCATCAGATATAGCAGCTCAGCTTCAGAGATAGCAGCTCTTTCCCTTTTCTTCTCTCTAGTACTCAGTGCACAGTGAATTATATGAAGTTCCTCAAATCACGACTTAATATAACCCTCAGTTAGGTTTGTGTCTTCATATCTTGGCCAGTAAACCTAATTTAATCTAATTTATCTGTTCTGGTTGCTCTGAGGAGCTTCAAAAATGAATGTTGGCAAACCCAGTCACAGAAGGGAAGTAATAAAAGTTAATTTTGTTGTTAACAAATATCACTGTTGGAGAACAAGGATTTATGGAGGTCATTGGGGAATCTGATATATACTATTTCATTTCTTGGGCAGTTTGATAGGGATCTTGCTGGTTTACAGTTGCTGGCTGAGCTTCATAGAATGTTTTTAAAAACAAGATGGATATTTTTAACTGAAACTAGTGAGGGTACAGGGGCTGAGCTCCTCTGGTTGAACAAACCTTTCTGTGTTTCAGGTGTTTGCCAGGTAACCCTAACTGAGTTTGGAGCACACATTGGGTGCAGGAGAATTTTAATTTGGATCCGAATCCAGTGCATGGTTTTTGAGAGGTCTCATCAGAAAACTGAGCAACACAAGTGATAAAAAATTCACCTGAGCATCTCAGCAAGCATGGGGACCAAGGGAAGAGCTGCTTTCTAGCCTGGACATTGGGTAGGGGCTGCACCAGGTAAGTGATGCTTTGGGGTGTGCAGAGAGGGCTGTTACAGGTGGCATTGAAGTCCTCTCAGTGTCAGAGGTGATGGCAAGGAAAAACACACCAGTGCTGTGGGTGCTGTACAAATCATCATTTCACTGAGAAGCTTCAAAGGCCCTTGAGTGCAATTTTCGAGTCTCCATGTGTCACACTGACCCCCAACTCTGACTTCCAGCTCCAGTCACTCCCCAGTTGTGACTCAAACTGATCAATGGCATTTAGGAGATCGTTGAAAAAACTCCCATTTTCTTGCTGTTTTTTTTAATTGAGATACTGCCATAAAAGCTCTGTGCAAACACTGAGTTAAAGAAGCATGAATTTGGGCTTCAGGAAAAATCACAGTCAGCTCATTACACCTCCCAAAACATGGGTGGCACGTTGGGTGTTGCTACATTGAACTGCAGGAGCTGCTTGCAATGGGCTTTGCTCCTAAATTTCCAGCCACCTGAGTTTGTGGTTTAAGTTCCATCTCTGCAAATTACAAATGAAGTTCCTACCAAACTGTGAATCATTGCTTTTATTGGCACAGTTCTCACATCTGAGGTATTTTTCTTTCTAGGTGAGTGCTGTGTAATTAGATAATCTGTATGGCAGCTGAGTTATGGTACCTGAAAGTGTTTGCAGTATCTGGATGAATAAGCTAATGACTTCCATGAAAAATGAAAGATCATCAGTCAGATATTGCAGGAGTCAGAGTCTTCACAATTAATGATAATCAATAATAAATAAATAGACGTAGACAAGTAAATGGTTTTTCAACGAGTTTGGATTGTTGATCGTGGAACTTCGCTTACTAATCATGAACTGCAGCTGACTCACAAGTTTATTTTATACCTTCATGTTGTAGGAATATCAGCCTTCAAAAGTTTTGAAAATATTGTCTTCTAGTGTAAATGGGGCTTATTTGTCATCTAGTTAGTTGTTCTTTCTCCTTGGTTTGAATTTAGCAGTAATGGCCACAACCAGCTTCTGAAATCCCCGTGGCTCTGCCCAAGGGACAGGTCCCTTCTCACTGAGTTTAATGAGAACTTCAAAACCTGGCAGACTCCAGAATTTCCTTAAACAAGAACTCAAAATGTTTAATCTTGGCCGTTCAGCCCTTTCCTAGGGAGATGTTTTTGAAGTGTGTGCCTGGGGTAGGTTCCCAAGGTTATCTGGCATCACTTTTCCTACATTCTCACTCGGTCACAACCCAAAACTTCAGGCAAAAGCTCCTGAAAATGGTCTGCAAACATTTGAACAGACATTTGAAATGTTCAGTCACAGGTGTATGATTTTCCTTCTCTTTAAGAACAGGATCTGAGTCCCAGATCTCTACTTTAAGCCCTAAAAAATTGCCTTCAGGAAGTCTCTCCCCATTCTGTTGTTATTTTTATAAACTGAGATGTAATAAACACTCTTCAATTTACTGCAACTAACCTTTGTCCAGTAAAATGTTATCCATCTGCTTTGTCTTGTAATCTACACACTGCACGTTTTCCTGCCTATCCAAACAGGTTAATCACAGAGAGAGCCCTGTTAGTTCATTTCTGGGTGATTATCACTATATCTTTCTTTTCTTTTTCTTTTAAAGAAAGTATTACTTGAATGATGGGAAAAGTGGAAATACATTTAATTGTGTGAAAGTGAAGTTGAAATCAGAGCCTGATGCCTTTGTTCAGAAGAATGTGTTAATGACTCTGCACTCATGCTAATGTAAATTAGATTATTCTGAAATAGAAGCACATGCTTTTAACAGTTGGTACCCTTTGTCAATATATGAACAACTATGTTTATCTCCTCGCTGGTTTCCTGATCTTTCAGTATGAATGATTGAAACATTTTAGTCCTGAAAACTCAGTATTTCATCTCAGGCCAAACTTAACACGTTTCTTTTTATTTTAGGCAGAAATGCAGCAATATATCAAAATAATGAGCGTTAGTAAATCCATGGATATGGTTCTGTGATTGCAGCTGAAAGTATTTCTAGGGAGAAAGCCTTGCCATCTTTTCTGTGCTGTCTTATTAAATGGGTCCTTCTAAACATTTTCCATCTAACTCTTCTTTTGTTTAAAGCTACCGAATCAGGTAATTCATCATTTATATTTCACAAAGATGCAGAGCTCTGATCAGTAAAAATTGAGGGCACACAGTATCTTTTAAATGCTTATAGACTCTCTATATAATATATGCAGAATTTGCTGCTTCAGAGGAGAATCCCAAGTGACCAACCATAAGGATATATTTATATTTTTTGTCTTCCTCAAAAATTTGTAATTCTTGTCAGACTTTCCTCTTTAAAATTCCCTACCAATAAATGCCTTGTTGCAAGCATGTTCAAGTTTTCCACACTTCAGGGGACTATTTTAGTTTGGTTTTGTGGTAGTTTTGGGTTTTTTTCCTGAGAGCTCTCTACCAGTCCCAACTGGTTCATTTCCCTACAGCTTCTTTATTTAGTACATGAAATGCTTGTACTGACATGAAATGGTCAGCAGGTCCTACTCACAAATAGGCATGATATGGAGATGTTTAAACTCAGTTGAAAGGTCTCTTGGATTTGACACAAAGTGGGCAGAAAAAGCTTCTTTGGTCACACAGACTGACTGGGGTGACCTTTTTCAGCTGTGATACAACAAAATCTTCATCTGGTGAGTATTTACAACACTGATTCTGTGCTGAAAACCCTGAACGGCTTGTTCACCTCCTGCAGTTGGCAGCAGGATTTCCTCCCTTCCCAAAAGTAATTCCTCAATCCCACGTGGTTTTCAGCATGTGGATTTTGTGTTTGTAGAGCAAACCCTGTGCCCAGCCCTGAACCTGTTTCTTACCCAGGAGTCCAAGCTGGAGTTTGGAGAAAATATAGGAAGGAAAAGCTCAAGGCCAGGCTGTTTCTCTTTGCCAGATGGGTAGAACTGGGTGGTCTGTGGGTGTCTGCAGAGCTGGACCAGGAGGGATTGCAGGCTCTTCCCCATGTCCTGGCCCATGGTTTTCCCCTTAGGGCAAACCCCAAGACAAAGGCCAACACAAAAACTGCATTTCCAGACCAAGCCATTCAACACACAATATCTGAAACCCTTCAGATATTTTACCTCTTGTCCTAATCTGCCAATCAGTCTATAAAGGATCTTCAGAAAACAGTGGGGTAAAAAATCCAAAACCAGTTTGGTTTAAGGAATTCATGAATTTTACCTGACTTTATGTCTGAAATGTCATATTTCTTGAACAGACCTGAACCAGAATGATACTCAGATCTTTTTTGGATCAAAGGCTCAAGTTTGCTTTCAGTGTGAGGTTTTTATGTGAAACCTCAAAGAAAAAAGTCAAAAGCTCGAGTTTGGAAACCATGAACACTTTTCTCCCTTCAAACTCTATTTTTAATTCACAGCAACCCTAAATATAAGAGGAAAGACCAAAAAAAAGGGGAGAGATGGATGCTTTTATGGAAAGCTGTGGGAAGCAGTTGGGGAGAGGGGATGTGTGAGCTGTCCAGAGTGGGGTGGGGTGCACACAGCTCACATGGGAACTGCCAGCTCAGAAAATAGGGTGTGTTCCTTCTCTCTCTACTCTTGGATCATGTTGAATCCAGGGAATGTGTTCCCAGGCATCCAGCCTAGGTGTTTTCCTCCCTCTCTCTCTGCAAATCTGGGACAAGTTTACTTCCCAGCTACTTTCAGCTGAATGTCAATATTTCCACTGATTTCCGTCTTCTCCAGGGTTATTTGAGCTCTTTTTCCATATAGAGAGGAACAAGGTCACAGAAAGATCTCTTGAAGGTTTAATCTTTCTCAAGATTTTTAAGGGAAGAACTAATTCTCTAAATTTCCAAGCAAGAAAATCATAAACCAGTCTGACACCTTCAGAGAATTGGATGGTGGTTATGAGTGAACTTCTATTTTCTTTAATGAGGCAAGAGGGAAATTGCTTAACTCTCTTTTTTTGTTTTCTGAGACTGAAATTTCCACTTAGTATAATACCAAATTTTCTCACCATGCAATGTTTCATATAGACTTAACAGTTAGTTTGTAATTGTTTTCTTTTATCTATGTGACTAATGGAATGTACATGATAAAGGACTGTACTAAGAGGCAAATGAGGATATTAGGAGCTTTTATATGTTGCAAGTTTTATATATTAAAGGTGGAAATTAAATTAAGCTTCAGTCTCTTGGAAATTTATATCTTGGCCCTCGTTATACTTCATATATTTAATTAAAATGATAATATATTTGGCTGCAGTTGTAAAATTATTTTAAAGGAAAGTAATCTCTTCTGGGACCTTATTTGGGTTGTGAATTAAAAGATGTAGAGATGCAGAAATAATAACAAAGTCTGTTGGGAGAGTGGTCAGAGCCTATTATTGAGATTTTATTTAGACCTCGAGTAAATTCAGATTAAAATGCCTCCCCAAATTAAGGTTTCTTATAATTGTGACTGCTGCATTAATATTAGAAAGAAACATTTTCCTGATGCTTTTCCCTTGTTTAGTTGTTACAATTACAGACCCAGAACTCTGCTTGGAGTTTCATAAATCCCAGAGAAACACACTAATGTCTCCATTTCCTTTATCTTTTAGTGTAGTTAAAAGAAGAGCTTTTCAAAGACTCTGTGATTGGAATGACTTATGCTGACCAGTTCCAATTTTCTCTCCTTGTAAACTCTGTTTAATGTTACAAAAACAATTCAAAGGCAGATTGTAGGTGCCACACATCTCCTCTGACCTTTAAATCAAATTTAGCATTTCACTCTGGAGGAGGCCACCAAGCAGAACTCGACAGCTTAATAAAGTGGAAATTTTAGGCAATAAATCTGAGCATTCTTCCATCATTCATGAGAAAAGGGATCAAAGCTTTGCCATATCATTGAATATCTCTCAAACTAGAGCTTCTGAAACTTGGGTAGAATAAAAACTTGTATTGTCAGAAGTGAATTCTCCTGCCCTAAATAATAAATCAAGAAGCAGCCAAGTGTCTGCTCCAGCTCTGGGAGAGCCTGCATGACATGCACCAGTCATCTCAACTAAGATCAATTAATGCAACTCTCTGATTAAATTACCAGTGATGAGCTCTGAATTTCAATGTATCCAGTCCCCAAAAGAGCTCCCTTCCCCCAGAAATAAAGGGCACATTTTAGAAAGGTTTTTGGTCAAATAACAAATAATTTGAGTCAAACTGTGGGATAATGGTACTGCTCATAATTCATATAAAATTATGTTTCTCTGCTCTAGATACAGTGAGAGGAATTCTTGTCAGTCCTTGTCAGGAGTTACATGGTGCAGGTATTTATGAAAACAGCTGTGGTTTGTTTTTTTACTGACAAAGCAGTTTTACAGAAATACCTTTTTTTTTTTTGACAATGATCTGTGTCCAAGGTTAAGGGCATCATGAAAGGTAATGACAGCGGGAAATGCAGCTTTGGGATCAGAGGCAGAACAAAAACCAAAGAGAACAATGAAAATATTTGAGGCTGAATCACAAATAAACATCATTTCTGGGGAGAAAAAAAAAAAAAAAGCCCTGGATTCAGGGACAGAACTATTAGGTCAGAGAAGGCTTTCATTCAAAGAAGTGTGTGATTGTCTTTGCCAACAAATCTTTGGAGATCAGGTCTGTTTTTCCTAAATATAGGGGATTCCAGCATGAAATCTTGCTTTTCTATCAGGATTTGGCAATTAAACAAACAAAGTCACATACACAGCAATGGGAAGTTGTTCATGGAGGGTTGGGCTGGAGCTGTGGGTGCTGTTTGTCTTTGCAGCTGAAGAGGTTTGGAGTGGTTGGGATTTGAAAGTTCTCTTTGAAGAGGGATAAATGAAAGCTCCCTGATTTCAGATATTGCACTTGTCTGGGAATCCATATTTTGTAAAATACTAGAGTTTTGAAGTAGAGTTTTTTGTTCCGTGGGAGAATCATACTCAGATCTTCTGAAAGAGTGTAAGAACTGCCCTGGATGCCCAGAGCTGTGCAATCAGGACACTTATCTGGACATCATCAGACAGGGAAGGACAAGACTTCAGGTTTTCCATATATAAGTTCCTCCTCTCTCATGGTTCTGATTAGAAATTTTACTGTGACTTTACTTGGAAAAATGTTCTTATTTCAATGAATCAACATGTTCTGATGGGGAGAAAAGGAGATTGTTTCACTTTCCACAGAAAATCCTCATCCTTAGCTCCTGGATGAATCAGCCTGGCAGTATCCAAAGGGTGATTTTTCCAAGGGTGATTTTTCTGAACAAGGCAACACGTGAGATTCCATACGTGTTATACTTGTTATATGCTTGTTTGACCTCTGTTTCCCTGGAAAAAAAAAAAAACCTGCTTAGCTTAGAAAGGAATGTGAGAGGATCGAGTCTCCTTGTGGAAGTCACTTAATGGGGCTTCACATAGGGTGTAATCCTGGACTGGAAATGCTGGGTTTTGAAAGGAATCCACACAGAGACCCTCATTCTTTTTATTCTAAGCATTTAAAGCAGAGTTTAACAAGTCCTGGGACCATTTTGCAGATCTTCTGTCTCAAGATGAGTTTCACAGTAGGACATAGGTTTCCTGTTTGCTTGGCAGGTTCTTTTTTAGCTCTTTTGAAATCAATCATTAAGTACTTGTGCAATACTAGGACTGTGAATTAGACTAGGAGAAATATCCCTTTGTGTCCCCTCTAAAGAATAAAACCAGGCTTTAAACATCACAAATGTGTTCACTATAAATCCAGGGACTTTGTTAAGTCATTAATCTTCTGGTGAGGATGGTAAAACATTGTCTACCATATGAGTCACCTACATTGACAGTATCCGATAAAAACAGTAAAAGAATTGGAATTTGCTTTTATCAGTTCAGTGTAAGTGCAAATTCAGATGGGATCCATTGTTACTGTGTTAATTTATTGTCTAGTATTAGCTAAAAAATACATCACTTCAATGGAAATATCAGTAGCAATGTATGTAATTACATTTCTTTTCTCCTTTGTTTTGCATGCCTGAAAGGGGGAGACTTAAATTAAAGGGTGGGAAAATCTTCAAATAGGAAGGGAAGTTGATTCAGCAGGGCAAAGCACAGGGATTTACACCCCTTTATTAGTGGGATCTGCTAAAGAGAAAAAAAATTCAAGCAGAAAATAAATAAATAAATAAACTAACCAAAAGCCCCTTATTTTATTACAGAAAATACAAGTTTTCTGTCAACCTTGCAAATAAGAGAAAAGGGCTTAAGTTCTTTCCTTTAGACGTAATTCATAGAGTAATAACAGATGAATTTGCTCCCATAGTAAAGATATACTATTTCAAATTGGTCCTATATTTAAATATGAAATGAGCTGGCATTCTGTCATGTCAGCTAATGAAACTGCTGGGAAAAATCTGAGGATAAAAAATAGACAATTAAATGGTTTCTTTGAAAACAAAAGAGGGATTTGCATATCTCTTTATAATGATGAGATTGCAGTTCTTTTCATCCAGGGTCCCCAAAAAGTGTAAATGTAACTCTGTAATGTCTGAGATCCTGAGCACTTCAGGTTTCTGGGATAAGAGTTCTTTGTGTTATTGCTGTCATCTGCAGCCCCAGGCTGGGAAACACTGAAAAAGTAACAGATAACAAAAACCATTCCCTTTCATGATGCCAGAACTATAATTCCATCAAATATTTGGCTTGCAAAGAAGGGCTCTGAGAAGGGAATACAATGGGTGCTGCTGAAAGCTCAGGATTCACTGCCTTGGGCATTTGTGGTGATTGCAGCACGTTCCTGTACTTAAAAGAGGAGTCACTACAATTTAGGAGATTTTAACAGCTCCCATGGCATGATTCAATGTAGGAAAGTCTGGGATGAGGCAGAGGAAATGGTGCTCTGGGACAGACACCTGATTTGTCCAGTCAGCACAACCAGAGTTCAGTGATGCTGTGGTGAGTCAGAGGAGCTGTGATTTATGTGAAATGATGCCTGGGGCAGGTTTTAAGGAAATCAGCAGGGGAAAAAAAATGTTTGTATGAAACAATATTACACTCTCATATCCCAGATCACAGCATAATCATAACCAGGGTCTACCTGCACTAAGGATTAACAGGCACGGGACAACAGACAGCCCTGAGACTTAAAAATTCTGATAAAAATAAATCTAGTGGAGGATGGTCATTTCAGGAGGAATTTCTTCCTGTAAAGGGTCTTCAGGCATTGGAAGGGGCTGCCCAGGGAGGTGGTGGAGTCCTGGAGGTGTCCAAGGAAGAACTGGATGTGGCACTCAGTGCTCTGGGCTGGGGGACAAGGTAGGGATGGGGCACAGCTTGGACTCGATGGTCTGTGAGGCTTTTCCACCATAATTGGTTCTGTGATCATCTCTAACATAGTTTAGCAGCTTCCCATGATCATCACAGTTGGAGCAAGGCTTGGAATAAGGACCAGATCCAAGGCCCTGTTTCCTGAACTATTCACTTCTGCAGTTTCAGAAGGGATTTGCTGACACCTTTATGCATTGGATCTACTGCCTTCTGTCACAGCAGGATTAGCACCTGAGGTACATTTTCATGCAGTTACAGATGATGGATATTCTGTGTCTGCACCAGTTTGCTTTGCTCATCTTTCATGGTTTCCTAGGCAATGAAAAGGGAATGTACAATGGCCTGCAAATTTTCATTTAGTTTGTGTTCAACAGTAATGGAAGGGTCTATATTGGTAATAGAAGAAAGAGGGTAGAGTCAGAAAAATAAAAATATACATAAGTCAGCCAGTATTGATGGCCAAAATCCATTAATTTTATCTCATTTTTAATATGGAATTGAAAACAACCAACCACAAAAACAAAGCAAAAAGCAACCTGACAGACCTTAATGGAATATTGGGCTATTCCACTGACTCCCATGGCATTGCTTCTGATTTACCCAGAAAATTTTGCAAAATATCCTAAGTCAGATTGTGTCATAGTTGGCATTTTTTGGTACATGTGAGAAATGTCAGTGTAAACCCCTTTAGCCTGAGAAAAGCTAAAGATTTTTACATTTATTTCCAAAATCATTGCTTTGGGCTGATACTGTTTTAAAAAACATTCTGAGTGTTGACTGCTTGGAATGACTGTTTGATGCATTAAGTTGTGAAAACTTAAGTTATTCCTGTGAATCTTTTAGTGAAGTCCAGTATATTCACAGCAGGTGAGATTTATTGGACTGGCAGCAACGTGCCAAACTATCTGATCTAGAGAAGGGCCACAGATTTTAAGCCTGAGAGCTCCACGAAGGTTTTGTCCTGCAGGATTTGCCCAGAGAGCAAGTTTTCCAGTCAGGGAGCAGTGCCAGGCACCCCCAGGCATGTCTGAGCTCCCTCATCATCCTCCTCCCTGATGGGAAAAGGAAGCATCACAAACATTTTCATCAATATCTACCAGATTTAGTTATTAAATATACAGAAGTAAGGGCCCTTTGTCATTGTTCCCTACTCCAGCTTCCCAGAAAATGCAGTCCTGGACTCTGCATCAACTGCTTGGCTCTGTGGAGGCTGTGATTCAGCTGATCCCTACCAGCACTGGAGAGGCTTCTTGCCTGTTGCCAACTGTGCCAACTGTTGGCACCAAAAACCCTTTCCCTAAAAAAATGCAGGTACATCAAAAGAAGGAATGAGATGGTAATGGGGTGACATGATCAAAAGCTTTCCTTGCACACTTAGTCATGAGCCAGATCATCCACGAGCCTTTACTGATCCTTGGGAAGCTCCAGGTGAGCACACAACCAGCAATTCCTGGTGCTGACAAGCCAAGGACATGAGCCCTAACCATCCATGTGGGCTGTGGAAGAGAAACTCTCCAACTTCAGCAGCAGTTTTCTATGGTCTCAGCAGGACCTTTTCATGATACTGGCAGAGATTCAGGCTGTGTCTCAGTGTGCAAAAGGCATTTCTGCCCTGGAACAACAAATGAGCCCCTTCTCAACATGGAAAAACCCCTCTGACTACACAGTGGAAACCAGTGTCTAAACCAGATTAGCACAGGGTAGCTTAATAAAAACTGGGATATGTATTTTTGCTGCTGATATTTGCTAAAGAATCGTTCTGCGCTCCAATGGCTTTGATAGGAGGAATAGAAAAGCTCATTCTGTCAGAAATGCCTGAATGTTGTATTGAGCTGGATAACTACTACAAATTCCTTCCCTGTATGTTATACCTTTAAATCTCCAAGGAATCCTCTGGCTTTCGAGGTAGACATCCATTTTGTACTCAAGGCAGAACAAGCTCTTGCAAAGATACACAAACACTGGGAGCTTCTTAGGGGTATTTTCTCTCATTTTTAGCCTGGTTCCCTAAGGAAACCCTCATGTTTTGCAGGTGGGTGGAAGGTTTATGCACATACATCTGTCCTTCTGTGCTCCCTTCTAAAAATTCCCATTGTTTGATTTCAGTTTTTCCAGGCAAACAAGCAAGTGAGAAAAGCTGCAGTGGGAGTTTGCAGCTTATTAGACACCAGAGAATCTACACCAGCCAGCAGCACTATAAACACTTCGAGATTCAAAATGCTGAAAAAGCTTTACCAGGGGCATGCAACTTCTCAAGCTCCCAAAAAATCCACAGGGGGGAATTTGTGACCTGGGAGAAAGCAGCTGGGCCAGTAGGATTGGGGGGGAGGGAAGAGATGGTGGATTTTAGTCCTTAACATTCAGAAATTGCTGTAGAGAGAAGCTGGGCAAAACCTGGCTGCTCAGGACTCCTTGGTGAGTGGAGCAACACCAGGCTCAGGGGGTTTGTCTGTCCTGGAAAATATTACAGGGAATCAATATCTATCAATATAACTAACTCAGGAACTGGTGACTACATGCACAAGCTGGTAGATGCAGATGACAGGAAACCTTAGTAGGATTCAGGTAGAATCATTTAATCAGGCAACACAAATCCATAGGAATCAGAAGTCATTAGTTCTCATGCTCAGCAACCTGCCTATTTTTCTCCTTTTCTCTCATTCAGGCTGGATTTAAGAAGCTGATTCTCATGACAGAAAAAATCCCAGACCACTGACCCCTATTCTAGATTTAGAGCACGTCCCAAATCTTTTGAAGTCAGAATTTTGTTTGGTTGTTATAAAATGCATGTTCAAGGCTGCATCATATTTCTCCATCTTATTCCCTGATCTTTCCAGAGGCCAGGCAGTAATTACTTTCCAACAAGTTCCCTTCCTATGTGATCATAGCAGGCTCCAGTTTCTGTGTCAGCGCTGGGAAGAGTGAAATCCATAGGATCTTTTCTTTAGCTTCTTTAGCTTTCTGTAGCTTCCTGGGAGTCAGATCCTTTCCTTAATGCCCTCAGGTGCATGCTCTTGGTGTCTCAGCCACAACGTGCATGGCACTCCTGTCTTATGGCATCCCCTCTCCTGGGATGAGGAGAGGGAACCGAGCTTTGTACAGCCCTTCTTCCATTTGGGATAAAATCAAAATGCAGGGAGGGAGCTTCAGTGCCCACCAGTACCTGGCTGTGTTGGTAGGGCAGGAGCCTGGAGCACCTGGAGAGGGCTGGTCCTCAGCATCAACCACAGGAGCTTTATGGAACAAGGGTGAAGCAACAGTTGATTGTTTATTCATAAAGCTGACAAAATAATGGCCATCAGGAGCTTTTTGAAAGTTTATTAGGAAGAAAATTAATTGCAAATTGGCTTTTGCTGTGTCCTTTCCTTAATGAAATACAGTAACAATTCTAAAGCGTCAGGTAAGGGAAGCTTATTTTTATTTCCTATTATCCCTTCAGCAACTATTCTGGTTTCTTTTTCTGTTTTCTTTCAGTATCTTCATCCCAGGGCACCAATCCATGATTATTGGCAGATTGCAAGATAAAAACTCAATAATCTCCCTTGATACTTTCCCCCTCCTCTACCATATGCTTCAGAATTAGTACTTTCTGTCAAGACAACACCAAATCCCTGTGCCTGTGAGGGGTTTCACTTGTGAGACTCAATGGGAACTGTGTGCACAGCAGAGTATAAAGGGATTTAGAAGGTGGAAGGCATTGATTGATCTACACAGGGCTCCATCCAACCCTAGTGAACCAGTGCTCTGGATACTGTTTGAATCCTTCTCGGATTCCCTATTTATGACCATGGAAGCAGAGGTAAGAAAGCAAATTAATATTAACCATCATAGACTAAGTGAATGCAATTAGAATTCCCTGCTAAATTTGTCTCAGGGTTTGAATAAACAGAGATTTATGTAGAAATCTATATCTCTTCTTCTTCTGGAGTCCAAGGCACAGAAGACATAAAAGCAAACTCATACCCTATTCCCTGTTATCTGTGGAAGTTGGATTACAGGCTTCTCAGAAGTGAGGAGGTAGCAATATTTTAATGACTTTTTTTTTTATAAAAACTGCACAATAACAAAAGCCATTGTAGGCTGGTGAATGCCTTCAAACTAATTATCAATCTGAAAATGATATGAAGAAAGGTTTTTCAGAGCTTAATCAGATTGTAAATGAATAAGACCAAAAATTAAGGGGGAAAAATATAGGAAAGGATACTAAAACAATTTTTGGAAAAAGACAGAAAAAAGAACTTAGGGTTGACTAAGGAGTCCTGCATTATTAGATTCTGGATCATATCCAAATATTGCTTTGACTGAAAGGGTGTTCTGAAATCAAATACCACTTTTCACATATTGGGAAGAAACCATACTGGTTTGCTACCTAAACTAGGCCTGTGTGACACTTCTGAGTCTCTAATCTGGAAACCAATGTTGCTTGCACGCACTTTTCTGTGAATAAAAAACTTGAGTGATAACACACTAATTTTTTCCTACTATCTAATCTAACCCTGTTCTCTTTCAGTGTGAAACCTTTCCCCCTTGTCATAAATCCCATTAAACTTAGTCCTGTTATTTCTGAGTACAGGAGAACCTGTTTCTGGTTCTCATTCCAGGTCTCATCCCATCATTTTAATCATCTATAATACAGTCCTATTCCACCACCAATAACCTGCCAGCCCAACCACAAGGATGAACCAAACATCCACGTTAACACACCTGGCTCAGAGCTGGAGATGGAGCAGGAGCTGATGTGCTCAAAACCATTGCTGAATTTGGTGCTCCTCAGAGTGAGATTGGCAGTGAGATTGTGGGAAATCCTCTAGTTTAGCAGAGCTGTGAATCACAGGTAAAGTCCGTCTTTATCCCAAAAGCTGCAAATATACACTTAGCAATGGGAGCTGAGCCTGTTCTTAAAATTAACCACACTGGAAATGCACTTTATTAATATCAGGGAATTTATTCACAGGGAGAAGGGCAGGGCAGCTTCTGCTGTGCTGTTTTGGACACAGAGAGACTGTTTTCAGGGCAAAGCAGGAGGAGTTTTGGTGTGTCAGCACAGTGACCACAGGCTTCCTCCTGCCCTTCCCTGCCCACAGGTGCCTGTGCCAGTACCCCCAGTGCTGAAAACCAGCCAGGCACCAGCTTGTGGCACCCACTGAATCACAGCCAAGGGTGTCTAATTGCCAGGCCAGTGTGAAAACTTTCCTACTGACTTTAGAAAAGTGAAAAAATGTAGGTTTTGCTGATGGAAAGACTTTCTGAATTAGCCCAGGCTAAAGCTGAAGGGCTCTAGAGGCTGTTCTGGGTGTTATGAACCCGGGCCCTGCTCAGTGCTGCCTAATAACCAGTGAAACCAAGGGGAGGAAACAGTTTCAGGGTGAATTTTTGAGTTTCTTCAAGCTTGATACTGCAAATAGCTCCTCTGAAGTCAATAGCAGTGCTCTGGGAGAAAATACCTATTCAGCAAGGATAAGGGTATAAGAGTCCATCCCAAGCTACTGGGAAAAGGCTGCTCAATACAGTATTTGTATCTAGTGTGTAATTTGAGAAATATCAGCGTTTCAACAGCGCCATGGGAGTGCAAATGTTTCAATAGACTTGTTATAATTGCCTGGAGTGGCAAAAGGCAGTTTTCACACAGTCAAAATTGTATTTCCTGTTGATTAGCAACATTTTTTTCTTCTCTGTAGCTGGAAAAGTGAAAAAGGATATCAGGGTTATAGCTGATTCACTTACACAGAACTTCTCTCTCTCTCTCTGTTAAATTGAACTCTACAAGTTAGAAATGCAAATAATCTATTTCAGCTCAGCTTGATTCCAGGGGGTGAAAATATTAAAATGTAGCATCTTGATTTCAGAGGGACTGAATTAATTGAATTAATCACTGAGTAATCATTTAAGTCATTAAGGATCTAGTAATTTGTCAGAGCTGGAGTCAGATTCCTCTCTGGATGTCAACCAGGTGAGTCTGTTTGGATGCACAGTCTGGTCCCTTGATCATTTAAACCTTTGCTGGTCTCATAGTTGGCTTTGCCAACTTTGGAGTTGCCAAAATGCACGTGGACTTTAAACAAAGGAGGGTTTACATAAATATTTTACTTCTCAAAAGCTGCTTTGCACGATGCAGGTACAGTTTGGATCAGCTCTTGACCTGAGTGAGGCCAGAATTTCTTCTTAAAGATTTAGGACTCAATCCGAAGAGATTTTACTCATATGAGTGCTCTTTGCCCCTGTGTCCCTGTGAATTATGTCAGCTTGTCACTAATTCTAATAGAAGTACTATTTTCTCTGCTTCTGTATCTACAGTCATAGCTGAGCTGCAGGGACTCCTCAAGTGAGGGTTTATATCTGAATCAGGAAAGCAGTTACTAGCACACATCATCTGGAATTTGCTGTGATCATTCAAGCCATTAATAATGAAATTAGAAAGAATTTCATTAAAATTATATTCTGTATTTGACATCACGGGTTAGTCTTAGTATATAATGGCAGACTTAGCCACCAGAAAGGCCCATTGCATTGTTTCTGCTGGAAAAATAAGATGCTCTTGATTTCCTTACCTTGGAAAATATATGAACCAGCCTAAATTTCTCATAATTACAGTAGGTAATAAAGATCCATTTTAATAGGAGAAACTAATAGTAGGTGACATCTTTATAGAGATGACAGATGATATATCACTTTGTTCTGCATATTTTTTGTAAAGTAGGAGGGTAAAGCCTTTGATTTGAGGCACTAAATAAGTTATGAGGATGCAATAAAATACTGTAGCTTTAAAAATATTTGTCCTTTTAAAATACTTCCTACAGATGATACAGAAATAAATGGATTGTGGTTCTCCACCTCAGGAGTCTCTCTGTTCCCTTTCTCTCTTCAGCAGCCCAGTGGAACGGAACCATATTTGAATTCTGGTCTCTCATAAAAAGGTTAATCTGGTGCTCCCAGTTGTGTTAGAACTTCCAAACAGTGAGGATATCAAAGGGGTCTTCATCCCATAGTGCTGGAGACATGGAATCACAGCAGTGGCCCTGGCAGGGCTCTGCTCAGCAGGATCACCAAGAGCATCAGAAATAAAGAAACATAAAAATTATTATTATGCAGCGATAGTTGCATAATAATTAGTATTAGTAGTATTATCTAATTAATCCATAATTTAATTATTATAATTATTATTTAATTATTGTAATCATTATTAGTGATTATAGTAGTAGTAGTAGTAGTAGTAGTATAGATGCATGATTATTAGGCAGAGATAACTGCATTAAAAAAATCTTGTAGCTAAGCTTATCTTTTGAGTGAAAAAAAACCCCACCTAGATCTCATTGAGGCTGTATATTTTCCTCAAAAACCATGGATGATTATGAAAGCCCTCAAAACCCATGGATGATTATGAAAGCCCTATAAGGTGCCCTGTTATAGGTTGACCTTGAAGAAGAGCAGCCTCTGAGACTAGAGATGAGCCAACGTGGCAGCATCAGCGCTGGCAGTGACAAGTCCTGGGCTGCTTTAGAAAGGCTGAGTTTGAAACTCTTGTCTATTTTTCCACGTTTGACAAAGTCTCAGTCTGATCTGAACTTCATTCAGAGAGCTGGAGGTTGATAACATGTCACAGAATACAGAAATATTTCATCTGGAAGGAGCTCGCTCAGCCTGGCTGGCTCTGGTAAGGCTGAATCAAACGTTTTGTCTGGGAATGTGTCTCCTTCAGTGGCTGTTGATGATTCCAGGAGTGGTTCACAAGACCAAAATTTTTATTCTCTTTTGGCAGTGTCTGAATCAATTCATATTGACCATGTTAATGATTTTAAGTTTGGAGAACGCTGAACATCTGAAAAGTCTGTGTAATTTGGACTTTCGCAATTTGGAACGGATAAATTATTTACTGTATCAACTTTTCACCCAGAGGAGTGTAATTAATATAGTAAAACAGTATCATTTCTTTCGTTTGAAAACATAGATTGGGCACCAAAGTTATTTTGCTGTCACTTGTATGAAAAAACCACCCAGAAACAGCTCAAGAGCAAACAAGGTGCGGGTTGAGCTGGATGAATTTCTCTGTGGTTTTGTCTTGTGCCTTTGTGGCACTTTTCCAAAGGATTCTGACCAGCAACTGCTGAGAAACCAGGAGAAAGTGCAAGTCCAGTAGATAAACTACTAAAAAAAAAGCATTTTTAGAAGTGGCTCTGTGGGTTTTTGAAGCCTGTCCTTTTCCAGCAGGCTGTGTGAACCACAGCACAGCACCCACAGCGCTCAAGGTACCTCTGCCTCCGGATTTGGGCCTTGGTGGGAAACCAGATTTGATCCATGAATCCATGCAAAACCTGGACTCTGCACTCTGGATCCTTGCTACCCATCACCACAGGAATATTGAAGCCTCCAGCTTTTCAAAGGACACTCATCTGGGATATCAGCTGGACCTGAAGCTCAGAGTCACTTCTGTCACTTGTCCACGAAAAGATTCTCTGTTTCAAAAGGGTTGACAAGAAACATAAATCCATATTTGTGTCTGGAAGTGTCCAAGACCAGATTGGACAGAGCTTGGAGCAAGCTGGGCTAGTGGAAGGTGTCCCTGCCCATGGGAACTGGATGATCCTTAAGGTCCTTTCCAACCCACGCCATCCTCTGGTTCTGTGATTCTGTGATCTGTTGGAATATGGGTTTGGGGAGAATTCAAGGCTGCCAGCAGTTATGAAGTCCCTGCTCCTCTTGCACTGGCTTGAGAGGTTTCCTCCTTCATGAGGTTCATGAGGTTAATTTTGGAATTTCAATGAAATGGACCTTTGGAAAACTGTAAAAGTTGTCCATAGGAACTTTTCTGGCTGAAGAAGGGCACTCAAAATGGCAGCTACTTTCAAAGATATAAAAGCTTTTTTAGAGCAGTCTTAATTCTATATGATTGTTACATTAAAATAAACTTTTTGGAAAAAAAATCAAAGTTCTTTTACCACAAAAGGCTACTTTCTCATTAAAATGGTGAGAAAATAGGATTATTTTTAACAAATCTACAGGAAAAAAGTTATATTCATGTATTAACTGTATTTAATCTTACTTCTTGTTCCTCTATAGAGACAAATTGCATTAAGGAATGAGTTGGCACCACTCCATAGAAGTTAATGCAGTTTCTGTTAGTTCATACCTGCTAAGAGTTTCATCCATAAAAATATAGCATAATTTCAGAAATCATTAGAAAGTGCAAAGACATTTCTGGCTCTGCATGCCAAGCCATTGTAGTCAGGGGAGCTGCCAGCACTGTTCTTATTCAAAGAGATTTTTGTGTTTAAGTGATGATTAACAGCACTTAATGTGTTTATTCTGCTATGCCTGCACACACACCACTTCCATTAACATTAATGTGGCTTCTGCATCCTCTGTCTTGGAGCTATAACCCCCTTTAAAGAGGATGCCATTTGTTTTTTCTATCCATAAAATCTGAATTGGTAAAATTAGAAATGTAGAAAAATCTCCTGCAGCTTTGATTGATGCCAATTCAGAGTCTTGTGCATTAGGCTGATGATGGAAATTGTGGGACTGACTCCTGCCTGTGTGTGTGATGGAGATGCTAAAACTCAGTAACACCTCCAGCACCTTAACAACACTCTTGGATAAAGATCTCAGATTTGAATCTTTCCCTAGGGGCCCAAAACCACAGTTTCATTTCTATCTGTATCTTCTCTTGTCATTATTTTTATCTCTATCTTTTTCTTTTTTCATTTTTATCTCTATAATATCAGAGAAGAGCAGTTCTCCTCGCTGCTGTTGGAAAGGCAGACAATACCTACAGCCACAGTGGGCATTGTCACCACAGAACATCCCAGCACTGGGTGCCTGTGGAATTGTGTGGGATTCCTGTGCCATGCAGGGGAGGTGCAGAACAGCTCAGAATGACCCCACCAGGTGCAGGACACAGGGGAGGAGGTGCCCAGTGCTGGCTGAGAAGGGAAGGACCAGCACTTGCACATCTTACTTGTTACTCCACCATCACCTGAGGAATTCTCTCATAAAGCTCCCTGGTTTTTTTTCCTTAGCAGGAAATGAGGGTCTTTTTTTTTTTTTTTTTTTTTTTTTTTTTTTAATAACCAAGGGCGAGAAGGATCACAGTTCATTTTTGGGTGAACCCACTCACCAGCTCAGTCCCACCCTCTGCCTGGGGAGCCACGACAGACACCCCAGGAATTGCCCCCATTCCCAATGCTCATCTCACTCCCCCTATTGAAGGTATTTATGTTTCAAAAAGACAGAAAGATTTAATGCTTAGATGGCACTGGGTAAAATCTTGTCCTGAGGAAGGAGAGCAGTTCTGCTTCCATATCATGGCCCAGAACCACCTCTTTGTTTTTGTCTGCAAGCAGTTTGTGTCAGGTGCAGCTGAGGCTTTAGGTGATAAAGCAAACAGATAATTTGTAATTGATTAAAAAAAGAAAGAGAATCTGACTAAGCCAATAAATTGGTCCAGTAGAGGAAGAGAAGGTGATAGAGATTAAAAGAATGAGGGGAAAAAAGGAAAGCTGTATTAATTTTTTCCCTAATAATTTCCTACATAAATATTCAGTTTTTCTCACAAACTTTATATTTTACAGTTATCAGCGGTGGACAAGAAGTAACTGTATCAATGTTCTTTTAGCTTTATTAATTACATGAGATATTTATCTAAAACTGCTCCAGAAACTGTCTGCTTCATTATAGCAGTTTACAGTGAAAAACTTTCACTGTTTGTTCTGAATGAGGAATGACCAATATCCACTTCAAATATAACAGTGAGAACCGTGTTACAAAAGTTAGATGAGAAAGAGATGCAGAGGTTTGATTCTCAGGATGCAAAATGCTGTTCCAGTTCCCATGTGTGGTAATTGTATATGCAACTGGGTGACAGAAAATATGCAAATGGATATTTAGGTCTGCAATTAGCTGACTGGAATGCACAGACATGGGAATTACTTAATCAGGTTAGGAAACCAATTGCACATGTATTTTCTGAACTGCATAACTAAACTTCACAGAAATCAGTGTTGAATTATCTAATCTGGGGCCTGTGACTGCTCTGTAAAATGTGCAGTATTGCCTCATATCTGTAAGATTCCTTTTATAGGTCTTATATATTTCATCCCCAAAAAGTTTCCAGCTGTACATTTTTCAAAGCTGTGGGAAGAACCATATTATTCTGTTTTGTTTATTTGTAATACAAGGTTATAAAATGGCTGGAGCTATTCCTGAAGCAAAAACCTCGTGGTGGTCATTCATTCAGACAATCAGAGTCAAGGCCATGCTTTGCAGTGCTCAAGGTGGATCCAGGAGTGGACATTCATCATCCATAGATGAGCTGCTCTCTCTAATTTTGATGCTTTTCCTGCCTTCTAATTTGTTCCAGCCCTGCTTTCTCCTGGAGACCAGAGGGGTTCAGTGAACACATTGTTTAAACCAACCCGAGGTACCAAGGTAATTGTGTCCCAAAGGTATCAATCCAGGGGAAAACCATTTGTGCTCACAATGGGAACTCCAAAAGAAAAAGCTTTTCTCTTTGGGGCTTTTTAAAGTGTAATGCATTAAAAGTGCCTAAAGATGCAGGTGGTAAAGAAATCCCTGCTTGTATTCCATTTTCAAATGTGAATCAAGTATGTAAGGAATTAGGGACCCATGGACTCACACCTACTTGCATCCCACCTGTTCAAATTTTATAATGCTGTTGGAATAACAGTCCTGTGTTTACTGACATGGCAGTGAAGTTTCTGTGGGTGTTACTATGGCTTTCAGAATATAGATTCTATGTAACAACTACATATTTTCTCCTAATGGAAAAGGAAAGTATGTCTGTTTACCAGCTGTGGATTCCTTGGCCAGCTACGTTTGTACAGTGTGAAATTATTAATAGAAAATAGTTCAGAATAATGAAAAATCTTCATCTCTTTTTTTTTTTTTTTAGTATTTTGTCTTTTTTCAGAATGCTTAAAAGCTTTGTCATCAAATTACTGCAATTATAAATAACTTAGTATTAATTTACCAGTGTAAACAGATATAAAACCTGAGTGGGACACTCACTTCAAAGATTTACCTATTATTCACTGAGGTTTATTTGCCCCAGTTTAGTATGTTCATGGGTTTATTTTATTTCTGTTAAATGTAAACTTATTCAATGTAGAGCATTTTCATTCAAAATTTAAAAGATTTGTTCTCTGATTTATCTCAGTGGAATTTAGGAGCAGTTCCAGCTCCCCTCTAGGAAGTCAAAGGATGTGGCTCAGTCTGAGTCCAGGATAATCATGTTTTTCATAGGCTGGATTAAAGAAAATTATAGAACTATATCATCAGTATTAACCATCTTGCCAAGCAGAACTGTGGGTGTAGAAAAACCTCTCCAAATTCTTTGCTGGTACTTCAGGAGATTAACACTCTCCAGCTCCTCAAAAACACTAAAATAGATCAGCCACTGAGTTTTTGTAAGTTCATCTCTGTGGACTCCAACAATTTAATAAATTTTCTAGTGCCAGCCTGAACTCTCCTCCAAGCTACAGCTGATGCAGCACCGGGAGCTTTTCTTATTTTTTTAATGGCTAAATCAATTTGCTTTAATCTTTGCAGTTCTGGCAGATCCCTCTGCATGTCGGTGTGTGGAGAGAAGGAAGCCTGAGGAGCCACATGGAAAACTGGTCCTTCCCTCCTCCCTCTGCTTGCAAACAGGATGGAGTTGGCAGAGTTTGCTGTCGCAGGTGACCTGGCTCTTCCCACAGACCTGCTGCACGTCTGGGAGCCCAGCCAGGCTCCTCTCCCAGCACAGCTGAGGGAATGGGAGGGCGGGAGGAGTTTCTGGTGCAGCTCAGGCTCCTCTGACAGCCCAGCACAGGGGCAGAGCCAGTCAGGGCCCCCCGGGGCCACTGCAGCTGCCAGAGCTGCACTCACAGCAAATGGCACCTAATTTTAAAAAGTGCTCTCAACTGTCCCCCCAAAAATCCCCTGATATGTTCTGATTTTCTTTGTGAAAGCACGTCTTCCTCTTTTTTGCCCAGAAGATGCACCTCCTGCCACTTTCTGAAATTGTCCAGAGCCATTTCCATACACACAATGACAAATCAGGGACTGCTCAGCAAAGCCTGATGAGAAAAACCCATGTCCTGCCTCCTCCCTTTTCTCTCAGTGAACTCAGAAGGAAGAGTTTTCTCTATCATATTGTGACAGAGTCAATATGTAATCATGGGAAAGTCCTTACACAATATTATCCTCACAGCACCCACAAGAAATGTAAAGTCCTTTTTTTACGTATTGATTCCACTAAGTTACCTACCAGGACATTTTCTGCTCCACAAAGTATCCCACAGAGGGGTGTCTGCTGCTGGCTTTGGAGTCCCTGTGGTTTAACCCGTGCCATGGGCTGGTTCTGACCACTGTGAGGGACAGGAATTTGTGTCTTTTTTAGGATGTGGTGGCAGATCCTCAAATAGCACAAATTGCCCTGGTTCTGCTGAAGTCAACACTTTTTACCAGCTGGGAAAGAGCATGAAATAGTGATCATTTGTTCCAATCTACCTCTGTCCTTAATCCAGGATTCCCCTCTGCTCAGCCAGGAGAGAAATTTAACTCAGGAGTAAGAGACCTCAAATGTGGTGAATCTCTGATTTATTAAATAGATTTTATTTTAAGAAGGATTGTTATGAGGGTGGGCAAGCCTATTAAATATCAAAATGCTACTATTTGTCAATTTGCCTGCAAGAGGAAAGAATAAAAGGCTTCTCTGTCAGTATGTATTATATCAAATATTTAACAATTATATCAAATATTTAGCAATGGTTTCTTGGAAACTGGCATGTAAAACAGGACCATTGATCTTGGATCAAGTGGTTTGTTTTATTAGATTACAAGTGAAATCTGCAAGCGGCAAAAATTATGTTTAAACAACAGGAACATTTGTGTAGCAATTGCTGTATAATGAGGAAGCTCAATAGCAGATAATTGGACAAAAGCTATTTTAATGCTAACTACCTACTTTAAAAAATTGTAGCAAGATTGAGTTCATAATTAAATTATAATTATAAGCAAACGAGAAATGGTGATTATTCTCAGCAATTTGCATGGTTTATTTTCAAGGTTCTGTAGCTCTTTTTTTCTGTGTGAGGCATCTCGGTGACAGTTACTGTGCTCCTTGTTTTGTCCCTCTTGGATTGATTTGCAATCTAGTGTTTATATAAAATAGAATACATTCCTGCTGAACTGTCATCCATAAATATGGACATTTTTAACCACAAGTCATTTGCAAGTAAAAAAAAGGATATGTATTAAAAGTCATTGACCTCTGATTACCAAAATAATAAATAAAGCAAACCAAATTTGGATATTCCACAGATGTAAAATGACGTGAGTGTTGGAGCTGCACATCCTGGCAGTTGTAAACCTCTGCCTGTTTACCCCTAAATTAAATATTAGCTCCTGTTCTTGGTGCAGCAGCTCTAGAAGGGAAACTGTTTGTGGGGGATCCTCAGGTGGACAAAGCTGCTCCCCTCAGAGGTGGGAGGAGGCTTTGTCTGATACTGAGGGCGATGCTTGAGCATCTGAGATGCCAAGATCTAAAAAAAAGGAAAGATGGTGTGTCTGGTACCTGCTTTTAAGCAGAGCAAAAATCCAGCTGACTCCAGATCAAGATCACGAGGAACAAGTCTCTTTGCTTCTTTCTTGCCCTCTGATGCAAATCCCAGGCCAGTGTGTGGATCAGACCTACACTGCTCAGCTTTTAAAGTTGCTATTTTGTAACAAGCCATTTTTAAAGCTGTGACTCACAAGGTGCTTCTGCTTGTTGGGTTTGGATTTTAGTGAGAAGTGAAAAGACAAAGGAAAATGATCACTTTGTATTGAGCCCTAAGAGATTTCCTGCATGGTTGGAGGAGTTTTGCTTGTTTGCACCAGTTTGGAAGTGTGAGAAATAGAAATTTATCCCAATCTGCCTCTGTCCTTAATCCGGGATTCCACTCTGCTCAGCCAGGATAGAGGGGCAAAACTCCTTCACCCCGCCTTTCCTCCTCCTGGAAACTGGAAGATTCCTGGAACTTCAAACAAAATTTCCACTGAAAATGGAAGTCTTCTTCCCTTCTGCCATTTGGTGCTGGGGCACCAGCCCACATTCCTCTTCTTGCCATGTAGGACAACACCATCCTTGTCCAGAGCAGGTTCACTCCCAGCAGCCCTGAGTCTTATCCCCAGTCCTTTCTGTTTCTCAGTGCTGACTTTTATAAAAGTTATTTAGATTATTTTTCAAGCCTGGGCTGTGCAATATTTGCAGTCATGTTTTATGCAAGCAAAGGGTAGAAAGCTTCAATACAGGAGATGAATAATCTGCCCTATAAAGGCTTGTTTCTCTCTCTTTTCTTGTACACTGCGCTCCTTGCATATGAACACGCTCTCACAGGGGGGAACTGAAGTCACAAGTCCCTTGTTTTAAGAAGTCTGAGTCCTCTCCTGCCTTTGGAGAGCTAATACAGCACGTCAGTGTTAACACCACCCAGGAGCTGGGGGTTTGTGCTGAATTTAAAAGCCTCTCTCAGATCGTTCATATTCCTCCAATGAGCTCCACCACTTTTACTCAGCGTAAACGAACCTCCTCCCTTGAGCTGTGCTCAACATAAATCAGACCCATCACATTAATGTCAATAGTAGTTATTCACACTCATGAAGAGACAAATAGCCCTTTCAGTTCTTTTCATGCACACAGAAATCCTGAAGTATTATTTTAATGCATCAATTTAATGACAGATCTCATTTGTGTCATCAGACCTGTTCCTCCTTCCTCCCTTTCAGACAAGACAAAAACAACCCAGAGCTGCTTTTTGAAACACTCACATAACCAGCAATATGCTCCTAGATGTGTCCTTTTCCTTTTCCCTTTCTTTTCTGCACACAAATACAATGTCACAGCAATTTCCCTCATTGTGAAAACAATGCTGTTCTCATGTTAATATTATTTAAAGAGTAAGTTATAATTTAGCTACTTTCTGCTAACAGCTGCAGGGCTGAAGCCGAAAGAGAACACACTCATTTTTGACAAGGCTGGAGGAGATTTTTCATAGACAGGGTGAAGCAGGTGCTTAAGATGAGAGAATTGGGGTCTGCTCTCCTGGACTCTGCCTGTGACAGGGACCTGCTGCCTAATCTAGAGCTTGTCCCATCTCCTCTGTAGCACTTTTGTCCTATGGATGTCGTCCCTTCTGGGATATTCTGCATCACCAGCCTGTCTAGTGCTCCAAATATCACAGATGGAGAATGCAAAGGGAAATATTCTGCAGGAAAAGCCCCATCTTGCTGCAGGAGGGGGAAATTTGCTTCCAGTGAAGCTGCTTTGAGCTGTCCTGCCTATGTGTTCTGGTGGGGAATTGTGTTCTGCAACCACAGAGCATCAAACCTACATCAGGTTTCTACAGGTAGCAGCAATTTAAAGTGTCTTTCCCCTTCATGTCCTCCATAATAATGATGATATTTAATATAAAACATTAAATAGCATTTTATTTAATACATGTGTCTACAGGATTCAGTAATCAATATTGTCTTTCTCCTGTTGAACACAGTTGGTATTCTTAGGTGGAAAATATTTAGAGCTCCCAGGGGTACATCACCACTCTGTGGGAAGTCTAAGCAGTCTCAGTTGCTTCCTGCAAACTCCACATATTGGGAAGCAGAAGCCTCTGTGGAGCCTTCAAGACAATCCCACTTCACTCTGAAAATACAAGAGAAAGCACCAGTTTTGGTCTTATGGTCTCTCACGTTGCTGGGATGCACTTCTGCCATAAAAGCAGAAATGAGCAGTCCTGATGTAATTCCAACAGTATCAATTTTATTTATAGGTAATCTAGTTTGTTCGTTTATTGTCCCTATTTTTATAAACATAAAACAGTTTTGGTTGTGAAAGAGAATAAACTTAATCCCTTGTGGAAGACAATAAATGTAGTAAAATAAAAGTTTGCAAGTAAATCATCCTTTAGTTGGATACTCTTTTATTTGCATCCTTGTGATATAAATCTTTGTCTTTCTACTCTGAAGAAAGACGATTTCATTCTCTCTTTTTCTCTCTTCCTCTTGCACACTCTGTTAGTATAATCCAAATCCCTCACACTTCATTAGAGGTTCATTTTATTTATAATTAAGCAGTGATGCAGTCCTATGTATTGTTGCATTTGAAGGATGTTCTCAGCTATGCTGGAAAGCTGGAGATTCTGAGCAGGGCGCATTAAGGTTAATTGCCCAATAATTTCCAGTATAAAATACACTTGCAGACACTTTGATTTTCACGAATCGTGGCTCTGAACAAAGTAAATAAGAATTTGCTTGTATTTCAACACTGTGACCATGGGAAAAAAATAATCCCTTTGTGGCATTTATGATGCCCTTTCTTTCTCCTTGGCTTCGATGGCACATGGGCAGCCTTCAGTGGGGAATCATCCAGAGCACTGGAGTCTCACAATATTCATTTTATAATGATTTTCCTTTCTTAATACAATTCAGATGTCAAATGCAGAGCAGCTGACTTTTATTGCATTATAGGATATCAAAGGTGTTATGCTACAGAGACAACATTAATAGGGTTTGATGTGTTGGAAAGGCAACTTTGAGGGTCTCAGGACAAAGTGGAAGGACGTGAAGCCACGAGCACGAACAGAGAGTTAAAATCCTGAACTCTGGGATCTTGCTCTCTCCTGAGACTGTACAACAGTGTGTATTGTCAGGTGGGGAAAATCCCTGTAGCTTCACTGAACTCATGAAAAACAGGCAGAACACTCAGTGTGAGAGGAGAGAGGTTTAAGTGTTCCCATCAGGATGTGCCACTCTCCCTGGGACTGTGCTGTGGACTCCGGGTGTGTCGGGATCGCCGGGACCGAACGCTGAGCCCTCGCTCACGGGCACACTCCGAGATATTCCCAGCTCATGGAGCGTGCAGAGACAACATTTCCAACTCCCACTTCACGTCTTGCCGACAGCTTTTTTTAGGGATTCTCAGATGAGTATAATCAGCTCTAAATAAGACAGCACAGAGCTGAGGGACTTGGAGGAAGCCTATTGAGCAAAGACAAAAATCTCCAAGGGAAAGGGTGATAACCTGTGGGCCTGGACCTGTCCTGCCTTATCTCCAGCAAAAATAGGCAGTAATTCATGTTGTCAGGATAATTCCTGAGTATCTTACTCTGCCAGAAACAGATTTTTTAATTATTTTTTTTTTTATGGTGAAAGTATCATTTGGAGTTTAAATGTTCCATGTTATGTAGCAGCATAATTCCCTATCTATCAGTTCAAGTTGTTTTCCTTAATTCTCCCATCCTGAATTCTACCCCTTTGCATGGCACCAGAGCATGTCTCTGATTCCCCAGCTAACCCACCCCTCTGTGCAGGAGGGATTCATTCAAGTGTTTGGAAAGGGGCTTTTTGGTTTCTTAAGGATGCTTTTTTTTTTTTTTTTAATGCTCTGTTGAGTAGCTGAGAAAGAAATTGGGATATTTTTGACTGCTACAAATAGATGCATCTCACCTATTGTGGCAAGCTTGCACATCTTTTCTATTAGGTGTTAACAGTGTGTGAAAGCATTAATTGCATTGAATAAATACTAATGTTTTTAAGAAGGAGCCTCAGTGGCTTTCCAGCCTTCTGTGCTCAGCCAAAAGCAGCACACGGGAGCAGTGAGGAGAAGCTGAGAAACCCTTCACCCCAGGAGACATCAGCCTTTACAGAGGGGATAAAAAGATCAGGCTTCAATATTTCATGCTGCAGATGGTCAAATACTTTGCCTTCTCTTTCTTATCTTTCTTTTTTTGGTGTTCAAAATCCATTCAGAAATTTCCCATTAAAGGTTTCTCAAAAGTTTCGCTCCAGACTGAAACGACCATTCTTCTTTCAGCTGGATTCCAGCCTGATAATTTGAAATAAAAACTTGGGTCTTTTCAATTTCCTCCCTAGGAAAATAGGAGTTATTTGGGGAACAGATTCCCCTCATCACTCCCACTGTCCAACATTTCTTAAATTCTTTTGAAGAAAGTTGTAACAAAGTGAAACAGGGAGAGTGTAAAGATATTTTTCTCACTTTTGGCTTCTTTTACTGCAGGAAAAACTTCATGGAAAGCTAGAAAGGGATGAGCAATGGGGTGGATCAGAATGCATTCTTACTTAATAATTTTAAATACTCTGAATGAAAACATTTAACGCATAGTTAGAGGACAGGTTTGGAGTTTTTTACAGCTTCCTTGCTTTAGACTTTTCCTCCAACATTTTCAAGGAAAAGTTTTCACTTAGAAAAGTGAGCAAGTAGAAGCTCTGAATTGTTCTTTGTTCATAGGCTCTTAATTCTTTGTCATTCCCTCAAGAATGGAAATAAGGAAAGAGGGAATATTTTAAAAGAATAGGAGAAGCAAATCCAAAGAAGCACAGAGATTTTAGAAAATAAAGCCAACAAAAAATTAAAGAACCCACAACAGAAAGCAACACATACACTTGGTCCAGCCTAGCCTGGCAGGAGCCACACTTCTCATCCTAATATCTTTATTTATACAAGGAGAAATGAGCCAGATTCCATAACCTAAATCACTCTGAGAAGTGCTTGTACACCCCACGGGCCCACAAATACAACAAATTGCAACTCAGGGTAAAGAGGAGAAGATTAGGACCTGCTGATGAGCACATAAAAATAAATCTCTATAATGGTAGTTTACTTAAATAAGCAGCAATTAGAAAAAACAATTTGCAATGTATATAGGGGGTCTTGAACACTGATAAAATCTTTGTTGTAACGTATAAGAAACCTTTCACTATTAAGGATCAAAACCACCTAATTCTTAAAGATTCATTCTAAACAAAATTGCTAAACAAAGGGGGATTTATTGAGAGAAGACTTTAACAAACCAGGCAGTCACTTCATCTTTAAAACACTTTTGTTGCATCCAGTATTGAACTGTGAAATCTTTATATTTAAAAGGAAATCAATATCATTGATTAAACAAAATAAAAGCTGCTTCATAAGAAACTATTGCTAAATCTGGCTGTTGGAAAAACACATTGTTTTAAAATCCAGCTGATAAAAATCAAGGTGAGTTTCTTACAGCCAGACATGATGACAAAAATGCACGATGAGTAACAGGGAATTATAAATTTTATCAAGAAAACATATGCCAGGAGTCTGAAAAAGCTTCTCATGTCCTTGCTCCTTTCTCATGCAAACAGCTCTGTGAGCAAAGCAATTTGCTGGGGGCTTTTATTTAAGTGAAACATTTTAATGGGGGTTTTTTTCTCTTCCACACGGTGCACACAGCAGTCAATCAAATTAGTGTCAAATCCTAATCACAATAAAATAGCCAGCTTCCTACAACTCCTGAAGGCACAGCCCTCAGATTCAGCTCTGTGTGTGTTCATAATACAGCTCCATCCAGCAATCCTTGCACCAAACACCTTCCACAGAGGAAGGAAATTCAGCTGTGCCAGTTTTGCTGACAGAACTAAAGGGCTGTTTCTCAATTTTAGTAGTACTATTCCAACCTAGTACTGAATTTCTATTTTAATAGTTTTATCAGTCTTACAGAAGCTGACATTGGATAATTAAACTGGCATCCAGATCACCAATGTAAATGCACAATGTTATATTTAAAGGCACAAAATAAAGTAAATTATGACTTAGGCTGACATAAACCAAAATTTTGTGTGCAAAGTAGTTACTCACAACTTTCTTAAAGAGCTTCTTTGTTAAAGCCACACAGTTCCTTAAAAAAAAAAACAACCTGTCTGTCAGAGATACTTCAATTATCTTTATTTTACATTGGTTTTCTTCTAGAAATAATAGTAAAGAAGGTGCTAGGAATGCTTTTATCTGAAGCAATAAACCTCCAGGATATTCAAGTATAATTAATTGCATTGCTTAAAAGTGAGGGTTTCTAGCAGAATATACAAGCCTTGACATTTTTGTTATGCATAAACTCGATTAGGCTTATGCCATAATTAAGCATCTGGATTATATTTTCCTTCCATTCTTAAATTTTCATTAAAACTAGAATGAGGGAAACTTATAACAAAAGCTACACTTGAGTAAAAAGTGATGACACATTCCAGGATTGAGGTATCTGAGAACTGAGATCATCATGTCATAAACACATTTCTTTCACGTTTGTCAGACGAGCTATTCACTTGAAATTTAAAAAAGACAGTAAAAGTTGCAGAAAGCAAGTCAGGCTTCTGCACTGTGCAAAGTCTTCTTTTATAACACAGTTAACACAATTTTCTTCTGAGTTCTAAAGCGATTCAACGTCATTAGGCAGCTGCAGGGATGGACTGGGCACAGCTCAGAAGGGTCTCATCAGAGTTTCAGGGGGACTTTATGTGTTACCAAACTTCTCTGCAGCTCAGGGAAGGGTGAGACAGCACCACGTGAGAAAGCTGCAGCACAACACACAGCAGTGTCTGTTCTGCCAGATGTTGCTGCTTCATAAAAGACAATAAATTGGTTTATTTTTACCCAAATCGAGACAGGCTGCGGCTTCGAAAGGGGAGATGAATCCTAAAGACCTGATGCAGTAAATCCATGGTGTGGGTGAGGACAGGGAGAAAAGGAGTGAGAACTTCAGCATTTAACAAATTCCTTCCAAAGGACTCAGATTTCCAGATTCTCACTGGCTGGTATTTTTCATACATCAGCTTGAAGATTTCCAGCAATCTAGATTCCACCAGAGGTTTTTAATGGGAACAACCTTGAGCTGCTCTCGATAAAGGTTTTTAGCAGCTTACCCAGAAATGTTATTTTTCCACTTTTAGTCTCCTATTTTGACCTTTAATCTGTCTGTTTAGATCCAGACTGCAGGCAGAGTATGATCCAACAGAAAGATTTCTGTTAGCAGTAGGATATTTCTCCTATATCAACACTGACTTTCCTTATCATGTGTGATCCCTCTCTGTTCACAGTCCTTATAGCACTTACAATCCCTCTCAAATAACAAAATGTCTATCCCATAAGTCAGTGGGATCATTCATAAGCTGCCTCAGTCTCAATTTCTTTCTGTCTGGCACATGGTAGTTGTGGCTCTGCTGGCTGAACTCAAGTTTGACTGAACTAAAACAAGAACTCAAACCTATGGTTTGACTTTGGCCATCCCTGAGCTGATGGAAATAAGGAAACAAGCCAGATTCCCAGATGTAGCCCAGTTTCTGTAGCTGCTTTCCTGCTCTGTACATCACATTCTTTGCCTTCTCCTACCCTTTATCCCCACTCCTTCCTCATTGTGTAGATCTGAAGGAGGGTGGCCTTAGTATATAGGCTGAAAATTATCCCATTAATGGCCTATTTATTTAAGATTGTATTACCTGTGTCTACACAACACATTCAGAAAACCTTGGCAGAAGGAAATGAGTAGGACTTCATGAGAACAGTCAGCAGGCTGTGAGGGCAATGCTGAGTTCATCACTGACTCGATATATCTTTATTAGTAGTCAGGACTAATTTTGTTCCTGTGCTTTCTTTGTGTTGGAGAATGAAGAATTATCAACTGAGGTCCTTGAAAAGAGGCCTTTTTGAGTTGTGGCCACTTAGTAAATGCCTAAAGGATCCAAGAAGGACAAAGCAAATAGCTTTGTTATCACCATGCAAGGAAAGGAAGTGCCAGTGCCCCTAGACAGGAATGTCCCATTAGGAGATAATTCTCTGTTTCCATGTTTTTACCCCTGACTTCCATTGTGTAGGCTCTGCAGTCCTTCTCATTAAGAAAAGTTCGTATCTATGATGCTGAAATGTCATCAGATCTAGGCTTGGAGAAAGAATATACAGTTCAGCTCCAGGTTAGGGATGAGCTGAGTCTATACAGGTTTCAGATCCAAATTCAATAGAAAGTCTCTACACTCTTCCTGAGCAATTGCAGACACAGTGAATGAAAGGGTTTAGTCAGAGCCTCACAAAAGGGAGTGAGGCAATTTTAACCATCTCCAGTGGGAAGTGGAAACAGGCAGAGCTGGCCCAGTTAACAGGTCAGCAAGTTCAATTCTTGTGCCCCCTCCTTTGTATTTGCAAATACATCCTGCATTTGAAAGGGTTGATCAGCTACATTCATCTGCACTCCTCCAAGGTTGTTTTACCTCTAAACTGAAAATTCACACTGACTCAAGCTCAAGTCTCAGTACGAAATATGTAGGATTTTCTCCCACAATTTCTCTAGAAATAATTCTGTTTTACATTTGGATGTGACTTGTACTAAAATCTCAGGGATAAATTAGGACTCTTTGTGTTGAGTTCAGTTCCCCCATCCTTAGAAATCTGAAATTCAAGACTGCAACTTAGAACCCTCTTCTCACATCGCTCTGCAATTCATTCCACTTTCTGAAGGGAGTTTCCTATATTAGGAAAGAACTTTGTATTTTAAGGATCTGTTGGACACACATATCATCTGGTGAGTAGCTCAGCTCTGGCCACACCACTGCAATAAAGCATAAGTTTTCTTATTTTTGTATGCTCGAGGCTGTAAAAAAAAAAAAAAAAAAAAAAAAAAAAAACAGTAGCAGAGGGTCTTGTCACCTCATACACACATTTTAACTCTCTGTATTTTGAATCCCAGACTCTGCAGTCAGTTGTGCTCCTTTTATAGCCAAAAATCCCCTGAGGCTTGCAAATTAAGTCCTCAAGGTGAGCGTGAGTGTGTCCCTCTGGGCTCAGCTGGGACCTTTTCCAGTTCCCCCTTCGTAGCCATCAGTCCCCAAACTGATGGGCTGAACAAGACCCAGGTTTTAAGCACTTTGAGCCCTGACCCTCACTTAGTGCATTAATGTATTTATGTGGCTCACAGGTATTTCTGCAGCCTACAGAAACACGGTAATGAGCACAGAGCTCAGGAAAACTGTGCTAAAGTGTGCTGTTGGATTCTGTAATATTTTTGTTAAATAGCAGCCGGAAGAGAGCTGGGAGCAAAGAAACATCCCTGTGCTGTCTGGTGCTCACTTCCTCTGTGACCAACTCCAAAAATCTCCAGCTTCAAAGGGAAAAAAAATTACACTGTTGGTGTGTTACATTTTGCTTTGCCTTTGAGCACCTTACTCAGTTTTTAAAGGATGGGAGTTATTTCACTCCATCTCCTACAGATGTGAGATTTGAATTTAGAGTCTGGCCTCAAATTAAGGTGATTTAATGCTGTTACATTTAAGGTCCTCAGTTCTGTAAGTAACCAGGATCTCCAGCCTCCTCCCATTGAAATTTCATGTTGCAGGTGAATTAAAAGCAGTCATATGGCCAATACTGAAAGCCTTTCAGAACTGTCTCTAAACTACTGTTTTAACTACATTTTAATGACAGTGCTGTGTTCAAGGCCAGTCACCTGGGAGCTCATTGCCACAGAAATTAATCTTGCTGTAACCAGTTCCTAGCAGTGTAGTCATATTCTGCAGTATTACAACTTCACTCAAACTAATATTTCTAAGTCTAAAGGGGAGCTTCTTATCTCTTGGTAAAGAATGGGCATCTAGAAATGCATAAATACATAAATAATCCAGTTCCTAACCATTTCAAAGATGAATACCAACCACTCTCCTCAATCTGTGTAGACAACATCAGAGGAAATGCCAAAGGGAATGTGAGTGTTTCTAATGCCAGTATGAATTTTGAGAAAGCATCTTTAATACATTAAAGGGTAGTATATTTTGTAACCCACTGCATGCTGGCACTTCTGCTCTTGGTTATTTGGGAAACTAAAAATACATGAAATGTTAGAGACGATAAACAAGTTTAGATTTCCCAAACCTATATAATGACTCAGATGTATGAAACCTATTGTGTCTCTCTCTGTAAAATACAGGACTAGACTGAGGGAGGGATTGAATTGCAGCCTCCCACTCTTGCAGAGTCCAGTCAATCCCAGTAAGTGCATGATAATACTCTGCTTCATTACCTGCATCAAAAAAAGGTATTAAAAACCTCTCTTGGGTAATTTGCACCAGGTCAGATTCATCTGACCAGGCAGACCTGGTGCTCCTGTTTCCCTGTTTCCCTGTTTTCTGCCATCCCCCTATGTACAAAGCACAGTTTTCCATTCCATTGGGTGGGCAGTGAGTACCCCAAAATGAGGGTGGGGGGTGGGGGGCTGTGGCACAGCAGTTAAAGCAACACCTGCTCCCACAGCCCAACCTGGGCTAAAGGGGGGATGGTTCTAATATTTATTATCTTGTCATATCCCTTCCTTTGCCAGAAAACTGCAGATTTTTTTTTATTTTATGAATACTAACGTGACTCATCCTGATTTTGGCCTTCTCTGAAGGTGCCCAAATCCACCCACACTGTTCCAGTTCGGTTGGAGCCTCCTGGAAGAGGGGAGGAGGTTTCATCTGTGAGCGATGCCCTGAGTTTAGCACAGCAAGAGGAGTTTGCTTGGCTGCCTGCGTGTCAAATTCCTTTTGAAAGCATTTAAAATCTCTTCTGTTGGTGCAACAAAGAATAAAGCAGATGCATAACTTCAGACGTGGAAGCGAGTGCACCAAAATCCATGAAATCACGTCAGATTTGAGCATTATACATGTGCTTAACTGTCTGCTGGATCTTGTCCTTGCTTACGTGTGTAGTGATTATGTAAAGACTCTTCAGAGTCTGCCTTACAAATATAAATAGCTTTGGGATCTTTTTCAGAGTCTTTATTTTGCCAGTACCAGAAAGATTATGATCCTCCAGAATTTCTCCAGTAGATGGTTTGTCTTTCACCATTCAAGGCATCAGTAATGCCTATACTTTTCCAGCTAATTTAAGTTGGATTTGGTGTGTCATCAGTCTAAATCTCACTCCAAAATTCAATCAATTCAGCTTCAAAACGTGCTAAATTGTTCAGATATTTTAAAACTCTTCTTCCTTAAGGCTTCTGAGAGAAATTCTACATTTATTTAATAAAGCAGCCAGGATTTACTACACTAGTGCTGGTAAGCACTTTTTACTTTCCTCAAGATAGATTACAGTTGACTGTATACTTTTTTTGCTACAACTGCACAAGTTTACAAGTCACAATTGAATTACCAAACTGAGGAAAAGAAAGATTATTCCTGTGGGTGCAATGCTGGTTGCAGACTTGTTTTCTCTCATAGAAGGGTTTAAAGAATTAGCAATAAATGTTATCAACTGTAGCTAGAAAATGATGCTGACTTATTACTTTGTGGGGACCCTAAGGGGCATCATGAAAACCAAATTCCTTAGCTGAGCTTTCCAGAAGAAAATGGGGGGGGGGGGGAATCTAACAATGCCTTTTGAACACCTTAAACTCAGATTTACTATAGAGAAAAAACAAAGCTTAAGCAGTGCTTAAACAGTTACTGATTTGTTTACTGTTTAAAGTGTCACTCAAAATGTGTGAGGTGAGGAGGTTTCTATTGACCATCACCCAAAACAGGGCCAGGCAGTTCACCCACTTTCAGTACAAACCTCCAAGAGCACCAGGAGAGGCTGGTTTTTATTTCATAGCATGCTGGAGTGATTGCTCCACTCATCTGGATGGACATCACTGCTCTGCAGATGTTCCCTTTAGTAATTATCACCAAATAACCCCCTGGCTTTAGGGGTACATTTGAGGTCTGGAAGACACAAACTCAGGGCAAAGCAGAAACTTTGACCTGACTCTTCCATGCCTCAGTCGAGCAGCCCTAACTGCAGGCAATATCATGATGTTCCCAGAGTTTCTTCAAAAGGCTTTTTGAATGTTATTTTTGCAAGTTTTGCAGGTGCTGTTGCACACCAGGCTTTGCGTGGGGTTTTTTTTCTTCATCTGAAAAAAAAACAACATTGTGAGGTGTCATCTTTTTTTCTCCATAAAATGTACTTGCTACATTTTGTCCAGCTCCACTGAGCAGCCTTTCATCTTGAAACCGTTGGACCATGTGCTCAGCAAAATCTCTCATCTCAGGGTGAGTTCTTGACAAATCCTCAAGTTTAGAAATGCTCACAATTGGCATCCTGCATGTCATCCTTACTGGAAACCCCATTTAAGCCAAGTCTGTGTCTTAGCCAGGACTGACAATGACAAGCACAAGAAAACCCCCACAGCCTTTTCCACCAGATGTATGTGCATAATATTGAATATGACTTATAAAAACTGGGGACTTGTCTGCAGCCTACAAGTCAGAATTTTAAACTCAACATATTATCTGTTTCTGGCATTGTTACACAATCACAGTTACACACCCTCAGCTGTCTCTTCTCTCAGAGACCTGAAGAAAAGTGTCTTCCATCCTCAGGCACTGAAGTAATTCTTGTACCAAGTACATGACAGCTGAATCATGCCCAGTGAATCACTGTTTGCAGCAGACTAAACCCAGACCACCTCAGTTAACTGCTGTTGAATTCAAGGCAACTAAGAGAGATGCTCTTGGACTTCTCTCCTTCAGAAGCCTCCACCACTTTTGCAGGAATCCATTTAAACAGTCCACAAAAACTGAAACACGTGATGCCACTGCAGAATTCATTTCTCTTACACAGACATGATGTTCCTTAATATTCCCGTGGTTTAGGTATTCATTCTTCAATCTTTTCATTATTTGGATCCCAGTTTTGCTTTCTAGAAATGATCTATTTCTAGATATATTTTATCTTATATCTCCCAAAGACATGAGAAATGAGTTCCTTAAACAGATGTGTACCTCAGGTTATCACCTGCTGTTCTGGCTGTAAATCTGTGTTGTTTGAGCAGTTCCACCTGGACAGTGATGGCTGCAACTGCTCTCTACAACTTTTTGCAGTTTCCAAGCTGGTGTTGAAGGCCTTCTTAGGCAGCTGGTTACTGTCTCTCTTCAGTGCCTATAGAGGTTTATGATTACCTCATTAATAAAAATAAAAAATTGCCCAACAGGAACCAAATGACATAGTGTTGGTTAACTGAGTTAATACCTGTACCAATAACTGTCAAATTAAGCCAACATGATTATCAATTTTTAAATATTGATTTAAATATATGTGGTTGGCCTCAAGTCCACCTCAAGTCCCTCAAGAGGAAGGGAATGCAGGGAGTTTGTTGCCTGAAATGTCCCTTTTCCTCAGCTTTGAAAGGACTGATTACGATTCTTGGCCAGACATTTGGCCAGTTCTGAGGGTCCCACAAGACTCTCAGAATTAGAATTTATGAGAAAGCTTAAATAAATAAATAAATAAAATAAACTAGTCACCAACATCGTATTTGGTAGCAGTGACTGTGGGGGAAGGTGGAGTCAAAGAAAAATCACCTTCTGTGTGAAAGCTGGAGCCCTTCTACCCTGACCCCAAAGTATCCAAAGTGCCCATGGAAATTCCTCTGAGCTTGAATCTGATCTGAGCCTCCAGTGAGTTCCTTAATCCAGGTGAGCTAAACGTGATCTTGGTTTTCTCAGTAGGAGAAATCTGCAGTGTTTGCTCCTCCCTGAGAATGAAAACAGCCCTCCCCAGGACATTAGAGGTACCTTCTGAAATTAAAGAAGTTTATGAAGTCTTTGTGTGGTCTTTTCAATGGCCAGTTTTGTGTGCTTTAGAAAATCAATGAATAGGATGGAAATAATGATTATGGGAAAATGTTTGCTTTATGTTAAAAGGAAAAAATAGAGAGAGAGATTTGGAAATATAATAATAAAAAAAAACTGAACAAACTTCCAAAACTGTATGATTTTTCCCTAAATTAAATTCCAGTGGCAAAAACAAACAAAAAAAACCAGAAGCAAAAAAATCAAACAAACAAACCACCAAAAAAAAAAACCAAAACCACAATCCCCCTGCAAAACAACAACAACAAACCACCTTAAAGCAGTATGTGTTTAAATGTTTTATTTGCAAATATTTATTTTGAAAGTTCAAATGCTTTATTTCAGTTTCAATTCTTTCCCTTTTCTCTTTGATCCAACATAATCTTTCAAATTAAAAGTGAGCATAAAATTAAATGTAAGAGCTTTTGGATTCAAAATAATTTTCTCTTTTTTTTTTCCAAAAAAAACAAAAAAATAGTTTCTTCTAATGCATCTACTTTTTGCTAGCAATAATTGAATCCCAAAGGTGTTTTCTGGTTGGGAATGGCTTTGAGAAAAATTTTCCAACCTGCAGTAGGTGGGAACCTTGTGAAGGCTGCTCGGATGGTTGGGAGGCTCTGGAGGAATTGCACTGAGCCCTGTTGTCCCAGGAAGATGCTCCAACATTGGCACTAACTTGCCTCTCATGAAAATGCTGCCCTGCAGCTGTTTCTACTCCTGGGCAGCAGGAAAAGGTGGAATAATGAACTCTCTGTTGTATTGAGTTTCCAAGCTGGTTTGTACGTACATGGGAGAGAGGCCAGAATCAATTTTGCTCCTTTATATTTAGTTGTGTAGTAGAGCACAGACTATTTTAATTCATTTTGCTACTTAATTGCATGGCTTCAACTTCAGAGAAATGCAGCCTTGCTGTAGACTTTTTTTTTTACATTTATTTTCTCTCAGCGTTAAAGATGGCCTTTGTTTGAGAATCCCACACGTTCACTGCAAATAGACCTTGCTTTACAAAGAAAGGGATAAAATAAACCCCCAAACACTGATTTTTAAATTGAGTGGAACTCCAGGACAGCCACCAGCCTGTCTGGCTGCCACAGCACTGCTCAGACTCCTACAGCCCCACTGGGGTCAATACAGACCCTCCACCTGGGCAGGTCTTGTCTCTGGTCACTGTGCCCAGTGCTGTGGAGATCTCCCTCCTACCAGCATCAGGACTATACAGCACCACTAAAACTCCTCACTCAGGGATTAGGATGCAGTATTTTCCCTGTGTCAGCAGCGATTCCAACATATCCACACTCACAGCTGGTTTCCAAGTGTGTCACAGTTCATCCACACATTCGCCCTTGGCACCGAAATGCCCCCGGGGTGAGGGACCTGCTGTGCAGGAGTAAATCCAGGCACACACACACAGATAAAGCTGTTTTATTTGATCATTTCCAGTGCTCTGTACTACCCTTCTACATCCAGTTTCCTCCAGCAGGACCAAAAGCCATCAGAAGACAAGTGGTGGCTGTAAAGGGATGGGTCGGGGTCATGCACTGTAGAAGAGTCTTACCTGTATAAGCAGAACATATTTAGGTATTTCACTGAACTGGATGCTGGGTCAGGAACATATTTAGGTTTATTTTGTTGTTTTACCCCGCTCTCCTCTTTGGGTTTTCCCCCCACATCAGATACCAGCAAAAAAAAACCCCAAACAACCTCTCATCCCTCTTCAGAAATGAACTTTTCTTAAGTCGCTGCCGATCACTTTCTTCCTTTGCAGCCAAGCAGAACCACGAGACAGAAGGGAAATGGCGGGGGGGAGGAGAATAAAAAAAGGAAAAGAGCCTGTTAAAAATGATGCAACTGGCTCTTCCCTTCCCCCAGTCTGTGAAGATTAAAATAGTGATCACTTCCATCAAACGCCTCAGATCACAGCTCTCACTAAACACACTATTCAAGCCACTTCCCCATTATTCTCATCCTCAGTTATATAACAGTGACTGATTTTATTATTATTCTTTGTATGCATTCTCCTTAGTGCTTTAGGGTAGGAAAGGGTTTTTTTTCCCTCCCCATTCCTAAGCAGCAACAGATAAATAAGTTTAGCTCAGTGTCTAAGACAATTTCTTTTCTCAAAGGAGCCTTTTCTGTCTGGACAGCAAGAGCACAAAAAATATGTTGTTGTGTCATGTGCCAGCCAGTAAATTCTGTCACTGGGAACCTTCACTTATTTACACTGAGTCAGCTGGTTAATGTTGTCTTTAGAAGACAAAGAGTTTGAATACTATAAAGAGCTCTTACAATATGAAGGGCAATGAATTGTTAAGGTAAAACATGCTACCAACTCAGAACCTCTTCTAAAAGGAGCAGAACATTTATGTGTTTCTCTTCTTCAGCCCATATTTCATGTTAATGGTTTGGCTTCCTTGTTGTGGTTATGACACACAACTTCTTGCATTTCTTTCTCTAAGACCTGCTTGTAAAGATGCTGTATGTGCAGATGTGTTGATTTGGGGGCTTAAAAAAAAAAAAAAAGAATTGAGAGTTAATTGTGAAATTTTTGGGGCATTTAAAGCTGTTTCACTGGATTCAACTTTCTAGGAATATTATTTAGAGATAATATGAAAGGGGAAATACACCAGAATACCATGTACTCCAAAACTATAATTTGTTTTTAAAAAATGCCTCATATCAGAAAAAGGATTGATCCAGCAAACTGAACAGAGCCAGTCACTGGTACTGGATATGTTGACACCCAAACACTGTCTCCATTTTCTCAGTAGTAACACTGAGGTTTCAATACTTACCCTGCCATGACCTGGCCAAAGTAATTTAATTAACACTGAGAAAATGTTCAGGTACTACTAGAAAATGATGTAACACGAAACAAATACAAAATGTTGCATTAAAAAAAAATAAAAAAGGAATTTTTTCCTTTCTCTATGCTTCAAAGTTAGTTTTTCCTTTTTATGTAGAGACAAAAGAGCTTGTGAAAATTTCAAAGCTACCTCAGTGCCTTTTCCAAAAACACTGCTGCTCCCAGGCTCTTTTGAACAGTATCTTTTTTGGCTCTGCAGGCATTTGGCATGTGCAGCCTAAACTCTTCATAGTGCACAGGAATCCACAGAACAGAGCAGGTTTCTACACTGGGTGAACCCAGGGGAACAGGGGGACCTGGCTCTACCAACAACATTTACATCACTCAGGAGTGAAAGAAAGGAAAATAGAGAGGGTTTTTTCCCTTAATTTTACAATAAAATAGGGATAAAATATAAATAAAACAGATCAAAAAAATAGAGAGATCACAGATAATTACAATATATCTGTTATTTTCAGAAAGTAAGTTCTTTCTTTTGTCCTTACCTCATGTGGCTAAAAGGTTTTCTTGCACAATCAACCTTTGGAAGCTACAAAGTTCACTGCAAAGTGGATTTATGCTCAAGGCTGTGGGTGTAGATCCTCAGCACATTCTGCAGCAGGGATACATACAGAGGGAGGAATAATTCTGCCCTCTGCAGAACCAAGAGGACTGGATCATGGAATAGAACAGGACCAGAAAACCAGCTCTAACCTTTACAGTGCAGCTCAATGCAGGTTTAAGTTCTTGAAAAAGAGTCAAACCTCTAACCTTAAATACCTTTTGAAATGTGGAGTGTCTCCTGAGCTGTTGCTGCTGAACAGGAAAACTGCTGTAGAAGTAACACGGGAAGGCAGAAGGGGAAAAAAAGGGATGAGGAGAGAGAAGAGAAACAGGATTTTCCAGACCCGGCTCATCCTTCTCTTTTGGGAGTGACTCCTCTGGGGCAACACAATAAGATCTGCAAAGTAGCTCAAATTGTGGTCTAACCCCCATAGTTTGTTGCTATTTAAACATTTAAATGTGAGCTGAGAGCCCTGCCTGTCCCCAGGGCCACCTCTGAGTGCTCAGCACTGTGTGACAATATCAGGAGCTGCTTTCCAGGGACTCCAGGGAAATTTCTCCTTTAACTGGCAAAATAAGGATTTCAGAAGCTGATGGCAAAAATTTAGGATATTTCAATCAAAGTGTAACTCCCTAACTGAATAACTTCCCAGCCTCTCTAGCTGAAGTTTAAGTAACTGTTGAGGACTGAAGCAACCACAAATGTTTTGCCAAGGGGAAATCACTACATTAAGGTAGTTCAAGATTATTGTTGAATGCTGAAGGCAGCTTTTAAAGATGATATGTTTACAAATTAAAGAAGTTAGATACATTTGATCGTTCTGAAAGTATACTGACACCTTTAATGCCACTTTTCTTCTGTCTGTGTAGCAACATGTCTTTTACATTACATATATTTCAATGGGTGAGATTTCAGATTTTACCAATCTTATACAAAATATTGATGTTCCCCTCTGAAATAAACCCTTATGACAAATAACCTCTTTATAACATCATGCATACTATGTGCTGTAATCCCAGGGGGGTTCAGATATACATATATATATATACACACACATTTGGGGGGTACAGCAGTAACACTTTTTGATTGGTCATAACAATTTTTTATATTTTTCAGCCACGTAAATCATTAATCATCATTCATTGCCAAGTCCTTCTACTTCCTCCCAAACTGCAGTGCTCAATATTGTGTCTAAAAAATCACCTCCTCATCTGACATCTCATAGAGGGGGAATATTCCCACCTACCCTCCTGAAATGGCCCAAAAAATCCTGTATGTTGGGTGTTGAACAATAAGGAATTTGGGCACAGTGTTGGGCACTGATTCCCTGGCATTTTTAATCAGGAGCATCAACCAACCAACTGACTTTAAATCAATGAAATATCCATTTACAGCAGCTGGAGCAACATGGCACTGCACTTGACTAACAAGTGAACAAATTGGAACCAGGTCATCTAAAGCAGCAAATTCCAGCCTAAACTGGCTCTCAGGGAAGGTCCCAGTTGCTGCAGGTCCTTCCATCCAGAAACATTTTCAAGTACACAGTATTTTTTAATTTAGAACCATATCCTTCATGATATGCAAGGCACAAAGATCCATCGATTCAGTGTCTATTTTGGGCACGAGGGATGAAGGTTTCATTAGCAGCTCCTGTGAAAATCATTTTATTTAATATTCAATTTGATGGCACTGGAGTTTCATGCTGATGGTAAAAACCTAAAGCAACAGGTTTCATCCAAAACCCTTTGGAATCAATGTGATTCTTAACAGTAACTTCAGTGAGGCCAGGATTTCTGCCTAAATCTTTTTGTTTTTTAAATAAAATGCATAGGTTATTTTTAGATCCTTCTGATTACCTCTAGGATTCTGCCAGACTAACTTATGGCAGTTTTCCTGCCTCCTGGGGTAGTTTCTGTGAATCCCAAAAGCTTACATTTTGCATATAATAATTATATCCAATAAAAAAATAGCATGAAGCAACTTCCAAAATCCAAAGGTCAAAAATTAAGCTAACATATATTAATCTTTATTATGTAACAGTGATATAATAAATAACTTTATGAATTCACATGACCTGTACAAAAAGCTGAAAAGCTTTTGTACCAAGTTAGGTACCAGCTATTTGGATTTAACATTTGTTAAATATATGACCTAAAATTATATACAGTTGTGGAGTTAAGGCAAAATCAGATTTAACACAACAGAAGGTTTGAAAAATACACATAAATACAAACAAGGGGGATCTCATCTCCAGCTAACAAAGTGGTTGTGGCTAAGGATTTTAATAAAGCAGTTTTTATCGTTCATGTTAATTAAAATTGAAGAATAAGTGTGAGACTTCCTGCAGGGCAAAGCTGTTTTGCAAAGCTGTGCCTGAGTGATCACCTTTAACCCTGGTAAGTTTTGTCTTAATGGTTATAATCTGCTGTTCTTTTCAGAAATCAGCAGGTGGAAAAGAGGAATATCTTTCATATCCGACTAAAATACACCCATGACCCTTTAGTTTATGTGGGCTACACTTGATGGGAGCAGTGACAGAGCTTAAATATCTGGGTGAACCAGGTACACAACACTCAGAGGAGAATTAAAGTCAACCACTTATCAATAATAATTACCTCTCTCAAGACAATGGAATAGATCATGGCAGTAAAGTCCCAGTGACAAAAACATGTATGACCAATATATCAATATACAGTTCTTTGGCAGCAACACACTAACTCTTGATTGAAGTCTGAACTCAAACTCTCCTAAATTAAAGACCTGGTTGCCAGTTTTTTTCATAATTAAAGAAAATCCACTTCTCTCATGAATCCAGTAAGTCCAGAAAATGTGATTGGAATAAATCTTGCAGGCAGCTTTAGACCGTAATGTTAAGCATAAATATTTATTGTCTGCTTTAGTCTCAGTCCAAATATATTGTATTTAAACACACAAAATTCTGTGAAACTTCTGAGTAGTTCAAATGGGGCCAAAATCCATAGGGAGAATCCATGAAAAACCAATAAAGAAACATCAATCCCATGATGATAAAATGATCTTCATGTAACAGAGGCAATGGTGAGTCCACACCTGGATGAATGTCACAGGAAAATTGACTTTACAGGGGGAAGACCAGAAAGCCAGAAAACGTAGAATACTGCCATCCACCGACCAGATTACCTTTCTCCAGTTTCAGGTAAACCTTATCCTCCTTGTCCAGATAGAGCAGGACTCCATTAGTGGCAGCTTCACGTGTGACATCCTTGTCCCCAGCAAAAGCAGAAATGACTGGCTTTCCATTCAGCATCAAATTAACCTGCGAGAGAAAAACCACTGAAAAGCTCCAATTAACAGCAAAACACCAAGAACTACCCTTGGATATTAACTACAGAATAAGAGCCCTGCTAAGGTCCCAATCTTCACTGGTTTTTGGGTTGTTTAAAACTAATAATTACATTTAATTGGTGTGTACGAGCGCATTGGTGTTCCATGGGCTGGACTTGCAGAGGGAGTTATCACCTCAATTTGCATCACTTTGCCTGTGTCAGGGGTTATTTAGGGTTATTTATACTCAGGGGCAAAAAAAAAGGCATTTTCAAGAAACTTGGGCCCCCAGAGATGTGATGCAGGCACCTAATGAGGTGTCAGAGGCACCACAGTGGCCTGGGAGCTCACACTTCAGTGGCAGCAAAATCTCTGCCCCTCCCATCACCGATGGCAGCTTAGTTTTAAAGTCTGGAACCAATCTTTAGCTTTATAAACCACGGTACTGGCTCCAATTTTCTGTAAAACCCTTCTGAAAGTCGGCACAGCCTCTGCTCTGAAAGCAGCATCACAGACACTCTGTAAACAGAGATGGGCAGGGCTGAGGGAACGGACGGATCCGGGTATTTTTCATTTCCCCCATGGCAAACTGTTAGCTCTGCTTTTTCTTTTTAAACAGCTCTAATGCAGTCACACAGGGGTGAATGGTGAAATGCTCTTTCATATGGAGTGTGCTGGCCTTGCATATGCTCCCATTAATTTTAATGGGAGTCACCACGGGATAAATCACTGCTCAGCAGAAGTCAGGGCAGCAGAATCTGGCCCTTATTTGAGATTCACCTATCTGGGAAATCCACTTAATCAGATGTCCCTGGGGAACAAACTGCAGTTTAATGATATTTAATGGCACTAACAGATGTTCCAGGAGCACAGTGATATCACTTGTGTAGGAAGCCTTGAGGTGATTTAGTGGTGTTTAAAGTCTGCATGAGACTCAAGCCAGTTTGTTCCACTGCAATGGTTTCTGGTTCTCCTTCCTAAGTATCAAACATGCAGAAAAAGGGCATCAAGGGTTCGATTCTCATTGTTTGGGTTTGATTTATCCCACTCCTTCTGTACCATCTCTCTAGGTTAGGTTCCCCTGCAGAGCATCTTACAACAATTTTAATCACAGCAGAAGACACATCACAGGTTTGCACCCGATGGTCTCACATTAACTGTGCCAAAACTTTCATTACTTTAGAAACTCTCGATGTATTAAATATTTCAGGCCATATCACAGGTTGTAACATTTCCTGTCACCAGCCCCAAACTCCCAGGTTTGAGTCCCCGGTGTGTGAAACACCAGCCTGTGCTGGATTTCCAGAAACCAAGCCTTGGCATCTTCCTTGGCAATATGCATTTTAAATCCAATGAACTGGCTGGCATACAGTTATTCAAGGCCATTTCAACCTTCAGCATTTAAGAGAGTGAAAACAAAGTTCAAGGACATTAAACAGCTTATAAGCCCATTACAGAGATTTTCATGAGGTCAATATTTCACTTAAGGCTTTTACCATTGCCCTGAAGGGAATTAAGATTTCCCACTGTAAAATGAAGGCAAATTTCACCAGGGATGTGACTGTGTCCTGCACCAGGTCTCTGCCATCTCCACCATTTACACTTTTCCCAGGAGCCAGAGCTGCCACAAAGCAAAGTCTGACCACTCCTCCTGCAGAAATCCATTTCACCTCAGCCTTGCACACTGGAAACCACATCCAGGAGCGAGACAGAGCAGGGAAAAGCATCAGATACTTCTCTGAAACTGGTGGTCTCATGGGTGGAAACAAAGGAAGCCACAGATGTCATTCCAGATCTAGAAAGCCAGGATGTATATCACAGAAAATGCGGGACCTGGCCTGAAGATTAAGGAATGCACTCTAAGGAATTTACTGTTGGCTCAGCAAAGGGATGTTCAGGAACTTAGAGGCTTTTCCTCTAAGCTAGTACATATTTATATTTAATTAGGTAGTTCAGCTGCTATTAAGCTACAGAAGAAAGTGCAAAATTACTCCTTTTTCTCTAATATATGGCACATCTTTTATATATTATGTGGTAAAAAAAAAGTTTAAAGTGCTATAAAGGTTCCTTAGAAGACATCCCCGTAGAGATACAGCATTTTGGTGTGGTTACAGAACAAGTAGACCACGTTGACTAACCTTGGCCCACAGCAGACTAAGGGGATAACCAGCTACCTGGCATCAGGAGCTGTCAGCCAGGTCAAAATGTTACAAAAATAGTCAAATCTGATGTAGATCCCCAGAATTCCTGTGTTCCAGACAGTTTAACCTGAAGGAAAATATGACTCTTCAATAGTATTTAAGCAATTAAGTGAAATTCAGAGCTCTCTTTTACTATTGGATCATTCATTCATTGAATTCTTTATATCACCCCAGTTTTATGAGTGAAGCTGTGGCAATTTATCTGAGGTGAGGATCTTGCATTGTCTCAGCTATTCAGTTTAAATTAATTCACTCAGCTACTAGGAAGTCAACACCACAGGTTGCTGTAAACTAAGCATTTTTTCCTTGAAAGAGTGTTGAATACTCCTGTGTTCAGTCAAGATCCCATTCCAAACAAACAATTTAGGGAAAAGATTTTACAATCATATACTTGATCGACGTACCTGAATTGTTTGACTCTGATAGACTTTAATTACGTGGAAATTGAAACTGTAAATTCCTTTTCTTGGTGCTACAAAGACAGACTCCAATGTGAAAAAATTGCCCACATTTACTAGGATCTACAAACAGAAAAATAGAACATGGGAATTAGTACTGGTATTGAGTACTAAATAAAAACACAGATTATATCTTTAGAAACCATTCACCCATGGAAAATTTTTAATCTACATCTAAGCTGGTTTATTCATGTTCTCTCAATTAAGTTGGAATAGCTCATACTATGGATATTTAGTTGTATTTATAGTACAACTTTACTACAAACAAACTAGGGTGGAAATTGTTTCCTACTTTGCTACTATGTCATACCTTCAAGTCCTTTCTTCCCTACATGTTTAGAAGGGATTAAGTAAAAGCATTTTTATTCATCATTCCCCAAAAATGACATCAAACCCACTAATTCTGGGAGTGGCAAATGGTTTTAAAAAGCAATGGTCAAGCCAACACTGTCTTCCTCAAAGTACCAAGCTGTGAGGAAGGACACACATGAATGATACAGTTCATTCCCCAGTTTACAGCCAGATTTGCTGAAAAACCTGGCACATCCCAGAAAAACTGGCTGTGAGCCTTTGCTGCTTCAGTTGTTTTTGTAAGCACTAACAATAATTTGAGTTTGATCAAACAGAGACAAGTAACAGAGGAGAACATATTAAATGAGTGCCTCATCCATATGCTGCCCATCTTCTCTAATGACTAGATTGTGCTTTCTTTCCGCTTAGTTATGCTTTATTTTTGATTGCTATTTTCAGGCTCCTTTATGCCAGGCACAGCCCTAGAAAGCCACTAGGAACGTCCATGGAGTTATGATCATTTCACACTCCCAGCATTGGGCTGTGTGACATATCTGGCCCCAGCTGTCACGACAATTTACTGTTCATTACAACAGGGTGTAGGAAGAAGAATAACCCTCAATCTCGATTACTTTGGACCTGCCCCAGGACAGGAGCCGGTGTTGAAACGTGTACTGGCACCTGCACGTTAATACTGGTGCTGAGCTGCACAGGGCTGTGCCGCGAACCTGGGAGTGTTCAGGGAAAGTTTAAGGATTTTCCCTTGAAATTCTTTCTTCTTCCCCCGCTCAAAAGGTGAACAAACCGTCTAAAACCTACACAGGCTGCTCACACCTGAGGACCCCCTGTCCCCAAGCCCCCCGGGGCCGTGTCCCCCCACCGGTGCCCCCCGAGTGCTGCGGCCGCGGTACCTCCCTGTGCTCGGTCCCCGCGTCACCCCGGGAGTTGCTGGGCTCCATCCACCAGGGGCTGGGGGGCTGCGGAGGTGCCGGTACCGCCCTCCCCTGCATCCTCCCCATCCCCGGGGGGCAACCGCGGCACTGCTGCAGCCCCTCCAGCTCCCCCCTGCCCGGCCCCTTCGCTCCGGGGGTGCCCGCAGCAGCCGCCCCTGCACCCCAACTTTGTGCGGGAATTTAGGGAAGCGGCGGCACCTGTTGAGGATGGCGGGGGAGGCACCGGCCCCGCGGGGATGCCCCGGGGCGCCGCCGCTCACCTGGTCGAAGTAGATGATGCGCGTCTTGTTGCTCATCTCGGAGGGCTCGTGGTTGGTGCTCCGCACGGCCGAGAAGGCGACCTTGGAGTTGGCGGCGCGCACGGAGATGCCCAGCGGGGACGAGGACGAGCCCTTGGCGTCGGTGGCCGGGTTGGAGTCGCAGACCACCAGGCACTTGCCCTCCAGCACGATGGGCTCCGTGTCGTTCTGCGCCCACGCGGCGGGGCCGCCCAGCGCCAGGGCGAGCAGGACGGCGGGCAGCAGCCGCCAGCCCATGGTCCGCACCCGCGGCCGCCCGCGCCGCCGCTCCGCGCCCCGCTCCGGCCACCGCGCCCGGCACCGCGCCCGGCACCGCACCGCGCCCGCCGCGCTCAAAGTCTTCTCTCCGCCGCCTTCTCCCCTCCGTCTCTTCTCTCCTCTCCCGCTCTTCTCCTCCTCCTCCTCCCCCCGCCACCACTTTGTGCCGTTCTTTTTTTTTATTTATTTATTTTATTTTTTCTTCTCTTCTTTTTTCTCTTCCCGGGTCCTTTCGCGAGCTCTTTAAAACACGCCTCGAAAAGCTGCCGGACAAAATACACGCTGGCCGGGGCCCCCTTCCCGCATCAAAAAAAGAGAGTGAGAAGGGGGAGTGGGGAAAACAAAAGCCCTCAGGTGAATTATTGATGAGAGAGAGAAACGAGAGGTCGCGAAGAAATAAAGCCATTTGACGTTGCCATGATCGCCGCTGCTAGGCTCCCTCTCCCCTTCTAGCTGGAGATCCAGGATGCTCGGAGTGGTGGAGCGGAGAGGTGGTAGCTCAACCCAAAGCTGCCAGATCCTGTCTCTGATAGCACTGACAGGGTGCTGCAGACTCCACTTCTCTCTCTCTCTCTCTCTCTCTCTTCCCCCGCTCTCTCTGCCACAAATTCCACACCCCACCCCCCCTCCAGTAGTTATGTCATAACAAACCTGCCCAGCTCTCACCTAGCCGGGCACATGGGACGCTTCCTTACTAGCGACCCTCCCCTTGGAATTGCCCCCTACTCGTACACACACTCCAGTCCTCCCAGGCAACTTTTTAAGTAGCTACAAAGCCGAAGGGAAAGCACCAAAGCATTGCAACGTCCCCTATTTTCAGAAGAAGGAGGGGGAAAGCACTGCAACCTGCTTGAAAGGCAGCCCCTAAACCTGGAGGAGTCTCCAGGACACAGACTTCTTGTGCAAGGATTTGCAAGTTGAATTTTGGTGTGACACCCCCACCCTGTGCACGCTGCTGCTGGTTCCCTGTCTCAGCCAGGAGAGAAGCAGCTTTCCTAAAACCTTTCACACACATTGACATCACCAACAGGACTTTACTATCTGCTTTTTGAGTATCAACATGGCCAGGTACCACCTCATGGTGCTGCCACATGGCAGCTTCTGGTAGTGATTTGATTAAACCTCTGTCTACTATTAATTTATTTTTTGATGTGTGCTGGAAGGATTGGAGCAGGAACCTTAGCTTAGTACTCCCATATATTTCAAGATTATTAAAACCATGACTGGTTTGGTGCTGCTTGATGTCTTCCAGAGAGGATCTTTCCTGCATCACCTGGTCCCACTTGAAATAGTCTCATGGTGAAACCTCAGTCCACTTCAGGGACTGGCAGAAATGACCAAGTGCTCCCAGAAGCCGAATTGGCCAAACAGGTTCCATCCAAAACACCAACAAAGGGCCAATAGTTTGTAAGAAACCAAGCAAATAAGATTTTTAGAAATCCAGCATCTTCCTGCCTCCCATTCTGTCGAGGAAGAGGCTTGGGATACAGACCCAGCACCTCAGCTCTGTGCACTAACTAATGCTGGCCATAAATCTGGGCACTAACAGACAAAACAAATTAAAGAAGCAACAGGAGACTAACAGTAGCAATAAAAAGCACCAAAATCCCCTCTCTACTGGACACCAAGTCTTTCTGCAGGCAAATGAGCTGGAACTGTTTTTCAGTTGATGTGGAAAACTGAGGGTGAAGCATTAAGTCTGCAGAACTCAGCAAAGCCTTTGAGAAGCCATAAAGCAGGCAAAGTTCCTCTTAACAAGCATCAAATGCATTAGTCTCCAAAATTCAGAAGGCTAGACTCAGGAATCCCATTAATCAGGCAAGAGGCAAAAAGAAATGCTACTGTTTTCTAGGAATGCATCAATACCCTCTTACTCAGTGACACCAATAAAGATGAATAGAAGAGTCCAATTGAGAAATTGCACTTACTGCAAGGAAAGGAAACAAGAAATTAAGCAAATACTTGCAGTACAACTTTGTCCCTGTTGTAGAAATTGGATCTCCAGATTAAAAGAAGGACTCCTACAAAACAAAGCTGTGTGAAAACAGGAAAACCTCTTGTGCCACAATATTTTGTGAATAAATACAAATGTATAAATACTTCCACACTATTTCAACATCCTGTACTTAAAAACTCTTCTGCACCTGAAGTTGCTGAGTAGCCTCTTAACTCTGCACAAGTAACAGCAAATCTATTTATAACATGCACATAAATTTCAACTGGAATTGGATACTGCTGATAATTTTGAGAGATAAATCATTTGCCAGAGATTAAAAAATTTACAATAATTTCAGACAACTTGGTTCTAATTTCTTTCTGTTGTGGACAATAACATCATGTGTCTCTATAGATATTCTGCTGGAATGGCCATGAACTATCTTCATGTGCTGCTCCCAGAGAGGCTGGATCTATAAATAATATCCATAATCCAGCCTCAAATCCAGGCCTAAGTAAACAAACTGAAGAGTCCCTATCATCAAAATACCTGAACCTGAATATCGTGAAACATCTCCTCCTTTTTTTCCCACCCATCCAGCAGGAAGAGAGCTCCAAGGTTATTAATAACAGTGTTTGTTTGGGTGGTTGAGCTGGGATTTAACTGCTGAGCAAAATGAGGGAAGTTTGCTGGGGATGCTGTGGACAAGGTGAGCTGAAAAGAGGAGTTTGCATTACATTCATAAGCAACAAGGTTAATGATTGTTCTTATTTTATCTGACAAAGAATTTCTTGGTATTGATCCAGCTCCCTCTAACAGGAGTTATTTTTTCTCCTTCCTTTGAAAGAAAAACAAGTAAAATTAATAGCAACAATACTCAACAATGGAAATTCAGACAGATTAAGCTCACAGCTTCTTCTCCGTAATGGACACAGAAAGGGAAGTCTAAAACTGTCTCCAGTTAGAAGAATTTTGCTGTTTCACAGAGAACTTTCTGCACTGAGGCAGGTTTCTGACAAAAGGAAGAGCCACAGGGAGAATAAGGAAAAAACACGATGTTTGCATTTACATTTTCTTTTACCACTTGCCTTGTAAACCTGCATCAACTACAATTTCTGTATCAATATTGCATGATACCTTTCAAATCTCTTTTGAGAAAAAAAGATCTTGCTTTGTATAATTAGTCATTTGCCTTACAAAAGGGAGAAATAATCTGCCTCACACTTCCTCTGCTGCTTTTGAGCTCGTTGCCGGTGTCTGGAGGCCTCATGAATTCTATAACCCCGTAACAGGAGCCCTCCTTCCTCTGCTTCTCTTTATTCTTTATCCTAATTATATTTCCCTTCTGTCAGGCTGAGCTCTCTGTTTGCTGAGTGTGGAGCAGGCTCTTGCAGGGAGCAGGCTGAGCACCCCCCAGCTCCTCCCAGGATTTAACCCCCAGCCCCGTGTTGTGCTGAGCTCACCCTAATGAGGGACGAGGGGGCACAAGGGGTGGATTCAAAGCCAGAATACTGATGGCAGTTCAAACCCGTGTTTATCAGCTCAGTGGTCAGAGCTTTTCCCATCTTTTTACATCCTTTCAGGGTGGATATTGCAACTCCTGAGCTGGCTGTTGTCTCCATCTGGTACTTGGCTCCCGTACAGACCAGCTCCTCTTCCAGACAGCTGGGCCTGTGGCTCTCCCCTGGTTAAACAGTTTGTTGGCCAAATCCAAGACAAATTCACCTGCCTAATGAGCTTAGAGGCTCTTAAGAAGATTCCCTAAATATTTTATAAAGTAAATTTCACTTCATTTATAAAAGCATAAAATGTAAAGAGATCCTATAGGAATATAATAAAATTTCATGTGCATGTGGAATGACTGCAATGAACAGAAGTTTTTGGTCTTTAATTCAGACATGCAGAATCAAGCCTAGATTTTTCCTTGCTTTATTTTTGTCTTAAAGTCAACCTTCTCTGGATTTTTAAGTAAGCTTTTTCTGTATGTTTGCCTATTTTAATGTACCTCTCCTCAATCCATCCCATCTTCAAGTATTTTTTAAACATTCTGCAGCAGCAGAAGAGAGAAAATGAAAAACAATTGTCTACTTATATTTCTTGGGCTGCTTTAGTTTCCCTGACACTCTGCTATGATAAATTTGTGTTTTGATGGCCTTCTGAGGAAACGGAATGTTAAAATTCCCTGTGAATTTTAGAGGTGATTAAGAAAATGAGTCAGCAGGATGCCTGCATGTGTAAAGGTAAAACCATTCAGAAATGCTGACAGCATTGGCATTTGAGGTCTTTATTCAGCATTTCTTATGCAGCCAGACCTTTTATTTGACCAACACTGCAAAGCTGAGCACACTTAAGGCCCAAGTGCAAGTCAGGGTCTGAAACACTCGAGTCCTCCCAGTAGCTTGTCCTGCAGTTATTCCTTGATGGATGTCTGGAAATATTCCACAGTTATATTGTTACACTGAGTCAAATCGACTCAGTCTGGATTTACATCACTGTGAAAATGAGAGCAAAATGTGACCCCTTGGGTTCTTTTTGCTCCTTCAAAGATCCTCGATATGTTTCAGTTGTTTGCAACACCTACAGGCCAGTAAATTTCATCTTTAATTTTCACTAAGTTATCCACAAACAGCATAGTATGTCTTGTGTTTATGTTTATTCAAAATATTTCCAGGAAATATTTCTACTTTACATGTTTGACCCTCCTGTAAAAACAGGGCTTTGGTGGATTAAGACCATAAAATCAACTCACGTGCCTTTAAAGCAGGTACTTGCAGCTGTATAGCTTGTTATAAAGTAAAATTTAATTCTTGTTTTGCCACTGTATTTCAGTTTATGTCTAGGAAAGAACTCCTCATTTCTTCCATGTTTCCTTCTAGTTTATCCAATACATTTGTGCAATTCTATTAAATAAATAATTTTGCAAGGCACTGCACTGGTCCGTGCAACAGTCTTAGATTTTTCAATTGCATTTTAATGAGGCAAGAAGTGTGATTTTTGCCCAAATGGAATGAAATTCGATGATATGGTCAGAAAACCAGAAAAATAGCCTAGCAGGGAAAGCTTTCCCTTGGGGTAGGAGGGAAGGATCATGGTTTGTTACCTGCTCTGGGCTCCAGAGCACATTTCACCAGGTGGTAACAGTGAGCTCAGGATGGAGTTTCCAAAGGCTCCCACAATCTGTTGGTTGTCAATTTAGCTTGAACTGTTGAATATATTTTATGGGTACAGCATGCTAATGTGGTGTCAAGGAAACAATTAGATTGTGAAGTAGTGTCAACTGCACCAATGTGCCATTTTCTCAACTTAATATTCTGGTAATAGGTCGTTTGGATGGCAAATATTATAATCTCAATATACATTTTCAAATTGTGGAACTAACTTAGGGAGGGCATGTAATTTATGCAGCTTAAACCTGCAAAATGTTTAACATCAAGTGGCAATTATTGAGTTTCAATATTTGCAGTTCACTACTGGATGTGGGTTAGAAAGTGAGCAAATGAGTCTTTCAGTCAGAGAAATTAAATAATTCAGTGTCATTTACCAACTATACAGGCAGCTGGAATAGCAAGTCTTTTACTGTCTCTGTCTCCTCCTGTTTGGGGATTCAGGACCGAATTTCTCTTTCTCTTGTATTTGTACCATTACCTTCAGTGTTTGGAATTAAAGTTTAATAGACAATTTTAAAAGAAAACATTCTTGGATTTTTTTTTTTTTTTCAATTTATCTCCTACTTCGTTAGTTGGTATAATAACTTTCAGCTATAATTTAGCAACATATTTAGAGATAAACAAAAAGTATGAGCAACCTAACCTTTGTAGCAGATGGGAATTGATGAATCTGGGTAAATATTGTGATGATTTTTAATCAAATCAAAGTAATGCAAGACTTTCTTCCAAGGTTTACTTGCCTCCAGCAAGCCCAAGTAGTGCTTCTCCTGCATCTCTCTAAAATGGAATCCTGACAGAAACCCATTTTTCTCCTTGGTTGGGTATTTAATACATAGTTTAAATAATTTCACGTTTCAGCTTTCTGTTTGTGTGTCCCTATAAATGTTTAAAACTGCTCTTGTCATAGAAATTCTGTGTCAAGAAAAGCAGTGGGCATTACAACACTAATTTTTCTTTCTTTTATTGTTTGGGTTTTTTGTAAAACACAGTCATATATAAGCAGTCATTCCCCAGGTGTTAATAGCAGGCTCCTCCAAATACTCCTGTTGAAATATCATATATGGATAAGGACAGAGACGACTCCACTGAAGATGATCATGTGCATAGAGAGAACAGCACTGCAAGAGCTGGGTTAGAAGTCCTCCAAAACCCCCCCAAACTCCCCAAGGGAAGCAAATTCACCCCAAAGAACCCCAACATTATGTTCATTAAATATATGTAACCTGGAACTCCTTATAGATAAACTGCAGCCACCTCTGGGATGGAAAAAGATCAAGTCTTTTAAAAGTAATTTTCCATTACGTTTGAATAATTTCCTGGACATGTCTCTGAGGAATCCTTAACCAGACCTTTCTGATTCTGCCCAAGCAAAGATGTCAAGGACAAGAAATATCTGTTATATATCTTTGTCATAGTGACCACTTTAAAAAGATGCAGGGAAGAAAACAATACATATATTTCACAGCTAAGGAACCAAGTCCATCAGCCCCCCCTATTTCTCTCCTTTGGCTGATGGGTGTCTTTCCCAAGTGACAATCTCGTCATTTTTTTTTAACCCATTTTTTAAGGAAATGAGGCTCTGAGGCCAAATTCAGCCTTTGTTTTGATAATAACTTTCAGAAATGTTAAATTGTGAAATATCCATCTTCTCCATCAGCAAAAAGATTCAAACCCACTCTGGACATGGTCTTGGACACCCTCCTCTGGAATAAATGATCTCCAGAGGTGCCTTCCAGCCTCCTGCTTCCTGTGATTCTGCCAAAACTCCTTTAAGCTCCAAAAAATATATCAAAATATGCAGAAGAAATACTAAGCAAAGGAGAAAGAAAAATTTAAAAGCCATCCAAACAGTCAAAACTCCTGAAGAGCTGCTTGTTTTCAATAATCACTGCGAGCTCAAAGTCCTCGACAAGGGTGTCCTTCCCCAAGACTTCCATTCCACATGTCATTCCCTAACATGCTTCCCAGCATTATACCAATCCCAGTCCATGGAATTTTCAGCTGGAAACACTGGCTGTCTTTCAGCAGTTAACAAAATTTCACTGACTGCTTTGCATGGAGATTCCTCTATGGCTGCTCCAAGTTCTTCTTAAGGATGGTTCATCAAGATAAAAGCTGTGAGCACTCACCTGAGTCTCAAAGGATTCAGACAAAAAAGCTTTAAGACAGAAGTTAATTTTTGCATCTAGGGTGTCAGAACAGCCCTCCTGCTTCCAAAAATGGAGAGACAAATGGATAGAAAGGATTTATGCACCTAAAACCAGGCTTTGCATGACTTTGGGGCGTTTGGTCTGAGAACTGGGGAGTTGCTTCATCAGCTGCAGCCAAAGCTTGGAGAGCAGAGTCATCACAGCCACGTTGTCCTTTCACAGGGCAAGTTCAGTAAATCCATAATCTAAGGGATTTGGACGGGGTTTAATTTTCCTAATCAGCTTAATTCCTGACAACAAAGTGAGAGATCAGATTGTTTTAAATGGCAGGACTCCAAGCAACAAACTTCAACGTAAGCATTAATGCCAGCAACTTGGGATATTATCTGGGAATTATTTACTGACTGAGAAAAGTTCCTGGTTTGAAAAAGAGTTGAGCAAATTTCTATTTATAATTACTTCGTTTCAGGGCACATCCTGTAGAGCTCTTTCAGGAAAATTTCTAGGAGCTACAAGAAGGATTTTGGTATAAATATGCCCATCAGTACTTGATCTTTATGGACAATAACCTTTGGGGTTTAGGGTTTTTTTTAGGTCAATGCTTATGAGCAAGTGACATCACCAGAGCACAGATCACCACTTATTTACCCTTGTGCAAGCAAAAGAGTGTCAGTTATTGATGCTTCAAAACACACTGCAGTATTTTTATATTGCATCCAGAGACCTCAAATTTACATCTGAAACCTTTTGTTTCAAGTGTCTTATTTGTAAAATGAGCTTAAAGCAATATTTAGCTATTTCATGGGGTTTTGTTGTTAAATTACTGCTGACTGCCCTTGACTAAAGTATTTCAATGGGCAAAATGCATCTCTTGGTAAATAGGCAGCAAATGTAAAGGCTTAAGCCATTTAGCATTCCCTGCAATTATTTCAATGTGCACCCAAACAAACCCACTGCTCTGCTTAGACATCTCATGTCAGGTGCAATAACATGCTGTGACGTGAAATATTCAAGTTAATGCTGAATAAAATTATTATTTGCACAAAATATTCATACCTTCCTGAGTTAGAGTTTTCAAAGGCTCTCCTTTTGTTTGTTACTCTGGGAAGAAAGTAGGTGGTTCAGCTTTTGGGATATTCTCCTTGGGCAGTGAGCAGAGAGAGTGAAAAAATGAATAACTACATTTAATTTGGTGAGAAAACTTACTACCTGAGCATTTAGGCAGCTTGAAAACATCTTTAAAATCAGGGAATCAATTCTTGGTTCTATGAATATCCAAATCCAAACATCTGTGTGTGAGGTAGGGAAGGATCTCTCCAAGGGCTCTTTAAGCAGCCTCTTGGCTTGAAGCTTTTAATATGTTCTTCTCTAAGATGAGCAGCTTGAAACCTGTCTGTGGTTCTTCTGAGCATCATTAGCAGCAACTTCTTAAGCACAGGAGCATTTTCCAAGAACACTTTGAGGCTTCAGTTGTTGTACAGTGAGTGCCCAACAGGCTCCCTTTTAGAGACCTCACATTTTTATTCACTTTGTCTTAACACCATTTTTTCCCTTCTCCTAAAATTGCTGTTTGGAATTGAAAAGCATGAATTCAAACTAGAAGACCAGCACACATAAGTGACATCAAGGCTTTTCTGCATAGAACACCTTCCAAGTGACCACAGTTTTTATTTTGACTGTTCATTTATACAAATTAGCAGGAACACTCTGCCTGTTGCATGGTAATTCAAATAGGAAAGGGAAAAAAAAGAGGAAAACTGGAAGGCAAAGTTGAACCACTGCCCTAGGATACAATTGTCCCTTTCTGGGAGTTCAGTTTTTTCCACTGAGTCTAGTGTTGGATAATCTCTGCTCTTTGTATTTTTGGTTCGAAGAAACTCTGGGAAGTTTCTGCCTTTGTAGAAAGATATTTGTATTTCAACCTATTTTTTGGAAATCCCTTGTGAGTGGTGGTGCAGGTGTAACACAGGCCCCTCTGGGAGCTCAGATCACTTCAGTGGCCTGTCCCTGGAGGAGCTCCATTTCTCACAGCATTTCCTGGGGCAGATTAGAAAACACTGAGACTCTGGACAGGTGGATAAAGTCAGGGATTTCTTCTGGGACTTTCTTCCCTGAGTCATGTTTTTGCTGAACAACACCAATGTCTAATGTGAGCTACAGAAATTTTCTTTCCTGTTCCTGCTGAAATACTGCTCATCCTACCAAGAGTGTGCATTTTAGGGAAACAAAGCATGAAAAGAGATTTCTACTTCCTTTTCAGTTTCTTTCCTTTTCAGGGAGCAGGTTTTACCCTGGCAGCTGAGCTGCCAGGAAAGGAAAATCTGTGCAGCATTTGACCCACAGCCTTACTTCCCACAGCTCAATATTGAGAGAATTTCACTGAGCAGAACTTCTTATAACACCACCAATCAGCTTTCATATTAAAAAATATACCAAAAGTCAGCTCTGTGGGTTTTGTAGGGAAACAAATGATCCAGATTATTGTATACAAATATATATTATTTACAAATATATATTACTATATACAAATACACAAAGAGGTTCATCCAACGCTTAGATTTTTATGACTACAGGTTTGCAGGATAAAATCATCATCTGCTATGAAGGATTCCAAGGATATCATCCATATGGAGACTTTGAGCTTGTCTAAATAATTTGAAATAAATGTTGAGGCATAAAAACTATTATTCTTTATGCCACTAAAACTTAGTGATACAGTGATAAGTGATAAGATTTGAAAAACCCAGCCTTATGCTAAATAACACTTAAGAAATAAAGAACAAGGTAGAGAACAGGGTCTATTTATCTTACATATAAATCAGGAGGTCTCTGAAACTCACAGGCACTGAAGAAGCAGCTTATTTGGGAAAATTGAAACATTTCTCCTCGGGAAGATCCCACTCCAGAGGAAAGTTCCCTCTGAAGGGGAGAGGACTTCTTGACAAGAAGATATTTGGACATTAATTTTTTTAATTAATGCTCCAGGATATTCACACAAAGACACAGATATCGACTACTATGTAGGATATATTTTTAATTGGAAAAGGCCATGCCAGCTGAGCTATAAAACAAGCACAGGCTGTTAGATATAATAATAGAGAAAAAAGACTGGGGGAAAAAAGTGAGTTGTGAAAAAGAAAAGAAAAAAGTCTATTTAGTTAAAAGAGACTTCCCAGGACCCTGGAGCCAAGGTAGAAAAAACCTGGAACTTATCATGACCATCACGAACACTGCTCAGGGATGCAGGGATGTTGATACCATGGAAATGGCTCTTGTATTCAGGATTATCTGACATGATTCACATATAAATGAAGATAGTTCAGATTTTGGAGCAGTAATGACACGCATCCAAACCTGCAAGTGTTAACAGTGCATGTCCATGTCCTGCATAGGGCACTGTGGGATAGAGAGGCAAGAAATTAAAAGGGAATTTTGTTTTCCCCTTTCAGCCAGAAATGAGGGGTGTAAGCTGCAGCTCCTGATGCACAGATACATGCCACTGACTTCAGGGTCAACCAGATCTCACTGATCTGATGCTGACCTGAGGCAAATATAGCCAATATTTCTGTAAAATTAAATCCCTTTATTTGCTTCTGTAAATATTTTTATATAAAATAAGTATCAGAGGTACTAATTTTGCTTTTATTTTACTCTTTTTGCTTCTGAGAAAGATGACTGCATGTGGTTAACTGGGAGAAAGGTCTTGACAAGGCTGTTGAGAAGCCAAAATTGTGCCCTTTGCAAGTGCAGACATGGAAGAGCTGATGGAGGGGAGCAACACTGGTGGTGCAAAGCTGAGGGATCCCACTGGCTACTTGGCTGCTGCTGCAATCATGGAATGGTTTGGGTTGGAAGGACCTTAAAGCTCATCCAGTCCCACTCCCCTACCATGGACAGGGACACTTCCCACTAGCCCAGGTTGCTCCAAGCCCCTTCCAACCTGGCCTTGGACACTTCCAGGGATGGGGCAGCCACAGCTTCTCTGGGCAACCTGTGCCAGGGCCTACCCACCCTCACAGGGAAGGATTTCTTCCTAATTAGCTGCAAGAACACTTTTCTACCTTTTCCCAGCGGGCTGAGCTGGCAGACACAGCTGTAACCCCCTGGGAGCTGCGTCCTGTGCTGCCCTTTGGAGCACCGAGGCCAAGACAAGAAAGAAAATCCTGGGGTTCTTCCATCTCCACTTTCCAGTGTCCAAGAGTCTCTGCACTCGTGGTGATTGTCCTTTACCTGTGTGACACTAGCACTAAAAATCTATGCATTGCAGCACCCAATGGGGGGGTGCCCAGATCCTTCCTGGCCCTTTTCCTAAACTCCAGGATGTTCAGTGGTCCCACCTGGAGCAGCCAAGGACATGCTGGATATGGAGCAGTGTTATCTGCCAGCTGAGAGAGAGCTGTGATAATGTAATTTTTGGATGTAAGTTCATCTAACCCCTTCAGAGGGATTAGCCCCAACTCCTTTTAGTACTGAAGTCAGGGAGAGTGTTCAGCATTTCCATCAAAGCCCAAACACTGCAAGACCTGGGCAGTCAGACCTGAAATAAATCAGGTAAAACGCTTTTTCTAAAACACTGTTTGCAGAACTGGTGAAGAAAATGCCAAATTTTTTCAATGACCTTTTAAGCTATTTTCTGCTTTTAGTGTTAAAAACATCCATTTTGTCTTTGCATTTAGAGGCCTCCTTTTCCTCTCATTTATTTGAGCTCTAGATAATTATTCTAATTAAAAACATGTAAAAGCCAACAAATGCAACAGAAGTATTTTCTCTTTTGAAAACCATGGATAATTACCTCCCATATCCATTACTTAGATACTTTGTGACACCTTTTTATTTTGCTTCTCTGACATTTTTGTCTTCCTGCAAATGCAAATCTCACATATTGATTGATTTCTGTAGCATTTTATCCCAATACATGACATTAGCCATAAAAAGCACCATTTTATTGTACTACAAAACAAAACACCTAGCCAGATACTTTCTCCATTCCATACTAAGGCTTCAGTGCTTTAATAGCATAAAAACAAACTAGAATTTTGGTTAAATAGTCTCCTCTGTGGGTAACAGCTCCCCATTTCATTATTAAACTTGGGAAAGTATTATTTAGAAATCAGAAGACCATATAGAAACTTACTCATTGAAAATAATAGTTAAAACTGAGTCAGAAGGCTGGGTATCAAAGGAGAAGATTGAAAAGAGAAGTTATAAAATGTCAGATGTGTTTCCTTTCTAAATATACAGGAATCTCAAGGTACTATAACATGTACATGAGAAAAATTAATAGAGAGGCTCTTAAGTCATCTGGGATTCTACAAATACCACTTACAAATTACACATTATAAACTGAATATCTCTCAAAATCAGGTGTTCTGCTGTACAGATACTGGTTATGTGGTTTTTATCAGTAAGTAACAAACCAAATAAATCTTGTTTCCTGGATTCCTCTTTCCCTCACCTCTCTATAAGGTCTGTGTTCTCCTTATGGTGTGACTTCAGCACAGGCCTTCCTAAACTCACTAATGAAGGAAGATATCCATCCAAAGAGTTCTTGGGAGTCCAGGTCTTGTGGCTCCCCAAACTTTACCTGTAAATATGAAAGACAAAAATATTTAATATTAGTGTATCCAAGGAATCTAAACCATGTCCAGGATCTTAATGAAATTTTAAAAAGCAAGATAAAAGTTAAATACCTTCATTACTGTTAATATTAATATAAAAAGGAAGAAGAGGTGGACGAAGAAGGGGAAGAGGAGGAAGAAGAAAACTTTGAGCTGTCTGAAATCTCCAGGGAACTGAAATCCTAAATATGGTTTATATTTCATGGCAGGCCAAAATGTTTCCCTTTTCTGTCATTTTGCTTTGCAAACAAACAAAAATTATTCATAAGGAAGTAAATATTTTTGGGCAAGAAAGTAATTTATCAGAGAGCCTTTCCCTGTTCCTTCTTTAATCTGAAAAAGGTGAACAGATAGGAAGTTTTTAAAAATTCCTCTCTGTGAAGGTGGTGAGGCCCTGGCACAGGTTACCCAGAGAAGCTGTGGCTACCCCATCCCTGAAGTGTCCAAGGCCAGGTTGGAAGGGGCTTGGAGCAACCTGGGCTAGTGGAAGGTGTCCCTGCCTATGGCAGGGGGGTGCAACTGGATGAGCTTTAAGGTCCTTCCAACCCCAACCATTCTGTGATTCTATGAAATCCAAAGAACATGCTCCAAAGGCTTCATCATAAAGAGACTCCAAGTGCTGATCCTGGCTGTAATTGAGAGCTCCCCTGTAATTGTGGGATCAGCTCTCCCAAGGCAGAACAGCAATGAAGTTGTAGTTCACAACTTCAAATTGCAGCTGAAATACAGGGGGAGGTTTGGGCAGATCTGGCATTCCCAAAAAGTGTCCACCTGGACACCATCTAACAGCTCTTAGGAGCAAACCCTCTGCCTGGAAATCAGAAACACAGCACCAGAAACCACTCAAATACAACCCAGTCACAAAAACTTTAACATTAAGCACTGACACCTGATTAATAGTTTTGCCTGTATGTTCCTAATTGCACCTTCTGGGTTCTCCAAGCCCTTCATCTCTGGCACATCTGGCCCATGATGTGCCATCAGTTAAACAGTAATGAGAGAGGCATTTCCTGGAGCTAATGACCATCTGTGAGGAGCTGAGAGCCCACAGTTATGCCACAGGCAGTTGTCCCCAACTTATTGCTCATCCCACAGAAATGTCACATGCCAAGGTCACTATTGATTTCATAAGCAGGATATAAAAGCATCAAGGTGGGCCTGTGGAGTTTTGGGTTATGTGTAACATGATTTCCATGGCTATTCCAACACAATTCCAGATCAGCTATTCCAGGTGAGCTGGACTATACCTGTCTAGTGCTGTTGGGATGATAAGGTGGCTTTTGGTCACCCATTCTATTTTATATTTGCTTTACATTTGTTGATGCTTTATAAACATGCAAAAGGATTTGCTTTGCTTGTTCAGAAGAAAAAAAATTCATTCTAAAGGAGAGAAATACATCAAAAAAGTTATTTAGAGAATAACAGGGAAAGGAAGGTAAAAAGGATCTGGCTTAAAGGTTGAGAAAACTTCCAGCTACGTGGAAAATGAAATCCTCTTCAGATGCAAATAAGAGTCTCAGATGTTCTTGGTTTTCAACTTTTTTGAAGGCTTGGGACAGAGTTCTCTATGTGCTGCAGACTAATCTGGCTTGCTGCCCTAAGCTGAGGTGTTATTCCAGTTTGCAAGAGCCACAAAGAAACCCCTGTGCATTCTTACAATATTACTTTTACTAAAACATCACTAATTAAATTTCCTTGGTCAAACATCTCTCTAATCTGCAGTGTCTGTTCAGGTAGGACCCCAAAGGCCTTCCTGGCTGCATCTTCTGTGTAACATTTGCTCATCATTGAACTTCTCTGCTTTTAATCCCTCCCTCTGACAAAAAAAAAAAAAAAAAAAAAAAGGAGAAAAAGAAACACCACAAAAACCACCACCACACTTAAAATCATGTCCCAAACCAGGACATTATTCTGGTTTCACAGGTCAGCACTGCATTTCAGCAACCCCCTTCCTTAAAGCTTCTGACCACTGTTAGATGAAAGGTTTTGCTTTTCTTTCTATAGACTGTATAACTATCAAGCACGTGGGAATTTCTTGTGCTTCTTTCCACTTCTTTCTTCCCCCTCTTTTTTTTTTTCTTAAAGAAATGTAGATTTATTTTCATTGCATTTTAATATGATATGTACCAGTACGTTGCTATAAAGCTTCTTCATTTCATCACATCTTTTTGACAGCTGGGATAGATCCCCTTCATATTTCTGAATTAAATCCTGTAATAAAATAAAACTTCTTAATTTGCTGTAGGAGAATAATATTAAAGCAGGAATTAAACAGCAGTGAAAACAAGATAATTCAAGTCAAAATTTTCATGTCACAAAAATTTCACATTTCACAAAAGAGAAGCCTACATCAAGCACACATATTTCCTTGCAAGTATTAAGACTTCAAAGATGGGAAAAAAAAAAGAAACATCAAGGTTAGAGAATTTTAACTGCATTATTCGATGACATTACCTAAATCTATTAAAACTGGTAGAACTAGATAAGCATCAGAAGGTCCTAATTTCCACCACATTTGGCCTTTTTGCATGTGAAGCAAACACTCCCAGTTGCTGGTTCTTAAGGAAGCAGAAATAGAAACTTAAGTTTTGGAGTTAAATTCCTTAATTATGGTTCCTTTGTAATCTATGTATTTTTGACAGCTGAACATGTACGGAAGAAGCACCTGGCAAGGTGTTCCAAAGCAGAAGGAAACACATGGATTGAGCAGATGCTGACCCTGCCCAGTGAAGCTCAGCACAGAGATAGCTGGGACAGCAGAGATGGACGTGTCCACACCAGAGTGGGGAACCCCTGAGCTGGCATTAGCCCAATTCACAACCAGCACAACAGTGCTCCTGAGTTATTAATTCTCTGTGCCTGAGCTATCGACCCCTCTGCTTCCTACGGCCTGCTCAGCTTCCTCCCCCTTGTGTCCTCCAACCCATCTTGTTCTGTAACCAGCAAGGGCAGAATAAACTTAGATCAGCCTGTAATCACAAATTAGGCATGGCCTTGTGTGATGCAAGAGCAGAGCCATCTTAGATCAGCCTATAATCACAATTTAGGCATGGCCTTGGATGGTGTTTCTTGGATGGTCTCTTTAACCAAGTAACATTGACAGGACAAGAGGGAACAGCCTCAAGTTGTACCAGGGAAAGTTGAGACTGGATATTAGCAAAAATGTCTTCTTTGAGAGGATTATCAAGCATTGGAACAGGCTGCCCAGGAAGTGGTAGAGCCACCATGCCTGGAGGGATTCAAAAGACATGTAGGTGGGAGACCTGGGGACATGGTTTAGTAGTGGCCTTGGCAGTGACAGGTTTATGGGTGGGCTCAATGCACTCAAAGGTCTTTTTCAATCTAAATGATTCTATGATTGTCTGTGCTATCTCCCCTTCTATCCAAAGGCAGAAGAAATCATTACAAATTTATATGTGCTCAAAAATTCCTATTATTCCTTTGTCCATGACAAAGTGCTTGTCATGGACCACTATGGGGCTGCCTCATCCACTCCATCCCATTTGTCTGGTGAAGCAAAAGCAAGAGATGCAGAAACCCTGAAAACCCTTCCCATGCTGCAATTTACACTGTGAAATACTCTCAGAGGGGAATAAAAAACCACTTTTCCTCAAATGCTCCTGATTCCCTTATCAGGGCAGGTCTCAGACAAACTAACAGGTTACTCATCATTTACCTCCAGCCCACAAGAAAGTTGTAGTAACTTTACCTTTAGTTCCTTGCAGAACTGTAATTCCTGGGGTGTTGCCTTGATTGTCTTGGGTTTAATAAGCCTCCTGCACTGAATAATGTTTTCCAATTCTTTTCTTAAAACTAACAACAGAGAAAGAAAAGGAGGAATGTCACCAGCATGCAGATGTGACCAAAGGACTGCAAATGTCTAATTTAGGACACAAGGAAAATTTAGGAGAATATAGGCCTATAATATGTTCATCCAGGAATATTAACTTTCTATCTTGAAGTAGAAACCCAGAAAGGAACATTTTATTATGGAAAAAGTAGTATGTGATCACATCACTGCAGAATAATGAAGAGGTCGATAGCATGGTAATGCAGTGGTCATAAATCTGGCCTTTCCTAGCTCTGGGCATTGGGATTAGCCATGAAAATAACACACTTCAAACCTATGTTTTTGTGCAGAAAGTTCAGGGTTCCTTTAAAGACAAAAGAACAAAAATTCTCTTCTATGCAGCAGTGAGAAACGTTGTCATTTGGCACTGAGCACAACACTGGTCTGCTATCCTGGGAGCTCCCACTCTGGGAAATGGGGGGAAAGAGCTCACTGGCATCTCATGGCACTGTTCAATGGTGAGTTGTAAATATCTCCCCAAACCAATCTGACATTTAAACAACCTTATTCTCTTCCCTCCTCCCGACTTCACTGGTGTTGGACTCCTTTCTAGAGAAGGAAACCAGTTTGGTTCAAAGAAGTTCTTGAAGTCCAGGACTGAGCTGCAGGAAGTTTTCTCCTGGTGCATTCCCAGCTCCCAGAGAATCTGCTACAGCTGTGACTTTGATGGAGCATTTGTAGCACTTAACATTTGTACTCTATGATAAACTCTATTTACCATCGGCAGTATATTTATTTTTAATTATTTCTAAACCACCTGGACACACTTTAATATTTCTTTTTTTTTTTTTTTAAATTCTTTCTAGGTAACATGGCAGCTTAAGCATCACCATAGCAACACTTCACCTCAACGTTTTGAACCTTTACCTCTCTTTACAAACTACAGAAGTGCAATGAAAGCCTGTTCCAAATGACTGCACAATGTATGAAAACCTTTCTCTGGATGTAGAGACCACATTTACATACCATCAACTTCAGCACTGAGTCCCTTCATGGAAGCTGGAAAGGAAGAGAGGGGGAAAAACATGTTAAGAAATATCATTCATATCGTGAGGATGGGAGTTTCCACAGAAGCTGAAGGACTTTATTTTTTATTTGTTGATTATTTTTCCCCCCTCCCTCCTCTTACCATCAGGAACAGCTTCAAATTCTGTCAACTCCTGAGAAAATGTGGCCAGATCAGGCTCATGTAAGAGGATCTGTTCCACAAGGGCGTGAAGCAAAGTGAACGTCCTCTCTTTACCCCTCAGCAGAGGTAACTGCAAATAAACCAGAGCAATGATTGACATACTGAGCTGTTACACCTTAATAAATAAATAAATAAATAAATAAATAAATAAATAAATAAATAAAAGAACAGCAGGGCTGTTGATAGTTCCCAAGTAAGCTTGACAAGAATAGAACACAACAAAATTAAACTTCTCCTTTTCAATCTGCCGTTTCACACACATTCTTGATTAAGATCAGCTTTCCACTTCCATATCCCTTGACCTTGCTTGTTCTTCTCTGTCTTATTCACACAGATCTTTTTAAACTGAAGGTATCCTAATTGATTGCAACTGATTTTGGACCTCCAAGCAACCACAGTCATTATTCCTTTCCACTCAGAAGTAGTGTGCTGTGCTCATGAAGAGAGAAAAGTTCCTTAATTGAATCTGGGAAGATGCTCTGTGGCAGAAAAAGATTTTGTAGGCATTTTTCATTATGATAGATGTGGTATTACAGGCATTATATATATAAAAATAATAAAAAAAAGAATGCAAGTTTTGTTTCAGAATTGTCACTAGACTTATAAATCATTCACTCATATATTAAAGTCTCCAGATGGGAAAGATATCTTATAAAAACAAAGTAAAAATCCTTCTCTTCTGTTTACAGATGAGGCATAATTTTACAATACTATTAAAGGCACAAGCAGCTTAGGAAATTTGTATCTGTTTCTTACTTTTTAGGTAAGAATATTATGCTTTGCAACTGCTGGATGGAGGAAGGGGGAAAAAACTCCTATTTTCAGCAGCAGCATTTTCTGATGGCAAATTCTGATGAAGAGGGGAAAGCAGGTTGCTTAAAACTAATGGAAAACTCAGGCTAATGTCACACAAGTGGTAGGTCAGTGAAGAGGCAATTAGAGAATTAAGAGCTAGATGATGCTTGTTGTACAGCAGCTCTCTGTTAGGAAAGAGTGAAGACCACAACTTCAACTTTCATCCCCTATTAATCATCCAGCAGAGCAATGATGGGGGTTAAAAGCATTGCAGGAAATTTCACTCCCTTCCAATTTGTTAATTTGTTTAAATTCTGCTTTTGAAATTTTAATTTAAAATGGCCACGTACCAGTTGTTGCAAAAGATGCTTAGATTCATGGAATCATAGAATGGTTTGGGTTGGAAGGGACCAACCTCCCCATCAGGGCCTCACCACCCTCACAGGGAAGAATTTCTTCCTAATATCCCATCTAACCCTCCTCTCTGTCAGTGTGAAGCCATTCCCCCTTGTGCTGTCACTCCAGGCCCTTGGAAAAAGTCTCTCTCCATCTTTCTTGTAGCTCCCTTTCAGGTGCTTGAAGGCCACCAAGCCCCCACCCAGCCAGTGCTGCTGTCTGAAATGGGGAAATGCATCTTTTTATCACAGTCATTCAAGAATATAATGTCAAACAGGATTTTTAACAACAAGAAAATATTTACTCACTTTGGCCAAAGATGACAATCGAAATCCTTTCACCACCTCTTTTCCAGCCTTCTCATTTAGATGGTTCCCAATGGCTAAAATGTACTCCAAAACAGCAACAAACTTCTGGCTGGATTGCAGCTGCTTACTGGCTTGGATCTTCTGGTTTATCAGCTGAAAAACACACACAGATCTTCCTTCAGTTCAGATTGGAAGCGTGGGTAAATCCCTGTGCCGAAGCCTCACTGTCCCCACCTGAAGCAAGTCACACCTCACCAATGACATCTTCCTACTCAAGTCCCTCAAGGAAACAGGCCCGGGGTTTTTAGGAAGGACCAGTTAAAACTCTCCCACCCAGATAAAGCTGTGTTGGCACAGTGATTCTGCCCAAAAGGAGGTCACATCCTCTCTGGCTGCCAAAGCCATTTCAACTCATCTCTTAAAATGCCTCTGCAGAAGAAGTGTTTTGCTGTTTGAATGCACCAGATTGCACCAAATGTCAGGTACCAGGGGAAGCAGAGCCTGGAGCTCAGTGTGGGGCTCTCCAGCTTCCACCTCCCTCCCTTCTGTTTATACCAGCTGAAAACTGTTATCAGAATTCTTAGCACAGTTTCCCCCACAAGGAAGAATAATGATTTCCTGTAATCAAACCCAATATAATTCTGTTTTCCCAGGGAAGCCACCTCCCTTCTAAGGCTATGGACACAAGAGGTGGTTTTGTTTTCCACTAGGAAATTTGTATTTTTTTAGCACCACACCTCCTTTCGTCAGTCACCAACACACAAACTTAAAAACAGGGAAAGGTGGAAACACACAGGAGAGCTGAAAGCTGTTGTTAAAACATTTATAACACATCTCAGGGCCAGAGAGGGCTTAAAGCCAGTAGTCAGGTTGTCCCATAGAATTTTAAGTGTATATTCTATGATTTAAAAACAGATATTAGTGAGCATAAGTAAGAAAATACTTAGACAACTGATCAGTGAACATTCAATGAACATCAAACATCAGCCAAATCAAACAGTGCATATAATAACTTCTAAATATTCAGGTATTTGGCTTCATTGGAGGACAGCAAAGGCGTGGCAGTGCACCAGGCAGGGTCAGAAATCTGGGCATGTCCCCTGTGTTTTCCATCTGCTCCTCTTCTGAGCTTTGTCCACTGTCACCATGGTTTTAGTCACAGATAAAGGACAACAACTTGGTCTTGCAGAACTTTCACATTTTGTTTTCATTCTCATGCAGAAGGAGAGCAAAACCTCTGAAACATTTTCATAGAAGCAGAATCGTGTCAAAATACTTGTTTTGAGCCAAAGCATAGACAAAACCTGGCAGGGAAGGCAGTGGCTTGGAACAGGAAGGTCCAGTCATGAGACCGTTTATTTGCATCCCCTCCCCCTTAGGTCATCCTGAAAAAAGGCAGAGAGGGACTTAATCTCTGGTTCCTGATAGTTCAGTTCACTCCTGTAATCCTTAGGAGGAACACTCTCCTTCAGTCTTCTGCAAAGAGGAAATTCTCTATGAATTTCAAATAAACTTGCTCTATGTCTTTCAGCTTGATTCTTTCAGCTTGTGCAACAACCTCCCCACAAACTAAGTTGAATTTTAGTGGTGAAATTCACTTCTCACAAGTCAAAGAAAGAGGAAAGTTTAACAACACCAAATAAAAAATTTGAAAATCCTTTCCTGTTCTTTTCTCCCTCTTTTGTGGAAGTCTATTCCATTGCCAGGCCCATCAGCTACTGCTTCTTGCATCTTGGTGGAATAAGGATGATGTTAAATGCACATATTAGAAAAAAAAAAGGATCTGCATTGAGGTTATTTGGCCCTCTAGTATCAAAGGGGTAGATTTTGATGACAAACACACTGTGAAGGACTCATGTTACTCACAGGCTCCAAATCTCTCATGCTCTCAGGGAGCTCACGAACAGTGAGCAGGAGATCCAACCTCTGGCCCAAGTGAGGGATTTTACACATCTGCACAGAATTGAACAGAAAAGGAATCAAAACTCATGTTTATACCAAAACATGCACATATACATTGTAGTTTATTGAGCAATTCAGCTAGACCATAGTTTTCCTAATTTCTGTGCTCATTTCTTAATTTTATTTGAGGTCTGTGGATTTACTATGGTGCACACCTGAATGTGCACATTTGCATACGCAAATTCAAATATGCTGGTAGGGCCAGACATTATTAAAATCAATGACACTCCTTTCTTGTGAACAAGAATGTTTAATTACACACAATTTTCTGCTTGTATATTTTGGAAACCTAGCTCAGAATAAATCAGCTCCTACTTTGGAGCAAGGGGAGGGGGTGTGACTTGGAGAAGCAAAGGACTCCATAGAGCTCTCTTCTGATTATTAGAATATATTATCAGAATAATCTGAATATATATCAGAATAATATTATCAGAATAATCCTCTTATGCTGATTCTGGGTGAGTTGTAAATTTAAGTTCCAAACAACAGTGGTTTTACCTCAGAGAATGCCCTAGAAATGGCATGTGGTGACTTTTAATGCTTCTTACCTCTAACATAAACTGGTCAACCACGTGCAGCTCTGAACACGACCCCTTGAATGACTGGTACCTTTCTGCATCTTTTGCTGTTGGCATGTATCTGTAAAACAGGAATTAAAATTGAATGTCCTCTTCCTCTTCATTTTGTATTGTTGCGACATAAAACAATCATTCCATTCCATGCACTGGAATTTCTTACATTTAGTGTGGTTTATGTGTTGCATGTTAATTCTTTGATCAGTGGGACTCCTGGCTCTGCACAGACACCCCACCAATCCTTGGGAACAATGATCTTCTTTACCATTGTTTTTGCAGGTTTTTTCACTTGCTCAAATAATGGCAGCACATAACACAGACCCACAACTTCCTTCCTTCTGCACGAGGCCACAGAATATATTCTCCAGGGTCAGAACTCCAGGGCCACAGATCTTTAGAAAAATTGATGTCTTCAAATATTGACTCCACTTGGAAAAACAAACACATCACCACAGTTCTCCTTTGGAGATCTTCCTGCCTGTCTGAGTGCTCACTATGGGAATTCACAGCATATCTTCAGCAAAATGAAATCAATGTTATAGCAAACATATGAGAAGGAGTGTAAAGAATCTTAAATAAGTATTCGGGTCTATCTTCTCTTCAAAAAACCTACTAAATTTGTAGCAAGTGTGATTAAACATTCATGGGGATAGCTCTACATTTTCATTAAAAGTGATTTATTCAGAAATGGAAAAAATAAAGCAAATATTTTAAATGTTAAATACAGGACAAGAAGTAAGATTTTTTTTTTTTACTGTTGTCAGTAATTTGACATTTCAATTCAATAATGGCTAGGGTTTGAATTATTAAGTCTATATTAAAGCAGATTACAAAATAGTACTTTTTTCACTCTTTATCATAAAGAAATAATTGAATTCTCATTTAAAGATAAGTTAACTGTTGGCAAATGAAAGGGTGTTTATCACTGAAAAAAGTTTGACTTTTTAAGCAAATTCAAACAACGTATTTTTAAAAACTGACAGCAAATATCTTCATTTAATCAAATGTCTGATATTCCATAAAATTGTTTAGATGTCTTATGTATATAAAACAAAACCAGCAGATTATCTAGGAGGTTTAAAGCTTAAAGCACTGAACAATGGAAGCCATGAAAAAGGAAGCACAAGAATATGTGAATGCGTTCCATAAATATCTTTGTACATGAATGCAACTCTAATGGAATTTGCACAATGAAAAAAATCCCATTGCTCTGAAAAAAATTAAGAGACAAGGAGTGCTTTCCTATTGATTTTAAGACATCAGGATAAAGAATCATTCAGAGAATTATGGAAAGGTTTCCGTGTCAAATTAAGTCCTGAAGTTTCTAATAATATCCCACCACTGGACACATGAGCAGAACATTTAACTCAGAGGTCACAGTCTTGAAAATGTAATCTTGGGTTTGACTTTAAATATTTTTTCATTCTACAATAGTAGAATTTTGACTTCCTGCTCAGGCTCAGGCAGTCTGACAGGAACAATTTGCACAGAGAGGGATTTTCCAGCCCTGGATTATCCTGTTTGAACTCCTGTCCTGACCACAGGTTCTCCACCGACTGGAGGCCACAGTTTTCAAAGGTAAAGTTTTCCACCATGACACCAAAATCAAACGGAAAGGTTTTCAAAAGTGTTAAATGTCCTGCTAAATCCACCACAGCTCTTCGTACCAGAGAGACTTGGGAGTGCTGATGTTCCATGAGAATGTCTGTCTGCTCCTTTGATTTTCCACTTGGAAATCCGAGCCTTAATTCCGAGATGCATCTCGTTTATTTCACTCACACTTAAAACTGCTGGGGTGGAAAAAAATTATCTCCCTTTTACTGCAAGATTTGTATGTGCATTCCTAGATTTTGGCAATAAATAAGAATTTCAAGGACAGAATCCTTGAACCCATAGCTTGAATCCTTGAAGCCACATAACATATAGCAAATACAGCATCCAATATCTCTTACATATTCCATTGCTAGAAAATTTCCTCAGCATTATTGCTCTCAAAGAAAGACTTAAAGGAAAAAAAAAAACAGGATCTTTCAAGCTTCATTGCCATCATTATTACTATTATTATCTGATGGCAAGGAGCCCAGATGCTGTAAATCAGGGATCTCAGTGGTGTCACACTGGTTTCAGCAGCGTGGAGATCCTGGACTGAACCTGCAGTGCTGCAGGAAGAGGTTTCTTTTTTGAAGGAGCCTTTCAGATCAGTTTTTGAATGGCAGCAGAGCTCCATCACCCTCAGTGGGGCCATGCACCTTTCCCCAGCTCATAATTGTGCACCACTGGGGGGTGTAACTGGTAAAGCACTGGAGCAGCAAGGAAACGTCCTCCAGAACACTGGGACATAAAAAACATGTAAATATTCAGTTTCCTGCCCACGTCCCTTCACACTTGAGGCAAGCTCTGCACAAGTCATGTCACAGAATAACATTAATTCTATGTTAGCTGTCTCTTCTTGTGCTCACAACACTTCCTAAGTGCTCACATGATCCTGCAGATCATTTTAAAATTGCCTCTGATGTACTGATTTGGATCAGGATTTTAAGGCCAAGATTAAACTGATTCCATGAGAAGTAGAAACATCAATTATTTACTTCCTCACTTTCTTTGTCAGCCTCATCTTTTTCCCAGCTCACTTTAGCAAAACACTCTAATCTTTTCTCATTTTAAAGGAAGAAACAGTTTCACATCAAGTTTTCGTGTGTGAATATGTTTATTAAAGTAGTCCAAGTACCACATGGGGACTGGGATGTATAAGAGATACTACTCTAGGATCCCACTTCTTTCCTTTCTTTCTATGTCTTAAACTATTCAAAAAGATACAATGCAGTTCCTATGAATTTCATATAGTTTGATTACACTCCTGAAATCTCTTCAGTTTTGCTAAAGATACAGAAATTTGCATTCTGCTTTAAACCCACAAATCTCTGCCACTGACATACTGATATTCTTAACACCCCATCACCACATAAAGTTCCTTTAACACTTGTCTGCCTTCCTTATCTCCAAACCAGTCTTAAATCTTTCGTTTCTCATCCCACAATAGGTTGTAAGGCTGTAGTAAGAGATCCTGTAAAGTCTTCTCAAGTCAACACCTGCTCACTGACACAACTTACTATTTTCCCAACTCTACTCTTTGTAACTAGTTCACAAAATCATGGTGGATTTGCCATTGCTTTGCAACCCCCTTTCCTACAAAGATGGGGAAAAGTGATATTTTGGGGCTGTATTCAAAAATCTCAGTTGCAAGAGCTGATTTCTGTGTGCAACCTGATATCCACAGTCAGGATAAATCCAATGTCTCAGTCCATCCATGAGCTTCACATTATTTGCAGAAGGTTCTGCCTTCTCCAAAGGGTACCTTATAACATAAACAAACAATTGAACCCCCAAAATTACCTCCTCAGTGCTGTAATCTGCTCATCTGTGAGTCCACCACTCTCCTCATGTATGATGTACAGTTTTTCTTTCAGCTCACTTGGTTTGATACGGAAACTTTTAAGAAAAATGTCTGGAGGAAAAGGATTCTTAGATTACTTGGAAGGAAAATCACCAAAATATCTCATCTGTACTTATCAGATTTAAAAAAAAAAAAAAAAAAAAAAAAAAAGGAAGAGAGAAAGAAAAAACCCATCACAAACAAACAGGAAAAAAAGTAAAAAAAAACACCAAAATATTTAGTAGCTGCTGTCATTAAAGCAATAACTCAAACTTTGTATTTTCTTTAAATTTACATAATAGTAGTCAAGGAAAACCAAATTTCTTTCATAAGATAGTCAATGTTTAGGATAGAACTATTAAGATACCATTTTGGGAATGTACTCAATACTTGCTCATATGTATTTCTTTTGTACTCAGCTCAACAGTTAAAATCATTTTTTTTCCACATAACAGTACAATAAGTTGGCACAATATTTTGAAGGTTAAAGGAATTACACTTTCCATTTGTTTGGATTTTGTTTACTTGCTTTGTTTAATCTCCAGCAAGAAAACTTACTCCCAAAATGAAGGCAAACTAGGAAACAGAAGTGCTCACTTCTTCCTAAAATCCTAAAATCTGATGTTTTTGTAAAGTTCAAGACTTCTGTGCTGATACAGGGCTGGCTCATAACATGCATTATGACAGGAAAATGCAAATAAGATGCCTCTTCCCCAAAGAGGTGAAGGTCATCATTTAGACAAGTAAAAATTTGTAAGGATGTTGCTCCCAAAAAGACCACTTTGTCTTGCCAGTTATTCTTTAATTACTGTCTGTCTCCCTCATTGGTACTGGAGGATGGAGGTAAAAAAAAAAGAATCACAAGGAAGTGAACAAAGGGCAGCAGCAGAGAAAGGGAAAATGTTTAAATGCTTCCCATTGCTGGCACGAGACTTGCCCTGGAGTCTCTGCTACACCAGAACTCCTCTGAGAAGCATAAAGGGATTGTGAAGGAGAATTTTGGAAGGATTTGTATGATTTACCTTCTTTTCAATTCAATTCTGTAAAGGAACAGAGTTTTTCAGGTTAGAGGAACTTGCTGTGGCCCGAGGCAGCTGTTAATGGTTCTAGAGACTGTTGGCCAGTGGAGTACAGACCATTTATTCTTCCTCTGACACACTCTACACCCTCTGAATTTTGTTATAAGATCTGAGCTTTAGTGCTAAGCCTGGCAGAACTTTCCTTTTTTCCTTCTTGTGCTTTTTATGCCTCATATCTATTGCTTCCCTATGCCTTTTAAACTGTGTGTCTCTTCAGTGGTGGGGAATCACCATAACAGTGAATAACCCACGGTAAAACGTTGATTTTAAAATCTTCACAACCTGTCCAGAAAGCATTTAAAATTGTCTTGAACGTTTTCAGTAACTGATATCAAGACACTGAAGAAATTCTAGTCATCAGACTTCGTCAAAGTATTTTCCCGGGCAAAATAAGGATACTATGTGGGAAAGGGGGTCTCATACAGAGAAACAGGCAGCAATCAAGACACAGAAGCTGGTATTTTGACTTCTAAATCAGTTTTTCACCCATTAGATCTCATCTTCTTGGGTTAACATATACATTATAATGTCTCCCAAAATTTTGCATTGGAAATCTGAGGATGTTTTTCTTGTTTCTTCCCGATACCTGTTCTCTGTATGGCAGAAATTTATTTTGTCTACAAGAATCCACGAGATAACTTAGCTTTTATTTGTATTTTCTCACACATTAGACTCAAATTCAGTGTATAGATCTACTCTCAGAACTCTCATTTCTCTCTTGTGTTCAGAAACCCACTCAAATTCTCCACAAATTTTAACCTACTGGCAATTTTGGAGCTTCATCCTTTTATTCATTAAATTAAGAACTGCAGTTTGCAGCACTTGCAGGAAGATTAATCAGAATTCTAAGGATCAAATTAACTTTTGATCTAAGTAACATCCATTATAATAAGTGTATGCCAAAAATCTCACTGATGGAACTTTAAGGATAAGATTAAGAAACGGATGTGTAATGTCCCATTGAAAAAACAGTTGTAGGAGGAACAGGATCAAAAGGAGGAATGGTGCTATTTGCCAACCAAAAGAAAGAAATTTCCTCAAAGAAACTGCAATCATTTAGTAGATAAAAGTGCTATTACAAGATTCTTTTATCTGCAACAGCACTTCTGTATCACTCTCTTCCTTTTAACCCTTCAAATTGTTAGTCAAGGGATGCAATAATTCCAAGTTATCCCCATTTAAAGTTCCCAATTAAAACTTTACATGATCTCCAAAATACATTCTTTCTTATTAATATTCACAGAGAAGAAATCATTAAAACTTCAAAATTAACTGCCCCAAATTCTTTACACATGTAACACTTCTTGAAACATCTCTAGGTTATAGAGCTTTTTTGGAAAGCCATCTCTGTAACAGAAATCAGAGTGGTCTTTGAAGAACAATTACTCTTGCTCCTTTAATATCTACCAATTCTCATTAAAAGGATTGAAAGACCTTTACATCATTTTATTAGAAAGAGCAGAACTGTGTGTTGAACTCCTTCATTAGCTGTGAAAGACTGTTCTAGGTCAGGTCTTTGGTAGAATCCTGTGATATGAGAGGGAAGGATCCTGTTCAAGACAGTCATTCACAGCCTGAGCCTTCAGCCAGAGGAAGGCCAAGAATTCCTGAAACCTGGCTTGTAGCTGCCTCAAAGGCCTCTTATGCCAACACTCAAACTGCCAGCACAGCACTCAAACTTCTGGCTCTCCACCTGCTCCTGTTGACTTTTCTTCACCTGAACAACCCACAAAATTTGAAAAGCCTCTGAAGTCAGTCTTACATTGATTTCACAGGTGACACACATGATTTCACATGTCTGCTCTAAGACAACAACATCACAGCTCAATGGCACTTCCACATGTTTTGTACAAGAAGAGAAGAAGCTTTGGGCTTCACCTCTACATCATTAAGGACCACATTTGGAGCAACTCAACCATGAGGTCTTCTTTTATAAATCAGTAGAGGGGCATTGAATTAAAACATGATCCAGAAGTTTGTCTCATTGCCTGTTGAATGGCAGGAAGTACAAAGAGAAAATGTGTGCAATGTTCAGCCCAGCTCAGAGAGGAGAACACAGCTCTTATTAACACACTTACTGAAGTTATGTGCAACTTTTCGGTCTAACATGATGTGCTGATTCACTGAAGGCTCATTGCCCGAAAATACTGCTGTGTCCTGGATCTGGAACTGTTCACAGAGCCTGGATACATCAATTTTCTTCTTAAATGGGTCACGTGATCCCCAGACAGATTTGTGAATCTAAAAAGATAGGAGTGACACAGGGTAAACAGAAAGCCAGAACAGAGGCACTTTGTTCCATCCAAACACAGAGAAGGTCATTTTGTGGCACAGTTGTACTTTTATAACTATAGATGTAACACTATATATACAGATTTTTTTTAACAGCCACCATCAGTTTCATCCTCACCTTATCAGAAGGAACAACATCCCAGTGAAAGGCTTTGGTTCTCTTTGCTGCTGGAGAGAGGCTGCAGGGCTGTGGAAGGGCAGGAGGGGCTGGTGGTACCTCTGCCCTACTTATGGGAAGTGGAAGAGATGGTGATGCTGGCCCTCCTTCCCCCTCTGCAGGCTTTGTCTGGGGGCTTGGAGACTTGTTCAGACTGGTCCTTTCAGGACTCACACCAAAGTGCAGAGTCTCCTCTTTCTGTTCATTCAGAGGTACAATAAATTCCTCATAATCAGCTTCAGGGGAGGTGCATCCTTGAGATCCCTCCTGAGGCGGGGAGGCCCCCTGGCCCAGCTGACAGTACCTTTCTAGGAGAGACACCCATTCATTCTGGAGCTTGCCAACATCCTCTGGCCTGCTGTTTTGGACAGTAAAGGGTATTCGAAACCTGAAATTTAAGAATGTGGTATATAAACACAAGACAGTGTAAATAACATGCTGACTAACACAGCCACAGATAGTTCTGATTTAAGCAGAATGATATTCAGCACCTTTACTTGTCAAAGCAGCCCAGTGCTGCTGACTCTGACCTTTTCAGGCAAAGTTAATTGCTTATGTGTCTATGGTTAGAGAGCTGAAGTTTTGCCATATATTGACTTTGTGGTGCAGTTACCTCATAATTCCTCCTCTCCACCTTGGGGCAAGGTGAACAGCTTGTTACACCTTGCTGTGCTTGTTGCACAAGCAGAACCTGCTCACACATCTGTCCCACCAAGCTGAATGTGCATCTCCTCTTCCCTGACTCCTGCCATGACAACTAGACAAGTTGCTGTGGGCAGTATTTCAGTTTCATGATGTGGCACTTCTGATTCCTCCTGAAAATCCTCATCAAATCACTGCAAAGCAATGGGAGCAGGAATCTATATAATTCTGATGGCCTCATTTCTCCAGTACTCTTATTTTATTCTGAAACATTGAGGCCCCCTGTTGCTTGACCTTGTTTTCAGTACTTCTGCGTTAATAAATTATTAATTACCAACTATACTTACAAATAATTGTGATCTTTGGTCTGAACTGAAAAGGTGCTGCATCCATTCTCCTTGCTGACACTCACATCCCCACCTGACAAATTAATTGTGTTTGCTCCAGGGTCTGCAGTCCTGTTCTTTCCTCCCAGACCTATGCAATATAAAGTCAATTCTCCTTCACGTAGTTGCACCAAGTACCTGAAGGACAAGGAATGGACATACAGCTCATTCTTCATTGGTTGCTTAGTTACACAAGCTTTGCTTTTGTTAAGGCACTTCCTAAAATCAAAAACTCTCCACATTTTTACAGCATCTTCCATGGGACAGGCAAAAAGTATCAATGCTAAAGCATAAAGGCTTTGAGATATTCTTATTTGAGGGCTTCTTATTCTTATCTGACACATAAGTAAACTGACACCAACTCTGAGCAGCCTGCCATGCCCAATGAGAGCTGAAACAAAGATCTGACCATCAACTAAAAATCACCCAAGTCCTGTTAATTTTTTAGCCACGCTCTGTCCCTCCCACTCCACTTATTCCTCTTGTTTGGGAGGGTGGATCACTTGGACTATGAGCTTTTAAAGGAATCCCCTGTGTGACTGAGCAGTACATAATAAGACAAGGCTTCAGAGCTTCTGTGTCTTCCAGGTTTCACTGCCCCCAAGCTATAAACAAGTCACCAAATTTAGTTCCCAGTCATATAGGTCAATATTCCTCCCTCCCAAAAATCCTATTACTCCATGGGAACTCAGGCTGGTCCCACAAGTCACTTGGCAGGAAAGGGACAAGGCTCAAGGGCTTCCATCAGAAATGACCATGGCAAAATTTGGGTGAAACCTATTTAAAGGACAAATTAATCTTGGAAAAACACTGTCTTGACCATACACAGCTTGTAATTCAGCAGAACCTTCTGCTTTAGTCTCCCCTCTGGGATTCTGTTCTGCTGCTCAAAACAAAGGTCCCCCATTCAAGAACAGATGAGGTTTTACTGTATATGGGTTTAATTCTTATTTAAGCATTTGTGGTTTCATTTTTCTTGAGGATTTCTGCCTTTCTTTATCATTCTGACAGTTCTATCAAACCTTCCTTTTCCTCCACTCTCTCTTTAAGGTGTGGCTGGTTGATTAAGGTGTTCTATGAGAAATTTAAATAAGTTTAGCTGCTCCAGAAGAATTAAACATAAAATATAAATTGCATCTATTCCCACATAAACAGTCAAAGTGATAAGAATTGTTTAATGGAGCTGGCAGTTATATTGATCTCTCCTTTCTTTAAGGCAGAGACTTATAGTTTAATCGGATCTCCAGATGCTTCCACCATTATTTACTTTGCCAAAAAAAGCAAAAAAAAAAGGAAAAAAGAGAGAGGATTAATATAAAGAAGAAAGCAACAAGGGCTTTGCTTCACAAGATAAATAAAAATCAATTTTTGTTTGTTAACAAACTTGTTAACTGTTGCAAGGTAACAAATCCTGGACACACTTGAGGATAGTGTTTACAAGACATGCAGGAGTAGCCTTTTAAAAACAATTAAAATCATTTTCTGTGGAGGGTGTTGAGATAATTGCTCCATGCAGATAATTACAATGTTAAATTTTTTCCCTTAGTTTTGCTAGACAGACTTTTTTCCCCTCTCTCTTTCTCTCCTTTGATAAAATAAGCAGTTTCCAGGTATTTTAGGAGCTGGCTCAGGGAAGGGTGATTTGTCTGTGGAATGGGGAGCAAACTGTGTAAAACCACTGGGGCTGCTTCACTAATCCAGCAACAGAACAAGCAGAAGCAAAAGCTCTGCTGATCTGGGATGGTTTAGGGGTTGAAATGGTGATGACAGCCCATTTCCTACTGAATAATGATTCCTGTCTCCAATCCCACCACCCTATCAGGCCTCCATGGCTGGTCACCCCCCAGGAGGGGAGTTCAGAACATTATGAGAAGGAATTATGAATTTTGGGGCAGCCATTTGGCCAGTGTGAGTCAATGTTCTCTAGAAGGACTCATACTTCTCCAGCGTCTCCTTGTCCTTATTACTGAGAGTGGAGGGAAAAATAAAGATATAAACATAAAGTCCCACCATTAAAATCCCTCTGAGCACCATCACCATTACATATTTGTGTTGCTAATGGACCCAGCAGGCTCCAGCACACACCAGAACTTTGGTTTGTTGGGACCACTATTGCACTGAAAGTTTACTTTAATGTTCCCATCTCATGCAGATTTGCCATCCACCTTTTAACTTTCAAAAGCAATTAAATAATTAACTCATTATCAGCAAATTAAAGTCTTAATGCATTTATCAGAAATTTTAACGAAATCCACAGCCCAGAGTTCATACTTCACCCATTCAGTGGATGCAAAAGTGTTCTGCTGCAAATCCAGCAGCCCTTCATGTATCACATCCCATTCTGCAGGTCTCCCAGAGCAGGACTCCACTGGTCTCTTGTATGAATTGCTCTGTAAAACTCTGCTCAGGAGGTATATTATCTAGACAAAAAGTGGCAGCAGAGAGAGAATACTTTCCATGTTAATTCCTTTGAATAAGACATCAATAGTTGGATTTTTCAAGTCCAAAGATGACAGACAACACTCTAAGCTGCAGCCAAATAGGTAAAACAAATGAACATAAAATAAGTAATTTATGCTAAACTACTTAACTGCAATTTGGCTTTATGCCCACAATTCTAAACCCATCAGTGTAAGGAGAATACAATTTTATTTTGAAGGGATTACTGTAAAACTTTACTTTTTTAACTCATACACAAAGCAATCTAGGACAAAGTGTCTGTTCAGATCAGCTCAAGTCCAAGTAGCACCCGATTGATTAAGTTGGAAACCTCAGACAAACCCAGTACAAAATGAAGGTTTGGCTACAGTGGAAAATATTATGGATTAAGGTGAGTGTGAATTTAAAGAGTTCTTTGTGCTGTACAGGGCCATATCTGATGTTCTTATTACTAAATACATGTTCCTTTTTGAGCTCTTCTGCTTAATAATCTGTTTTGAACAAAATTAGGCCAATCAACCACGAGGTTCTGCTCATCTGGAAGAAAGGTTTCTGCATGTGGGGTGAATCGCTGGGTTTTGCAGGGAATTAATCTTTCTGGGGAAAAAAGCCCCCTAAGAATGAGTCACAGCAGAAGTTTGGATGCAAATTCTTCCATGAGGTTTAAATTTTGTACCTCATCCTAAATTGTGCAGGATGGATTCAACGACACAAACTCCAAGAGCTGCCCACCCCTGGACACCTGCATTCAGGTGAAAAGCTCATGACTTGGCTTTCTCATGTTTCAGTAGAACTCAAAAGGAGCTGAAATCTCAAAGTGAAGCAGCTCATACAAAATCTCGCAACACTGAATCATTCAGTTAAACAATTAGTTGTACCTAGACTTCATTCCTCTGCTAATTGTGTCATTTCAGCTTCTTTTGATGGTGAAAGATTAATTACTAGGTCTTCTTTTCACAGCATCAGGATGACCTTGTTCATTATTAAAAGCAGGCATTTTAAGAAGTACCTTATGCAGAGAATAAAAACTGCTTAGAAAGTTTCAATTAAGATTCAACTGTACACATCACCAGGGTTTTTTTGCTTGTTTTCATCCACTCTCAGAGGGGTTACATTCCAGGTGTAGTTGCAGAACTGCATCCACTTTCATATCATGTCTCGAGCTGGCTTTACATCTGCAGTCCCAGTGAACTGTGCCCAAATCCTAAGGCCAAACTTTATCTTGAACTCCCGTCCCCTTTGTTCTGAGCACAAACACACACGGAATAAAGACATTTCTCCTTTTTTGCTCGCACAAAGCACAGCATAACAATGATTGGGACCTGCTGGGTACCACCAGCACATCAACTGTTATTTATAGCAATCTGTCCATGGCATTATAAAAACTTACCTTCCTTTTATCATCAAGAGACACAGCTTCCAGCTCATAATCTTGTCGCCCATGAAACACAATGCTGAAGCGCCTCCTTTCAGTGTCTTCACAGGCTTTGACTTGAGAGAAAGGGAACTGTTTCTTAATAATTCCTTTTTCAATGTTAAAAATGGTCCTTGTGTTGAAATCAATCTGGAATAGAAGATTCTTCATTACTTGACTCCATCGCTTCTTGTCACAGAAAGGCAAAGACAACATCCCAATATCACCATGCAAAGGCATTTAGGGAAAGGACCAGCTCAGAATAAATAGGATAAAAAAATGACATTCCATCATCAAGATGGAATTACCACTGTATGGTAATAGAATATTTGTTTTAGTTACAAAACAGATATTCCGTGCAGATGTGTTTCCCTGTCTCTTTTGATGAATATGTATCAATTTATCACTCTGAAACATTACTTGTTTTTAAATTCCCCTTGTCTCATACAACCCAGTGCAGAATCTTCCCATTCAGCAGCACTGGTAGCAAGAACTAATGGCAGGACCATCCCAGCAGAGGTTCAGTTACTCCTTCAGCCTGTGCCCCAGCACTGAAATGCTGTGAGGGTGGTTATAGCAGCAGCTTCCATGTTAGGAAAAGAGGGGACTGTTGAGGGATTATTTTCTGATATAAATATTACTGTGTGTTGATTTAGATCTTGCCTAACATATAGGTTTTTGACACAGAATCACAGAATGGTTTGGGTTGGAAGGAGCTTAAAGAACCTTCCATTCCACCCCCTGCCATGGGCAGGGACACCTTCCACTAGCCCAGGCTGCTCCAAGCCCCATCCAACCTGGCCTTGGACACTTCCAGGGATGGGGCAGCCACAGCTTCTCTGGGCAACCTGTGCCAGGGCCCCACCACCTTCTGAGTAAAAAATTTTCTCTCTTAGTTTAAAACCATTCCCCTTGTGTTCTCTTACTACCTGCCCAAGTAAAAAAATCCCTTCCTCTCTATTTATACACATATATATATGTACAAATAGGTGGAGTAATAATAGCCAATAAAATAACTTTAGTGCAGTTTCATGGCTATAACAATTAAAAATTGTTTGCTTCAAGATGAGATCCTTCTTCTTCCACTGCCCAATCTATATTTGCAGGGCTAAAAACTTGTATGTGCTGCCCATGCCAACCAAATGCCCACACTGTGGCCTTTCCCTGCCTTCTGTTTATAGCTGGAAACCTTCAAAGCAGAACCATTCTCATTATTATCTCTGACTTTTGAAGGCTGCTGTTAAACTAGAGAACTGAAATTAAATGACTCCAGATTCACAGACTGATAACTTCCACATCTACTACAGCTCTCTCCATTTTTTTCCATCAGTTTTATGTCTAAAGAAATAATCTTTTAGTTCCAAAACGTGGTGGATGTTGAGGGAAATAAGGAGATTATACATTCTACAGTTTAGATGTAGTAAATAAAAAATACCCTCTAGCATATGTGATTTGGACTTGCTCATTTTTAAATTTTGTCAAAACTACAGGAAAACTCAGTGAAATCCAGGTCCCTGGAAACAACATGAACCCTTTGTCCCTGACTTCATGGAATCAAATCACCATCAGGTGTTGTCAACACAAGTTTGCTTTAATATCATGCAAGTCAATAAAGTCTTAAGGGTTCATGATATCCAAAAAACAATTCACAGGGTAGAGTAACCAGAGACAAACTGCACAGTCTGCCAAATGCACCTTGAGTATCCCAGGAATGTTTCTTCCCAAGGTTTTAGTGGGTGCAGTGGAAGTGATGTCCTGTCAAAAGGCACAGATATTTAGATGTGTTTACATCACTTGTATGCATTTACTCTTGGTAGTTAATAAGAACAACTCCCAGGCAGAGCCCATTATCATCCATCACCCTGGGGACAACTCATGTTTTGCGGTGGTGAAATAACCTCTTAGATCATCAGGTCCCCTCCACAGCCCTCCCAGGGGCCTCAGTACAGGGAATGGCAGATATTACCCTCAGAATACTTCTGGTGTAAAAAGTAGAGATTTTTTTCACTATCTTACACCTCTCTGATGGGCTGCTGAACCACAGGATTTTTTTTAAGCTGTCCACTAACATTAACCCAGCAACTTCAGCATAATATATTTTTATGTATTGCTCCAAAAGGGATGATCTTTCAAGTTACCTGCAAAATTCGCTTCTGCCACCGATAGTGTTTGTATTTGTAGATAATGAAGTTAAATTGTGATCCAGTCAACAAATCCTGGGAATCCTGAAAAACAGAACAGAAATCAGCCATACATCCAGCTCTGGGCTAAAGTTTGTCCACTCAAATCCAAACACATTCTCAGGTGAAATGTCCCTCAGTAGACAGTGTTTAAACAGCTCTAGAGGCTCTGGAGAAGAATTGCACATGGAGATGCACAGCAGCATCCTCCTGGCCTTTTTTAATCACATTAACAAAGATAGAGAGAGACTGTTTGCAAGGGCAGGGAGCGACAAGGGGAAATGGCTTCACACAGGCAGAGAGTGGGGTTAGATGGGATATTGGGAAGAAATTCTTCACTATGAGCATGGTGAGGCCCTGGAACAGAGAAATTGTGGCTGCCCCATCCCTGGAAGTGTTCAAGGCCAGTTTGGAAGGAGTTTGGAGCAACCTGGGATAGTTGAAAGTGTTCCTGCCCCTTTTGCGGCATCGACACGGAATATCCATTCCATAGGACACAGGCACCATCAGCCATCAGTACATGTCCTGTTTTGTTAGAAACTTGAGTGCATTTGTTTGCACAAGCTGGGATTGTACCTTTGAAAACAGTACAGACATGCTCCTAGTGCTCATACATTTGAATATCTCGCAAAACAGATCAGAGGAGTGACCTTACCTTCTCAGTATACACCTCCTTCTGTGCCAAATGCAAAGCCCCCTCAATGCTCACTTCTTTATTTTTCACCATGTTCATAATTTTGAGGATCTTTTCCTGGCTTAACTGGAAAATAAAAAAGTCAACCAAATGTTTTTAGAGACTGCTTTTTCATGTGGATGTGGAGGACACAGAGGGCTCGTGACAGTTACAGCTCTAGTGTCTGCCATAAAATTACAATTTCATTCATATTTTATGTTCTATCGACAACCTGCCCAGCAAATAGAAACTCCCTTTGAAACCTGGTAAAAGTCCACAAGATAGCAAATACACAGGAGTTTTTACAATTTTAGGGGATGGGGTGGTAATATCTGGAGATAAAACTGCCGGGGGAAACCTTTTTTAGTTAGAGTCTGGCAAGAAGCGAAAACATCAATTTTGCTTGCTCTCCTGTGTCTTACCCTGAGTGTGAAGTCCTGTATACCAGATAACTTGAAAGAAAAATCAGGAGAATTTTGAAATTTTCAGGGTGAAGAGGGGGCAAACTGTTGTTGGTAGCAGGAGGTGCAGCTGTCCCATGAACTTAGTGAACCACGTTAACAAGTCGGTGTTATACTTCCCCTTTCTTTTACCAAAACAGCTTCATGTGCTGCCAACCAGCTTACACACAAATTTCTGTCACTCTTGAGAGAACCAGGTGGGGACTGCAATGGCAAACAGGAACCAAGCAAAGAAAAAAGGCAAGTGGAGTCACCAGAGACCCAGAGCTACAGCTGTTACACCACTGGCAAAGCTCTTTCACAGACTTTGTAGCAGGAATAAACCTTCCTTTGAGACAGACCAAAGAGCTCCCGTGTGTGATATCCATTCTTCAATAGCAGTAGAATCGGGAATTGGAAAGGAATGTGTAGGTTTTACCACCAGAGCCCAGAAACTCGTGATATTTTATCCAGTAGCTCCACTACTCAGTTAGCTACAACATCCGATGTTCCCCTCCCCTGGGAGAACAACTTCACCACCAGGAGAGGAGTTACTGCCGTGAAGTCTTTCTTTGCAATCATCCTTTTCAAACTCTTCCAGGTGGGCATCCAGGCAAACAGCCCACCCCAGGCTGTGCAGGAGCAAGAGGAAGGGGCAGGAGGCTTGGGAAGGAGCTGGAGCTCACAAGGCACCTGCCCTTGCTACGTCTCTCTGCAGATGGAGCATCCTCTGCTAAACAGCCCAGCAGCACAAGATCCTCTCAGAATCACAGAATCATCAAGGCTGGAAAACACCTCCAAGGTCATCATCCAACCTGTGACCCAGCCCCATCTTTTCACCCAGACCAGAGCACTGAGTGCCACGTCCAGTTGTTCCTTGGACACCTCCAGGGCTGTGTTTCTTGAACACCTCCACCCATCCAAGCACCACAGCCACCTGACACAGGTCTGATGGGGCACATAAAAATAACCGGTCCCACCCCAGAGGTGGTAAATCCACATATTCTCTCCCTTTATTCAAACCATGCTACAGCAACCACACTTCAGCCTACTAGATTTCTAAAATCTGAACCAGTGTCTGACCGACAGACACACTGTTTTTACAGCCCACAAATAAAACCGGGAGTAAAAGAAATATTTTGGTTTTAAAAAGCCTTGGAATTTTCAATGCTAATATAAAGGTAACTTATGGCATAGCTCCTAGCTGCCAACAGTAATGTGAACAGTGAGGGAAGCAGGAAAACAGCCTGATAATTCATTCACACTTGCAGAGGCACAGGAGTTTCCTACAATGACCTCCACATTCGCTATTTGAATTTTAAACGGCCATATATTTACAACCTCACATGCACCGAGTAGGATTAGATCTTAACAAGATAATTCCCCACTGAACAGGCTCTGGGTGAGTAAACAAGAGTATGGATATATTTGGATTGAAAAATATAGTTTCCTTAAGGCTAAGCTCTGCCAGCTTTAAAATGCAAGATCCTATTTATTCAGGATAGCAGCTCTTGAGAGGAAGTTGTAGAGTATTTTTGCCTGTTAGGCCTTTTTGACATGGAGAAGGGTTCAAAGATTTTTGCAGCAGGATGACAATTTTTTTCAAATTTAATTTTTAATATATTTTTTCTTTTAAAAAAATTGTAGAAAGAAAGGCACCTTTGGCTCTGTGTAGTACTCAACTCTTCATTCTTCTTACCTTCACCGAGGTCTCCTTCAGACTAGAATAAAATTCTGCCCAAGACATGAAAGCAACAGGGAACAGCTCTTAATTTGCTTGATGATGTATGAAGAAAGCAATGTTTACAGGAGAGAAACAAATAATTCTATGTATTTCAAATTCAGAGAGTTTAGTTAGGAACTTAGACCACTGACAGAGTCCCTTCCCCAGAGACCACACGAGGCAGTGCTTTGGGGAGGTTATTTTTAACAGCACTCTGTTGTTTTACTGCCTCTGTTAACTCTCTTTCTCTCTGCACATCTGTAAGCAGGAGGGAAACATTTCAAAAGACAAGAGAGGCAAAAAAGGCACTTTTCAGCTTATGAGAACTGTCAAAATTATTTGTCAGAAGTCTTTTTGACTCACTTAGGTTTTTGACAGCCACACGTTAACATGGTATTTTCACTTGCAAACAAGACTTGAGTAACAGATCCTGACCTTTATCACTGTGTATTTGCAGGAGTTTTCTCTCAGCATGACACGATTTTTGTAGTGTTCATTCTCGTGTTTGTTTTGGTTATATTTTTTTCTTAAAAGGAAAAAAAATTTGTCATATTATCCACCAAAATGCCACTAAGTTAGTCTGTGCTATGTTGCCTGATAGAACGTGACTGGGACACCCAAGCAGAATGTTTTTATACAAGGCTGGATCACAAAACTTAGAAAAAAATTAAATGCTTCTATTATAAAGCAGGCACATTAAGGAAATACATGAGATTGTGTTAATAATGCATTCATTTACCTGCCAGGTTAAAGCAGCTTGTTTAACACAGATTAAATTTTCATCACCCACCCAAAATTCAGCACAGCCACGCAAGTGATTTGGAACAAAAATCAGCATGCACAATTGAAGGAAGAGTGTGGGGCTCCAGATATTCTCTGGAATGAGAGGTGAGGTTTTTATATTTTTGGCCTAGACATGGTATTAAATGTGTTTAATGGTGAGACAGGAGATTTCTGGCTTATTCTTGGGCACCTGCCAACACAGCACTGCACATGAGCCCTTCCAGGGCTTCCTGCCCCTCTCCATTTACCCAGCACCAGTCTCACTGGAGCCCTCAGAGGACCTCCTGGAGGGTTTTACATGTAGTCTCCACACCATGGAAACATCACTGTAATGATTCCATAAAGGTCCCCTGACCTTCCTGGGACTAAATCAAGAAAGAAGGGTTAAAGCCACATCATCTGAGCCATCCACAGTTGATTGAGTAAGGCAGTGGAAGGCACACAGGATATGGGTAACTGCTCAAGGATAGCACAGCAAACATGTTCCTCTGCCTTTTCTTTCTGACTCTCAGCCTTTAATACACACTTGTTCACACCTCCCAGGCAGCCACAGGATGGTTGTGACTCCTGTGCACTCACCTGAGACACCTGAGCTTCTCCAGGGGGGGCAATTCAACCTGCCTTGATATCTGACAACTCTTTCCCTTCGCTACCCGCAGAGGAATTTGAGCTACGTGGCTTTTACTCAGCTTATCCTTATTCTGTGGACCATCCTGCCCGAATCATCATAATATGACAGCAGCCTAATGCAAAAATACTCCTGGAATGTGTGCACGTGCACACCCAGAACCCTGGCTGTCAGTGAGCCCTGCACAGGATCACAGTCATTGCAAACATTGGCACAACTCGCTGAGGCATTATTTCAGCATTATTTAGGAGAAGATCATAGCTAATGTGCACCCAGCTCTATCGTTTCCTGTGACAACAAAACCAAGCCATGCAGAAATCCTGCTCCCTGTGCAAATGAGGAGTGATTTTTATTCAAGTCTAGTGAAGCTTTTCGCTGTTAAGGATTCCTTACACTTGTCCTTGTTAAACATTAACAGTGTTGAACATCCTCATCTACTCGCTGCAAGGAGCAGGAGACACAGCAGCTCCTGGCTCTGCAGGGCCCAGAAGGGAGGGCTGGGCTCAGGGAGCCTGTTCCTCACACTCTGTGCTCCACAGCATCTCCCTTTTAGCCCTTCTCAGGTCAGTGCTCCAAGGGGGCTCAATACAAGAGAAAAAGGTCAAGTAGTGGCTACATGTTGCTTTACAGAGATCTCATGAACTTCTGGGCATCAATCTGAATGCTGGTGTTGTCCACGCAGCCAGAAATATCCCGGAGTAACATACACACTTCACATCTTTTATCCAGCACCAGGTCATGTTTTCATTCATTTTGGAGTCTGTTTTTTTAATACAGCTTTCAATAAAAGAAGATTTTGGTTTCTATCCAGAACAGCAGGATAAAATGTCTTTGAGGTAAAGCCTTCTGAGGATTTTCTGTTGACTCAGTGCCTCCCAGCTACAGTGCACAACACTTTCTGCTAAGCAAGTAGAGTAGAGAAGCTTAAAGCTAAGAGTTGGGATGTGATGCAGTGATTGACCTGTGATGAAATTTAGAGTAGCTACTTCCTTTTCCAAGCTGTGCTTCCAAAGAAAACACTTATTATTTTTTGTTAAATCAAAGGCACTGGCTTACTTTACAGTGGATTATGCTGAACTCATTCTACCTGCATGTTGAACATGTCATTTAAGAGATTTTAACGGCAGTGGACACAACTTGGGTTGTCTTAAAGTTCCAGTTTGGTGTTATCAACTTTCATCTCTTAATATATTCACTTTCATCAGGTTTGAACTTGGCCCAGAGTGCACTGAGTGCTCCCATTTATTTACAGGGGAGTGGCTGTTTCCTATGTCTGGGTATCTGAAAGGCCTTCACTGGCCATTTACATGGAATATCAATACAGGTGACTGATGTGATATTTTGATGTGGCAATACCATCTTCTGTAGCCAGTCCTAGAGACAGACTAATATTATTTGTCAAAGAGAGCTGCTATTCGTCACATAAATTATCCATCCATAATAATGTTTTGCATTATTTGTTCGGGTCTATATCGGGCTGAATAGTATCTGTCAACATTTATCCAAAGAAGAAGGTATTCATCAAACAGTAGCTTGATTTCCTTGAAAACACTGGAAATTCTGTCGCTTTCAGTAGGAGCTGGAGGAACCTGAAGATATTTTGTTGTAATTCATTTCTTATTGATATAAGGGTACAGAGTGATTGATTATAACAACAAAGAAATCTCAAAGAGCTTTTTCCAAAAATATTTAGGAACTTAAAATGTAAACTGGTGCCCAGTGACACATGCATAGCACAGTGTGCAATACCAACTACTTCAGCTATTTTTAGTATTGAAAACATCACCATATTGAAGAATCTCAAAGCCTTAACATTTCCCCCTGAAAAACTGACATTTTATAAGTTATAGGTCTCACGTGAAGCAAACACTTCAGATTCTCCCTCGATCACCACTTAACAGACCAGCATGGACCCTCCTGCTCCAGCAGCGCTGAGAACTTGTCAGGAAATGACACTCAGAAAGTAATTACTGGAGTTTCACTGTGGAAACTCAAAGGATAAATTGAGTGGTGTTGCACGGGAGACTGACTCTGCTTTGTACTACTCAGTTTTTCATTAGTGATCCAGTGATTGACTAGAGATTTTGGTTGTTAAATTCATGGACTTTGACACGAAGGTGGAAAAGAATTGCAGACGGGTTGAGAGGGGGATTCAAATCCAAAACAGCCTTGACAAATGAGAGAAGCAATAATATATAATTCAGCAAGCAGGGGAAAAAAATCCTGATGTTCAGCAGGAATTACCAGCTTCACAAGCCCTGGCTGAAGCACATGTTTTCTGCAGAAAAAGACCCAGAAGTTAAAGCAGCTTGCAGAGTGACACCAGTTACAAACGTCCTGCTGCTGGAATAAAAGGGAATATTCCTCAGCGAGGTTTCAGGCAGTGGCACAGCCAAAACACGAGTCCTCCTGCAGCACTCAGCACTGAGAAAGGGTTCTGCTGGAATAGGGTGTGAAGTTTTCCATGCCCCCAGAAAAGAGTTGGAGGAGTCCAGCTCAGGACAATGAGAATAATGAGAGCTTTGGAAAAACGTGATTTGCAATTGAAAAGAGGAAGGACTGGATTTCAGAGCCCAGAGAAGGCTGGGGCAGGCACAGACCTGCAGGTACATAAACAACTGCTGCAAAAAGGAAAGGAGCAGGTTGCTCCCTGTGTGATGGGATGAGAGGAAATACAGTTTAAATTACAGCAAAAGAGGTTTGGAAAACAGTAAGGATAACACTGAGTTGTCCAGGGAAAACTGTGCAATCTCCCACTGCTAAGCATCTTTAAGAATAAAGAAAAAGATTTATGGAAACTGTGGGGTGCAAAAGCCTTGGATGGTGCTTTGTGCCAAACCCAACCTTCTCCTCATTTGAACCACAGTTTCCACAGTTGTTTTGCACTTTCCAAGCCTGAGTGAGAAGAACAGGTGGTTTCACTGCAAAGTGTCCCTTTTAGGGGAAAGTGGCAGTCAGAGATTTAAAGCTTTTAGAAAACTTCACCCAGGCTATGAGTGTTTATTTCCAATGCAAAGATGGTCCCTGGAAAACCCTCCTTCATGTTAGGCACGTGCAATTTTAAAGGAAGATTTTCAAAAGCCTTCAGGGATAGTTTTACACTGAGCACATTCAGTGCAAGAGTAAAACTCCCATTGATTTCCATGTCCTGCCCCCATAGAAGCACACAGTGTGTCCTGAATATTTTAAATTATACTTGATTTCAAAACAATACTTAAGTGTGAACTTACCTAGCAATTTCTTGGTGTATTGAGGTATAATTTAAATGCTGTAATACAAAATAGACTGAAATAAAGAAGGTGGCTCACATAGAAATATTTCAGTTAGTTACTAAAATAATAATGTTCTATGCCTTTAGCTACAGTAATTAAAATAATCCACAGTGATAAGAACTATTGAGGATTATCATATTTGCTTATTAGCATGGTAGTCAAATTAATCTTGGGCTATTTAACAGCAACATCTAATCATTTTGGAGGAAAACATGCATCTTTCTGCTCACAGGCTTACAATCTCATCTTGTGCCCTAATGTCTTGTAAAAGAAAGATTCATATCAAGCAAGAACAGGGTTGCTAAAATTATTAAATGTTGAACAAGACTCATTTCATTATACTCGAGGTTTATTAGATCATTTTAGTTAACACCTGTTAAGCAAAGAGTATGAAGTGCAACACAGAGAATGTAACACTGATTTCATGCACGTTTAACTGAGGATCCAGGGTCTCCATGAATTTTACATTAATTAGGTGGAACATTTAATGAACAAACCTTTCATTATGCTCTGATCAAAACACAGTCTGAGAGCTCATGGAAAATCCCCAAAGAGCATCCACCTGCTTGTGTATAATTTCTGACCTAACTTTTTCTTTTCCCAGGATTCTGATTTGTTAATAAATCATCCAAGTAAAATGTTTAGGTAAAAATGGGCTATTTCTCTTTCTCAATCTCCAACAGATTTAGCAGAGTATGATCCTTGTCTGTATAAATGTTATGTTCTGAATACTTGCCTACAAAAAGACACTACATTTTCCGAATAGGATCAGATTCCTCAGGAACAGTTCTCTGGACATCTATTTAAGGTGAGTTTTAAGGTCCTTTCTTAAACCCAGGGAATAATTTCTATCCAAAAAAAAAAAGGTTGGCAATATTCATTGTCCTCCCAGTTTCAGGAACTTGGACAATGCTGAGGATGAAACGGGACAGATGGAGCTCCAAATGGCTCAGTGGTGGGAAATTTAACTGAGGGGCTTCATCTTTGCCTGAGGAGAACATACCTCAGGATGTGCTTTATCCCTGTCCCACAGGCATTTCTTACCCTCTTTGTTTAATGGGCTACTTCCTGCTAAGCAGCAAACATCAAAATTCAGAGCAGCCTCCCTGGACCTTTCAACACATTCCCAAGTTTTGAGGTGTTTTTAGACGGATCAAGCAAAGGTGAGCTCTGATTCACACACAGAATGCTCATATTGATGTTTTAGCCTGACTCCAAGTGATCCTGGCTTTAAGGACAGGTACAGCCTCAAACTCACATGCACTGATAGAGCATTTCTCACCCTTTTCTCACTGCAGAACCCCCAGACAGCCAGGAGGACCAAGGGAGCTGAACAGTCTCCAGTCCTAGGCACCAGCTGACATTTGACATTAACTGCAAAGACCAGATTCTGGACAGCCAAAACATCAGAAGCCCCAAGAGATCAGCAAAGCATCACATTTCTGGTTTAGAGTCCTTCAAAAATAGCCCATCTCAAAGGCTACAAGAGCTGCTCCCAAGGCTGGGCACATGTTCATGAATATACATATCTGAAGATATGGGATCATTTGGCCTTATTTAAATGGAATTGATCCCTTGGTAAGTATACAGCGAAAATCTGCTTTAAGGTACCTTGGAGGAGATCAGGGAAATAAAAATTGGGGAGAAAAAAAAAAAATCAATCACTTAAGATAGGTGGCCTTTAACAAAAAGTCTAACAAAAATTGTAGGGGAAAGCCATGGGGATAAAGTACTTTAAAGTAGCTGATTAAAGTAAGGCAAGGTGGAAAGCAAAAGATCTGACAGCCATTCCACCTTGCACCTTGATCTTCCCAGCTCTCAGAAGACTTACATGAAAAACCTCAGGAAGGCATACAGTCAAGTTCTGAAAGGAGTCCACAAAAAGTTTAAAACACACATTTTTCTCAGACACAGTTTAGTTTTGCAAATGTTTTAGTGATTGTACAACCTGAGCTTTGTACATGTGCTTTATTGCAGGCTTTGGGGAGTGAAAGAGAGTGAGAAGTGGCACCATCTGGTTGTGGTTTCCTGTTTTCAGATTCTTATTCATGTAAAGCCCATTCTCGTAGCAAACATTTGGTTATTTCCACATCTGTGCTGTCCCCAACCTCCCCAGCAGTACCTGAGGTAAGAAATAAGAGCAATGATTCATCACTGCCACTCGTGCCTGTGTGTTGGTGCCAAGCAATAAACACACAGGTTTCAGATAACAAAGAAAGGGAAAACACTCCCAGGCTGGATATGTGCCTTTCCAACCCCACTGTTGTCAACAGCTTCTCCAAATAGATCCCAGCACCTCAGGACACTGAACAGAGCCAGATGGGACCTGCAATTTTATAACACTTCAGGTATTGTTACTTGAGGTGCAGCAATTCACTTCTGTCAGGCTCCAGGACTCAGTGTTTGGATCACCTGTTACACTGCTCTGCACAAACCTTCCAAGGCCAAGGAGGTTGATGTTGTGTGGAGACAACCAAAGGCAGGCACCTGTCCCTTCCTCCTCCTTGACAAACCAAAGAGCAATAAATAGGAGAAACTTATTTTCTCCCTTCAACTTCTCTGGGTTTGTCCAGAGTCTTGCCTAGAAAATCTGTCCAGTGGACATCCCATACTCAGGGAAGAAGTGGAACCATGCAAACAGGGCTGGATCCTCCCCAGCCCCCCTTGGTGGCTGCCCAGGATAAGTCAGACCCCTCCATCACCTTCTCAGCCCGTGTGCATCAAAATCATCCTTTTTCCTAATTGCTCTTTACTCCAGGTCACACACCAGGGAGCCTCTGCCAATACATCCCATCAGCTGTCCTAGTTAGACTTAGAGAGGAGTTTTCCACTACTCAGTTCTCCAGATAATAGACTTCCAAACACCCAAGTATTGAAACAGGTAGAATGCTACAAGACTGTATCTGGCAGGCACTCAGACAAATCCAATAGTGCTGCAAGCTGATGTATATTCAATTCTGGCATATCAGTCACTTCAGATTCCACTGTGATTATCAAAAGACTGCTTTTGCCTATAATATAAACCATTTTTTTCTCCCCTCCAATTACTTTATGGAAATTTTTAGCACAGATAATACATAGTATTAATAAATCCTCTCTAGCATGGCAATAGAAAGACTGATTTTATCTCTTTGTCCCTCTTCTTGTATCAGGAAAACCTCACAAGTTTCAACTTTCTTAAGAATAAAGCACACACAAATATTGTCTCATCCACATCTTCTGCAAACCCTTTCTGAAATATTCGACCTATCTGAGCTTACATTACATAATAATCAATTACATCAAACAATCTACTGCAAATTCCTTGCCAGTAAAGTACAAAGTCATTTTCAGGTTCTGAAATGCCTTCTCCAGTTACACACAACAAATAGCACTTTCACACAAGCCACAACAATTTCTGCCTTTACCTGTGAAAAAGTGTCTTGTGTTCTTGTATTATCCATGTCTGTGAAAATTCTATTTGTTTCATCAGTATCCTACAGGGTTGCAAAGTACAGTTTATTCATGAATCACACCTGCTTTTCCACACCACGCTGCTCGTTCTCTCTCTCTGCTTCTCTCTCTCTTATGAAATCTTGCAGCCAATGGCTTTTATTAAGTGTTACTTCCTTTTATGCTGAGAACTGAAAGAAACAATAATGATGCTTTGCTTCCTTATGGCAGCTCTGTGAAAAGACAAAAGAAATGTAGAAGTTGCTTGTTTGCTTTTCCTGAACTGATATTTATGTTCTGGGGACTTCCTGAAATCACCAAGCCATGAATATTGAAAATTTGATTTATTACTGTACATTGAATTTATCAGAACACCCAACACGTTAATTGCCCAAACAAATTTTGTGCTAAATGTAATGAAGTTTGCTGAGGAACTGCAAATACAGTGCTCAGTTTTCCCAGCAGTGTTTTTATGCACAGCAACAATCTTTAATACGTCTTCAAACTCCAGCATGAATATGTTCATGTTGGATGAAAGCACAAAGGCACCTGCAGCTTAATGTACCAGATTCCTGTAAAGACAAAGAGCATTTCAAACTTTGCCTTTGGTTTCTGTACTGGAGGAGAGAGTCTAGTGATTAGAAGAGGGAATTACCAGTAGGACATTCCTGAAATCTAACCCTGACTATGACAAAAATTGTTCAGCAGCTACAGGGAAAATATACCTCAGTTTTCCCACTGATATAAGGCAGCTTCTATTGCATCACAAAACCATACTGAAATCAATTTGGAGATTAAAAGTTATTAACAGACATGGCTGGAAAGTGGACTCTTCATATTTCGACATTTCTTCTCCTCCAAATGGAGGCAAAAGGGAAAATCAAAAGCTAGGAAGTATCTCCTGCAAAGCACAGCTTTTAAGAAGTGACAGGAATTGAAACATTTTGATGACGAGTCTCCTTCCTCTGCTGGTCTAGAGGCAGCTTTTTAATAGAAACACGGGAAGTTGAGAAGTTCAGTGCAGAAGAGGTGCCAATGGACCACTCTGGGCTGAGAGTGGTCGCTGGCTTGGCCCAGCACACCCATGGCTATAAATCCCACCTGCTCTTTCAGCTGATGCAGTTATGGATCCCCACTGAGGAGCTGGACTGATTTACCTGCCAAAAGAGGCAAATTCAGGCTGGAAGGCAGAGACGAGCTGAGGAAAACATCGCAGTACAGAGTTGACCAACACATTCACCTTGCAGCAGGTTGTCAGCATCCCAGACACAGACCTCAAAGCTGTGCCTCAGGGCAGGTTCTGGCAGCCCCACAGTCAAGAGCCTTTAAACCCACACTCACTGAACCAAATGGACCCAAGAGAGACCCCAATATCAAACAAGTGGGAGAGAAAGGATTAGGAATTAACTCTCTCAGATTACTTAAGGCAGTAGAAATTAAACGGAAGGTCAATATATGATAATATAAACAGGTTTTAATCCTTTTAACTGGTTAGAAGTCAGTCCTATTCTTTGAAAGAATGTTAACAACACAGGCCAATAATGTAACAGGGCCTGACTGAGCCCAGATCTTCTGTAGGAATATTTAATAAAAGATTTTCTTTCAATGTTCTCAATTCTGACTATTCTATGTCCAGCGTGAGAACCTGGAAATTTTTTACTAAACTAGAAAAAGAAATCATGGGAAATATGTTTCTTTGATAGCTATCTCAAATCATTTGGTTAAAATAAAATAGCAACTAATTCACTCAGAATCAAATTTCTAGTACCAGCCTATTCCTCCTTAGAGTCCTCAGCCCTTGAGGAACTATGATTTTCTTTTTAAATTAAACAATCCCAAGGAACTCCTTTTTATAATGTGATTATAGCAGCACAGAACATTTCAGAATGGGAAAATGACAGGTCTTTTATAAAGGTTCTGCGGAGATATCAGATGGCCTTTTCCCCTCCACTGCCTGCTGAACAGCACGTTCTGCAAGGTTACAAAGCCTGAGAGAAAGCAGTTAATCAGGATACAGCTCAATTGCTACTCTTAGAAAAAACATTTTCAATTAATCTGAAGTCGTTAATTACACCTCCCTTTAATAAAGGCTCGGGTGTAATTTTCTTTTTTTCCTCTCAGTTTATCGATCCAAACATATGCCAGACTCATGTGCTGCAACAAACACGTGGGAAAATTCACTGCTGGAATAAACTGAAATAAAATACTCTCCTCGATAAACCACATCATGAAGATGCAAATTATGGGGGAAAGAGTTTTGGAATAACTGTGGAAGAACAAGAGCACTTTGTGCATTGTCTGACCAATGTATGAGGCAAATGTGTTGTACCAGCAGTGCACGTTTCACTTCAGAAAAACATGAACTCTGACCATAGGGAATGAAGCTGGTGTCAGACATGACTTTGTAGGACTTCTTTAGTACTTGTACAAGGTGTGTTTGCTGCCAAGGGCCTTTTGCCCGTGCCTTACCTTGTCACGACCCACCTGAAGCTGCTGCTGCCCATCACTGACCGGCCACGACCCCCCAGGCTGGTCCCACTCCCACCTGGGTCCTCCTGACCTGCTTTCATAGAATCACAGAATGGGTTGGAAGGGACCTCTCATTCCAGCTACCTCATTCCACCCCCTGCCATGGGCAGGGACACCTTCCACTAGCCCAGGTTGCTCCAAGCCCCGTCCAACCTGGTCTTGGACACTTCCAGGGATGGGGCAGCCACAGCTTCTCTGGGCAACCTGTGCCAGGGCCTCACCACCCTCACAGGGAACAATTCCTTCCCAATGTGCCATCTAACCCTACTCTCTGTCAGTTTGAAGCCATTCCCCCTTGTCCTGTCTCTCCAGGCCCTTGTAAATAATATCTCTCTATCTGTCTTGTAGCTCCTTCAGGCACTGGAAAGCCACAATTAGGTCATCCCAAAGCTTCTCTTCTCCAGGCTGAACAATCCCTATTATCTCAGCCTCCTGGGTTTTAGGCTAAAAAGACTGACTTGTCTCAGATTTACTAACAGAAATTCTGAAACACCTTTTTCCAAACTTCCTTCCAGCCACGAGGTGTGAACCTCTGTGCCAGCCTTCTGCTTCCTTTTATCTCAGCCCTGGGAGTGACTTCACATGCCAGAAATTAGGGACTTCCCTACCTGTTTTCTGAAATGCTAAATCCCCAGCAGTTTTCCAATAGCATATTGTGGCCAACCCTGTGCAAACTCATTGTCTGGTGCTTTTTGTGGAAGTTAAACTAAAAAAAAAAACTTCCTATGGCCAGTATGATTTTAATCAACCTAAATATGCGTTTAATGGGCAAAAGTAAAAATGAATGTTTATGTCTCTTTCAATTTATTAAAAGAATTCTCCTAAATATTTTCATACAAAAGAAAAGGACATCGTGAAATAAGTTATTTTAAGTTAAAAAATGAGAGTTGAATGAAATTATTGTTTAAATAAATAAATAAAGCATTAACTTCATAGAAACATTTTTGCCTCTCATTCAAGCATGAATGTTCCAGCAGGGCTGGAACACTCTCAGAAAGTATTTAGAGCTGATAAAACAAAGCCTTTCACTGAAAACTTGTTTCACCTGAAAATTACTGCCTAAAACCTGTTTTATAAAAGGGTTCTTTCTTTTTTCTGTGGAATGGTGCTGAAAAACAGAGGAAGGCAGAGCTCCTCGTGACTCCATCACATGAAGGGGGGGTTGACTTTGTACCACCAGCACACCAAGGGTGCTGGTCAGCAGAAAGGAATGAGGGGAGACATGCTGGGGGTAAATCAGGAAAAAAAAACTGGGGGAGAATAGATGAGCAATAAACAGAAAACAGTTTGTTTTTCTAACAAAGAGGAAGAAAAGGCTGAAAGGACCAGAAGGGGCAGAGCATCCACTCCAAAGGAAGCATACTGCAATTGTATCACTCCTTAGACCAGGTAAATCAAGGAACTGACTGAGATACTGGATAATAAACATCCTCACATTAAGGGTTGGTGTGAGAAAGGACTTACATGTGCTGCTCAGTGGCCAAATGAGAGGCTGTGCCTTGAACTGCAACAATCCCTTCAGCTCAGCCTGGATCTCACAGGGACAAGAGACATCAGGCTGAGAAACTTCTGGTGCACAGGAGACCAGCAGAGAGGTAACTCACCTGTAGGATGTTGGGTTTGCTCTTTACATTAAATCTTTATGGTTATTAGCTGGCTAAGCACTGGCCTTCTTCCATCTGTCTGTCTGCAACTCCATCCATCCTTCCTTCCTTCCTTCCTCCCGTGAGCTTATTCCTCCTGCCATGGAAGTTTCATGGTTTAGGAGCTCTCAGTAATTTTATTTTAGTTGCTATTTTAAAGCAACCAGTTTGGCAATCCTGGGGGCCTGACACCCTTCATTTACCACATGAGCTGCCCTGCCAGGGAGCTCCAGATCACAGCTGAGACACCTTCAGCTCCTCTGTGCCCCCTCTGAAGTCAGTGATGCCAAGAAACAGAGCTGGGAATCACTGATAGGACAAGGGATGAGGGAGGAGTGGGGAGCCTGGTCCTTCTCACACCTCTAAGGGATAATTGTCTTTATTTTTAAAGAGACAGAGATATTTGGGGCTATATGACAGGGATTATTTAGGTTTTCAGGATGAATAGAGCCCTTGCAGTGTTCTTTGAGTTCACTGAAGTTTGGCTCAATGCAGAAGCCAAGAAGTAAAAAAATAGAAACCCCTAGCAACTCAAAAAAGATTACTAAAGATTATTACCTAAAAATCACCTGTGCTTGGTAACATAAGCAAAAGTCCAGTATTTTGAAGCAAAGAAGACCTTTTGGGCTGAAATGGACACCCTCCTCTTCATTTCACAGGGTGGGTAACTGTGGCAACCAGATCTGAACGGAACTGGAAAACCAGCCAAACATGTTGGAAGGAAACCCTGCCAGGGTGTTTTGGTTTTGCTGTTTCCTCAGGGATTATCTAGCACAGAAATTGATGGTACTGCAAATTCTAGTATTTCTATTTGACCTAATTTTGATTCTGGTTTTCAGCAAGAAAAATATCGATGCACAACAGTTTATGCTCCACTGAACTGGGAGGTCCCCTGTGCATTAAGTGCAAGGGGAAAAAAATGGTGGGGGTAGTGAATAGAAGATGAGTAATTTAAAATTAAAATTTCTGACAAGCAAATGAGTCTGTGAAACTAAATTCAGGTCGAGGGTGACATCTAGTGATGCTCAGCACACAATCCTCTCACAAATTCTGCCCGTTTTTGCAGTATTCTCACCCATTAATCTTTCCCAAGGTACACAGCTCCACCCAACTTAGCTTGTTCTATGTCTCTACAAATTTTTTTCTTAAACTGGAAGCAGAAATAATACATTTCAATACAAAAAACGAACAGTTTGTGTTCAGTTATTCCTATTGAAATCAGGCTCCTGTCCAAAACCTGGTCCAGTCTTTCCTGGCAGGGTCAAGAGGGAGAATTTCACCTCAATTCTCAATTTCACTTTATTTTTATTATTTAGTTTATAGCTGTGACTAAGAAATAAAGCCCGAGGAAGACAGGAGGGAACTGGGAGGGATGAGGTGGCTTGGACAGGACAGTGGCAGAGTGTCCAACCCAGCTGGACACTCAGATACCCAGGGAAAGGAGGCACTGGAGCTGTGCAGTGGAAGCCCATGTGAGCCAGGCTGGCTGGACATGTGGCAAACTTAAATTTTCCATATGTTTCACCAGAAATATCATAAAACAAATATTTTCCCATAAAATGTGGGTTTCAAAATTTTTCAGGCAATATGAGTTAATTTTTTAATCCATTCAATGTGTCCATTTTGGTAAATAGTGGGAGAATTCAGAAAAGGAAAAAATAGAGTAGAAACTAGGAGACAGAGATAATATATCTACTCATTAAAATGAAGAAGTTGGTACACGATGCCTAGTTGATGGAGGTGTAATTTTTTGGCTTCTTTTATAAAAGCAAATATTCTTTTCTCATTCTTCACTTTTTTTGTACAATACAGCTGCAAAGCACAGTGGCAGCTTGATACATAAATAAAGGAAATCTGTCATTAGCAGTGAGCTGTTAGTTGTTCCTCTGTGAATTGGTGATGCACAAACTACTTAGTTGCTGAATTTTGAACAACAAAATGTTTCCAGCAGTTTTCTGCCTTTGACAGTGGTTCATTGTCACCATCAAGGAGAGAAAAGCAACAACCCACATGTTTCTAAAAGTAACAATTCTTCATCTATGTGAACAATTTCCTTTAACTTCCTACTGTGTGCAACAAACAATAATAAAGGAAATCATGGAATCATAGAGTGGCCTGGGTTGGGAGAGATCTTAAAGACCATCTTGTTCCAACCCCCTGCTGTGGGCAGGGACACCTTCCACCAGATCAGGTTGCTCCAACCCCCATCCATCCTGGCAGCACAGAGGTAAAATCACTTACCTGAAAGGGGTGAGCCAACCCTGACAAGGAAAACTTCGTAAAATTATGATGAAGTAACAAACCCAAGCAGTGAAAAGTTCCTCTCAGATTTAACTGAAGCTCAATGGCCTTTAGGTAGCACAGATCACTCCTGCTTCCCCTACAGCCTGTGCCTTAGAGTCAAGAAAGCTTTGCTCAAGCTGGTGACACTACCCCAATTCATATTTTAACTTATTTTTTCAACTGCTTAAAAGATATTTCATGCAAAAGTCTCGTCCTATGAATATATCTGGTGGTGTCCCCCTGTTAATCTGGTGTTGCATACAGTGACACACATGAAAGCTAAGATATGTTAAAACCACACTATTCCAAGGTAAAAAGTGACAGCTCTGTGACACAAGATGGCACCAGACACTACCTGAACTTCAGGCTATTAAAAAGTGCACCATCAAAGCAGTATAAAATCGAAGAGCCATATACAAGGGTTTAAATGGGATGAGAGAGAATATGACAAACGCTTCAGTGACTGTGCCCGGGGTGTCCCCCAGCTCCTGGGAATGGCTGGGGCTCAGCAGGGGCAAGCAGCGAGTGCTGAAAGCTTCTAAATAGCAAGAAATTGGCTGTGGAATCAAAGAGAGAGCTAAAGCAACGCTGAGGGCTCTGAGGGTAAGTCGGATCACCCTTCCGAAAGCTGTGAAGCACAGCTGCAGCATCCTTTAATGAGGCACAGGGGAGTCAGAGGAATCAGGTTCCTCTGCAGTCCAGGATGGCCTTTGCATCCTGGAAAGAGCTCTGTGACCAAAGGATGCCTCTCATCCCACAACCTCCTTTTGAAACTTTGAACCTTTCATCAATCAAAACAGATATTTTGGTTTTGACAAAAGCTAATATTAAAAAGGATGATAGATTAGAGCTGCCTCCTCACCTTCCCCCTTTTCATTCTGATCATGGCATCCCAGACTGGGACAGCTCTAGTACAGTCCCCTCCTGCATTTTCCATCTTGGGTTGCAAGTGCCAGGGTCAGAATAATGCTAAAGGCATTATCTCTGTGTCTCAGGTCAGGGATGTTGCTGGCTGAAGCTACACTTGCAGATGTTCATCTCTGCCCAGGCTTTAGTCAGGAATGTTGCAAACAGTGACCAAGTAGTCACCAAAATCCTCACCCTTTATGCACTCAGTGGTGTAATTTAAGGCTCGACCAAGGCAGCGAGTCGCCAAAACTTGAACAAACACGTTTGAAAGGCCATCATTTCTGAAGTGGGGGCTATGACACATCACAACACTGAGAACACAGCCCAGCTCCCTAGGTGCTGGCTTTAAAAATGATTGACAAAATTGGTGTTCAAATGAGGAAATTCGTGGAAATAAAACTTGCCTTTGAGCAGCCCCTTTTGGCACAGTCTCTGGAAGAGCATCCCCAAGAGAAGAGGCCTGAGGGCACAGCCCTGGGCAACAGCAGCAACAAAACACTGAAATGGGTTAAATCAAGCCCTGGTGATTTTCCCTTCAGGAGTTATTCATCATTATCCCCTGTTTTACAATGTAGGGAGCACTCAGCTGCACTCTCTTCTGTGTTATCAGCCATAGCTGCTATTAGGAAACCTAAGCCCCCAATGTTAGCCAGTGGCAGGTTGTTACTAAGAGCTTTTTTAAAATTCCAGGCTTGGTGTCAGTGAGTTAGTCATCATCAGGCTATTTGCTAAGCTATGGAGAGAGCAGAGGGACATCTGCAGGGCTTGGTTGTGTTCAGTTATCACTTCCCACTTCATGGGGATATTGAAGGAAGAGATTACAAGGAAAATACCTGCCCAGCTACAGAGGAGAACACAGGATGCTCAGACTCCCAGACAATGAGCTTCCTGCTCTGCTTTCCATGGAGTCAGAGGGAAAGGAGTACTATATTTGAGGGGAAAAAAGGTATCTTGTAATTGAGATATAGGAATAAAGCATCAAATCTCAGATCTCCATTGTGAAATGGTAAAAACAGTATTTTGTGCCCTGACATTTAATTAACCAGTGAAGGAACAATAACCCACTAGGCAGGGAGTAAATTTACAGCAGTGACAGATCTCCAGACACCCTGTCAGCAGAGAGTCTCTCCAGACCTTCCACACCAGCTGGCATGGCTTGGAGGAGGAAAGGCAGCATTGGCTCACATAAAGAAAACCCTTTGTAATATTATCCCTATGTATTGTATTTAGACACCCTTACTATGTATACATATATATATAAATTAATAAGTAACAACCAGTCCGGAAAACAAAGGGAATAATAAAGCACAGGTTCAGAAAAACCAAATTCAGGGGAAGCCAGGAGGGGTTTGAAGGTTCACTCTGCAAAAGTTAGTGAAGCAGTGACACAAAATGCTTCTATGAATGAGAGAGGTCCTGAGGTCAGGCTTGGGTGGTTTAAGGTTCTGGCATCTGGCCTAGAAGAGCAAGGAGAAAAAACATTTTAGGAAGTTTCTAAGCAGCCACAAAAGTGGCCTTGGTGAATTCAGCTGCAATTTTCTTATTTCTGCCATCAGAAGTTGTTCAAGATGAGTGACAGGGGAACCTTTTCATCACAATGACTTTTCTGGTCAAGACAGTGTTCAGTACAAACAAAACCTAAAATATCCCCTTGTTCTCTTGTGTTGAATAGGAAAATATGCTATTCAGAAACACCTAACTAGAGATTACTATTAAATATAAAGATATGTAAATAGCCTTGTGTACTTGAACTGAAAAAAAAAATAATAAGGAGGAAGAAGAAATTGTATGAATAACTAGTTGTCTCTTCTGTTTTCTGTAATAAATGGACACAATGTTACATGAATCACATTTGCTTCCCAAATCTATTTTGCTTTCCAAATCAAAAAGATTCTGTTTCTGACAGAAAATATTCCCTATTAACACTCTGTGATTTGACATTACTCAAAACAACGGGCTCATATTTCAAATTTCAGAGTCTAGAAAACCTCTGAAACCTCTCTAACCCTGAAGAGCGTTAAAGTCCCATCTTACTGTTGAAGGGCAACATTTTGAAGGGCAGCAGTATGGCTGTGCATGTATGATTTGTTTAAGAGAGTTGTTTGTTATTCCCAGTTATCCCCAAACCATAACAAGTAAAGATTGCCTTGCTCTGTTCTGGAAGTTATTTGCAAAAGAAATGCAGATAAAAGCAGTGGAGTTGAATTTTTTTTTTTAACTGTAGAATGGTATCTTCCAAACAGAAAAGGAGTAGAACAGAAAATCCTTGAACAAAAAAAGAAAGGCAGAAGTTAGACCTAACTGGTAATTAAAATTAAAGGATAAGTCCTGACAGCTTCTGTCACTATTTTGGAAAAAGCAGCTGGGAGAGCTCTTCTGTAGCCAGAAAGAGAAAATCACCCATCCCGCAGCCTTTCCCACCTATTTCAGGAAAATCCCATACACTGAAACGCGGCTGACAACCAAGTACTTCACAATCTCACAGAATCATTAAGGTTGGAAAATGACCCCAAGGTCATGGAGTCCAAATTTTGACTGATCCCCACCTTGTCACCCAGCCCAGAGCACTGAGTGCCACATCCAGTCATTCCCTGGACACCTCCAAGAATGGGAATTCCACCACCTCTCTGGGCAGCCCCTTCCAATGCCTGACCACCCTTTCCATGAAGAAATTCCTCCTGATGTCCAACCTGAACCTCCCCTGGCACAGCTTGAGGCTGTTTCCTCTTGTCCTGTACCTCCTTCCTTGGGAGCAGAGCCCCACCCCCTCAGGCTCCCCCCTCCTGTCAGGGAGTTGGGGAGAGAGAGAAAGTCCCCCCTGAGCTTCCATTTCTCGAGGCTGAGCCCCCCAGCTCCCTCAGCCTCTCCTCATATGATTTACTCTCTGGACCCATTACCCTTCTCTGGTCTGGGAGTGGTTGGTGACTGGCACTGCAAACAATCCATCTCTGTCAGGTGAGAAGTGGCAGCATCAGGGAGAAAAAACCTTCATCAATTTTCTGTTTGTGGGATTTTTTTTTCCATCCCTCTTGTATGACTTCTCTGGGAGAAAGCAACACTGGACTGCAAGTACAGCAACAAATTGAGACACTCTAAGCATCAGCAGAACAATTTGTCCCAATATCCATCCACCCACAGCATCTGACAGCTCAGGAAAATCATCTTGAAAGCTTGCCAGTCTCCAAAGTCTTACAATTCTCTGTAGTGCCAGGAGTGAGGTCAGTCAGCAGCATCAGGCTTTTAAAAGGCCAAATGCACCCCCTGCTCAGCCCCAGTACCACAGGGCAATGAGATTTATAAAGACAAGAGCTTCCAGGGAGATGAGGAAGATATTCCAGGGATTTTTTGGCATTGATGAAGCTGAGTAACAGAAGGCAGCTGGCTCAATCATGTCTGCTTGTCTTTCACTCTGTAAAGGAGAGAACAAAACTGATACTGAGTATTATTAGTTTAAAGCACTTAAAATCCCTTGAATATGACAAAGCACCTGCAGGTGCTGGTGAGTGTTTTGCAATCAGGTCTGCTTTGTCTCCTTTTACCCAGGGATGAGAAGGAAAATCGTAGATGATGTCCAGAAGTTGAGTCTGTTTAAAATAACCTGTTAACTGGCTGAAATTATAGAAATACTCATCTGAAAGCTCCCTCATTTCAATCATCATCACGTGCCCCTTCTCACTCATCACCAAGTTTGCCAGGCTGCCTCCTCACTGGTGCTTTTTCCTCCAGCCAGGGGTGAAGGAAAATTTGGTGGGTAACATCTTAAATGATGCAAACTCCTAGTGCTTGGCTTCAGCTGGGATTCAGCTGGTTGTATCAGGCAAGGATTTACTCTTCCAATTTGAAAATTTCTTCCAGAAACCTGGTACACACATGTGTAACTTCTACTGTCCTCAGCTGATGTCAGATCTTGTCTCAGATCATAAAGTAATGTCATTAGCTATGTGAGAAATATGAACCACAATTTTTCGGAGGAACAACATTGAAATCTTTTCAATATTGCACCTGATACCTGACATTGCAAGTGATTCTGCAGTCTGTGACTCTGTTACCATAAGACATTGAAGGAAAAGACAGCATTTTAGTAGACAGCACTTAATCACCTGAGTGTTTACATCAGTTTCATCACAAGCCAGGTTCTTGTGAGGCTCCTACTTCCACGATTTTTGGAGTTTTAGAATCTCTAAAACATCCCAAACTGCATTTCTGCTATTTAGTATAACTTGTGATACCTCCATGTTTTCAGTGAAAAATAGTCAACAGGTTTTTTTCTTGAACTAAGTCAATACTCAAGCAATTCATGATTTAAAAGGTGAAGAAGATCAGAAATATCATTTACTGCATTTGTCAAGTGTTCTATTATCAAAAACTTAAACTCTACTAAGGCAGCTCTTCAGCACTGAATAACTCTGTGGGTCAGCAGAGAGTTAAGCAACCATCCTGGAGTGCCCAGATGATGAATTCAAGCACATGTTTACAGATATTCCAAACCAAAACACTCCTGAAATGTGCACAGAATTCAAACCCAGCACACTTTGCTTTGCTAAGATTAAATATTCAATCTTTTAAGTCCTTTTTTCTAAAGAATAAAACATCAGAGGTCTTCAAGAGTTTTTCACTCACTATTTTGGCTACTTGGAACTACAGGAGAGTATTAAATACCTGCTGCATGGGAGCAACCACATGGGAGCAACCATGCTCTAATTTCCTTCAAAATTTCCACTTTTGTCTGCCACAAACTATTGTGGGAAAAGAGTGAAAATAAAGGAAAGTGATATGCATTTATCTACCATTATCAGCTTAATCTCACGTCAAGCATTACACGAGATTTTTCATTCAACAACCTCACAAGGGAATTTTCTGAGAAATACTCCATTATCCACATTTAGCAGTAAATGTTACTTTCACTTTACCTTTCCCTGAAGATTAAATAATTTCACTAGTGAAGAAACAACTAAATAATAACAACACAAAAAAAAAAAGAAGCTTTACAATATTAACTGCTTTGTAAAATATGACAGAGGGTTTCACCAAGGAAAACTGGTCATTTCTGCTGGTAGCTTAAACAGCTAAATCTTTGCCTTCATCACAGCCAATATGACATAAACTACGCTGATATCCTCTTATTTACAGCTTTTTTTTTCCTTAGGGAAGAACATGAACAAAAGCATCCTCAGTAAGAGACATCCCAATAATTTCCACATTTAGCCCATTTCATCTATGTGGGCTTGGGGTGGGTTGTCCTGACAATTTTTTAAGGGCTCTCATAATTTTTCTAAAGATCCATCTGCTCAATATGAAGCACACATAACTTTCAGTACCAGATTCTCAGACTAGATAATAATTTTAAGTTTGGAAGCCTCAGCAAAGAACAGCCCTGGCCTCGGCAGATAAGCAAATACGATGGCAAGGGTGTATCAGAGGATGCTGTAAAGAAATGGTTTGCTGGTTCACAGAGCACTGAAAGTACAGGGCAAACCCCTGACAAATCCAGGCTTGTGCTGATGATACACGAAAAGATAAACTGTCTCATCTTTTCAGGTAAAAAAAAGGAATGGAAATTAGATCTTGCACTTTCCTGGCAAGAACTCCAATCAGTAGCCCAGAACACAGAACAGTGAAGATCCACTTTGCTCTAAACTCACTCTAAAAGGAAAAGGCCACTAAATATTGTCAAATCTGGGCACAGGTACAGTGTAGTGAGGTACCTGTGGGTGTCTGTCCAGCTGCCTTGCAGACCCTGGGCAGGCTCAGGCACAGCCAAAGCTGAGACATGAACAGGCTGAGATGCAAAAATCCTGCTGGAGTGAGTCCAGAGGAGGCACCAAAACAAACAAGCAGCTCTTCTGTGAGGAAAGGCTGAGAGAATTGGGATTGATCAGCCTGGAATAGAGAAGCTCTGAGGTGACCTAACTGTGGCCTTCCAGGACCTGAAGAAGCTACAAGAAAGATGGAGAGAGACTATTTACAAAGGCCTGAGGGACAGGACAAGGGGGAATGGCTTCACACTGACAGAGAGTAAAGTTAGACAGGATATTGGGAAGAAATTGTTCCCTGTGAGTGTGGGGAGGCCCTGGCACAGGTTGCCCAGAGAAGCTGTGGCTGCCCCATCCCTGGAAGTGTCCAAGGTCAGGTTGGATGGGGCTTGGAGCAACCTTGGGCTAGTGGAAGGTGTCCCTGCCCATGGCAGGGACATATTTTCATAATAAATTCATTGTTCATTTTTGCAGTCTGGCCTTCAAGCTGCTAAAAATTTTTATTTTTGTGGGGTTTTAAATTATTGTTTATAAAAGCACAGAAGAGTGTTTTCTTCAGTTGAACCGTCCAAGTTAAAGAATTGATAGCAACTACAGGGACAGTGACCAAGGACTTCTCTCATTCAGCACATCATGGGATTAAAAGGCTATATTGGTATTTTCAACAGCGGGTTTGTATTGTGAGTGCAGAGAATAAACAAGAGCACAGCTGAAATAGGACCCTGCTCTTGGTGTCAAATAAATGTACTCTCACAATACTTGGAGAGAAGGCTAAGCACAGGAACATTAGTCAGGGACTGCTGAGCCCAAGACAAGAGGTGAGAAGGGTCTTTTAGTCACTGATTTAAAATAGAAGATGGCACTTCACATACATTAACAGAGTTGCAAGGAAACATTCTGAAGTACCACAAGCTTACTGACTCACCATGATCCAGCAAAGCCCAGAGATTCAAAACTTTGACTGGTCCCACCCAACCTGCAGGAGTTCCATCCTGGATCTGCACTGACAACAGCCCTGAGCACATCCCAGGCTGCAGGTTTTCCCCTGGAGGCCTTGGAAAAAGAGGTGGAAGGGGCTACACACAAGGCAAAACTGGGGGAGTACACACAGACATCTCACATCCCTAACTCTCCAATCTTCTCTTCACCAGGTCATGGTGAAGGGAGGACCTAAACCAAGTTTAGGACCTAAACCATTTCATTTAATAGGCTCTGGATTGCAGCAATTGCTAAAGCTCTGCTCCCCTGCCCAAGACAAGTGGTTTTCACTATCTGGGAGATGGAGGACATGAATGTGTAACATCATTTTAGTGCATTTTAGTGATTTGCCACCCCTCAGATGCAGTGTAGCAATATCCAGGACACAAATCCACTGCCACCCTGCTTGGCACTGCAATAGTCACAGTCACTACCTCTGTCTCTGGCAATGAGGCAGGAACTGACAGCTGAGGGGCAGCAAATTCTTATATAGGTTGCAAAATATATTGTGACATCTCAGATCATGTAGGTTTTCCAATGCTGAGCAGAGAAATCCCCTTACACCTTTTGAAAATAAAGGCTCACACGTTGCTGTCTTTTGCGCAAAAGCAACTTTTTCCCATTTTTGCAAAGATCTCAGAGTCAGTTTGAGCTTGCTATCAGATACATGAGGCTCTAGCCCACTATTTTTAGCATTTAATGGGAAAGCTGATAGTGCCATTAATCCACTTTGGTATATAACATTCAATTTCCACTTCAAATTGCATCTCAGAGCAAATGGTAGCTTGATTCCTGCTGTCAGATATATTCAGAAATTTATGATGCAACGCATTTAATGACTTCCTGCTCTCAGCTGAAGCTGGGAAAATCTGTAGTAGTCTTTTGAGACAGTGTGGCATCAAGGGATGGAGCATTCTGGAGGGGAGCTTTACAGGACTATCACAGGATGTTGCTGAGGCTGTCCAGGTGGGCAGCACAGGACTGGAATGTAAATGGCAAAGCACTCCTGTAAATTGGTGTGTATGTGGGTGCCTCAAACCTAAGTGCCCCTCCACCAGCAGGTAGTCCAGAGCCAAGCCCAGAAGGATGTTATCCCTGCAGGGAGAGCTCTCCTGCACGGATGGGAGCCTTTGGATCCTGTGCTTGCCCTGGGAAGACACAGCCTCCACCTGCCACTTCAAAAGAGAGCACACGAGGACAGAGCTGGCAGGGAGGGACACCTGCCCAGCCTTGCTCCTGCTGGGCTCCTGCTCAGCTGCAAAACAACATTTCCAAGGGCAGTGATAGTTATTATGTCTAAAAATCACTATCTTGAGTGTACTCCATCAGCTCAAAAAAGCTGGAAACCAGGAACTGAAGCTCAAAACGGAGAGAGCTGCTCAAGACTTAAATCCAGACACTTGGACAGATGGAATATCTTTTCCCTACCATGGTATCAGAGGCATGGGGGAGATAGCTTGCTGCTATACTTGTTTAAAGATATTTTTAAGATATCTGCTTTAAAATACACCACTGTGAATTTAGGGAGAGACCAATTAAGGTCTTTAAAACGTTAACTGTAAAATTGGTGAGCAAGTCCCCAGCCATTTATTCAACTTAAAATTACTGCAGTGAATATTGTCCTTGTAAAACGATCATGTGGAGGTTGAATTTGAGATTTGTTGCGTCTTTCTATTGAATTACGGGTGCATGATAGTAATTCTGCGGGCTCGGAAGGAAACTGGAAAAGATTTGTGACTTTTTGAGCTGTGAGAGAAGCCTCAAACATTCGTATAAGTGATATTGTATGGCTTTGACTTTAAAATACTTCTCAAAAGCATGAGTTGTGAAGTATTCAGACACCAGCAGGTGCCATCAAAAAAAAACAAACTAAGAAAATTCACCAGAGAGATGTAGAATGAATAAAGTGCAAGGAAAATCTACTTTATACTTAATGATAAATGAAAATCTCCCTGGTCTTTCATAGGTTTAAATCAGTACAACCCCAGTTAAGACCAGTCACAGTGGGATCCTGTGAGCAAAAGAAGTGGCTGGGGAGAAAAATTCTTTTTTGAAAGAGAAAAGAAAGGAAAGGCACAGGGAAATTTGTTTCACTTCTCCATCAGAGATGTGTCTTCCAGTGCAGGTGCCCAAAGGTGCAGGGACGGTCCATCCCTCCCCTGGGCAGGACCCGGATGCCCAGAATAGGCATAAAGTTTTGCTGGATGAAAATCCCGCTTTTCAGAGGAATTTTCAAGCCAATCCCTCCTGTTCGGTACCTGCAGAGGGCGTCAGACGGTTTCAGATGTGCTGGGGATGCTGCACCAGGTGCTTGTGGCTGTCAGTCACAAAGGTGCTCGCTCTGGAATGGCCAATGCTCTGCACGGAGGACGAAGTAGGAGTTGTTTTTTCTTTCGTGCACGTATAAATCCCTTAGTTCTCTTTTCCATTCTTGCCACTGAAATAGCAACAGATACTTCTCTGAGCTGGAACATGCTGGCAACAAACCTGCCCCAGCAGACGGGAAAACTCCCTACTTTTAATCACCGGGAGAGCTAAAACCAGCAATGTGCTGCTGCCGATTTTTCCCTGCAGAGAAAACTGTTTGATGCCTGCGAGGCTTGAAGCTCACTTTCTTACACAGGAAAAAGCAGTGTGTGACTGACATAAAACTCGCTGTAAATGCATAATTTTTTTTGTGTTTCCACTTGTAAAAGTGACCAAAGAAAAGTCCAGCTTGATTCCACCCCATATGCACAGCAGCAGCTTGGAAGGACTTGTTTTCCTTTTTCTTTCTTTTTTCTCCCTTTTTTTCTCTTTTTAACCTGTGCTCTATCAGGTCCATAATCAGTTGTGAATTCAGCTCCTTTGCTGACAATGAATACCACACACTCTGCATTTTCATTTCAGCCTGTGCAGCTTAATGTCACCGAAGACTTCAACGACTCCACTCTGAACAGCAGAAGTGGCGATGGATTTTGTGAGCAGGTCTTCATAAAAGCAGAGGTCTTCTTGACTTTAGGGATCATCAGCCTCCTGGAAAACATCCTTGTCATTCTGGCAGTGCTGAAGAATGGAAACCTACATTCTCCCATGTATTTCTTCCTTTGTAGCTTGGCTGTGGCAGATATGTTGGTGAGCATGTCAAACGCCCTGGAGACTGTCATGATTGCAATCCTGAGCAACGGCTACTTGATCATTGATGACCACTTCATCCAGCATATGGACAATGTTTTTGACTCAATGATTTGTATTTCTTTGGTAGCCTCAATTTGCAACCTCTTGGTTATAGCCATTGACAGGTACATAACTATTTTCTATGCTCTCCGTTACCACAGCATCATGACTGTGAAGAAAGCTTTAACCTTGATTGTGGTCATTTGGATCGCTTGTATCATCTGTGGCATCATATTCATTGCCTACTCAGAGAGCAAAACTGTCATTGTGTGTCTCATCACCATGTTCTTTACCATGCTCTTCCTCATGGCCTCCCTCTATGTCCACATGTTCCTGTTCGCCCGCCTGCACGTGAAGCGAATCGCAGCCCTGCCCGTGGAAGGGGTGCCCTACCAGAGGACCTGCATGAAGGGAGCTGTCACCATCACCATATTGCTGGGTGTCTTCATTGTCTGCTGGGCACCTTTCTTCCTCCACCTCATCCTCATCATTTCGTGCCCGATGAATCCATACTGCATCTGCTACACCTCACACTTCAACACCTACCTGGTGTTGATAATGTGCAACTCGGTGATTGACCCACTCATTTATGCTTTCCGGAGTCTGGAGATGAGAAAGACTTTCAAAGAAATAGTGTGTTGCTGTTATGGCATGAGTGTGGGACAGTGCATGCTATAAACCTCTGGCTTTGGGTGGAAAATGCCCACAATAGGTGTATGCATATATATGTATGTATTATCAAGATACACAGCAGCTCACTTTTAATGCAGTGCCTGAAGGAAGGGTGCAGGAAAGAAAAATGCCTTCTACATGATGCCTTGTTTCATACTTTTCAGAATGAGAAACAGTTTCAACTGAATTATATGAAGTTTTTTAAATAGTTATAACAGAAGGAAATCCAGAGTGGCTTAAAAGTAGCTTAAGAAACTTACTGGGAAAAACAAATCCTGAAAGGGAATACTACCTTCTAGAGACTGAAAAAATGTTCTCTCTACCATTCATTTGTGCCTGTTGCTTTATCTTTGTGTCATCACCACCAAGTCAGTGTTTTCTAAAAGATTTGATTAGTCACCTCTGTGGAAAGGTATTCAAAAGCCCAACAGGTAACAACATTGTTCCACACCTACTCCTATGCCTCCACCTTTTAATGAAAGAACAGACTGATATTTATGCTGTTTGCTCTAAAGCAACCCAAGTACAATTTTGGAGGGGTGAAAGTAAACATTTCTCTTGCACTGAGATCAGTCAAATGAAAAGGAATCACAGTATCAGTGACAGTGTGATTTAAACAGCTGCCTGATAAGATTGACTCATATGAAGGCTTTTACATTATTTATTGTAATATAGGAGTATTATATCCTTGAATATTGAATTATTTTTTTAAGCTGGAATGCACTGATTAATGTAGTGTTTGGTCTGTTCATAAAAAGTCACAGAAATCGTCTTTTGATAAACCATCACTAATGAGACCCACAGATCTGACAATCAGGAATAGCTAAAATGCAAAATAATTTGAATCTAGCTTTGTGTAAAAGCTGCATGGAGTCATTAGAAATATCCACCTGGCTAAGTTCAGTTCCTGAAAAAATAAGATGTTTATAACAGATAGAACTTCTATTCATTGAGAAATTAATGTCATGGGTCAGTCTCTTGTTACTTAAGCTTTCCCCTGAACTCAGGGGATGGACACTCCTGCACTGGGAACAAGGAAGCAACATGCTCTTTGCCATCATTTCCAAACTCTGTGTGCAAGTCAGTGGCATGTAAAGCACTCAACTTCAGCTGCAGTAATTTAGTCTGTGCCTCTGCTTTTTGTAGGAATAAACCATGTCAGTGGCCTTCAAACAGCACTTTGTAACTGAGCAGAGGCTGATGCAGTTTGTGTGCAACAGGTACAGGCACTAGTGCAGGCAATGCCAGGCTAAGAAAACTCTGAGCCATCCTAAAGTCTATTTAGCACCTTTCTGGTACCTTGCTTTTAGGAGAGGCAGCATCCCAAACCCCTCAGGGTTGTCTATTGCTTTCAAACATCTAAAAGATCTCATTTGACTTAAGACTATCTTTTTTATTTCCTCCTCCTATTTCATTTGAATGGAGTTGCTCGGTTATTATTATTAGAGTTATTTCTGGGGCTCTCTCTGTCAGGTCAGGAACAGTTAATCCAGCCCAGAGCTTCCCCACCTATTCTGCCTCCAGTTCTGCACTCACACTGGTCCTGGTACCCTCCAGGCTGAAGGTGTTTTCCTGCCCCTGGCTCCAGATCCAGCTCTGGCTGCTGTGAGGAGTCACATTTCACACTTTGTAAATACTGGCCTGTGTTTGATTCTCAGCATCCTACAACCTACATAGGGAGCAACCCAACATCCCAATCCTATGGCCAAGGAGCCAAGAGCCATCTCTCCCTGTGCTCTTCCCACACTGCCCACCAGCACTAACCCACCTCATGTTCCCTAATTCCCTTCCCTCTGATTACACCCTAAATTCCCTGAGTTCTTATTTCCTCCCACAATCACATCCTCCAGATATCCCCCCTCCCAAATCTCCCACTGTTCCAACAATTACCTAATTTCAGAACAGAACAGGCACAAATGAAAATTTTCACCAATTTTGGGCAAAAATTAGAGAAAATCCCAACCACTGGCAAAGAATGCTTTCAGCCTTACCTGTGCCTCACAGAGTTCAGCACTACCAAGATCTGTTCTGTTAGCTCAGCCTGTACACTTTGCAACACCTGATGTGACACATTAAGATGAAATCAGCACAGGAAACCACACAACTGGCCTAGTGTGGAAAGACTGTACTTGTAAAAAAATCTCTACCTGTTGTCATTGTTCTGTATCTTTATACTCTGGAGCATGGTTTGCCATGATATTCTGCTCAGGTTATTGTGTATTTAGCTTTTATTGCACCTGATGTCCTACTTATTTCCTTTTAAAAGCGATTTAAACAAGACCGATTCATACTGTGCTTTGCCTTTAAACAAAACATCCGTGTGCTGAATAAAACAATCTGAAGAGATCACTTAGAGCCATGTTTGCTTCTATCAGAGCACCACATCATGTCAAACCAGTCTGTGGGCTGGCTCACAAAACTAGAAATAGAGTCTAACACTGGGCAAAACCTCTTAATTCACAGAATCATGGAATGGTTTGGGTTGGAAGGGACCTCAAAGCTCATGAAGTTCCACCCCCCTGTGACGGAGAGGGACACCTTCCACTAGACCAGGTTCCTCAAAGCCCCATCCAACCTGGTCTTAAATTCTAAACTCTGCCCACAGAGCTACACAAAAGTGAGCAAACACTCCAGATTTCTCAGTCTCACATGCAAACAAGTTGGGGAGAGAATCCATAAAATCCCCCAAAGATCTCTCACCCTTTCTGTCACCACCCTCCCCACAGGTTATCCACAGAGATGGGTGATGGGTTTGTCCAGCTCCAGTTCCAGATTCTCAGCTCTAACTCATACTTTGGAAATCCATGGTGCAGAGTTCTGCACAGAGCCAGGATGATATCCATCACAAGCCTGGGAAGGGAAAGAGGCAGTTCCATGGGACTGAACCCCCAACAGGAGTTACTGAATGAACACTCACAGCTACAGCTCCAGGTGTAACGTGGAAGTGGAGGGAAGAACAGGACTGTACCCTAAGGAAATATCCCTGCAATCGGAGGGACAGACCTTAACACTTGGATGAGAAAGGAATCTTGAAACTGGAAATCCCCTCAGTCCTCAGGGACAGCAGTCAGGACTCATCCAAGAGATACAGAAGCACTGGCAGAGCCCAAACCAGCATCATTTCCCAGCAGTGCCCCTATAGGTGTGTCCATACAGCAGAACAAAGACATCACAACACATGCAGGGACAGGAGAGCAGCCCCTGACCCGAGCTGGTAACCAGAGCAACATTTCTATCTCAGAATCTGCCCCTGATCAGAACTGCAGTGAAATGTGACCACTACCAGAGTTGTTACTATTAAACCAACATGTAATCTGTTCATAATAAGAAATATTTCTTCCTTGATAACAGTGTTGGGCTGAACAAGATATATGCAGTTTCCCCCTAGATGATCTAAGAAATGGTAGGCTGAGAAAATATTTTTTTCATCTAAAGGTGTCATTAATACAGATTCATTGATTCAGTTTGTCTGCAAAAAAATTAGGCAATTCATAGGCATCACTGTGAACTAATAGGATTAGTAGGATTAGCATTTGCTCAAAGACTTGTTAGAAAATCCTCATATATTTAAGACAAATATTTGAGTTCACAGGAGCATGAGTAATCCTCCTAAGTCAACTCAACACAGCACATTCTGTTTCTTTCACATTAAATTCAGCACTACACAGGCAATTTTCCCATCAATAAGTGTCTAAATATTTTATAATTGACAACATTTGTCTTAATGGACAAATAACAAAGTCCAGGCACAGAGTGCTGCCTTCAAACAAGGTCATTATTAGGGCCATTAGTACAAATAGCTTCATTACCTCTTCACTGAAATAAGATGGTTCTATTTGTTGAAGCTTAGTTTGGGACCAGGGTTTTTTGGCTGTACTTAAACCATTAAGGAGATTTTGAAGGAATCCAGTAAGGAATACAGCTTCACAACATACACTGAGAGCCCCTTTGCTGGGCAACACAGCCCAATCTCAGCTCCAAACCTCTGAGACGGTACAAGAGAAACCAGGTGACCTGGGCACTGAGACACCCAGCACGGGCACAGCAAATGCAACTGTTCCACAACAGCTTCTTCCTTCCTGCCCCACCATCCAAGAGCACAGGCACTCAGACCTGCTGATGTGAGATGATTTCATGTCTTCAAACTGACAGAGAGTAGAGTTAGATTGTATACTAGGAAGAAATAGTTTCCTGCGAGGGTGGGGAGGCCCTGGCACAGGTTGCCCAGAGAAGCTGTGGCTGCCCCATCCCTGGAAGTGTCCAAGGCCAGGTTGGATGGGGCTTGGAGCAACCTGGGCTAGTGGAAGGTGTCCCTAGGGGGTGAAATGGGATGAGCTTTAAAGTTCCTTTCAACCCAAACCATTCTATTCTATTTTATCCCTTTTAAATAAGGCACAGAAATCTGGACAGCATTCAGTGGGTTAGGGGGTGCAGAGCAGAGACGCTGACACAGCCTCCTCATCTCACTATAAATGGTGCTACCAAGCTACAATAGGGCTCTCTGCTGTTCCCTTTTCAGAACAGCTCTGGGTACAGGCACAGATCTATTTTTTTAATGACAACTGTAACACAATGCCCTTGATCAATCCACTTTCAGGTGGAAGGCAGAGGAAAGAAACACCTTTCAAAGAACGCTGCAAAGACTCATCAAAATTCCTGTCCATGTATATCTCTGTGTAGAATATTCAAATGGTGCTGTTCTGCTCAGTTTTGAAGGTTAAAGCTTAAAAGATTAAAATGCAGCCTTGTTCCTAAGTGGTTCAGTTAAAAATGTACATTAAGTGGGTAGAGGCATTGAGAGGAAATTTAAAGTAGATTCTTAAGGCCAGAGCCACAGGTGAACCCACTGTGCTGGCGGTGGTGCAGCATCCCAGCTGCACGTTTCATTGTGTTCTTTCCTGGGCTGGCAGGTAATGGGGTCACTGCTCAAGTCAGATGTTACACTGATGAATGGAAATAAGCTCTATCAGATTCATTCGAAAGAGAAAAACATTGCTTTTGATGTTTCAAATCTGTTTGGAAAATAAACATCTTTTTGTTCTTCATCCCAGTCATTATATATTTCAAAAGCATTTTAAATGGTAGCACAGGGCTCTGCTCATTCATCACTCTCACAATTTACACCTGTTAGAGTCAACCTAAAATCACTGGGTGAGGTCCCAACACAGCACTAGGGCTGATTTCAATAAAAGCACATTTCCATCCCACTCACTAAATCAGTGTTATACAAAGTAGCCCTAAATCTGCCTGATGTGGAGAGGATTGGATGTCACAGGCAAGTCAGAAATGCTTCTGAAACAGAAACCATAAAAACTGTAACATGCAAATTTAGTGTTTGGACAATGTGTTGGTTGGTGGGGCGGGAGTCCAGGGGTGGATACTTTATCAGGAAGACCAGGACCTCAAAGAGTTAAGATAAATTTGTGTAATATTCACATCATTCTGAAAACACTAGTGAAAAGTAGATCTACTTGCTATTTTTACTCACTCAGCTGACTGTGCACAAGAAAAGGACATACCTGCTTGTTCTGGGATGGTGATGGAAATATATTTATTACCTGGTAAAATAAATAATCTGAAACTTTCATAGTTCCACAGTTAAGTACCTGCCCTAAGCTGTTATGAATTTCCAAGGTTCCTTTGTCCTGTTTTATATTTTTCATTTGTTTGTTTATGAAAACACAGTTTTGATTTGAGGCTATTTATCTCTTGTGATTATAAACAAAGGCACTGCTCAAGTGAGATTTACTTAGGAAATCCATAAATCCATGATGTTATTGCTCAAACTGTCTCCATGAGTAACAAACGCAGTCAGAATTCACCTTCAAGCCCAACTGATGCAGTTTGGGTTTGTTCTGTACCTATTACTGATTCAAGGCCAAAAATGAACATTCTAGAGAAAAAATGAAATATAGAGAGCAGTCCTAATTCACTGCAAAGGGGAGAACAGGCAGCACAATACTTTCAAGACATGATTGATATAATCATTACTATTTCAAGGATATTTTCAAGGATCACTACTATTTTTGGCATATGCTGCAACTGAATTACAAAGCCAGAGGCCAAACATTATGGACTTGAGACTACTCTGTATTAACATATAAATATTATAACCAGGTATTTATCAATGTAACAGTGAACACACTTTAAATTAACAGGATGAAAACTTTGGGGTTTTTTGAAATAAACACCCACACACTGAATCAGAAACACTTCCAGCTATTTAAACTTACTAATTCAGCTTGAATTGGCATTTAAGTACAGACAGACCAACAGACATTCTGAGAAATGAATGTTTCTTTAGACCTACACATTCACAGAGGTACAAGAAACTGGAGGAGAGGTTAGAACAGCTACAGACCTGCTACACATGTTCCCCTTCCAGTTTGCTCACTCGATGCAATCCCACATTATCCAAGTAGTTGAGTAGCAATTGCAGCCCCTCTCCAAAGAAGCTGTGCCACAGAAACCACCTCCCCCAGAGAGGCCATTACACCGAGCTGATAATCTGAGCAGTGAAAAGGTGCAGCTGGGAGAATCACTCTAACCAGTTATTTCCTGTGATGAGAAAAGGCAGCCAGAGCCTATTAGCACTCATTTCATTAGGGGTTCCTATTGCATCTTAACAGAGCTTGGCAGCAGTGTTTGCAAGGCTCGAGTGAAAGCTGAGAAAAGCCTCCAAGTGTGATTCAGAATAAGTGCATTAAGGAGTATTTCCTCTGCCACTCTCATACAGCTGAGGGTCATCTCAGGACTTCTTCAGCTCCAAGTGTATTTAACTCATTTTCTGGTTTTATAATACCTTGTTGCATAGTGAGGAATGTTCCCAAAGGGTAATGCTGCAGGCAAGGAAGTTCCTTCCAGCAGTCGCTGGAGAAGATGAGGCTCTTCTACTTGCTGTCCAGCAAACTCAAATTAGGCCACTGCTGCACCAGATCCATGCCAGAAACCACTTTCTTCCTCAGGTAAAGGGAGCTGACAGGGACTGCTAAAACTGAGCATGTTAAATGTTTTGTGCCTAATTGTTTTGTCAAGGTAAAGCAGTCACACAAAATTTCATATTGAGGAAAAAGTAGAGAAGGAGCATAACTTTTTCAAAATAACTTGTTTAGGGAATAGGGAGTCTTTTTATATTTACCTCAGTGAAATACTGAATTTCTGTCCAACCTTGTAGACCTTGACCTTCCCAAACCTCAAAGGAAATAGTGAAAAATTTACGAAGTTGAATTTTTTATGAAATTCTGGAAAGGATCAGGCAGAGTCATCTCGATCCCTTACGGTTATGCCATCACCTCTGAGATACTAGAGAAAATCTGGTTTCAAGATTGTCCAAACACTTGGAGATCTGGAGTGACAGGACAAGGGGGAACGGCTTCCCACTGACAGAGGGCAGGGTTAGATGGGATACTGGGGAGAAATTGTTCCCTGTGAGGGTGGGGAGGCCCTGGCACAGGTTGCCCAGAGAAGCTGTGGCTGCCCCATCCCTGGAAGTGTCCAAGGCCAGGTTGGATGGGGCTTGGAGCAACCTGGGCTAATGGAAGGTGTCCCTGCCCATGGCAGGGGGTGGGATGAGATGAGCTTTAAGGTCCCTCCCAACCCAAACTGTTCTATGGTTCTACAGCACTGCCCACAGGCAGGAGTCCCAACATGCCATGAACTAATTCCATGAATCAGTGCAATTCAGATTTTCATCCCTACAGGATCAACACCTCAAAGAAACCATAAGGCAAAAATGAGAGGCAAGAGAAAGCTGGATGGGAAACAAAGTCTGAACAGCTGTGCAAAACAGCTACGGGATGCATGTGGTGATATTTGGGACACAGGAGAGGGAAAGATCCAAGGATGAGTATCTTTGGTGCTGTTTAGCAGAAAAGAACCATTAACTATGAAACCAAGAGCCCACAGCTAATTAGGACAGATATCATGATTAGTCCTATCTGATTTCACAAAGCCTACATGTTACTCCTTCAGCCTTTAAGAGCAAAGAACCTCTTCACAAACCACTTGTCTCTCAAAGTGAGGCTGAGCTTACTCTTCATTCTGGTAAAACACCAGACCTTGTACTTGTAGCTTTTTGTTGCCTTGCTCTTGGTAGCAGTCAATTATGAGATACTTGTGAACAGCTTTGCCTTTAGTAATCTTAAAATTGTACAGCATGTACTTGGAAATGTGCTCTAAATCAAGGACTTGTAATTGCAAGTTCTGAAATGGTACATGGACAATAAATAAAGATAATCTTTCATTTTCACATTTCTCTGCATGCAAGCAATTGAGGTAGACTTGGTAATTCAAAACTGTTAAAACAAATCAGAAGTCAGGACCAAACATGAAGCAGGCAGCAAACTTGTCTCTAAGAAAGCAACTAATGGTTTGCATATACAACTTGATGTACAAAAATTAAACCAAACACTGCACTAGTGTCATAATCAAGTGTTCTGCATTATCTTTTATGTTTACATAACAGACCATCTATTTCGTCTGAAGGACACAAGTGTCTGTCTCAGCACCAAAAACATGACAGCAGGGGCTACTTAAAAACACTAAACAAGGGAGACTGTCAACTCCTGCATTGTGGAGTGAGCTGAACATTCAGTTCCAGGGGAAGGGAACAGCAGAGAAGGACAGTGTCCATCAGTTGGCACCAAAGCAGAATCACAGAATATTCTGAACTCGAAGGGACCCACAGGGATCATCAAGTCCAACTCTTAAGTGAATGGCCCACACAGGGATCAAACCCACAACCTTGGTGTTTTCAGCACCATGCTCTAACCAACTGAGCTGAGCTCAGGTTCAGCCTTAAAATAGATTTTCCGTTTTAACAGAGTCAAGAAAATTCTCTAAAATCAATGTTTCTTTCTCAGGTTTGTTTAATCTTACAGGGACACCATGCTGCTCCCTGTGACATCTGTCACAGCAGGCAGTCACAAACAAAATCTGACTAGAAGATGCTGGTTTAGTCATTTCATTGCTATTTTGTGTCCCCTTGCCAGCCATGCCATGGTGCTTCCAACCCTATGCAGTGTCTCAGCTCTTACCCCTCTCCTCTACACCGATGGCTGAGGTTACTCAAATGACACTCAGCAGACAAATAATTCCCCTCATTCCCTAAGTACTACTTGGCACTGCTTCCCTGTTTAATGCCAGGTGCAACAACTGGGAACTTCACAGGATGAAGGCTAAAAAAAAAAACAAAACAAACAAACAAAGTCAATAATCCATGTATACAAGTGGACAAACCTAGATTTCTATAAATCACCCTACAACTGTGTAGCTGCAGTTCATATGCTGGTGGGTCATTACTATTCATACCAAAAAAAAGCAGGTGTGTGCACAGGGGTAACTCTGAACAACTTTCTATAGGCAAATATACTTTGGAGAGTACAGAAGTGAACATTTAAAACCAACTCAGGCAAATGCAATCAGTCATTGAGACCCCACAGTGGATCATTCACGAAATCAAAGAAGTTCCCTTTGGTTAAAATGAGAAGAAGCAGAAAAATGCACAGAAGGATTGGGAAGTGTGTGTATTTGTAGACAAAGGGACAGTTGCATATTTCAATGATAAAAAGTTTTTACTAATGAGCAATTGTTCCCTTCTGCCACCTGCATTTAGATCCACAAACGTGGGCTTTTTGCTTTTAACTGAGCGAGAGAAGTTGAAACTGAAATCAGTTACCACTGAGAACATGTACAAGTGGACTTGTGGGTGTAATAACAGTGCAAACATTGTTTCCATCACTGGTTCTTAGAATTTAGCCCCATTATGCACCATCTGACGTGCAATTTGATGTCTATCATATTGTTGTTGCCCAAAATTCTTTTGTTTGTTAAAGTCTCTTAGAATTGTAAACCAGAAATGCCACCAATTCTGTTACAAAGTTGATAACTACAAAACCCTAAAATTTAAATGCAAAGCTAGAAAAATGGGAGTTATATTGGAAACAAAAGCAGATTATCATAGGACAGTGACTTTTATTAAGAGAAAAAGATGGTACTTCTCTTTTGCTTTTTAATCAGAAATTCTACAAGTGGGTACTAAGTTGTTACAAAATCTACTGAAATTAAACCAGGCATACATGGATACAGGGGATCAATGAGACACACATAAGTGACTAAAAAGTGTTCTTAAAAATTAATCCACCAGGTAGAAAAACATGATGTTCTCAGATGTTCGAATTCATTGTTTTCTTCTCTCACATAATATCAATTTAACCTGGTTTAGGTTTGATTTCTTTCTAAATTCTGTGTGGTAACGCAAGTACAGTGAAAATCAATGTTCCCCTCTCAAAATGGAACCAATTACTCTTTAGATATGGTAGATTTTAAATATCATTTTTTGACCTAAGTGCAGCTCCTTACCAGAATCTAAGAGCTGTTAAATTACTGACAGTCCGAATGTATGAGAAATATTCCAACCCAGCTCAATTATTGTCTGAAAAGCAATATGTGAAGAGGTATTGAATATCCTACCGGGCACCTTTGGTTGCTTTACTTAATAAAAGTGGAATGCAAGGCTTAGTTCTCCCTTTGGTGCTGGTTTACAGACCAAAATGGTACTTAAGTGGTACCAAGGGCAGAAGCATCTTTTGTGTCCTTCCCTGCCTTCTCTTAAAGGAACAGGATTTCTTGTTTAGCCAACAAAACTTGCTCCTTCTGAGTTTTATCTTTGAAGGGAAGATATCAGAAAAGATGCAGGGGACCATGTCTTTATTAAAGTCAAATACTGAAGGCAGCCAAGTTGTCAGGGAGGAGATTTAGTTCAGGGAACAGTATTTTCCAGACTGTAACAGCCAAGAGACAGCTCAGAGAACACAATTTTCTGGGATAGCTAGAGCTATGTGACAGTTTGGTGTTTTGTTTTCTTAAATGCTGTCCCTTTGGTGGTTCTCCTTAATGAAAAATTATTCAGACATACTGAAGTAATACTTTCCTTCTAATGTGATAATTACTTCCAATTTGTTGTATAACTGCTAATCAGAAAAGGCAAATAACTTCCTTGGCATATGCACAAATATTGCTATTTAGAAAATTAAATCACTGATATACTACCCACTTTCTTGCTTTATTGGAAGCTGGTAAGAGCAGAACATGTAACACAAGGTTTTACCATTACTTTTCCTGTAGAGAAAAGTACATTAAGACAGCTCTGTAAATGGTGAGTGAGAGCTCTGCATGATCAAAACCACCACATCAAAGGACATGGAGCAATCAGATATTCTGAATAAAGGAAAAGATGGAATTAACAAAGAATACAGTCCCCACATTGAAATAGCAATGAGTACAAGATCATTAAGTCATCTGCATAATCAGTGAGCATGTGTTAAAAGCAAAAAGTAATTTCTGTAGGGCAGAAAAGTCTAGAAACAAGCCATATCTTATTGAGAAGTTGCTATTATGAAATATGCAATTGTTAAAAAAAATTTCTAACATGATTACATTGATGCTGCAATAGACTTCAAAATTCTTTTTGTTTCCATTGTGAATTCAAAAGCACAGTGTGTTGGCACCTGTGTAATCAGAGCCACTTTGGCTGTACATTTATGGGGTCTAAGTAGCTAAAATGTGTATTTTCACATCCTACAATTAGTAGATCACAGGACAAAATAGCAGCCTGTTAAGAACTTTACTGTCATCATGAGTTATACTTCTTTTTATATATGTTTATATATTTTCATATGTATATATGTATATTACAACGACCTGCAGTGACAGGACAAGGGGGAACTGGTTTCAAATTGAAAGACAGTAGATTTAGATGGGATATTGGGAAGAAATTCTTGTTCAGATCTATCCAAAGTTTGATTGCAAATCTAACTCAGCAGGTCAGATTTCTGAACATTTCTGAACAAGATCCTGTTTTGGAATAACAAATAAGTGAAAGCTTTTGGAGCAGCTTGGCACCGCTCCGAAGCAGAGCCCAAACCTGCAGTTCAGGTTAAACAAGGGGAATTGTGCCAGCCAGAGGATGATCTGGCTTTGGGAACACACTCCATCTGCAGAAGGTTTGCACAGCTTGTCCCCAGATTTCCAAACCCGGCCGTTCACAGGTGACCACCTCGGGCAGGTTGGGGCTGAGAGCAGCTTGTTCTGCCACACCAGAGGCAGGAGCAGGAGGCACTTGGCAAAAGCTCTGTCTTGCAGGAGTGCCTGGATTCAAACAGATCTAATCAGCAGTTCAGGCAGGGCTGCCTTCTCCACCTGGCCACAAGTGTTTATAGACAAAAACAGTATGCCAGTGTTTCCCTGACATTCATGCTAATAAACTGTGGAAGGAAATCAACATCAGGAAGCAAAACAACATGTAATTGCCATAGACAAGTACTGCAAAACAGCCAATTTGTCTGTGATTCAAATGAAAAATTACTATTACTCTGCCTTCATTTGCTATCTTATATATCAGAACCTGTTATTAATCATATTCCCAGTTCAGACTCCAGGAATAATACAGTTTAATACCCAGCAGGAAGTGGATATGTTGACATAATAACCAAAGTGTATATATTTTGGTTGAATAATTGCTTTCTTTCAAGGGAGCAAGATTATGGAGCCATCAAGAATCTTGCTTTCACAAAAATCTCAGTTTTGAGCAGGAACCACTATGGGAAGAGTCACTCAAGTGGAAAAAGTTAAGCATTAGATAGAACAGTGCACATTAAATGACAATTAGAGAAATTTCTTATTAAAAAAACAGATCAAAACAAACCCAAGGTAAATTACAAATCAACTAGCTCTTACTGTCAAGCACATGAAAATTAAGGCTTTCTTGACACCACACTGTGAGATACTGGCAGGGGCTTTTCTAGGCTGTATAAGCAAATGCTTCCAGCCCTGACTCATTACACTGGCCAGCTTCAGACTCCAGTAACCTTCAACAGCAGCAACAAAAATGCTTGAAAAAGTCACTTAAACTCCACAGGGTGAATTATTAATCAAGGGGAAAATCATAACTATCACACACCCATCCTGCAAAAATGGTCTCTCACTGTTGGGACGACTCCATCCCACTGCCAAAGGATCTGGTTCAACAAGGTTTTTCTGAAAACTCAGTCTGTGCCTCCTCTTTGGCCTGAATTTGGGATTGACCTGTGCTGCTCGAGGGCAAGGTAATTCAGTGCCTTCCTTCTCACCCAGCCTGCTTGGAGCAGTACAGCAAGATCCATGAGGAAAAGGAAACTCTGGTGGTGACCAGGACTTGCATAGTTTAACTCCTTGCAAGTCTCAAACTGCAAGAAAGCAAAAGACAGGAGCAAGAGTTCAGGGAGAGACACACAAATCTAAGGTGCCATGATTCAAACTTGATGACACTACAGTATCTGGAGACTTGACATTTAGGCTTTGCTGACACAGATTTTTCAGAAGAGAACAACTTCATCTAAAAGAGAAAGTTCACCTCTGAAAACATCACCGCTCCCAAAGTCTGCCAGTGTCCTTCCCAGAGGGCTCAGGCTGCTCCTGGAAGCCTCAGTGGCAGAAGAGCCCTCCCAGGAACAGTGAGCAGCGGGACTGGGATCAAACAGAAGACACAACAGCCCAGGTGGCCCATTTCCCTATAATCTGTTCTGAGTTTGGCTGACAATACGTAAGTATTTATATCTGCTTTCTCCAAATTAAATTAAACTGCCAGCAGCTGATTGCCAAGTAAGTTGAAGCACGTGTCCATGGAGAATGAAAGAGAGGACAGACGTTTTCAGTGCATCAGGATTTCTTATACCCATCAATGATTTCTTTTCATGCTGCTTTTATTATCTTGGTTCATGCCAATTGTGCCTTTCCTGTACTTTGTTCAGGAAGCAGATTTGTGCATTGGTTGTCTCCTGGATGCTCTCGTTTATAACATGCTGCCATAATTCCACATTCGTGCCTCTAATTCTACTGTTCTTGTTAGAAAATGTGTCACTTTTTGACAATAGATGATCATCCTCTCTCTGGGGTGCTCCTGCAAAGCAGAAAAAACAGCTGGGAGGCTCTCAGTGGTGTTTCTGAACAACAGCAAGAGGTCAGCCAAGCTCACTCCAATTTATTCTGGCTGTATGAACCTGATAACATTCTCACCTCAGAGATGCTGTCTCTTAAAAGTTTGCCATAAGGCACTGGAAAGAGAATGTTTGTTTTTCCTCCAGATAATACAAGGAAGAAAGACTGGAGTGATGCTGCTATTTCTGTAGACAAAAGCAGACTTCATACACTTTTTCCCAAATTACATGACACTGTTTAAAATGAACAATGCCCCAGGACTTTGTGGTTACTGCTACAACCTCTAATGTCTGAGAGCAGGGTAAAATGGGGAGACCAGCAGGACTGTCAGTGGATGTACAAGATCTGACCTCCAGGACCTTGATAAGTTAAAAGATGAAGGCCTGTGCCACACATGGTAAATATTTCATGCTGAAATTGTTACTCGTTTTCCTCAATTTCTTGTTCCAAGCTGCCAGAACAAAAGCAGGAGTTGCATTCAGGGGTTTGGAGGGAGGAGGTCGTTTTTTGTGGGTTTCATTGGGTGGGGGAGTATTTTGCAACACTCCTAATGACACTGCTTGGTAGACTGATCAGTTAGGATCAGCCCAATTTATTATCAGTTTTCCACAAGGGTTCAAGGTAGCTCACTTCAAGAGGAGATGCAGAATTCCTGTTGCTGGAGCTGGTGGAGAGGCCCAAAGCAACAGGCCTCTCTAATAACTTCAGAAGCTGTAGAATTAACCATTTTACTGCCCTTTCCCAAGGCTTTTGATTGTCTTTGATGGGTAGAGCTGGACTTGGCAGCGTTAGGTTTACAATCAGACTCAATGGTCTTAAAGGTCTTTTCCAACCTCAATAATTCAATGATTCTGTGAACTCCCCCTGATAGCTGTGGTTCCAATGGGTTATATCCTATTTGGAAAGCACAACTGCTTCCAATCTATCATTGAGGGTGCAGCTCATGTCAAAGCTCATGTCATTCCATGATGTAGCTCATGTCAAAGACCAGCAACTTCATATCTGGACTGGAAATAGTTACAATATAGATAAGGGATTGCTGCAGATCATAAGTGAGCATGAAAAGCACATACACACTTTTGTAGTAGAATTCTTAAGGCTTCCCTTTCTTCTCAGTCTATTTCCTTCTCACCCAGGGGATGAATTCATGTTTTATGAAGATATTTCTATGCTACAGGGGTAAGGATATAACTACAGAGTAGAATAGTCAAAAAAAAAAATCAAAAAACCACGAAGACTTGTTTCTTCTCCTTTTCAGGACCTCCTGAAGAAAAATGATAGAGTGGTTTGTTTTTTTTCATTTTAACACCTCTATTATCAGTGGCAAAGGTCTTCCTCACAGCAGTTTCAGAAGTAGGAGGTTATTGAAGGGCAATGTAATATAGCACAGTGTTTTCAAGGAAAATTTGTTTTCAGGTACCTGCCAAGCAGCACAAATACATTCATTCTGGTTATGCTGAACAGCCAGTCAAGCACAGACCTCCAGCAGGGACTATTCTGCTCACTGACTGGTACTGGGATGCTTTTATCATCTTTGAACATAAGTCACTGGCAAACATTTCTGGTTTGCTGCAGCCACAGAAAAACTTGGCAGTGCCCACCTGGTGCTGAATTACACAGTCCATCACCAGCATGTGGGAAACAGTAACAAGCAAAACCAAATAATTCATGTGGATTGCTTTTCATTATGGTGAAAACGTGATGGAAGCCAAGCACTACTTCAATAATCACGGAAAAATTAAACATAGGGAAATATTTGTAGCCATTCAGTTCTGCTGCACAGCACAAGCAGTTGACCTCCACAACAAGAAAACCAGGTGAATATTTACAGTGCCAAGTGCAGGTAAAATGTGCTGCAGACAGTCCAGCCTGCCCAGCCCTGGATGACCTTGTTCACACCGTGCCAGAGCTCAGTTTTGGTGGAGCTTTGCAATTTTGCACACTCCACCATGGCAGAATGTCATTCCTTACCAGAGAAGGAACAGGTGGTTACATGTTTCCTGTTGCTCTGCAAACCTTCCAGCTTCTCCTGCATCAGAAGAGGCCTCAACAAAAAAATAGCTTTGTGGCATTTCCATTTATGAGTTTCCTTCTTTGAGGACTTCGAGAGGGAACAAGGAGTATTTGTCCTTGTGACAAGCCCTCTCACTATCACTTTTTTTTTTACCAAGACATTATACTTAAAGCAGTAACCACCAAAACCAAGGAATTCTGTTATTTTGCTCAGGTTCTTTATTATCTAATCTACAATCCTTAGTTGTAAAGCTACAGCTTTTAGAAGTCTTCCACAATCACATTCTAAGAAAACCACTTTTATTGTTTTGTAGTATATAAAGATATAATAATTTTTCATTTAAAAGTCAAGTGCTTGGCCTCCCCCATGTCTCTTAAATGAACTATCTTTTTGGAGGCTCTGGAAAACCTTCTAGTACCTTCCAGTACATAAAGGAACTCCAGGAGAGCTGGAGAGGGACTTTTTACAAGGACAAGGGGGAATGGCTTCAAGCTGACAGAGGGCAGATTTAGATTAATCACTAGGCAGAAATTTACTTACTCAGAGGCTGATGAATCACTGGCACAGGTTGCCCAGAGAAGCTGTGGCTGCCCCATCCCTGGAAGTGTCCAAGGCCAGGTTGGATGGGGCTTGGAGCAACCTGGGCTAGTGGAAGGTGTCCTGCCCATGGCAGGGGGTGGAACAAAGTGTTCTTTAAGCTCCCATCCAAACCAAACAATTCTCTGATTCTCTGAATGGAAATTTTCCAGACAATAACATTTTTTGTTTCCTGTGCTGATGCCGTGGATGTGATGGCAGACTGCAATCTAACCACTTGCAGTAACCATTTAATGCTTTCATTTTTTTCATTATATGTAATTTGGGACTTCTGGACAAGGAAGTGAGGAGTACATGAACAACCAAAATAGCTAAAAGCTTTGCAATTAGTCCAGTATGTAGTTCAGTGTAATTAACATTAGAATGAGTTTGGATTTATAGATTTTTAAGCCAGCTTCTGATTCAGCTACAGCACTTAAATTTTAAAATAGTTTCAGCATCACAATAATCTCAACATTCCTGCTGCAATGGGGAAACTTTGAAGTAGTTTTTTTTTCAGTACCATCAGTGAAATTAGAATTGCTCTGACAATGCCACAACAATTGTGGAGAGAAGAATGTGGACCTTTGATTTTTTTTTGTCTATTTGAATCTAAGATCAATTTAGAAGGTCCTTTCTCCCTCTAAAAGCCTCAGGGAATCAGGAAGTTTGACAAAAGAAGTAAAGTAACAAAATGGAGACTCGTTAACTCTCTGACCCACTATCCTGTGCCACACACAGAGATAAAAGTCTTAAAAAGGAGGTTCATATGTGCCCAGTGGAACATATGGGTACATCTCTAGGCACTCCAACTCCAGCTTCCTTTGAAGATGGCTCTGCAGGAGCTGGAGAGTCCAGGATGCTGGAAACTGCTGGCAAGATAGAAAAGCTCCTTGTACCACTTCTGGGAAAATTAGCTCCTTAAACAGGATTGTAGATTCTTCTACTGGAGCCCTGCAGTTCCTAAACTCACAGAAATGATCAGACCATCCTTTTTCTCTTACTGAGGCTAATCAGTCCTTCTTAGAGCAACAAAGCCTCTGAAAGCAATGCTACATACTGTTCAAATATTTTGCATTATTAATGAGGAGAAAATCACAGTTTCACTAAATGTCTTGGCCCAATTAGAAAGATGAAACAATGCAGTAAGACACAACACTCGTACTGCCTTTTTTATGAGCTGCGCATGCAAGCGTGTGCTGTGTCCTGATTCTGAACATAACATGGGATCCTTGATTCATACAAATTGTCTTTTTTCCAACTTGTGGCTGGATCCATGATTCTTTTTGCAATACAATTGCTCATTTAGCTGCAGTGGATGCTCTGCTTTGCTGTGCTGTCCTCTGGCTGCCGCAGCCTTCGCTTTTCCCCACAGAGCATCCTTAATTAAGTTACTCTGCCTTGAATCCAGACTGCCCAGGGAGATAGAGCTGGTGCACAGCTTGTATTTGAGAGAGAGAGAGCCAGAAACAAAGACTGGCTTGTCTGGAGAACGGTGCCACCCCCCTACAATAGGAATAGGTCTTCCCATGTGAGAAGACAGCCCACAACACAGACTACCTGGCTGTAACTCCCCTGGGAGCAGGACTAGGCTCAAGATATCCAGCCAAACCCCAAAATCTCTTTGGTAATCTGAAGCATTTTTTTAATGTAAAACAATGCAGTATTTAATCTGTTTACTGGTTTAATTAGCATGTGATTGTGGCTGGTAGTTTACCCTTTAGGTAGTGGTTCACTGAGAATGGGGAAGTCAATTGCTAAACACACATGTGCAAAGGTCAGACACGGAGTGTGGGAGGAAAGCCAGTGTAGCTGTGTCACTCTTCTGTAGCATGTTGCTAGTGGGTACTCTGAGCATCACAGCCAGAAAGAAGAGAGGTCTGGCAAAGCTCAGATGCAACCAGCAATGTTTGAAGAATTTTGTTGGGGTTACAGAATCACAAAAGCTTTGAGGTTGGAAAAAACCTCCAAGATTGAGTCCAACCTGTGCCCGATCCCCACCTTGTCACCCAGCCCAGAGCACCGAGTGCCACATCCAGTCATTCCTTGGATACCTCCAGGGATAGGGACTCCACCACCTCCCTGGGAAAAGCAGAGTAGCACCAACCCAGTACAAGGTAAAATGTAAAGCCAGTCCTTTAAATCTACAGTACTGTCACAGGTAGAGCCCCAGCGTTGTCTCTGGTACCTACCTCCAGCTCACAGCACACAAAGCTCCACATGGCCCAAAAATGTCACATAGAAGAGCTGTCCTTCACCCTTAACCATGTCTGCAAGGCTTTAGCTGGACACAATCACAGTTCTCACATTCTAACTAGAAGTTGTGCAACAAGGGGAGCTGATTAGGTACAATTCAAACAAGTGACCAATTGAGCTCTAATGCTTAGCCACAATTCCTGTAATTCCCAACTTGTTCCTTTAATTGCTATGTTTCCTTGGTTTTTTGTTTGTTTGTTTGTTTTTTTAATTCTTATTTTTTCTTAGTAAACCAAATGTTAACGAGCCTTGTAAATGGATCTGGAAATGAAGAGCTGTGTCACTTCTTTAGATAAGACAAACACTATGTGTAAGAGTTGGACTCAATGATCCTTGTGGGTCCCTTCCAACTCAGAAAATTCTGTGATTCTGTGTTGGATTGGAGAGTCTTCTGGCACTCAGCTTTATTCTGTGCTCCCTACCGACTCCATGGAGCCCTATTCACATGATGGGGAGACAATAAGAACAAGCAGGAGTGTCTTGTCAGCCTCATGACTTCTGTGCCAAGAGCCCACCACTGAGAGCTCTCATTAATGCTGAAAGGACTTGTACAATCTCTCCCATTATTTAGGAAATGGCCTCGTGAATCTGACAGGTGCCTCCTTCAGGAGAAACAGTGATTACCAACTAGCAGGGCATCAGTCTCAGGAAATGACACATGGAATGGAAAACAAAGATCCTTGGGAAAGAATTTTTCCAGACTTGGTAAGGACCTGCTGGGAAAAGGCAGCTAATCAGGGTGACTGTTAGAGCAGGCAAGTTCAGGTCTGTTAGTTCAATCCATTTATTGGGCTTCTTGGATGCAAAGCTGAACTGATTTGCATTGATTTGCAATAACACAAACTTCCCCAGTAATGTCCAAAGTCACTCAGAAAGTTCAGTACTATGACTTAAAATATCCATATGGATTGAGAATGTCCTGTTCTTTTCCTCCTCCCAGTTTCCAATAATTCTGTCCTGGGAAAGATAGCCCTGTACTGCTTGAATTTTAGTGGGAGGCTTCTCAGAGTGGGGCAGCTGAGTAGGTTTAAAAGGTTTCTGAATGAAATAAATCAGAAGGAGATAAATGAGAATGAACTCATCAGTTTAATAAAAATAATAATTTAGTCACATTACAATTCAGACAGAAGAAACATCCAAAATGGGAAGCAGCATATAATTAGACCTGCTTTCAAGCAGTATCAATGTTTCTAACAATCTGGTTAACACAACTGCTTAGTCATTGATGTATGTAAATTTAATGTTTCTATTTTCATTAATGAATTTGGGGAGAAAATGACAAAATATGTTAAAATTAATGCTATACAAGGTAAACCACATAACACTGACTGCACTTTTACCTGCCTGAATCACAGCAGACACACAGATTCATCAGTCAGTGCCACATTTCAGCAGCAGAGCTGTAGGACTCTTGCCTGACCTGGGGAATGAATGGGTTTTGACCCTCCTTTGCACTGAGTGGAGTCTGAACTACCTGTTAGTTAGTTAAGATTCCTGCTAAATGGTTAAAGATTCCTGCTAAACCCTGAATAGGGTCAGGATTTCACATCAGGGTTGCCGGGGAAGATAGAATTACAGAATATGATGTTTACAAAGGCTGTTCTAAAAAAGCAATAAAAGCAATCTTGTATATTTTTTTAAGAGCAGGGGAAAGCAGAGGAGAAATAAGATCATCAGACCAGAGGTGAATGTACCCTACACATAAAATAAACCTCACTATCTGGTCGTCGCATAAGATTAGTCACAATGTAAAAAAAAACCCAAACACACACACACAAAAAAAAATAACTAAGCCAATGAACATATCAGATTCTGAATCAAGCAATTTTGCTGGACTAAGCCTAGAATTTAAATGATCTCGTCTGTGGATGACTAAAGGTTACTGCTCTCATAATTCAAATGGGAAAATGTATTCATCAAAAACATATCTATTAGCTTCACAATAGTAAGCACTCTGTGAATCCAAAGAAGTTTCTTAGGAATAGATAATACTGAAGGCTTACCCAGAAACCATATAGCTGCCAATTTTCAGAAACAATTACTCAATTTGCCAGCAAACATATTTTCCTTCAGAGCTTTGGAAGGAGAGGCCTGGTTGTACTAACACATTAATGTTTATGTTTGCAGCTCTATATACTTTGGTATTTTTAATTTTCTGGTAACTTGCCTTGATATAATTTTAGAGATTCTATTAAATACTTCATATAGCAGCCCATTGTAAGTCAATCTCCAACATAATGTACCATTATTTCACATATATCTTTTTCCCCAGCTCAAAAGCATTTCAATAAAGCTCTAAAAGCCCTGGCAATGACAACACACTGTGTTGTGCATCACCATGGCAATGCTTCAGAAAATAGCTTTGATTTGGGGTCAGAAAGATCAAACATTATATTAGATTGAAAGTACAGAGTTCATCTTGATACAACCTCAAACTATCATGTTCTAACTATCGTGTTCTCGGGTGCTGAGATTCGGGCAGGAGGATTGAGGCAAGAGAAATGCTGGTGGATGCTGAAGGGATTCAGACCTTCAGTAAACAGGACACTTCCAGAAAGTCCAGGAGAAAGATTAAGGTCCAGTTTCCCAGAGCCAGGCTCTCAAAGTTTGAGCCAACCTACATCAAAAGGCAGGATTGTACTTCAAAAGAAGGAATTTGTCTGTTGCTTCGTGTATCACTCAGTCTTTCACTTAATCCTTAAATTCTGCACCTCTAGGGAGCTGTGAAACAGCAATTTTTCCTTGGATATGAAAGTCATCTTGCTCCGTGAGAAAAGAATATGTTACATTGGAAACATTCGTTGATCAGTTCATTTTTCTTTAAAGGAAAAAAAAAGGGGGGGAGTCAGGTTTGGGCTCTAAATAAAACAAATAAAACAAAGGGTTTCTGGATCAGGAACGGTCTTGCTTTGCAGTTTGCTGACTTCTGTGTCCCGTCCCTCTCCGTCGCACTGGTGAACTCCACCTGCTGGAACAGAGAAGAGTGACGGCAGTGGCTGGCTCAGAACAGGAAAACTGGGCTTTGTCTTTCCAGCATTGAAGATCTGATGGAGAACAATTGCATCATTAGCATCACAAGTTGTTTAGCTGGCCGCCTTCAAAAAGGCCACGTAAAAGACTGGTGTGTCTTGCAGACAGAATGGCATGGTGTTTTAGTAGAGGGGCTTAGTGGACAAGTTTTGTATGTTGTTTTTGTTGTGGATTGGTTTTGTTGGGTTTTTTTAAGTCACAGATGCTCTCTAAAAGTACAAAAAAAGTCATGTTCTGGGTGTCAGGGTGGTGAAAGAAACCCAGAGATTATTTCTTTCTTCTTTCCTCCTCATCTGTCAGGGTGACTTCACCTTTTGATTCAAAGAAAAAGTCATCATTTCAGATTTAGTGAAATTCATTCCTGCCTTGTGTCTCCACGACCATGGACAGCCTCTCTTCATGGAAAGGATCCCTCTTGAAAATTTCTCCTGATTCTTTCCTGTCATGTTCAGGGCACCGAACCTCAGTGTGCCCCAGCAGTAAGAGGCTGTTGTTCCGTGCAGTCAGGAAGCAATCAAGGGGTCAGTGGCATCTTTAGTTACACAAGTGATTTTTTAAGGACTCTTCCAGAACTGGCAACCTGCAGAGGTCAGTTTTCTCATCACAGGGTACAAAACTACAGGCAGCACAGAAAATGGAAGAAGGGTACAAAAAAATAGATGTGGAGGAAGCAGGGAGTTATCACTGGACAGCTATATCTCTCTTGTGTGTTCTTTTATGGTGGCTTAAATTTAAAAATGGCAAGTACATGACATGAGAAGAATCCTCTGTGTTAGTTTGGTACCTTGGGTACCCACCCTGAGAAAGCTTGTGCAAGATTTCATCAATGCAAGATGAAAATCAAACTCAGTAAACAAAGAAACAAATGACCTACAAGTGATACAGGGGAGAATTCATCAGCAATATTTAACTTCAGAGTGAGGATGATTCAGATCCAGAGTATATAACAGAGGTGTCCAGTTCCTGGAAAAACAAAGAAACATTACATTAAAATAGTCACTGGTTCTTCCAAAAGCTTATCTCACATATTTTCCTCTATAAATACAAAAATAAGTAAGATGATAAGTATTCCCCTCAGCAGAAGGTAAAGCTACTTTCCAGGCTACAGTCTCATCCAGGTACATCAAATGAGACACGAAACTGCTCATCCATCAATGTCAGCTTTGTAAAACTAAGAGATTATTTATTTATTTATTAATACTCTGCCAGACTATGGCTTCTTCGTGGAAAACCCAGGATTTAATATGAGCTTTGCTGTGAATAGAGTTGCAGGATCAGACACTCAGTTTGTTTCCCCCCTCACAGAATATCAGTAGATAAACCCCTTCTTTGCCTTACTCAGGATCACAGAATCATGAAATTGTTTGGGTTGGAAAGGACCTTGAAGATCATCTTGGTCCAATCCCCCTGTGTGGGCAGGGACACCTTCCACTAGACTGATTCCACTATAGTTGAGTGGCTATTTGTCTGATTTCTGACAGGATGGGAAAGCTGACAAATCTATTAAATAAGCCATTTCTATCTAAAGCCAAAAGGGAAAGAAAGGAAAGAAAAGAAGGAAGAAAGGAAGGAAAAGAAAAAAAAAAAGGAAAGGACCTTATTAGTGAGAAGCCCTTGAAAAATAAATATCAGGGTCCAAAGCCACATAAAGTCTAGTTATTGCCAATTAAAGGTATTGCTCTGGTCCACAGATTGTGCTAACAGCCCTCAGCACTCCAGCTACCTCAGCCCTCTCTGCTTCTTGGCTTATTGAATGTTAAAACCCAGGAGATTTTCCAAAACCAAAGTTCTAACATCAAACATCAGAAAATGGTCCAGGGCCTTTTAATCAGGATACAACTGATGAAACAGAATTCGAAATCCAGAATTTGAACCAGATTTGAAAACCATAGGTGTCAAGCCGTGTTGAGTGAGCATCTGCTCACTTTAATCTTTAAACAAGTCCAAGAACTGTTCATTCCATAATTATTATTTTTTTTTTAAAAAAAAAAAAAAAAGAGGAAAAAGGAAAGGTTAAAACTAACAGCCAGATATTCCAGCCTCAGCCTGCTACTTTGTACAAAGAAGCTGGGAAGCCCACCTAAATGTATGGACAATCAGATTTCCTTCTGCTTTGCTTCCACTGAGGAGTCCAAAGCAGCCAGACTTTTTTCAATTTTGAAAGTGTTCAGTTAACTTGAAATACTCATTACAGTTAACTTAAAATATTAATTTCTATGGGCAGTTCTCTCTGTTCTAGAACATTGGGGGGTTTTGTCTTCAACTCCCTGGATTTAAATAAATTCAGCTAAAGGCAGATTATCTGATAAAGGATGAATCACCTCTGGGTCATTAGCAACTGTATCTTCTGAAGTTTGAACTGAACTCCACGTGAATTTTGAAGGAAATTGATGTTTTTCTCTTTCACCTTCTGGGCCTGGTGGTGACAAGGGTGCGACTGTGCTGAGCTGGGACCAAAACAGATAAAACCCAGTGTGAAAGGGGCAGCTCCTGCCACAGAAACTGGAGCCAAAGCCTGGAGATACAGCCTGGAGACACAGCCAGGCTCAGCCACGACCAGATAATTAGTCTTTCATTAAAGCTCAGTATCTGCATGTTGGATTATTTCTGGGAAGCAGTTGTCCAGCAAGGAACTGCCCCACATCTCCATGTGAAATCAGCAGGGTGAAAGAACTCAGCACTACAAACAGCCCAGAGTGTACATTACAAAGCCCATTATAAGAGGGTTTTTTTTTTAAAAAATAAGAATAAAATTTCATATGAACGAGGAAGCATATAAATATATAATATTTATTATATAAATATTTTATATAACAGGACAAGTATTGTTTGGTTTTTTTTACAGAGCCCCAAATAGGGCTTTAACTTGCTCACCAATAGAATTCTTTTTGTCTTGTGTGCTTCAAGAAATGTTGGAACAGTCACCAAATTTTTCTGAGGTACAAATTAACCTGAGCCTGAGAGCACACAGCAGTCTTACACCGTGGTTTAAGAAAGAAAGTGAAGAAGAAATATGAATGCTTTTGAAATCAGAAGAAGACAAATCTGCTAATCAGACTTTTCCCCATAGTCACACACCAAAAATAAATAAATAAATAAACATAAAACCCCCTCATTATTCATTAGAGCTTGTTCATCTAGTTTTGTTTTCCAGTTGCCAAGGATCTGAACTTTTGAGCATGGAAATGTGCAACCTTTGGGTCCTTTCACATTAAGACAGAAATGGGAATGGTAATGTCACAAATTCTGTAATATTTATTAAATGTTCAATGACATGTTTAGAAAATAACTGTATATTTAGAACAGAAAAATAGATGGTAACATTCCATGGCCTTCAACAAATTTCCAGAAAATTGAATCTCTTCCCTGCTGGACATTCTCGTACCCTCATAATACACAAATCCCCAGCTGTAGAATTAAAATATAAAGTTGGCCTCTGTTATTCTATGGAAGGAATAGCCTTAGCATTTTTAAGATTTATAGCAAATGCAGATTTTTAGTATGGCTGCAAAGTTTCTCACACTTTAGAATAGCACTTGACAGTTACCAAACCACGTCCTCACATTTCATATCAAGTTTTCTAAATTGTTTTGGTTTATTTAATGTTCTTTCCAGGGCAAAAGGCTCTAACAAACTTGTGGGTCGGACATGTGCACCTGAATCAGAAAAACAAGATATCATTGTAGCCAAAGCAACCTTTAATATTGTTTGGAGAATTTTTTCTTCCATTTTAGGCATCATGGGCAAGATGAGGGTTTTTAGTTATCATTAAGATTTTTTCTTTCCTAAAAACAAAGGTTCCTCTGTTCATTTGGAGCATTTCTAACTACTAAAATCAAAGCCTGCAGTATAGGTTCTAATTTGTGAGCACATATGGCTTCTGCCTTAGAAATTCAATTCAGACGTTGATAACAAGAAGTTAAAAATAACGTAGGTCCCAGAGGAAATTATTGCAAATCTTATCTTCGGTCCGTTCCATTTAAAAGGCTTCAGGAAATTATTTTTAAGCATTTTTTAAAGCTCCAGTGGCTTATGCAAGAACTCCCATTGTTAACCTAGATGGAAAACACTTTTCTATCTGGCATTTGACATCATTAAAATAAAAAAAAAAAAAAATCTATTGCCGAGCTTGAATATACAGTTTAAAATTTCATTTAGATTGGTATTGTCCACTGAAGTGCATCCTGTGAACTTATTATCTCCTCATTCCTCTAAATAAAGACCTGAAAAGTCCCAAGGTTTTTTAAGCATCTCTTGCAGCACATGATGATTTGCTGCAAGGTCAGGCCCTAATTGCTGTGTTTGGCAACTTGAACCGAGGGAAATGTTCCCATGTGCTTCTAGGGTCACATTTTACATCCACTCCACCATAAAAGGGGAACTTTCTGGAAGGAGTGAGCTTCCCCTCGTTCAATCCCAGCCTGCTGGTGCTGCTCAGCACAGAACAGCTCAAAGGAGCAGGCAGAAGATGCTGCCTGTGTGGCACAGGGGAGCTGGGCACACCCTGATGCCTGGGGAAAACACCCTATTCCAAGGAAAACAGCTGTAAGAGGGGATGGGAAAGAGAACTGGAGCAGCTGACCCACTGTGGCCTCTCCCAGCCTTGCCCATTGTGGGGTATCACGAGCTCCAGACTGTTTCTTTCCAATTTCTCATGTGTAAACTTTACTTGCAGGTGGCTCAGGAAATGTATTATGTAAGTTATTGATCTGGGGTCTATCAGCTGCTAAAAATTAGTGTCTGCCAATGGTGTGGGAGAAAATCTATTCAGGTGGCAGAGCTGGATGACACTGTCGCTACCAGTCAAAGGCAGCCGAGCTGCTTCACAATTAACATTCCCAGTTTCTTTAATTTCATCACATCCAGCCCTGATGATGATACTGCACTGGAGCAACAGTGGCCCAATTCAAAATGACCCTGATAGGGCGTGTTTCAGGTTTGTTGAATTAATAATGTACATTTTCTGGCAGTCCCCTGGCAGCCTGTAACGCGATTCTGCTTCTCCGATCGATTCTGCCCCCATTCCCACCCTTTTCTTTCCCTTCCCTGCACCCTGCAGTTACCCATGGAAAAGGCAGAGTTACTCAGAAAGGGTTTTGGGGGTTTTTTACAGGCTAGTTTCCCCCCTTTTTTTCACTGTCTGTTTACGTGCTGGTTTATTATTCTGAGGTGTCTGTGAGTGCTGAATGCCCTGCTTTGTTACTCCAGTGCTCAACTTCAAAAAAGACCAGAGAGTTCATTTTTATCTCCCAAATTTCTGACTTTATTCTGATAACAAAAGAGAAAGAGAGAATCTGAACTAAGCCTGAGCTCTTTCTGTTCACTGGGAAATAAACAGTGATGTTAAATACTGCCTTACAAAAGGCTGAAGTGTTTATCAGTACAGTTCCTCTGCACATAAAGTGAAGATAAAGCAGAATTATAAATGTTTATATAACTTCTCTCTGCAGTGTTTGTCTGTCACAAGCATTTAGAAATACTTCACCCCTAACAAAACCAGAACTAAAGATCTCTGTGCCCTGTTGCATCAGCGTGTGAACTGCTTCACACCAGCTTTTAGGATCAATTATTTTGGCATAAAAATCTGTAAAAGATGTGTACATTTTTCTTCTACTCTTTAAATACCTTTTAATGCTATTTCCATGGAAACCACTTACAAGCACATGCCTAATGTTTGTGGGTTCAAGCATCATCCAGGAACTTCAAATCCCAAAGACCGTGTCAAAAAGCTGAATTCATAAGGCCCATTCTCAGCAGTTGATACACTCTGATGTTTATTTACTTCATGAGACAGCACAAAGCAGAATTGCTTAATCTAGTGAAGTTTAAAGCAGACAAAGCATATTTTAGATCTTTTTCTCCAGTATAATTACTTTGCCTGCAGTACTGTCAGAGGCAGCTGAAGGCTTTTCTAATAGCAGGCAAAATCAGGTTTTGTAACCCCGAAGATGAGAAATACCTTATTTTCAGGCCAGCAAAATTCAGTCTCACTTTGGCAGCAGAACAGCTTCTCCAAAACCAAAGTCCCTCGGTTATCTGTGCATGTAACATCCATTAAAAACCTGACACTTCACAAACAACTCAGAACAAAGCAGGTAGCACCAACGAAAGCTGATGGGTTTTGATGATTAGCAAAACCTTCACTTTTTCAAGGGCTCAATATGTCTGACACCCAATTAGAAGCAAAAACAATCTCCCAATTTATTATTTTTCTTAATTATCTGGAAAGTATTTCTAGAAGGCAAGTGACCAATTAGTATGTGGGGGTTATGCACCACAGAAACCACTTGGGGTTTCCACAGGACTGCTAATTAAAGCACAGATAAATGTGATTTATGTCAGTTTTATACCATTGCAACACTATTCACATCACTGAACTGCATCCAGCTAAACCAAGAGTGTTATCAGGTTGAGGTTCTTTAGGAGCATTTGGAATCAGGTTATTTTTTTAAAACCCTACCCTGTTCTGTGAAGATCTGTTCACAGATAACTTTGCTCCTAACTTTGCCTTTTCATTTTTTCTGTTTCTTCTTCTCTTTGAATGCTTGGTAACCTTTGTACAGCATTCAAGATCCTCATTGCTATCAATTTTTCAGCTCTTCTTTCTGGCTCCCCCTTTAAATTCACATTGCTTTATCTCCTTGCTCTTATCTCCCATTTTACAAACTCTGGATTTACAACAGAGTAATTAAGAATTTGCTTCAGAAAGCTCAAATGAGAAGTAGTCTATAATAAACCCGTAAGCTTGCTAAATCTTTGAATAATAAGTGAATTCTCATGTACTATCCCATAGGATAACAAATAATGAAAAATTTCCTACTCCTTATTTATAAGAAATAATTAATAACAGCTTTTCTCCCTCTTTCCCTAGTGCTGAGGATACCTCTGAGCCTACTTCCTCCAGACTTGCTACTTGTAGTAGAGTTTATAAAGTAGTTCTTGAAAGAATATTTTGGCAACTGGATGCATACCTGAAGAACAAGTAAAAAACCTCCTGCAGCAGTAAAAAAATATTCAGCAATTTAGTCGATATCTGTCCATATTTATTCCTGTGAGGATGGTGAGTCCCTGGCACAGGTTACCCAGAGAAGCTGTGGCTGCCCCATCCCTGCAAGTGTCCAAGGCCAGGTTGGACAGGGCTTGAAGAAACCTGGGCTAGTGGAAGGTGTCCCTGCCCATGGCAGGGAGTGGAACTGGATGGGCTTTAAAGGTCCCTTCCAACCCAAACCATTCCACGATTGTATGATACAATTCTATGACATTCGAAGCAGATGTGCTCAGACTTGGCAGTGGATCCAGGTCAAGCCCAAGCAGGTTGAGCTTATATTAATAAAATGTGCTTTAGGCCTTCTCCATAATCAGCATCCCACTCTCTTTTCTCCTTGTTCCAGGGGAACTGCATGACTACTATTGAAGTAACCACTTTACAACAGCACATTTTCAGACATGGTTTAAGCTGAACAATGAGTCACAAATGCACTAGAGAAGCCAGCTCCCAAAACTAGCCCAGCTGTGCAAAGCCAGCAGTGCCATCCATTGACTGAACTCTGTAAGGCATGTGTTTGTCGGGGGAGAAATATCCACCTGCAGACAGGCAACACCCCTCCATCCTGCCTTCCTGCTGTTGCAGATAATTTGCTAAAGTCTCCCTACATCAGTCAGGCCCCAAACAAGCTCCTACAATGCCTACTCTCAAGCAGCAGCTGCCACACACATGAAAGACTTCACACATACAGAGGGAATATCTGTGTTCACACTTGCTGACTCGTGATGGGTGGGTGCTTGTGCCAGCTAATCAGTGCCACAAAGAGAACATGGCAAGTCACAGGGTTATCACATGCCCAGAGCCAAAGAATGGGCTCTTTTCTCCTCTTGAGATCATCTAATAAACACCACCATGAAGCAACATCAGAACCAGGTACTAATGGCACCAGTAATACAGCTGAGAACAGGGCAGCACATGCCAGAGCCCAAAAAGAGGCTCCTTATTTTGTAAGATCTCAAAGCTGACAACTCTAGACAGAATGTCTCTAGTTGTAGTGGTCCTACTTCACCAAATCACACTTGAAAATGTGACATAAATCCTTGATAAATGACAGACGTTTTAAAAGATTATTCACCACTGTTAGGGATTGTTAGAAAGGTCAGCAGACTAAAAGGCTGCTTCTAACTCTGGGGATAATGTACAGTGCCCTCTGGCTACGGGCTCATATTATAAGCTACTCACATCTATTAAATGCCTGTATCAATGCAAGTGATACATATTACTTAAGGCTTAGTCATTCACATTAGTTACAATAGTCAGTGTATCTCAAATTCTGGCTGAAAGAAAACAGCAGAAGAAGACACCAAAGGAAGGCACCTCTCCTCCTGCACCTGCTGCTCTGCTGGTCTCAGAATACTTAGAATCATAGAATGGTTTGGGCTGAAAGAGACATTAAAGACTATCTTGTTCCAACCTCCTGCCGTGGGCAGGGACACCTTCCACCATCCCAGGTTGCTCCAAGCCCCATCCAATCCGGCCTTGGACACTTCTAGGAATGGGGCAGCCACAGCTTCTCTGGGCAACCTGTGCCAGGGCCTCCCCATCCTCCCAGGGCAGAATTCTTTACTACTATCTAATCTAAGCCTACTCTTGGTGAGTGGGAAGCCATTCTTCAGATCCAAGAGCAGACATAAGGTACAAGCAGGAGGACCTCCCCTTCTGCCAAAGGCTCTTGCTGCTCTGCTCATGAGTGTAGAGCAGGCAGGAGTTGAGGACCCCCTTGGTCCCTTTATCCAAGCTTTAAGGAAGTTCACAGAAGGTTTTTTCCCTTATGGCCAATGACATCAGAACCTCCCTGGCAAACTAAAGGTGTATATTCCAGAGCTGCCAGATGCACTCACACGCAGTAAGAGCACAGAGCGTGTGCGTCAGTCCCTTCCAAGGCCGTGTCCCAGCGGAGCAGTGGAACCACCAGCAAGGTGTGGGAACAATTTCCAGTAACCTCAGACAAACAGTGGCTGATGACTGTGCTCAGTAATTCACATCAGCCTTTTCTGAGTGCACTGCAGATTGAATATTGCATTGCCCTGAGCTGTTTGAGCAGAATCTCATTATGGCATTTTGCAGTGAGTGGTGGAAAAGAGGGAATCTGCCCTTGGCTGTTACTTGTTTCAACTAAATGGACCGACAATTTGCTTTACAGTAATATTGAGAAGGAGCAAAGGGTAGGAAAATCTGCCCTTGAGAATGTGAGTTATAGGCTGCTACAAGAGGATGTTATCAATTATTTACGGCTTTTAAGCCTCAAGGAGAAGAGGACAATTGACTTTCATAGTAGTGCAAAAACAATTTGAAATTGCTGAACATTTAGAAAAACAAATACAAATCATATAGAATCACAGAATGGTGTGGGTTGGAGGGGACCTTAAAGATCATCTCATTCCATCCCCTGCCATGGGCAGAGACACCTTCCACTAGACCAGGTTGCTTCAAGCCCCATCCAACCTGGCCTTGGACAATCTTCTTCCTAATTGTCTTGAGCAGCCCTTGCCTAATTTTTATTAAGTTGTCATGAAGCTAAATTATCATCAGTACAGTAGAGAGAGGAATCAAAAATTAAATCTAAAGAAGAAGGTTTTAGATCTAAAGAAGAGTCTCTGTGCAACTTTGAAAGTCCATGGGAATCAGATGAGGTGTAAAACACCTTGAGGAAGCAAAGCAGTTTAAATGCTCAGCTTCCAAGTTTGGCCCCATAATTTTTCGCTTTACAAAATACCCCTTTACCCATTTTAATGGCAGAAGACATTAAACAGAACTCACTAAACAGCATCATTTTACATCCCTCTCTGCGTTTAGTAATCAACACAAGACACTGCACTTTTCCCTGGGCTACTCAACTTCATGTGGCTTAGAAGTTTGAAAGCTCTTTCCCAGAGATGCAGGTCTAAAGCAGACACCTCTGCTTGGAGTGGGCGGCACTGAATGATAAACAGTGGGTTGCACTGAATGATAAACAAATAGCCATCAGAAATCTTATCCAAATGCCAAACCCCATGTACCTGAGTGAATTGTTTACACTTCACTGCAACATAAATATCAATCTAAGGGTAGAGAATGGTAAATTCTTCCCAGACCTGACTTATGCAAACTTTTCTGGATACCAAAAAAGGTGACTGGAGTTAAATGTTAAAGTCTGTCTTCAAACTTGGAATGGGTCGGTGATGAGCACAGCAATTATTCCTCCTCATATGTAACCCAGTTACTGCAAGGTGAGAACAGCTGGTGGCTTCTGTGAAGGAAGTTGTGTGTCCTCAGTGCACACAGGGACAGGCAAAAAGACGAAGAGCTGTTTGGACATGGAGCCAAGTTACCCTCCACATCAGGGTGAAACACATTAGTGAGTGCCGAGGAAGCTGCTTCTGCTGTCACTCCCTGCAGTTTAGCTGGTCTGCGAAAAAACAACCTTCCTGCCTTGCTGGGGCTGTCAATCCCATACCCAGCAGGAGATGTTGGATGTGATTTTCACTCACACAGAACCAAGTGGCTACACATCACACAAGCCAGATGAAAAATCACCTCATCAGAAGATTACTGGGGAGGATCTTGTGGAGAGGAGAATTAATGCTGCTGACTTGTGTCAGCTACAAGACAAAGATCCAGAAACAACTATGAGAACTCCATAAGAAAGAGAGGGACCTTCAGTGCTCAGCAGCAAGTCTGCTCACACACATGTGCACATGGAATCAGCAACAGGTGCTATAAATACAAGCAATATGGATATTTTCACCTTTGTTTTCTTCTGGTTTTACTTTACACACCTTTTTTGCTCAACAAGACTAAGAAATCAAAGAGCAAGAGCTGCTTAGTAGGTGAAATTCACCTTTGGGCAGAGGATCCCACAAGTCATCACATAAATGGCCTGATTTTCTTTATAAAGGATTTCAGTTGAAGCCACGGCTCCCCTTGCTTGGACAACCATGGAAGTTCCCACACCTCTCCAGGTCAGGGAAAGGAAAGAGGCCCACACAGCCTCATTCTTCAAGGACTTGGAGAAAAATAAAGTAAATAATTCCCCCTTTGCAGTCCTGTTTAAGATTTCTCTTACCCTAAATTCCTCTCACAGACAAAAATACTCGGGTTGGTTTCCTTTGGATTTAGCTATCCTGGCACTGCAGACTTTTCCCACTTGAATAGAAGATACCAAGTTTTCACTGGTTTTGCTCGAGAAGAAAGATGTCCCTGAAAGCTGACTGTATGTACTTGAACATTCGTGACACAAGAATTTCCTAATAAAAATGTTTATCAACTGCATATGGATATTCCTTTCCTGATATAATTTTAATTCATATTCATCTCATCAACTAGCCACATTATCTCACCTTCATGATTTAAACACTCCTGGAACATGATGTGAAAAGCCAATGCACTAAAGAACTAGGTCACTTAAAACTAGTTCATATGCCATGCCCTTAATTTATTATAGTATGAAAACATTTACCTTAGGTCCTTTTCTGAACGAGGTTCATGATCAGCTCCCAGCTTCTCTCATTATATTTATATACATGGCATTACTACATTGGTAATAAAGTTAAATGAAACGGCTTCCAGCACGCAGAAGCAATTGCCTCCCTCTCTCACACAGGAACCAATTCCTATGTGTCCATTAGAAGACATTATATTTTGGAACTAGCACATTCACAATCCCTGAATTATTTGTAGATTAAATGATTTGAAAAACGTGTAATGAATTTGCTCTCATGCAATTTATAAAACTTAGCAGACTTCCAAGACTTCTTCATCATCAAAACATCCTTGTAGTTGGACCAAGACATTCTTACATGCAGGCTGCTACTGAATTACTAATCACATTTATCCCTACAAATGGATTTAACTCCTGACCTATAGTGCTCGTTGCAGAGTCCCACAAGCGTCAGGGGCAGAATTTAGCTTGGTCTCTTGGCAAACCACAGATTGAACAACTCTGCAACATTGATTTCTAGTTACAGAAATTGCACATTTCAGTTCTATCACTGTTCCTGCAGCGCTGACAAACCCAGAGAGATTTTGACTTCAAAAAGTCAAATTATGGAAGGGAAATTATTATCTAAGAGGTTTATAATAGATACCTTTGCTATGTCACTGCATCATACACATTCTGATAAAAGCATGACAAACATTTCTGACAAATTATACAGAATGGCCATTATGGAAAAGTCTTTGCCTCACAGGAATCCAAATGCATCTTCTGGTGACATTATACTTACTGCCTCTTTGGTGTCTCTCAGCTCATTTCCCAGCTTTCCACTTACTGATGATAAACAGTAGCTGCAATGGCACAAATAACACAGAACCAGAACAGCACTATCTGGCTGTTGGAAAATTAAAAAAGGAAAATAATAGTAAACTACATGAGTTGTACCCTCTCCCCTTTGTCTTAGTTACAGTGAGCACGACAGAGTTAATGTCTTTTTCCCCTGCACTTATAAACCATCTTCCCATTAAGGTATCTTGGCAGTGTTTGCTCCTTTTTCACTGAGCATATATCACTGGATGTTTACTATATTGTTCCTTCCTGCTTCTGAGCAAAACCACCCACTGAGATTTTGGAGACAGCAGCCAGACAGACTGTACACATAAAACTGCCAGCCTTAATGCTTTTATGCCTCATTAGCTGACCTCCTGCTCCTTTCTGCACTTGCCCAGGATTTCTAGATGTCCAGCAGCAGTGTAACACATCTCTCATGGGAGAGCAGCTCTGTGGTCTCTGTCCCACAATGGATTACAATACACCACAATAGATTAGATACACCAGACAAACTCAGGGAAGTGTCCGTGTCCATGTGCAGAGCCCAGAGGTGGCTTGTGCCAGTGGAACTTCACTGACATCTCCTTCGCTGAGACCAGAATTAATTCCTGAGATTTTTTATTATTCAGAAACAAAAAGGACAATATTGTAGTGTGGTCTTGCTTAAAGCACTGCCACAGTAATATCATCTGTCTGCTCAGGTAGTTCTGGTGTGTAAACAGTCATAGAAAACACATTAGCAAATTGCTTTGGAACAGTAATAAACATAATAAATAGATGAAATTGTGTTCTAAGAAAGTGTTTTTCTACAAAGCATTCAGAGAGAGACCAGATCTATGAAGCAAGAACTCAAGGAAAAACACCCTAGAACTGGCAGTCCTGTTGATTATACCCAGAACAGCCTATTTCAATACAAGCAAAGCTCTCCCCCTCTCTTCCTCCGAGATCCTTCTTGAAACCCATCTGTTCTGTGGTGCACTGCACTTAACAAGAGCCTCCCACCACGCTGTTCCAGCATTGTAACACTCAGTGTTGTCCTATGCCGCTCCAGTCTGTACTCCTAAAGCACAAGTTCTTCCAGAGGGAAGCCCTTCTGTTTATGGGACACAGTTATCCCATTGTACTCAGCCCTCTGTGCTTCCATCGCTGCAGAAACTACAGCGTGGCTGAGGAGGGAAGGCTTTGCAGTTGGGCAAAGAGCAGGATTTTATTGCTGGGGTTCAGCACTGAGGTGCAGTTTGAGGACATTAATGCAGTTAATGTGATATTCACCCTTCCCCCCACAGGGAGTGTCTGTGATGGCACAGAGCCATTTCGGAAAACTGCAGCCATGGCAGCTGTGACAAAGTCGTGATCACAGGTATGAGGGTACCCTCTGCAAGTTCACTGGTGACACTGATCTGTGGGGCTGTCACGCACTGGAGGAACAGGATGGCATCCAGCAGGACCTGGACAGGCTTGAGAGGTGGGACTGTGCGAAGTTCAACAAAGCCAAGTTCAAGGTCCTGTGCCTGGGTCCAGGCAATCCCAGGCACACCTGCAGGTTGGGTGAAGGATGGATTGAGAGCAACCCTGAGGAGAAGGGCTTGGGGCACTGGTGGGTGAGAAGCTCAACATGCCCTGGCCATGTGCCTTCACAGCCCAGACACCCCCTGTGTCCTGGGCTGATCCCACAGTGAGGGCAGCAGGTGAGGGGGGGATTCTGCCCCTTTGCCCCACTCAGGTGAGACCCCACCTGCAGTGGGACCTCCAGCTCTGGGTCTCCAACATAAGAAGGACATGGAACTGCTGGAGCAAGTCCAAAGGAGGCCATGAAGTCGATAAGGCTACTAGAGCAACCTCTCTATGAAGTGAGACTGAGAAAGTTGGGGCTGTTCAGCCTGGAGAAGAGAATGCTGTGTGGAAACCTCAAAGGACCCTCCAGTTTCTGAATGGGCTACATGGAAGCCAGAGAGGGACTCTTTGTCAGGAACAGGAGTGACAGGACAAGGGGGAATGGCTTCAGGCTGAGAGAAGGGAACCTGACACCCCAACAATCCCACCATGTGCCTGAGACAATTTGTCCAAATGCTCCTTGGGCTCTGCCAGGCTCATTCCCTCAGGTCACCAAAGGTCACTGGTCACCAAAGACCTGTTCAGCCTGGAGAAGAGAAGATTCAGGGTGACCTAATTGTGGCCTTCTAGTGCCTGAAGGGAGCCGACAAGAAAGATGGAAAGAGGAGGGTCTGAGGGCACTTGGTCTGTTCAGCTGGAGAAGAGGAGGCTGAAGGGAGACTTCATTGCAGTTACAGCTTCCTCGGGAGGGGCAGAGGAAGGGCGGGCACTGAGCTCTGCTCTGTGGGGACCAGGGACAGGACCCGAGGGAACGGCTGGAGCTGTGTCAGGGCAGGTTTAGGTTGGATATCGGGAAAAGGTTCTTCCCCCAGAGGGTGGTGGGGCACTGACCAGGCTCCCCAGGGCAGCGGGCACAGCACCATGGCTGACAGAGCTCAAGGAGCCTTTGGACAACGCTCTCAGGGACAGGGACAGGACTCGACGATCCTTGTGGGTCCCTTCCAACCCAGGATATCCTGTGGCTCTGCGACTATTTACAAGGCCCTTGAGTGACACGGAAACGGCTTCAAACTAAAGGAAGGTGCCCCCGCCTCACGCAGCCCCGCGAACGGGGCCGCTGCGGCTTTAAGGAGGCGGGTTTGCGGTGTGTGTGGGGCTCGTCATGCGCGCAGGGCCGGGGCCGCCCCGGTGCCATGAACAGCCATGTACCGCCTGGCCCGGCTGTGTCCCCGCCTGTGTCCCCACAGCCCGCCGGGCCCCGCCGGGCCCCGCGTCCCCCGGCCCGCCTGGGCCGCGCTCCGGCCGCCGGTGCCGCTGCCGATCCCCCGGGGATGCGCCGCCGGCAGCTCCGCCAAGGTACGTGAGGGGGGCGAGGGGGCGCCTCTCGGTGGAGCGGGCGAGCTTTGGGTTAAAGCACAAAATGCCCTGACTCCCAAGCGTTTTTCGGGTTTTTTTTGGGGTGCCTTTAGAAGTTCGGTCCCACCCATCCCACCCCCCCAACCCGGGGGCATGGGATCATGAGATCGTGTTTATCCCCGGTTTCTGTAGGAGACGGGGGGAGCTGTTTTACGCCTGCTGGTGCCAAGACTGTGAACGTGAGCTTTCCGATACGCCTCGTTTATAGTTTTAATTTCTGCATTTTAATTTGCGGGGTGATTTCTGTAGCCTCGTTACAAAGCATAACAGGATGTTTCAGACGCGTTTTCATGCCTTAAATCACCGAAATTATGTGAATAAAATTGTGTTTCTAGCAGAAATACTGTAGCAGCAGCAGCTTTCTTTGCTAAGCTGTGCATTATTCAGGGCATGACCACCCTGGGTGGTCCAAATAACATCTGCTGAAGTGATTCTATTTTAACGTCTTTCTTCAATATCATTCCAAAATTGCCTGGTGTGTGAGACTGGGAACAGGGGTGAATACATATAATCCATCTGTACCACAGTTCCCCTGAGGCTCATGTACCTCTGTAGTTTGTCAGATCCTGTTTTCTCAGCAGCTTTCTGAGGAAAATCCACGTTTGGCTCCTTAAATAGGTAACGATCATCTTTGTTCGTATGAAAAATTCACTGTAAGCTATTAAATTTTAAAATACCATTCAAACCATGCTTGGCTTTTAAGAAAATGATGCTGTAAAATAAATGAGTGTTCTTGACTAAGCATGTGGCAGTGATTGAATTGTTGGGACAGCTTTTGGCAGAAGGTATTATGAAACTATTTTGTTATTCAGATAGTTGCATTCAGTAACTCAGTATTTAAATTTTACAAGCTGGGAGTCAAAACAGCATTTTTCCCTCCTCCCCAGTAAATAATTCCTTCCTATAATAACACTGAAGAATAAGAGGGTGAGTTCTGAAACACAATGAAGCAGCAGCCATGGAGTACAATCATGGAATCTAATTCCTTCCGGGGGCTGAAAGTAATTAGAGTGTCTAACTATGAATCCATTCTTTTCTTTAGTGAGCTTGCTTAAAAAATGGTTTTGAGTGTTTTTTTCCTCATTTGCCAAATCCTGAGGCTTTTGTAGCAATGCTTTCTTCCTGTTGGTATTTCTTCTCTGGCAAGCACAGGGGCTGTCTTGTTGCTATCAACAGTGTCTGATTTCAGTTTGCTTTGGGGTCTGTTTAGTGTGAAGTTTTGCACTTTAAATGTGCCCAGATAAAAAGCTGTCAATCACTTCTACTCTGACAAACATTTTCAGTGCAGTTGGGCTCTTCACACCAGCCCTGGCATGTCCTTGTAGTTGTTGTCTACACCGTGGCAACAGAATTGCTCGTTGCTGTCAACACTTGCAGTTCTGCAGTTCTTCCTTTTATCAGCTGATCTACACAGGATGATTTATAGGAACTTAAACATTGGATTTCTTCCACCAATGAGTTATTACTAAGCCAGCAGCAGCCTGGTATCAGGTTGGCTTCCAGTGCCACCAGCTGCTTAGCCCTGGAATAAAAAGCTGCATTCCAAGAATTCACTGCAGAAAGCTGAGCAGTGGGTGTAAGCAAGGGGCTCTGCCACCTCAGTCTCATCTCTCTCTTTGTGTGGGTGTGCCTCCAAACACATTTGGATAAAATAATCTGATTTTAATTATGAAAATTGAATTATGCAAGAACTTACACCAAGCTCAGTGTATCCCTTTGATAGGAATACTTGGGAAAAGGGACCTTGCCTGGGCTCTGCCACAGGCATCTGCTCTGCTGATGTGAAAGAGCAGAAGTGTGTTACTGTTTTCCCAAATCACTGTTTGCAGGACACTGCTTTCATTATTTCACATTGGTTCAACTGACCTTGTGCTTAATACTAATAAATACTTTTAATTGTTTTCTCTTTAGGATGCACGTGAACCCCCCAAATACACAGCCACTGATCCCAGTGGGGAGAACAAGAAACTCAACAAATCCCAGCAGCTGAAACAAGTTTTTAAAGAATATGGTGCTGTAGGGGTTTCATTCCATGTTGGAATTTCATTAGTATCTCTAGGAATCTTCTACCTGGCTGTGTCAAGGTGAGGTTTGTACAGTTGTCTGTTGCCTCAAAGTAGTGGTTTGGCCAAGAAAAATATATTAAGCATTGTGCTTATTCCTGGCAGGAGACGTGTACCTTATGCCTGTAGGATCTATACACAGTAACCTGAATTTTGAGTGTGGATGGGTCCATAAGTGGGTCTGATCTCCCATCAGCCATGAGAGAAGTTGTGCATGATATTTTTGCACAGTTTTACCGTCAGTGAAAACAGCAGAGACTGCACCAGAGTAACTGAACAGAGGAAAGAATGTCTTTGTTTGGCAGAGATATCTCTTGTTCTCACACAGTGCCATGGTCTGTAGAGATAGAGCCATGCAAAAGCATTGGGGCTTAGAGATAAACTTATTTTTCTGGGTGTTGAACACAGTTTCTGCAGTTCAACTGCGGGAAACAACGGCCACTAAAACAGGATTAGAGTAAAAAGAACATGCAATGTATACAGAAATTGTGTGTGTGGCTTTGGTGGGAGTGCATCAGGTACAAATGTCTGCTGAAATGAGGTATTTCAGCTGAGGAGACAAACATTCCCTGCTGCTTCCTCCTGACTCCAGTGGGAATACAGGAATTTCTCCCATTTACTACTTTGTGGCACAGGGTGACAATGAACTCCCAGTTAAAAGGTACTGTACTGGCAACTGAAGGGAGAAAAGTCACACTAACATCTTCTTTTGAAAAATTGCTCCAAACACAGGAACCTTGATGAAAGCTGCTATGTGTATAGAGAACTAAAATATTCATGGATTTGGTGGATAATGCTCATTTGAGATCCATACTACTTCCTTCACTTGCTAGATTTTAGATAAGATACTTCTCATTGTAGCAGCTTTGTACCCCTGTGTTAGAACACTCTAAGCCCAACAACAGGTACCTCATTTGGTTTGCATTATTCTATGTTTAAGTGATACATTTCCTCCAGAGACAGGATAGACTTTATTGTGAAATTTGGAAAGACACATTTCCAACACAGATTCACACTAACTTTTTGAAAATCCCTGTGTGGAAAAACAGATTATTTTCTCTCCAAAGGTTGAGCTGAAGGGTTGGAACTAGATGATCTCTAAGATCACTTCCAGCCCAAACCATTCTGTGATTCTATCAGTATTTTCCATGCACGTGCTGCAACTGTACATTTGGAAAACTGAGGAGATATTTGACTTCACAAGGAACTTGCCAATTTAAGAAAAAAATTGAAATCAGGAAATACTGCATGTGTTGTTGATACAGAAGTAATTTAAGCTGTTACTGCTGAAATAACCCATCGTTTTCAATATTTAACAGCATCTACTTTGCACATCAGTTCCAGAGCTGGAAGTGTGCCACGTTAAACTGCACTTTATATTTTAAAAAATACAAACCTTAGAATTAACTAAAGGAGTCTTGTTCTCTGTCCCCCCAGTGGTGTGGATATGACTGCAGTTCTCCTGAAGCTTGGTTTCAGTGAATCCTCCCTGCAGTCCAGGATGGCTGCAGGCACCAGCACCTTCGTCCTGGCCTATGCTGTGCACAAGTTGTTTGCTCCGGTCCGGATCAGCATCACAGTGGTTTCTGTGCCCTTTGTTGTCCGGTACTGCCGCAAAATCGGGTTCTTCAAACCTCCTGCCTCCAACCCATGATGATTTGTCACTGGATTTGGGTTTTTAAATGCTCCATATCCACAAAGTTTCTTTAAAAGACTTCCTTGGATTCTATGTTCGTGCTGACTTCACCTTGCATTTCTGACTTGTTCTTTCAGGTAAATGTCACTGTGAAAAATGCTATCCTTACCTTCTTTCCCTTTTGCCACCTCTCCTTTGGAAAAACCTGTTAAAATGGTATCTGGTTTGCACTGCAGCTAGTAGTATAAATGCTTTACAACGAGCAGTCTCTTAACACATCCTGGGGCTTTACAATCTTTCTTTTTGGGCCTTAATTTTTTTCCTTGTCAGAACTGAGTCTCAGCATTAGTTCATTACTGTGTAGCTGAAAAACAGTAAGATTCTTTTTCCAGTAGAATAATATCCTACTACACAGGTAGTTCTTTTGGTAAGGGTTTATATTGGAATCTAAAGTGGCAAGTGGATGTTTTTTTTGTTAGAAAAGGGTTTTATTATGGCCTGTCTTGCAGTACAACACATACACTGAACTAACTTTAGTGGGAGTACCCCTGTGATTAATTATTGCAGTGATAATTGTTTTAGCCAGAATAGGTGGTGCACTGGTCTGAAACTACAGCTCCATTGTACTGCTTCCATATTCCAAGATTTTATTGTTTGAAAATGTGTTTTATTTATAGGCTGGGAGCTGGTCTTACTGAACTGCTTTACTTTAATTTTTTTTATGCCTATAGTCTCAGAAGGGATCTTGAGTCTACTGAAATCAGTGTAACCAGAGTTACCTCCTATGTGAACACGCTCCAAAGAGAATCAAGTCAGAGACAAGCTGTGGTGTTTTAATGTCTTGAGATCTGGCTTTGTACCGGAAACACATTTTTATCTTAAAAGTAACCCAAGCAGTTTCTGCTCCTGGGGAGGAGTCTTAAACCTGCACCCAAAGTCCAGACATTCCAATTCATGGCTTCTGAGGAACAATTCCTATGGTTTTGACTGAGACTGGTGAATGTACCAATTAGAGCTGCTTTTCCTTTCCTTATTCTATTTTTCTGCTTCTCCTTCCACTTCTATTAGAATGTAGATACACATGTGCATTTTCACATTCCACCTTCCAACTAAAGACTGAATCCCAAAACTGAGTAGTCAGGGTAGCACTCTGGGGTAAGCCTGGCTTTGAGACTCAGAACTGTGCTGGTGTGAGACAGGCTGAGCCAGATCTGTGGTGTTTTGGACCTGTTCCTCCTTCCAGGTCTTTTCACCTTCTCTTTGTCCTTACACTGGCCCCAAGGTGGCTCTGACACATCTGCCCATAGAGGAATTTGATTAAAGTAAAAGAGAGGAAGTTGCCCTGATGATCAACTTTTTTTTCTGAAATTTAGTGAATTAAGAGGAAGGAATCATGAGATGAGGATGAGAGTTGGCTGAGGGAGAGAAAAAGCAAATAACTTCTTGTTATGAGCAGCCTATTGCCATAAAATTAAATTGCACCTTAACTCCTTCCTCACATAGAAAGTCCAATCCAGAGGCAGGTTGGATGCACTGAAGTTCCCCAGCTCCATCTGTACAAAGATAACAGAATTCCAGAATAAGTATGAGGCAGCCTTGTTTTCTTCATTTAGAATCAGTTCTGATAAGTCTGTTTTGTCCTAAACTTGAAGGAATAGTCAAAGCTTGTTCTTTCTCAAAAATCACATGTAAAGCTGGAATCAGTTAAAGCAAATGTACCTAAAAGTCATTAGAAGGCTCCAGCACTAAACTAATTTTCTTGATGTAAAAACAAACAGCTTCATATAAATTATGACCAGAATTCAGATTACTTAAAATAAAGATGGTTTTATAAACTACTAGCAATTTGTTTAGATGAAGGGGGTTTTTTGCAAAGTATATTGTATATTTTAAATTAATTTGAGAATATATATTTTGAAGTGCACCTTACATCAAACCCACAGTTACCTGGATTTCAAGTATATTAAATATTCCACAAGCTTCAGCTAGAAGTCAAGAACTTTATGTTGCAATTAGAGTGTAAGAAAACAGCCAAATAATAATAAAAGAATTCCAGAATAAGTATGAGGCAGCCTTGTTTTTTATTTAGAATCAGTTCTGCTAAGTCTGTTTTGTCCTGAACTTGATAGAACAAGCTTTTACTCTTCCTTCTCTTTCTCAAAAATCACATGTAAAGCTGGAATAATTTAAAGCAAGTGTCATTACAAGGCACCAGCACTAGTTTTCTTGCTATAAAAAGAAACAGCTTCATATAAATTATGACCAGAATTCAGATTACTTATAATGATGGTTGTATAAACTACTGGCAATTTGTTTAGATGAAGTGTTTTTTTGGCAAAGTATATTTTAAATTAATTTGAGAATATATTTTGAATTCTAGAATCCTTGCTTGTAAAAGGATCATTTTTTTAAAAGCGTTTGTAAAATAGTGAAGACGACATTGAAGTCTTATAATGAAAATACAATAAATTGCTTTCTCTTAGTTTGCATGAAGTGTTTTACTGGAAAATAGTTGGTCTGCAGATTTTGGTGGCAAAGGTCCTGACCCTTGGTACATTTTAAAGAATGTCTTCCAATGCCAGACATTAATATGACATATCCGATTTGATAACAATACTTTCCAGACCTTTCTCTTAGAAGTGCTTGCAGATCATGTTGTGTTTGAATGAATTCATTTAAGAAAGGACAAAGCAGGCTAAAGTCTAAATAAATTACCAAGGTAAGGAGCAATACCTTTGGTACTTACCTTGTAATCCTGATTTGGGATTGAGGGATAGTCATTCATGCTAATTTAAGATAGTACTTAAGTGCTTTTTTTCCATTAATGCAGTTGCTGTTAATTAAGTGTACCTGCTTGGTGGTACCAGCACTCTGAAAAGAACTTTATACCAGCTTCCTTTTTGACAGAGGTGGGAATTAAACTTACTCAGTGACCACAGAGGAGGAGTTCAGCTGTGCTGCTGTTAGAGACAACCAGTGCCACAAGGAACCCCACCATGCTGGCTGCAGTGTAACAAATCTTTATTTCAAAGTTGAGTGCTCACATTGAAAACAAACTAGAGACAAAAAATATCTGACACATCATTTTTAAAGCACTTGAGAAATGCATTCAACTCTCTCAGTCTCAGGTTACACCACAGTTAAGACACCCTTAGCAGCCCAGGAAGCGAGGAGCAGGTTCCTCCAGGATATTGCACTGTTCAATGAGCCAAAGCAACAACTTCCTCTGGTTGGAACAACAAACCATTACCAGCACTGACCACAAGAGCCTTGAACAGCTTAACACTTACATCAAACCTGGCCCACAAGTACCTGGATATCAAGTATATTAAATATTCCACAACCTCCAGCTGGAAGTCAAAGAACTTTATGTTGCAATTAGAGTGTAAGACAACAACAAGGATTCCAATTGCCATTAGATTCCAAGACCTGCTTTTCCTATTTGTAAGCATTACAGTAGTCACAGTACAAGACTCCTCTTGTTGATCCCATGAGGTCCTCCTAAAACTACGTTTTGGATGGGGCAGCAACATCACTCTTTCTGCTGCTGGGCATCTTTGTAGAGTTTGCCGTGATCCAGGGGTGGAGAAGAACATCCTTCAGGGGCAGTCGATGGAATGGGTTGTGCTTCAGAAGCTTGGAAATTAAATCCCTCGCGCCTTCTGTTACAAATGGAGGAAACTTGAACTCCACCTAAGAAAAAAAGGACACTAAAGATGAGGGAAAAGTTCATCATAATCCTGAACAAGGCTCTCACTGCTTGTAGAAGTATTTGTATAGTTGTGTATATTTTCAGCCTGCTTCAAACAAAACTAGTTTGCTGAAACCTTTCTGGGGTATGCAACAGGAAAAGTTATGTATTTTTAATAACACCTTGAATGTTAAATATTCACTTTATCAATTAGAAAAGCTGTTAGAAGGTGAGTTGCTTTATGAAACATAGAAATTCAGATGTAGGCAGAAACAGGGTAGAACCAAGGAAGCAAGACAAGGTATCTTGAAGTCTCTTTATAGTCATTGCACTGAATGACTGAAGACAGTTTTGGGGATACAGTTTTACACAGATCGTTATGTCATGCAACAGTTCTAGTGAAAATCCATCTGTCATTCAAAATTTCTAGAGCTGAAAGGCAACTTGTCCAAATAAGCACTGGCACTTACCCTAGAAATAGCTCTGTAGGTTTCCTGATACGTTGTTGCTTCAAATGGTGGTTTCCCTACAAGGAATTCATAGCACAGAACTCCCAGGCTCCAAATATCCACCTTTTCATCGTGTGTTCTTCCCTCAATCATTTCAGGAGGGAGGTAATCAAGTGTTCCACAGAGAGTTGACCTTCTGCAGGAAAGTCCAAGTTAATCACTGATTATGGCAATTATAGGATCTATTTCCAGAGACAGATAAAAACTAATGCTGACCATCATCAGTACCTCAGTATAGTCCACCTGAATGGGCTCAGCACCACCAGAATATCTGGCAAAGAACTGCCAGCAGTACATTTTCTCCTTCTATCTCAGTCCCTGCAATCACTTTCCTCTCCTTTTTTCACCTCACCTGCGAGAACAAATACAGTCCTCCTTTTTTAGGTGCAATTTCACACTCAGTAGGAAATAACCATATTGCCAGTATTGGTCTGTCATCTCAGAGACCACTGTAACCCTACACCAAACCCTCTTTCAGGGTCAGCAAGGTTTGAACTGTTGAAAAAACAGGATAACAACACTCCTCTGCTACACCAGTTCACTATTAAGACCTTTGTTGTGGTAGCACTTTTTCCCAGTATTTTAAGAAGTTCATTCCACAACTGTGTGACAAAAAAACTGCTATTTTCACTAGAGAAAGATTTCACTACATTGAATTCTCACCTAGAAGATGGAGCATGCACTGACCACCCAAAGTCAGCGATTTTTAATTCTCCATTTGAGCCAAGAAGCAGGTTTTCTGGCTTTATGTCGCGGTGAATGACGCTCTTCGAGTGACAGTATGAGAGGGCATCTGCTAGTTCGGTGATGTACTGCGTTGAGAGAGAACAATCTTTAATAAAGACATTGTCACTAGAGTTTATCTGGCTGCAGTACAGCTTTTTCTAGGCATAATTAGTAGTGTTAAGTTAAAGCAATTATTCCTTAAACCCTTGAAATCTGGCAATACAGGCTATGCCTGAAGTGACCAAGCACTTGCAAAATCAAGCAGTTGTGAACATACGTTATTACACAGCACTAATGTAACTGTGTTCCCAACTTATTCCCTGTTACAAGCCCATATGCAAACCAGCATCCAAGGAATCTCAGTGTCATAGCAGAATACAGAACTTTATGTGAAGAGCTGGCTTTATCCTGCAGATATTCCAGCTACTAAAAGTGATGTATAGGAAGCTGGAACAACCTACTGTAGCAGTTCTTTGTTCATCAAACTTGGTGAGCTTCTGAAGTTCTTTGTAGACTTCTCCACGAGGTGCATACTCCAGGATCAGGTAGACTCTGCTGGCATCATGGAAGTAGCCATATAATCTGAGAATGTTGGGGTGCCTGCAAAGAGATTTAAGTGTTATTCTGAACAAGGTATTTGTCCAAAACCTTTAATTTCCCTTTCCTGCCTCTCCCATTTCAAGACCAGCATGGGAACTTCATCTCATAAGTGTTCCTTCTGCTCACAACAAATCAAAAAGAGCTTCATAGCAGAGAGATGGTGTTCACCAAAGCAGCAGCTTAGAGCCCCTATTGGAAGCAGCCAGCCAAGAGTTTGGCTAATTCTTGTCTTCTGAACATAATTTTCTACAGCAGCTGGAAGACTAATTACCACTGAAGGTGCCAATTCCTATAGGTTTGGGAATTGAAGCTTAAGTATTTTCTGTGAAAACTCAATTTCTTCCTATTTTCCAGGAAGCAGAACACCAGAAACAAGCTCAGACACGAGAAATTGCAGCCACATAAATCCAAGCAGCATTTTTGTAATAGGAAGATTTGTTACCAGAAGTCACTTCATTGCAAGGTAGACAAAGGTAAATTATGGTGCAGAAAGGCAAAAATCCTGACTAGGAATACCAGGGTGTCATATGTTTAAAAAGAAACTTCTCTTTTCTTTCAAGAAAGAAGAAATCTTATCATAAAGAAACCTTATCATAATCCAGGTTACTTCATATATTTGAATGCAAACAAAGCAGAGTAATTAGTCACTAAACTTTACCTAAGATGGGACTGTATTTCAACTTCTCTTCTTAGTTGATGTTCTACACCAGCTTCTTCAAGTTGTGTTTTAAAGAGCACTTTCAGTGCAAGAATAAATTTACTCTGTTTTTCACGTGCCAGGTAAACGTTCCCAAATTTTCCTTTTCCCAAAGGACGACCAATTTCAAAATCTTCAAGGGACCATTGTCTTCTGCAAGAGGAAAGTTAAAAGCTAGATTCTTTTTTGGGCTTTGCCTCCTAAATTTACAGTCACTTTTAATGCTCCTGTTCAATAGATTCTTAGTGATTTTAGTCTTGAAGAGAACACCAGAAGACTAAAAGTATGCAATGAGACTTTCCAAAAGAAAGTTCTGAAAGCTGTTTTATTCCTTCCTAAAATTTATGCAGACTAACCTTGATAATAAATGGAGACTAACACCAACCACACTACTACAAAATCAAGACTGGCTCCTTTGGATACATTTAACACAAACACATCAGTAGTGCATGTCAGAACTATTTAAGGCAGCCACAAACAAATCCAACTTCATCCTGAATTAGACTCCAGCCTCTTGCCCAGATGAAGGAGGCTTTGTTTTCAAGAGTACATCTTGGAGCAGCAGCTATCAGTGTCCTCTCATGTGAAGAGCTACTATGCATTTATGCTAAATGCATAAAGTTTTGTTTAGTTTACAGCAAGTCCTTGTTCCTGAGAATTATCAGTTCAAAGGAAGATTTCCTAGTGATTCACATGTTGTCACTGCAAAGTGTAGGGATCATCAGTCTCCACAACTAAGGGGCTCAAGTAGCCTTCAGTTTAACTGTAGCATGAAGTTCTAGAAGTGAAAAACAAGCCTAATCCAACAGGCCTCACTTATCTAGAATTTAGGTATAAAACTTACTTTTTAGTCTCTTCACTTTTCTTTTTGGCAGTCTCTTCAGTTTTCTGTTTAGAGGTGCTTTCTGCTTCAGGATTTTTTGCTATGAACAGAGAAGTAAATCAATTTATGAACCAGACCTACAAACACTCACACAGGAACAAATCTAAGCTTTGTGCACTATCTGAAGACATTCTTAGAATACGTTCTATGACACTTAAAGCAACCTGGCATAGCTGACTGCTGGGAAGGAAAGAGGGCTAGCAAAATGTAATTTTAACAGTTTTCTTAAAAAATGAACCCCATGAGGTTCCCCCTACCCCCAAAGTATATTCTTGTGTGTAAAAGATTAACATCAATCCTCAAAAACCTGTGATATCTGAGTGCCAATTACATTAACTCACAGCTGGCCAGTGAGCACCTAGAAGCTTTTAACACACATTTTGGCTCTAAATGGTCAGTTTGAAGATAAGTTTACAAGGATAGTGCATTAACATCTAAGGTGAAGCACGTGCTGCTTTTGGGTCACAACAAAGAACTTCTCTACAGGGCTGTTCCCAGATTAGCAGCAGCTTTAGGTTTCCTGCACTCCACTCTGGTCCACAGGAGTATCCCCAGTGTCACAGCTGTGTGACCACAGGCACATCATCCTCAGAATTACCACGTTCTGGAGCCTGTTGGGGTTTCTCGCCGTTCTTGCTTGGAAACCGAGGCTTCACAGTGGCCTGGACGGGCTGTTTGGGTCGGAGCTGCTGCGCTGTCGGGTTTTGGCACAGTTTTTGGGTTGACAGCACGGGTTTTTGGGACTGCACAGGAACTCGCTGGGGAAGGTTTGCAGGACACAGGACACGTTGTGCTTGAGCTCCACTGGTCGGTAACCGGCTCTGGGCAGTATGCTGAGACACAGGGACACGTCTGGGGCCATCCCCAAGGGGATTAGCAACCTGCAAAAAGGAAAGATTTATGTTAATTGTAGAAAAATTCATGGCAGAACTTTTCCACATCTGAAGAACATCAGCCAAAGGTATTAAGACAGCAGATGCTCGCTACAAACACATACCCAGCTTTGAGTCATTGCTGCCCTTAGTACTGTCCATCCTAATCTATCTGCCACTGCAAGAGGAAGTCAGCAGAACAAAGCAAATTCAGAAGGTTCACCTGCTTTTATACTTTCAATCTTTTGTTTCCAGTGAGAAAAGTTAATTTATATTTAAGAAAATCTTAGTCATTTTAGAGTCCTTTGGCTACAGTTAAGTTCAAATGCTAATGATCAGCATTCCTACATTTTTGACCCTCTAATTGTACTTATGCAACAGTTTGTACTTTTTTCTCCCCCTAGATATTATTTCTGGTTCAGTTCACTAAAAATAATGCATTGACAGATTCATTAAAAGGAAGTTTTGTTTACGCTAATCCAAAATTTTACCAGGACTATTTGGTATTAAGTTAAAAAATTGAGAAAGTGCTTGTGTTTCTAAATAGAAAATATATGTAATCAGGGTGATCTTGAGCACTGCTACATGCTTGTGTTAACAGCAACATTGACACAGTGCTTGCTTTTGAAAACTATCTGGAATAAGTTGATTATACACACTTACTCTCTCTCTAAGAGATCTTAAAGTACTTACAATGTACGGAGGATTTCCCAAATCAAGTAAGTCACGCTAATATTAGCAACAATAAAAAAAAAAAGTAAGCTCTGGGCACTGTTGTCTCCAAGAGAAAGCTACATAAGGATAACACTACCACGGAGTTTGAAACCTCTAGTTCCGGGGAGAAATACACCCTACCAACGCCCCTACTAAAAAATAAAGCAAAAACTGCCAACCCCAAACCCAACCAGACAGACCCACAGAATCGTCATGGCAATCTCACAAGAATTCACGTAGCAAGACCAGCGATCCAGCATAAGAAACGGCTCAGGAGAACTAATATAAAAACCTTGTAATTCGGACATTAACCTTGGCAGCGCGGCCGAGGTAGGCAGCGTGGTTCTCCTTCTTGTTCCTGTCCATAGCGCCCGAGGAGAGTGACACCCGGCTCGGCCTGGGAGGAGACGGTGGGGAAAAGGGGTCAGCTCAAAGAACACGCGAGCTCTCGGGGCTCTTATCAACACCCCCCTTCCACCGCCACTGAAGGCCGTCCGGGGTAGTCCCCCCGGTGGGCAGGGACACCCCCACAAAGCCATAGGGACCCCTCGGCGGGCTGGGACACCCTCTAGAACCGCAGGGACCCTCCCGGCGGGCAGAGGACATCCCCACAACCACAGGGATTCCTCGGCGGGCGGGGAACCCACCCCCCAAAATCACAGGGTCCCCTTACAGAAGGACAAAGACCCCTCTGCGGGCAGGGACCACCCCTCAGCACCACAGGGACCCTCCGGCAGGTAGAGACCCCCCCCAAAGCCGCAGGGACGCCCCCAGCGAACAGATACACTCCCACAAAGCCTCGGGACCCTCTCCATCCTTCCCAGTATCCCTATTCTCACCCCAGTCCGGCCGCCTCAGAGGCTGCTGCGCGTCTGTTTGAATTCAAACCGCCGCGCCTTAAATACCCCTTTAAACCCCGGCCGTCCGCCATTGGCCGCCCTGCCACCGCCCGCGCTCCCTGATTGGCTCCCCCCGCGAGGCGGCCCCGCCCTCCCATTGGCTGTCCCGCCGTGCCCGCCCCCTTCGCGGGGCGCACGCGCAGTGCCCTGCCCTGCCCGCGCCGTGTCGGTGGCCGCGCCGCTCGCGCGTTACGCACTTTGCGTAGCGCCCGCGCCCCGCGGCGCGCGCCGCCCGCGCACTTCCCGCCGGCCGCTTCCGCCGCTGCCGCTGCGCAAAGTGCGTAACGCGCCCGCGCCCCGCCCGCCGCGCTCGCACCTGTGGCCGCCGCCGCGCCCGCCCCGCGCCCCCGCCGCGCCGCCAGGTCAGTCCCGCCGCCCCCTCCGGCACACGCGCGCGCCCCCCGCGCCCACTCCGCACCCTCCGCGCACCGCCGCGCGCGGGGCCCAGCGCCGCCGGGGCCATTGTGTGGGTGATCCCGCGGACGGGCCGAGCAGGGCCGGAGCCTCTCCCGGAGCGTCCCCGGAGCGTTCCCGACCCGTCCCGGCAGCGCGGGCAGCGCCACGTGCCGCAGGCGTTACAGCGCGAAGGCAGCGGCCCGAGGGACGCGCGGACCCCGCGTGTGGCACTCCCGGACCCGGCCAGAGCCGGGACAGCGAGTGCGGCCCGTGAGCTGTGAGGCGGTGCCGGTGCTGCCCCGGAGCCCCCGTGAGGCTCCGCGGCCGCCCAGGGGAGGAAAAACTCCATCCAGCGAAGAACCGCGACCGAAGGCAACTTTCCGCTGCGCCCGCGGTGCTGAAAACAAGAGCGAAGGGAGAGAGCCCCTGGTTGTTGTGTGTGGGTGTTTGCAAAGCGGGTCAGGATAGGGAAGAAGAAGATGTCGGGCCGCCGAGTGGCCGCAGCGTGTGACAGACGACAGCTGCCCCGGGGCATGGGGGCCATGGCAGCGCCCATGGCGGCGCCGCTGCTCGACCCGCGCCCGCTCCGCCTGCCCTTCCTCGAGGCTGACGTGAGTAGGACCGGGGAGGGGTCGGGCTGTGCTGGGCACGGGCGGGGCGAGGCGCCGCCGGTGGGGCCGGCCCGGCCTGCAGCGCCCGGCAACTTGTCGCCCAGCCCCGGCACGGCCCCGGGGGGGGAACCCCGCTCTGCTGGAAGCGCCGCTTCGGAGCTTCGCGGCTGCGACACAAAAGAACCCCCCGGGCCTCCCCCCCAACCTGCGTCCTGTGCGGGGACGGCCCGCGCTGAGCCCGCCCCGCAGCCCGCACGGAGCGAGGGCCCGCTGGATGTGGAACGGGGAATGGGGACCACCGGGATCCCTGGAAGGGGGAATGGGGAGAGGGACCCTCGGGACCCCTTGGAGGGGGAGTGGGAGTGGGAGTGGGAATGGGGAGAGGGACCATCGTGATCCCCGGAAAGGGGAATAGGAAGAAGGACCTCCGGGAATCCCGGAAAGGGGAATGGAAACGGGAATGGGGAGAGGAACCTCTGGACCTCCGGAAGGGGAAATGGGAAGAAGGACCCCTGGAAGGGGGAACGGGAAAAGGGACCCTCGGGACCCCTGGTTGGGGGGATGGGGAGAGGGACTTCTGGATCCCCGGAAGGGGGAACGGGGAGAGGGACCCCGGGGGATCCCTGCTGGGGGGAATGGGGAGAGGGACACCCAGGATTCCTGGTATGGGGAATGGGACCTTGGGGACCCCCGGAAGAGGGAGTGGGGAGAGGGTCCCCCGGGATCCCTGGAACGGGCAGAGGGTCCCCCGGGCTCCCCCCTGGGGCCTCCGCCTCCCCCGTCACGTGACCCACGCGGTGCCCGGTCACGTGACGCCGCCCCGTTCTGTCGCCCCCCCTCAAGAGCCGCCTCCCATCGATGTGCGGGCGCTCGATGCAGCCGCCTTCGCGGAGGAGCGTCCTGCGGGCCCGGCCGCCCCCGCCGCTGCCGCCGCCGCCGCCGCTCGATGCGCTCCGCGCTCCCGCCGCCATCTTAGGGGCAGAGCGCGGGCGGCAGAAGGAAGGGTCGGTACGTACCGGACCGCGGGGCTCGGGGCCGCCGGCACGGGAACCCGGCACCGCCCGGGGCCGCGGGGGGGCGGGCAGGGCGCGGGGACCGCGGGGGGAGGACAGCGGGGCCGGCGCGGTGCTGCCCTGCGCGCCCCGTGCATCCATCCATCGGAGCGCGGGCCCGCCGGGAGCACCAGCACTGTCCCTCGGTAACACTGCGGGCTCCGGGGCTGCTTCGTGCAGTGCCGGGCCCGGTTATGGGTCAGATTCTCATTTCCGCTGCAGACAAGTGAAACAGGTTTTTTCTCCCCTTTCTCTCCCCTTTCTGTCTCTGATTCTCACCTAAATCACGGCAATATTTGGTGCCTGCACTGAAATTTCTTGGAAGGTTGTGGTGGTTTCATGCAACTCTCTTGTATGTGATTTTTCTTCTCCGTTTCAGGCCCCTCCAAGGCAGTCCTTGCTCACAATGTATAGGACAAAAGTCAGTTTGAAAGACCGTCAGCAACTTTACAAACTGATCATTAGTCAGCTGCTCTATGATGGATACATCAACATTGCCAATGGCTTGATAAATGAGATCAAACCTCAGTCTGTCTGTGCTCCATCTGAACAACTGCTGCACCTAATTAAGTTAGGTAAGCCACAACCAAAAGCTGACATAAAAGTCTAGTTTCTAAATCCCCAGTGAATGAAGAGGTTGGTGTCACTGGAAACACATCTTTGATGCAAAGGTTGTGTCTGGTAATAGCACCACGCTTCATATTTGGGTACAGCCTTTGCCTCTGTGGTGTTTTTTGGAGGGCATCCCTGTGTTATCCTTTAGTGAGCATTAAAAGCAACACAGATCTGAGTGTTGTCCAGATCTGTTTGTCTGAACTCCTGTACCATATAAGAACACTTGCCCTAGGTCCTGGGTGAGTGGCAGCTTTCTAAAAACACCTCAGTGAAGAGGATCACTGAGTCCACAGATGTGAGAGAAAACTCCACCCTCACAGTTCTGCCAACTTTAGAAATAGTTTCTATGTGGTTCTTCCTGGCAGTGCTGGAAAGGGAGCAAGTCATTCCATTGGCAATCTTTGCTGGCTTTTATGTATCAGTCTTCAGGAAATCTTCCCAGTCTGAGGTCTCAGCAGAGGTGTCGTGTGTCCTCTCCCCGTACCTCCTCTCTGGAAGGGCCTCAGTGTGTAGGGAAAACACCTGAGCTGCTCTTGGAACGAGCTGACAAGTCCTGGAAGAGCTCTGGCCATGACATCATGTCTTGTCTGTAACTCAGCTGGTTTTGCTGCCTGAACTGGTTGAGTTCCAAGGGTATAAATACGTGAGACCTCATGTCTGTTTGAAATATGAATGAGAGACTTGAAATTTGCAGATGAAAGCAGCAAAAATCTGTTCTACTGCATTTGATCATTTGATGATCACCGCTGGGCACAGGGCTGAAAACTCTTGTGTCTGCCCTGTTGTGATTGTCAGTGCTGAACTCTCTGTTCTGCAAGTGCATCCCAGAAATAAAAATCTATAAATTGGGTGTGCAGAACAGTAAAATTTTTGCCTTGCAATACAGGCATAGTTGTTTGTGAAGTAGGCTTTGTTCTCGAGTGCAATAAAATAAGAAAAGAATCAGCGAATGCTTCATTTTTTTACTTTAACACTCATGTAATGGTGTTGGGGTTTGTTTCACCCCCTGTGAAAAGCTGAGCAGAGGCCTGTCCATGGCCAGTAGCTGATTCTCAGTGCATTTACCAGCACTGAACACTACAATATTCACTGGTTGTATTTCCACAGTTTGAGCTGTGCCTGCTCTGGTGCAGCCCAAGCACCTCATTCATTGCTCACCACAAGTGCTGCTGTGTGACCAAACCTGCTCTGCCAGCTCAGCCTTGCCCCTCGCGGTTCCCTTTCCCAAAACCTGCCCTGGAACCATGGCAGGGTCTGTCCTCTGTCTGAGGAGAAGGTTCCCCTGGTTAAGTGCCCCCCCTTCTCTCATTCCAGGCATGGAGAACGATGACAGCGCTGTCCAATACGCAATTGGCCGGTCGGATACGGTGGCTCCGGGCACGGGAATTGACCTGGAATTCGATGCAGACGTGCAGACCATGTCTCCTGAGGCCTCAGAGTACGAGACCTGCTACGTCACATCTCACAAAGGGCCCTGTCGTGTGGCCACCTACAGCAGAGATGGACAGTTAATAGCTACAGGCTCTGCTGATGCCTCCATCAAAATCCTGGATACAGAGAGGATGTTGGCCAAGAGTGCCATGCCCATTGAGGTAACATGGGAATTGTAACCCTTTGGGAGTTGTGTCCTTGCCATGTCTGTATCGTGTGGCTGCCTCTGTGAGTGGGACTGAATACCTGTCTCAGTGTATTTCCTGCACCAACAGTGGCTCATAGACCTTGGAAGAAAAGGAAGAACTAGGGCAAGGACACCTGTGTCGCTCCTGGCAGCAGAGAGAGAATTGAGCCAGGAATTGCTTCCTCTGGTTGCTGGTCTTTGCTGTATTGTCTGAACACAGTTCACCTTGAACCCACTTGCACTTTTGGCCTCTGCAGCCCCACGTGGCAATGTGTTTCACTGGGTGTTTCCGAACTGTTTCATACAATACATACTGATTTGCTTTATCTTTTTCCAAGGCAGTTATCAGGTGGCATTTAAAAGTGGGCTTTTTTGCACAGAGTGCACACTAAATTCTCAGCAAAAAGCTGCAATTCTGGTGCAGCTTCCCTCAGTTCTTATAACAGTGCAGTGTTTTGCTTTGGGCTGTTTATGAAGGTGATGTTTTCTTTCACCAGTTCTCTACTACTGAAACTAGTTTGTCCTTGAGCAAGTTGTTTGACCTTTGTAAAGATACAGGGATTTAGTTTGTTGACAGTATATAAAAGGCCTTCAAACTGATGCCTGAAATGGAAGAAAAAATACTCCAAACAATATCAGTATAAATGAGATAGAGAGCAGCTCTTTAATGAAGGCCTTCAGGTGCACACAGTACATAGGCACACACCTACGTACAGAATTCTTACACTTTTATATCTTTAACTAATTATCATGTCTAGTGGGTACATGCAGTCCTTTTGCCCTGCTGCCACCCTCAGAACTGCCCCACTGGAGCCCCTCCAAGGGTCCTTATATCTTGTTTTGTCTACCACGTATCTTGTTATTCCAGTCCGGGTGCATGTCCCAATGGAATGTCCTTGCTAAAGTCTCTTTCTTTGAGAAGAACATTAAACAAGCCTAAAGACTTTAGAAAATTCAATATGAAGCACGAGAACAGGTTTGGTAACTGTCAACTGCTATTCTGAAGTGTGAGAAACTTTACAGCCATACTAAAAATCCATATTTGCCAAAAATCTTAAAAATTCTAAGGCATCAAAACAATGAAGAAAAAAGATTGTGTGCCTGGTTATGTTGGAAAGGAGCTGCTATTTGGCAAGCCTAGAACCTACTTTTCTTGTCAAAAACATTCTGGTTTCTAACAATAACTTTGCTGAATGTTCCCTGTAGGTCATGATGAATGAGACAGCACAGCAAAACATGGAAAACCACCCTGTTATCCGGACTCTGTATGATCACGTGGATGAAGTGACATGTTTAGCTTTCCATCCAACAGAACAGATCCTGGCATCTGGTTCAAGGGACTACACACTTAAATTGTTTGATTATTCAAAACCTTCTGCCAAAAGAGCCTTCAAATATATACAGGTTAGATACAGTACCAGTTCAGAGCAGCCAAAGCTGGAATGTTTAATTGCTGAGGCATCAGTGAGTTGAGTTGTGCCTGAGTTGATTAGGGATGTAGGAGGACACAGATATAACATTTGCAGGCATTATGGTGAAGAGTTGGTGCTTAATGGACACAGTATGTAAATCTAGTGCCTATCAGCTTTTTGCTCATCTAGACTAAATCTAATATGCCTAAGTTTGAAGTCAGTTATATCATTAGTTTTGGAGGGGACCTTGGGATTAGGTGATGGTGGGCTGGGGGCTGTGTGGCTGGCTGACAGAGCCTCCTGTCACTTTTGTGTGATATCCCAAAAATGAGGAGGCACTGCAGGCTGCTCTAGGACAAGAACTGTGATACAGTTACAGGTAGCCTGTCATTTTAATCCTATTTGCCATTAAATCCTATTTAGGAAGCATTTTCTAGTTTGCAAAACCAGAACCCGTTGTGCTAAGTGATCATTTAAGCAGTTTTTTAGCACTTTGGTGCCACCAGAACTCACCCTTCCATTGCAGGTTTTGTCCTTCCTTACCCATTTGTGCATTTTTGCAAACAGGAAGCGGAGATGTTGCGCTCCATTTCTTTCCACCCCTCTGGAGATTTCATCCTGGTTGGGACCCAGCACCCGACGTTACGACTGTACGACATCAACACCTTCCAGTGCTTCGTGTCCTGCAACCCCCAGGACCAGCACACGGACGCCATTTGCTCCGTCAACTACAACGCCAGCGCCAACATGTACGTGACGGGCAGCAAGGATGGCTGCATCAAACTCTGGGATGGGGTCTCCAACCGCTGCATCACCACCTTTGAGAAGGCACACGATGGAGCCGAAGTCTGCTCTGCTATTTTTTCCAAAAATTCCAAGTATATCTTGTCGAGTGGAAAAGACTCTGTAGCTAAGCTCTGGGAGATATCCACTGGTAGGACGCTGGTCAAATACACAGGTATGTGGCAGGTGACCTCCCAAACACCTTCTTTTTCAGGTATTAACCCATGGCAGGGGTGGAAATACTGTCAAAGAACAATTAAAGGCAATGAGAGACTGCTGCTTTGAGGATAAATTGCCCCAAATTTTTGAAAACAGATAAACTAATTCCATAAGAGAAGCTGTGATCCTTCTGTGTCGGTGTAAATGTATTTAGTCTGAGTAGATTTTGGAGACTTTTCTGACATCTCTTTGCTTTGGAAGGATGTTATCCTTAAATTGGGGAAAAGAAAAGAATGTTATCCTTAAATTGGGAAAAAGAAGCACTGAACCTACTTCAGGGCAGTTGTTTTAACCATTAACTCGGGTGCAAAAAATAGCTCTGTAGCCATGGCAATAGTCTGAAATGTGGCTGCAGTTGGTTTGTTTCTTTTTTTGCTTATTTTTTTTCCAAGGATGCAGTTGTGTGCAACCTTTGGAGCATGGTAACAGTGCCATGCTTTGATCTCAGCAGGAATTAGGGAATGATGAAGGAGGTAGAGCTTTGCATGTGGCAGGAGCTGTGTGCTGGGAGAGGCTTTGGTGTCAAACACTAAGTGCTTCAGCAGTAGGAGCCATAGCATAAAAGAGAAGAGGATGCTGAAAGTTGGCTCAGCTTTTGGGCTGTGTAGGTCCCTTTTTGCACTCCAGCTCTCTCCTGCTCCCAGCCAGCAGGGAGCAGCACCTTCCCAGGAAACTTGTAGGATCGAGTGTGTGCAGTGCATAGTAAATGTCTGTATGGGAAACACACATTTTATTGAAGGTATGGCCAGGGAAGCTCATACAACAGGCCATATGATATATACATTAAAAAGGTCCTCAGTGATCATGAGAATCTGTGTGTTCTCCTGTCTGTGCTCTTTCCACTTGGTTACAGCTGAAAGCCTTATGCAAAAATATAAAGCAAAAGTGCTCTTTAAAGGTAAATGATTGTGCTCATACCGAGGGGTTGGGCACAGCTGGAGTAAGTATTCCTTCCATCCTCTAAGGAATTTTGCAATATATTACGTATCCATGCATGGACATCAGGAAGAATTTCTTCATGGAAAGGGTGGTCAGGCTGCCAAGGAGGTGGTGGGGTCCCCATCCCTGGGGGTGTCCAAGGAATGACTGGAAGTGGCACTCAGTGCTCTGGGACAAGGTGGGGATCGGGCACAGGTTGACTCGATATTTTCCCACCTTTATGATTCTACAAAAGAATATTCATTATTGGTCTCCTGTTGCAGGTGGAAGTGGTAGGAAAGCAGAGAAAATACAACTCCTTCATAGACTGCAGGAATTGATACTTACGCAAAGTTTATTCTTAGGTCTTTGGAAACTTCCTAAAACTTAACAATATTTTGCTGTGTATATTCAGGTGCCGGTTTGAGTGGCCGACAAGTACACAGGACACAAGCTGTCTTCAACCACACAGAAGATTATGTGCTGCTCCCAGATGAAAGGACCATAAGTCTCTGCTGCTGGGATTCCAGAACTGCTGAGCGGAGGAACCTCCTCTCCCTCGGGCACAACAGCATCGTCCGCTGCATTGTCCACTCCCCCACCAACCCCGGCTTCATGACCTGCAGTGACGACTACAGGGCCAGGTTCTGGTACAGGAGGTCAACAACAGACTAAGGACAGCTTTACAGACAGGAGTGATCCAACTCACACACCACCTTCTGTTGATTGTACCGCCAGCAGCTGCCTGCGTGAAAACCGTGCTGTGTCTGGTTTTTAATTCTGTCAAACGTGGCAGGAAAACAACAAAATACTGAGACTCTTAGCCCCACACTAATTTTTTCATTAGTGTGTGTGGTTTAATTTTTGTAAGTCATCTCTAATAGTACTCAAGGGAAGGGGTGGAGAATAAAATGATCCTGGCAGGAAGGGCTAAACTTTTTCTCCTGCCTTTCTGAATCACAAAAAAGATAATATAACTGTGTCTTGCTCAAACTGGGCAGAGTGAGCCATTTCTGCTCCGTGTTTTGTCTGTGCAATCCCACTGAAGTCTGTTAATGGATTACACAAGGAGCAGCAGAACTTGGCAGATACTTTAATGAAGCCTTAAGCTGCCTTCAGCCCCAGTTCATCCTTTGTAAAGCTCTGGTTTGTATCTTTTAGTCTGGGGGTTTGGTGGATCTTTTTTTTTATTTTTTTGAATTGGCCAAGTGGACCTTCAGTTCTGAGCTGTCTTGTGCCATAAGAATTCAAACAGGATTTTAAATTGTTTAGATAAGTTCAAGAAATGGTCTTCTAGTTCTGGTGTTAAACCTCAGACTCCATCTCATCTTCTTTTGAATTTATCTGAACAAGTGGGACTTCATAATAAATTCATAATATTTTCAAGGAATATCCACATTGCAACTAAAATGTGACAGTGCTGCTGCAGATGAAAATGGGAATTATTTTGCCTTAGAGACCTTTAGTATCCTCTCAAAGCAAGAAACTTGTACATATGAATTTTTGTATATGTACCTCAGAAACGTCACTATTTCATTTTACCAAGAATTTTTCATGCTCTGTTACACAGCATTGAATGACATTCTTTTTTAATTACTTAAAAACCCAGTGCAGATTGTTAAGAGACTGTGCTTAAAACTTCCTGTAAGTTTGAAAATTCACTACTTATTTTCACAGAGGACAGCCTGAGCAGAGTTGTAAACATGTTTTTTCAGGCCTCCCTGTGCAGGGCTCTTGAGTGTCACATCTGGGAGGTTGCTTTGGTCCAAGCTCAGCACTTGCCTTCATGAGGATTTTTAAATGTAAGATTGTTCTTGCTGCTGGATTAACTTCCCATTACACTGAAGAATTGTCAAGGGCTGATGAGGGTACAGATTTTGTCTGTATTTAAATAAAAATTGCCTTTTAAAAAGTTCTTTGATACATAAAGAAGGGATTGTATTTGTTTTTTGTATAACAAGGGAGAAACGGATCAAATATGGAAAGCTGGGTCTTTAGGGACTTGTTAAAGCTTTATGAATTCATTGTGTTACACCTGAACCAGGCACAGCCACAGATTTAACAAAGTGGGATGGTGGTTTTAAAAGAGAGAATGGAATTCAATGTTCTCTTTAAAAGCTCCTGCTATGCAAAATATTTCCTGGGCTTAAGAATCCTCTTTGCTCCTCCTCTGCCTCCCTTTGAGTTTCTGAAACTTCAGAAACATGGGTGGCCGGAGATAGTGGTTCTGGTGGCTTTTTTGGTGGAGAAACAAGGAGAAGCAGAGCTTGGGGGAGGGAAAAGGGAAGTCCTGACACAGCCATTGATGAGTGGTGTGTGCTGGGTGACAGCAGCTCTGCCACAGACAGCAGTGGCATTTTCATTTGGAGTGTCACCTTTTTTAAATTCTCTTAAAGCAGCTGTCCATAACTAATGCATTTGTTACTGGGGTTTGCAACCTTTCAGAACACTCCTGTGGTGGTTCATGTATTAAAGCACTGCTGTGGGTGTTAAACAGTGTTAACATGAGCTCTCACCTCAAGCTTCCTTAATTCTGCGGTCTTGAACTTGCAGTGTAGAAATTACTCTTGTTAACACAAAACCATCCTGCCGTGGGTGCCCTGCTGGCTTTTCATATCCTGGTCCTCTTCCTGAGGCCAGAGGTTTGGTGGGTTTCCGTTTGAGGAATAAAAGCTGGAAGAAACTTTGCTCAGGTTGGATGGGACTTGGAGCAACCAGATCTAGTGGGGTGGAATGAGATGAGCTTTAAGGTCCCTTCCAACATAAGCTGAAAAGATCTTTCCAGTGTGGAAGTCTGGAAGTATCTTGAGTGACCATTCCTCATGGGCTCCTGCTCCCTCCTGCGGTCAGAGGAGCTTCACCCCTCAAAGCTGTATTTGATAATTACAGTTCCAGTTGCCTTTCATGAGTTTCACAGTCTGTACCTCTTGGTAAAGACATCCCAGCTGCTCTGCTCAGAGAAGCACTGTCATACTTGGAATTTACCACGTCAGGAAGGTCTCTATCATTGTCTAAAGGTCCATTGTATCCATCTGATGTGTAACCTACTTTCACCTCTCCTCAGAATAAGCTCCTGTGGAAATGTGGCAAGGTGATGCCACAGATAACACGTGAGCTGTGCCAATGTGAAAGCCAAAAAAAACTCTGGAGACAAATCATTTCTTTTTGTAGCTTTCAGCCACTAGCATTCCTTGGGATGCTGATTTGGCAGTCAGGAACTGGCATGTGGCTCTAAGGGTCTTTCCTAAGAGACCACTTCTGGAGTTAGGCATCAAACTTTCTGTTTAAGAGGAAATACTGCTCTGGGATAAACATTTCTTACTTCCTGGACACAGAGGCTGTTTTTCCACCAGAGATGCCCTGTGAGACTGAATCTCAGGAAAAACCAAAGAAGTAAAAGTAGTGAAGGTAATTGTGGTTCAGGCTGGGAAATTCTCGGTGTGGCCGTAGGGGACCCTTCAGATGTGCTGCAGCACAGCTGCTCTGCTCCCTGAGCAGGACACTGGGGCAGGAGCTGTGCATTTCCCACGCCTGTTGGAGCTGTGGTGCAGGCAGGAGGATCAGCATCCACCCAGGTGGGGCTGGGAACGCACCCAGCTTCCCAAAAGCCCCTTCATGGCAAAAAACTGTCGGTGCCATGAAAGCAGAAACTACTTCGAAAGCCATGAAAACTGTTGGCCTCAAAATCCTGGATTTCCACCACTGTGGCAGCCGTGTTGTTATCAAGCCCTGTGCAGCTCCCTGTGGTACCACTGCCTGGTATTCATTGCGTTGCTAAAAGAGGAAACACAGGAACACGTAGCAAAAGAGGGGTGAGACTTCCCACTGCGGTTAATTGCGACAAGTTAGTGACAGATAGACCAAGGAAAATTCCACTTGCAGGCAGACTTTTTTTCTCACTTCTGGTCACCAGTTGGGTTTTTCTGGTTTGCGTTCTGTCCTTTTTTTTATCTCCTCTGTTGTCACAGAAATTATCTTTCATAAGAATCTTTTCACCAAGCTCCCAAGTGCTGTTAGGGGCAGAGCTGTCAGATGGGCTCTCCTGAGGCGCAGTTTCGGAACACGGTGCCTGTGCAAGGCTGAAGTCTCTTCACCCTGCTGTAATTCTCTGTATTGCTCAAGTGGTGCTGCTGGGGAATGACAACAATGGATAAAAATACAGGGGTCAACAGAACGGCAACGGTACGTCTGGTTTTTTGAGTTCTGCATATGAACAAGTAAGAAACGGGGGCCCAAGGGAAGGGTTTGATGTTTGAATTCGGTGTGATGCTTGATGATGATGGAGGTCGCACTGGTGAGGCCACACCTCAAGAGCTGTGCCCAGTTCTGGGCCCTAGAAATGGCCTCAAGCTGTGACAGGGCAGGTTCAGGTTGGACATCAGGAGGAATTAGTCATGGAAAGGGTGTTCAGGCATGGGAAGGGGCTGCCCAGGGAGGTGGTGGAGTGCCCATCCCTGGAGGTGTCCAAGGAATGACTGGACGTGGCACTCAGTGCTCTGGGCTGGGGGGCAAGGTGGGGATGGGGCACAGGTTGGACTCGTTGGTCTGGGAGGGCTTTTCCGACCTTAATGATTCTGTGACTCTGTGAAGTGTTTGGATTTCTCATCTCAAGGGGCCAGAAGGCTCTTAGAATGCTCATGTACCTGATGTCACCCTCTGCTTTTCATTGTGACAGAATTATTGACTGCAAGAAAGGTCTTCTTGGAGAGGATTCTGAATAAAGCAGGATTCCTAAATACCACATGCCTCTAGATAACCACATTTGTGAAATTACAAATATATAACTTCAAGGTTCCACCTGTCATACTGCTATCCTGTAGTGACATTGCAGACATGGTTACATTGTCAGAGGCTTTCAGTGACAGTCCAAGTGACCAGTTGCATCTCTACGTTATGAGCAAAACAGAAAACATTTTGAAGCACTATTTTATTTTTATTTTGAAAGACTGGAACTAATTTATATAGGGTTTTTACATTTGTGTATTCATATTACATCTAGTTTAATTTTATATATATACATAGCTAAAATGCCTTGCTGCAGCTGTAAGGGTTAGAGAATGCTGAGGTCTTGATTCCAAGTCAGTGCCTTCATTGTCCTACTGTCTGCAAGTCTAATAAGCAGTGTAATGAAATTGTGATTTTCATCCTGGATTATGATCTCAGTGTTTGCTGTAAATAAGCTGCCTCCTGGAAATTTGATACAAAATGTAGTGGGGGGAAAAAGCTTAGTATGAGCTCCATGAGTCAATTTTCCATTGAGGTGTGTAAAGATTAGGGGGCTATTTTTCACATTGAGTCACAGTAAGTGAGGCAGGACATTTTTCATCTCTATACAGAGAAATTTTCTATTTCTAGGTTTGATATTTCCAATTTTCTTAAATGGATTGTCAATGGTAAATTCATGATTCCCTGTTCTGTTGTGAGCTCTTTAGACACGGTTGTAGCACACCCAGTCAACTTCAGTTGAGTAATAACTGAGAAAGTCAAACTTATTTCTGCTACATCATTTATGAGCTGTTTATAAGGTTCCTACTACCCTGGCAGTACTGTTTATTATAATATTTGAATATTATGCTTAATACAAAAACATTAAGGGTTTTTTTTTCTATTATCTGGACTCCTTGAAGCACCAACCCTCAGCAGTGTTACTGCGATGGCAACATTTTGTAATTATCCCTGTGCCCCAGCTATTCCACCTTCTAAAAATTAATTCAGTCTGTGAGTGCAGGCAGAAAACATTGTTTTTGTTTTGTTGTTATGCATCCACATGGGGCAAAGGCTGCACAGGAAGCGTTGCACCCCTTGGTGCAATTTCAAGCACTGTGAGCACGACGGGCTGCTCACGAAATAGTGCTCCTGCTGTTTGACAACACTGGCTGTGCTGCTGCCAGAGGACAAACACAGTGTTTGAAACACACATGAGGATGTGGATCTGAGGTTTGTCTCTCTTAAAATGCCCACTTCGCATCTTCCCATCTCATCCACAAACACGTGTGTGAGGAATGATGTGGATTCTCTGCCTCTCTGCTCTTCTCTGGTGAGGCCCCACCTGCAGAGCTGCCTCCAGCTCTGGGGTCCCCAAAATAAGGACATGGAGCTGTTGGAGCAAGTCCAGAGGAGGCACCAAGATGATCAGAGGGATGGAGCAGCTCTGCTGGGAGGGAAGGCTGAGAGAGTTGGGATTGTTCAGCCTGGAGAGGAGAAGCTTTGGGGTGACCTAATTGTGGCCTTCCGGGACCTGAAAGAGCTTCAGGAAGGATGGAGAGACTATTTACAGGGGCCTGGAGTGACATGACAAGGGGGAATGGCTTCAAACTGACAGAGAGTAGGGTTAGTTGGGATACTAGGAAGAAATTGTTCCCTGGGAGGGTTGGAGAGGCCCTGGCACAGGTTGCCCAGAGAAGCTGTGGCTGCCCCATCCCTGGAAGTGTCCAAGGCCAGGTTGGACAGGGCTTGGAGCAACCTGGGCTAGTGGAAGGTGTCCCTGCCCATGGCAGGGGTTGGAATGAGATGATCTTTAAGGTCCCTTCTAACCCAACCCATTCTGTGACTCTCTGATTTGTTTTGTGGGTCCCTCTGCTCCTGGGGATGTGTTCACCTGCAGCCCCAGGGCTCTGCTGTCACCCCCCAGTCTCCATCTCAAACACTCAGGAGCAAACAATGTGTTTCAAAATAGGATTTGCCAGAGATGATATACTGAGCAAGGAGTTACTTCAATAGCCAAGAGGAAATACTGGAGAAAATGGTGAAGTCTCTGTTTTCCTGGGCCTCAGACAATAAACTTGGGGCTATTCTCAGGGATGGAATTAGAGTCAATGCCCAACTTTCCTGGGGAAATCTTAAAGGTGAAACTTTAGTTGTCATGTACAGAACAGTCTTGACCCAGGGAATTTTCACCTCATGTAATTTAATGCCAGTTAACACAAACTTCTGATTTGGGTGATTGAGAAAGAATAAACCATGAACAATTAAGGAAACACTTGAGTAAACACCTTTCCTCCCCCTTCCTGGTCTCAACTTGCCTTACTTTTTAGGGGGTACACTCAGTCCACCCCAGGTCCTTCACAGAGGTTTCTGGGATTCATTCAAGAGAACATTTAATTGCATTTGAAAGTAGTTTTGTGGCCACAAATTGTGGCTTTGTTGTTTATACTCTCCATCATTTCAAAGGCTGGAGCACCTTTAAAATTCCAGGGTAGCAACTGAATGGCTCTTTATCATCTGCATGGACTGTTTGAAGGAGAAAAACTGTTGGTTTTAATACTAAAAAAAAACCAACAACACGGCCAGAAAAGAAAACCCCCCACGACATTCAAATGGGATGGTTCATGCCAGGAATTTTTTCTCCTTTGGGCAGCTGCCCTGCTCCCAGCCCAGAGGTGTAGATTTTGTTGAGAAAGCATTTTCAATTCAGCATTTTCTCTCCAAGATGCACAAGTCTTTTCTAGTGAAGTGATTGTGGCTTTGGGAGTAAGTGTCTAATTTCATCTTGAAGCTACCATGGAAAGAGGAAGGAAAAGGCTTTTGTCAAAGAAAAGGCAGCATGCACAAAAGAAAAACCGGTAAAAGTTTGCAAACCCCAAGACATTCACAAGTCCAAAGTGGTAAAACCTGTGCATTTGCATAAGTGTGACCTGGGCTGAACTGCTGCTGAGCAAACGGCAACCACGAATAATTTTAAATAACATTATAGTTTAATAATATTAAAGGATTTTTTTAAAATAATCAAAGAAACAAAACCCTTCAGCTGCAGGTCATGTTTAGCCTTCCTCCCGGGGTTTTCTGCCTCTGTAGGGTGAGGTTGCTTTGCAGGGTTTTCCATAACCACAAAAGGGACCTGCTAAGTTTTCTAGAGACCTGAACAGGAAAATTGCAGAGTGTATCAAACCTCAAACCACTTTTAAGTTAAAAAAACCAACAACAACAACAACAAAACCAAAAACAACAAACTCAAACAAAAAACCCAGGAGTAAAAAATGCTGCTGCAAAAATGCTTCCAAATCCGATCCTTTTTTCTGGTCCAGCCTTGCTGCCCTGGGTTTTCTCTTCAGAGCAGGGAAGGCACTTCCCCGGGGTGTCTGCAGGAAGGATGTCTGTGTGTCCTGCACCGTCACCAGCTGCAGCCCAGTGGCTCCCTGCAGATAAATCTGCTACGTAATGAGCTCCCTCCATCCCCCAGAGCCCCTTTCCTGGGGCTCCCAGTGAGCAGGAGGTGCCAGAGGCTGAGCCTTCCCCCTCCAGGCTTCCAGCCAGACTCTCTAGTGCTGCCTGATCCACTGGCCAGGCTGGGGGAGATCATCCTCCTCCTCCTCAGGTGATGGACTAGCAGGGAAATAAGAGGCAACAAAATGAAGGTCAATGTAAGTACTGGATTATTTTCTTTCTGTTGCAGTTAATTTAATGACTTTACTGATTTCATTTGTAGTGTAAAATCTGCATCTGGCAGGGTCCCTTTGTGATTGTGTTCATCTGATTTGCACATCACTAACAGAGCACGTGGGCTTAATTTTTAAAATATTATCCAAGTAAAACTGAGAAAAAAATGCTTTATCAAGAACAATATGGCTAAGGAGGGTAAAGGTTTCTACCATGCATAATATGCCTTATTACAAAGTTATCCTGAATGACCCTGACTGGCCATTTCCCTATTTTCCTGGAAACAAGGAGGTTAAATGACTAACACTTGAGCTGGACTTTATCTAGAAAAAGATTATGTTTTTAGCATTGATTGCTAGAAAAGAGGTAATGGAAATGTTTCAACAATTTGAGTCATACTGTGATAAGAAAAACGCCAAGTAATTGCAATAGGAGCTATGTGAGCCTGGGAAAGCCTGTGCTCTCTAGGATAATGACTGGCCACGTCCTGCAGTGCTGTTTGCAACGAGAAGTGAAGCTCAAAGGAGGAAAGGAGTGGTGGCAGTGCTCATTTTTAGGAAATACTGTTGTCCCCTGCGAGGAGGGGGGAATAGGTGGATGGATCAAATCCATTTTGCAGTCGTATGTCAGTGTTTTTGCCCAGACTCCCCCACAGCTCAGGGACCCCCAGCCTTGGCTTTGTGCTTTGGCTGTCACACAACTAAATGACTCCCCCTGTCACAGCTGATCCCTGGCAGCTGTGGCTCGGGAAGGGTCTGCACTGTCACCATGGGTCCCGTGCTAATGACAGGGAAAGGGGAACGTCCAGCTGCCACCCGGGCAGCGATATTACCATTGCAGCATTGTCCAAAGTGTTAAAAAAAGAACTGATTTTGGGGGCAGATAACTGCAGCGAGAGAGACGCAGGAAGCCACAGCATTTGGGAGTTGTGATGCTGCTGCTGATTCATTATGAATCAGAAAACGCCCACCCCGACCTCTCCTCTTCTGTCCCTTCTGCCTCATCCAGGAAATGGGCAGAAACTCCACCACGGGTCAGATGGGATGCAAGGACACTATCCTGTCACATCTGTGCACCCAGGAGAGGAACACACAGCAGTCCCTACCAATGAAAAACATGCAGTTTGCTCCTGACAACGTGCCCCAAGAATTTTTTGTGTGTTCCCTGAGCAAGGGGAAGAAGGAGGGCAAGGACCTTGCTCTAAGGAGTGGCTGTGAAGCACCTAATTCTGAGGAACAGGAGAAAACTTGTACTCATCAGAAGTTTCTGTGTCTGTAAATCCATGTCTGGAAGTAAATGTTGTGGTAAAATGTAATTAAGATACTAAAAGGTTTAAAAAGCAAAGTAATTGGGAGCATATGGGCAAAAACCTTTGGATAGTAGGAGGACCCAAATCCCAGAACTACACACAGAGTCAGGGTTTGAAACATCAGGAAATGGCAGTTTATTTTCTCTTGAACTTGGCCATAAGACCACAGATGCAAAAATGCTGTGAATGGTGTGAAATCCTGTGTGCACTTGCCAGCTCTGTTGATTTTAACACAGCTAGAATGTGATTAACTAGATTTGTGGAGAAAAAAGAGTTTGGGGAAAATTAACGGAACCGGCTTGTATTTGCCACTGTATGTGGAGCGCTGACTTGGGGGAAGCTGCAGGATTTCTAAGTGGTCCTGCTTGAATTTTCAAAGTGGCTCTTTATTTTATCAAGAACCGATTTGACCATTTGAGAATTTAAAACCTGCTGGTTAGCACCTGGTTCCACCCTCCCAAAATCAATTAACTGTTGGAAAGGCAATAAAAGCAAGTCCTGACAACGGTTCCTCATTGCAGCTCACACAAAACTTCTGTATGACCTGAACGTTTATTTTCCAAAATACATAAACAAGCCAAAAAATGCAGCAGAAGGACTTTCTGCAAGTCAGAGGAAACGCTGCACATCAGAGGGACGTGCAGCCCCGTGGCCACAGGGAGGCACCTGCATGTAGAGAAAGACCTGATCACTTAAGGTAAATTCTCCTTTTTCCTGGGGAGGTTGACGATGGGAACTCTCTACAATTGACTGGACAAAACTGAACGGACTCGAAGACGCTTGCTGTTTAAAAGGGAATTCTCTGGGAAGCCGGTTCCCAGCTAATGGACGATGGAGAATGTTTATTCCTCCAGCTTTGTTGGGAGATGAAGAGATTAACTGGAAGCCGCTCTGTAAACATGTCAGAGGTGTCACTGATGCACGAACAGAACTGTTTAGCAAACACAACCCGACGCCTTTAGCTGTGTCTCTTCCCCCTCAAATATTTTAAGTCCCGTTTTCCTGCAGTAAAAGTGCTTACACATGTATTTGTGTGCAAAATGCAGCTGAGAAATAATTATCTTGATCCACACAAAACCTCCCATGATTAAAGCTGTCTCTTTATTTACATTATTTCAATAGATTTTCCAAGAAGCAAATTTAAGACAATAAATGAAAAACATTGTTTTATTTGAAATGCTGTGAAGCAGTGCCTTACCTGTGTATCATGTGAAATAATCTGTGGTGATAAATTGACATTTCCAAACACAAACTGAGTGGGAAGAGGGAATAGAGAAATTATTGTGTCAGGCTTGCAGGCAGGATGCTGAAATTATCACTTGGTACACATCACTGGGTATCACTTGGATTTTTCTAGCAACATTTGCATATATTTTATAAGGATGTTTTTTTCTGCTGCATAGTACTATAGGCTGAGGATTGGGCTTGGGATAGGAGAGGGATCAGGAGATCTTGGTAATACTGAGGTGTTTTTTCCTGTTGTGTACATAGAGTCAGTCTGTGAGCATTCCCATTTGGATGGTATAGAATTTTATATTATAGAATTGTACACTGGTCATCTTCACTGCCTCTTAAATAAATTTCCCCTCTCTCCATTAATAAACATGAGTTAACAGCTTTCACTTCGATGACTCTCAAGGGCTGTTAGGTTTTATAGGGGAGCACGGCTGGAAAAGGGTATGCAAACAGTAAAGGTGTGAACAGTCCAGTCTGTAGGAGGAATTAACATCTGATCCGCACTCCAATAAAGGAGACACACTTCCAGCTACACATAAACTTTTTAACTGAAGCTGTTTCCAGAGACCTGGCACAGTAAATCCCTTCAGTGTGTGACACATTTGCATTGCCCTTGGGCAGCTGTGGGCTCTGGAGGGGGCACAAAGCCTCGGGAAGGGGCTGCAGGGAACACCTCTGTTTTCTAGGTCTGTGCTCTGTCATCATCTCATTAAAATCTGCTCAGTGAGAGAAAAGTCACAGCCAAGGTGGTCTCTCATGGGGCAAGAACTGCCTTTTAGGATGTTCTTTGTCTTAGGAGAGTGTTTTCAGCACTGCTGAAGAGGATGAAACAACAAATGTCAAAGGAGGAAAAACACTTTGATCTCATCTGTGTTGCTTTAGTGCTTATTACATGTTGGTTATTGTAAGGACACATTAACAAGGTCACATAAAATACCAAAGAGCCCCACCCAGCTGGCCCTGGCTGGCACATTGTGGGTGACACGTTGGACAGACAGTTTCCTCTGGCTAACAGGGAAAAAATGCAGATCTCACTGCCCCCAAAGCATGGCCTCCTCTGAGCTGAGCATCCCCAAAGGTCTCTGTGATCCTGGGAATTCAGTTCTTGTTTATAGTCACTGGCAGGTCAGAGATGCTTTTGCTTACGATAGGAAGGGGCTGCCACAGTGATCCCTCACACATGTCCCAGAGAGCTGAGAGTGCAGATAGGGCTGGATTTCTGGCAAACAGCCCCACATTAGATGATCCAGAGCCTGGAGTACAGATAACCTCACTCCACACCACTGGAGACACACTTGGTGGACCTTAGCAATCTGTGCAGTCCTATCAAGCACCCACCTCCTGGAAATGTTGTCTATAGAATTTCTCCTCCTGTTGTTGTGATCACAAAATCAATTGGCTGGGACGAGTTGTCTTGAAAAATGAGGTATCTTTGGAAGGCAAACTGGAACAGGGATGGCATCCTGTGTTACTAAGAAGTAACCCTATTTCTTACCACTAGCAGACTAGATGTGAATTGGTAGTTCTGGCCTGGATGCATAGTTGCTCTAGAAGAAATGAGATTTGAAAATAGATGTGTGGTTTCATACATTGTTTGATTAAAGCATTAGGCCCAGCAATGTTTTGAGTGTGCTACTGCCACGGGAAAGACTTAGCTGGGGAAATGTCAACATTTAGATGCCTTTTAAAACCACACAGTGAAACAAATCTTCCTCTTGTTTGTGTTGGTGCAATTAGGAAGGACAGCCTTGTTTGTGCCAGGCTCCACTCCCGAGTTCAGGCTTCCTGCCCCGCCACCCATTTCCTGCGTGCGCCTGGATAAGGCTCTTCACGTTGGAAAAGGGGGAGAGAGTTCCTCTGCCCATCCTCCTCAGGGATGAAGAACAGAGTCTGCTTTTCATTGTGTCTGTACACCATCCAACAACAAGGATCTCAAAGTGTTGATGAATAATAGGAAAAATTGGATGTTTTCCTTTTTTTTTTTTTTCCCACAATTGCAACGACGTGTGAAGCCCAGGCTGTGCTCGTGATGGGATTCCTGGGGGCCTGACTGCAACATTTGGCATTGTCCAAGCAGAAGGGGGACTCCCATGTTCAAGGCTAAAACCAGGCTGGGACACAAGGTAAAAGGGGCTGTTGTCCACCCCTGGCAGCTGCTGAGGGACAAGCCCACAGCTCACAAACAGGCCATTGTTCGTGGCCACCCCGACCACGGATCGTGTGCAGCCAACAACGGGCCCTTCTCACCAGCTGAGCTGACAAATTGGGGTTCTTCTGCTGCAGCTTCGAGCCAGCTGTTGCTTTACAGCAAATGCTCTGGACAAAAATACAAGGCATCACATTTCCTATTTGGGTGCTATCTCTTTGGGCATTACTTGCACTTTCTGATAAACTCACGCTGAGACACAGCCCGTGTCCCTCTGCCTGGGAAGCAGACAGTCCCATTTTGGAGCTGAAAGCAAATTCTATCTTGTACTGAAAACAACCACATCCACAGCTTTCTCTAACCTTTGCACAAACACCTCAGGTGACCAAAGCCACCTGATGTTAGTACTTTTCATTTTTTTTAAGTGCCATCTTCAAACTGACAGAGAGGCGGTTTTTGATTAGATGTCAGGAAGGAATTCTTCCCTGTGAGGCTGGTGGGGCCCTGGCACAGGTTGCCCAGAGAAGCTGTGGCTGCCCCATCCCTGCAAGTGTTCAAGGTCAGGTTGCACGGGGCTTGGAGCAACCTGGGATAGTGGCAGGTGTCACTGCCCATGGCAGGGGTTGGAATGAAGAATTCACAGAATGACAACGGGAAAAACATCTATTTTTCATATAGGAATGTTCATCAGTAATCATAGAACCACAGAATCATTAGGGTTGGAAGTGACCTCTGGAGATGATCCAGTCCAACCCCCCTGCCCAGGCAGGGTCACCTGGAGCAGGCAACACAGGAACACATCCAGGTGGGTTTAGAATGTCTCCAGAGAGGGAGACTCTCCACCCTCCCAAGGCAGCTGTTCCAATGCTCTGCCAAACCCTCCACGGAAAGAAGTTCTTCTTCATGTTGAGGTGGAACTTCTTGTGTTTTAGCTTATAAGTCTCATATATATATGTCTAATATAATAAATCTAAATAATGAACATTAGCAGCACTCTTCAAGAGCTTTGTGGGGAAAAGGTGCTGAAGAAATATATTGTAGTATTATCACAGAATCACAGAACATTCTGAGTTGGAAAGGACCCACAAGGATCATTGAGTCCAACTCTTAAGTGAATGGCCCATACAGGGGATTGAACAGAGGACTGAGCAGGAGATTGAACCCATGACCTTGTTGTTTAGTTATTATTATCTATTTCTTTATGCACTGAACGTAGCAGGCACAGGCTAAAGTTTGCACTAAAGTTTGCACAGGCAGAAGTTTAACTCCTGAGACCAGTGCTCTGAGAAAGGTGGTTTGATGTGATAACGGCTGTGCTTGAACTAAATCGAAATCGAGGTGGGGATAAACACCAAAGCAGAACCCAATGACCAGTGCTGTGGGTGTAACAGTGCAATGCTGGTGTTCTCTGTGTCCCCAGAACACCCTGGCCAAGGCGCTCTACGACAACAAGGCCGAGTGCTCGGACGAGCTGGCCTTCCGCAAGGGAGACATCCTGACCGTGCTGGACCAGCACGTCCTCGGCAGCGAGGGCTGGTGGAAGTGCTCCCTGCATGGCAGGCAGGGCCTGGCCCCCGCCAACCGCCTCCAGCTGCTCTCTCCCACCATCCTGCTGCTTCCTTCCACGCGGAGCGACCCCACGGAGCTGCCAGCGGGCCAACAAAACATCTACCAGGTTCCCTCCGGCCCCAAACCCACCGTGGTGTCGTCCACCTATGAGAAGATGGAGGGGTGGGTCAAACCCCCAGGCAGGCTCTCTGCCACGCCTGCCCAAGCCATATATCAAGTGCCAGCCTTGGCTGCGCAGCTGCTCAGTGAGAGGACCAAAAGCTCCACACGCCAGGTAAGGCAAACATCCCTGAAAGTAACAAATGTTATTATTGAAACAACCATTGGGAGTGGGAAAATAACAAAGGCTGTCAGCCTGAGCTTTTCAGTGGAATTTGCAGCAAAAGAATGATGGTGCTTAGGAAACTCCCATCAATTCTACTACAGTTTATAGCATTATGTGAGAAACACTGCTCTGGGCAACATATGAGAGTCTCTGTATTCTGTAGTCCCTCACTTTTTTGACAGTTTAAAGCAGCTGTAAAATAGGGCAGGAAGCAAAGAATATGCCATTTCTTTGGGAGAATCTAGAAATTATTTACAAACCTTCCCCGAAGTTAAAATAACAAGACACAGAACTATCTCCTCTGATTGTTCACAGCATGTGGCCATCCAGAGTCCCCTGGGCACATGTGGAGTCTTTACATCCATCTGCACATGGAACATGTACATGTTGCATCAAGTGTCTTAAGATCAAAAACTTGTGCTTTCTTCAGGAAAAAATGAATGGGGACTGTTTTATAATGAAAGGTAAATAGAGCAAGTGAGTACAAAATTCAAGTGCAAGTTTTTGTTCAGTTCCATGAGCTCTTCAGCCCCGGGTGGCTCTTTATTCTGTGTAGGAAAATCACGTTAGAAATGCTAATTGAAAAAGGAAAAGGAAGGAAATTCAGCCCTGAGATATACAGTCTTTTAGGCTGATTTAATGATCATTTGATTTATGGGGCCACCTTCCCTCCCACTGTGCTGGGAGGCAAGTCGTGGAAACCAAGATGCTGCTTCCTGCTGTGTGGCAGATGGGTGCTGGAAAACAGACAAACTCGGTGCAACCCTGATGACTGAAACCTAATTTTCAGCACTGCAGCTGCAGTGCAGACCTTGTGTGCAGTTCCCACAACTGCAAACTCAAGCTAAGAGCTGCAAAGGACCTTTTTGCACTTACTGGGATCTGATTTCTCCACATTCCCGATCCTAAAGGAGCCATTTGCAAACTGAATGCGAGACTGGGACAAATTTTCCACGTTGTGCCAGCAAATCAGGTGGAAAATGTTCATCTACTCATTTTCTGAATGAATGGCCCAACAGAAGAGCTCCTTGGCTCTTCCTCTCATCTCCTGAGTTTATACACCTAAGCTTTGTCTACTCTAACCGAGAATGAAAAGGAAATGCCCCAGCCTGCATTTATGATCTAGAAGTTCAGAGCTGAGCTGTCTCTTGCACAGTGTCCCAGCTGTTCCCACACCAACTGCACTGTGGTGGTCACAAGCCATGCCCAGATGCAGGGAAGGCTCAGGGAGAGCAGCCTGTGAAAGGCCAGGATGAACTGCAGCACTCGGACCGCCCCGCACAGAGCCTGTGGGACAACTGGCAAAGCTCCTGGCATAGTCAGCTGTCCTCTGAGCAGCTGGGTAAAGCCACTGTGATTGAAAGCAATAAAACAAAACAAAATCCCTCAGAGCCCACAGAGAAGCCTCGTTGCTGCTGCCTGACACACAGGGCACCTTCGTGTTTTACTGTCACTGAAAGGACTTTAAAAAGTAGTAAGAGGTGATATCCAGTGAGTTTCCTTTTTGCTGTATAGTGAGATTTGTCCACCTGAAAACAGAGCTGGGCTAAGGATGGCTTTCTTGATACCTCTTGTCTTTTACCCTTTCTGCTCAGGGAAGTCTCTTTTACGCCTCTGTTTGCAGGTAAAGGTGATCACCAGGTCCTGGCACAGGTTGCCCAGAGAAACTGTGGCTGCCCCACCCCAGAAAGTGTCCAAGACCAGGCTGGATGGGGCTTGGAGCAACCTGGGATGGTGGAAGGTGTCCCTGCCCATGGCAGGGGGTGTAACTGGACAGCCTTTAAGGTCCCTTCCAACCCAAACCACTCAGTGATTCTGTGATTCTGTGTCATAGAGCACTAAGGGGATTTATCTTCACTCCTCCTCCCCTTTCTTCAGATGAGAGTTAAGAGCTTTCACAAAGCTGAAACAGGCAGTTGTAAGGGTGAAGTCTAGTTCCTCTACCATATTTCCCCTAAATTACTTTGCTACAACACTCACATGATGGAGATCGCTACCTCCAATTTTAAATAATTATTGTAACATCTCATCTGCAGTGGTGTTTTTGTGGGTCAAGGGTTTGGAAAGGTCCATTTATAATCTAGCTGAGGACAGCCAAGCTAAAGACAGGCTGAAGGAACAAAACTGATTTTATAAAAAAAAAATCCTACTCAACATTCATACTTTGGGACCTTAACTAATTATCCCACAGATGTGGTCATGCCTTCTCAAATTATGTTTTAAGCAAACAGGAGAATTCGATACAGACCAATAATGTAATTCTCATATCAGACTTCCCTGTTTACGGAGCTGAACAGGACATCAAGGTTTACTCCTTCCAAATGAGTCAGTCTTTCATAACTACAGAATAATGCTCAGCCCGCACCTTTTTGCTGCTCTTACACTAAATATGGCTTGACCCCATGGCTCTGTGTGCCTGGAGAAGCAGAAATTTCCCCACTTCCTTTTTCAGTGGTTCTGCTTTTGGTTAGTCTAAAGATTTAAGTGATAAGTGAAGCTGGATTTCCTCCAAATCTTTTCCCTCCCATGGTTACTCAGGCAGATTGTCTTTGATTTGTATGTGCCAGTTCTTATCTCACCTGAAATACAGCAGAAATGCTGGCAAAGGAGAATTATGAGGGAAGAATGCCACCTGCTTCTAAGCTCAGTTCCTGCCCCGGCTTCAGTGAAGAGCTGGAGGTTTTTAATCACTTAAGAGTGATCACTGCAACAGTGGCCTATCCAGTTAAATGAGTTTCCAAAGATGTCCTGAGCTTCCTGCTCACTGCAGCTTTCTCATTATTGTTTTTCTCCCCCTCCAAGCACCTGTTTACTCTCCCGAGAGCCTGCCGGGCTTCAGCCCCAAACATCAGGAGTGAGGTGTACGACGTTCCCTCCACACAGCGCCGGGAGTCCCTGCTCACACAGGTGGGTCCTGCCGTGGTGCTCTCCCTGCAGCTGGGACTCTGTAGAACCTCAGAATAGATGTTGAGGCAAATTCCAGTACCTCCCTGTTCGCTTTTTGTAAAATTGGGAAGAAAATAATTTATTTTTAGCTCAAAACCTAAAGCAGTTCTCTTGAGTTTCTTAGAAATTCAGAGAAACTGGTCCTAAATTTGGTATGCTTCTAATGAACACTTTCAGTTTTACCATTATTAAGGCATTTCTTGCTGGATTCCAAGGCAGAGAGATTGACACTACTGATGTCCTACAGAATTCTCAGTATCAGAGGGTCACCCTCTCTGCTTGGAATCCATGAGGAAATATGCTTTGTGTCTGTGTCATTTGATCGGGACGATTTCAGGGTGTTTACACAAGAGTCACAAGTGCATGTTCAAAAAAAAACTCAATGTCACCCACCCCACCCACCTCCTGGGGAAGAACATCCCATGGATTTGTGATCAGGAGGATCACATCCACCACTGAAGTGTCCTGTTGCATCATCCTGCTCTTGGTCCTGCTGTGCTTCCCTGAGGAGAGTGAATGTCACATTCCCTCAATCCCTCAGGTCACCGGGATGGGACAGGCACCAGGCCCCAGCCCTGTCACCTCCCATGCAAGGTGTGGGTGGGACTGGAGCATGTCCATGGACCCTCCCCACGCACTTTATCTTGGCAGCAGCTGGCAGGGCAGGATTAAGCCCACTCCATTGTGGGGCTCGTCCTCCCACCCAGCACTGCAGGAAGGCTCCAGCAGCTCCCCTGCAGGCTGAGGGTGACCCACGCTGTCCAAACCAGGAGCTACTCCCACAAGCCTTTGATTCCACCAGAGCATTCAATGAGATCTAAAAAGAATCAAAGTCAATCAGGGTTTTTTTTCCCCTTTTCCCAGAGCGGTGCCACTCCACCCACTGCACGGAAGGGCTCCGTGCCAGTCAGACCCACCGAGAACTTCCAGGCAGAGCAGGAGCAGCTTTACAACATCCCATCCAGCCCAGAAAAGGCAGGAGCTGGGATCCAGAAAGACTCACCAGCAGGCAATGTAAGTAAGATTTGTCAGACCCAAGAGAACAATCCGTCAGTGCCATGACACCCACCTTGGGCGGAGGGGCAGGTTTCCCACCTCTCCCCCCGTGTTTGCCAAGCACCATCCTTGAAGAAAAGGCTGATCTGAAATTTCACAACTAAGAAAATGTCTCAATGGAAACTTTTTATTAGTTGAGTGCCAAGTATTTCAGGTTTCCTGAATGGCTTTAGGATCTAAGAGGATTTTGACAGGCTCCTTAGTGCCTAGGGCTGAGGAGCAGGACCATTCCAGCACAGGGAATCTGAGGCTCCCTGGTTTTGTGGGTTTAAAGAGCAGTGCTGTAGGTTCAGGGCTGCAGAAGCCAGTCTTGCACAGAGCCTGTTCAGCAGTGACAGCCGGAGTGGTGCCACCCAGAACTGGGGAATTGGCACATGAGCAACTGCTCATCTAAACTGGCATTCCCAGCATTTCCATGGCTGTTAGGAATTGTACCAACCAGCTGCACCAGCCTGGGACCAGATTTCCTTTCAGAGATCATGGTTTATCATTGCTTCCAAAATCAAATTTTCTTAGAATGCCTTGTTCATGGGCAATTTGGAAAATTCTAGAGTTGGCCTGAAACACCCTTGTCATTCCTTGCCTCCCCTTCTCATGCACATTTTTCACAAATGGGGAAGCCTGACCTGGTTAGTTTTTTCCTAAAATCTGTATTATATAGCAACTTTCAGTTATTTCTCATTGCTGCACATTCCTGTAGTTCCTTGCATTCCCCCCGTGGATGTGCTTCATGCAGGCAGGATCTTTCCTTAAATGTTAGTGTTAGTCTGGATTTTATTACACAAGAAGTAGTCCTGCATTTGCCTTTTCCAAATTGGACTTCAGCTGTAGACACACATATTTTTAAGGCACTGGATAAACTCTGTTCCCATCTTAGCAAACCTGTATCAAGCAAAAATTTAAATTAATTGAAGGTATTTGAGAAGAGTCAGTGATGTCTGCTGGTTATTTATTTTTTGACAGGGTATGCACATGAATGGGAAAAAAATCAAGTGTCTACAGATGTCCCTGGCTGGGGACACTGCAGTATGATCTAATTACCTGTGCTCAAAATATTTTACCTTCTACATGTGTAGCTTGTGCATTTTAGAATATAAAAAACACAGGCCAGTCCTTTCGTGGTGTAGTTCCACTGACATCAGTGGAGTTGCACACATTTATGTGCTCTGAGAATTCAGTTTTGTTTCTTACTTCTTGTTTTATAAACAAGGGTGGTTTATAAACCCTCTGTGCTCGTGGTTTATAAGCCCTCTGTGCTCTGTTGCAGTTGTATGATGTCCCTCCCAAAAGAGAAACTGATGCTTCAGAAAACAAATCTCAAAAAAAGTGCTGGGGCCAGTACAATACTTTGCCAAATCCTCGGAAGTCAGAATGGATTTATGATATTCCAGTATCACCTGAAAAATCAGGATTAAAACAGCACCCTTCTGGCCACTCCTTGGAGAACCAGGTGCTGTATGATATCCCACCAGCCAGGTACAAGGTGCCAACAACAAATGCTGAAGCCAAGGTTGTAAATCCACAATTATACAATATCCCACCGACACAACAGAAATTAACACTTCCAGATATCCCTCTTTATGACGTTCCATCCTCACGGGATGTGCTCCTTTTGCCGCAGAGCAGTAGCTGTGATGTACCCCCGAGTCTCCTGGCTCCAAAGGCTGAGAGTCAGATCTCTGAAGGGAATGTTTATGATATTCCAAAAGGTTTGCCCACCCCTGGGCAGTCCAAGAAAGAGATGGAAAACAACAGTGACAGCTCTGGAGAACAAGCACATGGTGCTTCTCCAAAGCTCCCCAGAGGTGCCAAATTAGGACGAGACATCTCATCTGTTTCTAGTGTGGACAGCAGGAGCAGCACACTCTCCACATCCTCCAGCTCATCTGCTGAGTTGTTTTCTACGTCCTCATCATCGGAAGAGCCTGGCAAAGAAATCAAAATGGGCCTTGAAGTAGCCATAGAGACCCTGACCAGGCTGCAGCACAGCGTGTCCAGCTCAGTTGCGAGTTTAATGATCTTTGTGAGCAGTAAGTGGCGATTGCAGGAACACCTGGAGAAGAGCATTGAGGAAATCCACAGAGCCGTGGATCACATCAAGGTGTCCCTGGGAGAATTCCTGGCCTTTGCCCAAGCCATAAAGGGAAACGCCTCTCACCTCACTGATAGCAACCTTCAGACCAGGATTAAAAAGCAGTTAGAGATCCTTGTGAACTCCTTCCAAATTTTAACAGAGACAAGGGAAGCTCTAAACAATTGCAACTGGTCACTCGAGGCCTTGGTCCTCAGGAGCCCCCAGAACAACCCAGATGACCTCGACCGCTTCGTCATGGTGGCCCGCACGATTCCCGACGACATCAAGAGGTTTGTGTCCATCATCATCGCCAATGGGAAGCTGCTCTTCAGAAAGAATGACAAGGAACAAGAAATAAAGCAGCCAAAAGGGAGCCCAGAATGCAAAATGGCAAAACAAATCCCAGTGCCAAGAAGAATAGAAATAGAGTCGCTCCAGAGAAACGCTCCTGACAAACCCAGCCAGAGTCGGGTGCCTTTGGAGAAAAAGGAGGAAAATGCCACTGAGGATTGTGATTATGTGCAGTTACAGGTCAGTAAAACTGGGCTTTACTTTCTATGTTCTTCATTGTTTGCAGATATTAAGCTATTGCCACTATTTTACCTTTGCATCAATGCCAGATTCAGTTTGCACTACTTCCCATTTTCCAGACTGATTTTTTTCCAGTGCTGGGTGGCACATGTGAAATGAGAATCATTTTAATCCATAAAGAGAACTGGAGTTTGAGAATTTATCCAGCCAGCACCAAACAAAACATCTTTATAATCTGTTTCAATTCCTTTGGGAGACAGGTTTTAGCTGGGGGTTTGCAAATCCTTTCTTCTCTTTTGCCTTTTAGTTCTCTTCTTGCCAGTTCATTGTGTTTGGCTCTGACATGACTGGACAAGAAATGTTACTTTCTAACTTGAGGTGCATGTTTTCATAGAAAATTTTGCTGTAACAAATCAAACTCTTACTGTGAATTATCAAATTTATTTGTTAGAATCATTCTGGATGTTTGTTGGAACCATTCTCCTTAGAACTACTGAAATATCTACCAAGAACATCTCTCTTGGTTTCACAAAGAAATGTTGGCGTGTCCTTAGGATTTAGGAAAGGTTATTTTGTTCATGTTGCTTTCAGTTTTAGATCTTGCAGGAGGAGACACTATATTTTTAGTAGGAAAAAACCTACAGTTTTTTCTAATAAATGTACCATTGTTGTCCATAACATGAAGGCTGCAGAGCAAGTAGTTGTTTCCTCGTGAAATAAGAGAAAAACATATTTATATTTAAATCTTCTTGTAAGTCATTTCAACTTTGCTTTCATTTTAATTTATAACAGGCACAGAAAATCATTTCAGGTAAAGAAGTAGCAAAGAAGAGCACAGATTCAAAACTGAAGGTATTTCTGATTTTGAAAACTATTATTTATGAGGACTTCTAGTCCCTGATTTCTGTGCTTGCCAAAATTCAAAGCATTCAGACACACATCTCTATCCATAATCTATTTGCTTTTCATTGTTCATTTCCCAGAACTCAATCTTAGAATTACTGCTGAAAATTGTGAAAAACATTTATTTTCCTCAAACATAATGAAGCCCTCCAGTTCAACGTCATATTATTTATTTTCTTGTCTTTGTGCATCATTTGGGATAAGGCTGTGAGGACTAGTATTTCAAAATATCTTGTCATGCACTGGTACAAAATTGACTCTTGTTTTGTCCATTTTAATCATTCATAACCCCGATTAAGCCCAGTAAAGATTAATGTTTTGTATTATCTGAAAGCTTCAAATCCAGAACGTGTAAAGGGTTGGTGTTTGGCTGCAGCACTTTGTGTGCTATCCATTATTAAAATCGTATTTAGGGGCAAAAAGGCAATTGGGAGAATTTCCAATACTTTATGGGAAGAGAAATTATTGTAAAAGCTCCTGGGCTGGGGCAATTTGGAGAGTATGAACTAAGAATTTAGGCTGGAGCAACTAAAGAAACAATCAGTGTGTGACACCGAGATGAATGTTTTTTTAAACCTTTCTCCAGGCTTTGCCAACTGCAAAAAAGGCTGGAATTCAAAGCAAGCAGGACTATGCCAAGAAAATCCCTCTCCCCGAGCACTGCAGGCTGTGTTTCGCTGCCCTGCACAAGGCCATCGGGGTGTTCACCAACAGCCTGAACAACAGCCAGCCCCCCGAAGTGTTCATATCCCACAGCAAACTGATCATCATGGTGGGACAAAAGCTGGTGGATTCTCTGTGCCAGGAGACTCAGGAAAGGGATGCCCGGAGCGACGTCCTCCACAGCAGCAGCCGGTTCTGCAGCCTCTTGAAGAACCTGGCTCTGGCCACCAAAAATGCTGCCATAAAATATCCCAATGCGGATGCCACGAGGGAACTTCGGGATCGGACCGAGGAGCTGTCCAAGTACACGCAGCAGTTCAGAGCAATGATGGAATGAGACACGGAATGTCACTGTTTTCACACATTCTCCACTGCTGTTGCCCCTTTGGCAGCTAAAGGGGAGCAAAACCAGCTCAGTGACACCAATTTTCAGTCACCTCAAAGTTCCTGCCGGGAGTTCCCGGGGTGCTGATGCAATTTTAGCAGGTGAAAATCCAGACAACAGCAGATGTAGGAGAAGATTTGTAGAATTAAATCTATTCTTTCTTCTCCACTGTTCAGATCCTGCCTGGAAATATCATCGTCGGAGTGGCTGGGCAGGAATGTTTGCTGTGTATTAGAGCAAAATGGTTTTATTATCTGACTTATTTCTTATTTTTTATTCTCTCTATAGGTCAGATAACTGTCTTTTCCTTTTGTATTTTTTTTCTATTCAGGCATGCAAAGTCTATCTCCAGATTTAGCTGCACAATGTTCTGTAGCTTATGATCAATTGTTTCCTGAGGACTTTACTCAGAACTTGTAGTTACAGTATTTTTTCCCAAGCAGCTGCAAAGCTAATTTTTGGGTTTAACATACAAATGCAACAAACCTATTATGGTACAAAATCTGGTACTAAACATAGCCTAGATATTAATGGGGAATGCTCCAGGCTGGCACCTGAGCACAGAGGAAAACTGACTTGGAGGAGTGATAAATGTACAGGGAGCACCTCAGTCGTCCTCTGTCGCAGCCTGAAGCTGTTCAGAGCATTTCTCCAACTGAGACAGAATTTATTTTAGTCACTAAACGTGCAGAGGGTTCCAAAGCTCTTCCCACAGACTGCAAAGGTGACGTTATTCCTTACTGGAATACCAGCAAGATACACCCGGCGCTGGCACAGCTGCCCAGGGGTTCAGCTGCCTTGGTCCGTGCAGCTTTTTAACTTTATCCCCAAATTTTCTGGGTGTGAAATCCAACGACAAAGACGCCGCGATTGCGCAGGCAGAGCGTGGGTACACCCGTGTGACTTGTAGCTTCCCTGATTAATTTATTTTAATGTTTGTACCTGTAATTTCAATGTCTGGCCTTTCTTGGCCTTTCTTGGCGATGTTTTATCGGTGTCTTTTACTGGTGGGACAATGAATTTTGGGGGCAGAGCTGACCCGCACAGCGTCTGTTGGGAACCAGCTCCCGCCTCAGCATCCTCGAGCTTCCCTCGGCACCCGCCGCGTTTTACACCGGTATTTAACGCCGACACGTGTAAATATTCCTGTTTGCAAAGTTAAACGCAGTGTTTCCCTCTCCCGCTGGCTTTGTGCGTGTTGGATTAAACTCGCCCCTCACACCACCCGTGTCCGTGCCCTGACATCGCCCCGGGGCTGAGGGCGGGACGGCGGCCCCTCATCCTGCAGCCAGCCCGGCCCGGCGCGGGAGAGCCTCGTTTGGCCCTAAATCCCCCAAAATGGGTGGCCGGGGTGGGGGTTTCTCTCACAAAAACAAGAGATAAACCCGCGGGGCCGGGGTGGGGAAGGGGCGGGATGGGGAAGGACCGGGATGGGGAAGGGGAGGGAGCGGCGCCCGCAGCTCCTCCCGCGGCCGCGCGGGGGCGCTGTGACCCCCCTCCCCGCGCGCTCCGTTGGTACGTCCCGCACCCCTCCCAGCCCTGCTGCGATGGACTCGCCCACCCGGGTGCCCCCATGGCCACGCCCCCAGCCGGCTGGTTGCTAAGCAATAGCGGCAACGTCATCTGTGCGAGCCGGAAGTGCGCGGGGGAGGAGAACCCGGAAGTGCGATGGGGTGCGATGGCGGCACCATCCCCAAGCGGCACGAGCTGGTCAAGGGGCCCCGAAAAGTCGAGAAGGTCCGAGGGGGCTCCGAGGGGGAGGCAGGGGGAGGGAGAGGGAGGGAGAGCCGGGCATGGCGCTCCCGGCGCTGGCAGGGGGAGGGGAGCGCCGTGGGCCGGCTCGCGGGTATCTGTCTCTGTCTGTGACTGTGTGTCTGTGTATGTGTCTGCAGGGGAGGCCCTTTGTCTCCTGGGGGGGTTAAGACACGAGGTTCGAGTGCTGGGCCCTGCTCTGGGGTGACAACGATCTCCGGCAGCGCTCCGGGATGGGGGAGGAGCGTCTGGAAAGCTGGAGAAGGCCCTGGGGGTGCTGGTGACAACAACCGAACGTGAGCCCAGGTGGGCAAGAAGGCCAACAGTACCTGGGCTGTATCAACGGCGTGGCCACAGGGCAGGGATTGTCCCTCTGTGCTGGGCACTGGTGGGGTCACATCTCCAGTACTGTGTCCAGGTCTGAGCCCCTCACAATAAGAAGGACATTTAGGGGCTGGAGCGTGTCCAGGGAAGGGAACAGAACTGGGGAAGGGTCTGGAGCACCAGGAGCAGCTGAGGGAGCTGGGGGGGGGGCTTAGCCTGGAGAAAAGGAGGCTCAGGAGGGACCTTCTCACTCTCCTCAACTCCCTGACAGGAGCAGGGAGCTGGTGGGGGTCGGGCTCTGCTCCCAGAGAACAAGGGATAGGAGGAGAGGGAATGGCCTCAGGCTATGCCAGGAGAGGTTCAGGTTGGACATCAGGAGGGATTTCTGCACAGAGAGGGTGTTCAGGCCTTGGCAGAGGCTGCCCAGGGAGGGGCTGGAGTCCCCATCCCTGGAGGGTCCAAGGAATGACTGGACGTGGCACTCAGTGCTCTGGGCTGGGTCCCAAGGTGGGCATCAGGCACAGCTGGGACTCCATGGGCTGGGAGGGCTTTTCCAACCTCAGTAATTCTGGGATTTGCCATCTGCAGAATACAAGGGGTTCAAGGGTCTCCTGAAGGGATGGGGCAGCCACAGCTTCTCTGGGCACCTGTGCCAGGGCCTCCCCACCCTCACAGGGAAGGATTTCTTCCTCACCTCATTCTTTCCAGGGAGTGGAAGCGGTAGTTGACCCAAGCAGGGCTGAGATGTAGAACCGGAGAGAAGAGAGTGGTGGAGAACATGTGAAGAGTAAAAAAAGCATCAAGAGGGGACTGGTGAAAGTGACAAAAATATAAAAACTGAGTTGGATTTAGGCAGAGAGGTCTCTTGTTCCATGACAAAGAAATGGAGTCAGTAGGCAGAGCCTCAAACCTGATCATGAACGTTGCTAAACAGCCTTGCTAAAGTTATTTTATGAATTAATTAACAGTGCAGAAGGTAGGTTTGGTAAGAAACCTGAGGATCTCACTAATGCTTTGAGTATTACCTGATTTTATGCTTAAACAATTTGCAAATATAAAAGCTGTTTTAAAATAATGAGGGTTTGTTTTTTTTTTTTTTTTGTTCCTTCAGGTCGACAAAGTTGCTGAGTTGGTGGCCAGGTGGTTCTACTGTGCCCTGAGCCAGGAGAAGCTGCGTCGGCCCATCGTGGCCTGTGAGCTGGGCAGGTAGGGGTGGTTCCACAGGGGGGAAAAATAATGATCATTAAATATGATCATCATTATAAATAATATAAATATTATAAAAATAATTTATAGATAAATTTATAAATACAAATGCCATGGCAATCAAACGTGATCACTGGAATTTCGATGTTACAGGTTGTACAACAAAGATGCCATCATTGAGTTTTTGCTGGACAAGTCACCTGATAAGACCCCCATGGAATCTGCATCCCACATCAAGAGCATCAAGGTAAACAGGTTTTGTCTGATTTTAAAAGTTAAAATCATGAGGGAAATTCAGTCATGCTGTAAGACCTCCATCTGCTTGTGTTCTCACCCTGAATTAAAGTGTTAAAAGTACCAAAACACAACAGAAAAATATCTTAAGGAATGTTATCATGGCTCCAAATCATTGGTTAAAAGCTCAAGGCCTGCATTTTTATTTTTCAGAACGTGACAGAACTGAACCTTGTGGATAATCCAGCCTGGAGTGGGGATAAGGAGAGTATAAAAGGTGACAAGTACGATGACCTGCAGTCTGCACGATTTATCTGCCCTGTCGTGGGGCTGGAGATGAATGGGAGGCACAGGTCAGTGTTTCAGGGTCTGCATTTTGGGTTTAGAAGTGAGCACTGGGCTGAACTGAACACAGAGCAGATATCTGAATGGATAATGCTGCAAATCTTGTATCTGCCCAGGCCTTTGTGGGGAATGTTTGTCTCTCTTTCAGAAGGGAGTTTAAGAGACCACTGAGTGTCCTTTCATTGCATGTTCAAGAAGAAAGATAAAAGCTAACCCTTTTCTAACTGAATTTAGATGTATAATAAAGGAGTAGAGGGCAATGTTTGGAGGCCAAACCACAGGAGATTGATGAGACCTCTCTTTGTATCACATCAAGCACTTAGAATCCCAAAATGGTTTGGGTTGGAAGGAACCTTAAAGATCATCTCATTCCAACCCCTGCCATGGGCAGGGACACCTTCCACCATCCCAGGTTGCTCCAAGCCCCATCCAACCCAGCCTTGGACACTTCCAGGGATGGGGCAGCCACAGCTTCTCTGGGAAACCTGTGCCAGGGCCTCCCCACCCTCACAGGGAACAATTTCTTCCCAATATCCCGTCTAACCCTGCCCTCTGTCAGTGGGAAGCCATTCCCCCTTGTCCTGTCACTCCAGGCCCCTGTAAATAGCCTCTCTCCATCTTTCCTGTAGTTTCTTCAGGCACTTGAAGGCCACAATTAGGTCACCCCAGAGCCAGGCTGAACAATCCCAATTCTCTCAGCCTTTCCTCACAGCAGAGCTGCTCCATTCTCCCTCTGCCTGTGTTAGGACCAGAGTGGAGATGGCTTCTGTGTCCTAATCCTGCAGTAATCTGGGTTTTATTGGGCTGGGGCAGAGCATTTCCTCACATCCTGGTTTGAGCAGTTTCTTTGTCTGTGCATGTTCACCCTGATGAGTGAGATGATGGTGGTTCACAGCTTGACAGTTGCTAAGTATTTCTTCCTCCAGACAGTGATTAGCCAGGAGATTGTGAGGATGAAATAACAAAATAAGTGTGGTGGTTTAATGTACACAATATTTTTTGTTCTAGTCTTACATTTTGCAAACCAATAATAAATTAATTGCCTCTTTAAAGGTGCTGATAGTTATATCAGATGCAAGAACTAGTAAATAAAGTTAGTTGTGTCCTGCTAACCCATTGCAGTATTATTTCTGTGTTCAACCAGCACTGCACAGGTCTCTCTTGGGCACAGGGTTTCTTAAAATCATGTTGTGTCTTGTCTTTTCTTTGAAGGTTTTGCTTCCTGAGAAACTGTGGCTGTGTGTTCTCTGAACGTGCCCTCAAAGAAATTAAATCAGAAGTTTGTCACAAGGTGAGTTTCTTCAACTTTACAAGCAGGGGGGTCACATGTGCCCTCCACAGGTAGATCTATAGATACAGGTCCATATATACAATTGCATTCACATCCAATACTGTAAAGTGGGGTTTTTAATCTGAATATCCATATTGAAATGGGACTTGTAAAAGGTCTGTTCTGTGCTGACCTGCAGTAATTCTCCATGGCCTTTTTTAATAAAAAAGTGTTTCTAAGTAGATGTAAAAAGGAATATTTTTATTCTCAGAGGCAGTTTGATTTTGCAAGAACTACCTTAGAATTCTCATTTTTTTCAAATATTTGGTTATAATTTCACTTTTTAAAAGGGTGTTTGTTTTTGCTTTGGGATTTTGGGGCTTTTGTTTGGTTGTATTTTCTTCCTGAATGCACAGGGCTAGTGTTTGATCAGTGTCTGCTCTGTGCGCTTAAACTGGTTGTATTTTCAGATTATGTTTTGATCCCTGTATTTTTAAAGAGCATCTGGTGCTGTTTTGTTTGGGTTTTTTGGACTGGGGGCAACTCTTTGTAGAATTTTCAGCAGTTACATGAATTATTGTAGAAAGTACTGACTGCACTTTTGATCTCATTAGATTGGTTTCTTTGTAGCTAAAAGTTGCAAATACTTTTTTTCTCCCATCACTGCATTTATTATTCTCAAGACTTGTGATAGTTGCCACATTTAGAAAGCTATTTTTCAGTGAGCACCCTGATATTGGGTAAAACATACAGTGTACTGGTATTAAACAAGACCTGCTGCAGGTGATGTGGAATTTTGCTGCTCTCAGTGCTCATTTTGTTTTCTAGAGTATTGCTTTAGTCCTAATGGCTTTGTTTCCTCTTGGCAGATCCTATTTATTTTTAATGAGGTTTTTTGTCTGCATCTAAATTTTGGTTGATAGATGGATGTAACTAGATCAGTAGATGCAGGATTGAGATGTTTTGTCCATGGTTTGGTCAGGCTGATAATCTTATAAAAACAAAATGAATCTCACATGTTTTCTGGATATTTTTAATAATGAGAATTTAGCATAGGCTCATATTTGCATGCAGCTGGTTTCACAAACATGTGAATTCCTCACAATATTCAGAAGGATGCTTCTAGAAATAATGAAGCGGATGTAATATCTAGTCTATCATCTTTATCACTATTGGTTTTTGATGCACAAAGACAGTGGTAACCAGCTGAGAGAACATATTTTAGCCCTTTAATTAAGGTCAAAGAGTGATTTGGTAGATCTTTGGGTGTAAACTGATAATGTTCTCATCCAGAATCAAGAAGGGGACTAGAGGCCTCTTCTGAACAGGATCACAGGGAACTGCTTGCTGTGCTTTCTGGTAGCTAACTGTTTATATATCCAAAGCACTAATTAGCAGCATTCCCCCAGCACAGTCTATCTTTAGGCAGCAATGGGACATGCAGTGAAATGAACTAAGAAAGAAGAAAAAATGAAGTATTGTATGTGCTCAGATTAGAAACTTTTTATTAATGAATTCTCTTCTGATACATAGTCTGTAATGCAAAAAAAAATTTAATGTACAGAATATTTGAATGTTGTGGATTATCATATATATGTTTATGCTGTATTTTAAGAATTATAGTATGTTTTTTGAACTAAAATCGAGCCTGTGAGATCCAGATGAGCCACAGAATTTTCTTATTTCCTGGTCACCTTCTGTCTTAATTCTGTGCCCAGATGAGGGTAGTGCAAAAGGATCCCCCTGTATTTGCTGTTGTGCTGTATTCAGTCTCTCTCAGCCAGCAGGATCTGTGTTTTCACTTCATCCCCGAGGTTTGTAGTGGGTGGGGACTGGAGGAGTGTCAGTTTTGGAACTGCATGGCCGTGCCCATCCCCACTCACGTGGAATTCAGGAAAGCTCCTTCAAAACAAGCTCTTCCTGGGTGTTCACTTTGCCTGTGAGCCCTCAGAGCAGCCTTGCCATTGTGCTCCATTGTAAACAGCAAGTTTCCCAAAGGACTCTGGTGAGCAAATGCTGTTATGATGCAGTGAAAACATTCCCCAGGGAATACAGAGATCCAGCAGATATCTCACTGCTCAGTTTGCTCCTCCTTTTGCTGGGGCAGCTCATAAAAGAAACAGAGGGATGCTTTTGCCCAGTGACATGCAAATAAGTGTTTAGGAAAAAGCAGAATGCGTATGCAGATTTTGTCTAAATCAAGACAATGGAAAATACTAAGAGGAAGGATTCAGAATTCCTTGGTTTATCTTGACAGCATTTGTGTAGTACTGGATTTGGAAGGGTTTATGGAGTCTGGGTACAGGGAGGATGAAGCAGTCTTTCTGTCAGAGTTCTCTTCCATAAAAAAAAAACATTTTGCCTCAATAGAAACTTGACATGAAGAGCTGACAATATAAAATACATGTATTTATCTGCTTTTACTGGAATTGTTAAAAAGACTGTATTGGTACTAGGGAAAGGCACTGGAACAGGAGAGGGAACTGTCGTGGGTGGGGGGCTCTTAGTAAAGCAACTGTAATTAATGTGTGAGGCCTTTTGTAAGTCTCTGTTCTTTCTTGCTTCTCATCCTAAGTACCACTACAGTGAAGGATTCAAGTTAAAAAATAACATTAAAATAGGAAAGCTCTAAGGCAAACAAACAGCCACTGTAGCAGAGCAGAGAGAGAGACAGAGGTTGTCTCTCATTGCCTGAAGGGTGAATGCTTTGAACTGTCTTGACAAAATATAAAACTTCCTGGACAAAGATTTTTGAAAGAGCAATGGGAATTTTTTTAGTGGTGGCTTATGCTGGAGACTCAGATTGGTAGATGAAGTGCTTGAGACAAATTTTGAACCTTCTGTGTAGACTGAAAAGAGTTGGAAAAGAGCTTTGACTAAAACAGAGCAACTTATGAATGCAGATAAAACTTGTAATACCTTTTCACACAGAAACGTCTTTTGTTTGAGGCGTATTTTTGAGCTTTTGTACAGTGAGAAGGGAAAATTTAAACTATCAACACTAAGTCACATGCTAAAATGTGACTTAATCACATTTCAGTCATCAGGAAGAGAAAAACAACTTTGCTTCCAGAGTTTGGTGATGTATGCTCTGTAGCAGCAGCTCTGGAGATCATGGGGTTTCTGCTGCCTCCTCCTTCCTGTTCTTCAGGAATTACATGTGACATGGAATCTGTCAGTTTAAAACTTGCCCTTTTGAGTAAGGTGTTTAATTCTCCAACAGACTACTAAATGTAAAAGAACAAACAAGTCTCTACTCACTCTGCTTTTTATTCGATGAGATGTTGAAGATTGTAAGTTTGTGGTGATTTATGTTGGTCTGTAGATTCTCCATATGTTTTGGAGCTCCTGTTCTAACTGGCTTCCAGGTTCTTGCATGGGCAGGTTTTGGTGCTGCTAAATTGAAAGTCTGCTACTTGACAAAAATTAGGCTTTATGCATTATCAATTTGGATGTTGACTCTCTTGTCTCAGAAGTTCCTATTGGTGTAACAGTATCCTAGAAGTGGTTTGGAGATGGGAGAGTGGTTATTGAATCAATGGTGGAGTCCTTCTGGGAGTCACTTTGAAAGTTAAGGACCAGATTACATTTTAAAATGTACTTTCTTGTATCACTTTAAAGTTTATTTTGGAATTGTTTTCAGAGTCAACTACACACTTGAAATAGTACCCTAGCTATTAAACTCTGTGCCATATAAAACACTTAATCACATGTTTAACTTAGATACAGAGCTTCTTGAAACAGAATTTATCTTTGACATACAGAGTTCACGTGTGCAGCAGGGTACAGAGCACAGTGGCTCCTGGAACAGGGTCACTTTGGCATTATCTGCTCTTAGATCAAGTCACCAGGATTAGCAAACGTTGGTTGTTGAAGCCTAAAAGTTGTGATCCATCTACTCATAACATGGTAACACAGAATTCATGAAGGCTTTTTGTGTGTGTCTCAAGAATAGAATGTGGTCGTAATCAGAATAATGACTTGAATACTATTTCTTACCGACTGAGAATGGTTTAATTATGATTTTCCTAAAATTTTGTTTAAAATACAAAATCCTTTAAGGAAGGAGGGTCATACTGCAGTGATTTTCCTAAATTGACATGGGTAAAGTCACACCTAAATTGTGCTTTAAGAGGGCTTTTTGTGCAAACCAGAGTTTGGCTGGTTCAATTTCTGCAAAAGGAGCCCCTGTTATATAGTGCCTTGATATTGCATTTCTCCTTCTAATTCAGTTCAAAGTGATATACAACAATTGTTCTGTGTGATGGTGCCAAAGGTAAAAACAAGATACTGGATTTGCTCTAATGATGGGAATGAGGAACGTTCCATTCACATTTTAAAAGACAACATGGAGTGGATAAATGCTGGCAGTGCCCTTCAGTGGACTGGAGAGAAATTAATTATGAATATTGCTCTGATTTATACGTGCCAGAGACCCATTAGCTTCAGTAATGGTTTTGAGAGGGACTCTCAACGAGCTGAGCTTTTATTTTCCTTTTTTTTTCCTTCATTATTTCCCTCCATAAAAAAGCATCTCCAGCAATATTTAGCCACAAGATAAGTCCTGGATTATACATGAAACTGAGTACACGCCTTTGGGTTGAGTTTGTAAATAAATAGGGACCAGATGGTCTTTCTTCAGGTTAAAGTTCATCTGAAAGAAATTATGTTTCCGAGAAACTCGTGTGGGAAAATGAGCAGGACAATTCCAGGAACCTGGGACTAAGTTTGTAATAAGAAACTTTCATGTTCTATTGTTGACTCATTTCATTCATTTGAATATTTTGGGAAAAAAAAATCTGTTATCAGTTTTCTTGTAAAAACTGAGGGATGTTTTGGCTGCATATCGAAGCTTTCATCCAGATTGCTCCTAAAAATTTAAATGTAATTTGTAGTTTTTAATCAAGTGTGCTCATAAATAACAAGATATATTTTATTAGTTTGCATCAGAGTTCATACAAATTAACTGAGAATTTGGATTTATTGGAATGCAACTTTGATCTGCATCCTTGCCAAAATACTTGTAAAGGAGGATGAACGGTTTTAAGTGACTTCTTACAATTCAGGTTTCTCATAGTCTCTTCCAGTCCTCCAGACCTTTGGAGGTCAGAGTGTAGACACAGCCTTGTGAGATCTTTAATTCCATGGAAGAGTTATTATGTTGTATGAAAGGCCACCTATATCCTCTGTTTCTTTATATTCCCCTGTCTGTTGCACGAGTGAAAGGATTAATTTAAGAGTTCTGAGGAGGAAAGAGCAACTCTTGCCTGGAAAAGGGCTGGATCCCTGATCAACTACTGTTCCCTGGGTTTGCCCCTTGTGTGTTGAAAGCCTCTTTCTTGCTGCAGGACCCAGTGAGTGCTGAGTTTGGTCTGCAGAGGTTTTGAGAAATGAGTTGCTGGTCCTGGTTGCTGCCAGGTGTTATCTGCACTTGCCACAGGCTGTTCCAAGGTTCAGGGAAGTCAGGTACACCAGGATTGAAGGACGGCCTTTCATTCAGTTTTCCTGTGTTCCCTGGCCTCAAATTTTCCATGTCTCTTTGCCCTAAACTCCTGCAGAGACTCAGAAACAGGGACTTAAGAGATAAACATGCACACCCTGTGACTGTTCCTGGTACACACACACACACATACACACACACCCCCCTCATTAGGAGCAAAGCCTGGGAAGGGCAGCAGTGATGTTGCCATGCTACACAATGAAATTAGGGAGGCAGCTGGCCATGGGGAAAACAAACAAACCCCAAACCCACGGTGACATGGACTGTGTCTGAAACTGGCTGTCACTTGTTTATGTACAAGCTCTGCAAATTTATCATGAACTTCATTATTCAAAACAATCCATTTCAGAAGACACTCAGTAACCATGACTTTAATTGTGTTCTCCATATTTTATTTTCATCCAGCCATTGCTTCTGTTTTATTATTTTCATACCAGTTAGTCATTCTTTGGCTGTGGACACAAGGAATATTGATTTTTCCAGCTAAATAAGTCACTTAATAGATTATGAACTTCCCCCTTGGCCTCAGTAAGTTACAGATTTAGACATGTCATTTCCTTTGAGAATTAACCCACCAGCAGCTGTTAGTGTAATAAATAAAACCCGTTTATTGGTAGTACAGGACTGTGCTTTACCCTCATGCTGTAATGCACACAGTGAAGTCTATGGCTAAAAATGTTCATGGTTTCTGTCAGTATTGTGAACACTTGTTTGGATGTTAGCTAAGCTCAGACATCCAGCCTCATGTTGAAGTAGCTGTGCTCCTGGAAACGCCAGTGGTCCTGGATGGGCACCTCTGCCTGGCGCAGCATCCGGAGCCTCAGGCGTCTCTCCAGGCAGTCCATGACCAGGGGGTACTTTGCAGGCTCGAATTTGTTGGCAAACAAATGAGGTGACTCAATAATCCACTGCAAATCCCCTAGTCCGTAGATACAAATGTCTCTGATGTAATGACCTGCAAAGACAAATTGAAGGTATCTGGAAGCAGCAGAAAGAGGAACTGAAGCATTTTAAAAAGTAGTTTCACTCTGTACTGTCATCAACAAAAAATACCTTTTGATTTCTTACTGAGTAGCTAGAGGATAATAAAGAGTATTATAAAGGCAAGGGTTTGGGTTTGTTTTACACAAATGGATGCTTGTTACCTCCAGCTGCCTCACTGACATGTTGCTCTGCTTAATGTTGTGTCTCGTAGCTGGGCATCTGTTCTGATCTATCTGGATTACCTGTTCAGTCATTCAGTGCTTCACTGTGCTCAGCTTACACAGTTACATATTTTAATTATTTTTGCATGCTTTCTATGTGGTCAGCACTATTCTTTTAGATATTGTTCAAATTGAAGAGATTTAACCCAGTGTTAAAAAGTATCTGACAAACGTTACTGTCAGGTAAAGCCCCTCCACTAAAAAGCAGTCAGTTGAGTTAGTGCTTTGGTAACTGGGGGCTGAAAGAAGGGTTGTCAGTGTATGGATACTGTGATGTTCTCAAAATATATAAAATATCAATAATATTGTATTATATAAAAATATATTAATATATAAAAATATGTATCAAGATATTGATATTGGATACAGTACAGTAATTTACTAGGGTGCCTTGTTTTGATACTTCCAAAACAAAATATATATAATCGCTGAGACACATTTAACAGCTAGTTTAAATAACATGTAATCTCCAGTTAATGCTCATCAGTGAATCAAATGTGAGTTCATGATCAACATTCACGTTACCTTTGCAGCCTTTGTGTGAGGATCCTTCTTGATCTTTCCATTTAATGGCTCTTAGGTTTCCTTTCCAGCCTGCATTGGGTGTAGCTCCTGGAGCATCTTTAAAAACATAAGGCTCTGATGAGATTCTTTCCTACTTAATAAAGGGGAAATTTTCACTGCTGAAACCTTTTTAATTGTAGTCACATTAAGTATTTATTTGTACATATTTACGTAGCAAGAACAGACATCATTCTCAGTTTTACTGCTTTTTTTTATTCCTTAAGAGCATGAGCTTTCATGTAGCATAAAAATCCTTTTTAAACAACATTTTTCTAGCCCTGTAGCTCGTGGCCTGCACTGTAAGTAGTACTTTTCTGGAATCAAGCTTTGTTTGATGTGAGTTTTTGAAAGGGCAGCATCAAGGCCGAAGAAATGCCCATATTTATGCAATTAAGGGATGTTAAGCTCTGAGCTGGAGCTCAACACCTCTCCCTGCCAGAGGCCTCCCACTGCTCTGGGCCCAGGGGTTATTCACAGCAGAAATCACAGAATCCTTACCAGGTAAACGGTTCAGGGTGACCCAGTAATGCTCATCCGGGCTGTACGTGTCTCTCGACCACTCAAGCAGATCTTTTGCACGTGCATCAGTCAATGTAAACTCTACAAATTCTTTAGTGAGCACATAATAGGCACTGCCAAAATATATTGTCATATTATGTGGAGGTTTAGCTTTCGTAGTCTTTCCTGGATACAAGTATGGCACTCCAGAATGTACATATTCTCTGTAACTAAGCTGTGTTCTGTGTTTCATATGAAGTGGTTGGACTATCCCAGGAGTAATATTTTTACCATTCCACTTACTTTTCATGTATTGTATAATTTCTTTATTTGTTTTAAGAGGAAAATCTTGACCACATAGATTAATAACATAATTCCACTGAACTTTGGAATTAACTAGGTCTCTCATGCAATTAATATCAGCTTGTAATCTTGAAAATCCTGCATAAACAACATGTTCTCTTTTTGAGGAAATGAAAATATTTTCAAAGCAATTAACGATGTTCTGTACAGCAGTTTTATAATCTCTTGGTGACTTCTCATCAATATGTATGCAGTAAATATTCTGAGGCATATAAATAGCTCTTAGCAGCTTTACAAACATTTCCAGCTCCTTGTGAATTGTAATAATGTAAGCCAATGAGAAATTTCCTTCTTCATCTGACAGTGGGCTCGTGATAAAATGCAGAGTCTTCAGAACTGTGGAGCAGCTGCACGAAGTCTGAATGCAGCTCAGTGGTTTGGGTTGGTAGGAGTTCTGACAGAAGTTTCCAATCTTAAAGGCGGCAGGTTTCCCCACGAAAAGAGCTGAACAAAGTTCATCTGGGTAAAAACCACACTCTGCTCTTCTAACGTTTAATTTCTGTTCATTTGGCTCTTCAGAAAGAGGAACCTTTAGGTAGATGAAAGTGTAGATGAACGTACAGACAGCAACGCACACTAAAAATCTTGATTTCTTTGCATGAAGCGGGTTCATCTTTTGTTTTCCAGATACTGTCTTCTCATCATAGTTTAATTAAGCATTCAGATTATCTGAAAGGAAAATTGAGATAGGAGGAGAGAACCTTTTTGTTTATTTCTTTTAAAATAAATGACATGTTAGTGATGCATTTATAAATGCTGGGATACCTGCTAGGAGGAACCCTGTGCCTGTGCTGCAGTGTACAGGGAATGGGACTTGCAGAGCCACGAAGCGGCCTTTCCAGGACAAAATTATCCTAAAATGATATAAAAGAGCCCAAAATGGCTTTGTATTTTCATTGTTTGACCCATGGGGAGCTCAGCCCATCAGGTAGGAGTTTGTTGAGTACAGTGCCCCAGGAAAGACATGGAAGCACTGTGTGCTGAGGAACAGCTGCTGCTGAGATTTCCTCAAGGCCTGGGAAACCTTGAGATCTGCCAGAGGATCAGAATTCAGTAAATTAAATCAACAGAAAACTTATTAAATAAACAGAAGGAAGAGACTAAAATGTAATCCACAAAATACACTGGGTTTTATCCTTATAAAGTCAGCAAATGTTTCTGACTATTTGAGAGAGGTTGTTTTTTTTTTTTTTTCTTCCTCAGACATCTTTGTATTAGAGTGCTCTGGAAAACAGAACATACAGACAACGCTCTTTTCTTATTTTTAGCATATGTGCACACCCTGAGATAAGGACACCACTGCCAATATTAGCATTCAGAGATAACTGGAATTTACTGCAGTTACTGGCACAGGAGTTTTTCCATTGTGCTTTTTACCTTACATCCACCTTGTTAAAGAGTCAGAAGAATGAGAATGCAGCAGTCCTGAATCCCACAGCAGTTACGTGAAGTCTTTATCCTTGAAGCATTTGGTATTGAAATTCCTAGAGAAAATACTAGGGAGAAGAGTCTACCAACTGCCATTAAGCTTAAAAGTTTAATTTTAAAAGCTTTTTTTTTTATTTTAAAGGTGATTAATTTTCTCTTCTCATTTTATTCAGTGATTTTTTTAAAACAAAATTTGCATTTCACCTTGAAATATTTTACGCTTTGCAGCTGTCAACATCACAAAGCATTTGGCTTTCTATAGGAGCAGAGACCAAACATATTTCTATAAAGGTAGTTTCATTACAGGAATGCTGTTATGGTTAGAAGGCTCCAGGTTTTCATTAGAAAGAAGTGGACAATACTTTTTTTAATAAAAACTCTGTATATATCTCTCTTAAAAATCTGAAAATAAAGAGGGCATTGCAGTTAAAGCAGCAATGAGACATACCATTTAAAAAGCATTAAGAACACAGAAATTGACCCAAGAGAATGGCTATTATCACATTTTTAAGATTGTATTAGGCTGTTGGGGAAGAATGTATTTATCTTTTGGTCCTTACTGGTATGCACTGGATTTCATGCTGGAAGAATGCCTCTTTTCCACTGAGCATTCCAGAAAGTGGAGTTGTGTGTTAGGTGGAGGGTTCATCCATTTTCCCTGGGTGTTCTGGCAGCAGCTCTTCCGTCTGCGTTGGATGCAAGAAAAACATGACAAAATCAGGTCCCTGAAGAATCTTTTTGCCTCAGAGCTCCTCAGGGATACATTTACTGGGTAAACAAGCTTGACAGAAGTATTTTAATCCATTTCAACAAAAAAATTGAGCAAATCAAATCAACCTTTTGATACTGTGCAGAAAGCAGGAGAAAAGGAATGCCACTGGAAGGTGAAAACCAGGATTTTTGCAGTAAAAGTGAATTACACCCAGGCTGCTGCATCCTGTGCCAGAGGAGATTTGCATGAGGGCCATTAGGTACCCAGGGGCTGAAACTGGGGAGTGTCTGTTAGGGAAGCACTGGTTTCTGTGGACCTGGACTCAGACCAACTGGCCTATTCTGAGGAAGTAACTGCAGGAGGAGCTTTGAGATTCCTGAGAATTAGTGAATGTCATGAGATCTCTGGTATGTCACAGGGAAGGTTCATTCTGGACATAACTATTACACTGAAGACACTGGGCAGCTGTAGAAATATTTGGGACTTTATACCTGCTTAAATATAGAACATTGTACAGAATGACCGTGTTTGCCAGGTTTTTTTCCTTAAATACCTCTTTGGACAGGTTGCAAAGGGTAGTTCCCTTGGGAACCTGCTTGTTTCATACACTTAAATTTTTATTACCCTTCAAGTAATAGCTTCCAGGGATGTTTCGGGCTGTTAAGTGTTTACTATGGATTTTTTCCTATTGAACTACATGGCATCTAGAAACTGTTATTTTATATGGCAGCAGCAAAGTACACAAACACCCCATTATCAGGTAAGAAGCAGCAATTCCTCTCCAGCGTGAACATGTTTATGGGGAATGACTGAATGATGAAGCCTGGCCTACAAGAACAGAATTTGACATCTTTCAGCCTCGGGGGACATTACAGCACGAAAGCCATGGCTTTCTGTTAGTGTTTTACCAGACTGAGAGCTGGGATTGCAGCTGTTAGTCCCACTGCGTATGGAATTTGTCCTTTAGCAGAATCCTCTAGGCAAGGACTATGTTCCCAGGTTTCCTCCTGCCCTTGAGGAGCAAGAGATCCTGTTGGGAATGTCCTCTGTCCAGGCATAACCCAGTTTGTGACTATCTTGCCCTTTAGTCTCATTATGCAAGAGTGCCATTATAGGTATTTTTTGTTAGCAGAATGTCTCTTTGAACAGCCTTTTTTTATGTTACATTTAGGTTTTTTTAAATATGGAGGATAAAGTTGTATTAATTTTTAGAAAACAGAATAGTGTGTGACATTCTTAAAAAGAAAGAAAACAAAAACCCCATTTTTGTAGGGGTTTTCAAGCACCTCTGTGGCTGCTTTTATGGATATTACTTAACAGAAAAATTTTGTAAGCCTAAGCTCCTCCATCTCAATTAACAAGGTAAACTCTAGAGAAAACAGGAATTATGATTATGCCTGGAAAAAGCCCTGTGAAATGTCATCTCAGCTCATTAAGACCCCATTAGCAGATATTTGACTGCATTTCATAGGAAAAACTCGTTTTGCATTTGGAGTTTCTTCCTGCCATTGGGTTTTGGACTGCATCACTGCACCTCTAAATATTTTGTTTTCTCTGTACTCTTTGTATTTGCTTCATATGACTTTGTAATTTAGTGAAGCAAATGACAGGGGGAAATACTTCATCTTCTAACAAAATGGTAAAAAAGCATTAACTCTTTATTTTCAAATCTTTTTATATCTGTGTTTATTTGTTTGAAAGTTGTTTATGTAGGCATTAGAGTAGATATTTTATAAACAGGGATATTTTAAAAACTTAATGTTAAAATCAGTAGTTTTAACTGCTTTTCCCATTGTTGGTTTTTGTTTAAGCCTGGGTCGGGATGTGAGTCTGCTTTAGGTTCTGACATGCATTGAGTAAAAGCATTTCTTCATCAAACCCTGTTAATATTGCCTTAAAAATTTTAAATCATTATTTTAAAAATGGTGCATTAGAATTTACTGATGCATATTCAGATTTACAGAGTTTTAGCGTTCATCTTTGCTATTTTTCCTGTTTAGTTTTCCTTGTGCGTTTGACCTTGTAATAATGTAAAACAAATACTATGAAAGCTATTTAAACCCTTAAGTTACAGGGCTGTAAAAAAAAATTAAGTTGCTTGAGTGAGCATAATTATTGTGATTTTTATAATACAAACAACTAGTAGTAATGACCTCTGTCCTACTGTGCATCTGTGGCAAGGTAAAGAAGAAAAAAATATATGAACCCTACTGCAGATTTGAGTGAAATGGTCTTGAAGTGAAAAATATTTGTCACTTTACATAAATTAAAACATGTTTTTAGCAAAGGAAAAGCAAAAGACTGAATCCTGCAGTCTAACTGATGCAGTCTTACCTTGTCCAAAATTAGCCAGGAGACGGCAGCATAATAAAAATAAATCCCGGGTCTCCTTGTCCTTCAGCAGGAGTCGGTGTCCCTCATCCTGCGGCTTGCGGAGATCCCTCGGCGAGGGGGTTAAACATTAACGGGGATTGTTTTCATTTCAACTTCCCTCCGACTCCCCGCAATGTTTAGCATATTTATCCTGCAGCACAGCTCTCCCTGCCTTCAGAGCCGTCCTTTGCTTCGCAGTAATGAGAGAAAACTTCTCATCCCTGCTGAAATCAGCCGTGCAGGGCTGGGCAGGACATCGCTGACGGTTCCAAAGAATTGCTTTGCCCCAGAGCCTTTAACCCCCGCACCTCACCGAGCATGTGGATGGAGAACTGGGAACCAGCCGCCTCCTCCTCCTCCGCCTCCCCCAAGTCCTTAACTCTTTGCCTGCTGAAACTTTCCAGTTTGTAGCAAATAACTACAGCTGGGAGCTGCCTCTGGGTATTTAAACTGGAAGCTTAAATGAAAGGTCTCCGTCACAAACTGAATGTTTGCCGTTACTGCCCCTATAAAGGTTCTTACGGGTTTTAATAAACCTTCTTAAAGGTTTAAATAAGTGACGAGTTAGTGGCTTGGATTTACTGGAATTAGGAAGCTTTGGGGTTCTAGAAACAAGTGAGAAGGATGGTGTGTTTTGGACACGTTTTGATAAAAATAGCGCGTTGGTCAGAAATAAATAAGAAACCTCAAAGTAAATTAAGTCACAGCTGCAGGTATAGCAGGTACAAAATAATCATTGACTTCCACAGAAACTTTTTAAATAGAGGCTTTGGCTTGGACTGTTTTTGTGGTAGATGCTGCAACTCCTGAGTGAAAGTTCCCATTCTGTGAATTAGTTTGTAGGAGACTTTCCACTCGTCCCAAGTTGTCCTTTACCCTCTGACCTGTTGTTTGTCTGGGTGGGACAGCAGTGTCGAAAGTTATGTTCAACAAATCCTACACTACTGATCTTTTAATGGATAAACCTCTGGCAAACTCTCTCAGAACATGTTTTAGTTAACTGTGATAAGAGACAATAATCTTTAATACATCAGTTTGTGTGGCTGGGAGATGAACAGTGATATGGTCCGTGGATGTTCAATCTCTGTGTTTGTTCAGTCCTCAATACCTGCCCTGTTTAATGAGTAATTTCGCTATTTCTTTTTCTAGTTAAACAGATTATATTTATACCAAAGCTAATATACCTGTTACAGCTCATAATACCTTTATTGTTCTAATTATTTCAAATTTTGGGGGATGGATTTGGTTTGGTTTTCTGAGGAGTTGATTTGTGTGTATATATGTTTGTATGTACACGTGGGCTATGTACACATGCACATATAGGGTGCATAAATTTATGAGTATCAGACTTTGAAGACTGATCATATCTTCACCTCTTTAAATAATTCCTTGATGCAATGGTGTTAAGCCATTTAGATATAAAAAGTTTTGAACATGCTTCTATAATTCAACCCCACAAGGGCTTTTGGACCAAAATCACGCTGCTTGTGCAGCTTCTCCCTCCTCCTTGACATCCCACTCTTCAATTACAGATTAAATCTTGGATTTGGATCTGCAAACTGCTCTTCTAATGCTTTGTCCATTGCAGAACAGTTTAGAAGTTCAGTCTCATTTAGGAATGTCTTCTATTCAAGGTTCTAAGAACTACAGCAAGTACCTTCGTAGGTGTTTAAAGTCCCAAGATAAACAAGGTACAGCAAAGGAGAACCTGTGATATTATAAAACAAAGCTCTGCCCCAAAAGACCTTAATTAACGTGAAGGAACAGTCCTTCTGGATTTGCAAAACTGAAATTTCTTTCTGCTTTTTGTCTCATTATCAAAATGTCAAAAAAATCTTTCCTTTTTTTGCATGAAGAGATAGTGAGCTTTTTACAAAATCAGAATTAAAGCTTTGCACCCAACAGAACTGACATTTGATGCCCTGTATGATGCAACAGCAAATAGTCCCTACAGGAGTTAGTGAAATACAGAGAGGTGAAGATGGTTCTGTGCCTATAACTTGCTGTACTTCAAGTATGTTTGGAAGGGGATGGTCTCTGTGATATAATCCAGCTGTTGTCATGGCAAAAAATACCTGTTTCAGGGAATGGAAAGAACACACTGTCTATATTTCCCTGTTTCTTGTAAATACTTTTCATTTTTGAACAATTCCACCTGTGTTTTCCAGATAGGAACCTGGATTCACTTGCTCTTTCAAAATGCTGCATTTATTGAAAGTAGAGTCCTAGTGACAGAATGTGCTTTTTGAATGCTGTGTGAGGAAACACCCCACAAAAAATGAATGTGTGGGGCTTCTTTAGAATCAAATCAGCTGCCAGTTGCTCCTGCCTCAATATGAAGACTGTCTTGATTTTGTAGACATCTCCCTCTCAAGTGTCTGAGATCATTCAAGGCTGGTGTTTCTAACACTGGCTCATTGAGTAGGAATGGAAAAATTTGGGCTACTCACCCATTTCTTGTGTTTGACTTATTATTCTGCCTGATTTACTTACTCTGCCTCTCTCTAACCCTTGTTTCTCCTTCCTAATCTCTGACCACTTGTGTACAGGTTCAGTTTTTAAACTGTGCTCAGCACGTGAGCACACTGTGGACAAAGTACTGCCCATATGTCCTTTCATTTGTTTAATTCCTACTGCAAATACATGAGTAACCTTTCTAAACCTTTGTTCAGAAAACAGAAGAGTAATGACAGAGGCAGGATTATAAACTAATCTTGCAGATTAACAGAAAGCTTCTGGATTTAACAAAATAACAAAAAAAACCACCCCAAAACAACCTACCAAATAAAAAAAACCAGCAAAAAAAAAGAAAAAAAATAAAAAGAAAGTGAGATCTTAGAAAACATCATAGTCAAATGTGCTGGTGCACCAAATGATTGAAAATGTGCACAGTGAAACATCTGTGTTTTGAACCATGAAACAAATATGGAATCACACGAAGCACATTGCATCCATTATCCAGATTAATTTCTGAAAATAGTTTGAAACTTGAGAGTGTTTGATGCTTCAGATGAAGGACAGTGAGACAGCAAGGCAAGGTGAATGACTTTTTCTGCTTTTATGACCTCTTTTTATCCCTATAGTAATATACTAATAATATTGTTGTTTTGTTGTTGCTGTTGTTATTGTTTATTTATTTACTTAAAAGAAGGCCTCCAAGTTCCCTGGTGCTGTCAGTTCTACATGTAGAGGAATAACACTTTTGGTGTTGTCCCTACTCAGTGTAAAGGAACTGCTCCTGTCAGTTGTTGTTTCTCATATCACTGAGTTGAAAGACAAATTCTAGAGCAGAATGGCATATTGGTTAGATCTTAATCAAATGCTTTCATAACTAAAAATCAGAAAGTGCTTCTGAATTTTAGCTGTGGGGTTCAGAAACTAGAGTAGATTCTACTTAGAACTACTTTGTTTAAGTACATTTATGCCAGTAAAACAACCCATGAACAGAAAATACCCTATGGGACTCTTTTTAATGAAAAAAAAAAAATTAGTTCAGGGTGTTGTTTATAAGAGACAGAGAAATAAATATACAATTTCCATTGCCATTTGAAGTAAGAAGATGTATTAGACTATTAAAAGAGAAAGAACACAGTATTAATTTTAACAAAGGTTCACCAGCATAAAAATCTGGAAAATAATACTAATTTTGTTCTGGTTTTGTTTTTGTTTTTTTTTTTTCCACAAAGTGTGGTGTTCCCTTCCAAGAGGAAGATGTGATTATCCTTAATGGTAACAAGGAAGATCTGGAAGTATTGAAGAAAAGGATGGAGGACAGAAGACTTAAAAGTAAATTAGAAAAGGTAATAGTTTCGTATGTTATTTAATATGAAATTGAAAGAACTCTTGTCTGCAGTGCAATCTGCTCTTAAATTTGCTAATCTTTATGCAGATGAAAGACTTTGGTCAGTGAGCTGTGCTGTATTTAAGCACTACTTTTAAAAGTAGTAGGGTTGTGTGTATGTTTTGCCAATGACATATTGAAGTTGTATGTACTGAAAGTTTCTGCTGACCAGCAGGCAGTGCCCAGTGCTCTGGAAATCACTGAATTCCGTGCTGTGGGTAACATGGACAATGTGCCAGCCATACTTCAGGGTTTTCTTGACATTAATTCATTCTAATAATGATCTACATTGTCCCAGTATTTCACGTGGTAGTTCCTGGTGACAGGTTATTAGTGTTTTAATCTCCAGGTCTTTTCTATTGGCCACAGAAACATGATATTGGGATCTGTACATTCCTAGTGTGATGCTGTAAGACCACAGTATGGAAATTTTGTCATGTTTTGTGGTTTTCACAATCCTCTGCAATTACTGCAGTGCTCATTCCCTCCATACTGTTGAGATCTTTGCATTTTTTATCTGACCAGGCAAAAGACAATGGAAATAAAGTCATTGCAGCTCTGTGTCCTCTCTGCTGTGTAACTACTCCTCTGTGGAGTATTAGTAGTTCTGTGGCACTGAGCAGTCAAATGACAGTTCTGCATATGGGAATTTTTTCAGCCTTGCTGTTTTTTCCTGACCTGCCATTGCTGTTCTGGAGGATGACAAAGCAAACAAAACCTTCAGTGCTGACTCAGGCCAGGTGCAGACAGACTTTGCTGAATCTCAAGAACATGAATCATTGTCTGACACTTCCAGCAACTGAGACTTTAGATGGAGGTTGATCATCTCACCCCTGTTACTGCCCTAGATTTTGTCTGCTGTAGATTACGTGGCATGCAAATATTTTCCTGGTTTGTTTTAAAACAAATACTTGTTTACTTGCCAGTGAGCATATGATTCCTTCTCATCATAAGATCTTTATTCATCTGTGCCAGGACAGCATCAGTGGGCCTGGGCAATACATCAAAAGGATGGTTATCCATAGAAATCCTGCTGTGCTGTTTCCACTCTTTCATAGCCTCTACATGTCATGTCCTACAGCTCCTGGCATAAGAGCAAAAACCTCATGATGTATCTTCAGATGTTTTTTCTTTTTTTTTTTTCCCCTCAGTACTTAGTGCTTAAATGTTTAAAAAAAAAGTACAGATAATTTGATGATAGACTATTGCAGATTTCAGCAGATGAGTGCTCAGCCCCAAAAGCAGTGATTGCTTGCACTTGATTTTCTTTAAGAGGATGGTCCTAACAAAGCACCTCTAGCTTTGGGTCAGATAATTTGGAATAGTCTGAAAGCTGGTGCTGTCCCCAACTTTTGCACAGCAAAGAGGTACCTGAGGGTGTCGAGCAGTCCTGGCTCTTGCAGTGCCAGCACAGTCACTGTGGTGACAGCCAAAAGGACACCATGCCTTGGTCCTTGGGCTCTCTATGCCTTGGGTGAATATGCAAATGCTATTTGTTTGATCTGTGGAGACTTATATTACAGGCAGGGAACAGGATTTGCCAATCTCTCAGCATTTAATCCTCAAGTTCTGATGTTGCTGTCCCAGCTGGTGTGTGCAGCTCAAACCAGTCTCTGTGGCACTGGCACCATTCGCTCTGATCTGAGACCTGGGAGCTCCAGTCCCAGTATGAGAGGACAACTTCCAGTTTGTTGGCACAGATTTCTTCCTCAGTTATTGCAGAGCAAGCTAAGTGGACCCCCTGTATTTGGAGCAGGAAGCACAAACTCCTTTTCTTTGTCTCCATCAGACAAAACATCAGGAAGATGCACCAGCACAAGCATAAAAAAATTATTCAAGCTCGACTGTGTCATATGTGCCCATAATGAAATGCATCTGTACTCTATATTATGCATAAAGAATGTATGCATCCATACATTTACAAACATCTTGTGGTTCAGATGCCAGACACTGGGAGGTAACTTTTCTTTGTAAATCCACCCATAACAAAAAGGTGGAAACACCCGCACAGAGGTTTTTCAGATACCCTGAAGGCCAGGTTGGCTGGGGCTTGGAGCAACCTGGGCTAGTGGAAGGTGTCCCTGCCCATGGCAGAGGGTGGAACCAGATGAGCTTTAAGGTCCTTTTCCAGCCCAAACCATTCCATGATTCTGTGACACCAGGAGAGCCAAGTTTGCTTTCAGAGCCATAACCCTCTGCCACCACCTCCTGGCTCAGCTTTGCAGCAACATTTGCAGTGGCATTTTTTCCCTCAAGCATTAATCCTTTACTTCACAGCGTGGGTTCTCCTAGTTTTTATAACAGAATTAAATAGATTTATTTCTTTGGAGTTTGTGCAGATGTCTTGAAACATGTACACCATTCTGAATGTATCCAGCCAACTTTTGTGAAAACAATGCTAAGGACTGTTTTAATACATCTTTCTTTTTCAGTTTGGCATTTATGTAATCAAAGCCAGTAGTGGGATTCTTATTGCTGTAGTTTGGGTTTCTCTATGGTTTTTAATCTGGAAAAACATAAATTAATTTGGAAAATCTGCTGCACAGATGCTTTTAAAAGATTTAGATCAACTATTTGCATCTCTTCTTCCCAAGCAATCATGCAAGAAAGGACCCTGTTACTGAAGATTAGCCAGAAGGGATTTTTTATCAGCTAAATAAAATTAAGTGGATATGAGATACAGGATTCTTCTGGAATTTTTATAGAAAATATATTGATTACAGTTAACTGTCCTGTTTAATGTTTTGCAATTTACTGTCCTGCTGTGTGGGTTCAGAGTATCAGATAGCCTTAATGATAATAACACACACCCCTGCGAAGTATGAAAACCAAAATACTGAATCCAGGAAAATCTAGTTTGGACCTACACAGTTTTCTTTAATGTAACTCCAGGGTTGCCAAGATTATTCTTTTCTTCCACATAGAAATAATACAAAAAATGTGGAAGGAAGAGTTCCACTGTGCAGGACATAAAAATGTACTAAATGAAGCTGTGTGTCTATGGAATACAAGTTGGGAATTGTTACCAGGGAAATGTTACCAGGACTCTGCTTGTGTTGTTTCAGAAATCAAAGAAATGCAAGTCAGCAGGATCAGCTTCTCAGCAAGAGACCACTGAAGGTAATGTCCCAGCTCCAAATTCTGTGTCACCTTCTGAGTCATGAAGCAGATTCATGATTTCATTTTTTTTGTTCTTTCCTTTTTTTTTTTTTAGATGCTCCTGGTCCCTCAAAAGCTACGAATGGGAAGGATTTTATCAATTCCAGTTCTGGGGAAAAGAGACAGATTATCTTCACCAAAAGTTCAGGTTGGTGTTAATTCTTTAATCTTAATGTGAAAAATTTGAACAGGTTTGCTTGTTTATGTCATTCTAATATTGCTTTAAGTTGGTGGGAACCATCCTGAATGATTGAAATCAGAGATTCTTATTCACACAGTGATGCAGTGGAGGGTTTGGTGTATCTGTCTTACTGTCTAGGAGGTAGTGGAGGAAAATTAGTAGTTTCTTGAGGTACAAGTGGTCAAGAAATACATTCTGGCAGTTTATTTTGGTGAAGTGTGTGAAAAATTCCTGGTTACCTGACTTGTAGTCCTCCTTTTTAGCTGCTAATTTGCTCTGTGTCCCTGGGAGTAGTGGAGTATAATTCAGGATGCACTGATGTACCTACAGCAGCCTTGCAGCCATGAGTAAACTTGGCAGCCCTTTAGTCCAAAGGATGGTGCCCTCTCTTTATTTAATATATATCCTGTTATTCAGTGTCTGCAGTTCATACTGATGTTTTCATACCAAACTATAAGAATGGGTACATTTTTAAGGTCAGTCTGAGTTTTCTGTGTAAAGTATTAAATCATGTCCGTTACAGCTACAGAAAAAGTCAGAATAATTGGAAGAATCTGAAAGTGTTTAAATGATAAACTGTGGGAGAAATTCCATCTGCAGTGCCTGACCTGCCCTCTAGTGTCTGCTTTTATACAGGATAGGCTTTTAAAAATATTTCATTCTACATAATTATAATTACTCTTGGATGTTTAGCAGCCTCCGAATTCTAATAATGTTTAATGAGCTTTTATTTTCTGAGGGCGTAAAAGAAAAAAATATACTTTCTGAAATGTCAGGTCATTGGTTTCTGTTTCTGACAGCAGTTATATTGACCAACAAGAGGTAAGAGGAGAGAGGGAAAATAAAGGAAGATCCATGAGGAATGCCAGTGGCACAGAAATGAATTTGTGAACACGGCACCCTGAGGGTTCTGGACTTGCAGCACAGTCATTCTTTCAAATCCAGTGCTTGGTAATGCTTTCCAGACAACTATTGGTGGCATTACAAGTAACATTCTCCAAATATAAAAGGGTTTCATCTGTGAGGATTTAGGATTGCACATACAATGTCTGTGAGCAGAAGGCAGCTCAGTGCATTTTCAGACAGGCTCCCCACAGCTATTTACAAGTTGTTGTGCCTAAATTAAACTAAGGATGTTGAGTTTCTGCAAACTTCTCTGTTCATTTCTTTGCACCAGAGACTTGGCATGTGCTTTTTCAAATACCACCCTGCAAATTGGGAGAAGATTCAATAGTTGTTAAGAAAGAGAGGGGTTTTTTTGTAGCAGTAATATAATCCACTGAGAGAAATGGTATCCGAAACAGAGGGATGGGCATTTTCCTACTACAAATATAAAATGGTGCAGGCCATTGTTACTGTTCATAAATGACTTTGCAAAGAATAAAGGGAGGAGAGAGATTCCCTGGGGAAGGTATGTGACAAGTTTAGCTTTTGGCATTTGATAGCTAATTTCTGAACAATACTGCAGGGTGGTGGGATGCTTTCATGTTTCTGCAGACTAGAGCTCAGAGCCATTTTTCACTTAGAGGAATAAATATTGTCAATACTGAATTGCAGTGCAAGGGATTTACACAAATAGGAAAGAATTCTTCTTTCAAGATTTCTAAGTGAATTTGAGTGTGAATTCTGAAAGCTGTTGAGTACAATTTGAGATATTTATGATAGAACTCAGAAGTGTATGTATTTCATCTCTGTACATTATTTTTAAAATACTCTTTTTCATCTTTATTCAGGTCCTTTTATCAATTTTAAGCTGTTATTCATGCTTCACTCTGTTCCTTTTTCTCTCCCAGAAAATGGAAATTCATCTGTCTCAGCAAAAGTCAATAAAGCTCCTTCTGCTACTACGAAGAGACCCATTGCAGACAGCGAGGAGAAGTCTGAGGCGTACAAATCTATTTTTACAACACACAGCTCAGCAAAACGTTCAAAGGAGGAGTGTTCCAATTGGGTTACTCACACAGCTTACTATTTCTGAAACAATGAGCAGCCTGATTGGAACATCCACTGCTGCTTTCCTTCCCCAAGGCTTTTTCTGTACAACTCTGATACTTTCATCGTAATCTGATATTATCTGGAATTACTCGGTTTGTAAGTTGTTTATAAACTTGCTAATAACTAATGAACTCGTGTTAGTTGCAACTTCTGTTAAAGAAGAAATAGATCACCAGAATCCACGTTGTAGCAGCAGACCTCATTCTAAAATGTTGAATTTTTTGCACGGAAATTTTTCTTTTCTCGTTCCAGTTGGGTGTTGTCATCCTTATTCACACTGGCTGTGTCCTCAGGAGGAGGAAGGGGAGAAGTTTCTGCCTGCTCTTCTCCTCTGTTGATTTGTACCACACCTGTAATTATAGTTTTCAGAGTATTAGTACAGAATTCAAACTTCCTGCAACTCTCTGACAGCAAAAAGAGCAATAATGCTGTTTTTCCTTGAAGCTAACTGGGCCCTTGGTAGAACTAGTGTATGATCCTAAAAGGTTCTGTAGGTGTTTTCAAATCATTTGCCTTTTGACAGAATATATGAGAGCACAATCATGAAAATGTTTGTGTGGTATTTTTCTTATATATATTGTTATAGCCTGTTTTTAGTAGCAGAGTATTCGCTTATAAATCTTATCTTTAAAGAGGAGCCTGTAAAAAGGCTGTTGTTTTCCCAGCAAGGTTTTGGGGTTTCTTCTTTGGGTGTGTGGTTTGAAATTGGAAGTATCAGGTGGGAGCTTGCTTCCTTTTGTCAGAGGGTCAGGGTACAGGGGAACAAAAGTATGGGATTCTTTACTTTTCTGCTGGAACAGTGAGGTTCTGTGGCCATCTCAGAGGAGCAATTTACCATTCTGAATTTGCACATTGTTTTATTTTCTGACCTAAAATTCTGAACAGCAAACAACTGTTTGACTGTTAATTGTTACAGAAAGATGCTCAGCATAGTGTGTCACTCAGTTCTGCTTTCATATTTATGCCTTTGACATTGATTTCAATAAAACTTGCTCTTGTCATATGACCATAACATTCACGTTCAGTTGAACAGGTATGTAAGTGCTTTTTTTGTCACTTGGAACAGAGCAGCTTTTTATGGCTTTCCTTTAGCCATTTTAGTCTTAGCTGTTTCCCCAAATGCAGGAATCCTTTTAAAATGTTCATGTTCCATTGCAATAATTTAGTGGTTGAATATTTGAATCCAATAATATCTACATGAAACGACCGGAGGGAGGGATGGAAGTTTTTCACCTTCCTTTCTCCCCCTTTTAAAATTGAAATGTGCTTTTATAACCTTGGTACCAACTAACCAGAATAGAAATGCAGAAATTGGGAGGCTTTTAAAACCCCTGCATCATGTTACCTTTGTGTGTGAAAATTATTAATCATCCTCATAATTCATTTTTTAAAGTGTCCCCATTTATAATTGGGCAATAGTTAACTGAAGATTCAAATGCTGTGTTGATATTTGCATAGGTGGTCTCTCTGATTCAAGCAAGGTGAATGAAACTGCTGGGATTTTATTATTATTTTGACAGGTATAATTAAAAATTGGCTTGTTGTAGAATTTATATGGTGGTAAGAATTTTTGTTTTCCAAAGCTGTGAATGCACATATACATCACATCAAACACTTTGAGGTTTACTGGAGCTCCCAGGAAGCCACATTTTGTATGCATGTCTAGGAATCAGCTTTGTTCTCCCTGTTCTATATTCTTTTCATTATTATCCTTTATTACTTGTTGCTTACAGATAATGAAATTACTGCACTAACAGGTGTACCACATCAGGTCCTTTATTTGCAGTGTAATTGTTTGACAATACATGAGTGCACTTTTCTTCTAGTTATAATTCCTAAGGAGAATTAAATTAATGCTTTTCATTTAGCTATTACTTTGCTAAAGAAGTAGCAAAATATTTAAAATTATTTCTTACTAATATTCAGACAGAGTCCAGCTTCTGGTAACAGACTTTCCTGCCCATTGGGCCATTATAGTGACTTCTTTTTTCAGTTTGATCTGCTCAGATATTAAAATAATTTCATGATTGACATGATTTAGTTAGTGTACAGGTTCTTCCTATCCCTTTGGGTTTATTAGATTGTACTGTGTCACTCTGGGAGGGTTGTGTTCGATATTCCACCATCCTGACATGGTGAATGGAAGTTCTTAAAAAGTTTATGGTTTGTAGAAGTGTTGGCAGTGAGTGCTGAGGGCTTTTCCTTCCCTTTTCAGAAAACCAGCAGTGAAGGAATGTGATATATTGCTGGCATGTGATGCAATTCCTGGCCACAATTGACTGTTGTTAGTGTAAAACAGAGGAGCCCAAACTGGCACTTGTGCTCTTGGCCGGATCGGCGGTGTGGACTGGAACGTTGACTTGGCAAGTTTTAATGGATTCAAGTGAATAGTCTGCTGGAGGATGTTTGCTTTGTTGTGGTTTGCTTTTTGTTGGGGAGGGCAATTTAATTTTCTTTTAATGTAGGTGAATTTGAATGTTGATGAAAGTTGAAAACTGCAGAAGTCTTAGAATCTGAAACCTATATTTTTTGAGATGCCACATAAGTGTCCCGCAGCATTGCATCCATGTGTCTGTTCCAGGGAATTCACAGAACAGTTACTTTTGTTTCCATGATGTTCAAGCCTTGGCCTCTCTTCTGAAGAGCTTAAAAAAGGATCCAATTAGTGTCAGTTGCATAATAGGGGGATGTTTTTGTGATGTGGAACCTGCCCACTGGGAACTAGACTGAAATTCAGCCCAAAGATCAAACGCTGGTCGTGAAACCTGGCCCAGATGTGCATGAGTGGAAAGGGGCTGGAAAGCTGTGTATCCTGAGCCACAATCCTGGGATGTGGCTGGCTGGCTGCACACTTGCAGAGGTTCACTCCTTCCAATATTGGTGCCTCTGAAGCGAAAAATCTGAGGGTGTTCCCACATTCAGACCCGGCGGTGGATGTTCAGAACTGCAGCTCCATTTCCTGCTCACACCAGATCAGGTGGGATATTTCCTGCTGTTTCGTGGGATATCCAAAAACTACCTTTTCCCCTTGTCCCAGATAGTCCGTAACAGCATCCACAACCTCAGACTCTGTGGAGCAGCTGTGGTGTCCTGCTGCAGGTGACAGACACCTCCCTGTGCTCACCTGTGCCACATGCGGATCCATGAAGGGAACCAGAGGTGCTGAGAACTTGGCATTTTGTCTCCATGGAGAACAGTGAACCTTGCACACCTTGATCCTTGCTCCTATCCTGGAGCTGACAGAGGTGGGTTTTAGGGTGGATTCCTCCCTCTCCAGCCATCTTTTTCCAGAAGACTTCTGAAAACGGCTTGTCTTCAAAGAGTTTTATATCTGTGAATCTTAGTTGAAATTAAACCATGTTTTATAATGTTGGTGGCACAGGGGAGGGTGTAGCAGCCCTGAATCTCTGGAAAACAAGACTAAAACCCTTCAGAGAAAAAGCAGTGCCCCCAGCAGCCGTTGGGGAGGCAGAGCTGAGGAGGAATATGTAGTATCTGTTCTGGAAAGACTGGAATTAGTGACATTCTGCTGATAAAACTCTGTAGTTAGTGAATAGTAAGCTTCAAGGGTCAGACTTCATTCTGTAATATGTTAATGTTTATTTTCCATGATTTATTTTTTAGGAGTAAATGTAGAACTACCTCCTCCATACGGAGACTGAAGTTTGAGAGTTGTGCAGTGGGAAAATGCACGTGGTTTGCTAAGGCAGTCTGCTTTGGTCTCCAGCTTCCACACTATGAGATCATCACATGCCAGTCAAATTGACAAAAAAAAAAGCTGAAAGTTCCCTTTAAAACATGATGCTTGTTAGATTAAAATATTTCTTATTAATGTCCTATTCTTGACAACTGAAGGAACACAGTTGTCTGTGAGTGCCCTGCCTTGCTTTGCAGCCCAGACACCAGTTGCAGTTGGTATATTTTGCTCCAGATTCAGAGCTGTGGTGACCCTGCCAAATAGTTTCTTAGTTGCATTTAAAAATAAAAAGGCTGTTTAGACATTACAATCCACAGAGGGTCTGAAGTCAGTGTGTCCTAAGATGAATACAAATCACAGACAAAAAGTGTTTTGTTGGGAGGATCACAAATGGAACTGATTACTGCTAGACAGTGTGGATTTCCTTCTGGAGGATGGAGCTGATAGAATTCCTTCCTGACAGCTAGAAATTATAATTGAGTTGGGGGATTTTTTTCTGTGTTTCAAACTTTACCAACCTTCAAAATGAGTAAGAGGGATGGAATCCTAATCAGTCTGCAGTTCTGCCTATAAACCAGGATTTAAAACTAAATATCCATCCAAGTGCCCAGTTCCTGTGGAGGTACTGCTGACAATGTCAGAGCTGTGGTTTTGTCAAGCATTTAACTTCATGTGGCTTAAAGTATCTCTTACAGGTCAGTGACAGAATTCAATTTACAGATTGACCACAGATCTCATTTGGGGAAGAACCGGTTTCATTATGGCATTGAGTAAAATGGAATGCTCTTCTTAAAATGTTTCCCTACCAAGTCTTTGCTACACATTTAGCAGAACTCAACCTTTGGGAAAGCTCTAAGAGGTTTTCTTAAGAATTAAGGATGCATTGGTGAAGAACAACCCCTTCCCTTTGCAGTAGTGTTCATCTCTGACTGCACTACTACTTTTTCCACCCAGTTTTCCCCTTCTTCCCTCTTGTTTGCCTCCTCCTTTCTGCTGCCTACAGAAATCAGACTATGCTTTGCTCGATGATGGAGGAGGGCAGGGAATAGGGAATGATCAGGGTAATGATGGTCTGGTTTTTCAGCCCTCTTTGCTCTTTTGGGACTGATCTGCCTTTCTCGTGCAGCCAAGGACAGGCCACCTCACCCAGCTGAACTTCCTCCATCTTCCAGGCTACTGAGTTTGAGGGCAGTTTGAGTCAGGATAGGCCTGGAGCTTGTAATTTCTTGATTAGGAAGAATTTCTTCACAGAAAGGGTGGTCAGGCATTGCCGAGGGAGGTGGTGGAGTCTCCATGCCTGGAGGTGTCCAAGGAACAACTGGATGTGGCACTCAGAGCTCTGGGATGTATTTTCCAGCCTTAATGATTCCGTGAAAGGCTGACTTGGCTCTGGAAATAACTGTGGTGTTAGCCTAAAATAGAAACAATTTGAGTGTTTCCCTAGCAGTCATGAATGTCACATTTTTATGCCATGAGTTACCTCTCTTTTTTAATTAAAAGTAAATTTTTTAATTAAAAGTAATTTCGAGGAATGACTTAGTCCCAGTGATAAGTGGGGTTTGCCCTGCCTTGGAAGGGCTGTGCTGGACAGGATGGGTGTAGCTTTCTGCAACTTGCCTACAAAGCTAAATAAATGCAAAGCAGCTTATTGCTCAATTATGCTGACTTTAGCAACTAGGTAGGACAAATTAAAAAAAGAAAAAGAGAGTATCTAGTCTCAACCTGGGTATTTAATGGGTCCCAAAATGTGCTGAACTCTTTAGTCTAAATGGGCTCTTTAGTGTGGTGTCAAATAAGTTAAAAAGCAGGGAGCTTTACAAAGCTGCCTTCATTGTTTAAACTTGTCTCACTCACGTTAAGGCTAATGTACATTTATTCAGACTGACAAAGTGCTGAATTTACACAACAGGGATAGTAATAATTAGGTCAGATACTTTTTAAATGGAGGGGGAGAAGGGGGTGGAAATACTTGACTCTTTTATGCTTATGAATGGGAATGATTATTAGCACTGGCCTGGCCAGTGTGCTGTTCTCACCCCCATCGATTCCCTTTCACAGCCAGTGCCCTGTCCCTGCTCCCACCCTGTCTGCTCCAGCTGCCAGTCAGGCTTTGCAGTACAGGTTACTTGTGAGAACACGGTATTCCTAATGTGATTAACATGTATTTTTAGTGAGCCCAGAACTGTCCTTAGAAGTTGGTCTCCTCATCCCTGCTGGGATCTGACTGGGACCAATAAATTACATTAACAAAATTGAAAACTCGGTCAATATAACTGCATTGTGTGTTCAAGCTGATGAAGTTGAGCTCTAATCTTTTACTTAAGGCTACCCAGTTCTTATATATTTATTGTGTTTACCTTAATTGTTCACATCCCTGCAGTCCCAGGTGAGACGAGGTGTCTGTACCTTGCACCTTTCTCAGATATTTGGTGTTGGTGACCCCTAGGACAGAATCCCGGATTAGTTAGTCCATGGAGCTCATCCAGCACAGCAGGATTTGTTTCTCCAAGACTGTTTTTTCTTGTCTTTCCTAATATTTGAACAAGCACTCTTGTTTAATTCAGTGAAACAGAATCTGCTTGCATTTGAATTGTGGTCAGCAGCGGGCATGCTGGGCTGGTTGGATCTCTTAAGCTGGAGCCATTTACTTTCCCACTGAGATTTAAGCTACTCCAACCTCATTTGGTTTGCATGTCCCCATTCTTTTAGGAATCACTGAACACTCTCCATCCCTCCCGACTGGCTGCAGCAGGGAGACTGGGCACAGCCAGCCTGGCATTCTTGTGTTTTCCGTAAAAAGAGCTGGAATTTGACTGAATGGGGGAAGATTCAACTTCCCCAGCTACCTCGACTACCGTGAGAACAAGCACCTGTAAATGAATGAGGATTCACGTGGGAATTCATCCTGGGGAATGCGACATCCCCAGCAGGGAGTGAACAGAGGCATCCCGAGCATCCTGGGGGCTGTGAAATGTATGGATCCCGAAGGGAATGGCTGAGCTGGAGTTGCCGCAGGGCGGGGCGCTTGGCTGGGTTTAGTCTTTTGAGACTTTTTCTTTTATTTTAATTTTATTTTAGGAATTTTGAGCCAAACTGCCCCCGCGTCCCGAGGCCGGGCTGCACTTCCAAGCGGTGGCCGGGAGGTGGCGGCAGCGGCACGGGTACGGGGCACCGCCGGGACGGGGGGGGGGACAAGGAGGGGTCAGAGAGGGATTGGGAGGAATTGGGAGGGATAGCAGGGGACAGGAGGAGGAAAGATGGGAAATAGGGGTTGGACAGGACGAGCAGGGTCCGTCAAGACCCCCTGCCAACCCAAATTCTGCCCTCCTAAAAGTCCTTGTTCGCTTTGGTGCCCAAAGTTTCCCGAAACTCCCCAACCGTGCTGTGAGTCATCTCCGTTTCTCAGGCGTGATCGATGTCTCGGCTATTAACAGCTCTGCTAAAGCTTTCCCTGCTGGCACCTACAGGAATGTGCCCTGATTCCCTGCGAGTCCAAGTGACAAGGAGATGGTGCTGCAGCACCATGCGGGGGCCGGGGAGCAGCGGGAGCTGCTGCGGGTCTGAGACAAAGGTTTGCTGGGGTGTCTGCCCCGAAAAATCTGGGATCTCAGAATACTTCTATTGTCCCTGTTGTCCTTTCCTTATTTCTCAGTTGTTTGCATACATACGTTGTTTGTATGCACTTAATACCGGGAATGCATCGCAGTTACGAGTGGGGAAATACTAATAGTGATAAAGAGCCGGACTGCAGAGAGAGCCAGTGCCCGACCTCTCATAGGATGACTCTTAAGTGAAAACAGCAGGATTTATGTGACTGCTTAATACACTGATTTTTCAAAGCGAGTTGGTCAGAAAATAGAGGTTTCGTTATGCAGAAAATTCCAGTCCTTTGGAGCTTGTTTCCATCCCAGATCAGAATGAAAAGCACAAACTACTCGCCCAAGTAATGTTCTGTAAGAGGTTGATTTGGGATAGTTGAGTTGGATCCGTTGCTTGAGTTGTTCCAGCAATGTTCAAATATTTTCTTAATAAAAACAAGCTACTCAGAGAATTAACATTTAATATATCTTAAATTTGAAATGAAATCAAATATTTCGTTCTTTCACCCCATAAAAACACTGCAAATAGCTGCATGTTTGGCACTTAAATCCTGTTTTCTGGCATCTGTATTACACTGAAACATTTTCTCCTTGAAATATTTAGTGCTCCACAGCGGTTTTGGAGAGATCCCTGAGTCAAGTTACCTGTAGTTGGAATTTTAAAAACAAAAGAGGGAAAGAAAAACTTGTCTTCTATTTTAGGGTCCTGCAGTACTGGAAATGCAAACGCTGCAGAGTGAATATTTAACTAGTGCATGAGAATCTCAAAAAGTGTAAAGCAAATGCCATGCAGCCTCTTTGCCTTGTTCAACTAGAGCAGCATTAAGACATTAAAAATAGATTTACAGATTTCATAATGCGATTGCAACATTCACACAGGTTGGGATTTTTAATTTAACTTTGAACTGGATAATGCAGATTGCATGGAGACCAGAATGGACTATATTCTAATGGGAGAATTTGCCTTACACAGGATTAACATATCAAAGGCAGAGGAGGATTTTTGGAGGAGATGGCACAATGATCTGACGTGCTTGTTGGGTTGGCATCCTACTAAAGCTCTTGGCATCAGAGCAGGGTTTCAGACCATTTCAGGCAGTGGGGAATGAGGGAGGCACTTGCTCTGCTTCTGTCCTGTTGCTCCGTGTTGCCCACGTGTGGTACAACAGGCTGGTAAATTTTGCTTCAATCTTCTCTTGGTGTTCGAGGTGTGAGCAAACAGCCCTTTGCTGGGAGGTGGCACCGTCCTGGGGGAAGTCATGCCCCTCTGTGAGCAGGCTGTGTTTTTGCTGGGACTGCCCATAGCTCTCCTAGTCAGTGGTGATTTGCTTCCATTCCCATCCTAGTGGGTTGTTTATTGTTCACTCAGACTAAAGATGTTGCCTCTGGAAGCTATGCTTGATGTGAGGCCGAGTATTTCAGTGTTCTCAGTCTTCTTTTGAGGATTTATTAGTACAGCAGGAGTGTGTGTAACTTTTGGAGATGAGGAGCACTCACAGATCCCTTCCCTGCTTTGCTCACTGGAGCCGAGTGCCGGCCCCTGCTCTGCAGTGCCAGTGGCTCCGCTCTGGCAGAGGTGCTGCACAGAATTTGCTGTTACCTGGAGAAGTTCTGCTGTGTTTGTGAGAGATTTCAGCACTCAGCATTGACTTACTTTTAAAAAATTAATGAAAAAAAACCAAAACAAAACAAGAAAAGGCAGTGTTTTAGCACTGCAGGCTGGATGAGTTAATAGATGTCATCCTCTCCTGCTTCTTTCCCCACAGCTGCCATCACGCCCTGACTGAGGTGTAGTTGATGATGTTGGCTTGACTGCCAGTCTAAATAGTATTGCTAGAAAAGTAATCCAAGGCAGGGAGGTGTTCAAAGAATTTGTGTCCCTTACAAGGGTGGATAGTTGTGACATTTTGGATGTACAGTGTCAAAGGTGAAGAGCAGAAGGGACATAGGCAGGTCCTGAGTAGCAAATGCTGGGGTAATGGGGGGCAGCCTGTGCTGCTGTCAGTTCTCCTCTGCTCTGGATACTTCTCCTTGGAATAGACTTTTCAGCACAGCTGTGCTGGAGAGGACAACTGCTCCCCTGCCAAACAACCAGAGTAATGAAATCCTTTGCTGTTTCACTCCGGAAGGATCAAACACACTCTTACCAACTGTACTTAGAAAGGAAGGATACACCTCTGAGCCCCCTGCACATGGCAATAGTGTCATTTTGAAGGTGTTGTGTCTGTCAGACATTATTTTGTATCCCAACACAGGACATCATACTACCTGCTGCCTCCTAAGGAAGTATATTCCTTAGCCCAGTCCCTACCTGTGTTGTAGCAAAATGTCTTGCGTGAAAATCCACCTCTTTGACAGAAGGTTCTCCTCGACAGCTGAACTTCCAGGATCACATTAATGAGCTTTTTCCTGGCAGAGTGGAAGCAGAGTGTTTGCAAGTACCAACAGCCCTAAATCCCTCTGCCCTCAGACCTTGCAGCCCTCACTGCTGTGGGGAGCTCTGCGTGCTCTGCTGAGATGGTGGCGTGTCAAGATCACAGGGATTATTGTTGTTTTCCAGCAATGTCAGAAAATGGTCCATATGAAAACAGCTGAGTGATGGGATGAACAAAAGGAATTATGAAAACTATATAATTTTGTCTGAGAACTCTGATGCCTTCTGGGAAGTATCATATAATACCCAGCATGAAACATCCCATCAAACACGGACAGCACAGACGTGGAGCAATGTTGAGCAAGAAGTTTGACCAGAGCAACGATTATTGATTTCAAAACATTCTAGTGCTGTGTGGCCACAACAATCCGAGGCAAAATTGGAGTAGTCAGAGAGAATCAAAGCAGTGCAGACATGCTGCTCACACGACTGTTGAAGATCACTTCATGCAGATATGCAACAGCTGCAACAAGTTTCGTGCGGAGACATGTCTTTATATTGAATTAAAATGTAGGCATGGGCTCTCATAGGGGAAGGAATGCTGTCTGAAAGGAGCAGTGAGCCCTCTGCATCTGCAAGGAGAATTCCTGTTGAGTCAGATCAAAAGTGAAGGAGAGGTGAGCAGTTTTGGTGCCGCCACTTGGGCTGAGGATTGTTTGTGACCTGGGCTATTTCCTTACCTCCTCAGAAATGAGAAATTAGGTTGTTTGTGAGCTTGTGTTGCTGCTGCCTGTGCGATAGTTGTCCTGAGGATAAGGATGCTGTGTTTTGCCAGGGCACAAATTAAGCCCTTGCTTTTACACTTGGCCTTTTTTTAATCTACTCTGCTGCTCCCCAGCCAGCTACAGCAGCTCAGGGGTTCATGGGCCATTTCCAAACGACCTGTGCATGATAACAAAGAAAAACAAACTTTCATTCACTATGTGGTGGTCTCTAACCTCCACTTGAAGGTGTCTGGGGATCACCAAAATTGAACATGCTGAGAGCTGGCCCCTATTAGTAATTAGTCAGATACACCAAACCCAGCAGATCCCTATGTGTGTATTTGAAGGGCACAGGCATTTTCCCAGCGTGGTCATTTTCATGCCAAAATGTTGGATTTTGATGGCACAGAAAAGCTGTCAAGAAGGAGGTTGTCACACAATACATCTGAAATGTCACTCTGAAAGTCCCTGTGTTTTTACATGATTTCTTTGCTTTATTTCTTCTAAACCAGAAGTCACCTGGCTGAGGAATCTGGTCTGTGTTCAGATGCCATTGGCAGGGACTGAGGGCCATCCATCAGTGTGTTGGGTAAAATCCATGATAGTATTTACAACTGAAAGTTGCTGATTTTATCTGTTGTTCTTTTCAAGTTGTCCTGTATTTAATGACAGCTCTTTTTCTCTGAAATCAATTTTCAGATTTATCTGAAACAAAGCAGCCAGTACTTGTGAAATGGGTTCATTCCTCCCTACTAGATCTGGGTTCAAGATTTAGAGATTATTGAAACTGTTTTCACTAATTCAGCTTGGAGCATTCCTGTAGGATCTTTAACCTCCGAGCATGTTTCCTTTCATCAGCAGGTATTGCAATAGTCTGCAATGACTTTTTCTCCTTTTGGGCAGAAGTTAAGTATGAATTTATAACACAATTGCATTAAGATTTCAGAACTGTGCTGCAAAAACTAATCGATGTTGCTGTGGTCTTCCTTGCCTTGAGATTACAAGCAAGTAACACCCCATTTGATATAGTTAAACTTCCCATACCTTGGATGACCTACTGAGCTCCAGAGTATTTTTATTAAGCTTCTCTGAAATAATTTTCAAAGGATGCAAACCTAGGCTTAGCTGTTAGACAACTGTTACCCATGGTCTTTAAAGAACATGCTGTAACCTTTTTGCTAAACAATCTGCTCAGCTGTTACCAAGTTTTACCCAATATTCAAATGAATCTTACTCCTTTTCAACCTTTGCCAAGCTGATGTTATTAAGAAAGAAATACAAATTAAAAGGATTAAAAATGCAGCTCTAATTAAACACATGAGCAAAGTTGGCTCTGCCCTGGTTATCTGTGCACACAGAAATATCACACACAACTTAAAACTGCCATAGTCTCCATTAAGTGCTTGCTAAAGGCACCACCAATATAATAACAAGCATTTTCAAGAGCTTTTTCTATGTAGGTCATAAAATGTTTTAAAAAATGAAATGAGCCCTTGCTCTCCCCACACGCAAAGGAGAAGAAGCTGAGGCAGAGAGGAAGGAGAGGAGCATTCTACAAACTTGAACTACATGACCTCCTCCATGGGGAAGAGCTCCTGGTTGTCTCCAAAAGCTCTGGCAGTGGCACAGGATGGGGATGGCTTGCCTTTCCCATCAGGACTGATGTTTCTTTTCAGAAGAATGTGCAATGAAAACATATCAAGCCGTTTGGGCTTTCTATGACAAAAGTGAGTTGGTATCTCTTAAATAAGTATCTAAACAAGCCCTTGAAGACACAAAATCACCAAACAGCATGTGCGATCACAGCTCGGCATTTTAAAGGATTAGAGGGGGATTAGGACGTTTGTAAATTCCTCACCAACCTTTTGTAGAGACAGGATGGAATATTTTTTAAAGAATTCACGGGCAGCAACTGTCTGTTAAAAGCCTTTATTCCCCTGATTTGTGCTGGGTGTGGATCGCTTTGTGATATTTTTAAAAGGTAGCATAACACAGCTCATCAATCTAGGCTGCATATAAATCCTGTTTTGTATGATTCCTAATAAGTTTCAAGGGCATTATGCTCCTCATGAAGAGTGGGAAAACCTCCTTGCACTGGAGTATAACAGGTCCTTTCATTCTCCCACTGGTGCTGCTGGTTTAGCACACCCACCCAAGGGAATGATATCACCTGGGGAAAAAAAATGAGTGAATTTTGATCCCCAAGAAGTGTTCTAGAAAAGCCACTCATATTCTAGTACTTCTGGGGCCAACATATCATGATTAGCTTGAACATTCACAGGAAATAATCAGGGTTCAGCAGACAGGATAACAGGACTTACCTGCTTTTTCTGGGAATGGGAGACAAAGCTGGACAGGAAAGGAGAGGAACACCCTGACTCACACCTGCATCCAGGTGAGATGAGCTGACAGATCATTTGGATATGAAGAGTATTAAACAGGGATGTTCAGAGCATCCCTCAGGCTGAAAGGAATAGGAAATACCATGTAAAAAAATCTGTTTGCTTGAATGGGTTAATTTTTCAGTATTATTTTTGGCTACTGTCATCCTCTCACCAAAGCTGCTGAGGATGGAGTTTCTGTGCTACCCACCTCTACCTGTAGCTTCTAGCAAGGTAGAGCAATCCTTGCCTATCTGCCAAGGATAAGGCAACAAAAACAGGCTACAAACTTTGGGCTGAGCTTTTAGCTAAATTTTTTTTCCCAGAAAGTCTGAATGTTCAAAGCTCTGCACCTGACAATTTCCTCTGTATTATAATTTTACTACTGTTTCTTTAGCCAAAAGCTAATCTTGACCATGAAAGATATTTTGGGTTAAGAATGAGAATTTAAAGCATCCTATCTAGTACTTAACAGCCTGTGTGTGACCACTTACTCCTACTAGTCTGAAGACATCTCAGAACCATCACCCTTGCAGGTCCTCAGGAACTGGTGAATGTTTCTGGACAAATAGGTGAGCAAAAGCTGCAGCAGCTCTGCCTTTAACAATGACACACCTTCTTAGCAAATTTCCTTATTTCTTTCATTTTTACTCTTGGCATTTACCAAGGTACAAATATAAAGAGTTTTTCTAGAAAAGAAATATGCAGGATTTATATACATATATACCCCTGGAAGTGTTCAAGGCCAGGTTGGTTGGGGCACTGAGCAACCTGGTCTAGTGGAAGGTGACCCTTCACATAGCAAGGGGTGGAACAAGATGAATTTTAAGGTCCCTTCCAACCCAAACCATCCTATAAATCCTTGCTTTAGAGGAGGGAGGGAGAGTCAGCTACAGTGTCAGGCTTCTGGCCCTTTGCTGTTGTATGAGCTGGTGACTCAGGTATAAATCCAAATGCCTGGGCCACCACCCAGGCAGCACCACAAGGAAGGGAGGGGGGTCCCACCCCACGTCTGTTTGACTGGTTCTTTGCTCCCTTCTGGCTCCTCTTCGCTTATACTCAGAGCAGTGTTCGTTTTGCCAAATTCTGTGTGGAGAAGTAGGGCATGGGGATGATAATTTTTGTTGCTACTTGTCCTTCAGACATGGCCCACGAGTCCTGGCCCAGGGCCAGGCTGCAGAGGTTCCTGTGCTGCTGGTCCTCTCTAACCAGAGGTGCTTCTCTGTGGAAACACAAACACGGTGTTTCACATGGCCACCCCTTAGGAAATGCAGTAATTCACAGCAGTTTAATTAACCCTGAGAAGCCACTGTACTGAAATGCAGCCACCTGTAAGGGAGAGCAGAGCCAGCACTGGGGTTAAATGGGAGAAAGGTCCCCATTTTAAAGCAGAGGAGTAGGTGTAAACCTTCTCTTTAGAAGTGGGGAGGGATCAGTACTCACAGGCCCACCAGGAGCCGAGCTCATTGCTAATTGCAGCTTCACCTTTTAGCTATATATAAAAAAAAGATAATCCTTGAATATTTAATGTCCTATTTCATCATGACCACAGAGGTTAATTGGGAAATAGGAATAACTGGAAGAGAGAGGCAGAGACCAGAGCACCCACTGGGCAGCCCTTAGCCAGGGCTGAGGCACAGATACCTGCCATCCTGCTGGGCAGGGCAATGGGGGAGCACCCATCACCTTAAAAAGGTGAAGTTTTTGCTCTTCTTGGTCTGTTTCTCTCCTCCTCTTCCACGCTTTAATAATTCCTGGGTGACTGACAGTGACCTCAAGGTCAGGAGTCTCCAGTTAACAGCCAGGAAATGCCCTTCCCATCGGTCATTATTGTCTAATTAACTACTTGCAATATTTCACAATCAGTGTCAATGACACAAGATGCCATTTGCAGGGGTGGGGGCTGCAGAGCACTTAGCATATTTCCTGGGAAGGCTGGGCAGTGGGATGCAGAGGCTGAGGACGTGCCCAGGCTGCTGGGCTTCAGGCTCAGGAGCGCTGCCTCCAGTCCCAGTTATGCCAAGAGGAAGGTTTTTCACGAGTACATTTCCTAGGAATGGTCTCTCCCTCTACCTGACAAGGAAGGTGATGGGAGAAGGAAGTGCATTTCAATGTCCTGGCTGGCTTACATGGAAAAGCAACTCAGAAACTGCTGTGGAGTAAGGAGGCTCAAAGGCTGGAGATCCCTGCTGGCATCTGCTCTCCATGGGAGTCCTCTGGGGGCCACTTTAACCCACTAGTCCAGTAGAAAATTCACACAACAGAAGCAATGCATGGAGGTATCCAGTAAGTGCCAGGAGCTGGATCCTGCTGCTGGGAGCTCAAAAAAAGAAGGAAGAGAAACACCACCACCACCCCCCGACAGACACTTTTTGGCACAGGTGAGCTGTGTTGGTGCAGACACCCACAAAAGAGCAGCCTGAGGCCACGTGCTCTGCAAGTGGATCTGGACACTGCTGCAGCATCCAGCAGCTGGTGAGCATCAGGAGCACAAGGACACATCTATTGTGCTGAGATGGGGCACACGGTGAGACCTGTCCACCAGCACCATGCTCTGTCCTCCAGCCTGCACTTCACCACTACCCCAGCCAATTCACCCCTGGAAAAATATCATAAAACTGAACCAATTTGCTTCAATGCAGGCATGCAATTGCTCATCTGGCACCCAGATGCCTTCACACTGGATCTGGCATCTTCTGGCAGCCCAGCCTTGCAGAGAGGATTAATATGGAGCCGCAAACTTCACAGCACTGTAATTTCATGTGACCTTCTATCTGCAGGCAGCGGGTGTTGTGGTGATTTATCAACAGCAGTACAAATGTACCTCACGTGCCTGGAGAATGAATGCAGCATGTACAGATGCTCCTGGTGAAGCCACAGTGGAGGGACCAGAACAGAGGAATCTGGATTGAGAGCTCCTTTCTTTTCAGGATCACTTCAGGGAATGATGACGAAGTGTGTAAATGTTCTCCCATGTTGCACCAGCAAATTGAAGGGGTCAAGCCGAACACCTGAAAAAGTGTAGAAAAATATATATTAAAAAAAATATAGAAAATTCAATAGAAAAAGTATTTACTATTACAAATGATGCTGCAAATGAATAAGATGAAACACAGCTGAATCCTTTTAAAATGCACTTCGCTATTTACAGTTGTTCACTGGAGATGTTTGGGATGCAGTCAGTGCTGATAGTTCCTTTGGAGAACCAATCCTTTTATTTGTGGCAACCATCCACCTGCAATTAGAGAAAAAAAATAATAGAAACAATCAGTAGCCTATCACTGTAGCCTAGCTGAAGGTAGGAAGAGCAGAGCAAATTAACTGAAGGTTCTCTGTTGAGACTGTGCTTTTAAAGGGTCGAAGATGATGATCAGTGAGGAGCATAACTCCTGACAGCCCCACTCCTGCTCTATTCAGCAGTGATACCTAAAACCTGGGTACTTCTGGGCCATGGTTGCTTTTTATCAGACTAGCTTCCCAGCTAATGCTTTCAGAAACAGGTTTGAAATTAAGATTTCCATATTTATGTGCCTATTAACATAGATACATTAAAAAACTTAATGAGCTTATGTAACAAATTGCTGTATGACACTGTTAACAACTCAAGAGAGGATCTGTACTTAGAGAGATAAGAATGGCATTTGCAATGGCACCAGCTCAGGTAAAATTACAAGGAGCATCAATTGCATGGTTCGGGGAGACTGTCCTGAGACTGGAGCCAGCGAGGTGTGTGCGTGGGGAGCCTTGTGCCATAACCCACTTGCAGAGCTCCAACAGGGCGACACAGCCCTCAGCCTCCGCCCAGGGATTTTCCATAGGGAACGAGATGAGTCCGTGGTTGCAGCCCAGGTCTCGGCAGAGTCAGCATCACCTCTTTGCCATCGCAGCCTTCCTGCGCTGAGCAGGACCCTTTGGGCATGTCTGCAGATTCCAGAGCTTTCCCTGTGCCTGCTCTGAACTGGCTCCATGTGTCAGCAGGGCTGGGAGGCCGCCAGCCATGGCTCTTCCTGCTCCAGGAGGGAATCGGTGTCTTGGGCACTGCAAGGGCTCCTGCAGCTCCCAGATCACATCTGGCCAGCTCGGGGCAGGGGCAGGGCGAGCTGGAGGTGTTTGTAGCTTGTAGATATGCTTTACATTTCCGTGTTTCCTGCTTCCCCACTATAAACAAGGAAATGCCGCATCCCCAAACTTTTGGGACAGGAAGATGGCGTGTTGCCTACGTGTGTAGGTAGTGCAGGGCTGTGAAGGCAAGCAGAGCATGGCAGATGTTCAGTCTGGGACTGCTGGAGATGTAAATTCCCCCGTGCTTGTGTGCAGACACAATCCTCACTGCTGACCAGACTCATGGGCACAGCACGTTCTCCTGAGAAGCTGAGGAATGACTTTTAGGGAGGGAGAGCTCAGGATTTAAAAAAGTGAGTGCTCAGAGCCTTCCCCTCCGCAGTTAGTGCAGAGTTTTATGTGGACAAAGTGGGACTCTTCCACCCAGTGTCCCAGGAAACCACCACTGGGCAACAGCTGTGGCAGCAGAAGTGTGAACTCATCCCTCCCTCCCATTCATTGGGAAGCCTCTCTCTCACTATCCACACACCTCTGTTATTAAGCAGGGCCAGGTTTGGGTTCCAGAAGGCGCTGTGGGCTTCATGAGGTTTGTCTTGCTTTGCTGGAACAAGCCACAGGCACAAGTGGCAACTGGTGCCTTGGGCATGGACAAGGAGCCTGGGCGTTCCTGGGGCACTGGGGGTTCTGGAGCACCCTAACTTAAAGGCCTTAGTTTGCTGGCCACCGTGGTGGCTTTTTGTGCTGGCTGGGAAAGAGCAGGTGACACTGCCCCACCAGGGAACAACACCACGACTTGGAAACTGGGAATAGACTTGAACTGGTGAAGGGCTTTGTGCTGTTTGCAGTGATGTTGCTCTGAGCAGCTCCCAACCACAGCTACAGCAGATTTACAGCCTCGCTGAAACGCGAGCAAGGGTTCCTTTGGCAAAACTCTGCCGGGATAAGCTATGCTGACAGAAGAGCACTTTAGCTGGTGTATTCTGTGTTTACACAAGGGGAGTGCTTTATCGGGCTGGCTCTGCTGGCAAATCTCCCCTCGGGCTACTGAGTCTCTGCAGCCTTGCTGTGGAGCTGTATGGGCAGAGAATCCGAGGAGAGGAGAGATGCATCCGGCGAGGGGACTTGGAGCCTGCACCGGGCACTTTGCCAGGCTGTCCCCGGGCAAGCAGTGCCCGACAGCCGGGACCCGGGCTGGGTTCAGGTCACTCTGGCAGCTCACCAGCACACACACCCTCGGCGTGGACACCTCGCCGTGCTCTGGGCTAACCCATCATTTGCATGGGTGCAGCTTGACCTGGTTTGAGCCCGTGTCTGCCGCTGGATTTGCATCTGTTCAGCTGAGCTGGTTTTGTTTCGCTCTTGTGATTGTTTTCAATTCTAATGCAGCCCAGCACAAGGAAGTGGTGACCTCGTTCCTCTCCTCTCAGCATCAGGGCTGGCTTTCAAAGGCACCATCCGTCTTGCACTGATTCAACTCTCACTTGTAAAATCTGCCCTGCCTGCCTTTCAAGTTCCCTCTTGTTCCTTGACAGACCCTTGTCCCATGGGTCCCCAAAGCAAAGCTTCCCTGTGCCCCAGAGGGCGAGAGCAGCTCCTCTTACATCCCCTCCAAGGCTTTCCTCAGCTGCTGGCTCGTCATCAATCCCAGCTCTGTGGACACCCAAGTCATCTAACAGTACAAATTCAATCTGGATCAGCTGTGAACCTGGGGCTGCCTTTCTGCTGAGTCAGTCAAAACACATGGTTAGAGTCAGCTTTGGAGTTTTTGTGAAATGGTTTTGGTGACAGGATGATGGACCAGGTCAGGCTGCAATGGTGTGGACAAAAAACACCTTATGTAGTGTAAAACTGCTGCAAGTTGAAGTCAGCTTTATTTTTAATACATTTGCATTGATAGAGTGAATTTATATTGACTTAGTGCTTTCCAGTGGTGGATTTTTAGAGGAGGAGGAGGAGATTTAAAGTAGCTCGCACTGTGTTATCTGGCAGTGTCTGGACTGTGGCTCCTAAATCCCATTCCATGGGAACTCTTGACTCTTTTGTGAAACAACTATGTGAGAGGTTGGAAGTCCAGCAAATACCTTTGTTACAGCACTTAAATTTCTCTGGACTGGACTGGGCACTTCTCACTAGTCTACTAGAAATGTAGCAGGGGGAAAGAAAGACCTGGGGAGCAGGTGTGGAGAGCCAGAGCTGCCCAGTCACAGTGGTGCTCCTGCACAAAACTCTGTTAACAGCAGCAGTGATGGGAGATCTTGGAGCATGGGTGCCTGTGTGCAGGCAGAGGGGGAAAGGGATGACACAGAAAAGGTTGGAAGCCCAGGAATGAAGATGGCTGAAATGCTGCCTGAATTCAGGTTTGAACTGAAGGGTTTTAACACAAGAAAAATCAGCTGGACATCCCAAGTCTGTGTCCTTTTGCACTCATACCTGCACATAATTAGGCAAACATGAATAAGAGGTTTCTAAGTAGTGTGAATTCTTTCACCACAGAATATCTACTTTGTGCCTTTGCAGCAGTAGTGCTGCATGAAGTTTTGCAAGTAATTTTGCCTGGAAAAAAAACAGATCTATTAAGAAAACACCTAGCACCTGCATATGTTTGCTATAGAAACTAAAATCAAGTCCTCGAGAATGCAGCTTGGAGCAGGTTTGGAAGAATTTGGAGGTGTTTGCTGGCACCTGGCAGCGCTTTATAATGCTGACAGCCCTGCCAAGGTACCTTATTAACGTGATTGTCATGGGCAGAGTGCATTAGGTGCAGAGTTCTGACTGATGTAATTTTTACCAGCAGTTCATTTTGTTTTCCCCACACAGCTCTGCTCCATCTTGCCATGCAATGGAGTTGGCAGCTCACCAGGGTACCAGCAATGGAGAACACCACAAAGGAGGGAACATGGTGCCATGCTATTTAGAGGGATTAGGAGTTTTCAAGGAACTGGACTGTGGAAGTATAAGAGTAACTGAATTTGTTTTCTTTACTTATTTAAATTGCCTACAGGGAAAATCCTGAGCTTCAACTGACATGACCCATTTCCCTGACATCGAGGTCAGCTTACTGATTTCATCACTCCTTTAAGATGACTGAAGAGTGAAAGGTAACTAGAAATAAGGCAACTGAATTCTCTGTAAATTCTTTCCCTACTGCACAGGTACTGTCTGCATCTCTGCTTTATATTGTGCTCAAAATACTCTTGGAAAGCATTTAGATTATTTATCTATTAGGATTTTAAACTTGGCATGTCTGTGTATGTCTATGTATGTACGTGGAGAAGTGGATATTTTAAAAAACACACTTAACACATTTGATTGATTCCCTGAAGGTGCAAAGGCTGCAGGATCCCTCAAAGCTGGGGGTGGAAAAGACCCTTTGTACCTGATGCCCATCTCTGTCCATGGAGGAACCTTCCCCAAAACCATAACCATTGTGCCTCAGCACTTTTTTTCCTAAAAGATGGTGCATCATTTAAGGTATTGTGTAGTCTTCATGTACCTTGGGAGCAGAGGGAAGGATGAAGAAGCCTCTCATGGCAGATGTTTTTACAGTGCAAGTGTAGCTCAGTGACAGCATTCACTCCTTTTTCTAGAAGGGGAGAAGGAATGGGAAGCTCATATTGAAGGACCTGTATTAACTACAGCCTGAATTGTGCTGAGCAATGTTTTTTCAGCTCGTTTCTGTGTGTTTGAAATGCTTTTTAGCTGGTTAAAGCTATGGGATTCTTTTTTTTTTTTTGGTACTGTTGGGTATTTTTTCTTATTGTAGTATAAGCAATTATCTGTAGGAATGTATGATCCACCAACCTTTATTTTTTAAAGTATGAATTATGCCTATTGTGCCAAGAACCTGTTTATCTTTTTGCTTTCAGAAAAAGCCTAAGTAAATCTATGAACACTGATTTTACGTTTAGCATTGTGGTGTTTTGACTGGTTTTGGGTTTTTTTGATCTTGTTTTTGTTTGGTTTGGGTTTTTTTTTAAGTGAAGCCTGTTTCCTGCAATAGAGAACTGAGCTTGGTTACACACAGTCCAGCAATGGCAGCCTTTGGAGCACCACTCTGACTAACAGCAATGAAGGTTATGGCACTGCTGTTCCTGTTGATTTAAAAAGGAGGGAACAAAAAAAAATCGGGGCATCTCTCTAGAATGGAATGATCACACCACTGCAGGCAAAATGGATGGAAGGAGCTTGGGGATCGTGGCTCCCACCTCTCTCTTGGTCCTAGCAGATTAGAATCCAGCCCTCAACAGCATTGGATCTATAATTCTTGTTTTATGAATGAGGAGACTGAGGTAAATGCAGCTGCTGTCATATTTGTGGTCATCCCCTGCCTCAAGGACAGGGACAGTCTGGGAATCTGGACCTGCCTCTCCCCTGTCCCATGCTGTGGCTGCAGGCAGGCTCGTGTGAACTCTCTCTCCCAGGTATCTGTCTCCTGCCGCAAACCATCCAGCTCGGCAAAACTTCTTGTGTACGAAAGCCAGAGAAACTCCTTTGCTGGAGCCCGAGGCAGCTGCACATCCCTGCTGAACCTCTGCCACATGCCATGGAGCATCTGACCCAGGGCCTGTGAGCTCCTGGTGCCAAAGCCTGTCACTTCTGCCCGGGAATTGCTAAACATCCTCTCTGCTGTGGGCTCACGGCACGCTATGGCCAGGGGACTCAGCTCCTCCAGCTCCAGCAGGAAGGAGCAGCAGAAAACATAGCTGGAATCTTGTTTATTAAGCAAATTAATAGGTTGGGAAAAAACTAGCCTTAGTGTGGACATGCTTTCTTCTCGCTTCCTGCAGAAGCAGGGGCTGGAAGCTGAGGCAGGGAGCTGGGAAGGCAGTCAGTGTCACAGCCCCGACGGAGGCCAGCCCCTAATACCGCTGTAGAACCATAGAATGGTTTGTGTTGGAACGGACCTTAAAGATCGTCTCGTTCCAACGCCCCTGCCATGGTTAGGGACACCTCCCACTAGACCAGGTCGCTCCAAGCCCCAACGTGGCCCTGAACACCCGTAACAGCGGTGCGGGTGCCCCGAGCCCCGCTGGGCGCTGCCAGCCCCGGGCTGCGGGAGCCTCGGGGGAGGTGAGGGCAGCCCGGGGCTGTGCGGATGAACCAGCGGCTCCCAAGCGGCCGCTGCCCTCCCGGAGGGGCACAACTGAGGGCTGCCGCCAGTTAGAGATTTCAGGGATGCTCCCGGTGCCAGCAGCCACGGGGAAACACACGCATAGACACACACCCCCGTCCCCCGGGGCTCCTTAAAGGGAGGAGAAACGACGGATCAGCGGGAAAAAAACTCTTTAAAATGTCCCGGCTCTGCCGCGGCCGGCGGGATCGGCCCAGCAGCGGGGCACGGCCGTGCGCGGCAGCGGGACCCCCGCGCCCCCCCCGGCGTCGGGGCCGCCTCTCGGTGCCCTCCCGGGGCGCGGGGTGGGCAGGTTTGGGCAGGGGGAGGGCAGGCGGGGGGAAGCGGAGCGCAGGCGCTGCTCCGCGCCCAGGTGTGCGCGGCCCCGGCGCGGAGGCGGCTGCGGGAGCCGCTCGGCCCGTGGCTCCGCTGGCGAGGATCGACTGGCAAGTACGTACCGCGGCACTTGTCCCGGGGACCCCCCCGCGCCCCCTCGCCCCCGCAGGAGCCCCTCTGCCCCCCCACTCCGGGCTGTGTGCGGGGGTCCGGCCCCTCCGGGCGGGCTCCGCCGCGGGGGACGGGGCGGGGGGGACACCCCGCTTTCAGCCCCTCCCCGCAGAGTCGCTGTGGAAGTTCCGCGGAGTCTCCCGAGCCCGCGGGGCAGCAGCTCCCTTTGTAGAGCTCTGCAGGAGCCTAGGCGACAATCCGGACAGGTTGCTGCAGCCTCATTAACAATACAGATATGCGTGTGTTTAAATAATTTTTAGAGGAAGAGGGATGTAACTAATTAGCATCCCCACGCTCTCTTTTAATTGCTGCCAAATAGGAAAACTACCGACTGTGACAGAGGCTCAGCAGTGGACTCTGGCTCTCCTCTCGAAGCGTGTTCACGCCTGGGGGTTCTTCGTGGTCCTCCCTGGGAAACTGCATCGCCGTCAAAAGAGGTGCGCGGGGGAACTAAGACCCCAGGAAGGAAGACATCCCTTTTTCTTGGAAATAGGGGATATTCCTAAAGTAAAGGCACATGGTTTTATATATATGTATATTTTTTTATAAGTAAATAAAAGCCGCCACCTGTCAGGAGCCACGTCCTTGGCTGCTGCTCGGTCCCTGCACAGCTCTGCCCCGCGTCTCACCAGGGAGGTTCCGTGTGCCTGCAGCAGCCCTGGCTGCCTGCGCCTTCCCTGTGCCCGGGAGTTCCCTGGAAACGGAGAATTCCGCCGGGCGCGGGAGGGCACTACGGCCGGGGGCAGCTGCCGGGGGCTCTGCAGGGACTCCCGGCCCGCCCGCCCCGCTTCCCTCGGCTTGCGCGGAACCGCGGAGGGTCGCGGAAAGACACGTTCCGGAGAGGGAGAGGCTCAGAAAGCGTTATCCCCCTCGCTAACCCCTCAGGGAGGACCCGAGCCGATCTGCCGGGGTGCCCGGCCGTTCATTTCATCAAAGCATCCCTCGACAGAAGCACCCGGCGCAGGGGCCGCGCTCGCCCCGGGGCGGCATCACCTGCCGGGTGCGGGGCCGAGCTCTCGGGCCGGGCACAAGCGGAGGCGGCGGGCAGTGCCCGCCCCTGCCCTGCCTTCCCTTCTCTCCCTACCTTTCCTTCTCTTCCCTTCCCTCGCCTTGCTCTGCCCGTGTGCACCCCGCGGAGCCCGGACCTGCGCCGGTCCCTGGCAGCGGCCGCTGCAGCGTGCGGAGACCGAGGCGCAAGTGGACGAACGGGAAAGTTTGTCTCAAACTTCGCCTATTTAGCCTCTTCTCTGCTTTCTTGGTTTGTTTTCTACCAAGCCAAGTGCTTATTTTGGTCGCCTTGTTTAGGTAATTCCTTATAAATCCCTCATCCTCTTCCACTTCTCTATTTATAAATATTTTTCATATATACATAACAAATAATAAGAACCAGAATTCATCCTCGCGATTTTGGCCACCAAAATGTGTCCGTTCAGGCACTGACAATTCCAAAAAATGATGAAATCATGTGCGCTTCTCAGCGTGACATTTCTGAGCAGACAGAAAATCTGGCTTCTGAGGTTATAATAAAAATAACCAATGTTCCTCCAATGCTTCTATGGAAGGAAGAAGAACTGATCTCAAACGCGGGAAGCTCGACGGTTCCCTTCCTCGTTTCTTTCTAAATCCGTCTTGTCCCTTTAATACAAATGAACTTTAAGCTCCCCCTGTATTTTATTATTTAGATTCTTAGTCTTAATGACGCCAGGAGCAGCGCAAGCACACTCGCTAATAATCGTCGCGAACTGCATTTCAAAGAAACATCCCTGGAAGAAAAACACTGTCGTTAAAAAAAAAAATAAATAGAGACTCCACCAAAAATGATAATTCAGAGTCGCTGATAATGATGGACTTAATGCAACAGCTGCAAATCAGCACCTGCGTGCTAGATAAGGTAGATAACACCTCCAACAGTTACTTCCAGCACCCCCGTCCTCCTCAGGTTTATTTTTAGATCATTCATTTAGCCGGATGATGTTTAGTGTTTGGATTTTTTTTTTTAATTATTGTTCTTTTATTTTTGTCTTCCCTGAGCTTTAGGGAAAAAAAGACCGAGGGAAGAGTGATCTGGTTTAATCTGGAGTCGTGGGTCTATCTCGGGCCTTTAATAGCAGCTCTCAGGCGGCTCGTCCCCGGGCACTGATAGCCGAGATCTCCGCAGCCAGCACCGTCCAGGGTCAGCTTTTTTCCCTGCCACAATAAATAAACACTTGCTCCTCTCATGTAAATGAGCAGTGATCCGGATGCACCTTAAAACACTGGGAGAAGTCGTTGCTTTTGAAAATGATGTTCATTTTGTCTGACACACATAACTGCATAGATCAAATGCCTGCAGAAAGGTAGCAATTTGGCAGGGAAGTATTTTCTAAGCTCAGATGAAAGTGTGCTCACGGCGTCCGAAATTGCCTGTCTCACCTCCCACCTGCTTCCCCAGCCCCGAGTTTGCCCGAAAAGATTAGACGGGCGGGATTTTCGTTGCAAAAAAATAAATTAAAAAAAAAAATTAAAAAATGATGATGCGAGGAACCAGTCGCACAATTCGCAGAGCCTGGATCGGGGACGCTGAATCAGGGCTGCTTTACCCACCGGGGGTTCAACACCACTGCAATAATCTTGTCGGATCATTAAGTAAATTATACCTTAAACATTGGTAGCTTACAAGTTGTAATCAGTAATTCAAACTCTTGACAATTATGCAAATGAAGCCCCGTCTACGCTCGGACTTTCTCGCTTTTGCTACGAGGATTTTTTCCGAGTTTATTCCGCCCTAAAGCCGCCGCACCCGCCGAGCGTGGATTTTAGCAAAGCCCTTCCACGCGTGGGGGAGTGGGGGAACACCCAGCATTACTTCCACACCCCCCTCCCAAAAAAATGCAACACGTGTGGGAGTTCGGGGAAGCCCCACTGCAGTGGGTGCAGAGGGATGTCCAGGCATGACCCCTTCCCCGCGGGGTGGGACTGACCCCCAGTGCCCTGAGCGCTGCGGGGGCGTTGGGCGGGCTCTGGCTCCGCGCTGCCCGCCCACCCCTCCGCGGGCGCGGAAGGATTGGCTTGGGGCTGCGCGCTCCCTCCTGAGTGGCTGGCGGCCGCGGCGCCCGAGCCATCCCTAGGGAGGAGTTAGGATAATCCTATTGCCATTAAGGGCGTCTGGGCAGGGAAAAAAACCCGAGTGACCATAAGCACGGAGAGTTAGTCCGTCATCTGCCTTCATGCCTGCCAACTGAGCTCCGTCCGGGGGGCCGCTCCTCTTCCCCAGCGCCGACGTGGATTTACCGCCCGTGGGGGGGGGCTGAACTCTCGTCTGTTTTCGGCTCCGCACACCTGGTTTGGACGCTGGACGCCATGTTGTGGAAACTAGCAGATAATGTCAAGTACGAAGAGGACTGCGAGGTGAGAAGCGCGGGGAGGGGGCAGCTTTGGGAAGGGGGGTCGGGCGTAGGGCAAGCGCGGAGCTCCGCAGCCCCCGCGCCGCGCTGCCCGCCCCGCTCCCTCCCAGCCGGCACCCGTCTCTTCTGCCTCCCCTCCAGTCTTTTGAACTCTCGAGTAAAACGGGGTGAAAGCCCCGGCTGGGAGAACCGAGCTCGCATCCCGCATCCCCCAGGCGCCCGTGGAGCAGCGCCGTGCGGGAGCGGGTGTTCCCGAAGCTGCGGGTCCCGCCCGGGCGGGCGAGGGCCGGGCGATGCGGAGGGGCCGGCCGGCAGGTAGCAGCCGGGCTGGGCGAACCCTTTCTTCCCACGTTTCTCCTCCTCGGGAGCGGCTCCCACCCGCCGCGAGGTGCTCCCGGGTTTTGATCTCTCCGAAAGCGGCCGTGTCTCTCTGTGCCCCCCCGGCCCCGCTCCGCCTGCTCGGCTCCTACAGATTAGCTGCAGTCCCCGCTTCACGCTCCATTGGGACCCCATTCACCTCTTATTAACTAGCCCTGTTATTTTAATGACCGTGAAGCCAGAAGCTGCTAAATCCCTGGATCAGCTCAATGTAGACATTTCAGCTTTGACTGCTGAGATTGGAAATCGGGGTAGTAGCGGCGATGGGACGGGCTGGAGGCAGCCCCGCCATCCCTCCCAGCCGTGCCGCTGCCGTCGGGCACAGCCCCGGGCGGCCCCCGGGACCTCGGGGGGTGGGAGGGATGGGGGTGCCGGGGACCCTTGGGCCTTTCGCTCCAAGGGCGGCGGGTCCTCAGCTCCGAGCCCCAGTATCTCCTCCCCAGCGAGGGCAGCGCGGCGGAAATGAAGCCGCGTCGCTGATTTGAATTTTTCTGATTTTAATGATTCTTCCGATGACTTGCCCGAGCGGGAGGGTTGGTCTGGCGTAGTTGCGATGAGCAGAGCAGCGAGAACTGGTTTGCAGTCTCTTCCCTAGGAGCGGGGCTGACTTCTTCCGAAAATTGCCCTACTAAGAGCAAGCTCTCTGGGCAGGAGCAGGGCGGCTCTCGGCTCTGCTCTCTCCTTCCCCAGTACCAGCAAGTGCCACCACCCGCAGCCCCGTTCCGCCATGTCCCCGGGTCCAGGCTACCCCCAATGACGGCTGCCCCCTTTTCTCCCACCCCTCTGTGCTTTCCAGGACCGGCACGATGGGAGCAGCAACGGGAACCCGCGGCTCCCGCACCTCTCCGCCGTCAGCCAGCACCTGTACAGCCCGGCCCCGCCGCTCTCCCACTCGGGCGCCTCCGACTTCCAGCCCCCCTACTTTCCCCCTCCATACCAGCCGCTGCCTTACTCCCAGTCCAGCGACCCCTACTCGCACCTCGGGGACCCCTTCTCCATCAACCCCCTGCACCAGCCGCCGCCGCCGCCCCCCAGCCAGCAGCAGAGCGCTTGGCCGAACCGGCAGAGCCAGGACCCGGCCGGGCTCGCCCCGCACGGCCGCCCCGGGCTCGTCCCGCACCTCTCGGCGCTGGAGAGCGGCTCCGCCGGCAGCCGCCGGGAGACCTACCGGCGCTCCGAGCTGCTCCTGCCCCACGGACACGGGCTGGACGCCTCGGCTCTGGCCGATAACCTGGGCCTGCACGACATGGCTCACCAGATGGAGGAGGTGCAGGTAAGGACCCCCCAGGCATCCCCCTCGGGCCGCTCCGCGCATCGGGGGAGGCGGGACAGGCACTCCCCTGGCACTGTCCCCTCCTGCACATCCCGGCTTTACCTGCCCGATCCCCGTCCTTGGAGAGAAATCTACCTTTTCTCCCCTTCGGCCCTTAAAATGGGGACGCGCGGAGAGGGGATGGATTTCCCAAAGGCCACCCAGCTTGTTCCCTCTTAGCTCTTCGAGGTGCGAAACTTTCTCCCCTTTCTCTTTCCAGAATGTGGAAGATCAACACTTACTAATGCATGACCAGACAGTCATTAGAAAAGGTCAGTAAGGTGGCACCGCTGTTTAACTTTCCCTTGTCAATAGTTAAAAGTTTAATAACGCACCGGTGAAGAGACGTCCTATTATTTTTATAGAGACGGATCCTTTGGGATCGGGAGGGCGGAGGAGTTCTTATTCCACTTTCTCAGTCGCTGGATTTTTCTAACGCTGTCCGAGGGAAGGTGGCAGCGGGGACAAACCCCCAGGGTTGCCCCGGGGTGTGAGACTCCTCCGGGGGACACCGGCTGTCCCACTCGTGTGCTCTTGTGTTGTGGCTTTAATCGAAACCGGGACCTTGAACCGAATTTAATCTACCCTGGAATATGTGTGTGTAAAGTGACACGGGGCTTTGCTTTTTGTTTGTTTGTTTGAGTTTTTTTGTTGCTTCTAGCACTCGAAGACAGGGGATTTTTCCCTTTTTTTTTTTTTTCCCCAACTTTCTTTTTAACTTCTTTGCAAGACTTGAGAAGGGAATGAGATCGCTGACAGAAGCCTGCTCGGCTTTATCTTAATCGAAATTGGTTTGTAGCTGAGATTTTGAGGAAGCAGGAAGACGTATTGACTCAATTTACAGTCATTTAGGTTTTTTCCCGTTTTTGTTTTTAAACAAATTTGTCCTAAAAAAAAAAAAAAAATCAGTGGAAGTTTCCTCTGAAGACTTCAAACAAATACCTAACTGAGGAAAAGCAGAAGTGTGTGTCAGAGCGCTGATTGCTGCCTTCAGCTCATGGGAGAATAATTTCGCTGTCAGATGCACCGCTGACAAATCTTCCCCCTCCGGGAGTGGGGCCGATCTCAGCTCTTTAACCCTTTCACTCGGTGCCCTGAGCCAGCAGCACATCACTGGGTGAACTGGGTGGATTTGCAATGGCATGGAAAAGCTGGATCGGTGGTTTGCTCCTTCCAGCAAAGCCTTTGTTGTCCCTCTTCACCTTAAGGCTGAAGCTATTAAGGAGCAACGCTTTACTTTCGGTTCAGCCCTGGGCTGCATCCCTCTCTGTTGTTGTACTGTCTGTTATGAATTTGTTGGGATTAAATTCTAAAGGCGGTTTCTTAAATCTGCGTGTGTGAGGTGGAAGATGAACCCCAGCGGGAGCTGGGAGGTTTCTCCCTGCCCCGGCTCGGAAAGAGTTTTTGGCAGCAGCTGAGGGATGCTAATTTGGAGTCTGTAGTTGTGTCGGGCTTTTCATAAGCGCGGATTTGGTAACCTGCAGCCTGCTGCTTCAGAGATGTGGGGTTTGTGCGCCATGAAAAGCATTCTTAGTTGTGTTCAGCAGCTCCTTGGAATCCGGTGGCAAAGTCCAGCTGGTCAGGAATAGTTGTGGGGACCTTTAAGTCCCCGTGCCCTAGATCGATACTGGGGATGGGGGTCAGTGGTGTGAGCATTTAATGCCAAACGAAATCCTGCCTTCTGGGTTGTTTTTATAGAAAGGAAATTCAGTTGCCACTTCCTATTTATTTTTCCCTTTTACAAAATACCTGCTTTCCCTCCTCCTCCTGTAGGTCCCATTTCCCTAACGAAAAACAGTGCTCTGAGCCTCCCCTGCCAAAAGGATGGATTAATTGGGGTGGTCATAAACCCCAACGAAGTGTTTTGTTCCGTTCCGGGGAGACTTTCCCTCCTGAGCTCCACGTCGAAATACAAAGTGACAGTAGCAGAGGTGCAGAGGCGGCTCTCGCCCCCGGAGTGTCTCAATGCCTCTTTGCTAGGAGGAGTCCTCAGAAGGTAGGCTGCACTCCCCTTCCCACCATCCCCTCCGTGCCTATTGTTTGTGATTTCCCTTGTGCTGGGTGTGAGAGCGGCCAGATCAGCATAACGAGGAGCTAAGAACGCCTTTTAGCGAATTACTGATTCTTAAGAAGCCCAACGACACTGAATCCTAATAGGCTTTGGAAATAAAACTTCTTTACACTTCTGCTACCTCTCGAGAAGTGCTGTTAACAGCTCTGACAGCAATTCTCATTCTCTGTTTAAAGTTCAGTTTTTGTCTCAAAGCCAGCTCATGGCCAACACAGTTTCCCCATGGAACCATTTTTTGATTAAATCTTGTGGTCCTGATTAATCATTACGAGGACACTTTAGATGTCCTTTTTTGCATACGCCTAATTTGGCTTGTGATTGTTCTACAGCTGTTGGTTTCAGTGGTGCAGTTTGAAACATTTTGATTTTGACCTGCTGTGTTTCATCCTGGCTGGTTTGTAGTACAGCATTTAAAAAGTAGGTCACTTGAAAAGAGCCTGTTTTTTATCTTCACCTCAGTAGAACCCTATTGAATGTCAGTAACTGGAATTTCTCATCTTAAAAAGAAGTGTTCCCCCAAGATAAATAAGGCCATTTTTTTCTCTTTAATTACAGAGCCAAATCTAAAAATGGTGGTAGATCATTAAGGGAAAAACTGGATAAAATTGGCTTGAATCTTCCTGCTGGTAGAAGGAAAGCTGCAAACGTGACACTATTGACATCTCTGGTGGAAGGTCAGTCTTGAATATGTCTTAAAAATGAACTTTTTTCCTTTGTGTACAGCTTTTATCCTCTGGGCAGAGCATGGAAAGGCTAGAAAGCCAGTGAAAGTAATGGAGAGCTTTTTATTTATTTTTAAAGTGAGCATGATGGGGATGTTGCCTTTGAGGGACTCCTGTCCCCCTTCTTCTCCCTTCAAATCTGGTCCCTAAGCCCTCCTCACACAAACCCAGCTAATGCTCCTCATCCTCACAGCTGCGTGGAAGGGATGGAGCAACTCTCCTAAGTGCCAAGATGTTCAAAAGGCATGTTTGTCCAGTCTGTGTTTCTTAAAGGTTGTTTTGGGTTTCATAAAGGTGTGTGCAGGGACAGGCAGGGATGGTAAAAGGTGTGAAACTCATCACATTAGTGGGTTTGGTTCCCTATTGGGGAACTTTAAAAGTCTGGGGCAGCTGACTCCAAAGCCTGGCCCTACCTCAGCGGTATCCTCAGAAGCTTTTCTAATAAACAAGCATATAAAGTGAGATTTATAGCTTTTTACTTCCTGATAGGAAACTGGAGCCCCTTTAATCTATACCATGTTCTGTGGCCCCTCTGTCAGTTAAACTGACTTGAAGGGTGTATATATATGTAGGTATGTGTGTGGTTTTTGTTTGGTGTTTCTGTTTGAAGCAGCTCCTGGTAGCGGCACAATTTAATAGGAACAGAAGCAGCAACTGAAATGAAAAGTGAGGAATGATCTAACAATACTGCTAATTCACTTCTACATCAGCTCAAATAAAACAGCAACTTCCATTTAAGACCTTTTCCTTGGAAGCTGGGTTTCAGAGAGCTGATGTGTGTGCACGTGCACCTTGAAGGTAATACACTGACCATGTCAATCCATTTTTTGTAAGCCTGATCAAATTGCTTTAATAAAAAAAAAAAAAGTGGCCTAGTTATACACCTTGCAATTTTATTTTCTATATGAATATGCTTACAAAAAGTAGAAAACAAACTGAAAGTTTTTATTGGATAAGTGGAATTTAGTTGCCAGATACTCTTAAATATCAGTGGATAATTTGATATCAACTGAGTTCTGTTCTTTGCTGTGCAGTTATTCTGGAGAGAGACAGAATTTTTCTTATATAAAAGTAAGATAATTTTCTTTTATAGCAGGTACCAAGTATTTTTCTTTTTCTTGATGCAAACTTAAAGAAACACTGATCCATCCATTAGAAAATGGTAATGAGTGATATAGTAGTAACGTAGTGTCCTTTTCTAAAACAAGAATACACTTAAAAAGTTCACAGCATTTTTTTCCTTAATTTCTCCGATTTTCTCCTGTTAAATGGATGTTACACCATTTAACAAGCACTCTTTTACCCACACCAGGTGAAGCTGTACATCTTGCTCGTGACTTTGGTTACGTTTGTGAGACAGAGTTTCCTTCCAAAGCAGTGGCTGAATATTTAACCAGACCACACATGGGCCGCAATGAAATGGCAAACAGAAAGAATATGCTTCTTGCTGCAAAGTAAGGTTTCAGCTTCGATTTTATTTTTTTTTTCCTCTCCCTTTTAAACATGCTTTTGTCTGCCCATGTGTATCTGTGACTGCGGGACAGTTTGGTACGTTTTCATGTATAATTTTAATTGAGAAGATGAAGCAATTCTTTTTATTTGGTTTTGGTTTGAATTCAATTATGGCAGCAGTTATTTTAGTCTGAACCAATAATAGGAACAATCCTGTAGGATAACTCAAAATAAAAAGAACAGAACTGGTCCAAACTGCTTTAAGCTGTAGTAAAAACATCAGGAAAATGTCCTATACCCAGACAACTATACCTCTAAGGAGAGATGTCCCTGGGTCTGACAGGGTTGAGGATCTGGAAAGCAGGTAGGGCCTGGGAATGTGAACCAGTGTTGGGACTGGGAGCAGGAGATGGTTCCCCCATCTCTGTTTGTGCAGCGTCTCCAAGCAGAGTTACTGGTGGGCGTGCTGGGCGCCGGGGAAGCTCAGCCCCTGTGTCCTCCTGACTGCCTTTGGCAGTAGCAGCACACAGCTTTCCTCCTGGGACACTGGGAGTCAAGAACTGGATAGTCCCTTTTTCCCTAATATGGCTGAAGATTTTTATAGTTCACTGGAAGCCATCCTTTGGTAGGTGTGGAAAGTCCCTGTGCTTAAAACTAAATTCCTATTACAAACCTTGACAAAGAGGGAAGGGGGGGTCAAGAAGAGCAGCTTAGTTATGGCTGTTCTGCAGACACTTTGTACCTGTAAATAAACCACGTCCTGAACAGGTCTCTGGTAGGAAATATCTGTGTTAAATTAAGCTAATCTTAAACTGGTGGCTGGTGTGCTTGCTGTCCCCTTCTCCCTGCTGAGGTTCCTTTCCCAGGCTGAGGTTTAACAGAGCTTCAGTTCATGATTTGTTCTGGTCTGACATGTTTTCTGGTTTGGGCTCAATGTAATTCCCTGTGTATGACAGCACCCTTGCTCTGCAGAGGATATGAGAAAAGTTTGCTTAAACTGCAGAGCAGTGTAGCCCTAACTTTAGGCTCAGATCAGGCATGCAAAACACATTCCTGTTGCTGAATTTATCCAGCCTTCCTGAGAAATATTCCTGTAAAAGATCTCTATCTCTTATAAATTTAGAAATCTAGTCTCTCTTTCCTATAGTTTGAACATGATGATAATTTTTCCTGAGCACTGCTCTTTCTGCTCATTATTGGTACTGCGATTGGCACTAATAATCTTCTGGAGGATGTTTGTGATTGAGAAATTCTGATAAAAGTGATGATTCTGTTAAGACTGCTCAGCTCCTGTGAAATCCCTTCGAGGGGACAGATTTGCAAGCAGCAAACAACATATGCTTGGAGCATTATTAACCACTCATGTTTTGCCAGGCATATGTGTTAGTGTTTGCAGGAGCAGGGCCTGGGTCTCTCTGGAAGGGGGCATATACACAGAATATGCACAACTGAATTGAATCTCCTGTTCAGCTGCTTGAGTCTTTCTAAATCACTAAACTGCAGCTGTGAAAGTTCTCATAGAAACTAGCACTGAATTCCCACTCCCCCCTTAAAATCTGGAGCAAATGATGCAGAGCCAGCCAGGTACCAGAGGTGGGGAGATTATTTTGTAGAGTGTTTTGATGATGTAGATATAACAGAAGGTTCATCAGAAAGTGGTGCTAATAAACAGGCTTTACTTTTGGACACTGCTCAGGCAGTACTGAATTTCTCTAATTCCCACATAACTGCCAAATATTTGATACAGACTCCTCTGTTATTTTTATTTATTTATTTGCTTTTGCATAAATTCCCACCGTGGTGTAAAGTGTGATCCCTTTGTGTCTTGCAGGCAGATCTGTAAGGAATTCACAGACCTCCTCACTCAGGACAGAACTCCTCTTGGAAACACAAGACCCAGTCCCATCTTGGACCCTGGCATCCAGGGCTGTTTGACTCATTTTAGCCTGATCACACATGGCTTTGGGAGTGCTGCCATCTGTGCTGCCATGACATCCGTCCAGAACTACCTAAATGAAGCATTAAAAATAGCAGACAAATCATACATGAACGCTGGCGACCAGAGCCCTGCAGAAACCAACAAAACCATGGATAAAATGGATAAGCACAGGAAGTGAAAGGAAAACCAGACTTTACTCTTCCTCCTAAACACAGACTGGCATCTTCTTGCCAGGGGGAACATAGAGATTTGGTGGTTTTGTTTTTTCTTTTGGTTTTGTCTTTTTATTTTTTTATTTTTTTTTTTTAAAGAAAGGAGGGGAAAAAGGGGAAAAATATCAATATCATTCAGGATCTTCACTCCTCCTGGATCCATCCGTGAGACAAGCCTTTCTAAAAGCTGCAGTATCCCTTTTCTGTGGAAGCAATTACCTGAAGATAAGTACTTGGTACAATGTATTGAATCCTTTGCTGTAAAAGTGGTGCTATAAAGGGAGGGGTTGATGGAAATACACAGAGAGATATATTTAGATTTCTTCTCCACATCTAAGTATCTAGTGGTGACCAGCTTCATGTACAGTTTTTAACATACAGATATTAGAGTGGAAGCCTGTTTTGTTATCTGATACAATTTCAGGGGTTTATTCTCTCTAAACGCAGCAGTAACAATAAAGCAGTATTAAACAATGGTATACAGATTTATGTACATTAAATTTTTTTTTATAAACACCTGAAAATAGTAAGATTATTCTGTGGGGGGCTTTTTTTTTTTTGGTTCTGTTTTATCTTGTTGGGGATTTTTTTTTCTTTTTCATTGTTTTCAGATTACCATAAGAGAGTACTAAAATCCTGCTAGACTTAAAAGTTATCTGATGGCATTTGACATGCTTATTTTTTATGGAAATATTCAGGCTTTTAAAAACTGCAGTCATGTTGGCTGCAGTTAATATTATCTTGGTATTTTTTTAACGAGGAATAGTTCAAAATGAAATGCTTTTAGAAAATTCACTTTCTGTGTCTAAGAATATTGCAGCTTTATTCGCATATTTATATTGTCTTGTATTTTAAATTGGGGGGGAAACTTGAAAGAATAGGCACATACCTTTTTTGTTTTGTTTTTTTTTACATTTTTTTTGCCTATTAAGGCCAAAAAATATTTCCAGGGAGGCTTTATGTGTATTAAGGGAAGCAGTGTGTTGAATGTAAATATTTATTTATGTGTAATTTAATCGGATTTGTAAATAATGGTGAACTTTTTAATACTTTTTTTTTATAAATGGGTTTCAAATTTTAATTTTGGTAAGTATTTCAAAGGTAATGGGTAAGCTAAACATATCTTTAGGTTTATGCACAGGTATGTCATACAGGGTATTTAAGACTTTTTTTTTTTTTTTAATCTCAATTCTTGCCACTGAAGATTAGATTTAATCTGAGGTGTATGTTCACAAAGCAATAATTTTGTGCATCATTCACCTGATAACTGACTAGACATGGAAAACGAGTGTGTGAGTTAGTGTGTATGTGAATAATGGAGGTTCCGAAATATCTTTTACATATTTGTAAATGTTCCCAATATAATTCTGATGTATATGATAACCATATAATAAAAGTATTCTGGATAGAAGCATGGAATGTTTTGTTAACTGAAGACAGTTCTGTTTTCTTTCTATACTTGGGGAATGTGGGGCGAGTAGCACTAGAGGACATTATGTATTGAGTCATAATCGCAGCACTTTGTTCGGATTAACAGAACAGAAATATGAAGCTGTTTGCCAGTAAAACTAATGGTTTCAATTAAACACATTCTGTATCTCCAAGAATCTTTTTTTTTTTTAACTCAGATGTCATTATCCTGCCTGCTGGCTGCTTAAATAGGCAGCTTAAACACAAACTGCAAGGCTTCTTAATAAAAATCAATCCTACCAGCTTTGTCTCCCAGTGAATCTGACTTTATTAGAATAATCTGTCTCTAATGACAAATATTTGCAAAAACCTGGGGTGTGAAATCTGATAGGTCTCCCATCTGGTTTCGGCCCAGTTTTACCGATTTGAGAAAGTTTACATTTTGCAGAAAGTCCCCAAAGTGCTTTGTGCCTTAGTGGTGAGGCAGGAGCTGGGGCTTCTGGTGTCTCAGATGCAAAATTGCCAAACAAACCTCCCTGAAGAGAAACTGGGCTTTTTCTTTCAGTGCTCTCTGGAAAAGCAACATGAATCTGGGCTTTACTGTGTCCTTGGCACTTCCATACCTCATCCATCCTTGAGGCTCAGTGGCTTGGGCAAACAGGAATGGAGACACTGGGCTGGAATGGGGAGTGAGAATTGGGTTCACATCATAGCAGTGTTTCTTCCACAGCTGTGGAGAAGAGAAAAACATGCACAATTTCTGAATGCTTTGTTTATAAATTATTTTTATGTCCTCCTTTTTCCTTTAAAGGATAAAGACAAAACACTGACGGTGTGCAAGGAGAAGAAAGGAAAGGGAAGCTCAAAAAAATGAGTGACTATATCAGTGGTGAGCTGGCAGAAAGCTGTTTTTGGAGTTGTAATCCAGTCCCTTTTCTCCTAGAGGTGTGAAATTCCAGCCTTTGCATTTGTTAGACTCATTGTAGCATTTCAGAAATGAGCATTTTGGACCATCTGTAGGCTCAAGAGCAGCCAGGACACGAGATTATTAACTTGTAAAATATACAAACTGTACCATTCTGATCATGTATTTTTATGGATTTCATATATATATGTATATATATATATATACACACAGAAAAATGCTGGGTATGGGAAGAGCTTGTTTAGAGAATGCAATGCTAGTGTTCTGTTCTTTTTTCCTGTTTCTGCTGCTGGACTGCTTATACAGCATATATAGGAGGATATTTTAGCTACCAGACAATGGAATCTTGCTTTTTATTAATGCACAAACCCAGGCTGTGAAATAATTGCCCCTTGGGATAGGAAATAAGGATGTTTCCATTTATTCCTGCGTGCATTCAAGCAAAGCCAGTCAATTGTCTAATGTACTGACTCGGGTTCTATTCATATGTTTGGAACATTAGAAATGTTGAGTTTCCATTACCTTAATGCTTTTCCCTACTGTATATTTTAGCTGGTACATTATTTTGAGGCTCAACTACCTCCTAAGCTGTGCCAGGAACATGAAACAAGAACAATGTCTTCTGCTCCATTCACTGAAAAGAACAGTTAAACTGATCTGAACTTGTCTCACGTGATATTAATAATCTTAAGGAATATGTTAATAGGTTAGTAACTTCTTGGGGATTCCAAAAGGAACAGAGTTACCTGAAACACAGGAAGGCAGTTGTTTGCTTCTTCCTGATCCTCAAAATTTCAGGGATTTTACTGCTTTTATACACTAGTCCTTTTAGCTGGCTAAAAGAAAAAGAAGTTCTAATGTAAGACTCTTCTGAAGTTCCATTTTTTTATTTCCTTTGCAAATGGACTATTCAAATGACTGTCCAATCTTTTCCCTTGCCATTCTCCCAGAAAAAGAATGGGTTTGGTCATTGTATAAAGAAAAATGACTTCAAACTATTAGAGTTTAAAACCAAAAAATCTGAAATAGAGCCTTTTATGTATTGCCCTTCTGCAAAACTGTTAATTTGATGCATACCCACAAAATAGCTGAATTCATGTTACTCAGTATAAAAATGGCTTGTGGAATAAGAAAATATTTCAACCCTCTCTTGCTTGGCCATCAGCAGCAGTTGGGCATCAGGATTTTAGGGTCTTCCAGGCAGTGCTGGAGCCATGGCAAGCAGTGGTGCTGCTTCCTTCCACCTGCAGCAGGTGAGGGCATGGCCTCTGCAACCCCATCACCTGAGAAATGGCCTGATTCCCACAGATTATTAACTGCAAACCTGAGGACTACTCAACACTCCAGCTCATGAAACCATGTGACTTCATGGCACTGTTGCTCTCAGTTTAAAAAGAAATTCTTTTGTAGTGTTCACAGCTTCAGAGAGAAATAATGATGCAAAACTACTAAAATAAAACAAGAAAAAAAAAAGAATTCTGTCCCTAGTAAATGATTCCAGCTAAATTAATTTTTGACTCCAGTTTTTCTTTGTCCATCACTTATTTCAGTGGTTATGACTTGTTTCACCCCAACCCTTGGCTGCAGCCCTTTCTCCTCTGTTTTTTTCCTGCATGCAATGTTTTATGTACATCCTTATAGCTATTTTGGCCTAATAGTATGGAGCCTTGGTCATGACAATGGCCTGACCTGCCTTCTGGGCCATGTTTTGCAATAACAGCTGGATTATTTTATATTATTTTATTTTACTTAGAAAAAAACATAGGGTGCTTTTAAGACTTTGTCCCCAAACTGTTACTCACCAAAAGAACATGAGGTTAGGGACAAAGATGCTTCCTTCTCACTAAAAGAAATCTCTGAAGTAGAACATGTTCATGGATATTTGATTGGAACCTGGAGCCAGTTTTGCTGAGCACTCCAGGGTCCCCTTGGGATTGTGACCCAAGGTCTGGTGGTGAGACACAGGAAATGCACACGGACCACGCACGTGGGAATTTGTTCCCAAACCCTGGCCACAGCCAGAGATACCATGGAATCTGTGTTATCCAACCAGTTGCAGTCCGTCAGGACATTTCCATGGTGCCAGGCTCTTTCTGCTGCCTGTTTCCCAACATCCCATGATCCATGGGACCGCATGGGTGACCATCTCTGCCAAAATGACACAGGGCCTACACTGGAACCATATTTTTGGCAAATTGTTAGCTTCTGTTCTGTATCATTTGCTGCCTTCTCCCTCTCCCATTTTCACTTTCACGGGGTTATATAAATGAGCTTTCTCCAGTTTCAGATGCCCCTTTGCATTCACTGGCTGTTCTCACATGTCTTACAAGGATGTTCCAGCTGGTTTCCATGTACCATTGTTGTGTAAGGGCTGGCCACAAATATTCCGTTTTCCCTCTCTTTTGGTTAAACAGGCCTTTTTAACTGGTTTTTGTGAAGGCCTTGCTCACAGGCTACTACTATTCCATGACACATTCCCTAAATATTCCATGCGATCTACAGTTTTACCCATAATTTAACATTAAAACCATGTGATGATAACAGACACTTGCTCTCTACCATGACACTTGTTCATGAATGCAGCAGAAAGTTCAGAGATGGACAACGAACCAAATAATAGAATGAATCTTTTTGATGAGCTTCAGAGTTTATATTTTCGAGTCAAGTAGCATCAAGGGGAAAGCAGCAGTTTAGAGTCGGGGTTGGAAAGGTAGTGTTCTCTAGCTGATCATTGCAATAAAATAATTATTTCTAATTAATTGAAAGAGTTCTTCAGTAGTCTAAAATTCTGCCAGCTCCCTTGCTAAAAACAGGAATGTTAAAGCAGAGAGAAGGGAAAATACTTCATTTCAGCCCTCTGGTAGGATGGTGCCAGCCTGGGAGCAGAAAACACTTCCGCCAGGTCTTCATCCTGTCATTCTCCCTTTGCATCACATCAACTCTATACAGAAAGAATCCCCTCACACACCCCCAAACTACATGAATAGTGCAAGTTCTGAGTGAAAGGCATTAATTTGCCTTTGTAAGGTACCCCTTATGTTGCATTAGGCTTTTGCTGGAGGGCCACAGACCTGAAAAAGCCATGAGGGGCTAAGGAAAGAAACTGCAGGTCTGAGGTTGTCCTCTGCCATGTCTGCTGGAGGACCAAGACAGAGCACAGCCCGTGCTGGATGTGCTGGTGCTGATGATGCTGGAACATGGCAGCTGGATGATGCTGGAACTGAGCTGGATGCTGGACTGGGAGCTCGATGCTGGACTGGGAGCTGAAGCAGTTGGGATGGAGGCACACATATTTTTGGCTCTGCAAGGGAAACAGTAATTAACCTCCAGCAGAAAGGTAGGGCAGGTACCTGGGACCAGTAATTTTCTCCAACTCTTGCAGCAAAATTTGCCTGAGCTCATTTGTCAAGCTTTGAATCCTTAAATCCATAACTCTAATTAATTAAGAATCTCTAATTACCCCAAAACGGTGCTCTATATTTAAGGTTAAGGTGTGGTGAAATCCAGAGAAAACATGAGAGAAGCTGGAGGATGTTCAGAGCTGGAGATGCCAGGAAACTGTGTTTTCATGGGTGCAGAGGAAGCCAGATGGCCAATGTGTCAGTGAGGTCTGGGGCAGGTCCTAAACTGCCAAAAGCCACTGCCCAGTGCTTGGACATCTATCTTTGAATTCCTAAGAAAGCAATGACCACCAAACCTCTCCGCAAGGGGAGACCTAATGCCAAGTTACCCTTGGCATTTAAGCAAAATACTGGGTATTTTCTAAACCAGAAGCACATTGGATGAGGCTCTGGTTCTTTACAACCTTAACAAGAAACACCTGTGGGGACAGCATAGAAAACATCATTGCAGGTGGGGTCTGGCCCTGCCCTCCTAAGAGGAAAAAACCCTTTCACATTCGAGGTCTTATTATATTAAGGAAAAAACTTATGGCTTTTAACTGGGCTGTAACCAGTTAATGTGACTCAGACAAAGGTGTAATGTGGACAGAGGCATCACTTAGAGCTACCATTTTGGCCTTTCTGCAGAGGCTCCCGTTTTCCAGATTCTGGAAGCCCAGGTTAAAGTGTTTAGGAATTAGTCACCTGAGCAAGCAAGTGGGATCAGCTGGAATTTGGGCTGATTGACTTCAGTAGAGCAGCAGATATAAGCCTGAAACACTTCTTTCTGAGGCTTGCTGGGCTGTTGTTCCTCCGTTAGGATTTATCAGGACCATCATTTCGGCAAAGGTAAGGTCTCACAACAGCGTGTAGACAGGGTACATCTGCATGTGTATGAGGTCGTTGTGAAGACTTACGGGAGAAGAAGAACTATGCATGTTTCTGTAGGAGCCGAATTCCCCTTGGGAGTGTCTCAAGTACTGGCGAACAAATGCCTGTACTCAGTGGCTTTGTCTGGTGGAAGATAAGTGTTGATTAGATCCTGGTAAGGCTGTTGTGGGACGCTACTGTTAATTTTCCCGTGGAGTGTTTTTAGGGATTCTCTCCAAAAAAACTGTTAAGCTGGGGGAAGGATTCAGTGATCTATGTTAATATTGGAAGTAAAAATTATTTCTGTCTGCTCTTCTTCAGGATTTGTGTGATCGTGCTGTTAAAAAGCAACGTAAATGTAGCTAAAATCAATCCTTGGCAAGGGTGGGGATAATGACTTGCATCAGAGAGGTCGATGAGAGTCTTTGGGTGAGAGCTAAAAAGGTGAGAGTCTTTGGGTGCGAGCTAAAAAGGTGAGAGAAACGTGTTAAATCAGTTATGGGATTTCTTTTGTATTCATTTTCCTCAGGTAGTTCAAGATCTGAGGGGAAAGAAAGATAGGGGAAAAAACCACCACAATTAGCAAGTCAAGCCAATCACAAACGCAAGTCAAACAACCCTGTGTGTCGGTCAGGACTTTGCCCCTTTGTTGAAAACCTCGAGGCTTCCACCTTGGAAGGGCTCTGCCCTCCGTGAAGGCAGGGCTGGATGCGGGGATGCTCCGAAGTGTTCGTGCGGGGGATTTCGGGCTTTCCCTGTGGTCCTGGGCTGTCCCTCGGCTGGGTCGTGCTCGGTGCCGACTCACAGTGATGCGGGCACTGACTGAAGCACCGCCCGGCTCCGGCAGCACCTGGATCGCTCCAGAGGTCTCCCAGCCAGCACAGCAGGTCCCAGCCTGCTCGGGCTGGGAGATGTAACGAGATCGCAGCCGGGGCCAGGGGTGATATGGCCTCGGGCCATCATCTTACATAAACCCCACACCTTTGCATAATGTGTTGTACAAGATGAAAACTGAAGAAACTTTTTGCATAAAAGAGAAGAAAATAGGTGAAAGAGTTAAAAAAAAAAAAAAGTGTGTCAGAAACCTGTGGTTTTCAGAATGACAGCATCAGTAATTGGTCAGAAATTATTTCAAGGGTAACTGTCTAATTTGGGAATCTGTTATAGAGGACTTGGGGAAAACAAAATCCCAGAGGTAGGACCATAAACAGAATGTTGGACCAGTGATGAGGAACTCATCCCTTTTGAAGGAGTTGTTTCTCCAAACCTGTTGGATGCTGCACATAGGAGAAAACCCTCCTTCTCCAGCAGAGTGTTGCCAAAGCCTGTGGAGTCACCAAACCAAGGCTTCTCACTTTGCTTAATTACAGTGGGTGACTAATGCAAAGGTCAGTCCGTGGCCTGTGATCTCCAGAAATGCACCTTATGTGCACACTTGGCCAGTGCTGGCTCTCTGGGAGCCACTGGATATACTTACAAGAGCCACCATACTGATCAGTCTGATGATGATTTGTTGCTCAGCTGCACGTGTTTCCTGTGCTGGGCTGACTGTTTCCCACAGGGGCTACTCCTGCACAAGTTTTTTAGTGGAAAAATATGTAGAGGCGAGGCAAAAAAATTCCAGGAAAGTGCAAAGCTTGGATGTTTTCTCTGCTGCGATGCATTAGGAAATGCTGGCTGGTGCTTAAATATCCCAGAGTGTAGCTATGGCCATGGAACTCATTAGCTACAGCTGTTGCATCAAGAAATAAAATAAAAATGCCACTTTGGGGATGAGAGAAGGCAAAAAAATGTCCCTGCTGGCTGGATGTAAGTGTGGCCTTGGAGACTGAGTCATCTGCTCCCCTGAGAGGGTGAAACTTGGGGGCATGTGGGACCCCTGGGCTGTGTAGGGCAGGTGCCCAGCTCCCTCTGACCCAACCAAACTGCTTCCAGCACAGCCCTGTGCTTGTAGGTGATGAAGAGACTTGAATGAGGGGCAGCATTGGATTTCCTGAGAGGCTTTGTTTTAGCAGGATTTGGTTTACTAATCCCCGTTTCAACTACTCCCTGCAGGACTCCCAGAGTTGTGGTCTTCAGCTTTTCCCCAGGACTTGGCAGTGGTGTCCATGGCTATGCCCCTGGACACGGCTTTATTCATCTCTTCGTGGTAGAGAGGCAGGGGCAGCTGCTTGATCTGAACACAGGAGGTGAAACTTGAGTCTGGTCACAGTGAGCTACGTCTGAAGTATTTATGGTTAGATCAGGTACATGTTTAGGACCCCTATCTGTTATTGAAATAAATAGCAGTGAAATACCCAAATGCTTTGCAGATCAAAATGATGCCTAAAAAGGCAAAGAGCTGCTTGCTGTAGGACTGAGGGACAGGAATGGGCCTGCACTGTGGTCCTGGGGGTAAAAAGTGCTGTGGACAGGAAATCTACCTTGTCAGCATGGCCATAAAAAGTGGTTGTACAAGGAATTGGACTTGTCTATTGAAAATTTTTAACTTTTTTTGACTTATTTTTTTTTTTTTGGTTGGTATGTGTCTTCTCCTCCTCCCTCCCCTTTCACATCCCTTATGAAATAAGGCTCATGAAATCACTAGTTGGGGAGGGGGAAATCTCCTGCCTTGTACCAAGTGCAAACCTAAGAAACAGGGTAAAAAAGAAATAAATGTGTTGAAAGAGAGGATTGCATGGAGGAGTAGCAGCTCCATGTCTGTGCTAATATGGCTCACTTGGAACATGCTGTATCTCTGAATGGCTTTCTGCTTCTTTCCGCCCGTTCTTCCCTTGGGTTTATATCCCTGACTCTTTTATAGTGTGTCCCTGCACAGATCCTGGATGGGCTGTGTGGTTATACTGCATTTATTAGGATGACACAAGAAGAGCTGACTCTTCCTGTGGTTCCAACATGCAGTTGCTTGAACTCTAAATATGGACTGGATCACTGTGTATTTAGGAATGTCATCACACCTTCCATTAGGAAAGGTTTCTCCTTCCATCTCTTCTCCCCTTTCTAGGGCACTCTCAATCACCTTTGAAAGGTCTTTTTCACAGCCAGGCCCTTCTTGGTAGTGCCAAACAACAGGATGAGAAACAGTGGGCAGAAACTGATGCTGCCTGAACATGAGGAAAAACTTCTTTGCTGTGAGGGTGACTGAGCACTGGGACAGGTTGCTCAGGGAGGTTGTGGAGTCTCTTTCCTCGAGATATTCAAAAGCTATCTGGACAGAATCCTGACATGTGCTTGAGGGGACACTGGTTGAACATCCAGGTTGGGCTAGATGACCTCCAGAGGTACCTTCTGATTTAGCCACTCTGTGTGACCCTGGGAAAGGTGGAAATGGTTATTACATGATGCGCTGGAGTTGGGATGTTGTGGAATATCCTCTCTTGGCAGTTTAATGAGTTTCATTACAATAATGAGTCAAGTAAACCTGTCTGTGTTGCTGCTGCTGGGTGTGAGAGCTCATTTCTGGAGCTGGTGATTTGACGTCTGGCTGCTGGAAATCTCTTTAGTTGACACTTGTGTCCTGTACTTATTTCTGAGGTTTGAAACACCATCATATGCAGGCAACTTCAGGTCTGTGTTCCAAGTACTTAGTAGGCAACAAAAGTTGTTGTTCCCAGCTTACCCCAATTAGCAATTTAAAGGAAAGAAAGTCCTTGTGTTTGAGGAAGAAACCTGAAAAGTTACAAAGCCTGAACCAGGGAAATAATGCAAAGAACTAAACTTTTCTCTCCTATTTTTGAGGGGTTTTAATCACTGAGAATGTTCTGTCTGGCATGTGTTAGCTGACCTTTACAATACAAGGGAAAGGTGTCAACGAATGCACACCTTCTCAAAAACATGTACCTAAAACTCCCTGAGGCCCAGCCTCTTTCTTCCATCAGGGTTAAAATCCAAAGCCACCAGGCAGGTAGGAAATTGCATCCCTGGGGAGGGAAGAAGCTGAGGGTAAAATGCACAACTGCTGTTCCAGGCTGTGCTGGCCACAGCGGGGCTGCTGCAGGACTCGCCAAGGGGAGACTTCCACGGTGTTTTCCAGCACAGGGAGCATGTGAGCATTTCTGGTGAGTCACTGCTGGGCTAAAACACTGCCTAGCAATGCTGCTGGGTTGAACCATTTTATAAGCCTCTGTAATATAGAGGTTATTCTTCCTGTTACTTCTTTTGGCAGCGCTAAGTTGTTGCGACAGTGATGTTGCTGGCTGCTGCTATTAATCCAGCCGTCCTGGAGATGCAAAAGTCATGCTGTTTCTGGGGCGAGATGCACAGTCAGATTAATCCCTGCTCTGTAGTTAGTTGTTCTGAGTCCTGTCAAGATACGATAGCCATTGTGTGCAAGGGTTACAAACTGGGGAGGGATGTGACTGGGAGCTCCTTTTCCATCGCATTCCAGGGCTGGACCACATCACCTTATTATACAAGAGGGTCACTTGTCTTGGTACACCTCTGATTTTTTTTCCATGCAGTCATGCATTTCTGATCCATGCTTCAACTTCCTGCCTCATCAATGCAGCCCTTATCCAACCCTCAGCATCTCTGTGGATTTCTCAAAGCACAGCTCATCCTCGGAGATGTGTGCTGGGTGAAAGGCTGGTTTACTTGGGTGCTTTGTGTTAAGGGGGAGAAGGAGCCATCCAGAAGCTCCTGCCTCATTCTTGCTCTCCTAGTGGCTGTAGACCCAGGGCACTGTGCTCTCTGAACCATGCTATGTCCTTGGCTGGGTTTATTCCCTGCCTTTGTGGGAGAAAGTGGCCATCTGTGCAGCAGGCAGGTGTCCTGCCTCCTGTCCTGGAAGCACCGGTGGAGTTTCTCACGTGCCACAACAGGGAGCTCGTTGACACTGTCCAAGAGTGAGCTTTGAGGGTGAGGGGTGTGGGCTCCTCCACCCAGATTGCTCCCCACGATTAATTCCACACACTCCCCACCAAAACAGCCGCTCGTTCCGCATGAGCTCCTCTTCCAGCTCCCCCCGCATGAGCTCCTCTTCCAGCTCCCCCCGCATGAGCTCCTCTTCCAGCTCCCTGCACTGAGGGTGGCTGGAATGGCACAGGGGGCTCTCCTAATTCAGGTCTACTCACACACACACACACACACACACACACACACACACAGAGCCAGCCCTGGGAGCAGAGAGGGAGTTTTGGTGGCTTTTAGCTATAATTTCCCTTCTAATCTGAGAGATTCCCTCACTGGAGAGACCCAGACTTCCTCTACTGTGTTTTCTGGCCATGTGGGGTCTGTCAGTGAAGTTGGGGGGCCTCCCCATGAAAAAAGATGTGAGAAAGAGAGTAAAATGCTGCTTAGGAGTGAAGGGAAAAGTGTGAGAAAGAGCTCTGCCATCCCTGTGGAGGTTCTCAAGATACTGGAGAAAGGATCTCCTGTGGCCTCTGCAGGACTTGAGCTGGAACAGGGGAAAAGCATGAGGGGAAAGGAGCTGCAAGAGGGGGGAGCGAGATGATGTTTTCGTTTTGTCTGTTTCTCACTGTCCAAATCTATTTGAATTGGCAATACATTAAATTAGTTTTCCTGAAATGAAGTCTGACTTGCTCGTGACAGGAACTGGTCAGGGATCTTTGATTTTTATCCAGATCCATGAGCTTTTTTTTTTTTTTTTTGTCTTTTCTCTCCTGTCGAGGAGATGGTGGGTGTGTATGGGTGTCTGTAGTCTGAGGTTAACCCATCACATTTGTGCAGCACTGTGTTCACCCAGAGCTTGTGCTCTGAACCCTCGATTCTTTTTATCTCAAACTTTCCTTCCGTCTCTGTTGTAAACCTGGTCTGCACAGATTTGTAATTCAGCAGGAACCCTCCAGATAAATTCCTTAGTCAGTCAGTGGGGAGTATCACAGCTGAAATGGGCCAGGTTTCAGGCTCTGGCCTCCCTGGGCTATGAGGGTTACAATGGCTCATTATAGTCTCCTACAGTCTAACCAGATTTTCCTCAAATTTGGGAATTTCAGCAATAGCTAAAATTCTGTGCTTAAAAATATTAACTAGGACTTGTGTTTGTGCTTATGGTGGCTCTACATGCAACTGCAGAAAACTCTGTGTGCAAGGAATGCACGAGGAAAGCTGCACTCCCAGCTCTGCATGCACAGGTCCAAACACTTGGATTCATTCTTAAGATGTGCATAAAACTCCTTCCCCTTCACTTGCTTTTACTGTAACTGACAAAGCTGCCTGACTCAAGCACTTCAGAAATCTAATGCCTAAGATTTCACTGTGGATTTTTGGCTTCAAAGTGATTTTGTTATGTCCCCAGAGCCTGGTTAAATCCTTAGTTATAATGATTGCACACTGAAGGGTGCTGTTACATAGAAATGCTGTCCCATAATGGCTTCGTTGCTGTGGAAAATCCGATGTTATTTGGTCATTCCCTACGAGTTCCCTAAGCCATCAAGACATTTGCCTCAAGGCTACAAACACAAAGCTACAGGCAAAACCCTCTGGACATAATGAGTGGGCATTTATGCAGAACTAAAAACTGGAACAGCTGAGCAGTAGATCTATGAATAGCAAGCATGCCTCTAAGCACAAAAGACATCATTCTGGAATAAAGGGGTTTATAATGGTTCTGACATCTTGTATGTCAAGATCATGCTACGTTGTTGTAACTTTTTTTTTTATGTTTGTTTGTTTGAACCACGTTCCTTAAGTAAGGTTTGAGTAATTAAAGGCTGAGAAGGAAACCCTATAGCTTGGTAAGAGCAAAAATTGAGCAATTGACACTTTTGGCAAGATCCATCATTTTGATCATGTTTTCTAGGGAACAAGCTTATTGCTCCTGGTCTCTTTCTATCCCCAGTTCTACCCTTTAGGATTTCTTAGGGGTTCCTCTTGGATCAGCAACTCTAACAGGCTCGAATCTGATGTTAGCTGAGAAGTGTCTTCTGATGGAAACACAGAGATTGCACTAACCATAAACTACAGGGTCAGGGAGTCAGGCAATACAAAGGAGGGTAATAAAATTCAGAGTGATTTGGATCAACAGGGAGCTGGAGGAGCTCAATGTTGAGAAATGTACCACAAGGAGGTTGGAAGCCTTTTGTGAATCATCTATAGACACTTCTGACTACATGGCAAGAGTGAAATGGAAAGGGATGTGTGGCTCTTACAGCAGGAGCATAATGAAAACCCAGAGTAGAAATTGGAGCTGGAGTTAGAATGTAGAAACAGCCTAGAGGAAAAACAACAGGGGAAAGGGAATGTGTAAGAATACACGAGATGACAAATCATGATCTATGCGTCTGCATCCACACGTATCCCATCAGTTTTTGAGACTCTATTGATTTTCAAGGTGGTTTGGGGATCTTTTGACTTATTTCCCAGCCCTCGTGCCATTGTGCTGTGGGACCAGGGGAGGGGCTGGCCAACCCTTTGTGTGACTGGGGAAACTACAAGTTCAAACATGTTTTGCAATCCTTGCAAAGTAGTTTGGGCCTTGCAAAACCATCCTTGTAGAGGTGAGCAAAGCCTTAGTACTGTGAAGTTCCTACAGGGAAACGTGGCAGAAGGATTAGGTTCTAATCTCTGACCTGAGAAGATGTGAGGGATGTCTACACTCCAGAGTGTAAATGCAGCAGAGATACCTGAGATGGTTGTGACTGAATTAGTTGGCAGGATAACCAAGCTCTGCACTTTGGGATATGGGAAGGAAATTTCCCTTCCACAAGAACAGTAAGTTAAGTCATACAGAGATCAGTGCTAGAGAGGCCAGAAAGCTGTAGCCTACAATACAGCTGTGCACCTCATTTCCTCATGTCCAAATGTCTGGCATTGCCACAAGCAAATCGTTTCTCCTCTTGGCACGTACCTTTCTTATTGTTGAAAACAAGGTATCATTCCTATTTTGCATGTTCACCCTGAAGAGAGGCAGAGTCTAAACTGCAAGGTGCTCAGATATGGAAGGATGATACTTAAGTTGCTTAGAAAGGCAAAGGGATTAATCTCATTCTCCCTCTATCTTCTTCCTTACAGCTGTTTAGTGATGGCTTCTCCTGCCAGGAAAGAGACTCCTGAGGCCCTGTGGGGAGAATGACAGCTCTGTCCTGCTGGTAAGTGATAGCTCTGTAGTCACTTTTGAGAGGCTAATTCATAGAGCAGCGTGGAAGAACAGGGATTGAACTATTCCTTTTGCAGAATGCTGAGTTAAACCCAAGGATTTTTACTTGGTCAGTGACATTGGCTGCACTTGTATGAAGGCAAGACTATGTTGGAAATCTGTCCCTGCTGTGTGTTCAGTGAATGGTCCTGCTGCACCAAACAGGGCACTCTGGTCATGGATTTTGTTCTGCTCTGTGAGCACCAATTGTATTTCAGGCAAACATTTTAATTTTTTCTCTGGACAGCATCTTCTACTGTTGCATATGGTAGCAGCATCTCTGTGTCTGTCTCTTCGTGTGGCTGCAGAGAAGAGGGGATTTGGCAAAGAGGGATTTTGGCTGATGGGACACTGGAACCTACTTCAGTTATTTGGATGCTCAGTATTTTTTTTTGAGTGGAGATGTGTTATTTTTGGCTGCTAAACATATATCCAGTTATAAAGTGAAAAGAGGGCATTAGAATACTGATTTTTTTTGTGTGCCAGGAAGTGATGCTAAAACACAAGATGGATAGTGACAGCAAAACTTAGGAAGACTGAGATTTGTGCATGGGGGATGCTCTTCTCCCTCCACCGCGGGTTTCCTAGCACACAGAGGAGAGACAGAGAGGTTGGTAGTCATCTGCTGCAGGTGTGTGTCATCCATCACTAGAGGCCCCTCAAAAGCAACTGGAGAAAATGCATGAGCGGGAGTAAATCCCTCCAGGTTTGTGAACAGAGAAGGAAGTCTGTAGTCTGGTCTCTGATCCCACACCTACATCAGGATTCTCTTGACTTCCTGAGAGCTGACTCTGCTTTTACCCTTTCGAGCTGGTTTGTGTCTAAGTGCCCCCCGAAGCTGCAATCTGCATTGCTTGGAAGGGTATGAGTTAGTCCTTTCTCATGGAATGAAACTCTTCCAAGTAGTCCAAGAATTCTGTTCACAAAACATTTCCCTTATCAACTCTTCCGTGTACAAACTGCATAATAACAATGTAGCCTGAACAGCACTGCAGCTTATTTGCTTTGTGATCTGTGGTCGGATCATTGCATTTCAGCGTTTACCAATGAAAGGAAATTACTAACAAGACACTGGTATTTACATTAATTGTGGCTTTGGGGAGATAGTCCAAAGAAAATTATGTTAAAGCCAGTTATTATGTGTCTCCCTAACAATTAGAACGAAACCCAAAGTTTATAAAACAAAAGCTGATCTCAAACAGATTTTAGCTGCTACTTGATATTTTCCCTTTCTAGGGATTGGAGTGGAGGGGGGGAATGGGGGCTTTCTATTTTTCTTCTTCTTCGTCCTTTCTTTCATCCACCTTTTAAAAACAGTGTAATGAACATGACTGGAGAGACAGCACATACTCTGCTGCAAGAGAAACTCCTGCTTTGCAGTGAACAGGATCTCAGTTTCCAAGGTCTAGTGGAGTGGGTCAGTTTTCACATGTGACACATACGAAATGGCAGGGTTTCCTCAGTTAAAGCCATTATTTTCATTGGTTTTTCACCTCAATGCAGTTTTGTGCAGCTCTGTAGGTTAAACAGAGGTTTGGCTCCAAAATCTTCAAGGTACTTCAAGCTCCTTTCATGTATATACCACTAGATAATCGTGTGTGCTGAGACTTCTACTTACTTCTACTGCAATTTGAACTATTTCTGGACACTAATTCAATGCTTTTTATAATGTTAGATGTATGATGAAAAGTAATTTAAGGTTTCTTAGGATGACTCACTTGCCAGCATAGTAGATCCAAGAAACAAACACAGATGTGAGATTTAAATTCTCCTTTGGCATAAAACACTGCCAGGACTCCTCATGCTATAAACCACAAACTATGCCCAATGGAGACTAGTAACACTCTTCTTTTTTTAGCTTCAACTAGTCAGGTAGCTTCTGAATCCAGAGGTGAGCAGGCATTCATGCATCTTGTTCTTTCACTGGTTGTTGGGGCTGTTGGTACATCCTCACTAATGGTGGGATTTGTCTCATCAGACTCGGAATGTCTGACCTGAGCTTCTTGTGAAGGCTTTGTTTGTAGTGAAGAAATACAGGCACATCTGAACTATGATTCATCCGACTTGCTGTCAGTGTCTATTTTAGGGACATGCCTGAAGTGAGGTGAAATTAAGTCCTCCCCCAAAAATTCTTCTGTAAGATGGGGGATTTTGGATGCTCTGGGGAGGTAGTCTGGGCTTCCTTTCCTTGGATGACCCTGTTGCCAGACTTCACCCTTACGTCACTCCACAAGTCCTGAGCAGATCCAGGCACAGGAATGTGTGTTCTGGCACAGCCTGCACAGGGCGGGCACACAGACACGTTCCTGCTGACCTTGCTTTGGGGTCATTCTGCCACCCCTCCACTCACAGAGGCAAAGTGGATTGCCCTGATATGTGCCTGGCCACCAAAAGGCTGCAGACTTAAAGTGTAACTGGCTTTAATTATTAAGCTATAATTTAGGTCTTCATGTTTATAGGATAATTGTTTCTTTTTTAATATAATTTAAACTTCGCAATACAAGAAACAGGCCCGAACCTGTGGATGGAGTACTGGAAACTGTCTAAGAAGATTAAGGTCTCTTAATTGATTTCACATAAACAGGTGTGACTGAATTCATCAGAAGAAGGTTAAGACTAAATGTATTCTGCTAATTATGCAAAAATTGCTGGAGTGTGTGCTGGGTTGAGCAATTGCCTTCCCTTTGCAAGTGGGATCATTCCTCAGCTGTATGTCAAATGGGAAAAATGACATTTCCTAAGCAAATGAGCCAACCTGTCAAACACTGTGCTTTATTTCGAAATTTTTTTTTGCTTGTAGATACATTGGCAGTGGTGGATTTGGCAACAGGACATGGGAATGTCCCTTGTGTGCTGTGCTGTGACTGGAAGTGTGGGAGGACAGGTGTCAAAGCAGGGCTGTGTCATTTGCTAAACTTCAGGAATCTGCATCACTGAAAATTCCTGTTTTGGAGGACTGAAGGAGTGACTGTTTAGAACACTTGTTAATATTTGTGACCTCTTAAGTAAATTTTTTCATGTTTAAGCTTAACTCTAGGCTTTGGAGATGCAGAGCATGGACAATGCAGCAGTGCATGGGGCACCCTTTGTCTTGGGTTTCAAAACAGCCAGTGGACAAACTGGCATCCAGCTGACAAACAAGCTGATTTGTTTTGCTTACTCTGCACTCTTTACCATCTGTCTTCCTAATCTTACATCTCGAGGGAACGAGAAAGAACTGATCCTGTTGAATACAGGTGTAGAAAGGACAAAAGTTCTGCTTTTGAGATGTCCATCTCAAAGACTGCCCAGGTGGGACAATAAATTGCATGACAAGATACAAATATCACAGCACAGCATCATGAAGGCCCTGCAATTACTCGGTGGTGCTCCTAACAAAACCATTTGCTGATGAAACAGTTCTTTGAGTCTCCAAACTGAAGGATGACTCGTGTTTAAGGAGTGCTTTCAGAAGCACGTTTGCATCTAGATGGTGATCTAAAATTAGTTTAGTTGCTTAAATTGCTGTTTTGTAATAGCAAAGATATTGTTTGTAACATGTAAAATTAATATAGAAAATAATATCCCACGTGTGTTATTCTTTAATTTTGAGACCCAAATGCAGACTTACATTGAAGAGCAGTGACTGATGACTTAGTAGCACTCTGACCGTGTGTTTTACTCAAGTTAAAGTGAGCAGCTACCAGGTAATAAGGAACAAAATCTTAATAGTTATGTGCTATATTTAAAACACACAAATCCACTTAATTGCATCTCTGCAGAAGGCTTGAAAACCACCTTCTAAGTGCAGATGTGGAGTTTTATGTTTATTAGTAAGGATATTCACCATCCATTCAGGTTTTCAGCTCGTTTCTTAGAGACAATGCTCTCTGAAGTACAAATTTTATTTTTGGAAGATCGTAGTGGGAAGACCTGCCTGTGTCTGCATTTTGGAAAAGGGATGCAGTGGCTGTACCTGCACCTGCTGAACCTGAACTCGTATTATGCTGTTACCAAAAGAAACAATTTAGACATTATAAATGGACTAAACTACGCAGAAGAAATCAGAGATAATTTTCCACTCTTCTTGGGACTGCTAGGAAGATTATATCCAGAATTAGACATTTTACTGTGGGAAAGAGATGGACCAGGTGAAGAGTATCTAGAGAGGAAGGGAAAATGAGTTTATGAAAAAACATTGAACTTGGAGTTGCTTTTCTTGCAGACAAGGCCAGGATGGCATTACAAGCCTTCAAAAAGAAGGAAGAGATTTTGTTCTCTGTATCCATTCATCCATAAGAATCAATTTCTTGGCTACAAAGCTACACATCAGAAAACCATTTTTAGCAGTAAGAGGACATTTGTAATAGATTGTGAGTTTCAACTGAGGAAAAAATTAGACAAACATCAGTTTGGAATGGGAAAGGGAATAGCTGGAAGATTGCTTGAGATCCCTTCCAGCCTTGTTGTTCTAATTTTATGATTTATTTTTTTAATAACTGCTGTAAGCACTCTTGTACAATGAGTTAGAATAAGTCATTGTAAAAGGTTGTAACTTCAGTTACTGAAAAATCATTCTTTATTCCAAGTAAACATGTCAGCTTAATTTCCCTGTTCTGGATTGCATTTTCTTCTACAGAAGCATCTTCCTTTAAATGATACATGGTGAAGAAGTTCTTTGGCATTTTCCTGCCAACTTTTCCAGAAATACACCTATAGGTTAAAGAAAAAAACCAAAACACTTATGAGAACATACTGTCTGAAAGAGAGAAAAAATTAAGGCTTGAATTTTGTTGACATAGAAAAGAATCAAAATGTCTGACACTCACTCGCTCTCACTCAGCTTTATTTTGCAAATAGAAGACCTGCTTCTTGCCATCTCTGTTTCAAACATCTCCTTCAGGCTGACTCTTGGCTGTTCTTCATAGAAACTCTTTATTCTGTACATCCAAAGCTTCATTTGATTTCTGAAGGATATGAATGCCCTGATTCTTTTGCTTCTCTGAAACTCAAGATGTACCTCAACCAAGACCATCAAGAGCTGCCTGAAAAGGCTTTGGAATTGATAGAATTTAAGCACATGCCTTAAAATATTAAGATAAATTGGCTACTTCCTATTTATTTGCTGCCTGACACGAAACTCATTACATTTTATCAAAACAAGATCGTTTAGGCTCCCACCTCCCTGCTTTTGTGCTGACAATGAGTCGAACCCTAAAATTAGAGGCTGCTACATGAGTTTTGAGCAGGGAGGTGGTTGTGTGAGGCAGTTTGGAGGGGTAGGCACCTCTGTCAGACCCAAGCGTGCTTCTGCATGGCAGGGTATGCAAAAGAAATACGTGCTTAACTCATTTGAATGCAAACCAGTTGTTGGCAAAACATCTTCAGGGCATGGCTAGAAAAGGGGAAATGATTGATTGAAATAGGTTTCCAAGTCGTTTATCTAATCCAAAGTTATTTTCCACATCCTCTCCAATTGATGAAAAAACAACACAATGCACTGGAACCGTTTTGCTCTCCAAGGTGTGAGGTTATACAGGAATTACTGGTACTTTTTGGTGATTGGAAGTGTTTAGTTCTTGGCCCCCTGCCTCATAATACAGCCCGGGCTGGTACAAGCAGTTCTGCAAAACATATAATTTTACTTCACTTGTTTTAATGATCAGGAAACATATACTTTTAAACTGATCTCTACTGTGCAATTACAAATGTTTTGATGGAAATACTTTTTTTTTAATTAGTTTCATTCCCATAATGACTCTAGTTAGAGTGTATCATTAGTAAGCAGAAGAATTGCATTCTCTCATCAGGCTGTTTAGCTTTTAAAATCCAAATTCGTTTCTATTAAGAAACCGGATCAGAATTGATTATTTTAAAAAGATAAAAAGAAAATTCCTCAACTTTGGAGAAATTAGATCTATAACCAAGCTCTGTTTTCAGGTCAGTTACAATTTAATTGATAAACATATTCAAATGTTTCTGTTTAAAACAAAGCAAGTTGTCTGTATCTTGTGTGGTTTTCTCTGTTTTCTTGTGCTGGTGTGGTAGCAGCAAATGGAACAAAAATCTCCTCTCTGTGTGTGTGGCAGATGAGTCTAGAAACAAGAGGTTAAAATTATAGGTGAGACAGGATATTTATGCTATTAATAAAACTTGATTTATTTCAGCTAACTTGTGAAAGAATAGGATAAATCAGGCTGGATTTTGAAGCTTTAGGGTCATAAATGCTGTTGCAGACTCTTCTGGTCTTTTTTTTGGAAGGAATTAATAACTGTTGAGGTTTTGGGGGGAGCTGGCTGTAAATTTGCAGGAATTTAGAGGTGGGGTATGTGCGAGTCGTTCCGTGGGAATGTCGCTGGCTGTCTCTGGCGCTGCAGATTGAGATGTTGTTGTGTAAATGAAACATCGGGTATTCATTTTGCACAGAGGAGATTCAGTAATTACTGCACTCACACAGTAGATGACAGCTGTTATCATTCTGATGAAAAGAGCCCTAAATTAAAACCCTGTTGCTTTGCATAGATCCCTGTCAGAAACAAATGTTAATTTTCTGGGTTGGTCGACCTCCTTCCTCGAGTCCTCTGATAGGTATAAATAAGGTCCAGATCTTTCTTTCTCCTTTTTTTTGGTGTTCCCTGGCACACTGAGAGGATAAATTCACAATGAAATTTTGCTAGATTTATGCAGGTATCTGGCATTAATATTTCAGCTAATACAGGGGCATTTTGTGTATGTGCAAAGGCTAAAAACTACCTGGATTTTTTTGTTTGTTTGCTTTGTAAAATGTGGTGCACTTGGAGAGGATAAAAGGTTAATATACCAGGATGCTTTTTTAGCACAGATGTCTGCAGAGTTAGAGCAGAGTCTGTCTGAGAATCAGACAACTTTGTCCCTCTTTCCAACTGCAGAACCGGGATTAACTTGGTGACATCTGTTTGGGTAATACACATTCAGGATGGGGAGGTGCTATTTGTACACCTTTGTTTCTTTGGAAGCCTTTCCCAATTATAGGAGATTAAAACCTTTTAATGTGTCATTATTTCAGGCTGGATGTCAACAGCCAAGCACTTCAGATAACCAGTTAAAAAAAAAAAAGAGCCTGTTGATAAGGCAGGTTTGACAAACAGAATAACTCCTCGTGCAGGAGGGTTTTAAGATCTATGGGAAAGCCCTGACACGTGCCCGTGCTGAGAAGGGACCTGGGGGCTGAGTGAGTGGCAAAGCTGAGCTTTCTCTGCGCTGGCTTAACCCCCAGTACAGGAACACCCCACTACTGTTAGAGACCACAAAATTCCACATGACTTGTGCAGTAAATTTATCTAATTCTACCCACCAGTCACTCTTGATTTCTGCTGCAATTAATAACTCTGTGGTGTGACTTACAGCAGGTCTGTCACTGTTACCTTTACTTGGAATGACTTCTGTTTTACAAGAGCAAAATTCACCAAGAACAACATTTTTATTTATTTTTTTTTTTTTCAAATCCTCCCCAGTTTATTGTAGTTGCTGTTGGTTTCCTTCCAAAGGTGCTGAATAAAAAGAGCTTGCATGAGGAAGGATGGATACAGGGTGAAGCCCTGGATTACATGTGGGTTTTGAGGGACCTTATTCTGTGAAAATTAAGTAAAACACAGCCTGAAGTGCAGAAGGGAAACTTTAAAACACTGAAGGTCCTGGGCCTTGGTGGGGAAAATTTGGATCAGCTTTGAGTTCTGAACTTTGTTCCCGTACTGGAAACTGTTCATAAAGCAAATACAAATCAGTGGATTATCCCCCAGAAACAAAGCAATCTGATCAATTTAAGAATGTAAGATTCTTTATTAAGACAATGATAAATCATTTAGAAAAAAATGCAGTACATGTCCCAAAGCAGAACAGCAACAACAAAAACCTCTCTTGAGCAAATATTGCAAAATATATAAATATAGTCAAATTCTCCATGTGAAATGGTTTGCTGCAAACTAACTTTTCTGCAGTATTAGTGGTCCAGTAGTGAGTGAAACAGATTTCTGGTTTTCTGATGCAGAGAAATTTCTCCCTGGGATTTCACAGATGCAAACGTTTTGGCACTTAATAGAATCACAGTTTTGGTTTGGGTGGGTTTTTTTCCCTTTTGCCTAAAGCTGGAAGGATAGTGGGAATATTGCCTGTGGATGTCATTATTTTGGTGCCTGTATCATTTGCAAAGTCATTTCATCTCTGAAGTCTTTGGAGTTTTCGTGTTGTATAGATTCTTCTTGACTACCTGGCTGAGAAAGGAAACGTGAGTTTAATGGGATTTGTACTTTTAAAAGCTGGCTGGGCTGGAGATAAATGTTATAACTCTGAGGACTTGTAGCTTGTGAGAATCTCGCACATCCCTCCAGAGAGAGAGACAAGGTGGTGTGTTGGTGCCTTTTAACTCAACTACAGGTCTGAAGTTAACTTGGGTTTCTAAGACTGAAAACTGCCAGAAGCCTTTTTTTTTTTTTCTCTTTCATTGTTCTCCTTTGGATGTATGAAACAAGTCAGGGCTCTCTCCAAACAGACACGCGTGCAGCTCTGCATCAGGCAGCTGTCTTTATTTTATTTAGTTTCTCTTCATGGCTGAGTTGTTTGCATGCTTTTTAAGAGGGCTGGTGGGAAGAGAGGAGAGGAGAGGTCTGTTCTCGTTGCTGGCCCGGCTGTGATGGGGAGATTTCATGGAGAAGTAGGACATGCTGCTCCTCATTGCTGGGCTGTGCCTCAGGCCCTTGTGCAAGCACTTGCAATTTTGGTTTTTGTGAACACTCTAACTTCACAATTTCCTCAATGCTTCTGCCATTTATTTATGCCTGCCTTTTATTTATATTCATAGAAGTGCATGCAGACACAGAACTGAGGCTTACAAAAAGTTCAAGCCAATACTTGCCATTTTTTCGGAGATATTTTCACAGCTCTAATATTCAAAGACTGCTTTTGCTAATTAAGTTTTCTTAATTATATGATTTGCAAGATTAAAAGGCCACTGCCAATATAAACCACATATTGCCCCTGAACTGTTAGATTATTAAATTGAATTTTTAAATTAATTTTTACTTGCCATGATTTGTATTCTGTTTGTTCTGTGCTATTTTAAGCTTGGATAATAAATATCATGTCAGTCTCATATTCATTTGTGGACAATTCCAAGTTTTCAGTGCTACAGGGTAAGGGTTTGAAAGGCAACAGCACAATTTTTTTGTTTTGTTTCAAAGAATTGTTTTTTTAATTCTGTTCATCTTACGCTTTACAGAAGGCTTTTATTTTTAAACAAAATAAAAAAACTAGGCTAAATATAAGTTGACAGCATCTCTTGAAATGATATTCTTGTTTATGACAGTGTAGAGGAGAGGCACAAAAAGTCAGAGGTCATTTTTTATATGCAGTAAATTCTCATATGCAAGAATGTCTGGATGTGTAAAGTGTCTGTACGAGGCTTGAGTCATCTCTTCTTCTCTGATGGGATTTCTCAGGGCTATGGCTGTAAAAACTGCTTGTGATAAGAACATCTCCCTAGTAATGTGTTTTGCAACCCTGGCATGTCTTGTTTGAACCACCTCCATCCCTGGCAGCGCCCACAGCTCCTCACAGACCACACGTGGGTGACTGGACACGGAGAAGAAATCGTGGGGCAAAAGCAGGAGCTGAGCCACCCCTGTGGCAGGGGGGCCATGTGCAGGCCAAGCTCACACTGCTCAGCTGGGTGGAGATGGCAGAGCTGTGCTGGTGTAGGAATAGATGGAGCCTGGGCTGGAGCTTGTGGATGGAAGTGGTGGGAGCAATGAAGTTACAGCCACACCAGAGAACTCTGACAGAGCATAAGGCAGTTTGGCAGTGCTGCTTCATCACTCTGGCCCTTAAGTCAGTTGTGCCCATTCCTACTGGAAATAAACCCTTTGTTCCAGTAAGAGCTTGAATATCCAGTTGTGCTTAGGGATCTGTTTTTAGGGGATGAGTTGCCCTGTAGGCACATGCCAGTGCGGTTTGAGAGCTGCTGGGATTTGCCCTGAGTGCCCTTATCCCAGTGACAGAGGTGAGCAGGGCCAGGGCATGGGCAGAGCCTGCTGGAGGTGTCCTGGCTCAATTCTGTCTGTCAGCACTCAAAGCACTTGGCTGGTGTGATGTGGAAGTGAAAGCCCCAGAAAGATGCAGGGATAAAGTGAAGTGTTGCCTTCTGACCTACAGCAATTTCCCAGATGATATAAAATCCTTGTTGAAAGCAGTGGTGATCAGGGCAGGGAGCTCTGCCTTTAGGTCAAGAGCATAATATATTAATCTAATTTCAGTTTTGACTCCTCTGTGCCTGCTACCTTCAGCAAGCTGAAAGAGTGCACACTTCATGGGGAGCAAAAACTTGCATAACACTAATTGTTAGCTTGTTGTGTAATGGAAGAAGGGTGAAACTCCTTGGCAAAATTGCTTTTTTCTTTCTCCCTAAATTTCAGATACTGAGGGCCAGCACTGCAAGGTGCTATAGAGAGCTGTACCAGATTATCAAGTGGTTAAACTGATATAATAAACTCTGCTCTTACACTATAGAATTATTCCTGCCAGCAAGGGCAATGAAAAATATTGATTGTATGACCTAATAAATAGCTTATATGATTATGTTGCATATACTTTTTCTGATCCATAGAATGTAGACCTTGTTGTGCATCCATGACTTTGGTGGATACTTGTCCAGGTGCAAAAGGCTGCTTGCACAAGTGTGGAATAGACTAAGGCCAATATATGCTCTGTGTTTGAAATGCAGATGCCTTTTGAGGAGAAAGCAGAGCTGAAATCTGTTGAAACAGCAACAGTAGAGCCTGAAGAAGTAAAAATGTAAAGCAGGGAAAGTAGCATCTAACATCAAAAATTTTCTTTTTTTTTTTCTTTTTTTTGAGGGGGGGAGTTAGACATGTAAGTGTCTTGAATTCAGAATTCATGGAGGGAAAACTAAGATTCTGGAGACTTATTGTTGCAGATAAATTCTTAAGAGAATACAAGGTTCCTGATTATTTGCCTCCTATATATAAAACTGAATGTTTCAAACAAAATGTGTTGAGCATATGCACATAGCCTTAGATGTTGTGGAAGGAAGATTTTTTTTTTTCCTTTAGAGAAAATGGTCAATACTTTTGGCATCTGACAGAAACAAGATGTATTTAACAAAGCTTGAAATTGGTGAGATTGGGGAGCAGGCAGAGAAGCTTTTTTCAGTCCATGACTTCCTGAAACATCACATTGAAAGAAACCACACCATGTGTGAGCACATGCAGAGGGTGACAGTGCTGACATGCCATTGGCTTTAGACAGTCTTGATAAGGACCTTTCTCAGAGCCAAGACCAAGCCCCTTTCAGAAAGCTGCCTCTGTGATGCTGCTGTCCCAGTTTATGACTTTCCTTTTTTTTTTCTTTTTTTTTTCCACTGCAAAATATCTTGGATTGAGGGATTGTCCTGATGATCTGTTCAGTGTTCCAAAGGGGCTGATTAATCTGAAAAACCCAACAAGACAGCTGAAACTGCTGCCAAAAACTGTCATCCGTTCTGCTTTCTCAACTGCCAGCTTTCTGTGCTCTTGCTGCAGAGACAGGTCTACTCTTAAAGATGCAGCTTGACATTTCCTAATGCAGCAGCAACAGGGTAAATGATGGGGGAGTGATTTAGGGGTCTATGAGTTTTGCCTTTATTCTGTCACTTCCCAGTAGTTGTGTTTTATCTCCTGAGGTAGCACAGAGCTCAGTACTGCTATTAATTCTTGTCTGCTGAATGCAATTAATCCACTGGCAGAGAGGATGGAAATCCTCTGGAGGGGAAAGTGGCCCTTGAAGGTCGACATGGAGCTTGTTTCTGTGCATCTCCCAGCATCACTGGTTCATGGCAGCAAGAAAGGTGAAATACTTCTGAACTGCATTTCCTATACACTCACTTAAAGCAAATAATAATGATGCTTTATTTGTGCTGTGTGTGAATGCTGATGCTAAGCATGAGAAAAGGAGATTCCTTGGTCTTTGTAGGGAGGGATTTTGGAGCCCTGGAAGGAGAAAGGTGGCCTAGCTATCCCTTGCCTGACCCACATCCTGTGATCCTCTCTTGTGCCTGGTGCCTATGGGGGTGGAAGGTAGGAGGTCCAGTCCCAAACTGGAGTTGTGGCACCTCCACACCAAGGTCTTATGGCTTTTCAGATGCCAAACCTGGGTGCCTTGCTGTGACTCTCTTCCTGAAGAGGAAACTCTTCAGCTGTGGAATCATAAGTCAAAAGGAAAAAAAATATTTTGAAAGTAAACTGGATAACTGCAATCAAAAGCTTGAGGGAGTGTTTAATGGGGCCATTAATAAATGACTCAGGCAGCCAATGGGACATAGCCTTTGGTCTCCTGCCTTGCAATGCTCCAGAGGCACTGTAATGAACACATAAAACGTGCCCCATCAAGCCTTAGTGCTTTAGCACAAAACACTCCTGAATTTAATGTATGGTGGAGGGTGAAGTGGTGCCTCTAGTAAACATCTAGGGCAACTAGTGCTGAGAAAGAAGCTGTCTTCTAATAAGGTTTTTTAATAAGGAAATCTTCAACTACTTTCAGAATTTTTAGGAATACCCAAGTGTTCTGGGTAAAGGAGAGGAACAAGCTTCAGAACTTTAACTTGTCAGCAAACCTCTGTTAACCCCCACCACATATGCAAATGGTGAAAGGTGTGAATGTCTCCAAGAGTGTTCTGCTGTGTTAGCAATATGTTTTGATCCTGGATAGAGCTACAGAAAACAGTGTATTGTAATAGCAATCATTACTGTTCTTGATCTTCAGATAGTGCAGTGCAGGGTGCTACGGAAGCCCCTAACTAAAGATTAAATTTGCTTAAACGCACTTAAACAGCAAACTGGCTCTGTTGTGCCAATTAACTTGGAAATGCAGCAGTGTTTTATTGCTTCAGGAATGAATGGTACTTATTGGCTTCTTATATAACAGTTTGACTTCCTCATCCAGTCAGAAAATTGAGCATCTGTCAGACCATCAACCCATAAATGTCTTCATTAGATCTGATAAACAGACCATGGCAAGCCAGAAAGTTGGAAGGTACCACCCTTCTGCCTGGGGGGCTGGACTCACTTAACAGGCTTAAAAGGAGGGAGGGAGCTGTGTAAACCAGGGAGAATCGCTCTGGGTGAGCGATGGAGGAGCTGCTCCGAGACGTGCCCAGGTGCAGCACTGAAATAACCTCTCTCAGGGCCATCAGGGACTCTTCCCCATCCCTGTTACCAAACAAACAAAACCTTGGCAAGTAACCGGTTCAGGAAGCTGTCCCCAGACAAACTGTTGGGTGTGATCCCAATAAAGCTGGGCTCGAGCCTACTGACAGCTGAGATCCCTCTGGAAAGCACCAGGGTTGTCATTGATTTGAAGGAGCTCTGTGACCCAAAACTGTGTTTTGTACCAGACTAGTGATGTTTGCTTGAGGGTCTCTCACTGAGCCCTTCTGTTGCTTTGCTCCCAATGTTCTGCTCCTGCTCTTGTGGTGGTGCACAAAGAATCTGCATCACGAGCCAGGAGCATCACCCATGAAATGTGACTTCTTTGAGACTGTCAGAGCAGCCTCACCTTGAGTGGTTGTGCAGCCTTTCTGCCTGTCCTCAGTGCAATAAAGCCTGTGGCATTGGCAACAGAGATGTTGACAAATATTACAATAGAAGGTGGAAGTCCTTAATCACACAGGGATCCATGGATGTTTTGTTCTTTCCACTAAAAGCACTAGTAAGAATGGAGAAGACACAGGCAGATGAGCTTTTAAATGCTGTTCCTCTGAGTCTTCCTTCAAAGTGAGAAATTCTTTTTTATCTTCCACAAACTCCCACCTTACTCTGTGCACTGACAGATCTTTACCTTTAAATAAAGCTGCTGCAGTTGCACAACCTTTGGTCTTGCAAAATGCAAAGCCATCTGTTACAACCTCAATTACAGGTTAGAGGAGACAGAAACTTATTTGATGGACTGCAAGAGCAGGATTTACCTTCACTGTGTGTCTGAGTGAAAAGAGCAACCTTTATGACAAAGGCCAGGTCAAGAATGAAGAGTTTTGTCTATTAAAGTAAATTGAAAAGGGGAAAAAATATAACAGACAGATTTTTAGTTCATACCTGACTTGTAAATGAAATCAGAACCGATAAATAAAGCTAAATATCTTCTGTGTGTGTATAGTGGCAGGTACAAGCCTTTTTGTCCCCTAAGGTTTACAAATATTCCTGAAGTGCTGCTATGCATTTGATGAATTTTATCCTTGTGAAGAAAAACTCAAAGCAGCAATAGCCACTTGAATTACTACATATGTTGTTATTTAGTTTCTGTTGAGCTCGTTGTTTGCAAGCTTGACCTAAGGAAAAAAAACATGATGCCATATGAGATAAAATCAATAGTCCATCAACTAGTTTGATTTTTTTTTTTTTTTTTTACTGGGAGATCAATATTTTGGAGACTTTAATCTCTGTAAAGCTACAATCACATGAACTTTGAAAAAAAATTAAGTTTATAAATGCTGTAGTTGCAGGGAAAAAGATCAAGCTAAGTATATGGAAAAAAACCTATAAGAAACCTCAAAATGTGGCTTAAAAATAGATCTTTGTTTTCATTTCCCTAGGAGTAATTCATGGGATCTCAGAATGTACAACCAAGAGTTAGTTTTGATGCTTGGGGTGGTCATTAATGAAGCAGTCACTCTGCCAATTAAACCAAAGCTGTTTAGCAGCAGATATATATTTTTTTTCTTACTCTGCTGCAATTCCCTAGGAAATAGGAAGCCCAGATGCCCTTACTGGCTGTTCCCTGGGTGAATATTTGGCTCCAAGACCTTTTGCTCACAGGGAATACGTTGGCTAAGCTGTCTTACCTGGGAAATGTCTGTCCTAACCAGAGTAATGCAAACCATGGGATCCTCCTCCTCTTCAAGGTTAGATGAAAACCGAAGCTCAATCATCAGTAAAGTTTTCCTTTCCCCATCCTGTCCAGCAGCCTTGGACAGGTTTGATTTATCTCTGCCCCAGTCTGCTGGAGCAGAGGGAGGTTATTGCTGGGCATGGGGAAAGAATCTGTGACAAACCTGAATGTGCTGAGTTTAAAAAAAAATAAAGAACTAGGTGAAAGCTGTAAATATGGCAAATATGCCAGTCCTTCCTACTCTGCTTTTCTGTTACATTCCTGTTATACAATAGTGAGAGCTATTGCACTGAGCACTGTTGAAAGATGGGGGATTTGAGAGAGCTGTGATGGCTCTGTTGGATTGCTGCCTATATTTGGACTGTATTTATTATTCTACTTCTATTAAGGTGCTTAAGTATTCAGAGTTGGGTTTAGACAAGAAATAAATATCTGAGCAGCTGTGACTACATGTCTGTTGGTGATTAGTCATCACTACAACTCTTAAGAGTTGGATTTACCAGCAAATTGTTAAAATTCTCCCAGATGAAGGGCAGCATGGTGAAAAAATTGAAGTTTGTTTTGTTGTGTTTGGCTAGAAATTTAACCTGAAGCTATCCAACAGGCCAAGAGAAGAGAGATCCTGACCTGGCACATGAGAATGAGCTATTTAGGATTTTCCTTCCTTGCAGTTGCTACTTCCTGTAGTTCACCTGTCAGGATCTGGGGAAAATGCACAGACAGCAGGAAAAGGTGTTCAATGGTACTTGCTGGTAAGAGCACAGAGAACTGCTAAATTCTTGGGAAGGGGGAGCCTGATCCCACCTGTGCTGCAGTGATGGAGTCTCTAAGTGTTCAGCATGTTGTGGTTTTGGCTGTCTGGAGAGGCAAGGAAGGATTGAGCGCTGATTTCAACCTCAAGCAGGCACTGCAGAGGAGACTTGTGCATGCCCTGATTTATTTTTCTGAAAATACTACTAAAAAGGATCTCAGTATATTCTATGTTTCTGACTGATGCCATATATCACAGTGCAGCTGCAACTTCTGTCATTCTTCTTGGGTTTGCTTTGTTTTTAGAATTATGAAACATCACCATTTTCTCCCAACTGAAGGAAGGATATTTAGAGTTACAGTAGAAAAAATACTGCTTTTTTTTTGGTCCCAAAAACATACTTTCAGTGGAAAGCAAAAAGAGAACTCTTAACATCTCTCCTGACTTGTTGAAGGAGAGAATTATTTTTCTGCTCAAACAAATTCTGCTGCAAGTTTTTGCTTTACTTCAGGACACCGGGTGGGGGTGCAGGGACTAAAACAGTGCAGCCAGCTGTAATTTTTGAAAGCTATCCCTGCTCAGCAAACATGGCCTGCAAACAGCTTGGTAAGGGAAGGCCCATCCAGCAGGGAAGACGCTAATTGGGAGCATGGGGAAATGGGGATTTGGTTTCCTGCCCTGCCTCACACAAGCTGGGTAACCCAGAGCATTTTGCTTGCAGGTGGGGCTGTTCACGTCCTGTCCCCTAGGGATCTAGGTTAAGTGCTAAAATTGCATTTCTGGGGAGCCACTGTTGCTCTGATGTCCCTGAAGTTTGATGCCTGGAGCTGTAGATGGGAATAGCTCTTCCCTTGCCCTTTTTCTTCAGCCTCACTCATGCTCGGGGTCTTTAAATACATCACTTGTACAACACCAAGAGGGATGATAAAACTGAGATGTCCCACATACAGGGATGTGTGAGTGGCAGGCAGTGCCCAGTTGGAAGAAGGTTTGTTTCAGAGAATCTGCCCTCCTTAGCAATGCAGGGCCTGTTAGCCCAGAGGATTAGTGACTGGGGCTACACCAGCAGGTGTTGGGGATAGTAAATTCTTGGGTCATGAAAATAAAGTTTTAATTGTATTGTGTCTGCCATGGCTGATGAACCAGCTGCATGGAAACTCTACCTTTTGCATGGTTCTGGGCATCATAAAAGCTGTCTGGATAGTGCTCAGAGGGGGAAAGAGGTGCAAAGTTTTGTGCCATTTACTTGTACAACCTGCTTTGATCCTGAAATGGGTAAACCCAGTCATCTCTTGAAGCACAGAAAGGTCCTGGGAGATGAGCTCGTGAAACAGTTGTTGATGCCTTTGTAAGTTTTAGAGGGCGTTTAGACCATTTAATGTTAGGAAAAATTTTGACTTCTAAGTTTCATTTCCAACCAATTCTCATCACCCACCAGGACTTGCCAATGGACGTAGCGTGAAAAGTTACTGGTAATGCCCCACAATTTTTGTTGTCAGATGAATGCAAATGATAAATCACATTTTTATCAATAGCTAAATTTGTGATACCTGGTTTGTCTGTGGGGGAGATAAGTTTGTAAGACATACATCTCTTGGTCCAGTTGATCTGCTGTTTTTGATGACACTGTGAAGGCTGGGAAAGAATTTCTGGCCAGATATTCCATGGCTCATAATTTTGGCAGGTTTGAACCATTAGGATGAATTTCCCATACCATGTTTCTGCCCTTCTGGTTTAACCCAGATGTGTCTCTGGCTGCCTTGAGGTCTTGGTCTTGACTTCTCACTTGGGAATTACTGCATAACCATGGCTCTGAGTGAAGTCTGGGGATGAATTATATGCCATAAAAGTACTGAATGCTCTTTTGAGTAGAATAGGGTTTGGGTGTTTCCAGCAGCACATCCAGAAGTAGCTAATCCTTTACAATTTTAGTCTTTTTCTTTGTATTCCACCTACCAGAGGAAAAAACCCAAACCATCAAAAAACCCCCCTAGAATAACAACAGGAAAAAACCCTCAAACTCCAAAAGATCAAAAGAGCAGCTCATCTTGTCAAGGTGTAGTAAAGATAAATTTGTTGAAGTCTGTTTTGCCAATGTTTTATTCACCACTTTCCCAGGCATGGAGAGGATTCCTGTCTGCTCTGAGCAGGGAGGTCCCATGGGGACAAAATATCAGTACTTAAGTGGTGGTGGGCTGAAATTTCTCCACTCCAGCTTTTTAAAATTCAAGAAGGTGTTAATTCAAGCATCTCCAAGCTTCAGGAGTACCGATTATGCAATGAGGGAACATATTTTTTTCCTCTTTCAGCAAATAGCTGAATATTTGCACTGTGGTAAGGCTGAGGAGGCACAAGCTGCGTTCCAAATACAAAGCAAGGTGCAGTTCCTGCCCTGACTTGTAGGTGTTTTTCTAATTAAATCCTTTGCTAATGATAAGACTTTCACATTCACTTGTTATTTTTGTTTTTCTGATCTCTCTTAATAGAATTACTACAATTTAGAAAAGAAAAAATACATGTGAACCTTTGCAACAGAGTGTTTTGGTGGAAACAAATGAGGGAAAGGAAAATCCTATTTTTGGCTGTACCCTGTGAGTGATACCAAGCGGAGATGCAGGTGATTTAACTGAGCCCAGAGAAGCAGTCCAACTTTTCTGCAAGGAAAAACATGGACTGTATTTGAGCTGTTTGTAGTCCCTGAGCTGGTTGGTCAGTGTGTAGTAAGATATCTCAAGTGATTGACTTCTCAAAAGACAGAAAATGCTACTCAGGTTTGAAATATCATATTATATTATATGATCTTTGAAACATTATCTGCTAAATGCCCTGTGATTCTGCAGGAATTGCTCCATCAGTCAAAACACGCTCCTCCAACCCACAAAATGTGGTGTCCCAGGTTGGTCTGTTTTCCTTTGCTGCACAGAGGGCAGCTGGTGCAGTTGTGGTGGGGGTGGATAAATGCCACAACCCCGTGGGATCACTCCATCCCTCACACTTTGGAGATACTGGCAAGGCAGTACCACTGCAGCCTGTCCTGCATCTTGATGAGTTCTCCCAGACTAAGCAACACAACACCTTGAACTTGTGCAATCCTCCTGCTAATCCCTGCATGGAGACATCCTCAGTGTTTGCACAACATTTTCTGTGCAGCAGGCACAGAGCAGGCCTGGTTCCCTTCATGCTGTCACCCTGGAGTGGCAGCCTGCTGGATATGCATTTTGATTCCAGCAGGGAAAGCTTAACACAGGGATCTCTGTAGGCTGCCTTTCCAAAGCCCTGTTCTCCATCTTCTACCCCAACCTAAACTAAATCTCACAGGAAAAAACACAAGCAAAGGGCATGTGGAGTATGAAACTGTTTCTTTCAACTTTGCAGACCTGAGAACAAGTTGAGGATTCAGCTGACTCTTCCTAACTGAGAATCTTTCTACTGACCCTTTCAGGTCTAACTGTTTTTATGTCGCCTTGATTTTTATTTTTCCTTCTCCTGCTCAAGATTTGCAGCTTCCTATGAAGTCTGGGAGTAAATAAGGTGGTTACAGAAGTCTAAAGGTGATGGTTTTTCTTGAAGTGAAATATTCAGGATCTTTTAGTAACTAATAGAAAATTACAAGAAAGAGAAGGGGAGTTGGAGCTCTTGGATTTACTTTCTCTCAATCTCCCTTTATATAAAATCAATCATAACTAAACAAATATGAAAAGTTGCAATAAAATTCTTGAGTTACCATGGGCTCAAATAAGCGTAGAGCAGCTTTTTTTAATATGAAACAAAAAAAAAATTTTAAAAAAAAGCACTGAGCTTTCAAGCAGACAGCATTTAAGACCTATCTTCTTTCATTTATTTTGGTAGAAAAAGATTTTTCTTGCTTCTCTGGGGAAAGGTTTGCTCTGCAGTATGAAATGATGGCTGGAAAAATGCTTAGAAATTCAATACTTATCAATCCTTTGAAAGTAAACCCTCAGTGAGGACAGGGAGGGGCATCCCAGCACAACAGACATGATGGGAACTGTAAACATACAGGTACACCAAAGAATGAACTGTATCTCCATTGAACTTTATTTGCTCTTTTCCTTCTGTAGCTGATATATTGAATTTTCTGTTAAGAATACAGGTCTTTTTTAGTTTTTCACCATGTTAATGCCTGAACAAATTCTCACATCTGAAATAAGAACCACATTCCATATTTTCATTGAGTTAGAAAAATCTCTGAATATTTTAAAACTCCCTGGTTTAAAATGTTGATATAGTTTCCTGACAACATGGTACAGAAATGAATGAGTGGGAAGGTGCTTATTGACAAGATATTCCAATACATGTGTGTCATTTCTTTGTTAAGTTTTTGTTTTGCATCATTTTATAACAATCTGGAATACAAACACTTAGTAAGTTCATCAGTGATTTGGATACTGAGCAGTACTGCAGGCTGTCTTTCTGTGAGTGGCCAGGGTTGGGTTGTGTAGGATCCAGGACTGTTTTGATCATCAGCTGAACTGGTCTGGCAGATCCTGTATAGGCTAAACTTTGAGGTGCATTTGCTGAGTGCTGTGAAGTGAGAATTTAAAATCTGATTTATAGTGTTTTTTTTATTTCCCCCCTAGTCCTGCCCATTAAATGCAGAGTTTGATAGTGCATGAGCAGGTTTTGCCCTAGATTTTATTTATTTATTAAATAAACCCCTTTAATTTAAGAGAGTTTCCTCCCTTATAAGTCTAACTGGCAAAAATATTTTTTGCAGCATCCTCCACAAAGCAAATGAAGTTTCATAAGCCTGCATGACTGTAGGCTATGCAGGAGGTACATGTACAACCCTGAGAAAGGCATTTGTGAGCGTCGCGAGCGGATGAAAAGCCTGGTAGACGTTGGGCATCATGTAGGATTGTGGCAAAGCAATGGCAGGGTGGTTGGGTTTGACAACTAACAACATTGCAAAGCTTTGACAGAATAAGAACTTACATGTGGTGTCAATCATTCTCCGCGTGCCACTTCCAATTTGTCTTGCCGGGAGAGGACGTCCGTCCCCCCCGGCGCCCGAAACGCAGCTGCCAATGTCACCGCGCCAAGGACGGCGGGGAGCGAGCGTGGGGTGCTGCACACGGGGGGTCTGGGGCTGCCTGTGGGAAGTGAGAGGCTGAAATGGGGGACACATGGCTCCGTGACCTCTACTCTGAAGGACAAACTTGACAAAACTGGACTAAGAGGAGAGCAGTAGGTGGGAGAGGGGCTGAAGCCGTGGCTTGGTCTTTCTTTAAAGTCAGTGAAGAGCGGGAGTGAGTTTGCAGCACTGAGGTCAGGACATGTGGAATGGCTTGAGTTCATATTAGTGTTGCATGGCTGCTGATTGGGCTCCTCTGTACCGCTTCTAGCTTAACTTAAAGGGTATGAATTTCCTCTTCTTAATTTTAATTAAATTTTCACTGTCTTAAGAAGAGCGTAAATATTTTTACTAGTTTTTTTAAGCTGTAGAGGGTGTGGCATGAAGGCTCAGTGTTTTCCTGTTTCATGTGTTTTCCTGTAAATCAGTCCTGGAGCCAGACAGAAACTTTATTTTCTTTTTTTAAAAACAGGTATCTCCATGCCACTAGTAAAGCTTGGCTCCTACAGGGGTCCTGTGGCTAATGAGCTTTGGTGTTGGAAGAAGTGAAAGGTCTAGCTGATGCTCTCTTGTGGCTGAATATTTGTCATATGTCCCCTTCCCTGTTGATTTTTGGTGCATTTTAAAGCGAGAGATTTCACTTTGGTTTTTCTCTCTGAGTGTTTAACTTGGGCAGCAGGTTCAAGTGACATTGAGGCAGTAAAAGGAGCTCACCTGCCTGGTTTCTATGTGAAATCAGACTAAAAGCAAGCCAGACATGCCAGTCAGAGGTGGGCTGGCTGATGCACTCCTTCTGCCCTGCCCTCACCCACACAGACAAGGGAAGGAAGGGTCTTGTTGAGCTTGGAGTGCACCTGCACAGAGCCTGGGAGGGAGCTTTGTTGGGCTGCTCAGAAACCCCCGGCGGAGGGAGGAGAGCAGTGCTGCCAAACCTGCCCCAGACGCCAGAAAACCTAAAGAGCTGAACTGCTCAGTCTGAGGCTGCTGTGACTGTGTCCCCTCCAGCTGCAATGAGTCGATCCTTCACTTGTTTGCATGCACTGAACACAGTTGTGCAAAGTCCCGTCCCCAAAGCACGGGGCAGCTGCAGCTCTGCAGTTTGCGAGCGGGGTGCCTGTGCTGTCTGCACGTACCCGCTCTTAGTAGTGCTTTGATTAAAAGGCTGCACATGGTAGGCAAGGAAGACTATTTTTGCAAGTCTGCCTATGCTATGGTTGTATTTCATCTCCGTTTTAATCTTCTGAGAGCATTTATACCAATATCTAAATGCTGGTGCAGTCCAGACGAGTTCTCCATCCTCTTGCTCCACCCACTGTTGTGGGCGTTGTGTTTATCGTATTTGTATTGGGGGGTACATAAGTTGTTCTGTGTCTGCTCTGGCTGCCTCTGGTAGAAGTGAAATAGTTATACAGTGCCCTGGGGCAGTGTCTGAGTGTGTAGTAGTGACAATTGTTAGTGGAAAGAGTGACTGTGCGTGTGCATGTGGGGCCAGCATGACATGGGAGACTCTGCTTCTGCATGACTCTCAAACAGAGCAAGTGATCAGAGAAAAGAGGGAGGAATTCACAGGTCAGAACTGTAAATAAATTCCACATGATTTTCTATTGCTTTGAAAAAGAAGCTTTGACTTCCACTGATGCTCTTCCACCTCTTTTAAAATGATCTGTTACAAATTTACAATCCTGTTCTGGGGAGAGAAATAAATAAGACCATTACAGTTGCCAGCACATATAAAACTGTGACTTTATTTGATATGATGACCTTAATGTACTTGAAGGTCTAATAGTGTGAGGCTACTCCAAACTGCATGTCTCCAGTGCATCCTCATAGTTGCCTATTGTTACTTTACCCTGGGTTATGCCAATAGCAGCAGTAAAAACATGTGCAAGCTGTGTCATCTTTGTGTGGGGCTGAGCACAAGTGCAAATTCATAGCTGTGAAAATTTGCTATTTTGATTCTTTCTGCTTTATTTTGAATACTCACTGATGTGCCCAGAACCCTACTGTTGCACAGGCAGAGCTCCAAAGAATGATGGGCTTGCCTCCTGTTTTTATTTGGAGTTTTACAAACTGTAATAAAAGAGAACCCAGACAATGCTCTGGGCACTGCAGATGATCTTATTTAAAAAATACACTTGTAAACAAATGGCTTCATCAACCACCTCAGATCAGATCAAATAAAACATGCTATATTTATTCTGTTGCTAAGTGAAGAGCCATCTGTTGCTATCTATTAACAGGCTATTTACATATATGCAGATCCAAAATGCTCTGGTAACAGGAATTGCCTTTTCCTAGGAATCCCACATTGTTTAGCAGCGATTTCCACCTCTCAGGTTCTTACAGTGAAAGGTGAAAAGAGACTCTGTGGTGAGTTAGGAGGACTAAACCCCTTGTTTGCACTGACTTGTGGTCAGATATTCCAGATGTTGGGAGCTCTAAGGAAGTTTGTTATGAAAATGGGGTTACCAGAGAGAGAACAACGTGCTGGGCTGAACAGACTGTAGAGCCTCGTGGGTCCCTTCCAACTTAGAATACTGTATTCCAAGGTTCTGTAACTACCATATTGAATTACAAAATAACATGAAAATTTGAACTGGAGGTATCAGAGGACACTTTCCAGTGAATTTGCTCTGATGAGAAATCTCTGAATCTAACAAATTGGTTTTTTTTTGCCTTGTTTATACAACAACAGAATGCAAATATGTATGAATTCTAGTAAGATCAGGCACAAGAGCTGTTATTTGCTATTGCTGAAGAAACTAAGGCTGCTATTCAACCAAAATATTTAACCTGATCATCCAGAAACACAAAAAAACACCCTAATATGCAGAACAAGCTTGTGATCCTTCCCTGTCTCTGATGTTGCCTGCTGTTCATAGGTATATTGTCTCACACCTGGGCTCTGCATCTTTTACAGAGAATTTTTTTTTCTTCTGCCTAGGAAGTGTTAGAATAAAATGAAGAGAAGTCAGAATTGATCTGCAGTCCATGTCTGTTATGTGCACTGCTAACAACAGTCAGTCATTTTGCAGTGGTTTAATAATGCAGGGAAAATTCAGTATACTCAGTTACAAATTCAAACCAAGAACCAAAAGCCATATTGGTGGAACGATCACATACAATATTTTTCCCCAGATGTAAGTCTGGGGGTAAGGGTGATCTGCCTTTTGATCTGGTCACTTCTTTTATATCTCCTAAATAGCAAATTTAATATTTTTTCAAGTAATGAGATCTTGTAGATCCAAGCTTCAGTATCAAAAATGTTAGTCTGTTTTAAAGGAAAAACTAATAATAATAAATATGCTCTTAAACTGAGCTCTGCAAATGTGTATGGAAGCTTCCAAGGAATATTCTTGTCTGCCACAGATTCCATGGCAGAAATTGCTTTCAGCTAAGGATAGTAACTGCTTTGGGTGGCCAAGGAAGTCACATCTCTGAGGGTCCTTGGCCTCAGCAGAAAGGGTGAAGCCTTTTAGGGTGGACAGAGACAACCACACAAACACAGATGCTGTGGGCTCTCAGCTCCTTGAGCTGCCCAGCAGCCTCAGGGTTTCAGTAGTGTCGTTGCTTTTCTTTTTCCTTTCTTTTTTTTTTTTTCTCTAAAGTGTTTGCAAAATGTAGAAAAATGCAGCAGGTCCAGAAAAACTGGAACTGTTTGGTGCAATTATTCAGAGCAACCGCTTAGCACAGACAAACCTATGACAGTAAAACCTCTGCCTAGGAAGTGCTGCAAATGCAACAGTTGAGCAGTAAGGAAAAAAAAAGTTTGTTTTTTTAATAACTGTAATCCTCCTTGTGGAGAAACCAGAGCTCAAATAAAAGCCTGATTTATGGTAAGCATGGTATGAAGTTTCTGTATGAAAACTGGAGAGACCTAGAGATCAGAGTTCCATTGAATGAAGGGAAAGCAGAGTCGAGTGAGATGCTCCTCCAGGATCATTATGGTGTCTGGAAAATTTATAATCATGCATAATCCATGGCAGAGTTAGGTGTTTGTGTTATTATAGTGTGTCACATGGCAATGGAGCAGGTGTGTGTCAACAGCTGTAGGAACACCAACAGTGCAATACCCCTGCTCTGAAATGGCATAAAGCTCTTGAATAACACAGGTTCCAGCTTTTCAGTCATTTTAGAACTGGTGACTCCTCTGTTTGCTTTCTGTCCCTAAAGCATCAAGCCTGATATTCAGAAAAATGGTCAGGCAATGGCCCATACACCAGCAAAATGCACAAAATTGCTACTGCTTTTGTGCAAGAGCCCTTCCACCACATGAAAGTCTGGTATTTGCACAAGTAGATGATCAGTCAGTGCTTCTTGTGCTTGAGGGACATTGCAGGAGCAATGTGGGAGACACTTTGACTTCCTGCAAACTCAAAATTTCTTGTCTCCTGCACAACAGGACATGAACTGTATCCTCCTCACACCAATCTCATGTGTACTGTTGGAGGAACTAGTTATAATCCACAGTTTATTGTAGAAAAAACTGTGTGCATGTGTGTGTGTGCTCTCTTAACAATCCTCATAACGTCTTTCAAGGTTCTTTTTAGCAAGGGCAAGTGCCTCTGGCGTCTTGGCTCTCCTTCAAACCAGTCTTGTCAGCAAGAAAAACCATATGAACTTGGAGATTGAAATCAGTTGCCCCAGGGTACCAGGTCCGGTTTCATTTTAACAATAAAAGAATCTGATGCCTTTTAGCAGGCAGGTAGTTATTGCCTAGATGAAGGAAGAGTTGTAATAGTAAATCTAGAATTGCATTCAGATGTGACATCAGCTGATATATAAGTACTGTATGTCTTGCCATATCCACCCACTCTTTCTATATGCAGGGAAATCCGAACCGAGGGAAAAGTCAAATGTTGGGCTGGCTCCCCCAACTCCACAATTATGTGCTGGTAATCCTGAACTTCCTCTACATTTGCAGGTTGGCTAGAGGGGCCTGAATCCTAATGCTGTGCACAGTTCCATACGCTGTTTACATTAACCTGCAAAAGCTTGAGCGTGTCTGTGTTTCCAGACACACAAGGCTTGAGGACACAATAAATGTTTGAAAGTTGCTGGAAAATTACTCTTATGGAAAGGCTCTCCTTTGTAGACTGTGTTGTAGTTGTTATGCCCTGGTCTCCCACGGTCAAGGTGTCCACTGGAGCTAAACATTCTGTTGATTGATTCCTGCTAAAACTGGGGATGGGAGGCATTCAACAATGGGTGCACATTACCTCTCACTAGGCAGAATAAGCCAATTTTGCCCCAGCAAAGGAAGGAATCATGGATTATTTAGTATCTGAACCTCTTGTTCTTATGTCAGGTGTACCATAACAGATGTAAGGACTTGGAACTTTATCCAGATAATTCCTTAATGTTGCCACCAGCACAAAACTTTAGCAATGTCCCAATGGGGACACGTTAAGGAGAAGGTGGTATCTTCCTCCTTAAAGACAGATTTCTAAGCAATTCTTTGCCAAGTACACTCCTGCTTTGACTTGCTGCAGCTTATCTTTGTGACTGTGAAAATGACCCTTTTCCTGAGTGGGTCAGAAGCTCTGGAAGAGCTGTTGGTGGGGTGTTCATTGCAATCCCAGTGACTCCCAACGGTGCCAGAGCAGCTGTTGACAGCTGTAATTGCTGCCCTGGATCATTGATAAAGTGGATTAGGGGGAGAAGGCCCTGCTGGGCTGCAGCTTAACAGCTCCTCTGAAGAATAACCTTCCTGAAGGTGCTGCTCATTCTCCCACCACATTACAGTGGAATTAATCTCACCCGTGCAGCTCAATCAGCAGGGAGTGCATTTGGCATAGTGTGGGGAGGGAAACTGCTCTCTGCCATCGAGCACCAGCTGGGGTGTAGCTGCCAAGATGAGCAAACAGGTTTGAAGGTCGAGACAGCTCCTTGGGTTGCTGTCAGCGTCCAGAATTTAGTACCAGAAAGAAATGGAATCTTTGCTTTTCAGTCGCCTCCCACCTCCAAAATGTGTGTGTCTCAATTTTCAGCCAAGTAAGGTGAAAACTCAGGGCACAGATTCATGATTTGGAGCACCCCAACCTGTGGGAAAGCTTTCTGCTTTCCTGTAGGTTCTTTACAGGTGAATGATGCTCTCTTCCACGAGACACAGCAAAGCTCATGTCTGCTTGTAATGTCTGTGCACTGCTACAGTGTGGAAAGCTATGGAGGGCAATTAAATTAGGTGGTATTTCTGGTTTTTCATTTTATTCTTTTTTTTTTTCCAATTAGAGGAAAGTAGAAAATGTGAATTGCTCTTAATTAAAAACAAAACTCCTGAAAGCAGTTATTTTGGCATAATTAAAATACATTGATATTTGTTCAATTTCAACTATTTAAAACTCAAATTAAAAAAAAAATCATAAAATCTGTTACAAAAAGAAAAAGTATAGGTCTGGAAATTACAAATGGCACTTTTTTATTGTGGAAATGTTTTCACTGGGGGAAAAAAAAAGCTGTCCAAATTCACTAAGAGATTTAATTTTATAGACAATCTACTGCTTTGATGCAGTAGTTTTATCAACATATCTTGAAACAGTTTCACCATCTACCTCTTATCTATGTGGGTTAATTTTTCTTGATGGAATTGCTTTGTCTTTCTTGTGTCTTCAAATTGATAGCAGGCTGATCCTTTACTCAACCTACTCCCTTTTGATCTGATGCTACATTTGTCTCAGTCATAGAAAATGTTGCTCAACAGGATATCAGTCCCTTTGACCTTTTCCTGGGATACACAGTCCCATGCAATGCTGTACCACACGTGCCTTAAAGTAGGAGTTTGCAATCTCTCAGATTGAGCAAGGTAGAGCTGGGCTGCTTTAATCTTTGTACAGCTTTAAGCAATCCAGAAATGACATTACTTCAGTACTGGGTTGCGTGTGTTTGCTTCACTGTGGTTGGTAGGATCCATTAAAACAATGTAAAGTATGTTCAGTGGAAAATCTTCAAAGGGAAAAATAAATTAAAAAAAAAAAGTCCCACAAATAGTGTTGTTTTCTCCAATGACAGAAGAAATCTTGTTTTGCATTCAAATAAATAATTAAATCACCTGGCACTTTTTCAATAGAAAAATAGGTAGACAGAAGAGGGAGGAAATTCCATTATTTTGTTTATTCTTCTGTTTTGACACAAAAATCTGTTTTCACTGCTTACACAGCTAATTTTCTTTGCCTTTGGGAGCTCTCTTAAAAAGAATACATAAAAGCTCTGCTCTGTTTGCTTGAGGAATTGGGAAGATGTGTAGCTAAAAGTTTGCTGAGAGATGGAGCCACCAGACCTCCCTGACATTTATGCCAGGCCCATGGAAAGAAACAGAGCCCAGAAGCTTGTAGAAGGCAGTTTATCCACCTTCCAAGTTTGTCAGTAATTTTATATGATCAAACCTTTGAATTTTCTGTGATCATAAAGCATTCAGCAATGGATATTATAATATTTACATCTTTATCACGTTACTTAGGTAAAACTATTGTCTCCTCAATTGATATTAAACCACTTTGATATAGAGGATCTTACACTGTGACCAACTCTGGATTCAAATCCAGTGGGTGACACTGGTCTTGGCAGTTTTGAAGGATTTTTTTCATAGGCACTTCAAATTCCCCCTCTTGGTACAGTTTCATCTGGCTGCAGGAAGTAATTTAGTATAGGACAGGTAAAAGTGCAGGCTGGTAACTCACTGTAATATCCCTGACAGCCTTTTTTCACTTACTCATTTATCAACCTAAAAGCTAAAGCAAATAGGGATGCAACCTGTAAAGCTGTTGAATAACTTTGGTGAGCTTAACCACATCTTTAGCCTGAGGAAGAAAGAGTAGTTAATTTTATATCTAAATTTTTATTTTTTTTTTATCCAAAGTTAAGGACCCTCCTTTTTCCTGAAGGCAATTTCAAGCTGTTATTCAAGAATGAAAATTGATAATTGTTATAGCTGTACTCAGTTGATCTTAATTTTAGTGAAGCTCCAGGCTAGCAAATATGAAAATATCATTTTCCTGGCTGATAAACTGGTTAAATGCATTGGTGCAGGATTTTGATGAAGTAGCAATAGTTAATATTTGTTGCTTAGCAAAGAGCAGTTATAATCCTGGCTTTGGAGTAAATCCAAATAGGGAGGGAGAAAGAAGTCATTCAGCAGCAGTATGAAGTGGTTTTTTTATATATGCAGACACACACAAACGTTGTTAGACAGCATAAAGTGCTCTCATAGCAGATTGTTTGCTCTCCCTGCTGAGGAGATGAACCTCTCTGAACACAAGGTGCTTCCAGTGCCTGTGCCCATACCTTGTCCAATTTAAATATTGGATCATAGACCTTCCCACTGAATAGACTTTTCAACCCATGTCAATATAATACTTAAAGTAATTTGTGTAGAAAATACCTTTGTCTCACCTGTAGGAAGGGCAGGAAGCTGTATGGGAAAGCTCTTAAAGGTGGGTGAGCTGCACTATGCTCAGAGCAAACAGGGATCTGGGGCTTTGAGGTCTGGGCCTTGAAGCAATTCAGTCACGAAAAAAAGGCCCCACTTATAAAGCAAGGATTGTGATGCCTACCTGCACACCAGGGTTTTACAAATCCCTGTTAACACTTGTAAAAAAAATATTTCTTTCACTGGATATAGTTCTAGAAATGCAGGATTGTGGTACTCGTTTGAGTCCTCTCACATTGGGCTTTGATCATCTAAAAGGCAGTGTGTTGATAAGCATTTCAGCTTTAGGCATCAGGTAAAAAGGCACTTTCCAGCTTCTCATTAATTGTCATGTCTGGTACTTGGTGCCATCAGTGTTCCACCACTCAGTGGGAACAGGAGAACAAGGAGTTAGACATTTCTGGGAAGTCAGAGCTTGGTGTAGGAGGCTTAGTTCAGGTGAAGAAAGACAATTTGGCTAAGTCTTCTTATGCCTGATAATACAGTTCTTTAACTCTCATCTGTATTTTCCTGTGGTGTCAGGACTTGCTGTGTTTAAGGTGTAGGCACTTAAGAACGAGACAGTATCTGTTTTGTCAGATGTGTAGATTGGTTATGAAGGGCATCAGGGATCATTGTGTTCAGTCCTCTGATCTTGAAAGTTCTGCACCATGTGAATTTTCCCTAGAAAGTGTAATTTTAAAATGAGTTAGGACTTTTTTTTTTTTTCTTTATTCCTCCCTTCAATACTCCCATCAGAAATACTGCAAAGTTATGAGATGGAGGATTAGGATTAGAAGTATTGGCCAAATGGATGCTGAGAATTTGGGGTAATAACTCCTGGAATTAATCAAGCTAAGTAGTGGATCCTTTGCAGGAGTATTTAACCTTAAAAGTTATTTCTGCTGTTCACCTGCTCAGGAGGCAGCAGAGCTTTCCAACTGAGTGTGCAACACTAATTCGGAGAGAACTTCTCCTGTTAGAATGGAAATCTTTGTAATGTCACTTGCACTGGGATTTCAGATCATCTAAAAGTAGACTGGTTGAAGTCTAAAGTCTTCTGCCATTCCATAGGCAACCATTTTTTGGGTGTATACAAGTATTTGTGGTTTTATATGATGGGAGAAAAAAAAGTCAGCAACTTAAATAACATTGCTGCGATGAAAGAAACCAGATATTATGGATTCATTCTAGGGCATGAAAATATTTATGAACTATGAATTTATTAAAGGTCTTAAAGTACTTAAAACAGCTGCTGTGCCTCTTACAACTGAACACGTAAGTTTTATTTGAATGTATATAACACTATTGCTAACAAAGATCGCAATCAGAGATGAACCTTGCGATGCAGCTCGGTGTTCCCTAGGATAACAATATTCAGAGAGTAACTAGAGGGATAATAATTTAAAACACACGCAGTCCACTCTCCCCACTCAGCCTGCAGGAAGTAAAAGCAGAAAATTAGGGACATGTTGAGATAACACGGTGATAAGTGAATAGAGAGAGGCAAAGGTGCCAGTTCAGCAGTGTGTCACACTTTGGTTCTGATTAAGCACGATTATGCAAGCTCATGAGACTAGAAGTCCTAGTCACGGAAGAAGAGCAGGTGAGAAGATAAAATAAGGCCCTTAGAGGCAAAGCAATACAGGCTCCTGTCGATGACTTTGCGATAAAGGAACAATGTCAAACACTGGGAGCAAGAGCTGAGACTTCCCTCATTAAATGTCAATCCCATCATTCCATTCTCCACTTCTTTTTATTCTAAACTGTAACTCAGAGATGCTTTTCCTACCCTCAGTGCTGGTTTCTAATTTCTACAGGCTCATAATTTTTAGCTGTGAGTTTCCATAAAAACATGAAGGAAACAGAGAAGATAAGTAGCTTGCCACAGGCCAAACAGAGCACCTCAGGTGGAGTCAGGCACAGAACCCAGTTCTCCAGGCTCATTTGTTTAACTGCTTTTCCTGTTTTCCACAACTTTCTGTTCCCTGTCAGTCCCTCTATTCTTGTTTGACATATACAGGACTTTATAACCCTGTATTTCTTACAACTCTTTGAAAGTTCTACAAGAGTGAAATACTCCTGATTGTTTCTGTTCAAAGATGGGGGCGTTTCTAGACGTGTCACATCTGAAAAGTGAATGACTTTTGGCATATAGTCCTCAGTTTTCAGACACAAGGGACACATGCAAGGAATATCAAATACGTGGCTGAAGCCAGTCTCTAAGCATACCATGTTTTTTTCTATACTGAAGGCCTAAAATGGGAATTTTCTCTGCCTATTTAGACAGGGGAGAGCCCCCTTTTAGGTATTATCTGTTATATAAATATTGGCCTACTCCTTAATGCTGGTTTCATAGAAAGTTGAAGGCAACCTAAGACGGAGAACATATCCTTTTATATACGTTGGATAAGCCAAATGATATCAAATAAAATGAAGGATTAAAGCATGCTTGAGCTTGAAGCAATAGATATAAAAAGGACAGGAATTATTGTTTACTTACATTTTTCAGCTGGGTGTGTGCAATCAGTTTTGCTGGGGATTTATGTATCACATCAGTTAATTCACAGTCTGTGCCAACTCCCACAGTGTGCACCACACCAGCAGCCTCTGTCCTGAGCTGCCCAGCAGCAGTGTGTGCTTGCCCAGGTCCCTGCCCAGCACATGCCACCTTCTCTTTGCACTTTTCTCTCCTACCTGGTGCAGCCTTCCCTTTTCTAGACATTTCCCCTGATTAATTCACGATTTCTCAACCTGCAGCCAGGAAAGATCCTCAGAGGAGGTCAGTTTTCTGCTACCCAAAAAGCTGCAAATCATACTCCAAAGTCCAGGTGAATCCAGGCATGGATCACCAATGGCTTTGTAGTTAAGATCTACACAGAGATCTTTTTAGTTTATTGAGATTTAGAAGCTTTATTCTCTGCTTATCCCAATGTTTCAAAGAATAATATTGCTGAGATCTCTCCTAGAAATCATGTAGAAAGAGCTGGGACTTTCACCTTCAACGAATGCTAAAATACACTTTGCAGTGATTTATGATCCACACAACACACTTTATACTCCACATTGCTCATGAGCACTATGACAGAGTCAAAATCAATCTGAGTAATATAACAACAAAATTAAACAAAAAAAAAAATCAGAGAGGTCTTGAGACAAATCAACGTAATTTTATTTCACATAAAAAACCTAGACTCATGCGTTAAGGTCACCCAAAGCATTACAAGAGCAATGGAAATGATAATGACATAGTTGGAAATGCTTATGTATTTACAACTGTTTAACCACAACTATTTAAAACTATGTAAGAATTTCTATAAAGAGTTTAAACAAACAAAAGATTTCAGTCTATACACTATGCCATGAAGTGAGCTGGCTCAACAATGGAATTGTTCTCCTGCAATAAATCAAACCCTTACAAAGTATTTCATGTTTCTAATGGCCACTAAGTAGGCATAACTCTCCCGAGTCCAATTTCCCTCTGTTTCATCAATGAAACCCATAGCTGGGTTTGGCTTTTCAAGTGTTTTTGTATGTGATAGCTGGAAAGTTTAGGTAAGTTGCTGACGTAGCAGGGATTACATTCAGGTTTCCATAGAGAACTCAGACCTCAGTGCTTTGTTTTACAGAGTCCTTTTGAATTCCTGCAGCAGCTGCAAAGCAGAGGTTGGGCTGGAGGTGGGATTAAGGGTATGGCTGGGCAGGGGTCCAGAGGAACCTGACCAGAGAGTGGTGATCTTAGGGAACACCTGACTGGTCTCAGTCTGGGTTTGCTTGCTAGTAGCTACAAGTAGTAGTATGATAGTCTTAGTGCACAGAGGCTAATTAGTGATTATTTGAACTACAAGGGAGACTTTTTAAGACATCACGATGTTAAAAGAAACATCTAATAGTAATTTCTCCCCATTGTTTCTGCTTTGAGCCTAAAAGCAAGCGTTTGCTTTTAGAAAGGATTTCTGAATTTTCGAGAGCATCAGCAGATCTGCATCTCCTCCCAAGCCTTGCACCACTAGAACTGCAGCAGTGCCATCAGCCTCAGGAAAGAGTTTCCCTGCAGCTTAAAACAGGGAGAAGGAGAGATGTCTTGGCCCCTGGAGGGGAGGGAAGCAGATAGTGCTGAGCCATGGTCAAACATGGGATGTATTGGGCTGTGCTGTACCAATAAGTGGTGTTGGGAGTCTTGCAGTGCAGGACAGACACAGCATGGGGAGAGAGTGGCCACAGGCCTGCTTTTTGTTCCATGATTTTTCCCTGTAGAGGTGTAACTACAGTTGGTCTAGTTGGCCTTGCCTTGTATTGATCTTTCCAGAGAAGCAAGCCCAACTAAAGACAGCTGACAAGTGCACATAGATGAACTCCTGGGGTTCATACATGTTTTTCTCAATGACCTTTGTATTTGCCCATGTTGGTTGATGGCTTAGTCCTCCTGTCCTGCACTAAGGAGGCTGCAGGAAGAGCAGGTGGTAGGAGCTTGGCTCTTTTAGAGGAGCAACAACATGGGAGTCCAGAAGTAAAGGCTCACTTTGAGCATTTATTTTGCACTGTTTCATCCCCACTGTTTCTCCTCTGAACCAGATCAAACTTTACTAAGCATTCTGCAGAGGGTTGATACACAGGAAAATTCTTTCAGAGTGAAAAATCTGTTTGCTGGTGGGCAAAGGGTAACGTAGCAACTCTTGTGTACTTTGGTAAAAAAGCAATGCATTAAAGGTGACTCTCTTTATGTTTCCCTGGGTGATTCAGGCTGGCTGGGTGTGGCTGCTGTGGAAATTTGATCCACCACGTATTTACATAAACTGAAAACTGTTTGTCCAAGCACCAGGAGACAAGGGCTAAGCTGAAGTGCTGTAAAGAATTCTTTTTGCAGAATGATCGCTATTTGCCATCCAAGAGGCAGGCAGATGTTTATATAGCAGGATATAAATTTTTGAGGACTAGTTAAAATCCTTTTGCTAACATGGTCAAGCTTTGTCCTCTACCCACTAGAGCTGAGTGTCTGGATGGAAAGAGGATGGTGGAAAAGTGCATCCCATCCTCCCAAAATTATCTGTTTAGGCCTTCCAAACAAACACATTACAAAAAAAAGGTAGTTGTAAAAATAATTTCCATTTTGTACAATGTTTACCAGCGCAGAAATTTCATAATCACATAATTAACCATTCTGCCTGTCAAGTGGGTCTAGTTTCAGCTAATACTATCCATGTAAAGCTCTAATATGTAAATGAACTGGCAGAAAGGAGTTCAGAATTTAACATTAGGTGCTGATTTGAGTGCTGATAAATTGCTTTGATCCATTGAGTCATGCCTTGTTGTCCTTCCAAATGAATGCAAGCACCTTCTCCTAGAAATGAGTCACCCCTGGAGATGGGGGCCAGCCTGACCTAGCTGTTGTCCATGTAGAGTATGTAACACTCAAGTGGTTTAAAACCTCAGATATATTTATCTTCATGGTATTATGTGAGGTAAAGAAATGCTCTTCCATTTTGCAGTGATGGAGCTGAGGTGTGAAATTTTGAGATGTGTTGAAGCAGCGAAGTCTTGAAATTAGTGGGAGCTGCGATTCCTGACAGAATCCCAGCTCATGCTCATTTCCATGGGAGTTAGATGATTTGCCCAAGATAACTCAGGAAAACTGGAGCAGAGAGCAGAGCTAATCCCAGATGTGTGTTGTAGACAGCAGAGTTTCTTACTTTTTATGGAATTCAGTTTTCTGTTACCCTTTGTTATTCTAAAAATCTGATGAGAATATACTTATACCATGGATTTTATGCTTTCTGCACATGAATTTAGTGCACTTGTAGAAGCCAGTATTTCTGAGGTGCTTGAAACAGGAAAAAGAACCTTAAAGCACAGGACTGTAAATTTTTAATATTCACCTTGCATGTGAAAACCAACTCCTCCTTAGCACTTCCCTGGCTGCTTTCTTTGGCGTGTGCAGTTATGGGTGAGTGGGAACAAGACGAAGGATGACTGTTCACACAGCAAGGACAGGGTTATTTTTAGCAAGGGAGGATCCACTTCTGCAATAGTAGTGATATGTGCACTTCAGACCTTCTCCTGTGACTGTGATGGTGGATCTTAGGCTACAATCATGTCTTGGTTTGTGCTTGCCCTCCAGAGGCAAAGCCAAATCTGAAAGTACAGCTTTCCTGTGAGACACTTCCGCTACCATTAATGCTTTATTATGTTCAAATGCATAAGGGAAATACTTTAAAGGCACAGACACTTGACAGAGCAGAGGTCCATATGTGAGAGGACTGATTTGAAAGGCCTGTGTGTTCAATAGAGCTGTACGTGTCTTCCCACAGGTGAGTCTGGGAAAGGATATAGCACATTTTCCCCAGGACAGCTCCATGCATTTTCTATTCCTGATCAAGATCTATTCATTGGGCAAGTGCTGTTTAATCAAGCAGCAGGAAAAGGGTGTGTGCTGTCTTCAGAAGTACAAAGAAATCTCATTCAAAGACAGTCCCATTCTTAAAAGGCTGGTGTTTAAATTAGACCTGCCCAGACAGGTCTGGCATGTTTAGTGTGACCCCCTTTTACTGTGGATGTTCCGGTTATAACCATCTCACTGCTTCCAGTTAAAATAAAGGCACAACTGCCATAGAAAACATAGAGCAAACCAAACTCCCAGCAGCTGCCAGCCCCTGTTGTGAGCAATGTTTCACTATAAATCACTGCTACTGAAAAGTAGCTACAAGCAAAAATTTTAGAAAAGTACACAGAAGATCAAATTTAGCAGACAAGCCTAGGAGATGGTGTGCAAATTAACACGGGCAACATGGGAGAAATGATATGACTTTTTGTTTTATTCCAGTATTTTTCATTAGTTTTGATGCCATGCAGACCTAAATGTATTAGAGGCTCTGTGACTGTCTTTGGGCCTAGAAACCAGCAGAGTGTGTCCTTTTCAACTGCTTTAGCAGGAGAAGCTGCATATCATCTTTGAAAGTCAGAAGAGGGGTGTTCTTGGCTTCTCAAGATGCTTTTAAAACTCCTCTTGGTCCTTTATGCTCCACTATTCCAATATTAAATTCAGTGACAATGAGTATTAGAGATCACCAAGGCTTATTTTAATCATGTCGCCATGCTATGCTACAGCACAAATGAGATTGTGCTGTGAGATGTGCAGCTTTTCCTTTCCGGAGTAAGGGCAGATCACCCTGGTCGCTACTAGAGTCCATATGTTAAGCTTTTCCCATGTAAAGTCTCTTGGTTGGTTACACTTTTCCTCTGTCTTCCTCAATTTACTGGCAGAGGTGGGGATGCTCAGCCCGGGCCTTGCAGTGAGTCACGTGTGGAGAATGAACGATCCATCTGCACACACAACGTGTGTCGGGAGAGATGGATTCACACTGTGATTTCCTGGGAACCACTCCCAGGCTGTCCTGCTTGTGGGAATGAGTGCAAGTCCAGCACTGCCTCATTTCACCAGGTATTCACTGTTCCCCTTCAGCCCTGTGAAGTGTCTGCAGAGAGGAGCAAGGTGTTGGTGGCACAGGGGATAGCTGCTGTAGTGGGGTACACTTTGAGGCTCTCTTTCTTCTCTTGGTTTGGTTGATGAAGTCTAGGAAGCTGTGCTACACAAAAAAGCACCTTATCCCAGCTCACACAGCACAGGAGTGAAGGTGACTTTTCCTTTGATGGATGTGAGATATGGAGGAGGGCAGAAATACAGGTGTCATCCTGAAACTGTGATTCTGTCCTGAGTTATCACAAGCTGCTGAGGCCATTCTCCAGGATTCATTACAAATAGTTTTAAGTCTAAACCCCAATGGACAACAAGAAAATGAGTTGTTGCAGTCAGGAGAACTCAGAAACTGCTCTAAAACAGCAATATCTCACAGGCAGGAAGGAACAGGTACTGCTTTATTGATGAAGAAAGTAGGGAACTCTTGCCTGGTTGCTGAGGGGAAAGAATCTTGGTGAGATGAACAGTGTACAGGATGATAAGGGTTCAACCATCACACTTTGCTGTGGATTAAGAAGAAATACAACCCTGTGCATGTGAGGTACTGCAGGGTGCAAGTGAAATCTTGTGTTTTGTAAAAGGGAATCTGCCCTCACATTTAGAGATTTCAATACAGATCCATCGCAGAGGAGAGGAGGTCAAAGATTTCCTTACTTACGTGAACTTGGTGTTGAAATCTTTTGTCAAGCGTAGAAATTGCTGCCTCGTGGTTAGATTTTTCCAGATTGCTGCATTGCATTCGCAATGTCTAATTCCCCACCTCATTGTTGGGGAATATCTTTGTCATCATCTTTCTTCTGTGCCAGTTCCTGCCAGCTTTGAGAGGCAGAAAGGAGGTGGGAGGTCTGCAGGACACTGAATAGCTGAAGCTCTCTGGAGTCTTGTTGCTTTCAGCAGGAAGACCCAAAGGAGCCATTTAGGAAGAATTGCTTAGTCTGTAGTAATTTGAAGATTTGCCACTATAACTCCTTTCTTATAATCATCTTTAAAAGCTGTATTTGAAGTAGATCAGGTCCAAGAAAAGGCAGTTTCTGTGACTATTGTTGCTTTCCTACTATTAAAATTGCATGTGGTACTTTGGTGAGCCTAAAAATGTCATGTAAAAATCACCACCTTCTGTTTGACAGTCTCAGGTAGCAAAAGCTTCTGTTGTAGATGTGAACTTGGACACAGGACCCTGCTGTGGGTTTTGGTTTTTTTAATGGATTTTGGCAAAATCTGATGCATAATGTTTCTTCACCCAAGCAGTAGCTTCTGAGCTGTGATCAGGGTAGGGGTCCTACAGTCATCTCCCAGTCAAATCAAAATCTTCTGAAGGCAGCAGTGGTACTGTTTTGACACCCAACCTGAGTCTAAGAACTAAGTTACACCTTGGTAAAATTCTTTTATTCTTGCTTTGATTTTTTTTTTTGTTAATTTGTCCTTCTTTTGTATTTTGTAAAATACATACAAATACTGCAGTTTTTCCATACCACAGCTCGGGTGGGGATGTTTGCTAGGCAGGAGTCCCAGGTGCTAAAAATGTTGGAATACTTTCCTGTTCCAACATCTGAGGCGCTCGCCTGTCTCTTTCCACCACTGCACAGCTGTCAGCAGGGCAGTTTATCAGGCTTCCAAGGAAAAGCTCCTGTCAGAGTGGGAAAAGACATAATTGTACCTGTGTAGGGAATCTCAGAAATTGCATAAGTGCATCCAAATGTTATCTTGAGGCTGTGAGGCTTCACGAAGCATGAAAGAATTACTTCATATCATGGAACAGCTAGCTGGTTTTGTTTTGCCTAAAAATGTGTTAGGAATATTTCTGATGCTAAGGCTTGTTCATTTCTTAGGGAGCTGTAGAACGGATACATTTACAAGTATGAGTAATGGGAAACAGAAAATTTCTGCACAATGCAGACAGTCCTTTCATGTTACATCATTCAAAGCAGGGTATTCACATGGGGATATATTCAGGCAAAACTCCACAGCCAGAAGACCAGGCTCCTCTGCTTGGCTGTGCTTTTAATGTAGGAAACTTTTGGTTAAGATTTGTGGGTATCTTTCACACAATGCATCAAAGAGCTGAAAAGTTGAGGATAATCATTCCCACACATGGATCTACGTGCACTACAGTACCAGCCGTTCTGTGCTTGCTGCAGTTCGAGCATTATCCTCACATTTGCTCTTGGGGATCCCCAGCAGAGACACTTCTGAGATTACTGAGCTATCAAGCCAACGAAAAACCGTAATATCTAAAAATTTGCGGAAATAAATTTAGTACAGAATTTTGTGAAGAACTACATTTATTTCCTATGGATAAATTTCTTCACACGACAGAAGTCAAAACTTGCTTTTGTAACACAAACACATTTCAAAGCCAGAGGAACCAGTGGGAATAGCCAGCTTTGCTGTCTGCGTGTTGGAATGACTAACCTGTCATGAAGAAGAGCAGTGTTCAGACTTTATATTATGATAAATATTGCAGTGGAGGTGGAGGGAAGAAAAAAAAGCAGATTTCAAGCCTTTTTTTTTTTTTCAATTGTGCACTGTTTTCAATAAGGTGTCTTGTTCTGAAATGTTAATGAGTCTCTTTGGATTTCACAGTGAGATCCCAAATACCTTACAGTCAGGAACTATGGTTTTTTAGAAGACATGTAGCACCATGTAAATATACTAAAATCTGGAAGCATAAATGAATGTGTAAATGTGCAGAAGGCTTATAGTTAGTCATGCAAACACCAAGCTGTAGACCCAGCTTGAGTACGATGTGTAGGCTGAGGTAAACGTGACACAGCTCTGTGCCTATCTCTGCCCTGGCTGCTGGCAAGGTGTCTCCATCCTGACATGCAACAATCTTTGCATTCCTGTCCAACCTGAAGCCAGAGAGAATTTAATTAGGAAAACTTTATGCTAAACTGTCCCACCTCAGCACATGCTGAGAGTGAGCTCGAGCTGTGCGAGGTGTAGGCAGAGCAGAGAGAGATTATGGGATGTATGTTTGGAGAAAATCCCGTCTTTGTCCTATTCCCTTTGGAGAATGAAAGGGTTAGGAGTGAGGAAGGATTTTTGGTAGCTGTTTAGAGAGACAGGCTGACCCACCAGACCCTCAGCAGCTCAGCAGGGCTGGCCAGGCCCCGAGTCAGGACCTCCCCCCGCCGTGAGTGCTGAGCCAGCCATGCAACCAGATGCCACTGCTGGCAACGCTGAGGAGAAAAAGCGTCCAGACTTTTGGCACTTGGGTCTTGCATCTGCCAAGCTTTCCCCCATAAACGGCCCCGTGTGCCACTGCAGAGAAGAGAGTGTGCTGAGGAGAAGGGACCACGGGGAATGAGCTCCACGCAGCCAGGAGGAGGAGGCTGTGGGATGTTCCAAAACTGCCCCTGCTCATGGGGTTTCCTTTCCAACCCTGCTAGAGTTCAGGGGGTCCTGGCTTTACACTCTTTTGGGTTTGATTTTTTTAAAAACACAATTGTTTGGAGAAATTAAGCATTTCAGTGATATGATTTTGATTTGCTTCGCTGACATCTGGGTCCCAGGTTGTTTGAGTGCTGCCAGCCATCTGGGGCAGCCAGTCCTTATTGCCAATGCTGACTGATACGGCTGCCCAGCCTGGTACAGGAACTGTGAGCTGTGCCAATCTACTTGGCAATCCATTTCTTAGCAAAGAACTGACATTTAGGTGTTTTTTTAGAGGTGCTGATCGTTTCCAGGGCAAGAGAAAGAGTGTAGCTGAACTATTTTTTTCTCTGTAAACTTAATCTGCACACACCTAATCCCAATTAGAGCATTGCCAGCATTCAGTCACATGCATTTGGTTATGAATAAATGCTCCTCTGCAATATCGTGAATTAGTAATTACCTGAATTTTGAGCATTTAGTGTGAACTGTCAAGGTTGTGTATTTTATTTTTCAGTTTCTGTGTTGGCCCAGCAAAGCAGTATCGCAATGTTGTCTTTGTGTAGGATTGATATCTGCACTGAACAGTTAAAATAGGAGATGCTTGCCTAGGCCTTTAAGGATAGTGCTGGTGCAGAAGTGGTACCTATCTTGTAGTTCTGTCTATCTTTGCCATATTTAATTTGGTGTGAGTCCAGAGGAGGGCACGATGATGGGCTGGAGCACCTCTCCTATGGAAACAGGCTGAGAAAGATGGGATTGTTCAGCCTGGAGAAGACAAGACTCAAGGGAGACCTTAGAGCACCTTCTAGTACCTAAAGGTATGAGAGAGATGGGAAGGACCTTTTGGACAAGGGCCTGGAGTGACAGGACAAAGGGGAGTGGCCTAAACCGAGAAAGAGCAGGTTTAGATTAGATATTTGGAAGAAATTCTTCTTTGTGAGGGTGGTGGGGCCCTGGCACAGGTTGCCCAGAGAAGCTGTGGCTGCCCAATCCCTGGAAGTGTCCAAGGCCAGGTTGGACGGGGCTTGGAGCAACCTGGGCTAATGGAAGGTGTCCCTGCCCATGGCAGGGGGTGGAGCGACATGATCTTGAATGTCCCTTCCAACCCAAACCATTCCATGTCTTGTGGTAGCGTATTTTCATACCTATAACGATACCACAGGGCATCAGGAATTGCTTTCTTTTACCTCTTCTTGGCAAAAGTTTTTTGATTAAAAATATGTGGAACACTAAGTCTGTTTTTGCTGAAAACTTATTGGAAGAATCTAATTGAAGAAATGGGATGCCAAAACTTTAACAAAGGTTTTTTTTCTTCCCCCATCTGTTTAATCAGGTGTCTTAGTATAGAAGGTGTTTTAACAAAAGATTGTGCAGATGGTAGGGAAAACATTCGGCTGTTTGACTAAAAATCATTTCCTCTCTCAAAGAGGGAGTGCTTTCACAGATCTCATTAGTTCAACTGTTAACTTCCAGGAGTTGCCACAGGGTACAAAATGCCTGGATTTGGTGGCAAGAATTTATAAGCAAGAAAAAAATCAGTGAAAGATGAAATAAGTGAATGCCTAAATAGCCTTAATTTTTTGTACACATCTAAAGGAATTATATACTCCTTCATTTGCTCTCTAAAAATTATGTTTTCCTTTATTTGCCACACCATATTAACTCCAATGTTGTTTTGCCACCTCTGCTGTACGAGCTGGGTGTTAATTGTGCTCGTTGTAGCGATGCACAGAGCCAGTGCTGATTCACAGGGCCCTGAACTGCTGCTCACTGAGGGCTGCTTTCATTCCCCTGAGAATTTTGCTGCAGTGGGAGCAGCTCAGTGATGGGAGCTGGGTGCTGCACAAGCAAAAAGATAGTCTGAGTCTCGAGGAGTCTGCAGTCTCAGACAACCTGTGTGTCTTACTCCAAACTGTAACGTCTGTCTGATTTTGCTGAGTGACTCACACAGTTTTGTTTTGCCATATTCAGATGACACCTCCTCCTCTTAGTGAAAACATGCTGGAATAGCCTGGCAGCCTAACCAAACAACAAAAGAGTGCTGCTGATGGCTGACAGCTCTGACAGGTGCATTTTAAACTGGATTCAGTTTTGTCATCGTGCGTATAAAGGAGCATTGACGGTGGAAAAATAAGTAGATTTTAAAAATGTAATTCTGTAACTCTGCCAAATGTGGTTTCATTAAGAACTCCAAACACTGCGATCTTCCAAGCAGGGTGATTCAAATGCAGATCTGTTTGTTTTGTGAGGGCACTTAAATATTTCATTCTTCAGTGGAGTTTGCAGAGAATTTGGGGTGGCTGTTGGGGAGAGACTTGCCCGTCGTGGTTTGAGGAGATCAGGATGACTCTGGGGTTCTTCAGCGCCCCGAGCGTGCTTCTGTTCCGGCCCTGTAATTTTTCATCACAAATTGCCTTGACTGGTTCAATGATTTTTGTCATTGTGCAGGTCACTAATGTTCAGTCATAGTCCTTGTGTTAGCCTTTTGCAGATTTTGGGACATCATCTTTGTGCTTTGGAAGGAAAACAGGAACTCAAAGCCCTGCGAAAAGCAAAAGCCTTAGATGCCAACAGTTGTTTTATTTCTTTCTTTTTGCCTCTGTATAAAGGCTTCAGTGTAAGCACATGTGATCACATGAGCGAAATTTAGGATTTCTACAGGATTAGGATTTTTTTTTCTTTTTTTTTTTTTTTTGTCCAGAATCTGTATTCAGCTATCTGGAAAGATTTATTTTGTGAGGAAAACTTACAGGAACTTTAAGATCTCTGGATTGATTCAGACACAGATGAACTGACAAGAAACCATTTTTAAACATACATGTGGAAAAACACAAATAGAAGAAAACCAATCTGATGTGTTTCATCTGCTGTAATTCTGAGGTATTGGATGAATTTAGAACAAGCACTGACTATGGAAGGGTCTGTCCCTTGAATTCCTTACACACTGAGAAAACATTAAAACATTTTTGACAGAAAAGATGTCATGTTAGTTTGAAAATGCTTTGATAGATTGATAACTTATGTTCTTCCCACAATCTGACACAAGTCTTACAATCCATAAACTGGTTGGGTCTCCAAAAGACCCTAAAATTTCTGAGAGCTTTCAATTAAGAGACTAAATTAACAGCATTAACACCAGTATGAAGCTTTGGTTGTCATTATAGAGTGATCATTTCCAGCATGCTCCCCTCTTCCTTGGAAGTTACAGCCCTCCATTTCTGAGTGTGAAATGGTAGAATTTTACATATATAGAATTAATTGGGTTTTTTACCCCTAAGTGTGAATATCTTCTGAGTATGCAAACTAGTCAGCTAAATTAAGGTAGGGACCGTAGCATTTTTGTTTGGGAAATTACATCTAGTTCTTTATAACGTTGGCTTCATGTTTAAAGAAGTCTCAGTGTATATTTTTACATGCACAATTCACAGCTGCAGACAGGCCTAACTAGCGTTTGGACTTGACTTTCTTCTTGAAAAAAAATCTGACTCTCAAATGCATTCTTTTCTTGTGAGGCTTAGGAATATTGATTTAATTTTTTTTAATGACTTATGTGTCAGACCACCCTTCATTTCTAGTACTGAAATGAAGTGACAGTCTGTGGATGGCTGTGGAACAAGTGATGTCTTGGTCATGGCCCAACACAGATTTCAGGCGCAGCACTTCTGCCACCCTTGCCAGCCTCTGAGGCTAAAAGTCTGCCTCTGTCCCAGTATCTCATCTGCTTTCTCACTTGGACTCAAAAAAAAGGTCAGGCCTTGACTTTACAGGTCAGTGCAATGAGTGGCAACAAACTAGACTGAGGGGAGGAAAAGAAAAAGGCTTTTAAATTTGTGTGTTTGGGTCACACCCAGACAGGACACAGTTCTAGGTTTGTCCTCTCTGCTGCCAGGGGCTGTTTCCCTCTCCGGTCTCCACAATGTGAGGTGCTGGGGCTTTTTGCTCCCAAGTACTTCAGCAGAGCAATTCCCAGTAGCTTGTCCAAGCATCCATGGCCTGAGAACCTCCACCATGGAGCAGCCCTGTCTCATAAAACAAGGGGCTACAAAGGGATTTGGAAACAGAGAAATCTGTTGTCTAGTGAAGTGTGTTAAATTTTAAGACCTAGACATCAGTTTCATGGCTTGCTTTGTGAAACCTCTGTGTAGTTGTTTTCTCTTTATTTCCATTTGCTTAAAATTCTCCTGCCTGGAGCTCTGGGCACATACGTGTGTACGTATATTAAAAAAAAATAAAAAATATACATACTGTGTCAACATACAAAATTCTCATTTCTGTATTTTAAACTCTGCCAAAAAAAGCAGCTTAAAACTGAACACAGACAAATTCTTCATCTGAGCCCAGAAGCGACTGCAGACTCTGTGATTACACCTTTCACTCTGCTCAGTAAAATGAGGCACAGCTTGGCTAAAGATGTGCTGAAGGTCCCAAAGCAAGTCTGGCAGTGCTGAGAATCCCATGTGGGTGTTTTGCTTCTCAGTACATTTCATGTGACAAACTGTTGTCTGTGGTGCTTTAAACTGAGGAATAACTTTACAAACAAACAAGAAACACTGAGGGAACAGCCCCAAAATTTTTTAAACAGTGCTGTGCAAAGGTGTATCACAAAAAAAAATCAGTCTGAGAAAGGATTTAGTGTTTCTGATTTTTTCTCTGGAGAGCAGTTCAGAAGCCTTAGTATTTCCAACAAACATTTTGGGTTTATCGTCTGATTAACATGGAAATGAACAGAGAAAAAATGTCAAATACGTGAGGAGAAAAAGATTAAGTGTGGTCTGAGACATAAGGAAATAGCTAAGATGGTAGGACATGGACATATTATTCTTTTAGCTTGGATATTATTCCTCCCAAAAATAAAAGGAGAGGGAAGCAGGTGTGAAAAGCACCATGTGATGATTGTCCCATCCTGTCAGGCAACTAATGGAGACTCAGCTGTTTGCTGTTATCCAACCTTGGGATTAGGGAATAAGCATGTCTGGGATTTAGCATAAGCAGTGAAGGGCTGGTTCCCATGCTCTGGTGTAGGTGTGCAGTTTGTTGTTAGCTGTGAGCAGGGAATGGGGTGAGCAATCCCTGTCCCATCCCCTTGGGAAAGCACTGTAGGAGCAGAGCTTGGGTACAGCACTGGGAACCACGGCAGGGGATGGAGGGGTCACTTGAAAAAGTCCAAGTTGCTGCCTAAAATGCTAGAGATAAAAGCACCAAACATGAGTTGTCTGTAGTTATTTATCTGCTGGTTGTTCACCTGAGGTCTCAGCGCAGTTTTCCACCAGGATGCTGTTGAATGGGATCTTTGCAGTGTTATTATACAGTGAGGAGAACTGATTTAAGTTGTTTGTCATCCAAGGAAGCTGCACTGTTCTCTAAATGCTGCTGTAGACACTCCTTTGCTGAGGACTGTTAGGGGGTGCTTCCACAACAAAGGTAAATTTGATAGGGTTTATACTGTATTAGAAGAAAAATAAACACACTCCTCTTTTTTTAGTACAAAAGGTTAATCCCAGAACAGAATGAATTTAGTGGGAAAATGAGCTACAAGAGAATTTTCCCTACAATATATGAAGAATTGAGGAAGATATTGAGGAAGGGAAATTCATTTCAGGCATCAAGGAAGGTGGGAGGCAGGGGAAGGGAAAGACACCTGGAATTATGTTTGTCATGTTGTTGAGCCAATTTCAATCACACCATGGTCAGATACCAGAAACCTGAATTGTCTTAACTTCCTGGGAGTTAATTTATATTTTGGTGGAGTTCAAGGAGGACTTGTAGGACAAGCAAAGCAGCTCTCTGTTAAGCTTATGAAAACTAAGACTTGTGATGTATTTTGTAACATCCACACACTGGATCCAAGTCTCAGATATCCCATTAATTATAAATTCTTGCAATGAAGGCAGTCTGCAGTGACCTACAAGAGATCAGCTCAGGGGAAAGACGTTTTGGGAGTTATTTAGCCACAGATGAAGCTTTGGAAAAGGAAATAGATGCATAACTAGACTTTTTTTTCCTCAGTAAAGTGCCTAAATACTGAAATTTTAAGAATTTGCATGAATATAGGTTTGGCAGATAATTTATCCTCCAAAAGAAGAGAAGGAGTTGGTGCATACTGAAGTGTTTTCTTTTTTAAATTAGGGTTCTTGGTTTTCTTTGTTAAATAATTGCCGTAATTCAGAGAAATATTTCCTTTTGAGTAAAAAAGAATGTTTCTGTTTCAATCAATTATACAGGCGTGTGTGTACAAATTTTTCTTTCATTAAGCAAAAAATTGCAATAATTAGAAAGCTTATTCAAGAGGCTGTGATTTATATATAACAGAAGGTCTTAAAAGAAAAGTACCGATGTTTCATCTATTTACATGTTTATTCTTGCTGTTTATAAACTAGTAACAGGCAAATAAATATTTTTTTCTGGAAAAAGGGGAAATTGATTATAAGAAAGCAATGGAGATTTTCTTTTTTCTTCTCTCAGTGTCCATTTGGCAGAAAGACATCTTGGGTGAACATTTTTTTTTTTTGCTTTGTTGTCCCAAACATCTACAGAATGAGTGAACTGTAGGATTTTTTTTCCCCTCTTGTGCAAATTACATGTGAGCACATAATTACCTGTAACAGTAATTGCTTCATTCCTACACAGAGGTAGCAACTATATGCAAATAAAGCACACAAATACCTGAATATTTTGGTATTTGTGTTTCATGTGCATGAAAATATGCGTCACAGTTTCTATGTAAAGGTAACTGATGATCATCTCATTTCTAGTGAAATGCAAACAAGTTCTGAGCAGCATATCTCAAGATCTAAATTCAATTAGACTAGTGTAATGATCTGTCAAGAGGGTATTACATGCAAGGTTCTCTAGATATCAAAACCTTTATATCTTGTATCAAGCACTTGAACAAAATAATTGTGAATTAGCAGTATTAAATACAGTCTGCCTCGGCATCGTGAGATTTCCTCTCAAGGATGCTCCCACAGATCCTACAAAAGAACACAGTATTTAACATCCTACCAACAACTCCTTCCCCATGTAAGGATTAGACAAGGATGGGTTTAAAAGTCACCTTCGGCAAGAGTCTGTGCTTGAATGGGGTTCTCTTGATCTGGGATATTCCCAGAACTCAGTAATGAAAATGTGCTTCTTGCTGTGTGTTTTGAACAGTCTCCCTAAATCTTCCCACCTCTTACTACCCAGATGGTTAAGAATGTCACACTGTTTCTCAAACTCTGCAAATTTTGGTATGCTAAGTAAATAAGACAAAAGAGACCTCAGCCTAATTGGTGTCGCTGAAAGTGGTGGATGCTTGGGATGCTTGGGATTGTCCCCTTTCCCTTGAAAGTGCTGCATTCTCCTCGGGATCAAGGCATGGCACCAGCACGGAGGGGTTACACGTCTGATTCAGTTTAGATTGTTTATCTTTCAAACACCACTAACCATAAATTAGCTGGTCTTCTTTTGCCATAAATTAATAGACTCCATTAGTGAGCAGTCAATTACAGGACGATTGTTTTTCCCTTCCACCTCCCGTGTTTGGCTCTTTGCATCCACGATGTTTTCCTTGTGTCCACGAGGCAGGGCAGGTGATGCAGCCAGCCCTGATCCCACATGGGAATGACCCCATTGCTGCTCACACCCCTTCCTGGAGACAAAAGATCAGCTCCTTATTTTTAAAATGTTTGTATTTTTGCTTTCCATGGCTTCACTCTCCCCACTGTTGCATTGCTCACCCTGTATGTATTTTCTTGTAGATGTGTCTGTAGTTCTCGCTTAAACTCACCTGCTCTGTGGCAAAGGGTTCATTTGTCTCTATTCAGATCTCTCCAGATCAGACTGTGACAAAAGTGTCTGATTCATGGTAGATCTCTCAGAGGACATTTCGTACCTCACTTTGTCTTTTCCAGGCTCTGAGGTCATTTTATTGCAGACCCCTTAGGTAAGAGATTTGAGGGAATCTCTCCTTTATGGAGAGAGACTGTTTAGAAGAGCATGGAGTGACAGGATAAGGGGGGAATGGCTTCCAACTGCTGGAGAAGGGTTAGATTAGGTTTTAGGAAGAAATTGTTCCCTGTGGGGAGGCCCTGGCACAGGTTTCCCAGAGAAGCTGTGGCTGCCCCATCCCTGGAAGTGTCCAAGGCCAGGTTGGATGGGGCTTGGAGCAACCTGGCATGGTGGAAGGTGTCCCTGCCCATGGCAGGGGGGTGGAATGAGATGGGCTTTAAGGTCCTTATGTATCATCTAATCCAGTGAAGTGTAGATACACTGGTAGTCCTACATGCTCTCAAGAAGTATAAATAATAACGTAGAGAAACAAATTCCTTCTGGATTTACAAATTAAGGTTTCCTCACCATCCATAACACATTAAATTTATCAGCACAAAGTTAACGTGTAATTAGATATCAAGACTATTTTGTCTGTTATGAAGTGTCCTAGACAGGGGTGGGAAATATTAGTTGATTCCTCTAAACCAAAGTTACTTTAGTTCTTTAATGCCTCCTTAGTGATTTCCTAAACTAAATTTATAAAAGCTATAGGAAAAAAAGAATAATGGCATAAATTTTCTTCTTTTTTTTTTTATTCTTTGAAAGGTTTGATATTGAACATGTAAATGAAAAGTTAGTAAGAAGTCTTTTAAAATGATAGTATCTTATATCCTATGAAAAGGTAGTAAAAAATCCTTTCATTTAGATTAAAAGATAGATCATAGACAGATTTTTAGAGATAATAAATTCTCTGCTTTTAGTCATTCATTTCAGTAGCTTAGGCATCTCTGGATAGCTGAATTGTGGCAAGCTGGCCAAACACATCCTGGGAATTTATGGGAATGATGCAGAACAGGGGCAATGCAGGTGAAGGAGGAGTTTCTTGCAGGCTCCCAGTGCAAACTGGTCCAACGGGAGGAAGGGATGCTTTTAAAACACCCTGTTTCTGGGAGGACTAGTCCCCTAAAGCACCTGCATTCAGCAGCGCCTTTGAAGAATGCTTTGCAATCTGTGAGCACAATCTCATTCCTGTTCAAACTGCACATTAGACGGAGGCCCGAGATTGGCTGTTTGGTGGCAGTCTTTAAAAGAAATGATTTATAAACACAAACTGTAGCTAAATTTTGAAGGGAACTGGATCTGCAGACATCAATGGCATGATTAGAAACACCATGGGGAGTACATGCATAAAGCTTCTTTTAATTCTCGGCTTTTCAAGCATTTAATGGCTTGACAGCAACATTTTAATAACAGCCGACTAGGCCCAGTTTTGGCATGCACTGCATACGGAAACAGCTTCTGGAACTTGTCCATGGAACAGTGAATTCCGTTTCTGCAGGCTAGAGCTCATGTGGAGATAGAGCACTTGGAATTCAGGACACTTTTCCACTGCTGGGTGCTTGGGAACGTTACATGTTCCCCTTACCAAGGCGTTACCACCCCTCAGCAGGGGGCTGTGCTGAATTAATTCCTCAACACGCATTTTCTTCCAAAACTGACTTCACGGAGCAGCACTGAAGAAAGCTGTGCTGCAGCGATGAAGTTTTGGGTCTGGAATCTTGTGGCGGTCTCTGAGCCTCCATCAGAGACAAGGCAGAACGGGCACCACATCTGGAGACCCTTTGAAAGGACTCCTGAATACCAGAGCTCCTGTCAGCAGTTACTGCCTTTAAAAAAAGAAAGAGATCTGACCCCTCTAAACCTTGGTTTTAACTTGTAGAAGGGAAAGCGCTTTAAGGAAATTAAAAAAAAAAAGAAGGCATTTTAAACTCATTCAAGTTTCAAAGGATTAAAAAAAATTGTATTTCGTGATACTACCGTATCTTTGATTCTCTCTAGTGTTGCATTTCGTACAGTGGCTTAAATATGAATATGGTTATGCAAAGTGCTACAGGAACAATATGTATCAATAAATAGTTCATTTTAGGAAAGTGAAAATTAGGGATTTTTAGACTGTTAAAATGGAATCACTGCTTAGGCCCTGGCATGCAATAAGACATCAGTCTTCCATCAGACTACATGTAGGCTTAGACCAAAACAAGTATCTGAATAATGCTTTGCTTTGTCTCAGTTGTTGATTTTCTTTCATTCTCTTTGTGGGATGTTGCTGATCTAAAAAAAGAGGAAACGGAATTTAAAAATATATGTTTCTATTGAAAGAAACTTCCAGGGCTTTTTAGCTTTTGTAAATTCAAAATCTCGAAGAAATTTGGTCTTTCTATATCTGTTTCCAAAAGGTGGAAAAGAACACTGATTGCTAATAAATAGCGAAAAAACCACTGCAGTGGGAATTAGTTTAACAAGATATTTCTCAGTATTATGTGTTTTTACATTGGAAGACATAAGAGAAATAAACTTTCAATCATCGTGTTTGTACCTTAGTATAGCAGAAATTGCTCACCACTCGCCCAGATTTGTCCACTGACCTTGTTAAATATATGTGGGCTTTTGCAGGCAAGTGTCCTAAATATAGAAGCAAATTGCAAATGTTGTTTGACCAAATGGTCTTAGGTTGGCTGGGAGATTCTGCTTGTGCAGGCTTCACCAAATGCTGGAAAACAAATTAATTTACCTGCCATTTGAGCATAATTAGCTGTTAACGTGGAGCAACACAGGCGAGCAGAGATAGCCAAAGACACAACTCAAGCTTAGTCCGAGCTATACCATGAGAGTGGTTGTGTGCTTTAAATTTTGCTGTAGAGATTTCTCATTCTTTTGGCCGGTTTCCTTCCCTGTCTGAGCCCTGGTCGCAGCTCATCTGTTTCTCAGGGCTGTTCTGGCTCAGCTTTCTCAGGGCTGGCTCAGCTGCCGGGGGCGATGTTGCACCCTGGCATCGAGCGGGCGCTGCCAGCTCCAATTCCCAGGGACCCAGCATGGCATTCCCTCAACAAGTTCAGTCACCAGGTTAGGCATCTCTTAATCTAAAGAATCAGGAAGAGATTTTAATCTAAAAAATCCGTTGGAGACAAAGATCTGCACCATCCCTTTAACCCTCTGCTGGCTCTCAAAGCAGGTTAAACAAATTGTTTGATAAACTTAAAAAATTATGGATGTGGTGAATAATTGTGCAATAAAATGGCAGTGGAGAAGGGGAGGTTCCTTTAATTGGATTATGAGTGTTTTGAGCTGAATTTTTAAGGGAGATATTCCTTGGTATTCCTTGGTTTCTGTATTACTGATAAGCACAGGGCAAGGACCCTCTGGATCCCTATGCAAGTAATCAAACATAATACTTTCAGTATTAACAAATTTCAAAGCTGAGGTCATTTATGCACGTGCTTATTTTTAAGCATGTGAATCATCCCATTGCCACCAAATATAAAACTCCTTTGGAAGTGCTTGACTGGATTAAGATAACCATTAGAAATTGGAAAAACTTAGGTGTCAAAACCTGGCTTTTTCTCGCATTATTTTGGCCAAAATAAGCCATACAACAGAAAATGTATTGAAGTCCAAGTGAACTGACTTAAAATCTTTTGAAACTCTGACTTCAAAAGCCATGTAAAAGGGGGAGCACCTTTAAATCAGTGGCATTCTTGCTGATAAAGTATGTGCTTACTCCTAATATCAGCACTGCTTTCAACCCTTTGCTTGGTTGTCTTCCACTGAGTGGAAGCTGCACAAAAGCACTCAAAATGTACAAAACATAAGCACCAAAATTGGAAAGACTTTCTTTTATTTCTAACAGAAAAAAGGAATATCAACATACTCCCAACAAATCCTTGCCTTCCATTGGCAACAGTATATTTTAAAATACAGATGGTTTTAAAGATGTTTTTCAGCCCTTCCATTTGGATTTCTCCCAAGATTAAGTGCATTAGGTTGCTACTCTGTTGATTGCAATGGTTAGATTAGGGATCTAGGTGACTGGTTTTGAGATGAAAACATGTATAAAAGCAGGTTTTAGATGTTTATTACATTTCACTGCTCCCTTTAAGGTAGTAAAGCCCCACATTTCAATGTAAAGGTATTTACAGCAGAAAAACCAGGACCAAAATAAACAGATAAGATTTGAACAAAACTGATCACTCAACAAATCTATATGATCCATAGACTTTAATCCCTCTTACTAGAGAATCTTCTCTGAGTTCAGAGGCATTGTTTGCTTTAGTTCCCTAAAAAATGCACATGATGGGAAGAGGTATGTTGATAATAATGTGCTGTGAATAGCATGAAGGCATTCTGTGCACAGCGTATCATATCATCCATCATTAAGTTTTTCTTCTCCCTCTCTTGCTAATGGCAGTGAATCAAACATTTAAATGCATTTGTTAGTCCTACGTGCCAGTGTAAGAGTATGTGGAGCAGGAAAGACACAGATTGTGTGGTACAAAATTAGGCTATAAAGTGCATTTTAAACTGGAGATTTAGTAATGGACACAGCAAATGAAATCAGAAAATTAACATTAGAATTTGCACTTTAAATGCTTCCTAATTGGCACCTCTTGGGATCCGTTTTGAACTCACCCAACATGATTTTTTTCTTTTTACTGAAAACAGTCAGTTTGGGCTGACAGCACCTGGGTCATAGTGAATGAGAGATGATGATGTATTTGGCAGCTTTTCTAGTTGAGCACTGACAAGTCTTGTTCTCTAAAGAAAAAAATCAAAACATATCAATCCACATGCTCACTGTACTGAGGAACTTCGTTGTCATATCTTTCAAATTGTTTTAATGTTTCAGCACTGCAGAAGCGAAGGCATAACAGAAGGAGACAACTATATGCAGTTTCACTTTGTTGAAAACAACTACATAAGGAAAGCAGAACATAACTAGCAGAGTCCTGATAAGGTCATGTCAAACAAATTAATAGGAGATGGAAAAGAAAGGCTTAAAAATCATTCTTTAAAGATGATAGTCCTGCTGGATGGAAAACTAGTTGGGCCAGCCAGTCCAGTCCTTCTCCTGACTTACTGCCTTATATGTCCCCAGGATCCTGTGCTGTCTAGATGTGTGTTTACTGATCCTTTTCTGGAGTGTTTTGTGTGTGTGCTGACCCGATCTGCCATCCAGACCTCATTAGAGCTGTTAACTGACTCTGATCCAAAAAGCCACCTCCTGCCCCCTCTTCCAGATGAAAGACAAGACAAGAAGGACGTCATGTTGGCTTAAAATTATTTTTGAGTGCAGAATGCCTGAGTTTCCAGAGTGTGCACCACTTCCAGCAGCTCTGCATAGTCTTCAGCAGCTGGAAACCCGTCTTGCCGTTGCCTGGATTTGTTAAGACATCAAATAACCTGGGGCTGATTTTTTGGTAGTAGTTTTAAATCACGGTGCTGTATCACTGCTGAGTTACTGATCAGCACTGTGGCCTCAAATGGACTCCCTATGATGCCATCCCCCAAGCCCACAGGTAGTAGAGGGAGGATGTGCAGGAGGGAATCTCGCCCTTTCCTGTTGGGAGAAGGGTTGATTCCAGCCTTAGTGTGGGGATAAACGCTAAGAATATGTGAAGACTATTGGGGAAGGGCCCCTTGTGCTCCCCTGACCTGTCTGCACCGACAGAAGGGAGCATGTGCTAAAAGCCCCCACAGAGATGATTTCCAGCCTTAGGTGAATGCTACAGATCAGGCAGTTCCTTTAATTCTGGCTTCTGGGTGGTCACACAGTAACTGTACAGCACTTCTGTATTTTTTCTTGCGAGAAAACTTTACAATTATATTTATGAATACTTAAATTCTCTGTTAGAGTGAAGAAAAATAATTTTGAATAAAAATGTGTAGTGGGCTTCTTACTGTTTTAAACAAAAGGGACCAAAACTGCAAAACTTATTCATAAATATGGCTGAGCTTAATTGAAGGAATTTATTAACTAAAGAATATGATAAATATATAATAATTTTTTTTTTTGTATTACCACCTTTGTTTGTTGCGAAGAAATTGAGAGTCAAGGGGCAAAGGAGGACAGAACAGTAAAAGGACAGCCTGATATAAAAAGTTGCAACAATAATATCTGTGACCTTGAATTTGCTCATTCTGCTTCATTCTGTTAAACTGCTCAAGGATTACTCATTTTAGGAATCAATTTTTCTTTTCTGCATTGAAAATAATCGAGTCAATAGGTTTGTGTTTAAATATAGCCTTGTTTGCTTCCCTGTAACCTGTTGCTCAGTTCTACTGACTAAATGTCCTGAGGCACAGTCTTCTCATCCTTTTGTCAGTGGAATCTACTTAATTATTCACCTTAGAGCAAAGATGTTACAATTATAGCCTTCCCTTTGTGCAAGTAACCAAGTGTCTCTTTGACTGTTATGTTAACTGTTTAAGAATTAAAATATCTGCATATAAATCTGGCCCCTTTATTCATGTGAATTCATGGGGCCCTGTTTCTTAGCTGAGAAGTTGGGGTTTAATCTGATAACTGCTGTTTTACAGATCACATAGATGAATCTAAAATTCTGATTTGAGAAGTGTGGGAAACTATCTACACATTTGTTTTTATTTTTTTTTCAAAGGATTTCTGTGGGCTTGGGATGTGGTGCTCTCTTTTTCTTCTGAAGTGATTTACCATTCTCTCCCTTCTATCCTCAACAATATGTGTGAAAAGAGCTGCCACTTCTAACAATTCCTGGTCCTGAAACTTTCCTGCAGATTTCCCTGTGTTTCCTAGTCCTCTCCCTTCTAGCAAAGAAGGAGTCTGGAGTGTATTCCCCGTTGTTTGCAGCAAAAGTTTATTAACATATTTACATCATTTACCCCTGTTTGCGCAGGGTGGGAGGGGGCAGAGATCCTGCTCACACAGATCTATAATCAACTCCAGTTGACTGAATTAGTGATAGAATTATTACTGTGTTTCTACTGCTCTGCAGTTTTTGGCATTCGGTGTTTTTGTGTGTGTGAGTGCACGATAACAAAGTTCTGAAGCTTTTCTTATAAAAGACTCACAAGTGTGGCGAAACATCTTGAGTTGGAAACTCAAAGTGAGTGTTCTCTAAGCAGCTGCGGATTTTAAACGCCTCATTTTCCCACTTTAATTGGGACAACCAGTTTTCAGGCACCACAAACTCCAGTTTGGGACCTGCAGGAAATGAGGACTCAGCACCTTGGGAGGACTGGTCCCTGATCAAACAGCTCTGGGTTCATTGAAATCATTCTCTGTGCTCATGACATCATGCCATGCTTTTCAATCCCAAGGTTGTTTTTTGTATTTAGTATAAAGGTCATGTTAGGATTAAAAACAATGAACAGCTCACAGCGTGCCTAGTGACCCTGTGAGAGAAATGGTAACGCATTTCACAGTAAAATATACGTCTGCTAAGCACTGTGCTGTGTCCAAGAAGTGGAATTTTCTAATTACGTAGTCATTTTGAGAAGGAATGTGCTTGTTAGGACCAGGCCAGGTGTGCACTTGTGATGGGAGCTGGAAACACTGTGTAATTACACACCTTGCATAATATAAAGTTTACAATAGCCATACAATTGATGCAGCAAGATGTAAATACAACGAGTTAAAGTGTCTGAAAGGACACCTGTAATCTAGCCTACAGCTAGTACAATTATGTTTGAAACAGTCTTGCATTAAGATTTATTAGCATGTTAAAGTTGCCACTATTCTGAAACAGGGAAAAAAAGGAGAAATACTTCAGAAAATTATTTGAACAATGTATTTTCAATGACAAATGAAAGTTATTTGAGGAATCTTCCTGTAGTTTCCTGGAGAGAAGTCACAGTAAAATCACATTTCTTTAAATATTCAGTTCAGTAATTATGCGGTAGTTTTCAGTGAATAGGTTTTATACTTCTGCATTTGTAAAGGACTTGTATAGCATGTGTCTGTCCAAAAGTTCACCAAAACTTCTGCTGAATTGCAACAAACGAAAGCCATCAGAGCAAATTTAGGGAGAGGAAGGGGAAAAGGATTTCTGCCCTGCATAATCTAAGGTGATTTCCAAAGTGCTTTATTTGTAGGGTGTAGAGATTTGAGCTGAAAGAGATCAGCAAGATCTCTCCAGTATTACTGAAAAACTCTTCTTGTAAAGATGTTGTTCCTCAGCATGACTCTGAGCCCTGCCAGATGACCCATGGAAGCAGGGCCAAAGAGTCCGTGCCTCTCCGTGTGTTGCACAGCCATTCCTGTCACAAGGTGCCCGTGCTCAGCTGTGTGATGCAGGAGGGAACGAGACCTCTTGATCCTGGTACCACCCCTTGCCCAATCTCCCTGCCTTGGGCATTCAGCCCCTTCTCTGCGGTGTCACTGGTCCCATCCTGGCCCCAAGGACTGCCAGAGCCCCTCCAAACGCTGTGCAGTGCAGGTCCTTTGCCCTTTACCTCTGTTTAGGGCCACTGTTTCTAAAGCCCAGGGCCCTGGAGCTCCGTGTCTGCCCTGCACCCAGGGGACCCGCGTGGCCCCGGGGAGCAGTGAGGGGGTGACTCAGAGCCAGGCACCCGTGACCCAGAGCCAGGCAGAGCACCGGGATGTGCTGGGGCCTGTCTGGGCTCTCCCTGGGCACAGGAGGGGTTGTGCTGGGACAAGCAGCTGGCACAGGAGCTGGGAGTGCCCAGCCATGGCCCGCTTTGCCATAGCCTTGCCCAGGCAGGTCACCCCCTGCTCTGGGCCACTCCACACCTAGAAGTGAGGTGTGTGTGCAGGTGTGTCATACATAGACGTGAGGGCTGTTTGCATGAGCAAGCACCATCCTGGGAGAAGCTCCCAGGGCAGCCACACTCTGCAGGGCATGGATAACTTCTGAGCTCTGTGTCTTTTATAGCTTAAAGCCTTGTGCAGGTCTTGGGTCTGCATCAAGGACCTCCCTTTTAAATCTGTGTTGTTTTACTGTCCTGCTCTTGCAGTTCTTCTCTCTCATCACACCCGATTCACTGTGATGCTGAGTTTGCTTCAGTTCTGTTTGGGATATTCAACCCTTACCTGTCCCCCTTCAGTCATAAAATTGTGCATAGTAATTATACAAAAGGGAGAAACCGAGTCTCTCCATTTGTCTGGTGGAGGTGGGAGGTTACTGCTCCATTTTCCTGATTTATTTGCTGCTGCTCTGTGAATAATAGAACAAGCCTTCAGGACAGGAACTTAGACCAAGCAATGCTCACAGCATTATTTCCTTCTTTGGCTGTCTGAACCACCCACCAGCTTTCCATGCCTTGAGGTAGGAAAAGGAGTGTGTTGCTGGTGACCAATGTTCCTTGTCCTGCCATCACAAGCAGTTACTGGTGACAATATAAAGTGCCTGTGAAGAGGAAGGCTCATGCCATAGGGGTGAAGTAATAAAAATAAGGGCTATGTATGTTAGAGGTAGTGCTGGCAGGTAACAGGTGGTTTGTGGAAAAGAAAAAGCATGTATCCATGCTCCCTGCCTCTGGAATACAGCACGGAGAGGGGATGGTGGCTAAGCCAGGTGTCTTGTTTGCAGAGATACAGAGATCTGAGTGGCCTGCATTTATCACTAAACTGTAGCTTCCCCCAGGCACTGGTGAATGATTTAGCAATGGCAGTGGGAAAGATGAGCAGCACAGAGCCAGGCAGGGTGTGATGCCCAGGAGGCTTGGGAAATCCAGGTGCCCTGAGCTGCCCGTTAGGGGCATTTCCATGTCTCCAGGAGCTGAGGCTGCTGTGAGCAGGGGATGGGAACTTGGCTGCACTGTTTGATCACGATCCATATCCATCAAAGCGGAAAAATGACAAACAAAGGGTTCTTTTTACTCATAATTTAGAAGGAAGTGTAAAATCTGGTGTGACAAGTTTAGTAAAATAAAGGCACAGGAAGGAGCCATTCAGTGCTTGCATGTGTCCCATAAAGAGGAGCAGTTCTCCTTGGCTCTGACCACTGCCTTGTAAATTTAGGAAAATAGCTATTTGGCAAACAAACAATTCTTTTAATCTTTCTTTGCCCAATTATTATCATAATTTATTAACTCATCTTTTCTTTCTTCCTATTTGAATGTAGTTTTTGAATTGAATGTGACTGACATGTAGGCAAATAGAGTTCAAGACAGGGCAACAGGTTTGTTGGGAAAGGTGAAAGGAGAGAAACAGGAGATAGAAATTAGGACTTTGTAGTGGAAATATGGAAACCTGCATAGGAAGGGAGTTGATGGGAAGGTGGGACAATAGTGCCTTGCAGAGGATTTGTACAAAGCATGGTGTACAATCCTTGCTCATTTGACCTGCACTAAACATTTATCAACTCCTATCATCATTTTGGCTCCATTTTACAAAATTGGGATTGAAAATTTTAAAATTAGGAATTAGCACCATGTGACCATCACTGGAAGAGGATTGTATTGTGCAAAATATCAGCTGAAATGTTTCCCTCCCACCAGCTGAACCCACGTTAAAACTGTGTCTCCTTTTTGTGTGAAATTCTTTGCCTGCAAGGAAGGGATCTTTGTTGTCTCTCTCCATCACAGGATGGAGAGAAGAGAGCAAAGAAGGATGAGGTTTTGGGTATTTTTTGGAGAAGAGTGAAAAGCTCCCAAGTTTTATTGTATTTGTGAGAACTAAAGGGCTTTTCTAAGTTTTTCAAAAAGGGAGATGACCTGGTTACCATGTATAAGTGCCTTCAGGGCAAGGCATGCAATATATGTTTCTAATCTGGTGAAGAAAGAATAGGAAGAACCAGTGACTGGAAGAGGAGCAGCTGAAGTTCACCTTAGAGGGAAAGCATCGAGTAACAGGGCACTAAGCCTTGAGGGGGAAAAAAATTATGAAATGAAATAATAGTTTCTCATCTTGGTCAAGATGTCATTCTAAGAGAAGAGTTTTATTCAAACACAGATGATTGGATTTAAAGCAGATTGCAACAGATAAGGGGAATATCTCAAAATTCAGGGGTGGCCTGATGGCCTAGTGGAGCTATCTGTGGCTTTCCTAAATTGGTTATGGTCTTAAATAAATTAGAGACATGTCGAGTTGGAATAGCAGACCTCTGACTGTCTTCCTTTGCCCACTCTGACTCATACAATCTCTGTAAAGATATCTATATTTTGAGGGTGGGAAGGGAGTCCTGTGCTTTTAGTTTACCAAACATGTCATACTGGATTTTACACTTTCCTGTATATTACAAGAAATCTAAATCTAGCAGTTGTGGCCAGATTCCAGTCCCTTTACATCATTTAGGTGGATAATTTGTTCCACTGTGTTTTTCTTTCTTCTCAGCTGTACCTTCTCTTTGAAGCCTCCAGCTACTGGATTGGGGAGGTAAATTATAGTCTTCCTTAGTCCTGAATTGTGCCTCTTGTTTCAATTTTTGGAACTCACATAATTGATTCATTGCAGGATTGCTTGCATTCATAGGATTAAATAGCTGGAACCCCTTTTCACAGAAGCTGCTGTGTGAAAATTGTTATGATACTTAAAAATGATCTTTTAGTACTTCCTTTCTTGGGGCTACAGGAGAAACAATGTCTTCTCTGTGCCATTAAGTGCAAAAAAGGTAGTTGCTCCGTTTTCAACATGTGCACTCGTTGGATTGGTGTTGCTTCTTTGGTATATGTGCAGGTTTTAAAGGGTTATTGACCCTTTTTGCTTTATTTAGTGACAGAGATACCTGTGTGATAATTTGGCTCTGAATACTCATCATAGAATCCTAGATATCTGCTTTTATCTTTTGCAAAATTTCGTACCCATCTGATATCTCCAAGGTACCCATCAAACATGGAGAAGATGAAAATGGATCTTACTACTGTTTTAAAAGAGGAAAAAACAAGGGAAAATCTTCCCTTTTTCAGGACTGGGATGGAAGGTTAAAATCCTCTCAGACTTTCTTTTAACTGAAGGTGTCTTGTTCAGGCCACCCTCACACAAGTATTGAAAACTGCAGTGTCTTTCTCATCTGCTCAGTGTGAGCATCCCTTTAATACTAATTAATGCCTGTTTGTGATGGACACCTGCAAACCAAGGTCAGGATTTTGTAGACTGCATTATTTTATTATCTTTGTGTATTTCTAAGGAGCTACTCTGGACAGATTTATACCATTAATACTTTTTCTTTTTTTTACACATGTTTAGATTTTTCTGTCCTAAACACAAACATATTTAGAAGAAATAAAAATGCAAATGAAGAGCTGGTTTGTGTTTGGTTAGTGAACAGAGCAGGAAGTGTAGATGTGCAAATGCCCAGCAGGCTCAGGGGTTAAACCTCCTCCCTTTAATTTTTACAATGGGTTCTCAACAACCAGTGTAAACAAAACTCAGCAAATTATTCCTTGTGCTGTGCTCAGCTGTCCAATGGCATACTCCTTTATTTCATATTATATACATGCTGCTTGAAAAGTAATTTAGGCAACTGGGGAAGTGCTGTGTGAGATGCAGAGGGAGTCTTAACCACCAGGAATTAACTTAAAATTTTAAGCTGTATAGTATACAAGTCACATAACCAGGAAGTCATTATTTTAGTCAATTCAATGAAGTGTCTAAGGCCTGGAGAAGAAAGTTAATGTAAAATTCATAAAAGAAGCCTCTGAAAAATTTTGCACATAGGAAATCTGCTTGGAAAGCCCTGATTTAGTCCTGCCACATTCAAGCCACTCCAGCAGCTGAGTTTTACAATTGGACTGGGTCAGGAAGGTGCATGATTTGCCCAAGAGCATCTTAGGGAAGGAAAGACCAACGTGTTCCAGAAACAACAGGTTGGCCCAGCAAAGCAGATGGTCTTTGAGGTGGCCTGGAGTTTTGCATCCAGTCTCACCAGTGAGCAAAACCAGGAGCTTCTTGAAGAGACAGGGGGGTGGGATGGAATAGGAAAAATCAGAGACAAAGAAAATAAAAATAAAAGTTTAAAAATCCTGCTGTGGGTTTGGCAGACAACAAAGAAAACAGAACTGGATGAAGGCAAGCCTTTGTCACAAGAATTTTCTTCTGAAAAACATGGCTTTAACCAAACCTTGGGATAGTCCAGACTTTTTTTCCCCTCCCCTTACAAAATGTTGAGGGGTTTGATGAAATTTTATTAAAAAGAAAAAATTAGTGAAAATTTTTGACTTTCAGGGTAATTTTTTTCCTTATAAAATGTATATTAAGAAAGGTTCAACAGTCAACATAATAATAAACCAGTCTTAGTTCACTGAAACTGATTGACTAAATTTAAATTTTGCTGAATTATTCCCTGTTTTAAATCCCATTGGTGCTGATATTTTGTCTTTTTGTCCTGATCCCAGATTATTATTATTTAACTTATATGTTTTGCTTTATAAAAGGTTATTTATCAACAAGCTCTCTTCAGAAACTGCCCTGAATTGGTCCAGCTGAGTACGCAGCACCGATGTGCATATAAGGTTGTTCTTGCATTTACTCTTTCCTTCTCACTCTTACACAGCAGCTTCCAAACATGCATTTCTGAAACCAACCACAGTGGGATTGAAAGCCCAACAGGGATCAGTTTAATCTGTTTTTATGAGAAGGATCCTGTGGGCTGCAGTGGGTGCTGTCTCTAACACTGAAGTAGAGCTGTGCATCAGAGCTGCACTTTCTGCAGGTGGTGTAACACAGGATTGAAAGTTAACACACAATCCTGTCCACTGGCTGTAAGCAACTGTATTTAGTTGCATTTTCCATGGAATTTCCTCCTTCCCCCTCCTCCAGCTCAGCATTAGTTGGTATATTAGTCCCTCAGCCACTGTAAGCAAAGGATTACTCAAGCACATAACGTGCAGCAGAAATGTCAGACTTCTGCAATCACCTGTAATCAGTCACAGCTCATATCAAAGAGGCTGGAGCTGCACTATAACTGGCTTGGAAAGTGCATGTAATGCAATCACCTTCTGTGCATTCAGTAAAGGATTCTATATTTTTGAAAAGCACCTTCAAACTAAGGATTTACAACAAGGTCCTCTTGAAATGCGTTGCCACGTCTATCCATTTGTCCTGCAAAAGGAACACGTAATTTTTGCCCATTTAAGAGAAAAAAACCCGCCAAGCATCGATACCTCCCCAGGATTCTGAGGCTTCTCTTCTTGTTTCTCTAGTAAATGTAATTGTGGTAAGTTGAGACGTTATGGTTTATCCCTGTCAGAGGCCAGACACAACTCTCAAAGCCTTGAGGGAAGTGTGATGGGCATCAAAGTGGGTCTGGAAGGACCTCATGCAACCCCTGGGCGACTCGTTGTGCATCCATGCTTTAACAGGAAGCTTTCTTTGTTCTAAGATTTACATTTTGTTTTCTGCAGCAGGCTTTGTTTCTGCTTGAAGAGTTCTTCTCCTCCATGGTTAAAAAGTCTCTTCTTGCTTGCTGCTGGCTGTGCAGTGCCCGGTGAATGAGTTTTGATAATTTCTGTTGGGATTAATTAATTAATTGCAAATGTCTTCAGGCCAAATTGTGAGTTTGCATGTCAGGATGCTGTACATAATCAACAAAAATCACTCAGGGGCTTGACATTATGGAGGTTACATGGAGACTGTGAGAGGAGCACATTCATTCCATATTAGTCAAAACTTTGTATATGTTATTTATAGACCAATTCCTATTTTATGACTTCTCATAGTCAGAAGCACAGATTTAAGATGAAATGTTAGGATAATAACCAAAGCAGCAAGATGATTCCTTTAATTGAGCCTATTTGATGGAATTGCAAAATTTTTTAATAGAATGACTTAACAATAGTAATTGAGAAGTAAGACTGTGGAAGAAACAAAGATCCATGGTAATATTTCAGGTTAGATGGAACACTGCTATCCCAAATGAATGAGCACTAATGAAGCATTGTATGAACTTCCATAGACTGGCTACACCAGCTGAGTGAAGGGCACAGGATACATGATAAAGTTCAGAGAAAGATCTTTAATGTGGATGTTATCATCACCAACTGACCCATGAGAATAAACAGTGCGTGAGACACATAAAAAGCATTTTTAAAATTTATAAACCTGAACATTTTGGCTTCTGTCCTGATCCTTGATTATTGGGTTGTGGTTTTTGGTTTGGTTTTGTTTTGTTTTGTTTTTTTTTTTATTATTTAACTGACATGTCCTGTCTTATAAAAAGCCTATTCAGAAACCACGCTGCGTTAGTACAGCAAAGTTGAGGCAAACTCAGCTGCACAAAGGCTTTATGGTCTATAACAGGAGGCAGATTTTCTGAATGTCTTATATTTGCACTTTGAAATCATCAGTTTAAATCCCCTTGGCAGTGAAAGCATTGTTGTTTCTGCTGGATTCACCACTTTCCTCGGTCAAGGACTCTGATCTTGCTGGTTCAAGTAGGTGCTTATGGTTTTGATCCATAGAGTGTTTCCATCTCTGTCCTACCCTGAGTTTCTTGGGGGTTTTGCCCTATTAGTGAGTGCAACTCATTGATGTTAAGTGTGCAACGTACCCACACCCAGTATGTTACCAGTCAGTAGCCAGTTTTCCCCCAGTAGGGCCTGAGGAAAACCTACCAGGCTGGCTTGCCTTTCCCTGAGCAGCAGTGCTGTGTTTGTACTGTTTTCATTTCAGGAGCAAAGAATCTGACTCTAAAGCAAAAAAAAATATGGAAATTTGCAAGCAGGATACCTTTGGTGTTGCTGTCTGTGGTTTTATTTATCACTATGTGACAAATACGTGAGCGCTGTGTGTGCTCAGGCTGGCATAGGCAGTTAACAACCACTGGAAGAAGGCTGAGGAGAAACAAAAATCTCAGCCACCCAGCATGGCTGTTCAGAAACTTAAAAACCTCTAGAAAAGTTATAGTTAAACAGTTTTCAAAAAGAGAAGGGGGAAAAAAAAAAAGCAACCATCAAAAACTACTACACTTTGAGATAACCTGGAACAATTTTACGTCTGACTCTGGATTCCATCAAGCTCTTCTACAACCTTACTGTCCATAAGCCACAGCATTCGAAAAGTAAGTTCTTGCTGCCCCTTCCTTTCTACCGTGGGTCAGAAGAACTGTCCTCAGTGCACGAGAAATGATTTATTTTACGTGTTCATCCAAACAGATTCTGAACTTGCGCTTTTAATGCTCGATGATAGAGCCTAAGACTTTGCAGACTTTGTGCTATTTACATTTTTGGCTGGATGTTTTGGTTGCATAACCAGGTGCACATGGAAATCTGGCACGCAGCAAAATGCTCTAAACATGCGTGAAAATGCAGCATATGGTTGGTGAGGTTGAACAGTATTTAAAGGTTATCTTTGCTGTCAACATTTAAGATTTTTAAGGATGTTGCTGTAATAACACCAAAGCTGTGTCTGGTTGACTTGAAAACTGTACTCCAAGAAAGAAGCTTTGTCTTGGCCTTTGATATCAGGATTTTGTTAAAAAGGATGTAAAATAGTAATTCAAATGTGGGGGGTTTTTAACCTGTGAATGTTCTTTCGTTCCAAGCACTTGACTATAGACTTTCATAAGCATTAGAAGTAGGTGGGACAAATGCAGCTGTCATAGAAACTGGGTGTCATTGACTAGAATTGGCCAGTTGTGCCTGCAGTTATTTGATTTATAAGTATATTTATCTTTTGTGCATGTGGAGATTAGACATATACTATGACCGTGTTGGAGCATATATTTCACTAAATCAAAAAAGTATATGTAAACAGATGCCATAGTAAAATCTGCTGTTAAAATTCAGGGTACAGACAATATTCCTAGATATTTTCCAGGGATATTAGAGCTCCAGAAGGCAGCATCACAACTTGATCTCCCTTTCAGCTCTCTAGAATTTGTTTTTCAAACATCAGGGCCTGGACAAGCAAAGCAGAAATGGGAGGAAAGACCTACTTTTCAGCTCTTGCAGTGTAAAAGGGTTGAAGTAGCACGAGGGACTCCCTGGAAGAGAAGGGAGGATGCTTCCAACCCAAGTACTGCAAAAGGTGACCATAAAACTGCCCTCCAGAGGGCTTGTGTTATATGTTGTCCATGGGATGGACATCCCTCGAAGCATCCTTTGAAATCACAGTCATCCTGATAAACTCTGATTCCCACTGTATTTTTGGGATTGCTCTATATGTAATCTTGTTCTTCCTGATCTTTCACATTTTCACTTGGCCCAACATGGAGCTCTCCCCACTGGAGGAGTTGGAAGGTAATCTATCTCTTCATGGTCCAAATCTGGATCACATTCATGGTTAGGCCCTCACCCTTTAATCAGTCCCTGTTTGCAAAATCCCATCTTTCACAGTATTCCACAGGGTGGGTTGGGTTTTTTTTGGTTTGGTTTTCTTTTTTTTATTTATTTGTGGACTTCATCTGGTACAAAGGTTTAAACTACAGAAGTAATTTAAAATATCGTGGCATTTCCTTTCTTAATTAATCCCAACTGTTTTCCTTGGTAGTACAGAAAGTATCAGTATTTGATGAGGACATTATGCCTTCATCACTGGGGCAGTGGATTCTTCCTGCCGAGTCTGTAAACAGCAGACAAGCCACAGAGTTCAGCCTTCATGTTCTGGTTTTCATTAAGCCCAGACTAGAGGAGCACCCAGCTGTGTCTTCCTGTAAGGTCTGTCAGTCTTCCAAAGCTTGTTAACATGCTAATATAAAAGGAAATAGGGCTGACTTCAAGGAATTTACAACTAGTCTTAAACTTCAAAGACTAGAGCTACATCTCTTCAATTCAACAACAACAACAACAACAAAAATCCTATCATAAAAGTTCTGTTACCCTACGAGAACAGATCTCTGTACATTGAACACTTGAGCCATAATATATGATGCCACATTTTTTTGTTGCAAGTTGCAACACAAAGCCTCCTTGCAGTTGTGAAACTTTGTTCATAGCTGGTAGGTTTGATCAGAGACAAGATAAATTGCTGTCCAGCCCACAATTAGAATATCAGGAATGAAGTTGTCAATCTCTCCTTCCCTAAACCTGTTTTCTATGTAAATGTTTGCAGTGGGATGGTGGGTTGGGTTTGAACAGTAGGCAGCATTCTCAGGTGGCAGGAACTGGAAGAACTCCGATGACTTCAAGGGAATTACTCCTGTTCTTAACATCTGAACATTTGGCTCAATCTGAGGAAACATCTGCAGTGCCATCTGAAGATGTTCAAACAAGGTTGGACACATTCTGGTTGATTTTCATGGAAAAAAAGAGCACTGTTGTGTGGAAGCAGGGTGAGGCACCTTTTTGAGCTGAAGAATGACTCACTGTTCTCATTCCATGTGGGCAAAGGGACGTGCAGGAAGGATTATATGAGGCAAACACTTAGTGATACTTCCCCAACCTCCAGTGATTTGAGGATTAGGGACTTCCTGAATTGGGATCAATATTATTTATGTCAAGAAGCAATGAATGATTTTTTTTTTCCATCTCCTACTGTATCTTTTCTTTAGTTAAATGGATAACATGAAAGATTGATTGCAAATGCCTCTAACTCCTTGGAGTGCTCTCTGCTCCTATTGGAGCCTATAGGAGCTTTCAGGTCTTGCAGGAACGTAGTGGAATGAGGTCGCACATCCCTGAACTTCTCAGATGGTTACATTTCATCAGTGCTAAGAGTAAGTTGCCATTTTTATCATCTGTAGATCAGATCTCTGATAAGGGAAGAACACCTCAGACATTCAATAGCATACTATTGATGTTGGAAAAGATTTCCATTAACATTCTCCTGTGAAGAAAAAGAAAGCGGAAGAATTTAAATGCATAGAAATAAGAGTTGTTGCACAGCTGAGATAATTATATATTGAAGGGCTTTGGCAGGGACCCCAAGCAATATGTGTCAGGTGACACATCCAGAAGTCATTTGAGGAGATTTCATCATGGGCTTATTTTTTATTTTTATGGAGATTGAACTCTTTGTGTCAAGGAACTATAAGAATTTGTGTGTATTCGCTTAACCTCAAAATTGCTTGCTTTGGTCACCCAGAAATATTAAAAGCAACTCAGTGCAGGAGGATAAAAATGGCAAAGCAGCATATTAAACTCAGCTGTTATTCACACTATTCCTTCTCTGACAGCTTGTTAAAAATGTTGGGAGGACAGGTGCTGCTGTTATACTTTCCTTATTCGGTGCTAATTAGAGCAAACACAGAATCAAAAATGGTTTCTAAAGGGAGCTGATTGTTTTAATAGGAATTAATTGAAAATCCATCCCACAGTGGTGCAGAAGGCCACGGGGAGCAATGTTTAGATTCACTTACCAACCTGTTTTGTGCTCCTTGCAAGTGGAGTTGTTGTGACTGTGTCCACACTGGGAAACCACAGAGAGGGAAGACTGTAGACCTGGATGGTTGGGCTGGTGCCAGAACCAAGCACAGATGTGTCAGGGTTACGTTTTCCAGTTTTCTTTTGTCTTGGGGGAGCTAAAGCAGAGATGGGAAAGGTAACAGGTTATGTATCTACCCTGCTGCTGTGTCTAGAGATAGCGTTTGCAAAGTGACAGCACCTGGGCCAGATGTCCCATAAACTAAGCTTTGCAGGTTGTTTCTCTCGTGCCTTTATACTACTCATGGCTGCAGTCTCCACCCTGTTCAGTTGGCTGAGTCCTCCCATGTGTAGGAATTTCTGCTCTGTATTGGCTTGTGTTGGTCTTATCAAAGGTCACTGGAAAATAACACCCCCCCCAACACAAATAAAAGAGTTCTTATGTAAAAAGCTAAACTGCCCCTTAGAGCCTTTGTTTCGCCAACAGCAAAGCTGGGCATTTAGGCAGTGATGTGCCCTTTTTTTCAATGTTCTTGAAAACCCCATTTTAAGAGGAAAAAAATGATAGGAAAGGCTGCATCAGTCTTGTTAAATTCCTGGGAATGGAGCTAAATATGATATGGTGTGTATCTATTGCCTGCTGCCAAAAGCACCTCAATTTTGTCAGAGAAAAATGGTAGGAGACACTGTGCCATAAGCTGATAAGGTCATATTAAATCAGCTGTCTGTTGAGTCTCACATATTTTATATATAGTCATCCCCTGAGGGTGTTGTGTTCAGCCCCTTGGACAGCCAGCACATAGGTGATGGCTGACAAGCACAGCAAATCAGCTAGAAGGAAACCACACTTTTTTTTTTTTTTTGGGGGTGGGGGGGAAGTGAGCAAATTAAACAAAAAATTCAAGATGACATCATGTTGGAACGATGGTTATGTGACATTGTGGGTGTTTGTAACAACAGTGGAGAACTTTGCACTTAAGACTTTGAAGTGAGGAATCCACAGCCCAGCTGAGACATTGGAGCATGTTTGGGAACAGCCCCCCTTCCCTGCAGGAGTAGTAATGAGGAGCAGCAGGAAAATGGGAAATTAATGTTAAAAAGGAAATCAAGTTCCGCAGTAAAGTTATTAAAATTATCATAGAATTTGCTTTGGAAAAAAAATAGTTGCTTAATATAGCCTTAAGAATCTGGCACATCCTCGATGATGTTAATCCATCTGCTGACATTTCATCTTGCTCTTATTGGTTTTGTTTCCAGTTTTTTGATACCTCCAGCATTTTAGATGTTATGTTATTGAAGTCATGGGTCTTGTAGAAAACAAATTACCCCATAGAGTTAATTGCACCCATCTCACTCTTTATCTTGTTGAGGTGAACTTCTTATCTGCATTTCATTGTGAAATAAAAAAATCTGTGATAGGAAACAAACATACAAAAAGGGAGCAGAAGTCGATCACCTCTTGCTGTTTTCCCAAGAGCAAAATTAATGAGATAAGCCATTATTGCCTGTCAGGTATTTCTGAACCCCAAATAATCTGGTCCCTGGGTAGACCTGAGGAAACCTTGCACTTTTATGGCAAACTGTAAAAAAATATCTCAGTTGTATTATTTGGAGGGTGCAGTTTGAGATTTTTCTATCTGGACAGCTTCCTTGGTGGAAAAAGATGAAATTAGAGGAAGCTTGGTTCATTTATCATGCTGAAGTGTGGAGCTAGAGAAGGAATACACCTGAACCGATCATCTAAAATTCCAGTTTCACCGGAGTGATTTCAAATTTGGACTGAAAACATCCTGTTTTTCCAGACTTATCCCTTTTCCCTTACTGTCATCTCTGTGCTAGAACTCATATAGAATTTCCAGATTTATTTTACTGGTGCAATACTTTAAATGCTGAGTGTGGGGGTTTTGTTGATTTGGGGGGGGCTGGGGGGTTGTAGCTACTGCGTTGCTGTCGACAGAATAATTCGGGGAACCAGAAAATTAATGGAGTGTGTTGTACACATTTCCCAAGGTGTTCAAGATTCCCTCTTTAAAACAAGCATGTGCTTGTGTGCAGTTATGCTCATGTATGCAGTTATGCTTTGTGGTTAATGTCTATAAGTTCTTTCACTTGATTGTGAATATATGGATTCACTGCTGGAATTAGCGGAGTGTGTGGATTGGGGAAGTCAAGGCAGTAGGGGAATCTGTGGGGAAAACCCAATTGACTGGCTTACCCGAGACTTCTGAAGTAAGTTCCTTAATTTCTTTGTGTTTTCTCTTTTGCTTCAAGGTTTTTCTTTGTTTGTACGTGTTTAATTAGTATCTCAAAAGCATATGCAAACTAGCTGTCTGGCTAAAGATTTTGGAGCACACGGGAGTGGATGAAAGTGGTTGAGGAATACAAAGGAGCACCTACAGGGAAAACGTGCTTTTAACCCCTGTCCCTTCATTGCCAACAAGACAGAGTAGAACCTGGATCTGCTGAAGCCGAGCCTAAAACTTCACTCTCTGTGGCCAGGGTTTCACCTCAGGTGAAAATATATATTTGTCAAAGGTCCAACTCCTCGATTGGTTGTAGGAGTGTCCCACAGAGATGGCTGGGCTTGAGTGGTGAGTTGTGTCCATAGCCCAGATTATACTGTGGGATGATTTCCATCTATAGGATGGCCAGGAGGCACTGCTAAATCTGGCCCTCAGAAAGGCTGACACTTTGCATGTGCCACACAGGTTCTCCTTCTCCTTTACTGTCAGCAAATGCTGAATTAGGAAGCTGTTATAAGATCCAGCTTTGTTAGAGAAACATATTCAGATAAGGGGGAATTCAGTGATTTATTCACCGGATGATAGAGCATGAATGGTGTCTGTTTTCTGTGCATGAATCATAATTGACTTTATTATGAAGTTCTCAATGTATTCGTTATTTGAACTGATTTCCTGACTCATTTTTTGTCAGTAGATTGGTTGCCAGCACTTCATTGTGGGTTTCCAATGTTTAAAATTTAAGCTCTTTGTAATGGGTATCCATATCACATGATGTCCTCCTTTTTCCTGATTGGAAAAATGGATTGATGCAAATACTAAAAATGTACTTGACTTAAAAATTCACTTTTTAAAACGCTTTTAAAGTACATTATTTCTAGGCAGAACTTGCTTCAGTGCAACAATCTGAAAACTTGTTCCCTTCCCTTGTCCTGATCAGGCAACATACCAAAATCTTGAGTGACACTAAGGTTTTTGCTCTGGTATTTGCAGAGAGATTGATGTGTAGAAGCTCAGTTGAAGAATCAGGTTGAAAAGCAACTTGAATGCAGTGAAACAGAATATTCACAGGCTTATTTGCAGCTTTCTCTCACTTCTAATAATAAGTGTAAGTGTGGATCACTTGAGCTGTCTCACTCTGCTTCCTGCTCTCTGCAAATTCCTCATGGATTTATTTCTTTCTCTGTAAGGCTGCATGTTGGAAAGCAGGACACTCTCAGGGTAAATTCACCTTGCACGTGTACAGCACTGATCTCTTATCACGTAATTAAGTTGTGACTCAGGAGACTCCCTGCAACCCACACAGCAGTTATTTGGCCCTCTGGAATTCTACCTCCCTTCGAGCAGGATGGTTATGTGGGCTGACAGGGTGCTGGGTGTTTCTAGGATATTCTTTTTAGCTCAGATTTCTCTTCTGTTGATCCCATAGATTTGTCAATAGGTAGAATTTTTAGGGCATAGGACATATCCTACAGCAGTGAAATGGAGGTTGATCTCTTTGACTCTTTGGAACATATATCCTGAGGCTCAAGCTCATCCTAACTTTCCTGCTTCTGTCCTTCATGGGCTGATCAGCTGCTAAATCCATGTATTGATGCCTGTAGAGGAAGACCTTGTGATCTGAAACACTTCTGGGTAAATTGCTGTATTCCCCTAAGTCCTTAATTCATTTCCGGGTCAGGAATAATATCTAAGTGGTGTTTTGGGAAGGATGCATAAAGCTTTGTTTCTCTCTTTTTGATTCTTGCATAGAAATTGAAGTACAATGAACTCTTGATAGAATGAAAAAACTGGTCATGTTTTTCTGCCACGTGTATGTAATTGGCTGTTGAATTGGATTGAGATTTTTGATATTCAAAGCCATGAAACCAGCAGTATCTGCAGCTGGAATAGTATCTTCCCATTTGCATCATGTTTAATTGTTGCAGATAGGTTTCCACAAAGCTTTCACTGATGGACCAAAAAGCTGTTGCTGCTGCTCAGCTCCTTTGAGTATTTCCATCTCCAAGTACTAACAGTGGTGATTTGACTGAGGAAGCAAGTTCATGCCTCTGGTGCTTCACTCACCCGTCAGGGTCATGATACTTTAGGAGACTTAACCAGGGAAGAACAGGTCGAGGTTCTCAAGATGATTGTGATAGTCAGTGATGCTGTGAAGCACAATATTAATGCTCTGGACATTACCCATTCACATTAATTCTGGGATCTCCTGCCCCATTAGTAATTAGTGGAATGTCAGCATATCCTGGGAGGTAGGTAATAACCCTATGCCCAGATATAGTGATGACTAAATATAGCAAACCTTTTGTGTGTGCACTTTATGAGGGGTCAGCCACTGACCATTTTCATTCACATTCAAAATTCTTCCATTAACAAGTGTAAACCAAGCAAGTTTTTATTAGAAAAATCATCAGAGGATAAACAGAATAAATTAAGGTAATTCAGAATGTGTTCACGATGGTTTCCTTTACATGCTGGAATAATAATTGCTATTTTTTTCTTGGTATTCAAAATGTTGGAGAGGAAAGGAAGAAGTGAGAACAAAGCCACTAAGACAGTTTTCACATCTTAAATGTAGATATCATTATCAACCAATTTTTAAGACGTGTTCCTCTAATCCTGGTTTCTGAAAGACACAGGATAAGAGCATGTCTCCAGTAATCTCTGTCCTTGTAGCACCCTAATAATAAGATTTATTTATTCCATATACAAATGCACAATGTGAGAGTTCAGGAAGTTTTAAAATTCCCTCCTGCACAAGCTCTCACTGTTATGGTGAGTGTCTCAATTTCAGAGTAATCCCAGGTGCAGGATCCTCTCTCCTTCAAAGATTTTCTTCTGTTCCTTTTGCAACTGGTCCTACTTGTCTTAGTGTAAATATTCCACTGAACTCTTCCTATAAACAAAGGAAAGAAATCCATGACAAAGCTCTCTCAGCACCTTTTTTTTTTTTAATAACAATATGGTTTGTTATCTTTAAAATCTGCTGAACAATTGAAGACATTCCCATAAACAGCCAAGGCATTCATCCAGCCCCGTGCATGAGCAGCATCATGCAGCACGTTACCTAAGAAACACTGCTCCAAAAAATGTGTGACATGGATCAATAGACCAGTTAGTAAAATTCCTACATTCTGCTTCTTGTTGAAAACGGCTTTCTGAGCAACTTCAGAGAGCAGATCACTGCTAAACAGCTTGTGAAGTGGCTTTCGAAGAGAACAAAATCTCTGCATTTGCCAGATAAAAATTTGGCCAGCCCTGTCCACTTTTCAGATAGAGAAAGTGAGGCATAGAAAAGGTGACTTTCTTCAAGCTCCACCAGTGAACTGGTGGCAGAGGAGGGAGGGAAGCCCAGGTGCACAGGCCAGGAGCCTCGTGCTCCAGCCTCCAGTCTCTTCTGGATAGTCCATCTGCAACGTTTCGCTTCAGCCAGGGAATGTTGGTCCTATGATGCCACATTTTATAATATATATAGAAAGTCTGTACATTTATATATTTAAAAGGTAGGTGGATTTTTTTTCCATGTTAAATTTATAGGTAATTTACATAACTAATTTGTAAGCCAAAGTGTAAATGATGCTCAGCTGAAGTGACCATTTTGACAAGCAAGTGCAAACATTGTCAGAACATTGGCAGATCTGCTTTGGACAAGACTGAGCTTGACAGCTTTTTCTGTGTGCATCTGGGTTTTCTGGGGGGGGGGAGGTAGCAAGGGGAGAGTGTGTTTTGTTTTGTTTTAAGAGCTACTTAAGAATATGGCATTATAACGATCTGGGGTTTTTTAAATTATCCATCTAGCGATGTCATTTTAGATATTAAAAAAGCTGACAGGCAAACCAGAAAGCTGTTGTGGGGGTTTTTTTTTTGTGCTTGTTGTGCCCAATGCTGGTTAAAAAAAAGCAAAACTATTGTGAAACGTAGGATTCTTTCAACCATCTGACCTAATCATTCAGCTCTGGTTAAAGACAATGACCTGGAGCTTGCAAAGACACCTCACACCAATGTTAGATATGGGTGACATGAGGGATTGGAATTGGAAGTGAGGACATGAGCATTTTAAAATCAGAGAAATATGTGAAGTACTTTTTTTTTTCACCTTTGAATACTAAAATAGAGGATTTGAATGGTTTTATTTTTTGGAAATTATAAAAGCCTACAACTTGGTATAAAGGCCATGGAAGCTCATGATTATTAATTTTAAATTTTTTTTAGGCCTATAGGTTGTTTTGTTTACCTCCAAACTTCTCACATGTTACTCAGTTTGGAGAGTCTCTTACTGGTCAGCTTTGTCTTTAGGTGTAATCCAGCCCAGGAGATGGTGGGAATCTCTCCTGTAGCTTTGAAGTGACCTCTGGACAGCTGGGATTTCAAAATGTGGCTCCTAGCATGTCTGATTATATTGACATATAAGAAACACCATAAGAAGATTATTTATTTCTGTATAAATATATATATAGTTTTTAAATAGAATGCAAGTTAGTTTGGGATGCTTAGTGGCAAGTAGCAAATTGGGGATAATCCAGGGTTTAGAAAAACGTGATTTTTCCATTCTTGTATTGCCCAACTAGTGTGATGTCTCTGTCTAGTGGCTTTCTAAGCCCAAAATATATAACAGGTGGACAGATTATAATTTTGCCTGTGGACCATTATTTATCATTGCTCTTCTTGATGATCTGCATCTGCTTTAATAAAAAGAATATTTAAGAAACCATAAAGAAAGCTAACCCAATTCTCCTTTAATGCACTATGTAATTAAATCTTTATTGAGATTTGAGAGTTGTGCAACCACAAAAGAAAACAAAGCAAAACAAAAAACTAGGAGTGATCGTGTCTTTATATCTAGACACATATTGGGAAAAATCTATGCATAGAAAGAAAATGTTGTATATAAGGGTCAGGTAAGAGATTCTGACTGTCCCCACAGGTCTGTCCTGCAAATATTAGGTAGGATTGCATGTGATAGGATTATGAAAGCGAATAGTTCCCTTATGGACAGTAAGATTTCTCTACCATGTAGTTTAGACATACATACCTGCAAAATTAATATCTGGGTATTCCTGGTCTTCTTTAGCCACTGTGAGAATGAGAAAAGAAAATTAACAGATCTGAGTTTTATGTGGACGACCTGCTGTTTTTTTCAGAGCAGTTTCAGTGGACATGACCTGTTTCTAGTTGGATGAGATTTCCAGCTTGTTTCTCAGTGCTGTATTTCGAGGAGGGCCAGGCTGTGGTTTGGGAGACTCGTGTAGTTCACAGGTGGTTCAGGCTGTGGCTGGAGCACGTGAGCAGCCTGGGCAGGAGCTGTGGGAGTCCTGAGCTCTAACTCCCTCCAGCTCTCCACCATAACTCCCACCCTATGGAAATCTCAGCTAGTGGTTCATGCTCAGAAACACAAGCTTTCATATTTTAACCCTGGGTTTTGCTGGAATGCATACATGAATGTGCCCTGCCAATTAACCCACGCTCACAAACGTGTAAAATCTCACCACTGGCTCTGCTGATTTGCACCCAACGATGGGGATTGTTAATCCTCTTCACACTGAATAAAGGTGTCCAGAACTGAAAAATCGTTACTTTTGTCACAGAGGTGTTATATATGATAAATGTTTTGGATAATGGATCTGTGTTTCAATACATAGAGACAGGCTCGGGTTTTCAGTAATAATTTTTTTACAGTTGTGAAGCTGGTAGAATAGAAATCTTCCCTTTTACTGCCCAAAGAGTTCACTGAGAAATGGGAGAAACACCCCTATCCAGAATACAAGTTATCTTATATTTTTGCTAACGTGTATAATTACTGATGTGGGTGTTCCCACATCTTAAAATGGAAAAAGTGCTTGCCAAGATTGAAAAACCATAGTAAGCAATATAAATGATTTCTCTCACACACCAGCGTTTCTTGCTGAGACAAGTGAACTGGAACTGTGTTTAAAACCATATAATTATACTCCTATATATCATTTATTAAATCAGATTTCCCCCACCCTCTTTTCTTTCAAGTCACTTCTGAAAATGCTTTTATTCCAAGAGGTTTGCTAGCTGGGGTCCTCCCATTGAAGAACTCTTTCTTGACAATGAAAACCAACAAAAATGTAAACAGCACATCTAGACCCATGTGACATGTTGTCCCTATGCCATTATTGCTCTTTGCCTAAACCTTTGCTGTAGCTTTTGTGTCACTGAAGTCTGCTACCCTGGTCATCCATAGGGTGGATGGAGCTTTTTGGTCATCCAGCTCGACTTCCTTCATGGCACAGGCCGTATATTTTCATTTCTCCAATCCTCACTCAGGGCCAGAACTGCCTGTTCAGGTAGTCCACGGACTGTAGGAAGATGCTTGTGGATTTCCTTATTTCACACTCATTTCTATGCTCTTTAAAATATAAAGAAGCTGACCCAGTGTTTTCACACCCATGAAATAGGAGGACTAATAAACGATTTCTCCAAAGCACACAGATTGTATATGCAAAGGTCCAGTGCGCAAATCCTGACTTGTTTATGCCTCAGGTTGTGCATACAAAAAGCTATTTAACTTGGAGCCAATATATCTTTCTTTCCAGCACCCACACCTCACTCAACCCACCTCCTCTGAGAAAGCCTGGGGAAAAGACTTTATACCACACTCCAACAGGCTGAGGAATAGGGCTGTGTTGGACAAAGGGACCATCTGAATATGAATTCGTACCTTTGCAATTTTAATCCAAGTAGAGGTTCCAGCTGTTGGCTTATGAGCAGGGTCCTATCTTGTGAAGCTTTAGTTGGTAGAAAAATGTGGGGATTGGGACTGTTGCTTTGGATTTGTGGGGTAGGTGGTACCACTCACATTCTGAATGGAGCTTTCATACTGCAGTTCATACTGCAAATTGCTAAATAAGATGTTGTGGTATTTTTTGGGACTTTCACTGTGTAGTTTGAGAGTCTAAGGACTTTTCAAGAATTTTTCTTATATTCTGAGACCCTTCCACTAATGACCATGGAGTCTGGACAGTGGGTTTTTTTCAGGTTTAAATGTTAATTCACGTGAGTAAGAGTTGTCAGAGTGGCACTGCAGTTCTGTTTTATTAGGCTCATTTTTTCCTTTGGTCATTCTCTTAGTAACTGTCACTGGGAAAGGAAACTTATATATAAAGGTTTCGATATGTCAAGGGAAGAAATTCTTTTACCACTCACTGATATGTACCCGTGATGAAGACGCATTAGATTTCAGTCTAAATTCCCCATCAATCTTTTCTTTTTTATTGTTTTCGCTCTTCAATCTATTCTTCCCTCCTATCCTAGGGTGGGGTTTTTTGTCACTCTGTTTTTTTTCCTTTTCTGTTCAATCCTTTTGAAGTCTTGTCAAGCAGTACTCCAGCTTTGGTTGAACTCTTTGGTCGTAAGAGAACAGAGTTCCAGCAGTTTCCATGTGGTGCTGCTGTCTCCAAAATTCCTGACTTCCAACTCAAGTGTTTAAGGAGATGTACTTTTTCCTTGAGGCTTAATTAATTTATTTAACAGTTCTTTTTTTTTTTTTTTTTTGTACTAGCCAATAAAATACATTGTGTTTTAATAAAATATTGTGTTTTAATAAAATACAATATGAAATGGAACTAAACACCATTATTTGAAGGAAGATGCTGAGAAATATGAGAGTTATTTATGCTGATTTTTACTTACTGTCTACTTGAAAACTGTCATGCTCAGGACCATCCTTGTTATGGAAGTACAGTTCTCATTAAAAAAAGGTACAAACCATGCAAAATAGAAAGAAAACAAACCCAGCTATAAGAAAAACAAACATGCAGTGGGTACCTACCATGATCAGAAATCTGCTGAATTTACAGCAATGTCTGTCGTAAGAAAACTTGTAACATATTGTTCTTTTATTGTGTTTTATGCCTTTTATTAGCTTGCAAATCTAATTAGGAAACCAATTGGCACGCAGTATGCAGTGACGGAAGCAGTACCACCTATTCTTGTGGCAGCTTTGGTTTTGCTTTATGGGTGGTCTTTGTTCCTAAAAGCTTATATGAATACCACATATTAGCTGAGCTGGTTCTCCCTTGATGTCTGTGTTGTATTGTACACATGTTGTCACTGTTTGACACTTAAACAATCCAGATTCTTACCCAACCCATATTTAGTGCCATAATAAACTTCTGAGCATATGTTTTTGAGAGCAACAGTAACATTCATCACTGCAATGTGACATATAAATAAGCACTACTGGAGAGTGTACATGTCTTCAGAGGGCAGAGCTGGACTCCAAGGTGTGTGCCAAAGGGATGTGCTCATCTGCCTTGCCCTTACCTTGGCTTTTTTCTTCTTCTCCTTGTTTCAGTAAATCAAAACAATTATTGAAGCGACCTAAAAGTTTCACCCTGTACACATGAAAAACACACGTTGTTTCAAAACTGTTCCAGTGAAATGTTTCCTGTTTGGGGCTTTGTCTCAACAAAGAGTAGATGTAAGGCATGAACCATCCTCCCCTCTCTTCATCTCACTTGCTCTTTCTTTCAGTGAGGAGCTCCACCGAGGCCTGGTCTGAAGCCCTGCTCTGGCAGATGTGATGTACAAACTCCTCCTGCTCCCGTGAGTCCCCTTCAGTTGTTTTTGCAATTTTTGTTTTTATCTGAATGGGTTTGTTTCATGAGAGGTGGGGGGGATTTTTGTGGGTTTTGTTCGGTTGGTTTTTGTTGTTATTGTTGTTTCAGATTTTTTTTGAGGTGGCTTTGGTAGAAATGAAGAGGGACTCACATATAGAGGGATTTATCTTGTCCCTTGTTCTGTCTGAGCAAGACCAAAGGCTTACAAAGACTAATGGCAGCACAATAGATTTAGAGTGTGGTCATGTCTTGCCTTAACTGGGTAAACACATTCAATGAGAGCTTTGTCTGAACAAGGACAGAGAAGTTGAGCCTTGAACAAGGAAATAATTTATGTAAGCCTTAATGAATATTTAATGTGGAATGTTAATTATAAAAAAGAGGGTATATATTTTGATGTCCTGCCTTTGTGTCAGATCATCCAGTGTCTCCCTGGCCTGAGGAGGACCATCAGCTTGCTAATTACAGATGTATATCAATCCTGTGAGAGTATCCTCCCATCAGAGCAGTCTCTCTTTAAAGAAACAGATGCTGTAGATGAAAAAGAGGAAATATCTTTAAAACTCAAATAGATGAGGATCATCTGCCTTTATTGCTTTTGTTAATACTTGAGTTTTCTATTGGCCAATATTGTTAACAAGAAAAGGTAGTTATTAAATAGAGTATAAAACAGAAATTTATTAGTGCCTGTTGTTTGTAATATAATTATTAAGATGATATTACTATGTGCAAGTGTAAAAATCCTTGAAGTTCATTGGGCTGAAGTGGTAATTTTCTGGAAATAAGTAGTGTTGCTCAGGTAGCCTTTTTGTTCTGTACCTGTACATCCTTCCACCCTCTTGGATCATGTGGAAGGAGTCCCCTGCAAACTCTTCACACCTCCCATGAGGGGCCAGTGCGTGGTTCTGCAGGTAAGTGGCAGCAGATGTGGTGGATGATTCTACCACAGTGAAAGTGAAAAAAATTAGCATTTTTTTACTCATCATATTCCAGTGCTCATCAACAGCTCATGGTATGAACTGAAACAGAGATAAAGGTGAAGCTACCAGGTGCTGTCATGATACCAACAAGACATACATCTGTTTTAAGTCTGACTCTTGGTTTTTTATTATAAAATACAAGTGTGCATCAGCAACGGGTCCTACTTGTAAAGGGACATTTGTTCATGTCTGACCTTGGTTTGAATTTTCCCTCTGTCCTCATTAGCAGAATAAAGCCCAGCACCATTTACCCCTCTGGCTCCCCCAAAGCACAAAGATTTGAAGCTGCATCTAGGCCTGGACTCTGCCCCGATTTCATGCTCTGCATATGTGTACAGTGTGCGAGAGAGCAGAGAATGCATCTGAGAATAAACAGCATTAGCTCTCAAAGAGAGATTTTAAAGTTTTAATATTATGGTTGTCTGGTTTGATCTAGTATCTGGTCATTGAATTGTATCATTGCAAGAAACATGAGAACAGCAGCATGACCATGAGGTATATTGTGTTACAGAATGAGGTTACACAGCACCAAAGCACCACCATATTTCAGTAACAAATGCAGCTTCTGGGGAGTTTTGTTATCATTGCATAAGCTTCACTGCTCCCTAGAAGATGACACTGATTCAGACAGAAAACACTAATTCAGTTCTTGCCAGCAGAGCCAATTGTCTCTCTGATTACATTAGACTGACAACTGGTTTTCAATGTCATTGTCAGCCGCAGCTTCTCATACATGGTGCAGTGGAGCATGAACTGGGCTCCCTTTATTTAATTATTTCTACCCTTTTCTGTATTTGTGAATAAGGCAAATGTGAGACTCCCATCTAGTAGACAGAAAAATGTCAGGTATTTAGACTACAAAACTGAGGCTTCAGCAGTGGAGCCCAGCACCCTTTTTAAAGGCAGATCCTGAATGTGTGTTTCATTGTTTCACTAAATAATTTACTGAATACCTTAATTGTCTTCTTAATTAAATTGTAACTGGAAGACTACGTGTGAGCTGCCCATTGCAGGCACTTGGTATTTAAAATTTGCTGTGTGTTGGTTGATGTTTTTTGGGCACATGAGCTTTGTGGTCCACTCTGTGCCTGGGTCTGGGTGAGTGTGAAGCTCAGAGGATGTTGACCTGTGCTGGCACTCCTGTCCTGAGCTCTAATGCAGGGTGGTGGTGGTGAGAGTCTGGCAATGGAGCTGTCACCTGGCAGGCAGGGTATGAATTGTGGCTTCAGCCTGTGCTCATTTAAGCAGCACATGCAGCTCATGGGGCTCCCCGTGAACCAAACCCCGCTTGGTCCAACCAGCTGTGCAGTTTAACAGGGAGCGATGCCCTTTCCAGTGTGTCACAGAGAGATGGGCTGACCTCAGTTTTCTCTGTTTGAGTAGACCATGGACAGCTGAGGTACAGCCTGGCCACAAGCCAGAAAACATGTTCTCTGGTTTTTGGATTTTTTTTTTTGCCCAGGCTGTGGTTTGTTGTGCTATCTGGAGCACAGGACTCCCAGTGCAGTTCTGAGTGCTGTGCTTACGTGTGTGTGTCTAAAACCACCAGAGATGACCAGCCTCTTCCTCTCCACTCTGCATCCATCTCACATGTCGTTCCATGAAAGGGGGAACAGGGAACCAGGAGGTTGCTCTGGGGGTTCAGTGGGAGTTCTAGGAGTCTACAGAGATGTTACTCTTCTTTGCAAGTTGTTTCTATGCCCTGCCAGTCCTTGCTGTTCCTTCTCAGCAGAAAAGGGATGAAGCATGGGGGCAGCATTTTTGCTTTTTAAAAATATTTTTATTCACTTTTCTTGACTAGAGTTAGGAAAACTTTTTTTTTTATTTTTTTTTTTTTCCTCTGTGAAGGTTAGAAATGTATTTAAAAATACATAGCTGAAATTTTTCATCAGGTCTTGTTTCTATAGGACCTGTGGGCTTAAGAAAAGCAAAAGGATGGCAATAAAAGGAGAGAGAAGTATCGGCACTGAAGGTTCCTCTGCAAAATAATATGCTGTTAAAATAGTATTTTTGCATTAGTTTTCTATACCTTTATTAAAAATACCCCAGAATGTCTTAGAACAGTAGGTAGTGAAGGAGGAAGCTCCACGGGCTCGCAGTAGCTGTGTGAAATGTAGCCCCATGAAATGGTTGCTGCCAACTCTTTGTGATTCTTCCATGCCTGCAGAATAAGAGATTTATGTTCTTCATAAACTTGTCTCCTTCTATTTCTGAATTCCCTTCTACTGCTCCCATTGCCCAAAAGTCAAACAAAGCTAACCTCCTCCAGGTCCCAGAGTGAAAAAATGCAAACACACTGCATTTAAAAGTAGATTTAGCAACTCCAAAGTGGGCGATTTGGTTCCACCCATCAAACCTGAGTTCTCTGATCTGAAGTCAGATGGGTGCTACTCCTAGCGAGATGTGTGCCAAATCTAATTAAGCTTTGCATAATGTGCATCTTGGGTGATTTGATTTATTAGCTTTGTTTGAAGAAAGTAATAATAAAAAAAGAAAATGGCTTTGGTAATAAGCTGTTTGAATTCCCTGTGCAAGTAGGCACAGTCCCTCCTGGATCTCCCTGAAATACTCTCGAGGTGCACGGGTTACCCGTCGACAGACTGATGCAATGCTGGTGCAAAGAGGGTGTCTGCTCTGGGGTCCTGCCTCCACTCCTCCCCTGCCTTTTGGCTCAGCATAGGTGTAAAATGATTTCCAATCTCACAACCATCATAAACCCGAGGAAAATATAATTTATCACCGTTTATACCAATGGGACACGGTGCAAAGAGGAACTAGAGATGGCTGTAATGTAGAGCAGCAGGAATACTTGTATTAGTACTAAACGCTGGGATTCACAACTGGAAAAATAGTCCCAGACCCCATGCTGGTGTAGTAGGGCTGCTTTTGAGTCCTAAACTAGCTCTTGTCTATCTTCCCAGTGAACTTTAGGTGTGCAGTGAAGGCTAGATCCTCAACACCTCAAATCCTGTTGATTCTGGTGGGTCAAGCTGTGATGGTTGGCCATGGCACTCCTATCAATGCTATTCATATCCTGTAGCATTTCTGAAGCTGGGTTCTCACTTGCCAACCTAATACTGGCTGTGTTTCTTGTCTTTGATGCCTTATGCTTTGTGGGTTACAGAGCAGGATTTCCTGCAGGGCTCCTGATAAGCCTGGCTCTTATCCTGGTAAGGATAAGATATCGTTTTTCTCCTCCATCCCTCAGAGCACTGACTCATAAGTTTATTGCAGCAGACTCAAGATCAATTTGTATTTGTAACCATCACCACCGTGGTGCTGGTGTTTGTCACACAGCATGGAAAGATTTACTGGAAAGTGGCACCCACTGAAAATTGTAGAAGCTACCTGCCCTGGGATCAGTTGGAAAGGCAGTTGCCTTGGGGTCAGATCAACAGCGATATTTTGGCATATAACTTCTGGTTATCTGAATGTGAATAAGGGCAATACATCTGGGAACATGGATATTAGGGCCTCTTTTCCCAGTCATACTCCTTAACTGCAGCAGGCACAAAACATGAGCAGGCATTGTGCATCTGCAACTTCTATTCTTCTATTCAGTGGCTGTTAATTATTTCCAGGGAAAATGTCTGAAGCTTGTCCTTTGCATTTACAGTGAAAACAAGAGTCTTGAGGACCAGCAGTTCACTGTGCTGTTGGGTTATCCTGGGGTCAAATAATTACTTTAAGACGTCCTATTCCAGGAATGTTCCTTTTGGAAAATGGAGGAAAATGTGTTTATCTTCTCTCTTTTTGGGATGATCTCTTCTAAAACCTTTCAAGGGTTATTGCTGTTTGCAGCCTGGAAAGTGGGAATTAGGTGTAGGATCAGATTTATTCTTAGTTGGTCACAGTATCTTGTGCTGTTTTATATGGACAGTGAAGATTATTAGGATAAAAACCCATGTGTAAGTGCCAGTCTATCTCTTCAATAACTTTATTTCATGCTATTGAAACCAGGCAAGTGATACAAACATGTATCTGCAGGATTTGATGAAACATTCTTGTTTTTTGTGAGGGTTTATTTATGTTAAACACATTTAAAAAGTCACTGAATTTGGAGAATGTTCATAGAGTAAAATGATTAAATGCAAATAATTTTTGCTATTTAGTTCTTTCTGTTAAAAAAAAAAAAACTAGACATGTTTATTTGGGAAAATCAAGCTTTGAAATGTTTTACCAGCTTAAATGAGAATAACCTCTTTTTTTCTTATTGCTAAAAAAATAAATCATTTTCTTTACACTGGCTTAATAGAAGAATGAAGGGAAATACATGGGTTAGCACCAGTTTTATGTGAGTTAAAATTAACACAAATTTAAGTTTCCTCCCTGCATTTTTAACCATGATACCTGCTTTGTTTTGGGTTTTTACTTTTTAGATCAAACATACAGCTGAACCTTGTGGGAGAAACATTCACCTAAAACACTGAAATTAAGCAAATATCAGTAAATATCACTAAAAACATTTAATACATTCATTTTCTTACCAGGAAACTATTCACAGCATTTCACTACAGCCAGGCAGCAGAAAAAAGCTATGCAGCCTATTGTGTGTAATCATCATGGTTTGAATTGTGAATATTAAAATATTTAAAATTTGCTTACAGACCTTTAATACCTCCCAGAACTTATCTGGCAATTAATTTCAAACGCCACATCAGTCGGAGAGGAAATTTCATATATTTAACCAGTTGGGGTTTTTTTGTCAGAGAAAGATGTAAAATGGTTCATTATGAAACATTCCCATTTCCATGTAGCTAGATGTGAAAATTTGAAGAAGCAATGAAAAACCTATTTTGACAGGGACCGTTTACCCACTCTGCTGCACAACAACTCTGGAATACGGGCAAAACAAGTGAGGGAGCTTTGGGGGACTGCAGAAGTTTTCTGTGGCTGTGGTGGTGAGCAGAAGGGTCTCATAATACCTGGTTTTGCAGTTATGGACGCTCTTTGTCTTTAGAAAACAGAGCAACAAGGTGAAAGCTCCTGTCCTCATCTCCTTGATTTAACCCTAAGACAGAGTTTGGGATTTTCAGCGGCACCCGAGAGCGCGAACGCTTTGCTCCTGTCGAATTTTAATGGGTTTTGAATGCTTGACTCCTTCAGGCTCCTCTGAAAACCTCAGCTTTGGTTCATCTGCCTGTTTTAGGGCCTAGGCTAACACGGTTTAACCCAAGGGACAAAAGCTCTTTGATGCAAGTTGGGTGCTCTCTTCCAAAAAGCCGCCTGCATGGCAGGAAACGGCAGCGCTGCGTGTGCGGAGAGGGGCCTGTGGAGGGGCCAGGGCAAGATGAGTTTATTTTTAAACTGGTTTGACTGACTTACAGACACAATGCAGCTCAGCATCCGCCTCTGCTGACTCTGCACACTGTGCTGGGCTCAGTCTCACAGTGACTCAGAGGCAGCAAGAGCGCGATTACGGCTCCTGGCTCAAACGTCGAGTCTGTTGGGAGGAGGAGAGTAATTCATTAATTTATTTGGGACACTGGATGGTTTCCTTGCTGTCTGCAACAACAGGGTGTGAGCAGTCCCAGCTCCAGCTGCTGGCAGACGGGTTTTGCAGAAGCCGGTGTTCCCTCCCCAGCACCCACCAGCCAGAGCGGCAGCAAAGACGTCAGGCTGAGCCTCCTGTGCAACATCCACGGGCACTGGAGGGGCTCAGGGGGTTCCTTGTGAAATTATCACAATGCTCATGTGCTCAGTAATTGCAGATTTAGTATTTTCAAGGCCTTCTAGGAGAATTTTCCGTGGCACAAAGCCTTTTCATTTTCACTGGGACTGACAGGACTGAAGTGCCAGTGTGTCGGTGCCGTTTGGTTGGGCAGGGATTTACACAGGAGAGGAAGGGAAACCAGGTGGTGCTTAAGGGGTTTAGCAGCCTTGTACTGAGCTGGTGAAAGTTGGTGTGGCCAGTGGATGTGTTCTTGAGACTACCTGTTAACTGATGAGTCAAATAACCCCAGGAACTTGCAGGCTTACATTCCTCCTCCTGAGAGTGCAAATCGGGAGCAGTTCCATTAAAGGACATGCTTTGGATTATTGCAGGGTGGTGCAGGTGACAAAATAAAAGCTTATTTAATTTTATTTTTATCAGTGAGTAACATTTACCTGAATACCAGAGTCTTGAGTGTAATAAAATATTAAAATAATTTAAAAATTCTATTTACGGTCATTGCATTTCAAACAGATGATCCTCCATCCCATCAATAGCTTAATTTTTGCACTTCAGCTCTCTCAGGGAGCTGCATGGCTGTGAATGTGGTGCCAAGGGGGCAAAGGCCACTCTACAGTTTTGTATATGCAACTTAATTTCCTTATTTTGTGAGATGCACTTACCATAAATTGAAATCTACCAACATATGCATAATTTAAAAGTAAACGTTACAGAGTCACTACCCTGACTGGGAATTTTGTGTACTTCCATAGGATAAATATTTACTGATTATAACAGTAATAATACATTAGTCTTTGTTTGCTTTCTAAATGTTTGCACTATTAAAAAACTGTAAAATCCACATTCCTGTGCACTGCAAGGACTAAATAAGAAATATGCATTCCAAACATTATGCTTCTAAGTTAACAAGGATAGAGTACTAGGAGTAGCAAGCTAAAGTATTAGGAGTATTTGTAGAGTTCATTTTGCCATCAGTCTTAATCTCTGCAGAATATGGTAAAGTCAATTTTGGACAGTGTGATCCTTCCAGAGAAAAATACTTTGCAAAATCTTTTGCAAATACGCAAGCTTATGAACTGTTTTATTTACCAAAGACAATATTTTCAGGCACAGTTGATCTTGATGTGATTGATGTGTGTCCATTGCAACACAGGGTCATTTCAAAGCACTCGGCAGCCCCAGAATAGCAGTTTGGGTCTTGTGTTGGTATTTTGGATGTGGTTGGGAGCGAAGCACAGCAGGAAAACCAGCCAGCAGAAAATGCAGATACAAAGATGTGTCTTGGCTCCAAAGTCCATTTTTTAAACTTGATTTCAAGAAGTACTGAAGGGAAAATTACTTCAGGGCTATGTATTTTAAATATCAAGTAGGATTTTTTTTTAAAGCATCTAAGTAGCTTCTGAACATAATTCCACTAAATGAGACTGGTCCTGAGAATTTTTAGAGTTTTTGAAGAGGAGTCTCTTCAAATCTACTTAACAGGTTAAAGTAACTTATTTTCATATCTTAAGGAGTAAGATATTAAATGTTGAGAAAGTAGCATGAAGGATCAGTGATAATTGCTCCCATTAAGCATCTAGGCAAAGCATTGGATTCTGTTATCCCATTGTTCCGTGGACCTGCTTGAGGAACAAGCTCTTACTAACTGCAAGTTCAAAACATAGATTTAATTTGTGAGTCAGCTTGAGTGGAGCCTGTGAGAGGCATTTGCAGTACTGTGGGTGGCTGAAACACCAGATCCCTCTCTATAGGGTTGAAACTGTGTTAAGTTTCACTGTCTTATTCCGTGGCTGATTTTTTGGGTCTAAAACATGGCAAAAACATAAACACAACCTGGCATCTCAACATTGCTTGGCTTGCATAAGAATTACATAATTGTGCTTTTTGCTCAGAGGAACTATTTTGAAGTGATAATGGTTTTCTTAAAGAGATGATGTGAAGATAAGAATCGAGTCTTTATTTCCATAACAACATCCATTCTCAGCTGTGAGATGAACACCACCTTCATTTATTAAAACTGAGAATTTCTTAATAATATGATTGACTAATGAGTTGTAGGACCCTGCTAAGGGATGGTGGCAGCTACTCCTGACTACTCTGTAATTACAACCTGGGATGAGGGATTTGGTCTTGCAGTCAGGCAAGGGGAATTTTGTGTGTGTGTAATGAAGTGGAGCAGAAACAAGGATGATTTAAGTTAGCAGTAGGATGACATTTTGCCTTTTTTAAACTATAGACTGGAATTTAACAGATCTAACCGTAGACCCCAAACCTATAAATGGGCATATGACTGGTGCATTACATGAGTGTGGGTTTCCCATGATGTCCCAGAGATTTTTTTAAAAAACAGAGGCCTATTGGTATAGACTAATTTACATTCTTCACAGCTTGATTGTGGCACTTGTTCATCTCTCAGAAAACCAGCATATTTAATAGGTGAGAAAGACCAGTGAGTCCCTCCACCTTTCATAGCCCATGACTTCTCTGCCCCTTAAAAATGGTTACTTTGGACAATTTTAACTGTTCCCTGAAGTCTATCTCTGTGTGACACAATCTGTCCTAGGAAGTTTACAGTCTTGCAAGTGAGATATCCATGTGCCTGAAAATTAATTAGTCAATCATAGTTTCACTTCTTACGTTGTACTATTTATGACTTTTAAGGAGAAGGTCAAAACCCTGCTGGAAAAAAACATAAAAATCTCCCACGCTTTTGAATTAGGTTTCCTCTAGGTTGGTGATTTTCATCCTCTTCCAGTGGGCTGGGTTCACTTCTTTATAAAATATTTAAGCTTTCTCATTAGGGGCTTGCTTTTTTAAGGTTATTGATCCAGGTCCCTGCACAGCTTCAGGTCTGGAGATCACAAACTGGAGATCACTGGCTGGGACAGCTCATCTGTAGAGCTTTGTAATCTTGGACACTGTATTTTCACCGGTCTTGAGTGCCAGGGGTTTCAAAAGCTCGTGAACTTTAGGGCCTTTATTAGTGGGATCCAAGGTAGCTCACAGGTCTTTGGCACTTGAGTTAGGAGGAAGCACCATGTTACACTTTTGTTTCATAGCAGAACTGTTTTCATTTCCAAAGATCAGTATCAGGGAAATTGCCTTGTTCAGGACTGCAGCCACCTGGAAGATGTGCACCATTTAATGTAAAGCCATAGCTCAGCAAAAACTAAAGAAATCATGATAATTCTTCCCTAACTTGAATTTTAAATGAGACTAAAATTGTTTGGGGTTTTTTTTAATTCATTGAAAGGTCTCGGACCATACATTGGCATGTATTAATTTGGTTCATTTCTCCTGGACAATTTTAATTTTAGGAAAACAATTCATCCTGGTAAATAATATAAAAAAACCCCCAAACCCTAAAATATTTTCATCAGTTGAGGAGTTATAGAAAAGGTAAAAGAAATCTTTGGTTTGGCTTAAAGTAAAACAGTTTCTTTATTTTTTATTATTAAACACTTATATGACATTGAGGGAAATCTGAGAATGAACAACTGCGTATAAAAGAAATCAATTACTTTAGCAAAGGCTGAAATGAGATGTTCTAATTTTCAGGGAAGTATTTCTGTTTGTTTTGGTCTCTGAAAGGAAAGCTTGGCTGAAACTGGCACAAAGACACAGAGTGATTCAAGCTTGCTGAATGTGCAGTTTTAACCTGAGTGCCGAGTGCTGTTTTCCACACTGCTGGAGAGCCATGGAAAGCTCAGTAGTGTTTTCATGTATGTTCATGCAAACACTTTATCACTTGATTTTTGCCTGTCCCCCCAGATAGAATACTTTCACTGCCTTACCAAACCAACATCATTTACACATCAAAACAATAATTCATTTTCAGATTCAGCCCTTCATTAAAAAGATAAGTAGGGCTTAATTGGCATCTGGTGCCTGTGTAGCTATTCTGTGCTAGAGTGGAGTTAAGTGGGGTTTCTCAGACAAGGGCCTTGGGCGAGCCCTCCGTCTGGGATGAATTTCTCCCCAATTAAACTCATTTGTTTTCACATTCACATAATGGCACCTGAGATATGGAATGTCTCAACCACTTCCTTCAGCTTTTTTTCTGAGGGTGGGGAATTGTTTAAATCTGAGCTGCAAACTCATTACAGTGGAGTATACCGTGCAAATAAATGTCCAATGTGCTGGAGGATTATCTGATTAAAGAGGTTAAATTATCCTCTTATTACTTTAATAGTTTATCTTTTCTGAGGTTCAGGTAGAATGATGTTTTATTGAAGATAAGCCAAGAGGTGGAGTTTTGCCTTGGATTATGTTTTGGATAGAAGCTGAGTTTGAAGCAGAATCAGAGGTGCCAGATCTTATGACCTGTTCATGCCAGAGTGGGGTTAGGGTGATGGGAATTGTGGAAGATTTGCCATCTCAAAACTTGTGTAGAAATACTTCCTCTGTAAGAGCTTTGCTGCATCTGGAACTGGTCATGCTCAGAGAAAGAAACCCAAAAAGTTTAGAACAGAACTCAGAGGGTTTTTGCTAAGCAAAACCTTCCTACTAAGCTGTCTCACAGCATTACCTAGAACCAAGCAAAAAACAGCTTTGCCATCTTAACTGGAATTTTTAACCTTTATCTTTTCCATATTTTGAATTCCTCTAGTAGGAAAACTGGGACTGAAACTGCTGTAAATTCTCTCAGTCCAATCTGTGGACACTCAAGACCAAACTTTTAAAGGCCCTTGAGATCCTAACAGTGCCAGCAGATTCCCACAGGCATTGTACCATGAGAAGCACAGCATTTTTTGAAACCCCAGGGAGAGATTGGTGTAGAAATCAAATTTGTTTTCAAGGTCTTTACTCTGCACTTACTTTGTCCGTGCTGAGGAAGGCAGCATCCTCTGTGGAAAGCAAAGGATGACAGATCCTGGCTTCTGTTATCATCTCTCTGTGAAGGTCTGTTTGAGATTAGGCACAAAGTCCAGCTTTTGCAGACCAGCAGCAGGCACGGGCTGGAGCACATCAAAGGGAGAGGAGGAACTTCAACCTGCTTTATCCCTTCACAAGGGTCCTAAAATGTGTCTCCCATGCACAGGGGTGGGGCCAGCAGCTCCTGCTGCTGTGCTGGGGGTTGCATAGTCATCAAGGATGCCAGGAACATCACCCAAGCCCCTCTCATCTGCTCAGTTTTCCCTCACCACAAAACCAAGAAAGATAATTCTGAGTCATGTTTGTATTGTGCTTTGAGACTTCTGGTTGGAAAAAAAAATATAGAAGGATTTATATTATTCTTCTCATGAAGAAATATCTTGATGGGACTCATGATCATCTTGCCCTCTTCTGTTGAAATCCTGCATGAGGAAGCATAATAGGAATCTCTGTCCCATTAGGACAAAGATGTCCAGATGGAACGAGACAAATAATTAAATATACTCAAATGCTGTGTCGAGAAGTTAATCTTTCTTCCAGTTTGGCATTCCTCTGCATGTTAATAACCACAAGAATTAGTGATGGAAAGATCTAGTGTTGCAAGAGCAGTAATATGGGAAGCTGTGGAAAATCATCTCTGTCTCCATCTGGCATCAGTAACGAGCAGAGAGGACGCAATGCAGCCAAAACTGAGCTGCAGCTTTGGTGATCAGAGCAAACATAGAGCATTATTTTCTCTACACCTCTGAGGTGCCCTGGGTACAGAGAGAACAATGTGTGTTTAAAACCATGGTGCTGGACTTGTATGATCTAAATCTCTGCTCCAGCGAACCGAATCAGGTGGGGTGCCTTTTCCATAGTGTTGCATCTGAGGTGGCTGCAACTTAATGTATCATAAAAAACTGCACCTTAATAAAAAAAAAATTAAAAAGAGCAACCATGCAGACAAGAAGAAGCATCTGCATTTGCTTTACTGAATCCTTTTGTCAGGCATTGTGATCAGGCTGACAGTTAGCCCTGAGGAAAGTTATAAATTCTGTGCTGAATTGCGGTACAATCTTTCACCATGGCATTTCTGCCCTCTGGCCACGCTCTGGTTATCCATAATTGTGGCAGATAATGGTTTTTTATGGCTGGAAACATTCTTTGCAGGCGCAGGGACAATAACCAGGGCTGAAAATGTAATTAAAGTGAATGGATGAACTTTCTTAAAGAAACAGTGTAGATTATTACTGGAGCTTAACACCTACAAAGCCTGAGGCAAAATGGCAGCATCTGAAAAAACTTGTATAAATTTTAAATGTAGGGCAAGCTTGAAGGTGGATATTAGATTACAGAAGGAAAACTGAGACATTTGATGTAACAGATAACTAAGGGCTTAGATCATCTCCAGAAATATAAACTAATGTAACTTATCTTTCTCTGTCAGTTGGAATATGTTATTTGTGATTCATGGCACCTTGTTTTCATGAATCTATGGAGAAGTTTGTTGCTGATTTCGTCCACTTGTGCAGCTGTAAAAGCATCTTCCTTAAATAATTAGAGTAGGAAAGAGATGGTATGTCTTCTTTGTAATACCTATTTCTTATCCTGGAACGCAACAGATTTTATTTTTACTCCACGTAGCACCACTGAGGATCTGGAAATGAGATTTTTATTGAACAATTCTGTAATGGCACAAATTAATAGAAAATAGCAGAGTTCTAGTTATTACAGCATTTCTAATGCAACTCTGAAAGCCAAATGCATCACAAAACATTATCTATTTCTGGTTTACTCCCCTCTTGGGGTTATGTTAGTTACCTGCAGGTAGTTCTTTCCCCTGATGGAGATGCTTCCCAACCTCTACAGGACATCAACATTCTCCTCTATCTGCTGAAAACCAAAATGAGGCAATACATTAATTATTATTAACAAGGAGTTAATACTTCTAATAGTATTAAATTACCCATTTAGAAGCTGATAAAGGGCAGTTGAAACATGTCCAACTTAAACTTGGCTTTTATGTTTCTTCTCCTCCTGAATCTGGGAGTTGCTGGGCTGGACTTAGAGAGCTTTCACTGTGCTGGGACCAGTAAGGCACAATTTTAGTGCTGCATGGCCTTCTGAGATGACATTTCTGAGCTGCTCTCAGTTTGCATGCATGAAAACTGGTTACAAAATTAAGAAGCAACTTGATTTTTTACCCTGTTCTATTTTTAATACCCAGCTTTATTCCCACAGAAACATTCCCGCAGACACTCCAGGATAGTAGAAGTACAAGTAACATGCAGCCTGTAGTGGCACAGGTGGAACAACTGACTCCCCCACTGACTGCAAATTAAGACAGCTTTCTGTGTGGGATAAAATGAGAACTGGCAAAGCTGCTTTTGTGTATTTTAAATAAGCTTCACAGTTAAGGATACATTATGCTAATCTAGAACCACAAATGATGCAGGCACCTGGCTTTTGCACACCTTGTACCTGGTTAGGTGAGCTTGGTCTTTGAGTTATGGGCTTATATGATCAAGCTGATTTTCGAAGTCCTGTGTATGTATTTGGGTTTTCTCAGCAAGTTATTTGCTGTCGAGTTCATTGTGAAAAAGTGGGTGTTACGAAAAGCATCATGGACCAAAGGGATAGTGGGGGCCAGTCTCACCAGAACAAGTGAAACCATAGTGTGTTGGAGGGGGCACAGGAAAGAGACCTTGAAAAGGTTATTTGAAGCTCTGCTAGAACAGGTTCTTGGCAAAAACCTCTGCCCAGTTGTATTTCCTGGTTACCAGCAGGAGAGACCTGCATCACGAGATACTTTCTTTCCTGAAGAACAAAAGAAATCCACATGGATGTCAGTGTTTGGGTGTCACTGTGCCATGCACTTGTGTCTCTGAGTTGAGAGAGAAATACCCACCCAACAGCCCAGGTGTAGAATTGGCTGCATGTGGCCAAATTCCATCACCAAGTCATTCAGCAGAGGGAGAGGGGTGTCAGTGGAAGCAGAATCTGGCCCCATACCCTTCCCCAGGGCACACAGAGCATTTCAAGCAGGTTTCCTCTGCCACCCATCGTAGTAGTTTGGGCTTCCAGGAGCCTTATCGCGTGCCAGGGAGTCTGTGAAAGAGCCCACATATTTTCAATTTATTTATTTATTTTTCTTAGTCTTCAGGTGAAAGATGATCTCAGATGCTGCTCCTCTTGTTGTGTTTCAGTGATAGAATAAAGAGAGAAAGTTAGAGAAAGGAGATCTCCACAAACAGGCCTGAATTTTGTACGAGAAAAATGCTGTAGCAACAGCTGAGCCCAAAGAAAATGCTAGGAAAACTCACTTTGGTCTTCATCTAAGGGCTTTCTTATTATTGGTGCTCTGATCCACACACGCAAAACATGGATCGGGAATTTGGGCTTGGTAGAAGGTTCTGTGCAATTAAACCCTTTCTTATAACTTGGATTTTTTTCCTCTTTAAAAAGAAGGGAAGAAAAGGGAAAGGTCAGCTGAGATACTGCCAAAAAAAATCTATGTCCTTTTCCTGTATTAGTACAGTCAACTTATACATGGCTGATTCACACTACAGCATAAATATCATTGACATGATCCCACCTGACAAGATCATGTGATATGGCATATTAAACTTCAAGAAAAGAATCTTTTAGATCAGATGTCCTCCATCAATTTCAATTTCCAAGTAATATAGCTTAAAGAATCTGGCATATGAGAGAAATTCTGGTGTTTGTCTAGAGTAAATAACTTTGTGTATTATAGTTACTGCTCAGGGTAGGGATCAGAAAATAAGATTTTTTTAAATTTGCAGGTTTTCAATGGGGAATTTTAAGAAACATTTGGGGGGTTTTCTTCCGGCTGAATTTTTCTTAATAAATGCAAACCAACTCAACAGACACACCAGAACAAGCAAAACGCTGAGCAGAACATTTCTCTCAATTAGCCATGCTGTTTATCTACACCTGTAGCATGTTGCCACATGTTTTTGATTAATACAAACACACAACTCTTGGTATGAATTTCTCTACACATGAGTGTGCTAGAGAAATCCACTTAGCTCATGAGGAAAAAAAATAAAAAAGGTTTCAATTTTAAGAAGATAGGAAAATGACATAATATGAATAAAATGACAATATAATAATTCTGAGGCTGGAGAATGTTTATGCAGCATCTGTACATATGTTTTTGTCTTTTGGGGTTTGCAAAAAGACAGCAGGAAAGGTGAATTGTACTTGATGGTGTATTGCAAACAGTAGTGGTCTGATATCAGGAATGGGAGTGAAATATAAAAACACTCTGTCTTCAGGGGGTGGGAAAACTTTGGTTTGGGGGATGGACTAATGTGGACAGTACTAATGCTGTTCTTGGCTGGGAAGGTTTTATCTTTGGGTGTGTTTGCTGGGTTCTACTGTAGTTCCAAATGGGAAACCTCAATTAGTCACACAAGGTTTTGGATGGAAAGAGCTTGGTCCCATCTGCTGCTGAGAACCAAGACCCATAAGTATAAACTTCAAGGAACTGTATTTTACATGTTCTTCTAAAATTTCTTCATATGTACTAAAAGAAACTTTGCCCTTTATTCAAAAGCTTGTTCTCTTTTCGACCACTTTTCCAAACAGCCTCCATTTGATTCCTCTGGTTACTCCCTGTCCTGATGACACTCCAGATTTTAATCGTGTCTGGGACTGTCTATTCATAAGGGTTGACCTTTTGACCGAAAAGCTCTATTTGTCTGTAAAATTTTCTCTTTTCTGAAAGATGTTTTTGAGTGCTGATAAATTCATTTATGCAAGAAATATTTAAAAAACCCCAAAAAAGTTCTACTAGCTTTCATTTGTGTCAATCGTAGTTATCTGCTGACAAATGAACTCACAATTAAAAAAAATAAAGCAATAAATACCTGCCTGCAAGTTTATTTTTACAGAATAATTAAGATTCACATACCCTGTATCTTTGATGGGAAATGTGTGTGGTGGACATTTCCTGCTGTGATGGGAATGGCACAATCTTTCCCACCAATACACAAAAGCCCAGCAGCACAACTGTTGAGGTGTGAAAAAATCCAGTCTGGCAAGGAAAAAAACCCCATTGGAATGGTGAAATAATTGAGAACTGAAACAATTTTTTTTTCCTGCTGCTCCCATTTAGTTTTTCATCTTTTCCAAAGCTGTTACTCCCACGAGGAGACTCTCTGATACATGAGGGAGACAAGGAAAGAGCAAATATTTTGGGGGGGAATTCAGTGCAGCTCAGATGACAAGTGTTGCTGAGGTGAATTGTGTGTGGAGCCACGGAAGTGTCCATCTGACACCTGTGGGCTCACCACACCTCGATACTGTGCATGGCTGGGGCACCCTCTCTGCTGAGGCTGCTGCTCTGCTCCTTCAGCCCGAGGAGATGCACTAGGAAGCTGCCAAAAGCGAGTGGCAGACAAAGGGAATAATAATTAAACTAATGGAAGGGAAGAGAATCCTAACAGGTACAAGACAAGCACCTCTGAAAACCAATTTGTCGGTGGGTTCTGGGCTGCAGTGCTGGAGAGGCAGTGGTGCATGATACAGCAGAGATGCTTAGAAAGATACATGGTTATGAACATAGGCATTAACCACAAGTGGAATATAAACCCTTCATTTAGCTTGGGGTAAAGAAAGAAACAAAACTGTTTCTTGATGTCGTGTCAGAAGAGATCATGTCTGATTCTGATGTGCTGCAAAAGAAATTTTGCATGTGATAGAGCCCACAGTTCCTCCATGTCCTTCATGCCTTTTAGGCACAGAGAGGGGCAGACAGTTGGATTTAGTGCAGTGCTGTGATGATGCCAGACAAGTATGGAGAGAGGGGAAAGTTCTTTTGCTCTGGGCAGCTGGGAGGAAAACACAACTTCTTGCTCTGGCTCGTGGTTGCTCTGTGAGGCAGCTGGGGGATTGCTCAGGCGAGGGTTATCTGTGCCCTGAGCCCAGGGATTGATTCAGGGCTCTCGATGCACCACAGAGAGCACGCTTTTCTAGGAAAAGAAAATAGCATGTTCAGGGATTTAGAAAAAAAATACATCTGTACATCTATAGATGACATGGGACTGAAAGGTAGTTCTGTTACAATGAGCAGTGATTAGAGTACACCTTCTGCCTGTACTTTCTGCACTAGCTGTTGTTGAAACACCCATTAAGCCAGGTTTTGCTCTTACATCCACTGTTTAGGTGTGAAATTTGTGTCTTGACTTCTTTTCCCATGCTCTAAAAAAAGTAGCAGCTTACCTGCTTCAGAAAGATGCTGCAAAATGGACCTTGGGAACTGCAAGGGGTTGTGCTTTGAGGGTGCTGAATACGTTAAAAAAAATTGGCACATATTTTCTGACTGTGTTTTTATCTCCCCTGGCGCTTCCTTTTAGAGAGAGAAAGCTTGCAATCAAAAGAGTTAAATGTTGTAAGAAATGCATATTTCAACTTTACGTGCCTTAATTTCACTGTTGAAAGTTTCTTTGATCTTTCTTTTTTTTCTTTTTAGCGTTTGTAGGAGAAACTTGTGCCTAACAACAACATTGCAATGTGGCCAAGTCTTCAGGTAATTTGCTCAAAGTAGAAAAGCAATGAGCAAGAGTGTAGAAATAACTCCAGTAGGACCTGATCCAACGTGTATTGACATCATGGAAAGGTTTCTGTTCGTTTAAATTGTTTTTGGGTTGGCAATATGTAGATCTCAACAGAATCCTTCAAGACTTGTGCAGAGTCTGTGGGTGTTTCATCTGTAACAAATGATGCCAAGTTTGTGGATAAAGTATATATTGGTTTGTACAAAAGATGGGTGAACAATTTTAACAGCAGCAATTCATAAATGAATGGTTGTGACAAAATTTATTTAGAACCAGGCTTATTTCAATCAACCATCTGTTAGAAAAATATTTGTCTCTTCAGCGACCTATAAAATCTTTACAGTAATTTCTGGAAAAAAAATCTTTAATATTTATTTTTAACGGTACTTTTTAGTCTTTCTTTCAAGGGAGAGGGCTGGTTAGGTTTGATAGATGAAGAATCTAACGTAGCAATATTTGCAATAAGAAACAACTTCTTCCTAGTTCAAATTCAAAACATTTCCAACGAAGAGAGAACCAAGCGCTTGTCAGTGCTTCAGCTCTTTGTTGTTTTGATCTGTAGACTTTTGGGGAAGGGAAAGGGAATTAAAAGGAAAATGTCAGAAATGTTCCTGATACTTTTGTGCATCATTAGAAAAATTAACTGTCGCTCTCCTATGTTTGGAGTCGGGCATTCAGATGCTGTTCTCTCAGCACTAGGGGATCTACACTAACAAGCCTGATCCACGCTGACATCTAACAGACCTCATTCCTTCACTTCCAAAAAGTCAAAGGGAAAAAGCTGCAGAAGTCCACAGGGAATTACCAAAGAATCACAATGTTTGGAAGAAAGGCAAGAAATATCCTGCATGGGATACTAAAGTCATACTTACATTTCAGTGAATATCAAAAATCGTTTGTGTCCCGTGTGCACAGGCTCTGTGTGGTCTAAACACCAGTAAAACTGGTGAAACTGAAGATTTATAAATATATCTGATATTTTATTCTTCTTTTCCTTGTGTAATTAAGAACATTTTCTTTGGATAGAGAGGAGGTGCTGGGAGAAGTATCACTGTGTGCCTGCCCTATCCAAGGACTTTTTGTAGGCAGCTGTTGGCTGGAAAAAAGATACAAGGGGAGAACTACCTTTGATAGGGAATACTCTGATATTCTCCTGGTGCTTAGGATTAGCATGAAAGCGTTTGCAATTTGTGGGAAGTAGAAAATTATGTATTCAAGACACCTTTTGTCACTGTTAGGAAACCAAAACAAAGTCAGAGCTTCACCAAGTTTTAAGGACCTTTAATTTTTCTCATAAGAACTGAGCAAGGACATTCAGTCTTTAAATCAACTGAATTTTTTTCCAGTGGGAAGAAGACAAACTACATTAAAAAGGAAAGGGGAAAGAAAGAAAAAACATAAATCAATCCAGGACATTTGCATGCTGAACAATCCTATAAAAAAGAGTTATAGCAGTAAATGCTGCAAAACTGAGGAGAATCAAGAGAGGTGTAAATCCCTGTGTCATCTTTAGGCTCTTGGAAATCTGGAGATTTCCTGGAGGCAAAATCATTCCTAATTTCCTGGTGCAGGTCATCTCACGTGTCCTTCAGAGTCATTTAGGACAAAGTGCTGATGAGATTAGGGTGCTAGATGAGATAGGCAGTTGATTCACTCTGTTGTAACAATTCCTGGTTGTCTCTGTCTCTGAGAAAGAAGCATCTGGAACAAAATTTAATCTTCAGTCTGATGTTTATTTGTGTTCCAAATGCCATTAAAAGAAATTAACTTTCTACTACCACTTAAATATCAACCCCTCTACTCTGTAGGCAGTTAAACAGAGTTCAATTCATGTAGTAGCAAAATATCTGTAATCAAAACCGAAAGAGGATATTCCCTTTCATAACAGAATATTGCTCCTGAGGTATTGAAGAATATCAGCAACAACACTGCCATACTTCCCAAATGGTGTCTGAAATTCAGCCGTGGGTCCATGCAAGTTTTCATACAACTGTGATTTGACTAATTAGATGAACTGTGCAATTTTCCATTTTTTTTTTAATAGTAAGAGTCTGCAAAGCAATTGTGAAAGGGTCCAGGCAAAAAGGGCAGGGGGAAAAAAGTAGCTGAAAGAAAAGTCTTTAAGTTCTATGTACTTTAAAAAAATCTTTAAATGGATTCTATTAAGTAAAAAGTCTCAAGATTAAGATATTTCATTATTTTAAACAATAACAGTCGAGATTGAAAGCAAGGAATGAGAACACTGAGCCTGGATTCTGTTTCTCCTTAGTGGTTTACATATTTTCTAATTTAAAACAATGTCATACCTTTTTACACTTGTCGGTGAAGCTGCAGCTCAAGGTGATTTGATGCCTTTATTATTTCTTAGGCTTTCTCTAAGCTGCAAAAAGGAAAGTCTTGCTGAATGTGATTGTGCTTAAACACATCTGCAATATTTAGGTGAAACAATCCCAAATTCCACTTACAGCTGTGTATATAATTACTTTTCTGAACTGGAGAGAAAACCGTGAAGAAAATAGTTGGTCTGAAATCACGTTTCATTTTTTTTGTGTTTCCTTCCCAAATGTTTCAGTGCTTTGTTGTGTGTAGTGTTGCAGTGCTTTTCCCATTGCAACAAAACCAAAATGCCTGAAAGAAAAAATAGAAAAGAAAAAAAAAATGGTATGTTGCAATGGATGAAAAAATATTTAAACTAAATGAAAAGCATTGTTGCAATATTGTTTCCAATCTCAATTATAATCCATAAATTTGGTTAATTTTAAAATGAAACATCATTTGGAAAAGTCAAAACATTTCAAAACCCTAAATGAAATGTTTCTTGCTAGTAGAAAATGTATCTTTCCTTGACAAGTAGCTGCATTTTTCAGGGAATAAACTGTCCATCAGAAAATGTAGTTTAGGTCTAAGAGCAAATATTAAATTCTACCTTAAATATATTTGTGAAAACAGAATAGGTTAAATCAGATTAAAGGAGAGACAGGATAGGATACACTGTGTCAGAGGTGGAGGCTTAATCTGCAGTAAATTAAGGGCCCTGCAATGTTTTTTGGATTGCAGGCAGAACACCAGTAAACCAGTTTTAGGAACCTGCTGAATGCTCTTTGATGACACAAATTTCAATTAATAAAAGTGATTATTAGCTAAATTGCAGTCAATTTGAACCAAGTGTTCAGGCATTAAAGTGAATTCCCCACACAAAGTATCGTGAGCAGTGCAATAGTGCCAGGAACTGCCCTGCTGTGGGACACAGGGCTGTTTATGCCAGAGAGACCCTGGAGAGGGATTTTTAAAGACTTTTCCCACAAGGAGTGACCAAAACTTCTCTGCCTTAGCCTCTGTAAGACCAACTCTGCAGGACAGACCTGGCATCTGAAGAGAAGGTGGAAAAGCAGAGCAGTTTTTCAGTGGCAGCCCTGCAGGTACCCCAGGCACTGCCAGCACTGCTGCAGACCCACCAACCCACCCACATTCTTTACTTTCTAATTTTTTGAGCCCTACCACCCTTGAGTTTATATAAAATTTAGCTCCTGCAAGATGCCAGTGCCCTCCACTGTCACTGATTTCTCTGAAAACTGGAGGAGTCTAGTCACTGTAAAATGGTCATTGAATCTCCAAGGCACCTCAGCATTGCTCAGTCTATCAGGAATTGTGTCTGCAAGTAAGATGATGTCTGGATTAAATCTTAATTTTCTCAAACCGGGCACAGTGGGGGCTGGATTTTGATGGTGAAGGCAAATGAACAGGATTACACTGAAGCAATTTGAAGAGCTCAAACTATTCCCTCCCTCAGCAAAGTCAAAAATCTCTAAAAAGATTTCTAGGCATTGAACTGTCAGTAGCCATGGTGATTTCAAGCAGAGCTTCACCTGTAGTACCCAGAAACTGCTGCTTCAGACCTGGAAAGGAGGAAAAAGGACTCTGATATAAGCAAAGATCTGCTTTTCTTGTTAGACTAGAAGAGACCTAAAAGTACAAAGGAGGGAAAATTAAAAGGAGATGAGTTTTTGCTTCTGCTTCTCTAAGGTGGTTGTGTTTATCTCTCAGGGAATTCCACATCTCATTAACAGTATGTCCACGCTGATGGCAATGACCATTTCCCCTCGGGTGGGTGGGCACACACCCCATCAGAGAGGGGCTGTGCACAGGAGGTGCTGCCTGTGGGTGGAATTGGGCAGTGCTGGCACGAGCATCTCCCCTCTGCAGTGTGGGGCCTCTGGTAGCTGCAGCCTTTTGCTCCCTTTGGGTTTAATGGAGAGGGTGGTTATAGTTATAGTATAAGGTGTGGCTTCAAGGATTTCTGTTTTCAGACTATTGAAATCCACTGAACCGTGCTGTCTTGTCTTTCATTTTATTATGCTTATATCCAAGGTTTTGTCATAAAAGTGTAGTTGCCAGGAGGCAAGTTGTATATGAAAAATGCTCTGGTTGTTTTATTTGAATAGCAGAGCATGTGTAGGATTCCAGAATTTAATAGGCTGCTTAGGTGTATTCAAGTAAGTTTTGAGTGTTGCAAATGCTGTGCTGCTGGGTGAGTGGTGCCTCACACCACGGTCCCTGGCTGTGGCTGGAGCTCCAGAAAAGCACTGAGATGCAAAACCCAACCCACTACTTGGGGTATAAGGTCAGGGCTGGAGTTATCATGGGCAGGTTTGGTGTGTCACAACCCAGAGGGTTTGATTTTACACAAAGGCTAATACAGGTACAAGTTTTGCAATGGACTTCTACCTTTTTCACAAAAAACTAAATCTGGTACTATCCTGCAGCTCCCATCTCCCTCCTTCTCTGCACAGTTCTCTGAGATTGAGACTGTCAATCTTATCCCCAAAAGGTGGGTTCCCTTCTAGGAGGGAAACTTGGTGAATTGATTTGATACAAGTGAGTTGCCCTGCAGAACTACTGTGAGGCTTTGAGGTGGATGCAGCCCTGCTCTCCTCTGTTGAAGTTCTGCCTCAGCCTGACATAGATCCAGCTCTAGTTTGTATGTCAGTGCTGTTGGTCACCCTGCTGTGGGTTGTGTTCTCTAGTCTTCACTATTTTCTTTGTGAACAGTGACATCCACTTCCATATAAACCCCTTGGCAACACCATAACATCCAGTTTCTTTACTGATAAAACTGAGGGTGTATTCAAGTCAGAAGTCAGTGACACAGCCAATTATATGCATTAATTAATTTTTAAATTAATTCTGAGTCTGTAAATACCAGGAATTAACAATGGTCAGATTTAAGCTTCTGGGCCAGTTCTATCTTCATTAAAACCTCTGACTGTAAAGACCTTTGTGATGTCCGTGTATCTCAGGGGCTGTCAGGAGCCAGGTTCAAGAAAACCTGTTCTTTTTAGAGCTGAATTTTTGGAAATATATTTGAGGAAATAGGGAAGAGAATAGTACAATTCTCTTTGAATGAAGTGGGGAACTCTGTAGTACATAAAGAAACTGGCAGGGACCCATGAAAATTAACATCAGAGATAAAAGGAATCTAACCATTGCTATGCTGGGAGAGTACAGTGAAACCCTGATGTTGGGCTTTTGGCAGGTCTAGGCATAAGACAAAAGCTTACTGATGCATAGCCCAGGCAGACCTGGCATATCCTCCTCTGGAGCTGCCCTGCCAGCTGCCTCAGCCACAAATGGGATCCCACAAACATGTACAGTCAAGGATGAACAATGAGAAAAGTGAAACATATTCCAGGGGCTAAGAAAGAAGAGTGGGACTGGGAAGCATTTTTAATCTCATTTTGGTCCTGGCTTTTCTGCATTAAGCCTACAATGGAATGAGGGGAAAGAGAATGGTCTTGGCCATACATTAAGTTGGAGATGCTGGATGTTGTCTGCTAGTGAATGTGGGGACCCCCGGCTGAGTCTGGTCTACTAGAAAGACAGTGAGTGAGAGCAAAGGCTCACATGAAGGTGCACAGTGGGTAACTCAGCCCAGTGGGCACCTGGGGATGTGCATTGGCTTGGTCTTAGAGGACAGACGTGGACTTGCTCTTACAGTGCACACCCTCGTGTAGGCTGGTGGGTGACCACAGGCATGCACATTACCTCGATCTCTGAGTACTCACTAGTCTATAAACTCAGAGGTGCTGCAAGGAGTAATTAATCTGAAATACCTCCAGGAACAATTTAAACATGAAAAGTGTCACCTCAAATTTGTTGTAAAATGACGTGACAAATCATTTGAGCAAATGTTGGGTACTTGTCATAAGACATCCTCTCATAAGAGTGAGAATCTTCTAATAATCATTAGCAGCTTATTTGCATGGATTTTTCCTGCATTTGATGTGAAATCTTGTTTGGCTGGATGCAAGGAAGGCTAAGTATGTGCTGAAAGCCAGTAATTTGATTATCTACACTCCTTCTGTCTAGTTATATGATCCTTGCAAAGTCCTTTATTAAAACCTATTTAGAAAGAGTTACTAAACCTTGGTGGAATGCCAACCATGTTAATACAATCTGGCCAATGAAGAGTAGGTGCTTATTGAGCAGAAAACTTTAATCTTGTTAAGACTGGATACAAGAGGAAACGGTAATAACTGGGTTGTGCTGAAACTGTCGCTCAGACAATGAAGGTGGCACCTCCGTTGTGGTGTGGACACACCTGTCCTTTTTCATACTGGAAAACTCTTCTTTCATGTAGGATAATCCTAATGTATAGGATTCCAAAAGAGCTTTTCACAGGTCATAATTATCCTCCACGCCAGCAGTTCCTGAATAGGCATCTTGGTCACTTCATTTACATGTTGTGTAGCTACCATTTGTTCTTGAAGGGGAGAGATCCCTTTGAGGCAAATTCGGTTAGCAGTTTGTACCTTTCAAAAATAATTTTTAGAGCATCAATAGATGTTGTGGAAGCTCATGGATAGCAATAGAATGATATCTAAAATAAGATATGCTCTTGGCATTTTGTCTGTATGTGTTAGCAGAGGAGATTGTGTAATTTGAAGACATTAGTAGAAGCTGGGCAGAGATAGCACATTGAAAAGAGTCCCCTGTAGGGAACCCTCAGTCCCAAATGTAAAAGGTATGTACGGAGACATGTATCTCCAGAGCTGGACCACATTCCTTCTGGGGCCATAAACTGTTTATAGAAACGCTCAAAAGCCACACTAAAATAACTGGACTGAGATTCATTGAAAGCTATGGGTGGTTTCAGTGGAAGGTTTAATTAGGATGGTGAATTTTGGCGAAGTAATAGCACAACAATGCTGAGAAAAACTAAGAGATCTGCTCTTGTTTCGTGAGTTTTATTTAAAGACTGAGTCAGGGCAAATACTGCAGCTGGAAGTGGAACAGGCAGGAGGGCACTCTGTGAGTGAATATCCAGCATGGCACTTGCGTGCCCCCAGCTTTAAGAGCACACTGAGTTTGCACAGCTGCACTCTCTGTTATTTCCTTAACACAATCCTGAGCTGTTCCTGCTCAGCATTTGCAGCATTAGAAAGTGTGTGAACTAGTGAGAAGTGAAGGACTCATCTCCCAGCCAGCAAAGCTCAAAGTGTTCACAAGTGGGACAGAGGCGACCCCACTCCCCATCATCCCTGTGCCTTCAGCCATCCTCAAGACTCAAGTGGTTTGTTCTGTTTTGGAAGAGCCCATAGTAAAGTTACAGTTCCCCTCTGTACTTTTTGGGTGTATGTATTGCTTGTCTGTCCATCACAAGATCTAGTGACCATACAAGTTGCTGTGGCTTTGCATTTTCTTCCAAGAATGAGTGGCTGACATCCACGACTAGGTCGTGTTTGAGTGTAGACTGATTTATTCTCAAAATTATTTTAAACAGTAATAGAAGTACAGGCTCTTGCTTAGTGGTAAAAATGAGCTTTCTCCTTGGAACGAGGAAAGAATAAATGCTCATAGTTGTCTATAAATACCATTAAGCAGAAGATTTGATAGAAACACAATTGTGAAATTAGACTCTGTCAGTTCCTTGTCTGGTCTTATTTTACAATTATGTGCATTGACATCTGTTATTGCTAATTACTTCTTCAAACTTCAGCAACGATCTCTTGCACTTCCTGTAAGAAATGCTGAAAGCTTTTAACAAACAAATTAATTATGTATAGTCTTTGATGCAAATTAGCTCAATTAGTTGTAGCATTGATACTTTCTTCATGTAACAAGAAAAGAGAAAGAGTGATCATATACATATTTATAAGTACCTTTTTGACAGATGATGATAGGTCTTGATGAGGCATTTGTTTAGATTTATGGAATTACTTTTTTAAAATGATAAACCAAAGGTACATTCTTGTGAAATGTTGTTTTGAGTTTAAGAATATGTTGAATATTTAAAGATGGTTCTTGTGGGGAAAACCTTTGCTTTTGGCACCTGGAGATGTTTTTTCAAATGGACTTCCAAACTCTGTGATCCCCCAATTGGAAGTATTGTTAGATATTAAATACTACAGAGCCCAGTTCAGGTGCCTATACCTGGAAGCTCTGCTATTCTTTACTGTTACCTCCTTTAATGAGAGGTGATTTTGCCATATGAAACTCACTCCTGGAGCAGAAAAACTCGTGTAGGGGGTCTGGAAGTGATTGTTCTGAGCCTCTCACCCAGCCTTGTCCTTCAGGATAGTCTGGCAGAGAGTGTACAGGTCACCCCTTTCCATCCCTGATAGTGAGAATGAATGGTCACGAAGGCATTTAGTGGACAAGCTCCTGTATGGCAGATAATGCCAGGTTTAACCTTTTCCTTTGTGCTTTATGGCCTTCAAATCCTGTCTCAGACTTCATCTTTCCCCTCTGTTTAAGAAGTTCTCCCTCCTACTAAAACAATAAAAATTGTCCTCCAAGGCTCATGCACAGTCATTTCTCTGACGGCATTTTGCCATCCTTCAGTGCAGGACATCTGCTCAGTGATTTCCCCCAAAAAACATACCTGACTTGTAGTTTCACCTTCAGGAGGATCAGTGTAAAGTGATTATTATTCTTCAGTCTAAATGGCACTTTCACAAAAGAAAACAATAGTGCATTGGGTGACACTAACCTGTAATGGATGGTATTGATCAAGTGTTATTTTTTTCAGCATTTCATCCTAAATGTATTTAGGAAACGATCTACAATAGAGAGATTTTAAAAGCTGGCTAACAAAATCTGTGACTATGTTAGAAGAGGGGAGACCACCATTTCAGCCAAGGACAGTTTATGGCACCTCAAAAACCAACCTGCCTGGCTTTTCCTTTCAACAAATTCACTTTCCATCCATGGACTAGATCAAACCTTGCCAGGAGGAATAACTGTTTTTCCATCCATATATATTTCTATGGAGTTCAACTGCCCCATTGTAGCTTTCCCCTCTGAACACGCAACTTATTGACTGAATCCTAAGACACTTTTTTTCTCTCTCGATTCTTGCCTTTGTTTTGTTGCGTGTTGAGGAATGTGACTGACAAATTTTCTGTGGTTGGCTTTTGAGGGTTGGTCATTGTCAAGATGGGGTGTGGCCATAGTCACTGCTGGTATGTGTTGGGAATTAATTCCCCTTCTGACTACTCTGCCCAGGTATTTCATTAATTCTTGCTAGCACAGCTTGTGGAGAGTTACAAAACTGGGATAGTACCCTTTGTAAAATGTTGATTCCAGGAAATAACTGGTTTTCTTTCACTCTACAACTTCCAAAACTTACAGCATCACCCAAGTGCTGCTGTATGATAGAGGTGCACATTTTGCATATATCATTTCTGAGATTACATTTGCCTGCCACAGAGCTGTTTGACTACGTCAAAGAAAGAAAAAAAAAATAATGCTTTGTTTGAATATTTTTTCCCTAATGGAACAGAGTAAAAAAATTGTGTTTGCATGTTTTGTAACTCCAAGGCAAAATTCTTTCTCTAAGAGTGTTTCAGCAGAGGGATGGAGGAGAACAAATCACATGCCACGCTTTTGGTTTTCAAAACTTCAATGTTTGAAGTTTTTGCACAACTGTACATAAAAATGCAGCTTTTGTGATTTTTGTGGGGAAAATAGAAGTCTCGCTTGAAAAGCTACTTTTTATACTGAGAATGTTTCAGTGAGAGAAATCTCTAACTCTGACATAAATGCCTAGTTGGAGACAGTGTGAACTTAATCACAGGGAGATGCTACAGAAATTGGTTGTTGTAATATGGGGAAACAGCATTTATTTCATGGTGTTCCTCACAAAGATGGGGTATTGCAAATTTTCCACTCTCTAGAAATAACAAAACAAAAGCTTGATTCATTAGGATGAATATCAATATTTGCTTTTTCACCCCACTGAGATATTGTGAAATTTTGTTTTCAGTTTTGTAACCAGCAAATCTTTGTTCTAGTAAACAGAAATGAAAAGTCAAGCCTAGTTGCAGGTATTATTCTTCAGTGGAGAGAAAGTACCTATTTCAAAAAGACCAGGCTGGGAAGGGAGAGTTACGAGTGCAAACTATTTTGCTTTTTATTAGGTTAACAAGCCCAATAAAATAAAATAAACCAAACTGAGTGGAGTCACCCATGCCATGCAGTTGTGCAGGCAGCGAGCGTGAGTCATGCACTCTTGGGCACCCACTGGGTTTGTGTGAGGAACCTGTGGATATGATGGGGGGGGTTTTTTGGTGCTGGCTTTAAAACTCCCAGTGCTTCTGCAGATGGGACTTTTCAGGGATCTTCTTCTGCAGCAGTTTTGTGAGCCCAGGGTGTTACACACCTCGTAACCAGAGCAAGCTTCACCCTTTGACTGTGGCATCCTGGCTTTTACTCAGTGCTTCTATGAGTAAGTGACTGGGCATCCAGGACCTTGCAGCCCAGGAACAGGCTCAGTGTCACCAGGTTCCCATCTGCAGGCAGCAGTTTTGCCATGAACTTGCAGGAGAATCGCACCTTCTGCTGGGCAAATTTTTTAGGATTGAGCCATTAGCTGGGATTTGTAGTTCAGGACTGACAATCTCATACTAATCACTTCAAATACAGACAGTGAGAAGCTAAAAGGTGTCAGGGGCAGCCAGAGGGAAGAGGGCACACTGCTGGAGGCAAACACCGAGGTAACAGAGCTGAGCGGACCTGACCATGTTCACCCTGGGTCCAGGTCCCAACAGAGAGCCCAAAGGCCTTGAGTCCTCAGGCTGTGCTCTAACTACAAAACCAGTTTCTTTTCTCCCCAGTTGCATTGTTTTCTCTTGGAATTCTGCCTCATGTTTTCCTAATTATTCCACTGCAATACTCAACCCAATAGTTGCATGAGGAAGCCGATCATAACGATTTAAACACTTCTACAAAAGACAGATTAGCAGATTAGTGACTGCTCTGGAAAATGTGCAGCAGTGCTTGAAAATTAATCCTGCTCTTAATACAGGGAAAAAACAAGCAGGCCTGTTATTAGTGTTTCCTATTTAAAATAGACTTCAATTTCTGATTTTAAAATTGCAAATCCTATAAAAATATGGTGAAGTATGTGTTCTGAAGAAACCTCTTGAGGTTTCCTATAGCTAATTATTTACAGTATGAAGATCTGGCATAACAGGTATAGGCATCCTGGCGATTATGTATGAACATAATCATGGCCTGTCAGATGTTTTTAATTAAGATTTCCCTAGTCTGAGTGCTCTAAATGGTGATGAGCATTAACATCCTTCAGCAGAGCAGTGCACAACTTATTTGCAGACTGTGACCATGTGCTGTGCTCAATGTTAAGCTTTGAAGTATAGATTTAGTTTGAAACTGGGTGAAGTGAGGTCCTGTGTTTGTGCCTTAGTGATTCCTGCTCCCAGCTGTTCTGTCTGCAGGTCTAGCGATCTTTGAGCCTCTGTTTTTTACTGTAGACTAAGGTAGGTAAAAGCTGTTTCTGTAGCCAACATTTTATGATCTCTTGGAGGGATCTAAAAAAGACAGCCTGGATACATTCCCAAGTGTACTCCAACATCAGGTTCTGCAAGGTAAACTGTGCTGCCAACTCCTATCCCTTGTTCTCAGGAGAACTGTGCCAGTGACTGACTCGTCACCTGATGGAGGGGTTACACACAGTGGGACAGTAATAGTGAAAAACTGGGTGATAGGAGTGATGAATACAGCAGGCACAGGAAAGTGATTTTTCCCCTCTATTCAGCAGTGGTGAGGTCACATCTGCTGTGCTGTGTCCAGCTCAGGGATCCCCAGTGCAAGGAAGACATTGGCAAACCAGAGCAAGGCAAGGTGATGGCCCCAGGGTGGTCGGGCACAGGATGTTCAGGGAGACCCCAGGAAAACTGGGTCTGCTCAGCCTCAGCAAGAGAAGGCTAAAAGCAGGGAGAAGGGCACAGTTGTCATCTTCAGGTTCCTGGTGGGTGGTTAGGGAGAAGCTGGAGAAATACCTTCCTAGAAGTGGGAGAGAAAGGAAGGGATGTAGTGGGGGACATGAAGCAGCAGGGGAAACTCCAGCTAGGATAAAGGAAAAAATTCTCCAGTGGAGAGGGGTTAAGCTAAGGACCAGAGAGGAGGTGGGAGACACTCAGAGATCCACTGGAAAAGGCCCTGAGCAGCAAGACACAGAGGTTGGTCCTGCTTTGAGCAGGAAGTTGGATCAGATGAAATCCAGAGATTCCTTCCAGACTCAGCTGTTCCATGTCCCTGTAGAATCTCATGGTGGGTGAGGGAGGTTAATCCTTTTGTATAATTCCATGTTTTAGTGTGCTTAGAGCTAAGAGCACTCAAACTGTGTCGGCATTTTTCTGTCTACTCAAAGCAATGTGTTGGTGTCTCCCAACATACTGTGAGGGAATATGCTGTTGTTAGTGTGGGGATTGGAGATGGCATCTATACACCTGCACACAGATACACAGAGGGCTTTTCTGCTTGCCTAGGAAGAAAGATGAAAGATTTATAGCATTGTTGCTTTAAATATATAATCAATTGGATATCACTTGCTGTATTAACAAGACTTTTATCCTATGGAAAGGACAAAAAAAGTGGCTGTGGGAAGTGACTTCTTGGTCTAGATAAAAATACTCTACGTTCAAAACCAAAAGTATGGTTTAATACCTAGGGAAAACGTTCTGGCTGTGAAATATATTAGAATGGAATCTCTTGCTAAAGGATGTGGTGGAGGGTCTTTTCTTTTGTCCCCCACCCCAAATTAATCTCAGCAATATCATAGAGGTAAGTGATCACAGCTTGAGAGGAAACCCTAAGCAGAAGTGCACACCATGACTAACTAAGCCAGCCAGGCAGATTGTTTTCTCTAGCTGACTTTCAAAGACCACTTACTCCATGGACCTGCTTCCCTCACTCCCTTAGGGGCCACCAGTCTCAAACACAGTGCCCTGTATGAAGGTATTTATTAAGGAAGCTGTTCTGAGGAGATGGTCCAGCTGACCTGCAATGTGGAGTTTTTAATGTCTTTTAATCTTCCATAATCTGAGATCTAAACAGATCCAGATCCACAGATTTGTACAAATCAGCACAGAGTGCTGGTGCCCCAGGAGCTCTCCTGTGCATCCAATCCAGTGTGTCCTCTTTGTTTTCTTTTTCCTCTTTCTTTTTCCTCTCCACTCTTTTTTTTCTTTTTCTTTTTTTTTTTGCCAGAGGAGTTAGGGAGGGGGGTGTGTGTCCTGCTTTTTAAAGAGGGAAACTTCTGGCCATCTGCACGTAAAACAGGTTGTTGCTTGCATGAATATCTATGTGTGGTCATTTAGGAGTGCTCATGCATTTCCATGTTTTGTGTACAAAACTATGTGAATTGCATACAATTTAGAGTGCAATCATACAGTATTACTACACCAAGTATAGCAGCTCAGCTTTTGTCAAAAAATAAGGTATGTAAATAAAGGCAATACTGGCAAAGATGATGAAATTAAGATTAGCAAGTAATGAGTAAAATTATTTACTTGACTACAAAGAGAAACTGGATGAGAATCTTATCTGGGAAACAAATGTAAATCCTCAGATTCCATTAGAGATACATTAGAGGCTGGTGACAGCTCCCAATCCTATCCATTATATACCCCTATCAGCCCTGAAAGGCTGCATTACAAAGATTATCTGTGTAGGGCTGGTTTTACTGAGTCCTCACTGTTACAATAAAAAATCTCCTATTACTTAACCACTTCCTGCAATCATCATCTGTGACTGTAAGTTTGAAATTAGCTGAACAGGATCCTCTTTTTTGTTAATTTGCTTATGATTATAATTGAGGGAAAACCATCCTTTTTAAAAACTAGTTAGCTTTTAACTTCAGGCCAAAACCTTCCCATTATCCAAATGAAAGAGCACAGATAAAATATTTTCTATTTTACTCACTATCAGCTTCTTAAGTATTTAAATTTTTTTTTAACAAATGTTTAAAAACATAAATCATGCAAACTTGTGCTTGCATAGTGATTTGTAATGTCAAATTTTTGGAAAATTATTATTTGCATTCTTGATAAAGTAAATGCTGTCTGTTATTATACCTGTTTCTGCTATATGGAAATCGCTGTGCTTAAACAAACTGCATTATGAAAAACATGTGTTTTGAGAACCTGTTCTCTAAAGATATTTAATTTCCATTTAGAACACTAGCTTTAAAATTAATGACTCTGCTTCAAAATGCAAATTTCCTTTCTCTGTTTCAAGTAGACAAACTGAAGTTCACTGACTCCTGAAATATCGCTGCTTTGTCCCAAGAAAGCGCTGTCTTTTTAAATCTCAGCTCTAATGCCTCTTTGATTTTGCACCAACACCTTAATGGGGAAAAAATTCGCCACAAATCAGCATCTGATTAGCCCAAATCATCCCCTCCTAATCCCCCTCTGAAAAAACCTGCAATTTACAAAGTACTGTGGTGCCCCAATGTAGCATCTTTGTAAATTTAAAAACCCAGGTGTATTGATGAAAATACATAGAACATTTTAATTAAAACTCATAAAATTGCTGGACATCTGCTCCAAATTGTTCAACATTTTAGTGGTTAACAGATTTTGTGCACCTAGATAATGAATTACTCGTTATTATTGGCATAAATAGTAGCTGTGGGGCTTTTTATAGCAAGATCAGAAGCCTCTTTGTGCAAGCTCTGGCTTACTTTATAGTCTTTTGGCAGATGCCTATTAGAACCAATAAGTTTAGCTAAAAAAAGGGAGGCAGAGTTAAACACAGGAAACAAGAGTTGAATGTCCGCCAATAAAAATGATCACAAATCAGGGCTGCTGATGTCATAACCCTTGAGGTCAGAGGTTGGGCGCGGAATAAATGGCTCTGAAAGGGGCAGCCTGTCTGGAGGGCTGAGCTGTTGTTGGCAGGCAGGCACGGCCATGAGTAAATGGGAGGCACAATGCCGCCAGTGGGCCTCATTAGCAGCCCAGGCCCTGGTGAAGAGAAGTGTTTGATGAGTCCTTCACGTCCCACTGTGGCACTGTGTGATGTAAATGGAATAATTACTATGATCTAATGGGCGTCTCTTTTGCATGCGGGCCCCCGGTGAATGGAGCCCCTCTTTTATGGCATTCAGCCCGGGTTGTGTAAACTGTGGGGTGCCACTGGGGATGGACGGCGGCAGGTCCCGCCGACCCGCTTGTATTCACCCTCAATAGAAAGAGAAGGCCAAGTAATTTACTTCCCTGCCTTTCACCACGAGAGTGGCAGATTGAAGGTCACACTCGATTTGGCAGGACTTGAGTCGCTCTCTGTGCTGACGCCGAGTTAGACAGATGCAACATCTATTTGCGGGACTTTCAGGGCCGGGCTGTTTAATTGCGCCGTGCGTGCTCCGAGCCCCGCTCCCGACGGACAATGCGCGCAGATATCCCACTTTTAAGGAAGCAAACAGCCTGGATTTTAAGTGTCTGCTTAATTTTCCATCAGTTTTGCGTGTCTGTGCACACCTTCCCTGTGTACAGCGCTGTGGTGGCGGCTCTCGAGGTCCTGATGGAACCCCGATCCGGATGATAACAGACAGCCCATTGTTGTCTTTATACAGATCATTAAAATCTGAATTAAAATAATTGCGTCTTGCGTAGACATACTAATTTTTCAGGCCGAAAAGATGTGACATTGTCTCTGCATAAAATTTGGTAGGAATGTGCTGTTAATGACATTATATCGATTGTGTAATGCTCTATGTTCCTTGTCTGAATCCAGGCTGCCACAATCCTGACATAACGAGATTTCGTTGTGGCTGATTTCAGATGTCTATATTAAGTCAGCATCATTTCCTTATTAATTATATGCTTTGTGCATCCATATGGCTTAAATTAAATTTCTCAGACTTTTTTTTTTTTTTTTTTTTAAGTGGGATAGTATTCTTTACAAACTCACTCACTCCAGAAATGTTTTATGCATTTTTCCCCAGCCACTCCCTGTGGGCATGCTTTTTAGGGAACTTTAGACCAGACCATTATTTTTGATGTTTGTTTTTATGATATGCTCCATGCATGGCTAATGAAGGCCAAACCATGGACACATAGAAGTCAATGGAAAAACTCTCAATGACTTCAGTAGGACCAGGATTAAAGTGTGTGGTCTACACAAAATTCACTGGAATCCAGTCTCTTGGAAAATATTTTTCCATGGGATATTTTATAAGGTCATTTTAATTACGACCTGTACAGTATTTTTGTTGTTTGCGGCCACAAGGAATCCTCACTCATCATTTGTGAAGACAACACAATCTTTCCTTTAGGCAACATTTTGTATTTTTAAAGAAGGAATAGATTGTGGATACTTGGGAAGGTCAAATCTAGGTCAGCATCAGTGCTCTAAGCAGTACTCTAAACACATGTTTACATCATTTGGAACCCATTATTCATGGTTTTATATTACTTATTGTGAAATAATGCATCAACAGTTTTGTTTTGTTTTGTATTTAACTGGTAATATTTGAGTGTTAAACTTCACATCAACGGAGTGTGGGAGAAACAAACATGTACAATTACTAGACAAAATAGATTGGAAGTTGATGATCTTCTGTTGCCTGTGGAATCATGGATGTAGTGATGTGGTTTTCTTGGCTACTTCAAAGGAATCCACAAAAAAAGCACCTACTAAAAGCAAAAGCTATTGTCAGGAACTGTAAATTCTCTATACCTAGGTCTATGTGCTAGGTCTTTCTAACAGTTTAGAAAGTTGTTTGAGGTTCACAAATTGAAGAAGTCTGGAAAGCCCTGATGAAGTGTCTTTCAATGTGTTATGGATTATTTGCCATAATTGTATGGTTCCTTTCTTTTGATTTTTTGGCTAAATCTGATAAACCTGGCAGCAACCATCCAGACCAGCCCAGGGCTTGGTCACTGCCCCGAAAGACAGTAACTATGTGCTTTTCTTAGCAGTGCCAAGTATCTGACATTGTTTGGTTTCACAAGCACATATTCCAGATGCAAACACAACCAGCAGTGCTGAGCTTTCTGGTCAGGGAGGTGGCAGGAGACTCAGCATTTCTTGCTCTCCACTTGCACGTTCTCAGCGCTCAGGAATCACCAAATCCCCCGGATTTCACTTCCTCTTCACACAACACTTTTATCTTCCTTTGGCGTCTCCTGCCCCACAGAGTCAATGGGGGTTTTGTCCTTGGGAAACAGACCCCTGAGCAGGTCAAATAGGGTTTTCTGACAACCTAGTAAGTGCCAGGGGAACACAGAATGCCCAGTGTAAGGACTGGTGAGCACAGGCCCCTTCCTTTGCCAGTGTGCCTGGCTGCAGCCTCCCACTGATGGGATCCGGCTGTGTCACTCAGGCTGTCTTGGTCTGGCTTTGCTTTCTGTGGCTCCATGGTCCAGTGCATCCATAAAACAGGCAGTCATCACACCAAGCCCATCTGAATTCAGCCCCTGCTCTGGTGCCTCACATTTATTGCTGTCACCCTTTCAGCCAGCACAACACAAGGCATCACACACCTCGATCTGAGGCAGTCCTTCGTGTGGCCAGAGCTGGCGGCTCCAAGTTTCCCTGAGTACAGCGAGCAGGACTTGTGCCAGTGAGTTCAAAGAGCACTGGAAATGAAAGACAGTCTCAACCAGATTTCTCAAGTTGCTCAACACTCAGCAGTTCCCTTGCTGAGTCTGCACCTGAATAAGTGGCTTGATTTTTTTTGAGGTTATTTGCCAGCCTGTAACTCTCACTGCTCCTCATGATAAATAAAGTTTCAGAGGGAGTTGTTGTCCATTAAGTACCTGGGAAACCTTCCCTGGTATATATACTGTTATTAGAATTATTATTCTTTTATTTGTTAGAGCTGTTATTTGTTCCTATAAATATTCTGTGGTAAATTAATCCCACTTCAGGAGATGAAGCAGGTTGGCTCTGTCATTTAATATATCTGAAGGTAAACATTACTGATAGAAATCTGTCAGAGGCAGGAAAACACAAAAGCTAGTTCAGAGTTTCAAGCATGTTTTGGTCAGTATCGATCCTTCTGAAACTGGTTTTTGATTGTTCCTTGTTTTCTGGGAACAAGCATCAGCAAACAAACAAATGCAAGTCCTATCCCTCACCGATCCTCTGGAAAAAGGTTAAATTTAAATAATCATTTTGAGCGCTGTTCCTGTTGTAGGTGGGGTTTGGAATGCGGAGTACAACAGACCCTCACATTTTTCGCTGATTATCTTTAATTACTTGTGAGGGCTGAGCGCTCACATTACCCCCAGGCACCGCAGACTGACAAGGAATCTTCTTTCAAGCCATTTATAGAGCATCGCATTATCGAGCAGCTAACAGAGCAAAACTGACACGGAAAGAAAGTTCATTATTACTTTCATTATTGTCAAAAGAGTTTTATTTGCTTCTGAAGCCCTACTTTTAAACACACTTTCCACTCGGAAAGTGTTGCCACTGTGGGGCTTCTCCCCTGCCCCGGAGGAGGTTCTGACTCTGCAGCCGCAGTGCCCAGAACTCCTTCAGGAAAAGCTAATTGTGCTTTTAGAAAGTAACTGCATCTGTGATTGGAAGGCTTGAAGGTACTCCTTTTGCCAGACTTTAGGTGGGATAGGGAAAATGGAAAATTATCTGTACTAGGAGGATTTTGCACGTCTTTTCCCCCCTTCATTCTGTATTTTCCAAGATTGACGTGGGCTCTGCACTGGGAGCTAAAGCTCACAGATGAGAGCTCTGCTGCTTCTGTGTCTGTCACAGATACCTTAGAGGAAGGCAGCAGAACATGGGGTGTCCAGAGTTGACAGATCTATGCCAAAGTGTCAACACTGGGCATTTAAAATCCCAGGGTCTCTGATATGAACCTTATTTCATGAGGTTAACACAGCTTAGGATAAATGTATCATGGACTGTGGGAAGCTATGGAGGCTTAATCTGCAAAAAATCAAGCCATAGTGGCTAAATTTTAGCACATTTACCTTGATGAGCCTCGATTTCATTGCATAAAATCCCAACGTAGCACGTGGGGTCAGTGAGGAAGTGAGTCAGGAGTTATCAAAAACTTGGGCTCTGAGGGAGACTGGACTAGCCAAGGCCATATCCTTCTTTCTCTGAGCCCAAGGGATCACCTACACCCTGAAATAAAGCAGTGTTAAAACAGCTGGGATTGCTAACCAGAGGTCATAATCTGAGAGGTGAGTCCTCAGACTGTTATCTGATAAAATGCCATAAAGCTGTGAGCTCTACCCAGCCCATGGATTAGCTCACTGGACTGCTTGCTTGGGCCACTGCTTGGAAAAACCCAGGCTCAATGTCTTCTCTTGATGTTGAGAATTTGAATCACTGTTTTCTACTTCATTATTGTGGGTGAAAAATGCTCCCAGTGTTAGCTGTGTGGTGATAGCTGTGTGAAGTCTCAGGTGTAGAACAGTGGCAGCCGTCTTAAAAATTTCATTCCTGAGATTCAAGTTGCAAAACACATCTGCAGTTCACGGCGTGCAACTCATGCAATTCTGTGTGCCTAGGAGAGCGTGCCTTGAGATACATCCAATATCTGGCACTGGGATACCAGCACACATCATAATTTTAACCCCTCCACATTTAAATTACTAACAGAAATCTAGTGGTCAGAATTGAAGCGGGTAATTACTTATTAATCTTGGCATGTACTTGTCCTTCTTTAAGAGTGGCAGAGTCCACATGTAATTTGTTTGACCTATTTGCTTTTAAAACTGGATTTTTTTTTTTTTTAACTACATCTGTAGGAATGCTAATCGAGCCTTAATAGGCAATGGAATTATTTGTAAACCATCTATTTGTCTGATTTTCAGTACTGTGGTTTATCAAGTAGTTGATGAGCAAATTGAAAAGCCAGTCTGTGTATATGGATACTTTTAATCACAATACGAATTGAGTACATCAGGCATTAATGTCTGGTTTTAATTTAATTCATTGTTTAATGGCAGGGTTTGTAGGTGGGAATGGTATAAACATATCCACATACAGGCAAAACGTGACCAAGCATATGTCCATGTTGTATTGTTAGCAGCAGTTTCAGCCTCAGCACTCTTTCCAAGGACTGATTCCTTCCCTATATCTCATAATTTCATGGTTATTGGGATTTTTCCTTTCTGCAAAGATGACCCAGGTAACTAGGTGGTGCCATGGATTTTGTAGATAATTTTCTGGAAACACTAGTTGAGTTTTGAAACAGCTTAATAAAACTCCCTCTCTCACAATATTTTTCTCTGTTCTTACCTCTAGGACTGGGTTTTTATGTATTTTTTAATCTTGGGAAAGATAAATTTAAGAATAAGATTGGAGAAATCTTGTGGAGTTGCTAGAAGAAAAGTGGGGTTACTCTCCATACTTTGTAGAAAATGCTTTGGAATGAACATTCTCTTTCCCAAGAGAAGTCCAGAGCACTTCAAGTTGGAGAGGTAGTGGATGCACTTCCACTCGACAGACTGTGAGTGTTTAGGGGGCAAAACAACAAAACTGGAGACTGGCAGCAGTTACTTTGCAAACCCAACTCATACTCCCCGTGGAGCTGCCCCGAAATTACATATCAATACGAAATTCATACATCCCTTCCCTGCAGCTCTTGTATTTGAGAGCACTTTGATCCACAAAGTTGTCCTTGTGTTCTGCTGCCGCGTTTTGGGCTTTTTTTTTTTTTTCTGGTTGTTTTTGGTTTTGGTGGGGTTTCTTCTGGGATAATGGAAAGCCAGGACAGTGCATGTCCCTCTGACCCAGAAGAATCAGCAAATGGCAGGATTATAGGTCACGGCAGACAAGCTGTACCACAGAGCTACTGCTGGGGAGGGCAGGATATATTATGCTAGCTGAGGGTGCATCTTATATTGCAATAGAGTTTGAAATGCCAATATAAATAAGGTAAGCAGGGCTGCCAAAGAAAACAGTTTTCTCCTTTATTATTCTACCTTTTCAATTCTAATTAATTTTTTTTTTAAACAACGCTAATGGCCTATAGCTATGGGATGGGAAGATAGGGCTGAGATAATGGGAACATCATTATAAAACGTAAAATGCTGTGTAAAAAGGGAAGATAGTAAAGGTGAAGCATGTTTGGCACAGGTACTTTACAGTATCCATTAGCTGTGAGCTACTAAGATGGGTCTTGACTGGTCCTCCCAGAAACTTTGGCAACTCTCTTTTCTCTGTTTTGAGAGAAACAAGAGTCTGTGCTGAGCAAACTGGGTTGGGCTGGGCTGTCACAGCCACGCTCCAGAAGGGCTTGAAAGTCAGGACATAGTGGCCTTGGTGACATCTTGGGCTTTTAAATGCTTGCACAGACATTTCATTATGGGTCAGGAAAAATTGCATCTGCACTTGGAACCCAAAAACCTCTGGGCTGTGCTGCTGACCCCCAAGGATCGCTGGCTGCCGAGAGTTGCTCCGGAGGGAGCAGGTTGGGAGCTGCAGCACAGCTGGGCAGCTTGGGAATATCCACGCCAGCCATAAACAAGTTAAACTGGATGTTTGAAGTGTTCATCACATGGCATCAGGGCGCTCCTAGTGGGTTCATTTGCCTTTTGGAAAAACAGAAAATTTGGCCACATGCAGCTCTAAGCCACGAGACTGCATTGCTTCCACTTATTCTGGCCTGTCCTCAGCACACTTAAAAGCTGCCCAACTTAATAACTGTTAATAACCACTGGGTACCAAAGGAAGCTTTGACTCCTCTTTCGTGATGATATTACTTCTCCATCTCTTGCCAGTACAGCATCTTCTGAGTATGAGCAAACAGAGAACACATGTATTTTAAATCCCTTTGCTTTCTGAGAAGTAAAAAATGAAAAATTTCTTAATCCCTGTTGGACAACTGGAGCAAATCTAGAGGGGTTCAGTGTCCTCTCTGCTACAAAATATTTTTTCCTTCTCCAGTACAGTCTCCTCATGGCCCTTCTAGTTGACCTGATGTGTATTTTCAAAGCACTTTTGTCTCTAGTTTTGCCTGCCCACTCTGCCCCTCTGTGTACCCAACAGCCAGGTAGCCACTGCCAGCAGCAATAATAACACTCTCCAACTTTCTTGCTTGAGTGTGTGAGTAGCTTTAAATTGCTTTCTGTCTCAGGGCTGCAGACATGATATTGGCTCTATGTTACTTGGGTCTGTCTGAAGAAATTCCCTCTACAGGAAGGCTACTTCCAGATGAGGTGAAGATCAGACCCAGCTAAGTATTCAGATTACTTGATGATGCTAGAGGATAAAAGTTCTTCTTTATTTCACAGGGGATCCTGCTCATATAAGAGACATCTAGACATTTCTCTAATGATTTGGCACATTAAAAAATGCTTTCTACAAAACAGTTTATTTTCTGAAAGAAAACAGTTAATTGCATGTGCAACCACTCGAGAGTGTGCAATTAAAAAAAAAAGGAACCTAAATAACTGTTACATTCTCAACAGTGTATAGTCTTATGAATAACTAGAAGGACTTATTCATTATTTTTCTCCAAATATATCTCCACTCAAATGATTCTTCTGTTTGGGGGAATCTCTATTAATAGAGACTAAGGAAAATAATGTCGTCTTTGTCTCTTTCTAAGACATGTCCTTATTGTGTTTTGGACAATTGGGTCATTTATGATGATGAGGTAACTTGTTCTGAATCCTGAAAATGTAATTCAGATGAACTGTGAGTAGTTTTACTAGCTGTTGAAATGTCTTTGCAACCTAATTTATAATTCACTATCAGCAGCATTCTGACATCGGTGTAAACAGCAGCTTAGGCATCTGTACTCTTTCTTGAATGAAGAGGGGTGGGGGGAAAGGTTTAAAATAACGTGTCATGTCTGTGAATTCTGATCTTTCTGATATCTTACATCCATATATTCATCTTGGGAGAGCAGGGCAAGATGATAAAGGACTGAGTCCTCCCAGCTGAGCTGCCACATGTGCAGGGATCAGGTGAGCTGTGCAGTGCTGCAGGTGATGGATGAGCTTCACCTCAGCCAAAAGCTGCTTTGACTATGGCAAGCAACAGCTTCAAACCGATCCTTTGGCTCTTCTGAATCTCAGGGCAGCTGCTCCCCATCCATGACAAGCTGCTGATTCCTATCTTAGAGCAAGGCTTGTCTCTGCCCTTCCCTTTTCTCTTATTTTGAAAAAGTCAAAGATTGGGATTTACAACAGAAGCCGTTATAAAGGGCTCATAAACCTCTCAGGCCTGCAGATTGTAAGCAGGTAATTAAAGTTAAGCACCTGCTTAAGTGTTGTGTTGATATGCAGCTGCTCTGCCCCTGGAGTCAGTGGGGCAGGAGCTGTGGCAGGACGGCTCCAGTGCCTCTGTCCAAGTGAGGGGACTCACTTTTGCACAATAAACTCCTGTGAGGCAACTTTTGTCATGGGCAGAGGAAATAATACACACTGGAATGAGGCATTTCTATACCACTTTGTAGCTACCTACAGTTTTATTGACTAGATAATAACCTGCTGGCCTGAAAATAAAACTCACGTCCCTGACTGACCCTTGCTCAAATCCAAACCCCTTTGATTCACTGAGTTTTATCTGAAAGAAGCAGAGCAAACTGAAGCTGTAGTTTCTCGTTCAGTTCAAACAGGGATACAGAGATTTGTATTTGAATGTCAGAGCAGATAAGGAAAAAACTGTATTAATTTCAGCCATTGTCCAAGCGTCCTGACTTTGATTTCTGTTATGATATACCTTTCTTTATTGAGTTATATTTTTGCAATTGGGCTAGAAAAACTAATAAAACAAGAAGAGGAGGATGCAAGAGCTTGACTCAGCATGGATATTGATGTGGTTTAAGACTCTGTTTAAACTAAGCTCATGTAAACCATTGTGCTGATATAAGTAAGTATGTTGTAGACTGCTGCTGCCAACCATTTTCACTGCAATTTACAGCTGCGTTGTAAATTAACCAATGCAGCTAAACTCCTATAAACTAGGTTAAGTTTATTTCAAGGGTATTTTCACATAAAGCTGTATTGCTTTAATTATCTATTTTAAAACCGCATAATTTTGTTAATCCAGTGTTACTTTTTATATGTAAAGTAGCCTTCAGAAAACTGATGGAGCGCCAAAATCTGCTCTTGCAGGGTTTTTGCTTTGCTGAAAGTTTGGAGAAACTTTCTTTACAGTTACATTTAAGAGCAGAATTTGGTCTCTTTCTCCTCTTCTATTACAGCAAGGAGGCAATAACTCTAACTCCTCAAATTAGTAGGATTGCATTGCCAAGAGTGAGAAGTAGGTTATTATCTAGTCAATAAAATTGGATCTCATCCTCCAAAGAAAAATGCCTTAGCTTTTCCTCATCAGTCTACTTAAAAAAAAAAAAAAAACAAACCCAACCAAATGAACTATTTTAAGATTAAAAGCTTTGGGCAGGGAGGGTTTCACCTGAGCACGATAAAAGTCTATCAAGCCTTTCTTTTTACACTTGTGCTCCATGAATGGAGTTCCATCCCATCCCTTGTGCTTTATTTACCCTGTAATTTATTTCCCCTTCTCTACCCAAACAACCATGGGCAGAAAAACACCAGCAAGAGCAGCTACTTTAAGAGTAAATACCAGGAAGATGGATAGGAGTTTTGATGAGACAATCCTGGCTGGAGAAACCACACCTAATATTTATAACAGAGTCTCTGGCAGAGAAAATGTAAATGGGCTGTAAATTCAGGTATTTTCACTGATACCACTGGAGTGACAGTGACTCTGCACTGCTTTGAGGCCTGGCCCATTTGTGTGTCCTGTCAGTTTTAGGTTAACAGTGCTGGATGGCTCTCTTCATTCTGCTACAGTATTTACAGAATGATTGTAATTAACTAGATGATGACTTAATAAACGTGTAAGATAACTTCTTCTTGGCTGGAAAGCAAAAATGGTTGGCAGCTTCTGCTTGCTTAAATTAAAACAAGAAGTTGCTTCGACATTACATTTCCAAACAGGCAAAAACTTGCACCGCCATTCAGAGCGGTGAAACGAAACCATGACAATATTGTTGTTCGAGTGGGTGGTGCTGGAAATTGTTTTACTTAAAGCTTCTCATTTATTTGGGCACACAAAGCAGCCTGTTGCTTTCTGTCCAAGGTGTGTGAAGGGATAACATGGCTGCCCATCCATGATGATTTACCAAGCAACCTCACATTGTTTGCTGTCTCCACACACGTACAGATATGGATTTGGATTAATTGAGGCAATGCTCCCTCTCTAATTCTCCCTTTCGTTAGCAGCTCGCTCTGATGCGTTTGCACACATGCCAACTGCTCGGCTCTGAGAGGAGAAATAATGTGGTTAAAAAAAAAAGCATTGCAATTATTTTAAGCATTTTCTTTCTAAAGTTTTTTTTCCCAGCTGCAGTTAATTTCTATCTGATTAGTCTGACCTTTCACCCTACAAGGAAGTAGTTTAGCAAAAGGGAGAAATGTGGTCACAGTATATACATGTGTGTGTGCTTATGTATGGCTTTATTGGTTTATGTTCAGCATGGAGAAGTTCTGATTACAAATATTTATGCACACTTTTAGCTGTGCTAAAGCTTACCATCAGTGTTTGAAACTATTTTTCCCCTTTCAAGAGAGTTTGATGAATGTGAAATTGCAAGAAAAGTTCCAGTTTGGGGTTTTTTTCATAAATCTTAATAGAATAAATTAAAACACAGAAAATAGTCTTTACTTCTGAATTCATTCTTGTATTTTAAATACATCTGTTTACTGGTCAGTCACTGCAGAAATCTAAATCTTTGCCTGTGGTTATAAAATAAATTCAAGTTTGCACAGTGTGGTGCTGAAATAAAATACATGGTGCTAACACCATGGGAGAATGGCAGCTGAGAGGGAAGATGGCTTTTAGGTCTCTCTCACCTGATCTTTCATTTTCTGTCCCAGGCATCTGCCTACTGTTTCGCCTGTCTCAGGTCTTGTGGAGAGGAAGTGCTCATTGATTTGTGTTATATGAAAAGAATTCATTAACTGCATTGCTGCCTTGTGCTACTGGTTGAGCCTATGATGATTTGGAAAGAGCATGTCTTGGGTTCTTGACTTTGTAAGCATTTGTACAGAAGGTTTTCTGCACCTACATGTGACAGCTCAGAGCACTTGTCCTGCTCCAGAGAGGCTGCTCAGCTGGGTTGTTCACATCCAAATCCAGAGCTGGGTTTCTGCAGTTCATGGATCCTAGGAATCAGCACTGAGATACCAGCTCGAATTTAATTTGGAGCTGCTTTTCAAATGACACAAGTTACGGGAAATTGTTGGCAGAAAGATGACTCAGTTGATATATTTGTTCCCTCCCAGTTTGACTGGAAGCGTGTGGTGCTACAAACTCAGGGAGGGCAATTGTTGTGGGATTTGTGACTGTGAATTTCATCTGGGATCTGCTCAGCTGTTGCTGTGACGCCTTTATGGCAATCCCAGCTGTAATTGGTACAGCCCTTAAATGGCAGCTTTTATGTGTTGTCTCTTTTGGCACTGGGTCAGGTATTTGAAAAATAAATCCAGTTTGTGAATAGATACAACCACAGAGGTGTATTCCAAGCCAAGAGCAGTTTATTCAGCTGAGTGAATACAGATCGTTTCTGCATTCATAGTGTGGCAATTTTTTGATGAGTTTCAGAAGCATCCAAGAGGTGGGAGCCTGGAACAGGTGACCAAGGGAATTACCAAGACACCATCCCACCATGCAGTGATGGAGTTAGAAAAACCAAAGCTGTTTTGGAGTTGAATCTGTAGAGGGATGGGAAGGGGACCTGGTGACAAAGAACATGAAAGAGACCAAGCAATTCGATGAATTCTTTGGCTCAGTATTAAATGGTAAGATCTGCCTTCATAAATCACAGGTCCTGGGATCAGAGGGGAAATCCTAACAAAGGAAGGCTTTCCCTTGTTGGAGGTGGATCAGGTTAGGGAATATTTTAACAAACTATGCATACACAGATCCATACGACCTGATGGAATGGGCCAGTGAGAGCTGAGGGAGCCATTGTGATGTCACTCTCAATGATCTCAGAATCTCAGAACATATGAAGTTGGAGAACATCAGGAGGTCATTGGTCCCTCTCAGAGAGCTCATGACAATTCAGGGAAGATTCCAGCACTGCAAATGTTGCTATTTTCCTGTATGATAATGGACAGCTCAGGTGGCTTCTTAAAATCTCTGGCTTTGCTTTGTTTTCTTTAAAATGTATATTTTCCTCAGTCTTGTTTCACTGATTGGGGGTTTTCAGTGGTTGGAAACCTTGGACAGTGTGTTTTCTTGCTTAGTTAGAAGCTCCTGATTTTGTTATATACAGTACTCAATAATAGTGGGAGAATACTGCTAAGATATGGCTCTTCTTGTCATTTTTTAATGTCAACAAGTAAAACTTAGTTATGTGAAAGTCCTTTACTGCCCAGGTGACCCTTTTCAGTCAGGTGTTTTAAATTTGGAAGCGCTCTAGGCCTTGAGAGGTATGTCTTGTGGCAGCGACGCCTTGCAGACGGAAGAGCAGCCGATATTTACTTCCAACAAAATGACTTTTTTTATCACTCTATCCCATCCTTTAAATTCTCAGTGACCTTTTCATTTGGGAAGCAGATCACACTTTCCTCGTCATAGTGTTGACAGTGAGGAGACAGGCTCCATACCTGTGTTCCAGGGTGCACGTTGGTGCGTATTAGTGACAGTCACTGCAGGAACACAACGTGTGGTGAGAATCTTGCCCAAAGCACATGAGCAAAGTTCGCATTAGGAATCCGCTTAAATTAAAGCAAAGCTTGGCACACTCAGCAACAGTTCAAAATCCAATCTTGTGTTGTCACAATTTCTCTGTCATTAGCGTAATGTGAGCGTGAATTGTGTGTGCTGTCAGGCTTCCTTTCCTTACTGTAGGGAATTTTGTATCATTGCTCCTATTATATCGAGAGTCCCAGCACTGGGAGCTGTTAACTGGTGCTGCTACTTTACTTATTTGCCAGAATGGTATGAGCTGCTCACAAAATAGTCTAATTTCAGCATCTGTCAAAGAAATGAGGCTGATCAACGAAAGAGTTCACTTGATTGCTTTGAAAAAAATTAAGTGCTGGCTTATGATACACAAGGCATAAATTAAATCATAACTAGATCAAGATTAGTGACAAGAAGTGATGACAGGTGTTGTGAATATGTTGACATGGGGATACTGCCCTGTATAACAATTGTCAGTCATCGGCCAGTTTTGAGGTTCGGCTGCGGCTAATGGGAAAGTAGGAACTGTTATTAACAGTCACATCTTCAAAAATAATAATTTAGGTTACAAACATTTCCTTCTTCAACAGCTGCAGACACATCTGATACATTAGTATTAGGCTAAGCCACATATAAAATACTACAAGTATGTTCAGTACAGTGGTTAAGAAATGATTTCTAACAGAGACACTGGACTGGGACTAGGGAGGTCAGGGTTTGCATTCTGACACAGCCCTCTCTGTGACCCTGGGCAAGATGTGTCACCTCTCTGCACATCAGCTCTGAGTACGGGATGATATTTCTGTTGTCTGTCTCGCCTGTTTAGGATGTTAGTTCACTGGTGCATCGCCTGACCTGTCTGGGGAGCTGCACACCTGGCACACCTGATTTCCCCTGCTCTAATCTGCAACGTCACAAAAATACAGCTAATTACTAATACTGGTGGGGAGGAGGGCACATTCCTTGCCCCAGAGAACTTACAAACTTAAAATAACAAGAATTATCGCTGCTGAGGTTCAAGTGGTACTGCATATGCAACCAGATGATTCCCATGTGCTGTTGTTTAATAGATACAGACTGATGCCAAAAATACATAGATGAAATCATATCATCTCTATTGACATCTTTGACACATGTATTCCTCCTGTTGGATGCTGATGCAGTTTGGGATGCATAATATGAGAGCTCCCTGCCTGCAGCTGTTCACAAGGATGTTTATGGACAGAAAAATGGATGGGAGGGTAAATATCTGCCAGTCAGACCCCTCTCAGCTCTCAGCATCTTTCTTCAGAGAAATGCATCGTTATATTTGAACTGTGATGTTTATGAAGTATCATTAGCATTATTCAGTTACTGACTTCAGATGTCTTCTTCTCTGGTCAGAGCAATCATTATAGGTCTATCCAAGAAGAGCTGTGACAGATGTCATAGTTTGTTACAGTCACTGTATGCCAGATTTAGCCTCGGGTCATGTACTGCTTGAGTACTTTCTCTAAAAGCATCTTGTGAGTACCCTGCAGTAGAAACAAGTGACAAGGACTTCAGATATATTTGTGACATTGAATTGAATGCATTTTTAGGATGAGATTATGATGTGGTAAGCAGGCAAACAAAGAGAAGAAGATACTTGCACAAAACCAGTTTCCTACCTATTCTTAACTATATCCTTTCATGCAGATGGTGCACTAATAGCAGTCAAGTCCTACAAATCTGGGGTTAGAGGGGTTTTTTTGCCTCATGTTGCAAAATTATTACAAATTTTACTCATGGCTTAAACTGCTGTATTAACTGTTAAGTAAATTGTAATGATGAAGGGAAGAAAGGAGCAAATAAGCATGACTTGCTGTCACACAGGGACCCAGAATCCAACTCAGTCATGAATTGTATTTGGTCTTCAGCTAAAAAGACAGAGACCATCCTGTTGGTCTGGTCAGTATATAAATACAGACAAGAAACTGAAATATCTGAGTTTAGTGTACTATGTAGACAGGCTCTGGTGTTACCACGTGTCCTTGAACTCAAACAGATTTTGTGTGTCACTAGACATGCTGCATTTTGGGGGCAACTGATGGCCTTCACACACCAGAAACCTCAATTTTCGCTTTCCAGTCCATGCTGAGGGGCTCCCTCATCAAATTGCAGCTTACTGAGTGGGTGGAGAGCTGTGTTTTAAATTGACATGATAGTGCCTGTTCCATATGTAAGTCAGGAGTTCCAAGCTGGCAGCAGTCACTCAGTGCTGTGTTCCAGGTCAGCAATCAAGTGTTTGTGAAGAGGATGTGTAAATACCATATGTTAAGTAAGACTGATAAAAACAAATACACAAAACCCCGGAGAACTCACTGGTGTCATCACAGCCCTCAGAAACTCTGTTCCACCCACCCTAGTGGGAAGTGAGAAAATGAGTGACAGAGCTTGGGTTACCAATTACGGCTGACACTTCAGTATTCAATTAATGCTTCTAAAGTTGTGAGAAAGGATGCAACAATTTCTCCTCTCCAATGCTAATGACCTGTAAAAAAGAGAAAATAATTGTGAAAAAACTCTCTTGTCAAAAACAGTCCTTCTGCATGTACCTCTGAGAAGGAATCGGATGCAGGATGTTATCCATCTGGCCAAATGATCCATAAGATACTTCTCTCCTCCAGAATAACTGCATTCTTCTGCAAAGGCTGCTTGTGCCATTGATGCTTTCTAAGGGACACTGCTGCCATTCGCTCCTTAATTAGGAGATTAGGAGAATTCTTTGACTGAAAATTAAGAATCACTATGGCTTATTTTTATCACTAGAAGATCACTCCAGCAACTTCCTCCAGGAAATTGCAAAGGGAAGTCATTATGTGAGGGGGGCTGGGGAGGCAAAAGCCAGCTAGATTGTGCATATGAACCCCAGATGAAATGCATCCTAGGTCTGTGAGGGGGGCAAAAGGGGTGTTTACTAGGTCATTTACCATGTTCTTGTTTTTAAAGTTTCCTTTTCCACGATTACTTGTTGACCTTAATTGTTTCCATGCCCATGAGATAAGTCTTTGTACTTCCTATGGAGGCTTAGTGGAGAGGTCTGGGGATTGCTCTTGCTAATTGCCCTGTATTCCTTCATTTCCCCTGAGTGTCTGTGGCAAGCCTATTCCCACATATGCTACCAAAATCCATTTTAATAGAAGGGGCAGCAATGCACAGCTGACGACATATGTTTAGCTGCATTCAGGGCTCACTGAAGCATGCCTATCATGTTACATAAAAGGAGAAGGTCAGTACAAAACAAACAGCTTTTTACAAGCTAGGGCTTAAGAATCCTGTCCTAAAGAACTCCTGCATTTCAGAGAGCGACAAATCAGCTTGTTGCTGAGCTCTGTTCTCTCTCTAGGCTTTTTTCTCTTTTTTTTTTTCGTTGCATACATTAGAAATACTGTTAGTCTCCCAGGACAACCTGTGTTAAAACATTCTCTTCTGGCAGAAAGAATTGGGCTCTCCAGGGCCCAATCCTCAATCTCCCTGGATCACCAGAGCAGGCTGGAGCACAGCAGTGCTTCTCCTGGCCCTGTGTGCACCTGCTGTAGGAGGACAGCCCCTGGATTCACACAGAATAAACTTTCACAGCACTGTCTGCTGGGCTTTGGGAAGAGGTTTGTATGGGCTTGAGGTAAAATAAAGAACAAGGAGGAAAGGAGATACTTAAGGAAAACTTGAGCCAATTTCAGTGGAATTGCTTATTTCCTTCTATTTTCTTTTAACTGTTTTTTCTCTCCAACTGACCTGGAACCAAGGTAGGACATGACCCACAGAAGATTTCCCAAGGAGAGTCTGGCTCTCAATTCCCATTTCCTTTAGTGGAATCAGTGCACATCAGTCTTGTCTGTGGACTTGCTTTGCCTCTGGCACGTGCCCTGACAGTAGGGACTCACGGAGCTCTTTGGTGGGGGAGCAGAGGAGTAAATTCAAACCTTGCCCCACATCTCAGCTGAGGCCTTTCCCAGCTGCAAATGGGTACAGCCTCAGGCTGGTACATCAAAACCAACTGGGTTGGAGCCACATCTCTACTGGGTGGGTCTGAGGGCAGCTGCCCCTGCTAACTCAGTGGGCTTTTGAGGGTCTGCACAGACCCTGCTCTGAAGGCAGGCTGGGGGCAGAGTGCTCATGGCCCTGGGAATCCACTGTGGAAGGAAGATATTGTTTCCCAAGAACAGTCCTTGCTTAACAAAGTTCCAAACATCTGTGTGGCACTATCTGTCAGGGCATCCTCGTGTCCGCATTTTTTGGAGCCTTTACAAAACGCACCTCCCCTGGGAAGCATTGCTGATTCAGCAGATTCCTGCAGACAAGGGCTGTTTGTGGGACTGATTCATTCATTTTGGTTATTTATACCACTGTGTTGGGTGCTGTGTGAAGCAAGAGCAAAGCACTGTTCATGCCCCAGAGGCATCAGAAGTCAAGAAGGCGGCAGGATACAAGGAGTGCAGGTAGTCCATGAAAAGGCAGAGGAGCAGGCAGCACTGGTAGTCAGATGGGCTGAGACAAAACTGTGCTTCCAGCTTCATATCTGAACAAAGCCATAGCTTCTCCACTTGATTTCTGCATGCAAAGCCAGTTTACGTGAGGATGTGTTGTAACATTAATTCCAGGTGCCTGAGCTGTGCTTGGGATGGTCTCCAGCCTGCTGGGGGCCAGGGGCAGCTGTGGCTGCAGCAGGAGGGCTGTGAGGTGGCACAGCAGCTCCCACACCACGCAGACCACGTGCTATGTGGGATGGGATTGTGGGGATTAGTGCCAATTAGCATCGTTGAGAAGTGTGTTTGTTACAGATATTTAATGCACCTGGAAGTTCCCATCAAGAACAGAATTATTTTAAAACCTGTGAAAAATCTGGTCCATAAATATTACTCTGAGTGTGCTTTTCAGACACTGTTTGGCTCAGTCATGGGACCAATTCCTGCAGTTCCTGGACACCACTTGCAACAGGGACCTGATGAGTCTCGGACACTTTTAAAAATGTGTTTTTTCACTACTTCATATAAGTGCTTTTTTTTCTGTTGTTAAATAATGGCTGATATAAATAGTATTTCTTCTTTAAGTGGGGCATGATTTCTTCCAGACTTCCATGTGAACATTTCACGGTGTGGCTCTGCCAGCTGTGGGCTTTGTGCTGCAATGCCAGGGTGCATTAGTTATCTTGGAATCTGAAATCTCAGGATATGGCAGAAGAAACTGATGCCACCAAAATGGGTGCAAATGCTTGTTTGCCTGGGGGAAAGTAAACTTGTTTTAGTGAGTCAATTTTATAGTGAGTTTTCCTCTTTTTTTTATTTTTAATTTAGTGTAGATTTAAAGAGCTATTCTGCAGCCAGCTGAGTAAATTGATGCAAATGGTTTCAATGTTCTTTTGAGGAAAAGTTTACAGAAACAGTTCTTGGTATAGGATAATAAAATTCCAACACTTGGCCTTGAAATAAGCACAGAGGGAACCTCAGATGCAGGCTGTCCTACTGCTTTTAAAGTTAAGTAAAAGCTTTGGGGGATGGGACAGGAACTTTGACTGACAGCTCCATTGAGACTATTTGTCTCCCTTGTTCTCCCAGTATTAATGCATTTCACCAATACTAAATTCACATTTGCCTGCATGATAAGAAAACCAATCAAGGACAAAAAACAGTTTCTAGGGAATACCAGTGCTGCCTGATCATAGTTGGGGACAGAAGTACTGTATTTAAGCAGTTGTTTAAGGCTGTGCAAAGACACATGATTTGCTGACAGCAAATCCACCTGTTCCATAGAGCATTCACTACCCAGGCGTTTAATCCCTCTGAAGGATACCAAATGAAACCCCAGCTCAGAGGGGGAATTCAGCCAAGCCTGGGATTTGTACCACAAAATTTTCCTGAGCCCAAGGATGCAATGAGCCTGTGTGTGTAACATGTTTTGAGCCCTTGCGTGCCGCCCCACCGTGAGTTTCGGTTTGCTGATCTGATGGTTTAGATGAAGATCTTTGCAGCTGGAGCTCAGTTGGGTGCTTGGCTGGTTTCTGCAGCCAACCTGCATCCCAGGAGCCGGCTGGGGAACACGCCTGCTCCAACTTGATCAAAGGCTGTGGGGTTCCCTCCTGGTGCAGTGGCTCCACAGCGATTGGGAAGCAGCATTCCTCAGCAGGTGTAAAAGTCCCTCAAGAGAAGAGCGTGGAGCCTCATAGCAAAATAGACATCAGTTAATCTCTCATGCCTAGATGATTTTACTGTGACGTTCTGCCAAGCAGCCCGAGGCAGTGAAAAATAAACTGCTAGCATTATAGTATCATTACGTTTCTGATTCTCCAGAGAAGCCAATATTTGTTTGCTTTTCTCTGAAGTGTTTCATGTCACCATGTATGTTCTCTCCCCTTCTTTTCAGGGCAGGGAGAGGGGGAGGAGGAAAGCTCCACAGTAACTGCACAGCCCGAATTTGGTGTTGCAGTGGGGGCTTTGTTGCTGCTCTTTTTTATGCCTGCAAAATTTGTAAAGATTATTTGGCAACCTGTGACTGTGGTGTCGAAGTGAGCATTGCTTCAGAAAGAGGCCAGTCTCTGCAAACAAATTTTGCAGCCAAAAGTGCTTGTAAATTTGATAGGTGCAAAAACGACCTGAAAAGGGCTCACGGGCTGAGCCCCAGGCGCTAGCTCCGGGGACAAGGATCCTTCCCTCTCTCGCCCAGACTGTGTGCAACCGAACTGTTTCTGCAGCCCCGGAGCCTCTCACCTCCGGAGGGTTGATTCCTCCTCCCCAATGCGGACCCGGTCCCGCGGGGTTCAGCGGCCCCGAGGGTTTCACGAGGTGAAAAATCTGGTGGCCTGAACCCCAGCGGGGTCAGTGAGCGCCACGGGGAGGGGGGCAGGTCCCGCTCGGATCTACAGCCCCCCGGGTAGCCGGCCCTCCCTCCCCGCTACCTGGCAGGCTCCTCGCCTCTTCCCCCAGGGGGAAAACAGCTCTCACGGTCCCTCCTGCGCTGCCTGGTTTGTTTAAGAACACCCGCGGTGAGTGCTGCGGTTGATGACAAGGTAGCGCTGACGCGCTCGAAGGGAGCGCGGTCGCTGCGCTGCCCCGGGCGGGGATGGGGGGGAGCCGGGCGGGACCCCGGACCCCGCGGGGAGACCCAGCCCAGCACCATCCGGAAAATGTCATCTAACCACGCTTCTTACAAACCTGCCGCCTGGCTTCCAGTTCAGCAGAAAACCGGGGACAGGCTCCTTTTTTCTTTTTTTTTTTTCTCTGTGTGTGTGTGTGTGTGTTAACCACTAATTTGCTCGCCTGTAGTAACAGCTAAAACATATGAAATTATCCCCAATCTATAATGCCGTTACGTGAGCTTCTGGCAAAAAGATTTTATGGGGTTATTTTGCTCTCTTTTTGCTTTATCTTTTCCACCCCGGTGATTCTAGGAGCGGCGGTAGGGTGGCTCTGCCCACAGTCCTGACTTTAGGAGCGGTTTTAGCAACCTCCCGTTCTGGGGAAGCCCCTCGGGGCTCACACCAGATGAGAACGAACAATATCACTTTTTCTCTCTTCTTTCCTGCTACCTTTGCAGCTGATTGCAGCTGATAAACATCATTTTCGTGCTGCTTGGGTTGTTGTTACTGACATCGTAAAAGTTCTAAATAATCAAACTTTGGAAAGGAGTCACTGACCGACTGGTCTCACCTAGAGCTGGCTCTTTCTCTATTGTTCTCCGGGTGAAATGTTAACTTGCTTTTCTTTGAAGATTCTCAGAGGGGCTTGTTATCAGACTCAGCAAATTACAGTATTCCAGGATCCTGGAAGCCAGCGTTCCTGTTAGGCATCTATCCGAAAGTTACTTTTTACTCTCGCAGATGATAAAAAAACGTGAATTAAGTAATTATGGGGTTTTTTTTCCTGTCTAATGTCAAATGATGAAAATGAGGCTAAAATGTTTAACATTTCAGCTGTTCTCAGGATGGATTGAAATGCAGGAAAAAATCATGGAAACTTTATCACCTATTTTCATTAAAAATTTGCAAGGAAAGAACCTCAGTTGTATTCGTAAGTCATGATATACACCCTTAAATTTTTTTTCCTTTTAACTTCAAATTTTTAAGAAGTTATCTGAAGTAAAAATATGGGAAGGAATATCACAAATGTCAAAGGTAGAACAAACGATCAGGAAATAAAAGATGCTGTTTAGAAAAAAAAAAACCAAACCAAACTTTAACTGTCCAGCTGTTTTTCAGCACAGAATTTTTCCTGTGTTTCCTACATCAACATTTGCCTGGAGGAAGGGAAGGAAAGTGATGACAGGGCAATGTTATGATGGGAGAAAGATGATTAGAGGTGGCATTTAAAAAATAAAAATAATGGTGAATAGTATTGTAAATAACAATACCAGTTTATCTGGGCTTGTCATTCCACAATTTACAGGTTATAAGGATTTTCAATTATTTTTTTGATTGTTTAGAAACATTAGAAAAACAGACATTTCAGATTCTATGCTCAATATTTTTCTTCAAGATTTTAATTCTTTTAAATTCTTGTTGGAAAGTTCAGTTTCTAATGAGAAATTAGCATGTCTAGAGTACGTTGCAAATGACTAATATTAAATAGCTAGAATTGAGATGTAATATATACCGAGGCAGTTTCTCAAACTATCTGCTAAACCCCATGAAAGAAGATAAATGTATTTAAAAGGCTTGGGTGGGTCATTCTCTGGAAGGGATAGAGAATTCCGATTTATGACATATTAATCTTTTTCTATAATATCAAGACTTTTTAATTTTTTCCTGGAGCTACTTGGATTTATCACCCCGTTTTTGTTTTCCATGTTTGCACAAGGAAAATCAGTGTCCAAACCTTTAAAGTATTTTAAGAAAAATGCATTTAAAATTGTCACTGACATCAGGGGATTGATTTTATCAGCAGTTTACACCAGAGAAGGATCTGCCTCCTCTTTTTAAGTAGAGGTGGGCAGAGCAGTGAATAAACTCCTCGCTACCTGTGTAACTGCTTCACATTTCAGCAACAAACCCTCAAGACTTCTTGGCCCCTCTGGAAATGTTGGATTAGCAGCACTCGGCCTGTTTAGCTCTGGCAGTTGCCTTTCATTTGCTTTTTGGAAGGGAAAATGGTGAGAAACAGTTGCCAGGATTCTCCAAATCCCTCTTGTCTCCAAAGACAACTCCAGAATGTTTCTGTGTTAGTCCAAGTATCCCCAGGCTTGGTTTCATTTGTTCTTGGATAAAGGAGGACTTGCTGTCTGCTCTTTGCCGAAAAAGGAATCCATGAACAGCTCCTTGGAGGGGAAAATTAGGCATAAGAAAACAAACCAGAAGAAAATCACGAAAATCAATTCTTTGGGAGAAAAACCAAAACATTTTCACCAACCTCATAGCTGTTCCAGCCTTACAGTGTGTTGTGGCCATCACACATTTCACACTGATTTCCTTTATTTCAGACATCTCATAGAAATGAGTTGTTCTTGGAAAGAGCTGAAGGATCTTCTCCTTCCTGCAGTGCCTTTGGGGAGGGAGCTGGGGATGGAGAAGCCTGGATGGGATGTGAAGGCTGTTGGTCCTGGCTCTGCACAGCCAAAGATAATGTCACGTTGTTCACCCTGCCCTGCTGTCACCAGCTGTGCGTTACCTGTCACACAGAGTTAGGGGAAACTTAGTTTTCTTACTGAGCAATAGGAAATCGGTATGGTTACAAGGACATTTGGGGAATATTCTGCTTCTTTTCTGTATCAAATGACTAAACAATCTGTTCAGAGTAGTGCCAGCTAATGGCTTGTGCCTGAGAAGGGCAAATTACTGAGACAGAGAGATTAGGAGCAAGGGCAGAATCTTTTGTCATCATCCAGCCTTTCTGCAACAGTTTCACAGTAGGCAAAAATAAAATAAAATTGCATCAGGAATTAGTTTGGCTTGTAAGATGGCTCCTGACTGAAGGCTAGTTTTCGGTCCACTTTGATGTGTTGAAGAACAAGAACTTCCAGTACCAATTCTGCTTATGTACATAAATCATGGGGGTTGGAAGGAGAAGTGACATACTGGTTCTCTTCATTTATGAACATGTGGGCTGTAGTCCATCATAGTGGCTATAAAGTGTTTAAGACTGATAACAAATGCTCAACACTATCTAAGTCAAGAGGCCAATAAAGCTTGAAGTATTTATACACCTGTGGGTTGAATAGCTGGTAGTGAATGACAAACCTTTTTTTGCATGCGTGTTTTTCTTTTTCCATTTCTAACTCGCACTGCAGCGAGTGTAGTGCCCTTTGGATTGTTTATACCTTGTCAAACCTGTTTTAAATAAACCACTGTACTGCATTTTCAGTCTTGTCAGGGAAATTGCTGCCCTCTCCTGGTTTGAAGCGATTCTCGGCCATCTGAAGGCATCTCCAAGCAAATGCCAGTTGCGGTGTGATAATACGACCCAATATGAAATTAATTAAGGCTACACAATAGTTTCTTTAAGACTAAATCAGAAATGAGGGCAGGCAGCCCTATCTAGGACAATAGGATTGGATCCAAATGCAGTTTTAAAGACCGTCCTGCCTCCCCTGATCAGAGTGCATTTAATGAGATTCATGCAATTTCTTTCTGAAAACAATAGCTTTAACCATTGGTTGCATAACCCAGGATATCCAGCTGAGGCCCCCCAAGTACAGAGTGTTCCACAAAACGGAATGACAAAAACTCTTCTAGCTCAACTTAAATAATTAAAACAAGATCTGGAGAAATGGCCGGCTCGGTGAGATGCCGTTTTAGGGGGTCAGGGGGTAGAGGAGGCGAGATAAAACTCCTAAGGGCAAAGTTAAATTTGTCCATTACTATTCTTTTTCTGCTGAGGAGCACGAAACGCCAAGACCCCTGAGAGTCCTCAGCCCCCTCAGCCTTTCGTGGCTTTCAGCACCTTGCAGGATCAGGCCCCATGGCCATAATTCAGAAAAGGCTATCTATTGTCTGCATGGAAAGAAGGGAGGTCGGGAGCATATACTCGCTGGGATGTGTTTGAATTTGGGCAGTGATTTGTGGCTCTCATTTTACATGAAGTTTAAAGTTTCTTGGCTTCTGGATATACTACTCTGAACTCTGAAGGATCTTCTGCCATGTAAGTGGGTGGGAACAAGACATGGTAACACAGTCACTGCTATAGACAATGCTTATTTAGGATTGTGGAAGCATTACAAACAAAGGAAAAAATTCCTCTTGCCCCTCCAGCTACAATAGCTTCACAAAGCATTCAGAGCAACAAAGGCCATTTTCCAAAAAGTTACTACCAGCAATCTGAGAAGAGTGTGCCCTTCTTGGAAGTGTGGAGAGCTAAGAGCTATGGCCTCTAATAGGCCATATTAGTGGCAAGCACTGTCTTTCAGAAACCAAACACTTCATGCATACCAAAATGCTTATATTATTTTCCCCCCACTCATCTTTTAAGACTGAAGTTATTTAAGTTGTGCTTTGAAGATCTTGCCTTTGCATCCCATTGTGATAGCATACAGCAGCTATCCTGTTTGTCGGGTGATTTTGAAACAAAATGTAGCCTTGTGGCAAAGAAAATCCCCTGTTCCCAAGGCAGAAGCAAAGACAAGTGCTAGGGTGCTTCCCTGCTGCCTCTTTAGAGCTGCAGAGACACACTTATATTATTTCCTTGCAGATGAGGTGTCTGTGAGTGAAGCTGAGGGTTGACTTTTATCTGGTTATTTTACAGGCTGCATTTCTTCTGGTGCTGAGGCACAATTAAAGCTGCATTACTGGTGTCTTTCACATATTTACTTATGATAGGGCCAGGTCTGACTCTTCCTCTTCACAGAAGAGGGTTTCATTCTTCAACAGACATTCAGTCCAGTAGGGTTTTTTTTTCAGGCATCTAGTCTTTTATAGGCATTTGCAGCAGTGTTTATTCCTAAATAATTTGATAACTAAGTAATTACAGAAGAGTCACCATGAGAGAGTTTCTTTACTTTGCCCAGTTTTATCCTGCACCTAAATATGTGTTACTGATCTGTGTGTTACACTGTCAACACCTGCAAAACGAACATTCTCCCAACCCAGACTGTTCTTGCTACAGAAGAACAAAACAAAAAAAAGGGAAACCAGGCTGGAATGGCCAGAAAGGGGTGTCTAGGCTGCTACTTCCCTAAACACCACCTGAGACTGAAACATGACAGGCATTTGCCACCTTTTTGAGGTGTTCCTATTCAAATGCTGCCTGACAGGAATGCTGAGATAAATACTGTTGAGTTTGTTTCTCACGAGCTTGCTGCAAGTCTTCTCCAGCTTTGTGGTCACATTAAGGGATGAGCAAATCCACTTATTGCCCATGTAGTAGGCTTTTGTAAAGACTCTTTATCCATGATAGAGCCAACATTTTGCATGAAACAGGAGAATCACTGTAAGTACTCACTGTAAATTTTTCTGTAGAAGTGTCTAAGCACAGCCCAAGGCTACTTTGATGGGTGCTGTACTGGAGGAGAAAAGCCATGGCCTGAGTGTTTACAGGAGGTCCTTGCAGGTACCCAGCTCCTTACTGGGACTGCAGAATGGAGCTGCTGGTGGTGTTAGGGCTGTGCTATGGGATGTTTCCCCTCTCTGACTGTGGTCAGCCCTGGCCTGCCCTGGGGCAGCCACACTGTCACTCCTGTTTCTAACTCTGCAGTCAATTTGCCATTTAAACTGAAGAGTCAGAACAAGCATTTTAACAGCTCTATGTGTTGTCAGAGGTATTTCAATTCGGACTGAAGGGGAATTGTAAAACACTTCCCTTTTCTTAAGAATAATCTGAATTTTGGCAGAAGCTCCAGCCCAGCTGTTATTTTGTGAACTGTCACATGCTGCCATCACCAACTGTCCCCACCCGGACGCATTTGTGTCCAACCCACATTTGTTAATCACCGGAGCAAGGTATGAGGGTTAAAAAAAAAAAACAACAACAACCTCAAACCAACAAACGGCAACATGGCTCTGCATTCTACCAGATGCCACTGCGGTGATCTCAAGCATAAGCTGTACATTTTTATCTTTTAAATGGAGACGTCCCTTGGGCACAGCCACTGCCCCTGTCCACAGCTATCCTTGTCACCCGGCTGTCCTCCGCGCTCGGCGCTGCGAGGCTCACACCATAAGGCCGTGTTTGCTGCGTGAGGAGTATCGCAGTGGACAAGGGCAGAGATCGAGGTCTGGGGTCCTGAGGACATCGTGGGTTTAAGGGACTGGCGTCTCGGCGTGTGTAGTCATCCTTCGGGAGGGCGAGACCACAGCCAGGAACAGCGAGGGCTCAGGGCCGCTCTGTGCTTTTATTTGCATTTATTGCTTGCGATCGCAGACATTCATCCTTAGATATTTCCAGGATTAGGGGGTAATAAGACAAGACAACAAAGGAGTCTAAAGCTAACAGAGAGAGGCTGGGATACTGTGTGGCACTGCAAGACATGAACCGTTTCCAGGACCCAGTTCCTGACTACACCAGCTTCTCAATCTGGGAACCCCCAAATGCCACTGCTCCCAACTGGGGCATTCACAGCATGCCCTTACCAAGGGTTTCATCTGTGGAGCTCCCAAATGCCTCTGCTCCAGACTTGGGCTTTCACAGCATTCCCTTATGGAAGGCTTGACCTCTAAGCATACCTAGGCAGGTTACACTTCATTCCTCACCCCTAATTTCAACCATGGCCTTATCCAGTATCATGAATTCCCTAGTTATTCCAGGGTCCTGATGAGGATGGCTCCCAGCTGGATTTGCCACTGTTCCTCACATCAACTGTGCATCAAAGCCATCTTTGTCCATAATTCCATTAGTGTAGTGGATGCAAAAAAGGGAGACCTCCTTTTCTGGGGTTTGCTCTCCATTCTGTGTTGGCTTTGCAACTTGGTCTCCTACCCTCTCCCTACAATCTCTCTGTGTTCTCGTGCAAGAAATTCCTCTCTGCAGATGTTTTCCTAGAGCAGCTCATTTCTAATCCATCCTCTCTCCATCTGATTAGAACAGAAAAAATATGTGTTCTTGTTTGCCCCTGTTTGTACTTTAATAAATATTTGGTAGAAAGTGAAGGGTGTCAACTACATGAGTAATCTGCAGTGTTTAAATCTGTAACTGTTTAAATCTGTCTTTAAAACTTTATGGGATGTTGCCTGCAAGAAGAATGGTCATAGCTCTGCTTTGTACTTTGGTCACAAGTGGCTTGATTGCGGGGCAAAAAAAAAAAAGGCAGAAAAATACAGATTTATACAAGAACTGATAATGTAAATACAAAGTCATCAAAGTGTTCATAAAAAACTCCTCAAAGTACGTATTTTCAATTATTTTTATCATGATTTTTGGGCAGTTTAAGTGGCTGCTGCCAGATCAGACCAGAGTGCATTCACAAGGCAGAACAATCCCAGGTGTAACAAGCTACACCACCAAATGATTCGATTGTGAAACCTTTATCCAGTGGCAATCCTGAGAACTGACAAAAACGGGGTATCTGTGAGCAGGCTTGGTGCAGCTGGGGATGCTGGGGACTTACACTGGGATGGAAAACTCAGAGATGGTGCAAACAGGCAGTGCTGCCTGGCTGGCAGCAAGCCCTGCCTGATGCAAGGGGAGGTAAGAGCCTCCTGCTTAGGACATGCTTTCACCCCTTGCTCTGTATTACAGTTGAATATGCAGCTACAAAAGTTACAACTGCAAATACTTTAGCAAATCTTTCAGAATATTTAACCCCTATTTTTTTTGAGTTCTCTGTGTGTGTGCTCTGGGTGGGGGGGGTGCATCTGTGTGTCTTCCACCTTACGTATTTGCATTTCCATTTCAAAGATTTGTTTGTAGAAGATCCATCTTTAGGCTGTTGGAGGGAATAAGGAGGTGTCAGATGGTTTCCCCTACCAGACAGTCGGTGGTCTCCAGCTGCTGTGCTAAGAAAGCCTCTTTGTATCCTCGGAGCATCTCCCTTTCTCCGGGGGAGTGGCAAATGCAAGCACAGGGCAGCTCCCTGCCTGTCAGCAAGCACCTGAGATGCACAGGGAGAGCAGCAACTCAATAAATCATACAGCAATAAATCAAACATAGTTGGAAATCAATTTTAACATTTAACAATGATTCCTTTGAAGTTGGCAGTAGAGGCCCCAAAAGACAGAAGCACAAGCACAATAGTGAACTGTTCTCTCAAGACTGTGACTCTTGGGAAACAAATTTTCTGTCCAAAATGTGCATGGATTTGGGAAGTGAGTTTCATGTAACATGGGAAGAATTTCATGTTTTTTAAATTTGTTAAGTGCTTGGCTTTACAGTAGTCCTAAGTATAACAAAGACCATGGTTTAACTCTACAAATGTGACCTACAAATCCTCAAATGTTGGGTGCATGTGGCAGTTTCACCCCATTCAGGGATTCTGGACAGTGCATGTGTCATGGATTAACCATTTGCCAGCTCTGGAGAGTGTGAATTGGATGTTTCTGAGAAATTTGAAAACATTAGAAAAGTAAATGAAGTGAAAATGAAACAAGGTTGGTCTACACTTCAAAGAGTTCAGTTTGAAATATGCACTGCAGAGTTTGGATGGTTCAAGAGGACTGTACTGTACACGAGAATCCTCAGGGCATGGGGAGGGATTAGGTGACCTCTGGAGAGTCATTCCAGCCCAGTGATTCTTTGAGAAGACAAATACACTTGAAGATGCAAATCTTATATGAAAAGTGTAACATGAGGCCCACTTGTGGGATCCCATATATAATTTAGGTCTTGCACAGTTGTGTAAGAAGGTTCAGTGACTGACTGCCAATTGTTCTGGGGTTTGGAAGATGGGATGGAAAAACAAAGGAATGGCATGAATATTAATTGAGATGGTTACATTTGAGTATTTCCTATCTGAGCTGCAAGGTGCTCTAAAAAATGGGTATTTTTAAAATTGCTGCCATCTCAGAGAGAATAAGACAATGCTGGATGTCTCTCATAAAGAAACCCTCCTGGACATGGCTGTGCAAAACGTTGTAGGAGATTAAAGTATAGCATTCCAGTGACTTGTTTAAACATATCTTCTTATATCTCTTTGCAGCAATCCTTAAGCCCCAACCACCAAAGACTATCTCCTCACAGCAGTGACAAATTCCAATCCCAAACAAACCACCTGGGGCATGCAAATCGCTAAACACAAATGTCAGAGGTCTATATCATTTCCAATATTCTTTGACATTGCTTATGATGTGGCCTCTGGCACATTCCCAACAGAAGAAGGTTCAGTTATATTTCTTTCAATTAAAGAATCTGATTTAGCCACTAATCATGTCAAAGAATGTCTGGGGGAGGGAAAGGAAGAGAACGTGAGCGAGCGGTGGTGTGTTCAGATGGAGTGGCTCGTGGGATGGTTTGTCTGCAGGGAGGCACAGGCACAATGGGATCAGGCTGGGATAAAGGTTGGCACAAACAGAACACTGGTGAAAATAAGAAAAAACAGGAAATTGTCAAAAGCATTATTGGTTTGATAAAATCATGCAAATCTTATTAATGCACAACCTAGAGCATGCTACCATGGTGAAAATCACACTCTCAGAATTCAGTTTTCAGTAAGAATGGAAGGAAAGTCTTTGGGATGGCAACAGTCAGGGTATCAGTGAAAGGGAGAGGTTTGACAAGCTTTTTCCAGCATCTGCTGCAGCATCTTACCCAAGCATGTGCTCCTCTGTCCATCCTAGAGGACCCCAATGCTGGGCATCAGGGCACAGTGTTGGACTGGGGGTGAGTCTGACACTGCTGCACCTCTCTGTGTAAACCCACTCTAGGGAAAGCCACAGTTTGAAAAATTAACAGCATGCTGGGCCCTGTATTTTGGTGGCTCAGGACAAGTAGGATTGCTTCACCCATGTGAATGTGTTCCTGGTCTTCAGGGAACAGTGGAAAAAACAGACAGTTCCCAAACATCAAAAAAGGTTTGAGATTGTTGTTAAGAGGATTTGCATTTGGAAAATTTTGCCAGGTTACACAAGCAGATGCAATACTTGGAATATTGCTGCTTAGATTTTCCAAGCCTTCCTTTTCCAACATCCTCAAGGTAAGTAATGTTGCTTAAGGTGGGAGAAAATGGACCTTTGTACATAATCCTGAGTGAGTCTCAGGGATTTCTGATACTGGGGTCTTGTTGAGCATTGTGGCATCCAGTGAGACAACAGCCAGATCACCATGTGCAAAATAGATGATGTAAGGCAGAGAAAAGCTGTGGTATTTCTTATTTCTTCTCTATAGCAGTGTGGTAATATGTCTTAAAACCCAGTCACAAACACCTATACGTATGTATTTCTTAATGTTGTTCACATAAATTTTATTTAATGGTATAAAATCATAGTATTTTTCGTGGAATTTTTTTGTGGTTTTTTTTGTTTGTTTGTTTGTTTGTGGTTTTTTTGGGGTTTTTTTAAATAGTTTTGCAGATTAATATTGACGTTTTCACCGACATGCAAACCTGGTCTAGTGGTTTCTCTATGGGAAATTTTAGCACTGACTGACATAAGGAAAGAGGTCTGAGCTGGTCCTATGGACTCACCATCCTTTGGGCTGCACTGGTGCTCCCAGTTGGGTGCACACACTGAAATGCATAATGGTGAAGCCTCATTCCTCTCACACAACTCCATAACCTCATACCTAGAAATATTTTCTTTACAAAAATATTCTGGCACATATTGCTCATTTAGTCCAGCAGTGTTGATACAAAGGTTCTGCATGACTCTACAGATGTGCAAGATACCAAGATTTTACAATATTTGATGGGTTTGGAACATCTGTTTTAAAAGCAAGAGCATTGATTGCATTTTTCTTGGTGACAGACAAGATCTCACTGCTGGAGAGAAGTCCTCACTGTGAGTACTAAGGTTTCTTTAGTGCCTGAACCTTGAAGTAACACCTTGGTCAGGGATCAGTACTGTTGGTAACCTTGCACTTGAAAAGCTGACATCCCCAAGGAGTGAAATATTGAGGACAGATGTAGAAGCTCTTGGACCATGACTGTGTGTTTCTAATTCTGTGTCATGCTGCACATCTTACATACATTAAGGAGCAAATGGGCTCATTCCCATGGCAGCAAACTTCACAAATCAGAACAAAAATTATTTATCATGACAGGCAGGTGGTATTGCAGACAGAAATGGCTCTTGACCTTGTGGAAATATGGTTGCAGTGGTCTCACAGAGGCTGATTTTTTTCTTCCTGCTGGTTTGAAGGAAATCTTTTGGCTTCAGGCATGGAAAAATATTTTTTTAAATGGTGATATGTCTCAGGCATTGGACTCTATAAATTAGTTGCTTCTTCTTTGCATCCACTTGAGGTGTTACACATGGTGTTTAAAGCATACTTTTTATCGAAAAACCTACATCTGCCTGCGTTTTCACTAAATCTACAACACTGCCCCTTATACTGGCCAGCACGTGCCAAGCTTGACTGGAACAAGGGTACAACAATGCTGTTCCCAGAATCTCTGTGAAACTGGAGATAATTCCATGCAGGGCAGACTTTCAAAGGCCTTGTTTAACATCTCTAAAGATGCAGCTGAGGGGCTGGGGAATTTTCCAGGAGTGCCCTACTGCCTGGCGCCTGTCTGCATTTTTCCCAGGGAAATCCTGGAGCCAGTCGTGGAGAGCTGAGGAGCAGAGGCTGGGTCCTGGGGTGTGTGTGTGATGGGGATATTGTCACCTGTTTGTGTCAGCTGTGAATTCTGTGCACCTCTCTGATGTCCTGGATTTAGGGAAGGTAAATTCACACTGGATCAGAGCTACTCATAGGATGCAAGAATCTTTATTTGCAGGAGTGAGACAAGGAGCTTGGTGTGTTTGTCTTGGCAATATGAATGCGAAAGGGAGATGGGTTTGTTCCCTCTTAGTTTGACTGAGTAAGATAACAGGGGAGGGAACATTTTTAAACTAAATGACAAATGTCAGTACAAGAGCTACTGAACAGGAACTAGCCAGGACACTTCTGGGCTGAAAATGAGGAGAAGATTTATAGCCATCAAGGCAGGGAGGTTTTCTTCCAATAGAAGGGATGGGAACAGGAGCAACACCTACCCTACGGCACTGTAAGGATGCAGGGGATGAACTTGTGAGATGTTAGGAGATTGAGTTAGGAAGGGTCAGAGCAGTGGGTCAGGATGTCTTTTGTATCACAGGACAATCTTAGCAGGGGTGTGTATCATACATTCACTATGCACATATAATGGCTTTAAGAGATACAGAGCACACCACTCAGTGCTGCAGAGCCTCTCAGCCCCCGAGTGCACTCTGACCCTACAGCAGGCTGGGTCAGCAATAACCCTCCTTAGTGCCCTGTGTGCAGGCCCTGAGCTGTGTGTTACAGCAGGCACGTCAGAAACACACCGAGTGCCTCTGCTCCTCACTCACATTCCTTCTCTGCTCCTGCATTTGGGGGACCAGTCTCTAACCCACCTTTTCCAGCATCACCTCACTCTTCTCAGGCACAGGGGCTTCATTGCAATTTCTGGAGAGCAGAGGGAGGGGAAAAAAAACAAAGCAAAAATGAAGATATAGGTGTGTAGACCTACAATTCTGGGTTTTTTTGCTTGTGGATGACATACTTGCAAACCAGGGGTGCTGCAGGGGAGGAGGGAGGGATTCCTAAACTCTGTTGTGGAATGAATACACCGCTGAACTAATGAATAGAAACAAGATGTTTTAACCACCACCTAGAGAGGTTGCTGAGTGGCCATAATCAGTGCTCCCTAGGAGGTGGCCAAAACGTCTCCTTGCCATTCATTAGGTCAGAATAGCTTTCGTTTTATAATGTGATCCTTCTTCTGACCTTCTTTCTGTTCTTAAATGACTTCAGGACTATAAATTCCTTCCTAGAAATAGCATTATTTATTTTACTGTCTTGTGTTTGTTATGGTCAGTTGCGATCTTTCATTAGGAGACGTAATTTTGAATCAAAATGGAATTTAGTGGTGACAGAGCGTGGTGCCCCTCAGTTTTTATACTGAAATTCGCTTTGCATCTTTGCATGAGCTAAGATGTGTTTGTTTGCAAAATGTTCCTGCTCTTTATAACCTGTCTATGAGAAATGTTCTGATATATTAGAGCTGGTCGTACCAACATTTCAGGGCTAATTTGCTGCTGCTTTAAATATCAAAGAAGATTTTCAGATGGATCCCTAAGGCCTTGGCTACAAAACTGAGCAATACCCAGCTCCCCGGGCATGTTGTGGCACTCTTGGGACTGCTTTCTCCTTTTGGGCACACTAAGTCTCTGTTCCCAGCGATAGAGCAGGTGATTTCTAGTGCAATCCTGCTCCTCGCTGAAATCCCTGGCACTGTAAGGAGCTCAGCCAGCCACTGGGGAGCAAGGAAATATCTCCATAGTTATTACACTTCATCAGCTTCTCTAACTACTTCAGGCAATTCCTTTTGGGACTTTTTAAAAATTTGCATGATAGGTATCTTTATATCCTTGTGAAAAGCACTGGATATTTTAAATTACATTTCATCCTTAGAAAGTGCTGAGGCTTCCAGCAAAACTCCAACAGGTAGCTGGGGATGTTCACCAGGCCATCAAGCTCCCTAATTCCTGCAAGTCCATTGTGAATATGCATGTCCTTGTGCTGAGAGTGGATACAAACCACTCTTTGGGTTGAGATCCCTTTTGGGCCTGTCTGTGGGAAGAAAATTTGGGAAGTGCAGAGCTGTTGACTTGCAGGTTGATGTTCTACTTTGTGTGACAGAGAAGGAAAAATGAAGCATTTGCAGAGGGGTGGAGTGGATTTCTGTGCAAAACCAAACATGAATGAATGAAAACTCTATACCAGAAGGAACTGCCTGTGTAAGGGTCACACTTTAAAAGGATAATGGTAAGGGGAGAGACAGGGAGTTTAGACAGAAAGGACAAAATCTTTTGGGATCAAAACCCATTGAATAGTAAATATCAAAACTGTACATTTGGAAATTGAGAAGCTTTGCCTACAGGTGTTGGTTCTTAGCAGCTGGCAGTGCTGGGACATCTGGGTCTGAGTGTCTTCTGGAAGCACTGACAGAGCTGTATGAAACCTCAGGATCTGGAGGCAACAGCTGTGTTGGCAGAGATAGATTTTAGGCGGAAAAAGTACAGGATCTGCTGAATTTCATAGACTCAGTTCTAGAAAGGCTTAAAATATTTGCCTATGGACAATTGCTCACATATATTTCCTGATGGGTGAGGGAAGTGGAAACCTATGTACAGCTTGTCATAGGATGTGTGTACCACTTCCAAATAGGATGGATATTTCCAGTTGTCTAGAGACCACTGTGAGGACCTACAGATCCCTTGTTTTCCCCTGAGTTGCAACAGAGAGTTTGCCCGAATTATAATTCTAATCCTTTACAGGAACCCTGCCAAAGGCAGAATAAAAGTGGTTTCTGAAAAATATAGGAATATGGCTTAACTAAGCAATATGGAAAATGTCTGCAACGCTGTGCTTTGGATATTACGAAATAAATAGCGGGTTCAAAACCAAACCAGTGGGTTTGATTTTCCACATTTCTCAGGAAGTTACTGAACTTAAAATAATTTTTGTTGTTTTAATGCAAGGGTAATGAATAAATAAATAAAAGCACTGGGCCAATCTGCAAACCAACAAAGATTTTATGTTTTATTTTATTCTTTGTTTATGAGGTTCATAAAAGTTCAGTTTATGTTTTACTGAGGCTGAGCCTTACACACTTCCAGCTTCAGGGCCAGATGTGGAAAGTACCTAAATGCTGTAAAAAGCAGCTTGAAAGATCTTCTGCATCTGATGGAGCTTGAAAACCACAGATATCTCAGAGAGTCTCCTGGGAAACCTCTAGCTGAGATTCCTAGATAAACTGGGATTAACTTTGAGATGGTGTGACCCAGGAGTCGGACAATTGGTTTAGTAAGGTCTCCAACAAAATGTCCAAAGCTCTCAGAAGTTCTCCCAAGGTTAAGTGTGGGGGAAGAGGAATTGTGATTATCAAATAAATTGTGTCATAGGATGCTTTGTTTGTAGCTTTTGAGTTCAACAAAGCAGGTTCTCTTTGAAGATCAGTGGTGTTCTGTCAAATCACTTCAGACTTGGTCCAGAACCCATTTATATTCAGGAGTGACTCCCTTGACTTAGTAAACTTAGATACTTCCTCTCAGTTTTGAGAGCCTTGCCAGCCAGACTTTTCCAGCTGGTGTAATAACTGGAAACCAAATCTAGAAAACACATTTTGTGTTGGTGATTGCAGATGGCCTTTAAGGCCTGCTACGATGGCAAGAAATGTTCTCAGTGCAGTTTTGGGAGCCATTCAGCTTGCCTAAGACAAACATATGCAATGAACCAAAATTATACTTCCATTTCAGCAACTGCTTAGCTCTGAAAGCTCCTGGAGCCCTCAGTGGTCTTGTACTCCGTGTTGTCTGAGTGTCTTGGGTGTCCTGTCAAGTGTATGTATGGAATGTGTCACAGGGCTCAGCATTTTTTTTTGCACCATCAGTGTGAAACCTACATTCAGGTTTCAGAAATCAAGCATTTTCCTTGCCTCTGTTCCCAGAGGGGCCTTCAGGAGCATTCTCAAAGCACAGCATACACTCTGACCACAAAATTCAGCCATCATTTTCTACTCCAGCACAAGCAGAGGAGTCAGAGGTGATGCAATGGCAGGGTAAGGGCAGGCACAGGGGTTAAGGACAGATTTTGAAAGCTAAATCAAGTCAGCCAGCAGATTTTGCAGAAGTATGTAAGTGGTGTGTATGCCAGACTCTGGCTGATTGCAACAAACCAGGTGAAACTGTCCTTTAATCCCTCTGAACCCAAATCCAGGACAAACCTACCCTCCTCTCTCTCACTGCGTTTACATTTGAAATACCTTTTCAAACCTGGCCTTGCATCTTCTGCCCAAATTAATGCATGTATTCCATTGTTTTTCTATCCTAATTTCACGTTTTTTTTAGAACTGAAAGTGCCAGAAAGGCTGGCAGTCAAGATTCCTTGGGAGAGCACAACGTTGATAACCACTTAACAAAAAATGTCCCTGGCAGATATATTTAGTTTACCCAAGAGTTAATGGAAAGCAGTGTCCAATTCCAAGTGTTGACGTGATTTGTCAAGTTTGCCATTCTATATGCTTGAAGTTTCCTTTGAGGGGAGCTGACCCAAAACTGTAACACTAAATAAACACCCTCTTCAAATAACCAATGGTGGTTTCCTAAATTGCCAATCAAATCCATAAATAAAGACACAAACTCTGACTGTATTTAAGTCATGTTTAGCAGAACAGAACTAAACAATAACATTCTTGTTAAAATGTATTTTCATTTCAAAGCCGTTTTCCCATGAACATTCCAAATGTAAACAGCTCTAAAGATGTCTAAATTACCTCTGCCTTTGCTTCTTGGGTGGATGGGGGAAAGAATGAATCCGAAGCTACATTAGAAACACTGAAGTTGGATATGAAAGTCACAGAGACACAATGCTGCATATTGTCATAATTATCACTTCATAAAGAGAAGAAAGAAGCGACCAGTTGACTTGGGTTATGAAGACTCTGGGATCTAAGCAGCATTTGAAGCTGTCTTATGTTGCAAAAGAAAAGGAAATGTGTCTTAGTTTTGTTCACAGAAAACACGACATTGTGGGCAACGTTCACACTCCCCAATTTTAGCACAGACATCCAGGGCATCTACTTTTGGATCCTCTGGGTGAAATAAAGGGAAAGAGGAATTCGGCTCCAAATTGCTCTCTGCGATCGGGGTTAAGCAGGAAACAAAGGGTGGGAAAGCAAGCAGGAGAAGGAACAGCTTAAAGCTGAATTTGGCTTCAAGGTCTGCTTTTCTGCCAGGTCAGCCTTGTTGGGCTTTGCACTCCAGCCAGCTTTTCTCTCCTTTTGCTCTGAATCCCTTCACTGATGTGTGAGATTAAGCCTGTCTTCCACGTGCTGTTCTTAATGTTCTTTGTGAATTAGTCCACTGGGGAAAGTGGAGATATGTCTCAAGGAAGCCAACTGCTCTGAAATCCCCCTTCTCTCCCCGTTTGATTAGGTATTTTCATGGGATCCCTGGCTTCAGAGTTTGTTCTACAAGACAATGAGGCTCTTTGGAGTTAACAGACCTTAACTACCTTCACTGAGACTTGGATTGAGATCTTATCTCTCACAGACATTGAATTCTTACTTCAAATAGCCTTTCTCATTCAGATCACGTTTAGATGGCTGCTGGAAGCCCATCAGCGTCCCTAAAAAAGGAAGACTAAAGAAAAGGGGCTCTTCTGCACACCTTGGAGGTAGTGCTAGTGCTTACTCTCGTGTGGAAGAGAGCGTGAAACACGTGAAACACCCCCTGTAACACCAGTAGCCCCATCACCAAAATCGCTGCTGGTTCCATTTTCATCGTAGCCAATGGGGCAGTTGAAATAGAATAATGGAATGGTTTGGGTTAGAAGGGACCTTAAAGATCTCGTTCCAAACCTTACTGGAGGCTAAAAGGAAGCAGAAATCTCACTTGTATTGCAGGAGTCTTACACAGCTCCCAAAGATTATCTCCATCAGGTGCTTCCAGAGTTGCAGTAAGGGAACTGGAGCAGAAACCCAGCTTTAGAGTGTAGGTTTTGTCCACGATTCTCATTATTATCCTTCTTCAATTTTCAATCCATGTAGTTGGTTTGGTTTGTTGTTTTGTTTTGGTTTTTTTTTCTCCTGATCTAAACAAACCTCTGCAGTCAGGGGAGGAGGGCCGGCAGCAATGCCCAACCTGCACAGGCTGTTTCCCCTTCTCCTGGTGCAGCTGAGGGCACGGGCCTGGGGAGAATCTTCCCTACACGCTTTTTTTCCTCCAAGCAGCCAGTTCACACCATCGGTTGTGCCAGCACAGCAAAGCCTCCCGAGGCCATGCATTCCTCTGTCCTGCTGGCAGAGGAGCCCTGAGCCTGACACCCACCAAAATGTAGGACAAGGTCTGGATGCAAATTCAACGGTGTTTCACGCTGTCTTCCACAGGAGAGTTAAACACTATCTCTAAGGGTGTGCAGAAGAGCCCCTTTTCCCACTTTCCAGACTGCTGGTGGCCGGAGGGGGGGGGGGGGCGGGGGGGAGCTTAGGAAGCTCCTGGACCACCCCTTCGACCCACCTCTGGTCCTAAAGCCAGACTTAGTGTCCCGTGCTCAGGAAATGTCATTCTGGAGTTGAAAGAGTTAATTTCCCCTCTGCATGAATCAAGAGCTCAAATCCTTGCCAAAGTGCTCTGCATTGCGCACACACCTCTGTTTTGCCCTCAGGTGCAACACACAGTTTAGTGAGAGCAAAGATGCCAGTTTCTGTGCAGGTATTTCACATTATCACTTTTAGCCCCAGGCTAAAAAGGAGGAGGGAATCCTCCATCTCAAAAGGATATTCAAGTCTATGGGGCCACTGGGAATGTGTTTTCCTAAGTGCTATCAACAAGAAACAAAAGAGCCGAGAAAGACTCAAACCAGTCCTTGTCACACACAGGAGGAACACCACAAAGAGCACATTTATTTTTAATCTGGTATTAAGCCACAAGAATTAATTCCACAATATTCCAACACTTAAGCATTTAAGTCACATTAAAGCTCCCTTTTTTTTTTTTGTGCCTCCTACAAAAAGAATTGTGGGGGCTAGAGAAAACAGTAGCTGGGAAAAAGCTGCCTTTTTGGTGTTCCCTGAGGAGTAATCAGGGAGCTGATAACCTCTGCTGCAGTTTGATTCGGTTATTCATAGTTCATCAAATTTTAAATTCCTTGGTGAGTACGTTTCTGCTCTTCCCAAAACCACTGGAAAGCTCTGAAGTCAGTCAGGATGGGAAATCTGCATGACAAGGAATCAGTGTTGTCAAAAAAGTAGGGAAAATGTGGATTTATTTTTAATTTATTCTCCCGTTGCTTTACGTTATGATCCTTCATTCCAGCTTGTAAAGCATTTAAATCCTTTGTGGCTGAGCACATGAGATACAGAAGAAACCCAAACTAAGTTATGATCTTCCTGTGTTAAAGGTGGGAGATAAAACTACCCAAAATTGCCCAGCTTTTACCATGGGGCAGGAGCAGCCACACAGGCACTACTGCAGAGAAGCCTTAAATTGCCTAAAAAGCCTTACAACTTAAAGAGCCCCTTGTGCTCCAGCTGGAAAATCCCAGTGACTGGTAAAATGGCTCCAAGATTGGGATAAAAAAAACGTTACACACATATCTTCGGATTTTAACTCAAATTGTGAACTTTTTCAAGGAAAGAGACTTCTTTCAGGGTGATCTTTTGCTTAGATTGAAAGGAAAGTTCTGTCAGCTGTGAAGAAAGAGTTGGCAGAAAATTATGTACCACGGCAGTAAATCTTCTAAAATGTATTTTTATAGCACCTTTTATCTGATCCGTAAACTCTGTGAGGCAGAAGAACGACATCATTCCACAAAAGCACTCGGAGGTGAAATGATTAGCCACAAATCACATTGATCCTAATTTTATATGCGGGATTGTAAACCTGGAGTAAGGTCTTTGAAGTAGTGAAGACATCCCAAATTTACACCACGTCAGCATCTGGCCACTAGCCTAAAATGAAACGTGGGTCCTCTTTCCCTTCAAGGATAAATATCGTCCATTCAAAAGTAAAATATCCCTACAATGGTGTTTCTAAAAGCAGATTTTTGGGTTTGTTATGTAGCACTTGGTTTTGTAGCACTTACGAGGAGTTGGCTGAACTCTTATGTGCTGCAAGCTAAGATGAATAGTTTGGATGTGAGTTTGGGGAGCTGTGTCATAGTAGATTTTCTCCAGTGTATGGATAAGTTTGACTCCATATTTTGGTCTGAGAACTACTCAAGTTGAGTAGTTGAGCTGTTATTGAAATGTAGTTTAGCTGGTAGAAATCTGGGCTCTGACTCAGGCATCACTTTTAGCAAACTGTCTGGATTTCCATTTAAAAAAAAAAAAAAAAGTATTTTCAGTGCTTTGTTTCCTTCCTTGGAACGTTCCTTTGTCCTAAAATCTCTGTGTCATTTACTCCAGTTCCTATAAACCCCATGTCTGTGCTCCAGTGCTTGGAAAATGGCACCAAAAGCATTGATGTAACTTCATGGGATACTGGGAATTACTTAATGTGTGTTTCGGTTTGGAAGAGGCTGCAGGCGTAGTGTGGGTTCCAGGCGGGACCAGGGGGACCATTTGTCAGTTCTGTAATTTTCTAGATAGTTTCACAAAGCGTGTAGTGAATGTTAAAGAGCCAGTGAGAGACTTGGATACTGCAAGATGATAAATCATCATGTGAAACTCAATAGGAATTGTTTCTTTAGCTGCGTGATATGTGAAAACTGTGCTAGAGGCGATGTCTCTCAGAGCTGCCCATTACCTAAATTCCCTTCAGCTCAAATGTAAATCCTTTTAAGAGACTAAAGATGCTTTGAAGTTGAAGACTAGTTCCTAACAGCAAATATATATTTTTTCTAAATGTTGTTAGTCCTTCTCTCAACAAATCCCTTCTCCCACATTCTGCACGATACAGCTTAACTACAACAAAACAAGCCTGGAGTTATTAATAATTTTTAAACTGTCGCCTCCTGATCTTTCACAAGTTTGATTGCCATTGTTATTGTTACTTTGTTTTTCTTATGTCTTGTCATCTTTAATGTTATTGGAGTGCGTGAAAAATGAAATCTGGGGAGAGCCCATGGAGGCTGTGGAGCAGTGTTGGGTGCCAGCAATTGGGACCAGATGAGGACTCAGCTCCCTCTTATGCCCCTCTCCCCACACAGTCACAATAGGACAAGCTGAAGTGAAAACCTTTGATACATCAAGGCTGGGCACTCTGTGGCAGACAGCCTATCCCAGGTGAAGCCAGAAAGTCAGCTGGCTTTTGGAAAGCTCCAAAAATTAGGTATATGGAAGACTGGGGCTCACACATACAGGTTATCATAGAAATTTCTTGTTGGCAGAAATCTGTTCTTCTAAGAATTCTCTTTCACAATTTGTCTTCAGGAAATATGATTTTTTTTTTTTCTCCCCATGGGGAAATCTAAAATTCTTTTAAGGTTTAGCTGCATACTTGGGTGAAAAAAAATAAAGTTGACTTTGTTACAAAGCAATTTTATGAAGTAGATGTTTAGGGGTAAAAAAATTCAAAGGAGAACAGTTTTGAAACTGCCACTATGTTCCCTGGGATTCCTCAAAACACACAAATACAAACACACCCTTGTGTTCCCTGTGGGACAAATACGGACAAACAGTTCCCACTTGGATTAATAGGAGCTGTATGTCTAAAGCTTCTGTATTGCTGGGCCTTTCTTTTGCTCTATAGGGACAGACTTCCTAGAAGGAAAATAATACTCAGACTGTTGAGAAACCCACAGAAGATGCCTCTGAGTGTGAAGGCAAAATCCCACACTCAGTAGAAAGCAGCATGAATGCCCCTTAGGGTTTCTTTATTTGGAAATAGAGGGTGAAGCTCTCCAGGAAAGGAGGACAAATGAACTCAGAGAGCCCCAATCTCAGTAGCCAGAGTTTGGGTGACACCACTTGTGCTCCACATCTTTTGCTGTGCAGGGCTCGGGATGAGACTGGGTGGGCTACAAACTTTAGGCTTGAGCGTACCCAAACTTCAGAGATTTTTTCATTTTGTTAATTATTCTCCTCTGAAAAGCAAACCTACTCAGATTCCATTCTTTTACATTTTCAAGACCTCGGTTTGTGTAAGCCATGAAGGTTACTGTTTGGACACCATTTTTGCCTTACAGAAGTATTTAAAAATCCCAGGTCATTTTCCTTTGTGACATGAGTTGCTAAAACTAGAAATTATAGAATTTAGGAATTTTTTTTTTCCTCACAGGGCTGGAGGTCACCATGACTAACCAAAAAGGTATTCCCAGGTCCTGATACTGTTTTGCAAACTGTTCTATATTAAATATCATCCCTCTAGTGAGAGCTGTCAAAACACTTTCATCTAACCTTCACCAGTAGAAAAATCTTAGTGATGCCACATAACAAACATTATACAAATAACTGTCAATGTTCATTAAATCTCCTTTGAAAAAATTATTTTCTCATGTGCTTTGAGTATTTTAATTTTTTAAGGTGTCATTTCTAAGCACTCTAGTGCTGATTTGCTTCTGGAACTCTTAGATCTCATTTTCATTAATTTTAATGGAAGCTGTAAAATGCAGAATACTAGAAAGTATTTTCCTATTCCTGTTTAGATTGGGTTTATGCCATTTCAATGACACAAAAAGGACTGGCTATTGCTTCAGATGAAGCAGCTGCTGATGTTTGCATGTCCATTTTAAAAAGTGTTGTGTCCCTGCTTAGGGCAGAAGTAGATGGAAACTCAGTATAGAAGCTTCAGGCAGCCCTAAATTATACCAAGGCTGCTTCAGTGCCAGCAGAGTGTAAAAGCTTCTGAAGCAACTTGCCCATCTGTATCACTCATGAGCAACAAAAAATCAGCCCATCTTAAGGATGCTCTGGCTCAGGAAAAGCTCTAGATTCCAAGTTAATTAATTTGGATCATTTACTTGTTGTGACACTTAGAAACTCTATGTTGAGAGGGCTGGACAACACATAAAACCAACCCTACCAACCATTCCTATCCCAGAGGCAGGTCCCAGACTTCAGGTGAATAAAGACAGAAAAATGGCAGGAAAAATTGAAACCATATTAGTCTACAGCATCAACAGGCAGCAATTTCTGCTCTTCGGTCATAATTCTGTAAGGGTAGAACTAAATAAATTGCTATTTTATGCACATTCACACATCTAAGTATTGAAACTATGTAGGAGGAAACCTGTTCTTGTCTGGTCTGGATGCTGAGTGTGCTGATGTGGCAAATGAAGGTGTGATGAGAGCACTGCAAGCAGCGCTTCAGGGTGGGGAATATCTGCAGTGAAGGTTGGGGTGCAGATTTTGCTGCTGTTTTGCTGGTACATGCCAAGGCTGCAGGTCATCCCTGTGGTCATCCCTTTGTGTCCTCTCAGAGGCAACTACTTGGTACAGTCCTCCCATCATTGCTGGGTAGTTATTACCTTTATCCAAAACTTGTACTGTGCCAGTACAGGTAGGAACAAAGCCAGCAACACTTCAGCTGGAATTAGCCCTGGCCCTGGAGGAGCAGGAGCCAGGACAGTGGTCCTGGGGCTGCCCTTCACAGCCACCCACTCCCAGCACCTCAGGGTCCCATCCCCAAAGGCACAGGTCTGGGGTTTCTTTTTGGTGATAAGGACCTTGCTGGACTTTGACTGCACTGACATTTGCTCTGAGAACAGATTAAAAAAAATGGCACAGAAAGTTCCCAGAGATCTAAAAGCAGAAACATGTGTTGGAATATGAGCACAGGCTTTTTCTTCTTAACTAAATTGAGCAGTAGGAGATAGGAGTTTGGGTGACCCCTTCCTCACAGTGGGTGTTACGCAGACTCAGGCTTTAAGCACTTCCTTAAGGACTGTCAGGAGACTGGGATATAATTCAGTCAAAGAGGGCAGCACAAGCAACAATGTCAAGGGAAGGATTTTATATTTCAATTTAAGTGAATCCATTTGTTTTCTTTTTAATGGGAACAGCGCTGTGACTCTGCAAGAGTTAGAAATGAGCTCAGCAACTGGAAACTCAAAAGGAGAAATCCTATTGCTCCTCGGGCTGGGGTTTGTGAGTCGCTGTTGTAATGGTTATTTCAGGGATGGCTCTGATTAGCCCTGCCTTGGTGTCACTGTACCTGTGCAGACCACTTTAAATCCATCATCTATAGGTTGCTCATCCCTAAGGGAAGGGTATGATGCTGCTTCCTTCACGTTTGAGATTTCTTGGGGCGTATAAAGATCTACACATATGATTAGTCAGAATGCAATGTAGGGATGCTTCCATTCTGTGTGCTTTGTAAACTTTCTAAAGGAGAAGTAAGCTGAGATTTAAGTGCTAAGAGAGCTGGAAGGAGCCACAGTTTTGCTTTCTGCTCCTGTCATTGCCTCTGCAGCCAACCAAGACCATACTGGTTCATGAGTCCCTCACCTCTCCTGGCAATGTTTACAGGTTTGGTGCCAACCAGAGCTCTAATAGCTGCTTGCTTACATCTAGAAACTTTACAATTAAACCTCATGAACTAAGGTGTCTCCACTGACAAAGGGGTCTTAAAACCTCCAGGTTTAATTTGGACTAATTCAAGGACTCCTGTTTTCACATGATAATTTGTATTATATTAGATTTTTCTCTTTTTCTCTCTACAAATTTTTGGAGTTTTGTGTTTTAGAATGAGTGATGCTCCTTTGATTCTAAGACATACACAGTTTCATTGTTTTCCTGTTCAGGCTCTGTATCCTGTGGTGGCAAAACTTGGAGAGCCAGCAAACCAAGCTGGGAGTGTTTTCCAGGGTACTGTCGAGGGGATTATTTATGTCCTTTACAAAAATAACTGGGTTTCTAAGTATCCATCTTGTGGGACACTCTTAGCTCAATGTAACATTTTCATCATGAATAACCAATTAAAAAACTCATTTTGCAAAGCTCTGTTAAAATGCCCATTTGGGGAAGCTGCAGGCACTGGCACTGGAGTGGATCTGCTGGTGAAATACACCCAAAAAATGAACTTTACAATACACTTCAGAAGGTCATATAATTTTACGCTTTCTAAGAGTTATATCATTTATTAGGTGGACTTGTTTCCATGCTTGATTTGACTCCAGATTCCTAGCAGAGGTGCCAGTGCAAATGCTATTTCACGTTTGTCCTGGCTGTCTCAAATGAGGCCATCTGGAGTTGGGGGCCTCAGATGTGTCCGTGTTCCTCAGCCCTCAGACCAAAGGAGGATGGAGCAAATGTGACCTTTCTCAAATGCCTCAATGTGAATCTGCAGGACAGGAAAGTCCCTCCCTGTATCAGTGAAGGGATTGGATTCGACACCTGCTCCTGAAGTCCAGGCTGTTGTGAGCCAGGAGAGAGCGTGGCCAGTTTGCTTTGAAGGGGCTTAATGTGCTTCAGCTGTTCAATGCCTATAAAAGTCAGGCCACTTCTTTTGGTGCTTGAATAAATGTAGGTTTTTGAGGTCAAAAACGAGCATGGATTTCAGTAAGAAAGGTTTTCCTTGAAGAGTGTAAGACTGTGAACATATGATTTAACTCAAAACTGGAAGTGTGAGACACCAGACCTCTTTCTCTTTTGATGGGTATTTGCCCTTTACTGATCCTTCTGCCCTCCTTGCCCATGATATGAAGCCAAGAGGTGCACCAGAGGGAATTTTGGGAGCATAGCATGTGGCAGCACATGGCAGGTCCCCTGGCACCTCACTGGGACTTGCTCACATGCTTTTCCACAGAGACTCTGCTGGGCAAAGCCTTGCTTCCAAAAAGCCCTGTAAAGCCTGAGTAAATTTGTAATTCCCGTTACTGCGAGACTCAGGAGTTTAAATGAAGCCCAGAATCACGTGGAGTGTTCCAGTCAACACATTTTTGGTTTTCCTTTTTAAAACATTCTTGAAAGCATTCTGCAGTCAGCTGTGTGGCAGCCAGCAGCCGTTGCTTCCTTCCACATCAGAACAAGTAGGAGCATCTATTTTAGTTGGGAGAAAACAAAAAAAGAAATCACACTAACTTGATTTTCCCTTTGATCCCTCATATTTCCTACATGCTTTCCTCTCTGTTTATAGCATTTGACATAATTCCTTTGGTCAGATTTTATGCCTGAAGTCATTTAGGCCAATTTTAGCTTCTTTTTTTTTTTTTTTTCCCAGGGCTTTGACGTCTCAAGCAACTTAATCTAGGTCAGTAAAGTACCTGCTGTTGAAAGGAATTTTCTTGAGTAATGTTTTGATGTCAGAAGGGCCTTCCTCGGCATGTACAGATCAGAGGTCACCAAGCCTGTACAGTATGGAAAGGGCAAGCCACTACGTGTTAAATATTGGTCAAGAAGCAGTGATATACACACATGTATTTTACATCCCTTTAAACAAAGGATTTTGTGATTTTTAAATGGCTGAAGGGACGTAGTGTAAAAGTTCCAGCAATGCTTTCTTTGGGGAGGAACGTGCCTATGAAATTCTTGGGCTCGGGATTAGCAATTACGCTGGTTTCAGATAATTCCCGGACCAAGTCTAAGTGCTGAGCTTACAACTGTGAGAGCCCAGTGAGCTCATTCCGAGGACAGCCACAGGATTTGGCCCCTTGGAAGCTCACAGCAGGAGCAAACCTGATGTAGCTACTACTGGCACTGCTGACTCTTGTGTCAAGTTCCCAGTTTAGTTTCTGCTTTTTTTACTACTTTAAAACACATTTTTGAGGACCCTTATCATAATCCCCGGGAGCTGGACTGTTCCTGGGCAGCCAGAGCTGCAGAGCAGGTCTCTGTTCTGGCTTTCCATGTCCACGTCTCTTGCAAACACCTAACAAAGGTGCTGTGGAGGGGAATTAGATCTCTAGTCAAGGCAGAAAATAGAGAGAAAATAGAAGAAAAGTACAAGATGTTGCATGAGCACCAGAACTAACTAAGATATTTTTTTCTGAGTTCGTATTTTATGATTTACTTAATTTTTGTATCTGAAAAAGAAAGCTCCAAATGAAGCTTTTTCTGTTGTTGGATTCAGGCATTTGCAGGGGCCTCTCTCCTGTACCTACCCAACTGTTTTCACAAAAACTGAAGGAATTTAAATTACTATTTATCTGACCTTCTGTCAGATTTGATTAAGAAGGGTTCAAACATAACTGAGGTGGGTCACAGGTATAATGGCAAAAACTCAGCAAAATGTATAATTGTACTTCATTTCCAAATGACCAAAAAAAAAAAAAAAGGAAGTTGCCCAGTCTTTTCCCTAAATTTTTAGAAGAAATGTTGTGAACTACATTTTTGTATTTCTTCAGTCAGTTCAGAAGCAGCAGCACAAGCCAATACTTCAGCACTGGTTTAGAACATCCCCTGAACAATCTAATTTGAATGACATTACTGGAAACTAAAGTGATTGTGTACATGCTTATTTAGCTCAACCCTGGGTAATCTATCAGTAGTACACTAACAAGTAGTGATATTTTTGCCCTTCTAAATTGCCTTGCCTTAATTTGTTACATTTGGTTAGCTGGTTTCTAGTGGATTAAAGTATGACACAATGGTTCTCAAATTATGCTCTGCAGAGCGTTTTTTGGTGGGCTTGACCGAACCCATGGTCATGAGATGCTTTTTTCCCCCTCATTTCCAGTTGAAGAGTTATATTATGAGACTCTAAAAATATATTCACATGTTTCCATTAAGTTGTTTCTCCATGGCAGCAATTGTTAGAGTTGCTGTGTTCATGCCTTTGATTGCTATTGGGAGGAGTGGTGGCTTTTGAGATTGGAAATGGATGAAGGACAGAGCCAACCCAAATATGTGTTTTTGCATGAGGGATGTATTTTTCCTGGCGATAGAGAAATCTATTTACATGTGTATTAAGAGGAACAAGCCTTACAAATTGGGGTTTTTTGCCTTTTCTTCCTTCTATGAATTTTTAAAGTGGAAAGATTTACTTAATGAATTTATTTTTAAACTTATGAAAATGAAAGGTGTGGGATTTATCTCTGGGAAGGTCTTAAACATCTGCATAAAATGTTTCGGTAGGCAAAGAACAAATTCTAACTGTTGCATGTCAGCAAAGGTCTCTCTTGTTCAAACATTTCTTCAGGTATCTGAGTTTTAGAGGAGGTTGACAACACAAAGCTTTGAAAACCCAGAGTAAAACACCTTTCCTTCTGCTTCCTCAGCTTTCCTCTTTTAAGAAGTGAGGTTATGAGAGGTCACCATTCAGCGAATTTCTCTTTTGCCATTTTCTTTCAAGCTAGACAGGATCAAAAAATCTAATAAAAGAAACTTAGAAAATGTACCTGACACAAATATGTACACATGTAAATACAGAAATGTTTTATATCACAATGTTTATAAATTAAAGAATAAAATAGCTCATTTTTTCTTTCCCATTGCTCCTTCCAGAGTTGAATTTTAAGACATAAATTCTAGCCTGAAGATCTCTCAATAGGGCTTTTTTAACTAGGACTGTTCAAAATCTAATTTCCCTACCCTGAAACCTTTCTGAGATGTGTTAAGAGAAATCCCGCTCCAAATAACCTGAAAATTTCAAACTTTATCCCACAAAATTTTGTATCTTAGAACAGAACATAAAGCTATAAAAGGGAAGTAAATTAAAATATTTTCATACCTAAATGTTTTAAAATAGGTAATTTTAATAGTATAGTTGAATTAAATACCTAAAGGAGAATAATTTAGTTTCAAAACAGAGATCTTTTCATTATATTCTAAATGCAAGAGCATCCTGCTTATGGTTTCACAGAGAATTTTTGATGTTCCCTGGAGATGGTCACCTGAGCTGAAATCTCTGCTTATCGAGCAGGAAACAGAATTTTCTAGGATTTATTTCTTAGCCTTGTTCTTTTCCAGGGGTTAAAAGTGAGCCTTCCTCCTCCTTACAGCTATAAAAATTACGGTCCACACGAAGAGAAATCTATTTGAAAGTGGCTGAATAAAGTCAAGAAGGTAAATTAGAATCATCTGCTTCCCAAAGCCTTTCTTGTCTCCATAAAACAATGCCCTCTCCTGCCTCCCAGGCTGTGACTAATTCTCTAGCAGTCCTTTTGTTCCAAATAAAACTCTCATGAAGGCTGACCATATTTTAATGAACAAATGCAGGGAAGATCGACTTTACAGGATTTCCCCCTCCACACCCTTTACTTCAGTGGTGGTGAGTGTGCCAGGGACAGAAATGCAGAGTAAGAGGCTCAGTGTGGATGATGAAGGATGTTCAGAGTATTTTTTTTGACTGCTGTGTGATTTTGACACAGCTGTGGGTCCCAGCATGGGGCTCATAATGAGGAGTGTTAGTACAGCATATACAGGGACCTCTGTGAGCAAGCAGATGATGAGGGATGAGGACACTTCTTGGAAAACCATCATGTCCCTGCTTCATGGAGAAGCAAGATGATGGGAATTGCTCCAGCAGGCTGCAAATGGAGGGCTGGAGGGTCTGTCTCAGCCCTTGCTTTGGAGGGCTCAGGAGCAGGAATGTCTCCAGAGGGTTGCTGGTCTGCCCTGGGAGGGACACAGAAAAGCAATTGGGTTTTGAGCTGCCTGCATTTCAAAATTAGATGGATTTCTGCTTGGTTGGAATAGCCTGCTTAGAGGAAAGGGTTAAAAGGAGGACAGTGTGATCAAACCTGCAAAGAACCAATGTCATTTAAATCCTTGTCCCTGCATAGTTGAACTGTGCGCTCTATTCTGATGTTTGAAAGCACTAATCTCCCTTTGGAAGTGAACATCAGGCTCTGTCAGACCTTCTCCCAGACACTTTTTAGAGGGAAACCAGCTCTTACCACACCTGAACCAGTTGGTGAAAGACAAATAACATTCACTTGAAAAAATTGAGGCAGGATGGCCACCTCAAATTCTCACAGCTTTACATTCTTTTAGACTGATTTAGCCCCAAGTAGCTGAACCTGTTTTACTAGTGACTCTGCTTGCAACTTCAAAACCCATTCTTCCAATTTGCCTTTCTGAAAATTAGACAATCTCTTGAATCCTTGGTGACCATGAAGATTATATCTTCTGTATGACCTCCTTTACCATTAAAAATCAGAAGCCAATTGTAAATCAAGGTTCAAAAATAAATCTAGAATAGCTCTTTTAATGTCATCAGCTACTTAAAATTGTGTCAGAATGAGAAAGACCAGAAAAGGCCACATCTATTTATTTCTTTTTTATTTAAACGTTGTTGTTGTTTATAGGAAATCCTGTTATTTTGAGATCGATTTGGTCAATCCAATCTGCTGACCTGATATGTCAAAATTGAAATTCATGTTGCTAAATGCTGCCTAATAGCTGGGGTAATAAAAACTGAAGTGTAGATGATCCAGAGAGTTCCCTGTTTCTTTACTGGCCATCGTGGACAGAGCTGAGAACAACGGGTGTGATGGAACAACATTTTGGGAAAATAGATCTTTTTCACACAGACAAAAAGCACAATTCTTCTGCCTGAAACACCTCGGTGATTGAAGCTGCAGCCTGAATTCAAGTGATTCTTAAAGGACTATGCAACTTTAAAAGTGATTTCAATCAACTCAGGCTAATTCCTCTGATCTTCTTCAATTGAAAGTACCTGGTTTAATTCCTGTGAACAGGATCCAAGATCTCTTGTAGGAAGAAAGGGTCTTGGGAGGAAAGAAAGGGAATTAAAATCTAATATTTTCATATAACCTTATATCATTAGAAATCCCCATAAAGACAATTATTCCAGTAGTAATGACATTTGCATGTGAGCAATGATCCTACAGTACCTCTTTCTCATAGTCACTTCTTGATTCTGCTTGGGCTGATTCTTGTTTGTTGGCTCAGGAATGTCAAAGATGAGAGAAGAACCCTGTACACATCTCACGCTCCCCCATACACGTTGTTTTCATGTTTGCCAGCAAACATCTCAAGCTTTGTGTTCATTTGTTTTTATTAGCTGTTCGCTCTTGTATCTCTTAGTGCCCTAAAACTATGTAGGCTAAAGGTCTAAATGCTCAGATTGGTTTAAGCATCCTCGATTTGCTGGTTGTTTTACTGCACCTTCAGTTGTGAGAGCATGACAGGAGTAAACATGCTGGCAGCCCATCAGACTTGTGGGGCTGTACCTTGTAGTGTCAGCACTGCTATTGGCTCTGCAAACCCAAACGGCCTCATCAAGAACATTTCTGACAAGAAAAATCACTGACACAGACATCGTTGATACACTTAGAATTTAACATCTTGTCCCTTGGACGTAGTGCCTGAGGCTCAAAACACAAACAAATCAGCCCTTCATAAGGAGATGCTTATGTGCTAAATCCTTCTTTTCCTTGGCTTTGACAAACATCAATAAAGATCTTGGCAATAAAGTGCAGGAGATTACATGTTATATATGGGCGGCAAGCATCTAATGCAGCGGAGGGAGGGATCATATCTGCTCCTGATGAAAGCAGAACGCTCAGTATTACACAATTAGTCGTGTGAAATGCATCCAGCAGCAGCCTAATGGTCAAAACTAATGCTGATGCTCAGGGGTGTCTTGTGCATAAAACTGGTGGGCAGATGTCATACCTTGTCATACTGTGTCATTTTCTGAGAGATGATCTTCTCATTTCAGTACTCCTTTGCTACTCCCTTCCCTTGTTCCAGTCATTCATGATTCAAGCAGATAAAATATTTGTTGAAAAAGGCAAATGCTTATTTGAGAAAAGATAGTGAATTGAAAATAATGTCTTATTTTTTCTTTCTGCAGTTGTCTCTGTAGGGACAGTAATTACTGTTTATTTTAGTGGCTAATGTATATGCTTAGAGTGACTTTTTTTTCATGCTACAAGTAGGACATCACTTACACTTAAGCTGCTTGTCATACCTTTCAGACCAATAAAACTCCCACAGATGAAAGCTTGCCTCACGTAAAAGAACTGTTGAAAAAGTGATTCTATGGACATAAAATCTGACATGATGATAATCTGAAACTGCTCACTCCCCAAGGATGACAAAACTCTAACAACTTCAAAGTAAAGAAAGAATTGCCAGAGGGGAAATTGTAATTAAAATTAGATAACCTGTATGAAAAGCATCCAATTTGTAGTCTATAAAAGTGTTTTAGAAGCACAGTTCTTCAGCCCCAGGACCATAGCTGTAACAATTATCTCAAGACTTTCACAGTGGAATCAAAACATGTTAATTTGTTAATGAGTCAGTATGTAGCAGTAAGGAAAAGACTCTCACGAGGGAATACAAATGTAAATACTGCATTTCTGTTTTTAAGAGAATGCACTGTTTAAGTCAGTGCTTTGGTTCCTGTGAAAGTTCCCCATCCTCTCCTGAGGAAGTGGTTTTGAACTCAGTGAAGGGACATTTTCCACCCTTGATTTTAGCCACAAGGCCAAGAAGTGGGTCACTGAGCCTTTCACATGGTGTGGTTTCATCTCAAGCAGATTCTGCAGGAATGCAGAGCTTCTGTAATCCCTGTGCCTGGCTGGGAGCAGTGGTCACCCCACACACTCTCTCCCTGACAAGAGCCCTTGAGCCATCTCCTAGCCCCACCACCACACAACTTTCAAGTGATAAAGTATGAGAAATAAGCAAAGCAACCTCTCTTGGCTGTGCTCTGAGGCAAGTAATGGCCTTGCTGGTCTCATCTACCTGCCCAGAGTGGGGAGGCAATGGCTGGACAAAGGGTTATATTGAGCTATTCTGGCCTGACAGTCTGGGAGATCTCCAAAAGCAAAGAAGAACCTTGAACCCAGCTGAGAAGGCAGATTTCTTCTTGTTTCCCACTTCCCAGCAGAGTTTTTTATCCACCCTGTGTTTTGCAGCAGCTAATCCATAAATCTGGCGCTTCTCCAAAGTGACTGTGCTGTAGTGGCTGCTCCCCCAGCAGGACAGAGTTGGAGGTTTCCCTGTTACTGTGCCAACACAGAGCAGCAAAAATATTATTTTCAGCTAATGATTGTATGCCTCAGATTAGGAGAGGATTAAGGACTTCTCTGAGAGTTTGGGTTGTTGTGAGGTGGGAAGACAGAAGTGCAATGGGGAGAAGAGCCCAAAGAGAAATATGAAAAAGAAAAAGAAAGGGGGAAAGAGGGATGGGAAGATGAAGAGATGGAAGTGAGGAAAGGAAAAATTGCATATGAGGAGGAAAACTGAAGTAGTGGAGAAGTCAGAAAACCCATGGTATTTACACAGATTGGGACTTGCTAATACAAAACAACTTGAGCCTCAGGTCAAATTAATCTTATTTCTTTCTTTGTCCATTGCACTACAGGAGTCACCCCTAAAGTAAGAGTTCAAGACCTGATGATATCAATGTCGTCAGGTAGTGCAGAACTTGGGGAAGTTTTAAAGCCAAAATAGCCCTTTCCATCACTTGGCTGCCAAGTGCACCATCACTAGATACAGTGCACTAGTGGGAAAACCCTGCTAGAACTTCCATAAGGAGAATGTCTCCTCAGCTGGCGTGTTGGTAGCCCCAGTGGAATGCTGTGGCATGTTAGCAGGATGGCTTACCTGGAAATGAGGGACTCTGAGAGAACAAATTGTTCTGTCAATGCCCAAAAGCTTCCAAGTATCTTTCACACTATTTTGTTGCTGAGCCCTTTTTCTTTTCTAGGGTCTGTAAAATTTGGGATGCAAAGGTGCACTCAAAACCATCTGCATCTCACTCATCTTTGCTCTTTCTAGGTCCATCCTTTAGATCAAATCCTGGTTGCTGCTCTATCCTCATTCAGTAGCTTGTAATTTTGGTTTCTGAGTGAGCCACAGAGCACAATACATACTGTTCACACAAAAAAGTGTGTCCTACACTATTGCAAGTGACAGCAGTAAAGGTGCCACCATCATCACCTCCCTCCAGTAAGGAGCTGACAGACTAGAGACCTCAGCAGAAGAAGAGTTTGGAGGGAAAAGTAAGAATAGTCAGAGTGTAATAGTGATCTTCTGTGTCTGAGTCCCATAATTAGCTCTTTGATCTAGGATTAATATATTAAAAAAAAAGGCTAATGTACAAGGTTACTTCCTAAGTGAGCTGTTTCATTACCTTTGGTAGCTTCACAATATGATAGTAATCAGAAGGACTAGATTTGATCTTTTCCAGCTCAGACAATAAGGAGGAGATAAGTGTTATCTCTGCCTTCCTCCACGTGACACAGTATTCCAATGTGTTGTACCTGACAGCTGGGAAGAGCTGCACATCTTCCTCAAGGCCCTCACACATGGCCTATGCTTGCAAGCATTGATCATGATAAAAATATTCATTATATCATTTTTGCTTAAGGCAAAAATATATTCTGGTGATCTGATGTAAATGCATGGAGTTATCTCCTGCTGGTCTCTATTTATGGGAGCAGTGGCTCCAGGTATTGCTATTATTAGCTCTGTTATGAATGCTGTTTGGGCTTTATTGCAACACTTCTCATTTAATCAAGTATCCCAAGGCATTTTTGGAAAAAAAGTTGTTCCATATCAGTAGTGTCAGATGTAAGTAAATATTCTTCCAGCCTTTACCTGGGAGCTGCAGGCTGCTGGCTACTGCATGGGCCCAGAATTCAGCAGGTCTGGATCTCATTTTTTAGTTTTGTAAAGGCTTTCTCTGTTGGAAGAAAGGTTGTCCAAGGGTTAAAAACTTTGGAGAATAGAATGATGGTGAAGCAGAGGACCAAACTGCCAGGTCCTTTGCCTTTCTGAATCTTTTTATGTAAGGAAGAGGCTTGTGCAATAAGGTCCCCCACCCTGTCAAGCTGTGAGTGATTCAGGACAGAATCTGTACGTGCCAGAAACTTAAATATCCTGGTAAAGACTTTCATTCAGGAAATAGGGACAGCAATGCATACCTGCCTCAAAGAATGGAATTTTAATTCTGCCTAACCAGGGACAAATATGTCTTCTTTGTTTACTTTTTGTTATTCTGCTGTGGCCTGGTAAGAGGTGTTCCACTGGGCTTTATTATCAGCCTGCCTGCTGCTCCCCCATAAAATGTGGAGGGTCGTACCAATCCCCTGAATCACTCACTCAGCAGCATTGTTTGGGTTTGGTTTGGGATGTTTCTCAAATTCAAGTTGAGGCTGGTTTGATGTTGTGCTCTTCAAAGTTATTCACCACCCAGCCCTTCTGTGGCTCCGTTGAGTTCAGAAGTTGGCTCTGGAGCCCTGTGCTGCATCGGGGCTTTCACAACAGCAGCCAAAGCAATTAATCTTTTCCAAAGATGCAACGTGGAAGGCTATTGCGCCTTCTATTTTTGTGGCAGTGGTTTTGCTTTATTTCACACTCGGATTCTAGGCTTCATTCTGTGCCATTTCCTTGCCTTGGATACTGAATAACTCCTTACATGCTGAGGGTATACTGCTTCCTAATTGTAGATCCTATAAACCAGGGAAATCTGGCAAGTCTGAGATTTTCTGTGAATAAATCTAAACTGACCTGCAGCCTTACCACCGTTCTTGTAATTGGCACCTTTCATCTGAAGGTCAGATTGTAAATTCCTAACCTTTTAATTAAAATAACAGAAATAGAACCATGGAGCTGTCTCATGTCCCAGACCGTCCATGTTACACAGCATAAATGGTTGGACTGTTGGGATTAGAGAGCAGTGATAAGTAGCACTGAGCTCTTGGGGACTTCAGGTTGGACATCAGGAGGAATTTCTTCACTGAAGGGGTAATCAGGCATTGGAAGGGGCTGCCCAGGGAGGTGGTGGAGTGACCATCCCTGGAGGTGTTTGAGGAACTACTGGACATGGCACTCAGTGCTCTGGTTTAGTTGACATGATGGTGTTTGGTCAAAGGTTGTACTCAATGATCTTGGAGGTCTTTTCCAGCCTCAGTGATTCTGTGAACCTGTGATTCTTTTTTGGTGGTGTCCAAACACTCATTAACCACATAAACTTTCCCAGATGAACAAAAAGGAACATTAGACCTTCTTTACACCTGGTTATACAGCTGAACTATATGCAAATCCAAGGAACACTTCCTCTGAGCTCTCCCCACCATAAATATAGCATGTTACATCTAAGCACAAAACAAACCTAGAGTTAATTCCTACCTGACAGTAACATTTCCTCCTTCTCAAACTGGAGTTATCTCTGACTCCAAACAGTCACTACAAGAGTATTTACACAAGTACTTCCATTTGTATTTGCAGTAGGTGTGCAAGAAAATGAAAGTGTTGGGTGAATCTTTCTCATTCCACTAAGTGAGAACAAAAAAACTTCCCCTTTTCCTTAGCCATGGCAGGGCTTCTAATTTAAAATTAGATGCTAAATATATTTTATAACTAACACATGATGCAGCTCAAGTCCACTGTCAGCTGAAGGCAGGAGGCAGCTGCATTGCCTGTGGACCACAACGCTACCTCAGGAGGAACTAAAATAAGGAAGTTGCTTTAATAGTGAGTTTGTTTGTGGCCTGGACAATATGGAGAACCACTGGTTGGAAGTTTGGCTCCCTGCTCAACAGCAGGTCATCCCTGCAAAAGGAGTATGAAAAAAGAGGAGGCAGTGTAATGCCAGGAAAGGTCTAGCAATCCTCACAGCTCTCCAGATGGGAATCCCCCCAAAACAGCACCAGATGTCCCCTGAACTCCTTCACTCCTAACCCACCACTTCCCCATGGTCTCTAGGGTGAGCTGGAATTGCTCTTCCTAATGACTCAAGCAGTACAAACTGAGGGAATCCCTCCCTTTGTGAATCACCAGAAATGGAAAATAATCGTCAAATTAAAGATATAATCAGTCTGCAAGCAGAAAACTTTGTCAGCACAAGAATAAGACATTCTCCTTAATCCTGTCCTTGCTGAAAGAAGTTTATTCAAGTATTTATCTAACCTTGTATTTAACCAGGAAATCCAGCTGAGCTAATCACTTTCTGCCAAAGAAGTATTTGGGTGCTTGTGTGCCATGACATTTCTGAGTGATTCTGTACACTGTGGCCATTCTTTTAATGGTTTAATCACACGCAGAATGAGCCACACATTCTTCAATGATGTTTCCTTCAGAAAATCAAAGTGTTGTCATCAGAGAAGACATAAGAAAATGTTGTGCATTATTTTAGAGTTAATGCCTCAACTTTTCTTCTCCCGTCCAAGTTCACGCCATTTCATTCTGCATTTTACATCTTCAACCCTCACTAATGCTCTTTTCTTCTGAGATTTCTAACAGGAGGCTCCTTTTTATTTTTGATAAAGTTTGATGATTTGGTTACCTCGAGTGATATCCCACCTCAGAAATAATACAGCAACATGCTTTCCTTCTTGTAAATAGCAAGATGTTCTCTGTACACAGACACATCTGTGCTTCCACACATAGTTTGTGATGAGCTTATGGGTGGAAAGACATAAGAGAGAATGAGGAAGTTATACTTTTCACAGACATGAAATTATATGGCTAACAGCAATGCTGGGAACACTGCATTTGTAGTAATTCTGGGTAGAGACTCACACACTAAAAGTCTCAAGAATGGTTGTTTGGGGAACCTCCACCCCCAGGTCTGTAACACCAAAGAGGTGTACCTCAGTTTCCCTGAGGGAAAAATGGTGGTGATTGAACCAACTTCACTCCAGGCCTCTGGATGAACAGTGCTGGATGAGCAGTGACCCTCTGCTCCTAATGCTCGTGTACTCTCCTACCATGGCAGTGACAATGGGATCAAAACCAAACCCAATTAGCCCTTGAATTTCACTACCTCATCCCACCTCTGTCTGTGCAAGACTCACAAGATAATTAGAAGATGAAGATCATAAAAAATAATTTAAAAAAAAATAAAGAAAAAGGTAAACACTTAAGACTCATCCCCCTTCTTGTCCCTTGGAAGAATTATTCAACAAAAATAATTGTCAAATAATTAGCTGCCACCACCCTCTCCATTGTCCCCTTCAAATCACCGCTGTGCTGAGTCACACTGTCCCTGACCCAGCCTGCAGCCACCCATCCCAAGTGGCCCAGAGCTGCCTCGGTGTCCCCTTAGACATCAGCAGGAGCTGAGAGGCTCACAGAGAGCCCTCCACACCCTCAGCACCTTCCAGGATCAGGCCTTGACTTAGAAAGTCATGCAGATGTGGCCACAGCCAAATATGAACCAGCTGAATATGCTGCAACTGGGCACATTGTCTTCAGATCAGACCCTGGAAGAATTAAAACCAAGTGTGTGATCTGAGCATGCTGAAATGAACTCCAAATGAAATTGGAGTTAGGTCTCCTTAGCAGGGAACATAGGATCAGACTGTTAGGTTTTAATAAAGTGTGGCCAGTGTTTTAATAAAGTGTGGCTAGTATATTATCCGACATGCTTTTACAATTACTGAGGAACAAGGACAGGAACTTCATTAACACTTTACAGGGGAAAGAAAGCTGTGCTACAGGCAAGTGATATATTGCTATTGTGACTGTAGGTGTCCTGCATTTAAGAAAACAAGGAAAAAATCTGGAGAAGGGAGTAATTACACTGTCAGCAAATGTGTTTGTGTTAGCAATGAACTATTCCCTTCCAAGTCCCACAGCTGCTGGCAGCCTGCATCGCAACATGGCAAATTTCTAGGACAGAAGGTGACTCTATAAACACAGCAAGAGCTGTAATGTGAGAGACAAAACTCCTGAAGGAAAAAAAAAAAAAAAAAAAAAGGCACATGCAGAATCGTTTACAAAATGTGTTTTCCAGGCGGCTGCAACAACCCTGGGCAGGGTTACACTCACCACTCTTAAAGCAGAGGGGAGCTGCTTTGATAAAGCACAGGTGAGGTGTATCTTGTGCGTTGCATGTCAGGCAGGATTAGCTCCTTGGCAAATTATCAAAGCCAACTGATAGCAAAACAAGTTGGGACTCTCCCACAGTGGCAGTTTAAAACTAGGTGTAACTTCACCTAAAACAAATTAATACAGCGGGGGTGTAAGGGGACTACCTAACTAATTAACCCCTTCATTAACTGGCAGGCAGATTACAGTGTTTTGTGGAAATCAAGGAGGTCTCAAGAAACTTGAGATGGTGTTGGGTAAGTTAGAGTGAAATTCAATTACTGGGAGAATTCTTTCTGTGTAGTTTAGGGATTCAGTGTGGGGTGTTAGGAGGAGGAAGAGACCATGAGGTGAAATGCTTCATTTGTTTTTCTGCCTATTGCTGCTCAGCAGCATTTCACACACTGCAGGAGCAAGCCCACAGTAAAACACAGTTTTCCTCAGAGTAGGGAAAGGCTGCTCAGCTCCTCAGTTTGGAAAGAGGAGTTCAAAATACCTGCTGAGAGTGTAAAACCACCCGCTGAATTACCATACGGAGTTTTGAGACAGATTTTTATACTGTTTGGAATTAGAACAGCTCAGGCATTACAGGAGAAATACACGTGAGCAATTATTAGTTCCTCGAACTAGTCAATACAGGAGGTATCTGTAGTGCCTGTAACAGCATAGATCACCATGCACAGGCTCAGAAATGCTGCTTTATGTCAGAAAACATAACGTTTTCTAAAAACTTCCTCCTTTTGCCTGTCAGTCTCCCTGTAGCAGGAAATACAAACAATTGTACATGTTCCCGGGGAGCACATGGCTCTGCTCAGCATCCCAGCTACCCCAACGGGATCACGCAGCTTGTGGAAACTCGGAGAGCAACCAGTTCAGTAACACTGCATATGGGAAAACCAGGCATGCAAAGCGGGATGTTGGGCTGAAAATGTGGCTTGTCAGGAATAATGAAGGAGACGGGAGGCAATTAAAAAGGAGAAAAGTGACAGTCTGACAACATGCTCAATTAATGTAATCAGATTTTACGTTCACTACTAAATCAAAGCATGGTAGGAATGATACGAACGTTTTAATATTAAAAACTCTTCCCAGAATATGCAAAGTCAGGGAATACCAGTAAATTTCTGTCTGTTGCCAGTCATTAACTGATTTAGGATAGACCTTCTTGAGTAATTATGTTTAATAAGAGCTTGTCCATACAAGCTGCTATCAGATGTCATTTTATACAGTTTCAAGCCAGATATAATGGGTAAGATGCACATATTAACTTTCTGTAATACTGTACTTGCTTTTTATGAGAGAAGGGTGGGAAAATTCAAAACTGATTATTGTGTGGCTTCCTTTCAGACAGTTGTATTTGATCTAATTTGATTTATTGCTGCACATTTTGAATGAGCAGAAATGTCTCGAGGGGGAAAAAAGAGACTTGTTACAGTAAATGTTCACGTTAATGTATTTTCACCTGCTTGCTTGGTGGGCTCCACAGTTTCCTGTATTCATTGCTGTTTGGGTGTCTTCTGGATTAAAAAACATACTCTCTATCTTTTTGCTCTCTCCTGTAGAGATGTAATGAGCTTCCCACACCCTCCACAAGAGATGATTGTGTAACTAATCCATGCTGGCATAACAATGTCTTCACCTAGATTACTAAAATTGCTAAAGAGAAATGCAGGACAAAGGCTCATGTCTATTTTCATGAGTAAAGTACAGTTGTAACTCATAGGCAATTTTTTCCAGGTGGTCCTAGAGGATAAATATCTTGAACCTTGTAGAGAAGGAAGTACAGAAGTTCATAGTTCCACTTCTTTTTAGAGAAGTGTATAAAAGCTTGGGTGCTAATATTACTTGAAGGCACAAAACCACAAACAGTTTTCATGATTGCTTAAGGGCTTCTGGGTCCCCAGTGCAACTCAGCTTAGTCTTTAGTGTACTGCCACTGTTTTTCTTCAGCAGTGAGACATGGGGAGATGAAGTACTTTTTCTATCACAGTCTTTCTAAGAAAGTCACACACTCTTAAAAAGGCAGAAGAAAATGCATAAACATTTGTGCAGCATGAGGACTCAAGGTTCTTCTGCAGTTTAAGCACAGAATTAGAAAATGAGTCTTCTTTGGGCTGAAATTTTCAGTCTGATGGTTGGAAAAGGCCATATTTTGCAGTGAATTGTTACGTAAGTCTTTGCTCCAGGAGCAGTTTGGTTTTAGGAATTTTTTAGCATCTGCACTTCACAGACTGCTGGACCCTGTAAGCCAGGCCAAGATAGAGCAGTACCATGCTCCAGCTGACTTGTCTCTGCATCTGCACCCGTGTGTTATGTGTAGAGCCACGTGCTGGTTTTGATATCAGCTGGACAGCAGGTTATGTGTTCCAGCTCTTGAGTGATTCTCACAATTTCCTGTGTTGGGTATTGACTGGCTTCTGTTCAATCTCCTCTTTAAACAGCATCACTGATGGGCACTGGGGAGTCTCTGCTGCCGGGGAAAAAGGGCAAGTCACCTGAGTTCTCCTGAAAGCACAGAGAGGGACACACATCTCTGCACCTGAAAACAACGATGAAAACATTCAGTACAAATCCACTCCTTCCTTAGGTAGGTTTTAAGTTCAAACAAGGCATTCCTGCCTTATCTAACTCGGGTAAGTCTTACTCACTAGCGTTGCAAAAACTTGTTATGGTTTTATTTGGCACCGTCTCTTCCCATGTTTCTGTGTGTGGATTGCAGTGACACGTGTTTGCCTCGCTGAGGGAGATCTCAGACATGAACACTTTTTGCTCCACAGTGTGAATTTATTGTTGTCTACAAATGTTTTCTGGGTTTGTTGTGATGCTGATTTGCTTGAGTCAGCCCTGACTTTGCTCTGTAGGTTTACCTGCAAGGGGCTTCTCCTCTCAAATAACGATAAAGCTTCTGTGTGTGCAACACACAAACAATTCTGCTGTTGTTGCTACTGATGGTCTGAAGAAATACCTCCTGAAATAGGTGTTGGTCAAGGAGGTAATTTGTTCTGCTGACATGGATTTGGATATTTTAGTTGTGTTTGTTATTCACTAATCTTTATAAGGAAAAAAAAAAGCAGAATTTAAATAGAACTAGAGGAATAGGCATTTATTTCAACATATAAGGCGGGGGAGGACTGAGAAAAGAAGGCCATGTAAACTCATGTTCTCTTGACATGCTTGGTAAGGTTTCTGTTGAAATTTCTCCTGTTACAGCATAAGTTTATGTTGTACTTGAATATATCTGTAGAACGGTCTGAACGAGAGCGCCTCTAAATCTGTGGGAACTTGAGATTTCAATCTCCATCTAGATGTGAAGTGCAATTTTCTCAACTGCGTTTGCATTCCAAGATATACAAACCAGGGGGAACACAAACTGTTTGGTGTTCAGAGGAGCCTGTGTCGTTTGCATTCCCAATCCCCGGTGCCTGCACGTGCCCGTCACCGCCCTGCGCATGGGCTGGGCTGCCCCTCGCTGGGGCGACAGCGCTCCCAAACCAAACATCCTGCTTTTTCTCACATGCATACTCGTTAGAGGATTTCTCTTATTACCTGGGCTATAATCCCTCCCTGGGGGGGGATGCCTTGTGCACAAAATTAATTTCGTTTGGCCACAGAAACTCCCTGTGCCTTCGGCATCTTAAGTCTTCAGACGCAGAGGGAAAGCCATCTGAGGCAAAGCTTATAAATGAAATTTATAAGACCCAGGAGAAAATATTTCACACCAAGCTGGATTGGAGGTCATTACTAAGCTAAACTCTGTCAATGCTTGTTTTAGAACAGAGGAGTTTGCTTTTTTTCCCCCCTCCTTTGAGAAGCTGTTTGAGGCTTGATCTGCCTTTATTGACTGAGCTGAGTGTGCTCAGGTTTGGAGATGGACTAAAGGCAAGTCTACACCTGGCACCTCCTCTGCATCATTCTTTACAAAGGGAGTGAAAATTTTCCACATTTCCCCTTTTTTTCTTTTCTGTCTTTCCTTCCTTTCTTCTCTCTCTTCCTCTAATTTTTTCCCTTTAGACGGATAATTATAACTGGCATTTTAAGACATTAATGTTTTTTAGCAACAAAAATAGTTTTGCGGAAACTACCTGCCTTTTTTTTCCAAAATAATTCCTTTTCATGGAAAAAGTGAAAATTAAAACAGTTCAGTTGAAAATAAAAATAATATTCAGTCCAAAAGCCTCTGAGCTTTCAGTGAAACTATAAAGTTTGAAGGGTCAAAATTTCTACAGAGGATGGAAGGAAACAACAAATGTGTTTTCACTATTTCTAGTAATTCCAGTATTTCACCTCAAGGGGGAAGTTTGGTTTGTTGAAGGTGGTTTTCCCACAGCAGTCGCCTTTTGAGTCCTGTTATTCCCTCTTTTTCTTGTTTTTCCAACAGTTTAAACCAGATTCTAATATTTCTTATCTTCCTCCCCTCTTTCTGTCTCTGAAACACCCGAATCTTGCTGTCTTTTTGCTGTTCATGAAAGGGGAGGAGGGAGGAAAGGAGACACACAGCTGGAATTTTTAACAATGATAACAGAAATTAAAAGTATGGCACTGTTTTTCTTTTTTTTGATAACACTTCTGGAAAAAAAAAAAAAATTAAATTGTTTCCCCTCTCTTCCGAAACTAAATAGGCTCTACTTGAGCGTTTCTTAGATGGCGTGTGGATTCGAGGGCTTCACATTTCATCAGCATCCTTAATGAGCTTGAGGAGCCTCTAATAAATCTCAGCTCTTTTAATGAATTCTTTATAGCTCTTAACTGCTTCAGATAGAGATTGACGAGTGTAACCGGTAGCACAGAATCTTGGCAGGCAATAAGACGAACAGCCCCATCCTTTCCCTCTGGCATCCCATCTGAATTTCTGCAGCAGAGATAACCAAGAATCTGTCACTCCTATGAAGTTTGTGAAATTTAATTAGGAAACTAATAAAACAGCTCTTATATAGTACTGCAGTTACCTAGGAGATGTGATGTGTTGTTTAAGAGCTTCTCCCAACGGAGCAGGATCACATGTGTTGGAGACCTGTTATTAGAGCAGAGAGTTTAAGGTTGACCACTTCTCTTTTGTAAACCACTTTCTAGTTGGGTTAATACTTTACTAAAAGGCATATTTGCACTACTTGGATGAGACATTTATACACCATTGATGAGCAGAGGCTGGTATTTTATATTTAAACACCACTCACTTTGGAGAGATGTGGGCTTTTTTTTCCTCTTAATTTCTCTTCTTGGTCACATTCTCAATCAAAAAGGGCCCATTTTCTAGTTCTAACCCCAGTGCTCTGGAAATCATCCTAGCATAATTAGAGCTTTTCTCTTTGGGCTTTTCAGAGGCAAAATCAGAGACAAATTGTCTCACCAGTAGTGGAAGAGCCATAAATGACAGTAAAGAGTAGAATCAAATCAGATTCATCACAGTGGATCTTTCTGCAGGATGTGCTCCTGAGCAAATGCTGGGTGTGATATGTCCAGACTTACTCTTTTCAGATCAGTGGAGGTTTTGGCACTAATTTCCATGAAGAGAGTTTCACTTCAATGCAAGTACTTTCAATATGTCTCATAGTTAATAGATTAGATTTTATTCTGGTGGTATATTCTAGAAAACATAGTCCTGTCAGCTAATCCACAAGTAGATACAGTATACAGCTGGTCTTAAAATTCACCCAAAAATGGGTTCGTTGTACCTTGAGAACTTCTAAGACTTTAGATGTTTTTCCCATACCACAGCAGAAAACCACTCATTTTTGTATTCATCTTTAGATTTTTTTTGGTGCTAAGTCAATTTATATTTGAAAATGAAAAGCTGCTTCAAATAAAAACCATTTTTTTCAGTTCTGAAAATGTCAAAGAAAGCTTCTTTGACCATTTCAAAGCCATTGTTTTTAGGAGAATAATTGAAATGAAAAAAATCTACTGAAGTTATCCCACCCCTCCTAACTATATCTGTTTGGGCAAAGCAGCATATTCCACCAGTAAAAAGAAACCACATTAAAAAGTATTGACCAATTCTACTCAGTATTTATTGCTCTTTGATAACTGAAGAGAATAGGAAAATCTTCTCAGCAAGGCGCCATGAGAAGGATTTCTTGGAGAGCAGTTTTACTGAGAAAATCATGGCCCCATTATGAATTTCTCAGCTGAAGACCTGGCCTTTTGGCCCCTCAGCAAATGAATATCGAGGACTTTTTTGCACTTCCTGGAAGGTCCTGGTAAGGGCATTGTATTGTTCGAGGCTGTAGATACCACAGTGAGCTGAAAGGGGGGCAGTGGTGTCCCCAAAGTCCTTGGGTTGCAGTAGGCTGCCAAGAGGGTGGTATATGTCTTTGTGCAATAACATGATTGTTGGAGCCTTCCAGTGACAAAGATGTTAAACTGATTTATTATCGACATAAAGCATGTTCAATAATAATAAAACAATGATGAATCCTCACTTTCTGCTGAAAGGCAGCAGCCCATGGCCTGTGGCAGGCAGATGGCTGAACTTGTAAGATGTATTCTACAGACTTCAGCTCAAGAAAATCACAATGTTCGTGCTTTAAAAACAATGAGAGAGGTCTTTAGTGTACTTCCACTCCTCCAGAATAAAATACTGACTTTTCGCAACAGCTCATGGCATTGTCCTAGTGACTGATAACAGGTTTCTCAGCTGCAGTGTGTTTGTGGTGCAGAAAGTATCTTTATCTAGTTGGACTGGGCCCTATTGTGAGATCTCTTGTTGTCTTGCAGAAGCGTCAAGTGAGTCATTCTACCTTGATGAATGAGAGCAGATGAGGTGCTGTGAGCAGCACCTGAGTAATGAACATGGAACTGAGCTCATTCTACGAGGTAACAAGTCCCCCTGAGCCAAGAAGTTTATGAAATTATACCTATCAAACAAACCTTGTGCTGACCTGATAACAGTGTTTGACCAACACATCATTAAGACTTTCTCATGGTTAGCAAGGAATTGCATGAAATTAGATGATATCCCTGCAGGCTGAAAGGTTCTTGGGAATGTTATTTGATTATGGAGCTTGCTGGCTCTCAGTTATGGGTTCAAATCCAGCTTTATTAACTCTTACTGAAAATTTACTTCTGTGAGTTATACCTCGTGGCTGCTGAAGGGGCTCTGATCCAAATGGAATGTCCATAACATGACTTTAAGTCATCTTTGTTCCAAGGAATATTGTGTGCTCCATAAAGAACCAAGAATGAATATGGGTGTGCCACAGGCATCACCTAGATGTGGAACATCTCAGAGTAAGGATGGAGTTAAATTTCCATCTCCATGGTGTAATTACTGAGTGTAATGGGCTGTTTGTAATTATGATGATATTAAACCTGATAAAATTTTTGGGCCAGATCCTTTCCTCATTTATAGTGCTATGAACCAGGAGACTGTGAGAGGAGATCTTGGCCAAAGAGAGTTCTTCAGATAAACCTCAGGCTAAATGAGATTGAAATCTTCCACACCCATGATACCCTTCCAGACATCTCTTTTATTCTTCAGTTAAAGGCCAGGTATATTTATGGTGCAAACTATATTAAGATTATCACTATTAATTAACTGTGTTCTGAAGTTTTTAATCTCAGCCTCTTTAGGAGCACTAAAATAATTTACATACCAAAACAGTAGTGTTGAAAAAAGTTTCCATCTGTTTTCCATCTTTTCTAAGAAATTTTTAAACATTGGCTGTTTTCCCAGGAGACCATGTCCTCAAGGAAGCATATCCTGACCAGCACCCCTTTCCAACTACACTAATTAAGGTGTTTCTACATGAGTCACGGGGACTTTCCTCTTCTTTCATAAGATATGAGTGATGCTCTTTGGGGAGAATAAATAAATAAATGAATCCAAACAGTGTTACTAATGGACTGGAAGCATGATAGCCCATAAATTCACCTGGTTTTAGCTGATACAGACAGAACCATATAAGGGTTAGACTGTCAGGTGATGTCAATACCTTAATTCCCCTGACTTGCTGATGAGCTGTCCTTTTATCCATTCAATGTATGAAGCAAATAGATGAGATCAGTAAATCTGGTATAGCAACGTGGCTTAGGATGTAAACCATTTTAAACACTGAACAGATTTAAAAGCAAAATGAAATGGTATTTATGAAAAAATTATCAGAAGAAAAATCTAAATAAGCAAAACTTTATTTATTTGCAATGCATAATTTCAGCAGTTTTATTTATAAAAGAATCTTAGTTCTCTTAGAGATAAAAGCTGTTATACAATATATTTTCTCAGTGACTATCTAGCAATCATTCTTAATTTTATTTACTTAACACTTGCAGCTATTCTTAGCACACATAAAGAGATGAGAAAATCTTGATTGCCAAGTGTAATTTCTTGAAATTACTGCTCTCATAACACAAGTTCTAAGAAGAAATGAAAATAGGAAGCTCTCTTACAGTAGGCCTCTCCACTCCTAAACTCTCTTTTCAACTAAAAAAAATATAAATTCTGTACACTGTGTACATGACCAGCAATGTTGAAAAAAGTTAACAATTAAATTAGTGGTGTTAAATTCGTGACAAAAACCCACCGATATAAAATCAGTCTGTGCCAAGGAGAATGAAGTTTCTAAAAGCTGTTTGTTACAAAGAAAGGGTGAAAAGCTATGTAGGGAAGAGGTTTATACTCTTTTGTGGAGAAGGTGATAGAAGATGATATCATAGCAAGAAGTACCAACACTGCTATACCGACCCCACATTTCTGTGGTTTTCCCAAGTTCAGAACTTGTCTATATTACTGTGGCTCGAGTTCAGGTCAGAACTGAAAATAAACTGTCTACAGAGCCAAACTTTATGCCCAAGGGCACAGGAATATCACAAGAGTAGCTGATACTGCAGATTTTTTATTGCTTGTGACTACAAAATCCACTACAAAATCACAAGATTTTGCCATTCCTGCTGCAAACTTCACTTGTGGCGTTTTGATGCAGCCTCAAAGTAGAAAGTCCTCACTGTCTCTGAGACAGGGGCAGCATCTTTTTAGTCATTAAAATACTTTTTTATTTCTCCAGCTCCCTGAAGAATTAATTTTCCTATTGCTCCTTATGCCTTGGGTTTGCTGTTTTGAATCCTTTTCTTGTCCCCCAGGCTTGGGTAAAAAGATGATGTGAATCGTGTTGTAGAGTCGCTACATCAGACTGGTGTACCATGGTAGCTGGAAAGTCACTTTATAATTCTCGTTTGGACCCAAGTAGGGTCTCATACCAGGCCCAGACCTCATGGGGAAGGGAAACAGGGCTGAGGTGACATGTCCCATGCCATAGGGTGCAGTCCCCTCCCAGAGCAGGGCTGCAGGTTCTCCTGCTCCATCCTGGTAGGACTGAGCATCCTCCTTTGCAGCACAGCACAGATTTGTCCTTGGCCGTGTGCAGTTCAGACTTTTTGGCACTGTCACCACAAACTGCTATCAAATTCTTGGCATTTAGGAAGCATTGCTGCCTGGGAAGCAATGCTACGTGCAAGGATAGCAGGAATGGGATGGTCCTGTATGCGCTTCAGACAGTCTTCAGCCAAAAGAGAATCGGGCACGACAGGGCAGGAATTGGTTCTGCTGAGTGTGAGGATGGTTTGGTTTTGTTCATTCTGGTTTATCTCCAGCCTGTGCTAGACTAGGAAGTGATCTGAACTGGCCCTCTGTTCAGAGGGAGGCATGAGCAAAGCAGCAGCCAAACCTGCAGCCAAACCCCCTTGTCCTCCTTCCCCTTCCCCACCCTGGAGCTGAGGAGGGCAGGACGAAAAGCAACACCTGCCTGCTGCCTGAGGGAGCCCTTTGCTAACAGAAACATCACAGGCAGCAAGCAGGGCTGTCCTAGGAAATGGGTATTTCTCCTTCTTCCACCTGAGGAGTTACATGACCCAGACATGGACGAGGGCAGCAACAAGAGGGAAAGGACTTTGTTCCTCCGCTCCCTTTGAACTGGCAATTCACATCACCCTTCTGTTTTCACACAAAAGGGTATTTGGTAATTTTCTATTCTATAACAATGAGTTTGGTATTTCCGTAGTGATGCATATTGTTATAATCCCTCTGCTTTGTTTCCTCGACATATTTTTTTATTAAAAAGTCTTCCCAGCCTTAAATAAGTTCAGAATAAGTGTGGTCATTCTGGGAACATGAGAGGCCTGATTATCTGACCATCAAAGCCTATGCTGTAAACAGGATACTAGTAAACAGGAACTGAACCCCATATGGAGAGTTTGTGGTTTTCTTCAGCCTCTGTTTGTTATGTCTTACATCCTGTTAATTATAGAAAAAGAGCTGGAAAGTTGGAAATAATCTTTTCTCCAGATTATTTCCAGCTTCCCTCCGATAGAAGAAAATCCAGTATAGTACTGTCTTACCTTGCCTCCTTCAGATGTAAAGCATTAAGACAATTCATACCAAGGGGATCACTTTTCAAGAGGATTATAAGCAGATTTTTTTTCCTTTTAATTGCAAAATGAAAATTTGATCTTAGCATCCTTTTCAGGGAAACCTCTCCATTGTTAGCACAGCATTTCAATGTATTCTTTGGAGTTTGTTTGAGAACTTCTGATACCTTTTTAGAACTATTTGTATGACTGGCATAATTCATATCTGAGTAGGCGGGTTCTTAGAACAAAGATTTTATTGCACAAAAATAAATGTTGGAATTTAAAGTCATAGTTCTCAAGATATCTGTGTTGTTAGGTATCTTTCCTAGCCTGTGGGCATGGCTGCCTTAGCTACAGCACATTATCCATGAAACCTCCAGAGAGGTTTCTCCAGAGCGGGCCAAAGCAGTGGGCAGAGTAGACAGCTCTGCCTGTATTCCCACTGCCTCTTCTTGACCTTTGATTTACATGAATGATTGCCCATCTTTCCAACATGGTTCAGTCCCTGCTTCCAGTGTCAACAAACTGATTCAGAAGTAAAATACTGGAAAGTGTTTATCTCTGAAGTTTTGCATTTTGAGGTACATTGCCCCTTTTTCTTAACAACCTGTGTTGGAGTTTGGGTGCCTGATGGAGCCACATCAGAGAAATGGTGCTGAGGGGGTAGTGCTTTGTTTAGACCTATTTTTACCAGATTAGACTTTGGTTTTGCAAAACAAAAATCCGTTTGGTTCAAGGTCCCATGGTAGTTGTGACGAGTGGAAAGTACCAACCACTGCTTATGTTTCTTAGACAGCCCTGAACCAGAGACCACAAATAAATCTCCCGTTATGTTATTTTTCAGCTCTCTACTCTCAGTGCTGTTTCTTTAAACCACTCTCTGATGCCAGCCATCTGCTCCAAATTGCTGTGTTACTCTTGAGCTCTGTGAGGCCAAGTCTGTGCACTTTACCCCCAGCAGCAACCTCAGCATCCTGGCTCAGGCCAATTCCCCGCTCTGCAAAGCTCCCATCACTCTCATCCCTGTGGGGAGGAGTGGGAAGAGCTCTTCTGCCTCTTATCCTCCGAGCTCAAGGCTTTGCAACACCTCTAGTCCTGGGGCTGCCACTGGGGCAGGAAAATAAAGTCAGGATTATAGGATCACCAGAAAGAATTAAAGAAATGCCAGGAGAATTGGCTGCTCACGAACAATAAGGTTTAGATGCTATAAAAATGCTTGGTTCTGGTGTAATTCTGCTCCCATTAAACTCAACAAATAAAATTCCTACCAACTTTACTAGGAGCAGAGTGTGGCTAGTGCTGAGAGCTTTTGAAAATCCCACTGTATAGCTGCACCCACTTTATGTATCCATTTTAATGACATGATTAATAAAATACCAATGGAGCTCCAAACAGTTCTGTGTTCGTTTTCCAAAGCAGTTTGACTCATCCATAATCATAACCAGACTTCCAATTACACTGGATTTTAATTGTTCTCCTTTAAGGATAATTACTAGTACTCTGAAAAAAATTACTATGAGTAGCTGGTGATGAGTAGGAATAAGCATCCTAACTTCTCTGTCTGTTCTGTCATTTGAGTTACGAGGAATGTAATTGGATATGTGACACCCAGACAGAGAGTGGTTTCCAGGATCTGAGAGGGCTCTGTTTCAGTTAATGTGTTAATTTGGGTTCCATCTTCTCATTTGTTCCGCTTTGATCTATCATTTCATAAAGCCAAAGCACCAGATTATTAAGTGTGTGTGCTTGATTTATGTGCAAGACTGCATTTGCATACACATTAATATTTTAAAAGTTTTGGTCCAAATTTCTGCAAGCCGTGGTATGGAGTAATACGAGCTGTAATTTCACACTGCGTGGCAACAACTGGTGGGAATAAAATTATCCTGCGATTTGGCCATATTCACATACCAGGAGCTATTTTCCATTTGGAAATTCTGAACATTACCAGTTGAAATATATCTGTAAGCAAGCTTTAAAGCAAGGCGTGCCATGGGCTGAAGGGCATGGGGCAGTAAGCTGAGTTTCATGCTCAAGATCTAGATTATCAAGAACGCAACATTAAAATCTGAGCAAGTGAAACTTATTCTTCTTTTTGCCTATGAATGGACAACCAAGGACTCTATCTCCTGATTGGGAGAATATTTAGGACTGAATTTTCTGCAGTGCTGCCCAGGAGGTTGGATTTGTGATTGTTCCCAGTACAGGGTTGGTTTTTGGCATGGTTGTATTTATGCTCACCTAGTTAAGGTGCCAGTGCCAGGATTCTGCTGCCATTTATCCATAAGCACAGATTATACAAATGTAAGGAGGGTGTCATTGTGACACATCGGGTCTTTAAGCTTTTAGGGCTCTGGAAAGTTGAAGATTTGTTTTTAATCTGACAGTTAGCCCAAAGGAGTTAGCAGAGCTGCTGAGATCCAGAAGTTACTGTTCTTCTCTAATACTTTCTTTTTAGAAGTTGTGTACAACCCCTTGAGACATGAAGTATACAGTAATGTAAATATAATCATCTAATCCTTGAAGTTTTATTACAGTCATTATTTGTATTAGATGAGTATTGTTTTAATAATACTCTTTTTCTTCAAAGTACTTCACAAAATCCATCTTATAGTTAATTCTGTTATAAAAAAATTACCCTTAAAAATGTGTAATTTTGCCTTTAAAATATCTGTTCCAGTGATACTTACACCTATCATGGTGAAATTTAGGAAAATTTCAGAAAAAAAAAATTGGAATACCAACCTACAACTCTGCCAAACAGATCCCAGCCAGTAGAGCTGAGGGGTGGGTGGAGGTCTCTGGTTCAACCTCTGCCCACAGCCTTCAGCTGAGGCTCTGGGACTTGGCACTCTGTAAAATAACTTGACCCCTGAGCTATCAGATAAGCTGGATCTGCCCTGCTCCGATTGGAAATGTTTGACTTTGTTCTCTGCTAGAATTAAAAGCTCTGCCTGAGTTAGTTTGATTTCTAGTTGACTGGTTGGCTCCAGAGCTGCTGGTTTGTATGTTCTGTGCAGTGGATCTGCCCCATCACTGATGTGGCTTTGCACGTTATGGGGGAGACATTTGTGGAGTTTGAAGATCCCTGCATTTCCTGGAGGCAGTCGATGGCTGGGTTTACCTCTCCATGTCCAAGATATTATTCACTGGCAATATCATCTTAAATATGAACATTCTGCCCCTTGCCCTCTGATGGTTGATGGTTTGGGTCTCTCACAGAAGGATATGCTTCTCCCGCTGGTTCATGGCCTGGCTCACCAGTGAGTCTCAATTGTGAAGGTCCATGGCTTGCTCAGAGCTACCAAACATTATCAGATCTGGGTTCAAATCCAGAAGTAGATGGTTTTGTGAGTTACCCTCTCACTTTGAAGCCATTGCTTTCCCTCCGTTTCATTTCTGCTTCATAAATGCGTAGCAAAATTTTGCCTCCTTTTAGCTTGTCAGAATAATCTAATCCAGACATTTCTGCTTTAAATTACAGCCTTTTCCAACTCACAAACTTTCAGAACTGGCTTTCCTTTTAATCCCTTTTTATTTATTTATTTGTATATATCTTGTCTTGGAAAATTATGTTGCTTCATGTCATCTTAAACGATGTAGTGTAAAATTAAAAGAAAAGCCACTTTGTAATGTATCAAAATGTTATTTAAAAAACCCCCCAAAACGTTTGTCATTTATTTTGCTCACAAGTAATCCCAAGAGGCAGCACACTGTGAGGTTTTCTGTGAATGCATTTACAATAGGAGCCAACCACACATTTCACTGAATCAACAGGCTTGTCTCAAGATATTTATGACATGAATGCTCAGACTTCTGTTTAGTCAGCCATCCCAAGGGGAGACAACATTTTTGATAGTGCCTAAAGGAATTAGACACATGTTGTCAAAATGGTCTTTGAAACCCCTGAAAAATCACTGAAAACAGCTTTGATGGCTAAGTCATTTGGGGTCTTGCAAATACTGTGCTGAGTACCTAATTCCCACCGCAAAAAGGATGGGAATGCAACACTCCCAGCAGCTGGAGCCAGTGGCAGCACAGCTATCCTCACCACTGCCAGCAGAGACACAACAGTGACGATCCCATCTTGTCCCAGAAACTGAGAAACTACCACTAGCTCTGGATGTGTCACCTATAAAAACATCATTGTCTGTCTGCACAGCTTAAAGGCTGACTTTGTGTCAGTCCCAGGGAGGATGCTGCCCTTCTCCTCACCCAGGGAAGGCTGATTGCCTCCAAGCTGGCTCACTGCTGCTGCGGCTCTGCGTTAGTTAACAAGCTCCTTGTTACTCCTCGTAATTTTTGCAGTCAAAGTTAACTCCAGAGCAAAGAGTAGTTTTTCCTGTATTTGGGACTTCGTCCACAGAATCCCTAAGAAACATTAGCATCAAACCCTGAAGATAAAAACCAGAGACATATTCTGCAGTGGGTGTGAGGGCAGAGGAGACCGAAGTATGAGGCTGATGCCAACCTTGTCCCAGTTTCCCAGTCGCCTCCTCTCACCACAGCCCCTTTGAGTGTCATCTGAACTATTTTTCCAGCTAGAGCCAGACTACTTCATCATGTCCTCGGTATGAAAAGTCTTGCAAAGGGGGCAACCTTTGATCCCTAAAAGCTTTCAGAAGTGTTAATTCCATGTCTGGAATATTGTCACGAAGCGGCTGAATTCCAGTGTGTGGAAGAGCACAGGCAGTACCCGGGGGGTGAACAGAGCCTGCTCGGAGCTGTGCCATGTGGAGAAGGGCATTTCTTGCTAGGCTTTGTGTTCAGGCTTTTATGATGCTTTTAATATGAGAGTCTCTTATCATGGTTCATTTACTTCCATGCTTGTGGTTTTGCCACTTGGGAGCAATTATAGGATTCTCTGATTCACGCTAAGGGAAGAGCTGACGTTTTAGATGGTGAATTATGTGGCTATTTTTTGGTGGACCTTTGTTGGTATTGAGATAGAAGATGTTGAGGAACTTTTGACCAATTAAGATGGTGTTTTTCTTGTGTGTGGTCATGCTGTATTTTGTTACCTACATTCCTGGACTTTTTGAAAAGGAAATGTTGGTAGAAGTTTGAACACAAGCTCCGGATGATTTGCCTTTGCTAAAATAAAGGCAGGTTCTTAATTAAGATCCACTATGGTTTTTTCCAGTGCATTTTTTTAATTTATTATTTGTTTAGATTTTCCAGAATGTCTATGCTCTAAGCATTTTGTTTTGTTTCTTTTTTTTGTCCCACCAGTATTGATGTCACTTGGAGATCTGATCATCAAAATCATAAAAACAGTGCTAGGAAAAGCCACAAAATATTGCACAAGGTCCAGAAGGACTGAAAGTTGAAGGATTTCTTACAAGAGATATGTTGTTTTTGCTGGTGAATAGGTGGAGCCATTTTATTTTTACTGATTACAGTCTAGAACAACTCAAGTTGCTGTGACTGGAATTTTGATGCCATGGATCATTTTGCTGAAACAATCCAGCAGCAGAAGGGTTTTTCCCCAGGGTCCTTGTTGTAAATTATATATGTTTCATAGTCCATTATTAATTAAAAACAGTTTTCTTCCATTTAAACAATGTAAGTTCTTGAGGTGGGAAGAGGATTTCTTTGACTGATGATTGCTCATTAATGGTTTGCATCTTCTGAAGTTGAATGTAAATTTGGCAAAACATTTATTGTAAAGTCTGAAATTGGGCAAAACTCTTTGGAGCCCTGAGGCTCCGATGAAGTTTCGTGTGGTGGTCAGAAGAGTCCTAAAACAGAGCCAAAGGCAGGAATTTTAAGGAGAGAGAAAAAAAAAAAAAAGTCGAATGTTTGTTCTCTTCTCAAGCATTTGAGGGCATTAAAAATTGCACCCGAAGTAGAATGTTAAATTCAACCTCAAATATGGAGACTTCAGGCCAGAATTTGCAATCCCTTTGTAGCATTTCAGCGATGGAGGTAGCATGGCAGTGGATCCCCTGCCGGGGCAGGCGAGAGCGACTCTGCTGCTGCACTTGTCCTGCCTGGGGATGGCTTGGAGATTCAGGGAGTGAGAGGTACTTTTTCTATGCTCCCTCCTCTTTCTCACCAATTTTTCCAGATGAAACACTGATCAGGTGTAGAACAGCTTCTAAACAAGTTTTCTTAACTCTGTCAATTATCTTTCTGTGAAAAAATAGCCCTTGGACAGCCAGGCTCCTCTTCTCCAACATATTTACTGATTTCAGATAAGGAGCACTTCTGGAAGAACTAATTCAATAATTGAAAACCATATTTTCATCTGATGTATTCAGATTTCTTAAGGGAGATTTTTGGGTTGTTAACCTTCTGCCATCTTAACCTCTTTAGGACAGGGAGAAATATGTGTTCCAAAAGGGAAATATTTGACCTGCTGGACACGTGGTCACAAACCACTACACAGGCAGCAGACAGTGATGGGTTATGAACAGGACAGGTTACCCCAAAATAAACAGTCCATTCTGAGCCTTTGTACACTTATGACTTTCCACACTGTGTCTCACTTGGATAATATTCTTCCCCCAAATTTACGTGATCCGGGGAGAAAGGAAAAGTGGGGGCATGGATTCTATTTTGGTTTTGTGGACTCCAGAGCTGAAAAGGAGTGTGTTTATTTTCCAAGAAAATCAACCCTACCCCTACTCTAACTGCATGTCACACAGTCATTGGTTTGAAATCCTCTTCCTTGAAATAATTCTTAAAAATAACATGGAAATATCTCTCCCTCATTTGATTTTTTTAATCAGTGTGGGCTGGGTCGCAAAATTCCTACAAATTTGACCTGAACTGTAAAGTTGCAGAGCACAGATGCAATGGGTAGCCCTGTCTCCTTAAGGTGTAGGATTCCCAGAGAAGCAGTGTGCTGAGTTCTGGCAATGTGCACGTGATGTTCTCAAACCTGTTCTTCTGTTGGGCTGTCCTTGCTTCTTGGGGTCTCTGAACAAACAAGAGATTAGAAGGCACAGGAGGCTGATCTGCCTCTGGTTTCTGTTAAAAGTAAATAAATAAACTAAAGGAGAAACTGACCACGGCAAAATGTGTTGCAAAAATCCAGACTTATTTAAGTAATGAAAAGCATGAATAACTAGTTCAAGACTGGGATGGGAGAGGAGCAGAAGGCAGTGTAGTGATATCCCCTGGATGATAAAGACCCTCTTAATGCTTTCTAATTACACTTCTTAATATACTTTCTAAAGGACGAAGTGGAGTCAGTCTTTGCTGCCTGACATTCTGTCACCAATGTAGGGACATTTGATTCCCAGGATTTTTAAGGGGATTTCTTAAAAACAGGTCACTGTTCGAAAGTGAGAATCTGGACTCATGCCCTGGCATGTTGTGGGGCAGCAGCAGAGGGATTGGGCTCCTGGAAGGGGCAAAGAGAGCTGGACCTTCAGCTCATCCAGGCTCTCCCACTCTTCACCAGCCTTGGCTTAGTCTTTCCCTGCCTTAGCTCCATCCACATATTTATGCCAGATGAGCTGTAAAAGAGCAAAGCAGAAAGTCTGTTGTTTGTGTTTAATATAGAACAGTTTTACCAGGTATCATCTTTGTGCTTATCCTAAAACTCTATAAAACATCCTGTCAGTTGCAGAATATATACAAATAACGTACTCTCATGGGGCTTAAGAGGATGAAATCCAGATGGAAGCTTTTTTCCTCCACAGAAAACGTGGGCCAAACCTTAATGTGCTGCAGACTGGCACAGCTGCCCGAGGACAGTGCCAGTTTGCTGTGGGAGAGCCCAGACACATTTTCCTACACATTTTCCTGCTCAGGCTTCACTCCTGCTGCCTGAGCTGCATCCACAGCACACATCTCTTTCACAGTTACCTGCCACAGCTGCAGAGGGCTCTTAGGAACTGTGCTTTTCATTCACCCCAATGTGATTCTGAGGATGTGAGTTGGGGCAGCAGCATGAACATAACTTGTGTTTATGCCCTGGGCTGTGCAGCCAGCAGCTGCTCCTATTAGGACAATTTGCATATGGCCTTGGCACAGTTTTGAGTGAATCAATTGTTCTTCATGGGTGGGGACAGAAAATCTGTCTCCTTTGGACTTGCAGTCGTTGCTGTAACATTAAACCTGCATTTGGGATGCAAGAAAAAGATTGATTAAAAAATAATGATCTTTTAAAATTAGGGTTTTTAAAGAAATTGAAGAAAGAATATAAGTGGTGAGAGAAGATGAGCAAAGAATACCTGTGTATATTCATAGGCATCTAAATACAAACTTCTTCTATTTTTGGAAGCTGATCTCTGCCTTTCCCCATCCTTCCATGTCCCTTGGCAACAGGGCAGTGTAAACCTGGAGAAGCAACACATCTAGCAGTTAGTGTCAGTCTTATTAATTCAAGTCACATAACCCAAATAGCTTATTGTTTTGCCGTGTAATGTCTGATTTCTGTGCAGGTATGTGTTGGCTGAAGCAGGACGGGGGAGCTGGGACATGGTGTGTGTTGAATATCAGAGCCTTTTGAGTCAGTTCTGCAAAGTTTTTTAAGTTCTTGACTTCAGATTCAGCAATAGTTTGGCGCTTGCAGAGCAACCAGGTATTTAAGCACCACTGAGTGTGTGATCTTTCTGTTTTGAGAAGAAAGGGTGGGAAAATTATAGATGTCTCCAGAGTGTGGGGTGCAGAGGGGGTGAGCAGGGAAAGTTTCTCCCAAGAAAACAACAAGGAGGTATCAAAATGAAATGAGCAGGCGGCAGATTCAGAGCAAGAAAACGAGATTCTTCTTAACACATTCTGTATTTAATCTATAAAATTCTCACTGGAAATTTAGGTGGGTTCAAAATTCAGCAAACTAAAATCACAGGTGGCTGGAAGCATAACCACCTGCATTCCCATGTTCCCCACCAGGAGCCCTCACTGCCCGCTGCCAGCAACCGCTTTACAGACCTTCAGTCGGGATCCCTACAGCCACTCCTAATGCTCCTAAGGAGCCTAAACAGATATTTCACAAGGCAGCTTTGAAACTTGATTAATATGGACAAATCACTCTGACATTTTTGGATGAAAGGGGCTGCATAGCTGCTAAGTCTAGCCCAAAACTCGTCTCATGCGATGCAAAAGCGATAACTGAGTTGACAAAACTCATTAAATGCAGCGCCTTTATCACACGGTATAATCTGTAAAATGTTGCAACACAAAATGTTGGCGAGTTACCAGCACACCATCATCATCCCATTTCAGTTACAGAACAGTGACCTCGTGATAAGCTCCTACTTGTTCAGCATCGAGCTCTCCCAGGATGGTGAATTAGGAAATTCCCCACTGGCTACTTAAGGTAATGCCGGACTGCAGAGCTGAGGCTCTGCCCCCACCGGTGCCTCCGCTGCTGCTGTCGTGGGGCAAAGGCTCCAGCAGTGCTCCAGCAAACAGCAAGAGACGTGGGCAGAACTGTCAGAAAGCTGCTCTGGAAAACGCTGCACAGATTTCACAATTAGGACACATGTCAGTCTTTTGAGGATTAAGACGAGCCTGGTCCTTCTCATGCAGCTGATCTCCACTTGAAGGACATAAGGGTTGTTTTTTTTGGTTTTGGTGTTACAGGCAGAGATAATTAAGGTCTGGATCATGAACATTTTGTCATGGGGGTAAGGAGATTGTAGAAGCTTTTGGCATGGTGATAGCGTTTTGGAAATATTTTGTCAGAATTCAGATTTCTTGCTGCCATATGGAATGGAGAAAAACTATGTAGGTATCATGGGGGTGTTTTCTTAGATTTTCTTACAGTAAAATGAATTTTAAGTAAAAAGCCCAGTGTTTTAGCAAAATGATCTGCATAGTCTATTGTTGAGTTCATAGGGAAATGTAACAAACAGTATTTTCAAGTGGTTTTGTATTCCAGCGAGACTATTTCACAAGCTTGTTCTGAGCACTTATGGAACCCTTTATATTTTCAGAGCTCCTGAAAACAACAAGCTTGCTAAAAAAAATACAAGCACTATTTTTAGCATGGTAATGTCTAAAATAATAACACATTGACAGGAACTTCACCAATTTCAATAGGATGCCACAGTGCTTGGTGGTTTATGGTCCCCCTCCAGTTCCCAACTGGTTGAGCTTAGACAGACAAGCCCAGCTCGCTCTGTCGAAACCTGGGTGGGCAAATTGTCTGGGCTGACCAGCCCTGCCACTGAGCTGGGCAGGCTATAGCAATCTCTTCCTCTCTGCTGACATACAGCACCAGAAGGTTTTCAGCTTTCCAGTGTGAAGCCTGAACTTGGAAAAAGAGTGTTTTCAACTGGAGTGCTTCTCCTATTTTACTGGTATTTTACCCTCTCTTTGATTTCCCAGTGAAATCTCTCACCATTATTTCTCCCATTCCTGAATTGTTTTCCCAGTATTTTTTGGCAGATAGCAGAGCCTCTCTGCAAGGACTGAGCACCTACTTAGGCATAAAGACATCTGCACAGGGAGTGGGACTGACATGCCATTCCCATCCCTTGGCTCTCTGAGCTGCCATCAGAGCTGCCTCTGGGCAGCGTATCCATTCTCACTGTAACCCTGTTGTTTCTCCCAAAATGTAATATGAATCCAGGAGCAGCTTTGTTGAACTATAATCTGGGTCAGCAGTGTCTGGTAGGTTGAAAGGTCATGTTGAAACCCCATCTGTTTTAGCTCTCCGTTGGAACCATGAAAGTACTTTAAACTTGAGATGTTCTGTAGCATTCCTAAATTATCAGTAATGTGTAGTGACACCAAGAACTGTGGTCTAGAAATGCCATGTTTCTCTCTTTTTTTTTGATCTAACTGGGTGAAGCATCAGATTTAGGAAGTAAATTCAAATCAGCTGGACATAGGTCAGTGGCTGTGTGTGGAAAGGGACTGTATGGTAGGTGCCTCTGGCCCATAAAAAGCCTGTCCTACTGAGATCTGGCTCCAGGGCTTATTAAATACCAGCCATTTTTGACTAGTAAAAGACCAAACAAAATGTGCTTTTTCTCCTTTGATGATTAAAATCAGCCTGAAGTGAGTGGCATCATTTATATAAACACTTGCTTTTATGCGTGTGCTGTCCTAAGAGATTAGCACACTGCATGCTTCCTTGGAAGGCTTTTTTACTTTCAGGTGATAGCAAATGTTAACCTATAGACTGAGGGACAGGCTCACTAGACCAGGTTGCTCAAAGTCCCATCCAACCCAACCTTGAAAACTGCCAGGGATGGGACAGCCACAGCTTCCCAGGGCAACTCTTTCTCAATATGTCTTCTCCTACCAGCAGTCCCTGTGCTGCTTGGGGTGGGTCAGACCTGCCTTAGTGCAGGGCAGCTCCCTGTACATGTATTCCCAGCATCTCACTGACAGCCCCCAGTACAGTGTGGGTTTAAAGCCAAGCTACAAACCAAAGACCACACCAGTTTCTATTATTTATGGCTAACTCAGCGACAGTGACACCCTCAGTGACCTCCTCCTGCCACCTTTAACCTTTCAGCTCTGTCTGCTGCCTCCCCATCCTCAAGTAACACAAAGATGAGAACCAAACCCCTCGCTCTGGACTACAGCGTGATAATTGAGCGGAGTCACGCTAACTACACAGAGACAAATCTGCAACTGATTATGAGGTTTTCTTCTCAATTAATTGTCAGAAGCAAAGGGATGTTTGATGTTTAATGTCGTCTTCTTCTTGTTAAATACATTCCCTTTGCCACCCATCCTCAGACACTGGGAATAGGCAGAGCTGTACAATGCAAAGCTGTGGAGTTGTCAGTGTGTTCATGTATAATCTGTCTCCAGCGCTTGTCTGCTGTGCACAGGTCTCTAGGGGACCTCAGATTTAGGTTTGCTGACAAAATAACATTGACATCTTACTTGGAGGCACTGAATGAATCCTAAACCAGAGTTCAGGGTGTGAGATTTAGATGCTCTGCGTGTTCTCTGGGCCAGGAGAGGGAGGATGCGTCTCTTCTGATTGTGAGCGTGTCCTCACGGATCTGTCTTTGGATGGAGGAAGACAATTCCTCTGTCTGAAAATCTTCCTTGGAGCTGATGTTTCTTCATGTGGTCTGAGCCCAGGAACAGCCCTTTGGCTGTCAGGAGTTTATGCGGAGAAAAAAAATAAATAAATAAGACAACAGGAATGGGAAGATGGTTAGTGAGAGTTTTAAACAGGAGAGGAATCAAGATGTGCCTTGTGCAACTGAACAGCAGAGACATCATTTAAAGTGAAAAACTTGGACCAAAAGGACAGTTATTCTCTGAAATCATCTGCTTTTGGGCTTATTTAATTTTTATTTTTAAAAATTGTGAGAACACCAGCAGTTTGTGCACTTTTTGCATCTTACAAAATGACAGACTCCAGTGTTCTATAAATTCAGAGGCTTTACAAAGGGCAGGGGACTCATTTCTGCTCATTTCTGAGATAGGAGGATGAAGCTGAGCATCCTGGGGTACCTCAGTCCTGCTGAGGTCATTGCAGGAGCATCCTTCTTGTTCCCAAAGCAGCACATCTCCAAGCTAGTCCTGGGGGGGAAATCCTGATCCAGGTGAGGTCAATGGCAAAACCTGTGCTTGTTCCTACAGGGCTTGATTTCAGCTCTAGTGTCTCCCATAAGGTTGCTCAGTACCACTGAGACTCAAACTTGAAGGATTTAAACTAACTGTAACTCAGCAAATTACTGGCAAAGCTCTGATTAAGTCTTTAAGAATTCCTAGCTCACAGTTCTCTGCTGCATCCAGAGGTGGAATTGAACTGATTACAAAAAAATCTTTGAGAGGGTCATTATTTAAATCTAGTATTTTCAACTTTCAGGAAGATCCAGTGTAGATCAGAAAGTAATGAATAGTTCTATGGAAACATAAAATAGGGACCAAGCTCTTGTAAAGTGGAAATTGCCAGAGAAAACAAGTAGATCATTCTGCACTAGACTGTATTTTAAGTTATGAATTGCACCAATTATTTAAAATAAATCTCTTAATTTGTCCTGTTTCTGAAACAGCAGGAATACCATATTTCACTCAAAACAAAAGTCCAATAAAAACATATTCTAATAAAAACTAGATATTGTTTTCCAGATTTTTATAGTGAATCTCATGTTACATTAGTGGTGGTTTACATTCTGCTTTAGCTCTTTATTGCAGCTGGAGGGGAGGTTTCTATATGTATGTCAATACTTATATACGTATATAAAATTAATAATTTGGCAATTTTTGATGTGCTGAGTGAACTGATGTGCTGAATGGGATGGGGAGCAGGACCAATTCAGAGGAAAGCCCAGCCCTGCATATGAATCTGCCTCACTGATGTTTCTAGTGCAGTTAATAATTTCCCTTGAATGCTCTGCAGAAGCCAAGTCGATAATGATTTGTTCAGCCCAGATGCACAAGCCAGTTGTGCACCATGCACCGTCCAGCTGGCATTTCTCCTGCCTTCTCTGTGCTTTTCAGGCATACAAGTGCAGAGATCCCTGACTATTAGAGGTGAAGGTTTAACTATCATACAGCTAAACCTCATCACTGCCTGCTTTGGTGGGAGATTTCGGTTCTCTCTCATGCCTAGGGAAAAGATTACAGGACTTAATGAGGACTTTTGTTTTGCCTTTTCTTAAACTTATAAATTAATGGAATGTTTAAATGCACTGTCAGATTTGATTTCAGCTGCAATAAAAGTTCAAGTCACTTCTTGTCTTATCTAAAACAGTGCATCCCATCTTTACCTTATGCACACACAGCCTCTTTCAGATGTGTCAGGTTGAGCAGCCGAACTCATGAGTGACTTTTGAAAAAACTGGGCACCACAAACACCCTATGCCTCGTTCAAGTGGTCTGCCTCTGCTCTCCTAAAATCCCTCCCTGTATTTCAAGCATGGGAGATGCCAGACAGCAGCAGCAAAAAGCAGAGAAGCATTTCACATTACGAAAATACCACTTCAAGAAGTTATTCAGACCAATTCCCCCCAAAATCTTGCATGAAATCATCTGTTCTTCTTTCAGGTTTATCAAAGAGACCATCAGTTTCCGGATCCCAAGGGATATAAGGACAAGTTCAATTTGCATCATCCTTCTCAATTTCCTTAGCTGACATGTAACTTCCAGTTGGATGCACCATGTAAGTAGACAAAAAACTTTGCAAGAGACTTTGTATACAAAGTCCTTCCTATGAGTTCATGTGGGCATTATAATATACATGGAAATATTGCCTCATCCAGGCTTTGTAACATTTTATTCAGGTTACAAGCAGCAATTAAAATCTGTGGGGAAAGGAGGGAGAAGAAGGGCTTTTCAGATAAAACCAGGGTGAATATGTTTATTTTCTCACTGCAACCACAAACTTAATATTTCTGTTCCTGCTGAAATTTGTTAGCTGCCTGGGACAAGACTTGCCACGCAGAATCTTCTACAAGAAAAGAAATAACAAAAATATAAGCCCAGCATCAGGAAACACTAACCTGCAGATGAGGGTGCCAAGGTGTTCTTGTCTGCTCCACAGTTTAAGGTAAGAAAGATGTGGGAAAACTGCGTTCAGTTCCATCTTTGTTGTTCTGTTTTGAAAACAAATGAATGAGCAAGCAGAATTCTGGACCTTAGAAACCACCTCTATCATTAAACTATTTGTGCCTTTTCCAGGAGCCCAAAAAGCTCCTGCTGAAATTGTTCCACTAAATCACTTCCTTAAATGACCACTGAATCTGGGAGAGCTGATAAAAAATGGGTTTCAACATCCCCTCCAGCATTCTGAAGATGGATCTCCCCCATTCCCATCTACGTGCTCTAAGCACTGACCTACAGAGAAAGGGGACCATCACCCTGGGTGTGGGCCACCTGTCTTGGAAATATTTCTTTTGTTTGAAATTGCAGAAATGGCAAAGGGTTTTGCCTGGCTCTGGTTCTTGGCACATCGAATGAGCTGGTGGGTTTGTTGTTGGGGTTGAAGTGAGGTCCTGACCGTGGATCTGGCACTGCAGATAGACCCCCAGCTTGTGAGGTCTCCCACCACCACCAATAATAGATGGTGAGGGAGGGACATGTTTCACCCACCTTCTCTGCTCAGGCAGTTCAGCTGAACTGCCAGGACGTGGTTCTGGGTTGGGTTTTTTGCCTTTGCCCTTCGTGCTGGCCCAGTGCTGGCTGGGGAAGTTCATAGTCTGGCTGTAGTCACACACACACGTCATTTTGACTCCTGTGGGCGTAAGGGAGGCTGACATGTGGTTTGTTGGGCTCACTGTGTTATCTCTCAGGCTGGGCAGGGAGGCCTGCAGGCTTGATGCTGAGGGTCTTCCAAAACTAAGCCTCAAATCAAATGCAGCAAATTAAGCTACGGCATATGCAACACATCATTTCAGTATTTATGTTTGCAGCCTCCAGCTCTGGTATCAAAAAGCCTCGGAGATGAGTGCAATAAATAGCCAGTTCACAGAGGAGTTGGCAAGATTTATTATGTTTATGATTCTGCACGAATAGTGTTGACAGATTTCTTTTGATACAGAGATAGTTTGTGCACTCAGCTCACTGAGGAGAGTTAGACTTGGGAGGATTTGTCCCCAGCAGAAGCCTGTATGTTTAGATGCCTATAATTCCTTGCATGCTGTGTTTTAAACTTTGCCATGTAAAGGGGCTTTATAAAGTCAGTGATTTTATGCTGCCCTTCTGAGATGGCAAACCCAGCATTACCTCCTTGGCTGGTGTTATGTCACTAGAATTAAATGATAATCATTACTGGCTATTCAGCAGAGTCCTAAATGTGCATGGTGTGCTGCAGTAATTAAAACACATGGAAAGCATCCCATTAAATTTACAATCTGAGGCTTTAGTACAAGTGCCATGGAATTAATGGGAAGTTTTTCCTTGGTTTCAGTAGGAGCTGGATCTTGCCCAAATCGCGCAAAGCAACCTCCCACGCTCCAGAACAAATACAGAGACATATGGTTACTGTCAAGGGAACAGGTGGATGTTCATATGGTTTGTAAAGGAGCTGGAGACAGCTTGTTGCATTTTGATAAGAAGGTTATTCCAGGCAACTGGAATAGTGTAAAACCAGAGAGAATTACAGCACAGGCAGCCGAGGCAGCAGAAGCAGGTACGGATAAGACTGGGATATGAGGGAGAGGGGAAGACTAACAAAGCTATGCAGAGGTTTGGAGATTAGGAGGGAAAACTCAACTAAATAAGTGGAAGAATTGGAGGGAAAACTCAGCGTGTTTGAGAGCAAAGGGCTTTGTGGTGTTTTTTGCTGAGGTTGGAGGTATTTGTGGGGGATGGAAGGAACAGGTGAGTGCAGTGGGGACAGTGCACTATCCTTCCCAGTACAGGAGGCTGCACCATGGCTACTGATTTGCCACCTTTCTTTCCCCTGACAAACATGTTACAGGGAAAAGCAGCCAGGACAGCCCACCTTGCCCAGGGCACAGTGCTGAGCAGTGGCAGGGGTATCTGGGGTTGTCACACTCAACAGCAGCACCCTAATGCAGCCCAGACTCCCTGTTGCTCAGGCCTCTGGAGAGTAGTAAATTAGTGGGCCAGTAGAACTGCAAACAAGATCCTTTTTCAGCTCCTGCCATTCAGCACAGCAGGAAACCAAAATCTTCTGATGGCAAAGATGAGATATGGCTTCAATGGGGCAGAATTGGGAACAGGGACCCATTCCTGTGCACTTGTCCCCACCATGAAGCTGATTCTGTGGTCCTGGAGCACAGTCAGTACAGCTCACTCTGAGAGTATTCTGCTCTTTCCTCTGCCCCAGGCTTGGAATAATCTCTGTGTGTGACAGGACTGGGTGGACAGGGTTTGGATCAGCTCAGGCTGGGAAAAGGAGATAATCTCAAGAAATGAGCAAGTGAAGGGATTTTTGTGCAGCAAACCTGACTATGGGTTAGCCTTTTGTGTTGTGATGAGATACTGCAAATGCTCAAAACAGAGCAAACTTTTGCAAAGTGTTGCCATACAGTAGATCAGAGATCTGTTAGAGATCTTGTAGAGGCTATCCCAAACTGTTCCATGTAGTGAACTCCAGTGCATAACTTCATAATGGGAGCCATTGTATTTTTGCCATTTGCAAAATGAAGGCAATAAAATGTAATTAAAAAAAATGAAGAAGAATCTTGTGTGTAGGAGAGAATTTTGTAACTGGAACTCCTTGTTTATACATGCTCAGCAATTAAGCTTCTGTGATGCTAAAACAGAAGTGTTAATAATTTGGAAATGCTAAATCAGCACCATAGCAGTTATTCCTCTAAAGGATGTGTTTAAGAAGGTATTGGGAGAGATAACTGAACCTTGTTGCTATTATTTTATTAACTCAGGAGTGGCTTTAAGAGCGCTCTCAAGTATTTATCTGATCTGTCTGCCAACCCCAAGGAATGATTTCTGTGTGAACAAGGCCATGTTTCTGCCAGAGAAGGTGCAAACCAGTCACTTGTTAAAAAAGGCTAAGAGAAAATCCAGTGAAGAATCCTCTGGTAGTGGTGCAGAGATGTCACAGAGGCTTGTCACTGTGAAAATACTCTTCTGTGCTCCAGGAAAGGTTCAGGTTGCTTGTCTTTGCGACTAAAATTTCACTTTATTCTAAAACTTGAAGCTAAGAGCAAAGTGGAAGGAAATCCTTGCAGGTGTCTGTGAGAGGGAAGTCACAGCAAAGCGAACTTGCAGTCCTGCTACTGAGGGCTTGCGTCAGGCTGCCAAAACGCTGCAGGGTCCCCGTCACCGGGCACTCCTTGGCACAGCAAAGGGGCCTCGGCTCCACCAGCCCAGTCGCCCTTCTAAAATAATTCCGAAGCAATGGGGCTTGAGACGGGCTGGCACGGACCCGGGCTAGGCTGTGTTTGCCCGTCCCATTCGCTCAGGCTGTTGCAGTGGGTGCGAGCGGCGGGCAGCGGCACACGAGGGGCCGCGCTCCCCATTCCCGATCCCATTCCCGGCGCCGGGAGCGAGCGGCGCGGCGCGAGCGCCGCCTCCCGGCGGCCGCGGGCACTGCGGGCACTGCGCTCCCAGCCCGCCCTGTCACACCTCGGGAAAACCGCGGGGGTCGGAGCCTTTTTTTACGTCCCGTGAACACAGATCGCTGAAAGGAGGAGACAAGTGGGTGAGCGCAGTCCTTGCAGCGTGCCCACCCCGGCCTCAGCCCACCCTGGGCTCCGCACGGTGGATGCTGTGGCACAGCGGTGACTCCCAGCGCCAGTTCTCCCACGCGCTCCCTCACCATCAGAAAGTAAGATCGGCATCTAGAGCACCTTGCACAATAAGCACAGCAAAATATTTACCTAGGTATGGCATTTCAGTGAGGTGAAAGGTTTGTGGGTTCCTGTTGGAAGGTGGATGATGCCAAAGCCACAGCTCAGGAGTGGCTCAGGGATGCTCTCGCTGGGAGGAGGGAAGAAGGCTGATAACATATTTTCAACAGAAGAATCATGCAAATATAGTTATACAAATGAAAATATAAGGTGGCTGGAGAGCAAGCAGTGTAAGAGGACCTGCAGACCAAATTGGTGACCTGAGTGATGTGAGATATGGCGTGAGTTGGACAGCAAAGGAAAAGGAACACTGCATCTATGTAAAATGTGATAAAATATATATTTTTAAATTAAAGCAGGAGTATTTATGGTGTGGCTAGCTAAGTTATTGGTTCCACAATTGGTTTTATCTATCCTCTGTTAATGCAGGCTGTAGCATTTCTATGGAATACAATTGGCCTGTGCAGCTCCCATCCAGTTTGGGAGCACGGTCAGAGTTTCCACTCCAGTGTTGTGTGCAGTACAGAAACATCACAGAAGTTAACTTGGGCTGCCAACGTGGAGTAGGTGGAAAATGTTCTTATAAGAAGAGTAACAAACATACTTGGCAGTCTGGCAGTGCTTGTGCAGGTTCATTCCCTGTCAGTTTGGGCATGTTATTGTTTTGGCCTTGTGCATCAAACCAGAGAGCAGCAATCCTGTGCTCAGGCTGGTACAGAGGGCATGCAAAAGGCCACAGTCAGTGTCTACACCTTGTGTGTTCACAGAGTTTCACCTTCCAGGAGCAGTGCTGACCCCGGACAGCTGGTTCATGTTCAGTCACGAAGCACTGCAATCCACACCCACCCATCCCTTGTCTCCTCCAGTGGCCTCTGTCCAGACAGCACAGGGTTTGAGGTGACTTCAAACTTGTAGGGAGACCTGCTGGGGCAAACAGACCAAGCCTGATGCCAGCTGAGGGGCTTGGTGAGCACTTGTTAAAGGAATCCAGACCGCGCTCGTTTTCTACAAAGCATTGCCGAGAGCAGCGTGTGTGGGCTGGGCCGGAGGGGCTGGAGGACAGTCGGGGCAGGCGGTACCTCAGGAGAGGTCGCTGTGGCAGGGATGGGAGGGGTGCCTTGATTCGTCGGTGTTTCTAAGCTCTGCCACTCTCCGTTTTTCACGCCTCCTGCTACCACTCCATCCCGCCGCCTTTCTTGTTTTCCCTGTTTTTCCCCAAGAGCTCTTGGCTTTTCCGCAGAGCAAGAACACGGAGCCCACCAGCCCCATCCCGGTCCGTTTCGGGGCCATCTCCCACTGCTCGTGCCAGCGGCTCTCGGGGGCGGGATTTCCCATCCCGGGGATGCTGCGGTGCTGCGCTGTTCCCCAGCTCTGCCGCCAGAGCGCAGCAGTCCCCCTCCATCGCCGCGGGGACCCTCTGGGACCCTCTTTGGGACCCCTCGATACCGCCGGGACCACCCCAGGACCCCCTTGGTACCTCCCGGTACATCTCGATACTGCCATGACCCCCTCCTTGTACCCCACCCGGTACCCCCGATACCTTTGGGATCCTCCCCCGGACTCCTCTGGTACTCCCTGATACCGCCGGAACCCCCCCCGAAGTATCTCCAGGATCCCCCGGACCCACCCCCCTCCTCCGGGGCCGCCCAGACCCCCTGGTATCGTTCTTTCTAGAGTACATTTAATTCTGTCTTCGTCTTGCTCTACTTTCAAGTTATTGATTTTACCCAATACAAAATTCTCATCCATTCCAGGGTGCTCTACTGATGTCCAGGTTTGACAAACTCTTCTTGCCAAGGCTTCATTTATTAATAAAAATAGATAATGTAAAAGATTGTTTAAAATGTAATTAAGATCGTGTGCCTTGTATACTTAATACACAAAGAAAAATGTGGGTATGTGTTAAAATAATCTCTGGTTAATGAATTTCGTATCTGTATTGTTCATAAGCAAATATAATTAGTCATAAATATGCATTTAAAACTTATAGACTTAATGGAATCTTATTTTTTCCCCAGAACCCAGACATTTCAGGTCATAGATGAATGTTCTCAAAGATGGTTCCTGTCAAATGCTTCATGTTGTAGACATAATCCCAAAAAATGAATGATCTGTTTTCTTGTTGGAGGAAGCCCTTCTGTTCATCTTGATTGAGCAATGGTGATTCTTTTTCACCCTGTGCCACTGGGGCAGCTTTGGCAATCAAAAGCTATTCAAAGTAAGTCTGAGAAGGAAGGTTGGTGAATGAACTGCTCTGTCTGGGACATGCTGTGTCTGCTTTTCTGAGGGTTTTTCAGGGAAGGAGGAGGGTGTTGGGGTTTTTCTTTCAGGGTTGGGAACATTCCTCACTCTGACAGAGGAGTTAATTTACCTGCTGTCTGCTTGTAGGTGCCTGGAGATCATGGTGACAAATGCTGGCCAGAGGGATAATGTGCGAGTGGCACAGGGACAGGCAGATGGCATTCCCAGGACAAGGCTCACTGAGCTCAAAGAGCCTTACGGGAGCATTTCTGTTGGAGCTCCACTTCCAATGGCAGCAAGTGAAATAACCAAAGCTCCTGCAACCTCACTCTGTGAGCAGTGTGAAATAATTCCATTTCAGTCTCATCCCCAGAAGGTAAGAACTGTTTGGCTCTATTCAGTTTGTTAAGGCAGTCAGTAAAAACATTCTTAAGCCTAATGAGTGAGATGACTTTACCTAAGCAGAGCAATATCCATTGGTATCACTGGCAGTGAGATGGTGCAGAAATGGCAGCTTTTTACCTCTTTCACCCACAATGATTCCTTAGTGGATAGTGAAATGTTCATTCTGATGCCCCAAACATGCCACCTCTAATTAAAATCTAGTTCTGGCAGTCAAAAGAAGCAATTTTGGTTTTGAAAAGCTCAGAAGAACTAGACTTGTACTATGGGGAAGATATTTAGATCACAACGACAGGAGATCTGAATGCTTATTCCTGCTTGATTTCTGAAATGAAAGGGGTAAGGAGGACCAGGAGTGGGAGCTGTGTGAACAGCGTGATCCTCCCCTTCTTATTCAGCCCTCTGGGACACTGCTCATCGGCTACTCTGTTGGTAATAACAAATAACAGCATTGCTTGATTCTTCTCCAAGGATTTTGAAGTGATTGCAGTGGGATTACATATTGTCCCTGAGTTACAAACATCCCCACAGAAAAACAGGATTATGTGGTCCTCTCAGTTTAAACCATTGGGAAGGACCAGCCTGTAAGATGAAAGAGACTTTTATTCCTGGAAATCAGGATTTCCTGAGGCCAGGGCTTAGCAGAGCTGTTCCAGTGGCGCTGGTGTGAGCTGTCCCCAGCCTGCACCCCTGTGCAGGACTCGTGTCCTTCCCTACCATGCATTGCCAGGGCTTTGCACCGGCCTGCTCAGGTGAATGCAGGACTAGACAATGCATTCTGCTTCCCCTGCCTTCTCTCTCTGGTGCTGCTGGGACCTCCAGCCAGGGCTCTGTGGGATTTGTGGCATTCCTGGAGGCATTTCCACAGTGCTTTCCCAGCTACTCCCAGTGCCTCTGTGCCCTGGTGTTGGTGCACAAAGGGGTCAGGAGAGCAGGGGCTGACATTCCCACAGAGAGCACACTTGGTCTGGTCACCTGCACGTTCCAGATGTCGTGGTCTTGGCGAGCCCCTTTCCTGCTTCACTTCTAACCACCACAAAAACAGTTTTTCCACCAGAATCGTTTCTCTTTTCTTCTCCCATGAAAAGACATGTGACACTGACTGCTCATTTGGGAAGGAGGAAATTCTCCAGAGATACCCACAATTGTCACTAAGCCCCTCTGTCCTCACAGTCTCCTTGATTTGGTTCCCACCCTACATGTGGACCACCAACAATCAGAGGGGACCTGAATTCCCATCAAGGTGCTTCAGCATTTGCTACCTGGGACTCTCTCATTCATCAGACTCCTTCCCTGCTTCCCTGTTCCTGCATTAACCCACAGCAGCTGCAGTTTCCACACTCCAGGGCAGGGCTTTAGTAGGGTTTAGTTCTCTATGATCTGGTCCTCATCAGAGTCAGCCTGTGCCATGAGCTGCTCAGAGCCTGGAAAAGCTGGTGTTACAGATCATCTCTGGTCCTCACAGGTCCTGGACAGGGATGAGTACAAGGTCCATGGGACTGTGCATGTTGGCACTTGTATAGAGGTGAGGTTGATCCCTTAGAGAAGTTAAAGCCACACTTAAAAATCAATGATTTTTCTCTTCTCAAGTCACATGTGCTGCTGCTGCATCTCTGCTGGCCATGGGACACTGGGGAGCAGTGCCCATCTCCAGGCAAAGTCACACTGAGGAAGCACAGTGTGATGGATAAATCACAAAAGCAGTGTTGAACATCTTTTCCTGTTTCCTCTGTGTCATATAACATTGACCAAGTGTTTTAATCAATGCAGATTCTCCGGGGATATAAATGAGCCCAGCTCAGCAGTCTCCTGGGTAAGGTATTTATTTCCTGGGAATCTGGTACTAAGTCCTTGTCTTTAGCGCAGGGATGCAATCTTTTTTTTTTGTTGAAGGAAGTTGAAATGTGCTATTGTTATTATTGATTTAATATGATCTAATTATATGATATTATACAATTTGCAAATTCTGCCTCAGATGTTTTAATCTCAGGTTTGTCGATTACTTTGATACATTTAGATAAATATTTTCACAAAGCACTCATTTACTCTCTAATCACAAGGTCAATTGGAAGTGCTTTGTAAATGAGTGTAGAGAGATCTATGTTGTGTGTTAACATTTTTAATTCTTCTGTGCTAAGATAGTTGATCATAACTAAAAGCAGGGAGTATATTTTTCATTTGTAATTTGGATTCTTTTCACTGGTGTCAGTTAGACACAGCATACCAAAAATAGCACGGACACAGTTTGGCTACTTAAAGAAAATGCCATGAGAGATTAGCAAAGTACACAAAGACACAAGCCATATGCAGACAAGAAAGAAATAGGACAAATCAAACCAGTTTTAGCAGGTAAGGACCCACACAGCAGCATGTGTCATATATCAAAGAGGCACAGACTGTAAAAAGCGTCCTGCAGTTGGCAGTGAGTAGAAAGTCTCCCAATAAAAGCTTGATCATCCCTCTTCTTTGGTTTCACAAGCTGTTCTGGATAGTGATTGCAAAATTGAGCTCTAAGCATCAAAAGGAGACTGGAGTCACCTTAAACTATGTCTGTAGGTTTCCCTGGGATCCAGGAGGGTGAGAGTACTGAGTGCTTGGCAAATGCAGAATTCCTGCCCACTTGGGAAGTCTCTCTTTGCTTCATATCTAGAGCTCCTATACACACACTATGAGGGAAAACCAGATATCACAAGGGCAGTTCTGCTTTCTTCTCAGCATCCATAATATAGGTGACATTCCTAATTCCCTAAATAATACTAATTCATTAAATAATACTAAATGATATGATAAAAATAAGCCAATCACTAACTGACTAACACCTGAAGGGAAGAACTATAAACTCCATTTTTGTTTATGCACACACACACACGTAGTAATATAATGAGAGAAAAATGTTATTTATTATTTATGTATTTATTCAGCTTCCAACTGGTTTGACTTATTTTCAGAGCCTTTCACATTTTGGTTTCCTGAAGTGGGTGAGTGGCAATGCTGGGAGGCAATGCCATTCAGCCAGGAGGAATATGCAGTGCACTCTTTTACGGAGATATTCCTTGTTCGGTGGGTTTCCCAAACTGAAATGAAGGTCTCTGACTTCACATGTACAGATGGTCTCCGTTTAAGGAGTGCATGGCTTCTGTTACTGCACGAAATTCAAAGGTGGTTACAGGATTATTTTTTGAGGTTAAAATTATCCATTTGCCTCCTGTTTTCTGTGGGAGTATATTGGTGTCTGAGGGCAGCATTTCTGTTTAGCAAAGGCACAGCAGGGAAAATGTCAGGTGTCTTTCAAGATGTCCAGTACTCAGAATAACTCTGCTGACCCTGGTGGAAAGACCTCAGGCTACATCAGTACGAGAAAGTGTTGGATCAGAGCCTGTATAAATTAAGATCAACACAGCTGGAAATTCTGCGAAATGTTGAGCAGCTTGGGCTGACATTGCTCCAGCTCCGAGTCGTGGCTCGGCAGGAGCAGGTCCCCAGTGCCAGAGGAGTCAGGACTGCCGAGCTTCCCAAGCCATATCCAAGCCCAGCAACTCTCTGGGGACAACAAGAACTCTTTCAATGCAATTAGGACTTGGGTTACAGGCTGGCTTTGCCGTGTAATTATCAGCATTACTGCAGCATTATCAAACCAGGATTTCACTGCTGATCCGGTGGATAATCCTTACCTGTGTGAAAGGAAAAGTTGCTGCTCCTCCCCAGCCTCAGCCAACCACCTCCTACACCTGTGCCTGCAGTGGGCAGAGGACAGGACTTCCCACTCCAGCTTGTGTTTGCAGTATCTGTTGTTTGCTGATTTATCTGCTTTGATGAGCACATGGTGCAAGAATGGGCCAGGGCAAAGGAGGATTCTTTTAGTTCAGCCCTTAACCAGGGTAGAAGAATAACAGCAAAAATTAGCCAAAAATATTTGTGTTTCCTGCCAATCCCTCTCAGTGACTTCTTTCTGTTTTCTTCTTTTTTTTCCCTCCAAGTTTCACACAAAGCTCCGTCTTCAGGATTAGCTGCCTACAGGCAGCTCTTTGTATTCACCTGAATTTAAGATTATGGCTGAGCCATAAAAGGGGAGAAAGGTGACACTGGAGAGTTTCTGCAGCTGTAAATCCTGAAATATTCAAGCCCATGACATTTTTGCAGCTTTGAAATGCTGAACAAGACATATCTGGTCAGCACTGAGGCCCAGACCTGGTTAGATTTCACAGAAGAACCTGCTGTGAGTCTCAGGTTTGAGTGGCATCATATACATTTAAAGAGATCTTTCTGGTCAGATAGTGAAATGCTGTTTCCATTTGCTCTGTTTGCAGTGATTGCCGAGAGGTTTTGCACTGGTCTCCAAACAGTCCTGAGCTGGTGATAGCTATGGAATACTGGGATGTGTTTCGACTTAGGTGTAACTACATGTGTGTGCATCAGTTAACTCTGTCTGAAGAGGTAAATGGGTTGGGGCTATGCAAACCCAAGCAGCCTTATTCTGGTTCCAGTTCATCACTGGAATGGTATTAAATCAACTCCTAGTTACAGATACATGTCTAATTCACTGAATTTCGATTCACAGACATTGAGACGAAGGGGATCTTGGGGATTCCTGCTTACCACAGGCTTCCCTGCTGGAATTCCTGTGTTAGAAATCATATTTGTCCAAGGGAGTCTCATATAGACAATGAATTTTAACTCCAAAAATCGTGTCTTTGGTGTTCAGAGACAGGAAGGCAGCTTGAGATGTGGTTTCTCCCCATATCTAATCAGTATTTTTACAAGGAAATCTTCTACTTGATCAGATGCTTCCAACGACTCTTTAAAAGGCTTTGGATATGTTTAACAGAGTACCAGAGCTCACCACAAACGGGAAGAGGAAAAAATTTATGAAGTCTGAGGCTTTGTCACCATGGTGACATCTATTTGAGTTTGGAAGTTGCATTAGTTTGAGCTCACAAATTTTTCTTTTCCTGTCATTAAAGTCACGCCTCTTATCCTCTCAGTTCCCTCCTCCTTCTCTTCCTACCCCATGATGACTGCATTTAAAAGCCATATTTCCTTTCAGGGAAAAAAATACACAGGATAAATTGCCTCCATCCATTACTGCCTCCAGCAAGCTGCAGCTGGTGAGGTCCATATCTAAGTGAACCTTATATATAAAGTGAGGGGAAAAAAAGAAAGTCTCTCTCCTCCTGTGCCAAGAAATTGAACAGCTATGATCAGATATGTCCAAATGTGAGAGGTCTTTATCCATCCTTCAATAATCACAGGGCTGACCACATTCGTCCCTCCAATGACTCCGCTGGATTAGGTGGAGTTCATGGCAGAGATGGATTTGACCTCGTAAGTACATCAGTGGTCTTTTGGGTTTGCTTTACATAGCACGCAAAGAAGCTCTTCAAAGGTTTGTGGTACAACATAACCTTGACTTCAACTCTAGTTTTAATGGCTACTTGGAAGATGACAAAGACCACACTCTTTGGGAGTCTGCCGTAGGGTGAGAAGCCTCAAAACCACACGGCCAAATCTAAGCATAGATGGAGTCTGTGCAGCCCACACAACTGCAGTGGCAGCTGTCAGAAGGATGCCAGAGAAAGCCCTGCTCCTGGCTGACAACTGCAGGGCAGAGAGTCTGAAGCAGAACTTAAAGGAAAAATGTTCCTTTGATGGATATCCAAAATTGGTGACTGTTTCCTTTCAGGATGAGCATGCTGTGCCTGGGGAGATGCCGATCATCTCTCACAACAACTGCAATCAGCATGGATTGATGGCGTGACAGGAACTGTGATCCATAGGCAATGGCACTTAGAGCACTTGGTTTTGATGAATTTGGGCGTTTGTTTAAGTTGTCAGAGGGAGAAGCCAAGCTGTGGTTGATGGGTAGAGCAGGACCAGGTTTATTCATTTGCTAATGGTTTTCTGCCACTGAGAAGCTCGGTCTTAAACAGCAGGAATTCTGTCCTAGCACCTGGGGTTAGAAGGAATTTTCTCCCCTGCACTGACCAGCATCACATATCATCCCTCCCTGCCTTGGCTTGTGCTCACAGTCTAGTTCACTCTCAGTTGCATGTATTTTATTAAATTTGGCTGTGAGAATGTCACCAATTATGAAGGGAAAAGCAAGAGTGAAGGTCAGGGGGGAAAGGTGAAGGTTAAATTCAGACATTCATGAGTTTATGGGGCAGTTTGTCCTCGAATCAAAGCCAGGCATTCATGTCGAGCTGCGTAAACAGGAATAAACACTCGTGTGAAACTTGCTTAAGAAGCAAAAACCCATAAGAATGTTTTCTACAAAATAATGTGCTTTCTTCTCCCTTCCTTCCCCTCCTCTTGGCCCCGAGGAAGGACATTGCTCACAGTGTGTTTCTAGCCTGGACAACGTGATACCTCTAAAGACAAAACCACCCCTGCCCACAGACACACATTCATGCTCTGAAGGCTGCTGTCTGCTGTGGCCACTGCTGCCAGCACAGCCTCACACTGGCCAGTGTAGGATCCCAGAGCCCTGGGGTTAGGAGGATGCATCCCAGTCCTTCTTGAGTTGTCCAGTGATGTCTTTCCTCCAGTATCACACTCTGTGAAAGGTTTAACTCAAGGTAAAGATTTGGGAAGGGATAAGAAATCTGGTGAGAGCCTTTCTGAAAAAGCCAATTAACCTCGGATCCTCAGGTACCTTTTATTTACCAAACAGAAGTTTCTCTGTGTGATACACTTCTTAAATTATAGGTTTCCCATTTCCTGGTATCCTAGTAAAGTCTAGATGAATGATGAGAGAGTCTGCTGGGAAAATGAGTAAACATCTCCTACTGTCTGGAATGTAAGACGACTACTGTCTTAGCCTTTGTTACAGGTTGTTAAGAGAAAATTACCCTATATATCAACAGCACTGTCAATGAAATTAGAAAGGGCATTCTACCTCCACCCTGCCCAGAGGGTTTGAGGAGGGAGGAGAAAAGCAGTTGCTTCTTTGTTTATTTTGGGTTTTCTTTTGCCGTGAAAGAAAAACAGAAAAGGGTTTTGTTTTGGGGTTTGGGGGGCTTTGTTTTATTTTGATTTTTTTCCCCTAATGCAAATGAAAAAGAGGAGAAAAGCCAAGGAAGCGAGTTTGGATGTTTCCCCAGCTGTGCAAGCAGGAGAGGAAAAAAAGTGTGGCTTGGTGAAAATCCCAGGATAGCCTGAACTGCAGTGGCAACAAAACTTGGGTGCAAAGAGGTCCTGAAGATGTAATGCTGGTCCCAAGTAGGGCAAGTACTGTGAGTCCCTGAGCTGAGGGCACTTCCTCTTCCCATGGCTTTTTTACCCCAGCAAACATGCAGTTTTAGCAAGGCCTGCCTGGCGTGCAGTGTCCCTAAGGATGCTTTTCTCCAGGGAATGTGGGTGGCCAGCAGGCAAGAAGCACCCCAGGATGTTTCACCTACAACACCTCTCCCTATCAGTGCTTGAAAATCCCTCCTATCAATGTGGTTAAACATACCCAGTGGGTGGAAAAGTTAAGAGGTCTTGGGAAGACAGAGGCATATGTGCATGACACATTCCCTGGAGTCTCATTCACATGGGAAGCTGACAAGGAACACTTTCCAGACAAGTGTCTTCTTTTCAATTATTTTCAACTCCCTGTAAATAGCAAAGGCTCCTGGGTTAATGTGTGCATGCTCTGCTCACCCTAATGAGCATTAGCTTGTGCAGTAGGTCCTGCTGGTGGAGAGCCAAGGGCATGTGGCACTGTCCTTCCTGTTGTCTGTGTGTGACTGCTTGGAAGACAAAGCAAATTCTGGCACCCCTGTTTCCACAACAGCTGTCCTTGCTCCAGTGATGGCCCCTCCGGTCCCAGCAAGACTGGCTAGAGAGCAGGGAATGGTGCAGATTAGCTGAAATGCTGGGAGGTGAGAGTGGAAACCTTGAGAGCATCATTTGCATTTTTGAGAAGACCCAATCTGCTCTGATTTCTAATTCAGCTCTGGAGTGTGCTACACATTTGGTGATCTCTCTGGATTTCCTCAAGACCCCCCTCAGCCTCAAGTTTTCTCCTGTGTTTTGCCCCATTTCTGTTTCCACCACTCTTTGCTGCTGCAAATTTGTCAGCTGCAGATTTTTGAGCACCATCTTGCACATCCCTGTAATCCACTAATGTGCCTCTTTTATCCAGTCTTAATGCTTTTGCAGCTTTACTGGTCTTTAGAGAGAAGATCTACTTCTCCTGGAAAGTATTTTCTGGAGGTGTGAGTCTCAGGAGAGTGCACTTGATTGCCAAAATACTAGAAAACAGTCTATGTTGTCTGCCTGTATTCAGGAGAAATCCAGCACTGACATGTTTTCCTTGTATTTAGACTGTATTGCCAAAGTAATTATCTGATTTGGATTTCTTATATTAATTGTGTCTTCAGCTGTCAGTACCCTTGAATCCTATAACCATGAGACTTATCCAAAACTTAAATCCCACTGCTGCTATTCCACACAAAATTAATTCTCTGCTCCAGGAAACCTTCCCCAGATGGTCCCTGTGCTGCAGGAGATGCTGGGCTGTGGTGGAGCTCAAGGTTTTCTTGTGGAGAGAGTAGGCTCTAGTGCAAGTCAACGACAGCCCCATAACTTCCATGTCCTCTCTTGTATCCATATCAGCTTCTGTTACAATCTCACTCCTTTGCCTCTTTTTTCCCTGTTTATCCCAAGCACTTCAGTTTGCTTCCTTTTTTAAGTTGTTTTCCCATTTTTGAAACTCAAACATTTCAGACTTGGAATATTTTTGTTTTGAAATCAGAAACAAACAAAAAAAAGAAAGTAACTGAAAACAATACTGGAGGAAAGCTGTCCATAAAAAGCTGAAGTTGGGTGAGTTTTTTTCTCAGTTCCCCCATCTCATCTTGTAGCATGTCAGAAACCTTACATGTCACTCTCTCATGCCCTTACGTGTGTGTGCACACATACACATATGAGAATTTTCTCTGACAAGCTGCAGGGCTTTGCTACAGATTTTCCATCCCTAACCATGTCAAGAAGAAAATGTCTTAATGCTCTATTCACAAAATACCTTTGGCCTGTTTCCATTTGAATGTTATGCTTGTTTGCATAGGCAATTCATAGGGGAGTTCATGAAACCTCATTTTGCCTGAATTTGTGAATGTCTGCCCACTGCATGGGTTTAAAATGAAATTACATTGGGAAAGGGACTGTTTTGGGATGCATACGTTTTGCACATATCCTTGAAATAACTCAGATATATTTTCAAAGAAGGATGTTTTTCCTATGGACTGAAGGACATGCTTGTACCACCTACGAATTTCTTCAGCTCCAAAACAGCACTAAGTAAACAGTTGAGGTTTTTTGCCACAGCAGTGTTTCCAGCACTTGTATCTTCCCATTGGAGAGATCCCTCATTAAAGGACAACCTCTTCCTTTAATTCTTGCTATTGAATTCCAGCAGAAATTCCCTTCTCCTGCCTCAATTCCCAGCATAATACTGTGACAGTGGGGATAAAACCTTTCCACAGCCCCGCTGCCCAGCCCTGACCCGCCGTGCCAATAACAGCCGGCCCAAAACGGATGTTTGTCTGTATTAATCATACACACACAGTCTGCAACCTGAACTGTGTACAGAAACGAATGGAAAAAGTGCAACCTGACCGCAAAAGTATTATTTTATAAATAAGGTCCTTTAGTAGTAGTTAATTGGATGCACATTTTGCTAGATTCATGGAACATTAAAAACTATCATATCGGAATTGACTGACTGAGTTCATGTTACATCTCCAAATTACCAGTGACCATTCTGCCTTGCAACATCAGACCCTGGGTTCAGCAATCTAGCTCGAGGGCCTTTTTTAAGTACATGGCGCTTTTTTTTTCCCTAATAGAGATTGATTTAGTGTATGTTTAATGGCCCCATAAATCACTCAACATGCCCAACTCGCATACAAATTCTGCCAAAAAAAAAAGTTTTCAAGGAAGCAGATGCCTTGTTCTTGGAACCAATTTGCCTTGCTCTCTGCGTGTGCGTGAACCCACCATTTCAAGATCCTCCTTATAAAAATGTTCTGCTCTCCCAAGTCTGAACATTGGTCATTTGCTCTGGGGCTGCTTTCTTACCATGCCAAGTTAAACTCGGGCGATTCCCCCGCTGTGCCCGTTCTGTTCTAGTGCCTTTTAGATCAGCAATAAATAAATTCATTGTGCATTTCAACAAGAAGAAGAAGCAAAAGCCGGAGTCTCATTGTGCTTGCTCTTGTGAAGATCTATTGTGTGCAAAGTAGTGCGCTATCGGATGGCGTAGGTCATTTTTCATTACCCCACTGAGGATGCAGCTCAAAGCAGAGGATTATAGAAACTCATTTCCTTTGGTTAAGGGAAAAAAAAAAAAGAGTTAACATTCAATAAACTCAAGGGCTATGACGCAATGTGGCCCTCAGAACCTTCCGAGCAGAGCTGTTAATAGCTTCCTTTCCCAGGACGCGGGTTTGCCCCATTCACTTATCGACTTTGATGCATTAGTAAAAGAAAATATCAACCCCTCATAACTCTCAGAAATGATACAATACATCACTTGAAAGTAAGCTAGGATCAACACATTGTTAACTGTTTGATCTCTCGAGTCAAAATTAATGATAGGTGTTTTGCACACAAAAAAATGAATGTTAAAAGCCTATTTAAGCTAACTAAAGACATCCCTACAACATCAGGGTTGAATTGGAGGTGATTTCCTGCAATGCAGCTGTTATAAGTTTATCAGTCTGCGGGTGGCAGTAACCAGTAATCATAACCAGATTGCAGAGGGGTGGGATGGAACTTATCTTTAAATAGAAGATCTATCTAACTAACTAACTACAGAAAGCTGGTTGGGAACTAAGTCCACGGTATTATTCACTAGAACACCCAAGGGTCTGGGAGAAGCCAGTTTTCCGTATATTTTAAAGAAATGAAATGATTCTGAAGGTTTAACTGCTAGGCAGGGAGAAACCAAGGTTCATAATGATTAACAGCAGACCTCCTGTGCTCTTGTACTCGCAACATTTACACAATAATGATAGCTAATAAGAAATGGCATTAAGAAATGACTTCAACTTTCTCCACTGAGATGTTGCCATAGGCTGTTGATGAACTTTTAGCTCATTCTCCTGTGACATGGAAAGATCTGAAATGTAGCATATATTTCAAGCAGAAAAACGATTGAAAAAATTCCAAGAAATCTCTCTGAAGAGCCAAAGAGAAGTGTTGCACTGCGAGACAATGCCTCTGGACAATTACAGCCTGTTAGTTTTAATGCATCCCGAATTGCTTCCGCCTGCAGCTAATCTGACCACTGGAAACAGTCACTTTTGCAATGCCCTTTAATTTTTCTGATTTGCGCGTGGGCGGTATCTGTTGGTATTAATATGACTGTTTTCCGGATTGAATTAGAGAAAACAAGACAAGCTTTCAAAGTAGGCTCAACTTTCTTTGAGAAACGTGAACTCAGGACCGTGTACACGGCAGCTGCTTATCCGTGCGGATGGTTTAGGTCTGTCCCAGATCACTGGTGTTCAAACAGGGAAAAGAAGGACAGAGAAGTCCCACTGGATCCTCAGGTGTCCCCAGCACCCCCATACAGCCATATTTGTCCTTAATTTTGCCTGACAGTCATGCATTTCTGGGTGCAGCTTCAGGTGCTCCAGCTCCACCCATTAGAGCTGTGCCCACAGCCAGCAGGGATCCCCCCAGTTCCCAACTTCCTGAGCCACACAAATCCACTGTCTTCTGTGAATGAATTAATCCCTTAAACAGTTTAGGAGCGAGCTAAAATCTTCCATCCCCCAAGTCAGACAAATACACAATTTGTTTTTAGACTGACCCAAGTTTCCTATAGGTGCTGTGTGAGCCTTTCCCAGGTCCAGCTCCCACCTGGACTGTGTCCTTGCCATTGCCTTGTAGGAACTGTCTTGTGTCTACACTTAAACCAGGTTTATAGAAACTGCAGATCTGGAGGAGTTCAAAGTTGCTTTTTTATGAGGAACAGACTGAAAAATGACAACTACATTTTAATATAAAGATCTGATAAAAAATGAGTATGTTCTTAAAAATTCTTCACAGAGCTTTCCTTCAATTTTAATGAAAGTTTAAACCTAAAATAAGTCTTCCTCATGTCTGACATCTGTACTTTATTTATACAACACCTTTTTTAATAGAGGGGTTTTTTTTATTTCAGAGGTGTTTTTCAGTGCAGAAAAAGGAAGTTATTGATAAAACTGAAAATTTGAAATATATATCAAGACCCTCAGTCATTTCCACTTTCTTGTTTTCCAAATCTTACTCAACAAAACCTCTTAATCATTTCTCCATAGCAATGGGATCAGCTCACTCCCTTCGTCTCCCTTCTGGGACTATAAAACCCTCAGCTGGCAGATCTGCCTGTAAGCCAGGCTGTGAGATGTGACACATCACAAATATCTGGAGAGGGTAAATTTTCCATTCAGCAAAGTAGGAGAGAAGCCATTGCATTGCCTACATGAGGACAGATGGATGGTGGCCGTGCACTTTCAATTTTTGACTTGCTATGTGGTTTCCCAGTTATTGCTCTGGAAGTGACCCACCCCAGGCAGTCTGGTTACTGGTCTGGGGCAGATGGACTGGGCAGGACCTCTGGCCACTGAGTGCTTGCCCTCATGCCTATCTGCTCACTGAGTGTGATCACTCCAGGCTCCTTGGCATACCCTCTGCCCCCTGTATGCAAGTGTCAGGCTTTGTGTGATTTACAGCCCATCATCACACCCATTCCTTTAAAAATTCTGTCACATCTGCAAAATTAAAATTGTATGAATAGGGAAACTGAGGCACTGATGAGTGATTCCTCCTACCCAAAGTTATACAGTGGATGATGTGAAACAGAGGTTGAGACTCCACCAGATGCAGCTCCTTCCATGTCTTACTGAGTTATGTCTTGTTAAAGTTCAGATGTGAGAATAGCAATTATCAACATTCAATATAGGAACTTTTGCCTTAGTAGGCTCTGAAATTCTCTGATGTGTAAATCATTTAAGTTGTACTAAGGGTTGTGTTAAGACATGGTGTGGTTTGATGCAGTCTTTAGACTCACAAACTCTGCATTAAAACACAGGCTTGTGCAAGTGTGGGAAGCGCTGCCCATCAATTTGAACTGGAGGAAAATCCTTCTGCAGAAAACAGGGGGATTGGCAAACAACCAGTTAAGTGGTTCGGGCACTGTCACTCTACCCCTGCTGCATCCCAAAGTGCTGGATTCCTAAATGTGGAACCCAGATGCAAAGACAGCAGAGACCACATGAAAGTGGTGCTGATCGTACAAGCTGCGGCTCTGAGGAAAACACGGAAGTGCTTGGGAGGCTGATACAGGGCTGGGGACAGATAGCACAGCCTGCAACTGCTTTTTCAAGTCACATGTGAGGGGAAAAAGGTTTCTGTGCCTCCTTGTGTGCAGCCTTGGGCACCTAAGACCATGTGAATACGCCCACACACGTGGGCTGGGTTCCCAACCCCTCTGCAGATGTGCCCCCCCCCCCCAGTCTTCTAGATAAGCTTGGGAGAGGACAATTTTGGGAGCAATCCTTGTTACAGTGAGGCATGAAATGTGAAAAATCTACCTTTTTTACACCAGTGATTTCACTAGAAACACCCCAACTGTCCAGCTGGCCGTGTAAAGCAGCCCAAGCAGAGAAATGAGTGCCTGGCCCTCCTGTCCCCCTGGGCCAGCCTGGCTGCAAGAGCCCCAGGGAGAGGGAGGCAGGACAGAGGCAGATTCCTCCTGGTCCCCACAGTGATGTAGGTCAGAAAGTCCCCCTGCAGTGGGGCCAGGTATGTGTGTGGCTTCTTGTGGCCTGCAAAAGACTCTGAAAGGCTGTGTAAGAACACAATCAATTAGGTGAAGGTGAACACCAGCATGCACCTAGCAATGGATGATTGCATAATTAGTGAGCTCTTTGGGCCTGGAGCCCGTAACAACAGAAGAGAGAGGCTTCTCCACACTTAAGCCATATCACCTGGGGGAGAAGGAATGGTGCCTCCTGATTGAGAAAACCTGATGGGAAAATTATCACCAAATGAGGTGAAAATCAGAAGTTCCCAGAAAGCACTGAGTTACAGGGCTTTGAACCAGTCACTGGAAAGTTGAGCTGAGAGCTTGGTCCTGGGGGCCTGGTTAGAGAGGCCAGGATTTGTCTTGAGGAGGAGAAAAGTCTTATGGCTGCTGTACTTTGGTGACTTCAGAAAGGTGTGAGCTCTCCTTACCCTGGAAGGACAGAATTCTGGTGCCATCTTGATGTTGCATCCTGCTTCTCTTGAAATGACTGCGTGGTGGAAATGAAAAAGGTGATCTCTGGTACTGGAAAGGTAAGCTGTACCTTTTGTATTCCTAAATAAAATGATACAGTAATTTGAAGTGGCTGAGAAACATGGCATTGTGGCTGATGTGGGGGTAGAGCTGGAGTGGCCAGAGGTGGGTTCTGGAGGAGCCTGGTCATAGGCAGAACTGCTGCCCTGTGTGGGACACAGCAGATGAACAGCCACTTCCACCTTTGTCTTTTGGTTTTCAGCCAATCTGGTATGAATCTGGACACAGAGGTGTTGTGATGATCTGTGAACAGACTGCAGCTTGAAATACTGTGTGAATCCTGGGAGACGAGTTTCTGTGTAGGATTTTCAGAGCAATGTTATTTTAATTATTATTCTAATGCTTTATTTGCTTTATTTGCTTTTGGTCCTGACCTGGATTGGGTCTGGTTGTGTACAAAACTAAGTAAGGCAGTGGCCTCACTTGCTGTGACTGGCAAAACCTGTCTATTGGCTGTGTTTGTTGTGCCTTGTTCTGCTGCTACACACTCTGCTCTACTCAGTGCCGGGGTTGAGTACAGCACAGGGCAGGAGGGAAGGTTCCTGTAAGTTCTTCCAACCCTACAGACAAAATAATCCTGAAATTGTGGATTTTGCTGCTGTAGCTTGTCCTCTAGGGAAGAGCGGATGGTGCTTTATCCATGTAGGGGAGCAAAAACATTGTTTGGAACAGGGGATGCAGAAGTAGGAAGACAGGTTCTGTCTTTGAAAGCGAATTTGCTCTCGTCCTCGGGACAGCAGAGCTCATCCTGCAGTTCTGGCTGGAGTGATATTGCTGCTCTGCTCCCCAGCCCTGTGTGGGACGTGGTGAGCTTTATCCCAGAGTGAGCTGATTCCAGCTTTGAGTAATGCTGGAGTTTTGGAATAAGCTCGCCTTTGATCTTGTAGACAGAAGCCCACAACAGCTGTTCTGCAGTAGATAAGGACAGCCACTCTCCAGGCTTGATGGGGTTTGGAGATTAGTCCTCAGGATGTTGCCCAGCAAAGGAGTGGGATCGCCCTGTTGGTGTGAGCACCTGCAGCTGGGACAATGGTGTTGGGGAAGGGACCTGTCTGCTGTGTACCAGGGCTCTAATGCACTAAGAGTGATGTAAATGGATGAACTTATGCTTTGTCTCTCTGCTGTTTACCCACAACTGTTTCCTTGCACAGAGACTGGGGAGAAATGCTGTTCTTGCCTGTAAAACCCGGGGCTTGTGCGCTGAATCTGGAAGTTGCTGTAAAGATAGATTTGTTTGTTTGTTTTCAATGGCAATTTCTTGCATACAAACTCTCTTCTTAAAGTTTTTAGTAAAAAGATCTTAAAACTTGCTATTCCAAATAGACTCACTAAAATGCCTCTTTGTGCATAACTTGACTTAAATGTTGCTTTGATCTTGCAAGAGAGGGCGGCGTGTCTGATGTAGCCCCTTGGCCTTTGTGTGTCACACCTTTCTTGACACTTGGAGATGCTGTGAGCTGACAGCTCAGTCCCTTGACAGCATCACCAGCTCTCCCTGTGAGGAGCAACACTTGGATTTGGAGGCTGCCAGAAGTGTGGGTGAGACTGGAAATAACCTTTGCCTGTAGTCAAAGGTACTCAGGAGCAGTGGTGGACATGACTTCACTGTGCCCACTGCTCAGCATGAGTAACCAGTTCCAGGCATTTCCATGCCAGCCATTAATTTCCAGATGCAATGACTAGCACGGTATTTTCCATTTCCAGATCATGTTTGTACTGGCATGATTTAAAATACTTTGTAATTATAGTGGTTCCTATAGTTGAACTGCTAGAGCAATGCATGGTGCTTAGAAGTTTCTTCTTTAACTGGCAATTTCAGTAATGACAGTAATTCACATAATCTATCTTTGTGGCCATGTGGCTTTCAGAAATATAGGGCCTTTTTTTTTTTTTTCTTCTTCACAGATGTAGCCCAATCTCTATATATAGCTCTGTGGATATCTGGTATTCTAGATGTGTTAAAATAAACTCAGCTGAGGAATTCCAGTCCCACCGCCACAAACTCTGTGCTGTTGCTGCTGTTGTTAATGCAATTGAGTAAGTGGTGGAAGAAAATGGAGTGAGGAGGGGGATATGGCAGTTTCCTCTCAAAGATGAGGTGGCCTCAACGAGTACAACTTCAGGCAATGTAAGCAGTGGAGCTTCATTTTGGCTGACAACTCACAGCACAATAAGTAGTTTTGGCAGCCAAATGTGACAACATCCTACTGAACAGGGAAAATCCTTTAGTTTGGGAAGATGGCTGAATCCCAAAGCTGCTCTCGTTTGCTGGTTTAGTCTAGTACCAACAGAGACACTCCTAAACTACTTCTGGGAGAAACTGGTCAGGCAGATCAGAGGCAGACATCTCCCCCCATGTGCAATTAGATGTGCTGCTTCCTTTGAGTAGAGGCCAAAGCAAATGGGAAGCAGCAATTAAGGTAGACACAGCAATGAGGACCTAAGTATAGGGCACGGTGTTTATCAGTTGTTGCTGCACAGAAAAGGTCTCTCCTTAATTTGACTGAAGCAGGAAGAGCTGTAGTTCAGTGTCTCTGTGTATTGATTCTGTTATTTTTCCCAAAATATTCTCATATGTAGAGGAGAGTGGGAGGGACAGATGTTGATTAAATGTAAACTCTTCTGCAAATATGTGTGAGACCTTTGGCGCGTTACTCATTCCTACACTGTCATCGGAAGAAGGGAATAGAGGTGGGAGGGTTTGCCATCCAATTAATCTGTGTATTTTCAGCTAGAGGCTGACAAAACTGGGGGATCTTGAGCCTAGAACAAGCCCTCGAGGTCACTACTGTCATACTGACAATAAATCACCCCAAATCACTTTTTTTTTAAGTTTTAAGGAGTAGGAGCAGTAAGTGCACTCTCTCTGATATTCTGTGACTATGTAGAACCTTGAAGATTTCAGGAAAGAGCTGGTGAACATGCAGCATGTCCCAGCCAGGATGTATTTGTGTCCATAGTGTATATGGGAAGCTGTGTGTTTCCTGTAAAGCAATAAAACCTCATTGAAATCTGGCTGGATTCAGGATCTCTATGTAAATGGAGATTTGGAGATCAGTGGGTTTTTTCATGGTAACCTATGCATAGGGGTTTTCTGCCACTTTGCAGAGATCCGAAAGCTAAAGCTGAATCAAATTAAATATTGTTGTCACCTGACTCTAGAACTGGGGAGCCTCAAAAGATGCATCAAAGCCCAGGTGGCAGCAGGACCAGTGAGGGCTAAATTGCTTCTCTGCTTGGTACCTGTAGACATAGGCAAGGAAGTGCTGTGGAAGGTGTTTTGGAGACATAACAAACGGGATGTTGTGCATGCTCCACCTTTCTCCATAAGTGTGTAACTTAAGTCAGCAGAAATAATCAATGTGATCCATAGAAACCTGTTGTCTGGCAAGAGCATAGTATGCTTATTATTTTTTTTTCATCTCTTCACCCCTTCTCTGCTTATTTTTAGATGAAGCTACTGTTGGTTTTGAAGCCCTTTTCCAAGCCTAGGTGGGGGTTCAACTCCCCCATTCTTGGGGCAATAATCAAGTTACCTTGCTTTTCTTTATTGTATGTACACACATGATATATTAAAACATGTAAACAAAAACACATATGTGGCTGCAAGGATGTCCAAAGCACAGCAGTGGTGAGGACTTGCCAAGGCAGGCTAAGAGCTGGGGAAATAGGGCAGTTCAGGAAGATGGCTTGAAATTAGTGCTGGAAAATAACCATCAGAAGGGTTGGAGCAAACTCATTTGTGAGTGTCCCTGGTCTTTACCATCGAGCGTCCCTGACTTGATGAGTCCCTGGTCTCCTACCTCTGTTCACAAAGGGAAGGAGGACACTTGAGGGGACACCAGAGTGTGTCTGACACACGGTCTGGAAATGAAGCAACAGCCACTCCAGTATCCTGCAGTGTCACAGAGACGTTTTTCTTTTCATTTTCTGAGAGGTGCTGCAGCAGAAAACCAGATCTGCCTCCTCAAAGACTGTCATTCCCATCTGGAGAACATAATATTTGACCTGTGGGCTTAATTTGCTGTCGGTCTCCCACAACTCCCAGGAAGGAGCCTCCATTCCTTTTAACTTGAGGCTGTTACCTCTTGTCCAAATAACAGGTTTCCCAAGGCTTGTTCTCGAACCAGATGAGAAACATGAAATAAACGAATGCAAAATACAATCTTCTTCCTAACATCAACAAAAAACACTTTGAAGAGGGAATGCTTTGCAAGTGTTAATTAATAGGATTGTCATTGTGACTCCACATTGCCACTGCAGAGGAGTCAGGCTGCAAAGTGCAGTGAGTCACTGAGGACACACGTCTCTCTCTGGCTGTGATAGTTTTTTTTTATTGAGCATCTTGTTCTCAGCTGCTACTAGAAGCAGGAAATCTCTCAAAGCTGTGAAGAGCTGATACAGTTTGTGTCTTGAATTATTTATGCTTTTCCACCTAGTCCTGTGAAGAAATGCCTCCAGCAGCTCTTGTAGGGGGCCATTCCTGAATAAAGACTGAAACGGTTGCAAGGTTGTCACTGAGCAACAGAGGTAGTGGAGGCTGGGCTGGAGGACACCTCAACCTACAGCCTAGACTTCTTCCCCAAGCACACCAACCTCATGCAAGCACTTTCCTGCCTTGTCTCATCCTTTTCTGCGGACCCAGTAGAAGAAATTGCAGGACCCAGGGACCCCCTGCCTCTACTAAGTGTAGTCAAAGCACACCCCCACTAGTCTGGACTATGAGGAGCTTTTGTTTTTTTCCCTGCAAACCAAAAATACCAACTTCTTTTTTAAATATCTGGAAATAAACAGTTACATGATCCACTGAAATTCATAACAAAGGACAAATTGAATCCTTCATGCTGTGTAACAGCCATAAATAAAGGCTTTATGGCTGAGGAGTTGTAGGCAAAACTCCAGCAAAATTGGATTTATTCCCTTCCCACCCCCTGCACTATAAGTCTCTGGAAATGGGGGTTCCAAGGGCTTTTCTGACACAACATTAACTGCAGCTTCTTAAACCAGACTCCCTGCCAGTATTTACAGTTCATGTTCTGTGCATGGTATGTGTGTATATAACTGCACCAGCTTTTACAGTTGATTTCTCAGTAGTCATGTGAAACCAAAACAACTCATGGGCTGAGCTGAACTTGGAATCACTTGTGCATTTCTCTGATTTCAAAAAGAAAAAAAAAAAAAGTCTTACCTTGGTGTTAGGAAAAAGATCTCTTGATTAAAGTTGCTCCAATGTGGCCCAGCCTCTCTGAGTGTCATGGTCCTGCTCCCCAAAGCCACTGGCTGGGTCTCCAAGAGAACCCTGCAAGATGGATTTCAGAACCTGGTTGTACCATTCCAAAGCGAGTCGCTGCACACTCTCTTCTTACTAACACCTGGCCCTGCTTCTACTTGCTATCTGCTCCAAAACTTAGCCCTGAGGTGTCATGAAATATGTCTTTGGAGTAATGAACCAAGTCCTAAAACTGCAGTCCAGCCAGGCCATTCCTTGTTAAGGAAGAACAACTCAATTCAGTGGATTTAAGAGCTAGATTCTAATCAGGAGCCAAATATAGATCAGTAGTGGCAGTAGGTCACTGTGGGAAATGTATGAAGAAATGGGAAGCAAAACTCACATGTCAGTTTTGGATCAGCTGATCACGTTGGTTTGTGCTCCTTTCTTGCGTGCTTAGTATGTAGTCAAATATAGAGCTAAGATGAGGAATTTATTATATCTATTCTCATTAGGAAGTTGCCCAAACATCTCTTTTTAAAGAGACTGAGTAGTGCTTCTGCCCAAGGCAGGCAGATGTAGAGCCACCGACCGCTCTGCTCTTGTCTACAGCTTGTTACAAACGCTGAACAAAATGGCTTAAATTGTTGGGACCTGAGAAATGATATCTTTGAGCTCTGACCCTTCATAACCGAATCCAGACACTGAATGTCTCTGCTTCCACATATTTTATATGAAGCACCTGACACAGCAGCAACAAATAACTTGGGAATAAATCCAGCTGCCTGCAACAGTTCGCCTTCATTAGCCAAGCCAAAGGTCACCTTGCTGGTGTCACCAGCAGTGTCTGGCCACTACCGGGGCCATTGCCCACTCTGGATCTTAGTGAAGAGATCATGTAAAGAAAGGGAAGGTGGGGAGCCAGGCTGAAGGGCTCCCAGGGACTCTGTGGGGCTTTTTGCACCCCACAGTCACAGTGATATTCTAAACCTGTATGTGCTGCTTTGGAAATTTAGCACAACCCTGAAGCCCTGGGCTTGAGCCCCAGGTGCTGACATGCTAAAGCACAACAGATCCACTGAAGTCCTGGCATCTCCTCCTTTTTCTTAAGAGCTGCTTAAAATAAGCCCATTAGCCCAAAGTTATCAGCAGCACAGAGCTGCTAACTCAGGAGTCACTTCAGCTCCCAGGGAAGGGTAAGAGCATGTTTTTAATTACGGGCAAGCCCATGGACGTTGCAGTGGATAGAGGCACTCGACCCCTCCCAGTTCCAGGCACAAATGCTCCATTCCCCAAATTACTGCTGACTGGCCTGGATTGGGTTTTATTGCAGACAAGCAAGCCAATTCTTTGAGGGTGAGGTTAATTCAAGCAGCCCCATGTAGAGCTTTATCCTGCAAATGGTTAAATGCTTAACCATGCCTGCAAAAAGTAGTCAAGTGCAAAGCTGCCTTCTAAGGGTTTGTGAACCTCCTTTTCTTCCTAGTTTCTCCAGTATTTTTCCATGGTGGAAAAAAATGTAAAGGTGATGAACCTGACAATGGCTCGTCCTGTTTTCCTTTTAAATATAAAGCCAAACTCAAGCTGTTTAAGATTGTGCTGTCTTCATTTACAGAATTAATTCACACATCAAGATTCTATTAATTGGAGAAAACAGCAGATTTTTCCTAAAGTGGCAAACCTTACAATAAATAAATTTCAAAATATTAAAATTTAAAAGTGTGCTCCTGTTGCCTGGACAGGAGCAACAAACCCTTTGAAAACCCATGTGCACACTAGGAAACAAATCAGTGCATTAAATATGTTATCCAAAACTCCTGGACTTTCTTAGATGCTGGTTAAGGAATACAAATTCCACAGCATTAAGCAGGAAAAAGGAATAGATATTTTTATTTAAAACAGAGTAACTAAAAGTGGCCATAATAAACCATTTGTGTTGCTTTTGTACTTGGGTAATGAATGACTGTAGTATAAAGTACTCCTAGTTTTTGCCTCGAGGTCTTGTCAATCATTACCTGATAAATAAAAACTTCAAACAGGCTCCTTTTAACTTAATTGGGCAAAATTTCTCTCTGAAGGAGAGGCTGAATACAGAGAATAATGTGTTTGTGGCAGCAATGGAAGTCAGCAAGCAGGGTATTTGGATGGAAGCATAGAGAAGATGCAAATTCTGAACTCAAAAGAGGAGTCTTTGGGGGTTTTTATCTGTTCCCATTGCAGGCAGAGCTGCAAGGACTGAATCCAGCAGCAAAGGAAATCCCCCAGCCCTTGGCCTTGCTGCTGAGCTGCGCTTGCCCGAGTTCTGCTCTCCCTCTCTGGTTTTAGGTGTTACAGCTGACACTTCCATAACAATCAGAAATCTTAAAATTACACTAAGGCTTATTTAAATCATTATTTTTTATTATATGAGCATTGGCAGCAATGGAGGCAGTTTCCTGCGTGGGGACAAAAGGGTCCTATTGTCAGTACTGGAACAGATCTGAAACAGCTCAATTAAGCAAACATAACATCCTCAAAGTCTGGCCTGAAAGGAAGTTAAAATAACTGATCTATAAAATGTTTTAAATGTGCTTTAAAATGTCATTACTCAGATAAATTTAGCTGTTTTGAAGCTCGTTCACTAGAGTTTTATGGCCCTGCCAGTTTATGGCAGCGCATGTATTGATGTCAAGAATTCCTCTTCCAGAACAGTAGATGAGGAGACAAAGCCACGGGAGTGCTGCAGACCAAGGGGAGGCTGCAGCCGGCTTGGGAACAGAGTTTTGGCTCCCAGGCTGGGAAAGCTGCTCCAAAGCACATCCAGCAAGTTGTGTGTATTTGTGGCAGAGCTGGAAACCAACTGATATTTCACGATATAAGGCTGGACGTGTTGAAGTTAGTGGTAAAGCTGCTGTTGGCTGCAAGACTGGCCCTGCAAAGCAGCATGATTGATTTCTTTTATTTTTCCTCCCCTTTCTGGCACTACCCTTGACTTACACTGGATCTAAATGCAGAGAATTGGGACCATAATGAGAAATACCGGAGGATCCTTCTTCTAAAATTAGTCCAGGCCTGCAGAAGCCGAGGAGGTATTGGTTTAGCTCAGTAAAGGTCTTTCCACTGATGCTTTGCTGGACTTCCAAGCAGTGCACAAAGCAAATTTATTTATGAATTTGTAATTGCTTGTGGAAGATGGCAAATTAACTCCAAAATGCTGATGATTTAATCTTCTGGCTCAGCAAATACATCTACATAAACTGGCACTACTTTGCTCGCAGGTCAAAGTAAACAAGAACCCCAAAATTGCTGTTATGCCCCGAAGATACAAAGTTTAGTTAATAAGAGGGATTTAGCCCGTTATTTTTTTCAGCTGCCTCCATAGCAATGCAGTGTGGTATCCACAGTAGGAAACCTCATGCCAGCAGCATCTCTGAAATATGCTAAAACAATCTAAATTAGAAAATGTCAGCTTCTTGGCTGATGTTTCTTTGGAGTTTCTTTCTTCCTTTCTTGTGCCTCTATAATTTTATTGGGATGACTAAATCTCTGAACTATGTTAGCAGTAAACAGAACTAATTTACCCCCTGCTTCTTTGAAACAGCTGCTGACAGCTGCACTATAATTCAATCATGGATCTTTGCAGTGCAGACTGCAAAACACATTCATATTTTTTGTATTCTTCCCTCCCTGTTGTATTTGGACCAAAGGAGTTGCACCAAATAGCAACATGTGCTGGGTTTGCCCGTACATAGAGATTGAGCTACATGAAAACAGAGGCTCAAGATGAAATATTGTCCAGCCAAAAAGGTTCTTTGAATATCAGGAGAATAACCACACAGATACACAATGTCGTCGGGATATCTTTTGTAAAGTTGCAATGATTTATTTTACTAGTTCGTACAAAAAGGCTTCTGACAACTGCTCTAAGAAAAGAACCAGAAATGTGTATGCATTTTTGCCAACTGTTAATAAATATCTTCTTAAATAAGGAAACAAATGTGTTTAGGAACTGAGAATCATCTTTCCTGGATGTGATTGAAAAGGAATTCAGAGATGGAAATAAATAATTCTTCTTCCGCCTGTGACAACTATTTACATAAAAATGTACAAACAGTGAAGCTGATGTTGAGCCTAGCAACAGAAATCTTGTTATTATGTGTAAAAACAACAACAAAAAAACCAAAACAGAAACAATCCCCACATAATATTTAATATATGAATCCTATACAGCAAGATACTGTGGTCCAAGTTAAAAATGCAATACACCAACACAGTGACCACCAACACTGAAACACCCAAAAGAAACAACTACTCCTTGACTACTAAATAGTGGAAGTTTAGGCATGATCAGCTTTTAACTTTCTAGGCAGCACCTTCACTTCCTTTAGGAGGTGTATATACGTATGCAATGTCAAAAGATGCTTCCCATCAATGTGACTTCAATTCCCCAGCCTAAATAAGTGATGCACTGAGGGCAGTTTTGGCTGTTTATCAGGACATGGTCATGTCTGCAGGCTCTGCAGGAGCATGTCTGCATGTCTGCAGGAGAGATGGTCTTTTGGCTTCAGCTGTTGTCCTGCCGTGGGGCTGCCTGTAACTCTTTGGCCAAGGTCTCACCTTGGGTAGAGTCCTGCTGGTGGAACGTGCCTGATGCAGCCAGGTTGGTCCTGCAGAGGTTGGAGTTGCCCGGGTAGGATGCCAGACACATCTGCCAACGTAGCAACTGCTCACCCAGGCCCCGCTCCAAAACCTACCGACGTCGTGGGGGGACTTCCACTTTCCCATCAGCCTAACCCTGCTACTGAGAAAACTGCTGGGAAAACACCAATTGACTTAGATGAGATTAGAATTAGACCATCATAAACAAGTTTCCAATTTATTTCATAGGCAGTAGGAGTTTTTTTAGTTCCTTTGCTTATTCTTTTTAAAGTGAGGCATCTGGTCTGGATTTGATCTGTGACTTAAAGGGAGAAGAGCAGTGAGTGATGTCCCGAATGGGGTGGTTGTGTTCATTTATCTTCTTTCTCTAACTCTCCTCTAAGGCAAAATACAGAGCCAAGTTCCCACTGCAGCTACATTGCTGAGCAGAGACCCATCTCCAGGGATTTATTATGTCCTGGACCCATCTGTTGGAGGTTTAGGTTTTTGAAGTTTGGAGATTTAGAGCTGGGTGTGCTGCGGACCTGTTGTTTTATTGGGCAGAATTTTCTTTTTATCCTCATGGCGAAATTTATGCCAGTCCTCCTTTGGTAACCAGCCAAAGTGGGGAATTGGTTTGTGATTGGTTGCTGCAACTTTGTATTCTTCTTTGCAATAACTTTAATAGAGTTTTAATTACTTAAGTGTGATGTTTGTGTAACCTGTGACTTTTAAAGAAGGAAAAACAAGAGCCTTGAGGGGACATTTTGTTGCTTCTGGTTTCAGCTTCTTGGGGGCTCTTGAAAGGGATTTTTTTTTGTGGGTTTTTTTGAGGAGAAGCCAACAGAGCAGAGGGTTTATCAGAAGCACTGCCCCTGGGAAGGAAGGTTTCCCAGCTTGTTTCTAGTCTGTGTGGTACTGGGTGTATGCCCCAGCTTACAGCACCTTCTGCACTTGAGCCTTCATGTTCTCCAAAAAGTGCTGGAACTTGTTCCCCCAGTGAAGTCAATGGACATTTTCCAAACAGCAGTGGGATCTTTAGCTGGAGTACACAGCTCCATAACTGCTTAGGATACCCCAGCTAAAAGTTAGGTTAATCTCTGTTTCTCAGCATTTTGCTGCTTCGTGTTACAAATTTATAGCAAATTCAAATACTTTCTGGTTGCAAGAGGAAATTTCCTTCCCTGTCGATAATAAAAGTATGCCCCAGAAGTCCTGCTCTTTGGAATCATTTCCTTCAGTTCTTTTGCTTGCCAATTAATTATTATTTTCTTAGCCTGGTCCGTGCTTTGAATTTGTGTAAATCCACATCCAGCTTTTGCTACTGTATTTTAAAACTGGAAGTTGCACGTAATTATCTTTGGTTTTGCTCATGAAATTGAAGCAGAGGGATGGAAGTAATAATTCTCTAACAAAATACCTGTTCACTCCAGGTATATTTTGTTCAGTTATTTTATTGCAAACTGTGTTACAGGAACTACACACACTTATTAGTCACAGCACAGTCTCACCTCAGATAGATTATTACTGTTTAACTCACAATCAACACTGGTGAGTTTGCAATCTTCAGAAAGACTCATCTGCAAAAGTATGTATTGTAGGAGCCAATTTTGTAGGCAGATTAGGTTTTAAACCGTTTCTCTGGCTTGTTTCAGTTTACAAGCTCATTGTCTGCAATAAACTAAAACAAAATGTGTTCAAATGCCACTTTAGATCCAGAAACTGTTCCATTGTCTGATCTTTCAGAGGCCTGGTCCTAAAAACTGTTTGGGATTTTTTTAAACCCATGGCTGGAGCGCTAAAATTTTCCCCTCCCCCACATAGCCATACAAACCCACTCTTTACAAATAACTTTTTTCTTCCTTCTTTTTCTTTCCTACAAGTCTAATGACAGCCACATGCCCGTACCACCATGTTCCTGTATTTTTTTAAGATAACATTGGAGCTGTCATCAAAGTAGAGCACTGAGATGGCATTGAGTTGTGTAGGAGCACAGCAGGGTTTCGGCACAGTCTCTGGGTTTATAAAGTGAACCTGGGGAATGAAAGTAGAGGCATGTTAGGATTTACTTCTCCCCTCTCCTCCCCCAAGTTTTTCTTTCCCAGAAAACCTTCTGTCTGTCCCACGCCCTCACTCGGACATGTTTGGAACACCTGGCTTTGTGTACAAACATCTTGAGATGTCCCCTGCGTGTGCGGAGGCTGACGCATGCGCCCAAGGCTGATCTAGTTGGAAATCTTTCAGTGAGGCAGGTTTTCATTAGAAAACTCCCATTTGTCAGAGCAGTCAGTGTGTTCTGCAGTGGGTACCAGTTACGATAAACTCTGTGGGATGTGTGGGTGAGGTTTTGTTAAAAATCCTTTCAGCCCTGGACAGGGGACCCTGTCCCCGTGCCCAGCAGCACCAAGACCCAGTGGGGGCCAAGGGATCCAGGTCCCCTGTGCTCCAAGATGTGGGACCTCCAAGGTGAAGGGGGTAAAAGGCAAATAAAGACAATCTACCAGGAGAAAAACATGTAGATATTTCATCCCTTGGAAACAGTTGCTTCTAGTTTCCCTAACATTTTTTGCAATGTTGTCTTTAGATATGCACAGGACATGGGATATCGATGAGAAGGTACAGTGAGCCTCTTTGTGCCCTGCAGATGTGTGCAGGAGTCCTGGAGCCCAGCTGGGTAGGGGAAGGTGTCCAGGCAGGCAAGTCAGCTGGGGGTGCAGTGGCTTTGGTGACACAGCTGGGCTGGGTAGCCCCAGCCAAGAGTCCCCCCCAAACACAGGTGCTGTGTCACGAGCTCAGGGCTCCCATCTGGACAACTTTGCACAACTTCATAAAGTAAATACACAGCCCAGCTGCTCTGTGCATGTAACTCTGGGATTCACTGACCCCTTCCTCAGTCTGCCCCCAAATCCACATTCAGTGGATCCTTACAGAGCTCTTCCAAGGGATGCTGATAGTGGGTCTCACATCTTGCTCTTTCATTTCCATGCAGTGGGACTAAACCCCCATCATGATGTCTATCATAGGGCCCTTTCAAAGCAGAGAGAGCATGTCAATGCTTGCAGCAAAGACAGGGTAATTTTTAGCCAACTATTAATTCAGGCCACTTGGCCAGACATGTTGAGCAGATTCTGCAGGCATTGTATGAGCTAATGCAGACCTTCCTTCTTAGGTCTTAGAGCCTCTTTTGTGTACAAACTTCTTTCTGAACAGCACTATCAGATATAACCCTGTACCAGGAGCTACAGTGCACCTACCAGTGTCTGTACAATGGCATGGTTTGTAGCATTCATGTATGAGTTCAACGGGAAAGCACATTCTCCTTCACAGTAATAGGCAGCGTAGCCCTCCGGAGCGATGATCCAGTCCTTGAGTAAATTGAAGCCATTAGATTGTGGAGAAAGACAGAAATACTGTGCAGTGAAACAAAAAGCCAACCAGCACATAAACCTATCCATTCATACATCCATGTACAGTTGCAGTGGCCTGCAAAATAAATATCTGGCACACTGGCTTTTTTAATGCTCTCTTATAGCCCTCTAAAGCAGCTGCTTTTCCTGGAGGGACACATTCTACTTGGCAAATGTGCCCATATTGTAGCTGAACATCTGGGTTTAGTTGTTTATCCATTCAGCAGTGTCCTCCTGGCTGTCCACAAGGATCACTTCACCCAGCACCACAAGAGAGATACAAGCTTTCAGAAAGGAATATGTGTTTAACCAGGTCTAAAAGAACAGGTAGCTGAAAAAGGAGAGCCTTCAGCAGTGCCAGGGCCACAGTTGCTCAAAAAGACCTAAGGGTGTTGAGTTTCCAGCCAACCTCATGCTAAATATTTGTATACACAACTTAGCAGAAGCACTGAAGCGTGCTAAAGGCAATATACAATTTTTTCGCCCTGAGAATTATAAAAAAAATCCAGTTATTGGCTCGATCTCACTACTCAGCTGGATAAGTGATGTGCAAAGGCACCCCAGTGACACACAGCCCTTACCTGCCACCCCAGGTCCCTGAAGCTGACGTAGAGCTCGTGCTTCTTGCAGGCCTGTCTCTGGTCACTGCTGCTGTTCTCTGCATGGGGAGAATGGGTGGCCATGAGCTTGGGCTGCCCCAGCACCCACAGCCCCCAGCAGGGAGTGAGGCATTGCTGCTCATCTCTTGCACATGGGGCGCCTTTTTAACCATTTCAATTTTAGTCATAAAATTGCAGCATTTAACACACATGAAATGCCCTTCTGGCTTCTTGTGCAAAGCCAGAAAAGGTCTGGGAAAATAGCTATTTTCTTTTTCCTTTTTATTTTTTTCCCCTGACCTCCTAGTAGCAACACACAGATCTCTCTGATTATAGTCTACGACATAGAAGGACAACCTATGAAAAGAGTGATGGGGAAAGGCACCCTTTACCTATTTGCTAAATTCCTGCCTTTGAATCACTGCTGATAGTTGCACCTTCAGGTCTAAAAAAGCAACATGGGACGCTAAAGTAGTGTAGAATCTGCTTTTCTGTCCAGTGCAGCTGGATCCAGACTACAGACTCCTTGCAGTGGCTGATAATGATGAACCAATGAATAAAATCTGAATCATGGAACTGAACAACCATAACTCTTCATGCAGTTTTGAAACCGTGTGCCCATCCTGGACGTGTAGCCTGCCTGAGCTGGAGATCCAAGTAGAAGTACCACAAAGAATGGCTTGAGCAGAGTTTTTTCATGGAAAGGCTTGTCAGGCGTTGGAACAGGATGCCCAGGAATGTGGTGGAGTCACCACCCCTGGAGGAATTTGGCACTTAGTGCAGTGGTCTAGCTGTGAGGTGGTGATTGCTCAAAGGTTGGACTCGATGATCTTGGAGGTCTTTTCTGGCCTTAATGATTCTGTGATTCTATAAAAATACGACTTCAACTCTTGTTGTTGGAAGCTGTGTCTTCCTTTTTCTCCTGCCTCCCACAAGCTCTCCTTCCATTCAGTGAGGCTCTCACAGAAACAGAGCTGGAATTTGCTGCTGCCTCTGCAGAGTGAGCCCTGTGCTGTGGCTCCTGCTGGGATTGTCACCAAGGGCCTGTTACTCTGAGGTATCACATAATTAAGCCACATTTCTATTTCAAATGCCTGATGGAGTTTTCTTCCATATTAGGAAGCAGAGCTCCCCCCAGAATAGCTGTGGTTATCCTAAGAAAGAATAGGTTTTCCTCTTCCATGCAAGACTTTTGGGACTACTACACTCTTTGGGGGCTAAACTTAAAGTCATAAACTCTGAATATGGACAGCCTTTGGATTCAGACCCTCTGAAATATTGTTTTCATGACTTACTCATTTCTTTAATGTAATTATCTTCTATTTCAAAATGAGAATTTATTTCATGTGGGAGCAACAGAGTTCTTCTGGTTAGGTGGGTTTTTTTTCATTTGGATTAAGAAATCCCACAATTTAACGTTGCACCAACGAAACATTCTTTTTCTAACTTTTTTGAAATAATCCCTAATCCCACGCAGTTTCAAACCAACAACTGAACACTAGTGGTGGACCAAAGGGGCAACAAGCAGATGTCGTGGGAGAAACTGTTCCCACGTTATCCCACACCCAGAAACACAGACCCAGCAACCCACAGCGTACCTGCAATGTTTGACACCCGGAAAGCTTCCTGGTTCTTTGGCGTTTTGGATCGATTCTGGCTCCTCTGCTTCCCTCCCGTGGAGCGAATACTGCGGAGATGGACCTCGGTGGCTTTGAAGAAGGCGACAGTGAAGGGCTGCTTGTTCTGAGGGCCGTGCCTTCCGATGAGACCCGCCAGCTTGGGGTTGATGCTTTGCCCTTGAAGCAGAACAGACTGATAAGAGGGGCTGCAGCAGCTTTTCCAGCACGGTCAGGATAACAAGGAGGAGAGCTGCTGGCTGCTAAGGGTGATTCCTGTAGGCATTGATCCACCAAGGACCTGGACTTAAATGGCAAAGCTGCTTCTGACAAGAGCAGCTCAGCACAGCTAAACTTCATTTTATACCTGTGTGTAAAAGTTACATAAAATAGCCCTATATATAATTATTTTACCCTAAATCCGCTTAGCATTAACTTTTCCTGCATTCTTTAGAGGGGTTTCTTTAAGTTCACCAACCTATAATTTGAAGTGATCCTATAAAAGGAACCATAAAACTCAGCCCATAGGAACACTAAATTCCCACTGGAAGGTTATTAACTTAAAATAAAAATGCCTTGTATGGAATGCTGACAGAGTTCCAGATATACCTTAGTTGAAAAAAATCAAATGTTTAGAGACATTTTGCTTATTGCTGCATCTTGGCACTACCATATCTGATTGCTTTGTTGCAAAACTGCTGGTTACCATCCACGTGTCCTTCATCTTGGGCTTTAAAATAATTTGATTTTTGGTAAAAGACAATTAGGTGGTTTCTCTGTAGAATTAATTATTTACAAAAAAGGCAAGGAGAGGGTGGCAGTGGGAAATTTAATATTTCCCCCTGTTGCCTCCAAAGGATGTCTGGGTGCTGCTGTGAAATGCAGGAATGATATCCAGGATTATTCTGTTCCAAGCTACTGAGTGCTGCTGCTAAATCCAAGTTATGTTAATGGCTTTTGTGATCCTTTGCTAAGGACAGAGCTGGGCCTTGTCAGCCACAAATCAAATGTGCCAAAGGACAGCTGACACTTTCCTGGAGAAGCCCTGCAAGGCAGCCTGGCTGGGGAGAGCAGGAAATGGGCTCTCAGTCCACTGACAGAAATATCCTTACTCTGCTAGTTTCTGACTAATGTGTGAAAAGAAGCTGGTAACCTAAAATATTTCTCGGTGATATTCTATAGCTGCTCTTTTTAAGATGAGTAAAGTAAATGTCAAGGCTTACAAATTATTGTCTTTCTGGCACTGTTTTTGTTTTTCCTCTTGGATCTGTCCAAAAGATTGGTAAATATGACAGACCCAGAAAAGGGGACTCTAGTCAAAGCTCAAGGCCAAGAATGGACCAGCCTTGACTGCAGCCTATTTTATGTTTTTCTAAAACCATGAGGAAGTTCCAAGATCAGTAGATGGGATTTGTGAAGAGGGCTGGATCAAGAGGTGTTTAACAGGACCCTGGCAGCAGGAAAACTGCCTGGCATGGCCAGGTCTCACAAGCAAGATACGGCAAAACTAATCTGAGGACAGGGCAGCAGGAGAGCTTCGGTGAAAAGAGCAAATACAGAAACTCCTGGCCGTAGAATTATATGTGGACACTCATCAGCAACTCCTTCACCTTCTGCTTAAGCTTCTTTCTGGAAACTTGTCCAAATAGTTTTCATTTTAAACATTTGTGGCTGAGCCCACAAAGTGCTTAAGCAAGCAGTCAATGTTAAATATATAAGTAGTTCCACTTGTGCTCAGGCTTTGCCAGATCTGAGCCTTATTTCCTGAAAACAAGCTCACCTGCAGGCATTAGAGCTCACTGAATGCTGCCCCTTCAAATGAGCCTTTCTGCTTCCCAAAGCTGTTTAAACTAGCCCACAGCTGTGGCTTTTCCAGTGTAAATTATTTTACCTTTCCCATGTCTCTGAATAGAGCAGCAGTATGCATGAGGGGACCCAGCTTCATCCTGATGTTTAGTGGATTTGCACTAGAGCAGCAATAAGTGTCATTTGACCGGTCAAATACCAGTGTAACAGCAACACATCACATTCAAGGCCAGTATGGTGGCAGTGTTGCCTTAGGGGGGAAAAAAAGGTAATGCTCTGTTTGTGAAGTAGTATATTTCTTTTTAATTGAGTTGGGGAAAATGCTCTTTCTACCTTTCCTACCCACCCAGAAAGCAAGGTTAAACACAAGGACATGTGTGTAATCACCATTAGACAATGAAAAACTTGTCCCACAAAAGCAGTAGCTGTGCTCATGAACCAGAGGGCACAGCTTCATCTGCTCTTCTGAAGGTGATTTTTTAATACTGTCAAAAGTGGGATCCTAAGTACCAAACCAAGTAAACCCAATCCATGTGCTGCTGCTGAGAAGGGCCCTGTGGGTGCTGGGCTGAAGGCTACTGAGTCACTCAAGCATTTCTTCTGCTGTAGCTGTTCCCTGGTCTCAGGAATAAACAAAACCTCTTTGATTCTACCTTTATTATACATGTTGATAGACTTATTTGGCAAGATTATAAAGAAATACAAAGATCAGTTAAATTTGCTTATTTTGTATCAGTTCATCTGGACAGTGCTTGTGATGTCAGATTTTTTTTAAAATAACTATATTTGCTTCGTGATTACAGAACTCTATCTGTAACAACAGATACAAAGAAAAGTTGGGTTTGGTTGTGTTTTGTTTTTCTAATTCACTTAAAGCCTTGGGGATTGCCCAAGCATATAGTGTTGCATCAAAATCCTGCTGTTTGCAGCATATGATTTTCGTATGAAGTCCAGGTGTTAAAAGCAGCTTTTTTTGTTAGTGCACGCAATTGGTCTAAATCCAAAATGAAACTTGGGGAGCAAGGAAGGACATGTCCTTGCCATTCAAAATAGAAAGAAAAATTCATGTGTATGGAGGAGAAATGTGAGTGCAAAGGTGTGCTGCCAAGGAAATTAGTTACAGAAGACAAGCAGACAATCGGGTCCTGTATCTCTGTATTTACTTACTAAACACTGCAGTTGGATTTTCTAATTTTTAATGACAGGCTGATTAAAGTATTTTGTTAATCTGTTTGGAGAAAGCAGCAAGTTACTTTGCAAAGTGTTTGAAAAGGGGTTAAACTTGGCTGTCATTTTGCTTTACTGTTCTAACTTTAAGAGTTAAGATTAACTCGTATATCAGGTTGAATTTGACTCTTTATACAAACATGTCTTTAGGGTGGGGACCACTAACTTCCATGGTGAGGCTCCTTCTTTGTGTTTGGGTTTCTGCGTTCACCGATCACTCACAAAGGGCAGGTTAAAACCAACCCTGTGCACTTCTCTGTGCAGGTCTCACATGAGTTAAATCACCCTGTCATGTAAATGACTCTGTAGGTTGCCTGTTTCAAAACTACTTTGCACAGTCTTTATGCAAAATGCTACTTACTGGAAACATGCAGAATGTTGCATAAAAGCCAGGAGCAAGTGATATCATAGACACAGTTAGCGGAGAATGAAATTATGTCCTTAGATAACTACATCCGGAGTATTTATAATTTTGAGCTGGTTTTTGCTCAACCATTCCTGTGGGGCAGCCAGGCAGTTCCAGGTGGTCCCAGGTCCTGGGAACCCCCAAGAAGATCCAGGATACTTTGGTTTCCTTGCACAAGTCTCCAAGTGAGCATGAGGGATCTTTATGTTAAGACAAAGTAGCGTGACTTTTTAGTTAAGACCTGATTAGGGAAACTCCCCAGCTGATTCTAAACACATCCTTTCTGGAGATGTTTCAGAGCCAGGTCTTCCCACTCATTCCCAAACCTCACAGATTTGTACCATACACTGCAGACCTTGGAATCCAGACCATGCATGACTTTACCAGTAAGTTCTGCTGCCACAAAGGAAATTAAAATGGTTCCTAGCTGTCTTCTGAATTTGAAAGGCCTTCTGTGCCAACTGACAGCAGCCTTCTACATCACTCAGTTGTGTCTTCTTGCACATAGCAAAATTTATTCCTCTCTCCTTGACTGGATTGCACTACCTGCAAATTAGCCAAGCAGCATATTCTTACCTTGATGGGGATGTGTACACAGCTAATACTGGAATTACTGCAGGCAGGTCACCAATCTGTTACAGCATCTGAGTACATCCTTAACCTCAAATATGTCTAGGGGCTATTTTTTTAATGCTACTATTATTTCCACCTTAGGCAAATTCAGGAAAAACGTGCTTAAGAAATCCTGTTCAGAGGAAAGAGTGATGAATGCTTAGGGCTTCCCCTGGCTGGGACTCAGGTACCTGAGACAGAGGCTCATTGATTGCAGTTGGTGTCTGATGTCTGACACTCACCATCAGTGCCTTCCACGGAGAGCTGTAGGCCAAGGTTGTGTTGGGGATTCACCACCCAGTGATTGCTGGTTGCAGTAATGTCAAACACCAGCCACCCTTCCTCTGCAGCCCAGATCGTTCGAGAGTCGAGCAGGAACAAATCTGAATCCCTGAAAGAAAAGAAGCATAATTCCCATTTACCCAGGCTTTCCACTGGAGTCTCTTTAGGCAGTGTCCTGGGTCAGCCTTTCAGTGATATCTTGCCCTCAGATGAAGCTTCTTTTCTCTTCAAAAAAGGGAGAATGGCTTGAAGCAGATTTGAGGTGGTTTTGGGTTACTTTGCTGTTACAGTTACCCTTAGAGCTCCTGATGCAGCTTCAGAAAAAAGGCTTGCCAGGCACAGATCTGCAAAATTACTGTTTGCATATGTAAACCTGGTAATTGGGCAGACAATGCTGCTCATTAGCCTTTCCACACATAATTTTCTGACTTTTATGCATAATTGTAGCACTGGTGCAAGCCAGCTGGAACACTAGTGTGCATATATTAACATAGGTAATGGTTTTTTAAATTTGTTTGTCTGACGTTACAGATAACTGATTGAGACTGCTGCACTGCTGTGGGTCACAACTTTCTTTCAATTCATGGCTTGTTTTTTTTAATGATCACCATTTAGTTACTCCAGGTAAAGAATTAATACAAGAAAATAAGACAGATCTGCAATACAGAGCATTCTGTGCATTTGAAGGGTGAAATCAATCTGGATTTACAAAATGTTTCCTGGCAAATTTTTGAAAAATGAAAACTAGAAAACGACAGGTTCTGTAAGGGAAAGAATGTGTTATCAGAAATCAAGAAAGAGATAAAACTTAGATGAAAAAAATGCATAGTGGTGCAGTTCCTTCATAAAAAAGACTTTACAAGAAGAACAAAGGCACACAGTGGAAGTGTCTAGACAAGCCCTGTAAGAGCTGCTTTTGTACCTACGGTGCACAAACACGGTAACTTGTTAAAGTGTAATTATATCCTTTTGAATGAAGAACTATCTCTGGAAAACCCTTTAATCATGTCCTCAAAGCTTAAAGAAAACCTTATGAATTTTGTCACTATGGATTTGTCAGTGCAAATATATATATTTAGCTTAGATTACACAGTGCCTCTTCTTTACATGGAATATCAAGTGATCAGAAATGAATCTGAGAAGTATTTGAGGCATAGCTTTTAGTGATTCTTTTCCCTGTGAGATACCAAGAAATTGGAGGCTTTTGTCCCACACAAAACAGAAATGGAGGGGGTTTTGTAATGCTTTTACTGTCTAGCTTTGCTTTCAACCTTTGTGAGCCAGAGAATATAAGAGATGATGCATTTCATCCGTGAGCTAATGGGTGTCACTGCCTCTGACTCCGTGATGGCTTAAATGAAGTTAAATTTCTGAAATTGGTTCCTGCAGAGCACCTGAGCATATGGCCTGGGGTGTGTAAGAGGATGACTCTGAGTTTCCTCCCTAAAGCAGGATCCCTTTGGATACCACACGGCTGAATGTGCAGATCCAGCCAGTGCTGCTCAGGGTGCAATTAGTGCTTTCTTTTAAGCAAAGTTTTGGGTTGTGGGAGAAGCCCTTCATCAGAATTGAACTTGCTGAAACGCTTGCTACCGAAAGGGGATCCTGTGGGGAGTGTTTGGGCAGCCCAGGTGGATGGCTCAGGAAGGGGCTGTGGTGCAGTGATGGAGAGGCTCAATGCAGGTGGTGGGAGCTGCTCTTCAGAGCTCAATCAGCTTTGCTGGGTGCCCTTAGGAAAACTGAAGTTAAATAATATGGATAACCCCCTCTCTCCATAAACACATTAGTTACAGGAGTGCAAGATGCTTGAACTCCAACGGGGCGACAAACTTCCTGGGGTTTCATCCCCACCCAGGAGCAACGGCCCTGTTCCCACAGCACATGACACAGCAGTGTGGACATCTCCCACCCTTCCCTGTTTACAACACACTGAACAACACACATCCCAGAGGAGCCAGGGATGAGGGAGTAGTATGGATTGGCCCGTTCCAATGGCTGAGGCCAAGTTTCCAGAAGTAAAGAGTTTTTATATTCACGTACTGCACTATTTAAGCATGGCCCCCAACTGGAAGTCATGATTCACACAAGGTTTGGTTCATAGGGACTTGGCTTGCTTGGTTTTCCCCCTTGTAGTCTGCAGGTTGATGATACTAGCAATAATGATAGTTTTTTTGTTTTTAGCTACTGCTCAACTGCAGTATTATTACTCAGAAAACCCAGCCTTTAAGCTTCCCATGCTGACATGATGCAATCGGGGTAACCAGACAACATGAGGCATCAAGTACCAGGGTGAGTCAGTCTGGGAAATTGTATAATGCATTTGTTTTCCTGTAGTTACAGCAATGTGCAAACAATAGGCCTGGAGGGGAAGCCTGAAGTGAGAGAGATCAAAGGGACCCACTAAAGGGAAATGTCCTTCCCACACACACACTTGGAACATTTGGACCCCAAAAAAGCCCCAGGTCAGATGCTCTTTGGAGAAGTTCAAGCACTCCTGGATTAGCACTTTCCACTCTGGCCCACCAGCAGTGGCCAGGGATGGGACGCAAAACCTGACTGGTGTTGCAAGCAGAGGCTCCTGAGATTGACTCCTGTTCCAATGAAAAGAAACCTCTTGTTCTTTTAAAAAGAACAGCCTCCCTTTAAGTGGAAAGCCCTACTCTCCAAAGACGGGGCAAACAGTGTTAAATCACCAGCTCATAGACAGCAAGCTCTTGAGATATCATTGTTGGACAAGACATGGTAAACAAAGCAAAGAAATGTTATTCTGCTTAGACTTAAACAATATGTGCTCTGAGGGCTCACATCTAATGACGTGTCATAGGAGATAGTGCTAGTTAAGTCTAACTGATGTGGCTGGTTTGGGTTTTAGCTTTGAGATAAAGATCTAAGCACAAAGAGAAAAAGTTTCTGGTGCACATCTCACTCTGGTACCCTTCCTACCAACTGTACTCATAGAGTGTTCTTGGAGCAATGTAAATAATGGCTCTGCAACAAGGAGGCAGAAAAGCCCTTTGATTCCTTGGCCCTGCATTCAGTCCTTTCGTTTAAGAACTTCAGTGCACGTAAGAAACTGTACCGAGCCTTTTACCAGAGCGAGGGATAGGAAAGGCACATGATACTCCTTTTACAGAAAATTAAGATGGGACATGGAAATGTTAATGCCTAGATTAGAGTTACACAAATTATGAAATCTGGATCCAGACCACAAGTATGTTTTGTTGAGACCACATCAAAATGGCTCAGCGTTCAAAGTAGTGACATCAGCGGGAGTGTCAGAGCTTTTAGCAATGATAAAACACGGGGCTTTCAGCTCAGTTTTCTCAAGCATCAGGCTGTCAGTGGAGTCTGAGATGAGGACAGGAGGTTGGCACTTGTCTACTGATGGCTTTGGTAGTGTCTGGCAGCAGATGCCAGAAAAGAGAGTCATCTCCCATTAGAAAGCACTCCCAAAAATTTGTCTACAGGTCATATAACTGCTGTGTGGTCTGTGAAACTTCCTTAGTGAACTTGTTTTTTGGACTCAAGGGTGAGTAACAAGCATTGCAAAGTGAGGGTGGCTGGGCAGGATGCATGTGAGATCGTGTCTGGAAAGCAGCTGGAGTTATAGAGGTGGAAGGGCTGGAGCTGCCAAAGGGCTGTAGAGGGCTGGTGGCAGGAATGCAGTTAAGAAAAGAGATCACAGGTGTTTAGTGGAAGGGAAAAGGACTGGAAGAAGTGGGGATGAGGGGAGAAATAAGGGAAGACAAAATACAGAAAGGACGAGTAGAGTATTCTGGAAGGAAATAGTAAGGAAGAGTTACCATGTTGCAATATGGTAAAATAAGAGATTAACAACCGTGAAGCTTCATGAAAATAGTATGTATGGGCTCTTTGCCTTTTTGTTGGGGTACTTTTTCAATCTCTAGGATGCTGTTTGGTTTGAAGCCATAAACACTAGAAACATATCCAGAGATGAGAAGTGCAGTATCTCCCTTAATCACCTGCCTTGATGATTTGAGGCACGAGGAGAACACGGGCTAGGAAGAGAGATTCACTGAAAACATGAGAGTTGGCAATTATGCAATAGCAAGAGAACAGGAGATGAAACTGTATTTATAGGCTATAGTGGTGTGAAGTCTACACTGCTTTAGGACAGTTCTCTTGCCAAACAGTCCCTGCTTTAGCGTCTGTTTTCTTCACTCGCTTTCCCCATCCCCCTCATCAGCCCTGTTATTTTAAGCTGCTGGTTGACAAGTGGTAGTAAATACTAATGAGCACTTCCAAGTGGGATAAAAATAAATGAGAAGGAGGACAGGCAGCAGCAGCAAAGGCGACTCAGCAATTTTCATTGCACTGCAAGACAAGGTGATTTCTGTGACATGCCAGCACTCTGGGTTGGGAGCAGCTTTGGAGTCCTGGCTCACCTGGCCATGTCCTTGCAGCAGCCAGGCCAGGGCCACTGCCAGCAGGTCCTGCAGTCCCCTGCCTGCGTCAGGTAATCCACCAGCCCAAAGAGCACACTGAGGCTATCCAGTAGCTGTGCTGCTTGAATCCCTACCCAATAGTTTGAGGAATTATAGATATAACAGTTTTTTAAACAATAACCACACAGTGACACCTTGCAATAGATTTTGAACAGCTTTACAAATAGACAGTCAATCCTCCTGCTTCTGTTTTAAAGTGGGAAACACTTGAGGCATGGATATGTTGAATGTCTTATTGATTCAGCATGCAAACCACAGCCTCTAAGACAGGAGCATAATCCTGTCCTCTTGCTGGGTATTCTAACCATAGAGAGGCTGTTTAGATCACAGGCATGGTGCAAGTTTTCCAACAGGCAGCCCAAGGACAGAGTTAGGCATGGGGAGTTAGGCAATTCATGACCAGGTTTGAGCAGGTGGAGGGAGGAGAAGGCAGAGAGGGCATCCTGGGAGGGTTAGAAGACATCTGTTTGGATTAAAAACCTGCAGTGTCCAGATTTCAGTTTGCTCGGTGTCATTGCTTAAAGTCAGCTGCAGCTGTACAAAGACAAGCTTAGGAAAATATTTTTCAGACTTTCCTACTTTGAGAGGGCCCCAGGATCTCCCTGGGCCTCTCCCTGGCACGTTTGCAACACCCTCTGTACACAGACCTGATGCAAGCCCTCCTCCCACACCTTCCCCACGCCTGGGATCCCCTGCTTATCCTTCCTGCTCCTTCCCCACTGATAAAAGCCCTCTCCGTGCCCACAGGGGCTCTGTGGGGTAAAGGGATGTCCACAGCAGGAATAGTTTGCTGGAGGTGGTTTCCAAGGACTGGTCTGAAAGCTGACTGTACTGGCAGTGAAACAGGATCTGTATAAATTCTGTTGAATCTAGGGAAAAAATAAATTCACTTTAAAATTTCAGCAGATTCTTAAGTCTGTGTGTTTCTGGTAGCTGTGTTGCCTTTCCTACGCAGTGTTTGAGAAGGGTAGGATCTACGTCTCAAAGGCTGATTAAAAGTGGCAATGGGAGCTTGTTACTGAGAAGCAACACGTTTCCTAAATATGAAGCCTCTTGTAAAAACAGTGCTGAGAGAACTGAGGTTACACACATATCTCTGACGCTTCATATAAAGCGGTTTCTGTTCAGCATTGAGTCACTGTTCATTAGTGCATCACTTAGCTGAGCAAGAACCCACTGGGGTATGCAAAATGCCTCCTGCAGCTACTCAAGTGCCTGTGAAGAGCTGTGCCTTGTTTAGCAAGTTCAAGATTTGTCAGAAGTTTTGCAGGCTGCAGTGGCTTTTAGGAATGGTCTGAAGGAGATAACTAGATCCAGCTCTGCTCTTGGAGAGCTACAGGGTTTCCATGCTGAAGTTCCCTTGCTCCTTGCTGATAAATGAATACAGTTATCAACTGACTTATCTATAAGTTACCAAAAAAAATAATCAAAGCTATTGTCAGTACCTTCCTAGATGCTGTTGCAGGTACTGTCATGCTGCTGGGGCACATCATTAAAACAAACTCTTCCCTTCTGTACTGCACCATCCCTAGAACAATCACGCTGGTACTTGTAAAAGCTCCAAAAAAGAGGCACATCTGCTTCACGGGTTGGGTGGGCCTAAGCCTTTCTTAGTTACTAGAATTACACATTTCAACCCACAACATGCAAACAGACTCCAATGAATGGGAAAAGGGGTCTGGAGAGGGGCTTAGGTTTGATCTGGGTGCAGCAGTGGTGTAGTTTGAAGCACAAGCTAAAGCATTCCAGCTGCAAGTCAAACCCAGGAATGCATCATGGGAGATCTGATTTTTCTGCAGGGCTGGTAACATGAGCATTCAAATCATTCACTGCCTTTGAAGCCTGTGAAATCCATAATGGCCACAAAGTGAACATGTAACAACTACATTTCAATTACTAAAGGCTGGTCAAGTACCTGGTTTTATTCTCTCCAGTAACAAAACTCCCATCGACTTCAAAGGGGTTGGGATTCACTCTGCAGTGCGAGTGCTGGGTCCAATGAAATAGGAGATGCAACTCTGGGATGAGGTATTTCAGCTTCTGAAGGTGCAGACAGAAGGGCAGAATCGAGCTCTGATGTTGAGGGCAGCTATCCGGTCTGCATGTTTTCTGCAGCTTCAGGTTAATAAATTGAGGGTGATGCCTTGATTAACAATCTGCCCCAGAACTACATGGGTACTTTTGGAAAATATGCAGGTTCCTACCAACTACAGTAGGAGTTACGTATCCAGCCTGCTTCGCTGCTGTTAGAAATCCCACTGCATACCTGTGTGTCTCTTCTGCACTTAAATCCCTTTGAAATTCTTGCTTTGGCCATTGCTTACAGAGGTGGAGGCTCTGAGGGTAATGGATATTTCTTTTGCAAAGTGCTTCACAAACTATTTCATGATTCCAGTGTAAAAGTACCAAAGTTCATTTCTCTCAGGCTCACATCCATAGACTTTATTTTGCCATGTTCCATGCATAGATGCTCAGGATAAATTACCTTCAATACCTTGTAGCAAACCTTGTGCCCTGTGGTGTGTGTTTCCTAGCACTGGGATCTGTTTGCTTGCCCTCCTTTTCCAGGAGGGAGGAGATGGAGGCTTGAGCAGCACCTGGCTGCCCGATGGCCACCTTCAGCTCCCCCTTAAAAGGGTTTGTGACCACAACAGGGACTTGATGTCCTGCTGCTCAGCACCCTTCTAAAGCCAGTCCTGGCTTTGTAAAGCACTTTCCCATGCTTTTGGGTGAGTGAGCCATAAATACCAAACAGAAGTTGGACCTGAGTCACTGGATTTTGAGCTATGCACACGAAAGCTTTGAGAAATGTTATATTAGTCAAAACGTCAACTGTTTTTACAGTGTTTGTGATATTGTGAACATTTTTGTTCATGAATGTACTTGTTTGCCTAAAGTGAATAACTGATGCTGTGTGCCTAAAGAATGCTGCACATGCCTTTTTATGAAGGAAATGTTGCCAGTTTGAAGAGCTTGCCTTGCAATGAATTCATAGATTTGGAAAGGCCAAAGAGAATATTTGATCATTTAGCCTGGTTTCCTACAAACACCTGTCATAATATCTTCAGTCTGACAGAGATACAATTTCTATTAGCCTGAGTGGCATCTCATCTGCTACAAAGGGCAGGACTGGGCTCTCATTTTTCCTGCCAGGGTTGTTATGTGTCTGTCTGCCCACAACTGAGGTGGATGAGAGAGAGCTTCTGCCCTCTGTCCAAATGTTGGTACTGTTGAGGGAAAGGATTTCAGAAATAGTCAGCTGGGAGTGCAGCTGTTAGTCTGGAAAGACCTATGCCTGTATTTTACCCCGACAACAAAGTGCAGGCAAGAGATGTTGATGGTCAGATACCAACCTGTCTGAACTCGTAAAGTCATTAACTATTGAACTGCTCATACCAATGGTTTATTTGAACCAAGGGCACCATCACACCTCAAACTAGAGGCTCATCTGTGGTTTAACTGAAAATCCAGCCTTCAGCATGTCCCTTGGTCTCTTCGCACTCAAAGGAAACTATCCCTAGTCAGCCTCAGCCTGGGCTTTCCACCTGCACCCTGTGCTGTTCTGTGGCTCTAGAAGGTGTCCTGCTCTCAGCTGTGTGTGACACGATGCTGAGCTGCCCCTGGGGAGCCTGGCAGGAGCTGCTGTGCCTTGGGTCACTGCAACAGGAGCAGCACAGGCTTGGAGAATCCCACGTTTCAAATCTCAAAGGGCATTTTCAGCAATCTCCTGGGGGAATCCCACTGCTCTTGTGTTATCATAAGCGCACAGAGAGGGGGGAACCTTTTTGGTTTCCTGCTGGCCATTGTACCTGTGGAGCTCCAGGGAGAGGGATCCACAAAGCCAAAGGCGAGCAAACGTTTCCCTGCCTGCGTGGGGGAGAGGGTTTGGCTTTGTTTTGCTCTTGTTGCTAACAACGTCAGATGGGTCTGACTTTCCAGCCGGCTCGGGATGAGACAAACAGCCAAGGAAGCATCAAAGTGAATGGGTGTTTTTTGATCAACACTGGAGAGAGTTTGTTTTCTTTCTCCACTTGCCCAATGACACACTGACTTGGATGACTGGTCTGTGACAGAGCCGGGTGGAAAATGTCAGTGGAAAAATGCAGAAAAAGAGCAAATATTTTTACAAATGTTAGTGACAATATTTTTACCTTTGGTCAATCCAAACCAACAGGAATATTTTTTCAGGACATACTGTTCAAAACTCGCCATAGCCTGTGCCAAAATGTATGCAAAAAGGGAATATGCACGAACGCTCATTAAAAATAGTGTTCCTGTGGTGAATATGATGCAGTAAAATTGCATCTCATCTTGTGGCTGGAACATCTGTATAATTAGCAAGATTCCTCACCTCTTCCAGCCAGTGGTTCATGTATATGCCTGCACTTTGCATACATTTTTTTTGTCCCTTAGGAATAAGAATTTGTGGAGGAGACAGTTTGCAGAAACACTTTCTGCTCCACACAACTATCCTCAGTGGTACCTTGCCACTCTCTCTAAACAGAGTTGTAACCAACCTGTGGATGTACCATTGTAAAATGAAGGCACTAAATATCATTCTGACTCTGTCAGTAAGATTCCTAGTGGGCACCTACCTCACTCATCAGAATCTGAGGGAGAACTTCCTGGGCATCTGATGAGGAAGGTCATTTACTCCAACAACAGGTTTCTGGCATTCCCTAATACCCTGACACACTGGTTAGTGCCTCCTCCTCTGCCAACACATGTATTGTTTCTGCTGTTCCCAAGAATGAAAAGTTATTCCTGCAGGCTTGTACCTAAATAACCTATTTAAGAAATACAGCATAGCGAGGCTTCTACTTCTGGAAGGGCTTAAAAGAAAAAGAGAATAAACTGAAATGCTTATGGTAAGCAGGACATCTAATGGGTCCTGTGCACAGTTGTGGCTTGTTGCCTTCTCCTTTAAGGAAAACCTGGTTAAAATATATAGTTCGAATTATGGCTGTTTGATAAAAACAGAATCATTTTAGCACAGACCCCAAACCCTGCGAATAATTGTGTCGTTAGAAATGCCAGGAGAACTGTGAGTTTTAAGCTATAAAACTAGAATTTCAGATGTGGAAGAAAACATACCAGTGGTTAAATATTTTTACCATACAGCAAAACCAGCAGAAATCCTCACCATTTAAAAAAACATTGATAAAGTTTCCTGTCATGTTTCATTTTTTTCCCGCATTTTTATTAGTGCTTATAAAACCATAAAGCCAGAGTCCTGATTCCACTTTTTTCTTATCCTTTTGGGCTTTCCCCTTTTCATAAACCTAAATTAGGACTGTAGTATTATTATCCCATATTTAGTAGTCCTAAAGAATAACTTCTGACTAGAATGTGACTGTAAATACTTTTCATGTAAATAAATGCAATCTCAGTTTTGGTAGGATTTGTATGTAAAAGAAATATGTGCAAATGAAACTAAGTGCCTTGGATAGATGGTTTGGGATTGCTGATTAATTGGAACTAAAAACAGATGAGAAAATTGAACATATGTTCTTATTCAAGTTCCCGGGAGGATTTGTCAGGGAGCTTGGCATACATTAATAATTGCTTGGAATGGATTTAATAGCTCATCTTGTAGTTTTGCACATGCAAAACAATCAGTCAGTATAAAAAGCATGGTGTCATCTGTCTTTGTTAATTAGGGATCTCGAATGCCTTTGATAATAAAGGCTAGCAATTAAGCTACAATTCCAGAGGAAGCATTTGGTTTTGTCACTTCAGGATCCATAAGCAGCAGGCGGAAGCGGGGAGGACTTCCAGGAATCTTGAAATACTTTGAGTTTATGACGTTTTCCCGCACTAGCACATGGCCAGGCTTGTTGGCTCCTCAGCTACTGAGTGCTCACAGGGGTGAGAGTGCTGGGGATGCTCCCTGGGGCATGTGGAGGCTCACAGGGACCTCTCCCCATGTCACTCCACGTGGCAGCTGCGTGCTGAGATTTCACTGTACGAACCTGATGCCAAACCCAGGCGCTTTTGCTGATGGCACTAGTATTTCTAACAATATAAGCCATAACTCCCCGAAGGAACACACTGTGCTTGTGCTCTCATCAGGTTTTCCCTGTGGGTCACTCACCTTCCCGGGTGCTCCTGGAGGACCTGGTAGACGCTAATCTGGAAGGTTTCGTTGTCGAAGCGTTCGCGGATGTAATCCTTGTATATCCGGAACTCAGCAGCCGTCACCGCTTCCCCCTCTGGGATTCTGGAGAGATCAAACCTGAACTCTCGGTAGTGGCAGCGCTGATGGTGAAACTCTCTGTCATGCTCCACTGAAACAGAAAACAGCCCATTAGCCACCTGCTTTGTTCCCTTTCCCCTCGCCATCAAACACGCTTGAGAGTTGCCACAACAGAAAAGGGCAAGAATATCTGATTGCAGCATCTCACGCTGTCACTCGGTTCATTAAAGCACGTAGGAAATACATGACTTTATCTGGGCTATTATAAGCATATATGTGTTTATCAGAATCCCTTTGAAACAGTTTTACAGCTGGCTGGTACAGGGTGTGGGGGACTGTTGTGTTTTAATGATTTTTGGCAGCTTTGTGCTTGACAAGTGACTCTGGACATTTGCCACCAATAACAACCAAGCTGCTGTGGGAAGGAGCTGAAAGAAACAGATGGGGCTTTTCAGGAGTGCAGGTTCTTGGCCTGGCTCTGCTTCTGAAAATTACACAGGCATACACACATACCCACACACATATATACACAGATTCCAGTCCTCGAGGCTTTTCATGCCAGCGACCCACATTCGGTGCCAGCTGAATTCATCACAAACTCGCGGCTCCGCTCCGAAGGGTCAAAGCTTTCATGTTAAAGGATCTTTAGTGCTTAGGGTTGTGAGGCAAATGTTCAAAGTAAGGACCTTCTTTCACCTCCCAACCCTGACTGTGAAATAACAAGGAGTGCCAGAATCTTCCCAGGACAGTGTGGGGATGGTGTGTTATCCCTTCGAGTGACAGGCCTGCCTGTCCCCTGACGGACAGCTGATGGTCTCGTGCTTGTGGATACGGAAGCGGGGGGTCAGTGCTGGGAGGAAACAAAGACTTCAAGACAGTCCTCCAGCAAGGGGGAGGCGAGGTGTCAGTGCCCCAGCCCGACACATGACGCAAATCACCCTTCTTGGGACAAATTCCAAATTAAATAGACAAGTCGGACAAAGGAAAAGGGGGAAACGGAGGTATAAGGGAATGAACTGACTCGCCCAAGGTCACACTGCATGACATTTTAAGAGCTGAGGTTTGAACCAGAGACTTCCTATATGTCCCAGTCCTGTCGTCTGTCCACTTGACCTCTCTGCAGCTTGACTGCACAATTCAAGTAGTTAGCTCTGAGATTTCCTTGGCAAAGAATGCTTGTCTTTCTACAGGCCTGATTCTCTTCTGGCAGCAGTAAATCCATTGTGTAAATCCATTGACTTAAAGGGAATTACTCCTGAAAAAAAGGAATTTCAAGCAAGAGTCTGGAAAGTGTTATTTAAATTTACAGTGCTGCACGGTACAAATGTACATCAGCACCTCGTGGGGTTCTCCCCTGTGTCAGGGACAGAGTGTGGGGAGGCTCTGGGAACCAGGCTGTGTCCAAGCATGGAGCAGGTTCAGCACTGCTTTGCTAGCCAAGATTCAGCTGCTGGCCATGGACTCTTCCTCCTCTCTCACATCCCTTCTGTGAGGAGTCCAGGGCTCACAGTTTGCCACTGTGTGATTGCTGTTCAGGGAAATACTTCAGAGCTCTTACTCATAGCTGGGATTCATCTTAGAGAGTTTTTTAGGTATGAAACCTCTACACTTTCCAAGACAAAGGTGATTAAGTTCAGCAAATGGTTTTGTAGGTTGGGCAGTTACACCTCTAGCTAAAACATCTCATAAGCCTCACGGAGATCGTTCAGTGTCTCATACCCTGACGTGGGAGAATATTGTGAATATTCACCAGTGTCTGTAAAACATTTGGCAGGCTAAAACTGCCCTGGAAGTGCTAGCAAAACTATTAAATTTACCTCAATCCCTTTCCTCCAAACTACTCCTAACAGAATAAGATACTAAGAGTGTGATTTCAGTCTCAAAGGAATTTGTCTGCACCTAAATTATAGGGGGGAGGGAAAAACACTCTAATATAAAATAGCTCCTTTAACCACAGCTACAGAAGAATGACTATAATGCTGTGTGGTTTTAGTTGTATTACAGATAACACCACAGGCAGGGTGTTAGCAGTAGGATGTACCAATATGATTTGCTTCCAAAGACGTGGGAAGGCTAAATTTCCAAAGGTGGGTGTACCTTTTCAGTGTATATGTGTGATGACAACTACATCAGCCAACACTGGTCTTTAGCTGCACTTTCTACACAAGGTCTGACAACAAGCACACGAAGATGAAACTTTTTGGGGTGCTGCTAGAGTTCACAGTGATTTCCTCTGCAGAGCCCTAGAAAAAATGTGTCATATTAGTATGAAAAATTAACAGCCAGGGTCATAAAATAAAGAGCCTCCAAGTTTGAACTTTCCCATACTTTGCAGATGTTAGGATATAGGGTTTTGGCCTGAGCCATCTTTAGTGTTAAAGCAAACATTCCTGTGGCTATAGTCATTAAGATCATGAAAATATGTGGATATGTAACTGAAGAAAGAATCCCAAGAAACCCTTCAACTCAGTGTTTATTGTTTTTCCCCTTTTTCTTTGCACTCTGGACCTATCTGCTGACCCAGAAGTAACAAATCCTTTCAGAACTAATTTATGAGAAACACTGACCCTGAATCAACATCTGTTAGATGACTGCAGTAAATCTTATTACATAATTAAACACCAAAATCTATGTTAAAATAACGTTAAGGGTCTGACTTGAACTCATAAAAGCAAGACTCTTCATTATGAAGGCTGAAATCCTATCCCTAAGTCGTACTGCTGTGTGTTGGTATTTGGGAACATATGGTACAGTATATAGGATCGAGCACTTTTTGTAGACCCCAGTAATACCTTCAGCACAACAGCACGGGGTAAGCAGAGGAGCGCTCAAGGAGCCTGAGTTTCCTGGGTTTGATGGGTGTTAGACCTTTGACAATACTGCAACTGGGTCATTTCCAGTTAATTACCTGAGGAGTTTGAAGGGGGAGAGTGAAGGGTAGTGTTAAGGAAAAAAAAAGGGATGGGGGAAGTGGCATTTTAAGCGTTCAGTGAAACAGTTGAGAGAATTGCAGCGGCTCTTTGAATGTGACTGTAGTTTCTCCAGTAGATCTATAAAATCCATGATGCCCATTGACACAACATACCATAAGAATGTTTTGATCATTCTTGAAGGACTTAGTCCCAGCTGTTTGTCAGCCATTACATGTTATATGCTCCCTTAAAAGTCACCAAGCAATATGAATATTTGCTGGATTCGATTCAGAGCCCTTTTGCCCACAGAACCTGAACTCATGTTTGTTCCAGGTCCACAGTTCTTACAAATCACTACTACCCAAAGGCTTTGGTGAATGGTTTTAGCCCAGATCCTAATTGCAAACATTGGAAATTCCAGCTCACAATTCAAATGCCTTGGCAAGGCAGCTGCTTGGAGAGGAAGCCAAAGCTCTGGATGTGCAATCAAAGGTTGTAAAATAGGAAAAGGAAGAACACCCTTGAAAAATAATTTTGCTGTCAGGCTGTGTGCCTTAGCTGTGGGAAAACAGCAGACTTCCTCTCCTTAAAAAACAATCCAAAGTCACTCACAGGTGGGGCATGTGTAAATGTGTGCCTCTCCTCATTCTTGGAAGTAGTATCACATTTTGGAGGCACAAACACTGCTAAAAAATTCTGACCTAATTTAACACATGGCTCAAAATTTGCAGAATAACTGGGCATGGTGAGTGTGGCAGTTAATTGGAGCTACAGTGGATGAGGATCATCAGACACTCCCTCTGGCACAGTCCTTTGGGAAAGGAAAGGTTGGGATGGAGTTGTGAGCTGTGGGATGGAGACGGACAACAGATTCACAAGAAAATAAGCAAGACACCAAAATGTACAGGACAATTAAGGTGATCCAGCCAAAACAAGCAATATCTCAAGTTAGTGGTTATCAGCAACTTCACCACACCTGTCTCAAATATGCAAGTAAGATCAGCATCTTTGAAAGTTTGGCCTTGCCTATCTGTGCAGGATCTGAATGCTGCACAGGCTGCACTATCTGATAGAGATAGGGCTCTGAGCTCTCTGAAGTCTTTTGTCTCTCCAAACTGACTCTGTTGTGGCCTGATGGTGACGCAAGAGGAGACAGGACTGGCATAGTTTTGTAACGACAGGGATGGTCAAAAGAAAACAGGATGGATACATATGCTCAGGTGTGAAGTAGCCGGGTATCAGATCAAAAAATATGGGAAAGATGGAGATAAAATGTCAACAAATACTGGGTACTTGTTTTGACGTGTCCTGAAGTGTACTTTTCAGATATAGAACTTGGAAACATCAAGATGCAGGGATGAAAAGGTGTAGCTGTTGATGTCAAGAACTCGGAGCAATATGGTTGAAACAAGTACTAAAAAAGTAATGTTGGACAGAAAAGCTTGTGGTCCTGACTGAACACCCCAGGGTACCCAAACTTCTAAAGCAAATGACACACCAGCATAAAACTTAAACTTAGGCTGATCCCATGTTTAGCTATTTTCACAGCAAAATATGTTGAGACTAGAAATAAGCACCCCAACTGTTTTCAGCTTCTTTGTAAATCACTGCTGGTAAGTGAAAAGCTGACCTGAGCTAATTCTGTAAACACTGGTTGGACCTCTGGGTTTGTAATATGGATTGATGGCAGGCAAGGCATGACATGTGACAACCGAGATTATGCTGAGACATAGCTTGCAGTATTATTATTTCCCTCGACACATCCTGGTTCAGCCCTTGTACCCAGCACAGTAGCACCAGCTCCGTGTGTCCAGCAAAGAACCAGTGAATCACAGCAGTATTTTTCCAAGAATTAACTGTGTTAAAAAACAATTATTATGAAAGCTTAAGAGCTAATCCAAACTCCAGGGGAGTCAAAAAAATAATTTCTACTAATTTCAATGGATTACGTGGGAGGCCAATTACCTACCCAGGTATTTTTTACGCTCTTGTTTTCTGAAGATGCAAAACTTCTTTTTCACAAAGAAAGTCAACACCAGATGAATAGATTCTGTGCTCAGGCTGCCAAACTGGGAAAGCTTTGGTAATTCCATACTTCATCTTCCCTGGTACATTTGAGTGATGCACTTGGAATATATTCTGAATATATAAACAAGTAAAAACATACATTTTCTTGTTAACGCTTTTGCCTGATAATATGTTAATTTTTTTTATAAGGCCCTTTAAGAGTAGTTGTCTCATTTATTGTAGTGCTTACAATCTGAGCTACTTGTTTCTCATTTACAATGAAAAAAAGCACCGGGAGGAATGTGCAGTAGGGTGTCTGCAACTTCTTTACTCCCAAAAAAGGCCAGAAGGGATTTGTAAAGGACTTTAATCTCAAATAGATTAAAGGTCCTGAATTCCTGAGACTAAAAGATAAGTCAAAGGAAAATAGATTCCAAAAGACAACACCCCCTTGCCTCAGCCTCTCAGCCAGGCGGCTGCTGAGCCATCAGCAGTTGCCTAAGCAACCCCTCAGAGATTTGGATGGCAAAAAAAATCTGCCATATTCCGGCATCAAGGTCTAACAGGTTTTTGAAGTCTAGCTGTACCTGCCTTGCCCCAAGGACAAAGTCATGTAGATGAATTTAGCAGGTAGGAAGGTCTTTATCTGCCTTCCCTCCGATAGCTGCAGAGCTACAGAAAATGGACACTGTTTGTTCAGAGGTGGCTGGGGGCTGCCTGGCTTGTCCTGAGAGCCAGTGGATTGATCCTACCCTTAGCATTTCCATGAAAGGGCAAACTACACTCTGCATTACACTGTTTGCATCCACCAGTGCAAAATCTTGTTTGAATTTTCTGGGAAAATTTACCTTTATTTCCGTCCATCACCACCCCTTGTGATTGAAGCCAAAACTTCAGAAACTCTGTTGTACTGTTCCAGTGCAGAGCACGAGATTCTCAGAAACCAGCTGCCCTGGGACCAGCTCCACCTGGGGTCCATGAGTCCTTTCAGCCCCTGCTTTCAGAGGGAAGGTCTGCTCCTATCTGCTGCCTCACCCTCCTGTTTCCCTTGGGAAGTGTATTCAACTGGAAAATAATTTTCCCTTCCCCAGATGAGATTTTGGGTGGATCCTGTCCTCTCCCAGCTCACCACAGCGCCCAGGAGTGGTGGCAGGAGGACTGGGGACCTCCCAGCATGGTGGGAGGGAGGCCAGGGCCACCCCTTGGACTCTGGGCCTGTGGTGGTTGTGAAACTGGGCTGTAAATTTTCAGGATGCCAAATTCGAGACCTCTTGATGGGATTCTAATTAACAGGCATTAAATGTTCCCTCTATAAATTGCACTTCTTTGTCTCTAAATTGGTGGATAAAACCATGGCATTTATGAAATATAGGCCTTTTTTCCTTATGTTACTGAGGTTGAAGAAGGAGGAAACCAATTAAGGGAAGGATCCAGTGGTCTGCAGCTGAAAGAACCTACTGGGCTCAGCAGGATTCCTGACTGAGCAAGAAGTGCGAGGTCAGTCCTTATATTTTTCTGAGTAAAAGGAGGACTATAAAAAAGATTGCAATAATGTCATGCCAGGCCACAGTCTGCGAAGGCACACATTTCCCTCCTCATTGTGCTTGACAGCAAGAGTTACAGGGGCAGTGGCAGGAAATTTATAATGGCAAGAATTTGGGAATGTGAAGTTCTGTGATTGGTTTTCATTTGTTTCATTCTCTCGGCTACAAGATTTACATGCTGACATTAGGCAGCTAAAGCAGCAGTTAAAGAAATATTTGAAGAAATAGTTGGAGATTATAAATTGGAAGTTCTATAAATGGAGTAGAACAAATGTCCTGGGTTGCGTGATGAGATTTTTTTTTTTTTAAAGAGTGATAAAAACAGTATTTGGAGGGCTTTTTACATTGAATAGTTGCAGTTCTCCAAGTCATCTAAAAGCTACCGCAGGTTTTTGGAGAAGCCTAAGGCAAAACAAATACTGCCTTAATTTTGGTCTGTGAGATAAGCTTACTAGAAAAATAGCCTGTGGGTTTTTTTCTATAACTCATTAATGCATCCCATCGCCAGGGATTGCTGCCATCCTGACACTTCTAAAAACACAGTCAGTCCTTCAGACACAGGCCCAGCACCCCCAGGCACCTGGGGACTCTGGGCTCATCTGCCAAAGCCCTGTCCTGATGGGGCTGCTCTGAGCCAAGGCAACACTCAGCAGAAGAGAACCTGCACCCAGGCGCTCATGGACCCATTTTATAGCCAGGTAGAGGGAGGTGAAGGTGATAAACTATTTCTTGCATGGTAAATTCAGTGTGTGGCAGGGCAAGTCCTGCCCCATCCATGGGTGGAAAGCAGGACTAACGTACTAATTTCAAATGAGATGAAAACCAGGCTCTATAAATCCTGATCCCCAAACCCAGAGGTTAGAAATTCTTTAGTGTTCATTCTGCAAAGTGATCTGGGGTAAGCATTTTTGCCTCAAAAAGGGGGGAAAAAAACCCTCTGGAGTTAATATTCTTCCTTTAGCCATCACTTCATTTTTTCAGCTTTCAGCATGAAGGTGGTGTTGCCAGCAAGACCACCTAGCCACAAACCCAGCAGGGAGCTTCCAAAATTCTTCTAAACACTGACTCCTTGTTATAAATTGAAAAGTGGTAATAGCAACAGTGCATATCACATCTGTGCCAGGCCGGGCCTGGGAAGCAGCAGCCTCCCTGCTGCCGAACACAACTTGGAAAGATCCTTTCAGTCCACACATGTATCAGCATTAGCCATTTCTTTGTCAACAAATCCCTTAATACGTACCCTTTCTATCATGTACAGATGTCCAAAAAATAATGGAATACTGTACTACAAGATTAAACACTTTAATGTCAGCATATGTGTTGCATGACTCTGAACAATGGTATCATTGTGCGTGTACAAACAGCAGGGCGAGGGAAGATGGGTTTAATTATCTCCGAAGCAGCAGCAAGTTCTTCCTGACTAAGTCAAACTTCAGCTAGCAAGGACTGCTCAGGGCAGAAATTGGTGTTTCTCCCTTCCTGATGTTCTCCCAGTGTTGGGGTTAGTGTCGTACCCACATCAGGCAGGGCTTTGGAGCACGATGTGGAGCCACCTGCTTCCCTGGGAGCCATGAACACGGTGTGGGGGTGAAAGGATGCTGTGAGTCACCACATCCTCTCGCCCCATGTGTCACCCAGGAGCCTTTTAAGTTAAAATTCCTTAGTATGGTCGACGCTAAAGGGGAAATATACTCACTGGGAGGAAAAGGGACAGAGAGAAGCATGCATGCTGCCTTCTGCATTTGGAGACATTCCCTGCTGGGATTTCTCTGCAGACACTTTAGGGCAATGCTGGATGGTAAAACTATTTCTTCTTAAAGAACGGATGTTCTTTAAAAAATATCTGGGCAGGTTATGCACAGGTAATCTATTTTCTTTTCTGAGTGTGCCCTGATTGGTACCCGTTTACTCTGTGGTTTCTCTGCTGAAAGCAGAGCCAGACTAGATGAAAGGTATTGTGAAAAATTTACACGTGGGACTGCTCTGTGAACACGAAAGTCTCCTAATAGTAAACAGACTGATCGTGGTGCGAATCCTGATGCTGTTTGCTGTGTCTGTATGTGTATCTGGGGAAAGCAAAGTTAAATAAGCAGGGAAGAGTTGTGTTTCTTCAGAATACCTTATTCACAGACTCATCACTTGAAACACAGCAGCATATGGAGCTGCAATCCATCTTCAGCTGTTGTAATGCACTGAGGATTGCTGTGGGATTTGGGGGGTGTGAGGGGATGGAGAATATGGGCGAGTGACAGGGGAAAGAAATAAATGGGAGTTCATGAAGTTGTTCCTTTCAACAGACTCCCTGTATTTCTACCTCCATCTTCCTGGAATCCACTGTAAGAAAATGTCCTGCAGGGCCTCCAACACCAGCATCTCAAATCTTGTTTCTCTTCCTCCTTTCATGGGGAAGGACAGTGCTGACTTGGGGATTTGCCCCAGCAGCTCTCCCATTCCCAGCACCTTGGGGGTGGCATTTTTCCAGAGGGACCTAGAGGCAAGCTGGGGACTGTGGTGATTCTGCAAAACGTGTCTCCTACTGTGTCCTCCCAACTGGCCAGCATTGTGGCCACCACAAATGTCTCAAGCTCTCGTGCTGGCACTGGGAGAGTGCTGGCATTTACCCTCGACAGACTGCATGGACAGATCAGGACTGTTGTGTGTCTCCTGCCCATCAAGGGTAACCTCAGCTCTTCTCTACACCCCCTCTAGTAATGTCCCTGTAGCCAAACTGTGCAGTGAGCAAAATGACAGGCAATTGCTCCTGCTTTCTTTTCTCTGTCTGTACTGTATTGCACAGTATGGAATAACACAGCCTGAGAGCAGAGACATGCTGCTGTCTAATACATCCCCTCAACACTGAATCCTCTGGATGCAGCTGTGGGAGGCATGTAAAGATGCAGGAATACATTTTTCTTTTTCTCATTTGAACAGAGATGATTCCTACATTACACTGCTTGCTCTCTTTTTGTAATGCAGGGAGCAGCAAGGCTGCTTTCCTGGTGCTATGAAATCAGGCAGTTGTGTCTGGTGAGCCCAGTTTCCCAGGGAAGCTGTGCCAGCATTAGGTGTGAACTCCAAGTCACACATTTAGCCAGTGCATCCAAGGGTCAGGGAGATAGTGGCAGCCTGGGGAGGAGGGGGAGGAATCACGATGAGGATCAGGACAGTGGAGACTGAGATGGCATCCGCTGCACAGAGAAGGGCAGTACTGGTCTAGAGGAGAAAGCAGGGTGGTAGGTGTCTCAAGGGTGAGGAGGCTGGAGAGCACAAAGAGGGAGAAAAGTTAGTGACAATATGGTTCACTGAGAAAAATAATCCCCCAGTCCAACCAGCAGACAAATGGGGCCCAAGGTGCTTCCTGCAACCTGCTCTGAGGCTGGAGGCCTCTCAAAAAATCACTGATGCAAAAAACAGCAGCCTGCCTGTCTGCTTGTACACACAGTGTTCAGCAAATGGAAACACATTCCCAGGCCCAAGCAAGGAGAGACAAGCAGCTGAACAAATCTGGTCAGAAACCACGTGTATTCAGCCAGGGGAGATAAGAGGCAGAGTGAGAGACTGCTACAAGGCAAACCTAAAATGGGCTATTTGGCATGAAATGCAAATTTTTGAATAAGAAGATTCGGGTCATTCTTGAAAGCTTCCAAGTGTGAAACAGTTCTTCACTTTGGACCAAATTTCAGAGCAGGGAGAAGGCAAGAAAGTTTCCCTGAAGTGTTTTTAGCCAGCTCTAACCTAAGCTCAGGTAAAGGAAGACAGCCCACAGTGAGTGGCAGTCTGGAAGGGAGCTCATCCCTGGAGGGCTTCCCTGCCCTGTGTCTGCCCAAGGGAAGGACTAAACATCTCTGCAGGAAGCTGGGAGCCTGCAGCACAGGCACCTTGATCTGCAAGAGGCACGTGCAGAGGACATGCAAATTAAAAACAAATCATCACACAGTAACTCTTCCATGCAGAGATGCAACAGCATCAAATTATGCTCTTGCATTCCTGTAACTGCACTGGGGAAAAGTAAGAAGTCTTCAAATGTATTTGATAAATTAGATACTATTCATAACAAACAGCCTGAGTCAGTAATCTTGGGGAGGTCACTGCCCGAGTGTCTCTGATGTGTTTATACAAAACAGACAGAAATGGGTAAATGTACCAGTGGTGCCTGGAGAGTGAGTTCACCCACATGGTCGGGCTCCTCTGCCTCACACTGCCCAGTCACAGAGGATATTGCCTACCAACCTACTTTCAGCTTTTCCAAATCTTGTTTCCAGGGCAAAAAGAACTTTATGAAAGTTGTGCTCATAATCTGATGCTTTCCAAGCTTATAAAATGCTAATTATCTTCCACTACATGATTTTTTTCAAGCTGCCCTCTGTTTCTTATTACTAATGCTGTATCATTATATAGCATAAAGTTACTTAGTACAGCAAAAGATTCAACAACACTTGCAAAACTGATAGAGAAAGAAGGACTGAATTCTGGACTGGTACAGCTGGTTTAAGGTATTTTAGAAGTAAATGAAATCAAATGAGAATTTATAATCCTTCCTGAGGTCTGGATTCCATCAGACTAAACTCATTAGGCATTAAGGTGCAGGTGCAGCTAAATAAAGGATTGTTCTGCTTTCCTTAATACCATAGATTCACATCTTGAGTTCAAAATAAAAGTCTTTTAAAAGCACATGTATATATTGTGCATCTACTGGCAACACTTGAAAGAGAAAGTTCAGCTGATGGAATCTTCAAATGCCTCATTTTTGCCAAAGGAATGTGCCCATTTCTGCACTGACTGTACTAAGGGACACGAGTGAGAAGTGACTGGACATTGGCCTCTTAAGGTTTATTCATTTCAATTGCATCAGGCTTCCTTTCATCTACTGAACAGCTGCCCAAATAAATAGCCTAAATCTAATTAATCCTCCTTTAATATTGGATTGCCACAACAATACCAGCATCCCCCCAAATACTGCAGAGTGTGGGTCTACACCTGCACAGGCTCCCTGGGAGGAACATGGCAGGAGTCACAGGGAATCCAGCCTTTCTTGTAGCTTGCTGTGATAAAAGGAAAATAATTCAAGAACCAGTTTCCCAGGTTTGAACCCATACGACTTGCTGGATTTCTCAGCTGAAATCCCAGATTCTGGATTTGTTGAGAAAGCAGCTTGTGGAATATTACAAAATGACCAGTCGATATCAGGCACGAAGCCATCAGATAAGAATCTCAGCCTTTGATTGTAATCAGCACTATTTCAACTTGGAATGTGTACACTGAGCTGTGCCCTAAGACCATGATCAGCCAGGCTTTTCGAGCTTCCTATGCACTAACAAACATCTGCAGCTCTCGGCCAGGCAAGTGCTGGGAGATTAGGGGGCAACAAACTATTCAGGGGAAAGGTCTGGCTGCCCCAGAGGGGAAATCCCTGCTGGAGCAGTGCTTGCCCTGCACCCGGGCTGTTACAGCTATTGCACATTTCTCAGGTGTTCTCTGTGTGGGAGGTCCAGTGATATCAACACCGTTTATAAACCAGGATTATTCAACAGAAACACAATATTTGGAGGGATGGGAGGAAACATTTTGGAGAATAATCATTAGATACTTCAGTTACTGCTTAAAAAGATACTGCAGAGTGCCCTCGCCTGTGCAAGTGTGACTTCATGACCTAGTTCACATTTTTCTCTGAGATCATCATGTTTCCTCTGTGCTGTCAAGACAGCCGAGCTCAGGTGGGGCACTGAGTTTGGGACACAGGAGAGGAGGTCACTGCCTGGAATGATCCTCCCTGCTGGCCACTGCACATCTCTCACTGTCCTTTTGCCTGCGATGGGACTCGTAGCTTATGTGTGAGATGGTTTTGCTTTCTAGGAATGTTTGCTGTGCTACACATTTAGTTTCACTGAGAAACAGGCAGGAGGCTGTTTATTCTTTTAATAACTCTATACAGGCCTGAGAACTATGAATATTAAAGATCTGGGAGTTGATGACATCCACATATATTTCCGTTGGCAGATGTAAAACGCCGGTGATGGCAGGTTTAAACTATTATTTCAGAGATGTCCTCAGGAAGGCAAACATATACGTGTAGAGTGTGTGCACATGTCTGTCCCCTTTGCACTGTAAACGTTGGTGGCCAATGCCTGAGGCAAAACGGCATCTGATGGAGGGGCAAAGATTTATTTTCGGTTTAATTGCCACCCACGATCCCTATTATACAAGAGGAATTTTTTTTTTTTGGTACGAGATAAGCCCATCAGTGACATCAGCAGCACCTAGCCCTGCATACCACACTGTGGATCAGGGCTGGATTCCTGACACTGAGCCTCTCACTAGGGCTGGGCCATCCCAGCCTCCTGAGTCAGCCCCTAACAACAGCATTTTCTGTTTTGTTTTGGGTTTTTGCGTATCTTCAAAAGCAATTTTGCAACTGCAGTTCTGGGGTAAAAGATCAGCTGTTGTAATACGCCCTCGTGTCCTCGCATGGGTTTGGTGTGAATGAAGGGAACGCAGTTCAGTCCTGTTGCGTGCAACTGGTAAAAATAGCACAGAAATGAGTGTATGGGGTTTATGAAAGCGTCTCTGAAGGAGCAGGAGCACAGATCATCCTTCTCCAGCTCGGTCCCTTGCCTACCAGTCACTACTCGTTTGTTGGACTACAACTGCCAACACAGGCAGGAAAGACTTTCAGTGTATTAGACACACTGACTTAGATTTTCCCCCTACTCTGTATATTTTCAGTGAAACAGCTCCCATCTCACAGTTGTGGACTAATGAGTAAAATGACAGTTACTGTTTTCTAAAAAAATATTTGGGATTTGCTCGAATGCGTTTCTTTCTGGATTCTGTTGTGTATTTCTGTATTCCCTGTGTTAGGTTTTAATGTAGTGTAACAGTCAGAGATTTCCGTGGATATGGACTCTAATATTCTGGTAATTTGATTATAATGCATGCCATGGATTGCAGGAACTGTTGTATTCAGAGGTCAAAGTTGTGTCCACACCAGTGAGAGAAGTTTTACACCGCATGTCTGATTTGCTTCTCCTTTTCACCTGTCTCGGGAGACAAATGATTCATCACATAGTGCTGAAATATCTTCATCTTCTGATTTGGGCCAGGATTTTACAGTGGTTACCCAAGAGCTTCTCTTTGACCTGAGGAGAAAGATCTGTGCTGAATGATTCTTTTTCAGTTCTTCTTTTCTGCAGTTTATTACAAGTATATTTGTGTAATTAGGGGGCCCAGTAGTAATGCTGTTAAAATACAAGTGGGCACATTTATTGTTTCCTCCAAAAGGAAACAACCAGTCTCTAGCAGTTCTGGTTTTTCCCTGCCTCAGCTGAACATTTACTGCTTTATGTAGCTAGCAGATTGTGAGGCTAAAGTTACTTCTTTTTTTTTCTCCCTTTTATTTCTTTTTGTTAAAAAGAAAGGAAAAAAATCCCCTCCTTTCTCTTAACAAATGCTGGATATTTTAAGGATATGGTCAGAAAGGGGAACTTAAACTCAGCATGATGTTTATAGTGCCACACAAGCTCCAGGAAAAGTGATGTGCAGTACTCTTTATTAACATCTAAAAAGTCCCTGTGGGATTATAACGACTGCAGAGTAATAAACAAATAAAAGTAGCAAGATTAAATTGTTCAGAATATTTTTAGTGATGGAAGCAATAAGTTTTAACCTTAAGAACCAGGGGAGGAGCAGCTAGCATCGAGCATGTGAACAGAACAAATACAATCGGGAAATGATTCCTGTTAGTGATGACTGGTTATCACTGATGGCATTATAGATATTTGGCTGATGAAAATAAATTGTTGAAATACTGATACACAACAATTTGAACACTACTCAACTGTAAGCACTAGAAGCTGGAATTGCTAAATTACAGTAATTTTTAATCTTCCATTTCAATGGTAGACCTGAACTTGCTTTCCCTTGGGGTGCCAAAAGACTCATTAAAGTCAATGGGTGTTCCAGGTAGACAGGGAGGGAAATATGACCAGCCCTATTCCCAATCCTCAGGAAGAAACCTGTCTCTCCATCGGAATTATAACTCCCAACTACTGACGCTGTATTATTTTATGAGCATTTTTTAGTAGTTCTCCCAGAGTTCTTTCTGATCTCTTTTAAAAAGTTTTATTGCCACTGTGCTGTGGGAAGAACAATTGGTAAAAACGAGACGGCCCTGACAACGCCAGGGAAACGTGGCGGCTGAAGGCAGAATTTGGCCCAGTGGCTCCAGTAAGAGAGTCAGATCTCACCCTGATTTACAGCCCCCCAGACTGGGCACAGGACACTGTGCCAGCTCCTCGGATGGTGTCAGGGGTGGTGACTTCACCGCCGGGGTGGCCCAGGGCCAGGCTGCTCCAGCTGAGGATATTGCCTGGTGACATCAGTGGGGTCCGTGGAGGTGTGATTCAGCCCAGCACCACGCTGGGAGGCTGCAGCCTGACGAGAGGAAACTTTGTGCTCATTCCAAAGGCAGTTGTGTACAACAGGGAAAACCTTAAAAAACGATGCGCCGGGAGATTATCAGAGAGATGGGGCTCCCTCATCACACAGAGCCCGAGGGGCACTTGGTCGTTTTAATTATTGCTTAGAGGGAAGCAGCGCCTTCCCTCTCCCCTCCTTTTCCTTGTTTTTTTTATTTTTAAAGGAAGGCAGCTTTTAAGAGCGTGCCATGAAGATCTAAGTTAAAGGATTTTCTCTGCTACAAAGCCTGCATAGTTTCCCAGGCCAGGTGGACCCGATAGCACTGACTGCATGCTGAAAAATCTCATCCCCACCCTTCAGGCACTTTAATTGTAAGCCTTTCCAGATACACTGGATAAACACTGTCAAAATGAACCTGAAAGGGTTGTTGTTGTTGGTTTAGCCCTTAAATAATTATGAGTTTGTCTGTCTAATTACAACATAATCTTGTTTAAACTTGGATGGCTATTTGCAGGATCCCTCAAATGAGGTGGAAGCAGAAACACTGAAAAAATGAAAATTCCTGCTTCTTCCACTTTAGGAAAAGGAAAAAAAAGAGTTTTTACTCCTGTAAAATTTAATTCAACCTGATAACAAAAGACTCTAACTTGGAAGCTACTGCAGTAGGATAAAGATGATAAAGAATAGTGTGGGACCTCCAAGATGCAACAGAAACTTAATCCTCGACGGATAAAATTTTTCAAACAGTTTAGAAATAGCTTAAGGTAATTTACGGGAAGACTTGAGTGACAAAGCACATTACTTGAAGTGCCTTTCCCTCACTAGGCACTTTCTAAATTCTTTCTCTTTCATTTCTTTACTCTCAGGAGACTTTTAAATCCAGTGAACCAAAACAACACTTTGTTTGTTGGTATAGCACAGGGCTGGCACAGATGGCAGACACTGCACCTGTTCCAATAAACCAGGGAAATGGAGAGATAAACCATAGCACTCATTAAGAGGAATCTACTGAAACATGAACAATTTGTATTTTGAACATCTTCCAGGAATAAAAGGAGAAATACATAAACAGACCTTGTTTTTACCAACATCAGTTTAAAATAAACTTGTTTAAAGGGAACTTCACGTTTGTTTCATGTACAAAGGCAGACATACCACTAAAGAAACTATTACGCTTGATTTTCTTTAAGAAAGCAAATGATTTTATCTAGCTACTCCTTTCTTCTAAAGAAAAATTATCTGTTGGCAGTTTAATCAAAATCAGTTAATTCCCCTGTTCCTTAGTTGTGGCAGCTTTTTTTGCTCTTACATTTTCTCATGCTGAGTAATATCACATTCTTACAGTCTAGTTCAGAATGATCAGAGGAACAACACAAACTAAAGTCCATCTGCTCATCTATTAATAAATAACTAAAATTATTAGGTGGGGGGAATTGTTTGGATAGTTAGCAACAAAGTTCCCTGCAAAACAGCTTTTTTCTAGGCACAGGGAATATGCTATGTAATATCTGATAGATTATTAGAAAATGTTAAATGGGAAGAAACATTAAGTAATAGTTACTCAAAGGATACACTTCTTCAAACATTTGTCTTGATCATCAGTGCTTGTGCTGTTCAACATCCCATACATCTCCCTCTATTTCTCTCTCTCTCACACACACACAAGCATTAAATACAAAATGTCATGAAAATTCCTAAGTATCGTTTAATGTTGGCAGCCCTGCACTGTAAAGCCATTTACATAAAACTGTGGTTGGCAGCTCTCACTCTTCCATGGGAACAAATTAACATTGGCATTCCAAACACAGGAAAGTAAGGAAATTAGAAACACAGTTTATATTTGGCCAGTGCTTTGAAATACTGTACCATGCTACTGATGTCAATTAATGAAAAGCAGAATTTTGCGGAGAGGGTCTGGTTTTGAAACACATTAACACACGTTAAACATGTTTGCACAGGAACTGGATTGTAAGCATCTTGGTTCCAAGACAATAAAGCAATTACACTAAAACTTGTAGTCTCAAAGTTGCCATGAATTCAGTCCACTCAGCCTGGATCACTAAAGGATTTTCACTGACTCTGAGAGGTAGATGATACAAATGTTTAAAAAAAATGGATAAAGCACAGTGTTGTAGGGATTACACCCAAGGTGGCTTTTATTTTACCTGCCGTAAATCAGGTGTATTAATGTATAAATAATGGAATTGTAGAACACATACCCAAATAAAGGGGGGGCTCAGGAATCTTTGTATCTTTTATCAGCAAAATAAGGATTTCCAGAAGGACTGTTTGAATTAGAATCAGTTCAAACTTTGCCACCTGCAACCTTTTTTGTAGCAAAGATTTTTACTGACAAAATCTTCAACACTGAAAAAATCTAGATGGCAGTTTATCTGCTGGCACAATTCCACTGACTTCAGTGGACTTACTCCAGCACGGAATTCGGCCCTGCAGTCTTTACAAGGCGCTGTTTATTTGTACTATGATTCAGATATTTTGATACCAGGAATCTTTCAGCACTGAAGTTTCTCCATATGAAATATGTCTTGTATTAAGAAATATCAGTTTCACATTTTTGTCAAACATTATTTGTTAAATTCTGTTTGTTGCAAAGATGGGAATTCAGCTGTAGTTCAACAACATGGATCGGGCTAATAATGATAAGCAGTGACTAATAGGAGCTAGTTCATGTTTTGATTATTTGCAGCAAAGGAAACTTCCCTCAGAAACAATTTCAAGATTAGGAGAGAAAACTGTGTGAAGCTCTAGCAGAAACTACTGCATGCTCATTATTTCAACACAGGGGCATTTCTTTGGCCCAATTCTGCTCTCAGTGGTGCTAGTGTAAATCAAGAGGGAGTTTATGGGAATTACTTTGGACGTAGAGTTGTATAAATGAGACCACAGGGCCAGCTCCAGTAGAAATTTGACAATTTACACCAATGAAGACCTAGCCAAGAATTTTCTCTTGGGTTTCCATTTTTCCAAACATAAGCGTGTGCAGAACTTTATCCGTGATTAGTCCTCGTGAGCAGTCCCATTTACTTCAAACAGTTGCAGAAGGAAAATATTCATCCTGAAACTAATTTAAACAGCTCTCTCATTTCTTTATAAGTTCCTTCCATTTAGAGAAGAAATATATATAATAGCATAGTTTATTTATATACAATAATATATGCATTTTTATATATGGGTGGTTAATTCACATAAGTACTTTGATGCAGGCCCCAGAGAGGAAAATTGGAAAGGGCTTAAAATATCATGGTCTCTTAATGCTATATATCAACAGGTAGTCTGTTTATCTGGCATATTATCAAAATTTGCTTACTTGTGTTCTTGCTCAGATGACTTCATCCACCATTGCAACTTCTCACTGGTATTAATCCAGTTAGAACAATTTAGAAGTATAAAACTAAATGTGTTATCATTTTAACCACAAATTAACAGTTTCCATATAAATATTAGCATTTCCTCACTTGATTCAAGGGATAGCAGCCATAATGGCACTAACAGTATATTTGATTTAAACTAATTAAAAACAGGGGCTCTTGCAATTTAATATATTGATTTTACCAGTGGGACTTAAATCTTTTATAATAAGTGTACACAGCTGCACCACTCACCCACCGCCACTTTTAAACCTAATCCCTGCATTCCTCCTGACAATAACATGACAGAATCCACACATCCCAGTATTAGCCTTAACCCCGGTGACACTGCCAGAATGTATTAAACTAAAACATCGCAGTGTCCTATTTAAAAGGAGCCTGTCAACAGCTCTGACCGGGCTTTAATAGTTATAATCTTTTTTTTAATTAATGTTTCCAACCACTTGTGTAACCTTCTCTCACACATCTCTCCCCCCACGACCCGAAAATGTGTGTCGGGCTTATTTCCAGAAGAGAACGTAGAGCCTGGTTTTGTGCTGCCTGCCCAGAGGCCATTAAACCCCCTTTGCAGGGACACACACACACACAACACATATACACACACCACACACACACCTCCCCCCCCACACACAACACACATACACACACACAACACATATACACACACCACACACACATACAACACACATACACACATGCAACACACATACACACCACACACACACACTCATAACACACCCACACACACCCACACACACCAAACACCCCCCCACATACACATAACACACATACACACACACTCAACACCCCCACCACACACACATCCCACACAACACACACAGCACACACCCCCACAATACACACACACCAGACACCACACACACCCCCCACACATACACCCCACACACAACACACTACAACACACACACACACCCCAGACACCCCCCCACATACACATAACACACACACACCCCACAACACACACACCCCACAACACACACACACAGCACACACGCACACCCACACACCACAACCCCCCCACACAACACACAGACACAAAACCCACAACACACACCACAAACACCCACAACACACACAACATACACACAGCACACACACACACACAACATACACACAGCACACACAACATACACACAGCACACACACACAGCACACGCACAGCACAACTGGGGGCACAAGCGCACGGGTGGGAGCAGGTCCCCCACGCTCCACTGGTGCCCAGCTCCCATTACCAGCATCACAAGACCTGGCCATCAAGGCTTGTCTCCTTCAAAAGCACTTTAGGAGCCGCTGTGTTTTGGCTTTTAAACTACAGTTCACAGAGGGGGCTTCACCCCCCCCCCAGGACAGCCTGGGTGGGAAAGGAGGAAAGATCCTGCCCTGGGACAAATCCACTGTGTGCAAGCGGGGTGGGGGGCGGTGACAACTTCCACGTCCTTTTTTCTTGCATAAGGACATCTGTCCTCAGCTGCTCCTTTCTCTGCTACCAGTGCACCAGCACAGCAGAGGTAAATAGTTCCTGTTCTGTTCTGCCACTAGAAATTAACTGAATTCTCTCTAGAACATGCCTGTACATTCAAAGAATACCTGCTGCACATCAGTGTCCTTCATACCTTCACTTTGCTGTAAGCTTTCTGCCTTCCTTAGCTAATGTTCTGCCACCAAGTGTTGCACATATCCACACTGCCCAAAACAATTATGGGATGTACCTGTTCAGGCTTCAGAGCTTCTAGCAGCGTTAGGTGGAGGAGGAAAAAAAAAAAACACCAAGGGCTTGGGACTAATGTATGGACAAGCCATGTGATCGGGACCAGGCATCCAGGGCTAACTTTTAATCTGCTTTGTTTCAAGTGGGAAATATGTGAAGATCAAATAAGTTCAAATCCAGGTCAAATATCCTTGAAAATCTTTGATTTATATAAGCAGGAAAATGAGGTTTAAAAGAAGTGATTATGAAAGGGTTACTAAAAACACAGCTGTACGCATACTCTTATATCTGAGGCTCTCCAAAGAAAAACTGTGTGACATCTATATTAACCTTTGGCTGTACACCAATGAAGGCCTGTAGTGAGCTGGAATGCAAGGCAGCCCCTTCCAAATTTTAACACAAGCCAGGTTACAGCTGCAAATGCCTGCAGCCCGTGCTCACTTTATAAAGTATTCCCCGAAGGAAATTTTTTAACTGTTATAGAATCTTTTTCTAATACCCTACAGTGTTAAAGCCTGTTATTAAAGGGCAAAGAGATGGTTCTCTATGCCAAACACTTGTCAACAAAAAGGATAGCCAGATGGTATGAAATAAAAGGAAACTTGGGGGCTCTTCAGCTTCTTGATTTATATTAACAAAAGCCACTTTCAAGTGCTCCTTCCAAGAATGACTAATTCCCGCCCCCCCACACTTCTTTTTTGCCAGGATTAAACAATGTTGTTCATTTTATAATCAACCACGGGACAAATTAACAAATTGCATATCACTTGTGCCGACTCTTTTAAAAATATTCTAAGCAACTCTGTTTACCAAGGCAAGATTACCGGCATAAGGACAACTCAATTATTTTTAGAAGAGAAGGTCTAAGTCATCTAGAGGATGTTTACTCCTTAGTTGCTGTTTATAAACTTGAAATTAAACTTGTGCAAAAAATGCTTTGCATTTTTTCAGTTCCTAAAATGGTTCAGTTTGTAAACTGTACTTGGACAGAAACGAAATTCTAAATACTGAAATTATAGTAATAAATTTTACAAAATTAGCCAGTAATTAACTAACTTAGTCAGACCACTGTGGCTAAATTCTCTTTTAATTTACATGTAACTTCATTCTTGACAAAAATCCATTCCCCATCCATCTTAGCACAGGTGTAAGCTAAGACAAAATGTAGCCTGTGAATTAACTGGTTATAAATCTAAATCTAATTAATTGTCAAGATTTTACAGTAACATTACATGCTTAGTAAAAAGCTCCCTGAAACGGAGCACCTGTATTTTGGTTCCTCCCTACCAATACCCAGTATAAATTCTCTAGAATAAATATACACAGTATCTCCATAGAAATCAATGTATGTGGGGTTTGTCGTTGGCTTTATTTACTATATATCCTAGTAAATCTTGCAATGTAATTTTTTTTTAATATTTTTCCTTCTGAAATTGTAAAACTGGATAAATGAAGAACATGAATAAGGCAAAAAAGTGCTTTTATAAATTAGCATTTGGAAGCCTGGAATTAACATGTTTTATTGAATGAAATTTAAAAGTATTATTTCTTTACTCACTTTTACTTCCTCCATTCTGAAATGAAACTTTATTATACTGTGACACTTCCTCATTGTGATGGCTCTAGTATAGTAATAAAAGCCTACCTGTGAAATGCAATGCTCACAGAGTATCTCTTACAAAAGTAGGACACAGTTTACTACAGTCTGCATTTAGGAATTCAGCTCTGCTTTAAAAGGGATCATTGTAGAAAGTCTCCAAAAAAATTCAGTCCTACAATAGATGTTCTAATTTTCCCTGAATGTCATAGAAAACTGTACGTCTCAAAGCAGGTGTTGTGTTTGACTATATACGGGAGCGAGTGGCTGGTCTAATTCATTAAAACGTCCATAAACAGGCCTGTCTTTGTCCTATAAAGATGAAAGAGCGATGACTATAATGGGATGAAAGGTGTGCACAGGGATGAAGAAAGCTATTATAGATCTATGTCCTTTTTAAACTCGTCCTGGCATGCACTGTTGACAAGGGAACAAAACAGCACAGATAAACCTCCGAAATGTGCCTTGCTGGTAGTAATTCCGCCTGTCCTTAAAACTATTGGATTTTGCCAGCGCTCTAACTACTCACTGACCACGCTGACAGCATCTAAATGAAATGATCGTTTAGTATTTTGCATCAAGAACACTCTTGGGTTTCTAAGCTGACCATAAAACCTGGCAGGTAGAAACGAATTAAATATCCTCTGCAGCCATCCCATCACATCGGGATGTTGACTATTGGTTTCTTACGGCTTATACAGGTGAAACCTGCTCTGTATAGAGTTCTCACATAGACACAGACATATCCAAAATGTAAGTTTTATTTCACAGTTTATGGATCGATTCCACTCCTTTGAACTCAAAATAATTAGTGACCTGAACATTAAGAGTGCACCTCTTCCATGGGCTGACAGGGAGACTTTTCCTTACATTGGAAGCATGGGACGGGAGCGCTGCAGTTTCACTGATGAAAGTTATGCAGCAGATAACTACACCTGCGGAGCAGAGCTGCTTCCCCAGGGCTAAACTCCCTCCCATTAGGTACTTACATGTTTCATAAATGTTCTCTCCTCTCTACCGCTATGGAAAGAGAAGTTTGAATTTTGCTATTGTTATTTCAACATCCTTTGTCTTCTGTTTGAGACTCTCCTTGCACTTGGCTGTACACGGTGTAGGACCCAAGAATCACAGAGAATAGTGTTAGCAAGATCTCTCTTATCTCTAAAGTCAAATATTTGACTGTCATTGGTACTTTTGACTGCTCAAATATTTGATTTTAAATGTATCATTGCTCATCAGCTTAAGGATCCAGCACTGATTAGACAAACATTGTAATTCCAAATGGAAAGCACCAGCTCTCACAGAGCACAGCCCCCGGGCCAGATGTAATTCCAAGCTTCCCACTGTGAAGCTTATGGCAGTTAATAAGGAGGTGCAGCTCATGCAAACTAGAGATCTCCCACAGCGTCCTGTGTCTCCTTATCATGCACGAATTGTGCCGGGATGGCTACCGTGTCTAATAATTATTAACGTGTGTCACAGAGCCCTTACAGCTGCTGATCTTTTCAAGTTGGTTAAAGTGCTGGGATTACGGAGGTGGTGATTTAGATGGTGATTTAATCTTTGTTCCCTCTGAAGTTCCAGACAGTGGAAGTGTCCAGAACAGTGACATCCATAAAGGTGTTAATGGATTTATGGGAGATGGGGGTCTGTAATCCTTAGCAGGTTACGTGCCAGAGGTGGTCTCCTCTTGTGTTTTGTGTCTCCCTTTGTTTGGGACAAAGTTTGAGTGGATCTTGTTTTGGAAATACAATTCAGGTTCTGCCTTGAACTTGCAGGCACCCAGTCTGTACATGTGTGGTTTAAGAGCCGCACATGATGAGGTCTAAAAATGGATAGAGCGAACCAGGTCTATAATTACATATTTAAAATAGAACGCGCACCCTGACAATGTTTTACTCAAATCCGGCCAAGTCAGTCCACACGGGTGTGCAATCTGCAGCGAGCAAATGGAAATCAGATTGGGCCGTGGCATCCAATTAGAGAGGCCTAGCGAGGCGCATACAAAGCGTGCCAATTCTCTATCGTTTGCATAAACCCATCCACATGTGCTTGTGAAAAGAGGCGAGTTAGCGGCATAAACTGGGGTCAACAGGAAAAGCTGCAGGAGTAAATAAGGATTTACTGTGGAATCCCTCCCAAGCCATTAGGAAAACATGTGCGAGCGGCTCAGCCCCTCCGGCCGCGGGAGCGCGGCGCTGGGATGCCGCAGGGAACTATCCGTCCAGGCAGCCCTGGTGGCTCTGCATCCAGCACGAGAGCCAGCCCGGCACCGGGAGCTGTGCAGGGACCCGTGGTCCTGTCTGGGTTTCGTGTATTCCTTGGCAGTGTGGGGTGTGGAACAGACCTGCTAATCGTCCTGTGTAACTCCTACCTGCAAATCCAATTTCTGAAGTGCAGCAACTATCAAAGGGAGACTTAGTGTGTCGGCACGCAGGGTGGAGCGTGGAGAAAGCTTGTGGCTGTCCAACTGCTGTGATGGGGAGTCAGTGCCCTCTCCACGCTGGTGCCATTTAACCACTACCTGGCAAAGGAGGCGCTTTCCCGAGGGCCGCTACCTGTCCTTTGCCCAGGTGGGCTGCCACCCACCTGACCCGCTGGGAAACAGCTCCCAAGCGCGGCCACCTGCACCACCAGCCCTTGTCCTCCCGCTGGTGGCCAGGGCGCCGCTCCAGCCTCCCCCCGGCGCGGTTCCCTGCCCGGTTGCCCCGGACCCAGGTCCGCCGAGCCCGGCACTCACCCAAGTTGACGAAGCTCATGACCATGTCAGCCTCGGTGAGGAAGTTGCTGTCCTGCAGGCTGGCCAGGGGCGGCCCCTGGGTGCTGAAGATGGGCTTGTAGGGGTAGGAGAAGCCCTCGCCGTCCTCGGCGGCGGCCCCCGCCGCCCCCTCCTCCACGGACATGGCATTGTAGAGGTCCAGCATGAACATGGGGGCCGAGTTGTGCTTGCCGTGGAGGTGGGGCCGCGGGCGGTGCGGCAGGCCGAGGATGGAGAGGATCTCCCGCTGCATCTCGCGGCGCTCGGGGCCGCGCAGCCGCCGGTGGATGAAGCTGGAGTGCACCTCGTTGTCCACCGTGAAGTCGGCGAGGACGCAGCGCAGCCAGAGCGCGGGGGCGGCGGCGCCCAGCACCAGCAGCCAGGGGCTGGGCTGCCCGCGCCCCGCCGCCGGCATCGCGGCTCGGCGGGGGCTGCGGGGCGGCGCGGGGGGCGCGGGGCTGCCCCGCCGCGGGACGCGCCCCGCCGGCATGCACGGCACGGCCCGGCACGGCACGGCCCCCGCTCAGCCCCCGCGGAGGCGCCGCTGCCCGCTCATGGCCCGAGGCGGCGGCGGGGGGCTCCTATCGGCCCCGGCCCATGGACCCTTCCCCGGGAGCTCTTCTCTGGCGGCGGGAGCGGCCGCGCTGTGCCCGCGTCCCGCACGGCGCGGCGGAGCCGTGTGAGCGGCGCGGCCCGGCGGGGAGCGGCGGGAGGGTGTCTCTGGTGGGAGGAGCAGGCGCTGGAAAACCCGAGCGCGAGCGCTCGCTCGCTCGCCAGCTCCTAAACCGCCCGGGAGAGAAAAATCCCTGGATCTGCCCCGAGGAGGGACGTCTGCTCAGGTTGCTTTTCAGGATGTTTGTGGAGGCTGCGGGCTCCGGGAGAGGCTGAGCCGGTCCCGAGCGTCTAAATTAGCGTGAACGTCATTAAGGAGAAGACTCCCCAGGAGGGAGGGCGGTTTATGCATAAGGAAGGGGCCCAAACTCCCACAGAGTTTACAGATGCAAGTACATCGTCTGTCTGCACAAACACGCATACACACTCTTTTTCCTCTTCTACTCTTTTTTTTTTTTTTTAAGGAGTACAGATGAGGAGAGACTGTCCGGGACAAAACCAAGAGCACTAAATTATTTAAAACGTGGTCATTATACATTCACGCACGTAGACACGTATGTATGTCTGTGTGCACAGAGCCCCGGGTCACTTTTTCCAGCTGGCAGCGGAGAGAGTTAATGGAGAAGCGTTAGAAATCCGAGGGGTGAGATGAATTGGAACCATCAACCTGTGCATGCGGGTGGTTTATGACACTAGAGTACCCTCCACTCTTGCCTTCCCTTTTTCCTCCTGCTCCCTGGTACACACCTTTGTGGAATACCGTCCTGAGGTGGATTGTCACCTTCTTAAAGCAGTGGCTTTTTTAACTCAGTGTGTGCAACATCTACATTAATGGAGCCTCAGTCTTGATTAGTCCAGCCACATGTCTGCTACAACAGTAAATAATAATAATAATAATAACAACAACAATATCAGATAACAAATGTAGACTATTGCTTCCCAAATCTTACTTGGAAAACAAGGGGAAGGCAGGATAGTTTATTTGGGTCACTGAATCCCCTCCCGAGGTAATTTCAGAAACCATATATATATATATATGTATATATACATACACACTAAGTTTATGCTGACATTAAGATTCATTCCTAAGACAAAGAAGAGGGGCAAGGAATAAGAGTTCAGCAGTTTTTTGGCTTTCTTTTTATAGAAGAGCAATATTCAGTAGTATCCAGCACCAGATCCTGCAACTGTTCTGGAGACTAGTGTTCAGCACTTCTTTTAGCTCTTTATGTTTAAAATCCTTGCGTGAACAGCAGATAACTAGTCAAAAAGCTGCATGGGAAACATGATGAATGGTTTCATGTGTTTGTATACATGCATGTGCACCTCATAATAACAGGGAAACTGAGACATCACATCAAAATGACTCATGGCACTATTGAAATAGTGGTGGAACCAGCATTGAAGTCCTGGCTCAATCCTAACACATGTTTAGGAATGGCTTAAGCTCTGGGAGAATGGTGGGGGGAGAGAGGTTGTGAAGCCATATCCACCTTAGGTAACATGGGAGCACTTGCTCAACTTACTGGTGCCAGTGGGGCTGCTCAAAATATCACCCCTATAGCTGCTGTCCCAGTGCTCCCCACTAATGAAAACACCAGTACCTGAGCAGCTGCATTTTGGCTGCCCAGTTAAGATCAAACTCTCCAGCATCTTTTGTACTTCCTGAGGAGCAGCACTAACCTGCTCTTAACCAGGCAAGTATTTGCCTAAATTTCTTTCTTGCCGAGGGTGTGGTTTCTAGATCAATTTAAGCTGATTTAAAGCCAGGCTCCCCCTGAGAAAAACTTATTTTTCTCATCCCACCCTAGCCTGGACCTTCAGCTGTGCAACCCCACCTCTCTCCAATGCTGGTACCAATACTTACACAGAAGTCAGGAAATTTATTTTGTTTTTAAAGTATTTTTTTAACCATTTATGTATTTGTTTTTGCTGAATTAATTTTCTGCTGGATCAGCTCCTTGTTCTGACTGACTACATATTGTGGTGGAACTAAGGAGGCCACAGGAATGCACAGCTGGGGGCAAGGAGAGGGTGTGTGGGTCAGGCTGCAGTAGGAAGGGCTGACAGATGATTTGGTGTCACTCTGCTCTCCCTTTCAGCTGCAGACAACTTGATTTCTCTTCCTTTTTTGTTCCTTGTAGACTGTTTTTCCAGAACTGTGAGTGTTGGCCTTTCATCAAGCAGCAGTAGGACAAGGAGCCTTGCCTTTGGCATGGACTTTGAGATGAAAAGATCTGTGAGGCTGGAACAGTGGAGTGGAGAGCAGGTGTCTCTGCTGCCTAAATTACTTGCACCTGAATTACTTGTAGCTCCCTTTCAAAAACTGGCTAAACTTCAGGTCAGCGTTATGCTTTGGAATGGCAACATGCTTGGAGAGAAAGAAAAGAAAAAGACAGTATGGGAGTTTTGGCTCCTGACTTGCTAACACTTTAGGTAGCTGCTGTTGGAGCTGTAGGTGTCATTAAAGAAACAGCAGAGGATAAAAAGTAAACCTTGAAACCTCTTGATTTGACAAATTTCTTGAAAAAGTGATGTTTGAATCTGTTTCTTTCTTGTTCTGTCTGTTTAAGTGGTCTGGGTTTGGCCACATTTACCTATATCCTGATTTAATGCAGGATGTGCTCTTTAAAGAGGGACAGTGCTGCAACTGTATCCTGTGCTTTCATAGGAATAACTGGGAAAGTTTTCTCTTTTATACAGTATTTTCGCTGATTGTATTGCACTGGTACAGCATTAAATAAATCCTTGATAGTTTGATAGTTTGAAATGGGGATACTGCTTGCATGTATTCTTAAAACAGCAGAACAAAATCACTCTAGCAGTGTGTGATGAGAAACTGAATTTGTTAAAGAATAAGTTTTTGATGTGAAGTCCTCAGCTCTTGGCTTCAGCTTGATTTGGGATACAACAAAGGGCAGCATTTATTCTGCTGCATACAACAAAGGATGATGCAGCTCAAACTGCAGAGGTTCAGCCCTCACATCTGAGCTTGAATTTCAAATACCTTTCAAACAGAAAGGCAATCCAGTTTGTACCTTTTCTCATGGACAACGTCTCTCTCTTCCCTCCTTTCTTGCCTGCTGTGTAAACCCCATCCTGCTTCCTGTAGGATCAGTTCCACACAGGGTGCTGAAATATTGGCACCTTCATGTCACTGTCTTTTTCCTCCTCCTTCCTGGATCAATTAAGAAACCAGTTTTTCCTCTTACTCTTCTCTGTTTCTTTTGTCTATCCTGCTCTTCTTAAGAAGGAAAACGAAATGCTGGTGATGAAGTAATCCCTGTTTTTTGGCACTTGCTGCTCCAGATAATTTCTATAAAAACAAACTCCCAATGTTTCTGAGGTTCTGCACAAGCCACATTACCAATTGAGTAGCTTTTTGATCTCTTTGAGCTTTGTGTGTACGGTCTTATCTGATTTTTGTACCAACTACTGCCATTTGTGTGAAAGTCGATGTATTTGCAGGCACTTATTTAGGAGATAAATAAAGGGTCTGATTTAAAACCATGAAATGGACAAAACTGTGCAGGTCTGTATCAGGTGAATTTGTATACGCTGCTGTCATCATCCTGTGCCCATCCAAGGCATGTGCCAGTGGCAGAATTTGGCCATTTGCATTTACTTTTACCAAATGGGCAGTAAAAAGTGTGGGTTCTGCTCACAGACTCATTTAATGACTTTTCAAAAATCAGACACAAAGCATTTTTTCCTCTTTTCTGTGGAATCAGTGTCGGGTTCCTTGTCTTCCTACTTTGATGTCCTCTTTTTAACTTTAACCATGTTTCTTTTCCATTCTGTTTTGCATCTTCTCTCATTTGTCTTGAACAAAGTGCAAGTCCTAAATTATAGCAAACTTTTTTTCTCCTTCCAAATAGTCCCACTAAAATAGCATGTGTTTGGGGAATTTTGAACTGTTTCACTGTACCCTGAGCATGAAAAACACTTACATAGCAAAAATAATACCATTATTATTTGTATAAGAATGGATAATTAGCTTGTATGTTTAATTATGCTATATTGGATCCTTCTTATCAAAAGTTTCTATTCATCCCTTCAGCATTATTACTGAGAACGTATTCACCAACAAGAAATTAATCTCATTATGGGTAAGGCATTATATTAGCTCTAATCCAGGAATCTGAACAGATCTGGGTTGAACAGTGCCGGGTTGGACAATACTGACTATGTTATAAAAATTAAGTATTGATTCTCATTGCTGTTGATCAGAGGAGAGTCAGAAATTAAATCTGTGGTTTAGGGTTTGAAAAAGGTATTATTTCTTCTGGAGATGCTAGCAATAGCTAAAATAGAAAATGATCTTTGGATTTATGAAATGGGACTGTAGCACTGAATTTAATGGTTGTCAACTGAGTAAGGTGGACAAAGTTCAGTCCTTCACAGTTCAGCATTTCAAAGGACTTCATAAAACTGGATCTCCACAAAACTGGATCTCCACAGGGATTCTTTTATTACTATTTACTCCAGAGAACATTAGAAATGAGTTTGTGTCATTGAAACATTTGTAGTATTACATTTATCGTACATCTGTTTACAGCTTGAATATAGGCCTATGCTGTATTTTGTATTTTTATTTGTATGTTGGTATGAGCATTTGTAAATGTGCATACACCAGCATACTTCAGTAATGTCTTCAAACTTTATGTAAGTAATATGTTCCTACAGCACAGATACAGCCATATGAGTACTGTTTAACGTGGAATCGAATATTGCCAAAGCAGCCCAAACAAAACTGAATTTAATTTTGTACTATTAAATTATTGCGTGCACACTCGATTTGGTTGACGTTTTTTGGCACAAACCCAAGCATTTCCTTCATTGGTAACATTGTAATCTGAACATCTGAAATCTCAGGCTTATATTTGTGAAAAGCTATGCTGGGCACGCGCTCGAACGTCACTGCTCAGAGCGGACTTAAGCCGTGCTGCAGCACCTTGGAAATGTGCCTCTGAAATTCTGCTTAGTTGTTACATTTGCTTGCAATAAATGGTGATCTTTGCTTCTGCAGTTCACCATCAGACATTCAGGATTCTTCTTATTAACATATGCTTTATGACTTTTTTAGTTTCCTGCTGTTTGCATTCACTAAATGTGGAGAAGTTTGATATTTTTATGCTGTACAAAAAGCATATAAAACCTGTTCATTTTTGTCAAAGGGAACAACGATAACTGATTCTGACCTGTAAAGTGCAATGGGATGAATTTGGATGGCTTTACTTTTTCTCTCCAGGCAGGTGCAGAGTAATACCTCAAAAGAACCATTATTTTGTGCCTTTATTCCAGTGTGTACATAAATGCTTGCATAACCCTTGCACAGCTGCTGTACAAACTACTCATGCCACAAGTATTAGTAATCCTAACAGGGGAGGTTGCATGGAAAATTGGGGTGTGTATGCTAAACCATATGTACCATGCCCCTGAATCATAAAACTTGTGTTGCTGGAGCAGAGAGATCTTTGGAGACTGCTGGTTTTACAGGTCTGTAGGAAGCAGGATTATATACAACAGCTGCACCCTGCAGTCTCTCTCCTGTTGAGGCTTATCTTGTGCATTTAAATAAGCAGGAAACAGAATTTGGTCCAACATTATCTTATACGGTCTCAGCTTCTATTTTTATTTATATTTCATTTCCATAGGAACAATTATTTTCACAGTTTATTTTGAATACGTATTAGAGCCACTCAAATTGGAAGTTCTGTGCTGCCAATTCCGAGCTGCATGGGGCTGCAGAGACACAATGTGCATTTTTTGGTCTCTGGTTCTGCCTCTAAAATAACTTTATATCTGCCATGATTTATAGCTGTGTTTCTGAACCGGTCTGAAACAAGATGGAAGTTGGAGATTCCTTTGATTCTCTAAAGCCCAGGCCACAAAAATCCCTTCCCAAGTCTCTCAGAGTAGCACAGTTTGGCCCCAGTTCTCCACGGTTTGAGGGACGTTCCAGCTCCGGGTCCGACCGAGGGAGGAGGTTTGCCACATTACAAGTGGCTGCATGAAGCAATCTCCCAGAGCTTTAGCAGCAGAAAATCATTATTCAGACGTTTATGCTGGAGGATTTTAAAATAATATTGAAGGGATTCTTTCCTGTGCTGGTGTGGGTTGGTGGAGCACCGTGTGAGCGGGTGGAGGTGTATGTATTTACACCTGCCCAGAAGCCAACCCGGGCTGCCCGGGGTGTGTGTGGAGTGGTTGGTGTCACTGCCGATCCTTTTGTGGAGGCTGCTTTAGTTGTAAGTGCAATGCTATAAGAGTTTATCTTCCCGAGACTGGGACTTCTAAGTTTTCAGTCAGAAAAAAACGTGCTTCCTAAATCGTGCTCAGCGTGCACGGAGTTTGCTTTGTAAAGTGCATCTTTTCAGCATTCATCCAAAGCCTTTTCTGCAGTTGTCTGAGCCCCATAGGCGAATATATACTGTTAGACTATTAAGATAATTTTTCAGTTAAGACATCGTCAAACTGCAAGCGGGACAATAGAAACAAAACCCCTTTTGTTCTGACTAAACTGTTCCTAATGACCCCCTCTATAAACAGTGGCACCAGCGGAGGTCTCAACAAGGCTCTTCATTGAGCCCCCTTTCAAAAGGACAAGCAGAGCAGAACATGGGGCAGAAACTCTCAGAGTTACTGCACTTTACTCCGCTTTGGTGGTCTGACCGCAAGAGAGAATCTGTTGTTTTTGTTGTTCAAGGCACCCAAAAAGCATAATTTAAAAGCATGGAATTCCACAGTTAGCATCCTATAAAGAGTACTAAATATTTGGATGGTCGGGAAAAGAGCAGAAGGAAGCAGTTTGTATGTTTGTTTGTTTGTTTATTTGAATCAAGGAGCTGTAAAACAGACTCTTACGAGTTCCGTATAAGAGCTTAAGTTTTTTTCTCGACATTGTTATCTGTTAAGCTCATGAAAACAAAAATATGAAGTCCAGAGAAGTTAAGGTTTTTACATTCCGGAAGGATCCTGACATTTGTTTTGGGGGTAAATGTCATCATTGTGAATAATGTGTTTAACACGAGCAGGGGAAAGGTTTCAGTTGTTCAGTGTTTAGAGAAATGGAAGGCACAGTGACAAACTGAGACCATTAAGGACCAAACTCCTGTTCTTCCAGCTGAGTAACTGCAGGATACGTGCAGCATAGACTGTCTCCTCACGCAGTTGAGGGCTATGGAGGTTTTGAATCACTTCCTGATTATTCCTGTCGCTATTTCCATGTCCTGAATACACCAGGAAAATAGCACAGGAGACCTTCCACTTCAACAGAAACCTGTTTATGGAGCATCTCACTGTCTGTAATTGGGAAGTGATGACAAGTTGGGCAGCAAAAGTCCATCATTTGGATGATTTGGGAATTACACTGGCTACATTTGCAGATGGAAATGCCAGTTTCTTTTGAAAGAAGTTGGAGTTTGTGTCCTATTATTGGATTTATAGGGATATTTCTAACTTAAAGCATGGGCTTCTGCTTTATTTGGACTCAGATAGGAAGAGATTGTGGAAGGGGAAGAGAGAACATCCATTAAGACAAGAATTCTGAGTAAAAGGATAAAGCATGGAGAGAAAATAACAAGATTCAGAACACCTTCAATTCTCCATGATGTGATGGAGTCTGAGGGCAGTCTCATATTTCTGGGAAGTGCCCAGCAGTTCACAGCTTTAAGCTTTAGTGGTTTGATTGTGAACAGTGTCCACACTCGTCTTTTGTAGGAGAGTAGGATGGAAGGTTTCAGTCCAGTCTTGGAAAAAGGAAGGATTTGGGCAAGTCCCAGGATGAAGGTCCAGCACCCTGTGGCAGGATACTGAGAGAAAGAGAAACAGGGAAACCTCAAAGAAACCTTTCCAGTGGAAACAAAAGAATCTTTGTGAAAGATACTGTTAGCAAGCCTCATGGAAGGAATGGGGACACAAAGTGAATTGAGAGGATTTGCAAGTTGCTTCTAAGCCTGGAGGCAAGACCAAAAGCTGAGCATTTACTGTTTGCTATATTTGGTGTGTATGGAAGAGCAGTTCGGACATCAAGGGAAATAAACTGTAGGGCCTAATTCCTCTCTACTGTAAACTGTGTTGGGCTTGGGATAGAGAAAATGCTCCTGTTAAAGGACAGTTCTGAGGAAGAGCAGCTGAGACGTGACCAAGCCTTTTGTGAAAATATGTTTTCACAGCAGTGTAGCCAAGGTCCATGAGCACGTGCCCATGTTTCCAATGAATGTAATTGTATTTTTCTACTTTATATGCATGTAGGCATCATACAGAGTGCTGTAGCTGTAATTTTCAGAATTAAATGTGGTACAGTGTTGAAGGTACAGTGTTCATTTTGTCAAATCTTTCCTCAAAAATGCACATTTGAAGATTGTTTTTACTGAAAATTTCTAGAAAACAAATTAGCTGTATCTGACTAAAATTGGCTGCCTCAGAGACTTTCTGGTTGAGAAGTCCAGGTGGATAGGCTGTTTTCTGAATCTATCTAGATAACTTTATGGGAATTAATTAAACAGAAAAAAATTAATAAATGGATTTCTGTGTTTAATGCCACGTAAAGCAGATTTTATTTAATGTTTTGACTAGAAATTCTCATGTTTAGAGGTCATATTGGAAATGTGATAACAGTTAATCGTGAAAAAGGAGTGTGTCAAATGATATTTTTCTCTGGTTTTCATATGATTATATTAGGATAAAGATGAGAAAAAAGTAACAACATGAACTTCATATTAACTTTGACTGGTGTAAAATTGCTTTCTCTTGGAAGTGATGGATCTGGCTATACATGCATCTCCTGAGCCAGAGTATTCTTCTTACTCTCTTCCAAACAATACTGTGATCCTCTTAGTTTTTAATAATGTCGGTAGTTATTTATTCCAGTGCAACTAAAAGCTTATTGCAAGCTTTCAACCTATACTAACAGCAGTAGGACACAGTATATTGGTATTAAATCAGTGATCTTTAACATTTTCTCATTTGCAGGCTTTGGCAGCCGCCAATTCTTTATGTCATACCAAAGCAGTATATCTTATTTATCTTTTTGGATCTCCCTATGGAAGTAGCTCATAGACCCCAAATGCTTGTGAAACAATTTTAAAAATCAGTGATGTAGGACAATACAGAATGCACAAATCAAATTAATTTTCCCTATGCAAGAGCTAAATGTCTCTCACTCTTCTAAAGGCCAGCAACTTGGACCAACTTATAAGAGAAGAGATGAATTGAAGAGTTAAGGGTGGTGCACTGAGAATTAGCGTTGTCCAGAAACAGAAAAAATCTAGTGTGTAAAAAAATTAACGGTTTTGACATTTGTTTTAGATTTGTCACAGAATGATTTAAAAAACAAAACATGAATAGAAAGAATGAGACATCCCAGAATAGCCAACATCCAGTGGCTAGGGTATTTACTTGGGCCCTATCCAAGGAGTGCTTTATGGGATTTGGAGCAGACATTTGACATAATGTTTTCAACATTATTTTTGTCAGACTGAAATTTGGGCTCTGTAGTGGGTTGAAAAAGAGCTTGCTTGGAGTCCTGTGCTTCATAGGTGAGACTTAGTCACCAGCTGTTTCATCACTCAGTCTCTCTTTGGCCTGGGGAATTTTATTTTTATTTTTTAGAACAAAATTAAGTAGCTGTATGGAGAATAGACAGTCACTCTGTTGTGTTTGGTAGGGTGCTAGCATACATTTGGGTATTTTTCTGACTTTGGGAGTCAATAAAGTACCATCCACATTTGTACTCCATTCTCATTCAGAACAGATTTTTCTCATGGAAATATCTGAACCTGCCTAACTGTATTTCCATGGAAATCAGCGTATTACTTTTTAAAAAATTATTTTTGGCAAGTTAGCATTTTCTGATGGAAAAAAGCACTTTGTCCAAAGATTTTCAACCAGCTTTTCTGAGCTGAGACCTACCTCTGGATTGTACAAATGTAAGGCATTTACCTTCAGTATTTTTGTAGGTTTAAGAAGAGATCACAAGTGAAGTGTGGTCTGGGATGAGGAAATCTGGTGGGTAGATTTGTGGGAAGTTCATAAGGAATATCTAGAGTAAAATATAAAAAGATATTATGACTTGTCTCTTAGCTAAATGAGTTTAAATTCAGTATGTAGAGGGAAAAAAGTGAGAAAATTTTTTGGGTTGAAATTTCAACCTTTCTCCTTTGCTTTGCAAACATGGATCTTTCAATCCAGTCCTTTCATCCTTGTTCCCACTCTGAATCTCATCACATCCCAGTGGACACACACGTTCAGCTTCTCTTTCTGGTTTAGCCTGTGCTCCTGCCAACCTCCCACTATTTTGTATTCCTTCCTTCCTCTGTCTGCCTTACACCAGGCCTGATCCTGCCACAAAGGCACTTCCCTGGTGCTGGGCACCCTTGGGCATTATTGACTAAGAACTGAGACTTGCAAGTGCCCCAGGGGAATCTAAAGGTGTTTTGTAGAGGTGCAGAGCATGTGTTTCAACAGCACACATCTCCACCACGCCTAAGCACTCTCAATTCATTAATCAGCATAGTGAATTTTAAAGATGTTTACCGTGTCTGAGACTGGTTATTGGAAAGATGATTACTGGGTTAATGGCCTTGTTTGGAAACAGTTATGCCATTTCTGCGGATGGAGTCAGTCCAGTCCAGCATGCCTTGTAATAAAGCTCACAGGTCGTGTATGCAGTCAGTACCTTGTTTTCCTAGAAGAATAAAATGGAAATATACTTTGCATTGCACATTAAATCTTGCTTGCCCAATCCCTCGAGTAGTTGGGAAGTATTGAACAGTACTGGGGGGAGTTACATTTGGGGTAGTTGTGTTTGATGTCACATGTGTTCCTCAGCTCCATTCCCTTTTACAGATTCAGTATCTGTAATGTTTCACTTCCAACATTAATTTCTGAACAACCGAGGTATCTAGAAGTGAAAATGAAAGCCATGAAAGTCATCTCCAGCCCAGGATTTGGTGTAGCTGTGCTAATTCACCAACTGGGAAATAAACCAGTGCAATAACCTACTGAGAAGCAGAATGTGTTAGCTCTGGTACAAGTGTCTTGCTGTGCTCCTAGAACCTGGTCCAGCTTGTTTTGAGACCAGGTAGTCTGGACAGGTGCTGTACACACTATAAACAAGATTCTACTGACTTCTGGTCAGTGGAGATCCTATCACACCTCTTAGTCTGGTTCCCTAGGGAAACCACCTACACAGTCTTATTGTTTGTCTGACCCAGTTTCCAATATGCTGACACATTGTCACAGGTTATGTAGATGTTTCAGAGACTCTGTCCAGTTGTCCTTACCTGTTTGCAAGAATTAGCTCCTAAGTAGAGAAAGGAATCCTTATTAATGCTCCCATTGAGGAAGAAGGGAGAATTCAGCAATTGTGTTTGACAGCAGCAAGACACTCGAGTGATTTGCACATTGCTCTGATATTCCTTGGTGAAAACACTGCTTCCTTCGGCTGCCAAACCAAAAGAAGCCAAGGAATGGCTAGGAGAAAGATGCCAAGGCATGCTGTGGTACTCCTCAGGGAATAAGGGAACTGCCTGTTCTTGCAGGGGGGAGGTGAGAGCCTGGAGGGATGAGGGGGGCTGGAGGCATTGCAGTGGGATATGGTGGAGGACAACGGGGGTTATTCCAAGAGGGAAATGTGAGAGCTGCAGCGTAAGCCCATAAAGAATCAAGCTTCGTTAATTTCGCTTTTCAGGGAATAATTTGTTAGGAAAATACTGAGAACTTAATTTTACTATTTTGGATACATTTACACGCTGATTTAACCCTCCCACAATTCCTGTAGCAGTTGTAGCTGGTACACTGCCTTGCTGTTACACAGCAGGAATCTGCTGTTATTTGACCTGAAAAGATCATTATGGGAGCTTTATTTGGTGTGCATTTAATAAAGCTGTAGCTGTTGTGACTATAACTCATGACTCCCATGTCATTCCGCAGTGGTGTAACCAGCGATTCAGCATTCCAGGCCCATCAGTTCAAAGGGAAGTGTGAGGAACGCGAATGTATTCCAGAGCATTGGGACTTTTATTGCTCCTCTCCTCCCGCACTGCGCTGTTAGGAAGATACATTCTCTAGGAACCGAGAAGTACAAAGCATCCTTAGACCTTGTAGTGCAAAATGTAAAAAGTGATGTTATCTGCAGAAAGTGGACTTTAGATTCTATCAGCGAGCATTTAGCATGAAGCATTTCCTATGGTAATGCCTCTCACTTTCCCAGACTTTTAAAGGCTCCAAGTGGCACACAGGCTGCAGACCTCTTTGTAATGTTAATGAATCATCTTAATGGACTGTTTTAGCAGAAACATTCATCACCTTTTGTCCCACAATGATTTTTTTTTGTTATACTTAAATGGTTAAGTAGGCAGTAAATGCCTATCAGACCAACCACTATGCTCTAGTAATCCACCTCACTATAAATCACCAGTGGATTATTATTGTCCTGTTTAATTAACACTCTTAAGGGATTCTATCGTTGGATAGACTTTCACCTTGCACTAAACAGGCATTAACATTCGAAATAAGAAGTGTGTTTATGTGAAAAGCATTAATCGCCATGACGTGGAACTGGTAGTGGTGGGTTGGATGAAATATGTGCCTGTGTCCACTGGTGCAGGTTCCTTACATCAGTTTTCAATGGAAGCTAAAGTCAGACCTATGGAATACTTACCTAAGTCATAGCAAATGCTGGTTCCAGAATAATTTTTTATTGGGTCTAAGAGATATTTGGCTATATTTGGTTGAAAACAGCAAGTTAAAAATTTTAATTCCAGGAGTTTGGAAGGTGATGGTTTTGTGAGCATAACATGAGTTTGTTTGTGGTCCAGTTCAGTTTTTAGAGGATTGGATCAAACCCTTTTCTTTTTCTGCAACAAAAGGTGAGAAGGAATTCTGATCCTGTTGCTCCTCTGTGAACTCTTTTCAGACTTCACAGTCAGAAGCAGTAAGCCAAGCAGCAAGAGTTCCTGGGAAAGGCAGGGGGGTCCAGAGGGTTGGATGCTCTTTGCAGAACAATCCTGGCAACTCTTTTGCAAACAAAATTCCCACACTGGGACACAAGCTCGATATAGGATCACTCTCAATATACAAACATTTTTGTACCAACAGCTTACTGCTGGTTTTCTCCTCTTGGCAGAATATAAAGATGGCAGCTCTCCCCCCCCCCTCCTGTAATACAATTTAATGCATTTACGAGTAATTTCCTCATCTTTTGTCAGCAGAGAAAGACATTTGAAAAAGGCTCTTGTTAAAGCAGTGTTTCCCATCCATGAAATCTTATCCTGCTTTCTTTGATTTTGTTACATTCGTAATACCAGGAGTGCACTTACCAACTGCTCCTTCTATGCATTCCAGCACTCACAGCCACGAGACAACCCACCGCTGAATTTCATTTTACAGACACAGCAACTACCATGTCCAGAGATTTTTAGAGGTCCTTAGGAGTCAAAACTAGTAGCATAGCTGAAGAGAGCCTGTTTCTTGTCTGCACACAAACCTGGTATGCACATCCCTTTCCTCCTGGCGTTTTTGTTAAATTATTTCCCAGTATGGACTCCTGCAAATTAAAGAACAAATAAAACTGCTAAGTGGAACACAAACACACTAAATCTTTTTAATTAAGAGATTGAATCTCTTAGTATAAATTCATTTCCTGAAACAAAAGTCCAATTATGTAAGATTAATTCTTTCCTCTGAGATTGCATGGATTTATTGACTAACAAAACCTTCTCTTGCGTAAATGGAAATGTGCTATTTAATGCAGCCTGCTGATCAGAGGCAAAACCATAGCATTAGCATTTTCACTGGGCACTTTTATTTCAGTTGCACACTAATCTGCCAGGTTTGATTCTATTTGTAACTGAAAAGGTGTGAAATGGTTCACAAGTGACCACGTGGCAAATAGCACAAAACACTAAAGGAGTTTGAACAGGATGAGAAATTAAACTAAGCTCGTAAGGAGTATGTTGTTATTGCACGAAGAACTGCAATGACAGAAATAAGACTATCTCGAGTGCAGGGCAGTGTTGTGAGGAGGTGTGTGTCTTTGATCATACAATAGTTTTTTCAAATCATTTAACAGAGATGCACAAACCCCACACAGTTTCAAGTGCGGGCATGTCCCGAGAAGAATCTCCTCCATTCCCTCTAGACACACCCAGCTCATTAAATCCATCATTGCCTCGCAGTAAGCCCCAGGGTTCAATCTTTTCTAGAGCACTGTTACTATCCAACCTTTTAGCTCATACAGTGGGCAGCCAAGAATTCATGTCTATGCATATAGTAGGACTCATAGCCAATATTTCCCACAGTTTCCCCTCTCCATCCCAGTCTGGGTATATAATGGTTTGGTTTTGTTCCTGAGAGGTTTTTTGAGGGTGTTTTGGGGGGTTGGTTTTGGTTTTGGTTTGGTTTGGTTTGGTTTTTTGATAGGCAAAACTTCAATGTTCCTTTCAGATTACTTTCTTGCATCCTAAAGCAAAAACCTGTATGAGGGTGGCAAGTTAAAGTCTAATAAAATCAGGAATCTGTGCTTCATGTAGGTAGCTGGCCATGAGAAACTGCAGCACAGATGGATATTGAATGACTTCAATAGTCCAGCCAGGTTTTATCAGAACAGGTCATCAACCTGTAGGCTGCCCAAACCTGTTCCACTGCTTCCCCATTGATTAAATATCTGGAGACATTTACACATATATCAAATTCTCCATAATCTATTTTATCTTAATGACACCCAAGTTCTTTTTCAAGCTAGGGCAAAAATGTTCCCTCCAGTGGTGAGAAAAGATGGTATATCTGTACTTTAGTACATTCAATTTCCTTGAAGCCAAACTATGATCTCAGATTCTCATGGGCTGAAATATCAGTGGGACTGCAGGGAGTATAAAGGAGGTAAAATCTGCCTGTGTATGCCCAGATGTTAAGGAATTTAAAACTGGATTTTTTCATTTGATTGCAGACCTGACATGTAGGGGAGAAAGGAAGGAATAGAGTGAGTGTGTAGCTTCCAGCCAAGTTCTGGTGGCCAAAATTCCTTCTGAATCTCAATACCTGTATCATCCAAAACAAGACAGAAGGCCTTGCCTGGAACTGTCAACTATTCCTGTAATTTGGGGATTTCCTTCCTCTCTGTTTGGTCCCAGCCTATGTTCCTGCTCTTACTCTCTGCCCCAGGTATCATCCTGCAAACGACCCGAGCACTGTGTTCCCTCCATCTTTGTTCAGGCTCCTAAGTGCTTCTGTCTTTTTTCCCATTTTCTCCCTTTCCTTTTTTTTTTTTTTCTTTTTCCTCTTTCCCTTACAATAGGAGTCAGGGGAAGCAGTGTGGGCATATGTTAAAAATTGGAAAAAAAAAACAAAAACAAAAACAAAATCTCAGGCAAGTGACATGGGAAAGGTGGAAAAATGCTGATTGTTCACAGTCTTGTTCAACACAGTAATGAGCATCATAACTAATTAAGAGATGGCAGATTCAAGGAGATGTGTCTTTCAGAATGAATAATTAATCTGTGGAACTCCCTTTCACAGGACATGTTGTATGTTAAAAGCATGCACTGAAGGTCCATTGAAGAAAAATTTGATGAATTCAAAGACTCCACCAGAATCCTTGAATACAAAGTCCCACCACTCATCCCAGAAGTCTTTAAGCCATAAAGATGCTGGAAAAGCATCACAAGACATATTTTAATACTCTTCTCATGATGTCCAATATTGCTCACTGTCAGAAGCAGAATATTAGTCTAGGTGGACTTTGGATTAACAAATATAATTCATCTTATGCTTTTTATTAAGAATGGAAGGCAGGATGCAATTTATCCCTTAGCTGTCAAACAGGACTACAAAGTGTTGTGGTGTTTGCTCTCCTTCTACATTTCCATCTCTTAATCCAATCCAGGGAAGGATGGTAGATGTTTCTTATATTTTGTTGCCAACTGCTCTAAAAAATTCATACAAAAGCTTTTCCCATCAAGAAAATTTATGTGGGGATGTGGGGATTCATGAGTCCTTGCAGCAGTATGTTGAAGCACAGAGACATTATTAAGTATGATCCAAACTGATGGATTCAGTACAGCAGCGGTGAACTCTCAGACTAGCTTTGAAAAAAAAAAGGTTTCAAACACTAGTAAATCTGATAAAGCACAAATCAATATTTATATAGCTCCAGACATTATCTTTATCATTGCAAATTCTCTGTAGAGACAGCAATCAAGTAGTCAGAAAGCCTTAGTTTGCCTGTAGGCGAGTTCATTGCTTGGGTTTTAACATTGTGGAGATAATTATGTCACCCATGTTGTAAACATTTTGTTTCTTGAATAGAGAGTCTGTATTGAAAATATTAACCACTGGTCTGTGGAAACTGAAAAGTTGCAAAGGAAAGGAAACTAATTTTCTCAGTGGGTACTGAGCAGTTGAATGGTTGGAAGCGTGTTTGGGAAGCCCTAAAATTGGTGTAAGCCATCTGAGAAGTGCTAGTGGATTTAAAATCCTGAGGGAAAGGTGAAAACTTGTTGGTGTCACAAAGTGCCTTAAATATCTGTGGTTTAAGTGATCAAAATTAACCCCTTTTCTCTCGCACGCAGGCAACTATGTGGTGTTCTAAACCAATGCTTAGATAAATACCACAGCTGATGTAACAAATACCTGAAAGGGCATGTAATAAATACAAGAAAAAACCTGTCTTGATTATTCAAGTAACTCCTGCTAGTTAATTAGCATGCTCATGGCATTTGGGCCAAAGGGTTGTTGCAGTTTCCTTTCAATAGGTTGTCTTACCAACATTTTTTTTTTAATCTCATTGGACACGGTGATGCAATGGTGCTCAAACAATTCAATAAATTCATTATAAAAAGCTAATTTTTGATTCAGGGAGATGATAGTCAATATTCCATTGCAAATTAAACGCTTCTGGGGTTTGCTTGTGCAAAAAGAATTCATTCCTCACCAAAAAATGGCATTCTGTCAAATACTAATTGCGTGCAAAGGATCTTAAACAAAAATAGGTAGTGTATGTATGTAACACACTTGTGTGATAAAATGTGTAATTTGTGTAATATTGAAGGTGGGAAATATCTGAAACGGTAAGAAACCAGAGGAGGGCAATTTTTTATTTTCTATTAAGTTTTTCAACTGTACTCCTACTTGGGTGTTGTTTTCGTAGTTGTTGAGGGTTTCTTGTTTTTGTTTTTCAAAGAATGCCTGAAAAATGAGTAACATTTTTTCCTAACTTTCAACTGAACCTCCCATGCTGTGATTTATGGCCATTGCTCCTTGTTCTGTGTTATGACACTACCTACCCAGAAGAACTTGGCTGTCATCTCTGTGACTGCTCTTCAGGCAGAGATCAGTCTCTGGCCTCTTTTTTGCCAGACTAAGCAAGCCCAGCACCTTCAGTCTCTCCCTTTGGGTCTTGTGCTCTTGACCCAGAGCATCTCAGTACCCCTCTGCTGAACCTCCTGTTGATTCCCCACACTGCTCCTGAATTGGGGGAGCCAGAACTGGGCACAGCAGAACCAGCCCCATCTGTTGGAATATGCCCAGTTTCACCAAAGAGTCCCTGCATTGCTCCACCACTGCCCTTTTCCTTGCCAAATTGTGCTTGATACACAAAGATGTAAAACCTGTGTAAATCAGAGATGTAAATCAGTGTAAGAAAGGGTTTCGGAACTTCAGCCTTTTCCTCACTATAATCTTTAGGTCTCCCATTAGCAAAGCCATATTTTTCTGCTACATTTGGCTTTAGAGACATTGATTTCTGTGCAGGACACACCAAGAGACAGAAATTCCATCCCTCTATTACCACATAGATAGAGGCATGACTAGAAAAAAGGAGAGTATGATGGGTTTTTTTCATGGATGAATAACTTCTGTGCCCTGGGGACTGTAAATAGCTGGTATAAATCAATGCAAATTGGCTATTACTAATCTTGCCAGTAATGAAGTGAGAATGAATGGAGAACGAAGATGAACTTTACATATCGTTAGCACCAATCTGCCTCACTGCATTTATGGGCAAGGCTCTACCTAGGAGGTCAGTTGGCAAAACTTACAGGTTTTTCTTTTTGAAAGTAATGATTAAAAAATGGATTTGTGCTGCAGAGAAATGCCTCTCAAATATCGAGTCCATTGGGGGATTTTACAACTATGAAAACTTGAAAACAGTTGTTTCATAATTTCTCAAACACTCAGCAGCATGTATTTTTATTACAGTGTTTTAGCATCACTGACCTCAGTATATAATTTAAAATGTTTATTACAAGTGTGTCCTGTAAAACACTGAAACTTATAATTTCAGAGTAAAAGTTTGCTTTTGATTTAATTTTTCAACAGAAGACTGAAAAAAATCAAAGACTCTCTTATTGTTACCCCATATTAGTACAAAATTAGTATAAATGAGGATGATAACTGTATATTCTGCAAGAATGTCTCTTGTAAAGTAGGCACCATAGACTTTATGAAATGAGAAGTTTTCCACTAGGACTGGAAATCAGTTTAAATATCTATAAATAATGGCTTTCGCATCCTGTAAATGACTTTTTTTTCTTTTAATTCTACATTAGCAGTGACTAAATCCCTCTGACAGGAATATAGTGACCTCCTTGGTTTGTGCTGTGTTGTTTTTCTCTCTGCACAAGGAGAATAAGTACAATATGAAAATGAAATAGGTTCCTGAGACATGCACACCACTGAAATGAAAAGATGGGAGCAGAGTGTCATGAAAACCTTCTGGTCAGTCATCTTTCTCCAGTCTCTGAATTTGAAGGCTATGCTCTGGTTTTCCAAAATACATTCCAAGAGAAAAAAAATACGATGTTTTATTCTATAATTACACCTGTTTGTATAACTGAATTCTCCTATTTTGGCCTTTCTTAGTACTGTTCCTTTCAGTTCTAGCCTGAGATGTCATTTGGCCTTCCAGCTTCTAGTTATCATTATCTTCTTACTGTCCACTCTTTTGGTCCTTCCAGTGTAACAGTGACATGAAAGGGTTTAGGTAATAATCTGATTGCTTCACCAGAATGAAACCTTATTTCTTTTTAGCCAGGACTCCCTGAGAATCCTTTTGCCACAGCCTTGTTCTTCCCAGGGAGATTACACAAAATTGTTTTTGTGACCATTCATTGAGTGGACAATCTGATTCACATCAGTTCCTATGGGTAGAGCCACAATTCCCAGAAAACACCATCAGCACAGTACTTGGAACCGTTAGAATTACTTCCAAATGCCAGGCCAGAACTGCCTATGTTTCAGAGTGTGTCAGTAATCCCAAACATACACAAATCTGTAGGGATTTGGATTCTTCCAGACAACTGATGTTGTGTCATTGTCTTCCTCCTTTTAATTATGCAAATTATTTCATTGCTAATATGTTTCTGTGAAGCTGAGTATGTATTTTCCTTTGGCAACTTTTTTGTTTGTTTGTTGGCAGAAAATGGCTTTTGCCATTTCTCTGTCAGAACATATAAAATACATATTTGTAAATAAATTGATATCTATTTTAGGTTTATAATCAAGAGTACTTGAAAATCTATTAAAAATCAAAAATATTTTTGAAGTTTCCAAGAGGCAACATTTTGTTTTTCTTACAACTCTCCTCATATGTTACAATATAAGGTTTGGCAAACCCAATTTTCTGGAAGTCAATAAACATTTCAGCAAATGTAGTCTTTATAGGATAAGCATGTTCTATAGGAATTGAGGATTTTGATGTATTGGCTGTCACAATATGGCTGAAATATCTAGGAAACCAATTAATTTAAAACTTAAAGGAGCAGTTCTCTCCTGCTTGAATCTTTAGGAGGGAAGAGCCAATATAGTGTAAGAGCAGCTGTTCAGCAACACCTATTATTTGCTTATATTACATGACTAACATGAGGCACCCTGTCGTTAAAATGAGAGTTAGGATTTGGCTCTCCTGATTTGCTTCTTAGCATTCCATAATTTTGGTGAGGATATGATCTCATCCAGCTCTCCACATCATCTAAGAATCTGGATTGGTTGATGAGCTTGTTCATTTTCCTTTTTATGAGGTATCAAACTTTACTAAAGGGTTGAAAGATAACCTTCAGTTTAATTTATAAAGAAAGCTTTAGATACTCTTTTCTTAGGACTAATGGATGGATGGTGGTGTCTTCAGCAATGCCATTTCTGTATTTTTTATTTCTTCTCCTTGGCCTGTTATGGTCCCAATCTTGCATTCCTGGCACTCAAAACTCCTCACAAGCAGATCCAAACATGGAAGCATTCCAGTGCAGTGCATGGGAGACCCTTTAACATTCCAGAGTAGAGAACATGCAGAAAAATATTGAAATAATAAATTAACACTACATCAGATTTTTAGAAAGAAACTCTTTCTGCTAACAAGTGCTAGACCCACTTGTCAGCCACCTGTTCCTAAGCCACAAACAGGAATTCTTAACTTAGAAAAGAATTCTTAACCTAGAAAAGGTACTACTGCTATTAGCAAGTGGCTGTTTATTGTTCATTTATTGTTTATTAAATTCTTGTGCCAAGGTGAAAAATAGCCTGGCTTTTGCAGAGGCACAGACCTGTTGCCTATTTCTTTCTTAACAACATGTATGATGTTATGAAAAAGCTGATGACCGAGATGTGAGAGCCATCAATCAGAGACTACAGCAAGTAATTTCGTTAATATTTTTGCACTGACTTAATTAGATATGGTGGGGTTCTTAAAGATTTATTTAAGCTGATGCAACATCCTGTAATGGACATAGTCTTGCAGATGTGGAGATGTTCTTAGTATGTAAGTAATCATAGTAAATTATAATAATATATCTTATATTAGTAAATTAAATAAAGGGTCTTAATCAATTGCATCATGATCTGATTGAAAGTTCCCTTTCTACTTTACCATTTTGTCATATGCCATTTATCAGACAAAAAGTGTTCTTCCTTAAAAAACAAACCAAGCTTTTTGCTTGCTGCAGCTATGCATGGACACTGTGCATTTGGCAGTGTGGGAAAAGTGATCACAATAGCTATTTCTGAATAAACTATCCATAATAGCTCCCCGTGTGGATATTCTAGCCTGGAAAAGTCACGGGTCAAATAAGTTGTTGCAGAATAGCTTTTTCTGCAATAGCAATTCCAGTTCACTTTCCAGTGTAAAGAAGCCATAAGTCCACAGCTCCAAACTCCCATTTCTGCCAGATTTTCTCTTTAGAGAATAGTATAAATTTGTTCTATTCAATTCTTTAAGGTCCAAATTCAGCGCTGAACTCCCTTTGGGAACAGCGCACGAGATCAGCCAGGGAGAGATGGGACAGAAATACAAACTTCCATAATATAAAGTTCTCCATAATATAAAGCTGGCACCATCCTTGTGACTATTCTGGTCCAGTACCTTCTGGAAGCCTAAACCAGCAGCCAGAAAGTTGCCTGGAAGAAGATCCATCAAGCCAAACCCAAGGCAGTTGGTAGCTGTCATCGCCAGCTGTAGTGAAAAAAAGGCAAAATGGAGCAAAATGCCACCCCTTCCTCCACACCCAAGTACAGGGGATGGGTTGCAGCAATGCCATCCAGCTGACACATTTGAGTTTGCTCTGAGTACAGAGAAAAGAGTGGTTAATAAATATGCAGAAAGACTTTGAAAAATGTTTGAATGGACTAAAAATGTATACTGGAAAGGCAGCGCAGAGTCTTCACTGAAGGTCAATTAGTAATCTCACTGCATCCAGAGCTGCTTGTACAACAGCTCAGTAAGACATGTTTGGGGCTGGATTCGTATTTATACTTAAGTCATGTTTTTTCTCTTCTCCAGAAGAAAGAAAAAAAAAAAGAGAACAAACCAAGATAAGACATCTGTGCTATTTTTTAATTTGACATACTTTTTACTGAGCCTTAGGACCCTCAAAAGCAAAGGTTGCCGTTTATCCAAAATTACATCACAGTGCCCCTGGCATTTTTGTGGTGTGGACCAATTAATGCTAGTAGCTTAATTAAAATCACCAAATGCACTTTAAAGGATGACATAAGGTTAATTTTCATCTAGGCTTCCAAAAATGAAGTAGAATGTTAAGCAACTGCCCCACCTGTTTTTGTTATTCCTACGGCCCACAGTATTCAGTGTCAGACTCCTACGTCATCCTCTGACTTCATTTTCCCCAGGCATTATTAAATAGTTAATAACAAAGCTCTAAAGTCCATCCTGAGTTTTACCTATTGTCATAAATCTGGGGCCATGACACCACTGGTGTAGGAGTCACATAAATGAAATAACAGATTTTGGCTCAAGTATCTTTAACATAGAGCAGGTGGCATTCTGGGGTCTAAAGAGCAAAATCACACCTGTGTTTTCATGCTTTCTAGGATTTTGCCAACAAAAGGAAAACAGAAAATAAACAAGCCATTTTACCTCTTGAAAGCCAGAAGAAATGGTACAGCTGTTTCCAAGACTGCTATGTTCAAACACTCACATGAACATGGAATAAAAGACATTCTTGCTTTCCAATCATGTTTCAGCACAAATGTCTTCCATTTGTTTGTTTCGACATATTTTGCCTTTAACACATTTTTTTTAATAAGAATTTTTCTTATTAGGCTGGAGGAGTGTCCCATCTTAGTGTGAGACCAGTTAAGGAGTGAAGAATAGTGGCTATGATATTACTGGGCAAGCTCAGACTTCTCAGCACATAAAAATTATATGTCCAAATGTTCAGTTGTACAGTGCTGCCCATTTTTAATTTAATTACTGTCAATGAACTAGAGTGCACGTGCCATTTGTGCTGAATTGGGAAAAGGAATTATTTCATTTCATTTACTTTGTGTTTCTTTGTCTCAAGTACCTGTCTTACCTGCCACCAAAAATACATTACTACGCATTAGAAAATACGGATCTGAAAATTGACAGAGGTTAGATGAAAGCTACTTTTCCCTTTAAGAATGGCCTGTAGAGTTTATTTTTGGCTGAAAGATAAAACACCAAGAGAAAGGATAGTAACAAAACCTCACTTCCTCTTACAGTGATTTGGCTCACTGCAGAATAAATATTTTGCAGGTGTTTCTCGCTCTGGAGCCAGGTAAACTGAAAACATGCATTAGTTTTGGGTCATTCTTTTTAACCACCCATGTTATTTGGAAGGAGATATCTCATTTGAAGTTGTGAGCTGTTAGCAGTGAATGACTTTTCATCTCCTATTTCTCTGGGCTTTGCTCATTAGAAAAAGATCAGCAACTTTTTGTGTAAGTGGCAGGTGATAGATCTGGCTCCTGTTTCATCCTGACCGTTTCACAGTAAAATCCTTTGGCTCACAAATTGTCTGCCCGTCCAAGGACTGTCCAGATCACAATTAAGGGTGTTGGAAAGAAGTTGAAGCTTTCTGGAATACATTAGGTATACTCCTAAGAAGCTCTTAAGTGGCTGGTGGGGAGTTTTTTTGTTCTGTTCTTATTGTAGTTTTTAAGCTTCCAAATATCTCCTTAACACTCCTGTCTGGCCCAAATCCTTCTGGCTTGCACTGGATCACTACCTTCCACAGATGTCTCCCTTTTTAGGCTTTTAAACTTGATTTCACCTGCTGTTTGACATTCATTGAAAATAGACAGATCAGACCCACTGGTTTTCCTACCAGCCTATGAAAGGAATAAAGGACAGACCATTTGGAGAGAAATACTTATCCCAGCAATCATGAAAACTTAATGTAAGATATTAACTACCTATGAAAAGAGGAAAAATCTTTTCAAAAGGTATGCAGTGAAGGAAACCACAAAATGCACATATCTGTTTACGTGTCATTTATTCCACTGAGGCAGCTATTTATACATGCAAAATCAGTAACAAGCAATTAAAAAGATAAATGCACAAGATAAATGCACATTTTTGTTCTATATCACTCTTTTTATGTGTAGTATGTACTGATAGCAACAGGTTTTGATCCAGACAGGCTTTTCTTCAGCAGTTACAGATAGTCTTTGGAAGTGGCATCAGACAGGTCATGCAGAGTATTCCAGAGCACAGGTCCCTCTGGAAGAGTCCTGATAAGAGCATGCATGGGTTATAATAGGAGAAAATCTTAAGGGAACTTTTTGATAACAGGGTATCTTTCAAAGCAAACAAATCTGAAAGTGCTTCATTACCTATCATACTTGTTTTATCAAGGATTAGTGAAATCAAGGGGTTAAATTTGACAGCCTCCAAGTGGGAGCATTTTCTCTGCCATCTGTGGTGCCATCTACTGCACAGCTTTGTAGAGGCAGGATGAGAGATCTGCATTGCTTCACTGCTGCTTTCACGTCTTTCTTTCTATCTTAATATTTAATAATAGTTCTTTTTGTATTTTCATATTAATTTCCCTTCTTTTATACATATATTAAGTCAATATTTGGAATTTAATTTTGGTGGGTTTTTTTGATGAGCAGATGTTAAAAAGGGAAAATAAAGAAAGAGAAATTTAGGAAATTAACTTGCTAGTTAATTTATTGATTGCAGTTCATTTACTTATATTCTGGATATGAATTTATTTAGTTAGAAATATCTATATTTGTATTTATATGTGTAGTATAAGGTAGAAACATGGAAATTTTTTGTCATTGTTACTTGTTTTTCAATCTCTGGTTTTTTAAAGCTCAGATAGAAGCATTGAGTATTTTAGTTGTGCTTTTTTACAGTTCTTGTTTGCTGCTATGAGGAAGAGATAAGTCATTAAATTGGCTTCTCACAAGTGGATGTGTTTAGTTTTGTTTGCAGTCTGTTGCCGGGGGCATGATATAATTTTGTCAGTTCCATATCAAACAATTTTTTTTTTTGTTTTGATGTTGAATTGTTGGAAACTGCAACAGAGATTTTACATAAATATTTCCGGAGTGATCTCAAGATACCTAAAGGCCAAAGACTTAAGATGAAAGATCTGAAAATTTCAATTTATTACTCCCATTTCTTTCACTTACCTCTGTTAATTGAAGCACCTTGTGCTCATATCATCATAGCCTGAGGTTTTCCTTGAATAAACCAATGCATGAATTTTTTAATTACCTACCCAAGCTGGATTTGGATGGCTTAATCTCAAAAGTACTAAAGAAGAAAGGTTCAGTGGTAGCAGCTAATGGAGCAGCAGGAGAAACCAGCTGCCTGCAACATTTTAAACACTACATCATCCAACTTGCTAACAACAAGTCTAAGCACCACAATGTTTGAAGTGCTGTTGGCTGTGAGCTGGATTGAGCACAGCTTCCAATATTGTTGACTGCTGTGCATAAAAGATGGTATCAACAGTGGGCTTTGAAAATTTTCCTCTAGAAAGGACAAGGCTTAAGTTATTTATGTCCTAAGTAACTGCTAACACGCTCAAAGTGAGCACTATCAGAAGTCAATTATGATGACGTAAATTAGGAGTTGAAAATACGCCTTGGCATATCATAACTGCAAAAGTAAAAGCTGTTTAAATATTTAGGATTTGCTTTTTTTTCTTAAATCTCAGCTTCCCTGGAAGCCAGTGATTCACAACTCTTAGAACTGGGGGTTTATTGTTTGCTTAGAACACAAGATTTTCAGAGTGTATTGAGAAAGATTTGAATATGTATCGTAAGACCATTGCAAACCTTTGGAATGCTGAAAGCTAATGACAAAAATAGTGTTAAATCTTTAATCTCAATAAAAGTTGAATTCCATTTTGGGGGAGGAAGTGGAGCTGGAGCTTTCGGCTCTCTCGGCTTTCCTCCGGCCACTTAGAACAGTCAGGAACAGGCGTTTGACATTAAGAGGAGAAGAAAATGGCCGGTTGAGCAGAAAGGATGAGGAAAGTACTGATAGACCATTCGGCTGCTTTCTAGGCCGGATTTGTTCCAGCAGTCTGGGTGCTGTGGAGGTTGTGCTGAGACATCTCCTCACACACGGCGGCTCCAGGGACGGGTCTGAGGGGAGGCCATGGTTGGGTGGGATGGGGGGCGGGGCCATCGCCTGTCTGTCAGCAAGAGCGGGAGACGCCATTGGTCGGTCGAAAAGGGCGGGAAAAGCCCTCAGAGGGTCGGAAAGAGCGGGAGGAGCCCTTGGTCAGTCAGGACAGGTGGGGAAAGACCTCCGTTGGTCAGGAAGGGCAGGAAAAGCCGATCGTTGGTCAGAAAAGGTGGGAAAAGCCATTGTTTGTTCATAAAGGGTGGTCAAAGCCCTCAGTTGGTCAGGACAGGTGGTGAAAGCCCTCAGTTGGTCATAAAGGGTGGGAAACTCTCTCAGTCAGTCTGGAAGGGTGGGAAAAGCCCTCAGTCAGTCAGAAAGGGCAGGGAAAACCCTCAGCTGGTCAGGAAGAGTTGGAGAATCCCTTGGTCAGTCAGGAAGGGTTGAAGAAGCCCTCAGTCGGTCAGGATGGTCAGGAAAAGCCCTTAGTTGGTCGGGATGGGCACAAAAAGCCCTCAATTGGACAGGATGGGCAGGAAAAGCCCTGAGTTGGACAGGATGGGTGAGAAAATCTCTCAGTTGGACAGGATGGGCAGGAAAAGCCCTGAGTTGGACAGGATGGGTGAGAAAATCTCTCAGTTGGACAGGATGGGTAGGAGAAGCCCTCAGATGGACAGGATAAGCAGTGCCAGCTGCTGCTTATTAGAAATGGAGGGAGAAGCCCTCAGGTGGTCAGTCAGGAAGGGCGGGAAAATCTTGACCTTGGCTGCTACAGAAAATTTCTGCCTTTTCTCTCTGCCTCTGGTTTGAGCTCGGATCGTGAGTTTTACGTCCAGCATGCAGAAGAGCAGCTTCTAACTTCTGTGGTAACCTCTTTTGTCTCTTGTTAGCATGGCTTCATCCCTTCCAGAGGAGCTGGATTGGTCTGTGCCAGCCGTCATGGGGGAGCGCAGTGTGTGCTCCACTGAAGTGCCAGCTGGGAACAAGGCCAGCTTCAGGAAAACAAGTCTGTCTGGACGTGACAGCCACGTCCCCAGGTAAAATATGTGGAAAATAGCACCTGTGCTCTCTTCCTGTGATAATGCTTAAGTAGGTAGCACATGACTGCACGGAATGAGCTGGTGCTAATGCAAAAAACATACTCCCCTACAAAAACAAAGGGGCTCTCACGCTGCAAACGGCATCTCCGTTCCCTCAGATCTCTCTAAAATGTCTGTGGCTACAGCCAGAAATAGAGAAAACCATGACAAAATGAGTATAGTGAATTACACCAACAAAAAACACTCATCAATTTTTAGAGTGTCTTTCTGCACACAGTATATCAGTCTCAAAGGATAGAACAGATTAGGAGCATCATTAAAGTATTTTAAAAAGAAAAGGCTAGATGATGATGATGATGATGATAAGAGTTCTTGGTCTCTGGCAGGGTGTGGAAAGCTCATGACTTTAGAGATGCACAGTTCTAAGTTTTGGAGAGTGTTGCTTTATTACCTTGCAGATTTTTATTTGTAACTGTTTCTTTTGGGCATTTATATTTTTTGCTTGCTAAAGATGCTACAATATTAATCTTTTACGCAGTTCTTGTTTTATACAGAAACAAGTATCCAGTCATGCTGCAGCCTGTTAGAAGTGATCAGGCAAACCCTGTGAGTTGTGCAGCACCTTCTCCTTCTCTGCTCACATGTCACTGTTGACTAAACCACAATGAATTTTAAGTAGACATACTTGGCCAGTGTTGCATGTTTGCTTATTAAAATTCAGATAATCTCTGCAAAAAGGGACAGAATATCAGCAGGGGGTACCCAAAGACTTGCTGTCCTCTTCCTCTTATTTTACATTTTGCATATTGCATATGACATTTACAACTTCTGTTGGCTGACAAATTAGGAAATTGGGATTGGAACAGAAACCTGGACTTTCAAATTCTGCAGCAAACCTGGAAGTAACATGTGGAATATTGAGACAGTTACAGTGGACAGAACCAAATGAATAAGTAAAATATTTATGAGTATGAAAGCAATAACATGGTTTAGATTTCCTACCTGTTCTTTCTTCCATCTGCCCATACAGATTTTTATTGTCATCAACACTAAATTGTGTGGTGTTGGAGCTCCGCACCAGAGTCAGCTTTGCTTACCTGTTTTACCTCTTGCTGCATGGCACATTGAGCTCACCAGCCAACCATTTCCTCTGTGCTTAAAAGAATTTCTATTTTGGATATGACAGAGAGATGTAAGATTTTGAATTTGGGGGAAGAGACTAGGAGTCTGAAATTTAGGGAGTCTTGGAACTAATTCCAAAGCTATTATACAGTAGAAAATTAATTTATATATTGGCTGCATGAGCAGGCCTTCTTGTACTATCAACACTGCAAATGCTTCACTGTTTTACCTTTTTGAAAGTCATTAGTCTCTCTATCTCCAAATTTATTCATCTGAAAACCAGTAAAAAACTTACATTGTGTTTCTTGAACAGTTTAATATTAGCAGACAAAAATGTTAGTAATACCATCAGGCTTTTTAAAGTACAGATACTATTATGACTAACATTTTAAAATAAAAGGTTAATACTCTCCAGAAATTGCTCTAAAAAATAATTATAATTCTGTTTCAACAGAATGGGGAGTATGTGGAAGCTGAGCTACAAAATGGAAGAAATATGGTCAGCTGATAGAGGGGAGCCGTAGTGACAATTCATTGTTGTTTAAGGAGACTCAGCCCAGCTTTAAAAATCATTGCTGATGTTGTAATGGGATAATTCATTTTGTGTGGCCTGTGCTGGTATTGGCTCATCATTTCTCAGTGTATTACTTAATGACAAAATCGGACCTTGTTGATAAAACTTTGAGCTAAAATAAGTTCTTTATAATCCTTAATTCCTACCTAGACTTATGACAGTGTATAGTACACTTGTAATTCTAAGGACAGCTGAAGTGTTGGAGTCAGATTGCTTATGAAAATAAAAAGCATCTGTCATAACACTCAAACCAGGCCAGGGTTTTGCTGTAAGGGATCTGCTGCAAGGTTACTTTGTCTTTTTAGGTGAAAGATCCAGATTTTATTCTCTTCATGGTGTGTCTGTCGAGACTGAGCCTTCGTATAATTAGAACCCCTAATAGTTTGTTCAGGGCAGCAGATCAAAAGTTAATGTGCAGTGGTACAACAGGAAGTGTTTGTGCTATTGAACACTTTTTAAATTTACAGCATTAAAAAAAAACTTTGCTGAAATCACAGCCAAAGCCAATATTACATCATTTATAGTAAAACATTAATCATTAGTCACAAACCAGCCGCTTGGTCTAAAAGTTCAGCTGGTGAAAAATTTGATGGTTTCAGGATTGAATAGAAATATACTTTAAATTGTGTCCTCAGTCATGCATCTGGAATGGAAAGGCAAAGGTTTTAGGGAAACTGAGCAAAACAAAATTAAAAAACAAAAGCATTCTTCCACATTTCTGAAACAAATGGATGCTGAAAGCAGTTTTAGCTTCCATGATTTTTGTAAGAGTGAGGATACTTGATCAAAACTCAAAGTAGAATGAGATTGTTATCATATGATCTGTATCATTAATTGTCTTGGTTTCAGTTCTGAAGTTCTTGAAGCAATAGAAAATGTTATTCAAGGTGTGCTTCAAAGCTTGGCCCAAAAAAAAGCACCTGTTCTCACAGTGGCAAACAGAACAGACTGGAGGAACATAGAGTAAGTAGTATATATTTTAAAGTTCTGCCTTCTATGAATATAAATTCCATGAATATAAATTTGATTATATAACTTCCAGAAAAGTTAATTGTATGTAGTTCTGTAAGTATTAGAATCCATAAATAATTTGACTTCTTAAGAAGTAATGAACAAATAAAGCATAAATGCTTAGTAACCACTCCAAACAGGCATCGTGTATTAAATAATAGCAGACCATAGCATAAAAGAGAATGTAAAACCACTGTAATAGGGGTTGGACAGGAAAGGGAGGTACTGTAAACAATCATTTTCTGGAAGCAGTAGAAACCAGAAATGATATGTTTTGTTTGAGTGAAAAAACCTGTTTGGGGCTGGAAGAAATTACTAGCAATTCCATCCTCCAAACCCATTCTGTGCTTTCTTTTTTCTTTTTCTCTGCTTTTCCTCATGGTATCTTATTTCTTAAAATGATAGTGATAAACTTAGCTTTTTATTCTTCAGAGAAGCTGCATCTCCCCTCTTCCCATTGTGTTTCTTACCTGTGTGGTGTGTTCTAAGTTAATCACCAGCCAAATAAAGCAAACCAAGTTTCCAATATGTTATCTAAATTTCAGGTCTTATGCCAGCTTATCTAAACAGGATTAGAATAAAAGCAACTTGTCCTCCTTTACAGCACACTCTGTGATTTGTAGGAAAGTGCTTATGCAACAGTGTTTTTCCAAGGAGCTCATTCAACCTGAGAATCCCCAATACTAGGAGATTAACTGCCTTCTATAATACAGAAGCAAAAGAATAAAGGAAGACACAAATCTATCTCTGGCCTTGTAACAGCTTTGGACACCAGTGGGTTAAATAATATTCAGATTGATACGATTACAGAGGCGCTTGTAAGTGGACACATTACAAACATTTAAGGGGGAGGAAGCACAGCACACTTTCCAGGTGTAACACTTTGGTGGAACACTCATTTAATGAGAACAATAAACTTCTGCCAATCAAAAAACCTGAGGGGCCTGAAGGTAATCAGTTAACTGAAAGGCTTGTATGTTCCAGGGAATTTAATGGTTTGTGTCTTGATAGTTTGACAAAAATATTTCACTCAGATGTCTGTAAAATTAAAATACTATAACAAAGTTATGCAATGTCTGGCAGTCTTCAGGGAAATGGCATTCCGGGCTAGAAAAACAAATGTGAGCCTTTAGTTGCCATCAGAACACATACGAGGAAAAACATTCAAATTAAAACAAGTTAAGATCACAGTATGTTAAAAATAAGACTCATCAATCACATTAAAAAAAGCGGAACTATTATTTCTGGTGGAGAAATATAATCTCAGATATGTATTTCCATTGAACAGTGACCTATATCCCACTTTAATACATGTCAGGAAGATTAAAATCACAATAAATAATCAAAAATAAAATCAGGATGCCAAAATATAATATGAATGGCAGAAAACACAATCAGTGGGGCATTATTTTTCTTTTTTAGGTAGCTTTCTCATACCCAACCTATTCCAGCTGGAATGTTCTGGGCAGGAATGAGTAGAACAAGGGAATGATTTCATGTTTAACATGTTCCTTGTAAACATTTGTAGATGCCCACAGAGGTATTTACCTGAGAATGATGTCAATCAGTGAGAATATCAAGCCTTAGGTAGTACAGTCGCTTTTCATTTTCCAGCTTTATCTTTTCAGGAATTAAAGAAACTAAATACACAAAAAAATTCCCAGTAGTGGAATAAAGATTTTATAGAAAACTCCTCTGCTGGAGAAAGCACAGTCCTAGGAAGAATTGGAGCGTTCGGGGTTTAACCTGGGAGCAGCTCAGCCAAGTCTTGATTACAGTTTTCCTCTTCTTCTGTTACAATGTAGAGAGCAGGCAATGGTTAAGCACAAATTCCTTTTAAATGTTGCACTACAAAGGCAATAAAGTTACTTTAAAGCTGGCAGGCAGATGCTACACTGGGTTGTGCCTTCGGGTTTGTGCAGCGTGTGTGCTCTGCCACCCAAAGGATGCACGAAGCAAAGCCTTCGACAAACAAATCGAGAAACGTGATGTGGTTTTAGATGAAATTACAGCCATTATACCACGGGTACTTTTTAATAGTACACACAAAACTATGAAATGAAAAGGAGTGCTTTAAAGTTAGGACTGCCATATTATAAGGCACTAAAATAATTTTCTGTAAAATAGTGAAGTGTCCTTAAGAAAATAACTGACTCTTTTGGTGAAATGTGCATCTTCACACACGAAACAGTGAAGAGTGAAATGGTGGAGCTCATTTAGATTAAAAAGCTCTTTAGAGGACAGGATGGGTCACCTTTCTGTTTCCAAAAGTTAATAACAGAGTATAATTGAGTTCTTCTGATAATAATTTAAGGGCATAAACTAGATAATGTTATTGTCATCTGAAACAGTAACAGCTTTTCACACATTCTGCATCAGAAAGTCACTGTGTCAAACTTGATTTCTAGTGTTCTAATAATGGTTCACATTTTTTCCTGTCATTTATTCCTTTGTTTTCATTTTTAAAAGTTATTGATGCTGATATATTAATGGTTCTAAACATAACTAAAATATTTTTCTTGTCTCTGCTTTTGTCTGGAAACTTGTATGTTTTATGCTTGAATTCAGTCTTGAAGCATCTTGGGAAACTCTTTCCTGCCTTTTTTCCTCTGGCCACTCTAACTCCACCCAAGCTGATGGTTTCTATGCTGAGTTTGAAAATAGCCCTGGAGCATTTGATTATAGGAAAGAGGTCTGAGGCTGAATTACCTTGCAGACAACAATTTACATTTATTCAGTGAGTTTACATTGTACTTGTTTGGAATGTGTCAGATTTAAAGATTCTGTAGGTCTACAGATGATACCACGTTGTACTACAAAACAGATAAGAAGTGACTGCCCTCAATCAGCACCAAGATTTGGTAAGTTAAAAAAAAAAAGTCCAAAAGAAGAATTCTTGGGGTTTTGGTTTGGGGTTTTTTTTTGTGTTGTAGTTCAAAACTTTGTAAAAAAAAAAATTAATATATTATGCACTGCAGTTTATAATTGTGTGGCTGATATAACCTGATACTATGACCAGCCCTTCAGCTTTTCTCTATTAAATTATAGTGAGTGACAGTGAAATTAATACAATATTCTTAGAGTTTTTCCCCTTCTTCAAAAAGCTGGCTAGGAAAGGAATCTTGGAATACAGACAATAAGGTCATTTCTTTTTCTAACTCAGTCATTTAATTTCTTGGCCTGGACATCAGGGCATACATTCCCTCACTTAACTCCATCATATTTTTCTCATTATGCTAGAAATTATTGAGTCTATTGATTAATACAGTCTCTCTGTATTTTCACAGCACATTAAAATTTCAGTTTTATTTATGGGTCAATAAAAAGACAAATGATTATATAATCACTTCAGAAAATTGATATTTTGTAATTTTTTTTCCAGCTCTTATGCTCAAAATATTATCTATGATCTATAAGATGGTGCAGAGCAATACTTATGCAACTAAAAGGTAACAGACTTAATTTCTGTAATTTCAAATAAAGCTGTATTTTAAGTGTGTTTCTGTGCAAAACAGCCTACAGGATGCAAACCTGTAGGATTCCTGCACAAAGAATGTTTTAGATTGATCTGATTCATGATGCTCTTTATAAATTTCTCATGACCCTGCAGCTGCTTCAGGATTATAATTGCAAATACAAAATTTTGTCTTGGTAGAGATATATATTATTCAGATACTCTGCTGTTTGGTAGCCAAAGTGCTGTGGACCATATAATCAATGACATTTCCTGCATGCTTAAGATACCTCGGAGAAGTCTGCATATAGTAAGTGGGTTCTTATAAATGTTTTTGTCATTATTTCCGAATCTTATAGATTAAACTGAAAGGGGAAGTATCATGAAAAGTTATCAGCGGGAATTACATTGTTAAAATAAAAAGTGTCATTAATGAAAATGAAACCTAATTATGGTTTGTCGTGGCACTCAAAGGGTTTCTTTCTTCACAGAAAATTCAGAGTTTGCTTGGTGGACAAACTGCCAGCTAAAATCACAGAGGCTTTTGCTATTATCTAGTGAAGGCAGTGCTTAAACTTTAGAGTGCAAGGCATCTGTTTAGCAGTTTGTACTCAAATGATTTGCTAACTTGGGGGCTAGATGAAAATTAAAATTTATCAGAAATGTAACAACCAGTCAAATTCACTTGTATCTCTGCCTTACAAGAGTTCCTTTGTATCTAAAATTATTTACTGTAAGTATGCCTTGATGTGCATGATGACAACAACATTGCTTAGTGTTTAAGGGGCTGATGGCAGTTGATCACTGCTTAGTACTGGCCAGGATTATTTTCAGAAATTTCTTGTTTTGCCTGTGCAGTGTGACAGCCTGTAACTTTCCATTTACTGTGTACAACTTACTGTTTTTTCCAGCTGTCTACAACTAAAGGTTTTGTTGCTGGTCATTTAAGTTACACTGAGGAAGATGGTACAAAAGTGAATTGTACCTGCAGTGCAACAGTATGTATTATAAAACAGAAACAGTAATTCATAGCATCTGCCTTTACAAGATACTTCTTGTAGTTTAGGTCACTGTACACATTTATTACACAATTCTGCCACAATAGATTGACTTCTGGCAAAAGTGGTTTAAGGAGATGAGGTTCAACTGACCTAGTCCTGAGAGGTTTCCTATAGCCATGCAGAGTATGAAGGCAGCAATAGAACTCAGACTTGCTGACTACTGCCACAATTTTCTGGAAAATGTGCTCACTGTAAGCCTAAGTCACTCATTTCAAAAACTGAAAGGTAACCTTAGCTGCCCATTACACTTTGTAAGCAGTGCCTTGTTATTAATGCTCTTCTGCAGCTCTTCATACTTTTATTTGCTGAGTTCTTCCACCCTGGTACCGGAGGTGATTCAGCAGTCAGAAGTAAAAGCAGACCACACACTTCAATATATACATATTCTTTTGCCAAGTTCTTCCTCCAGTTCCTGTTTTCTCATCCATATGCTTGCCAGATTGAGCCAATCCTAATAGGAGATGCAAAGTAAACACTACTGTGTCTTCAGGCTCTGGCTCCAAAATATGTATAAAATCAGGTTATAGGTCAATAAAAGGAAGGATTTAATTCTTAAATATTTTAAATTTGTATTAAATTGTCTACCTTCACACCAAGCAGACATTTTTTTTCTGGCTAAGACAGACAAAAATTAATCAGGTGATTGTCATTATCTTGACATATGATGAACAATCTTCTGTGATAGTTTTGAAAAGCATCTTGTCATGACAGTGGGACTCCTGGAGAATGACACAATAGAGCAGGATATGAATGGCTGAATATGCTTATAAAAAGGTGAAAATGTCAAGATTGATCTTGACAAGATGAATGGTTGTTTCGAGATGCAATTGTGTCCTTCATTACCTAATGCTGTTATTTTAAAATATATCATTTTTCTCTATTTAAAATGAATAATCTCATTTGTGTTGTTTTAGGCAGTCTCTGTGCCATCTAATGTTCAAGGAATTAAAAGTATCCTTTGAGCAAGAACTCTCATCATAGACTGAAAAAATAAAGTAAAAACAAAGAATATTCCAAGTTAAACAATGTTCTGGTAATTTTTTCTTTGCTTCTTGGCTCTGAAATTGAATCATGATCACTGCTTTTGGCTCCAGAGCAGGTATTTCAGAGCAGTTAAGTTTTAATTGATTGGTATGATGGATCACTTTGCATGCAGCTAGCCTTAACAGAAAAGATTTAATCTCACATGCCAAATTTGTGTTAATTGTAGAAAAAGATGCAACTTTTCAGAGGCTCCTGGATGATGACTTCTTCAACAAAGTGTCCCCATGTATCATGGTTACGGTATGCATCTTACATTTCATATCCTCTAGCTAGACCTAATTTAAGTAATACTTCAGTATTGTAGAGGTGCTCAAACTTGGGCAAAAGGCCATAATAAAATTAATATGAAGCATATATAACAATAATTTAAAAAAATTTATTTTCCTCATAGAAGTATGAGATATATATTCTAAATAGTTATTTCCTCCAAACATCTCCTTAGAGCTTGGTAGCTTATCAGCTTCTTTGTGCTGCTGCAAAGTCTCAGAAAGGCTCAACTGCTGAGTGACCTTTTGTCCTTCAGGATCCGAGGTTTAGCAAACCCAAATGAAACAGAATTGGTTGATTTTGGATTGTACTGAAGGAGCTATGGAGCCAGGAGAATTAATAGGAATGTGTAAACTTAATATGCATACAATGAGAAAAAAACATTTCCCCACACCTGAAAGAGAGGAAACACTTCTCCTATGCTGCATATCATTCCATTTTAGTCAGTCATAGCAAGAACTTGTTTTATATTGTTCCATTAGTGACATAAATATTATTTTGAGATAAAAAAGTGGCCTTCCTACACCAGCTTATACAGACACTAGGGTACCTCTATACATCAACTCCCAGACCTTACAAATTAACTCCTTGAACAGAGAAATGTCTGATACTTCTACAGTGCCCAGAACACCTGCCAGGCTGCTCCCAGCCCATCCCTCCCTCCTCACAGAGCCAAAATAGAAGCATAGAACTCTCCCTGCAAAACAGCTGCTGGAGAAATGTTTCTGCCAGCATTTTGTTTGTTTGTTTGCATGCTTTTAAATGACAAATGTAAACATATATGTAGCCAGGTGTTGTTTTAGTTAATCTAAAACTGTTTGCTTTTATTTTATTTCTTTAGGGAAGAGGTGTACCAGATCTTAATACACGACTTCTGGTCAGGAAGCTGTGGGATTCTTTTCAAATTCCTATTTTCAGCCTTATGGATGCAGATCCACATGGTAAATCTGTAGAGGTTCAGTGGTATAAAAGGAAAGCAAAATTTGCTTAGAATGTCTTTTCTCACTCTTATGGGAAGGTTCTGAGAGCTCAGAAATCAGACACAATCAGAAGGTTTTGTATCTACATTGATCTCACGTGAAATTAGGAAGATTAATGCAAAAAGAGAAGCAGCTGCTCAAAGCAAGAGTATTAAGAGATATGGATTAGACAAGATAAAGAAAGACACCTTTGATGATAAATGTTGGACAATGTGTAAAAGAGCTGCTTATTCTTGGGCTTGAATTGACTATGCATAGACAGTGTGAAACATTTAACTGTGTGAAGGTGACTTATTATGCTCAAATTCTGATTATTTTGACATACTCTAAAAATATTTCTAAGCCATAAAGAACCTCACTAATCATAAAGCCATAACTGTTATGCCATAAAATTGAATTAGACAGTCTCCTTAAAAATGCCCAGTGTGCACATTAACAGACACTTGATTTTTGATATTCTGCAACCCAGGTGTAGAAATAATGTGCGTCTACAAATATGGATCTGTGGTGAGTATATTTTTTCCCCTTCAAGTACATTGTTTTGTAGCCTAGCCTGGAAGCTGGAAGGTATGAAATGCTATAACCTTTGTTGGGAGGCTTGTTTTGTTCAGTTACAGGGCAACAGGTGTACCAAATGAAACTAGAATATGCTGTGATCATTACGAACAATGGAAGTTTTCCTTTATACAACATGTAATTTACTTGGCTGTAGGGTGCTGTAGATGACAAAAGTTTTCATGGATTCTAAAAGCAACCTGACAAAATCAAGTAGTACACCACTACCAGTTCTGGCTCAGAAAGTTGGAGTCACAAACTGTTGGGAGCAGGGAGAGTATTCTGAGAAGTATCATTAACTGCTTGTTTTTACACTTTTCCCTAAGATATTTGCTGTAGCCATGATACGGGGCCAGATGAACCTTTGTCTGGGTTATTTTTATATGATGTCATACTTTATAGCAGAAAATACCAGAAATTTCCAGTTTTGATTGTCATTGCCCTCTTGGCTAATTTTTTTTTTTTTCAAACAGAAATATATTGACTGTAAAAATCCCAAACAAACTGTTCAGACTAGACTAGCCTAAACTGCACTAGTCCAGAACCTGTCCTAGGCCAAAGGGTGCCAATTGTATCAAAGGAGGGGGTTCCTGGCAAGGGGACACGATAAACTTCAGTTGCTCTGTGCTCTCCTATACCGTTCTGAGAGTGAAAATGCCCACTTGTCTTTGTAATACAACCTGACCATGACCTTGTAAGGCATATATCTCAAATAACTTACACTAAAAATCACTGAGTGTTATAGCCAGCCTTTCTTGTTTTAGTCAATGTCTTTTGAGGCCCATCATCTCGCTGTTCCATCTATAAAGTGGCTCGGTCTCCTTCCGTCTGATCTCAAGAGGTTAGTAATTCCCCAAAGAAACAGAAGTGTTCTTCTGGTTCATAGACAGCAAATGCAATCTGACTTACTGCACAAATATCCATTTAAATCCATTATTCTTTTCATACATTATTTTGGCTTAATGTAAAGAAATAAGCTGGAAAAAATATATTTTTAAGCGTGTGAGAAAATCTAAGAACTTTATTTTCTTTTCAGATTAAATATAAGTAAAGATGCCCTGATTCCATTTACAAAACAAGATCAAAATAAGTTGGCAAGTATACAGAAGAGACCTTACATTGCTTGTCAGCCACTGTGGAAAAAAGAAGTGTGTATAAACCTACTGTTTCCTATTTCTTCCTCCCCACAGGACAAATCCTGTGTCTGACAAGCAGAACCAGTAAGGTTTTGCAGCCCTAAAAGAAGGCAAGATTGGGAAAGCCCATGCCCTGGGATGTCTGTCTGAACCAGGGGCTTCAATGGCTCTCAGAAGCATTTTAAGCTCTCCTGCCATAACTGCTTAAAGCAGTTCCTTAGTCAGTACTAGACCTCTAATCTTGGCTGTAGCTTTTAAAATATAAATATCTCAATTCAGGCACATATTCTGTGAAATGGTTAGAATGGAAGAAAAGGGGTTGTGTACCTCCTCCTTCCTGTTGATACTCATAAATTGTGTTCCTGTGAGGTGCACACAAGAACATACAATAAATAATCAATAATCTCAGCTCAGTGACAGGGACTTTGCAGCACCATTTCCAGTCATAATGACTTTACAGTTTTACGTGCACATCCAATGAGTGTAATTCTTACTTAAATTCTTACTTACCCCTGGATCAGGCTGTTACAGCATCACACATTAATTTTTTTCCTTTTTTTTTTCTTTTTTTTTTTTTTAAGCTGGAAATGATGGCAGCATCTAAACTGAAGGCTGAAATTCAAGTTCTAACTTCTCTCTCACAAGATTACCTTTCCAGAGTCTATTTACCAAACAAACTGCAATTTGGTGGATGGATATGAGCACTGTTTTGCAAATGAAATGCTTTTCTATATATTGATTTGTTTTGTTGACTGCTCTTAGAGAAAAACCCTGCAGAGGCAGAGGAGTATCTGTCAGCTTCTTGTAAGGTTTCTTTATCAATCTAGATTAAAATTTTCTCTTTTTGCAGAATACTGCTGCTTCCATTCTATGGTTTCTGCAGTGTAAAAGTGCCAAATGCAATGATACATACAGAAAAGATAATGAAATATGTTGTTTCTTGACAGAAAAATGTTAAGTTTAAAAATGTATCCAAGAATTGCTTTGCCTTTTGTCTTAAAGCACAAGATGATGCTGTACCAAGCTTTTTATTTTTGAAGGGAGTGAAAGACTTGGTTAAGAATTTATTGTATGTGACTCCTTTTGGATATTGTTTTAAGTACAACATGGTGGGGGTTTGTGTTCACTGTAAATTCAGACCAAAAAAGTCAGAGATAATTCTTTATTTCTGCATGTCTCAAGCAGCTATAAATGTTCCAGCAATCAAATTTCTACCTGTCTTCCATGAATAAGTAAGAAAGCAGATGTTACTGATTAAGAATTTAATAAACAGTCCTGTTAATGATGCACATCATAACAGAATCCCTTGCTCATTTTATTTATTTAGTTGGCTCTAATACAGTAAAAAGGAGCAGAAAACTGTGGTGATTAAAGTGTACAATAACTTTTATGTGAGGAAGGCAGATTGACTGCCCAGAAAATAGTTCCAAAACTGTCCTAGAGAGTTGCCAGCACAGATCTTACAGATAGTATTTCAGTATATTTATCTAGTTGGGTTTTTTTACTGCTCTTCCACCAGTATTAAATTCGAATTTAAATTCCTTTTTATTTACTGCACAGTAGCAGTGTCACAACTGATAGTGATGGCTGGTGTCCAGTGTGGACCCAGGGAACACACGGATGGTCCAGCAGCAGGAGGGTCATGTCTGGAGCTGTTGTGTGTTTGGCCTTGAGGAAGGATCCATCTGCATGAGAATGAGTTTCTGGAATAGCTGGGGCAGCATTCTATCAAAGGTTTAATGCTGTTTGAAACGAAACAGGTGACATGACACAAGCACAGAACAGAACGTGCTGACTTGGAAGGGACCCACAAGGATCCTCGAGTCCAACTCCTGGCCCTGCACAGGCCTATCCCCAAGAGTCACACCATGTGTCATCCAAACGCTCCTTGAGCTCTGTCAGCGTTGGTGCTGTGCCCACTGCCCTGGGGAGCCTGTTCAGTGCCCAACCACCCTCTGTGGCAAACGCCTTTTCCCGACACCCAACCCAACGCTCCTCTCGGGAGGGACTCGTTGCAACGGCCCCGCCCCGCGCGCCCAGGGCGCAGCCGCGGCCCCGCCCAGCGGCGCCTGCGCAGGGAGGAGCGGCCCGTCCCGTGCGCGCGGCTGGGTCCCGTCGCTGAGGGCACGGCCCGAGCGGGCCCCGCTCCGGTGGGTCACGGGGAGGGGGAGAGCGGCCCCGCTCCGCCGCTGGGTCACGGGGAAGGGCAGCGCAGCCCCGCTCCGCCGCTGGGTCAGGGGAGGCCCGGCCGGGCCCGCAGCGCCCGCGGGACTCCCGGGGGCAACTCCGGCCTCCGCCGGCCGGGGCCAGGACCCCGGCGGAGCGGCGCGGCCTTGGTGCCCCCCAGGCGGGGCGTGAGGGGGGGGCAGCACCGCGGGGCGGTCTCGGGGCCAGCGAGGGGCACGGCGGAGATGGCTCTCGAGAGGAATCCCCGGCAGGGAATCCTCGGCAGGGAATCCCTCCTCCCTCCAGGCGGGAGGTGTCAGGGGTACAGCTGCGACGAGAAGTGTCCTTTTATTTATTTAACTAATTAATTAATGAATTTGGTATATCTGTACATTCCTGAGTGCTTTCCAGGGCCGCGCTGGTGTGGAGGCTGCGGTCAGACGCCCCGGGCACGCTGGAGGGCCTTGTAGAGGCTTTGCTGAGGGCCTTGCAGGGCTCGCTGAGCCTTTCCCTCCTTTGCAGGGCCAAGATGAGTCTGTTCGGATCCACGTCGGGGTTCGGCACCGGCGGCACGAGCATGTTCGGCAGCACCACAGCAGATAACCACAACCCCATGAAGGTACGAGTGTCAGCCCCCGTGGGCACCACCGCGCCGCTCTGTGTGTTAGTGTGTCACAGCAGAGCCTAAAATTTGCTCCGTAGGAGTAATAAGATCTCAGTTCATAGTCTTTCAAACGTGGCAAGTTTTGTTTTGTCTCCTGTTCTTTGTAGGACATCGAGGTAACATCTCCACCTGATGACAGCATCTCTTGTTTAGCATTTAGTCCACACACACTGCCGGGTAATTTCCTCATTGCAGGATCATGGGCCAATGATGTAAGTACTCACAGTCAGACATGCAGCTGAATAACTTGGGAGCATTGGTGCCTAAACGGCAAAATGGCATCCTAAAAACTTGTACCAGGGCACCTGATTATATAACTTGTTGAGGAACTCTAAAATTTGTGTCTGGTACCGAGGCATAAGTTTGACAAAGCTGGTAGATCATCCAGTTTGACAGTGTAGCCTCAAAAAGATTCAAGTTCGTGCAACATTATTCAGGTTTGTTTGAATTGAAGGGTGAGATCCCAGCTGGCAAAAGCAGGGAGGGAAGAGGAGTGTGGGCATGTTTTTTAACTGTTGTGTTTGATCTACTGGCTGGTGGCCTGCAGGGAGCAGCTCCTGCCCAGCTGGGAGTTAAAGGTTCTGCAGGAGAGCACGGTGAGGTTTTTCGTGTTCTTAAAGTATTTTGAGGTGAAGTTGAAGTTGTGGGGTTAAGTTTTGGCTGTACAGGTGAAAGGGACATAATCAGAGAAAATAAGGTTTCACTAGTTCTCAAAAAAACTACAAACCTTCGTGTTTATAATCTCACTTAATGTTGGATAAACTAAGGCTGGGATCTTCAAGACAGCCTTTTAAGTTTGTGTTACTATGTTACCTCTGCATCTGCTTCTCCTGTTACAGGTTCGCTGCTGGGAAGTTCAGGATAATGGACAGACAATTCCAAAGGCTCAGCAGATGCACACAGGGCCTGTACTAGATGCCTGCTGGAGTGATGTATGTTCCTATTTAAAATACACAGTTTTGACCAAAACTCTAAAAAAATTGGCATGTGGTTTGCAGGCAGATGAGTAGATATAGCCCATGGTTGTTGTATAGATTTACATTGCTGTAAATGTGTGCTAAGTGTGTCCTGGTGGGATAGACTGACATGGGCTCAAGAAGGTTAAAAGTGAGTTTAAAAGCTAAGAGTGTATTTTAAACTAGATAAAACCTAGCACTGTTTGCTCTTTTATGACATACAGGCATAAATAAATGTCCATTTTTATGCTGCTTCTTCGTCTTGCAATCCCAGTATGTGTTATATTGATGTTACACTATTATTAGAAGAGACTAAGACTTGGCAGTTTTCTGACAGATACTTCGTGATAGAACCAGTTAATCTCTTGGTCCTATTCTTGTTTTTTAGGATGGGAGTAAAGTATTTACTGCTTCCTGTGATAAAACTGCCAAAATGTGGGATCTCAACAGTAATCAAGCGATTCAGATTGCACAAGTAAGTAATCAAGCCCCAAACTATTAGGTGGTTCTTTTTACTTTTCTGTTTGTATTAAAATGTACCTTTCTCAGCATTTTTATATTTTTGAGATAGTGAAATGCACCTGAGTAGGTGATCAAAGTGATTTGAGTAACCTGTGCACCTGTTTCCTCTTTTTCACTCAAAAGAACTTTTTCCATTGCTGCAGTGATCTCACTAAGTCACCCTGCTGCATTAGAGGGGAAAAAAAAATTCAGATATCATTGTATTGACTTTCACAAATGGATGAAAAGTGTAAATAAATAGAAAAATATGAGAAGCATAAACAAGAAGCATGGCCTGTTATATTAGTAATTGTCTGTCTGTTTGTCCTTTTTTTTCCTTCAGCACGATGCTCCTGTGAAGACTATCCATTGGATCAAAGCACCCAATTATAGCTGTGTGATGACAGGAAGCTGGGATAAAACTTTGAAGGTATGATTTTCACCTGAACAAATGAACACAAAGTGTGCTGGTCATTTGTGTATGAAAGTATGTATGTGAAGTGAAAATATTTTATTAAATGCTAATAGTGGAATAGCCTCACTTCACAGGATGAAACAACTTGTGCCAGTTGTGTGGCACAGGTTTTACTGAAGTAATTTGAATCCTCAGCTCCCAGTGTAAGTTTGTTCATTTTTCTTTTCCCATCAGTTCTGGGATACTCGTTCACCAACACCTATGATGACACTGCAGCTCCCTGAAAGATGTTACTGTGCAGATGTGGTAAGCCAGGATATACAGGAAACTGGTGTCAGCAGGATGACTGGGAGTAGGAATAAACTGGCAGATTTTGGGGCTTCTCTAGGGTAGTACTGAATACTGGCAGTATTTAATCTCTGTGCAATTTTAGTAGTAGAACATAATCTGATCTTAATTTCTCAATGGCAGTGAAAAACTGACTTGTTATGTCCGAAGATATGTCTACAAATGAACTTTGTTCTTCTTCCCTCTAATTCCTTTAAGTTCATCAGGGTTTTCTGTGAAGTAACGGACTTCTCTGCCATGCTGTTAACACAAGTGTCTCTCTTCCAACTTACAACCTTATCCAGGTTCATCCTATGGCAGCTGTGGCTACTGCAGAAAGGGGTTTGATAGTTTACCAGTTAGAGAACCAGCCTTCTGAATTTAGAAGAATAGACTCTCCTCTTAAACACCAGGTAAATTATAATATTTGTTATGAGTGTGTTTCTACAGATTATTGACATTCTGGGCTTGACATTTCCTGGTAAAAACAAGCACTATTTCAAAGCCAAGTTTTCTTAGTATGCCACATGACCTGGTCTGCCATTGATTTATTGGTGATTTTCATAAGGATTTAGAAATTCAAATACTGTGGCCCAAATTCTCAACAGAATTTGACCCATCTCTTGGCGTTGTTTGTGGTTTTGCTTTACTTTGATGTCTGTGATGTTTTGTGTCCCCGTGGAAAAGAAGTTTCTCAGAATCCTTTGTATCTTTCTCAAATTTAGCATCGCTGTGTTGCTATTTTTAAAGACAAAGTGAACAAACCAACTGGATTTGCCCTTGGAAGTATTGAAGGAAGAGTAGCTATTCATTATATCAACCCCCCAAATCCGTAAGTATTTATTAAAACATCCTTTCTGTGTTGATCAGTTCACAATAATGAATCTAAAAAGATATTTTTTTAATTGCTTTTTTATTTCCCTCCCAGTGCAAAAGATAATTTCACTTTTAAATGCCATCGCTCGAATGGAACAAACACATCAGCACCTCAGGACATCTATGCTGTAAGTATATCACATATACAGGGCAGTTTACACTCATAATGTCAAGTTGGATCTGAATTGTTTGTTCTCCTTGACCTTTTGTCTTGCCAAAAGTTGTCTTAGACATATATTTAAAGACCTGTCATACTGAAAGAGGAAAGACAAATTTTTATACTTCCCATAAAACAAGCACCAGATCAGCCTTTCACAAAATCATCAAGTGGAGTTGAGACTTGTTAATTTTGCAGATATTGAAACAAAACTTAATGTAGTTGTGTAATGCCATTATGCACCGAATTTTTAGGTACTACAAAAAAAACGTGATGCTTTTCTTATTGCTTTGGTGTTTTTTGTTTGGTTATTTTTTTGTTTTTTGGGTTTTTTCTCCAAAAATATATCTGAAAACATTGTATAAAATAAGAGTCCTATCTAGTTGATTTTTTTTCCCCCGTGTATTTACTCTTTTAGGCTTTAGCACATCTGTTGTGAGTGTTCCCATCACCTGTTCACACATGTGGTGTTTTACACAGTGTTTTTTGTGGTTCTGCAGGTGAATGGGATAGCATTTCACCCTGTCCATGGTACTCTTGCAACAGTGGGATCTGACGGCAGATTCAGCTTCTGGGATAAAGATGCACGGACAAAGCTAAAAACCTCAGAACAGCTTGACCAGCCAATATCTGCTTGTTGTTTCAACCATAATGGCAACATATTTGCATATGCTTCCAGTTATGATTGGTCAAAGGTAAGAAGGTTTGGACTCTCATTCATGCTTGCAGTTGACAACTGAGTCTGTCCTTGTCATGTGAGGTTTCCACTGTTTGTTATAAATAGAAGCTGGGTTTTTCTAGTTTTTGAGAAAATTTACAATGGTCACTTTGGACACCTGATGAAGTTTTTAACACTGAAATTGTGCATTCTGGGGGTTTTAGCTTCAGTTGGACAAGATGCTAAATGATGCTGTCTTGCAGATGTGGATGAGCAGAATGTAAATTCCATGATTCAGAAGTGGCTGTGGTTGCTCACACACATTCTGCCCTGGGCAGTGTCCCGGGGCAGTGTGGCACCCGAACAGGTTCCCACAGATCTCTTTGAAATGCACAGCTCTGCTTCCTGTGCAGGGGAGAAAAAGCTCTGACTGTGGTTATAAACACCCCAGTGTTTGAATGCCATGTACTGAATTTTCAGTACAACTGAGTGAAGCTTTTTGATGGTGCTTGTTTATGTGTTTCTCTTCCAAACTTAACAATGTATATTGAAGAGAATCACAACAAATGTGTGGAAAATCAGTACTTCTTAATAGTTTAAGAAGGGAGGGTAGCAAGATTGAAATGTAACTGATTTCCATGGTACTTTGAGGGTAATGTTCCTTGTATTTATGACTGAAATGAATGCAGAAGTCACACAGATTAACTCAATTGCATGCCACAAAAAGCAACATTTTAATTGACTGCATTCTGTCTAGTCTTCTGCCCAAAGTAAGATAACTCACCGGTGCCAGGGCAGATGAATTCTTCACTTCTAATGCTTGGGTAGACTGCAGTGGTAGAGATGGACCAGGTATCTGTAAATCGATATTAAGTAGTAAAACCAGTAGGTGTTAAGTACTAAACTTCCTTCCCAGAACCATTTCTGTCCATAGCGTTGGTAATTTCCAACTTACATGTTGGACTTCAGTGGCTTTATTAGTGTTTACTCTCCCTGATTTGGATACTTGGGTCTTGAGCTGGTAATGTGGATGCAAATAATGTCAATATGCAAAATGACAGATTTGCATCTGTAGTTGAGGAAGAGATAATTGTGCAGTTGCCTGTAGAACTTGGCCTTCACTTTGAAAAGGTGTGACCTTGTGTCATTTAAAAGAGAGAAAATATAGAGTGAAGCTGGGTGACCTTTAGAGGTTTAAAAAAATCATACTGAGTTTTTGTGCTGCACCTGTAAAGTAGAACTTAGAGATGTGTGGTTATTTTTTTTATACTTTTCAAATGGATAAACATCCCTTAAGTATTACTTTATATGCACAGTTCTTATAATTGCTTGTTATAGTAAGCTCTTTCTAATCCACCAGCGTGGTCCAATATCTGGTCTTAAAGGCTTTCAAATTAAGGCTTAATAAACAAAACTAATGGAATATCCATATTCTTACATTTTAAGGTTATGCTGATATTTCTTGTTTGAAGAGAGTAAATGTAGATTATTTTTCTTTTTAGGGTCATGAATTCTATAATCCACAGAAGAAAAACTACATTTTTCTGCGAAATGCAGCAGAAGAGCTAAAGCCCAGGAATAAGAAGTAGAGTCTGACTTGTGATACTGCACTTGTTCTGTTGTTCCTGCCTCTGCTCTTTTGCCATCTGGGCTCTGTTGCACCATGGTTCAGTTGACTTTGGATCACAAACATTTAGCAGGAACTGTAAAAATTACGTTAAATGTAATCTGATTTGCTGGAGAACATTTTTCAAATTAGATACTCTGATGTGTTTAAGAAAGAGAGTCTCGTAATGACATGATTTAACCACTCTCTGTTCCACAGCAATAATGAAATTGCAGCAAAATCAACATCTGGGGTAGATGTTCCTGCTTTGAAGTGCAACCATTTGTATCTATGGATTTATTTTGTTAGTACAACATTAAAATTTGTTAATTATAATAGTTCTGGAGAAGTTGTATAAATACTGTATTTTTTTGTAAGTACTTGAAGAATCACCAGTAATTCTTCTCAAAGGAGGCTTGTTTTTTCTTATTAATAATTCAGGGGTTCTTTCATTGCTTTCTGGTTTTTGAAATGGAAGCATTGTCTGCTGTATGCCAGGAAGAAATGCCTTGCAAGTTGTTTTCCCTCCTTTTTTCAGATGAGTAGGAAGGTATGTAAGGGGCCAACAGCAGTGACAGAAACTCAAGACAGAAGATGGGCCCAGTGCAAACTTTACTTTAGTTTTTTCTAACACTTCAGCAATGGTCACAGACTTTGAGCCACTCACGCTTTTTCTAGTTCAGAGAAGTTGCCAGTGGTGCCAAGTGTTAAAATGTTCAGTAACACAAGCAAACCATTAAAGGTTTTATTCATGACCAAACCAGTGTGTGCAAAATTCTTGTGACCTAAACTGCTTGGAAACTGACACCTTTTAGCGTTAAAAGTTGGTTGTTCTGCATCTCTCTTAACGTGATTTTGTCCTGGAACAGAGTGTTCAGGACTGAAAAAAATAGTCATTTTTGTAGTAACTAGAAAGTAGTGCTGGGGAGCTTCATCCAGATCAAAAATGCTGTGAAACAAAGCGAGTGGGTCTCTTTCTGACTTGAATCTACCACTGTTTACTTTTAACTAGTCAGTTGTATACATGCCAAAGTTTTCTTTTCAGAAGTGAATGCTTATTATTCCTGTCTAACTTGTTTATTTGATAATGACTGAATAAAAAGGGGGGGGCGCATGTATAGAAATACATGTCATATTGTACAAATTCTCTGTTATGTTTTAATGCTTATGGTTATGGATTCATGCTGCATTTCAAATAAAATTTTTACTAAATGCTTTTTTATATTCAAAAGTTCTGTTTATAATACCGTGGACAGTGTGGTGTGCTCACTTCTAGAAGCAGCTTCTTGTCCTTTCACTGTAATTCAGAGGCATTTTCTGAAAGTCCACTCCTTTTCCTCCAGCTGGGAATGCATTTTCCAGTTGCTGTTTCACTACAAATGATTCCTGTGGTTTTGGGTGAAGGAGTTGGGAGAACTGGTGTGAAAGGTCTTTTGTTTTGTGAGAGTGAATCAAGTTCCTTGGTATTTCAACAGGGATGATCTCTTCTATGTTTTTATTTCTCAAGACAATTTTTTTTCTTGCTATCTATGTATGGTTTTAGATTTCACATTCATGAACTGTTTGTTTTCTTTAAGGTAGGAAAGAGTTCCCAGCACTTATATCAGTAGCTGGTCATTTCCTCAAACATTTTTTCTGTTTCTGTTGATTTTTTTTCTTTCCTAAGGTTGCAATTGTTATGAAGCAGTTTTTGGTCGTCAGCACATTTTTCCAGACTTCCCAGTCAGGTGAATGCCACCAAGCAACTGCAGGCTCAAGATTAGGTGGATGTGATCGTGGATGTGCAGAACTCCCACTGGTGTAAACAGGGGAGAATGGAATGTATATTGTTTCTTGTTTTAAAGAACCTGGTATTTTTAGTTTAAATACTCAACAGTGTGAATTGAGTGAGAGGAAATAGATTAGTTTAGCAGGTACGTTTCTGTGGGAATCCCATGGAGTCAAACCTACGTAAGTGGACACTAAAGCCAGCACTGTTCAGTCTTGTTTTGTAATTTGTTATGTGTTGATATGTTGAGTAGTTATTCTCCTGCTGGACTCAATTTCTTTGTCAGTGAGGCTTCAGAATTATTTAGTCATCACCTGCTGCTTGTTCAGACTAATTTTAGACGGGCATATTTTCCATTATGTTGCCGTGCATATTAGATATATTCAACTGGGAGGAGAGAGTCAAACTTTGAATTGATTTGTTTTCCATTACCAAAGTTAAGAGAACACATTGGCAATTTACTCCTCCCTGGAATTATTGTGAGGCTGAGTTGTAAAGTACACACAGCTGTGTGCCTTCGAGCATCAAACATAAGTGAGAGCTTATTCACACACTAATAAATGTTAGAGCATTTCTGGAAATGTATTAACTTGCTATTCTGTGGCAGTTACCTGTCACAAAAACCTGAGTGAAGAATGTAAGATTCCTATTTTCACCAGTTTTTTGAAAGTTTGCTGTCAATGTTGGTGTTTTATTGCACGAAAATAATCTTTGGCATAAAGAGCAATTCAGTTAAGCCTTCCAAAATGGGAATATTTTACAATATTTTTAGATGAGCTTCCACCTGCTACTCTCACGTGTCAGTGGTTTTGCACATTGGTTTAATGAAGTGTATTTCAGAAAACTAAGCAATTGCAAAGTTTGTCTGCTAAAGCCTTTCACAAATGAAACCAGACGTGTTTGCACAATGGCAGGCAGGCAGAGTGTCTTAATTTACCATCTGTCAGAGGAAATGCAATACTGAATTGGTGAGTACTCCAGCTCTAGCACCTAGGCCAGGAAACAGGTCTGTTTGAGTTGTTTTCCAGAGAGGTATGGATTTGAGATTGAGGTGGGGTTAGGCATATGTGGGACATTTCAATTAAACTATTGCTTAGGCCTGGTTTAATTTAACTGTGAAAAAGTGCTGTTTGCAGATGTGGTGTTTGGACAAATTGTGTCAAACCACTGTCATAAGGTTCACACTGTCTGGTCTTTGAAATGATAGAAACCACTTATTTCTCATTTGCTTTTTCTTCTTTGTTTGTAGAGATGAACCAGGGCAAAGTGAAATGCTGTTATGCTTTTTATGTCTCCAGATTGGCTAAGTATCATTTGCATTCTGGGGTGAGGTGAAAGAACTCTCACTTTTTGAAAGAACTTCTTTCAAAAGTCTTTGATGGAGATTCACTGTGTAAAACGTTTCCCTTGGGTTGTTCACCTTTACCAGCCAGGTGAGAATCACCATCTGGTGCTGCAGCACACAATAACGAACGGAACAAATTCGGAACAGAAGCAATTCCCTGATAACATTCTCTACACCAGCAGTTGCAGAATGCACAAAATGCTCCCGTTCAAAGCCGTTGCTGTAAATCTGCTGCCGTGCCAGGCGATGGCAGTGCTGATGGCTCCCGAGGAAAGCTCTCCCTGCAGCCCTGGTTGCAATGCTTGTCTCCATTGGAGTTCTGTGAGGAGCTGGCAGTGCTGCTGCACGTGTGCTCTAATACAAAGTACAGTTATTTGTCATCTATTTGTTCCCCTTTCCTCACTATAAGGCCCTGAAGGTCCTGTGAACCAAGTCAACCAAACATATTTCTTTTTCCCCTCCCTGTTGGCCTCAAGATTCCTGGGCTCCAGGCTGATTGCTCTCTTCCTTGCTGGCCTTGAAGGTCCCAGGCACCCGGCCAGCCCGGTGCTGTTAATGATCCCACCACCGACCAGGGAGGTGTAACAGCACCCGGAGCACTGACTATGAAGTCATGGAGTTAGAAATCCGAAGTGGAGAATTCGGACCCAGACTGGTGCTGAACAGTGAGACCCATGACCACCCCGTGGCCACAGTTGCCTCCTCCATCCTCTGCTTCCTCAGGACTGAATGAGTGACTCTTATTCTATTACATGATTTCCAAGTCTGTATTATGATTGTTGTATTGATACAGCAAACCATGTACTAAGATCCTCCAACCTGCAGAGGGCCCTGGTGATAAGAAATTATAATTTACGTTTAAATTCTGTTATTATTCTACTTATAGATTGTACTAAATTGATTCTTCTTGTAGAGATCCTGTGGCATACTAATCATAAATTCTATGCTATACTAATCATAATATTGTCTTTAAGAAAGCTTTAACCGTAACTACAATTTAGTGCTGTCTTCACTCTGAAGATCCCCAAAATCCTGTCTGTCCCCTTAGTGTCAGGTGTAACAGGCTTAACTTAAAAGACAAAAACCACCAGTAGTATTGCGTTGACAGATGTTGTCTTTGCACACCTTGGGCTGTGAATTGGAGTTGGTAGAATTGTGTATTTCATCCTGCAGCTCACGTTCAAACAGCTTTTGTAATTCCAGGTATGCTTAGGTTTATACCCAGGCAGTGCAGGGCCCATCCTCCTGCTCTCAGCAACAGCGCAGCCATTTCATGGGTGGAAACTGCTGCTGCTCTTCCCTTGCAAGGTCAGAATAAACGGAGCAGCATCAGCTGGCTGGCTGGGATGGTTCCAGCAGGCAGATGCTGGGACTGCTGTTGTGCAGGGTGTTCCGTGTACACATGGAGTAGCCTGTGTTCCCAAGAAACAAGCCCACGAGAATCCAGCTGCTGGAGTGGCACATTGGGTTATCAGCTACAAGAATTACGAACTGAGAGTGGCAGTGACTCGTCTGCACAGCCCCAGGTAGGTCCCACTTGACAGAGGTGGGCACAGCATCGGGTCAGGCTGGTACCTGTGCCAGTTTGATCTCACCCCTTCCTCAAATGCAAAACAAACTTTCATCTGTTTGTACCATTTACCTGAAATGGGGGGGATGCATCATTAAAAGTAATTCACACTGTTTAGGACTTGGTTGTAAGGTAATATGAGACTGAGGCAGCATCACAAAGGGGACCAAGTGCCTTGGGAACACTTGCATTGACGAGCAGTTCCAAATGTTTGTGTTGCATCAGCTCTGCAAATGCTTTTTGTTGCAGTGCATAAATGATACAATACCTGTCAACATTAGCTTTGTAAAGAGAGATCGTTTTCTTCTGTTGACTAATTATCCAGTGAATATATTCAGTTTGAAGAGACACTTCAATAATTTAGCAGGCATGTGCCAGGTAATATAGGAGCTTTTGTCTTACTCGTGGCATAGATCTTCAACCCTGTGTAACTCAATCTCTGGCTTTATGTATTCAAGGAAGTGTTTGGTATAGCTCCTGTATCAGGTGCCACTGAAAAGCAGGCCTAGATAAAAGATTAAGGTAATACTCTCAACTGTGCATAGGGAAGGTTTACCCTTTACTGCCCAGCGTATCTTTTGCAGGCAATAACTGCTTTCTACGTGTGAGGTGTGGATATCCTGAGATGCAACAATGGGTTTGTTGTAGCAACAGAAAAATGCTGGAAACTGCATGTTAAATACCCCAGTCAGCTAAGTCTCTAATTCTTGATGGCGTATCAACAAATGCTTTGTAGTTTGATACAGAATGCTTTGTGTCATTAATGTTTCTTAAATGCAGATTATTGATTTGCTGGACTAGATAAGGGGAGCGATGTTCAGTTCCTCTCAATGCTATGAAGCAAATCACTCCAGTGATTTTTTCAGCTCCTCCTGAGGTACTTGCAGTTATGCCAGAAAGGTTCAAATGTCCTTTTCTGACCCACTGTCAGCTCGTTCAATCACCTTCCTCTGGCAGCCTTCAACAAAAGGAGATACATTTTGTTTAAAATAGGCCATGATTATGTACTCAGTAAACTGCACAGATAATTCAGTAGCTCAAACTGTTCTCAAAGGACTAAAACTAGAATTCAAATACAATCTACAATCTTTTTTTCTTTGGAAGGACAGCTGTCTGCCATGCTCCTGCTGTAACACAGGGTGGGATTTATATGGACTCAGATATCACTTACTGACAGATAATTGCCTTCTGCAGATACCTGACTCTTTTCCTTGGAGGTCTCTCTTTTCTATGTAATGTTCATTCTTGGTCTGTTGCAGACAGTAGCTGGTTGTTTAAGCATTAATGTTTAATTACGGAACAGTATCTATATAATTATAAAGAACAAATTTTACATCTGTTGAGTGTTGTCAGACTTCAAACGTGAGCATGTAGCATTTCAGAAACACATTTACTGGACTGAAACAGCTTTTCACAAAACCACAGAAAGACGGGAGATGTGTATTTAAAGAGAACAGCTTAGCAAAACCTTTTTCATTGAACCCTTCTCCTATAGAGCTTTTGTTCAGCCATAGGCTGCGTGATGCAGTTGGAGTCGTTCTGTAGTGCTGACCTGTGTCTTTCTCAATGGCTGAGGTCACCCAGTTCATCATCTGAGCACTTCTCTTTGGTGGTCCTGCCAACAGCAGTAGGGAGATGAGAGAGATGATTGAACTCTCCAAACGATTCTGAACTGGCTTGGCCCAGGGAAATGTTCACCAATAGTAACCTACTTGCTCTTAGTAGGCCTCCTGACCTTCATGGGTAGTTCTGTCATGACTACCCTTCTGATAAGGAAACAGAAGAACTGTTTTTTCTTCTTGTAGGCTGGTGAAAATGTCCTTTGAGGTAGGACTGGCCTTGGCACCCCGAGGCTGGCAAAAGGAAAATCATACTCTAAGAAGCAGAATGGATTCCTGGTTTAGTACTAATCCATACGCTTCATTCACGAGCTTGACTTGACTTCAAAAATGCAGATCAACTGATCTGTCAGCCTTTGTGTCCTTCTGAGAACACATGTAATACATGCCCTCTTTATTGTCTTACCCTGTTCTCTAACTAAAAGCATGATGTGGCTAGGAACTGGTCCGTGTGATCTAGCAGGAAATGGGCTGCCTTTGTTTCACTTGTCATGTTCAGCTGATGTCACTGTCCTGTTGCAATGTTGGGGACATCGTGTTGCTGGCAACTGCCTGTTGAGCTGTTGATGCTTTTCCTCATCAGCAATGACTGCGATGCTCCAGCCGATGGGATGTGGGCGTTGGACTGTCGGGAACTTGATGGCCTTGCCCAAGTGAGCTTTGACCTTTGCAGTCTGCGATTGTGCTGCACTTCTGTGGCACCATCATAACTAATATTTTTTTGTAAAAGGCCATTTTGGGCTTTTTGAGACCATGCAGAAGCTGGAATCATTCAGATTTCAGTCCAGGGAACTGTGTTTTTCTTTTTGAATACCTTTCCAGGCTGCATGGATACACCTTCTGTATCCAGTGCTGATATGTTGGTTTGTTGTCCTGACATTTCAATTGTGTTCATATCCTGTTCAGAGCCACTGATTCAGCAACGAATCTTTGCTGCCTTGTGTTTGAATAGAGTAGACGGTAACTAGAGGGCTCTAAGAGTTTCTAACGAAACCTTTAAAGACGGTTAATTACATACCATGCCAATATTTGTGTGTGTGTGTATGTGTGTGTGTATGGTATTCTGCGCTTGCCCAGGTTCATTGTGGGCATTAAATACCTTCTAAAAGTATCACAGCTGGAGGGATGATATCAGAGTCTGTATTAGTAAGGTCTAAAATACAGCAACCTGGAGAAAAGGACCATCAGGTCAAGAAGTGATCCATGGGTGAGACCCAGGTGTGGTCACCTGTGGGAAATTGGATAAAAAGGGCCTGGCTGAGGTCTGACCCAATGCCATCGATGTGTTCCAGCTCTGGAGTCACTTTTCTTTCCCTGTTGAGAATGTCTGTTATGTCCATACAACTGTGTTGTACATCCCAGAGCTGAGATATCTTGTTTAATGTTCTTCTGTGTCTTATTCCCTGGCTGGACTGTGTGGACAGTTCCTGCTCAGTTTGTACTACCAGTGTCACGTGCACTCCCATGAAAAGGTCATGGGATGTGGCCCTGGCAGCTCTGGCACAGATTGTTAGAAGCCTTCTGGCATTTTCTTTTTTTAAATCAGAAAATACCACTTAGTTTTATCATAACAGCTCCACAAATATTTGGCCAAAAAAAAATAATTATTAATGCTGTTTCAAAAGGCCTGAAGTGAGCTTCCTTCCTTTAAAGAACATTAAATGATTTCTTGCTCATTGTCAAATGTAGTTTTATGTTTTTCAAAATGCTAACTAAAGTATGAAGTTACAATTAATATTTCCCAACGTACAACATAAAATTGAAACAGCGAAAATATTTGTTTAACTATTTTGAGATGTAAGTTTTGCAGTTTGACTCAAATGGAATGTTTTTTTCTAAAAAAAACCTTTTTAAGGGAGGAAAACCCTTTTGATAATTAAATCCCAGCCTAAGAGAGACGGGACAATATTTCCATTACAGAGAGGCAGATTTTCTGTGCAGGAATTCAGGAAGGGAACAGTATCTTTATTGGAGGTTGTGTTTAGCAGGTGGTGATAAGTGGCTTTATCTCTTTATCTTTCTCTCCCTTCTCCCCATGCTCTGTCTTTCAGATATGGGGATACCTGAGCCTGTTCCTGAAGAGACTCTTCCTCCATGACATCACCAAAGGCAAACTCGAAAAAATGGGAAGTATTTTGGCCTCCATATTTAATGTCCTTCTGACATCATCTAATGTGTCATAGCAGGAAAATGTTTGCTGTATCTCTCTTTATCTTACAGCTCCTGTTGCCCACTGCTTACTATCAATGGAGGAGTTGTGGTAGAAAATCCGGATAGAAACTTCTGCCCCAGAAACTAACATGAGTTGTTTGCTTTGTCCTGGTACTTTTCTGTTTCTAACCCTTTATCGTCCCTTTCCTACCTTCTACAAGGTAAAGAAGAAACTGAGATCAGCTAGTGAAGGGTTTCCTGGATTTGTTACATGATTTTGTTGCAATGTGAAGATCTGCACTTTTAATTAGTTATTCATTAACAGGCCGAAGAGCGTGGTCCCTGTGGTTGCAGGAAAGGCAAGGGTTACCACTGCTCTAGGCCAAGACATTACAATACTGACGATGACAAAACTATTTGGCATAGATGCCAACAATGCCAGAAAACAAGCCACCATCCTAATCAAGGGCAGTATTTTCATTGCTCAGAAAGCCAGCCCAGCTCCCTGCTGTCAGACTGTGACAATCCCCAGCTGGCAGCCCCGGCCAGCTCGGCTGCGTCCCCAGTGCAGTGTCATTCCAGCTCCCCAGAGAGCTTTGCCAAGGCTGGGTAGAGTCTGTACACACACAGCTCCCAGGACTTATACCTGGATAAACAGCACATCACAGATCATGGAGGAGAAATTCCCCAAGAGCAGAGTAACGAGTACCAATAAATGCAGGTTTGACCACTCAAGGTGGGGGCATCATGGGTTCACCACTGTGCCCCTGAAGCACCTTCCTTGCTGATCTGGTCCTTCCTGGTCCCAGACAGGTGGTTCATTCTTCCCCTCTGACATGCACGACCTGCACAAGGGTATGTGGAAGGAAAAGTGCTGGCTACTGTGCTGCAGCTGAGCCTCTCCAAGGAACTCATAGGAAATGGTAATGGTGTCAAGGAAAAACGCACAAGTTCTAGTTGGCAGCTGCAGGTGTATGAGCAATGTGATGGCACAGCCTCTTAGTTTCATTGGCAATATTATGTCTTTATTTTAATCTAGACTTATATCCAAGGCTTGCAGTGCAGCTCTGCCTTCCTGTGGCAAGATCCTCCAAGGAGTTATGAGCTCTGCAATTTCTTCCCTGAGCCTCTTCGTTTTCAGGAATCTTGTAGCTGTTACCATGATTCAGTTTGTGCTTTGTCACGGCACAGACACACAACTTTAATTTTGCCAAGGGATATCAAGTGGGAGGGCAGGAAGGTTTGGAGAAGTATAACTAGACTTCTAATGGCATTTCCTTTTGACACAATTTTTAAAATATGCTTGTGGTCCAGCAGAGTCGAGGCAGGTGTCCCTTTTGTTGTTCTCCCAGTCCCAGAGTTATCAATGTCCATATCCATGTGGCATCTTATTATGTTCTTTTAATGCAGGTTACTTGCACATTAAACCAGATCATTCTGTGCCCACTAGAGCTGGTGGTCTGATTGTGTGTAACTAGTTTAGCCAGCAAAAGGAAACAGAGTTCACTCAGTTCTGAAATATTTCAGAAGAGGAAATAGTCCTATTAGAAAATTCCTACAGAAGCAAAAGCCTATTCAAAAAGCAATCCTGATTGGGAACATCCTCTACTCAACTGCTTTGTTACAAGTGGCCCAAAGAAGGATAATTTTTCAATTCCTGTTGTGGCAGCAGCTCTGGGTTAAGCAATGGTTACGGTGTGTTCAGGGCACCAAAGCAGAAAATCTGAGACCACGGGCCCACATGCAGAACTTCCTGCTATAACCTAAACCAAATGCCACTGAATGCAGCTTCCCTCAAGATCTCCCAGCACTGCTCCTGTTCACAGCCTAGCTGGTGGCCAGCATCCAGACTGAGCATTAGTAAAACTAACAAAGCAAACAGTTCCCACAGTAGATCCCTCTCTCTCCAGCTAACTTATTTAACTGTGGAGCTTCGAAGGGGGATGTTTCTTCTGCTGTTGTTGCAACAAGCAGTAAGTGGGTATCCATGGCAAAGCTGAAGGGCACTGCCCTACAGCAATGAAGTCTTGGCTAAGCAACAGCAGCAACTGAAAAAGGTCAGAGCTCCACTGTAGCTACATTTTAAAAATAAAGCCCATCAGTCTCCTAAGAAATGAGGGAAGTTCTTCAGTGGCTTTCTGATCAGACCTGGCATGTCTCAACCCAACTCTCCCAAAGACATCAGGGAAAGAAAGAGAAATGCTCAGACAAGTAAACAAGGAGAGCACCACAGAGCTTCACTACCAAGGGAGGGACAAGAACAGAAAGGACTTTGGGGCTTTGCAGAGGACAAGAAACAGGGAACATTTCCCCTGCTACTCTTTCCCCATCTCTGTCCTGCTCTTGTGCTCTTGAAGGTATAACTTCCTGCCACAATTTGTTTTTACTTCCTTCCTTCAGGCAGGGACTATTTCTACATGGTTTTGTGCCTGGATAGTCTTGCAGTGCCACCTTCTCACTTTCAGTGGAACCCAGGACACTTGGTTTGCTGATCTGCAGCTGCTCCATTCCAACCTCTTGGTTAATGCTGCTGAAATCCACCAGAAGGAGCCTTTGTGTATCAGTTTTGCATAAGCCTCAAGGAATATATTTACATGCAAGTAAAACCCCAGTGAGTTCTCTTAACTGTGTTGAATTATCATAAAATTAATCTTCCCAATCTGAATGAGAATAGGATGCTCTGGATTTGCAATACAAATCCTATACCTTAAGAATATGGATGGTTGTATACCCGCTGCTAAAGATGACTTTTCTCCCAGCCTCCTCATTGATTGACCAGTGTAGTTTTATTTCTTAATAACTACAAAGGACTAAATGTCCCCCCACAATAGCATGTATCAGATACGTGTTCCCCTTCTTGCTTGCAGCTGGCTCTTGGATTTATGCTAAGCGTTGTCCAGTATTCCTCAAGGCAGCTTCACACTTTGAGATATGCCTGTCTCTGAAGGAACTGTCTTTGACCAAAGAAACTTGAAACGTCCTCGGGTACTCGTGTTGTTGTAGTAAAAGCAGGAGAAGGTGTCATCAAACTGGCTCAGTCAAGCTCCTGCAGATTTGATCTGATGGCTGGATTTAATCTGTTGGTGCTTTGGGGAGCATGATGGCTTATCACAAGAATGTGGGGGGGAAAATATAAAAAAATTAATTTACTCACATAAAGTTATCCTTAATCACTTTCTCTTCTCTTCCCCACTGTGTTTGTGGTAACAGCTCATCAGACCCTGCGTTTGCAATAGCTGTACCATGAGACAGGAGATTTCATTTCCCGTCCTGCTTTCCAGGGTGTGGCAGAACTAAGGCAGCCTCCCCCAGCCACACCAGTGGGACCAGGGGGTTTGTGGTGCTCACCGAGTGCAAGTTTAGCCCTAACTTCTTTCTTGTTCTGTTCTGCCTGCAAGAGAACTCCTGTTCCTGCCTCTAGGAAAGAAGAGGAGCTGGGATCTCTCCTTTGAGAGATGTGAAGCTTATGTTTTTCCCCCGACCAGTGAAAGCATCAAGAATTGAGATACTGCTGGTTGCTTTTGAGAACTCTGCAAGCCTTGCCCTGCAGAGGAGCTGGAGTCTGTTTGGATGATTTGAATCTTTGCCATCATTTGGAGCAGAATGAAGCTCTGTAAAAGGACAGTGACTGAGTGCCAACTGGGTTGTCATTAGCTCGGGCGGCCCAGGAAGCAGCTGATGTGCAGTTTGAGGTGGAAGTCATGCAGACAGAAGGGGTATGACTCAGTGGTGGAGAGGCCCCAGCCTCTGGCTGGAGTCCGACCCCAAAGGTGTATTCCAGGCTTGCTGTTGGGATGGATCAGGGACAGCTGCGCATAATCCATCACTGCATGAAACACAAAAGCTCCACAGATTTCCATGGGACTGTCTGTTTGCAGAAGGCTGTTAATGTCACAGTGATGTTGGGTGCTGCTGGCCCAGCTCCATCTTTTTTCCCACAGTAATCAGTGGAAATGTGTCCTAGTCTTGAAGTCTGGTGCTTTAGTCCTGAAAAGCTTAATGGCTTTCCTTGGCTTTTTGTTTTCCCCCTCTCTTTTATGAAGCATAGGGTGTTTAGAACTATGGAAGCAATGCAAGAAAAATATTAATGAATAACTACAGAGTGCAGACATTAATGCATTCCTTTCTCTTGAAATAACTGGCTTTTCTCTGTGGGGTCCATAAAAGAAAAACGTCTGCAGTTTGAACCTGCTGTATAGAAGCCAAAGTAGATGGTGATTTAGAACTTCACTGGCTGTTTTTGCTAACATGTTACCTCTGCATTTATCATGTGGCAAAAATCTCTTTCTCTGTAAAATGATAAACCTAAGGCACAGGGGCAGTTCTTGAGGTTCTGGGAGATGGAAACCATGAATGAACAAGGACTTCTGGGACCCTCTCTCACACCCCAGACTCCAACTGATGTTGGAGGAAATAAAGCATTGCAAGTGTTCTCCAGCAATGGATTCTGAGGTACAAAGTAGCTTTTCAGGTTTTGTTTTCCTGCAGTTATGGACAGAGCGGTACAGGGAGCGAATATGGGGCTGTGCTACAGTAACAATACCCCAAGGTTTGAATCACAGGTCAGGGCTGAAACCTACAGGTCAGGTCAAAGGTAGTGGCACTTCACAGTCTTACATTTCACAGTAGGAGCTGCCTGTCCTTTGAGGAACCAAAAGGCAAAACGGGGACAGTGGAGGAGAATCCCTTTGCTGAACACCAACGGGAACAGTGCATCCCTGTCCGCAGAGGCAGGCTGCACAGGTAGATGCTAAAGTGTTCAGAGGAGAAAGCAGGAGGCTTAAGAACCTTAAGAAAGATACTTCTGGAGCCCTGTTCGGTGCCTGAACCTCCCTGGTGATTCGATTCAACACCAGCCCTTCCTCCTGCCTTGGCTTCGAGCACGCCGGTGCCACCAAGGCTGCCAGCTGCCGGGTGGCTTTGTCCCCGCGCCCGAACCTGCCGGGGTGAGATCGTTGTGCAATAAGCGCGGGCCGGGGGTGCCGAGCGCCCGCTCTCGGGGCGGTTTCTTTGGCGGGCTCCCCCCGCAGCGCTCCCCTCGCCCGGAGGGGGCCGGGTCTGCTCCCGGGGGGAGCCGCCGGGACTTGTAGTCAGCGCCGGGCACGGGCAGCGGGGCGGCCGCCGGGGCACCCCCACGGTACGCCCGGGGGTGCACAGGGCACAGCGGGGCCCGCGGGGGCTGCGGCCGCTCGGCGCGGGGCAGTGCCGGGGGGCAGCGGCGGGGCCGGGTGAGGGGCCGGGGACCGTGAGGGGCCGGGACGCTCCCTGCGCGGCGGGGCCGGACTACGCGCCCCGAGCGCCCCTGCGCGGCGGGGGCGGGGCGGGGCGGCGCGGCCCTACAAAGGCGGCGGCGGCGGTGGGGCGGCCGCTTATCACCGGCACCGGCGGGGCGGGCGCGGGGCCGCGCTCCGGCTGCAGGCGCGGCCATGAGGCGGCTGTAGGAGGGCCCCCGGGACCCGCCGCCGCTGCGCTGCCTTCGGCCGCCGCGGGGGGCTCGGCGGGGCGCGGCTCCTGCTCTGGGGGGGTGGATGCCGGCCGGGGCCGGCCGCGCCCGGGCACCATGCACACCGTGCAGAAGGACACCACCTTCACCAAGATCTTCGTCGGGGGGCTGCCCTACCACACCACCGACTCCTCCCTCAGGAAGTACTTCGAGGTCTTCGGGGACATCGAGGAGGCGGTGGTGATCACCGACCGGCAGACGGGCAAATCCCGAGGATACGGCTTTGTAAGTGCCGCTCCCCGGCGGGCCGGGCGGGGCTGCCCCCGCTGTGCCCCGTGCCCGGGGAAGGGGACTGGCAGCGGAGCCCCGCGCTGGGAACCCCCCGTGCCGGCGCTGCGGAGCCGCCGCCCGTCCCGTCGCTGCTGCGGAGCGCCGGCTGCTCCCGGGGCCGCCGAGGTTGTGCCCGGTGCGGACGGGAGCGGGGGGCTCGGCCAGGACAAAGGCCGGGCTGGGGGCTCGGGAGGGAGCCCCTCGTGATGGCCGAGGCCGTGCCGTTCGTTTCAGCACCTCCTCCCCCCGTCCCGCCGCCGTATGTCCGTGCGGGGCTCAGCGCGGCGCTGAGGTGCCCCCGGTCCCCGCATCCCACCCGCAGCTCCCCTGAGCTCCTCTGCTCCGGGGCGTTTGGGGAGAGCTCCACCAGCTCCTTAAAAAAGGCACGGAGAGGAGGTGGAACGGCAGGGGAAAACAGCTGGCACCAGCCCAGCGGGGGAACTGGGCGAGGGGGGAGCCCACTTTTCCATCGGGTCCCAGCAACCCCTTCCCATCTTGCCATGCAGGCGAGGCTGCTCGGAGGGAGTTTAACTCCTGATTCAAAATAGAACAATAAATAAACTCCACTTAGTGCCTGTTGCTGGAGTGTTTACAAAGCACTGTTGCTACAAACAAGGCTGTGCTTGATTCCAGGTGACCATGGCAGACAGAGCTGCTGCAGAAAGAGCATGCAAAGACCCAAACCCCATCATTGACGGCAGGAAAGCAAATGTGAACCTGGCGTATTTGGGAGCAAAACCAAGGAGTATTCAAACTGGTGAGGCATCCAGGAGAGACCATCTCTATTAGAATAACTTGTAAGACGAGGAAACAAGTTCCTCAGGCTGGATTCATCTGATCTGGTGCACACTTATCTGTCTCCCATAGTTCCGATTGTTGGCTGAGGACACAGCGTAGTCCAGTTACCTCCCTTCTGTATCTTCTTACTTGTACCTGTTACACACCGAAGTTCATAGAACTGAGTTAAAGCTGTTTTCTTCCATGGCTGATCTGTTTGCCTGTTATTCTCTTCGTTAAATGGGAATTCACTCTAAGATCCATTTCATCGTTCCACCCTTTGGTTTAATGAGCACGGTACCCAGTGTGTAAAATAAGGCTTTTTACCCCATTGTCTGTTCCATAACAGCGTGTTCACACTGGTCTTTCATCTGAATTCCCATCTGCTCCTCGTGCATATGACATACGCATGTTAAATTTAACTTGCTTCTAAATGGAGCTCTGAATTTGCTCACATGCATAGCAGATAAAATGCATATACATGTGGTGTAATTATGCCTGCAAGTTACGAATTGAATGGTACAATGGGTGCCATTCATTAATATTTCTTTTTTTCTGAACCTTTTTTTTTTAGGTTTTACCATAGGTGTGCAGCAGCTACATCCCGCCTTCATTCAGAGACCCTTTGGGTAAGTGGAAATGTTTCTTAACGGTCTGTTTGAAATCAAATTCACGAATCAACTTCCTCATTGTTTAAAATGTGTGAAAAAAGCCTTGGCCGTCAAGACTGGACAGTTTCAACAGCTGTTGTTAATGTTCGGAGTACTTTATTTCTGGTGGAGATTTCAGAAGTTTTGTGCCTTTGTCAGCTTTAATGTAATTCCCAAAGATCCTTCTTTATCCTCAGTAAATCATAGTCATAATAAACCCGGTGCATTGCTCTCTGCTTTGCCAACTGCAAGAATTCACAAGAATTCAAATAAATGGAAAATAGTTTCTCTATTATAGTACTTAAGGTGTCAAAACAATTAAGCAAATTCTGTTCTCATGTTTCTCAAATAAGATTTTCTGCTTCCTCTGTGCTGTTTCCCACGTAATAACGCTTAGGATACAGTTTTATCCTAGAAAACAAATTGCATTGGAAACAAAGTCTGTTACTTAATGAAAGTAACATTAGGTCAAAAATTGATTTTGGACAGATGTTATACAAGGCTTGAATAGTCTGCAAAAGTGGGCTTTTGTCTGCTGTTTTCAATAGCTTATACCATCCCTACTCGGTTAGAAAAGTCCTCTTTTTATACATCTAATAGGATCTGGCAGCTGCTCGGCAAAAGACAAGTGTGCTTCACGAGAACAATAGTGACTGTCATACTGCCTTCATTTAACTGTTTAATGATTGATGCAGCTCTTTTTTTACACCATTTCAGAAAGTGAATATTGATAGGGAGTTTTTATTATTATTTTCTAAGAGCATTAAGGAAGTAAGTGCATTTTCTAAAGCTTCTGAGCAGTGCTCTGTTGTGGGGTTTGTGTGCCTCTAATATAAATAGATGGGATTTTGACCTTTGTCAACTGGGATACTTCATCCCTTCCCTGCTCTCTGCTCATTTTTTTGGGGGGGGGGGTGGTGTTTTGTTTTTTGTTTTTGTTTTTAAGAAAAAGAATCTAACAATAAAACAGAAACTTCCACTCCTCTGCCCTTATGGCTAAAGTTGCCGACTGCCTGGATAATCTCATTCCGATGAGTTTATGGATATAAGAGGATGTGTTGCCACAATAGTGCACACCCAGTGTACGTGTGTTGTGTGTGGTTCAAACATGCCGGTTTTCGTAAGCGGTTACAGCTCTGTTGGAAAGACTCGAAGAACATCTGTCACGAAATGAAGAGTCTCCTTTTTTTTTTTTTTTTTTTTGGTGCAACCACAGTAATCTGCATAGACAAGATGCTGCTTTTTAGCAGCTCTCCTTGCATGGGAGGTAAAATAGCTTTTGTAGCCCCCAGCACAGGCAGCAGTGGTACCTTTGGGGATGTGAACTCGGAGGTTTTCCACATTGCACAGGGGTGCAGGAGAGAAGTTGACAATAAAAGCAGCCTGTGGTGAGTTCTGCCATGCATGCAAATAGAGCAGAGCAAAATGGTGAAGCCCATTAAGCTCCTGGTGTTGGCAGGAGCACCTTGCAGATTATGTGCAGTTCTGTGGGTGCTGTTCCTACCCCACAGCCGCAGCTTTGGAAAACACAGGGTTTTTTTGAATAATTTGCTTTTGGTTTCACATACACAGGAGTGTGGGATCGACTGATTACATGCTCTTGGTGATCTAGACAGTTCCTGTTCCGGTTCTTAGGCATTGGTTTCATCATTAAACCAGCAGAGCTGCAGTTAGCACATACAGCACTATAAATTATTTATCAGTTGCCAAGAGACAGGAACCAGGAGAATGGAGGGTTGTAGGCAGGGGATTATATATCATTATTTGCAAGCATCAGTAAACAAGAATTTTGTTGCATTCGGTCACTGCTGCAGCAGAATCACTGGAAATGTGGGTTTGGCAAAATGTGGAGCCATTTACCTGAGCACCACAACTGGGGCTGCTCTGTGGCTTCTGTCAGGTGCTCAGTCAAGCAACAAAGATTGGCTGCCAGTTCCCTCTTTGTTTCATCAGTAGACCAACAGAATTAAGAGCCTGCCAGGCTCCACTCTAACATTCCCTTGAACCCACAATTTCCTTGGCCCTCTGTGGAATGTGAGGATAGATGAGGAGTTTATCAGGGTCTGTCTTTGGAAGCTTCAAGGAATTGCTGTTGTCTGTTTGCTCTGCACTGTGCAGAGTGGATCCTGACCTGTCCCAAATGAAGTGGCTCATCTGCTTTGCCCGTGGTGTGGGATGTTGCCTGGTTCTCCCTCCTGCACTTCCTGTCTCTGCAAAGTGTTTGTGCCCAGGGGTTGGCATATGGTTTCCAAAGGATGACTGTTAAGGGGCACGGGGTACTAGGTGTGTGAGCTGGACTTGGCAAGGCAGAAATGAATGAACAACCGTTAACTTCTGGGCAGTTAACTGAGAGCCAGGCAGCCAGTCACGTTCAACCATCAAACCACAAAATGCAGGTTTTGGTGAAACCTGAAATGAATGGAAACTATGAAAATTACCCAAACATCAGTGAAGATTATTTATAAACTGAAGGCTTCCCCCCCCAGCCCCAGGCACCCAAATGCAGCTGTAAATATTGCCTGGGCTATGCGGAACAGAAAGAGAAACCATGAGGAGCCTCTCTCGTTCCTCCTGCTGTCCTGGCAGGGGAGGCACTCACATGGCAGACAGCACGGAGTCGGTAGTAAATCCTGTTTTGAGAAGGAGTTTTTGGCTTGTTGTAATCGGAGATCTTAACAGTAATGCAAGGCAAAGGATGCGTCTGTGTCAGGGTGACTTGGAGATCTGGCTCCTGAGTTTAGGGAAGCAGCATTAGGCCCGGGGCTCAGCCTGAGGCTTACAGACTGCTCTTTGCTTGGAGGCACCTGGCAGTGCCACAGCGTGTCCCTGCAGCTACCACGCTTAACGTGATCAGGTGACGTGGCAGAGCTGCTTGGTGCCCACCTCTTAGTCCCCTCCTCTGGGACTCTGATGCTGGAGACAGGTTCGACTCTGTGCAGGGAATGGGGATTCCCTGGTTCTCTGCTTTGCAGCCATGCTTGCTGCTCTGGACACAGGCAGCATATGGCAGATGCATTCCTGTGGCTGTGCCTCAGCAAAGGAGCTATCTGTGTGGGAGATCTACCAGTGACTGAGTAAGTGACTGAGCTCTTGGAAACATAAAGCTGTCTCTTGTAGCAGGATCCAGCTCTTTCCATATCAGCACATGGGATGTCATTACTCCAGAGACCCCATCCTTGTGTTATTGCTTGTTGTGGTGACCCCCTGCCTCTGGCCCACATTTGGTCTCAGGCAGCATCACAAAGAGTTAAATTGCTTTGAGTTTAAAATTTCATGCATTGATGCTGCTGAAGTTAGGAAGTGAAGAAAGTCCCTCTTTGTGTCAGCCCACCCTCCCTTGCAGCTGTTTATCCTTAAAATTTCTCTATTGGGTTAAAAATAAAAGGAAGCAAACTTTCATCTTTTCTGTGGTTATGCTTGTAAAGCAGCACACGCTGGCCATGCTCTGCTCAGCCTCTGTCAGCTGGCATCCCCCTGCTCCCACTTCCTACTGCTCACTTATCCAGAGCTGGGTAGCTGCAGGATGCCATCCCAAACCCATCCCGCTCTGCCGGCCACAGGTGGCTCCTGGGGATGGAGCACCTGGCACCTGGATGTTATCCTGTACAAGTAACATAAAAGCTTTGCGGGGATTTCCTAAAAAAATGTTCAAATCCAGTTTCCAAACGGCTTCAGCTGCTAGTGCTTGGGCATGGTGGCTGCTTTTCAGACCAAATGCTTGCCAGGCAGAAAGAGATCCTTTATTTATTTATTTAGTGGGTTTTAAGCATAGGCACATATTTATAAGCAGATCAGATGGCTATGTGAATTAGCTTGGATGTCTGCTTCAAGATGGCAAGTACTAGTGTCAAGCCCAAGGGCTTGGTGTACCGTTTGTTTTGGGTTTAGGTGCAGTTTGCTCATGTCCTGCTTGTAGAACAATACAAAAGGAAAGCTTGGTCTGATACACTGACCTTACACTTGGCTGTGTAAATGGTGTGCCAAGCTCAGGGCAGTCGTAGACCTGTTGCAAGGGACAGACTCTGGGTGAAGGCTCTGAGCCATTCCTGTGCAGTCAGAGCACAGGTGTGTGATGGAGAAGCTGAGCTGGCTCTAATTTTGTCTTTATGGCACGCAGCTCAGGTTGTGCCATCTTCTCTGTGTGATTCCACTGCCTTCAGTGGATCTGCTCGTCATCCTCCCCAGCACAAGAGCAGCCTCCTTAGCAGCAGCAACCCGAGTCCTTTCCCCTTGGTGCAGGAGCTGGGGAGTGGCAGATCCAAAATTCTCCTCTGCTGCACTGGCTGGTGCCAGTAGTCCCAACGTGGCAGATTGATGGACGCATCTGAATTTTCGGAGCAGTCCAGCTTGTACTCGAGCTCGTCTTTCCTCTGTGCAGCTGTTGGCATACTGGTCCCTAACTCGTAGTATTAAGCACATGCCCAGTAATTCGAATGATGAATGCAGCCCTGGGCATCCTGCCTCCGAGCTGAGGGCACCAGCCAGGGAACCAGACAGTTGTTGTGCTGATAATTTGGTAGCAAGGACACCGGGTCACTTCTAAATATGACATATGTGAAGAACTTGTTCCCCACAGATGGGAGCAAGCTACATACCAGAGCTAAATATACTGTATGATCACAAAAGATGAAAAGTCATGGACCTCGGAGTTAAAACTGAGTCTCCTGTTTCTCAGTTTCCAAGTGCTGTAAACAGGATTGTGCTGTCCCCTGCAGTTTCCCTGTCGCCAGCTTTGAGCATTTCAGCTCTCCCATGTCAGAGCTGAGCTGCTGCTGGCTCTGCTCTGGCCAAAGCAGCAGAGGCTGGGAAAGCCATGCTGGATCCAGGCTCACACATCCCCCCGTGATTCCAGCTTGCAGGAAGGTGTGGAGGGAGACATCTTACACGTCCTAGGTCAGCAAAGGCACAAACGGCAGCAGAGGTCACAAACTCTTAAAATGGAATTTCTTTCTTGACTGAGAAATTACTTAATTACTTGTTTTATCAGCGTAGGCCTTCTTTTATCAAAAATAGATATTTCATTGCTTCTTCCATAGCTGAAGCATTCTACTTCAAAATACTTCATCTCTCCAAGAAAGGGTTTTTGATAAATCAAATGTGTGGATGGTTTTAATTAAAGGTCAGTGGAAGGGATCATGTGTGTAAAGAAAGTCTGTTGAAAATGGAACCAATTGAAAGTAGTCACTGTAGTGTATATTATGCCAAAACTTGTCAGGTACTTCAGAAGACTTTAGAAATGTTTCTGCCATTGATTTTCTCTAAACTGCAGAAGAAAACTGGAGAGATCAGTTAAAGGCAGAATTGCTGGGGCTTCCTGGGTTAATCTTTCAGAGCCTCTGTTTTTCCCTAGAATCCCACCAGGTTCCTCACCCCAATGCTGAAGGACTCAGGCTCCTGTCGTGCACTGGTGTGAAACAGTCTCTGTTTCTTCTGTTGGTTCATTTCTGGTTTGGCTGTGCTGATAACTCCAAAGGGGAGGGCTTTTTCCTTCTCTGGATAGCTGACTAGTTGCGGATAAACTTCCTTGTGGCTTTTTCCTTGGTGCCAGATGGCTCTTGTTTCAGGCAGATGTTATCTCCTGCTACCTGAGTGTTTTTCAGCCTGCTTCTCCAAAACTATTTTTGGTCTGGCCCAGCATGCCTTTGTTTGGGATTATGGTTCTTTTTTTTTTTTCCTTTTTCCTTTGGGTGTGGGGGAAGCAAGATGCAAAGGATAAAGCTGAAAATTGTTGAGCCTGGCTATAACTCGTAGTGGAGCTCAGCATGTTGATCTCAGACTCTTGGTTGAGCTGAGAAAAAGGATTAGATCTTTGTGAGGTATACTTTCATCTTTGGTCTGCAGCCTCTTTTTCATTTCTTTCATTCTTTTTTCCCCACTGATTGCAGTCTAGGACGGTCTGTTGTGACATGTTATCCCTTTGTGATTGCCACTGGTGTGGTGATGTCTGATCCCAGCAGGGAAGTAGGAAATACAGTCATGTACCTCTTTGCACAAGCTGCTGTGTAAATTTTCTCAAAGGGCCAGAGAAAGATGAGTAGAAGACAGACAGGCAAATTAGTTACAAGATGAGCAGAAATTGTGTTGATTGGTTTGCTATTCTGTGTTTGTGTCGTATTGTAGCAGGTGAGGATAAATACCATGGAGCTTCAGAGTTCATCCTTGTCTGACTTTGAGCTGGCTGGGATAGCTGGCTGATGAGGCAGAACCCTTGACATTTCAGTGCATCAGCTTTAGTAGGGACATTCCAGGATTTGGAGGTTTGTCAGTGGTTGAAGCCCAGCCTCTGTCAGTGAATGGTGAGTGAAGATGGAGTGGTCAGGACACAACAAATGTCCTGGTTTGCACCAAAGTATTGGTAGATAAACTCTGTGGTCTCCTGCTGGAGCCAGAGTCCTTGTTGGCAGCCAGGGCCCCCCACCCTGGCCATGCTCCAGCCTGAGGCCCCTCCTCATCATGTCTGGATTGAGAACAGGACCTGAATTTCTCACATTTCTACAGCCTGTCATTGTGGCTGGGGCCCACGTGATACCTATTGCCAAGCCTGCCTCGGCTCCACACAGGTTTATTTGAGGTGAGTGCTTTCTGGCTTGGGAGTGTCCTTGAGGAACGATTTCTTGGAGTGTGAATTACCTCAGGATGTGTGCCTGCATCACCAGCTCCGAGGTGGTGTCATGGCACTGCTAATGCGAGTGTGGGGTGTGCTTCCAGGAGCAGCTTTTAAACTCATGAACCACTTCAAAATATATCTTCTGATCTGTCATCCAGGCTGTGGTTGGAGGTGTAACATCACCGGGGTAGCTTTCACATTGCTGTTGTGGACAGCTGTGGCTGTGCAGTACCACCAGCACCGCCTGCCATCACGTGCTGTGGCAGTGTGGGTGTCCCTGTAGCAGCTAATGGGTCAACTCTAATGGAAATGGAGGCCAAATTCCTGGGGTCAAATGCCAGAATTTGTGCCTTCACTGGCAGACACAAAGGGCTCTGTTTCTTTTATTCTTCAAGGAATAAAAGGCTGGTCGTGGCGGTGGCATTTGTGTCCTGATCTCTGTGAGGCTGCCAAGAGCCCCATGCCCCTCCTTGTTTCCCAAGTGTTTTTGTGATGCTGTGTCCCTCCTGACAGAGGGCTGCAGCTGTCTCCCACCTCTCCAGAAGTGGCAAAACCAGCTCCCAGCAGGGCTGGCAGGGATCAAGGGGGTCAGGAACTCCCACTTGTTGCTCTCCCAAACTCATGCAGCTTGCAGGAGCTGCTCATGGCTCATGCATAGGAAGTCCTGCATGATGGGAGAGAGCTGACAAAGTGCAGCTGAAGCACATTTTAGGTGTAAATGTGATATAAAATAATTAAATATATTAAGTGACTCTGAGATGAGAGCAGCTGACAAGGGCTCGTTCCTCTTCCTTGTCATTTGGGATGAGGTGTGGAGCACATGGCCATCTGACTTGTCACTTCTTCCTGGCTGCCTACCCCTGCAGAGCCACCCCTGCTCTGCAGCTCATCCTGGCAGCCCTGCAGCTGTGGTGGGGAGAACTGGGTGACAGCAGGTTTCAGAAAGCTGATTTTTTTCAGCAGGCAGTGCCTCCCCAGAGCCAAGGGCGCTGGCACCGCAAACCTCACCTGATGTGTTTGGACATCTCCACCCAGGACTGCACCAAAACAGGCTCCTTTTGTTCTGTCCTCCATATTTTGCACAGCAAAAGCAGAATGGAGCCTGCATCCCCTCTGCCAATGGCTCTGTGACCATCTCACTTGTTCTGTCTCACCCCTGCCTGCTGGGCTGGCGTGGTGTGGTGCCACGGAGTTCGGAGCATGGGCTGGTGTGGCGACCACGACGGCCCTCCTGAGTCCCTCCTGAGTCCCTCCTGTGCCTCTAGGCTTAGGTTTGACCGTGCTCGTTGTGTTGGGTGGCCTTTGCCCATGATTAATTGTCATGCCGTAAGCATCTCGTGCCTCTGCTGTTCACGGGATGACTTTGACGTGTGGTGGCCGTGGCTGATCACTTGGTTGATGTTTTATAATCACACCCTGTGTGTTTTTGATGAAGTTCTCTTCTGGCTGGCAGGGCCCATCGTGGGGGATGGAGGAAAACTGCAGGGAGGGAGGGAAAGGCATCTTAAAACACAGATGTGACTCATCCTGTAGAAATTCAGAGACAAGTTTGCTGATTTCTAGAAAGAGAACTCCAAAACAGCTTGCTGCTTTTTTTTTCTTATTATTCCTCAAAGATCATTTTCAGAAATAATGGAAGGGGGGGAAAATATTTTAAGATTTTCTGTGGATGCTAAATGTAGCCAGCAGAGAACTTCATTGTATTGCACTGGTTTGTTTTGTTTGTAGCTGCAAGTCATCAGAGTGACCTTACCTTGGGTTGTGTGTTTTGTTTTGATCGATGAGTTGCCATCTGTCCACCTAATTCAGAAATCAAAACTGCATAATATCTTGATTGAAGTTTCTAGCTAAATTATTAAAATCGCACAGACCAAAAGAACCTTCCCTTTTACATTTACATTCCCTTTAGAAGCAGATTCTGGAGCTGCTGAGTGTGATTTTCTAGTGCAGTAAGCTATTGTGTGTGATGTGTGCTTGTGTATGCATTGGACTGGGATGTATTTCTGGAAACAGGGTACAGGAGTACTTACTGTCTTCCAAACTAATGGTGCTTTTCATTCCAAGTAGCATTGGAGAGCTGGAAATTTTCCTTGCTGAGGGGGAAAAAGCAGTGCAGGATGTTGTGGATTTGCTGTCTGTGAGCCCATCGTGGAGCTCCATGCAGGAAAGCAAAGCCAACATGCAGAGTTTCTCAGGGATGAGCTGGGAATGTCCACTCAGCCACATCCCCCACATGGGCTGTGCCAGCTCTGAAGAGCAGTTGGGTGGCAGCAAGGGACATCAAGGGGTTACCTGTGGAGCTGCTCAAACAGGATGATGCTCAGGCTGGATTGCTCCATGTCTCTCGGACTGTCCTCCCAGTTATTTGGCAGGGGCAGGCTGAATGCCTCTGAGGGGGAAAAGTGCAGGCCCCTCCTCTCCTCCTGCTGGGGGGTGGGTTTTAATGAGTCCGGAGGATTGTGTATTTTTTTTTGTTACATTTGTGAAGTGGTTTTAACTTTATGGAGCCCTGGAGTACCAGGAAGCCTGGTAGTGGGACATGATGTGCAGGGAGAGGCAACAGGCAACCAGAGGATCCATCACCAGTCTGGGATGCAGGCTGTTGTCTGAGCTGCTGATCTGCAGGGGGATAGAGCAGGAGAGCAGCATTGCACCTCTGCCTTATTTAAAACAAAATGAAAGAGAACAATTCCCCAGAGATGAGGCAGGAGGAACCTCTGGGTGGGACTAACCCTACTCCTCAGAAGAGGTGGCTGCTGCTGCCTCATGTGAGTGTGTGACATTAAGTGCCCTTGGGCTGAACTGGTGCATAAGCTCCAGCTCTGACTCAGCTGTGCCAGCCTCAGTTTAGATCAGAGCTGAACAAAAACGGATCCAATGAATTTCTGCTGCCTCATCTCATTCTTGTTACCCAGAGGGTGATACTGGGTATGGTGCCTTCGTGGACTGAAGGGCTGTGAGGTCCCTCTCTCTGTGCCAGGGATGGCTCTGGCCTTGGGAGATGGTCTTGCACTTAATGAGCCAAAGGTTGAGGTGCTTCTTGCCATTCTCCATCCTCCCTGGTGCCCTTGTCTAATTGAAGGACCCTGATTTCAGGGGCAGTGTTGCTGTGTGGGGAGAGAACAGTTATTCTCTTGTCATGCAAATGGACTCAAGAAAAAACAAACTGCATATGGCAGTGGGAAAATGAGAGAAAACTCGGTTCAGATGAGCACTTGTTTGTGAGAAGCCTTTCTCCTGCCTGAGGAGCAGGTTAAACCATCAGGTGCTGGTTGTAAAGCAAATGGGAACAGCCCTGCAAGTGCTGGATAGGAGTGACCAACCCCAGGTGGATCCCAGCACGTTGTAGATGGTGTCCAAGACTTAGGATGCTTGGGTGGAATGAAGGTGGTCATGTACAGCCCTGTGCCTTGTGAAGAGCCTGTGGGAGGCTTTTAAAAGTGGTTATGTTTGAAAATGTGCTGTCACACACATCCACACAAAAATCCCCAAAATATTTGAATCTGCATAAGCTCTCTGCAGAGTTTTGCTTGGTTTTTTTTTTTTTTTTTGTTTACCAGAACGAGTTGGGTTTGGGAGCAGAGTGGCACAAGCTCTCCAGAGGATGGCTTTGGTTTGTGCTGTGGCCTTACGTGGCTCAGCAAGCAGTGGCCAAAGGGACCTTCTCCACAGGGTGCCCTTTTTGGTGCTTGTGGCTCTGATCTCCCACAGTGAGCCTGTGCCGATAGCTGGTGACAGTCCTCACCCCCCATTTCTTAAACAAGCCCCAGATGTGTCACTCTACACACAGCAGAGCTCTGCTGCAGTGGGCTATGTGGGCAGGGGCTGCTCACACTCTGTAGTCCATGTGCAATTCCCCATTTTTGTCTGGCCCGTGGCAGTTTGTGTGGATGGACCTAAACCTTCAGGTTTGTGCAGTTTTTGCTCTTGTTTGAGGCCTGACTTGATGTGAGCCCTTTGGAAAAAACATCCCTTTAATTTTGCTGGTTTTTTTTTTTCTTTTCCTCCTCATTAGCACTTTCTAGTACATTAGTGGGCACTCCTGCATTAATCATCTCCAGGATCTTTCCGCCTATGGACTTTAATTGACGGTGGTGTTCTTAAGTTCCTCTCAGCAGCAGCATGGCTGCCTCAGGGCAGGGGCAAAGTGGCTGGGAGAAGCAGTGCTTTAGGACCTGCATGGAAAGGGCAGCAGAGATGTGTCAGCTCATGGGCACAGGAGTGTCACTGCTGGGCCAGGGGCTGCTGGAACGGACACTCCAGGGGAGTGTTGCTGAGGGGAAGAAAACCAGCATTAATATCTCATGTTTTACAACAAACACCCTGTAGCATTGCCCTAAACATCCAGTGTTATGGAAACATGGGCGTAAATGTGTGGTAACTGATAACAGCTCCCAAGCTGGAGGGGCCAGGGCTGTGCCAGGGGATGGTGGTCATCCCTGGTGGGCAAGTGGAGAGCAGTGGGGTGTCCCTGGTGCTGGGAGGTGTCCCACAGGGGCTGTGGGTCCTCACAACCCTACACCCAGGTTGGGGTGGTGGGACCTGGAGGATATGGGAGGCAGCAAGGCTGGGACAGGCAAGGGTGTGTGAGTGCCAAGTAGATGCAGCAAACCAGTTGAGCAGGGGCTATGTCATGGTCATCCAAGAAGGTTATTTTGGGAACCAGCAGCCTGGATAATGGGAGTTACAAGCCGTGGGGACCAGGGTGTGTGTATTTGTTGCAGTCCATGCTTCACATTGCACTACTTCCACCCTTGGAGTTTAGGAGTGTTTTGCTTTTCATCCCCCGCCCCGAGCAGCACCCCTCGCTCGAGGGCAGCACTGCTGGGCAGCACCGTTTCTGTGGCTGATACACGTGAATTTGGGGGGGAGGAGGGGACATGCAGGCTGGAGGGAGCCCAGCCCCTCGCTGACTCTGTCCCTTTGCCTCCACAGACTCACGCCTCACTATGTTTACCCCCAAGCTATCATCCAGCCCAGCGTGGTGATCCCTACCCCTGTGCAGTCCATCACGTCTCCCTACATCGACTACACCGCCGCCAGCCAAGCCTATTCCCAGTACACCACAGCTGCCTACGACCAGTACCCCTACGCTGCCTCCCCCGCTGCCGGGTTTGTGGGATATGGCTACACGGGCACAGTGCAGCCCCCCATCACCGCCAGCAACCCCGCAGCACCCGCCACGGCCTTCGTGCAGTACCAGCCCCAGCAGCTGCAGCCTGACCGCATGCAGTGAGGGCCCTGCCCGCGCCTTCGCCTCCTAGGACAATCGTACCGTGGAAGGATACGACTAGGACAACAAAAGCAACAACAACAACAAAAAAAAACAATAAAAGAAACAAAACCAACAAAAAAAAAATCACCCCGTCCCTTTATCTCCCTTATGTAGGTGCATATCGATACCTAAGCTATTTATAGTGTTGAGGGCGAACCCAAACCCTTGCAGTCTGACTGTGCTTATGAAAATGGACTTCTGGTAAGTTTTTTTTCCTTTTTTTTTTTTTTTTTCCTTCAATCTGGACAGATACTGTCTTGAAGATGTTCTAAAAGTGACTGAAATGTTTCACAGGAGAACTACAGATTCTTGCACACATCGCGGTCTGCTTCCATCACCTGTGGTCTTCTTTCCACCCTCCCCTTCCCCGTCAGCCCTTCTTTCCTCATCAAACCTGCAATCCTCTTATTTACTGGTGAGGTACAGAGGTACTTGGAGAACATGGAGAAAAAGCAATCTTATTTTTTGGTTGTACAAAAACTTTGTAATACTCAGAGATGCCTTACAGAAAAAAAAAAAGCAAAAGAAAAACTATTTTTTAATATTTATTGCGATTTTATTCGCATGAGCTGTGAATTGCAGACAGAAGAATAGTAGTAAGTATCTGCCTTGTTTAATTCTCATTTTACTAAATTATTGTATGTAGGTAAAAGTTCTTAAGTAATTGCTGAATCACTTCAACATGCAAAAGGGAATATTGGCTTGAAGGAGAGCAGAATATTCCTTTAGTCAACGCACTGTACTATTTTCTTATCGTAATTGTTACTCTTAAGATTATCTCAAATTTAGGTATATTTTTAAATGCAAAAAACCAACCAAGAATACCGAACATTTTGTCTACTTTGGTAGATCTTTTGTTACAATGCTGCAACCTATGGAGACATTTACAGTATTTATGTAAAAGAGATTTGGGGCTGTTGGCCAGCGAGTTTTAGAAGAGTGGAGCAAAAGAGGAAAAAGGTGTTATGTCACTGAACAAATGGGTAAATGTAACCTTTTTATGCCTGTAATCCAACAGCCAAATAAAGGAAGAGAACAGGCGATGTAAGTTAAGTGCATTTCTACAAAGACAGCAATAAACTATTTTAACTTTTAAAATTACTCAGTGCTCTATGATACCATGTTTGCTTGGCTGAAGTGCATTAGGGAGTACTTCCCAACTGACCTGATCTGGCTACACTGGGCCTTCACCATGAGTGTGCTGGAGTAGGCCAGGAGTGTGTGTCCTGGGGCAAGAGCCCCTGCTGGCATCCTGACAGGCACTGCCCGGGTGCCACTGTCCCTGCAGTGTGTCCCATGCGCCCTTACTTGCTCTGCCTGTCCCAAGTCACCTCAGGGTTTTTGAGCTCACAGAGCTGTGGGTCCCCAGTGCTGGTATGGGGCCCTTTCTCACTGTGCAGAGCAGAGGGTGGGAAGTGCTGCCATCCTGGTGCAGCTCCAGTGGAAGCAGGGACAGCTGGGGTCAGACCACACCCCGTAACCCTCAGAACACCACCTTCCTAATTGTTCAGTCTAAGAGTTGTTTTCCATAGCTGAATTTATCCAAAAGTGAGTGGTCTGCCAAAGCCTTGCTAAGGATGGGTTGCTGAAGGCCTCTCTGATGCTGAGGCAGGTGCAGCAGCAGTGAGACTGGCAGGGTGCTCACATCCCTGAGCCTCCTTTGCCTTAGTGAGGTGGCTGCACTAGACTTTCCCAACCAACTTGGTTTTCAGATTTTCACAATTACAAAACTTCAAGAATCAGTTTTTAGAAGTAAATAAAATTATTCTATTTGATCACGCCAGTTATCTGGTTCATGTCTGTGAAGGTCAGGGCAGGACTGGTGCCAGGCAGTGTCATGTCTTTGGCACCAGCGTATGCTGCTGTTAAAGGTGATGGTGCCTAAAGCCATCCTAGGGGAAGAGGGTGCCACAGGATGAAAGCAGAGGCAGTTCAGCATTGTTTTTGATCAACCACCCTGGTGAACTGGAAGGCACACGGTGGGCATGTCTAATGTCATCAGTGGGCCTCAGAGTAAACAGCCCATCTGGATGAATGGAAACAGCTCATTCCTCCCTTGCTTGTATTGCGTGAGAACGCAGATCCTGATGGGGCTCTGTCCATCCTGCCCAGGGTTTTGCTTACAACCATATGGGTGACACTTATTTCCTTTTTAAGTAATTACTTTCTGGAGTTGCTGTGGGGCTGCCAAAGGAGTAAGAGCCGAGCGCCGCATCCAGCGCGGTGCTGGCGGGGAGCTCAGCCTGGCCCGAGACCTGCCTTTGAAGTGCTATTGGGGCTGGAGATTATTCAGCAATTCTTCTTCCTCCCTGTCATAAATCTTTCTGAAGAAGAGGGATGGGAGGATTTTGGAGCTGGATGGAGGTGCTGGGAGCCACTGGCGAGCACTTGGCCCCAGCCCAGCAGCGTTGGGGTGCCCGTCCTCAGGCAGGGGTGCCTGGCACTGCTGAACATCAGCTTTTGCCTTCACTGGGGACCCACATCTCCCCCCAGTCAATAGGGACACACCAAAGCTGCTGAAAATCAATTTGCTGTTGAAAAAAACCATGTGTGCAGTGCAGTCTGAAGTGCAAAGAGTGATGATTTTCCATTTAGCTGTCTAATTTCCTGAACGGTGGCCAAACTGCCAGGAAGTGAGGGCACAGGCGGCGCTACCAGCACCCAGCCTGCCACTGCCGAATGCCATTCCTGGATCCCGCTCACTTTTGCTCCGGGCTCATCTCGAGAAACGGCCACATCAAAACAACAGCCCAACCTGCCACCTTCCTGTGTGCGAGAACCCGACTGCCAAAGTGCGGCCGGGCAGAATAATGAGCTCCGCCGGGTGGGAGAGGGGCTGTGGCAGGTGGTGAGGGAAGGCTGTGGCTCCTAAAAAGGAGCCCAAGCACTTCCTTGTCCCGGTGCTACACTGGGAAAGTGGGAAGAGCTCAAAGGGTCTCTGTGTTAACAGTTAGCTGAGTTAAACGCAGTGTATGAGCAGTGGGGTGTGGATGAGAGGTGGTGACTGCCTGGCTCCTGACTGGTAAGGGTAGCACAAGGCAAGTGCTTAAATCACTTTGAAATTGCTTAAAGGTGTAATTTTTTTCTTTTTTTTTTATGCATTGCTTGATGGATCATCCTCTTTCACCTGCACCATGTGCCTGCCTTATGTTGTCCTGGTATGAAAGAAGTTCACCCCAGGCACCTCGGCTCTGCTGCAGCCAGACAGAAGCCAAGGGATGGCATGAGCTGGGGGGTCACAGTGCTTGTTTTAAGAACTTTGGTGCAACAACGTGCAGCCACAGGGATGTGGGAAGGAGTGGCGAGGGCTGGGTGGGTTTGGCAGGGCACTGCCAGCAGCACCATCTGCTTGGCACAGGTTTTGGGGGTGGGACTGGCCTTATGGGGCCAGACCTTGTCCTGGGCACATCCCCATGGCCATGCTGGTGGCTGACACAGCCCGGGCCACCTCCCACCAGCTGTGCCCACATGCTGAGTCATTTGCATGACAAATTCAAATATTTTTTATAGGAAACGATCACACCAGAGCTGTCAGGGCGAGCTTTGGCTTGCATGGGCTAGAGCATGTGCAGCCCCTCTACTGTCATGAGGAAATATCACCATAAATACTGGGGCTGGGGTCCTGGTCACCATCTGGACCAGCCCAGCCACAGTCCGGCATCATCTCCCGGCATCCCCTCCCTTCTCACCCCACAGCAGCGAGCCCTGTATACCCAGACTGCCTGAGGAGCTTTGGCTGGTGCCAGACCCTCCCCACCTGCCCACTGTGGGAAGGGGATGGCTAGGGTGAGATTTCTGCCCTTCTCAGGCACTCCCTCTCCCTGGGGTGTCCCCTATCACAGAGGCACAGCCGAGGGCTCTGCTGCCAGCAGCTGCCTGAACCTGCTCATGATGAGGAGCAGGGGTTACCCAGCACTACCCCCGCTGCCCCATGTTATCTGGTGACACCTGGGGAGCCCCAAGGGCTCCCATCAAGTTCTAGAGCTTCGAAGTGGCACCCCCAACCAGTGGCCATCCCCGAGAGGGAGCACTGGGGGGCACTGCCAGGGCACAATGGGCACTACCAGCCCCCATGGCCCAGCTCCCACAGCCCCAGTACCAAACCTTTACAGCTGAGAGGAAAAGGCTGAGCACAGGATTTATTTGCATAGTAACTGGGCTGCTGTTGGCACTTGCCCTTTAAAATAGAGTTCATAGCAAAATGTTTTTACCCCCTCGCATACAGGGAATGCTAACAGCATCCCTTTCTTTTTTTTCTCTCTCTTCTGGCTGAAACTTGTTTTTCCCTCCTTTGTGCCTCTCTGAATCCTGCCAGCATAGAGATTCCCTTGTTCAGAGAGTAAAAAAAGAAAGGGGGGGGGGGGGAAGAAAAATAGAAAAAGAAAAACTTAAGCCTGGGATTAAAAACCATCACTAAAATAGTTTGAATAACAAAGTCAACTGACTCGCCGGGAGCCCGGTGAATGCCTGTCACGTATCTCCCGGGCAGGGTCATGTGTTTCACTAGATAGTTCCTGGAAAAGCTTCTGCTCAGCCCGATAGACCTGCGGCTGCTGATACAGCTGTGCCCGTGCCGGCCCCTCTCCTGGAGGGCTGCGGGAAACTTCCTGAAGGGGGGGGGATAAATTGGGGGAATAAAGAAATCTCTCTTGGGTACCAGAGGCATTGGGTCTTCTTGTGACCCGAATAACAAACAGCTGTAAATGGTGATCCCGGCTTCTCCAGCATCAGTTGTCCCAGCACCCACACCCCGGGGCAGCAGCCCCCTCCACCCTTACTGATGTCCTTAGCAAGGGAATTTATGCTGGGTTGTTGGGGTTTTTTACCTCCACAAATTTTTGCTTAGTTTTAGCTGCATAAATAATCAAAAAGTGGGACCTTGCATGAGATAAAAGCAGAGGATTTGTAAATATGCAAAGCCCCCTCGGCCTTGTCAGACACACTGTGTGGAACCATGCAAGCAGGAGTGTGTTACAGGGGGGATTTGTACCGAACACCAGACCCAAATAACTTGTTTTATCCTTTTGCTGACTCCAGTAGCACAAACCTGGAAACACAGAGGTGTGACAGGGCACAGCAACAGGAACGATGGCTCAGATAAGGGCACGCGGTGTGCAAGGGCAATTAAAGACTCAGATTTATTAGCTGTGTCTGTGCTCAGGAGGCTGATAGAGGTGATGAAGCTGTTGGAGATGGAAAGGTTAGTGATGGAAAGGTTAGAGATGGAGACACAGAGATGGAGAAGTCAGAGATTGTTGTCAGGAATTGAATCGATGAGACCCCAAAATCCCAGGAGCCACATAAAGCTGGAGACCATGGCCTTTTGTAAATCAGCCAGGAATATGTCTTGGTTTGAAAATAGCACTGAGCATCTTATTACATGTTTAACACTCAAAAGATCTTTTAAAATCAGACTCAGCTCACTTGAGTGGCTCCCATTCAATCTCTACCTCTGGATAAACACAGTGGGGGGGTCAGCGACAGCCGTTTGCGGTCTCTGGTAGCATCAGCTGCTGTGTTTGCATGAGCTGCTGACATGTGAGCACGTTAAACAAAGCTTGAGCTGTGCAAAATGAAAGTGAAATGAAATAAATAGATCGTACCATTAGTTTTCCATCAGCTGGCTTTAAAATTAGCAGGTTTTAGACAAAAACATAGTAGAACAAGCCCTCAGGGGAAGAAAAACCATCCAAAACCCACATCCTACCTTATTTTCAACAGTGTACACTACTCTATATTTCATGCCACTTTAGTAAGGTAAACCAATCTGGTTTCCTTTTTCAAGTGAATTTTATGTGTACAAAAACATTTATATTACATACATTATAAATCTGATTAGAAACATGTATCTATGAACAAACACATGTTTTTTATCAATAACCGTGTGCATTCGTATATATGTGTGTGTGAAGGAATACATATGAATGCCTTATTTCAACTGATATTTTAACTTTTGTTTCACAAATCCTGGCTGCTAAAGATGCCAGGTGAATTGCAGATTGGAAGACAATTTAAATTGAGGAGCATAACATAACAGCAGTGCAACAAAATTTAATGGCTGGTAGCACGAGCTCGCCTGGGGCAAAACCATGTCCTGGACTGAGCTCAGGTTTCAGAGGGCTGGGAAAAACAGTAAAAAGATCCTATGGTGATGTGAGAGCCATGGCTGGAGATGGGCACTCACAGTCCAGGGCATCCCCCATCCTCTTGCCCACTGCTGCCATACACGCTCAGGCACTTTGCCTGTGGGTGTCTGTCTCTGTCTGTCTGTCTGTCTTTCTGCATTCCCATATGTTCTCTTCAATCAACCAACCATGGGCACTTCAGCCTCAGTCTGCTCAGTCCAGAACACAGATATTTTGGGCATCTGCAATCTGGATGAAAGCACCAGGCCTGCCAGCAGCTCTGTATGGGCTTGAATGGAAAAAAAAATTAAAAATATCACATCGAGTTGGGTAAAAGGCTGCCAGGGCACTGCCAGCACCTGCCCCGGCCCCTGTCCCATGGGCAGGGAGCAGCCCCAGCCCCAGCACTGCTCTGCAGTTGCCAGCCGAGACAGAGCCTACAGGAAGGAGAATAAATTGAATCCAATAAATTGAATCCAAATGTTTATACCCACTGTCTGGGTCATGTGCCTAGGGAAGCTGAAGAATGCAGGAATATTTTCTTGTAGCTGTCGAATAAACTGCTAGAAATGGTTGCTGTGCAGAACATCCCAGTGTGGTGCTGCAGGGAGGGATAGAGGGAGGGAGGGAGGGAGGGATGGAGGAATGGATACACACAGGAGTTGGGCCCATGTTCAGAGATTGGGCCAAGAGCTCTGTGCACAGGCAGTGGGTTTGGGAACAGGTGTGGGGTCTCTGTGCAACTGAGGCACCGCAGATTGTGGGAACAGTGAGGGCCTTGGATTTCCCCTCTCCTCTTATGCACACACGTGCACATGCACACACACAGAGTTAACTCTTTCCATCCTCATCAGACATGCTGAGCTCTGTATGTGCAAGGCCCCGAGCTCCAGCACAGCCCCAGCTCCCATGGGTGTCTGCAGCATGTCCTGGATGCTGCAGGTCAATGTGCTGAGATGCTTTAAAAAACCCTCACCCCAACCCACCAAGCGCAGCCCGAGCCTGTGCCCGCTTAGAGGTCCCAGCATGGTGGTTACAACAGACTTACTCATTTCTCCAGTGAGTAAGACTGAAAGGGGAGCCCCACGGGTGCGGGGCCGGGGGCTGATAAGGAGCAGCTCCCTAATCTCCAACCCCAGCAGCCCAGAGGACAAGGGTGATAACTCACACGAACCCTCAGCTCGCAGCAGTGGGGGTGCTGCTGTCGGTTTGAGTGTTTGCAGAGTTGCACCTCCTCACCTCAGGAGGGCTTGTCTGCGGTGTTCCATCCCAGACCAGCACTCCCTCGCCCTCCCCTGGGAGCCAGTGGGAGCTGGTGGTGGTGGCAATCCCAGGGCACACACCCTGGGCCACTTGCTTGCCTGTGCACGTGATGCCCCGTGTTCCTGGGACACAACCATGGGGAAAAGAGACTACAGGAGGCAGCATCATCATCATCATCTGATCAATCCCCCTGTTTAGAAAGATCCAAAGTTCAGAAACTGGAGGTAGGGAAGGTCCTCATCTGCTCCACGGTTTGGGTGACACCAGGAAGCCAGGAGCACAGCGAAGTCCAGCACTTCCCTGATTCAGACCTAGGCTGGGATTTTGGCTCAGATACCTGGTTTTTATCTTGGGGAGCCACTGAACAGGCTGTCTGGGTCAGGCCTGTGGCTGTTCCTGCCCATCTCCCATGGCACAGATGGGTGCTGTGCTGGCAGCATCCAGTGCTGCTGCACCACCGGCCCCACATCACTGCCCCAGCTCACAGGGACCAGCCCCACTGTCCCCTCACGGGCCCCCATGTGCCAAACTGCACATGATAAGTTCTGCTCCAAAGCACATTTTTGTCAGAGGGTAGCAAGATAAAAATCTTAAAATAGCTCACCATGACATTCATCAGGGTCTGTGCCACCGCATTTCCCACATGCCACCGTCCTCTGTCCTCCCTCCCCGGCTTCAGCCGTGAACATTCCTGGGGGAAGGCTGGGTTCCTGAAATACAAAGCAGGACACGTGCAGAGCTGCTCCTGTCCCAGAGTATCAGGGTCCCTGGGCAACATGGCACTGAGCATGACATGGCACTGCCAGCACTGTGGGGAAGACTCTGCCTCTGCTTTTGGGGTGCCCGCAGTCCCACACGCCCCCTCTGCAGGGCCCCCCATCCCCATCCTTGGCTTGCTGCAAGGGAGCACCAAGCCTGCTCAGTCTCTCCGAGCCTTTGGCTCCAATCAAACACCATTTGGCCAAGTCCCCAGCAAGGGAACAAAAGCAGAGAGCCCCAGAGACAGGCCAGGGAGCTGGGGGAGGGCACAGCTCCCTGCACAGCTCCTCTCCAACACTGGAAACCAATGGGGAATAAACATGAACCACCCCCTCACTGCCTTTGCCATTCCCCACTCCCAGTGCTGCCCAGGGGAAGACTGGGGGAGCTGGTGCCAGCACCTTCTCCTGGAAAGGCCTATTTCAGCTCCAGCTCCTTGCAGGGTGAACCCGCTTCTTTAACCCCTCTGGTGCCAACTGGCCAGTGCCATACCCTGGCCATGGTCCCTGGGCTCTCACAGTACTGCCAAGCGAGTGGCACACAAAGCTTTAGCCTTTCCCAGCTCTTAGGCACATGCTCCAACTCTCCCTTATTTTGTGTTTAGCTTTGGGCAGCCAATATCACGTCATATTTAAAGGCACAGTTTCAATTCATATCTATCTCGATTATTTTTTATATGAAAAACGAGATTAAAAATAGTCATCAGAAAAAACAAACATTCTAATGCCCACACAAATTTTTCCAACAAATGCAAAAATGCCCATGAGAGCAACTGCTTTTAAGTGTTGAAGAATTGCAGTGGAGACTTTGCAGCGCAGACATTGCACTGCAAGGAAATGAAGCATTTTATACAGAGAGGAAAACATGGCCCAGGTGCTACCACACCACAGACCCCAGGTCCTTCCTGCACCCAGCTCACACCTGGCTGGTGGCAGGTGGCCCTGTTGGGATTACTGGGAAAGTCCTGCTGGCATCACCCGGCCATGCCAAGGAAAATCTTGCCATTTGCTCTGCCCTGCAGTCACCACAGAGACACAGCTCTCGCCTGCAGTTGGGAGATGGTCATGACTCTCCCCAGCTCAATGTCACCTTCAGTCTTGGTTGGTCACAGTTCAGGTCCAAGCATGGGCTGTCATGGCACACCAGGCTCATTTTTTTTCATTTATGAGTAGTAAAAGCAGCTGAGCTCACTCCAATTAGCTCATGGCCCTTGAATGAGTATTTTTGCTCCCACCTTGTGGTACAGATGATGGTGGGGGCTTTGTCCAACCTCCCAGAAGCACATGCTGCTTCCTCTGCCATGCCCCACAGGCTCCCACAGGATGGGTGTCAGCAAGGCAGGATGGTGGCATGAGACGAGGAACCCGCCAGCACAGCAGCTCATCCCCTACCACAAAAGGTACACATGTGAGGGCGGGGCCTCAGGGAATGGCCAAGTGCCTCTGGTTCCCCTGTGTGCTACAGGAGAGAGCCAGGCTGAGGACAGGCGAGTCCTGAGCTCTCAGGGATGTCACCTGCACCCAGGGACCCTGGGGTGCAAGCTGGCCCTGAGCTGAGGAGACAGCAGAGCCCACATTGACTTGAACTCCACTCTGCGGGCTGAATGGGGCTTTTGGGGGGTTGTTTGGGCTTGTGGAGGGTTTTCCCCAGCCTCTGTGGCCTCGCTGACCTCCCTCAGCAGCACCAGCAAAGCCCGAGGGACCCACATGTTTTGGGGCAGGAGCAGCACAGCTCAGCAGCTCCCTGACGTGTTTGGGATGGGACTGTGGGGAAGCCCCATGCAGGAATCAGTGGAATTGACCCTGTGTGACATTTGTTGTGTGGAAAAATCCAGGTTTCCCTGTCAGCAGCTGGGTCATGCCAGCACCAGCAGCTGCCCAGCGAGGCAGCCAGGCAGCCCTGTAGGAAGGGGTTTTGTGCTGCACTCCCATTTGACCACAGGGCTGCAGAAACAGCAGGAATCTCTCCAACACAGGGCAATGGCTTGTCTGAACCCCACATCTTTTTTAAAAGCTGATTCACCCCAGGTTAACCAGCCCCCTGCATGCCAGAGCTCAGCTGCCCATTGGGCTTTCTCATGGTGTGGGGGCACAGGGATGCTGAGGTCAGGGGAGAGCTTGACTCAGTGGAAAACCACTCTGGAGAGACACAACCTGTCTGGAAAACAAGTTTTTGCTGCAGCTCCGTGTGGGCAGAGCACAGGCAGTGCTGCAGGAGCACATGGCACAGGTTTAGCTGCACTCCCCGCGGGAATGGCAGCATGTGGCAGCATGGCATCACCACCCGCATGGGAAAGGCTCAGCTTTGTCCCCTCTGCACCCCTCAATTCTATGTAAATGCTGACAGGATTTTCTGAGCAGTGTGAAATGCACATCTGCTCATGCAAAGCCGTGGCCAGTGCCGTGGTTGGGAATGGGCGGCCGGGGAGCTCAGCGCTGGCCGGCACAGGAACCTCGCACGGGTGCCTTCTCTGTATGAACCAGGCTGCCAGCCTGAACTTTTGGCCTGAAAGTGCTTCCTGCTTCCAAAATAGCCACTCTTGCTCCCCTCCTTGCCCAGAGAGCCAGGGCTGAGCCTCAGCCCTCAGCCTCAGATAGGCAGCGGGGGGAGCTGTGGGTCACCCAGGGAGAGCCCCCCAGCCCCTGCAGCATCCTGTGCTCGGCAAGCTCACAGAGATAAGGCTGGAGGATGATCGGTTCATGCTGTCATCAAGACGAAATAAAGCCCGGCTGCTTCCAATACCGTTTTTTTCCTTAATTGCTCTGTTTCCATGTGCCTGTGTACGCCCTGCTCTTGCCAGGAAAGCCAAGTACTGATCATTGTCAGATGGTTCACACAGAGGTTTCTGTTTTGTTTTGTTTTTGCAAGGATCCAAGATGATAGGGGGAGGGAGAGAACTTTTGTCCTCTGCTTAAAATAATTCAAGAGCTTTCCACTGTATACAGCCAGGCTCAAGTAGACATTTGCATAACAAATGAGCTTCTCCCCAGTTTCAGCCCTGGGTGACCCCTGCGGCTTTTGCAGGAGGTGGCTCCATCTCTACCTTCAGCTTTAGGTTCATCTCCATCATCTCCATCTTCCATCCCAGCCTTGGGCATGGTTTGCCTCTTGGGAGGGCAGGGCACGTAGAGGGTTGTAAGTTTTTTGCACTTTTGTCAGTCAAGGCTCTGTAAACAGCCTCTGGAACATTTCAGCAGTAAAACATTTGCTTGGTGACCAACAAATAATTCCAGGCATCTTTTATTTTGCTGTAAAAATGCCACAAAGCAGCTGACTAGTGGAGGTTTCTCTCCAAGCTAAAGCCCATTGACAGCAGGACCAAACACCAACTTTTCTGTTATCAGCAGAAATGGCCTCTCTGTGCTGGGTGTTCTCCACATGGCGATGCACAAGCACAAGCACAAGCCTGAGAGCCTGCTGAGGTGCAGAAAAACCAAGCAAAGGCCCTGGAAGTTTCACAGGATTTTTGTTTTGCCCCTGAGATGGATTAACACCTTGCTACTTCAGATGTATAAATTATTCCAGTAGTTCTGCTATTGCTATTCAAACAGATTTCCTTGCAGAGTGTTCCAGAGAGCACCTGTGACCGTGGCTGAGGTCATGATTTCCAGCCCAACGAGCAGATAAAACTGCTGAGAGAGCCCACGGCCAGAGCTGCTTTGTACAGAACCACATCGCCTCAGCCCCTCTGCTGAGAAACTGGAGGAATTTTCCAGTTCCCATTCTCCTTCTGGGAGGGAGAAAGTGGGGGAGTAAAGCTTACGTACCTTCTTGTAGCTCTGCAAGGCGTCAGGAGGGTTTTCATGAGAAACTATCAGAGTCCAAACGGCCCATCAATTATACCAGAATATCATACTGGGCAGAAGGGAAGTCCCAGCAATCTTGCAATAGCCTTTTTAGACAATGACTGAAAAAATGTTGCAGTTACTCATTTTGAAATGAGTTTCTGTATGGGTTAGATTTTTTTTGCATGACATCACTTTGTGGGTACACAATTAAAAAATAAATCCATGATCAGTCAGAAACCATCATCCCTCTACCCCTGCACTTCTTTTAGAGTAAACTCTGAAATCTGGATTTTTTTATATAATTGGAATTATAGAGCAAGACTCCAGAAGCCTTTGTAACATTAAACATCCACCTTCTGCACAAGGTCCTTGATCCTTCTGGCAGGTCCTGAAATCAGTGAGTCCCTTCAGCCCCCACAGCTCCAGGTGGGAGGGCACAAGTCCCTCCTCCTGACTGTGCATCCCAGTGGGGGAGACGCTGCTCACAACCCCCCCAGTCCCCCAGGGCAGGGCTGAGGACTGAGTCTAGCTGGCAGCAGGAATATGGCTCTGCCTGGAGACCAGACAGTAAATGCTTAATATAAGGTTTGAGATTCAACCAATCTGAGCTGCTTACTTTCCCACAGCAAACTCAAAAGTATCACAAAGTACCACAGAGAGGTGCCAGGTAAAATCCAGAAGAAATTCTCCTGAGTAATTTTTCTTGCCTCTATGGAACTGGGACTTTTTTTGATGGACCCCAGCAGGCTAGACCCACGTATGCCTCTCCTCCATGTGTTCCAGGACTGTTTATCCTCACCTAAAAGGAGCAGGGCTCTCATGCAATCCATGGTGACTTGGCAGCACCAGTCTTGGCCCCGAGAACAGGTTTGAATCACAGCTTTTTTGGCCTAGATTTACAGCAAACACCCTGTGTTCTCAGGCTCCCCTCACCCACCTGCTGCCTGATGGCTTTTTCAAACATCAACCTGAGATGCTGTTCCCTGTCAGGTGGTATCACCTGACCACAAAACCATCCTCCTTTACATGCAACCCCTCCCCCCCTCAATCTCAGCAGCAGCTCCACTGGGCACTGGCAAGAGACACCAAAGTGATTCTTAACGCCCAGGCTGGCAGCCTGCACGCTCCAGGAAGGGCAGGACAGGCCCCCCCAGGCTCACTGTGGCTCACAGTCCAACCTGCCTGGCTGCTTTGGGTTTCATTCAACTTGATCAAAGCCTCAGAGACACCATATGGCTCCCAGGGATGTCCCAGGGGTTTGGTTTGCAGCACCGGAGTTATGGCTGGCAGAGGCAGGGGAGCAGCTCCCTCTGTGCTGTTCCTGAGTGTCCAGGGGTCAAAAATAGCTCTGATGGCAACCGGGGTGTCCCCAGCACACATCACTGCCCAAAGTGTGGGGATACGTGGGAGGAAAATACCCAAGAGGATGCTGTGACACTGAGCGGTCACTCGGAGGCCTTGGGAATTGCTCTGGAGCCAAGTAAAACCAAGCACCAAAAAAACTGAGAAGGGCAGCAGGACCAAACTGTCCTCCTGCCTGTTCCCATGCTGGATGGCACAAACAGAAATCCTCATGGCTTCGAAATGTTCCTTGAAACAGCCTGGAGGGCAGAGAGGAGGGTGGTGCTCTGTGGACCCCCCTGGGAGATGAGCCTGGCTCGAGGATCTTCCCATCCCCAGGGCAGGCGCCGAGCAAGGGCTCCAGCAGAGCTTCTGGGAGCCACACCTGGCTTCCCCCAGCACTGCCTCACTTCTGTGGTCTATTGAAATAATGGCTCCTGAAGGATGCCAGCTCAGGGTGATTGATCTCCCTTGCCAGCCAACTGTCCCCTGGGTGGTGTTAGGGAAGGACTCCCATTTCAGACATCCCCAGGATACCAAGCTCTGTGTGTGCCACCAGCAAAGCCCAACGCTGTAACAGCAGCTACAGTCACCTGGTGGTAACTTACAGGCAACACCTATAAAGCTTCCACTATACAGGGTGTTCACAGGCAGCCTTTTTCTACAGCACATGAATTAGGACCCTCTGAGCCATTTTCAAAAATAACTGAAGACCCTAAATGTCCCTTGGAAAATGCATTCCTGTTCCTCACAGTGCTGTCCCAGGGCCGGCTGTGTCCTGGTGCAATGGGGCAGAGAAGCTCTGCCTGGGTTTTCGGAGCACCCTGTAGGTTGTAGTTGGAGGGGCAGGTGGGGATGACACTGGTATCTGCTAGGAAGAGACCATTCCAGAAGCTGCCTTCACTGCCTGCTCTGCTGTTGCATGGGCCCCAGGGATGGAGAGGCCAGTGTAAGTCTGCCCTCAAGCTAAAAGAGCCTACAGCTTCCTTCCCTCTATCTCTCATCCCTCCCTGCCTTCCTTCTCCCAGCTGTTTTGACAAGCTCATTTCCAAGAACCAGTCTCATCCTGGCTCAACCGGGTGCAAACATCACCAGGCTTCTTGTCTTGGGGCACCACCTCAAAACAGAGAGCTGAGAACTGGGGAAACTGAGGCAAGTGCAGCCACCAGAAAAACCCTGCAGGCTATTTTCATATTCTTTGGGAAGGACAGAAGGGACCACTGCACCCTGGACCTTTGGTTTGACCTGGTACGTTCCATGTGCAGCTCCTTGTCCTCGTCAGTGCCCCATCTGTGATTTTCAGTGCCATCAGGTGACAAATCCCACAGCACCAGTACATGCTCACTACAGGCACCAGTAGCCGTTTAAACAGTCACCAGCTAAAAAGAGAAAAAAAATCAGCAACAAAAGACCCACAAATAGTTGACTCTGTTCCCAGGCAAATAAAAAGAACGGTTTTGGATCGTCACTGCTGTCCCTTTGTTTACCAAATGCAGTAACAAAAAAAGGCAAGGAAAGAAAAAAATATTCCCTGATAGCGACAATTAATTGTGGGCAAAAGCAGGCTGGGACATGCCCAAGGGAAGGAGGGTCAGGCTCCGCTCGTATCTGCTGGTGACGGGAAATCAATGTGCCCAAAAGCGCTTAAAAAAAAATAAATTGAAAAGACCAGCCCTGATTGCAGCAGTTAGAAGTGATATATTTTTGGCATGGAAACAAAAAGCAAATTCATAGCAGGTTTGGAGCTGATCTTACTGGCTTACATGGGATTTTATACTGAGGTAATTCTATTGTTGGTTGGAGCTACCTGATTTATGCCTGAATAAGGTCCTGATCCTGCAAACATTTACTTATGTAGTTTAGTTTTACCTTTGCTCCGAGACACCCTATTAATTTCCCTGCAGTGAGGACAGTGCCTGTCTGCAGAGCTGGGGCCTTTGCAAGAGGAAAATCTGTGTTGTAATGCTTGAAATGAAGAGGAAATCTTGCAGCAAGACATGAACTCCCACAGACACTGCCAGCCCCAGGCATGGACACCCAGGAGCTGAGCAATTGCCTCTGCAGCGCCCCTAACCCACAAGATTCGGGAGGCAGTGGGGGAACACCCTTAGTACAAACCTGCAACTTCATTGAGCTCTCAGTGAGTCTCTGCAACAAGTCGCACATAAGGCAGTGCTGTAACACCGAGTTCATTCTGATGACACCCTCTCCCTCAGGCAGACCCTTCAAATGGGCTTCTAAACATAGCAGAGACCATTTGGACTGGTTGTTTCCACACAAGAAAGTGGTATTTATTGTTTAAAACACCATGTTTGCCCTGTACCCTCCCTATCAGGCAAGGTAAAAGAGAGGGATTCATCCATCAAACACTGTCCTTTGACAATGAAACTGCCGGGTTTGCTTCAAAGTGAGTAGGAGAATAAAAACCTGTCTGGGCTGAGAGGAGGAGGACCAGCTGGGAGAAGCCGTGTGCTCACACAGGAGTGGGGCAGACAGCAGCTTCAGCCCCCCCAGCCAGAGAGATGTCCGGCAGAGCTGCTGCTCATGTGCCCATCACATGCTGCTAAAACCAGGCAAATGAAATAAAAAGGGGCTGTGAGTCCTGGAGCAGCTGCTTTCCTCACTGCTGCTGCCAAGCCTCCCCGAGAGCACGGCTATTCCTCGGCGCGGCGGCGAATTAATTTGCTTTACAATGGAGCCCCGGGCTCGGCGGGCAGTTGGGTGTCTGCCGCGGCGGGCACAGAGCTGCACAGCCCGGGGGGAGCGTGGGGAGCCAGGAGAACCACCTGGAGCCAGCCCTGAGGGTGCTCGAGGAGGCTGGAGGGGGTCCCAGAGCAAAGCCCTTTTGGCACGTCAGTCCCAGCCCTGAGCCCAGCGATCTCCACCCAGCAAAGCTCAGACGCTGCTTGTGGACCGCGGGGCACAAACCGAGGGATCTCCCCCCTCCAGACACACCTGGCAAAGGCTGCCAGCAGCAGATACGAGCTGCCAAGCCTTTCATCCCAGTGTCTCTGCGAGTCAACAGTAGTGGAGAAGAGCTGTGATGAAGGGCACTGTCTGCACCTCAGGGCCAGACCCGTGCCAGCCTGAGTCAATTAGCAGTTCCTTTGGCTGCTCTAACCCAAGTCTGCTGGCTGTGGCCAAGGCCGGGAGCATGGGGCAGCAGTGGGTCCAGCCCCTGCCTTCAGTCCACATACCCCGGTGCTGGCAGGCACTCTGGAGCACTGGGGCTTCTGTAGAGTGAGCTCCAGGACACTGCACAGGGGGAAAAAGGTCTGGGCAGCCCCACTGTGTGGTCATGGCACTGAGGCTGCAAGATGGGGCTGGAGAACACTCCCAGGGGCACCAGTGCACTTCCAGAGCAGCTCCTCTGAAATGGGATTTGCTTATGCTGTAGCCTGGAGGACTGAATATTGCCTCCCTAGAAAGATTTAAATATACTTAAAATTAGAAGGAGGAAGTGTTAGCAAAAATTTCATACTTTTGGAAGGCAGCCGGTTCGTTAGCATTACTTTAATGAGGCTCTAACCTCACTGTAATGCTTTTATTAATGCTTGTTGCTTGCTGAGTGCCAACGGCTTGGCTCCTCTCCGACAGCCCGGCTGGTCCACAAAGAGAGTGGTTTAGGGGTCCTTTGAAGCAAAACGTGAGCGCATTTACACCACAGCCAGGACAAACGACAGTTGGTGAGATGAGACAGCCCAAAATTCACCAGATGGTGCCCCGAGCAGGCGATGCAATGAGAGAGAGAGAGCAGGGTGGGCAGGAGGGGATACAGGAGGGAACAAGCGAAGGGAGAAGACAAAATGTTCATTATGGCACCAGCCCCACTGACACCATTCCTGTCGGCTGCAGTTGGGTCAGGGTGAGGGCCAGGACAATGAGCAACGACAGGGCATCAAAGCCTCATGTGCTGGAGATTTGGTGACAAGGGAAGACAGGGGGAGCTGCAGGATCCAGGAGGTAGGTCTCAGTAGCTGAGCACTCAGCCTGCTCCCCCCTCTCTACTCCTGCAGATACCTTGTGTGCTTTAAGATCACAGCTGCGTCCAGCCCAGATCTCACCAGAGACCCTCTTTGGCCAAATGTGAGTCCTTAATCCAAGCAACTGTCAAACACTCATGGCACCCGTACCCTAAAAGCCCCAGTGTGACTGTGGAGGGATAACCTGTGCCTTTGAGGTGCCCCCCGCACCACTGTGGAGCTGGTCTGCCTCAGGGAAACCCAGGAGAGGATGGAGTCACTTCTCCAGTTCCTGTGCCCTGCACATGCCCTTGTCCATGCCCCTGTTGGCTGCAGAAGGGAGGAAGGGACTTTGCCCCCCTCAGCCCTGCCTAGCCAGTGGAGCCCACCTGCTTGCAGGGTGATGCCCAGACATGCTGGGCACACCTTTCAGATGTGGTTGGGGACAGAAGGACAAGGATTACCCCAGCAGTTGCTGGGACACACTCCCCCACACCTCCTGGGAGGCGAGGTGAGCATATGCCGTATGTTTCTCCTCCTGTTCCTAGAAACACTCTGAATAGAGGGATTAAAAATTACCCACTGCAGCCTGAAACAACAGAGCCAGGGTGCCGGCTGATATTCCAGCACAGCGGAGAACAGGTGGGTTGCTGCTTCCACGATGAGCAGGAATGGGAACAGCTTGTTGGAGAGTCTCGCTGTGACTGTCTGTGGGGCCACCCCTCCCAGAGCCACTGCTCAGCCGGAGCAGAGGCATCAAAGGCACTCCCTGCCACCTCCCTGCTCCAGGCTGGCCAAGAGCCAACGCTATTTCCCAGCAGCACATCCCAGCCTGCGGCGCGGCACGTCCCCACCCACACGCTCACAGGTGGGTCTGGCCCAGGCTGAGCCAAGGTTTTTCCTGCACACACGAGGTGGGTAAAGCAGCAAAGAGCTGGACTGATGCTGCCTCAGCACGGGCTCACTGGAAAACCCTCCTCACTGCTCAGAGGTGCCTCTGCACCCTGGAACGTGCTGAAAGGGACCTCATGCCAGTCCTGGAATCACAGCACAGAGCCAAGTCCAACCAGGAGATGGGTCTGGCGTCTCACCGCTGTCCGAGGATGATTTCAGAGACAAACAGAGAATCCTCAGCAAAGTTCAGTGCCACATCATAATCTTGGCTCTTCCTTCAACTGAAATAAAGCAGAATCTAGGAATGAAAAGGAAACACAAAATAAAATAGGGCGAAATGGAATGGCAAATGCTGTGCAATTTTCATCTGGAATTTACAGCAGCATCTAAAGCTCAGTCACACCAGACAGTAAATGCTTGTTCCAAGCACAATAAAATAATCCCAGAATAAATCTTTCCAGTTTCTACTGGCCCCACCCAAAGCTTTCCCACACTGACAGTGAAACCTTGCAGGTCTGCTGGGGTCCAGGCGTCACTTTGCGCACGTGAGCAATGTCATCCTGGGGCATTGGGGCTGCCAGCCCAAAACACCACATTCTGGTTCCTGCGGTAAAATACAAGAAACTTGATATTTTAAATGGATTTTGTCCAGTTCATAAAGCAGAATCCTGCTGTCCTAGTCCAAAACAGGAAAATACGTTAAAAACTGAGCACAGCTGTAAACAAGATGCACATTGGCAGGGCTCATCACCCTGGCAAGGGATAATTGTTCTCAAGTTCAATCAAGGTAGAAGGTGGGGATTTGGAAGCATTGCATCCATGGCACACTTCCCTGCTTTGTCACATCACACTAAACACTCGATAAAAGCTCCCTTTGAAGAGGAGCCAAGTCTGTCCTTGCTTGGCTACAGAGATACTGCACTGGCTTTGCTGAGCCACCTTCCAGTTGTGCAGAGCATTTGTAAGAGCTAGAAAAAGGGTAGGGGTGAACAAAAATGTTGCAGTTCAAAGAACAGTACAAAAGACAGAGCAGTAATTAATTATTAGGGTTTGCCTCTATTTTTTTGCCAGTGGTGGGATAAACAGACTGTTGGTAAAATGTATTATTAAGGACCCTGCCTACTCTACAGATTTGAATATGTGTCTTTAAATATCCAAATATCACTTGTTATCTTCAAAATCACGAGACTGGTAAGAAAATCAAGAGATTAAAAAAAAATAGTAGTAACAAAGGGTTTTCTTTTGTGTCTTTCGTTCTGAGGTGTTGGTCTGCCAAGCTAATTTCAATAGAAACTCAGTTAAAAGAAAATAAAAAAGGGAAGGTGAGACTTTCCCATGATTATACCAGAAGTTCAGTTTCCCAGGAAAGCGAATCTGTAATGTGATGAGATCACTTCCAGCTGATGAATCCGAAGTTTGTTTTTAGAAGGCTAAAAACAACAAAAAAATAAGATTAAGAAAAAAAGTAGCACCCAAAAGCAGATCACTTGCACACTGGGTATCTGGGCCCAGCCAGAGCACATGAAGTACGTGCCATCTCCCCTGCTTTCCAGTTAGGGCAAAGTGATATTGGTCTTCCTTAGAGAATTCATACTTGGGCAGAGATGTGAGTGGTGACTGATCTGCTGCCTCTGCCACACAAGGAGCTGCCCAGTTTTCTCCTTGTGACAACCCTTCCATTTGTCCTCTGATGTGACCCACACCCCAGCCAAGAGCAGGACTGGCTGGATGGCAGTCCCACTCCAGGGCTTTCCTCCTGGCAGGCACGGAGGAGTCGTTGTCCATCACTCACCAGCCAGGGCACAGGGAAGGCAGGAGCTCGCCCATTTCTGCCTCTCGCATTAGCACGGGCTGATGGAGATATCATCTTCCTCCTGCCTCTGCCAGCAGCCCCACCCCAGAGCCCAGTGCTGCACAAACAGCCTCTGCCCACCAGGTCCCTTTCAGCCCGTGCCCAGTTCCTCCAAGCAGGTGTTGTTTGCTCTCACATCACAGCCCTTGTTTGGAGAGGAGGTGACCACAAAAGCTCAACATCGTTGCTATTGATTCTCAGCCCGGGTTTTGTTGCAATGACCAAGTGAGTGGCAGCAGGTTGGTCCTTCGACTTATTTTCTGCTGGAAGGGGACATCAAATATTTGCTTTCCAAAATATTTGCAGCAGCTCCACTACAATTAACAACATCAACTGAAATGTTCAAAAGGGTAGGGGAGTGTTCCCGTGCCTTCGCTCTCCCCCGAGCTTTGCTAAGATGATCCAGAAACTCTTGGGCTTCGTTGCTTTGCCATGGAGTGCATCTCACAGGCAACACATATGATGGGCTTCCCTTTGGTTTCACTGGAAGATGCCTGCAGGACTGGATCAGGGACTCCTGCTTCCTATTCCATACCTTTGCAGCTCTTAGGGAACAGCTTTCACTAACGTGATGCAGTGCAGTTAATGGACTCACTAAACCAATGCTATTGCAGCAGAACAACTTAGGCCTTGCATTTCAGGAACAAAACTGCCTGAGGTTATGTGCTAATTACAGACTACTCCTATCATTCTAGTTTACATTGCAGGACACCGTCCAAACCACCAACCAGAGGAAGAGTGTCTTATCTTCACTGTGAGGAAGCTCCAGCTGTGATTGAGCATGGATGTTGCATTCAAGGTGAATTTAGGGGAGGGCTCCACTTTAAATGGGAAGCCTGAGCCAAGACCTCCTCTGTATGAGCTACACAGTCTGTTCAGTAGCTGGTGTCAGTAGCAGAGTTATCGAGTGAAGTGTCTCCATCTGAGACCTCCATAAATGCACTGAATCCCAGATAAGTTTTCCCTCTCTCAAAACACACTCACATAATGGCCAAATTTCAAGAGCAGACTTGGAATTCTGGAGGCAAAATTCTCCATTGCTGAGATGTGTAAAGGCCTTTTTTCTCTGAGGGACTCGCAATGTCTCCAGACGTGGCAGAGGCGGTGGGAGAGGGGTTTTCTTCCAGGCAGGAATCATTGCTCACTGCTGCAATAGATATTCAAAGCCACAACTCAGCATAAGCTTTGCAAAAGGGAGACACCTACACAAACCACGGGATTGCTTGGGACTGAGTGCTGCATCCAAAAACCTGCTAGTGAAACGTCATTTACCTGCAGGGGGAAACATGGGATGGCAGAGAATGGGTCCATCCAACCAGGTAAGTTTGAGATAGAGACTCTGGGGAGTGGGTGCAAGCAATGGCAGTCTCGTCCCCAGCTCTCCCTCCTCTTCATCCCCTCTTCTGGATGACTGACAACAGGCAATCATTTAGGAGGGGATTTTAACTCAGTGCAATCGATCACTGAGAGGATCAGACCCACAGAGCTTGCAGGGTGTGACTCAGTGCTAAGTGCCTTTTATTCTGCAATCTTCTAGGCAGAGACTATGCTTTTGGCTTCATGTACTCTGCAGTTTCTCTCTTTTCCTTCTTTTTTTTTTACCCCTTGTAAAGACTTTGCTATGTCAGAATCTGTCAAACAACTCCTTGTGCCATGTTTTCACAAGAATCCTACTTGCTGGCCACTGCCAAGCTCCCTTTTAAACAATACTCAGTGAAGCATTGCACTGCCTGTGCTCCGCTCTCTCATGCCATATTTAGACAAAAGCCAGGGAATTCCCTGCCCTCCATGAGGGCTTGAATGAGCACGTTCTTCTCCCACCTCTTTTCCCACCTCAACTAAAAATGTACGTGCTCTCGCCAGCCAGGCCTTCTACCAGCTTTATTTTTAATTTATTTCACACTTTGATTATCTACCTAGAAATCAGAAGGGGGGGGGGAAAGGAAAATGTAAAGAAAAAAAATTAAACAAGTGAATGCGAACAAAGACACATTCTTAGTCCCACTTGGTGCATTCCCAAAGAGGCCAAAACCCAGCAGCAGTGGAAACAAAACACCCAGGCCCCACACTGACACACATGGCAACAAAACACCCAAACTCCACACCACCCACCACCTGACTGCACAGCTGACAACAGCTGGATCATGGCCACAGGTGGCCTTTGGTGCTTTGGCCCAGGGTAGGCAAACAGCAAAGCTGGAGCTGATATTGATGCAGATTTGACAAGGGGGGGTTCTGGCAACCCAGAGCCACCTGAGTCACTGGGGCATCGGATTCCTGTGGAGCAAAGGAAACTCCCCATCAGCAGGACACAGGGCAGGGTGTGCAGAGCCAGAGCAGGGAGCTCTGTGATTGCACACACAGCCCTGCACGTTCCCATTCACACTGGCAAAAGCTGGAGTGCGAGGGCTCTTTCCTGACGCTGCAGAAGTCAATGGGGCTGCAGATCCTTCTGGAGCGGCTATTGAAACGCCACATTCCAGAGCACTGTGCTAATCGCTTTCAGCCAGCCCTCCAGCATCACTCCACTCACTGATGTTTAAATTCTTTGCCATACTTTTGTCCACAGCGCGTGGGCCCCCCAGATTTTTTGACATGTGGTTCTCCTGCTCACTGCCAAGTCTGCTGGGAGAGGATGTCAGCCTCACAGGACCAAAACAGATGCTGTCCATGCACCAACTCTGTTGGAAAAGCTTCAGATAAAGGCTCGTCTGCCCTCCTACCCTGCTCCACAAACACTAAAAAATATTCATTATATCTGCCCCACGAACCTACTTAGGAGAAAATTTGAATCCCGAAATTGAGAGTCAGAGCATTGTCAAGTAGAGTGCACGTGGCCTGAAACAGGGGATGAAATACTCTGAAAAACAAGGCAGAATTTGCACTAGATTTTTGTTTTCATATACATACACATATATAAAATCTACCACAGCTATCTCAAATATATCCATAATGCTGGTAGTGATGGTGGTGACCTTACTGCAGACTGGATGCAGACAGGCACCTTTTAACTGCTGTCATTTAATTCTGTTCAGTGTGGCTTGAGCTGACATCATAACTGAGGCATCACTCAAGCCTTGACTAGCCCAGTGCTCCTGGTGTTATTGCTGCTGCTGGGAGCATTCTGGGGACAGTGAGAGAGGAAAGAAATGATATGGACAGAGTTATAGTGTTATGAAATGCACCCTTAGGATCATATGTTCAAAAGCACTCAGTTCCCATTTAGGAACCTAAATGAAGTTGGCAGGATTTCAGAAGTGCTCAGCATCCATCAGCTCCTACTGAGAACATGCTGAGCTCTTCTTAAAATTGTCAGAGAAAAACAATTCAAAGATAAGAGGCAGCTTGTGGCTTACAACTAACATCATTTTATGGGTCTTCTGAGGAGTTTGGCAAGAGCAAGAATAGCTGCTTTCACAGATATTGTATATGAATCCACATCTCGAAGTATGGGGTCAGCTCTATAAGCAGCCACCTCACTGGTTGCCTCTTGCAAGAGCTCTGAACCCCAAGGAGAATTTTCCACTTTGTGTCAGAATGATTCCTTCATAGCACTTAATAAGTGGGAGTTTGCACCTGATCATGCCAGGAGCAACCACATCAGTGGAGATGAGAAGGACCAGTTTGAGTACCTAACAACTCAGAACATAACCCACAGTGCTGCAGGCAGGGCAACTGTGAAAACATCTGGAGAAGTGTACTAATTTAGTCTTAACTTGTATTAGTTTTTGACATATAATTAGTAGCAGAACTAAATGTCAGTTGGTACCTTTTGTCTTTGAACGCCCAAGAGCTTTGTTCTGTGAGTGAGAAAGATGCCTTCTCCCAGGGGTGACACAAACAGTTTGCCTCACACAGGCATGGTTGGGCCAACACCATGGAAACCTTCAACAGACTGAAAGATCTGTCAAATCTCTCCAAACACTTCCAGAGGCATCAATCCAGCAAAGAACTTAATCACTGCAGCAGTATCACTTGCCCTCCTGGAATCACTGATCTATTTAAAAGAGAGGCTGTGAATTCAAATCCTCCCCCTGCTCACAGCTCCTCCAGCCTTGAACCAGATGAGCCTTGGGACCACACCAAAAATACCCCAAAGCACAGCAGCTTGTGTCAGGCTTCAGCTCACCCAGGGATATGTTATGATCCTTGAAGGGGGCTAAGAACAAATTATTCTTATCAAGATCCTCTTTTTTCACAGTGTCCTTCATCTTACATTGAGATTCCAGAAGTTATCTTACTTCTGGAATCCTTACTTTCCAGGTATTTCAAAGGTTACAATGCCTGTCTGCCCCTTAGCTTGTTATGTTGTTGGATCCAATTCCACAGAAAAACTCCAGAGATTCTTCTAGGAACAGCAGGAGCTGAAGGATCTGATGAATCTTGCTACAAATAGGTCCCTTGACTCACCTTGGTCTGGGAGGTGGGGCTGTAATTCAATCTGCTTTCCTATATGAGATTGCTACATCTCAATCAGAGCTGCCATAGGACACTAACACTCACAGGATTAGGACAATACTTTTTCTTTCTCTTTAGCTTAGGAGAAGTTTTGGGTTTCTTCAGGTCAAAATCCCATCTACTGAAGGTGGAGGCAAATGTACTGATTCCAGAGAAGCCCCTGCTCCTAGCCCAGCTCAAAGACTCAGGAGAGAGATTAAACATTGTGCAATCAAGCACTGCCAGACTTTACAAACTCTGGCCATGTTGAATTGCTTCCTGACATCTCAACGTGAAGGCAGAACAACAGAAAAAAGCATAGCACTATTTTCCATTCTGACTAAAACAAGTAGTTCAAAATATGCATGAATTTAATTTGTCACTCCTCAAACATAACGATTCATTATGATTCATTACTCCTAAGTATTCGAGCTCATTTTCTACAGCTAATTAACCTTGTAGGCAACACTTCACTCAACAGAGGATCACTTTATTCCCACAGGGAAGGCTGCAGTCTCTACTGCCTTCTACAAAACATGCTTGCCATGGTTTGGTCAAGGGGCCCTGCTGCCCTTTCTCTCCTGAATTTGCTGAACAGTGACAGCCTGAGAAGTCTCATTTAGAAAGAAATGGAGAATTCTCCACGTCAGTGAGCAGCATGTGCCCAACCCAAACACAGTCTCTTTGGTAGCACAGAAGGGCCAGTTGACCATCACTGCAGCCACTGGAGGTTAACAAATACTCATCCTTTGCACAGCTGAGCTGTGCTCAACTAGGCAGGAGAGAGGAGGGTGAGAAGGAAGATAAAGACACTAACACTCCTGGAGCAGCGAGAGGAATGGTGAATAGTGCAGCTCCCTGGGATGATTCCCTGTCCTAGGGAAAGCAGTGGCTCACACAACTGTGTGGAGTTTGGACAAGACCTTTGAGTCTTTCTCTTGGTCCCTTTTATCCCCTGCTCAGATTTAAACATCCTCTCAACTTCTCATGTATATTTAGACCAAAGAAAAAGACCATTAAAATGCCAAGGAGGCTTTCATGACAATAGTTTTGTTATATTAAACCAGCTCCAATTCTAAACTCTGCTTCTGTGAAATTACTCATTGGACAGAACACTTTAATCCTGAATTACTAATTAAGTGCTGCTGTCACTGTCAGATGATTGCTGTTTTCACAGGTCAACCACAGCAGGAAGGGGAATTTTAACAAAACATTGCCTGACCCCAGGGATTTACAGGCAGCTGCTTCTGCATTAGGCACCATGGTATAAAGTCACACATTCCTCATTATAGAAGTCTTCATAAAGTACCAGTGACAAGACCTGAGTACTGCTGCTGCTTTTGAAACACTAAATGCCATTTCACTGCTCCCACAGACTGTAGGACAGCGCAGCCCGAGCGTCACCCAGTGAAACCCAAGAGCTGTGTCCATTTTTAGAACCAGCCTGCCTGAAGATATGTTGCATTATCTGGGCAACACGTAAGGGAACAAGATGAACTGCAGCTCCCCCAGCCACTTATTTACCTCCTGTTTAAACAGAGCCTCCGCAGCCGCTCCGCTCCCCTCCCGTGCACCCACTTACTCGGCACCTCGTGCAGGGCTGCCACTCTATTTTTAAGGGCCTGCTGCTGGCTTTCATCTGAAGCTGCCTGATTTTTTTTTTTTTGTTTTTTTTTTTTTTTTAGCTCCTGTACTCTTTAAACCTATTTAAAACATGTTGGTAGATAAAAGTAGTGAGGGGACATATAGCAAATGCATCATGGTTAGCATTGCAAGTGGAGATTAAGGCAAGAGATACGACCCAAACAGAATAAAAAAACCATCTAAACTCAATGATAAGGGCCAAACAGCAGCTGTCCTTGCTAAGGGAAGTACTCAAAGGGGGGTTATTTGAAGACTTTAGGGTTTGTTCTGCCAGTAAACACTCTGTGGTGCTCACAGTGAAGAGGAACAGCGACTGACAGCTGTGAGGAGTCCTGTCAGTGCATGTGGTCCCTGCAAGGCATTTTGAAATTGTCCAGGGTTTGCCAGGGGGTTAAAGGCTCTGCTGGTTCCAGTTCTGACCCAACACGAGCAGCAGTGCAGTCAGTGGACTTGCACAGTCACGCAGGAGGAGGAAATACTGGTAGGGGAGTCTCCAGCACTGTTCTCTCTGCAGGAAGGTGGAAGGGTGCCAGAAACACACGGCATGAAAATCCACTGTCCTCCCCCATAGCTGCAGTTGTGCCCCAAACCAGGATGCACTTAACACACTTGAACAGGGAGACTGGCTTCAACCTTGAGCCTAAAACCCCCAGCAACTCTCAGCAGTAACTAGAATGACACTGTTGGGGCCATGAACACTGACAAGTCACTACATGTAAATAGGGATGATGGTTGACTACACTGATACATTACCAACAATATTGAAAACCACTTCCCAGAGTTCACATTTTGGTAGCTTGGAGATTTTTTACCCCATGCCTTTGATCTCGAGTTTTCTTGGCTAATATTCAGATGCCAGGCTCTGTCACCACTCTAGAGCTGCCCTGAGCACCCTGTGGATGCTCCTGGAGTTCCTGACACACACACCTGCCTCTGCTGCACTGTGCAGATTGAGCTCAGCTCCATTTCACATTCAGGACACCTCTGAGAACTGGCTGAAACGAGGACTCAGTAACGCTTCCATCAGATGCTGATGGGCCTTTTTGTGCCAGGAAAATGGATGTGTGCAACAACAGCAAAAGTGCCTGGAAGTATCCCAAAGCCTGAGTGAAATGGGGGAATGTTGAGCGGCATCAAACAAAAGGAGAAGTGATTTAATCTCCACAGATGGGGAGAGGGGAGCAGTGTCAGGAAAAGCAGGAGAATGAGATTAGCTGGGCAATAAAACAAAAATGAGCAAGAGGTGGAGCGAACTGTGCTGAGATAAGAGGAGGTGGATTACAGGGCTGGCAGATGGAAGGGGAGCAGGTAGCCAAACAGTGAACAAAAAACAGGTAATAAATCTGGAAAAATTGTCATCAACAATGTTAAATACCATTTCCAACCCATTTTCTCCAAGGAGGTAAGTGGTTATGGCGGGGGGATGTACAGTGAAACCCTGTGCCATTCCCTCAGGGTACGGTGACCCTGCCCTGTGACCTTCAACACTGGCCACTGCAAATGGCCACCAAGGTGTGTTTGGTTGGACTCTAAACTCTTGCAAGACAGCCAGAATGCTTTCTGACACATGGATAAAGCACTCCTGTAACACAAGCGGTGAAAGAAATTGCTTCTTTCTGGAGGGCCTGACCATCCATTTGACTCAGGCTAATTCAGGAAAGCGACACATCGTCTCCTTTGCTGCTAAGAGGAGCATTTCCTCAAGCCTTGCTGGAGCACATTAGGCTGGGTATCTCAGTTCCGGATGATAAGGCAGCTTTTATCAAGAAACCCTCATTATTGCAGTTCAACTGGCAACAGGTGATTGATAACAAGCAGACATTTGACCGCTATTTAAGTCATTAAGCCCTTGACCACCGAGTTTTTGGAGGATATAATCTCTAGAATATCTTTGGCTGTGTCATTTTAGAAAAGCCATGCTGCAGCTTTCCAGGTCTGTCATTCCCCCATGAATCCCTCAACCTTCCATCACCACAGGTGGATCAGTGCCTGCTGGCAATATACTATCTCAGTTCTCCCTATCTCAGGAGGATACTTGAAATCATTTATTTGTTGCTGTACTTTGAGGCTGGGAGAGAAACAATATTATCTGGGTACTTAAAAAAAAAAAAGGAAAATTAATGGACAAAGATAAGTAATTACCTTATGAGTCTCAGACTTCTTTGGGGTAGGGAGAGCTTTTTGTTCTGCACTGGTGCAGTGCCTGGTCCTGCATGGTTTCTGTCACGGTGCCATTGCAAGGCAAAGGAACAGCAGTGATGGCTCATATGTCATTGCAAACATCTATGTGGAATAATAAATACCTGGTTTGAGTTCACAAATTCCCACCCAAATGTGGGGCACAGTCAGATTAACCCCATTGCTGCTGAGCTGGGTTACATGTCTGCCCCTTCCTAATTCCCAAAATGGATACCTCTTCTTCTTCTGCCCCTCAAGCTTATTTAATGTCTCTGTAACCTTCAGCACAACCAGGAAAGGAGACAAGCAGCACGGGGGGTGCAGTTTGGGGAGAGGGATGGGATCAAGGGGAAGGCAGGGAAAACCTTGGTCACGAGATCATCCAAGAGCCTTCTTGAAAATCCCCATTCATTCTAACTATCAGGAATAACAAGCATTCGACCATGCTGAAATGAGTGCATTTAAGAGTGTTTGCTTTCCTAGGAAAGCACTGTGATTAGGCAGTTCTTGGATAGACTGTGGGAGTTAAGTGCAGGAAATTCAATACTCTCTGTCATATACCAGAGGTCAGGCTAAGGGTCCCTTCAGCTCTAAACCATAAATTTAGCAAACTATTACCAAAAAAGCCCCTCCAAAACCCCCTCCAGTCTTCCATTCAGCTTCTAGAAAACTCTTAAATAACAAGATCTGACTGTTGAAAATTAGCAAAGAGGCCAAAACCATCCGGACTCTACATCTGACTCCAGTTTTTATGGCACTTATGCTCCCTGCCAAGCCCCAGGCAGCCAGGGAGGCTCTGGAAACAGCATTCCCTGAAGATGCCCAGAGCTGTAGCCAAAGGGCCCAGGGCTCCCTACTCCACAGGCACTTGCTCCTCATCTGACCTCAGAAGCTGCTGTATTTCACACACTGTTCCTCCCTCACCCAAGCTGGGAGGTGGGACAGCTCATCCTGCTGGAAAACATAACTGAAACCATTGTCTAAACACAAACCCTGCACCCTGCACCCATCCAGCACAGAGAAAAGGGGCCTGAATGAATGTTCGGGCTGAAAGTGGCCCAGGAGGGCAGCCTGGGACAGCAGCTCCAGAGGGGAGGTTTTATGGGAGGACATCAGCACACAGCACCAGGCAGAGAGTGCCCAGTGCTTTCTGAGCTGCCCAAATCCAGCCCATGAGGCTGCATAAGCTGTAGCTGAAATCAGTTGTGTCAGGTCCTAGCACCAGGTGTTATGAGGAGGTGATTTCCACCACGGGATTAGCAGCCCGATATACAGCACATACTCACTGCAAAACTGTGATCATATCAAAGCTCCATCTGTACTCAGGCTGGAGCTCGGAGCTATTAATGACTACTGGGGGAGAGCTAACAATATTTTCTTACTACCACTTAAATAAGCTTCCTATACCTTGAAAACGAATCATTCTTTTTTCTTTAATGATGTGTATATACATACCATTTTTTTTAATATAGATAATATATACACATGTAGGGAGAGGGACAGTTGCACAGATTTTAACAAACAGAATATTTAAAGTTCTGTGTTTATACTTTTCTCTAGAGGAGCTCAACTGTTCTCTGCTTGGATGCAAAGACACATACTTGCACTCTAGGTATTTTTGGTCAGAAGGAAAAGATGAATAGATAGTGTATTTCAAACGTCACACTTTCAGCTGGCCTTATCTAACTTTGGTCAAGAATTTAAAGCTTTGCACTGGACGCTAGCACATTTTAAGCTTGAGCTGTAACTCTCTTCTCCTGACAAGAATTTGCTGCTAACTGAGCCTATCTGTGACATGGGAACCAAGGCTGTCAAACTCACTTCACTTATTAGTTATGAAACGGGAAAAAACAGTAATCTGTGGTGTCACATGGAAACATGAGTGCAGTGGTGACACAGCCCTTCATACGGTGTCAGCACTAAAACCAGAGTATAGATTATTTGGAAAGTAATAAACACCAATCTCGTGATTCTATTCTGGGCTGGTTCTGTGACAAAAAAGGCAAAAAACCCCCCAACCTAAACCATCAAAACAAAAGCAGAAGCTGACAGCCCAAGGCAGTTTGCAGTCCTGTCCCACCAGCCATCCCAGGAGGGCATCCATGCCCTGGACACACATGACTCCCCTGAGCCTCCCACCCCCGAGGTCAGCACAGATGCTCGGAATGGCTCATTCTAATCTTCAGCACGTCAAACCTTATTAGTTGATTTTATTAAATCTCTCTCCAAACATCTCTGAAGTAACACTTGGTGTTGCTGTATCCCAAAATAGCCGCTCAGTATGAGCTTTTGGCAGCCAGCACAGAGGCTGGATGAGACCCTGGAGAGTTGGATTAAGAAGGAAACTCACAGCCTAACCTGTTTGTCCTTGCGACTAGCACAGCCTCTTTCCAGCCCCAAACTGCCCCCAGACCTCTTTTACCTTAGGAACTCTTCAAGCATCCCTGCTCCTCTGGCTGCCTTGAGCTCCAAACTTGGCGCAGGACAAAATCCTGCTCACAAATAACTCCAGTCGTAGAAGATCTGCACTGGGACCCAAACTGTACAGCTGCAGGAACCCTCCACCACTGTGCAGCCCTCATGACTCTTCCTGTTCAACAGGCCTTATTTCTGCTGTCTGAGAGGTGAGATATCCATGAGACAGAGGCCCCCTGCCACTGTTAATTATTAAAAGCATTTATCACTGAATCTATAGCGATGGGCGGGTGGCAAATCTTTCGCGAGCCATAAAATTTCCATGCAAGAACTTCCCAGGGGAAAGAGCTGGAGGAAATCATAGTACATTTTAAATGTAATATGAATTCTTATCAGTGCCTGTTTTGACACAGTTTTAACCTCTGACTACAGAGGTTTACAATTTAAAAGACATCTGGTAACTGACGATTTTAAAAGACATCTGGCAAACGATGATTTTTCAAAGCTAGATGTCCATTGCATACATTCAAATGAGCTTGAAAAAAAGCACAGGCACATCTGGTGTCATGAATTAGAGCTCAGAAAAATCCACATTCTCTGTTGCAACGTTGCTGGTTCTGCCAGTGGTGAAGTTGCAGGTGAGTGAAAGCAGCACAGGCCTGACTTGGTGGCTGGAGGGACCAGATAGGCAGGTGCCCTCATGGGCTGAGCAGTCTGGAGCTGGTCTGAGGGAACTTTTGCCAGCTCTTCAGCTGCATCCCAGGCTTATGATGCCTCCTGCCTTCCCAAGGGACATCCTCTATTTCTTAATTCCATGCCAATTCTTTTGGGGTGTGCAGTGGCCACTGGATTAGTAAACCTGTAGCCACTGTATTGCTCGCTGCTGAGAAGACCAACATCAACAGCAGCAGGCCCAGGATAGCCAAAACACCCTCTGCCTGCACTGTGTTAGTGCACTGTGTTAGTGCTCCTGCAGAACAGAGCACAGAGGGAACCACGGGGCTTTCAGTTACCATTTACTTTCAGCTGGATATGAGCAATGTGGTAACACAAATGAGTGGCTGTTCATCCACCAGCACAGCCCCCAAGCTTCTGTGTAGCCTCCCTCCAGGTCTAGGGGTCTTTCTGCTGCTTCCCATCAGATCTATAAGCAATAGTGGTCCTGTGATACAGCAGGTCTATGGCTTGGTCCTCAACCCATCCTTCCTCTTAGGGCCAGGCCAGCAGCCTGGATCACCTTTCCTTATCCCAAATAACACCTTTCTTCACCCATCCCTAGAATTATTTACATCTTTTCCATAGAAGAAAAATGGTCAGATTCAGCCCTGAGTCAAAAGATCCTCATTTGGTCCTGGATGTGTTGAGAGCATGGGTCACACACCAGAGCTGGGGCACAGAAAATCCTGGCTGTGTAAGTACCAGGGAATTCTGCCAAAAAGACCAGGGATTTTTTTCTGTAGTTGGCCCTTGGAGAATGCTTTCTTTGACATGCACACACAAAAAAGTATATAGAAAAAATCCTGTCTTGCAAGCTTATGAAAGCATGGCCATGTGCCACGGAGGCTAATGGGCTCCCCACTAATGCCCCCCATCATACAACTCAAATGGCAGGAACATACTCTAAGAAGTCCTCAGCCCCTCTTGTCTTTTTTTTAATTTATTTTGGTTTGTTTTAAATAAAGCCATTAGACCCTTGAAAAAGCAGCCATTACAAACTATGGGAAGGAGTTTTCCAAAGTGCTGAGCAGCTCCTCACAAAACCAGAAGGAGAGTTTTCCACAGAAAGTTTTCCATATTATCCTTGCACACAAGAAAACACTGAGAGGGCAAAACTCTGCCTTTGATGGTGTGGGAAAAAGGTCCAGTTTCAACTGAGTAAGGTGTGAGTTCCCTCTTCCCTCCCATCCCTCCCTATTCACCAGGGTCTATTCTTCTTCTGTTGTATCTGATGGGAATCCTCTGGCTCCAGCAAGGGGAGGCTCAGCCCACAGTTTCCCAGCTGTCACTGTTCTCCAGGGTTCTTGCTATTTGGAGATTTTCCTGCAGCCAGGCTGGCTTAATTCCAACAACTAGGAATGAGCTCCCCGAGACATCCCACCCCCCCCCTTATCGCTCACTGTCTTAAACAAGCTTGACCTTTTGATTGATTTGAACTTTGGACAGCATTAAAACACTTGTTCTAGCAGATGTGGTCGGTCCCTCAGCTTTCTGCTGTGTGTAATGGGGCAGTTAATGCTACAGCAGTTTTAAATCATGGCATATTCCCAACCACGAGGACAGAGAAAGAAACAAAGCTCACCAGAGGTTGTCCCCTGACATCAGACTGGGCCAGGCTTGTGTTTCACAGCTTCAGCTTTCAAATCCTGCCTCATGGTTACTTCTTCTACTGCATATTGCAAAGAAAAAGAAAGCTTTCAAATACTGTAGAAAAAGTTCTTATCCCTCGATCTTCCTCTCCTCTCTGTCATCCCCTCCTGATTTCCTGAAGCCATCCACGCAAAATCCCTGGAAATGCCTCCTGCAAAGGATGGTTGTGTCACTGGTGACCTTGAGCAGAGGTTTCTAATAACCAACAACGACAAACAAAAGGAGTAAGAAAACATTTCTATGGCATTTAAAATAGACTTGGAAGGAAAGATATTTTGCCTAAACAAATAAATATTCCTCAAGCTGCCACAGGCCAGAATTTGTAACATCACGCTATATGTCAGACTTGGAAAATAAAAAAGCCCAACTGGAAATGGATTACAAAGAGCAAGTTAGAAATGCAAAAACCAACCACACGGGGAAAACCACACTGGAGTGAACCCAAATCTTTTCATCATTCTAGAAGTATTTTATGTTAACGTGAAGAGGAATTTATTCTTTTATTAATGCAGGATTTTTTTCTCTGCCATCTATTCAGGACTCCATACAGACAAATAAAAGCGCTGTCAGTGACTTCATTGCTCTCAGTTTTATATAAAGGGGTTGGACACACACTAATGGGCATTTCTTGGAGCCCTGTGACAAACAGGAGTAATGATGGGCCACTTCTTTTTCTGCTTGTAGAAGAATGCTCATGAGTTTAAAAGACCTAATAATGTTGGCTTATTTACAGTTACAGTTCTAAAAACTACAAAAGGAAATCTTAGCTGTAGTAGGGGAATTTACAGATAAACCTCAGCACTGAGAAACAGTTTTTCTTCAGTGGTTTGTACTCACAAGCCTCCCCCATGTCGGTCATTGTGACATTACTGTGAGAGGTCATGGCTGTGAATGTGAACTGATCTCTCAGATTGTTAGGACATATCCAAAGGGAAGACCCTGGATTTGACCACTTCTAAGGATGATGTGACCACCACCTAAATAGATGGGCTGATGCATCCTCTGTCAAGTAAAACTCTTTTCCTGGTCTATAGATTGATCTTTAGGTGCAATGAATTCCAGTTAAGGTGCATGGAAATTTGGAATAAGCTCATCATAGCATACCACTGTGGCTAATTTCCTAATTATTAATTTCCTGTATTGCCCCAAAGGCCTGCAACTGCCATACTCCTTTACTTCCTGCCAACCTTAGTAAAGAATCCGGCGTTACTTACCCAAAACATGTAATTTCTTCAGGGAAATATGGTTAAAGCTCGAGTCTGAGGGGTCTGATGGTCAGGATGCACCAGTGGTCACCTGGAGCAGAGCCAGTGATGCTGTGCCCCTCCAGCCAGGGCTGGGCCACAGCACTGTGCTCTCTGCACACGGTATCCCAAAGCACTCGCAGGAAGGACACAGCCCTGCAACACTGACTGCATGGGAATACAAAGGGAGGGAGCAAGAACATTGCTTTTCAGAGCTCATCATTTAACACTGACACACAGAAAATCCCCCAGACCCTTGCAGGACCCAGTAGAGAGAGAAGAAAACAAATAATATTTTCTTAATTTAATTTTAAAAACAAGCACACAAATATGAGTGCCCATAAATTTTACATAGCAACATTCCGTCCTTTGGATCTCCCCAATCCACTCCCATCTGGAAAGTTAAACAAAGCTAGTTATCTTGTAAAATATTAATTAAAGTAAGCATTGTATTGGGTCCCATGAATCATTTTGTGCTCAATATTTGCAGTGTCACCATGGTGAGGAGCTGCACCTAGTGACAGTGCATTACTTATAAAGACTAGTGAGTTCAGCTATTGCTGCTGGCTTCCCAAACTATAAACCTGTCATCTGGACTATGACAGCTCAGAGATCATAAAATGAGGCTTCAAAGTCAGTCTATCTACAAAATGCACATTGACTGAGATCAAATTGAAGATGGGGCTTTTCACAGAAACCTGAGGCAATAACCTAATGGGTTATAATATGAAGTGTGAAAGCTTTAGTGATTACAAGAGCAAAAAAAAGAAAGTAATTTGAAAGCTCACTAACATGCCCTCTAACAGATTCTGTACAGCCCAGTTTCAAGGCATATCTCTAAATCACTGGGGAAAGTTTCTTACAGATTATATTTCTTGGAAAGGGCTTTGCAGCACGTGCTCCTACATTCCCAGAGACCCAGTGGCCGCTCACAAATATTCAAAGCAGTGTCTCATGTCTGGCAAATATGGAACTGGTTTTACTTTTAGCAAGTTTGGATCCAAGGACTGGCTTTGTGTAAGGTTCCAAATGTGAGTGAGTACTGGGAGCTGATCCATTTACACCCAGCCTCTGCCACCTGGTAGCCAAAGTGTTTTGTACAAAGTGCCTCACGTGGCCGCTTGGACACTCTATTTCTATATTAAATCAGTCACATAAAGAATAATTTAAAACTGTTGAGCAAAACATCTGGACCAGACACTGCTAAGGCTGTTGTTTTATCAGGCTGGTTCTCCAGGGCTGGTGTTGGGAGGAGGTTTTTGGTACCCTCCCATGCTCAGTCTGGGCTGCAGTAATGAGATTGAGCCATTCCCTGGCACGAAGCATCTGACCAGACAAACCACACAGCAAAGCAAACCTCGCAGGTCCCTCCTCCTCCCCTGCTCTCAGCCCACTGATTATCTCAGATCATCAGTGTTTTGGATGACCGAATAAACAGGATTATCCTCTCCCAGTGCCTGTTAAGTCAAAACTGTATGGCGATCCTATTAGTGGATGGCAGTGGTGTGAGGATATCCAAGCAGGAGATTAGCTTTTGCTTGCTCTGTGGAGCTGAAAACAGCACCGGGAAATTTTTAATCTCCATGAAGGGGACACTAGAGCTCACAGAAAGCAAATCAAATTCATCTTTATTATTCTTCCCAATCAGCTGCCTAGCTCAAAAAAAAAAAAAAAAAAAAAATTATCCTGATGGACAAAGTCATAACCTTCTTTCACTGATATGGCACCGGATTTGGGATGCCAATGAAAAACATCTTACATGCATAGCCTTTTTTCCCAAACTGATCCCAGAATGCTTTACAAGCACTGCATGCAAATGGCACGTGGGATTAGCAGCACTTTACAGTGGTCTGCCTCTGTTCCCACTGAGGTTAACGGGAACAGAAGTGGGACTTGCTGTTGAGTAAAATGTGAACCAGGCTGGAACACGGCCAGGACACTGAGATCAAGGCTCACATTCATTTGGAAGCTGCTGCCACAATGGCCCTATTGATCAGGACTTTGGGTTTACGTCTTGTCCAAAACAATGTACCAAGCTACAATAGGACATGAAATGGTGCCATTTGAAACCTGTTGGTAATTCACCACTATTTATTTTTCAAGCACCCAAAGATAAAAATATTGAAAGAATGGGCAACAGGGGAAATTCCCATATCTAAATTAAAATCTTCTTACATAAACTATCTAGATTTTAACACAGGGCAGCATGCAAGAAAAGTCAGCCAGCTCCCAAGTCTCTCAATACACGCATGCAGAAAAATAAATTCCTTCAAAAGAAGCTTTGAAGAGCATAATTAGGCATGAAAGTAACCATATATTAAATTATACATCTAGTAAAAAAGAGTCATTAGCCCAACAAATGGGCTGTTAATGATTTCAGGTTTGCCTAAGGCCACAAGCTAATAAACTAGTGATGCTGCTGTTGAAAGCTGCAGCCTGGTGCCACAGTGCTTGCCCATGGATAAGGGACTGCAGAAAAATGAAAATCAATGGAAAAAAATCACAATATTTTGGACATAGAAACTACCAAAGTTTCAGATGGATGAAAGCTCTGCTCTCAGGCACCGTGAACTCCATCCCTTATCCAGGCTCCTCATTTCCACTGTGTGCTGGGATTGCAAAACATGGCACTTCCCATTTCCAAGGAGAACCAAACACAGCAGCCAGAACAGCCCCTTCTAAGGCAAGAAAAACTCTCCATGATGTGTCCTGGCACAGAGCACGCCCAGGGGAGCCACATCAGGAGTGTCTCCCTGTCTATCTGAAAGTCACTGCCAGTCCCTGCCCGGGACACCTCCCTGCCGTTCCTGACCTTGGGAGCTGCTACCTCTCTCCTCTGAGGCCACACTTCGGTGATCCTGGCAGCCATTTATATGGAAAGTAATCCCATAAAAGTGTGCTTGACAGCTTCCTTCACACATTTCTTAGCAACTGGTAATAAAAGGAAAAAAACAACGGGCCATTTGGTCAGCCAGCTCTCTCCAAAACACTCATACTTACTTTCTGCCTCACAGTTTGAAGAGCTGAGGATGTGGGAACCAAAACTTGCACAAAATAGTCCATTCCAAGGCTAGAAACAGCAGAAGCAGGGAGGAGGGTGCCCACCCACTGCTGTCAGGATGACACGAGAGCTTATATATGAAATGAAAACACAAGCATGTGCACAAACCTCACCTCTACACTAGAAAAGGGACGTTTGTCAATGCAATTAATTACAAATAAAACACTTCACTGACACACAGTGCACTGGGCCCAAAGAACTAGATAAATGAAACATTTTTCAAAGGATGTAATTAGTCAGTAGTCCGAAGCAGACAAAGGAAACAATCCAGTAAATTTAAGAAAGAAGTTGTTCATCTCTCAACCAGCATCTTCACCAGTAAGCTCAAAGCCCTTCAATCTGGCTTTATCACGGGCAAGGGACAATGCCTGAGCTCCCAAAACTTTGCAAGAAGAAATGCCCATCCATGTACATATTGCAGTTCACAGAATAGTCCAAACTTGGAAAGAGACCCTGGAGACTGAGCCAGAATTCTGCTGGGTGCAGAACCCCCATCACACATCGTTTCTGGGGTGGCCAGGGATGCTCCAAGAGCCCAGCCCGGCATTGCCAGGGCTGCCCAAGAGCCACCCTGGGAGGGCTCAGCTGCTCCTCCCCTGGGTGCTGATTTATCTGCCTCTCTCCTCTCTGATTTCTCCTCACCACTTGCATCCTGTGGTGAAATGTGAAAGTGTGGAAACTGCATTTCTCCAGAGGGGCCCCGAGCTGTGTTTTGCCATTTGCTGCCCAGAGAGTTGCTAATGGTTTGATCTGACACAAAGTTCTCACACTTAAAGTAAATGGTATAAACACAGCACCCTACAGGAAGGCCTAAAAGCAAAATGAGAGATTTGTTTGATTTAAGGAAGCCTTTCCTCAAGTATTTTTTAATGCTTTTTAATAGTTAGATGACTTTTTTTTTTTACATAAAAAGACAAAGTATTTTCCTTCTTCAGTGTAATTAAGGTCTAAGATTTATATCTCCACATAAGAAGAAAAAAAAAAAAGAATTGGATCCTGTTTCAGTAGAGACCATGGCAAAAACTCCCACTGGTTGTAGTTACCAACAGAACAAGGCCTGTGTACAAACTTCAGATGTCAGTTTTTCTGGAAACTATTTACCAAATACTGCAAAGAGTTCACAAATATTTTCTTCATTTCTACTTTCCTTACAGTAATATTTGCAGCACAACTTCAGACATGTTGTTGAACTGTTTTTTTGAAATCTACATTACCCTGGCATATAAGTTACATGCATGGTTCCTGACTTTTCATATAAATGCTCTATTTTTTTCATATCATTATTACAAAAAGCACATAGCTTGATTTCAGCAGCAGTTGCATAGACTTCAGATTAAATATAGCAGTCATTGACTTTCCCTGAGATTTAGACACTTCTGAAAATAAGCTTTTTGGCACCCACTAAGGAACACACTGAACATCTCCTTTAGTTACAAGCCCTCAAAATAAAAAAGACTCACAAAGTTCTTACATGTATCTCTAAGAATTTGATCTGAGATCTTATTTAACTCTCCTTATAAATATTCAGGGCTGGTCCAGCTCTTGCTGAAGTCAGAATCAGTGCAATCAGTGGGGGCATCTCAGTGCACAACTGGACAAGAAAGATAATTAAATATAAGAATTTAATTATCCCTTTTAATAGCCCCACCTGTCCTTGTGGGCTTGTACAAGAGAGGTCATTTACGGAGCACCTACACGAGATCCTGAATGCCAAAACTTCTCCAGCACACAGCCCTGCCCTTCAGCCACAGTTCTTAATATTTAAAATGACCTTTCCAAATCTGTTTTGTTTTTAATATATTAAAAAATCTTTCCCACTAAAGTGGGCAGATTTTCCAGTGAACTCCACCACTTAACCCTGCAGCATTTTACTATTTCGAGATTAGAGCATGAGTTTCAAAACTTGTCCTGAACAACAAATATCTGCATGAAGTTATGATGACGTTGTACTGAGCCTAAGAGTCATCCTGGAATAGCAAACAATCCAAGCAACAATATTTGGCTCTGGACAGAAGTTTTCCCAGGAGTTCAGGAGTAATTGCCTCTCGTCCACTAAGGTTACAAGTAATTCTCTCTGGGTTCCTATGTGTGGCTCCTGGGGTCCACATGCTGTGTAATCTGTCAGAATTGAATATTCTGTCATGAATAGCTTGTATTATACCTTTTCTAATACTTTTTAGTTCCAAAGATGACCTTCTGAAGGCGGCTAATCCTAAAATAGTTTTACCTTCTGTGCAAATGCAAACAGACTTTGTGAGGTCTCCAGCATTTACCTTCACAAGAAACTACAAGAGATTTCCATTATTTTTTATTAAACCCATTTTGTTTTGCTGTTAAAAAAAAAGTCCAGCAGGAGTGTTTTATTACCACAGCTGACCACAAGATGGAAATCCTTTTCCGTAAGATGCCTCCTGATTAGGAAAAATACTAATTTAAAAAAAACAAAACATAAAGGAGTCTTTTTCCAGGAAAGTGTTCTCAAGGAAGCAAAACAGGTTTCTCATCACGTCACCTGTTTGGGAGGCTTCATCAAGCCTTTTGCTGAGAAGGTTTCCCTTTTCTAAGAAGGGCAGTTTCACTCAGAAGTCATTCTGATGGAAATCCCTTGCTGGCTCTAGTCCTTGTGCCAGCAGCTCAGATACACCAAGCGCAGAAAGGCACCATCGACATGTGTTCATTGTTAAATTTGGAAATGTGAAGGATAAAGTAAACTCTTTCCTCATACCATTACAGGTTATTTTTAGAGGTTAAAAGCCCTCTGAGGAACAGTTCCAGCCACCTAAAGCCTGGGATGGCAGAACTCAGGGAGCTCAGCGGGGTTTTATCTAGCCTGCTACACTGTACCTGGCACAACCAAAACCACTGGTCTGGGATCTAAATGCTAAATGTCATTTATTTCTGTTATTGCTTTCTTACAAAAATGTGCAGAGACTTGCACTGGGATGCCACTGGGCTTAAACAGAGCCAAAAGGCCATTTCTGTCCTCAGGGGCAGGGGCAGGGTTAGTGAAGAGGGTGGTGGGTCCCTTTCCCACCTCCAAAGCACCGCGGCATCTCCTGCAGCTCCGGAGCGGGGGGCTGGGGGTGCTGCTGCGGGACTCTCACTCAGTGCTGCATCCAGCCAACTTGCTTTTGAACAAACTACTGCTACGAAAGAGATAAAAGAATAGCTTCCATGGTTTTCATTATCTGATCATGTTTTCCACTCTAAATCTAACGGAGACAGCAAGCAGGGAGCTACACTTGGGAGACAGACAACACATTTGCATCTGTTTTGCTGATTACAGTAGTTGCACATTTTACTTTAAACATCAATGGGTTGCAACTGCTATTCAAATGATATGGAAATTGCTACTTTATACTGAAACGTCCCTTAAGCAACAAAGGAAAGGATTAGCACAGGGCTTTTTTTCTTTTCTTCTTTTCATTTTAATAAAACACAGTGGCAGTGGAAAACTCTTTGATGGTTCATGAACAACACCTGTATCTTTTAATATTTTATTCATACTAAGTTAGAGAACATTTGAATCCTTTTGTGTAACTATTATGACAACAATTTCTAACAAATATCCTTCTCTATCTGAGACACTGAATTAACTTCATTTTCACAAGACTTCTTCCCCACACAAATACACACACACAAGTTATATGAATAATTATTCAAGGTAATTAAGGTACCATTACCAATTTATGATTATTTTCAGATTTAGATGAAGGTAAGAGAATGCCTTAATGGAGTCTGTCTTGTTTCCACATACCCAAAAACCATTTCTTATATGGTCATCCTCCCTCAAGATTGAATCCTACCCATTTCTAGCAGGATATAGGAGAGTCAGTGCAAATGAGAATCAGACCACAGTCAAATCACGGTGGGAATTTTTCCCACTGAAGCTCTCATAAGCAGAAAAAGTTGCATTTTAACAGTTTGCAGGATTGATCCTTTAACCCCTGCCCAGCTCTCCACTTTTTATGCAATCCTAAACCAGCAACCTTTTAGGGAATTTTAATGGTAAACTTCATTCCGGGCAGAAGAAGTAAGGGATATATAAAGACACCTTATTAGTCTCCCCAAAATCAATTTCTTTTACAGAAGACCAATTAAAAACACTTTACACATTTGGGATGTCACTGCAAGTTACTGATATGGCAGAGAAATGTGAGCAAATGGGTCTCACTGGCCTCTGACATAACTTACAGGGACCTCCAAAGGAAGAGTTTCAAGAGGACCCTCATCCTTGTCCACTGACTGCTGTCACAGAATCTTCATCATCCCCATCTTGCACTTTAATCTGAACATCTCCTCTCAGCAGAGCTATCCAGAAACTGCCAAGAAAAGTAAAAGCATGTTACCAACAAAATATTTTTAAAAATAATCCCGTGCAGACACGTTGACAGCATTAATTTGTAAAATAGTCTGTCTAAAAAAACTGATTCACAGTGTTTCTATTCTGATGTCAAAGCTTTGAGGCTTCAGGGTGCTGAGAGGTGGGAAATTATCAAGTTTTGACCAAATCAGATACATTCCTAGTCTCGGAATTACTTAATTATTTTTAAAACTAAAGCATTGAACTCAGTCTGTGGGGTTTTGTGTTCCTTATGTATCTAGAACAGACCCAGTGAGAAAATTCCAATTCTCCATAGGCAGATTCAGAAGAGACGTGTGAGCAAACACAGCAACTCCTTTCTTCCAATAACAATTTTCAGCACATCACCCATGACAGACAGCAATGCCCCATCTAGAACCGCATCATGCAGGGCACAAATCCTGCTCTTATCCACGTGCCCCTGCAATCCCACTACTTTTGGTACTTTTTTTTTCTCACAAGTGTAAAAAGGACATTACTTTCAAACATTTACCCTGCGTTCATCACACTAAAACCACCACAACAGGGCCAGCTACAATGTATTCACACAGGAGCTCTGATAACCACACTTGCACTTTTGGTTTTGTTAGTCCCACATGAATATTTATGCACTCTTCCACGATATGTCCCCGGCTTTGCGCGGGGCACAGGTTGTCAGCAGCTGAAAGCCATTAGCATCTGACAGCTGCTAAAAAAGCTTGTTGGAAACAAATAGGTGGTGCCGGGCATTGTGGAGCCGGCAGGTGATTACGGCATCATTACAAACTGCAGCTTCTTTGGCAGCTGCACGGACAAGGAGAGCCCTTCGTGCACTGCTCAGACCTGCCTGGCAGAGGGGAGATTTAATTATCATCACTACATAATGGGCACTTTATGGAAGACAGAGACCTGACAGGAACAGATAGTGGGCAAACACAGGGCACAGCTCGCAGCCGACGAGGTAATTACAGTCCAAATAAGAGTGTAGGCGCTGGCTGGGAGCAGCAGATGTTGCTGTCCATCAGCATCTCCACACACAACATATGTTCAAATGGTACTTGAAAACAAGGCAGCAGAACGTTATTTGCAGAGCTACAGGATGCCTGAGGTGGGGTGGGGTGTATGTGTGATCAGGGAGGAAAACTGGGTTCTCACAGGGAAAATCCAGGGAATCTCCCGGGAGCAGAGAGGTAGAAGACATCCAGCACACAGGGCAGGGACTGCATGGAGGGACCAGGGAGGAAGATATTCCTTAGCCTTCAACCCATCAACACCCTCCCCTCCAAAACCTGCTTCGTGGATTTGATTCTCAGGGAGGGAGAGTGGGGTTGAGCCAATAAATTGTAACTGTGCTCAGAGAGAAATGAAAGCTGTGCCCCGGGCAGTCAGAGCCCATGATTTTCTACCTCAAGTGGGCAGCCATGGGAAGGTGGACAAAGTTCTCCTCGCATTTAACCCCTCAGGTGGAACAGTTTGCACACACGGCAGGTAAAAGATGCTGCTCAGTTTTTGTTCATGTCATGGCATCTTGCTTTCTCAAAAACAAAATAAAGGCATGTGTTGGGGTGGTCAAATGCGACAGAAGAGAGGTACAGTGCAAGACTGCCTTTCTGAGATGCTGGAAATGCTTGTTTTCCTACCCCACTAATGAACACAATTATTCCACTGAAGGCTATTTCATAAGTTGTTTTTAAAAAAAATTATGTAAAAGCAGGAAATGTCAACATGTGCACATTACTTTCTTTCAAACCATTTTCTTGGCAACTACCCGATCTGTTCTACCTCATTCTTTCTTCCAAAAGAGAATTAATGCTCATCTTCACAAACTTTACATTGAAGTTCTGAAATGGCTTTACTTATACAGCATCACCTTCCAGAGTTGTGACGTTGTCGCTTTCACCACATTTCATTCTTCCAGCATTCTTTTTTGCTTCTAAACCTGTTAATAATTACCATTGTAAACAAACTTATGCACCAGTTTTAAAAAAAAAAAAAAAGGCCATAGTCAATAGCAACATAAATTTGGGTTGTAAATTGCCACACAACACTGTCACATTATAAACAATGATGTACCTGCACAGCTTCAGTGCCTTTGATGCACAGCCAGATTCAGATCTCTTCAACATTTTCTTATTAAAGATAAATTACAGAACAAACTGAGCGAGCTCGAGTGAGGTGGCCTTGATGGGAATGGTGTCCAGGTGTCAAGGTTTCTTTGTCTGATGCCCCTACAGCCTTTCAGATATTGCAGCTTTTCCTCTGGAGACATAAAAAGTCTCAGAGGGTTTTTTAGTAAAAGCATCAATCCTGGATAATGTCCACCTGAAGAGAGAATCATGTCTTTTGATTTTGAAGGGATGGCAGAAAAGATGACTCTGTGTGTATGTTACATGTTGGGAGCTACTTTTCAGTTTTACTCAATCTGGCCTTGCCCTCCCAGCAGATTTTTTCCCATGTTCTGTGTACATCATTACTATTATAAGCACAATCATGGTGAATGTTTGTGCAAATGATTAGCTCTGAATCTTCGTGGTACTTTATACGTCTCTCTTACTATTTTTAATTTTGCTTGTATTTTTGGAAATGGCGAGCGTGAAAATATACCCACTTTCCTGGAAGCAGATGCACAATATGGCTCTAATTCACAAACCTCAGAGCTAATAAGAACAGCAAACATTTATTGCTTGAATCACCAGTGAAGAACTGACCCCGGTTATCCAGTCCCAGGGCTCACAAAATGCTCATCGCTGCATGTTTGTGCAATGTATTTTTAAAGCATACACTGTCTAAAATATGCACAATTAATACTAACAAAGACCTGTCGTTCTCAGTGCGAGTGGCTGGAACAAGTGCTGCCTTCTGTCTGATGTGCAATGACCTTTTGAAGTATTTTTAGGCACTGTCCTATAAGCAATGCGTCTTGCACAAATTACTTCTGCCCAGATATAAAGCAACATTAACCATGAGAAGGAGAGAGCAACATGGAGTGAGTCTGAATTTTTTAAAACAGGGAGAAAAAGAAAGGTACCAGGTTTTATGAGAGGATTTATAAACTGAATAATTTTCTCTCTTATTTAATCCTGACATACAGGATCATGGGCCACGGATAAGGACATTCATAATGGACTGAGGTGTTGTGTGATTGTTCCATTTTTGAGTAAAGGAAGAAGACTGCAGCAATCAGTTCCTTGTAAGAAACAAAATTAATAGAATCCATTATGTATTTAATTAAGAACTGTTTGCGTCTTCAGGGAGGACAAAGATTAATTTAAGTAACTAATAAAAATTTTCAACCTTCATAACTTTAAGCTAAAAATTAAATTTAGAAGAAACCTGTGTGGAGAAATAGCACTGTGTGTTGGAAGTGACTGCCTCTGAGCCACAGGAGAAGTCAAACTGCACAATGTTCTGTGGTATGTAAGTGGCCCACATAGTTACATAGCAATATATATCAATAATGAAACAGTCTAGGAAATTTCATGAAGGAGTAGGACAAGATTAGTGAAATAAATAAAATAGAAAAATATAAAATCAGACATTTTCACACCTCAACATTTTTGTCCAAGTTGGAAAGGGAATGCAGAGTGAGATTCAGGAAGCCTAGCAACTACTAAACATGTGCAAAATGCACATCCAAAACACCTTCTGCAATCTATTTCTGTGAAAAAGTGCACAGAAAATATTGAGCTACCAACTGCTGCTATTCATGGGCGGGAGGAGAAGTCACCAAACACACCAACCTTCTTCCAGCAGTGGCCAACAGCAAGTCTGCAGAGGAGCATTTCAGGTGAGGTAAATACAACATGAATCTACCTGGAATACTTGCTCTGTGCTCTGATCAGCACTGCTGGCACTTCCTGAGCCCACACTAACATTAACAGCAGGGCAATGGCAGTAATCCTTAAAAATTGAATTTCAGGCAGCAGGAAGAGACAGTACAGGCATTACATACACATCTATGCAACTACCATCTATAGAGTGCATAGAAAGTGTATTCAGAGATTGTGAATGTTCAGTGTTCATTTCACAAAAAACAAACCAAAACAACCCTCCCCCTGCATCTCTCTGACCATGCAAACACCATGATATGTTTCGAAAATGGGATCTTGTTTTTAATCCGTAGGTTTTTCAAGTATGAGCTTGGGAAGAAAACACCATCAGGTGCATTTTATCCGCTAACAAAAGCAAATGGTTTTGTCTGTGTGGTCACCCCACAGACAAAAATCTAATGGCAGTGTTCAGCCATTCTGTAGCAAATGAAGAGCTACTGGGAAGGCTTTTATCAGCAGATCATATGAGAAACCAAACCAGTGTCAAAATTTAGAGCAGAGAAACAAGATTAAGGGTCTTGTTCCTACCTGCTTACAGTTAGAAAAGTCAAGTGTCAGAGGGTAATCCTCATCCAAAAGATGAAACACATTCTAAGTTGTTTTTTTGTCAAGATTTCTGAAATTAAAAAAAAAAAAAAAGGTGGTGTGGGAAATAAAACTCAATCTAGAATTACTTCTGATGCAGGAAAAAACCCAGGGTGTGACTGCATAAAGGATCACCCACTTTAGGTGACACTGCCAGCCAATTTCCTTCCCTGTTACATCACCACTAGGTTCCTTATTAAGCTCATGTCTTTAAAAGTCACCCTCAAAGGCCCCATGGCATCAAAATAGTTTGGTTTACTAACATCAAACTATGAAGAAATTAAAAAAATAAAATTTCCCAGTAAATCAGATTAAAAGGTGTAATCTGTGGAAGTTTTTCATTTAAGACTTGGATAATAAATTCTTCTGGTGTAATGGTGCCACCAGCAGATAATAGTTAGAACTGGTTTTAGTTGTAAAACCCAGACAGGAGTACAAATATCTCTATATAGGTTTTTTAAGCTTCCAAGAATGAATCCTTTAACTTCAATATTTTTATAAGAACATGGAGCTAAAAATTGGTTCTAAATGTGAATTATTGGTACATAAAACTTCGGATTCCTAATTCTCTGTGTAAATTTCTTATGTGTTCCTCCATGATTTATAAAGACAGGGAAGTGTTTGGGACAGCGTGGGGGTTTTCCCACAGTAGGAACAGGTGATTTTTCATGCCTGAACAACTGACAAACACTGGAACAGGAACAACAGCATTAAACTCTGATAACTGAATTACTGGAACTCTTCAGTTTTGTCTATGGGAACACTGATCTGATAAACACTGAATATCTCAGTGGAGCAACTCCTTTTGTCCATGGAGATCCAGGACTCTTGTCCCTTCTGTTGCAGAGGGAGAACTGAGAGCACATATTTCTCCAGCCACTGCAGTGTTGACATTCCCAATGTTACTGTCACCTTTCTACCTATAGCACCTTCTTTACATTGGTCACTTCTCATTCATATTTACTTAGCAGGTTTAGGAATTTGGAATATAGTTACACTGGGAAGAAGTCCTTGCCATGCAGGTATGGATTTCCTTTCAGAAAAAGAACTGGGAGTGAGATCACAGTGGCAGCAGTGTCACTGAACTAAACTCAGCTGCCCTGAGAAGAGTCACTCCAGACTGAAACACAAATAGAGTAACACGAGAACCAGATCAGCTCTCAGCAAGATCATTTAACACAAGTCTTCCATCGGCTGATTTACAGACATGGAATACAAGAATATTTGTAGGAAACACACATATTCTGCAATTCTTTACAGCCACAGCCTCTCCCTGTGTTGCTCTCAAGTTTAATGGAGCTAATCTGGAGCACTCCTGGCAGCCCTGCAGGGCCCCCAGCACTCAAACCCACAGCTGAAAGTCACTGTCCCCCGTTGTGCATTCACACTATTGCACCTGCATATTTTATTTCACACACAAAAGGTCAAAAGCTTGCCAGCAGGCTGCCTGCCTTCTCAGACACACAATGCGTGCAGAAAAATAACTCCAAGGAGCTGCTTGCTGTAATTTCCTGCAATTTAAGACTATTTATTTTTAAAACTTTTGCTGCCAACCTCCCCATCTGACTGTCACACTCTTGCTGAATTTTACCATCAGAACATAGTAATTTATTAGAGATCAAATCCAACCGGTTATTTGACTGTCTTGGTTTTAAATACTACTCAGCCTTTTTAGGCCTTTTAGCTCTGAATCCTTCGGGCTCTCTATAATTAATGTTCCTTTAGCAGAGGCAGTGAGGGGACTGGTTGTGCACAGTTAACCCTTTGCTGAGACCAACACAAAACCACAGCAAGGGGCTGTGTTGGCAAAGAGGTCACCACGAAGGTTCCGCTGAATTCCTTCTACTTTTTTGCACTTGGAAATTAATCTTTCATACAAGTGGGCTGAGTATAGCCACCACCTACCCACATGATTAGAAACTGGTCTGTGCCTGCCAATGTTAATTAACAGATGGGGGGGGTCACACCCACACATATGGCATTTTGGGAGAGACTGGAACTCCCATAAAGCTTTTGTGGCAGCTGAAGGGATTTGAGATGGGAGAAGGGGAATGACCAAGGATAAGGCTGAATATTTGCAGTGTCAGGTATGTATATGGGGGCTGTAATGGTAGCAGAGAAGGAAACACATACATGAGAACCAGGGATAAGCCAGCATGGAGTATTTGAGCCAGACACGGTGCTGGTAGGTGATCATTTCACCTGAGAGAGCACCAGAAGAGAATAATAAGGATGCCCAGCATTGAGCACACTGATTTTCCCCTCCAAATTTGACCCAAAAAAATGAAGCTTTTCTGCTACTGAAAAAGTGATGGATTAGGGCCTGGATCTACTTGACTGGGGAGCTGGTCTGTGGAAAAGGACCAGAGAGTCCTGGTGGCCAACAAGCTCAATATGAGTGACCAGTGAGCTGCTGTGGCAGAGAGACAAGGGGATGCTGGGCTGCATCCATAGGGGCATCACCAGCAGAGATAAAGAAGTTATTATCCCACTCGATTCAGCACTTGTCAGGCCTCACCTGGAACACTGTTCAGGAGTTTTGGTCCCTGCTATACAAAAAAAATGTGGAAAGGCTGAAGAGGGTCCAGAGAAGGGCCACAAAGATGATCAAAGAACTGGGAAGTTGCCATGTGAGGAAAGGCTGAAAGCACTGGCTTTGCTCAGCCTTGAGAAAAGAAGGCGTAGGGAGACCTCCTCGCCACGTTCCACTATTTGAAGGGTAGCTACAAAGAAGATGGAAACTCCCTTTTTACAAGGAGTCACATGGAAGAGACAAGCAGTAATGGGTACAAATTACTGCTGGGGAGATTCTGCTTGGACACAAGAGGGAAATTTTTCCAAATGAGAACAATCAGGCGTTGGAACAATCTCCCCTAGGGAAGTGATGGATTCCCCAAAGTTGGACACATTTAAAATTCAGCTGGACAGGGTGCTGGGCCATCTTATCAAGGCTGTGCTTTTGTCTAGGAAGGTTGGACCAGATGATCCTTGAGGACCTTTCCAACCTGGTATTCTATGGCTCTATGAAAAATATTTATGAGAAAATATTGAATTTATTCCTACATTGAAAGATGATCTCCTGTGCTCTTTAGGTCAATATTATCGTAGCCCAGAGAAGGTCAAATAGCAGATATTTGGCAAGAAGTAAAAACCATTGCACAGTAAAAGTAAGCCAATAATGAACATATTTTCCTTTAAATTTTAACATCTTGTTATCATACTTTTTTTCTCCAGCAATGTGACCTATGCCATGAATAGCAAAAAAATATAACCTAGCATAGGAAAACAACAATATTAATCAAGGTCCACTCTCAGATATATATTGTTGCTAGTGAGTATTTCATAGTTTAGGAGGGCTGAATTTGACCTCAGAACATTCCAGTGATCCGCTGCAAAACAAAATCACAGAAAAATTACTATATCTGATATTTATTTATTAAAAATTCTAACTGCAACTGGAATTCTGAAGGGGCTGCCCTAAGAAAGCTTCGTCCTTTCTGGGTGAACTATTTAAGGCAGTATCCTTGACTGAACTTCCAGCATTTTAGCTAATTTGACCATGTTTGTCTTCCACCCAAAGCACTCCCAGCAAAAATAGTTGCCAGAGCTCCTGTGCAGCAGTTGTCTCAAGAACTCTGTTTTTTGCAGTTCTCTTATGCTGTATTTTAAGCAGATCTTTTCCCAAGTCTCTTATCAAATAGCTTTTAGTAGTGACAGATGTGTTTGGTGTAAGCCTGTTAGTTTCCCACGAGCAGGAGCTTTTGGAGAGACTTTCAAGAGCATATTTGAATTAAAGAAACTAAATTAATCATAAATATCAAGATCTATGGTGGGCACGAATAAGTGACAAAAGGCATAAATAAGATAACCATAATATCAGACTGCTATTGAACAAATACAAAAAATGTAAAATTCTATTCTGAACTACATGTTTGTTATTTCAAAGGAATTTCAACCAAAGTAATCAGGGAATCATTCCATTTTACAGATTGCATGCATATTCTACTGTACTAAGTGGAGTCTGAAACCTACAAACAATTTGTACTCATCTAATTATAAATGTACTAATCTATGTTGGCACAATTTTTCTTATGACTATGTTAGTACCTACTTATTTCTTAGCAGTAAAGACAAGTTTATATTAATACTTGCATGAGAGTTATGTGATGTAAATCACTATGTCTGATACCACAGCCTTTATCAGCGTGGAAAGTCACAGCAATTTCACTGAATATAAAAGAAACTTGACTGAATAAACTGTAGCAGGAGAACAAAGTTTAATTATTATAGTATCTACACCAGGATGTAGTTCAGGGACGGGTACTTGTCTTCTCTATCACACTTGCTTGGAGTTGGTACAGAAAAATCCAGGAAGGAGGAAATAACAGCAGACTGAAAAAGACCAAAGTAGTTTCCAGAAAACGTTATTCTCCCCTTGCCTTTGTCTAAATGTTGGTATAAAGGAACATGCCCCAACATGCAAACCAGCCCCAGAGAGTATCGGAGAGGAACAAGCCTTTGTTTAGAGCAACACCAGGTTACCCCGCACTTCTTCATTCTGTCAGCTTCTGGTAACCATAGAAAACTGATACAGGACACACAGAGCCTGAATGGTGAATGAAAATGTCTGTTAATAAACAGGATCATGTGTAATGCTGGATGCTCACTCACCTCCTCACTAATGGCCGGGGAATCACAATCCTTTATGTAGTTTTGACAGAAAACGAACACTGTAACTTCTTTCAAAAACAAACATTTTGCTTCCAATCCCTTGGACCTCTGCTAAAAAAAAAAAAAAAAATGGAAGAAAATTTCCCTATGGGCAAAGAAACAGTCTATTAAAATAGGAAGTGTTCTGTGGTATAGACAACATTCAAACACAGTTGTTTGAGGTAAAAAACCACAACATAATCTTTATATTTGAGTTAGTTCCTGCCATTTCAACTCCCTACTGAGCACGACCTCTGTTTGATGTTTCTCATTCTTCATATAATTAAACTCTAAGAGCCAAGGGCTGACTGATTGATAATGGTGTTACTTATTTTCCCAGTTTTCAATCAGCAATGCAACCACAAAGCTTTTGGATTTTAGTTCTGCTCAGTAAGAAGCATAAGGCTGGCTTGGTTTCGTAACATTACAAAGAAACATGAAATGATGTCATTATTTTTGTACCTTTTATAAGCTTGGAACAGAAAGTTTATCTACACTGCAAAGAACAGGCTGCTGTCAATGATCAATACTGTTTACAATTTCTTTCTAAACGCACAGTCATAAAAAATTGAGTCATATTCAAAAGAAAAGGACATTCTTAACAGCTAAGCACCATGGTAAATGTAAATAAATATACTTATGTGCCCAGTTTGTGCTGATTCCCAGGCTAGATGAGTGTCCCAGGGAGCGTGGGCTAGAAGGGAACAAATTTCATCACTTCCTCACTTCCTTGCTAATGGTCTCCATATCATGCAGCACAAGGACTTACGTAAATTACTTCTTAATTAAGCAAGAGTACACATGTATTTAGGGAAGATATATTTCCTCAAGTCAGAGCACTTAAAAAACAACAAAAAAATTCAGTTTCCAAAAATAAGGATTTGATCATGAATGTCATTATCGCAAAATCTTAGAGGGGATTTTTCTGGTTTTGTAAACAGCCACAGAACAGCCTGAATTCTGAAAATTAAAAATTAATCTTTGATCAATGATTTCAGTGGACATCACATGAAAGAGCTTTGCCTACACCCATTAAATAGAGGGTAGTTGCTTTCACACACAGTGCACTCACAAACAGGTTGGAGTACACAAGATTTTGTTCACCTGGAAACACCACTGGGTACCACAGCACCACCCAACCCTGCACAGACCGAGCCACTGATGCTTCTGAAAGTTATATTTATATTTTATTGCATTTTCAGACGTATAAATAACCTCAAACTCCTTATGTTTTCTAGGAAATCCAAATGGTTTCACCTTCCTCTCATCTACAAGTTTAAGAAACTAGGGCCCCAATATCTAAAATTGCTACCTAGTTGTTATAAGGCTCTTAATTTTGAGTTTTACATCAGAATAGCTGAGTTTTAATTTAACAGCAAGTACTGATAATCTGAGAAATTTTACATCCTTTCATTGCTTCTGATTCCCCACTATAATTCGCATCCTAATATTTTAGCACTGCTGATTTCTGGGCCTTGTGAAGAGCTAATTTTGTGGCAGGCCTGTTGCTTGTATCTGTTACTGTTCACTCTCCATCAGAAAAGCTTTTTGTATTAAGTTGTAAAGAAGTCACTGGACAAACATAAAAAAATGAATCAATCACTGTAAGAAAAAGATTCACTTTCAAGTTAAATATTATGAATTATGTATATTCATTCATTCATGCTGCTTATTGATATTTGTTGTGAAGTAACAACAGCTTGTGTATTCATCAAAGGATTTAACACTAAATGGCAATTTTATGTTTAAATCACAATTACTCCTCTGTTTCAGAATGGGGCTATTTCCTGTTCATCTGCCAACAGGAGAAAACATGGCTGGATTAAGGAAAAAAGAGAACTTTCTCCACTTATATCTCATGAAGGAACTTTCCTGATTTAAAGCACAGGATGAAGTTCACTTCCAAGTATATATTTACCAACAGAGTCACTGCCTGATGCTTTGTGACGGGAGCTGCATCCTCAGGGTGCAATTACAGCAATTATCTGGATGGATCTTCTCATCAGTGACCTTTGACTCATCTCCTACAAACTGTCAGTCTTCATCATCAGATGGGGAAAGCAGAGTATTGTTTCGACTCAATCAGCTGCTCCTGAGAAGGAGAAAACCCCACATTAGGGCAGCCTGGCTGCCCACAGTGACCTCCTGCAGCCAGCCTGCATCTGCCAGGCGAGGGGAGCCCGGCAGGAACAGCAGGTCCCTCCTGGGCTGTTCTCCCGGCAGGATGGAGCCGGCAGCACCTCCACACGCTCCTGCATTCCTTAGGCACTGCAAGAGAAGCAGGAATAAATCTTTTTGGATTCAAAGTATTCTCATCATCTTTGTTGGTTTTGTGTCGGGTTTTGGAAGTTTGCCCCAAAACCCTCTGTCTCACTTCGCATTCAACTGGAATGAACTCGCTGAACCAACTGAACTGACTATAAAATTATACCTATGCAAAGATGGAGCAGTCTTACCTTAACACTGTTATGACATTTATTATCACACAATTTTTACTGAAGTAAAACTCCTGTATAAGTTTTGTCAGAGGGCATGGCCAGGAGGGTACAGCCCATGTGAAATTAAACTATTTAAATTCACAGTCAGTAATGCTAAATAATGAAGGGATAAATGACTCAGTTCAAACAGTAAGACATTTAAAATGGAATTGAAAAATACCAACTATAAACAGTTTTATAACTTTCACTGTGCAGTGAAACAACTGATGACTGACTATAACAGAAAAACAAAATATCACTTTTGCCTTAAAGGGAGAAGAGCTTAATTCTCTCAGCATACAGTTCTTCCAGAAAAAGGATGGCAGTTCCAAGGCTCAATTTTAATGACCATTAGCTGCTACCTACCATTTAATTAGTTGATAATAAAAGCAAGGCTCTTTCTTATCAAAGCAATCAGCAGTGTCACTCCTTTGCATTCCTCCCATTAGCTGCAAATGTTGTTATATGGACAGGGCAGGGATAAAACCAACAACAGACAATCTGGGAAAAAACCTCCAAAGCGAAAAATAAACAAAATCATTTCCAGAGGTAACTCAGTCAATCACCAAAGGAGAAAGAAATTGACACTTCATTGTCAAGTGTCAATTCAAAGGGAAAACAGATTGAACCAAAACTGTCCAAAAATGCTTTACCATTTTGAAACACTCACATCCCCCAATGCCAGACAGAGCCCAGCTGTTTCTGTGACTAACTTCAAACAATAGCTGGGCTGTTTAAAAGCTCAGCAACAGGGAATGATGTTTGCCTGAAGACATACTGTATTAATGTAAATTGCTTTCAAATGCACGTTCAGTTTCTTAAACAAAACAAAAAGTAGATATGAAACTGTGAGAGTGGAAGTTACTGTTAGAGCCATATATAACCCTGTCAGCCATAATTCAGTCATACATTAGGGACCACATGGAGGGAGCTTGCATTCAGGGGGAAGGACAGCAAAAGGGGCCTCTATTTCTGTAAAAGGAAAGTGTTATTCATTTTACTCTTCCTACTTCAGAAAGGTCTTAAGACTATGGAACCTGTGTCTCCTCTATGAACCTTCCAATCGCCATCAGACAAAAACCTCCGTATTTCCTCCTTATGGGATGCTCCACACTCATGCCCATGGCTGTTAGTCATGCTGCCAGAGTGCCTTCATATCATCTTAAGCACTGACCTTTAAGAAATTATAAATGTTATTTCAGCTTTAATATTCTGATTCTAGTGTCTCTGGAAGTGATTAACAGCACTGGCTTTATGTCTTCAGGTCCTTGCCTATTTGCTCACCACCTTCTGCTAATGTAACTTAATCATTACACGCTGCAACACCCCAGGTTTCTATTTCTAGTTCAGTGAAATTAAACTAGTAATGAGCAGCAGCATACTGTATCATCAGTGGGCTTCATTGCTCCTGAAGGCAAAAGGATTAAATCACAGATTAATTTTGTTCTGTGTATCATCTTTCTCATCTGTACAATGGGGACAACACAGCTATAGTTGAGAGAAAGTAAGGCTTCCTCACAACAACAATTACATTCCCATCTGTTAATTTTTTGTCAGTTATCTTTGCAGTGTAGTTGTGAGATTGTTAAATAACCAAATTTGTGTAGCTAACAAAAAAGTGATCATGGCAAAGATCTTCAGTAGACGGTGCCGACAGACAGCAGACATGTTTGCCTAATCCAGACTTGGTAATCAGCAAAAAGATTTGAAAGACAGGAAAAAGATTAGTTTGGATACAAAGGAGAGGATGGCAGGAACGTTACGATGACAGTTCAAGAACATTTCTTGGAACATTCACAAAAATGGAAATCAGCTGGAAATTCACCATTTCCTCATCTACTCTACCAGAATAATGCTTAGACGATGAGTAAAGACCATCTCATGGTAAAATCTTACATCACAGCATGAAAGGACCCAGTGTTGTGGTGATGCTGACTGTGCACCGTTCCCACACTGTTGTGTCAACACTTCACTTGGAGAACACATAAAAGAATTCTACTGGGTTTGACAAGTGCACCCTTTATCAAAGGGCCAGATCACTCCTCGTGGCCTGTGTGCACACTTCACCTCACCTTAAAGGACTTCTAAAATTTGTCTAACAAATCTGTTGCTTGTTAAAAGCCGTAAAACCTCTTTAGGTAAGGATTTCTTAGATAAGCAGCTGAAATTATCAATAAGCAATAACTTTACTGATACGTTAAAATCTTTTATCAGTACCAGAAAATATATTAGCATGCCCCTAACGTATATTAATTGCATGTTAACTGCACCTGCCTTGCACTGGGGGCACACACCTGCCAACTCAGCCAAGTAAAGCAGAGCTGAAGGCAAACACAGCAAGGCACACGCAGGGACGAAGGGGTGTCACAGCCAATGGACGTGGAGGGACCGGCCGTCCAGCTGAGCCTGTGCCAGCCCCAGTGGAGACAAATTCCCATTCCAGGAGCAACAAGGCAGTCCCATCCCACCCCAGCTGGGATTCACAGAATATGTTGACTTGGAAGGGACCCACAAGGATCATCGAGTCCAACCCTTAGCCCTGCACAGGCCCATCCCCAAGAGTCACACCATGTGTCTGAGAGTGTCATCCAAACCCTCCTGGAGCTCTGGCAGCCTTGGTGCTGTGCCCGCTGCCCTGGGGAGCCTGGTCAGTGCCCGACCACCCTCTGGGGGAAGAACCTTTTCCTGATATCCAACCTGGGTCCTGGCCCTGGTCCCCATAGAGCAGAGCTCAGTCTTGCCCTTCCTCTGCCCCTCTCGAGGAAGTTGTAACTGCAGTGAGGTCTCCCCTCAGTCTCCTCCAGTTGAACACACCAAGTGCCCTCAGACCCTCCTCACACGGCTTCCCCCCAAGGCCCTTCCCCATCTCCGTTTCTCTCCTTTGGATGCTCTCTAATAGCTCCAGCAGAAGCCAGGTGTGTACAACCCATCCTCTTTCCCGGCAGGGGCGACTACACTTTGTGGTGACACAAGGACTTGTTCGCAACAAAGAGCTCTTTTTACATCGCCTTGACACGCACGGAGCGCCCCAGGACCGGGACGGAGCGACCGAGGCAGCGATTCCCGGCCGTGACCCCGCACTGCCCCCTGCGGGCACCGCCGGGAACGGCCGCTCCCCAAATCCTCCCGCAGGAACATCCACGGCCTCGGCTCCTCTCCCCCACCTCCTCGGGGCACAGTTTCACCTCGCGGGGGAAACCTGGAAAGCAAGCTTCCCCTTCTTTCCCAAATAACTCAATTATCTGAGAACGCTGTTAGAGAATACTATAGAATACTTCAGTCTTATCTGTTTCATGACATGAATAATTCCTGTATATTTAGCAACTCCTCCAAAATTACTAAATTAAAATATTTAAAAAACTGGAATCTGTTCAGAATATGTATTGCTTTAAAAGATATTAATACACGCATACTTGCCTAAATATATGAATAATATAATTAAATCTTTGTAAAACATCAATCTGAATAATGACAAAAATATTTGTATTTGCATAGTTATGCAAATACTTAATCATGAAGAACAATCACCGTTTGCTGTTATAAAGCACGAGACCACGAGGAATGACTCCTGAAGAGGTCAAACCATTCTTTCTTGATTCCCAAAAGGATGCATTTCCAGCTTCTAACTACTGAAAAAATAATTTTGCAAGTTCAGATATAAATATATCTTTTATTACTACATTCATATTCCACTTCATGTAGTCTGATTCTTATATGTCGCTACAGAATGTGCCAGCTTTGTTATTAACAACTATTAAATGAATAATATATATTCATAAAATTCATCAAGTAATTTAAACAACTCTGCTGCTTAGATTTTATAACATCAATGGAAACAGCACAACAAGAATAAAGTGAACAATATTATTTAATCAATTATCATGGACAAAAGTATTCTTAAGTCCTGCTAAGAACAAATGAGCTTACTAAAACTTTACCACTGTGAAAACAGAAACAAACCAATAAATATGTACCGTTATAACTCAAATAACTGTAATGGAAAAACAAAGCCAGTGACAAATTTTGATGAATTCAAGCACTCTGACTTCTCAGTGTTTGCCAAAACACTACAAAACTGAACGAGGTTTCTGTCACCTAAATGGTAATTCCTGTCCATGTATTTTTCACAGAAATGCTTTTTCACAAAATTGTGTTTTAGCATCATGAATTCTATTAGAAGATAAAGTGTCTGCAGAAAGGAGGTTCAGTAAATGTTCCTTGCATTAAAAAATCACTGCCTTTCATGTGCTCACCCCAGCAAAGCATAAACCATCTGAAGTTCGTGCAGCTCTCAGTGATATAGAGCTACTGAGGCAGAACTTTGCCTCAGATCAATCTGTAATTCTGTGAGTAAGGCTGAAGAAAAATGAAATGCAAGGTGAAACAAACCTATCCATTTTTTAATAAATTACTCCGAAAATAGCTATTTTTTTCTCATTCTGTTATCACATTTATGCAATAAAACAGGCAAAGGTTCCCTATAATTTTCACACTTTGGCAGTGGTATTTAGGCTACACAGCAGAAATTGCAGCAAGAAGAAATATGAGCACAGAGAGGCTTCAACAGCTTTCAACCAGCACCTTTTCCAACTTTCTAACTGGAGGTAGTTCCACACTTTGAAATGGTCAGTTACAACCACTGAGAACAAGCAAGATCAGTCTGTTTGTGAGTTATTTGTCCATCATGTTGAGAATCCATTTCACAAATTGCTTCTGTTTTGTCTTCTCTCAGAGCTGCTGTTTCTATCCCATCTAAAACAGGAACAATCTCACTGGCACAATGTTCATTTTTCATCTTGGAATGATTTCAGGGCAACTTTGAGGAAAAAAAGAATTAAATATTGTGATGATTAACCAGAAAGACAAGTAAATCTTTCAATAAATTTAACAAATATGCAGTTTAATTTAGTGGAGAAAACACTGCCAATATGTACCAACATCTTTTACACTTTATTTGGGGAATGAATCTATCTTAGGTCAAATATTACATTACAAGCCACGTTACTGAGTATGGTATTCTCATCAGAGGAAAACTAAGCATTATTTAACCGGGAATTTAATTATCATATGCATCCTTTTTCTTTTTTATTAGCGAAAGCAAATCATTGACAACACCAGTCTCACAAGTTGTCTCTTGTAAAGCCACATATAGGATCCCACAGGCCCCTTCAAGTTGTGCAGGAAGTGGACACTGATACATAAAAACTTGCAAACATCAACTTGGGGGAAAAACCTTCTGAAACAGCACAGACATTTCTAATATTTGTGTGAGTCAATTTATGAACTGAGTATTTGCATGAAAAACATCTAAAAATACATTATCATAGCTCTAGAAAAATCAAGCTTTCAGATGAAGATATTTGCAAGATACCAAAAAGAAGCTGTTTCCATGTAGGAAAACATTAATAACAGCAAAATCTAATTACTGCAAAAACATAAACACTGCAGCTGTAACACTTCTCTCTAACCATACCATTACAGCCTCACCAGTGAAAACAGAAGTGTCAATGCTAATGTAAACTCAGCTGCTGATATATATTCATTAGATTCAGAAAAGCTCCAACATTTCTTCTCCTCACACTATGTCAGATTTTCTCTCAGTGTCACTGGCCACGAATCAGTGTAGATACAACCTGATACATCAAAAGGTAAGGTTTTGGGACACCTAGGCCAAAGATGTATCTGCATTCTTATCCATTACTCCATAAAAATCACCTGAGGAATCCTATCAAGGAGACTATTATGGCTTTCAAACACCATCTGGGAAGCACAGGGGCAAATGGGATATTCTGCTCAGGCAAAGCTACTTTTTGGCCATGGTGGCCCTGAAGGTGACCTTGGAAACGCACAACCAGCTCTCACCCTGCAACAGTGCAGAGACTGAAGTGACAGAATAAACACTCAGTGCTCCAGAGCTACCCACAAAGAGCAGCACTGAGTAATTATGGGTGATTTTCTGACTCTACAGATGTGCTGGACCAAGAGCTTCATAAATGGGCCTGCTCATCTTTGCAGTGTGAGAGAGGCCATTTAAATCAGTAACATTTGATTATTATTTGATCACTACCTGGTCCAAGTATGACAAAAAGGTGGTGAACAATTTCTTTATTAAGATGTACTAGACCTTTTGTGGTTAACAGGCAATCTGAGCCCTGAAAGCGAAAAGGTTTTAATCCGGTCTGTATTAAAGCAATGTCTTATAAATCATGAGCTCTCAAGAAATCTCACCAGGCCTCAGCTCAAGGATGGGTCTCATTCTCCTTTATAAAGGCAAAGGGAAATTGCAAAAGGGAAAAGAAAACCATATATGTAAGCACTGCTAAGTAGGGAGTTTAGGAACTCGTTTGGAGCAGGGGAACAGCCCAGAATGGGCACCTGAGCAATGACCCAATACAGATGACAAGAATTTCTGACACACAGAAAACCCTATTCTGAAGTATTCTTCCACTGTTAGCTTCACTATGAAACAGTAATTAAACAGCAGGGAAGACTCACTGCCTTAACCTTTTAGTCTTGAATCTAATTTGCATGATTAAATTCTAACTTACTTGCTGATTACCTTCTGACTTAACACGCTTGGGGTTCTCCTGGATTTTATTTTTCTCCTTGCTTCTTTTTCTGGGTGCAGCAGTTTCTGTCCTCCCCAATCCACAATTTTCAGCATGCTTACGCATATTTTTCTGTCAGCATAATGAAGAATAAATATATGAATCAGATATTAATCTATGTAAGCAACTTAACACACACAAAACAAATACGGCTCTGACAGACAAATTTTGGAATGCTAAGTGGAAGACTGACTTAGTTAACAACATTCATAAAACTCCTGAAGATTTTCCAGAATATGTATTAAAATTCTACTTTAAAGGAATGTTGCCATTCGGTGGGTATAAAATAAAATTTATAATTTTCTGGTTCCTGGATAAGCAATAAAGTTTTACATATAAAATCTGTCTGTGGAAAAAAGGTTACACTTACTTTAAAGTGTGCACAGTTAACTCAAAATGAGAAATATGCTCTCATTGCATATGGTTTTGAAGTGGGCAGGGACACCTTCCACTAGCCCAGGTTGCTCCAAGCCCTGTCCAACCTGGCCTTGGACACTTCCAGGGATGGGGCAGCCACAGCTTCTCTGGGCAGCCTGTGCCAGGGCCTCCCCACCCTCACAGTAGATTTTATTTTCTAATATCCAGTCTAAACCTACTGTCAGTTTAAGGCCATTCCCCCTTGTCCTGTCACTACATGCTCTTGTAAATAGTCCCTTGTGCCAATACAATCTGCAATACTTTCTAAAGGTAACTCCACTGAGATCCCTTAAAGGAAGTATCTTACCCTGCCCTTATCTATCTTTGCCCTTACCACATTTAGGGCATTCATAAACTGTGGGATTAACACAACAGTCCTGGTGCTTCCGAAAGGGAAGAGTGAGGAGCTGCTTCCATCAACAGCTTGTGCTGCAGCACGAGCAAGTGGAGGGCTTCTCACCAGTATGGGTTTGTTTATGTGCAATTCAGCACAAAAATATCTGTAACATTACTACCCAGCTCTGTGACACATGTACAAACAACTCTCACAGGCACCAGAAAAGTGTTAGGGTGTTGCACAGACTCCTTATTTATCCTCCACTGTGAGCAGATGCTGAAGAACACACTGGGATACTGCTCCCCCGTGGAGAAGGTCAGAGGTTTTCCTCCTAACTTTATTAAGGATTGCTGAGAAAATAACCAGACCAGAGTAATGATACATTCCACCATATCAAAGCCAAAGCTCTCCTAAATATCCTAAATGTACTCTTTAAAATTCAGCTTTCAGTTCAGACTGCATTCATTCTGCGTCACTGCTGAAAATCACATTTCAGGCTCAAATGCTGTATTTTGTTCTTATCAGGACATCACCAAAAGTGATTGCTCTTACTTGATACTTCTAAGCAGTTCATGTACAAAAGATTTATCAAGAATACTTTTCTTGATAAAAAGATTTCATTTTCACTGTTTATTTGTGAACAATTTATCCTGGAAATAAATATAACTACGCTATTTCAGTCAGACCGCAGGCACAAAAGCTTTTATTCTCTTCAGGTAAATATAACCCCAAAGCCAACCACACCTTGCCAAACCACCAACTGAGTAAGCAGTATTTTCTCAGGGAATTTAAATACCTGATTACACGTGTAGCTGCACTGAGCACATTTGAATCCTTTTCCTCCTCTGTGAGTCTTCTTGTGCTGAAGAAAAGCGTAGCGTTCGTGAAAAACTGCCTCACAGGCACTGCACTTAATGGCCTCCTCCATGTAGGAGTGAAGATTTCGCAAGTGGACACCTGAACAGTTTTCCAAAACAATTCATTTTAACAGCAAGCTTTTGATTTCCACCATTTGGACTAAAAGAAGGACTGTTTACATCCCTGAGTAATGCAAACACAAAAGAACCTTCAGTGCTCTCTCCAGTAAAATAGCCAAATCAGTTTAAGACAACTAAAGTTGCAGCAAGGTGGTGTAACTTTCCATAGAAATCAATCCTGTTGATTTCAATGAAAATTGCTTAACAAACCACTTTCAAAAATTCCAGTAACCCCCTGCATTAGTCTGTATGCAACAATTCATTGAAAAATGTTACCCAAAGTAGTATTTACAATATAAAAGTGAACACTGCAAAAATACATGAAGAAATGGTATGTATGTAAATAATAATTCCACTTCTACCTTCAAATATTTACCGTATTTCAGTTGGATCTTTATTTGAAAACATAAATAGATTCTAAAGGCATTTTGTATGCTTAAGTATTTCTTTGATATATAGCTTTTTCATATATTTCTGGAAACTTAAAATTTTATACAGGTTTTGTAGTTACTCGTCAGCTCTATTGCCTCAAACATTTCTTACGGAAAGACAGAAGGTCACAGTGCCACAGGTATTGAGCTAAAGAAAAAGCTAAATATCTTTGCTACTTTACATTTTAAACAAATTAAAACATCAACCACAAGATGTCACCACATCTCCTTGCAGGAGGAACTTACCTGTAAAACATAAATACATTTTCCACAGAAATATTTTGTGATCGTATGAAGTCAAATATAACATATCTGGTGAAATTTTACCTTTACTCATCTCTAAGTTTCATTTTCAGTTTTTTCCTTCAAACTCACCCAAATCGCTTTTTCGGGAAATAAGGGTACTGCAGTGTGGACACTGGTGTTTTGGGACGTTTTCTCCGTGCTTCTGTAACATATGGATTTTCATGGTACCGCTTTGAGTGAATCTGGCCCGGCAAACACAACATTCATAGCGTTTTTCTCCTATTAAAAAGAAATTAAAATAACATGTGCTTAGAAGGTCTAGTCATTTGATACAAGTGCAAATTCCCACAGACCTCAACATGTTCTAACAGCAACAGTCTCCACACCGACCAAAAGTTACTATTAGTTGACAATGCACAAATGGCTAAATAACTTTCCCTAAGTTTGGACAACTGATTACAACACAAAATTTGGGCTTCCAGAATCTACAAGTCAAAATTGTCTCAAGATATGAACCAATGAGGGATAAGTGGGGATATTTGGAAGATTTGATTCAAACCACACTGTCACACTCTGAAACAAACTAAAGCATCGACTATAAGACACATTATATATCATAACTGAGCTAAGTTAAACCCTGAAATACAGGATAGGTACCAACTGCCTTCTCAGAAGACTTGCACATTACAGAGCTGTGACTGGAACACACTGCTTTCAATGTTTAAGCAATTTAATCCTTTTGACCAAATTAGTTGCTACCAGTCTGGGGCCACAGAAATGTCCATGTTTTGAACAGACATTTAAAAATCTCCCATCAGACACACTCCATATAAAATCAAATAATCGAGAAATAAAAGTGACAACTTGATCCACAGAAAACAACAGCACATAAAGGAAATATTTTCCTAATATAAAAGAAGTTCAGGAAGAGCAGCAAGACTAACTAATAGCTAGATCTCCAATAGCCAAATCCAGAACATTTAAAGAGAACATGTTTTTCACACGTTTTTACTCAAAATCACAAATTAAAAAAGGACTAATTTAGAGTCTGAAATGATATCATTCTAACCCTATGAATGCTAAGGGCCTAAGGCCATAGACTTGATCATTCCAGAGTCCTACCTGTATGAGTTAACATGTGCCTTTTCAGTTTATAGGCATCTTTGCTGGCATAACTGCAAAGGTCACAGGGATAGGGACGCTCTCCTGTGTGGGAACGAATGTGTCGTCTCATTTTGCTGGCCTAACATAAAAATCAGAGATTTGCTAAAGCAACACCTACATTAGAGACATAATCAATTAAAATATAAGAAATTTTACATAATACACCCATTGCAATTTAAAATATTGCAATTTAAAATATTGCATTAATCCCAAAATTAGCGCTCTCACATCCATATTCCTCCCCGTTTTTCCTGCACAATCAGCCTGCTGTGGTTTTGGGCAACACTTTACTCTTTCCCAGATGGTCTTATTTCCATGTTTAGTGTCCACATTAGAAGAAATTTTATAGTAAGAACATAAAAGCTAGCATTTTATAAAGAGGATACCTACTACTCTCACACTACTTGGACATACCAAACATAAAATTCTTTGAAAATACTCAGGAAAATAAATGAAAGACCAAACTCATTAACCAAAGTCTATTCACCTTCAAGTCCCAATGCTGCAAAGTTTATTTCATTCTACTTTGTTCTACTGTTCTGATCTGTTCTACATAAATATTGTAGGTATGCAAATGGGAGTTACCAAATGTTCAATTCCTCCATTTATAAACATATTTAAGGAATTCACTGACAGATCCATTCAAATCTACAACACTATTCAAATAAAATTAAACATGACTGCCAACCTTTGCTATACAAAAATCAAACAATTTGCATGGCAGTACTACAGAGCTCCTTCTGCTTTCCTCATTCAGGTAAAGCTCACAGGAATGAGAGTTCTGGAAGAGTAATGAGTGCTGAATAGTTCCTTATTGAAACAAGAGAAAGAATAGAATAATTTAAAATAAACTGTCAGGGTTTTTAAAGAAGCAAGCTATCCAAAATCTATTTAATAAGGTAAGGTGCATGGAATAAAGCTAAGGCTTGCTTATACCTTCAGATCTGGACACAGCACATAAAAAATTCAGACAGTGAATATCCACTAAACTGTGACAGTGATTCAATCAGAGCTGACTGTGATTCAATCACAGGTGCATTTCTGAAAGCCTGTTTTTAACAAGTGAACCCTTAAGCAGACTCTTCGTTTTTTTATTTCTTGATTAAGAAAATTTCAGTTCTGAAAAGAAAACCAAACATCATCAAGTATATAAACACAACATATGACCTTTATTTTAGACATCAGCTAGTATTGCCCCACATGAAGTGTAAAGGAAGAGGATCAAATTCACACAAACACATTGTCTGGCAGCAGTTTCAGCATAATAAAAATGTCCTCAAACTGGTTTTAAAAAGCTAAATGATTGTACTTACTTCTACACTGGAGTATTCACATATCGTGCACTTGAAAGGTTTTTCTAAGGTGTGTTTGTACCGCCTGTGTCGTGAAAGCTCACCCCTGGTCACAAATGCTGTATCACAGTCACTGCACTTATAGGGTTTGGTCCCTGCAAGAACACAACATTAGAATTTTATTTAACACCAATATTCACAATTTTTTAATAGAACCTTTCCTGATTTTCTGATTTTTTATACACAAGAAATCATAGAATGGTTTGGGATGGAAGGGACCTTAAAGACCATCTTGTACCAAATGCCCTCCACTAGACCAGGTTGCCCAATGCCCCACCCAACCTGACTTTGAACATTTCAAGGGATGGGGCATCCACAGGTTCTCTGAACAACGTGCTCCAGTGTCTCACCCTTCTCATAGTAAAGAATTTCTTCAATATATATGTACAATATAAGTTTATAATAAACACAATTTATCACTTTGCTTCATATGTTTATACAGCAAAACGAAAACATCACAGAACATTCTACTATGCATATAGGAATCAGGCACAACTGAAGTCATACTCACTTGCCAAAAATTTTTAGAATGGTATTTAATAAAATAAACAAACACATACACAGAGAGTTACTAACAACAGACAACGTCTTTTCAGCATGGAACACCAAACAAAATCAGAGAATCTTCCGAGTACAAAATGATCACAGCTCTAAGGCAAAGTCATTTGCCTGTTAATTCAGTTTTGCAGACAGTGTGTAAAATGAAGTATTTTCGAGCATTAGACACCTGTATGTGTGTTCACATGGTTGTGCAGGAGCGTTGCTGTACGAAAAGCCTTCGGGCAGAGGTGACACAAGTAACGTTTCTCATCAGAATGGGTTCTCAAGTGACGCTTCAGATTTGACAATCTGGCTGAGGTGAATGAACAGAAACAACAGCTGAAACCTTCTTTTTCTCCTGTTGGAACAAAGACATATTTAGACTGTACAAGCCACAAAATAATGACTTTACATTTTCAAAAAATACCAAAATACCAATTTCAACAGAGTCCCTCTACTTTAGGTAAAAATACTTCATACTTCTACATCAAAGGACTTTGTTAAGACTTGAGTGATTTGCCCCAAAAACAGTGCTATACGTTAGTGATACAGTTTAGAATCTAATCTCAGGAAACCTAACTCCTAACCTAGCTCTCACCTCCAAGACAGGATGAGACTTCTTCTCTCAATATCATCATTAAGACATGGTTCATCAAGGCACTTACAACCTGTGCAACACACTTCTTGAGGGCAACTGTGTAATTAGTACTAAGGAAGCTTATTCAAAGATTTGGAAATGGCAGCTTAAGCTATTCTCAGCTTTCTGGTAGTCCTGAATCTGTAAAGTGTATATAAAAAAATCATGATGTAAAAGCCTCTTTAGAATTACTAGTTGAATTTGAGGGAAAAAAAAAAAGAATCAATTGCTTGAAGAAGTCATAGAATAAAGTTCATGGCACAACAGAAATTAATTTTTTTTGAGAGTAACAAGATTAAATGCACAACACTTTCAGTTATGAAGAAGATTTGAAACTGTGAAATGGCAAATACGTCATATTTGAGGAGTCTTTCCAGAACAGTTGTCTCAGCTCCCAAGTGCACTCTCTGTAATGTTTTTCATGCTGAGACCAAAATGCATTTCATACAATGCTTTATACCACACAGAGATGTGCAGATGACACTTCAGTAACAGCAAACAAAACCACTTTATTGTCATTTATCCATTGTGGATTCATGCCCACACAAAAGAACATTGTTAGCTTTGTTAAAGCTGCTCAAATGTGCTTCCTATAAGGGCTGTAACTAAAACATGGGACATTAACAATTTGTACAATTTCCATAAACAACCTCAGCCAAGATACCTTAACATCCAGATGCTACAACACACACGTTTACAGACTCAACATCACTGATGTCATCCAACTTTTCCAGCACACACACACAGTTTCTAGGGAAACAGATGCTTATCTTTTCCCTTCCAAGTCAGTCCTTAACTTCTGCAACGTACGTTCACATTTCTAAAACTTTAAATCAGCCATTTTCTGTCACTTTTATTTAGGTTCTGGGAAAGGCTTTGCTGACAGGTATTGTTTGATACTTGCCGACCACCCTCTGCCAGCAACGTGGAACAATTCTAAGCTCATCCATAAACCCTCAAAAAAGCTCATTTTCAAGCTGAATGAGTGAATTAAGAGACTAAATAAATTACTAGGTTTATTCAAAGGCATTTATACAATATTAACTTTGAAATCTCCCTGGAGGTTTCACATACCACATACTGTTCAAAAGACCATTAATTTCTAAATGCCATCCAAAATGTCTCTCCTGACATCAGCCTGAACAAGATCTTCTAACGCTTAAGGCTGAAAGGTATTTTTTCTTCTTCCAAATTTCCACAGAATGTTAAGACTTAACCTAACCTAAACTCAACAATTACCACTGTATTTAATATAAAATTTCAGCCTCACTTCAAAATCTCACCAAACATACATTATCTAAAAATGAACTACAAACATTGTTAACGTTTTACCTTTTTTCTGACGTGGTGCACAAGCCTGAAATTTTAGATTCTTGGAATTTTTTACAACTGTTTGTTCTGATGCAGTTGCATATTCCTGCTCTTTACTTTCATTACACAACTCTGACAAATTTTCACTGGCTTTGCAGCTTTGGCTCTTTTTTTCCCCAACTGTGGAAAAAAGTTTCTTTCCTTCCCCCTCTTCAGATGGGCTCAGCTGCTGGATGTTATTTTCAAACGCAATGGCATCATTATCTCTGTCAATCTAATTTAAAAAAGAAAATGTTTTACAACTTTCTCAATCAACGGCAGTCACTAGTGGCAAATCAACTGAGCAGTCAACAAAAGACAAGCTACTAATTCATCTTGATTTTCAGGCTTAAATGTGATGGACAAAACTGCAACAAAAAATTTGCATTTAGCATACAAGAGTTTAACTGGGAAGTGAAAAATTACTAAAATTGAGCCCTACCTCTTCAAAATTTTATGTAAAATTTCAGAGTGTCATGTAAAGATTACTGAGAACACAAACCCCTGTATCTTAATTTTTCAAAAAGATTTTAAATTCCACTTTAGTACATCTACCTTTTAAAAGAAAACAAGAAGTATGCTCTCAGTTTTTTATCAAATATAGGACTTCTGCAGCCTAATTGTAATGCTTTCTTTGTCATAAGGCAATTACAGGGTTGTGATATGTCTTGCATTAGCTAAATTAAATATGACCTACCTCAGAACTTATCTAGTGCTGCATGAATTTTAAAAGAATAAAAATAATATTTTATTATAAAACCAACAGTTGGAACAGAATAAATAGCAGTGTTTGCATGTCCTTTTAATAAAATTAATTTCAAATGAAACCCTATTACACACCCAGCTTTAACAACGACACTGCAGTATTGAACTAACTGAATTATAGAGAAGGGAAACTGTGTAATGCTACTTAAGAGATCGAGGCTGTCAAACCAAATAGTACCAAACTGGTGCACTGAATTAAAAACTTGTCTGAATTTCAACAAGTTAGTTATCTAGTCTAAAGGTTTAGCTTGTCTTTTAAAAAATGGGATGAGATTATAAAAAGCTGTACAAAGGACTGGACACTTAGAACCGGATCGGTGTGATAGTAGGAGTTAACAGGTAACATATCTTCACTTGTACCTCCATCCGGAGCCTGTCTACTGGTTTCTCAGTTGCCTTGCTTTCTGAACTCTTTTCTTGCCCTTCCTCTTGCAGAACATGAATCTGTGCCAGCTCTAGGTCATAGAACACGCAGATCCCTTCCCGCAGGGTGAGAGCCATGCCCTGGGACACGCTGTGCACCACGGCCTGTCCCTGCCCCGGCAGCACCACTGCCCCGGCCAGCGCTGCCATGGGCAGGGGCCTGCCGGGCTCCCTCCTCCTCCTCCTCCGCCCTCACACACTCTGCGAGCAGGGCCCGTGTTGTTCACCCTCCTGAGGAGACAGGCACCGCTCTGGGGGACAGGAGCCCCCGCCCGCACTCGGGCCACTGCCACCGCTGCGCTCCTTCGCTCGGCTTTGCCCGGCCCCACCACGCTCTTCTGTGCTGCCGTCCGTGGTTTCACCGCAGCCCTAAGGCCTCGCACGGTGCTGAGCGAACCTGTTCGAAAGGCAACGTTAAACACGAGGGCAAACCACGGGCGTTCGGGACAAGCCCCCGCTCTGCCTCGCACAGCAGCCCCCGCACGCTGCCCGTCCCGCTCCCCGCCTCTCGCAGCCTCCGGCCGGCTCTCGCCCCTCAGCCTCTGCCGCTCCTCGTCCGGAGGAGAGGAGCTCCCCCGCCACAAGGCACCTCACGGCCCGCCGCGGGCGGTCCCCCCTCCGCCCTCCACCCCCACAACGGAGAAGAGGCTCAGCGGCCCGTTGAGCACCTCAGCATGGCGGCCCTGCCCTCCCTGCGCCGCTCCCTCAGCTGCAGGGGGAAGCCCACCTGTGGGCAGCTGCTCCCGTGTGAGACAGCTGGTTCTCACCTCTAATTCTTCAGGAGGCACAAAGCCCTGAAGTGGGTGCACCAGCAGAGCTTTGCCCGTCTGTGCATGGGGTGCCCAGTGCTCAGCAAAGAGCCCGTCCCCTCACAGTGAGAGCACAGCAGGGCCTGTAGGAGCAGCTGCCATTTTGCCACCCTCGAGCTCTAAATGAAGATCTCTCCGTCTTAATTGCAGGCCCTTAACCTCCTGCTCCCACTTGGCTGGAGACCACGGGGCTGAGCTCAGCTGGTTTCCCCACTTGCAAAATCTCTGGAGTACTTCCCATGTCTCCCTGACGGAAACCCTTCAGCCGGGTGCCGTGGAGCTGAGTGGTGCTGAAGGGCTGCCTGACGCTGCTGCGGCGGCGGCTCCCACCCAGGAGCTGAAGTGTTGTACAAAACTGGCTCAAGTGGGCTTGCAGAGCCAGTGGAGCGATATATAAGCATCATTACACTGTACTTTAGGCCAGGATTGGGTATTCAATGAGAGCAAGTTCAAAAGAGTTCTCCAGAGGTGTTGTAAAAATGTCTTTGAGGTAAACTTGGGCGATTTGAGAGACTTAACGTTGAATCTTGCATACCCTTCTAGACTAGTGATTTCCAACCATCAAGTGTTTTATGAGGCCCACTTACTATGAATACTCTATTACAGTGCAAAGGACAGATTTGGAGCTTTACCTCTAAATATTAGCTCAGTGTGTTGCAGGTGCACGCATTGTAGTACATTACAAAGGGACTGCAGCCCAGTGTGGTCCAGATCCTGTTAAACTGAATTACTGAACACTAGTCAAAGCCCCAAACCCACTGATGGCATTTCTTGCCTGTGGAAGTAACACAGTAAAACTGGCATTTGTGAAATATCCATAGCACAAAAGGAGCACACCCCATGGCCTTTCAAGCTGTACCCTCAGATGAGGTGGGGTCATGCCCAAAGCCATTATATTTTGTGTTTCTGAGCACAGTTAACACCACTGGGTACCTAGGAACCACACATTCCCTTTTCCATGGAATTTTTCAGGCTTATTATTCCTATTTCTGTGTGGTAGGTACCTGGGATAGCAGGGCTATATAGCACCATTGGAGAAGCTGGTGAGTCTGATTCCTGCAAAGGATGTAGCTGTGAAAAGTACATTAGTGGGTCCACTGTAATTAGTTGTAAGAATGAAAAATTAAACTCTTCACATCTTGAAAAAGCATGATTTTAGATCATTGGACCTTATCCTCAGAGAGAGCAACTGAAAATCCCATAAATATCCTTGACAACAACTACTCCTATCCACTGCAGAATCTTAAATGCAAAAATAATATCAAATTTTTTACATTTAACATCAGCAAGTTAGTCATAACTATTCTGCTACTTGTAATCAACAAAATTCCAAAGCAATTATTTGAGGTTGAATATGTGTTCCAGCAATGTAGGGCTGATATTTTAGTTAGACACCACATTATTCATCATCCATGAATCTCTGGGCTCTCAAAACTAAAGAACACGATGCAGAGTAAATAATATATTCTCATAATTATGCTGCCAGTAACTGTGGCCAGAGACTTTACTTCTTACACATTTCTGAATCTTTTCAAGTTGCTACATATATTGTACAATTATTATAGTTGAAGGGTACTGTAGGAAAAAAGTTGTTATAATAATACACTCCTCTTTAGGTCATTTTAATGAGGTTTTCTGCACTTCAACAGTCATCAGCTTCCAAGAGCTGTCCTGCCTTGCACTTCTGCATTATTAATACCAGCACCATCCGTGCAGCTACACTAAAGGTCTGTCATTATTTCCATTATTAACTGATATTTTAAAGGCTTTATAACTCAAACACAGAATAGCCCTTCAGTTCATTTTTTTTGGTTGAATTTAAAGGAATCACTTGGATCAGCAAGCTGCAAATTCAACCAGTTTCTGATTAGGTTTTGACACACTAGAGGTTAACAGCTCCATAATGGCCATTATGGCCTGTTGTGTGTACAGTCTCCAGTTACCACTGCTGCTGCATTGTCTATCTCTAGCTGCAATCAAGCTTCTACCCACTCCTCTGGGAGTCTGGTTCTTTCTAACACATCAACAGTCTGCCTGAAAAATCTATCATGAAAAGAATAGAGAGCCATTTTATTTTTAAAGTCATAATTATACTTTGGGGGGTAAACATTCAGTATGAATTATTGTTTGTTTAGGAGTAGTTTATAAGGAATATAAGGAATTTAATGTAGGCACATTTTCTTGTGCTAAAGTAATGTTGCATAAAGGAACAAAATTCGGCCACAAAATTGCAGATAAATTGCTGATAAGAATCTACCAGTGCATGAAAATGAATACATGGACAACTGAAATCCTCAATCAGCAGAGTAAATTTTACCCTTGACAGCACTAAGGAAACACAGTGAACTTTGTTCTGATCTGTGGTTTTCTACCCAAGTATAAACAGTGCGGCTGATTTTTGAAAAGAGTAAAATATTGGGTTATCTGTTCAGATTGTCAGTCTTAAATCTGAATAACCCTTTTTATAATATTTAGGACATTTAATGCTTGTTAGGTGGAGCTTTCTAAAATGCTCCATTAGCATGTACATAAAGCATATTTGACCTTGAAGGTAGTTCTAAGTTCCCTTTCCTTACTGTATTTCAGAAAATCACTTTGGATGACTGCAGAGGCTGTTTAACAAGCCTCTACCGTGATGCTTTGCACCTCTATCACAGGTTCTAAATTACAGTGCTCTGATGCCAATGGAAGGATTGCCATCAATTTAACTGGGTTTGGAATTAGGCCCAGAATAGATAACTACGATAAGAAATGACGGTGTGATTTATTTACACATTCTTGACCTGTCCACAAAATGCAGAGTAAATCAAGACTGCCGTAGTGCCTTTGGAAGAGAAAAGGAAAAAAAATAAAAAGGAAAAAAAAGAGGGAGACGAAAGCAAAAAAACCCCTGAAACAAATAGGCCCCAGTTTAACCTCCAATGCTCGTAATTGTTTCATTTGTGATACTCTGTCTTGTGGTTGAGAACTCCATTCTTCTGCAGAACATGACTCCTGTTAGTCTATGAGAAAACCCAGTCTTTGTTGTGACTTATTTTGACAGCTTTAATATCATTTTCCACCTGGCATCTGGAAAGTTTTCCATTTTCACTTTCCTCCAATGTCTCACTTTTGTTTCCAAGTCTGTGTCGCGTTCGCACCGCACCTGTCAGAGTGGTGTCTGTGCCTTAACACCGCTCTGCAAACACACACGCCTTTGCTTTGCTCTTGCACCAGGGACAATCGCTACCTTCATCACCTGTTTTGCAGTGAGATATTGCCCCTCTTCATAATGACAGCAGGAGATAACCTCTTTCACACCGTCACCTGTTTCAGGGAAAGCGAGTTTACTTTTATCGTCTTCTAATTCATCTGGCTCCTTTAAACACTGTTCAGTTCTTGAAGCTGCAGTCACGAAACGGTTGAAATATTTTCTGGTGCTGTTGTCAATTGTACCTTCAGTGTCCCACTTTCACAGAGATGAAGCATTTCTTCAGAGACCACCAAATATCCTAATTAAAAAAAAAACAACACAGCACTTCAACTAATGAGTGAGATTAAAAAAAGAAAGATGCTATTCTAAGCAACTGAAAGTTGCAGATTCAGAATTAACTCAGTGCTTCAGTGCTGGCCTGGAAGATTCTCAGGAGAAAATATACAGTCTGATCACTTGAAAAGAAGGATAGTATTAAAATAGTTTAGATTTTTTTCCCTTTTTTTTTTTTTTGTTTTGTTCTGTTTGTTTATTTGATTGTTTTTTGTTTTGCCTCCCATACCTCTGACTCTGAGATGGGAGCTACAGCTTATTCTAGAAGACATCATTTAGCATTCAGATCTGACTTGGATTTCTTGTTTGCCCCAAAAAACACAATTCTCTGCTCCCCATCTCTACAATCCTATAAAAGTTACTCAGACCTCAGACCGAGGAACATCAGAACATGCAGCCTACTGGTTTCCTTATTGCCCAAAGCAAAGGGAAGATGGGAGCATAGCAAAGCAAAGACAGATGGAAATCATCGTGGAGGGGATTGATTGGCTGGTGTCTAGGCAGGCTATTAATTACCACTTAGTGCAAAGAGGAGGGTGAGGAGGGCACAGAGCTGTCTGGGGCACAGTGCTGGGACAGTTCATGAACAATCAGCTAAATATGGGCTGTGCCCAAGGCATGGGAAAGGCTGGGCTTTGCTCTCCCTCCGATGCTCACCTTGACTTTGAGAAGACAAATCATCTCTTTAAACAGCAGTGATTCTTGTAGCAGAACCAAACCAACTTCTGTTAAGTTAAAAGACTTAATACTTTCAAGTGTTGTCTATGTGCTTAAAATCCTGCTCCAGACTGTAAATTATTATAATTATATAGCATGACAAAAAAAACCAAGACAAAATAGTGTACAGATGTGGGATATATAAAAGGGGAAGTATTTAACATAAGCTTACTGGAGCTGAAAGTACCAAGGATGATTGATTGTTCAGACACAAGCCAGGGAAGTGGTCTAAAAATTATTAACCATAATTGTAATTTGTCTATTAACTGTTTAATCTAACATTATGATATATTTAGAAACAATCATGCCATCCAGTAATGCACCGTTTGCTGCTTGTGGCAAACAGCAGAGCTGCGTGCCTGGGTCTGTTTGGAAGAAGGATGTTTATTGGGAAGGACATTACTTCTTCCATTTCAAAAGAAATTAGTGTGGTTATACAGTTTAATACACCTCAGTGATTTCCACTGTTTTTACAGAATACTCTTTAATCTAAGAGATAGCAAAGAAAGTTTTAAAGACAACTCCTCTTAGTCAGTTATTAAAGTTTTCTGTTGCTGTTTGTGCAAGGGTTGAAGAGTCAAAAGCTTAAAAAGGCAGAAAGTTTTCCTCTTGTTTTGACTAAACTGGGGGAAACGTGCTAGAGCTGTGCAGAATTTGATTGCCAAACACAAAGAGAAAATACACAGTGAGAAACGATAGTAAAGGTTTAACCCAGCTGATGTAAGAAACAAACTCCAAGGATGCCCATGTTTCCTTCTTCTATCACATTGTTAATCTTTAATCAGAAAAACAGTTCAGAGAACAGCTCTTTGTGCACAGCTGAACAGACACCAAACATTGGAAGTTAATTGGATCACGGAGAATGGGACTCTTGAATCATTGCCCTAATGAATCTATGAGTAAGATGTACAACCCAAAGGAGTTCAAATTCTGCTTCCACGTGGAAATGCAGCAAGTAGACATTAAACCTTGCAGAATCAGCAGTAAGGAGGCAGTTAGTGGGTTCAGAAGAGCAGTGGGTTCCCATGCACTTTTTTCCCAGCTCAGATAACAAATTGTCTTGGGTGCTGAACTTTCAAGGAGTCCAAATCAAGATTCTTAACTGAAAAATCTGAAGAAATCAAGAAAATGTAAGGGCATATTTAAAGACATGTATATTAGTCTCACTTCACTGAACAGTGGGTGATTTAGTCCTTGATATTTATCAGCGGAGATACCTTAAATCTTAGTCTTCTCCACTGCTATAATGTCAAATCATCACGTAAAGACCCCATGACTCTCCATCAGGAACTGGTAACAGAAACATGGTATAGCAGGTTTTACATATTTTCCTCTAGTAAGAAACCAGGTTATCCTTATAGTCCTTGCAGTCTTTTTAAACAGCAGGATGAGGCAGTGCCTAGAAAGCAAACAAGAATAGCTAAGTGACAGTTTTGTGAATCATGGTTATTGTTCTGTTCAGAGTTGCCTCTACAAACAAAGTCTCTCGATCTGTCATTCATAGCCTTCTTTTGTTTAAGATCTCCTGGTCAGAGCCCATTCGTGCTTCACCCAAAATATCAAGGCCTTAGTGCCGTTTCAGAGCAAATACCTGAACTCTACAAGGTTAACAAGGGGGTGTTTTTTAAAATTTTATTTGAGGAATGCAAGTTGGTTGCTATTAATTTGTACATACTAGTTTAAGCTTATGTATAAGAAGCTGCTCTTTACCTAAACAGTACTCATATGCTTATGGATCATTCTGAGTCAGTAAATTTGGAGACAGTTAAAGTTGGTCAGTCAACAGGCACACGTACAGCAGTCAGAATTCTGTCCTCTTAAAAGCATAAGAAAAAAGTGTGATCTCCAGGGTCCAGCTGAACCCTTGATTTCTTTGCTGAATGTTGTTTGTAGCAATACTCATAATTGTGGCACTTGTCTCATAGGACCCATTTACAGTGACCAAGCAAAAGTGCTTTCGAAAAAAATCACATTGTTGTCCACCAGTGTTGCCTTATTCCTACTAGAATAGGAATACACTGTGATAAGTGTACAGTGTGTAGGACTGCACCTGACCTGTTAACACTTACATAAGAGTTTTCCAGTAAACACAGGCTCTGATGCAGGGATTATTAGTTTTTTTGCAATGTTGATTTTCCTGCAGCTGCCAGGTTCAAGAACCAAAAGGTATGTAGGTCTTGACATAGGCACATTTGCCCTCTGACCTTTTGGTGTAGTTTGGCTTTCATTTCTGCACAATCAGCTTTCCTATCCTGTTTGGCTTCCAGTGTTATATGATGCTTGAAATATTAATCAAAGATATTTTCTTGGGGAGTAAGGTATAGAAAAATGTCACTTGAAACAGAAAACACAGTTCAGCCTGAGTTGCTGCTTTTGTGTTCCTGTTAAAGGAGAAAACAGGTTACAGTATATGTTTTTAATTTCAAATAAGAACATACTACTTGTATTACAGTAACCTAGAGAGGACCCAGCAGGGACTATCTGTGGCACAGACATAAAAATAAGAAGAGATAATGATCATGTCTAATTAGGTTTTAAACTCCTCTAACCAGGAACTACAACCAAACTAGGAGAAGGCATAAGAACAGGGAGAAATCAGCATTATCACCTCCCAGCCCCCTTCCAGAGAGATGATAAAGGCTTAGGGATGTAAAGTTATGTGTCTAAAGTCAAACAGGAAATCCATGGCAGAGGAAGAAACAGAACCTAAACCTTAGAGTCTGCACCAACGCTTACTGGTTAAAGCCATCCTTCTTTAAGGAAGTCAGCTCATGAAGGACATACAGAACTGTGACCAGAGGGACAGTCTGCATGTAGCAAGGGACAAAAACATTGAGAGAGAACAAAGGAAAATGGAAGCATTTAAAGAAAGGAGAAAAAGCACATTGCACAGGTAGAGCTGGGTAGCCTTGAAATGACAACTGCCAACAGAGTCCTGCTAGCAAGCAAAGGATCACAGAGAATAATGAACAGCATACAAGAGGAAGAAGCAAGAGGTTGTCTTATCTTAGAAAAAAATAAACAAGCTTAGATTATAAAAGGTGCTCCTTAGGCCTGAGGAGGTGAATCTCTGTAAGGGCAGAGTTAGCAGAACCCTAGTTATCCACAGGAAGACAGAAGCCCTTGAAGAAGAGGTGCTTGAACGTGGGTGCAAGGATTTGTTGGTTACTCCTTCCCCAGGTAGGAAGCAGGGAGCCTCTGACAGCTGCAAACACACACCTCTGTGGTAAACAGATTTCACCCCAGCAAGGGTCACCGTTTTTATTTGCAAACTGAACCTCGGAGCCATCTGGGCTTTGTGTGACTGAGCAGAGCAGATGCTGCACAGGTGAAGGGAAACACAAACCTTATGCTGACTGTTTTCCACGGTGTTCAGTATGGTTTGTCCCTGTCTTTCCTAGCTGTGGTTCTGCTGTTCATCCAGCCAAAAAATTGCAGGAACTGTGCAAAAATCATAATTATGTTCCGGCTACTGTAAAGTCAGTCAAAGTCTTGGTAGGCCCAAATTCTCTGTGTGACTGTTAGACCTTCTGCAGTAGATGAGAAGAGCTCCCAAGCTGACAGGATTATACATAGCTGGCCACTGGTCAGGTGCCAATGGCTACAGAGCTCATTACTCACATATTCACACTGATAGGAGTTTTATGAAAGAAAGGACAGTATTCCTTACTGGCAATGTTTGGAAGTGTCAAGGTACCTCTCTAGCCAAGACTTCAGTTTTTTTTCTTACAGGAGAAAATGGAAAAGAGACCCCACCTCCACTGGTGACTATAACAGTGTCTCAGAGCCTGTAAAAGTGAGCTTAAAAATAAAGTAATACTAATAATAACAACAACAACTATTTTATCTGCCAAAAAAGAAGAATAACAAGCAAGAAACCGGTGTGCCCATGGTATGTCAACATTGTCATGTACTGTGGCACTACCAGGACTTTCTCTAAAATACAGCTCAGGATTGAGCACTTGAGCTGATATTAAACTAAGCATCAAAGGTTGGTGACTTTCTTCAGAGACCTTAAACATGCACCAATGCATGTTCCTGGCTGCCAAAATTTACTTCCATTTGTTTGAGAAATATTAGCTTGACTGTGGTCAAGCTGAAAATGCTGGACAGGCAGCAGTCTAATCAGGATAAATCTGGGTATTCTTTTCTGGTTTTCCATTCCTCTGCTATCAGAACAAGGCACTTAACTTTGAACACAGGCAAAAAAGTTACATCACCTTATGTAGGGAGCCACAAACATTATTATATCTTACAGTGTGCCCCAGACAAATACTGTATCATTTGGTGTTGGAAAGGAGGAGGTAAGAAGGAAAGTGCCGTGCTCCTGGTTTGCTGCTACCTGTTGTGCCTGCCCCCAAGGCTCAGGCTCAGGGTTCACACAGCACACGAGGAGAGGAGTGTGCAGCACGTGTGGCCAGAGCCCCCAGACCTCCTGCAGATGGGGCAGTGCCGAAGAACTGCCTGTAAGGAAAGGGGCTGTGAGGCAGAAATATCACACAGGGCCTGGGATAAACCCTTGGCTTGGTCACAGACTCTTTTGCAAGTGCAAGCAATTTGCACGGTTCACATTTTCCTCTGGAAGCTGAGAGAACAGTCCCTGCCCTGGTCTCTGTGAGCTGTTTGCTTGCAAGGGCTGCCCTTGGATCTGGGCTCTGTGGCACCCAGTCCAGCAGCAATTGCAGTGTGCTCACGGCAGGAAATAACAATCCAGAGGCAACGCTCTGCCCTTGGTAGAGTAGCTCAGAGAAAAAAAAAGCTACAGTTTTATAACAAAATACCCAAGTGACAAACTCTTTGGAGGTGATAGTATGTAGGATAATTAGCAATGGGAGGGGAGTAGAATTTCTGAGTATTATTATATGCCATTAACAACTTTCAGAGCTCATTGAGAGTGCTTTGTTGCACCGTGGTTTGTAGTGATGAGTTAAGCTTTCTAATGATGCTTTTTCTGAGCATCTAAGAACTTTTACATTTATTGCATTGACTTCCAGTAAGTCTATAAATCTAAGTGCTCAAAACCTCTATTTTGAACAGCCTGAATAGTGTCCATCAAAGCAAACATCCTAAAAACCCTCCTTTCAAGGCACTTGTTGAACACTATCATCTTGAAATGTCAGATTCACATGCATTTAAATGATTTGACAGCTTCCAAGAAGGCACCTGATGAGCATCACATTCAAGTGTCAAGAAGCACAGAGAAAAAGTGCCAAAAAAAGTTAAATCTGAAGAAATTGTATCAGCTATTAGATGAGCATTATAATGCAGTTACTACTAAAAAAGATTTCTCATTTAAATGGAAAATAAACTTTACATTCTAGACATTGTTTTTAAAGGCCTTACATTGCTCCAGACCACCTCCCATGTTTTTTACTAGTGAGATCTTCCAGAAACTGAATCCAGGCAGCAGACACACACTGGTGGTACTGGGTGAACACCTCAAGGCCACTGTAACTGAGCCATTGGAGGTGCTACTTCTAGGTTTGGGTTTTTTTGTGGGAGACACTGCGTGTTATGAAAATTCACTATCTCCTGCTAAAACCTTTAATGCCTTCTGTTGGCTGTCTAAAAGCTGAATCTCTAAATGAGAAGACTCCTGAAAAAAAATCTTGGCCCTGATTTGCATATGCTCCAGTTATTTCATTGCACCAAATACTGTGTGTGTTTTATATAGGGGCTGAGGCTTACTGTGTGTTTGTGATGTGCTTTGAGATCCTCTGATGGGAGGTGTTACCTAAATACAAGCAATTTGATGCTGAAGTGTCTAGAATTCCCAGTGGACATCTGCACTCGAGCCCTGCTGCCATCACAAATGAAAAACATTTGGAATCCTTAATGTGATTTTTAATGGACATATGTTCATAACACTGTGCCACCAATTTGGCATATTTAGTGTCTCCTCAAGAGAAGCCCACAGTTTGTATAGCAAGATTGTGGGAGGTTAGGATTGCAGTGTGAGAAAATTTGCACAACACCTGCCTGACTGTAATTTAATTGGCAGAAATTAATGCTCTGGGTTTGGGGATTTTTTCCTACTCTCAGAACCAGAGACACTAGGACTGATCCTGCTATATTGCACTGTTGTATTTAAGTTTTTATTCTGACTTTACTTGTGTTGCAATATGATCATTTTCTGATCCACGGTCTTCCTGACCACTGAGCATTGCTGGCTTACTCTCAGTTGTTATTTCTATGTACACTGACCTACCTGGCCAGCAGGAAGCACTCAGTAATTGTGTACTTCACTGAAAAAGGGCTCTGCTTAGTATTACTGAAGATTATACCCCATTTTATTTTTAATTAAGTACTTAACGATGTGTTTTAAAAGGAAAATATTTGGCTGAAATATTTCTGATCAGCAACATATATGTGGACTCTGAAGACAAACACCAGCACTGTTATTATTAAATTCTTTTTGGGTTTTACCTTTGCTTAGAGCAGAGCCCTATCTGGAAGAGTCTTTAGCACCTCTTATCTCACCGGATTTTTGTTTTCCTTTTGGAATGTTTGGCCTTGCAGTGCATCAAGGACAGCCCCTCTTACCTCACTGTTTTCTTCCCTTGTTTACAAAACATAATGAAAGGCTTTGCAAGAGAGAGAGATGATGCAGTTCCAGGAGGGGCGTTCCTGCAGGGGGAGGTTCAGCTCGGCAGTATTTTAGGCTTGCAGGGCAGGAGGCTGAGCTACAGTCGTGATCCCTGCTGCTCTGCCAGCCTGGCATTTCAGGGCTGGCAAGTCACTGCTGGCTGCCTCAGCGAGAGCCTTGCTGGAAACATCTCACTGGCTCACAGCCCTGAGCAGCATTGTGAACACCCTGTATGTAGGATACTCACATCAATTTTGTTGCTTTAAAGAGCTCCCAGAAACCTAACTAGGGTTCCCAGATTTCCTGTTCTGCGAACCACTGCTGACAATATTTTGCTTTCATGGTGAAAGACCCATCAACATAAAAAAATTGACAGGAAGATCAGCCTTTCTTTGTGGGCACGATGGTCTAAAATGGGATAGGGGAAGCTGAAGACAGGCAGGCAGAAAGAGAGGTAAGAGCTCAGAGTGTCTCAGGCCACACTAACCCTAAGAATTATAAAGTAGTAGTGGCTGTTGGTATCCTATACTGCCAGAACTGATGGAGATGTGGACTCATGTCTGTGTATGTACTCGTGCATACAGTGCATTGCACACATAGAACACAGTGTGCAGCCCTGTTTCTGAGCAGTTTCATGCCTTTTCTTCAAGTACTAATTCAAGGATGGGTTAATATTTTATGACCTCGCCCCCACAGAACTCCCAGTAAAATAAAACATAATATTTGAAAGAGGAGGTTAATTATTGAGGCAGTCACTGCAATAGAAAACAATTGTTTAGTTTGCAAGAGCCTAAAGCAAGGCATAAGTAAAAACTTCCTCTCTCACACTGAAGGAAACCCAACATTTAGATTTATATTGGGATTTTTTTTTTAGAATTTCATGGACAAAAACAAGACCTCTGGGCCTTGTGTATGTAGTGGCTATTCAGACCTGTCAGTGCACACTGTTGAACTTTATACTGGATCAGGCAATGTTGCCAAGGTGAGTAAACACTCCTTGGATGAGCCTCCACTTCACAGCCAACTAGCGAGCATCTGCCTGCAAAATGTGCCAACTGCACTTTGCCTCCGTGCGTGACCTTTGTGTTCCTGGTTCCAGAAACTCTTTGTACCCAACCTTTCCCACACGCCGAGCAGTTACGACGTTTTTGATCTGACAGTCCAACTGGGTCAAAGTTTGGTTAAACTGCTAAATTTTGTAACTGCTTCAAAACAGCAAACCCAGGGGCTAAGAACCTCCGCTTCCAGCATTCATTAATCAAGTCTGTTAAATGATTACCTCGTCAGGGCTGCTTTGTTGACAACTCTGCATGATGACAATGTCAGTGGCACTGTCCCAAGACACATCCAGTGGTGATGTAAAGGACAAGCCTCCCTCACCTCAACTAGTGGGATGGACACTACCACAAAGAATATTTAAGGAAGGAGGATGCGCCCTTGGAAAGCAGCGGTTGCAAGAGCTCTCCAAGGCACGCAACACGGCTCAACTGAAAGGGACAGCAAATCCTCTCTGACATCCAACTGCACCCTGCACAGACAGTAAGTAGAATGGCCTCTATTTTTTGCACCTTGAAATTCCCAATTAGTCAGATTCCCTACCTTGATTTTAAAGCACAATCAAGTCCATTACGAATTCTACCTTTGTGTTAAACCTGGTTATGAAGGTTTTGTGACATTGGTTAGAGCATGTGCTAACACACCCAATATATTTGATTTTAGATTTTGATCAGTATTTCAAAGGTGTCAACAAGATCCACTACAGCTTCAATAATGCCCCCACAGCTGAAAGCTGAGATGAACGTCATGCCCAAGGTTGTCCAGGGGGATTTGGAGAGCCTGTCTCCAGAAGCAAGGGATTTCATTGAAACTAATGCCAAGCTGTGCCAGCCTGAGAACATCCATATCTGTGATGGCTCGGAGGAAGAAAACAAAAAAATTCTGGACATCATGGTAGAACAAGGCATGATCAAGAAGCTGAGCAAGTATGAGAACTGGTAAGTAGCCTAAACTAAGTATCATCTCAGAATTGTAAAATGCATTCCCCATCCTGTTTACTTTAAAAACTCCTTATAACTCTTCAGTATTTGCCTTCTATGAACATTTTGGCACTGTAGCTTACATTGGTGAAATAATCAGGAAAAGCAAATTTTTTCCTCCAAAAATTAACATAAAGCATATTATTCAATTGGACTATCAACTGTTCATTGTCTCTATTGATTAGTTACATCAGGGAACTGAAATAATGTCATGAGAATTATGTAACTAATCATTAGCAATGGCTAAATATTATTTAGCAAATCTTCTTTTGAAGAATTCTACTATTTTAGTCAATTAGTTTATTCATCACATACTTTTTTGCGGCATTCAAATAGGTCTGTGGGTGTTCAAATATTATTCAGTACAGGCATTATTCATATCATGCCGATGAGCTTTGACTCTAATGTATTCAGCAAATACTTTTTTCAAATATTTCATCATTTCTCCCAACTAACTGAACATGAAAGGAGAATATTAACAACAAGTACGTACTCAGGAATTACATGCCGATCAAGAGATCTTCTTGGAAGAAATCTGCAAAGATTTTTTAATAACTAAGTGCAGGAATTTGGCAATCTGTTTGCAGACTATTTGGGAGAGAAAAGGGCAAGATTCACCAGATAAATTATTCATTGTTAATTATATGCTTAGCTGTAGTGATGATGGTTATGACAGCCCAAGTAGAACATTTTTATACTCGTAGAAAATTTCGATGCACAAAGGTGAAAATGTAAGACAATCCTCTCTATTGTAAATAGATGGCAAATATTCTTTAGAGGGGAAAAAGAATCTCCTTTAATAAACTCCTTCACTTTTAATCATCATGCTTATACTCAGTATTTCCTTTGTGATGCCTCTAACTTAAAGGACTACGCCAACCCACTAAGCAGGATTCTGATCCCACTGGTGCTTACACCAACACTTAAAGTACTTTGCTTGGCATCCACTGAGGCTGAGGCATCATATTGTGGTCCCCATACAAAATAACTTCACACTGATGAGAATGAGAATTAAATGAGATTAACTTTTCCCTGAAAGTTAGCAACAGAGAGTAAGGCTGAGATGAGAGGCAAAGGAGGATTAACATGTAACCAGAATTTCCTAGGCCATATAATTTGTTATTCCTACCAGAAAGTCTTAAAACAATATGTATGAGAGGATGCATCTGACTGATTTTTGAGATTGGCTGTTATACTGGCTCTGTTACTTTCAGTTTAGCCTTAAAAAGCATTGTACCCTTTTGTCCTAAACTGGTCCCATGGAAGGGTAAGAAGTGTTACATCAACAATTAAAGTCTAATTTTCTGGGTTTTGGTGAATTGCAGCTGGTTGGCTCTCACTGATCCAAGAGATGTGGCAAGAATTGAGAGCAAAACTGTCATCATCACTCAGGAACAGAGAGATACCACTCCGATGCCTAAAACTGGAACCAGCCAGCTGGGTCGCTGGATGTCTGAGGAAGATTTTGAGAAAGCCTTCAACACCAGGTTCCCAGGCTGCATGCAAGGTGGGCAAGAAAAAGATGAATAACACTGAATTTCTAGGATTGCAGAGGCACTTACAACTATTACTAGCTACTGTAATCTTTAAAGAATGATTTTAGCTGAATATTTATATTTAAGTTTATACCCCCCCTAATCACCTTGTTGGTTTCATGCACATCTTTATCATAGGCCCAAACACCTGGGCAAGGATAGTCCTCTGTCTCTTTCCAGTATTCTTTTCTTCCTAAAGAGGGGCAAAGTAAGGTATGAAAATTTCAGGTTCAGCAATTTACACCAGCAGAGAACTTGGCCTCCACCCGCCTTTACTCCTGGCTAGACAATCTGCCTGAACTGCTGCTTTCAGCATTTAAGATAAAAAGTCTTGCTACACAATTAGACAAACAGAAAGCTACAGCCTTGAAACATCATCAGAAGTACTCACAAGACAAACATCTTTTAAAGGAGTGAGAGACAACCTCCATGTTAATAAAGATTATTACAAAAGTTCCTTGTTTTGCTCTTTACCACATCTTGCTTCTCCTCATTTTCCAGGACGTACAATGTATGTCATCCCCTTCAGCATGGGGCCTATTGGGTCTCCTCTGTCCAAGATTGGGATCGAGCTGACAGATTCACCCTATGTGGTGGCCAGCATGAGGATCATGACACGGATGGGAACAGATGTTTTGAAAGCCCTGGGCAATGGGGAGTTCGTGAAATGCCTTCACTCGGTTGGATGTCCTCTACCACTGAAAGGTAAGAGCCATTAAAAACTGTCAGCCCTGGAAATTCCCACGGTGTGTTTTAGAGCTGACTGCATGTCCTCGGCACATGGGAGACCCTCACCATCAAACAAGATCAGGCTGGTTTGCACAGCAGCCCTAGGTTCAAAACTCAATTAAAGCAATCAAAGCTCACTGAGAGTTTCATGGAAAGGAGATTATTATCCATGGCAGTTACCAGGGATTTCCTTTGAAGCATCTGGTATGGGTTGCTGTCAGAGGCCCGATGCTGATGAAACAACAGTATGATCAGGCATGGAAATTGCTGCATTCATGAGTACAACATTCTGTTCTGCAGAACCATTAATCAACAACTGGCCGTGCAACCCGGAGTTAACGCTGATTGCTCATCTCCCGGATCGCAGGGAGATCATTTCGTTTGGCAGCGGCTACGGAGGAAACTCCTTACTGGGGAAGAAATGCTTTGCTCTCCGGATCGCCAGCAGGCTCGCCAAAGAGGAGGGCTGGCTCGCTGAGCACATGCTGGTAAGAGCCACTAAATCATGTATGTTTGAACAGCCCTTAAGCCCTAAATTAGCTCCACACAAATACATCACATCTCGCTGTGAAATTAGTCTCATCTGGATAGTCCTGTAACGTTAGATGTGAGTCTATCGCATGCCAGGCTTATGAGGAATAGAAAACTGCATGCCAGGCCAAGTACTAGACATTTTAAAACAGTACCTGTAATATAAACCAAGAAAGATTTGGAACTTCTGACAGTGGCTACTTTTGGGTAGACCCATGTACTTGAGCAGAGCCTAAACATTATCACTGGGCATCCACAAGTCTAATAGCAAAAGATTTATGCAAGTTTTCAAAATTGTCTTTCATTTTGTAAATGGTCTATGTGCTCAAAACCCTGCAAATATCAGATTTTCTAAATGAGTTCTGCCATATACCCTTCCTGCCTTTACTTTCTGCTGTCATTTAAACATTCTACTACTGTAAAATGCCACAGAAAAAAAGAATTTCCAAATCCATAAAAGAACAATCTCAGAAAAAATATCTGTGGACTCTGAGAAAAGCAGAAGTATCCATGCACTAAGTGCACACTTCACTCCACTTGGGCAGCCAAAAGAATATTGCCTGTTTTTCATCTGTCTCTGCAGAGAAACACAGCTATTTGTGGTCTGTGTATCTTTAATCAGCAAAATAAAGATAAATGTTTGAGGTATATATGTGCCTAACATTTTTAAAAAAGTATAAGAACTCCTTACAGATACTCTAACAGCAAGAAGACTCTTTGATTTAAAAAAAACCAGCTTGAGTTATTTATCAACTATATTATGTGGTACTTCTTCTGCAGGAACAAATTTGTGTAATTAAATATTTTATCATTACCACTTGCTGGGAGACAACTTTCAAAATGAAAAGTGCAAGAAAAAAGACCGTGTTTAACAGTTGCATTAATTTTTCAATAGATCCTGGGAATTACCAATCCAGAAGGTAAAAAGAAGTATTTTGCTGCAGCATTCCCTAGTGCATGCGGAAAAACTAACTTGGCCATGATGAACCCAAGCCTGCCGGGGTGGAAAATCGAGTGTGTGGGTGATGATATTGCCTGGATGAAATTTGATGAGCAAGGTATGGAAATATGGAATGTTTTACAGCCCAGTTCAGGTTGCTTTTAGGTGCGGTAAGACATGCTACAAAACTCCGGATGAGATTAAATCAGTATGATTTACTTATATTTTGTCATTTAACTTCCAGGCAACTTGAGGGCAATCAATCCAGAAAATGGCTTTTTTGGTGTCGCCCCTGGAACCTCAGTCAAAACAAACCCCAATGCTATCAAAACCATATTCAAGAACACCATCTTTACCAATGTAGCAGAAACCAGTGATGGAGGTGTCTACTGGGAAGGCATTGATGAGCCATTGCCACCTGGAGTAACAGTGACTTCATGGAAGAACAAGGATTGGACTCCAGATAATGGTAACCTGGCCCCCGTCACAGTCTCTCTTGGCTTTCTCTGCTGAATTCAAGTGAATTCTGCCATTATGACCTTTGTATTTATTGTATTCTGTGCAGGGGAACCTTGTGCTCATCCCAACTCGAGGTTCTGCTCTCCAGCCAAGCAGTGCCCCATCATGGACCCTGCATGGGAATCACCTGAAGGTGTGCCCATCGAAGGCATCATCTTTGGGGGCCGCAGACCTGCTGGTAAGAGAGGCAGCAGCCACATTTCAAAGCTGAAGTGCTGACCACGGAAGGGTTGAGATGCAACTGGACATAGACATAGCTTTTGTCCAACTTCTCCATGTTGGCCTTTGGCACATATGCTTCCAGCCACTGATATTTCAGTGTCTGAGTTGTTTGTTGTTAACACAAAGTAGGTAATAATAATAAAGGGCTGGAGAGAGATCAGGAGCCACAACCTGGGTAACAGACACACATAGCAAATTGCTATACTGGTCCCAGTTTGCTTATGGTTTAACTAGTTCAGATAGGAGATGGTTAGAGAAATGAACCAGTTTTAGATGGTTTACAGAAAAGGAAGTAAAATAACTTGTTCTGTTAAAGATCACCTGAAGTTGGAAAAGAAATAGAAGTAATGCTAAGTCTGTCTAATATCATGACCACAGGACCAGATTCTATTTCCACTAAAATCTGCTGGAGGTTCTGATGTCCCAGATATCGCACACTGAGCAACTAAACATGGATGTGTTCAGTAATCAGTAGCCAGTTTTGAAAACATTGATATAAACTTTGCTGTAGGAGAGCAGGAAATGAACGGATTAAAAAAACAGGAAAAAATAGAATACATTATCCAATAATGTGCATTCAGCAGTATCTCAGATAGCAAAACCTGTTATAAAAATGTTTCTGGACCTCTAATTACTGAAGTGATTTTGCTCTTTACAGGTGTGCCTCTTGTATATGAGGCCTTTAACTGGAAGCACGGAGTATTTGTAGGAGCATCTATGAGATCTGAAGCAACAGCAGCTGCTGAGCACAAAGGTAAATCAAAATTTAATCTGCCTACCTGTATTAAAAGCAGTGCCTTCTGGAGTGCCTGCTCTGTCCTCCCCCCCTTGCTCTTTCACATTTCAGTCTTGGCAGCTAATTTTGCAGCCTGTGCATTTTCACAATAGAAAATATTTGTGCTGGAATTAAAAGTCAAATTCTCTGTAAAAGTGAAATTAAGCAAAATAATCCTTTAGGTGGCAAGCATACAGAACAGGATACAGGCACAGGGTTGCCAGAAGCCTTGATAGAGAGTTCTTGTTACAGTCTGGGATAAATAAACTTAAATTTTCTCTTCTGCTAGAGCTCAACATAAATACACGAATGATGAAAGCCAGCTCTTGAGGATCTTCATTTAAGCTGCTTGACCTGAGATTTGAGAAATTTAATTTCCACTGATTACAAAAATTAATTTAATTTGTACCCTTTTTTGTACATCAAGGATAATGCCTGTATTGTTTCTTAAAGCTCTCCGGTTCAGTGCAGGAGGGTGGTGAAAGGACTGTGGGTATTAAACCCTGGGATGGTCTGACTCTGTGCTTTAGAAGGAATGTGCTATTTATTCCCTTATGTTCTCCATTTGTGTTTTGAACAGGCAAAATCATTATGCACGATCCATTTGCCATGAGGCCTTTCTTTGGCTACAACTTTGGCAAGTACTTGGCCCACTGGCTGAGCATGGCACAGCGTCCAGCTGCAAAACTACCAAGGATCTTTCATGTCAACTGGTTCCGGAAAGACAGCCAAGGGAAATTCCTGTGGCCTGGCTTCGGAGAGAATTCCCGTGTGCTGGAGTGGATGTTCAACAGAATTGAAGGGAAGGCCTCTGCCAAACCAACTGCCATAGGTTACATCCCTACTGACAGTGCTTTGAACTTGAAGGGTTTGAAAGATGTCAACTTGACCGAACTGTTTGATATCTCAAAAGAGTTCTGGGAAAAGGAGGTAGAAGAAATCAAACAATACTTTGAAGTGCAAGTTAATGCTGACCTTCCCTATGAAATAGAAAGGGAATTGCTTGCCTTAGAGATGAGGATAAAACAGCTGTAAGCTGATCAAAACTGCAATTATTTATCAATTCGCACGTACTAAGACAGGGCAAACACATTTTACCAAATCACCAAGAAGCATAACAGCACACTGATGGGCAGGGGGTTATAATGAAAGTAGGTCATAGCTTAGTTAGAATATAGGTACAGACATTCTAGAAGTAACTCCAGACCTAATGATTTATAACTGCATCAGTTGTTGTGAATAGGTGAGCAGCTGTGGGAATGGATGTGCACAGGGTCTTCAAACCCCTGATCTGTCACTTACCTGCACATAGAGCCATGATGTATGTAAATTATTTGCCTGGTTCTGCAGATACAATCCAAACCCATGCAGCCTTCAAGCTGTAGCACATTGTTTCCATCATAGAATCCTCAGGAGTCACAGACTCTACAGGAAAGAAAGAAAAAATTAGATGCTGTATATATGTATTGCCTAAACATATTTCATGGCTTAAATATTTTTTAGAAAAATGAAGTTGTAACTTCTATCAGAGTGAAAGATGACTTTATATTACTAATGCATATTTAAGATATTGCTATTATATATTACTCATGTTCCTGTGATTTCCAGATGTTTTGAATGGCTTGTTCTTAAACTATAAAATAAATGTTTATACAAAATATGATCTCATTTCCAGTATTCTTGCTCTTTATAAACTACATGCATATAAATTGAACCTCCTGTAAATACCTCAGCACAGGGAGAAGTTCACATGTGGAAGTTAGATGTTGACTAGAGTTGATCTGCTACTCCTAAGCCAACTAGTTTAAGCCCCATGCTGTCTTTGCAACTTTAATTTAAGCCAAAGGAATGATCCAGAAATTATGATACCAGCTGTGAGCAGTCATCCAGCTGGTGACGTACTCTCCATAACTGGGCATTGTTAGTTACTTCAGGCATTTATAAAATAAACCACCCTCTAGGAAAGCCCCATAATAGGACCTTGCTCATTTGTTAAAGTCATGGGATTTGTCTCTGTTCCACAGCACCTTGGCTTTTGCAAGAGTAACTAGTGCAGCTGTTGAAGTAAAGACAGTTTGGGAAGAGTTTTCTGGATTTGTTGAGACGCCTAAAGCCTTAGAGCTCAATGAAAATCAGGGTAGGAGCCTGTGCTGGCTTCCTTGTAGATCCAAGACACTAAAACCATCCCATATTCTCCCAATTAAAGGTGTCATTTATGTGCTTCCCACATCCCTGGCAGGTATCCTGCTTTTTCACTTTGAATGCTTGATCTCCCAAAACATAAGGCAAATATTTGCTTAGCAAAAAGAAAATCACTTACATTGTGTAATAAGCCTTTTTACAGCCCCCACTTCCTTGCAAAGCAAACAGTACCAAGGCTGGTCAACAGATGCCCTTCAAGGTTTGCTAGGAGAGGTCACATAGTCTGAGAAGGCTGTAACTACCTCCTGACTCCACGTTTAAGACTGAACACAAATATTATCAATTCTGAAGCAAATAATTCAGTGCAAATCAATAAGTAGGACACACAAAGAGCAGACAACAGAAAACTCTGAGAGAAGTGGAGGAGAGTGGAGCAGCCTCTGTAGAGATGATCATCAGTTGTGTTCAAAAACCACATCTGCATGGATCTGGGTCTCCTACAGGGTCATCTTTAGCATGTGTACTCTTGAGAGGGTGCCAAATGAAAAGAAAATTAAGATGGAAGACAGTAAATAAGTCAGAAGAAATGAGCCAAGGGAGACTGGAACATGCACTCCTCAGATTCAAGGACTACTATCAAGTGTATAAAATAAAGTTGTTAATGAAGTAATTCTATAAAAAACTGAGGAAAAACTTGGGCTGTTCCCAACTCATATGACAGTATTGGACTGGTATTTGGGTAAGTCTAAGGAAGAACAAGGAGATCTAAGAAAATTATCATGCTAATATCAGAGAGTTATGGCCAGTTACAGTCTCAGAGTTTCCTATGGGCCTCAGGAAAGGATCCCTGAGCAGTGCAAACATGTTCCAAGCACAGTTTGAAATGCTGCCCAGGGGATGTACAGAAGCTCGGGGCTTTCCAGAGCTCTCTGAGCAGCTCCAGGGTGCTGTTCTGCCTTCTCCAACACACCCAGGCTCTGACGACTGTTCCAAAGAAACGACTTGTACTTCCTGCCAGGGGAATCTGTGCCAGAGGCCCAAGCCCAGCAGGCATATGGACATGGGAAAACCAAGTGACACTTGTCCCATTAAATGCTGCTCCATGAGGAGAAAGGAACCATCAATGTGATCATACAGCACACATCCAGCAAGACTTTATAAGGTGCCAACTGTCTTGAGAACATCAGACCCAGTCCAAAACACTGGATTTCATATTCGTACTAAACCATTGCTGTCTCCTCCTCACCCCAAGAGACTGGGGAACTTTCCTTTTCTTGAACACCCCTGCCCCTGGGTTTTCCTCTGGGTATTCTTTCCAGCTCATGGACAGTGCCCATCACAAGCTCTTCTGGCAAAAATATTTAAACCATTTGTGGTTCTCCCACTCTGCACATTTTAACCACATGCACCTTTTTGAACATTGCTCAGAGACTGACGGGGACGCAAATCATTCCGGAAACCAGAAAATGGGGGGAAAAAACCTGCTGTACTGTTAAAAATGAGAACAAGAAAATGACTTTTTTTGTGTGAGTCATTCAACAGCTCCTTTGTATGTAAATATATCCTCAACCCATCAGCATCTATGGGGAGTACAATTTACATTTTGAATGATCAAAATGTTTAGTATTGGCAGAGAAAATGTTTAAAAAGAGAGAAGGCAGTGGTTTAAAATTTAGAAACTTAGTCAACTGTGCCAGATTATGATCTCAACCTCTCTCCCTCCAACAAATACTATGCTCCATAAAAACAAAATGCTTTTAAATTGAAATTTGGAAGTTCCCCTGATTTTCAAAAGAAAGAGGGGAAGGCAACAAATGCAATAAATTTCAACAAATTAGTAGAGAAATATAAAACTTGGCCTATTAAATGTGATTCAGGGAAGGGAAGCACAGGCAAGACTAACACATGAAGTGCACGGAGCCATAACATTTGCAACAGCTGTGTTATGAAATGCACTTGGTATTCTGGGAAGCGAGAAACAAAATACTTTGTTAAAACACTTGTGGATGTACCAGTGGCTGAAAAGAAGAGAGACAAAATTAAAATCACAGTTTAACCGTTAATGTTATTGATGATACAATCTCTGGTACCTTGTTTATGCCATGATTCACTGAACAAGACAACACTGTGATGGATGCACCGCATCCAAGGAAGGCTGTGCTCAACTCCCTTAGATTTAGCACATTCCCTCAGGCAAAAAATCTGGCCTCAGTGCCAAGTACTCCTATTAGCACAGATAAATTAGCACAGAGCTCAGACCTAGACCTTGGTCCTATCCTTGCACAGGTTGAGAAGCTTCCAAGCCTGATGCCAACCTTTGGACTCATTTCTCATGTTTCAAGGTCAAGTTTTGACTGTGTTTTGTCTTGTTCCTTCAAATCCCTTCTCAGATGTCAGTCTCAGCAGTAATTAGCTTGAGTATATAAGATATCCACACACCTGTATTCTGTCAACATGATGAAGGTTAAGCCAAATAAATAAATAAAACTGGAAAGCAACATCCAGCTTGCTGCAGAACTCTCGTTGGAGTAAAGTGAGACCCAACCTCAAACCTCTCACAGTTTTGTCATGATAGGGCTATTTTCTGGAAAAGAAGTAAAATTCAGAGAAACAGCATTTGTGCTATGGGAAATGCTGTTTTCCAAAAACCTTGGCTACCATAGTAACATGATTTATTCCATACTTGCGGCAATATAGTCAGTCAGCTCCCTAACTGAAAGACAATTATCATAACTAGAGATGTACCTGGCTGGAAGACTATGGAAATGCTGCTTATGGATAGCAAAGCAAAGTGCTCCAAATTCCGAATTAGTAACCATTAGTGGTGATCATGGAGGACATTCCTGGCAGTGGTTTAACCTCAGTGCTACAAAAGGGCAAGTTGGTCAAATGGGTGTTGGTAAACCCCACTCACCGAGATTCCAAACCACATCCTGCCCCATCTGTGAGTCCATATGCAAAACAGCAAGGTGGGAAAAGTGAGAAAGGAAAAAACAAATTGCTGTTGTATGCCTTTACTGCATTCTGCAGCCACCAGGGATATAACTTTACCACAGAAGGATTTTTGCGAGCAAATTGCAGAAATCCACATGTATTATTATTCAAAATTCAGGCTGTGTCTGATTCTTGCAAACACAAATGTTGTTACGGTGCCTTTGCTGTAAGAGGCCATGCAAAGACCTCTGAGCTGTCCCAACTCAGTGTGAAGGTCTTTATGCTGCCCTTGTTGCCATCAGTGACATTGGTCACCTTGGAATTCATTTTGCTCCTCCTCACACGGAGGAGCAGTGGCTTTTCTCCAGCCTGAGCCTGACCAGATATAGGTTCTGAAATTATTTGCCTTCAACCTTCCTTCAAGCCCGTAAGCTTCTAGCATAACTATTTCTAACACACATCCCAGAAATGTTCTTTGTGTCTTCTTTGGACATGTCAGATACTAGCCATTGAAAAAGAGAAAAACATCTGTTTTAATCCTCCCAAAGGAACATATCAAAGTTTATGTGCTGTTATTTACGCAGCCTCAAGGGCTTTTATTCAGCTAAAAAAAATCCCTTTGTAAACTGCTGCATTTCATTTTTTTGGTTGTTGTTCTTTTTTTGAACCGAGCAACTAGTTTTTTCTCTTTTTCTTGTAAAGCATCACAACACCATTTCCCAGGTTGAGATGGCCAAGGAATGGTCCTTCCCAGAAATTTGATCCTGATAAACAGCTGTTCTCCAGAACAAACTAAGCTCATCCTCCACGGAAAATAGCTTCTGGGCTCACAGTAAATAGATCCTACCCCTGCTTTGTATAGATTTGAGGACTTTAAACTAATCTCAACTCTTCCTCCTTCTCAACTCGTCAGTGAAATCCTAGGAAGGGGCTGTCACCACGGAGGAGGCTGGCACAGCAACGGCGTGTGCGTACAAATGCCGTCTCAGCTATGAATGTGAAGAGCACAACAAACCCTCCCTTACCCACCGGAAACCATCACTATATTTGTCTTCCTGAACAGATGAGAAACTTCCCATGGTGTTCTGGAGCTCCAGATCCTGAGAGCAGCTATGAATAGCGGCTTTAAATTTAACTGAGGCTGGAAAGGGAGTGAAACCTAAAGCTACAGGATGATGCCAGTTCAGCTGGCTGGGAAGCCAACAGAGCCTGGCTTGCAAGGGGCATGGAGATAAATTCCCACCCACGGGGTGAACATCACCACCAGTATCCAGTAACGCTGCAGAAATGGGGTGAGTTTGCATGATCTGGCACCACTGAGTGGTACAAATCCCCCAGGAGTCATTCCTGCTGGCAGAAACCAGAAAGGTGGCAAGATCCAAGTGAAGCTTCTGGAGGTGGCAGTGCATTGCACTGACCTTCACAGGGCAATTTGACTCCCTTGTTCCTCTTCCTGTAGCTCACACAAGTATGCCCAGGCTAAGGCAAGAGTGCCTGAACTTTTGCTCCCCCTCAGTCACTGGATTGCCTTGATGCTAAATAGCAACTCCATGAAGAGCCATGTGAATATGACAGTGGAGCTGGGTGGCAGAGCTCCCACTGGCTTTGGTGATGACAAAAAGAATCTGTGGGTTTTTTGATGGGGTTTAGTTTTGTACTTTTGGTCTGGTTTTGCCTTCAAAGGGACACTACCAACAGTTATTTGAAGCTCCAGAGGTAGCCAGTAGAAAAAAAAACAAAAAACAAACCCATCCAACTATAAATTTAACTAGGAGAGTTGTTGGGAAAGGGAGGAGGAGGCTATTTGAGAGCTGCAGGTGGACTCATGGTCTTAGAATACAAAAACAATGGCCTTCTGACACTAGTAAGTAGAAACAGGCCTCGGATTCCATGGAGTTTTCTTGGTCTTTATTCCATTAAGACAGAAATCTGGCTCTGTTTCATCATAGTTATCTACACTCCAGCACCCTTCCACCCTTGAAGGAGATTAGTAGTGATAATGCATCTGCTACCTGCCCCAGCAATAACAGATCTATGTGGAGAAGATTACAAGAAATTGTTTGGACTTCTGCCCAGTCCTAGAAGTCCCACCAACCATTTCCAAAAGTCCCATCAGTTTTTATGGCTTGTCTCTCAAGAAGGCTGTTGAAACCTACACGAAGGAGAGACTTAAAAAAGATTTTTGCAGACATTTATTTCTGGCCAAATTATGATTGCTTGGAGGAAAAAGAAGCCACCATACAAATCTTGTTAGAGACTTCAGCAGGAACTCACAAACCCATGCAGAACAGAGATAAGCTAAAAAAAGCAATAGCATCCAGGAAGGGAAGACAGACCAGCCAGCCAAATGCAACTCTAATTCCAACCCGTGACAGACCCCTGGGGCAGCTCCAAAGTCACTTAGCACAAGCGTGGAGCAGGGCCAGGAGGAGTCGCTGGCACCAGAAGAGCAGCTTTAGCAAGTCCAGACTGATTTGCTGAGCGGGACAGACTGGGACAGGCTTGGTACCCCCAGTACCACAAACACACCGCTCCCCACCTCCGAAACTTCCAAGTGAGACAGCTCCAGGGACAGCTTGATCCCTGAGCTCCCGCGCTGCAGAGCACACGCCGTGTGCGTGCAGGGGGAAGCCGAGTCACAGCACATCTGTTAACGGCACAAAAACACACTGGCAGTGCTCACTGTGGCTTGGCAGGGGAACCTGGATCAGCCGTCTGCAGTCCAAGGTCTAAAGGGCAACCTGCCTTCTGAGACGCCTGTGGCTTCAAGGAATTGTGTCCTGGAGCGGATTCAGTGCCTCGGCAGCACACAGCCCGCACCGGGCTCCCGACACTCTGTGCCACACAGGAGGAGAATCTCCCAGGGAAACAGGGGAAAAAACCCAACACCCACACACAGGGCATCTCCAGGGGCTAAAGGCTAATCCCTGTCCCTCCAGTGGACCTCACCAGATGAACTGCTCCTCCAGGACAGGCAGAGTACGTGGCACACCAGCACAGGATTACCAGGCACTGGGAGTGTTTACTACAGCCAGGCCTGGAAAGTGCTTTCTTTTCAGCGATACAGTGCACAGAGCTGCCAGGAAGGTGACTGCACTGATTAGTCTTGTGCAGGGCTGTGGGACTGCTGACAACTGTCTGGCCTGGGGGTCCCCAGGCAGCACTGCTCAGTGCTGTAGGAGGAAGGTAAAGGAGGGGGACCAGATGGTTTCTAGCAATGACAGCTAGAAAACTCCCTGCAGGCTGTGTCAAACTGCTGCTGTATCTCCAAACAAGCAGCTCTCACATATAGCTACACCCTTAGACAGTAGAAGGTGGAAGCTTCTGTTCCAGTTGCTGGAGAGCAGCTCCCAACCTCCTGGTCCAGGTGAATGTGTGTGCTGGATGCTGTCCCTGCTGCAGACACAGCAGGAAAGCCAGAGAGGGCATCAGTTCCCAAGACATTTATAATGGTGCTGGTTTTTTCAAACTATGAATTTGAACAGAAACCATGTTGCACCCTAAATGTCACTGCTAGGCAGAAGGAAAGTCATGAATCTTCAGCAATCTTCCCAACATCATGCTTTTAAAGCATAAAATGAATATACATTGGAAGAAACACTACAGCTGTGACTGCCTTGGTGAAGCCATTAACAAATGCAGTGTAACATGTCCAAGTGCAGTCAGCCCTGTCTGGGGGCTGCCAGGTCTTTCTCCTATCCTTCTTCTCCCCCTGTTGCTCTGCTTATTGTTTGCTTCATTGTTAATCCCACCTAATTTAAAAATAGGAAATTGATTTCTTATGTATCCATTACAAACCAAATCATTTCTTTATTACAGCAAGGATCATATTTCATAAGCAAGTCATGGAAAATTAAAACCATGTCTGTTGCTTTGATGAAATAATGGAGAAAAGCGCTGGAGGGGAAGGCACAGACAGCTGGGGGCTGTCATGCAACCAGTGGTGCAAGTTAACTCTTTGCTGGCACCCAGGGCTCCCACTGCTGCCAGTTCTCCTCCCCCAAACTTCTGCTGGTAGTGCTAAGTACTCCCTTATCACTAAACCTCCAAAGCACCTAAGAGCAGGAGTGCAACCCCTCTGCACAAAGTAGGTCAATGATTTTGGTGGCTGGAGGTGGTGTTGTTAACAGAAGGTTTGCAGCCTGCCTGTGTGCAGAACTGGATCCCTCCTGATACTGACACCACTGAAATTCGGGGCCTGCTGCTGTGGCACAGTGAACATGACACAGGGACACACAATACCCCCCTCAACATTAGCCTAGGAGTCCTTGTAGCATAAATATTTCCAGATCTTGAGCATATTAGACCACTGTGCTTTGCTGCTGGGAAGGGGGATTTAAACCGAAGGGGAACCACATTTGCCTGGATAAATACTCAGCATACATTGCCCACAGGTTATGTCAGTACAGCAGGCACCAGATCAACAACTAGTTAGCAGTGTACTGTGACTTGGGGTAGGTTATAAATTAAAACAAAATCCAGTGTGTGCATTGCTGAGGATTTATGGACTGTTCTATGAACCTCCCTGTGGAGCAGATAGGACATGGGTCCTCTGAAAAGTAATCCAGATAAGTACTGCATCTCAAGGACATTGCAACATCAAACCCAAAGTTCATTGGCTACTTCATTAACATGTTGGTCTCTAGAAATTACAGCCAAAAACACCCTCTGCAATTTCCCCATCAGAAGCAAAAAACAAGAGTGAGCTATTACTGCAGAATTCTTTTTATAATTTCTATGGATACATCTATAGATGATACAAGTGCCATTTCTGAAGACAAAGAGTAAGCAAAGCTGTCACAACAGATCACAAGCAGACAGGCTCCATGAGAATGAAGGGTATAGCAGAAGAGATTGTTGCACAGTAGTAATTCATGTCTAGCCTGTTCATCCCTCTGAGCAAGAAACTATTTGCTTTCACTTCTTTGGGATACAAGTCTCCCAGTTTGGAAAAAAAGACCCCATTTTACATTGTCTTGCAAGTCTGTGTTACTCTCAAAGCCTGCCATAGAATCATCAAGTTAGGAAAAGACCTTGAAAATCATCAAGTCCCCATGGCTGAGGGACTTGCTGATCTTCCTGGAAGTTAGGGACAGACAGATTAACATACTAAAGTAATTCTTACACCAGGTAAGAGGATTGGAAACACACCTCACCTGATCCTGCCCCAGCTCTGGGAGGAGCCCAGCCAGGCAGCAGCGGGTATTTACCAGTTCACTGCAAAGAGCTTCCTAACAAGTGAGCCAAAGAAAGTCCTCTTAAAACTCTTTATGGTCCTTTTGTGCTGATGATTCTCAGAATGGAAAAACAAGTTTTGTAACTCAGTGGAAGGGAAGGAAACGGGCTCCTTCCAGGAACATCCTGCATCGTCCCTCTAGATCCACCCAAAAAGGGCCTGTCTGAAGTTGTGCCACTGGGACACACTGTGCCCCTTTCTGCTAGATTTTGTATTGGCTGCTACTATGTTCTTCCAACTTATTTATGCAATAAAGAGCCCAAGAAACATCTGTGTAAAGTACTGTAAGTTACCTCCAAGCAGCTCCAAGATCAGCTAAAATGGCCAAAGCTCTCAGCACCTGTAAAATTCTCCTACATAAGAGGCATTTCAGTTCCCTGTTATGGGAGATGCTGTACACTTGCTTTTTGGTCTGCCATGCTGCTCCTTCATCCAACCTTGTCAGGAACCCAGTCCTCTGTTGTTTCTACTGGCATTTTAATGATTATCAAATACATTATAGGATTATTTTCAAGATGTTTATTCTTCGGAAATTATCCCCCAGGAGTTCTAACAAGTATTTGTTTGGATGGTGCATTTGATAAGACAGTCAGCAAAAAAATTCAGAAATACAGAAACATTCATTTGCACTTGCCCAGCAGAGCCATCTCACCACACTGATAGTTTAATGGAACCACTGGCTGTTTTCATTAGCTGTGTTTGCACTGTGACAGCAACAATAACTCCCAGACAGAAGTCGAGACAAGACGTAGTAATTAGGTCAAACCTTCAGGATAGAGCTGTCATCACAAACATAAACGTAAGTTACTCTTCCACTGCCCAACCTCTGCAGTATGTGCAATTCTCTGGGTTATCTAAACATGATAAAGAATGGGAAAAAATGAGGGTCATTCTGTCTTTTGCTCTTCTTCACAATTACCCTGTGTTTAATTGATCTTGATTAATTATTTAAGGTAAATGGAGCTTCCCTGACCTAATGGCAACATGTAAACTGATTAACTTTACAAAGCCAGCAAAATGATCTGCACAGTGAGATCAGCTCTTGTAATCTATTATTTAAGCCAAGTTATCCTGTGTCACTGCCAATGATGTGCTGCCAGACACAAAACAGTGACCATGAAGGTGTGATGTGGGTCCCCTGGGGTGAGGGTTAGACTCTCTCCCCCAGCCCCTTAGCACCAGTGGGAAGAGGAATATGAGGAAGAGGAGAAACTTTCCTGTGCTGTGGTATATAACGTCCTGGGGCTGCATCCATAGGGGCCTGGGGGAAGGAAAGGAAGATAACCACTTGCCAGGTGGGATGAGGAGGGAAGGCAGAGAAGATAACCACTTGCTGGGCTGGGAGCACATGGGGAGCTCAAGGGAGACAGCAGAGCAGCATCAAGGAATGAGGCACCTTCTAAGGCAGGTTTGAGCAGCCTAGCAGGACCTGTCTGCTCACAGATCCAGGCACTTGCTGCCTGCACAGCCCAGCCTGGGAGGCAAATGCAAACTGGCCCTTTGTCTGGCTTTAGTTTGGGAGGCCCGTGTGTAACGTCACCAGGGGTTACAGGGCAAAAAATATTTATTTTGTGCAGATAATGCCTATCTTCTTTAGAAATCAAACCCAGATAATAGCTTTCCAAGAGATCCTGCTTAGATCTGCGTGTGAACATTCCAACGGGAGCAGCAGTGCTCCATCCAGGCTGATAAGCAATCTGGTAAAATCAATCCCTTATATAACTTAGTAACTTACGCACATCAGAAGAAAGTGATTTGTTTAGAGATCTACAGTATCCCCCGTCTCTCCTGGCCAATTGCTAAGGCAGGTACACAGATAAATGAGAAGAAAACACTCATCACTGCTTTGGCTTCAGGGGAGAAGCAGATAAGGGTGATAAGGCAGTAAGTGAAATTCTTCTCCAGGCTCCCCTATTTAGGCAAAGGCTGCTCAGCTACAGCAGAAATTCTGCTTTGGTTGGTTAAAATAGCAGCAACTCCAAGCACAAATAGGACCATAACCTTCCTTCTCCATCAAAAGCTCCTTGTCCAGAGAATTTATGGTCAAAACAGACAAGAGAGAGCAGCTGGGAAGAAAAAGAGGCACCCAAAGAACAGGGCTTGGAGGTGCAGGGACAGGCGGGAGAACCAGCAGGAGGTAGATCCATAGACACAATCCAAGACCATCACCCCCAGGGAAGCAGCCTCCCTCCAGGCTGGGTCTGTGTAAGGGTGAGGGTGTAGTTAGCATACAAAATACAGATGTGAGAGAGGTGTGGACACCAGAAGCCAGCCCACAGGCCAGCACCACCAGTGAGGTCCCCATCACTGCAGGTTGAAGGAGACAACACCCATCGAAACCATCCCATGCTGCTGCATCAGCCAGGAGGAAAAATTCAGAAGCAGGAACATCCCCAGTCTGCAAGATGGACTAATCCCTGTCAGCTGTGCACAGAAACCCCAAATCCTTCAGTCAATGAGAACTTCCTTAATGATCTGGCCATACCACCACAGGCTTTGAAACTATCTCCCTCCTTTTTAAACAGAGATTCATGAAGTCTTATGAACCATATAAAAAAGAATTTATATGTATGTATAGGCTTTCTGCCAAATTGGTGATACTTCAGGGGTTTTTTTCCCACCCCAGTTTCTCTTACAACCCATCAGTTCCTTCCCTGTATTTATTTCTACTCAGTTTTCTACCTCTGGGACCAGAGCAAGCCATCAAACCTGGATTAAACATGCCACAAAAGAATTCAAGCCTTGACATGGCCAAAATATTGGTTTCCAATGAAACAAAACAAAAGACTAGGGTGAAGTAACTATTTCAGCAGCTTGTGCAGCCATGTAAATAGATGTTGCCAAGGGAGACTGAAGGGAGATAAGATCCACCACCCCTCCCAAGCTCACAGAGGAAACGTTCAGATCCAAACCCCATTTCCCAGCAGCAGTCACCACTCTGACTTCAGCTGGAATGGTGGATATGTCACATTTTAAAAAGCAAATGTTTTAAAAAAGGACAGAAAAGTTCAGACTTCCCCAGCTGGGCACCAGGAAGGCATTTCCTCTCGGGGCAGGTTTCATTTCCGAGCCGTGGGACATCTGCAGCCTCCTACCCATGAGGAAGGGACTGAGCAGACCTCAGGACTGACCCGGGCCAGCACTGTTTGTTTTTACGGAAAAATATGTATTTCTTTGGGAAAATGCACATCTCAATAGCAACCCCCAGACTTATCAGGCTGCCTTGCTTCAACTACTTAAGAGGTGGAACCCAGGCAGGGTGGGCTGGCAAGGCTGAAAGAGCAGAGCCCCTCGTCCTGCGGTGCCAGGGACATGCCAAGGGGCCATGGGCTGCCTCTGGGGAGGTTCAGGGTCAACATCAGGAAAGGTTCTCCTGTAGGGTTGGTGCAAGGCAGTGAGGCTGCCTGAAAGGCCAAGGAGGCTCTGTCCTTGGCCAGGTCAAGACACAGCTGAGCCAAACCAACCCTGGCAACAGCTCAGAGACCAGACCAGAGCCCTCCTGAGGTCTCTCTCACCCAGCACTTCCGTGAACAGAGTGGGAATCAGTGCAAAAAGAGCCAAGTACAAGACTGACTACAAAATATGCTGAGCAGGTACAGCTCTAAAATAAGTGAATTTATCCCTGTGCGATAATTAACACTGAGCCTGATAAAGCCTAACTACGCATTTGTTTTAATTAAGAGAAGGGGCCACTGGGCAGCTCCCCCATGGGCCCCTCCATCCCAGAGACACCCAGGGCAGGCACAAACACTCAGGAATGCAGCTCCAGCTCACCTGCTGGCGTAACATGTTTGTTGTCCCACGTGCTGGATTCCTGCCTGCAGCCGGCTGTCCAGGCTGGACTTTGGTCCAGGAACATTTCACCTGCACAGACCCAGCGCTGCAACCACCAGGGTAAACACTGTCATCTCAGAGGGCAACGCACACCCCATTTGTTAAGTAAACCGATGGACACATCGACTTTATTTGTATTCAGGGGTTTTTATCAAATTAGCAGGGCAGACTGCGTCAGTTTTGCGGAAACCAAAAGGATTGTGCTGGCCTGGGGGGCTTTGCTGTGTGAGGAGGGGGCTGGTGGAGCAGTTGTGGGGAGGCTGGAGGTGAAAAGCAGCACACCAGGCTCGTGGGCTCCCAGTCCCCCCAAAGAAAAGTCAGTTGATTTTAATGGTGGTCTGGGTTTGGAGGGGGCTGGGAAGAAGGGAAGAGGCAGGGCTGGCTCAGGCTGTGGTTAGCAGGGAAAGGCAGCCCAGCTGAAAGCCTGGTTTTGTTCTTGAAAAGAACCAAACCTGCAAAGCCTGCAAGCATGTGTTAGTCTGTGCACTGAAGACACATTGAGAAATACTTCCTAGCCCACCACATCCTTCCCAGGGATGTTGCCTATGGGCAGAGGGGTGGTGAAGACCTCAGGGAGAACAGCCTCGAAGGAGACCTGACCCAAATGCCTGACCCATGGCACGCCCTGCCATGGATGTGTTTGGTGGTGCACAAGAGCATGCAGGATTTCAGGAAGGCTACAAGGAGACACATGTTTCCAGCAGAGACCAAAACACCCTCTGCTCCAGGCCACCAATGCAGGGCTGGGATCAGAACAGCCAGGTAAAGGCACCAGCTCCCTTGCACACTGATTCCCTTCTCCCAGTTACCCCAGACTGCACTGCCCATCCTCTGCCCAAGCCAGCTCTCCAGTGCCAAGGAAATCAGCCCTTGAGATCCAGGCTGCTCCCTCCCACAGTGCCCCTTTAACCCCAGCCGTGGGTGGGTGTGACACAGACCTTGTCCCACATGGAGCAGCACAAAGTCCCTTCACACGAGGCTGGATGCCCACCCAGCTGGGACAGACAGCTGCAGGAACAGAGGGCAGGCTGCCTTGGGTCACTTGATCTCAGCTCTACGTGAAAGAAAGCAGGATTTGGGGGTTCTGTAACTGGCTGGTTTGTTGGTTTGCTTTAAAGGTACATCTGGTTGCAAGGAGTGTTTGAGGCAATCACTGAAGGGAAGTTCAACACGGTGCAAGAAGTCCCCCAGTGAACACACAGATGTGCACCAGTTCAGGAGGGACCATGCTGCTGGGACTTCAACTGAACTGCAGTCCCAGGCCACAAACATGCATTCAGCACAGACTGCATTAGCCTATCCCTCCCTCACAGGAGGCTGAGCTCCCCCAGCACACATGCTGAGGGCCAACAGGCCGGTTTCTGTGGCTCAGCTGACACGATCACTAAGCTGCAGTGCCTTCTCCATGCATTGGAGCCCTTCTAGAATCAATGTTTAAGCCCAGTAACCGCAAATGATCCAGCAGAGAGGTGCCTCACATCTGGATCCTTGCCAAAGAGTTTAATGCAAGCCTGAACAAACTTCACCTCCAAGGTGAAGCTGCCACAATCTGCACTTATTCCAGCCAGGGATCTCCTCCCACCCAGGCACCCTCCCAAGATAAAGCTTCTGTCTCAGCTAGCACTGATAGATCCAGTTCAGCACATATTGTCTGATCGTTTATATAACATGGTGCTTGTCTCTTGCTGTACAAAGAAAGCAGGGCAAAATAACACATCTCTGTACTCCCCTCCTATCTTAAAAGGACAAAGTAACAACCAAGATACTCTGGACTGACATAAATTGTACAAACAGGTCTCCAAGTCAGCGTGCCACTGGAGGAATGCTGTGTGTGTTAGAGCACTAATTCCCTTTACAAAATGACTCTTATAACCACCCTCATTTGTCTCAATAGAGCAGTGAAGTAATTGCTGTGGTACTGAAGGATAAGGGGTCTCTGCTGCCCACTCAGGGCTGCACCAGGCTCTGGAGGTCACTGAGCCAGACACGCTCCTGGCCCTGTCACAGCAGCCAGTGCCACCCCATCAGCAGCACAGGGGAAGCATTTCTGCAGCTCATGTATGAATTGGGTGTGTGCACATATTTAAAAAGAAGCTCTTTTTTGTTCCTGCAGACATCTTTCCCACTGGAGCTGTGAGCTGTTTTCCACAGGAAGCTTTTCCAGCAGAAATATCCAGGGACAAGTATCTTCACTGGCCCTTTTGCAAACTGAGGCAGATAGGAACCACTCTCACCCTGCATCCCAGGGGCCAGGCTGGCTGGGGGATGGTCCAAACCCTTCTACCAGGTCAAGTCCCCCAGGCAAGCACAGCAGAAGATCCACAGCCCAAAGGATGAGACTCACATGCATGCACAGGAGCAGAGCATCCAGAGGGCAGGAAGGAACCACAGGAAAAAATCAGATGAGCAAGACTTCAGCCCTGCTGCTCATCATTCCTACCACCCTACAACAGGCTCACCCCAAAGCCAGCCCCCAACACGCACCTCTTACCTCTATGCAGCAAACAGGAAGCCTCCTTTCCACCCTCTACACAACTCCCACAGCCAGAGCTCCTGGCCCTGCTCCTTTTCCCAGGGCCTGCCCACCCTCCAGGTGCCCCTCATTTCCCATTAACCCCACCTGCCTGGCTCTGCCACCACTCCTCCCAGCTGCTAGGGAAGTGAGGGAGCAGTTGGATATCCTGACAGTAATGGGGATGGAGAAGGGAACAGGGAGGTTGCCCTTCACTTGGAGGCTCAGCATGTTAGAAGAGGAGGGTAGTTGAGGGGTATGAACAGCCACAGGACACGTTGCCATGCACTCCCAAATCCTGCTTGGATAACTTCAGCCATCCTTATTCTCACCCAGCCTGGCCGTGGATGTTCCCATACTTGTTCGCCATCCTACTCTCATCCCTGCCTACGGGAAATCAGGTTGAGCTATCCCGTGCAGCCGAGGGCCGAGCGAGCCCCTTTCCCTCGGACAGCCCTGCCAAGAGGCTCCTTCGCTCGCCACCTCGTGGTGGCAGCAGGCAGCCTGCCACGTCCTGCATCCCTCATCACCACATCCCACCTGCCCGTATTCCCATCTCCCATCTCCCTGCAGCCCCCCATTCCCTGCAAGGGCCCAGAGTGCCCTGGGGATGGGGCAGGAGCTGTGTCACGGTGTGGGGACCCGCAGCATCATCGGCACTGGGCACTGGTCTGGTCCCCCAGACTTGTCCCAAAGCAAGTGCAACCCAGCCCCACTGGTGCCAGTGGGTTTACACTTGTGTAACCCGGGCACGGATTTGACCCTCTGTCTGCAGGTCCTCTCTGCAGAGTTGCTCACACTCAGGGTTCAATCCTAGCCCAGGAATTTCCCCCAACTCCCACAGGAGATGCACCAGGGAATTAACACAACAGGGATGATGATATGTTGGCCATGCAGAGATTTCATGTTCCCAGTCTCATAAAAGATCATCAAAGTTTGGCTCCTCACACCCGGTCTGGGCTGCCCACCCTGGGGCACCCCAGAACCTCTGTAGGTGTTACAGGTCAGGCACCCCTACAAGCCCTGGGGAGTGGGAAGGATGTGCCAGGAGAACCCCCCCAAATGGGACCACCAGGGCAGCAGGTGGGGCAGCTTTGCACTGGCACAGCTTTGCAGGACCTGGCAGCATGGCTGTGAATCTCCAAAGGCAAAGATCCTGTCTCAAACCTTTTTTTTAGCAGTTTTTTTCTGTGGAACCAATGCAGGACCCAACACAGTCCCTTCATCCTGTGCAGCCCCGGGCTGGCAGCTGAGCTCTGCCACGGTGACACTCTGCACGGCTGCAGGGCCACCCTGCACCACCCCTGTGCACACACAAATTCCAGCCTCAGCAAAATGGTTTCCATTAAACCTACAAAGGGAAATTTGCCCCAGAAAGAGCAGATGCCTGGAAAATCTCTTTCTGGACACCAAGTTATGGTTTCTACATGGTTTACACATTCTACAATGTGCCCCCTCAGGCAGAGTCCTCCAGGACCTGCTCTGCCACCCCAGCCCCTCCTCCAGCATCCCTCACCCTTCCCACCCCTCCAGCACTCCCAGTCCCCCACTAGACTTACCCTTTTTCTGGTTTTCCCCTCTAATTTGGGACGAACAGCACAAAAGGAGTGATTTTGCTCCCCACTCTCTTTCCATCCTCCCTCCTCCCCTGTCTGGCAGGTCTGTGTTATTATTAAGACACTTGAGATTATGGTTGTCTGAAAGTCGAAGAATGACAGGAAAGAACCAGATGCCATACACTGATAAATTACAAGGGCATTATGCAGAGGCAGCTGTACCCTATAAAAGCCGGGCTTTTATACCACACCATGATTTTCCATGTGGCATCGTATGGTTCCAGCATCTGGGCGTCACCGTCGATGTCTCCCGTATATTTTGCTGAGCACTGTCATTATGATAATGAAGAAATTGCAGCAGACGTTAATTGTGGTTCCTGCTGGCTACTGCAAGAACTTGAAGGCATCAGGGCAGGCTGGTAGGGCCTCCCTCATCTCACAGGTTCACTGTGCTGGCAGCAGTCAAGAGGGGCCTGGATGGCTCTGGGTGCTGTGACCAGCACCCAAGTCCTGCTGTCCCAGATCGGGACTGGCTGGCACTGGTCACCATGCTGAGATGAAGTTAGCACGTCTTTGCACAGTTCCCACTGCAGAGATTTGTAAATCACTCCCCCTGCTTGGTTTTCTCATCAGTGTTAGCAGAGAGTGGCCATGGCCTGTGTGCTAAAGGATGGATGGCAGCAATATGTCCCAAAATGCTCATGGCATTGCTGGGGCTTCAACAGGGACCGGGAACATTCAGTGAGCAATTGCCTCTGTACCTTCATGAATCCCTTTGCAGGACTGGCTTCACCTGCAGGTGCTCACCAAGACCTGCCTTGCCATGGCTGTGGTCTCAGGGCATCGTGGTGATTGCTCAGAGCAGGTGGGATTTCGGTGCCATAACCACACTGCAGGTGACACCAGCAGCACATCGGAGGGCAACTACAGGGAGGCCCAGGGAGCACAAGGACAGGAAGATCTGAGCCTCTGGGTTGTCCCCCCATTGCTCAGCTCTCTCCACACCGTGGCTGGCAGAGCTGTTCTACAGGTGGTCCAGCCCTGGGCATGGGGACATGGGGCACTGAGACAACCCCCCACAGCCTGGGGTGATTCACAGTCATATCTGACAGCTGCCTCTGGGTCATGGTTTCGATGCTGCAGGAATCCACCACAGGTATGGAGGCAGCAGGATGAGGATGGGCAGAATTGCTGCCTTGTGAGTCACTCTGAGAATCCTCTGTCACACACAAAACCTTCCTGCTTTCTTGCTTCAACCTTCCTGCATTCTTGCTCCACTGCCCTGCAGAACAGGGGCTTGTGTCAGTGATGTGACAGACAGTGGGGAGCAGGGGCAGGGCTATCATGGGCTCTGGTACCATCTCCCCTTTGCTCTGGTGAACAAGGGCAATGAAAGCCTTGTGCCCACCGAAAAAAGCTGGAGCAAGGCAAGGGAAGGAGGCAGCTCTGCACCCCAGAGCCAGTGGGTTGGATCAGAACAACCTAAAAGTCTTCTCCCAGAACTTCACCAAAGCTTTTATGAATTTCCAAAGCCCATAAAATCAGGTGCCTCTACTTTCCCCTTTTCGACTCCTGCCAGACACATATTTCTTTCCAAACAGCTCTGTAAAGTCACAGGTGGGACTGATGCTCTGCCAGGGCATTGATGGTCGGACCAGCAGGAGCAAAGCCTGGGAAGTCCTCATGTTTTTCCCTTCCAGCTGTCTGCTGAGAAGCAGGAGCTGGCAGCAGTGTGTGCCTCTTGCGTGGGCCCCAGAGTGGCCCAGGGCTCCTCCGGCACCCTTGGGATGTCACTGTCAGCTGGGAGAGCTGGTCTGTCTTAGGCAGCTGCAGAGCTGAGCTGGGAAATGAGCTCATTCTGTCCTCATCACTGGCCCTGGCCCACGGCTTCATAAACCATCCCTCAGGGCAGCCCTGGGGCAGGGGGAGCTCCCCACAGCACCCTCCACTTTGCTTGTGCCCAGAAAGACCTTTGCTTGAAGGCAACAGCCTGATGCACCAACACAGCATTAAACATCTCCCTCTCCAAGGGCAGCACTGGCAGGAGTAGCACTGACTGCCTTTTATTTTTTTTTTTTCCCGATGGGCAGCAGAAAATATGATGAATAAATGTATATGGCTGCAGCTTCAATGGAAAACTCCTTTGGGTGCCTGTGCCTGGTTGGCGAGCTGTCCCACAGGATGCAGCGTGCCAGACTTTTAACATAAACACGAAATTAAACGTGATCCAAGAGGTGCAGTGGGATTCTCAGGAAAAGGACAGAGGAATGTCCTGTGCTAAAGCTGTGGCACTGCCAGAAAACGAGGGGAGGGAAGCATCATGGAGCTCGAGCGAGAGGGCACTTTGTTCACTAGGCTCAAAAGCATTTGATATTGCACTGAAACAAAAAAGCATTTGTTGGGATCAAACAGCATTTTGTGCCAGCTACTGTTCACCCTCCAGCTACCAGGAAAGAAGAAAAGAAATAAGATGACCACCAGGCATTAAACCCATGCAGAGCTGGAGCAGGACCTGCGGGGACCCTGCCTGGGGGGTGGCACTGGCTCAGCAGTGCTGGGCATTAGCTCACTGCTCAGGTATGGCTCAGCCTCGGACCTTCCCGGCTGCCGCAGCCACAATTAGCAGCGATGCTCCGGCAGCTGCTCTGGGAGCGTCCCTGGGTGGGATCGGGACTCAGGGTCTGACCCTTTAGTCCTGCCCTGCCCCACAGGCGGAGCCTTCGGGAAGTGCCACGGGGTGGTCCCTGGTGACAGCACAGCTCCTGCTTCTGAGTTGGATACAGCCCCATCCCAGGGAGGGTCTCCATGGAACTTTCTCTGAAGTTTCCTTTTTGCTCTTTGCTTTAGGTCTCAGTGGGCTCTCCCCAGAAACCCCCCATTCATCAGCACTGCGGGGTTAGAAATGGGCAATTCTGTGGACATTCAGCTTTAGAATCTCACCCACCCACCTTAAAATAAGTAAGGCAGTTCCTTACCTGGGTGTCCCTGTCCCCAGAGGGGACACCTGGATGTCCCTGTCCCCTGGCTGGAAGAGGGGCAATGTGCCACCCTTGGAGCTCCCAGAGCAGCAGCTGTGGGGTCACCCTGGTCCCAGCATGGCTTCAGTGTCCCTGCATGGTTTGGAGTGCACAGCAGCCCCATGGCGTTAGCCATGGGCACAGAGGGGTGTCACAGGCAGCCCTGCACGGGCTGGCACTGTTGGATGTGGGAGCTCAAGCCATGCCAGGCCAGCAGCCCTGCACAGGGGCTCGATGCCTGGTGGTGACAGGAGCTGGCCCCATTCCCCATGGGGAAGGCACATCCTGCAGACCCCGACGGAGACCCCACCATGGAAGCGCATTGGCACAGGCTCCTCCTCATCTTCTGATTCCTGGCAGATGTCTTCAGCGGAAAGCAAAGGCCTGGGGGACACAGGAGAGATTTTCCTGCAGGGGACAAAAAAAAACCCAAAAAAGAAAAAAAAAAAAAATGAAGACAGAGAGGGAGGCTGCCCATGGCAGCTCACTGCTGCCTGGCACCTGTGTCCCAGGGCAGGCGTCCAAGCGCCGGGAGCAGGCGCGGTGCCATCGCGGCAGATGGGCACGAAGGCAGCCCCGAGCCCTGATCCTGCCGCAGCCGGGGAGGGGGGCGGCTGTTTAGGGCAAATTTCCCAGCTGAGAATGTCAAAACAGCTGCCAGTCTGGAGTTTATACACCTATAATTAAGGGGGTATGTGATTTCTAATCCAGCTCAAACGGAGCTGGATTAATTGGCAGACCTAAAAATAGCATCCGTGACCATGTAAGGCAAGCTTTTGTGTGCGGTTTAAATTAGGAAAGTGGGCTCTGGCTGTTTGGAGTGAGCTGGGAGAGACAGAGGCATCCTTCTGCCTCCAGACAGCCTGCGAGGGCCTGATCCTGCTGAGGGATGGGAGGAGGCTGCAGGAGACCAAGCTACCCAAAAGCAACAGCCTGGAGCCAGGGGAAGGAGCCAGGGCAGCACCCTCATCCTGGGGAGATGTGTCCTGGGGTGGTGGGAGACCACTCCCCTGGGAGTGACCCTTAGCAGCCTCAGCAGGAGCATCTCTGCTTTTCCTCCTTGCACACCCAAGACCCAACTGCTCACCATTTTACCCTGTCACATCACTTATAAGAGTCCACAGCAAGTTCGCTCACTCTGTTTGTGATGCCTAGAGGTTTTACTTGGTGGAAAGGCACTTTCTGAATTACTGGATCCCCCAGGAGACTCCTTCACATTCCCACACTGGTCTGGGCCAGCTTTGCACCAACACAGACAACAGCAGAAGAACCCCCGTTGACTTGTGCTCAGTGATCCACTCCCCTTCTCGAACACTCCTCTACCCGCAGCCAGACTGCAAGGTTAAATTGCTTTTAATTTTTGTTTAATTATCTGCAGTGGCACAAATAACTAACAGCATCGATCTGAACTTGGCACACAAAGGCAGGTTCCAAATGGCAAAGCATATTATGAGATCGAATTATTAAACGTAGCTAATGAGCAAAATAATGATGTGGTGCCAAGCTATAAAAGGTTAGACTTTAAAGTTGTCACAGTTCATGAGCAAGAAAGATTTAATCACATTCTTAATCAAATATTTATATGATAATGTGTTTTAATCAAAATAATAGCAATTAATTTGGAAAGGAATATATTGTGCACTTCCTGTTCGTGCTTTATGGAGGGTTTTTTTGCAGTGAGGTTACAGAGCACATATTTCCTTACTCAGTAATCCCAGTTGGAAGGTATTCCAGCTGTCTGTGCTGGGGACATGCTGGTGGGATAACAAAATGCAGAAGCAACTCAAGACTTGCGGGTGCCCTTCTCAGAGCCTTGTGCCCTCCTGGGTGCTGGGTCCTGCTCTGTCCCACCGTGGGACTTGACAAAGGACAGGCAGCAGGACCACGCTGGCACTGCCGGTGAGCCAGGGCCCCTCGCTATGTCTTTGAAGCGTTTACTCTGCACAAATGATTTAGCTGCTACCTCTTTCCCTCTGAATCCTGCCAAATCTCCTAACTCCCCTTGGCAGCTGATACTATTGCAATGATTTCCAGCTGTGCAAGAAGCAGCTTAAAATGGCTGCTGTGCTGGAGCACGGATCCTCTCCTTCCCCAAGTCCCCTTCTGGGCAGGGTGGCAAGGGGACACACGGTCAAAACTCACCTCTCCCATCCCTTCTCCAGGGCCCTGCTGCCCCTCCTGCCCTGCTTGGCAGAGCTCAGGTCTGCAGCTGGATGCTGAGCACTGAGATCCAGTGAGTTTTGCTCTGGGCTTTCAGTCTGGTGTGTTAAAAATAAAAAAATGCACAGTTTAAAGGAGGAACAACAGGGTTTGATTCTGAGTGCTGCAAAGAGTGGAGGTGGCTGTCCCCTCCACCCCTGCTGAGATATCACATGTCAATGACATAGGAAGGGCCATGGCGGCTCAAGAGGTTGGACATGTGTAAACCTGCCTGTTTAAAGAAAAATCTAAGACTTTGCCCAAAAATGGAACTTGTTTGGAATTTAAAATAGCCTGGAGGACTGTTTCCAGCAGGTACTCAATAGACAGAACACCATGAGAACATATTTCCTCTGAAGGAGCCCATCGAAGTCCTCCCAGTCAGCTGAGGAAGCACCCACACAATCCTGGTATTTCTTTTAATGGAGCCTCCAAACCACCAGCACTCACTAAATGTGGGGAAGGAGCTTCAAAAAACACCATGCCAAGCAAAAGAGAGCCTACTGAAAAGGAGCATCCCCCACCCCAAAACCCCAATAAGGATATTCCATTACTCTGTGCGTGGCTCCAATGAAGCTTTGGAGGAGGAGGAATGAGACAAGGGCTGTCAGGACAGCAGTGACCTCCCAGCCAGCTCATGCAGACCAGCCACGAGCCACTGGCACAAGCCTCTCCTGTCCTGTGGTGTCCACAGGTAGGGGCACATGGAGAAGACTATGCAGGAGGTACCACTGGAAGTGGAGGCTGCAGCACCATTCAGGGACCAGCCCTTGCAGGGACACACCAGTCCTGGAGCCACACGGATGCTGGGAATTCGATCAAAACCACCGGGACAGCGTTGAAACACCGGCCCTGCCGTGGGGCCCTTGGCACACACCTCTGCCTGTGCTTTCCCTCCTCCTCCACTCAGCCCCGTGCCAGGTGGATGTCTCTGCACTTCTCCCTCTTTGACTTTCTAACACTTCATCAGAAGCTGGACTTTTTTTTTTTCAAGTGCTAAGTTTGCTGTTTCTGTTGGAGTCGAGATGAAAAGCTTTCACTGAACCACCTTTGATTGGAATCACTTCTGTTGCCTTCGGTTTGGCCAGATGTTTCTTAATTACTTATCTGTCAAAACTTTTTTTTTTTGCCTTTTTTTTTAATGCACAGACATTTCCTCTAAGTGAGAAAGAGTGTAAGGTTCTCGTTTAGTGTCTTTGCCTGAGTGAAATAAGCCAGGCTAAGCTTCATCATCAAGGCTGGATTTTATGCTTGAACATGCAATTTAACATCAAAAGCTTGATCTTTTTTATTATTCAGTGCAGCCTTTTTAGACCAACTTCAGCAAGAGCCAAATGGCACATCCTAACCTGGGATTTAAAACTTTTATTTTTAAAGCTAGATCTGAGTCATACAGCTTTCTCCTGAGCTTGAGATGGTTTCATGTAATAACTCAGGGCCAGAATCTGCCACGATTACTCATGTCAGCGAAGGCTTCTTTACATGAATAGACTTATTGAACTGGTGCTACTTGGGGTGAGCAATGGTTCCAGAATCAGGTCTGATCCTTCTCCCATCAAACAAATATTCTTGCTGTTTGAGTCAGTTGCTGGGTCATGCAAGGATGTCCTGTCATTGTCCAGCAATTACTCTGGAGGTAGAAAGATGAAGGAGGAAACCTGGAAGACTTGACTTCCCCAAACTGCCTGGGCCTGCCCAGCAGGGAGCTGTGATCTGATCCAGCAAGGCACATGTCGTTATGCCTCAGTCATTGAGACGTTTGACATCGATTTGTTGTTTGGCTGCTGTCAGAAATCCTTTATGTTGGGTGAACATCCCAGGGACCCCGATGTTACTGCAGGAAGGAAGGGGAAAAGCAGCAGAACTGAGCCCGAGCAACTCCACGGGTGCTTTAAAGGCTTTGTTCTCTCCCTCTCCATGAAGAGAAGACAAAAATCCAGTGCCTCTCAAAGCGTCCGTGGATAATATACCAATACACCAGAAGGGGACTGAATTAACCAAAAATAAATCCATATAACAATTTTTCAAAAGCTTTAGCTGTCTTCAAAGCCAAGTAGCATTCTTTAATGAAAGCAGGATCAAGCCAGAAAAGCTTTAAGAGTTTAAAGTTATTTGATAGCTAGTTATTTTCCTTCAAAAGAGACTAAGTAAACCTCTGCCTGTAGCCTTCATCACTCCACCAGAAATACTTTGTCAGGGTATTTGTGACAAATTAATTATAGCAATAGAAAATCTCAGTAGAAATGAATATTCAAAAAAGAATTTTTTTTTATTCTGTTGACTTCAGGGAATGCTCTCCTGTTTCTAAAGCTGTGTGTTTTCCTCATTAGCTCTCCCCCTCCCCCAGTTCTTTTCAGAAACTTTCAGAAGTGATTAGAAATGGTTTTATTTTCAGCTTGCCTGGGGAATGGCATTAGCAGTGGAACAAACCACTGATGCTGGAGTCTTGCTGGCAACAAGAAATGGCCCATCAGCAAACTTTTCAAAGAAAACATCCTGAAATTGCCGTGCCAGTGCTGACTACCTAATACTAATACACAGCAAGATGCTTGCATGGGGATATCTCACAGAACCTTAACACTGGAGGATTTTGTCCTCACAGTTCCAGAGGGCCACAGGAGCACAGCTCCATCCTCAGCAGATCCTGGCCTGACCCTGCAAGCAGAAGGAGCAGAGCTGGGGCAGACCACAGGTGGCTTTAACACACCAGAGAGATGTGGATCTCACTCACTGCAAAGGCTCTGGCAAAGCAGAGGGATCCTGGTTGTCTCTTGCTCTGGTTGTTGTCTCTAAATTGCAGGTCTTTTTCTTAGGCAAAAGGCATTTCAAGGAGCAAAACTCCCATTTGTGCATCTCGTTAAGACTGACAAAAGCAGGAGGCCACTACTGCCCTACACCTCCAAGTTATCCTTCACACCTCCATCCCATGGGTCCTGTCCCCAACTTACACAGCTTAGCCCTGCATGTAGCACTGAAATATTGGCCTGCAAGGCCTGGAGTCTCTTCTTGACAAGTTGCTTTGTGCTGACACCAGGAATAAACACAAATAAACCTTCTCTCAAGCTGTGACTGTGTGACCAAGCTCAGGAAGCTCCCACGACCAATGGCCCTACATGGAGCCACATTCCTGGCTCTGCCCCAGGAACCAGGAAAAAATCCTCCTCCCCATCCTCACCACCCCCTGACAACTCAATTAACAAGCTGCCTCATTAGCATCCTATACTTAATTAACAAGTTGAATCAATAAGTAGCCTGGGTTTCTTAATTAATAATTAATTAATCCTTGGTTAATAAGGACAACAGAAACTAGTTCATAAGGGAATCATTTCAATAGCTTACAGTGAAATAAGGATCCAAGGAGAAGGTGTTAAATGGCTGCATGGAGCTGGTGCTGGACCCCACCTCAACACCAGATGTCCCTCCCTGAGTCCAGCTGTGGGGTGTCACCTCACCTTTGAAACTCTTGCCGCCTCCTCCTGCCCCAAATCCAGGTTGGAAATGTCCAAAACGCTCATTTAGTTCTTGCTTCTGCTGGTGGTGCTCTCCAGAGATGCTGCTCCATGGTTCCTCCTCTCCAGCTGGGGGGTCCCTGTCCCTGCAGGAGAGGGGAGCTGGGGCAGGGGTCTCACCTGCTGGCACTGCAGCAATGAAAAAGGGGGGTGTTACTTGAAACCAGCAATAAAAAAGGGAGGAATAAGTACAAAATGCAAGCTAAAACATCCTTTTCAGGCCCTGCAATGGTACATTATTTTCCAGGGAAGGACTAGGAATGCATTTTAGTAGTCGAAGTTTAAACCTGCTCCTGACCAACCAACCAACCAACCAACCCAAATTTGCTGGACAAGAGGCCTCACCAAACCCCTGGCCATGGTCCTCGAGCACAGGGCAGGTACAAGTGGTGCTGAGGGTCCTGGTTCCAGGAGGAAACACTGTTCCTTGGGGCTCAGGCAGTTCTCAACTCATACCCAATTCAATATGTTGCCCACAATTGCTCAACACACAACATTTGGCATTTTTTAGTAAGAAAGCCTGAAGGATTAAGTTGTTTCCTTCTCATCTCAATACAGCAAGTGTCTTATTTCCATATTAATGATCTCAAGGTGTACATACTTATATATATCCACATGCACTGCATTAAAAACACTCATATTATCATATAGCATTTCAAATTCAGGTAAATAGAAGCAGTTGATTTTTCTTGGTGGTATCAGTTTGAAATTCTCCATCCACAAACCGTTTTGAAATCCCAAACTGAACAAAAATCAGAGTTATTTCCCACACAACAGATGCAGTGCAACAATCTTTAGGAAAATGAATTTTTAGTGTATTGTTGCTTATGGTGACTTCTGGTCATGGCTGGTTTCAAAGAAGATATTGAGTGTAGCAACAAAATATGTTTGCAAACAGATAATTACCATTATTTTCAAATAGAAGGTTATCATCTCCAATCCAAGTATTTCAAGGCTGGGAAATACCAACATTACTGTTATTGCCACATTGATAAGTTATGTTGTTGGTTTATACAATTAATGGTGCTCAGTTGTTGGACAACCTAAAATGAAATAACATAAACTTGTTACTAACAATCACAGCAAAGAGGGGGTTGGGAAGGAAGGTGTTTATTAACAAAACACTCCAGACGCAGAATCTATAAGCAAAACTGAACTAAAATTCAGTTTCCTAGTAGAAAGATGTGAGATGATGTTGCACTGCTTTGTGTAGTGGAAATCAGTGCTTCTCACACCTCTTATGTAGCTCTCTTTGTATCTAGTGTTTCTCTGATGTCTCAGGCTGCCATTTGCCCAAGTGTCAGGAGGAAGGAGCGGAAAGAAAATGCAACTTATCTGATGACAGAAGGAAGTTCTGGTTAATTTTGGATTCTTTTTTCTGCTATAAATCTGTATTTTCATTATGTTTTATCCCTATATGCAGCCAAAAATCACACAGTGCCTGAAGGCTTAGCCCTGTTTTACAAAGGGTGGAAAGGAGGGGCAGCTCAGTGGTTTTTCATCTCCTTTCCCTTGTCACAGCACAGGCAGCTCCAAACCAGCCTCCCTGCTCTGACCACAAAGGTTAATGATCAATCCAGCAATAGCCATTAGCATCAGTAACTCGAGAAAAACATCAGAAAATTGAAGAGCAGTCAGTGCTCTGTAACCCAAAGAGAACTGGGAAGGAATTTTTTGTTGGCTAATTGGAAGCAGCAATAATCAAAAAGGCAAAGCTCCTTTAAGCAACCTTACCTGATATAACAAAAAATAAACCTCAGCACAATATCTGCTGCACGGTCAGCAATTGTCTGCTTTGTGTTTGATCAGAATTCAAGCCTCTTCCTCTGCAGTTTGTATAACATGGATTGACATCCTTCTGCACCATCATTCCAACAAGAGACCCTTCAGCCCTCTGAGGTCTGTTTTGATGTAGAAACACAGGCAATTATTTCACCTGGGAAACAACATGAGGATTACTGACTTCCAGGGCTTGACAATACAGCACAGACCCTGTTCCAGCAGGGACAGGCCATGGCCTACCAGTGTTCCAGGGGCATGGAACCACTCAGGGCTGTACTTTGGAAATAGTACCTGAGTTATTATGCCCAATGGGCTCCATGCAGCCAGGACATGGTGCCTAAATGTCTCTCATCACTTTTAAGACATGTGAGAAAGAGGCACGTGAAGCTTCTTGCTCGAGGCGTCCAGCAGCCCAGTGGCAAAGCAGATGTGCAGCCAATCCAGCAGGACATTTCTCACTAGGACTCCTAGTGAGTAGGACTCCTCTCTGTTGTCTGTGGCTCTACAGAGCCCAAAGGGCTCCTCCACCTCTTCTGCAGATCCCCCAGGACACTGTTGGGGCAAAACCCATCAAGGGCTGAATGGAATTTGTGCCTTGGCCAAGTTTCAGCTCTTTCATACATCAAGCAAGAAAGGATGGGGAGAAAGAAGAGAAAGAAAGAGGCAGTTGACTTCATTCCCACTGGACTCCAAATAACGAACGTAACTAATTGAGGTCAAGGACCTGTCAAGTCAGCACATGGTTATAGTCTCAGAACAAAAGCCTGCTCCCAAGTGCTTCCCACAGTCAGTGTTGCAGTAACAACTTGGGAAGGTTTTCAAAGTATTTACCAGTTGCTGTGTCTGTCGGCCGGCATGGAAGCTCCCTCTCTGTCATCTGCACAAATCCTCTTGCATTCCTCCACTTGCTTTACCTGCTTTTTGTTACGTTGCACCCACAACACTGTGGGCTGCTGGCTTTGCAGTGCAAACAGCAGTACCAACCTGGATGGCTTTTGTTTTGGCTAATCTCAGATGGTCCAAATCCAGCGGTGATGCTCCTTGAGGCAGCTTAATATTTTCTGTGTTTCAAACCACCCCCATCCTGAATTTTGCTTTTGTGTAGTTATACAGCAATGATTACAGATTTGGGAGGGAGCTGCAGTTGGAAAAGGCATGAAGTAGAGGGAAGGCACCCCTCCCATCCCCCTGAGCAGCTGGGAACTGCAGACATAACTATAAATTCCTGTCCAGTGAAAACTGTATTTACTCATCCAAAACAAATCCATGTACGTCACCATTGCCAAGGGCTCTCACACAATGGATCACACTGATTCACACCCCTCCTGGATGCCTCACCAGGAGACAGGGCTTGCTGTGGGTGACTGCCACGGGCCTTGCCATGACACAAGGTGACTTAATTTCAAAGAGTAAGCAGGAAACTTTGCACAGGAACATCTTCTTGGCTGGTGCTGTCCCATGAGAAAGATCAAAACATCACCCCTTCTGAGGCTGCAGTCCCTGATCCTCAGACCCCTTCCTTTGGGCCAGACATGGTGTGTTCTACCCAAACTTATCACATGCCCTATTGCACCTGTGGAAGGTTAAGGCCTGTGATTGATTTTTGACCTCATTGTTCTTCCCAGGCCTGTCTTGACACTCTCCACCCCCAACCCCCTCCTGTTTTTCATGAAATCCAGGCCAGCAAGGAGGAAGAGAGAGTTCAGTGCATCTGTTCACCACTAACATTGACAAACAGCACGTAAGAGCTTTGCTAACCTGAAAAGTATTGGCATATCTAACCAAAACCCACTTGATTTCCCCTGGAAAGCAAAAACTGTGAGAGGCCATTACTAGCAGGTTGCCCTTGCATGGGAAATAATTCAATCGGGTAATGTGAGGCGGGAGAGCTTAGCTGTCATTTTACAAAAACAATTAAATGCATGAAATGTATCTTAATGATATAATTAGGGCAAAATTCCAATCCTCCATTAGTAGTGGCATTAATTATTGCAAGCGCATTACATTCAGTATTGCTGAAATGATGAAAACCTTTGTTATGCAGCTTTATTAACAAACAAATAAATAAATGAAACCCGATTATCTGCTCCTCAAGAGAAGCTCTGATGCGAAATTACTTTTGAACAAACCTTGATTACTTTTGCCTGTTCAGGCTGGTGGCAAGAGAGGTCAAAGCACCACAGGGAAGCGACTGTAAAACACTGAACTGCTGTTGGGACCCACCATGGCTGTTTCTGGGGGAGTTTGGTGAGGAAGTTGTATGAAGCAAAGTTGATTAGGACCATCACACTGACCCCACAGCTCTCTTCTCTAACACACCTATTTACACACCAGCTGTGTGCAAGACTTTACTTCTACCCTCCTAAAGCAACTGAAATCTGTTGTCACCTTCAGGGCCTGGTTTGCAGCAGGGCAAGATCTCACCTGCCTTGTACGAGAAGCAATGAATCACAGCTTTTCAGTTTTTACAACTTATTTTACACTTATTTCTCTCCTCTGCTCCCACTCACTCAGACTGTCAGTTCTCTGTGAGGTTCCTGGGGTTTTGAGGCAGTTGGTTTGGCACAGCAGAGCCAAGGGCTTTGGAGCCAAGTACCTTCTACCTTCACTTCAGAGGAGCCGTCGATCAGCTGCTAAAAGGCTCTTGGAAGATGCTCAAAACTGTTTTATATATTGTGACAAATAGTGGAATTACCCATCTCAGAGGTGTAAAGATATCAAATATACCTTTCCAACCAATGGAGGAAGCCATCAATAACGTTCCCCCACAGGTACACATTTGGGACTATAAGAGAACTTATTAGACATGGAAGCCTGTTTACAGTGATTTTCAATGTTTAATTCAGCACAAGGAACAAAAGTTGGAGAAATTAACCCCCTCCAGACAGCCATGTGACTCTTAGGTAATAACTGCCAGAGGACAAGCAAACACATCAGTTGAGTGATTGTGTGGATACCTGCTGAAAGAAGGGGATTTTCAATTATGCATGGTTGATTTTCCACATGTACAATTCCCGTTATACAGGGGAAAAAAAAAATCAATTAGTGAGAGTCATTTGTTTCTGAACACATTGGTTGGAGAGAAACATTAGTTCAGAAACATTAATTTCTGGACAAATGTTTACAATTAAAATGCAATTTTGATTCCACTCAAGTCCTCTCCTGTTACCCTGTATCTCAGCCAGAGAAGAGAAGAAATAAGAGTCTCCAGGAAAGGCAGATCAGGGGTTGCAGCACTGGGAAGTGCCAGCCCTGGGTTTGGTGAGAGGACACTGAGACACATCAAAGGACAGGGCTGGGGCACTGGGCTGTTTGTGCAGCTGAACCTTGGTCCTCAAGCCACAGACAAGTCCTGGGTTAACAGGAACCCAGGAGCAGAGAGGACAGCACAGAGATGGCATATGGGGATGGAGAGCAACATGATGCAGCCTCTGAGAGTTTAGGGGTTTTTTTTCCTGTGTAGGGACTGATAATGCAGCATTTTTTTTAAAGCAACATGTACCGGTGCTGGGTGACATTTGTGCTGTTTGCCCAAGGCCTAAAGTCAGTCCAGAAGCTGAGGACCAAGACAGAAAGTAGCAATGAGCACAGTCTCCTGGGGTGTCAAAATCCCCCACACAGGCAGAACTTGCAGAAGCAACAACTCGTGGCTGTGCTTTCACCCACACAGGGAACAGAGAGCCAGAGCACAAGAGGAAAACCATTGCCTTTTCCCATAAACCAAAACTTTAAGAGAAAAGACAAAGCCCATTTTCCAAATTCACATTTGGTTCCAGCAATTACTCACCACCAGCTACATTTGCTCATGACTCAGTCTGAGACCTCGATTCAGAGCCGAAACCTCACCGAGGAGCCGGGCATGTTCTGACGAAGGGGAAGAGCTGAGTAAACCTGTAAAAATTCTTTAAAGTTAGTCGACTTCCTTAAAGCTTTACTTCATACCAGGCTTTTCTACACCGTGAGGAATCTCAGTTACATTCCTTGGTACTGTCCCTTTGTTCCCCAACGCAGCTACTCAAACACCACGCACCCCAAGACGCAGGGGCTCCTTTTGAAGCGCTGCCAGGCTGTAGGCAACTGCGACCACATCCTTCTGCACACGTCAAGAACAAGTTTTCTGAAGGTGCCTCACCTTCCTTGAGATCTGCTGCACATAAAGCACCTGCCTGCATCACCCCCCTGGTGGGGTTTTCTGCAACCAAAGTTGATCTCCTGCCACAGGTTACTCATCAGATCTAAACTCTCAGCAGCAGGGTGCAAGTGCATCCAGGCACTGAGAAAATACACAGAAATTGTTTATTTAAATAGTTTATTTGGGCATTTACAGTAAAACCTGGCCTGGAGAGTGTAAATAGAGTCCCAGTTTCATGCTACTCTTACAACATTACTGTAAATCTAGTCATAGTATTTTTTACTTCAAGCTCAGGAATTATGCACCCAGCTGACCTTGCACTGGCACAAGAGGGAAGGAAGCTTTCCAGACCTCCTGTTTGCAAAGCAATAAAACATAACAGGGCTCAGAGATCAGAGGGAAAATAAACAGATCCTTTCACTCAACCTCCTCCAACTCCCCCTTTTTTCCTCTCCCCAGCTTATATTTAGCTCAGGCTTCTCCATGCCCATGGAAGAGCTGCCCTGGGAGCAGGGAGGCAGGGCATCAGGGCCAGGCTCCTTGAGAACCTCCTCAGAACAGAAAATTGACAGACTTGCTCAGCAGAGCAGAGGGAAACAGCAGCTCTCAAGAGCAAAATACAGATGAGATGGGCAGTCAGGCCCATCAGGGTCATTCAACATTTGTTTTTTAACCTGGTTCTGCTCATCTGAACCTTGCACAGCCTGAGGTTGAGATTCAAGGAACAAAAAATAGATTTGTGTGTGCACATTAATAAGTTGTCTGAAGTGAACATGTGCTTACAGCTCATCTTCTTCCCAGGGAAAGCCACTGGTGTGCACTGATCCCAAGTTAAAACCTAACCCAGCTCCATCCTCACACTCACATCAGCTCTGCTGATTACCCAGACCCACACAGACCCTCCTGAAAGCACCCTGAAGGGGTTGGTCTTGCAGGACTGCATGCTTGCATGACTATTTTAGAGCTGAAGTGTTTTGGATGCCTAATTCTTACCCATCCTAAGTGGCCCACAAAGGAGAAGGTGGGCTTCTAGTGCAGCCCCACCTGCCCTGGTCCAGAGTGTTGCTTGGAGAGCAGTGCATGGAGGTGCTTTTTACTCACATTTCCAGCCTCTGTGTTTTTAAAGCCAGGCTTCTCATTAACAATGCACAGCAACACCAAGCAATAGCTTTGTCCTGCAGAGTTACTCTCTTAATCAAATGCAGCTTCACAGAGCCACGTTGATCTAATTGTTCAATGTCCAGGTTCCCTGCCTTCGCAGAGATAAATACTCCAAGGAGCTGCATTTTGACTGGCATCCAAAACTCACCACTGGCTGCTGGGATTGTGATTTATTGCTGCTGCTAACAATCAATCCTAAGGCAACCATGTGCATTTGAACCAAGAGTCAGGATTGCACGAGGGGGGAACGAACACCCACCAGGAGCTGACAACTAATGGATCCTGACCAGCAGTCAACGCTCTCCCACGTTTCTGCATTGCAAACCCCACCCCAAGTGCACTGCATTGAGTGCTTCATGTCATCTCCCCTCTGCCTAGTCCAGAGCCATCAGTCTGGTCAGCCAGAGCTCTAAATTTCATTTCTCCACTTTTCAGTCTTACCTGACAACAGGCTCTCCATGTGCAGACACGGGGAGGAAGCTCAGAAGCTGTGCAGCCACCAACCCGACCTGCTGGGCAACACAGGGGTGCTCTCCAGCAAGCAGCAAGCGCCACTCACTCTGAGAGCAGCAGCTCATGTTCCCCAGGAAGAAGGCAGACAGGGAGGAAGCCCTAGAGCTGCCACGATCAATGTACTTCCAGCTACAGAGGAAGAAAAAGCACACATACAGCTCTGGCAGCGTGTGGCTCCAGGACAGCCTGAAAGCCAGTTTTGGGTAGCCATAAAAATGCCATAAATCCCAATCTCACCTCATAAAGAGGTGGCTGCTGTTTCAGGTTTATCCTTCCTTCGCATCACCCAGGCAGCTTCAGAAACCTGGGACATCACTAAATCAAAACCCAGTCCTGCCTCATGCAGCTGCAGAGGGTGGTCAGGAAACACCCTCTGCAAAAACTCCTGTAGCTCCTACTCAGCAGCAGAGCAGAGAAAACCCCAGAGGAAACCACCACCTTCCCTGGAGCTGCTTAAATTTGCCTCCTGGGCCATGGCAAGATTGTTCCCACCTGGGACAAAGATCCCATCTGGGCCACCTGCCTGCCTGTCCCCACCTGCCCACTCACCAAGAAAAATTCTAAATCTTCCTGCACTGGGTTCCAAGGACAGGGGTGAGCTTTTGGCAGGGCTCCTGAGCAAGGGGAAAGGGAAAGAGGGAAGCAATTTTGCCCCCATCATACCTTAAATGAAGGGTATCTTGGGCAGTGCTTTTCCAGCCTTTTCCAGCTCCTTTCCAGGAGAACAAGGCAGGAATTACTTCCTCTTTTCTTCTGCCCAGTCCTTTTCTTTTGTTCCTAACACTGTTACACAGTCCTGTTTTATGCCAAAGCAGTGGGATTTTCTAGACTTTTTTTAAAGGAAAAAAAAAAAAAGGATAGCAGCAAGTGTTTGGAGTAAATTCCCATTAGAGTTGGAAGAGTCAACATCAGGATTCCTGTGAGAGCACGTTGATTTCTTAATAAATCTCACTGAAACCCTTCACTGGAGCACTCACCATGAGGGAGAATCTGTTTCCAGTCACTTTACTGAGGGTTTCTGCCCCTGGTCAAGGCTTCCCCTCCCTCGGTGCTGAGACAGGGCTCTGCCTGCACAGAGGCTTCGGGGCCAGCATGGAGAAAAAAGCTCCAACAAATCAACCCGTGGGAAATGCAGCCTGAGCAGATTAAAAAGCAAGAGATCGACTCCAGGTTTCCCACCTCAAAGCACTCCAAGCCATCCCGAGAATCACTGGTGGGATGAACCCTGAGCACCAGGAGCTGAACAAGCCCCGGCATGGAGGGGGTTTGCTCCGTGCCCTCCAGGCACAAACCAGATTAAATGCAGGCAGAGGATGGACAAGGAGAGCAATGCAGAGTTTGGGTTAGGACAAGTAGATAAAATATGGAGACAAAAAGCAAAAAAGAAGTGCTTTTGTGCAGTTTAGATTCTTTGAAGTTGGAATTTGCACCTTCCAGCAAGCACACCAGGTAAAGCCACAAGAGCTGCTGGAAGCAGAGGGAAAATCTGAACCCCCTTTCTTAAGTCCTATTCAATTTGCAGCACAGAAATCTGTTTAAAATCAAAGGCTTTGCCACCTGGGGTTTCCAAAAGTCACAAAGTTGTTTCTTCCACTGAGTTGCAAAAAGAAAAAAAAAAAAAAAAAGGTTAAAAATAATCATTTGCCAATCAGTGCTGCTGCAGCGTCCCCAGATCACCTCATTAGCTGCGGAAAGGTAGCTTAGTAACAGCATCTCTCTGCCCGTTCCCACGCACTGCACGGGTTGAACTTGCCTTTTTTTTTTTTTTTCCTTGTCATTTAAAAAAATTCCCTTTTGGAAAATGTGGTGTCAGCTGAGTTCCCATTTTCTGTGGGAAGATGTTGGTTTCAGCTGTGAATCCAAAAATGAAAGATGTCGTTTCGAAACAGTGATTCAAACCAAACCTTGTCCTTTCCCTGCTTCGCTGTGCCTGGAGCAAGGTGGATGTATCCCACTTGGATATTTGTGATCCTGAGGTTGGTGTAGGGGCATTGCCTGCCCTCAGACATTTAGTGTTTTGGGGGTTTTTTTGCACATTTTTTGCTCCAAAAATGCTTTGGAGCCCCTCGAGCCAACATTGGGGCCCATCAGCATCAGCACAGCACTACAAACATCTGACTTCCTACCATGGGGAAAAGTGTTCCAGCCAAGGCCAGCTGCTTTCCAGCACTGCATCACCCTGGGTCATCTCTCCAGCAGCAATGGACACCAGGAATCCCACAAAATAAACCACAAGTGGGAGGTGAGTAGCACAGTTCAGGAATCAGAGCCAGAGGGTTGGATTTGGGGTTCTCCTCCCTGGGCTGCAATTAAGCTGCTTTCAGTCATAACCAGTGGTATTTTCCCAACTGGCCACCAGCCCGGGGCTGTGTTGCAAGTAGCTGTCCAGGCAGAGCATCCCAGTCTCCCGCTGAAGCCCACAGGAGCTCCTCATGCCCACATTAAAGCCAAGTGTCCACCACTTGCCCATCCAAAGCAGCTGGAGGAGCTGCTTGTCAAAGCCAGGGGCCACTTCCAACAGTGCTGCCACCCGAAACACAGACTTATGATCAGCCAGAGAGAAGGGCTGGGGAGACCAAGGGCTTGGGCAGAGCTGGTGACCCTCAGACAAAGTCCAGGGATTAATGAATACACATTCCTTAATCCCAAGAGGGAACCCAAGGTCTGGGTGAACCTACAGGATATCCATCCTTCAGAGACACAAAAGAAAACGCCCTGCAAACAGTCAAGTTTTCAATCACTTTAATGTGATCACTGCAATTTGACCACAGTCTCAGAAAGGAAAAGAGTCACACGAATTATCTGTGCTTAGGATTTGAGTCAATCTACGCAGTTCTTGTTGATTGACGTTATTCAAGTTAAGACCTTCTGACCATCAGTGACGTTCTTGGCTGAAAAGGCAGGACCGCGAGTGTTGGACATACTGGTGCAAACCGGGAATGCTTCTTCTGGGAATTCAAGCTGCGCCACCTGATCTACTCAAAAGGAACCAGAGCTGTACACGCACACAGGCACACACGGACCGAGCATGCAAATACACCAGGAACCAGCTACAGCTTCACGGGGGAAACACGCGGGGCAATACAGAGGCTGGGCGGTTGTTCAGAACAAGGAAGGGGGGAAACCCACACAAATACCCAAAACTGAGCAGATTCATTTTCCAACATCCGAAAAGAAAATAGGAAGAGCTTTTGAAATTACATTGTGTTGACAAACTCTTGATTTTTTTTTAATTTTTTTTTTTGGGTGGGGAGTAACAAAGCAAAAGGTGAAGGCAAATTTTCCAAAGTATTGTAAAATTTATTGTATAAGTATTGCAGCTTTTAGAATGACATATAATTGCCACTATCGGTTACTGGTACACAAGAAGCGTTTACAACAGATTTTTGTAAATTGGCATCAGAGTACATATTCATACTAAAACAGCAAAATATAGATAAGTACTGCATTGCATGTGCTGTCAATAGTTTACATAAGTTTAAATTGAACAGAACTCAGGATACAGGACTGCCTATAACAAACTCCAAAGCCAACGCAATGCAACTGGAAGTTTAAGAAAATATTAATACAATGAAATGTGTCTATAAGGCAGGCAAATTAGGACTTTAATGTTGTCCTTCATGAGCTTCTATAGTACAGCAAAAATTTGAAGCATGGTTTCTGGAAAACTTCTTTTTGTTTTTTTGTAACTTTGTGTTGTACACAGAAAATCTCTGAGTGGTACAGAGACAGAAGAGATTAAAAATTCATCCTGTTCTGGCCTAGCACTGTTAATGCTACACGTCTGATTCAGTCTTTTCCCGATCCTTAGTAAAAACATTGGGCTTTTCTTTATTTATTTTTTAATATAGCAGTTAGTGCAATTTCATAGTTCAATACACACACAAAAGGGTGATTCTCCAGAAAGCAATGGGATATCCTTAGACCCCCACTTAAGACAGAATGAATTTTGTAACACTTATGGAAACAACACACTGGATTAGTAAAGCTGAATCCTCAAACTGGTGAAATCAAGGGTTGTGAAGGGAACACATGTTTTACCAGTGTCAGCCCCAAATGAAACCCATCCTTCCTCCCCATCCAGATTGACAAAGCCACGTTCCCATTCCAGGCCATTAAGATTTGGGGGCACTTTAAGGATGCTGTTTGCCGTACTGTAAGCTAAGAAACTCTGCAAGATGAACAACCCCTTTTAAAGCTAACGTGACTTAAAACTCCAAGCAAAAAGGCAGGGTAGGACACGAGGTTGCTAAGCATTAGCAGTGCCTTGTTTTTTCTGTATTTACTTAAAAATGAATCACTCCTAAGGGGCCTGAATCTCTCTGCTGGAAGCTGCAAGACACCTGTGGAGCAGGGCCACAGCCCAGCTCTAGCACCGCTCTCTGCTGAGCTGCACCAAGGCCAGAGGGAACGGGACAATCAGCAAGGGTGTGCAAAGCAAATTCCCTGCCTTGGTGGCAATACGGGACGTGGGAATTGGGAAGAAATGGACCCCGAGGCAAAAAGTAACATTAAATAGTAATAATAATAATAATAACAATAACAACAATAATAATAAAAAAAAAAGAACAGACCATTATTTCTCAACACCCACTCAGAACTTGGAGTTGATCTGAGCCCAAGACCTGGTATCTGCACTTGAAATACACAGTTCTTGTGAATGCAAAGAGAGGGATGGACAGAAGAAAGACAAAAGGTGACAACTTGGCTCCATCAAGGAGCTGCACCCGCTGCCTGGGACCTGGGGCTCCCCCTCACCAGGGCTGCACTGGCCTGGGGAAAGGTGGCAGCTTGGGTTTTGTGCATGGATGGGCTGAAAGGCATCGTTTGCAACACAAATTTGGTGTTGATGAGCCACCCCATTTCACACTCATTAAGTTCCCCAAACTAGAGAAAGAGGTAAATGAGACTGGACCCAGGAACTCAACAAACTGATCACTCAACTGTAGAGCTCGGGGTGATGCTTGAGAAGTAAAAGCTCACACTGGGAGTGGACTGGGGAGGGAGAAATAAAAAAAGAGAATTGGTTGAAATTTTGAGGACTTCCAAGCATGAAAGCTGGGTTCAATTGCACTGCATCTTCAGACCCTCTTCCACTACCCCTCTGTGCCTATCCAGCCCCTGCCCACTTCCTTGACTTTTCCACGGGGTTTGGTGTCCAGGTGACACCCTGTGACAAGACAATCCTGTTACCTAACAACCTCTGGTCCCCACGCCACCTCCTTACTCACTGCTCAGTTTTAAACATGTGATGCATATTCCACCCAAAATCTGCTGAGGTAACCGTATTTTTTTTTTATAGCAAACAAACTAGTTCAGCTCACTGAACAACCACCCCCCCCCCCACAAAAAAAAAAAACAAAACAAAACCAAAACACAAACACCCAACCCCAACAACACTATTCACGCATTTTGGCTCAAGAGGGCAGTAGATATTATATTTCGGTTTCTCTTTTGGTTGGTATCTCATTTACAATATCCACCACAGATTCCTACCTCCCCGGGTAGGATAATGTGCATAAACGTGTTCAAGTTCCCTAAGAACAGTCGGAGCAGAGCAGCGGCCGAGGGAGCAGCCGGCGTGGCCAGGCACAGGGAGCTGCTCCGGGAAAAAAGGGACTGGAAAAGTGAATGCAAGGTCCAAAGGAGCAAGAGACCAGACGCTGGTTACTTGTGACACTAAGGATGATTTTGCTTTCCCCTCTCTAAAAAGGGAGGGTTACTGTTTCTTTAATAAGGCACTAAATAGACATGTTACATAAAGGAAAGATACATTTTAAAAACTCGTACAAATTCATCAGTTTTGTACCTTTCATGACAAACTAGATTTATTTCCTTTGCGTTCTTTTTTTTTTTTTTTTTTTTTTTTTTTTTGTGGCTTTTTTTTCTTTTTAGGTCATCAAAATTTAGGTTACATGACTGTAAAGCTATGAAGATTTCAAGAGCTGTGGAAAAGCAGTTCGAAATATTGAGAAGGTACAGGACTATTTCTAGGCAGAAATAAAAAAAAAAAAGCAAAAAAAAACAATGATCAAACTTCAAGTTCAGCTATTCATCATCTTCTTTAAAATATATATAAATATTGTTCAAATGGTCAGAACTTCAAAACCGTTCTCATGGTTAGGTTCGTTTTCGTTTTCAAGTAATAGAAAAGTTGCTTAAAAACAATAGTTTTATTGCCTTTATATCTTTCATTTATGTCACTCTACTAGATAGCATCCTGCAGAAAAAAAATCAAATCACACCCCCTTGTAAAACCTTCGCTCTCTGTGGTTTCCCTACCGACCCTTCCTCGCGCTCGGACAGACGGGACCCACAGCGGGATTTTTCCCTTTTTGCCTCCTCTCCCTCACTCTCTCAGGTTTCCCACTCGCTCGCTCCGTCACGTACGAATTCACCGCGAGGGCAACACACCTACCAGACACCTACATGATATAAAATGTAAACAAGAGCATCGTAAGACAAAAAAAAATGCTTCCGAAACCAAGATAAATTAACGACGCACAACACCCGGCGGCGGGAGGGCAGGTGGGACCGTGGGGTGAGGGACATTTCAGAGGAGGGAAGGGGGGGTTGCTTATAAAGCCTTAAGCATATTTCTGTAGCCTTTAATTAATACATCATCACAGGAGCAGATTCATTTCCATCTACTGTACCCGGTGCCTCTTTAGCTGGGATAATAATGGGATGATAATGTAAAAAAAAATCAGGATGACCAGGGACGGCAGAGCTGCGAGACACGGCTGCGCCTGCTTATGCCAAACAGAGGTTTGGGAGGCTGATACAAAATGAAAATGATGCTCACCACCACCACACTTTTCAGCTCGTCCTTTCAAGGAGACATTTAAACCCAGCTGAAAGGCAGCCGGTGGGTGTGTTACCAGTGACTCACACCAACTTCCACAACCACCACTTGGGCTCCAACAGGGCCCTTCAGTTGAACATTGAAAGAAATAAACCAAAAAACACTTTGTTCCTTCAGACACAGAAGTTTATTCTCATCCCAACCACCCCCCCCCTCCAAAAAGTTAGAGGTTGTAAAAAAAAAAAAAAAAAAAAAAAAAAAAAAAAAAAAAAAAAAAAGAAAAAAATCAAGTAATTTTGGCCTGCTTCAGTCATTCCTGACTCTGGGAAGCAGGGAGTTTTCGTTTTACCTTGTTACTCCAATAATCCTACCGGATGACATACAGACACACACCAACTCCTCTTGCTTTGTAGGGAATGTATAAAGGCGTGGCTGTCGGCGGCCACGCGCAGGGACTCTGGAAATTCAGGATTTCCATAAGCTGCATCTCGCTCACCGCTCCTCCCAGGGCTGGCATCTCCACTCCAGCGATCCTCCTCCCCTTCCAGCTACTTTGTTCTTCACTTCGACATAGATCCCTTAACAGGTTCATGGTAGACACGATAGAGGCTTTGACCAACACAAGCACTGACATATTTATATTAAAAAATAGTGCAAAATTTCAACATTTATATAAATAACTCTAAACCCCTGCTTTTGATTTTTTTTTGTTTTTTGTTTTTTTACAATGTAATACACGCTTTTTGAGTTGGCACTCAAAAAATTGCCATTTTTCTTCTAGTTCAGAAAACAACTTTTTTTTTTTTTGAATAGGCCTCTTCTAATACAAAAATACTCCTGCTCCTTACACATACACTTTCTCTTATTTTTAATATATATTTATATATTTATATTGCAGATCTTTAAACAAAATGGTTTTTGTGCAAATATTTTGTTTTTAAAGATAAGTGAAATATCAAACAAAAAAAAAAGCATTCACACACAGCCCAACTAGAAACAAAAAAAAAAAAAAAAAAAAAGACTACAGTTGATTTTTTTTTCCTTTTTAAACGTCTAGACACAGCTCAATAAAGAAATGTTTTTGCAAGCTTGGTAGGCTTGTGCATTCAGACCAGACATAACAAGTAAATATTTATACACGGAGAGATGGGGAAGGGCTTTTTTTTTTTCTTTGCTCATCTTCCTCAACTCTCTCTCTCCTTTTTCTTTTAATGAGAAGTGCAGAGTGTTTCATTTACTTTCTTGCCTTTTTTTTTTTTCCTTTTTTTTTCTTTTTTTTTTTCTTTCTTTTTTTTTTTAAAAGGGGTGCCCTTTTTGTTTCTCTTTCTCTTTGTTCCACGCCGTTGTGCTCTCAAGGCCATTGATCTGTGAGTGATGGAGTCTGCTGCCCTCCAAGATGGGGGGCATCCCGTTGCTGTTCTGCTGGTGCTGGTAAAACGTGGACCCCGGGTAGTGCCCGATGACCTCGCTGTAGGTCGGGGGTGGTCCCTCCATCCTGCCATTGCTCCCATAGCAGGTCGCGCTGATGCCAGAGTTACTGCTGGGGGGGCACGGCCCCCCGTACACCGAGTTATCTATCAAGTCACTGTCGAAGATGGTTCTGTTGGGGGGGGCCCGCACCGACTCTCTGTTGAGCTCCATTTGCTGCTCGGGGTCGCGCAGCTGCAGCGTGCAGGGTCCCTGGTACGGGGGGGGCTCCTCGCCGTCCGACAGCGAGATGGTGGGCGGCAGGTCGATCTCGTGCTGCATGTAGGGGTAGGTGGGCTGGAACCGGTTGAAGCGGTCCCTCTGCAGGAAGGATGGCACTGCCAGGCGGTCGCTGGGCCTCGGGGTGTAGATCTGCTGCTGGAAGGGAGAAAGAGAGAGAGAAAGAGGGCGAGGAGTGTGAGACGCTGCAGCGCGGGACGGCGGGAGAGGCAGCGGCGCCCGCATCGCCCTCACCTCTGTTATTCCGTTCCCCGACACGGTGCTTTCCGAAGGCCACAGGCTTCCCTCCTGCATTGGAAAGGAGAAGAGAAGGCACAGTGAGTCTGACTGCCAGGGTGGGTTAAAGCTCCCTCTGCAAACAGCTCGTGCCAGGTCTCAGCCCAGAGCCCAGGTACGGTGCTGCTGCTGCCGCCAACAAGTTCCTGCAGCAACACACAGCACATGACCAGAGGATACAGAGAGGGTAATCAGACAACAGAACGGGCTGCCCAGGGAAGTGGTGGATTCTCCATCCCTGGAGGTTTTTAAGATGAGACTGGATGTGGCACTTAGTGCCATGGTCTAGTAACCACAGTGGTAGTGGATCAAGAGTTGGACTTGATGATCTCAGAGGTCTTTTCCAACCCAGCTGATTCTATAATTTTATGAATTCACTATGATCATATATGCTGGGTGTCACAGAGGTACATGCTAAGGTATTACCACTGAAAACATCCCTTCTGATCAAAATTTCCCTCCATTTTCACCTCCATTTCTATTTAATAGATCATTTGCAGAATGAATGATGAGAACGACACCAGCAAACAACCCTCTCTCCCGTTTGCAGACTTCCCCCCTCCCGCCCCCACACACCCAGCATGGTTCTTTCCCTGGTTCAAACATGCCAGAGGAGTATTTTTCAATTTGTGATCCATGAGCCGTGGGTGATTCACAAGACATCAGAAAATGCTCCGTGAAATAATGACAAGATTGAAAAAAAAAAAAAAACAAACCAAAAAAAACCCCCTCACACCCACATTCTGATGCACACAATCAAGGAAATCATAGGAAAATAAAGATAATAAGCAAAGACCCAAATGTTAAGTCTAATTTTGATTTGGCTTAAAAAATAGAAATCTGTAGCAAGTGGATGGTTCCAGAGTATTTTTTCCACAAAATGATAAGTGGTCCTTGGCTTAAAACAGACTGAGGGATTGAGGTGTAGAGGTTTCCTTACACTGCAAACATCACCCTGATCCTGCAATCCAAACCCTGGCGCCAACAACCCCAGGCATGATAAAGCCACAATTTCCCCCAAACCCTGAGATTAGTTTACAATTCATGATCAAAACAAACAAACAAAGGTTCTTCCCATCTGCTAGTGATACTCTGAGTGTACACAGTTCACCCCAGACACTTTTGCCTTAGGGACCGAAATATTTAAATATTGCTAATATTCACATATAGCAACATCCCTCTGGCAGGCAGGGCTGGAGGAAAACAGCCAGAAGGCTTGTAATTATAACCTAGAATAGCTGGCACTTCTCAGTTCCTTGCAGGTGAATCTCCAGCCCTTGCACTAGCAAGTCAGGCACAGGCAGAAGCATTTACCAACAGTGGAAAAAAAATGCCAAGGGAAAAAGAAACCCCCTTTATCCCTTTAAGTGTCCCACTCAAAGCCTATGCAGCAGGGCCCTCCTGGTGAGCAAACCACTCACCTTCCTGCTATGAGAACACATATTGCTCTAATGGTGGGGGGTCCAGGCAGCCCCGTGCCCTGACACCCTGTGAAAAGCTGTAGTGGTACCGCAACCCCACAGGCACTTTCCCTGATAAAGTCAGAAGGGATTTTGCCTGTCTGATCCTCCCTGGACCTCATCCAGCTGTGAAGCACATCTGGCCTCATCCCAGGATGCAACACACAAGGGAACAGGTTGCTGCATTCCCTTGCAGCCATGGCAGCATCTCCAATCCCCCTCCTGACAGAGCCAGGGTGTCCCCGTGGGCAGTGCCAGACCCCAGTGCTGTGACAGGAGCCTCAACACCCCCCTGCAACATGCACTGACAGCCCAAAACACGGCACCAGCACTGTGCTAAAATCTGCAGAGAAACCACCCATTATATCCCCCTGCCCCCCCTTTTTCTTATTTACCCCAACTTTGGAATATATTTTCTCCTATGGTATCGCACATGGTATCAGATATGGACAGAATATATCAGGTTCCTGTTTTTCAAGCTCAGCTCTGCACATAAACCTCAAGGCAGTCCTGGTGCCAGTGCAAAGAAAACAGTGATTTATATGGAAATGAGATGGCCCGGAATCTTTTTCCTTCTTGGTATTTTTTAGGAGCACCTCCTCGGAGCAGAGGTAAAGTTCCACAATACCCAGTACCAGCACCTTCCCTGGCCACAGCTGTGGAATGTGCTGGCTGAGTGACCGCCCTTCCCCGTGTTTCCTACAGACCTTGAGATTCCAACATGCAACTGTTTACACAGGCATCGACTGTTTAGTCTGGTCCATTTTACATGGATTTCTTGCCTGCAGGGATAGGCTCCAGTCAAACTCCCCCAGCAGCTAAAAGATCCATGGGGAACTGCATCTACCACAGACCAAATCCTTGCCTCTGACTCCCTGCTCAGCCATGGCACTGACACCAAAGGGCACAGGGAGGATTGCCAGTGCCACCACATGCAGTGCCAGACTTTCACCTCATCCCAAAGGACGCCAAAGCAGCAGGCGGGAGCGGGAAGCACTCCGAAAATTGTGTTTACTTTGCCATGCCCCCGTGGCAGACTTCCTGAGCAGTGAGTACCCCACTGCCTTCTGCTAGATGTTTTATATTTAACTTGGCAGTGGGCAGTGCCATGGCAATATCCCATCTGCTTCCCCCTTTCCTGGGAGTGATGTCAGCCAGTGCCCATGAGGGTGGCTGCATCCCGGCTCTGAGAGCATTGCCGTGCTCAGCTGGGACACCCCACCTGGCAGGCAATTGGGAGGGCACGTACACAACATCCCCTACCCTCAAGCACCCAGAGTCTGCACCAATATCCCATCCAGGTGTTTGGAAGCAAAGCTCTGGCTCACACGCCAACTCATCTGTTTGGACAGATGAGGTCCAGGAATGATGCTCTGGGCAACACACGGATGCAAGAGCAGCAAACCAGTACAAACAGCACTAAAATGGGATCCTCACAGATATAAGGAGCAGACAGGAGATCTGTTTTCTATAGGAGCTGGATCTCTGCAGCTGTTACCAACCACCTCTGCCGGGACTCCAGAGCCTGACCCGGACACGCTCACTCCCCGTCACCGACACACTACCATGAGCCCAGCTGGGGAATGGCTCAGTTCTCCTAAAAACTCCACAGTGGGATTAAAATTGCTGGAAATCAGTAATCAGAGGAGGGAAAAGCCTCAGGGACAGAACACATACATGCTTTTAGCCTTCACTTTGGCCCTGGGATGGCTCCACAGCCCCACCAAACCAGGCAAAACTGTGCTGCCCCAGCGGGTCACAGTTGGAACCCTCGTCCTCGGGGCTCTCCTCACTCACCTCTGATTTTCAGAATATTTAGGACTTGAATCCATCTCAACAATGAGCAGTCTAGAAAGCCATGGTTTTCTGAAATGAAAGCTGAGATTCTGCTGTCTGGTAAGCAAAAGAGCTGTAAAAGCCTCCGCAAGTATTCCAGGACTTGCTGCAGAACCTAAAATTACTTTTTAATTTCTTTTTAGAGAAATCAATCTTCCACTTTTATAGAACTGCTTGTTTTAGTAATGTCAGAGAATTTTCTCTGTAAAGCTGCATGGTGCAAATTAAGCTTCTGAGCCTTCAGAGGGACTCATATTTTCCATTTTGGGGGACAAAGATATGCTTGGAAACTGCAGTTAAACCACTTTTTCCTGGGGGAGTGGGATACCACTGCTCCAAAGGTGCAGGGACAGTGTCATTCTGACTGCAAAAAAAAGTTTTCAGTAGCATTTCTTAAATATTCTTAGTTCTGGAAAAATAAAGTTACTTGTCATAAGGAGACAGAGTTTGAGTACAGCGAGAACAGTGATGGAGAAACACATGAGGTAATACAAGAACTGCTTGCCAGCGAGAACCGCATTAAAAAAAAAAAACAACCTTTAGGGAAATTAATTTCTCCTTCAGCTGTAATTTTTGAGCTACAGCAACAAAAAAGGACAACTCCGGCAGACCGAGCATCCTCCTGACCATGGGATGAACTGCTTTAATATTTCAGAAGATGAAAAGCGTGAATGCAGCTCCAGTGCCCGTCTGCGGTCACGACACCAAAATGAAGTTTGGGATTTAAAAAGCCCAACACCAGTTCAGCGCAAGTTTAATGGATTACATAAACCAGTATCCAGCCCTGAGTGGCCTCTGCCTGCCAACACCCAGCCCTCCTTCAGACTGGAGCTGTTTTCTGCTAAAAGGCACACTGTGCTGAGCCTGAAAGGTGCTGCCGTTAAGATCTTTATTATGCTGGATCCCACTGTAATGAGATTCCCACTCATTAGCACATGAGGTGCTTCTCCATCCCATCAGGAAGGTGCTTGGGCCACAGGGAACCTCTGCTGCCACTCCAACAACACTGCACACACAGCATGGACAGCGCAGGGAGATGGGGAATAGTTCTAAAGAGGGGAAAAAAACCACTAAAATTCCACATTCCTATTTCTCTCCTTAAATCTAAAAAAGGTTTTGAAGACTCCACACCCTCACTGAGGTCACGCAGAGGCACAGAGGTAAAACTCTGCCAAAAAGCCATTAAATCACTGATGTGTCTGAAAGCTGAGTAAATAACAGAGCTGGGCCAAAAAATGGCTGAAAATGTCGGCCTGGTAAAATTCAAAAAATTAGAAAGAAAAAAAAAGAATAAAAGGTAAAAAGAATTATTTTTTTAAACAGTCCGTTTTTCATTCAACCTGAAATTTTTGGTCAATGTCCATGTGATTTTCTCTTCTCTTTCCATGCTAGCCTTCTTTCATCTTTTTAAAGAAAATAAAAACAGGCCACTTAAGAAAACAGAAATTAGTGTATTAAAATAAAGAGGGTTTGATGTGAATTTTGCCTTGAAAACGTAAAATGAAACACTTGGCATTGTTCACGTAAAACATTCCGGGCACGATAAAACAGTAAAAAAAAATCTGAAAACGGGAAAACAATGTTTCTGCTATTTTTAATAACTCGTGCTCGGGTGCCCACACTTTGCCACTGCTGGATGGGCACAGGATGGTAAGAGGAACATAAGATTTCAGTGACCCCCAGAGAAGCCAGGATGCCTGCAGGGAGTTTAGCCCTGATCCGCAAAGCAGGGAGGTGTCTGAGTGATCTCCACCCTCCCACCAGCTGGTTTAATGCGGGATCAGGTGGGATCGAGCATTCCCAGCACTTTGATCCCGCTGCAGCAGGACAGACATCCTCGAGCTGGGCTCACGGCCGTGCACTCTGCAGATGTGCTCCACAGCCCACGGGATGAAGGGTGAGTTAACTGAGCTTGGGGTTTGCACAGCTCTCCTTCCCAAGGGGAATCTTCCTCAGCCGGCACAAAGCAACTGATAAGGGACCTTTGTCTGCCACGTGTGGGGTGTGACAAAACGAGCAGCTAAGAGGGACAGCCCTGGGCAGCCTTCAACTGCACTGTGCTGAAGGCTGATTCAGTAAAAGATGTTAGGTATCTCCCTCAGGAAAAAAAAAAAAGTGGAAAAATAGAAGAAAACAAAAAAGCAGGCAATCCCAGTATTTGATCGTTTTTCCTGCAGCGAGTACAGATTTGATTCAAGAGAGCACTGTCCCACAGCAGCGTGCCCTGGGACCCTGCAAAGGAGGGGGCGTGGAGCAGTGACCTTCAGAGAGCCCTATTGTTTAAAGAGCTCTCAGATCCTACAGGGTGAAGGCTAAAAAATAAAATAAGTCTCAGTACAAGATACCCCTGCGCTGAAGACAGAGCCAGGGAGGCAGCTGTGAATTAAACACTGTCCTCCAAGAAAATGTGATGTCTTTTCTTTGTACATCCTTCTAAGTCTCTCTGAGCCACTGCATTTGAGAAAACTGCATGAACCAATATCTGCCTCGAGGCTGGAGAGGTTTCCCCTCTAATCCCTGTCAGAGGTACAATTAACATGTTTCTCCTCAGGCTTTTATAAGGCAGGGAGCCTGGGTTACAGAGAACCTCTCGTGCACCCCCTTGGAGAGATTTCTGCTTGTCTGGCTGACAAGTGTTTTCTGGCCCTTCTACCACCAGCATCCGTGAAAACTGGAGCAAGTCTGTCAGGATTTCCTATTCTCTGCAAGGTAGGCAATAAATTTTTATATAGTCATTTGAGACGGACTGGAGTCAAAGAACTCAATAGCCTGGGGCTGCTGAAACAAGGCATATGAACCCCAACCAGCTGAGGGTACGTGGTGGTTTCAGGAACAGGACATGCCAAGAACAGCCTTGTGCAGTTACTTTACTGATGTAAAATCCGAATTGCAAAGCCCAGGGCAAAAGCAGATGCTATGGCTGTCAATAACTTAGCACATGCAGAACCCTAAAGAGCCAGAGGCACCCCTGAAAGGCTCCCCCACCCCCAATAACTGAGAGACACACAATGCCAAGGCCAAACATGATCCGGCACTGGTGACTGGAAGAGCAGGGTGTGACTTACTGATGAGAGGTTCTCGTCTCGCCGCCTGCCCTGGCTGTGCCGGCTGATGAAGGATCGCGCAGAGAGTTTGTAGTGGTTCAGCAGACACGTGATCACCACCACCATCACCATCATCACCACCACGATTATGATTATCTGTACAAACTCCAACTCCGCTGCAAGAGAGACAGACAGACAGACTTTGAGCCATCAGGAAAAGCAACAATTCATTGAGCACAAGAATAACTAATGTGGCCGAGATGCGATGACTCTGCTCATCCTTCCCCTTAAAGCTCTCACACGTGCCTACGTGGGCTCTGTGTGCTTTGAGCACAGCTACCTACTTAATAAAAACCTCATTAATTCACTTTTTCACTGTCACAGAAGGATCTCTAGGAGGTATCTTTAAGATCTACAAAGCAGTGTTTCCAGGCTACAACACAGACCAGACCTCCCAAAGCCCTCCTGGCTGCAGGGTGCTAGACATCCCCACTGCCAGGTACAAAACCAGGAGCATCCCAGTGCCTCACTCGGGGCCACACAGCCATGAACCAGCATAATTCATCCTAATGAAACCATTTAGCTGAATGAAAGCTAAATTTCTGTAATTCTCTTCCCATCACCACCACTCCTTCCTCCAGGGAGGACCGGACTGGAGTCCTCCTTGGCACATTCCTGCACCAGGCACATGTCCCCTCTGTCAGGGGCATCACAGTGGGAGCCCAGGGGATGGCACAGCACAGCAGGCACTGGCAGCCCCCCTCTCTCCATCGCTGCCCATCCACCACAGGAAGCAGGCGGGGAGACCTCCTGCTTTTCGGTGAGACGCCAGATGGGTGCGATGTGTCTGCCCATGGGGGCCACATCCCGGAGCTCCAGACATCCCTGGGCTCAGGGCTCGGCAGTGGCAGCTTGAGTGGCTTGAACTGGCATAAAGAAAAGCTGCCAAAACCCCTCCAAACAAACAAGAACAAGCAAACAACAGACTATCCGGTTAACTCTGCAGACACTTGGCAGGAGGCAGTAAGAAGCCACTCCTAAAATTTCCTAAGGAAATAATTCCTCACACCTCTCTGAGGCTTAGGAAAATTGAGTACTAGAGGCAAACGTAGCACTCCCTGGGTCGTTATTTCCATGCATTTGGCAGCCAGGGAATACCTGCCATCCCCAAACCACTCAGCCACTTCCCTCCAAACCCCCTCGTGCCAACAGTGCCCAGGGCTGGGCAGCAGCAACTCCACTACCCAACATAAAGGAGGGGCCAGACCAGCAACATTTAATAGTTCTGGGGATTTACACTTTGTTTGCTTCTCAGTAGGGACAGCTATAAAATCCAGTTTAGGAAAGCTGTGCCCTAAGCTATCGTGGATGCTGCCATCTGTATTTAATCTATACAGACACACACGTATATGTTTGTATATACATGGCAAGGCCCAGCAGACCTCCAAGGGCAGCATCACACCACTCACACCAGCTGGGGTGGCTTCTGCTGAGTCAGGCAAATTTATTATTTTTCATTTTTTTTTTGTGGAAAGTTTTCTCCTGACAGGTGGCATTTGAGTGCCAGTAAAAGCAAATAAATGTCAAGAAAACAGTCCAGGTGGTGAGCACTGCCAGTTACCTTGGAGCTCTTTCTGCTAAACAGCAGCTATTTCTGCCACTGCCCACTGCCTGCAGAAAGCAGAATTATGCCTTGAAAGCAGGAGCCTTATCTGGCACTTCGAGTGAGGGACTTGGAGCACCCCTAAAACGCAGCTCCTCTACACCAGAAGGATGCACACGGGGTGGGGAGAGAGGGATTAAAAGCCAAACGTTGCAAAAGGAGTTTTGCCTTGAAAATGCCTTTCATCTTAAAGGACAAGCTCTGGGTCTTTCACAGCAACCCCAGCAAGGTGCCCCACGCCACTGTGAGAGGAAGAGCATGGATAAAACCCCCCCAGATTCCCAACCATTTGATCCAGCCCCAAAGCAGCACAGCTCACCCTTGGGAATGACAGGCGACTGGACCCAAGAGCTGCCAGCGGTGCCTTGTGCTGGAGAAACTGGCTCAAACAAGAGCTCATTTCTTTTAAACACAACTCATATGCTGCAGAGCAGCCACCCAGCCTGGGTGCAGAGCCCATTTTTTTTTTTTTTTCAGAATTCGTTATGGAAAAGAAAAAACTAAACAAAAAAAAGAAAAAAGAAACCCAGAAGTTTTTAGGAAGATGAGTCACTTCAGCCTCAAATGCACCATGTGCTTTGGCCACGGTAAGAAAACACAAGAAAAAATATAAATGGAGCCAGTGATGGAAAACTTCCTTTTCTGTTAAAAAAGGTATTTCTGAAGAAAAACAAGACTAAAGTAGTTGTAAAGGAAAGTTCCTTTCCTAGGATGAGAGGTCCCTTAAATGAACCAAACCTTGCTAAATTGGTCCTGGTACTTTGGTGACCCAGGTGAAGTTTTGGCCATCAGGAAGTGCTGCCCTAATTCCTTCCAAGGAGGGAACACACACAAGATGTGTCACTTACAAATGACCTAAACCAGGCTCCCCCCACACACATATAGACATAGAACCAGCAGAGCCTGAAGCAGAAGAAAGGGTGGAAATTCCATCAGGGTTTAGGACAACACGCCTGCGTCTCATCCACCCCCATTCAGCCTTCAGTGCTCTGGGACTCCTGTAACTGGAGTATTACAAAACACTTGCCAACAGGTGCAATAGGAAGGCACAGGATGAGTACCAGAACAAAGGGGACTCTGCTTTCCAGCAGGGATGTTCCTCCTGCCCCATCTCTATCCCAAGCCCAGGCTGTGAGGAGCAGCCCAGCCTCGCCATGCCCAGGAGCAAACCCATCCCATATGCAGAGATGAGCTTTAATCCCAAGAACACTCATGTTGCCCAATCTGGCCTTTGGAAAAAATAAAATAAAAGTCAAACCAAACCAAAAAAAGGCCCACACACTCAATTTGTGCTTTTCAAGTTTCAAGAGACTCATTCCCACTCGAGGCACCAAAGTTTCTGCCAACTCTCCCTCTGTTTTAACTTGTCTTCATGGGCTTCATTTGCAGAAGGGAAAAACAAACCCAACACACTGAAAAGCTGGATATACTCAGTAAGATTTTATCCAAGCAGCTCAGTCAAACTAATGAAGAAAGATCATTAAAAACCCCAAGTTTGAGTTAATACATTATTATACAAGTGCAATTCAGCTGCTATGCTAATAAAAAGCCTTTGGGGAATGAAAAACAAGCCAAACTGCAAAGCACATAATTTATAATTCTACTGGTATTCTTAAAAACACACACACAACAAAACAAGAAAAAAAATACTCAACACATTTTGTATTTGGCTTCCTAATCATTGTCACTTTTCAATTAGAAGAGACCTCATTCCATTTCTCTCTGTAATTTTCCCCAGGGGAAGTGTTATAAATGCACTAGGCTTTACAAGATGGGCATATTCCGCCTCCAAATGCAAAGCAAGGTCACACTAATTTAATTTTGCATAATTTTTATTCCAGAATACGTTTCAAACTAACAGGTTCAGACATCACATTTAAGTGACACAACCTGCTTTTCCGTATTTCCTGTCTAGACGCGGCAGCTCCGGGAGCCGGTCACCGTGCGTGCAACCGTTTTGCAACTAAAGCAATTTCCCCCCCCCCAGATTCTCACCATCCCGAAGCCGGGTGTTCGTGATCGAGTCAAACCTCCTGTCACGTCCCATTCTTCACGTTCACCGCTCGCTTGCCACTTCCAACCACGCGTGGCCCTGAGCGAGGGTTTCACGGGAGATTACAGGGACACGTTAACGAGCGATCGGAGACTCCGCCGCTTCCCAAAGCCTGCTCTCCTGCTCGGAGGTGTATCTAGGAGGCAGCTCATGTCCTTGCTGCCCACCCCCTGGCCACCAAGACCACAATGCCCTAAAGCACTCGGAATTTATGTGAGTAGAGCTGACGTGGGGGGCACCTCACTGGCACGACCCCACTCGTCCCACTGTGGACCACGCTCACCGCTCGACAGAAGCAGCTGCAGGAAGGTGCATCTCTGAGCTTCCTCGAGTGCCTATAAACAAAATACCTGGCACCCAGAGGTTGAAAATCCATTAACATTTTTACAAGGAGGGTGATTTGAGTCAACGGTGACTCTGGGAGCGCCGAGCCTCTGCACACCCTCGCGGCTCACGAGGGCCGCAGGGGAGGTGAGGCTGGGACGCACTTTAAATGCATTGCCTTACCTTTTACAGCTACACTACAGTTCATAAAATGCTTACTATAAACTTTATTAATGCTCTTCCTTCCACATAGGCTACCTCTGAGGAAGACAAACGCTCTAAACCACCAGCAAGGATAAAGGAGGAAAAAAAAACCCCAAAACCCTGTATTTTGCTGCACTCATTCTGCAGCTATTACTTACAAGTGGACAGAACAGCTTTCAGACAGGGCCTCAGCCAAGATGACCTTTGTAGTCAGCCAGGTATAATACACATCTGCAGGTTAAACCAACTATCCATAAGATTCAATTACAATTTCTGTATATACTGTAATGATGAGAAGTGAAGTTACTGAGGAGATAACGGCTAAGCTGAACAGAAGTAGTTGCACTAGCCATGATTCCTAAGAAAAAAAACCAAATTTTAAAAAACCCCAATTCCAGTCATCATAAACATTGTGGTGCACCATGATAAAACCCAGGTCTGTTTTGTTGCGACAAAACTAAAGCCAGCAGAGAATCTCCTGCAGAACACTTTGCTTCTCCTTTCACTTCCTCTGGGTATTTTTGACATTAAAAATCCCTTAGTTCTGACTCGAAACATTGCTGGGACAGTTCAAGTATGATAAGTCTGATCACAAGCTCACACAGACTATCCAAAACATGCTCTTAAGGGTGTGGAGAAACAACTCCTGCTGCTGATTTCATCTTCTGGTGGACATCAGCCCGTGTGAGGCAATCCAGGCAGGGTGAGATACCTCGCAAACAAGCCTCGCTGTTCAAAGTTAATGAACCAACAATTAATTTTTACCCAGGATGGATGGAATATGCATCTCAGCTTCTGAATGTTCCCAAGACAGTCCCTCAGCATCAGAGCCCCACTATCACTTTTTTCCTCAGCATTCTTTGGGAAAATACATTACATCTAAACCTGTGTTTTGAGCTCACTCTGTGTGCCTGATGGAGAGGAGAGCTGGTAAGAGTCTGGCAAAGCCTCCTCTGGGCCTTGGGAGCGCTGGGAACAGACCCTCCACCACAGGGCAACTTCCAGCAGTGCCCCAGCATCTGCAACAGCACAGGTCACAGCAAAGGGAGAACGTGGGTTTGAAATGAAAGCTTTACCCTAATCTAGAAACTGATACGAATCTGAGCAGCAGAAAAATCCAAAAGGAAGTGAGTAGAGTCAGGGAGACTAAAAAGGGACTGAGAACAACGCGGATTTTGCCATTTTAGAAGTTTCAGAGAACTGTGGAAACAGCATTTCCCCCTGAATCACTGTGTGCCATCACTGCCACTGTACATAAGGATTATTTTTAATTAAATGTCACTTATGTACCCAGAGAAAAATCCTGAAAGTGCCTAATGTAAGGAGCCAAGGAAAGCTAAATGTATTGAGCCTCCCTCCACCTCTGATCTTCACTTTCTCCAACACATTTCCAACAACTTTTACACCACAGCTCAATGGGGCAGTGTTGTACAGAGATCCCTCCTGCTGCTGCCTGACGAGCCTCAAAAAAAAAGGCACAAACAGACTGAGGCTTTTCTAACTTCCCTGTTGAAGGACAAAGAGATGTAATCAAGTCTGGTACAAACCTGGGCAGCACCTCTTTAGCCTCCAGAAGACACAGGCTATGGATGACTTCTCATGGCAGGTCACATGAGTTCCCTGGCCCCGTCCTGCCCTGCAGACCTTCTGCCCACCCCAGCCAGGGTTTCAGAGCAAGGCTTTGCCCACAGTGGTGGCACATCACAGCCTCCCTCCCTCCTGGATGACAAGGCCATAGCCTATGGATGGAGTCAATGCACAGATAGATGGTGGGGAATGATGTCATTCAGGTTCCTGGGAAGCCAAAGAGGGCAAGCAGCTGGAGCAAAGCCTGGCACAGGAGATGCACCACGGTGAGGCAGAGGAGTGCTCACCCTGACCCCAGGCACTGAGATCAGCTGCCAAGTGCTAAACTCAGGCTCCCAGCCCAGCTACTGCAGAGGGACAAAGTCTTTCCCTGGGTCACTCAGCCCAGGAGCAAGACCAGCTCTGACTCAGCCTCACTGAGGAACTTGGTCCCTCCTGGGACTGCAGAAGGAGCTCAGCCCTCAGTGCAGGCACGGAGCTGAAAAAATCACCGGCAACAGGATACAATTACTGGGCACAAACCTATAAGTGTGACCAGGGAATCCACAGCACAGGGCACCCGAGCCCTCTGCCAGCGACCTGCCCTTAGGTGTGTGGGTTGGCAGCAGGATACCTGTCAGCACCATGCACAGAGCTCGGGGAGGCTTAGAGAAAGAAAAGCGTCTCTCTGCCTGCCCCCAGAGCCCCTGCTCCAACTGTGAAGCAGCACTTTCTGCTCCTTGGTGCCCATGGTTATTTACAGAGCCTAGTTCACCAGGTGACTCAGCACTGTGAGTCAACAGATTCCAGCCGAGAGCCTGCAGTGACACAGAGTGGGGCATCTCAGTGGGGACCGTCCAGCAGCAGCACCTGGTGAGCAGCACCAGACTCTGGCACAGCCCCCAGGGACTGGAGAGAGTCAGGTCATGACCTGTCCTGAAGCTCCTGAAATCTGTAAATGAATTGCTGCCTGTCACCTAAATATGGGGACACTGTAATGTCACACTGCATGTCCTGGCTTCTTCTGTAATCCTTGGGGATTTAGGGTAAGTTCGACTGACTGCAACACTGTCCTCCATGCACCCCCATCACACTCCAGAAAAGAAAGTCTCTACACACAACACAGAATCTTTCCAGACATGGCAAAATTAACTGGATGAATTAATGAAAAGTGTTGACAAACCTGCAGCGAGCACTTTCATCCCCGATTTTCCATTAACACCTCTGATATCCACAGAGCTGCCCTGGCTGCACAACTCAGAGCAAGACACAGCAGAGATGTGCACAGTCCTGACTGCAGTTCCCTCTCCTCCCAATTTTCTCATCTTTTCATCCACCCCCACCCTTAGGCATCTTCTGTTTGAAGAAGTTCCTCATGGCCCTTGATGGCAGCGCTTTAGTTACGTCAAAAAAAGCACACAGAAAACATAAATAAGGGTACAGCTGGCTTTTGACTGGCCATGTGTAGATGAAGCCACACAAGAGAGACACGAAGCTGGTGGGGAGAAATCAGTCCAAATCAGACTGGTACCTCCATTAATTTGAAGCTTGGAGCTGAAGAGCATCCATGCATTTTTCCTCCCTGCTCATGACTCCCCAAATCCTGCACTTACAATGTTTGTGGGGCACCCAGCAGGGCTGCTCAAGGATTTCAGCCAAGAACAGTTTCAGATCAGTAACCTTAAAGGCTTCTCAGCTTTGCAGCTTGTGCAGTCCCTCAAAGAGGAAAACAAGTCTTGAATAGGGGCAGACCAAGGTCCCCTTCTCCCAGCATCAGTGTCTATCAGCACCCAAAACCTGAGTTGCTTCATTAGCACCCTTTAGCAAACATCCTTCTCAGCTGCTGGTCCAGAGGTCCCTGCCTGCTCCCCTACCCACCAGGGGGCTTTGACAGGCAGACAAAGGACATGACCCAGCATTTTCTCCAACAGACCTGGGCTGCCGCCTTCGCACGAAACTCATTGCCAGTGGGTAGGCAGAGACACTGCCCTAAACTAGAAGTGATGGGTCTGACTTTCAGCCGTTCTCAGCACCCACATCTCCGGCTGAAGGCAGCAGCAAGGGTAGGGGCTTGGGCACCAGCAGGCTGCAGAGGAGGAGGAGACACTCTTATCCATTCTGTCAGCTCCCTGACAGCCTGACTCGCTCCCCTCCCCAGTCTTCGCTGACTTTTCAGAGCACCACAGCTCCAGTGGTGCCCAGAGGCACCCTCAAAAACAAGGAGACACACAAGGACAGCCCTTGCCATGAACAGCTGGGAGCCTCCCGCTACCTTGCACGCCCCAATAATTAGGGCACAAAACAAGTCCTAATCACTGCTGGAGAATGAAAGCTGAGGACACCCCGTACCACCTTGCCTTACACAGACCAACATGCTGACTTTTGCAAGCAGAGAACCAGAAAGGCCAGTGCTGATGTTACTTAACCAGTCTGTAGCAGGCCTGGACCAAAGTGAGCTCCACAGAGCTGGCCTGAGGTCTGTCCAGTCCTTGTGCTCAGTTTAGAGCCCTGCCTGCCCCAAGATTTTTTGCCTGCCAGCTGCAAGCATACTTGTGGAGAACAAGGGATAGATGTTAAAGCAAAATGTGGGCACACTTTGGAGCAGCATGTGGCTCCCTGGAAGGACCTGAGGGTTAAACTCAGCAGAACTGAGTCCAGCAGAGGTGCAGTTGTTATGCCAGATGCTCATCAAAGCCTCTGTGAAAGGATGTGGGTTGAGCAGTGTAGCCAAAGAGTGGATTTTTTCTATGCAAAGCTAAAGAATGTGAATTTGAAAAGAGCCATCTGAATCTAGTCACCCTTCTGAGCTATGGTTTCAGTAGGGAATAAACTCCCAGCTCCTCAGTGAGTGGCTGCAGGGACTCAGACTCTGCAGCATCCCACTGGAGTGGCAGCAGGGTCAGTGTGGGACCCCTTACCCTTCCCTGCTCATACAGCATGGGGAAAATACCCTGGCACAGCAGCCATACTGCCCAGTGCAAGCAGCTCTGCCCTGGCACATCCTTCCCAGCCCTGCTTGGAAAAGGGACATGCCCATTATGCTAAATATTACATTTGAACTGCTCTAATTTAAGCAAGAACCAAAACAGCTCCAGGCAACAGCTGGAATCCAAAGGCTGACAGAGAGGGTGCAGCACCAAATGCTGCTCCTGGTTCAGAGTCCATTTCATCCACCAGATGCTGAGCTCCACTCGTTAAAGAGACCAATGTTCTCTCTCTTAGGACAGGGAAGAAGAGATGAAAGAACAAAGAACTTCAGATGGCAGATTACTCACCCTCCCCACTCGTCTGTTAGGTCATCTTAGAAACAATCAGACCAGGCGAAGTCATTACTGCACTATTTTTGTATTAGCATCTGCTGCATTTATCTTCTAATACCTCCATAAAACCAGATACCAAGGGCCCATCAGACTGTCAGCAATTGTATTTGTTTACAAGGGAGCACGGGAAGTACTGGAGTAAGTACAGAATATGATCTCGATATTGAGGTTGGCTCCAACCAGCAGCACCCTGAAGCTGCAGCAACACTGAGGCATCAAAGAGACCAGGATCAGTCCCGTGACAACAGGCAGGACAGCTGGGAAGAGCCCGTTGGATTTGGGCCTGCTCCATGCATCATCAGTACAGTTAAATGCAGCTAAACTGCATTTCCAGATTCAGCACGGCCAGTTCTGAGGTAATGAGCAGAAATGACACAGCGCGAGCCAGTGACGGCAGGCTGAGAGTGGGGAAGGAGGGCAGGGAGCAAGTGGGACTCAAAAAAGAAGCCAGTTTAGAAAAAATATTGCTGGCAAACAGCTGATGGGGCCCCAAGAAGTCCTGTTCATAGTGCCAATTCTTGGGCTATAAGTGTGTTTAATATAGTTCTTTTTCTTCATCTGTCACCTTGGGTAATCAAGCATCACATCCTCTTGAGTCAGTGACAAATGATGGCCTCATCCTGCATCCCCACCCCCAATTTTGTTTGTTTTAAAGGAAACGGCCCCATTTCATGCTTAATAGCCACGGAAACATCAGACTGGTCGAGCTTCAGAAAATTTTTCAGTTCTTAAAACACAGCAACACTCTGGGCCTGTTTTCAAAAGGTGACCTTCCTGAGCTCGCACGGCTTAGTGGCAGGGCAGGGAGCAGGACATGCATTCAAGGGCCAGAAAGGCAGGATCGGCACGGTGGAACTCAGCTTTTACATGGAAATGGCAAACGTGAGAGCTGGGTCAGCAGCTCTGTCAGCTGGGACACTTCCCGGCTCCGAGCAGAGACCTGTCAAATGGAGACGTGTTTAGAGAAACTCCTGAAGACATGAAACAGCTCCCTCGGAGCAATGAGAACTAACAAGGTTCTTTGGGACACCCAGACTCTAAAATCTTGCATATGCCAACCTCTTCTCTCCCTTTTTGTGCCTATTTCTCTCACCCTCCCCTTGTCCAGGGTTTTGAGACAAGGTATTTCATGCACAGTGAGCCTGATCCCAGCCTGCCGAGATGGCTGGAAGGAGTACCTTGCTTTTGAAGTTACTCCCAAGGGTGAGAACAGCTAAACTGGATTAAAAGAATAAAGTCATTTTGATTTTGCACTTAAAAGCAGGTAAATCTGCTTGCTCACTAGAAAACGTGGAGCAAGGCTCACGGCCCCCACCAAGCTGAGAATATCCAGAGTATCTCCTGATCCCCCAGGGGCAGCACGATGGCATCAGGCCTGGAAGATGTCTGGGCAGGGGTGAGGACAGAGCATCACCCTCCCCCCTTGAACATCAGCACCCAGAGAGGGACACAGGAACAAGAGTTTACCGTTTGCAATCATAAACAGCCTGAACCAGGAAAAAAAATCTACCAAATAATGACTGAAAATAAACAATATCTGGATCAAACCCTACCAGCTGACCCTAAAAGATCAGACAGGTTTTGTTTGTCAGGGGTATTTCTAACAGCCAGTAAAAATAAACACATGAATAAATAAGTATTTTCGTATACGCTGGAAACACTCCTGATCAATATGTGGCTTGCTACTGTAGGGGTTTTTTTTTTCCTTCCACCCAGCAGAAACTCATGACAAAGGAAAGCACATCTCATTTATGAACTTAGCTATAAATACTTTTGCTAACTGCCATTTAGGAATTTCATTTCCTGCTTGAGCAAGTCCTGTTGAAAGAGGCAATTACCAAATTTGTTTCTAGTTATAGAAATAGATGTTTGTCGCTGCCCACATCTGTTTCGACAGACAAATTGCCAGACGCGGACGCTGCAAGGAGAGCAAGTGTTCCATCCAGGGAGGGCTTTGCCACCTCTCCAGAAAGCTAACGGCAATTAGGGACGGGGTTTCCGATTCCAGCTTCCTTTCAGCCCTGTTTCCCACTGCAACGGAGCTGCCTCGCACCGACAGGGCACCTGCAGCCTCAGTCAGCCACAGCCACCTGCACCATGTCCCACAGTGCCGGAGCCTGCTCCCTCCTCCTGCTGCTCCTCCTGCAGAGACACCAAGGAATATGGGATTCACTTGTCACCAGGCCCACCAAAACAAGGCAACTTTAATTCAGGAGGTCACGAGGACCCGGTGCACTGTACAGAAAGGCAGGGAGCAGCAAAGCATTCCCCTTGCCTGCAAAGCAGTGAGATGGCACAGGCTGTCCTGCTCCACGTGGGACACTCACAGTGCAACAGCCAGTGGAGACGGGGGTTTACGGCTGCCATCAGCAGGGACCGCAGCCTCTCCCAGCTCAACAAATGCTGTATGTACAGGGTTTTACCAGGTCTCCCTCCCCAGTGTCCTCTCTTTCCACTTCCCTCCACTCAGGCTGTCCCCTAGAAAGTTTCCATTTCCACTCATTCTTGGGAAAACTATTTGTTGGTCAATTCCCAACATACTCAGCCACAGCCCTGCTGGAGCCCACCGTGTGTCAGGTGCCCCACTGCCAGCACCCAACTCCCATCACGGTGCTCAGCAAGTCCTGTGGGAACAGCCCTCGAGCAGGGGCACCCCGGGAGGGACGCAGGGACAGCGGCAGTGCCACAAACACGACACCCATCGACTCTCGCCAACACCCGGCTCAGGGGCGTGGTGGAGGCACAGAGAAGCCACAAAGCACCACGAGCTGCAGCCAGGGAACCTCTGCTCCTACAGCATTTCTCCTGTGTGAATGGCTCCCCCCATCACCTCGCTTGGAGAGAGGAGCCCGTCAGCCTTTGGGAGCAGTGCCAGGGACCCCGCCATGCCCCCACCCCGAGGCTGTAGCTCCCCTTGGGGCTCCAGGACACGCACCCTCGGGCAGCAGTGCCACAGGGGCTGCCCCGGCTCGCAGACGGGTGTTGAAACCCAGATTGAGCAAGTTGGCCAAAGCCACACAGGTCACGACAGGGCTGGAACTGCGACCGGATTTCCTCAGCGCAGTCCAGGGCCGAGCAGCAGGAAACGCTCCCTCCTCTGCCGCTTCCTAAGCCCCGTTATCATCTGCATCACTCTGCAGCTTTTGCCTACCAAAGGAGTGACCTTTGGCAAGGTAAGTTACTCCCACGGAACAAGGACAATCTTAAGTTACAGACATAATTATGCATCGCAGGAAAAAGAAAAAATATGCAAAATGCATGCAAATGCCCAGACACACACACTGCATCTGGTCACCACGGGATTCAAGTTCAGCTCTTGAACTGGTCTGAACTGGTCTCCACCACCAGATGGGAGCGAATGCATGTGCACACTCTCACAGAGATGTGAAAAAAAATTATATTTATATATATATATACACACACACACCAGAGTGAATGGGGGAGGTGAGTACAACCGCCCCAAATCTGACAAAATTAAAGGTAATAAATTTACTTCCACCTCAGTTGCAGCAACAGCCTGAGAAAGGTTTTAACTCCCACAGCAGATCTGCTGGGAAGTCTGTTTCGCTGGGGGGGTTTGCATACCCAGGTTTTAGGGCGCATACAAAGAGAAGCCCCATAACAAGCAGGGTGTGGGGCCAAGAACAGGGCTGGGCTCCCCTGCCCTCCCCGAGCATCCCCATCTCCATTTCGGGCTCTCCTCCCCATCTCCAAGAATTCCCCATCTCCATCCCGGCCCATCTGTGTCCCTCCTGCCGCCCCATTGTCCCGCTCCCCCGTCCCGTCCCGGCGCAGCCCCAGACACACGGGGGGGCTGCGGGGAGCCGACCCCGGGTCAGCCCCCACAATGGGCTCGAGGGGAGGCGGCGGAGCCCCGGCTGGCCCATCCCGGCCGCTCCCGGCCCGGCGCTCCCCCGGCACCTGCCCGCGGGATGCAGGATTCGGGATACGGGATGCGGGCGGCAGCTGCCCCGCGCCGGGCGCGGGGCGCTCGGGAGGGCGGGATGGGGGCAGAGCACGGAGGAAAGGATTATCCACGGACACAGCCTGTCCCCTTTTCACTGAATTTAACAATAAAGCAGTAGCTATAGCAACGGGGTTAATTAATGCATCGATTTGCATAACTAAAACTCCCGCACCCATTCAAACCTCGCTGAAATGTTCATTCTTACACCGGCGGAGCGCCCGCGGCCGGGGACCCGCACCCACACCGGGATACGGGGGTGCGGGGACACCCCCAGCTGTGCCCGCTGCAGTGTGACCCGGGAGTAACCCCCTCCTCACACCTTCATCCCCCCCAAAGCACCAGCATCTGCAAACCAGCACGCCAGAAAGAGCAGGAAAACGGGGGCTGAACTGTCCTTCAAAAAATAAAACAAGAGGGGAAAAAGTGATTTTCAGGGATGGAGGGAGTAAAGCGCATTCCGAGGCAGAGGGGGTAAGGAGATAGGGAATGTAAAGGTTTCAGACTATCGTATAACCAGAGGGGGAAATGTCTTCTCACCACAAACATGCATCTGCATGATGTCTAGACAGTCATAAAAAGGGCAATTAAAGTACTGCAGGCTGCAGTAAGCCAATGTCTCCTCTCCCAGTCTAAACAGTTGAAACATACTGTACTAACTTCGAAAAAAAAAATATAGGATAGGGAGAAAAAAAAGACAAGTTTGTAAGGAAAAACGTTTTGAAATTCAGTTTTAAATAAGCCGGTAAATTAATTCAACCTTGTCACATCTTTGCCTTATAACATATCAAATATTCCGCCTGCGTCCTGTCTAGACTGCGATAACAAAGGGCATTTAAAGCCCTGCAAGATGCGCTGACAGAGTAGCCATTTAAAGATGCAGTATTGCTTTCTCCATCTAAAACGATTTGTCAGATGGAGTTAAAATGAAAATGATAAGTAATCACTCTGGTTCACAACCATTTCAAAAGAAAAAAACCACAAAACCCCCACAGCTCATAGATATAAATCCCACTAAAATCATTCCAATGTATCATTCCAGTGGGATTTGTCTGGCTTCTTTTTTTATGGCATTTGCTTTATTTATTTATTTATTTTATTAATCTGAGATGTCAGTAGCTTTCTGCAGCACATGCATTTCTAAATAGGAGTGTATTAAGTTTGAAAAAGCCAGCTCCAAGTTTTAACTGTTTTACTGGCATAAAATGATAACTCGTGGAGAGACACTAACATAATCCCAAGGGTTAAATAAAAACACAAAATTTCTTTTCAATGTTATTTAAAAACAAAAGAACAATCTACATCACATGAGAAAAACTGGCCAGTCCCCATCACTGACACAGTTCAGCCTGGTTAGTCCCTGTCCTCAGGAAAGCAAGAGAAAAAGGAAGGTTAAAGCAAACTATGTGGGTGTGCACAGCGTTGTTTTTTTTACTGAGAAAGGACCGTTTTCTGGAAAAGGCAAAACAAGATATAATCCTGTCTAACACAAAAAACATTCTCCTCCCTGAGCTTTATCAGCTGTTGAAGAACCAAAAAACTCAAAATAAAATATATAGACAAAATAGCTGATCTGCTGAACAGGACGGCTAAGGCTGCTCACGACAAAGCCAGTGCCCACAGGCCAACAGCACCCTCGGGGCAACGCTTTTACCAAGTGCAAGACTGGCTTTAGAGACTGTTTTGTTGTGCCATGGCATGACCACGTGCCCCTGGCAAGGGAAGGGGACTAGGCTGTGCCCAGCCCCGGGTCCAACTGCACCATCCAGTCCCTTCTACTGGGGGGAGCCCATGGTGGGAGTCACCCCTGGAAGTTCAAAATGGGGATGAACTCAGTTCTTCTCTGCTCCTCACCCTACAGCATCCCACTACCACCTCGTCTGCACCTCCCTCTGTCTCCCAACTCTTGTTTCTTAATTATTATTTTAATAAGACTGTTTCCAACTTCATTGTTCATTCCGCAATAGCCCAAGGGCTACAACTGTTCATTAGACAGAATTTCTACTTTAATTGCACTGACACAGATGTGTAGGTTATCTGGAAGAAATTACTAAAATGAGCAGTAAAGAATGGGGTTGGATGCTTTTCTTCCCTTATGGAGAGTTTAATTTAACATTATTTCCCCCCACGCCCCATACAAGCAGCATCATTTGGTGCATTGCGGGTTCACAGAGGAATTAACCCCAAATTGTTCCTGCTGCCGTGGTGCACACAGGTGCACTATGCTCCCAGTGCTGCATGAGGATTTCCACAGGAGAAGAGGGGCAGGTTTGGGGGCTGCAGGGTCTCCACCACTGCGAGCAGGATGGCCCATGTGCCCCAGGATGGCCCATGTGCCCCAGGATGGCCCGTGTGCCCCAGGATGGCCCGTGTGCCCCAGGCAGCGCAAGCCAGCAACGTTCACCCAAGAGCGGGAGCATCTGGGATCACAGATAAAGCTTTGGGGAAGAAGCTGGGCCACCACCACCCAACGTGTCCATTCCTGCACCAGCACTGCAAGTGCCAGGACTGGGGTGGGAAACAGGCTCCCTTGGCCCCCCCTCACCCTCTGCAAAGAGGTAAATCACCAGACACCAAAAAATGTCATCGCTGCTGCTCAACAGCGCCCGGGCTTCGCACCCAGCACGGCTGTGCAGCTGCCAAATCAGCCATGGAGTTCACATGAACTTCCTCTGCAATTCATGTTGGCCAGAGCCAGACACATAATAGCCTTGGATTCAGGGAGAAAGAGCTGCCAGCGTTATTTCTATTTAAAACCCTCTATTTGAGCTTCATAGACTCATTCTTCACACATGATACACATGCACACACACACGAAATGCAGAAGTGAGCCAGATCCAGAAGTGTTTCACTTCACCAAGAGCAGTGCCTAATAGCAATTCCAGGTTTTGGCTCTCTGATATTATTTAATAGATTTTAATTCAATAATAAGAAGCATGAATCCGCCAATTTTTTTTTATTATGTCTTCTTGCCAGGAAGAAGAAAAAAGTTGCTCCCAACTTTTAACCGAACTGTTCCCTCCTCTTTGCCTCCCACCCTAAGCAAGGGGCTGCAGCACAGAGGTACCTCCTGGCCAGAGGAAGACGGATGCTGCAGGAGAGCTCAGCCTGCCAGGGTGGGCCGGGGCAAGGGCAACAAGCAGATGCACATGAAGCGTTCAAGTCTCATCTCTAAATATGTCTAAAAGCCACTAAAAACTTCTCCTTCAGCCAAACCTATCCTTGATTTAAGGAGGGAGAAAAAAAATCCCAAATGCTACATGTTAAAAAAAGTCTGCATTAAGCAAAAAAAACTTCCCTTTGTTGCTAGGGGACTTGCTTTGTATCTGCTGAAAACCTTTAAAATGCCACCATTGTATTTTAACAAAACCCCGAGACTGAAGCATCTCATGTGCTAAAAATCAAGAGACAGAGCACATCAGTTCCATCTTTCCTTTGCAAGTACTTTGCTCAGGCCTGACTTCGTTTTGTATCTTGGTCCTCGATGCTTTTTGGCAGTTTGCTCCAGACTTACTGGCAAGGGCTAAAAGGTTTCTATTTAGCTGGTGTCAGCTGAGCATCTGTGCCGGCAAGAACTGGAGTGGGGGTGATCCCGACTGCATTTCAAAAGCACATTTCTTTTTGGGAGCTGCCACAATAATTTTCAGTCTAAGTGCATTTGGGTAATGGGGTGACTCCCTCCGGAGGGGTCCCCTCTGCAGGCCTTAAGCAGAGCACTCGGTTCTGGGAAGGATTCCTGGCCAGCGGAGGGAAAAGGAGCTGGGAACACTCCCTAACCTGTGACCCTGATAACAAAAGGCAGGGAGACCGTCTAGACCTCCAGTCTGACGGGGAGTGAAGGCGAGCATTGTGCTGGGGCTGCCTCAGACAAGGCAGGCACACAGCGCTGCGGGGCAGGAGCACGAGGCGGTCCCAGCTGCAGCCACCGACAGCATCGCCCCAAAAACCCACCGCCTGCTCGGGGAGGGGGGGCACGCACAGCCCACCCCTCCTCCCCAGCGCAGGGCTGAGTTTTCTGGGCAGCTCCCAGTCCCCAGCGCAGCTGGAATCAGTGGAAATGAAGGAGCCCGTCCGATTTCCAGCCTGACCAGCCCCGGGTTTCCCTTTGCCTCCGTGTATTTCACACATACAGTCCTCACGCTCCTGAACACACTGATCGTGCAATTCTAGCTCTATGCAGACTGCCAACAGGGGAGAGCAAAAAAAATATGCTTCCTTCCTTCCACAGAGCCTTTATTTTCTTCCCTCCTTGTCTGGCTCAGTTAAAACGGGACAAACCACGACATTCCCACTCTGCCAAGCCCAGAGATCAGCTCAACATTCAGAAAAGCTGAAGCCGAGCCCCAGCTCTGCCACATATTTCTTGTGTGACCCTGGACAAACCCCCTGCCTTCTCAGTGTTGAGGTCCTCACATATAAAAATACAAATACCCTAAATAAATGCTGGAGCGAATGGCAGGTTACTGCCAGGGAACTGCACGGAGAGAAAACAAAAGACCTATTAAAAGCCCTCTGTTCATCTCTGCCAGAGAGAAAACACTATTACCCAGTACTTAAAAAGATGCATTAAAGGAGAGAGAGAGCATCCGGGGGGGTTAAGGACACCCCTGGCAGAGCAGTGAGGGGAAGCACTCCGGGCCAGCTGCCCCCCACGTGCCCTCAGGGCAAGGACTCAGGTGCTCCCACACCCTGGCCATGCCCTTGGCCATGCCCTGACCATGCCACTGCAGGGACCAGGAGCATCACCTTGCCCTGAGCACACCCAGCACACAGTGGGGCTGGACCTGCACCAAAACCTGCCAACCTGCAGGTCAGAACTCTGGGGAAAACAAAAACCATTAGTTTCACTCTTCCTGAAGGAAAGATAAGTACCTCTCAGAAACTGGGTTTCCTGCCAGAAGATGTGCTCCAACCTGGCTGTACAGACAGGTCCTGGCTGTACAGGACACACTGTGACCCATGGTGGCACTGGTGTGGTACCACCCTGGGCATCAGCAGTGCTCACTGGCCCAGGCCAGACCTTTGGAGTTACAGCGTGAAGCTGAGCAAAACCAGCCTCAGCCCCTGAGATAGTTTTAATAGCCATGAAAAACCCACCCCCTTCTGATGAGAGGTGAAATATTAACAGCTGATGGTGAATACAGTGAATTCAGAGCAGGAGAGGAGTTTTGTTATCCTGGCAGCCACCTGATGCCAATCCTCAACTGCATACCCTACCACAACCACACCTTTCTACCTGAAAAAAGGTGAGGGCCAGGGAGTTTCTACACCCCCTGCCTCCATCGTTTCCTACTCCACTTCCAAAACATCACCTCTCCTGCAGCAGCTCCTTCCTCAGGTGCTCCAGGTCCCTGGGACCACCAAGGCACCAATGCTGCCCACAGAGCTGGGAGCTGTGGCAGGACACTGCGTGGTGGCACCAGGATGGGATGTCACACGCCTGCAGTCTCAGCAGGGTCCAGCCCCAACTTCCTCACAGCTTGGAACCTGCCATGGCAGCAGCTCTTCTTCTGACAACTGCCTGTGATTTATTTTGGTACACATGCCCAGGGAGACTGAGAGATCCTACACTGGGATTTTATCAGCAGTATGCAGCTATGGAAACAAACCCATTTAAGACTAATATAACAAAATGCCTAAACCCACAACAATAAAATAAAGAACGGTGCGTATTGGCATTTTCACAGGGGAGCACTGCAGTGAATGCAGAGCATGACCCAGCTTCTCTCAGACAGAATTCACCCAAACCTCTAAGAAATCACGTACTTTCATGTAGTTACATGTTTAGCTATGTGAATTTTGTTTTGTGCAAATCCTCCACCCTGCCCTTTGATTTCACAGAGTTCAAGGATGGCATCTCCTCCTAAATCAGATGAATAGCCATTTCGGCCCTTGCTGAGAGTATTCCCTCTTCCCTCTCCACATCCATTCCCAGCCACTCTTTGTGAGAAGCACGACAGCAGACACAAAACCCAGCAGAAACTGCAGCACCCCTTCTTGCTCCGTGTGCAGGGGGAGAATGGCAGTGCCTCACCATGCTCAGCCACACTGATCCCCCTCAACAGGAAAGAGAAGGATGCACAAGTCATTTACAGAAATCCAAAAGTCTGACATCCACATCAGAGACACCCCGGAGTTACTGGGGAGATGGTGGAATATTTAAAACACACAGGAAAAAAGCCCAAAGAAAGCTAAATCTCCCTTTTGAGTCGGTCTGAGGTGGTGCTCCCTGCCCAGGGTTGGTGTTTTGCCACGTGCAGGGCTTTATCCCAGGGATGGGCACGGGCATCTCTGCCCGGGGGTCCCAGCTCCGCAGGCAGCACCAGGGCGCTCCGGGAGGAAGGGGATGGTGGAGGTGGCGATGTCTGGGAACGCTGGCCCAGGCTGGAGCTGCAGACAAGGACCCAGACAACAAAGGCGAGGCAAAAAGCCGTCTGATAGAGGCAGCCCCGTCTGGCAGCCGGGTCTTTCAGAAGCCCGGGCATGCACTGATGTCTGCAAGCACAGCTCTTCGCTGGGCGCACAATTAACCCCGCAGCAAGATCCCTAAAGTGTCCTACAGCACACTCCAAACAGCATCCATCTGGTAAGATGAAAAAACCCAAGGAGTACATGAGCGCGGCAAAGGAGCAAACAACTGGAGACTGCAGGGAACGACTCTACAACAAACAAAAATTATGCTTAATTTTCTGTTATTTATATTCTAAGAAAACCGCATGTTTTCACTTGCATCTCTGCCTCCCTCCCCGAGGCACAAACACACACACACACAAAATGGGACAGGGAAGACCAAGGAAAGCAGGAAGAGCAGCACAGCCAGAACACAACCCCGCTCACATGCCTTCCCAAATCACAGGACAAGAGAACGGGTGCGAGTTTTACAACAGTCGAGTGACAGCAAACACCTTTTGCTGGAGTGAAAAACGCCCCGAGCAGCTGCTCAGAGCACCGTGAGAGACACCGGGGCTCCCTCTGCCCGGCTTACCTGCTGAAATCTTAAGGCATTAATATAAAATAAATACAAATAAACCATTGCCTGCTGCAGGACAGTTTCCCTACAGACTGGTGTGAGTGTCCCAGCACTGGGGCTGATCCCAGCCTCTGGCTCCTGCAGTTCCCCTGCCTGATGTCTGCACCAAGATAATGCTGCTGGGGGACCAGTGGTGTCTCACAGCTTTTTTGCATAAATAAGGACTATTCTGCTGTGGAACCAAATTCTGCCATCAGGCTCGAAATAATGCAACTGAAATAATTCTTTTTTTGTCTTATTTTAGATTATGACTTTTACCAATTGATGCTTGATGAAAGCCTAATGAATGATCTGTAGGCATTATAAGCCCGTTAAAGATCTGAGCGTGGTTATAAGCCAAGGTCATAAGCTCTATTGACTTCCCAGGCTCTATAGCAATTGATTAGCCATTTATTAAAATCATTTATTCACCACTTGTTAGCACTTTATTTTGCTGGTCCTTTCCCAGCGGGCTTGGGACTCCACATTTGAGCAAAGACACTTTACTTTTGGGGTACTGTCATAAACTCGATTCTAAACTGAGAGACAGATACACAGATGTTATAACAATGTCTTTTTAAAACAGCAAAAGCTATTTTTCAAACAGGTTCAGCTCAAATCCAGCAGCCTGGTTCAACAGGGCTCCCAACACCTCATTTTGTCTGCTGAACACAGGCAGCTCCAGCCACACTCAAGGGAAGTCTCACATCCCATGATGTTAAAGGGTTCAGACTGTCACACTACTTTCACAAAATACTATGAAAGTTTCTGTCCTCGATGTAGTGCTGCTCATTAGTTTGCCAGAGTATCAGCAAATGGAAGAGTACTGGTGCTTAAAAAGACATTCAGCTTTTGAAGATGGTTCTACATTGAACAGCAAAAGGAAAAAAATCCCATCCAGGATTACCAAAGTGCAGCCAGGTATAGATAGCCAAAAAACAGCAGGTTTGCACAGTCAGCCACTGAAGACAACACTGCATCCCCCTCTGCACCCAAACAGCAGGTACCTGCTGCTCTCGGGGCCAGGCAACGTCCCACCCGTTCCGTGGAGTGAGTAACCGGGGTGTTTATGGTACAGCAGCTGCAATCATGCAATCAGCCTTCGTAATTAGATCTTGGCAACTCTTGAAATACTTCACTTACCCAGTTTACCTGGAAAGGTGCGACCTAAACATTCAGTGCCTGGAGACATTTGAGAGAAAAACAGAAAGCATCCGTCAGTGATGGGAGCCACCTCCGACCGGCTGCAACACACCCCAGCTCCCTCCTGGGGACTCGTCCTGGCAGAGCTCCCCCGTACCAGCCGTGGCTGACACCTGCACCCAAACCTACCACCTCCAGGAGGAACAAAGCCACCCTGAGCCAGGTGCCACCACTCCTGGTTAGACCCCACATGCTTTTCCCACACCAGACATTGCTGTACAAAGTCCTGTTTCTCTCTCGCCCACACGGACCTCCCCAGGACCACTCTCCTCCACCCATGGCCATCTCACCTGGTGGCATGCTGAAGCCTTACAGAGGTTTGTGAAGTTTCTGTGATCACTCAGCCCACCCCAGAGACTTCTCTGCCACATTCAAAAGTGCCAGACTGCCTGCCCATGGCCCCGGGGCAGCACTCTGCACTTCAAAGCACTGGTGGGCTATTTGTCATGTTCTGTCTCCTCTGCAAACACTGGTAGCTGAGCCCCATGTGCTGCTGAGCCTGGGTGAAAGCTCGGGGTCTCCTGATGCCCCATCCCCCAGTGGGGGCTGTGGGGTGATGAAGAGGAAGACCCACAGCAAAATCTTGCACAACACCCCAGACGCAATGCCCAGCAGATGTATTTTCAAGTGAGGAGAACAAAGCAGCCAAAAGTTTGCATTAAAAGACAGCTCATGACTTCTCTCTCGCCCATCAGTGAGCACTGTGTGACTACCTGCAAAACTGAAGGGGTTGTGGGATATGGACCCTCCCGACCCCCCCAGCACAACCCCAGTGCCTGACAAGCTGTGACACTGGGGGCAGGGTGAGTGCTCTGCATCCCCCAGGGGCTTCACTGAAGAAACAGGACTTTTTTATGAAGCCCGTAAGAACTGTCTGTCACTGATAATGGTTAATTGGTACTAATTAGTACAGTCTGATCTGAAGGAGTCCTACTGGCCTATAAAAGTGGCCTTTAACCCAACAGACAGCAAGTGTGTCGCTGCCAGACACACCACGCCGGGGCTGCAGACACACCGCACGCTCCCACAGTGGCAGCAGAGCAGGCTGGGAGGTCCAAGGGGTTATATCAACACATCATTGCTCCCAAATAAAGCTTTAAAAAGCTACCTTCCATGCACCTGAGAGGACAGAGATAAGCAACTTTCGCACTCCAGGAAAAGATTAAGGGTCAGAGAGTTGCTGCAAATTACCACTAAATAACAAGGGGTCGTGGGCTCGGAGTCGGCTCACTGAGGTGAAGTCAAGCTGATTCAAAGGGATGAGTTCAGACATTGCAAATCAATGCTTCACATGCAGGTGTTCAAAAGTGACTGTGCAAGAGTGTGGTGTCACCTGAATGCACATGGGCTCTGAGAGCCTCCAGGCCCCTGTGCACCACCACCACCCTGCTGGAACGGGCACCGACACCGACCCTGACGGGAAAGGGAAGAAAGGAATTCTGCCGAGCCAAACGCCGACGTGTGGCAACAAGCTCGGACCTCCTCCTCCTCCTCCTCAGCCAGCTCTCTGCACAGAGCCTGAAAAGGGGTGGGAGGCTGGAAAGGAGTGAAAGGCCATAAGAAGACTGGAGGCCAAAAAGGGGTGGGAGTCCTAAAAGGAAAAAGTAAAGGCTGAGAACAAGTGGACGCCAAAAAAGGCTTGGGAGGCCCAAAAGGGTGGGAGTCAAATTTAGATGTTGAAAAAAAGAGCCCCCATGTCTGCAGCTGGTTGGATCAGGATCAGCTTTTCTCTGGTTAAATTTCCAAAAGGGTAGAAAGCAACATCTCTCCCCACTCCACAGCCCAGGCAATGCCCCCACTGGTGCTCAGCACGTAGCACTGTGCACACCCCAGGTGTGACACCCTGTGCACACAAAGGCACATCACCCTGTCTCATCATGCCTCATCCAAAATGTTTGGTGATGGTCTGGGATGTGTGGGAGAAACAAGCTGAACCCTCTCAAGCCAGGCAGGATTTTGGGATGCTGCTTCTCCCCTCTCTCTGAGCATTCCTGCCTCTCCCATCCTCACATCTGCCCTTTAAGTTCAGCCACGCATTTGCCAACTTTTTAAATGCAAATGAGAACTGGCACATAAAGTCAGTGCTTTAAACCTGACCAGAGCCACCCTCGGCTCTCCTCCCTCCCTCCATATATGCATAACTTTTTTTATGCAATCGGCAGCAGGGAAGAGATACAGGGAGTGGCTGAGCCGTCGGCGCATATTCCCGGTGGATCGGTGCCCGGAGCCCTTCTGCAGCCGCAGTCCTGCCAGACGGCTCCATGTGAAGGGTGGCTCACACTGTCTGCCTACCAGCAGCAGCAGCAAGGAACCAGTAATTACACTGGCTGGACCAACACCTGCTCGTGGTTTTGTCTTACACTGTTTGTGCAACCCAACAGGCTGCCAACAAAACAGAGATGTGCTTCGCCTAAACAGGTGAAAACATGAAACAGGGAACGGAGCTGCCGTGTTGGTCCCACAACGCCTCTGTGCAACACATGCTGGAAAATCGTTGCTGGTTTAGCCTGCAAGAAGGCTGCAAAGCATGGCATGCAATGAAAAGACAGGTCTTAGCTGTGGGAGGAGGGAAAAGGGCTGCCCATCCACAGAGCCCAGCTCCTGGATCCAGCCCCACGCTGGTGCAGGGCACACGGACGCTCTTTTCTGGGCGCCAGAACAGCATGGCTGGCCAGGAGAGTCCCACTAAACTGAGCATCCCACGTGGGATGATGGCATGCAGGACATGGTAGCCCTCCCCACCCTTCAGAGCAGAGCTGCTCCCCAAAAATCCCGGTGCCAGTTCAGAGCAGAAGTGCCCGTTCCCACACCAGGGCATGGGCAGGGGATCCAACCCTGCACAGTGTCTCTCACTCATGGAGCTGGAGCTTGGCACCGAGGTGGGAAGGGGAGGGTGAATACCCTGAAAGACCAAGAGCAAAGACCCCAAAGGAACACTTGGACCAGCCTCAGCCTTCCTTGCCTTTCTGCACGGCAGGAAAGCCGGGATCATCTCCAAACCCACCAGGTCACACCCAAGATATGCTCCCCCCTATCCCATCGGCAGATGGGATTTGTTGTAGATGATTTGTCCTGGAATAAAAACATCAGCCCCACCTCTTGCAGCCTGTTTACTGAAAGCCACTAAACATTAAACAGAGGCAAAAAGTGTATCCCAGCAACATCTGGAATTTATCCCTTCTTCCTTCTGCAAGAAAAAATAAATCACGCTCTATTCTTTCAGAGAAAGAAAAGTGATTATATAGAATTATAATGCTGGAAGAAGATAGAGAAGAGCAGAGATTTTCTTTGAAATGCTGTTTGGACAATTAAAAAGGGACAGTTTCAAAGAAGCAGCAAATCCTATCTCAGCTTCTTCCGCCCTGTCTCTCAGTGCCAGGCTTTCCTCCCATGTGTTGGCTAAGACACTTAGGAAAGCAACAGATTTTTTTCATCCTTGCAAGACCCTAAGTAAGTTAGAAAGAAAACCAGCTCTAAGGCCTAAGTGGTTAAAGATATACCAAATAAAAAAATTATTCTTCCAATTCCTGCCAACGGGATTCGCAGGAGCCTTGATTTCTTTCGGACCAGCATTCCTAAAGAGGATGGGTCAATCTCTTCCCAAGAGAGCCAACGCGCCGTCTCTCCAGACAGAAGAATGGAAAGGTTTTAAATATTAAAACAGGAAAGACTATCGGGATTAATATGAGGATGCAAGGTCAAAATGAGATTTCCTCCATTTCCTCAGGCTCCTGATCCCAGAATGGCTGGGTGACAGCCCCACAGCATCACCTGGCCCCAGTCACAGCCAGGGAAGCCTGGGTTCAGAGGGAAACCCTTCCCAGCCTTCCCAAGGGGGGAAGTGAAGCAGCCGCTCTCACGCCAAGCCCACAGAAGTGCCTCCAGCTACTAAATTACCCAACAACTTAAATGAACTGCATTGATCAGCCTGGAAAACAAAGCTGCAGCTCTTGGCATGTGCCCAGTTAGGAGGGTACAGCTGCATTTTTCACCTGCAAGTAGTTACAACCATAGCAAGAGACATCCCTTTCCCAGCCCTGACGCCCCTCCCTGAGGGGAAAGACCAAAGGGCAAACACAGGCAAGAGGGAACCACTGCTCCAGACACCTTTCAGACAGAGCAGAGCCTCAGTAAATGACAGGTGTGTCCAGTTTTGCAATCGAGGGCAAGGCTGTTCCTAGAACAAGTCCCATTACTTGGGCTATTCAACCCCCATCTCCTCGGCTGCACTGCTCCTGGACTGGATGCAGGATTTCATCAGGACATTAAACTCAGAAGCTGTAAAATCACTGTGCAAAAACCCAATTATACCTATTTTCGTAACTGCCAATTTAAGCTTGTATTTAGGTCCCCTCACATACCCCTATGTTACATAAAGCACTTCTTCCACTTGAAATGTAGCTTTCTAAAGGCCATTTTGCTTAATTTAATAGACGCCTAATGTGGGTCTGCAAATCTCGAGAAACGCAACCAAGGAAGACACACGGCTGCGAGATCCCCTCCCGAGCACCCAGCAAGAACAGGAGGGGATGAAAGGCATCTCCAAACCCATGAACCTGCTGTGACTGGAGTGCACTTGTGGTCTGAAGAGCAGCAAAACCCCACGGTCGAGTCAAAAGAGAAATTCCTGAACATCTGCACGCACCGTTAAACCCCCTTGAGACCACCCAGCGCTCCAAGGGCTGTACAGCAGGATGGATCCTTCCCTCACTGCACAACCAGGAGCTGAGCTGAGCCCACTCGGGCATGCTTCCCTCAGTCTGGAGAGAGATGCTTTCTGCACTTCCACTAAATAAATGCAGTCATCTTTTTTTTTTTCCTTTCTTTTTGTAAAAAGCTGCACTAATAAAAAGCTCATAGTGCATCTATTAAATCAAGCCTGTCCATTATGTTTATTGTTCCTTACAATTCAGGCCTGGATGGCAAGTCAGTGGAGGTTGAGAAGTATTTATCAAGAAAACCCATGAGAACGATGAGGATTAAAAGCTGTCAGCAGGACAGGACATGTTTGTAACCCTGTAGTTGTTCTGCACCTCGCTCAGAGCATACAGGACCCCCATCAGAGGCCTCTGCCCCCTCTCCTTGTGTCTGAGCCCATCTCTGGCACATCAGCCACCACCTGCATTCCCAGCAAAAGCTGAGAAAGGTGTAATGTGTATATACTGCTACCAATAAGTCACACCAGAGAAATATAAACCGCTGATTGCATTACACGCCAGTGACCAGTATCATTAAGTGTTACACACCTCGTGTGTGTGTTTGAACATGCTGGAGAGGGAGACACTGAACTCAAAAACACATCTTCCCGTTAAAGCAAAGTCCCAGGACAGTAATAGAAATGAAACAATAAAAATAAAATTTCTGCATATTATATGGGAAATAATTGCAATTTAAGATCATTTTCCTCTGAATTGTATGAAGCAGGTGTCCATCGATCACGTTGTTTCTTAAGTGTCCTAAAGACATCACTGAGCAGGCCAAGGTACTTTCAGAGCTCAGTGCTAAAGAGCCTAATCTGTATATGCTATTCCAAGTTACTGAAGCCAAGAGACCACCCTTGGTAAGGTGGAATAATGGGGGGAATAATGAAAATAACACAGAAAGAGCAGGACTTGCTCCTCCAGAAAAGCAGCTGAGATATCTGCCCTTGCAGCCTCTGACTGACTCTGGAGGAACCAAGTCTCACTGCACAAATACTTGGGAAGAGCACAAGGAAATCCAGCCCAGTTTCAGGCCTGGAGCAGGCACCAAGCACAAGCCCAACCCTGGGCCATCTCAGCTGCTCAGCTGTGTGTTTCACCCTGTGGCCCCAAGAGTCAGCTGGGACCCTCAGGACCGTGGGAAACGGCCCAGGAGGGTGTGGGAGGCGCAGGGCACAGCTCTGCTTTGGGGGGATCTTCTGTTTTTGTAAGAAATAACGACATTAATCATAACATTAAACAGAAACCGCTGAGGGGGAGAATTTCCAAGCTTGCTGAGCACAGAGCCCAACCCACTGGGGGACAGCTAGCAAGCGGCCACAGCAGGGCAGCTTCCCTGGGACTCGTCCTTGGCAGCCAAAGCCACGGATGGAAGTGGCGACAAGCAGAGTCAGGACTGTTGTAGGACTCGGGCTTGGAAATGTTAGTCTTAACGCTCAGCGGTTAGATGTCTTTTGGGAATTCATCCAAATGGCACTGCTTCCTTCCCACTTGCCCTGCAGGTAAATCTAGCATGTGGCTTACACAATCTGTTGACTTAAATAAAGCAAGGGCAGAAGAAGAAAGCTGTTCAGACATCAGGAGAGACTCATCAGTCCTTTGGGCAAAAGTCTGGGTCACTTCCCCCTCCTCAGCGTACTTGGGGTGTCAGCCAGGACCCCGTCCCCCTCCGAGGGAGCACGGGCAGTGAGGGTGCAGCAGAACCGGTCACAGTGCTCAAAACATCAGCAAAAAAGACAACAATGACATGTTGCCAAATTCTTCCATATTTTTGGCCAGCGACGATGCTTCAATTCAATTTAGAGAAATTGGAGTCCATGAGCTCTGTCCTCTGAAATCAAACACAACTGAGCAGTGACTGTACAGGTCTCCCAGGGCTCGGGGAGATGGGGCCACAGCCACTTCCAAACATCATTGTGCTGGTCCACCTGTGCTTCCAGCTTGTCTCCAGAGTAACACTCAGCTACCCTGCAGATGTGGGATGTTTCTGAAGCACTGAGATCACTCCATGCTCTGCAAGTTCAAGATCTTACTGGATGCACATATTTCAGGTTCAAACCCAGCTGCAGTGTGCAAGGCTGAAGAGCAGGCAAGTAAGGGGTCCAGAGCGAGCCTACCAGCAGTCCTCATCCCCGTGCCTCTGGAGGCTTCTTGTCCTGCTATTTCCTATTGCTGTTCTCAAACTCCCTCCTCATCACAATCAACTCCAGCACCGAGTGCCAGCCCTGGGGATCCTGCACTCCTGAGCATGGCAGGAGCAAACAGACTCCCCCAGAGCAAAAGACTAAAAGCTGAACGGAGCAATTCTGACAGAGCTGCAACCAGGGATGATTTGTTATCAGTTACAAAGGGAAAATGAATTCTTACAAATGGGACGACAGCAGAGGAAGGCTACCTTGTCAGATGCTGGTTGTTTTCCCTCTGAGATTTTAAACCACTGAGGATGCATTTGGAAGGAAAAATGACTCACCTCCACCTGTCTCTACTAAGATCACACAGCCATTCTACCTTGTGTGCCAATGACAAATGCTACCCCTGATCACCGATACAAGCCAACTAAGTAAAAGGCCAAATTCTGCACGTAAAGCATAAAATGACTGAGGTCTGCCACTACAAACACTCACAGTGCAAGTTCCAGTCTAAAAATCTTAAGGAAGGTAGAAGAGCCTTCCACATCAGTGAGGATGGTGAGCTCCTCAGGAGGCAAGCTAGACACTCAATCCATCTCCTGTATCAGATCTGCGTTAACATTTAAACAGGGCCTGCTGTTGTGATCTTTAGCAAGGAGCAGATGTGGTTTTGAGTAATGGTTAGCGTTACTTAACCGGTTATATTCACCAATGTAATTGACACCTATTCCATCATCCTTAATACACCCACTTCTTTCTCCGATACCATAAATAGATTAGAAAAATTTCTGCAGATGGCCATGACCCCATTTGTTTGTGCACTTAGCCATGTATGAATCACTCTTGGCTTGTAGCAGCACTCTGGAATTACTGAAAGATAACTAGTCGGCACAGACACCAATAAATGAATCATGCTTTCCACAAGACCAAACCTTTGGGCTTTTACAGACTCCAATTACAAAGTAAGAAGAAAAGAACAAAGAAATTACTCAGTCTATTTGCACAAAGTCATGCAGAGTTGATTCACAGTTTTACAGAATTATTACTGACAATCATTTGTAGGGGGTTAGAGTAACAAACCAGCTACTTTACATATTGGACAGAATGAAGAGATGGAAAAAAAAATCCCCAAACCATGTCCTGCATATATTCTTTGAAAAGTAGCATTGATTTTGGTGCCAGTACCTCTTTTCATTCTTGGTATGCTCCGAGCCTGGGGGTTAATCAGCTTTCATTTGCCAAGGCTAAGTTCTGCCTTGCTGGGTTGCTTGGGCCAAGTTTGCAAATGTGGGAAATCCTGTTGCACCTGCTGAAGTGCACAAACCTCACGCCTGCAAACCATCACAGGCACAATCCCTCAGCTCTACAGCCATCAGCAGGGTCTCATAAATGGCTCAGAGAACTGCCATGTGCAAAAGCACTCGCCTTTCTAGCTGCACATTTTTGAATGTACACTGCAAGTGAAAAATTACCCAGTCTGAGGCATTTTATTAAAGATATGTGCGAGACTGAAACCAAACACCAACGTGTGAACCACTTGAAAGCGCTGTGGACGTCCACCAACACTGACAACTTGTGAGACAAGTTCCCAACGCTGTGCAAGGTATCCTTATGTAACACCACAGCCCAGGACACACCAATATACACCACACACAGCAAAAAATACACCCTCTGCTAAAGGGAGCATCAGCCTAGTCCTGTAGCAATGAGAAACTGGAAGTCTGACTAGTTGGACAGACAAAAGGACACTGATGGATCGTGACCTCAGTGATGCTACTTCACTGTATGCAGTGAAAAAGCAGCGTTAAATCAAAGAAATCTAAAAGTGAAGGTGGACTTGATGCCAACCTGAGCCTGGCTAGGGACCAGTGTGCTGCTTGTAGCATCTCTGAAGTGAACAGAGTCACTGTCAGTTTGGGAAAGGATGTAAATTAAACGTACACACAATGCTATTTGTCTAAGGCCTCCCAGTGATACCACCCTTGACATGTAACCGAAGATCCAACTTCCTGAGTGAATATACCTTGGAAATCATATGTGTGCCCTGTTTTACACTCCTGCTCCACTTGGTCCACAAGCAGAGAGGAGCTGCCAGCCTGGTACAGCTTAGAGCCACAGCTCAGGAGAGGCCAAAACCAGCACCAGAACAGCTACCATACAGCTCAAAACTAATTTGGGAAAACTTGTTTATTTGTTCTCATGCTTGAGGCTTCTGATTTCTGAAGGAAAGTAGAGACTCCACCCCAAACTGGCTACAAGAAGGAAAGGTGCTATACAAGATTTACATTAAAACCTTAATAAACATTACCAATTCCTACCCCTCTCCATTACTACATAAATTAATGCAACGAGCTCTCTTGTATAAGAATATGTAGGCGACAACAACCTTCTCCCTTCAACAGGAGTTTATCTGAGGATGTGCTGTAGATAGAAAGGAAGGGAAAAGATTCCCAGTAGGGTTGTCTTTAGAAAGCTTGAGTCACTAGAACCACGGTCTCCAGGTGCAACACAAGACTAAAAAGATGAGTGTGCTAAACAGTAACGTGTCCTTCAGAAGGAAAAAAAAAGCTAAATCAGGAACCTGCAGTATGAGGTGGATGCCTGGATAAACACTGTACAACAGACCGCAGCAAAAATGCTAATGCAAGTTTAGTTTTTCACACCAGAGAGATTTCAAAAGATTTGCAAAGCTTTGATAATATTTAACATCTTTACTAATTTCCTTTTTGGTGCAATCATAAATTTACCACGGTAGCCAAAAGATCTGGGATGAACTACAAGTTCTAGCTGGCTCCAAAGCCAACAAGAATAATGTGTGCTGTTACTATTTTCTCTGAAAACATACCTCTGCAAAACTGACTCAAAATGAGAAAAGAAATTGTGAAACTGTCATTACAAAGAAGCATTTAAAATGCAGATCAAAGTGCTGCCTTAGAAGCTGTATTCCTTGCCAAATCATCAAAGCTCTCTTTACTCTCAATAGCTCCCCAAATCCTCTGATTTGGATGATAAATTCCTACAGCTGAAATTTATCTCCTTTAAAAAAAAACACAAAACAAACAACAAACCAAACAAAAAGCCCAAACCCCACAACTCCTCCTTTATGGTTACCAACTACTTCATCAACCAGTTGATTGAACCACTTTTTGTACTACTAAATTAACTTTCACAGATGTGTTTATGCCTGTGTGCACACACAGACAGTGAGACTTGCTCTCAGCAGTGTGTGTGTGTGCAGGGTCTCACCAGCTCTCAGTGGTGCCTGTGTGTGTGTGCAGGGTCTCACCAGCTCTCAGTGGTGCCTGTGTGTGTGTGCAGGGTCTCACCAGCTCTCAGCAGTGTGTCTGTCTGTGTGTGTGTCTGTGTGTGCAGGGTTTGACGTGCTGACACTCAGGTGGCTGTTCCTGACCCCGCACTCACTCATTACTCCTCGAGGAACTCCCAGACCACTACTACATCCCCTGCAGCAAGGAAGCAGCAACACAGCAGCCCACTAATCAGCTCTGAAAGATGGAGATGAGAGGTCACATCCTGCTGTCACAGAGGGGAGCCCTGTGCTGAAATCTTCCCTGTTCCTCTCTGGTGCCGGATGCAGACGGAGCAGGTCTCTGATGTGCTTCCTCACCTGGGATCTGCCCGAGTGACCTACCTTCTGCCACCCAAAATAGTTATAAAACAATCACCCAGCAATTCAGCCACACAGACAGGAAGAACACTGCATAAAACATCCCTGTTGACATCAATGATTCCTTTGCTTTATGGACGTCTGGGAGCGTGCTCACGGTGTGAACCAAGTTTCCACTTAATTGCAGCAAAGTGGCCCTTGTACCTCTCTCCTCGTGAGCTCTCCAGCCAGGCTTTATTACTTTGACAAAACGTGCCAACAGCAGATGCACCGTGTATTGGAGAACAGGAGGGATCTGATAAGATAAACCACACACACCACACATGGGATCTCCCTCCAGGAAGAAAACTGGTAGGCAGTTTTTACACGAAACACCACCGCAAATAAATGACCTTTTTTTCACTAATTAGGCTTAGCAAACTCTGATGGTTGCTGCTACCTGAATGAAACAACACCGACAGACATGACTGTACAGTGAGTTACTCAGGAAAGAAGCTGGATTGTAATTACTGTCTATTAGTGACACCATGTATTTTGGTACTTCCCTTGGAAAGGTCTCCTCACGTCTATCCGTTTATAATTTAGGTTTACAAATTCATTCTAAAACTGGATTTATCAAACCACCAACTTCAGCCTGGGAAATCTAAAAATATTAGTATATTTGGTGAGCAACAGCAAATAAAGTAAGAACATACATATGTGGGTTCCATCCGCAAGGGAAGCAGTGGTAGTTCAACTAATTCAACATCTTGAAAATTCAGAGGTGATCCCAGGCCCTACCTTGGGAATTCCTGGCGTTAAAAATAAGGTTGCTGTTCCCAGCACACCCTTCAGTGCTGGTCCACTCAGAACTCAGATCTGAAAACACACTACTAAACAAAACAAAGGCAAATCAAAGGCTCATTCAGGGGGTGGAGGATGCCTCCATGGCAGAAGGTAACAGGACTCAGTTAATCAAACATGCTCCTCTGAAAACACCCTGATACTGACTGAAAAGGAAGAATTAGCCATGTCTGGTCTCCACTTTGCATTATAGATGATCACCTCTGATTATACAGGATCACCTCTAGTGTCGTGTGTGCCGGTCCCACTGTGCAGCTCAACACAATCCAGGTGTTCACCCACAGGAAAAAAAAAGCAAAGTTTGACTATTTTCCCTGCATTTCCCTTCTGCGTCTTTTCATTCTCCCATTCAACACCAATTATAAAACACTAAAATTAAAATCACCAACTGAGGGCACAAAACTAATTTTAAGAAAGACCCCTGTGCTCTCCAGGCCTTTCCCTGGGTATGAGAGGTATGACCTGCAGGGCTGGGACTTCAGAGCATCTGGGTCCCCAGGGATGGCCAAGGGCACACACAGACTGCTCTTAGGCCACTGCAAGCAAAGCCATCCATGCTCTGCTCCTCCTGGATCGTACCTTGGGGCGCTGATCTCAGCAAAAAGCAGCACTTTGTCATGGACACACAGCCAGAGCCAGACACAGGGAACTCCCCGGTTTGGCTGAGGTCAAACTGAGATGCCACAAACTGAGCATCCTCTGTGCAAGCACTTTCAGGCTTGTTGAAACCCTGGTAGCATCTCTGGTTTCCTTCTATGAGGAAAACTTGGGGGGGAATACAGAAGTATGTGGTTACTATCCACTCTGCCCTGGAAGAAGCCGTAACTGCCATTGACATAGCGTCAGGAAAGAAACATATTTGCCAAAAAAGCAGTCTGTAGCGGAAAGGAGATGTGATCCCTGGTTTGAGCCATCTGCATTTGGTTTTTTATTAAACCAAAGAATGTGAAAACCTAGAAGTCCTTGCTTGGACAGAAACCTGCTCTCACAGTTTGTGTCACTGGCCGGACACAGCACTGCCACCAGCCCAGGGCACTGCGGCCAAGGGGACGGAGGTGCAACGGTACCTCTTAAACTCCCAAAGGCTTTGGATAACGTTCCTGCACCAGCAAAGCCTCTGCCCAGAGCCACCCAGCCTAGAGAGAGCTGCTCTCACACCCCGTGCCTGCAGTCATCCTCCCGCAGGGATGCCCAGGTGCCCGCGGGATGCCCGGCCTTGGCACCCACACCCTCCGGGAGCCGTCCCGGTGAGGAGCGGGGAAGGCAGCGGGGAAGGCAGGCACAGCGCCCCGCTCTGCCAAAATAATTAGTTATTTACAGACTCTTCCGCCACCACGGTCACCCCTGACCTCCTTCGGCAGCCGGAGCGATTAGAGCCCACTGCCGCAGACGTCTGGCTGCTTAACACGGCCCGGCACACTGGCACTCCAGCCGGGCGAGACTCCGCGCCCCCGCCCCCAAAAAGCCCTTTTATAATCCTAATCTGGGAGCGCCACACACAGAAACCAGCTGCTTCCTCCACCGCAGCGCCGCAGCCTGCCATACGGAATGGAGCCTGCAAGGAAATGTTCGGGGGGATCGCTTGGCCAGTTAACCTATTCAGAGGGTTAAGTTAGAGGAGTTTGCAGTTATGCCGCCGCTTTCCCGGAGCGTTGCTGCCTTGGTAACTTTTCGCTGAGAAATTAAAGAGCATCTGGTGGTGGCTGCTCCGAGGATCACTCGAAGTTGTATTAGAAAGATACATAAAATAAAGAGACGGGAGGAAGAAAAAACGCTGTGTGATGAATTTATCTCAGGGAGGCTCAACTCTGTCCTTCCCACCTAAGCCAGGTGGAGGAAGCGATCAGGTAACAGCCCCTGCAGTGCAACCAAAGCTCTCCTGGAGCACTGAGGTGAGGGAACACTGCCCGTCACCAGCAGGAAATAAATAATAACATTGGCGATAAAGAAACCTGCAGGAATATGAAGTAAGGGCAGGCGGCAGCAAGGGAGCTCTGTCCAAGGCTCCCAGGAGCTAATAGGAACTCAAGTGTTTGAATGGCAGGACCCCAGAGCTGACAGAGGGCAGGGGACAAGTCAGGGAAGGATCTCAGGAGTCGTGTGGCATCGGGCATGAGGCTCCTACAACACCCACCCGAATTCAGGCAAGGTCTCCTCTGCTGTACTTCACTGTCCCCAGCCTCTCGCACACCCCCATCCATAACTGGCACCTGCCTCCTACCAAGCCTTTCATACACTGAAAAAAATGGGAAAAAAATTATAAACTATGCTGCTTCTAAAAAGTCACAGAATGAAATTAAAAGCCTGAGTTGTTCCAACAAAACCTCATGCCAAGAGTTAGACTGGAAGAGAAGCTTTTTCTTCAAAAGACATTACACATTTTAATTCACAACTTTTATCATAACCATGAGCCTTGATCAGACACAAAGTAAAGTCTCTCATCCTTGGGATTCTGTGGGACATAGTTTATGTTCAGCAACTGGCTGACACAAAAAAGAACTGTATCTTCATTATTTATACACTGCTATTGGTATGCACATCTAGCCCGGCCTGTTAAAGTCAGGAAAGAATAATGGTCTATTCAGTACCGGTAGTGTTAATAAAATCAGGCAAATCCAGCTTAGTTTTGTCTGAACACGAATGAGATTAAATCAAGATTAAAAGTGCATACAGTACAAAGGGTATGGTTTATGCTAAAATTCAGAATGAACACATTTGAGTACCCGGTATACAAATGCCTGCAGACCTTCCCCGGGACTCAGACACCTGAATTAAACAACGATGAAACTGGAGAAGGAGAAGGCAGATGACACTGGACAAAAGCCATCCAAAATACCAAGGGACAGATGCTCTGCAGCCCCGCTGGAGGTAACGGGGCAGATCCTGTGCTAGCAGAGACAGGCACAGCTCAGCTGGCTCCCCCAGCACACACCGAGCGCCAGCCTGCCCCGTCGCAGTGCCAGGAATATATGCAAAATCCAGACTCTTTCCCAAGTTTTCCTTTTGGGCCATTTTGCATTAGTCTGTGCAGGGTTTGGATTTCACGGCACTGAACGAGGTGCTAAGCAGGGTACAATCCTGACAACCCTCCAGGGCCGGGGTTCCTTGAAAATCATCCCTTTACAGAAAATACCATTTGCTTGAAACTGCCAGAGAGCCCAACTCATTCCTCTTTCCTCAGCAACAATATTCCTTCTCTCTCATCTCCGTGCACTTCATTTCCAAGAGGGAAAGAGCACACAGAGAAGTGGTGGATATTTAGGTCAGGCACTGGCCTCACTGCTACTCTGCGAGGGCTGAAAAATATTAACGAAAAAAGGAAAATCGCCCTTCGGAACAAAAAGCCCCGAGGGGCTGGAGACGGGGGGAACAGGTTCCCAAATACAAGCCCTCCCCGGGTGTCCGGACCGCGATGCTCCCCCACCCGGTACCGAGAGGAGGGTGATTTACCCCGGGGGAGTTCAGACCCCCGGGGGAGGCTCGGGGGCCCCGCAGCATCACCCCGCAGGAGGGAAAGGCGCGGGGCAGGGGCGGCTGCGCCCGCCGGGGCACGGCGAGGAAGGGGCGAGATGCGGGCGGTGATGGAGCCGCGATGGGGAAGAGCGCGGATCTCACACAGCCGGTGCCGGGGAGCGCCCGGTGGAGGCTGATCCCGGGGAAGCTGATCCCGGGGAGCTCCGCCAGCCCGGCCCGCGCCGTGTCACACCCGCACCAACATCCCAGCAGCAACAGATGAGAGACCAGGGCTCGCACGGAGGGGGAAGGAAAATCACTCCGAGAAAGCGCATCGCAGCGAAGGGTCCCGGCGCCGCCGGGAGCCCCCGCGGAAACTTCCCCGCCCGCGGCGGGGCCGCCGGGCGATCCCGCACCCACGGGCACCTCCCGCACCCACCCCGGGGAGCAGCAGGACAAGTACTTACTGATCTCCATGCTCTGGAACAAAGACCTTTTGCAGTTGCATGTGCAGGACACATTGGGCTGAATAGCTACGGCCGTGCTGTTCAGCCCCATGAAGTTATACATTTAAACAAAAAAAAAAAAAAAAAAAAAAAGGGGGGAAAAAAAAAAAAAAGGGAAGAAGGCGACGGCGACACAAAGAACTTCCCAGCCGCCGAGCGCTCCCCGGGCAGCACCACATAAAGCCGGGGCTCCTCCTCGGCGCGGGGGGGCGGAGGGAGGGAAATGCAGCTGCGATCAGAAATTGGAAATAAAAAACCCGGCGCGGCGCAGCGGCCCCGGCAGCGGCTCCGCTCGGCCCCGCGGCTGCTCCGCGCCCCTCCGGCCCGGGAGGCGGCTGCGCTGGGCCCGGAGCGGCAGCCCCGCACTTTTGTGGGGCGCGGCGCGGTGGGAGCGCGGTGGGAGCGCGGCCCGCCCGCTCCCGCTCCGCTCCCGCCCCCCGCGCTCATTCACGGCCACGGGGACGCGGCCGCGCCGCCGCCGCCGCGGGCGGGACCGTGACGTCAGCGCCAGACGGGGACTGCCCTTCCCTCCTTCCCTACCCTGCTTCCCTTCCCTCCTTCCTTTGCCTTCCCGGCGCCGCCGCCGGGACCAGCGGTGGGGGGAGGGCGCGGGGGGGGCGGCGGGAGCGCGCCCTGCACTGCCCCGCACCCGGTGCGGGACCCCCGGGACGCGCCCAAGGGGGGCGGCGGCTGCTCCGGGGGACTACGGAATCACAGAGTGGGTCAGGCTGGAAGGGACCGCAGTGGGGCATCTGGTCCAACCTCCCTGCTCCAGCAGGGTCATCCCAGAGCACACGGCACAGGATTGTGTCCAGACGGCTCTGGAATATCTCCAGTGAGGAGACTCCACACCCTCTCTGGTCTCTGTTCAGTGCTCGGTCACTGTGCAGGGAAGAAATTCTTCCTCATGTCCAGGTGGAACTTCCTGGGCATCAGTTCCTGCCCGACCCTCTTGTCCCATTGTTGGGCCCCCAACAAGCAGAGCCTGGTCCATGCTCTGACCCCTCCCTGCAGGCCCTGACACACATGGATGGAGTCCGAGTCCCCTTCTCAGTGTGTCTTCTCAAGGCTGAACAGGCCCAGCTCCCTCAGCCTTTCCTTGCAAGAGAGATGCTGCAGTTGCACTTGCCCTCCCACACCCACTGTGGATCTTTAATGCACCACCCACACTGCTGAGCCCACCCTTCTCAGAGCCCACCCCAGGTGGGTTTGGTGTCACCCACCACTCCTGGCCTCCACCAGGACTCATCAAGAGATTTTGCAGATCAGCCCCAAAAGCACCTGGATTCGGGCATCCTGCAGGAAAAACACCTTCGAGCCGAGCTCACCCACAACACCCACCCTGCTGCAGCCCCACAGCACCGAGACACGGGGCTTCGGTCTCGCCTCACACAGCCAGTCCCCAACGTGGCTTCTCAGACAAAAAAATGGGAAAGACTGGAAAAGAAATGTGGGGGAAAAACCTGCACCATGGCTGAACCTGGTGTAAATTCCGCCATTAGCTCCAATGTTAATGCCAATGATGCTGCTTTCTACTCGGAAACTATTCCAGACAGAGACATTCCCGCTTTGTTTCAAACCATATGCTTTAAAATGGAGTGACCCCATTCACTCCATAGACAGGTTAAAGATAAAAAACATCATCTCTCCTCGAGGGCTCAGCATGCCAAGCTTTAGTCAAGAGAGATTTTATTTTTTTTTTCCCCGGGAAATAAACCTGTGAAAACAGAGGTTTATAATGAAAATGCTGAAACAAGCTTAACTACAGCAGTGCGAAGTAGCTGCTATAATACTTGGTGAATCCTGTTACTGGGAGATAAAGGCAGCTTCAGTAATCTTCTAAGAAAGCATATTTTCCCATAATTGTTGATAGCTCTGATTTAGGATTTGGGAGTATCTGAAGAGTCCCCAGCTGGGCCTGTGCTCCCCAGAGATGCTTCTGGGAAGATTCGCCAAGACAGGGATGAGCAACTGACCTGCAGAAATCCTATTCCTACAAAGCTGTGGCAATCCCACAAGATGGATGGTGTTGAGAGTCGGGTCAGGCACGGTGGCACTCACTAGTAAGGTTTAACCTTTATTTTCACCCCAAAAAATGGAATTTATTTCTACATGACTACTTACAAATTAATGTTAAATAGCTGCCCATGCTTTACTCCTGCAGCCCAATCCAGTCCTGTGAAAATGCCTGGAGAGAAGGAACAAGGAATTTCCAGGTTGTTTAATCTTTTACTTCTTGCCACTTGACAGATGGTAACTCCCAACAATTACTAATCCAAAGGAAACACGGAAGAGGATCGTGCAGCTCAGATAGAAACAAGCTTTAAGAAGTTTGTGCTTCCCAGAAGTGAATTATCCAAGGAGTGCTATTCCCAAAGGCGGTGAGAGGGACCGGGGTGGCCCTGGAGGAGGGGGTTAGTGTGCAGAGAGAGGAGGGACGATTACCTGAAAAAAAATCTACACTAGAACTAGAGATAAAGCGATTCCAATCCTATTTTTATATTTTGTTCCCTGCCTTAGTTTCCTCATTGGTAACACACAGGAGGGGTAATCCTTTACCTGCTTTTTGGTTGATTGCTTCAGGTTGGTCCAGGGAGGCTCCATTTCTTTTGTGGCAGTCAAACTTTTGGAAATGCTTCATGAAAATGTGAAGCAACATCACCCTTATTACAGGGACGTGGCCCTCGGGTGGGAGCCCACCAGCCCCAGGAAGGCCATCAAGAATGTCAAAGCCAGGAACACACAGAGTCAAAACTCTGAAGATAAATGCCAGTTCAGATATGCTTTATCAGTCAACCCACTTTTGTTATTATTTAACTGGAAATATATTTTTATGTTATTTTTAAAACACTCGACAGTTGAATGTTAGAGACCATTCTCCAATGGACCTTGCTTGACTGGCCAGGAGAGCTTGCAACTAACACCCTTTGCACTTAAAACACTGCCATAAAGTCAAGCTGAACAGTACAAAATGGTCTCAAGCAAGTAAATGCAGCTCTAAGTAATGTATTATTCCTCTGTGGCAGGTCAGGTCCTTGAGTGGTGGGTTACAGAACCCTTCTGCACAATCTCTGCTGCAACAAGCACAGCTCTGCCTTTCCCAGCTGGGCACGGCATCACCCACAGGCCCAGGGATAAAGGCTCCAGTTTCAGATGCAGGCTGCTGCAAGTTCACACATCTTCCCAACCTTCTTTAAAAATAAAGAAAAAAAATAAATGTTTGCAAGTCGATGCTGGTTTAAAAATGTTATGTTTACCACCATCCCCATTTCATCTGAACGACTCATGTGGCTTTAAGAACAATCAGCATTTTTCCACCATGATTTAAGAACAAATAATTAAAGCCATCCCAGATGGGCTTGTAAAAATTAAAAGTACATCAGCTAAGCTAAACGCTTCACCCTGTTCTTTGTAATGACACCATCCACCCTCCAGCCCACCCTGTTTGTCAGAGTCTATTCTGTACCAGCAGCAAGTACTGGTCAGTGGGACACTTCCAGAGTACACTGTTGTTGATTTTGGCTCCTGCATTCTGTCACTGATCAGCTTTCTTCCACTTCTTTTTATGTCCTCCCCGGAGACCCCTCTGATGGCTCCAGGATGAGTCTGGCACTGCGAGATCTCCCTTTGCTTCCTGGATTTGCCATAAAACTTCAGGGTGAGCCGAGACTGCTCCCTGGGCCTCAGGCTCTTCAGTTGTGGAAAGGGACACACAGGAGCTCCAGTGTCATCTGAGGTCCTGGGACAAACTGAAGGACACGGACACATCAGTTGGTTCTGGCTAGTTTGGGACTGTAACTTAATTTTGCTCATCGCCAGACCAGAAGTCAGGCATTTGCCTGTGCAGTCACATTTAAATCTTCCCTTTTATTCCTCACTGCAACACTTCATCCCTAGTTAAATCAGCAGCACTAAGGGTAAATTCATAAAATGTGATGGGGAAGCAAGATCCACGTGAGAAATAAGTAACTCCAAGAGTCAAATCGTATTCTTCCAAAAGTGGTTGAGTCAATCTAAGGAAAAACAAAACAAAAAAGCTCCACATCTCCCCAAAGCTTTGTTAACTAAACAGTTGTCCATTAAAGAGTCCAAATATTTCCCAGCATTAGTCTTTGGATTAATGTTAAATCGATACACACTAACGCAATAGGGCAATAGTTACCATGGTGAATAATTCTATATTTATTTTCAAGCAAGCCTTATTTCTAACAATTCCAGACATGGTTTCCACTTTCTGGTGACTAACCTCTTAATTTAAGTTTATTTTTCTTAACTGTTTGGTACCAGAAACTCAAGTTTTCTCCCCAGCAATTAGAACAAGTGTTCTCTGCCACAACAGAGAACAATGCCGTGGGAACATGGATGCTCAGCAGCTTTAGCTGAGGGCTCCTTTGCCTGGGAAGGTCAGCACAGCTACGTCTCAGGTATGATTTGAAGCGTACAGGATGGTGTGAATTACGCCTCTGATGGACAAGCCCTCATCCTTACTTGGAATGTCAGAAGCCTTTTCCCTCTGAGGCTCCATCCCATTTGCAAAGTGCCGATAACCCGCCTCAAACAACATTCCACCTCCAAAATGACCTCCTTCCCCTCTCTGGGAGCCCCCTCTCAGCCCACCCACTCCCTCCTTTCTCCCTGGGCGAGGCCAGGACCCTCCTTCCCTCCTGCTGTGACATCGGGCTGACAGGGGACAATGACCCTGCTGTCACCAACCCTGCAGTTCACAGCTGCCTCCCGAGTGCTTTTTTTCCATCCCTGCACAGGGTTGGGTCCCATTTAGGAGGTTTTGTTCCCAACCAGGAGGGATAAAAAGTCAGTGAGTATTTGTCTGTAATGAAAATTTTTACTGAAACCACCAGAATGTTATTCCAACCCATCCTGGACCATTTGGGGCCTGATATTACTCCGTCTGACGTCACTGGAAAGACTCCACCTTTACATTTTATTGAGGCACTGGTAGAAAATATATCACTGCACTACCAAAAAACAATCACCCTCCGAATTCATAGCTCCCCAACTGAACACATTTCATTTTCTTGTGCTAGAAAAACCAGGATGGCACATGTGAAATGGAACAGCACTGAGGGAAGAGTTTTAACTCCATGAACATAAAATAATCCTTAACTTTTTTTTTTTTTTTTTTGATGGAACAACAGGCATTTTGGAGAGAGGAATGGCGTTTTGGAAAGCAGACAAAGATGACCCCGAGCTCCCCGACTGAGAGCTGACATACCCAAGTGAAGACTCCAAGCTCATCCAAGGGAGCACTTGGGCGATGCTGAAAGCCAGCTCTGACCCTCTGACCCGCTCCCAGCACCGCTGCTGCTTCTGCAGCAGAGTGGGAGCCGAGCAGCTGCCAAGTTCATAGATTCAACTGTCCTTACATGATGCCCACCTGCACCTGGTTACAAACACACACACACACACACACACACACACGGACACGCTCCTGTCTGCCAAAACCACCACTGCTGCGCTTCGTTTCTTTTGTTTCTCTCGAGACCTGAGATCAGCCAAACCCAGGCCCTGCTCTGCCCTCTTCTGCCTGGACACCCCTGGGCGGGCTGGGGCTCTCACAGGTACCGCTCGGTGCCCCTGAGCGCTCACACCCGCTGCCAGTGCTCCCAGCGCGGCCACCGGCCCGGGAGTCACCCGCGGAGCCCTCTGGCCCCGCTCTGCGAGGAGCAGGCTCCGGAGATGCCCCTGTCCTGAGCCGCCATTCAGTGCCGGCACAGGGCGAGCGCTGCCCTCCCCCTCCCACCATTGCGGGGTCCCACAGGGGTTCACCAGCGCTGTCCCCTCGAGCCCGCAGGGACACCCGGCAGGACAAACCACCCACCCCGCGGGGCGGCCGCGGCCCCTTTAAAGGCCCCTCACGCGGCGGGGGCGGCCCCGCCGTGCCGGGCGGGCGCTGCCCCGCCCCCGGCCCGTAAGGGACGCGCCGGCTCGGCCAATCAGAAGTGCCGGCCGTGGCCGCGGGGAGCGAGGCAGCCAATGAGCCGCGCGGGGGGGGGGGGGCGGTGGCGCCACGTGGGGCGGGGCCGTGACCGCGCCGTGACCCGGGGCCGCCACAGAGGCGCAGCGCGCGCCCGCCCGCGCCGCCGCCTTAAAGGGCCAGTGCGGGGCCGGGAGGGGCCGCGCCGGCCCTGCGGGGTGCGGGACAGCGGGGTGCGGGACAGCGGGGTGTGGGTGTGGGTGTGGGTGTGTGCGGGGGCTGTCACGGCACCCCCGGCGCTGCCAGCGCATCCTGCCCCGGCCACGACCAGCTCGCCCGGTGTATCGCGCGGCAGGCGGGGCACATGGCATCACCTCTGCGGGACGGCGAACGGGGACCGTGCCCTGCCCTGGGACAGACGGACAGCCAGGGCTCAGGCCGGGCAGACGGACGGACAGCCAGGGCTCGAGTGCACCCGCTGGGCAGGACAGACGGACAGGCAGTGCTGGGCCATGAGCTCCCGCGTTCCCTGCGCAGGGCTCCACAGCCCGCTCCGCGCACAGACAGCGGCAGGGCCTCCGAGGCTGCCAGGGCCGTGACCTTAAACTCTGCTTCCCTTTAGGCTTTAGTTCTTTTATACCCTCGAAGTGCCTCTCGGTGACACCGCGGAAAGCCCCGGTCAGGAGCATCGCCCGGGACGGGCCGAGCCGCTCCCGCTCCCCGGGTGCTGCCGGTGGGAATGACTGCGCAGCAGAGGGAGAAGCCCCCAGGATGTGTGTGTGTGTGGCAGGGGCTGAGCTCGGCCTGGGCTGTGGGTGGCGGGGAGCCAAGCGCAGCTGAGCGGCCCCACGGTGCAGAGGGGCCCATTGTCCCTGGGCAGGACACACAGAACTCACACCCCGAGGGGCCCCGGGCACTGCCCGCTGCACATCTGACATGGCCATCGCTGCCCCATAAACCTGGGGACGGGGGAGCTTCGACACCAGAGAGACAGGAAAGCAAACAAACAGGAGGGCTAGGAAAGAGGGAGGATCCTGGAACACAAACGCTCCCATAAATGTCTTTTCCGTAAGTCTATTTACTCAGCTGCTGAAATTATTTCAGCCGAGTGATTAGTCTTACATGCTAAAACCAAGCCATCCATTCTCCTCTCTGATAGTCCAAAATCCTACATCTGGTACTTTATCTGCAGCCTATTTTCCCCCCTTTTGTTTAAAAGAGAGCATTTCTGCAGTGTTTGATCCCCAGATGCACTGTATCATCACAGTTTGGGCTCAGGGGTGAATCACAGACATTAAAATTGGTTGTTTCAGTCCCACTTGGCTGCAGAGAGTTGAATCCTCCCTCACAAGGCTTTATTTTCTAACACAGAAGAGACAAAATTGATAATTTGAGAGCCTGACTTGCAAAGAGAATGAAAGGAAAATGTTTTAGCTTCAGATGATTAACAGCCTTAAAACGCACATTTGACCTCCCTGTGGTGCCTTAGGGTGTTGTCTCTGGGGATGGGGCTCTCTGAGGGTTCTCTGTTTCCTAAAACATATTCCAGGTAAAATTAGAGGCCTTAAAGACTTTGTGTGAGGCCAGATCATCATCATCAGCCTCAGCGATTCTCTGAGCTTGAGACTGGCTAAAGTACATTGTGTATTGTACATCCAGGTGTCAGTGTGGTATACAATAAAATAACTGAGTACGGGATGTGCATAAAACATCACCCACTGTCCATTACCAATAATCTCCAGTTTAACGGGAACATTTAAAAAGCCAAATTTTTGCACTTCTTTCTCAAATCACGTGGAGTCTTGCCTGAGCCTGGCACTGCTTGGCACAAAGAGAACTTACAGGCACATCTAATTAAATCATATGAATCAGGGATATTGAATTGTTGAAAGGGTTTTTTTCTTGTTGTTATTGCAGTTTTAGATTTCTAATGATACCAATAATCTGTGAAATTATTAATTCCAAGTCTTAAGAGAAAACACAAGAAAGACACCTTTTTGGGACTCCAGGGGCTGCATGTGAATCTGATTTTCCAAATGAAATGAGTTATAATATCAGTTAAAACCTAAAGGCTTCACTTTCACAAATCTTTTATGCTAGATTTTACACAGCTAATACATCGCCAATGTTTCCAAGGAAACCAATATGCCCTGTTCTCACTGAAACAAATCTCACTATTAAAACAATTAAAAACTTAATCTGGGTTCCCTCCCTTCCTCCCCCTGTCTCCTTTTGGTATTATCGTGTGCATTTTAATTAAAAACACGATTGCAAGAAATTTTTTACACGTACGTAGGCTACAGCATAAATTACCTACAGGAACCTTCACTCTGGAGCGTAATAATCGGGAACAAAACGTATTGTAACAACTGAGCAAAGCCAAATTAAAAGGAGTCTTGATGAATCAGTTATAGCCACTGCTCATCTCTGAAGGCCACAGCCGATGGAGAGGAGTTTAAAACTCTGCCTGGCTGTGAAAAACCCAGGTTTAGGCGTCAGGTGTGGATTACACAAATTCCTGGATCTCAGCTGACACTGAGACAGTCCTGGCTGGTGGAAGCTCCGGCTGTCCAAAGAGGAAAAGGCAGCTCCCAAGGGCACCAGCAGTCGGCTGTTCGGAAGGAATTCTCCCGTTTTTTATTGCTGGATGACCGAGCGATGGGTTTTAAGGTCACGGTGGCTACAGGATGCATCCGTTTCCCAACCCGCTTCCGCAGAGCCGCCGCTGCACTGACCCTTCACTACAGAGAGGTGGGAGGCCATGGGATAGAGTCGCCTGAAGGCAGGCTCAGAGGGGTCTCCTGCCTTGTGCTCAGTGTAAAAGATGCACAGATGTGGCACTTAGGGACAGAGTTAACGACGGCCTTGGCACTGCTGGGGGAGCAGTTGGACTCAGTGATCTTAGAGGTCTTTTCCAACCTAAACAATTCTGTCATTCTATAAACTTAATTAAATGAGAGGCCCCGATACCTCCACACTCTGCACCCATACACTCTGCAATGAGAGTGCCTGGAGAAAGAGAGGGCTTGAAAATCCATCACTGATAGCAGGCTGGGAAAACCTGATGGGGCTTTACAGCCGCTGTCAAAGCAGCCCCCTCCAAAGCTGGGTCTTGGTGGCACAGACAGGGCAACTGATGTCCTTCTTTGGAGGAAGTTCCTTGTCCTGCCGGGTTTCTGTGTGTAAGATTTTTGGGGTGCAGGCCTGAGCTGACACCTCAACTCAGTGCCAGAGGCACCTTCCACTGGCAAGAGCACTGCCCAGTCCCAGGGATGGCGGAGCTTGGAGAAGCTGCTGCGCTCCTTGAGCCTCTCTTGGTTTGTTTTTGCTGACTTGGAGAGCACCATTGCTGTCCTCAGGAGTTGGAAAACAAACAGAACCCCGGGTGCCAGCACCAAGGAGCTTAAAGCCTCGACGCAAACACACGGTTCAGGCTCTGTGCTCCAAGTGTTTTGCTGGTTTGATCTGAAGAGGTATTAGGATCCAGCCGCGGGGCTTTGGTGTCTGTCTGCCGAGGAGAGGGATCTGCAGGTCAAGAGGCTCCTGAAAAGAGGAAACCGGCTCCAAGCACGAGGAGTGAATGGCACTGGGAAGGCAGCAAACACAGCCCCACTCTTTGTTCCCCCTCATTGTGTTCCCGGCTCTCCCTGCTGCACATTCACCCGGCTCCTCTGTTCCCCTTGTGTGCGACTTCCACTCCCGTGACAAGAGGCTGAGCACGAAGGAAGGGAGCAGTCGGCACATGGATGTTTCATGTGGATCCAAGAGCTAAATCTGGCCCTGGCTTGTGTGCTCTCCCCGGCTCCCCAGGGAGCAGAAGGGAAACGCAGCCAGAGCCGCTTCCTCCACCATTGTCTGAGCACTGGGACATCCTTCTGCCCGCGCCGGCCAAGGGCAGGGGATGGGGATGGGGTGTCTGGGAAGCTTCCAGTTTGCCTCACGCCTCTGCACAGGGCTGGACTGAGAAACTGGATTGGGGCCCAGGCTCTGTCCTCCCTCCCTGGGATTCCCTTAGGCATTGGGTTGCCCAGAAGATTTAGGGAAATGAATCTTGCTCGCTGCTTTCACACACATCTTTTAGGGTACTGTGTGTTGCTGTGTGCTCTTTGCAAATGCAGTTTCCTGTGAAAAAAAACCCCAGCCTTGCTAACATCCCACATGTAATGTGATACATTCCCATTCATACACACTTCCCACCACTCCGACACGCAGCACTGTACAACCAGAGAGACAGAAAGTGTACAGCACGTCTGCACTCAGAAGTACAGAATTCTTCTGGCGTGCAGGGGGTGACTTGGGGTTATTTGGGTGTGTTTCCACACACCCCCCCCAACTCCCCCCTTTTCCAGAAGAGTTTGGAAAATTACTTTCCACCATCTGCCCTGCCAGAGCTAGGAAATATTTGGAATACATTCCATTCTCCTAATGAACACGCAGCAGCAGGGGTGCTGCAAATGAGAGAGACAAAATCTTTCTAATGAACAACAAATGAACTAGAAATCACATCTACATCGCTTCAGCTTTTGTTGCCTATAGCTTTAGGGTGATTCACGGAGACAAAAATCAATGAATGCACTGTAGACCCAGGTCTAGCACGGCGTGCAGAAGTCTTGCCGTGACCCAAGCCATATTTGTTTTGGATACAAATACAGACTCTCACTTGCTTCCTTTTCCTTTAATTGACAAAAAAGTAGGGGAAGAATTTAAGTATAGTCCCTACAACTCTTGTTAACGCTCTTCAAAACGTGTTGAATTTATAGGATACTGTCAAACGCATATTAGTATTCATGACACAAATCATGTTGCTCCCAACTGGTGTATAGAGCTGTATCATGCTCTTTTGTTAAAAAAATAATGTGCTCAAAATGAAGAAATTAGTGGTTCTTTCTCAGAGGAAATGGGCCAAAAAGCTCCAGTTGATCCATGCTCTCCAGAGACTGGGGATGGATGTTGCTGAGCATGGACAGAATTTCCAGACCCACCACAGCAGAAATCAAGGGCTTCTCTCAAGTACTGTATGTGCCATTATGAATATGCAATTAGCTGCTCTTCTCTTAAGAGTTTTGCCTGCTGCAAACCAGCCAGACATAAGCAAGTTTCCACCCAAGGCTTTTGGTGTCAGAAACTTGGACATTCAAAGGGGAAATCTCAGTTCAAAGCTCAGATGCTGTGCAAGGGACACTGTGACCCATCACAGCTGGCTTTAGCACAGGAGAAGTGTGGGGAAGAAGGCATTCCTAGAGCTACAAACCCATCCACATCTGTGGGGAGTCTCAGCTGGGCCAGGACCCCTGGTATGGAACGAGAAACTGGCTGAGAATGAAGGCCCTGATCCTGACAACGCACTGATGCATCCTGAGAGAGCAGAGGAGCAGCAGGAGGGAGCTGTCCCGTGGGAACAGGGAACACTGTCTCATGAGAACGAGGACTTGTTCTGAACAGAGTGACTGAGAAAAATATAAACATCAAAGGAAAACAGGGACAGGTGCACAGAAATGTTGTGAGAAAGTAGAACTGAGAAGGTCCAACTAAAATCCACCTATTAGCTGTAGTTTGTGTGTTTAAATTGACCTATCTGTGTAATATACCTGTACCAAAAGAACTGTATTTAAGAAGCTGTAAATTGCAGCTCGTGGCTGCTGCTACTATTCCTATCCTTTCCAATAAACTTTCTTGCTGAATATTACATGTCAGAGTCATCCCAACAACGACACACGTCCTTATTGGCAAAATCTCTGATCAGATACTGTGGCTTTTCTTCAAGCCTCCTTACAGGTGGATTTATTTTCTTACACCAGTCCACGAGCTCTAGCCCAAAATACTCAAGGAGTGACAAGTGCCAACAGAGAACTCAAATCATCAGCTCCAAAGCTGAGGCATCTCTCAGCTCCCCCCTTAAAGGAAAAGCCACATGAGCATAGGGAATGTTTCCAGCCTGCACTGAATGTCATCACACCAGCCACGGCAGGGCAAAAGTAGCATTGCCAGGCCAGGCAGATGTAAGTGCTAGAACAGGGAAGGGGCTGAGTCCTAGAAATGGAACCTTAGAAGACACTACTGACACTTTACACACTACTCTGAAATCCTAGATTGATGCCACACATTTCCTAGAGCATTCCCAGAGCACAGAGTTCCTCATAGGAAGCATCACCAGCAGGCAATATTGGAAACAAATACCAAGAAATGCATCTCATCCTGCCTTATGGGAGGTTTGTGAAACTCTGGAGCCTTTAGAGACAAGCACAGAGCAGCCCCATCACAGGGCATAAAGGTGATGGCCAGGTAGGCTTTGCCCTATATAGGGGCAGCAATACCTGCTCTTCTCTGCAATCCCTGCATCCTCCATGGGGTGCAGGAAGATCGGGATAGAAGGCATTGCACTGCCTTTCCTCCCTGCACCTGGTGCTTTCACCTGTTTGTGTACTGAGGTGCTGAGTTTTTGGTGTATGCCCTCATTTTCTAGGAGCCTGACTCTGCAGTTCCTTCAAGCATTTAACCTGCAAGAAAGTCAGCAGTTTCCCCAAAAAGACCTTACACGACCAGGCCTCCTTATTTAATACCATCTCTTGCACACATGTTCACCTTCCTTGTCTCCCATTCCTTGCAGTTCCACTCACCTGAAAGAGCAGCTGCATTCAGCATCCCAGATTCATGAAACAGCCACTTGCCTTCTCCTTGTTCTTGGTCTCTCACATTAAAGCACATATTAAAAAGAAATTAAAAAAAAAAATAAGTAGAAAAAGAGAGAAACAGAACATTCCTACAAAAAAGCAATTTCTTGGCTGGCCGTTTTTTTTTTTAACTCCCCTCAATATGGCAGGAGATATTTATGTCTGAACAAATCCTTCTCCCTCCCAATCAATCCAGCTTCCCCTGCTTCTGCAGTGCAGTCACACTGTTTATATCAGTCTGTTACTGTGAAAATTAATGTGACAACACAAAACGCAACATAATGACTAAAGGTGTGTGAAATAGTCCCGGAGAAATACGAAGTGACTTCAAATGCAAGGTATTTCCTCCTTCTCCTTTCTCCCATCCTACAAGCTGCTGCAGTTCTGAAAATGGGACAGTTTTCAAAGAGGCTATATTTGCAGAGCAAAGATGGATGCTATTTTTATTGCAAATTAGCAGATTTTTTAGCAGATCCAATCTCATTTGCAAGTGAAAGTGACTCTACTTACCATGCAGATATAGGTCTTATGTTGGAAACTCATGGAAATTCATGTTTTGAACATTCTTGCAGAAGAAAAAAATAGACCCTGCCTTTATTTCTGGCTGTGACTTGCTCCACTGAAGCAACACCAGTGGGGCAGCACGTCTTGGCTGAATTACTACATTCTGTGAGCAAGGGGAAGTGAACCTGAGGCAGTTTTTAGCTGTGCTCTGTGAACTTCTGGGGGCTGGGGACTTCAAGGGGTGCACAGAGATATGAGAAAAGGTGTTCAGCTGTTAGAGCCAAAAATTTGCTACCCAGGGATCCACAATTCCCCTGGAAGGTTCTGAATAGTCTGCATATATATATATACACTTCTATGTATAAATATATATAAATAAATATATATAAATATATACACAGGGCAGGGCCAGCTGGGGTTGTCCATGGTCTGCACTGATGTGAAAAATTCAGTGTAGTAAACAGTAACAGGAAAAAACAATCAGTTAACAGTTAGTCCTGCAAAAGATGCCCTTTCAGAATGCCAAAACTTTTCATTAAATTGGACAAAAAAAATCTGGTGAGTGGTTTAAGCCAAGAAAAACAGTTGAACAAAAATAGGGAAATAAAGCACTGCATTTAAGTGCTACTGAATCCAAAGACTTTTCAGGGGGTTTTGATTCAAAATGAGGTTTTTCAACCCACAACCTGAGAAAGGTGAGCAAAAGGTTAAACACCTCCCAGGAGAATAAGTCATTACATCCCAGATGGTGCCAGTTGTGTCAAGCTCAAATCTACTTTACAAAAATTACCAAGAAAGTAAAATTTGGGGAGGAAGAGAAAAAACTGTGCACACCTTTAAAACCTTCATACAACATTGATGCTGGATTCCCACAAATATGAGTTGGATTTGGTTACAGCTCCACCATGAAAATGAATTAAGAAGATGAAAAAAAAAATATATAAAAACCTTCATTTTAATATGGGCATTGCAAGAAGAAAGTGGAAAAATAGAACAGCAGGCAGGGAAAGCAGAGAGCTCCTATTTCGAGAAGTGGAGTCTGATTTAAAGAGCGCAATTTCTACCTGCCAAATTTGCACATGCATTCCTTCAACCTGAAGCTGCTCAGCAGGTGTGAACCTGTTTGTACCTCTCCTGACGGGAGCACAGCGGGGGGAAAGCAGCGGTGCAGGTATTCAGGGATGTAACAAATCCTTTTGGCAGGTGCCAGTTTTGCAGTTCTCTGCTGTACACGGCAAAGCAGAAGGTGAGTGTCAGCCCTGCTGCTGTGCTGCAGTGTGATGGGCTCAGCTCTTTCTCCCTGCCACATCCCTCTGTGTTTCTGGGGTGTGCAGCTCCCTTTTCCATAACGTCCATCAAAACAGACACATCACATTCCTGAGCGCTGTTGCCACGGACTTCAATGAGATTATTTTCACCACAAAGTCAAGAGGTAACATCTTAAAAACGCCTTAATTCATCTTACAAAAATACTCAAGTATTGAAAGCTGGAATTGTTAAAATAAAAATTAAAAAAAAAATCTCAGACATAAAACCCCCAAACCTCCTCTGTCCTTACACATTTCACAGGAGGTATTAAACGCTCCATATACCTGTCCCAGACACTCGGAGTGAGGACACACTTGGACTGGAATCATGGCTGTCACACTTTTACCAGCACAAGCTGCAGGACTACAGCACAATTACATTTTGGAAACTGGAAAACACATTTCATACTTCTTACAGGCCTTATTTTCCTTAATATAGGTACAGGGAATATATTTTCCTCTTACTGACAAGAAGATCATGGTATTCTTTTGTGAGCACGAGGCATCTGATAATTTGTAGCAGGCATGAATTATTGCAGTGTCTCCATCCAAACAAGTGAACATCTGTATCCCATTTTCACTGGCACCACGAGATACCTGGCGCAGCCCCAAAAGGGAATGTTTAGCTACAAGGGTTTAAAATATGCAGTAATTTGCTGTTGTGTTATCTTCTGGTATTCTCAGCTTTTGAAAAAAAAAATAAATTACTTTATCAGTGAAGTCCTCCCACTGTCTATTTGCCTTGCTCCAGCCCAGAATGAAATGAATCAAGTAAAACAGTTTTGAAAGCCTCATTTATTTTCCCTCCTGAAGAGCAATGCTTTTGGAAGCCAGTTGGAGCAGGACTCTGTGGAGGATGGGACATTTCTTGTCCCCGCCATCCACTTCTTCTTCTGTGCAGGGAGGGACTGTAAGTTTATTCAGCCCTCCCAAGGACAGTATCACTGGGGGAATGATATTCAGCAATCCAGGAGTGGGGGTTCTATGGAAAGGAAGCCTGGAAGCTCTTTTAGTCCGGTATTTCATCCTTGGCTTTTGAAAATATGTTTAAGACCATGTCTTTGTTGCAAGCAAGGTGTATTTTCCCAGCTGGTCACTATCTATCTACAGCAATCAGCCAACCTGCATAAAATTCCAGGACAGGAAAGCTCCATTTCCATGGCTTTCACCTCAGCCATGACCTTATATCCAGAATCTGCTTGGGCTGAAAAGCCTTCTGCTAGTGAAATCATATTTTTCTTGGTTGCTTGTTATATTTACCTGGTCCCCCCTCTCTGCAATTCCAGCTGGGTGTCCCCTACCTCAAACAAAAGTTCCCTTGGGGTGACCCCAATTTCACTCACCTGCAGTACCACGATTGGCACTGGAGGCAAGTGGGGATCACTCCAAAAGTAAGTCATCACCTGCTCCTCCCAGTCTGCCCAGATCAGAAAGCATCCTTCACCCTCCACCCTACCCCAAGCTTCAAAGAAGTCACAGCTACCTCCTTTAAATCCTTTCTTAGCACTCCCCATTTCCAAGGAGTTCTGTTCCAAAGGGAAAAGCACAGCCTCAACACCAGTTTGTGCTGTGACTGCTGCCTGTGCAATATTCCTCACATTTTAACTCATCTTCCTTGGCTGTTTACACTCATCTGTAGCTTCCCATCAGGACTATGGGGAGGGGGATGCCCATTTTCCCTGTGGAAACCGAACAGCGGGTCTTCCTTCCTTTGACCTGCTGGTGCTCTTAGATGGTTACCACTAGTTGTACTCCTACTCCTTTGGTCAGCCATGGTGGTTGCACTACTGCCTGCCTTTCTGCAGCCAGCAAGAGCTCAGTCAGTCCTCACACAATTTGCTAGAGGAACTCCTGTGATCTAAGTCCCTGTCACCTCAGTATTCGGTGACAGTTTCATTAACACCTTCTCCTATGTGACTCCATCTCCAGTTCAACTCCCTGGGACAGGTGAATTGGGCAGATGGGGACATTTCCCCTGGTAGATTAAAAATGTTCTGGGTCACTTTTCTAATGTGTTGCTGCACGTGGAAGTCACTCAGTCCTTCAGCTGCACTGGGAGTGACACAATGTGCCTGGCACGGGCTGCAGAGCAGGGGGAGCAAGTCCCTGCTGAGGCAGCTGTTCCTGCACATTCCTGCTGGGCACCCCCTGTGCTGACCACACAGGAGGAGCCTGGAGCAAACTCCTCCAAACGGGAAGATGAGAAAAGTCCTTGATTAACAACTTGGCCTTTCTCCATAACTGGGAAACTGAGGCACCCAAGGCAGATGACTGCATCTAAACCACAGATGGCCAGAGGGCTTCAGGCAGAGCTGGGTACCCAGTTCTGGTCCAAGCTATTTAGACCACACATCATGTCTGATGACTAAAATGATGGCATTAATACTCTGCTTGGCTCTGGAATAAGAGACAATTAAAATGGTAGGAAAATTCCTGTTACCAAATGTCCACAGGGAAGCTGAACTGACAAATAAGAAACAAATTCACAAATATCAGTAAACAGCATGTTGAGCTATAGAAATAAAAATGAAAGAAGCACACAAGGCCATGTCTCTGTAGAAAAACAGAGTTACACCAGTATAGCTCTAACTGCCCTGGAAACCTCTCAGGGCAAGGAGGGCTTTTGGGCCATGGCTTCAGAAAAGTGACATTAGGTAGTCCACAAATAACCTTGCTTTCAAATGTCTTCACTCAGGAAGGTATTTTACTTAAAAAAAAATCTCAATCAATTTTGAGTCACCCCTCACCTAATACTGAGTATTTTCATAGACAGAGTTGAAGCCTTATCACAGCCCCCGTCCAGATAAACTCTCACCACTTTTGGAGGATTCTCCATGCAGGATCCGTCTCCAGTGCTGCTCCCTGACTGTTTACTGGTTGTTAACTGTGCTCCCTCACAGCCTCCAATCTCGGAGAGCATCAAAGGGGAAGGAATGCCACTCGCCTAAACGTGATAGACTATTGCTGCAGGCAGGAGTAACTTGTGCTGTCAGTGTTCAATTAGCACCAAGTTAAACTAAATGTCTTGTGAATATTTCATAACGATCTGCCAGCATCATATCTGAACTCTCTGGCTTTTACCAAGCCATTTCCCTTCCAAAGTGACATGATGTGGAATTAAAGAGGAATGATGAGCCAATCTCGCTTGTTTGAGTATCTGCTCAAGAATTATGCTGTATAACTAAAAAGTAGTAGTAATCAAAAAAAAAGAGGCACAAAATACTTCAACAACAACTGTCACCTAAAATTATCCTTTGCTAATAAACTGTCTTTGAACAAAGTGAGCGTTTATATAAAGCACAGTTCTTTTTCTGACTGTAAATTTACTGCAGCTTTCCCATTTACTTTGCGAGTTACAGGAGCTGATGTAAGCTTTTATATTTCCCATTTGTTTTTCACACGAAGCTCAGGAATTAAATGGGTTGGAATAGACTTTAAAAGCCAGGGCTAACTTGAACTTGAAATGCTGAATCCACGGCAAGCACCAGGTGAGCTGCAGGAGGGAGCCAGCCTGGGCTGTGCTGCGTGCGAGAAGCAGCAGCTCCGAGCAGAGCTCGCTGTGGGATCTGGGGCAGAAAAAACCACACTCACAAATGCAAATAACTCAGTGCTGCAAACCAGCCACTATGCAGACACGCAAATCCCAGGCTGGAAAGTAGCTGTGGGATCTACCTCACCTGCCTGGGGGTCCTGGGCAGCGTCACTGGGGAGCTGACTCTGGGCCTCGCAGCAAAAGCTCTGCAAAGCAGAGGCAGCAAAATCTCAAGGGTCACTGTGCTGACGGCTCACAGTCCTCACTGAAGGACAGCAGCTTCCCAGGAGGAGGGAGAGGTGCCACAGGGCACAAAGAGTCTTCCCCAGACTTCCAGCTGAGGCTGCCAATAAGGAGATCAGTTGGTTCCAACACTAATGGACCAAAGCCACCAATTCGTATCACCTCATCCATCACAGACCCCGATGATAAATGATCCCGAGTTTGCACCAGCCTGGGCTGATTCTCTGCACAGCACAGCCAAATTGCCCAGCTCTGCTTGCTGAGGAGATGGTCCCCTCGACCGAGGAAGGACAGGCTGAACTAGAAACTTCTGCTGGCCTGGATACACAGGCTGGGATGAATGTGCCACTGCAGTTTCTTTGCACAAGCAGAACAAGTGCTGAGACAGGTTTCTAAGTTAACTCAGCAGATAAAGAGCAACAGCAAGTCTGAAATAACCACAGAGACCGAATCGTTTCACTTGCACAATGCCAAGTGACCCATGGCTACTCTCACCCACCAACACTGCATTTGTGTTTGGAATCTCATCACCCCTGGATTTTACTAGAAAATAATTACCACGTATTAACTATCTGCCCCAAAAGAAAAATAAAAGTCACACCTCTTTTGATAACAAAGACTTATAGGAAAAGCCCCATGGGAGCTATTCTACAGCATTAAATGCAATAGTTACATGTTGTTGCAACTGTATTGATATAACACATAAAACTTGCTCGTATAGGCAGGATCTGGGGTTTGCCATTTTAAGATCAGCATCATATACCATAATATACAAATATATAGCAGCTTTTCACCTCTGAGCTCCCTCCCCTTGATGCCCAGTCATTGCCCACTTTGATCACTCACTTTGCTGCCAGAGCCTTCCCTCTCCCCAGGGTCCTGCAGGTTTGCACCCCATGGCCCAGTCCCAAGGACACATCCTGGCTCCATTACCGTGGCAGAGCTTCCAGTGGAGGGTGCTACAACAGACAAACAGCAAAAAAACCCTTAATAAAGGTGGGGGAGCTGGAGGAAGGAGAGGCAGGGAACTCTGGAGATACTGGAGACACCAGGAGAGATAGGCAGCAGACCTGGAGGAGAAAACAAGACACAGCTCCATCCTCACAGAGCCCCTCCAGGGCTCTGCTGTTAAACCCTACACTAATACATGTTAATTAACCCCCCCTGCCTTTCCAGATAAGGAGGGAGTTGGCTCTGCTGGAGAGGGGGATTGGCAGGAAGCCTCATTCACTCCTCTCCACTCACACCTGAGCGATCTCCATGCCGGCCAGCTGGGAGGGGGGGATAAAGCCCAGCACGATGATGTTTAAAGGCTCCCATAATTTGTTTAACAGACCTGAAGACCTACCAGCGTTTAACTACTGCAGCCAGAGATGTAATACAAACAGCAAACCAAACCCAAGCGTGGCTGGGCTGGAATATTAATCCATCCATGCCTTCAAGGGCAATGGAGAGAGGGAAGCGCCTGCAGATCACGTACACGGGGGGGGGGGGTTGGCTGTGGACTTGCAGCCTCGTTAGCACTGAACGCTCTGACCCTCCTGAGCTACAAACACTGACATTTACTCTCCCCAAATGGCTGAACTAATATCCTGATAGTGGTGGTGGCATCCTTCCAGCAGCTGGGACTATGTTTTGTACATAGACCTGTTGGGGTTTTTGACACAGTCACTTGTCTGAGTGCCAACATCTGAAAAATAACTCAGGGGGCCTTTTATGGCTCCAGATTTGAGGCTTTTGGGACCTTTTCCATCTTATTTTCCTGTTAGACAATCACAAAGAATGCAAATGCTACTGAAGTCTGGGCAGATAAGTCATGGAATAGATTTCCCTGATCGTGTGTTCAGCTGTACAGCAGTTGCCAGAGTAAATTCGAGGATATGCTTTAAAATACCAAAATATATTAGTAATGCTCATCTATGAAAATAATGATTATTGGAAAGGGATTTATTTGTAAACCTTAAAGAGAAAACACAATCCATCCCATATTTTGCTGGGGAAAAGTCCTCTATAAATTGAATCTTGCTCCAGGAGCTGGAAAAACTCCAGGGGCTGGAATGCTCCCAATGTCACCAGAGCTCTTCCGACCCACCCAGTCCCACTGGCTTTTAGCAGGTTGTTAGAAATAATCAGAAGGCTGTAGAAATAATATTTCACTCTGCTGTTGTTTTTTGTCCCTGGTAATCAATGGGTAGAGGCAGATGCTGAGTGTGCAATCACCAACCACCAGACTGAGCTTCAGGCTCAGCCCTCCAGCACAGGGCGAGAGGAAAAAAGAGAGGGATCCAAGGGGAGGGTCACAGGAGGAATAACTGTACAGCTTTAAGAGGGAGTAGTACACATGTAACTCCTATAAACAAGGGGCCCTGGCAGGACAGGGAATGAAGGGCTTTGCTGTTCTCTTGTTTATCTGTCAAAGCTGCTCATCCATCATCGAGCACAGGTGTGACAGTCACTGAATTCAGGGCTCTCAAAGCCTGAGAACTTGGCATGGACACTGGGGGACAGCAAAGGTGCCACAGCCCCCACTGGGAGACAGAAGGGTTTCCAGGACTGCCATGGCACGGGCAAGACCCGAGACCTTCGGCTGCGCTCGGACTCCAGGGAGGGCTGGGCTGGGAGTGGCTCCTGCTTCTCTGCACGGGGAGATCTCAGTGCCTCGTGTTCCTCACCCACTGCAGATGGTCCTACACCAAACCCAGCCCTCCTGCCACCCACATTCCACTGGCTCCCTCCTGGCTCTCAGGGTGAGCTGGGCACCCCCCGGCTCTCCTTGCAGCTCTCTGTGTTTGAGACCCATGAAAAAACCCTGTTTTTGTGAAGCATTATAGTTCACCTGGTGCCTCCAGGTTTCTGTGAGATATTTTATTGCATTAGTGTTGTCAAATGGTGACATTTCTGAGTGTAAGTCATAAGGTTGTTGTTAATGCCAATTTAATGGTGCTAAAATGATTAAATATGGCAGGCTTTTAAATAATGAGGTACATAAAAGGTGTTAATAACCTCTTAAGTGCTTTAATAATATTCTGTGCTATCATAAAATGTTAGTAATTGGACCTCTTAACTTTCATCTGCCATAAAGTAATGAAAGAAAAAAAATCTCAACAGAGGCGCTGAATGGCTGAAAATTTTGCTTAAATAAAAGGAAAAAAATGAACAATGGTAAAACTGAGCCCTATTTGTGGGGGGGAAAAAAAGAAAGAAAGAAAAAAAAAGAGAATTAACTATAAAGCCCAACGGAACATGCATTTTAATATCATGCAAATTCTTAGCATTTCCAAAAAATGTCTTTGGTATGAGGTACTGCAAGAACAAAGGAGCCCAATGAAGGCTCAGTGCTAAACCCAGCATCAGCTGGGCTGCTTAGTCTGACGTAAGACAACCCTGTGTGTCACCTGTGTGAGTTACAAACAGCAGCTTTCTTGTACATGACAGAGCTAAGCCAAGCCTGGGCTGCTCTGGCAGGTTGTGCAGCTGAACAGAGCTCCTGCCCCGGTTAAAACCAGCAGCTCTGCCCCTGCAATGGGACGTCTCCTGTGAAGGGTCTTCTGGGACAGGCAGGGCTGCAAACCCTGGAATTTCTGAGGAACTGCAGGTGATAAAGGCTGGAGGATCCTTCATTGCCCCTGTAGGTAATGAGCTCTGAGTGTTGAAGAGCACACACTGAAGCACCAAACTGGATTGACGGGATGCAGAGCAGCCAAATGTAATTAAAATTCTAAACAGGGAGGCCAAGTAGGAATATCTAAATAAAATTTGGACAGGATCCTGAATAAGCAGCAGCAGCTTCATCGGAAAAGGCCAGAGGTCTGTAAAATCCCCTCCAGGCTACTGCTTGAATCCCATCCAGCAAATAGAGGAGCTGCAGCAGTGTCCATAAAATGTGCTGACACTGGGCTGGTGTTGCCTTAGGAGGCTCCCCAGGATAATGTCCAGGGATGTTTTTTAGGTCCCCTTCTCCCAAACAGCAATCCAAGCCAATCAAATTCTTGTGAGAAACCCATATCAGCAAAATAACTTTCATTAATGGATATTTGCAGGTTCCTGGTTCAGTGGCTCTCAGGGAACCCTTTTTTAAGGCCTCCTTAGCTGCTGCCTCACATGCTTTGCTGTTCTTTATCACCTGTTAACACGTGCACCCAGTTCTTGTAAAGAACAGGTGCTTTGAACCGGCTCTAAAAAGAGCACCTCTGAATTTTGGGGCTGACCACGTAACAGGCAGTGTGACAGAGCTCTTCTGAGCATGAAGCCCAGCCCTGAGAAACACGGGGGGCTGTGATTTTCCCCAGCCTCTGTCTCTAACGTTGCGTCACACAGGCAGGGAGGATGCACAGACCCACGTGAGCCAAGGCAACCAATGCTCAGCAGGGATGACAATAGGAAACAGCAGAAGCCAAGAGTTTGCCCATAGGCATTGAAAAATTATAACGAGCAAATTGATTTTGAGTAGTCTAAATTTGCTTGGAGATAAATCAGGAACCGAACAACTGCTCTGTGTAACAGAGAAATGATTCACCCAGTACAGTGTTCCTCGAGCCACGCAGAAGGCTCTTGGCTGCTGGGAATGCTGCCTTTCTTTTTTTCTTTTGGCTTTATATTGCAGACAAGACCATTATTATTTTCTTGTTACAGGTCTAGTGCTGATGCCATTGCAGTCAATGATAAATTTTCCATTAGTTTCAGTGAAGGGCTTGGCCTCAGTAAAGCAATTATTCATCAATACATAAAGTACTTCCTTGACTCTCATATTTAAGAGCGAGATCTTGTACCCACTCATTGGCACCTCTCCCCAGCACAGCCACAGTTTGCAAAGTTCCTCCATGTCCCACTGCAGGCCTCAGCATCCCAGAACAGGATCGTATTTCTTCTTACTGAGATGCTCTTTGCTTCATTTGATGTGCCCATTATTTGAGAACTGTCTCTCCTTTTGTCCATTAGGTAAATTCTGGACGAGCTTATTATTCTGCTTTGGTTTGTAACAATCCCTCTGGATCCATCTCTGTGCTTATTAGGATTTTAGAAACGCAACCTAATTTGTGCTAAAGCATACAAATTCAGCTCCCCTATGATCTGTGCTGCTCCACACACCATTGCTATGTCTGCAACACAGCTCTAATCTCTGCACATCAGTGGCAGGAGCAGTGGTGGGGTACAGGCCAAGCAGGGACTCCTGCTGAGACAAACACCTGAGCTCTGGTGAGCCTTGGGACCGTAAGTGAAACCAATTGGTTTATAGGTAGTTCTTTTTAATTCCCTCTCAACTCCCCATGAAATACTCATTTTTTCAGCTTGACTGGAAATCATCAACCTCCTTTGGTGGCCGTAAGAGCAGTCTGTGTTCTGAACAAAGTTCCTGTAATCAGAGGATGTGCAAAGCCAGAGATGCTCCTGTGCTTTTTTACACTCGTTCTCTGTGGATTTTTGTCTGCACACAAGTTCAGATTGAGCCAGTGCAGGTGTGTGCCCCGCTCTTGCTTGCAGAGCCCTGAGCACATCTCCACCAACATGGAGAAAGGCAGCCAAACCAGACACACCAGCAGATAGCAGGGGTTGGGTTTACTGCTGTTGATTGGGTAAGCTAACTAGGAGCAGAAGTTATTTTGAGCTAGGGTAAGTTAAAAAAAATTGCCCAAAATGTTTAATTTTGTGATTCCAGCTTTGGTTTCTGGAGGAACATCTCCAGACATTACACTGTGTGGCTTCAGTGTGGCTCCTGTGCTGCAGCAGAAACCTTGCCATGGCACAGGAGAGCAGAGGAGGGATGTCACTCCTGGAGCCACCACCCTGGGCCACTGCTGGAGCCACCAAGGCAGGTCGGCGGCGCTGCCACAACGATGGGGCCACCCTGGCCACCAACTTGGGCAGCCTGGGCTCCTCTTGTTGAGGCTAAGCAACAAGTATGAGGTTTCTCCAGACTTAAAGATCCTTTGAGTACCATTTAGTGTTTAATACACCGTGCTCTCCCTCATGTAAAAGAAGCAGATAAAAAAGAAATCAATGAAGTGCCTGCAAAGTTGCTTCGTACCGTTTCACATGCATATTTAGAAACCCTCTCTTCCCTGCCATTCACCTCATGAATCTATTCTTGGAGAATAAAAACTGGGATATACTTTGCAGCCAAAAGTAAAGTCATAAAGAAGTTTGCTCACGTTCCTCGACACATGAGATATAGAGTTAATTAAAAATTGTTCTCTGTACAACAGGTTTGTTTCACTGGAAAATGTCACTGATGTAAGGCTGTTCTACTCTTGTTGCCAACTACATTGAATTGACTCCATTATAAGCTTACTCCTCCCCCCTCCCTATTACTTTTCTTCCAATAATAAACCAGAGAGATCTTAGAGCCCACTTTTTTATTGGAAAAGGTGCATTAGGATTAGCTGAGTTGGAGCAGCCATTTTATGCCCCTCCAGTCCCTGTTTATCTGTGGCTCTACAGAAGCAGCAAACATTTTCCCCAGTCCTGCACAGTATAAATGAGATTTTTGATCCTACAGGCATGGTGCTGTTCAAAGATTTTTAATTAGATAAATACATTTTATAAAAAGATTTTGCAGAATAGTTGCCTCTAGCAACTGTAACAATCTTGAAGCTTCATCTTTCAAAGGGAAAGAAAACTCTTGCAGGAGCCTGGTGTGTTATATAAAAATGAAAGATGGTATTACAGAATTAATAGGAAGGGGCCAATGGAAATGCAGTCCCACTCCTGGAAACGGGAGTTTGTTTCATTACTGACTTCAAACAGCACATGGATTTGTGCTCTAATTTTTCCAGCCAGATTGCCAAGTATCAGCCCCAGGCTGGAGGAATAGCTGGGCCAGGCTGGAGGGAGATGTGGTGAGCACTCTCTTTCCACAGCTGACGTGCCTCAGAAGGCATCACACCAACGTCAGCCCTGAGGAAAGCACAGCTCTCCCTGTGCTGCCAGCCCTGGTGCTTCCTGAAATTCAGGGGCATCCTCATCCACACACGGGAATGTCACCGTGCCCTGCCCTTCACAGCACAGCCAGATCCCAGCAGGGCTGCCTGAGCTTGCTTTCCTTGCCAACCAGCCATCCTGGAAGTGTCCCTAAGATCAGGAAAAGATCTGTTAGCTATCCCTGACTGCCTGAGGATGGGCAGCTACATTGAAAACCAGCAGCATCCTGCAGGCCAGCGCATTCCCAGGGCACCCTGCCTGGCTGGGCACGGGGAGGGGGGAACCCAGACCTTGATCCCACCACCACGCTTGTGAGTCCTAGGAAAGGGCAGTGTTAAGTTTAGACATGAGCCCAGTTCATGCTGAGGTGACCATCCCTTTTTCCATCCAGCTCAGAGCCACTCCTGAAGCTCCCAGAGGTCCTCTGTGCTGCTGGGACAGGGGCACTTTCCCTCTTCCCCTTGCAGATCCCAGTGAACGAAGCTTTCCAATGCGCCGTCAAGGTGGAGAGTTTTATCCCTGCAGACTCAGTGCAGGATAGCAGCTGGAATGGGAACTTTTCCATCCTCACCCCCATACTCAGTATATTTAGCCCTGACCTAGAAAGACCATCCTTTCTAGGGCTGAGCTGTGATTCAGACTGTCTGCTTGCTGAGCAGAGACTGCCAACTGTGCCGAATCAGAGCTGATTAGAGGTGGGAGAGAGCCTGAAAAACAATACACCCAGGCAAATGCAGTGGGTTTGGAGCACTTCATGAAAATTATATTTAACTCCATTTTTTGGTGACTTAAAGAAAAATTAAAACAAACAACCCTCGCACCTTCCAAAATAACCCTACCTGTCTCTGGTGGGAGAGAAGAGACTGGCAAAGGGTTGCTATTTTAAATCACAGTGGAACAGTGTAAGAAAGAATATACATGTAGGTAGATACGTATATATATAGGTATAGACACACATCTCTAGATGAAGCAGGGGACTTGTCTGAGAAGGGAAGGATGGACAGAGAAGCAGATATTTTCTTGCATTTTAGGGGAAATTCTATCTTGAAGCAAAAAAAATTCTACCATGTCTAAGGGGAAACAAGAACAAAAGAAAAAAAAAAACATGAAAAGATGTCTGGAGACATAAAATGCTCATGGAGAATTGTCTGTTGGCAGGTCACAAAGTGTCCCACCAGCCCAGCGTGGGACTGGAGCTTGTATCCCACAGGCAGTTATCCTGCAGACATGCTCAGACCATCACCTGGGATCTGAGGGAGGGAGAAATCTTATCTGCAGGCCTGTGAGAAAACAGGAGGAGGTACATGTTGTCCTTATAAACTAGAAATACAGTCAGGGAGTTAAACTGGAAAACACAGCCCAGCCTGGAGAGAGCAGAACAGGAGACTAAACACAGCAGTTTAACAAATAATTACAGGTTCTTTATATGGACTAGAATTTGTAATCCACCTTCATCCACTTCTCTTTGCACAGTTTAGAATTACAATGCCAAAGGGATCACAGGGAATCACGAAATAATGTCCTGCATTTGAGTGCAGAGCAGACAGTCTCTGATGGTTTTAGATACTCTTTTCATGAAACATTTACCATGTGGCACCCAAGTGTTCACTCCATTGTACCTTGGCAAACACAGTGGCCACGCTGGTACAGTCACTCACACAGGCAGGATGTTTGCAGACATTAAAAGTGATGAGAAAAAAAAAAAACCCTGACCTGAATAAGTTCTCCTCAATTTAAATTCAGGAAAGTGTGGGCATTGAATATTATCTCCATAATACATTTGCCACACCATAAAACATAGTGGGGAATCAAGAAGCAATATCTTGCATTTCAGCAAATGCCTGGTCTCTGAGGACTCCCACCATCCACTGGTATGTAGGAGTACAATTTATCATCTGTATTTTTTATCTAAACTGCATGGAGAACATGGTATTATTACAGTGGTGCTGGACCGATATTTGGGGGACTGTGAATCCATTACCTGCAACAGACTCCCTGACTCCCTTGGTAAGTCCCAGCTGTTTGGTTTCCCATCTGTATTTCCATTTCAGAGGAACTTGAAATGAATTAGAGGAGTCAAAAAGGAAAGAGAAAATATCTGAAGTCAAATAAAAGTTATTGTTTGACTGTAAGTTAAAAGGTTTGTGGGTTTTTTTGTTTGTTTGCTTGGGTTTTTGTAGTATTATAGGTGGGTTTTAAGCACTTCTATGTGATTCTGGAAGAAACTGCAAAATGACAATTTGCTTAGAAGCACCTTCAAAAATATTTCACCTCTTTTTTTTTTTTTTGTTCCCTACACCATTATTTTGGTAAAATGACACTGTTTTGGGAAACACTACAGGATCCCCTACTCTGCATTTTTTGCCTCCCAAAAATGACCAACACCATACAGCCAGATCTAATCGGGAAGTTTCTTTTAACAAAGTACATAATGAAAGGCTTTACTTTAAGCTCGAGCTTAAATCCATATGGCTTTAGTGAGTTAAGCACAATTAAGGAACTGCCAAGTGCTTTGCTGGGGGAGTCTGGAGTCAAGCACCGAGCTGGGCTGAGTGGGGTCCTGGAGCACACGATGAGAAGTGAAAATAAAGCATGAAGAAATAAACAGAAAATAAGCACGGCACTTGGAGGCTGTGAGCTTTGTTTGTACAGTATTTCTAAGGTGTGTTCTGTACGTTTGAAAAAATCCCGTTATTCAGGAGCCTGGAATTGCTCTTCCATCCCCAGCGCTGATGAATAGCAGAGGCACAGCGTGCAGCCCTTTATTCTGAGGGAGCCTTAATCACTCCCCTCCCGAAACTGCTGCTCCATTTGACTGACAGAATTAGAAGCAATCCACATATTGGAGGGGGAAAAAAGAAAGGCAGACCCATTTGGTTGTCAGACTGTGGGTACATACACAAAGCTTTTAGCAAAAAAAAAGAAAGAAGAAAAAAGAAGAAAAAGTTGTTGCCCTCCTAAATGACATTTATATTAATGACATGAATGACAGGCTTAAGGGGAAAATTATAAATCTTTCTTTCCAGCTTTTTTTTTTTATTGCCCAACCATATATTTCATCTTTCCAGAGAGCAGCACCATTAAACCCGTGGCTGACAGACACCAGTGCTGTGGATAAGCTGCAGCCAGACCCCTCTGGAGCAAGGTTGGACATTCTGGGAATGCTTGTCCAGAGGGCATAGTTGAGGGTCCTTCTGGCCTGGGCAAGACCATGGAATACCAACACAACCAGCAGGACACAGGTGTCAGGAGAGCACCAAGGGACTGGGGCACTCGGGTGGGGCTGTGTGGCTGCCCAGGAACCATGGCACCACAGTCATTTGGGTCTCCCGCCCTTCAATATCTGTCCCAGAGGGAATAAGCAGAGAGAACGTTCTGTTCTTGTGGCAGAACAGCTCCCTGGGGCTGCAACCTGCCAGCAATAGCACCCAGGGAGACTCCACAGCCCCCAGAGCCCTCAAAGGATGTCCTCTGTGTTGGCAGAGCCACAGCCTATCTGTCTTCATGAAGGAGCTCTGGACTCCTGATGGAAAGAAGAACATGGGCTCTCCTCTCCCACTGTACACGAGGCTGCCTCTGTCTGCAGAGCAGCCACAGACCTCTGCATTTCTGCTTTGTTCATTTTCCTACACAGTCTCCAGGGAAAACACAGAGGAAGACAGAGAACCCCCAGTGTCTTGCGAGATCACAGATGTAGATGTAATCAGCTTCATTTGGAAATAATTCCTTTAAATTTCCCCAAACCAAGTTCTGCTTTCCCTGGTGGTGCTTCATAACTAGTATGACTGATAGACCCACTCTGCCGTGTGTGTGTACTTACATTTACACATACACACACATGTTGTTCTTCTTTCCAGATGAATCTCCTGTGAAAGACTGTTGTGGTCATGTGTAGCTGCCTGTGCTCAGACACACTGCAAAGATATTTCCTTGAGTTTTATTGTCTGTGACCACTATACTTATGTTTTATAGCAGCCTAATTACAGACAATCCCCTTTAAATGCTGACATGCAGTGCTAAGTTACTCTGCAGGTGAATGAATAGATAGAACATTTCTGTGTGTTCTCTAAAATTGTTTAGTGTTATTAACTGGATTTATCAACAGCAGAAGTGTTTGGAGAAATGAATCCATTTTAAAATGGTCCACGATTTCCCATCACTAGTGGCACCAAATCCATAGTATTTGGGGAATGGTTTTTTCATGCAGGAAGTGAAGTATTAAAAAATTAAATGCGTTCACTTGAAACCTCCTGCACAGCTCAGTTTATAGCAATAAAAGACAATGATAGTTCCTTACAAATCAATTGAGGGGAAAAATAGAATTAAGAAAAAATAAAAATTAATAATCCAAGTGCAGCCATGTCCTGCTCTCTGGCTCTACCTGTGCTACACAGTCCAAACAGAGACAGCTTCCTCCTTTTCCCTAGCACTGCTACCATAGATAATAAAAACTAATTTAATTTTCTGTCACTCTTTTCATTTTAATGGACACTCAGAGGTTTCGCAGCCGTAGGAGGACAATGCACAAAACCACATCTTTTCTGGAATGAAGAGGCATGGAAAAAGAGAAATTTTGTGTGGAAATATCAGAAGAAACAATGTAATGAAAAACGGGCTTTAAATATTGAAAACATGTAAAGGACAACATACAGCACAGGGGAAACAGGCTGAATAAAACATGCTGCTATTAAAGCCCTGGAGCTCAGTCCTGAAGGGATTTGCATTTTCCCGGTGCAGACTGTGATTTTTCAGGGATTCTGAGTGCCACTGGAAGGCCGTGGGTCTGCAGAGAGTCCCCGTGCTGTGACAGGTAGCAACTCCCTCCCAGGCTCAGTCTGGCACATTAAAACCCAACAGTGCCTTTCTTTTCTCAGCTCTCTGCCTCAAAGGCTCTCTAACGCGTTGCCATTACCCCGTGCTCATCCCACCACGGCGATAAGCGCAGTATAAATAGCTACCAGTAGATGACAGATAGAACATGGACATGACAACAGTGTCCTCCCCCCGTTCCCACAGTCGGCACAGCAATATCTGTCGTGATCCACTCCTTGCTGGGACTGTGGGAGCACCGTGGAGCTGGCAGGAGTCGAGCTGATGCCAGGAAAGCTTCTCATGCTGCCCCCGAAACCCCATCGGAGGTGAACGTACAGGTGGATATTTATCTGAGCCAAGTAATAACCTCAGGGTTAATGAGGACTTGGCATAATTTAAGAGATGGTCATAACTAGGAATTGATGTAATTTGATGTTCAGTGCTTCAGTGAGCTCCCACTTTGGCTCTTTTTTCTCTTAAAACCCTGCAGCAGTGCTATCCAGCTCAGGGATAACGGAGGGGATTAAAAATCAGCTCCTCGTCTCCTGCTAATTCTGCTTGTCTCTCTGCCCTATATCCAACACAACAAAATAGGAGCAGGATGTCCAGCTTTGGGAACCATCATTTGAATAGGTTGACTGGCAAAAGGCCAGGGAAGAGCAAAGAGGAATGATTAGAGATTTGGAAAACATGACCTGTAAGGAAAGGTTGTAGGAATTGGGTTTGTTTAGTCTAGAAAAGAAAAGAATGAGGAAAGATATGATAAGAGGAAAAATGTGATAAAAGTCATCCAATATGCAGAAGTTTGTTATAAAGAGAACAATACCCTTCTTGTTCCTTCAGAAATCACCTTTGCAGCAAAGATGACTGAGCTTAAGGCATTAGGAAAACGTTCCCAACTACATGCTGGAGTAGGGAAATCCTGGACCAGGCTGTGTGAGGCAGTTCTAGTGCCTCCTCTGCACTGGAGGCTTTATTGAGGCAGAGGCCACGTACCTCTGACAGCCTCCTCTGGCCTCCTCTCCCATCACTCTCTGCTCATCTCCTGCAGCCAGATGCTGCTGGTGACATCCATGGTGTGTGTGTCCATTGTCCCCCTGCCTCTAGCAGCCTAGCAGTTCCCTGGAAAACACTGACTGTTGGGGTATGGTGACCACCGGGAGGTGCCTCCAACGCCAGGAGGTCCCTGGGTACCCCCAGGTTCCCAGTGGTGCAGTTACCACGTGCTGGGGCAGGAGGTGGCTCTCTGTGCCCTTCCAGCTCAGTGCCCCGTGACAGCCCGGCCCTTCATCGCAGAGGGGTCCTTCCTTCGGCTTGGGATACAGTTATTTATTGGCATTAGCTCCGAGGGGAGCCCCACCACATCCAGCTTTGTGCTGAGAGACACTCATGGGCACAGCACACGCCATCGGCACAGCGGGAGAGGAGGGAGGCAGAGCAAGGCAGGGCCATGCCGGGGAGGAGACTCGGCCCAGTTGTGGTTTGGGGATGTGACCCTGAGCAGGCACCACATTTCCACCACTGCCTTCAAGTGCACGTGGACACCTGACCACCCACAGTGTCCTGGTAAAGAGGTGAGCCCTGGCCTGAAGTCAGAGCAGAACTGGCTCGCAGAAGTCAATCACGTCCTGCACAGCTTGTAAATCTTTCCCGAGGTTCACACAGCCTCAAACTCCCCAGGCTTGGCAAAGCCCCACCGGCCGCTCTCCTCGCGAGCTGTAAAGAGTCTGGATTCAACACTTAGCTGGCAATTTGCTGAAGATACATGGGGCACAAAAGAAACCAAACTTGCTCTGTTTAGACTGACATTGCCTTTCCACTGTTGACAGCAGTCCAGATTTGGGATCTGGTCTTTCTCCCGCTGAAGTCAACAGGGAATTTTCCCGCTGGCATCAACGGGGGCAGTAATAAGCCATTGTATCTGTCAGTGCACATTGCCAATGGAAGACAAACTGGAATGGCTAAGTGCTGTCTGTAATGAGAGATCATTTTTTCCCCTCCCTTCTCCTCTCCCTCAAGTCCATTTTCAGACCATAACCACATTTTAATGAATAAAAAGTTGTTGTTTCAAATCCTTGCAGAACTGCAGTCCCTGCCAAGCCTGTTTTTCTTCTGGAAAGACAGATGCATGTGCTCACATTATGGTAGTTGTTTTTTGCGTGCCATATATTTTCAGTGATGTTCATGAAACTAGAATTAGTGACACTAATAATGACAAATCAGAGGGCTAATATTGTTTAACCCTGTTAAAGAGTGTTATTACATTTACATGTTCCCACAGAGTAAATGCTGTTTGGCTCAGACATATGTCTTGCTATCTGTTTATTTTTATGAATCAGAAATGAATCAGCAGTCAGAGTGTCCCATAGATTTATTTGTCTCATATACCATTTCAGAGGGGAAAAACTCCCCCCACCACCAGGGCTTATAGAATCATTTTTTGTTCAGTAGAGGCATAATAGTATTATTAAATGAATTCTAATCAATAAGACAGAATATTGCAGGTCTGCACGGGTTTACCCCAAAATACTAAGCCCTGAGGAGGCCAGCCTGTGCTCATGCTGATGTAATACTCATTCCTATTCTGAGGATGAAGACAGAACTACACCTTCAAATTAGATCTCGTGTGCAGCTGTCTGGTTTTCACTGTTTGTGAGCAGACACTGCCTTTTTCTCAAGCCAAAGAGTCTTTCAGGATGCAAAGAGCAAAAGCACAGCGTAGTCTGCAGCACTTAGGTCCTATTTGTGGACAAGACCTACAGTAATTCAGAGCTGAGAAGTGATTCTCTCTCTGCACCGCACTCAGCAGACACATAAATACAACAACAGTCACTAATATGATGTTTCCATCCACATCTTGCTTCAATACGAAAGGACTTTGAAGGAAAGTGTTAGGAACCGTGGACAAGGCTTTGAGAAGAACCCCCTACTCTTCGAATTGTTAGTTTTCTAACATGTCTAGCTCTTGCATCTTATCGGCAAGCAGCTGATAACAGGCTTGATAATATCTGCCTTAAAATAATAAAATCGATACACTGCTTCAGAAATTTGACCAAAAAAAGTTATGTAAGAGGTAAGAAAAACATCACACTTTCTCAAAGCATTAGATATTCCAAGAATTACAGGAGGTAATTTAAATTCAACTCAGCCACTACTGTTGCAATATTGAGGTTTTAAAGTCAGTTTATTTATATTTTAACTTTGCAGTTTCCCATAAGGCATGGTCAAAGTCTTTAACAGAATCACTGACATTAGGAATTCTCGTCCTCCTTTTCCCTTGCTCCTTATCAAGTGTACTTTGTTTCCTGCAATGGTTTATTGGGACCATCTGCATCTCCTCCTGTTTTCTCTCAGGCATGGAGATAAGCTTTCACCTTTGGATGTCTGGTTGAAGTCCAGCTGGCAGTCTGGATGTGTTTGGTGGTGGTGGCTCGGTGCCTGTTGCGTGCACGCGCCAGTCTCACAGAAAAACCCACGTGAGAACCACCCTCCGTGTTCAGGACCAGCTTCACTTTCCTCTTCAAGGCCAGGGCCAAGAGCTTCGAATTCAACTACCTGAAATATAAACTGCTCCAAGTCCTTATCCAAGTGATTAAACAAATGGCTGGGTTTTCCAGAGACTGTGACCCCGCACTGATGGAGGAAGGGAGTGACAAGGCCAGATCAGTGCACCATTTGCCAAACCAACACCCAAACTGCTTTTCACACTTTCACAAACTGCTCTGGGGGCAAATTACATCTTTGCAGTTGTTTCCCTCTTCTTTCCTCCTTTCTGACCCCACTGCTCAACCTGAGGGCCACTGACTGCCCTCTGCATCCCCTCGGGACTTTCAGAGCACACACTCACAGCAACCATCACCTGTGACAGCAAAATCAATGGGCACTTCCACCCAGAGCTGCCCAGGAAGGGGAAATTGCCGCAGAAGAGGCACCATTTATCCCACACAGCTTTTTTGGATGTCTGGCCACCTTACCCTTCTCCCTCTTACTGGTTTGTGCCCTATTCAGTACTCAACTGCAAAGCAAACAGCCTTTGGTGATTCTCCCACTAAGGCCAGCCCAGCTGGGTAATCTGGTTTCTTTGCAGCCAAGGCCTGGTAAAACACACCACAGCAAATGGTTAGAAAGTGAAATCAGCCTCCAGCCGACGGGGCGGAGGACGGATCTCCCGGAGCAGGGGAAGGATGGGAGAGCTCTCCTTCACCCTTTATCTGGGAACCCTGCAGAAATGCTGCAGTCTTTGAAGATAATGGCAGCAAAGACAGTTCCTTTCTTCTCCCTTGCCTCCTCCTTTCCTCCCTTCATTTTGGAGACACACGATCCACACAGAGGGTCAAGTATCCAGCTAAATGAAACATTTTTCAAAAGCTCAATATGAAGGTTTGCAATGCAGACAAACAGTCTCGAGCCTCACTGCACATTTTCCCAAGAAACCAAAGGAACACCTTGTACTCTGAATCTTTTGTTTTTGTTTTTTTTTTCTTTTTTTTTGTTCTATAAATATTTTTATTCTTTTTTTTTCTTTTAGTGTCTCCTGAAGTAGAAGAAACTCCTAATCTTTGCTCTGCCTTTTTGATGTTTAGAGAAGCCAAAGAGACAAATCTGTAAATGTGTTTTCTCTGTTTGTTAGATATTTTTTTTTCTTCTTAAACACAGGCTGCAAGTCTCAGAAGAAGTCAAGGACTCGAGTTTCTCTTTGTTTTTAGTGCCTGGCTGCTTCTACTGTGTTAAAGTGTCAGCTCCAGATAAATAAGGGAATGAAAACAGAGGTCTATTTAAGAAAAAATGTCTGTCCTTCAAAGTCTGGAGAGATAGAAGAGGATTTATCGTCTCCTGGGCATCATCCAGGGAATGTTTTGGAGCCTTGAGGCAAATTGTGGATGCTGGAGCCGCAGTCTTTAGTGGGTTTTGTGTGTCCTTAATATTGCACTGAGAGCTGAGCTGCTTCGCATCCAGAAAAGTGAAATAGTGGATTAAACATGGAAAGGAAGGGGGCACAAGGAGGTACTTGCACTGTGGGCCACCCCATCCCTTTTCTGGGATACACTGAGGAAGGTCTGGCATGGGTGTACAATTTCTGGACCTTGACAGACTTGGGCAGAAGTGGGCTTTTCTAAAGCATCTTTGCCTAAGTATCACAGTTTATATAATCATTTCAATTAGTGCAGTGCAGTCTTGCTTATTTGGACTCATGTGATTACCTGAGAACCAAGGTTGAATTAATTTAAAAGGAAAAAAAAAAAAGTAGGTGTCTCTGTCTTAGAGCTATGGAGAAAAGTTCAAGGGAAATGTGGACTTCTCCACTGATTTTCCACAGAAATATTTCTGATGTGGTATTTTCCTTACCAACTTTTTTTATTTTAACAACATATGGTAAAGCAGCTCTGCCTCAGTGGGGATGTGCAGGTCTCACTGAGCAGTGCTGGCTCCCTGGACTGGAGACAGCCTGGATTATTTTAAAACAACAGCCTTTATAATTGCACTACATGAGGGATCAAGACTAATACAGAGGAGTTACCATAACAACAACACCTCGACGTGGTGCAAGCACAAATACCTTACACATCCTGGGGAATGATTCAGTACCATGTTGGGTGAAAAACATTCACCATTGCAAGAACAGACCACTGGAAATGGTGGCGCCTGAGTCATGATTTTGTAGCAGGAATCTGTCCATGAGAAAAGGCTTTAGCAAACTAATTATGAGAATTTTATTGCTGTTTTATCTACCAGTGGCTATGTCAGCTACTGTAGAGGCTGTCACCCACTTGCTGGCTGACGAGTCCTACAACTCAGCACGTGCAGGAGTGTTTCACTGCAGAGTTTAGGGCAGCAGAACAGAGCTCTGAGGGGCTCAGCACTGCACAAGTGGGAAAAGCAGCAGGAAAAGGAAAAAAAACCCCAAACATCATCTTCCAGAGCTAAAGCTAAAGATGGCCCCAACACACAGCAGGAAGGGAAAGAAAACACAAGTCATAGTGGCAAATGACAGATTATTTTCATGAATATGTTCTTCTTTTTGAGGGAAAGGCGTATCTATGAAAAATGATCCAACTGGAGAGACACGTAACAGGAGCAAAGATTAGGGGGGAATAGGGCAGGGAGGAGAGGGCTGTAGGGATGTGTGGAAAATGATGAGAGTGGACAAAGGGAGGTGATTCCACCAGATCTGCCAAGAGAGACCTGTTCTTCCATCCTCACACCAAGCAGTGGCAGCTGCCTTCAGAAACCCCTTCCTGACTTCCATGCTCCAGTGTGATTGCAGTTCTTAAATAAAATACCACATTTCAAAAGACCATTTGGCCTTTTGAGGGGTTTGGGGGTAGAGTTCTTTATTTAAGTGAGACGTGCTGGTGCTCAGCATTTTGCTGTCTTTAGAAACCAGGTGGCCAAACACCACACAATTCCTTCCCCTGCAAAGCAATCCTTCCACCTCCACGGGCTGTGACAAGGTTGGCTGCTCATCACATCAACCAAATATTGGCTTCCACTAAAGAATGACCCCACAGGGCAAACTCCCCACTCCAACCACTGCATCTTCATCATTCCCTTTTGCTTCATAAAATATCAGCCCTCAAGTTTCCTCTAGGTTTCCATAAGTGTTGCTCTAACACAGATCCTGCTCTTTTACTTATTCCCAGAAGAACAGTGCTTCATTTTGCTTACAGTCCTTCACTGCTATCATAAAAAGAGAGCTCAAGTGATTTCTGCTCTGCTTGCTTTGATAGTGATATTCAGCAACAAGATTCTTTGTGTGAAAGTAACCCAAGAAAAGCAGCTTTTCCTAGCATTATAATTTGTTAGAGTTAGGTGTTAAAGTTTTCAGCTGAGTTGCTGGTGATAAACACTGCATATGCTCCAGCCTGCGTAGGTTCCCACTAGATTTTCTTTGTCCAGGTTAGGAACATCATAGTTTTAGGGTTCCTACTGCAGCTAATGGAGAGAAAAAGGCCTTTTTAAGAGCTGTGATTTATCCCACTTAAGATCTGAATCATTCTGAGAGGTCCCTCTTCGCCACTGAGTGCAAAGGGTTCACAGGGCAGGTGCTTTGCCAGCTGACACAGGTAATTTTGGGGTTGGATGATGCCTGCCCTGAGCTGCTCAGCACCTCAATGGGGGAGGAAATAAGTGAATGGGAAAGAAAAGCATGACACAAGAGCAGGAGGCAGGCAAGGAGGCTTGGAGAAATCAGGCACTGCCTGGAAATCACACATGGCACTGGGATGGGGAGAGAATCCAGATCTCTTCATGGAGCCCTTTTTGTGTGCTCTGTACCAAGGGCTCTCGCTCTGTCAAGCAAAAAGAACGTGACTCTGTATTTCCTTGTTCTCTTCCCTTCCAGTAGTTGCATGTTAATTAAGCACTTACATTTTTCCAGAGCAACTGTAAGACCAGAATCCTCTGAAGTCAGATGGAAAGAACTAAACATTTCAGCCACTGTGAAGGAGCCAGAAAAATAATCATGTGGGGAAAAAACCCAACACGTTGTGCAAATAAGATTGCTGAGGGGAATACAAAAATCACATGAGAAGGGCAGACAGGGGCATTGTGTGAAGGATAAGGAAGGGGAGTTAGGAACAAGGGGAGGCTCCTCATTTTGCTTTGTAAGAGCAGTTGGTGAACAATTATCATTCCCACTCCTGCCCTGCTCCCCAAGGTTTTTGACCCCCGGAGTGCAGCCACACAAACACTTTGTTTCACACTCTGCACAACCTTGAGGGTCCCACAACCTCCAGCAGGCAGTGGGACAGGAGGGATGATGGGAATCAGGGGTGGGAACCTTGCCAAAGGGATCTGCCACAGACAAAGAAATGAGCCCTCCTGCCCACGGCTGACCTACCTCAAGAGTTTCTTGCCTCTATCTTGCTTTTGCTCTGGAGCTGGAAAATTCTGCCTAATTCGTTGTGCCAAAAGCTAGATTAGCTCTTTGTGTGGCTATGGAGGCAGAAACCTCTAAAAATGATAATCAAGGGCTAAACTGATTATTTTATGTGATCTGATTTTGAAAATAGCCCTTCCCTGAGCAGACAGTCAAACTAAATGACCCCCAGGTGTCCCTTCCAACCTAGTAAAAGATGCAGAGTTTCAGGAAAACAACTCTTTTACCCAGTGGGCTACAAAAATGGCGTTTCAAACAGTTGTTGCCTTCCTTTATCAGAAAAAGACCTAGACTTAGCTCTCAGGGGATCAACAACCCTGAAATCCTGGAGCAAGGAGAGGATCTCTACAGACACATCACCAAGCTCCTCAATGCCAGCTAAGCCTTTCCTTCTCCACCCTTGCTGTGGGATGGCACATCAGCCTTTCCCCTCTTAAGAGAAAAGCCCAAGCCAAGTGAAAGATGAGCTGACAAGGCTGCAGACCTTCCTGCTGCTGCTGGTCTCCCACAGCAGCCAAGGAGTGACAATTGCAACACCAGACCAGTTGAGTTTCTTCACTTGTTTTGAAACTGTCTTAGCTGGGACACAGCTTCCTGGGTCATTCCTTGGCTGTGTTTATAAACTGCTGTATGTAGGACCTGCAGGTGCTCAGCATCTCCAGACACAGAGATGGAATATAGTATATGTGGGCCAGTTTTGTGCACTTCAGGCTGTTTTCCCTTCCAGCTGCTGTGTTTTAAACCAAACCAAGATGGCAATCCACAAACGCAGCCACAGTGGGGGTAGATAAAGCTGCCCCCTTAAATGCTATCTAGTGAATTAAGTCCTTAATAACACTTGGAAAAGGATCTCTGCGTCACAGAAGAGCAAACTTTGCTCAAAAGAGGTTATCAACGGGACCCCAGGAGACCAGTCACGGTGAAGATTTACTTCATTCCAGAAATGTTTTGGAAGCAATTACTTCATCTTGTTCTTTATTCACGGGATTCACTTAACTGATGACATTATAGCTCAGTCCATTAAGTAAATGGGTTATATATTTTCTCCAAGTTTTGAGGAAGTAATGTTGCAGCCCATGTCACAATCATTGTCAGCAGTCAACAGGGACAGGGAATCTTCACTTGTTTAGTGAGGTTTACCTCTACTGAGATCTTAAATATGATATATCTGGCTCTGGGTCTTTTACAACATTTGAGCAGGATTTAAAAAAAAAAAGAAGAAGAAGAAGAAGAAAGCAAGTGTTATTTTCACAAAAATTCCTGGCAGCTGTACCGTTTATTATGAGAGGAAAACGGAGCAAGAAAAATTGGCATGTCATTTCTTAAATGAATTTATATCCTCATTTCCTTTAGAAAATGAATCCATGCTCCATCTAGCCATTTTCCATCAGTCTGCAGGGGCAAAGTTTGCAGAGCACAATTGAAATACTCTGTTCTAGCACAGGCCAGTGCCATACATGCCTTTTGCAATCAGATCCTCCCCACCGTGGCTGCTGGCAGGGCTTATAAAGGTTTGATTTTCCATCAGTTAGCCATGCAGTAGGTCTTAAAAGTCAGCAGCACCACAGAAAATAATCAGGGACACACGATCAAAATTCTGGTCACCAGGGCCAAAATGATTTTCCAAGGGCTGCAGGAGCCCATCTGCTGAGAACTGACTCGAGCTGCGTTTGTCCCAGGTCCCTGTGCCGGGGGGAGCATGCCAGGTGTTCCTGTTATTGTTCCTTCACAATGTCTCAGCATCCCAAGGAGGAGAGGCAGCAGGCTGGGGAGGAGATTTGCCAAAAGATAAGCGAATTCAGGAGCCAGTTAAAAGCACTGCTTTCGGGAACTGTCACAGAATGCTGTCACTCAAAAGAAGTTTCGCACAAAATCTCCAAAACAACCTCTTCCTCCTCCTCCACACTCATCCACCTCCTCTGAGGGGTGGTGGTTAATATCCTAAATACAACACAACCACTTGGAAAGCACTTTTTGCTTTGAGTCACCACCTTGCTATTTTTGCAGCCGCAAATACAGACTGGTGGAGTTGATGTCATTGATCTGGTACGTACAGGAACAACCTGGGGAGCCGGGGTTGGAGTTCTGAGGAAAAGGAGGCTCCCGGGAAGTGTCTTCTGGGGAAATCAGGATGCAGGCAGTGCAATGCATCACTGCCAAGAAAAGGAAGGAAAAAGAGGATAATAGCACTGTAACATCATTTCTGGTTGACTCCAGTTTGTGTTTTAAACGATTATCAAATTAGGAAAAAGGAAGAGGGGAGAGGAAAAAAAAAAAAAAGGAAGCATTTCATTTGCCCCCCCCCAAAATAAAAGGTTTTGTTTGGGATATAGACTTTTTATTCTTTTCATGTGAAATCTTAAAAAAAGAAACAGGAAAGAAATTTCAGCCCCCAAAGTTATTTCAGAATGAAAAATCAAAGGCTCCTGTTCCAGCAAAAAGCTCGCTGGGACTGGGTGGCAGACAGGGTGGGAACGCCAGACATCAGTCCCTGGAAGCCTGACAAACACAAGGGAGGGCCTGAATGCAACAAAGCTGGGACACGAAACCCACAGAATCTCCGGATGATTTGGGTCAACATATGGCTCAACACAACATCTTTGACCAACCTCGGGTGTTTCAGCCTCCAGGGTGGCAAATGCGATTTTCTCACACCAGAGAGGAGAACACTGATGGCACTGTGCAAGGAAAAGCTCCTCTCTCCCTACCTCCTAAGTGCTCCCGTATAAATGGGGTGCCAAAGTGCTGTTTACTTATGCAACATCTGATCTCCAGCTCCCCTGGACCTGCTAAAGGCTCAGAGGGAGTGTCCTGATGTGTATTTGGGCTGTTGCATGAGAAAGAGGCACGGCTGGTGTTGGTGAGGGTCCCCCAGTCCCAGCAGGGTCGCTGTGGGGTGAGACATTTCCCCCGACAGGTCGCTGGGGCTGCAGGGCGGCCGAGCACGGGCTGATGTCAATGGCACTATTATGATTTCACCCAGCCTTGCTGCTCCGGCTGCAGTTTCCCTCATTCCCTGAACAGCAGGGAAGGTCTAGACTGGAGCTGCAAAGATTTCCACATACACACACACAGACAAACACATTTTTTTTCCCCCCCGTCCTGCCAGTTTCACCAACCATGAGAGCAATCCACAAAGCAAAGGAAGGCTCTTTTCTCTGACCTGCTTGGCTGGCTTTTCTTAGCCGGTCTGAATGGCTCTGCAAACCTAACCATGAACATACAGAAAACACTCCTGAGCCTCTTGTAGAAGAGTTAAACTCTGGGAGAGAAGAAATGTCAATATCAAAGGAGCAGTGAAAAACAAATACTTCCATGCTGGAGGAGAGGATAACTGTGGGATAGAGAGGGACAGTTCAAGGCTGTGACTAGATATGCAAGAAGAGAAACTTCCCCAAACACCAGTTGTTTTTTTAAAACAGGAGACAAACGTCTGTGCTTGGATCTGAGCTCCCTTCCTGTCCCTCTCAGACAAGGGACAGATAAACACGCTGGGGGCGAAGCCTCCAAACACGGGGCACTGCCAGGGCACTCGGCTCCACACAGGTCCCACAGCTCAGGGTTTGCCTGTGCTGCTGCCCTGCCATCCCTGGAGCAAAGGATGGGAAGGAGCTGTAGTCAGGGGCAATGTATTCAGCCAGAAGAGAATCCAGCATTGACTCTGCTGTGTGCCGGGCTGGGATCTGTCCATTCCCACCACAGGAGCAGACAAAAATCATTCAAGCATTACAAGCCCTCCCTAGTACTCCCTGTAGGCAGATGTTCTCCTGCTGTGTACTTTGTGTCTGCACTGGTGAACCAGAAGCATTTGAGAGCTCTCAGTTGTGCTTTCAGCTCCCTCCTCACCCAGGGTCAGGACAAGCTCTGAGTCTGCACAGCAGCTGCTTTCCCCGGGGAGGGAACCGCGGGGAAGACAAGCCACAAGGGAGAGGTGGGCCAGGTGGGAGGAGAAGAACTGCTGCATTCAGGTCCTTGAGCAAACCATCTCAGTCTGGTGAGCTTTAGATGGCTTTGCACGGGGAGTGCCCTCGTGCACAGAATAGAGAAAGACGCAATAACCTGAGCCGGGATTTGCCCTGGCACTGTTAGTCAGGATGCTCAGGCGAAACCATCCGTGACCACAGAGCAGAGCCTGGTGCTGAGGTTGCTCCAGAGAGCTCAGAGCCTCCCACGGCACCCAGGGAAGAGGCCATGGAACTGCTGTGCAAGAAGGAACAACGATAACAGGGATGTGACTTGTGACAGGGCCTGGAGCAGCCACGGCACCGGACCCTTCTGTGTACAGGGTGTGTAACTTGGCAGCCCAGGTTATGCTGCTCCATGACTCTGCTCTACAGCTCCACTTAAAAAGCCCAAAGGACAAACAAAACAAAAAGCAAGGTCAGAAGAAGCAAGAGAGTAATGCTGCAATGAATCCTGTACCTGCACCAATCTATGAAACATAGCCATGACCAGAGGCATTTCCAACAGACAATACCATGTCAGCAGACTTGGCTGCTTTTAAGTTAATTTCCTTGAAAAGGGATGATTTTAGTATAGGCAACAGTATAAACAATTTGAAAATAATCTGACTTTTATCAACCTCAAGGTTTAGAAAGAAAATAAAACAAGACAAAGGAACAAACAGCCGGGTGCACGGGCAAGAGGACCTTCAGGAGGAACACAAAAACAGCTGGGTTTGTTTGTGTTTGATTTTCGATTTTTCTTAAGAAAAAGTAGGCATCTAAGAGTGAATTATACTAATGAAATATTGATTCAAAATATTATATTCCACTGTAAGAGGAATAAACCATTCAATCTCCTGCTGCCCCTATTTTTAATAAAGTACTTTTCTGTTTTCAGACTCTGAAGTACAAAAGCAGAAATCAAAGATTTCTTCTCTCTGCCCTGCTTGGTGTGCAATTCCAGTCCAGTGCAGTTGTTCCAGTTACTCTTAAAATACCCCAAACAAATCAAAATCCCTTCAGGAAATGAAAGTTAAAAGAATACTTGTTTCGTCTCTGATAGGTTTAACATGTTGAGTCAGGTGTTACAGTTGGCATCAGCTGCCATTGTATTGGTGAGTATTTGCTTTTCTATTTGAGTTTGCACAATCCCTGTCTCACAATGGTCCATGCCAACAATTTCCATGCTGGAAAACACAGAAATAAACACAAGAACAACTGTTCTGCATTACTGCATAGCGACCAGAGAAAATGATTTTTCCCCCCTCTTCTTTCCTAATGACTCACACTTCCAAAATCACATAATCTAAAGTCCATGTAACCTGCTTTTCCTCTTGAAGTTACTTCTCTCTTTTTCCCTCTCCAACTAACCAACATAGTAAGAAAAAATTTGCATCTCAGTCCTTTTTATTCTCTCTTTGATAAAAATGATCTGATCTGATCTCCATGAGATGCAATGGGGAAAACCTCCAAAGGTTTCAGTTCATTTATTTGAAGCTTAGCTGAACCTTTAAACATCCCACCCTTCTGCCTAATCCCTCAACAAGCTCACATTTCCCCTTTACCCTCCATGGGCTTGTCTACAGGGAAATACCTTCCCAGAACAGCTGTACTAGAATAATTAATCCACTACAGATAGGCCAGTAAAATATCCTGCCTGGATATTATTCTGGTATAAAACTGGAAGCATGTCTCTGTGCAGCCATGGCTTTTATTCCAGAATCCATGGAGGGATTTATCCAGGTGTAGTTTGCACAGAGCAGTTACTGTGACACAACCACACAAGGACATTTCTCTGCAGAGACACACTGGGAAGGACAATCCACCCAGTGAGAGCTTGGGAGAGAATGAACTGCAAGGACATACTGGGACTAGAACTGGGGCTGTTCTCTTCCTCCTTGGATACTGGGATTAGAACTGGAGCTGTTCTGTTCCCTCCTGAGCTGTTTTGCTCATCACTGTCATTACCTTTATTTAACACCAGCCCAGGACAGAGAGGTCTTCAGAGCACAGGGTAAATGCTCAAAATATGGGATAAATGTGGTTCCCCTCAGGTTACAGCCCACCACCTTTGCATTAGGTGTACACACCTCTGAGCTTTTCAGACACACAGCTACTCCTAAATGTGCTTTTCTTTCTATCCATTTATCCAAGGGAAGGTTTCATTTCTAGTGCCTGGCCACCCCTCTGGCCCCCTCCTGATAAAAGCCCAGCAGTGCCCATGAGCAAGCTCTTCTACCCACAGGTGATTTTCCCAAGCTTTTTTGTTTTTCTAAAGCATCACCTTGGGCCCAAAATCCAGGGGAACCCAGATCCCACTGGGAGATCTTTCCAGGACCTTCTGGGTGACGATTTGTGTGATGCACAGTCAGGAGAGGGCAGCTGGGGGAGGCAGGGATGGACCCAGGCTGTGTGGCAGTGTCAGCACCAGCTCCATCACCTCTGCCTTTTGGCAAGTTCTTCTCACCCTCATGCTTTACTTCCCCAATTTTTTTTTTTTTCAGTGGGAATGTAATACTGCTTTGGGGATTAATTAATTGATGAATATAGAGAGCCTGGAAAGTGTAAAGCTCTACACAGGAGTTAAGTGTTATAATTAGGAGCAATTCTGGTCTTGATTACAATGAGGTAAAGCTGGAAGTCCTACACCACAGAAAGATTTAAACTGATAAAAAAAAAAAAGATCAGAATCAGGGTCTTATGATTTTAAATGTAAACTTGGGCAGATTCCCTGCTGAGTTACATCTGCAACTGTAATAAGATCAAGGAACATGACAACTTGTCATTTCAGTAACAGATATAGGGAAAATGTCCTTTAAAAAAATTAAACAGGAAGGAAATTTTTAAAGTGTTTTCTTTGGCTCTGAAACATATGCCCAGGGAGAAACTGTTCTCAGCAATGCAGTGGATCTTGAAATATTTACTGGGTCTGGCATTTAACATAATCTTTCTTGTATAAACGATATAGAAAAAACACATATTATCTTAGACTGCAATCTAGTGTGAGGATGAGATGATATTTTAATAGAGCTGCATTCATCAACTGTAACAAGAGAGGAAATGTGCTCCAATCCAACATGCCCTGTGGGCAATGTAAATAAGAGTAAGTGACTTCGACCATCAGATAAGTGCAGCAACGGGAGGCAAACAGACGGACAGACAGTCTGCCAGGGAAGGCAGGCAGTGTGGGCAGGGTGATCTAACCAGTACAGGTATGGCACCCACTGCTCCTCATGCCAGGATCCCAGCCACTCACTCCACTCATTCCAACCAGGGTCCTCCCGGAAACCTGAATTTCTTACTTGGCTTGCAGTGGGATTTGCATGTCTAGCCAGTGACACTGCTATTTTCAGAAGTAATTAAATTTTTAATTATGCTTTTTAATAGCCAGTAGCTACTGCTTTGCAGTGCTGTTTCTGTCCCTGTTGGATGCCCATGGAGCGGCGCCATGAACCTCCAACTGTTCTTCCAGCAAGATTTGCCATCCAGCCTTCAGGGGGGTGAGGATGTGTGAGCTGAGCTACAGCCACGTCAGAGCTGCAGACTGAAATCACACTGGGCAGTACATTCCAGAGCCACAAGAACATCCCTTCAAGATTTTTCCAACACAAGTTTGGAGAGAGAACAGTGAAGACCGAAACGCCTGGATCCTCAGCCATTATCAAATTTGCAGATAGATTTATTCCCATGAACAATATCCCAACTTTTTTTTCAAACCAGGTTTTCAGGTACAAAAAAGGGAAAGTCATCATATACAGGCAGTAAAACTGCAATACCCTCTCCAAAGAGGACTTGTGCTGGAGCATGTGTTGTATTGAAAATCATCAGGGAAAGTCAGTGAATTATTTGTGTCTTTGGGCAAGATGCTTAATCTCTTCCTAGTTCAGACAGGCAGTCACAGTCACACTCACACTGAAGGCACAACAACCCACATCCTCCCTCTGCAGAAGGGGACAGGGCTGTGGAAGAATGACAGTGCACATTTTTTGAAACAGATTCAAAGGAAGAAGTTACAAGGCAGCTCATTGTCTGTCTTGTCTTCAGACAGGACATCTGAGCAAGATCCAGCAAGATCCCTCCAGCTTTTGGCATTTAAAGGACCCCTGACCTTCCCACAGCAGTCCCAAGACTCCCTCGCACCCATTTGCAGAGAAAACAAAAGACTGAACACCAACTGCTCATTGATTTGCATTTCTTTTCCTGAAGTTTGCTCACTTGTCTCTCCCTTGAGTAGGAGAAGGTTTTTATTATTTCCTAGTTGTTTCTTGATGCCTCTGTTGTAGGAACCATCAGCAGACGATGGAGTACAAGTTGAACAGCCCTGAACTGTAATGTCCATAAGGACAGTAGCAGGATGTGTGGCTGTTCCCAGTCCCTTTAACATCCCTCTCTCACAGACAACTTTCACTTGTTGTGTTTCAGATGTACAGCAAACACCAAACACCTACAGTACAGAGCTGATCCTGAAACCCTCAACAACCTAAATCTCCACCAGGCATCCAAAACCTGCCACAAGAGTGTCTGCCACTGGTGTGACCAGCTGTGCTGCTCTGACCCAGTTCACAAGGGCTGAGTGGGCTCAAAGGCATCTTCCCCTTTTCCCTACCCTGGAATGGTCAGCAGCCAGATCCCTGCTGAGCATGATTCAGCTTTAGCTTGAACACAATCACCCTACTGGCACTGTCCTGCCCACCTGGCACTGCAAACCTCTCTATCCATGTGCCCTCAGCATCTGGGGCTCATCCCTGCAGAGCTCCCACCTCATCCCAATGCTTCCCCTTGATCTGCATCGCCAGCCAGGTACCAAACAGCAGCACCGAGTGGCTGTGATTTGCCTTCTAAAGACCACCACGATTTCAGCAATTCTGGTGACCATTTTCAGATTGCTGCTAATTGCTCCTAATCTGTGGATGCAGCAGCACAACTGGATACTCAGCCAGGGGGGAGAAGGGCCTGCATTTCAGGTCCTAATTTTATCTCGCTTTTCAAAGCGGGGTCTGAACCTCCAAGGTTCTGACTTCTTCAGATTCCCTTGTTATGAAGTTATGAGAAAACATTTGTGGTCGGGTGATTTCCTTTTGCCCTAGACAGCTGTCAAGAGCAGCAGAATGGCCCAAGGCAAAATGTGATGTGGGTGTAAGGAGTGTCTTAAGCCAATAAGTTAAAGCGACGGGTTAGAAAGCCCGAGGAAAAAATGAGCCAATAATTGCTGAAAATCTTCCTATTCTGCTAAGTTTATTTAGTCAAATTCAATGGCGCCTCTCCAGGCCTTCAGCCTTAGAAAAGAGCGTTATTAATCATTTTGCGTCTATTGTTTAATTATCCTAAGCATCAGCAGAACAGATCATTTGGCTCTTGCAGACAAATCCCAGCCCTCTCAGACTGCAGCATCCCGGCAAATCAGCCCTGCAGGCAGCGGAGGCCAAAGAGGATTTAGGTCTCCGGGAGCACGGCCGGCCCCGTGCCCGCCCTGCGCCGCCCCACGTCCCCGTGCCAGCAGGATCAGGGCTGCCCTGCCCTCCAACGACAGCCAGGAGCCCGGCAGGGAGTTTAAGCATCTCAAAAGCATTGTCAAAAATTATGTTTTTTGTTGTTTTTTTTTTTTAAACTGCTGCTTTCAATTCTGAGAGTAGATTTGAGACGTGCAACCAGATTCTTAAGAGCCCCCCAACAACTGCAGGTCAGTCAAACTGGAAGTGTTTGCTGCCCCTATGTTGTTTGGAGGGAAGAGGGATTAAAAGATACACCCTGACACTGCTGCTAGGAGACTCATTTGATGAGTGGTCTTTACTGAGAATGGGTGAAAATTCTCCACCAAATACTAAAGGAAAAGGAGGTGGAAGACTGGATTAGCAATTCAGAGAAAATTGCCACAGATCGTGTTTGTTCTTTCTGAAAAAAAAATAAAATTCATTTTTAATGAACAAACGCACATCTCACCTTCAAGAAACATAACCAACTAAAAGAAATCTGTTTGAATAGTCACTATTTTTAGCGGTACTAGGGCTAAGAGGGGGTCGTTGCCTGTCAAATTGAAAAGTTTGGGGGAGACAGGAAAGGAGGAAAGGGACATTCAGACATATCTCAACAGTTTTGCCAGTAATAATGCCAGTAGAAGAGTCCTTGGCTCTGGAGAGAGCACATCCCCTGCCGTGCACAAAGATGTACCCACACAGTTTGGGAGTGGCTCTTGGAGTGGCAGTGGCTCAAGGCAGCCCTGGGGGCTCCCACACGAGATGGGGTTTGTGGCTGCTCCCCTGTTTGTCCCTCTGGGATCCAGCCTGGATCACTCACCACCCAGAGCTTCCCTGGAAGTTCAGGCCCCTCTCACAGCACTTCATTTTCCTAAGTAAACATTTGCAACACAACTGTAATTAACTTTCTCTCTAGTAGCCTTTGCACTCCAAATAATTTTACCAGCATTCTCATTCTCCTTCAATTACAAACTTAAATAAAGTTTATAATAATAGCAGATTTATATATATATATATAAAGACTCTTAAAATTCAGCTTTTGCTTCTCCTGCTAAATGACTGTGCACTGAGCTGTCTCACTTTGGAGGCCTCAGTCTGAGTCTTTCACAAGGCATTCACTGGATATGGGCTGCTTGGTTATCAGGTAATATTTTATCCAAAGATTGAATCTTTATTTAATAGTCAGAGTCTTCTATTGATTCATGCAGCCAGCAGTGGTGACTAAGAGCTGTGATTCATTGACACCTGTTGGGTTTGAGGTTTCTTTTCACTCTTTACAACCTCTTCCTTCTGCTTCCCCTAAACACACATTTTCTTCCCCCCCTTTTTTTTTTAAATACAAAGGAATAAAACAAGAAAGTTACTTTTTGGTAGTAACTCTACAATTGTAGTAATATTTATATATTACTACGTGTCATACCTACAGTTATTTCAGACCCATCTGCAAATTCCTAAAACCTCTCAAATTTACCCACCACGCTCTTTACCTTTATTTTTTTTTATCAGAGAGGCTATGTGAGGTGAAATCAAGCATATGGGCTACAAGAAAACAGTGTATGACTCATGACAGCTAGTCAAAAATTAGCTATTCCTTGTCCATTTTCTACATGTACATATACAATACCCTGCCTAGAAGAGATTCATTTTTCCCCTGACTTAAAAAAAATAAAAAATAAACCAGTCATGTTCATATGTAGATGGTAAGAGCATCGTTGAATCAGCCAGCAAAAACAATTAGCGAGGCAGGAGTCTCCAAAATTTTTAACAAAAAAACACCAACCAAACTGCAAAAGCCCCCTCAGAAGTGCCATCCCAGCCCCTGGTACCAGCTGATCCAGCCCCAGTGCTCACCTTGGGAGAGGTGGTTGCACCTGCAGCAGTGCCTGGCCCAGGAAAGGGGCCACACGAGCCAGTTCTGGTGGATGAACCTTTGCCAAACCCTCTCGGTTGAGCTGTCCCAGACACAGACACTGACGGGCTCCAGCTTTGCTCACAGTGCTCTGAAATCTTCACCTCTAACAGGGTCTCACCCTTTAGGGACCCCTCAGGAGGTGCGTGTGTGTGGCAGGCAGTGGAACCCTAGACCTTCTTCCCCCGGGGAGCCTCCCTGGCTCCTCAAACCACCTTTGCACTCCCACCTCCCCTATTGGCCAACGAGATGATGAGCAGCAGGCACGAAGCCTTGGCCTCCTTAAATCAAACTGATTTTTACCACTGGTGTCAGTGGGGCCAGGGTTTCATTACAGCCCCTGTTTCCCCAGGCCTAACTAATGACACACAGCTTCACCTGGGATAAAGCTGGGTGATTCCAGGGTTTAATTCATTCGTGGGTCATGATTCCACACTTGCAGACACACCACTGGTTGCTTCTGTGGAACCATGAGACAAATAAAACCCAAATATTTGAAATTCAAGGTCTAAGGACGCTCAGACCAAAATCATTATTATTTTTTTTTAATTTTCTTTTATTCCCTTTATCCTTTGCTTCACAATCCACCTTTAAAATCTTTTTCCCTTCGAGGCTGTCAAAGCTGCCTCCCCAGGGCTCTCCCCTATTGTGCATGTCCTCATGCAGTCCCTTTGTAATACCCAAGCTGTGCAGTTGATGCTCAGGCTGAATTAGAAAGCAGGTCTGTGTCTGATCTGCAAACACACCTCCAGCCTTATTTCCCTTCCCTTAATGTATTCCAGTCTATGCCTGGGTAGTTAAAATCTTCAATTCTACCACTCTCTCCTTTTTACATGCCTGTTTTATTTGCACAGTCATTTCACAGTCCAGTTGTTCTTTCTGGTCAGGTGGCTTATAAAATATTTCTATTACTAGTTTACTCTCTGAAACATCTCCAACTGCAGCCCATAATGACACAGCAGCCCCATTCCAGCCTCTCAGATCCCCACTTTCAAAGGCTAATAAATCCTTTTCCTTCTGAAATTGCTCTCTCTTCTCTCATTCCTTTCTCTTCCTCCCTAAACAATCTAAACAATCTCTACTCTTTAATGTTAATACCTCTGTTATCTTCTAAGGAAACTGCAGCTCCATCCATACCTATTTCCCAGTGGGCAATGCCCACGCACACAGTAAACTCCTGGATCCACACCGAGACACCACAATGAGCATCCTCATCCTCCTCCTCCCATTCCCTGCACAAATATAACCTTTTCCTGACCACATCTGGGACTGACAGCTTCCCCATTCCCGAGCTGGGTGAGCAGGGCTGGTTCTTATTTCTGTCCATCACCTTGCAAGTCTCCCCTTCACCAACTGCTTCCAATTTGTCTGGAAAAGCTGATCTGTTTAAAGTCAAGGATTTTTACTTTTTAATGCACCTCTTCCACTGTATCCCATAAATATATTTAACTATCCTTCCCCACTCCTATTGCACAAACCACCCTTCCATCTGTGTTGTGCTGCTGGCTGGGGGTTGAAACCCCCCCAGCGCTGGGGGTTGAAACTGTCCTTGAGATTTTCACTCTGTACCTTGACCTCCAATGCCCAAAATTCCTCCAACTGCATTTCCTTAGCACATATTTCTGCTGCAGTGGAGAGTGACAAGTGGCTCACGAGGTTCTTCTGCCCAGCCAGGTCTCTGCAGCTGTTGCAGGTACCTGGGGGGCAGCTGGAGGCTCACCCTGGCCATACCCCACCCACCTCACAGGTCACTGGCATGTGCCCCATGGATAACTCAAAGTGCAGAGCTTCCCAAATGATGCTCAGAACATCCCTGGAAGATGGGACATCCACGTGCTTTTGTCATCACTGATATGAGAAACTGTAAGAAACAGCAAATCCCCTCACACTGGGGAAAAAGCCAGAGGAGCCAGGAGTGGCTTAGGATTTGCTCCCATGTGCCAAGGTGTTTTTAAGCATCAAGCCAAAATTTGAGGAAATTTACTCTACACTAAACTTAACTATGCTAAAAAGGAAATTTGGCCTCAAAATTGTTTGGTCCTTTGGTGACTGTAAAAAGGGGTTTAAATGTATTTAAATGATCTGGAGAGGAGCTTGGGAGAGATGCAGAGGGTTAGAGCCAGCACAGTTCACAGCACCCAGCAATCCACCCTGCTCGCTGCTTCAACTTCTTATTTGCCAAAAAGGAAGAGAAAAGCAATTTCCTTCTTTTTCTCTTCTGCAGCCCTGTGACTGGAATCTCCAAATAGCCCCATGGGGCTCCCTGCAATCCAGGGAATCAGCCATATTCTGCACCACAGGAAAACTCTGTTAACACAATGGTTGCTGATACAGGCAGCCACAGCCACAAACACCATTACCACTAACATCACAATATCTCCAATGAGTTTGTGATGTTTCTAGCGAGCACACAACCTGGGTGATGCCTAGGTATTGCCTCCAGGATACTCCAGGATCTCCAGGAAAGCTCTGTGACACCCTGAGCAGAAGGACTTGGCTGGAGCAGCTGTACTCCAGTGCTGTGTCAGGAGAGAGGACTGGAATTATCAGCCTCTTCGCCCACTTGTGTGAAGTTGCAAATATCCAGAGCACATGTCTTCCTATAAATCGTGCAAAAACCCCCACTGTGGTTTCCCCACCCCTTCCCAAAATTTTGCTTGGCCTTATAATGCAGCAGCTGGACTTGGCCTTAGCTGGGTCAGATGGATCCCACTTTTGTACTAAGTCCATTAGCATAATATTTTAGTCCCTCTCCTCTTCCAACTTCCAGTTGACATGCCTAAAATTCTGGGAATCTGCTTTTCCTTGTAAACCCCCCTCCAAAAAAAGGGCTTGGAAGAAGTTTCAGGAGAAGTTGTCTTGGACAAGGACTGATTCATGCCTCCCACGGGTGCATATCTTGCATTAGGGGTCAAATACAAGATTCAGAGTCAAGAGGTGTTAAGGGTTTGATCTTGACTCTGATTTTATATGTGACCAAACCCAATTAATTTTACCTCTTTATCTACAACTTTTCTCATCTCGAAAATTGACTACTAAAAGATAATCCAAACCCACACGTTTTCTGATATCGAATTTGCTGACAATCATGCAGCACTCTGAGGTAGAAGGGTGAGTTTATTAGCAGTTATCCTGTCATCCAATAAAATAAAATTATTCAAATGTGGGGGTTTTTCTCTCTGAAACAGAAATCTATCATCATTTAGCAGAACAGAGAGAACACATCAGGACAGGTCATGGAGCCCCAGTGCCCCACGGTGTCCCACAGGTACGGGCAAGGTGAACTCGAGCTGTTCCCAGACACACCAGCTCCTTTCCCAGCTCGTTGCACAGCCTGTCTCCAGTCCAGAGCACTGAACCTCATCTCAGCTGCTGGAAGAAGTCACCCCAGGACACTGCCAGGAGGAGGTGTGGGAGCACAAGGCTGAGCATCTCTGCCCACTCTGTGCCTGCTCTTTGCCCTTCTCTCGTGCGAGGGGCACAGTTTGCTGGAAAGCACATCAGCCAGGCTGGGCAGCTGCACTGTTGGGCAGGGACCCCCAGCATTTATGGTGCAGAGCATAGAGAGACAGCTTTGCTAGGTAAATGACACAGTTAAACAAGGAAAATCAACAGTGAGAGAGAGGATGAGAAAATGATATTGACAGCAGTGTTTACAAACACTCGTCACCTTCCAACTCACTGATGAATTGGTAATATTTTTGCTGAAAGAAAAGATTCCTCTTGCTTTAAAGACAGCTATTTGATGAGGCACGAGGGAGACAATTAAACATTTAATTCAGTTTGACCTGCTCTGTCATTACAGCTCTTTGTTTCCCATCTCTTTCTTTTCCTCTGACCTTTAGGATGTGGTACTTGGTGGGTTGTTTTTATTTTTTTCTTTTTTCATTTTTTTTTTTTTTGACCAGGTCAAATCAAGCAGATCCTGTTTCCCAAAGATAACATGAATGTGGAATATTAATGCAGCCTTCCCCTATTGTGTCCCTGAGCCTCCCTTCCCCCGTTCCCCCCATCCCACGTCCCCCCTGCCTCACGCTCATTTGCACAAAAGCACACCGAGTCCCCTCTCAGCAGCCCACCTTGAACAAAACACTCCAGGACTCTCGAAACAGCAGAAGTGCTAATCAAGCAGGGCCCTGTGCTCTGTGCTTCTGCAGTGGTTGCCTGGCATAGAAATGGGCTGTCTGGCCGCAGCTATGAGGTAACGTCTGGCTTTTTTGCCAAGCTGCAGAACTAGTCAGACACTCCCTGGAACAACATTTCTTCAGGAAAAAAAAAAAAAAAGGAAAAAAAAAAAGTTAGGCAAGAAATGATCTTCCAGAAACTTCCTTGCATCTTTCTGCGTGTGGGGTTTTTCTCCCCCCGTGGTGTTTTTTTTTCTTTTTTTTTTTTTTCGAAAAGTTATATAACCAAATTACTTAGAATGCAACGGGTTTCATCAGCTGATTTTTGGGCAGTAATCTTATGAAACTGATTTCTCACACTTACTAGGCAAACTGGAAATTTGGAAAGGGGAAAGAACACACATACTCAAAATATATACACACACAGATGTACCCCACTCTTTTTCCTGCAACACTGTCTAGATCTTCCAGCTATTTTTGGATGCAACCTGAAATAGAGCAATGCAAATTCAAGCAAGGCAGAGCCAACCTGCATCTGCAGCATCTTTTTTGCAGCGCCGCCGATTAATTTAATTAACCAGTTAGAGGAATTTGTTGTTACGCTGCAGAGCAGCAGCCCTTCTCTTTCCTGCATAAATTCCTTATTTACCAACGTTGCATGGTACTCTTGATTCACTGTATTCTCCTTTTTATAATACCACTGACAATTTGATTTTTTTTCCCACCCCTGAAGGACAGAAAATACATAGTTCATTTTTCTGCAGTGAAGGTTGAGAAATAATCTGAACTGAAGAGGCACGGCTGTTCCTTTGGAGGTCCAAGCTGTGCCTAACAACACCTCTTGTATTAAACACTTGTATATATGTATCAGTCAAAAATTTAGACTTGTCCCGAGGTGATGCCCTTCAAAGAGTTAATTCCTGAGAAGCAGCAGCTTTGAAAAGGTGCAAGAAGGAATGTCTTGTCCTCAGGGTAGGAGCAGCCAATGGAGCCGGGTGCTGGTGATGTAATGCTCCAAACCTGGTGCATCATTGGTTCTGCAGATATTAGACTTGATACGATTTTGGAGAGTTTGGTGAGAGGAGTTTTTGCAGAAGAGCCTGTAAATTTCCCTGCACCAAGGACATTTCACTTCAATTCTCCAGAGTTCTCTGGCCGGGACGTGCCAGGCTGGGAGAAGTTTGCTCTAACAATATTTCAGCCTTGTGTCCTCTTGGTGCTGTTTAGCTGTTCTGTATCCTGCTATCTGGGAGGCATTTCTCTGAAGTCAGACTGGGCTGGAATTACTTCTCCAGCCTACCCATGAAATTGAAATGAATTTTTAATAAAAAGCAGTTGTTTTTTCTCTGACTCACCTCTGAACTCTTAATTGTTTCAGGCACCAACTTCCATTCCCCCAGCTTCTATTACCTTCCCGGGTTTTCATCTGCCCAGTCTTATTTCTTTAGCTGATTACTGCATGAGGAGATGGCTGATGATGTTTTAAACGAGCCTCTCCAGTCTGGGCTTGCTCTGGAGGAATCTGCTCAAACCACTGCAGTGTCAGTGAGCTCAGGACACGTCGGGCTCCTGCTGTAGGACCTGCAGGAACGCGGCTGCAGCTGCAGCAGTTTGTTTGAGCTTCAGCCATGACTCCAGCACAGAATCCTCTGGGGTTCTCATCCCTTTTTCTCATCCTCCCCTAAATGAAATAAAGACTCTCACGAAACCTACGGGGGCGATTGAAGCCTTTGTCAGAAAGAGGAAGCAGGAGCTGCAGGAGATGTTCCCAGGCTGCAGATGCAGGAACTGGCGATGCTGAGGTCAAGGCAGCAGCACAGGAAGCCCAATCCAGCCCACAGATCCCTGGAATTCCTGAGCAGTGCAGCTTCCCATCCTTCCCCTGGGCACCCTGAGGAGCCCTGCCAGTTGCCAGAGGCCAAAGATCACTCAAATGTGGTGGAGAGTAGAGCTGTTCCAAGATACAAACGACTTAGCACTTCTGAGGTTTGCTTCTTTTCCAAACAAGAACAAGAACCCAAAATTCTGAAATTCCCTCATAACGATGCGTAAATTTTTCCTCACATTTTTAATTTATTTCAATAAGCTCAAAATGTATGTTTTGACGCAGACTTTCAAAAAGATATAGAAAATTAAAAGTGAAATAATTAATTCCAGAAATGGAACTTTTCATATCACCTCCCATTTTTGTCTGAAATAAAATAAAAATTTCAACTGGATCAAGTTAATGGCATGTTTGAATATACACCCACCTTAGGCCAAATACCTCCACTTTTTCTGACAAGAAGGGTATAAGAATGGACTGAAGCAAACTTTGCACATCCCCTCCTTGTGCTGTGCAGTCTCAGCTACTTGGGCACATGGATTATCCCTGGTGTGCCACTGTGTTAGAAACCTTCCAGAGAATGAGATCTAAAACTAACCTAGAGAGCTTGTTCCACTACCTAACTCTCCTAATAAGCAGAAAGCTTTTCCTAATATCCAATCTAAATATCTTTTTTTTCTGCAAACTAAGCTGATTTCTTCTTAAGCTGATGTCCTACCTCCAGTGGAGAACTAACTAACCATCACCCCCCTTAAACCAACCTTCTCCACAGCACTAGGCTATTACCTTAATCTTTTGTTCCAGACAAAACCAATCCACTTTTTTCATTTTTTTTTTTCTTCTTACTCATGGTATTTAAACTTCAGATAGTTCCCGTTGTCCCTAGTCATTTGTGCTCACTTTCTAGTATGGTGGAAATTCTCTTAAAAGATGTTGATCAGATCGTTGTCATTACATGGTAAAGAAGGGAGGGATTCAGTAGCAACCATTGAATGAAGGATGGAGACCACAGCTGAGCACTGTTGCAGGTAATGTCATTCCTCTGCATGCACTGGATTCAGTCTGTCCTTGCTCATCTTGGCCATCCTTCTCAGCTGAAACCTTTGTTTGCAGCTGTATCGAGTTGGTGGAGATTTGCTGCCACCAGAGAACAACGATTTCTGGTTCCTGTCTTTGCTCTACAGAGCAAAATGAGGTTTTGTTTGCTACTTTGATGGCAACAGAGCTGCATCATGTCACTGCTGCCTAGACACAGGCATTATAATGAAACCACTGACAATCACACAAGTTTGAATCTAAAAATGCCCTCCAAAAGCCCCACTGTGTGGTTTGATTTAACACTGTACTTATGGACCTTGACAATGAAGTTCAATTACATCTATGTCCTGTGATTCACGGTTATCTTTCCAAGCAACAGCAATACCTTTTCTCTTCCAGACCTTTCTGGCTCTTGAAGTCACATTTTGTGTTGGCTTTGGAAAATTCCCATTGCCACAAAGACTGAGCTGTGCTGCAGCCCCTGCCCTGCCTGCCCAGAGAGCTCAGGTGTGGCTGTGCAGGGGGTTTGCTCTGGGTTTACAGAAATGCATCTCATGTGTGGCACTGCAGCAAGTTGAGCTTCCCAACGTCACTGAAACAACAGTGACAGCTGTGTTTGGAGGGGGTTTGTGCTGCTTTGCTACAGGGAGTCTTTCCATTTGCTTCAGCCAGTTTGAGAGGGAGCCTTTGGTCTAGGAAATATCTTCTGCAGCACAGGCTTTCATATAAACCAGCCAGCAAACCACAGGGAATATACACAAACACAGGGAATAAAAGTGAATTGGGAATTTGAAACTATCACTATTTCCAAATCCTCTTCTAATGTGACAGAGAACTCAAAATGCTCTACCAAGTCTTTGTTGCACAGTGTGTTTGGAAAGCCACACAAACCAACCACGCAGAACTGTCAGCCTGCTCCCGACCCTCGCCAGCCTTGTCCCCAAAGAGCCTCATGTAGGTGCTTAAAGAGTGGCTGCAGATAACTTGCTGCAGGGGGACACACAAACCCTTTCTGTGGCAGCCCCTGGATCCAGGCAGCCCCGTGGGATAATCCATCCCTGCAATTCCAGGTGCTGGCAGGCCCACGGACTCGTGCCTGTGACCCCTCCAGGAGGACACTCCAGTTTGAGAGGTTTTAATGCCACCATGTTTCTTTACAAATTGCTCCCATTTGAGAGTAGAAAAATTCCACTCCACAGGACATAAAGTGTTGATTTGAGTGTTAATTATATTTTCCTATCAGAACATAAGCTCCAGTTTATAAGAACATGGGTGTCCTTAAAATATGTCGTAATAAAAAATTGAAAACAGCTAGTGTTCTTGAATCAATTTTCACATTTATAACTTTAAAGAATAGTTCCCTCTTCTATCTCATTTTGTCAGCTCTGTATGGCTTTGTGCTCGTCTTGTCATTTCATCAAAAATATGTCAGTCTGTAATTTGCAATGTTTCTTTCAATTAAAAACAAAATGCCCCAAAATAACAACAATGAAAAAACAACAAACCAGAAGCAAAGTCCCAACAATGTATTAAACTATGTAGGCATAGCAATTTGAAAAAAAATATGTATAATTTCTTTTATCAACTCTAGAGAAAACTGCAAGGATTCAAACTATAATTGTGAAGATAATATCCTATTGCTGTTAATGGCTGCTGTCAGTGGCATATACATTACTTCTAATTTTCACAGCTCATTTGCATCATAAATGAAACACAGAGAATCCTGTGGAAGATACTGTAGATATCACATTTATCATAATATCTGAGGGGTTTCTTTGGAATCACAGAAATTGAACCTTACATATATATGATTTACTTTATTGGATTGCAAAATTTCAACTCTTTCCAAGGTCATTACGCTAATGGGAAGCACAAGGTTCAAAGATGCTGACTATAGACTTTGCAGAACCTCTCCAATACCTTCTAAGCACTCATTTCTAATTCCTGAAATTACTGACTTCTTATTTTTAAGCTTCTCCAAACTCCTGCAAATCCCTGGAGCCTGTAGCAGTCTTCCAAACCTCTAGCAGTACATTTACTTTCTTCTGAGTTAACTACTAGACCTAATTAAACAACACTGTCTCATCTGAGTGGATGATATTCTTACAGTCTGAATACAAATTAAAATTCCAGTTCTGTTAACATTCAGGTCAGTTAATCAGAATAAACCTCTTTAAAAACTAGAGGACTAAAGTGATTTCAAAGTCAATCATACTCTTAACTCCTTTTTAAGGATGTCGTTTGTCATATTCTCTCTTGGTTTCCTTTAAATAATAATAATAATGATAATAATAATAAAAAGAGATCACAGTTTTCAGATCAGCTTAATTCAATGAAAGAAAAATAGGAAATTTTACATGAAGGGTTGCTAAAGAGCTTCAGTTTCCAAAGGGCAGGCATGCAGTCCTGTGTGTTGGAAATTGCACAGACAGTTGCCAAAACAGCATGTGCAAATTAGACATCGTTCACATAATGAACTTGTTAGAAGACTAATTCGAGATTTGCATGTGGAAATCCGAACGGGGAACTACAATATTCCTTGCGAATGCAGATGTGTCTATTAGCCTGTGTATTTTAGCAGATGTTATTTTGAAAACAAGATCCCAGGTCCTCACAGTGCAGAAACTAATAACCAGAGACCGCAGTTTCATGGAGGGCTTTTCTCTGACACAGGACACGATGCTACAGAACCAGAAATGTCGAGTTTTCCTCTCACCCTCATAACAGATTTGCTGCGTGAGCTCAGGGAAATTATATTCCTTTTACCTACCTTTGTTTACCTATCAGTGAAATGGCTTTAATATTCTTTATCTGCCATCGCAGGCGCGCTGTCAGACTCAATTAGTGTTTGTAATTCTCTTTAAGCTCTGCAAACGATCGCATGTTTTGGAACAGAATTCAAACTTGAATTGTTTAACCCAACCATTTTCTTACGGCAAATGCTAATCACTTGGCAATGTTTTTCTGCTGTTAAAGGTGGGGGGAAGAGTGAGAAGGAAACAGCCAGAAATCCAGGTATGTTGGCAAAGTTGGAGGTAGGCTGGGCCTCCATAATTGGAGCTGGCACTTGGGTGAACAAGGAGGCTTTAGATGAGGGTGCACAGCACAGTGCAGAAAGCAGAAGCTGCACTTTCATCCTCCAAGCAAGAAAACACATTTGGTTTGGTGTGGTTGGGATCATATCCCTCCCACCAATCCTTCAAATGGTGAGTTTCAAAATGTGCACGCCATGGGGGCTGGGGTTTGGCAATGCAAAGGTGACAAATGTAAGGCTTTGCTTAACATTCAGTTTGCATATTGCTAAAATCCATATACCTGGCTGCCCAGGGTTTAGGCCCTGTAATCACTCTTCTGAAAGTGCAACGCTATTTTCAGCTTTATCTTCATTTTATTCTCATCAAAAATAATTGCTGTGATTTAGAGACTGTCTAATGCCCTGTCGTTATCTCCAAATCTCTAGTAGTTTGCTGGCATCCAGGAGTGAACCTAAAAGCTGCAGATTTTCAAGTTGCAGCATGTTAATCTCTTTCAGTATGCAGAACGATCTCTCTAATTGAAAAGATGATGACTGCAGCCAGGTTTTATACGGATGTTTGCATTTGAAGTCAAGTAAATGCTGGGAAAGGAAAAAAAAAAACCACACCACAAAACCAAAATAGTATTGATGCAAGTATTGGTTTCGAATTCAATAACCACATGTGATTTGGCCTCTCCATAAAAACTGAAGGTGAATATTATTCAAATCACATTGTAGGGAAAGAAATTTGTATTCAGGCAGACTGGAGTATCAGGCCAGTGAAATCTTGATTTTGTCTAAGACATTAGCAAACCTTTTGTTGACTTCATTCAGACATAACTGCTGGATGGTTTGTGCCTTAACTTGCTATACTGACACAGGAGATGTAAAGCAAGGTGCTAAGCCTGACTCAACTCTGATTGAAAATTAACACAGATCTTAATTTCTGACTGGGCAGTCAGCAAGAAAAGCAAGAGGAAAATGTATTTTACAATGAAATCCATAAGATGCACTTTGTGTCCATTGCTAATTAATTTATTTCTTGTACTTGTTAAGTGGGCCCTTCCTATGCTTTCTGTTCTCTCCCCTTCACAGAAGATGTTTCCTAAAAGATATGCAAAAAACTAGAGCCTAACCCCTCCTAAAAGAAGCGCCCTGGTCTCTTGCACAAGTTCTGTGGCACGATGCAGCTCTAGGTAATGACTCCATAGCATGTCCAGCCTGCTTGTTGAAACACCCAGAGATGTTTGTGTGTGACTTCTGGTTCTCAAATCCAGCCAGGGAGGAAACCTTCCCAAGAAATCTCATATAGGCAGTAAAAGAGAAACTCTATAATACGGCTTCAGAATGGGGCTACACATCACACATTCATGTGGTTTCATTTACTCTGCTCCTACTCCTGCTTTCAGCTGGTTGGCAATACCCAAGGGTGTGGTTTGCGTGTGAGATTAGACAGGTTGAGAGGCAGGCTTTTATCATTGTTCCTGCAGTGCATATGATTTTTTTTATGTGTTCCTACTTGTAATTTTATCACTTGGTTATTATTTCACAGTGGTTTTTACGGCAAGTTTTACTACAGGAGTCTTGTGGGTATTGGCATCAGCAGGCGGAGAGCAGGATTCTGTGGCTGTGGCCTGTGATAAACAGGGACTGAGGTGGCCAGTGGAAGTTGGTGTTTTCCATCTGGGAAGTCTGTAGGTTGTGATGAAACCTCAAAAGATGCCTGCTGTCGTTTACTCCCAAAGCCATCTGCGTTATTGTTTCCTGCAGGTCCTGAAGGAGTTGGTGACACTGCAGCCCAGGCAGAAGGCAAGTGCTTGAAAGAGCTCCTAGGCAGGTTAGTTCTATTATCTGAATTGGGTCACTCATTCCTAATTATTTATAACCTCTCTGTGCAGTGTATTGCACAGCATGATGAGTGCTCTCAAACAGGAAACTCTTGGACATCAAACTTGTGCTGTTTTGTCTCACAGGGAGTCCCTGGGCAGATCCCCCTTGGGCACACGGGAGCTGCTGCTCCTCCGCTGGGCCTCGGGGCACGGCAGCATTGTGGATGTGCTCCCTCCTGACCTCCACCAGCCTCAAGAATAACATTTGCAGACTCCTTGTATAGCTTCCCATAATGAGGGCTCCCTCATTACCAAGTCTAATTATCAGAGAGTGATTGTAGAGGACACAACCTCGACATCCAGGCTTTCCTGACCCTTTTCTTTGCCCGGTTTCTCTGGATGCCTCACCAAGTCGAACCGGCAGCGTGCAGTTAAACATCCTCACTGAGCATTTTCCTTCAGTCCCACACCAGCAGTCAGCTGGAATCAGTTTGATGAACCAGTGGGCCAGCAGGAGAGGAACACAGCATATTAGTCCTAAAGCCTTCTTGGATAAAATGTCCTAGTGAACTCCAGCAAAAAGAATTGGAGTGGGACCCTGCAGTTAGGGGAGGGGAATTAATGGACATTTGCTGGTTTTATTTTAAGGAAATCAATGGACTTGTTGGAGAGTGGGTGATGGAACACACAGCTGGTGGAATGGATGGCCAAAGATCACTATTTTCCTTTTAAGCAAATCAATGTGTTAATTGGGATTCTGGTGGGATTCTGAAGCTGCTGATGGAGGTGGGGGCCAGGGGAGGATCATTAGTCTTTATTGTAAGCAGTACAGTTACTTAATTGGGGTGTGATTTTGGTGCTGAAAGAGAGAACAGGCAAAGAATGAGAAGTGATTTTTAAAAGCCGCCACTTTAAACTTTCCCTAATGAAATGAATTTGTTTAAAAAGCTAAGGGAAGATATAATTTGTTACTCCTTCAGGTCTTTGAACCTGGGGAGATCTTCATTTTGACGAGACCATTTTTTATAAGGCAGGTTTTTCCAGCTTTCCAACCCATCTCAGAGAGGAATTAAGTCATCCTTGGAAAGTTACTATTTATCAGTGTCTTATGAAGTTGATGGCAACATTCACCAGATCAGGTCTTCTCCAGACACCCATATGGCTAGAGACACAGTTCCATCCTTTATTTCAACTTGGAATTTTTTATGGTTGCCTGAGTGTAGATGCACAGTTTCATACAGATATTAGGGCGGTGCCTCAGAGTGGATTTTTTGCCTAATTGCCAGTTATCCTGTTATCCCACACTATGGAAAGCTCCAGGACAGACTGTGCAGTAAAATGTAGAGTTTGCAGGGAATCAGAACAGTATATGGTTGCCTTCTTTGCACATGCAAGGTTGTTGCGTGCACACAGTGTGGACCAGAAGAGCTAGACCCAAACATTTACGAGACTTTCATATTAATTATAATTTCCTGTCAACTCTTCTGAAATTTTACTTTGTAAACAGAGCTAATTTCTAAAAAATCCAGCCCAGGATTCAGGACAGGGCAAATTCCTGCTTGTAACTTCACCCCTGGCTTATCTGCCTGTGAGCAGCTCTGAGCCTGTCCCAGTTCAGGGAGTCCCTCAGTGAACACAGAGCACAAAGATGGAGCAGGTCCATTCCAGCCCTCAGCCTCCCTCATGTTCCCAGAAGCTGGGAATGGGGAAGAGCTGGTTTATTGTCACTGAAAGAGAGAATTTCCCCTGGAGAGCAGGTGGAGACCAGGTGGAGGAATGGCTGGCTGTTTGTGTGGATGCATTAAAGGATTTCTCATGAAGGGGAAGGAGTTATTTGCTAAATTGTACTGAAAAATTGGGCAAAACCCACTTTAGGGTGGATTCAAAAAGAAATCCCCCGCTCCCCACCCTCTATTTTAACCAAATGAAATGAATCATTTATGATGAGTAAAATCTGTCACTTAGTTTCAAGTAAAAGGTGTCATTTCACTTGTAAGCATTTAAAAACTAAACCCAGGTACATTTCTGAAAGGTGTACTGTTTCATGTTAAAATGTTGAAAGGGAACATTTTGACTTGCTTAAATTTTAAGAATGAAACAACTTGTTAAGTCAAACATGAATTCACAAAATGTTTCAGTTGACCCAGATCTGTTTTCTTCAGAGCCTGATGTTTTATCAAAATATATCTCCCCGTGCTTGCAATAAATCCCAGGACTCTCCTGTTCACCACACGGAATTAGACCTGAGTTTTTCTCAAGCCCTGCTCAGGGTCTTTGGTCAGAGGGATGTTACTATGCAAACCAACACTGGACTTCTCATGGATTCACAATTTTTAGACCAGCTCTGCTTTTCCCACTCCAGCTTGTAGTATCCACGTTTCCCATAATGTGATTCCCTAATCGTCGTGTTGAATGTTGAAAGGAAAGCCGGCAGACTTTCTGGTGTTGCTAAAAGCCCTCAGGCCAGGCTGGCAGATAACAGCTCTCTTATTTATTTGTCTAAATAAGCATATAGCATGATGGATAAGCTGTCAAGGAAAAATCAAATCAGTGGGGACATAGCTTCAAGGGAATTACTCACTATCTCTGCCAGTTCTGTTGCACTTCTCTTAAAAAACATAAAAATTAACATAGTTGGTGGTAAGCGCCAGAAATTGCATTTCAAGAATAACAGTTTTATTTTCTATAGAACATTTCAGGAAGGGTCCTGAACTACAGCACACAATAATCACACAGATAATTTTAGAGAGGTGTTTAGCCCAGAAGTGAAAGCAGAGTATGTATGTGGAACTGCAAATGACTCCACGTAGGTGACTGATGGGAGGTGAAAACAATTTCATTGTTCCAGATTATCAACTCTTTATATATATATATTTGTGTGTGTGTTTGAGAAGAAAGCACGGGGGTTCCTGAGAACCTGAGAGCTTTTAGCAAACTCATAAAACCAGACACTGTAGGAAATGAACTTGATCCAAAAAAGAAAAGCTACTTTTGGAAATATAGCTCCATGTCTGGCCACAAAGTAATTAAGGTTCTTACAGCTTTCCTGTCCAGATGAGTGGCTGGCACAAAAATAATAATAACTATACAGTAATAACAGCAGTGACTTGTCACTGAAGGGAATAGGCAACAGTAAACAACTTCCAGCAGAAGGGTCACAGCAAAGGAGTGGTGGGAGTGTGTGGTAGGTAAGAGGTAGTGTCTTGGAGTGGGTGGGTTTTGGAGGAGATATAAGAGGGGGAAACAGAGACTTCTTGACAAAACAATGCAAAACATCTTGTCTTAGCGTTCAATTCATAACAAGAAGATAACTGAGTCATATTCTTTCCACTATTCAGTGTGTGTGTGACATAAGATGCAAATTCCATGTGTGATTCACAGAGTAAAATGTCAGTTTTACAAAAATCTACAAGAGCCTAAGAGCTGGTTCAGGTCAGAACTCAGCCAGTGCAGCGAGATGGCTTTTCTATCTTATCTTTCCATATCCAAAGGCAGAACTCGGGGGTCTGGCACAGACAAGGATCACCCACCTCCTGCAGTTTGTTTAGCACTTCCCAATCTTTCTAGCACAAACGGAAGAAACTTGTCATTTTACAGAACCGGATCTGCAAAACTCATCCCGTTCAGCTGGAGTTTTCCATGAACACTGATGGGCATTGGACCAAGCCACAGAGGACAGAAAAGGGTTCAAATAAGAACAAAAACTCAACAAACTGCAGAACATATTTTCCCAAACATCTGCCAAAGTTTTGATGCCTCCACTCAGTGAGTACGTGAGCCACGACTGACTTACAGTAGGAGACGCGGAGAAACTCCAAGTTCAAGTAAGGTGGCATCTCCTGAAAATCCAAAGTGTGAGACTGAAAGTCCCTCAGTATAAATTATTTCTGGACTGGCACATCAAACTGAGTTGCAGTGCAGTTCCACTGTAAGGGAAAACACAAGAGCGATGCCCACTGCCCTTGGATGGAGCATTTTGCTTGGCATTTTCATCCAAGTTGAGCAATTCCCCGCACCGCCTTGCCATCTGATGATTTAATACTTTCATGGGCTACCTTTGTTTGAGATGTCACAGTCCAAGATGAACACCCATTTGTTTTGGAAACCATACCAGATCTCTAATTTTGTGGGGGTTTTTTGTTTGGTTTTTTTTTTTTTTTTTTATTGCACTGGGAAAAAGAAAGCAAAAAAAAATATTTCTCAGTGAAATAAATTTTAGGTTATTTCTAACTCTGATGCTGAGCAGAAAACGTTCCTTTTTCTCAGGAAAATGTCAATGAAAATAATTTTTCTTGTGTTATCCATTCAAATATTAGTCTTTGAACACATGCACACATATAGATATTTGTTGATTGAACATGTGTTCTGTCTTCCCCTGTTCTCCATAAGCCTATGGCATCATATTCCACAACAGCCCTACCCTGGTGGCATGGGGAAGTAGTTTATCAAAACAGAGCAGTAAACAGCTACAAATCATGTTAGGAGGAAATGATAAAGTCACACAGCCCCGCCTGCTTTGGCAGTTTTGCTCTGCAAAGATACTTTTTAGGAAAGCTGCTGCTAAGGCCACATTCCTTCAGCACAGAACTGATTCCGAATGGGGACATTCAGGAAACCCACACTCAACCAGCGCAGTCCCAGCCTGGGGCTCGGGCTGTGTGTGTCTGAACATCTCTCTGAATGGTCAAGGGCCATGGAGAGAGGCTTGGAATGGCCTCTAAGGTCACAGAGATGGGCTTGGAAGGGCCTCCAAAGTCATCAAGCCCATCTGCTGCTGTAGGTGAGTACAAAAGGGGACATTCAAGCAGCAGCAAGGGCAGTGCTGAGAGGCTGCTTCGCCTTAGAAACCTCGAGTTCACCCGCCTGGAATCACCAAGCAAACCTTCAAGGGTCACTTTATTTCAGCCATTGCAAAGGAAACTATTTCAGGTTGAGCTCATGGACTGCATTAGTAAAGGGCACCCTGGAGAACCCACACTGCCTGGAGAAGCTGATCCACGGCGTTACTTCTCCCTCCTTTTGTTTTTGCTCTTGTAGCTCTTGCTTGGTTATGATTCACGCTCACAGGAGGAAATGAAAGTGCAGTAACTGTTGACTTTTCATCCAGGGAGGCATACAGTTTATGGAGCAAAAACTCCAACAGGAACAGAAGTGGGCTGAACTATAAACCGACTTTGGAAGGAATAAACAAAGGAACAAAAATATCAGCAGCGAAGAGCAACAGCAAGGCTGAGCTCCAGTTTGGTGTGTGGCCATCACAGGGTTAGAAGCCAAACAAGTGTTTATATGAGACTGCAGACAGGGCCTGCAGTAGAAATACATCTAGGAAAATATTGTGATGGTAAAATCTCTTTGGTTTGTGTTTGAGTTTGGGGATAATGAGGAAACCTCATCTCAAAAAGTGAAAAAGGAACTAAAACTTACAAAAGGGAGGCATGCTGCAATCTGTGAAAAACCAGTACAATTCCAGAAGGGAACAGAGCAAACTTATGGCTGCAGGGTTTTATCAGCACCCTGAAAGATTGGCATGTCTGCACTGGCTTTTTTGGTTCTACCACCTTCAAATGGTGGATAGAGAATCAAACACTTCCTCCCGTGTATTTCCACTTTCCCAAACTTTCTCCAAGTTCTGATAGAATTGTTAACTCACTGTGTCCTCTCAGGTGTTAAGGCCACCATGGCACTATCATAAGAAGGAACAAGAGGGTTGGCAGGCCAGGTTTCCTCAGGTGAGGGCTACCAGCTCGAACGGAGCCCAGCAGAGAGGAGAGATGCTTCCTCAGGGGTGGTTTGGCATCGCCTCCCTCCCCCAGCACAGTGAGTAAGCTGTCTGTGTGCGAGACAGAGAACTGTCGGGAACCTGAGCAGACAAAACAGCATGAGATGAATCAAACAAAATCACCTGCTGGGTTGGGATCTGCAGTCTCTACAGCTCTAAAACCTCTGAGTGTTGAGATAAGGGAAAAATAACTCCTTGGGTGCCATCAATAGATATTTTATTTGTTAAGAAGCAATGTAATGTAGCTATCAAACTGAAAACTGCCCCACAGATATACTGGAAATATCCTGTAACATGTTTAAATGCACATAAAGCATTTAGTCCACATCTAATTTTGTCCAATACTGACATCAGCATCCAAGGAATATCCACCTCGAGGGGCTAGATTTGGGAATGCCTGCCCCACACCCCTGAACTGCCCAAGGCATCATAGTAGAATAAGAGGAGGCATTTGCTCTTATGCTCTAGAAGCACAACCCTGTGCTGTGTAGTGTGTAACCCAGCCACAGGTACAGGCCCCCAGCAGTCCCATCTCCAGAGCCAGTGTTGTCACGGCCACGTTGCCTGTCTCGGATCTCAGAGGCCTGCACTGGAAGGAGAATCTGCTCTCACAGCTGTTAGGTCTGTGTATAAACCAACTCACTCATCTCTCCCATGGAATTTAGGGGATATTACAGTTCCTACTGTGCCCTCATGACACCACAGAAAAGTATGAACTCACTGTTTGCCCTGGCTTAGAGACAGAGAACTGAAACACAAGAGGAGTATCTGGATGAGAGTCAGGCGGGAAGTCCCTGGCAGACCAAGGAACTGAACCCACTTCTTCCACCTCCTGCCCTGCTGTCTGAGTTCTGGCCAGCTTCCCAGGCAGGGAGACTGCCCCAAAACCACCACAGACCCCTGGGGATGAGCTCAGGGGGCCAGTGTTCAGTTGGGTGCCCCTACAAGTGAACAGGGCTGAACCTCCCCATCTTTGCCAAGGCAACAGGAAAACTGCCTGACTCAGGTTTGCTGCTGGCTAATTACAAACTGGAGAAGTGAAATGCACTCCTTTGCCCTTGGCATCTGATTTAGAGAGAGCAAGGTCATTAAAATCCTGACTGCAGTAGATCAGCCCTGAGCACAGCATGAGATACCTGACATGAAACGAGGCCAGCAGAGCCTGCCCAGGTGGCTCCTCTGGTGCTGCTGAGCTGGGACTCCTCTGCAGCTTCACACAGTGCCAGAGGCATCTTGGCCTGGGCAGTGAAGGGGAAGAGAAGGATGAGATCTGTTATACAGTTAGGAATGGGATTCTGGAAGATGCCTCCATGAGGAGATAGGTGATATGGCAGAAGGTTAGAGATTTAGGTGGGTTGAAAAGATACTGGGACTCATTATTTTTCTGAGCATCCCTCCCACAATTTCCTCTCCTTAAATTTCCCTTCACTCCCCAACCTCAGTGGGAAACACCACTCAGCTGCAGAGCCCACAGCTCAGGAGTTGCATGAGAAGCTTTGAAGTCCTGTGAATGTAGGACTATTTATTGTCTTACACCATCATCTTGAAGATATGGGTACTTTACCTTCTTGAACATACTCATTCATAGTAAAGATTATACTGGAAAAATCCTGTGGGTGAAGATCTAGAAGTAAATCAGAGAAAGTACCTTTTTATTCTGTTCATATTTTGGAAAGTGTTCCCATTAAAATTACTATATTTCAGAAAAACTATGCAAATTCTATGAAAAAATATAGACTAGTCATAGGAAAAAAAAAAAGGAACTCTTTCGGGTCTAATGGCCTAACATTTCAGCTTTGTAGTAGTGAGCTTTAACAGAACTTACATTTCCATGACATTTTGTTGTAAATTCCAATGGGGAGGAGTGAGGAAATTTAGAACAAAGATTCTCTGTAGTCCTTGCTTTGTGAGAAAAGATGTGAAGCCTGAGAATTTTGCAGTGAGAGTGACTTAAAGGCAGCCTGGGTGGACGCTGTCAGGAATTCCTGTTCATCTAAAGGGATGCTGCTCCCATGCTCTCTCCAGCTGGAAAGGCACCAATCCCTGCCAGCCCAGGAGAGGATGAAAGCCCAGAGCAGAAATCTCTGAGCTGGGTTTGAAGAGTTAATTGCTGCAGTCTGGGCACACTTGCCTGAACTCTGGTCATCTGAGGGCCTGGGTTTGGGTGCACTCCAGGTGGCCAAGAGCCAGGGTTCAAGCAGAACCTCGCTGAAGTCATTCGAGTCTGTGCGAGTTCCACCTCGTCTGGGTGCCTATTTCGGGGTCATGAGCTCTTTTCCAGTAAGAGAATGACCAGCAGAGAATTGCTCATGGTGCCAAGTCAGCAAATAACTGGGTGTAGTTCACAGATGTGAGAAAACTGAGACCTGTCCTCCACAAAATCAGCTGAAAATCCCAAGAGGTTCATCTTCATCAGCAACATCCTTCTTCCTTTGTGGGGCCTATGGCAGAATTAGGGACCTGTGGCAGAATTCTGGCTGCTCAAAAGAGATCTCCAGGCCATCTGTGGAAAGCAGGTGCTGGCCTGTAAACCAGGAGAGAGGCTGAGAAGATTTTTTTCCAGTGAGGGTAGATTTCTTCTCCTCAGGTTTTTCACGTATCAGAAATATTTAGGCATAAATGTGAATTTATGACAACAAAGACAAATTCTAAGTATTTCTGCTGAACTCACAGCAGCATGTACACATAAGAATGGGCCCTAATACAGATGCCTATCCCGTTTTTCCCTACAGCTCCCTTAGCTGGGAGACCTTTCATCTGCTCTGTATTGGAGGAATAAGAAGTGCTGAGTTACACATGGTGTGAGGAAACTACAAATATTGGAAGATAAAGTCAGGCTGATTCATACAATGAAATGGGAACAGGAAACATAGGACTTAAAGCTCCCACCCTACAGTTCACGTATCATGCCTTGGTTTGGGAGACTTCTTCAAAGACCAACAAATGGTTTTCATAGTCCTTGCAGTCCCTCCAAAATATTTAGGTTAATCCAAACCCCATTTTTCTCTCCCAAAAAAGAGGTTTTTCATTAAGCCCCAGATAGAACATCATTCCTACATTAGGAAATCAATGCTGATATTGAAGACAAAATGAAATACAACACTATTTTGTAGTGGACGGGAATCTTCCCTTTATGAAGCTTCTGGTTATCTCCTACTGAATCAAACGGAGAATCTCATGGCAAAAATTCAGGTAAGAAAGCTGGAGGATTTTTTTTCACATAAAAAAAACCACCCCTGCAGTTGATTGCCCCAAAGGGCAACAACTCTAAAAGCATTCTCAAGAAATACATGGCCACAGAGGTATTCCTTCGTAATTTTACTCAACTTGAAGTACCCTTTTAAAAATACTTGTTAATACTTATTTGGCAACAACACCAAGGGGTTCTGATAAGAACCTGTGTCAGTACCACCCTGGCGAGGGCACAGCGTGGGCCTCACATTGGCATTTAGTTTAGTCTGGGGTTGGACCATCCAAAACCTGCTTGAACCTCTTGAGAGAACATTTCAAGGACACTTTTAGGCACATTTTTAATCACAAGGGGGGAAAAAACCCAAAGTATTTGAATTATTTATCCCCGACAGTGTATTTTTAGAAGGAAGAAGTTAAAATAAACTTTATCTGTAGGAAGCCTAAGCAGGATTGAAACCCTCTCCATCCATTTGGAGTCCTGTTAATAAGCCATCCAGACAGAGGGAGCATTCTTCTGGAAAGCCCGTTTGGCACAGCAGCCTGCAGCAAGAGCTGAGCAGGCAAATCCCACGGCAGGGGAGAGACAGCACTTTTTGACCCAAACAATGTCTAGACAGCCTGAAAACAGATAAATTAACAGGCAAGCAGCAGCAGCATCACCCAGCAGCAGAGCGGTGGATATTTGTCACCTCAGTGATGGGTTAAATGAAGATTCAAGGTCCCGGTATAGTCTTTATGAAACACAATGTACTCCAGCTGCCTCCCTCCCTCCTCCTGAGCTATTTACCGTGTTAACAGCTCCATGCAGAAAGTTCACATCCACTGCCATAGGACACATTTCCCATCTTTTACAGACTGCCCTAATGAGGCAGCAGGATCAGAACAAATTAGTGACAGAATTCCCCCGTCCCCTCGCTCAGGGTGAAGGAACAAACGTCCTTTCCTCCCTGCCCACCCTGCAGGCTCTGAACCTGGAGCAGAACACAGCGGTTCACGGCAGCTGAGAGGGGCTGGTTCAGCCTAACGCTGTAATAATATTTGTTAACACAATTCCTTGTCGAGGATGCTGCGTTTGCTCCACAGCCCGGCCCTCCTGGTGCAGAAAGCACATGGTTTGCTATATATAGTGGGGCTGGAAAAATAACTTCCGCTACTAAAACGAGCACAAATAGTTTCAGATGACACTTTGGGTAGGGAAGATTTGTGATTTCATTCGCTGTGTTTACTGAAAATTATGCGCACACAAATTACCTTAATGAGATGCAAACCTTGTCGTCTGCATTTAGTGCACCAGGATAAAAAAGCTGGTGGCTGCAATGATAGTACATTTACCATACAGAAAATAAATAGTTTGTTACATCAATGCTGTCAAAATGAAACAAGCCAAACTGTGATTAAAGCAGTTATCATTAAACCAGAGGCTGACTTCCAGAGCTGTTGTGAAAACAGCAAAAGAGCAATTTTCCTAAGTGCATTTCAAGTGATTGAGTAAAAATTGAACTTATGGTAGACTATGTTATAGAATACTACATAAAGTGTTTGGATGATGATACTTCATAACACAGAAGCCTTCACACAGCACAGTTTTAGTACTTTTTTGTTGCTGAGCTTGAAAGCACATTAAAGATTGTGAGACTTTCTGCCTGTGAGACTCAGACTCACCACTCTCAGAGATGACAGCAAGGGAGTTTTGTCTGTGCGAGGCTCCTTGCCTACGGAGAGAGATGGAAGAGAGGGAGGCAGAACTTATATCACACAAGATGCATGTCTTGGCTCCTGCCAAGCAATATTCTGTGCACCTTCAGTATGGCAGAAGCTGTAAACACGTTGTGTAATCACATAACTGGGCTGTGACCCATTTGTTACCAGCATAGGAAAAATACATCAAAGTCACAGATAGTCTCTTCAGACGGGCCTCGACAGAGACCCATCTGGTAATAACCCCAGACTGTGAAGTGTGGATGATTTACAGAGGGGTTAAGGAACCCTTCTTTTTCTATAGATATAAATCCCTGTTTAAACTCTGAACTGATTAACTGTGACACACCAGGAAAATGTAAGGAAAAATAACGCATTGTTTTAGGAACAGCAGAGAACTGAGTGATGTGTAAGAAGAGATGGCAGCCACATTGGAGCCACACGTAGTGCTGGGTATCCCTGAAGATCAGGGAATCCTAGAGTGGCCTGGGTTGGAAGAGACCTTAAAAATCACCCCCATGGGCAGGAACATCTTCCAGTAGATCAGGCTGCTCAGGGTCCCTTCCCTTTCCCAAAGCTCTTTTGGATTTGGGAGGATGCATTACTGTTGGTAGGTACCTTCTGTAGTCTAGACTTATAAGTTCTTACTCCTGTTCCACTGCTCCACTGGAAGGTTTATAAGTCACACTACTTGTCAAAGTTATGAGGATGCTGAATCATTTTTATTAAGCATCAAAGTCTCCCCTCACCTTTCATTTCTTTAACTGAAAGCTTCATTAGATTGCAAAATGGCACCTCTGTGCTCAGACAGGGCTGTGGGCAAATCAGGTTCTTTCCTTTGTTAAATCTGATTGATTTATTTCACATATAAAATGAGCAGTAAATGTTCAAGTTCTAAAAAGTTATTTAACAAGTGTCTGAGTGGAATGAAAATAGCTTTCTAAAATAGTGCAAATACTTATCATAAGCATATTAAAGAGACTTTTCATTTTCAGACGCTACCAAATGCCCATAAATTCTTAGATATTCAAGCAGTCAGGCACCTGAGGAAGCTTAGGATAACAATTAATTATGAGACACACTGCTCAAGCAGCTCTTTGCAACCCTGAGTTCTGCAGCACTTTGGGAAGAGGGAAGGTACCATTCTGCTTATTTAGTAGCAGGGAAACAAGAGGCAGACAAGGGGTGACTGGGGTGAGCTGGAATATTCCCTCAAGTCTCCCTCCAGCCAACCCAGCAGGCATGTACTGGACATCACTGGACCTCCAGAGGACTCTGGAGTCTGTTAGTAGACCCTTATTCAGGTAACCTGTCAGTGATATCACTCATTGTGTTCTTTTATTTATCCACTTGGCACTTTGTGCCTCACATAAGCTTGTTAAGATTAATGGGAAGAGAATCACACTCCACACTGAGGCATCTGTCTGTCCTCTGCAGGGGGCTGTCTCTCTTAGGACAAGCTCTGGAAGTTCTGCACCTTACCTTGATAGGTCTTGGAGCAGGGAGACCTTCAAAAAAGCAGGAAGATGAGTGTGCACTTTGGGCTCAGCAGAGACCTGGAGGGAAGAGCAGAGAAGATTCATGGAGTTGCAGCTTGTAAATGAGCAGAATGTGTCAAACAGAAACTTAGAGAAAAAAGCAAAGCCTAGTTCCCATTTCATGTTAATTTTGCTACAGAAGGCTTGTCCAGCCTCAGAGTTACTGTGCTCATAACCAGCTTCTTTTCTAATTTCCATTGACTACATAACAGGAGAAGAAAAGCAAAACAAAGAGGAGAGAAATGTGTCAGAGATGAGAAAGGATTGAAGAAAAGAGAAAAATTCAGCTGAGAGAAGGTGGCAGAGGACATCTAGGGATTATGCTCTGCAAAAAAAAAAAAAAAAAAAAGCTAAGAGCAGAGACTTTCATAGCAAGTGAAGGGGAAAATAATAAAAAAAAAAAAAAGGCACAACAAAAACCCTGTCTCCTGTGGTGAAACTTCAGTGAAATGCTATTAAGGATAAATCTTTTATTGTATTGTCCTGCAGGCAGTCTGGTAAAAACTGTATTCTCAGCATAAATGAACTCTCCCATTATAAAAAAGGAAAAAAGTCTGCTTTCAGGACTGGCTCCATGTAATGGCTGTTGAGATACCCACAAGGGGATATTTAGGAGCTGTAGCAAGGAGAAGTAGGTCCAGATATTTCCTGCTGAAATAAGGTCTTCTGACTGAGAAGACTCATCAGACGTGTTTGCCACCAGCTTCCCATGGGCTGGCAAAAGACTGCAGTTCCCATAAAGGATTTAGCCCAGGGAGAGCTTTTAGTGAGGAAGTAACTCACTTTGCTCTGTGATTTGTCAGGATGTCTTTTAATTGGGTTTTTGGCTGAGAGATAGGGAAAAACACCAGCCTTGGACTTACAGCAAGGACAGATCTGACCCGCAAGCTGTGGAAGAGAGAGAAAGGGTTTCCCAAAGGAAAGGGGAAAGAAAAGCTTTTTAAAGTGCTGGTCCAGAACAGGAAGTCTCCATTTCAGAGAGATGTAGTGGGCTCCTGATTTAGCCCATCTTCCCCAGCAATGGCACCCCCAACAGCCAGGAGCCACCGGGACACCCTCTCCTGGAAGGGACATAAACGGGACATGGATGTGGGGGTGGAGACTCAAACAGCACATGGGGCCAAAGGCAGGGCCACAAAGTCATCAAATCCCAGAACAAGATCCAGGAGGGCTCTCAGGAGGTCATTTGCTCCAGTCAGGTTCCAGGCCAGCTCAGGGCTTTATTCAGCTGAGTTTTGACAGCTGTGAGGGGTGGATTTCACTGCCCCTCTGGGAAGCCTTTTTGGGTGCTGCCCCATTCCCAGAGGGTGTGCCATCCCCGTCCTCCAGGTTGCTGATGAAGATATCAAACAGCACAGACCCACAATAGACAACTATACCAGAAAATCCCTTTTTCCAGCTCATCCAGTTAGTTTTAACCCTCACTGTTCCCACTGGAAAGCACTTCTTATAGTCTTGTGGTCAAACACGTTTAACCACTTCATTCTTATTTCAAGCCCTTAAGAATTCATGACAAATATACACTTGTTTGCACCAGTTTATGCCTGTGTCCTATAACAATCCCTGTTTTCCCTGGGGAATATGAATTCAAGGCCTGCTGCTGTCAGAAAGTGGCACTTCCAGCGTTCAAACAGCCCTCTTAATCACCCATTCCATGTTTTAAACACATTCTTCAAATTATAGGTTTTGGGCTCTCAGTCTTTGAACATGTGAGGAATTTACCTGAATGGGTTTTTACCCAATCTCTCATAGTTCCAAACCTTTCCATTATTTAGGTCAATGTAGCCTCACTCCCTCTTTCCACTGAGGTAGAAGATCAATTTGCTCAGTACTATTTTTTAACACTCATATCTGAGATACTATTGCTGTTGCTATATTGAGTAAAGAATTCCTTTATCTTTTCAAGGGAACAAAGACCACATTTAACATCTCTGGTTTCTGACGCTGCAAAACTGCTTTGTGTTGGTGTGCATCATTATTTCTTTACAGAACAGGCTCAGATCATGACTGAAATCTCCCTGCAGTTGGAGGTGTCCAATCTCAAGTTTAAACAGTACTATGAACTCACACATTTCTTTACACATGACATGGTCCTAAAACCCCCTTTGCTGATTATAAAATGTTTTTCTGATAGAAGTTTTCCGTGTAGGTTTTGGTTTGGGGGTTTTACTTTTGCCTTTCTCTCTTGGACAACAAAAGACACTGCTGTTTCTATAGCCTGTTTAATTTTTAGGGGTGTAGCAGTGATTGCAAAGCAGGATGCTGGGTAAACTAGAATTCATAGTTTATCCCAAAGTAGGTTCCCTGCTGGAGTCAGATTTAAATGCATTTTTCTGTATTCAGTATGATTAATTCTGATGCTAGGGGGGATTCTTTGTACATTTCCTAAGGATAAATCCATGGGAATTGCAGTCTCTTGCTTAAAGACGATTGTTCAAAGTGCAGAACACTGGGAAAGAGGCCTAAAAGTAAAATATGATCAAAATTCTGCTGTACTTGTAGCCTGCAGAGATTTAGGGGTGCTGGATGTTTCAGAATCAGAGTTACAATAAAAAGAAATCTGTCTACTAACCCAAAATAAACTGGGGCTGAGTAACACACAGTGGCAGGCACGGACTGGCAGTTATATGCTATAATTACACACAATTTCCTGCACAGAGAGGGATATTTCCAGGTAATTTCTGACTAGCCTTTAAAAACTGTATTTTGGGCATTAAAAAAACCTCAAATTTGATTTTAATGAACTTTAAAACCGTGTGACACAGCACAGTAAAGGCAAACTAAGTCCCACTCGGTGCAGCCTGTCAGGTGGAGCAGAGGAGAACACGTGGCTGCAGAGGAATGTTACTGCTCCCAGCCTGAACCTGGAAGCAGGAATGTCAGTCTGTCGCTTCAGCAATGCAGCTCCTGCTCACGTGGGCTGCGAGGAGCCCTGATAAGCTGAACCTGCAGTGTATCAGTGTCATGATGCTCCACAAGAATAAAGATGCCACTTATGCAGAGCCAGCCGCTGCTCCCATCCTTGGGAACAGCTGGGGCACAGCAGACGCCAAATTCCCTGCGAAGGAAGAGCCTGTTAAAAGCCTGCAGAGGGGAAACAACAGCAAGGAATTACACTGGCTGTGCCTGGGTTAGCATTTTAGGCCGGGGCAGGAATGTGCTTTTAAAGCAAATCAAAGAGGAGGAAACAACTGAAACCAAGGAACTTTTTCCAAGCCTCTGCTGGAATCGCTCTGTCCGGGGGATGTGCACAGTGGGGCTGAGAGGTTGTTCCTGTTCTGGGCAGGGAAACCTCTCTCAGCACAGCATTCCAATCCCTAGCATTAGAGTTCTCTCTTCAAGATGTTCTGGAAGATCCAGTTTAAGCCAAAGAAGCCTTTCATTAGACACTTGAGCAAGACAATGACATTGTTCAAGCATTTCCTGAACATTTGCAGAACGACCTGAGTGCACAAAATTAGAGACGGTTCATCCTCTCACTTGAAGGTTGTTTTCGTGCCTTGTAAGCAGTACTTATATTTTTGTATGAGGCTTTAATACCAACCTAGACTTGCAAGCATGTAAGTATAGAGATGTAAAACTCCGTAGGTGCATTGTTTAAATCCTGAGAGAATTTTAGACGAACGCACTGGTGCATTGCTGAATTTTCTGACAGTGTTTCGTGAACTGTACAAGACTCAAAGCCGTGCCTGAGGAGGGATTTCTCATGGCTTAAAATAGAGCAGAACTAGGGACTAAATGCACCAGGCTGGACAATCTGACTTGGAATCTAGGGCAACCCACCCAGCCCACCCGTGGGCCTGTGAGGTTTCACTCCCCAGGCCATGCTCTCCACGAGCCTGTTTCTACAACTGCATCCCAACTGCAGTGAGCTGGTTATGATTTCCAGGCTTTTCTTTCTCTCTCCTCTGCTTCTACTGAGCTTTCAGGTCTCAGTATTAGCCCTGATTATCTGTGATTCACCATGTGTCAGACACCCTGGGAAAAGGGGAGAGAGGAGATTGCTAGTTATGGTAGAAATAAAATATCGCTTTGATTTTTTATTTGCATTCCCATAAATTCTTTGCAAGTTTAATGCAATTCAGAAGGGGTAAAACACCTCTGCAGTCTCACACCTAATCTCAGAGTCTATAATCTGAAGCAGAGGGCTGGTGGCAACCAGAAGAAAGGTGCCAGAGACTGACTGAGAGTCAGAACAGGGACAAGATCAGGTGCCAGTGGTGCATCTGCAGCTTCCAGATGGATGTGACAGGGAGAAGGGGAGCAGAGAAAAAATTATAGTTCAGTGTGAACTTCTGTTGCTCCTGTGGGATATGTAACCTCACAGATCACACTTGTTCCCTCCAGCCAGTCATTATGCTGTGTTTTCTGTTCCCTTCCCTGCTGGGCATCCTTTGCAGAAAACCTTTTTCCAGAAGGCATAATTGGGCCTCAGCAGAAGTGTGGAATACTTAGAGAGAGTATGAACACTTTCTGCCCCTTTCACTGTGGCCATACATGGGAGAGTTTTTTCTCAGATGACTTTTAGGAAGCAGAGAGCAGCTTTGCCATTGTGAGAAAAATACAAGCTTGTTTCTGGGAACTCCGGGTAACTTTGGTGATTGCTTCATGTGTTCACACAAGTTAGGGTTGAGCCATAATTGTAAAATCACTGGGAATCACTTGCTAAATTTTAGGTAGATCTGTTACAATCAGTTATAAAGTACCCCTGCAATTTTCATTCTATTCCCTTCCCCTCTAAACCTTGGGAAAAAATCCCGTTCTGCTTTCATGGCATATTTTGAGATGGCAGCTTTTCCTTGGTTTCTCTCATGTTTACCATGGAATTGTCTAGAGCACAGGCACTATCTCAGTGTGGCCTGATGCAAGTGCAGATTGCTCAGCTGAATTCTTTACCAGTACGAGGTTCCCAGACACCAGAAGGATGGGCAGCACCAAGCACTAAGGGACCATTTATTCCAAGCCAGAGCTGTGCTCCAGTCAGTGAAGTTACCAGAATTTTACTGCTCCTACAGGTGGGAGAAGTTTACTCCCAGGGTGCTGGAATTACGACTGAGAAATTATGGGAAAGTAAATTTCACATCTGAAAGAACTTAAGGCACAGAAACCAAACTGGCAACGTTCCTCTTACTCAATCTGCTCGCAGAAGAACTTGTAGATGCTTTCAGAGACACGTTTGGTCCCTTCGTGCTAAAGCAGTGCCAGAGCACACATTACAGCCTTGGATTTACCCACAGCAACTGATGAATTCCCTATTAGGAAAAGAATCTTTTCAGCTCCATCAGAGTTAATTCATTGAAAAAAATCTGAGTTTAGATGGAAAACACAGGCTCAGATAGGTGGAATATCCTCTGAAAGTTAAGCAAGGGTATTTTTTTCCTCTTTACTTACAGCTAAGGTGGATTAACAGAGGCATATGGAGAAGATCAAATATACCTTGAAATAATGGATGTATAAATCTGAAGACTAAATCTCTCTTGAGTACTGGACGAGAGAGAATATAAAAATGTGGAGATCATTTACTGAGGGGATATAACACTGCAAAGCCAGAGGGGTTCTAGGATCTTCAATATTTTATAAGAGGAAGCTTAAAGCTATTTTAATAAACCATTGAGGCCAGTTTTTAAAGAATGTAAATGTGCAACTGTGCACACAATCTGCATATGCAAATCACAATTGGACAAGCAAATCAGATAATTGCATGCAAATATGCCCACTCACTCCGTGCCTGTGTCTACAATGGTAGTAACTGTGCATGCAAATAAGGTACACATTTTGTACACATAAAGGTGCAGCTTAAGTGGCATATGGCATGGAAATATGGCATATAATGTAACAAAAGAGGGAGAAGGAAATAGCAAGGGATAGAGTTAGCTGTAAATAATAACAGGGAGCGTACACAAACACACACACAGGGATCTATAAACACCACCTTAGGAAGAAGGAAATACACGGGTCTTTTGAGTGCTTGAGGAACCGAAATGACACACGTTGTGTGGAGAAGGCATCTGTGCAAGATAAAACAGCTTCCCAGGAGACCCAGAGCCCACTCCCAGCCAAGGCTGAGTGTGGCTTTTCAAAGCCACCCCAGTATCTCCCTGATTTGACCCAGTGACCCTTTCTTTGAGGAGAAGAGGGAGTTCAGTGTCTCTTAGACTTACACAGGCTGAAGACTCAGCTGCAAATGCTGCCAAATGAACATCAAAGGTGGTGGTGGTTTCTTGTGACACGTGGACAGATGTCTTCAAGGGAAAAGGCTTTATAACCCTCTAGTCTTTCAAAAGTATTGATTTTGCTTCAACTACGCTCTTTTCTGCTTTGAAGGTAACCAATGTAACACCATGGCCTTTCTCCATTAGGCTCATTTGGATTCAACTGCACGGTAGTGAGAGGGCTGGCAGACAGGATGGATGGATGGAGAGGAGGAAAGGATTCTGCCCCCTTGAACTTAAAACCTATGTTATATTTTTAAAGCATTTAGACCTTTAACTTAATAGTTAGCAGATTAATGAGATGCACAGACTGACATTTTATTTGAAATTTTCCAGGCAGAGAAACACAAAGTGCTCAGCAGGAAGAGCAGATCAAGCTGCGATGGCAGCAACCCCCTCAATCCCTTCAGCACCTCAGATACAAAACAGTGAGCACAAGTTGGAGAACAGAGTAAAAGTGTTGATCAAATTTGGATTCAGTCCCTTTCATGTGTGTGATTCCACATTTGTGCCACACTCAAACAGCCACAACAGCAAAGGTCCACTTGGTGCCTTCAGCACTGGGCTCACGGCACTCAGGGGTTTGAAGAGCTGTTTGGAGGCTCAGCCCAAAAAGGTCTTCATGGTTCAGAGACAAGTTGGGATCACAAGAATCAGTCTGGCCCATGAGCATCTGGGACACGTCTGCACAGGGAACTTAGATGGAAGTGGACAGCCACCCAAAATCTCCTGCCTCCAGCTTTTTCCCTGTTCTTGTCATCTGGCTTTCCTTCACACCTCAGAAAAGGCAGGTTTTGCCCTTACCCACACAGCTCTGCAAATTCCCTGCTCAGCCCCACCATGAGGATCCATCTGGCCATGCTGTTTCCTTCATGAACCCAACTGCCTGGGGGAGGCTCTAGAAAGTGGCCCTTCTGTGGGAAACACAGGTACTGAAAACAAGAGAATGGCTCTGTGAACCAGTTAGGCATCTTCCCATCTCCTACATGAAAAAAGATTCCCTGGCCCCCAAATCTCAGCCCTGTTTGGCCTTCTTTTATTGTTTAAATACTCTAATCTTCTAAAAACCAGAGACAGAAACCGTGGAGGTGTCTGTGCCATGTGCATAGTTGGCTCTGTCCATCTGCTGATCCACTGAAATGAGCAGCCCCTCCTCCATGTGACCAATACCCTCGTTGTCTGTGGTTTTATTTCAGAGCAATGCAGAGTTTTAAGGTTTCTAAGTCAGCTTTGGCCCAGGTTCAGAGCACATATTCTCCCTTACAATTTTGCATATCCTTACAAGCCGCAGCAACAGAAAGTTGGAGCTACTTCTCACCAGTGAGCTCATGCTCACACATTAGAACATTCACCTTCCAGTACATACCTAGGCTAAACTGATTTCACGTCCAAGAAAGAAGGAAACTCAGTGCCTAATGGATTTTACTAAACTCCAAGGTAGTTTGGAAGCACATTCTGCCATGCAGCATTAAACACTCCTGCAGCTGCACTCAGAGGAATGGGTGAGTGCGTGCAAAGCTCACAGACCAGGGCTTTTACCTCACTTCAGATTGCTGCCTGAGCCTTGGGGGCTTATCCCAGCACCCAGTGGAGTTAATGAGAGATTAGCCATCGGATTTAGGAAGACCTGAGTGAATTTGTACTATAAATCTGCTTACAGAAGCAGCTATGTGGGTAAAGATAGACATTTCCAAGCTAGAACAGGTTTATTTTACACCCCCCCCCCCCAAAAAAAAAAAAAGGCACAAAACTTTGTGAACAAACTGTTTCATTCTGATCAGATTTTGTGTCTGTTGGTGAATTCCCAAACCTATGCAAGGCATGCTGGGTGACTGATGGCCACGTGTGGCTTTGAAATACATCTTAAGAAACACGTTGGGCATCTTTGTCACAGACTTGTCTGCAGGAGCTTTGTCTCAGCTGACAAACTATACTTATTTCTTCCTGTCAAAAGTAACAGCCAGGAACTCAACTCATCTAAGCAACTATAGGTAGTAAGAATTCCACTTTTATAAAAATTAAAATAAAATCAGATAAACCAAAGACTTTACCCAGCTTGTCCATCTCTCCCTGTCCATGCACATTCCCACTCCCGCAAGCAAGCTTTATTATTTTTCCTCTTCTTCTCTTTATAGATGCACACACTTTAGAGCAAATATTGTCTCTTTATGTATTCATAACCTCTAAAATAAGGGCATTCTGGTGTTTGCAGGTTTATTCTTAAAGGAAATCATACCAAACCTCAGTGTTGGAGGCACACAAAGGGACAGCCAGCAGAGTGACACCCTCCCTGCTCTGCTCACTGCAGTTGGGCAGCCAGCCCAGGAGCCAGCACTGCCACCACAAGTGACAGCAGAGGACAAGTTTTGATTAGGAAGTGCCTTTTTAATTTTATTTTTTAATTTTTACAGGCTTTCCCATTCAGCTGTCTTTGATACCATTTACCCTCAGGTACTTTGGAAACAAGCTGTACCGATCTCAGGGTTGTTAGCAGCTGTTTTTGAGAATTCCTGAGGGACAGGGAAGGGGCAGAGTTCTGGCAGGAGACCAGCACAGCACCCACCGGAAAGCAGGAGATGAAGAACTGGGAAATTACTGTCTGGCAAAGAAATTTCAGCTTCTGGAAGGATTCAGAAACAAAAGAATGAAACCACAGAAGATAACAGGAAAATCAGTAAGCACAAACATCAGCTACTGGGAACAGATGATGTCAACCCAAGCTCAATTCTTTCCATGACAGGATTAAGGCTCAGGGATAGAGGAGAAACAACAGTTGTCATGGCTTGTTTTAAGCAAGTCTTTTGACTCTGACTCACAAGACATTCTTATAGGCAAGCTAAGAAATTTGATCTTCAAGTAACTCAGCAGTGGATGCAAGAGGCTGAAAAACTCTGCAACAGAATATTTAGTAGGAAATCATTGTCAAATTGGAAGCATGTATTGAGTGGATACCCTGCAGGGCTGTTCTAGGTCTAGTTCCATTATTTCTGTTGGTGTCTTGGAGTGTGAAATAGGAAAATTGGTGGAAGACAGAAGGATAATAGAGACCTGTACATGATAAATTAGAGAAACAGAATGCTTGGCAGTAAAGTGAAAGGTATTGCTACAACTTCAATAACCAGAATCAGAAATAGTGGTACATAACAGCAGTGATTACAACACCAACAATTTGGGGTGCCAGGGAAGGCAGCTGATATCAGGGGGGACAGGTAAGCAGTGAAGTCACCACGGCACACACTGGCAGAAAGGAAGGCTCCCACTGAAGTACTCTTTCCATGCTTTAGAACATCCTAAAACTTGGGGCAGCCAGGGAGATACCAGGAGAAAGCAATCACAATTAGTGTGAGGGCAGGGTCCCTAGGTCTCCAATAGAAGTCTGACAGAACCAAAGGAATTCCACTTAAGAGGCAAAGACAAGAACTAAAGTTTACAAAAGGCTGCAGAAACATGGGGGAAAACCACACTGTCAAGAGGACTAGAAATCCTGGGCTTAAAGAACAACAAGGGCAAGTTTCCTAACAGCAAAAGCAGGGAAACACCGGATAAATTATCTGGAGTGGTCTTTGAGTTTTTGGCTTTGGAAATACTTAAGCAAAGATCTCCCAAGGGTGATGTAAGTAAAGCTCATTTGCCATAGGGCAGAGGGTTGGACTGGGCAGCTCTCTGAGCCCCTGTTCTTATGCTGTTTGTGCACGTGGGTAAAATCTTTGGTCCCAAGAGCAAGAGGTGGGAAGTTGGAAGTGAAGAGCTTGATTTTTGAATAGGGCGGCCACAGGAACTCAGAAACACATCTCCAGGCAACCCCTCCCATAGTCCTTGTGGCCTCAGGAGATCATCAATGGCAGCTGAGGGCAAGGATGGGGGCAGGGGATGATCCCAGAGCAGGACCTGCACAGCACTGGGGTCCAGGGCCAGCAGAGCTTGGGGTCAACTAACCTGGATTATGCACCAGTGTCTTTTAATTTTGATCTAAGCACATGCCAGACATCTGCAATGAAATATGGATGTGCACAGGCTCCAGAAGTACCCCCAGTTATCACAGGCCTAATGCAATCCAGGCTAAATCCCCTAAAAGAACAGAGAGCAGTGCCTCGTCCCTTCATTGCAAACCCTGAGCTTGCTAGCACAGAGTGAAAGATGAAGTCCTGCACGCCTTACAACCCATTCTAAGTCCCTGTGGGATTACTTAATTATTCTTTGCAATAATTAAGGCACAAACAATTGATATAAGAATCTCCATTTGTTTAGAGTGTGAGGATTCCCTTCCCCCCAAGGCTGGAGCAAGCTCTGAACACATTTATACTCCAAAGCTGCCTTCTCCAAAGGGAGATTGTTCTGCTTGGCTGGGAATGAAAGCCATCTCGGCACGGTGGCAGGTATGGCTATATTAAGGCAGCAGTTGGGGGCCCGCAGGAGTTACTTGATTACACGTTGGAACAGCTTCATTCTTCAAGGACTGGCACCAGGCCAATTAGTCCTATAGGAAGACTGATGTTTTAACCAGGCACATCCATCTACATTGCAGCTTTATAAATGCACTGTTTCCTGGGTATGGACTGCCTGTGCAATCCTATTTCTGATTTTCTAGAAAGGTCGAAGGACATCAGGCAGATGTTCTGGAAACCCGAAAAGCCTGTCAGTGGAATTCGGACTGTCTTTCATGGACTAATTACCTCCAGCATTCATTGAAGGACAAGTAAGATCTAGAATTATTCAGTTTGGCCTTCACTTGATAATCTACTATAGATTTAAGGAGCTAGAAGCAAAATAGTTACATCCTAAAAGGTCCTACTCAGAAAATCTAGCCAGGAAAAAAGCAGCCTCTCAGCAACCTGCAGATGCTCAGCAATGAAAGAAAAAATGTACAGCAGGCAAAGCAACAAAACCAGCTGCCTCAGGGAAAATCCACAGCCCCAAAGGCATGACCCTGGACACGTTCAGACTGACAGTGTCGAGAGGGAAAGTCACAGCACTGGCTCTGGTGGCAGCTGTGGTTACAAACACACCTCCCTCCCTGTGCCCAGGCCTCTGTCGTGGTGCAGACACGAGCTGCTGATCCCAGGGCTCCCCGTGTTGGGAGTCCCAGGGCAGCAGGGAGAGGCTGCGGGTGGGAGCTGCCTCCCAGGGGGGCTGGTGGTGTCCCCAGGCTGGAACTGCAGCTCCTGCTGGTGGCTCTCCAGAGCTTCGAGGTCTGTTGGTCTTTCCCTCTCACCTTCCCACCCTTTCTGTGACCCGACACAAAACTTGTGCACTGGGAAAGAAGGAACCTGAGAGGCTTTTTTCCAGTCGTTGACTTGATTCACAGGGTGTGTTCCAGCATGGAAGGCAAAGGCCACTCCAGGTTCACTGGGAGTGGGAGTTGCAGACTCTTAGAACTCTGGCAAGGAAGATGCCTTTGTCAGCCTGCCTTGCAGCCAGCAAATGGGAGGGAACAGCCCTGAGATTCCAGATTCATCCCAGCACACACAATGGTAAATGAGAGCCTCTGTAGGTTCAAACATTATGCAACCAGTTACATCAGAAAAAATAAATTAACGATCACCAGTTTTAAGATCTACAGTAAATATAAAGAAGATAATTTTAAAATACCCTAATTATACTACAAAAAAGTTAATCCTCTTAATGCCAAGCTTATAAAAGTTGGTTGCAGATTGTAACTGGGCTCCAGTGTTACAAGTATGACTATAAGCTACAAACTTTGCTTCTTCAGAGAAGCATGAAGACGGTGATGGGGAAGAAGTTCTTGTTTCTGTAAAAAACTGCAAAGCTGAAAAACTGCTCCAAAGCATTTAGCAGCATCCTATGAATTTATTCTTCTAGTTTTGCACAAATACAGAGTCCTCAAGTATCCTGCAGCAAAGTCTGATTCTTAAATAATTTAAATTTTCCCCCTCTGTTGGCAGCACTCTATTAGAGGAATTGCAGAACCACAGTGCTTATTTTCTGGATGTGCCTTATGTTAGCTTGCAGCAAAATTTTAAAAAATTACTCCCTAAGTGGAGTTCTCCATCATCCCTTTGGTAATTAATTTCCTCATTAAATGTTGACCATGAGTTTACAACAAAAAGTAATTAAGAGAGGCCACAAGCTGCAAAGGTTGGATGAGCTTTCGTGCACTCTGTAATTGAAGGCCTTGCTTCAATTCAAACGTGCCAAAGGGTAGTTGGAGCATCTTTCCAAAGGTGATACCAACAACTTTCACTGAAATGACAGCTGTCAGGAACAACAGCCTCGTTAACCTCAGCCCAGCCCAGGGCTCCCTGCCATTATCCAAGCACTGCCAAGCCTTTTCCTATTTGTCACATTTCAAATGGCTCCAGTCCCACGGAGGGCACATCTTCTAATTAGTCACTACTTGCACTGTCAGGTATTTTACTCCCAAAACTGTGTGAAGAAATGAGGATTAGCTCCTAAATTATCAAAAAATACGGTTAACTTGATTCTGCTCCTCCTTTTCTACCCACGGTTGTCCCTGTTTCCAGTAGCATGAAGGAGCATCTTTCTAGTAAAGCTGCTCACCTTCCTGCATGGTTTTGGTGAAGATTCTCACCTTTAGAGGGAAATGTGTCTCAATTCAAGATGTTTTCACGTACATTCCCCATTGTCTGTGCCTCCTTTTAAAGCACCAGCCTCTTGTTTACTCACTGATGTATCTCAACATGGGAATCTCCTAAGTTCAAAGCTTATCTGATGTTATTTTTTTGCTGATACAAGTATGTCTTTCAATGTTTACCCAGCTCGTGTGAGCCCCTATAATTTTGTCAGTATTGCCTTTTCAAAGGCATTTTGTCTGTTCAAATACACTGAATGTGAAACACAAACAAAACCTGCATGCAGCGTGAAAATAAAAGCAGCAAGGCAGGAACAGCCCTGCCAGAGCCAGGGGGATCCACAGGGCATCCTCCGTGCCCATTCCATGAGGGATCCAACAGCTTCCTCCCAGGGCCCCTCCCAGGGGCTTCATTCTGACAAAGGCAAAGGACAGGCCCTGCAAGCAGTGGGAGTAAAAAAACTCCAGCAGGAAATATGTGTAAGCTGGTTTTAAACTGCAGTACAACACAACACCTTTGACCTGAGGGCTCTGTTCAGAGAGAACACTGAAGGATGATACAACGTTCCTCCAAGTATGTAAATGGCTGCTGCAAAGGGAAAAGGAATAATCTGTCCTCTGATGGGAAGGATGGGAAGACTGGGCTGCTCCTTTAACAGGTCAGGTATGAGGGAAAACTTTCCACCAGTAAATGGGGGGTTTGTAGGCAGTGTTGGAATAGTGTGGACTGCCTTGGACAGCCGATGGATAAAACCTTAGTGTGATGCACAAAACAAATCTATAACCACCATCTCTCTAGAAAGTCACAGTTTGACATTCAAAATGTGGAACCAGCATTAATCTGCAAAGCAACTCAAAACCTACACCCAGCTGCAAGTCTCACGGTAGTTCCTGGGTCTGCTTTTTCAAAGCCCCAGCTGCCAGATTCATGCATTGCAAAGCAACCTCATCTTTCATTTTTAAAAGTTATATTTCCACTTCTCAAAGCTGTGGAAAGAAGCCTGAAAAGATGAAGTGCCAGTACCCTTAACAGCTCCAAAGAGAGAAGGCAAATAAAAGGAATTCAACGTTTACACTGGTTTAAGCCAAACTCATGATTTCTTTTCCCCAGGCCTGGCTCACGATTTTTGAGAACTGGCATTTGGAAATGCTGGAAACATAAAACTCTTAATAAGGAACAGGAGGAGTTACTAAGAAGCATAAAGAAAGATGTAAGATTTGTTCACTACAGTAAAAATGTGAGCATTAAAGAATTGGAGAGGGAAACTCGTTAAAGGCCACCAAAATTCTGCTACTTTCTCACTCAACAATCAGCTAAACAGTCCCTGGTGACTTAACTCTGCCTCTTTTTGTTACAGTATGTTACCTTTAATTGTACACCAGCCTGATGGTTTGAACATGACAAACTCAGTAAAGCATTTTTCCCTGACTTTAGGAAGTATATTTTTATGATAAAAAACAATTATGGAATTAATTTGTTTTTTAAACAAGCTTTTCTTACAGAAGTTTTTCTTCTTTAATGAGCTTGAATAGCAAAAACATATCATCAAGCTTCTGCTGATGTACTTAAATATGTCCAAATAAATACCATATTTTCAAGTTAAGTAAATACCCACATACCAAATCTGTATCGTATTTAAGCCCCAAGAAAAATAATAATATTGTCTATCCATGTTGATGAACATGCTAGAAAATATTATAGATGCCTTGAGACTGCCAGACAAAAGCCTACATGTAGAACCCAATATAACTGAAATTCAGCAAGACGTGTTTTCCATTCCTTGGAAACTGAAAATCCACAGCATATCTTCAATTCTCCCACTAGGACAAAAATATTCCTTTATTGCCTCTTGCCCATCCACCAGCTGAAGGGAACTAACTCCACATGCACACTCTTATCTCCACACAAGCTGTACACTTTAGGGAGCATATGCTGAATAGATTAAATGAGAAAACAAGTCGTTGCAAATATTTTTCCTTAAAACATCCCAGGCAATTTTCGATTTAAGATAACCTTGCATTGAGTAAAGACAGCAAAATTAAAGAGATTTATTAATTTTCATGAACGAGACATAGTATTTAGTGATTAATTGCAGTATTACTGTAGGTGCAGAACTCAGCTTTCCTACAATCACAGAGGGTCTCATTCATGCTCATGTAGAGCCAGAGCCCACAGATCAAGTGATTCCTTTACCCAAGACCTTTCCAAGCAGTGGCAGGTATTTGTATTCCTAAAATTCCCTGCCTGGCGTTTTCAAACACACGAGGAGAAGTAAAGGAACGTGTAAAATAAAGGAGGACTCTGCTCGTACTGTGTGTGTGCAGCAGTGTCCCCATCACAAATGCTGCTGCATTCGTGCTGAAATACAACGAAATGCAACAAAAATTGATGCTTAAGAGGCTTTTAAAGACAGTGCTGTGACAACTTGGCCTGCACAGGGCACTACCATGTTGGACTACCTGAATTAGATCTAACCTGGCTCCCCCAGCAGTAATAATAATATAATATGCTGTAAAAAGGAGGCTAAAAAATCTTAAATTGGATCTGTATGTTTACTAAGAAAGTAGCTGTGTCGGCTGTACATTACAAAAATTTTAATATTTTCAGCAGGCAAGCAATACATCTTGTCTAGACACTGGAGAAATTTTCAGACACAAAATTATTTTAAATTCTGAAACAAATAATGCAGCCTTCACCCCCCCATCCCTAACAGATTGTGGAATGTCATTTACTTTAAATTTGCAGCCAGACATCACATAGCCAGAGAAATTGCCTGTAAGAAAAATAGGCTGACACTTATCACTGCATTCCAGGGGGACCAGGGGGTGATGTCAGCTCTCTCTGTTTCTCCCAGACAATTGAGCTTCCTACAAATCAATAAAAACAAGGTTTATTGGTATGTTTGCTTTATCACACTTGAGCCACTTTCATTGTCCTAGTGACAAAGTCTTCCCAAATTGAATCATTAAACACAGTAATTGCGTTTCAAATACATTTTAGAGGGGAGGAAGGGAAGAGAGGGTGTAAAAGATTATTTTTCTATAGCATTTATGGCCGGGGAATTCAGATTTGGAACAGTTGGCCGTACCTATATTTTGTTTTTCAATATGGAAAGAGGAGCAGGGGGAGGGGGCAGAGGAGGGACCTCGGTAAGTGGAACAAACAGTCACAAATTCACACAAATTCACACCAGCGAAGCTTTTAATATTTCACTGAGCTGATGTTATATAAGGAATTTCTCAGCAGCTCCTCGCGCAGAACGTCAAACTTATTTTAAAAGTATTTTCACAGAAATAGACGGTCTCGGGGAAAAAATCCCCAAAAAACGACAACAACCAACAAAAAAAAAAAATAAATAAACCAACAAAAAATCGCACCCCGGTGTCAGGATCTAAGGACTGTCACCATCCCGGTGGTTAAAATAATTCCTTGCCGGGTGTTGCTCAGCCCCTTACGCAAAGGCTGCAAACCCGGTTCGCCCCAGCCCTCCCGAAAGCTGCCTCGCTCTTTGCATATGTGGCTGCGATTTACAAGCCACCCACATTTAAAGAGGTATTGACATTTTCAAGGCGGCTATTTTAGCCCCTGGATTTAAAATGGTATCAATCACACTTTATTTCTTCGCTCCGGAGCTCAGACCTGTGTTTGCCGCACACCCACCTCCATCCCTGCGGCCCCCGAGCCGGCTCAAAGCCGGAATTTGCATATTTATCGTCCCTTCAGCAATTCCAGTCATGGGTTATTGAACCCTGGCAGGGCTGGGTGCCCCAAACCTTTGGGATTTTGGCCTCCCCGTTGTCACAGTTGCTATGCAGAGCGAGCCCGTGGCTGTCGGGCGATGGCCCAGCGAGACAGAGGCTCATTTCACAGAATATCCAGCATTATTCAGCAAAATGGGGGGTGACTGGAGCTCTGGGGCCGCAGAGGCCCCGCTGAGGCTCCGTGTCACGGCATTGTTGGGACTCAGTGGCCCTGACCTGTGCCGGGCAGGGTCAGGTCAGCGGCAGGACAGGCCCAGGCAGCTCAGAAAGCTTCCACATGCTCCAAGCGGGACTGGGGAATAAATCGGGGATTGCTCTAGACAATGGCATTTGCTCTTTTGTCTTAGCCAGCATCCCTCTGGAGTGGGGAGGGGGAGGAGGGAATAAGAGAGGCCTTGCTGTTGGAAAAGCCAGGCTTAGCAGCACCCACACAGCCACGAGTGTGTCTGAGACACCGTGCAGGTGAACACTGTCCTTTCCCCTCATGAATCACAGGACAGTTCTCCCTCCCCTCTTTTTATCTTGTTGCATTTTTCTTACTCAATTAACCCAAAAGAGAACATGATCATGCTTCCAGCTGCACTCTCCTTCCAGCACAGCGGTATCAGACCTTTCCACACATTATATAAATCATACTTTATCACCGAAAATTAAATCTAGAAGGCAATGAGGTCCAAGTACAACAACTGCAAGGATGTACAAGTGCTTTTCCCTCTGCACTGACTCTTAAGCTGAATGGAGGAATGTCAGCCAGGAGCTGCTGCTCCTCCAGCAGCTCTCAGTTATTCAGGACCCCTCACCACATCCCACTGGCACTGTCAGGAGTTATCAGCAAGGAAGGGCTTTGGGGAAACCCAGCAAAGCACACGTAGTGCCCAGCACACACCCTGGGTGGGAGATCTCCAGGTAGGGCATTTGCAGACTCTGTCCTACCTTGGCCAGCAAGAAAACTACAGCTGTGTCCTGATGGGATGCACGAGGCTGTTTGGCAGGGATGAACTGAAGCTTCCCTCACACCATGGGTATCACAGCTCCAGAACTACGGGTGTAACTTTTGTTCTTTACATAACAAAGAAACAAAATTTCAGTTACTTGCAAATCACAGCAGCTGTGGATTTTTATTCAGCCACGGAACTGCTACACACAATTGTTTATCCTCACGCCCTTGCACGTGAACACAGGATGTTGGAGAGCTGTTTGCCTTAATGCACAGCTAGGAACAAGAATCTCGTGCTTTTCAGTGACACTATTTCTTCTCATAAAGGTGTTGTCTTGCACAGAAACAGTCCTCTATGGGCTCTGTCAGAGATTTCTTTAAGCACAGTAAATGGTTAGTGATCCACTTTGGTCCTGTTAGGGCAGTGTGGGCAGGATCACTGGATTTGCTTGGTGACCCTCCTCCCTTTCCCTTTCTGAGGTAGTTGTTGAGGCAGGAAAAAGTTCCTGCTGAGTGTAGAGGAAATATTCTCCAGGGGTTCCCTGGCACCACTTCAAGAACCCCACGTGCAAGGGGGAGCACCTGCAGCCTGCCATGCTTTCACCAACTGCAGCCCAGTGGTGATCCTGCAGGGATCCTGCTCCCTCTTTGCCACTCGGAGCAAAATGCCACCCATGGGCACTAACTACAGTAAAAGCCTTTTTGAAACTTAGAAGGATATTCATACATTGTTCACGTGTGATAAAACAATCCCCTACATTTGGATCATTTCCTTCCATCCCAGCACGTAAAGCAAACCGGGCGAGCACACAACGGACACACGGGCTCGCCGACGGTCACACCTCGCCTTTTAAAATGAGCCTGGTGCAAATTAATTCAGTTGGCTGCATCACACACCATTTATCCTGGAGAAGGTCTGCTCCAAAAGGAGAGTCTGGCTTTGGTGAGTCTGTCAGTGACGGCTCTATTTCCCAGTATATATTTACACTCCCATCAGGCTCGGTGAGTGGGTTTGCTGTCAAACTCGCACGGCACAGACACGACAGTTTGGTTTGAAGTTCCCTTCTCCACACTCGGGTCACACGAGAACACTGAGTGGCTGCATTTGCTATAGGTTATAGCAATCCTGCCAGTAGTGAATGAATGATTGCTCCTAAAAAGTACATCTTGTTCTGACATTATCGCTTCGTTGCATTCTAAAAGTGGCTAAAGCAGAGACATCCTTCCCCGTCCCTCCCCACCCCGCTGCCACTCAGCATCTCTTCTGGTTCAACAGTTTGGATTTTCAGACTGATGTGAAGGGGCTTTGGATTTACACCAGTGGGACGTGATGCACAGTGGTAACATTTAAAGCATAACAACCATTTATTTTTCCAGAGAAGCATTTAGGTTATTGGTGAAAGAAAAAGTATTTTACCCTCTTGTGTGTCTAATGAGTCAACATCCCTATTGAAATGAATAAAGTTCCCATCATCTGTTCCACTGGAGCCTATTTCTATTATAACTAAGACCAGGAAATGTTGCTGCAGACTTCCATGGGAGCAGCATTTGCCTCATGAAGAACAATTGGTTAAACATTGCATAATTTAGTAACTCCTGACTTAACAAAACTCAGAGCCACACTCCCCAAGAAATCCACACTGCTGGTACCTGGGGACAGCCTGGCTGGATCAGCAGCACTGGCAGCAATAAAATGCTGTAAAACACAGATATGAAAAATGATTAATTGACTTTATATGACTATTTGTACTTAAAATTAGGGCAGGCACTCGAGAACTCTGCTGAATCAGGGCCTTGATTATTGGTACCAGTAATGAATGCAGACATTTGGGAAGGTAGGTTTCATTGCTGCCATCATCTTTTATTTTTGGAGATGTTAAAGAAAGATATCAAGAAGATATAAACCAAGTAATTAAATTCCTGTTTTGTGTAACGCAGAACAAATATTTGCTTCAAGTTTAATGGGCATCTTGCAAATCAAAATCATAAAGGCAGACGTGCTTTTGTTTAAAAAAGGCACTCTGATGGCTCAGCAGAAAATAATAAGAGTTTGGTTTTGGAAGGGAAAAAAAACCCCTGACATGAACCACAAACACATTTCATTAGGTGACACTAATAGGGGTTGTCAGGTGCCTTCAGTAACAGCAAACATCCTCTCATGTCTCAAGTTTGTGCAGAAGTCAAGAGCACAGACTTAGTTCAGATAAGATATTTGATTCGTGTTTGCTCAGGAAAGTGCTCTGATAGCTTAGCTAAAAGGAATTTGTATTGAACTGGAGTAAAACTTGGACTAGATAACGGCCAGGAGAACACTGGTGCTGGAACAGGCCCAGCATGAGACAATGGAAACAAGGTGGTGAACAAGTTACTGGGGAATGTTTGCTGAAGCACATTCTTTGTAGCATGAACCTTGCAGAAAGGGAAACTCAAAATGCCAAAACTGCCTGTTTTGGAAGCAGTAAAAAATTGGTTTCCAAAGAGCACAACTCCATCACTTTCCTTTCCTTTTCCTTTTCTTTCATTAACTCCCTAAGTGTATAAAATAGGGGATTTACTGCAAAAATTGTCCGACACGGAAATTTTTTCCCTGCCCTATTTCAGACTAAGCCCACATTAGATTTTCACCTCTCTGTTGGCATCCCCAAAGCAGAAACCCAGGTTGGTATTGTTGTGATGTCCATAATTAACATACAGATAGATGCACAAAAAAGATACAACGAGTATAAAAATCTTCTTTTCCTCAGATAAATTAACCCTGTGGTGCAGTATTTCAACACATCCCCCCTTTGCCTCTGCCTCTTCATTCAGCACTAGAGGTGACAACGAGAGAAGGTGAGGTCTGTAAGCAGGGACAATGTTTTTATCAAAGCAGCTAATGCAGATAAAAATAAGGAAACCAAACACACGAACATATTTTCTGCTGTTCCCTCTCAGGGAGGGTTTAAATGATGAACTGGCCTAAGGAATGCACGGAGCAGACGAGTATTTATGGCTGGAGCACCATCCTTTACCTGCTGCATGGGCTGCACTGACCCCACTGGATCCCAGCCCTTCCCTGCTGCAGTTTCCTCTAATCCACCCCAGCACCAGAGTAACAAATGTGGCCATTAAACATTCCTGCCCCAGCACAGGAAACACTCGGCTGTCCCCGTGGAGTAGGTAAGTCAGAGTCTCTGCCATAATGGCTTTTAGCATATGGTCAATGGACAGAATTTGGGAGAGCTCCAAAGGAATTTGTACTTCCCTGGCTTTTGTCATTTGTTCCACTGTAGCACTACGCCCTGGGGGTAAATAATCGGCCCCATTTTCCTAACGAGGAAATTCATCCAAGGTCACCTGGTAAGGCAGTGGCACTGCAAGGAATGAAATTCAGGTCACGGGCAGGAATTACCTCTGCTGCCTCTGCAGCTTGATTGCATTTCACAAACTACATTTATTTGCTACGATAATACACCGTCACCTGTTGTAACAAGACAGTACAAGAAGAGCAAACAAAAGGAGGCAGAAATATGTCACAGAAACGTGGCAAACACCAGTGACTAATAGGAACTACAATAAGCCTCAGGAATTAGACAGCAGCTGAGAATATTTCTGGGAAAGAGTATTATGGCAAAGTATTACTGATCAAAGCCTGCAGTCTCTAAGCCTGCAAGTGCTTTCTTATATGTGGAATCACCTTAGAGGAGTCTCAGCAAATTCAGTTTAGTCCCAAATTATAAAGCTATATATAGTCTGTCAAAACTCTTTCTAAACTCACCTAACTAGACTAGTTACAAATGTGAAGTTACCAGAGGGATAAGTGGTCTTGAGTCAAGACAAGAACTGGTCTTTTGTAAAACCAGTCAATCCTTCTTATTTGGACTTTTTTTCCCTCACTTGTCATTGATATTAAATTGATACTATTGACACTAAAACATTATTGTGGATGTCACCTTGTTAGTCTTAAATTATACAGAGCTTTTGCATTTTCTTTTCACGTATGGATACCCAAAATTTGTTTTTCACAGTGCTCACATTGCCAAAGCATTTTATTATTGGGAATAAAATATATTACAAATCCAGGCGTAAATTCACAGGAACGAGGTGGGAAATGTCACTATCAATATCAGCACATCTAGTGCACTTTAGAGGTGTAGCTTTTTAAAGGAGGTGGCTGGGTGGGTGTTTGACCTCCAAATAAACGACATCATCATTTGAACTATGTCAGAAAGTGAACTAAATATATCCCAGATTAATGATGCCTGAGTTATTGAGAAATATTGAAAAGCAAGTCCTGAAAGTTCTTTATCCTCCCAGATCAGGCATATTCCACAGCAGAGCTCCTGTGACCAGTTTGAATGCATTTGGCTGCTTTCACAGACTCCAGTGACATTGAAAAAAGGAATTCAGTAGAGTGAGCTCAAAGTTTGTCTGCAAGTCACGTTTAGTTTCTGGAGTTACTATTTTTGTATCCTAATGGGGAAACACCCCTCCTCAGCCAAAAAAAGAACCCAGCAACCCACATTTTTTGTGTCTAGCTACAAGTAGGCCAAGCTTCTAATCTTCCCACCACATACTGGTGTCTGGAATGATGCTTTAGGTACAGCTACATTTAGCTCCTGACCCCACTGTACTCAGTCTTGGTTTATTAATACACCTATTCTTCTCCCTGCTGCTGCCCTTATTGATTTCCCTTTACTGTGAAATACTGAGGTTATTTTCAAACCTGTCTTACACCAAAACACTTAACTTCTCCCACTTGCACTGTACGGTGACAGACCCGCAAGTACGAGAGATGAATTCAAAACCAAACCCAAAGGATGTACTGCACTAAAAAGCAAACAGAGAAGCAAAGATCAGACAACATTTTTTTTTCTAAAGAAAAGTTTTAGAGTAGGATGCATGCTTAAGTTTATATTCCAGGAATACAAACAGGCACCAGATGCTTGAACCTGGAGGTTCAGGTCACAGTAACACCCTGGCCAACTGCAAGGCTGGTTTTGAACAGAGTTAAATACTACTCAGCCCAAAATGAAGACAAGAAACAAAGCCATGAAAGCCTAGTTCACCTACCCCAACTAAACGTTCTGGGCTTCTACTTGGATTTGTTAAATTCCAAGCTTCCCTGAAGGGTTAAACACTACCAAGTGTAATCAGGTTTAACTGCTGCCCTGTGCTGGTGTTAGAGGTTACTTTCAAAATCCCCTCTTTCTCAGGAAAGGACACTTGTCAGGCTGGAAAACTGTTATCACAGTTGCAAAAATCTCATTGTTCTTAAAACAACAGGTATATTCCAGGGGACTTCTCCTTGGAACTATAGATCGCTGCTGCAGGAGGCCTCTAAGCTGCCATTGCCCGTTTTATTGCCTGGTTTAAGTTGAATTTTACAGAACTCTCTCTGTTCTGGTTATATCCCACCTGCTGGTGTATTTTTGTTCCTAATCATGGGGAGACTTGCAGCACATTAACCTTGCAGAGGAAAAGTATTTCATCTTGCTGTACCACACCAGCAATGAGACTCGTGACTTACATGATTTCTCTATCAAAAAGAACTGGAAGCACTGGTATGGATTCTAAAAGGTGGAATAATTGCAACAGAGCCACTGTTGTTACCATCACCAGACATTTGTAGCAATAAACATCACTTAAATGGGGAATGCTAATGGATTAATTGTGATTAAAGATGTTCCAGTCCTCGGAACACTCACAATATTGCACAGATTTCTCATCCACCTGCTTTAAAACTGTGCTTAAACCCCTCTCCAGAGCTCCCAGGGTGCTGCAGTCCCCACCAGCAGTGGGATTTAGCCCTGGACATCGGGACAGCAGGATCCACCCACCCCTGGCAGAGCTGGATCCAGGCTGGAGTGCCAGGACTTCATCCCAAGCCCGGCTGGAGCGAGGGAAGGTCACTGCAGCATCCCCAGCAAACTGCAGAGCCCACTCAGCCTGTTTATTAAATGCAGCCACTTATTTTTGCTTATTTTTCTTCATTCTCAGAGTTACCAGTTGCTTTTTTTTCTTTGCAATTGTCATGTTTATGTCTGCAATTCTTTACTGTGGTTGCAGAAAGAGGCTGGAAGCTCGGACCCCTGGGCTCTCCCTGCTGTGCCTCTGTCTGGCTGCCTATTTATAGCCTTTTTCTCACTAAATTGCAGAAGTGTTGAGAGTTTTGCAACTACATTTCGGAGACAGAATCCTGAAATATTTACTGCCAGACAAAACTTGAGTTAGAGAGATTTTTGCCTCATCAGGAGCGTATATGAAAATAAAGCTTAAAATTATTTTTAGTGATTTTTAAGGTGCTTTTGCTTTATTCTACATAAGTAGTAAGTTTTCAGAGGAAAACATGTGCTATTTTCTAGTAAAACCATACCTAGCAGTCCAGGGGACACAATCCACAGGGCTTGCAACTATGTGGCCCTTTCCATAGTGCTCTGTAAGGGGAAGACTTTCAATAAAAGAGAAACTGAGGACACTCTGCAGTTAAAATTCTATAATCCCGCACCATCCCCACCACACATCCCATTATAAATCCTATATCCACAATCAAAGAGTTTATTTTCCTTAGCTCCGCTCTGATAATATTCAAATCCAAAGTTTTAAATAACAGGGAGGACAAATTGTGCTTTCTGAGCAAGGGAACTGGTACTCCTGCTTGAACAGATGTTAAGAATGTTTCTGAGTGTGCTAGACTCATTTACGAGTCTTTTTCACACATTTGAATCTTGGGGACATCAGCAGTTTGTTCAATATTTTCAGCCTCCATCCTAAATGCCACACTGGGAAATGAGGGGGGGGGGGGAGAGGGGGAAGAGAGAGAAAAAGGAAAAAAACAAAAAAAAAGGAAAAAACCCATATACACAGAGCTAATCTTTCATCAGAGTGACAAACTGTAAGCAAGAATCACAGCAAAACAGTCAAGCCAGACAGTTGGTGAGATAGAATCAGGCTGGAAAAATAGTGCAAGATGCTTTTAGCAGCCAGCTGAGAGCAGTCACCTCCTGGACTGTGCTCCCGGGTGAGTTTGCAACATGAGGTTGTCCCTTCCCAGGGAGGGTGGCAGTGGCTCTGGCTCAGCACTGGGGACGCTCGCTGGGGTCTCTGCAGACACGACATAAAGAGCAGCCCGAGCAGCACCCCTGAGCTCTGATTCTCCTCTCTCCCAGCACATTTTAGTCACCTCTAGCACTGCACAAAGGTTTCCTGGACCTTAAGAGAGGTGGGAAGAGAAAGCATCCTTTTATACCAAGTTAATAGAGGGGCCAGAAGTGTTGGGGCTCATCTGTGTTCAGCACGGAGTGATGGAAAAAAAATCATTAATGACAGAGCACCAGTTTGGAATCAAAAGAAGAATCAGCTTTGGCAGGTGATGAAACTCAGCCACTTTAGTCTCTCCAAAGCCCACTGATGGGCACAACTCTGAGAATGGGCTTGCTAAGCAATAAAGAGATTTTCCTCTTGTTAAAAATACTGAAAGGAAGGAAGAGAGGTCTCTATGGAGACTATGGTTTTGTAAGACTTAGAACAGGAAATAAACTGCTTTTCTTCTGTCCTTTATTGATGCAGATAGTTAGGCTTGTAAAAGCTTTAATATTAGCAGTTATTATGGAATTCCTCACCAGATTATGACAGATCCCAAAAGACCAGCTGCCCTTTGTTATTCCAGCTGAGCAGACCAAGCCATCAGCCCTATCAGAGCCACGAGTGCTTTGAAGGTTCTGTGCCTCAGCAGCAAGAACAGTTCTCTGAGAACCAGAAATTCTCAGTACTATTCCCAGCCAGCTACTGATGTGCCAAAGCATTGTGGAAAAAGTCACTTCCCTCATCCTTGTTTTGTTTTCCTTCTCATATTTGGTGTCTTGTCTCTAGAATAAAGTTCTCTGGGTAAGTGTCTTTCCACCCATGTTCCTCTAGAAAGGGCTGTTTAACTTTGCTTCTGTTCTGAGCTAATAAAGGATGATTTTTGTCAAGCATCCTTCTTTCCTCTCATACATTCTGATATGAAGTCTTCTAGTTTATATAGAAGACCAATAAAAGTTTCCTGCCATAGCTAATTGCAGAAGGCTGAGACTGGTGCACACAAGTAAAGGAACACTATCAGATAATTTACTCTCCCTCCTACATTGACAAAATATAACACCAGTTTTATTTGTGTGTGATTTCCTGTTTTCAGCTGGAAGTATTTCACCAAATTTAAAAACACACACACCAAAAAATTTCAACAAATATTTTTGTTTGGGTGGAAGGTTTCTTGTCCCTGGTGATTTTCCATCCTGCTTCGAGGGCCAGTCCTTGAGCAGTGTATTATCAGTGACAAGGCACAGTGGTTGTGCATAATGGGGCCAATTTTGCTCTCAGGCAACCCTGGTGACTTCATTGTCTGGTCTATCTGATGAGAGGGTATAAGCTGGTAGAATGACTCATCAAGAAAAAAAAGAAATAGGAAAAAAAGCAAAGGCAGCCAAGTAAAGACACAAGGCTGTCTCCCAAGGATAATTTAAATAGCAAGAGAGCTTTAAATTGCAGCAGGGAGCCAGAAATCTCTGCAGAGTGGGGTTCAGCAGAGAGCTATAATGCTGGGATCCACAGTGTGGAGCCCAGGGGTTATTTAGTTTTGGCTTTTGAGGGGGGTTTGCATCTCCTTTTTTTGACCGTTCTTTTAATAAAGACAGTCTCTTCTTTTTTGTTCCCAAATTGCCATTTTTCTCCCCTTTCCTCTGAGCACCCAGGCCAAGAAAGGGAGTTGCATTCAGAGCCTCTTTCTGTGTGTGTTAACTGGGGGTGACAGCAACTCTTGAGGCGCTGCATTTGTTGGATACAAGCTTTGAAAATGCTGCTTCAGCAGGTGAGGGGGGGATTGTGCCCCCCTGCCCCTCCTGCAGAGCTGCCTCCAGCTCGGGAGGCCCAGCACGGGAAGGACATGGAGCTGCTGGAGCCAGTCCAGGAGGCCCCAAGATGATCAGGGATGGAGCAGCTCTGCTGGGAGGAAGGGCTGAGAGAGTTGGGATTGTGCAGCCAGAGACACAGAGTAGGTTTAGATCAGACAGTAGAAGAAATTGTTCCCTGTGAGGGTGGGGAGGCCCTGGCACAGGTTGCCCAGAGAAGCTGTGGCTGCCCCATCCCTGCAAGTGTCCAAGGCCAGGTTGGATGGGGCTTGGAGCAACCTGGGATAGGGGAAGGTGTCCCTGCCCATGGCAAGGGGGTTGGAACTTTCATGTCCCTTCCAACTCAAACCATTCCATGACTCTATATAATGATTCTATTCTATTATTACTTCATTCTCAGAAACACAGAAGGCCCCAAACAAGGTCAGGATCCCTCCTGCACTGCACTGTGCAAGCCCCAGCTGAGGAAGAGTCCCAGTTCTTACAGCATTTAAATAGATACATCAATCAAACAGAGAGCAATAAAATGGCTCACAGCCAAATTAGATGAGCAGGACATTTAAATTCCTGGTGCTCCGAGTCTCCTGCCCAGTGAACATGGTTCCAGCCCTCTCTGCAGAGGTACGTGGCAACCTGGTGGGAGAAGCAGCCCAGTATAAACCATTCTGCCTGTCTCTGAAAACATTTCTAAATGTCTTTAGCCACAGCTGGCTGGGAGTTGTCTGGTCACTAGAATCAGCAAAAAACAGGAGGAAAAGCTGCAATATGTTTCCCCCATGACTGGGTAAAATTCTGCAAGTCTTACGTTTTCTCAGCTCATCCCACTACATCTATTTACTCAACTCATAAAGATTTGAAGGAACATGAGTAAAGGACTGGAAAATTACACTGAAAAAGAATCAGAGCAACTGAGTGTCAGGAGAGCAAACACCACAAGAAACAACAAAGAAAGAAAAACACTCGTGTGATGAGACTGATTCTAATTAGTTTTTCACTTCCTGAAAAAATGTTCCCAAGCTCGAGGTTTGTAATGTCACCTCAAGCCCACTTAAAGTTTTCACATCACCTTTATAAAATCCTCAATATGAAGATCTTTAACGGGATTAGAAGTCAGAACACAGACAACACTGCTCAAAGATCCACAACAGAACGTCCAAAGCCTCAAAGAATTCCAGGAGTCGTGCTCTAATGTACGAGATGCTTGAGAACATACTGCTGGTATCTGGAGTTATTTAGATAATGTTCTGATTGTGGCTTGAAGTCAGTAATAACAAGCCATATGTTCACTTTTTCTGAAAAATTATTCTTTATTAATTCTATCAATAGCTCCCCGATGAATTTTAAGGCAAAAAGCATATAATTTGTGCCTATGGCATTTAAATAAATTCAAGTTTACTTTAAAGGTCAGATAATACTACAAGGTCTCTTCAGAATGCTTCTTACTGAGAATCTACTGGATACATCTCCAAACTTTATTCCATTTATTATTTTATGTACCAGTAATAGATACACAAATCTGCCTTGATTTAAGTTGAGATTTTCTTCTACAGAATCCTCCTGACAAAGGAGAAAAAATAATACATGGAACTCTCACCTCCTGCCAACCCAAACCCTCACCCATCGGGTTTAGATGAAATATCTCAATTAATGAAGCTGGAAGTCCAGTTGTCCATTACCTTGGCTGTCAAATACTGAAATCATCCTAAAGGATGGAGAGGATCTATCCCAAAATCTGAGAGCCCAGGCATCTGGATTGGGTTTGCCCACACTGACAGCTTGGGGACCTCAAATCAGAGTCCGTGCAGAGGATTTTTCTACATCTCCTTCCCATCAATTTATGTTGAGAGAAGATCAGGTTAAGTGGTTTGACATACTTTATCTCATCCTCAAACCAGAATTTTGCTACAGATAACTAGATTAATTTGATGCTCAGCCCCTTCATTTAGAAAAAAAAAACACACAAGAAAAACCCAAATAAAAGTGCAGCACTCGGTGATAATCTCTCTCTAATCATCGAGGACACTTACTGTTTGAAAAATTTTGCATTTCCAAAGTAATGATCCATGTAGGACAGAAACCCAATGTTCTCAGTGCTGTATAAGACAATGCTTAACAAATAATAATAGTTATTACCAAGTCTTATGCACCACTGCACTTTCTAATACTGCCCTGGAGTGAAAAGGACAAGATGATGTTATAAGAAAAGCTGTTCCCAGGTTATTTCCCTCTCTAATGGAATCCCCAAAATCCAGAAATACCACACAAAACCTTGTTTGGGGAGGTTTCCTCTTTGTTTCTCACTAAATTAATTTTAAAATAGTTTCAGGGAAGTAACCCCTCACATAAATCTGACTCAGCCATTACACCCTGTGCCAGGTAGGATCGTCACAGTGGAGATTCCCCTTCATTCCAAACCTTCAAGGACAAGGGTAGTGAGGCAACATGGGGGAACCACAGGTTTGCTCATTAACTCTTCCATGATTGCATTACAGCCCTCACACTGTCTGAGCACACAGGGGGTGATTTTGTTGAGATGGCACCTGATTATTGTGCCAATATAACCATGGCAGGAGCCTGGCAGCAGGCACAGCACTCAGGATGAAGAAATTGGAACTGAAAATCTTTAGACTCAACTTGCTTCGACTACTGGAAATGGTTGATTCTTCAACAGGAAGGGGACAAAATTGAAGGAAAAAAAAATAAAGGCCTAAAGCCTTCTGGATAAAGACTTAAATCAGGAGGTAGTAGCTCCTTCTTCCTTCACAGATGGAAAAGAGCTGCTCTAAGTAACACACCTACATATGAAATGAAGAAATTGGGACAAAGATTTTAATTAAGAGCCACCGTGGCAGGAAGAGGGATCTGCTACTCAGCTGTTTAAAGATTCCCTGTTTGCAAACATTAAAAACCCCACTGCTGTAAATCCAGTTTGAATATTCACACAAGTTCAGCCCTTACAAGGACTTCTGTCCCCACTCTTTTGTAGGAGAAAGAGGTTTGCAAAGTGTCCTTCCCTTGGAAGGCACTAATAGCCTAAAAATTAAAGATGTAGGGCAGTAAAATATCCACAGCAAGGCAGCAGTGGTTCAACCCCAGAAAAACACATAGAAAAGGGGTCAGGAAATAGTTATTCTGACCCCACTTTGTCAGTGGGGAAAAAAAATATCAAATCACAGATGAAGTGACCTGGACAGACTGGGATTAAAACCAATGACCCCCTCTTGATCGTCTTTCCACTCTTCCACTTTTCCCCCACAATGTCCAACTACTCAGATCTGCCTCCCTCTAGCAAAGAGCAAAATCTATTCCAAAAATTAATTTGCAATTTTATCCCAGACATCCCTTAGTGCAAAGGACAGGCTGTAGGCAGAGCATCCCAGAGCATTACTGCAAAAATGATCACGGCAGCCAGGTACCAACACACAAGGGTTCATTAGCTACAGGACAGCAAAGAAACTTTGTTCAGTGGGAAAATTGAAAGCCTCCCAAAGCACCCAGGATGCATCAAACCAACGGCATCTGTTGTATCAGCACAGACATTTGGTTATTGAACTATCGGGTACCTTTTAATAGAAAGCAGATTGGGGGATTATTGCGAAGTCTGCACCAACTACGTGTGAAACCACGAGATACATCCAAGGATTTCGTTCCTCACAGGGCACATCTCTGTGCTGAGTGTTTTGTGGCTCCTCCAGAGCCAGCTCTTCCCCGGAGCTGACGCACAGGCACGGACAGGCAGCAGAGGGGCAACAACTGGGAGCAATCTCGGCGCAATTGCAGGGGCTGGGAGCGCCACTGCGGCACTCAGGGAGAGCTGGAGCGGGATGTGTCACCCTGGAGTGACAGCGACGGTAACGAGGGCTGAGAGCCGGGGCTGGGCTGCAAATCCAAAGAGCCCTGCACTTGGCAGCGCACGGGAGCGGGGCCAGATCAGCTGCAAGGTCACATAAACATCATAAAACATTGCCCAAGCTGTCAATTAAAGAACAAGCAAGCTCATCATAATTATACAAGATAATTGTTATCTGCTGGGTGTTAATTAGATACATTTTATCAGAGTTGTTGCCACTGAATGGAGAGGAAAACTGGTCAAAGATATTTTTTTAATTGTGATGATTTCATAACCAGTTTTGTTCTTCTTTCAGATGAGACCAACATCTTATTTTCCCTGGGTATGTTTTCTCCTTCTAAGAAGCTTTAAAATTTCAAAATAAAATTACCCTTCTGTGTAACTAAGCCTAGCAAGGAAAAGCACGTGTAAAGAAAGAGCTAAAAATAAAAATTGTAAGCAGTATTTTCACTTTACAATGGAAATAAAAAATAACTTTCCCCCATATAGATTCAAAAAATGCAATGTTCCATTTTATTAATTTTAATTTAAATGGAAATTTCAACACACTCTGAACAATAAATAAGAACTGAAATGCCTGAGAGATCAGCATGTGGGTATTGAGCAATGCAGGGGGGATGTGGCCCATTATCTAAGGCACTTTCCTCAAGGGTTACTCCTGAGTCAGGTTTTGGATAAGGCAAGTGAGGAAGACAGGATGGTCCAAGAGTCCTGCACTCCTTCCCCTGAGGGCAAGAATAGGAAACCACCTCAGAGGCACAGAAGGATGGAGTGAGTGCTGGAAAACACACAGGCTGTAGTTCTGTTTGAAGTCTGATTAATAAAGTATCAGGTCAGAATCAAAATAAAGGGAGAAAGAGAGGAAGAACATTGCAAGGTCACCTGCTTCCCCCCATTACCTTCCCATTACTGCGAGCCTCACTCCAGGCTTAATTTCCTTATATCCTCAGAATTCACTCTTTATCTGTCCAGGAAACAGTTGCCCTAATGTATCACTTTCTGGTGGAAAAAGACAAATGTCCAATATTTATCCAGTCAATACAAATACCTAAACTTTCAGCCACCAGGGCAGGGACCTTTTGTTCTCTATTTGCACATCAAACACAACAGGAACTTCCCAACACCATTGCATTGACCAGCAGCAATAAAAGGAGGGTCAGTAGGCCAGCAGAAATACCAACCTGCTGCACTTCAGGATTTAGTCATTATGGAGATAACCAACACTTATTGCAGAAGATAAAGACCTTGGTATAATTTGTATTGGTTTTAGGACAGAAGGAAAATAGCAGAATGTTTTGAGGAGAAGAGTGGCACAAAGGTTTACCACACACAGCCTAAAATAGTGTGAGAAAGGAACTGACTTCAGCTTGAATAATAGTCATTAACTCAAAACACTGGAAAATGCATTCCTTGTAAGAACAGAGCCACTGGAGCCTTGCCCAGCCCTACACAAAGAGGAGCAGTTCACAGCTGCAGGGGACACACTGGAGGTACACACCAGCCCAGGGTTCAAAATACACTTGTGGGATTCCAGGGACATTTCAGGTTGCATTCATTCCTGTGCTTGACAAGGACATTTCTCTGGAGTTCTTTTATCATCTCTCCCATCACCTCAACTGGAACAGTTGCAGGCTTCAGCTTTGTGCTGAAAAAATTTCGGAATGAACAACTTCCAGAGTTATATATGCATGAAACAGTAAATGCACTCACAGACTATTTCAAGCAATAGGGAGTGTTTTTCACAGAAAAAAGCGTTGTGGACATATTCCAAAAAGCACTCCTCCAGTGCAGTGACAAAGTTCAACGTGACTCATGTGTGCAGGTAATTGATATTATTAACACAAACAGAAAATTTGAGGTCACTACTGGCAAGCAACATAAAAATCAGGTTTGTTTTCTATGAACACCGAAAAGGAATTACAAGAAAGGAAAGCTGAACAAAGTTCAAGTTAAATATTTAATATATACATGTATATTTAATATTCATCTAACAATGCCTCATTCATAGCTTATGCAACCCAAATGGATCACAGGTTGAAGACATTTCCTCTTGTTTCACAAGTTAAACATTATAATACAATGTCCTTTTTTCCTTCCTTCCTACCCTAAATGTCTGTGTTATTGGTTAGCAGTAGCTACAGCTCATACTCAGGTGAAGAGCTGAGACCTTTCATATCTACAGAGTTAAGGAACTCAGACAAACTGGATAAGGACTTGGAATAGAGACTACAAATCCTTTGAACTGTGAAGAACCAGACCCAAAGCTTAAGTGAAGCTAATGGCATGATCCAAAGATTATTGAAAGCAATGTGGACCTTTCTCCTGCTGGATATTGAGAGATTTTGCATCAGCAAGACGAGAAGCAGTCAAACATTCCGATTAAAAAAATAATCTGGAGAGGAGACAGCAGAGGAGGGAACAGAAATAACAGCCAGCAGAGCCTGTTACTTTCCAGATTCCTCACAAGTTTGGTCTGAGACAGAAGAATTGCTCCTTCCCATTTGGGCTTCTTGCCAAAGGAGCTTTCCAGAGCTATTTGAGATAAGAGGCTCAGGCCTGGATCCCAGGCCACCTGTCCAGCTCTGGGATGTGTCCCTGCTAACGAGGCTCAACAGTCACTGACACAACGGGCAAGGATGGAGGGAGCCTGAGCAACATTCCTTGCTGCTTCTGCCTCCCCTCCTCTAACCTGGGAACTCTGCTGCTGGGGATCCAGTCTTCCAAAACTGACACTTAAAAATGTCCTTTATGTTTAGAAATTAGCAGATACTTGGCCTGGAATTCAAACTTGAATTCCCATTACCTTGTGTCTTTCGAGGACACAAGTGGAAGAAAGGCACTTGCTGGGAGATACAAGATTCTGGTCTGTTCTAGTAGAGGAATCCCCCACCTGTGCCCTAAAGGAGCAAAACGTTTGACTCTATTATTTGTGTCCCCAGAGATGGGAGTTTAGTGAAGACAGAACTAAACAGAAGTTACCCAGGATCAGAACGCAGTTCCTGTTAGTTCTCCTGTCCTGGTGCCTAACAATCAAATTAAAAGAAACCCAAAGGAACAACAAAAAAAAATTGATTTCATTGCAAATAGGCATTTTTCATTTTTTTAACTATCATTTGCTTTTCTTCTTATTTTACAAAAAAGACTGGAGTTCAAAAGACCAAAGGACTGAAGAAAATTAGAAGTGGTAGTTGGTTTTGTAAAACAAATGGGTTGTTCAAAGTTCTTTTCCTTCTCAACAAGCTCAAGCAAAGCGAGTTCCATCTTCACCATAAGAAATGGGCAGGTTTGGTACTGGAAATATCTCTGGTACCTCTCCCACAGCCAGGCAACACTTCCCATGAAACCCACTGAGCTCTGCAAAAGGCAACCACAGAGTCTCTCCATTCTCCAGAGAGAATGGCACGTTCCACAGAGAGGGAGGTACTCTCTCAGGAAGGTGTTTTGTATGCAAAGAAATACCTGGCAAGCCAATCTGGATGACATTCCATACTTTTATATCACAGTTGGAATAATCCAGGCAACTGAATGGAATTCTTTAGAGTAGGGAGTTTTAACAGCAACAGTTTCATCCCTTTTCTCCTCCTATTTAAAACCCCTGATTAAATGCCATGTCTTTGACCCACACGAGTTCAGTCCTTCTGCTGTCCTGAAAATACGCCTGTGGGCCAGATTTTTGGCAGTTTTGGAACAGAAACAGAAGCTCATGCAAAGACAGAAACAACCCCGTGAGCTCCGTTGGAGACACCGGCACTGACAGAGGGAAGGTCCAGCTGTGACCACCAAGTTTGAAGGCAGCATCAGGGAAATCAATAGCAGACATAAGGTGCCATCTTAGCACTGCATATACTGTAACAATGAAAAATCACCTGTTTAGTGTTGATGGAAACCTTTGCAGCCTAAACAGTATAAATGTTGCTGGTTTTTCTGCTAATTCGGTACCAGCAGATTTTTCACGCGTGTGTGACATGCACAGAATATCAAACCCTCCCCAGACATGCTGAGGAGTGGACACCTGATTTATTGTTTGCCTGGATCTTAGAGCATCTCCACTGTCCTGCTGCTCCAGTTAAATTTCTTCTTTCTCAGTAGCTGGTGAACTCATTGGAAAGAAAATACAGTGCCTGTGGTGTCAAACACAGCCACCCTGTGACACCTCAAAACGAGCAGAGTGGAGTCTGGAGTGTGTCACACCCAGCACGTGCTTTCCTAGTTGGTGAATAAAACTCACAACTGGCTTAACTTCTTGACAGGAGCAAACTATGTAAAGCTTATTCTTGTCTTCTCAAAGTGGGATTGTTGCAGGTGAAGTTTTACACGGAACATTTCGGTCCACCTGTGCAACGCTGTTCATTTTTTCCCCTTGGATGTTTAACATAACACCTACCTCATGCTGCACTAATTATGATTTCATCCACGCCACTGCCTTCCCATTCATCAGCATTGGTGGCCATTAATGTGACCTTTAGCATGACCAGGCTGTAATTAGGTAATTGCTGCTATTTTGGAGTGCTACTGGAAGGCTTCCCCACTGCAGCACTTGTGCTGCAGGACGATGGCAGTGACCTGCAGGAGGCCTGGCTGAGCAGGAGGTGATTAAACCTCTTTACAGTTTACAGACTGACTTTACAGACTTAATTGAAGGGCTGTAGAAAACAGAAGAACTCAGTGCATCCTACAAGAGATATTGTTTAGTCTATTGCACTGATTTATGCTCAAGTGGGATAAAACCTACATTTCGTCTCCTCCATTAGAAAAGTCCTAAATACTGCCAAGAACTACTTCTTGGAATAAAAATGAACATTTGTTCTCGTGTTTGCAATTCTTTTTATTCCTTTCACTAACAAATCATCTGACTATTTCATTTAATTTTTTTGTTCTATTTTTAGGGATGTTGACAGAAAATTCAAATCATGTAAATATTTCTCCAACTCTTCTCCTCATTTCCCTCATTATATTTGCTTTGGGAATGATTTGTCTTATTGTCTTTATGACTCTTTCTCCATCTCTTCATAAAAGCTACAATTAAGCAGGCACAGAATAATAAAAAAGGCAAGAAGCCAAACCAAAAAAACCCCATCTGGCTAAAATTGAAAACTAAATGCCACAAACCAGGCAATTGTGAAGGACTCCTGACCAGAGCAGTGATTTCAGGGTATTTGCACAAACCAAACAATCAAGTGGAGGAAAAACTAAGAAAATCCAGTCGTGGGAAATCCAACAGCAGAAAAGGGACAAAGCTATTGAATAAAGGATTTAATATTCCCAGTTCAGCCAGTTGTGCTCCCTCTTCCTTATCCAGAACCAAGGCCCATTCGGATTTTCTGAATATGAAACGTGCTCCACAGTTATTTTCAATTAGTCTGCAGAAGTCTAAGGACTATAAAACATTTTACATGCCACAAAGGGTTCCTCCTTTGCCTGCTAAAAACATTATCAAAAAGCATTTTACCAGTGATGTTTTGGCACACACAGTGCACGAGTCAGTGCATCGAGAAGGCAGAAATGAAATTAAAGTAGACAGAAAACTCCAGGTCTCTCCCCTATCAGATCACAGTCCAGCAAATATAAATGGTCAACATGTAGAATCTATAGATTTTTGTATTTCAAGCTGTGTCCTGCAAATGTTTTTTCTTCTCTCCAAAGCATGAAGTACCTGTCCCAAACGTAATGCAGAGTATATAATTTAAATAAATAGATTTAGAAATATAAGCACATGTATTTGGTTTGTAATGAAAAGGAAGAAGTAACAACAAGCTTGTGTGTGCTACTACAAAACAAATTTAAATTAATTAATTTTCTAAATCCAGCCCCCAGGAAAATAACTGAATAACCTGGCAACAGCTTTGGGATGATCCAATGCTTTAGAGATGGATTCAAGGTGCAGAACTGGCATTTGAGTCATCTCTAGAAAGCACATCTGAGGCATTCAGAGCTTTGGGCCTGATTTAGGGTCCCCCAAATTTAAGTCAGCTGCTCCCCTGGCCTATCAGCACCTCTGAACGATGTACCTTTATTTGGGCAATTCATGTGTAGCTGTGTTTGTTCCTCATTACAACTCAGCATTTCTGAGAGATAAAGGCAGAGGAGAACTTTGTACAACCCCATCACTTGAGTTTTGTCCCAAGTCAGTCAAAGTTTGTCCAAAATAAAAAAAAAAAAATATTTTCTGAGTCATAGCCAAAGATCCTTCCCATGGGAGAGCTAAAAAAAGGGGTTTCTCATCACTTGCTGGGGTGAGTGACAAGAATTATGTGACTAGATGGGGGAATTGCCTTCTGAACAAGGCTCATTTTTTTCCACTCCTCCTGAAGGAACAAAGACATTCAAGGGCATATTTCTTTGTGCTGCTGCCAAATAGTGAAAATTTATCATCATAATTAAAGAAACAAATTGCCAAAAACAAATATTATTTGCAGATGGATTTCTCTGTCTTCTGTGAAAATTCTCTGTTTACATTTCAAATGAGTGGAAAAATCAGATTACACATTTGAAAAAGCCCCAGGCCAACTACTAGGAGAGATAGTGGAGCTCTGAAGTTTCTCCTGCAAAACACACCTGAAAGACTTTCTATTTTCTCAGCATGTTGACAGTATTTAAATTCCTGTCTTACTGAAATATAGGCAAAGCTGAAGCTGCAGCCTCCAGAAAATAAACTCTTGTTTAATAACGTGATGGGTAAATGTATCCAGGAAATGTCACAAAATAAATCTGAGATAAATTAAACAAAACTGACTTCCTTTCTGTGGCAGATGCCTCTAATTTTGGCAGGTTGAGGTAACAAAGGAAAGCAAGTACTTAGAAATGAAAATGTCTGTTTAGCAACAGAGCTACCAAGAACAAGTAGCACATTTCCAAACCTGTAACAGAACCCAACAACACACGTCCTGAGTCCTCCTGCTACACTGCACACAAATCTCTTCTGCTCCAGCCAGAAGTACGTTATTATTTCTCATTTATTACAACACTGACTGTTGCTCAGAGCCAGCAGTGCAGAGAACACTGCAGGTTGTATTCACCTGTCCTGTCCAATGCCAGACATTCCTGTTATTCCCTGTCTTTCAGACAACAGTTTCCTACAAACTGTCAGTTGAAAGGGCAGAAGGTCAGGACAGAAGATTAACAGGCCCCAACCCCAGATGTTGTGGAGTTACAGAGCACTAAAATAACAGTGGACATGGCTCTTCATTAACAGGAGATGTGGAGAATTGGCAGGAATTCTGTTGGTAAAAAGCCTTGTAAAATAAAAGATTAATATAATATATGGGGACACAGAAGCATTTAATATGAAGAAGGGTAATTCGGGGTTGGAGTAAAACATGGAAAATCGAGACTGGAGTCTCTCTGTGATAACCAAACTTCTCCTGCTCCTTGTTTCCTGCTCAGGAAACACTCAGCTCACTCTCCAATTCCTCCTCAGCAGAGCTGCATTCCCTTTGCAGGGTTCTCTCCATTCCCTTTGCAGGGTTCTCTCCATTCCCTTTGCAGGGTTCTCTCCATTCCCTTTGCAGGGTTCTCTCCACTGTGGTCACACACACAAACACCCCCCTTAAGGAGGACTCAATGCCACCAGAGATGGGACCTGCAGGCTGCTCCCTGAGCCTGTCACCTTTTACAAATGAGCCTCCCAGATGGCTGAGCAGATGCTGCCTGAAATAAGGAAACAATTATCTTTGCACCTGGCTGAGTCCTTTAGATCTTGCTCAGAGATAGATGACCAACCCTGAAAATATGCCCAATAGTGGCCAAGAATATTTAAGAGATTAAATATAAAATTTGCCCAAGTCCTGTGGGTAAAGGGGGAGTTCTTTTTTTGCCAGATTCTCTCTGGATGTTGTAAAGATGCCACTCTGCCCTTACTTGCTACTCTGGACTACTCTTTACAGCACCAGATGCTGCTCTGACTCCAAAGTCACATCCCTTTTGAGTAAGCCACACTTAGCAATATATTTTGGGTGGAGGCAGACAAGAAAATCTGTCAAATGAAAAGATAAGTGGGAACTAAGAGAAAAATACTTATCCATTGAAACAAAACAGGGTAAAAAAAAAATAAATCTCTCAGCCAAGCTTTGCCCCTCTAGAGATTTAAAGAATGTGCTGTTTGTGTTTAGTACACTGCAATTGCCCGTTTTCTAAAGAATAATGTGATTTCGAGCCTTTTCCCCACTCCTGCTTTCCTCTAATCTCTTTTCCTGAGTCTCCACTGTTAGTGCCTCTCTGGGAGCACAGAGGTGATGCTGAATGCTAATGAGACAGTAACCACTGCAGCCCTGGACCAGCAGGACCCAACTCCATCATCCAGGAGCAGGCAGGTGACAGGTACCCCATCAGGCACCGGATGATTGCCGTTGTCCAGCCATCAGTGAGTCATTCAGTGGGCAGTCCAGAGGCACTATTCCCACAGCTCTTACTTGAACCTGTGGAGCTGCTTCATCAGCACCTTAAACATGGCCAGAAATGGGATGAGGAGGATACAAACAGTACAACAGCAAATGAGAACAGTCTTTCCAGCAGATTACTCAGAGAGGGGGGGGAAGAAAGGATCTCTAAAGTAGCATCAACTTTCCCTTATAAATAAATCAAGTACAGCAAGATGCTTTGCTCTCCCATAGCACCCAACAGCTGGCAGGGGACTCAAAAAAGAGTAGAAAGTTTTCACAACAGCCCTGGAGAAAGGAAATATCACCTTCTTCACATGGATGAAGAAACAAAGGGGGCAAAGAATGATGTCCTCAGGGTCATGCAGAACAGAACAAAGACTAAAGAAAAACACCCAGAGTGTGCTTGTTCAGCACTGGAGGAGTTCTTGGAAGCATGAGATAGTTCCACATGTTATGATCACAGAGCATCACATGGGGTAAAGGAGGGGATGGGAAAGTCTCAGTGCTTCCCACAAAAAACCCCACAGTAATAAGCCTGGGGAAGGAGTTTTCCCAGAAGACTTCTTCCCACATCACTTATTTGAGAGGGTGGGACATCAAACCTCAAAATATGCAGCTTGACCTGACATACTTGTTTTTGCACAGCCAGACAAGGCAGCTGCCTGCTAAAGGCATCTTGTTACTGCTGTGCAATTCCAGAAGTTTATTTGGAGGGTTTTCTTAGCCAGCTATCTCCATACCAATCTTCCAGTGTCTTGTTACGGGAGGAGAACTAGGGCAAGGGAGCTTTCCAAGGGGAGGAAAACCCCCTAAGGCCTGATTAGTGGAAGACATTACATGCCCCATGTAGCTTCTTCCTCTGTGGGAAGGGAGGAATGCAGCTGCCTTATGCACCAAAAGTAGAGTCCTGAGGGCCAGGTAATCTGTGCTTATCCTGTGTTTGACCTGACACCCTCTCCCAGGAAGCAGATCACTGACCCTGCCCAGGGCAGTCACAACTACAGGATCTTTAAGGTCCCTCCCAATCCAGACCATTCCATGACTCCACGACCCTCAGTTTTCTTACCTCAGTGAGCTGCTTCACTGCTATGAAGCAGTGTAAGAACAGCAGTGGCAGAGCCCATCCAGGATGAGAAAGCATCAGTCTTTTTTCTGGACTCTCTGTGCAGTTCTGCAGTTGCCCAAGGAAGGTCACAAAATGCCTCCTTCTCAAAGCAAATGAAATGAGGAAATTCCTCATTTCTTTCTTGAGTAATGACACTAATAAATGGTACACCACTGTGCACTAAATCAGCATAACCCTTCACGGCTCACGGGGCTTGAAAGTGTTTATTGAACCTGTTTTGAGCTGCAGAGGACTCACGAAAAAGAAGGGAGGAAGAAGAGGCAGGGAGAGCAAACAAATCCAACTTATTCTAACAAACAACTGCTCTAATCTCGCAGCGATGGAAAATTTCTGGAGAAACTTTTCTCCCCCCTTATTTTGGCTCCCAATAAGAGCCAGACACTGTGAGAGGGAAGGTGTTTGTCAGAAAGCACGACTCCTAAAAGCCCAGCCAAGTGCGCCAGAGCAGCGAGGCAACTTCAGCCTCCAGAGAAATAACCTTCACATCGCAGTTTGACAAACAATATCAAAAACTATCAGGGAAGCAAGAGATCTCGCTGACTGCAGTGTTTTCATTCCCTTCTCAGCAGTGTGACCTCATCACAGTCGCACTCGCACAGAATCCTATTACTGCTGCCTCAGCTGCAGAGCTGCAAGACAAAGGAAGGTTACAGACATCCCTCCCCTCTGTGCCTTGCTAATCAATAGTTTTTATCTAATTTCTTTGCTTTGAGATACAGGAAAACAAGGTGCTGCATTTGAAATGGAAGGCTGGGAATAACTGAGCTTTGTGGAAATCAATACAAAATAGAATAGCTGACAATGTCATCCTGCTGAAAGACTATGAAGACAGATTTGAAGTTCCTCTAATTATCTGGATGTTTGTATTTTTAAACACTGACTTAACGTCTGCAGAAAAAAAAAAATTGGCTTTATTTAATAGCCATTGTGGTTTCAGAACTTTCTGTGCTACTGGTTAGTCTGCCCAATTTCCTTATATTTCCAGCCTGGATGGAAGTTTCCTTTTTGGTGTCAATTTAGGACTCAGCATGGAGCGGCTCTGCTGTCTTGCTGCATTTAGGTGGGTAATTTACACATGGCAACACAGTGGGCTGAACCCTGGCTGGCAGGGATCAACACAGCCCAGGTGATGGACAGGAGTTATTGCAGTGGACATGCTTTTTTCCCATTCATCTAAAGGCTTGGTAATTTTTAATAACCTCATATTGCTCCATTTCCTCACATTAGCTAATAAGAAACATGAAAGCCCAGCACTACTTAAACTAGAGCCAGGAGGATTAAGAAATCTCCTAAAAGTCAAAGAAGGAGCCCACAGATACTTAACTCAGAAGAGGGCAAGAAGCCAGAGCTGAGATGTAAAATCATGCTCATTGTGAAATGGAAGTGTCAATATTAAGCCTCCCTGGCCCCTTCCTGAACACTGAAAGGCTTCTCTGAACTAAAGCACACAAGAACTGAAATGAAGGCTGCCCAGCCCACTCCACTTGCCTTAGTGCCTCTCCAGAGTCTCTCAGCCAGGTACCAACACGAGCAGAACCCTCTCCTTCCCCCTCTTGAACTCTTATAGTGCTCCTGTGGGAAGGCAATAATTCCCTGCAGCCCTGCACTCATGACAGGCAGCTGTGTCACTGCACCCTCCCCTGCCCCCAGCAGGGAATTAACACTGTCCCAACAGCCCCTCAGCCAAATCTGTGTGTATTCCCACGTCCCCTCACCACGTTCCAGTGTTTTGCATCTCAAATGCGACAGAGGCAACAGAGGGGACTTTGGAGTAGAACATCTCCCCCAGACTCTGCTCAGTAAAACCCCTCTTAACTGCCTTCCAACCAAGGGACTTCAAGGGCAAAAAGACAAGAACTTCCCAAGTGCCTACACTTTTCCCACTGAATGCCCTCATCAGTCTCTGCAAGGCTGAGAGGCAGGGCACCTCTCCCACATCCAGCCAATCTGGGATTGCAAACTGAGCCATTCCTTTACTCGCTTCCCCTAAAGTGCAGTGGGTTTCTCTCAGTAAGCCCTGCCATACTCTCTCTGTTAAAGAGTGCAGGAGTACCCCTGATCCAACTGTTTAGTGGCTGGCTTGGCCAGGATGTGGATCCAGTTTCCTTCTGTGCTTGGAGGGATTCAAACCCACTTTCCCAGACAGCACCCCCTCAGTGAGGTGAGGATCATCATCACTGGGCTGCTGCAGAGGAAGAACCATTCCCACATCCCCGTTGCCTGAACAGGATGGCACAAGTCCTGCTTTATCACGAGGGGGGAAAAGGGGACTGGATCCTGACCTTTCAAACAGTGCTCCAGACAGCCAATCCCCCATGGAAAGAGAATGGAGCCCCCAGTGCTGCAGCAGGGTCAGGCTGACCCTGTCTTGAGCAGGGGTTGCTTTGAGCAGCTCCATCCCAGCCTGTGCCATGAGCCATTCCCAGGCTCCTCGCTCAGGGCCGTGGATCCCACCGAGGGGGAAGGCGTCGGGAGCTCAGAGTTTGGCACCCCCACAGCACTTCGGGTCCTGCCTGAGGTGGGCTGTGTTCCCTGGCAGTGCTCCTTGTCTCATGCTGCTGCTGGAACAGCACTGCCCTGGGCTTCGGCTGCAGGGGTTGTGAAACCCAGGGAATGCGAAATTCCTTCTGTCACAAAAAGCAGAACTGGAGCTGCTTCCCTGCCGAAGCTTCTCAGTTACAGCACAACATTTTTCAGTAAACCACGAGTTTTAATTTTTGTATAATTATGTGTAATTAATATGGTTGGCACAGAGCACCCACAGCCTCCCAAAAATGCAGTGCAAGCACTGACTGCTCCATGACGCCACTTCACTGCAGCTTGAGATCTTATTTTGGAATGCCCTGAGTTTGGGCTAGAAGGGGTTGTTTTAATTTAAGAATTTAGCTGTAACAAACTCTAAAGCTCATTCAGGATTATGGTTTAATGGATAAACCATGTTTTTCTGTAACGAACTGTCATAAATCCACCACTAGCCAGGTTTTTAAATAAAAATATAATTTTAATGTGATGGGGAATTGCTCACTCGTTAAACAGTAATAATTTCTCTCCCTCTCACTTTTTTGTGGGCCATAGAACTGCTGGCAAAGTTGGAAGCTGGACATTGTAGAGAGTAAAAATGATGATAGATAGATAGACACATACATACATACATACATACATAATGACTAAAAAGGCCAGATCTGAGTCGCAGTAAAGGCAAAAACTGCTTTAAAATACCTGTTCCTACAGTTTCTTGGCTGTCATTTCGGTGCTAACCTGGCAGGAAGATCAGCTGCTTATCCAGGGAAAACTACCAACGCAAGCATTTCTTGTTTTCTAGACAAACAGTAAATTCAATTTAAATTTGGTAAAGTTTCAGATTGAAAAAAAGGGAGACATTTTTCAAAACGTCAAAACATTTCATGTTGACATTTTTTTATCTAAAATGTTTGTTTCAGAAATGCCAAAAAGTTTCATTTTGACATTTTCCCAATTGAATGTTTGGTGGGTTTTTTTTAAATTGGCATCTTTCATGTAAAAGTTCAGGTAATGTTTAAAAAATGAGCCTTCTTTAAGACAAGCTAAATAGCTCAAAAACAAAGTGAAATACTTCAGTTCAGGTCAAATGAAATATTTCCCATTGATCAAATAGACCTTTGGTGTTTCCCTGAAGAGATCGCTTTTGTTTGACCTCACAACAGTTTTTTCTCTAGTTTATTATTCATAAAAGAAAGAGAAGTTTTGCCTGAGTTTATAAACATCATATTGATGTTTAATAGATTTCTTTGGTCTTCATAAATCTTATGGTCAGGCTCTCAAATGGGTTCTTGCACCTTAATAAATCATTGTGAATCAGAATGATTTTACACATCCAGGTGCACCTTTTAGCCCATCAAAAGCATGAGATAAAACATGTAACTTCAGCTTCTTCAGCTACTCTTTGGGCTAATGGGTTTCATTTTGCATTTGCAACGGGCTAAAATTTTTGCTGAAGATCATCACCAGCAGAGGGTTCAATTCACACATTTATCTGGGACTTGCTCTTGGCCGGGGAACAGCCCTGATTTCTTATTTATGAAGCTTTATTAAAACTCAGGAAAGGAGCCTAAACATTTTCCCTGAAACAACATCAGCCAAACAAAATGAGGAGCTGGAGATCTGGAGATGGATTAGATCAATCAGCAGATGAGCTGGGACAGTGCATCGTTTCATGGCTGCAGGTTGAGATTCTGCAGCTACAGCAGGTTGGAGATCAGTGAAATATTTCCTAGGCATTGTGTGTGATTTATTCTATATTAGAGTGTGTTAGGAACTGGCTAAAGCAACTCCAGAGCTGCTGGTGGGGATCATGGAGATGTTGCCCCCTATGGAGAGCAGATCGAGTTGCAGATGTTTGGAAAAGGTCGATCCCAACATCCAGTCTGTAAATGGGGGGTGGCAGGGTGAGGGCAGTCAGAAAATAAGAGGTCAAACATCTTGAATCACCAGAGAAGTATTACAATAAACCACCAAATCTATTTTTATAAGCATCTAAGTGAAAAAAAGAAGATGAGGGTGAAATTTAACCCGATCCAGGGATTTGTCAGCATCAAGGAAGGAGGTCCTATTATTTTCCTCCCTTTGCTGCATTCCCACTGCTCTACTTTGCAGTTGGTCCACCTCTTATTGATGAAGAAAAAAGAAAAAAGGTGCAGATTTCATATTTATTGATATTAATAACTTCAATGTTTCATATGGTATGTCAAAAGTAAATGGGTAAAACATAATCTAGGTCTATAAAATTAATTAAAAACTGGCCATAAAATCTTCTGTAGGCAGTGATGATCACTGGGATGATATGTGTGGGGCAAACCTTCATCTAGCAGTAGTCAATATTTTCACCACTGATTTTGGTGATGAGAACACACCAAGAAATGCTGCAAAGACATGAGAATATAAAAGGATTTTGACAAACTGGTGAAAAGGAATGAACAAACCAATTCAGTGAGAAGAACAGAAGGTTCTGTGGGGAGGTAAGAACAGCTGGTTACACAGAGGGGAGGCCAAGCAGGGAACCAAACAATCATTCCCAGAGAGCACGAGCTGAGCAAGAGTCACCAACATCACAGGAACTTTTGAAAGGTGGAATAACTTCTGGGACGTGGGAGGGAATCCCTCAAATCTAATAACCACCAGGAAGGCCCCACCTCACCTGGAGGCCTCACCTGCAGTCAGTGTGGCACTGTCAGAAGGCTGGGAGAGAACACAGGAGTTCCAGCAGGGAATCACAGTTCAGGTGCTTGAGGAAACCTTGATGGAACGCAGAGAGGGTGAGGTGGGAGGAGGATCCAAAAGCAGCCCACACAAAGGTAGATCCCCAGAAGATCCACTGTTTCTCATGTCCATGTTTAGCAGGATGAGAAGTAAATTGCAGCAAGGAATGTTTCACATGAATGCGAACTATTATTAATTAATTATCATTACTAATTTATTAGTACTATACAGCTCGTCTGCCAACATTCCATTAAACACTGCCAGGCTGTGGGTACTTCTGGTTAGTTACCACTCCCAAAGTCCTCCCCAGAGACCAATTCTGGGCATCAGCCAGCCCGTGTTGTCTTGCTTTAATTTACAAGTTGTCCCACTTGCCCAGCCCGATGAAGGAAAGTGTTCTACATGTTTAATGTTGGACCAGTAACGTTATGTCCCTTTGGCTGTCTCTTTACTAAAGAAGAAGAGGAGACATGACAGCTGTAAAATTCTTCAATAATTTGATGGAGTTGTTTGGGTGCATCTTGGCCAAGGGAAGCAGCACAAGTGGCTCAGGATTTGGGCTCTGCTGCAGCAGCAGAGCAGTGGGAGCATTTCAAACTGCAACATGATTGATTACAGCTAACAGATAGTCATTTTAATTAATGGGCAATCTCAACAGAGTTAAGTTTTATTTTTCCAAAGAATGCCAGTTAAATAAAAACTGGTTATGAATATTCGGCTTGGTGTCTCCTCTGAAAGATGTTTCAAGAAGTGAAAGAGAGAAGTAAGAAATCTTTGGGCAGAAATGGAGTTTGGGACACAATGTCAGAAACCTACTTAAGTCTCAGTCTGATTTCATTGGTAGTTCTGAGCCTCAGAAAAAAGAAAAAAAAAGGCAAAATTCAGGAGTTGCATTAACACTGTGACATATTATATAATTAACTTGTGGCATACTCTGACTCAAGAAGTCAAGGGGTTAAGAGCCTATGCAGTGTAACAGAGAACTAGTTATAGGATAACACAAACATTAGTCAGGATCAACATCTGTAAGGAACATCTGTTCCCGACACAGATCACTTGCACCTTTCTCCCACGCACCATCCTATCCAGAAACAAGATACTCAAAGGGGGGAAATTTTTCATGTTCAGTCTCTTTTCGGTGAAGAGGAAGAATCCAGCAGCAATGACACACTAATTTTTAATGACTATTTCATTTTAAATAAAGCTTAAGAGTTTAAAAAGGATCTTTACAAATCTTTATGTGAAACCATCCCCTTCCCTGTTTGAGGTCAGCTTTTGTTTCAAAGCTTTTAAATATTGGTTTAAAATGCACCTTTTTTTCAAAGCTCAAAGTAGAACATCAAAATGACACTCTCCAAAGAAATGAAAGCTTTAAAAAAAATCATGTCATTGAAAATTTGAAAAAAAACCATTTTCAAAATACCACAGAATTTAATTTCATTCATTTCCCATTCAAGTATTGCCAGGAAACCAAAAACATCAGATTTCTACCATCTCTAAAAATACTGGAGAATTCTGTGTGGTTGTGATTCATTAAGGCAGCACCCACAGAGCTGTGGGCAGGTCTTGTCTCACCTCGTCTGGGACATCGACAGTGTTGAAATCCCTGTCTGAGCCAGTCATCACAACTTCCTCTAACACCAGTGTGATGCAACATTATTTTATGGTAGGCATCCAAAATAGGTCAGATTCTGCTTATCTCCACTGGCAATAAAGGGCTCTAGATCAGCTGGAGAACTCCTGCCCTGATGTCACACACTAAGCATTCCCATTTCTATAAATGAAGCAGTTTCACCAGTAGGAATCAGGCTCAAAAGGTATCACACGGTACCTGTTAAGACAAGCACAAGGAAGACAATGTCTACAAAAGACACTGCAGGATGGATTCTCTTCACCACCTACCAAGTGTGACCTGGAGGATCTTCTCCAGGCCACTTGCAAGGCCATCTGCTTTCTCTTCTGTTGTCTCTGCACTTTATTGGTCGCTCGAGGAGAAGATGTGTAGGTGTCTTCTGCTTTTTGTAGCCCCAAAGACTTGGGCACAGAAATCAGATTTCACTTAGACATTGAAAGGATAGAAAATGTGTGAAAGATTGTAATGATGTTCTCAGGGTTGCTGGATTAATTTCCCGTTGCTGTCACTGACAATGATTTATCCTGGTGGTTCAAATTCTGCTGGTAAACATGACACACTGAGGTCAGCTCTGCCTCATTGTGCTGAGACAGAATTTTCCAAAACCAAGCATGAAGCTCTTACTTTCTCTCTCAGTGCTCTGTGGACCATGTTTTTAAGCAACATGTCCAAGGAAAATAATCCTTGTTACTTAGACGAATACGTGTAGTCCCTCGTTGTTCCACCATAGTTCACTGTTGTAACACTTTAAACTCCTCAAATATCACAACTGGAAGAAATCAGCTGGTGCATGTGGAGCAGGATCTCCACTTAATAGATGGGATAAGTGACATGGACTTTTCTACCTCAGTGTCATTTACTTTACAGAGTGTAAGTGTTTGGACTTTCCAAGCAACAAAGGACTCTGTCCTTTAAATGTAGCAGCTGGTACCATGGAATATGGGAAGTCAGTACTTAGGATGTATGAACACAGAATTAAATGAAGTTTTTTCTTTCCATCTGATGGGTGTTACTGGCTAAAGCAAAAGGAAGGAAAAGGTGTAGTGAACTGTGCTACAAAAACACACCCTGAGGATGCAGCAGAGAAAAGAACAGCGAGGGATGGAGCAGGGGAAGGCAGGGGGTGGCAGTGGAGCAGGACACTGGTTCCTCACAGCCAAACCCAGCAAAAATGAGGTTATCCTGCTGCAGACATGAGCTGGCTCAGACAGAGACAGGTTGGTCACAGCTCCTCCTGTGGAATCACCAATCCACCACTGCAATCAAGATTTATTTATCTGGCTCCCAAATTCTGTCATCAACGTGAACAACAACAACAACAAGTGAAAAAAATCCCTCTAAAGCCTTTTGATGGTTTTATCACCCATGATATCAAAGGAGCCATTGACAAGAAAAACCTTCATTGTATTGATGTGATACAGGGGCAAATGATTAAATTCATCACAATAATTCAAAACAGGCTTTTTTTTTTTTAAAGTTTATGAACTAATTTTTTTTTTTAACCTCTCATTCTTCCCATGATTGTAGTGCTTCTCTCCTAAACTCAGGCAGTAGCAAATGACAATGGCCCTTGGCAGGAAACCAGAGCACGTTCTCCAATGACCAGCACTCGATAACTCTGGCACTTGGTTGTGCCCAGGAATCTGAGGGGTGGATCAGAACTTGTGCCCTGTAAAGTCATAGTGCAAAATGAAGAAAGTGCTCCAGAAAAAACTACATTCTGGGAGGGCTCTCTGCTGAAGGACTCCTATTCAACTGAGGGGGAATGGATTATCCAGTTTTCAGAGACTGTTTCTTTGGGATGGATGAGTCCATTTCTGGTTCACTGTGGGACCTTTTGTTGCCATGAGAAAATAAATTCCTCTCCACGGAGCAATTCTAGGACACTCCTTCCCAGTCCTGAGCAAGGCAATAAGATTTCTGCCCTCTGTGATTGTGGCTCCTTGTGGCACAGAATACCTGCAGTCAGTGTAAGCACCAGGACGGAGTTTGAACTCCCTTTTCCTGGCTCACTTCCAGTCCTGCCCTTTCCTCTAGGATATCACAGCTGGCTAAGGATCCCAGGAAGAGAAGCTGTTTGCCCTTTCTCCTACCTGGCTCTGCAGTTTATGGGTCAGGTCAGGAGCTGACTCATTGAGGACACCCAAGAGCACACGGGGTGGAAGGGAAGTGGTGGAAATCTTTGGCACAGGAACGGGGACAGTCTGTGGCAAACCAGTCCCCTTGTGGTGAGGGGAACTGGATCTGCAAGTCTTGGTATGACCAAGAGAGAAGCTACTTCCTAAACTTTTACAGCCAGAATCCAGGAGGGATCATTCTCTCTTGGGTGAATAAAGGATGTTTGGCCACCATTTGGAGCAGGAGTGAGGCTAAAACCCACAATCAGCCAAATCTGCCAGCACTCACACACATGAATTTGCACTGAGGCTTAGTTGCCTGGGTTTTTTTTAATGGAGAACATAATCAGCTCACTATATATTCTCCTTGTGTAACCATCTATCCATCATCTCCAATATGCACAGCTAAAAAAGCACAAACCAGATTGTCATTGTTATTTTTTGAGAAAACATTTCTTTGTTCAAGTGCAAAGCTTTGTCTCCTTCAGTTGTACTGGGTTTTAGTTATTCTAAAATCTGACTTTATAAAAACCTTCTGCAGAAGCAGATAAAATGAAGGCTCTCTCTGTGTAGGAGTGATTAGTATTCTGTAGTGTCGCAGTACATTTTCATACTGATTTTTTGTGTGTTTCTCCCCCATCAGAATAGTACACTTGTGGGTTCTGCATATCTTAAAATAGATTGAAGATAACATTTTTTTAAAAATCTGCACTTGGGCCCCTTAATTATCCAACTTTTTTGCAACTTTTGAAGGCTGATTATTCATTTTAGGTAATAAAAAATGTGAGTGACTGCCCAAAATCAAACATAACGGTGTTCGAAGGGAAGGCTGGAAACACTTGGTTCATATGTACTTTCCTTCTTTCAGGTGCAGAAATCCTTGGGAATGTAAACACTGGATGGTTTAATTGTTTCTGTATATTAGAGGAAAATAGATATTTCCTAATTATACAAAATGACCGTACTGACAAGGACACAGCCTGGCTGCATCCCCTGCCCTTCTCCCTGGAGAAGTGGCCTTTAATTGCCTGGCAGTCCATAAACACCCACAGAAGAGGGAAGAGGCTGGTGCAGGGCCTGGGCCTCAAATACATCACTGGAACGTTCAGCAGCAAGACCTGAGCAAATATTTAAACCAGAAACAACTCCAAGCAAGTGCACAAAGGGATGTTGGAGTTGGCCTGGGCCAAACGTCGGGGAAACAAATCTGAAAAGCAAAAATCCCACAAATATCATTTCAATGACTTTACTACCTTCTGAGTCTGATGCTTCTAAAACAAAAAATCAGATCTTTTTTTTCTCCTCTTTCCCTGTGTGCAAGTGAAAATATTTATATTTAAATTCTTGTTGCCCTTGAACAGTGGCTTCCTTTCTTGTGTTCCTTATGGATAAGCAGCTGCCTTCAGCCCCAGTATCACTGCATTGACTTCAGCTGTATTACTAATGTGCTTAGTGATAGGCACGTGCTTAATTAGCAAGGAGAAAAGAGACTTTAAATAGTTCCCCGATCTGGGAAAGCTGGTTTAGGTTAACTACAAATGTGATTTGCCTTTTGGGAACCTTGGTCTCACTTCCATGATTGAGGGCAAACCATAACGGAGTAATGGACAGATAATGCACTTAACTCCATTTTTTTAAACAATATTTTATTGATTTAACTGAAAATCTCAGGTCTGTGGATTTGCTCTCTTTACTGCCAGCCAATAACTGTGTTAAAAGAAAAAGGAGGGGGGGGACAAGACACCAATGTCTCACTCTGAGATTTTAACCCTTTCCAGCTTTTTTCCTTTATAAACCTCCTTTGTCTCAGAAGATGGGAGGAAACAAAGCCAGAAGCATTTCTTTGGCACAGCAGCGAAACATAGAGAGAGAAGAAAGGCAAAACAGGGACAGCCCAATTTGTGTCACAGCTCACTACATTAGAGCATGTCTGAGCCCTGGATTTTCTCTCTGTTCATGCCAGTACTCCTTTGATGATTACTTTATCTGAAACAGATAAGACATCATGAATTTGATTATGGCATCACTCCACGTGCTTTGACAGGGCCTCAAGCACAGTGGTAAATTGCTGTCTGAGCACTTCCATTCTTATTACATGGCACGGCTGCAGTTAAGGACTGAGCTGGAATAAATATAGAATTTAAAAAAATGATAACAGTCACTCAGCCTTTAAAGAAATTACTCCTTTAAAGTTACAGTGTCTTCTCATTACTTTCAATGTCATTCAGTTAAACATTAATAATTGCTGGCCTGTGCATAACCTGCAAGCTCAAAGCCCTCCCAGAGCCCAGCCAGTTCTACAGTGTTGAAATGTCATTTTTGACCATCTTTGTAGAGTTTAATCAGTACAGTTTAAACTGTACAGGACTGACGAGGAGAACTGTTGACGGCAGTTACTTTGAGACTGATCATATAATTTTCAATCTGAATTTTATGACTGCAGTATTTTAAGCAGAACAGTACAGTAACTGTAATTTTAACAAGAGGAGCATTTTACTGGGTTTTTTCCCTATGCACTAGTCTGGAATTCTACACACTTAAACAGTCTCTTAGTTTAAAGACCTCAGTCTTGGTAAAAAGAAAACTAATGTACACCACAGTTCAAAGTAGGTTGTCTGAAGAGCAAGCAAATACATCACTGCATTGTCACTGCAAGTTCAGAAATCCTATTATTATTATTATTATTATTATTACACCTTAAAAATACAAGATTTAAGTCAGAGGAAAGTCTACAGAATTCTGAGGTGAGACCATTGCATTTCCTTCTGACTCCTTAGAAGTCCAAACAGGGGAGAAGGTTTGTGGAAGACTTTACAGGATAAATGGAAGACATCCCACTGGAAGAGGGAAAGTTCTTTGTGAACGTGGTTGGTTCATTTTGTCCCATAAGTTTGCAGGAGTTCACCTGAAGGAGGATGGTTTTCAGCCACCAGAAGAGCTGGGTTTTATCAGCCACATCTGGGGGAAGAGAAACTTCCAGTGGACCAAGAGGATGTAGCAGGGGCAGAAAAGGGAGAAAGGAGAGAAGAAAACTTGAGTAAAATTACCATTTTTTTTAAATGTATCTTTATTAATGCAGTTACTGCCTGATCATCCTTCAGCCAACCACGATGAGTGAAAGTCGTGGCAGGAATCCAAGATCAATCCTGACCAAACTTAGGGAACACATCTGGGAGAGCAGAAATTGCAGCTTCACCACTGGGAAGAAGAAACTTGGATTCAGAAGGACCAATAGTGCATGGAGTGATGCAGGGAAAGAGTGACTGTCCTCTCCTATACTGTAAGATACTTGTAAAAAAGGTGTGTAATCCAAAGGCTAAATCTTTCTTTAACTGGCAAATAATGCTCTTATTTTGCTTGATTAAAGACCGGGTAGAAACCTCTAAAGGTGTCTTGAAAAGTGCTAAAGCATGGTCCTATAGTGCCATACCTAGAAAAAATTTATAAGGTAGTATACAGATATATTAAAGATTTTATTAGACATTAGAAAACATGTTTTCCCTGTTAGGGTGGTCAGGCATTAGAAGGGGCTGCCCAGGGCAGTGGTGGAGTCACCATCCCGGGAGGTTTTTAAGAGGTGGGTGATGTGGTTGAGGGGTTACAGTGGCAGTGCTGGGTTGACAGTTGGACTGGATGATCTTAAAGGTCTCTTCCAACCTTGATGATTCCATGATTCTCTGATTCAGTACCTCAGACAGACCGGATCTCACAGCCCAGCTGTTTGGGAAGCAGGGCTCGGAGCTCACGGAGCGAGTCTGAGGAGCCGCAGCGACCTCCATGGAGGGTCCACAGCCTTCCTCCCAGGAGCAGCTCCCAACCCTGCAAGTTTCCTGGGACTGCTTTTGTGTCTCAGGGTCACAGAACTCTGCCCACAGAGCCGGGTCAGGCTCCTGTCCTCCTCAGCTGACAGGGTGTGCCCAGAGCCAAAGCAAAGAGGGGCCCCTGCTTTGATGTGCCTCACCAGAACCCCAGAGAAGTGCATGGAGAGTCTTTCAATAATTAAGAGTTATGGATTTGAAAGCAGAGCTACTAGCACTGCCAAGCTCCACCAAAGTCTTTGAAAAGAACTCTGTCAAAATGCGTTTCTAAGAAGAAATTATGTTATAAATTATTTTTATGGAATGTTCCAATGTTAAGTGAATATTTAGGTTGCAGTTCATGAAAACCTCCCTCTTCTGAAAAAATGTTTTCATTTTTTAGATTTCTCTTTGTCAGCATTTCTAACAGTAAAAATGACAAACTTTCATGGGTAGGTGCCAATGGAGACAGCTGTATTTTATTATTGAATACTTCTGGTGCTTAGTTTGGCACCAGTCCTGTTTATATTGCTAGTAAGATTTCATGCAAGCCTTTGCAAGGTCTTGTGTTTAAACTTAAATGTCTGATATGGTTTGTAATTGATTCCACCCTGTTCCCTCCCTCCTCCTTCTCAGTCCAGTTTGTAAAAGAGAATTTATCACTGTGTGGGGAACACAAACCTTCCAGTGCTGCGGATTCAAAGACAAAAATTCCATAGCAAGATCCTAGAAACCTCTGGTTCTATTATGACTCTCTTCAACTGCTAGGAGAATGTAGTAACCCCTGCTGTTCCTGCCCTCGGATTCTTATTTTTTGGTGTGTATTTTGATTAATTGACTTTGCTCAGGGTTAAATCACACCAACCCATGTGCTTCCCATCTTGGAGCAAAAAATCTACCTATTGGCTGTACCTCCCCGTCCTTTATTTTCCTGTTTGTCTGTGCCCTAGCCTGGGCACACTGGGCAGTTTGCTGAACGCTTGGATGGGAGTCAGTGAGTATCAAAAAGCAGCTTCACAACAATATCCCTTCAACAGGAAGACGGATTTGCTTTGGTGCCTTCCTGAAAAACACCGAATGGCTGAACTTCACTTCTGTGAGGGCTCAAATTACACGAACATGAAGTCACTAAGAGCAGAGGATTTGTTTTATATGAGTGAACTTCAGAAGGCAGCAGAGCAGAGTTTTTTAAAACCCATCCACTGGAGCTCCATAATGATAAACAAGGCAGGTTCATGTGCCTTGGGCTGGTGTGTACAGAGCCAAAGATAACCCAAGGATTAAACACCCACCGGCCGATTTAGCATGTAATGAGCTACTCCTGATGGAAATCAGGGAACTGCAGTTGGCCTTGAGAATCACTTGTCATTGCCAAGAGCTCTGTGATAGCCAGCCTGGTCACACCTCCTTTATCACTGCCATGGCTTGCAGCAGATCCTGCTGGGCCTGAGATGCTCTTTTTGGTGTTTGCCAGTACAGCCAGAATTACAACACCCGTGTCTTTGGCCGTGTCTTCAGGGTTACTGCGGTACAAGAAATGAGTGTGTGCTCTATGTCACAGCATTCTCCTCTTGTCCCCACCAGATCATGCACAGAGTTTCACAATATTTCAAATTCAGCTTTGCTGAATTGGTTTATATCAGAACTGCATCCATGCCTTCAGAACTCATTCTCTATGTGCTGCTAATAAATGTTTTCCAGATTTAAAGATAAAATGGGATATTCACAATCAACTCAGGTTCCCACATCGCTCTGTATTCTGTGGTGGGCCCCTGTTAAAACTGTAAACATACTCCCTTACCTCATTACTCTGAATTTTGTTACAGTGAACTGCATGTGCAGCTTATCTCACCATAACAAATTTCTCTACAGCCATAGCTGGAATGACAATGTGTTTCTGTAGAGGAGGAAAAACTATACAGGGCTTTAAAAGTCAATGTTTCTCTCCCACCCACCATTAAAAAAAAGTGCGTAGAAACTTCCTGTAGGCATAAAACCATGAAGACACTTGCACAGGGTATGATTGTTCTTCAAGGGAAATGAAAGGATCCTCTGTAGATTTCAATACAGAAAGAAGGCTATAATTGCATGTTATGCAGATATCATTCATGACAGAATTACAACAAATATCCAATGCCAGGAACTCAGACGAGGAGCTGTCGCGTTTTGCTAATCCCGCTCTCTTGGGGTGAACAAAAGATGGTGCATCAGTAAATTGGCACCAGAGCTTAATTAGTGCTCTCATTCAGCCTACTAAGTAGGAAGAGATGGCAGAAGAAGTAGATAATATTCAACAAGCAGAGGGGCAGGCAGGCAGATCTGGATTAATAGAAATTGCAGACCTGGAGATCTCTAGAGAGTGCAAAACACAAGCGAAAATTTTATCCAACTTAATCGCAGTAGAATGCGAACCAGAATTCCCATAAGTTCTTTTGCTGCAATGGATATGAAGCCAAATGAACCCAGGTTTCCTCTAACTCTTTGTTTCACCTTCTGCTATGCAGGAAGGGGGGGAAGTGGGGCTCAGGCAATAACTTATCCTGAAACATTTTTGGAGCTAAAGGTCAGGTAGAGTTCCAGGAGAAGTGAGTTCCAGAGGAATGTAACTCTGAGTAAGAATTCCCATGTCCAGCTCCCACTCCCATCCTGATGGGGATGATTAGCTGAAGTTTCCTGATGAATGTAGGTGTATGTAACAAGTCAGGGAGAGGGAAGTGATAGATTAGGTCATTTAGCCCAGTTTAGCAGCACTACGTGGATAGTTCAACCCTGCAGATTTGACACAGAGCTCTTGGGCAGCACGAAGCAAATAACCCAAGATAATGAAGTTCTCTTCCAGCTGGAAGGTGCTTCCCTGCAATTCAGCATTTGTCAAAGGTGCTGGACAGGATTCAAGATTCTCCCCTGGCACGAAAGCTTCACTACAAGTCTGCAGAGAAGCTGATAAGCTCCTTGATTTTAACATCTGAGGAAAATAAAAACATGTCAATTCTTGACTGGGGCAGATAAAACAACCATTTTGCTGGACTGGGATAACATTTCAGACTCTGGGGCTGGAGGTGCATCCAGCAGGACCTTGACATGATGCACATTTTGACAAGAGGCAGGTTTATTGATTGAACACTGGTCAGGCAAATGGAACTTGCTAAGAATTGACTCTGGTAAACAGAGCTTGCTGCAGTGCCAGGCAAGCCTGTGTTACAATCAATTTGATTTTGTTATAATAATAATCTGCATCAGACTTAGCATCCCACTGAACAATCATTGGAGTAACACGGCTCCAGAAACACAAGGGAAAAAGCTCTCTTGGACTTGCTTTGGGGCTCTAGCAGTTTGAAAATATTCCCAAATCATTCATTTTCATTCAATTATTTATCCCTGATTTACACAATTGCCCACCAAAATGATTTTTTACCATATTAATTTGGGCACATGTGACAGCACTTTTCACCTTTCACGCACTTTTCCTCGCTGCCTCCTCTTGCTTCTGAGAGATTTACTGCTCTACCGACACGAGTTTTCCAAATCCACAGCACGCAGCATGGAAGCTGCAAGGGCTCTTAATTCATTTGGCAAAAGCCATTAGGATTTTGTGAGTGTTGCAGCAGTTTAACACCCTTCCCGAGGGAGGCGTTCGGAGGACAAACTGCCACGCGCGGGGTTGTTGTCACCGGCGGATCCTGAACTTGGTGGCACCGAGGGAAAGCTCGTAAAAGCACGCGTCTGGTTTGATTCTTGACTTTGCCACACTTTGTGTGTGACCTTGAGCAGGTTCTGAGGTTCAGTGAGACTGAGGGCAGCTCAGCCACAGATATATCAGATATCTGTGCTGTATATGCACTGTTTACTCGACCCACCTCCAAAACCAACCCAAACGCTGACCCAGCCCCGCTGCAGTGAATCTGCTGTGACAGAAAAGCTCTGAGCTGAATGCAGCTCCAGGGTTAGTTCAGCAACAACTCTCCATAAAACTCCTGGGTCTGGGTCTAAGAAACAACCACAAGTCATCCCAACTGCAGGAGTTTCCCAACCTTGCTAACAAAGCACCTTTGTTTGGAGCATTGGCCAGGTAGAGATGGTGGGTTCATCTGTTACTCAAACCAGTTGATTTTGAGAACCTTTATAATTCCTATGCAGCATTCCTAAATCTTCTGTGCACCCATCAGTGGAAATTCCTGATGACATTTTGCTTTGAATTGTACAAAAAAAAAAAAAAAAAGGTTCCAGAGAAACATGGGAAAATTAGCATTTGCTCCTCAGCCCTCTTCTCAATTTAATCTACCTGGGTACTTTAAACTCTCTAGAGAATGAGAAACAGCACCAAATGGAGCATTAATTCCAGTGCTTGGTGCAAGAAATAAACACACTTCAGTGTTCCTTGCATGCTGAAAGAGCTCTGCATTTTAACTTGTTTGATGCCTAAATTAAGCCCAGCAAAATATTCCTTGGCTTATAAAACTGTATTAATTAAGAAAGTGCCTGATATCCTTTTGATGAGTAGGTTCAAAATGACAGATTTGAAGGGAAAGTTTCATCAGATTTTAGTCCTAACCAGACACTGAAAACTGATTTTTTGAACTGATAGTGGAACCCTCACACTGCCAACATGGACACCAACACAGAAAGGAATCAACAGAGTTTTAATTACATTCCGCAGACTTGGATCACCAGTGCTTTGGGTGCTGAAACATTTTCAGGTCTTGGTGACTGATGTGGAATATTTGAAGTGTGCAAAAATTTTTTCCATAACTTACAAGAGAAACAAGCATTTACTGAAGCTTTATAAAAAGATTTGGTGACGTCCCACCCATTTCTGAAAATTTTCCTGAATGAAGATTGTACTTCGAAGGCTCTCTGAGTCTCCTGTCCACAAAGGTCCTATCTGTGTAAGGTTAAGTGTTTCAAAGAGATGTTCAGTACCAGGGAGGCTGCCTACAGTGTACACAGAAATTTAAATACTCCAAAGCCCTGGGCAAGTGAGAGAGAAACTGCAGCCAGTGCCCCCCCCCCTCATATTTTTCTGAAGCAGGAGAAACAGTCTCATCCAGATTTAGATGGACTTTGTTTTAAAGACATCAGTGTATCAAACGTTTGTAAAAGAATCAGCCACTATCTCGTGGCAAGTTCACCAGACAGAACCCTTAGTTAAATATATGATGTGGTTTCTACCTGCCAGACAGAAGAACACATCACGTTTCATTTTGGATAAATTGCCATTAAAATGGCAGTTCTTTGGGCAGCGATGGAGGCTGTTTGCCAGCGAGACCCCCGGGACCAGATGGGCTCTGCAGTCCCCCCAGGACACGGCAGACGTGTGTCCTCTGAGGGTGTGTGTCCGAGGAAGGCACTGCCAGCACTCCACAGGAAAGCCCACGAGTCAACAGAAAATTTGGTTTCTCACCGTTGCCAGTTCTTTGGACTCTGCAAACACAAATATTCACTGCAGAAAAGAAGTGCATGAAAGAAAGATACTGTGGGTGCTTGGAGCTGTTGCCTCCATGCCACCCACTAGACTAACTCTCAAAAATAGGACTTCAGTAAAGTAATCCCTCCACGTTTCCTTTACACAGTGGTGGTTGGACACTGGGACCCAAATGCCCATTCCTCTTCCAGGGCATTCTGGTTTAAGTTAAAGCCACTTGATGTTAATTTTCAGCCTTAGCAATTACTGAACAATTTCTGTGTTTTATAGAAGTTGCAGCAGGAATATTCCTCTTGGGGTGAATCAATGTCAGCGTGTGCCAAGAAAGGGATTATTTTACAGGAGATAGTTACTTTTCCTTCTTTTTCCTGCCTCATAGAGAGTCATTAATTCCGTGGGTGATTCTAATATTAAGTGTACATGCATGTGGTAGGTGGGTGGCAAAGACAGTTATTGATTATTATATGGACATATCTGCCAGAGCTCATCCCAATGTAATTAGAAATCCATGGCAATGAATACTGGAGTATGCACAAAGCTTAATAGCAGCTTTTGGAATAGCACAGCAGAACAAATACCCATGGAGAAGGAAGATCTCTGCTCACAGAAGGCAGGGTGTGGAACAATCCAGTGGAGTTTGGTTCCTCTTTATGACACACCCATAACTGCTTTTTCATTTGCACAAAACTTTGCTGAGGTTTGGACGTGTGTCATTCCAAATCTCCTCCTTGAGGAATGGTTTAAAAATATAATGGGGCAAATTATATCTATGGCAGTTCCCCCCTGCTTTGACTCAAGAGAAATGAAGACCTACTGCACTGGAAGAAAGGGTTTCAGTGCATGGGACCTCTCTGGGCCAGAGATGATTTTCTGACATCACAGCTCTGGGCTAAATCTGCTTAGAAGGTCCCTGTTTTGTTACAAGTTTCCAAGTCTGCCCATTTCCTTCACTATTGGGAATTACTCATAAATCACCTTGCTGCAATGGAATTAAGAGCCATCAAAAAGCTCAGGAAGGAATTGTTTTGTCATTCCAACACTACACAGGTATATGTTCCCACCTGCACTTTAAATTCTCACTGATTTCAAACCCTGAGGTGAAAACACACCCAGAGAAGAGTTGTGTGAGTGGTGGATACCCTTGGACAGCAGCTTGGATTGTAGCAGCTCTTAAATCTCTCCATCGAAGGGCAAAAAAGAGTCTAAAATGTCTGTTCTTAAAGAACTTGCAGAGTTCTTTATGAAACAGACCCTTTGGCAGAAATTTCTCTTCTACAGAAATTATTTTCTACACAAATCCTCAAAGTTGCTAAATCCTTCTGAGAGCCACTAATGAACTCCAATATCTACTGCTTTTGGCAGATGTTCAGGGCACTGAGGATCTCACAAGGATTTTACCTTGACTCTCACTAGAATGGAGCATCTAATTGAAGCAAACCCAAATTAATTTGCTGTGCTGCAGCCTGTGCAGCTGCCATCTCGTGAGAGAGGGTCGAGACTCCCAAAGAAAAGCTGGGAATGCAGCACTGGGCTATCCTCAGGACACATACCATGGTCAGGCAGGGGCACAAACAGCAAGATCTTAAAATGCTTAAATGATTAGTAAATATCCAAGCACGTGCAGTGACCATGAACCTCAGAGCTGACATTCCAATGAACTTGGAATTGGAATCTGAAGGACAGAACTGAGCACAGTGAGATTTGCACTGGATAAAACTCTGGCAACCATGCTATTGAATTCTATAATATCCAGCAGTGGAGAACTCTGGAAATCCAGGTGAACCTCTGTAGTCACAAGTTTAAAATGGGGCATCTGCTCTGCTAAATCTACTTTCTAAAACTTCAGCATTCATATTTTAAAATAGCAAATTCTACTTGTCTCTGTCACTTGTAAAGTGGATGCTGTTACCCACCACAAAACATCCATCTTTGGATGGAAAATTGCTTTTCCACATTATTTTTTGGGAAAGCCTGTCCATTGGATTCCCATTTAAAAACAAATAGGGAAATGAAAGTGGCAAATGTTTTTATTTTCCACACTTTCATTAAAAAGGAAAAGCTATATTTTTACAGCAAATATACATATATATAACAGCTTCACTGAAAGAAAGTAAGTTGTCTTGAAAAAAATAAAAAAAGCATGACTAGCTGCTGTGCTAGTAAAATGTTCTGAAATCCATGGAGACAGAGCCATATCCTGACAGGCTCCTTCCCACTCTGTGTCATGAAGGAGACCCTGAGCATGAGCGAGGCCAGGAGTATCTATCAGAAAATTACAAATGGCTACATGTGCAATTTTAATTAATGAACTGGTGACCTGAAAATGTAGATTTCAGGAAACACCAGCTGGTAAAACTCTGTACAACAAACTGAGGCCAAGCAACTGGAAAATCACTGACAGCACAGTGTCTTAGTGGCAGCTCTGGAAAGAAATCCAGGAACTTTAAAATGAAGCACGAAAGCAAATGTTTCAATGAAAAAGTATGATATGAACACCTTTGTTATCAGTATTTCTCTTGTAGGAAATATTCTTTTGTTGCTACACTAAGTTTAATTGCATTAGTAACAGTGTAAGGAGTCTCTTCCAAGCAGTTGAAAACAATAATGAGTTCAGGCTGATCCAAGTCTTTACAGAGAAGGGAAGTGAGCCTGAGAAGAGCAATATTAGTGCTGTGTCAACACTAATATCAGAGTCACAGGATCGTTTAGGTTGGAAAAGACCCTTAAAATGATCAAGTCCAACCATTCCCCAGCATGACCAAGGCCACCACTGCCCCATGTCCCCAAGTGCCACGTCCACACGGCTTTTACATCCCTCCAGGGATGGGGATCCACTGCTGCCCTCTTACAATTTCCTGGTCTCTCATTTTTACACTCACACACACTGTTATTTTTGAGCAGATCAATTTTAAATGTGAGTGCAATGTATTAAACTTAAAAGTGGAGTTTAAATTATTAAAATGCTTTCTATTAGCTGCGAGCAGCCCGTTCAAGCGAGCGAATTCACGTGCTGAAGCACATTTCTGTCGAGTTGAGCTGTTTAGCAAATGCCTTCCCTGCAGGTCTAGAGAAGCCAGAAGCATGGAAGAATATGTAAAATTTGGGATAGACTGAACTCCATGGTTCTAATAGGGGTGCAACACTGAATTTGAGATTCATCTTGGACCCAGGATTCCACTCGGTCTAAACAAACCAGCAGCTGCGTGGCTTTGCTTTGGTTTTGCCCTTATCACAGTGGGAAAATACAGCTGGTAAAGAAAAAAATAACTAAAAATCCTTTCTAAGTATTTACAGAAAGGTAAATTCCAAGAATTATTAAAGAGGTGGCACCAGAGGCAAACAGACTCCAAAGCAGGGAAGAAGAAAAACCCCACAAGCAGCAGATCATTCCATCCTCTGTCAGTGCATAATAAACACTGTGGTATTCCAGCCTATAATTCACCAGATTCAATATTAGGTCATTTAAGAATCCCTGTGTGACACAAAGAGAAAAACAAGTTAGCAGCACAAATGTAATGATAAATTTTATATGTAGCAAAGACTTCTGCCTGTTCAAGTCTTCGGAAGCCCCCTGAATGCAGATTTTTTTTATTCTGATTTTTGTTTTCTTTTTAGTCCACAATTGACTCAGTGTTCCTGATGACTTGAAATGAAGTTGTCAAAGGGAATGAATGTCACTTATGAGGAGGTTTCACTGCCAATGGGCCTTAAACCAGCAGCAACACTGTCCTGCAGAAATGAATTAAATTAGTACTTTTTGTATCAGCACAGGCCGCCAATATATAAAAATAAACAGAAAAGCATGGAGTTAAAATGTCATTTACAGCAGCACAAAGACTGCTCCAGTCCCAGCAGCTGGGACAAATGCTACTTGCTGTGCAGTCTGTACAAGAATGAATAGAAAAATTCCCAAACAAAAAAACTTTGTAGAATTTTGATATATTTTTCTAATGGCTATTGATAGTTTCTTGCCTTCTGCTTTCTGTTCCCTGCCTCAGCTAGATCTTCTCCTGCCCAGCAGTCAGACAACTGGCTCAATTCCAGGTTCGAGCCCAGAACAGGGATCCTGGATGGTCACTGCATTCCCTGCTCCCGAACATAAACCCCTGGAATACAGGAATTCAGCACAACAGGGACTTTCTCTGCCTCCTGTGCTAAGGGAGCTGTTGGAGGGGGATCATGAGCAGCAGCAAACTTGGCCTTGAGCTCCCCAAAAACGACCCAGTTCAGCTGTGTGGGCTGTGCTGAAGGGCAGAAGGAAGGGAAGCTTTGCAGGCTCTGACACTTCTACAGACTCCCACTGGGAAAAACTTCTCAATATTGAACTTTTAACAATACAATCATGCAATTATTAACACTACTTACTAATACTGCCATGAGTAGATATTATACTTACTCACAGGCAGCATAAGGTACACGAATACTCCTTCTCTTTGACTCAACATTCCCCGTTTCTGCTCTGAATTCTCCCTCCTGAGATCATATCAGCCACTCATCCATGCAACTTTATGATGCTGATGAAAGTGTAGTCCCTGATTCCAACTTAAATTTCAGTTTGCTTTTTCAGGGGAGCCCCTCATTCCCAGAAGCAGGCTTGCTTTCATTTATGATCTGTACCCTGTGCTATAAAATAAACACCAGGATGATGGAGAGCTGCTTTTCTAGGTCAAATAATTGTAGAAGAGTCAGGGAGAGCCTGGAAGGGAAATGCCTGTTCAATCAAGAAAGTTCACTAATGATTTCTAAAACGTCTTAATTGCTTCAGCACAATCTACAAGCATCCCTTTCATGCCTCAGACAGGACAAATAATTCAGTCTAATATTTCAGAATTAGCAACTTGCTGAAGTAACCAGACTATAATCTTCCTAGTCATGGGTTAGAATTTTTGAGGTCTCATCAGCACACCACAGCTTCTTTCTTTAAGTGTTTTGTGTAACTGCAGGCTTATCTTCAAAGAGCAGATGTATGAACTATCATTTTTGATTAAAGCCATCCAGCCAGAATTAAAAAAAAAAAAAATCATCTGTTCACTGCAGTCAGAATCATCTATTTTAAATACATTTACATATTCCCTTAGCTGTCCAACTATTTTTTTCCCCACTTTCCCTTCTTTTTGCAGCTTGGACTCCTGCCACATTTATATTTTGTACTAACTACTCAGGGTCCTAATTAGCAGAAATGGGATGTCAGCAGGGTACCAGCCAGCACGGGAGGGGTTTTGCTTCGTTGGGAAGATGTGCAGCATGTGGCATGGATCAAAATCCTTGCATCCCATGCAGAGAACAGCATGAGGTGAATTGCAGAGCAAGGTAGATGGGAGAATTTGGGTATCTGGGAAATTTGTGAATTGACAAAAGGTACCAATTCGCATGTTTGAGCTGTAGACAAAATGAAGGGGGATTTGCCAGCAATAAGGCAAATTGATTCAAAGTTTAGTGTACGAGCATGTAGCACACTAAAAAATAACCTGCAGTTCTGTCTCAGACAAGGCCCCCAACAATGTTGAGGGAGCTGATGTGGCAGCACATCAACCAGCAGCAAATGGCCAGGACAGAGATGGATCTCACACCACACCCCCTTCGGACCATCTCCCACTGAATCCTGCCCCAGGACTCCACCACAGGGAAAGCACAGCTCAGGGGGAGATGGAAGATATCCCCTAATCTGGATGTCTGTGGAAGAGAACTGGGTGTCAGTGCCATGAACTGCAAGAAGGGAGAGAAAATGATGAGAAAATTACGTGTCCTTCCCAGACCCAAAGTCAGCAGTGCAGAGCTTTGGGTGTTTCTGGCTCGTCTGTCTGTCCCTCCATTAACAACCACACAAGATGCAACCGGGGAGGTAAGAACTGCCAAAGCCAGGGGGTTTGGGAGGTCAGGGTGAGCTAAGAAATGATTCTTCTTGAATTTTATATCCCTTGCAGCTCTGGTTCTTTCCACTGGAATAGCAAGGAGGATTTCAGTTCTGCAGTGGACAGGGAATCCTCTGAAGAGCAGATAAAATTTTCGGTACATAATGAACCAGAATGGACGATGTCAGGGGCAGGGGTATTTTTCATGTCTTTTAATACATATAAAAATATACATATATATATATAAATATATGTGTAAATTTCTTGTTTATAACTAGCCTTCCAGTTTAAAGTCTGTCCCATTACCAGAATTTGGGTTATTTCTATTTTCTGCTGGTTTGTGACTCTTCACATCTGCTCAGCACACCCTGCCCAGCTCCCGAAGGCTCAGGGGCCTCCTTTGGTTGATGTTCCAGGGCAGAAGTGGCACAATCAGTGCCTTGCACCAGCCCCAGCATCTCACCAAGAGCTTCCTGCAGCATTTCTACTTCAGCTGTGCTCTCAGAAGAGCATCTGGTCTTGCAGGAGCAGCTCTGAGAGGTTATGTCAGTGGTTAATTGCCTTCATAGTACATGAGTAGATTCTGATTTTCGCAGTTGGTCAGAGGCACTAAAAGGCTGTTTTTTCAATAGTTTAAGTGGAAGATATTTGTCAAAATATCCAGACTCAGTGGAAAACTGAGCGGTTTTTCCCACTGGTCAGACTGATGGCTTTGGTGCAATTTGCTCATACACACTGTCAAAGGGAAATATAATCCTTGGAATTACAAGTATGGTCCTTTGAAGTTACAAATGTGGTGCTGTCGGTGACTTTCTAGAGGAATGCTGAGCATTGCTCACCAATGAAACATGAGTTATGATAATGGGTGGTAATGATAATTCTTCATATGCTAACTATATATCCAGTATTAAAATCTTATCTAAGCACTGGAAGGCATTAAGAGGTGTCAGACTGCCTTTAGTCTGTGGTGAGGTCTGTTTTTACTGTAGATACAAGAGGAAAAGGAAGACAAGACAGGAATCTATGACAATAAACAGTAAAAATAGAGATTTTTTTTTTCTTTCCTTTTTGAACAGTTTTGGTTTTGTTTTAAATTCTCTCACTTTCATTTTTCTCTTTTTTGCTCTTTAACTTCAGAGTTTATGAAGTGACAGAGGTTAGAGTGGCACTGAAAAGAGAAAGGAACTACAAAGTACCTTCTACTCACTCTTCCTTTGTTTTTAGGGACAAAAATCAGTGAGAGAACAGAAGCAAAACTCAAACCAGAACAAATACCAAAACCTTGAGATTTCTGAATATGAATAAAAACCTCAAAAATCAAAGAATTAGAGGAAACTTTGCAGTTTTGAACATAGGACCCTTTTCCCAGCGTTATGTGTAAAAGTGCCACAAGTGCTATTCCATCTTTTCAGGCTGGACCGTCCTTGGCTCCAAACTGCCAGAACTCCAGGAGGGAGGTGTCACATCCGAGCAGGGCTCACAGTTAGACTGAGTTCAGAGGGGTGGGGAATCACTCACATGGGTCAGAACTACGAAGGGAAGATATTAATGAACACGTGGAAGCCACGGGGTTTTAGTTAAAAATTCCGAAAGACATTAATTCCAAGATTTCTCTACCTGAAGCACAGACATTACTCGGCAGAAAGGATTGATTTGATCCAGTTGTGCTGGGCCTGCTTCATCACTTCTCCCTGGTGTAGTGCTGGCAGGATATTGTTATCCCCAACCCCAGAATTCCAGGTGATGAGGGTGGTGATGGAACACTGCTCTGCATCTGCTGTATTTACATCCTGTACCAACTCCAACTGGTTGCAAAAATAACAATACAGGTACCTAAAAAGAACAGGTTCTGTGGTCTTTTATTACTTTCTTTCTAATGACTGTGGCACACAGTAAAAGGAGTGTGTTATAAAGATTTCTCTAACTAACCACGAATATTCTGATCAATTCAGAGCTCCTGGGCCATTGTTTTTATCAGCCCAGTGGAAGGCAGCTCCCAGTACTGCACATTCCCACCACCCTCCCTGTTTCCCAAGCACTTGGATACTACTATGCTGTCACTACTCTGCACTCCAGCAAAGCTGAACTCTCTTGTGACTTTCTCCATGGAAAAGTTGGTCTGTGGCAGGGGAAACAAGTCTCTGGCAGTGTGGGATAACCCTGTGAGCAACTAAAGAGCTACAGAGAGTAAAAGACACAAAGCCAAGCGGAGAGAGGCTGCACGTGGCAGGGGCAGAGGGTCTCCTCTGGGGTAGGGATCAAAGCTGACCATGGAAAAGCACCAGGACAGTGACAACACTGTTGGTGCTCCACAGGTTCTGAAGGGCCAGCTGGGGACTGATGGACTGGAAGTTCTCAGAGCAGTGAAACATTGGCCTCAGTGCAAGAGGTGAGGCCCTGACCAGAAGGTGGGCGAGAAGAATTTGCTATGGATTAGCAACTCCAGCATAAACTGTCTTTTTGGAATAATTCCTTGATGGTGACTGTTTTTTCCAGGAAAAAGAAATCCTTGGGTTCTGCTCCAGGAGGGCACAATGAGTCAAGAGCACAGGCACCGTATTGTGGAAGAGTAAGGTGTTTTACACCCCTGATGCAAACCAGAACAAGTTAAATGGACATCTTGGAGGAAGTTTTGGTGTCTGCAGAGCTGATCTCATCCAAGGGCTCTGTCTCGTGCCCCAGGGTATGAATAACTCCCATTAATAACTCACTGATGTACTTTATCCTGCAGGGAGACAGGACCCTGCAGCATCCCCAGCACCGTTATGTGCACTGGTATGACAGGGGCCATGGGACAAGGTGAGCAAGGTAAAGGCTGACTCTGGAAGTTGTTGTTCCCCTAAACCATTGCACAAAACTGTTTTACCAATAGGTTACATCCAGAATTATCTGTATATTTTCACTCTGTACCTTAAGGATCTGTCTAATTAGCCCAACACAATGTCAGCACATTAACTACACTCCAGCAGACTGAAAGTATTTATTACTGAGAGAACTCCTACCAGAAACCTTGGAATTTTTACAATACATTTTTGTCCATACTTTTTGGAGCAATAATAATGTAATACCACATTCCCTCCCCAAATAGCTGCAGGGTCCCTTTTAATGAATAGGAACAAACAAACTATCCAGCTAAGCCCAGAAACATGACCCCTATCAAAAGCAGAATCAAACAATACCCTGAAACAATCTACATATACAAAGAACAAACTTTTCTTGTTCTTCCAAAGATTAACTCAGCAGGTATTTGGCATTCAAAAAATTCTATGACAACAGAAATGATTCTGTGTTTGAAGAGGTTTTCTTTAACATTATTGTTGCAATTATTTGGGAAAAGAAAAGTTTCAGAAAACAATTTTGAAATATTAATCTAGGTAACATTCTGTACAGCCAGTACTCCTGTGCTCCACTCAATAAAGTCTGTTATGTTTTTTATGCACAACTTTTTTCAAATCTCCTGGCCATCCACTCCCAGCTCCTGCTCAACATTTATTGCTCAGTCAACAATGGTGGCATTTTCCATTTCTCCATGGAATAGTATCTGACCCCTGTACTGGGCATGGAAGAAACGTACCCCGAGCTCACAGAGGAAAGGCCACAGTCAAATGTCAGTGCTGGGCCCAGGAGGAGACACTGAGATGCCTGTTTGTCCCACACTGAACACCATAGTCTGCGATCCTTCAGTCAAGCCCAGACAGGAATGACTCAGAAAACACCTACACCATCTTTTCACAGGTCCATTTGTTTCATGGGAGTGAAGTTTGGAAAGAAAACAGAGCACCTGGCAATAAGGTGTTGAGGTGATGCTCCCCTCTCCCCCTCCACACCGGCTGTTCTCCCCGCCCTGCAGACTGCCAGGATCCCAGAGCCAGGGCCAGCACTGCTCCAGCCACCACAGGAACCCAGAGCACTGGGGGAAGGCAACTCTCCCTGCTCTGTGTCAGAAAAATACTCCCAGCAGAAGCTCCTGAAAGCAAGAAACCTCTCTGGGCTGCACATCTCGCTCAGTAGAATTGAAATTATCTATTGAGACTGTCAGTGCCCTTTGGCAGGGATTGTCTGACATTAGTGTGGAGCACAGGGTGCTCTGATCTCCTATAGGATATTGATGTACCACCACAAATCAAGAAATGCCACATGTGCACGACAGAATTTATAGATCCCGCTGCTGCTTGTGGTGTCTGTGACCTTTAGGTTTAAGCACAGGCAGCTCCGTGTGCTGGCTATTGCTCTGCTCCTGGTCACCCGCATTTGTAAGCTCATGTTTAGAAGCACTAAAACCAGTGGAAACAGAGGCCAACCCCTCCCAGCTCTCTGTTAGGAGACTGGAGGAGTACAAAGAAATCAGCACTGAACCTTGAAAGGAATACATGTTGTTTGTGCAGACTGTCCGTGCTGGTGTCTCCTCAGCGCTCCCATAGCAAAGGGTAACATTCCTTTAGTCACTATTATGGGAGGAGTTGGGATGGCAATGAAAATATTAAATAACCTGGTCATTTCTCTCAGAGCTGGAGCTTCAAAGCAAATATCTGGAATTTTCCAACTTTCTATTAATGGAAAATGCAGCCTCCACGTCAATAGTTTCCAACAGAAGGATTTGATTTGGCTTTTTTTATTATTATTTTCACTAGGAAACCTGAAATGACACTGCTCATCTCAGCTCAGATCCAAATGATCTCAGCACTTCCTCTGAGAGGACCTTCATCTGTTCGTGGGCATGAGGCAACTGCTCCCATTCCCTTCACCACTTCCACCCATCGGAGCTTGGGGTTTTTAATTCTGCTGGGAAGCCTACACTGGTCAGGGGTGCTCTGGAAAGGGAATGAGTAACAGGATGAATGTGTCTTCAGCTTGAGTTGGGGGGCTTATTCCAGAGAGGATTTATTGATTTGAAACAAGTCCAAACGTGAGTCACTGTGCAGAAATGCTACACGGAGATTCTCGCTTGCAATCTCGCAAAGTGCTGAGGGCCCTCGAGTGTTGCAAATAAAATTGGAGCGAGTTCATTCGGCGCAGTCCTGATGAGAAATCGCCGGGGGGTTTTCCAGCTGCCGAGGGCACCTGACCCCGCTCCCGGGGAGGCGGAGGATGCCCCGAGCCGTGGGCTGGGGAGCACTGCCGCCTCCCGACAGCTCCGCTCCCTGCACGGGGAGCCAGCCGGGGACAGAGGGGCCAGGGTCATCCTCAGTCTACGGGGGTGACTGCAGAGTGGCAATAGGAGCTCACCACTTAAACTATGAGTTTGTGTTTTTTACCACCTGCTTGAAAAGAAAAGTGCTCAGTCACAGGGTTTGCAGCTGCTTTGGGGATTTCCTCAGCACAGGAGCAACAGGCACAGCTACCCCAGCCCTACCCCCTCCCCACAGCCCCACACAGCACTGCCCCAGCACCAGGAGCATCCTTTTTCCAGAGCCACAAGCCAGGGGCTGCCGTGTGTTGACAGGGGTTTGGACACCCTGGGGAACAGGGAATACATAATTCCTCATGGACAAGACTGAGCAGCCCTTCAGTCACACAGGTAAGTGTCCTGCTCTGACCTGCAGCCCCCAGCCAGGGAAACAGATGTGGTTTAAAACTGTTTGCTGCCGATTTTGAACCCAGCTTTGCCTTCTCCCCGTGTCATCAGCCCGGGCTGTGCATTGTTCAGCTCTGTGGCTCTGAACTGCTGCAGGGAGGGATGGAGCTGCAGTTCAGCTCGAGCACTGAACACAGAGGCCTTGCTGTTCCTGAGCACTGAAGGTGAGAGGGTAACTAATTTTTGCTGGCTGATTTTCTTTCCATTCCCAGCCCCTAATTATTTCTCTGCCTTGGTTGCTGTTAGACTGCACTTGATTAGGCTCTTGGAAAGGGCAGGCAAAGAAACACACACAAGGAAGGATCTTCCTCTGAAATCTGCAGGTGATGCATTTCCTGATTATTGCTGCAGTATTGCACAGGTTCTTGTTACTTTATACACAGATGCAAAGACTGCTCTGGATGTTGAAAATATTCAGCATCTCCTTCAGTTCTGGAAGGATAGAATCTGCTTTTTCCCTTTAGTTACCAGGGCACACTACTAAACATATGTCTTTTTCTCATCAACATGGGGAGCTTTTGTGTTGGTTCCAGTGCCCAATTGTCCGGTGTGATTAGAACTGCCAAAAACAATAACCCAGGAAATTTCATTTTCCACAATATTTTAGCGCTGTCTGACTTGGTGGAATCCCAGCAGTGAGCTGTGAGCAATGATATATGAAGTGAAAAATGCTCACCCTCCCTCCCAAGCCTCTCTGCACAGAATTCCTGCTCACAATCCATACTGAGGTCATGGGCTGTGCTGTCTGAGCTCCAAAGGAGATGCTCCCTGCCTGTTTGCCAGAGCGTTTTGATACCACTGTGGCCTGATAGAAAGCAAATTACCATCTCAGGAGAAGTTCTCCCTATTGCCAGTATTACTTTCAGATCAAAGCTTCCCATGAGATAATAGAAAAAGACTGGCTTGAGGCCCAGGGTTCAGGATAACTTGCCTTAAATTTGTATTTGCTTAGTTCACGTTACAAGGAAATATTTCTGTGCCTCCTCACAGCGTATTATGTAGAGCAGCCCTGAAAACAGCCTCAAATGCCATATTGCAGGGGAAGTAGATGGGAACAGGACACAAGGCAGTTGGCTGAGGTGGGATCTATAGGGAGTGATCCTTCCCAAAGCTGCTCAGGTGGAAAGAATGACCAACCATAGCAAGGCAGGCAGGGAGAGCTCGGAATGAGCCACAACAGGTTTTCTTCCATGGCTTTTACAGCTTTTCACTGCTCAGATGCCATTCCTGCATCCAGAGGTTAGGATATAATGGGATGTGCAGATGCAGAGATATTTTCCCTTTTTTTTGACTGACTGATTTGAAGAATAGGAGCCACAGGCTCCGTGCCATAAATGGGAAAGGCAATTCTTCAAGCTTTCATGAGAACTTGCTTCAACTATTAGTTTCAGCATAAAATGTTGGCTATATTTGTGTTTACAGAAGAAAAAGTTGGGTAAAAACTTTCCAACAACTATAGAGACTCTGAAAAGTTTTTCTGTTCCCCTTCCCTCCTTCTCCCCCCCCCCCCAGCATGGCTCAATTTGCTAAATATGCTGTGGGTTTATTTTTTACTCTTGAAATCACACAAGAAGGTCACAAATTAAACTGCTCTTCCCATATGGAATTAAGCAAAAGCAGATTAGTACTTAAAGTAGAGATTCTCAGAGGGGTCTTCTCTAGATCTTAATGGATTATTATTTTAATATTTGAAGTTTACTCAGTATCCAGTTTAGCTGAAAAGTAGTCACAGACCTCACAGTGTTTTCAAATTTCCCTGTGCTTTTTATTTCACTTCTTTTAGGACAGCACAATCCTGTTTATTCAAAGGTCATTGTGCTGAAAGCAATATCTGCAGATAACAAGAAATACTGAAGACAGTCACAGAAGGTAGAAAAAATATGAGTTCCATAACCCTTCACCTCTATTCGGTTTTGGTCTGTCTATTGGTTTTGCAGATGAAAACAAAGGAAATTCTATTGTCTTGAGGTGGCCTGTGCAAAATAAATCAAATTTAATTCTTGGTTCCCTCTCCTTCTCAAAAAAACACACTAAATTCTGCAAGAAGACTTTGGGTTTTGTTAACCCTTCCATGGCTTGTGTATGTTCAGCGAGCTCAGTCTCCACCTTCTAGTCACATAAAAATGTCCAATATTGACACATGGTAAGTGAGAGCCAGTTAACACTGTGGGGAGGCAGAAACATCCTCCCAAGGTACACTACAGGAAAGAAGCAAATTTATATCCTCTCAAATGTTTTGATTCAAAACAAGATGAGCCACAGAAAACAACTGATGTATTAAAAAACTCCTCCAGGATCCATTCTATGGCAAACATGGAACACTCGGAACATGTGAGTCTGCAGAGTCCCAACTTCTGCTGCTCAAGGCTGTTCCAGGAGTAATTAATGTCCAAAGGACACCACTGTCCAAGGCCACAGGAATTAGCCAGTGGAGTCAACCTGTTGGCATCACTTCTCTTTCAGAGCAATACTACCCCCAGCATGGCATGGCCTGAGGGCAGCCACCAGCTCCCACACTGCTGGGCAAAGAGGGAGCACGGAAATCAGGTGGGTCAGTGGGACACGAGGTGACCGTCAACGTCCGGCTGCCTTAGTCAGGACTTTTCGGCTCATGGAAGAAGTTTCAGGAATAGGGCAGATGAGGTGGCCACACCAACCAACAGTGGCCTTGCTGGGAAGGATCTGTGATCTCCCTTGGCTTGTGCAGATATAGGCATAGATATATATCAGATTGTATCTTTTCTGGGATTGTTCCCTTCTCACGGCCTGTAAATGTGACGTAATACCCTTGGAACAGAATCATCCCGAGAATAAACGTCTCCTGTAAAGAAAACTGTCTATCCCTTCAGAGGGAATAGTGTAGATTTACAGACTGAGCACGCTGGGAAACTTTTTCCACTCATTACACCAAGGAAAACGTTTCAAGAGAAGTAAAATCTCGGCAAGCGCTGAGCTTGGAAGGCAGAACGCAGGAAGCTGACATGTGCAGCCAATTCTGCAGGAGGAAACTAGACATTAATATCTTCAGACTGGAATCTGGGGCCCACAGCTGATAACGGAGAACTCAACACTCTTGGTAACCTGTAGCTTTCCAATGGAAGCCAGAATCTCCTGTATGGAATTTAAGCAGAACAAAAGCTGTTCCACTGCCAAGAAACATGTGCAGATTGACCATAACCAGCACCAGGCTCTGGAGGCAGCTTTTTCCTCTGGGTGTGTCTGTCTCACAGTCTCCTCTAAAATCTTCAGGTACTTCAGGATTTCCTTTGAGCCACCTGCCCCCCAGGCAGGGCTGCAGAGAGGACACCCTGCAGAGGAGGTGCCACTCTTCCTCTCTGACCAAGGACTGATCTTAACCACTTCTGTCTCAGATCAGCTCCCAAACAAATCCCTACTGCAACCTGCATTTTTTTTCCATTAAGCCTTTGTCAAATGAGAACAACATCGATTTTCTAGGAAAGAGTCTGCTTTCCTTAAACATTTTTGTTATTTCATCACAAAGCAAAGAAACAAGGTCCAAAGAAAGTGAATTATTTTGTGTTCTTTGGCAATTTTTCAGCCAAAATAATTCAAAAGGTTTGGCAGGTTTTGACCTTACAAGAGAAGTCTCATTTTTCCATGTAAAGGAAACCCTTTTCCCAGGTGTTGCTAAACTCATCAGTTAAGTAGCAAATAATTCAGCTGTAAAAGGATAACCAGGGAAAATGTGGGTCTGTTGCTGACTGGGGAAAGTGAGGAAGGACATGGAACATACCAAGATATTCACTGCCTTTCAAACCCTGGCATCTCCCATTTTTAGCTTGAGACTCACAAGAAGCTTTCTGCAATTCTGTAACCCTGCCAGACCCCTGCCTCTTTCTTTCATTTGCTCTCTCCCCCTCCTCCTTCCTTCCTTTTCCCACCCACATATTATTTAGTCAGAATGTGACCTAATTACAGTTTGTGCTTATCTGAATGCCCTGCACTCCACCACGGCAGTTAAGGGGGTATCTGAATGAGGATGGACAAAGGATCTTGCTGGAGAGGGAAAGAGGGATTGTTGCACTTGTTGGAGTAATGAGCAGAATCCCCAGGCAGTACCTCCTTGAGACTTGGATCTAAGGCTGTCACTGCAGGTCTGGAGCTCAGGTTATTGTTTCAGGCAAAGCCAGTCTCTCCTCTGTTAAACTCAGCTGGGTTTTTCCCTGGCCTAATCTTGCCCACACTGAAGCAAGGGGTGATTTTGCTGGAAGCACAGCCGTGCCCTTTGTTGCTCACCATAATGACAGTGTTTGCTGTGCTTCTGGCCAAGATGCTGAGGAGACACCAGAGAATTTTTTTGTTCTCCCTGTAGTCTCACAGAACAAGTTTTACTTTTCTCTTTTTTTACGAGAAAGAAGCAGAGCACAACCCCGGAAAGTGGAGGGAGAAACAAAGCAATCTCTGTGAGCCTCTGGCACGTAGGAGCAAAAGAGAGGAAATGGGAGGTTAAGAAGGGCAGAGCATCTGCTCACACTGTGCTTGCTCTCTCCTTCCAAACATCAAGCTCTAGAAGGCCAGAGCACCAGTTCTGACTGTGAATATCTTGGCTTGTGTCAGGTGCTCTTCCTGCACCCACCTGACTTCAGCTGGATTTTTGCCACTGACTTCCTTGGAAGTAGCATCATGCATCAAAACCTGCACTGGTTTAGTCTTACTATTTAAGGATTAATAAAAATGATCCCTAGGACCAACTGGAGAAAATGAACTGAGGAAAACATGAGTGTAATGTGCTGTCTAACGTGTTTTCCAGCAGCTGGCCCCCAGCAAGCAGCTAAAGGTCTGAGCCCTTCACTCAGTAGCCAAGGGTGCTGTGCTGGTGGGAAGTCCTGGCCATCACCAAACCCTACAGCAGCCTTGTCATCAGCCCTCTGGAACTCCTGCCAGGTAGGGAAACACCTGCATTTGCACAAAACCTTATTTGTCACATGGGTCACGTGAATAACCAAGAAAGCACGTCCGTGCTGCATTCACCTCGTGGATCACTCCCCTCATCCAGACCCTGCACGTCTGGGACAGCGTTATCCTTACATGTGAAATACTGCTCAGTGAAAGAATCCCGAGAGCTTTTCACCTCATGGAAATTTAAGGAAACATGAACTGCCCAGAGGAATTTCAGTTTGGAGTCCTGTGGTGCACCAGAAAGCTGAGTGCACAGAGCTGGAAAAAGTTAAAGAGCAGTTGGAGATGATACAACTGAAACTCATCCCACAGGAAAAAGGGCAACAGAGGCCAATGGGAATAAGTGAGGATGTGAAGATTAGCACCAGCAAAATGTAGAAGTCTTTCAAACATAAACAGTCTGGGAAAGAGGCAGAGTAGGGAGAGCTTGTCTTAAAAAAAAACCACAACCCAAGGCTAGAGCAAGTTAAAAGAACAGTTAGAAGAGGAAAACAGATAGAAAACAGATAAATAACAGGCCTGTATTGTGCAAAAGCTCTATTTTTGCAAGCTAAGGGTAAGAGAGAATGGTTTGTGTGCAAAATAAAAGAGGTGGGGAGGAAAATTAGGAAAAACTGTGAAACATTTCCCTCAGAAACACAGGAGACCCCTGTCAGCCTAAGAGGGAGTGACCTCAGGAGGCCTCCAAGGACAGACCAGTGTCACCTTGTTCTTGTCTTTACAGCACAGGAGGACCCAGAGTGCTCATGTATCTCCCCCGGCATGGCAGCAGCACAGTGGGGAGATGCACAGAACCCCCCCTGGGAGGAGAGCCCGGGTGACCCGTTATCCCACCACGGCTCTGGGAATTCCCAGTGGGTAAAAGCAGGAGAGCCTCAGGCCTGACCTGGCCATCAAAGCTGTTCCTGAAGAGATGGGAAACATCTGCGTGGTAGAGACAGTAGTTTACAGGGATATCTGCCCGGATGCAATTTGAGACATATTAAATGCTGTTTGTCAGGTTTAGTGTGACAGTCTAATCTATTATGTGAGTCAGGATGGCTTTATTGGTGAAAGATGACTTGGCTGTAGAAAGCTTGGGAGTTTCCATCTCCACAGCTGCCATGACAAAATGGGAGAAATGCAGTAGACAGGAAATAATAAGGGCTCAATTCTGCCTTCTCTGATATTTATGCAGTTGAGCTGAAATCCGCAGACTCTTTGTATCCCGTAAAATGTTTGGGGTTTTTCCCCCAGTAATCCTTCCATAGGCTGACATGGAGTTACCTCTCTCATCCCAATGAAGTGCGAGGAGAACTTTGTTCACTGATCTGTTATGAACATGTAAACAAGAGAAGAATTTGGCTGGTGGCCTTTTTGAAGGCATTTTGTATTACACTTTATTGGAAAGAATCATGAGTTGAAGAGAATTATTATGCTTTAGGGAATTAAGTCTTTCAACACACAAGTGTTGTCTAAGAAACTGGAATTAACTGCAGCACAAAGTCTTTATGGCCAGAAGGGGTATGTCCCAGCCACCCTCAGCCACAGCATCTGTGCTGGGGCTTTACAGGCTCTTGAAGTCTGTGGGAAGGTTCCCACTGACGTCACTGAGTTTTGGATCCCTTCCAACAGACATCTTTTACCTTTCCAGCTAGGTAAAATCAGGAAAAGTTTTGCATTCCATGAATTCTCACAGATTGCATAAAGTGACACCACAAATCCTGAGATAACCTCATCTGTTATCAAAGGTTATTAAAGGGGTTGCAGAGATACCCCTTCAGAACAGGTTAAATGAGAATAGGAAATGAAGATGTTTGTCTCTGCTGACAGCACTGGCACTGCAGATTTGAAGACAGGAACAACAGCATCAGGGATGTTCTGGTCTTTTAGGAGAATGAGATACAAAACCGAAAGTGCTGCTTTCCTGGGACAATGATCTAAACCAGAAAGGGTTTGTTAAATTAATCAGCCATTCAACATGATGGTCAAGAGAGGGACATTTAGAAGGCTATAATATGAAAATATTTGAAACTGTCTGTCCAGTCTATGGCAGTTATAAAATCAAGAAATAAGAAGGATGTGATAAGAATGAGACAGAAAAGGAAGCTGGGGAATAATTTGGTTGCCATTTACAAGGTTCTGATTCACTCTTCTGGAGTAGATCCTTGCACAGTGAGACAATCCAGGGAGATGTTCTCTGTGTTTTGTCATGTGCCATTTATAGAACACAGGAGATGGTGGTTAAGCTCCTAGAAATGCCAGCACATGGAATCACTTGTCATGAGCTGAACCATCGTCCTTCTTCTCTCCACCTTGGCTTGCAGTGGAGAGCAAACAGAAAATACAGTGAACAGAGTGACTTTCCTCAGCCTCGGGAAGGAAGCAGAAGGTGCTGGATTAAACAAACATCTGCCCTGGAGAAGAGCAAACAATGTGCTTGTCTAGTAAACTGAGCAAACAGGGCTTGGAAGTCAGAGAGAGGGGAGGATGAGACAGAGGAAGCCAAGATGACCATTTTGCCAAATGACTTCTTTTCATGCCCCAGCAGTCACTGCTGTAATTATGAGGCTCTCTGGGGAGCTGAGCAGACTCAATCTTCATTGCTTTAGAACATTGCCAGTAAGATACAAAAATTGCTAACACAGTGAAAACATTCATATGCAATGGAGTTTGGTTTTTTGTTTGTTTGGTTGGGTTTTTTAACCAGCAAAATGTCTATTATGCAAAAGAAAAAAATCCACTGTACATTCTTTCCTCTCACAGATTTCATGCACATCAAAAGGGCCAAATTAGCAATGGCAGGAACTGATGCTGGGTGTTCATTCAAAGCAAGGCACAGGCATTGACAGGGCATCTTCTCCCGCTGCCACAACTCCACCCTGCCAGGAATGGCACCTCAGAGATCAGTAGATCAGTGACTCCTCAGGGACCTCCAGGCGAGGTCACAGTAAGTGTCGGTGTGTGAGCAAAAGACTGGGAGGGACACTGAGGACACCTCACCACTAGAAATGGGTTAGAGACCATTATTGCAAGAAGCCTTGAGACCAGGAACACTTGATCACACATTCTGTGCTCGTGTGGGACCCCCAGTTAAGGAATTACACACACACACAGAATCTGAAAGGTCTGCCCAGGGCTGCATTAGCTGTGTTCTCTGCCAGGGCTGTGGCACCTCAGGCAGGTTTGCACCTTCGTAAGATGGTGGAGAGAGCAGCCCCTCACTCTCCACCCTGGAGAGGTTCCTTCTCCCTTGACCTTTGATGGATACAGACTGAATAGATTACTCAGGATAAACCCTCAGCCAGGGACCTGTTTCAGAGCAGGGCAGGCTCTCGGTGCTCAGAGAAACCGAATTCCCCCAGCCCTTCCCTCTCTTCTTCAAAACCACTTCTGTGTTGGGTCACAGCTTCTTCTCTTCTGTCTTCAACTTTCGTGAGAATTTGTGCCTTATTTTGTACCAAGGAGCTCTAAATATGGATGTTTAAATCAGTTTTCAGCCCTGAACCTCGGCTCTCAATAGATGGTGGCAAGTGCTGAACATATGGCTCCCATGTGCCATGTTCCTGATCCCTGCACAGCTCCATATAAGGTGCAGTTTGAGACAGAACATTCATTCACGGGTGGCAAGAAGCAACCACTGACCCCACAGACACTGAAGGAAAGAAACTAAACTTGGAATTTCCTGCTTTTATTAAATTTTCTCCCCTTTCCTTTTTTTTTTTTTCTTTTTGCCTCGCAATTATTTTTCCACCACTCTTCTATTAGAACAACGTTTCTTTTCCTATGTAAAAAGCAAGGCTGGGCCTTCAGTCATTGCCCTTGTTCTTCAGGAGACAGGAATGTGTGCATTTTACTGAGACAATGAAATCAGTTAACTATCAAAATGTGTGTAAGGCTTTTCCCAAGCCTTTTCCCAGCACCTTCAGTGCTGACAATAACCCAACAGCCACTTCCTTTGACTCCCATGACTCCCAGAGCTTTTGTAGTCATTTGGATGTCACACTTCAACAATTTAAATTTATGAGATGTAGGGGTTTATTTCTTGGCTCCCTTGCTTCAGGAAACCTGTGCAGGCACTGAGAGAAGAACAAAATTTGCAACTTTGCTGGGGAAAAAGAAGCAGCACGATAAACTAGTGGCTGATTTAAGATATTCCAGTCACACAGCCTTTGGTGGAGCAGACCCAGTGCATGACAACAAAAGGAGAATTTCATTTTGTTTTTGAAATGCTGTTATTACATTCAGGAAATTTGCAAAGGCACCTTGACAGAAAATGATCAAATATCTGAACTTCCAGTGCAACAACATTTACTTAGTAAATGACATTTTAATGCAGAAAGTCAAATTTGCATACTAATTAAAATTTTTCTTTAAAACATTTAGACTTTTTGGCCTTCCCACCTACCCACAGTGACAGAGATTAAAAGATTTTTTTATTAAGTCCTGTCAAACAAAACACACTTTTGTAAAGTGCTACAGTACAAAGTATCACTTTTAACCTATTTTCCAGTCAGTCAGAATTGAGGCAGTGGAAGCATTTCCAAATGCTCCTTGATCTCAGAAATCAGAAAGGCAGAGACAGGGGGAAAACTCACTAAATTTATACACTGGGGGGAAACAGCTTCAGGTACTGCATGCTGGGGAATAAAATAAAAAGACATTACACCTGTAAAACTACCCTGGTGCTTTTCTAAGAGATTTATAGAGGTGCTGCAAGTCAGAGTAACACTTCAGCAGGGCTAGAGGGTGATGTGGGTAAAGCAGGCAATAAATAGTGTCAGGTGGCAGAATGAGGATGGAACATCAGAGTGGAGCAGGGGGAAGAGCTGAGCAGCTCCCTCAGCCTCTGCTCTTCCCAAGCAGGGTACTGTGAGTAAAGCAGGAGGAGGAGCAGGAGGAATGCAGCCAGCCTGCAGCCTTGGTTTGAGGTTGCCTTTCTTTAAAAAATCAACCACTGAAGCCAAATTCCTCCTATAATAATTTCCTGGCCAAGCAGTTTCTTACAGTGAAATGAGCATTTATCTTTTAGTGGAAACAACAATATTTCAGGAGGATCAAGACAAACTTGTTGCACCATTTTTTCCAATCTCCTCTTTGTATGTGCCTGTTACCAGCAATAACTTCCTAAGATGTGGCCTCCCACAAACCACGAGGATCACTACAAACAGACAAGCAATTCTCCTGAGCTTCAGTTGTTTTTCACTCTTCTGTGAAGCCAAGAACTGAACGCTTTGCCTCTGTTCTGCGTGACACGACAACTTCGACGCTCTTCAAAGCTGTTTTCTTTGAGGATTTATATTAATTTCTGTGTATGATCAGAGTTGTTCTCTGTGTGAGCAAGACCAGGTTTACACCAAGTACTGGGCTGCTCTGGAAAGGCTCAGAGACAGCACAGGGCACAGTGTGCCACACAGAGGGCGAGGACCACGGCTCCAGTGGGCTATGACACAGGACAGAGGGAAGGCCCTGCTCTGTGCCTGTGTGGCTCCTCTGCCTGGTGTCAGCTCCACCCCAGGGACTGGATGTGTCCCTGGGCTCAGCCCCACAACACACACAGGGGGTTCAGTGCCCACGTGGCCTCCCCGGCTCCCACAGCCACCCCACTGCACTCGTGTTTCGCTGCAGTGAGAGGAAGTTTTACATCTCACAGGTTCCCTCTGTAGTAAAAATGTGCCTGTAACATGTTCCTGTACCAGTTTGGGAATTTTGCAGGCTCTGCTGATGGGACAATTTCAAAGACACCTGGGAGGCAGATCCTACAAATGCTGAAAAGCTGCAAACATTTAACCACTGGACTATTACGTGAACATCAGGCAGGACCCAGCACACCGTGTGCATCCCAGAGCTGCACAGACTGACTTCCCTGGACCTTCAGGATAAAATGATGATCCTATTGTCTTTTTTCCCACGGACATTTAAGCCACCTTTTACTGCTCTGCTCTGAGGGTTTCCCCACACAAATGGTGTCTTGCAGTGGTACAAACAGGGCAGCTCCCACCACATGAGATTAATGACCTCCTGGGGAAGAACAGAACTAACCAGCCAGCCAGGGCCAACTTCTGTCACCACTTAAACTCCTCTTTTCGTCCCATGTCTTATACCTGGGTTATGTGCAGAAAAAAGGGCCATTCTAGATCTGGAATAGGAGTAATTTCTGATTCCCACCCCTACCAAACAGCCTGGCCTTTGCACCACCATCCTCTGCACAAACACCTCAAGCAGGTGTTCTTAGAGAAAGGGAAAATTCTACACAACATAAGGCACTTTGCAATTTGTGTAAGGGCTTCCACAAAAGGAGTTCCAGTGACACAAATAATTCATTGAAAGTTATAACTCTGAAGGCAAATTATACCCACAGAATGTACCATCACAACCCAGTCCTTAGCTCAAAACACAAACCAGTTCTCTGCTGGTGCTCCTTCTTTGCTGCAGCTCGAGCTCTTGACCAACAGACTGGGCTTTGTCTCCCCGGAATGAGGAGTAACCAATGGCTTTCTTTAATGTCTTTTTCTGCAAAGTTCTAAATATTCCATTTAAAGGGCCAATAATCTGCACATCCTGAAAAATGCTCCAATAGTTTCACTTGAAACCCTTACTCTGCCTGGTTTTTCCCTTCTTTCTTCTTCCTATGGATCCAGAGCTCTGACAGGATACTTCCAACACAAGCACCTGTTTTGCCATTTTCCTTCCACACAGCTCAGCAGCTCATTGGAAGTAGTTATTCCTTTGCTCTTCCTCTCTCTCCTCCTTATTTCCACCCTACAAATTTAACAAAGCAATATCCTCCACCCTTTGGGGACAGTTTTCTGTCTGCAGGGGACTGTAACAACTTGTTTATTTTAACCCTTTAAACCCCAACATTTTCTCACGATGTTCTGGCACATCTTCAGCTGCAAGGAGAGCAGGAGCAACAATGGAAACAGGGGAAAATGGAAAACTCTCATTTTCCTCTTTGAGAAAGAGCCCCTTTAAAACAGAGGGAGAGAGGAACTTTGCAAATGCTCCCAAAATGTTGGTACTTTATTTCCAGGCAGGGCAATGTTTGTAACTTTGCTGTCTCCTGAGGGGACTCCAACATCAAGATCAGAGAGTCTGATGATCAGCTGCAGCAGGGCTTGTACAACCCCAGGGCCCCAAATCTTAATTATATCTGCAACTGTTTACAGCTTATAATTATTGATGTTAATTTACTGAGGGATGTCACACTTCTAGCCTCAAGTTATGGTTTTGGCACGTTAATCCATTTGCACACAGACTATTGCTTCTGATTGTACAGACTGAAATTAAAAGGTATTTTTCATTTTAATTTCATTTGATTTTGCCATGTTCTATATGATTTTTTTTTTTAAAAAGTAATTTGACTATTTCTAGCAATGTCATAAATATTGTTTAAATAAAGCTCAGCCTCCCACAAGCTTCCCACTGCCCCAAGAGCAACAGGATGTCGGAGGCTGTGAAGGACAGCAGAGCAACCCACACTTTCCTAAGGTCCTAAATTCAGTGAAATGATGACCATCTGACAGCAAAACCAAATCATGAAGTTAATATTGCTGAGCTTTATTGCCCAAGAGCTCTGTCCTGCCAGTACTCACTGCACTCTCAATGTAAACTGGAGCATTTACAGAAGTTTTAATGGGATCAATATTAATTATTTGTAGGCCATAGCTTTGCAATATTATGATACCTTTTTGTGGCTAAGAACTCAGAATAGGAGGAGCCAGAGATACTTTTTTTTTCTCTACTCAGTTTTAGGTTTAATCTTGTCCAGTGAAAAAAGTTCCCTTTCTCCTCTGACTCCCTACCTTCTCCAGTTAATAAATGTGTATTAATATCAATTGATATTATTTTTTCAGAAGTAATTCATTAAAGCTTCAGCTTACATGTACATAGTTCTAATTCATGCCTTCTCCTAGATCATGTCCTTAAAAAAGGACAGTTACAACTCAAATAGTTATTTAAAAAAAAAAAAAGACCAAACAAAAAACAACAGGAAAACATGCAATAACTTAAAGAAATCTCCCTGATAACTCAAGTGAAATCCAAGATCTTGAACAAGCAATCCCATCTTCCTCCATAAGTGGATACCACAATTTGAGATACTCTGACTGAAAAAAAACCCTCAGTAAAACCAGTGCTCTGGGACCAGAATTTTATTTGTTGCTGCTGCTTCATCATCCTGAGGCCAAACCCTTTCTCTGTTCCTGCTCCCAGATGTGACAGCAGAGGAGTTTGTACAAATACCACACAGGAGGAAGGAATATTCTTCTAGAAGGAATTCTAATTTTTCAGGTCCTCTGGGAGCCCATGACGTGTCTGAGCTGCTTCAGCCAGTTCCACACATCAATCCAGGGGGAAGAACAACATTCCTGATGGTTCTGCTCCCAAACACTCATCAGAGAAACCCCCATATAGAGCTCCTACTCTTATAGGGTATAATATAGGGCTCCTACTCTTATAGGGTATAATATAGGGCTCCTACTCTTATAGGGTATAATATAGGGCTCCTACTCTTATAGGGTATAATATAGGGCTCCTGCTCTTATAGGGTATAATATAGGGCTCCTACTCTTATAGGGTATAATATAGGGCTCCTACTCTTATAGGGTATAATATAGGGCTCCTACTCTTATAGGGTATAATATAGGGCTCCTACTCTAAAATCACAGCAATTCTCTGCAGGAAACCAGCTGAGTAAGAAGAAGGATAATGTTCATAAACCAAGGTATTGAATACAAGTCAAAGGAAATATTCCTGCCACATAGAAGCAGTGGAGAGCACAAGCTTATTGCACACTCCTGCTTCTCTTATCAGCTAATTCTAAGCTGATGTGATAGTAATGCAAGGCACAGGAGAGGGCAGACAACGGCAGGGGAATGTGGGGGCTTTTTATCCTGTCTGGAGGATTAGAGAATCTCAGTGCTAAGAGGTTTTTTATCTGGCAGTACTCACAGCTGAAGACATAAGATATCTCTAGAGCAGGCAAAACAAAGCTATCCTTAAGAATATGGCACTGGGCCTGTCCTGCCTACCCCAGCAGCAGAGACGTTTCACTGTGTGCTCATGGAGTCATTAGAAAGCCCACCTAACTTTGAATCAGAGTTTGGAACAGCAAATTCATTTATTCTGTGCCCCTTTTTTGTTTGCACCATGACAAAGCCAATCAGCAATAGATTCTCATCAAGTTTTTTTAAGCCTGATTTTCCTTGCTAGTGGAATCCTGAGTTGTGGCAGTCGGTGTATCCAGAACAGCTCCCTCACATGGAGGCACAGATGGAGACGTGTCTGCATTGCATCAACTTCATCTCTCTGACTTCTCACAATGCTACAGGAACAGTTTATTCCATAATATAATATTCCATGATACTTGGCACTTGCTCAAGCAGCAGCTTTGTCATTCCCAGGTGTTGGTGGACTGTGAAGCCCTCTGAGCTGGGGATTCTGGGGGTCACTGAGGGGTGAACTGAGGCACAAATCAGTTCCATGGTTCAACCTGTGGTCATTAGGAAGGATTGGAAGTGAATCTGGGACTCAGAGCTGTCATGCTTTTATCTTTCATGCCAGGAATCTTTCCACCGAGGAACAGGCCCACGGAAGAGGAGAAGGAAGGGGAACATGCAGAAGTGCAGCCTGCAAAAATGGTAAGAAATGTGGATTTCTGTAGCATTCAGCACTACCCTGAGCCTGCAAAGGCAAATGGGACCATTACCACTGACTCCAGCAGAAAAACATGTGGCTCAGTGCTGAGTGATTTTGAAAATGCTGCTTTGACATTTTAGGCCTGAAACTAGACATTTTCCCTGACATTATGAAACACAGCGAGGTAATATTACAAATAAGTGTAAAAAATAAATCCAACTTGGAAAACATAAATGACCTTTCCAAGCCTGAAATCATGTAATAATAACAGGCCTGACCCATTACTGAGGTTTTATTGTTTGAGCTTCACTTATGTTTTTGCCTTTCTCCCTTGGATAAAGTGAACAGTTGGGGACTGAAATCCCAGAACAAGTGCATGCCTATTTACCAACAAAATGAAAAATGTCTGGAAATACTTCCAAATATCTAATCTGCTGGGGGGGTGGACAGCATACAAAGGCAAGAGCCCAAACCCTCTCACCCTGCTTCCTCCAGGGTTTGCCTGCATTGTTTGCTTCACACAGCCCGTTTCTAATGAATCCAATAATCAGCTGGAACTTGAACCTGCTCTGCCATCTCTCCCTGTGCTTTCAGTTCCAAGAAAACTGAAGCAAATTATATTTTTCTTAAAAAAGCCATAATAATACTAATGTTTACATCTGGTTCCAAAACCAGTTTTGAGCTCTAGTCAAAACAGAGATGAAATTTAATACACACAAGGTTCAACTTTTTGGGAACTCGGAATGTTTGCTTGGTTGATTTTTCAAATGTTTTTTTCTAAGAGCTTTTCTGTCTTATCTTACTCTATCTGTTCTTAGGTCTTTAACTAATCTTGAACTCTGCAGACAGTTCCCCCAGTGTGCTCCCACATTTCCCAGCTGTGTGGATGGCTGGGTAGGACTATCCTGGTTCAGCCTGGTGAGGCAGAATGTGCCTGCTGAGACCAACAGGTCTGATCTGCTCCCCAGGCTGGGAATGGGTAGATGTGCTTCCATCTGCTTTTCCCTCCATGGAGACCCTCTGGATCTCCTTCTGTCTCAGTTGCCAAGTTCTGTCAACTCCGTTGGAATTTTGTACGTTTGAAAACCCTCCTCTTTGGCCATTTTTCCTTGATAATGGCAAAGAGATTAATAAATTAATTGGAGAGGACAGATCTGACAGACTGGCAGACAGGCAGACATCCTCATTTCCTTAGGAAACAAGGCTGACAAACGAACACACTCCCTAGAGGACTTGACAGCAGTGACTTAGGTACAGTTGCACAGAGCTACCTTTAATTGAATACTGTTGGATTACATTCCATTTTTCCTCTTGTCCTGACCTGCTCATGGAGTAAATAGAGCCATCTGCCAAAGCCATGGCTCCTGAATTAGAGAAGTGCCCCTTCCCCCTGGGACAGCAAAGTAGGCCAGCGAGTCACCAGGGCTTTCTGCAGCTCAAATTATTATTCAGGTTTCCACACTGCAGGAGCAAGGGATCTGTATGGAGCTGAACAATCTGGCAGGAAATGTAGCTAAATCACAGAAACACACTGGCTGAGAACCACGGGTATCTCACATAGTGAGTTTAAAGTGACATTTGCAGATTAAAGTTTGTCATTCCCCTTCCCAGCCCAAAACTGTTTCTATTCACTGGATGCACTTCTCACCTTAGACAGAGCAAACTGTTTGCATTGGATCCCCAGCCAAGCAGAGAAGTTAAAAGTCCTCAGCCATAGGCAGCCAAACAGCATCCTGCCTGTTGTTTGAACTCCACATGAACAGGAAAGCAGTTGTTTATCATTAGAGCACATGGTGTGCTTTTTTCCCTTAGTTTTTGTCAATAAAAAGTATTTTTATTTTTACAAGAAGTCCTACAAGCAGAACACTTTATATTTCTCCAACTGCTGTCTCTAATGAAGAAGGTTTGTATTTCCAACAACAACCCTCTTTATGGCGAAACAGAAAACATTTTCCTAGAAAATATCTTCTCATGGTTGAGAGTTTCTTGTTAAAAGTGTTTTTTCTATAATGTCTGCTGGTAACTGTGGTTTGGCATTTTGGCAAAGAAAAGGAGGACTGAAGGCTGTTCAAAGCCTCCAGGAATTCCTGTGATGATCTTGAGGGCTCAGAGCAAGAGGCAAACCCAGTCTTATTCTAGCTGGGAGAGAAGGGGGTGTTGAACAATTAAGCAGCCACATCTCACACAGGTTAATGCCAACAGGAGAGATCAGGCACTGCCCCATTGCTCAGGAAATCCACACCTCGGAAGCAACTTCCCAACTCCATTTCAGCCCTGACGTGGACCAACTTAAAATAACAGATTAAATAGAGATTCAGTTTTTAAAAAGCTTTAAATAAAATTTTAAATAAAGATTCAGTCTGTCAACCCATCTCACCCTCCTTTTATCACTTGAAAAAGCCATTCTTCGGAAAAAAAAAATCAAACAAGAAATGTCTTCCCCCAAGGAAATATTCCTTTGCCATGATGATCCCCCTGTCTTCTCCTACAGTTGTGTCAGACTGTGGGAGGCCCTGGCAGGAGAGACCAAAGAGGAATAATCCAGCAGAAAGCTCTTTGCAAGCTCCCTGGATGCCAGGCTGCCCACACAAACTGGCCATGCACGCCCATCTCTGCCTTTTAAGAACAGCAAACCCTTGATGGATGTCACTGATGCCTCCACAGGGACTGTCTGGGCACCTTCTCCCTGCACAATGATCCTGCCATATTATTCCAGGATGCCGTGGGAGCATCTGGGAAATGATCCCAGCTCCCTGCTCAGATGGACTGTGTGCCCACGTGCAGGGGAGGTTCCGACTGGAACACTGGAGGTGTTGGCAGCATTTATTGTCTCTGGTGAGCAGAGGGTGCTTGGACAGGGAATTCTCCAGCTCGGAGCCCTCCAGGTCCTGCAGCCCCACGGTAATGCTGGAAGAGCTGAGTTACCCATTTCTGGAATCCAGGATTCATGAGGACTTACTACAAATCAGTTCTGCTAAACCAGTATGAAGGGCTGAGACACCATTAAATCAATATAAACTTAGGTTATATCAATTTAAATCTAATTCAGTGGGATCAAATCGAAACCAGTCTAAAATAATCCTTTGCTAAAACACAGTAAGAGTGGCTTTCTATAAACTCATTTAACCAAAACTAGTTGCAAACTAATGTAAGGTATGGTTCTGACACATGGAGGAAAAAACCTGCTGTGAACACCACAAACAGCTACTGAGTGTTCACACCAGGACTCCGAGGAGAGACACTTCTGGAAATGAGATGTGTTCAGGAAAGCTTCACATTCTGTGTTTTGTTTTCAATCCAGATGCAGAAAGGACCAAAGATTTTCCAGATCAAATCCACCAGTTCCCCACCATTTCTGAGAGGTTTCTGAAAATTCTGTGCAGTGATTTGCTCCAAGACTTCACAGACATTTTGATTAAAAAATTAAAAATTCTTAAACAGTAAAGCAGCATTTTTCAGTTCAGGAGCAAAGCAAGGACATCGAAAAATGAGTCTCTAAAGCAGAATGAGCCATGATCCACCAAGGCACTATTTCAAAAGTGAGGGAACTGCCCACCTCCAATCCCACCTGCCCTCAGGACACTCAGAAAAGTGTCTGAAAAACTATGGCAAGAACATCAGAAAACAAACCATTTAGGCAGCAAAGTCTGAAGCTGGAATGAACACAAATATTACAAGTTCCTTGAACATGAGGCGCTTTTTGTCTTTCCTGTTTGAGTCGGCAAAGCACCTAATGGGGTGTGAGAAACACAAGGGCAGGCAATTATTTTCCTCTGTTCTGCAAGCTGGGTAAAAGAAACGTCACGTCTGGTTGCAAGTTTGGGGCTGCAAGGTCTGAAATCTGCCCCCTCAGAGCCCAGACAGGCAGGGATTGCCAGGCCCTGCCACTCCTGGAGGAGCCGGCACATCCAGAGCCCTTCTCCTCGCAGAAGGGACCCGCTTTCCCGCGGGCACACGCAAACAGGGTCTCAGGCCTCGACCACACAACAAGGGAGCACATCTGGAATCTGCAAGGACTGATTTTTTCCTCTTTCTGGCTGGAGAAGTCTTAGGAAACATTTCAGGAATCGGGTTCTTTGAATCACGTATCAGGATCTTCGGTTTCGGGACAAGTAAAGCAAAATTCCCAGTCTACCAGAAAATCAGCCTACGACAATATTGCTGAGTTTTACAAGAACAACATAATAAAAGACAAGATTGACTTATGTGAGAGTGCCAATAGCTAAAATAGATAATGTTCACTTGTTGAGTTTGGTTTTATTTTGAGATAAATTGTCAGATTTCATTTCTCATCAATCCAGAATTATGGTCCAGTCCTCTAAGGCAGACACAGAGACACAGAAAGAAAAAAAAAATCCCCCATTATCAATAAGGATTAGAAAAAAAATTACTTTTTTCTCATTTCTGTAAAGTCCTTTAACCCATTCTGGTTAGATAAGGAAGTCTAAAATATTAATTATAATGAAATATAATTCCAGTGGTTCGAAGTTAGTAAAGCTAAATTTATATGCTAGGATTTTCAGCTAAGAAATATCAGATTAGTTTAACTTTCCTGTCTCCTTGGGATCTGTTTTCATGCTACCCAGGACAACCTTATCTCTCCAGCCATATTCAGTGTAAGTTATTCTAACTTACCTCATCCTAACCAGGTAATTATCTTACAGATCCTTGTTTCTGAGAAATAATAAAATAAATGATTTGCTTCCCACTAACCCACCCACTCAGAAGCAGTGTCTTGTCATGTTTTGCTCGATAAAGCACATGTGGTCCTTTCAAACAGTCTGATTTGACATCTCGAAGAGATTAAAAGTCATATCAAAAAGCTATCTGTTGAGTGACAACATAAGTACTTATTTAATAAGTATATTAAATACATATGCATGGGGATATACTGTACATGCAAGGGTTTAAATATATACCCCAGTTAACTGCCATATGGATATGTTGTTGTGGAAAAAAATATTTATAAAATGTTTTTTCCAAATGTTTAATCTACAGCAGATGCGCCTTGCATTCATCTGTTTGGCTTGGCATTCACTGCAGGGAGATCTTATTAATCATACAGACCTCCTGTAGGAGAGGAAACAGCGGCTATTATGGGATTCATCTGTTTATGACTAAACAGAAAAGAGGATCTTCATCAAATGAGAGATCCCTTTCTGGAATGTGGAAGGCTGGGAGGAAGCCACATGCCGCCTCCCATCTCCCAGCAGTGCACCCTTTCTCCTCCTCTTTGTGTCGCAGGAACAAAGCAAGGCCGGGTGGATCCGGGCAAGGAATGGGGAACAGAGGAGCAGGAACTCCCGGGATGCACCTGGAGAAATGCAGATTTCATTGGCTCCCTTTCCATGCTAAGGTTGTGGAAGTTGTTTCCCCTGACCCGTTTGTTGTTCCATTATGTTTGGAAAGTTCTACAGAAGGGTTTATGGGAGGTGCTTTGAAGTCTAATCTTGCTCTCCACACCTGCTGTCCCCACCTCTGATCACTGCTGCACATGGGAAGTCAGTGCCAACGTTTACAACAAAAATCTTATGACAGAATCTTCTTATTCTTCACTTTTGTGGGTTCTGTTGTGCTGAAGGGAGTAGCTGTAGCTGACCTTTTGGAGTGGGCAGAGAAGAAGCAGTGAAAACCAATGAGGAAAAAGAATTAATGGAATTCTACTGAGAGGAGAAGGTCAAGTATCCCATGGGATGAATGGAAACCAAAAAGGAGGCAGCGCATCCCAGGCCTTCAAAGGGTCTGCTTGGAAACACAGGAAAGCATAACTGAAGTAAATGTAAAATGTGATTTCTGTTTTCCCCAGCACCTCTGCTGCCCAGCTGCCCCTAATACCTGCAGGGGAGTGTGATTGCAAACTCTATTTGGGGCTGTAGCCAAATGACCAACTAGTCCCTGGATTTTCCCTCATTATCACCAGGTTATTATCCCTTTTTAAAGATATCTTTAGATCAGTCCAATAAAAGTCCTGACTTTCAGCTCAACTGCACATCCACCCCCTGTGTCCTGACTTACAGTGCCCATCTTTTCTCTCCGATCCCCTCCCACGTTTTGCCCCAGATGTTCACACAGTGACTTCCATGTGAACAAACTTTCCTGTCCTCAGTGTGAAATTTGGTCTCAACACTGGCAGTTTACCAGTCTACACTACAGCACATTTCCAAAAAGGATAATCCTAAACCCCTTTTGATACAAAGAGCAGGGAGTGTTTTAACAACAACCCTGGGACAGTAACGAAGGATGTCAAGTAACATGCCAAGAGCAGGGAATCTGCCTTCCACAGACATGACAGGGCAAATCTCTTGTAGCACTGCAGTGTGCACATCTCTTAGACTTATATCAGAACAATTCTTTCCCAGAATCCTTTTGGATGTGAGTGAAAACTCTAATGAGGCTCTTAGAAGACGGACTCATCAACAGAAACTGTCATGACATGCCAGCTGTCATTCCTAAGATGCTCAACCTGTTCAAGATGGAAATTAGAGCTTCCACAGTAGCATTAGCTTTTCCAGGGATTTACCCTTGGCTCTGAAGTTGGAATATTTTGACAGGGAGCATAAGAAGAAAGAACCCCAGTAACCAAACACGGGTGCTCGGGCAGGTCACCCTCACGTGATCCCCCCTCAATCTCAGACTCACACAACACGTACACTAAAAAGCAGATATTAAATGTCTACATGTGTTTTACACAAAAAGAAATCAAACTGACAAGTTCTTTGAAATGCTGAAGGTTCTCACAAGTGCCAGCATCAAACAGGATTTAACCAAGGTTCCCATGGTACTTTCCTCTCCACATCTTTCTTGTGGATACCTTTCTCTCTATATCCATGAAACACCAGAACTGTCCCAACATGGGACTTGTTTTTTTGACAATTGTCCATTCTTAGTGGGAAAAACACTGCTAAGGGAGGTTTAAAAGTTATTTTTTCAGTCACATCACAGGGCACTGGGAAGAGAATTTAATTGCTGTTCTCCTGGCCTCTTGTAGTCCTTGGCTGTTCCACAGTTTCAGTGACTGAGAGTTAAGCCTCATCTCCTGATTCCCAGCCCAGTGCCCTACTCCAGTTAACACTCTGCTTGGAAAGGTTTAGAGAAGAACTTCTGTCAGTTTGGATCAAAGTTCACAGGCAAAACAGTTTGTGAGAAATAGCAGTGGAATCTTACCCCGACCATGATTGTTTTTAAATCTGAGTGTCCTACATAACATCCTGTAATGTCAAATGTGAAAGTCCTGTGTTGAAAAAATGTGAAAGTCAGGAGTGACTAAAGTCTTGCAAAACATTACACCGCAGAGAAATAAATTAAAAACCTTTCTTCAGTGCTGACAGTATCTGCTGAGCTCCAGAAAGGCATAAGCACTCCTACAGACCCAAACAACCAAAGGCAAAGCATTTCCACGCTGCTTTGGATATCAGATTCCAGCTGAGGATTGTATCACTCACGAGGCTAAACTGGAAGGACCTATGGAAGGACCCACAAAATCAGCCATGTGAAGGGAATGGGCATTGTATCCCCAAAACCTTCACTCCTTCTGAAAGGATTTTCTAGTTGACACACTCTTGCCTAAATTCCAGGCCAAAACCAGCACAACTTGTCATCTGCATTTCTGAATTATTAAGGCTTGTTTTAAAATGCATCATAAGTGGGCCAGATATCCCTTAAATACAACTCAGTGCTTTAAACTGAGCTCAATGAATTTGCACCAATTTATATTATCTGAGCATCTGTCCCACTGAAACCAGATTTCCTTACTCAGTTTTCCTGCTTTAAACCCTAATCTGCCTCTCTCTAAAAGCACATCTTATATAGCCTATATTAACTAGATCAAATCAGCTTAATTAGCTGTGTAATGTTAATTCAAGTTCATGCAGCCTCCTCTGTTTAAAGTGGGTACAATATTTTACAGTATCTGAGAAATGGCTCAGCTTCACGAACTGAGGGAAGAAAAACTCTTTGAAAAGAATCAAGGGACAACTCTTGAATCCAGATTGCAGCTTCACCCAAAGAACATCTGCACACAAATCCTCCTCCAAGGCAAGTGCTGCACAACAAGCAATTCACCAACAAAAGAATTCCAGTAGTATTTGAAATCCTCTTCTGGCTCCTGCAGTGGAAATGTGTGTTCTCTGCACAGCAGAGAGCTCAGAGCCCCCCCAGCTGGGTTTGGCTGGGCAAGCTCTGAACCTGTGGCTGTGCCTGTTCTCTACAGTCCAGCTTGTCACTTGTTGGTGTCTCTGTCTCCACCTGCCATCCCTGGAACCTTGCTGGAACACACAAATGCTGTTCCTGGGTGTCAGGAAGCCTGGATATGCTTGGAAGCACGGCACCCTTTCAGGTTCATTTCCTAAAACACATTAATGGCTTTTTTTCAGACATTTGATATACACATTTTACTAAAGATGGTTAAAACTACCCCCCATATTTAGACCACTTGTGTCTTTTCTAATTTGTTCACATTCATGTATTGTAACCCTATATATCATACACAGCATTTAATGCCACATTTTGAACTGCAGGAAGCAAATCAGCCTCAGCTCTGTTTTTCATGGTTCAGACATGTCTGAAATATAATGAGAGCAGGGATTTGTCTGCCCTGATTTAATTACTACAATCCAGATAACTCTGTCAATCAATTTTTCTCCTTGTGACTCCTGGCAGGGTGAAAAATGCCTTCATTATGAGGACTGATCATTAGTGGATGTGAAGTTGAGAAGATGATGAAGATGAGTTGTCGGCTCTGGCAGAGAATTGACCCATCAGTGTCATTAAGTGAACTCTGGCAAGCCCAGCAATTCCCAGGGGGCAAATCATTGGATTCCTCAGGAGCAAAGGTTTGTGTCTGTCTACACCAAAGCACTTTGAAAAGTACACACATGCAGTTTGCAGCAATCTGATGGATAACTAAACAATTACCCAGGCAATAACTGATTCGTCCTTCCCTTTCCAGAACAGAAACAACTTTCAAGGTACCATATTTTAGATTCCATTTTATGTGACAGTTTAAATAACACTCAGTTACATCCATTGCCCTTTCAACTCCACGTAACAAAAGTTCAGCTCAGAGCGGCATCAACCTCCCAGAGCCCAAATGCTCTTTATTTCCAACATAAATTGCTAATCTAAGTCCTTTTCCTTGGGAGTATTGAAGGACAAGACTGAGACACTCCAAGCACTACGTTAGGGTGGGGTTTTTCATCACTGTTGTTCATCCAGCAGCAAAGGCACAAACTAGAACACCTCACTATACAACAGCCTGAGTTACAAGCAATTCAATGACAAACGAGCATTATGTGCTCAATGTTTTTTTCTAAATTATGCTTTAATTGCAAATGGTAATTTCATATAATTGACTAATTAATCATTAGAAAAATAAAAATAAGATAGATGCAACAATTACAATGCCAAAAAATTGCTAACAGAGCTACTGACACAGAGAAAATTCTGCTGGAATCAAGGATATACCCAAAAGACCCACAGACAACTTTGGTGACCAAACCAAGAGCCAGGGTGGGTGTGAAGGTTACAGGCACAGTGGTGCTTTTAGAATAAGAGGTGAATAAGGCTGGCTGAGGGTTTCAGACCCCCTGGACCTTAGTCCAGCCCCTGCAGCTGCAGCTTTGAGACTGCAGAGCTGGGCAGTTGCAGTCAGCAGAGCAGCTGCCCTGGCTGTGTCACACAAACTGAGCCCCTCCACAGCAGCAGCGTCTGATCCTGAGAACCATCCCACCCAAACACCCCTGCACTGTATTTCCTCTGGAGCACTGCAAATATTAACTGAGTTGATTTGATTGCAAGGACTTGGATTTCTAGCACAGGCTCCAAACTCTGGGTTGAAGGGAACCTAAACATAGAAGTGTGCAAGTAGGGTAAGTTGAAACATGGAAGCAACCTTTGGGTACAGAAGGGAACACAGCTTTGTGCATTCTTGTTATTAAAGTTGTTGAATGAGATCTTAAAACTGAGCAAGAAGAGAAGGTGTTACTTTGATGGGAAGGGTGCTGGCTGAGCTAATTGACTGAGCAGTGAGGCTGGAGCAGCTTTTTAGTGCTGTGAGTCAGAAGAGCTCAAGATTAACTTCACTAAATAGTTGGAACTTTTCCTACAGCTTACAAAATCTCTCAAGTATTTTTCCATCTTGATGCCTCAGATGTGCTTAAGCAGTGAGGAGGCTCTCAGGCACTGCTGTGACACCGACAGCGCTTCAGTTCTGGTTCTTTCCCAGCCCACAGCTCTGCCTGAGAACAGCCTGGGTGCTCTCCAGCACTGGCTCCTGGATGGGCACTGTTTAGGAGACAATCTCCTTTCACTCCAGTGGTTCCCAGCTGCAATCCTAGACCTGTCCTGTAACTCCCCCAAAATGCCATCCAGGACATGCTGACCAGACCAACTACTGACAGTGTTTACTGAAATAATAGTGAGGGAGCCCAGTCAGGCACCCAGGGCCTTACCATCAAATCACAGCAGAAGAAACAAGTGCTTTCCCAAATCCTGTCAAAGCATAAGAAAAATGAAGAAAGGGAGAGAAAAAGCAGGGCCACGGAAAAGTGGCAGTTAAATCTTCATTTTGTCGTCTCATGCAAATGTTCAGCACGATGGGGACTGGGCTTTCCCACAGCAGCACTGCACAAACAGAGCTCTGAGCTTTGCTGGGGCAAACACTTCCAACGGGGAATTCTCCTTTCCTCCTGACCACTCCTTCCATATAACAGGGCAGGGTGGAAAATTACTTTAAAAAGTCAAAGTTTGTTTTTCTTCCAGCCTCCCTCAACTAATGCGGGTTCTTAACCCATTTTCTTCACACTTTCCAAAGCCAGTGACATTTTGGCTGAAGGTGGCATGAAAGGCTTGGTCCCAAAATATTTTTTTTTCCCAGAAAGCTAAAAAAGCATGGAAATGTTCCTTCCCTAAGTGAACCTGCTATTTGTCCTCATGACCTGTGTCACTTCCAGCTCTCCACTCTGCACCCTTTTGTGTGTAAAATATTAGAGAGAAATAACCCGACAGTGAAATGAAAAACAGTTGTTCCAAAGGGAACTGATCCTGAGACCTGAACATGGTGTTGTGGCTCTTAAGCCCAGACTCCATAAGCTGTTCCAATGGAAAACACCAAGACCATCTAGAGAGGGAAGGTGCCTCATGATTAAGGGCAGCATTTAGTACCAGCATCCCAAGGGATTTATGCAACACGTCATTTGGGAGAATGTTGACAAAATCAGGAAAGGAGGGGTGGGCAGTAACAACATGGTAGAGGTGTTCTGTTTTATGGAATATGTGAAAGAAAGAAAGAAAAGCTGTCCAAACTGACCATTCCTTTGATTCAGTCAAGACAACAGATGCCTTCCCAATGTCTGCCTGCTTAAGTAGCTTGTCCATCCAAATCAGTGGCTGCAATTTGAGATGGCAAAGCTGTTCCTAAATCACTCATGGACTGGAAAAATTAGAACCAAGAGGTTCTTAAAGCAAACCAGTAATCATGAAAACTGCATCTAATTCAACACATTTCCATTAAACAAGTCAACCAAGACACAGCCATTGCACCCAGAGCACACGACGGTACTTCAGGAAGCTCTTGAGGTGGTGGGTCAGATTTATCCCTGGTGTCATTCCACCAGTTTCAGTGGAGTTCCAGCAGTGATGAACGGCCCATTTCCAAAGGCACAAAGCCAGTAAGTAGTTCTGCAGTGGGATTCTGATAAATGCTGCCATCTGCAAAATGTTGTATCCAATGCAGGGCAGAAACAGATGGAAAAGCTTTTCAATCCAGAGTACCAACTGAAAATAAACATCCTTAAATGTATCTGTTCCTTCAACAGGTATTAAAAACCAGGCAAAAATAAATGAATGAAATGAGGGAGGCTTATAAATTCTTTTTGTTCACAGTGACCAAAGGAAAACCTCTTGAGCTCACATAAATTGTCCTCATACAGGGATCAAAAGCTTCCTTTTTCCAGGACAAAATGAGCATGTCAGTCATGATGGTTCCTGAATATAAAAACCACGTGTGTGCCAATTCTGTTCTGATGAGAACCCCCATATCCCACCCGGTCATCTTCACCTCAGCTCCCTCCAAAGACCCAAATTGTTGCAATCCTCTTTATTAGCAGAATTCCCTTCCTGAGTCCATCACTGAGATCTCAGAGATGGCTCAGGTTGGCCACTAATCACTAAAAGGCCTCTTTTTTCCATCAGGATGCCCTAAACATGCTGCTTCTATAAACCAGGAGTCCACATTTTGACAGTAGAGTTTCTACTGGTCACTGCAGATGCTTCTAAACATGGGAAATGGCATAAGATACAACAGGCTCTTGGAACAAGAGTAGGGAGGAAATACACTGCAAAGTGAGAAATGGTTCTGCTTTTGTCCTTTCTGTCTAAGAGAAGAGGTTTGTGTCCATAGAGGGGAGTTTGCTTCAAGCCCAGGAGAGCAAGCAAGCAAAGATCACACTGGCCCTGGTTTCCAGAACAAACTTTGGGTTTGGTTGCCCTTCGTTATAAGACACCATTTTGCCTATAAAGTCAGGATCATTTTGTTTAGGAGCTGCACGTCTCAGAATGCAAAATAAATGGCTCCAGTCACAATGCTGAAAGGATTGACTTGGAAAATTGCAAATTGAATGAGGAGAATTACTTTGGCTAGACACACACGTCATTAGGAGTTATTGGCACAGGGGTTTCAACAGCACTGGAGACCGGAATGAGAGAATTTCAAGCTTAGAGGAGACAGATTTAAAAGGCTTTAAGATAGACTAAATAGGCTGCAGATTGCTTTATCTGGCAAATCAGTGTGCCATGGAAACATGCAACACACACTGAAACATATGTAACCAAACCTAATTTTATGGAGACATTTAGGAAGGTAGTTTGGACATGCCTTCAAAGAGGGGAAACTGAGCTGAAGAACAGATGTGGTTTTTACCTAGCAAATTGTATCCCCAGGATTCAGGAGATAATGAACTGATGGCTGGCGTTTGAGTCAGCAAGTCTTAAACTCTCCCAAAAGAAAACAGGATGTTTTTCTCCTCAGTCCCCTCCAGCAGCTTTCTCCCTGTGCCATTTGCACAAAGAAATCTCAGGGACAAATCTTCATCCAGGGTAAAACTGGGGTCTCTCCAGAGCACTGATCTGTGCTGATCTGAGCCAGCTGAGGGTCTGGCTCCTGGACTTCTGGAATAACCTTGAGGCTTTTGTTATTACAGCTGTATTTTGGGGCTATCTTTGTGCTGTTGTTGTGCAGGAAGGGCAGTGGGACAACACAGAGAAATGGGGTGTAATGGAACTGCACTGAGATAATCTGGAAACTAATTCCAAGTTATGACCCAGGGGCATCCAGACTGATCCCTGAGTCAATGGACTGACGCCTCCAAAGCAGGAAAGAGAGCAGTGGCAGCCTCAGGGAGTATCTCTAGAGGTTTGTACCTAAATTGTCTCCCCTTGTGATCAGTGACTTCACCTTCTCTGCTAATTCTGGCAAAAATAGGAGCAACTTCACAGAAACCAATGGCAATATCTGCAGTTACATGGAATCTGAATCCAAGGGGCCAGGACAGAAAAGCAAAATGAGATGTGAGAGCAAAGGGCAACCTGCAGGTTTGGGTCAGGAGCATTCTTGGAACTTTCTTTGGTTTCACCACAGACTCACATCCCAACAAGTCCCTTGATGCAGAACATCAGATTCTCTTTTTGAAGGTAAATGTCACCAATAACAGCCTGCAACTTTTTAAGCCCTCTGAACTCCTCTTCCTAAAATACTCAGAGCCACCCTCATTGTTGTTTCCTGCTTTCCTCCCCAACATCTAACAAACATCTCCCTCTGTCTTTCTCTGCAGGTTGAACTTCTGCTATACTGTCCCACATCAGAGATGCTCCTTAGTGCCAGCAGGACTGATGGAAAAAACTGTCCTCTTGGAGGAAACTAACTGGGCCAAATTTTGCTTTCTATTACACCACCATTACTCAACCTTTTCCATTCTGAAACTGTTCCCTTCGTCCTGGCATTTAATATGCTCCTTCCTTTCAAAAAACCTTAGTGGAAGGTGAGAATGGCCCCTTGGACACGTGCTCATGAAGACCCATGGCAGCCAAGCATCTGCTGAGGCCGAGAACTGTTGTGTATCTGCAATGCAAATGCAGAATAACACATTTATTCTGCTGTAACTAAAAAACGGAAGCTGGTTCTGCAGATTCCTCCCACTCCTCCTGGTGCTTGTTTCCATCCATAACATTTTTTTCCAGTAAGCACCTGCCTGACTCCTATTTAATACATCCACAGTTGCAGTTTCCATAGCTGCCTTTTGACAGCACAGCCCAAAATGAATCATTTTCTCTGTGAGGAAATTTCACCAAAATGCTTCTTCTTTCTCATCTCTTCCTTAATCATCTCTGGATTCCCATTATTTCTAGAAGGTATATCATTAAATTCCCATTAGAAGATCACCCATCCCTCTCACAGCACCCACTCAGAGCCCAAGGGATTGCCACAGCACTAAGTTGTCTGGTCCTTTTTTTAATAGTCAAGCTCTTAGAACTCTCCATATTGCCATGTTTTGTGAGCCATCACACAGTTCTGCTGAAGTCCCTTTATGGATAAAACACATTCTGTCAAAAAATGCTCTGGATGATGCTGTGGTTTAACCCCAGCCAGCAAAAGCACCACTCAGACACTCACACAAGCATGAGCTGAGTTTTGTCAAGAACCTTCAACTAGTGTAGAATATTAATCCTGACAAGTATCTTAAAACATTCTCCCAACAAACCTCCATCTTTTCAACAGGAAAAAGCAGTGCATGGCAAGATTTCTTCTGTTGAAATTTATTTTTGCTGTGCCTAAGCACCAGCTCATCCTCAGCACTGGAATCTCTTCCCTGTGTTTTTGAGAAACCCAACAGTAAACAGTGATTAGACACTCAGGAATTCCCCCGTTTCCTTCACTTGGACACACACAAGGGATCCACCCAAGGGATCTGTGGGAGCTGGTGGGAATGCTCCTGGAGCCACTCACAACCATGGATCAGCAGTCCTGCCTTACTGGGGAGGTCCCAGTTGATTGGAAGGGATCAAGTGACCATCCCTGGAGGTGTTTAAAGGATGTGTAGATGTGGTACATAGAAAATTGGTTTAGTGGTGAACTTGGCAGCGTCAGGTTTATGGTTGGACTCAATGATATTAAAGGTCTTTTCCAACCTAACCAATTCCATTCTACTCCATAAAAAAACAACACAAGCTCTCTGGTGGGAGCAGAACTCTCAGAACGTGGCTTCACTTAGTTCTCTTCACATCAGTGAACAGCCTGTGTCACTCTGTGCAAGGGGCTGTGCAGGAGCCCAGAGGGAGAGATTTGGAGAAGAAAGTGGGCAGAGAAAGGAAGCAGCTCCAAAGGAAGTGTTTAGAATGGGGTTTTCCCCCAATGAGCTGCACCCATTTCTCACACGTGCCACACATTTCCTTAGGAATGTCTGAAATTCCAGTGGCATGAAGTGTTGACCAGAGAAACATGTCTGCTCAGGACTGAAATCAGTGCCATATTAATGGCAACATCCTCTGATTTATCTCAGTGACCAGCCCTGGAAGTTGGGGAAGGGAGGAGTTTGTACAGGCAAAGAATTTGTCCAGTGATTAAAAATCCAGTCAGTAACTACAGCAAACATCCCCAATGACCTGCCTGCCAAAGATTTAATCTCTGTCTACAGCAAAGTAAGAACAGGACTGGGATAAATTTTGCTGTATCCACCAGATGTTTTATCATTTATAGGAAGATGTATAGAGCTAACAGAAATTAATTTTGGCAAGAGTGTAACTAATTAAACAGAAAGCATTTTCTATGTACTGCAGATGAAGTTGATGGGAAAGCATTCACACAATAAACTGAGGGGAAAAAACATAGTATGCAAAGGTTAAATTTCTCTGTTCTTTATGCAAGCAATGCTTTTATAAAGACAATGAAAGTTTAACCTCAAGGTTAAAATATTGAATCTGATTTTAACAGGAATAAATCATTCCCATAGATTTGTATCCAGGTACCAACGTGGGATATTTTTTTCCCAGCCTCAAAAACTTCCTTAAGGAGATTTGACAAGGACAGCAATTCCTCTTATGGAGCAGTTCTGCTTCCTGCACTGCATCTTGCAACCTTCTGGAGCAGTTGAACCAGAGGAGATGAACAGACCCCCCTCCAAAAGAGTTTGTTCCTGGTTTCCCTTATGGAAGGCCTGGTGCCAATGGCAGTGACTGAAAGGTCCTGGCTCCTCACAGACCTTCCAATAACACAATTCTTCAGAGGTAAAAAAAAAAATGCTTGTTGAACCATGTGACACTTTCTTTTTTAAAAAAATCTTATTTTCCCCCAAAACAATAAGACTGCATTAAAAGACATATGGCAGAAAAATCACAAGTGCTTCAGTTTGAGGGCTGAAAAATATCAATATTAGCTACAGGAAAAAGTGTTGCAATGTTAATCTGAGTTTGTATGTAAGTACAGATAAAGATGAAATACTCACTTCCAGCTACAGTGGGTTTGATTCTTAAACATGGAAGTGAAAGGTCCCCAGTCAGGGTGTTAGCTATTTTTAAAAAACATTAAATCAGAAGTAAAAAATCAGAGGTCCTGATACAACCACCTGGAACTGCAATCACACAAAAGCCAAAAAGAAGGGCCAGTAGCAGGAAATCAGGAAGGTGATACTTGAAGCCTCAGTCACAACTGATGTAGGTTCAACAGTGCTCTTCCCTATCGAAACAGCTGAAGCAGAGAATACAAACAAAACCATTCTAGTAAAAATATTTCACATACTTGAAAGGATTACCATGTGAATTTATAGAACTTTTCTTTCCAAATCATTTTCTTAGGTATTTTCTTCCCCAGCTGAAATAACAGCCATGAGCTATTCTCACTACTCCTTTCCTGGAGCCTTCCCATAATCAAAGCAAAGCAGCAGAAGGAACAATATGGGAAGAACAAGGCCGTGGTCATCAGGATACTTTGAGTTTTCCTCTTGCTGAGATGAACAGACCTCGACTTGTGGAGAGGAGCCCTGGCCTGGCTGTGCTCTGTCTCCACTTTCTACTACAGGAACAGCAAAACTGGGAGGGGAGAGGTGTGGAAGTGAAGCACAAGGCTGGGATCTCTGTAACATCGCACAGTCTGTTCCCCTGCACTCGGACACTGCTCCAAACCTCCCTCCCACCAGGCCTGGAGCACAACACAACCCCCAGGACAGGCTGCCCCCCGTGGTGCTCTGCCTTTTCAAAGCAAACATTGTTCAGAACATGCATGTTTTACAAAGGGTGTGCTCCCTTCAGGGAAATGTTTTGGCACGTGGATTTGGGCCAGCAGCAACAGAGCTGATTCTCCCGAGGCTCCTGCCTTGGGAACTGTCCCACACATGGCAAGTACTCTGTCAACCTGCTCTTGTGAAGATCCCTCCCCTCACCGCCCTGGAACCAAGGTCCTGTTCGCTGCCATGGTTACACCAGCCCAGAAATGGAGCAGCTCAAGTTGGAAGGGCCCACAAAGATCATCGTGTCCAACTCCTGCTCCTCACAGAACCCTCTACAACTAAACCACAGGACTAAGGGTGTCAACCAGATGTTCCATGAACTCTGACAGGGCTGAGGCTGTGACCACTTCCCTGGGGAGCCTGTTCCAGTGAAAAACCACGTGCTCAGTGCAGAGCCTTTTCCTAATGTCCAACCTGAACTTGCCCTGAGGCAGCTTCAATTCGTTTCCATGTGCCCGTGGATGACTCCAGCATCAGGCCCGGCCCTAGATTGGCCCAAAGTGTGAGGGAAAGGGTTGTGTTCCATGACTGAACAGTGCATGATCAAAGAAAAGTGTGAAACAGCAGGTACAAAGTGCAAGTCCATTGGAAACAGACTGGAGCTACAGGAAGCTTGTTGGAAAACAGCATTTTGCCCTTTGGTTTCTTTGGGCCTGGTATAAGATTTGCACTCCCAGAACAGCAGTGACTCAAAGAATCCCACACTTGCACAGTGAAAATGAACTTTGTTTGTTATCAACTTCTATGGGCTTGTGGATTTTTATTCCCATTTTCCTTGGGATCCACTGGTGAACACGAGGCACAGTGGAGGGCAGAAGGAAAAGCAAATGCAAATAAAGGAAGAGCTTTGTATACATCCCCAAAAGAGCAGACAGAAAAGGTCACATAACACGTATTACAAACAAATAGCTGGAAAAATAAACAGGATGCCTTGAAAATGAACCAGATGAGTCAAAAGGGACAGGAGGAATCTAAAAAGAAAAGAAAAAAAGTAACGTAGGATAGCATGGCTAAAGCAAGATTGTTCATACAGAAAACTCAGCTCCAGCAAAAAGCAGCAACACGCCTCTACAGAGGAAAAAATACTTGCCCAGAAATAATAGAGAGAAAACAAATATGGCCATAAATTCACTCAGAGGTCCAAGGTTCCTTCGGAGGAGAGGTGGCAAAACATTCTAAAAACCAAAGATGCTGTAGAGTTTTCACAAATCCCGATCCAGCACTGGGGGATTTCTGTTTCTCACCGTTTCTGTTCGTCTCCTACATGTCCCAAGCCATCTGCATTGCCATATTTGTTTGACAAGGTGTGTATATACAGCAACTTCTCCGGGTCACTGAATACAAGGCAGAGCTGGTTTCCCATGAAAACTTTTACAGAAAGCAGAAGATTTTGAAGAAATACGTCAGTTTGAACAAAAAATATTACTTTGTGTACAATATGGAGACAACTGGAGAAGCTGCAATTCCAAAGCTGAAATAACACCACATGGGACTAAACCTCCCATTGCCCCATCCTTGCTAAAATACACAGCTCTGGGGTCTGTATCTGCCGACCTGTCTCAGAGAGTTTTAAAAGGCCTTGCTGTCATTTCCTATCAGAAAATAAATACACTTCAAACCCTCAAAACCCTTTGCTAAACAGAGTGGTTGTTTTCCCAGTCCAAGAGCAATACTCTCCTCTCTGGTAGGTTCTGTCCCGCATTGGAACCCCATGGTTTGTTCTCTGGATGTTGATTTTAAACCAGCTTTCATGGGCAGCTGCGGTAAATAAACCCCTCAGCTGGTTTTCCATCCCACAGGGGGTGGGGAGGGCCAGGTCAGATCCCACACTCAGTGATCCTGTTCCAGCAGGGAAAGAGTCAGAGCTGCATGTGAACCCCTCAGATCTCAGTTGAACACACGCTGCCACACCAGGGCCTGAAAACTTCCATATGCCTGACGTGGATTCTTTCCCCAAATTCATGACACTCCTCAGCCAGGGCAGCTGATGGGAGGAGGGGGGTGAAGGGACACTGAGGGGACAGGAGCAGGACAGTCCCACCCCACTGCAAACCAGAAAGGAGTGTGGGTGTTGTAGTAAAGAGAAGAAAATCTGCAGATCTGGAGCTTAAAAGTTAAACCTGTCAGACCATAACCATGACCTGGCTGTGCCGGTAACGGCACTGAAGTGCATTTTAATATTAACATCTGTATTGTTTGTGTATCTTTAACATGAAATATAGTTCAACTAGGGTTTTATGGCAAAATTGTTGCTTCCTGATAGTTTCATTTAGTTTATTTGCAGGCTGCAAAACAGTAAAATCTTTGAAGGAAAAGATATAGAGGATAAATAAATAATCGGGATTATGAGAAATCTCCAGGCCTTTAAAAATGCATTTTTTAAAATTAAAAAGGCAAAAGGCCAAAATGCAATATACCTAAGTAAAACCAGAAGGTTAATGCTGGATGAAAGGAGTAATTTTGCTCCATGCTGCACAAACACAGACTAACACAGAGCATGGAACATCCCTGACATGAACTTACTCAGCTCACCCCAAAAAACAGGTTCAACTTCATTAACTGCAACATCTCAGGCAAACAAAAGGATGCTTCATTTAGGAGCCAATCCAGAGTCCTTCCACTCACACTTCTATTTTGCAGGATTAGAATCCTGTAGGAAAATCACTATTATTTTACATTAAGTGACCTAAACCAGATATTGCCCATATTTGATACAGAGGGGTAGGGTGGCACCTGACAGAAATAGAAACACAGATCAAAGCTGAAAATCTAATCAGAATTATATGTTGCCTTCTGGGAGAAGTGGATTTAAGAGGACACAATGACCAGGGAAATGGGACAACTGCAATACTCTTTTCCTTTCCTATAAACTTTCACTGAGCAAATCACAAGAAAAAAGCCATAGTACACCATGAACCAGTGGCCTGAATCATCCCCCAAAATAATCTGTAAAGTGCCCCTGTCCAGAGCAGTCAGCCTGAAAGGAGAAAATCTCCAGAGACTTCCAACAGTTCTCAAATAAGTTACTTGAATGAGCTGAGGCATCACTGATAAAGTGTCTGTTCTCATGCTACACAAACATCACCATTTCAAAACTCAGAGGAGAACTGGAGATGGGAGCTCTGCAACTGCCTTCCCAATCTGCTTTGCTTGTGGTCTTGGGGACTAACCCACATAAATATGAATATAATTAGATATTTAGGAATAGCAAAGAGAGTTCATTTGTTACAGAAATCTACAAAGAACACGAAGGGTTTTTATAATCCAGTTTTGGATTTTAAATTGGATTCTTCATTGTCTGAAGTCTGTTAGTCATTATTCCCTGGGTGCAGGGCTTGAACTGACGTCTGCAAGGGTTTGTGTATGTATATGCCTCTAAGAAAACATTCTGAATAGTGAGATTCCCCAGGGAGTGCTGACACAAATAAAGGACACAACATATTTTATCTATTAAAAACACTTCAGGCTTTCAAGTAGTGCCAAAACCCACAATTAAATCAATATTAGACCCATAGGAAGAGATGCCTTGGAAAAGAAGTTCTTCACAGTAACACACAGGTGGGTATTTGCATCGTGGGAACAAGCCAAATGGAAATCATTTTAACTCTGCACACACAGAATGATTCCTGGGAGTGCCAATGATCCAGAGCTATCTTATTCCAGAATTAGGAGCACAGTTTCAGAAACTCTCAGGTGAAAGCAGCTCTTTTCCCAAATTACAGTGCTTATAATAGAGCCAACTGCAGTGAAATCATGGTCTGATCGTGCCTGTTCTAGGTGTTATTCAGAAGTAGTTACACAAGCAGCTCCTCAGAAATCAGGAATGTAGCAACAGTTCCTTGAGAAATTCTCATTTTTTTCCCCATAAATGGTTCCTTCCTGTCACTTTTCCCCCCTTTTTGTCTAATCTCCACATTTCACGCTTCAGCTTCCCACTTTGACCTGAGTTTTAATCAGTTTTGGAAAATGTTCTTCTTCATTCTGGCCATAAAGGTGTCATAAGACCCTCAGCTATTTTTCCAGCCAACTGTATCCTGCCCTGGTCAGGTTCCTGCCAGGTTTGTTAGGTACAAGTTGACACATGTCCCATCCCTTTTGATTTGGTTACTTGAACACCACAGTCAAATATGCTCAAATGTTTACACTCTGAAAGCTTTGGACACACTGGTCACTTCTAAAGCATGCACACCTCCCTAACCTGGCAGTTTAGTCTCTGGTCCACATACATTTAGTAACATTTCCTCACGTTTACTTAATAAAAAGTATTTATAATAGAAATAGAGATTCACAAGAATGAGACTCTGGAAACAGTTATTTATACAAATTAATGATCCTTCTCTGCTCCCAAAAATTTTCAACCTCTGCTTGCACTATTTTCTTTCTTTTTTTTCTCTTTTGGGGGCTTGGACAAATGTGCCCATAAACTATGTTGAGACATGTCACAATTGAAACTTGTCTCACTGCTCCATGTGATTATTCACCTTCAGTTTGGAAATTTCACTGCAGGTCACTCGTTTGTCTTGGGTTTATTTCTTGCTGATGCCAATGGAGCGGATCACCCCGAGTGCCATCCCATGGCATGTGCAGGACAAGCAGGTGACCAGGCCCAGCCTGTGTGGGTTTAGAAAAGGCAGATCCTGCTGACTAAAGGTCTTTTCCAACCTAAATGATCCTTTGAGTCCATGAGAAGGGACTATAACGAGAAGACTGGGTGTGCAGTGCTGTAGGAAAAGCATCTGAGTGCCCTGAGTCTGTGGTGTAAGACACCTCTGGGACAGCATTTGGAATATTAGTGGAAAAATTATGCAGTGTCAGTGATTTCTGAGAGAGGGAAAAAGAAGAAAGGACCTGGTCATTGTTATTTGAAATACAGCACCTTCCCCACTGGTCAACACACTCTCAACTGCCCTGCTCAGCCTGTGCTATGGCAGATGTTGGTCTCCAGCTCTCTGCAGCCAGGCTTGGCACTGCTAAAAGGCAATTGTGCCCACTCTTGTGTTCAAAGAACAACAGATGTCACCACTAATCTCCTATTTGTGCGTCAGCTTCAGAAAGCAGGTGGATTTATTTTTTCCTACCCTTGCAATGATACATGTAAGTGTGCGGGGACTGGAAAAAAACATCCTGTAAATCTCAGCAATTAGACAAACCCTGCTCCTGAAGTACTTGTGTACAAAGACATTACAGAAGGAGCTGCTGGACAAATTCCAGCCTCTAAGCAGGACAGGGCCTAGATGGGGATTGGCTTTGTTCTAAGAACAACCTGCATCAGTATTCCTGTGTGTCCCTTACCTGCAACTTGTTCTTCCACTCATCTGACACAGAAAATCCCAACATGCTGAAAGACTTGTGCAGTGCCAACACACCACACTTGGGATCCACATCCTCCCACCTGCCCAGCTATATTTTTGGGTTATCCATTTGCTCCCACTCATGGAAAAAAACCACCCAGTCGTTTTTTTGTCTTGCTGTGGAAGGGAAAAGAGTCCCAGGTATCACTTGCTGACTGTAAAGGCACAGCCAGCAGAGTCCACACGTGAATACAAGTCTCACTATGGACCTTGATCCTTCCCTTCCATGGAACAGAAAAAACACACAGAAATCAAACCAGTCTTGTTTTGACCTCCACAATGGTATTTCATGTTTGTGTTTGCTCCTTAAACTGTTTTTAATCAGTATTTAGTTTGGAAATGTTTGCACAGGAGACATCTGGAAGAAAAAGAAGGCCCAGTCGGGGGGACTGCAAATGTCACGGCAGTTGTCTATGGAGTGGTCTCTCCTATAAAGTTGTGAAATGGTAGTTTATATTCCATTAAAAAGAGGTGGGGATAATTAAAAGCAAAGCAACAGAAGAACAAACAGTGGAGACAGCTGTTTTCCAGATTTCCTTGGCAAATTAATGAAATATTTAAAGCCCTATAGTCTCCCTCACATCACTGGATATTTGCAAATATTTCACAAAGGCCAAGTTTCCTGCAATGTTGGGAAAAACAGGGTCTGTAAATATGAAAGTGCTATTGGAGAAGGTGAACTATCAAGAGCCAACTCATGGGCAGCCCCAAGGAGACTCAGAGAAGGCAAAACACCAACCAGACGCAAACAAACAAATAATACAAAAAATAAATAAAAAAAGAAACCTCATCTTTAACTACATTTACTTTTCATCTTGTCCCAACATGCCTTACGGACCAAACCCCAAAATTAAATGGATATTATGGGCACACAAATATTTTACCAACTTAAAAATAAATTTGAAAGCAAACCTTTCATTTCTATATCCTTCAAATGTAAAATGGCTTCTTGTTTCTGTGCATCTGATTAGGGGTTTGACTCCATGGGTTTCATTAATTAAATCAACTTTAAATATACATGTACAAATAATAAGGTCCTTGTCATCGGTTTGGCATCTTCAAGGAGAGACAAACAAGATTGCCCTGGAAAATTCACCTTCTCCCTTGCTTTAATTTAAAGCATTCCTTTGTATGGCAAATGGAGATTACAGAGGAAGAGAGGTTTAGGGGCTGCAGGTAGAAGTCCAAATTGCCAGATTTAGCTGAACAAGTTTATTTTAACATTCCTGCCCCTGTTCTGTATTTTCAGCTGGGTATGCTGGAAAATCTGGTGTTCAGATTCCAGTGACATCCCGATCTCATTTTGACTAAGTTGTGATCTTTATAATTCCCTCCTGTCTTTCCTGCAAACATTTCTGAATTGTAATAAAAATAGCAGACAGATTAAAGGACTAAAGAACTGCAAAGGATTTATGCACAGAAGAGAGGAAAGTTCAGAGTGAAAGAGATGTCACCATATTCCAAAACATCTCAGAAAAAAATTCCTATTAAAAGCAATTTAGCTCCCTGTCTCTCTAGCACCTTCCCATTGATTTTAATGGAGAAGCAAAGTGTGCCCTGAAAGCTTTGGGAATCACTCCCAGTCTGGGAACACAATAACCAGCACAAAGCAGCACAGCTTGAAATTAAGGTGCCAAATCAGGGAAATGCTCTTAATTAGCAAAGAGAGAAAGGGCAGCAAAATTCCCCGAGGGCCAAGGCACCACCAGTGCACAAACCAGAGCTGGGACACAAACAGAAATGATGGCAATAACCCACAGGTACAGGGTTCCAGCCCAGGCTGCTGCAGCACAACCTCCCCCAGTGCTCCAGACCCACCACTGCCTTCCTCTCTTGGATATCAAATGCTAATATACAGGTACCTCCCTATCCCACAGCAAACCACCCATCCAAAACAGCTCTGGGTTTGCTGCGTTAAAATGACAGAGATCTTTGGAAACCAAGTGGAATTCTAGGGATGGGTAAGGAAAAGGAGCAGCAAAGGCAAACTGGTGCCTCAAAAGAATGCCAGTGAGCCGTGGTGTGGGACAGCCGAGGAGATGATGAAAGGCAGGATGAACTATTAAGCTGATACACAACATATGACAACCATCCCCGGCTCTGTGCTGGGGCTAATCCAAAACAGCAACGAAAAGAGAGGACACAGGAGACAGACAGGAATGGGAGCAGTGCAAGAAAACCCACGGAGCACATGGAGCCCATGGAGCCTGGTCTGCGTGGGGATGAGCACTCGCTGTTCCAAATGCAGAAAAATAGGAAATGGGATACAGAAACTAGAGATGTAGTTGGGTCTTGTTTGGGGGTCTTGTTTATTTGTTTTGCGTTTGAGAACAAATTGGGTGGCAAAAAGAGATTATGTGACTGTGGTTTGGACCTCAGTCCAAATACAAATCAGGCCCAAAATTGGTGTAAACAAAACCTGCACATTTACAAAACTAATTCTAAGATATTTCTTTGCCAACAGCAGGAGGAGATTTCTTTAATTGAACTTCTCTTTCTCTTTGTTAACATCTTGGAGCACCTTTTCCATCCAACATCACCAAAAAATAGGGAACCCTGGATCACCAGATGGGAGTCCTAGAACCACTCTAGGGAACCTTGCAGAGGGTGTTTGCCATTTTACACTGGCAGGGATTGCTACCAAACAGTCCTGCAAGATTTGCCAGGTCAAGTTCACTCACCATTCTGTCCCATGAAACTCCAGGTATTTTTCCTGCCTGGAAGCGCCAGCAATGTCCCTGGAAATTCTTGACAAAGACCAGGTTCTGGTCTACAGTTTAGAGGTACCAGAGCAGAGGAATTAATCCTCTGATTGTCAGTGGCAGAGAAATTTTGCCTCATTCATCTTTAGATTTCTCTTCCACTTGGAAGTGATCTGGAAAAGTGCAGTGGGTAGAGCCAAGGGAGTGCCTGTGTTTACATTTGTAGCTGTTCTTGGGCACACACGCCAATAAATTACTCTAATTTAAAGAGCAGCCTTCTGACAGCTTTAAAATTCTGATTTAGCTCCACAAAGGAAACACAGGAACATGATGCTTCCCATGGTAAATCAGCCAAAACTCCATCTCTTTTTGCATGAAGATCCTGCCTTACACAGCTCTGCACAGATCCTTATATGGCTTGAGAACGAGGAGGAATTTCAGGCTCTATTTTTAGCTGTGCCATAGTTATACCTTTTTTTTTTCCCCCTTTAAATTTTGCAGTCGTGTCACCAGAGCTCAGCTCCTTGCAGTGACGACCTCTCCTCAAGGATCTCAAACACTTCTCCAACATGATCTGACTAAACCTTCCAAGGAAGTATTATTCTGAAGAGAAGAGAAATATCAGACAAGGTCTACAGAAGAGTACAGGAGGGGCATGGAGATTTTAGGGAAAGAAAGGAAGGTCACGGAGAATCAGTGCCCGTGGACACACCCAGGCATTAGGTTTGTTTGGAGCCAGGTTGCATTTGTTTTAAACCCTGCATTAGTACAGACTGAGAGCCAGGATTTTTATGTTCCCAAAGGACATGAAGTTCATTTGCTAATGCAAATAATTTTATAACTCTTCCTCATAATATTAAGAATTTACACTAAATACACAGATGCAGACAAAATCACCCAAGGAAAGGTGAAGAAACAGCAGAATATGCAGAGGAAAGAGGTTTTTCCTTACTGCCCTGTTGTCTTCTTTCAACTCTCTTCAGTAGTTTCAAAAATAGACCCACACAGGCCACAAGCTACTACAGCACCTCATAATGCCACCTTAGAAACCAACCTCAGAAACAGATTTCCAGAACAAAATCTACCTTGCAAGTAATTTCGTGTTTTGGCATTAGGAGGAGGAAAAGCTCTGTTAGATATTAAACCTCCAGGCATGGAGTCATTCAAGAGGAAACACTGAGAGAACCCTGGATCCCCCCTCACCCCAGATGCTCAGTTCTTACTGGTGAACAGTCTCACTTGGATCCTTTCTCACTACAATGAAAACCATATGCTCATGAATTCACTGTGACACCCAAGATGTCTCTATACTAATCAGTGAGAAATACTTCCAAATACACATTTGGTATAAATTTAATAATATCAATATTGTTAGATTTAAAAAAAAAAACCCTCTTATAAAAATACTGAATTAAATTTTTAAGTGACTCACAGTTTATTTCTGAGTATACAGTCTGGGGTGACTTGAGAGTCCTTTCTTTCCACAAAAGCCCAGCTCCTATTTTCTGAAAATCAGGCTGTGGGAAAAAGAGCATTCACAAATGGGAGCATCCCAAAGGAACAGGAATTTCTGAACATGTTGGCCACTCCACAGTCCATACAATAATGGACCTGATCGCTGGGACACGGCTCCCAAAAGGAGAGGGAAGATCCAATGCTGCTCCCGTGCTCTTCAGGTCAGGATGTTCTGGACTGCACAGATGTGTGTGCAACACACACCAGGAATGCACAAACTAAAGTCTTGGTGTGCAAATTAGTCACTGGGCAAGCCATTTTGTTCTCTTTGTCTTTCCACACTCTTGGCTCAACAGTTCTCCCAAATGCCTGCCAATATCCATCGAGAATTTCACTACATACTTCCCCTAAACCACCTTGAAAAAACCTCAAGTTGCTCGAATAGTCTTTGGAGTCCTTAGCTTAACACAGTCTTGGTCATTTAGCAACCAGGTGATCAACATCCCCATGACAGAAAAGAGAAGAATGCTAGTCAGTTGTTTTACTGCTGACCATTTTATCCTCTCTCAGGGGAAGTTCTCACTGAAATATTCAGTTAAAAGTCTATATTCACATCTTGGTTTCCCTGACCTCTCTGCTGATGTTCAGCTCCATGAGTGCAGGTATGTCTACATTTGGCAGGTAAGGAAAGGATTAATGTCCTTTCCATCAGCACTGAGGGACAAATGTGACTCACTTTGAATTGGAATCTCCAGCTGTCCCTCATGAGAGGATGGGAACTATGCACCTTTTAATGGGAGTTTCCTGCAGCTTTTAGAGCACATTCACCATTCCTTTTCTGAACTATAATACAGTGGAAATGATGGATACAGTCTCAGTGGAAATGATGGAGAATCTCATCTGGGCATCTCACTCTGTTATGAAGAGATCTCTGATGCTGCTTCAGAGTCACTCTCTCATAGTCCTTCCCCTGGATAACTTTGGGAGTGTCTGAGCAGTCAGGATACAAGCAGGACTCCATCAACACCTCCTAAAGCACAATTAGTGCACAATTAGTGCACAATTCTACCAGGCCTGTCTCTAAATGTACAAAACCAATCAGTTCTTGGATATTACCCAATTCTTGGAAACATCCACTGACCTTCCTCCTTTGGTTTCTCGGGATAACTGGGCAATCCGTGTCTTAGTAAGAAACCACTTCCAACTCTGAGCTCCATTCCCCAACCAAAACCTTTCTATGTCCAGGTATTATCCTTGTTTTCTTCATTTCTTGCCTGGCCCCAGTGTCACAGGCCACCAACGAAACACACCCACTATTTGAAGCCTGGTGTTCCATCAGACTGAGTGGAAGTTGTCCAGCAAATAACAGCAGTCTCTGTCAACCACAGCAGAAGTGTGGCTTTCTGCACTATTCCTCCTTATTCCTATTCCTCCTAATGTGGGATTGGTGGTTTATGGCTTATTAAACCTTTTATGTAATCCAACACTCAGTTTCTGTGCAGCCCTGAGTTTTGTCTGCCTGCAGCACAGCTCATTTTTCATCGTTTCTCACTGGAGATTAGGATGCTGAAGAATACATGTCAATCAAATGACCTACTTTTTTTAAGCAAGCAACTCCTAAGGGTGAAGTGCAAAACTCCAGATTAATTAGCAGACTTGCACAGCTCTGTGATGAGGCTCCAAGGGGATGAGGGGAAAGGGAGCCCTTGTTTCTTGCCTCTGTCTAGACAGTGGCATTGAATCTTTTCCAAAAGACTGATCCATAGCAGCCTCCTCACCGACATTTAGTTGAATGAGCAGTTTGCCGTGGCCCTGTCAGTGTTTCCCCTGAGATATAAGAACTATAAAAAAAGGTGTTTGTTCAACATGCTGCACAAGGCATATGGTTGAGACGCAGTTAAAGCTACAACAAACACAGAAAGTGGCTCCACTTGATCAGAACTCCCTGTTTTACAGTTCTACCTGCACACACGGAGCCCCAAAACATGTCCCAAACCTTCAAAGTAAACACCAGTCTGCTACTCCAAGTAATGTTAACAATATGGTCTTCCAGCTTTAAATATTCATAAGGCCATTGGGAAATGTCAAATCTTTCGTGTGCTTGTCTGAAAGACTCAGGCATCCACCAGTGCTTGTGTGTGAGGTGCAGACAGCTCTGTGACATCCCAAACTCACAGTCCCAGTGTGGAGCTAAACTGAAGAACACACTGCTGTTCTCTGCCTTAATTATCACAGTTGCAGTTCTTGTCACCCACACAGGTGTATTAGCAGCTCATATGAAACTAAACGAACCTTCCTGAACGAGAGGAGCAGCAGAGGACAGAAGACTCAAAGCTGTTCCTGCTGATAGCAGTGAGTCTAAAATCCCAGATTCAAACTCTTCCCGGGAGCTGGGCTTGGGGTCTGCCCCAGGTTTTAGTTTGTATAACACAATCTCTCTTCGATTTGGTATTTTCCTTATCTTTTAAAGTCTTCATTCATGTAACTCACGCAGGCAAAATACTTATCAATGCCAGCTGAAGCTTCACTTGCACACAAAGAGTGAGACTGAGTTTGAAACATATGATCCCTCTAACACTAGTGTCAGTGAATGGGTTAACTTAAGTCAATCACATCAATTTATATGTTTATTAGTTCCTGTTACCTCCTGGTTGTTGCTGGGTGTTGGATCCAGAGATGCTGAGCTAGGATTTAGGATTTGTTTGTGTTGCATGTCTATGTACTTCTCTCTTGTTAGCTGAACTGGGAGGCTTCAGTGCCATACTCAAAATATGCATCACAGACTATAAATCAGGTAAAGAAATCTTGTATTATTATTGTTATCTCTGTACTGCATTGGTATCCAGGGATGTGGGCCTCATTTTAGGCACAAAGCCCTAAAACGCTTGGGGAGATTTACAGCTTGAAATATAATCAAGATGCTACATGAAAGAAAATTGTCAGAGTTTTTTGTGGATACAAGCATAAAACACTTCAATTGTGTAATTCAGTGGCTATTGTGTCTCTCAGGGTGGGCATCAGGTCTGACACTCTAGTGACAAAATTAGCCTTTATAAGTCCCTATGGGCCTGACCTTTGAGAGAAAACATTTATAAGCCAAATCAGCTATTTCAGTGGCATTAGAAAATAGTTTTCCATGTTACTAATTACAAAAAGTATTGTATCCATACCAGAGCAAACAAAAAACCTCATCTGAACAGGCTGAGAACCCTTGTGTTAGTGCCTGTTCAGCTCCAGTGCTCTGCAGCAGATGTGAAGCAGCTGTGCTTTCCTGCCTGGGCGCCAGGAACGTGACTGGAATGGTTTAACCAGAGGAACCCTCTTCCCTCCTCCACATTTGCTCTTCCTCTTGGCACCGCCTTTTCATTCTTCTGCTCAATTGTTCCTTTAATCCGTGGCAGCCGAGCGCTGACGCCGCTCTTTCATGGACATTTCATTCACGTTGGCACTGCCCTTGATCTCCTCTCCTCCCTTCCTGAGGCACGTTGTGCTTTGTGGCTTTTGCTCCTTCCCTGTTGATCTGCAGTGCTGGGAAGGGTTTTGTGGCCTGTGGTGTGGTGCACACAGGAAAGGCAGGCTGGGGGCTTTGCCAGGCTCACAGAGACCGAGAGAACCCAAAGGGATGTATCCAGGCTGATGCCTCCCTGTAACCACAGCTGTACTTTGGGGGATTTACTGAGCAGAGCCACAAGCTGCCAAAACACTTCAACATGAGCATGGATCAGTCAGTGACTGTGGTCCCTTCTCTCTGATCAGATGTGACCTGTTCCTTGCAGAATAATTCATAGAATCATGGAATGGTTTGGGTTGGAAGGGACCTTAAAGATCATCTGGTTCCAACCCCCTGCCATGGGCAGGGACACTTTCCACTAGACCAGGTTGCTCCAAACCCCATCCAACCTGGCCTTACAAGGCACCCACAGCTTCTCTGGCAACCTGTTCTAGCGACTCGACCTCCTCACAGTAAAGAATTTTTTCCTAACGTCTGATCTAAATCTCTCCTCTTTAGTTTAAAACTGTTCCCCTATCTTATCTGCCCGTGGAAATTCAAGATAAGCTGCCCAGAGTCCAGTGTACCCAAGATCCCCTCTGAGCCCCTTACCATGTTCTACATGAATTTCCCTTCAGAATTCTGCTCTCTGCAACAAAGTTCCTCTCCAGGTCATCAGGGCAGGGAGAGGAGGAAGCAAGCAGAGAAGTTTGTTCTCACCCTGTGTTACAAAAAGTAGAAGAAGATCCTGACCTGCAATATCTCAATACATCTTAATGGAAGGACACGTGGAGCTCAGCTTTTGTCTCAGACAGACTTCTGGCACGTTTGGGCATATCTGTGTTCTCCCCAGGTTGCTGCTCCGAGACCATTTCCTATCATCTGCCTCTGATGTCTCACGTCCTGTGTTTCCACTGCCTGCTTAAAACCCAGCAAACAGGTCAGATCATCGAGGAGATCAAAGCCCCCTTTGCAGAGACATTCTGTGCACAGTCTGTGCACTTCTGAGAGAGTCTGAGGGAGCAATTCCTGTGGTGTGGGGTAACCAACACCAGCGCTGATGTCCACTGCTCCTACTACCCTCTGCTTTCCTCTTCTCCTCTTTCCTGTTCTCATTACTGTCATAACTTGCTTTGATTTTAGCAAATGCAAAATAATTAATTCTTTGAATCAGCACAATCAGCAGGGCTGTTCTGAAACACTTTGATGCCCAGCCAGGCTGTTAGTTCAGTGTCAGTTCTGTCTCCTCCCAGACACAACTACGTGAGGGATGGACTGGGGCCAGTGGAACAGCACAGAAGGGTTTTATGGCTGACCCTGCTGACAACAGAGATTTAAAATAATGGTTTGATTCTATCAGAGTATTTGGCATAATTATCCTATTTGTATCTTCACCAGGTACTAGTCTGATTCTGTTTGTTCTTCAGACCACTGTGGGTGTTGTACCTTGTGTATTGTTTTGAAAGCATGAGACACTCAAATGCACTATTTGCATATGCAAATGTTATGTTTCTATGTGCAAATGACAACAAATCCAAGACTTTTGAGCATAAATGATAGTGCAAGTAAAGAGATTCTCCTGTTAATCAGAGACTAGATTTGATCCTTCGTTGAAAACAAAGCTCTGTGATGTTTGCCAGAAATTTGCCATTGAATCTCCAACACCACAGCTGAAGACTTTTGGCAGCTTGAAGAAGAAAGTAACATGAGAATCAGAAGCAATTATAAATACAATTTTAAATGTGGGGAGGGAGAAAAAAAAAAGAGAGAAAAAAAGAAGATAAAAAAGACCAAGGCTAATCACTTTTGTGTGCTTTGAAGTTTTCCCAGTGTTATGCTATAAGGAGCTGTAAGAATCCCACTATTTGCTTTCTTTTCTTGGTAGGGGCATTAGTAAAGGAAATTCTGAAAAAGTGAAAAATAGAAAATATTTTTAAGACAAAGTCAAGCTATAAATCCATGAGATCCTCCTGCAAAAGATTAAGTCAAAACACAAAGGAGCTTGACAAGCTCTGAATTCCAGAATTGTTGAAATCAAACCCACACTGAGGAACAACTGTGAATACAGCTCACATATCTACAGTGAAGTGAAGAAAGTGTCAAGCCACTGTTTTGGTAAATCTGAAATCAAAAGACAAATCTTGGTTCTGTTATGAGTCAAATTCAGTTTGGTGACTATTCCTCAATTATGTGGGAATTTCTGAACAGAAGAGGCCAAACCTTAAGGAAGTGTAAACTAAGCCAGTTCCACTGTCATTCAACAGAGGAACAGTAGTTAAGGATCTCCTGCACCATATTTAGAATAAACCTCTTTGCACAGAAACCTCCAAATACCGTTTATCCTTCATCATTAATATTCATGTGATTTTAATGAATGATGTTACCTCATTGTTTTTCAGCTTTAGGTGCATTTTCCTCACACGCCTTTGACCTATGGGGATTTTAAAATGAGCTCAGCTCAGATTGAAATGCAAGATAAATTTCCCTCCCCAGCCATTTCTGTGGCACAGTTGTGGTCAGGTGTTTTGGGTCTGAACAGGGAGTACACTCAGCTGAAAATCTGACTTTAACATGGGGGCTTTTTTTCTAACTACTGTGAAAAGGGATCACAAATATTACATCTCACATTTCTCTACAGCACAGGTTTGCTGTGAGGTTTAATTCACTGTTTTTGCAAAGAATTTTGAAGTTGGGGATAAAAGGTGTTACAGAAATGGAAAACTTTAAAAGGGAGGGACACAGATCTCGTTCTGAGTGCAAACACAAAGCTGGTCATGCTGCTGCCTTTTTGAAAGCTGAGCCAAAAGAGAGCAAAGACAGAACCCAGCAGGCCCAGCCAAGTGTCCTGGCTCTGATCACCAACTCCTTATCTTGGTCATGGTCCCCAACCTGCCCAGATTATCACAACAGAAACATCGACAGAGCCAGGAGGGACTTGATTAAAACTCACTCCACACAACAGCTGGGGAGGTCTGAGAGAGGAACAATGACACCTCTGCAGTGCCATCCCCAGGGACCTGTGGCAGTGCCAGCCCCAGGGACCTGTGGCAGTGCCACACACACACTAGGGAGGGAAACTCCGAAAGGAAAGGGATTTCTGTCAACCTGCTCAGCACTCCCTGGAAACGCGGGATCCAAAGCAGTGCCTGGAGCGAGTGAAATGCAGGCTGGTCAGGGAGCCCCAGCAACGGTCTCAGCAGAGCAAGATCTGCCTCGATTTGTTTCATTCTTCTCATTTAGATTTAAAATACTTAAAAACATTTCTCTGGGGCCTCAGCTCCCAGTCTAACCAGTATGTTCCCTTTCACATCTGCTCAGTGAATGCCACAGGCTGCCCAACAATTCTAAACGCTCAAGGTTGTCAAGTTGTTTAAGATGGACACAGAAACCTGTTCCTGTAGACAGGAACCTGTGCTTAGGTGCTTCAATAATAACAATAATTCTGTTACTTAGGTGCTGTGGAACAGCATATGAAAGAAAAGAGGTATTAAAAACAAATCTGTAGTAGACTGTGAAGTCTTTTTCCCAGGATATTTTATCAAGCTGTGGCGTAGAACCCATATCTGCAACAAAAACATACACCAGAGGTTTTGAATATTGACAATTCCATTTTAAACTCTGCACCTGCAGCAGCCAAGCATGATTAGGCTCTTCATAGTATGCAACAGATTTCCTCCAAAATGAACTTTTGTGCTGGAGTTTGTTTGTATCTGCTTAAAAAGTGGCTCCATGGAAACACATGGAGCCCTCTAAGACAGCTTTAAAGGAAGGAAGGGGGAGTTTAAAAAGTAAAGCTGTTTGAGAGTATTGATTTTACAAGTAAGTACTGTGAAAAAGAAGGTGGAAAATGCACTGGGAAAAATGTGGAATTTAAATGAATCCTATAAATAACTCTTACAGCACACACATCTGTACAAAGGCAGAAGGAACAGGGAGAGTAAGTACAGTCGTCACTCAAGTGCAGTGCATAGGCTTGGATTTCTCTGTCCTTATTTCCAAATTATTATATATTTTCTAGAAGACTGCATGGAGAGCAGTGCAACCAAGCCCCTGCAAATTTAAAGGAGCATGAAACCTAAACCTTTATAAGTGCATTCTTCTCAACTCCATATTTCATGTAATTCAGATACAAGTATCATTCAAGATCCCCGTAGCAAGGGAATATGTACCCAAAGAACTTCTCTACAACCAGCTGAAAAGGAGCCCTCAGCAGATGAGATAAGCTCTGCTGAGTGAAGACCACACATGAGAAAAGCAACCAGAAAAAAACAACCTAAACAGGAAATAAACTGTAACAGACTAATCCATAACATTAAACCACAACCCACAACTCCTGTCCTTTAACCCAGTCCTTCACAAAGAACCCTTACATGGTCAAGAGCAACATGTGACCCTTTAATTGCTGAAAATCACTGTCCTTCAGCGGGTTTTTTCAGTTTAACCCACAAGTGCCTATCCCTCCAAGTAGAAAGTCTTGAGCTGTCACTCCAGAGGAGAGAACATGTAGGATTGCCCTACTCCTTTTGTCACATTCACTCGAGTTTGTAACTCTGGGCCATCCCCAGCCACAGTCTGTGCAGTGGTTTAATCTAGCAGGGAGTTTCTCCATATGGAAGCTGTTGGATACTTTGCAAAACAGAGAGATCAGAGAAGGAATATTCTGCTTTCACTCTGCAGATTCATTTCTTTGCAAGCAGGAGACAAGGTCTGCAGTGTTTGCAGCCCCTCTGCTCACCCTGCCCTGCAGGGAACCTGCCAGCAAGTGGCTCAAGCATCCCAGAGGTGCAAGAACACACACCAGGCTGGGGGCCATCTCCTAACTTACTGCTCTCCTTTGGATCAGATTCCTCCTTTTTTGCACGTTTATTTTGTTACCATCGCTTTTCATCTTCTCCCACCTTTCCCTGTGTCACAAATGCAGAGCCCAACCCCTCTGCACACAAACAGTGTCCCCCTGACCCAGCCCATGGGTGCAGCTGTTCCCAGATGGGATGGCAAACTCCCCACTTCCCAGTGGAATTCCTCAGCTGCCAGCCTGCCTCTCGCTCCAGGATTCTCTTTCTCCGTGTTCATTTGTTGTCATGTTGACGACAACAGTTTCAGAAGTACAGTATGTTTATCAGAGAGATGCATATTCAATTAATATTGCTTTAGGCAATTTTCACTACAAATCAAGGCTTACAAATCTCTCCACAATTCTCACAGATCAGCCCCCTCCAGAAGGATGTTTCAGCAGGATTCCCAAGATAATGCTACCCTACCCTGCAAGACCCTGCCTTGCTCATTTGGAACTTGACTAGAACTTTATTTACAGTCAATCTAAACTAGATACATCAGGAATGGAAACCTAAAATGCTGATCCTTTGATCTGTCATCACAGTTTTCCAGACATTCATTATCAAGCAGTTTGGTACCAATAACTGTCTGAGCCACCTTAAAATAGTCTGTCACTGTAAAAGCAGATATATATTTATAATTGGTACATACACACAACAGCTCCTGCAATAGGAACACAAACTCAAAGCATTTACAAGTTCAGTCTCTCTCCATTAAGTCTTTCTACATTTTCAATTAGGAGAAGATACGAGGGTTTTTTCATCAAAATGTACAAACCTCTACATTGTAATTCTAGTCCTAAAGGGCAACCATGGTCATGCCAGGAGGGCAAATATAAGCAGATGTGTATCCATCTCTTCCCAGATCTTCACTAATATCTAATTTTTCTTCTTATTATGTAGCAGAACAGCTTTGCTGGAACCAAATGCCATTGGGTTAATTAAGTGAGAGCACAAATGTCTTCATGGAGAGGCCTCTTTTTGGAGGCTTCCTGTTGTGGTTGATAATGTGTTCAATCCACAACAATTACCCTTCCTGAGGCGGGAATATTTCCAAATATTGGTGTGGCGGGGCAGCAGAATTTAAACACATCCAAACCATTTGCATTGGTATTGCACAAAAGTGTACATTTCGGCCTAAATAATTTGGAGAAGAAACCTCACCGGTGATTTACAGTTGTCACTAAAGGCACTTAGTGGGAAATTAGATTTGGGTTCGTGTTTTATGAGCTCCTTTTCAATGTATTAGACTGAGGTTCTGCCATTTGTTTAATTAAGAATTGATTAATCTTTCTCTATTACCTCTGATTTTAGGAGAGTGCACCAGCACTCTCACCTCCCACTGGGCTGGTCCAAACCCACTCCTGCCCTCACCACAAGAGAAGTGTCTTAAAACCAAGGCAGCACTCAGAGCCAGGGGACAGGGATGTTCCTGTTCACTCTGCCCCAGCTTTCCTGAAATCATGCCTCGTGTTGTACCCCCATTTCTTAATCTGTCAAATGGAGACTGTCTCAGAATTACTATGAAGACTGTTCTTGCACTGTAGGTGAAATGTCAGTGTTGAACTAATGATCTCCTGGGTTTGCCAAAGCTGTGATTGGAGTCCAGGACCCCGAGGTGTCAGGTAGGGAACCAATCCCTCAGGCAAACAGTCCAGCCAGTTCCATCAGTGCAGACATATCCTGATAAGCATTCTTAATTTAATGGAGCTCCTGCAAATAAACAAGCTTAATGAAGATTACTCGCTTCCTGGAATTCATTGTGCTGCTCCAATTTAATGCTATCACTTCCATAAGAGGCTGTGACAAAGTCTCGGGAAAAAAAATAAAATATGCAAATTCAGACACTTCAAAGGCTTTTATTTTAATTGTGCAGAAAGCAGAACTGAACAAGAGCAACTCCACTAAAAATGGAAAAGCCATGAGAGGAAACTGATACATTTCCATCATTTCTTGCAGCTCTTTGAGAATTACTCCGGAGCACACAAGTTCCCTGAACTGGCAGCTCCCCTGAATCAGTGCAGGTCTCATGGTGGGTTTGCTGAACTGCCTGAAATGTCCACAGAAAGAAATGAAGACCTCACAATACTCTCTCCATTTCAGTTTTATTGTGACTGTTGAGTTCTGTGCTCATTTGCTGAAGTTTCTAAGTACTATGATTCAACTCTGGATCACGTTCAGCAGAATCTGTGACTGGTTTTAAGCCACTTTCAAACAAACCTGGGCTGAGCTGTGGCTTGGCACTCCAACCAGTGGAGCTTAGTGGTTTTGGTAGAATTTTGCCGAGAATTTGGGGGTTCTTTTGAATCAGAAATGAATCCAATATGAAAAATTCAGATCTGGGTCAGGATTTGTGGGTATTTGGATCCCCAGCTGTGGTTCTGGCCCAGTTCTAAATGGAGTCAAAACCAAAAGTCAAATCAAAACCAAGCAAAGGTACATATAGAGCCAGCCAACTACAACAACCAAATTTGGCACAACTGCCTTGGTTAACAGCTTCACAGTGCAGGTTTTAGGCCATTTTTCATGCCCTAATTTCTCTCTTAGTGTGTCACAGGAACACAGCACTGTGCAAGGAAAATTCCTTTAATGAGTGTGAAATAACTTTGGAGATCTTCATTTCATTTTTCTTGCACTACATCTGAATTGGTTGTGGATAGGAATACCTTTGAATTTAATTTATTTAGAAAGCTGTTTTATCTCAGCAAACAAGTTCAGTTCCAGGAACAGGCTGAAGGGTAAACTCCTCAATAATGTTGGAAACATCAAGTGAGGAACTGTAGTGGTACAGACTTAGGGGGTTAATAAAAGTTAGTACAATAGCATTGAAGCTGAAATAAAAGTTGTATAATCAACTGTGGTCAAAATTTTCAAGGATTGATGAGAACACTCCTCAAATCACAGATGTGAGTTATCTTCCTTAGTGCTCTCCTGGAGCACAGTTGTTGTCATGGGAGAGTATGAAAAAGGATAGAGAACAGAAAAAAATCAATTAAAAAGCAGCATGGGGTCAGAAGGTAACCCCCAGCTTTCAAAATTTTACCAAAACTTGGCATTTTGACAACTAATAATGGAAAAATTTAAAATAAAATCAGGCAGAAAAGACGGCAAGTGAATTATTGACATTCTAGGTTATTCTATCATTTAAATTCTCCTATATACAACATTTCCTCAGCCAGCTCCTGATGAACCACACAGAGGTTACTGCTGACAAGGCCTCCCGTTCATTCATTCTACATTCCAGAGCCGGGTCCCAATTTCGGGATAATTCATAGTTTTGCCACGTTGACAGCATCATTCCCTCCAATAACTAACAGCTACAGGTAGATTGTACAGACATGAGATTATAAACAGCATTTATTTCTGTACAACATTTCCAACTGCCTCACGTGGGGCCTCTCTGCCCGAAGTGAAGGTGCTCCAGAGCTCAGGCTCTGCCCTAAAGCCGGTTCTGTCCTAAGAGCAGGATCTGGGACTCTCAGTCTCAGAACCCCAACAGCCTGTCCACAAAGAAATCTATATCCCAGAATATTGTCTTGGAGCAGGAGGATGGTAAATCCTCTGATCATACGAGCATGTGGCTCACAGGACCACCCAGAATTCCAGGTGGCCAATTCTTCACCAACTTTCCCTCGGCTGTGCTGCAGAAATGCCTTCTTTGTCTGTGGTGTCCAGCTAATCCAGCTAATGCCTCCAGGGCAGCAGCTTTGGGATTAATGTCAAAATTCCATTGAATTTTTCTCAGTTTCTAGCCTCAGTTTCCTATATAGTTTTGGACAATTTATCTTGTCCAAACTGATATTGAAAATATCAGTTTACTGTGTGATCCACTCCAATTTCAGCTGGAAGCACAACTTCTTTGGGCTCTTTTGAAACTGCCACTCTTCATCCTAAAATATCTGCCCCTGGACTCAAGTGTTCACATAATAAATGCCTGTAAAAGCAGGTACTGAAGGCACAGGAGTTGTTTGGGAAGCTGTAGATTGGAATGTGACAGCAGTCACTGCTCTGAGCAATGAACTGGTCTTTTATTGACAAGGCCAAGTCTCCTAATCACCACAAAGATATAAAACCAAATCAGACACAGTGTTTTGACCTGGCACAGGTCAGTAGAGTTCCCAGTTCATCTTCAGATTCATTCCTTCATTTTAAAAGTACTTAAGAACTGAAGGGCCTGGAGGAGGCTGTGTTTTCCTAAAACTAGGACCTTCCTGCCATCCAACTTTTAAGCAGAATTTTTCTAATATCCTTATAGTGCCAGGTACCAGAAACTTCTGACACACCCAGAGGGAGTTCAGGGGTAAAAGTTCCTCTCCCTCCAAGGATTTCAGAAATGCAGCTGTTCTACAGCATATTTGGCAATGCACACTTTGTTTTTACTTAAGGCTGTAGCTTGCACTGAATACACATCTAGGAAAAGGAAACTGATCTCCTTGCAGTATTCAAAGATATTTTTTTTTAGGTTCTTAACTCCCTCAGTGGTTAATATTTGTAAAACAGCTCAGGAAAAAAAAAAATCATCATAGAAAATGAGAGATTCTCTGCTGAAGGGCCTCAGACCCCAGGCTCTCCTGGTTTACAGTGCACGTTGTATAAATATTTATTTAAAAGAAATGAAGTGCTGCTATTACTGTGCACACACAAAAAAGTCATTCTGCAACATATGTTTTCCCCAAACATGATTCTGTAAGATGATGATACTGTTTTGTTTGGTGTGTTAATTCAGCCATTGGATGTAGGATAATGAAAAGCAGCTCAAACTCTTTGCTTTTAATTTATAGGTGCTTTCATGAGGAAGAGGCCCCTGTTCTTCAAGCTGTTCTGCACAACTTGTCAGGGGGAATTGGAAACAAGAAGATGAAAGGTAGTATCAGCATCCCTTAATTCTGTATAGTTAGTTCCTATATCGCATTTTAGTAACTCATTTGAACAGAATCACCACAGAGTGGAAGAGATTTCAAGAAAAAAATTTAAGAGCAGGTATGAAAAGGATTCAGGAGAATCTATAATTAAAGCCACATGCAGAACTAGAGCACAGTGTTCTTGTGCTTCCTTTCAATAATACTTCATAACCCTAAGGATATTATCTCAGTCAGGGGCCTGTTGAGCAGGACAAAAGAACATCCATATCCCAAACCTCTTTAAAGTCTGTGTTTGGCAGGATAAGACAAGGGAGGGATCTTCAACACTATTTTGTGTTCAGGGTGTGGGCTTATAAAGACATACAGAACTTAGAGCCAAGTCTTGTGCTTTCATGAAGGAACAATTAAGATCTGAAAAGGCCTCTGAAAAAAAAAAAATAAACCCCAACAGCCTACATCATACCATGAAGAATTTGGAGCTCTTTTTAAGCAACACAAAGTTCTAGGAAGCTTTGCTGTATTTATAATTTGTGGGTTTGCCTGAGCAATACACCTGCAAACCTTGTAAGACTCTGCTTCTCCCCATCAGCTGTCCCTGTCCTCTAATTTTGAACTTTGGGTGAAATACTTGGATAAATTCTGTGGCACTACCTGCACTTTATTGACACCAGTCAACTAAAGGGATACTCTCACAGAGAGGATGGTACCACATGGAAATAGTACATAGGAAGAAGCATGGGAGAGAAAAGTCTTTCTGAATAGGAGTTTCTTAGAACAGATACTGGGATTGTGCTGAAAGAAGTATGGTGAGACAAATAAAGGAGAGGGGAAAAGAGGAAAAAAACTGTCCTGCAATTAGCAAATATTACACCTTAATGAGAGGGCATAATAAGGGGAGACGGGGTTGAAAAAATAGATAAGAATTGAAGTTGCTTGGATATCAAAAATTAATTTATATAGGGAAAGACTTGAGATTTACGAAGTATTTTTAAAACTGCCAGCTCACGGAGAGAGAAAATGCAGCTGAGTTAAAGCCCTCGAAAGCCTGACGCAGCTGCAGCAGCTCCGTGTGATAAGGAGCAAATGTCACTGCTCCAGATGGACCTTTGCACGCTGTCAAGCTCCTTCCTAAACCCGGGATTTTGGGAAAAGCCAAGTCCGGGGCGGGCTCGGGATCCCGCGGCCGCCCCCGCGTGGGCACCGAGGGCATCGCTCCCTGCACTGCCAGGGCAGGATCCCAAATCACCACTTTAATGAGCGGGATTTTAATTGTCTCTGCGATTTCACAGCAGAATAGCGGGGGGATTTTACGTCCAATGCCCAGGCTGAATGTCTCTCCTATCTTTCTCAGCCAGTGCACTCTCCAGAGAGGACAAATAACCCATGTTAGGTGCCGAAATCCATGGGAGCTCATATCTCTGCTCAGGCAAAGCACACACGTTCTGAGGTCCAGACTCAGCTGGTGACAGCAGCACTCTGTCCTGCTGCCTTCCCATGGGAGGACAAAAGGTTTCCCTGATATTAATATAGGTTATGTCACTGCCACAGGGAGAGGAAGCTTCCTAATGCAAGAGAACAGGAAAGGTATGAAGCACAGAAAATTACACACAATTCAACTCACCAGCATCTGCTCAACTGTTTATGCAAATGACTTGTTCCTTATTTCTCATGAGAGAGGGGAAATCAATTAAAAAAAAAATGTAGAGGTGTTGGAAGGAGTTCCACCTCAGGAAGAACAGAGCTGTCTGAAGCTCCTGCCTTGTGAGTGCAAGGAAGGAAAAGAAACTAAATTATAAAGCAAGAAATTCTGACTTGCGATTGGAGGACTGGGTGTCACTGGGGGAGCATCCAGGAGGAAATGTGAATATACAGGCATTGCTAATTCTTCCATCAGCACTTTGAAGAGCTCCCTCCTTGGAGGAGGGACAGAAAGAGGTGCAGAGAAAGAGGTCAAGCTCTTAACCCAAGGCAGACACAACTAGTGGAGCAAAATGCAGCAGCTACAAAACTTCCACAGCAAAATGGTATCCTGTGGTTTGGAGATGCCTTCTTAAGGCTTTACAGGTTTAAGTGTGGTCTTAGCCCAGCACAAAACAAACCTTGGTACTACCTGAAAAACATGGATTTGGTCAGTCATGTATGACAAAGGCTTTTCCCAAGGAATGTTTTAGTGCACATCTTTCAAAGGGGCTCATCTCCCTCTCAAACACCTGTGGGAGAGCCAAATTTCCAAAAATGCTTCATGCTGTCTGTCAAAACCAGCATTTGCTGAAACGTACTCTTCAAAATCTGGACATTTATGTGGGTTCCTAAATGCAATACATTTTTTAATCTCAACTTTGACCCTGGAAGCCCCATATTTCCATGGTTCAGATACAGTGGGAGCAGCACAGTTACTCATTACTTCTGCATTCTAATTCTTGCCTACAAGCAGTGTACCATTGGTATCTTTGAGATGTGTTCAAACAGACCTACCGTGCCTCTTTTGAATTTCCTTTTGGAAGTGGATCATGTCACTAGAACTCCTAATATGCTGTGTTTGTATTAGCCCAGCCCTTCTCCTGTTATCAACAGAGGGACATGGGGAACATGAACATTATCAAGACATTCACTGGCCAGGGACAAAAGATTCTTAGTCACAAATCTGGCAAGCTCGAGAATTTGAACCGTAAACAAAGAGAAATATAGATCTGCACATTCAAAAAAATGAATTGGACAAATTCCCTGGCTTTAGTTCCAGTTGTGAAACTCCCTTTGTTTCATTCTCTCTGCACTCGCCGTGTCGGAAGTTTGTGACCTATCAATCAATGAAGTATTAAGAGTAACGATTAAGGACATATTTATGGGAGCACCATGTGTAGCTCTTGGCATCGTGCACAGCCCCAGCCTCCCTCTGAGCCCACTCATTTCTCTCTGAGCATTTTACTCCTCAAAGAATGGCCCTACTGTCAAATTAGTCATTTAACCATTGACAGAATGCCTGCTTCTCTCATTTTAAATTTGTAATCTGTGTAGGAATAACTGGTTGATTCAGGCACTTATGTGGGCAGGCGGCTTTCAGTGAATCATTAATGGAGAGCGAATTTTAAGCACAAAAATCAGTAGAGACACAGCAGAATTTGGCCTGGTATTTATTCCTAAAATGAGGGACAGACCCTTTGGCTCTTCAGCTGGTCTTGCCCACAGGAGGAGGGGATCTTGCAGCTCCTGGTTTCACTGAACAACGTTGTTGTTCCAGCCAAATCCTGAGATCACTGCTCTTCCCATGCAAGTGCAGAGTTAATTCCTGGAGCTAATGCAAGTTTGGCCATAAGGTTCAAGGATACATTTTCAAGAGTGTTATCTGATAATCTGATTCTTAAGTCCAGAAAAGAATGGAAGGGGGAAGGTGGACACAAAATCTGGGATCGAAACAGAAGGGAAAGAAGGTAACTAAGATCCTAGAATGGGATTCCAAAGATCTAGTTTCAGATTTCCTAGATGATTTAAAGAAATAAATACATTTTATCTTCATAATCCCTCATCTCCCCATTTTACCTATTTCTGCTTTATTTATAAAGGTGAATTAAACCCCAGAGAGGAGAACTGGTTTTACTACACAAGAACACAGCACAGCTGTAGGAATTCCTTGCTCTAATACCAGCAAAATAAGAGAAAGATCATAATAAAGATAAAAAATCAGATTCCTCTCCCGTCCCATGTTTGAATATTCCGAACTTTGGCAAGTTTTAATTTTGGATTTACACTTTGGAATTCCAACACTGATTTTAAACACTGAAAGTCTGGGGACAACTTTGCATTTGCTGAGTAGAGCAGACGAGAAATACAACAGTGACTGAAACAAATTCTGCCAGTCACAATGGAAAGACACAGAATGGGGGAAAATGGAGAAAAATAAGAGTTCAGGAAAGTTGTTAAAGGAAAAAAAAAGAATGGAAATTGTGGAACATAAAAATAAGAATGGAAATAAATTGATAAAAGAAACCCAGAAGTTGAAAAGAGTTTAGAGAATCAAGGGATGGATCTGAAAAAAAAAGACAAATACAGGGTCATCAAGGAATCTTAATTGATAATTTTGACCTTATTAAAGTGTCATGTGAGGTTGGTTTTTACAAGAAATAGTAATTTTTTTCATGGGAATCAACCCCCAAATTGTAGGGGAGGACTTACCAACATTTACAGTATTTTGCTGTTTTCCTCTGTGAACTGAGATTTAACAGGAAAACACGTGGCCAGGCATAACATCCCTTATCTCAGTGTCATGGTGACCCTCAATCTCTGAGATAAAGCTGAGATAAAAGGCTGCAAGGCAGAGCTGCAGAGCCCACCTGTGTGTGCAAAGGCTCAGGGAAGCAGTTGGGGTCTTTATCCACTTCTGTGAGCACCCACACGTGACCCTAAAGCTCTGGGGAAAGAGGGCAGATGTGTTCCCTGTGCTGACCAGACTCTGATGGGGTCACACACGCCAATTAGTGGGTACCAAGAGTGCTGCAAACAGTTCCCCCCCTTCCTTTCCATGCAAACCTGTTTCCTTGAGAGCAGCAGTGAAAAGGGGTTTGCCCATTCCACTCTTAGTGTTCTGTTGCCTTTCAGTCCCAAACGACCTCTGCTCCCCCTGAGCCCGACACAAACAACCTGCACTCCTCAGGAAACGGTGGGACATGGAACAATGTCAACGTCCTAAGAGACTTTCTAGTTTTCACACAGTTTGTAATCATATATCTTTAATAATACCAATGCTTTTATTGTGTAAATAGTGTATTAAGTACTATTTAGCTTTGCTTTGTTGGTCTCTTCTCCCTGTGTTTTACCTCCACGATGCCATCCCTCCTGCCTCATCAGCCCTGCAACTCCCTCAGGTTGGAACAATCCATTTGCAGGGCACGAGGAGAGACAGAAGAGGGGGAAAGAGGGAAGATAAAAGCAGGAACAAAGCCTCCTATGATTACAAGAGGCAGAAGATCAAATAGGAACTTTAATAGTAGCAAACTCAGGACAGGCTTAATAGTTGCAAATTGTGCCAAGTGCTCTGCACACCAATGTGCAGCAACGCTCCGAAATTAATCTAAGGAAAAGCTGCTAAAGGTGGGGGGAACCTACCAGAGTGATAATGCATCATGGAGAGCTGTCACAAGAAATGAAAGTACAGCAGCAATTAGCAGACAGAGTTCCAAGCACTGTGCCACTTTCCCCATTTTAATTGTACTTCATCTTAGTCAGAAGCTAAACTCAAACTGAACTCTGCTGGAGATGGCAGAATTGACTCATTTTGAAGAACACAATGGCCTAACAGTTAACTTCTACTTTTCCAACAAAATAAAGAGTAGGAGTTTAAGAAAAGAAACGCAGGGAGGAAGAACTGGGAGCAGCGATGGCTCAGAATAATTTGCTCAGAACACTGTTCGTGTTCTAAAGGAAATCCCTGTAAAACTCTGCAATACCTCCCATTGCTCTCTCTTAAATGCTTTCTTTGCATTTACACCAAGATACTGCTAAGGACTCAGCTGGTCCTGTTGACCAGATAGAGGATCAGCAGAGCTCTTCACTGTGATCCTTTTCCTGTTGGCTGGAAAGCCTCCATCCCCTCTGTCCCTCCTGGAGAATGGAATCCATGGAGAGTCAGAATGGACCCATGGCAACACCACTGGGGCCAGATGGGAGCTGCACAATGAGTAACACACCAGCAACAGGATCACTATTGATTCAGTGCCTATTGAAAACAAGGTTTGAAAAGTGATTCATTTCTTTATTATGATTTTAGATGTCCAGAGACTGGAGAATAAGACAACACAGATCAGCCATTCCAAGTCCATCATTCCCTTAGTATCCCATTGCCCAGGACAACAACACAGAGTACTAACTCTTCCTATTAACCATTCAGAACATGAGGTTTTACCCCTAAATCATATCATTTTTATCATCATCATTTTCATAGGATCACAGAACATCAGATATCAGAAAAGAAGCAAAGAAGGAATCCTTCCAAGAAGGGAATAAAGAATGATTCAGAGTGGAGGGGGTTTGAGTCTGGCCCTGTTCAGAGCCTTGTGAGCAACCATTTTATGTCAGTGACATGAAGAACTGGTAAAGGTCACACTGACTGTCAAATACCAGTGATATTCATTCCACTGGACCAGTTCCAGAGGTTCCTGACTCACTTTTTATTCTGCAAAACCAAAGGCCTATGAAAGGGGAAAAAAAACATCCCCAGCATAAATGTTGGACTGAGACTGAAGAACTGGTTTCAACTCACTCCTTCATAAACTTGCCCTTCTTTAGGGCAAGTCACACGAGATGGCAACTAGAATCACGATTATGAATGAAAAACCATCTGATTTTTGCCTTTATTGTCCCTAACTGAGGTCCATAAGCAAATTGACTGAAGTTTAAAAAATGCACAGTATTTTGAGTTTTATGGTGGAATTCTTCATTCAAGTTGTTTCACACAGTGACTCTGGACAGGATCAGAAACGTACACCAAAATCTGAGACACCACTACCTGCAGAAGAAAAGCATCCACTGTACAGCTGAACAAACCCAAAATAGTCCCATCATCACTAACTGGTAGACAGCCTCCTCCAGTGAAATTATTGCTATTGTGTTTCCCATGGAGAATTCAAAGTAAGAACCAGATGTCTCTCACTTTTCTGTAAATTCAAACCTAACTGAAGTGACAGCTGAATAACAGTGAAGGAGCTATTCTGAGAGCTCCCAGACAGCACATGGAAACCACAGCCTTTGTCTGCAGGTGTTTGGATTGATTTCTCACATGGACTATGACCAGTAATTATGCCACTGTGAAAAGAAAGAAGAACAAAAGCACACAACCCTCAGACACCTCAAAGTACAATTTTAAAGCGAAGAAAAACTTTCATTAAATATTTCCCCAATGAATCCCTGGAATTTTGTCACTGCTACACCAGTAAAGTCGTGCAGAACTACCACCAATCCCTTCAGAACTGTAAATTTTTAGCAGGTGTCAACAGTAAGAAGATTAAATATGACCATTGTATGCTTTAATAACAAGCCTCCACATTTCAGTCAACTGTGGGGTTTATTGCTTTTTTTCTTTTCTTGTTTTTGAGCTCTAACTATAAAGTGTAAACCCATTCCATGTCAGGCAGGAGAGCTGATCATGGATGTCAGGAACAAGTGAGTGAGTCACCAAAGGAAAAAATGTGTGGGTTGGCCACCTTATCAAACATTGAAGAAAATGAGTGACAGAAATAAGAATCAAGGAGGTAAAGAAACTCTATATCCTGTTAGAATCATCTCCCTCCTCAGAAGACAAAGACACAAAACCTGAGGAGCAAAGACCACGGGGTGTTTCTGGTTTTAGACACATTCCAAGCACAGATGATTAAGAGTTTGTTGTCCCCACGATCCTTGTTTGTGTAGCAGATGAAAAGCACCCAGATGTCACCAAAACTCTCTGCCCTGCTCTGTCCATCACTCTCACACGCTGCCGAGCCAGCTCAGCAACAGATGGTTGAGTTCTGTCCTTCCAGGGCACTGCTTTGAGTTTTTTTTTAAAGGAGATATTGAGGCAATTCTTCTCTGCATTTTATTTAGGCCAGAAATTAAATTTATAATACAGAGGATGGCAGAGACTGGTTACAAGATTTTTTGATTTTTTTGTTTTAAATTCTCATGATTTATTGCAGGTTTTTTCTTTTTTCATTTAAACCAAGCAGCCAGAATTCATCGTGGCACTACCCTTCCATGGACTAGAATTTATTTTTGGAGTGTAAAGCAACCTGTAAATTTATGGGTGCTACATAAATAAATAATCCAGCACTATTTGTGTAACTCCAAAGCATGTTGGCTTTTTCAAGTTCACATGATGAATCTGGAGTTGGGCCCAGGGTTTTTGGAACAACAACTTCCATATTGTTGCACTAGTGCAAGATGATTCTGTGGGCACAGAGATATTGAAAACTCCAAAAATCCTTGAGCACAGTGGTGGTTGAGACACTCAGTATGGATGGAAATACCTCTTCCCTGAACAATCTGTTCTGGGGTTTGGGTTTTAGGGTTTTTTTTCTCTGTTTGAGGTTTATTTCCTTGCAATTGCCAAAGGGTTTTAGGACATCACACGAGGTCACCGTTTAAGGCAAATCACCCCTCTCTGCACAAGACTGGTATGACTTAGACATTCAAATTTTCATTTTTTTTTGTTAGTGCTCTATGAAGCAGGAGCCTGCTGGCTTTTCAAGGACTTAACAAGTTCAACATTAAGGTTCTTAACTGCAATCCTGCCAAAATTGTGATTTTCCCAGCTCTTTTTGTTCTAGTTTGAAGGAAGAGACAAATCTCTTGGGTTTTTTATGAAACTAGACCTTCATGCCACACAATCTTCTTCATGCTGTTTGCACAGTTTAGCATTTAAACAACTTAGGGTGTCTCCTGATGGAAGGCCAAATTTTCATCTAATCTTATTTCAAAGGAGTTCAGTAGAGTTACTCCAGAAAAATAGTTTAGCCCATGGACTTTAACCAGAGCCCCTTTCTCTCTGCATATGTTTATCTCCAAGAGAACCCACTAAGGAATTACCTTAAAATAATATGGATTCTTCACTGTGAAACACTCTTTGCAATAAATTAACCACTGCTGGGAAAATAAAAATGAGATAAAGAATGCAGCTCATGCACATCAGACATGATTAGGAGCCAAGCAAAAGGCTTTCAGAACTAAATATATATTCAGCCAAAGTCAGGAAGAAATGCTACCACTGAAGAAAAAAGGATGAACACTAATGGAGGAGGAAAACAGGATTTCATGACAATTTTGAGCCTCTCCAGAACCCCAAAACAGGTTATAAGAATTTAAAGTAATAAAGGATTAACAAAAGATTAGGATTTTGGAAGCCTTAGGCCTTGCAAAGGCAGCTGGGAATGGCACATCTCCATCTCCCCCTTCCTTAACTGCTCTGAGCCCATCACAGCCTTGGGGGGCCTCAGGGATTCTCCTCACAATCCTTTAGGGACAATTCTGCTGGGGGGACCCAGTTCAGTGAGAAGGGATGGATGCAGAGCTAAGAATTTAGGTTTCTTCCTTCATTAGGAGGCAAATCCTTCCTCATGGATAGCAAGGGGCTGCATGGATTGACACTGGTGCAGACTTTCCCTGGCAAATGCTGAGAACTGGATTCTTTCCTAATTCACAACAGTGTAAAGCAAAGATAAAGTCAACAGTTTCAGTGATATAAAAGTCATCATGGTACTTTTACAAAAACTATTACCCTAAGCAATGATATGTGAAAAAGTAAATAAGAGAATTACTAGCACTGTAAAAGACCTTCTGAGTCCTTTTCCTCTTGCTGTAAATATGAAATGCTGAGTTTATTTTATTTATTTGAATATTCCCCTTCCAGAGTACACAGCTGAGGGACCAGCAGTGCTTTCTGCTGAGCTATGAGTCTCTCAAATTCATTTTCTCCTTAGCAATATTCACTGACCAAATTAGAAGGCTTGCCAAGTTTTCTCTGGCAGGTGATATTGGTAAGTACTGGCAGCCAGTATTTCTGTACAAGGTTACTATTACAACATACTTTTCTCAAATGTTTGCCAGTGCCTTGCTACAACTCTGTCCAGTTCTTGTAAGGAAAAAGACATATCAACATTTTTGTAACAGTAAGAATTCAGACTCAGCAGAAATTCAGGACTAAATCCTACAAATTCGACTCACATTAATATTCTTACTGGCTTATTGGATTTCCTCTGTGGCTGAAATACATCTCTTAGGACCAGCTACACAAGGTACTGAGCTCTTTAAGCAGGGAATAAGGGTATTTCTCTTAACTAGTCCCCTCTAAACATCAGTGCCCACTGGGCAGATCCCCTCTACAGCCAAAGAACAGAAATAAGAACCTCTGAAGAGAGTCATCCCAGATAAAGTATCTCTGACAGTAATCCCAGGGATGCTTTAAAATATCCCTGTTCCCAGCTCTCTGTCCTTGACCTTAAGAAACCACTCTGAGATTAAGGACAGCACCTCATCCTCCTCTCTTCACAGTCAGCTCCCAGGTCCCCATCGGGTTTGTTGAGACATTGTACAGTCCATAAATCAGAGAACAGTTCCAAATTGGTTGATATTAAAAGTAAAATCATTCTCTACCCCTTATCACATAAAATGGACCTAAAACATTTTAAGGAAGCAAATAAAACATAACACATCACCTGGAGCCCTGCAGGTAAACCACTGCTTCTGAATAATTTCACTTTCTAGACAATACACTTTCAATATCCACAATAACTCTCAGGCTGCGTTCATGTGTTACAGAAATTCTTGTGCTAACTTGAAGTTTAAAGCTCCAACACCATTTTTTCTGTGTCAGTGTTGCCTCTGGCTCAAATGTCATACTGACTTATTCAAAAGCAGAATCAGATGTGAACAACAACTCAGTAATTAGCCAGCAATTTGTATAAGAGATAAAACATCTTCATAGTCGGGGTATAATGGAAGCGCTATCGAAAGCTGTCTGAAAGCACCACGTGGAAACAGAGAGAAAGATGTTTGACCTCAGCTACACCAATTTCCCAAATAAAGCCTTAATAATAGCCTGCAATCACACTTGGCTGGGCATTATTTCCCAGACACGCAAGGTCTGCATTACAGGCCCAGGAGCAATGACTCAGTGCCAGCTGCCGTGATGGCACAGGGCAGCTTGTTATTCTGTCAGAAGTTGTTTCGTGCATGTTGTGAAAGCTTCCAGACATCTGATCCCTCAAGAAAACATTCCCTGTGTCTAAGCAAGAAGGTAGGGTGTTTTCCCTATTTCTGAAAGATCATTTAAAGTTAATTTTCAGAGGTGGAGGAGAGAAATCAAGTCATTCTTTACTCAAAATACGCCTTAAAAAGCACTTTTTTAAAGACAAGACAGAAGCAAAGAGGGTGGAATGCTTTGCACCCAAAGGCCACACAAACACACGCGTTCCGTGTTCCCCCCATCCATCAGCACCGGATCACTGGGCACCTCTGAACTGCAGAACGAGCAGACAAAGCTAAAAGGCTGCCCAGCTTTTCTGCCTGGCCCTTGCCTGGATCCTCAGCTGCCCCAGTTCCCACGAGGTGCAGGGAGAAAGGGGAAAGCTGCCTGACTGGAGCAGTTCTCAGCCAGCCCATGGTGTGTGGCGGGAAAGCCCCGCCGAGCCCACCCTGTGATCACTGCCGGGCTCAGGCACTGCCTTTGTGTTGGTGCCTTTGTGTCCTCACGTCATATCTGACATCTAACAGGTCACACTTTCAGCAAAAGGCAAAGGTTTGGAAATGAATAATCATAATTTAGCAATTGGCTAAAAGTTTATACAGCTCGACTGAACATCATTTGTGCTGTGTACCTGAGTTTCTCAGAGCTTGGCTCACCTCAAGGGATCTCCAGGGCTCCTCATTTCTGAACTCCCTGGAGACAAGTCCATCTCTTACCATGCTGACACTGCAGAGTCTGATCCTGGACAGTGCCCAGACTTTTAGAGGAGCAGCCAATGTTGGACATATTTTTCAAGATTAAACATTCTGAGGGAAACCAGCAATATTTCTTGTTGCAAAGTGATGAGGGTCTTAATTTTTCTGACGTGTATCATCTGGTTCTTCAGTCTGCTCTTTGCAAGAAGTGAGACAGGACTCAAACTGGACACACACACTGCTGGTTTCAGTGGTTGTTACAATTTCTCATTTCCCACTGACACCCTTCAGATCACGCTCAGTGTTCACACCTCCTCAGTACCTTAGAACAACTGAGTGAGAGAGATCCAGGAGAGTGGAAAGTCTTGGACTTAAATCTTTCTGAAGAGGGAAAAATCACAGATAAAAATTTCCTGCTTGAGGAAATTAGAGTCTGTAAGGTAGACTCTACATGCCTGGCCCTTTTCAAACATGTAACTCCAGGATTATCTGTTCTAGGGTTTCCTGGCAACTTCTCCATGTGAGACTGGCCTCTGTCAGAGGTATGTGTTGGACTAGATGGCCACAGCCATCACTGTATAATGGTACATTTCCTGTCTTAGCATCAGAATTAATCGGCAGTTTCATCTGATATGCTGTTGCCTCACACTATAATAAACTCCAAAACTTGTACCTGCCACAGGAAAAGTTTGTTCTCAGGAATTAGCAAAGGTATTTGTAGAGTAACTGAAGCTGGGCAGCATTTAACTGCAGTTTCTCCACTGCCACAGAAAACAATACACGTTGGGTGAGTCACACCTGGGTTTTGAAGACTGAGTTTCTGCTCAAATTCCCCAGAACCAGGGAACCTGAAGCAATAGTTTTGCAGATTTCTGGAAAAGTACTATGACTGTTGCATCCTGAAACTGCTAAAGAAAGGAATTCTGCCTTACTTTTAGAGCATCTTTTATTTATAGTGTTCAGCCTGAAGATGCAGAGGAAGCAAGTTGAGGAGGAATGGTTCTCACGTAAAAGGACAATTGTACCACTGCAAAATTGCATGTGACCCAATTCAGAGCACAAGGCAAAGACAGCTGAGATGGCAAATTCACAATCTGAACACTGTGGAGATTTTCCTGAAGGTAAAAGAAAGAATGAGACAGAAGGAAAGACGGAGAGAAAAAGAAAATGAATGAAATTACTTGAGTGAATGCTAATAATGAAGTATTGAGATAGATCTTCACTTTAACTAGGAACACATGTTGAAAATTCCCATCTTAGCTGTTCATAGCAGCTGAACACCCAAAATCCTAAGTACAACCAAGTTTATGTAATACCACTTATTTAGTCAGATATCCCAGATATCCCTGGCGTGACACAGAATAGTACAAATCACTTTTCATTACAAACAACTACTAGAACATGGAAATCTAGTTAGAATTATACAAATATAAATAAATACTGTGAATAGAACAATCAGAAGAGCTACATATCCCTAAGCATCTCCACATCAAAAATATTGTGGGCATCTGCTTGTATTTGGACACTGTATTTGTCCAAAGACAGACTGCAACTTTCAGAGCATTATTGTGTCTCCTGCAGTGTGAACACAAACTGCTCAGCAATCCAAACTGGTGGCAGGAACAGAGTAGGTTATGCTCATACTGCTTTCTCTTGCATAACACAGACTTCTGTAACGTGCAGGAGACATCTCTTTTTAAAATTCATTTTTAAATTAATTTTTCCACGATTCAGCACCATATTCCAAGTAATTGAAAAGACACAAAGCACTGAAATCCCACAAAGAGCTCCAATAACACGCTATTATGCCTCGTAATTTATGAGATTCATGTAACACTCTCTGCATTATGGAAACAATTGCATACAAAGTGTGATCCTTCAGCATCAGTGTTCCAGTATACTCTTCAGAAAGTAGTATTTGTTTGGGGATTTTTCCTCAGCATTAAACTAAAATTGACAGAATACAGTGATGCAAGGAATCAAACAACCATCCCTTTACCTTCAAAGAATCCACAATCTAACCCCTAAGTCTACACTTCTGACAAGGAAAGGGAGAGGTAGAACTTATCCTGGTGGTGACAAGGAAAGGAAATGGATTGTTAATATGAAATAGGTCACCTTTATGACCAGGTGTCACCACAGGCGAGTGATTGATGCCTCAGAGAGATGTTTCACCCTCCAAATGGATGAGTGATGCATGAAAATTTTCAAGCAGAAGCTGCTTGAATAAAAGCTGAAGAAGATAACGAAGAGAAAAGTGGTATCTGACCTTTGGAGAGGAGAAAAATGGAGAGGGATTGTGCAGCTGACTGATAACTTCTGTAAAAACAAAAGTTAAAAGTTCAAGCTGTACTACAGTCAGACTGGGGCTTGTTCTTCTTCCTGTACAAATTACTGCTCTACCTGTGATCTCCCAGATAACAGGAGCTGAAATAAGAGGTACAGAAAGGCTGGAAAGAGTCACAGTGCTGCCCCAGGACTCTCCAAGGAGAAACATTTGGTTATTCTTCCACTCAGTTAATGAGAGTGGGTGTGGTCTGTATAAACAATAAAAGGTATTCCCACACCTTGCTTGTTACATCCTATGCTTTTGTGATCTGGATTTCCCCTCCAGTCTGCACACAGAGCACTCACAAGAGTTTCCCCCCATAGGCTGATGGAAGAGCAGTGGATTGTGTCCCTGAAACTGGGAGGTGCTCCAGGCAGGAAAGGCCCCGAGTGTGGTGGGGCAGGTTCCTCCCAGCCAGGCTCTGCATTGGGCTCGAATTTCAGGATGGTCCCTTCTCCCACAGCACTTCATTTATACTGTTTGTCAGGAACAAAGAATGTGCAGATTAGCAGCTCAGCTGCAATCAGCCCCTGTCATTCTACTCCCACAATATTGAAAGCCCTTTCAAAGAATCACTGCCTTGGAGCTCTGGATAATCATCATTTAAAATATGAAACCACCATTCTGGAGGTGCCTATCTATCAACATGTCACCTCACACACTAATAAAACAATTCTTCTTCTGTTGTACCTGAACTTTGGAATCTCAGGATTTTGGAGGCAGTAAGCCTGAAAATTCTTATGGGATCCTTGTGATTTCCAGTGAAAAAGTTGAATTGGGACCTCAGGAGTCACCTGATTTCTGGGAAGAACTCAGTTCTGACTGATAAAAATTAAATATCTTTAAAAATATGTTTAGTTTAATGCTTAAAATTTGAAGCACCAAAAGTGGTCATTCACCTTTAATTTAGGCCATAGTCTATCATTAGTTACTAATGCTGCTGGATCACCTATTAGATCAGAGCCCTCAGAGAACACAAAATATATCACATGCAAACAGAATTTGTAAAATGTTTTATGCTACTTGATCATAACCTCAGAAAAGTATTGATTATATTTAAGATATAAAGAAAAAAATGCTAATGACAGATAACAAGGCTGCTGAGACATCAACATTTAAAAGCACTTTGCTGAGTTACTTCTTTTTATCTACCCAGAATCACTTTTGCATATTTTTATATTCTAAAAATACAGGATTAACTGCATCTGTTAGATCAATAGCATAAAGTAGCAATGCTCTCTTCCATAAACAGCCAGTCAGTTTTCTGAACCAGATTATTAGTAGTTAAATATTTAAAGCTGCTTGCCCTTTGGATCTCCCTTTGATGCTTGCAGCCAGAACACACTATCTTCCAACACCACATCCAGGCTCCACAGTGTGGGAGGAAGATTTTGAACCAGATCAAGAGCAAAATTAATTTTCCATCCTCTCAGACATGAAAAGAAAACCAAGCAAGGATTCAAAACAATGCTCTACATGTTGGCTCATTAGAGATTGTCTTCAAGGATTGATAGAGAATGAACCATATGGGAATAGGCACCACAAATTTAAGGGGGCAGAGATTTAGGACTCAATGTTTGGCTGTTGCTGTGAGTCCTGACACCACAGAGTAACAGCACAGCAAAGAGTCAATCAACCAGGCACTTGCTTGGGCTCATTTTCTGTTTCATGACTTCCTTTTTTTCCTCTGCAGTGTTTGGCACCCTCAGTCCTCTGTGTCAAGTGCAGAATATCTCGGACTTCTCCATAATTTGCTCCCCCACCCCCTGTCCTGTTTGGTTTTAAAGGTTTAAAAAAAAAAAAAAGTGTGCCAGGGACCATCTGCTAAAAGTAACTCCTTGAAACGATATTTCAGTGACATTGGAAGGACTGGACACCCACAAACTGGGAGGGCAGAGGCAGCAGGAGAACTAGAGAACTGTTTACCAAGAGAATTCCAGGAGCTGATTCAAGAATCCCAGGTATGTCCATGGGAGAGAGGTGGTGAGGGGTGGAAATGGGAACGCTGTAACCATGGAACAACACATCTAACCTGGGAACAGGACTGTCTCCCTGGAATGGAGCCCATTTCCCCAGGGCACCAGTCAGGCTGGGCACTGAAATGTAACAGTTGGTTTCAAACAAACCCACAGTTAAATGACACTGAAATTTTAAGACTGAAATCCTGCCTGATTTCCTTCCATGGTAACCAAAGAACAAACCTAAAGAGTTACAGAGTACAAATCAAAGGAAGCCAATACAAAAATATAGTATTTGCCAGTTCCTGGTGTCCAGTTGTATTTAAAATGATCCCTTTTGCCTTTTTCTGTTCCTTCAGTTGTTCACTCTCTGAGGACTGACCAACATGTCCCCAAAACATCTGTGGCACGTGGGACAAGAGTCACATTCTCTGGACACAGACAAGGTTAAACCTCACAGGAGCAGCCACTGAGGTGCTGGAAAGGTTGTTTATAGGAATGGATGTACAGTGGAATTCCAGCAGTCAGTACTGGTACTTACATGAAGTCAAAGTAAGTTAAGATGCTAAAATAGTGCTTTTGTTTCCCTGAGACCTCTCTATCAATTTATTTCAATTTAAATACAGCACATTAGTTTTCTCTAAAAAAGAGGAAAGAAACAGAATTGATCTTTTTGTCACTTGGAATCAAATTATCTCCTAAGTATAATTCACATAAAACAAATTAAGAGGCTGATCAAATGCTCTGTTAACATAATTCTTTAATAATAATATCACTTAGATCTTAAACTGCTTAATTAGATTTCAGTCATTGCAATCAACAGCCTCATTGAAACTGTTCATTTATAATTTATACTCTCTGCATTTTACTGTTCATTTTAAAAACAGCATTAACAATAAGAGCCAACAGTAAGTAAAAAAAAATAGTAAAGGAACAATTAAAACCCTTTAGGTTTTGGGGGGAACTTATTTCCTGGTTCACTGAATATTGGTGAAGATATTTCAATTGGCTTGAATGGATTCGTGATTTCCCCTAAGAAAAATACATTTGGACTTTAACCACAAGTCTAGATCCAGCCTTTTGCATTTGACCACAAATCTGAACTGAATAAAATAAACTAAACTGTGCTTTTATTGAAAAGTTGACAAATTAAATAGATCTTTCCGACACTTTCAGAAACACATTCAGTTTAACTATCATTCATTAATTAGATTTTTACAGATAATGAACATGTAAAGAAAAGGCCTAAACAATGCAACATTTGCTGAAGTCATGCTCTTTATTTTAAAGAAGAGTTTGCTGAGACCAATGTAAGAGTGTTGTGGAAGGAAGCACTTGTGCATTTATGCACATTTGAACACAACCACCCACAATAACATTTTGAAGTAGGTCACCCAGGACCAGATGACTTTACTGTCTTGGAATAAATGACAATTACACCTCCAATAGTAAAGTCCAACCTTTGGGCCTGGCCTGCCCCAAAAGAGAACTCCCATCTGAAACCATCCCCCTACACAGCACAAGTGGAATATTACAGCTCCAGGACTTTAAATAAGATTTGAGGATTGAACAGAGAAAATCCTCATGTCAACGAGAGACACGTTTAGCTTTTATTCCTATTATTTTAATAGCCAGATCTTTGTCTTCCTGTTGTTATTGCAAGACTGCATATTTATATACTTCTCTATTTATAATTATACTCTCTTTAAATAAGCAGTGAGTGGTTATCACCTTGCTGTTTCTTCAGTAACTATTTTAGCTGCTTCAACTGAACACATTTCAGTAGCTCCTTCCTAGCAGTGCCCACAGCAGACCCCGGCAGGATTTTAACACCCCTCCCTCTAGAGCATTCTGCTGATATGCTCAAAATATAAGTGTAAACTAGCAGGCATCTGCTAAGCTACTAGTGAAGTATCCAGTAAGTAAATAAATGCATCTGGGTTGCAGCCACTGAGATTTATAGCACTTTTCCCCGATTTCCTTTTTCACACTACAGTAAATACAGTAATGGTGCTGGCTAATAAACAGCCATAAATCTGCCTTCCTGTGCTTATGATGTTTGCTGATTGAAAAGTAATGCTGTGAAACTGGTGAAGTCAGTGACTATGAATGCAGGAAGGCTGAGGGTGCTGGGGGGCAGCACGTTTTTAATCCATTTGAAACAGTTTATTTTGCAAGACGTCTCCACTCCCACATCAGTAAGTTGGGGTTTTCTCATAACCTTCACCCCCTCTATTTTCCACATGCTGTAAACTAGGTTTTTATTCCTAATAAATTCAACAGATCCAGTGCAGATGTAGAATAGAAGAGGAGGTCTGGAGGGGTTTTTTTGAACATGGCTTCTCACCAACTCCCTAACTCAGTTCCCACGAAGTCTTCGGAAAAATTCCCGCAGACTTTCATGAGAGTTGAATTGGGCTTCTGTTACTTCCTTCCTTCCACACTATTTCTTTTATATCCCTTCTTCCATCCTTGAGGACACTTTGGGAGCAGTGGTAGACAACACCCAGCTGTTCTGACAACCCAGCTAATAGAGCTGTGCAGGAAACTTCTGGAAGTGCAGCAAAGGGTGGCTGCAGGGTGTGTGCAGGCAAAGCCTGGCAGCAGCAGGGCAGAGCATCCTCACAGGAACAGCCAGACTGTTCCTGACGACAGCTCAAATTGGGCTGACCCTGATGGGACCGTCCAGAAAAGTCAGACAGTTCTTTTCAAGCCATGGCACTTTTGAGAAAAGTGTAGAAAAGCGACAGTGGGTTTTTTCCTCAAACATTTCTTGGTGTTAGTCCGAGAACTAAATCAGAAGCAAACAGGAAAGGTGATTTAATTAGACCATTTTAGCTTTAGCAACTCTGGAAACAAGTGCCTTTATCAACTGAAGGCTTGCCACTTCTGTAAGGTGCAAGTGCTATACACTTGTGAAAGGTAGCCCAAACATTAATTAAATTAGTTTGCAGATGTCAAATCTGTGAGATGTTAAGTGATAGCTCCAGGGAATGATCTGTGTTTGTATTTCAAAAGAGGGGAAAGATTTTCCTTTCTACCAATGAGAAGATTGACACACTGGTGGTATCAGGCAATGGAAGTGGTACCTTCTTAGCAGCTCATCTCCTCTTGCTTGTATACCCCCTTCCCTCCTGCCAGATGTGCTAATTTCAGGGAAGTTTAGAGTGAACTCCCTCAAAGAAAACAGTTAAGGCAGGCCTAGCTATGCTGACCTGTGAGAGCTCTTAAGATGAACCATAATTTCATTTTGGCAGCCTTTATTCCCCCAGCAGCTATGGCTACCAACTCTGCAGACTGACCCAAAATCCCTGGGGCTGCAGGACCCTCAGCCCAAAGGAAGAGGTGAGACTTCCTGACTGACTGAACAAGAAATCCCATTATTTTCCTTCCACGAGAGCCCACACTACAGTTACTCACCCCCTCCCAGCAAAACATGCTAAAGGGGAAAAAACCTCCACTGGAGTACATGTGAGAATGCCCCTAAGGAATTGCAATGGACACTCTCCTGCCCAGCCATTATTAATTCTTCAGAGCTGCACAAGCCCAGTGACAGCTCCAGCTGGGACATGTGAATTGGCAGGAACTCACTGGAGTTCACAGGATGGGGCAATATCCATTTTTATTCCTTTTTTTTTTATACTTAAGAATAGAAAATGTGCAAAACAGGCAGTTAGCAGCAGGAATGATGCAGGTGAAAAAAAGCCTTCTTTTTGAACACGAGAATATTTTACTTTCTGTAACCAAATTATATTTTACTCACTAACATCTGAAAAGGAGTTAAACTGTACGTCAGGATTACCCTTGCTTTGGTACATGTTTTGCAAGAGAAGAAAACTAAAACTGCACCATTCAAGTGCCCAAGACAAAACCTCACTGTGCAGCTCTGTAACACTGAAAGGTCACTGCTTGTCTTGCTTTATCCCTGGTATGCCCAGTTTATAATTTTCCTGCTGTACATGAATCTCCAGACCCATTTTTATTAGTGCTAAAATAGACTGTTCTCCCACTGTCACACCATCTGTCTTTTCCTCCTGCCTGCCAGTATACAGAACATCTAGGAGTTGTTCTGAGAAGAGGAAAATGGGAAAGAAAGGAAACTGTATTGTTTTGGTCACACACTCTGCTGGTGACAGCCTGTTTCCAGCAGGGACTGTCTCCACACAGGGACACATTCAGCTTTCGCCAGCCCGTGACACACATCGAGTTAAAAAAGAAACCCCAAACAAAACCCTCACTGGTGTGGAATGAGGAGAAATGAGATTTGCTTTCTGCTCTCCCACCGTGGGACCGCAGAGAAGGGCAGCTCCTCCCAGTCCCGGTGATCGGCGCTGCCCTGGTGACATTTCGGGCTCTGTATCGGAAATTTCTCCTGACAAATTTCAGACTGAGCCTGAATCAGCAGCAACAAGACCTGCTCACAGCACACACCCAGGATGAGATTTGCAGAAGTGACAGAAAACACAATATGGGCTGTTGCTGCCTTTTCAGAATTTACTTTGACTTTACATCTACAAATGCCTTTTGGGGACTTTTTAATACAGGCATCAAATTCCCTTCTTTTCCCCAAATAATGGCCCTCTGTATGAGCAGCAATCCAGGAGACTGCAAACTCCACTTAGACTCAAAACAAGATAGAAATGAAAAAGTACTGAGTAACATAAGCAGGCAACAGACCGTTATTAAAAGGAGTGTCTTCAGGTATAATTTTATACCTGCCTAACAGAGATCCCAGCAGCCACCGTCTCATGAAATGAGCTGGATCAGTCACTTTGCATTATGTGCTAGAAAAATATCTACAACTGTTTCTAAGAGGAACAGACTGAATTAAAGGTCTGTCAGCAGGAAAAAGGTGGCAGGAATGCATCATTCAGAACAGACTGTCAGGCTGAGCATCACCTCAGTCCTGCCAGGCTGGACTAGAAGAGGGGAAAGGACTGAGCAGCACAAGAGTCCTGTCCACTGTAATTAATACATCAAAGTTGTACCTCAGGAGAACAGTCCTATTTGTTTAGTTCCTGGGTTGGTGAACGAACAAGCCTCCAGCACCTCCCCTGCTGTGACTGTGGGATATTTCAAAAGCAATAAAAGAGTGAGTCATGACAAAGAATGATGGATAAAATCAATCCAGAAATACACAGACCTGGAGAGTTCTGGAAGCCATATTTTCAATTTGTTTGCAAGCATGAACCCTTAATAATGAAACTAAAATACCAGCACTGTATGAATCTATCCCAGCATGTTACTGTCTGTTCCAGTAGCTCAGACTGAGGGGCTGGTTGGGCTAAACCAGGAGGGACAAGTTTGAGGAGCTTCCTGGGGAACTTCCAGTTGCTTTTCATCCACTACCAGAGCCATGCAGCCTCATTGTCTGTCTAACAGTCCTTGCAACATCCTGGCTTTTTTCTTTAGGCTAAAAATGAATTTGCACTGAAGTCATTTGACTTTTCAAACTTTTAAGATTTTTCATGGGAAAATAGCACCATCTGTAGGAAAAAATGGACCAAATTTGATAAAAACGTGTTTCAATTTTCAAGCCATTAAGCAAAACTTCATCCTTTCTAAGAAGAAATACGTTACTTTTCAAAGTGGGCTCATGTTTTACCCACAGAGGAAGCCAAATGGACTTTTGATGGTCTCATGGGAGACAATGCCATTCCCATCCCATGATAAGAAAGAAGACAAAAAGCAAAGACTTTAACACAGCTCAGAGGGACAGTCAGCCACAGCCTACAACCCCCAAACTCTCCCTTGGCAGCAGCAACTGAGCCTTTACACACCTCAAAGTGGGTCCTGACCCACCAATGCCTCCACACAGAACAGATGTAAAACTAAACCAAACTGCACCTCACATTCCTGGGTATGTATGAGACACACAAAGGAAATACAGGGGAATTACGAACTTCCAGCATGTCCCACAAAGAGCAGGGTATGGGGCACCAACTATTTGTACAATGGTCTGAAACATCCTGGTATTTTTTTAAAGTGTTCCACAGGAGAAATGATGAACTGAGGGTGGAAGGGTAAGAACTGAAGGGTAAGAACTGTTGCAAAAGAGGTTTGGGATATATGAATGCAGCTGAAAAAAATGGGGAGTAAAAAGCAAGGAGACAAAGAAACTAATTTAAGATTGATCCAATGTTCCCTAGAACAGTGAGTTGAGCCTTTAAGATCCTGTACCACCCTGCAGGTGAAGTTTTATCAGGCTACTGTTAGAACTGGTTTTTAGTTATTGATAGGACAAAAGAATCATCTCCTTCTTATTCAGCCCCTCTGACTTTTGGCCAAAATTCATTCTGACATATGCATCCATTATCTTAAAGCACAAATATGTACTAGAGAATTCAGCTGCCCACTGTGAATGAGTACAACACTCAACAAGAGCAGGAGCTCCATAAAGATGTAACAGATTATTAGTTCCATGCTCTTATTTAATCAGAAGATGAAACTTTATCTCAATTGACAGGAATACACTAGCAGTGGTAGTAACTACTTGTGAACCATTTGCTCTCTAAAGAGAAGAAAAGAACTTCCATTGCTAAATACTCCCTAGAAAAAATGTCACTTCTCTGGGACTGAGTCCTACTTCTACCCTCACTGGGCTGGGAAATGTTGTAAAATCATTAAAAAATTCAGTTTTAAGTACAAGGAAAATCTATCTGCTTTGGAAACATTAATAGTTTATTTCACAGTGTTTGAAATGTTTGTACAAACCACCTGATATCCTGCATGAATGTCACGCTATTGTTTGAAAGGCTTCAAAGATGTATCACGACATTTGTTATTTTAAAGGTACAAGTAGCATTTCAATTAGCCTAATGATGGTTTCCTAGGAGAACTGAAGATCCACTTAAAAACACTGCACAGATCAGAAAAGCAAATATGTGCATGCAGGCATGCTGATGTCTGTCTCCATCAGATGGTCAGAACAGTGTTGTTTCTCACCTGTGGACCTTCCTCTTCTTAATTTAGCCTTCACCTTTCACTCCAGTTTCTGTATTTACCTTTAGTTCTTAGTGGCAGCTGGACTATGCCTAAAGCAAAATTCAAGACCCATCCTAGTTCACACTGCCTACAGAAAATCCTCAGGGATTTTTCATAATAGCTGCACCACAGCTGCACAAACTGATAGTTTTTGCATCAGATAACATCACTGATGCCATTTTACTTGCCCAGCCTTCAGGTGAGATGTGGAAGAGCACAGTGTCATCAAAACACCATCAGGTAATTCCAGCAGCACAGCTGTCACATGGGATAATGGGAAGAGGTGGCTCAGCTGAGTGTGTTCCCTCGGCCAAGGAAGCAGCCACAGGGTGAAAGGGCTCACAGGAATAAAACCCAGCTCTTCCCAGAACTCCTCCCTGGTAAGTCTGGGGGGCATTTAAAATCATTCTCTCACCAGTGCTGGGTTTGAAGCTACAGAACAAGACGTGAAGAGTCAAAGAGAAACCTGTAGATTCTGCTCCTTCCAAGATCCAGCTGAGGGCTCATCTCCCATGAAAGGCCTGTTCCCTTTGGGAGCATTGCTTTCTGCAGTTCGTAAGAAAAGTTTATCGAATCAATTGGAGGGGGGAGGAGGCACTTAAAAAGCATCAGCAACTGCAAAATCAAGTGTTGAATGAACTGAAGAAAAGCTCCAAGGCAGCCTTGGTGCCAGGTGGCATTAGCTTTCAGTGAGATGTGGGCACGAAAATAAGATACATGCTGTTCTCATCAATGAAGCACAGGGAGTTCGTGTTTAGTAAAAATTGCAAATTTGTTTGAACAGCCCAGGAGATTTTAATCAAAGACTGATTTGTAGCAATCTGCCATTCCCCCACCTGTCTGACATAGCTGGCTTTGAAGCTGGAGAGTGACTTGGAGTCTCTGAAGTTACTTTCCATTTTAGGACAAAACACCATCAGCTGTTGCTGGGATAACACAGCCCAGGTAAATCCACCCCCACAGAGAGAGCTGGATAAAGGGACCCTCCAATCCAGGTACACACTCCTTCAAGTGCACAGACACAACTACATTCTAGAGAGTGTCTGCTCCAGGATGAACTTCATTTAAGCTCCTTCTGAATCTGAAGACCTTCTTAAACAAAACAGTGAGATTTTAAGGTCTTTCATGTATTCAGAAGTCACGACGCTTAGGATGCTCAGGTTTTATTAAATGAAGCAATGTTTGTTTATTTTACTCTGGATTTCCAACTTCTCAGTAGCTATAAAGGTTAGAAACTTAGTTTAAAAGGTAGACTACAACTACCCACCATATGAATTCAAGAGGTTATCTGAGCAAAACCTCAAATATACAAAATACATTGACATCAGAGTACATTGATACCCTCTTGATCTTGAAGTAGAAAATACATAACTGAGACATGAATTCCACAACTTCTAACCACGTTTGAAATCAGAAACTGGCCCATCAGCTTTCTATGTTACACTTCATGTGCTGAAATGCTTCCCCAGCACAGAGCCCAACACAACCAGCTGATTGCACCTATGGCCAGAGGAAATTATTTAGAACAAGAGCTGCCATTTGTGCTCCCAAGGCTTCTTGGACAACACAATCCTGATCCACTGATATGGGTTCCAGACATTACTATGACAGAAGTAAGAGTTAGTTTTAAAAACCTGGGAAAAGTCAAGAGTGCAGACAATGTCCCTTCTATTTTAACAGAAAAAGAGCTTACATTTATTCATGAAGACTGCAGGTATACAACAGTCCAGATTTAACTATCAAACAGAAAGCAGCACTAGCAAGACTGGGGGCAACAAAAAATTAGTTTGAAAGCTCAGCATGGTTTTAGGACCCGATTTTAATTTGCATTAAGTACTTCACTGCAGCACCAGAGAGCAGATTTCATAAGGATGAGAATTTTGTTCTTACTGTTTTCTTTCTCATTCTTCTCATGCTCATTTTTTGCAGCACCCTGAGATTTGAAAAAATTGTGCTCAATCAGAAAATTTCCAGTTTGCAGAGCAGCTTTCCCATCCCCCTTCAGAGAAGATCTATAAAAGTTGTGTTTTCCTTCAGCAGACTACAATCAGATGAGAGCCTAGCCTCCTCACCAAAATGTGATGAGTAGGAATGGAATAAATGGGTCAGGTTTCAAGAGATGTCTAGCTTGGAGTGATATTTGAAGCTCAGGAATGTAAACTGGCAGACAAGCTGTCATGGGAAAAACACAGGAAGATCTCAGCATATTAAGTGAAAGTCTCACCACAACTCCTTCTGCAGTCTTCCCTTGCCTCACCTGCAGCTAAGGAAACATGGTGAATTATAATAACCTCAGCAGTTTCAGGAGTGTAATTAAACTTCCAAATTAGGTGACAAACTCTGAGTAAAAAGACTTCACTAAATCCTACAGAGCATTGTGCAAGTGTGTGACTTAAGCAAATTTCAAGGCCTTACAGTTTTGAGCTGAGTCTGTAAAAATTCATGTACACATGACTTTCATGCAGAATCAGATGAAAACTTTACTTCTCCACTTCATTTTACCTTCAGCCTGGGTCCACTAGAAGCTACAGATGATAGTAAAATTTGATGGGGGGGAAAAAGAAAAAGTAATGCAAAAGGAATGAATTTACATAACACAGAAACTGAAGGCAACACTTGCACGAGCTCCTCTGAAGCCCAAATCCCAAACGCCACAGAGCAACAGTCAACACGTGCCCAGAAACACAAAATATTAATGACACTGTGACAAAGCTCATAGATTTCAGCTCAGGAACAGGACTCCTGCTGCTTATGTTTATATTTGACTTTTAAAAAGTAAGAGCACGTGCCACAGATGTTGGGATTTCTGCTGCTCTGATTTGCCTTGGAAAGGCAGGATACAAACTGATAAATGAATTCCCCCAGAGTGACTGTCCCACAGAGACAGTTTCATCTTTCAAGACCTATCACACTTCACGGTCCTGCACTGCCTCAGTAACAATGTGATGTGTCTGGGTACAAATCACTGTCCTCTCGCTGAACATGCAAAGAAATAAAACCAGACTTTGCCTTTCTTTTTCTTTGGTACATACTCTTCTCACTGAAAATCATAAGACAGTGTCTGAAGTCAAAGGACTGACAAACAAGGCTTCCTTGCCAGCATCCAGATCACCCAGGATGCAGATGCTTCCTCTGTCTCTGTTCAACCAGGGCGGACTGTTTTCATTTATTAATGCCAGCACAGACCTATTTCCCTGCAACACCCTCACGTGCCTCATCAGATGCTCTACTTAGAAAACTGCCTTCTGATGTTTAATATTGATGTCTCTGCAGACTGCTTTCACTGCACCAATTAGAAGAGGAACAACAAAGCAACTCTCAAATTGCAGTCTAAGGACTCTCAAAGCACATGGGAAGGTAGTCCTGTGAACTGAGTCCTGGAATATCAGAGAGGAGCAGATCCAAAGGAGAGTGCAGGCACATGTGCACCATGGAACTGGAGAGAAATACAGGAATTACCAGCATGGTCCCTGAATGCCAGGGCAAGCAGAGTTGGAGGGGTGTGCAAACAGCGTGGTCTCAGCATTACAGTCTCCAGTATTTCCAGTTGCAGAGTTGCACAAAAAGAGATCTCAACCATCTCTGAAAACTGAATGTCAACTTGCCTTAGATTTGTTACTCTTGAATATTTAACTTGTGATTTATCTTTTACTCTTGGTTATCATCATCTTGACAGCAGTGGACAACTCCCTGCTCTTCTGAAAAACAACCACGATTCAGTTGAATAAATTTGCTTTCAGCTTCTACAGTTACAGAGGAGAGGACAAACATCGAGTCCAGCTAATCTTCCAAACTAAAAATATTAACATAATTTCAATATATCATATTCTTTCTTCGGTCCCCAATACCCTTGTAAGCAATCACTTATTCCCTGTACGATTACACCAAGCAACTCTACTTGGATGTGAAGCCAAACCTCTAATCTCTACTCTCCTTCCAAGCCTCTCTTTGAAAGGTCATCAGCCTAAAATTTATTATATGGCTTCCTCCCAGCCTCTTATGAAAACTTAATCTCTTCACTGAGGAACTTGCCTTTTTTCCCTACTCACAGTTTTTCTGTTTTCATTGAGGAGGAGAGAATCATTTCATTCGTGCCCACAGAAAAGTCACCCAGGAGGCTTCACAATGTCATTCCAGGGAGAAGCAACCATTGTGGAAGGTGGGGATGTAACTGCAGTTCCTGACCGTGCAAGAAAATCCAACAAAGACACCACACTTTCAAAAAGCAGTGCACAGTCAAACTGACTATGTTCTCTGGCCCAGTTTCTAAAGGCCACAACCAGCCTTCAGGAGCACTAGTAATTATACCAATGATTTATTTTATACAGTGGGAACAGGATTAAAGGCATTCAACCAAACTACAAAAACAACTGGCACAGAGAAAGTTTTTAAATTCTGAGTTATTTTTTTTTTACACCAACCACTGCTTTAAAGAATCACCAGTCTTCACCATCTGATACCACACAGTACATTAAAATTCTGTTACTATAAGTATTATCTTCCAAGGAAAAAGAGACTGGTTTCAGAGAACATTTTTTGATCAGCATCAGGAGAAGCACATAAGAGTCAGGAAGATGCCACTTACACTCTCATCTATGATATTTTTCCAGTCATGACCTTCATTAAAAAATTTTCTACCCAGTCAAGTGATTAAAGTGATGAAAGGTCATTTAGCACTTTGTACTCCTTAAAGGCACTCAGTCACACTTGGTGCTGCAGAGAGTATTTGTCTTCTCAGAGTGTTTAGCACCACAGAGATGGCAACCAAATTGTCATCATGAAAGAGTTGTTCACTTCTCTTACAGCAGTGACAGTTTATGACTAAAAGCAGAGTGAGCGCTGTGCTTACCTGGGACTAAAACAAGGAACTACTAACACTGAGGGCTGGGACACTGAGTGCCTGGTTTACTTGTTACTGATTATCAGCCTATACAGTAACACCCAACTGTCCCCTCTGAAACCTGGTTCCTTGTGCCTTAGATTTTATAAAACACATGAGACAGAGTTCCTGTCCTGAATACCTGAATTTTTATTACTTTTTACTCTTTAGTTCTTGTCTCACAGATTACTTTAAGGTTGATATAAGCTATTAAAAAATCCTGTCAGTGTGGTCCATATATGAGGCATAAATTTAATCACTTTGAACTTGGTTTTGCTGTCATCATCCTAATGGAATGGATTGTAAGACTGTGGAAGCTGATGGTTATATAACCTTTTCTTTTTCCACACAAATTGTTCTATTCCAATGAAAGAATTAATAAACAGATTACTAAAAAAAAAAAAAAAAATCTAAATCCGTGCTTGAGTACAAACAGTCTCTGAACAGCCAGCAGGGACATCTGGGCACAGCCCAATCCAGAACCGCCGTCCCTCGGAAGGTTCCTAAAAGCTGCACTTCACCTACTGGGTCAGATGCAGTGGATGGTTATGGATTTATCCACAGAAAGTCTCACTGACTTCCCCAGACAAGGGAATTGATCACTAGAAAATTCAAAGTTCTGTGATGTTTTCGTTTGGAAACTCGTTCATCAAAAAATTCTCACGTGTATCTGTCCTCTCATTCTGCTTCAAATTCTGAGTTTCTGGTACAACTAGACTTTCAATAAGTCTTGGCAATAAGCCTGTTCACAAAGACAGTTCTGTTCACCTGCTTTTTAGCTCCTGGTCACCAACCAGCACTGCAGACATTCCTGCAAACAGAGTGTGAGGGGATCCAGCCTGCTGGGTATGGAATAGACTTTGAGTGAGCACTACCTTCCTCTTTCTACTGTCAGCGTAAATGAATAAAATACCCTACCTATCACTGCTCAGAAAAAAAAAATAAATAAGGAATTCAAAGCTAATAAAAATTTCTCAACTGGCAACACAGTTGCAACTTGGAATCTGTTGGAGGGTAAAATGTACACGACATTCAAAGGATCCCTAAAATATTTGTCCATAAGTAATAGTGCTGTGACAAAGAATAAACACTCAGCATGATAAAAACCAATGAGTATCATGTTCCTTGTCGATGTGTTCAATGGGTTTGAAAAAGATGATCTTAGTGGATTGTCTTCTCACACATAGCAAAGCATGTAGAAAAACTCTGGAATTATCCAGAGTGAATCCTGGAGGGTATGTAATTTCCATTGCTGCATTTCGAGGCAACTTCCATTAGCATGGATTTTACCTTACTGTGTTTTGGAAGATGATAATAAAAAAAAAAAAGCAGAATTTTTAAAAGAAATAAAAAACCACCAGAAAATTTGAAAGGAAAACATAGAAAGGAAGGAAAGAACTCTGTCAGTGTAGGGTATTTTCACATTTTCAGGTATTTCCATTCCTTTGTATTTGTTGGCTGATCTGAGCTGCCACATTAAAATCTTTGGCCTAAGAGAGAAGTGCAAGAGAAATGTCACCTTTGTGATTATTGCCTCTGCCCTACAGACCACACCTCCCAAGCAGGAAGGATCTCATCCACATGAAGTTCTGTCTCCACAGCCAATGACAAAGAAGCCACATCACTCTTGCAAATTAAATTTGGCTGGAATAGTAGCACAGAGGGACAGAGTGCCAGGCAGCTTTTTGTTTTGCTAAATGAAAGGACGTTCTATGGTTTCAGTGGAACCCATATGTCACTCATTCCAAGGGATATCAGTAACACGTTTCCTTCTGAAGAAAGAACACAACGAACTGATTAATCAAACCTTAAAATGAGGAAGAAAATGATCACAGCCATTTGTTAAAATACGAAAGGGCATTAAGGAAACAAACAGTTCTAGTGATATTTGCTATGGTCAACGCAATGGTATTTTCAGTTTCCCAGACTTACAGAAAACTGGGACCTTCTTTCTGGGACTTGAGTGCTTCTGAAGGCAGTTTTTTAGTGTTCCTCTCCTATTCTCTAAAAATGAAGAGATTTATTCTCTTTTAATCTACATGAATCAGGGATCAGACTATTCAAATAAGTTTGTTTGATTCTGCACTGGCTCGAGTCTTTTTTTTTTTAACTGTGTGAAGGCATTCTGAAACCCTCCTATTTATGTACTTACTTTACATGAGAGATAGTAAAAGTAGTGTTACACCCACCTAACTACAACCAGAAGCTATGAATTTATTTGAAGCTGGCAGCCTAAGCTGCTGTCAAATGAAACAGGCACCTCCAAAGGGTGCTGAATCCTGTGATGGTTGATAGCCCAGGGCAAGTGGAATTTACTGATAGCTCACTTCATCTACATACTTAATTTTTAGGCACATAAATTAAGGCAATGTAAGCTCTACAAAATACCAGGAAATGGAGAAGTTGTCTCAATGAGTAAGTTTACTTAATGTGTCTCTAATTTCATAGGTCTATGACATCAAGACTGGAGTACTACAGAGATGGAGGAAGAAAGCAGACCAGACACCTGTAGATCCATGAGGTTCTATCTCCTTCCACATTTATCTGCCAGGAAGCGCAGATGGAGCATCTGCATCAACTCTGAACTGATTTTCCTGAAGTGAAAACACAATGTAATAACACTGGCAAGGCAAAGTTCATAGACAGAGGTACCATCTCTCCTTAGACCAATCAGTAAATCCTAGTGTGTTATGTGTGGAATCAGAGATAGAGACACAGAGAAGTGAAGCCACTCCTGATGTCCAGCTCTATGACTACACCCTTTCCTCCAGCAAAAGCAGCTCTAGAGCATTTACAATAGTTTTCCTGCCCTTTTCACTGTCATTTTAAACTTTTTCAATATGTCAGACAATATCTGTGCTAATTTCATTAACAATGGAATATATTCCTCTTGAAATCTTCTTTCCCAGCAGCAGTAAAGTAAAGCTGAAGCAAAGCCAACAGCACAGTGCTGTTAAAGCCTGCACTGGATAGTTCCCAGCCCAGTGCAGATTAATTGCATTTTATCCCAACATTTTTGTGGACAAGGAGAACGAGGGGCCTTTCCACAGGCTTGTCTGGAGTGTCACTGCACCCAGCTGGGCAGCTCATGTGAGGACTGACCTGGCCCTTGGAAAATAGGGAAACTGTCCTCTCAGGAGAGGGACTTTCTCACAGAGACACCTGCAGAGTTGAGTCCATCCCTGGGCACTCTGAGTCATTTCAGAGACTCACAGGATGGGTCAGGTTGGGAGGGACCACAGTGGGTCATCCCAGAGGACAGTGCAAATAACCACTGCATTTAACCAAGAGATTTCTACCCAGGAAGGCAGTTCATTGGTTTCAGCAGAAAATCCAGGTGAGTGCTAAGGATTCCACTCTAAAAGGAATTCAAATTAAGGCCCTCATTCCAAACAGCTAAAACAGTTAAGCATCTGCATTGCCTGCTTTAATGAACAGTACAAGTGGCTAAATGAGATTGCTAAATCTAAGGTTATACATGAGCAGGACCTTTGCAAGAACTAATTAAAAAAAAAAAAAGTAAAATTATCAAATTGGAAATGCAACAGTCATTTCAATTATAAAAGGCAAAACACTAGTGGCTATTGGTCTCCTTATTTAAATGCTGTTTATTTAGAGCCATTAATTAATTAACAGAACCCCGAGATCACAGATAACATTGTCTGGGTAGAATTTCTGTTTCCACACCATACACACATGAAATCCAAAGTGAAAGCCTTAAAAGCCTAATGCAGTGAAGACAGAAAATATTAAACTTTTCAAATCCTCATTTCTCTCATGGCCTTTTGCTCACCCCAGTCTCCTAGCACTTTTTTTTCCCTTAAGAGACATTATGTGTTAGGAGAGCAAAGCAGCCTGGGGAGGTGATATTTTACCATTGTCTGTGCCATTAATGCAGTTAAAAAATCCTCAGACTGGAAAAATCAGACAGATGCATCTTCCAGGTTCACATGTGCCAACTCCATCTGTTAAATCATTAAAACACAGGCTTGGCAGATTCTGGAGAAAAACACATTTGTTTTCACTATAAAGAGGAAGAGTAAACTTTCTTTCTGTTCTTACAATTTCCCCCTCCCCCATAATTACTTTAATGTGAAAGTCTGCATGAGTGGGCACTATTTAACATGCTACTGAAAGAGGTTTTCATTGAATTGGGCTGTGTATGTGTCAAATTATATGTCATAATCTGGGTTAGTCAAAGAACTATTAAACCAAAGTCTATAGCTACATTAAGATGCTTAATCAGTTGCCTTCTTATTGCATATATCATGTTACAGCACCTATTTAAACACTGATTTTCCTTACAAGAATGAACCTCCTCAGGATAATTTTAAAGGTGCAGTTTAAACAAGGAGCAGTAAATCAAAGAAGCTGCCAAACCTTGAATAAAGTAATTGATAACAATAAACCTTTTCACAAATCTATAATGAAAAAAATACTTTCTGCTTTCAGGATAAACAAAGGCAACAAAACTGTAACCTAAATTTAATACCAGCATCCTATATTTTCTCAATATCAAAACTACTGACAGTGGGAAAATAGATTTATTTGGTCTTTTTTCTCCTACAGTCACTGTACAGTCATTCTGCACTATGGCAACGTTACCTGTAGTGTACACATCTAAATACTGAGCATTTGGAATGCACCTAAGTATAAAATAGGATGAACCCAGCCATAAGTATGACAATCTGAATAATTTAAATCCCAAGACCTCCTACAGCTACTATTGCAACAGATTGCTGCTGAATGCATTTCTTTCTCTTGGTATTCTACACAGGAACGGAATTTCATTCTCCAGGCTTGTTACTTCAAGTAACATATATCCTATTTAAACCCAGCAATTGTGTTTGGAAGTTTTGTCTTTTCTGTGTTTGCTTGCAGTTTTGCAACTATTTTATATCATCATATTAACAGTGGTTCTCTCTGTAGCACCCTTAAGAGCAAAGTGGAGAAATGAAAAGCTATTTGGCATCAAGACACCTGCTTCTACAAAATAAATCTGTTGCCATAAAGGATATTCCACTGCACTATCCTGAAGTTTCCCCAAGTCATGCCCCCTGCCATCCTGTGCATCAGGGCTCACAAAACAGAGTTTCTTCAGCCCTGAAACCTAGATCTCACTTTCTGTATTCCATAACTGCAACCTTCAGTTCTGCCAATAGTACCCACAGTGGCTGTAGGAGCTGCACTTCTTTCCCCAGAAGAGGCCGAAACACTTCTTTGACTGGAACTGGCAATTCTACTTTTTGGTCACGCACCCCCATCTTTCACCTTCCTCTCCACCAAAGAGCTTCAGAAAAACCTGACGGGACCTACCCCACGCAGCTCTCTTTGCACAGAACTGATGGGGCACTGTGTACCCTGCTGTCAACAACTATAACTGTTATTCTTTTATTTATGGGCTCGCAGAAGAGTTCTTAGAACCTGGGAAAACTGCAGAACCACTGCTTTGAGTCATCCAACACTTTCCTAAATGTGCTCCTTCACACTACTTACACACCCCTTACCCATGGCCAGGCTCTGCCCCAGTAACCCATCACAGCTTCTCCCCTGAAGATCAACTTTGGTGGAGATTAAGTGGAACAGAAAGAGTTCCTCCAGTATTTCTCAACATAATATTTACAACCTTACCCCTTTTATTGTTTCAGCATCATTTCACTGCCTGAGCTGTGCTCAGACAGGCAGAGCACAATGTGAGAGCACCAAATAAAGCAAATACAGGCATATCACAGAACACACAACAGGGAGAGAGCTTAAAGCATTTTTCAACAAAAACTGTTACTGCAAATATGGACTTTCTTTCTAGCAAGTATTCTGATTTATGCACTCAGAGAATGCACAGGGAAATGTATCTAAAAGAGACAATCATTTCATCACCTTACAGCTACAAATAGAGAAATCTGAACTTATAGCAAATACTCTCAAATTGGAATACAATTAGATGCTGATATTCCATCATCACCTGCAATCACCCTCAAGGGAAGCAAAATTGCGTGAGACTAACAGAACATTGACTTGGTTTAAAATTTACAGGAGGTTCAAAAAACTTTCACATGCATTTTACCTCAGAAACAATGTGCCACTTATTCTTCCTAGCAATGATTTTTCACATAGCATTCTGGGATCAAAATGTAATTTCAACAATAACATATTTTCTGACATTCTTCAAGGAAAAATTACTGGTTTCTTCCCTCTAAAAGGATTTAGATGGAATAACATCTGTGTTGAGATTATTGTGAATATGTTAAACTGACAGCAAGTCTCTAAGGGGCACTGCTCATTAATGTTCTGTGCATAAAATTAAAACTTGAAATATATTTTTCAATCCTTTTTGAATCATTTAAGCAATTCTCATGCAAAGAAACTATTGTGCTGCAATAACATATTTGCAGAGTAGGATATGAAAGCTATTAAAATGTCCTAGACCCCCTGCCTTTCAGGCAAAAGGAAAAAAGGAGACGCTTTCTGATTTGAAATATGCACTATATTGAAACAAAAAATACTTTCACAGACCATGAAGAGTTTTATTTCAGTGTATACAACGCAACAAAAATTTAAAATTGTGTCCTTTTCCTTCATCTTTAATTCATATTGTGCCTAGGTACTTCAGCACAGAGCAGCAGGAGAATTCTGTTAAGTGTTGCACACTGGCATTTACAAGATATTTTTACCCTGAGCAGCCCACAAGTGGGGCCATATTCTTGGAAACTGCAGTAGGGCAGCATTCTGCCAGCTCTCTGCAACCAGGGCTGGGGAGTTGTGCTCAGAGACAACACCAGTTACTAAAGGATTGTAATACAAACATCTGCTCCAGTTTGAAGGTGACAAAGGTCTCCATGGCAGTAAAAGAAATCATTTCGCTGGGAGGGCATGTATATTTATTCCACCAGGTACAACAGAAATGTAAGTGTATCCATCAGGTTTAGTGTAAAGCTCAAACCCAAACAAAGTCCAGGGAAATGTGCATAAAGCTGTAGCTGCAAGTGCCATTTTATGGAGGAAAAAAAGGAACACATTACTGTTGAGAAAACAGACATAGCCTCACTGTTTCAAAAGCCACTGGATAAGTACAGCCACAATAAGATGACAGTTCTAAATTTTGCCACAACATATGATTCTAACCAAGCCATTGGGTTCCTTCCATAAATGGAAATTCAGGAACTCCAATTAACATATTAACAAATTCTTGATGTGATAGACTTTAGCAGGTTTTTTGAATGAAGCCTGAGCTTATAGTGTCAATGGGGTTTTGTTGCTTAAATCACAGTAACCATAACAAGGCAGGCTCAGGCTGCCTACGTCTGAAATACTATTTAAAAGCAAAAGCCACTGAAGTTATGCTCACAACCTCCTCTATCAGATTCCACACCCAATATTGCAAATCACAGACCAGCAAGCATAGAACTCCCAGTACTAATTAATATTTTTGGTAAACATTTTCAATGCAAGAGCCTCAGCAGAGATACACAAATGGAAGTATAAACCCCTCAGCAAACAGCTTCATTCTCAGAGGTGCCGGCATTGCGGACATGGAGGGGAAGACACAAGCTCAGTGCAGCTGAAGGAAAGCCTGTGAGGATGGCAATGCTCAGAGTGTGAAGTGCAGGCCTTCAGGAACACGAACAGGGAACAGGGACCGGTGCTCTGCGGCTTTCCTCGGGGACATCAACATCCCCCCGCCCTCCCTGCTGTTATCGCCCATCAGCATTTGTTCTGCTTTCCCAGCCAGCAGCCTCGTCAGAGCACCGCCCGTGGCCTCTGCAGAGCTGCCAGACATCCAGCGAAAGCTGGAGCACCGCAGGAAGGTTTGGGAATTACCGGTCACACACTTGTTAGAGACACAGCTCTGGGATAATTCCCCAAATCGCGAGCACGTGTGTGCTATTCATGGCACACACACGTGGGACACCGCCCTGTCTGAACTTCCCACACAGAAACCAGCATTCAAACATCTCTCCCAGCAGGAACCAGCCCAAGAGAAGCTGCACAGCCCCCTGTGCTAGAGCTGCTCCCACGAAGAAAGAATTACTGTCCATAACACCCATCTCTCCATAAGAAAATGTGTTTCTGTTCTGCCAGACCTGTACAGTCGCTAGTTTGTTTCACAACCGTTCAGATAACAAGTACACAATTCAAAGCCTCATTTAGTGACAAATTCTTATCAACCTGCAAGCTTTTACATCACAGCTTTTACAGTCAGACTTTCTCATTTGCAGTGTTGCTTCCCCATTTCCCAATGGCAGTTACTACAATTCATGGTAAGTAACAGTGTTACAACATGGGCTGAGGAGAAAGTTGGATGAAGAATCTCCCAAGCACTTTCATGCACTTCACACCTGGGTCTACCCAAAGCTGAGACAGTCCTTACCTGGCTAAGGCTGCTCTAGAAGTAAATCTCAGCATGTTCAGTGGGAGATAATCACAAACAAACAACTCTTACAAACATTTACAAAGAACTCAAAAGACAACAGGTTTGTTTCCTACAAATCATTTCAGAGTATCCCATAGAAAGCTTTTGCGTGCTCATCTGGACTCTTTTCTCCATAAACAAGCAATATAAAAGACCTTAACATTTTCCTATCAGGGCAGACGTGAGATTTCCAGAAACCAAAAATTAACTCAGATCTTGAAGACTCCGAACATCAACAAAGCCACAGTTGCATCACAGTCTTTTGCAGCAGGAGAGGTTTAAGATCTCCACCTACCCTGAGTTGTTCACTTCAGCTCAGGCATCACCTTTTCCTGTCTCCGTTCTGTCTGCTGCCTTGATTGCAGAAGCACAACTGCTCGTGGAGCTGTTCTGTGAAAGACATTAAAACACTGAGCTGACTTTCTCTTTCTGCACAGTCTGTTTAAGTCAGTTTGGTCCCCTGACCTATTTCACAGAGCAGTACCACCTGTATTTGTGTCAACACAACATCCTGAAGCTTTGGAAAAATCGGGAGCCTCGTGCACTGCCTCATTATGTGCTGCTGGAAGCATTTGTACAGCTGAACAGAAAACTGCATTTGGGTTAATGCACATTGTTTGCCACTGCTCTCAAGTTATAGACAGGTTGTAAATTCTGGAAGAACAGTCGTAAGATCTGAAAGAAGAGCAGCTGAATAATTGGCTATTCCTAACTGGAAACATTAGAATTTCAGCATTTATGGCAACATCCAGATTAGAATTTACCCATCTTAGAAGATCTAGGATTCATGAATCACAGAATATTCTGAGTTGGAAGGGGTCATCAATCTGAAGCACCAAGTATTGAGACTTTATTCTATTTAAACATGATACATTAAGTGATGGAGTATCTTCTTCAACATTTGTCAGGTGATGACAAATGCTGCTGTTTGTAGCTACAAGATCCAGACTTCCAGCAAATGATTTTGGAATCTCAAGGGACCCGTATTCCTGTCATTCAGTATCGTTATTAGCTCATTAAAATCCTATTTCACTTTTTTTCTCATAGTGCAAGTGCAGTTCTAATATTGCCCTCTGCTCATAAGAACTTAGGATCTAAAACTACTCATTTACTACAATCTCTCATCTGAGAAATAATTAAGTACAGAAAAGAGAAAAGCTTGAACATTCTAAAGTTCTATTTTCACAGTGTTTGAGCAGGAAGTTTCATCTTTCTTGACAAATGCTACTGCAGTTTAAGCCCTGACACAGTAAGCTACAAATGTGATTGTTTCATTAACAAATTACTTTTTTCACAGAAAGCATCAGTGCAATAAGAGGGCTCCTGAGATAAATGTGACTAAGCAGCAGGAGTTAATTAAGTAGGACAATGAGTAAGCATTTATGGGTGTGATACGAGACTCAGATGATTTAATTGCTAGTCTAATTATCAATTAGAGAATCATGAAATGGCATGTAAGTGAAATACTCCATTTGTTGATACTTTAATGATTTTAGAGACCCAGAAGAGCAGTATTAATTGCTATTTTAGGACTACTGAAGGAGTTTTTATTCTCCTCTTACTCAAATAGAGTAATGACTAATAAATGTATATAGTCTTCTCATACCTAAGTATTTAAGGCCTTTAGATCCTTCACTCTATGAAAAAAAAGGCTAGTAATTAAGCATTCAAACACACTGCCTATAAACCACTCATCTTAAGTCCAAACCTTTCTGAATTTATTTTGTAATAAGGATAATAACTGCCCATGGTGTTAGAGAGCCCCATTAACTATTTACAATGTGTTTGCACAAGTCAATCTCCAGACAGAAAGAAAGAGGTCAGGGAACTATTTAAATCCACAAGGGCAAAGAGCCAGTTGGCTGCACTCATTGTTGAAATGGTTTATAAAGAACTGCAAGAAATTAAGATTACCAAAAAATTGATGGAGAGCCAAAAATATTAATGTATTGGAACACAGTGGACTCTTTACAAGCTGTAAATATTTTTTTGGATTGTCACATAGAACCCATAAAGTGTGTTGAGGTCTTTCTCAGAACTTCTATTGGAGGCATGTAGCTCACAAAGAACATTTACCGGAAAAAGAGATCAAAAAGACACTGTATGTCACAGGATTGATGTTGTGTCCCACTGCAATTACCAAAAGATAGTGTTGGTGTGTATCAAGAGGAACCAGGAATAAAAAACTGGGGAGCAGGAGCAAACACCCATCATAGCACAATACGCTCTGAGCATTGGGCATGTTGACAAGCTGCTTAACAAAATAAAAACCAGCGTCCTTCAACTATTCCTCATGTCCACTTCAAAGGATTCAAAAACTTCAAGCTTTTGGCTGTTGGACAACTCCCTTTGTCCAGGTTTAAAAGAGACTCTCAGCTCAGTGTTCAGTTCTCCTCTGCGGAGGGGAGCCCGGCTAATCCCTAAACTAAGGGCTCAGACAACACATCTTCCTTTGACACACGGCTGGCTCCTCAACCGAGGTACCAGCTTTTCACCAGCTTAACCCAAACGTGTTTTCCTACTAACGTTTAAAAAAAAAAAAAAAAAAAAAAAAAAAGGCGCATCAAAAAAAAAAAAAAAAGGCGCACAAAAAAAAGACGCCTCCTCCCCAAAAAAGACGCGCAAAAAAAAAAAAATTACCGAAAACACCAAGCGCGCTTCCCTGAGGTGCCTCAACAAAACACGGCGTGGGGAACTGATACTTTTTCCCCTGAGATACGGCCGTGTTGTCACAGGGGAGCGGCCGAAGGACAAAGGAGCAACGCCAGAGGCACTCCACCCTCACGGAGCGCTCGCGCGCTCCCCGCCATTTTGTGGCCGCCCCCGGCAGCGCCCGCCCCTCCCGCCATGTTGTGACCGCCCACACGGGCACCGCCCCCGCCGCCGCCGCTGCCCCTCAGCCCCCGAGCGGCCCGAGCGGGGCCCCGCCGGGGCCATGGAGCCCGGGAACTTCATAGCGCGGGACAACTACTGGTAACGGCCCCAGCCCGGCCCTGGCAGCCGCCGCTGCTCCCCTCCACCCCCTCCTCCCGCCGCCGCCTTGCCCTCCCCGCGGCTCCGCTGAGGCGCGGGCTGATGGGGTTGTTCATGAGTTCGCTTCACGTGTGTTTAAAGACTGTGCCCGCTTTCACAAGCGCGCCTTGGTAAAAAAATCGAGGTTTTAAGAGCTTCCATCCCCCGCCGCGTGTGGGGCATCCAATCAGTCCACAGTAAATGAAAGAACATTGCAGCTTATTTTTCATCCTCCTCCACTTCCTCACACACTGCGTTCACAGGCGCTGTTTCAAACCTATGGAAAATGTTTTCCTGTTACCTCTGAGTCAGGCGATGGTAACTCGCACATAAACTTGGTGTTATAAGTTAAGGTAATGAGGTAAAAGTTATTTTCAAGATAAATATCTAAAGATTCCTGCTAAACCGCTGTGCTTTGTAGCATTAGTAGTTGGCTTCGTGCATTGGGTTTTTGGTTTTCAATGAGAGTTTTCAAAGTAATCTTTAATATTTCTTGGTTGGTTTCAGGAAAAAATGCGTCGAAAAGGAAGGAGATGCTGCAAAAAGATGGTCTGACAAATGGGGGTTCTTGAAAACACCTCTTGAGGAGGTAAAATTGAATGGCATGTAAGCAACACGGGAATAACTGCACACAGATTTATCTGGACACAGAATTAGGAGAGCTCTGAAGACTAGAAATGTACTGAGTGTGCTTTGCTAAGCTGGGATCCGAGGTAACAACTGTACTGGGTTCAAATACTCAGTTTTCCTCTGAATAAAATAACAGCAAGTGGTAATTTATATGCTGTGCATATTCTGATATATTTCTCTTGAGAAACATGACTCCTAGTAGTGTTAACAAGTACTAGATGCACACTGACAGGAAAATATTTCCCCTTTGTCTATCCATATGGTAGTTTAAAAATCTAGGGGAAAAGGTTCCAGCTAATTAAATTGTCAGTGGGGGAATTTACAACAAACGAAAATATTTGGAGCGATGTCTCTTCTCAGCGATGTTATTAGAATATAGTAGCACATAATGTTCCATTTGGAATCACAGTACTTCATTACTAAAGGACAGGATTGATGCAGCCCCTGCATGGTTATAAGTGTAGAAGTAATCTGCTCTAGGAGTTTTAGAAAATCCCTGTAGGCATCCAAATTAGCACCTTTGAAACCTGGTCCTCATGGTTTCATTATCCATCCTGGGTGACTGTGGTCTGTGACACAGACCAGCTTTGCACAGTTGCTACTGGTGAATATGTGTATTTAGCATCTATTAATCTTTGCTTTGTAGTCATATAAGACATATATACATATATAAGATGTATTTCTAGCTCTTTTTGGACCCATGATGTAGCAGCAATATTTAGCCTTCCACCTGAAATTCAGAATTACATCACCTTCTGAAACAAAAAAAAATCCAGTAATTTCCAAAGCACTGAAATAAGAGCTTGAGATGGAAAGAACAGGAAGTTCAGCTGCAACGAGGGGAATGGTGTGGATAACACAAAGAACAGTAAATTTCAAATTACATAGAGTCCAAATTTTAATTATGTTTTGGTTTTAGTTGATAGGAGATGAAAAAAAAGATGCAAAGCCCAAGATAGAGCTTCCAGAACACATGCGGATTCGCCCTGTGACACCTGTGGAAAAATACATTAAGGTTAGAAAATTACATTTTAAATTGTAATACAACAATATCTCTTGTAAGAAATCACACAAGCTCTGATACCCAGTTGTCTTGTAGAGGTGGGTCTTTAACTAAAGGTCAGAGTAAACTGCATTTGCAACCCGAGCAATGCTTTAAAAGCATTTGTTTAAGACAAGGAATTGCCCTTTGGATACGGTTGTAATTTTTCTACCTGTATTTAAGAGAGTCTTCTTGTTGGCATAGACAATGCCACTGTCCTCTTTAGTGGCACAAATTAATAGGAAGCCAGTTCTAACGAGCAAAGTAATAGTTATTTGATTTTATATTATATGATTTATATGTTCGGTGTCAACGTTATCAAACAGCTGGAAAGGACAGTAGAATGTGAAGGTTTAATTTCTAAATATACTGTGTGAGAATCACCAATGAATAGGGTAACTATACAGGCAGCTAAAGCAGTGACATTGGGAGAGGAATATATTCATAGAAGGGTAAGGAGGTGCTAACAAAAAAGGTTAGTCCACTTAGAGAAGATTAAGGAAACAAAGGAGACTGGAAATTCTTACTTGCTGAACCAGCTTTCTTTCAAAGGATTCCAAGGGTGGGAAGATAAAGCAAGGAAGTTGTAAAAGCTTTTACTGAGATTAAACTGAAACAAAAATTAAGTGCTAGTGCTGAGTGTGGCAAAGCAATGAAATGGCATCATTTCTGCCATCAGTGCTACTTATTGTTCAGTTTGTAGACTCTCAAACACGAATTTTAGTGAATTACAGTTTCAGTCCCGTTTCAGCAGTGAGGGGTTGGGGTGTTCACAGTCACCCAGCTGAGCTGCTCAAGCACCGGGCAGAGCCTGGGGCACACTGAAACAGGGATCAGAGCTTCATTCACCTCGGCATTTGGAGGAAGATCAGGGTTAGCTGTGTTTGGGTCACTCTTTACATGTTCAGAGTGAAGTTTCTCACCTCCTTTTCCAGAACTATGTGTCTTTCTGCACATTTACCTTCGTGGTTATAGTCATCCCTCTTCTCCTCTCTAGGTCAGATTAGTAAAAGCTTTTCCATAGTCCCTTCCCCCAGATCGAAAGTGGGACATGATTCCCTTCATTATCCTGCTCGGTGGGTGGCACTTTTGGCCATAAAAAATTATCTTTTTTGAGGAACTGCTCCACCTAAATATCATAAACGTTTTCTAATCTTGGCCAAAGAACAAAGTGAAGCAACTCTGGCAAGAGAACTGAAACATTGTTCTCTTGCTGTGTATTGCTCTACTGAGTCCCCAGATGCTAAAATGATAGAACGTGCCCAACAGAGATGATTCAGCCAAAGTAAGCACAGCAGTCACTGAACAGACACTGCTGGCTTTTGTTTGGTTTCCTCCTTAGCTAGATTAGTTGCAGATTAACTTGCTGCTTACCCATCTTTTCAAGTAGAAAGAAGGTGGAATGAGTAAGTAGTTCTTGATGCAAAAGCCAGCTTGGTCAGAAACATCTTTAGCATTTGGACATAAAGTTATTATTCCGTGCCTACATTGCTACCAAATATATAACAGCAACTAGAAAACACCATTTCTCCTGTTTAGAGAAGTTAATTAGTTTTAAAGATGATGATGATAATGATGATGATTATTCTGTATGGGAAAAAGCTAAAGACAAAGACAAAATTCTTCTCCTAAGAATATAAAACCACTAGGGCCCTTAGGATTGTACCAAACTTTAAAAAAAAAAAGAATGCTAACATACACTACTAAACAATAATTTGCTTTTTGGTTTTAGAAGGTGGTAAATGAAAGTTAGTTGCTTTGTTGGAATTTGGCCCTTGTAGTTCTCTCTTTCCCTGTGTCTTGCTGTAGAATGGCACGTAAATTATTCTAATTAAATTATAAACTATCATGTGTTATAAATCAAACTTGCATGCACCTGGGCTGTCTTTCAAAATTCTTGTTTCCTTCCATTAATGTCAATGTTTTCAAGATATTAACTCAGCAAATTACATTTGGAACCACTATTTTTTATACCTTCTCATTTCCATCCACACCACAGCACAAAAGATGATGTCTCATGACAGCAGTTACCCTCACAAACCCTTCCATCATTCAGTTTTACATGGTCCTTTTATTTTAGGTGCTCCCATCTCCTCCAGTGCCTAAAACTACGCAGGGCTTCATTGGCTGGAGATCAGCTGTGCCCGGGCTGGAGCTGGAGATCGATCACCAGATCCGGAGCTGCAAAGGAGCCCTCTGCAGGAGCCTGAACTGACCCGCGGCCTCACTGACAGCAACCAAGGATTAGGCACACAGATCCATTGGCAGTCCTGGCTACACATCCCACAGTGGACTGGTGGACTGTGGAATATTTATGCTTTACACGTGATTTATGTAAACATCCACAATCATTTTGGTAAATGTATTTTCATGGAGCATTTTGCTTGTTAGTGATTATTTGAAACCTGTGGCATCCAAGGTGTTAACTCGGCTTCAGGTTTACTTCAAAATAACAATGAATACACTCAGATAAAGATCACAAAGCAGGTACTATTTTTATTTGCATTAATAAGACTATAATTTAAAAATACTTATTGGAAGTTGGAATGACAGAGCAAATTTTTATAATTGTTTCTCCATGAGATCCTCTACTCCTACTCAGTTTCACAGCATTCTTCAAATATAAATACAGACTGCTGTGTTCCTGACAATCCAACTGTACTGCTCATTCCCAATTCATCACTTGCCACTGCTGGAATCTGTGTTTAGAATTAATTTTCCATGAGCACTGACCTGGCCCACTGTTGAGTTCTCAGGTGCCTGTGCTGGCACAAAACCATCTCTTCTGTACAGAGAGGATGAGAAGATGCAGAGGAGGGTGTCAGGCATGACTTCAGTCGGCTCAGGCTGCCATGGGACTGCATCCTTGCATTTGGAAAGAAGCTTCCCTCATTAAAAAACAAAACACAGCAAACAAACAAAAAACACCTGCAGAAAAAACCAATTATTAGGCTTCATCACAGTGTGTCCACTGGAGCTTGAAAAAAGCACACAAACCATAAGTGTAGTTAAGTCATAATTATAAAATACATTGGGGTTTGTATTGTGTGCTCTTTGCAGGTATTCTGTGTAGTTACACACATAAGTAATTGAGTAGTTCCCAGTACACAAATAAAGTATGCAAGGGCCACAGTGACACGAAGTCACTTTGAAAAATCAGGTTTGGTATCAAAACAGGGTTTTTTTCAATTAGTTGATCAGAATGCAAATGGGTTACAAGGCATTTATGTCACTTCAGTTTTGTGTGTACCAATATTTGTCCCAGCCAGGACAGGTCAATACTCAGGAACAGCAGAGGATTGCACTGGGAGTTACTGGTGTAGCTCCCCCGTGCTGTGGAGATCAGTCTTGCACTTCGTTCCCTGCAGGTTTGCCAGGATTTTTGGAAACCTGAAGGAGACTCCATTGCAGCAGGATGTAATTCTAATTGGCCAACATGTTTAAACCAGAAGGTTGCTTAAACAAAAAGGAGCCTCCAAGAAGTCAACACAGGCAGCTCCTTCTAACTCCTTATTGCTTAAAGAGGAAAGATTTTGCTTTTTAATCCTGCTGCAGGATCTCCATTGTGTTCTCCAGCCATCAATAGCTACCTCTTGAGTCAGCACTAAGTGCTTGGCTTTCATAGCAGTAAGTCAGCAGCCAGTGTTTGTTCTTCCCTTCTTCCCAAGAAATGACTCACAATGATCAACATCCCACCTTTTTTTTTTTTTTAATCCAGTTCCAAATGCCCACAAAATAATAATATTTTACTTTTTCCATATTCTTTACAAATAATGGAGAAGTGACTCATATCCTTTGGAAGGATTACCCAAGAATGAGAACACATAGCAGGAGTAACTTCAGACACATTACTTAAAAACCAGAATAAAGAATAACTTGGAATCAGACTCTGGAAATTTAAGCTAAATTGCAGTTTAGCTACTAACTAGAACCTGTTTAAACTGTTCTTTGAACAGCCAAGATCATTGTAAGAACAGTATTTTAGATCAGTGTGCTTTCTTGTCATTGCCAGGTTTGTATCTCTTGCTTATTTTAATCATGTGGTTCTTCAGTTTATTTTAAGGTCCTAAGATCCTCTTATTGTCTGATTTATATAAACAGTATAATAATGATTGGTATGTAATTTAGTAACAACAAAATTACATTAATTCAGGCCAAATGAAAGGGGAACTTCAAGACTACTGGTTAAATAACCAAAGCTGGCACCTGATATCCAGTAGATGTTTGTATGAAGTGAAATCCAAATGAACCGTGGTTAGATTTTGAAAACCAAAATAAATTCTTTGTCCAGCATCTACAGTTGGAGATTTCTGAATATTAACTCTGTACTAATAAGGGGGTTTTTATTATACATTCTGCCATTTTAAGGTACCTTTACTTCAGGACATACTTTGATACAGCCTAATTTGGGATGTACAAGGAGTATTGTCTAAAACTGGAACTCATTCCTGTAGCATAAATATGTCAGTTGGTAAGTGCTCCATGTATTCAATGTTTTGATGTTATGTGAAACTATAAACCTCAATATTTCTTTTCTCAGCACTTTCAGTTTTACCATTATACCTGAAAAAATTGTGTAGAAGTTGTAGATTTGCAGCTGACAAAGGACTGCCCAGTCATCAGCCCCACTGAGAATCCTAAAGGCCAATACAGAATTGTTACCTCACCTTGTAATGTTTCAAACCTGGCCTTTAATTTGTGGAAATTAACCTGTTTATGGGAGCCGAGTTGGGCACATAAATGTCACTGCACACCATAAAATATCACACCATCTCCAGGGTCAGGACAGTGTTAGTAAACTCAGCGCACACACCAGCAAATGCTTCAAAACGAAATGAAACAACTTCAGAAACGCAGCAAAAGTCAAGAAAATTTTAATTCTGTATAAAAATCATAGATCCAGAACCAAAACGTGCAAAGAAGGTGCCAGTATATTCAGATGTCTCCTTGTGCTTCAACCCAACTTGCATTTGGTGTCGTCTCTTGGGCAGCTCTGGGTGAGCACAGGGGCTGCACAGCAACTCCTCCTTAGCTGACTGAACTCTGTCAGGGAGCCGAAGCCAGCTCGGCTTTGGAGTGTTGTTTTCAGGTGAACTGGTTCTTTGACAACAGACTCCTTTTACTCTGGATGCTGCTTTCAGAACTGCACACACAAAAATGTGACTGGATTTGATCCCAGTCACCACAGCAAGGCATGGAAACAGGTCCGGCACAGCTCCTGCCCCCATGGCTGTGTGCCTGCAGATGCTTTCCTGGCTTCCTGCTGGAATAAGAGTAGAGGCTTAAATGACAACATATTTAAGCTAAAGAACTATGAAATCAGAATTATCTTTCTCACAAGCATTTATATTACAAACAACAAAATTGGGTAACAAAAACCTGGTATGTTTTCCTTCACAGTGTGTTCTTTTCTGTGCTGTTAGAATTGGCATAGAACTGGCACTTGCTATTTATAAATTCATTAATATAAGATATTTTACCAGGAACTCAGAGTTGAAAGATTGTTATTTGTTTAAAATGCATTTTGCATCAGAGAATAAAGATTTTTGATTAGATGATAGTTGAAATGGTGATTCTGAATAAGTAGCACTCAGAATGCAGTGTTGCTGTACATTTTGAAAGAACCCAAATGAAAAGCAACCACAGGATGTGCACAGGCAAGTGATGCAGTGTCTGCACAAGGTGAGTGCTTGGAGAATAATCACTGTTCTGCGAGACATTTCTACATTTCTCCAGATACATGCTGTGACTGTCCTAATGATCCCCATTGCACTCCTAACTCCGAGCCCAAATTCCTGTCTCCAGTTCCTGCTACTGGCTGCTCTGTCAGCCTGAAGTAACTCCAGTTCTGAGACTGTTTGCCTTACAAAACAGAGGATTTAAAAAACCCTTTCCAGAGACCTGAGGCTCCCCATCCATACACGTTATTTCCCCCTTTAGTGAAGGATTCATTGTGGTTTCTTCCACATTCTACAAAGTACCAAAGTGACAAACATTAATCTAACAGGGTCAGTGACAACCTGACCAGAAATGCTGCCCCAAGTGAATCCCAGCCCAGGGCACTTCTTGCACTGGGTCCTAAACGTGTTGTGTTTTCTTCCCCAGGAAACCATGTCCCTGTAGCAAGACAGACAAGACCCACTCACAGACTACTACCTTCTTCCTGACTCCTGTGGTTTCCACATCCCAGCAAATTGTTATTTGGATAGTTGAAAGCACGTCAGACCATTTCACAGGACCACGCTGTAATAAATTTAACTGTGCTGGAAAATGATACTGTTGTGCTCTGAAACTGGTCGGGTTGCCAGTGAACAAAACATCGCCCTCAGTCTGCTCTGTCATACACAGCAAGGACTAAAGTACTGAGAGCTAAATGTAAAACAAAATCAGGAACGTTGGGAAAACAACTATCCAAATTTTCAATCAAACGCAGGCAAAAACTGAGTTCACCCACCCGACATTGCCAAAGGACCTTAAATCTATTGCTGTTCAATGTCCATTGCAATGTGGAGGCAAGCTACTGTTTTAGGGACTTCTAAATTTGTATATATTCGATTGTTTCAGAACGGAGAGAAGGGATTAAATCAATAAATCCAGAGTCCAGGAAATGCCTGACAATAAGGGAAATGCAGTTTTACCATTTTTCCTGTGAGGCAGCCCACGAGGTTCTCTTCCAAGCTCCCTCATGTGATACCCTTGTCCTGGTTTAGGTGAGCTGCACTCTGCAGTTACAAAGTTGAAATCTGGCTGTAATTTTGAAGCAATTAGTAGGTTCAACATGGTTTTACCAATGGAAATTACACCTTGGGGTTGCAGGTTTTTTATGTTGCCCAAGTGACTCCACTTTGAATTTGGCCCCGTCCCTCATATTTCCCCCTCCCTGCTTTATCTGCTTCCCTAAAGAAGTGAAAATAAACCTGAAGATTGAAATAAATCTGAGAACTTCAAAGCACAAAACCAGATGCAACCGTGAAGAAATAAACAGAACAGAGTTCTTCATTCCCTACCCATCCTTTTCAGTGCAGCGGCCCCACTGACACCAGATTCCCTGGATGCAGCTGAGGGCAGGATCAGGCCTTGCAGGTACCAGGCTGGGATTAAATGTGGGCACAACAGCTCTGATAACAGCATTATTTAGCATCTAACTGTGGGGAGTGTAGAAGTGGCCATTTTCTCTCTCTGCTTCCTTGATAAAGGCTCTTTATTCTTTTATCCATTTTTGTGCCTGCTTTCCACAAAGATCATTGTTACAGAGAACAGTCTTGCACCACCACAAGACACGGCAGCTTCGCCCCCCACACTTCTGTCTTGGCTTTTCCCGGAGATGCCTCCAGGCTGCCGAGTGACACCCGGCTGATGGGTCCTGCTGAGAGCTCAGCACAGCCCCGGCTCCGCCTGACCCAAACCTGACAATGCCTTCGCACTTCCCGCAGCCTGGAAACAGCCCCCCCTTCTCCTCCCGAAGTGAGAGACGGTTCATGCTTTTATTCCTCACCGGGGAGCAAGACGGACCCAGCTCTGCTAGTGAATCTCCTTTGCTTGCTGACACGCGTCAGACACAACATTCTCATCCTTAAAAGCTGGAGCAAAAACAAAAACAAAACAAGAGCCCAAAAAAACCCCAGTGAGCTCCAGTCCCTGTCTGGAAAAATTAAACAGCCATTATGCTCCTATTGCCAGAGCACAGTCATGTCCTTTGTTTCAATGAAAGCTGAAGTAATTTCTTGTGCTCCCATCACGTGCATTACAGCTTCCATCTTAACATTATACTGCTAATGAACAAACCCCACATATTTACAGTCTCTCAGGAGAAGCCAAGATACAACTGACAGGCTGGTGAGGGAGCATGGAGGGACAGTGTTTATTATTTTGTTCTCCGAGAGAATCCATAATAATCCACAATAATTTGAGTTATTTATGTGCGAATGAGAAAACTTTCACCAGCTCTCACCACAGGTCTGACCAAAACAGGTCTTTCACCGTGTTTGTTTGCCCTTCTAGTTTTTTTTTTTTCAGTAAGAGTGCTGAGAAAAATCAGCATTTCACTGGGATAGGCACTAGCAATGGACAGCTTGAGACTAACTCCTTCACCTTGGGCCAGCACTGTCTAACTTGAGAGGGAACAATCTTCTTCATACTCAATAAATCACAATTAAAGTGCCCTGCATGCATATAGGAAGTATATTTTGCACTTAATCTGCTTTTAATTCACCTTCCATTCACGCTGTTGGAGTCACTCTATCATTACCTGTCAGCAGTACCAGGCTGGTTCTGCTGGGCAGCCAGACCCCGCACTGCTGTGTGCCCATCAGCTCCTGAGGCTTTGTGGAACACAGAAGACACCAAATCACATAAGTACTGCCATTATTTGGAATATGTTTTTCATTCATTTCACGTGTGTTTGGCACTGGTGCTGGAGCTGTCCTGGAGCCCAGTAATGCACAGGCAGATAATGGTCAGGGATGTGTAAAAGCATCTCCAAACCCAGTGAGGCAGATCTGTTTTGGAGAAGGGCTCTATAATGATCATTTACACAACTTCTATGTGGAGAGGAGAAGTAGATAAATACACAGCACTGCCATGTAAGCCTTTGCCTACTGACCAGTCCCCATCAGGGCAGTGACAGCCAGACTGCAGAGCTTGTCCTGTCCCTCGGGTTCCAATAGGTCAGTTTGGTCACCTGGTTGACCTCAGCCTTCCCTGAAAAATTACAGCTTTATTATACACAATTCAATTAAATCATCTGCTTTCCTTTATTGTCCCTTTAAATTATGCACACATTCACTTGTTATTTATTGCAATATATAAATCATGCCCCAAGAACTGCACAGAAGTACATACACAGTTTCTGTGTAAGAAGAATGGAAAAATCATTCATGCCCATCAGGAATTTATTTCCTCCCTTGTCTCATTCTGGATTTGGAGGTGTTTGAACAGATTCAGAAACCACCTCTGAATTCTGTCTGAATGCTCTGGTTAGTTGTTACAAGGGCATTAATTAGCTCTATTACATAACACATCACAACACCTTCAAATGGTTTTTATTTTTGAAAAATAAGGCCAGAGGCACAGAAGTTTCTGTGTTTCTGACAGCCTGATGATGACAACACAGTAGCTCAATTTGGTGCTTGATTTTGGCTCAGACAGGCTCAGGTCAGTGATGTCTGATGTGCCATGTGGATTAATTTTAAGCTCTGATCATGATTCAGGACTGGAGTCCAAATTCAGACCTTTAAATGATACCCCACAGGATCCTTGCTTTCTCCACAAAGCTACAGAGGGAGCCTGGGCAATCAGATCTTATCTCTAGACTTCAAAGGCTGTTGTCAGAAATCAGTCAGTGTGGATGAAGCCCTTCAGGGCCAGATGCCAGGGCCTTACAGGAACACACAACACTGGACTTGTTCCTCCTGAGCCCACACTGACTGTGCTGACCACTCACCCACCCCTGCATAGAACAAAACTAAACCAAAAACGTCCATTTGTTCCCCAGCACATACTGAATTACCTGTGGAATACAATGAATCCCATCCACACAGCAGATCTGCCAGGTGTCCAGACGGCACAGTCCAGAGGCACCTCTGTACAGAGAAGGGGGGAATGCCTGCAAGTCTCCCTTCTCTCCCAGAAGGGAGAGACTTGGGAAGCCACTGTAATGGATGGTTTATTTGTTTGTGGCATTGATTTATTAATTAGTTACATGCTAATCATTAATCAGCATCTGGTGTGCAGGCAGTGCAAGAGGTCGGACAAGGAGCCAGGCAGTGCCTCACCCAGCACCCTGCCAGCACTTCTCCAGAATTCCCAAGAACCCCGAGTTGGCTCAAACACCAAACAGGCAAGGGGGGCAAAGTTCAGCCCAGGAGGGGCTTTAGAAATGCCAGCACTGTGCAGTCCTTGGGCTGAGCCCAGCCCTGCAAACGCTCCTGGCCAGCCCAGGGAGCCCTCCCCTCATGGCCTCAGGTCAGAATTTGGCTCAACACATGCAGAACATGTTTGGCTCATCACACATGTGCATATTAAGTCCACATTCATCAGCAAGGGAACAGAGAGACAATATCTGGTAAAATACTGGAACTGTACTTCAAAGATCAGGATGCAATTCCACGGACTCCCAGGGTGACTTTGGCCACAACAGTCACCTCCTCTGCTTCAGCTCCCATCTGTAAAAAGCAAAATAACCATCCCTCATTTTTACTTCACCCCTCTTTGCAATTTAGACTCAAGAGTTCTTTGTAGTGGTGTCCCTTTCTCAAAATACACCCAGCTCCCAGCACACAATGTCCTCCTCAGAACAGGCTTATGGAAATGTATCAAAAAAAAAGAAAAAAAGGAAAGATCCTTATAAAATATCCACTGATGAGATAAGACCACCAGCACAACAATGCAGTGAACAGCTGTAATCTGTGGGAGGATTACTTCTCTTTGCCATAAATGCCATCTAATTTTCAAGACAAGTTATTCCCTTTCATAGAACAGTGAACTCAGTATCTGCAGAGAACTTTCCTTCCCACCAGTACATTTTTCAAAGGCTCCCAGTAGTTTGTGACATTAAATAGAAGGTGTCACATCTTTATGACAAATATTAATACTAGTCTGCTTGATTAACATAATTTGTTTCTTCACTGGACATTTTATTCCAGATGAGCTGCTTTTCATCCATCCATATTTTCTAGGGGAAAAAAAAAATGCATCCTGACATGCAATGTTAATGTGCCCTCTGAGATAACCCCTTATCTCCAACTTCCCAGCCTCACCTCCCCTTCTCTGCAGTGCATCAAATGAGCTTTAGCAGCAGCTCTTGGTCAAGGCTCTCATGCACTGGACACCTGCCAAGGCTTTTGGGGTGTTTAGCACAGACTAAAGGTCTGTTCCTATGACACACACATTTAAATTTAGCACTAAACTGGTGGGGAAAAAAAGAGAAAAATATGTAAAATGTCACTTTCTGACAAGCAGAAAATTAGAATTCATTCCCCTGAGAATGAAAAGGACTTTTCTGCTTCCAGTCACTAACTATGACAAGGTTAACATTTTTCAGTCTAATGACGAAGGACATTAAGTGTGCATGTGAATAAGAAATAAAATTACTGGAGGGTATTAGCTAAGTGTGTGACAACAGCCCAAACTGACAACAGAACTCCAAGGATGCAGATTCCAGCTACTGCTGAGTGTTTGCTGTGGAGAACTGAGGGATAACAGAAACGTGGAGGTCAGCCTTCTGTCACCACCGTTGGAACAACAGAAGCAGCCACAGGAAGATCCGTGTCTGGTGGGGGTAGAGAACATTTCAGAGCACATCCAGCCTGCTCCCAGAATCCTGGGCAGGGACACTCAGCTGGGCAGCACATCAGTGAGAGGCCACAAAACCCTGAAGAGACTCAGAAAAGGGAAAATTCCGAGTGCATCTCTTGCTTCCCCAAGGATTCTTTCACCAGTCCCTGTGATTTAATTCCGATATGACACGAGGATTAGGTAGGAAATTAAGTTGTTTGTGACTTGCTTTCGCTTCTGCCCTTCCCAGTTCAGTTTTCCCTGTAGCTCCTCACTGTCTTACTCAGCTATGGCAAACTGAAGCTGTGGCTTCCAAACAATAATGGATTTCATGTGATGCAGCATCAAGCAGGGAGGACTCAAAGGAAAAGAGAAGTCCGTGTGTTATTGCTATGCCCTAGGTGTTAAGATACTGGAAATTATCAACTCTTGGGAATCTTTCTGGACATAAATGAAATTGGGGTGCTAAAAGGTAAGACAGGAAGATTATATTTTCAAATATCTAATTTCTTCTGAGGAAAAGATGTATAAAAGTGACACTTAGAGATATGGGCCAAGGTAGAGAAAGCACTTTTAAACAAGGACAGTTAATATGGTATCTGACAGAACAACAGAAGCTGCAAGGACACGGATGGACTTCCATGCACAGAGCTCTCCTTTTAGTTCTTCTGCCTTTGACTGGGTTTCAAAAGCTACTTGGCCACAACTGAAAAAAAGGTTACAATTTAAGGGACAAATCAAATATTTAAAAAATTAAAACAACTAAAAAGAAGGAAAGAAAACCAGAAGAAAACAAGTACTTTCAAACCCACAGGATCTACCTCTACATGAGCCAACTGGAAGGATTCACCAATTTCTTTGCTTTCCTGTGGCTGTCAGGGTGCTCATTAGTCCAAAACAAAGCATTTTTCTATTTTTCTAGTCTGAAGTCAGTGTGATGAACTAACTATGAACTATTAGGCAGCTCAGTTACAGATCATGTTTCCTGTAACATCAAAAGCTGGATTCTCCTCTCTTCATCGGCAACAGCCAGGAGGTTTTTGCTTCATCAAACCAGCCCGAGAGGATTCCTGCATGTTTTACACCAACAGACAAGGCCTGACTGTCCCTGTAATTCCTGCTGGCATGGCTGTATCCCCCCATCCTCCTCCCTGCTTTGCTTGGATTGCTCCCAGGAAGAGCCTTCCCCTGGTGCTGCACATGCTCGGATCCGTTTCCACACCGCCCTCATTCCCACTGCTCTCCGATCACTTTTGGTCCCTGGCCTCGTGACTGACACTCCTCTACAATTAACTGCATAAACCATATCTGCCTGTAATCCTGATAAATCCAAATAATTTTGTTTTATTCCTGTCTCCCTGACTCTCCTGCCCCTCCAACTTCCTCAGCCTTACTTTATGCCATCAGCATATTTAAGGCACTTTTGAAATTACATTCTGCTCGAGGTCACTGCACTGAATTTAATTTTCCCCTCCCCAATGCTTTAACTCCCACCTGATTTATTTATACTGTTTATTATCATAGACCAATTCAATCAATGAAAGCTGGAATTCAAACACACGCATACATTTGAATTATGCACCCAAACACTCACCAGGAGAGGGAACAGAACTGCTGCAGTCCACATCATCCCTCTAACACATGGCAGCTAACAGGTAAGGAGGCTCAGAGCCATCCATTTTTATACCTTGACTTCTGCTTGACCCCAGGGGTTGTTTGGCTACTGGAAACCAAAGGAATTGCAATAGGATTACAAATTCCACGGAGGAGGTTTGGCCAAGGGATCTGTGCATTTCTTACCCCAAGCCAGTAGAACTGTATTTTAAGAGGGGCTTTCTGAGTTGACAGTTCCTTTATTAGCTTCTGTTCACACAGGAATTCTAGAAAAACACCATCAACCCAGAGCAGACAGTCATGTCAAGCAAATGGGGCAAACAGAACAGTGCATAGAGAACTGGAGCTTAAAGGGAAACCAAAGCACTGACCTCAATTGCAGCCTGGCTTAGGCATCAAACCAACCCAAACGGGCTGCTGGAAGCACAGGAGAAAATTAATAGCTTTTGGCTCCCCTCTGCAAACCACCTTCCTCTCTAAACGTTCCTGGTCAGCAGGATCCTCAGGCACAGCTCCCTGCCGGATTCTGGCTGCCTTTGAATGCTGTGGTCACAGCTCAGGAACACTGCAAAGTCCAGAAATGAAGGCAGAGGGTTCTGCTGCAGAGATTGTGCTCTAGACAGACCACCCTCAGAATGTTTCCCACCTGCAGTTCCTCCCATTTCTCTGCCCTTTACTCCCTCCTCACTGCTCTTCCCTCTCCCCAGCACAGATTCTTTGCAACCATCTTTTATAAGCAATCACCCTCCCTTCTAATCCCTCTCCTGAAAAAGCTGTTTGTTTTTCCTTACTGATACCAGCTCCTGTGTCCCAGCAGAGCTGGTCCAGCCTGAGGTGTCAGGGATTAAATCAATGCCTCTGCACTCCTTGGGAATTTGGCAGTGGTAGAATTCACTGCTGCATCTTCTCTGGCCTATAGTTATGGGAGTTCCAGGAGTCTCTTGAAATTCTGTTTTAACATTTCACAAGTTATGCACAGAGAATATTTTGGCTTTTCTATCAATACATATCTGCTTGGTAACTCCCAGTTTGAATGCTGATTGTGTTTTGCATAAATTCACTAAATTGCAGCCCTTCTGTTTCATTGGTACTTTTTGTCTGCTTCCTTTATGAACAATGTCAGGGAGATTGCAAGCTGACTACAATTCTCTTTCCTAAGCAAGAGGAAAACAACATGTCAGAGCCCAATCAGTACCAGTTTCCTGATGTCTGTTGGGTTTTACAAGCTGTAAGTGCTCTGGCATTTAACAATTTATGTCCATTTGGGTCACTTTAAGAAGTGAATGTAAGGATTGTCAGTGTTCTGCACCACTGGTGTCTATTGATAAATATGGAACAGGTACAACAACAAGCTTCTCTTTCTTTCTGTTCAAAAATTCCCTGAGCTAACAAGTTATATATCCCCACAGGCAGGGAAGTCCCATCAATAAATGGTTCATTGTAAAAGATCATCTGTTATTCCTGTCTCCAAGCCCACCTCAGCACTGCTGTGCTGAACACACTCCCCACCTCAAACACCAAATACACGAGGCCGTTTGGGGGCAATTCTGCGGCCTGGGAAGCAAGAAGGGGGTTTGCTGTGCCAGAGGAGGATTGTTCCAAGAGCATTACCACGTCTCAGGAGAAACTTGGCACTTCCCACACGAGCTCTGTGTTGGCCACAGCCAGTTCCAGGGCAGCTCTGAGTGCCACCTGTCCCTTGCTCTGCTCTGCTCCCAGGAACTCTGTGTGGTGCCCGTGAAGTCCTCAGTAATTCCCAGGTGGGCTCTGCAGAATAAACACAGACCTTTTAGTGCCATTCTTTTTAGGTATCAACCAAGGGGTGTTTGCACACTACATAAATCCCCCTGGATCAGCTACATCATCCCTGCTTGTCTCCTGTTACTCTGCCCCATCTTGATTCTCTACTCTGTAACAATATTTACTCTTAGCCGCCCCTTGGAGTGGACATTATTTTGGCCTTTCCTTTCACCTGCAGCTATTAAGTGCCTGACCTGAGCTTTTGGGGTAAGAGGACACACAGCACTGGCCACATGAGCCCAGACTCCACAGGAGGCAGCCAAGACTTTGGGCCTCGATTCCAGAGACAGCTCCAAAACCCAGGCTACCTGAGGAAACAGTCCTGTATCACATTCCTTCCCAGGAAGAGCTTTTTTTGGTAATAAACTCAAACATCAGTTCTGCAGTGTTGCTGAGAGGCCTCTTAGGAGCAACTGTCAGGTGCTCATGCTGCTGTTCCTCCTGCAAAACCATTTCCATGTTGGGCTGCATCTTCCACAGTGGTTTTCTCAGCTGTAAGTGGAAGCTGAATGGTTATTTCTCAAAAATAAAGAGGGGGAGTTATTTGAAAAAAAAAAAAACAAACCAGTGTCACCAATCTTTCTGTGGGGTTCTTATGCCAACACACCTTTTGTTTCAAAGAACCCTTTGTTCTTGGGGCACATCCTTCCATTTCCTGCTTTACACCTGGTAGGGAGAACATTTAATACACAGGGATATGAAACAGTTTCTGCCTCTGATTCTCATAACATAGACAAGTCCCTTGGCCTCACAGGAACACCCAAGAACAGACAACCTCAACCTTCCAATGGTATTTTAAGACAACCAAGAAAAAGGATTTTATGCATACTTTGTGTTGTTTCTCCTATCTATACAAAACCACCTGGATTAAGTATCTTGTTGAGAAAGTGAAATGTAAAATGGCAGACAGCTGAATTAAAATAATGCAAATATTTTCCAGCCATCAGGATAAGTTGAAGCACTTTTGGCACACTCACTTCAAGGAAAAAGTACAGGGAGAGCTAATTCACATCTCTGGATATCTAATGGATTTTTTTTTTTACTGCTCAGTATGAAAAATTCCACATTCAGCCTTGGTCAGACACCTGAGAGATGTTTCATTAACCCACAGAATACACTCCCATCCCACCCATGACAAAAGCCGGTTACCACAGGTTGGTTTATAAAACAGTCACAGATTTATTGAGATAAATACAAATAGAAAGTTACATAGATTCTTTACTCTGACAAACAAGAGACACTTCCAGAGTGTCCCCACTTAACTGGGTTCTGAACAGCACCGTGCACAGACACAGCCGAGCGATGCCGCGGGGACGTCACACGGGGGACCAGCGACACCACGGGGCTGGAATCCTTTGGATCACAAGGGCCTGACCATTTCCTACAGCATCCAAGCAATATTGCACCCACCACTGTTACTGTCACGTTCCTTAGCTGGAAATGGAGAGCTCTATTCTTACTGCTGTTGTGAAATTCTACCTTTGCTCCATCTGGCTTTTCAAACGCATCTCTTTGCATAACTGAAGAGCCCAGAGAACTCCATCAACACCCCCCTGTACCCATTGCACACATTTGTCCTGTACAAGACATAAAGTGCAGCCTTAGTCATGCTGAAACCACCTCTAGTTTAAAACTCAACCAAAGAGACAAACTTGTAGAGGGTAAATCTGTTTAACAGACCCACACAGTCTACAAAAAACCCACCCCAGAACTGTGATGGCCCCTGTTAGTACATGCAAGTGTAAAGTTGTAAAAGAAGGTTTTCAAACACTCCACTGAAATCATATCGTTCCAAACTGACAGGAATTTGGGAGCCAGAGAGGTACCAGAATATTGTTAAAAACAAGGAGCTTTGTTTAGCCTTTTAGTGAACTTTTATGGCTGGTGGCTTACCCTTTACACGCATTCTAGTTAAAAACTCCCAGTGAACACTAACCAAACATGCTAAAACATATGGAAGCTTGTGTTTTCCAGTGGATTATTGCAAGTCAAGGAAACTATTTAAGGTGATCCGACAAACAGAAACCTGGCTTGGGTTATGTTCAAGGTATTTAATTTATATACAGTATATTTCAAACATACTTACATATACACACACTTTAAAAAAAAAAATCTGTTCAGTGCTGAGAAATTTAATGAACTGATAATAAAAAACAGAAGTCAAACCTTGTCAGAAAGGCCTTAGAAAATCTGAACTGTTAGAAAATACCAGTATAATGCCAGCATTAGAAAAAGATATTAGAACTAGAAAAAATTAACTTGAGGGGTCTTTTTGTTAAGAAATAGCAATCATAAAAAGTCTGTACTGAAGAAGTATTTGTTTTAAATTATAAAAAAAACCTGTAAAAAATTGAATGTAGAACATTAAAGAGTTTACAGAGTTTACACTGTTTGCTGCAGTAGCAGTGGTATAGTTCTGCCTGCAGCTCCCAAAGAGCAGTTTGTGATCTCACAAGGAAATCACTTGTTACAAATACTGTACAGATCATATAATACATGAGCAGTTAACTTACCCAAAACTGAGCCCTCCCAAAACACAGAACCCAGCTGAGAAACCTACTTGTATTGCAGACAAGCCCCACTCAAACCCAACCAAAACAGCCACTGCTGTAACAACCTTGCCCACGTGAACTCTGAGGGGAGACACTTCCACAGGTCTGTGCAGGAGAAAGGACCCTCCTCAGCCAGTAACTGTCACCACGTGGAGCCATTTCTTTAGTATTCAAGCATTAGTTTTGGAACAGGATAGTTTCAATCCCCACTATAAGAATGGCTTTTTTTTTTCCCCCCAGGCTGCACATTATTGCAGATTTGGGACCCAGGAGAAGACAGGGCCCAGCAAAAGTATTGGCTTTATCATTTTTCAACTGTCTGAAGTTACTCAATTTTCCCAACACAACTCTGCTCCACCTGTGCATTTTTCCTTTCTTCCAAATCCCTTGTCTCAGGACACAGAAGACATCCTGCCTCACCTTACCTTCAGTAACCTTCATTTGGGGTTTGCCCCAAACCTTCCCAAACAATCCACAGAAGTTACAGAGCAAACTGTGTCACACCTTTCCCTGGAACACTTCTGATCTGGCTGTTTTCAGAATTTAGAGGTCCTCTGTTTCTCAGGAAAAGCTGTTTGGGATTTAAACACTGGGCAGGCTGAAAGGTATTTGTTAAACCAGGTGAGTAAAACAAACAAACTGAAGCCTGTCACCTTCTGTAACACCCCTGTACAGACACAGGTTGTGTTGCAGGAACTGAATCCCTCAAGTGACCTTTGCTGGGGCAGAATGAGGAACTTTCCACTTGGGAAATCTACAGTCTCCCTACCCCAGGAGAGTCAGCAGTAACACCAACTGACCTGTGAGGGTGGTCAAGAAATAACAGGGCTGTTGTTATGACTGTTAACACCTGTAAGAGTGTAGCTCAGAAGTAACAAATTAATGGAAATGTCACAATATACAAAGAATCTTGAGCTCTCTGTGCTTTGAAAAATATCACATCATATTAAGTAAAAATGACCCATGCCCTAATTCTAGCAGTGTAACTACTTTAAAAAATGAAATGTTTTATGAGCTTTTTCCACTGATACAGAATTCAGATCATTAATTTTTGTTACAATTCAAAACTATTCACATATATACACTTTTTTCAAATAAATGCAATAGCTGAAACAATACAAAAACCACAGTATAAGTGAAGAAAGAAGAGCTTCAGGAAAGTTTGTTATAATCAGGTTTTAGGATTCAGAAACCATTTTAAGCTTGTAGCAGCCTTGTGCTACTGGAAATGTTTTGTTAAAAAATGAAATGTGAATTCCAATTAACACTGAAACACTGAGTGTGGTGTAAGACTTTACAGATAATACTGAACTACAGGTGAGATCAGAGTTATCACCCACATTTACAGAGGGAAAACCATAAGGGATTACTCATGGGAATCAAACAGTGGGGCAGAGGAAACGAGGTCATGAAATGAAGACAGGAACGTTTCCTGCTCAAACAGGTAACAGAACCCACCTTATCTGCCCACATTACTCACACCAACATGACCACAAAGTGAACAACTGTCCTGCTGTTCAGCCCCTGCTGCAGAACAACTTGTTAGTTTTGTTTTTCAATGGTAATATTGTCCATGTTACCCTGTTTTAGTTTTATGGTGGCAAAGAAAGACACATCTTGATCTCTGTCAGATTGCAGGGCCAGAATGGTCTCTTCTGCAGCTTCTAGATGAGGATTGCCAACACTTTTAAAATAAGCTAGAATAAGGGAAGAAAAGAGACAATTTTAATCAAACCCAAAAGAACAAACCCTAGGGCATAGGTAGTGCAGAACTCCAGAGGATGCCAAAACATCTGGGGCAGCTTATCCAATTTATAGTCTCCTTACAGAAACTACAGGAAGCCAAGGAAGCTGACAGAGAAGGAGAAATATGCTGCTTCTGACTCATCTTCTAAGGTACTTAAATACTTCTAAGATAAATTCTTTTTGCTGAGCCCTAAACAGAAATGTCTCTGAGCAAAAGCAGGCTCAGGAACCTGCCACTGTACAGTGCAATCCAAAACCTTCTCCATACTTTCTTTTGCAAAAAAGATAGGAGATTTCTGTGCATCTTCCTTTGAATAATCAGGGATCAGCTGCCTTTTTTCTGTCATTTTTAAGGAATTGTAACACAGGAAACTGCAGCACGATGGATCCCAAACCCTGCAGCTGTCTTGGCCGCTGCTGGCGAGGCCACAGTGCCCCCAAGTGGGTCCTGCTGGATTAACAAAGCCACTTCTAGGCCCTCTAGGGATAATCATCCCATATTCCAAGGCTGCAAAGCCACTCCTAAAATTCCTAAATCTACACTCTCTAGTCCAAAGTTAAACGCACTATCCCAGAGTACAAGGTATGATCCTGTTTAAGAGCCTTGCAACGAAGTGAGCAGAGGAAAAGCAGCATTCCCGAGATGCTGGGCCTTTCCAAAGAAATTCATGACCACACCTTTCTCCAGTAGTGTCTGCCTGAGAGCCTTGGCAAGCAGGACCCTGACGTTGGGCACGGGATCTGAGGCAAGGCTCAGGAGACTGGGCAGTAAGTGCTCCACAAATTGGTCCACGGGCATACACTCCTCCTCCACCACAGCCTAGGGACAGACACAGCACAGGAAAGCAAGATTTGTGTTAAAAATACACTATGTGCCATTTCTTTCCATCCTGTCCTTAATTTTGCCTATTAAAAAAAGCTCTGAACCATTACACCCTACCCTGTGTTGGTGAAATAAGCACAGCCTTTGAACTCCTGTTCTGATAACATGTCTTACTGTTCCAAAGTTCAGCCAAAGATGATCCAACAACAGCAAATTTCTTTCAAGTATATTTTAGAAAATGTTTCTCTCTTGGCTGTCATCACCCTTTTGCCTTTGAACATTTAACCCTTGCTCCTCATTGCTACTGAATTTTTGGTTTGGAGAGGGTGGGTAAATGTCAATAAAGAGGGAAATAGTTCCTGGCATGTAGCACCCATTTTTAATTTGAAGAGCTCTTGTCACCCTTTATCCTTGCATGGCCAAATATTAAAAAAAAAAATGTATCTCAGTTTGGGACTTAATTCTTGACTTTGCCACTGGGATACCACAAGTCCAAGGCTCAGCTACTGCAGCTGGAGGCTCAGCCCCAGACAAAGACACAGCTTTAGCTGGACCAGCCGTGTCAACCCACAAAATCAGAGCCCAAAAATGACAAAACACATTGGGAGTCCAAATTCTAGTTTTTCCCCACGTTGCTGCTAAAGCCCAAACCAGCTCCAAATGAAACAGTACACACAGAGACAGAGAGAGAACATTCCAACCTGACAAATGAAGGCAAAGGCTTGTCTTCCAACCCACTTGGAGCTGTGACGGAACCGCACGACAAGTTCGTTGATGAAATTTAACCCCAGTGCATTTGCACTGTTTGTGTAGAACTTCTGTAGGATTGCTACAACCTGGGGGGCAAAGCAGGGGGAAAAGGAACAAAAAGAAGAGATGAGACTTCAGTTGCAGCCCTTAGAGTTAAAAAACCCCCCATAATTTCATTTGAATTCTACAGGGGGACACCAAATACAGCACTGTCAGCTGCGCTTGCAGGTTTTAATAAATTCCTGTGCTTATTCTGGAAAAAGCCCAAGCTTTAGAAAAGCTGTTTGTTCACCTGAACCAAAAACCACCAGAATTAAAAACAGAAATAAAATAATGCCCCTTTACAGGGTGCCACGAAGAAAAGGAAGAGACTGAAGGAATATTTCTACTTCTTCAGGACATCTATGGGATGATGGCATTGTCATGAACTTCATAACAAATTAAATCAACTTTGAGGAAAGATCAGTAGTTGGTTGTTCTGTGTTTTGTTGTGTTTTTTTCCCCCAGAACTGGAGGAAGCTCTTCCAAATGTTATCCATGCTGGCTTTCATTCAGGTGAAAAGATTTATCATTCACATACAACCACAGAGGAAGATTTTAATATCTGTGGCAGGGGGACAACTCAAAATATTTTTTAAACTTTTAATTTCACCCTTTTCTGTACTGTTCACCATATTCATTAAAACATGTCTCAATTCACCCTACTTGTCTGAAAAAACAGTGATTGCAGATACCCCTCTCCAGGATCATTTTCCTGCTCTCCTGCCAGGAAGTGAACTCAATCCCCTACCAGTTTGAAGGAGATCCACCGAACTTCTGAGACTTTATCAGAGCAGAGAGTCAGTGCAATGTGTCTTAGGTAGTCATAGACATCGTTGGGGTTGTAGAGCTCCAGGATCAGGATCAGCTGCCTGGAACACAAAGGAAATCATTAACTCTCCCAGCTGCAGCACCAGCCTGCTCCCATTCAGCATCTGTTCCACGGGGGGAAGGAGCACTAAGGTACCACAGTCACTACAGGGCCCCTGAGCAGTTTGTTCTTCTCTTCACACACTTCAATCCATCAGGGAGTCCAAGAGAAACTGTTACCCAAACTACATGTATCAATATATCAAAATTATCCCAAATAACAAGAAGTTTCTTTTGCAACTTCAAACCAATATCCTGTACGTTCTTGCAAAGTGAAAACTGACTATTTGCCCCAGTGTAGAAATCTGCCTTTCAGATAATAATTTGTACCTCAGAAGCTCACAGGACTCACTGCAGCCACAGCACTGCCAGCACAGAACAGCAGCAGGTCCCCACTAGGGGTCAGGGCACTGCTGTGGAAAGTCCTTGTTTGTTGTGCCAAACTACAGAGGGACAGCGAGGCCTCAACAGCCCAAACACACCAACACCTCGACCGTGAAGGTCAGACTTGAGTCCTAAACTTCCTACGAAGGTGCTGCAAATATCAACAGGGCTTGTAGAGAAAGAACTGTGGGATGTTGTTCTACCTTCATTATACAGCCATTTAGAAGTACCAAATCAACCAACTTACTTTTTAAGAACTGTTTTTTCTTTCTCACATACGAGAAAAATTACTGTTTCCATACATTTCATGGATTTTTGCAAGGGAGCCTCGAACTAAATAAATTCTGAGACCTCATTGAATAGTATCTATCAGATTGTCATATTTCATTAGCTGTCAGTGAACCAGATCTCCATTTTAGTGTAATCACAGACATTTAACTTTCAATCACACTTGATTACAACACAATTTGAACAAAACAAAACAAACAAACCAACCACGAAAAACCACACACACACACACACACAAAAAAAAAAACCACAAAAAAACCCCAAAAAACTCAAACACTCCTAGTTCCCCCAAAACAACCCTAACAGCCAGTGGCTTTTAAACTGAGTTCACTACTAAAGAATGGTTTAAATTTTAGCTCCCAAACAGACGTGCTAACTTCTGAATGTAATTGCCTATTTCCAAGTTAGTAATACAGATTAAAAACCAGAAGTTAATAAGATTACATACTCTGCCAGCTCGTAACGAAACCTCCAGTTCCTGCTGTTATCAGTCACCACAAATTCCTGAAGCTGGTAAAGATACTCTCGCCTTTTGTCTGCATGAAGTAGCTAAAGGAGAAACATGACTAGTGTAAAACTGGGAAAACTCAATACTTGCAGTTCTCTGGTGTGTTGCTCTGTACACACCTATGTGCATTTTCCTTCTTGAAAGCAAGTGATCATTGACAAGATGCTTCCTAAAACTGTGCACAATCAGCTGAGTGCCTGGACACACGAGACTGACATCCAAAAAAGTACAGTAAGTCACTCCTTTGGCAAGGACACCCATCAAAGCATCATCTCTGGGCACCAAAAACTAAGGATTTGTGTGTATTACCCACCAGGATCTGCTCTCTTCTCTCCCAGTCCCAAACATAAATTGCTACTGGGCCAACTTTCCAGTTGGACTGCCCAAAATACTAATTCCTTTACAACAGCCAGCAGCATTTACAACCACATTTACAAAGGGTTTTCAGTTTTGATGTTCTGTTGGGTTACGAGACAAAAGAGAAGTGAGGCACATTAAAAAAGGAATAGAGACACACACAAAATGGCAGCTTTGTACAAAACTAAACATCAATTAGATCCTGATACATGCAGAGCTCATCAGAAGACTCCTAATATAATGGAGTCAGAAAAAAATGTATATGAAGAAATTAATTGCACTTCCCTACCTTCAGGAAGTCATACAGATGTTTGAGGACGCCGATACGCACTTCATCCAAGTCTTTCAGGAACCCATTGAAAATTGGCACCAGATCAGCAGCTGTCAGCTGATCCCCCAGGATCACTGCCAGCTCGTGGATGGAGAAAGCCAGTGTCCGACGCACCTTCCACTGCAAACAGGGCAACAAGGCAACTGCATCAGGCACCAAACTAAAACACACAGGCTTTTGAACTACACCTGTGTGGGGATCGACAGAGCAGAACAAACAGGGCTGGTTACACAGCAGTACAAAGTCTGATTTAAGTCTTAAATTTTGTATTTCTAGTGCATATTCAATCCCTTACAAGAAATTAGATGATCTTATAATAACTTCAGTGCAGCAAAGCGAACAAAAAAGTTCCTCAAACTTCTGATTTATCACTACAAACCTTCTTTTCCTTTACCTGTACATCTGAGGCCAGTGTCTCGTAGGTGTCCTTGAGGCAGTGCCAGTTCTGCCTGCCCAGTGTCAGGGCCACCCCGGGCAGGCTGTAGGCGCAGTGCTTGGCGATCTCCGTGTCCACAGTCTGGGCTCGAGCTGGGTCAGTCATGGACAGGTACTGGTCCAGTAAGGGCTGAGGGATAATATCCTGCAGAGAGACAGGGAATCAGTGACACACATGGGAATTCAAGGGCAGAAAGACAATACACCTGTTGTGCTCCAGTTCTCTTGCTCCCAACCCGTCAGCAGCAAACAAAGCATAGCAAGGCACCCCTGGGTGGGGGACCTTCCCCAAGGGCATGACCCCAACACTTCTTTCTCCTCTCTTTGGGACAGAGCAGTCAGGAAGGAACAGTCATTACTACTTTATCAACACACTGCATCAACCAGCACAGTCAGTGCCTGCCTTGGCTGCACAGGTTGCCTCAAAGACACCAAAAAGGCAACAGAATGTTTCTAATTTTCTCATTTAAAACAGGGTTCCCCTCAAATCCCAGAGCATTCCTTCACATTCTGCAACTGATCCCTTGCAAATCACTGCATTAGGGGTAAGATGAACTGTATCCAGCACTGCACTAAAGCCATTAGATGCTATTTTAATCACCTGGAATTTTGACTTGTCATCTTCAAACGGTGGATTATCTTCTTGCTCTTTCCTTAAAAATACACTGGTTCCTCTGTGTTGTTCCTCTGAGTCCTGGAAAAGGAGATACTAGGTAGAGAAATGAATGAGACTTGGTGCTGTTTGGGATATTTCAAAGCATCACACAGCAGGACAATGCAGCTCAGATCAGAAAAGCCTTTTGCAGGCAGAGTCTTGCACAGGCAGAGCCTTGTTCAGTGTGTTTATGCAAATACAAAGAGACAACAGAGTTGTACACCGAGGCAAACACTACAGACCATGGCAGCAACAAGGGCAGCAGGAGTTAGATTTAATCTAATTCTGATCATAATTAAAAAAAAAAATTATTTAAAGGTATTTTAGGACAAACTGATGAAAATTCCCAAATCTGTCATTTGGGAATTCTTCTCCCCAAATATCAACAAAAAGCTTCAAAAGAACTAAAAGTTTAAAAGAACAAAACCACACAAATCTCCAAAGTTCACATAGTATTTTACATTTTTGTTCATGGACAAGCTGCTTGTCTTTTTATTTCACCCTTAGCTCCAGCATGATTAAATACTGTGCCAACAATTCCTTTTACTCCTAATTGTATGTTGTAATCAACAAATAGTAACCAGGAACTGCATGTGTGTCACCACCTGATTCAGCCTCCTGTCTAGAGATAAAAGACTAAAATTAGATCCATTTCAGGAAGAGGTGAGACTGTACTTGCTACATTTGATCAGGAAAAATCCTGCAAGACTCCTGCCAAACTAACTCCTGGGTCATCTGGGTGCAAACAGAAATGACAGCCCTCACTGGCTTTTCTTTTTTAATCAGAGTAAGTAGAATGTGATAGCTGTGGCCTAGTAATGCTCAAGGGCTTTGGATCAGAAGTGGGTCAGTTATGCCAGGGACTACACAAACCCACCCAGGACTCGTGCAGGCAGGAATTCCTTTCAGACATGGAGCACAGAAGTTACTTACTGTGCTTTTCAGCAGACTGGTGGCTGACTGGTCACTGAAGTTCTCCTGGGAGGCAGGGGATGAGGGACTGTCCTCCTGTACCTGGGTGCAGGCAGCATCTGAAACAGCTGCTTCATCTGAAATGGTTTTGTTCTGAAGATTGCCACTGCTTTCTTCCATTTTTTTGGTCTCACAGTCACCAACAGAATCAAACTGAGCAGCTCTGAGAGCAGCAGACAACACTTGGACCTGAGCTGGATAACACAAATGACTATTTAGTCTCCCTTCTGCATTTAAAAGCATTAAACTTGTAATTAACTCATCTGAAAAAAGAAGCGCAGTATGAGCTGCACAGAAATGGTGTGTTCACAAACGTTTGCTCTTGGAAGGAAAAGGCCTCTTACTCCAGAGCACTCAAGAGACTTGGTGAAACAAGAAACTGAGTTGACTATGGATGACAAAGATGGATTCGGTCCAGGAAACACCCTCAGACCCCACTACCAGGCCATTATCACTTCAATGTGTTCCACAACGGGCCTATATTGGGTGGCTATGGAGGGATAATTTGGAATTAGGGCCATTCTCAGCCAAGTATTAGATGAATTCAGCTGATCACAGGCAGCACTGTCACTAAAACCACAGTACCTACAGTATTTGGAATCTGTTAAAACTGTCTTTAACAAGCTCTTGTCTCTTTAACAACCCTTCTGTAGTTAGATCAATTTATTTCTCATGCCAACAGAAGCCAGGAACACTTCCCCAGCTGTTCTAGAAATAACTCAGGTCTTATGAAAAAGGCTGTTGCATAACTTTCTGCTATAATTTAGTGCTCAAGGAAGGTCAATTAAAAAGCAGTCAGGGGTTTTGTAAAGGCCAGGAGAAAACCTGCTCAGAGAAAACATGATTTTACTACTACAGAGTCTCACCTTGAACATCTGGATCATCTATGTGCTCTTGTAAGCTTTCTAGAACCTTTTTTATTTCACTACTAGCAACACAGTTATTGCATGGCACAGAACAGCTCTCGTTGTGCTTCTCAGTCTTGAACTGGAACAGCTCCAGCTCCCGAGTGATGTCAGGCAGAGGAGGGCGCCAGTACAGGAACGTGTTGAACACGTCCTCGCCAGACCTGGAGGGCATTCCAGGGATACTGCTGTCCTTGGTGACCTCAGGGACACCAGCACCAGCTCTGGCACCCTGAGACAGGCAAGACACATCTCCTCCAGGACTGGCACAACAATCTGAACCTTCTTCCCGTGTGTCTTTATTCAGGTTCTCAGAGAGCTTTGTGTTCACTTCCGCTGAAATCTCCTCCGTTGGTGCTTCTGGTTTGATTTCCATTGGTTGTTCTGAGCTGTAACAGACACACACACTTACTGAAATACTCTGTAACAGCAGGTTTTCAGTGAAATAATTCATAAAAGACACCAGCAACAACAGAAGCTTTTCTCTACAGAAAGACAGAATTTATGTTACCACTATGCTTTACTGCACCAGTTTTCACCCTCTGGTGAAGGTAAAGTGAATTTTTCAATAAACTGGCTACACTCAAATGTGTGATCTCACTTCTTCTTTTCTAGAACTATATTCTCAAGCTGAGATCTTTAGCCTTGACAAGCAACAAAACCAACTAACTTCTTTTAATCCCTTCCACTACACCACCCGTTTTCCCACTATTTACCTGGACAGTGTAGCATTTGCACTGGAGGACATTAAAGTGACATTGTTGCCTGGCTGACAGGAATTGGAATTCCCATCTTGTGCTGGCGGTCGGATACTCAGTGTCCCATCTTCTCGAATGTAAAGCCCAGCACTTGAAGGGTTTGCAAAGGTAGAAATAAATGGGCCAAGAGACTGAAAAGCAGCCTGACGAACCTGGGGGGGGGTGCAAGAACAGTCAGGCTTCATCAGCTCCCACAGAGTTGAAAAATGAAAAACTGGTGCAATTTTTTAGGAAGAACCGATTGGTTCTTACTGTAACAGCTTCATTTAATACAAAATACAACCAAGTACCAAATAAGTGCCACCTAAGTAAAGGGTGTTAGAATATCAATCATGTAACTACAATCACTGTACAGAAATATTTTAAAAGTTATCAATTTGAAGGACATCCCTGTCTACTTCAATCTATTTAACACAAGCAACCTTCTCTCAGAAGTGTATTTACAGTTAGAATTTCTATGAACAGGGTTCTTTAAAAGTAATGAGAGAGGAAAAATAAGATCTGTCTTAATAGAAAAGATTTGGTTTTAGTGCATTAGACTCCAATCTCAGCAAATGTTCTTCAGCATACTTCTGACTTGCCCATTATTTCCCAGGATGTCTGGGAAGATGCACCAATTCCAGGGTGAGTTACTCACCCATCTGCAGGTGTCACTGATGAGGCTGATGAACAGGGGGGACAGTTTGCTCCTGCGAACCTCTGGGGACGTGGTGTAGGACACTGCCATGAAGCACTCAGCACAGGCCTTCCTCATCCCCCAGACACTGTCAGAACAGAGCTCAAAGAACTTGGGAATCTGCCAAAAATAAGCAAACCCAAGACTAATTAAAGGCTAAACACAGTCTGCAGCAATATCATGGTATTTGAAAACTGGACACAAACACAACTCGAGAGAACAAAGTGAAGAACAGAAAGAGGGACAGGTTAAATACATACACTAATTGAAGGAACTGGGAAAAAACCCCAGCTGTCTCCCATTTAATCCATTAGGATTTTATGTATAATTATATGTAATAAGGAAGAATAGAAAGAATTATGAATGGCCTATGTTTCCTGAAATCATGACTTGATTGATTATCTAGTTCTGGGAAAAAAAGAGTGAGTCAGTAATTCTAAAGTGTGTATGTATGTATATAAAAATATATATGTATATAAAATGTATATATACATACATAAAAATATGTATGTATATAAAAATATCTGCTGTCAATTACATTTTTAAACATGTTTTGCAAAACAAGAACTTTGCATTTCTCTTCATTCCCAGTTTTGCTATATAATTGTGACCAAGGCCTTAACCTAATCAACTAAAAAAAAGCATGCATGTTAAATAATTTATAGACAAGACAATAAAAGAGCACATTATTAAACTTTTTGAACTGAGAAAGTAAATTGATTTGGTTTTACATACCAGCAGTCTTTCTGTGGCTTCTTGCCCAACTGCATTACAAATGTCACCAAAATTAGCTGCACAAATCTAAGAAATAAAAAAGCCATTAACAACACTGTGTCTCCTTCAAGGGCATTAGTTTTATTATCATCAACTTCCCCATGGATTATTTATCCCACAAAACAACTGCACATGTTTGGACTATTCAAATTTCAGCCCTGTAACTACAGTGTGTAACATTAACTCATCCCAAACAAAGACTTGTTCCATGCAGTGTCCACACACCACATGCTTTGGAAATCTATAGTGACAAAGGTTTGTGCATGAAGAGCATCATCTACCTCAGTAACCACAGAAGGGACAATAACCCTGCCTGAAAGTTTAAATTACTTTGAGCAGCAGCTGTCAAACCCAAAGCAGGGGAACACATGATACCAGGGTCAGGACTTAGGTGTACTGACAGAACTATCCTGGCTCAAGGTGGCTTAAGTACTTTGCTGAGGCAAAGTTTAATCAAGGGCTCAAGTTAGTGCCATTTCCAGGCCATTAGAGAAGCTATAATTAAGGCAAAAGGGACATCCCCTCATGCTGGAAAAAGATGTTGCCAAAATCTGAAATCAATTAAGATAGGACTGTGTTAATACTCATTCTATTCACTTTATGTGCTTATTTACAAGGCTATAATGCAGCTCAAATTCCAACAAGTGCAGTTTATGTTACAGACCAAGCTGGAGCTCTGCGTGACCCTTAAGTCTACTCAAATATTTTAAGACTTCTTATGCTACAAGTTTCCTTTTGTACTCAAACATGAATTAATGTATTATACTTCTGGGATTTCTCCTTTCAATAGCAATAGATTTAAAAAAAAAAAAAAATTAAAGGAAGGATGTCTCAAATGTCTGTTATTTTTGAATTTCTGGTTTAAACGAGATGGTAGAGATGAGGTAATTTGTTTGCATCCTATAACCACTCACAGCAGCTTTAAAAAAAAAAAGTTGTGCAAAACTATTAAATGTGCAAGACCAGTTTAACTGCTGGACCAAAGCTATTCACCAAGGTCTGTTATCCATTTCTTTACTGCACCACAGAAGCTATAACTGTGCCAATAAATAAAAACTGCTCTTCCAGATGCTTTCAGAGTTCATCAGCTAAAGTAATGACTAAATTATTTAGGAAGGGATTTGAACAGCAACATGCAAGTTTCATTTTTAGGTAGCTTAAGAGTTGGAAACACACCAACCTTTCGGACTTGAAACAATTTGCCATCACTGCACAGTTCACAGAAACGAGGAAGCAGCATGTGCTCAACTGTTGTTCTGCTCAACATAGAGGCCATTTTACAGATTATCTGAAAAACAGGAAAGGGATGTGTGGAAGGAGAAGAAAATTATAAAGCTTGTACACACAGCCAAATATTCCTCCTAAAAGTTACCTCAGAGAGCAAGACAGCAAAAGTCAGATAGATTTAACTATCTGACTACACATTATTCGTGTTTTTATACACCTGTTTCACGTGAAAGACAACTATAGTTTTTATTTTAAATCATTCTATGCCACTGTGCCTGAACACAACATTTCTGCATGTAATTCATTGGCTTTTATCTCATTAAACACAAGTTTGCCATACAACAGGAGAGAAAAGGGAGTGCAAGAAAAACTAGGTATATATGTGAGCTAATGCACACTGTACAGGACTGATCCTCAGGAATTTCAGGAGTTAACAGTGCACAGGTTAAAGGAAGTTAGTAACATTTTCACTACCATTACAAACCATGTTTCTGCTGTGAAAAATCAGGTGCTTTGGACTCTGTGTTTTCTTTCAGTTCCCAATTTCTGGGATAAGTTTCTGTAATTCTTGTATTTGTAACAGGAAAAAGCAAGGGGCTCCCATGCACCTTCCTACTCAACTGCTCTGCCCACAGCAACAGGAGTTTAATGCTTACACAGGTGTTGTCAGATTAACAGTACTCATCTATTTTTATTTTCCAAAACATGTTGGAGCTTTCTACCTCCACAAGAAATAAGCTTTATTCCTTTCTAGGAATAAATGTTTGCCTTTTTAACAGAATGTTAAATAAGAACGAAGGAAAACACCATTCAAGGACTTTCCTACAAATTTTCCAACTCCTAAAAGGCATCTGGTGCTCAGATGTCATCCTGGAAAACTGCCTAAGCAATTCCCAACTCCCAAACAAGGAAGAGGAAAATCTAGCTGGTAAAATATTTTACAGGTCAAGTGTCAGATATCCATGCTGAAATGTAATTACACACCAGCACTTTTCTGTGGAGTCAACTGATTTCCATAAAGTCACCAGGCAATGTTTTTTTCATAACACCTCAGAACTCAGAGAGGTCATCTCTGACACATCTACAGCGTTACTGTGAAACCTGGTGGAGCAAATGCAAAGAAACTGCTGGGGAATAGAACAATCTCAAGAAGAATTAAAACAAGGCTGCCAAGGAGCAATTGTATTTTAAAGTTATTCAGGTACCATCTTGACATCATTTAGCATGCTGAAGTATAAAAATGGTCTCTCTGTATTTTCAAGAATTCAGAACAAAAATTAAAGACTTGTCGTGTTAAACTAAAAAATCCAAATATCTTAAAGAATGAACCCAAAAAGTTTGATTGCTTATTTAATGGTAGTATTATTCCTGGACCTCATCTTAATTACCATTATAATTTAACGTTATAAACTTACATTCACAGCTTCCACCTTGTACTCATCATCACTGTCAGGGGCAGAGAGGTCCAGCAGGATGGGACACACTTTGTTTTCAATGTCACTCTGAGCCACAAGGTCCTGTTCCAGCAGTATCAGCAGTGCCTCCTGACCTGCCTTTCTAACCTGGACACAGGAACACCAGTTTGTCACCATAAAACCAACATTTACTGACATGAGAACCACAAAAAAACCCATTTTTTCAATGAACACACAGGTACAAGTTAAAAAAACAACAAAGCAGACCCATAAAGAGTCTCACTTTTATGACCATGAGGAATTAGTAATAAAGACTACAGTTTAATATAACCATTAGATGACATTTCATCATATTCTGATGAGAAGCCAAAAGATGAAGCATAAAGCAGGATTTGCAAGTTATGACTCCTGTAACAGACCCCCTCCCTGTGCTGCTGAGCCAATGCTATAAGTTTCCCATTATCTGCCAAGGAAAGTATTAAAAAAAAAAATGAAAAAAATCAGACCTCACAGAAAAATGTGCTGACACCAGTAAACAGAGCACTGCATAAAAGCCAGGTGTCAATCAGTATGGAATTTCCTGTTATCTCTTTCCCATGCCTCCAATGCACTGAACCACACAGAATTTTCCAACAACTCAACTCATGTTGTCTGCTTTTTCCTACCTGATTGTTAACATCTGTGAGGTATCTCACTACTATGGGCATAAGGTATTCAAAAAATGCTGTTGGGAAATTTGGTCTGCTTTCCTGCAGGAAAATGGCAATGGGAGGGATCTGTTCCATCAGCTCTGTACGTACAGTTGGCTCTAGAAATAAAAGGCAAAACTACATTAGTAAGTGTGAAATTAAGATCAGGTACCTTAAGGAAAAAGTAGCGTTTTTCTTTTTGTTTTCGCAATAGAGGAAAATGGAAATAATCAAAATATAGAAAGGGCATCACAGATTGCCTGTTCTTTAAGGAAAACTAAATAAAATGGAATAGCCTTACATACATCATCACAGTTCAGACACTTGGCATCAGAGACTTCCCAAACAAATCAGATAAAATGAGGGCACTGGAAAACCCAGTCACCACAAATACATGCACATGAGGTATTAAAACACACAGTTGCTCTGTGCCACCTACACCACACAGTCAGATGTAATAAATTTCTTGAAAAATATCACTTCAGGCCCTATTCTAAGTAAGAACCTTTCATTTAACATCTTATCTACCACACAACATAGTTCAAAAGCAGAGAAAAATTGATCTTCTTTTCATTGACAGACATTGCTGTTGGATGATTTAGTTCCCTTAGTTCACTCTTTGTCTCTCAAAATTGAATGTCAGTACTTTCTATATTGCAGTTTATGTAAAATAAACTACAAAAATTAAAAAACCCAAGCAAAACAAAGCTTTCAAACCTGCATCTTCAGAGAGCCTGACCACTATTTCCATTACAGTCAGGAAGTCTTCTTCATTGTTACTGAAATCTCGAAAGACATCCAGAAGACCTCTGGCAATAATTTGCCTGTGGAGTGAACAACATTAATTGCCATAATATCCAGCCAAAAACACGTAGATGGGACACCAGGGGAACTTATCAAATGGGCACCTTAAAAAGACCTCTGACCATTCTACATCCCAACCAAAGAAAGATGGAATCAAGAGAACTTATTCAGATAACCAAGAACGAAAACCTCTTTTCATGGAACTGTTATACAAAAGTTATTCAAATAGAAATAATAATATGCATGTGTTTGGGAGATTAATAAAAGACACAGTGACACCTTAACACCCTCAGTGCACTCAGTTGTCACCAGGTGTGGCTGTTGCACCCTTACCTGTTAAAGACATTATCGCTGAAGGCATATTTTTCTAGACGAGCCAGTGGAGTTAAGTTATCCTGTCCAGGGATATCCAGGAATGCTGTTATCCTCATGCTATCACAGTCTGGCCCATAATCTTCAAATCCAACTTGAAAGACAACAAAAGTAACAGACAAAAAAAAAAACAACCCAAGAGTCAGCAAGAGATGTTACAATGGAATACATGATAGCAGTAACTATTTCTTCAAGAGTATTTGAACATCACTGGAAACAGCTTTCCAAAAACAAAAAATCTTAAATTGTATCTAATGAAGTTGAGTGCAACACTTGCACATAGCCCTGTAAATTTAAGCTTTGATATTTAATTCAGCTGTCAAAATCCTTGGCTTTAAACACACTTGACTTTGCCCTTTGAGTGCAGTAACCACATGCATTTTGAGTTAAGAGGGCTCAGCTCACACAATTGCCACAAACTGACCCACAAATTCAAAGGGAAAATAAGTTCCATTAAAAGGAACTGAAATTTTAACAGTTTTAGAGTTACAACTCTCAAACTGTATTGCTTTAAAACAGCAAATTCCTATGTCTTTTTCCAACTTCCCAGGGGACATTTTTCTCACTGTAGTTACTGAGTTGCACATATTTAAATCAGACAGGTAGCTTTGGGAAAAACTTCACCTTCACCATACTTGGGAATATGCTGGGGGCTTCCTGCTGCAGATCCATCAACTACAGACTTTTCCACATAAGCATACTCTGTTCTAAACCTTTTTTGTATTTGCAGCTTTAGACTTTTACCCAAGTATTAACTTTGCCTCACCAAGTCCAAGAGTCACCTAATCCAGTAACAATTACAGATTACAGGCAGAAGGTAAAACTGTGAGAAGGAAATGGAACGGGATAACTTTGCTGTCAGACTTATTTTAATCCTTCATCCTTAAAACAGAGACAGTGAAATAACACGCTGGCATCACACCAGTGCTCTCATTCCAGCCATGGATACGGGAACATGTACAGCAACCAACTCCATGGAAAGAGGGGCACTGGAGTAGCTGATATTCCTGCTCTGGGTTTACAGTTGTCCCCTCCTAGAACTATGCACACTTCTTTCACACAAACAGAGCAACTGTGATCATACTTAAATAAATGCAAATTGTGCCAACACAGCTTCTCACATGCATGAAGTATTGCAAACCAGCACATGTGCTGAGAGTGACAACCACTGAAGACAACAAGCCAAATTCTTTGGCTCTAAACTACAGTAATACCCATTATAAATCACTTTTAATGTTAAAAATCCCTCTATTTTTCCAATAGAAAAATTCTTATTTCATATATAAAACTCTCCTTTCCAACTATTTAACATGAGTCAAAACATCCTCAGAAATAAGGCTCATTTAGAGAGGAAATTATCTGAACGTACTCGGAGCAAAATGTTATACCTGGGTCCTCAGGGGGAAAAACATAAAAATCAGATTGGTTTAAGGTCTCCACAGAACCCAGGTGAGTTAAAGACCAGAGCAATTCCAAATTCTGCTGCTCATGCAGACAACGTGCTCAACAAGCTCAGTGGGGTTCAAACAGCAGAAAACTGTGGGCTTAGAATAAGTGTTCAAATCCCAAATGTACACACAGGCACTACATGAACCCACAGCTACATGACCAGAAACAGCTGCTAATTATTCATGGCTTTGTATGGTGATGAGGTATTGCACTGACACCCTGATTTCCACCCCACTGCTCCTTAAAGAAAGGCCTGTCAGGTTCAAAACATGTCTCTGCACCAGTGTAAACAATTTCCAGTGCAGGGATCCGTCTGGGATCCATCTGCTCCAGGACTTCCCCAATCACAGCACCTGAACATCCAGATTTGCTGCTTCAAAAGGAACCTCTGTATCCGTGACAGCTCAGGGGAAGTTACACAGTGTCTGGGGGATTGCAGATTTCCTTCCTGAGGTTGCAACAAACCCTCCACATCCACACTCGACTCTCATCATCCTTATAGCTACAGTTATAACAAATGTATTTTAAAATGCACACAGACTGAACACTCACTAGCTAATTTTTGAGCCTAGTCACCTGCTATACAAAGAAAGATTTATTAGGGCTCAAGAAAACAATTAGGAGCAATATACTTGTCATTAACTCCACCTGGCTCCCACCTGTCCCCAATTAAAAATACTTTAAAAATGAAGGCTTTTATTAGTTCACTTCCAATATTTCAGAATTTCTACCAATTCAAATGACAATGAAATAAATCCCAATTCTAACTTTGACTGCTATACCACACCTGGGACTAGTTTTGTAAACATGATAAACATGTTTAATTTTACTACGTGAAGTAGCTCTATTATTCATTTAAATTACCTAAGCACATACCAGTGCTTCCAAGGGTAGAGAGAAAACAGAGCACTATTACTTATGCTCAAGATGGAGAGTTAAATACCTGAAATTTTTTCCACACACACTCACTACACACAAGTAAGGAATAATCATGGCAGAATCCATTTTGTCTTCTCTCAGGAATTTTTTCTTTTTCCATAAAAAAGGAAGCCATAGGTACTTACAGGTTTCAGAATACACCAGAGTACTATGAAGTAAATCACAAATAATGAACTAGCATTTCTTGTCTAATGTTCTTAGTTCTTTCACAGCTAAATCTAACATTCAGTATTTTCCTATTTAACTATATTAAACAAGTAAGCTTGAAATCTGTCCACCTCTGAGGAGGAATAAATGTGCCAGTACCCAGAGCTGCACTCGAGTTCACTGTGTCTCAGTTTGCCCCAGACTCAAAAGCTGCTTAGAGCCTGTAAGAAACTCAGGGTCACAGGATCTAAGGGTGCAACTCAATGTCATCTCCCAGTGCCACTATTCACATTTCACAACACAAACCAGTAAATACCAGTGCAGAGTGCAACGATTTAATGAGCTCAAGGAGGTCATTTTCCCTCCTGGTGTTTGTAGAAGGAAAACCAAATTCTTTAAATACTTTCTTTTTAAATGTTCAAAGGGCATAAATAAGCTAATTATTTTTCCAGATGATCCATTATCTCATCTTAGAGAAAACAAGTTTCAAACTGCACTTGAATTTAGGTAGATTTTACAACAGCCCTTTGCCACATTCAGAGTGATCCTCCAGACTCTGTCTCAATCTTCAGTGTGCATGACACTTTCACCAATTTAGTTAAGAAAGTAAAAGTCCAGTTCCAGTGATATATTTCACTGAGGTTTCCCTAAAACACATCATGAACTCTTTGCTAATCTAAGTCACTGATTAGCACAACAATATCTCAGATGGGACCCCTGAACTCTGCTACAACACAGAGACAACAGCTTTTGATTCCATAATTCTAACTGTGTTATCAAATTAGTGAACTTAATCAAAGAGTATTTTAAATCATAAAATAAGACTTTAATAATGCTCTAAAAGGCACATTTATTTATATGCTCATGCTGAAACTGATAATTTCTCTTATTAATTACCACTTATGGCAAAAACTTCTTTATCTGGACATTTTTATTAACTGGAGTTTTGCCTTAGAAGCATCAAACTTTTTAATCAATTTACCAGGCAAATGTATCACAGTCTCAACAAAACAGCCAAAGACTGAGCACTAATACAGAACAAACACTTCCAGGGATGGGCACCCCTGGTCCAAGGCCAAAACCCATAACAGAACCACTACTAAGTTCGAATTTATTTCTGCTGTTTGCACTTTAAACCTCAAAGACTGAGAGCAACAACTAACAGAATCCCACAGAGCCACCTCCTCCCACAGAGGTGGGAGGCTCTGCACATCCCTGCACATCTTCCTTAATGGAAGACTTGGGATCCCACTTGTATCCCAGCATTTCCCCTGGTGTTCTGAAGACCATCTTCTTAATAAATCTGTTACACGTTTTCAAGCACTATTAAACAATAACGGTTTTGTGGTAAACAAAAACAGTTTCTCACAAGAAACACACACAAGTATCATTCTTCATTTCTTTTTAATAGAAAAGTCAATCCAGCATCCGAAGTGCTAATGAAAGCACCCCGCAAAGAAAGCTGCTTTCTAAAGCCATACAAGTTCGTATCATTGTTAGTCAAGGCTTTATCTCCTTAAATCACAGCGCTTACCAAGCCGTGCCCAGGTCTGACAGGTGTCCGACTCTTCTGTAACACAGCCCTGGACTACACCGGCTTGGGTGGAGCTGTTCCCTGCCCTGGGACCCACGACAGGGTACTGAGCCCAAAACCACGGCTTTGTGCGACCCAACCGCAGCACACACGGCGATTGTTGTTCCCTCTATCCCGAGGTGCGCTCGCAGCACATCCCGGGGATGCAGAACAGCGGAACACGCGTCCTCAGCAGCCTCTACAGCCTTGGAAAGTCAATTCCTTAATTCCCACCGACCACAGGAGCGGGGCTGCTCCCCCGAGCCACCCGTGTGCCTTTCCAGGCTCATCGCGGAGCTGCCGGAGCTGCTCTTTACACCGAGCCCAGCGGCCCCTGGAACCAGCGGGGATGGTCCCAACGCCCTGTACACCTTCACCTGCTAGAACTGCCTCAACATCCTCCCCTCGCCCTCACCGGGGTGGAAATGCGGAGAGGGAAAGAGGGCAGCAGGAGGACCCCGGGGCGGGAGCGGGGGCCTGAACGGGGAGCGGAAAAATAAAAAAAACAGTTACTCACAATCATCTAAGTCATCCTGCAAATCCACAAAATACAAAGGGATCCCTACAAACGAAAAACAGAAGAGAGATACCAGGGGGGTTGGTTTCGGAGGGACGGGGCAGCCCCGGCTGAGCCGCCCGCCCGCCGGCCCCACTTACCGGCCATCTTGGAATGGACATGGGCGAGGAGGAGGAGGAGCGGGAGGGCACAGGGAGGAGCCGCCGGCGCTTCCTGCCGCCGGGTCAGCCCCGAAACGCCACCGGGTTGCACGAGCCGCGGCTGCCGGGGGTCGAGCGGCCCCTCAGCGCCTGAGGAGAAGAAGAGTGGGGCGGGGGGCGCGGGCGGGGATTCCGGCGGCCGCCCAAGATGGCGGCGCGGCCGTGCAGCCTGAGGAGGAGCGCGGGGCGCGGGTAACCGGGGTGGGCGCGGGGCGGCCGCGATGATCGAGCTGGGCCGCGTCTCAGGCGCTCGCTGAAGGCGCAGCCCGCCCGGCCATGGCGCTGAGGGAGCTCAAAGTTTGCCTTCTGGGGGTAAGTGTGGGGCGGCGGAAGGGAGGGTGGGAGCGGGAGGGAGAGGCTCTGTCAGAGCCCGGAGAGCCTCCGCAGTGATGGTGGGGAGCCTCTGTCAGAGCCCGGAGAGGCTCCGGCCGCGGGGATCCGCTCCCCGGGCGGAGGGTGCCCCTCGCCCCGTCCCTCTGAGGGGAGCGGGCCTTCCCCTCCTCAGGGGAGGCGTTTGCCAGCCGTCAATATCGGTCCTTTTTTCCCCGTGTTCTCCTTTTAAAAATGAGAGAGGAAGCACGAACGTCCACCGTATGCTTCCCTCTTCCTCACAAGCTGTTCCGGGCTTGGAGATCGCAAGGTAAATAGAAGCACCTGAAATCAAAGTGGTGGGAGAGAGGGAGGGGCCTGAACTTTTATTTTAAGGACATACGGAGGCTTGGAAGCCTTGCAGGTGGGGGAAGAAGGAGTCGTGGTGCAAACTGAAGCAGAAGTTTAAAGAATTCAGGGCTGTGAATTTAGTCTTGGTTTAGCCAGGGAGCCTCTCGTTGAGCAGGTGGAGGTGCCACTACCTGCATCGAAACCCTGTGTTGAACAGAGTCGGGCAAGAGTTTTCTGCTTCTAAATGGCCACGTTGACCTTCAGAGGGGAAAATTATGTGTTTGTGTGCCCTTCGCGTTACGAAAGCATTTGGGGTAACTGCTGTTTGTGTCCACCCGACCTGAGAAGCCTTTTGTCACGTAAGAAGAGCAGAATAAGCACCCAGGAAAACTGGAACTCCCAGAGCCGGGAGCCACATCTGTATTTCTCTGTTTAAGGTTTGCTCTGCTTAATAAGACTGCAAACAATATAAAACGTTGTTTTTTTAGAAGAACTGGGATAATATGCTTTTCCTCGAGAGGAAAACGGCTTGACAGGGTAAACTGAGTCATACGTACTGCACCCAAATTTACTGCAATATTCAGAAGATTCAAAAAACCATACGAATAATGTACAGCTTCATTTTCAGTGAAGCACTTCCTCAGGGTTTTTTTTCACTAAAATTTTGATGACTCTGGAGATATAAAGCAAGAAGTTGGTCTTTGAATGTATTAATTACATTACAATTTAAGATGTCCATCTACTGAGAAGAGTTTACTGAGTAATTTCAGTTCTAGATATGACTTCTATACATCTATTTTTTTCACCATGGAATCAGTGGTGCAAAAACATACACGACCCAGAATTTTCACGTTATGTTTCCTCTCCTGCCATTTGTAGAGTTGCATTAGTAACATGTTTCAGGTGTGTCACAGAAGAAATTTCAAGTCTTTCATTAAGCAGGGTGGGACAGCATTAGTCAGAGGTTGAATGCATGTGTCACACTTGTATAATTCCATGTGCTCCATTGGTCCTCCATCCTGCCAAGCCATACTCAGTTGCTGTGTATTTTACTAATAGTGGTCTTTCCCTGCTGCTGTTCAATTGTAAGTTTTGCGTAACTTTGGGAAAGAAAAGTTTGAATAATAAATAATAAGTGTGAATGCAGATTTTTATAGTCCTTCATGAAAAGTCGCAGCAATTTCATTTAGAAAACTGTGGCTTGTCACAGGCCTTTCCTTTTTCTACTAAATTAACATAATACTTGAAGTATTTCATCATCTAATTTCTCTGAGATTCTCGGCAGGAATGTATTATCACCATGTACTGCAAGATCTGAGGACAAAATATCATCTGTTTATAGTAACTAATGTCACTTTCAACTGTTTCTGTTCTTTTTTTAGGACACTGGTGTGGGCAAATCAAGTATCGTGTGGAGATTTGTAGAAGATAGCTTTGATCCCAACATCAACCCAACAATAGGGTAAGAAACTGAATAAAGCAGATGTGATTTATTCATGAATAAAATGAAATTATCTGAATAGATCGCTCGAGGATTCTTCGTGTGTGGCAGCTAAATGTGGCAATAAACATGACTGCAGCCTTAGTGAAGCTCCTGAGCTGCCTTAGGACACGTAGGAGTGTTCTCAGCACTTGTGAAGCTCACATGTTCATCTGTAAGATCTGGACCCATTTTTTATTGTTTGTCTAAGCTAACAGTGAATAAATTACACTACAGATGCTTTTGCTAAAGGGACAACACTCTTTTCTTATGCGCTACCTTTAAATTGCAACTTCTAATTATTATGCAACTACACGGTTTTTAATTTTTTTTTTTTTAAAATACTCAAGTACAATTACAAGTCTCCTAGCTTTTGAAGGTGGTTAACACAGTAATTTAGGTTGTAGATCTCTCCCTGAATTAGTTCCATTGTTACATATCTGTGTGCAATGCACACACAAAAGTAACTGGTGAAACTGTTCATGCAGTTGGTCTCACAGGTAAGGAGGGTGTTTAAAAGCTGAGCCTCAGAGCAGCAACATTACTGAGCTCAAATCTTCGAATGGGTAGAAGGAAGGGCAGTAGGAAGTAGCTGGACTTTTTTATTTCTTTTGCTGTCTTTCTTTTTGCTTTTCAAGTGTCTTGTGGGCTGCTTTGGTCAGAAGCAGTCCTTGGCTTAGGGGAGGACACACTTTGCTTGATGGCCAGGAGTGTGTGCGGGTGTCGGTGCAGCTTCCTGCCTCAGGTGTCACACAGGCTCTACTGCAGCTCTGACCAGAAGAGATCCTGCTGATAAAGATCAGCTGTGTCTCATCCTGTCCTTCTGAAAAATTGGGCTCCCCATGATCTCTCTCTCTCTTTCCCCTTACACTCCCCCCCCACACTTTTTGAGTGTAAATAATGGTATGGACTTGCAAGATGTTCTGTGGGAAGCGTGCTTTTGTTTAAATTTCCCTGTTAACAGCAGCAGCTTTTGGAATGAACTTCATCAAATCTTGTTGTCTTTCCTCTGGAGTCAGTTTGTTTTGATCTGGTGATTTTCTGCCTGGTGTGTGGGTTGATTTTGTTTTCTCCTTTTATTCTCCTCCCTGCAATGTAGCACCTCCCTGTTTGAAGGCAGGAATCCAAAGAAATCCCTTGCATGTGTCTTCCCAGGGGAAAGTCTGTCACTGTGTAGGGAGTTCAGGTGCTGTTGGAAGGTGTTAGCCATTGTGGTGAGGAGGCTGGTGTGTACAAGAGAATTTTCCTTCACTGGTTTAATGACAGTACTGAGATTAGTACACTTGATTGAAGTGACAGACTCAAAATCTATCTTCTACCAGTCTTAAAATCATTCCCTTGTCTGAGGACTTGGTATCTTGGTAGTTTGCTACAGTATGAATCAAAACCTGCCCAAATGCAGGGGTTGTGTGAAGCTCCAATAAGATACACAGACCCAAAATTTTAAGCAGATTAACTTTGAAATTTACTTTAGACCTTGCTTTTATTTCCTGTTTGAGACTAGTAGGTGGAAAGAACAAACTAAGGATTAGAGAGGAGTTTTGAGCACCTTACAAAACTAAAGCTGAAAATATTTTGACTTCATGGGATACATGTTTGAGTTCCTGACGTGAGATACAATTTTGTTTCCTGTTCTGTTTTCATTCCTCTCAGAACTATCTGAGCAATCACACTGTTGTTGTGAATATTCATCACAAAAGTTCAAACATGAGCAGCTGTAAAAGCCCTGTCAGAATTCTGCAACTTTTGTCTTCTCAGGGTGTTGAGGACACATTTAACCAGTATCTGTCTCTAGGTACTGCAGAATACCTAGTCTTTCATTATAGCATCAAAAAAGAATTATGAGTATCAAACTGCTTTCAGGTACATCTTGTTCAGGTTGTTACAGAGCCTTCTTGGCTGGGAGAAGCAGCAAGGAAATGTAGTAACAAACCAGACATTATCCCTACTAAAAGTCATCAGGGATAACTCATTTGGAGGCTTTTGTTGACCCAATTGGCAAAGAATTTCAAGCAACATTTAACCTCTGTTGTCAGCTACCACTTGGGATGTTTAGTTGTGATGTGAACTACAGAAACACAGCTGTTCAGTTCATATTGACTGTACAGGCATGTTTTGGTGTATGGAACCAAGTAAGATAAATTCAGTGAGAATCAATGATTTAGGAAACTGTTTCCACGTTGGCCAGAGAATTCGGATTTGGTGCTTATTTTGCAGCAATCTTAAGGAAGTGGAAGCTTCTGCTGTGCTTTACAAGAGATACTCCTGTCACTTTGTTTTTCTTTACTCAGTGCAGAAATACATCAACTAGTTAATGGTGTTGAAATGCATTGCAATTAGGCCCTTCCTTTGCAGGGGTTCTGCAACCTTATATTTGGCTTCTTAAAAGACTAATCAACTTTGGAGACTTGATGTACTATTTGGCAAATGAGCTGGGCTTAAGGAATGGGGAGAAAGTTACCTCCAAACAGTTGGAAGCATTGTGTAACTGCTCCCTTTCCCTTTTTTTTTAACATAGATAATTATTTGTCCTCCTATAGCATTGAAACATGTGCAAAGACTCCAGTAACACTGAATACAAAAGTGTCAGGAATATCATTAAAATCTGTGCCCTGGTGGTACTTCAGATCCAAGATAAACTTGGGTCCTGGGCATTTAATGTTGTTGATCATGCTGCAAGGCTCCTGCTGAGTCTGACTGTACAGCAAGTACAGTTGGGGTGCTGGAAGAGGCTCCAGTACCTTCAGAATCCTGTCCAAAACTGACAGGAAAGCAAGTCTGGAAGTCTGCAGTATTTTCAAGTGACAAGCATTAATCATATAAAAGGTGTTCAGGATCACAATGTAGGATCTCATGTGCTTAAAATAACTATGTCACCTATAGTTCCAGTTTTACAAGGATTTGAATTCACTGTGTGGCTTTTCTAGTAAAAAATGTGCCTACAGGTAATAGATATAGCCAAGAACTCCCTCTTGTAAAAGATTAGTTCTCTGAATTTGTGTTCTTATGGGAAATACACTGATTCATCTAAAGCAGACCAAGTAAACCACAAAGTACTTTGCAATATTTTACTGTAAAAGATCTAGAATTTGGGCGAGGGGAGAAGCAGCTGGAGAATAGGAAAGATTTTTTTTTTGTCTTGTGGAAGTCCAAGAGCCTCTGCAAACTAAAGTATATAATGACAGGGTTTGGGAGCTGCACTGAGTGCAGACAGCAAGCAGGTTACTCATTATCGATTTCTCTGTCCTCTTAACACCTACCAGTAGTGATACAAATCTCCCATATTTTATTCCCAAGTATGGACATACCAACATTTACCTGAATGTTAGTACAGAGATAGAAAAAGCTGATACAAAGGGAAGGATTTGACCTCTTTCCCCCTGGAGGTTTCCAGTGTGCACTGAAGGGATTTGCTGTGATGATTCCTTCATTTAGGGAGAATATTGTTAAAAGGCTGACCTTTCTGGGTTCTTTGGGTTATACATCCTGTGGTTTTATCAAAAGCTTGTTAATAATTAAAGGTTATAATTGGCATTCATGTTGTGTTTTGTCAGTTGAATTTCAGGCTCAGAAAGGAAATTTCATCCTCATTAATTTCAGTGTTTTTTATCTGAAACTCTCCATCAGTTTGTGTGGGTATGTGTGGGGAAGGCACTTTTATTGGAACGTGAACCTCTCTGGAAGCTCATGGTGGTAATGAATGTTCTAAGGATGTATACATAAACTGTATTTTTTTTTCCAGAGCCTCATTTATGACCAAGACTGTACAGTATCAGAATGAGCTGCATAAATTCCTGATTTGGGATACAGCTGGACAGGAGCGGGTACGTAGAGTCAATACCTGTGATGAAAGTTGTGGCCAGAGTTTGGGTTGCTTTTCAACTCTGCCCCTGCAATCACAATACTAATCAAATCTGATGGTGTTAGAAGCTATGTCAAAGGAATCTGGTTTGTAATTTAAATTTCAGTTTGGTAGTTTGGGGTTTTGATCTTTGCAGCATGCACAGTTCTGAGAGGAGGCAATAACAGCTCTCAAGAAAATGACTAGTCAAATGAAAACCCAGTTAATTAATTGGCAGGATTTTTATTTGGAATTTTAAAGGGCAACTTTGCTAGTGAACTTGCTTCTTTATGGATTACTAGTAACAGTGGTAGGAATCACAGCAGCTGTATTAGCAGTGCTTATTCTTGCAGTTTGTTGACTGCAAGTTAACTACTGGCAGGTGCCAGTTACTCCTGATGAGTTTATTTAGGATGTGAGTTAACTGTAACAAAGGTTGGGTTATTATTTCAGGATAACAGCTGGCAAATGCAGCTTTACTATTTTTCAGGATTGGCTTGAGAAACAGAGCCCCCCAAAAAACCCCATCAAAACAACATCTCCCAAACAAACAACTCCTCAATAGGAACAAACGAATAAAACACCTTGTAAAGGCTCAGTTAGTGTGGATTCACTTTTGGGTTCCTGGTGGAACTGCCTTTCCAGCTTTTTAGCTTGATAACAGCCTTGGTGGCTAGAAAGTAGCTCAAGGATATTTATATTGCATTTCAGTGCTGTAGATTTTGAATGACAATTCATTTCCTTCCAACAGCACCATATAAAGCAAACTTATGTTGTCAGGGATGTTTCCCAGGAATATGTCCAAGAGTACCCGTGTTATCAAAAATATCTCAAGTCCTTCCATTACTAGCAGTCAGTCAGCATTGGCTGTAAATAGTTTGTCTTAAGTGAACATCCTAGCCCATTTGGGAATGTTGAGGCTGAAATGTGATATTCTGAGAGGTAGAGTCTGAATTTTTAGAGGTTGGTACTCTTAACTGGAAAGCTTTATAAACATGCCTGCCACAGCTTGGCGGGAAACATCCATTACATGTCAGCAATTCCATCCTGTCCACTGTGTCTGCAAGGAACAAGTTGACACGGTGGCTTGGATTCAGCACACTGCAATCTGAGGAAGCATCTCTGTACATGACCAGCATGTTCCTTGTCTCTGCCTATTTTTAGACTGAGTGATACCTCTTTAATTTTCTTCTGTACAAGTTGAACGATATCTTTATTAAAATCAAAAAAAGGAAAGGTCTTACAGGGCTCTGACCCAAGAGCTGTGATAGCTGTGGAGCTCATGTTCCATACCTGAGAGAACTTACTGTGAGACCCCAATATAACCAAGGAATATAACCCCAATATAACCAGGGAATGTGAGCAAGGATATTTAGTTTGACATGATGCAGTATCTTCACAGGCATTTCTTTGTCCAGAACAGGACAGCACTGTCACTCACTGCCAGTCACAAATGGGCTGCATACCCACCTTGCCCTGAAATCTGTACCAGAGTTTTCTGGTCATGCAACACATCTGACAATGAATTATGGAAGGGATCTCCTCCCTGGTGATCTGGAATACCAGAAACATCCACACCATTCTTGGAACTAGGATATCTCTGCTGAGCTGTGATGAGGAATGCACAGAATTCATAGTCCTGGCTTCTTGAGGAGCATTTGCTATTTCCCATTTCAAAAGCCCAGCAGCAACTAGTGCTACACTGCCCTGGGCACTCCCTTGTTCTCAGAGGTGGGAATGGGCATTAATTCACTTCACACACCTCATTGCCCTAAACACACACCTTATTTCTTCCCTCCTTTCTTCTACACTGACTCAAACTGATAGGAGGTTACTTACAGCAATTAGCATTTTTGCCTTCTTAACAGTTTTGAGTTTCTCTGGATAATTACGTTATGTAGCCTTAACAATTCTGTCAGAACATGAATTGGAGGCTGGAGGGCAAGTTGAAGTCTTTGGAAATATTGCAAAAGGAAAATTCACTGTTTCTGGTAACATCTGTTTTGTTAATATATTTTATCTGCCGACTGCTCTTAAGGTGGAAAAAAGTATCTAAGTGTTAGCAGACAGGAAATGAGAGTAATACAAAATCAGCAAGTGAAAGTTGGTTTATTCCCAATGTAAATAGTCAAATAATCAAAAAGCCAGGTTGCAACCAGTCCAAGTGGTGGTTTACCAAATATGTTTCCCTTTACATTTTAGTGCTTAGGAGGAGGAGAGGGATTATGTCCCAATGAACTGAATGCCTGCCCATGTTTCCCTTTCTCACTATTAAATATTTTTATATTCCGAACTTTGTGTTCAAAATCCTATTTTCAAAACAGAATTTGAGAGCCAAATGTAAATGGTCTGGAATTCTGCTTTATAGCAAGATTTTTATGATTTATAATATTGCTCTCAGTTGAACTGCACTAAGCAAAAGGAAATTGATATTTTATTAGAACTGAATAAGCCTTTATGAAAAACTGTATCCAATTCATTATTTTTACCCTGAGTAACAAGATGCACAAAAGTTCTAAATGTGCTTGTATGGAAGCAATATATGCAGTTCACTCTGTACTCTGATGGAGGGTTTTGGTTGCTAGATTAGTTGTCTTGGGTTTTTTTTAAGTTGGCAGAATATCACAGTGTTTATAAGAATGTTTCATTGATACGTTTGATGCAACTTGATCATGTGGTTTATGACTTTTTTCAGTCCTGGATTCATAACACTCTCTCAGGGCAAGGATACAGGCCTGGTTTGTACCCTGCAAATGGCCTACCATCCAAATAGACCTGCTGTAGATTCCATTCTGAAAATAACAAGAAAATCACTGCAGCCTTTTACTGCCTAGTGTTGTTCCTTAAAGCTCTACCTGCAACAGGTCACACAGTTGTGGCCTTTTGCAGTTTTTAGTTTTAAACATGCTTCTAACTTTTGAGAGAAAAATTGAAGTGAAATCTTTAAAACCTTAAGTTAGATTATGAAGAAACCAGCATTTCTAGCATTTGAGAGTTCTGGGACTGATCCATGGGGCTAGAGCTTGACACTAACTTCTGAACATTTCACATCAGCATTAATATATATTAATTTTCTTGACATTTTTGTCGTAGTCAAAATTGAACTTGCTTCTTGCTCTATTTTTCTCCTTGTTTGGTGTTTAAAGTTGAGCACTGAGTTTGTGTATAATTGACAGTCTGTCAGGTGAGAGATTCTAATCTAGTCAAAACAAGCTCAGGGTTGACTTGCTGCTGTTTGCAGTAGGTGTGCTGCTGAGCCCAAACCAGCTCCAGGCTGCCCTTTGGAGAACAATGCCTTGCTGGGCCCCAATGTGCTCTGCTGCACAGAGTCACTGTAATTGTACAGAAAGGTTTTCCACTCGTGTGACCTTTAAAGTACAGTTTTCAACAGTACTAATAATGGTACTGAAATCCTGCAGGTCAGGGGCAGGTGACGTTCATGCTGTCTGTCTGTCTGTCTTTTCAGTTCCGTGCTTTAGCCCCGATGTATTACAGAGGCTCAGCAGCAGCCATTATAGTGTATGACATCACAAAAGAGGTAAGAAATTTATCCTTATCCAGCATTACAATTTCTGGTTTGTTTTTTTTTTTCTGTGTCATGGGCCAGTTCTGACTCTTAATTGCTTCTGTCCTTTTTTTTTTTTTTTTCCCCCCCATCAGGAAACATTCTCAACATTAAAGAACTGGGTTAAAGAGCTTCGCCAGCATGGACCTCCCAACATTGTTGTAGCTATTGCAGGAAATAAGTGTGATCTCAATGATGTGAGGTAAATAACTGTTGTCAGGTTGGAGGTTTTCCCTTAAGCCCATAGTGCTAAATGTTTTAGGATTTCAGAGCAGCTGAAAGCTACAGAACAATTTAAGCTGTTTTGCTCTAGCACTGTAGTTTCACAGGGGATTTGAGCTGTTTCTACTGTCAGAAGATGTGGTTAGGCTGCCCTTGGATGGTCTTGCCCACTTCCTCCCCAGTGCTGCTGTGAGTAGATGTGTGATTGGCAGTAAATGGGGCTGTAAAATGGATCCAGATTAAAACTAACCCCTTAAAAAAAATAAAAAGAGAACCCATCCGAGTGTATTTATCTTTCTCACAGCATGAACACTCGCTGGCATAACAGTGTGGGGATAGCAGGGTTAGGAATGAGCAGTTTACTGGGAGACAGGATTACCTTTTCTGGTGGCAGTGCCAAGTTACACAAACCTAAACTGCCTGTGAAACTATAGTGTAATAGAAGCTGTTTACCTCACTCTGTAAGAAGTGCCCCTGTCAGTCTGTAGCACCTCATTTTGTTAGGAAAAATATCAAGCCTGTTGGAAAGCATTGTGTAGGTTTTTCTGACTTGCTTGTTCAGGTGCCTTCCTTCCCTGCTCAAATATTGGGGTGGAATTGGCTGTGGCCAAAATAGTTGCAGGGAGCGGGAAAAGCTCTTGAGAAATTTTATGAACAGCCAAACTTTCAAGAAGGCATGCACTAAAAACAAAAGAAGGCTTTTTTTATTGATGTCCTGGTTTAATAAGCCAGAGTTCAGAAAGAAGGTGTGTGTAAATTTCTTGGGTTTAGATTTCATTGGAAAAGGTACCACAGCTGGTGTCTCAAAGGAGACAGATGGTTCTGTGTTTAAAGAACCACTGCAAGGGGGGTTCTTGGAATAGTTTTACAAATTGTTAATATATAGCAGTCATCTAGTGAGCTCTAGTAACTTCTGTTACAAGTAGCATGTCTCTTGAAGGACATACAGCTTAAAACTACTTGGAACAGTATTCAGATTCACACTCATTTCTTGGTGCTTAGGTGGCAATCATGAATTATGTAAACATTACTATTCAAGCTAATGAGCAAGACTCCTTGTACTTTAGTCAGAGGCAATATTTGAGTCACTGATCAGTGTGTGCTCTTGATATTCTAAAGTTTCTCATTACTGAAAGTAGCCTATGTTTTGTAGAAACTGTATGTCAAGTGATACAACATATAGTCCAGACCTCTCTGCACCTATTAGGGTTTGGTTTTTTCAAGTTGTTGAAGGAACTTACTTCATTATCAACTTGCCTACTTTGGGGTGCAGAATAACTATTCCACTGCTGAGCTCTGTGGCTGTGTGCTCAGTGTAAAGATGTTCCTCTTTATAGCTGCATCTTCATGCAAAGTAAATGCTGCCCTAATGATTTGTGCAGTGTTGGGAGATACTTGGGTTTGTAACCAGTTGTAGGAAACACTCCAGATCTTTGGAATGAATGCTTTAGGATCGTGTCAGCACATCTAGAGCTGGCGAGTGCGTGAGTAACACACCCCAGAACAATTGATTGCAGACTGCACTGAGAGCACTCGAGACAAAACCTCTGCAGTGTTGTCAGATGGATTAAGGCCTTGCTTAGTTTAGGATTGTGCTCGAACCTCAAGGCAGGGAGACAGCACAGAGTAAAGAATGAGCATCAACTTCAGCATGAGGGAGCACTGTGATGCCAAACAGGTAAAATAGAAAATACCCTTTACAGGAGACACTTAAAAGCCTAATCTATCCCTTAAGGTTTTGAATAATGAGGGGGGTTTTGCACTCATGGTTTTTTCTTTGCTTTGTTTTTCCAGAGAAGTCATGGAAAAAGATGCTAAAGACTATGCAGATTCCATTCATGCAATATTTGTAGAGACAAGTGCGAAAAATGCAATAAACATTAATGAACTCTTTATAGAAATTAGTAAGTATTGAAACAGTTAATATACTTTTTTCTGCAACAAGTTCAAGTAGAAATTTGATTTCTTTATTACTTTTGTGCTGTTGAGGTGAGAGTATACTGACTTAAATTTTTTACAATCAGACATGAATACAGACTGCAAAATGAGCTGCGTGAATTTTTGGTCATCTAATGACCTCTAAATATTCCTTCTAGAGATTTTAAGCCTACTGTGATGCTGTTGGATAAATAGCAAGCAGGGCACTCATGTCAGAATTCAGTCTCATCTTACTATGTTTCAATTAGTACTTCCAAGGTCATGGAGGGGAAAGGAAATGGCATGAGGAAGATCCAGACTTTATACATCGGAGAAAAGGAATTGAGTTCTCGCTCTTAGTGTTTGTACTTGGTCTAAAAAAGTGCATTTTTAAAAACAGAAGAATTCATAAATGCCAAATTATTGCATGAGAAATAGCAACTATTGCATGTAGATTTTCCACAAGTATTTTTGTGGTATCTTGGGGTTTTTTTATATTAAATTGCAAATCTTTTCTGTCTCATTTGTGGTGGGGACAACAATGATACTTTTTATGCTTATGAATAAAAAGCAGACAGTATTCCAAAGTGAATTCCATGCAATATTATTTGGGGCATATGTGGCAAGTAGCAACCCCAATGTGCAGGTACATCAGCCTGCCTGTGAAAAGAGGGCTAACTACAGAAACGTTAGACTTAGAAAAAAAATAGGTCTTTCTAAACAGCTGAATATATTGAAGCTGATGTAAAAAGTATGTGCTGTAGATTGGCTTCCTGATTTACTGACTTAATAGCTGCTCTCTAAAATTGATCTTGAATAAATCACAGGGGGGAAAAAAAGTCATAAATCCTTCTCAGAAAGGAATACTCAACCAGGAATAGTCCATTTTGAAGACTGATGAGATGACTAAAGCTGCTCTCTCCACAAGCACCTCGGTGCTAAGCCCGGTGCGGGTGATCTGTGGAAATATGGGTCAGGATGGGAGTTCTCAATGAAGATATTCCAGATGGCATTGCATCCTGCAGAGTGTCTGCTCTGAGTGCTTTTACAGCTCAGCTGGCCAGGTCTAGATGAGCCTGAAGAGTAAATGCTGCTAAATTAGCTCCAAACTGCCTCTTCTCCTCCTTTGTGCAGCTGTACCTCTCACAGACACGATGGAGACTCCTGCTGCCATCCTCTTAGGCAGGAATGCCATCCCTAATGTCATCCAGCTAATTGAAGGCGCATCTTTATACACAAAATATACACCGAGTGCTTAGAATTCGTCTCAAGTATAACATTTGCTCTAAAGTTCCCTTCCTGCCTCCTTGTAGGTCGCAGAATTCCATCGACCGACACCAACCCCCCGTCCAGCGGGAAGGGCTTCAAACTTCGGAGACAGCCATCGGTGACGAAGCGCAGCTGCTGTTGACCGACCCCCTTAGAAAGTCAAACTTGTTCCTACAGTAGGTGGTCTTGGAAGTTCATAGTTCACGTTGGGTTTGTATTCTCAGTCTTAGATCTTTATCTGCTGGTGTTCATACACCCGGGGTACCCCCCCCAAAAAAGGGACCAGCTCATCCGACAGCCGCACGCTGGCAGACAGGACTGCAGCCGGGATGCCGTGGGGTGTCTCTGGCCTTCAAAGGGAATCCGTCATCACTTTTTTTGGCCTTGCCTGACAGGAAGGTGACTATATGGGTGGTAGAACTGAAAGGTTTAATAGTTTTCTAATCAAGGTTTGAGGAGGTTTGGGGTTTTTTTGGTTTTTTTTTTAATGTAAAAAGGGAAATGAGCACTTTTGTGGGACATCAGGGTGGGAGGAGTCTGGAAGTTAGATGTCATTTCTTCCTTTTCTTCAGTGAGCCTTATTTTAAATTTAAGTGTAGCTAATCCAAAGTGTGGTGGGACAGTTGGTGTGAGATGGCTACAGAATAAGCAACTGAAGATAAATAGTAGGCAAATCAGTCCATCCAGTCCCCAAATCCCATTTGCACTTTTTATTTAAAGATGATATGCTCTGGGGGTGGGGACACAAGCAACAGATATTAAACCACAGACAATCTTTCTTTCATGCTGACTGTAATCACTTTAAGGCAAAATGATATGCTCATAGGCATCTTTTTGTTCTCAAAAGTTTTTTAATATTAAGATGTTGGTTGAAGAAAACCTACCTGTAGTTGGTTGAAGAAAACCTACCTGTAGTTCTGACTAAATTAAGTGGTTACTGACTAAAAACAGATGCTGTAAACAGATGCTGCCAGTGGTTCTGATAAGACCTACAGGTTTTTGGGGAAAGCTTTTAATTTCTTGGCATGTGTAAAGTGTTCATAGTATATTTATGAGACCAGTGTTTAAAGTATTATAAATTATGTAAAAATGGTAAAAAATAATGCAATCTTCTACACTCCTTCCATTCCATACCTATGGATAAACCCTTGGGGACTCTCCATCAGGTTTTTTTCCTGCATTTTAGGTATTGTCACTGTGAGTTCCTCCAGAGGCAGATGAAATTCTTTCTCTTTCAATCACATCTGAAAGGGCCAATAGAGAATGCTGTCAGTGCAGCATGAGGACTGTCTGTTGAACAAGCTTTCATCTGGGGTGCACCCAGTCTTTCCTATTTTGGGCACAAAAATACAAATAGGAAGTAACCTTAAGACATGTGTTAACGTAGATCGTTACCACTTGGTTCCTGGGGTTTTTCATCTGTGAGGGGTTTTAGCAATTCAGTGTTTAGCTTATTCTGTATTGGTTTTAGTAGGCTTTCAATTAAACCATAGGTTGACCATACCTGTTTGTGCTATTTTATTTATTTTTATTTTTTGTTTCTTACCAGCACTAGTGAGAAACTTTTATACTTTTGAAGAAGAAGAGCTTAATAGACTTGAGTATATACTAAAATATGCTGTTTAGCTTTAGTATCAAAATGAGGTCATGTTGATGATGCTTATTCTTTGTTTTTGATCTGGTTTTCTATCATCTCAAGTATTTTCTCTGAAGGAAATGTAAGAAAGTTTGTAAGAAATGAAAGGACTCGTAGTTCAGATTAGTTTGTATCCGTGACAATTCCCGGAGAGCTGTTCTGGAGCAAAACAGGCAAACTGTTGCAGTGAGGTTTCTGAAAGGGTCAGTGTGTTCTGATGAAATGTGGTGACTACATTTCTGTCATGCCTTTTGCTTACCCTGCCTGCACTGCCAATGATGCCTTCTTTCCCACACGCCCCAAAAATACAACTTCCTTGCATACTTCCTATCCTTTTGCAGTTCTGATCCTGAATTACTGCAGTTAATGAAAAGATGGAAATAGCCAGTGTTTGAGATTGTCCAAACTACAAACCCTGGAGGGAGGCTGCTCTTTAACTCTTGCCTGTTTAACCTGACAGACGGTTGATGTAAGTTCTGAGTCAAGAGAACTGTTTATTGATCCATTGGCCCCAGCTGGAAGCTGCAATAGTCTTCCCTGGATGAGATGCACATGTTGATTGCTTCATTTTTCTTGGAGAAGAATGGTTTCTTTTGTATTAATAATTTGTCAGGTCATCTGCTTTCATCTTGCACTAGGCTTGCTGGAATTGATTTTATTTTGTCCTAACATAGCTTCTCTATTTGGTGATACATTAGTATTTGAGTGTTTGGAGAGCTGATTATCAACTCTTCCAGCTAAATTTTTTAGTAACTTTTTTCTGTGAAGAAGTTGTTAAAAAAGCTCAGGATTAACATTTTTATTCCACCATATCTTTCTGCTTAATGAGTGGGGCTCATCAGAGAGACCAAACTTTCAGATGCTCTCAAAGGGAATTCCATAATCACAGAATGGGTCAGGTTGGAGGGGAGCACAGTGGGTCATCTGGTTCAACTTCCCTGCTCCAGCAGCATCTTCCCAGAGCACATGGCACAGATTAACTCCTGCAAAACAAGTCTGCAATGGTAAAGTATCGTGTATGTAAAAATGTAGCGAGGTGCATGTCATAGCATTGATCCAGAGTATTTTTTTTACTGACAGAATATAACTCTTTCAACTTCTAAACAACACCACTACCGTTCTTTCACGTGAAAGTTACAGATTTGAACAAAAATATAATTTGGTAAATATTTAGTTCTTAAGCTTTGGAGCAACTTGAATGTGCTCCCCAAGTTTCGGGAGGTGTCTTCATCCAACCCTCTAAATTACAACAGCCACTTGGCTGCCTTGCCAGGCTCCTGATCTGTGCTGTAGGTAATTTTGTAGGATATTTTTTATCCATCCTGAAAACTGGCACAACTAAATGCCCAAGAAGGCAAAATCTGGAAACTTACATTTAATAACATGAACGTCTAGTAATCCTACTCCTGAAAATTGTTACAGGTGCTTTGAAAAGCTCTAAGACAATTCTAACACCTTTTGCTGTTGCCAAGAAGGTAAAGACTTTGTTCTTAGGTCCATGTTGAAACAAAACAAATCACTGCTCTTCAGAACTCTACTGACATCAGTGAGACCCTTCCTTTAAGTGTTGCAGGATCAGACAGTTAATGGTTTAGAAGGATGTTTTATGCAGACTTGAGTCTTTGATGTGTTGCTTTACATTTAATGCCACTGGCCTGCTCAAGAAAGATTGTTTATTTGCTTGGGAAAAGAGTAAGAGGAGAGGAGACAGTGCCTGCTTACTGATTTGGAAGCCTAATCCTTTAACCTGATTGAGGAAGAGCTACATTTGTGGTTAAAGCTTCATTTAATTATCAAGAAGTAATTCAGGATGGATATCTTGGATGGTTTAGAAGTTGGCCTCAGCAAGACTTTTTTGTTACGCTGTTAAGCTTAAATTATTCCTCAAAATTAGTGTTAAGTTCCAGTATAAGGTAGTATTAGTTGGAAAAGGAAGCTGTAGCAGTGATGTTTGAATGACTTGCTTGTGGAACAGTCTTTAGTGTGTATTAAGGGTGTTGTAGTCTATTTGTGGTGTGCTATGTCAGCAATCTGCAAAGACTGTCTTGGGAATTGCTGATGGACAGGACAGAAGCTGTCAGAACAGTGGAGCCTCACTGAGTGAACCTCCCTCACAGCAGCAATAGCTACAGACCAGCAGGGAAAAATCATCTCAAACACGAGGAGAGCCTGCATCATTCACTGACTTCAATTCTATACTGCCTGTTCAGTTTCTAAAAAGGCTTCATGTATCTCTTGTGAACACTTTCAACCTCTAGAAAAAAAGAGGCTTTTCTGTTCATGGACAAGAGAGCAGGACAAACTTTCTTAACTTTCTTGGCAGGAAGTCGTTTTACAGAGACCTGGGATTGTTTATACCCCACGAGTCAGTTACTTGAAGCAGGAGAATTGTGTACTTGGAATTAAGCTTCTAAAAAAATCTGCACAACATTCTCTGAAGAAAACTGTTAGTTTTATGTTCAGATCCCATCCCTAGTAATAGATCACTAGTAATGGCAGTTGACAGAAGATTTACAGAAATAAGATGTTGGTGTGAAATACTAATGTCAGATGGAAACACAGGTTCTAATATTAAAAAAGTCATGTTAGCTTTCCTTTGAGTCTTATGGCTCCAGCTAGTCAAAAGGAATGTGCTTGAAACTTCATCTTGTATATCCTACAAAATTCAGGTGCCAAAACATAATTCCCTAACATTATTGAGGCCTTCTGACACCAGTGTTTCTGAAACATCCCTTGTGATATTCTGGAGGTCTCAAAAGTCTGAATGCTGAGCATTTCTTGCTCAGCTACAGTCAAATATTCATGACTTTGAAAAAATCAAACAAACATTACCAGACTTTGTCCATGAAGTGTCACAGATAACAAATCTTTTAAGGGATACAAGACTATCCTGAAATCCAAGAATACTGATGCTCTTAGCCTCTGACATGTCAAAATGATCCTAGGGTCAGCTTTTTCCTCCTTCCCCCTCCCATTTCCCCCCACCCCTGAATTTTTAACATAGTGTTGTCAAGAGTGTACATGCTATAAACAGCTATTCAGAAATACTTTAAAGAGTTCTAATGGCTCAGAGTTATTTGGTGCTTTCTATTTGACATGGAAAATCAAGGCAGTAGGATGACTCTTCTCAGTCTAGAGTCAGGACTTCTTAGAAGAAACAATTTTGCTGTTCCTGTTACATCATCGTGCAAGTTGATGTTCTTCAATTTTTGCTTAAACACTACTATAAATTTTATTCAAGGAGCTAATTACCTTTGTAAAGGTGTTCTTTTAAGAAGGTCGGGGTTTCCTTTGCTTTGTTTCTATTGATGTTTTCACAGAAGTATTATGGAACAAACCAACTGCTACTTCTTTTCCCAGTGTTGAAGGGCACAGACCACTCCTCCTGTGTGGGGGGGATACTCCATCCAGTTGTTGCACTTGGACATGCTGTAACTCTGACACCTTGGTAGATTCACTGCTACTGTCTTGCCTCACTTCTACTCATGTTACAATATGTATTTCCTATTAAATCCATTATGTTTTCTTGGCAATTTGTTCTCTGTTTCCTTGTGGGGTTTAGACAGGAATAGTTTTGGCGAGTGTCTTTTTTGCCACAAAGGTTCTGGAAGTATCTGCTACAACAGCAAATATTTGTAAGCAAAGTAGAAATTCATTAGTACAGCTTTAGGAAACTGTTAAAGCAGCTGAGAGCTGCACCACAACTGTATTTTACCACATAATGAAGGCTAAAAGCACATTCACCTGAAGGAGCAAATTATTGTAAGGCTCTAGTAACACAATGTAAACTCTTCTGTATTTTAACTTCCTTTTTTGTACTTCCTGAATATTGTGTGTCCAGCAGTGACATTGTGACGGTGAATTAATTGATTTAAGGCACAGAAATGGATCACATTTCTGGAGCTGCAAGACACTTAAGACTTCTTGGCTATCTTCCCACTTTTACCCCCCACACTGAGTACAATGAATTTAAAAAAAAAAAGAAGGTTTCTTCTCAATGAGAAACTTTGCATTTGTGTGTTCAGGACACAAAAATCACCTGATATGCAGATAGCTCTTGCAGTGTAATAAATGTTTGCCTGTAAAATTAGGTGTGAAGGTTAACCTTGGTATCAGCAATTCTTGTCCCTCGTAAGAACATTCTGCCTTTTCAGTCTGGGATTGAGTTAACCTGTTACAAGGGTTGAAAGGTCTGTGCCTTCTTATTATATTCTCTCTTACTGAAACAAACTCAAGCCGCTCAAAATTACAGAGCGTTTGCAGCACTGTAAACTGCACAAATTTCCAGCCATTGCTTCACTGCATGAAGTGTAGTCAGATTACTAGTGGTGAAATATTGTAGTGATGAATTCCCAAGCTTATGAATGTTTTGAGACTTTTTTTAGTCTTCTCTTGGGCTGGTCCTGAGAGCGTGTACAGGTTTGTCTGTATTGTTGGTTTGTAGATGCTAATGAGGAAAACCAGGCTTTTGTTCTCTCCTTTTTGTTTGAATTGTTACACTCCCATATAGTGCATAGAATGCAAATAAAGAAATGTTGATTTGACATAATGTAAACAGCCTTTTCAGCCTAAGCATTCATAATAAACTTTTATAGTGTAATAACATGCTAAATCACTACCAGTCTGATGTATTGTGAAAAAAAAAAAAAAAAAAAGAAAAGGTGTAAACATTTTATTAATAAAAAGCTTTGTTTATAAATGTGCTGGCTTTTTTTATAAATGCTTCCAAAATTCTCAACATCTTAAAAAATAGTCTCTATAGCAATAGGGTTATAGAAGAGGAACGTCAGGAATAGCTTTTAAAATAGCATTTACAAACTATTCAGATAGCTGTTTTCCAAAAGTACTGACTACTGGTGGTTCAGAGACTGGAGCTTTTCCCTGGTTTATGTATACACAGACAAAGGCAGGAGACGATCTTGTGCAAAGAAGGGATGGGGGGCAACAGCAGAGAGAATGCAGCTTTTGTGGAACACTTCCTTTCTTTGCAGCATCATGTCTGAGAAACTGCAGGCCACACACAGTCCTGTCAGCCAGGGCAAGGCCTGACAAATTCTGCCAGGGCCAAGTTATTTAATACACTGCTTTTTACCTTAGGCTGCATGAAACGTAAAATTCTCGGCTGCTTAGGCCAGGTTTCTGTCAATCAAAACCGTAAAGTGCTTTTAATATCTGCGCAGTGTCATGGGGGCCCGTCGTGCTGGGAAGGGATCCTTCTCAGTTGTTAATACAGCCAGCTGGTTGAGAGCTTGCTTTTTTTTAAACCACTGCTCTGGTGGTTATGTGGAGCCCAAAAATAGGGAGTTGGCTACAGTTACCTCGTTTGTCTTACGTGATGCTTAAAAGATGTGCTTTTGTTGTTGCAATCTGTGATGCAGGTCGAACATGTTGAGTTAATAACAGCCTTCAAAAGCTAAGTAAACAAAAAAGTCCTGTTTCTGAACTGCTGTTTCACCTGAAAGTGTTGGATACAAGTTTTTACTAAGCAAGTGGCTTCCTATGCAGGAAACACACACAGTCATCTTTTTAACAGACCTGGAATAATTTAAAATTACTGTTACCTGCTAGTTTGAAGTTCCCTCTTAGATGTGTGCAAACTGCTTTTTGAAGAGTGTCAAGTGTGTTTGTATAAGATGGCATGAATGTGCCAAAGAGAGCGTAAGAAAGGTAGACACAAGGAATGTGCTAAAATAGAGAGAAAGGCATATTTGCATGTGTTTGCATAGGGAATCTAGGGAACTAAATGCTAACCACCAGATTTGCACACACACAATGAGAATGTTTTACTTGGATCAAGTGTTTCATAGCTTTTAAGGTAGAAGTTTCTTAGCAGATAAAACTGTTCTTCAAGATTGTTGCAGTGCAAAGCTTTCCGATGCTCTCCAGCACTTCCCTGCAGTGTTCAGCCCGACTTTCTCCTGTTAATCAGAAACCCACCAGGGCAACAAGTTGCCTTCTTGTGGCTGCATTGTTACAGTGAGTGCTGGCTGGGTAACAAGTGTTGCAGGTGACCTCCCTGCACACCTATTTCAGTGAACCTCATCTGCACAACACTAAATGTACACACATTATTTACATGTAACAAAAACCTGACATTCACTGGGCTTCATAAATTTTCAGCTTAAACAATGCTGCGCTTTATAAAAACGTCACCCTGGATGAAAACGTGGGCGAGTCCTTCAAACACAAGCAGGTAAGTGCCAATTATGGTAAGATGATACATCCTGGCCAACCCTTTAAGATGTGGATCATCAAACGCTTCAGGGTGTTCTTTGTACTTCTTTCAGGAAAAGTAGAACTCGGAAAGGTCTGGGCAGCAACACTTAATAGTTGTTTATTTAGGGTTTTTTATTATGTGTGACTATATGTTGTGTAAAGCTTCCTCTCTTATTCCTCACCGTTAGCTTGCAATTAACTTGCAGATATGTATAAAGCTTGTCTTTTCTACTAATTACTGGTCTAAGAATGCCTGGCTCAGAGAGAGAATCTGTCTATGACCTAAAACCTAAGAGATTAGGTGAAAGAAGATAACCTTTCCACAATATGAGCCAAGAAAGCTCTACTCCAAAATATAACTGAAGTCAATTCTCTCCTGACTTGAGAACTAAAATGTTATAACATAACCTGTAGTTTAGGCTAAAAATTAACCCCCTTCAAGTAGAAAAAATAATAAGCCAAGAACATGCAAGGCTCCAAATCTAATTAACTAAGCAAAATAGAATAGCAAGGACCTGGAAAAGAAAATGCACTCCTCTATCCTGTTGTGTGACCATCCTTTCTCCAACAGAGAAGGAATTTAGGGAAGAAGAGCAGTATTTGAGTGTAATTCCCTGCATTGCTGAAGCTTCTAAAAATTGGTCCTGCTCTCCTGGCTGGAAGGAGTTCACAGGTTTCACTTGCATTATGCAAAACCAAGACTTATACTAAACACATGTATGGGTTTGGTTTGGTTTGGCATGCAATGAAAGACATCTTGGAACAAAAAAGATGAAATGGGATTGGAGGTGGTGAAGCAGATGAGCTGAAAACCAGGGATTGTCATGGACAGGAGCAGCTGAAGGGTGAGATGTAAACACTGCAGATGTGCTCAGTGTATGTCACTGTCCTGCTCAGGGGTGTTAATCTTAACATATTTTTATTCACCTCTCATCTGTTTGCTCATCAGCCCTGATTAGGATCCAACATAACTGGGTACTTTGAGTTGCTGTTCTTTGGAAGCTTTTTATCTCTGCAAATGGCATCTCCTCCAGAAGTCCTGTTTATAATATATAAAGGTCAGTTGCCTAATGAATACTTCTTGGTGTATAGAAATTACCAGTTTTTAAACCAGCATGTTTCTGCTGGTACCACGGGCACCCCAAACTCCTGCCTCTGACAGGTTACAGCAACGCTCCATAAACTCTTAGGAACTTTTCAAATGTTTAAAACAACCTGAGAAGAGAGGGGAGGGGAAAAAAAGCAAACTGTTACTGTAATTACACTGGCCTAAGGCTATCAATAAACCAAGCTGTAAATTTAAAACAAAATATTTTAAACCACTGGAGTAAAAGCCAAACAAAACTAAATGCAAATGAAACAATCCCCAAAACACAACAACCAAAAAACACCTCAAACCAAACAAACAAAAGCCCTAAGGAAAAACCCAAATGCAGTTAAGAAAAGAGAGGGAGGATGTCTTAAAATCGCTGAGACGACGTGAAATTCTGGTTTTATTTATTAAAAAGCGAGCGTTTCCTGTGCCTTGATGCCCGTTCCCAGGGCTGCCCTGGTCCCTCACCCGGACCTGCCCGGGGTGTCCCCGCACGGAGCAGCTTCTGGAGCTCCGGGAGCTCCTCCTTCTCCCGGGAGCGCTTCCCTTCCCCTGCCCGTGCCTGGCCGAAGGCGCTGGAAGCCAGGCAGGGCCGGCGATGTGCCCGAGGGCTGTCCCTGCAGCCCCGAGGCCATACGGCACACAGGCCTACGGTAACGCTGCTTCTCGGCAACGAGAGGATTCGAGTACAAATCACGACTTCCAGCGGCGATTAAACACCAATTAGACCCCTTTCTTCCCGCAAGGCTCCCGCAGCCGGAGCAGCGCCCGGGAGCGGAGGCGCGGAGCCTCCCCCGCGTCCCCTCACGGCGGGGCCGGGCCCCACGTCAGCCGCCGCCGCAGCCTCTCCGCGGGCCCCTCGGTGCTGCATCGTCCCGCCCTCCGCCCGCCCTGCCCGGGCAGCGTGTGCGCCGGAGCCGCCGCCCCACCGCGCCGCCCGCTGTCCCCGCTCCGCCGCCGGCACAGGGAGAAAACGAGCAGCCGGGACGGGGTGAACCAGAACCCCCGCGGAGGGTGAATCGGTGCCCGGCCGAGGGGTGAACAACCAGCCGGGCGCGCCCCCCGCCCGCCTTCCCTCCTCCCTCCCTTCCTCCCTCCCCTCTTCCTTCCCCTCCCTCCCCGTCCCTTCCTCTCTCCGCCTGGTGCCGCCACCGCCGAGGAGGAGGAGGAGGAGGAACATGGCGAAAGCGGAGCAGGTCCTCAGCCTCGAACCGCAGCACGAGCTCAAATTCAAAGGTAGGAGGCGGCCGCCGCCATCCCCCGCTCGCCGCCGCTCCCCGCGCCGGGCGGGCGGCGCGGCCGCGCTCCGGCCCCGCTCCCCGGCAGCCATTTTCCGGGGGCCGGGCACCGCCGGCAGATAAAATGTCCTTCAGCGCCGCGCCCTCGCCCCGCCGGGCCCCCTCAGCCCCGCGGGGGTCCCCCCGGGCCGCCCCCCCCCGGCTCCGCGGGCGGCTGCGGCAGCGCCCGGGGCGGCCCGGGGACACGGCGCGGGGGGGTCCCGGCCACCGCCTGCGCAGGGAACACCCGCTCCCCCCGCGCTGACCTTCCCCGGGGCAGCGCCCGGCAGGGCGGGGACCCCCCGGGGGAGCGCCCGGACCGGGGGGTTCCCCGGGCACCCGCTGCCCTGCCCGGGGGGTGTGAGCGGCCCCGGCCAGGGATCTGGTGCTCAATGTAGGACAGCGGTGGGACTGGGAACCCACTGTCACAAACCCTGGGAATGGGTAAAGGGCTCAGGCAAAAGGAAAGAGCAGGAAATTTTTGCCTCTGATGCTGTTTAAGTGCACTGTGTAGCTGTTCAATATAAAATCAGAGGGAGGGAGGATGTTGGGAATAAGGTGGTGAATGAGGATTTCTTCTTTAACATGTCCCAGTCACTGTGGGGTTGTTTCAACCTTGTCTCTCTCCAGCCTCTGGCCAGGTGCTGGGCAGCACTTCCTTTCTTTTTATGCTTATTATTATTGTTATTATAATTCAGCGAGCTATTTGGATAAATAATCTGCCTGCGTGAAAATCCATCCTTTTTCTAAATAAAAGTCTTGAATGGGTTTGGGCTTTCGCTGGCGCTGAAATTCCTGTCTTGCAGCGTGACAGCAGGGCTGTAATACAATATTCTGGGATTACAAATAAGCATTCAGCAAGTTTATTTATGCGACCAGAGTCAGAGGTGTTTTATGGCTTTGCTTTATTTTCTGGCAAACATGCTATTTTTTAAAAATAGGGATTCATTTGTTGGCTTCCGGCAAAAACAATACTCCTTTAAGAAAAAGCTTTCATGTACATTTTCAAAAATAGGAGAGGTCTGTAGCAGTTTTTATTAGTAAATATATTTGAACTAATATTATGAAATGGGTTTATCAGACAGCATGTTAATAAACACTGGGTGGAATGAATATATCTTTGTTGTAAGCTGAAGTTGTTATGGCAGCAGTATCAAACATGCTTAAGAAGGAAACTATTGTTGTTTTGACATTCTTTGTGTTAAGTATGAGCAGATGAAAATCAGCTCTTGTTCTGGATAAAGCTGCTTTCAGCAAACAAGCAAATCCAAGTTCAGGTGGGCAAAAAGTGGGGCCCTAATTGGCACTGACTTGGCTAATGAGACATAATTGTGGTTCAGGGCTTGTTTTTCTTCTTTCAGTTCAGCACAGGTAGGTATAGATCCAGTCAGACTCTTGTTTTTTTCTTGAAATAAAGATAGTTTGTCAGGCTGCCTTTCTTTCAGTTGAGGTTCTGGGCTAAACAACCAGTAGCCATTGAAGTTAAATCAACCAACCATAGTGACTTTGGTTGCCAGATATTTAGCCAGCAACGTATACTTCTTATAGCATAAAATGTTACTTGACTAACTGCACCTATTAAATGGCTTCGTTTCAAAGTACATTTAAATATTAATGTTCAGACAGAACATTCAGAATGCTGTGGGCAGCATTCATATGCTTTGGCAATACCTCTGCCTTACAGTCCTTTCTAGCAAGCAGGGCTGACCGCTGTCCTTCGTTCAGGAGAGCCCAAGTTGAAGTATTCATGAGGTAAATTCTGCTCTAAGCATTTCTTGTCCTACTGACTTTGTGATGACACGCTGCCTGGTGGTAGGGCTGAAGTGGTTTTGTCACCTTAGCGAATAGTTGCATTTATTTCCAGAGCATTGCTTGGCCCCCTGCGAGTAGATCCAGACTGGCAGAGGTCATGGAGCTGCTGACTGGTCTGGGTGTGCTTCCTCATGGTGTGCACTAAAAGGTCTCCTGCTTAATGTAGGAAAATGAGATTGGACTGTGAACCAAGTGTCTCAAACTCTGGAAATGGATAAATGGCTTAATCAAAATGCAGACAGGTAGAAAAGGCAGAAAATTGTTACAGCTTGTGCTGTTTGAGTGCTCTGTGTAGCTCTTCAATATAAAATCTAGAGGGAGGATGTTGGGAATAAGTGAATGAGGATTTCTTCTCTAACACGTCCCAGTCACTGTGGGGTTGCAACCATCTCTCTCTTGGCCTCCACTTTCACTTGTAAAGGGTTGAAGACCTTTTTGAAGCAGCTTTTTTAGCCCCTTGGTTTGCAGCGAACCTTCTAAATTCGGCTGGAGGTCTGTTTCAAAATACCGTGCTTGTGTCTTGTTTGAAAAAAATATCAAAGGAGTTTTTCATGCTGGAATTTTTTTTTTTTTTCACAGCATGTGAACATGAGCAGGGGTTGTCTTTCCTCCCGCCTTGCATCTCCTCCACCCTAGCACACACGCTCCAAAATAGCAGCAGCATGTGCTGTGCTGAAATGCAGCTGCGAGTCGTGGGAGGCTGGACACCATTAGGTGCCTGGAGGTGCCCGTTTCCCTGGTCTTTGATGCCATGTGAAACAGGAGCTTCACTGCCTTCAGTGGCTTCCTTCACTTCTTGGTTGTTGTAGATCTGCAGCCCAGGGGAGAAATCATCCAACTAAAGGTTTACATCTCAGGCTTTATTGGTAACAAAGGGTGACAAACACCGTTGTTATACATGACGTTTACGTTTATGTTTCCCCTTTTCTTTTCTTCTTTTTTCTTTTTTATTTTTTAACCTAAGAGATAAAGTCAAACATTCTGCCAAGAACTTATTGCAACATTCAAGGCTCTGACTTTAGGAATTGCTAGATTTAAGCTTGGACAGGGATATGTGGAATTGTGGCCCCTGTTGCCTGGTGCTGTGTGTTAGTGCCACGCTCGTGCTGCAGGCATTGCCTCCTGCACCTCACAGGAGGGCAGGCCAGCCTGTCCTTTCAGGCCATCGGGAATAGAGATCAGCTGTTTAATGTCAGCAAGTAAAATTCTGTTAAAATATAGCCTGTTTCAAAACGTGCCTGGGTCAGTGGTGTTTGAGGTGCCGCTGGACTCTGCAGACACGGTGTCTGGGCAGGGCTGTTCAGGAGGGGTCGCACAGAACGGAGGGGCTGTAGCTCAGGGACGTTTCAGGAGCGTTTTTGGAGGTTTGCTCCAGGTTAGGCTGGACTTATGACTCAGCACTCTGTCCGTGCTCCCCAAGTGGCTCACGGCAGTACTGCCAAACAGGGATTAGTGCCTCGCAAAACTCTGCGAGTCACTGCCAGTTGGAAATGCAGGTTCCTGTCCCCAGTTCGTGATTTCACACCTATGCAAAATGTCACTGTGTAGCTTTGCTTTCTGCAAAGGGCACAATAATACACCAGAACAGCCAATCCTCTGCAGTCCTAATAGGAGGGATTCAGACTTGGCCTGGAGCCTAGAGTTGGTTCCAAGCTGTCACCTGTCACTGGCTCAAGTGCATCCCCTGGGTACATCAGAGCTGCAGCCCAAAGGTGTGGCCTTGGCCTGTGTAATATGCTCGGTCCAACAGCGTATCTGCAACAGTGTAAGTGTTCAATATTTAGTATTTAGCCCCAGTCCCATGCAGTTTGTGTAACCTGCAGTACCGTGGTTGGGTGGCTACCACTCCCTGACGAGACATCTGAGCTCCTGCAGATCAGGCTGTATGGAGGGGAGATCTGGACATTGCAGTGCAAGTGTGCAAAGCCTCCTGGATCCCACATGAATGTCCCATTCCTACCAGATACCAGGGGAAGGCTCTTCAATCCAGCAGTCCAGTAATGTTTGGGATGTAAGATCAGTGTTCACTGAGCCTGCAGTTGCCAAGTCTCAGAGCAGGGGTTGAGGACTTGGTCACACACTGCTGCTGGGCCATATAGTTCTGCCTCCACCCCTGTCCTGATCCATCAGGGATGATTGAACACTCCTGCACTGAAGGTATTGGGAGGGATTTAACTCTCATTCTGTTCTGTACTGGATAAATAGGGATTTCTAGTCACTGCCACAGGAACAGGCCATGTTTAAGAATGTAAAATACTGACAGTGTTGTAAGAAGTTGCCTGTTTAGTGTAATAAATATGCATCTTTTAAGCTGAAAATTTACATGCTGTTTTCTTTAAACTCTTAGAGCCCTCCTGGTATTTATTGACAGCAGAATGGCAGTCAGTGCTAGGATTTCCTTACTCTTTGAAGGCTGCTGTGCCATTGGCTCTCTACTTTTCTGCTGAAAAATGTACCAGCCCATGCTTCCCTCTATCTGGCCTGATTCTGAGTAAAATCATTGTTACTGCATTAAATATGACTAAACCTTTGCATCTCTCTACATATTTGAATTTGATTATCAAGTTATAGGCTTAAAAAGAGTATTTAAATAAAAGGCAACTTCCTAAATCTAAACAAATCTAACCCAAAATGTAGCCCAGTTACCAAACAAAATCAGTCCTTCTCTAGTGCAGTTCATGCTATGCTCACTTTTCTTGCAGCTTAGCTAAAATCAAAAACTTATTCTATTAAGTGTTAGTTTATTTGTATACTGAATTATTCTGATTTCACGTGCTCCATTAGTTTTATAATTACTTCAGTGCTTTGCATAGACCCTTCACTTTAAAAGAGAGGTATTTGAAGGAAAATACCTGGAGGCAAAAGCACAATAGTGATGCACTGGGAGTGTCTTACAACACATCTCATTTTTTTGAAAGGTGGAATAAGTTGAAGATTATGCTTCTTTTGAGCTTCCTTAATCTGCTGCTGTCCTGTGCACTAACAGCTCCACTGGGAAAGGGGACAGGAATTGTACATGTGGGGACTAACAGAAACTTGGAGTAGGATGGTTGGAGCACCAAATAACAACTGAGATGTGTGAAGCAGTCAAGGAGGTTTAACTGTATCTTCTGTTAAATTTAATTAATGTATTTAGGTCTCCCAAGACTATTTCCAAAAATACCACAATCTGCTTGAAGGCTTTGGCCAATGTGATTTATGGGTTAAGGACTTCTGAATAATTTTGTACTGCATAGATTTTGAGAATTCCAGATGAAGTTACGAGCATTAATGGGATCAAAGTATTACTGTTTCAGGGAAAGACCTAATGCAGTGATAAAATTTGTTATTTGGCCATTGTTTCTCTTAGTTTTATGTGATTTTGTGTTTTAAGTATGACCAGCTGCTTGCCTTTACTGTAAGGGAAGGGACACACATATTCATAACTTCCTGTTCCTTGGGAATCCATGTTTGTGCATGGATTTTCAGCTCACTTTGAGCTGTGGAACCATTGCAATGAGACATGAAAAAGTTTGTCGAGTTTGTTATTTAAAGCTCATCAGGATGGCGGATTGCCAGTGGCTGATGGGATGTGACCTCTATTCATCACTTCAGAAGATGGGACTGATAACAAATTATATTGAAAATACACATCTAAGAAGTGGCTGTCTCAAGCCCTGGGAACGTGGCTGTCATGGCAAAATAGAGGCACAGTTAATGTATCAGAGTGGATGCAGGTTCACACTGGTGCTTAGCAGTAAATTGTATTTCCCAGCTGCTCCCCTGCATGTGCAATGTCCTATCACCCGTGAAAGAGGAATATGGAGTAGGAATTTGCCACAGGAGTTTCTGATAGTTCCTTCTCACTGGAAAATAAATTATTACCTATTTTTTCCTCACTGCACAGGTTTTATAAATGAAAAGCTTATGTAGTCATGCAGTGCTTTATTTCTTTTAAAATTGGTCAGCTGCCTCTGAATACAAGAGTGAATTTTGTTTAATTGCTCTCTAATTCAGAATTAGGACTGTAAGAATTCAAGTACAAACCTTTAAATAGATTGTCAGATCTGTTTTGAAACTCAACTGGAAAAAAAGCATCATCACCATAGCAAATGATCCAACTTCATGAGCTCAGGTCAGCTTACATCCATGAACAAATACCCAATTTTCAAAGCAGCTTAATTTGTTGTATGCAGCCAGCTCTGGAAGGTATTGATTGCATCAAATGAGTTTTGAATCAAATGAGCAACTTCTGCATATGTTATAATGCAATTTTTGTAGAAAACTGGGCGAGTGAGGGTTTGTCTTGTTTCTGAGGGCCCCTCAACACAGCTTTCTGCCCAGCTGAGGGTGCAGGAATCAAATGACCCTTGCTAATTCTGCCCTCATCTTGCAGTCACACTCATTTTCTACTATCTTGTTACCATATTGGTCTTGTATTTGCTGCCTGCTGGGAACAGCTAATAACTACTGAATGCATTTCATAGTCAGTACAATAACAGCCTTTTTTACTTTCCCTGTCACTGTGGCTGCTTGGCTTTGAAAGCTTTATTGATGGTGTTTGCAACAAGTTCTGTTTGTGGTCACAGCTGTCGTTTCAGGCTTAAATTTCATCTTTGTGTTTGTAAGGAACGTGAGCTTTAACATTATCATCCTGCTGCTGCAAGTTGTTTGTTTGGCTTTTTTTCTCTAAGTAAATCCTCCCTGATTAGGTCAGGAATTCTTCCCAGTTAGACCTCTCTGGATGAGGGACTCTGGCACTGCTGTGGCAGTTCCTACCAGCAGGAACATTGAAGGCTCCTTTCATTGTCTTCCTGTGCCATGACCAGAGGCAGAAAGGAAGCCTAGTTCACGTACAGCTATGAATATTTAAGTACCAGTCTGTCTAAGCTGGGGGCCAGACTCATGCTAAATCTCTTCCTCTGGTGTTTGACCCAGTATTTATTCGACATAAAAATGCTTTCAGACCTGCTTTGTAGCCCGAGTGTCAGTGGGGGCATACAGGATGTTTTCTGAGATGTCTGGGATGTTGTTGAATTTAAAACTTGGCCTGCTGGGCAACCTTTCCTAAAGAGGGGTTTGTGCCATCGGTCTGGAACCGCTGTCACAGTCTTGCTGCCATTGAAAACGTGTGCAGAGCAAATCAACCATTTCCATGTTGAATTCAGTGCAGGGTTAAAATGCACATGGATCGAAGTGATTCCGTGTTTACACCAGCAAGACAGTCCAGACCTAGAGCTGAGAGAGTCTGTCCTTACTGTATTAGAGCAGTTCTGAGAATTGCTTACTTCATCTGTAATTCTTCTGGCCTCAAAAACATCTGTACAGTTTGGGTTCTGCTGCTGCCTGCAGTACTTATCCCACGTTATTATAAATACTTCATGAAAATAATCTCTTTACTAAACTTCTTTCGTGTCTAGTTCTCCGAGCTGTAAACGAAGTCCCTCATACCATGGTGCATGGATTAAAGATTTTATCATTCTAAATTTAATCCTGTTTTCTTGGTTGGTTTCCACGACTGGTGGAAAAATAGAGAAGGGGGAGGTTTGCCTGGTGATCCAGTTACTTAGGATGCAGATTATAAAATCATGTAGGTGTGGGGATCACTATGGAGCCAAATCTTATGTTTTTGAAAGCAATTTAAAAGGCCTAATTCAAATTAGTTGTGCTTCTAGAAGGCATGTCAAATGACTGTGTCATTCTTTAAGGAAAAAAAATGGCACTTCTTTGTTTTTCTCAAGACTGCTCCTCTCCATGGAACCAGTTACTTCATCCTTATTATCCTTATTGGTGCTTCCAGTGCTTCTCCCAGCAGTTCACCCTCTCCCTTGTGCAGTTTCATGTGTGTTGGATGTTGATATTTGCAACTGCTGCTTCTTGTGAGATGGGAATTAACAATTTATTTTGAATCCTCTCAAAATATTTGCATTTCCTCTGGTTTGTAGTGTCTCCTCTTCTGGCCTTCCTACATTTTAACCAGAGTAGGAGCAAAGATGTAAGGGCAGGAAGATTTATTTTTTTTTCCTTTATTTTTATACAGCTGGTTTTACACTGTGTTTACTGGTGTCATACAGTGGTGCAGATGATCGCTGAATCATGGAATTGTTTAGATTGGAAAAGACAGAAGTTTAGGTTTGAGGAACACAACTTGACATTTGTTCTATGCCAGACTGTAAAAGATGTGAGGCATTGTTTTTTCAGATAAAGTTTTCTCACTGCTTCTGACTAAATATCTGATTTGGTTTGGGGTTTTTTCCTTTGATCTTGAAAATACAGTTAATAGGATAGTTTTCAAGTGGCTCCCCTGAAATATATCTTGCTAAATTCAGGTTTCCTTCCTTATTTGTAGCTATAAATAGTATCCCACTGCCTATTTAATGTGGTTTGGGGTTTTTTTAAACTTATTAGAAAAGCAGCTGCTCTTTGTGCATCCCAAAAATCTCTAATTTTGCTTATTTCTTCTGGTATTTCCGATTTGTGCATAGTTTTGCACTTAAAATATTTGCTCATTTGCTATTTAAGTTGCACATCACATTTGTCTATTTGAAGAGTATATGTGAGCATAAAATTAGAGTAGTTAAGTTGCTCCTTCCCTTACATTTTGATGTGCATTTGAAATGGAGATTAGTGATGAAAATTAGACCGGGAAAAATTACTTTGCAAGAAAAAGTGTGGTTTGGGTTGGTGATTAAAGTCGTGATGCTTCTTCCAGAGAGACACTTTGCATTGACTTCAGGCTTCAGCAGTGTTTTTGCCAGGGAGTTTTGCACATCAGCCCATCCATCATCCTGCTGCTCTCCAGTGCTGCATCCCCACTTCTCCCTGGGCTTTGTTCCAGTGTCCTGAAATCCCGGGGATGGGGCTTCAGGCCACGGACAGGAAAGAGTTTTCCTGTGAGTGGCTCTGGTACATCACTGAAACATATTCTGAGCTGTTTTCATACCTGGCGAGGGCTGGGGCGCTGATATCTGTGAGCACAGTAATACGATCTGTTCGCTGCTAAAAGGCTCTGAAAGCACAGTTGAAACAGAGATACACCTCTAAAAACTCACCAAGGCTGCTCTCAGGCTCTTGTTTGTGCAACCGTGTGCAGAAATGTGTTTGCAGTTTAGGACGTGGAGAAAACATTTCGTGTTGTGCGATTAAGTTCGCTCTAAGTCATGTTTGGGTGTAATAAAACTCTAAGGGGATCAGCTGGGAAAAAACAAATGACACTGGTACCAAAATTACGTGAAGGACATATTCCTGTGTTTCTCTTGGCAAGCTTATGTGTGGCCTCTCAGTTCTTAAAACTGTCAAGTCAGACTGTTAATGATCCTCAGAGGGATAAAGGTGACAAAAATTATGTACTAATAGATACCCTGAAAATAGTCTTCAGTCTCATGTTTGTTGGGGTTTTGGGTTTTTTTCCTCATTAAGCATGAGGCACACTCAGAAAAATAATTTATACCAAAAAAGACCAGAGAAGGACACTGATTAATCCATCCAAATGGAATAACTTACTACCAGCCTTGCTTCAGCTTTGGCATCTGGATCATGTAATTTTGTTGAATTTCTGCATCTTGGGTTTTTTCTCCCTCTTAGGTCACTTTATTGATTACACACTTCTTAAAAAAATCGCTCCACTGCATCAGCTATTGCATGGGGAGTGATTTGGATGTTGCTTCTATTTCTGTAATGTATTTTTCATCAAGGTATCTACTGCTTGACACAGCAGAAGTGGAAGTGACCACTTCCCTTCGAGGGCTCTCTTGTTTGAGGAGGTGGGTGCTGGCAGTAAAGCCATTGATTCCACTAATTCCTTCTAAAATCTCAGCTGAGCTTGAAAGGTTGGCAAGTGGTTTACACAAGGATTTGTCTTAAAAATAATTACCAAATTTGGAGTTGTTGGGGCCCTCTCAGTGAGTTCCTTGTGAAATCAGATGTTTGTGCAACACAGGCTCTTCTTCTCATTTTTTGACTTCTTCGATTTCCAAAGTTGCGGATGCTCCCTTAATTATGAATGTCTCCAGAGCCAGATGATGATGATGATTAAAACTTGGCACACAGTACTTTTTAAAACACTAATCTTCACAAGATTCTGTGTAATTAGGTAAGTATTCTCCTGACTTTACAGAGAGGGAAACTATAAGGGTCCAAACCTGCTTCTGTTTTGGAGTTGCTGTCAACTCTTAAGGCTCTTAATAGCAGAAGATCAAGCCCTTAAGTGATTTGTCTAAAGACAAGTAAGATGGTGGGAGAGTTTGATTGGATCTTGGGTGTTCTTGATTCACAGGCACCTGGCTGATAGCTCAAGATGTCTTGCTTGACATTTCAGCTCTTTTCATCTTAGTGTTTATCGTCAAAGGTCATCAGCTTTATATATAACTTTAAAAAGAAGCAAACAGTAAGTCAAGTTCTTCACCTGTTATTGAGCCCTCTTGCACATCACCAGTGGTTTTATTTTGCCTGTCTCTCTAATGCTGATAGACATCCAGAGAAATGAAATGGGAGAAATTGAGGAAATAAAATGAAATCACTTGGTACTGTCAGAGGCACAGTAAAGGAGCAACTCAGATGTGAAGATGAGAAAAGTGGCAAGTAGAAAGACAGAAATAGTCAGATGGAGAGATGGCTGTTTTGGGAAGGGAGCCTCAAGTATCACATTCAGCCCCACCCTCTCCACTTGCACATGAAGGGTCAGTGTGGCCCTTTTCACCGAGTGAGTTATTGCTCCATGTGGATGGACATCTCCTAGTCGTGTGTGCGATTTGGGCTCTTGAGAATAGTCACAAAAGAGTTTAGCTTTCCCCTTCCCTGGTTTCCACCATCTCCCTTAATAAAGATTCCTTGGTTACCTTTCTATGGCTGATTAATGTGTCAGGTGGTTAATGAATTTCCTCTGACACATCAGTGGGACTAAACCATGGTGAAATACATCCTTCCCCTCCTATTATTGCATTCCACTGCTCCCCACAAAGGAAGTACAAGAGAGGTTATCTCACTAGAAGCTCTGCCTGTATTTCTGGCTGTTTCCAATTACCTTGCTCTAGGGTACGTGTCTGTGGTGAGCTGGAGTGGCAAAAGTTCTTTAAGGAAAGATGCTGAAAGTGCATCTAAAACACTCTGGGAGGAGCACGGGCAGCTGGATGAGAATTTACCCTTAGTCTTGTGGGTCAGTGGGTGCCACTTGAACATGGCTACAATTCTGTCAAGTAATCCTGCAAGGCTTTTCTCTGAAAAGTTCACTAAATTTTTTAGGGGATGCCTGGCTTTAAACAGATGAGAATTTGCACACAGAAATAATGCATGTGCCTTAATTACTTTCAACAGCTATGCCAACACGAGTGTGACTGCAGTGCCTATGGCTGGATGTGCTTGCTGGCTTTAACCTGCTAACTGTGAGACCTTGCTGCCTTAATTTGGCAGAATGCTGAGCAGGAGGATGCAGTTTGCTCGATGCCAGGTCTGAGTGCTGCTTGATCTGGCTGAAAACTGATTCTCCCTCTTCTCTTCCCCACTGCCCCCTCCCTCGCTCCCTGCCTGGTAAGTGGATTAATTTGCAGCCCCGGCAGCTCCCTGGCTCGGCTCTGGGCACACACTGTGCAGCCTGCACAGGCAGGTGGGGAGAGGAGAGGTCAGAACACCTCCCTGGCAGCAGTGAGATGGACTCATGCAGGAATAAAGCAACCCTGGGACTGTGGCCCACCTGATGTGTGTAGTTAATTATAAAGATGTTGTAGTATTTGCAGGTACAAATCTGCCAAGGACTGTCCCCGGTGGGTCTGAATGTTCCTGCCCAACCTGTGCCATCAAAGCTTTCCCCCTGCTGATACTTGTGCTAACTTCTTTCACATGCCAGACAGTATGAGGACTGTTTATTTGCTGTGTTAAAGCATGGAATTTTGGTTGAGGTGAGAATGGTTGTATTAAGGTTCAGTACAAATGTACTGGGGAACGTGGTTTCTGTGAGGAGCAAGAATCTCACAGTGAGTACTGTGCTGATCAAAAAGCTATCAGCCTGGATTTGCTGGTACAATTATGGGCAATTTTTATTGCAAGGAGAGTTATTTAAAATTTAAATAGAGTTGACACCGTGTTCTTTTGACCTAATTCCCAGACTTTTGTATCATTACTGAAATGATGTGGGGTATTATAACACAGTGCACTGCAGAATGGCACTCCTAGGAAAGATTGATATGCACTGGGGTTTGAATAGGAAATGAAGTGTGGCTGATTCTGAGGTAAAGCTGTGATCTTCACATGGGAAGGATTGGATGTGTAGCTCCTTGGGTGGAAAGCCACAGCTGTAGCTTGACACTAACCCTTCTGAAAAGTGAAAAACCATGGTACCTCTTACTGTTGGTTGTTTCATGAGTCTAGGAGATGATGTTTCCATTCCTTTCAGTAATTCTGCTAGTTTGCATATCACTTGATGCCCAGTTTGCATTAACACAAGTTGACTTTATTTTGGCAGGAAAAAGTCATCAAGCCCTTGTGGAATATTTCAGACTTTCACCACCAAATTCGGTTTACTACATTCTTCCTTGTAGACAGCTCGCTCCCGTGACAACCCTGTGTCAGATGATGCATGTACAGACCCTGTTTCCCATAACTTTGTCCTTGGGATGACACCAGTGGCATTTTTCTCATGATCTCTTGAAAAAAACACATGAAGAAAACCAGTTGGGCTGATTTTAAAGTGCAAATTGTCATTTGGAAAGCACCCTGCCTTAGTATGAGTTTCACTTATTTAGGAATATTATGAGCAATAGAAAAAACATTCAAAACAAAATAATGAAGTGAGAGTTGTGGTTTTAACCCAGCTTCTGGTTAGGAACAGAGTAAGAGTCAGTCCTCACTTGCTTTTACCCAAGTACCATCCAGATGCACCAGTCTGACTGAACTGCCCTCACAGCCCACCTTGGGGGTACAGGCATTGTCCAGGTGTTGCATATATTTGTATAAATTGTAGTGAGGACAAAGTGATCAGGAAGAAGTGCAGAGCATTTTATCTTGCTGTATCTGTGTATGAATGCAGAATTCCTGATGCCTTGCACTGGAAAATGAAGCTCCAGGGTAGATGTGTGTCCTGTAGGACTGTTAATACCCACTCCAGCCTTATCTGCTGTGCTCACATCCAGATGTTGGAAAGCAGAGGTGTATCTCCAGTAAAGAATTAGCTTGTGTTTATCCTGAGATAGTTCTCCCACAAACCCCAACCCCCCCAAAAAACGTGTAGCCTTGGCTATAGTAAGCTAACAACAGGCTATCAGGGTTTCATTTCAGCCCGACTTGGCAGTCCATGGGCCTTGCTCTCCAAAGACAGGGCCAGCCAAGCTGATAATATTTCACTGCCATGCCCCAATTACCCCTGAGTTAATACTGTTGCCTATTTATTTTTTTACACACTTCACAACACCTACAATGGCACGTTAATCCTGTGTTTGTCTGCTGTGTTTTGCTTTGCTGCAGTGTTTGGCCAGCAGTGCCGTGAGGAGTTGTGCCTCACACAGGTTTGCTGGAAGCAGATGTCAGCCTTCCAGTACAGTTGTGCTGGCTGACCTGCAGAACCTGTAACTGGGGGAAAATGGAGCTAAAGAAGCTGTTTAAAGCTTAGTGGACAGAACAGAAGAGCAAACATCAAGCAGACAAGAAGAAATTAATTCCATCTGCCGGAAGGTTTTGCTGCCAGATATTTTGGTATGATCTCTGTTAGCAATAAGTAACTCCATTTGGAAATTATTTTACACACAGAATTGTTGTCGTATTACTGTTTCAAACAGCAGCTCTTTGCTGGGGCACACAAATCCCACAAGCCTTCATGGATCAGCCAAATAAAAACATGGTATTTCCCCCAGGAAATCTATCCCAGCACGCAGAGCAGGAAAGCACTGCTGAGGATGCAGCTGCATATGCAGGGCTTTGCTCAGCCCACCCTCCCTCTGTGCTGGAATAGCTCAAGCTGTAAGTTTTTAGTAAAGACACATCCTTAATGCTTAGGCATCCTGTAATTTCTTCTGAAATGTTGAGACTTCTCCCAGATAGAGCTGTTTTGAAGATCTGCCACTGTCTTTACACACCTGAATGTCTGCTGGATTTTTCTGATAGTTTGGCTTGTTTAACTTCTTTAACAACTCGTGGCTGCTTCTGCCCAGTTATTTTCCATGAGCTTCAAGTCTCTCTCTGCATGCAGAACACAGAGAAAATTTGACAGCTGTGTTTCATTCCCTTTCACATCAGTGTTTCACCAGGCACAGGTTTAGTGAAATCTTTGCCACGGGATCTGAAAATTTTATTGCTTCAATTTTTTTAGCTCCCAGGTTGCATTGTAAGTGCAAAGCTGGTCTGTTCAGAGCACAGGCAGAAATGGTCCTACATTGTTGTCTGGTGGGAGAGTTTTGTGTGTGTGATTGTTTTGGGGTTTTCCTCTTCTAATTCCTTTAAACAAACTGAGGATAAAGGTTGCAGGACTCAGGTACTGCTACAGCTGTATGAAATGTCATCTTGGGAGACAAATTTGTGTGATAAATTTGTAGAAAAAGTATCACACTTAAATTACCTTAAGTCAACCATGCTTTGGGAGGAGGATGGTGAAATATTGCCTGCCAGTATTTTTATTTTCATCGTCATTCCTGTAAGGAAAAGTTCAATGCCTTTTTTTTGACCAATTTGCTTTTACTCCTGAGGACAGATGAAGATATTTTATTCAGGCATCAAATTAATCGCTTCTATGCAGAAGACATTTGATCAAAGTGTGGTTATATTTCTTTTAATTTTACTTCTTTACCATCTGTAAAACGCTATAGTCGTGTGCTGCCTGTCTGATTTATCAGTGTCTTGTGGGAAATCAGTAACGAGCCTTTCCTCTAACCTGAGGGATTTGGGCAGTTCCAATTACATAGTGAACCTGGGAGAAATGGATTTGCCTGCACTTGGTGCTGCAGAACTTGACAATGGTTTGATTCTGGCTTTGCTAATATGGAAATCTTTGCCAGTGCTCTCAGTGTCTAAAAATTTCCCTGTTTCCACGTGGTTATTTCCTGCCCTGGGTGAGGTAGGCTATTTTATTTCTTCTGGTTTATAATTTCTAGTAGCCAAGAGAGTTATTACAAAAAAAAAAAACACCAAAAAGCAAACGTGCTAGGGAAAAGAAAATGTGTCCTAAATGCTTGTTTTGTTGGTTTTGGTGTGGCATTCCGGAATACCTGGTGGATTCCTGGTTCTCTGGAGGTACAGCTTCACATGCAGATGGATCTATAGTAGCCCCTTTGTTATCATTCCCTGCCTGGTTAACAAACCGTATTTGCTCACAGTTTATCACCTCCAACGTGGGTGTATGTGGTGTCTCTGTTAGCCTGGCTTCGCTGGGATGGAGGATCTGTGATGCAGCAGGGAATTTGGCATCCTCTGAATGCCATGTTGTGGTGCTGGCACAACGTGTGAATGATTTCCCCCTTTTGTCTGGCAGTTAATGATCATTTCAGCTGTTGGGCTGGAGCCGCAGCAGGGCCGGGGCGCCGGCTTTGCGTGCGCGATTATCTGTACGTGCCGCAGATGGAAATTGGACATCTAATTACTTTATAAGATTTGTGAACAGAGATTTAGAGCCTGCTTAGCCTCTGCTTGAAAAGTGCTTTCTGTGTGATTTCAAGTCTCGCTTCTCTCTCTCCTCCCCAGGTCCTTTCACAGATGTTGTCACTACAAACCTGAAGCTCGGCAACCCCACAGACAGAAATGTTTGCTTCAAAGTTAAGACCACAGCACCACGTAGATACTGTGTAAGGCCCAACAGTGGAATTATCGATGCAGGAACATCAATTAATGTTTCTGGTAAGCCATTCAAGCAGTTTTTTGGTGATTTGAAAGTAGCTTCTTTTAATCAATTGCTGGGAATGCTTTGCAGCCTGAAGGTATTTTGTTGAACCCAATAAGTCGTGTTTTCCTGGAGAAGCAGCCATTTCACATAGCCTGACTTCCCTTATTCCTGGTCTAGCAGCAGTAGGCTTGGTTTTACATCATGTTTTGGAGAGGAAAAGGACAGAAATACATAAATGATTGATATGGCTCATTAAGAGCCTCAGCCAGCCTATCCAAAGCAGTGCTGCTGCAGCCCTGCCCTCCCTGTGGGATTATTTTTGTAGTTAGTTTTTTGCCAGCTTAACTTCCTGAACCAGCTCACCATGGGGTCAAACAAGTGCTTGGGTGAGCACATCAGGGGAAGAATAAATCTGGGTGGACTGCAGCCACTGGTTTAGACTGGTGTTGGCTGTTGCCAAACTGTCTTTGATATAACCAACAATGAAAACGTTTACTTTCAATCCATGTTTGTGTTCCCTGAAGATTCAGTATCCTTTGGTGTTAAAAATGTCAAATGACTAAATCTTTGCTGTTCCATAGGAAAAGTTAATGATTTTCTCTAATGAGTCAGTAGCTCTTGACTTGCCTAAGTTTGGTAATGGAAAAAACAAAGGAGTGACTTACTTTGAAAGCATAAAGAGCTGAGTATTCCCATGAACAGAATGTCTGCATATTATTAACTCACTGATGATACATGCCTGAAAACAGTATTTTCTCAATGACTTCTCTCATCCATGTTTTTAATAAAGAATTCTACCAAAACACATAGTAGTAGCATATTGCATGAATGAGGTCTCACTTTTTAGGTAAGAAAATAATTTCTATAAATATGCAGATTTGCTTTGCTATTTTTAAAAGAATTTAATGTTTTCATGATAAGAAAAATTACTGATAGGTTATAGAGTTTGCTATTAGTGTCTTAGCAACCTTTCCTAGCCTGGAATAAAAAATTTGGGGAGCTAAACCCACTGCTTTTTACTTGAAAAAAAATCAACTTGTACAAATCAAGACTTCAGGTTTTTTACTTTATAAAATGTAAAACATTTTAACACCTCGCCCTTGGGGAGCTTGCTTCAACAAAATAAAAATTGCTCCCAAAAATACTTTGCACTGTAACATTAAGCAAGTCTAATCCTGTAGGTCTTCCTGGACATGCCCACATTTGCACACTCATTGATCTGTTGCCGTTGGGATTTCTGTGTCAAATTGAGCGTGCAAAGGGCTGCAGGATCGTGCCTCAATTGCACTGGGAGCTACAGGTGGGGCAGGCAAAGCACTTCTGCTTCAGGAGAAGGCCAGCACGTACCCAGTGAGCTCTGAAATGACTAATATGTAAATGAAAAAGCTCTCTAGAGAGAAATAGAGATTTTTAAAAGTCGGGACAATTCCCAAGTAAAGCTGTCTGTCATCTCTCCTAGCTGCAGGCAAGCATATCAAATGCATTGAAATCAATGAAATGATAATGAAAATTAGCATGGTTTCTAGCTACAAATTATCTTCATGCTATAAAGATGTGGTTGCTTTTAATCTTGCAGATGAACTTTCAGAATGAAAAGCCTGCTTCCTTTGCAGGCTCTTACCAGGCTTTTTAATGTCGTCTTGATCTCAGCGTTGAGTGTTTTCCTAAACCTCTGCTCACAGTGTCCCTTTGCTCCACCTTGAGCAAATACAGTACAGGAGGGTGTTTGTAGGAACCATCTCATGTTATGCTACCAGCAACTTGCCTTTGCAGCCTCACTCTTCCCAGTGGCACAGCAGATAGTGTGGATCTAGTCCAGGACTTAAAGTATCCCATTATGAGACTGCCATGCTAACCCCGAGCTGTGCTTTCCTCTTGCTTACATAGCTTTACAATTTTCCATTTCTGGTGACTTTATTTATAGTGATTTATGATTTGGTTAGTTTTGAAAATGGCTGTGGTGTATTTAATCACAAGCTCACATGTGTGTTCTAATATTTTCATGCTGATAATAATTTCAGTAATAAATGATGGTCCTAAATTGCCAGTCCTTTACATTAGCATTATATTTTAAAATGCAAACAGTACACATTCATTGTTCTTCAGGTAATATATTGAGGTAAATTTATAGGTAGATGTTACAGAATTTTGGGTTTACAAGTGTTAATTTTTATTTCCTACAACATTCTAAGCTGGAGTTTAATAGAGCTGTGTATATGGCAGATCTGGTAGGTCCTTTAAACCATGCATGGGACCTAAATTTGGACTTGAAGTTGGCAGTGTCTTTGGTTCTAATCAGCAGATGGGATCCCTTGGATAGGGATCAAAGAGGGGACTCCCGTTAACTTAGAGAACAAAATTGTTTTCAGGTTCACAGAGAGGGGGGAGACGTGTTTAACCTTTGCTTTGGAGTAATGTTGCTTGAGAACAGAGGAGTGATTTTGGAGTTAATGAAGTGAAAAATAAATAGAATTTGTTTCTTTGCCTCTGAATCAGTTATTTTTCAGTCATGTAATTTAAGTCTTGAACAGGGCATAAAAATAGGACTTGAATAAATAGGACTTGAATTCTTCCAGACCTAGTGAAAATACTACTGATGAGAAATTATTAGAATGTAGTTAATTCAGTAGTAACTTCTGGACACTTAAACTAATTGGGCTGTATTTACTATATGCAATCTGTCCTCTTGGAAATTGCTGACTGGCTTTACCAGAGTCACTGATTGCACTGGTTTGTCTCTCCAAAAAATCAGTGCCTGTGGTGGCATGAAGCTCTGGAATGATTTATTAGTTTCTCAGAATGTTACTGACTGCAGCTGAATTTGGGGCAGCCTCATCTCCTTGCAGGGTAGTAACCAGATGCCTTTGTTACACTCCTGTGAAACTAAATCTGTACTAATTTGATGTAAGTATATGAGAAGATATTCTGCCCTGAGACAGAGGCAGCAGTTTGAACATTATTCCACCTTATATGGTACTAATATAATGGCTCACAGAATGCTAGAAGAATAAAGCTTACTTTATTCTAGTGGAGTCTCAAATACTGGCTTCTTATGCCAAATCACAGCTTTTCCTAAATCCCAGCATTTCAGGCCCTGTCAGCATGTGCTGCTCGCTGTGGTGGCAGGTTTGGAGCCCGTGTTTTCACCTGTTATATAATGGCATGTAATTTTAACAGCTCAGTTTATGTAACTGTCGGGGAGCGTATGTGTGTGTGCTGTCAGCTGATGGCTCTGCATGTGCTCGGAAATGCTGGGCAAAGGAGGGCATTTGCACACATTGCCTTTTTGGTAGACACGTGGGATTTCTACAGAGATACCTGATTTTTTTTTCTGAGAGGTTGAAATCTAAATCATGAGTGGATTACAAAGGAAAAGTGGAAAAAACCCTCAGCAGATGCTGGTGAGGTGTGTGAGGGGGGAGAGAGGAAGTGCAGAAGGAACCATCTGTGACAGTGTCCTGCTGAAGAGAGCAGTCTGAACACGCTGCCTGAACACGGAGAGAAGCTGATGTTGGCCTTGGGTCGCTGTCGAATATCCTCGGGAGGAATTTGTACTCTTTTGTGAGCTTGCCTGACTTGGAAAAGGCAGCTGGCATTGCCTTCAGCAGGGATGGAGCTCAGCCCTGTGCTCTGCACTCACAGGGGGGCTGCCCCGTTCCCTCATCCACTGCTGCATTCCCAAACTTTCCCTCGGCAGCATCTCTGCTGTGCCTTCTTCCCATGGACCTCCCAGGACCCTGTAGCCACTACCAAGTTTTGGGTTGGTTGTGCCTCCTTGCTTTAAAAGACTCTGTCTTGGTCTTCACAAATTCAACATTTTTTAGTATTATGGAAATATTTACCGAAATTTTATGTTTGTTTATGTAAACATGGAACAAACATGGAGGGTGCCGTGGATTCTGCCCATTTCTGTAGTTGCAGTGTCCTTCCTCACCTCTGGCAGAGCTGATCAAATTGCACAATGAACTTGAGACTTGCCCCTGGTTGGGGTATTTTATGGAAAGGTGACCTAAATGTGGTAGATTTGATCCATCCAGACCATGAAGAATTGCATGCAGTGTCAGTTGGGAAAATGATCAGTAGAGCTGGAAAAGAAAAATAGATTCACAGAGTGTTGAACGAGCTGCTGGAGAGTGAACAGTGATGTGGTGGATGGAAATGTAATAGCAGGAAGTTACTAGTGACGTTTCTTGAGAATGATTCTTGGTACTAATCTTGTTTAACGCTTTTACAAGTAATTCTGGCACAAAGAGAGAGCACTAAAAACCCTGCTGATGATGTAAAGTTGGGAAGTTATGCAGAAGAACTAGGTGTCCTTGAAGGCTAAAGTGAGACAAACAAAGGATGAGTTTCATTAGAAAAAACTGCAAAATCACATACTTGGAGAATAAAGTACTCCTGCTGTAATTGCAAGCTTGTTAAACAGAGGGGCCTGACTGGGGTGAGCAAGATGCTGACATAATGTGGCTGTGAATAAGGCAAATGCAGTATCACACATCTACATTTGTAGGCAAATATGTAGCAAACAGGCTGATAATGGAAGAGAGAAGAGGGTAGAAATGCTGTTGTGCAAGGCACTAGTAGAATTTCCTGGGTGTATAATTAGAGTAGCTCATGTAGAGGAGTTTGTGCCAGAACAGGTGCAGAGAATGAATGGGGAGCCTGGCCCAGGGAGGACCCACTGAGTCTGGCTTACTGAGTGTGCCAGAAGGCCAAGAGTTGCTGTGATTGATGTCTTGGAGTGCACCAGAAGTAAATGACTCTTCCCCTTCTCTGATATTTAAGCAGAAGGGCAGTATTGGTCCAGGACCAAGTAAACAGGCCATTAATAAATTTAGATGGAAACTAGAGGAAGGTTGCTGACCATCTGAGCTGGGAGACTTTTCTGTTCCTTCTGCTCTTGGAAGGGAAAGGTAGATCCCAGCAGGTGTTAGAGGTAGAATTTTGCCTCCTTCCATGTTCCTTGCTTCAGATTTCCTCTGTTCCTTGAGAAAGCAGATTTACCCTAGGAAAACCAGAAGAGCTTAATGCTTCTGACATTGTCACTAACTTTGCCAGTAAACTGTTCTAGGGGAAAAAAAGAGAATAGTGGGTGGTCAGTGCCTCTCCTGGCTATGTACAGATGGATGAGGGGTATGGCAGGGGTGTGTGAGAAAGCTGGTATCCATTGCTTTAGAAACACTTCAGGATGTACAGTAGGTCAGTCCTTCATGTTTGAATTTTGAGAGAGACAAGTGGGCTCACAAATACAACTTCTCATTCCATTGATCTCAGTGACTGTGCAGCTTTTGCTCAGGGTAGAACACTGCTGGTGCTTCAGCTGGGGGAGAACAGTTGAGAAAGTGTTTAAATACATGTCTCTACCTGATGGATGCTGGTGGTAGTAAACTTGAAGATCATATGAATAATTTTGTTTCTTAAAACTCTGGATTCTGATGAAAGCTGAAGCTTCTGACCAGATGAGATGAGTGATGTGAGGAGGCATTTTGTAGGAACACACTTTTCACGTAGTTTTTGCATAAAGTATGTGGTTTCCATTCAAAACAAAGGAACCACATTCCCAGTAGCAAATTCTCCAGCAATTAGGGCACTTTCATGGAGCTGCTCTTTCACAGAAAGCCCCAGTAGCACGCAAATAAATATTGAAATGATTCAGTTTCCTCTGGAACAAAGTACATATTTTTGAGCTTCCCATCTGGCTTACAAGACATTTGCTGAATAATTTGTGTCAATGTGGCTTTCATGTATTGATCTAAAAATACAAGTGCTAACAAGGTTTGTACTGTGGAGCCCTCTCTTGCTCCTGTGATTCAGTGAATGGAGCTCAGAGCAGCGTTCCAGGACGGATTCAGCTCTGTCACTTGGGGAATCCTGATTTTCAAATGAGCTTATGGATGCACTCAGCAAAGCGGGCTGATAAAACCACAGTCTGTACAAGTTCCATAAACAGTGGATAGTTTTGACTCTCCAGTTGGATCTTGCACATTATGTAGATTTGAAATAATTCAAGTGTCTACTACAGTGAAGAAAAACATGCTGCTGCTTTTCAGCGTGTTGAAATATATGTGTTCTCACAGTGCACTCACTTCTGTTGGGAAAATAGTTTTAAAAGTCCCCTGTTTAATTTGCAAACACTTATTTTGGACTAGTGTTCAATTACTGCAAGGTGAGTTAAAAATGTATAATAATTTTTAAAGCACCTCATCTGAGGGAATTTATTGTCTTCCTTCTCTCCGGGCTTTAAAAGGCATGTGGTTGTTGATGGCCACAGATTGTGTGCATAATAAAGATGGCACAGCCATAACATCCTCTGCTCATTGAGGGAGGCAAATTGCTTTGACTTGCCTGCATTTGCAATAGATGGGATCTTTGGATATTGCTTTTATACAAAAAAACCCTGCAATTAGTGCATATGAATCTGGGCACATAATGTTAATAGCACCAGTACTTGAAAGTAATCCTAATTCTTGAACTGCTTCTCTTTTCAGTGATTGAATTGAGGGACTGAAGTGAGCTCACTGGTCATAAAATGTGAATTTTTATATCATTTTTTGTGTTAGCAGTAATGACAGTATTTAAGAAGCTTCATTTTATTTGAGGGAGTTGGTGGCTTTTTGCAATATCTAATAACATGTTTGTGTAAACTCTGTTGCTTATTTTCACACGTTCTATCTTGTGTTGAAGCCAAACCCGTGTTTGTTAATGTCACAATAACTGAATATCCAGGTGTCATTTGCAAATGTGACCATTGTGATTAAAGAATATTCCATGTAAATTAAATACTTCACTGTCCCCCTTCAAGTTACTTTAACATGTTAGTTCTTTACCCTAAAAGAAAAGACATGGAAACTCCTAATACTATGTAAAAAATGGAATAAAACCCCACACCCCTAAACCTGCTGTTCTTTCCTCTGCCCCCTGAACACAGTCATTTTCTGCATAAGTAAATTCTGGAATGCTTTTGATTTTTAAATGGAGAAAAATACATTCTTGTATACCTTTCAGAGGCAAAGTTTACATCACATTTAACCATTAACTTCCAGCTATAAATTGGTAACAAACGTTCAGTGACTTATTTTTGGAAGTGAAACACTTGTGCTTGATACAAAAGACACCGTGAGGCTCTTAAACTTTGTAGAGGAAATTTCCATGCTGAGCCTGGAACCTGGAGGTTTACAACGTTTGCCTCTGTAGCTTTGCTCAGGGACCATCAGCAACACTGTGTGTACAGCTCATCCAAAGGCTTGTTACTTCTGCCCCGAGGGTGGAGGAAGACAAAAAGATACTGCCTTTGAAAATTTTTCCCTCTGTCCCAGAGGATATGTAAATTATCCCATTTACTATAAATTAGTATTGTTATCCTGCCACAGTTGTGTACAGAATATTGTAGAGTGATCAGCAATTCCAGAATTCTCAGACAGAAGTCTAGACAGGCTGGAGGAGTCTGCTTCTCTTACCTTCTTTCAGAATTTTGGTTTAAAGTGACATTCCTGATCTCAGCTGCTGCTTTGGTCACAAGGATGTACAACTTGAACCCATTTCAATGTTTGATTTCTGAACTCTGGTACCTGTATCATCAGTGCATGACTCTGCATCAGAGCAATATTAATGTGATGTGTTTTGGGGCTTTTTCTTGCAGTGATGCTACAGCCTTTTGACTATGACCCTAATGAGAAAAGTAAACACAAGTTTATGGTTCAGTCTATGTTTGCTCCAGCTGACACTTCAGATATGGAAGCAGTAGTAAGTATTGATATTAATTTAAATAGATTTCTTTCTAACTGTATAATTCTGTAAGTCCTTTTACTGCGTTGCCTGAGGGCTGTTGTCAGTCCACACTGGGATGATCCTTGAAAGCTTTCCCAGATTTCCATCTCTGTGGATTTCAAGGTGTTTTCTGTTTATTTTGAGCCCCAGGAATATTGCACTGAAAGAGACGGTGGCGTGGTTGCTTCCTTGGGAAGCTGCTGTCAGGAATGGGATGCCAAGCCACAAAACAACTAGTTGTAGTTTTTTTTCAATATAACCTTTTTTAGAAAGGCCAACTTGAACTATATATTCTAAGAATACGTAGAATATGTTCTAAGTCTGTGGCATCTTTTATATTTTATGCATCTACTCTCAGTCTCGAGTCTTCCCTTGGGCAGCTGCTTTTCCCAGCAAGAGACAAGAGGATGATTTACAAGTGGTGTATTTTTCTTTATCCCTGCCTATGTCTGCTGTGGCTTTGGCAAATGAAAGGTCCTCGTAGATTTTGTCCCGTGGATTAAAAATGGGAGCAGCAGAAGCAAAGAAAGACAAAAGACATAGAAAGAAGATATCAGGCTACAGGAGGGCAACCTGGAAAGGAACAAACCATTATGTCATCTGCTGCCTTTCCTTTAACAGCAGCATCTGCTACCACAAGAAGGCACAAGGAAGCTTTGGGAGAGCACAGGGTAGCTGTTGAGGACACCATGTAAAAAGGGAAATGGCCATTACCTGAAGTGTGGGACTTGTGTGTGTTTGTGTATGTGTGTTACTTAAAGAAGTAACCCCAGAAAAGCTCAGGGTACATATCATGGCTTTTTAACAGTAGTCTTTACAAGATGGGTCTTCTTCTGAATAGCTTTTTAAGGCTGGGGCACTCTGCAGGGTTAATAATTTCCCTTCTGAAAGAGATTTATGGAACTATATTTGTTTAATGGTCTCAAAATAAGATCCAGTGGGAGAAACAGCTATAGTAATAAAATCTGCATCACTAGAAAGATAAGCCAGTCTGCCTTTCTTTCGAACTCTTTAATTTTTATGAGTTACTTTATACCATGACAAATGTTATTCTGCCGGCAGAGAATGTTTTTAGTACCTAGATGGGCCTTTCAATTTTCCAGAGCTCTCCAGACCCGATACAATTTCTTTTCCTCTAACACTTTGATCAGTTCTCAGTTCTGTTCCCACTCTCCAAAGCTCTTCCCATTCTGGATGAACAGGTGAGCCCAGTTATGGGAGGACTGTAAAGCTTTCAACACTTCCCGAGCAGCCAAGGAGCTCGAAATAGAATTCTGACTTCAGCCCCAGAAGAGCTGGAGTAGGATTCAGCTATTTAGGATGAGTTAAATACTCCTTCAGGTTGCATGGGGTTGGCCATAATTTGACACCTACTTGAGATATGCTGGGAATACCAAGCCACCAGAAGTGTGGTCCCAGTGAAGAGAAGCACGTGAGAACTCCAGGATATGAGTGTGGACACTTCTTGCTGGATATCACTGCTGGGAATAAATCTCTTCACTTCAGGGTTGCAGCTGATACTGAGCAAAGATTTATTACTGTTAATCCCTATTAAAAATATTGCAAGGAAGCTTGTTTATGGTACACTCCCTAGTTGAAGGGGAGAGAAGGTGAGAGGGGAATTATCTCTCTCTGTGTGTAGCACATCTGTTATCGGTCAGACACCGATGCTGAAAAATAAGGAGGTGGAAAACAAGGAAGGGAAAAACAGTCCTGTAGTTTATAACAATTAGGAAAAAAAGCTCGTGTGAAATTTGAAAAGTTTGAATAGGGACTCAGCTGGGCAAAGACTTCAGAACTAACGCTGTGATTGATTTGGGTTTTTGTTATCTTTCCCTTCCTTTGAATTCACCCTTCCTCTTTCCTTTTGTTTTTTTAACCGGGCCCACAGCTCCCCCTATCTCTGCTAATTACTCTGACACAGCTCCCAGTCCTCATAAATTACCTGTGGAGGTTTCAGACTATTTAGAATGATTTGCTTCACAGTGTCTGGTCTGTTTTCACGATGCCAATCAGTCACATATTTGATTTCATTTTTCATCCTGTATGTGGCTAATGGAACATGATAAACACCTGTGGGGTTTTTTTCCCTGAGTAAAATGATGTGATTTGTTTGCATAATACACTGCATTTTCCATCTGCCTTATTATATTGATATGTTTAATACTAAATTAATATTAAATTATTCCAGTGGAAAGAAGCAAAACCAGAAGAACTCATGGATTCGAAACTTAGGTGTGTGTTTGAGCTACCAGCAGAAAATGATAAGCCTGTGAGTATTTTCAGATGCATATGGAGTGATTTAACTTAATACCGCAGTAAATCCTGTAATATGGCATGTTTATGCAGACAGCTCTATAAGCAAAGGACAGAACCCTCTGTTTCACTGCCTGGATGGCATCACCCTTTAAAAACACAGTATAAACTGTTTGAAGTCTTGTTAATCCTTAACGTAGCTGGCAGCTGATTTGAACAGTGTAAGTGCAACAGTAGCACAGAGCAGTCTGAGTCAATCTGTTTTCATTTAGTGAAAGATCACAGGATGAAAAATATTTAAAATAAATATAAAGATGCTGATTGATGGTTGTAAAGCTCAGAGTTTATACTGAATATAGCAGCAATATTATTTGTCTGACCAATGCTCCCCTTTGCTTCTGTGGGACAAATGCTGATTTTAGCAAGTAAATTGGTAGAAAGCTGGTGAGGAAAACACAAATGCAGTTTGGGATTATATTGCAATTAGCAGCTGTAATATTGCAGGATCCTTTTTTGTTAGGGTAATGAACACATTAATTTCTAAGGGAACTGTGTAGTGTCCAGTGTAGAACTGATAATGGTTTGAATAAACTGAGAAATGTTTCCTAATATGCAGGTGCTAAAGGCACAATTGTTCTACCTTGCACTGGACAGCTTGTAATTGGGATTATTTATTGTTTGGGTGGGGAGAGACTGGTTTGGTTTTATGAGGGCCCTTTCCAAAGTGCAGAGCATGGAGAGGATCCAAAAGCAGGAGGGGGAGGAGGGTTTGGAGCTCTGCAGCTTGTTCCCTACCTTGGGTTGCAAGTTCCACCCTCCCCACAGTGCCACAGAAAGAAGGAGAGGTGACAGCCAGGGGGGAGGAGGGAGGAGAGAGGGAACTGCAGCAGGATCCTGGTTCCTGGAGTAGCTGCTGGTGAGGAAAAGGTGAGGAGACCACTGATATCCCATGGGCAGACTGTGAGCAAGTTCCCATTCATCTTGTGAGACCTGGACTGAGGATATTTCCTTTTCTGTGTATGCAGGGACTGGAAAGTCGAGGTCATTCTGTCTGCACTTATTGCTGATTGGTGTTTTCTGTGAGAGCACTAAAGGTTACAGAAAGAAAAATGTTTATTTCTTTTGATACAGGCACGTTTCAGGTGTGCACAGACAATTTTACCTGATCCTCCTCCTAAATATCAGGTGTGTGGTGTGGTGTTAATAACTAACCAAAAATCACTCTGTCCTTTTTTAACAGCATGACATAGAAATAAATAAAATTGTATCCACAACTGCAACAAAGACAGATTCCTCTGTAATGTCTAAATCAATAAGTTCTTCTTTGGATGACACTGAAGTTAAGAAAGTAATGGAAGACTATAAGAGGCTTCAAGTAGAAGTTCAGAGGTTACGGGAGGAGAATAAACAGTTTAAGGTAAAGATATGTGTTGTTTTCTTTTCAGATTTACCCCTTTCCTGAAAAAGAAGCTTTCAACTTAAAGGTTTGGTTCCCTGACCGTAGCACAATATCTGAATATTGTCTATAAAGTAAAAGATAACTTCACTTTTCTCTCTATAAACTGTGGAAAGGTGCTGAAATCAGTGGTTCCTTTGAAAGGAGGTACAAGTGATGCAGTCAGAGAAGCTGATTGAAGGCAACCTGGAGTAATGAATTCCCCCTCTTTTTTTCTTTTCCCACTTAATTTTCTCAGTGTGAATTAATTCAGTGTTGGGTTTGGCCCTGTTCTCCCAAAACCTATGGGAGCTTGAGGGCAGTGTTGTGCAAATACTGAGTGTTTTAATGATTGCACCTGTAATAAGCCACTGAAAAGGCCAAATTAAGACAGATTAATGGGAAATGTGCTCCCTGTCATATCCAGCACATCGCTGGGAAGTTGAGCAGTTGAGCAGCCTTTACCACTGTGCTGAAAAACTCTTTTTGCAGCAGTTTCATTAGTTTTAAGTGTCTGGTTCCATAGATATCAGCACCAATGAACATTTAGATTTTGTGACTATTGCAGCCCAGCTGAAGGAATTCTGTTCTGTCAGCTCTGGCTGATGCATGAAGAAATACTTTAAACCAGTTTTGTTTTGCACAGAAATAACACACATAATACAACAGTAACGTGCCCTTAACTTCTCCTTGTGTTCTTGTTTTGCCAGCAACTCATAACTATAAGTACTGTATGATTTTAGTTAATTTTTTTGCAAGTCAGTCTTGAATAAACACTCTACAGGAGCTATCTAGAATTGAGCTGATGTCTCACAGTAACATCCTGAACTGGTGAGCTCTTTGTCCCCTTTGTGGAGTGCAGAAACATCTGTAAAACATCAGAAAGCAGTGCTAAATCACTGGCAGCTCCCAGGTGCTCTCAGTGTCAGGCCAGAGTCAGTCAGGAGGAAGTTAAAATATTTCAGATGGAAACTTGTTGTTTCTAGCAGTGAAATTACTATATATGTAAACAACATTTTATTTATTTACAGAAGATGGTTGTCCCCGTCCAGACTTAGAGCAGCAGTGGGGTATCAGGTGGCCTGTGACTTAATGAGTAAATAAATAAATTAATTAATAAATAAGTTATCCAGAATGTTCAGGTGTCCCTTTAAATTCAAAAGCAAGAAACACTGACATACCCTGAGCCTTTTGAATTTCACTTATCTACAGTTTTTAAGGCTGCAGTAACTTTTATTCCAATGTTGAGTGGTTTTTTTATGTATAGTCTGGAGGCTTTTGCTTCAGTATCTTATACTTTTGCACTGTAATATTGTATCACATTAAGAAGTCTAACACTTGCTTCAGCTGGACACAAATTAGGTCACAAAAGGCTTCTTTTACCCTCTCCTGAAGTGCTCTGAGTGTGTGTGTGCGTGGACTGGAGTGTGCTAACACTTAGGTGTGCTGCACAACACTTTAGGTAAAGCTGGGGAGCATCATCTCCCCTTGAAATGATAATATTTGGTGGTGTTACATTGTTTTGTCTCATTCATCTTTCAATCAAGTGAGCTGTCAAGCTCGTACCAAGAAAATATCCTAATTATTGCCATTAGTTACGTGTCAAAATGTCAGCATTAGTGTGATGGGGGAAATAGATTTCCCTTCAAAGGCTGGGAAAATTTGCTTGTGATATCTGACATCTGACTGGGGGAATGATGAGTGTAATTGCCTTAGGTTGTGAAAAATATGCAACTTTATCTTAGTTATATTGAAAAATGTTTTCCCCAGGAGCACTTTATGTGCTTACAGGGCAAGAAAAGCATCTTCAGGCCATCCCCTCCATCATTCCTGAGTTCTGAAGCTGTCTCTAGACTTTGGACAGGAATGGCTTCCCCATTCTTCCCCTGTTTTAGCAGGAGGAAACTTCCAAGAGCTTGTGGCTTTTGCTCTACCTCTCAAGTAGATACAGAATTCCTCTCCTACCTCACTAGCCTTCCCTTCTCAAGATTGTTTAGGAACTAGAGCTCTAAATTAGCTGTAAATTACCTTTCACCTATTGTGTAACACCCACCTAAATAAGTATGGTAAAGGGTGAATGTTTGAAGCTTTTTTCATTAATTAATCAATATATCTCCCTTTAGGAAGAAGATGGACTGCGGATGAGGAAGGTACCCCAACCAAACAACCCAATCTCTCCTTCTGCAGCTGCTGTCAAGGATGAAGGGCTCAGCTCCAGACTACTTGCTTTGGTGGTTTTGTTCTTTGTCTTTGGTGTAATTATAGGAAAAATAGCCTTGTAGAGGCAGCATGCTGGAAATTGTAAATTGGTTTGATGGTTCTGCCATATCATTGGATTAAATTTATTCATAACAATGTTTAAAAAAAAAAAAATTAATGTATGACATCTCACAGGTCTTGCCTTTAAATTACCCCTGCACAAATACTATGTAACATAATCTAGAAAGTTTAAAATGTACGATGAGCGAATGAATGAAAGAGAATACGCTTCAGTGATGAGGGGGGGGAGAAAATCCTGATTTAACACTACAATGGAATATTGTATATGTCATTTTAAACATTCTTAGACCCTGGTACATGTTGCTGGATTACCTCTTTTTAAAAAAAAAAAAAAAAAAAAAAAGGAAAACTAGAAAAAAAAAAAAACAAACAACCTCTTCCTCCACTGCTGGAGCTGGCCCTCGGGATGTTTGGAGCTGGGTTAGGCAGGAGGTGTTGATAACTTCTGTAAAATACGTTAATCCACCATTCTGCTCATAAATTTAACAGTTTTCTGTCAGTGTCTTCAGCTCTGTGCAAGTTACCAATTCCTTTGGCACTTACTGAGTAGTGAGAAGCTGCAAAGAGTCGTGTGTGGCCACGCTGAGTGTGCTGGGCAGCACCGAGGGGCTCGTGCTGACGGTGGGACGCGCTTGGGATAAGGGGGCGATGCCTTGCTCTCACCAAGGGACCAAGCTACACTGCTGTTGGTTCATTTAGTTGAATTAAAAATGTTATTCAGAGATGTTTAATGCATATTTGACTTATTTAATGTATTTCATCTCATGTTTCCTTCTTGTCACAAAATCGACTAATCCTACGTGGTGTGAAAAGGCACCTGTTTAAAGCCAGTGACTAGAACTAAAAATTTGCTGCTGTAGTGGTGCAAGATTCTTCTGCCTCCTGGTGTTTTGGGCACTACACAGTTGTTGGGAGTTCTGATCATCTGAGCATTGGGGAAAACAGTGGTCAGGAAACTCGTTTTTGTATGTAAATAAGTCTATCTAGGGGAAAAAAAATATTAGTAGTAAACTAGTCCTATGCCGTAAAAGACCAATCCTGTTTGACTATGTAGCATCTTAAAAAAAAAAAGAAAAAGAAAAGAAAAATTAAATAAAGCCCCCAAATTAATGTTTCCTTTGTTACTTTTGTCCTGTTCTCACAGTTTTAGAGGTGGGGAGGAAACAGTGTTCTCTTGTCAGCTTTGTTTATGGCATAAGGAAACTTTGTTTCAGGGTGATTGGTTTTTTTTTTCCAGACTAATTTTAAGATCAATCCAAACCACCCCAGCAGGAGTCTGGTACACAAAAGTGTTGTTCAGAGTAACCCTGTTGGCTGCTGAGGTACAAGGTAACATCCCACTTTACAGGTTAGTTGGGTTCAGCAGTTAAAAGACACTTGACAGCACATTCAGATTAAGGTGAAGGTAATTTTGTTTCTAAGCTTTTAGCACAAGGTGTGTGAACTCAGTGTGCTTTAACATGATGGATTTGGTAGGTGAAATAGTTTTGGAGGAGGTGAATTCACATATCTTCTTAAATGGTAGACCCAAAAACCAGTGGTGTCAAAATTTTTTGTGAGTATTTCATGATTAAGATAAGCCTTTTAAAAGTGACTTCTGTCATTCCTTCCTTATTGCTGTGATTCCATGAGAAAGCTGTTGGGGCTGCAGCCTGTCTGCTGCACTCCTTGACCTTTATGTTTGTCCCACTTGTGTCTCAAGGGTTTCCTTCTTTGCAAGTGCAAATAAGTGAAATTTTTACTTGAGGCTTAAGAAGAAAATAGGTGGAAAAAAACTATAACCGGTGTGTTCAGCCTGTGAACACGACTCTGGAAGTACTTGTAGAAGATTGAGCAGAAAAGGAGAGGTGTATTTTTAGCATTTTAAAGTGCTGGTGGCTTCTCTGCTCAGGAGGGAAGGGACAGAGCTAGTGCAGCCTTCCTGCAAAGGGCAGGGAAGGTGGGAGTGAGCTGGGAAGAAGGAAGCAGTGAGTTCAGTGGGACACATTGGGCAGAACTTATCAAGACAAAGATACTTTTTGGACAGGATGAGTAAAGAAAACTTTTAAATGAAACACTGTAAAAGAGCCTTTTCAGAAAGACAAGGTTGTAAGTGATGTTGCAAAATTAGTTTCCGTGACTTTGAAGAATGTATTTGAGAAAACCTTTACTGAGCTGTGAAGTAGTTTTTTTTTTCAGAGACTGTATCTTGATCTCACTCTTGTAAGAAAAGCTAAATTCCTGATTTGCTTTAAAAAATAAATTTTTTGAGGGCCCTTTCTGCTAAAAAACAGACTGAAAAAAAGGTTGGTTAAAAAAAAAAATCACTGTCTTTGCAGAGTAAAGGGGAGAGGATCAAAGCTTTGAGCTGGTCTGCTGTGAGTAAATGTGTATTAATATTCAGGTAAATTGTACACACACTGTGAGGAGGCACAGGGCAAAGGCAGCAGCACGTGTGTCCTCCTCCAGTGTTCAGTGGTCACTTCTTAGTGATCTCTGACAGCCTGGGACTTTAAATCATCCATGAGCAAAGTTGTCCTGGTGTTTTGCACTCCAGGATTATAAAGAGGTCCCAGAAAACACTCTCATGCTTTGCCAGATTCCCTAAAAACACGTGATCAAGGAGACCAGCAGAGGATCTGTTGGTAAAGACTGTAACCTGCAGTTGGGGCTGACCCACATCGTCGGTCCTAAACAAGACTCTGAATTTAACTGCTTATCTTTTGGAATTTAATGAAATTCTGAGGTCTTCCCTCACCATTTCTGACAGCCCTGAATTGTCTGGGTGACGCTTTGCTTTTGCTGAGCTTAAAATAAAATAGCTGATCAGTGGGATCCCCACTGCCTGTCTGTCTGACCAAACCCTTCTGTCATAGGCAGTAGAAAGAAATGATAAGTACTTCTTTTCTTCATAAAAGGCCAGTCTGTAGATACAGTGCAAAAATATATTGGATAGATGTTCTTAAATCACCTGGACCTTTTGTAAGTCTTTCCTTCCATGACAACACCAGAGCAAATGTTTTCATTAAGTATTCATATTTTGGAGGACATTGTACATCTTAGGAAGTTATGCATGAAACACAGGGTTTCTAAATAAGATTATTGTCTGGGGTCCTCACACAACAACAGATGTTAGAAAACTGTGATTGATACATGATAGTAGAAATCAAGTTATTGCTAATCTAGTTATTGTCCTTGCTGTTATTTTAAGATGACCACTTGCACATACATTTATTGCTAATTTTTTTAAGAGCCAGTAGAGGCTGCTTGGTGCACTCCTCGGGCAAATTTGATATGAATAGGTGTACAAAATATCTTGAAGCCTAGTGCTGGGAAACGAGTGGAAAATGGTTTCTACTATTTTTATGTAGTTATCCACATCTTAAGGCAAATACTGTGTGCATGAATGATCGTAAGTATTGCTGTGCATTGGCAGTTGTCAGCTGGGACTGCACAGCTGGAACATGTGGGAGCCAGAACCCAACTCAGGTTACTGTGGAATAGCCCTTGGGGTTGGAGAACAAGATCATGCCATGTCTGTCATGTTGAGGGGGATTGATGTACCATAATGTCATTTTCTAAAAATACAGGATTGTAATAGCTTGATGGTGGTATTCCATGTGACTTTTTCCTCCTGAAATGCTGTTAGTGGGATAAAGTTGGAACTTCACTTTGCAAATCACTATAGAGTTTCTTGTCACCAATAAACTCGGAAGGGTTTCTATTCTCTGCACATGTGAACTTGCAGTTCTTGTCAGCGTGTTTGCATCGTGGTGTGCACAGAGTGGATCATTCACCTCTCAAGATACTTGAGGCTGCAATTCCCCACTGGAAGAAAACTATCATCCCTTTTCTTCAAAAAATTAATTTTCTCTTAATTGGAACGTCCTTAATTCCCAGGCACAGTAGTGACTTAACTGTAGTACTCTTAACTTTAGAAACAATGCTTCTCTTGCTCTGCGTGGTGACCTGAAATACCATGTCCTGAGTTCTGCTTTCCATATAAAGGAACTGAGAAAAAAACACAGCCAAAAATCCCTCTGTTTGAAATGAAAACCCATGTAAAAGAACACTCTGAACCTCCTGTTTGTTGTGGCTGGGTCACAGCTGCACTAGGACTGCACAGCAGCGAGGAGGCCTGGAGAGCTGCTGTTCCATGGATTGGGAATGGCTGAGCATCCACTGCCCAAATCCTCAAGTGAGCAAGTTGAGATGGGACAGGTGGTGAGTGGAGTTCAGTGTATGTATTTGAGCTTTTGTTTTTGAAGTCAGAAACACTAATACAAACAGAAGGTCATGTGTAGAGTGAGACTAGTTCAGTACCGTCTGTGTAGGTGACTGTTCTTTGGAATCAGACACGTCTGCAAACCTAATTTACTAATTAGAAAATATCTGTACAAAGCAGTGTTTAGGCATTTTAGAGACAAAAGGACACACTGAGCAAGGCTATTTGTTTTACAGTGAAACCTTGTTCTCAAACTCAGCTTCATGAAGAGCTGACAGGGGGATCCAGTGCTGGTATAAATCATCTGTTACAGTTAGATAAATCATGGCATTTATTGTTCTAGCAGGGCAATACTGATCCTTTAACCATGTCCAATTAAGTTTTTATATTACTCTGACAGCTCCATGTATTCTGATCACTTTGTCCAATGTGTGTCAGTGCAACAGTGACACTTCTCATTGTGCTGCTCCTCACTTTTATTTTGATAAGCTTCAGAGAACAAAGTAATTGTGTGTTTCCACTGCTCAGCTATAAAATTTGTTTGTTTTATTAATGGGTTGATTTTTTTTTTAACTGGATAATTGAAGATTACTTTTAAAATAACCCAAGTAAGAGCCAGCCAGGAATCTCTTGCACATCCTATTCTAATGAGCACAGACCTGCACACTTGCAAAGTGACCATGGGCCTGTCATTCATTCCGCTGCTCCCTGTGGCTTCATTTCCTGCTAAAGAACTACTTTCATGTTTCTACTTGAAGAGTAAAACTTTTTGAAACCTTTCCTAAACTTCCACATAGATCTCTTTGCCTCCCAGCCCAGGCCTGAGTTTGTCCCGAAGCCTCTGTGTGAGTGGAAGTACAAAAGGAACGCGGGGCCTGCGAGCGCAGAAACAAAGCTGCTTTTCCTTGAAGCAAACTTGAACTTTGGATCTTTTCTCCTGTGATCTGTCATTAGAAAATGGCCTTTTCCAGATGGCAAAACAAAAGAAGTTAAGAAAACAAATGAATTAAGAAGAATTAATTGAAGCTGCCTATTACAAGTTGACATTATCCATCTGGCATTTCTGTTTATGTTTCTGCATCGGTACATTTCATTCTGATTTAATAAGTTCCTAATTTTGTGGGGAGTTTTTTTAAGATTTCGAAGTGCCTATGAGGAACAGCCCGTAGTGAAGTATTGTTCCCAGTTTAGCTGTACATTTTTTTAATCAAATCTTTTTCTTTAGTGGATAAACTCACAAGATTAGAAAAGCCTCTTGAACTCCCTCATGTTTGAGTTGGCAAATTTCCTACACACAATTATCCACACAGAGCTACTTCTAAAAGACCTTTATTAAGGCTCTACAAAGTCAAGCACTCAGGAATTAGGAAATGGCAGAACCAGGTTTGTGCACTGGTAGTTTGGCCACTCTGTGTGAGGACAGTGCAGTATCTGGTCAGTACCTGGTCAGAAAGTGAGATGAGGCTGCTCAGAAGTTGTCTAAAACTCCCAGCTTTGTGTGCCTGGCCATATAGAGGCTCTCTTAAGTATAATTAGATTTTTAAAAGTGGAACTTAAAATGTGGAACTGGGTGTAACCCACGTGCGTGTCAGGAGGGAATCCTTTGTGTTCTGTGTGTGGACACTCATTCCTGACTTGAGCTCCCGATGTGTAACTTGGAGCTGAAGCAGCAATTTTCATTTCCACATTTCACTGGGAGGCCACACACAAGTGTGATTGGAGCCAGGAATCTTTGCTTCAGTTTTGAGCCCAAAAGAGCATTTCTGTGAAGGCTGGAGACTCTGCTGCCCATCCTCCTTTCTGATCTGTTCTGCCTGAGCTGTCAAATCTCACTCCACTCCCTCCCTCAGCGCTTTGGTTCAGGCCAACTCATCCTTGTTCCTTCCCTGCTCCTTGGCAGAGAAATCCACGTTCAGCTGAGCATCTTTAACTGGCTTTCCTTCCCTGCTGCCTGCTTGTTTTCCATCTGGGTTTTTCTTCCCATCACCCTGCCAGTGTTGCTTTTCCCTGCCTGCCTGTCCCAGACTTCTGGCCCCCAGAGCACTGTGGCTGCACCTGGGCTGCCTGGCAGAGACATGGATGTCTCACTGCTCCTGGATGCCTTTTCCCATCCTGGATAACCACTCACCTTCTGCTTCCTCTGTGATCAAATTTGTGCCTCCTTCCTCTTCACTCTGTGTAGAGTTTGGAGCAATGAGTCTTGTCACCCATCTCCTTTCTGTCTCCAGCTTCTTCCTGCTGTTCCAGGGCAGTATATTTATTTATAGTATGCAACAGGCTTTTATATTTCATCTGGATTGTTTATCAAATGAAGCAGTAGCTCAATGCTGTTAATGTATCCAAAAATGTTTTGAAACTTTTTTGTGTGTTTTGTTTCAGTTTAAGAATTGTTTGGGAAATCAGCGATGCAAAGATGCATTCAGAGGTATTTTAAAGAGAGGGGCATGAGGGTGGTTAATTGGAAAAATAAGTTGCTGTTAATTGAGCTGTGAAGAGATTGTCAGGACTGTGTTTGTCTGGCAAACTTGGCTCCTGCTTTAAACTTTTGCACCTGCTAAAGAAGCAGAAAATTGGAAAGGCAGCTTGTCTGAGGAGCTCGTGGTGGTAAAGAAGGTACTGAAGGCTCAGGCTCAGTGCAGGAAGGCAGAAAATGTATTGAGAAACTGTTTGGAAGTTATTTTATTTTTCTTTGCTTTTTGGAGTTGTTAAAAAATGATTAAACTTTTGGAACGTATTCCAAAAGAAGTGAATGGAGGAGAGTTTTCTAAGACACATGTGCCTGTTACCATCAACTTCCAGCTGGTACAAACCTGCCAGCACGTGTTAGCTTGGGTTTTCTTCACAGGAACAATAAAAGGGTATTTATTTGTTTGGTAGTTGAAAAGAAGCCAGTAATCGTGATTAATGCTCGTGGTCTATGTCTTAGACCTGGTTTTTTTTAATGCAGTGTTAGACATGAAAGATGAAGTTATTTGGTTTTGTCTTGTGTATGTCAGATAAAGATAAATGAATCACAGAACTCAAGCTGGAATCCTGATTACAGTGGAGCTCAGCACAGAACCATGTGAGCTTCTAATAAATGTAATTGCTGCTTCAAAAGGGCATAGCTGAGCAAATTTCATATCAGATTTGGTAGTGGGGAAGAAATTAGATGGAAAACTGAATTAGAATTGGCAGTTTTCTAAGTGAAAGGTATTAAATGGCCAAAAACCCAATAATTTTGCAGTCGAGAGGGGGGACAGCTTTGGCTAACTGCCCATCCTGCTTCAGTGGTGAAATGAAGGGAAAAATTAGATGGAAACTAATATAAAACAAATGAGGAAAAGGGAAGCAGACAGCAATCCATTCAAAATGGGAGTTAGAAAGTGCAGAAAATGAATAAGGAAAGCACTAACCAAAGGGAAAGCAAACCATGTGGGTTGGAGTGCTCAGAGAGGGCGATGAAGAGCTGGAGTTCAGGGGAAATCTTTGCCGTAGGATAAGGACTGTTAATAGGTGCAGGGGGTAAAACCTGGTGATGATGTCAGAGGACTGGAAAGGTGATGTCCTTCCTTAGCAACGCTCAGTATTTCGAATAACAGGCAGGCCTTGAAGCCCTGGCTCAGTGTTTGTAAGGGAGGAGCCTGGGGCAGTCTCGGGGCTGCTGCTGAGGGTGGTGAGCAGGACAGGACAGCCAGTGTGAGAGCCCTGGGAAGGGATGGAAGAGGAGATGGATGTTCCTGAAGGAGTGTGATCCAAGTCCTCTCATTCTCTTTGGTTTTCAGTTCTCTTTGGGGTTAGAGTCTGCCTGGGCCCCTGCAAAGCTCCATGTTTCCTGACAATCACACGTTGCTGAAGTTCAAAGGGAACCACAGTGAAATGGGGATGCTCAGGGGGATTCTGTGGGGACCTGGCAGATTCAGTGGTTCCAGATCACTGATGAAAACATACAAAACCACTACTGATAAAATAGTAACATGGCAAAAATATCCCTACCAGGACCAGAGTGAATAACAGCTCCATGTACATTCCCAGTGCAGTCCCAGGGTAAAAGACAAATGAATACGAATATGTTCTTGTTTTAATTACTGTTAGCTGTAAGTGATTATCCTTCTGTATGTCTCAGCTGTGAGAGCTGGGAATTTTGGATGCAGTTTGGATATTTACATTTTAAAAGAGAAGCTGGGTAATTGGAATGGAATCAAAAAAAGAAGAGATGCAGAAATTACTGGTGGAGTGTGAAAATGCCTTAGAGAGGGTGAGAGAGAAAACTCAGTTGGCTGAGCTTTTCTACCAAAGTTGAGGCTGTCTTGATTACAGTGCACAAATACCTTCACAGGGAGAAAACACTGAACACTGCAGCTCTCTGAGCATAAAAAGAGCAACACAAGAATCACCGACTGGCAGTGGAAGCCAGGCAAATTCAAATTGGGAAAAGGCACAAATTCTTAAGAGAGAATAACTGTGTAATTTAGGAATGTGTCTTCAAAAACTGTGAACAGAACAATAAAAGTTATGATATTTATGCAAATAGGTCTTTCATGGCTTTTTTTTCCTTTCAGAAGTATCCTTAAGGGGGGAGGAGGGGGGAAACAGGACAAAGAGGCTCCTGATGAGGTTTCCCTAGGGAAGTTCAGTCAGAGTTGTGGAGCTGGTGCTGCTGGAGCCAGTGGTACCTGAGCTGCTGCAGGGCAGGGCAGAGCTTTCTCAAGGCCTTGTTGCTGTTGCATAAGTGTGTGATGTTGTCTTGCACCGTTTTATATCATGTTAATCCCATCCCCACCTGAAAAGGATCTGTGTGGACTTGAGCTTTTATGCCATGTGGCACCTGAACACTTCATTTGTTTCTGTGCTATGAAAAAAAAGAAGCACCTGCACACAAATCTCATTCCTGGGGGTAAGTGTTGGCCAGGAATCGCCTTCCCCCTCCTCCATCCACCCTCCAAAGGCAGCACAGAGCTGTTCCCTGTTCCTGCCATGGAGTGGGTCCTGCAGAAAACAGGTACCTTTGCTGCTGTGAGTCCCAGGAAGCTTTCCCTGGGCTGCAGGAGCGACCACTGGAGCACCAGGGTGGGAAACTGCTGAAGGAGAAGTTGTGCCACGTGTGTGGCTGACAGGAGATTGCAGCTGTGCTGCCCCAGTGCACAGCATCCTAACGGGAACATCCCAAAGGAGACACCACCTTCTCCAACATTCACTCCCTCACATTTGCCTGTGGATCTCCACGCAACAAAGCACAACCACCCTTGGACACAGGGAGGATTTGCCTGCTGAAGTAATCCCTGGAGAAGGCTCCTCCTCAGGCTGGGGAAGGAACCCAAGGCAAGGCAGCCAAGCCTGGCCCTTTTGTGTGTCATCTTAGAAGTGTAAGTGTTTATGTGCATGATTAATATTTGATCATGCCTGGAACACGTGAACATACTGACAACATTTATGTCACAACTGTATGCATTTAATAAGCATCTCATTTGAATTATTAATGTACAGGTCCCCCCAAAGTATTTTTGTGTTATAAACCCCATAATTTATCTAAGTACAAGCTGCAAGTTCGTAAATACAGCATTAAGAAGGTGGCTATTGCATAGCTGCTTTAACAAAATATCCTTTGTGGGTAAGATATATAGGCTTATTTGGAGAGGATTTAGCTGCTGGAGGAGGGCTTCTCCAAGGAAGTTATATGCTTCTTAGCTGCAGCAGACAGGGAATATAATTTTTTAGTTTGTCCTTCTTGTCAGTAGGAATCAGTTTGACCTGACTGTGCTGTCTGATCTGAGCATCTCCCCAGCCCATTGTTCACCAGAGGCAGATTTATAAAACATCTGTACAGGAAAGAGGCTGGAAGGGACACTTTGAGAGGAGAGCTGGATTAACAATTGATGTGCCAGTACACTGACTGAAAAGGAGGCAGTGAAAATACCCGGCCTGACAAGATTTGTGAGGAATCTTTTCCTTCACAGGGTGCCTGGTGAGCAGCAGTCAGGACTGCACTGGAGAGGCAGAACAACGCAGCAAGGATGCAGTGCTGCAGCCAGGGAATGCCGGAGGCTGGAGCTGTTGTGCACAGAAGCATTTTCCATTTACCATAATCTTCTCTGACGAGGGTCAGGCGTAGCAGCCGAGGTAACGCTCCGTGAGGGCTGCTCTGGGCAGCCCTGAGTGGGAGACTGCACGTTGCACCCCTGTGTGTGTGACACACGCAGGAAAAGTGCAGAAAGTATCTGTGAACTGCTGAAGGCACGTGAACTGTGCCCTTCTCAAGAACACTTGCTGACTGTTTATTGCTGACTGATTCTGCAGATTAAATTTGCATGAACAGCAAAAAGGAGTATGATGGGAGGGAACTTAACCTCAAAGAAACTCAGCAGCCGACACTTCGGATGTTTGAATTACATCGGAATCAAGCTCTTGATTAAATCTTAGCAATGTCAAAAGCTCAAAGCAGCAATTTTAATTGATGTCACTTCCCCCCCCTCCATGTTGCTGAATTATCCCTTGCAATGTGCAGCACATCCGTGTCACTACATTAAATTTGCACGCAAAGAGGGGAGATTAGGCAATAAAGCCACGGGACAAACAGTATGGAGTCAGGCATATCTTCTTGGCTTCGTTCACTACTGGGTGTTTTTAAAAAAGTGTTTCCAAATCTGAGAAAAACTGATTCCAGATGTGCTCATTTGAAGGATATAAAAATCACGCTAGCACCAAGATTTATCTGGATTCTGTGCTGTACCTGAATGGATAACTAGTCCCATCTTAAAAACAGAAGTGCTATGAACAATAAAAAGGCCACAGGCAAAGGTTTTAGTGCTTCCTTCCCATTAGCATCCTTCCTTCCCAAGTATTTTAGACTAACGTAGCTGGAGAATTCCTCTGAGGCTCCAGCACACTGAACCAGAGGGGCCTGGTAGGACGTGGGTCGCTTGTCTGGGCTGTCGGGGCTGGACCCGTCCGTGGGTCTCTCCCCGATGTACAGGAGGCTCCGCTCCCGCGTGTCCTGCTCCGTTTTGAAGAGTTCGTACTCGGTGTGGGGCAGCTTGATGCCCAAAGCCAAGCAGCCATTCGTGGCTGTTATATCCTGCTCCACCCCGGCGCTCCAGGAGCTCGCCAGCCCACAGCTTCCAGGTTCTGAGGAGTTGAGCATCATCACCGTCACCTGGTCCATCGGCGTCACCCGAGCCTGGGTGACTTTAAAAGCCAGCTCGGTGCCGCCCCGCACCTTGGAGGAGGGGATGCCTTGGGAGTAGTGCCCAGAGGCGTAGATGGTGAAGGTGGGCTGTTTGCAGAGCGGGTCTGAGTAGTGATAGTAATACCCTTCCCAGGTGTGGTTGTTCCCGTGGAATATGAAGTACCTGGTGAGGAAGAGCACGGCGGGTCGGACCTCGCAGTGGGTGCTCACCCAGCTGCCGCTGAGCTGCATGGGCAGCTGGGCTCCGGCGGGGAGGATGGGTGGGTGGTGCTCATCAGCCCTGTATATAATCCCACAGGCTGGGCAAGGGTGCACGTGGTGCTGCAGGAGACAAAAAACAACGGCTCTGTAAACTCATAAGCAAAAAAAAAAAAAAAAACCAAAACCCTTTCAGAATATTCCAAAAGCTCAAACTCCCCCGGTCCACACCAGGGTGCTGCACTGCAGGGAGCCCGGCACGAGGCATCCGAGCAGATTAAGTGAGATAAAGCGCTGCCCTGGCTCTTTGCTATTCTGGTAGCTGAAGGACAGAGGGCTGTGTCCTGCGGCTGCCCCGTGCAGGGCCGCTGAGGACAGGCCGAGGGAGGAGGGCAGGGCATGGCAGAGCTGCTGCCAGGGCAGGGAACGCTCCCCCGGGACATCCCACCACTTTTCCAGGGCAAGCTGGGTGAGGATGGGAGTGCTGGGAGGTGTCAGCTCCACCACGGCGTTTCTGCACCGGTTCAGAACAATGACACAGTGTTTTTGGCAACGGAAAAGGCTGTGAAACCTTCCCGTGGGGAGGCTCCTGTGCCTGTGCTGCACCGCGGTGACGGAGCCTCTCCAGGACAGCCAAAATCCCGTCGTGTTCTGCTTCTCCTTCACCCCATTCCTGCCCGTGCTCCCACATCCACGGCTGCGTGTGAGGACCAGGATGGGGCAGGTGGGGAGGGAGAAGGACAGAGGGCTTTCCCAGCAGCCAGAATGGGAGAAGAAAAGGACCCACTGCAGAAGGAGGCCCTGACCTTCGCTCCCCCTCCTGTGCTGCCTGCAGAGCTCTGAGTCAAACCAGCCCTGCCCCTGATCCGCTGCCAGCAGGGGTTTTTTGTAGCCTGGAATTTTTTCTTATACTCCATATATCACAACTGATTTATTTTTAAATAAGCAGGGTTTGAACATTATATAATTTTCTAGAACACGAGCTAATCTTTACTGAACTGTCATAGGCAAGAAGGTTAAATAACTCAGTAGTTAACTGTAGGGTGGGTAATTTACATGCAAGTTGATTGGAGTCTACTGTAATTTAGTCATTTTCAGCTTGCTTTACTGCTACTGTCACGTTAATGAGTGCTGACAGTACACAGTACATTATGGCTAAATAATCCCAGAAGTTGGCAAATATATATGCTCTCCTTAGGCAGGAAATTCTTTGATAATGAAAGGTAATTTGGGGAGAATGGGTTTCTTTAAAACAGATATAAATTTAAGGGAAAAAGAGTGGTATTTTCGTAAAGAGAGTTAAAAAATAATTCCTAACATAGCTGTGTAACTCACCAGCACAGGCAAATGGATGTCAGTTCAGAGAAAATAAAAAGAAGTAAAAATTCTGTGCCCAATAAAATTATCACTACAGACATGGAGCCAAAAATCTTACTTGCTTAAACCAGTCGTGTGAAGTTATTTCTAATATATGGCAGCTTCTAATTATCGCCAAGTGGTGACATCATGTGTGGGTCCATTGGAGAGCTGTTGCCTATTAATTACAGGGCTACTTTCAGAGAGTGAATTTCAGTATCTTTAGGTTTGGTTTTAAATTAACTTTTAAAAGTGTTTATGTTTACCATCTGGTTTTGCTCATATATATGGTTTTGGCCCGAGATAACACAAGTTTAACCAGTTTGAGAATGTTGCTTTTGAGAGGGAGAGGGGTGTTGCTCTGTGTTTTTCAGAGTTCAGTTGGTGCAGTTCAGGGAAATGTTGGGGAAATGTTGCCCCAAAATAGTTTTTTCCCCAGTTATTTCCATTCTATCTGGTAAAGTTCAGAGAGGGTTTTTTCATCCTGTCTCACTGCTCAATCATTTCTGAATTGATCAGTTGTGATTCAGGTTGAAAGGTGCTTTCCTGGGAATAAACTGACCTGCTGTAAAATATAAAATAAAATAGAATAAAAGGCCAGCAAGTCTCCTGCTCAGTTTTACGTACATCAGAACGGAAGTTTGATTTCTGTGTAATAACATAATTGTATTGGGGGCAACTGCCTCTGCTAATGGTGTTACACCAAGGACTGATGAGTTACTGGCAGATGGTGCTGCCTCGCTCCTCTCCCCCTGAGCACCCCCCAAGGAGGGAAGGAGAGGGCAGGAAGATGAAGGACAGAGCAGGCAGCTCTAACCAAGTGCAGCCCGAAGCCTCCATGGATTTCAGTGCGGCAAAATAGGAAACAGCATTTCCTAGGAAAACATGGAGCCAAAGCAAGGCTGTTAACTCCAGGCCCACGCCAATGCAGGCTCATTTCCCATGTTGGTTTTGCTGAGCTTTCACCCACCCCAGTCCCACTCTGTCAGGAAGGGAGAGGGTGAACCCCACGTGCTGCAGAGCACCCGGGAACCCGCACCAGCAGCCCCACACTGCCTCACCCTCGTGTCCTTAGGACAGGGGGGCAAAGTGCAGCAGGCACTACTTAAACAGCAAGGAAATAAATACTGGCAAAGCCTGTGACCCGGTGAGGGGACCGTGTAAAGGCCTCATCCTTACCACGGCGCTCTGCAGGGGTCGCTGGTAACCGGTGGGGCGGTAGTGGAGCCTCTCCACCCAGTCCGTGTGGATGTCCCCCAGGTACAGCTCCTCCACCAGCTGGCTCCCGCTCTGCCCCGGCTGCAGCAAGGGCTGGTAGTGCTTCTCCACCCGCACCAGGCTCAGCTCGTGCATGGCAAAGCCCAGGGCGGCCGTGCAGTCGCGCTCCGTCTTGGCGCTCAGCAGTTCGTAGAGGGCTCCGGGGGCCCAGGAGCGCCCCGGGGGCAGGAACCCCCCGCAGCCCTGCCCGGAGGTCTGGTTGATCCAGGAGGCCACCTCCCGCATGGCCCTCTGGCTGTGGAACACGATGCCGACCTTGTGCAGGTGGTAGTCGGCCTCGGTGGCACCGCGGGTGATCCAGGAGGCCTGGCGGAGCCGCAGCTTGCCCTTGATGACCAGCGTGTAGGAGGGGTCGCGGCACGAGGGGTCCCAGTAGTAGAACTGGAAGGCCTTGAAGAGCCGGTTGGCGTAGAACAGGTAGGAGCGGGTGAGGAACTCGGGCCCCGGCCGCACCTCACACCTGCGGGAAAGGCCGTCCTGAGCCGTCGGGGTGTGCGGGGTGAGATCCCTCCCCGGGCCGTGGGGGACAGGGGACAGCACAGGGGCGGGAGCAGCACCGTGGGCAAGAGCCTCCCACACCTGGTAGCTGCTCTTGGGTGATTTTAATGGGCATCTGCTACCAAAATGTGAGTGCTGGATAAAGGATCTGTCTCGGGCTGGGGCAGGAGGCCTGGCAGGGGCTGGGGGCGCATTCCCGGGGATGCCTTCCCAGGAGAACTGGGTGCCCTCCCAGGGCTTTAGGGTCACCTTTCCAGGGGGGTTAGGGGGATGCCTTGCTGGGGTCTGGAGACGCGTTCTCAGGGTTTGGTGGTGCTTTACCCGGGGCTTTAGGGACGCGTTTCCAGTGGTCAGGGGCGTATTGCCAGGGTCTGGGGGCGCGTTCCTGGGGTTCCAGGGGTGCCTTCCCAGGGTTGGGGAGTGCCTGCCCGGGGTCCGGGGGTGCCTTACCCGGTGGAGACCCATCGGCCCTCCAGGCGGGGCGGCAGCCGCGCTGCGATCCTGGCGCCGTCCTGCAGGTGGCGGAGCTGCTGCCGGCACCGCGGCTCCCAGCGCAGGGGCGGCTCCGCGGCCGCGCAGGCTGCGATGGACGGGGACAGGGACAGGGACAGGGACAGGGAAAGCGGAAAAGGGAGCGGAGTCAGCACTGCGGGGCCGGCACCGACCGCCGAGGGCCCCGAGCGGCCGGAGAACACACCCCCAGACGGGTGAACTCTCAGCCCTTAGCTGAGGACACAGGTTTTTCTGTTTCGCTCAGGTTTTCCCACTTGAGTTTCATCTGAATCCAACTGTTTTTCAGATGAAACCTTCAAATAAAACCGAGCGCTCTTTGTTCATGTTCTCTTTCTCTCTCTCTCCCTCCCGGGCTATTGTTGAGGCAGTGAGTGGAACATGGAATTACAGCATGGGAACATTGGCCTCGCCTGTCGCCCGCCATAAGGACAGTAATTCTGTCACTTACCTCATTTCCCATAACAACGGATGTTATTGGCTTAGGGAATGTGTGAACACTCAGCTAAATCCTGAAGACCTTTGCATGCACACACACACATGTACATATATTCCTATATATTATTCACTCTACTTAAGCTAACCTCTCTGGCGCTCACCGTGGGCTTGCTTCACTAAGAAATTTGGGATTTACCTCTTCATAACACCACGGAATGAGCTCTCAGGGAAGCTCCTCCTGACACCCCACCAATTCTCTGCTGCCCTATAACTGCCCTGTCTGGCAGAGCCCAGTCCCTGGTCCCGGTGGTGCTCAGCCCAGCTGGGGGTTTATGAGCCCAGACAGGGTTTGCTTGCTCCAGCTGTACTTTGCAATTTACCCAGGAGTGTGCTGGACATTTTCAAGCCAGCCTTTATTCACTCCATACCAATGTTAGGACACAGGTTGATTTCCAGCCTGCCTATCAACTGGAACAAAAGATCCAACATCTATATTCCCTTCCCACAGAATGACAATGTGAAATGTTTGCACACCCTGTGCCTCGGTCCAGGAGCTCAAGACAGAGTAACAACTGCTCATCTTAGTCCCTGTGTGCCACATATGTACCTTGATATATAACCTCAACCATCCTGTGATCCTTACAGGGAGATTTGCCTAAACCAGACGTTTCACTGGGAAGAGAAACCCCAAACCATCTGACTGCATGTGGGAGAAGGGACAGGTGAGATCATGCAGGGCTTGGAGAGTACAATCACCTTCCTAACAAGAAGTGTTTGTGGATGAACCTGGCACACACAGATCTGCTGCAAACCATGGGCAAACTACGAGCTGTTGAGCAATGTCAGCAGAATTCCCTGGCTCACGAGCTCCGGATGGAACACAAATATAAACAGGGTGAGAATCACAGCTGGGATCTGCCAGGGAGGTTCCCCAGATCTCCATAGCCAGTTTATTCTGAGACAGGAGTTTCTCATCCCTGGCATCAACATATCCTCCACACAGGGTTAAATGCCTGTTACAGATCTCCCACATCCAAGTTTGTCACAAACAAAGCCCCAGACCAAGTCAAGTGGGAATTTGGTAATTAAACTGCTGTTCAAGTCAGGATGTGTGACAAAGCAGAGGGATTCCCACTCAAACAGTATTTTGTTATCAATCTAGTAACACATAATTGTCTGATGGACAAATTCAGTCACTCCACTGTGCCACCACCATATGCAGAGGTTTTACATGTCACAGACTCACAATTCTATAGTTCTTACTGTCTTTAAGGGCTGGACATGGAGAGCGGGCACATCCAACTCCTTCACAGTTGCTTGCACTAGTGCTTCCTAAGATGCAGTTCTTGTGAGTCTTCATATGAAAATAGGAAAATATTGGATGACAAGAGCCATTGCTATTAGTTAAACCTTTAGTTTGGCAGCTGCAGCGTGTGTGAGGCTGCCCCATGAGTGCCAATTTAGTAGAGCCATTAGGAGCTGGGCATCTCCATCCTCATCCCAGTTCTGCCAGGACTTTGCTCTGTGATCCCGTGTGCTCCCTACTCCCAGGGCTCTTTTTTCACTCGTGTGCAGGATGTGCCAAGTTTCATCTGACTGCCCTGAGAGGCCCAATTACTGGCAAAGCTTTTGGAGAGCCATCAGATCAAGGGCAGTCCAAAACTGAACCACACTTCAAACAAACATGAAATTATTATCCTAGAGAATCCAATAAACTGAAATAACTATATTTGTATTAGAGGCAATGGACATAAGGGTCAGATTTGCTCTTGCCCATAACCACAGAATGACCCCAGAGGTGTCAGTGCAATATATAGCTACATAGTGTATAGCTATAAAATATACACAATATAACCCCTTTTTCAACTCTCTAACTGTGCTCTGTGTATGTTTATTGCAGCAGAAGCTTCAATATCTGACTGAACCCTTAGTGCTACTTTTGGCAGAAGCACTAAAAGTCTGCATTGTTTGGGAGCACAGACACTTTGGCAGTGCAGTCACTGCATTTTGACACATTCAATAGAAAAGGGAATTTTTATAATCTGGATCAAACTCCATGGGGAAAGAAAAAAAAAAGGAAAAAAAGCCTCCAGAATGTAAATATTTGACATGATGGGAATTCCTAGGGATTTTGTCTTAATTGTACACAAGACTCCAAGCTGGATGCATCCTCAAACCAAAACCTATTGGCTTGTGTCCAAATCTTGTGCCTGCTTTTTTCTCTGTTACTCCAGCCCAGCCCCACAAGATCCAAACATCCTTTCAAGCTGGAAAATTTCAGTTCCAGCCCTAAAATCTGTAGTTAGGGCACATCTCTATTCCAAGAGCAGCATAAAGTGGCTGTCACTCATATGTCACTCTGTTACTCAGCCCCTGGTGAAGCACATCAGAGCAGCTCCTCTGTCTTAAGAGAGACACAAATTAACTGCTCTATAGAGTTCTTGGGCAGGAGGAAGGAATTATTCACAATTCATCTTTGAGACAAAAATACTCATTCATAGGAAAATCTAAAAAACTCCCCGGCTGTGATCTCTTCCCCTCACTCTTATCCCGTCTGTCTGTATCGATTAACCACAAGCGTTTCCAGAGAGCTCCTCAGCACAGAAACTAGACAAAACAGGGTCTTTTTCCAGCTTTCTGGTGCGTGCTGCATCCCAAGGACCGGCCCAAAGTCTCTGAGCAAGGGGGCTGCACAAACACTCCAGCAACCAGGAATGGCAGGACCTGGAACGGCCGCTCATCCCTGCGATCGGCACAGACTGGGTCGAGCCTTGGGACAGCACAGTGGCAAATGCTGACCAGCTACTCCAGTGCTCATTTGTACAGGACCCACAGCATCAAATGATGGAAAGACAGAAGTGGAAATTCCCCGCAAAATAAATTTTGGTGAAGCTAGGATGAAAGATCCCAAGCCTGGGAATGAGAGCCTGCCAGTGGGGTTGTGCTACACAAGGGCTGTGTGCTCCAGATTGAGACCCACTTCTCACTTTCAAAGGAAATGAAACATCAACCAAGAGAGAAATACTGCAATATTCCTTGTTGGAAACAAATCTTGTTTGTGTTCCTCCAAGCAGATTGACTTTGGAAAAAAGCGAAGTTGAGTCACACATCTGTTTCTTCATAAATGGAGGAGAAAATGCATATATTACAGTTTGCACCAAATTAGTTACTGTGGATCAGCTCTTCTCCAGAGCTAGATTGCTAAATCTGTTGCATGTTATTGCCTCCTATGACCAGAATTTATTATTCCCATTTATAATTCTAATGTTTCAGTTAGCCACCCATTCACAGGGATAAGATCAGGGCCTGAAGTCATGGAGCATTACACATTTCTTCATTTAGAGATGACATAAAACCTTTGATATTTTCTGAGGAATGTTCAGATTGGAAAGAAATGGACGATAAGGAACATATCAATATGTTCTGCATAAGCGAATTATACTTTTCCACACAGACTTCACTAACAGAGCAAAACAGTGTTTCTTTAGCATTTTTCTCTCCTGAGAGCACGTAGAGTGGATTTTGGGTTAGCCACTAAAGGAATAAGCATTCTTTTAAAAGCAAACAAAATGGTTGTATTTAGCAAATCAATTTTTCTTGCATTTGTGTGCAGATCAAGTTAGTGGTGCTTTTAATTCATTCAGAATAAGGCATTCCCAAGAGAACAGCTGTGTGGAATGAGATACATTTTATATTATGATATAAAGTTATAAAACTTAAATAACACCCACTGGGGGTGGAAAGCTGTATCACAGCAGAACCTTGCATTTTGCCTATCTGCAAACTGAACCCAGTTCAGGAGAGGACTTAAGCACATGCTTAAGTCTAATTGGTTTCAGTGAAACTTAAGCATATGCTTGAAATTAAGCCAGTACGTGAGCATTTTTCCTGATTAGTAATGCCTCCCTGAACTGGAGCCAGAATGTGGTCAAGTGGTTGAGGGAGGATGCCAGTGCTTTCACTGGAGTACTGTTTGGCTTCTGGAAAAGTATTTCTATTATTCATCCTTTCTCTCATTTGTCTGTAAAAAGGGTATATTCACATATAGCTGTTTCACCAGTCTGGTGCTCAGTTCATGCTATTTATAAGATGCTTTAAATTCACTGGATGTTTCTCAGTTCTGCTTTCAGGGCTGGCACAGTAACTGTGCTGTATGGGAACTATCATTGCAGAGCATCACCTTGGGTTTCCTGTGCACAGCAGAGCATAATCATGTACGAAATTCTGCAGATCCTCGGAGGAAACTCGGCCGACTCAAAATCCCAAGTAGCTCAGGATTTTAGAGAAGTTTTCAAAACATACTTTCACCACATACTTGTAGCACAATAGCAAATGGGCTCAGACATCATAGTCTATGGCTTCAGCCTAGCTTTGTTCTGAGGCTGTGACCGTTGTCTGATTTGTCTCATGTCCACAGTTAAAATAGTGAAGGACTTGTGGTGAGTTGCCTGGAGGGTTTTAAGGCACTAGAGAAGTAAATATTTTGCTCTTGGAAACATGGAATCGTGTGTTTCTCTTGTAAGTGTCGTGTCCAGCAATAGATGACAAGACAGATGGGATTTGTGGTAGGGTAGTGGAGGAAAGAGAAATACCTCAAAGATCTTCTTCAGTATAAACTACATTTGAATAAAATGGCTTCTTAAAACTGCCCTCTCTGGCTCTTTACACAAAAAAAACCCAGGCCTAACTCTGTGAATGAAATTCAAGAGCTTGATCCCAGTTTCACTGGAGTGGGTAAACAGGAAAGATCCCGTGACTGTACCAACACAGCATCAGCAGCTTATTTAGAAGCTGCCCATCCCCACAGACTGATAGTAAACACTCCATTCGGAGAAAGAAGGGATACCAAGGAGAAATGGGATAGGGAATATCATGGAATTATTTGAGTTGGAAGGTACCTTACAGATCATGATATTCCCAAATGTGGTGAACTAAGCAAGACATGTAAGAGCTGGCATAGAGGACACATGATGACAAATGAAAGCACGAGGGGCGGATGCGAGTCCATCTTCCCAAGAGATCTACAATTCATGGTAACCAAAACACCACCATCTTCAGCTACACAGAGATCTACTCACAACATGCTGTCCTGACAGATGCAGGAGCCATTTCACTTCATGTTCCTCCCAGAAGATGTTCTGCAGATTTGGAAAGATGGGGGTCTCTGTTTTTTCCACAGCTAAATTGATCAGTGCCAAAAGACTGGAGAACAGCTGAGCGATTCCATCCAGCCTTACTGAGAAAAATAAATGGGTTCAGCCTACACTAACATACCTTGGCTTGTGTTAAACTTTGATTGGTATTGCCACATAAGTTTGGCACAGGCAAATATATAACCAAAACCCAAAAGAAAATGAAGGAAAGAAGGGTGATGCTAGAGCTTTTTTCTTTGAAAACTGCTGAAAGTTTGAATTTCAACTTGGTGAGATGGGTGAGACCATAGCGAGATGACCTCAAACCCCTGGGTACCTGAACAGTGAGAACACATGAAGGAAAGCATTTGTTTGCAAAACCAAAGCAAGCAAACTCAGTCCAAGGCTGAACAATACCCGGGGGGTACTATCACAGCTCAATTAAATTGTTAGAATTGTGGAATTCACATTCTGACCAAATGGATATATTACATCTATCTTCCTTAATTTAGATGAGTTAGAAACTCATTAGAAGAAACAGTACACGGATGTGGAATTAATGCCACACTGACATTTCGAATGCATAGAGCACCCATGCAGGTTTTGGCAACCCCCTCACACCCCTGCCCAGACACTTTATTAGTGGCTATCGTGGCCATTTGTAATAGTGATGGCTAAGCATTTTTTTCTCCTGGAGTGCTTTGAAGAACGGAACAAGTAATCAGCCATGGCTTGGCTATAAAATGTCAACCTCATTTCAAACGTCTAAATCACTCACATGGACCATGAGCGCAGAGAGGACCACCCACCACATAATATTAACATAAATACAGCATTTACCCAAAGCAACTGGAACTGGAGGGAGTTGAGAGTAGAACAACAAAAAATGGTGAGGGGGTGGGAGGGATTGGGTTACGAAGCAAGATTAAAAGAGCAGAGCACATGTAGCCTGGCTGAGCTAGATGGACATGATAACAGCCTATAAATATTCACAAAGCACAAACACCAAGGAAGGGAAGGAATTTCTTGCAGCGAATAAAGAGATTCTGTTGGGAGTGAATGAAGAGAGGAAAAACATGTGGCTTGTATGTGGGGTGAACTTCTCGAGGCACAGTATTGTAGGCAGGGCAAGTCCACTTGCTTGGCAGGATTTTGAGGGATTGAGCAAAGCATGAGTTCAGCGGGGAAGAACCCGCTCTTGGCAGGGAGTTGGTGGGATAATCTGAGTGGCCTTTCAGTCTCCCACTGCCATGGAGCCATCCCAGCTCCCCTCTCCCACGGGAGACAGCTGCTCTCCTGTGTGAGCACATTGTTCGCTGTCCTGCTCATCAAAATCACTGCCTGGCTCCTCTGGGACTAGAAATGAGGCATTTAGGTGTGCAGAGACAGAAGCAACTGCAATAGGTACTAAACTGCTGGACACAGCTGAGAATCCCAGCAGGTCCCTGCAATGTCAAGTGCTCACCGTTGAAAATCTAAATCCAGGAAATGAGGTTATAAACCCACTAAAGCAGGAAGGATCCTTTTGTTCTCTCCTTATTTAACACCTAACACAACAGGACTCTCGGCGCTGCTGCAAGGATACTGTTTACAGTAATAAAACCAGGATCTAATAGGATCTAATAGGCTGAGGCTACTTGGCTCCTGAGAAGCCAAGGATGAGAAGGGCATTCCAAAGCAGTCATAGCAGAGATACCCTCAGGAACAAAAAGCTCTGCAGAAAGGTGGTAAACTGATCCAGAGCCCACACCAGAAACACACACACATGTTTAACTTAGAGTCACAAGTGACCACAGAAAAAGGTTACTTGTTCAGCTGAAGCACAGAATTAAAGTTACTCCTAACATGTGTTTTGGGGTCTGGGTGTGGTTTCTAGATAGCCTGAAATTTCAGTCTACTGTTTTGCCTGTCAGCATTAGCCAAGTCTTGATGTGTTCCAGTTCTCCTAAACTCTGCCGACAGATGCTGAAATCAAAGTTGACATTCAACCTACGCGCTGCATAATCTAATAACGGCACTCGTGCTACTCAAAGCTAACAAAACCTAGGAGCTTTTCTGCAGCAAAACTTTCCTGTCATTTTTGGTTTTATCTCTCTTTTCCAGGCAGTCTAACTGGGAAAAATGATTTTTATTTTCTCCGAAAAGCTTTAAAAATAACATGTCATTGTGTTTTTGTATCACCAGGGGAGATCCAAGCTGTAACCTGCCATGTCCAGCACTTGTGGATTTAGTAAGAGTGTGAACAAGGTGAATCCAATTGTCTCAGTGGGGAGCTTGGTGTATACATTGATCCCAGAGTGCGGGGTGAAAACCTGCTTCCAAAGACCTCAGTCTTTGAGTTAGACAAGGCCAAAATGTCACACATTTGTCAGTGTTTCTTATTAACCCGGGAGAAACCGTGGGGGACTTTTTCAGTGCTTGACTAAATGGGTACACTCAAGTTTAAAACATTATTTTAAAATCTAAACTGTAGCAAATCTCTTCAAACACTCGGTGGTGAGACTCCTCCTGCTGATTTATGTCCCATCACACCAGCTGTAAGTCAAGAGCTGTTGTTACACTGATCCAACTGTCTATCTAACAGTGCCACAGGAGCTGAGCTTCTCTGCTGCACTCTCAGTTTCAATTGAATTCAAACTGTGATGATTTAATAAGCTATTCAGTAAAAATTAGAAAACATCAATATGAGAGACACGATTATCACACCATCACCCTGCTAAAACTCAAAAATAATGATGGATTTCAACCCTCTTATCACTTCACCCTCTGGAGCTTTGGCATTTCAAACAGACATCAGACAGAGAAAAAGAACTTGTCTAATTTTGCATTTTAGAGCATGAGACCTTTTAACTCCTTAAAGAAAAATACCCCCCAGATTGCAGATTACTAACCCCTCAGATCTTACACAACTTAAGATGGGAAGAGAAGGAGCTGTTCTATGAATCATATTTTCAGTTTCTGGCAGCAGTCTTAGCCTACAGAAGAAGGGTTACACATTGAAATTCTCACGTTCTCACTGTCACTTTCTTGGGATTATTATATCTGAGATACAACATCGTAAAAATCAGGAAGTTTCTCTTCTTTCACACCTTTATCTTCCTCAGCAAATGTGAGAAAACCAAAGCACTTGTGTAAGAGCATTGTATAGGTGCTTCCTAATTGTGAGGTTGATTTTAGCAGTGATTGTATCTCATCCATGAAAGCATTGTCTTTATGGATGACATATGCTGTGTTGTGGGGAAACACAGGATCCCATTGAAAGCAAAATCTCTTTCCAAACTTTGTTCTGCCAGATGCAGCCTCCCCTAGCATTGGATTGCAGCTTTGGTTTTCTTCACAGCAATTTCTGGCTTTTGAAAATCTCCTTACTCAACAATTTGTGCTTGTGGGGAAAATATAGAAACCACACGATATTTTTTTCACTTGTGCTTTTTTTTTTTACTTCTCAGCCCTGTTTTTATCTATATCCATATACTTTGAAACGTGGCTAACCTATAATTATTGGAAGAACAAATAGAGTCATATCACACAATCTGGCATGACACGCTAGTTGTTGATTTTTTTTGGCCAGCTTGAGAAATGAAGAAGAAAAACCGCCAACTTGGTAAAAATAAATTAGCTAAGTAAATATTACCCAAATAAACATTTGAACCAAAGACAATGACGTTGGTTTAATAGTAACTACAGATTTATGCATGAGTAAATACACACATCTCTATATTGAATGTAGTACTATCACTTCTGGGGTTCTCTTGTTAATCTCATAACTGAATGCAACTGGTGATCTTACCTCAACACTGTCATTTCCAAACTTAAAAATAAACATTGGAAGCAAGAATAGATCTTTTATGTTAAAACCGTGCTGGAGAAGCTACACATGAAAAATATCAGCGTGGTGTTATTGGAATGTAAAGACTTTAATGAAAGCTTAGGTAAAATTCAGCAGGTCTCTGGGGACATTTCCAGGAATGAGTGATTCTTTTCTGGAGGAGACTCCAAAATCAGATCCAGTTACCTAACTAAAGTGCCTTTACAACTGATTATGCACTGGTGTCATGCTCATGCTGATTTTCAGCTTTATGCAAAATGCAGAATGCCAGTCTTGCTCACAGTGAAGTCACTGGCAAACCTTGCTTTGATTTTAATGAGTTCTGGGTCTGACTTAGCTCTTTAAATAGTTGTCTTAAGGTCCAGTTTCTGTTCTTACCGAAATCATTGGAAATTCTCTCACTGATATCAGACACAAGAAGCAGAGGGTTTAAGTTAGACTGAACTAAAAGAAATTGTATGGGAATTGAAGAAAGTATTCTAATTAGACTTTGGTGACTAATCTTACATAGTGCAGTATAACAGAGCAGAGTAACTTGAACTAATAAAATACACAGAGAATACACATTTCTCAACCTGTTAAGCCTTATCTTTGTGAACAACACATGGCAAGACCCTGCAAAAGGAGAACAGAAAAGTTACCCTACAGAAGTGCCATGCTCAGAGATTTCTTCCTCTGGTTTGGTCCTTTCCACTTCATGCAAGTAACATCCAATAGCTGTCACTACATGATTGTTTTGCAATGACCATTAAACTAAGCCCTGAGTTGGAGAGGCAGGTCAGTATGATATTTTGCTGCCCAAAGCCTCAGAGGAGTGAACTAAGTGGTAGAAAGGAAGCTAGCAGGAACCCAGGTGCCCGGATTTCCAGTGTCCAGACTGCACAGGGTCCTCAGGGACATCATCCCACCCTTCCTTTCACCTGCCCCTTCTGTTCAGGGATACTGAGTTCTGCTTTGCATTTCTTAGGAAAATACTGCCTGAGGATGGAGGAGCCTCCCTCAGGCTCTGCTCCTTGTTGTAAACAGAAATAATTTTGTGTTTTTTTCACAGCACAGTTGCCTTTGTTCTCCCATATGGTCTCTTAAGCCAGAACCTTTTCTTCTGAAACGGGTCCAAGAACTGTGGGGTTGAAAGATGCCTTTTTGAAAGGGAGCCACAAAGATGCAGCCTGTGCCGCTCCGAGGGTCTGTCTGCACAGCTGGGGCTCAGTGTCATGTCCCTGGAACAGGAGACTACTTATGAGGTTGTCCCTTGCCGGGGCAGGTGCTGGGTCCTCCTGGGGATAATACCGAACTCTAAGTGAGAATCACCCCTGAGCCCTTCCTGCAGCTAAACTCCGCTCACCGCGCACCGCGCTCCGGATCGGAGCAAGCTGCGGCGGCAGAGGGGATGCCCGGCAGAGTTTCTGGGGAGGGGGCAGTGACCCCCACCACTTTGGAAGCCCCAGCCCAGCACCGCCCTGGGCAGCTCAGCACCGTCCCGCCAGCCCTTCTGGCATCCCCGCCCGGCGCTCACTCAGAGGGGGGCACGGGAAGGGTCAGTCCCCCCTCCCGGTCCCACAGCTCGGGGGCAGCATCCCTGGGCGCCGGGGGCCCTCCGGGGCGCTCCCCGCCCGTCCCCTCCTCCGGCAGCGGGCGGTGGGAGCCGCGGGGCAGCGCGGGGGTCGCTCCGGACCACTCCCGGCTCCTCCGCGGGTGCGCACGGCGGGGACACCCTGCCCGGGCCGGGCGGGCACCGGGGGCGAGCCGGGCAGGGACCGAGCGAGCTGGGCCCTGTCCCAGCACCAGGTGCCTCTTGCCCGGGCGAGGACACTCCGGGAGCCCCGTCCCAGCGCCGGCCCCACCGAGACCCGCCCTGCGACTTCCCTGCGCCCTCCGGGCAGTCCACTTGCCCCCTCCTCGCCCCCTCCTCGCACGCTTCTTGCAGCCCTCTCGCACCGTCCCTTTGCCGTTTCTTTGCATCCTCTTTGCACTCCCCTTGCAGTTTTCCTGCATCCTCCTTCCCGGTCCGCCGCGCTCTCCTCGCACCCTCCTCTCACACTCCTTGCACGCTGTTCCTCTGCGCTCCCCACACCGTCCCCTTGCACCCTAATTTCCTGCACACCCCCAGCACTCTCCTGCCCCTTCGCAGCACCCGGGTGGGCGAGGGAGGTGCCGGGGAGCACTCGGAGGGGACGACCCCGGCTCCGCCACCCTCCTGCCGCCCCGGGACGGCACCGGCGGCCGGTGGCACCTACCTACGAGCAGCCCCGCGAGCCACCAGCACCGGACCATGGTGCCCGCTGTGTTCCCTGGCCAGAGGTGCCCGCGGAGCTCAGCGGGGCGCGGGGCCCGGCGGTGCAGCCATGGGCCGCCTCCGGCGCTCCGGTGCCCGCGGCGGCGGCACCGCGTCTCCAGCCCGCAGGCGTCCTGCTCAGCCCGAGCCTCGCGGAGGGAGAAAGGGGGAAAAAGAAAAAAAAAAAAAAAAGTATATATTTTAAAATAAATTAAAAAAAAAAAAAAAACTAAACCCCGCAGCCCACCCCGCCTTCGCCGCCGCGCAGCGCGTCCCCCCGGCTGCTGATGGCTTTAATGGAGCTTGGCAGCCACAGGTTCCCGCTGCCAGAAGAGGTGGAGACTCGGCCGCCTGCGCCCCACATGCGGCCGCGCACCGCACACGCGGGGGAGGAGGAGGAGGAGGAGAGGAAAAGGAGGAGGAGGAGAAGGGCAGCCCCGGCCCGGCACCGCAGACCGCGGACGGGCACCCCAGAGCAGAGCCCGCACCCCCCAGGAGAGCCCGCAGCCCCGAGCAGAGCCCGCAGCCCCGAGCAGAGCCCGCACCCCCGCCGCCGGACCGGCGCTTCTCCCTCAGGGACCCCACCCGCGGCTGAGGGACTACCCCGGCACCCCGAGGTCTTGGAGACAGCTGTGGGGCTCGGGCCAGCTCTTCCTTGTGCGACGCCATGAGGGGATCATTCCCACATCCCCACACCATAAGGGGATCATCCCCCCATCCCCACCCCATGAGGAGATAATTCTCACATCCCCACACCATGAGGGGATCATCTCCACATCCCCATGGCCTGGCTCTTCTGCCCACTGTGGCCAGGGCTCCCTCAAATCCTCCTTCATCTCCAGCCTCGGCTACCAGAGCTGTCAAAAGGATGGGGCTAAATCCCCTAAAAATCCTCTCAATATTTCACATGGAAAAAGTCTGGGATCCTTTGGAGGCGACTCTGAATGCCCACCTCAGGCAGTGCTCACCCATGCCATCCATTCCCCTTCCATTCCCCAAACCAGGCCCATGGGACAGAGCTGTGGCCGATAAAGGGCTCAGAACTGGCTCTCAGCACGAAGTGAAGCACAAACCTAAACTCAGATGTGTCTGGGACAAAACACTTCTTCTCTTCTGTGTTGTGACTAGCAACAAACCAGCCTGTTCACTCCTCTTGAGCACGTTCAACAACGTGTGTCCCACAGTGTGAGGGCTCAGCTGCCTCTGGAAGCAGCAAGGGAAGAGGCCGAGCTGCCACAGCCCTGCCAGGCCAACCCCCATGCCGATGCTGGCACTAAGGGATGGAGTTTAATGCATTTTTCCAAGCTTAAAAACTAGGTTCACTTTTTACAAGTGGGGCAAAGAAATCGAATCACATGTGTGCCCCCAGCACAAGCCCTGCACACTCACTTTTCCTGGTGAAGCTGGGGGTTTCACTGAATTAAAGGAGACTTTAGGCAAAAAAAGAAGCTTGTCTCCAAGTTCATGGCAGTAATCCTGCTGATTGCAGTGGGGAGAAGTTAAGGCCCAATTCCATAGTCCCATATTTGCTGAGCAGGGCCTTCAGAGAGCTGGGGTGAGGTCTCAGTGCAGGGGGTTTAATGACTTTGTCAAAATGAATGCATAACATCTTTAATGCGAAGTGGGACAAACTTATCTGTCATGGGTGCATAAAGAATTAAATTTTAACGATACTTGCCAAGATAAAAAATAACAAAGTTCATTTGTAATGCAGGCACTCCTTTTTCTAGCTGATTTTTTTATCTCTTTTTGATTCTCAAATTCCCCAAACCAGTCATTTTCTGTAAATGTCCAAACCACTGCGGTTTTATTATATTTACAAATTCATAAATTATCAAATGCACAGGCAAAAAAAGTTGTCCTTTATAATGAAGCTAGAGAGAAAGGAGTAATTTCCCAAGAAATTTCCTTTACAAAGCAAGACTTACTCTTTTCAGGTGTAGCCAACTTAAAATGAGAAAAATGATGGAACAGGTAATCTTCTACCACTAACAAACTTCTTTTTTGGCTATACACCTCTTGTATGACACTTCCAGCCTCTAATGATAATCTCCTTCATTTCTTTTGGAATATCTGTTCGAGGGGAGGAATAAAACCAAAGCAGAGTAGTTTTTACACAGGTGTTTGGAAATTTTATTAATCATATCTAAACTATCAGGAGCTTTTATCCCATATCAGACTCCCAGGGCACAGTGATAGATTTCATTCCTATGGCCTCTTTCATCCCTGCAGCTCCCAAGGGAGTTCTCAAAGCAACCAAGTCATGAGCACTTTTTCAGGGAGGAAGAATTCCTCCTGCCACCACCGTGCTGCAGAGCTGCCTGAGTGCAGAGACACAGCTGTTCCTCTGCCGAGGATGAGAAGAGTGCCACAGCCTGTCAGAAATTCCGGGAGGATTTAGACAGGCGATCGACTCTTCCAACCTGGAAGCCTGCCAGGACATCAGGCTTAAATTCTCAGCTCGTGTCAAAATTGCTGGGTAATCTTCGTCTCCTGCGGAGGACCAGCAATCAAAAAATGCCTATAATTTTTATTATCAAATAATTACAGGCTACCTGCTGGGCAAAGCACGTGGAGGGAGACAAATGACTGCAAATGGCCTGTAATTCCAGCAGAAATATGTGGCCTGATTTATGCATTCAAAGAGAATAAAAGTTGTTCCTATTCTGATTCAGGGGCACTTTACTCACGGTGCTGTAAATACTAACACAGCTGCAGGGTAACTGGGAACCAGACCAAGGTGTTTTTACATTAGCTATGCTTCACTTGCCTGGCACCTTGTGTAATATTCATTCCTGTGCAAAACAGGTACAGAATATTTGAACTCAGAATCATGCACTCATGTCAGCTATACAGGGCAACGAGTTGTCCAGTTCCCAAAGGCCAAATATTTTCTCTTCCCTTTGCCAGACTAGCAAGGATAGGCAACCACACATGAAGGCAGCAGGCCAGGAAACCAAAGATTGATCAGCCAACAGCTCTGAAAATACTGTTTGTCTGAAGAAAGGCATCCTCTGAGTAGATACTTGAGTCCCCAAAAAGCCATGTCCGTGAGCCATAGCAGCGCTGCTTCTGAAGTCCTGTCTCTAAGGAGTAATACCAAGGGATATACTGGGTGACCTGAAAGTGCTGAGTATGTGCATTTGCAACCAATATTTACCCTGCAGAACCACTTGAACTCTATTTCAGTTTCAGGGGTGTGTTTTATGGGGTGATGGGAATTAGTATGCCCTAGCAGCTTTCTAGGGCAGCCTAAAGGTTTAGGCACAAGACTACTACAAAGTATTAGTGAAAGTGCAGTATTAAAAAAGATCTTTCTTGACATTCAGACTCTGCTTTCAGGTGATTTCAGCTGCTGTGGATGGTCAGCTGTAAAAAAAATCCATCTGCATCAGGATGGACTTAAAAGGAACAACCAACACCTTTCTCTGTGCTTGTGAATGACTTCCAATCTATGGCTTCTTTTGTCAGCTCTCAGCCAAGAAGAGGTGGAATTGAATAATATATCCCTCTTCTGGGGGACTTGTGGGAGAAGACCTAAGTGTCCCTCATGGAACTGCATTGAATCTCACTGGGAAACTCTGGAGGGAGCTATATACATTTAACACTCTTAGGCTCACCAACAGATGGTCCATAATGCACAGTTGGCAGGTGGGGACTGAAAAAAGATAGAAATAAACAAACCTGTAAAAAATTCTTGGATTTCTCAGGAAAAAAAAAATAAGGTGCAGATGCTACTCCTTTCACTTAAGTAAAAACAGTTAATATGTGCAGAGGATTCTTCATCAAAAGTGCAATGTACAGAGCCTTTATTCATTAAGTCTCAAAACATGGCCCTTTAAAGGAAGATGGCAGCATCCTCCCCACAGGGACACTGGGATGGGGGGTATGTCTTGCTCAGACAAGTAAAAGGTGCCATCAGTGCCTGTCTCAGGGCATTTCCTGGCTATAACTGGCAGTACTGAGCACCCTCTTTCTCTCAGCTCAGCACAGAACTGATAATTCTCTGCTGTATTGTTGCCACTCTCTTCACCATTAGTAAAGAAAACATTGCCCTCCTTGATCACCCATCGTTTCTTACACCAACCTGATCTCAAGCAGGTAATTTCCTCTTGCTTTTCCATGATTGGCAACAGCCTGATCGGACTCGGCCATTTGAGGCTCGGTGGATAAAGACAGAGTCTTGGTTGTCTTTACCTGTGATGGGCACCTTCTGACAGCAGAGCAGTGAAGGAAATCTCACCCTCCTTTAACCTGAAGTTTTTTCTATTCACTGAGAAGTAGTATTTTAAAAAATATTGCAGAGTCATGCAATGCATACCCAGGGCATTTTACTGAGCAACAATAGCAAAATGTGAATAAACCTTCCAGGGCACCTGGCTCAGTGTATATATTTATCTACTAAAAAGCACTGGAGTATTATTTACATGCTTAGCTGGAGTTTGTCCTTTCTAGAGAAGTCTGGACTGCTACCTGTTATACTTGGCTCATGATGATTTAAATAAGAATTTATAGACCCTAAACCATCTGCAAAATGTCCCAGTTCTTCAAGGCCAATGTAAATGCAATGAGGGGGGAAAACCACAGAAAGAAAAGGTTAACAAGGTTTCTCCTACCCTCCCCCTTGGCACATGGTATAATTAACTTCATAATGTCTGAGAGCAAAGGGTTGAAGCAGATAAAGTTCCCACATCCTCGGAGATAATTGCAACAGTTTGTGTAGCACGTTACACCAGAAGCAGCTTTGTTTTGTGTCATTGCACTACACGGCGCTGGGAGTGTGTGCACTGCAGGGCCCTGAGGAGCACAGGCTTCACATCTCCACATGAAAGCAGCTTGCTGTGATTTATATCATCGTGCTAATCAGGAATGCGCATTAATTCAAGGTCGCTTTTGGGGCCTGGGGAAGAAGGAAGAATCAAAAATGAGCCAGCTTTCTATCTTGTGCAAGGTGCCACTGTTTCCCAAAGTGTGAAGGAATTAAGTTAGTTCTTGCAGCTCGAGAAGGGAGCTTTCTGCTGCAGTGAGAGCCACGGGTGACAGAACCTTCTTCTGCCCCCCGACTCTATCAGCATTAAGGAAATTTAGAATTTAAATAAATCTTGAAATTCTAGCCCACGTTTTCTTATGAATGACAGATCCTTCCTGCCCTCAGTCCACCACATTTCTCCAAGCCTGAAAACTGATGCTTGCTTCTTAACAGCAGAAAGTGGGAAAGACATCTGTGGTCTGGTGGTTACACCATGGGGTTGGAAAGCACAAGAAGTGGTGTTTCAAATCCAGGCCAAGTTCCTTGTTCACCATGGACTTGATCCTGCCAGATACTGAGCACCCATTGATTATCCAAGGCCAGGCCCTCACACAATTCATGTGAGTCCAAGTTCTTGTTCCAAAGCCAAAACTGGGCCTGTATTCAAAAAAAATGGTGCTGATTCTGTGGTTATGCTGCTTCCTTCACAACCCCAGCAGTCCAGCATTAATTTCCATTCTCCCTTCTCATGACATGAGGGGTGGGACAGTCATATTCCAACACTTGACACCTCCAAAGCCATGATTTCTAATGAAAATCTCATTTTACTTCTCTTTAGCATTTAGCTTTTTCAAATTAGCAGGAGGTCCAGTTCTCTTCTGCTTCTGCCCATACCCAGGAAGGGAGAAGTAAAACAATCTGGAAAGAAATTGCTTTTATTCTGGTGAATTGCAAAATCACCACTAGCTCTGACTTTTCCTAGAGGAGAAGTTACTATAGATACAGGCGTAGTCTGTACTGAAACTGGTTTTTTAAGGCAGCACGTGGCTTAGAAACAACAAGGAAGCTTAATCATATATCTAGTCTGATTGCTGGGCAAGTAATAAAACCTCCTCGAGGTTTTTTAATGTTCACCCATTGGGATTGTGGGAATTTAGGTGCTAGTGTCTTATAAATACCTCAGACGTGTGATTTTATGTATGTTTTCCATGGACCTTGCGGTGACTGCGAACTAATTCTAAGGTTCTGCAAAAAAAATATAAGCGAGAAAAGCAGGTCTATTGTCAGGGACTCCGTGGGGGTCCATGAATCCAAAAAAAGACTGGGAACCACCATGAAGACTAATGGGTGGATTATTTAGATTGGATGCGGCCTCTTTTTTCACATCCTTTTATGTAATCCAATTTTCAGTGTGAGGTTTCCGTGTGCCAATGGCACCGCTGCATGCAGCAAACTGCACAGATCTGTCTGACTCCAGAGGTCTGTGGCTCCAAGCATGGCCTTGGCCATTCTGCAGAGACAGAGAAAACAAGAGGCGACTTGGGCCATCAGCAAAGAAAGGTAAAATAACCCTATCTTTGTTCAGGGACTGTAGTAACCATAAGCAGCTGTTAAAACAGACTGGAGCGTGTTAAAAAATCCAAGCCTTTCTGTGGTCCCTAGTCCAGGGCTGTTACAATAAGGCTTGTTTTCTCCTCGTTAAAACAATCATTTACTCTTTAGGTTTGGGAAGATAAATGTTCTCACGGCACATAACGATATCAGCAAAGATAAATTACAAAGGCCACCAGCCAAACTGGGGCTACTGTGAGGAACTCGTCATAAATCGTTGCAGCAGACACGTGTCTGCCCCAGCAGCAATGTTAACATGCACCTGCCCGAGACCAGCCCCTCGCATGTCATACTCCTGCAAAGCATGAGGAAAGCACTTAATCACTCCTTTAGCTCTTGCTCTACCCTAGAAAGTATTTAAGGATATGAAGTTTAGTTCAAGCCTTACACGAGGAATACCCTTATGTGCCCAAAACGTTATGGCACCGGGTGTGTTTTTTCTGGTTTATACGTGTGCGTTTTCCCTGGCGCTGTACAAACCCGTCACAAAATGTTTCCAAAGCTTTTTTTTTTTTTTTTAAATACAGAAGGAAGTCAGAGAAGGAGGGATGCCTTTTGAATGCCTTGGATTATATGGCACACGTTCAGCTGAGGGTGCCCCATGGGTACCTGGGCGTTCAGCGTGCTTGGCAGGACGTCTCACTGCACAAACCCTCCTTGCTGCCCCATAACAACCACCGACTGTCCCAAACTGCTGACCTATTAACCAAACAAACTCTGCTAAATATTGCCATGTGTAAGTGCACTATTATTTTTCTAATTGCTAAAAACATGTCCTTCCTGCATTCAATAGCCTCTAGAAGAGATTGTTAACATCTGGGTATTTAGCACAATAGAGGCTTTAGACTTAAAGGAACGTTGTCCAGGTTAGCCAGGGAATTTGGCCACATGTATTTTTTTATAGATGATTCTTTTCATGTTATCCATGTTACATTTGAAACTGTGAATCAGTTACTCTCGTGAGGATTAAGTCAGCAGAGAGCAGGGTTCATTACAAAAAGAAAAGATCTGAGAGAAGATGGATGTTACCTTGGATAGGTGATGATGGATTGGGATTGCTTTTTGACTGATGTACAACCTTCTGCTGAGGGAATGAAGGGCTGGTGGGGGGAAAGATCTCTCCTGGTATTTTCTGATGTGGTTGTATGGGATAGTTTAGACCCCAAAAGTCCCAATTGCTCCAGCTATTTTGGGATCAGTGTATGAAGAGTGCTCCAAACTGTGCTTTGCCTGTGGCTTCAATGGTGAGGGAGTCCATCTTACTTATGGCTGTAATAATTTTGAAAATATAATTTTATTTTCCACCACTAATTGCAAGAGGTTTTATTTCCTCCTTTTTGTTTGCTGTGGAGGACAAGTAATTTTTATTCTTGTTTCTAGACAGCTTCAATTCCTGCAGTTGTGAACTGGTTTGCTGTTACAGTATTTGTATTTTAGGCATGAAAAACAGATGTCTAGACCCATTAGTGTTGGGGAGAGAGATTTCTTTGGTATTTGAACTATAAATATGGCAAATTTCCCCTCATCTTATATTTTGTAAAGCTTTGTTTTTACAAAAGTATCTAATCTTAAATCAAACTGTGTTTAGTTATACCAGTCCTTTGGAGCCCATACAGTCTATCCCATCAGCGACAGTTTAGGTATTCCAAAAATAAGATGATTATAAATCTGTGCTCTGTACCCCTACATCCCAAAATCCTAGGGACAAAGCAGAGATACTCTGCATTTAAAGCAGAAAGATTTAAACCCCAGCATCTCAGTGAGTTGCATGCGTGCTACAGCAGCAGCGATATTGTTGGGCTCAAGAGTCAGGAGTTCACAGAAGAGGTGACTTCTGTGACTGCCTGCCCCAGATTTTCCCTTTTTCTGGATCACCACTGCAGCATCCCGGTGCACAGCTGCCTGATTTCATGGATTTGAGGAATCACAGCTACACCAAGGCCGGAATCACCTTGTGACACCGTGGATGTGCTGCAGGACAGAGGGGAGACAGGACCTGCACCAAGACCCAGCCTGGATGCAGAGCTGACGGGGGACCTTTGATCCCCTGAAAACAGAAAGTGCGATTGATTCTCTTCACTCAGAAGCATGACTGGTGTTACATTTCCTGAGCTGGACAAGGGTGGTCCAGATGTCCATGACAGATTTTTGCATAAGCACTTTACATTTTTGTTTTTCTAGCTGTTTGCTCTTCTTCCCCAGTTTAAAAAAAGCTCTTCATACACTGCTGTTGAAATCACCGCCCTAAAAAAGGACTTACATCAGCCTTTAGCCTTCAATAGTTTATTAGATCTCCAGTTGCTAATGGGGAAAATAGACAAAATTAGGCAGACAGGAAAAACTGTGGGACAGTTATTTATGTGAATTTTCAGTCCTTTTTTCTTTCAAACAAGTTAGTACAACCATATGGTGGAAAAAATATGCCAAGTTTTACCCAATCTACTCACAAGTCAAATAATTGGACATACGAACTGATTATTCAACTGCATATGTATTTTGAACAATCTGGAGTATTATTTTTAGTGGACGGGATTCCAAATTATTCAGACATTCTGCAAAGAGTCAAAATGCAATAAAAATGTCATGGTTCTGTCTCCGTCTTCATGAGTCCACTCCATAACTGCTGTGTATACAGAGGTCCCAGTCCTAACTGCTGGGAGCTGTACAAGGTCCCTACATAGGGGAAACAGAGGGTGGTTGCACACCTCTAGATTTCTGCAGAGATGGGCAGGTCTACAACATAGATTCAGTAGAGAAATCAGAACAGCCTGGATGTGTTTACCAGTGGGCTACCAGTTTGGAAAAACCTGTTGTTCTGTCTGTATGGACCAGGTAGAATATGAGCAACAAAATACGAGCACCTTTTTTTTATGAAAGAAAATGTGAGAACACAGGTGATGGAAAAAGCTCTTTTTCTGCTTCATTTAGTAAAATTCTCAGTGACTTATGGTGTGTCATGTAAAGGCATAACCTGAAAGCGAAGTTACTCCTTGGTGTAAACCAGGTACACATTCTGTTGAAAATGTGTCGAGACTGGGACATCCCAACAGAGTGGCTGTGAGCTGATCCCATCTTTCTTAGGTGAGAGGAATCTTCTCTGTGTTGCCTCTGAGGCTGAGCTCTGTTTTTGTCCCTGTCACAACACACCAGGAGGACCAGCCCCAGCAAACAGCCATCAGTGAGTGCTCGTGTGTGGACTTGACCTGGATTGACTCGAGATATCCTGGTCAGCCAAACATGGTTATTGGTGAGAGATCAGCACTTCCTGCCCTGCACAGTGTGACTGCAAGGACAGAGCCACCCCTAAAGATCTTTTTAAGCTTGGAGAATATAAATGCTGCTTAATCCTTTTAGCTAGGTCACTAGGAAGGTGTAAAATTCTTACTTCTTGTTAAATAAATAAATGCTGTGGGCGTGTAGCCATAAATTCCCTTGAAAAATGCCGTTCTTTACCCTTGGCAGTGCCACCTTCCTTAATGCATCATTGTGCTCTGTAGTGATATCTTTCCTTCTGGAATTTTTACAGGATTGTTCCTTATTATTTCTCTTTGTAAGGCTTCTAAATAAAGGACAACAGAAGACAATGGCCTTCATAAATCTCCCCACGGAGCCTTTGAGATAAACGATCTCTGGCACGCACAGAAATATTTACCTTTTCCAGGCAACTCCAGGACAAGGACTTGCAGGGTCACAGCAGGGGTTTTGTGAGATAATCACAGTAATAAATAATATATTAATACAGATCATGGTAAGTTATCACAGGTTATCACTTCGGAATTCCTTCTTTCCTTTGACATCTGAGGAAATAGAAAGTCCCGACTGTACAAATATTGGCCCATCTCTCTGGCCGTGCCCCATCCGAGGCTCTCTGGGCTCTGTGGAAAGGCTGCTGTGCTTCAGTGGGCTGTGCTCACCCCTGTGTGCCTGCAAGACACTTCTTTCTCTGATAATAAAAATAAACTAAGCCAGTTCCTGAGCCACTTCTGAGTTCGCTTCTGGAATATCAACCATAGGCTTTCCTTTTCTTATTTCTTGATTAGTGCATTGAAAATCAACTTTTTGTGGTCACTTCTAAACTGTAATCATGGAGAAATGACCCCCAATGGGCATTTTAATCTTGTTTCTATATTTTTAAAGGAAATTAAATGTTAATTGCTGCTAGGTAAATTAATCTAAAGCACTGATTTGCAATTCATCCCACAAACAGTAAGAAAATAAAGATAATTGTGTGGCATTTCCTGCTGAATAAAGGGAACAAGGACTTTTTTTCCCAACTAATATTTTTTAAATGAAGTATTTTTTAAAGATTACTGTTATTGTATATTTTTAAGTGTCTGTTACTTTCAAATGCCCAGCTAAGCTGACTGCAGTAATTGTTAGGAAAATATTTCTCTCCCTGTCTCAGAGGTGACTGTGTAAGAAGTATGACTTTGTTTAAGGAGAGATTAAAAAGTAACCAGAAATTGCCATTGCAATATTCAATAGGAGCCTGAAAATATAAAGCCCAGCTGCTTCAAGGGACTCGTGTGTGACACCCCTGCTGCTGTGCAGCCGGAGTCCTCCGCAGGAAATCATCAGGCACTGGTTAGAGCACAGCCTGTGTTCAGCTTCCAAGGCAAGGCCGTTGATTTGGGGGTCTCACTGCTTTTACTCACCCTTTCATTATGTCTTGGGACTGGTCCTCCGATGTTCTGACTACATCACCCCGGGGAAGTTGGGAGGTTCAAAAAATGTTACAGCCTGGCTGCCCTGGAATCAAGGCATCCCAAAACAAACACAAATCAGGACCCACACGTCTGGGTTTCCAACAGCACTGCCCACAACCACCCAAATTTTAGGATTGAGCTCTTGTATTGCCAAAGATCTAAACCTAAAAAATGGCTTTGGACTAAAATTTCTGTAAGATTTACCACTAAAAACGTCTCTGTAAGCAGTGAGCAAAACCCTTATGGTTTCAAATACTACTTTGGATCTTTTCTGACAAAAGCATTGGTGTTATTCTCTGAAGCAAAGAAGAAGCAGTGAAGATCAAATCTTTTACGTCATTGCAATCACAAGAAGAAAAAAAAATAAATTGAAAAATGTACTCTATTATATAATCTACACATTAACAGGTGGAAAAACAGCAACATAATTTAGCTTTCGACACAGAAATGTCTTCCTTGGAGCCAAGCAAATTCACTCTGGTGTTTAATCTGAATAGTTGCCAATTTTCTGTCTGTAATGGGAATCCAGTGGAAACTTGGGGGGGGGGGGAGAAAGAATTAAAGATAAATGCCACTTCTAGTGCAGAAGCTTTGTCTAAGCAAATTACATAGGGTTTGGCAGAGCAGTCTTAGGGGCTGCTCTGAGGTCAGCAGTAGTACTGCCTAGGGAGAATGCTGGTTTGCTTTTGGGGGCCTCAGCCAGAGCACCAGGTGACTTACCAAGTGTGTAAAATTATCATTATCCGATAAGAATTTATCACAGACACAGCTCAGGCCCTCCAGGCTCACTGGCTCTCTCAAACACACACACACACATACACACACTCCATGTTCTGGGCAAGACATTTTGGGGATGCTCTTCAGCCACTGGTCCATGGCCAAAGCTGATGCTCACTCCTGTGCCTCAGGAAATGGTTAGACAACCCACTCACTGTGGCCCTGAAGGTTTCCTACTTTGAAAAAAACATCAGATTGCAATAAAAAAAAATGCTGGGACTAAAAACCATTCACAGGACAGGGAAATACACAGGAAGGACTTGTGGGAGTGAAGGATGGGTTTGCATTGGGTCAATAGAGCCATTTAAAATCCAGAGGGGGTCAGAATGAATATTATTTTCTAAATTTCACAGGTATTATTTCATTAATAGGGAACCCTGAGATGTTCAAAGGAGGCAGAGAGCTAAGCTGTCACTGTCATCGAATTTTAATGATAGACATATTCCTTAGGCTCTTTTAAAATCCCAGCTTTAATGTGTTGCTTCATGCAAGGCTAGAAAGCTTGATTCCAAGCAGTAATTAAGTCTTCTAATCCCAAGAAAACTACATTAAAGCAGAGCTCCTGTTTATAGTGATTAGACTAAAGCTACTAAAATGGAAGCTTCCTCAGAGAAATTACTTTTCTCTTTTTTTTGTTAGTGCTTCACTATGAATCAAAAGCTGCTAAGTGTGGTAAATATAATGTTGAACAGCCTAACAATGAAGTTTTCAGTCTAATCAATCTCTCTGTTACTACAGCAGATTAATTATTTTAATGGACTGCCAAGATAAGTAAGAAACTGAAAGTAATCTGAAAATTTCTCTGCCTGTTAATAGTGGACTTTCCTTCATTTTCTCCTTTGAAAACATTCCAAGAGTGTTCAGAACTTGAGTGAAAGGTCTCCTTAAATATTGCCTAAGAATGACTTTTGTGTTGGCTGGTTCAAATGAAAAAAGAAATACAAAAAAAATCCCCCAACCCCCCCCAAAAAAATCCCTTCTAAAAATTACTGCAGCTTTGCCTCTTGCAAGGTTGATGAAAAAAAATCTGGAACTTACTTCTTTGTTTGCATCAATAGATATTTTATTCTGCTACTGGAGATTGAACAAGCATTCAGCTTTTTATCCTCAGTATAAAGCTGGAAAAGAAATAGGAATACAAAAAAAATGCAGGAGGGGAAACCTCAAAGACAACGCAGTTGCTCAGAGATAATGATAGAGCAAAATGCTTCTGGTACCAAAGACACATGGCCATGGCACGGCCTCTGCAGTAACACAGCTTTGTCAGGAGGGTCACCACAAATTATCCAATGTTATTTTTAAAGCTTATCGCAGGTAGGATAAGAGATGAAGAATATACAGAGATGCACACATAAGAGTTGTGTCCCAGCTGGCAACTGGTATCCTGCTTTCCTTTTGAACTGGCTACAACTGGGGCAGGATGTTCCTTGTTCTGCTGCTCAGACACCACCGGATCCATCCTGTGGGGACAGGATGCTCCGCAGAACATGGGACTGGGGGATCTGAGCCCTGTGACAGACGTGGTTTGATGGGCACATCATACTTTAGCACTTCCATACTGACCTGTCCCAGCAGGGCATTGAGGCCTCACAGTCTGAGCTCAGGAATTCCCACCAGCTGCCACCCTCCTCTCCCAGCACCTCCCAGGGCCCACATGCTGCCATGTACCGGGCTTTTCCCCGGAGCCTGGTCCTGCAGGAGCTGCCCTGTCCTGGGCAGGGGACAGGCAGTTCTGGCAGAGCCTCCCCACACTTCAGCCTGCAAAACATCTCATTTTTCTCTCCTCACACCCACTACTCCCCTCCAGTTGTGGTTTGCTGCCTTGCATACCCTCAGACGGGCTTTTGCAGGAGGAGATTCAGGGTAGAAGGGTTTTCTGCTAGATTTAAATACCTTGGAAATACTCCATCTTGTTTGGAAAAGGCCCTTGGCACATCTGCCATGTCACGGGGACAAACAGCAAGAAATCCTCTTGCACCATTTGTCCTTCTAAATGCCAGACAAGCTGCACTGCCCGCAGGGAGATCCCGGTGCCAGCCTCCCCTGGAAAACCCCCTCAGCTCTTTGCAGGGGGATCACTGAGATCCATCAACAATCAGGAGTTACTGAGCAACAGGCATCGCTGCCAGAGCTGCTATGGCAGAGTGAGAGCCCTGTGCCATGGCACTGCTCCGGGCAGGAACTTGCAGCCATCCTCTCTTTCCCTGGCTCGCAGTGCCTCTGGGAGGTGGTGTTTTTCCAGCCCATGGTGTGTTTGGGATGTTGCTGCTGCCATCAGCCCTCAGGATCAGGGTGCCCCTTGAGCCCCTCACTGTCATGCCTTAAATCATCATCTGCCATCATTCCAGGGCTGTCCCAGCTTCTAAGACATATTGGCAGTGACAATAATGGCTCTCAGAGCAAAGCTTACACAACGTGCCCATTTATGTAGGATTCTAATACATAACACTATAAAACCTGCCCATTTCTGTGGTTTCCTAGTGAGGAACTGAGTTTCAGCAATCAGAGGAAAATGGGCCAGGGTAATTCTCCTCTATCCTGGTTGTTCTTACCTGTCACGTTACTCACAGATATTTCTACATGCCAGCCCTAGGACAGCTGGAGCCATAGGAGTAGCTCCCAGAGCTTCATTTCACAAAGCTTCTTCCTTTCAGCTTGTTTTTTAAAGAGGAAGAATTTCTCCATGGAAAAGAATTTCAGTGCATTTCTTTGTGAAAAGTTTCATCTAAGCTTTTCAGTAAATTGAGGGGCCAGGAAAAAAAATACCATACACATGGTGTTAGAATATTCTCAGTGCAGCCTGAGGGGGAAAAAACACCAGTGAAGGTGGTTCAGTTGTGTGCTATGTTACATGGAAAGACTAAATTAAGTTGTGCAACATCACTTGAAGAAGAAAAAACTAGAAAAGAGGGAGGTGTAGATGCTGGAGCACCAAACTGTGGCACGAGAGTAATGCAGGCTTTGGCTTAGAAAAGCCAGGCTCAAATCTCCTGTTACTTAGGTTACGTGGGAGCAGATACTCAGATATTGTAATAATTTACTTGCCCAATTTATTTTTCAGTGCTTTTCTTAAACATGTATGAAGTCAGGTCTCAGTGGAGGCAGAAATGCTCTGCCTGACTCCAAAGAGAGCAAAGAAACACAAGCAAGGCCTACTGCACATCACCACGGTGGCTGGACAATATCCCAGACACTAGCGTAGAACTTTTAATCTTAACACAGTAAACATGTTTTTCCCTAAAGATAGCTTAGTCTACCAAATGACCCTGCTGATTGGAATCCTCCACTGGCTTTTTAATAAGGTTTCTGGTGCAATGTCTGTGTACAGAATAAAGCACGGGTTTTGCTGCACTAGAAGAACTTGAATGATCAATCAGCAGTTTAAAATAAAGCTGACATTCAAATAACTCATCTTGTGAAGGTCTTTCCATTGAAACAGTCTTTCTTTTCCTCCAGAAAATTTTTCCTGTAAAATCCTTTTGACCCCTTTAATCTGTTTTTTGAAGTGTATTTATTGATGCAATCAGCTCAGGTTTGTGGAGAGACAGGGTGTATCAGACAACTGAATAGGTCACTCTTCATGACTTGGGTTTGGGAGAGTTCTCATGTCCAAGACTCTGAACATTTACATAGATCAGCATTTCACACCCTTGCAATCTGGGCCATCATTAAGTGATGCTGTGACCTGCAGTGTTTTAATAAAGAATGTAAAAGAGTAGAAGCACAGAATCTGCTCAATCTGCTGACCTGAGCAGGAGGCAGATGCCCTGGAGGAGTGCAGAAGGCAGAAACATTCCTGTGGGCTGTAGAAAATAGTGCAAAGGACTTGGATGCAGCTCCCTGGCTCTTTGCAATGCCTCTCTTTTTATCTACCCCTTACACAGACACAGTTTTGAAGAATAAGATTTTAAGCCCTGCCTGAAGAGCCAATACCATTAAAGGGCACTGGGAATCTCTGCCTCTGTCAAGTTCAGAGCAGCCTTGATAACAAAGCTCTGCTCCTGCTTTGCATCCTTAACCGCCTGTGCATCCCTCCCTGCCTTCCCTGTCTTGTCCATACACATATAAGGATCCCTGGCACAGGAAAGGCCTCTTGTTAATATGTTTGTGGAATCCTTAGCATAGAAAGCCCATACTTTTACATTTTTCTTTGGTAACATAAGGATAATGAACAGAGTAAATACTAAAGTAGGTGCTGACCTGGCTGTCCTTGGTCCTCCATACCTGGTTTCCCAGCCTGGGCACTCAGCTGCACATTCAGGTGGTTGGAACCTGTCTGGTTCCTCTTCCATCACTGACACACACACACACACACACACACACACATATCTTAAAGATTCACACAACCAGTTTGGTCCTAGTAAAACATTTTAATAGGAATTGAAAAATAAGCATTTTCAGCCACCTCAAGTACTTACTTTTGCTTTCTGGCTTACTTAGACAGGTGAGAGTTTGAGGCAGGTGCCCTCCAGTGTCTGCTATTATTATTTGCTGATTTTTTTAATTTAAAAGTCATTCTTTTGCATTAGTATATAATGTGTGTTTGTGTACACATCTATGGAAGCTGAAAATAAAAATGGATTCCAATAACAAAGTCTTAACCCAAATTGCTGCAGTACTCTCATATTATCCAATTATAGAAAAAACAATGTTTAATTTGGAAAGAGAAGGTTCCAGTTATAGGATGAGTTATGGGTATTTGATTACAGAGCAAGATTCTTGTTAAATTGGTATTACATAATGTGTGAGTAAAAGTTCTTTGGATTTAATAACCTGGTCTTCCTGCATTTTTCAGTTCTCCTCTTTATTGAGAAAAATGATCTCTGCTTCGTGGACACAAGACCAGTGTCAGAGATTTAGGAACTGGGAATAAAAAGGAGAGGACAAGCAAATGGAATGACAGGGGAGCTGCTGTCCTCCTAAATTAGTCATAGCCAAGAAAAATGCAACCGCACTCCCCCCGCTCTAAAGAATGCACTTTTTTCCTAGAAACTTTCCATTCATGTATCAGTTAATCTACTGAGAAAAATACTTGATGATGAAGAATATAGCTTCTGTGGCAGGAATATTTGGGACAAAATTGTATCTGTTTGGTAGAACAGGCTGGTTTGTTCTGCCTTCCTCTGGCCTGGGTGATGGAGCCAGGGAAGGGCAGCACTGCCAGTCCCTTTTCCTGAGCTGTGCCAACACCACTAGGATCAGCATGGGCTATAAATTTGTCCTTTTCTTTTCATGCACAAGCATGAAAAGCTCTGACTTGAAATCTGCCCCCTGGTATTTCCACAGTTTGGAAAAATTCAACTCAAAGTCTGGGCTTTGGAGTCCCCTTTAGCTCAGGGTGATTTGTTCCCATATGCTGGATGCAGGGATCCAGCTGCACATGCAGAGCTTTTGGGAGCTAACAGAGAGCCTGCACACGGGATGGGCCACAGTCAGGGCAAAACAAAAACTCCCACTGCTGTGGAGAATCAAATCCTCTTTTTAAAATGCAGCCCTGGCCATTCTGTGTGACAGAGACCAGAGGAGACAGTGCAGTGCAGGGTTTGTGTCAGCTATCACAGGAGGGTGATAAATGTGCTGTCAGAGTCCTACAGCTCTATCTGTTTGTTGTCTGGTGGTTGCATGATTCAGGATCAGTTTATGAGCTTCTTCTGGAACCAGATGGTTGCAAGGCAACAAAACGAATGCCAGCTACATATAAATGTCAAATGTTCAAACTGTTACATGTCAACATACCCAGGGTGTGCAGCCAGCACTGCTGCAGAGCACGGAGCCAGAGACAGGCAGTGGGGCTTGTTTAGCCAAAGAAATACAGAATTTGGGAAAACTCTGATTCTAGGAGAGATACTTGGTGAAAATAAATCAGCTCCTTAAAACAAAAATATGACCAGGTCTGCGTGTCATGAGATAGCCTGCAATATATGTCATGAAAGCAAGTCCTGTCAGATTTAATTATTTTTTTCTTGCAGCTTTAAACAGAGCTGGCTTCAGAATGAAGGCAGCTCCTTATTAAAAACTAAATATAAAAGACAAGATTACTAACCACGAGGAATTTACCAACAGAGACAGTATCTAATCCTGTGCAATATCCTGTGCAATCGTGAAATATCTGTGATATCTGCAGCATTCCAGAGGATTATATTTCGGCATTAATTATTCCTCTTAATTAGTGTAGTCAGACAGAACCTAATTGCAAGGTCTTTGCAGTGTTGGAGACCACACTTCAGTGGGTAACATCAGCAGATAAGATGTGCTACTTTAATCCAGAACAAAGTATTCTGCCCAGTAGTTCTGCCATTTAATGCCAAACCCCATGGACTTGAGTGGGGCCAGATTTTGTACTTTGGCTCTTTCTATATACCCTGGCAGAGATGAATGCAATTTTATAATGAACTGTTCAAAATCTTTCCAAACAAACTCAGTAATAAAAGGATTTCCCCACTGTCAGAAATGAGGTATTTAGATGATTCGTGATAAGTACAATCTTTTCTAATAAGGGCTGCACATATTTCATTTTGAGCTGCACTTCATTCATTTGCTAGAAATGCAGGAAACATTTGAATCGAGTCAAGACCAAGCGGTGCAGAGGCTGAAATATGGTTATCATCATGTCAGGCACAAGGCAGACTCAGGCAGAATCCACTCCCTCCAGAATGTTCCCATCAATATTATGGGTGTGAGAAGGAGCCTGCAGCCATCTGGCCTTCATTAGCTGTGTTTTCAAGCTTGATATACATGAGGAAGAAGTCTGAGAGAGACAGTCTGTTAGAGTCAAAGAATTGCATCAAATGCCCAGTCCCTGGATGAGTGATCCCCAGAAACTACCTGCTAATGGGTAGAACATGGCATTTTGCACCAAGGATGATGTTGAACTGATAAATTCTAAAATGTAGCATATTATCATCTCCCTTTCTAAAATTAAACAGGATGTACCTCCATTTCAAGCCCTTATAACCATTCATGTAGCTCTGCAAGACTTAGCAAGAACAAGTCTTCTGGTAAAAATTGCTTTCTCACAGGCTGTTGCAAAATTGTTTGCCCTCCCAATACATCAGGTTTTACTGCTATCAGTTACAGCTGCACAACAGTGTAATATGATTATATTCCATAAGAGAGTCAGCAGCAAATCACTGTGGGCACCTCTGTGAACCTTTTGAGGTGAAGTGGAGCCTCAGACCTATGTGTTCAACAGTCCAGACAGTGAACTAGTGACTTCACATGGATGCTGGACTCCTCCATCCCGAAAACTGGGACCAGGATGGATCAAAATACAAGGCTTGACCTTAAAAGACCTCTGCATGCTGAATTCCTGCTGACTTTAGTGGTCACTTGGGTGTGGGAGATTGGAAAAACAGAGTTGGGGTTTTGCTGCAGGAACCATGAAGGGACATCCCACTGTACACCCCAAAAAGTCTTCCAAGGCCTTAATTAGAGCTGGGCACTGTCTGGGTCAGTGGTTACAGGGGCTGCAGAGATTTATGTGGAGTCCTCAGAGAACAGGCAGTCACTCCATCACAGTTATTCCCTGGATTTGTTCTCCACAGTGGTTTGCACAGCATGTGGGGAAACGTCTACCAAATCCATCAGCACATTCTGCAAAACCCCACTCCAGCCCCGGGTCGTGGGGCTATAATTACCACTGTAAATGTGGTCCTGGCTCCTCCCTGGACAAAGCAGGAGCTTGCAAAGTCCCGGGTCAAAAAGTGACATTTCTCTCAGCATATTGAAAACTGCAGTTCTTCCTAAAAAAAACAACAAACCACCTATTCTAAGATTGATGTGTAACATAAATCAGAACTAATTCAACTGAGACTGTTTAAACAAGGCTGCTTTTTCTTACCGAACTGAAACATTTTGATGTGACAAAAATGAAATGCTAAAGGCAGAACTACTCCTATTGACTATTTTAAATGAGATTTCTCTTTAATCAGTGAGATTCTGCAAAGTGTTTCTGACTTGTTTTCCCTGGCTATTCTCAGAGCCTTGCTCTATTAATATTTATTACCCATATTTTCACACCTGGAAGGCTAAGTTGCTCCCTACTGTTAGTGAGCTACTATAACTTTGAATTTCCTATCAGGGCTGTGCTGTCAGGCTGTTGCCAGCTCCATGGTTAGCACAGCAATGGGAAGAGCCAGGATTTAGTCTTCTCTGTGGTTTGGGTTTGTCATCCTCAGATTCTTGGCTGTCAAGTGGGAGCCAGTGTGTGCCGTTTCACTCATCCACAAGTGAAGTTTTCTTTGAGATGCTCAGATGAAAAGTCAAGAAGTCAGGATGACTTTGGTATTGCCCTGGTGCAATGAGAGGTTTGTCTGCAAAAGATAGAGTCCATTTGGCTGTGCATCCTGCCACCTGGGTGCACTGAATTGCCTTTCCCGTGGTTCTTCAGCTGAGCAGCAGGACCAGAGCCAGCAGGCAAACACAGCATCTTCTACAGTCAGAAATGCAGAGCCTGCTTTGGGACACCGAAAGCAAAGAGCACCTCCTGTTCTTTCCTGGAGGGAAGCTGTCTTTCTTGAAGTTGTCCTGTTTCTTCTTCCTTCAAGGACAAGCAGATAAAAGCAGCCAAAGTCACAGAAACACCAGTGATTTCCATGCAAAATTCTTGCAGGGAATCTTCATAAAAAATGAAGAAATGCTACTCAAGATTTTTCAGCCCTCAAAAAGGTGGGACTCTGTTGAGAAGAGAACTTTTCACCTTAAAATAATTCTACTAACTGAAAATTTGTCCACTGAAGACTGATGCCAACGGGATCCCTTCCAAGCCTCCCACATCCCTGGGTCAACGCCTCCTTTTTCCTGGCTTGAGGAACCCGTGGAGCAAAGGTGCAGTGATGGCAAGGCCGGGATGTGCTGGGGAGATGGAGCTCCTCCTTGTCCCTCTGCACATCCCAAAAGGTCAGAGTGGGGGCACATGTGAGGAGGCTGCCTGGGGCACATGGAGGTGCTCTGTCACTGCTGTCTCTTGTGACTTGCTGCCTTCCACCTGATAAACCCTCTTCTTTGTCCTTGTGCTCAGCAAAAGGCTTTTCAGATTGACTGCACAGTTAATTTTGCCTCTGTCTCCAGTCTCCTCGTTTCTCTTCCCACACAAAAGGACAGCAGCAGCCCACCAGGAGCAGAGCCAGCAGTGGTCTGTGCTGGCGGCCGTGGCGTGCAAACTGAACTGGGTCAAAACACCTCCACTCACTGCAGGGCAGATCTTTTGATGCCCCAGACAGATACCTGAGACAAGACAGCACTTATATGCTTCATTATCTGCCAGACAGAGATGGAAAGTGGGTGATAAGGAAAAGAGGTGGGGTGGGAAGCGCTCTGTTGACATTGGTAGTGCCGAGGTGAGTGCAGAAGCTCCTGGGTGGCCCTGGGCAGTCACAGTTGCAGGTCCAGGCTCTCTGAGGAGGGCAAGGCTTGTGTCTCCTCAACTCAGCAGCACAAATGAAAGGGACCCAGAGGACTGATAAGCACAAGCCATTGTACAGCCGGGGCAAAAGGTTTACTTTGTTTACCAAAGTGAGTGAAGTCATTTAATAGAGACCCAGCCCAGTTCAGTCTGCCAGGAAAAAAGACCGAGAAGAAAAGAGCAGGGATTGGGATAGGGACTGTTGCTCTGGCCTGCAGGATGTGGACATGGTGTCTTCTCTTTGCTGTGATGGTGCAGAAGGCTTATCCATCAGTTTTGTCTCCTCAGGGCTTAACCACTGTCCTTACTGAAGGAGAAGGGGTCAAACAATTTTTTCATCATAACATGAGGTCAGCCTATGGACTAGCCCGGGAAGAGCTGCTTGATCCCATTCTCCTGAAGTCTGCTAGATCCACATCAGCACCTCATGGTTTGCTGAAGTCAGTATTGCAAGAGAGCCAATGCCATGAGTCACGGACTCCCTGACACCGTGCCAGGCCAGCACCGTACCCGGTGTCTGCAGCACAGGTTCCCATGTGAGAAACCCATGGATGTGAGTCCTGAGCAGGGCCTTGCTTAGCAGACATTTGCTGACAGCAGTTGTATTCCCCAGAGGGAACTGGGCTGACTCACACCCACAATTTTAATCCAGCATTTGGGATGGGCAGTGTTTCTGCTCTGAGTCACACTAAGCCATTCCTCTTTACGACTGGAAAGATGCTACTGGGGGGTCCCAGCTGAGCACCGCGGTGCAGAGGATTTCATGCAGTTGTCAGGGGGCCTTTATGGAGGTCACATTGTTCTCAGGAGGATCCAAGTCCCTTCCCTGCCACAGCCACTCCTACAGCATGCTCCAGGGGTTCTCTTTTGCACAGGAAACGCTCAAAGCAGTCACTTAGCAATCGCAAGTAAATATGTAATTGGAGCTCAACTCTCCAAAGTGTCAGGAGCCAACATCACCACCCTCCCAAGTCATGCCTGCATTTAAAGATCCCAGGGAGGCCCTTGCTGTCCCTGTTGTGGTCCTGGATGAAGAATGAGCCTGTATTTCTCTCTCAGAAGAGAGCAGCTGCTCTGCGGATGCGAGTGGAGGAGCCGTGGCGGAGCTCGGCCACTCCGGAGGACCCCAGCAGGCTCCTCAAACCCCAGCCAAGAATAACATCAGAGTACAATGTAGTGAGTTTGTTTTTCACAAGGTTCTCCCAGCTTCCATGGGCTGGGCCCATGACTCAAAATTAATGGAATGCAATAATTAATTTCACTTGTCAGGCCAGCATTACCCTATCTGCTGCTGAAAGTGGTGTTGCATCACACTGGGTCTTGGGATAGGTTGGAAACCTGGAGGAAATTGTATGTGGAGAAGCCATGAAGAGGCCTAAGCCAGGACTGGATGTAGCATATCTAAGACTTTAACACCTGATAGTTTCCTTTTAATTAAGTGCAAGCCTGCCTAAGAAAATAGAACCTGAGGTCACAGTTTTTGGATGGAAAACCAAATGACTGGGTCACAGGTCGTGTTTCAGAGAGGGCAGATGCAGTGTGAGGATTTCTTATTCAGGGTGTAGAGATCAGCTGATTTCTGTGTTGTTTCGAATAAATACCCAATGGATGAAAGCAAATACCATTCCCTCTTCCACAGCACCTTAACTGAACCACTGCTGTCCTTCAGGGAGGCAACAGAGCTGTGGGTATCATGGCTTGGTCCTGAGTGAGCAAATGGACAATGCAAACCATGGGGTCACTGCCCTGCAAGTCCATTTCCTCTCCCTCCCTCTTGCAGACCCCAGTCAGCTCTCCACAGAGAGAACCTGGGTTCAGATGTGAGCTGGACACCTGAGCTCACAGAAAACCAAAGACTTAATTTAATACTCATGTCTCAGCGACTGTGCTGCAGATTTCCCAGCCAGGTGAAGAGGAGCACCTGTAACTCTGTGGAGAGCCACTGCCTCCAAGGAAGTATCACTTCCCTTTGTGCAGCAGCGTGTTGAGGCTGGAAGGATTGGAGCTGTAGGAGTCACTGTTGCAATTACTGGTGTTGCTGGATGGATGTTTTCCTTCGTACTGTGGAAAGTTGTATTCTTTGGGATAAAAAAACAACTCAAACCTCCTCAGAAACCACTTAAGACATGAGATGTGGAGAAAGATTAATGAGAGGAATGTATATAGTGCAGTTTGTCAGACTGAGGACACGGCTTGGTTCAGCTGCACTGAAGCACAGGCTCAGATGTGTCCTCCAGGGCTCTGGGAACCCACCATGTGCAGGGTAGGCTCACAGTGTGTCTGCAATTTCTCTCTCCACAGCACGTGCACGGCACTGCCAGAGAGCAGGTGAGGCACTGGATTGTGTCACTTGCACACTTTCCTCCCACCTTCAGGACAGATTTAGTCTTTTTTCTTCTGGCTTTCACTCCTAGGAATGAAAATTATATTCCAGACCAGTTTGGTTTTCCCTTCCCTTATTGATGAAAATTGTTTGCTCCAGGAGTGAAGGATCATGAAACCCAGACTTGGAAAAGTTATTTTATTTGAAGGAAATAACCTTAGACCAGTGAGTTTTCTGCATGAAGAATTATTTGCACCCCACATTTGTTGCTCTCTGAGTCAATTCTTTGGGCTCTGGCAAACTGGAGAGGAGACCAGTGTGACCTCTGGTTCTCTGGAAATCACAGGCAATGCCACCTCACTGCAAGAGTCATAGTTTGCATTTGATCACTTTTTAATGATTTTCTTTTTTTAATAAAAGATTTATTCTTGGGAAGATCTGTTCCAAATCACTTCAGCAAAGAGCAATTGCTTTATGAGAAACTGATCCCTCTATTCACAGTCACTCTGGGAAAAAGACGTTCTTTGGTATATTTGGTCCAACACAAATGTAAGTTCCTAACCTGGTCACATAAACTTGTGTGATCACTAAGTTCTGTTTGGCTTTATGAATTTCCTGTTGTTTAACCACCTATGCCTTAGTGTGGCATGTAATTCCTTCCAGGGAAATGCTGTGATCTGCGTTATTAAAATTTCTGCGTGCCTAGGGAATTCAACTTCTTTCAGATAATTTATCAAGCAAATGTGGATTTTTTTTTTTATTCCTCCCTTTAAAATTTGTGCTAATTTTGACCCCGATTTAAGATCATTAACATTGAGATTCGCCCTCTGTGGACCTTAAAATTCCAGGCTCATGAAAACTATTTGATCTCTAGGAACTGATTTCAGTCCTTGAAAGGCTAGCACACGCCATGGGGTCATATTTATTTTATGAGATGATTTTTTCCTAGTGAGATCAGTTAATGGAGCAGCCAGTGTTGCAAAATGTGGAATAAATTTCCAATACTATACTGCAATACCCAGAAAAGATCTCACCTGCCATTTAGTAGTCAGTAATAGGTGCATTTTAATAGCTTGCATTTTACATATCTCTGGTTTTGTAATTCCCCTGTCCTACTATATCTCATATATATATATATATATATATATGAGATAGGGTGTATATATATATATTAAAAAAATAGTTTCCTGCTTTCTTACTGAACACTGGGGAATTAAAAGTCAACTCTGCTTCCTTGAACTGCTGAAAGATTGCTATCAGGTGCTATAGGAGCTCTTCCCAGGGTTTACTATAAATCAAGGCAGCATCCACACAGGCCACTGCATACCCCAAATGTTTGCATAGCAGCAGGCTCATTACTTGAAAGACACTAAGGAGCAACCCACACAAACCACAGCTTTGTGGTGAAAAAAATCCAGCAAGCGCTGAAATTTTGTTGTGGTCTTGGAAGATTCTGCTCCAGGTGTTGCCAATATCTGTTACAGAAATCCAGAAAGCTGTTTTTTCCCTTGGCCCTCACATCAGCTGGTACCCAAGGCTGGAATTCTTATTTAGCCTTGGTGCTGCAGCACTAAATGACTTAGTGCCAACCTTCTGTGTGGCCACCAGACTGAGATCTCCTTCTGAGATGTTGCTTTCTGCCGCCAGCACTCCCTTGATTCCAGCTGAGTTATCCAGTCTCTGAACACACCAGAATTTCAGGAAAAGGAGCATGACAATTTAAGGGCTGGTGTTAGATACTGACTGCAGGAGAACTGTTCAAAACTGTGCTATGGGTTCATATCACACCTAAATCCACTGGAAACTGCTCTCACCAGCAGCAGCAGTAACCCCCTTCACCCACTCCCCCGTGGCAGGAGATCCTGGCTTTCACCCCAGCAGGAAAGCTCTCTGCATCCCGGATGGAGGCAGAGCCAAACACTGCTCTTGTTCACACGTTTCTCACTAATTTGACATTCCAAAAATGGTATTTTTCCTGCAATAAAGTTTGAAAAATGCCAGGACGCTCCCAGGCAAGTGATTCATGTGGATGTTGAGGGTCTGGGGAGGGGATGGGGGAGTGTGGATGTTCACACTGTCTAATTTTAGATGTCTAATTCAATTAAGGTCTGGCCCGGTTACATAGTCAAAGAGGCTTGCCTTCCAATGGGGGTTACTCAGAGCTCCTAAATCAGGATCCCGCTGCTGGCCACGAGCTGGACAGCACTGTGAGCCTGGAGTCAGACAGTGTTTGTACGTCCTGGACACGTCAGTTCGTTCAACTCTCTCTGGGGTGGCATATTTGAAATACACCCGTCTTATTTTGTCTCAGAAAAGGCTTTATTGGCTTAGCCTCATGCCCCACTTTAACCTCCCCTTCCCATTTGTTATTTGTGAAGACTCAGCCCTGATTAAAACCAGCCCCATCTTTTATACTGTGTGGTGGCTGTTGCTTCCTCTCCATGGATTTCTTCCACAGGATTCAGAGTTTCCTCCGCCCGGCACGTAGGAAGCCAGCAGGCAGAGCAGGCCAGAGAATTAGAGTTCCTTTGTAGCTTTACTTTAGTTTTCCTTCTGTTTGATTTCCAGGAGAGGGATTATATGTTGCCTGTTTTTTAATATTTAAAAAAATTACTCAGGACCTGGCTGGCTCGGGGTGCCCGGCAGCCCTGCAAGGCTCTTCTTAACCCTTAGTGCTCTTGCACCACTATCAGAGAGTTTAGCAAAAGTTTCTTCATCCTTCACCTTTCCTCACCTTCCTTATCCTATGCAAAGTCATCATGGATGAACTGATATTCTCTTTCTCTATTATTTAAACCAGAAAAAGTGCATTTTCAGGACATTCACTGCATTCACTGTGATGCCAGAGATTAAAATGATCAAAACCAAAGTGCATTTCCAGCCCCTCAGCCATTTACCTACAAGCTATAAATCCCCTATATACTATATCCCCTATAAAACTATAAAATCCCACGCACTCTCCCACTGGTTTTGTGGAGCTGAGATCAGACTGGAGGTGTCCCAGGCACCAGTTCATTGCTGCCCTCCTCATGGCCAGCAGACAATGGGAACCCACCGTGACCCCAGAACAGGAGCCAAATTAAACCCAATTGACCAACTCAAGATTTTCAACTGACTCCACATTCTGCTGGTCTCTTAAACCAGCACGTGTAGGGGTGTGGGCTTGTCAGATAAAGAAAGAATTAAACATCTGCCTCTTGACTCCACTGCTCATTCCACTGAAAGAGTGGAGAGAGGTCTCCAGCCGTGGCAATATTCCACTAGTCTGAATAGGTAAGAGTTGTGCACTGGGTACAGTGTACTGGCAAGAGTTTCCTGATGCTTTGAGCAATTCCTTTTAAAATTATGCATAGGAAACCCAGGCTGTAACCCTAAGTCATGCCAAAACAATCTCCCCCTTCTAGATTTATAAAGTTTGCCCAGCTTTCTACCACTGCCACCCAGGTGGTACTTCACCTTACTACAGAAAAACACCTATAATTTTATTTCTTTGAAAAACATGTGAAACTTTTGGCTCAAAGGCTGGGTGGGAAAAAAGCACATTTCTTAGTGGTTTATTGCCCTTAGGAAAACATACTTCAGTTATGAAGTATTCCCCCCTGAAAACTTACTTGACATTTTGTCGAGAAAATAGTAACATTTCTACAAAGTTGGCCAAACCACTTAATATCACTGCTGTAAAGCAAAGACCTATAGAAGTGTCAGTGTGGATGAGACTGGTGACCTGGATTGTTTTTATTCCTCTGTTATGAGCACGCACTTCTGCTGAGGGACCATCCTGTGAAGATTTGCCCACAGTAGCAGCAGTTGCTCCTGTAAGAGAAGCTGTCTGGGTGCTTCTCTGCAGCAGCACCATTGCTGTCTTGCCAAGGGGTTCTTTCATGCTCTGTGTGAGGCTGGAGGGTGGGAGGGGAAGGCAGGAGAGGTTTGGGCGTCATGGAAGCTCCTGAGGTGCTGGACCAGGTTCCTGGAGGTTCAGTCAGGCTCTGGACCCTTTTCATAAGGGAGACCTGCACATAGAACAGCTTTTCTCTATATCCTAGGAGCCTCATACCACTACAAATCCTCTGTCCTTCCCTATCTTGGGCTCCCAGACACATGCCATAAGCAGCTCAGGATGGGTATGATGACACACTTCTGTCAGTGTTCACTGGCAGAGAAATAAGCCCAGCTCAGCTCAACTGAGTTAATTAATTAGCATCTGTCTTTCTGTTATCTGTCTCTTCAGCTTGAGTGAAATTCTGGCTCTGCTGAAATCAATGGAAATTTTGCTGTATGGGACCACAATTTCACTCCTTGTCTCTCTGCTCAGTCTCAGAGCAAGGACACCACAGAATGTAAACCCTGTCCTTGCTGCCACCACTCCAGGCACACCTCAGGTGCCTCCATGTACATCCACAGCTGTGGTTCCACGATGCTCAACCAAACTCTGCAGTTGCTCCCATCTTTCAGGAGTGAGAGAGTTAAATACTGGGTCTGAATAAATCTGAACTGCAAGAAAGTTCAGGCCCATGCTGGGATGTGAACTTTCTGTCTCAAGCCCATTTCTAGTTTCGCTGTAAACAATTTCAGAATGTGATTAGATTTTAGGGGAAACTTGTAATAGAGCTGTAATAAGATATGATGTAATAGGTAATAATAATAATATATAGCAGCTGTTAAGGAAAACTTTTTCTGCATTTATCCCAGAAGGATACAGGGAGTCAGCTGCAACTTCATATTTTGAAAGAGGGAATATTAAACACTAGGTCCGTGATGCAATGATGTTATTGTAAACGCTAACAGGAAAGCCCAACATGTGAGAGTTAAGACCAGCAGAAGATGCATGCAAACAGCTGCTCTGACACAAATTCCCTCAAGTTTGGTTCATTTTCTTTTATTTAACTCAGAGTTAATACACTGGACTTCCAGGTATTGCTTTCAATGGGTTCTGGGCTGCTGAGAACAGTGGGATTTTTGCTCTTGCGTCCCACCTAACGGACCCTCAGAGTGCTCCTAAAGAGATTAATGTGAGGTGTCTCTCCAAACCCCTGTCTGCAGCAGAGTCACTCAGCTTCAAGCAACACCCTATCCTCAGTTCATGCCTCTGGGAGAAAAGGAATACAAAGTCAACAGAAGTTTGGGCTGGAACGTCAACTTCAAAACGGAATTTCCTGGCGTTTTTCGCAGCATGCCATAACTTAAGTGTTAACTAATATTGCTCCGTGTATTTAATCTCCATGTGTTGAAGGAAAAAGATCTTTCATGGAAAGACTAGAACAGATAAACCTATATTTAGCCTTCTATAAACACCTCCCAGGGTCACGTTTCTTAAATGCTCAGGCCAAGGATTGCACGGAGAAAGTGTATGAGCATGGGCATGGTTCTATTTGACTCAAAACCTGGGCAGTTCTGTGTGTGATGGACAGAACCCATTACGAATTAGGCAATATGTTAAAATAAAACTTTTAATTGTTGACCCTACCAAGAAATGATCCAACTGGGGAGAAAAGGAAACGCGTTTTTTGGGTCATTAACCTGTCGGAAGGTTTCCAGGGTGAAGATGCTGAGCAACAACATCAAACAGACGGAGGGGCTGGTTCTGCTGTACAGGGCTCTTCTCCTCCACCTGCCCTTGGCAGACAGCAGTGCCAAAACCCTGCCTGTCCTGGGCTCTGCCAACCCGTTCCTGACAGCAGCTCTGCTTTCCACATAACTCACTTGGCTTCTGCAGCCCAGGAGGGAGCCCTGGGTCCCGTCCTTCCTGCCGGGAAGGGGCAGTCGGGACCTCTTGGTAAGATGAGGACCCCAGTTCAGCATCTGCAGACGGAATGAAACGCTGAGGGTTTTTCCTTCCAAACTTAAGGACATGCCGGGATACTCGTGGTGTCAGTGTTAGAGAAGAGAAACAGAACTGAGTGTCCCATTACACTGGCTTTCAGCTGTATTTGGGAACAACCATTACGTGAGAGGCACTGCCTACTGCCTGCTCTAAGCAATCCAGGCCTGATCCAAAGCCCCAAACCATCTGCCCTGCCAACAAAAGCATGTTAAATAACTTACCAGAAAGTACATTAAAACAGTCTCCTGTCCTTGGTGTTATTTTGGTATTTTGCTGCCTGTGCAATGTTACCACATTGTGCTTGCTGCTCAACTGTGCTCTTAGCATAATAAAGCTAGAAAAACAGTCATCTTTTCACCTGAATTGCAGAAACTGATTCATTTTTAACATTTGGAGATGTCCTGATTTTAAACTGAGATTTGAGTTTTCTGTAGATTTGCCTCTAAAGGTGAGGGGAATTTTCAGTAAGATTTGTCATGTCTTTTAAGAACTGAAGACCTCTGTGTCATGTTGCATTGCCAAATTCAGGGAGAGAAAACAGGTATTGGTAAGTGTGCTGCTGAATCCAGAAGAATTTGAGAGTGATTACCTTCAAACAAAGACATTAGGCTGTTTTAATGATGAGATTCTTATCTGAGTTGAATGCATTTAAATGTGTATTTTACAGTCTGCCGGTTAAGTCATAAAACTACTGTTAAAACTTAAAAGAAAAGCTGCAGTTTAATAGGTCAGAAATCAGCCACTGAATTTTACGGGTCAGGGAAAAGCAGGTTTTACTCTTTTCAAGGTGCCCTGCAAGACAAGGTGGATGAGGGTCAGAGAGTTGCACCTTGGGTGGGGATGGCTCTTGGCAGTCCCCGTACAGGGAGGGGGGAAGAACACATCACAAAATCTGGTCTGTCATACTGAAGAGAACAATGATGCCAGCAGAAAATGCCTGGTGTCCTTTCCCAGAGACACAACACTTGGTGGCATTTTATCCTTTGAAATCCCTGCCAAATACCACCACAAAAAGTGGTGGAAAAAGAAAAAAGGTCATGGCACTGCCTCTGCATGTTCCTGGGCTCCATGAAGATCTAACCAAGCACATTTCCCATCTGCTACATTTCCCCTTCTGAAACAGGGAATGTTGTTCTCCTGTGATTGTTGTATTTATTTTATGAGTTGCACTAGGAATGCTGTGTGGCACTCTCTTGGCTGCTCTCGCCTATGATTTACAGTAGTTATAAACATTCCAAAGTATACATGTAAGTTAAATGATACATTAATATTATAAAGTTACAATTCTGGTATAAATGTGTCATCAGTTTGAAAATTCAGTTTTTCCTTTGCCCAGCTTTGTGATTAGGCTGACTGGAATCAGCTCGATGCAAAGGCACCACAGACATGAATTCAGTGTGCCTGCATGTCCCCAAAGTAAAATGGTGTGAAGACAAGAAGAGAAGAGGATTCTGCCAAGCTGAAACAGTTCCGAATATTTAACCGCTTACACACATTTTCATCATATTCTTCAAGAAATAGAAGGAGAGGGGAAAAGGTAATTGAATGTCATGCCCATGACAGGAAGACAAATTAGACCCTTGGCAATACTCTCCAAGGTCCAGCTCTTCCCGTGGGTTTGTGCCATTGAAGTTGTTCCTGCCGTGCCAGAAACCGCAGAGCTGGACTCGCAGTTTGGGAGGGTCTGGCTGCCCCACTGGCCACACGCTGCTACAGCTCCAGGAGGGTCAGATCCAAGCCAAATCCACAAGCCAAAGCCTGGTCTGTGCTGGCTGGAATCCGAAGTGCCCCTGGGACACTTGCACAGACATGATCCAGCTTCTCCCGTGTCTGTCAGGGCGTTCCAGCCCCATCAGTGGCACCGCTGGGCTTTCCTTCCCCACTTGCCCCACTTGCCACTTTATGACAAGAAGCATCTGCTAGGAGGAATGACCCAGCCTAGCTTTTCCACAGGAGGATTTTCACAAAATTCAGAAATGTCTGTGTGTCCTGTATTTGCAGGGTACCTGCAGCAGCAGCGAAACACAGTGAAATCAGGTGATTCCTTCAAGATCGCTCAGGAAATTGGTATTTTAGGGAGGAATGAAACTCGGCACTTGATACACCCAGACTCCAGCACTGACATACAGAAACTCAGCTGGCAGGTATTCTGTAAAATGTCATCTGGGTATGCAAATAAGACTAAGAATAATCACTTCTATATTTAATTCAATAGAATAAATTAAGATGAAAAAGGCTATCAAAGGAAAAGGAAACTTTTGGCATTAAGACACTACAAGATCAGTCTTGAAGTCGGCTGGTTATTCGAAGGAGATGAAGTGACTGCAATTGTTGTATCCATCCAGCTATGTACCACTAGTCTGGAGAACCATTAGGAATGCTCATTTTCAGAATAAGATATATTAATTAACTATTTAATAAAAAGAGGTGACCTAATTTTATGCTCATATCACAGCTCTGTTTCAGCCTGATTCAGGTGACTAGTTCAGCTGTTCATCTGCAGGTTGGAATGTCCCTACATCCCAGCAAATGTCACCTGCACTGTCTTAATACTCAATTCCTCATCAGTCATTTGATAAGAATTTTTTTTTTCTTTCTAAAAATTTATGAGAAAACAGCTTGGCATTCAGAAATGCAGCTCTTGGGAAACATTTCCCCCTCCTTCTAGACCCCAGTGAGGGGAGTGGGGTGAGCTATCAGATCAAACAAGCCTACCACAGAGCAGCTCCAGCTTTCATTGTTGCAATATGAAAGTATTTTATGATGTCTCATAACTCATGTGTGAGGCTCTGATAATGGTCACGTCAGCCCCCACATTTCACACTGCGTTTAAAAATACGGCTTGTTTATCTACCCCACGGGCTGCAGCCTGCGATCAGATTTACATTTGAAAACACTCAGCACCCGCACACAGCCTCAGACTGCCTTATGAAAAGCACCCCAACATGAAACAAAGCTGCCACCCTCCTCCCTGTAATTAAGGCTTTAGAATTTCACATTTTTCCTCTGGGTTTGGAGACAAACCGAGTTAATTCCACGCTCGGTGCCCTTTCAGGAAATGCATTTAAGATATTCTGCACATCCCTTTGTCCCTGTATCCCTGCACACTATGGGTGAGCAGGGTAGGTGGGTGGCCAGATGGGGCAGAGCCACAGCATGTTTTTGCTAAGGCTTCCCATGTCCTCTTTGTTTTATTGTGTTTTGGTGCATTTAGCATTTTACTTACAGTCCAAGTCTTGCAGACAATCGTGAGAGGATCTCTCCTCTCAGCCATAAAAACAGCCTTGTAGCCCGTACAATTACACTGAAAATCTTCAATCTGTATCTGAGATGAGCCTTTGGGTCTTAAGGCAAATGTAATGAACCTCGAGCATGCATTTAAACCTACAAACAGATAAAAATAAAACAACATGATGACTTCTAAGCCAATTTCACAATTATGCTGCCTGAGTCACAAAATTAAATTGCTTGGAGTTGGCAGTAACATATGAACTTTTATTTGGGTCTGTGCTTTATTCCATTACTGTATTAGCTCCTTAAATAGCAAAATGAAGTATGACTTAGCATTCAGCAGTAAATCCTTTCCTTTTTTTGTCCCCTGTGCTGCAGCAGCAAAGTTTAAGTGAAACTATTTTTTGACGGTGACAATAAGTGCAAGATATTGCCTGACTGTAAAAACAGGTTGGTGTTTCAGTTAACTATTTCTTTCTCAAGGCAGAACATTAAATGTCAACCAGAGGCTTTAGCCAGTGGTTTAAAGGAGCCCGTTGATGATTTTAAATATTCAAGCTGTGTTTTCCTGCCGTGTTTGTACAGCACTGGGCAGCTGACAGGGAGTTCTGCAGAGCATAAGGGTTGCACTGTATCACCCCAGAGCCCAGGGAGAGCCAGACATCGAGATAGAAGGGACGGGGGGCTTCGAGCAGGGCAACACATCTCGCTCAGAGTATGGGGATCGGTGCATTTATCATTAATTCCTGTGTATCCTGGATGTGTAACCTCCCCCGGTGTCCCCAGCTGGCCCATTCCCCCAGTGCCCCCATCCACCCCGTGCCCATTCCACCTCCAATGCTGCCTTTATCTCCCGGCTTGCCGAGGCTCGCTGCCCACCACACAGCGTCTCTTTAATCGTTGGAAACCGAATTCCCGGGCCAGAACAAACTCTGCGTGCCGGAACACATTCGGGAGGGATGGCAGGGATGGGCAGCCAGAGGCTGCGTGGCAGAGCAACAGGCAAAGGGGGCTCAGGGGTTAATTTCTGGTCGGGTACCTCCTTCACAGGGCAGAGCAGGTGATAGGGAATTACTAAAACCCCTCGGAGGTTTTTCCATGGATTACAGCACTGCTCCAACCTCTGTTCTCAGGCTTAAAATCACACAAAACCACCTCGGTGTGAACTGAATTTCAGCCCTGAAACGTCTTTTTGTGCAGAGTTCCCAGCCAAGGGTTGTTTTTTGGGTGTGATTTCAGGCAGGAGGGCAGGTTGCCCTCCAAAAGCTCAACCTGGAGGCAGGGAACAACAGGCTTTCACAAAAAGCTTATTTAGGAAAAAAAAAAAGCTGTATATTGTATTTGGAAGCACATGGGGGTTATCCACACAAACCAAGTGTTATGTTTTCCAATTGTCCAATAAAATAGATTTACATAGAAGCAAGGAAGAAATAAGGCATTTTATAAGACTATTCCTAACCTCCATGAACTAAGACATCTTGATTTAAAACTGCTCTGTGCCCAGCAAGAGGAAATAGTTTAGACTATGTGTGAGAAGAGAATAATGGCTCCATCAGGTAGTCTGTCAGCTCGTGTAAATAGGGCTGGGCTGGTGTGTAGGAAAAGGGGGTGAATGATCTACTCTCCCAGGAAAGGGCTTCAGTGAGGCATTTAATGAAACTGGAACAGACGGATTGTTCCATGGGACTCATACAGCAATTCCTCTGGGTCCCTTTGAAAATCACAGGCTGACTAGACACAACAGGAAAAATAAAGTCTGTATTTACAGGGGGAAAGTTGACTCACAAAGCATTTACAAACTCAGCCTAAAGCCTTTCAGAAGTCCAAGCTGAATTGGTATTTCTTAAAACCCATCACCTTCTCTACAGGAACTTCTCCTCATTCAGTAGAAGCGGCACCATTTGACAGTAATGCTGCTCCCTGTGCAAAACTCTACTGAATTTATAATTCAGGATGTTTCTTTCCTGCTTTATTTCGGGCAAAACTCCGCATTGCCAAAAGACTTCAATGCAGAACAAAGTTTTATGAGTCTAAAGACCAAGGTCGATTGAAAATCAGGAATCATTCATGGAAAATTAGCAAATGTGACACACGCAGAGTGAAATCTGCATTAAGAATTGCCTCCAACTGGCAAGGCCCTAACCTGCGGGACAGCTTTATTGGATCTCCCAGGATTACAGCATAATTTTCTCTGACAACTAGTTCATGATCCAAACCAAGCAGAAACCATTCTGGGGGCAGCTCTGAGGCTGCCTGCTGCGTCAGGATCTGTGAAAAGTATCAAACCAAAGCAAGAAGGAGGGATTTTTTTGCTTTGTTGTGCACGAGGAAGAAATGGGCTTGAAACGGTGAGAGCTGAGGTCCTTCTTCAGACTCTGTAGTTCTTTTGCCCAGACACACATGCAACTCCAATTAATATTAGCTGGAGCTACACATGCCAGGGTGGAGGGGCAGAGCAGCAGCAGATGTTACCACAGGCCCAGGACCATGTGTTTCCAGACCTCGTCATGCTTCAGGTACATCCGAGGCACCACGTCAAGGCTGAGCTCTTCCCATGCCTCTGCCATCTCTCCAGCACTCCTCACTTCCTTTGACTGTTTAACCAAAAGCCTGGCCAAAACAGATCATCAGAGCTGTTTTAGGGCTAATAAAAAAGCCTGGGAGAATTCATTCACACTATGAAAAAACTTGAGGCTCTCGGGCATTGCCTCTAGCCCTCTGTGATCCCCTCCCAGAAAAGGGAAGTACAGTTGCTGAGTGGGGGCAGGAGGAAGCTCCTTGTACAGATACTGAGCAGAGAAGCTGATGGAGAGCACCAACCCCACAGTTTAACAGAATCAAAATGGACTTTGTTCAGGGCTGGAGACATATCCCAGGGACTGAAGGTCCCCAGGTGCATCCTTCCCAGTGAAACCACATATATTTTGGGTTATGGGGCAGAAGGTAGGAGTAGTCACTGTGTACATGAGATGTATTCTTTGAAAGGAAAGCACAGAGAGACTTGTGGCAGTGCTGTGGCAAAAGGAGCAATGAAGGGAGGGTCTGGGACAGCTGTATGGTGTGCAGGACAGAGCCTGGTGCAGGAGCAGGGGAAAGGATGCTCGTGAAACATGGGATGGTGATGGGCTGTGACCTGGAAAATGGCCAGCGATGTGTGGAAGGTGGGGCATGGGAAGTTGCTGCAGTCTGCACGCTCTGCTGAGATCGACATATGGATCCAATGTCAGTGAATGAAAGGCCACACGTCTAGGGACGACCAATAAAAATGCAAAATATACTTTGGATGGAAATGTTCATGAGGAAACTAAAGAGGAAACAGAGCTGCTGGCAGCAGTAGCTGCAGAGCAGTCTGACAGGGCTGGGGATGGTGAGGGCTGGGGTTACAAAGCAAAGGAGATAACTGCTCCCCTCATCTGGCCACATCAGGAATTCTGCAATCAGTGTAATGTAATTTGCTTTATAAATTCATAAAGGAAAAAATGGCCTTGTGACAGGAGAGGTGCTGCTTTTAGGAGGACCAGCTCAGCCAAGTGGTTTTGAGCAAGGCAAAAGGTAATCTCCTCCTAATGCAGGGTAAAGCCCCCCAAAGGGATGGGTGAGGGAAGAGCTGCTCTGGTTTTGGGATGGGTACACTGCTTCCCTCAGACAGGGCTGCTGCTTTTGCCAACGGAAATGGTGAGAAAATACATTTTGGCAAATATATATTACCAAAATGTTGCAAAGGGACAAGTCACAAAGACGTGCTGCAGGGATGGCTGTACCTGTGCAGGCAGCAGCCTCTGCTCGGGATGATGGAATTCAGCAGGAAGCAACAGGGACTTCAGGACGCGGTCCTGATGATGCTTCAAGGGTCAGTGTTCTTGCAGGTGCCTTCACACCCAGTGAGATCACAGGGGTGAGGGTGGATTTAGCCAGGCCAAAGAGTCCTCGTGCTTTTCTGTACTCACATCTGGGAATTTCAGGGGCTGCAGCCTCAGCAAGAACCACCTTCTGCCTTTTTTTTTTTCCTCCTCACATGAGCAGCAAAGGGGTCATGGAAGGGAAGTGCCAAAAGAAATCTTTCAACCTCGTTTTGTTAATATGAAAAATGTATTGCATTTTTCTAAAAGGAAAAAGGAAAAAAAAGGGATAAAGAAAAACTGCTTTGTCTGGAACCAAAAATTAAAAACTCCAAAGCCTTCCTTGTGAAGTGAGCTAGGAGTGACTTGGATAAACACAGCTATTGACTTTAAAATATAATACTTTTCTTCAGAAGGAATGAAGGACATGGAGGGTGTGTGTATATCAGAAAGGTATTTACACTGCCTTAACCTGGATTCACCTTGTTTTTTCTCTACACTATTTATTTTCTTTACATAATGTTCTTCTGCACTTTAGACCTTCTGCCATAATTGCATAAAAGGCTTTGCAAGAACTTAGATTTCATTGTCTGCAGTTCTGCTGTAACCTTTATGCAACTTCTGTTTCCAACAAACTCTAACTTCCCGCATTCTTTCTTGTTCCTTCTCATTTCATCTTCTCTTTTCGATGATTCCTCTGCTCTTCTTGAATCTTTTGTCCTGTTAGTTTTCAATAGATAAAACCACCAGGACCAATCAGCAAAGGAATGTTGGCTTTTGCTCAATATGAGCCAAAACTCATGCTACAGAAGACTAAATTTGTGTCTGTTCTGTTTGTAAAACTTTGGTACTACAGTTTCTCACCATATGTACAAAGATCCACTTTAAAGAACCACATGGTGTCAATGTCCCTACATTTGATTTATTCCTACATCCATTGCAGGAGGCTTTGCTCTTTCCAGGAGGCTGCAAGTGTTCAATAATAACTGCAGGGCTCTTTGTCTCCCTCCAGCCTCAGCATGTGGGGGATTATTTCTCCTTTGCAGTGTTTTCCTTCACTTCCCTGGTGTCAGGGGATGTGTGGGATGTGGGAAATGGCCTCATCACTCTGCAGAATAACTTGCTAAAATACATGATGGAGAAGAGCTCAGAGTGTATGGGCTTTGTCTGTAATCCCAAGGATGGTTTGGGAAGGATTGTAAGGACTGAGATACAGCTTTTAAACCAACATGATCCCCAGAGCTGAGGAACTCCGTGCGTGATGTCTTGTACCAGGAAAACAAAATTGTCGTGCATTCAGCCACAGTAAAAGGCAGTGTGGTAAAAACTGATCCAAGGATGGCTTTTTCCCGTGTGAAACCTGATTAAAAGTCAGAATTTAGTACCAGAGGAAGCCTCTGTGGTCAAGAATTAAGCTTGTTCAGCAACCATATAGGATAATAAACTTGTCCAGAGTTATAATGGTTACTGTTAAATCCTAGAAGCATTTTTAAACCTAATGCCTCTGAGCTGAAGCCAACCTTCACTTGGTACAGATCAGGAAGCATTAAGAGCAGGCAAACTTCACCTCCCACACCAGCACTGTGGGCATTTCACACCAGCACAGGGACCAGGAGAGGTTTTATCAGTAATGGGCATCTTGAAATGAAGATGCTCACACGAGTGCTAAACCCCTCTAAAGGGCTTGGCCCAGCCCAGAAAGAACAGGAAGGGTTCTCCAAGGTACGGTTATTTCTCCGGGCTGTGCTGGGCAGCTGCCAGCTTTATTCACAAAACTGCTCTTTTCCTCCTCCCATAATTGCAGTGGGCACAAAGCCACCTCTCAGGAAAGAACTGGCACATCCTCGAGCTCCATCTTCCCGCCTCAGCAGGGTTCTTAGGATGAGCTGGCTGGCAGGTGCAGCCACTGTCTTCCCACAGAAAAAATGCCTGTGACCTCTCTTTGCCCCTTCAAGCTCAGTGCCCACTCTCAGAGTTGAATTTTCCAGTGCTATGAGTGTCGGCCTCTAATTGTTCAGGTGCCTTTTCACATCAAAAGCTTTCAGGTTTGCTCCTCCAGCATGTGAAAATTGATTATTTATCCTTCCACTGCGGAGTCTGATCCTGCCTTATGTCACGAGCACCATCAAACCAGCAGCAGTTACATCCAAGCCACCAGCAAGTTTTCAGTGAATTGGGGTTTTGTGTTGTTGGAAAATGGCAGTTAATTAGAACTGCAGCTTTCTGTGCAAATGTACTTGTTTTGCTAAATTTAACTCAAGACAAGGTGTGAAACTGCTGAGCAAGGAGGCAGAGCAGGAGTGTACCCCTTTCTCTCTCTCCTGCCCTGATCATCCAGGAAAGTATCTGGTCTCCATGCCCCTCACCTGCACTGTGGAAAGTTATTTTCGAGTCCTTTTTTTGAAATGGTGCAAAATCTTTCATCTGGTATCCTCCCCAGTGGGTGAGGGAGCAAAGAAATCACTGGTTTCTACACTGTGAGAGATGGATGCTGTAACCTGGTGCCTCAGGCATTCATCCAGAATAAAACAATTCCCTTATTTTTTCTGGAAAAAGAAAAATTTTTTAAAAAAAACAAACAAAACAAAACAAACAATGCCAGAATTTTTCAATTTCATTCCTTTGAAAAACAAAGCAAATGTTGACACCTGCACATTTCACAACAGGTAATTGTTGGTGTTTCAGTTACCCCTGGCACTGGGTTGGCCTGATGACCCTTTGGTGACCCACATTCACAATACCAGCTTCTCCAGTGGTCTGACACCAACACTCCCTCTCTGCCAGTCCTGGCACATCTGAAACTCCCAAGGTCATTTGCAAGGACAAGCCAAAAGTTTGCATTTAGTAAACTGCTTCTCATAGTTAATTAATAACAATTCAGGCAATTGGGAGACCTGGGTGAGGAGTGAGGAACAGCCCTATATGTGTTGTCCTGGCTTCCCTCAGCTTTTACTCCTTCAAGTCCAAGGGTGGACCAGAGGTAACCAGAGGGAAAAGCAGAGCAGAAAGTTTCAAAATCACATTCTTTCCCCTAAAACATGAAGGGACTTGTTTGCTGCAGCAAGCTGGGTTTGAGAGGGATGGAGTGTAAGCAGGTTAGAGAAACAGCCCTGTCTGCCCGTGGTTATCAGCATGTCCTCATCCCTCTGGTACTGCAACTGCTACCACGAGTGCAGAGCCACGTTGACAGAGAGTCTCTACCTGACTGTGAGCTACCAGCAAAGAGCCCTCAGGAGGCCAAAGGCTTCCCTCCCCTCTTGCCCGGGCAGTGTAGCTCGTTCATACGTGTGGAAGAAAGTTTGACACCTTTTAGTTTCTTGAGGAGTGGATGTGGGAGCAATGGGAGAGGAAAGGTGAGGCAGGAAATCTGGCTCCCTTTAAAGGTGCTTTGATAATCTCCTGCACAAAAAGCAAAAGCCCTCAGGTTTCTCACACTGTAATGTGGAGCATGGACTGCTTGAGACCTACATTTATAGCTCAGTTACCAGGAGTGAAATGCTTTACTTGCCTCTGGGGACATGTGAAAGGAGAGCTGCCCCCAGTGTACCACTAGAAGCCATGCCAGCAGTTCAAATAATTTTTTTCCAAAATTTTATGATCTGATGCTTGGATTACATTTGTTTAGCTGTAGAGGTGTGAGGTCTGAAAAATTTGTCAGAGGAAAGAATAGCCCCAGCTCCAGACGTGTGTGCATTTGGAGGTCAGCTTCAACTGCGACACTGGAAATCCATGAGGAGGGATGAAGTCATAGGATGTCTTGCCCCAGACCTAAAGTGTAGGAGAGGAGGGACACAACTGGTGGTAGAGAGTGAGAGAAGTGACTCTGAGCCACCTGGGGTGAATCCAGAACCGGGGTGAAGCCACCTAAAGCTCGCCTGGACATCTCTCACTGCACAGGGCTCTGCAATGGACGTGTTACATCCCAACCTGAGGAGCAGAAGGGACTGGACATGAACCATCACTGCCTCAGCCACCTCCCCACATCCACCAGCCAATTACATCCACTGACACCCAGCATCTGCCACTGTGGCAAACCAAATCCACCCCCCACACACACATGTGCACCTCAGGGTTTGGGAAAACAGGGGTATGGGCTGCACCTATCAAAAACCCAGCAGAAAAGAACTTGAGGGCAGAAAAAGAAGACAAGCATAAGAAATAAAAGTGGACATATGGTAGCCCTAATAAAGAGTGATAAAGTCTCTGATGCTGCTGGAATGACTCCCACTTAATTAACCGAGCTTTGGACCAGACTCCAAAGCAGCTCACTTTCCAAAGCTGAGATAAGTCCCTGGCTCCTATTTCCAGCTCTTGTGCTCAGACTGCTCGACAGAGCCCATCCTCTTGCTTTTATTTATGTTAGGGAGTCACTCATTCGTAATTCATCTGGGGCTGGAGCTCACTTCCCGTGTCAGGATACAGATCGTTTATAAGGCGATAAGGGACTAAATTAACATTATAACCCTGGGTTTGGAGATGCTCACATTCTCTCTCAAGATGTTTATTGCCAATAAACACAGCAGAAAATCTGACTTCACTGACCTTTGCTTCACAGATAATTCTCTTTCACACTGTACGTAAAATGAGACATTTATTTAATGTAGTGCTGTGCTGGGTCCAGTGGAGTTCAGTACATAACACCGGACAGAACAGGAGCTGTAGGTGCTCAGTACCTTTGAAAATACTGCTCTTACACACCTATTTAGGGTTTTTAATTGTCACATGTGCCAACAGTATATTTTTACTTGATCATCAGGAATTTCCCCTACACACCTTCCATCCCAAAACCCAAATTCATTTGTTTTCATTTGAAGAACAACAAAACATATAATTACCAAGCACATGACAAGACTTCATGATGGATTAACAGCGTTTCACAGTCGAAAAGAGGCCTGTAGATAAAAAGCCAACGTTAACAGATATTCACTTAGTGAACCCAAAATTTCCACCCCATCTCTAATTGCACTGACACGCCACATTTATGGAAAGGAGTAGCAAATGTTCATCTTTTATCTTTGAAACATATTTAAATTGCTTGTCCTCTTCATGACCTGTAAAAAAACCCAAGTCTTTATGCACTGAGCAGGTAAACATCAAAACAGTTTTTGTGTAAGATTATAAGACAGCATTAATGAACAAGTACAGGTACCACCAACAAAGGTTGGCCATGGATGGCACACACCATGGGAAAACTCTCGGGTTCTTATCTTAGGAGTCTCATTTCCAGGTGAGGTTTGACTCTCTAACATCATGAGTAACTGTCACAGAGATGATCCAAGTGGCATCAGGTGCTCTTACAATGGAACAGCACTGGTGGGTCAGCGACTCAGTGGGTCAACTCTGCACAGCAACATTTGGGAGCTTCTCCTGAGCTGGGATAACTGAACATGGTGATGTGGATGGTCCCACCACAGCCCTCCAGTGACTGTTGCTCATGACCTATTGCTTTGGAAATAACAGAGAAAAATGTGGGGTGCCCAGCCCTGAAACCTTGGAGGAATGTGACTTCCAGTAAGTGGTCAGCACTCACCTCTAAAAATAGAGGCACTGAAAATCACTGATGACTTTTGATAGTCTTGGCCAAAATCAACTATTTTTAGCCCATCTGTTCCCTCTGAGCTCAGTTCCCTCAGGAAGAATGTATATTCTGGGGGAAGGGGAGGAGGCAGAGGTTCTTGTCACACAGTGAAAATTGAAACACTTTCATATCAAGAGCACTAAAAAATGACAGAACCACTTAATTTCTTTAAATGGATTTGAGAATGTTGCCAAGTTTTGTGAGCAATTAAATTAAATGCAGGATAAGATGGTAGGGATGAAGGATAATTATATGTTCTCAAAAGCTTGGTCTTTTTGTAAATGAAATGGCCTTAGGGAGTTTTCCAGCAAAGTTTGGGCTCAGCTTTTTAGTTCCAGCAAAGCCAATTGCCAATTGTGGCTCTACACTGGGCATATGTGACATGATTTTTAATGAATTTCCTCTCAGATTCCCATTCAGTTGCCCACCAAACCTGACAGTAGTTTGTTTTTATTTTGGCAGCTTTGTGCAATCAGACCTGGCCTAATGTAGTCACTTTCCCACATCTCTACGCTCCTAACAAGCAAAGAATTCAGTATATTGGACACTGGGAAATTTATCTGACAAATAAACACCGGAAGCCTTTGAGGTGATAGTGTAACAAATGCAGCAATAGAGCACTAATTACAGGTCTGGCTAATGAGCCCAGACCCATGAGGGGTTGGAGAGCTCCAAAGAGGGGCTCAGTGCCACCATTCACTCTGCTGAAAGTCAAGAGAATTAATTTGTTCTTGCTGAAGGAAGGTACAAGAACTGATCTGTTGGGCACGTCAGTCAGAGTGTGTCCAGACAGCATCCCATGACAGTCTGAGAAAGAAATCTTTAAGAAGATTAGAGGTTCTGCCACAAGGCTCTGTCCTTCAGAATTTGAGCACTGACTCATTTTCTTTTGAAGTTATTTGTGGGTGTTAGATGAAATTATTAATTTATCACTGTTCAGACAATGTTGGATGAGCTATTCACGAAAACTTTTTCACTTTTTGGAAATGTTGTAAACCTGTTACTACTGATTGTCCAAGATCAGTTGTTTCAGGAACTGGGGGAGGTGATACAATATTCTTTGGGTGATGCTCATTACTGTCCTGATTGAAAAGCTGCACTGAGTCAGACACATAACAGACACAAAAGGACATGATTTAGACATTATATTCAATATATCTGGTAGTCAATCTGAACAAGTTCACGAGTATCCCAGCAATGGAGAGGATGGATTATGATAAAGGTCAGAAATGATTAAAACATCATCAGCATGAAGGATTAGCCATTAAAAATGAGTAAATCCCTTGGATCACTCATCTGATGTTTGCTATCCACTCTTACACGTCGCAGTCTGACAGGTTACAAAACACAACCTTGGGCCAGACACCAACTCGTTGATTCTAACAGAAGGAAAGAATATTTATGAGCAACTTGTCTAAACATGTGGAAATGTTATTTCCATGTTTTATTTTATCTTTTTTCCATTTTCATTTTTTATTTAATAAATCAATTTTGTGTTATTTTGGCAACATTGTCTCCATGTAAAACATATTTTATTTGCAACTAGCTACAAAAATATTTCCCAAGTACATTCCAACTAGCTGCAAGGATGATAATCTTACAGACATATTTCTTTTTATGGGTTAATTATATTTATTTTTAGTTGAATTGCTGGGCTTATTCTTGGGAGCCTGTTGGATCCTGAAGATGCTTGCATTTGCTGTTGGGAATATGGCACAAGCAGCAGCACTGAACTGGATAACATTTATAAAGGCTCTAATAGCTTTGTTGCTGGCGAAGAGCTGAGAATGTCATTTTCCCAACCCCACCTACAGACTTCAGGACCCAACAAGCTCTGGAACAAATTTTGCATTTCAGTTTTGTAAAAATGATTTTATCTATTGCTGGAAACCCCTCCAGCACTTTAGAATAAAAAAGAGATAAATATGGTTTTATCTAATGCATGCATTTGTTTCTCCACTGGTTGAACATAAATCCTTCTGACTAGTCTGTGGCATTGCCCAACACCAAACCCCTGCTCCTGCAGTGCCATGGAACTGGTATGGCCATGCCACCATCAACCAGGAAGGTACCAGCTTGTAAAAGCCATTCCAGCTGGAGTATCCCTCTCTCCAAGGACATGGATGGTGTCAAAGGATCATGATCAGTGCATCTGGAAGAGTTTGCTGTATTGACTGTGCTGGATGGAGCCTTTGTGGCCAGGGTTAGTGCAAAGTAACAAGGGCACAACAATTACTGGGACTGTCATCCTTTCATAGCTAGAGACACCACATTCTTTTCCATAGGAAACACTTTAGATCGTGTAATTTCCCATCTAGTTTTGTGCTCTTTGGTCATTTCTTATCCTTCTGTCTTGAGAGAAGATGCCAAACACTGTTAAGCAACTTCTGTTTCAGGTATTTACCTTTAGTAACTGATACCCAGTGTAGAGTTTGCTAATGGATCATTCAGGAAGGAATACACTAAATGTGAGGAACAGTGAAGCTTAGATTATTGGTAGGTGTTCACAATTAACATTGGTTTGATATTTTAAAGGTTTTGATGACGAGTGTCACATTTGAGAAAACAAAAATTATGCCTGAGTAAAGATTTCCTTAGTAAATATGTGTCACAGGAGCTAAATCTGAAACCAAAGCTGGCTCCAGGAATGTCCTCAACATGCCATCAGCACATTGCCGGTGGGGTTGCCTGTTCTTTATGATTATGGTACTTTAAATACCTAATAAAAGCAACAACTTGATGTTTTAATATGTCATAGGTGTCACAACCAGTCTCTGTGCCCTGAAAGCTCCAGACCAGACACGGTTCTCATGACTGTGCCTTGTGTGCAGCAAAGTGTGTGAATCAGAAGTGTTTCTACTTTTTGCCTGGAGGGGTTCTGTGCATTTATATTGGCATAAGTCACACCAGAATCCTTGAAAACAAATACTTTGGCTTCAGGAAAGAAAATGGATCCACAACAAATGGTGTTGTATTGCTTAATGGTTTCCTGACAAATCCCTGTCTCTGCTCTGGAGTTGTGAAAACAGACGTGGAGGCTGCTCTTGTTTCACTCTCAGGAGGAACCCGACAGGTGCAGTGAGAAGGCTGGGCTGGGTAATAAACCCACAGGTTCAGATGCTGTTAAAAAAGGCACTCAGCACACTTAGCTCAGCTGAGGACTGCCTGTAACACTGCCATGAGAGGAGAGGTCCTGCTTCTGGGCTGTGCAGTGCTCAGCTCCCTCAAAAAGGTGGAAAACAAGGAAGGAAGGTGGGTTCCCCACTACCTGGCACAAGGTGTGACTCCCCAGGATCACAGGGACACAGAATGGGGGCAAGTCACATCAGAAGATGAGGTGGACTGTTCCCACAGGAACTGTGGGCCTGGGGTTGGGTTTCCACGTGTGTTCCTCTTCCCAATGGTTTTAGAGTTTACTGGGACTGTTCAGTATGAGTTCTGCTGTCAGTCACAGTCCAAGGTTTCTTCTCTCTTAACATCACATTCCATGGTAATTTCTGCTCCACATTCAGAGTCTTTGCCTTTTGAAGGATGGCATGGGATAAAGTTTTATTGGTGCATTGACAAGTCTTACAGAACTAAACAGACTTGACTCAACAATCTTGAAAACTGATGAACCTCCTCTTGCTCCAGCAGAGTGACAGAACTGGAAGGTATTGTCTGAAATAATAATACTTCTCTTCCTCTTGAACTGGACCACCTAGGTCCTTCCTCACAATTTATCCAGCCTGCTCCTTGAGACAGCAGCCTGCACAGTCTGCAGCTGTGCTTCCCGACCCTTGCCCCTGGGAAGTCTTTTCTGATGTCTTGCCTAAAACTCTCCAGCTTTAGTTTAAGCCTATTGCTTTCTGCCCAATGCACTTGGGTGCAGAGGAAGGCTTTATTTCTAAAATACTTCATAAATCGGTAGGAGGTAAGATGGAGCCTTTCTGCTTCCATTGCAAGTTATTTATTTTTAACCAGAAATTTGGAGAATTTATTAACTTCCTCAGAGTGGTTCAAATAAACCACACAGAAGAGCAATAGCTTTCTGTGGAGTGCTTCAGGGAAAAGTAGTTTCATGCACTAGTTAAACCCAGTGTGCTGAAGTCATGGGAAGTTTTGCCATGGAGTAAAACAGAGCCTGGATTTCAGCCAGAGACTGGCAGTTTTCATATTCATATATTTGTGAGGGTCCGTTGGCTCATCCATCCTGAGAGAGTCTTGGTGTCTCACAGGTAAATACACATGACAACTGTGGAGCTTCCTGTAGGTCTTTCTGAGCTATGGCCACTTAACCTTTGTTCAGGGGAGAGACAAGAGCTCTCCTCAAAGCAGGATTGTTTGGGGCTTGACTGATTTGCTTGATCTTTAAGTAGACAAGGAAGAGCTGAGGTTGTAATTCTCTTAAAATGAGAACACAGGCTTAGAAGAAATACAGATTGTGGAAGAGGTAGAGACTTGTGGCAGAGCACCAAGAGCCTCAGCCCCATCCATCCTTCACCCCAGGCACAGACCAAAAGTCTATCGGTCACAACAGTTTATTCATGTCAAATGATTCCAGCTCCCAGCAGGAACAACGGGACCAGCACCAAGCAGAGGAGGTTTGAATCATCTGAGCTTATCACACAGAGGTTTCAGAAAGTTCACATTACAGAGCCCCAATGCATTTTACAGTGTACTCGAAGGGAAAGGACTGAAACATCCAATATATCTCCCATAGGTTGACAACCCAGTAAACACTCCAGCAGGATAACCATGATCCTTAGAACAATGGAAACATTTTAGTTAGAAACTGTAGAAGTTACAAGGCGGAGATTTATGTGCTGTGGGGCAAATAAATATTCAGTTCCCATTAATGTTAATGGGAGTTAAGTGGCTAATTCCCCACACATTATGCTGAAGATTTACTTCTCCGTGTTTCATAGAATAAATTAATTTATACTCTTCCTGGAGGTTAGACCTGAGAAAAACAAAGAGCTCAGAGTTTACTCCGTTTTTATGAGGTCATTTTTTTAAAGGAGGTTTATTCCCCGAACAGAAGGAAAGGTTAGAAGAGCACCAAGTTAAAGCAATCCCCTCCATGGGATGCCAGGGAGATTTGTGGCAGGCATTTAATCCAAACTCACAGACGGAGAGACACACAAAGATCCATATAAAATGTCTTAATAACAGAAGCCGGAAATTTGTAACAATAATAAAGGCTGACATTTATACAGAGCCTTTCATCCACACATCTACGGGCTGGATTTTGCATTCAGAGGCACTCACAAAATTCTCCTACAAACCACATGTGATTTCACACTAAGAGGGCAAAATTCATCAAATAGGCTGACTTAGGCACTCCTGAAACAGGCAACACTGGAGCAGCCATTTAATGCCCCTGGAAGGTATTTAAGCATGTTTTTTAAAGCTCAGTGTGTTGTCACTAACTTCAATTGATTTTGAAATGAGAGCCTGTACCTTGATGAACTCCTACCTACTCCAGCACTGAACAGTCGTTCCCTGCATCTTCACACAAAAAGTCCACAGATTTTATTCCTTTCTTATGCTCCAGTCTCTAAGATGACCCCATACACTTTCGTTGCTGGCTATAAGCCATTTAAAGTCGGTTTTGTGAACAAGTTAGAAGTCACAAGGATCCTTTGGCCAAGATGTGAACAGTATGTCACAGTCTGTGCTCAAAGACGACCAAACGTTCATTGCGAACAATCACATTTTTCTCTTCCTCAGTTAAGGACTACGACACATTTGTGCTGAAACTGAGATTAGAGATTATGTGTGAGACAATTACACATTTGTTTGCCTTTCGCCTGATCTGAAAAAAAACAGCTTCAGAGAGAGGGAGAGAAAAATTCAGAGTAGTGTTTTCAATAGGGCACAGTAATCTGCCACAGATAAGCAGAGGTCTTTTTTACTTATTCAAATGTTAAGCTTTCCCAGGAAAACAATATTTTCCCCTAACTGGTCACTCAGTCATCTATAACTCCATGCAAACAATTCCTTTTCATTAGCAGGGTCACGCTCACAATTTCATTTTGGTCAGAAATTGCTTTTGTATTGCGTATATTAGTTTGGGTTTTTTCCTTTTTGGCAGCAAAACAGCCTCCCAAGACCTTTGACAGTAAATCCACACACTCATCTTTCATTAGGACTTAGCTCTCTCAGATCCCTTCGTATTTACCAAGCCAACAGCTGAAGAGGTACTGCAGGATCACATGGACTGGGCATCCACGCACCAGCTTCTCCCAGCACTCTGGTGCCAAGACCAGGAGCTTTGCTGTGCCCCCTCCACCCCCAGCTCTGTTAAATGCTCTTCATGTGACTTGTTATGTTCAACTTTACCTGGAAAGTGCAAAATGAGGTACACACAAATTAAATTATAGCCCAGACGTACTGTGCTTGGCCTAGTGTGAACACAGAGACAAAGCAGGACTGGAATGTGATTTCCTTGCATTTTTGAAATGTTGTTTACTATCTAGTAAACCCATTTTGCAGCACCCTGCCTTTTATTTTCAAACACTTCTATCAGCACCCACTGTATATCAGTCACTATTTGATTATGGAAGTTTTCACAATGGTTTCCGGGCAGCTTTAAAAAGCTGCCAAAGAATTCAGTGCAGCAGAGGCTTGAACTTCGTTGATGTTTTTTCACGAAAAGAGGCTGAAGAACAAATAACAAAGATGGAAAAATGGTATTTCCATGACCTGTGTGAATGCAGTAAGGCCCAAACCATCAAAATAAAAAGACTTTTGGGGGTTATACAGTTCAGACAACCTGCTCACAGCTTTCTGCCAGTGCATGAGGTCCGTAGCCCCTCTGGCTTTACTGATTCTTGAAGAAGAGCAATAAATAAATGCCATGTCATTACTGAAAAAGCACCTATAAGACACAGAACAAATATTAATTGTACTTAAAGTAGTCCAATTAGATGGTATGTGTGCATCCCAGAGAGATGATGGACAGGTAAAGAACAAAATATCTCCATTCAAAAGAGACAACTGACTCAAGCTGTTTGTTTTTGCTGGCCACACGTGACTAGGATTGTGCCTGTGCAGATAACTTTTACATTCTCTGCTTCTCCTCGGGGACAATACCTTGTCTTTTTAAGCCATTTAGTTGTGTTGATAATTTTTATTCTTTACACTAGGCTGTTAGCCAAGGCAAATGTTTGTGTTGTTTTAAAAACTTGAAGTGTATCACTGTGGGAAACTTAAAATATACAGATAACTTCAGAAAGCATTTTTGAAAAAAAGTTGTGATAATATCCCATGTTATTTCACTTTCCTTCTGTTAGTTTTACATGTAGCAGTGTTCAGTGCCTTCACTGCCTGTTTTTCTGTCCTCCTCCCTTCCCATTCCAAATATATAAAAATACTGATATGATGCAAATTGAACTGAACCATCAACATTTCTGTAGTGACAAAAGCTACAGAAGAAACCAAGAGCCTAAAACCAAATGTTATTTTTATCTTTGAAAGAATGTGTGAAATATGTGGCTGAAATACATAAAACACTTAGAAGCATGTGTATATTAAATATTAGGACTAAACAGGACTCAAAACAGTAATGGAAGGACAGGCAAAGTTTAATTGAAAACGACAAAATTAAATAAGACACAGACTCTGAGTTCACACAGAGAACACTGGTCCCAGTCAAACACCACCAGTGCTGCATTCCAGCGCTGTGCTGGGGCTGCTGAGCACACGGGGGCTCAAAGCTGAAAGATTACAAGTTTGGCTTGTGAAAGCTGGATCAGACTCTGAGTAAAACAAAGCTAGGCAGCTGAAAAGATTCAAGGACTGCTCAGGACCCACCAGGAAAGCTTGGGGGAAGGAGCAGAGTGAGGAGGATGATGCCTGGGATGAAAGCAGAGGTGGATCTGCCACCCCGGGGTTAATCTTTACTGCTCACTCTGTCCTACAAGTGGATCCTGGCAAGATCCTCCAGCCAGCAGGACACAGCTCACCATAAAAGGACATATTAAGGGTGAACCTGACTGCAGAGCCTTGGGTTGCATGTCTGACCCCAGCTCCACCCTGAGCTCCAGCACGTGGGTTTGATCCAGTGTTAGTGAGTAAATCACACGGCCCAGCGTCCTGTATGGCAGCACGAGGGGAAATGGCCTCAAACTGTGCCAGGGGAGGTTTAGATTAGATATTAGGAAAAATTTCTTCACTGAAAGGGTGGTCAGACATTGGAACAGGCTGCCCAGGGAAGTGGTGGAGTCACCATCTCTGGAGGTGTTCAAAAGGCTGTGACACTTGGGACTATGGTGAACACAGTGATGGTGGGTTAACAGTTGGGCTCAATGATCTAGAGGTATTTTCCAACCTTAATGATTCTATGATTCTGTATTTCTGCCTCATTTTTCATGGTGAGGGTGGTGTTGAGTGTTCAGGGGCTGTCCTGCCTGACACGCACGAACTATACATATGTGTGTTAATCAGGTGAGGTTGAGCTCCCATATGTCCTTGAGTTAATGGTGATCCTGTATGGACCCAAATCTCTCCACCAGCTTGTCCTCATGACTCACCATAACCTCAGCCCTACCTTCCTTTTCCAAGACACACACAGAGGCACAAGTCCCCACAGGTTTGTTGTTTTAGGAATGGCTGAGATTAAAGTGGCAGAGAGTTGTGTAATGCAGCTTTAACAAGCATGTGCTTTCTATTTGTCACTGCTTAAACTGTACTTTCATACACACAGCCCAGGAGTCCTGCTGAAATCTGCAAAACATTACAGGCAGTGCAGATGAAGGGAGAGCATCTGGCTGGGGAGGCTGGGCTGAGAAGAAGTCATTTTGATGGAATTAAAGGAAATAGTAATCAGGGTTGTAGCGAGAACTCTCTTCCTCTCGTTAATGTATTTTCTTGAACAAAGCACAGGAAGTTATAACAGAAAGCTCCTCTGTGCTCCTGGGGCACTCAGCGCCCGGCATCCTTCAGCTTAGCACAAATCCCCTTTGACTGGGGGCAAATCAGAGATCCTTCCCATCAGCATCACACAATCCCGGGCATGCCCCATTCAGTCCCTCCTTTTCCCACTCCAGGGATGCTTTTCCCCTTCCATATACCTCTGAATATAAAGGAAAATGTCTGTTTTACCTGCTTGTCACTAATCTCCATCCCTCCAGCTCTCTTGCCGGCTGTAAGGGTTCTTGAAGTGTCTGTTTTTCAGCAATAAGCATTCCCTAACCGAGGTCACACATACTGTCTAAATGCCAACAACCAGAAACTTTAAATAAAGTCTTACTGAAGTAACTGCACAAATATCTTTCTCACAATAATCTGCTCATTGTCTTTCATGTGTTTGCTAATGAGCTTTACCTCCTGTGGAAACTCGATGGGCTCTAGCTGTACAGTTTTCCAGTATTTGAAAAATCTATCAGTTTGGCTGGAAGGAGAGCTGCTGTTTGTTTTTCTGTGGTGAATTTTGTTTTTATTGCTCTAACTGCAGCTCTAGAAAATGAAACGTCTGTCAAAACAAATCAGGAGCAGGAATGCTCCAAACCTACATTTTTGGCACCGCTCTGCAACACCAAGTTCATCGTCTCGACTTTTTTAAGCGCTGAACATGGTTAAAATGAACTTCAAGATCAAGACTGAGTAGATGCCCCATTAATTATGTTTCGATGTGTAGTAAGCTTCCAAAGTGGAACCTGAGGCCATACGGAGCTTTTCTGGTGCCAAAAGCCTGAGGGCTTCTCCAGCTCTGCTCTTGCTGCTTTAGTCACTCTCAACACATTCCAACCCCACAACTCACTAATAGCAGAGGAGACTGGAGGAATCCCAGTTTCGCAAACATGTGCCACTGATCCCATTAATCATATTCCCAGTGACAGTGCTCACAGCACTCACCGCTGGGAAGGAAAACACCCCTCACCGTGGGGTGTTTAGGTGTGTAGTGTGAGCATGAGAAGTATTTGCAGGTCCCAACAAATGCTCTTGAAGCACCACGGTGCAGTGAACTGAAGTATCTTGGATTATGAGCCCATAATAAAAGCAGGGATGCTAAAAAAAAATGTGTGTTTTTGTCTTTGAAAATGGAATTACATCAACTTCTAACTGAGCGCAAGCAATTGGTGCGCACAAGAATTGGTCTGGTATGTGTGTCCTCCCCAGCACAGCCCGTGATTTGGGGGAGGATGGCAGGTATGAAGGCAGGAGCCTGCACTGGACATGATCTCTGTGGTAATGCCAAATACCTTAGTGTAGAAAGCCCTCAGTTAATTAGTAAAGAAAGGCTCAGGAGGGAAAGCTATAAGCTGTATAGCATCGTGGTGATATTAGGGCTCAGTGCTGATGATGCTGAAAATTGGTCACATTTAGGACATTGTTTAAAATAATGAAAGGATTTTCCCATTGGGTAATAATAATAATAATAATAATAATAATAATAATAATTGCAATCAAATATCAACCATGAACTAATAGTTGTGCAAAAACATGTGTGCTTAGGCTTCTGTGCCACAGAACAGCCCATACAAATTTTAATGTGCAAATTCTGAGTCTGTGACTGAACAGGTGCCTTCAGAGAAAAGTGGGTAAATTCCTTTATAAACAAAAAATAAATAATAGAAAACACAGGTGGGCTGTCTTGTTTAATGTTTTCCATATGCAACTGCAGAATCACAAAGCCTAGAGATTAATAAGGGGAAAATCATTCCATGTCAACACTACTGCAAGTTTTAGAGGCCAAAATCCTCTCGAGTCTGAGCTGAGGCATGAGAACATTCCCTCCATGAAGAACCAGGATTCTCAGGTAATAAAATAATGGGGAGGATAATGCTTTGCACTTGCACAGTGCTGCATGGGAAGTGGCAAATGAGGACAGTGGTTGCATCTATGGAAAAATAAACCCCAGGCTGGGCTCCAAGCCAGCTCTGCTGTTCACCTATGTCTGAAAGCAAGCACAAGCATTTTCGAAAAAACATTTTATTGCAGAGTGAAGAATTGAAATGTGAAGATTCCAGAATTATTTTTTTTTTGGTAATTTTAATTCAGCCCCTTTGTGCACGTGCATTCTGATGTATTTTTACCAGTATTTCTTGCTTTGTTGCAAGATTCCTGCTTTGCTCCGTGCATTCTGCACATCAGGAGATTCTCAGTCAGTGTCATTCTTTTTTTTAGTCTTCTGCTTTACTGCATTACACAATCTCTGCTGCAGCATCCTGAGGCAGCTCTGGGGTGACCCATCTAGTAGCTCCAGAGGGGACACTTTGAGGTGCTCCCTGCACTGCACAGCACCCACAGTGTCCAGGGCCCAGAGCTCTGTGCCAGCTCCAAAGCTTCCCCGTGCCCTCCCTGCCTGGGTGCTGGTGCCATGGCATCAGCATCAGCCAGGCAAGACCACTTGGAATCCTTCCTGGAGAGCCACAACATTCTCTGCCTGCCAGGCAGGTGGGATTTTGGGGCATTTCAGCCTGAATCCAACCTGCATGCAAGACCAATAATAAATGGAAAATGCTGGGATTTAGGAGATATCCCAGAGCAGCCAGGTAAATTTTGAGGCAGCCACAGAGACCACCTCTGTCTAGATTTATAGATCATGGTGTCCTCTCTGGCCAGGTCTTACCCTCCAGCAGCACCAGGCAAGGAGAGCTGGCATAAGGGATTGCACATCACTGTTCCTAAACACCACGTGGGCAAACAGCTTGGCTGGGACTCATGGAAGGAAAAAGGATGGCCAAGAGAGGCTCTGCTGGCCTTGCTTCACCTCTGGCTGAGTGGCCACCACTCCAAGGGTGCCCAGTCTCCTTGTTGGTCAAATAGTCCTCCTGAAAAATTCAGAGTAGCTATTTCCTGCTCCCTCCCCTCTCTGCAGTGTGCTGGGCAAGCATTTGGACAGATAGAATATGTTTAGTCTAAGGAGGAGAAGTATCTTTATTAGTTTGTGGCAACATTTTCCTTTCAAGTTCCATTAACAAGGTTTTGTATGCCTTTAGATGGTGTTTTATTTTGATTTTTAGGTGTTAACATAAATCCTGTTGTTCAGCATTATAGCCTCACTGATCTTATTTCATTAATACCCATCTTTGCTCCTGTGGATTTTATTAATTTCAATCAGTACATAATTAGATTTTTAAGAGCCATCATTAAATTTCTAGCATTTGAAATAGTCCTCAGAGAGTTGCCCTGTAAATGTGACCCATCTTCAGGCCCTTTTTTCTCTTTATAAGGAGAGCTGTAAGATCTTTTGTTTTATTCATGAAATGTCACATTGTCTAATATCACAGCACTACATCACATAACACATCCAGCTCTGTAGTAGTAAATCCCTTTATGTTTCCACATTGTATTACAATTTGCAATATTAATGTTGCAAGTAACGTATAGTGACAACTGAAACTTTCAAAAGAACATACAATTTCCATTCCAGACACCCTCTATCATTCCCAGTAATGGGTATCCCGTCTGAATGTATGTTTCTAGCAGATTATAACACCACAGCCATCAAAGTACCCGTGGTACTTGCGAAACCACAAATATGCAGGTCATCCATAAATAGTAAAACATTTCCAAGAATTTAGGCTTTTCCTTTCCAAATCTTAATTTCTTGCTATTCCCCCCAAATAAATAATAACAACAACGATAATCATAATGATAATAACAGTAATGGGCAATGGTAGAGTAGCTGTGAAGTGTCTTGCAGTAATACAGCACTGCACAGCTATATTTCTGTACATGGCACAGCAACTCATCCTGCCAAATCTGCCTAGAAATACCCAAGATTTGATGACTAAACCATGGATGTCATTGGAAGGCAATTTTGGTTTTAGCTCTTGAAGGTCTCAGAGGGTTTCCCACTTCTTTCTGTGCCACCAGGTTGCTGCCTTCCCACCAAGTGACCCATCCACTGTACCCATGGTGGAAGTCCATGCCTTCAGGGTTTCAAACCAGGCTTATCAGTCTCCTTTTTCCCTCACCAGAAATAGCTCAGGCACCTGCATATATGCTGTTCCTGCTCTGCCAGCAGCTGTACTAATCTCTGAAAACTTAGAAAAGAAAATGAGGGGTAGATGTTGAACATGTGGTTGTTAAAATGTAGAAAAAAGTTCAAATGGAGATGGCCCCATTCCCTCCTCCTCCCCACACACCTCGACCCCAAGTTTAAATTTGTTCAAGCTCTGGCTTTTCCCAAGGCCTCATTCTCCATTAGGAAGTTTTATCCTTTCTTTACTAATTGTTTATACCAGAGGTAAATCCTCCCAGCTGCCCATGAGAAGTGAAGAGGTTCCCACAGCTCTGCTATCTCAGGGAGCACCACGAGCCTTTAGGGACAGTTGACAGGAACATACACATTGCTGTCAGGCACCAGTGATTGCAGGTTTTAATTATCTTCTTAGATAAGTCAAGACAGGTGACAAGGCTCACAGCTCTCTGCTGGCATCCCAACAGGGGCAAATCCTCAGAGCTGTGAGGGTTCCTGAAGGTACCTGAGATCCACATCCCAGCCTCTCCAGGCACAGCCTCTTAACCCCTGGGATGTCACAGGTGACATTGGCCTCAGCAGGTCAATAATTCTGCCCTGGCTATCTGTGCTTACCCATTTCTTTTGCATGAAAAGGATGCTTCTGCCAAGCCAAGTGATCCCTGCCATGCTGGGGGGAGGCATATTCAGTTCATCAAAACTTGCAGGTAAAGAGCAGCCACCCTCACAAAACCTGGCTCAGCTCTCAGCTGCACCAGGCTCATGCTGTAAACTCTGCTTCTGTTTCCCTGGGGCTCAGGAAAGGTTGGGTTGAAAGGATTTCCAGCATATGGGTTTCCAGCATATGGGTTTCCAGTATAGAGGTTTCCAGTATAGAGGTTTCCAGCCTGCTTTGGGCTGGCCTTGGGGCTGCTGCAGGACACTCCAGCTGCATCCAGCTGTTGGTCCAGCACTGGAGCTGGCTCCACACTACCTGCTGTCACCCAGGTGTGAAGGCAGGGATGGGGACAGGCAGCAGAGCACCAGCCAGGAGAGCTCTGCTCAGCCCCAGGGCTCCTGTGGAATCCTCCATCACCCTGCACAGACAGTGTCTTGGCTCCTTTCTGCAGCCTCAGCAGAGAACCCAAACTACTGCCTCAACCAAAGTCCAAGGATTTAGCCCATAAATCTCAAGGCTTTGATTAATTCCTTTCCTTTGATTCTTTTTTTCCTTCACAGATGTTAACATTTTCCAAGCAGTTACATGTTACCTTGGTGAAGTGCAAAGAAAATAGAAACCATGTCTGAAATGACACAAAGGATAAAGTAGAATAGCAGACATTGGTTTAATGCAGCAATTGAGATTAGATAAGGAGCATATGCCCAGGGCTGGATCTGAGAAATTACCAGGAATGCAAAAGACATTTTTAGCATGTGTTTCTGATATAAAGTCACTTTCACTCAGAGGGGAAATATGTTGTGTGCTAATACTGATATTTTCTTCTCTGATCCATCAGGTGAAAACATATTGGAAGAGGCAGGATAATAGTATTTCACCAGCAGTACAGATCTCTTCTTGCTAGATATAGATTTATTGTGCCTTCTCAGTCAAAACTGATAGCATCCAGCATACTCCCATTTACCTCTCACTGCTTCTGTCATCTGGCATTTTTCTATAAACAGACAATGATTTAAGATTTCAGCAGAAATTAAATCATTTTGCCTGGTAGAGGATGGCAAGCTTTGAAGCCGTGCATTCTTGATTATACAGATTTAATGTGAAAACCCACCATACAGCTAAAACTTGCTTTCTTTCTTCCAAAACTTGACAATTCAGGAACACAGTTGCTTTCATCAGCCATTACCACAATAACGGTGATGATGAAAAGACATATTGGCCATGCTTAAACTATTTACTTGGAAAAGTGTTTGAGTATGTGAGTACCATAATCAAATTTGGGAGCACATAAATAAATGTTTTTATGTTGCAGTCTGTAGCAGACATGTGGCTGGTTCAGAGAAATCTGGGGTCCTTATTCAGACCAGGGAACCCCAGCCCCAATTGCACCCAAATAAACAGTTTTCACTGGGATTCTTGTGGGTTTGTCTGTGGAACTGACGTGAGAAAAGGTTTATTTCCACTCTTGAGGGGCTGTACAGAAGGGATGGAGGTTGTTCATAACACGCTGTTGTTGCTGTGGATCCGACAGCCAGGGACTGCTCCGTCCTCCTGACTCACCCTCCGGAGGAGCCCCAGCCTCCCTCCGTGGGAGTCTGGCAAGAAGAGCCATCTAATTTAGGGACTCACGTTAAAGCTAAATGGGAGAGAACACTCCCACAGATACAGCAATTTCTTGCAAAGAGTGGCTGAACAACTGGACCATTTCTGAAGTTATTTCTGCATATATTCCACTTATACCTTGTACAGCCTCAGCTATTTTGCAGCCCAAGTGAGATGTGGGGTTAAACACACACACGTTTGCATCCATCCCAGCAGTGCAGCAATGAAGCACCACTCAGCCCCAAGCTCTGCTCTTAGACCACTCCTCTCCTCAAATTCCCACTTTTATATCCATATTATTCTTTTATGAAAGAAACAAGTTATTCCCATAGCACACAGGCTTTCACAAGGCAGTCATTAACCTCACCTATGTGACGTTCACCTGAGGCTGCTTCTGACACAAAATCCCATCCCTGGAATACATGGCTTCTCCCTTCTCCTTTCCCACTAAGGGAATCACAGTCCATTTTTTATAAGGTTGTATCCTCCCACACAGCGAGGGTAAACATGGTGCTGCTCCTCTGCATGCGTATCTCATAAAAGAAATTCTTTTGTCTAAGAAGCCCCACAAATTATAGCCTAAGGCATAAAAAAGAGATCTAGATCCCAACTCAGTTTTAGATGTGAACACACTGTGATCAAAGATCTTGGAACTAAAGATAATTACACCCTACTGCAACGATCATTGCTGTTTTAAAAATAAATCAGGCTGCTTAGAATCTTTGCACTGAAAGCATTTCCAAACCAAAAATGGGAGTTGGATCAAATGCAATTTTGGGAAAATGTTATTTTTTTTTAATATTAAAAAAGATATTAGAAATTTTCAGACACTATTTTAATTTTTGTGTGAATTAAATTTGCACTGGGAATAGACATCTCCCACCAAACATTTCTAGTCAAAAAAATGTAAGCAGAAAATATTCAGTTAAAGCTTTTAGAAGAAAAAGAAGCCTAAACAAAAAAACATAGGTGGAGAAAATTAAGCTTCTAAATTAGCGAACATAGAATTCAGCTTTTATTTATAAAAGCACAGGTTTTAAATAGACATCAACCTACCCTTGAAATGTGTGAGCCCAACACAGTGTCACCTGTATGACTGTGACTACAGCCATTGCTAACAGTGCCTGGTGCCACCCGGGTGTTCTGAAGTGTGGATGTCTCACCACGTGAGTTAAGGAAATGATTGCTGTCACACACAATGCTTGGGTTTTATAAATTACACGGATGAAAATTGAAATTCCTTATTACTGTAGGCGCAAAATTACAGGGATAAATTTAGAAACTCTTTTCAGGTTTTCAGTGTTCCTACACCATCAATCCCTCTCTCTCCTTCTCCTGTTATTACCACATTAGGTTAATAAGTCTATAACCAGAAGAATCATCACAGAGTCCGCTGGTAACTAATATAAATAATTTATTTCAATTCTGACATTAATCAATACATGACCTAATTTTTCTAGCTGTATTTTCTTCTGTGTAGAAACTGTAGAGAATCTCAATGGCCATTTCAGAATCCTATTTAAAAATTGAACACTAGAGATCATATTTTCCAAACCTGCCCAGTCTGTCTCTTCTAATTAATGATGTGCTGCACTAAAATAGATCGCTGTGTATTTTGCAAAGTGTTGCTTGAAGTTTGACTTGTATGACTGCCATTGGCTTTCACGGCTGTTGCCATGAAAACTCCAAATCTTTGTAAAAAAAATAGATGTCTGTACAGAGGAATAAAGGCAAAAGTTGCAAATAACATGCTGAGAAGTGAATCTGGGCCATCATTCCTGTGTACCAAAGGCTGCTGCTCCAAAGTGAGCTCCAGCCAAGAGGAGAAGTGACAGTGGTGATGAGTTCTTGTGCCATTTAATCCTGAGCCCTGAGCTCCGCAGCAGAACTAGCACCTCTCAAATCTATTCAGCAGATTTTTTTGCAGGAGAAGTCAAAAACCAATCAGCTGAGAACATTTGTGATCACAACTCCTCCTGTGGCCCTTCTGTGGCTGGAGGCCACCTCAATGTCCCCCAGGAGAAGGTCAGTGGCCCACAGGAGCTGGTAGATTCCACAGGAGCAACACACCACCCCAGATTCTTTTGCTGGTGGATCTATTCATAACTGAGTTCTGTTTAAAACCATCCAGCTGCAGAATGTTGGCAAGGGGGGGCCACTCCACAGCACAGTCACTAACTCAGCTGTCACTCTGGATACAGGGCTTTCACACAGTGTGACATTTGCACTGATGGATGATGTACCCAAACACCGTGTCTGTGTAATAAATGCATATGAGTGAGTAAGCACATTTCATTCCCAAACAAAAATCATGCCTAGGAGGACAAGAAATCAACAAGCACATTGGGGAAGAGAAAGGTCAGGGGATAGAGCTTTTCTCATTAACCCTTTAACTACTGAGAAGCTGAAAAGAGTAGTCAGCCAGTGTACAGGGAGCTAAAGATCTCCGTCGCCTTCTTCATTCTCATCCATACCAGCACCTAACAATGCTGATATTGGAAAACATGTTATGTCTTAGTGCAGGCAAGGATCACTGAGATCAGCACCCACAGTAGTCAAGATCTTTTGCTTACAGCTTTAGGTCCTACCCCTGAGCCACAGAGTACAGCAGAGGTGTGGCAGCACTGCACCTCTGTTAGTGCATGCCTGGTTTAATTCAGCTGCTGCCTTAAGCAAATGAGTGACCCACACAGATGAGTGTGTGAAAAGGGTGAGACCTTGTCCATAACACACACCAGCAGCCCTGGCTTCCGGGTCCTGCTGGTCCCTCCAGACCCTTCTGGGTTTGTTCCACCAACACAGCTCATCCACCTGTGTGCCACCTGCAAAACCACCACTTAGACACTATTCCTGGGGAATCCTGCTACCCTTTGTGCTTGGGTTACAAGGCAAAGCTTCATATACAGTGAATGCCCCTCCTTCCAGATCCAAATGCCCTCAGGGCCTTGGAATGGGGAGTTATCTCTGTTTCTGAAAAAAATCTGCAACATTTACTTCACCACTGCAGATCCTTTTGATAGTGTTTCTTCCTGCAGATCACAAGAAGAAGCCTGGCTGTCATAACTATCCTAAATTCCCAGTCACTGCAGGTCACCTACCCTTTTCCTCCCATATTTTCTGTGTGCCACTTCAATGGCTTCTTAGGGAGGGGCAAATTCTCTCCCTTCTTTCCATCAGCACACGGTCTTCCTTTCCTCATCCCACCAGCCGAGGCAGGAAAGGAGCAGGGGACCGAGACCAAAGTGAGCACAGAGATGTTATGCCCCAGAAAATTCTGTCAGCCATCACATGGTCCAGGATCCATAATTTGAGGAACACTGACAGGGAGAAACAGGCTTTCTCTGTTTCAGTCCAACACCATTTGGTGTTTTCTCTAACAGGCTGTTCTCTCCACCTCACTGCACAGAGAAAACACCCCGGAGTATCCTGTTCAGAGCCACTTCCTTACCCACCATCCCAGTGGATGCAGCTTCTGAAAGGAAGCAGAGTCGGCAGGGATGGAGTACTTTTGGGAATCATTCCCAGCATATGGAGACTGCATTCTGCAGCAAGCGAGGGCAGTTCCCTCAGCAAGTGGAAAATGGGCTTCACCTCCCTGTGGTCTCCCTGTGGTTTGCTTCCCTTGCGATATTATTTTTGAACAGCAGGCAGGAGCTCTGTGCTCCTTGTTCTGTTTAGTAAATCCAATAACCAAACCTGGCCCACTTCTGGGTGGTCCTTGCGAAATACCAGAAAACCACGCCAAGGCCATGTGATATAATAATCATAAGAAATACAGGGATTGCTTTGACAGATACCTCAAAATCAATTTTTCAGGAAATGGGATGTTTCAACCAACGTGTCCATTCCATATGGATTTCCCCCCCCCCCCCCTTATTTCGTTTACTTATTCAGTGCCTTTGTTCTTCATTCTGGAAAGTTGGAATTACCAGCCTGGAAAACGAAGGTCACTGGTGCATGATGCTTGACTTGGTCTTAGGCTGGTAGACATTACACTACACAAAATGCCTTCCAGGTTGAAGAATTCAGACCTGAATTTCTAGGCAGACTGACTGCTTTCATGACCAAGAAAAAGAGAGAGAGATGCAAAAAGCCAGCCATAAAAAGCCAGCCACTCAAACCCAAACGTAAGCATGGTTTCCTTTTATTTTCCTGAATACTTTGTGGGTACAGTTAGTGCTCAAGGAGTAATCTCGGCGCGCAGGGCCAGGCTGAGCCTTGCCAGGCAGGACACAGGATGCTGCCCAAAACCTGTGGCTCTGCCAACGACCTCCCTGGCAGCCCCACCACGGGGCCCCTGCGCTCCCACTTGCCAACACACTCCAGCCGTGACTCCCAGTGCCTGTGGTCCAGCTCTGGCTCCACCTCTGTTCCAGCTCCACCAGCACCCCTGCCCTCCTGCCCCTGGAGTTGCTTTTAGAATGTCTCAGCAGAGAGATGGTGTGAGATGGGCTAAAGGAAAGCAAATAATCCACATCCCTTCTGACCTGAGATATGGGAACAGGAGCAAAGGCTGCTCAAAACTCATTCTGCTGTCTGGTCCTTTGCAGAAGCCAGTTCATCAGTTCACCTCCCTGCACATCTGGGGTGTCCCTAAATGAGCTTAACTCAGAGAGAAATAAACATTATATTTTATCACTAACACACTCCTTCCCAGCTACCAACTACTAATGATGTTGTACTTAAGTAACATTTTCTCACTCGTAGCTTTTTGCAACTGCATTGTATACATACACAGGCTTTTCTGGAGAGGACAGGAACCTAAGCTTCTTCAGATTGAGAGGACAGGCTGGCCAGAGCCACTGTAGTAAATTCCTGTTCTGATAGCAATCACATGAATAATTATTTGGAGCAGAAAGGCTCTTCCTTCTTAAGGGCTTGATCCAAATCCCATCACATCAGATGAACTTTTTTCTTCATTTGCCTGTGCAGCAGTGTCAAATTGGGCATCTATGCTCTTATTTGTCACTGCCCTGATTTGATTAATTGCTGTAGAATTAAAATACTGGTTTAATTCATGCTCACATAAATATCAGTCATTCCTGTCTCTCTTTATAAACACAGACCCTAATTCAAGTATCATAATTTTGCACAGCAAACATAGCCAAAAAGGTGATAAAGGAGAATTTCATGATCTTTATGTTGGCTCATACAGAGACATAGCACAGCAACATGACCAAAGCAGAACAGTGAGATTGATTTACCTCCAGCTGCTGCAATTTTTGTGAAATGTCTCAAGACAATGGGATCCCATGAAGGGAGCAATTGGTGCCAGGAAGAAGCAATCAGCATTACTGGGGATACACATCCTTGCTCTTCTCCTGTCATGGATATCTGTCTGGATAGACAGTCATTGCAATCCTGGGTGCCCTGCCATTTCCTCATGCTCTGGGAACCCAGCTGCTCAGCTGCTCTTCCAGAGAAGCTCAGGGTTTAACAGACCCTCCCGAAACCTTCCTCCCACTGTCACCTGGCACTTCCTGCTACCTTTTCTTTGCCACATTACTTTCTCACAAAGCTGCCTCTGCACTCCCAGCATGTAAATAATGTAAAGGAGACTGTTCTTGTATTCAATTAGTGAGGGAAAATGGGTTTGTGGTTAATGGACCAGGTGGGACTCGGGAGATGTGACTTCAGTTCCCAACACTGCCACACACTTCCCGCACAACCTCGGGTTGTTCCCACACAGCCTTAACTTCCCACACAGCCTTGTCACGTTCTCCCAAGCCAAAAGGAGAGTACCAGAGCAAGAATGATTTCAAACAAGCATGATTTCAAACAAGCCTAGGGTGCCAATTGACCTGGCACTGGGGACACCAACACACTGGTGCCACACACAGCTCTGTGCAATCAGGGTCACAGCCAGAGCAGAGCACTCTGTAGCACTATTCCTCCTTCTCCTCAGCAAGGAAACTGCACTGCACTATTCCTGACTACAGTGATTTAGTGTCTGTTCCCTTGTCCTGCCTCGGACCGAGCCAGTCGGGTTGCAGGGAAGCCAAGGATAAACTGCAATGAAGGGGCATCAGAGTGAAGACAGAGAAGGGCTTGTATAACTGTAAAGGCAAAAGGTCAAATCCTTTATTAAAAAAATCTGTAAACAATTAAAGTAGCCACGAATATGGGAGGTATGAGTGCAGCATTAATATTTAGGGGAGTGGAGGAAGGAAGACAGAGATGAAAGCTGAACACCTTTTTGAACCTCAGCCAAAGCTTTATCAACCATATAAATAAGAGAACACATCCTGCTCAGCGAGACACGTATTCACCCTGTTTCATTACATTCTGTTCTGTCCTCAGTCATGATGGATCCTGCTGAGACTCGTGTTTAACAGTTCCTTCCTGGAGTGGCTCAAGCAACAACAAGAAAAAAAATATTGTGAAAGTCACACCCCATTGAAATCGCATCCTAAAGGGACCCAGCGAGTGCGGTAATTACCACGGTGGCTGTGAACACCAGGGCCACGCTGGGCTCAGAGGCTGCTGTACATGCTAAAATTAAAAAGGACTTTAAGCAGATGCAAGGAAAGTGGAAATTAGGGACCAAAGTGTAGGCACAAGAGCGATTCATCATTGCTGATAAGGAGCCATTAGGCTGGACTGTGATGGGAGCAGAACCCAGGGAAGCCAGCCTTTTTAAGCTTACAAATGCAGCGTAATCCCCAGTTGTTCTCAGATAATGGAAAACTGCATTAACCTTGTAATGTTTCCCTGGTGGCTCCAGTACATTCACCCTCTTACAAGCCTCTCTGCTACCTTTTTTGCACCCTCTGATTTCCATAGATTCTGATTTCCACTCTCCAGGGCTAATGCCAAATGCTTTGGTACTTGAGATCAGAATCCAGCCCCATGTTATTTCAGCCGGAACGGGATTTCTGCCTTGTTTTAGCCATCAGGATAGCCTTGACATGCTTTGACTTGCCTGCACCAAAAATGTAAACAGCAGTGCTAAGTAGAACAATTAACATTGTGTCTCTGCAGATGTTTGTTTCCCTTGAAGGAGCTTGGAATTTGAGTGGGGAAAAGCAGGGTAGGCAGCGAACAGAGGCTAATGCAGTCTGGGGCAAACTTCCCAACCGGAGTTTTATAAACAGCTCAAGCTGCTCCCCTTTCTATCAGTGATGTCACTGCTAACCTTAGAGCGGGCTGCAGCATTGTTATCCATCATCTGCCAGCTGCTATTCCTTCCCCACCATAGAGCAGGAGGCATATGCAAAGGCGGCTGGAGTCTTGAAGAGTTTCAGCTTCATGTGAATGGAAGCCAATAAGCTCCAGATTCCCTGGATTTTTCATACAAATTATCTCACCCAAGTCTGAAGATAATGCCGTCTAACAGTTGTAGGTTATAATTTCCAAACAGCAAGATAACCTTCATCATCCAGCAAAAGCAAAAATGCCATTAGCAGATAGAGAGGTGATTTAACTCAACCGAGCCATTTGCTCACAAGTCTGAATTTATGTCATAGGTTGTGATGAAATGAGTGTTTTCTTAGATAGATATGGACGACTAACACAGCGCAGAACTCAGCAATCTTCAAAGGACTCTGAGTTTTAAATTCCCTGGCTGAAGTCAAACATTTATCTTTCTTATCACTTTCACTCAAAGGATGTGTTTTTGCAATATTACATCAGGTTCATTTGCCAACAGAAGAGGCCAAAAGGTGACATCCAAGAGATGAACACTGCCTTTACTTACACGACAGTAACCCATCAGCTGCACTGGAGTTACTCTGGGTTTCCAGTGAAGGACTTGACAGCAGGACCATAACACCCTGCTAGAACATTTCTTATATCACCATTGCAAGAGCTCCATAAATCCAGCACTTTCCAGCTGAGACACCGCAGATGAGAGCTCAAAGTTGAGGTGATCAAACAGCCACATAGAGGTGACCAAAAAATGAATAACAGTAGGACACTCGCCTTCCATCCCCTGCCCAAAAAATGTGTTAGGTTAGAGTAACACTAAACGCAGAGTTATTGTGTCTAAATCTGTTTTGTCAGCACTTATATCTCCTTGCAGCTCGAGAGCTGGAGGCTTTGGGAACAGAACATATTCTTTAACAGGTCACTTGCATTTTCTCCTTCTCTTCTCAAATGTCAGCACCTTGGATGCTCTTGTACCCTCTTTTAAACTATTTCTGAGCCAATCCTGTATGATTCCTTGCAGTGCTGCTCTCATCCCTTGACAGGCCATGAAAAATCAAAGCAGATTTCATTTGCTTTGGAAGCAGATGTCTTGTGAAAAAGCTTCTGCCTGTTTAGCAGCATGGCAGATTCATTCCTCAAGCAGTCAAAAGGCTTTAATTTAGTGAGGTCACGCAGTCGGAAATTGGCCAATTGAATACTCACCAGAGAACCTCTTCATAAACCTGACACAATTCTACAGACAGAGAAGTACCTCCAGCCTCAGGTAGAATATTAGAGCATCTCCCATTACTCACACACAGTGAGGTGTTTTCACTGCGGTACATTGTTATTATTACATACAACAAATGCCGCTACATCAGTTTGACTTCCCTGCAGCCTCCCGTGGGGCTCACAGCAAAGGCAGATGAAGTGAGTGAAGAATGGCCGTGGGCCCAGGCTGCCTCAGGCTGGAGGTGACTGACTGCTTTGTGTGATACACGACTGCAAATCCTCTGCTGGTCGTTTGCCACTTTTCTACCAAGATAAACAAAACATGCCCCTGCTCAGTGCCTGCAGTTTTCTACAATGGCCTGAACTCTGCAGGTGACAGCCTGGGCAAGGGAACAGAGACAGCTCTCTGCACACACACCAATGGCATTTCAATACATGATTGTGACAGATGGGGATATTTTTCAAAGCAATCTCTGTACTGGAGGATTTGAAATGTTTCTTACCTGAGGCTACCTGCCAATAACTATTACTATTCTTTGCAGCTGCAAACACCTTCAAAACGAAGGCAAAGTTCCAAGTGAGTCTGATATTCAAACTCCAGCTCTGGCTTTAAGGTATGTGAGGAATTCATTCAACCTACCCCTGCATCTTTTTGAACAAAGATGAGTTGTTTTCCATGCCCCTAGTTTCTGGACAGTTGTGTCAAGCTTTGGGCTACACCTAGCCAAAGACCTGCCTAAAGCCAGAGGCATCACTAGGTAAGTGAGGTTAAGTCATGCCAGTGTCTCCACACTGACATTAAAGTAGGCAACACTCTTTGCATCACAGACAGCCACCTTTGAGACGGATCAGCCGGGAATACCTAGGCAAGGATGTACAGAAGGTGCTAAAGGAAAGCACTGTAGCACAGTGAATTTAGCCATCACTAACACTTATCAAGAGCATAATTTAAAACAAAAACAAAAGTAGCCATAATTCCAGTCTCTGCACTCCCTGTCTTCAAAGAGCTTGCACAGGCAGCTTGAATTCTTCACCCTGTTGCTCAGAGTGACATTGGAAGCCACTTCTGGTCCTCGCTGTTATCACAGCCCAGTAACTGCAGCCCCCAGCTCCCCACGCTGGCAGCAGCCGGGGAACGCGGCTGTAACAGGATCTGTCACACACCAGGAGAGTCTGTGCAGCCCCACTCAGCTCCACTGCACAGAGGATATCTGCCCTACACACTAACTATAGACTTGATGAAACATTATCATACATGAAGGACTAATTAGGTGTGCTGGGCCATTAGCCATCTCTGAACACTGACTGATGAAAAACGTAATTAATGGCAGCTTTCATAAACAGACTGCAGAATGCAGAATTGAATTAAAAGGAAAACAGCTGTTGCTAATGGAAATAAGGGGCATTTCTTGATTAAAATATCTGCCTGTCTTTCTGTGGGAGGTTTTCCAGGATGGTGGGATGGAAGAGTGTAACGAGATCTGGGAGCAGAGAATCTGCAAAGCTTCCTGCTGAAGAAAACACAACTTCTCTGCCTGGTGAGTCACAATGTTTTTCTTTCGCAGATTGGAGCAGGGGAAAGAGCCATACAATGCCTTGTTCATCTCCCTGCCAGTCTGAAAGGCTTTATAAACCTTGGGGACCAACCCTGACATACCAGAATCCAGTTCATCTTAATCGTAAGGTGATATTTCATATTACGTGAACCCACAGATATAGAAGAATTCAAAAGCTACTTGCTAAGGCCCTACAAACTATCACTGAGCTCTGAATCCAGAAGACAACAACTCCACAAATCTGAAGCACATATATTGATTCTGACACCAAACTGCAGCAAGAATGCACAGCTGAGAACATCTATCAGGGAGACATTTCCACTCAGAGAGCCACTATGGACTCAATAGTTTGGTGACATGAATGAAAAGGTCTGAAGGATGGAAAATGTCAGAATCGAGATTTTTTTCAGGTCATGAGGCCTTTCCTTCGTGCTGTGGTGACTCTGATCCTCTCTGACAAGAAATACCGCAGGATGAACCTACAGTATGGAAGATTAACATCCAGATTTTCACAGACACTGAGCAACACAGCTTCATTTGCCTCCCACCGTCTTCTGTGGGACAGAAATCACACACCAGTGGGATGAAAGTCTACTTTCTGAGTCTCTGAAGTCATTTACTTTGACATTTGCTTTGTTTAGCATAAAAATTTTCAATGTGCTTCCAAGTCCCAGTGGGACCTGTGTGTCATTGGAAGTGGCCTTTTCAATTTTACCCTGTGTGTTTGAGTGTGTCCTCTCCAAGGCTCACAGATGCTTTAGTGTCTCTTCATATAAAGTCTTGGCTGGTTTGATTCTCTGGGAGGGCCCTGAGCACCGTGTGTTACAGATGAAAACTGGTGCTTCACTTTGTAGATTTGCACCCCATTCTGTACCTGGGGCAGGAGAGCTCTGCTCTGCTGCACCAACTCCACCAGTCTTGCTCTGCCTCGCTCAAAATCATAGATCTTTTTTGTCACTGATGCCTGGGAGCTAAGCCCTGGAAATCTTATGCCCCATGAAGCCTGCTGACAAGGAAATACATGCTCCATACCACCTGTGCCTTGAGGAATGAAGGCATATGAAAGGCTGCGTTCAGGCTGCATTATCAGATTCAAAGTGGAAACTAAAGAGAGAGAAAGGTCTGAAAGATGAGCCAGACGGGAATGCCTGTTGCTTTCACCTTTGATCCACGTGGTGCTTTGATGTGGTATTTCAGTCCTTCAGACAAGGTAACTTATCCCAGTCTGCAGCTCGTGGCACCTCTGATGGATATGAATGAGGCAGCCAGCCGAGCTCCTCGGCTCTCGCTGAGGCACTGCCAGTCAGAGGCATAATTCAGTCCCAAGCTCCCTTCCCATGCCCATTTTTTTCTCTGCCTGCAGAGTCTAAAAGGAAATTCCCTCAAATAAATACAAAAGCACTTGGTGTTCATCTAACGGCGTTTCAGGGAAAGGAAGCATGAAACCACACAAGTTATTCATCTCCATAAAATGGTTTTATCAGGACCCAGAACACAATTCCTTAGCCTGAGGAGGTCTGATCTTCTTTGTGAGATGTAAATGCATGACATTATGTGCAGAATGGGTGCTGCTTAAGAACCCAGATAGATACAGAGCAGGCATGTGGGAATGATCAGCATAAAATACTTCCTTTTAATGATGTGCACACTTCTGGTCCTTTGAGGGAGAGCAGTATGTGCAGTGAATACTCCAGCATATTTTTCTACTGGTATGGAGGTCTTGATCTGCTGGTGAAGGCTCAAATTCAAGTGCTATTTGTGTCACTCTCAGTCACAGACTTGCCTCTCCACTGCTCATGTCATCCTGCACCAGGGTTTTCCCACCTGCAAAACAGAAACAAAGTCCATGTCCAGGGATTCACCATTTGGGCAATGACCTGGGCTGCAAAAACCAGGCTCCAGACTTCCTGGGGTTTGCTCCCCTCTGCAGTCAACAGCAGCACAGAGTTTGTTTTCCCCCATAAGATTATCCCTGCTTCTTCCTTCTGTCTCACAATAGCCGGAGCCTGAACTCCCAAACCCAGGGTGATGGAATCACTTTCAAAAGAGCTCAAAACCAGTGTGGGAACACAGAATTTCTTGCTGGAGGCCTGGGTAAAGAGCAGACAGGCCTTGCTGAGTGGGAAAGTCTCTGCTGGGCTCAGCTGGGGCAGTCTGATCACTGGGCTGATCACTGGAAGCTGCTGTCACAGCCCAGCGGCTGTGGCAGAAATCACAGCTCTGCCCCTGCAGTTCACATTCAGGGCCATAAATTAAATCACCAGTGTAAGGTAATACAGCAGGCCCAGGACCTGGCAGACATTGGTGCCTCTCTCCCCTTCCCTTATGAAAACAGAGGGCTGTTCCTTCGCCTCCCTGGGAAGGTTTGGCACAGTGTGTCTGCTGGAGCCCAAAGCAGCTCGCTGGAGGTCACACAGGAAATGTGTGTCAGCGCTGATGGTCAGGCAGGGCGTTGGATTTGCATCTCCAGAGGCCCAGGCAAACACCCCTCCACGAGATGAACCTTTTCCACTGAACAGGGCTGGCTGTAAGCAACGACCCTGAGACCTTCACTTGCCACCACTGATCCCTCCCAGGCTCACGCCTGTCCAGCTGGCATGTGTGTCGTTGCCTTTCTAAAGCCCTGTTGAGAAATCTGTCCCAAAGAATAGAAAGAGAGGTATTACTTCAAACAAGCACTCCTTTAATGTGCACATGAAACAAATCCCGGGAAGGGAGCAGAGCTGGAGCTGTTCTTACTTGCTACCTCCTGCCCAGGGTTTAATTGCATGTTATTCATTAATCCTTTGGTCTTCAGAGCAAACAGATCTGTTTCAAGACACTTGTATTACATAAACAACCAGAAATCCTTGTGGATGTGTGTGTGCTCCGCCCTAAGGAGCATCATAGACATGTTGGAGATTCTCATTTCCCTGTGCAAGTGCTGTGCTAGAACTGACGGAAATTAGTATTCATTGTATGGCTTTGTTGGGTTGTTTTACAAAATTGGTTTTACAAAATCCACATGGGAACCCCAAGATAATTGCCTTTGACACTCTCAGGAGTGGCACTTAGAGGGAGGTGGGTATCTGCAGGACTACTCGGAGCTACAGGAGGCATTTCACTGAGGTGCAGTCCATAATAGGAGGGAGATTCCTCTTCTCAACCCCCAGCAGTTTGTCCCTGCTGTCACCCCCCTGTGCTTGCTCTGCTGTCAGACTATGTGAGGATTAGATATGCAATCCTAGGTCTACAACTACTAGCACTGATCACAGTGATAGTTTCATGGTCACTCATGGACAGCATCATTCTGTCCCTGGGCCCTGAAAACAGAAAAACTAACAACCACACTGCAGCAGAGGGCAAATCCTCCTTGTGAAGGCGTTTGATCTCTGTAACACAGCTGCCATCATGCTTAGAAAAGGAGAAAAGTTATGCAGAGACAGAAATGAGGAAGAGAAAGGTGAAGAAGCAAATACAGAGAGCATAGAAAGGTGTTCACGGGTCTCTGTCACACTCGGACTGCACGTTCAGGAGAATCAAAGACAAATGTTCGGTTGTTCTTAGATTCAATAGGAATGAACCCTGGTCCTGCAGGGTGGAGAATGGGGTAACTAGTGCAGCAGGGAGACATTTTGAGCTGGATCTGGAGCCAGACCAACTACTGGCCAAAGTCATCTCTGATATAACACTGCCAAAACCAGCTCAGCATTCTTCACCTCCCTTGAGCTTCACTGGGGACAAACCTGGCTGGGCTGTGCTCAGCCTGGATAATCCAGCTGTGGCAGGACCCAGGCTCAGCAAAGCGATCGCCCTTGCGGGCACTTGCCAACCTGACACGTCTGAGTTCGTGAACTGCAGATGGTGCTGGCCCGAGCGTTTCCTTTTCCCTCGACATCCCCAAGCAGAGCGAGCCCAGCGTTCCTCACCACAGCGCCCGCGGGACCGGGGCAGGAAGGGATCGAATTTTCCAGTTTTGCCTCAAGCGTGTCACCACATCAGCAGACAAGTCCTTCACCTAATGCCAGTGTATTGTGTCACACCTCATATTTCACGCGATAAAACACAGTCCAGTGATGCGAGTCCCTTCTCTTGCTCGATGGTTGGTATTTATGGAGATAGCAATTACCAGGAAGCCAGGATTTAGGGCACGCAAGGGCTGGTGGTGGCACAGAGCCCTTGCTACTGGTGGGTGGGATTCCTTTACCTCTCCCTGAACTCCAGCCAGGCCACTCAGCACATCTCCAGCCACAAGAAGTTTCCAGCTGTTTTGGTTTGAAGCACCAGAGGAGGGGGAGAAGCGGGGGAGGCTCTATCAGCTCTTCCCAGGGAATGTGGTTCAGTTCCTCACACCTCATCTTTGGTCAGGAAACTGAGATGGGGATAGGTAAAGCTGCTGAGCCTACTTAGACAGAATACCTCAAGAAAACATGTGGAGCCAAATTTCCCGTTAACTTCTCCCAGCCCATCATCTTCTACAATTATGCTGCAGGGAAAGCAGGTCAGCACTTGGACCTTTACCTTGGCCCCTGCTATGGAACCACCTCCTGATCTCTCACGTGCTCTCCCTCTCAATGGTGGGAAAAGCCACTGCTGTCAGCTGAGACACTGAAAGACCAAGAATAACACAATTCCATGGTCCTCGTGCCCAGTGTTTCCTGCTGGCTGAGTGATTCTGGCAGGCTCTTCTATGGATTTTAGAGGGACACAGTGGAGAGAAGCCAGGGTGAACATTCCCATGCAAGGAAAATGGGGTGGCTGTGTCAGAGTAACTGGCACAGGCTGGATCCAGCCCTCCCCCGAGTATACCAATTCAGACATGCCTCTCCTTTTTTTCCCCTGCAACTCAGCTCAGGGTTTCAAGAACCCTGTGGTCAATGGTGGATGCACTGCATGCATGGGAAGATGTGACCACCCCTGCAAAGCTCAGCCAACAGGTACTGGACTACTTTCCCAGCAGGGATGCAACAAGCAGGACACAGAGATGGGGCCGTACACCCTGGAGACAACAGAGCCTCCCAGATCAGCCTATACATGGCAGCATGGAGGTGGCAGATCAAAATAACCCTCTGCCCACTCTGCCCACTGCTGCCATCATTCACAGAGCACTGGCTGATCCTCTCCCAGCAGTGGGGGGTGAGTGGGGAGATGATTGAAGGGGATATTCACTATCACTGCAGACCAGTCAGAGCCCACAGACAACAACCGAGGGGTCCTGGCCCAAAGCCAACCATGGGGGCATCAGTGGGAGGTAAACTAGTAGAGTCTGGGCTATGTAAGTCATCCAAGGTGAATTCATGTCTCCAGAGGGATGAAATAAGGATAGCTTGGAGAAAAGCTGATTGTTGTGGTTCAACCCAGGAGGCAGCTAAACATCACCCTTCACTCAATCCCCCACAGTGGGATGGGGAGGAGAATTGTAAAAAAGGTAAAACTTGTGGGTTGAGATAAAAGCAGTTTAATAGGACAGAAAATGAAAGGTAAATAGCAGTAATAACGAAAAAAGGATACACAAAATGAGTGATGCACAGTGCAATTGCTCACCACTCGCTGACCGATGCCCAGCCAGTCCCCGAACAGCACCCACCACTGCCTGGCTGACTCCTACCATTGCTTTTTGTTCAGCATGATGCCATGTGGTCTGGAATATCCCTTTGGTCTGTGGGGTCAGCTGTCCTGGCTGTGTCCCCTCTCAGCTTCTTGTGGCCCTTCCCAGTTTCTTGTGTCTCCCACCCTCCTTACCGGCAGGGCAGCATGAGAAGTTGAAAAGTCCTTGGCCACTGCTCAGCAACAGCTAAACCATCATTATCAACATTATTCTCATCCCAAATCCAAAACACAGCACTGTACCAGCTAGTAGGTGGAAAATTAGTCTCATTCCAGCTGAAACCAGGACATTGTCAAATCAGCATCACACTCTCTCACCTCAGTCTCTTCAAACAGGGGACAACAGGATGTGTTCCTGCGAGGCCTTGCTGCAGGGAGTGGAAGTTCACAAATGGTAGTAAAATGTTTCTGGAGACATTGAAATTCTTTCATCTGAGCAACAGGTAGAAAAGAAAAAGATGCAGGAGCAGTTCATTTCTTGGAGCTGCTGTTCTGATGTTCCTTGCAATCCTTTTGTTTTGATTTTAGATTTATGGTTTGCTTTTTTTTTTTCCTACTGTGGTGCTATTTAGGGTAGAAAGGGGATTTCATCATCTCCCCAAGGCCATTCTCAGCTGCAGCTCTGACCCCGCCTCCCTGCCTTGCTCCACTCGGTCTAATAAATTTTTTTTTGCTTAGTCCAGTTTCCTTCCTTGTGCTCTTACATCATCTTTGTTCTTATCTCAGGTACTAGCATTTCCTATTTCTAAGCACCTCTGAGAACAGCAATTAACACCACATCCAGCAGTATCTTGGCATAACATGTCAGCTGCAGGCAGCAGTCTTAAGCAACAGAAAACTGGCTCAGAAATCAAAGATTTCTTCACCAGAAGATGCCCAGTTGCTAATCACTGGGCACCAGTTCATTAGGAAAATCAGTATTTGCAATTCGTGATTCTACAGGAAGATCTAGGCCCAAAAAAACTGAAGATCTGTTAAGTAGGACCCCGCTCTTACGTGCCCTCTGCTGCTCCCAACTGGCATTGGAATTGGCAGGGTCATTCCTTCCTTCCCTCTTGTTTCAGAATGATTTATGGCTAAATGCAATCATTATAAAGCAGAGTCAGACTGCTTCTGTGCAAGATAATAGTCATTAGGCAGACTTTCTGACTAGATTTTTTTTCACTGTTTCATTGATTATTTTTACACTGTAATGTGCAAAAGCCTATTCATATCTTTATTAGCCTGACTTGTTTCCTACGTTTATGAAACAGATCTTTCTTTGATAACAGTTGTTATTGCTGGAATGAATGTCAGACCATGATCTACAGTAATACATCTTTTTGAATTGCCTTCTCTAATTTTATTAGTTGAAAAAAACCACCACCTAATTTAAAGAGATAAAACCTTCTGGAAGTGGAACATTGCCACTAATTAGGATAACAAGAACACAGATATGAGTTGCTGGGGATACTGGAGTGTAAGCTTCTTTTTTCTAGCACAAGAAGAGGCATTATTTTTCTGGAACAGTCTTCCTTCTCTTACTGAAATTCTGCTGCTTTGGAGGAAATTATTGACATTAATCTCCTTATCCATGATAAATGCTGACCAGGACTCAGCAGCTCCAGATTCAGGTCCTGGGTTTGCTATAAATACCCTGTGCGACCTTGAGCAAGCCACTGTTGTTCTGTGACTTGATTTTTCCGTCTGTAAAATGGCAGGAATGATGAATCCTGTGTTTTATTGCCAGCTCTTACATTACGTGTTTCTGTGGGGGAACTGCTCATTCAATCTCTTTGTGGCTTGGTTCCTCATCTCTAAAAGAGCAATAGTAATACTTCCCTTGTCTACTTATTTTGATTACTTTTTTTGATGTTTGGGTGTACTTGAAGTACTGTGGGACTCTGCCACAGTATGCAAACAACGTATTTCTCTCCTCTTTTACTCCAGAGATGGTGCTGTTGGACTCTTGAATGTGGGTTTGCAGAGTGGCTTTGAGCTGGTGGTTTGACCTCTCCAAGAAAGCTGCTCTGTTAGTAACTAAACTGATCAACTTGCACTAAAGCACATGAGAAGCACTCACAGAGTGTCCTGTGCTAGATAAATTGCAGGGTAACATCATCACTCTGTCAAAAGCAAACAGCCAGGGGACAGAAATATCTTGGATTCACACTGCTATCTCTGTGAATGAGCACCTAATTACTGCTGCATGTCCAGCCCCACAATTTTTGCTCAGCTAAAACACACATCCATGACAGCTGGGTATCCCATCTGGATCTAAAATCTTTGTATATATGTATATAACTACCTTAGAAGAAAGAGACCACTAATAAATTTTTCTATTTGATAGCTCAATTTAAAATCAGAATATCCCCACGTGACTACTGGAGAGAGAATTAGGATAAGCAGAGATATAAATGTCTACAATGAGCAATCTTTTATCTTTGTTGTAGAGGTGACCTAGAACCATGGTGACACAGAAGATTTAATATAGTGCCCAGCTGAGGAAAGGAATTTTGCACAATATTAGATGACAAAGTTGTTCCATTGTTTAAGTACCACAGGCATTATTAGCCTGTCATGAGACTGGGGTACAAGCTCATAGACAGTGACTCTCACATCTGCCTTTGAACAAGGTTGCCTGTCTAATTATGTATGTGAAGTATGTCTGCCTGTGAACACCAAATTCATGCAGCTGAATTTTGATTAAAAAATTCCTCCCAGCCCTCCAAGCAGACACATCAGTCTTCACTGCCTACCCAGCTTGAGGTAAGACTTGATTCCACCTGGATTGATTGCATTTCAGTGCAGGGGAGGAGTACAGTCACACTTGCAGGATCCATTATACCATTTTCCAGTGTGCAGAAGAATGGTTGAACTCAAGGCAACATTTGAGCATTGAGCAAAAGAGGACAGAGCCTGCTCAGAGATGTGAATTTCTTTCTCTTTATAATTTCAACATCCATTACTTAGTGTCTCTGCATGACCAAATTAATATTCTTTTTCAGATGCTTTTCTTAAAATTACTAAATTCTACAAGCTGCTGTTAAAATGCTGGTACAGTCAGATCAATATGAAAAGACAGTTTGTTCAATAGCAGTTTTCCAGGCAGAGTACAGAATGCCAACTCTTTGAACCCAGAGAAAATAACAGTTCTCCTCTGTTTATATTTCCAAAAGGTGCATTTGGATTATAGCTCATCAAAATAAAGACACTATGGGCAACTATGTCTCATTTTCTTTTAAGGAAGCTGGAATACCAAGAGCTGGCTAAGAAACCAAGGGTCTGAATTTTAAAAGGCTGTGCTTGCTCCCATCTCCCTGCCTTGCAGCACCATCTACAGAGAGGTTGTCAGAATCACATCCACTGCAAATCTCGAGACATTCCAGTTCCCTGGCCAAACAAACCCTGGTTCAGTGATTAACACACCCTTGAAACTGTGAGTTTGACAGCCCTGAAACCTGAAATCCTTCTGCAGCAAGATAAAGGCAAGAACATGGTCCATTTTCCCAAAAGCCCCTCAGTTCCCATGCAAAAAAAGGCAACTCTTGCAATGACAGAGCTAACCCTGCCACTTCACTGATTTTTTTTCCTTAGAAACTTTCCTGCGGAAGAACTTTTCTGGCAGCCAAGTGTTCCAGCTGCAAAAGGATGGTGGGATTTTCCAGGGCAAAATGCACTTCATGGTCCATTAATCCTACCTTTGGCTCAAGCTGATTGTTCAAGCTTCAAAAGAGTGCAATATTTCACCTCCTCCGTGTATCTACTCAATTACACGAGATAAAATGTCGTGGGGATTGACCTTCATCTGATCACTGAAGCATAAGGTCTGTTTGCCCTTGACTTGGCCTGGGTACCAGTGGTGATACAGGGACTGGACCACGATGAAGGAGTTTGCAAGCACAGTTTAAAAGCTGGAGTTTGAAATATGGCTCTGATTATCTTGCCATTAAAAAAAAAAAAAAAAGTTTATCTATTCACTCAAAATAGAATGTTCTTCTGAATATGGAGTGTTTTTTTCCACCAGAAGCCTTGATCCAAATGCCACAGTAGTAACTGGAAAGTTCCCACCATTTTGGACCAGGCTCTGCTTGTGGGAGGTGGTGGGTGCTGGAATGTGCCAGTGCAGGCAGCATTGCTCTCTCATTGCTCACCAGGAGCAGTAGAAAAGAACAGACATTTAAAAACCAGATAACAGGGAAGACACAGGCTCCAAACCTATGGTAGTGGGGCTTAGGCACCAACATGCAACAGCCCTAAATATTAACAGTATATGCTTAGAAAGATATGTTTAGGGATATGTGCTGTCTTAGGAATGGAAAATATGATCTGGGGTTTTTTATGAACAGATCAAGTGCTGCTTTATAATGTGGTTGCCATGCATGTAGAAAAGACACACCAGGACCTAATTCCTCTGATGGTAACACAAATTCTTCTAATATCCAGCCTACATTTATTCATTACCAGACAGAATAGAACTACTAGCTCTTATCTGTTATGAAAACTAACTATCTTACGAAGTCCTCAGGTTAGTCAAGCACTGTCCACCTTCAGTAAATGCATGTATTGTACGTTAGCCCATTTCTATCTGCCATCATGTCTGCTATCATTCTTTCCTGCTAAACTTATCCAAAAGTCTTGTGTTTTATTTGGATCAGACTTCAATTATTTTTCCTCATTTTAAAAGCTGGAACAATTTTTCCTGCTCTCAACTTGTGTTGCGTCGCTCCTGCAGCGATGCTGTTACACAGCCAGATGCAAAGTCCTGTTAGATGTCTGAGTCAGAAATTAGAATATTTCAGTTGAAAGGGATCTATAACGATCATTTAGCCCAAATTATTGTCGCGTTGTGATCTTTATGATTTGTTCCACTTGGATGAGGTCATTTCTGTCTCCATGCATTCATTTCCTCTGTGTACATTTCCACTACATATTATGCATTCATTTGTGTCCTGCCTCTCCCCCTTTCATCACCTCTACCTCTTCTCTCCTTCCTCTCCTGGTATGAATGCCTGAAAAACATTTTGCTATTTGTTTTAATTTCCTTTGCAAGGTCCACCTCGCCTTCACTTCTGGCACATTTCCCTTTATGCCTACATTTCCTAACTTCTAAGACATAGTTTTCTTTGCTTAATCCTTTTTTTCCATTCCTTCTACTCCCTTTGCTTATTTCTAATATCCACTTTGAAGTGGTTTTTCACCGGGTTAGGTCTGGACCCCTTCCTTATGGAGTTTTATCCCTCTGTGTACAAGTCCCAAATCCTTTTTATAGCCCCTGCTTATATTCCAAGCCTGCCCAACATTCAAACCTTTTTAAGCTGTCAAAAATCAGGAAACAAAATGTTAATTGCTAGTGTGTACCAACTTCCAGCACATTAGGCTTCCTGTTGGGTTCTCCATCCCACTGTGTGGGATATTCCAACTGGTTTTCCCTGCACATGCACCCAAATCTAAAAGATCACAGGAAGACTGTTGACTGCAGGAGAAATTTCTCTTGACCTACAGCCATGGCAGCAGTGCCAAGAGAAGGCAGGAAGGTCATTAGCTGAAACTGTTCTCATGGTATAAAAAATTGTTACAGTAGATTAAAAATTAGCATGAAGAAATGAAGCCCATACATACATTTTTAAAGCCTTTGTCAGGCAGCCAAAATGAAAACAGATTTCACCAGACCACGAAAAATGAAATGCGTGCGTTAGGCCTTGTATGACTGGAGCTTATTTCCTTGCTAAATTCCAAGTTTCAGGTCTCTCCCACTGAGGCAGAAGGGCTGTTCGAGAAAACCCCCCAAATATCTTATAATAGCAGAGGAATACTTTTTTTCCTATTTTTCACCATACAAGTTTGCCTGGGCGGTTGGATAAAACGAGATAACATTTCCAGCAAATGTGGTTGTGATTACAGTCACTGTTCCTGCCATATGTGTAAATACTAGTTGGTTTGGGGTTTTTTTGAGGGTTTAATCTCCTGATGACCTGTGGGGAGCAGTTTCCCTGGCCGTGCTGGGCAGTGGCTGCTGGTGTTTCCTTGGGGATTATGCTGGATGTCCCTTGGAGTGCAGGCACCTGGCATAGGATGCACCAGAGGGACCCAAAACCACCTCGTGTCACGTTTGCCCCGCACTGGGAGCAGTCTGTCCAGCCTGACAGAGCAGCAGGGGAAAACAATTTCAGTCGCCTTATTGAAAAGCCTCTTTTGTAAAGTCAAACCCCATACTGTCATTTTAAATAGCTTGTCCATTTTCAGGGAACATGGGCATGGACATCGACCCGGGAATGGAGGCAGGAATGGACACAGGGATGGACACATGGATGGATGAGGTGGCGCTGATGTGGATTTGGATGTGGAAGTGGATATGGGGTTAGATGGACGGATGGATGTGGGGTTGGCAGTTGGGATGGATGTGGGATGGTTGGTTGTGGGCACAGATTGAGGAATGGGTGTGGTGCCATATGTGGGGCTGCATTTGGGGTGCATGTGGGGCTGGAGGTGGGGCCACTTTTGGGGCGGGCTGTGGACCTGGATGTGTGGAGGGATGTGGGGTGGGCGTGGGGCTGCACGTGGGCACGGACTTTTAGCTGGATGGGGAGCTGCATTTAGGGATGGATGGGGGGATAGACGTGGGGATGGGCTCGGAGGTGGATGTCGGGACAGATGCGTGGCTGGATTTGGGGCTGGATGTGGGGATGGGCTTAGAGCTGGATTTCGGAACGGATGTGGAGTGTTCGTGCCCCGGACCCATGAGGGTCGGAACGCTGGCGGCGGGGCCGCGGGCGGGGCGGAGCGGCGCGGGGCGCGCGGGCCGGAAGGCGTTGGGCGCTGCACAACGCGGAAGTGTCGGCGCGGGCCGGGGCGATGGCGGCGCCCGGCGGGGGCCGGGACGGGGACAGGGAGAGGGGGGAACCGGGACCCGGCAGGGCCAGGGCCGGCCCGGGCACGGCCCGCTGAGGGCTCCCGCTACCGGCCCTCCTAGGGGTCTCCGCCCCGGCCCTCTGGGGGGCGGCCGCCGCGCGTGCCGGGCTGTGCTCGGGCCGCGGGCCCGGCGGGCAGGGGGGCCATGGCCACCCGGCGTCTCACGGACGCGTTCTTGTTGTTGCGGAACAACGCGGTGCAGAGCCGGCAGCTGCTGGCCGAGCAAGTGAGTAGTTTCGGCTCCTCCAGCCCTCGGGGGTCACGTAGCATGGCTGCTGCGGTGAGTCTCCTCCCTTCATCCTTCTGTACCTCGCCGGGCAGCCGAGCTGTGCCCCGACCCTCTCCCCTCCTCCGAGCCCTCTCCTCAATCCCCACCGCCCTCCCGCCTCCCTCCCTCCCCGCCCTGTTGATCCCTTTCCCTGCTCCCTCACGGAAAGCGAATAGAAGAGATCTCTCTGTGTGCTGATCTCTGTTCCCTTCGTGAATAACAAATTATTGTTCTAAGAGCTTCGTGTTAGCGTTGACATGAGGTTTTTGGTCCTCTTTGTTTTTTGATGCTTCTTTACCTCAAAGAAAACCCAAAATCATTTCACAGAGCAGAACTCTTCTATTCACCTCAGTGTGGGCACTGTTAAATACACTTGGTATAGTTTATTCCCACTGCTTAAATTTCTCCATAACTTGCTCTGGTGTTCATTGCCCTTTTTATTTTAATTTTCCCTAAATACAAATAGTACTCAGAGACATCTTTGAGAGAGGAAGTCAGTAGATTTCCCTCATAAAAGTTATGCATTCAGAGGCAGTTTCTGCAGCTTTTTCTAAGTTTTGAACCATGATGGGCTGCCTGGCAGCTCAGCTCTGCTCAGGTTTTCACACTTTCTGTTTAAGCTTATCATTTATTTGTCATAGGCACCAGTAACTATCTGCTGGCAGTCTCATAATTCTAAATTGCTTTATATTAATGCATTTTTATTAGGAAAAGCAGTGCTTCATGTTGCTGTTTATGGTATTTGTTCCTTGTTAACTTTATTACACCTGTGTCTAACCAGCTGTGTATGAAATTGCTTTTGTAGAACAGGAAATGTCAATGATAATTTGTATTACACGTGTGTAACTTGGCTCTGCATTTAGTCCTTGTTAAGGTTTCCTTGCCAATGTCAATATCAGTTCTTTAGATGCTTGGGGGTTTTTAAAATATCACCCAGAAAAGGCAGTGATGGTTTAAACTCACATACAGACATCTGAGCAGTGAAATGCACTTTGCTCAGCAGTGAGTGCAGTATCACTTAAAACATGCATAAAACATTTATTGACGGTGTTTTTCAACATGAATTGAAGGTGTTTGCTGGGCTGCTCATTCACATGGAGATGAACAGTGACTGGAAATTCCCTCTGTGCAGTGGGTGAAGTGAGTCGATGGCTCAATCTGGATCCAGATTGGACATTCAGAGTTCTGTAGTTACCACGAGTGAACTGTTTTAGCAAGAAGTGTAACACTGTTAGTGTGAGTTACTTGTCTGTCAGGTTTTCAGGTGCCTGTCCCTGTCAACTGCAGGTTTTCCCTTGGGTGGTGCCCCCAGAGCAGAGCTGCAAGTTCTCTCTCACAGTACTTCAGCTCACCTTAGTTCACTCCCCAGGCTTCTCCTCAAGACGTCCTTTGCAATGATAACTCTCTGTCCAAAATCACCTTCTGCCCTGGCAGATGCACCCTCGTGAGGACACTCAGCCACTCCTTAAACTCAGATAATCACAGCAGCATTTTAACAGTACAGTCCTGTTTCAAGAGCTTGGGCTGGGATAAGGACCATCAGTTGATGCTGCTTTGTTAAACCACAAGTGTTTGTCCTCATTTTAGATCTGCTTTGTTCGTCTGTGAGTGAAATACCCTTTTGCTCACACACACAGTGCAAACACCGATGAACAGAGAAGCTGCAGATTGGTTGCTTTTTATATTTTTTCAGATCCTTGCAGGGTTAATGTTCCCTGAAAGCAGAGCACAACTCCAGTGTGTACAGAAGTGAGCATATGCTGCATTTGCTTTTGCTTTTTGTCTTTTGCTGTCTGTGTTATCCTGTGGTAATTGGGGTGCTTGTTGATAAATATTTTTCAAGAGCTTGTCTGTGCCTCCTCCAATCATAGTCAAACCCTCCAACTCCCCTGTGGATGCTGAATGCTGCAGTCAGTGGCCTTTGCAGTCTCTACTTCAGTGTGTTCTATTGCAGTCTCTACTTGGCAGTTTAGTACCTAGATATTGACTGTGCAGTTACTTTGGAAAACAAACCAAGCTCTGGACTTGATCTCTTATGTTCTTACTGTTTACCAAGGAACTGAAATATTTCTTTAAAAAGTTGGTGCATCAAGCAAAATGCTGACTTAAAATACAGTATCATGATATATTTATTGATTAGTCGTGTCTTTAAAGGGCTGTTTGTTTGTTCTTGGTAAACCATCATGCTTTAAACATCAATCAGTATTTTCTCAACTGACCATGCCCTATATCTGTCCTATGTCTCTTTTTTTCCCTTTTATCTTTTGCTGTCTCTAACTGGATGGGGCTGATGGGATCCACAAATCACTTCAGGAGCTGGATGAGGTATTGTTTTTCACATTTTATTCTGCCATGGTGCATCAAGCCTACATCATTGACCTAAAATGTTCCTTTCCTTATTCTGCTGGTTTGCTGAATTTCTTTATATAGGATGAAATGTCTCCATGCACAGTAGAAGGACGAGGCTGCATAAAGTCAAGCATTTAGTGATGGAGTATTACACTGTGAATAGATAAATGTATAAACTAGTCTGACTTACTGTACATGTGTGGGATAGAATGACTTTGCACAATGAAGCCAGTAACTATTTTTCATGCTATGCATGAATTATACAAACTTTATTGATCAGGAATAAGGTCAAGGATAAAAAACAGCTTTCAAGAAAGCATGACCCAGGAAGGAAGAGGGATGGAGTAGAGAACCATGAAGCTTTACAGGCCTGATAAAGGAAAATTAAAAATTTGAGAGAAACTGGGAAGGGAGGTGTTTGTATTAAATCTTTCCCTGAGAACAAGCAGTGATTAGTTATGTTTCAAGTGGTATCACTGATGATCATCTCTAGAACTGCCTTGGCTATTTGTGTTTAGCACATTTTCATGTCCACTAAACAAGTAATTTAACCATTTTAGCTGCATGTCAGTTTGCAAGAGTGTTTGTCCTTCAGCTGCCTCTTAGCTGAATGTCTGTCTAAATAACATTGTTTGAGAAAAAGCATGGGGTACTATTTTATTTCTTGCAGTTACAATAAACATTTTTTCTGAGATTCTCCCAAGTGCAGTTTTCAAACTTGCCTGGCCTGATATAAACTGTGCTGGAAAAAGGTACCAACATGAGAGCTACTTGAATTCTCACTGCAATACCATATTTTCTCCTTGAAAATCTCCTAAGAATTTATTTTAAGACTGACTCTCATCTTTCAGATCCTGTGGGAAGGGGGAGGACATAGGTCACTGGCACATAGGGACAAACCAGGAGATGTGGTGTGTGATCGTAGCTGCGTCACGTGTGAACACATCTTCGAGGTTACTTTTTATGAGAAGGCACACACACACTTTTCCTGATGTTCAAGGATTTGGATCTGACTCGAATTAAATTAATTTGCTGTGGTTTTTTCTCCCCTGCAGCTGGCTGACGATCGCATGGCACTGGTGTCGGGAATCAGTTTAGATCCCGAAGCAGCAATTGGGGTCACGAAACGTTTACCTCCCAAATGGGTCGATGGGGCTGATGAGGTAAGTTCTGTGGCACATCCAACAGTTTGGCTTCTCATGGAGGGATTTATTGGTGTTGTCTGTTACTTTCTCAATGCTGTCAGTTTTATGACAAAACTAGTATTAGAAGAAGGATTAAAATTAGTGTTTTCTAAGTTGACCGCCTTGTTTAGAGGAAAATATGAGGCAAGCTGTGACTTATTATCTTGAAGGGTATATTGCAAGTGAAATAAATGGAGATTGTTCAGGGCCAGGAGTTCTGGAAGACTATGTATCATTAATGGGAGCCCAGTATTAAAAGTACACTGGGACTATTAGGGTAAATGTGCTATAGCTGAGCTTTTAGACTTGAGACACAGGAAGGTCCTAAAGCTCTTAGCAAAGCAAAGTTCTTCTCATTTTAAAACTTAGAAGGGAAGGTACCAAAAAATTAGTACTTGCAGTGGAATTTTTGTTTGAACCTATTGAATCCAGTTGAGTAGACCCTAAAATGATGGAGATGAGCAGGTTTACTGTTTGAAAACAGGAAATGTTAGTGTCTTCTAGCAGGAGAATTTTCCTGCCTGTGCACTATGGATACCTTGCAAGTTATGGAAATATTTGGACATACACAAGGGAATGATTCTGGAGGCATCCAGTTAAAAACCTTTCTCTGTATCTGGAACGTGAAGCTATTCTTGACTTTCAGAAAATCTGTTTTTAAATGTACTCTCAGAACACATGTTGCCTCATCAGTTTGTGTGTACACAACCCATTTTGCAGAAAGGTGCTCAGTCTCCTTTTTACTACTATAATAATCACTCTTACATATTTATTTTTAATTACTTGTTTGCAAGCATGTCATTTAACTTCTCCTGTTAAGTTCAGGCTATTCAATGTGTGAGAGAGTTGAAGCTGTGGCCTGAATTTTCATTAGTATTTTTGGGAGTTGGCTAAATCTTCTTGCTATGATACTACATAATGATAAAAATATTATTCCACCTTAATGAAGCACATTTGAAAACAGCAGTCTTGCCTAAGATTAACAAGAGTAGGTTTAAAAAGGTACCAAACTCAAAGTCTATAAGAATATTCAGTTGCATCTTAGTCAGCTTTTTATCTGGTTTATAATGATCTTTGGTCTGCTTTTGATGTTACAGATTTCTGTCAATGATTTTTGTCTAACATTTGTCAGAACCCTTTCCTCTGAAACACGAGTTACTTCCCTTTGTTCCTGTTGGGCTTTCTGTTTTAGATTCAGTATGATATTGCCAGGGTTAAACAGAAGATGAAAGAATTAGCCAGTCTTCACGATAAACATCTAAACAGACCCACGCTGGATGACAGCAGTGAAGAGGAACGGGCAATAGAAATAACAACCCAGGAGATCACACAGGTACAGGCTCATTTCAGCTCTAACTCTCCAGTTTGACATATCTTTAAGCATTAGGACAAGGGATGGTTTGCTTTGAGGACAGCATTTCATTTGTAATCAGTGTTAGAGTGAGAAGTCCTGGGCTCTGTGCTCAGAACTGCACTCACCGTCTTGGTGAACTTCCCAACGAGTCATTAACCTCCCTGTTCTGTTACTTACTTGTTGGGTTTTCTACTTGGAATAGGATTAATCAGATCAAGTTTACAGATGTCTCAGAGAAATACAGATATCAGTTCCAAGGCCAAGCAATTAAAATGAAGCAAATGCCTTTGGTCAGAATTAGTTGTGTTACTCAGCTACCTTGTTAACTTTGTTCGTTCTGTTTCTATATCTTTTTAAACACTGCATGAGGCAATAAAAATTAATTTTAAAAATCTAGAAATCAAAATATTAGTGTTCAGTTTGGCACTTTTGCAATGTGACATTTGAAGTGTGAGCTGCTGTCTGTGTTTTTACTAATGGCCTTGTTTTCTCAGTTATTCCACAGATGTCAGAGAGCAGTCCAGGTCTTGCAGAGCAGGTCCCGTAGTTGTACAGAACAAGAAGCACGTGTTCTCAGGAATGTAGTGTCTTCCTTAGCACAGTCCCTTCAGGACCTGTCCACCAACTTTAGGCATGCACAGTCTGACTATCTCAAACGTAAGCATAAGAGATACAGTAATACAGGGGCACCTCCTGTGGAAACCACTGATGGAGGTGTGCTTGTTTTCTTGGTTGGGAAAGTTCAAGCATGGAAGGGTTAAATGATGCACACAGGACTAGCTAGAGGGTAGAATTTGAGGGTTTCTGGTTCACCCATGTACAAACTGCTTTATTCTACTTCTCTTTCATATTGCTGAAGGAGAAATGTCATGGTTAAGCATGTCAACAAAATCAGTGTTTTTCACCCATCCATATTTTTAATGCATCTTTGCTTCTCTAATTGTGGTCTGAAAAGCTGCTTCTGTGACACTGGTGAAGCAGCCATTGCTCTTCAGCCATGATGCCTGCTGTAGATGGCAGGCTGTGATAGACAAAACTTCAAGAGGTAGTCTGTGATAAATTAAAATTCTGCATCCATAAACAGATTGGAAGTGGAATAGCTTCTGTTTAAAACTCTAAAACTGTGTGCAATTCTATTTTTGGCTAAGTAAGATTATTGTAATCTTGGAAGAAACCCACAAAAACTTGATCTTCAAATTTAACATTGATATTTCTTCCTCCTGTAGTATAAATGGCACAGGTGGAACTGAAGATCACAGTTCAGACAAGGGATGTTCCTAAGAGAATTTGTTATAAAATAGCCTAAAGTGATCACGCTTTAAGGCTCTTAACGTACCTAATTTTTTTAACTACGTAGAACAGAACGACTTCAAAATCACTGATTTAATTAATCTTGCAAGTCTGGTTGAATTTGTTGTGCTTTGTTAAATAGGAAGCCTGTGTGACAATTAAAATTTGCATACTATTATTTATGTCATTTATTTGCCAGATTTTCTTTTTTTGTGCATTTCTATCTGGTGCTTCAGACTTTACTCTTATTCTGATCTTAGTGTGCATAAATATTGTGCTCAAACATGGCTTGTCTTTTACAGGCATGAAGAATAGAGAAGAAAGATCCAAACACTTCTTTGACACCTCAGTCCCACTGATGGATGATGGGGAGGATGATACACTTTATGACAGAGTAAGTCCCTTGTCACAGCACCTGTCTGGCCACATGCAAGAGCAATTGTAGGAAACTGTGATTCTGAGTTTGGATGGAAGGTGGCACTATTTAAAGTGAACTTTAAAGAGTAACTGAAGACCTGGAGTATGTCAGATTGCTGAAAAAATGGTGCAGTGATTTGTTTCTGCACAAATAATGTTGTAGAGCTCTATCAGACTTTGTTTGACTTCCTGGAGTTTGGGGATACTGCATTTCTAATCAGTGTGGGAGTTGTTCTTTTTTGTCCTCACTCATAGTGCCACAGAATATTCTTAACTGTTAACATTCAGTTAACATTTAGCTGAAAACTTACTGAAACACTCAAGGCACCTTTTCAGCTAATCCTGTGTACAAGAGGTTTTTCACTTAACTCAAGGAAGAGTGATGGGGAAAGGACAATGTTCAGTTGTGATTGGCCTTGGAAGACAAAAACAGGAAGGTCTCTATGGTTAATAAAAATAGCAGAATTGCTACTGTCTTTACACATTGGCATTATGGGAGTTTCTGTCATGCTGATCAATCAATAGATATTCTGTAACTGCTGAACACTTGCGTGTATTGATTTTCTACAACAACAAAAACATTGGTTTAGGACAGCTCTTATTTTAAAATCAGTTGTTTATGTATTTGGGCAGGATACAAGATATGCATTTTCTCTCCTTCAGCTATAAATAGCTATCCAAGTTATTTTAGAGACCCTGAAAATCTTTTTTAAATGCATTTTTTTCTTAGATTCTTGTCTACTAAGGAAATTCCAAAAGGATTGTTGTGTTATAAGGCCTTGTAATCCATATAATTATTTCTAGTTAATATAATTATTTCATGCTGTTAATGCCAGTTCAACACCTAAATCTTTTATTTCCACAGGGGTTTACAGATGACCAGCTGGCGTTGGTGGAGCAGAACACACTAATGGTGGAAGAGCGGGAACGAGAAATCCGTCAGATTGTACAGTCCATCTCTGATCTCAATGAAATATTTAGGGACCTGGGAGCAATGATAGTAGAACAGGTACATGGACATCACAGTGTTAGTAAGAAAGAGGAGATTCCACGTAGTGTTGAGGCTTCCAGACTCTTCCTGTTTTCATGTGCTGCTCACTTTTCCTAACTTACCTCTTGTCTTCAGGATAAGGTAATCCTTATCTTCAAGATAAGGTTGAAACCTTCCAGAAGTTGAATTAATGGAAATAAATAAATAAGAATTCAAGTGGTTATGTGTGTTAGACTGAAAAAAAATAAAATAAAAAGGCCATAGAAAGCCGAAGTTCTGATGGTTATTTCTCCCAGAGATGTTCAGAGTGTCAGCCAAAAGCACCTGGTCTGGAAGGAAGGTGATAATTAGGGATGTGATGTGAGATGTGGACAGAGCTGCCATTGGGCACTGAGCAAGGAAGTTGTTTAGTGAAGTCCCAAGAAGTTCTTCTGTAAACGTTCATTGTTTACATAATTCATGAGCTGTTTACTGTGAGTGTTGTTAATTACTCTACTGTTTATAATAAGAATTGCTTTATGAAGTTCATTTTGCTTCAATTTGCTGCTTGTTTTTTCCTTTTTATTTAGGGAACAGTTCTAGATAGAATTGACTATAATATTGAACAGTCGTGTATGAAAACTGAAGAGGGTCTAAAACAACTACATAAGGTAAGCTGATGGAATCATTAAGCTGTTTTGCATATCTAATAATATTTTATAATTTGATAGCTGTTAAGTTATTCAATTTTCAGTTGGACATAGTCCCTTTTAGAAATAATTGCTGTACAGTCTAAAATGTCCAACTGTACTGCAGTAGGAGCTTTCCATATAACTTCTGTTAATGTCATGCTTGATGCCCAGTGTTAATTTCTTAAATGACTTTCTGGGCATCCAAGCAATGTGCTTGATATTTATACTGCTGACCTGCTGGGACCTATGTGCAATTCCCTCTCTGTTTGGAGAGCCAGGCACTTGGGAAACAGGACTGGTTATTGGGTACCTCACTACAGATTTCAGTTTGAAAATATTGTCTAATCAGCAAGAATAATTATTAATGTTTTCTCTCACCATCTGACACTTTAAACAGTTTTTAGTATGAACACCTGAAAAGTTTTAGTTGGCAGCAGAGCAGAGTTTTGTGGTTATTTTGTTTTGTTGGCTTCTTTGTTCTGTTTTGATTCTATGGTAGGTTCTGACTTGTCAGCTCAGTTCAATCCTTCCATTGCTGGAAATAAATTCCAAAAGAGATCTATGCAAAAGCCTCTTAAGTAAAACATTCTGTTTTGGAAACCTGGACATCTGATTTCTACACACTCAACTTCCTTTGGTGGTAGACTTGTAATATATGGACAGCAAAAAATGTGCCATTTGAGGAAAAGCAAAATAAATTGGTTATAGGATTATTCTTGTTATACACAAAAGTAAATTGGAGATCACTGAAACAAGGTGTTGACTGTGGATGAGCAAAGCTTAAAGTAATTGGAAGCAATTTGTACAGATTGAACTGGAAATAAATTAATTAGTTGGAATCGATGTTATTTCTGGTCTAGTGGTGGGTAATGAATTCTCAGCAAGCCCCTGGTTGGATTGCTGGCTGGAGTATGGATTTTTGATCCAATATATACCTGCTTTCAATACAGCATAAGAATTTTTTCACCTATCATGGTAGACATACAGACAGGTCTGAGGAGGAATATCAGAGGTACCCTGGTGTTTTCAATACTGGTGGTAGCTTTATTCTGATTTAATATCTATACTGTCAAATTTCTTTTCTGTTTTAATTGGCACAATTATTATAAACTACCAAGACAACAGGAATTGTACTAATTCACTGCAAAAGTCTGGTGATATGAATCACTAATTACCAATTCCTGCTTCACATGAAAATTGGAATCAGTTACTAATGAAGTCAGTAGTCACAGTGGCTGCATGTTACATAGTTTCAGGTCAAAAATTCCCCTTTAGCAGATCTGGTAATTAATTACTTTCCAGAGACTATAAAGGAGAAGAATTAATATAGTTTTCCCTTTAAATTTTGAAGGTTTATTAATTAAATACAATTAAATGCAAGCTTTGTTCCATTTAGCTTCTGTTAGCAGACTTTAATTTGGCTTTTGGAGAGTTTTCTCCACATTGTGCCCTTTTAATTCCCCTGGGAAAAAGAGACAAGGGATGAGAAAATATGGTTAGAAGAAAAAAGGAAAGAAGCAGAAAACTGAGAACCAAAACAAAAAGAAAGCTTTCAGTGCTAATTGAAATTAAACGAAAATGCACAGCTGGGTAAGGTCCAACAAAAACACCTATTAAAAAAAATGAAGTTTTGTTGTGAATTTTAATGACCTTCAAATATAAAACAGGAATCTTATCTCAAAGTGAGTCTGCTCTTTAACACAGGTAAATGTGACTTCAGTGCAGACTTTATTCACTGGAGTCTGTGGTGCAGAGTTATTTTGTGGGAATTGCTTGCAATATACATTGTATGGAATGTCAGGTTACCAAAGAACCATCTGGAACACATGTATTTCACTTATACCAAGTAATAGTCTGTACCTCAGCTCTGCAGAAATCTAAGTATTAACTCCTCCTTTTCTGTTTTACAGGCAGAGCAATATCAAAAGAAGAACCGGAAGATGCTCGTTATTTTAATTTTGTTTGTTATAGTAATTGTCCTCATTGTTGTTCTTATTGGTGTAAAGTCACACTAGGTTTCGCTTCATTTTCTCATTTTTGGAGTTTCTGTGAACTTTTTTCCCAATGTGAATGGATGGACCTGCACTCCAGAAAGCTGCCTTTGAATGTACGAGCCCTTGTGGTGCAACGTCTGTGCAATGTTTCTGTAGAATTCTTCCAAGTTTGGTGATCTGTGAGGTGTTTGTAAGGATTATGTGGAAAAATTCAGGAAATCTGATGCTCCCCCACAAAAAAATTGGCATTCTATGCTGAGGTATTTGGAAAACACAGTATTTAAAAATTATTAAAAATTGACGTTTACCAGTGAGTACAGTAATTAGTGTGTTACTGTGAACAAAAATGTGTTGTCTTCTATATTCTCATGTCATAATTGTGACAGGTTTCAAATTTAAACCATGTTACTGAGTCAATGGGACTAGATATCAAAAATTGATCCAGGTGTAGAATATGTCGAGGTGCAAAATTGTTTGATTTGATCCCCTTTCTTCCACACTCAAAATTCCAAAGAACTGGATAGACAGCTAAAACAGAAAGATTTTAGCAACCAGAACGTAATCCAGCCCCTGTGATCTTAATTTAGATACTGCCCCATTACTAAGAATCAGTGGTACTTGATCTTGTAAATAACAAGATGTAATCACTGGCATAATTTAACATGTTTAGTTAATTAAAAAATTTTCTGAGCTTGAGTAATCATGGGAACGATTTTCCTTACCAGAATGATCATATATCTTTTCATGCATCATTTTTTTTAGTTTAAAGTACAGGCATTACATGAAAGCAGTGGCAAAGTTAAACTGAAAAAAATGGAGTAGAAACCCAAAAAGAGAATCTCTCTGGCCTGCTGTAGTGGGTCTCAGATGTTTCAAACTTTACTTGGTGTATAAGCTCTTTATTTTACAGTGCATTTTGCCCATATGGGTTATGTTTTTTGTGCAGGAAGTGACTTCACTACAGTAGATATTACATCATTTTCCCTGGCAGAAGATTCTCTTTCAAATGTCTGCCTGGAAGAGGACGTGTTTATGGTCTCTAGCTGACCATGGGAGGTGTTATGCAAGTGACATGTTCCAAGGCCTTCAGTGGAGAATTTGGGGGTTCTTTTCATTATTTTTTTCAGTGGAAAACTTTGCTGCAGGCCATACAACAGGAATTAGGGCAACATGTAAGTAATAGAATACTCCTGATTTAATTCAGGCCTGAAGTGGTGTGCAATTGTAGTGGCCTTGCCTTAATATTTTTAATATGGCTTTTTTATATTTTTTATTTTTTTCCCAAAGGGACTGTAACTTCCTTCATTTTCTGACAGATAAAAGTGCTCCCCGTACAGTTGCAGAGATGCTCTGCTCCAACCCCTGAATGCAGTTTCATAACACTATTGAAGTTGCATGTGTTGCCTGCCTGGAGTTTCTTTACTAAAGGAGGACTTGAGACGTGGCTTTAAACTGACCATTTTCAGGAACGGACCTGAAATCAAAGACTGCAAAGACATGAAAGCCTTGGCTTTTTGTGGGGCTTATGAAAAGCTTTGTACCACTCCTGTTACTGCTAGAGAAAGGGGATGTTGGACTACCAAAACTGCCAGTTCAAACTCTTCATTAAATTCACAAAGTAAATTGGTAAAAGGAGGACTGAGGCTTGTGGTTGGGTGTGCAGCTCCCCTGTTCTGGTGATAGATCTTTTCAATGATCGTGAGTAAAACTACTGTCTCCCTCGTGCTGTCTGCATCAGCTGGTGTGAAGCAGCATCTTGCTATAATTTAATATACTGTATTTGCAACTTTTTCTCTAACATGAGATCGTGTTATTTATTTCTGTCTTGACCGGTGCTTTTGACATTTTATCATGGCAAATGAATCCGAAGGAGTAATAAAACACTTCCAACCCAAGTGGGCAATTATTCATTTTTTAAAAAAATATAAACTGAAGCATACTTTCATGATGTTAATGCATTTCTGTTCTTCATAATTAAATGAAAGTGGCTGTGACATGAAATATCTAAAAAAAAATAACTTTTGTAGCACAATGTAAACTTGCATTGTCAAGAGTTATTTCCCATGTGTTATGGCCATGATATCCTAACTCCACTGAAGTAACTGGCTACCTATTTTCTATTCAAATTCTGTACAAGGAAATGCATTTTTAATATGTATCAAACAAGAGGTTAAACTCAGATGTCAATTGTCCTGTGTAACTCGAGCTGGAATTTATTGAAGCTGATTATATAGAGGAAGAAAACCCACACCAGGCTTCTAAATCATTGCAGGTGTGTAACTATTCTGAGTCAGTCTCAATAACCATCAGCAGCTAAATGAAACCCTGATGCTGCGCTTTGTGGGACTCTCTCCATGTGGCCTCCTAAAGAAGGGGTGGTGTGTGTGCCTTTGGGCAGTGAGAGCCCAAAAATCCACGGCAGCTACTGCCTGCTCGGGTGTTCCAAGAGCAGGAGCTGCCTGAACTGTGCTGTCCAGCCCTGTGTGTGTCCAGTCCTCTGGACCAGACAAAGCTGGTGCCCTCTCTCCTGCAGGTTGTGGCCTCCTCGTAGTTGTTGGATTCTTCTCAGCTTATATGGAAGCTCTGATTCCTTACAAAGGAACAGAAGAGCAGTGCTGGAGCATCTCCCAAGAATCTGTGGCTCCTCACCTGGAGGGAATGGCCTATAAAGCCATTGGCTTGTACAGAATTTCTCCATTAAAATGCATGTAAGCATGCAAAAAATGAGCTGCTAGTTGTTAACAGAAATCAGTTGGAGTCATATGCAGGAAGGACAGCATTAAAAGCACTGTAATAGCAAATTTATTTCTACTGCAGGTTTTCTCTAGAAATTGAAAAGTAAAACAGAAGAATTGGGTTTTTGCTTGGTGATTTTTGGAATGTGCTAAAAATTCGAATAACTGTAATTGGTGAGGTGTTTACTGAGATTGCCTGGATTGTATTGATTTAAGGTTTGCTTTTATGAACTACTTAAAAGTCTTAACTCCTTTGCTTAAATCTTTGGAAAGTTTGCTTTTGGTACAGCATTGCAAAATGTAAGTTCATGGATAGGTGGCAGTGAAACCAATTTTGTTGGGAAAAAAAATATGTTTACTATAAAATAAACCCCAAACCCAACAGCCTTCTTGAATAAAAGCCATTAAAATAGGGAATTCATTATAATTTTGCATATTAATTATGATGGATTATGTAAGATGATGTTTTAGTGGCTTGATTCCACAAGTACTTGTAGAGGATCAATAATTGGAAGACAGGTCCTGGCTGCAGCTTCTGCCATGGCCTGTACAAATAGAAATGTTTGCAGCTGCTGCTGCTGGGACATTCACAGGGAATTTCTGTAGGTAGGATTGATTTCCTCGGTCTATTCCCTTCACGAGGACACTCCTCTGCTGTCCTTAACTGACAAAAGAAGGATTCTGGGCTAGGTGAGTGTTTCCTACTATTTTGCTTGCCTTTCAGACACTGGATTCGGGGAATGTGCTGTATTTGTACTCTGACAGTAGCAGGAACACTCAATGACTGGGAGTTTACTGCCTGGCAGAATCCTTGGAATGCCTCAATCCTGAATTGCTGTGTGTACTGTCATTCCTATCTCCCACACTGTCCAAATGTATCAGGATAACAGTGAACCCCTGAACAGTGCGTGTTCTGTGGCTTGGTAAAGACTCGTTAAAGTTGGAGCTTGTTTATTGAGTTACCGTCCCATCTGTGAGGATGCACGACCGACCTCTGCAACGATGTTCCTACAACTTTTATTCAGAGCAATTTTAAATGCATCAGGCAATAAAGTTTCCATAATGTCACTTCAGATGCCGAGTAAGACCTTGCTGTATGGAAGTTTTTTTCCTGGAATTCAGCCTAGGTTTTGTTGGGGTTTGTTTTCTGTTTTGTTTGGGTGTTTGGTTTTTTCCCTCTTTTTAGATGTATTTCTATTACATGCATCAGGTTTCTCTTTTCCTCCCTTTCTGTTACTCGGACCTTCCCGGCTTTCCTGGATGCAGATCAACGAGTATCAGGTTCCCCAGGGAAGTGGCCACGGCACCGAAGTTCAGGGAGCGCTTGGCCAACGCTCTCAGGCACAGGGTGGGATTGTTGGGGTGTCCGTGCAGGGCCAGCAGCTGGACGGGATGAACCCGATGGGTCTCCTATGATAACTGCCTACTGACCAAACATTAACAGGAGGCGCTTGGCAAATATAAAAAAAAAAAAAATAAAAAATAGAATAAACCCCGTATTACGTTTAAACCCAACCATTTCAGCTGACTACAAGGCACGGTCCGTGCCCGCTGTCCCGGGGCCGTGTCCCGGCGCTCCCGTGACCCGGCGCGTCCCCGCCCCGCGGAGCCGGGCCCGGGCGGGGCGGAGCGGCCGGGCCGGGCAGGAAGATGGCGAACGTGCAGCTGCAGTTCCAGGCCAGCGCGGGCGAGGCGGACCCGCAGAGCCGCCCGCTGCTCGTGCTGGGGCAGCTGCACAACCTGCACCGGCTGCCCTGGGCGCAGCTGCGGGGGAAGCTGCAGCCGCGGGTCACCGAGGAGGTGAGGCCGCGCCGCGGGGGCCGCGTCCCCTTAGAGCCCTCAGAGCCCCGGCACCGCCCGCGGGCCCCGCGCCGCGTGTCCGCCCGGCCCCGGCGGCCGCGTGGGGCGGCGGCGGATCCCGGCCCGCGGCTGCTGCGGTGCCCGCATTCCTGGGGACCCGGCCTGGAGCCCCGGGAATCCTCGGCGGGTCCGGCCCGAGCCTGTTGCTGCGCCCGGGGCAGCCGGTCCCGCATCCCCTGTGCCCACCGCGGCGGGGGAAGGCGCGTTGCCCCCTGCGAGGGGACACAGTTGGCGTTAAGAGCCCCCTCCCTCCCCAGCCACTGCGGATCTGTTTGTTGAGGTGGTGGTGATGGCTTGTGGTGAAATGATGAACGTTTGGCATTGCGGCTTTTAGGTCGCTGGGTGTTTGGCAAGGGTTTTTTTCATTTTGCAGGGCTCTCCCCAGTCTCTTATGACAATATTTACCTTTATTGGGTTAGTTTGGTTTTAATTAAATTGCTATGTGAAACAGTAGTTCAGGGCTGGTAAATCAGTCCTTCTATTTGTCAGTAGGAAAACTGTCTCAACTTGAAGCTCTGAAGCAGCCTTTGCACTAAATAGTGTGGTTTTAAATTGTGGTTCGTATGGCTTAGAACAGATGCTTGTAATAGAAAGTACGTTTGTATTTTCTGGTTAATAAACAGGTTTGTCAAATTTCCTGTTTCTTTTCACTTCAGAGGGTTGTTGCACTTAAAGTGCACGCACAGCTTCTTTGTTTCCAGCCCCTGAAATCCTTGTCCTTGCCTGTAGTGGGAACGAGATGGAGAGAAAAGTCTGACACCGTTCCTTGTCTTTAAATTCTTCTTTTCCCCCCCCCAGATATGGCAGTCTGCTCTGAGCACCCTGAACCCAAACCCCACGGACAGCTGCCCTCTCTACCTGAACTACGCCACGGTGGCCGCGCTGCCGTCCAGGGTGAGCCGGCACAACAGCCCGTCTGCGGCGCAGTTCATCACCCGCCTGGTCAGAAACTGCCTGCCGGGAGGTGTCAACAGATGCATCGTTGTAAGTGGCTGTTCAAATGTCCCTGGTGAAATGTCTGGTGGAGTGTTTTCTTGACTCTCCCCGGATTTCAGCTGTCTCCAAGGAGACTGGAGGTGGACACGTTTTGCCGATGTAATTACACTGACACAAGTGGTTTTGCGCTGACACATAAGCAAGACCTGACTGCAATAGCCTGGGCATGCTCAAGCAGTTGGAGGGAATTAAGGTTGGATATGTATGGGACATCTTCAACTAGGAATGCCCATGCAAAGGGAACCATCGGTGGCTTTTTCCAAACTGGAATTTATGATGTTAGCACAATGCTTTGGGAGACTGATGTAGGGTGCATACAGGATGCAATGGGTGTATCACATAACCCATGAAAAGTGCCTTGTTTGTATTATTCAGTGAGTTTTAAAAGTCCTGATACAAACTAATGCTCCAGTGTGAGTCCTTTGCAGGACAATCTCTTAGACTGCTTTGGTCATCTTCTGTATGAGCCTGATGAATTGATTTGTTTCTATGGCTTCTCCAGATTATATCAGATCTGAGGGTTGTCAGAGAAGACTCATGCAATCCGTGCCAGTAAAAAAATTTAATTATACTCTTCACTTGAAAAACTTATTTGCAAGAGTAATTACTTAATTTTTACCCTTGCTGTTAATTTGAAAATGTTTAGCTAAAACTGCTTTCCATTGGTAATTTCTGTAATGAACTTCAGAAAAATATTCTCCCTGTTAAAAAGCTTTCGGGTTAATATTAGCCACATTCTCATAAAATTTGTCTTTGTTTCATTTGTTCTGAGCACATACTGGTGGTTCCCATGCCTTTTTTTTTTGTCTTGATCTGTTAGCTAACCTGTGTTAATTGCAGTAGTGTAATTAAAACAGTCCAGCTCCCTTATAAGGATGTACTAATTCCCACACAGTCCAACAGTGTAATTCATTTCCATATGGGAATGAACCAGTTCAGTGTGGGTCTGTTCATCCATGCAAAACATGACGAATGAGCACGTCTTGACTCAGAGATCGGTTATTTCCCACCCACCTCCGTTTTTTCCCTCTTCACCAATAATACCCCAGGTAACAGATCCTTTTAAATGCCATGTCCCCCATCCCCTGGTGTTGTCTGAGGTGTTTCCCTGCTGGCTGGTGTTTCAGATGGTCTGTGAGAGGTCTGAAGTCTTCGCTTCTGCCTGTGCCTTGGCCAGGGCTTTCCCGCTGTTCACACACCGCTCCAGCGCGTCCAGACGCACGGAGAAGAAAACTGTCACAGTGGAGTTCTTCCTGGTAGGACAGAACAACGGACCAATAGAAGTGGCCACACTTAAAGTAAGAGTTTTGTGGTTTTTTCTGTCCTTTTTTCCCATTATTCCCTGAAATGTTTCTTTCCTTCCGTTTGTTGCGTGCACAAATACATCTGCCTCAAGCTACACATGGAACGGGTGTCGTATCTAAAATCGTAAATTATCCTAGGTCAAAGTTCCTTGAAATGGATCCATTCACAGCACCTGTGAGGACAAATATTGAACTATTACTTGTAGCAATAATGAAATATTAGTGCAGCAAAGGCTGAAGATATTATTTGGAGTTTAGATTTCAGAGGTGGAAAACACCAAACAAATAGCACAAGGAAGTATGTATATCATAGATGCAAATAGTGTATTTTTAGCCTTTAATATTACATTGCCTTCCATGGCTGGGCTTGTCACTTTTTTTGTTCCTCTTCAAGATCCATAAACTTAAAAGCTATTCCAAGGTTTGCTGTTAAGCTGTTAGGGAGTTCCCTGTTCAGTGCTCCAGGTTCTGCGCTTCAGTACAGATGGCTGCTGCCTTAGCTGATCAGTGAGGTTGTACAAATCCTGTAAAAGTTTAGGCAGTGGATTTGACAAAGGATGTGGTGTTGCTGCATGTGAAATTCACAGAACTGCAGCTTTAGGGTACTTTTTTTTTCAGTATCTTTTCCTCTGTACTTGATCCTTACTCTGTGAACTGATTTGGCCCCAGCAAATGATGCCAGACCATTTTTCAGGAAAGTGGCAGAGACAGGCATGCTATGAGTACAACTGTTGATTACACAATTTTTTCGTGCCCCGAATCAGAAAAAGCAGTTCACTGGTGTCAAAAATAGTTCCTTCAGATAGGTAGATTCCAAACCACTTGGGTTATTTTTATCTTGAAGCTGCAGTTATTTCTACCTTCTGTTCTTCCCCTTGATCTCAATGCCAAAACTACAACTGGCTTCCTCCAAACTGAGTTTGCACCCCCTAAATTCAACCAGCACCAGGGAGCTAATGTAGAACACAGAAGAGGCATGTAGTAAAATGTTTTTATATAAACCTGTCCCTTAACACTTGTATTTTACACCTATTGCATTGTCCAGGAGATTTTATGGTGAGGACTAGCAGGGATTGTCATAGTTTTACAAGGCACTTATTAAAGACTGCCATTATCCACGTTCTCTGGAGTACCCTGGAAACACAAACACAGGCACAGCTCATTTCTGTAAGTCCTGCTGTTCCCCTGGGGCTTGGCCTTTGGGTCAGATCACCTCCATTTACCTGCATGGCCTTAAGGGGGAGTCACTCCAGACTAAGCTTGGCTCCTGAGGAGGTCCTTATCCCTTTAGGGAAAGTGAAGCAATCAAAAGTAATTGTAGGGAATCGGGCACCATTCCAAAGCAAGCCAAGGTTTATGAGTCTGCTGAGATACAAAATGTGTGGAGTCCTTAGGCTGGTCTGGCCAAGCCAAACTTCAAGTACCTCAGCACAAGTGACTGTCCAACACCTCAGATTCCTGTGAAACCCATCTTGACTTGCCCATCTGCTGTGTGTGGTCTTCAGTGTAGTGTGGCTCCTGCAGAGCTTGCACAGAGTTTCCTTCCCCCTAGTCTTACAGCTCCAAGTTGTTGATTCATGGGGGTTAAAAGTTGAAGCTTAGTGTCTTGTGTCCCCATCGTCCTTTTTTTGCCAAAAGGAACCTTCTTGAAGAAACAGCTTTGGCGTGCTCACCATTGATCATTTTGATTCTGCCCACTCTTGCCCAGATAAGTTTTTACTCAGTCCAGGTGAAGGTCAGACCATTTTGCCACAGGGATGAGGAAACAGATACAGACATGTTTAACACAAATATAAAATATTCCACATTCCCCATGGGCCTGCCATACAGAATGTGTTGCTTTAGTAATCTCTATTACCCTCAGCCAGTCTGCCTGCCATGTACAAACTCTGCAGTTTCCCACGTTGTAGATTACACAATCTCTGCAGGTTTCCAACCTGAGCAGCCCATAAGCTCATTGTGACTTCCTGAATTAGCTTCCTCTTATCTCTCTTTCCTCCACTTCACATTGCCTTCCTGGTATTCCTCTGATAGTGGAGAAGTCTACTAATTTTGCGATATCAGTTCACTGGGGGAAGGAACACAGTGGCTTAGAAATTAGAGCACATGGAAAAGTTTGACTCATACAAAAGTAATGGTTAGCTTGGTTAACATTATTTAATACTCTGCAGTGCCTTTGGTGCTTGCAGTTAAGCATTAATGTGCTCCAGAGGAACCACACATCTGGTGTTGGCTGCACAGGGCTAAATACAAAGCTGTGCCAAAACCCAGCCAAGCCAAGGCCCCTTCTCAGGTGTCCTCCCTTCTTTCTGTAGTGCCTGGCAAGTGCTACAGAGGGAGTCAGGCTGGCTGCTCGGATCGTGGACACCCCGTGCAATGAGATGAACACAGATAACTTCCTGGAGGTGGGTAATGCACCTGATGAGTAAGAGTTACTAATTGTAAGTCTAGACTACAGTAATCTAAACCTACTGTAGCTGTCTCCTAGCAAAACCTGTATGTCAGCAGTGGGAAGCACATCAAACCAGAGATGCTGAGGCTGTTTCTTTGGCCTTTAACATTTTGTAGAACTTTGCAAAGTTGGAAGGAGGCAGAGTGTACAGCTTGGACAGTACACTGGGAGGCAGAAGACAGGAGTTCTTGGTTTGGTTATACACTGGCTTCTTGTCTTAAGCCTGATGGTGATAAGAGTTTCTGAAATTATGGGACAGTTGACATATTTCCAAATGAGCTTTATCATAAGGATCCGTAAAGCTGTTGAGAATGAAATTATTCCTGTCCTATTGCATCATGATCCAACAGAGTGAACAGTTGGCCTTTACCTCTGAAGATTTCTTTTACTGGCAGAGCTTAAAGGTCACATTTGTATTTCATGCCATAGTAAGGCAAGGATGTCTCAGTGGAATTAGGCCACTGGAAAACCTACACCACTCGCAAAATTGTGAATGTTTGTATGTGTATGCATGCAAAAATCACACAAACCCTTTAATTGGGTACCCATACTTGTGGAAAGGCACAAATGTGTCCTGATGACTGACTGACAATGTCCTTTCTCTTTCAATGATTAAGGAAATCAAAAAAGTTGGCAAGGATCTCGGGATTACTCCTACCATTATCCGAGATGAGGAGCTGAAAGAGAGAGGCTTTGGAGGTATAGCTTGTTGAATATTCCACTTTTTTCCTAGCATTTAATTGGAATGTTTTGCCATCTCCATTGTAATATTTTATTTGCGCATTTTTTAAACAGTTTTATCGCCCATAATATTCCAAGATGTTTTACAGAAAATAGCCACAGGTGCTCCCCACAGTCTTTCTTCCCCACCAATGGTTTAATTCTCTGTTTTCCAGGTATCTATGGAGTTGGCAAGGCAGCTCTGCATCCTCCAGCCCTGGCAGTTCTCAGTCACACTCCCGATGGTGCAACACAGACCATTGCTTGGGTGGGCAAAGGTATTGTGTATGACACTGGAGGACTCAGCATTAAGGGAAAGGTACAGAAACACTTGTTCTGCTGCTGCCTTTACTTACAGTGTTGTTTTCTGGTGAAAATAATTCAGTTAATGTCTGTAGGAAACCAAAGGACATTTTTTTGAGTAAAGGCTTGATCTACTCTCATGCATATGGACACAAACTATTAGGGGTGAAGACCAAATGGGATTCAAGGAACACTTTACAGAGCAATTAAATAGCAACCTGATATTTTGCCCTTTAAATGTTGCCCACTGCTAGGAGAAAGCTAGAAACAAAGATGTTTAATTTCTGATTTCAGAGATTAAACCAAAACCCACTGGAGTTAGCCTCAGTGTGAAACTTGTAAACAACCCTTTTAATTTTGCTTTTCTAACAAATTAGCAGCAAAGGTTTAGTATTTTTCAGTTCTAAGGCCAGATCCACCAATAAATAGATGCACATGTTCCTTGTTTCTGCTGCAGCTGAGCACTGTCAAAACCAGAGTCACAGAAGCATCAGAAACACTAGTTCTAGCAGGCATTACTGTGAAATTCTCTTTTAAAGAGAAAAAAATATTCTATGGTTCTGTTTAAACAGACTACTATGCCTGGAATGAAACGAGACTGTGGTGGAGCAGCTGCTATTTTGGGTGCCTTCAAAGCCACTGTAAAGCAAGTAAGTAAAATGTGTTAATTGATATCATGTATCCCAGCATTGCCAAGGAGCAGTCTGGCTTTTGGATGTATTCCCAGATATGGAGGCCGGTCTAATCCTGAAGGTCTGACCTGACACTGCTGTGAGTGAGCTGGAGCCACCCTGCTCTCTGCTATTTCAGGAAAATATTTCACTGGGATCTTGAGAATTGTGAGAAATTCCTTGAGTGCTGATTTTTTTTTTTTTTTTTTTCAAAAGTCTCTCTTGAATTTCAGAGTTGGTTCTGTGGACTGAGTGGTTTCTAGTTCCTTGAATCAGATCTTTACTTGAGTTATCCAGTGCTGATGTTGTTTAAGCTGTGGGATTTGGGGCAGCTGTCGTCACCTTAGCAAAGAAGGGGATGAGCAACTCTGGGATATGAAGTCTTTCCATGTTCCAAATCCTGTGCCAGGTCTAATATTAACCTACTGGGGAAATGGCAGCTCTAGTCTCACCAGGAGCTGCTTGTTGGTTTGCTTCTGTGGTCAGAAAGTACTGGGGGAGCTGAGAAGAAGCCAGGTATTGAAATACGAAGAATTTAAAAAATGCATATTGCACTTGAACAGTATGAGCTGGGGAAAAGTGGCTGCTGCCAATAAAACTCTGCCCTCTCCACAAATCCAATGACTGAGTCTTGCTGACAGAGCAGCTCTTGCCTCCAAGGAGTATCCAAAGTTCAAAGAATATTTACTGCTGCAGATTAATGCATAGATCTGATGGAAGCTTCATCCAGGGGCTGATCACTGCCAAATTCCCATTTCCCAATAGTTTAGCTCTGTGCCTTGGCCCTGGCAGCGTGTTTGATATGGAAAGATTGTAAACTTCGCAGTTATCTGCAGAGAATTAAAATTGAAACCAGATGTGTGAGCTGCATCTTAGGCAGAACGACTACCTTGCCATAATTAACTCCTTCAGAAAGTTAAATTACAGGTTTGCAAGGGACATGAGCTGGAACTTACACAGGGCTTTGGGAGAGTCTGGGAAAGCCATGGATGTTGTTCTTTCAGTGATTCAGTCCTTGTTTCCAGAGCAGTTTTGTGTGTGATTATCTGCACTGAGAGAAGTCCATTCACAATCACAGCAGATGTGAATGCAGGTGATCTGTCATGTCATATACAATTCCTGTAACAGTGAATAAACTGGCACTGATAGGTTTGGGCCAACTGAGCCTGGAGAATCTGTGCCTTTATGTGTAAAAACAAAAGAATCAGCTCAGTGCTTAATTTTACAACCTCATGTAAGAAGACCTGTTAATGTCATCCCTGCAGAAAACATGTTCAGATAGGCAGTGGGAAGAATTTGTTCTTGTTACTGTTTCAAAACTGGGGTTTTTAAATGATTTTAAGGATGAAAGCTGGAAGAGGTTTAAATGAGCTGTGCTTTGTCACAGAGACTGAATTGGGAAATGGGTGTTGGATAGAAAGCTCAGTGGGAAGAGGGGCAGAGGTTATTATCTATCCTCAGAAAATACCTGCCTGCATGCTGCTCAGCAGTTTCACAATGTGGTTTTAAAAGGCTTTGGATAGCAAAATTCAGCAAGTGATTTTTTTTTTTCCTAGAAACATGCATTTCATCTATTGTGAGCTTTCTAACATAATGGAGAAGAGAAAAACACTCAAATTTTTGAATTCTTTCTTGATCCTGCATGTTAACACAGTGAATGCTGCTTTTGGAGAGCTACAGACAGAACGAGATTCAGGAAAGGGCAACTGATACTGGAAGCAGATTTTCACATCTCTCTAGGAGGAGGAAAATTCAGTGCAGTCCAGTGAGATACTGTGAACAGAGTGGGGGGTTGCAGCACAGACCATTTTGGAAGAGCAGAGGGTCATGGATGGAAGGTTGTCTCACCAGCAATGCTGTTTGCCCATCTAACTGGCTGAGAAACTGCAAAGTTACCTTCTGGCTTCCAGATGCTGCCCGTTATTTTGAAAGGTTTTGATTGATGCATTTGTCCTTTAGACTTCAGAACATGAGCTGGTTCAGGAAGCCCAGATTTCTTCAGCCAGGGACTTCTATCAAGAGATTAACAGTAAAACTGGCCCTGGTTTCCCTCAGGATCTAATGTTATTAGGACTAACTATCCCAGTTGAGGAGGAACTGTGTTTTTGTTTGTTAAAGTCTGCTGTCTCCCTGTCTGTTCCAGGATCCCTCCACACAATACAACTACTGCATAAATAACAAAATCATCATAGATTTTAAAATATCATCCATAATTGATTTTAAACCAAAGCAAACCAGTATGAGATATACCAGAAGGCTGTAGGCTAAGGGGAAAATAAACAGGTTGAAGATGCTGTGTGCCTCCCAGCAGGAATGACACATGAAAAAAACCCGACAAACACCCACGTCACCCTCCAAGAAACACAGATTTCCCATGAAATTAGTGGCATTATTGTCAAGAAGTCATAATCCTTCATTGATTTCAGTCCAAATAAATTATCTTGATGTGACTCAAAAGCCATTTCTCTCCCGTGGTTTTTACAGGGTTTTAAAGACAATCTTCATGCTGTGTTTTGTCTGGCCGAGAACGCAGTCGGACCACGGGCAACAAGACCTGATGACATTCATGTTCTTTACTCTGGAAAGTAAGATTGTGTTTGTCCTTTTCCCAGAAACTGAGAGCAAACATGATTTTTGGTTCTGTTTACCTGAGAGCCATGTAAATGGTGAACCTGCCCCTAATCAGCTTCCCTAAATATTGATGATAGTGTTTCAGACAGCCATAGCAGTGAGTTTTAAGTGTGCTTAGAGTTTTCTGTTGAGTGTGTAAATACATAGCAAAGTACATATATATAATATGAGCTGCTTCCTTAGGTCACTCAAATTTAGGTGGTTTTTTGTAGTACAGCCAGTGTTCTGTATCCGTCTGTAGTCCATGTTGTCTCAGTCACAGAGGTTACCATTGATCAGAATCTCTTTTAAGCAGAGTATGTGACCTCTGTGGCAGTAATTTGTAGAATCCCAGCTCAACATGCTGAGCATCACTCAGGCCCAACAAGTAGACCCTGCCATGAGGACAGTGCTGTCATATCCCTTTTCCATGTGTGCTCTGGATGCTTGGAGCTGGGGAATAAGCAGCTGTACAGACTGTCAGGGTCAAATAAGAAAGCACATTGTGTTTGACTCTGCTCTCCTCCAGTGTTCTGGTCCAGGCAGGTGAGTCTTAACTCCCAGCCTGAAGCACTCTTGTCTTAAATGCCCTCTCTCTTGCTCCTAGAACTGTGGAAATCAATAACACTGATGCAGAAGGCAGACTGATACTGGCTGATGGAGTAGCTTATGCATGCAAAGATCTTGGAGCTGACATCATCCTGGACATGGCCACTCTTACTGGAGCTCAGGTACTGACCTGGAATGGCTGGTGAGCAGGGAGCAGTTATTCTTGTGTAATTTTCTAGAGAATGAACTGGTGTTCATATCAGGAGGAGAAACGGTGGCAAATTTTAGAAGCATGAATGTTGCATATAGTGGTGTAAACATCAATTCTTTGAATTGAATCCTTTCCCATCGTTGTCCTACTGGAAAAGTGGCTTATTGGTGGCTCCTGGGTTTTGTGCATTTGGAGGGAAGCAACCTTTCCAATGAATCAGGGTGTTACATTCAGACTGTGATGGACACACATTGCTGGGGTATCCTCTTTGTGTGCATTTTCGATTTTTTATTTATAATTTGTTTCTTATTTAATTTTATTTCTAAGGATGAATAATTGCAAAGTGATAGAGTTTGCTTACTCAGTAATTACAAATAAATATGTTTTTGGGACAGCGATTTGAATAGGACATACAAATGAAGACTTTCACCACAGAATGGATTCTCAGAAAATTAAAAATATTCAGCAGGAGCTACAATGTCTTTGTAGCATTAATTTATTGTGGAGTAGTTCTGAGCCATTTTTTCTTGGTAGTTTTGTTAGATGGAAAGCAGCTCTTGATGGTGAGGGAGAATTGTACAGAATTATCCTGCTCAGCGCAGTTAAGGTCACTTCCTCCTGATTTTGTCTCTTGTCTCACTAGGGAATTGCTACAGGAAAGTACCATGCTGCTGTCCTTACCAATAATGAAGAGTGGGAAAAGGCTTGTGTTAAAGCTGGCAGGAACTGTGGAGACTTGGTCCATCCTCTGGTGTATTGCCCTGAGCTGCACTTCAGTGAATTTACCTCTGCTGTAGCTGATATGAAGAACTCTGTGGCAGTAAGAATGATTTTTTTTCTTTTAAATTTCTTTATTACCTAAAAATGTGTGTTTTCTGGGCAGTGTGCTGGCCTGCTGGTAGCTGGCTGGAAGCTCTTCCTGGGGGTTCTAATCTTTCAGAAGTGGCCATATTGTTCTGGACTTCAGGGCCTTTTCCCTGGGCCTTTGCAGTTTGTATGTGGCTGCAGTGACATTCAGTGTCAGTTTTAAATGGGGTGGTCAGCTGCAAAGGTGTCTTTGTGCTGCTTGCCTGTTAAACATGGCCCTAAATGAATCCATTCCTGGATGGAGACTGTTTAGGAAGTTAAGACGGGTATTCCTCAGATCATGCATAACCAGCAGAGGCTGTAACTGGAAATTGAGGAAAGAGACCTCAGGAATTGCTGCAGCTGCTTTTGCTGCATTTGAGAGTTACAATGTGTAGTTAAGTTCCAACAACACTACAAGAAGGAGCATGGGCAGAGCAGGAATTGAGCAGGGACTGCTACCAGGGACAGATTCAAAGGATTTACAGCAGAGATGGTTTGGTTTAGGGCCATTGATTAAGCTTTGAACAAGATTTGCATAACTGCCTTTTCTGTAGGCAGAATAAACCATTGCCATTTTCTTTTCTTACAAGACCAGCTGTATGTTTACTGTTCCTGCAGGACAGAGACAATACTCCAAGCTCCTGTGCCGGGCTCTTCATTGCTTCCCACATCGGCTTCGACTGGCCTGGGGTCTGGGTCCATATAGACATTGCTGCGCCCGTGCACGCAGTGAGTATGTTCTTGTGGTGGGTAAAGACACCTGCAGGGGCTCTGAGTTGTGTCCATCCAGTTCAGAGGGACAGAATCAGGAGGAGAAGAGTTCTTGGGAAAAGCTGACTCGTCGTCTCTGTTGCGAATTTCTTTGGTTTGGTAGTTTCATCTGTTTGTATTTTTCATTTTGGTTCTAAGAATATTCTAACAGACAGTTTAATCAGCAACATCTTTATCATTGTAGGCTTTGACAACTTGCCTGCTTTCTGTTCATGGCAGTAATCCCAGCCTTCCATTTTCACCCATGTTGTTTTAAGATGATTGACCAGAGTTGATCATCCTGCCTGCTGACCTGCAGCAGAGAAAACATGTTCCCTCTTGGGGGTTTCCCCTCCTCCCTTTGATAGAACTTGTGTATATTCTTTTTTTTTCCTAAAAACCAAGCCAATTTACTCCCCCTGCCTCCTTTTTTTTTTAAACCCAGTTTATTCAGCTTCAGCTCCAAATCCACGCTCAGGCTGGGTGGAAGATTCCCTGCCCTGAACAATGCTGGTGTAAATCCAGGCTCGAGTCAGTGTGAGCTCTGTTCTCATGTGAATCAGCCGATGTGTTGGGTTAATCCAGCCAGGACAGATTCCAGTAGCAGTGAGGATACAGCAGCACAAGGCCTGCCAGGGACCCTGAGTGTTGGCTGTGGCTCTTCACCATCATTCCTGTGACTGAGTGAGGGGGTAAATTAAAACTAAATTCGGTTCATACAATCCAAGGTGCGAACTGTGTGGTTCTGGTTCTGTTCTAGGGTGAACGAGCTACTGGCTATGGCGTGGCTTTGTTGCTGTCCCTGTTTGGAGGGGCATCTGAAGACCCTTTGCTAAACTTGGTGTCTCCTCTTGGGTGCAATGGAGACTCTCCCACTGAAGACATGGAGAGGGATTCCAAGAGACGGCGCCTGGTTTAACGCGCCCCAGCCCCGAGGGATGGGGGTGTGGGTTACCTCACTTTGCACTGATTCATTCTCAAGCAATGAAAATGTCACACATCAGAAATTGCCATTTTTTTTTTTTACTATCATGATAAGATTTATTATTTGTTTCTGATAAGAACAGCCTGATGTATTGTTTTTTTTTTTAAATTATTGGTGCACACAGTTGCTGAACAATATCAGTGGTGCAGAGTCCAGGCTCAACTAACTGTATCAGGAAGAGGGCATGTCCTCCTCTGAGCTCCTCACAAAACCTAACTAAGTGCATTAATGCATGAGAAGCTCTCTCTAGTCTGAAGAAGCAACTGCAGCTATTGCTTACAAAGCCTTCTGAATTACTTATTATATGTGAGGTTTTATCAGACGTCTCTGCAGGCCCCTCTACATCTCAGAACACGGGACAAAGTAAAAAAACTCTGTAGACTTGGCTTATTCAGAGACATTTTAGCTTAGGAAAAGGAGATGTAATGAGAAAAGGCCTATAGTTTTAATAAGGTGCTGTTTCCGCATGTTTAATGTTTTTCTGACCAGTGAAATCAGCAAGAGGGGTTCAGAACATATCTCTGTGTAGTTGTTTCACATACAAATTACAGAATGTATTCACGTTAAATGAGGAAAACAATAGAGGGACTGTGATTGAGTAAAATCGGTTTACAAAGTGGTGGCTTCCTGCCACTTCATAAATTTATTATTATTAAAGAAGCTTACATATCCCATGTGGTGTTCGGTGGTGTTATTTACATTTCTGAGAACACTGAGTGCTCCGAGAGTTCGTGCACTCCGTCATTCCTCCGTCCACATTCCTCTTCCCAGCACTCACATCCCAAACCAGGCCTAAGAGAGGAACCGCTTCCACTGAGCAGCTGGGGGCAGTTCTGGAGAACTGATTGATTCACTGCATTTGTTGGATTCAGCAGCAGCTGGGGATGCACAGTGTGAGTGTCTGTGCAGGCCAGTCACAGTTGCTCACGGGCACTGGTTTGGCTGGGACACCTCGGGAAGTGACTTGTCCCAGTTTGTGTCACGTCAGCGCTGGGAACGGAGCGACCGAGTCCCTGTCCCGTGGTTCCAGCATCAGCCTTTGGAAACATTCCTTGGCTCCCCACCAGTGTCAATGGGGAAAAATCCCCCCCAGCACACAGTTGGCTGCTTTGCAGGTGAAGTCAAGCTGGGCTGGGATGGATTGTACCTTTCCTTGTGTCAGAGGGGATCTCTGGAGAACTGGTGTTGGTTTTACTGGAGTTCCTGCAGTGGGATACACATCTGGCTTAGGAATTGGTCTTCCTGATTAAAGACTTCATGGAAAGCTTGATGCAGAAGGGAGAAGAAACAGGTTTCATTCTATTCTGGCCCTATTTGATTCTTAGACAGAACGTAACTTTAAAAACTAAATGAAACAAATCCACCAGAACTTCATTACTTCCTGTATTTGTTTCTCCCTTGCTGTTCTGGTTCCCTGGTCCACTTGAGCATAGTTTTAAGAGATTTGTATCTAAATGAGTTCTGCCTTTGGTTATTCTGGACACTTGGGATAAAGCATATCCCACCAAAAACTGCTGTGGGAAATGTGTTGATGAAGTTGTTTTCATTACTGAGCACTGAAGTGAATGGCAACATGTTCTAATTTCTGTGCTCTGAAATCAAGTCTTCAATGCCCGTCCTGTAGGAACACTCTTCAAATAAATCAATTCTAATTTTGAAATGTAGTGTTTTGCCAGATTTTTACATAAAAAGTAACTTTGGCTTTGTGGCACGAGGCTAAATTCTAATGTTATTCATGGAATGATAGCAGAGAAGTTCAATTTAGATGGCTGATAATCATATTCTTCCATTTTACTGTGTCTCAAGGCATATAATTCTACTGGGTTTAATTTGGAAGGCACTTAATAGAAGCCATTTTTAAAAAGAAATACCTCATAATGAGGAAATCTATTATGAAATACCTGAAAAGCAAATGGGGTAATTTTCTGGGAAATCAAAAACTGAAAACCAACTTAAGTTTGCTTAAGCAGAGTAAAATAAATAATTCAACACCCAATAATAGAAAAGTTTGATTCTTTCTCTGTTTCAGAGATACAAAATAAAAGTCAAATATCTTTTTTTTTCAAATCTATAATAAAATTTCCTGCTGTTCCTGATGTACATTATTATCTCTCTGTTTTGATAAAAGGTCTATTCTCTAGAGCACAAGCTTTGGACCTACACAAGACAGTGATTTGTGAGCTGTCTTTACCAATTAAATGATTCTCTCTCTGTGTTTCACAGGGCTTGCACTGGGATCATTCCCATTAAGTTCACAGTGTCTCTTGACCCCTAAAGAGTAGAATTTTAATTCCTTCAAGACCCACTTCCACCACCTGGATTTACTTACCTAGTTCCAGGTGCTGGACAATTTTGCCCTGAAGCATCTTGGTGTGAGACCTGGAAGCAATTTACGAAAAGGGAGATCCCAAAACTGCCTTAGAAGTAGCAAAGATGTAGAAATTCATATGTGGGATAGTTACCAAAATAAGAAATAAGCTCATGTCGAGCAGCAGAGCTGGAATTTGGTCTCTGCAGCTGCCACCCACTGCTAGTCCCTCCGTGGCCAGAGGTGAGCAGGGTGCTGAAGACATCCATGTCTTTACTAGCTGTGTTCCACCAGCACTGACACAAACAGCTCCACAGGCCCTTCCATGTGACAGAGCAGCAGTTATTTACAGGAAACTGTTCCAGACACCAGAGGTTGACCTCTGGATTTAGGTGACTGCACTTGAAGTGTATTCTGGCACCACTTAAGCAACTTAAAATAGAAACACTCCTACTCTGGGCAGGGTGCACCTGCAGATGTTTGTAAACTGCTGAGCCTTGGGTCCTCCACTCTGTGGAGAGCCCTGGACCAACCCTTCCAAAGCAGAACAGGGCTCAGGGAGCTGCCAGAGGTCAACTTGGTGTTGAAATAAAGAACTGAAACTTGGGGACTCCCAAACTTCAGGTTCCCAGATGTCCTCCCACTCCTCAGGTGCCTTCTGAGCAACCACAGGAGGTACAGCAGGGTCACAGAGCAGCACAAGAGCCAGGGAGTGCCTCTAGATTGTTTTGTAGGTCTTAGAGCTTAAATCACTGCAGCTGTGGGCCCAGCACTTATAAGAGGAGGTTGATGATTAATCACAAGTGGATACACTCCTTCAGGAGATCTTATTTCCTCCTTGAAGCTGCTGTTACCTGAGGATGATCCTGTGGAAGCTGATGCAGGCAGCAGGTGAGTGAGGAAGTGCCTCTGCCATGGCCAGCAAGCTCTGGGGGCTGATGGTTTGGGCAGCAGTTTGTGTGAACTTCGTGGCAGACTTGGTGGGGAGGACAAGAGTGATCTGCTGGTTTGCTTGTTAAAGTGGAGTTGGTGCTCAGTCAGGCAAAAACCTGCCTGTGATGTTTTCTTCACTGCAGGAAAGGCCTTTTCTGCCATTACAGTTGTGTTAGTCCAGACCCGTTTGGGTTCCCTCTGGGTGTGCTGGACTTTACCTGCAGCCTCTGGTTTTAATCTGCAGGGTAGCTGAGCCACACTGGGTGTGGAGGGATCATAGACACCTCCTGCTGTGTCTGGGAACAGTGTGAGAGCAGGAGGCAGGAAATCCCGTCCTGTTTGTCATGTGGACAATTTGGACAAAGTAGTTCCTTGGAAAATAGTCTTTTGGACATCAAGACAAGCACATATATTCCGAGACTGTTCTAGGTGAGACAGAGTACCTTTTATCTTCTAACACCTATGCACAAAGCTCCTATTTGTCGTGTTTGCTACAGCAGGATTAGGGACCTGCTGGAAAAGCATCCATACAGGAAAAGGGTCCTTTTGTACTTCCACTGCACCGCCCCAGAAGCTGCACAAAGTCACACCAGACAATGAAGTTGATATTTCTCCCTTTGCATGTGTAAGGGAGGGAATTAGTACATGTCAGTCCTTAGTTCCCATTGTGGTTTGTGTCTTGGAAATTCTGTTGCCTTGATATGTGATGATTTCTGGGCTCTGGATGGACAAGTAATAGTTTTCCAAAACTGCAGTGCGGGGATTTTTATTTTTCTCTTTCATGTTCTCTCTCAAACACTTCTCTTACACAAAACCCACAGAGAGAGTTCCAGGCAGTGTCCACCCATATGAAACCAGACATTTTTTCCATAATCTTTTTATAGATTTGATAATATTTAACTCGGCATGTATTAAAAATGTATGGAGTACATAAAATTCATTATAAATGTCACCAAACAGGCCAATGGCTTTTTAATATCGCTGCCACAAGACTGCATTTTAACCTATTTCCTGTCTGGATCCATTCCAGAGGCAATTCCAGGAGGGGAATATAGTTAGTCTATATTTACTTAGTCTGTTTAACTTTCAGTTAGTGTCTTTGGCTGATCCCGTGGCCGTGCTATTTTGGGATGATTTATACAATATTTACATTAAATTCTGCTAATATTTCCTTGCCTCTTGAAGTCGGATTACACTATTTACATCTCAAAGGCCCAAGCTGGAGGAATAAGCAGCTGTTCCAGGCAGCAGAGAGAATTTAGCGTAGGGGAGGCTGCCAGAAAGGAGGCCATGTGTCTGAAATACTCATGGAGGAATTATTTAGAATTGGACCAGTCCTCCATGAAGGAAGGGGGAATCATGGAAGGGTTTGGGTTGGAAGGGACCTTAAAGACCATCTCATTCCAAACCTCCTGCCATGGGCAGGGACACCTTCCACTATCCCAGGTTGCTCCGAGCCCCGTCCAACCTGGACTTGGACACTTCCAGGGATGGGGCAGCCACAGCTTCTCTTGGCAGCCTGTGCCAGGGCCCCACCACCCTCCCAGGGAAGGATTGCTTCCCAATATCTAATCTAAATCTGTCCTTTTTCAACTTAAAGCCATTCCCCCTTGTCCCGTCATTTCAGCCCCTTTTCCAAAGTCCCTCTCCAGCTGTTTTGGAGCCCCTTTAGGCACTGGAGGGGGCTCTAAAATCTCCCTGGATCCTTCTCTTCTCCAGGTGAACACCCCCAGCTCTCTCAGCTTGTCTTCAGAGGAGAGAAGCTCCAGCCCTCTGAGCATCTTTATGGCTTCCTCTGGACTTGCTCCAACTGATCCATGTCTGTAGATCAGAGGCAATTCCCATCTCCAGTGGTAGGGCAGAGCAGTTGGCTAAAGGGAATAAAGTGTCTCCTTTACTCAGGGCCTCTGTGTGGTGTGGCAGGAGAAGCAGGGCAATGGTCCTTTGGTGTGTGACTGTGCCTTTGACAAAGCTGAGACACACCTTCAAAACAGAGTTTGGATGCTGAGGTTGTATTTCCTAAAGCAAAAAAGTAAACTTTGGATTTATAAAAAAAGGTAAGACAAAATACATTCAACATCACTTAATTTAATTGCAAACACGCATCACAATTGGGGGGAAAAAATTCCTCTCCACATGAATGGAATTTTACTTTCAGGATTGACCTGTGCAGTAACAAAGCAGCAACTGGATGAGATCAAAGTGCACAGAGCCAGCCACCATCAACCCAACAGTATTTGGCAGAACAAATGGTTCCTCTGCATTGATGGCGCAATGTAATTTAGTGGTCCAGGGAAAAAATCCAAACTGTGATAATATTTGACAGCTACTGTTATCTAGAGGTGTGGGTAAAGAAACCAAATTAGCTGGAATTTTGAGCTATAATTATTCTCAGAGGAATCTGCAGACTTTTTAAATATAGGGGATGGTTCCAACAGACATTCTTAATGGTTTGAAGTTCTGGAAGCAAATCTTGCTCTGAAAGCCAGTGAAACTTTAGGATGAATAAATATTTTTTCTTTTTACTCAATTTAGTTCTCATTTTCAAGTCAATGAATTGTCTGCAGTCCATGAACAAAACATTTGAAGTCTCGTGTCCTTGCTAATCCACCCTAACATTGGTCCTGAAGGACATTCATTGCACTTTAAAAATGTCTTGTTTGCAAAGTTACTCACTTCAATACTAAGAAAAACTTCATAGTAGTAAGAAAAACATACCTGTGGATAAATAATAGCTGTCATCCAGAAGGATTTTGTTGACCTTGGAAAAGATAAAATGACACAGGAAAAAAAAAAAAAGAATAATGGGCAGAGCCAAATTGGGAATTGAAGCAGAAATCCTGCGATTCAGAATGATCAGGAAATAGAAAGTCTTTCTGACTTGGACACCACAAAGCAGACAGATAAAACCTCTCTGACTCCTGCAGTTCATGGTCATGAAATAGCCTGAACCACAGGGGTGGGAGGGAAAAAAAAACCCAGTTCAAATGAATCATTTCTGTTTTCTAGGAAAAGGGGTGTGAGATTGTTAAACAGCATTTTTAACCCAGAGAAATAAATAAATCAGACCAGGGGGTGGGAGAATGGAACCTTTTAACAACTGCATGTGAATTGATAGGGAAGGGTCGTGATCTGCCACTGATGAACAATTCTCCAGGCTAGAAAACTGAGCAGGTGAGGGATCCATGTCTGGCATCTCACCTTTGATGCTGCCTTCAGCTCCCATCTTTTCTGCTGCTTCAGCTCCACTTAATTCTTCAGCACTGTGGCACAAATGCGTTTTGAACAGCCTGAAAATATCAGAAAAAAAAATTAATAGATTATGATAATTTTAGGTAGAGGTAACAGGAGGTTCTTGCCCAATGGCAAATATCCCACCTGTGCTTTCCTATTTGCTCTGGGTCCTCCTCCCATTCATGCTCAGCCTGAGAGGTGATAACCACCAGCTCAAATCACTAAAACAGTCTGAAAATCAGTGGAGTTCAGAGTTTTGTGGGTGATTTAGAAGGACAATCCTCAAAATCCAAAGGAATTGTGCCTGTAAATACTGTGTGTGCTGCTGGGCATCTCAGTGCATGTTTAACATTGTAGTGCCAGTTAACCATAGCATAATGGAACACCAGTTAATGTTTTTATTCTCTTTATTAATATCTTTAATGTAGTGTTCGTATAGTTTAAGGCAGTTGTTGAAAACAAAATTAAGGCAATAACTGCTCTAAATTAGGTGTGCACTTTTTCTGAATTCAATGTCTTACAAACACTGTCCTTGTGACAACTCAGTGGCGTAAATCTGTAACTTCAGTGTTATAGAAATGACCAGAAAATTCAGATTTGATTTAGAAATTACTTAAGAAATGAGAAACATTAAATTCTTTTAGTCTTTTTGTTCAACTAGTCAAATACTTTTATTCTGCTGTATTTTACAACATTTTTTTTTTCCTTTTAAACCAGCCCTAATGAGTAAATCCAGGTTGCAAATCTGGAAGTATTTTTCCCAAAGAACTAAGGTTAAAGCTAAAGCCAAGGAGACACTGGGTCTAGGCCTGGTGTTTAAAATACCAGCCACTTGTTTGTTATGGGCATCCCCACTCTCACAAGTGACTTTCTTCCCTATCTGGCTGTCACATTCTTTCTCCTAAGACTGGATATCCCACATCCTTCACAAGCAATTTGGTAGCACTTCACCACTTTTCCTATCTGTCTGAAATCATGCTCTGATAGCAAAATAACATTCCCAACAGCAGGCAAGCTCACAAACCTAATCCAAAGCCCGTTCTATGAATATCAAAATGGATGAGGATGGTTCTTGAATGCGTATTTTGTTGGATATCACTTTGACATGTAAGATACAAAGGCTGTGAGAGCGACAGAGACTTTCATCTCTTTGGCCAGCAGGAATTTAGCTTATGTCTTTTAAAATTGCCCCCCTCCTAGGAACACATGTAAGCTGGCAAGCCAGGAAATAATAAAGAGACAGTTATTCATCTGAGTATTTATACTTCTTCTGGTACTATTGTTTTTATTTTTGTGGAGCGCAGCTTACTTTGGAGCTGGCCAGGATTTGGAAGCTGTCCATCCCCAGATCTAATATCCGAGACAGGAAGCGGATTTGACAGGCACAGGCAATACTATAGGCAAACACAAAACAACACCATAAAGGGTTGGCTCTGGCCCAGCTTTGTATGTGATGTTGAAACATTTGCTATTCTGCTCAAGGTTCCTGCAAGGAAACATCTGTGAGATTCTGCCCCAGATAACATGAAGTGTTTGATCAGTCCCTGGTCACTAGAAAGGCACTGGGAAGGCTTCCCTATAGAATCAAAATGTGCCTCGTGTTGGAGTAATGAAACAGTGACGTGAGGCTTGGAGAGCTGTTTGCATCCCCTTGCTGGGGGTCCCCTCACCAGTCAATCCCTGCTCCTGAACGAGCATCCCGAGGGAGCTCAAAGGACAGCCAGGGGCACTGTGGACTGTGATCCCTCATCCTGCTCTTGCTCTCCCCTTGCAGAGCTGGAAGGGCAGTACCCCTCCAGTCCTCTCTGCCACTCTTTGCCCATTTCCTTCTCGGGTCTTTTCTGCCTTCTCAGTTTTCCAAACCTAAAAATTGCCCCAAGCAAACCTTTGCAGAGAGCAGGAGAGGGGCCAAGACTCAGCAAATGCTGGAAGGCCACGACAGTGACCAGCAAACAGCAACACCTTGGCCAGATTTCAGCCACAGCTTTTCTCCAGGTTGCCCAACATCCACGAGCAGCACGTAGGCATCTGCATGGTGTGGGATAACGTGGTGGCAGCAGTGAGGTGCATCTGCAGGGATGCAGTGAGCCAAGGAAACAGGCAGGCTTTGCAGATTACAGTGTGCTGTCATTTAGAAAATTACCCTGACTTGGCTTGTGCAACTTGAGAACAGTTTGAACAAACATTTAAGAAAGAAAAAAAGAGACTACTGGAGTAAGAGTGTCTGTACTCAGAGATTACCTAAATTGCTATATTAGTGAGATGTTGCTTACAGAAGCCAGGGAGCAGTGTTGTTATTTACAGAGTGGAACATTAAAAGCAATATTCTGGTTTGCTGTGCAAGTGGGTGACAGCCCTGAGAGCTGATGAGAACCCCTGATACCACAACCCTCCTCCTGCTGTGTTGTGCAGCCCTGAGTGGCATCAGACACAGCAGGTGCCCCAAGGGAAGAGTTGGCATCTGTATATCCCTGCTGGTGTGTGGGCTTATGGCATGAGAGAATTTGGCCTCTGTTTAACTGAGTTTACCATGAGTGTTTTAATACCTTGGCAAACTGATGCCCCCTTCTTTAGGATACTTTTAGTCTCCTTATATTTCCTCACCTCCAATCCAAATTTGGAAAAACTGTAGATGAGAAAATATTTGACACAGCTGAGTCAAATCATCCAGTGCTCCTGAGTAATGCTCTCAAATCCAATCCCTTCATGGGTGGTGGCAGCTGGCTTTGACCCCGCAGACAAGCTGAATGAGATGCGCCATCATCTCCACTGCTATTGCTCAAAAATAACTGTGTAGTTCTTCAAAATCTGTGCAAAATAGTCTTAGGTGTAAAGAAATCCAAAATGTGGTACTAAGTAAGAACTGGGAAAGGTGAATCCACTCTAAATCCACATTTAAAATGTCCTGTGCCTTTCTCTGCTGGGAAGATAATCTCTGTATACCACTTTCTGGGGCTGTTTTTAGGAGCAGCGGCTCAGTGAGAACTGGATGACCCATAGCCCATTTCCAGCCTGGAACACATGCAATGTCATGATGTGGGAAGATCCTCCTCATGCTTCTGCAGTAACAGGAATAACTAAAGGATTTGGGCCAGCAGCAATTTCAAGGAATAATGTTCCTGGAGTTGTGCAATAAAGATCCTAGTGGGAGAGGGCCTAAAGCAGAGTGAATCAAGAACAATGCACTAAGATAAATGAGAAAATATTATTTGTTTCATAAATCTCCTCTCCATTGGCAGTCACAAGTATCTAAACAGGATTTTTATTTTAAAGAACCTTTTACACCCTGTTTATCCCATGCAGGTAATGGATTATTTAGCCTACTGACTGAACCAGTCATTTAAATGATTTCTGGCCAACTGGCAAGTATGTTCCAGCTCTCCTTAAAAGAGAAAGCCAAACAAAATAGAAGGGTGAAAATTAGTGGAACTGTGTTTGGGAAAAAGAAAACAAACCCAACCCAACAAGCAGTCAGTGCAACTCCTGCTCATACTGCCAGGCCCTCCTCCTGGTAAACACCACAGCCTGATATGCAGCAGAGCTTGGGACTGCCTGGCCCTCCTATGACATTGTTCCAGCAACCTTTCAGTTATTAAAATAGGGCTCCCACCTCGAGGCAGGGTCAAAGAGCCATTACTCCCCCAGAGCTCTCAGCACCAGCCTGTGGATGAACAGGAGCACAGCACGGAGCAGGTTTGTGCAGCAGCTCCTTCAGCCTGGCACAGTGGTGTCCATTAAGCTCAGGCTGACAAAACCTTTCTTTATAATTTTCCCCAACAAAATTTTAGAAGTGACAGTTTAATCCCTCTGAAAATCCGTGCTAAAAGGCACTATTAATTTGATTTTCATGCTTACCTGGTACTGGGCCACACAGAACCAGAAGAGCACAGAGTGTTCCATGTGCCACCACGCTGCCATCGAGGCTGAGAATTAAAAACGTGGCAGCACAGAAATAGCTCCAGTGTTTAACTAATGTTCCCTTAAGCAGAAAACCAAGGATTTCCAAAAGAAGATTATGTGGTTTGTCCCCTTCTGTAATGAGAAGAAAACAAATCTGTTGGGCATGATGCTATCACTGCTCTGACTTGACACCTTTTTTATAATTATCCCTGCCTGTGGCTGCAAACGCCTCTATAGCAGGTGACTTATCTTGCCTTAAACATTGTCACTTAGCAACTGAGGTCAAAAATGCAGAGGAGACTGGCAGTCCCAAAGAGTGGTTACTGCTCCTGAATACAGTAACTTGCTGTCTTCTTCCTTACATGGCAACCACTTGTCTTTCCCAAATACACTTACTTGAAACAGCAACAAGTGAGAGCTGAACAACTGGTGGAAACAAAGGTATGTTCTTAGCTGCAGAAACTTCTGCTTCAGGAGCCAGGTATGGTCCTTGTGATACTCTGTGTTGCTCCCAGAATGGCTGGAAGATCTCTCCTGTGAGCACGAACACATCTCCCACCCCATGTGCTGTTATGAGATACCAAAAGTCTGTTCTCCAGCACCAAAGCAAAGCACACGTGGAATCTCCCAGACAAGCAGGTACCTGTGTACACAAATCAAGTGCTTGTGTTTGCACAACTCATATTTATTAAAACTGTCCTTAGAATATTTTGGTAACAGGTTCCACCCTTAGTTTAGCAAAACTCAGTGCTTAACTGTATTGCTGAAGAGAAGGTCAGAGAACCGCCCTAGGATGAACTTGGGTTGTTTCTTCGCTGTTTCCATTCCATATCACTTTTCTGAGAGATGCCTTTTTATCCTTCTTGTGTCTTTCAATCACATGTTGTCTTAGCAACAGCCAGACTGTGAATGAATAGAGGAGCTGCAATTAAACCACATTTGCACCTTTCTTTTTCCACAGAATTCGCAGAGATAGACAAGCAAAACTTTTCCTGGTTTGGTAATTGAGAGAGAACTAGAATCTTACAAACTATCTAAACAAGTCAGAAAGGCAACATACCTTGGAGAGGATGTCTGTCCCAGTGGCCATAGCTTTTATATGTGTAAATTAAGGAGTTCAGGTTGCAAAGGTTTCGGAGGCAGGACTTGCTCTGTGTGAGTGTTGCACAGCACACTGTGAGGTCTGAGCATTATCAGAAATGAGGGCAACATCTAATGGCTGCACTTTTCTTCAATATGAGCAAATGGCTCTTTTCCCCAACAGTTAATTAAGTCAGCATAGGAAGAAGAAGGTTTCACTTGGCTACAGAGCACGATCCCCTCTGAATTCCATGTCCTGTGCTGAAGTGTCTCCGACAAACCAAATGACAAGTGTTCCCAACACCACAGTGTTCTCCCGTGCAGACTCCAGGACTGGCCACTCACCACTCCAGGCTCTCTTACAAAGCCGAATTCTTGGGCTATGATAAACTGGTAGGCCTGGAACAAGCTCCCAAGATTTAATAACGAGTGTTGGACTTTGCATGTGGCCTGCCCTCAGACGCTGAAAATGTACACACCAAACGGCATGGATTTCATTAATGCCTTTGCCAAGTAATTTTGGTTTGTCCCTCACATCATTCCTAACGTGTTTTGGGTTAAGAGAGAGTACAATACAGCACCAGAATCAAAACACAGTTTTACTTTTCTCTCAGAGGCTGGCTCACCTGACCAGGGAATGAGAAAATGTGGAATTCCTACCTCCCTGCCAAGAAGCAAGCTTGGCAGTCAGTGTGGTTTGAAGCCAAAGCTGATGAGAACTGATTGTGGGCTTGCAGGGAAGAATTCCTTTGGGGAGATACTTAGCCCTGCAAAGAAACTTAGGAGAACCAGGATGTTCCCAAAAGCAGGAAGGAATTGGGAACTACGCAAGGCATAATGCCTCTGGTCACGAGCCATCCCAGTGATGCAGGACCAAACCAGCAGAACAAAAGTGGAGCAGCTGGAATGTGCAATGCTCCGAGGCTGCAAGGCAACAGAAACACTCAGGGGAAGAAATGCTGCCATTTAAATTCCGGTATGCCTCAAAAAATAGATGTATTATTGCATAGATTTTCTATATTATCCCTTCGGATTCCCTTGTGCAAAGCAAAATCAAGGATTAATCTGTTCCAGAGTAAAAATGTGTGTCTGCACCAAACAAATGGGCATCCCAAGGTCTGATTTGGTGTGTCTGTAAGGAATGTGGAAGGGAATCAGGGGTCAGTGTTCCTTTGGACATGTTTCTTGGTCCGGTCATGGTCTCTGTCACACTTAGAGTTTGTGTACACAGTCCCTGTGCCTTTCACTTGCTGTTCCAAATGCCATTATTGTCCCATTTCAGCAGGAAGCAGATGTGACACTGAAAGGTACATTAAAATTATGTTCAAATGTTACAAAACTATACTGTTAATGTGTCACAAAGTCAGTTCGGATAGACATAACTGATCAAGTGAGCGTGTATGCTCTTCATCATCATAAAGCTCTTGCAGCCAAATTTTATTTTTGGAGCTCATCTGGCACTGGAATTTCCTCATTCAATCATATAGTGCCTAGCCATGGTAAAAAAGCTAAAGGATGTAGCACCTCCCATCCAAACAGTTGTGTTTCCCTTTCCCTGTGGACCCTCCCCCCAGAAAAATCCCAAATGTCAGAGAGAATCTTTTGTGTTTGCTTGTGTTGGTTGTAAGGGAAATGAGTCCCTCCTCCAGCAGGTAAGTGTCTGAGCATTGACGGGTAACTGCTCCCCAGGGCTGTGAATTCACAACACAGCCACCTCCTTTTTTAAGACAGGATTAGGTGGCAACTGTGCTTTGGTCTGTGTCAGGCTTGGTCACGTAAGGATCCCCCTTGGTGTCCTGTACCTGATAAAGAAGGGCTGTGCACTGGGCCAGTGGTGGCAGGAGCTGTGCAGGACATGCTGTGCACACACAGTGACAGGGAGAGTCCTGCCAGCCCCCGCTTGCAAAACGAGCTCCCTGAGACATGAAACACGAGGCTATCGTAGGTGCAACCTCACCTTCCCACAGATTTTTCTGGTGCGCTGTTACAGGATGCTGGAACTGCTCTCTAATGACTCACTGTTCCTGCCTGTTGGCTGGGCTGTCAAGGTGTTGGGCTTGTGAATACTGGATTTGTTTGTTAAAAAATGCAAATGGGTGGAGGGAAAACGCAGGGAAGGAAAAGCAATAGCTCTGGGTTTCTCTGAACACATTTGTGTTGGTCAGAGGTAAAGCCAGTCTTCTTTATTCCCTTCATTCTTGGTCAGCTGTAGCACATTGTCCTGCTCCAGACTTCTGCTCTCAGCTGGGCACATTAGGACTTCTTGCCTGTACTCCTCCATTAAATATCACCCCAGGATATCATTTTCCTGTAGCACAGCTACACACTGTCCACTACCACTGACAGCAGCTTGTTACCACAGTTTTACCCACACCCTTCAATTCTTCTATTAGCAATCCTGTAAAAAGCAGGGGGGAAACATCAGTGTGAAGAATAATGGGAAAACCAAGCTATTGCTAAACAAGGCTCAAAACATCTTTGATGCACTTTCTCATCAGGGTGAGTGTGATCCCATCTGGGTGTGGGGGCAAGAAGCTTTGGGTAAACTTTGACTTTTAGATGACGAGAGACGGTTTGGTTTCTTTTTCAAGGTAAAGAGTAGCACCTTTTCCTGAGTTTTCTTCTGCCCCATATGTAAAATATCTTTTATTGAAATCAGAGTGGTTCTTGCCTAACCAATGAAAGTAGAATCCAGCTAATAACCTTTAATGAACAAAACCTGTATTTTAAATTAACCAATAGCACATGGAAAACCCTGAAATACTAATTTTGTTTCTTCAGACACAATACTGACAAAATGCCAGTTTAAAATAAAATAAAAGGACTGGCGTGTTTTGTAAGTCAACAATATTTTATTGCTAATTTTTCTCTCAAGGTGTGGGTCTGTAAAGAGTTTGGACTGTTAATGAAATGGAGAAGCACAGATTTCAGCTCCCTCTTCAGTGCAGTGGGTATTGCCAAGCTAATAATGCAGTTACAGGGTGCTGCTTTCAGTGAGGGGTAAGCTGTGCCAAAAAAAGCAACACTCATAAATTAGGTCATATATTCATGTTGTCCAATTGTTTCATGTACAAAGTTTACCAAGTCAGTATTTTCTTTAAGGGTAAAGAATAACCAAGGGTATATTGCACAGATTATTCTTCAAAACAAGTTTCCAAAAATAATAAACACAGGAAAGCAAGTTCATATCAGATAATTAAAAACTCGGCTAATAGAATTTAAAGTAAGTAAAGTAAATTTTTTGTGTAATAGAACAACGGAAAAAGTTATCTTCCTTTTCCAGGAGAGGAAGTTGCACTCAGGTACAAGAACTGTAAGAATGCAAAAGTTTCAGCAGGAAAAATGAAGTTATATATGATAGGTTAAAATTTTAATGATGCATATTTTATAAGTAAGGCTGTTTTAAGGAGAAATCCTTTATGGAAAAAATTGCTGGTGGTGAACCTGAGGTGCAACTAATGTCCTTGTGCCAACAACAGGACTTTTTTAAAGCAGCTCTTCCTTTTCAAGCATCATTATTCTCTCTCACTCTTTTTCTCTGACATTATCTATAAGAAAAATCTTCTGGGGGAAAAAAAAGTCTTCCAAGGTTCTGACAAATAAATATGTCAGAGAGCACTGGAGAGCTTCCGAGGCTGCCCCACATAATAAATAAACCCAGAAGCTAAATTATTCTCTGCAATTGTCGTGTTACTTCTGTGGTTGGTGTAGCAAACTGTGAGGCTTCCCCAAATTGTGAGCTGGCAGGAATTGTTCACATTGCTTCGAGAAGGGGGAACAACCTTACAGGGAGCTGTTCCTGTTCCCTCCCCCCTCAGTTCTCTCAAATGGAAAGCACAAACTGTGTCCATCGATTGCTTTGCAGGTATATTTACTGTATACATTTCCAATCATCAAACCAAAGGCTGGGATTTGCTTTCTGTCCAATAATCCTCATTTTCTCTGAAATGAGAACTATTGATCTCGTGTTTCACTTTAATTCAGACTCTTTATTGCTGAGCAATTACTCTGAAATGTGGCTCTAGGATCCTTCTTTCTAAATCAGAGTTTCTCTGCTTGATTTCTTACCTGATACAAATAACTAGTTGGAACAGAAGTGTTCTTCAAATTGAAAATAAACCAAAAAATGTCTGGTTTTTCTTTTTTTTTTTTTTTTAATTAATGCTCAAAAGTCTAATTCTTGAATTTAAGATGAATGCAGACAGTCTGTATGCAACATATTCTTAAATGCTTAATAGGTCAAGTGGAGAGACTTTAAAGAAAATTCTGAACAGCAATCCTATACCTGTAGTAATAGGCAGGGCAGAATTAACCAGCAAGGCAGAACACAATGAATCTAATGATACTGGTACTGTTGCCTCACTCAGCAAATCCTCTTTCTGTCATATTAATTATTTACTGAAGCCATTTTCTACTTAAACTGTGAAAGCTGAAATACTTCTGTGAATTTTCCTTTCACTTTGTGGCTAAGGAGTTCGTAGTAGATAACCCAACAGGACTGTATGGTGGGTCTGTGACTTCTGTTGCCAAATTTATCTGTGAATGAACTTTGCAGCTCTGAAAACACAGAGCTCTTTATGACTATTTGCCAAGAAAACAATTACAAGCTGTTTTAAAGCTGGCATTTGTGTGAAGTCTCCTTTTATGTTATTGTGAGTTTTAAAGGAAACTAATCACAGGCTGAAGCAGAGCTCCCATCCAGAGTCCAGTCAGAGTGGTGGAACATGTTTGTACTGGTCAGCACCTGGGTGCAAATGTTTGGTTGAAAGGATGCAGGTACCGTGTCCCACCAATTCCCAGGGCTTCCTCCAGCCCCGGGCAGCTGCCTGCTGTTCCCACACTGGAACGGGAACTAGTTCAGGGTCTGTGCCTTAATTATGATCTGTCCAAAGGGAGTTTGTCTCTGTGGAGTGTCAGTCCTGCAGAGGAATGAGTCTTTCTGAAATCCTCAGCGTGAATGAGTCAGTCAAGGAGTGACACTGCAGGCTGTACATGCTCACATCTGTTTACCAATTTCACCTCCAAGCTATTCCTACTCTCAGTGGAATTTAATTCAGTCCACGTGAAGGACATTGCATTCTGCACCTAAAATCTTGTTGGAAAGACCACAGACACCTTCTCCTGCCCCGGATGTAGAAAGAAATATTTCATAACAGGAGTGCAAATGTCATCAGCAAAAATTAATAAAGCTCATCAAAACTTCCTGTGCAGTCCAGCAACAAACACCACTTGAGATACGACTGACGTGGAAAAGCACGTTTTTAAATGGAACAGAAACCAAAGTCTTTTGTATCATATAAACAAAGGAATGATTAAGGTGATAAGGTGATGTTATAATCCAGCTGAGCTCTCCCCGTGTAAAGCGCAGATTGCTTTGTTTAATTTGTGGAAACAGATTAAAGGTACACAAGTGGTTTAAAGGAAAACGCTGCGGTGATTTACTGATTGATTTTTATGGCCAGAGAGAAATGGGAAATAGGGGATTGTAAGGAAGGCACAAGCCCAGTGATCTTGGAGGTTGCCTAAGTTCTCAACAAGGTATGAACTTGTGCATCCTGGTATCTTCTGGTGTCACTAAGATGTGGCAATAAAATATTGAACAAACCTAAGAAAAACATGAATATCTACTCTGGAAAAACCCTTGAGATCTTTTTTTTTCCCAGAAAAGGCAACTTTGGAGAAAATGAAATGTTTTAAAAGTCTTGTTTTCATGTTTTCTTACCAGCTATACACGAGCTGACTGAAATTAAAATGTAGATACAGGTTTAGCGAAAAAATCTCCTTGGTGTCGAATACTAAAAATTCTGGCCTGTGGCTCTGAAAGCAAGAATTCTTTGTCAGTACTTGCTTTCACATCCATAAAATGATAGACTTCTGCCTTATTCCTCTTGTAGCCTCTGTACCCATTGTTAATACAGCCTTTGGTGTCTTTTTTTGCCACGTTTCTTAACATGAAAAGACCTAATTGCCTTCAGTGTTCCATTCGTTTTTCAGTAGTGATAACAGCAAGGGGAATTGTGAACGCTTTGCATTTCCAGGAGGGCTTTTTTCCTTTGACATCTTTGTTCTCTCTTTCATTTGGGCCTTTCCATTTGGTTCGGTAGAGGCTTCAGGTCTTCAGCTCAGCACAGAAGGACCCTCCTGGGTGAAGGGCAGCTGTCTGTCTGTCCCTGCAAAGGGCAGAGTCCTGTCTGCCCTAACAAACACCAGCCTTTTCCTTGGGACCCTCAACCAGATGTGGTTTGGCTCTGTCCAGGCAAAGAGTTAACCAATCCTTGCTCTACAGAAGTACTGGGAAGTTGAAAGGTATGACTTAGTTAGTGAAGGTGAAGTAACAGCAAAGTCCAGCCTGTGAGGAGGATGAGAAGGAACACTGTATTTTCCCCTCAAGGTTTTTTTCCTGGTGTTGTACCAGAAAAGGTAAATTACTGATTTTTTTTTTTGTGCCTGCACCTGAGCACTGCGGCATTAGCAAGGACAAGAGAACACCTGGATTGATCAGACACCAGATATGAGAAAGCACAGAGGGAAATAACAGCCGAAACAGTGAAAAAGAAATGAAGCGGTTTTGTTCTTTTTTTTAACTTCTAATGAGGCTGTTGTTAATACACCGGGGCCTCATTAGCAGCTTACAGGCGGCTTTAAAGCTGGCCATCTCAAAGGCAGCAGCTCTGCCTTTGTTCTGGGTGGACACTTTGAGATGTGCTACCGCAGGACCAGGCACCAGCAAGCCCGTGGCACTGGTGACATCTAGAGGACTCCAGCTCTCGGCGTCAGCCACAGCTCCGTGCTGTGGAAGGACGGGCTTCCCAGCCGTGGGCCATCTCCTGCCGCCAGCTGGGCTCATCTCAGGCTGATGGGGCAGAGGAGAACATTAAAAACCAACCCCTGCGCACGTGTAACTGCCCCTGAGGAAACGCTCTGCTTTCCTCCCTCTGCAGCCCTCGCTGTAGCTTCAGCTTTCATTAGCTTATGGTGTGAACTGTGCTGCTGGAAGCGAGGAGCAGAGACCAATATCTGCTACTTCACTGCTGTGACTGACTTATCAGGAGCCTGTGACTGGGGAAGCTCTGACACTGTTCCCAGAGCCAGGGTTGAGTGACGGTGTGTGACACAGAGCAGATGCAGCTGCTGTGCTCTGGGAGCATATCCCCCGTTCCCCTCCCTTCACTGACAGTATTTTGCCCTGGAATAATAATCAGAATTATTACTACAACTGCAGCTATGGTGCATTGATGCCTCTATTTTCTGCAGTCCTAATGAGAGGCAGGAGGCAGGTGTTCAGGCAGCATGAAAAAATATACAGAGACGGTGTAAGTGGGAGCTCAAACTCCTCTGCAGGGCTGCTGCCTCCCAGCTCTTTGAGGCATGTCACTGCAGTGCCTTCCTGAGAGCTTGGGTTTGCTCAGCCTCCTTGGTCCTGGCAGCTGCAGCTCTCCCTTGGCTCTGGAGTGTGTTGGCACAGTTCAGTGGCAGAGGTGCCAGGCTGCTCCAGGGCTTGCCAGCAGTGGGGATACCAGCCTTCCCCACCTTCCCTGTCCTGCACAGCCAGCAATGCTTTCATGTTCAGTGCTTTTTTTACTAAGAAAGTAGATCCCTTGTTTCTCTGACATTTTCTCCTTTAAAGCTGCATGAGAACAGTGAAGTCTAGCAGGCAAAGTCAGCCTGACCCAGTGCTTCAACAGCAAATATTAAACTGCAGCACTCAGAGAAATGATGAAATCTTTACTGGTAGAATTTAACAACCTACTTAACATTGGAGCCAACCAGGAGAGATTTATAAAGCTGTAAAATCAGCTAATTCTGTTTTAGATTATTTCAAAACCTGAACAGCACAAACTGTCTTTAAAATCAAAGGGCAAATGTGACATTTAAAAATGAGGTTATACTTCATATGGCCAAACTTAAACGCTGTTGACCCAATCACATAACAAGTATTTTTGAGGAATAGCAGGGAGAAGGATTTCTGGAACTGTTTCCACTCAGACAGGAAATGGATGGTAGTCTCCATCTCTCTCAAGACTGCCCCTCCAGTCTATGCTATTCTAAAAGTCCTCTTTCCTATGACTTCCTCCCATGCCCACAACACCTCTGTGCTATTTGTTTGCTCTTTCTCTCACTCACAAAGCGCTGCAGGACCCTCAGTGCCCAAATCAGCCAGGCCCCGTGTTTGCAGAGTGTTTCTCAGAAAACCCTTTTGGGCTGCACAGTCAGGCTTGGGACTCGCCACACTTTGGGCATTAGTCACTTAAAACCAGAGGGCTGTAATTGCTCCCTCACTAAGCCTGACAGAGGAGCGTGTAGCACTGTTACCCACTTCAGTTAAGTCTTGTGTTAATTCCGTGAATAAGAGCACTGACATATGATACAGTATTTGCAGGACGGAGCTTCTAAGCAAAGCAGGATGCTGGCTGAACTCCAGGGCATACAGTTGCTCTTTGCTTATTGCACCAAACATACAGTTATATCATCCAAATTGTACATCTGAGTAAGAGTTTGCCAGTTCAAGTGAAACGCTTTGCTCAAGTCTTACTCGTTTTTTCCAAAAGGTTATGTGATCTTTTCAGACACTGATTCAGAAATGAGTGTTCATGGAGTGAACAACACGCTGGCAGAGGAGCACACAGCTTCTCCAGGCTGGCTTCAGCTTCCTCCTGCAGAAAGGCAACCTGAGCTGTTTCAGGATACGAGGACAGCCACAGGATTGGAAGGATGATCGCTGGGAATTGCATGTTTCATTGGGAATACATCACGTTGCCAACTGAGCTTTTGAAGTGGCTCGCCGCTGCCTGCTGGCCAGGACCGTCCATGAGCCCGTCACCCCCGGTGCCAGCAGTGCCACTGCGGGACCGCTCGCCCCGTCCCTCGCCCCGTCCCTCGCCTCTGCCCGCGGGCGCTATCTCAGTGCGGGAAACCACACGGGGCTGCTTTTTCCTACCCCGGCTGATAAGAGCCAACAGATGTCAGTGCAGCCTGAGTAACACGGGGCCGTGCTCTGCTCAGGGCTCTGCTGCTGCAGGAACACCCCTGGGTGGGAGTTCCACCATCAGGCGGCCGCGACAGACCCGGGCGAGGGGGAGAGCGGCGCCGGGAACAGTATCGGTGTGTTCGGGGCGGCTGGAGAGGCTCTCACAGCTAAAAATACCCGCCCGAGTATTTTTAAAAACACATTCGAGGGTCCTTATAAACACACAGACTTTTGTTGACAGAACAAGACTGCTCATTTATGCTGTGTATTATCCTTGAAAACCTGCTCTGTTTGTGCAGGGAGTCCCATGACAACCTCGGCTTGCTGAGGGTGCCACAATGATCTCAACAACAAACGTGTCCCTTTATCTGCTGGAGAGGGGCAGAGGGGAAGCAGGAAGTATCTGCAGGCTGTAGGAAAAGCAGTTAAGAAATGGAAATAAGCTGCTTTATCAAAATATTGCTTTGCTGTTTTCGCAAGTGCAATGCCAGCGGTTTTCTAGCCCAGCTCAGGGCACCTCTTCTGTGGCAGGTTAATGCCAGATATGTGTATAAAGCCCAGTAAAATCAGTGGAATTGGGTAGGCCATCTGGTTAAGTGATTGATGTCTGAATGGAAGGAGTTTGACAACGGGATTTTCTTTTCTTTCCACCTGCAGCCATAAATATGTTTTCAGGTGACATCCCAGAGCAGAGAACCTCACCGTAGAGAGGTTACACATGGTCTGCAGTGGGAAGTAAAGAAAGAAAAAGGAAAGTATTTTGATATTCCTGAAGGAAAACTGGGGCATGATGCTGTAAACAAAAACAGTCAAGGGAAAACCAACCGTAAAGATAGTCAAGGGGAAAGGTGACAAGTTTTATTGTATTTGAGAGGGGAAAGTTTGTACTTTGGAGCTTGGATGGTGACACTGGCTGGTTCTGTGCCCAGTGCAGCCTCCCTGGCAGGGAGATGTTACCACCCCTGACCACAGCTATCACTACCACTCAAAGACACCTACATGGGTGCCTTCTCAGGTTTGGCAAGAGGAATGGACCCAGGAGCAAACAGTCACACTTCAATTTTAATTATTTTATTTAATTATTATTTAATTTTAATTATTTTGTTATTTAATGCCAGTATCCATAATGATACCCTCAGGTACGGATATCCAAGTCCCACTGCCATCTCTGAACAGCAATACTGTGTTTGTTGACCGTGTCTTCAGAACAGTTTCCCATGACTAGAAGCACCAACACCTTGTGTCACTTTATATCTGAAATACAGTTCAAATGGAGCTAATTCTACTTATCGTGCCTTATCTGTGTATCACGGTGTTTACTTTGCAGATGAACCAGCTTTTAGGTGAGGAGATGTGACGAGGCCACTGATGGTGGCTTTGTGGTTTTACGTATCAGGAACTCTTGGGTTTCAGGCTTTCTGAAAGAAAACAAAAAAATTAACAGTTTAGACTGATACTTAAACAAGGATTTAGGAATCCAAGGTTGAAATTAGTCACTATTTTAAATGTAAACTTCCATGTAGGAAACAGAGGAATGATAGAAAAGCAAGTATTGAGTGAAGCAAAGGACCAAAAGCAAAGACCAGATAGAACCTGCTTCAGCTAAAGTTAAAGGAAAATTCTCGTAGTCTGTACAGGGTGTTCAGTCATACAAACACTGAGCAAGTTCCACAAATGTAGATTCCTCTCCTTCTGCCCTAAAAGCCCTGTTTTCTAACTGGGTGGCAAAATTTATTTTCAGGGGTGCTCAGCACCCTGTGTTGCTCCAGCCACACTGTGCACAGCAATCCCAGGGCCTGTTTGAAAACTTCATGCCTTTACCCAGGATGTCTTTAACACAGTGCCAGGCTACAGCCACCGACACTGGAAAAGTTGAGTGCAAAGCAGTGCCCTGGAGAGGCTGCCTGTGGGAGGGCAGTGCCAGCAGCCGGTCTGACATGTACGCGGTGCTCTGCATCGAGAAATGAAGGTTGCACATACAGATCCCTTACAGTAATAGGGGTGGGAGTTTGAGTTCAATCCATTATTTTCTCTCCCAAGGTACAAATAAATGCAAATTTTACTCATTTACATTTCTCTTGCTGTCATATTTCCTGGTGTTGCTCCAAGTTTTTTCGCTTATGTGTCCATGTCCCTTAACACTGCAGTCTCACAGTTGTTGCCTCTCTTCTTTTCTTCTGTGGTATTTTTTGCATTCACAGATGGCCCACTCTGCTTTTTAACCCCTCCACTTTTTATTTCCCCCCGTAGCAGATGGTAGAAATAACAGAATAAAAATGCAGAGAGATCTTCAGCCCAGTGCTCAGGGAAGGACAACTCTCTATTCCTACCCTCCCTGCTGGGAGTCAGGAAGAGGCAGAGCTTCAAGGTAATTTCCTCCTCTACCTTTGAAGCTGTGTGTGATTTCAAGAAGCTGTCAGTCTGTGTCAGCACTCTTTACCCAGGTGAAACATGTGACTTTATCCTTGCTGTCACTTCTTGCCACCAACTAAAACTGGTGTAAGTTAGGAAGTGATGAATTGTGCCTCTGACACTGTAAAGAGTTGGAATTCAAGTAACTACATCTAGGGGCAGGGCTATACCAGGATGTGAAATTTCTGGTTTCCTGAAACAAGTAATTGATAAGATTTTGAGTTTTTCTAGGGTTTTAAAATAATAGGACGAGGGAAAGCCTGTCTTCCACTTTGAAATCCTACTTCATTTTCAGATTTCTGCTTCAGAGACACCTGGGAGAGGATGGACATTGCAGTGAAGGCAGGTTTGGTGTGCTCTGTAGAACTTGTCATCTGCACTGGAAAAGTTTTCAGAGTAACCAAACCAAGACAGACTGACCTTAAACTTCTCTTTGCTGTGAATTGCACAAGCAGGAAAACTCTGCTTGTCTACCCTCAGAGCCAGGAGAACAAATTCATAAGCTGAATGTTACTAACTAATATCCCATTTTAGCTTTTGGGTTGGTTTGGATTTGTTTTCCTCACAGCCCTTGAGAGTTCCCTTTCCTTTTGCAGATGCCCACAACACATAGTGCTTCAAAGAACTGCCCTGTCTATAAGACTCCTCTTGTTTTGGTGTCTCTCTGAAAAGCACAGGAAGAAAAAGAAAACTACTATTAATAATATTCTAGGCTGACCTTTACATTTTCTTGTTATATTACATTCTCAGGGGTGTGTTCATCAGAAGAACGAACTCTCGGTCCCAGAGGAAAAGGCATTACAGCAGTGGAGACAGAATGAGTCATGTGGGCATTTTGAGCCTGATGTGAGATGGATTAATTCCTGCTACAGGCAGCAACCGCTGCTGAACCTTGGGCTAACAGTGATGTGTAAAGTGAACTTGTCTGCCATGTAATGATCTCATTTGTACACTTACTAATTGCTGTAACAGACAGGCAGAGAGTTATTGATTAGGTGCCTCGAGCGGGACATAGGCAGGAGGAGGGACAGGGAAGGAGGAGTGTTGTCTCCCTTTGCTCAGGTGATGTCTTTCTTCAGGAAGAGACACACTGACTTTCCACAGGATAACTTGCAGGAGAGAAGAGGTACGAAACTGGCCATCAGTTACCAGACCTGACTGAAAGTGAGTCAAATAGAAATAAACTTGTTGAAATGACAAACATCCTTTCTGCGTGGGACACACACAGAGCATCTCCTTACAGAACAGACGCGAGTGTTTCCAGGCATGTCCCCACTGTGAAGCACGTGCTCGTGTCTGCCTGAGCCCAAATTCACAGACCACTCAAACACATTTCCTGAACTTTGTTCTGGCACCCTCTCTTGCTGTCACTGATTGTTCCTGGAATCGCTCTGGGAACAGGACACCAGGGAGCCAGTTTGCAGAGAAGCCTGAACTCCCTCCTACAGGGCAGGACACAGGGTGAGCCTCACCAAAACCTCACTGCTGCCTGCCAGGACCCTGCTCTCTGCTGGACCCGGGGCACTGCTCCTCCTCTGCTCCAGTGCAATCAAAGGGTTCATTTAAGGCTGGATCCCAAGACTGGGAGTAACAAAAGGAATACATAAGAGTGCTGGTTAGCTCACCTGGTTAACAGTGACCTCCGTGGGCAGCTCCTACCCTGGCAAAGCTGTTCTGATGCGTCAGCAACAGAAATCCTCAAAGGTGTCATAGAGGATATGACCTGCTCAGCCTTTTGCGTGGTGCTAATAAAGAGGGAAGAGAGGGCCACTGTAGCAGGATCTGTCCTTCTGCTGACACAGACCTGCAGAAGATTTTGAAAGAGAAATTTGTATCAAGAAGACGCCTAACTTGTGAGAAAGCCCCGAGAGGAGAAACAGAGATTTTGGTGAGAACCATATAGGCTATTTGCAGAGGACAGGCTACAGCACAGAGAGCTGGTTGGAAAGCTTCAACTCCAGAGTGCAGGATGTGTGGCCAGGCCCCAGAGAGTATTAGTCATCTCCTAAGTGAATGCTCAGAGCTGGCCGGAGATGAGTACAAAATACAGCATGACAAAGTTGGCAGTGCTGTGTATGGCCCATGCTGCCAGGGAGGGGGGCACAGCACAACCAGCATCATCACCCCAGCCCAGGTACAGTGATAGAACTGAGGAGGTGATTGTGAAGTTTGTTGTTAGTAGGCAGAGGTGGTGCCTCCAGAGCAAGCTCCATCAGTAACTTCTGCACTAGACGATGTCATTGGTAGAAAATAACAAGAAGTCACTGAGAAATACGTGTGTGGCAGGAAATGAATTAAAAATGGGGCATGAAAATGGTTGCAGGTCTTGGTGTCACGACCTTCTTTCCAGTGGGATGAGGTGCTGTGCTGGAGGAGTTCTGGTGCAGTGTCCAAACTGGACATTACCTCCCCATGGACCAGGACTGTCTCTGCCGCCGCAGCATCCTCACGACGCGCCAGAGGCCGGGATATCGCCTCATGTCCCGACCTTGACCCGTGGCTGGGGCAAAAGCCTTACCCAGGCGGGGGTGAAACGTCAAATCAGCGCTGGCTCCGTCCGTTTGGGATGTTGGGAATGGGAAGCGCTGACCCCCGGCTCTCCCGGCACTCGCAGCCCGTGGTGGGCTGCCCGGCACCTCCCGCGGGGCAGACGCGGGGAGGGCAGTCCCCGGGCACTGCGGGACGCGACCCCCGCACCCCGGAGAGGGCAGAAGTGACACGAAGGGACACGGCGGGGGGGTGGCCGGAGGGACGCGGCGGGGGGGGTGAGGGGGGAGAGCGGCGGCCCCCCCACCCCTCACGGGTGCGGCGGGGGCCGCTTTCCAGAGAATACGGTAAAACATGTCCGCATCACGTGCGGCCGCTCCCGCGGGCCCGGCGCGGCACCGGCCGGGGGGCGGGACGGGAGGGACGGGACGGGACCCGCGCCCCGCGCCCGCCGAGCGGGGCCGCTTTAAGAGGCCGCCGGGAGCCGCCGCCTCGCCTCGCCCTGCCCGCCCCGGCCGGCGGAGAGCGATGCCCGCGGCGCCGTAGGGCGGGCGGCTCCGGCACCATGGGGCTGTGCTACAGCCTGCGCTCCCGCCTGGCCGCCGCGCACCCCTCCGCGCCCTACGGCGGCCGCGGCGAGCCGGACACCCCCGGCGCGGCGGCGGAGCACGGGGACCCGCAGGTGCGGCACCGGCTGCGGCAGGACCTGGTGGCCAAGGAGCGGGCGGACAAGAAGCGGAGCAAGAGCATCGACAAGACGCTGAAGGCGGAGAAGCGGGAGTACAAACAGACGCACCGGCTGCTGCTGCTGGGTGAGCGGGGCGGCACAGCCCGGCCCGGCAGGTGCGGGGGCCGAGGCCGCCGCCGGTGCCCGCGGGCGGAGGGGCTGCGGGGCGGGGCGGGGCGCGCACGTGGCGGCACCGCCGGGCGGGGGTCCGGGGAATGCTGTGCCCGGCGATGCTGTGCCCGGGGGTCCGGGGGATGCTGTGCCCGGGGGATGCGGTGCCCGGGGGTCCGGGGGATACTGTGCCCGGGGGATGCTGTGCCCGGGGGTCCGGGCGATGCTGTGCCCGGGGGTGCCGTCCCCGCGCGGGGGTCGCCGTGCCTGGGGGTGCCGTGCTCGGCCGGGGGGTCGCCGTGCCCGCGGGTGCCGCTGTGGTAGGAGCCGGTGGCCGCACTGAGGAAAGGGGCAGCCTTGCGCACCCCCGTGAAGGTGATGCTCAGTACCGTGTCCGCGTGTCCTCACGCTGTCCCCGCGCCGGGACTGCAGGAGGGGTTACTGAGCTCCTCTGTAAGGAGAAAGCCTGAGTTTTCCTCTGTGCCTTAGTGTTCTGCCTTTGCCCACTTCGCCTCTCGGAGATGCAGCCTCCCAGGCGGTGCCGGTGCCACCCATCGCTGCGCGATGCACCAGCCCCTGCTCCCTGCATGGCCCCTCGCCCCTGCCTCTGGTCTGGGCAGGGCTCCCGGGCAGGGGATGCTCCTGCACGGTGGCAGCACCGGCACTGCCTTCCCGAAGGATGCCCTGTGGAAAGGCGCCCTTTTTATCCACTTATGTGAGCTTGTATGGTACATGACCCCAACCAAAACGGTCATAGAAAGTCATGTGTTGGCCTTCAGGTAAGTCAATGAGGGTTGGAGATTTTTCTAATCTCTCTTCCCCCAGCACAGTGCAGGTGGAATACAGATTATTCTGAACATCTTGGAATAATAGAGAATATTTTCAAATGTCCACAAATAACTTAAGTGCCTCTTGCTCCCAAAGTGTGTGTGGTTCCATGGGCGATAAACAGCAAGATTTGGCCCTCATCTTTTTGGTGTGTGTTTGTAGCCTGTAATAGAAGAGCTGACCTTTAGGGAGCTTTAGAAAACAATATTTGACCTCGTTTTCTGTGTCTTAGTGGTAAAAGCTTTTATTCCAGAAGTACAGCATCTTTTTGTGTGGTTGCAGCTCTGCTGATGTGACTCTGTTCATGAAGTTGTACCTCCTTCCCACGAGAAAGGGGTTGAGCAACACTCGTGGAAAGAGTAAAGCTTGTGTGCTCTGGCTGTGTTGGTGAGGAATCACTCCTCTAACCAACCTGGCATTCCCAAGCACAGGCTACTTGTAGGTATGCTATGGTTTGGTGTTTTGCTTTAACATATTTCAAGTTTGTTCTGTAGGGAACAAGTGTGTGAAGAAGGACCCGTGAGAAATGTTTTTTCTTTGTAGATTAAATAACTAAGGAAAAACTCCCAACAGTAGGGCTAATTTTGATGTTAATCTGCAAGCCTTTAAGTCATAAAGGCTATCTGATAGTCTTCTGTATTCTCAGCAGGCAGTATTTCACTTGTCTGGTTTTTCATATTGCTTCTAACATGTTGTGCCACAGAACTGGTTTTTGCAGCAACGACATTGAACACTGAGTGGGTTAAACAACATATCTTAGTGGTTTAGAGTTGTCTATGGTGAAGCCAACAGAGAGAGCATTCTTTGTCAAAGTACTGATTTATAAATCTGATGGATATGAGTCAGTGTTATGCTGGCAGTCGTTTATTATATTTCAGCCTGGACTTGAATAGCAGGAAGTCACTTTTTGGCCCTCTTGTAAATCTTGGGATGCCTAAGAGACCCATTTCCCTGCTCCTTGCACAGGGACTGTCAGTTTAGCTTCCTTCCCCTGCTGCTTCTCCTCTGCATCCCACTCTCACTGCTGCTTTGTGAATTTTTGGTTTCTAAGCTGGAATATGAAGTTTGGGGCATATTTGGTTATACTTCATGTACATCAGCAGGTATTGCTGCCAGAGCTGAGTGTGACTTTGCCTAGATGCTTAGAGATTGCACACACAAATAGAGCAGGACAGTAATGCTGAGTGAGGGGGGCAGGAGCATCCAGCTGGGATTTAAAGCTACAACTGAGTCTTTTAAGGAATGGACTTGGGGTGGGGGAAAAAAGACTGAAGAAGTGCAGAGCCAGGGATGTCTCCTTGCTTGGGGTGAAGGCTCAATGACAAAAGCTGCAGTAGGTACTCATGGTTTCTTACTTGTGCTCCTAACTTTTTAGGCTGATGAGCTCCTGCAGGAGCATCACTGATGTGGACAGAGGAGGACACCAGGGGTGCCCGCTCTTTGAGAGTAACAGAATTTAAATGCAAACTGCACTGATGATTCAGGTCTGGTCTGTCCCCAAGGCTAAGTTATTTGTAACATATGGATGCAGTAGCTCATGTATTTCTGAGGGCTGTGCTGGAAATGTGAAGTGTTTCTTCCTATCGTGTGCTCGGCACAAAGTCCCTGTGCTTGTGTGTGGTTTCATGTTGTAGTGTGTGTGTAACATCCTAGTCTCAAGTTACTCAAGAGAGTATTACTTGGGTTAGTGCTCTTCAGCACAACTGATACTTATGTTCCCACTTTGTAGTTCCTTTTTTTGGAAGGAGAAGTTCATCATTTTATCGGAGTGCCCAGGGGTGTGCAGTGTAGTTATTCAGTGAATAATTTTATGCCCTGTTAAATGATCTTTAGGTCTCTTTAATAATTTTTCAGTCTTTGTTTCATCACTACAGTTGTATAAGGTAAATTCCCAAGTCCTGGAACTTGTTTTAATTTCAGTAAAGCAAAGATTTTACATCTGCTCTATTATCAGCAATAATCTGACTTTGTACTTGCAGCATAGTACCTTTTACTTTTATAGTTTCTGTGAAATGCTCAACAAGGTGTCATCTCAATGGATTTTGTTTAGTGAACTGTGCAAGTCACAACTTCAAGACTACAATCGTTATGTTGGCAGTATAGTGAGTTCAGGGTTACTACTGGGAATTGGAGGGTGATTTTTTCAGTGCATTGGGGTTGTTTTTTTGTTTGAGAACAATCCTGGCTCTAAAAGTGAAAGTATGTGCTTACAGGGGAAAGGATTCTAAGCTTTGTCATAAAACAATTCCATTCTTTGTGTGCTTTCTCACTGGTGACAGTAATGTGGGTCTTCCTCTTTTTTTTTTTTTTTTTAAGGCTTTAAAATATAAATCTGGTTTTCTGTAAGAGAGTAAACTTGGGCTGGTCCCTTCTCAGTGCTTTGCCAATCTTTGTGCGCTTATTTCTTTTTCATTCTCTCAGGCTGAACTCTTGCCCCTGTAAAAAGTTCTTGTAGTTTATCCCCATATTGAAAAGGAAATGCTGATATCAATTTACCAATATAGATATATGCACTTGTCATCTTAGGCATATGTCTTAAACTACAATATATTAAATAATGGCCATTTTGGATCTTACCTATATCAGTGCTTAAGTAAAAATGTTTTTAACAGAAATATTTACACTGGTACAAATATGAATATAGGGCATGCAAATGTGAAGTTTTTATGGTGGAATATGTTATATAGAAGAAAAACATACTTTAGAAAGCTGGGAAATATCAGTGTGAAGACACAGCCACCCTCTCTGTGTGTGCTGCATGGTAAGCCCCTCCGAACCATATAATTAAAGACTGTCTTGTATGGTTTACATTGTATTTTTTTCCACTGGTACTGGTACTTCATTCAGGGCACAAGATGGATGTTGTGCAGTGAATGAGCAGCTATTCAATATTCTTATCCTCCTCATACAATGTGTCACCCTGTGCCCTATTTACGACACACCATCCGTACCCTGTGCTGAATAAAGAACTGTTGAACTCTTCATGGGCTTTGCTCTAGTGCTGATCACTGCAGGGACTGAATGCTTCATAAATGTCAGTGCATGGCACTGCTGCGAAATGAGGTGGGATCCTTCTTTTGTGGATGCCAGACTGGGAAATGCCACCAAAGACTAAAGCTGAAATTGTCCGAAGCCACCACAGATTTTAAATGCCCAGTCTTTGCCAAAGGCTAATTTTAATCCATAGTAGTCAACTTTTTTTTTTTTTTTTAGTAACACTCTGTGTGTTTAGAGCATGGACCTCATTGTTGTGAACACTCAGCATTTTTGCAATGTGAGCTTTAGATGCTCTGAAAGCAACCCAGGAGTGAGAAGCACAGCTGGGCGCCCGTGATGGAAGCCGTGTGCTGCTCCTCTGGCTATGGCACCTCTGTGGCAAACTGAAGCTGGTCTGGTTCTCCAGGGCAGCATTTAGTGGCAAATCCCACAAAATATTCCTTCTCTTGTTGTGATTCCCTGTTTTGCTGGCTCTGCTTCTCTCAGGAATTGGATGTGTGAGGAGGGGGAGACACCCAGTTATAAGGACAGACATGTGTTGAAGCACTTGACAAAATTCCATCTTGTTGACAATAGTTTCATTCACTTACAATCAATTTGTTTCTTGTGCCCCATGTATTGTGAGCAGGAAGAGAGGGCATACACCCTACAAAAAAGCATGTGGTCCTTATCAGAAGATCATGTAAAAGATATACAGGACAGAATGGGCTAAGAATGTAAAGGGAACCTTTATCCTGGTGCTTCCTGATTTTTGAGAACATGATTTTTGATACTGAATGTCTTATACCAAGCTATATTTAATCTCCCTTTTAAGAAAAGCAGGAATAAGACAAAAAAGTCCTGATTTCAATCCTAGGGGATGCTTGTGGTGTGTGTATCTTGTAACAGGGCTGCTCTGCTGAGCAACCTGCACACTGTGATAGCAGCTTGTGGGGCACAGTGTGCAGTTCTCCAAATGGACTGTCATTAGTGGTGAAGGAATTACAATATTTTCCAATAGGGTTCCCAGTAATTACCAGATACTACATGAACACTTGGACATGGGAATCTCCGTGGTTTCCATCTGCCCAGTACTTTCCAGTGCAGACATGACAATCCTGCTGTGGACACCAGGGAGGTGGAATGCTAATTATGGGTCTTCCTTTGCAATGAAGAGCCTCTGCAAGAGGAGTCCTACTTGGTTCCCACTGCTGTATCCAAAATGTTCTGCCTTTCAGTTGGTAAACAGAGATCTTCTGGGTCTGCAACATGTTCACCCCAAACAAAAGTACCTGGAAATCTCAGAACAACCAAGTGTCTGCAGCAGATGCTTTAGATTACTTGGTGACGTAGTTTCTCTCCTGCTCCTGTTTTAAAATTTCATAGAAAGGAGACAGGCAAGATACTTGTCATTTCCTGCTCCCCTCCCCCTTTTTTTGTTTTGTTTGTTTGTTTGGTCGGTTTTGTTTGATTAGTTTTTTCCTCGAGAGCTCCTGAAAGTGACTTTTTCCTTGTACTACTTCCACATAAAGCAAAAGATCATTAGCCCCAGGCAGACACGTGGTGTGGAGAGCTTCAGCTGGCATATTTGAAGTTTGGCAAAGTTTGAGCTGCTTCAAAGAGGGTCTGGCAGTGGAAGGTGTCAGAAAACCTACAGTGGCACTGCTGTAAGTGTGTGGTGATGGAGGGCTGCTAATGGGTGGCAATGCTGTATGATGTGAGCTGGATGTTCTCTGTACAGAGATCTGAAGTGCAAAATAATTGCTTTTGCAGTTACAACTAATGCTGGAGGGATGCTCTGTGCATGGATTTTTGTGGGAAGGGGGTGAGGAGTCTGGGGGATCTCCTGATCCCCAGGGTCGGCCACACCTATGCAGTCACACAGCAGCATAAATGTACATAATCTCTCCCCCTCCCCAGCACAGATGCAATCTCTGTGTTAGTGGTAATCTATATTTCCACTCATTAAATGCCTGGTGGGATAAAGATCATCATTACTCACTCTAGAGATGCTGCATTCATGTGTAGCCATGGATCTAATTTCAGAGTTATCAGAAAATTTTTATTTCTAAAACTAAAACTCCACCCTAAAGGCTTTTTCTTTTTGACTTACTGCTTTTTAGCTGTTTGTTCCAGCTCTGTTATTCTGGAGGAAGGTATCAGCTTGACTTTTCCACCTGTAGAACAGATGGCTGTGGCACCTACTGGCATCTCAAGCAGTGAGTGGAACCACTGTGTTTCTTCCCTGAAAGAAGCTAAGGCTTACCTGGCACACAAGGGGACTGGAGTCAGAAGTTTGTTATCAGGGCAGCTGAGTCCTATGCAGTTTTACTTTGGGAATGGGAAAAGGGTTTTCAGGTGTGAATGGTTGGCCTGACTTTAGAGGGAGATGGAAACTTGTGAAAATCTCTATTTATAGCCTTAATTTATAGTGACAAAATGTTATCTTCTGGGCATAATATCAAATAAATGGTGGTGCTTAGATCTCACCTGTGCTGTTATATATTTAAGTGGTGGCTGGCATGGCGGGTTCAAGCTCCTGCTGGTTTAGGTGCAGCAGGGCTGGCAGGAGCTTTGTCATCCTGTTGCTTGGTCAGCACCATCTGCTTCCAGAGCAGGCAAAATGCCTTGATTGCTTCTGTGCAACTGTTGGCTCCATTCTCCACTGGGACATCTTAAATTGAACTGTCTCCTGGGCAAGGGCTTCCCTAGAGGAAAAGCCTTGAAGAGCACAGTTAATTACATGCAGTTCTTCCCTGGCTCCCTTAAATTTGGGAGTGACCTTATTCACAAATAGGCATGATTTCATCGAATTTCCTTCTAATTGCTCTAATTTTAAAATGTCAAGAAAAAAGCTTGGAAATTCCCTGATGTGAGCACAACTCAGATACTTCTCATGAAAAAGCCCAGTTACCAGGCATGTAAATCCATGATGGTTTAGATATTCAGGCCTGAAAGTGTGTCTTGAGAAGTGGAACTCCATGACTTGTTCTTATTGTTCCCCTGGTCAGTGAAGCATTTGAGAACCAAGCCATGAAAGCTTTATAAATAGCTCAGCCAGAGTTTTCTTTACTTCCTCTGATGTGTTCCCTCTTCAAAGAAAACCCACAGTATCTGTGTCTGGGCAGCATTTTGTAAGGTCTGTATGTCACTACAAGGACAAAAAAGTTGATGAATATTCTCTGCATTGAGGAATGAGGGGAGCCAGTAGGTTTTAGACAGATGTCAGAAAGTTGCCATTTATTTTGCCAGGTGAAGTCAGGGGATGCTGAGGAGGATGAGTCAGTTCCCAACAAGGAATGAGATGTAGTTTTACAGTCTACAGTCTTGCTCTGTTTAGCCACTTCTTCTGTCTCTGCTGTAGTGTGTTGGAAAAGGGAGGAAGTGCTGAAATTCCTGGGAAACCCAGTTAAATTCTGATTATAAGTTGGAGGAAGAGTTGTGGGGAGTGTACTCCCAGCAAAGGACTATTCTTCCTCCTTTTCCTCATCTTAAGCACAATTAAATGTTCTTGCAAGGGGGGATTTACATATGGAAATCATAGACAACACACCAACCAACCAAACCTGGTGCCTCCAACCCCCTGGCACATGTCCATCCCAGGAGGCTGAGCTTGGTACTGGGCTGTCAGTGCATTCAGCACAATTGTCAGAGTCCAAATCCACACGTCCAAGGAAGACGTTCTTAGTGTTACTCTGAGCTTCTCATCTTGCCTTGTGCTGTAGGAGAGAGGTTTCAGGCATCAAAGCACTGCTTCTGACTCCTTAATTTTGCAGTTTGAGTGGGACATGAACAACTGTGCAAAGCCATTGCTTACTTTATCAGGGTTCATGAGCTGTGGAGGTGACAAACACATCTGAGTCCACGTGGCCACAGCATAGAGAGCCCGTGGTGGAAACCAGCAGCTCGTCAGTCCCCAAGCTGGCACAGGCTGAGGGTGCCTGGAGAGCAGCTCTGCTCCCCGGGGTGCTCAGGGTGTGGGGCTGTGCTTGGTCAGCAGCTCTGACGGGGAGATGCTGCGGAAATGAGAAAAAAAGGCACTTCTCTTTCTCTGTGACACCCTCATCGTGACACTTCACACCACAACCTCTTCCTCTTCCCTACCCCACCCCCTCCCCAACACAGTTTTTACTTTGTGGGCTGTATTTGTTTGGGTTTGCATTTTTCCTGGTTGTTTCTCATGCTGAAATCTCAGGATCACTTGTTAGCTGGGAGGAGCATGGAGGGATTTGTGGGACTGGGACTTAAAAAGGGGAGGGAATGGTGATACTGAGGAGAAGGGCATGGTATTGAGAGCTGAAAATCTGCATTCAGATTTTGTTTTTTGTAAATACCAGTTAAAACTGTCTGCTTGGAAGAAAAACACCGCATGAAACAGTTTCTTGACGATTTCCCTGCCTTACCTCCACACAGGAAATTCACAATTTGATAGAGCTGATTTTTCTCTGCTGATGAAAAACATGGAACAAATTCCTTTTAGACTGTGAAAGATAAAAGGTATTTTCTCCTCTAAGCCTGATTCCTTAGCACTGCCTGTGCTCTCATTTCTCTCAACTTCTGTGAAGTTCAGTCTTGTCTGTAGCATTTTGTGGTTTTAGGTGGCGAGTGATGCAGGGCTTCACTTGCACGTATTTCAGAAGAACGTGTATTTGTTTTTAACAGCACCTCAAATATTCACAAGGAAAACAGTCTTTCTTGTCTGTTTTTCACCAAAGCAAAAATCAGCATAAAATTTGAGTGGATAGTCCTTAAACACATACATATCCTTGTATCCAAAAGTGCCACGTGCGCTGCTATTGGATAGTCAGAAGGAATTCATAAGTAGATGAAATGGGCGAAATTTCATTCTTGGCCTTTGGATCAAACCAGTTTTGGTCTTGCTGATTCCACAGCAGTCCTGGCAGTTCCAATGGGGATTATTCATGGCAGCAAGAGCAGTGTCCACTGTCCCCTCAGAGCCACTGAGTCCCCTGTGTGCTGCCATCCCACCAGGAAGGGGACAGTACTCCATCCCTTGGGCAAGGCACGAGGACACACCATGAAGTTGTGTGTAACCCACTTCAGTGCAGAACCAGCCAGTGTAGCCTGAGTACCCCTGTCAGGCCCAAACTGGAGGTTTACAGTACAAAGGAGTTTAAGAAAATGTTATTTGAAACTTTACCATTGAATTATTCTCTATTAGCTTTGAGAATCTGGTGGTTCTAGCAGAGGTCTAAGCAAGAGTCTAAATACTGCAAAGATATTTACCATTCAGGCTTATTTTGGGAGGGGGATGAGGAAAGGCCTGATAAGTTATGTACTTGACCGCACGTAGTTAAAAATATTATTTGGAATATAAACTTCCTTGTCTCAAGACCAGCTTTATGCACGAAGTCAAAATGCACAAAAAGCGGTTCTCCTCCTGGCCTCCATAAGTATACCTTAATGCTGCTGAATCCTGGAAATTATGCAGGGCATGCTTTTTAAATGTTGATTTTGACTTCTTGCCTGGGACCAAGTGTAAAGTCTTTCCAAGGAAATACTTAGAAGACTTGCAATGAAACCCAAAAGCTGCTGCCAAACCTTAGTTTTTAGAAAGGGAGTAGGGGGCAATCCAGCCTGTTAAAAACTTCCAGTTGTTTGTAATTAAATCCACTTCTTCTGTGCACAATAAACATATACTTAGAAAAAGATCATTTTACATAATACTTATGTGGTTTACTTCTGCTCTTCAGCTGCTAAAAATCAAGCAGTAGGTTTGCTATTTTAGTCTGGGAAGGTTACTGAAAGCTGGGAAGCCAGGACCGATGCAGCTGTGCCACCGCAGTGGCACGTATCCATGTATCCAGTGGTGACACACAAATGGAGCCAGGGAATCCTTTTCTCATCATGAACCATCTTTCCCACTTCTAACTAGTTCAAGTTTGTTTTGGATTGGCAGGGATGGGAATGAAGAGGAGATAAAAATATCCCGTCCGCACGTCCCTCCTCGCCAGCGGCAGCAGCGCTCATGGCTTTGAGGGAAACTATGGGATTGCAGGAACTTCTCATCGCTGCTTTGAGGGCTGGCAGGAGGCAGGACCACCAAATCCTCACCACCCTGAGGTTGGTCTGCTACAGTTCATTCAAGATTGTTTCAAATCCGCTGCCATCGTTCATCTGGAGGATGGGATGGGAAGTGTAGGGTGGAAGCTCTTGCTGACAGCTGCTCTTCTTCCCAGCTGGCATTCAGGAGATGCCCCTGGGAATGAAGCAACTGCTAGGTCTGTCAGGAAGCCCAGCACAGCTAACACCTCACTAGGGAATAAAGCTGGAGTGAGATTTTGTATCCTCCTTTGCAGAGAAGGGATACCACCAGGCTGGGAAATGGGAGAGATTCATGATGTCTCTGCTGATGTCCTGGAGAAGGGAGGCAGCTCAGGCTCCTGAGCAGCCCATCTCTTATCTTTGTCAGTACTGCAGTCACCTCCAATTCTGTTGTTGTTGTTGGTTGATGTCAAAGATCAAATTCTGTTTATATATATATATGTTTGTTATGGCCACAAAAGTGCCATCCCAGCTTTCGGTGTAGGCACTTTGAGTTTGCCAAGCAAAGTGCCCAAAATATCTCTGCTGTTCAGTTAGTGAAGTTCCTCATAAAGCCAGGTCTTCTCCTTTGTCCTTTATATGCTGTTTGCTGCATGCACAGACATGTCTCTCCAGCCAGCAGGGTGGATGAGAGCAGAAGGCTGATCCCACCAAAGATGGACAAAAGCTTTAAGAGCCTTGTCTGGTGTGTGTGTCCTGCCTTAGACCTCTTGCAGGTGGCAGTGATAGCTGGAGAGGGGACAACCCAAGTGTGAGTTTATCCAAGAGGTAAATTTTGAATTTACCCTTGGCAAGGGAGGGAATTTTTTTCTAGGATGGCATGGAGAAATGGTCAGTTTTTACCAGGCAGGTTTCAGGAGCTGCTGGGTGCTGTGAAAGAAAAGACACAAGGAATGGAAAGAGCAGAGAGGAGCAGCTGAGAGGTATAATCTAATAAGTGACATAAGAAAAACCATGAAGCCTTGTAGAGCAGATTTGTTAGGATTTGAGATGAAAATCCCTGTTGCTTGCTGAGATTATCCCCCAGCATATGGCAGGGAATGTAAGAGAGATGTAGAATTAGCTGGTAATGATCTGGACACCTCTTGAAAACAGATGTTTGTAGTCCTGTATAACTGTGTGCTGTTTAATTCGCCTGAAATCTGGATTACTCAACAATGGGCCTGGCATGGTATTGGAATGCTTACTATCTTGATTTCCCACTAACCTCCCCCAGTACAGATAACATCTTTCTTAGGAATACTGCTGGACTAATTTTATGTGAGATTGGAATGGAAATTGGGGAAATGGCAATCACTGACATCAGAGACTGTCAACCAGGGGCCAGAGGGCAGTGGGGGAAGCTGGGGGCACCTCCCTGGGCAACCCATGACATCTCTGCACCATGGCACTGCCCTGCTGCTATTGCCTGAGCATGGGCTGTGTTTGTGGTTTCTTCAGAGGATGAGTTGTTGAGAGATTTCTATGGCTAATGATGCTGCAGTTCAGGGGGAGTTTGCTCAGACTCGATGCTGCTGCACAGGCAGCCCCTAATGCAAACCCTCCTGTTACACGTTTCCCATCAGGTAGTTTTGGTACCCCCTTACTCACCCTGACCTTGAGCTGGTGTCAATAAATACCTGACTCATCCTCTCTGTTGTTTAAGGCACTGAAGTTTCCATCTCAGGGATGTAGTTCCCCTGGTTTCTCTTTGGCATCTCTTACTTAAGCCTTACTTAAGCAATATATAATAATAATAAGCTCTATAATGCTCTTGCAATGCTTATATTTCTTTATGTTCAAAATAATGCTTCCTAAGGTCTCTTAATTTACTTATCTTAATTTGCATTATTGGAAGACATCCTCCTGGAGCTGGAAGCCTTTATTGTTCACAGGGGAAAAAAATTGTTAGCTGTCAGTTCAGTTCATCTATTTTCCACCCCTTCCTTCGTGTTAAACTTCCTCTTGGACTTAATCTTTTACAGTAAAAGCAAGACCTTAACCTCAACTTTTCTTTCTAAGTGAGATTCTTTTGACCTGTCGTCATCTTTGTTACAAGGCTTCACGTGCTGCAGTACAATAATATTTTTCTTGTGGTGCAATGAACTGCAGACACTGTTCCAGATGGGGTCATTTTTTCTCTAAATTAGCAACTGTCTTAATAGATATTTTCTGTGGCTTCCAAACTATGTGTGTTTAAGCTGTGCTGTTTCTGTCTTTTAAGACTATGGGATCTGTAATTGATTTTGAGATGGAGAGTTAGCAGTTCAGACCTATATTCTTTGTGTAGCTCATTGTCCATCCTGGCACATCTGTCCTGAGCCATCAACACACTCAAACATTCCCTCTGCTAGGCAGGATTTTTTTTTTTTAATGCAAAACCGAGAAGGACCATTCCACAATTTTTTTTCCACAATTTTTTTTCCACAATTTTTTTTCCACAATTTTTTTTCCACAATTTTTTTCCACAATTTTTTTCCACAATTTTTTTCCACAATTTTTTTCCACAATTTTTTTCCACAATTTTTTTCCACAATTTTTTTCCACAATTTTTTTCCACAATTTTTTTTCCACAAATTTTTTTTCCACAAATTTTTTTTCCACAATTTTTTCCACAATTTTTTTTCCACAATTTTTTTTCCACAAATTTTTTTTCCACAATTTTTTTCCACAGTATTTTCCCACAATTATTTTCCACAATTTGTTTTTCCACAATTTTATTTTCACATTTTTTCCCACCATTTTTTCCCACCATTTTTTCCCACCATTTTTTCCCACCATTTTTTCCCACCATTTTTTCCCACCATTTTTTCCCACCATTTTATTCCCACCATTTTATTCCCACCAATTTTTCCCACCATTTTTTTCCCACCATTTTTTTCCCACCATTTTTTTCCCACCATTTTTTTCCCACCATTTTTTTCCCACCATTTTATTTCCACCATTTTATTTCCACCATTTTATTTCCACCATTTTATTTCCACCATTTTATTTCCACCATTTTATTTCCACCATTTTTTTTCCCCAAATTTTTTTTCCCCAAATTTTTTTTCCCCAAATTTTTTTCCCCAAATTTTTTTTCCCCAAATTTTTTTTCCCCAAAGTTTTTTTCCCCAAATTTTTTTTCTCCAAATTTTTTTCCCCCAAATGTTTTTTTCCCCAATTTTTTTTTTCCAAATTTTTTTTTCCCAAATTTTTTTTTTCCCCAATTGTGTGTTCCCAATTTTTTGTTCGCCAACTTTTTTTTTTCCCAAATTTTTTTTTCCCAAATTTTTTTTTCCCAAATTTTTTTTTCCCAAATTTTTTTTTCCCAAATTTTTTTTTCCCAATTTCATTTTCCACAACTGTACAAAGTGAAAGGCCCTGAACCACCCCCAAGCCTTGCCCTGGAGCATCACCCTGTCTGTGCTTTCGAGGAGGGGCAGCGGTCGTGGTTCACACGCTCCATTCCCTGAATAGCCAGTGCAGGGGAACGTGCTCCAGCTCAAGAGTGGGGACAGAAAAAGGCACTGGGCAAGCCCTGATTGTGAGCAAGAACAGCCCTTTGTGTTTGTGCAGTCGGGGTTGAGCACGTTTTGTGTTGGAGCACAGAAGTGGCTCATCCTTCCACTGAGATGCCGTTGGAGCTATTGTGTTTGAGGAGAGAAAGTGGGATTTTTGTGTAGCTGAAGAGCTAAAGCTGTGCCTGCGGGCTGGGAGAGATCCCTGCCAACTTCCCCATGGGAACAGGGCTGGGAGGGCATGAATTTCTTACGTCTGTGGGGAGGGTTTGGTTCAGTGGAGCTCTCCCGGGAAGATGTCACAAGAAGAACGTGTGCCTTGGTCATTAGGAATTTGTCCATGCTGCATTTTTAGAAGAGATTTTTTATTTAATTTTTAGATTTATTCTCCACCTGCATCCTACTGGGCACGGGGAAAATCTTGCTTCTGTCACTTGGGGAGCAGCAGTTTTCCAGCGCTTCCCAAAATTCCCTCCAGGAAGGGATTATGTCACATCTGACCCAGATGCTTTTGGAAAACAAAGTGTCTCGGCACAGCGAGTTCTGGGAGGGACCCTCACACTCCGGAGCTGATCACAGCAGTGAGGGCAGTGTTTGGGGGAAGAGGCCTTTTCCTTGGCTTAACTCAAGGGACAGCCAAACGCTGGTTTTAATTAGTAAGGGAGAGCCAGTGCTGGCTGGCCCTATTTCCAAGCTGGACCTTTATATTTCTCAAGTGGGAGTGGTGTCCTTGGACCTCTAAAACCACCAGTGTATTTTCTCCGCCTGTCCTTTGATTAAGGATTTGTTTGTTGACACTTCAGTGGGTTGTGGCTCTGGTGACAGAAGCACTTGTGTCAACCAAGACAGAGCTGCTCACTGTTGGTAGTTCCTGGCTTTGTCTCTGCTTCCTAGATGTGGTCAGATTGAGGTTCTAATGATCTTCTAAGTTACAAGCAGGAATAATTCTCAGTAGAGAGGTTAATTAAGTGGATTTTTGTGTTTCTCCATCCCCCCTGTGTGTATCTTTGGACCAAACAGATGAACAATGGCAATGCTATACAGATCTCTGTAAGCTAACTTTAATAGCTTGCCTGCAAAAAGCAGATGTGTAGGATGAAACAGAAGGGTCCTACTTGTCCAATAAATATTTAAAAATTTAGTTCTGGACATATTTTCCATTGAAAAGTTATCTTAAAATAACTGACTGAACCTACCCGTGATAGTGTTTCCAGTGAACTAAATGTGGTGTAAAGTTCAGATTTACGTGTCTTTTTATAGCTCAGAGGGTTTCATCTTAAAGGGTTTTAATAGACGCCAAATGTTCTCAATATCTGTCAAGGTCAATTATAGATGAGGTTATTTTTTTTCTATTTTTGCATGGAGCAGGAAACACGAAGCATCTTATTGGAATGGTTCCTGGAAGGTTTGAACTTTGCAGATGTATGAGGTTTTCGTATGTCTCGGTAAAACGCTAAAGCTGAAGCTCAGCAAATTACTCTGCTGGCTGTTAACAGGAGATTCCAGCTATGCTGGTTCAGTAGGATAAGATAGGAGATGGCAAGATTTCCAGCCCTGCCGAAGGGAGAGCCCTCGGTGGGTAACTGATCCCGGGAGCAGGCTGGCTGTCCGTCTGCTGCCCTCTCAGGTCCTGCTGAGCCATCGCGAGGGCTTCACCGAGCCAGAACTGAAGGGTAAAATGTGCTGCTCTGGTTTCCAGCTATAAACACAAAGATCAACATCATGTCACAGCTAGAAGAGCTATTAAAGTTGGACTGTAGGCACTGTCTTTTATTACTTAGTTTTTAAAGCATAATTATCACAGAACGGGAGAGAGGATTCATTCATTTGCAGATAAAGCACTGAGCTACTTTGTGCTCTATTCTTTGTTTTCTTATATTTTTTTTACAAATGTGAATTTTAGGGCATCTTTCTTTGATTGCTTTCCCTTTATTAACTTTGTCCCTGCCATTTTACACTTGGAGTTGGTTTTTGACATATAAGCAGTACTTCTTACATGAATATATTTTTATAAGACTGATACTGTAGTTTTCCCTTGCCTTTGTCAGAACAGTCCATATACTCTTGGATGTTTTGTCTAGCACACCTGCTTTACCATATTTCTGCTTTCTCAAATTTAAAGTCAGGCTTTTTCTGAAACACTGTCAAGGACATTTTAAAACATTAAACTCTTAAGGACACAGACAACTGTTGAATTAAATGATGGGGAAATACAGTGCTGCAGAAATATTAAAAAACGTGAAAGTTCTTTTCAGCCTTCACTCTCTACCTTTACTCTTTCTCTGTTAAACTGCCAGTATTAATCAAAGTTAAATGTAAAATTCTCAGTTCATCCCAATTTTTTTTTTGAGAAAACTGTATAACTACTGCAATGAAAAATATTGAGCATACCACTCAAAATTGAGAAAGAACAAAATACGGAAGCCCTATAATAAAAAAAAGGCTGTTATCAAATTCAGCGTTGCACAGGCAGAACTTCTGAACAGTTTTCTCAGGCTGCCAAGTTGTAATTTCACTTAAAATACCATTTTTCCTCCATCCTGTTTGACAGTGGAGCAGGAAAAAATTGAGGGGCTAGTTACAAGAGTTCAGAAAAAGCTGAAACATTACCATAACTCACAGAGAACATACTGTCCATGACCACCACTGGAGGTAATGTGTGCTTGGGGTAGAATCTGAAGAAAACAATCACCAACATGGGTGAATCTTGGACCTGGCACTGAGCATCCCAAGCTGCACATCTGCATCCTGCAGGACCTGGCTCCTGGAAGAAGGAAGGATGCAGTGGAGCAGGTGGAATGTGGGCTTATTTGTGAGGGCCCAGAAGCTTTTGCAGGGAGGATGCTATTAAAGACCAGGGTAAACAGTGCAAAACAGCCTCACCAACCTGCCCATAAGGGACCACAGCAGCCTGTGTATCTCTTCTGAGAGAAATAGGTGCTTACATCTTCATCTCTGATTTATTGGGTTTTTTTTAGTTCCATGAACTTTTCTCACAGTTTTTAATTTTACCTAGAGCAAGGAAATTATACTGAAAAAAAAAATGAATTCTGGATGAAGCTGTTTTCTTGCTGTCCTTCCACTTTATCACTTTGTGCAAATATTTGAAGAGATAACTAGGTGCTAACCTTGGATGTTTAATGTTAGGACTAACTTCTGCTCATTGTTTACCAAAACAAGGCCACTGTGTAACAGCAATAGTGTAAGTCAGTGTCAACATGGGGCGCTGATATTTTAAGAGAAGACTTGAATTCATAATAAAGCGAAGTAGAGGTTTTTAGGGTGAGTTAAATTTACTGCAGCAGCGCCCTCAAGTGCTGCGACCCTTCACTGGCCCGATGGTGTCCGTCCCACGGGGCACTGGGGTTTGTGTGCTGGGGCTTGATTATTTAGCATGTGCAGCCCAGTAAGAGCATGTAAGTTATTCTGGTGTAATATTGAGTGCTCACACAAATCTGTGAGACTATTGAAATTAGTACCAGTGTGCGGGGGAAGTGTGCTGGTTTGGGAGTTTCTTTTTTAATTGCTCTGTGGTAAGAAAGGTGTTCTCGGGACCGGTTTGGTTGGAAGTGATGGTAGAAGGAGACCTGAGCAGAGGAGCTTTTTCTTCAAACAGGTCAGCCATGGGCCAGGTCCTGCAGGATGCTGATCTGTACTTTGGGATGCTTGGTGCCAGCAGAGCCCAGTGCCTGGCTTTATAAACTGCTCTGCAGGTCCCACAGCCCTTTCTTAGTTTAGGCTGTGGAGATAACGGAGCAGAATCTTCTGTGCTGTGGCTCAGTACCTTAACTTAGAATTTGTCTGGATTTAGGCATAGTACCCACTCTCATTTGGTGCTGAGATAGTCGTGTCTGGTGGGCTGTGGACTTTAACCAGCACCCACTATTTGTAGTGGTATAAACTGTATGGACAGAACTGTGCTCTGCTAGAGGTGTTACACATCCTAAACACCGGCATCGTTACGGTTGTGCAAGGACCCCATAGCCCCTGGACTCGCTGGACTGTGGTTTTGCCAGCAGAATTCCAGCTCTCCTTGAGGCAGCTGCTGGAGGGAGCCCTGCTTGTGCTCACTCTTCAACTTCTGAGCAATAAAGCCACAGTGGCTTCCAGAATTGCAGCATCTCTTTTCGCTGTCTGACAGAGCTGTCTGCGTGATTTCCTCCCTTTTCCAGAATTCCCTTATGTTTTGCTCTCCACCTCTTGTCTCCCAGCACGTTATAATCAAAGTAGGTCAAGTCATCTTTGTTCAAAAGCAGAGCTGCCGAGTGATACTGCTGTGTCTGGAGAAGAAAAATTCAGCCCAAGGGAATGATTCCATGAGGTTAATGCAATCATAGCACCTCATAATTACCTGTATCCACAAAATGAACATTTGAGGCATTGCTGAGAGCAGAATGCATCATTACAACATTCTCTGTGTAAAAATAATGCTCTCTCCTCCTAATTCTTGAGTATTTTTGTAAAGATACTTCAAGGTCTTTATTTAATATTCCTTGCATATGCTATTCAAATGTATGTTCTGTAGTGTCCTTTTGTGTGGGTTTCTCTGGATCCAGGGGGAATAGCAATTGCAATAGTGATAGCAATCTGTGGAATGAGGAATTGCAACATTTGGGCCATACCCACGCTTTATATTTGAGTCTTGAATGAGTATTTCTAGAATAAAACAGGAAGAAAGTAAGAGGTCAGGGGAAAGAGAATTTAGAAATCATTCAATTGTTTGAATTATGAGAAAAATAGAATAGTGACACATCTTTGAAAAACCAAATGTAAAGGTCAGCGGCCTTATGGAGATTCAGTAGCCCAGGGCTTTTTTTGGCCACTTAAACAAGGAAGTTCTAAAGCCTTTGGCCCAAGTGCTGCTCAAGTGTGCATGTGGAGTTTCACACAACTCCTTCCTTAGGTGACCTCGGGCTGGTTTTGGTGTGCACAAAGGAAAAAGGATTGCTTTTCTTTTGGTGGAAGTTTTACCACTCTGGAGCAGTGCTGTGAAGAGTTGGTTACTGGATTCAATCCCAATTACAGCTGCCTTAGTGCTCCCTGGGACAGGCTGGAGGAAGATGCTCCTAATTACTAAAGCTCTCTCCAGGTGAGATATCCAGAAGGTTCCTTAGGTATTTTGGACCAAAACACAAGGACAGTGTGTGAAATACTGTGTGTTAGATGTCTGTAGGCAGGCACAAAAGAGGGTGAGCTCTTGGGGAAGTTGTTGTCTCTTAATTGTGTTTTTCTCCAGGATAATTTATTTTTTTAATGTAGAGGACTTACCTACATATACAATTTTATTTGTTTTATTACATTCTAATACATTTAAGGAGTAAGATGACTCCATTGCAGAAGGAATTATCACAGAATAAATAAGAGCCCATACAAAGCCAGGTTTTTGCTGCTATCACACCCAGTTTGTTCCATGGGGACTGTCCTGCTTGTCTCTGTACCCTGCACAGCTCTGGGATTGTTCTCCCTGGATGTCCCCCTGGCACTTCAATTCTGAGATGTATTAAATGCACCACTGTGGTCTTAGTTTCTTATAACTTGAATCCCTTAATCCTGCCATGTAATCCTACATGACCACAGCTAGAGATGCTGGATTTCTAGTCTTTTCCTGAAGGTGAAATGTCCAATCACACGTTACCAGGGGATGCTGGAATGTGACATCTGGAAGCAGAAAGGGGCACTCCTGAGTCAGGAGCTTTGCCAGAAGTGTGGAAATGTTTCAGGGCAGAAACGGTCTCCAAGAACATCTTCCAGGTTGGATGCATGTCACTGGGAACTGGAGTGTGTTTTCACAAGAGACACATGGCTCAGTTTTCCTCCTTCCTTGGCTTCTGCCAGGCTGGAGCTGGATATCTGCAGAGGACACCAAAAAGACATCACACCCTGTATTACAGTGTTGCAGGGACAACTTGCATTGTTTCTGTGTTCTCTTTACATCTGCTCTACCATCACCCTCCAAAAAGGAGGGGGGAAAAAAACCCCTAAAAACAGAATAGGAGGGAAAAAAAAGAAAAAAAGAGAAGTGGCATTACCTGGCAAAGCTTCAAGGGGAACATGACCAGGGAGATTGTTTTTGCTAACAGAAGAGGGGGCCAAAGCTGCAAGGACTGAGGGTGGGTTTCAAGTTAAGAAAAGAAGAAGGTGACAATGGGAAGAAGTCAGGGAAGTGAAGGAGCAGAGTAAAGAACTCTGGGTGCACAGGAGAAGCCTCTCCCAAGCAGGGTGTGACTGGGCAGCCCACCCAGGGGAGCTGGGGCTGTGCCTGCCCAGCTCAGGGTACGGCTCCCACTGTCCTCTGGCTACAGTTTTGACATCTGCAATGGGTTATTGTTTGGGGGAAAAGAAGTTAGTTGAGCTATACTTGCCTTAATGATAATCATAATAATATTGATTTATGTAATGTTACTGCACAGGCATTTATTCATAGTTTAGTGAAGTTGTACTTTTTTTGTCTCTGTCTTGCAACTGCTTTTGAAACCCAGGGTGTAATGCTTCCATGGCAAATGCAGGTTTTTTGGAGAGATTTCCACTTTCTGCCTGGTTAGAAAGTACCCCCAGCCCTTGGGCTGAAACTCTCTCTCTGGTCAGAAAAATATTTTGCAGCAGGACAGGTTTCTTATGGCAGGTTTGTCCAGGGATGCTCACACCTTCCAGTGTCTCTGAATACTTGGCTGTCACCCTGCAGCAACTTGGTGACAGCTGAAAGGGAGGATAATCTGGATTTCTTGCAAACATAGAGGCTGATAGCAATGTGGCAGCAAAGTTTCCATTTCCCTGCTTAAAGCATCTGCTCCCAGAAAGGCATTTGCAGAACCACTGCTGCATTCTCCTATTAATGACTTTAAGGATCATGATTTTTAGTGCTTTTTGCTTCTAGGCTTTTTTGCTTCTGGAAGCAGCCTGCAAATGGCACTTGATTGCTAATGTCACATCATGGGAGGTGGTTAGTCTGAACCTCTGCCTGTAGCAGGCATCTAAAAGCTAATGGAAATTGGTAGAAATCTGTGGATTATAATGAAAAAATTATAATGCATACAAGGAGCACATCTCCAAGAAGTCTGACCAGCCTGCTGCATGTCTGGTTTGGTGATATGTAAAATTTTGGAAAGGCAACAGTACACATAGACACTTTTTGTTCCTGTATAAACAGAGCAATGTGAGTGCATACGTGGTCGAGCTGTGGAGGGAAAATAGAGCCTGAAAACTCCTGTACAGACAGGACATGAGGTGACGTGACTTCCCACTAAAAAACCAAAAATCAAGAAAAGTATCAGAAAAGCAACTGAAATGGGGCTATTAGGAGGAATAAATGTAGGTAATGATGTTGCCAACCGTTACAATAATTTTTTTCTCTGGGTCCCACCATGGTTATTGCTTTTCTTCCCTCAGCTACAATCCATGGAGCACTGGCACTGAACTTCTGCTGTCAGTCCAAACAAACCACATTTTCTAGCTCTTAAGAGTTCTGAGAAACATTTCAAGTGTACCCAAAAGACTCATAACTGGAAGGTGTATTTTCTTTTAAAGTCTTTGGGAGGGTTTGACCCCTTATTTTTAAGTGGCTGGGATTTGCACATTTGTGATAAGTTGCACTAAAATGCTGTTGTGTGGAGGTGTTTGTTGCCATCGCTCGGGGACGTGTGAGTTGTACTCCTCCTTCTGAACTGGGATTCTTTGTTTCGGCAACGAGAGGAAAATGAGGAAACCTGTGATTCCAAGAGAGGAAATTTTAAAACACACAAGACCGTTGATATGAGATGGGAGGTGGCATTAATGTGGCACCTGGGTCTTCTAAGTGGGGAGGAGTGGCTTCCACTGAGCTGGGTGCTGGGCCGTGCCCTTGGGACTCGGTTTAGTCACGCGGCTCCTTCTGCTGCACGTGCAGTTTGTGAGTCCTGTGCATGTGCCAGGGCAAGTTTCTGACACCAAATTCAGAAGGTACTAGGAACAGTGAAGGAATAAATCCCACATTGTTACAATCTCCTGGATGGATAGTTGTTGCAGATCACACTGTGTGTTGATGCCTTTGCAAGCTGTGGTGCCACTTCTAGACCAACTTGGAGAGCTGACTCCAGCATTGCCCTCCAGCCCCTCTCCACACCCACCCCAAGAGCCAGAGTTGTCTGGAGTCAATCCAGGATCTATTTCCAGCATAATTTCTGGAGCCAGCTCTAAAGCCATGTCTAGAGTAATTTCCAATTCTGAGGTAATTTCTAGAGCAAACCTCAGACCTGCCCCTGGGGGTCAGGGTCTGCACTCGCTCCCAGCTCTCCTCTAGTGTGAGTTAATGTGTTGATCCCACATGGAGCCAAGCTGGAGCTGCCCCTGGAGCCCCTGGTGAGGTCCTGCCCTGTGCTGGGGCTGCTGCCAGCCCCGACCACCTCTGCTTTCCCCGCTGCCTGCTCACGGTACATTTGTCAGGAGGGCACGGAGGGCACGGGGCAGCCTGCATGGCTTACTGTGGTTTTTTTCTTTTTCATGTTTTTTTTCCCGTCACTCATCCCGCTCTTCCCTGGAAGCAGCAGTCATTTCAATGTGCGCTTTGTGGAAGCAGGGCTGTCTGAGCCCTTTAAGCGGGAGATGAGCTCAGGTAGAAGGAACGCAGAGAGCTCCTTTCATCAGCCAGGGCCCCGCCGGCGGCTGCGGGGCATGTCCGGCCAGTTATAAATGGATCATGTGTTGCTATTTTTAGCCGGGAGAGGATTGTAAATATAAAAGGGTATAAAGTGCAAAACTTAGCAACAGTGGCGTTTGTTTGCTTTTTCTTTTTTCTTTTTTTTTTTTTTTCCCTTTTTTTTTTTTTTTTCCTTCCCCTCCCCGTTGGCAGGAATGTGTTTGGAGAGGAATAAAGTCAGAGCAGGAGCCTTGCTGGGTGATCGCCCGTGGACTTTGCACTGCGTGCAGCTCCTATAGACCGAGATACATAGATCTGTATCTCTGTATGGAGCAGGGGTAGCCGGTGCTGTTTAGAGAGGTCCAAAAGCGCAGCCTGGAATGCGCTGGGAGCGCCGGAGGGGGAAGCGGCGGGAGCGGGGCCGCGGCGGGGGGACCCGGGGCGGGCTGGGGGGGGAGCGGAGCCCTGCCGGCATCGGGGACAGAGTTCAGCGAATGGAAAACACTGACACGGGTAAAAATAGTAACAGCGGGGTTAAAAATAGCATCTGGTGAAATAAACGTGCAGCAACTCCTGAAAACCCTCCTGGGAACTTCTCCCTCCCCGACCCGCCCGCGCCCCGCTGTGCTCCAACCAGGAACCCCAAAACAAACCCCCTCCGCACATTGAAAACATTAAAGCAGACCCTGCACTCCGCACAGGACGAGCTTTGGGGACTTATTTTTTTGACGTTTTTATGGAATTTTTGTGTGTGTGTGTGTGTTATTTTGTTTGCTGAAACTTTGCGCCAGAGAAAGGGGGGAACAAATTCTTCTTTTGCTGAGTCTCTCGTGTGATCCTGGGACAGACACGTTGGAAGGTCCTTGGGGTTGTTTCTCACTTTTTTTCCGTCCTTTCACCTTTTTGGCGTGTGGGTGGGTTTTTCCCTTTTTTTTTTCTTTTTGGTTTTTTTTGTTTGTTTGGTTGATTGGTTTGGTTTGATTTTTTTCTGGTGGTGTTCTTGCTTTGGTTTTTAAGACCCTCTTGTCGCTTCTAGGAGTGCAGCCTTCAGTCTTGTCGCCTTGCCCTGGCAGCAGCAAAGCCCCGGGGCAGGCGGAGGGAGAACCCCCTGCCCGGGCAGAGCCGGTGCCGGGGTGGGGGGATGTCTCAGGGAGCTCCCCACACATCACAAGATGGTTTGTGGATTTTCTCCAGGGGCCAGCAGGGTGGCAAAGGAAAGGAACAGCAAACGGGCGACAGGAAAGGATGGAGAGACCTTGGGGAGCTTGTTCTGTGGAGCAAAAGGTTGGCTGGTCCCTTCTCTGGTGGGGCTGAAGGTGTTGAGGGCTTGAGGATGGGAGGGGGTCAAGGAGGAACAGGGGCTGCCGGGGTGGGCAAGGGAGATGCTCAGGAGGGCTGGTAGAAATCTCCTTAGAGATCTTTTTGCAGCTCTGGCCATAAATGTGGCTGTTTTGGCTGGACCAGGTAACTGAGGCAGAAACAATTGTTGTGACAGACCTGCAGACCTGGTTCCTGAAGCTGCCCCGCCACAGGACAGGGACAAACTGGAGGCCCTGCAGTTCAGAAGCAATTATGTTTTTAATCAGGTTTTTTTTTTTTTCTATTCCAACCAAGCAGCTGAAACTCTCCACCTGGCTCTTTATTGCCCAGGCTGAAGGGGCTGGGTGTTCCAGGGGTGCATTTTTTACACCTCCTCTCTAGTAATAGGATAGAGGAGATGCCCTGGCAGGGCTGCACCAGTACAGCCCCTGTGCACAACAACCTACCCTGCCCGTGGGACTCTGTGTCTCTGTGCTCCTCAGCTCATAAACAGGGAAACCAGACGTGATAAATGAGATTACACGAGTTTCTGTATCGAGACGTTACTGGTGCATCTGGAAGTCACTGGTTCTCAAAGGCAGGTTGATGTCTCCCCGTTTTTCCAGGTCTGATCCTGGCTTCCAAGGTGGTGCCAGCCCTGGAGGTGAAGGGGAGGGCATTTATCTGGCAAAGTGAGAAAGGAGGAGAATGTCCTTAATTGTATTTAGCAAGCTAAGCCCTGAGCGTTTAATTACTTTTTTTTTTTTTTAAGGATTGGACATTCCACAGCTTGTTTCTCGAGATCATTTTAGATTAGTTTTGATGTTTAAATATATTTCCTATGAAGCCTGTCTAAATCCTTTAACCAGTATATTTTTGAAAGCACAACTGTGCTTTCATTTGATAGACTATCTAAAAAAAACCTTTTTGTATTTGAGCAAAGCTGTTTTGGTTTTAAATTAGGTTGTTCAAATCTTTCTAATTTGATCATTTCAAATTTGATTCAGCTCATAAAAATGATGCAGAAATTCCTGTTATGAATCTGAACTGAACATTCATTTTCTTATCAAAATATTATTATCAAAAAATATTACTCATTCTTTTTGGCATAGTAAACAAAGAAACATGTGGATGTGTTAATTTATTCCAGACCCAGCAAGGAGGGATAGTTTATATAAGTAAAATAAATAATTCTCGACTATTTAATAATTGGATCACTTTAACAATAGTTGACTAATAGTCAGATGTCTGAAATACATCTTGCCCATTTCTATTCTTTAGGGAATTTAACACTTAAAGAGTGTTTTTTTCCAGGAATTGTCGTTTTTAAATTCTTACCTTTTTACATACTTAATAATTGCTGTCTTCCATAATTTATGAAGTCAGAACTAGGAGAAAAAAAGCTCAAATGTAGTTGAAATTAATCCCTTGGGAGTCTGCAAAGAAATTAAACTGAGATGGCAAATTTTGTGAAGGAGTTTAAGATGAGTGAACACAAGACAGAGTTATTTTACGAATGGATTGTTTTACTGCTTGCATAGGTAAAAAAAGATTTTGATCATCAGAAAGAGTGATGCACTGATTTGTCATTTATTGGTTTTGATTGTGTCAGTGGATTGTTGAATTAAATATGTCTAATTCCAAATTGCAGTGGTGACAGAGGAGCAAAAGTAAAACAAGTGAAAAATGTTTCTCACTGCTGTGGTAAAAATGTGCCAACCTGTAGCATGTGAGATTGCTGAAGTTGTACGTGTGGCTCTGCTAACTTGTTAGTTGTTAAATTGTCAGCATTGCCTTTTGAGCTGTTTTGCTCCTGTTTGTCACTGCTTTAACATTTTGTTATGTTTTCCCAGCTTTGACAACACAGCTGACGTGTCTCCTCACGTTGGTAATTGATAACAGTTAGCTGAGATTGACTCCTGGATTATGTTGGTTTAGATAACAGAATTCCACAGTTGTATTTTTTTTTCATTTGCCTGAGCTTTAAAGAAATCAATCCTGTGATTGTTATTTGTAACTAATAAAATTTAAACCCCTCTTGCCAATGGTATGATGGTGAGGATATTGTTCATAGAGTGCAAACGTACACAATAAGTACTTAAATGCTTATGAGTATTTTTACTACCCTCTAAAATAATAATTTTAAAAAAATAAGTATCAGAATGTAGAGTGCATTTATTTGAAAGGGATAACTTAGGTTATTAAAATGTCAGATAAACTGTGTTTTATAGAGAATATATTAGGTTTGAGAACAAGTGAAAAATTAGTAATTTTTTGACAGTGTAAAGAGAATATCTCTGGAAAGTCACAGCTGAGGTCTTGCAGTCTTTGTTTGTTCAGAATGATTTTTACAGAACTAGACTTTTTGGATGCATGGTAGGGAATTCAATACTGTTCTCTAGAATTTAACAGAATAATAACATTTGCTAGGAAAAAAACAAAGACAGGATTTGCAAAGCCAGAAATCTCTAAAAAGAAGAGTTAACTAAGAGGTTACCATTTTTCCTGGTAGATTTTTCCTATTGCATGTTATCACAGTAAGGGCATAAAGGAGGGGAGTTGAATCAACCTTTTTGATACTTGCATTTTTCCTTGGAACCTGCCTCTCCTCCTCTTATACTGAATGCATTTAGTTTGAGATGGCATAAATAAAATCTGTTAATTTAAATTACTGGATAATATGTTTCTTCCTCGTTTGTATACAGGTGAATAAAATGGGTAGAGTTAGTGTTTTTGAGAATTTCTGTGTAGTTTTTTTAATTGGAGTTGGTCTGATTTTTCATGTAAATAGCATTACATTGTTATCAGGTTAGTATACTAAATTTTATTAGCATTACTGCAGACTCCATGCTAAAATGCATGGAAACACATGAAAGTGCTTTACATGTGTTTGAAGATTATTCTGTACCTTTATACTGTCTCAGTGCTAAGAAGTCAGTTTTGTCCTAAATGTGAACTGTAACCACAGTGTTAAACATGCAATTGCAATATCTAAATTTAAAGGAAAAGCAGGGAATTTGATGGCAGCAACCATGATTAGAAATTTAGATATCTTAAATGATGGGAAAAAGTAATACCAAATAATTTGTTTTTTAGCTCTGTAAAATTCCTAAATCTGATGAAAATAAATTTTTAGCGTTTTTTTCTAGATACTAAAAAATGAACACAAGGAAAACTAATATTCAGAGAAGCTATAGCATAGGATTTCTAAATAAAAGCAGGAATGCAGTTAGTGAGATACTAATTAGGACATTTGTTATTGAGCCTTAGTTGTTTGTTTTTTTTTCCCCAGGGAAAGTTAGTTAATTAAAACAATGAACATGCTGAGGGTCTTTGAGAGAACAGGAACCCAACTCACTCTTGACACAATTCAAATAGTAAACCCCACCAAACAGTGTCTCAAAGCAGAAGATTCCCAGCTCGAAGGAGCAGCCTCTGCCAGAGCCTGCAGGAGATCTGCTCTTTCCCAGCTCCTGCACTTCTCCTTCCTGTGTCCGACAGCAGGAGCAGACACTTAAATTGCTTCCTATTCCAGGGGAGCCCAGGAACATCAGGAGGCCCCGCTGGATGGGGAAGTCTGTGACTAGTTTAGTGATGATTTTGATTATCTATAACTATTTGGCAGTAATGGACCGGCTGAGCTCTAGTCCCTTTTTATTTATTTGAGTGTATTTTTAATCCTGTTTTCTTGAGCGAGAGATGTAGGGAAAAGGAAGCTTGGCAAAAAACCTCAGAGTATTGACTTGCTGTTTGCATATTTGGGAAGGATTCCCTTTGAAATATTTCTAAGGCTTTAGAAAACTGGAAAGGGAAAAAGAAACTTTTTACAGTAAAACCACTGATGTAATTAACATTTCTCAGAGTGATGCAACGCTTTCAGTTACCTAAATAGATGCTTCCATGCTAATAACAAAACCAAGGGAGATGACCAACCTATAATTTTGATTTCTTCTGTTGCACTGTGCTGGTTCTGTTGCTGTACTGAGGCGCTTAGTTTTAATTGCTGAAGTCTTTACTATTGCTTGGCTCTGCAGCTTAACCCCTGCTGGTGGGTCTCCTTCACATGAGTGCCCCTGGGGCAGGTCTGAAACCTGCAGAATATAAAACGTGTGTCAGGAAGCTCAAAAAGTCATGTGTGATTGATTTGCTTGATTTTAACGACCTTAGGGGGGGGAAAATAGTAGTCATGGTTATGTAGTGATTAATAGTGCTTACCCTGGATTTCTTATTTTTTATTTCCCCTCTGCAAATCCCTTGCAGTCAGAGGAGGCAGGTATTCATCACATACTGCTGGTTTCTTAAAAAATCACCTCTCCAAGGTCTCTCCCTTAGGCAGCACAGAGCTGCCAAAGCAGACTCCTGCCGAGTATCAAAGGGCATCCCCTGCAAGGAAACGAGGCTTCTCCCAGCAGTTTTGACAGAGCAGCTGTCTGGCATAACCAGAGCTGCAGCTGGATAGTCCCAGCCCTGCTCATCCTGCTTTTTTTGTGAGGAGTTTATAAATACACACTGCTGCTCGTGCAGTTACCCAGGGTCAGGATTCTGTGAGCAGAGAGGAGGGTTGATGCAGTCCAAAGGACTAAAAGCGACGTGCGTTACCAGACCCGCGGAAGGACCATTCCCAGCTGCTGGTGTGGCCGTGGACGCTCCACCACGGTCACTGGCACTGCTTTCTCTGTGATTTCTGTACTTTCAAAACAATGGAATATTCTTAAAAAAACACTGACAGCTGTCCCCACCAGTTCAGGACCCCCTGCTCTCCCACAGTCCGAGGGAGACGTCTGCTCATCCTACAAACACTCTCAGGATCTCATGGATCACTCATGAGCATTAAAACTTGGCCCAACAGGGTCCCCTGACCTGATGCAGGGGTTTTGAGCAGAGGTCCTGAACCCGACAGGCTCCAGGGAGCCTCCAAAGGGAATACAGCCCAAACCCAGAGGAGGACGCAGATGCTCAGATCTCATTGTCAGCCTTGCTTTGGGCACAGAAATGTTGAGTGTACAGACACAGCTTTAGATGAAAGGATTGGAAAAGCATAGTAGTTTTATTGTAACAGGTTTGGTCGGGCTGGCAAGTGAGCCCAGCACAGAAGTAATGTGGCTGCAGGCTTCTTGCAAAGCAGTATCACCCCAGACCACTCAGGGAGCACCCGAACTCCGTGCTGAGCCCAGCCCAAGGCAGGGTCTGTACGGCTCCGGCTCTGCTCCTGCTCGTGCCCGGGGAGCTGGTGCAGCAGCAGCAGGTCAACTTTCCCATATATGGGAAAATCCTGCTCTAATTTTTAAAGCTGTGTGTTGTAGCAGTGCTGAATATGGGAATTTTATAAGCAAAGCTGAATGCTTGTTATGTTCATTTGGATGCCAGCATCTGGCGTGCTGTCGTTGCGGTTGCCATCGTGTGCTCACAGCCTTTCTGGAGGCAGGTTCCCAGCGTTTTCCTACCTATTTAGGATTTTCTTAATAGCAGTGTGAACCAGGGATGCAGCACAGGGCGTGATGCTGAGATGCTCCAGAAAAGCAAATGACCAGAGGACCTCTTACAGGGATGTTTTGCAAGGGTAGTTTTGTGAGGTAGCAGGAGAGGATAAGGGTGAGCGTGGCAGCAGTAAATGTGCTGGTTCAGAGGCATTATTTGTTAATACATATTATTTTGGTTTTATTTGGATTTACATTGAGCTCATCCCTTTACTAATCTGAGTGCTTTACTCTTCTCCAAGCTGTTGCTGGCTGCCCATACAGTGAGTAGACAAGCAGCCTGTCATTTCTGTAATTCTCGTAATCTAATTACTGCCTGCCAGAGCAGCGAGGAACTTCTGCTAAAACCCCGTGATGTACTTACTGCCTTGATGCAGATGTCTGATCTGGAGTAAGGATCAGCCAAAAAATGCCCTCAGGGCTCCTGGGTGTATCAGGAGGCTGAGGTGCCTCTGGGACTGTGACCAGGGTTGAATTTTTCTCTTGGTTGTAGTTCACCTGTGTTTGTGTGTGTGAGACTCTTAACTGCAACAATTGGAAGACTGAGGAAAATAGGAAGGAAACCTGTCTACCTCTGGGACAAGGTAGCTGCTTTATGTGTGAGCAAGGCTCCTGCCCTGGCAGCCCAGGATAGGACAGGCAGAGCTTCCCTCCAGGCACTGCTTAGAGTTTTGGGTGCTCTAAATCCACTAATTTGGGGTTTTTTGTTTGTTTGCTTTTAAGGAAAAAATAGAATATTAATTGTTATTTGTAAAGGGTTTGATTCTCACTACCGAACAGCCCAAGTAAAGTTAATTGATACAGTAGTTACTTTGCTTAAAATACAGAGTGAAGTTTGCTGCCATTGCTCTTCTGACCACTATTTTTAAGCTGACAAATGTTCAGAAGTGCCCGGTGGTGCTGTTTGTGGCTCCCCTGGTGCTCATCCATTGATTTGGGGTGGCAATGAGGACTTTCCTTTGATGCCAGCCTGACTAGTGCAGCACCAAAAGCACCAGCACGAGCAGGATGCAAATCTGGAAACTTTTGTATGAACTTGTTTAAAACCAGCCATTTTGCAGCGGTCCCAGAAACCCGAAACGAACCCACCCTGGCCGTTCTTCTGCGTGCTGGTGATTCCCACCACGTGCCCTGGTTTAGGAGCAGGACCTGTGAGAATGTGCCATTTTCTCAGGAGCTGGAGAGGAAAACATTGCAGGTACTCGCTGGCTGGAAGAGAGGGATGCAGCAAGCAGCAGCTAGTTGCAAAATAGCCGCTTTAAAGCAGAAGCTGCCTCGCTCTGCCAAAGCTGAAGGGCCAGCCCCAGAATGGAATGCTTATAAAAATAAGATGGTAACCATGCAGCAGAGAAGGAGAGAGACCAGGAAGTTTCAGTGTTACGTACAACATGATACTCTGCTTGGAAAAATATTGTCACAATTATGGAGATACGGGCACGGATCCATAGTTGAAAGGCATAACCCGGTACCTATCATTAGGGTGATTTCAATTTCTCGTTGCCAATTTTGTCTGTGGAAGAAACTCTTTTTGGCTTGGAAATTCTCATGTGAAGCGTTGAGCCAAGGGAGATGTGTCTAGGGAAAAGTTTGAAGTAATTGGTTGAGGCTGGTTTTGAATTATAGAAGGGGGAAAATTTGTCTTATACCATTTCAAAAGATAGCAGTATGTAGATTTATTTAAAAATTTGCAGGATGATGGATTTATTTTAGTTTAACCAGGTTGATATTTATGTGATGGTTTGGATTTTCAACAAAGTGAAAGAAAGTGCTTCTTTCATGCAACCTGATGGTGAAATAAAAACAAGACAGCGACCTTTGAAAACATGAATGTTGCAGCTTCTCAGTCATCCTGAATAACAGTGGGATATCTTGATTTTCAGTACTTGAGAAATCTTGCAATCTGTACAAAGAAGGTTCTTCTTTTTTTCTTTTTTTTTTTTCTTTTTTTAACAGTGAAACCTGATTTCTGTCATCTTGTTTTAAAAGACTGGCTATTCCTTGAGCTCTAATTACATCCAGATAGAGAAGTTTCTACTGGGACAGGGGCTGGAGAGATGCAAGAACTAATGTAAACTCTCTGACTTCATCCTCCTTCAGGGATGCTTCCAAGAAGCCAATGAGGGGCACCAGAGAAGGGACAAACCTGGTCAGAGCAGAAGTGCTGGATTTACACTTCTATTTGTGCTGTCAGCTGGGAAGATGCTAAATTCTAGCACTCCTCCAGGTTCAAAAATTATTTAAGAACATGTTAGAGAGGGGGTGTACTACAATTCCTTACAAATTTGGGAAAAAAATGCTAAAGCACTACTTACGTAGTCTGTGTCTTGCACTCTCTTCTTTTCCTCCCCCCCGCCATGGAGCACACAGACACTGAATTTTCATCTTTACCCATTAAAGGCTACTTCACAAAAAAAAAAAATAAAAAAAAATCACTTTCTGGCTTTATAACAAAGATGTCACCGCTGAAAAGTGAGTTGGGTGCTTTCTTTTGAGCTGTCAGTTTACAGACAAGCTGTACCTTCTTGTAGAATCCTGGCAAGAAATTAATAAATTACAGATTATTATTCCAACCGTTAATTTACTTTCCTCTCTGCTTTGCTCTTATCGCAGTAGGGACAGAGTGGTTCATCTCTGGGGTGTTTAGTTGCAGGGCAGACAGTTTGTGTGAAGGTGAGGGGGTATTTCCACATGGATTTTCCTGCATTTTATGCCTTGTCTTGAACTTTCAACCTCTGAGCTTTGATGGTGCACAAGCACCCCAAGTGAACTCACCCCATGGGCCGGTGCTCTGGTTATTTGTGTCGTGTCAGGCTCTCTCACTGTCTGTAAAAAATGTTTTTCGAGCTCTGCTGGAGATTCTGCAAATCCTACCAGGGCTGGAAAGCGCTGAGAGGAGACCCAGCCCTTGACTGGGTCCAACCCTCCTCATTTGCAGCCCTGGTGTTTGAGGTGGGTATTGCTTTATACCACCAGACCCTGCTCTGGTGCTGTTTCAAAAATTTTCCACTCCTGCTCTCCTCTATCTTTAATAGATAATGCTTTGAAAGCATTTTATTTGTTAGAAAGACCTTGGCTGACGTGATTCATCTCAGCGAGCAGTGAACATACATACACACACACACACACATATATATGTCACCTTTATGAGGTCTGCCAAGAGTGGGCACTCAGAGGTGGTGTTTCTGTCAGAGATGTTGGTGTTTACAAGCAAGGCAAGATTCTTTAGAACCAGCAGAAACTAGGTCTAACTAAAATAGTTTAAGTAAACAAAGATGTTTCTCTTTTGAGAGGAGGTAGATGTGTCTGTGTAAGGACATGGTCCCTATGGAGTCTGCCCTACCACAGAGTATAAATAAATTAAAAAAGAAAATCCACAGTGGAAAATAAAAAAAGGAAAATCAAGAGATTTTTTGCTCTTGCTTTTCCAGTGTTTCATCATCAGGATGCTGTTGGTTGGTGTATCCCAACTGCTGCCTCACAGTGCTTCCCCAAAAGCATTTTCCTTGCTACACGTCTTGAGGGACAAGAGCAGATTCCTCTCCAAATGTGTTGTGGCCAAAGAATTTTAGTTTTCCACCAAAAATTAAGTGGGGCACATATAACTTCAGTAGAGGAGCAGGTTGTGTAGCAGTGTGGTGAGTGTCCCCCTGCCCATCACCCCAGCCCTGGGAAATCTCTGCCTGGACTGAACCCGTGGGATATCTCAGCCTGTTTTTATTGATGTAGTTGAAGGCAGGCGACCTTTGTTATTTAGCAGCTTTATTGTCCTCTGCTCCACCTCGGGTTTCACCTGTGTTTCGAGGAAGTAGATGAAAACATTTTGAAGCCTGCAGGATGGAGGTCATCTTTGAGAGACATCCTACAAAGTTTCTTTTTTCCTGGGGAAAGGATTTTGTTTTTTATTGTTAAGAAGCTTGTAACTCTATTTAATTTTTTTTTTTTTTTGTAGTACATAAAAGCAGGAGGAAGGTGCTGTAGCATAACTGCTTTGTATTGCTTGAGAACAAATTGTTTCCCTTGACCTTGGTGGGAGTTTGGATGAAGTTGCAGCAAAGGAATACAGCTTAAAATACAGGGTAGAGGGTTATGCCTGCACCCTTCTAAATCTGTGATAACCAGTAAGCTGAAGTAACTTCCTAAGGGGTATTTCATAAGGGGCCTGATCAGTGGAGAGGACTGGTATTTTAATTTCAATAGATTATGATCATTTGTCTAGGCAGAAAATTTAATTCATTCTGGCATCAAGCTTTATTTTTGGCTTATAAGACTTAATGCCTTTAAAAAACACCAGTCTCGATTTAAAGTCTTTAAGACGTAATATAAATACTTTGAAATGCAGGCAGCAACGTTATGTTATTTAAGGAAAGTAACAGAAAAATGTAATCTCTGTGATACTATCAGTGAGCCAGATATCATATCACCTGAAACTTCTTGGGAGGTTTTCTTACAGCCCTGTTAGCTCAGATCCTGTGTGGATCAACTTTTGCACATTTTTTCAAGTCAGCAAGACTGCAAACAAGGATTTAGAGACTGCAAAGTAGTAAAATTGCAAAGGAGAGACAGTGGCGTTGGAGAAAAGGGACTCTGATATTTAGTTTCTTTTTCTTGGCATTATTTAGGCTCCCAAATGACAACGTTTCTAGTTTTCTAGCACAAAGGAGGCTTCATGCTGTTCAGGATCTGCTGTAAAGTTCTAGTACAGATCATTCTGTATCCCAAACAATTTATCTAGTTCAATGATATTTTTATTTCACAGCTACAGTTTATAGACCTTAGTCTAATAGATGGTATTTTTGGAAACCTCCCGTTTATCTAACAATAAGAGCCAGGATGGAATATCAGTTCCCACTTAGATTTTCCTGAATTCTCTCCCATTAAATCAATAACATTATTTTTTTAAATTAAACTTTCATTTGCTTTTAGGGAGAAAGGCTGAAAAGGAAAAAATTAAAATTCTATTTCAAACAAATACTGAGGCCTAAAAAAAGAAAAATGGCATTAATTTCAGATAAGTTAAATAATCCGGGTGGGTTTTGTTACAACATTTACATCATTATAAAATGTGATTTTAATCGCAGGAATGTAACTGATTTACAGAGTACACTGTGAATGCTGGAAGGAAATGTGAGCAGGCCATTGTAACTTTAGTTTGTGTACATCAGTCTCACGTCTTAAATCCGAGCTGCTGGGAGAGAGGCCGGGACGCTGGAGGGGGAGAATCACATCAAAAAAACTTTTTGACAAACTGACTTCCAGAAAATAACAAAGCACTGCCTCCTGGTTTTTCACCAGTCCCAACTACCTGAAAAGGAGCTTTATGCACGTATATAGTTGTCGCAGTAGCACTTTCATTTCTGTCACTGAGGTCTAAATAAATGAATTGGCCATCTGCAATTAATTCACATTGTACAAATAGTTTGAAGACTGAGTCGTCTGTCTTCCGAACAGAGCGATCTATTTTTAGCTTTTCAAGCAAGCCTGTTTTGTGTTCTTTGTAGAGTCAGCGACATTCTTTCAATTTTTCAGCTTAATTAACACAAAAGAAATTGTAATCTGAGAAGGCAGTAGGAACAAGAACCCCCTGAAAACCATGAATTTGCAAGAAAGCAGGAGACGGGAGCTTTGCAAAAGATAGATGGCAAAAAGAAAGAAAAAAAGTTTAGAGCAGTTTGTGGGATTTGGGCTGGACACTCTATAGGCTAAATTTAGACATAGTTTGTTGTTTAAAGTGAGTGCTCACAGGTTTTGCAATTAATTTTGGATTCTTTATTCTGAAAATTAAGAGGGCTAGGGAAAGAATGTTTTCGTGTGAGAAGATAACTAAAACAGAAGAATAGTTGTGAATAAAGCAGATTTCTGTAGAATTACATGCACATGTCTGGCCTGGGTGTGAATGTTGGTGTGTATTCCCTGGATGGTTGAGGGAACAAATCCCTCTGGATAAACTCTGTGTGCTCACAGTTGTGGGTAAATCATTCTTCCAAGCTTAGATATATTTTTATATATATATATATTATTAGAATAATGTCCTGACAAATGCAGAAATATCCGTATATCACAAGGTTTATTCTGCACTACTTTAGCTGGAAGATTTGTGGCAACCATTTGAGAGAAGGAAGGCACAGCTTACTGCTCAGAGGGATTTGAGTTAAAATGTTAGTGCTAGGTACAAAAAACTGAATAAACACGGAACACTGACTGCAATGGGTGAATGTGCAGCAGTGCTTAGAAATAACGATGAGGTCTCTGCCTGCTGGCAGGTGCTTTGCTGTTTAGATATAATATACATAAGATAAATATACAGCATTAGCATTTGCTGGGCATTCATATCGTGCATGCACAGCGTGTGAGCTTCCCAATTAAATATCTTCCCAAGTGTCCGTTTGCGGGTGCTTGTCTGAAATGTGCAAACAGAAGGAGGAACAGTCATAAACACTCAGCCTCCCCTCTTTGAATCCAGGCAAAGAGGTGGAATGGCTGAAGTACAACTCCAAAAAGCACCTCTGCAGCTCAGGTGGTGGCCACTGCAGCACAGGGAGCGGGGAAACATATCCTGCATCAACTGGGGCACCCGTAGCCTTGTTTTCCTGAGTCGTGTGCGCCGTCTTTTAAAAGTAAAATGTAGATTCTCACTTATTTAGAGGTCTTTAGTTGCCTAAAAATACAGCAAAGTTCCTAATGCGAACCTACAGCTGTAGGTATGGCAAATAGATTCACCTCAGATTCAGCTGGAAGCCCTTTTGGAGATCTACCTGCATCTTTAGATACAAAGTACTTGTGGAAATTCTGGTCTCCAGAAACTATTCTCCAGACATCCTGAGTATCAGCTTTTATCTGGTTCCTTCCCAAAACTGTGTCTGAAGAAGTTGTATCACAGAAAAAAAATTGTGCAGAAAAAGGGTTTGTTTAATAAGCCTCTGAATTTAGTTCCCAGAACGGTGAGTACCTTGGAGTGTATCAAGTTAAAGCAGAAGCCGTGACTGACTTCTGATTAAAACACAATTAATTCTTCAGTTGTTGCAGAACTGGGCTCCTGCAGGATGCCACCAACCTCTCCAGCTCCAACCAGCTTTGCAATACCAGAGCCTCTCCTCCCAGAATAAGTGCTGGGGGAGATTCCTGTCACTGCCGAGGGTTTGTAAGACTGTATCCTTGTTTTTCCTTTGCTGTAGAAGCAGGCTTTGTTTCCCAGCTGTAAATGAAAAGTTCTGCTGAGCAGTTCATGGGGAGGAGGAGGAGCATTGATGTTCTTACTGAGAAACAGTAAGAAAATTATAGAGCTGTTGCAAAGCCCCTGGGGAGGATCGAGGAGATGTGTAACTGGTGTGTGCAGTCGACCAGCAGTGAGGCTGAAAATAAATGGGAATGGTGAGCAGTGGTGGGACATTGGTTTGCTCACCTGGAAACTCGAGAAATCTTGAGTGAGGTAGCATGTGTCTTATAAAAGTGTCTCACTCATTGTCACTGTTCTTCCCAGTGCTAGATTTGATACACAATTCTAACTACAGGTAGTACAAAAGCTGCTGATCAACCCTGAAAGTTGGTGACGAATATTAAAACTGAAAAAAAAATAAAAATCAGTTTTCATCCATTTGCATGAATTTGTCCCACACACTGCTAAAGGAGGTAGTAAAAAATGAATGTCACTGTCCTCTTTTTTGGTATCTCTAACAGGCAAAACCAATCAATCATCTGCAGTTTGATTATTATTTGAGTTTTAGTTGCAGAAGTTTTCCGTTCTGAGCAATATGCAGATGTGCCTTTTGTATTTAAGGGCTAAACATGCACACACTAATGTTTAAAAATGTTCACTGCTTTGATTTTTTTTTTCCAAGGATTTGTGGGTATTCGTTAAATGATTTCAGTACATTAAAAACAATAAGGTAGATTTCTGTGATCTCCGTACCCTTAAACATTTTTGGATCTTTGTTGAGAGGAAAGTGAAATTTATTTTTTCTAAGCATAGTTAAATACAGTAACGAAACGGGAAGTATGCCCTAAAGTATGTTTGTTTTAAGCGCCTTAAGAAAGTCTATTTAAGGATCCTTCTGTAACGATGTAAATTCTAAAATAACTATTTAGTGTAACAGTTGTAAAATATGTGAGGTAGTCAATCATACCTTTGGCTTTTATACCCAGCTACGTTGCTTGCCAACATAAACAAAGACTTGAAGGCTTATTTTTCAGATGTTTCAGACAGAATCCAGTGTGAACCTTCCACTTCATCCATAATATCCTAAATATTAATTAAATATTTCTGAGAGGAATCAACACAGATTGTGATTTCTAAAAACAGCATGAAGATATCTTCCACTTCATCCATTTTTTTTCTTGTATGATCGTCTCTTCAAATAAATATTTCCTTTTTTTTTTTTTTAAAGGCGAGACATAATCTGTTGATAATTTTTTTTAAAGGTCTGCACCCAGTGTATTCTCTGTTGAGTCATAATTATGTCTGTAGACCACTGCATTATTAAATAACAGTAAATATTCTTTGCTGCTGAATCACCCATGGGAAGGACAGATACAGCACCCAGACTACAGGCACTGAGAGGGACAAAGTACTCCATGTTGTTAAGGATTCAAGAGAATTGTTTAGATAATTGGCTGTCCACAGCCCTTCTCCATACTCTTAGCTCTGAAAATAGCCTCCTCAAAAGAAGTGAAGAAGAGTTTATCCTTAAATGTCTGTGATCAGCTGGAAATTAACCTTGTTGCACAAGGAGTTCAGCAACAGGCTCCTTCCTAGCGACTGCAGCTTCTGTAGCATGTCAAGGACCGTGTAACAGGCACATTGCAACCAACCTTGAGAAACTGGCTGGCCCACTTTCCATGAGGAATGGCCAAGAATCAAAGCTGGAGAGCGTTGTTCAGCTGCCCCATCCATTTGTGTCCTTTGCTCCCTACTGTTGGTCTTCCCTGCACTCCTGTGGGACTCTGGCAAGAGGCCTTTACCTCCTTGGTCTTTGGCACGCAAGATGTCCATCGGGAATACTGAGGTTGGTGTTTTTGGGTTTCATACATGTGACTTTTCACGTTGTAGTAAGTAATTTCTTCTGCCAGGGAGGACTCTCGGTTTCCTCACCATCTCTTGCCGTGTTGCTGCAGAGCCCAGCAGGCAGCAGAGGGAGCACAAGTTAACAGTCCCTTTTGCAGTGCCATGGGATAGCAGCACTAACTGTGTGTAAAGCAGCAAAGAGCAATGGAAGGAAGAAAGGGAAGGGTGAAAGCTGTCTTGGTTAGTAGTTTACTGGAAGTGGATGAAAGGGCTGGAGGGAACAGGTTAAAATGTCTGAGTATTAGGGAATGAGGAGCTAAATATGGCATCTTAATATGGCACGTGGCAAGAGGCCAGATCTGTTAGTTCGTAGATCTTAACCTGCTTCCAATATCTGGCTCTGAGCAGGATTAAAAACCAGGAGGGGAGTTTTTTTGGGCTCTGGTTTCGACAGTGATGGAATCTCTGAAGAGCAATTTCGGTGCTGTGGCATCCAACCCCAAATTCTCATCTTGTGAGACCTTAGGATCCAAGCCACAACGCTCTACAGAAAAATGTAAGCAGCTACAAAATGTATTTAGGTGATCATGGCCCTCTGGAAATCAAATGTCACGCTGCCAACTGATGTTCATATCAAGAAGTGTGAATTTAGCTTCTGCCCCTGGTTTAAAGCCTGTAGCATCTCCAAGGTATAATTTTCTCATGCTCTGCATTAGATGTGTTTATGCAGTACCAGAGCTAGGACAAGTTGCTAAAATATAAGGTTTCTTAGGAATCAGCTGCATTAATGACTTTGTTATAACTGAGGATATAAATGAAAGTGACATTTATATAACAAACTTTCCAGCATAAAAACCAAAGTCTGCTGGCTATAAACACTCAGAAAGCTTTACCGTGAAAAATTATAACAATCAGGGACTAGATGTTACATTTAGAGAAAATGTAGGGTGAGATGCGTCAATCTACTGCTTTTTTCATTGCCTTTTTCTAAGTGGAATGACTTGAGCTGAAGTTAACTTTTTGCTACTTAAGAAGCTTAGGTGGTTCATAGAAAAATAATTCAAACTGCTTAGTTTTTAAAGCTTTTTTAATAAGAAAACTTCAAAGAAGTTCATTTTAGAGTAGAATTCGAGTAATGCAGGTAAGGTAGTTAAAAATTCCCTCGCTGAAATGTAGTTTGAAAAATAAACTTTCATGGCACCTATACAAGTATTTCTATAGATCCTTATCTGTAAGAACAGCAACATATTTCTTTTTTTAATTAAAGATCATTATAATTGCTAATGTGTGATTGTTTGGGGGCATATGTGAGTCAAACTGTGGTTTTGAGAACACAGTTTTTGAGAACACCTTAACCTTCACTGAATCCTTCGCCCTGTGCTGTAGCATCTGTGCTAAATTAAAATCCAGGCCCATGTTGGAGATGCCCTATGTCCTTGCCAAGGAGAGGAGCACCTCCAAGAGGACAAATGAGAAAGCTAGGAATCATTCAGAATAACTGAGGAAAAGAATTCCATAAGACAGTGACCATTTTGCAGAGAAACTGAGTAGCAGTTCTGGAAAGGAACAAAAATAAGAACCTTTGAAGCCAAAGCAAAGGGACAGAAGAGGGGTTCCAATTATTTAGGAAAGAGGCCCTACCTCACAAGGAAGCAAAACATTCTAAAGAGGGATGAGGTAGACTCATTGCTGCTAGAAAAAGCATAATCAGGCTAAGAGGTGAATTCAATCCTGTTTGGTTTTTTACTTGTATTTTTCCTGGCTTACGTGTTTTTGTTAGCTTTTTTATTGTTGGGGGTTTTTTTTGAGGGGGAGTTGGGGTATTTTTGAAGACGTGGGTCTCTGTGTTTAAGAGGTTCCTTTGCTAAGCCTATACTGCTTTCTGATTAGTCCTGTGAGGATACTACTGGAAAACCAGAGTTTCTCACAGCCAACCTACCCTACAGAAATGTACCGAAAGAACCGTCTCCAGAAAATTGTTCCCTAAGTGTTGATGTGTCCAGATGGTGGCTTTACACCATGGAGTGCTCTTCAGCTCGGGTCTTCCAAGGCAGTCAGTAGTGATTCATTCATGAAGTGTATCTGTCTAGACTTGAGAACTTGATGCAATAAATTCTTACTCAGATATTAAGAGAGTATAACAATTATTTGTTACTAGGGCAGGAGGTCTCAAACCATGTTTGGTTATTACTGTCACGTCTTGTCCCACCTTCTCTGCTTGCAGACTGGTTTGGAGTGTTTGGGTCCAGCCAGTGAATCCATGTCCTTCTGCCACCTCTCATGTGGGTTGTTTTCTCCTGTTTATAGGTTTCACACTGATGCTTCTCTAAAGACACCTCCTCGAGGACACTCTTTGGGGCAGTGAGATCCTGCAGTCCATTTTCTTGGTTAGTGTAAGCACTGCTTCAGCATTTTATGTTCTTAATTTCATAAGATAATCTGTTTCAACTCTCTGGTAACAGGAAATCCTTTATTCATCCTTAGGCAAAGAATTTCTTAGCCTTTTTAACTTTACTCTTAGATACTACTAAGCATATACAGGTCACTGAAAAAGAGCATTCCTTCAAGTTGTTACTGCACAGTTTGATCTCGTAGCTTGTGTGTCTTAGATTTGGTCACTGTCCCTACACTTGTCAGCTCTTCATGCCTTCCCTCTGATTAGGCTGATACAGCCCACACTGGGCCATGGAGAATCTGAAGTCCATTCTCTCTACTCCCCTTTCTTCCCTCCAAACCAGCTTTTAGGGTAGAGAAGAATTAATTCTTCTTATTTCTAGGCTGAAAGTGTGGAGATGGTCTGTGCTGGTCGTGGTGGTTCTGTTTCTGCTTTGGGCCATTGTTGTTCAGCTGGGTACAGAGTGTCTCCAACAACAGGAGTGCTTTGATCCACCATGGAGGGTATGATACCAAAGAAATATAAACAAACCTTACAGCCAAGACGATGTATGCAAAATAAAACAGGGTTATCATTTTGATGGAGAACTATTTTGGTGTGTCACAATTGCCTCGGTCCCTTTTGCCTGCCAGATTTGTGAATTTATAAACTCCTTCACTAGTTTCCTCACTCCAGGGAAGGAAAACCAGGAAACTGAAACTCCATTTTTCTTTCAAAAGAATATTAATGGCAAATGTTATGAGATACTTGCTCAGCTTTGTAATAATATACATGTCCATTCATGAGATGGTCCAGGCAGAACAGAGGATTAGGAATAAAGAATTTAAAACTGAGTTTGAAAAGGCAGCGCAGGAACTTCAGCCCCCAAAATATCCTCTGAAAGTTTGGCTTTATTTCACGCTGTCGGCCAGGATTCTCCTTACAGCACCACGATATTCATAATAAAGAAATAAATTAAATCCACCCCTTCCTGTCTGCCTCACAACACACAGCACTGTGCATGCTCAGCACATGTGTAGTTTTGATAAAGAGACATTATCGAGCCTGAAATCATTTTAAATAAAACAAATAATGTGGCTGCCCAGCACTTCCTCTGGAAGTAGTTCCTTGGATAAATCTTCCTTAACTCTCACATGTATGGAGTTAGTATATATATCCCTCAGTAACAGCGATTCATAGAAGGAATTTTTCAGGCTGACTGTAGGGCTGTGTATTTTATATATAGGGTGTGAAGTGCAGCCACGCAGGAGGGCCCTGCCTTCAGCCCCGGGCTGCCGGGGCCGGGGGATCTGGCATCTTCCAGATACCCCACAGGACAGGCAGGAGGGGACAGGGATCCCTGTGCTGTCCCCCCAGGGCTGTGGCTGAGGTTACCAGTCACTCTTCTTGTTTATGAGGTGGCTGAGGAGCTGCAGAGGTGGTGGCTCAAAGCCACTGAATCCCCTGGCCCCTGCAGCATCCCCGGATTCTTGGATGTTCCGAGGGCTTCGCTGACATGGCTGTGGTCCCACTGAGCAGAGGGGAGGGGGCTCGCCATGGGCTGCGGTACAGTGGTTCACACTGAGATTTTGGGGACTCTGGGGGGACACCCGGGAAGCAGGTCCAGTCCCCAGGGCTGGTTCAGGTCTGGGTGGAGGGCACTCAGAGCAGCAGGGGCTGCGCCGCCCTCGCTCTGTGTTTACACAGCGCGTTCGAAGCTGTAAAAGGCCGATTGCTTCAGGAGCGGACGGGTCAGAGTTAGACAAGGGAGCAGTGGAAAAACAAATTCGTTGTTGTAACACCACAGAGCATAAAGCAAACCGGGAGGTGACCTGCGAAAGAACACGGCACAGGGTTTCTGTCCTGTTGGGTGCTTCGTGGTGGACAAAGAACGACTGAGAAGTGTGCAGGCATTTTATTTTTTTTTTTTTCTATTTCCAAAATAAAAAGTGTCTTTGTCTGGTACTTCGAATGTAGCAAGCATGCTGGTTCTAGCTTTCCCTGGTTTTGCTGGAGGGCCTGCAGGAGAAGGACTTGACAGAATACTAGCAGCTTTCTCAGAGTTTTCATTTAAGAAAAACCGGTGTTAAGATTTTAAATAGAGACTAATTTTTTCATCGAATGTTGCTGAAAATGTCTGAGTTAAAGAGGTGTTAAGAAAAGGAAGACAGACTATTAAAAAAAAAAGGCTTCTTCCTTTTTGAATAATTATTTTATGATGATATATGCAGCAGAAGAGCTTAAAGGTCAGCAGTGAGATCAGGGCCCCTTGGTTCTCAATGCTGTGCAGACATGTCGGAAGCAAACAGCAAACCTGTATGAGAGAGGCAGATAAAGGATAGTTGGACAAAGAGGCACAGAAAGGGTAAGTGGCTCGTCCAAGGTCACGCACAGATCGGTGGCTGTTGCTGGATTGAACCATCTGTGGTAGATCTGGTCTCCTGGATCCTGTTCCCCTGTTTGATCCCCACGCTCATCTCGTCTCTGTTGGCAGTTTGTGAGTGTTCAGACAAGGCTGAGCATCTCCCAGCTGGGTCTGCAGGAGGGGATAATCCTTCACCTCTGCTGGTTTTAATGTGGCAGAGGCAAAATCCGGTGTTGGATCACAGGTTCTGACCCAGCCTAGGGCTGGAGCTGGGTCCAGACCCTGACCCCTGCCTGCTTCCCAGAGCCCTGGCCATGGATGTCTTTCCTGGCTTTGTCTGAGATAGAGCAACAAGGGAAACCTTTCACTGTGCACCTAAAGACTTGGAGACAATCAGTTGGTTTATATACGTTTCGAAAATCTAAGAGGCATGAAAAAAAACTCACCAGAAAGACTTATTTCACTGTAAAAGGGTCTAAATTCTGCAACTGCCCTAGGGCGTGTGGGGCACTCTAAATTAGCATCAAGGCACTTATGAAGCAGTGGTGCTGTTAGTTTGCCAGACAGACCGATTGTTCCAGGAAAAACAGGGTAGAAAAGACCCCTATTCTATAACTGTGTCAGCACGTAATCTTAGGATCTAGGCTTAACATTTTTTCATCTGAAGAAAAAGATGGGAGAAAATACCCTTTTTCAAAGTGAACACTTTCAGGCCTTTTGCAGTGCAGAGACAGAGGAGCAAAATCAGAGTCTTGTTTTTCCTTGCAGATCGTGTCTAATAACAGCTCCTGCTATTGAGAGTATTGTGGTTTGCTAGCACTAAAATGTAAAGTTATTTTGAGCATGAAAGCCTGAACGTCATTCTATTTAAAAATATGTAAAAGAAGGAGAGGAATGTTTACAGCACATTAAAACCTGTGTGGCAACTTAGCAAGAACTATTTTAACAATCCTCTTATTCCCTTTCCTGTTATGAACCATAAAATGAGAATGCAGTGTCAGTAATAAATAATATTGGCATGGAGGGATGGTTCACCGTGCTCCTGGAGTCAGGCTGGGTCAGGCTGAGCCTAAGCTAGGCTCAGTCCTAGCTCCCACAGTGGGAACTGTGGCTGGTGCTGGGCTGCCCTGTGTGCTGGGGAGGTGAAGCCAGGAGCCTCCTCTCCTCTGCTGACCCCCGAGGCCGGAGAAAGGCTTGGGAGTTTCGTGCTTCTTTGCAGGAACTAACTCTAACCAGTATTTTGAAAACACAGCCTCTGCTACTCCTGCCTCCCTGGGCTTTGTGACCCAGATGGAACAGGGATTAAAGCAGAATAATGCTTTATAAAAAAGTTTGCAGTCAGGGGTAGATCGGCAGCGAATGTTGACAAATACGGAAACTAAATCTGAGAAAAGACTTGTTCCAACTTTTTTTTTAGTCGGCATTCCATATGTGTTATGTGGAGAGTTAGGATGTGCTGCTACTTCTGTTACATAAGAGTTTTTTGTTTTGGGTTTTTTTTTATATAAAGTGCAGTGCAGAATGCATGAGGAGTGAGAAAGAATATGAAGAAAAAAAACTGCAAGAAAATAAGAAAAGCTACTAGGTGAAAAGCTCCCACTCAGTGTGTTATTTCCATAATTCCATGGGTTTCTTAAAGTCTCTTGTAATGTTTCTGAGGAAAAGCCTCGAAGTGAAAGGAGGGAGGCGAGGTTTTTTTTTTTCCTTTGGTTTAAAGGAAAGTCTTGGTTAATTCTATTAGTAGACTTTGGGCTTGTTTTTATTTAAAAACAAAACAAAAATCCCTCTCAAGTTTAGAATTTCTGTACGGAAAAATTCCTCTTCTTTGCCAGAGAGGGAAGTATCTCCTTTTCATTCTGTTTGTTTTGGAGTATCTGTAGTTAAGTGTTTTGTGTTTGTTCTTTATTGAATACATTGGTGGTGCATTGATTCCTCGCTGGCAAAGCTCGTTTCATTGCACTCGGATGGGCTCATTCCTTCCCGTATGACAGACAAACTTGTCCTTCCACGTGATGATCCTGCTTTGCCCTCCCAGGGTTTGATTGGTAATGGCTGCATTTCCTACCTTGTTTACCTTTGAATGCTTTTTAAAGTGATTTTTGTTCTGGCCCCCACAAAGGAAACAGATGAAAAAACCCCACAGTGAATTCTTGCTCCAATTCCTATCTGTTTGCTTTGGTTTTCCTTTTTAGATTATTGTTTGGCTTTAATGTGTTTGTTTCTCCTTTAAACGGGTTTGAGATTACTCAAGGGTTCCTTGTTCAGCAGGTCAAAGGGTAATTTGAAGACTTTGAAACCGTCTCCCTTTTTATCACCAAGTTTTGTTCTTCCAAGAGTCCAAAGGATTTTCAGGATGATAGCTCCTGAAGGATGGCTCCATCTAAGGAAAATGTGAGCAGCAGACCTGAGTCACTGCAAGAGGCTTTTTTAGATGAAAAAAACCCCAATGATCTAAGTCTAAATCAGAACCTTAATTAATCCTTATCTATAACTAACTAAAAGACTAAGTTTAGTGGGTATTAAATACACTGAGATTGATAGGTTTGATATTCAGCTCCCATACCAGGATGAAAACGCTCAGTTCTGTATTTCTAAAGTTAAAAAAATTTACTAACTTCAAACCAGAGAGGTATCCGTACACAAAAATATACAGTGTGTGCTATTAAAAATTGCCCTTTAACTGAAAGAGTCAATCTGTCCCGGAGTTAATCCCTGCTTTTAAAAGAGAGAAGTCACTTCCAACTGCACAGCCATGGCACTGTGAATTTGTAGGACAGCATAATGAAGCATGGGGTAATGTAGGCTCCTTAACAAAAATTCACAGCTACTTCTTGTTTCTGTGTAAGATTTTAATCCTCAGAGATGCTATGCACAGGGGGAACTTCTTCTGCACCTTTCTAATATGAATTTATTCACTGTTTATATTTTCCTGGTACTTTAAATCTCTTGAGTAAAGCAGGAAGAAAAGAAAAAGTTCACCCCTAAAATCTTAATTTCTTACTAAGGTACCTAAATATAATAAATTTCAGTTGAATCACAGAGTGGAGAAGAATGCATACATCTTTATTATTTTTTTAAAAGAAGGCAGGGTGTATATATTCAGCTGTGGGGGAGTTATAGGGTTGCAGCTTCTCAGGGAAAAAAGATTAAACTGTCTTCCCCTTGCAAGTTCACCTTGACATGATAAGCAGCTCTGACCCAAACTCCTGGGAGTAGAACAGTCTCACAGGTGTGAGGACTAGGGAGAGGAGATAACTGAGATGTGTAGCTGCATTTTCAGGTTTGTGGTGAAGTGACCCAGAGTTTATTGTTCACTGATCTACTCCTTGATAGCTTTAAATCAGAGAGTATTTTTCTGTTGCTTTTCTTTTCATACACGCAAGCCTCCAGCTCTCTTTTGGTTCATCCTGATAATCATAGAGAGGAATGTTACAAAGTTTACAGTCTAGGTTTTCAAGTGGAAAGAGTCTAAAGTAAATCAGAGATAAAGGTGTTGCTGTAAGAACTGTTTGCTTCATGTGTCCTCCAGGTTAATTGAGCTCCGTGTCCTTGCTGAAAACAGGCTATTTCCTACAAACAGGAACAAAGGAAATTGTACAATTAGATCACCACTGTCGCTTCTACTTTTTGAGCCGCAGATTTTGTCCTCTCTGCCATGTCTCCTCAGCCGTGGTAGGAGCTGGAATACAGGCTATTCCCGTGGCAAGGAAGTCTGACACCTCCTCGGAAGCTGCAGTGCCATTTCAGTCCAGTTGCTAAGGGATGCTCGAGCGAGATGTCGTCTGAGTCTTCTCCTCCAAGTGAGCACATTGGTTTGGTCACAACTCCACCCCCACAGTCCACAGCCAAAAGTTTACGAGGTCATGCTCACTGTGGACAGCGAGAGCCCATTAGGAGCTGCACAACTGTCCCACTGAAAACTAATTAACTATTTCTTCTTTTCTGGAGGCGTCCAAAGCGCTCAGTGCCTTCAGCTCACTAACAAATGTGCATTGTTTGCAGTAAGGGTGTTTGTCACCTGGAGGGTTTGGAGGAAAGCTGTGGGGGTAAGATGGGCATCTGATCTGCGTATAAAGCAGTGTCCTTTAATACCATATTTTCAATTCTTAGTTAGTTAGACTTTTATCACAGGGTCACTATGCCCATACATATAGTTATTTTATCTTTGAATTGTTTGTTCCTAAGACTGTAGGTTCTTCAGAAGTAAGTTTTAATTTTATGGTGAATTAAGGTCAGATTTTTCCTACACTTACCCTTCTGATATAAGGAGTCTTGTGAAACTGAAGTTCTTGGAAACTGAAGTTCATTTTTACAAGATGGAAGCTAATGGAACTAGTTTCAATAAGAAACACAATTTACTCTAAAGACACATTAGCAGCATTATGTTATTTAAACAAATAAAAAAGAGTGAGAACAGCTAATGTGTTGGTATGCTCACTTTCCAAACGATGTGCTCCTAATCAGGACAGCACTGAAAAAACTGGCAGTTCAGTGGGTTTGCGAAGTACGGGTGGTGCCTTAAGTCTTTTGTCCTGTCATATTTCAGAAAGACAAAAAAGTCTGTAATTGCTGATAGGTTTCACAATTTGGGAATTCTCCTTTTGTTTTCTGTAGCTTTTGACACTTTCACACTTTAATAACACTTGTAGTACAAGGAGCTAATTCTTAATTCTGTTGTAAGTAACTGGAAGCTTTGTGAATTAGCTGAGTGTGTTTTTCCTTTTCAGCTACCTCATGCTTTGTTCAGCCCAGAGACAGAGGACAGGGTATGTGCAGCAGGAGGGCAGCGATTCCTGTTGGAGTTTAACCTCGCAGAGCCTGTCCGGGTTGTGTTTGGGAAGGGGTGGGTGTGCACTGCTGGACAACAGCATTTACACAGCCATGACTCCCTTGTCCGTGGATGCTTGGGCATATTTACTACTCCCATTTCCCTGCTCTAAAGTCACTAACCCAGATTTTAGCCTTTTGTATATCTCCAGCAATGATTTTTGTCTTGTTTGTGTGTATTGACGTTTGGGCTCCCTTCTCCCCAGCTGGGACCCACCAAAGCCTGGAGGTTGGGGCAGATTTTCCCTGCTGTGTGAGGTGGCAGATACTGGCATTTCTGCATTCTCTTCATACCTGAAACCGTAAAAAAAAACTATGAGGTTTTATAATTTTCAGTCTGAATTCTGCTTTATTGACTCCTTTTTATGCCTTGTAAACTCCACGGTTAAAATATACTTGATTATTGCGTATTACAGGGAAACTATACAAATAAATAAAAGACCTATAAAAGATACAAGGAATTATTATGATCTTTGCTTCAGATGAGTCTGGGCATTGCTGAGCCAAGTCTCTCTACGACTTTCTGAAACTGCCTCAAACAACACCTGGACACATTGGTAAGAGTCTCTCCAGTAACTCCAGAACTTTCAAACTCTCTGTATCCCAAAGCTCTGGCATTTAAAAGTAGACTGAAAGTGCCAATAACTCCTCAAAGACCACGATGTGGTTGTGATGTTCCTTGTTTCTTGAGGTCCACCCCTCTTTCATCAAGGGCAGCTCCACAGGTGTATTTGATGACATTAACTGTGACCTCCTAGTTGTTTGCTCTATTCACATAATTATTTTACTGTAGATATTTCTAAATATAGTAACTGGGTGATGTAAGAAGGTGTGTTCGTGGGAACAGTGTTGTAGATAATTGAATTTTGCAAAAAGGTTAAATAATATTTGTATAGTTAAGGACATTTCACTAATCTCAGAGGGAGGGTTACAGAGAAAAAAAATACCTGTGTATTTTAGGGAACTGACTTATAGGAAGAGCAAAGTGCCAACCTTTGTTTTCCAGGTGTAGCTGATAAGTTGTGTAATTTTTGTAACGAGGTTTCCAAAACATTTTAGAAAAGAAAATGGAGATAGACAGCTGGTAAATTCATACAGAGGAGCAAGTGTGTGCATCCAGTTGTACTCCACCACTGCACACAGCATCCCCTGGTACCATGAGGCCCCTGTCCCAACTGGGATGGACAGAGATGGACAGGACAGGCAGGGATGGATGGGCAGCGACAGGCAGAGATGGATAAGGCTGGGACAGGCAGGAATGGACACGGCTGGGATGGGATGGATGGGCTGGGATAGATAGGGCTGGGACAGACAGGGATGGGATGGACTGGGTAGGGATGGACAGGGACAGGCAGGGATGGATAAGCCTGGGACAGGCAGGAATGGACACAGCTGGGATGGGATGGATGGGCAGGGATGGATAGGGCTGGGACAGACAGGGATGGGATGGACAGGGACAGGCAGGGATGGACAAGACTGGGACGGGTGGGGATGGACGGGGATGCACAGGGACAGGCAAGGATGGGCAGCCCCTCACCAGGCTTCGCAGGGACTCCACAAACCCGGCGGATCGCGGGGTGCGAGGGAGCTGCCCCGCGCCCGGGAAGCGCGTTTACCCAAAAACCCGCCACAAACCAAACCGTTCAGTCCCACAACTCCTACATTAATTATTTTCAAGTGTACCACTAAGCGCCGCGGGGGCACGACTCCCTTAACACTTTATTCACAACTCTACTAACTCCAAGCCCAACTCCCGGCGTTTTAGGGGCTGTTTCATCCCGAAGTGCGCGCTGGCCGCGGGGGGCGGCGGGTCCCGCCGGGGGTTGCGGGGCAGCGGCGGGGCCGGTTCGAAGAGGGCGCCGGCGGCGGCGCGGGGTGACGCGGGCATCATGTGAGCGGCCCCGCTCGCTCCCGGCGTGCAGTGTGGGCCCGCTCGCCCCACCCCGCGCTCCGCCGCCGCGGAGCCGCTCAATAGGGGAAGGGGAAAAAAAAAAAAAAAAAAAAAGGAGGGAAAAAAAAAAAAAGAAAGAAAGAAATGCGGGAGAGAGCAGGAGAAATAAGACGAGGAAAAATCCGCCCGTAAGGGACAGGTTCTGCTCGGGGCGCACAGACCAAACGGGCTTTTTGCCTTTTTTTTTTTTTTTTTTTTTTTTTGCCTTTTTTTTTTGCCTTTTTTTTTTTTTTTTTGTCGCCGAGAGGAGTCAGCCGCCTGGAAACCGCATTGAAAAAAGAGCAGCAGCAAGGAAGAGAGGAAAAAAAAAAGGAAAAAAAAAAAAAGGGGGGGGGTTTGGATTGGACCCCCCCGCCCCGGTGCGGGAGGAAGGACCCGCGGCCGGAGGGCGAGGAGCTGCGGCGGCCGGCGAGGGAAGGGACCGGGGCTGCGTGACCCCCGCGGCGCGGGGGGAGAGGCGAGGAAGAGACGTTTCCCGATCCTCCCCGCCGAGATTTGGGGAGGTTTCCGCGCCTGGAGCCCGTGCCTTTGGATCTAAAGAGGATTATTATTTTTTTGGGGGTGGCACTGAAGCTGGATTTGTTCCTGTGCGTGCGGCGCGGGGGGGGGCATTTGTGCTGCCTCTAGAGGAGCCGGCGGCCCGGCCGGGGCGCGGAGATCCCCGCGGATCGCTCCGCACCCCCCGGGAAAGGTGCGCCGAGGGGATCGGCGGGGGGCGGGGGAGGAGAGGCAGCTGCAGCTGCCGGGGAGGAGGCCCGGCGGAGCGGCAGCAAAGTCATCGCTATCGGCCCCCCCTCGGCTGGCTCCGGGCTCGGCGCTCTCCATGTCTCTGGCTCTGGGCAGCGGCCGCCACAGCAGCGAGTAGGGGGGGAGGAGGAGGAGGAGGAGGAGGAAGAAGAAGGGAGCCCGGGAGTGCCTCCCTCCCTCCCTCCCTCCCCCCGGCAGCCCCGGCCGCCTCCCGTCCCCTCGCCCCGCGTCCCTGCCTTCCCCTCCCCAAGATGGGCTGTTTAGGGAACAGCAAGACGGAGGATCAGCGCAACGAGGAGAAGGCGCAGCGGGAGGCCAACAAGAAGATCGAGAAGCAGCTGCAGAAGGACAAGCAGGTCTATAGGGCCACGCACCGGCTCCTCCTGCTGGGTAAGGGGCCGCGGGCAGCGGGGCCGGGGGCCGTGCCCTCCCCGCCGGGGCGCCGGCCCCAGCCCGGGCACGGGGAGGCCGGGGCAGAGGTGGGGCCCACCCGGGGCCGCGGGGATCCGCTACAGCGCCCGGGGCGGCGGGGCCGGGGGCGCCCGGGGAGCGGCGGGGAGGGCTCGGGCACCACCCGGGGCGCCGCGGGAGGGGCCGGGGCAGGTACGGGAGCGGCGGGGCGGGCAGCGGGGCCTCGGGCGGGCGCGGGCAGGGGGCCGGGGATGCCGCGGCGAGGGGCCCGCGGGGAGCCCGGGAGATAAACAGGGCAGGGCAGTGACAGCGGCCGCGGGCGAGCGGAGCGCGGCAGGGCCGGACACCGCTCCCCTTTTCGCCGCGGCTCGGGGTGCCGAGGGACGTGCGGCCAGGCCGGGGAGAGGAGGAGGAAGAGGAAGGGAGGAAGTCGGGGAATCGTTTGGGGGAAACGGAGGGAGGATGTCTGTCCCGGAGGGAAGCGCGGCCGCGCTGGGGCCGGGCAGCGGCGCAGGGCCGGGCGGGCACAGCCCCGGCCCCGCAGGGCTCGTCCCCCCGCGCTGTCGCACCAGGAATTGAGGTACCGCGCTTGGAGCGCCGGCACAGCCCGGCTCCAGGTGCGATTCCAGCCGCTCCTCTGCGTTACCTGCCCGTGTTTTTTTTTTTCCCGGGATATATTTAGAAACGCAGGTTGTGGCTTCCCAAGGAAAGGAAAGATCCAAAAATCGCTATAAGGGGGAGCAAGGAAATGTTTTGTCGGGCTCGTTATTTCAGCGTATTTTGGAGTAGTGTTTTAAGCTCGGATGCAGTTACGAGCCGTGGGTTGTTTTGGTCACGCCGAGGGACCGCCTGTGCACGTTCTGCAGGGCTGTAGCGTGGAGCACAGGGTAGGCCTCGCCGAGCTGACTCAGTTCTGGGGTGAAAAAACCTTCGTTGAAGGGGAAAAAAAAAGATTTTTATTTTTTTTTTTTGAAGGCTGTGAATTTGGAAGTGTACTTTCACCAGTAACATCTTTCAAATAGTCATTTGAAGAAAGAGACTTAACATAAATGGAGAGAGACTGGGGCTACAGCAGCACCTGCAGCACTGAGCCTGCCAGGGCTCCAGCAGAAGTCTTTTAACAGGATAATTTTGACTTCAGCTCTCGGGGAATGTCTTGGACTTCCAGATTTCAGGCTGAACGTTATGTAGATATGTAGAAATCATTTGTCATCAGATGGGTTGCTTTCGTGTAGAGGCAAAATTTCAGCAAACAGAAACATGATGGGCTTGCCTGGATTTTCTTCCTGTTTTTTTTTGTTTGTAGGGATTTTTTTGTTTGGATTTTTTTTATTTATTTATTTTCGGGTTTGGTGGCTGAAAAATGATTTAGATACTTCTAAATAAAAATTTGTGTGTGTTTAGTGATGGCAGTAAGGTCATCTGTGTGTGTATGTTTTAAAGTAGTAGTTCAGCTGTTACAGTTTCTGTCATGAATTGTGGATAGTCTGTAACACAGACTCACTAGTAAAAAAATAAATATAACAGTTCCCGTCCCTATTATTATGTTATGTTTCCTTTATAAGACACATGAAATAGAAAGCCAAGCGCTTTGAAAGTATTCTTAATCTTTTCAAATCATATTCAAGTAGCAACAAAGAAGAGCTGCTGAATATTCTAGCAGGTTTATGCTGCTCCTTGTAGGCCCCGCCGCTGTACACGTGCTTGTCCCGCTGCCACGAGCAGTCTCACTGAAATTAATGGAACTCTCCTTGGTGGTGAAGTTAAATGTGTGTGTAATTGTTGGTAAGAATATGGCCTTAACGAGCAGCCAAATACAGAAATAGACTTATGTAGATGTAATACTTCGTTTTGGTTCCCTGGTGTTGTATCTGATCCAGAGAACCCAGGTGTGTCAATACCAAACCGTATGTGTTTATAGCAAATGCAACAACTATCTAGCCCCATTCTTGGCCTAAGTGAAGTAAAGATTTTGGCTCCCAGTGCTTATAAATATGTGATTTAGAGTTACAGCTGAAATTTAGTTGTTAATTATTTTTTTAAATGGAAATATGACTATAGGAAATACTGCTGTTCCTGGATAATTCTTAGTTGTGAAGAAGACCCAGTCTCTCTATCTTAACTCGAGATGCTAGTTCTTGATCAGTTTTGCCACCTGTGTTTATTGCCTGGTGCGGTCTGTCTGAAGAGACAGAAGGTGTATGTTACAGAATAGTAGTTTAGGGGAGAAGTGGCACTTGCATAAAGAGTTGTAGATAAAAACTCTCTAAATGCTTAGAAAACATCAGTGAGCAAGGAGAGGAAAAAGGAGTAAGGCTCTGGTATTAAAGTGGCAAAACATGCAAACAGGTTTTATGGAGAGCAGAGCAGGACTGTTGGGAATTCACGGGGGAGAAGGAAAGGGAGGAAGAAAGCAGAGGGGGAAATGTGTTTGTCAGAAAATGAACTTTGAAATATAACTGCTAAAATACAGTTTTGAACATGAGGCTCAAAATGGAGGCTTGTGCTGTCAGTGTGTGCTAGCAGAGGCCTGACATCCTATAAATACAAACTGTACCTCCCTGCCCGTTCTGCCACAGATGTACGGTTCCTGTTGTTGAGACACAGGCCAATGAGAGGAGTAAAGGAGTAGCCAGGAGATGCTAAGGGGAAATCTTTCTAAATTTTGCCAGGTTGTGCTAGTACTCTTGCAAAAACTGTGTTTGCTTTATATAGAAAGCTGCCGATCTGGCAGCGTGGAGCAGCTCAATTAAATGCTGCTGTTGGAGTTGTTCAGCGTGCCTGGAAAAACGGGTACTATAGGCAGATGGGCTGCCCTGTGCACTGGCATCCGAGCAGCTCAGCAGAAATAGCATCCATCCACTTGTGGAAACTGGAGTAAAGTGGAGTGGGGGTTTCTGTACTGCAGGTATATGGGGGAAGCAGGGGAGAGCTGCGGGGGGGGGCTCTTTGGAGCAGGCAGCCACAGAAGGTGGTCTTTGCGTCTCGTTGTGCTATAGGGTTGATTTTGGAACATGTAGAGAGGGTGGGAGGTTGCTTACAAGACACAAGTAGGAGAAGGAGGTTTTTGTAGCCTTGTGGGTGGAGGCTTAAAGGGATGCCTTCCTTTTTCAGATGCGAGTATCCACGTATTTTACTTCTTGTGATTTAAGTTACGGTCTTCGACTGGGTGATGATAAACCGCAGCCAAACTTAAAATACTTTAAGGATCTAACAAAAATGCTTTGGTTTAATAGGGACTTCAGTCAGTCTTTCCCTCTGTCAGATAGTAGTGACAAGGCAACTAGGTTGTGACGTACCCTGTTTTCTTCTCTATAAAATGTTGAAGTTGTCCTTTTTCTTTCCAAATACTGCAGTCTGCTTTTAACGTTGACACTGGAAAAATGGACAGTGAAATGATCCAAGATTCAGATCTGACACATGACTTGAGCTGGGCATTTATTTTTAGCTACAACTGAAGTTTCCAGTGGCAATTATTTCTTTCACTTTTCACTCTTGCACTGAGAAAACCAACTTTCTCGATTTTACCCTGAAGAAAAAAATTTTAGTGTGTCCCTTAATCACTCATGCTTCCTTCTGAAATTGATTTACTTTCATTTTCTAGGTGCTGGTGAATCCGGTAAAAGCACAATAGTCAAACAGATGAGGATCTTGCACGTGAATGGATTTAATGCTGAGTAAGTACATTTGCTTTTTCACTTCACAGCGTACCTTCCGCCTGTGCACTGCCCAGAGTCAGTGCTGCTGCTTTATAGCTTGGTGTGTTTTCTTCTTGCTGCTGTTTCACTGTCTCTAGAATTTGGATGTACATTTTTAAATTAGATTAATAGGCATTCAGTTGAAGAAGTCAAGCACCAATCAATAGTGAGATCCAGCAGTATAAAATTACTTATATCAAAGGCATAGCTTAAGTTTTGTGTGTTTGTTAACTGCAGTTTCTTTCACAACATGGCTGACACTGATTTACCTCAGCTATAGCACATTGATTCATATTGCTGAAAACATGCCTTGTGTCAGTGTACAAAATAAGTGCAATTTTCTTTATTTAGAATAAGTAAGGCTTTAGTTTCGGTCTCCTCACGAAATGAAACCCTGCTATGAATTTTGGGGATTCTGCTGTATTTGTTTGTCCAGATGTTTATGTTAAATTATGTTTCTAAAAGCTTTTACTTTTTACACTTCGTATCTGTTCAGTTATTTGATAGTTGTGAGGAGAAGAATGGCATTAAGATAGGAAAAATGGATTATCAGTTTTTTTCATCTGAGAAGGATTTGTGTTTGCTAACTTTTTGTCTAACCTTGCTAGACAGTAAGAGATTCTTCTGCATGTTAGTTTATGCCTGCAAGCATCTGTGTGTGTATTCCCAAACCTGCTAAATTAATTCTAATTGAATGAAAGTGTTGAAATTTCAAAGCTTATTCTCTGTGTTTAATTTTAATTTTTAAATTTTTTTTAATAGATTATATTTCTGATTTTGTCTTGCTTGTTGTCAAGCGTAGCAGTTTTGTATTGTCATCCTCCAGCTTTTAGTGGTATCATCTATTTTGTTAATCCTGCCTTTTTGGGAAGATAAAGCCTTCACTAGTCTTCCAGTAGTTAATTATTGAGTAAGAATGTCTGAGCTAAAAGTTTAGCCGAGGAGCCTGGACAGTACTTTTTCCTAACCACCAAATGCTAATTCAGAATAAGGTACATGGTCTTTTGAATGAAAGTTCAGACTGATTCATAATATATTACATTCTGTGCTACATGTTTTAAGCTCCCCTTTGTAGGGAATATTTTCTTTTTCCCCAATAACTTTTCCATAAGTGCCTAGTCCTGCATCCTGTTACTGCTGAGTTATCGCCGTCATTTTGGCTGCTCTTGTTATTAAAGACCTCTTAAAAGACCTGTGTGACTTAAAAGATTTGCATGAGTTGACTTGGATGTAGCAGCTTTCAACACTGGGTACTAAGTAAAAAGTAAATGAAAGTGCAAGTGGAGGATCCCTGGTGCGTTTGAAAACATCAGTCCCTTTAACCAACACAGTTCTAAGTTCCCGAAGCACATGGATGCTCTTAAAAGAGATAATGATGCTGGGTAATGAATGGTGTGTTACAGGGGTAGATAACCTTCTGAACCCTGCAAGCTGCAAGCCCAAATTTCTGTGAATCTGGGAGCCCAGAGACCCTCAGACAAAGCCTGCAGAGCCGGAGAGGGGCTGGGACACGCTGGGATTCGCAGCACTGGTGCGTTCCTCGAGTGTCTCGCCGTGCGTGGTGGGTTTGGGCAGAGCTGAGCGTGCAGCTGGAATCCAGGGCAACATGGCAAATTTGGCCTCAGGAGGCTCTGCTGGCTTCTGCCTTCTCATAGCAAGGGATTTGGATTACGGAGCAGCCCTGTGCCAGCACAGCCCTGCTGCCAATCACAGAGCGGATCCCGGTGCGGGAGCCACGCAGGAATTGCAGGGAAGGTCCCTCCAGCTCAGGAATCATGGATTGTCCACCCACCCAAGGCGTTTGGTCTTGCAAAGTGACTCACTCTTGCAAGTGAGTCCTTTGTGCTTGTCCTTTTGTGGGTCCTACGTATTGGAATGCTGAGGTACATAAAGAATCAAATAAAGAAGTGGTGTATTTAAAATGTACAGGAATTAAGTTATGATACATCATTTTAGGTTTCTATTGCCAAAAGCAATCACTAGATCATAACATACACTTTACAGGGGGGAAAAGGCTCTTTTCCAGTGTTCTAAGATGTACAAGAAATAAGTTATAATGCATCATTTTAGGTTTCTATTGCCAAAAACAATCAGAAGATCATAACATACACTTTACAGGGGAGAGAAGGCTGTTTTCCAGTCTTTTGAAATTCTTGCAAGTTACACACGTGTCCTTAAGTAACTTGTATTTTCTTCCAAGTAACTGACTGCTCCCTATGTTGGCCTGCTTTCCCTGTTACCCGTTTTGCTGGATTCATTCCCTTTTTATCCTGCTTACCTTGTGGAAAAATGATGTGGGATTCAGTTAATGAGAGAGATAGCATGGAGTTTTTTTGGAAGGGTAGGAAAAGTAAAGCATTACTCTCTTGATGTCCTGATCAGTCTTTCTGGAGCATAAGTATGTTTGCGTACAACACCACAGCTGATGCCATGAATAACAGCAGAGTGCTGGTGAAAACTGTGCTGTGCTGGAGATGAGGAGACTTTTTTTAATGTTGGTGTAATGGACATAACTGTAGTTTTGAATTATTCCTGTTGGAGAAGCTTATTGGTGCGCTGGGAGAAATCCAGTTTTAAAATCCTGTCTAAAACTTGTTTGCCTTTGGTTTGGTTGTCCCGTGACAATTGTTGTCAGTGGCAGAAAGAGGATACCTGTTGGGAAAAATGTCTAGTGTGCTACTAACAAAGGAATCAGAAGTTTTTTTATTTAGTGTTACTCAAAAGAAGTGTTACTTCTTTCAGGTGACTAGGCAGGATACCCAGTGCTAAAAATGCTGGCCTACTTCAGTGGGTGTGAAGGGATTTTATTTATTTTGGTTTTAGGATTCTGCCCCTAAATAGTTGAAGGGACAGTTGTTGTGTGCATTTAGGTGAATTGTAGCTTTAACAAGGTGAAATCTGTGTAGTCTACAAAACTAGAAGAATTTCCTCTGGGACTTCAATCCTCAATCTCTTTAGCTAATTAATTATTTGAGGAACTGTATGGAATCAAGTGTTCCAGGTAATTAATGTGCTGAATAGTTAAAGCTAAATTGAATGTGAAGGTGGTTAAAGTTCTAGGCAAGTTAACTACAGCAAAGACTGTTCAATTTTTTTCTGTGTTCCTTTCATGATCTGTAGTTGAGTTAGAGACAGAAATGTATTTCTTTTTTTTTCTATCCCTGTTGTGAAGGTGATGTGTGGGAAGCAGAGTAAGAATATTGGAGGGGCAAGGCACACTCTGCAGCACAGGCTTCTCTGGATGGAGAGTTTTGGAAGGGCTTAGCCCCCTTCCAGCTCCTGCAGAGTGGCTTCAGGTGGCCGTGCTGTCCTCCGACCTCTTCCTACAGCAATTCCATAAACAATGGGAGTGTGGCTTCCCCCCTATATTCTTCCAGTGTTCTCATCTTTAATGTGGAAGAGCTGCCTTTTAAGCATAATGACGACGCCGTATCAACCAAATTTTCTACTCTTCGCACGACAGCCAACAACAGAGGCCCTTCTCATGTAGAAAGGGTTTAAATTTGGCTTTTAATAGCAGGAAGCCTGTGACTTCCCTTCCTTTCCTTTCCTCCCTCCTCTACACTTCAGCTGTCTTTTCATGAGGCTGTTCCAGAGGATTAGATCTCTGCAATTGCATACAGTGTTTTGTGAGTGTCCACGGATAAAATGGAGCTAAAACCCTCTCTTTTTGGCTGTTCAGATGGCAATCTTTATGAACAGGAAAGGACTGAAAACGGGAAAGGGAGGACAGGAATAGTAAGGAACATAGTTGGAAGAATTAAATGTGTTGCTCAGGCTGAAGAGGAAAAAACACAGAAAAGAGTTGGTATCTCGAGGAAGGGCTTCTCTGCTTCTACGATGGCCTTTCACTTACTTTCAATTTTTTTAAGTCATCTTTCCCCTCAGTGATTACTGTGGCTTTGGCTGACAGACTCTAAGAAGAGGGTCATTGTCATGCACGACTTTAGAAAGCGGGAATTGGCACAGCCGAGAGACAATTCTGAAGTGTCATGGGAAAAACTGGGACAAGCAGAAGTACTTAAATAGAAATAAATGGTTGAAATGTGACTTACGAAATCCACTACAAAGATTGACAAATATGGGGAATGTGCCTTTGTGATTAGTAAGTTTGGATAATATTTAGAATTCAGGAAGTCTCGAGGTTATAGGGAATTTCAGGTAATGCTTCTCAGCCTCAATTTCCCAAACAAGGTTGTATAATGTTGACACTTTCTTTAACAAGTATGTTGAAATGTTGAATAGGAGTTTGTATATTTATCAAATCTGAAGGCATGATTGATGAAGGCAGAAGCAGAGATGAATAGCTTTATTTTCAGGACTTAGATGATAAGTATATTTGCATTTCTCTTGTGCTTTTAAAAATTACTTTCTCTTGGTAGGAAAGTTATAAAACCAAGTCACCCTCTTACAGGCTTCGAACATTTTCCCTTTTCTCACCTAGATTTAGTAGTTTGTGAGGAAGGAAAGGTAGTCATTGATGGTTTCTAATCTTTTCCTCGTACGTATTGAACTACCATCATTATTTCACACAAACCAGTAAATGATATTATATGGACACTTGGGCAGTGTTAGTCTCTCTCATGACTGAAAAGACTTCGGGTTTGGTAACTTTTCTGTTGTCTAATATGGGTTTTTGTCTCTCTTTGGTCTTTCTATGCATGTGATTTTATGGAAGGGAAGTTAATGTTATGAGTGAGGGAAAAGTATAATATTTATAACTAAGTCTTCTAAAATAATGAATTCCCTCCTAATGGCTCAGATTAGTTCATGTACACAAGCGTTACGGCTCCATTTTTACAGTTTCTTTACATTTGTGGACCAATCCCCTATTTCTAGAATGGTTCCTTGCCAAGAAACAAACAGACCTTGTTGTGTTTTACTTGACTGGCAACAAAAGTAATTTTTTCCTGGTGTTTGACTAACATTGAAAATTGGAGTGGGGGGAGGTTTAGGGGGTGTGATTTCCCTCCCCCCACTTCTTTCTTTCTTTGCATCACAGTGTCTAATAGAGGTTTCTGCGCATTTGAGGCAGAGAGCATTTTTTTTTCTCAGCTCCTGTTCCGGGGCACAGATGAGGTGTCACTGTGCTGGAAAATGTGTGTGTACATGTCTGTTCAGGACTATGAAAACTTCCATTCCAGCTGAACAACTAGTTACAGGTTTTGATCAAAATTTGTGCCATAGAGTATAAAGAGAAGGTGTGGGTGAAGAGGGGAGCAGGATTTGTATTTCAGTCAATTTTAGGTCTTGTCCTAAGAACTGACAGTTCAATTAGTTGTGTAATTGAGTTTTGTCAAAAGACAAAAATATGCCAACAGCAAATAAATACTATGAATAAGAACTGACTGCTCCATACAGCTTGTAAAAGTTTATGCAAAATGTTTATGCATGTTAAATAAAACTTCCATCAGCCTGGAAAAAATGAGAGGTAATATCTGGTGATGTTAAACCACCTAAGCAAGAAAGAAATCCCTTAATTGTTAGGATGTTTAATGTGGTGTTTATGTGCTTGAAATTATCTTTTTTTTGGAAATACTTTTATTTCTACAAAGGGGAGGATTCTGTTCTGTGAAAGAGTAAATCTGAACTCAATGAAGCAGCATTAATGTTTTGTTAACGTTAAAAAAATAAAGGAAAAAAACTTTCAAGTTTTGGGTTTTTTTTCAAGTTCATTATGGGGTCTTACCCTAAGAGATAAGACATTGCCCATTAGGATCATGTGCAAATGGTTTGTATTTAGATCTCCTACTCAGGTGTGATTTTTTTTTTTTTTTAATATTTTAAGGTGAGTTTTCAGAAAATTCTGATGTTTATAATGCCTACACTGGGCCTTATTTGGCAAAGACTGTTAACATACCGTGGTGTTGAATATTCTAATAGTCAATAGAGCAACTCCTTTACCTTGCTCAGAGGCTCTCTGAAGTCAAACCATTAAAATATTTCCACATGCAAGTGAAGTGAATTTTTTTTCAGGGTGAAAAATGGTGTTATTTAGGTTCCTGAAAGTATTACAGAAAAACAATGTACGAAGGAATCTTAAAGTTTAAAAAGCTGGTTGGTTTTATTTGGTTTTAGATGCTCGTGGTAGGCTCAGACTAACCATCAGTGGAGGGATGACAGCATAGGATTGAAAGAAAGCTTTGACTTCCACTTTTACATTATGCTTTATTTTCAAATGCCTGTTTTGTGTGTTTGCTTTTGCAAGAAGCTGTTACTTAGGTAAAAGAAGGGAAGGGGGAATTGAACATAAAAATTTCTTAATTTTGGTAATTTCATGTTACTCGTAGCAAAACATGCATTTACTGGTTGGAAAATGGTGAATTCTCCTAGAAAAGCAGTATTTAAACTTCCAGTTTTATGTTGTTACTTGTTGAGAGCTCTCTGTCCTCTGAATTACTGTTCCTGGCCTTGCAACTTGACATTTGTGTTTCAGTTAAATATTTCAGTTTTCTGATTTAGGGGAGAAAAAAAACAAACCACCAACAAAAAACCCAGTAGTAAACTCATCCCTTCAGATAAATTTGCATATGTTGCAGACATGACTTGGCATGTAAAGGGACTGGCCAAAAATATGGCAGTAGTTTTATTTGTTTTGAGGTTTAAATTTCACAAAAGCTTTTTAAGTATGCAGCTATCAACCTCGTAGGAAGCTTTATAGTTACAGTTGTAGAGAGCTTGGAGAGCAATAACTATGAATAGCAGAATAAGCATGAGTGATGTAATCTGAGAAGCAAAGGAGAGAGACAGAAGAGAGCTTAAGACTTAACTGTGTGGAAAACATTGTGAATGGGTCTGGGAGGATTTTGACTTTTGATGGTAGATGTGGGATTTTACCCATTAGTTTTGGTAAAATCAAACAAATGAAAATGAATGCCGTTTTCCAAAATTTCCACGTTTCCTTTTACTTTCCCAAACCAGAAAATAAACTGTTTAGTGGGTAGCTGAGCTGATGGAGTCTGGTTTCTGTGACTTGTTCTGTCTCACAGATCTTTTCTGCAAGTCCCTCCCAGTCCCCTGCAGCATCTGCAGCTCCTCTGTGGGACCTGGAACCTTCCAGGATCTCCTGTTTCTTCCAGTCCTTGTTCTAGTCTGAACCCTGATGTTCCCTGCAATACTGACTCCTGAATATTCCTACGTTGTCCTGCCCTTTATCTTCCTTTTTCTGCTTTTCCTGCTACCTGGACAAAGTCAGCTGGTGCAGATCTACGTGAACTCTTCCTACTTTTCCTCACTGGAGCACTAATTGTGGTCTCTCTTCTACTCAGTCTCTGATTTTCATTTCTGGAAATTAATTTCTGCAACAAAAAAACCCCAACCCTCCTTCAGTTTTGGTTGGACAACAGTATCTGAGATAGAGTGAGACACAGAGAAGAGCTAAAAAAAGTCTTGCTCTTCCTCAATTCACTCCTAATATTTTTTAAAATATTTTTTCTCAGCTCCCATTTCTTTCAAGTTGATGGAAGTTATATATAACTTGCATAAACATTTTCCAGAAACTTTTACTCTGCACATTTATGAGTTAAAGTGGAAGTGGTGTGTTTTTCTCCATTTTCTTATCTTAAGCAAACATCTACTAGTATAAGCCAATGTATCATATTCTATTTAACTTATTTAATAAATAACAAAATGTATTAAATACTGCAAAAAAACTTTAGATACTTAAAAATATAACTCTCTATGGAGAATGTTAAATATATATCTATATTCTACACTTCAGTGTCCTTTCTGAAAAAAATACAGTGTGTTTTTTCAGGTTTTCACCAAGTCTTCTCAATAATTAAATGTACAGAGTGGTTACCTTTTCTCTAGCCAGTGTTACAGAATCAGCACTATGTGAAGAATTTTCCTCTGTAGTAACTTCCTGTATTTCTTATTTCCCATATATTTTGAAGGGGCAAACAGGGCAGTACTCTGATTTTTCCCAGTTAAAAATGTTTTTACTAATTTATCCAGATGGACTTTTGAATTATTTTATGTATGAACAGAATGCTGCTTATCATCTTAAGCTCATGGAAGTTACCTTTTTGGTATTAAAACTATACCTTCACATCATTGCAATTCCTGACAATTCCTCTTACATCATGACATAGCTACATTTTACCTGGTGCCAGTCATTCCATGTTTTCAATTTCATTTTGTTAAAACCTCGTATTTTTGTAAGATAAAATGGATTATTAATAAATATCTGTGCCTTTCTCTGCTGCTTCGAGCAATCTTGGTGTGAGTGTGGTCTCTTGTTCCTGTTTCTTAGCTTGCTGAGCTCCTGTGTTGTTCTCCTGGGCCGGGGGAGCAGGTTTTGGGGTTCTGAGGCGTTTTTTTGGGAGTGAAAACACTGCTCTTGTTCCAGTTTCTGAGCATCCTTCCTGAGCATCTCCTAGATCGAGGCAGGCAGAGCTGATGCTTTGAAGTATAATCCAGCAGGCAAATCTCTCTCTCTTTATTTTTGGATATATCATGTGTTTGTATATTAGGGTAGCCCAGGTCCCATCTCTGATGAAGGGCTGAGGTGCAGAAATCGTTCAGCTTGATCCTGGTCATTCAAAGCTCTCGAGTTGAAATGAAGGAAATTCCACTGATGAGGGGATTTTTTTAAATATAACTTGAATCCTGATGTCAAAAATAATATGCCCTGCATTTTACTTGGACAGTTGAACCTTGGTTTAATAGTAAATGCAAGTATTTAGGATACAGTGCAAACGAGCTGCATTTTTAATAGTTATTTCTACAACTGTACTCCAATGTAAACATGCAGTTAATTAAAATTACTTGTTTACTGCCGAGCTTGCTTACTCAGAAGCAGCAATACATCAAGGTGTGTTTTTGACAGCTAAGAGGCAAAATTACCCACTTTTTGAGAAATGTAGTGGTGGAATATCTGAATGAGATGTTTTGTTTCAAGGTGTTCGCTGTTACAAGAGTGCAGAAAAGCCTATGACCTTCTCTCTGAGCTACCTGTTGCCGACTGTATTCTCCACAGGGCCATTTAATAAGTCACTGTGTTCGCTTCTCTTTTTATTTAAGGCACCAGAAAAATAATTATCCCTCCCAGCTGCACCCTCGTGGCCTCCCAGGAGTGGTGGGTGAGCTAATGGAGCAGGCAGAGGTGTGCAGGATTTCCTTCTGAGGTTTGGTGTAGTCCCAGGAGACCTTACATTTAGCCTTGAACAGCACCTTCCCAGCTTGCTGGGGGATTTACCTCTGCCTCCTTAATCACTGTGATTTCACTACTCTCTTCTTGTCTCTAGGTCTATGTGCATACATAGGTTTTTGTTTCCTTCAAGTTAAGACATTTTTATTCTGTTTTGACAGTACAGTTATCTGTGTAATATAATATTAATACTCATATTAATTAAAAAGTGTTGCAAGGCAATGAGTGCCTGAAGTAAATTTCTTCCTTAAGTCTGTAATAACAAAGGATGCCTTGCTCATATCTCGCTTGATTTTTTTTTTTTTTATTTTTTTAAATACAGGTAAAAATATGTAGTGGGACACTTAGCACGGTAACTTCAGAAAACTATATGTAATGCCTGTTTTACCTCAAAATAAATATCTACCTAAATTTGGTTTAATGTGGCATTACCGTGGAAAAATTAAACTAGTTGGTTTCATGAATTTTAATTTAATTGCATAACAGTGATTGGCATAGCTTCACGTATTTTGTGTTGCTGGTTAAGACCATTTGAGAAAAATATGAAAACTTACAGCTGTAATAACTTTTTACAAACCAAAAGATAGTAATCATAAGAACATTTGCTGAAAAGATCTTATTGAATATCCTTAGTTCTTTTGGATTTGTGAAATGAGACTGTAATGACAGCACTGCATTATTCATGAAAAAAATCCTATAAGTACAATGCAAAGCTGAGGAAAATTATTTTTTTCTTTAAATGAGAGAGAAAACTGGAAGGAGAGAGGCTCAGTTAAGTACTCAGGATTGTCAGGAAAGCTGGAAACACTCAGACCTGATCTAGTCCACAAGCCCCAAGTCCATGTGCAGCTCAGGCAGAGCTGCTTTGGTTCTCCTGTGCTGCACTTTCTGCACTTTCAGATATTTAACAAAACAGTTGCAGAGCTCAGGGTCAGTAAAAAATTTAAGTTTTCTAGTACTTTGTTTCAGTGTATTTTGCAGCAGGCACATTACACAACTTCTGGGTGATTTGCTTTATGGGGTTGTTGAGGGTTTTTAGTTGTTAAATTTCTGTGGTATGGGAAGTTACTGGATTTTCAGTGCTGGGGTTTGAAGCACACTAAAATAGATGCCTGGAAATTTGATGCAACCTTTTACTTTTGGTATGTCAGAATGATTAAGGTTGTTTCAAAATAGTTACTCCTGAAAACACATTCTGTTTATGCTGAACATTGTGGATAAAAACATGTTCCATAACTTACGCATAGAACACCTAAAAATCTGAAATGTAACTATTTTGCCTATTAGTTTTTTGAGTTGGAACTGTGTCACTGGCTTTAAATTTCCCCAAACTCTTAGGAACTTGGGATGCTTCGTGCTGTCTCTGTTTTGCTTTCACTTAATTGGACAGTCTTCACTTTATGTAATTGCATCTTATGCAATCATATGTTTACTTTCCTTATGTTTATCATCGAAGAACTTCATAGCATTGTTACCTCACTATCTTTTTTACACCACTGGAAAATAAGGGACAAGATATAAGTAAAAAAGACTGAGTTTAGTAAAACATTTCTGCACATTTTGTGCAATCATAGAGAGTCGGAAAAAACACTTTGGAGTCATGTAGGCAGCACTGTCTGGCTTTTTTCCTCACAGGTTTATTTGTAATGAGTAGATTTTTAAAATATACTTTTCTCTGGGATTAACTGGAATCAGCCAAGACCTCTGTTTTCTTAACTGAAATTAATAGATTCCATTCTGATAATTTCATGCAATATAAAACCAGTAATTTTTTTTCACTTAATTTTTAGTAGTATTGTTTGGACATAGATTTTTTTACCAAATGCAAACGGTGAAATTATACATAGTTATGTAGAGAAAGCAGAAACTTTCTTTATGTTTTATTCCTTACCAAAGAAAGTATGTTTCCGTCCTGTATAATGCTGCAGAGAGAAAAGGAGGCTTAGTATCTGTTAGAAGGGCAAATATCAGGATCATGGATATTTTCAATAAATAATGGACAAGAATCTCAAAGGATTTTCTGTGAGAAACTATGGAAAATGCCAATGTTAATTTATTTATAATTCTTAGAAAAGGGGGGGAAATTCTATTACTTGAGGTTAGAGATTGCCCAGATGCTTGACATCAAATATGAGCATTTTAACTGATTATTATTCCTTAGTCTGGTTTCTTGCAACAAGGGTCTATAGGAAGAAGATCCTTAAAGTTCAGCTTAGCTTCACATGCAGTGAGATCTCACTGAAGGAACCTGTGCTTTTTGGAAATATTAGAGATCCGATTGGTAAAATCAGCTGTTTTGGTATTTGATGTAATATCACAGTATATTTTGATTTTAAATACTGTCTTGTGTGACATAACAATGCCTGTGTTACAGGAATGTAGAAGCTGCCTTTCTGATAGATCCCTTGGTGCAGGGCTTCACAGAGGCAAGGAGTGGGACCCCTCTGGAAAGCCTCCAGGGATCCAGTGGTTACATATACAAAATCATTCCTTGGATTGCTGGCCCAATCCCACCTGAAACCCCTCTCTTCAAACTGGCAGTGTAGTTATTGCTGGGAGGATCAGGTTATTTTTTTGGGGTGATCTGAATAACGTGTTTAAGTTGTACTTCAGAAATTTGTTGTGGTGTGAGGCAGCCCCACAGGAGTCAGAATGTAGATTGTATCTGTAAAATTGGGAAAGGACTTGAAAGCCAATTAGTTAATTACCCTAGTCTGGTTTGGGATTTTTTTGTGGCAAAAAGGCAAATGCAACCTTGGATGCCTAGAAAAAGGGAAAGTGAAACATAAGTAATAAAGGGGACTTCCAACACTGATAAGAGTGTTATTAAAATAGTATATTCCACGCTGGTGTCTCCACTTCATGAAGGATGTGGAATTACTGGGAAGAATTTAAAAGGAATGTCATGGGAGTTGCCCCAGGTTCAGAAGTGGGGTGCCCAGACGTGATTTCATGGCCGTGTAGAGGTAGTGCTGTGCAAGAAAGGTGCCTAAAAATGAGGGCAAGTGTGAGATTGACTTCTTAGCATTAGAGATATTTGAATTGAAATAATTTGTTGGGGATGAGGGAGCCTCATTGAAGCAGTCTGGGGGAGACACGGAGGTTTTTTAAAAATACATTTCAATCCACCTTCTGAAGATTCAGCTTTCCTGGTGCTCGGGGTGGCCACCGTGGCCTTGGGAAGCACAAAGCCTGTGCATGTGTTGGAATTACCCACGGCCGGTGCAGCTGTGGGCTTCTGTTTCTGCTTTTAGTGCCCTGAAGATTATTATGGTCTGTGCAATACTGTGTTGGTATGTGAAGCCTTGAAACCTTTCAGTCCTGTGTCTGCCTGCAGGCATCACAGAGAGGGGGGAGACTGTGGTATGACTTTCAGTTTTGGCTTTTTCCCTTCAGATAATTCGCTACTTGGGTTTTGTCACTGTTTTCACTTCCTTCTGAAGCATCAAAGATTGGGCAGGGTCTGAGGTGATATTAGAAGATCCTCTTTTGTGCCAGACTGGTTGATTCTTACTCACATGATATAGATAAAGTTGGTTGAAGAGCTTGAGATAAGAAAGAAACTCTCACTAGGAACTGCTAGGCATGTTTCCATCTTCTGCTGCACAAGACTTTCTTGACCACCAGTTATTAGGACAGACTTCTTGTAAGCAGTTCTCTGCCATTGCAGGAGTCTTGGGTGCTCAATCTCGTCTAGTTTCAAATTGTTACCTTCAGGAATAATTGTTTTATTTGACATTTCATCTTGATACTGAAGTATATGGACAAGTGTGGTGGCTTATGGTGCTCTGAAAGGTAGACTGAAGTATTCAGCTATGCTCTCTGGCCTAAGAGTCTTAAAATTATTTACTAAATATTTGTGTTATCTGACTGTTCCTTGCTGTACCAAACTGCTAACCCAGGTGAAAGCTCTGAAGTCTGTTCTGTGGAGGCAGACATGTATGTGCCTGAGGAGGTTCTGGCTGGATTTAGTGCTACTGCTCTGTGATTATGGATGTCTGTACTTGGAAAGAAATAGCAAAATTTCACCTTAGTGTGGATAATTCAAATTGGTATAGTTTTGAGTGCATTAGTATCTCTTAATGAAACCAAATATAGTTCTCTTCAATTCCATTCATTCTGGACCTTATCTCTCTTTCCGATATGTCTCACTAGTTGCCAAGCAACCTCAACAGTAGTTCTGCACATCCAGCAGCATTTAAAAAAAAAAAAAAAAAAAGTGAGTAGTTGTTGCTGAAAATAAGATGCCTTCTGATGACATGAATGAAGAGAGTTACGAGAGAAGGAAGTGGGGAGTGGCGAGTTTGGAGCCGATGTTCTGAAAAAGCCAATAATACTCAGCACTTAAGTAGCGCTTTTTATTTTCCGAGCACTAATCAAGCAACCGTAAGATTATTAAATAAAGACTATTTTTTTCCTTTCAGTGAGTGAAGCACAATTATCTTTATACTTCAGAGGAGAGGGCAGGATTCAGTCCCAAGAGTGCAGGAGTTAGTTTAGTATATGTATTTCTTTCTCTGACCTGTATTGACTCCCCGTGTTTCTGGTTGAATGGCAGATTAACTGGAGGGTTTTGGAAGGTTTTTCTTTGTGTGTTTGCTGATCCATAGCCAGCACTGTCTATTCATTTCATGCAGATGCACCTGCAGTGTGTTGAGTTTTATTAAAATATTTATCACCTGGAAGGCCTTCCAAATTAGGAGTTTGATAGTTTGTGTGTAGGTCCTTTATTACTTGATAATGCTGTAATGCTTCTAAAGCAATAGCTAGAGCTTCTTTTTATATTCTGTCTCCTGTGGGAAATGTGATCTGAGCAGCAAACAAACTACCACAGAAAAGGATATAATGATGCAAATGAAAGCTGAGTTGGGAAAATTATTCTGGTTTTGGATTGTTAAATTTCTGATAGCTTCTGTTCAAAAAGAAAATTCTTTATTATGTGTAGACTGACTGAAGCAACATTATTGTGGACACACTTAAGTTAGAAAGTATGTGAATTAAGATTGCCTTAATTTGAGTTCATTTTAGTCTAGGACACCATTGCCACCGATATGGAAAGGTAGTTTTACAGTTCTGTAACTAACTCCTAAAAAGCAGTAATTAATTTTAATGCATTTTGTTTTAAAGCAGGTTCTGACACTGTAAACAGTCACTTTCCCTTGGTCACAGCTTGCCTGGAATTACCAAGTTGTGCACCATTAAGAGTTATCAGAGATTTAAGCTATCCCACAGGTTCTGATTTGGAGGACTTTTGGTCCCAGTTTAACCTTTCCCTTCACGCTCATTTTTTCCTGAAGAGGGTGGTTTTAGAAACATGCTTGTTCCACTTCTGGGTGAGAGTAGTAAAAAATGGATGTGCTGCGAATTGTGAGAAATGGAGATATGTCAACTTCTACCCAGAGTTGGATGTGCTCTGAATGACCCCCTCGGTGTCCGTGGAAAGCAGACACACGTGTCAGACACGCTCCAGAGCCAGCGAGGCTGTTACGTGCAGGGCTTTGGGGCTTTGTGCTCAGCCTGTGTGTACACACTGCATGTCCACAGAGGTGCTTTGGGCAAGAGCCTTCTGTTTGGACACAGAACTAGGCAGGATAATATAGGAGGCATTTTCCATGTGATGCAGATAAACACAAAAAATGAAGGCTCAGTGTGCAAATTCACAGCTTATCCTTGCAAGGCGACTTCCTGCCCTCCTGCTTCCCCAGGAGGGTGAGGTGTTTTAAAGGTAGTGTGATACTTGGAGCTGTTACTCAGAGAACATACACATTTTAAATTACAGTCTATATGTTCATCTGCATCACAGACCCAAAGGAGTTGTTTTTTGCTTTGTGTATGAGGAGTGGTGAATTATTCTTCAATGCAGTGGATTTGAGTCAGCTGGTGGGTAGGTTACTTGTTGCTTTTAATGTGAGGACTAGAAGCAATACCTAGATCGTTCTAGGTTTAAGGATAAATTGAATTAAGGAAGGCAGACAAAAGAACTACACTTGGAAATGGTTAAAACATAATGAAAAAGCATCCCAGTGTTATGTAGTATTTTTACCACGTACAACTTCTAAGGTTTATTTGTGTTGGGCTAAAATTTCTTTTGACATACTGCAGCTAATAGAGGTAATTTAGAGATAGAAAAATAGTCTCTGTGTGTGTGATGTGTATACAAAAACTGTTTGTAGTGGTGGTATTTTTATCCTCATCTTCTAAGAGAAAAAGACCAGTCCTACTTCATGCTTTTTTTGTAATGCATAAAATACGTGGATTTTGGCAGCTGCCTCTTGCCTCTAGGCTTGTAAGTAGGTTTATCTGTGCAAGGTGTGTGTAATTACTATATATATAAATATATATATGTATGTATGTATGTATATATATGTGAGGTGTTAGTTGCTGCACCAGTGTTGCCATGTAAACTTAGTTGCCCTTTTATATATATATATGTATTCTCTGTATACCTAGTTTTAAAAGGGTAAATATTATAAACTGGTTGCTCAAGAGCAATATGCTATAAAAAAAGTAATAAGCACATCAGTAAAAGTGTTGGAGGTAGTAATAAAACTGCACTATAATCCTTCTACCAATTTATTGAACTCTAACTATAGTTATCTAGACAATTAACGGCTACATATGGTGCATTAACCCCTTGTATAGTAGTTGTATATGCAGTGATATTCAGTATGGCTGCAGTGCCTTAAACTTTAGGTTTTCAAACAACTTTGTCCTCTAATTTGATAGTACTCACTGCTTTTTGCAGTGACACACAGTTACTTTGGGGAGAACATCTTAGTCACAAAATAAGTGTCCTTTTTTTTGCAAAGTGAGAATAAATACATGACTTATTTCAGGGGTTTTTTTTCAATGTCTTTAATGATACTCCAGAAGGTGGCAAACATTTAAACATCAAAATCTCTACTTCAGGGATAGCTTTTTTGAGAAGTTTCATTTGAAGGTGTTATAGAGGTGATTGCAGTGGAATTGCATCTGAATGTCACTGAACTCCTGAATTCTCTGGAATCTAATGGATTAAGATTTGGTGGAAGGCACCTTGCAGGACCCTCTGAAGCTGGTTCATGTGAAGGGGCTTGGCAGGAGAGCACCATCAGGGAGAAAGGGTTAAATCCCTCTTTAGAAACTGCCTGTTCCAGGACTCAGCAGCCACTCCTGTGTTGTGGGGTGTGAGTACAGTGGGAGGAGGGGTGCAGGCCCACCTCTGCTCAGGGGGCTGTGTCTGAGCTGGTGCAGGAGCCAGGAGGGGCTGCGGGTACCTGCCAGCAGCCTCTGCTGTCGGACCTCCCTGGGCTCTGTGTGCAGGCGCCTGTTGAGGCGGCTGTCATGGAATTGGAACGTGGGATTCCTCTGCCATACTGGGTGTCCAGGGGTGTTTTGGATCCCCAGAGCCATTTGCATGTGTTTAGTGTTCACCAGGAGCTGGGTTGTGTAAGCTCAGGAGTGCAGCTGTAAATATTTTGGAAAGTTGTGTAGCAGATGTATGGTACTGTGAGGTGAAATGATAAAGGATTGTTTCTCATTAAGTATAGGGAGTCCCTTGTAGTCTAAGGTTTAAATATGCTAAATTCAGTCTTCCAGAAGGTGATTCTTTATATTTAAAATATCCTGATATGTCCTCAAATTGCTGAAGTGTTGGAAGTTGAGGCTACAGCTTTTTTAATTCTGTTGTCTGTTGCCTTGGCACAGAGGTGGAGTTTCTGTATAGGGTTGTAGCGAGCGTCCCTTAATTCCGAGAAGATCTTTAAAATGGCAAGCAATTACGTTTGAAGTTTGGATCTCATGATGTCAATACAGATATGCAGTAAAGTATTCCAGGGTGTGGTGATACTTAATCATTAATGATTGAGACTTGGGGCATTTCCTGAATATTAATGCTGAATATGAATGTTGATTGCCCAAGACGAAATTATTACCCAGATACTTCTTCTCTCCCCTCTCTTTTTTTATTGATTGCTAATGCAAAAAGGATGAATGCAGAGTTAGGTCAGACAAATATTTGAAATACTCTGAGGCACAGTGCTCAAGACAGAACACTTGCACCACCTTCGTACCTTGTGGATTTCATAATTATGTAGTGTGAAAATTGTTATTTTAATTTTTTCCCTGTAGCGACTTAATATGTAGTTACACAGCTCAGACTGTAAGTTGTCCACTGGATTTTCTTCCCTCAGAATCACTTGGTAGAATTTAGCATTGTCATAAGCTTCTGGTTTCAAATGATGAAGCTGATAGAGAATTTGCTCTAATTGTGTAAGTATAACTGCCACTAAGGGTAAACTGATATGATGCCACACCTTGGATGTACTTTAATACTTAATCTGCCCCTTAGGAAAGGATTGACTAGCTCATGTCAATACAGTGCTTTATAAAAAACCTACTCATAAAAATGTTTATGACTAGGTTTACATGATTTATGTTTTTAGAGAAATATAGCTTTTTGCTGCCAACACCAACTGCTAATAACCTACTAAAATACGTAACTTAAACATTTCATAATTGTGTTGGGAACACACAGCATGTGCAGTTGGTTATGTTGTGTTCTATAGCTCTAAACTTTTGAAAAGTCTCCCTTAATTCCTGCACAAAAGTAGGTGGGGAGATGCCAGTGAATACCATTATGTTGTAGGTACATTGGTGTTATCTGATTTCCAGGTAGTAGATTGATAGGGCATTTCTGCATATTATTTGCATGTGTTGAAAATACACTCTTGTAGCTGGTGGGAATAAACTTGATTTATCTTGCTGTGAAACTTCTAATGGAGAAAGAGATTTTGTAATTCTGTATGTTAAATGTTTGAAAGGAAAGCCTTGTCTCTCTTGCTGTATGTCAGTGATTGCAGCAGCAGGGTCCATTTCTCCCTTTCTCTTCCCAATAGCTGTGAACTTATCCCAGAGAAGCAGAGTCTGCCAGGGCCAGGGGTGCAGCAGGAGCCACAGCACCCATCTGCTGCCTCTGCAGGACCCATGGCAGGCTGAGCTGCTCTTGTTCATCCAGCCTTCCCTCTGTCCCACAGCTTTCCCAGACCAGCCTGGGCTCTCCTAAGCTGTGTGTCCCTGCTGCATTTCAGCACCTTTCTGAACAGTGTACCTTCCCCAGTGTACCTTCCCCACAGTCTGGGTGTTCTTGTAACAGAAACGGGGAGGAACAGAAAAGTTTGAGAACTGCTGTTTCAGAAAGTGGGCAGACAGAGCTGAGAACTGCGACTGAAGGTGACAGTACCAGAGCTGTAGTAGAGAACTGTAGTGGAGAGCTGTGCTGAGTACAAGAGCTGTAGTAGAGAGCTGTGCTGAGTACAAGAGCTGTAGTAGAGAGCTGTGCTGAGTACAAGAGCTGTAGTAGAGAGCTGTGCTGAGTACAAGAGCTGTAGTAGAGAGCTGTGCTGGATACAAGGGCTGTAGTAGAGAGCTGTGCTGAGTACAAGAGCTGTAGTAGAGAGCTGTGCTGAGTACAAGGGCTGTAGTAGAGAGCTGTGCTGAGTACCAGAGCTGTAGTAGAGAGCTGTGCTGAGTACAAGAGCTGTAGTAGAGAGCTGTGCTGAGTGCAAGAGCTGTGCACAGCTGTGTTCTAGCAGTACTCATGTCAAGGTTGGCAATGTTCAGTAAATTGCTGTTGGACTGCTCTGAATGGGCAGGTATGCAAAAGCACAAGCCAGAAACAAGTGTTTTGGCTCTTTATTAAGGCAGGTTGCTCTAAATTTTTTAAGAATTATTATTGTTATTATTTTTGAAGGTGGAGGGAGAGAAGACATGCTTTAGTTTGGCATTCTTCTTCTCTCTCTTTCTCTCTTGTTTCACCCCATGGCTGAGAAGCAGCTTCTCTTATTTAAATGAAGAAATGTTTCATGTAGTCTGTTTTATATATCTCATAAATAATATATTTTAGAACTTTGTAGATACTGATGGTTTACCAAATTCTTTTAATCAAATCTGTGGTACTAGGCACACATTTTCTGTAACGATGGCATCTGGTCTGCTGAAATTTCTAGAAAGAGAATTTCTAAGAATCTGTGCAACACCAGGTTAGACCAGTGGTTTGTGTAGTCCAGTGTTATGTGTCAGAAATGGCACTTGGGGAGGATTAGGGAAAAAGTGTGAGAGAGACTCACAGTGATTCCCCTTCAGGTTCTGCCACTGGCACTTCAGGAACTCCAGGAAGCGAGACTCGTAACAAGTTTAGAAGTTCCGTCACGTTCAGTATGTTTTTCTTTAAGAAGCCTAATACTTGCATAATCTAAAAAGTCCTCGTTTGCTTTTGAAGTTTCTAGTTTTCCTTGTTTTTCAGACAGAATTCAAATCCAGCAATTCAGTCGTGCTGCCTGTTTTAATAAACTCTGCACTAGCTGGGGCACCACTGAGAGGTCAGTCAGATTCAGGTAGAGCCAAGGTATCTCCACTTTCTCAAAGCTTTTGCTGTGGTTTTGTTGCAGCCAAAGAAGCAGCTGGTTGGATCAATAATTATGCCCAAGCAATACTGTTTAAGTAATTTGCAGTGTTACAGCAACACACACTCTCTGGAGATTATTTTCTTCAGCTGTGTCTAAGTTTCTCATTCAAACAATATTGTTAATAGTTAAAGGACCATATGTTGTGAAGGTAATTGGATAATTATGACGAGGTCCTGTATATTCTAACTGATGAGTCGAGTATCAGCAAATTATTTTTCACGTAACTTTTGGTCTCATATTCTCATTTATTATATACTGTTGGTATGAACTCTATCTTTTACTTTTCTGTTATCATTTAGAAATGTCAGGTCAGGGCCAGGACATGATAATTGTGCCATTGTCATAGTTTGACTTAAATTACAACAGTATAACTTCCCTTTTATCAGAGGAAATGATAATAAATGTGCTTATTCAGGTATAATTAATTTCCAATTTTGAGCTCAGTAAAAGGTCATTCTTCTTACTGGTTGAGTTCAAATATATAGAGATGTTAAATACAGTAAAGTGAAAGTTTCCTATATTGTGACTTCCAGACTTCTCAAGAAGAGCTTTTTTTGAATTTTTCCAGTTAACTTGTGTTGCACTGGGGAAGGTTCTAATTTGGATCCAGAGTGTTTGTCCAAAACATCAATGAACTGTCCTGGTTCTAAATGGTACCTGCCTGGTTAAATGAACTCTCCTGGTACTAAAGGTGGGGGTCCCTGGAAGTCCAGGGTCATGGTAGGTTGTGACCTTGGGGTTGTGCTTTTGCTTCCAGAAACAGCGTTTCCTAAGCAGATTTAAAAACAAACAAGCAATTTTTTGTGTGTTTTACTTGAAATATTTAATACTAATCAAGGGAAAGACTTTCATTTTGGTAGTGTTTGCTTTCGACAATCTGAACAGTTGTTCGAGTCTTTTGTACCTCTTACTTTCAGGCTTAGCTTTGCACGAGTGGGAACTGGGCAGTGAATTGGGTCATAGATGCTCTGGATCTGCTTGTCCTCAGCTTGAATCCAAACTCCACAAGAAGAGAAGACTCAGGCTCTTGCTGTGTGTTGGGAAGTAATTTGCATAAGAGAAAACTCGGGTGGAAAAACTACTCCACCAGCTTCCAAAAAAATTGCTTAGGAAGTCCACTGGTGTAGGATTCAGCTGGCTGGCACAGAGGCAGGTTTTGTGAGGCACATGAGACAAGAAGCTGAGAAGAGTTTTCTGCATCTCCCCATCTGTTCAGGGCTGACTTTGGAGGAATTCAGGAGTCAGTGCTGACTGTAAGCCCAAAAACCATAGTTGTGTGCTGTGTTCGCTTAAACTTTAGTGACTAAAAATAGCTGGTTGAGACACAGTTAAGGAGCTGTAAAATTGAATTGTGAATATATTGTTCACTTACTACACAGGCATAATGGGAAATACAATATCTAGGTAAGGGAAATGTGTATCATGTTTTCACATTCATTTCTACATCTTCTCTGTATTGAAGGAAGATTTTTTTTTTCTCTGCTTAATCCAGAGCAAAATTATTTCAGAAGTAGCAGTGCAGAAACTTGAGCTTCTTTCAATGAATTGCTCCAACTTTTCTGTAAATAGAGCCCTAGATAGCTAGAAATAAAATAGGTATTTTTGATGTCTTTTAGTGACATCTAAAATCAGGCCAGCAAGAAGATCAGGTAGGTGGAACCTGTTGCCTGAAACAATATTCCCTGACAGTGGTTGAAGAATTTTGCTAATGGGTTTAATGTGATGATGACTGTCTGTGCTTGGAAGGAAGTGAGGGTATTTTTGTTGTTGTTGCCTGGTAATATTTGATGTTTACTTACAAATACTTTTCTTATATCATTTTCACTTCTGCTAGTGCAAAACTTTTAATAACTGGAAAAGAAATTAAAATATCTCGTATCATATTAAATATAATTATAGAAGTCGGTGCTGATACTTTAAAGGCAGCTATTGCTGATACACATTGAACTCTGGGCCACCAGAGGTAACTAGTATGAAAAGATCTGAATTTGGACTTGTTACCAGTGTGGTGTAGCCTTTGAGACCCATTTGGTTTTGGTGTCAAGTTGCTTTTGGAGAATTTATTTATGCACAGTGTTTTTTTATTTGCACTTTTACCTTATGCTTACTCTTTCCAGTGTTGGCTTTGAAATTCAGCATGGTTCATGTCTTTTGCATGGAAAGTTGGTTATAAACAATTTCTGTGTTAGTTCTTGGGCTGTTAGGAGAGTAACTTTGCTTGTATAAGTCTGTCAAGGCATCTGTGTGTAAATACATTGGAACTTTACTGAGCATATGAGGAAAGTATGCTAACAGCTAAATTTTAATTTGGTTTTGATGAGTTTAAAGTTTAATTTGGCTGTACTTAGAGACTGCCTTTCTTAAGATCATAATTTATTTAAGTGATTTTTGACTCCTGTTACTTTGGAGGACTAAAACAGAGAAAATGTTTTCAGAACATGAATCTGGCCAAAACCACTGGCAATTGCACAAGTAAGGTGAAATGGAAACTCTTCCTCCTGTAATTTTACAGTTTCAAGAGATGTGTTGTTTGTAACAATAGGAGATTGGAAAATATCAGAAATCAGACTTTAAAACCTGCATCCTTTTGTAGCAGGAGAGTCTGTGCTTCCTTGACTTCTTTGTTTAAGACTAATAATCACAGAATTTTCCTGTGAGCTGTGTAGGAGATGTGAATACACGGGTTGTTCCTCCCTTAACAGATAGAAACTATACCTTTTTCTTTTACGTTGAGGGCAGCCTTAACTTGATACAAATGACCTTGGCTGTAACTGAGCCAACATTGCTGTACCTCGGGGCTTTAGGGCTGGAACATGTTAGTCTAGAGGGGAAAGTTCTGCGTTCCCTCAGAGGAGGTTCCGGGAGGCGCTGGGGCAGCTTTGGCGCTGCCGTCCCTGTCTGCGCGGGGCTTCACCCGGGGAAGGGAGGGGACCTCCTGGAAGAAAAAGCAGATGTTGGTTTAGACCAACAAGCTTTTTAGTGCTGAAACCTTTTTTTAGAACAATGCTGAGACTTGTGCAAGACTTTCCCTGCCGGATTCCCTGTGGTGGGTCTTGTTCAGTGCTCGCAGCAGCGTTGCTCTGTGGTGGCTGGTGTGAGCATTTCCCAGCTACCATGGGCAGTGCAGTCCTTGTCTTGTGCAGCCTGGAGATTCGGCACAGTCTTGTCTCAGTAAAAATGTAGTAGTAACACCAGTGACATGCAACATAATTAGCAATGCAGTGAGGTTACTTGAGACTCTGTATGCAGGAGTTTTGATTTTCTGATAAAAATGTTCTTTTAATGGAATTATATCGAATTTTGCTTCTGTTAATTCTCGCTGTCTCATGTCATGATATAATTGCTTCTTACTACATAGAAATGAGTAAGAAGTTGTGTGCCTGTGGCATTACCAACACTTATAAAGATGAGGCTGGGTATTGATCTGTGAAGCTTCATGTGAGCTGTAATCAGGGGTGACAGAAGCCGAGGGGTTTATTTGTGGTGGATGTTGGTAGACTTGCTCTGTTGAGGATTACCAGCTCACTGACACTCATGGCAGATGTAAGGGAAGATCATTTAACAGCAATTGGGACTTTGGAAAAGTATTTCAAACCCATCCTGAAAAAAAAAGAAACTGCTTTCAATTCCGGTTTGGAACAGAAGCAACTGTGTCTGTGTTTGAATCTGGAATAACAGCCCTGATTAACCAGTACATTGATGGAAGCAGTCAGGACACACTGAAGTTCACAAGATAAAACCCATTCCTTGTTTTAAAGACGGGGCAATGTGGTAAAAGCATTGGACATGTGAAATAAAGACAACTTGAGTTGAGAGTTGTGTGTTGTGCTGGGGATTCACTCACTGCCGTGTAGGTTTTTTGGAAGCAGAGTCTGTGGTGGGTTTTCTTTGTTTTGGTTTGTTCCTGCCTGATACGATGCTTTGACCTCCTGAGTGTTTTTTGGAGAAAAGCTTACTTCTCTCATAGTTATTCTGAATGGCCTTTTGGAGACATAGTCCCTTTGCCTCCATTCCCTTATCAACAAGGATAATAAGCTTGTGCTCTCACACAGTTCTGCTGTGATAGATGTGCACAAGTGAAGTACAAGTATTAGAAGTCAAAGATAAACTCGTTTGTTATATGAAAATAATTGTAAAATGCTCTATTGAGATAACTTAAAAAGCTTTTCAAGTTAGAAATTGTCAAAATTATTATTAAAACTGTCAACAGCAGTAGCACTACAAAATGTGTTGGTAGACACGGTGTTTTAATAAGCTGAGAATTCTGGTGAAAAGTAGAGACTGCAGTGACATAGTTTCAAAGCATTTTCTTTTTAAATTGTATTTGAGGGAATTTTAAGTTCCCTAGTAGTGTACTTCGTTTTCTATAAATTCCATCTAATAAGTAGTAGTATATAATTCCCTTGGTGAAGATATCTTAGAAAACACAATCCACACAGAAGCTATTTGTTTTTGCGTTCTCTTTGCTGCGTGTTCACCAACAAGTTAAAAAAAATCAAATTATAAAGAACAAGAAGAAAGGAAAACAAAATAATGGCAAACCCCAAACGTAAACACACATTTGTTCTCAATCGTATTTGTTGACAAATCAAGGAGTGAAATAACTATGTTAATGTCAAATTCTGTGGGGAACAGTCAGAGCAAAAGCATACTGTACCAAATTTTGAGTGATAGCATTTAAGTGATAGCATTTTAGTTGAAGGTCTGAGGCAACATTAGAATCAAGACAGGCCTGCAAGTGGTAGCAGACAGACACTGTAACATTACCTTTGATAGGGGGGGGTTGGCCCTGGTACAGGGATCATTTAATTGACTTTGATTTCTTCTCCACTGTTAGTTTTAGAGCAGATATTACTTGATAGCATATTAGAAGCTGTTAAAATCCACTGTACATTTGGGACAGAATGGCTATGTAACCAAATTTTTTCTGTGGCTTTTTTTTGACTTATGAGTACAGGGATAAAACCAGATGATTCTTTGTGTGTTACTGTTTAGTGAGACTCATTTGATCTCCTGACCAACGTCTGTTAAGTATTTTTCAAAGGGTTCAATTCTTTCCTTTCTTAGAAAACCATTTTCTAAAACTTGGTAACAATTCTTTGAAGCCATATTCAGATAAAACACAAGACCAAGAATGCTTTTGTGAGTGGTTTAGAGATCAAGTTAGTCACCTCTGATTTACAGAGGCTGTCCTGGAGTAGATGTATTGGTTTTTTTTTTCTTTTTCACATCCTCCATATTGACTTATTGAAGTATTGTATAAAATACTTCAAATAAATCATATTTTTACTTAAAAACATATTAATTTAAGAGGCATGTGTAGAGCTTTGAGTCTCCAAAATAACTGATGTTAGAGAGGAGTTACTGCACTGCTAAGCCAGTTACAGTTGAACCTGTATTATACTGGTGTCTGTACAGGCAAGAAAGGCTGTAGTACTCATGTTTTCCAACTGCTTCTAGTAGCATCTTATTTAAGAAGTGTCACTAGTAGCTAAATTCTTGGTCCTTTCTCCTTAAGGCTGCTTAACTGATCCCCCTGTTTTGAAGCAAAGTGTAAAAATTCATGGACAACTTGCACATTAGAAGCCTCATCGTATTTTATCTTCACAGACTGTGGAATAACTTGCACCTCTGTGTTTACATGAGCAGAGCTGGGTTCAATTTATGGTAAATTTTGCTTTCAGAGCATTTATAACTTAATTGTTCGGTGGGAGAATGCCGTATTTTCTTCATGAAACATAGGCCATGCGGCATTCTTAAAGGTTCTGCACATTCTGGCCCCCATCCATCACAGTACTTAAACCATGAGTAGCCCTATTAAAGTTGATAGAATTACTCATGTGCTTAAAATTAAACATGTGCTTAAGTGCTTTGATGGATTAGAGCCAACGTTGTCAGCACCTTGCTTTGTTGTGTGCTGTGTTACACCTGCCTCCCTGTGCTCCAGCCTGGGTCTCCAAGGGACAGATTTTGCTCAGATTTGCTCATTCCAATATTTAGTTACTCTATGTTCTAAGAATGCAGTTTACATACACAATCAAAGTAAATTCATACACGGCCTGGAACTATAAATACCCAACAACTCTTGAAATCTAACAATACTTGACAAATTTCACAAGATTTTTTTTTTTCTGGGTATTTCAGGGGGAATTTTTACGCCCTGATGAGATGTTCTGTAAGAATTTCTGTGATCAAATTGCACTGAAATTAGAATCCATGAGCACATGCACTTGAATATTGTAATAATTCTCCCAGATTTTATGTTAGCAAACTTAGATTGCACGTAACATTTTTTGAACAACTAAAGTATATGTCCCCAGTAAGCAAAAAGTAGCTTGTTTTGTAGAATTTACCTTGTTCCTGGTGGGACAGATTTTGTATGAATTTGAACCTTCCCTTTTTTCTGTTTCTGTTGGGCTGGTGTCCTGACATCTGTGTCTTACCGGCCACCGTGTAGGGGGTTGGATTAAAAACCTTGGGTTTTGTCGCTGTTAGAGACAGGCACTTTCCAGATCACCTGTCTAAAATATCATATGCCAGAAGTGTTTCAGATGATAATGGAGATCACAATCCCTAAAAAAAAATCAAGGTATTTTCAGGACCAGCCATGTTCCACCTGTCTCATCCCTGCTTTCCCTGCCGCATTGCATCCTGCTTTGGCTGCTCCGTGTTTGTCCTTACTTGGCGTCCAGTGTTCCAGCCATTTTTATTTTAGGGCTTCTTTCCATTTAATATTGGCACTTAGCCAGCTGTGTACTTTTTCAGTTTTAAGTAGCAGTGAGGTCATCAGCCATTATAGGAGCTATTCCTCTCATTCTTGTGCACGAGCCCCTGAAGAGCTCTGGGATGTGATTGCCTTCTTTTCAAAAGCTTCCTACCCAGTCCTGCCTGAAGGAGTTACTGGAATACAGACACTTACAAAACAGTGTTAGAGCAAATGAAACTCATAGGCCACTCATGAAATCAGTGTTTCAAAGGTTAGACAAAAATGCTTTGAAAGTGAAAACCAAGGTAAGAACAAGACTCCCTGTAAGGCTGCCTGTGTTTTAAAGCAAAGGCTCTGCAGAGCCAAGGATGGAGTGATGAACAGTGCAGCAAATGGCCCAATTTTAACAGGAGGGGCTGTTAATCCGCATATACTGCAGTGCCTGGTCAGGGTGTGCTCACACAACAGGATATTTTCTGGACATGCAGAGATGGATAGACCCAGTCAGGTAGCTCAGGAGACCCCAGTAGGCTGGATCTGCTGTGAGGGATGGAGGCACAGGCAGAACATGAAACACTGGAGGGTCCATGCTGAGAGGTGTCACGTGCTGTGTTTCAGTGCTGTTGCACAGCTGGACAGAAGTGTTTCAAAAAGGTGGTGGCCGATGGGCATGTTTCCTTTAGTCTTTGTTAATAATGACTACATTCACAATGCTTAAATAAATAAATAAATGAAAAAGTCTCTGTGCTTCCTGACAACAGTTTGATTATCTCAAAGTAGTGAATTGTACCAGGCAAGATGATTCAGCAATTTGACTGGAATCCTCCTGTTCCTGCTGGTTCTGAGAGGTGTCCTCCCAGCCTAGAAAGGAATCAGATTGTCCTTTGAAGACTCTGTAGCCTTGTTAATTATTATATCAAGTATCTGGAGATAATACTAAACTTCTGAGAACATCTTTTATTGTAATATGCTTAATTACCTGTACTTAAAACAAGAAAATGAGAGCAGTGTGTTCCCCTCTGTGTGCGTGTCTGGGGAGCTACAGACCAGGCTTGCAGTGTACAAAGGTGTTTAATTGTACAGTATGAATTAAAGAGCCTTTGTCAGCCTCATACATCACAGAGCTCTTTGTGAACAGTTCTGTTTCCATCCCTTACCTAAACTATTGCTAGTTAATTAGTTGAGGTAAGTGGAGCAGGATAAGCAGAGTTATGCTTCTTAATATTGTGTCTGTGATGGTCTCTTTGTGCCACTAACAGGTATAAAGGGACTGTAAACCAGTTAAACTGGTTTTAAGTAGGAATTTGTAAAGCTGAAGGGGAGCCTGAAGGTGGCTTAGAGCCAGAGTAGCATCTCTGTGCCACATCCATCTGGGCAGGTGGAATGACCAGGGTTCCATGTGCTGCCGGAGCAGCCCCTGGGACAGACTTCAGGTGTGTGTCCAACCACCCTCCTGGCTCCTGGAACTCCATCAGGAGCAAAGCATGCCCACAACCAGTCTCTGCATCAGAATGTCTGTAGAGGCTCAATAAAGTTGCCCTTTAACCTTTACAGTTAGCCTATCACAGTGGGCAGAGATAAAATAAAACTAAATACTGAGTTAATTAGATTTATATTCAGGGATGCCTTTTGTAGAGTTTTTGAACAAGTCACTTCTGACCCCTAACACTGCAGTGGAAATAATAATGGAAAATAACAGAATTTCTGCTTTCATAGAGATGTGATGTGTTTTTTAGTTGATGCTTCAATAATTTGTATTTCTGGAGTTTTAACTTAGAGAATGGTTCTGTTGTTTCATTAATAGAAGGTATCACTTTGTTCTTGTATTTCTTATCACAGTCATCTGTTTATGGCCACACAGTAAGATGTACATACAACTCATGAAGGTAAAGATGGTAATATATTGAAACAAGAAATGGTAAAGCAATTTAGAGTGCTTTTTCCAATATTTAAAAGGGGACTTGTGGAAGCCCTTTATGTATTGTCTATTCTATATATTGCATCACATATTCTGTGAGAAAGTGATTATGCTTCGGGGGATAATTGAACTAAGTTCTCCCAAATAATTTGTCACAATTAGATCTGTGCAGCATTATGAGTTTTTAACTGTGTGTTTAATTCGAAGTATACCATGACAAAATTACTGAGCCTGTTGGGTTTCTCATTTTCCAAAAGGTGTTATTTATTTAGAGAGAAAGCAAATAGTTTATCCTCATAGCTATTATTCCCTCTCACAGTAAATCATCTTTGGTAGCTGGATGGTACAATCTGGTGATGCCCAGAATCTCAGAGAAATAAACCCAAGAATTTGCAAAGTGATAATGGGAGGGGAAGGGTGGTGTAGGAGAAAGAACACAGGGGTAGGGAGGGGAAACTACGGCTCTGCAGCCAGCAGCAGGAAGGGAACAAAGTATTAATGTGGTTAGAAAATCTCTTCTGCTGCAAGTGAGGACCCAAGTAAATCATATTTCCTGTCGAAAGCTGTACAGAGTTACTGCTGTGGAGCTGCTGCGTGGCAGCTCCTGCCCTGTGGTACTGCAAGGGTTTGTCCTTTTGGGTCTTGAACAGGACAAAATAGAAAATCTCTTTGAAGTTGTCAGAATTATTAAGGTATCTCAGTGATGTGATAGAAATGGTGTTCAATTTGCAGAAGATACTCAGTGGGTTTTGCTATTGCATTTTAGCAGTTTTGTCTGTAAAATTGGAACTCTGTCATAGGTCTAACGTGAATTATTTCAGCTTCACCCTGAATACTCTTAAGCAACTATTTTTCCCCATTTTCAAGTGCCTCTAACTTGGCCTCTGCCCTGTTTGCCGTTGTAGCTGTTATATTTTGAGGTAATTGCATGTTCTGTTAGAAATAACCCAGGCTGCTAAACCAAATTTATCTCTTTGTTGAATTGTGAAGTACTGCGGGATTTTTGTAATGTGGATTGGTAGCAAAACCTTAATTGAATTTCCTTGCTCGTGGTCTTGTGTCTGAAGATTTTGACTGCAGAGTCGTGTTTTTCTGAGGTGGATTGGCAGGTAGTGCTGTTTGCATTTCTGTTAACTTCCGTAAGGTGCAGTAAACAAATTTTAATGCAGATTTCATGGAATATTTATGAAATCCATCAGATGTTTCACTGCATCAAAGACACCATATTTAGACGAATAGACATGTTTAAAGCTCACATGCCTGTGAAGTGCATGACTGCCTGTCAAAGAACCAAATTGTGTTTTAAAACAAAATTGATCTGTTAACTTGTCGTTGGCTTCCATGTGTAATTGTGATGGGCTTTTGAAGGTGAGCAAAAGGGGACAGCCCGTGGCTACTTCCCTGTGCGTTCCCATTTGTTGGCAATACCTGAAAACAGGGAGCTGCACGTGTGTGCTACACATTTTCTCCTATAAAAAGCCAGAAGCAAATGAATTGTTTTGTAAGATTTTCATTCTGGCTCTGGCACTTGCGAATTGACTCACTGAACTGCAGTGCTTTGCACGGGGATGGGAAGTTTTGCACTCTCTGGAGTTGTTGTGTCAGCAGGTTTCAGGAGTGAGGGAAGTTTGACAATGCTTCAGGAATAAAGGTAATTTCTATGTGATGCTGATCACTGGAGGTGATGGAAGCTGGGCTGTTCACAACCTTGTAAAGAACAATGTGATTACATTTTAATATCCCTTATTAAAATAGTCCCTATGTACTTTCCAGAGCTACAGAACTTTCCAACGAGGCGTTTGGTTTCTTAACCTGTCAGTGTTAAGTGTTAAGCAGTGACCAAGAAATTCAAACTTCTTGGCTTTTAGGATAATGGCATAAAGAGGTTGTGTCCTGACATCCCCCTGTTTGTCCATCTGTGTCCCCCCCCCCAATTCTTTAACATGTTTTGTTTTGGCCATTCATTTCAGCACCTTTTTTAAAAATTATTTTTCTACCTGTGAGATGTAGAAGGATTCAGGGTGAACTGAATCCTCATCCTCTGGAATGTTCTTTTTAAACTTTAATTTTTTTTTTCCAATTAATGGTTATTCATATTATCTGGAAAGTAAACCAAAAATGAACATTAAAATTAAATTAGTTTGCTTTCTGATAATCTGTTTGGTAATGTGTTCTTTACATTGGATTTGATAAAGTCTGAGTAAAAATGTTACCTTTTTAAAAGTAAAACTCAGCCACAGGTGGAGAAGTTCTTTAATAAATACTGATTAGGTTGGTTTTCAAGGAATATTTGATTTTCCTGACCTTTTATGTCATTCTAATTTAATGTTACTTGAATTAAAATGTCATCTTTTTTTTTTGTAGTACCTAAAATAGACTTTATTAGTTTTCCTGAAAGCTATGTGCAGCTTTGCTTTGGCCCATTTAAATATTGAAAACAGCAGGATTTGAGATTTTTCTTCTAATCCTCAACTAATAGAGTTTAATGCTTTGTTTGGCCTACCCTACACAGCCTAAGCAAAAGTTTTAAACAAGATTAAAAGTATGACCTTATTAACCCATGGCATCTAAAGATACAGAACAGGCCTGCAGAGACATCAGTCTTTAGTTAGCCAGGATAGCACAGTGCCATTCCTGGCCTACTCAGGATCTTCCAGAGGAAAACCTTTTGGGAGCCCAGCTTTTTTCTATTCTAGTTTTGTGCCAGCACCTGGGAATAAGAAATTTAAAAAGTGAGAATCTGTTCCTAAGTTGAATATTGTACCTTTTCTGGGGAAAAGAAAGTACTTTTGGAAATTTGAGGTGCAACCTGTCTGGGATTTCTGAAGAAAAAACCCCAATTCTGGGAAGGCAAAGGGTCGTAGCTCTTGTGTGCTGCATCTCATCAGTCCCTGAGTAAAAGGAATGTCACCTTATTTTTATTTTTTTCTTAGTGAGAAGTTACAGTTGTATTTAAGCTGCTGTTGGATGGGTGATTGATGAACATGTTGAGTTCCAGAAGAATAAAGTGTCTCATTGTCATGGAAAGTTTATGCCTAGTAAACATTACAAAACACAAAACGCAGTGATACATTCACTGCTGTGTAATAAGAGTCCTTGTTTACTGGGCAGGCTATAGGGCCATGGCAACAACACCAGAAATAGGAACTCTGAGTATCCTTGTTGTAAAGATGATGATGGTTATCGAGCAGTTTGTTAATTGCTGGAGTTTAATGTTTCTCCATATTCATTATCACCTCGCAGTGCTGTTTAGTAGCATGAGGATCCGCCGAGAGGTGTAAATGTGGAAGTTTGACTGAAACCTGTGATAAAAATAATGTGGTTTGTTGTAGAGTCAGGTAAATGTGCACCTCTCTGCTTTGAGACAGTTAATCCCAAGTGTTCCAGGGGAGAGAGAATAACTGCAATTTGCTTTATAACAAAAACAACACAACTTCCTAAACTTCTGTCTTTCTGATGATGTTCCAAACTGAAGCAAAATGACTGATAATTCTTTAAAAATACTGATATCTTGCTTGGCTTTCAGCGTATCAGTTGCCCTTTTGATCTCAACGGGGCACAGTCCAGAATACATGTTCATTAAGTTGAAGATCCAGCTGAAAACCGGAGGCAAAATAAAGCCAGACAAATTGCTTACACTCTCATTGATAAACATTTCCTGCTTTCATGCCATTATTTACATATTTTTAATTATGAAACATGGTTTTTAAAAACAGAAGGCAGATGATGGGTTTGCAACTGTACACGTACCAACTGAAAAATACAGGATTTTTGCACCTACCCGAAGTCTTGGTTGTGGAATGGAGAGTTTCTTAAGGCCTAGAAAGCATGGAAGATAGGGAAGAAGAGGATGAAAAGCCCTCAGTTTTTCCTCTCTTTTCCTGTGTTATTTATTTTCCTTAATTTGGCGCTTTTGGCCTTTCTTGGGTCCTTGTTCTCATCAGTGGTGCCAAATGTGTAGAGCAAAAAACTGGTGGTCTTTAGGAATAAGGTGGTCTGTAGGTAGGTAAAAAAGTCGAAGGAAACCCAAGAATTTTCATCTGACTATTGATAATTTCATTTTCTCGCTGCATCGGGCTCCCCTGACCTTCCTCACCCTGCCCCAGACCGTGGAGGGTCCATGGCCAGCGGTGAGCAGCTGACGTTTGGGGATAATCCCGTTTCTGTTGGTAGAGTTCTGCTGCTGATTCAGACCCGTTCTCTCCACAGCCAAGTCATCCTGAACACGATGATTTGATGCTGCTGTTTGCTTTCCATGTGTAAGAGCAGCACTGGCATTGCAATCATTCTGTCACAACTGGGGAATGTAGAATCAGATCCTCCACGCCTGTGCCTGAAAGGCAGCGGAACGTGCGGCTGCCACGGGGGGGTTTCCTCGACCCTGTCTTCTTTTTAAAGAAGTTGCATTAATTTTTCATTTGATAACTAGAATTCCCACCACTCTTGGATGTTTGTGTCTGCCTTGTTATTTAAGCAGTACTTCTTTTTGTTTTTTTTCTGCTGTTCTTCTGCATTCCTGGTCGGTGAATGTGCTTTCAGTTTCGTTTTGGTTGTTGGTTGTGAATAATTATAGGAAGGAAAAAGTGACAAAAAGCATTTGCAATGTGTTTGCTGAATTGACTCAGTAAAGTGAGGTGTGAGTTACTGCCTTTAAAAGGGTGAAAAAAGGAAATGTGCTGTTGGTAGTTCAAAGTTTCTGGGATACTGAACTGGAAAATCTTAGTTTTCAAAAGGATAAAAAAAAATTAAAAATTGGTATAAATATTCAGATAATCAAAGTGTTCTATAAAAACAGTTTAATGAAGATTAAAAGGTCACTGAGACAATTCAGCTGGATTATTTTAGGAATGACGTGGCTAACTTTGTATACCTCAAACTAATAATTTTATGCTGTTTACAGCAAGAAATTAATAATGTAAAATTTTTGTTGTAGTGCCTTGCAATTAAGTTACAGTTTACAGACTCAATACTAGTAATGCTTTGAGGGTGCTGATTCCTGGTTATACCAAATGTTGGATCATGCATTTCACTGGACTGCACTGTACAGCATTGAAAGTAACTGTTGTCAGATTTGACACTAAAGCCAATAAAAATGCAGCATAACAATGGTTTGCACTCTTGCTTCAGCCTATTAGGCTTGTTAATTTGACTGCAGTGAATCCCAAATGATAGTGCTTTTTCCAAGTGGTGTTCTAGCCTGTTCCACTCCTTGTAGTCAAGAGGTAATTGTAGATACTTGGATTAACCTTTTACTATTTATTTTATGTTTTGTAGCCAAACTGTTGGTTTCAGTGTCTCTGTCAGGTTGAGCTCTCTGTTCTGTCCTGTTCTGCTGTGGCATCATTTTGTGCTTTAATGCTTTAATTTTTTTGTACTTTGAAGTTCTTTGGTCTCCTTTCATTTGTTTCTAATTTTAATAACTTACCCTTTTCTTTCTTTCTGTTTGTTTCCAGTTTATACATTTCTAAAGAACTTTCATTCCTGTCTAGTGTTTCCATTCAAGTGAATCAAAATCTGTTTGATTTTGCAGAATGTCTTAGTCCCAGTCTAAGGCTGTAATAAATTTTTATTTAAGCATAATTAGATGCTGATTTTTGGATGCAAATAAATGTTACTGTTTAAGTAGAGAAGTTTTGAGATATTTAATCAAGTCTCTATAAAAGTCTTCAGTGACTGAAAGCACTTCAGTCAATAGGGACAATAAAGTTTTGATAAAGTATTTTTCAAGTTCACGTTCGGTTTTAAAAATATATTCTGCTTTTGTGGCTCCTGAATTTAATAATGTATCTTTTTATTACAGGGAGAAGAAAATGAAAATCCAGGATATTAAAAACAATATTAAAGAAGCTATAGAGGTAAGCTTAGGAGCCATTGTTTTTACTTATTCAAAATGGCTGTTTAGACACTCTCTGCAGTATTTTACTTTTTTGTCTTTGCAGACAATAGTGACAGCAATGGGCAATTTGGCCCCTCCAGTGGAACTAGCCAACCCAGAGAACCAGTTTCGAATCGACTACATCTTAAATTTAGCCAACCAGATAGACTTCGATTTCCCACCGGTGAGTAACCCCTGGCTGCAGCCAGGCCTTTCTGCACAGGATTGTATTTCACTGCATTGGAGTAAATATTTTCCCAAAACAGTGGGCTGCTCTTTGGGAATTACTGAAGTACGTGCCTTTGGTCAGTGCTAATCAAGTAAGTGTCTGACAACACGGCCAGAATGTTCAGCTGATCCTTCAGGAATGCAGAAACCCTTGTCTGCTTTTCTGCTTTTTGTACTCTGTGGAATTATCAGCTCCAGGTGGACACGGATGGACAGTGCTGTGTGTAGAGTTTGGGTATTGTTGGGAATTGCCCTGCCCAGAAGGAGTGAAGATACACTCAGCACTCTGTTGATGATTAGCTGGTGTTCAGTGATACTGAATCTCTCCCTTTTGGAAGAACAGTGGAGTTTTCTTGCTGATTCAGACTCTGTGTCAGCCAGACTTTCTACAGAGGCTCCACGCACACGTCCTTGCCTCAGCCCTCCCAGTCCTAGTTAATCATTCAAGGTGCCAGCAGACCCAGAGTAAATGCACAAAGGATAATTATTTGGTTGATGATATAACTTTGTGCCCACTCACTGTGATTAATTTCTCCTGTATCTCAAGCAGGCTAAGTAGCAGAAGCCCATGAAAATACCGTTTGCAAACACTGAACTCTTCAACACCGAGAAGATATTTTTATTAATTACCATGAAGTACCTTATACTTGCAGCAGTGCAGCAGTGTTTCAAAGCTGGTATTTCTCTCTCTGTGCAGTGTTCCAGGGGGCTGAAGGGAGGATTTATGGTGATGTATCAAAATCATGATTCATTTACACCAGAATTTTTTGTCCATCTAGGACTGACCAGATGCTTGAAATGAAAGTGCAAGTGCAAATAGCAGTAAGATGTGGGATAGTTTGCACTACAGCAAGGTTTTGTAACTCTTGATTTGTAAACATTGTTAAACAAACTACTCTGTGAAACCAGTGACAGTTACCTTTTCCACCTGTTGCCGCTTCTAGGGGTTTCTCTGCTTTGGTCAGCCTTTATTAATAGGAAAAAAACAACCAACCAGAAACATACTTTGTATACAAGGCAGAAGTCGTGTGGTATTAGCAACTAATTGGAAATACTGTAATCTTCAAATGCAGTCATTTTCAAAGTTCAACAAGTACAGACAGGTTGATGGAGGGAGGGGTGTATAATTCTTCTCTAGCACATAAAATGTAGTAATTGTCATTTTGTCTTAAAGCATCTTAGATAAATTGGATATTTTGAGATTTTTAGTGTGAGACCTCTAATTTTCACATTTGTCAGTGTTATCCATGGGAATACCTGGTCCCTTCATGGATGATTTCCACTACTAGGGGCACCAAAAACCCTCATGCTTTGAATATAGTTTTAGGAGAATACTGGAGAGAGAAGACAGTGATTCCTTACTCCACCCCATGTGCTCCTGAACTGGCTGGGTGCCCACAGCTCTCCTACTGCCATTGTTTGTGATAGTTCAGGTTGTGAGCTGTAACAATGCTGTAACAAGTTCCCGTGACCTACCTCGTACCGAAATACTTGGTTTTCCTTTTCTCTTCTGTCTTGGGGGTTTTTTTTCTTCCATTCAGTTGGAGTGCAGTGCGGTTTTTTAAATTTTTCTTCTCTCCGAAAGCAAGGGATAACTGTGTAGTGGTAAGTGAACAAACCAAATATATATGTTACATTTACTGGTTTTTATATAAAAATTAATGTTCACTATGTATTACATCTGGTAGGATACATGACAGGAAACCCTTGATGTCTAAAGCAATAGAAGCGTACTTAAAAGGTGCATAAGTAATTTCAAGTTCAATGAAGAGTCTTTGTGTTGAATGACACACAACTTCAGGAATAACAGTGCTCCCATAAAACTAGTTTTTCTTCTCTGAGCAAAGGTATTGTCTTAAATTTTTAAGCCCTGAGTCTACAGAGCTTTAGGCGTGTGCATAACTTTGACTAGTGGCTTCCTTCTTTGGCATGATTAACTATTTCATATGTAAATGTTTGTAGGGTTGAGGTTTTAAACTGGATGTGCATTAGCCACAAATGTTGAAGGACTACTGTTGGCTCTCTCTGCCCTGGGTGATTACATAAGTGAATATGTCTCTGATTTCTGAGCTTGAATGTAGGTTATAGTCCTTTGGTACATGAAAAAACTGAACCTGCATTTTAATTGCATGATTTAAATCAAGTTAAGGTCTGGAGTGTCCCTAGATGCCAGCTCTCAGTGCATAGTGTCAGAAACCACAGTCCTTGGGTACTGCTATAGAAATAATTTTGACTTTGTTTCAGATTAATTAAAAGTATTTTGAAGAAAAATAAGCTTGTGTCAGTGGAAAGAATAGCCTTGTGGGTAGTTACGCTTCATGTCTAAGGAAATGTTGATTATCTACTTCCTCCTCAAGTACAGCATCATAAAGTGGCAGGTGAACTTTTCCTGTCTAGAGTATGGATGTAGGAGGAGGGAGGGCAATTTTTAGCAATGTGTGATGCTGACTATTTTGAGTTGTAGAACTTGCTTTCTGCCTCCTCCATTTTCTTCATGGGGAATCCTATTTCAGCTGTTTTGAGGACATACTTTCCTCAGTATCATGTTTGATGCTGCTCCTCTCTGCTGTGGGAAGAACAGGAAGGTAGGGAGAAAGAACATTTATTACCAAGGGGGTATTCTTTGGGGACTGCAAGTACTTAGCACCATACTCTTCTAAATACAAGGCTACTTTGCTTCTCTTTAAATGCCCTTTTCCTAAACATGAATTTGCCAAGCTCTCCAGAAGGCAGCACACAGATGTACAGGGATCAGCACTAGGATCGTGGAGTTTCTTCTCCAGCTACAGGAGATCTTCTTTAGAACATGAGGCCTCCTTCTGTACATGCAGGAGTAGTTTAAATGAAGTTTAGAATACACCCCAGAATCTGTGTTTATAATTCCCTGGTGCACAGGTGGAGGTAGAATTCAAATATCCAATCAAGGGTCAGTGTGGTGTGAAAGGCAGCAGAAAGTAAAGAAAAATGTGAGAGCTTTACAGTGAGATGCCAATACAGGGGTCTGCCTCCACGTGTAATCTAGGTTTCAAAGAGCAACTTTTGTATTCTGATATTCTAATTATTTTCTTAGTTTGTGTCTCCATCTGTTTGCTTTTGCAGTTTTTGACTTACAGGAAATGTGTGTCGTTTATGTAGACCATATTGTTCTGAATGAAAAAAAAACCTAAAAAACAACAGCTTGAGTTAAAAATAATGGTACAGTGCAATGCTAGGTTAAACATTCCCTTCAAAGCTGGAAATTGAGTATGTTGGTGGTCTGTTAATTCAGCACACTTGGTATTAAGAAGTTAGATTTCTTGAATACAAGTAGTAGCATATGGGGAAAGGAAAAGGGTAGTACTGACTGAAAAGAATTCTGTCCACATAATCATGCCGGTGTTTTAAAATATTGCAATATTTAGTAGGTAAATGTGTAGTTGAAGCTTCCAAATAGCATTTCCATCACTACTGTCCTTTGATGAATTTAGCTCTACGCAATTTTCATGTGCATGTTTTCAGTGTCAAAAATCAACCTCAGAAGTAGTTTCAGTAATTAAGGCTAGCTGTATATCTGTCTCAAATGTCGGGTGATGTTGGGTTAGCTGGGTAATAAAGGTGATATTTTTATTCCTCTTCTGCATACCAGACAGTGGTTAGGATATTTTCTTCATCCCCAGTACCAACTAAAATAGTGGCCTTTTTCTCATCACTTTCTTTTGCTCTCGCTTTTAGAAGAGGGAGGGAAATTTCTTTTAGAGGAGGGAGGGAAATGTTATCATTATGTCAACATTTCACACTCTATGATCAACCAAATTGAACCAAGCTACAAAATAAAACCTCTTTATTTTGGGTCATAGTCCCTTTATAATTCTCAGGTTTTAATGAAGTATTAAAAATAGCAGGGCAGGATTTATGACTGCCTGTTTTTAATTGGCCTGAACTCAGCCGAGGAAGATGTCTCTTGAAAATACCATTATAAATTCAGCAAGATGGTATTCAAAAAGTAGTAGAATCAGAATATTAGCTATTGAAAGGCAGAATAACAGAGCAATGACTCCAGCCTATATCAAGGCTGCTTAGAAGAGATGTGATCATTTTTAGGGTGTTGATGAAATTGTCTGCAGGTCTCTTGGTCCCCATCTATTTTTTACTACACTGCTCCATTGTAGTTATTTTGAATCTCCCACTACCACTGCTGCTGAATAGTTTTATTCTGGTTTCTGAGTGGTGTCCTTGAGGCCAGGCTTTACCACATGCTGGCTTCAGCCTCAAAGCCCAGCTTAGCATCCCGTGTGCCCACAGCCATCCCTTCCCTCTCCTCCACACCATGATGTGCCACCCGCGCTTGGCCAGAAAAACCTCCGGTGGGTCGCCGGTGTAAATCAGACCATTGAACCAGTGCGGGTTAAAAATAACCCTGGTAACCCTTACTCCTTCACTCTTCTATTTTGGGGAGATTATTTTTAACAGGGATCAGTTTTGAGGGCAGATTTACAACCTGGCCCGTGGGCAGTGTGTGCACAGGGTGTGATGCATGAACGTGCAGCGGGGTCAGAGGGTGGGGTTGGAGCCCATAAAATGATTTTGACACCAAAATCTTCAAGAAGGTAACAAGATAATACAGTCTCAGTAAGAAAAGATGTGAACCTGGATCTCTTTGCTACCAAAAGTGTTCCTTAATCATGTGGGCAATGGAACAAAATTATCTGTCCCTGCAGATAATCACCCTGATGTGTATAATGATAGATATATTATTATTCCTCTCTAAATACATCATGGAAGAAGAAGAGAGCTGTTCTGGTTTGACAGCATCACTGGCTTTATAATGTAATGACAGACATACTCACTGCAGTGGAGGACATTTCCCATGGGGATATCTCAAATGTCACAGATTTTAGGGTGTGGAAGTAGGCAAAATATTTTCTTCAGTGAATACACTCATGGGAAGCTGGGAAAGGTGGGAGACAGAGCTTGGTTTCTTGGGTGTCTAGATAATATTGTATGCAATTTGGATACTTCCCACAGAGAGAAAACACTGGGGCTCCAGCATTTTCTTGTCCAGATTCTCTTTATGATTTTGAGCAAGGCACCTCAATATCCTTTATTTATTTTTTTTTTAGTGCCTTCTGTATCTTGTTACCTGTAAAAGAGTGATAAGTATGTATCTTCATGTTGCATCTTGAGGTGCAAAACTGGTAGAAAATACAGATACATAAAGTATTTTTACCTTGAGGATGTTAATGGTGTTAACAGAAAGGAATGGGAAGTCTTACAGACAGTATCAGTGATGTGGTGATGTGGTGCTACATCCTCTGAAATAATCCTTGCTTACTCTTTTTTAAATCTCTATTATCTTATCTACAGAGCATCTCCTCCTTAATGGGCTTCCAGATAATCCAATTGAGTTTACCTGGTCAGAGTTTAACAGGACTTATGTAAAGCTGGTTCTCCTGTGCTTTAATAGCAGAAATAAATTCTTGAATACAGTTTAATTAAAGAGTTCTTTTGAAGCCTTCTTTTAGTATAGGGTCTGTGAGGCAGCCACTTGGTTTCATTTCTGTTTCTCATAATTAAAACATGTATAACTACTAATGATTTGCAAATGAATCTCCTGAAATCTCTGATTTTTGTCCACATGGATAGATGCCTGATATGACTGTTTTATTCTTGATGTATGATTATCAATATCTAGCAAATTTGCACATTGCTAACCTATTTATTGGCAGTGGGTTTTTTTGGTTTTTTTATTATTTCTGCCCTTTGAATTCTGCAGTGCTTTCACTGAGGTTTTCACATAGTTCTGTTGAAATTCCACAAAGAATTTCCTTAAATTGGAGAATGTACAGTCCAGGACTTTAGACAATGTGCTTTATCTGCATATCTTTTCTGTAGTGCAGCTGCTATTATAGTACTAAAACCCCACCCTATATTTTGCTTTATTAATAATTTATTTGATTAGCATTTGAAGTAGATGCTAATGCTTTATTCTGAACTTGTACTTTTATCCAGTAAAGTCCCACCATACCATACCATATTTATAGGTTCAGAAGTTCGTGCTTAAAAATTCATTTGAAGAAATTGTGACTTGATTTCTCTTGATGCATCTTCTTTGTTTTCCTCAGAGCAGTCTTAAAGAACAAGAACAGATTAATTCAATTTATGTTGAAATAGAAGAGCTGTCAGCTGAATTAAACAGGAAATAGGCCTAATTTAATATAGGAATTCTTAAGCATTTTCTGGTTTTAATCACAGTAAGAGACTATCACAAAATATTGGTGTATGCATAGATGAAATAAAATTATACCTGTGAGCCTCCCTGGTACTGCAATGGCTTGAGAAGAGTTTCTGTAGGGGCTTTATGAAAACTGAGCAACATGTAAATGTGCTAATTGCCCTGTAAACATGGGTTTGGGGCACACAACAAAAATTGCCCTTGGTCTTTTTGTACAAAGACTTGGAAATGTGATGGTAAACCTGCTTCTAAAAGAGTAATGACTTTGGCTTTTTAATTTAATTTATGTCATGTTAAATGACTAAAGGTTGAACTTGGATGAGCATGGAAGTAGCTAAAAAGAAAAAAGTGAAAATTATCGTGATCTGTTTTACATTTTGATTCTGTGGAGTAGTCTTTGCTCTTTTTACATGTGCTAAATGTAAAGTTGTTTTTCAGTTTTCCAGTACCAAATACAATCTGTTATAGTGTGGCTGTGTTGTGCAAAGTTACCTTTTCCCATGCAGCCATCTGTGACTTCCCAACAGGGAGACTTTTACATGGAACAGTGCAACAGGGAATGTGCCTCCTCCTTAGTTTATGAAGTTATGACAGAATTTAAAGGACATGTCAGGTCCCAAATCCTGAGGGAAATCCACGAGCACAGGCTTTTCCCTTCCAGACTGGGAGGGAAGCTGGTGAGAGCTTGTGTGGGATTGAAGGTGTGTGGATGGGCAGGTCTTTGCTTCTGTATTTGCTGTGTGTGTGACTCCAAGGTCTGATCCTGCCACAGCCCTGCTGGGCCTGTAGCTGACCCTGGTCAGGGTTTTCAGCTTGTCTTTGGAGAGTACATGACATTTCTTCAGCGTTCCAGTAAAATTTAGGCCTTTTTTTTAAGCTCCCAGGAAACTGGGAGGCTATTTACTCTTTAAAAAAACCCCAACAAATAAACAGAACTTTCAGTTAATCTCTGGAGTATATGTGAGTTTGATTTTTTTTTTTTTTGTGTAGACTGTATTATAAGTCTATGAATACTTTTACAAACACAGTCTTCTTCTTCAGAAAGGTTGTAAGATGGTTAGTGAGCTGTCCTTAGGATTTGTCTGAATTGAAAATGAGGAGAAGTATTTATCTTACACCCTGTTCTGCTGATGGAAGTTTCTGGCAAAACCAGGCTTTTTGTTTCCAATCTGAAAGGAGGCAGCAAAATTGCAGTGTGGTCCCAGGTGTTTGTTCTTAGCACCTTGTAAGGTAATCAGGTCATCTGATTTGACTGTTCAAGTTTACTATATATTCATTGAACAAAAAGCAACTAAATGATGTGGTACGAAAGATACTTTCCAAACCCTAATTTAAGGCTTGAAGGAAATTTCTCAGAGTTTTATTAAACTTTCCTTCTTAGCCAGAGGTCTACAAAAATAGCTGGTGGATGAACTGCCTCTGTCACCGCTCTCTGCTGCCCCGGGAGAGTGATGGAATGGGGGAGAAAACTTCTTTGTGAGCCTTTTGTGCTACCAGTAAGTTTGATCCATTAATGAATTGCCATCTTTCCATATATTCCACTCTGAAGAAGCAGAGGAACACTGACTGTTCAGTTTAAAATTGCAGAGGAATCTTGATGGAACGGGGAGCAGGGAGGACATATCTGCCAACTCCCACCTTGATGCTCTCACCAGAAGTGAGTTCTTCCTCCCTAAATTGCATGAGGAGCTGTGTGAAGGGATTCCATCCAAGCTGTGTTCTAGTACCAGCAGATTGAGCTTCTGTGCAATGAAAGTAGAAATAAAAGAGAAATAGTGTAATATTATGTTCCCGAGGACTTTTAACCAAAGGCACTTTGTAGATTATGGGTAAGGATTTGTGTGTTGGCACATTTCTCAAATGCTGTGGTGTTTTGAAACTCTTGACAAAGGGGAATAATGTAAGCTCAAACTCGACAGAAGTTTCTTAAATAAAAATTTGCTTCCTACTGGCCATTCCTTGCGGCAACATCCAGTTTAATTTGTGCTGGTAGAAACGTGAGGTTACTATAAGCAGCAACCCAAAATATTTCAGCATCATTCTTCTTTTCTAAGCGTGAAAAACTGTTGATAATGAGACTGAATCCTTGCTGAAAATATTTCTGACTCAGTTATGGGAAGTGCTGAGTACTCTGGCCTCTCCCAAAGAGTTTTGTATTCAGCTCTGGACACATGCCAGTAACTGGAGAATATCTTCAACTATTTGTAGGTATGTGTTTCCTTTGTGATATCATCAACATATTTTCCCTAAAATAGCAAGCAATAATTAACACTTGTTCACACCATTAGGAATGCAGATGTTTCCCTATTCAAGTAAGTGGCTTATTAAACTGTCTGATTTGACAAATTTAACACATTCTGGTATCCCTGCACAAACACAGTGGGAATGAAAAGATGCCATGAGTTTCCTTCTCCCAGTGGCCTTACAGTCAGTAATAGTCTCTTGATTTCAGATATGAGCAGTGAAAAATAAATCAATTTGTTGTCTATTTATCTCTCCTGGAAGGAGAAAATCAGCTTGTGCAGTTTGTCTTGGAATGCAGTGAGCTGCCCTGCCATCCTGTGACCTTGCCCTTTTCCAATGTGGTCGGTCAGTGGAATGCAGCAGAACTGCCTGGCTGTCAGGAAAGGAAAGTTCCTGTGCCCCCACCTTGCAGAGTAGGTCTGTAAAGGGGTTTGAAACCAGTGGTCAGTGTTATTTTTAAAAGCTGAACACACTGGGAAGCAAATGTCCTCTGAGATACAATTTTACAGTTAGAAGCTGGCTTGGTTTGACCTTTAATCATTAGGTTTGTAAGTCAGTGACCTATTTAAAACTCTTATTATGAAATGTGTAACTCCATGGGACAGTGAACTTTGCCCAGGAATTGAATCCCAGTTTTAACCACAGCATTGTGTAATGGTTGTACACACCTTTTAGTAGGTAAGGCTTTTTTTCTATGGCATTGACTTTTGCTGGAATTAGTAAATAAACTGTTCTAATGGAGGATCCACCCTATATTATGTTCTACAAAGAAAAGGTAATGTTGCATGTCCATGCTAAGTTTCCTGTGACTTTGGTGTCACAGTGGCAAGAACTCTGCCAGTGTTTTTCCCTGCCAACATCCTAATGCCTATAAAACATTGCTTCATAAACATTTTTTTCAAAGTCTCTTGAGTATTTATATATCTGGAGGGAACAAAACCTTGTAGACAGTATGTCCAGTTATTCTTTCATTTTTTGCTAATATTTTATGCTTTTAGAATGCCTCTCCAAAGCAGACCTTGGCTCCTTTATTTTTTCCCAGGCCTGGAGTTTGTCTCTTGAGGATTATTTTTTTTTAATAACCAAAATGCTCAACCTCCAAGTTCTTTAACACTCGCTCTGGTTTGACTTTTATCAGACCCCCTGTTTACCTGCTGCCATTTATTAAACTTGCTGAAATTTTCCAATACAAGTAAGTTTTAAACTTGATTAGGCTCTGCAATGCCCCTTTTCTAATCCAGAATTGTGCCAGCAAGATCTTTCTGGAACAAAGTACTCTTTTCCAAGCATCCCTTTCACATGATGATTTCCACTGAGGGATTTTTTTCTCTGGAGGTCTGCAGAGATTCCTGTAAGTGAATACAAGTGATTTACAAATGTTGCCTATCGACTCATTGGATTGGGAAGCTTTCAGCAGGTGGAGAAAGCTTCACCTAATAAATAAAACATTAATAATGAGATACATTTCACATAAGTATGACTTTCTAAGTATTGTGATGATATGGTATGATGAGAGATGAGGCTTCCTCATCAGCAGCATGGTCCTTGATCCTTCAGTTATCTAAGACCAGAGAAGTTTTACCTGTACAGAGGATTTTCTCAGAGTTTTTTATAGTTTCTGTGGCCTGTTTGTTCGGGATTGTGCCCAGAAATCAAACTGTGCCCAGCCCAGCCTGAGCAGATTCAAAGTCAGGCCCTGTTTGTTCTGTTCAGATTTCTGTTACATTGGCATTCTTCTCCCTACTCGAGGATTTCTCCCTCTTTAGGGTTATGTTGGTGCTTCGAAAAGTGTGAAGTCTGTTCTGGTGGTGGATAAATGCTCCAATCCTGACACAGTGCTTAGGAAGAGCTTGCTTCTCACCTTCCTTGGTGGTGCCATCCTGTCACCACTTCTGTTGACTCTTGTTGCTTTACACAGCTTCAGCTGTAGTTTAAACAGGATCTTGGGTGTGTGTTGTGGAACTGCAGCATTTTTTATTTTTTTTTTAATGGAAAATGACATAATTTGAATTTTCTTTTTTTCAATTTTAAGTATGCATAGGGCAAGAATGGATAGTATGAGCATATACTGCAAATGCTATGGAGCGTTTGGAACCTAACATTTAGATCCTGTTTGTTGTGGAATGTCATCTCAAACCAAATTGTTATTTAGTATTATTTGTTTATTTTAGCTGTTTTGTGAAGAGTTCCATTTTATAGGGCAAGGAAAACCTGTGTTGATGCTGCTGTAGAGTCTGTTATATTAGAATGTGCCAGCAAATGAATCAGTGTTGTGGAAACAAGAACCAGACATGTAAGGACTAGTTTTCTGGATATTTCTTTTCAGGAAATTTTCCTGCCACTTTTGGTTAATTTGTTTCCTAACGCATTATTTTTAGAGCTCTCATACAAATTAGACCTATTTAACTCAAAACAAACCCTGTTGCTAACTTGATTTTTCTAGTGGCCTCTGAAGCCCCTGTTTTACCTAAATACCTCACAAATCTTGTGGTTTTACTTGCCTTCCCTGTGAGTAGCTCCAGGCTACGTTCCATGATTCAGATGGGATGCTGAGGATTTCTTGTGTTATTCTTTCTCTTAAATATTATTTCAGAATTGTGGTTAGTGTAGGTGTATTGGGGAGGAGGGAGAATTTGTTTTTTTTGCAAACAGTTACTATGTCTTAATTCCAGAATCAGTCACTACTGTAAGGAGGCTCCTAATAAAGCAAGAGGGGAACGCTGCAAACCTGGTTCTGCCTTTGCTTTGGTGAACACCTTCCTAGTTTACAGTTGTGTAACCTGGGTCAGCATTAGCCCCAACATGTGTGAAGATGTATTTGATGTGGCCTAAAGACAAAAAAGTGGTTTGTTAATAAGAGGCCTTCATATTTGATTATTACAAGTCATGTAGTTCAGTTTTTAAAACAAAATTAATACAAACAAATGACAAAAAAGACCAAAAGAAACATCAAAAAGCCACCCCAAAAAACCCCCACTGTGTCCTAGTATAATAATCTATTACTCATTACTTGCTATAGATCCTGATTTTGAAATGCCAATAAAAAGTTCAAAGAATGTGGACTTAAATTCTTTTTCCATCCCACATGGACAGTTAATAACCATACTGAGGAGATTGCCTAAGCATTGCTGGTTATAGTTCAGATTAGCAGGAGAGGCATAAAGGCAGTCTTAAATATTTTATTGCTAATTTGGCCTAACAAGGCACAAACATTGATCTTTATCCCATTCTTGTAACTCACATATTTTCTTAGAAGTTAAAACTGCCTTTAAAACACAGGGAGGACTCTTCTAAACAATATGTAACTGCTCTGGTAAACTAAATCCTGGGCTTTTGATTATCAATGTGTTTATGCTAAGGCCAGGAACTGGGTTTATTTTTCATCTCATTTAAAGAGTCTGGTTGTGGAAACTACTCCAACTGTTTCTCCACAAGGTATGATGGAGTTTGGAAGTTCTTTGAAATAATTGGTTTGTGTCAACTCTGTGCCAGAGTGTCATAGTTACAGTGAGAAGCAGTAATGAGGAAGGATTTTTGAGGCAGAGTTTTACTATGCTGTGACTTCTTTTATTAAGGCACTGCCTGTTTTTCACTTTATATCTACATTTGATGATGAAGAATGTTTTACTGTGCTCTCTGTAAACTAACCTTTGCCTAGTATTTGTTTACTTACTATAAAGCAGGATGAAGTGAGTATTTGGGGGCATATTTGGATATAATTGGCTTGGCAGATGCTGACCCCAGTTTGAAGCAGATGTCTGTTTTAGAAGTATATTTCTGCCAAATAGTTAATTAACCATCTGAAGTCTGGTGTAAGTTATCTTGATGAGAATTTTAAGTGGTGTCTGTCCATTTGAATCAGCTGCTGTTTCAGCAAAAAAAAATCTTGTACAATTGCTGATTCAATTTTTCAATTTCCCAGCTTTGTAGTAATAAGTTGAGTGAGTCATATGATGTTCTGTATTGTGCTACTGTTACTTTTGAAAATAAATATAGAAACCTACCCCAAAATGGGCTTGGTACAAATACAGTGAGATTGCAGATAATTCCCCTTCTCCCCTTTCCTTTCTCTTCCCTCTCCTTTTTGCTTTGGAAAGATATTTTCCTCACCGTGCTGTGACAGAGTTGTAGATTGAAGGGAGTCAACAGTCTCCCAGCTGCCTAGAAATTAGAAATCTTCAAAATTAAAGCATCCAACAAACATAATTCCAACAGTGGGAGACAGAAAACTGGACTGGAATTAAGATTTTGATTAATCTCTTATGTCCTTTAATAACAAAAGCAAATGGTTGTACAGTCTGCAAATACTAAAAATCAAGTAAAATTTTCTTACCTACTTATGCAATAAATTTAACTGGTCTTTTTGTTCATGAACAGTTCCTAAAAGCATGGAACAAAATGAAAAGATGCATCTCATACTGTATATAAACAAAATCTATATATTAAAAGAAACCAGGACAAAATGTAGAAGTGTATGTTGCATTTACTATGGCTGGTGTGTATGTGCAGCTAGTGAGTATTTAATAGCAATAAAAGCAAGATCAAATTTACATCTGATAGACTGTTTCCATCATTGGTATTCACAGTTGTAAGGTCACACAGTCACATATGATTTTATACAAGAAGAGGATGCTTTGAAAATCGACGTCACTAAATTTCCTTTAAGATGCCATTATGCATCTTTAAGTTGCAATTTAAAGGATCTACTGTTCTGTGCAGTTCAGGTGTTAGTTAACATTCTGATAGGAAAGGGAATATTTTAAAGATATTTTCAAGTGAAACCTTTGAAGTCATATTTGGATGTGCCCTTTCTTTCTTTATACTACGCTGATAGTAAAAGAATGTGAGAGACTGATATCCCAAGAGATGGAGGAACCTTGAAGCAGTAAAATGGGTATTCAAGATACGTTCTTTTTCTTTAAAATAATTCTACTGTTAAGAAAAGGCTGGAGGGGGAAAAATAGAATATAGACAGCAACTATTTTAAAGGTCTTATGCTGTTCTGGATTAAAAAAAATTATTTGGAATAAGCTACCTGAGCCACTTAGAATAAAAGTATTTAGTCCAAAACACTTTAAAGCCCTGAGAGAGAGCCAAGAAAAGCCCATGGTCGTTGATAAAAGGAATGCCCACAGTGGTGTGTGTGTATTTAAGTCATCAGGCTGCTGCTGTTCTTTCTAAGTATTCAGAGTTCTTAGTGATAGCCAGAAATACAATTACATGTTGCACACGCCTTGTTGGAGCCAAAGTGAATCTTTTATATATATAAAAGAAAGGGCTTCTGGTTGTGTTTTATACTTGTGTTCAAGTTCAGCAAAGCTGAAGCATTGCATTTTTGGCTGTCTGCTTTCGTATCTTGGCTTATAATTTTTAAGGTTGAGACAAAACAAGATCTGGCCTTGTGTGATTGTATTTCTTCCATAGTTCAATGTCTTTTTACACTGTAAAAGAACAAATTTTGCAGATACTCTGAGTTAAGTGATACAGACTTAAGTAAGGTACAGATGTCTACATAGTCCCTGAAGGTACTCACTAACTTGCAAAGTCATGTAAAACCTAATCATCATTTGCTACCTCTATGTAAGAATTACTGAGAAGTGTTTCACTGAAGAAAAAAAAATGTGTCAGCCACATAAATGTAACATACAGTGGAATTATGAGTTAGAGAACAAATGTACCAATTACCATTGATAGTTAAAAGCAGAGTTGTCATTAATGAGAAGTTAACCCTTCTTACATTTGGATTCAGTCAGAGTGGTGGAGAAGCAATTCTTTAAGCGTTACAAAACATTAAACTAAGAAAACCAACTGAACTTGTAGTCAGGTTCTAAACACTGTTTAAAGATTTTTGTTAAATATGCTGCTGTTTCCTGTTCATTGCATCATTTAATGATATGTTACCATTTGCTGATGCTCCTCATCTGTAATCCATTTTGCTAATAGTGTTTTCCTCTTTCAGGAGTTTTATGAACACACAAAAACACTTTGGCAAGACGAAGGTGTGAAAGCCTGTTATGAGAGATCTAACGAATATCAGCTGATTGATTGTGCACAGTAGTAAGTATTGCTTCCAGTGGGCTGGAGATGGTTTTGTTACTGACTGGTAATGACTGTGATTTGCATGTCCTGATGATTATTTTTCCATACCTTGGAAAAGGAATGTCTGCTACAGAGAGAATTCTTGGTAATCAACTATTCAGAGGGGTGGTTCAGTTAGACAGTGTCTACATTGAGAACCTTGCAGATGCTTTCAGATGGTCTTAATACAGGCTGACCCCTTAATGAGGGGACAGTTATATTGTCTCAAAGGCTAAATTTCCTGCCTCTCCCACCTCAGGTGCTGCAGCAGGTTTCAGAAGTTCCCAAGTACGTTGGTATGAAATAAGCCCGTGTTTGTCACTTTAGTTTCTAGTGCAGTTTATTTATCCAAAACCAAAGAGATGGCAGCAGCAATCACGGGAGGCAGCCTGTGATCAGTCACCAAGACTTCTGCTTATGTGCCTTCCTGCACATATCTGAGAGATTCATTCTCTTCTGGTATTTACACCACTGTGATAATTAGTATTGTCTTGAGACACTGCTGCACGTTTGCAGTTACTTATCACATACAGCAACATAACTGTGGCTCAGAATTTGGTGGCAAAGTGCTCGTGATAACTGTGACCATTCCTGGTATTTTCGTTGTGTTGTGCTCAAGAATTGAAGGACTTATATTTGGAATATTAATAGTTAAAAATATTATTTCTTAGTTTATACTCTCTACTTCTTTTGGAGAAGCTGAAGTAAGGTTTAATGGTCTCACAGACATGCAGGTTTCTCCTCTCACATGATGATGGGCAACTGCAGTTTGTCTCGTACTGCATCTCTGAAAGAGCACTTGAAATAAAATCTATATGGCCCTTTTTTTGTTTGCTTGTTTAGGTAGACTGAAAGGTAAATCAACAATTAGCTCTGTTTGAAAAGAGACAAGAGAGATAATTTTACTATGACTTGCACAGCTCTAGGTCTGTAGGAGCCTCTTTGAAGTTTTGCCATTGTTTCCAGTGTGAATTTGTTTGATGTGCAGTGATGTCTTTTGCATTAGGTGACTTATGTTTGATCATTTGGCACGGAGGTTTTTGCAAGTTCAGTTGCTACAAAATAAAAAATTACTACAGGATTTTCATTTTTCAGTCAACTATCCAGTAAATTTTGTGTTTCTAGTGTGAAGTTGATAGAAATGAGGAAGAGCTGGTTTTGTTTCTGGTAGTGCTTGGTTATCTCTTTCTGGTTAGTGTTTGTTAATAGTCAGCTTCTGTGCTGGGAAGAAGTAAATATTGTTGAGCACTAAGAGGGTTTTGTGTTGCCCTTTCTTGAAAGAGGAACAAATTTTGTTCTGCCCTGAAAACACAGAAGAAAGCTAAAATTCTTATCGTCCCTGGACATTGACTTTTTCATGGATCAGCAAGGGAAGTGGCCTTCATGATGGCTTTACCATCCTGCTCCATCTAGTGGAACACTTAATTCTACATCATGGGCTGTTGAGCCAAAAATAAACCTTGAACATTGCTGACAAATTAGGTTTTTTTTTTCTGGGGGAAAAAAAAAAGATATTACAGTCTTGCAGAAGGAGCTTTCTGATTGTTAATTTTGGTAGTTCTTGTCCTTTCTGGCATTTTTGACCATGCAGTGGTATCGTTTTTAATAGCAGAAAATGCATAGTAGGAGACTTTTTAGTGGCAAAATGTTGCCTTGGAGGATAACATCACTTTGAAGTGCTGAACTTGTTCTTATCATATTAAATTAAATTAAAAAAGGGACCTGACAAAAATTATTTTCTATAAAATCTGACTTGATTGATACCTCGAAATAACCCTGGTGAGCACGCACCAACAAAAATGTAGCAAAGGCAAAATATAAAATGTAGCTGAGATTCATCAAGTAAGGACTGTTGTAATTTGGATGTGCAAGCTGCTGTTAGAGCTAATAGAAGTTGAAAAAGAAAGTTGAGCAAACTGTTGGGGTTGTCAGCTTTTCCAGAGAGCAGTTTTGGGTTCTGAACACTATTCCCTTTTGAAGTCCCCATTTAAAACAAGAAAGGCATATGGGAAATGGGAGATGGAAAAGTGACTTTTCTCTTTCAAGATCAATCCAGTTCCAAATATCCTTTCTTGCTCTTGAAAGTTGAATAAATTCTTAAATATTAATGGATTCTTTGTTCAGTGAATTGCTTTAAAATTCTAAATGTTTCTTGTTCACAAAAATTACTTCTCAGAGTTGTTTGTAAAAAAATTTAATTTTTTTCAACTGTCGTTCTTTAAAGTGTGAATTGCTTAGCGTAAAGTTTGTCTTGGTATGGGCTCATTTAACATTCTGCAATTTTTAAAAATGAACTTTTTTTTACTGTTGTAAGTGACACAGTTATATATAGGAGGCTTTGCAAGGAGATTCTGCCAAGTGTTTAAAAATCAATTTTGCCTGTCTTTTAGCAGGGAACAGCGAGGAGCACGTATCTTACAGGGCCTTGTTTGTCTTTCAGAAATGTCAGTATCAGAATAAAATTTGTTTCTGTTTCTGCCCCACCTGCATGAAATGTGTGCAGAGCTTGGGGGATCCCGGAGAGCTCAGGGCTGATCTGTCCTCAGGGCACATCCCAGGGCTCGTGTGGCAACTGTTCCAGGCAGCCTCCTGCCTGCTGTGCTTTGAGTCCTTTCCCTCCTGTTTCCTTCTTTCTCAGTGGGATGAGGGTGGCACTAAGGTACAGGGAAGGCCATGACGACTTACCTTGTTCCCTTCTGTCTGTCATTGCTGCTTTCCCAATTCTGCTTTTCGTGGATAGAAGCTGATTCTCCACGGGGACAGTTCAGCTGTAGTCCAAGAGAAGGTCTTTTCAGAGTTCAGGGCTCGATGGCACAGCTGCAGGAGGCATCTGGAAAAGAAAGATGTTCAGGAGATGGCGGCTTAAACATCTGCAGAGTTTGTGCTGAGGAGGGAAGGGATGTTCATTCCCAAGAAAGTGGGAACAAATATTCTCAGCCTAATGTGTTGTACCTCCCTAACTTAAACGTAGGTGTTCAGAGTCTGGAAATGGTATTTGTCACCTGTTGCTGAGCAGTAACTTTAAATACTGCAGTGCTTTCTGCTGAATCACTACAACTCTGTGTCTCCCCATAAGAAGTGACCATTAATACACACTCTTTTCATTGCTCTGCCGAGTTCCTGGTTGTGTTGGCTCAGAAAAGACCAAAAGCCACAGGTACCTTCCCATTTCCCTGCAGTTGGGATCTTTGAAGGTGTGAAGCTGGAAGACCCGGCCAGTAACCTCATCTGCTGGAGAGCCCTTCTGGTATCCTGCCCTTTATCCTCAAGCTCCCTGGCTAAATGAAAATGTCACTTTGGAGTAGCCCTGTTCATTTTGAAAGAGTAGCTGCCTCTGCTCATCATGAGCTTTACTGTACTTCCTGTCGAGGCATATTTGACAGTCTCGAGAGGCAGGGAAAGGAAAGGCAGCTTGTTTCCCTTTTCTAAACTGGACTTACCAAGTAATTAGTTTCATTTCTGCTTTTAGAACAATGTGGTCTGTGAGGTTGTCCGCAGTTTGTCTCTGAGAGGAATGTATTCTGTGAGGAGGGAGCATTATCTATGAGGAGGGCAAATTTCATTGCTCTTGCATCTCACAGGGATTTACACATAGAAGAAGGAGTGTTCCTGCTGAAGCTGCCATGTGATCCTGCTCTTGGCTAATAATAAACAGAAGAACACAGAAGTGTCTAGAATACAGAAAATCCCAAACGATGTTAAATTATTTACCATCGTTCATATTTCTTCCCTAAAGGCAGAGGATTACATTTTATTTAAAATTATTATTAATGTCAAAAATATAGGAGCCATTTCCACTGTGACGTGCCAAAACCTGTTTGACAAATCTGTGCCTTCTGTCAAATACGAACAGACGTGATCTCTTTGAAGTGCTGTTGTTGCTAATACTTCTAGCTCAGGTTTCATTTGAGGAGCTCTGGTCTTAAAAGACTCACAAATACACAGCAGAGTAGTCAGAGTAAGAAGGATCTTTCCCTCAAACAGGCATGTGCTGTTTGTGGCATGAGGACATGAAGGATTGACACCGTGCTGGAAGGTCTGACCCAAAGTCAGGATGGCCTGAAGAAACTTGCTTTGATGTCAGTAGCAAATCAAAAGCAAAGCCTGGGTACATGAGCCTTCTGCTGCTTTTCCTAGAGTTGCTAATATTAGGCTGTGCCCACAGATCCTTAAATTTTTGTTTTAGTAGCCTTGGCTATTAATTTGAATTTGTACTTCATTTTACGCTGTGCTTTCTCTGCGTATGAATCTCCTCACTGGCGCTTCCTGGTTTTGGCTGGGGTGGAAAAGGAAATAATGTGAGAGACAGTCTTTGCAACCCATTTCACACCCTCTGATATCAGGAAGGGCTGGAAGTAGCATGAGAGAGCCCATTCTCACGCTATTTCCTGCCGCCAGCTCTTCTCCTGCCGCTGCCATTTCGGGAAGGAGAAGGCACGGGGAGGCGGCTGCTCGAGGTGTGGAGTCGCGGTTCTCCAACTTCAGCACCAGCAGAGCCTCTCTGGTACCTTGAAACTCTGCCAGGCTGCTCCAGAAGGGTTTTATGAGAAGTATTTTTTAAGATGTTTGTTTTTAAAATACTTATCAAAGAAAGGAGGGGAGTGCAGCTATTAACCGACTGCTGTGCGGGGCTGCTGAAGGATCAGCGCATGTGGACACGCTGGTTTTTTAATCTCTAACGTGTTATGAGTTGTAAATTCTTTATATTTTTATTAAGATTTATGGTGTGTTTTATTTCTGGATTTGCAGACTTGCAGAGAGCAATTAAGAGCCCCGATCTGAGCACTTAATGATTTTCTTCCATGTTGATTTCACTTCGTGACAAAGTTCCCTTCATGGAACATGTAGTAAAGTGTGTTTGCTCAAAGTCTCACCTTTTTAAATAGTGGCTGATTTATCAGGGGTACTACTGTTAGTCTAGTTTCTTATTCATATTATTTATTACTTTTTTTTCCCCTTCACTTTCTTTCCATTGGATATGATTTTGACAGAGTGGTTTCTCTTGTCTCCTGCAGCTCTGCAAACCATGTCTGCATGCTCACATTCAACAGGACAGGAATTTCCCTGGCCTTTATTCCTGGCATACATGTGCTTCTTACGGACAGTAACAATTATACTGTTAAACATTCCCATGAGGAAGAATAATAGTCATGTCCCCTTTTGCTGATCTAAAGCTGATGAGCTTGTCTACTGCTGTGTGAATTCCTTGGCAAGCCAGGGAGTAGACCCACATCATCTAACTTCTAATTCTTGGTCTCGATTATAAAACCCACCTTACTTTATTCCAGAGTGCTTAGAGAGAACTGAATTAGGGTCTTCTCCCTGCTCATCATCAGCCTGAGGGAATATTGAAGATCATATTTTAAACAAGGTTAAATTTCAATTAAAAAAAGAATAATACAGCCCAGGTTATACTTTTTCTGCAATCCAGTGGGGTATTAGGTACAGAAATAGGTTGCTGTAGATGATTGGAAGCAGAGTAGCTCCTGTCTTTTTGTGACTTCAGTGAAGTTACTACTAACAACATGAGTCCAAATATATAGTAGCTGAATTATAGCCAACTTCTCCATGTGTGTGCCCTTTCTTGCTGACTGTCAATAGCAGGGATGTGCCTGCTGGCAAGTGCTCTGAAAACCAGATTACCTAAATTTAGCCAGTAAATGGATTATGAATCCAACACATGTTCCCACTCTTGTCACAGCTAATCATAAATTCATAATTTCAAGCTATGCTCAACCCCAGATAAACTTCTCTGTCTTCAAAGTAAATTACATCCTAGCATGAAGCAAGACAAAACAAAAGGTGTCCTGGAACAGGTTGAGCGTTACGAATTAGGTGCTCCAGTAAGGAAAGTACAAAGGTGATTGCCATGATGGCCAGAAGACCTTTGCAAGTCCAAAATGTGAATAACTGAAGTCATACCACATGTTTTTGGTGATGCCCACTGCATTGTTCTGAGTCACTGTGAAGGGGTTTAACTGTTTGCTCCAAGAACCCGATTCTGCCTCCACCTTCACTCACTCTGACACTTGTAGCCCCACGGGCCCATTGCCTTCATTCATGTACTGCTTTTATTTCTCCTTTGTTCCACACATCTGTTCATGTACCAGTTCCTTTCTGGCCTTTGGCTGCAGATGCAACTTCCTTTCCTTGTCTAGTTGTAAATGCTGGAGATTTGCCTTCAGCGCTGGGCTGACCTGATTGAGGAGCGTGAAAAAGCTGGGTTGGAACTTCTCCCCCAATTTCCTCACCCAATTCTGCATCCAAACACTCAGACTTTGCCTTTTAGTTTAAAAACATCTCTTGCTAGTGCCTGCAAGAGTTAAGGATAAACCCTGGTGTTCATTTGGTGCCTTATTCAGTGGAAAGGGATGTTCATTTCTCAGTGTTACATTTGGTTTCATGTGCAAATGGAGCATTTGCTCACACAACAGCTATTTCTTTGTTTCAGTAACATTCAGAGGCACAACATTTGCTCAGGTTAGGCATGCACTGGATCAAGAGTATTTTCCAAAGTTTGGCATGAATGGTAACATTTTATTTAAATAAAATTTACCCATAAAATAGTATTTTTTCCTGAGATCATAAGCAAACACCCACATGATTTGGTCAGTAGATTGCTGTGCTCCTCTAACAGAGAAGTTTCATTTTGAATGTCAGAAGAAGATCAGGAGAGTGTCAGGAAGGCAGGGTTTGATAACAGACATATTGACATTTTAGGTAGAGGAAAATATGTGTGGAGTCTAATGTGTAGTTTGCTCAGGATGTATCTCCACTGATACTTTCTTTTAGTAGTCTGCTTTGAAACCAAAGTTTACCAAAGAATGTGAATGTATAAGTAACTACTGCTGTCTGAACCTAAGAATGATGCATATTCAGAAGATAATTCTGTACTAAAAGTATTTGGCTACAGTCCAGAATTCTGCAGACAAAGTTCTTCAACCCAATTTCTTGATGGGTGGCCTATACTCATAATGTTAATTAACAGAGTTAAAAATAATTTACTGAAGAGAAGAACAGATTCCTTGTTACTACTGGTGAAAATGGCAACATGTTGTTTGAAAAAGAATATTATGCCTGCATCACCAAATGATTTTAAACGTACAGATAAAAGGCAAAAATGTGCAGAATCCCTGAGATTTCTATTTCAAAAGAGAAAATAAAATAATCCTGAGCTTTTTTTTTTAAAGCAAATATCGGACGCATATTTTTGTAATTGCTTTCAAGTCTGTTTGGTTCAGTGGTGTCTGGATTTCTTAGTCAACATATTTCTGATACCTGTTCAGGCTTCTGCTTTGTTTTTTGTGGCTCTGTTCTCTGCAAACCTAGAAATGCAAATGCAGTGGAATTTTTTTTGTGGGTGAAGGGAAAGAGTTGAAATGTAAGGAGATGGAATATAAGCCAAAACCTTCTGTTAATTAAACTCTTACTAATTTCTGCATTTTAATGGCAACAGGTTCCTCATTCCTTCCCACTGTTTTCTTTTCCCGCCCTCAAAAGTTTTTGTTGTGGCATTAAGTAATAGTGTGAGAGAATATGCAAGAAATGTATGAAAAAACATCTTTTACCCACTGAGGGGTTTGGAGGAGATGCTGTGAATATTATATTGGTCTCTTGCTCTGTTGATAGGTACGAGTTTGTAATAGAATGGGAATTAGTGAACAACACTGGCTCTGCACATAACTGGGTATGGTATTTGTATACAGATTTATGCCTAAAGCTAAACTTACCTGGGGTTTGTGTTGCAAAACAGGTAGAGAGTTACCACCCTGAAAAGTAGTGTTACCGTCTTCTAATCAAGGAGTTGTGTAGGGTTGACTTTTATTGATTATTTTGCTTGATGATTTGTTAAGTTTTGAAACATCGTAAGTAATTTTCCATCTAATTAAAATGACCAATATTTGTCAAACAACTAATATGTTAGTAAACAAGATGTCTTGTGCACTCACAGCCCTGACTCAGTGCGCAATCCATTTTGAGAAATTCATCACGGTTGTTACAGACTTGACACAAAATAATTTATTCAAGAAATTAGTGTGTTGCATTGTTACATGCAAACATTAAATGTAGCTAGTACCATAGTATTCCCACACAATTTTATTTTTCTTTCATGATTGTAAAGATTAAAAGAAAATTCAAGAGCCTGGATTCACCCTTACAGGAACTCTCCTCCTGTGAGTTAATTCATTAACAACGGGTTTCACAAGCATCGCTGATTGTGTGGATTCCTTGGGGTTCTGCTGAGCAGCCTTTCATCCTTCCAGTGATGCCTGACATTCCTGGAGCGAGGGGATCTCACATTGTAGTAAACACTGGCTTGGGCTCCTCTTGCAAAGCTGATGGACAGACCATTGGTGCATTCACTGCAGGACAGGCCCCGTGCTGGAGGAGGTTTGACATGTGCAGAAAGTCAGACAAGTGGCAAAGCTACGTAAATGCTGAGAGCTCAGGATTCTCAGGTTTGCCTTCGCTGTGTGTGGATCTTGCAATGATATTGCTCTTTTTTTCTATATTTTTATTTTCTCTAGGCCCAGAATATACCTTTTTAATGGTAGGGAAAATGCAACAAATCCACCCTAAAAACAACTCTGTTTGCTGCAGGTGAGACTTCTGTAATGGCATTGCTCAAAACAAACATTTCAAGAAAATCAGAATGAGTAAAATAGTATATTATTGTGTACACAGTAATCCTTCAGTCCTCTGGTTTTTGTGAAGACAGGTAGTGGTCAGTCTGAACTAGGAATGAATGAATGAATTGGGCCAGAGTGAAGTAGGGTGAGAAGTTAAATAAGAGGAGGAATTGTGTCTATGTAAACTCTGTAAGGTTGTTATGCACCCATGATGTACTAGACAGTTGTATTTATTCAAGTTTTACTCATTAATATAAAAAGTGTGCTCAGTTTTACTATAAAATTCCCATAGCCTTATTAAAAAACAGAGCAAACAACATCTTGAATTGTATCAGCTTTAATGGTGTAAAAATCTTGGATTTTACTGTAGCCATGAAAAACCATAGCTGTCAAGTGGTGAGAATCAATCAAAGCAACTGTTAAAACTCTTATTGGTTCCTGAGGATTAATTTTCACTCACCCTTCCTTCCCATGCTCGTGCAACGTCCCTTTGTTCAGAGAAAGCCCTGAACAAGGGTTGTTTTGAGCTGTGGTTCAAACAAACAATTAGAGACAGAAACAAGCAGAATAAAAGACTTCCACAGAGGCTGGAGCAGCCTTGCCCAGGAATCCCTCCTGCAGGAGGAAGATCTGCAGGCACAAAATACAGAGCAAGCTATAAATAAACGCTTGAGGAAACAAGAAGGAGCGTGGCACTGATTGCATCATTTTTGCATGGCCTGTGTAAGGCCAGAGCAACGTTCCTGGGTGGATTTGGTGGTAGGTAGGAGTGCTGGGATAGCTGATGTGGGATGCAGTGCTGGTGCACGAGGGGATCTTGAGAGGGAAGACCCCTTGAATCTGTCTGGCTGCTGCTGTGGGAGCCACAGAAAATGCTGCTGCAGCAGGAAAGGGCTGCTGGAACGATGTGCTTCCCATGTGCTCCCAACGTGGAGCAGGTGTGACTGGTGTTTTTAGGATTTTGCAGTTTACTCACCTTGGTGGGTGTGTAGCTGCTGGAACTTTTTGCCTGACCTTGGGAGCTGCTGGTTCTGGTGTGCACAGGAGGATCAGCAAGCACAACAGCTTTTGTAGCACAGTTGGTTGTTGTTTTTTATGAGAGCTGTTATCGCTCGGGCTGTTCTGCTGCAGAAAAGGAACATCTCAGGATTGGAGGGTGACAATTAGGGGAATACTTTTATCAAACTGAGACCTGAAAGGATACTATAAAACCTCATTAAAGACTTGCTTTTAAAAAAGGAATTAAAAACCACAGTATTCCAAAAGATAGAAGGCAACAGAAAATTCCTGATGCAAGGATCAAATGAGGCCAGTACATTTGCTGGTACAGTGTGAAACGCCAGGTTCGATTCCCAATTATTCCCTGGGCTGAAACACTGCAGATACATCACTGCCAGGCCCAGGGAGAGGGAGCACTCAGTGCTGACTTGCACGTTCTCTCCCTCATTTTCCTCCTCTGGGAACTCCACTGTTCCATGATCCATCAAGGCCTTTCCTTCACTGGGGACTTCAATTTAAATTTCTTTTGTCTGGTGCTTGCCTGCATTCACAGGTATTGCTGAAGTTACTGGTTTTGAGAGACCCCTGAAAAAGATGTCTGCAGTACATTTGGTACAGATTTACCAGCAGGCTCAAAAGTTTATTGAGACCATGTGCTTGCATGCAGAGAACATGGTCATAAAATCCCAACTATAGGAAGGGCAGGCTGAAAATTAAAAAATAGCTCATATTAGGTGAAGAAGTTCTCAAACTGATGCTGAGCTTAAGTAATCTTTAAGTACTTTTTATAGTATGTGATTAGTTCTAAATAAACTGGAAGAAATTGCTGGCAAATTTTACATGTGATTAAGAATAATTTTGTAGCAGGATGTGATTGATAAGTTTTGTGATTTGAAACACCATTTTTAACTGATTACTTTGTGGTATATTATACACTGATTTTGTAGCTGAAACGTGTTAGAATTATATTTAACTGTGTTAACTGTGTTTGTATTGTAGTACACTAATTAAGTCTCCGAGAAGGGTTTGCACCATCAAAGCTGAATTGCAGTGTGTTCATTACACAAGTGAGGGGTTTCAGTGTCTGGGTGATAATTTACACTTGAAACATGTTGGCTGCCCAGCAAAATTTCCTGTGAAGTGCCTTGGGTACTCCACAAGGTTTCCCTCCCCCCCCAAGAGGGTTCATGTAAGCTGCAGCCCAAGGAAAAGCTAGAAGAGGGCTATTTTTAGGAAAGCTGCTGCAGCTGGGGGAGGAAAGGAGCCTTGGGTCCTAGAGGAGGGTCTGGAGGAGTGTGGTGCTGGCAGGACCCACATCCAGTTCAGGTCAGGTGGCCAAGTCCTGCTGTGGGATCTTGACTGAGATTTGTGTTTTTACAAAAAATAAAAAATAAAATCCTTCTGAAGCCTAAGTAATATATATAAATAAACGAAAATAGCAGTGTACATGCAAAATCCCCGTGATGTGTTAATTTGCCCTTTTTGATTGTTCGTTTATTGTTTTGATTGTTCAGTTACTGTTATTAATGTTTGTGATACTTGCTAAGTTGCTCGATACCACGCTGTCCACCACTTCTGTTGCTAAGGCATCTCAGAGGGATTTTAATTATTTATAGTATAAAATATCAGGGACCGTGTGCATCTTGAAGCTTCATATCTGGCAAGGCAATTTCCTTACATAGTTTCATGAAGAGTGTGGCTGTTCTCTGGATATTCTTACAGCAAATTGAGTCTCATGAGTGAACCAATATTGCTCAAGTCTCCAGGTTGTTGTTTCATTTTGGTCTTTTCATTAGCTCTGCCTATCAGTACGTGTGCCATGAAGAACAGATTTTGCAGTTAAGGTGTGCAGTCTCCTTTCTTTTGCCTCAGAGTGGTGGCTTCTTGTTTCTTCTGGAGGACTCACTGTTCCCCTCTGTTCCACAGAGCTGAAATGCTTTAGGAGACACACATTTTGTTATCAAAGGCCAGACTTGGGTGAAACATAGTTTCCCCATTTGTAAACTGCTGTTTTGATATATTTCTTATTCAAGAAAAATATGAAAGCTCACATCTGCAAAAACCACTGGATGATTTTGGATAGTGTGAGGTTTTAAATGAAATCAGATGAGTGAAGGGTGATCAATCTTTCGTGGTACTAACGCCAAGAAGTATTGCAATGTCATCAAGCATCTTGACATGATGAAGTGGTTTGGTAGAAGGAGTGAGAGGATGGATTTAGAGATCTGGTTTAGCAGCATAGATGATATATTCCCCAAATGGGCATTCCAGACTCCAGGATCACATGAAAATGTAGTTGTTAGTGTGTTAGTGTATTTTCAATGCTAACTCTAATTCTCTACCCCTGTTGTTCAAAGTTTTTTCAGAAGTCAGGTGTATAGTACATAGGAGTGTGGAATGTGAGGTTACAAGTAAAATGGACTCATTGGTGTCACAGTGTGTTATCAAGGGAACCAGTATTTAAAATGTCTGGTTTTAAAGAGCTATTTGGAGAAGAACATGTCAGATTAAAAGTCGCTTTACTGTGATTTATGTAGCTGTTTCATTGAAGTGGCAAATATCAGAACTCCTCTGTGCTCTTTCAGAGCTCTTGGCTAGGTAGGAGCCTTGATGCTTCTCCATTGCCTCTGGAGTACTTCCCTATCCACCTCTCTTCCATGACGCTGAACTACTCTAGGATCCAAGTAGTGTGTTCTCCTCTATGGTTTTCACGAGCTCTCTTCAGACATTTTGTGCTCCATTTCTATTTTCCTCCACAGTCTCCTCTCTGAGCACGTTGCGGATTGTGCAGCTGCACAGAGACATTCCCAGCGCACGAGGAGGGTGACTGGGGATCAGGCAGGGAAAAACAGGGCAAGGCAGGACTGGACAGGACAGGTCAAAGCAGAACTGCTCTCATTAAACTAAAAAAAACCCCAACCAAACCCCAAGCTTGGCCCTCCACCAATTTTTAGGATCAGAAAGGTGTTGAGCCATTTCCCAGTTTCAATCTGATTGGAGCCGAGCCTCAGCAGACGCTTGGGAAGCTGTAGCTCCACTGCTGCTTAATTGCTTCTTGTTTTGAAGGATAATTAGGAACTTTATTTAAAAATAGTAACTTTAGTGTTCAGTCCATTAAATTTGTCACCAAGATAATTTCATTAGACTCCCAGCTGTTTTCTTATTGGAATTGTGAACTAAAAATAGGTAGGATTTCTGCTGTTGTGTGCAGAGGCTGGTACCTCCATTTCAGCTTTGACTTTCCCTAATGATGTGAAATGTGTTTATTTCCCTCAGAGCTTTCTTCTGGGCTGAATTTAAGAAGGTCCTGCTAATTATGCCAAAATTGTGTACTGCGGTTTTCTGATAAAGTCACGTGGCTGTGAAGAATATGAAACCGATTTCCCTCAAGACAAGTCTTACAAATGAAAGATTGATGCCACACCCAGTACATTTTTCTTTTTCACCAGTCTGTAAGAGATGTTTGTAATAGTTCAACAAATACCTTTTAAAAACAAACAGACACTAATGAACACAGGTTTGTTACTATTATTATGAGGGGTGTGATTTACCCTCTCAGCTCAGTTCTCATGAGCAGTCCCTTTGTTGTGCATAATTGAAATCACAATGTAGATTGTGAGATAATGTGACAATTACCATGTTTATATTGTATGAAACACGGGTTTTTTTGAAACAAACCTCTGTAATTACCAGAATCTGTACAAGCATATGCTGCTTTTATGCATACGAGGTTTACAGGACGAATCAGGTTGTACTATCCAGATTTAAATAGCGTCTCTTTTAAACTCTGAACTGTTTCACATTTATTTCTGACACCCACACCACGAAGCATTATGGTGGATTAATGCTGGACATGAAGAAAACTGAAACAGATTTTTCTCTGCAGAATTAAACTGTGTAAATGTATGGTGGTGTCCCTTAGAAATCAGTAGTTACAGGATCCCACCGAATGGGTAGGGTTGGACGGGAGCACTGAGGCCATCCAGTCCCACCTCCTTGATCAAGCAGAGTCCCCTCAAGCACCTTACTCAGGTTTGTGTCCAGACAGCTCTTTAAAAAGTTGCATTTTTGGATTGTGATGTTAGTCAAAGCTCTTTTTTTCCCTTGGGATACCTTTTGACTGTAACTCCAGTAAGTATCTGCAGTTCATACTGATAAAAATGAATGTAGGTAACAGGAGGAAGTTCTACTGCAGAGCAGTGTGGGGCTTGTGGGGTTTTTTTAAATGCTTGGTGTTCGGAGCCACAATCAAGAAAGTCAGTGACCTTAATATAAATTATATAGACCTTTAGGGGTTTTTTTTGTTCCCCATTCTATTGTCTTTAGGCAAAGAAACAGAAAATCGTAAGATGTGCTAGTAAAACGTAGATCTCTCCTGTGGAAGTGAGTTCATTCAAAGGAGGGGAATTTTCTCCTTTAATTAAAATGAAAGCTATGCTTATCTGCAGAAGTACTCCAGTGATGTTCCCTTAAAACCTGTGTTTAGCCGCAGTGTGTAATTCTGGCACGGTTTATTAGCGTCTCAGATCTTTTTTAATTTTCTCCTCTGCTTGTTGGCAGTCTGTTCCTTGGACTTCCTGTGCGTGTGCATTTCTACAAAGCAGATAAGTGCAGTTTTACAAGCTGAAGCTGAACGTGGGTGGGAGGGTGTGAGGGAAGAGTGCTGTTTTGAAAGCTCTGCACCTGTCACTAGTTTTGAGCATCACAATCCATACAGGGCAGCCAGTGTGTGCAAGATGCTGCAGAAATCTCTTAGGCAGCAAAATGTAGAAGAAAAGCGGGAATGGCTATATTTAGTAGTTGCATATTATTAACTTCTGTGTAATGTATCAGTTGCTGTGCTCAGACACCCTTTTTTGTGGTGAGTCTAATAATTTGCCACTGAGTAGAGGAAGTGGAGTTAAAACACTGTCGTGTGATAAAAGCTGTTTCACATATGGTTATGGTGTTTATAGACTGTGTATGTATAAATAAGCACCTGCTATGGTGTAGGTAATGTAGGAACACACCTCCCTTTCATCAGAACCATTGAGTCTTCTCTCCAGACTTTCTCCCCGTGTGACCCATCTGATCTGAGTCTCTCCCACCTTGCAACCTTTGCTGCTGTTCTAAGTGTAAACCACGATCCGGAAGCTCTAATTATAGTAATGCAGAACAAGTGGAAATCCTGGAATTGTCCTCAGCACTCTTAAATTGCAGAGTTACCAGTTGCAGGTATCAGAGCAATAGGTGAGCCAGCCCAGGACTGTTCCCCTGGAGCTGCCTCATGCCTCTGCTTCCGAGCACAGCTTTGAGTTGCACATTTATTTCCAGATCTCTGGGCTGTGAATATCAGATGGCCACAAAGTTTCAGGTACGTATTTGAACCAGGACTGCAACTCTGAAGGGTGCTGTTCATCATTTAGTGCTTCCTTAGAGTCAGGTGTCATAAGAGGGTTGCTGGGTTTATGTCTTTGTGCAGAATAACAGACTTGGATATTGGGCAGCCAAAAGCCCTGGCTGGGTTCATAACCCCTGAAGGAGTGTTGATGTGGGAATATGGACAACATTTGGGGAAGGGAAATATCATCTCAGACCCCTTCTTATCTTTCCCAGTGCAGCAATTATACCCATGATTTTTAGTGTCTGTTTTAGTTCAGTTCTTCTCCTGAGACTGTTTAAATGTTTCTTTCATGTAGAAGAGGAAATTTGTAATCTGTTAATGAATAATTCAGGTTTAGGGTTTCAGCCATTTAAGATGCAAACAAGAGACACTGCCCTCTGCAGACAAAGAGATGGGCAAGATGTGCATGTCCTCTACTGGAATCCAATGGCTTTTAATCATCCAATGGAATTTAGAGATTTTCTGGAATTTCAGTGCACACCTTGGGCTCTTCAGTTTGGCTTTCCCTTCCCTTGGATTCCATGCTGCCCGGTTGAGACTGAGTGTGAGGGGGTGGGGAGTCCACCCACTTGTAGTGAAAAAATGAGCTGTTATTCATAGCTCTGTGATACTTTCTTTTCAAGAACAAAGAAGCATAAACCAGTATCCCTGAGTTTCAGAATTAATGCCCACTGAGATGAAATTCTCTCCCACCTCTCGGTGTTTGTTTCATGGCACCTGCACAGGTAGAACTCACTGCACCATTTTGTATTTCACAGTCATGATACGTAGAATCTTTCTTTATTTGTTCTCTTCCATAAGGAAAGGTGGGGCTGGAGTTAAGGTTTCCAGAGAACATGGCAGTAATTTAAATTTGGCAGTTTTTTACAGCATAGCTCAGCACAGAGGTAGAAGGGTGGTTTGTGGTCAAGGCTCTGGCAGTGCCTGGGAGCAGAAACCTGTGTCAGGAAAGAGGGATGGGGCTGTGCGAGAAGACTTTCCCGGTCCTTGGCCTCTGGAAAGTCTGCGCACAAGGCAGCCAGGGAGGATGCTGAGACTGCATATGTGTCACCTCTAGTACCCCCTGAATCTTAATATTCTTCTGAGTATAACGTTCCATTTCAAGATAGATCTGTCCCTTCTGCTGCTGAGGGCTTTTAGAGTTGTAATGCTGAAATAATGATGTTCTATGAATAATACATTTAATAATTGTTTAGGTAATTACAAACTTTTATATAGGTAATAAACATAGTCAATAAAGCTAGTTTAAAGGAACTAATTCCACCTGAAGCAGCTGACTTACAACTTCCTCATTTTAACATTAGAATGTTACAATACAAGCTAATTAGAGAATAAGGGATTTTAAAAGTCCTCCCGAAATTTCCCCTCGTGTCCAACTTTTTCTCCCACATGCCCAACCCTCACCCACACACATCACTCCAGTCCTGTCTCAGTTCCATGTTTTGCAGCACCTGACTGTTCCTCTGTGAGTCAGAGGCTGCCGTGGAAAACCTCCCTGTGCCGAAACCAGCTGAGAGAGGAAACAGGCAGAGCTTGTGCCTTGTCAGGGATTTTACTTTTCCTGTGCACACTTCATTCTAAATTCTCTGTCACTTCAGTCTTAAAAGCACACAGCTCAGAAAAGCCCGCGTTAGAGAACACATTTTGCAAATGTTAAAATGCGTTTTGTAAATACAAAGTGTATCCTACTGTCTGTTTTACAGACATTTGAATGATTGGAGCTTTTAATACTGTTTTTAAGGGTTTTAATAGCCAGGTGTGTGTTTTGAGAGATGAGATTTAAAGTTCATATTTTTATAAAGATTAGAATTCAGCTTCAAAATGAATTGAGTCGAGTTAGCAGGTCAGTGGGGAAGAGAGGGGGAAGGGCCAAAATATTTTATTTAAAAGATTCTAAAATGGCATGGCATGTCCCGTGTTAATTTGGGGCTGTTTGTGAGCCTTTGTAAAGCCACATTATTCTGTCAGTTGTCTGTTTTATTTGCAGGCTTAAAAGCACTAAATACTCTAATGCAGTTTGGGGAGATATTCCGTAGTCAGGGGCTGTGTATTGGTGTTATCACAAATACATGAGTAAGCAGAGGTGGAGGGTCTGCATTAGATTTTCCTTTTAAGAGTAGCAAAACTCTTAGCCAAGAGCAAAACCATGAAACTGGATGACTGACAGGTTTTTCATGGAGAATAAAAGAGGGCTGCACTATTCCAGAACCGTGGTCACTCCTGTGAGTGGCTTTCCCACAGAAGTAGTGTGGTCACCTTTATTGTTTGTCTTTGATTTTGGCTTCAAGCTTGATTTCTTGCTCCTTTTATCTGCCTGAATGTAACGTGTACCAGGGAGAGACAAGCACTTCATTTTGACTTCTCTGTTTTGTTGTATGGCAAAAGAACACAGAACCAGATATTTGCAGGCAATGCTTTTTATAGAAGCCAGAGATCAGCGTCACTGCCCTGCTCAAAATTCACAGTATGAAATTGCTATTGCAACTCTGTATCATTTGCTTGGTTTAAAATGATTTTTTTGAGTATACCTGCTATTAAATTGCGTGATCAAATGCTTGTGAGAAAAAAAAAGAATAACTTTACAACTCACTTCTGAAAGAGAGGTGTGCTCTTTACAGATGCTTTCAGTTGTATACCAGGTTGTGTGTCTGCTCTACAGAGGCCTGGAGTTGTTTTTGCTGAGTTGAAAGAAGAATGTTTAAAAAAGAAGGAGGGGAGAAAGATGAATTCCTCTGAGAAAAGCAAAAGTTGAAACATGAGCTGCTGTGAGTTGTTGGAACTGTCAGCCCCGAGCAGGTATTGACAGGTAGCTCTGTGAAGACACCAACTGCAGTTCCAGTCCCGAGTGTCACGGGAAATTAATTAAACATTTGAGCCTCCTGTGAGCAGGATCAGAGTCAAAATTACTGCCTTTTTGCTAAAGAACCTACCTCCCTAAAACACAGATCTCAGCTGGGATGGTGCCTAAGTAGGCAAAACTCCAGTGCTGGATTTCTGTTCTCGCACGTTAAATACATGGGAACTGTTTTGCTGGAGATCTTCCTACAAGCGTATTTAAATAGGGCAGTGCAGTCCTCCCTCACCACCCTGCTCAGAACCCTGCAGCAGTTTGTCTTCCCATTGTTTTGGGCTCATCTGGGCCCTGAATCCTTCCCTGAGCTATCACTGCTTCCCTAGTTCCTGCGGAAACTCCGTCTTGGGTTCAAAATTCCTTTCTGTCACGTGGGATCGTGTCAGCTCCGCCTGCCTCTGTCCCTAAAATTTCTGTTACAAACGATGTTGCCCATTTTTCCAAAAGCAGCTGGGGAAGTGCCTGGTTCTGTGTTCTCCATGTTTAGGTTTAGGTTTACAAGCCACACACAAGCTGAAAAATATGGGAACTGTCTGAACCCTTATTTTATCTGGTTTTACATATTAGTTTGTTCCTTCAAGTTACAGAAACTAGTATGAAGCATTAGTTTATTAATTCTTTTATCATCTGAAGGCCCTTTTATTAGTATTTTAAATGATTAACATAATTTTTTATTATTGTTAATGATGACAATTCTGTGATAATAATACATATGTGATGATCTTTTCAACTGAAAACATATCTACTGATTTGATGGCACTGGAGGGAGCTACAGACCATGAGGACAAGGTTCATAAAAATATTTTGTTGAAACACAATGAAAGGATATCCCATTAGGTTCACCTGTTTTAATTGCTCAGAGCAGCCTACAGTATACTTATAACATGCATAGGTTGTTTTATATTAAAAATTACATCTGGAATTGAAGGAAGCTTTAATTTCCTGATTTGAAATCAAATATGGGGGGATTTCAAACAACTTTATATTCTGTAGAGGCACTCTTTAATTTCATTAAAAATTACTCATATAGAACTTTGCATAAATGACTTCACTTTAACAGGCTCCTTAGTCTTAGTGACAAATATTCTTAAACCTGTCTGAGAAGATCCCTATTGCATGTACTGGATTTAAATTAGATTAGATTGTGAAAAATTATTAAATTTAAAGTTTCTCTCCAAGTTCAGTCCCCACAGAGCACAGGAGTGATGCAGTTGTGTTGGTTTCTTCGCTGTGTATAAGGTCTGGGACTTAATTAAAAAAGGCTTAAAACAAAAATCCCTGAGTTTGTTCATAGATACAGACCTTTTCCCACCTTTCAGAAGACAGGCATGACAAAAATTATATTAAAAATATGAGTATTTATGGGGAGCAGTTGGGAGAGAAGTTGAAGTCAACCACACTGGAGTTGTCACTGGTCCAGCTTGATAGTAAAGACCGTGGAGACAGTTTATTATTTTCTTACAATTAAGTACTACAGCTTTTAAATCCTTGCATAAAATTAAAAATTGTAGTCTTTAGTGTGCAAAGCTTTTGCTGAAATAACTGGAAAAGATACCAAACTTGATGGAGTATCTGGGAGTTAATAGAGTCTTTGAGAGTCACAGGAGGTTAAAACCATTTCCAGCATCAGGAAGAAGAGAAATAAGGGTAGGTAAAAATGAAAGCAGGCAAGCAAAATTCCTTTAAAGTGTAGAAAAGATAAAATACTCCATGTCTAAAGCAACTTTGATAGTGTTTTGCAAGAAACAGGCTCTTCAATTAGATCTTACTCTGGTGTTTTCAGCCCTCCAAAATTCAGGAAGAAAAGTTGGAGAGGAGGGACGGAAAGCAAAGCGAAGTGGGAAGTTTTTTTGTGCAAACATTTAATTGCTTCGCCTTTTCCCATGGTTTTTGTCTTCTTTCGCAGCCTTGTTAAAAGAAAAAAAAAGTTAATGGGGATTGCACCATGTTCCTTCCCACTCCCTCACCTCATGTTCCCGCCCCAGGCTTGCCCTGGGATCAGATCCTGGTGTAGTGATCTCATCCATACCGTTACCTTTCATTTCTGTTCCCAGCCTTGGCCTCGGAGCAGCTGAAGTAATGTGGGGTGGGGTGAGGGGCTGCTCCGAGGTTATTTGACATATATGGGCTTGTGTGGCGGGGGAGCCTCGGGGCCATGAGGGGGGAGTTGGGTTTAGTCAGTCTGGTTTGGTGGTTGTGAGAGTGTGAAAACACCTTCCTACAGGTTTGCAAAGTAGAAGTGAAGGCAGCTGCAGCAGCCTCGGGTGCTTGGGGTTGTGTATTGGTTCTCAGTGGGGGAAGCTGTGCAGAACAGTTTCATGTGGGAGCTGGGAACAGGGCTTGGGATGTAGAGTTTGGGGTGAGGGTAAAGGAGCACAGATGATCTCCTTAGGGGGGGATACCCCTCCAAAGCCATCACTAGAGGAGGAGGGATCCATGAGCAGCATCCAGTCAAGGTGAAGAGTCAATGGCAGAGGGGAACTGGTAGGTATCCTGGGGTGCCAGGGAGGTCCTTCCAGCAATGCACTGGAATATTGGCTATGTTTGGGTTACCTCATGTAGTGTTTGCTGCTCTACAGCCCTCTCCTTCTCATCTTCCTCCCAGACAAAGTTTGTCCATTATATGAACCAGAAGGGGCGATCTCATAGTAATGTATGAATTGCTTTCTTAAGGAAGAAAAAAATATATGTAGTTCTTTCTTTACATAATTTAACTCAAAACTTGCAGTTGGAAATAGGCTCTTAAACTAACTTGGAGTATCTTTATACAAAACAATAAATCCTGCATTTCATGTTATAAAGAACATTATCCAGAATACTTCTGTGAGAACTGCTGTTTCTGAAGCATTCGTTGTTCAGATGGCAGGGGAGCAAACTGGATGTGGTAAAAGGCAGGGGGAAGAGGAGGGAAGTTTACATACAGCTTTAAGCCTGGGTGGAAGTTACTCTACAATTTTTAGAAATGAAAATACCCATGTAGGGACCTAAAGGAATCCTGTGGGCTGATGGTGCAGTTTGCGTGGAGCGCGTGCACGGTGCCTTTATGGCAGATGGAAGATATTTTACTGGGGCTTAATGCTTATTATAGTTGCAGTTTTTTTGATCACCATCTGTAGTCTGTATTGGTTTTTGATAGAGCAACTAAGATTTTATATTTTGAGAGTGGTGTTCTCTGTGTTGTGTCACACTGACTACTACTTCCAGTGTGTCTGAAATAACAAAGCCTCACGACTTCAGTCTGATTCCTGCACTGCTGCTTTCCTGTGCTGTAGAAAATATTGAATCTCCTGATTATACAAATGTCTTCTGTTGGGTAATATTGACAAATACACTGAATAACATTTTTGACATAACATTCTGTTCCCACACAGATAATTTGGATGTAATTGAATGGGTTGATCAAGAGTCTGTGCTAAAAATACAACATTTTCTCACCCACTAAGTGGAAGAAAATGCTCGCTCCAGAGGAGGTTTTGTCAAGTGGAGCCATTTGGAAGTGGGATGGGTTGTGCCGTGACTCCAGATCTGCCCCCCAAGTCGGAAGGCTCGGCTCAGGGCTGCCCTGGGCTGCAGACACAGCTGGTTTGTACCCTCGGCACAGCCCACAGAGTCCCTGGTGAGGGTCCAGGGGATGATGCTGAGGCCGAGCAGCCATGGCTCCAGCCTGGCACAGGGTTTGGGAACCACGTCCCGCTCCAGGCTCCTGGAGGCCCCGAGCAGCCCGTGACTGATTTAACCGGAGCAGAGCGCTCCGGCCCGTGCAGGATCCCGGCCAGGATGCCTGTCAGACCCGCAGGAGCACTTTAGTACACTTGAGCCAAAAATGTACAGAAATAGTTGAGGGGGGGGAATTTTGAAGATCTCTTTTCTTTCCTTCTGTTTTCCCTTATTTTAATGGTCTCCTGGGCAAAAGGCCGCATTGTTAGAGTTTCAAAAGCGGGATGGTTGTGCTGCAGAACGGGGGGGAGAAAGAAAGAAAAATAGACCTTAGAGAAAGGCTGGCTGTTTAGCATGCAATAAAGTGACTTTTATACCTCTCCCAATCTCCTATCAAATAAATCTCGTGCTAACAAGCAATCAAACCCGTTTCCCTGCCCGCCGCTCCGCACGGCCCCAGCCACATTGTACCTTTCCAGCCTTTGAAACTGCCTGTGCCTATTTTTATTTGTCAGGCCGGGGCTGGGCTGGCCCCATTCCAGATGTGTCTCACAAGATTTGGTGCTGATGAGCTATTTATAGCCCTGTGGTTCCATTGTCATGGCAACCGTGCTAGAGGCCAAGGCGGCTGGGAGCTATTTCTGGACTTGTGCTGTAATGTAAAACTGATTGGGAAAGTTAGTGCATCCTCTAAGCCAGACTAACTTTAGACAGGCAGAGAGGGGGGGTGGGGGGAAAGAGACAACTACAACCTCTTTAAATAGATTTTTCTCCTTCTCCTACCTTTTCCCCATTTCCCTTTTCGATGGCTGGCAGTTTTTGGAGGGCTGCTTTGCCTTCTGCTGGGTTTGTCTCCGATTCATTCATGCCTCCCGGCGGATTACGCTGTTTTAATTAGGCAGTTTGGGAAGCCGGGTGTGTTACCAGCCTCGATTTTAGGGCAAGGTTGGAGCTTCGTGGAGGCACAAAAGTTAAGGGGGCTTTGCTGAGCGGGTCGTGGCTTTTTTTGCGATAGTCACAGTTTTTTATACCCCCCACTTCTAATAATCTATTTTTTGTGTGTGCTTCATGTTCTCCGCGCCATATAAGGAACTGTAACCTTGATTACCACAAGATGATTCCAAATATATGGAGTCATACTTTTCAGCTTTCTCATTATTTGCTTCAAAATTAGACCCATGGTGCCCCTCCGCCTCCAAGTGGCTGGAATGCTCGAGGTTCTTCTGGAATTACAGCTGGGGCCGCTCTCAGAATCACTTTTCTGCGATATGTACGCATTAATACCATCTATAATTAAATTCTGAGCTTTAAACTGTTTGTAAATCTTTTTATGTGACTTGCTGCTTTGATAAAGAAATTATAATAACCCCTTGACTTGGAATTGGAAACCAAGAATACATCTGCAGCTTCTTGGGACAGATTTCCGAAGAGTTGTCTTTCAGTTTGCTTCTTTTACGTCATGTACTACATTTCGAGGTTCATTTCCAGTATAAATCTGCTTTAGAATGGGATCCTTATGTTTGAGGAATGCCGTGCAGAATTTCCTTACAGGAACATCGTATATGAGATGGTTTTAAATGCAATGTAGTTCTCTCCTAATCGTACCAATAATACTCTTACAGTACTGTCCCTATGTGCCCGTCCCTAAAGGCTTTTTTTTTCTTTCCTAATTGTGAAGTAGTTACAGTAATTGCAAAGGTTTTGATGGCATTTATTTTCTCCATCTAGTTTTGTTTAGAAAAGAATAAAAGAGCTGTGCCTTTCTGAACAATTTTAATTGCCCAGTAACGTGTTTGTGGCACGTCTTCAGTGGCCAAATAACAGAAAATATCAGTATATCTTTAAAAAAGAAACAAACAAAAAACTAATGATGTGCCAGTTTTAGTTTTTAACTTATTTTGAAGAAAAACCTGACAAGTTTGGTTTCACATAGTCCATGTTTGCAGGATACCATAAATACTAACAGCATAGCTGAAGACAGAATTTATCAAATAGTTAACTTCTGAGCTTTTTAAAAGCTGTTGCTGAATAACATAAAGGATTATGGCAAGGACTAAAAAGGAAATAAAGTAGAAGTAAAGCGTGATCTGTTCTGAAAAATAAAAAGTACACTCATGTTTATAATGTTCAGTTAAATTTCACCTTAAAACTACTTTAGGGAGAGTTGTGTTAGTTTTGTAGTCGTGATAAGGTATAGATAAATAAATAAAAATCTCTCAGGCATTGGCACAGTTTGGTCTTTAGGGAGATCAGTAAACAAATATTAGTTTCTTTCTGGACATAGAAACTTGAATTGGAAAGACTGTTTTTTAGAGGCAATCAGGGTAAATGCAACTGTAATTCTTAGTGAAATCTTGATAATTCTTAGTAATATTCTGGTGGTTTCTTAGTAATATCTTGGTAGAAACACATGACTCAGTGGAAATGAAAATTTCCACTGACTCAAGGGACTCTGGGCAATTAAGTCGCTCCCTGAGTGCCTGCCTTTAAAGCAGGGTTATTGCAAGGTGTGCGTTTTGGGTGCGATGGTGGAGGCAGGAAATGCAGCCTGAATGAAGGCAGGCAGGAGTTGGGAGCGTGATTTACTGTCTGTGAAATACCTGGGGGCTTTCAGAGGCAAGAAACTTCACAAATTCAGAGATCTAGTACTACTGTTGAGGTTTATGAACGAATGCTGTCTTTAGTTGGGGTTGAAATTTTGATTTCTCGATTTGTCTTATTGACACAGAAGATGAGATCTTAGTGTGTCTTTTATCAGAGACATTTTGTATACAAATTCAAGTTATGACTCGACCAGAAAAAAAAACCTGATGGAAATAAAGCTCTTCAAATATAGGTGTGTTGTCAGTTTGAAGAGACCTTTCCAGTGTTGTTCTAGACTGAAAACAAAAGCTCTTCTTCACAAAGCAAAAAAAAAAAAAATAATCCTTGTCTGCCAGCCGTTTCGTCAGATCACAGGGCGTAAGATTTCAGTTACTGTTTATTGAAAAGGCTGTCAGGAAATGCTCGAGGAAAGGCAGTGTGAGTTCCCCCTCCCGGGCTTCCCCGAACGGTGGAGTTGTGCTGGTTCTGAGGTGGAAGGTTCCGTGTGTTACACACCTTTCCAGGAGGGAAAACAAGCGCAGGCTGCAGCTCTTTGTCTGGCAGCAGCACTGTCCATTCAGGAAATTCCCCCCACACAGGGATAAAGCGACTCTCTCTGTATGAAAAAACTCCAGAATAAATCAGGTACTAGCGTATATCTTGATGTGAAATTGGAACGTGGTTTTGACATAATAAGCTTTGTAAAAATTTGGAAAGAAATGGGGATACATGTATGACTTAATTATTTTGACCTGCAGGAGCCAAGGAAAGCTTCTGTGTATCTCTCTCTTTGAATCTGTCTCCTCAGTAGACCCTTAAAATTAAAGACACTTTATTTGTCCCAAAGATCTGTTTAAAAACTTTCAGGTGTGTTTTTCCTTCCCTAAGCTAAAGTAAAGCGACTCAAAGCACGTTTTTTATTTCAGATAGTTTTAATTTTTTATTAACACCTTTCATTTTACTATCTCAGACACACATTTACTGCTTATCCCAGAGATGCTGCTTCTCACTGTTGCTGACTACAAATAACTTAAAGTCTTCTTTTTATTTTTTTTTTTTTGTTAGCATGTGTCATAGTAGGATTGATGTTTTATAACACAGGCAAAAGTGCCTCATACTACGTGACAGTATTTTGCAGAGCAGTAGCTGATCCTGTTATTTAGTCATGTCCAGAATCTGGCCCTAAGTGAGAATTGGCAGCGATGCTGAATGAATTATTTGCTTTCTGGAAAATAGCTTTTCCGTATAATCTCTGGGAAAATTTTACAGAGGCAAAAAACTGACTCTGTAACTCGGTGCAAGACTTGCTCGCAGTATAAAATTTGGTTTCGTGGTTTGACAGTTTTATTTGAATTATTTCACCAAGGTCACTTCTCTTTCTCCCTGTAAGTTCACTGCTGACACAGTAGATGGTGGGCACTTCTCCAGCAGGCTTAGAACAATCTCTCACAGCAGTGAGTTCTGCACACAAAGTAGTACTCAAGTGGCCTCACTTGTGTTTTGGGTAGAGCATAGCAAGAATTAAAAATAGAAATTAATGATGGTGAATTTGTGTTTATTTTGAATTAGGCTTTGTTCTCATCTGACTGGATTATTAGTTTAATTTACTGGATAAATTGTTTGGTCTTGACTCACATTGACTGAGAAGTCTCTGAACACAGTGTATTGATCTTTTCTGAACTCCCGCTGTTGCTCCTTATTTTAGGTGTATCAGACTGGATCAAATTTCTGTTCCTCTTTTCTCCTTATAGATACATTTATTTTTCCACTGACCAGCTGAAAGAATAATCCCCTTTCTTTACATCTGAGCAAAAAATCAAACTGGTTTTTAATGTCTTTAGCCCCTTCTAAAGGACGGACTTTTATGAGCAGGCACACGGAGAGGAGGAAATCTTTATTTAACATATCGCTTTGCTCCATTTTCCCTAAAATGCCACTGGAAGCAGGGTGGGTTTTCTGGTAACTATCACACAGTGAAAGACTTCCTTCTCCAACGAGTATTGTTACGAGTATCAGATGTTACTGAATGTTGGAACTTGTTTTGGGGGGAAGAAGAAATGTTTATTCCATCCGAACTTGTTTTACCTGGCATGAACATTGCTGTTGGAATTCATCTCAAGTACAGTACTGCTGCTCCTATGTGGCTGATGTTTTTCAAGGAAATCATAGGCCTAAAAATAGTCTGCATAAACAACAGTAAGAGGTTTGTACTTTCAGTTCCAGGTTTTAGCAATATCTTGTTGTTATTTTCTAATTTTCAGTTTCCAAAATCCATTAAGCTGATTAGCAGAGTGTTTAAAAATAAAACAAAAAAAAAAAAAACAAACCCAAAACAAACCCAAAAATTCACCTCTTGTAGAACCCAGCAGAAAATGTTATGCTTGGATAAATTCATTCAGAAAGGCTGGCTCATTGCAGTAATCACCTTTGTATATCCTGATGAACATGTTCTGTTCAGAACATTTTTCAAGCATCCTCCAACTTGTGAAGTTGCCACGTGATTCTGAAACTGTGCTCTTAGGGGAGAGTATGGGGTGGAAACACGTGCTGGTTGGAGCTCATGGTTGTTGTATTTAACATCCTCTGTGTACTGAACAAAGAGTTTTATTTCTTCCCTTTGGATTAAAAAAAAAAAAAAAATTAAATTACTTAACAGCCTGGAATAGATGAGGAAAAAATCCCGCTTGCAAATTGCAGAGCACAGTTTGTCATCGTTTTATCCTTGTGTGTCTGTCCCCGTGTCACGTTGCATGATGGAAATGGATCTTTGCACTTCGTCTCGTGGTTTTTGTAGAGTGTTTATTAAGATATGTTTTGATGTGTTTAAAATTCTGTAATTCAGAGTAAAGAAAAATTACTTTTCATGTGTCTCTGAAACGAGATCATCTAGTTCCTGGTGAAAAGGACATTACACTGAAGCTGTTGTTAAAATATACAATTATTTTCCCCCCTTCCCCTGCTCCTCCTTAGGTGTTTTAGGAAATCAGTTGGGCAGAGGGGGCTGGAACTGGGGGCTGAGACCTGTGCTGGTGTTACTGGGGGTTGGGTTTTTGATTCATGAATCTGGGACGTGGCTCCCTTTTCCCCCTTGGAATTGTTGCCTGTAACTGTAGTTAATGCGCATTGAGAGAAGGGAAAATTCACATTTCCTTTGTGATTTCTGCTTCAGAGAGAAAACGATTCCTGCAAAGGAATTTCAAAGGGAACTTGAGGTATATTGGTTTAAAGACTGATTAATCATTAATGTGATGGGTAAAGGCATTGCTGAGGTGGAAGGTGGCTGAGCACTTTGTATCCCTGCCCAGTGCCTGGTGTTGGACAGTGGGACTGGGGGGCAGACACTGTAAAATCTACATCCCAAGCTGCTGCTTTGCCACATCTTCGAGTCTTGTAATAACACCACAATAAAACAGAGTTAACAAGTTGCTTCCTTGAGATTTTTGCTCTTTGAGTTGAAGTGAAAGATAATTAGGAGGTTATAGTTAATTGGTAAAAAAATTTAAAAGACTCCAGGGTATCCTCTTCACGTAATACCTAATGAATTTGAATGAAATATCTCTCTGAATACCCATTTAGCCTACTACTGCTGCTGCTTCAGACAATAAACTGAAACACTGATACAGAATTGACAGAAAAATCAGTATTCCCTCGCACTTAACTGAACTTGTGCTGAAATTGGTTTCGGGATTTCATTTATTTAAAGAATTATAGTGATGATAAGTTGTTTAAAAATAGTTGTTTTTCTTTCAGGAAAACTACACGTAGGCAATTTACCTGAGTCATTGCCTTACCGTTAGCAGTAGCAGGTTATAGTGTAGGATTTATATGAATAAATGACCTAAATTAAACTCCTGGTATGTTTGTGGTGGAGGGAGCCGGCGGGAGGGGCTGGAGTGAGATTCCCAGATGGATTAATTAAACTGGACTCGGCCCTCTGCTGGCTTGTGCTGGGAAAGCACGACCAGTGACCCAAATTGAGCAATTTCAGTGTATGATTTTTTAGCATTTTGGGAGTCTGAGAGCATTAAAATACACTGAAACTTACTTGACAACTGTCTGTCACTAAAGCATTGGGTAGTTTGTCTAATTTGAGAATGACAATTTCTCCTTTTCTTTCCTCTCCCCAGTTTTCTAGACAAGATTGACATAGTCAAACAGAATGAGTACACCCCGTCTGACCAGGTACGTTAAGAAATTACACCATTTATCTGCCCCCCCCGGCTTTGGGGACAACTGTCTCATTTTATAATTTCCATTTGTGGCACTGACACAGGTGTTGCCATGCACTGTGTATACTTAGTGTTCCAGTAAAAATTACTTTGTTGTTTGGATTATGTTTATACACAGAAATGCCTGTGAAATCTGACTTACAAGACTTACATCACATTCTGTGTCACACTCAAATGCTGTCCCTGGTTTTGCAGTACAGCATCCACTATCAGCATGGAATAAAAGGGGTTTATTTCCATTAAAAAATTACAAAGTACCTGTGTTGAATCAGTGACTTTCCTTTTATGCTGTAGGATCTTCTCAGATGCAGAGTTTTGACATCAGGAATTTTTGAAACCAAGTTTCAGGTGGATAAAGTAAATTTTCAGTAAGTATCCTTATTTTTTCTTTCTATTTTTGGGGTTTTTTATTTTGTTAATACAACGCAGACAAATACCAGGGTAAATTGGAGGAGAGCCTACAGAGTCATTGAGACTTCTCTCAATGTTTCTTCAGTGTTTCTGAAGTTGATATTTAGTAGAAAGCGAGTATGTTTTGATTTTTTGATTTAGTAGTCTGGCTTGAAAAGGAAAGGCAAATTGGTGTGCAATTTTCTGCTTTTATTTTAAATTGCAAAGAACAAAAGGGTTTAAATCCACTACCTCTGTGTGCATACGTGGGTGGACTGTTTACCTGTTCAGGTTCTCGTCATCCTTGATTCCTTTTAGCTTCTATGACACAGAAGTCCTAAAATTTCTTACCTTTTCTACTTGAGTTCAGGGAGAGAAAACAAAAATAAAGACACAAACAAACAAACAAAAAATCCCAACACAAAATGTATCCTGACTGGATTTATGCTTTTTTCCCCAGTATGTTTGATGTTGGAGGGCAACGAGATGAACGCCGGAAATGGATCCAGTGTTTCAATGGTAGGATCAGAATTTCTGTTTGCTTTATAAAACAGTTCTCTGCAGGGTTTTAATGCCCAGTCTGCATTTTCTCACTCTGGGAAAGCCACCATCTTTTCAATGTAGCTTGATAAGGAGTTACCTCAACAGTTGTATGGGTTGGAATTTTTTTTGACACGTGCACTTCTGTAACTGCATAGAACATCTTCAGGGAGAGGGAGAGGAGTTAAAGTTTGATAACTTAAGCTTGTCCGTTTTCTTTGGCTTCCCTCTCTTCATTTAATTAGGTTTTTTTGGTGGTGGCTTAGTGCATTATTTGCCAGCTATGTGAGTATAAATTCCAACTATATTCTGTCTTCCATATGAAGGTTTACATATGTATGTACCTGTGCAAAATACAGAACTACAGGATCATTATTATATGCATAAAATCAGAATATCACATTTTGGCATATAATTGCAGCCACATGGCTATGTCATGGTGCTTCTTTCCAAATCAGCACTGACCTAGTAATGCAGAGTGAGACTGTAGAGATCTGTCTGGTTAGACCTGGTGTCACATATGGTAAGATCTGGAGTCTCCCAACACCAGTGTCCCCATCAGTTTAGTTCAGGTGACAGTGTTTTGAACTCCCACACAGTTGAAATTAGGTAGTTTTGTGTCTGGCCTGAAGTGTGACAGGCTTCACTGCAGCTGTTTTTTACTCTGTATCTCTGTTTAGATGTGAAACCTTTCTCCACATGTTTCCTGGAAGCTAGAGGTGGTGGATTTTTTTTCTCCTTCGTTGTTTGGACAAAATATTGATGAAATTATCCATCTTTTTGTAGAAAAGTTACATTGAGATCTTACGGAACAAATAAAGTAGAATGCAACTTGGAATTCATGGTATATTGCTGCAGTTACTATCAGAGTATCACCTGAACACTGTGTGTATGTGTGGAACTACTGTGCACTATTTTCTCCTGTGCTATTAATAACAGATTTGTTTGGGTTTTACCTCTGCTCCTTCCTCTTCCTGTTACCTCATGGTCTGACTCATCTCTTCTGCTGCTGATGCCTGAGGTAGATGAGCCTGGAAGTCAGTCACTGTGAAGAGTCTGGAGCAGCACAGCCACACAGAAACACAGAGATGGGATTCTGTGATCCTGGGAATACCTCCCAGGAAAGAGAGGGATCTCCAAGTATAGCACACTACAGGGGACTGGAGCAATTACCCATGAATTCAACTGTCATTATTACTGTTCACACAGATCACCAGTGCTGTTTGTCCTGAGGTCTTCCCCCAAGGGCCTCCCTGTCCTTTCCTGAAAGCTCCGAGTTGTTCCTGATTTTCTTTACGCATTTTAAATCTTCTTGAAATTCTCCTCTTGGATTTCTTCAGTTTGTCTCTCTTGCTCTTCAGTTCCTTCCTTTTCTGCATTTTCTGTCATTCTTTCAGCTTCTGTTCTGGGACCTGCCTTGCCTGCCTTTCATGGTCTCTTCACTTTCTTTTTTGATTTGTGGTACTTAGAAAGCTGCCAGCAGCAGCATCCCAGCCTGTCCTCCACATGGAGCTGGAAGTCTGGCAGCTTCTTATAGAACTTTGGGATTCCTGGATGTTTCTCCTGAAGTTTGGTATTAACCAAGGATATTTCTTGGTTTAGATGTGACTGCTATCATATTTGTGGTGGCGAGCAGTAGCTACAACATGGTTATACGAGAGGACAATCAGACCAATCGGCTCCAAGAAGCACTAAACCTCTTCAAGAGTATCTGGAACAACAGGTCTGTGAATTGAAGTTTTTGTTGCTCATATCACTTAAATTGCTGATCCTGCCCTGCACTACAGTCACAACTTGTGTCTGGGCCTGGCTGGGACAGGGTTCGTTTTCTCCGTAACAGTTCATAGGGTGCCGTGGTTTAGATTTTACCCAAACAGTGCTGATAACATACTGATCTTGTAGCTGTTGCTGAGCAGTGTTTGCAGAACATCAAGACTTTCCCTGTTCCTCATTCTGCCCCTGCAGTGAATCCATTGGGGGGGTGTGCAGTAGTTTGGGAGGGGACACAAGTGGGCAGACCCAAACTGACTGTAGGGATGATCCATACTGTGTCAGTAAGAGGCAAAAGAGGGGATTTGGGGAGGTTAGCCAGCTTGCTGGGATTGGTCTGCCCACAGGAGGAAGGGAGTGATTGCCTTTGCATCACTTGTTTTGTTTTCTCCTCTCTTCCACTTACCTTTCACTTGTTAAACAGTCATTCCTTATGGCTGAAGTAATTAAAGCAGTGACAGAGCAGTGCCCTGAGCAGTGGATGTGCTCCCCTGGGTGATGGGTTTGGATCAGCAGCACAAACCAACCTCAGGGGATGCACCCCTGGAATTACACCCTCAGGATTCAGGTTTAAAAGTAACCTTTTAAAGTTATCTCAGTGTGCTGCATTCTTGTCTCCAGCCCTGGGTTCAGTTTCTGTCTGATCCAGGCTGTGCCTTCTCAAGTGTTCCCATTTTCCACAGGTGGCTACGGACCATTTCAGTAATCCTTTTCCTGAATAAACAAGATTTGCTAGCAGAGAAAGTTTTGGCAGGGAAATCTAAAATTGAAGACTACTTTCCAGAATTTGCTCGCTACACTACACCAGATGATGGTAAGATTTTTAAGTTTTATTTACAATTTATCATTTCTTTGTTAATCACGTTGTGTAATGTTTCTGGTAGTTTCAGCTAAGACTTGAAAACTCTTAAGTAGATGTAAAGTTCATTGTCTTTCAGCCAAACTTTAATGTTAACTTTTAGGTACTAATAACAAGAGAATCCTACCTTCTACACATTTAATATATTAATAATTTCATCTTGACAGATGTGACTTTGGTGTTGACCACAGTCTGACATTTTGGCACTGATGTGTCCTTTGGATTCCCCCTAATTCTACCTGTGGTCATTTCTCTTACCTGCCAAATGACTAGTACTGTAATATTCCTTTGTTCTCCTGAAATCTTGCTGTTTTAAACAATGTTGTGGTTTGTCTTATCTCACAGTCAGTTTTGCCAAGTATATTTCTATCAGACATGAGCAGAAAACAGAACAAGTTTAATATTTTTCGGTGCTATTACCAGAAAACATCTGTTTTAATAAGATACTTATTTTATTGTTAATCAGCAACACCAGAGCCTGGTGAGGATCCCAGAGTTACAAGGGCCAAGTATTTTATTAGAGACGAGTTTCTTGTAAGTATTTCCTTTCTTTTGATATTTCTTACCTGATTCTCCTCAAACCTAAACTCTTGTGCACTTTCTGCTGTTGCAAAATGCTGTCACTTCTTGTGTTGTTTATATTTAACATCCACACTGCATAAAACAGTTATGTTGAAGAGCTTTACTGCTGTTTCTCAGCTGCTATTTGGATATTTGCTTGTTGACACAGTACCTAATTAAATAGCAAAAGAATGGGTGAGAATTAAGAAACCTCAAATAGAATCAAGAATGAAATCCTGCTCTTTTTAATGGGGCCAGATTTTTCTTCCATGCATTATTTCCAAAGATAGAGACTAATCAAAAGATGCATCATCTGTCAAATATTAATGTTCTTTTCATATTATCTTTCCCTTTACTAGCTAGCTGAAGCTATAATAGACATTATGGGGTTTTTTTTAAATATTGTTACAATCACTTATAATGGTGAGCCTGGCAATCAAATTGTGGACTCATTTTAAAATGGAGCAAAATAAAATATTGAGAGAGGTTTTCTGTGAGGGTAAAGCAGAGATAAAATTGCCTTGTATAGGGAGGCAAAATCCTACTTTCCTCATGGCTGAATGGACTAGGAGTTTTGTTGCCAAATTCACCAGAGCTGCGTAAAAATAATGGCACTTTTTTGAGCTCTCGTTGCACTCTGGAATTCCCCAGTTTGCAGTGACCTTCTCACTGTGTAATTTCACTCATTTTAAATTTCATGGTTTAGGTGCGAGGGTGAAAAGTTGTGGGTGTTTCACCACTTAGTCCCACCCTGTGAGGACACAACTCCCACAGAGGCGTCTTCGCCTCCGCTCGGCCGCGTTTTGAGAACGTGGTGGGGGGAGTTGCCCAGTCAGTTTTATTTTAACCCGTTTATTTGAAATCTCTCCCTTACTTTCCACAGAGAATCAGCACAGCAAGTGGAGATGGAAGGCACTACTGCTACCCTCACTTCACGTGTGCCGTGGACACAGAGAACATCCGGAGGGTTTTCAATGACTGTCGGGACATTATTCAGCGCATGCACCTTCGCCAATACGAGTTGTTGTGATGGAGAGCACTTTTTTCTGTGTTTTGGACTCCTTATTCCTTATTAAAACAAAAAAAAAAGAAAAAAAAACACCCTTGCCCACATAGGGTGGAAGAGAACTGTTTGAATCTCCCATTGATTTGCACCCCTCAACTTTTTCTCCTTGCTGGACAATAGCAGCACTTCTAAGCTTGCTTCTGTACCCCTCGGACAGTTTGAGATGGCCCCTAACACTTAAAAAAGGCCATTTCCATGAGGATTCCCTAACACTGTTATTAACAAAAAAAGGAAAAAAAAAAAAAAAGAAATAAAAACTAATTAATTAAAAGCCCTGAATGTGGAGCACCTGAAAGAATTGGGAATGAAAAAAAAAAATTAAAAGATAAAACAAAAATTGGGGGAGAGAAAAACCTTAGGTAATTTAGCACTGTTGTGGGCATAATCCTATAACCCGTGATCTCCACTTTGTATCACTCACTGCATCCGAGTAACGAAGGTGCCAAGTCACAGACCAAGTTTGAAGACAGACCCTTGAGTTTGGTTCTCTGACTGTAAATGTGGCTTTGGGCGGAAATACTGACAATTCTCCAACAGACCTAGACAGTGCAAAAACCAACTGCTACCTTTCAGAAGGGTATTTTTAAAACCAGTCTTGGTGGTCTTAAGACAACCATGGACGTTCATGAATCGAACTGCGTTATGGCCTGTGATTGCAGAGAGAGTTTAACCACACACTGTTTTCAGTTTGTCCACTGATGATCCCGTCTGCTCTAAAAATCATTATCTGGACTGTAGTCCTCACAGTCTTTCCCTTCTTTTTCTTCTTCCCTCCCCTCATTTTTTATTTTACTGCTGGATTATTATTCTTGTACAGACTGTAAAATGTATTATTTTGTACAACTTTATTGAAAATAACTTGTAGAAGATCTTTGTGCCTTGATTATGGCTGTACCTGTACAATGAGCTAAGATGTAAGTATGTTTGATTGCGCTGTACAGCTTTGTCAACCCTATCTGCAGCATTAGCTCAAGGTAGGGAAAATTTATCTGTAGTTTAGTTTTTCTGGTTTATAAAAGAAGGAAAAATACTGTTTAGTAAAAAAAAAAAAAAGGAAAAAAAAGAAAAAAAAAAAGAAAAAAGTACAAATTGTGCAAACTTAACCACTTTAAAAGTGAGGTCTTCAACAAGTGACCAGATGTTGCAGCATCGTGCTTTTTAATTTTTAGCTTTAATTCATTTAAATCTCTATCCAAATGCAAAACATGGCTTGTTTCTACATAAACCAAATTTTGCTACAAATTATAAATGTTAGTCTTTGGTCATTCATAGTCCTTTTTTTTTTTTGGTAAAAGACAAAAACCAGAACAATAACAAGACACGTAGGGCATCGTGTAGGTCTGGTGACCATCTCTAGACTGGGCCAAATACCCACCAACCTCGGCTTGCGCTGCGTGGGCAACGACTCCCAGAATGACAAGGTGTGCACTGCCCTTGGATTTGGCCACTGAATCCCAGTTTCAAACGACATTTTTATTTCTCTTTTAATAAAGAGATACTTTAGAACCTTTTTTTTTTTTTTTTTTGGTTTTATATTAACTATATAAGTAGCTTAAAGTGAAGATGTGTGGATTTTTTCTTAAACTTGAATAATTTATGCAAATTATATGCTTAGAACAACATGTGGTACAGTAAAAAAGAAAAAAGAGCAAAAATCACTGTAGCAATAAGAGAGCATGTAATTTTAGTAACTACTACACTGCTTTATATTTTATACCTAGGTGTTTTATGTCTCTGTGAGTGTGTTACTTTTTCATGTGTCTAAACCTACGTGTACAATTTGTACAGAGTCAGAAATTACAGCTGTAATAACACATCTAGAACAGTGTTAGCCTATATTACTCAAACACCCCTCTTCCCTTTTCATTTACACCCCTAAACCGATCTGGATCTTACTGCAGTGACTTTAAAAGGAAGAGAAAAGAAACAAAAAACAAACACCAAAATACTTGCCTCTTTGCCTTTCACACTAGCTTCCCTCCACCCAAGAGACCGTGTTAGCTTTCTTTTTTTGGGAAGAGATCCAGTTTAAATTAAAATGAGGGTGTGGTCAGTGATGTGCAGCTAGATTTGCTTCAGGTCTCGGATGCCTTTTCAATACTGAGAACTGCAACCGTTCAGAATTGTGAGTTTTCATTTGCTTTTGTGGCTAAAGTCTTAAATTAAAATTAATCACCTTGTCCATCTTCGTTAGGGAGCAGGGACATGATGGAGTTACTGTCCCATCTCAACTCGAAATTACTTGTGATCTTCCAGAAGACACCGAATTGTCTAAAAATTAGAGCTGTGGTTGTTACTTGCCTTTTCAGAATGATCTTTCCTGTTCACAGGTTTAGACAGTTGCCACCTGAACTTTGTAGAACTGTAGGAGAACATGACTGAAAATAGGCCCTTCCAATTCAGAATGTATCCAGTGCCTGTAGGTTAAGGGCTGGCGTTTCCACTAGGGAAAAACGGGACACATGTAGTGGAAAGGAAACTCATTGTGAGCCTTAATTTTAGTTACAGGAGCCAAAATCTTTATTTCAGTGCCAACCCTTATGTTTTTAAGCCTAGGAGAAGTTGGTGTGAACACCAAATTCATAAATGGAGAAAACCTGTAGTGGTGTGAGGAATGTAATCTCTTGTCTGAGAGAAACAAAGCACCTCCATTAAAAAAATAAAATAAGCTTCTTTCTCTGATAATGAGGATACATAATAACAGTGAGCTATATAAGACAGCAACAGTTTAAGAAACCTAAAGCTTTATATGAACAGAAATGTTTAGGGGATGCTTTTTTTTTTTTTTTCTTAAGTGAGGAAAAAGGCAATTGTTTTGAATATGGTTGAGTTGCACAAGTACAGAGTGTGTGTGTGTCTTAATGTCTCAGTATTGCCTTTGTTAGTCTCTTTATTAGTCCATGCAGTTTGGTGGCCTGGTAAATGCAAGTCTTATTTTTAACAGCTTTCTTTTTCTTTTTTTCTTTTTTTTTTTTTTTTGAATACAAAACCATAAAGCTTTAATGCTTGCTATTTAATAAGTAACTGTGTTTTCTTCTGTCTTTAATTTAGTGGCCATAATTTGCAGTTAATTGAACCATTCCAACCTAATGCTTACCCATATTTCCTAGTTTTGTTTTATTTATTTATTTGAACTTCTTGTTTTCATGATTGAGGACTGTCACTTCTGTCTCATTCATCTGTTTGGAAACTTCTGACCTTACAGCCAAAACTTAACTCATTCTACTCAGTATTCATCGTGATGCTGAAGTGTAAGATACCTGCAAATGTAAACACTACCACTTTTATTAATAAAAGCAAATACAGTGTTTTTAGGGCACATTTGCATCACTATAGTTGAGGTTGTGTCAGTATTTCCATTGTAAACCTATGGAGGGTCTCTACCTTGGCACTAAATTGCCCTAAGCTGAATCTTTGCCATACAAGGCTTCTGCTCAAGCATGATTTGGTGGGTTGGTTTTTAAACAGTTTCCAACACAAGCTCTTGTTTCTGTTTTAAGTTATACAACTGTTTTGTTGGATGGGGGTTGGTTTAAAAAGAAAACAACAAAAAAACCCAGCAAACAAACCTGGTTCAAGATTGTTTTTGGCACTTCTGTAACTCAGAAATGGTTTTGATTTTAAAACAACCTTCGGCAAGCCAGTAACCTACAATATGGTCTGATCACTTTGGGTATTTTGTAAAAATAATAATAAATTGTAGAGATGTTGTGGTTTCAAAATCAGCTACTGTGCATTTGCAGTAACTTCTTTCAACCCAAGAACTTTTAGTAATTTTTTCCATCAGAATGTACATTCAGTGTGATGCAGGAGAGTAGTGATAACTCCTGAAGGTTTTTTTCTTTTTTAGTAATGTGGAGAGGCAAAGCCACTACAGACTAAAAAAGGATTCAGCTGCCTCTGAAAGCATCAAAAACTGCTCTCTTAAAGGCTGAAAGTGGAGCTGTGTAAGTTGTTAGGAGCAGACTTTGATGCAAAAGCAGAGGAAGGCATCCTGGATCAGCTGTCAGACAGGAGCCCTGAGGGCTTATCTTCATTTGTCTAAAAACTATTTTGAATTGTGGCATTGAGGATAGGATTGAACTGAGGGTATGTCCTTAACTCCAAAGAAAGGGAAGCTCTCTGCTTCACTGTGCTGCAAGGAATTGAGATCTGCAGGATGGTTTTGTTTTACCAGTAAATCTATGCACAGAAATGTTAATGTTCATCACTTCAGAGTCTGAGCACCTTGTCATCCGTCGTGGCACGGTATTCCTGTCGATGGTGTAGGATGTTTTGTATTATTTATCCTATTTTCCAATGTCAAAAATTATGTACCAGTAAAAACAAAAGACAAACACAGGAGATTGACTCCAGATCTGGAGGCAGAGCCCGTGACTGAGTGCCAGTCCAGTGCCTTAGTGACAATACTGTTGGTTATTGGTGCTATACAAATGTCTAAAAGAGTGATAAAGTTCTTATAAGTTATAAAATTCCATAAATTACTCAGGAAGAGAGTAAGTTCTCTTCTTTCCCCAACTGTATGTAATATGCTGTGTGTGTTCCTGACAATGCTGGCACTCATGAGACCTCTTCCATGGAAGTAAATGATAAAATTCCTACTAACTGTGATAAGGATCAGGACCATAGATTACCATCAGTGGAAATCTCACACAGTAGCAGGTCCTCATCCCTAAAATACATGTTGAGTTTCTGTAACAGGAAAAATATTTACAAGCAAACATCTGTTTGCAGTCCAAACCCAAGAGTGTACCCTTCTTCCTCAGCTTGGTATCTCTGAAAACTCATCCATTGGGAAAAAAATCTTGCTGTTCTCTGACAAACTTCAAAGCTTCTTTGTAAACAAAATAAGCTACAAAGGGGATTTCTGAAGCTCTGCTGATGAAAACCTTACACTGAAATATCTCTCTTCTGACTGACAAGACAAAATTCCAAGAGAGAACCAGTTTTAATCTTGGTCATAACCAGTTGGTTTCAATCCTGGGAGTGGATGGTGTCAGTTGTGGGTAAATTGCTTCAGAGTATTTTACTGTAGTGCAGAGATTGCTAAAATTTCAGCCACGAGCACTGGCTTTGCAATTAATTGTTTTCAACCCTGATTCTTGTCTTATTAAAAGTTCAAACTGCTTTTTTTCCTGTCTGCTTTCAGTGTACTGAGCTGAGCAAAATGGGTGCAGAGTTTAAAGCACAAGTGTTACCTGGGAGGAGGTGGGGAGGCAAACTAATCCCTCACTGCATAAAACAAAAAGATAATAAGGTGGGGGTTTTTTTCTGACTTCTGTATCCTATAACCTTAGCCTGGTTGTGTGGAAAAAATAGGGAGTTCCCTAGGGTAACAATAGCAAATGCTCATTGATACCTCTGCAACATGGAGAACTGACCAAATATGTAATATATAATTTTTTAAAAAAAAACAACAAAACAAAACTAGAATTTACAGATTTTCCTTTTTTTTTCACTTAGGAAGTCTGCCTCAAAAATCTTTATTGACAGGACAAAATAAAACCTTTAAATATTGTCCCAAACAGAGAGAATGATAAGTTTTTGAGGGAGAAGATTATGACATTAGGGGATTTTATGTAACAACATGCTTTCTAAGGCTGGGCTACTGGTAGACAAATGTAAGCAAATTCAAAATTAAAATATGAATGTATCTCTTCAATTTACCCAGTTGTTTTATTAAATGAGTTGGCTAATTTATTCTTTTAATATACTACTGCTCAAGTTTGGAGAAAGACAAGCTTAGGACAGAGTAAATTTGGGAATTCTCTCAATTCTGTTGTTCTGTTATGCAAACTAATGTTTTTTAGGCTGTGAATTTTATGTGAATTATTAATAGTGAAGTGTAGTGTTTCTATCTGTAGTTTCTTGGTATTTGATATGACTTTGGAATTGTATCATTCTTGCAACTAAAATGGCAGAGATCAGGCAGAGGAAGGAGCTGCTGTGTAAGGGGTAGGAATTGCCACATCAGGCTTTGGAGGGGGGCCCATTCCAGTTCTTTTTTGCTACATTATCAGTTTTCTGTTGGCAGGATCAGAAGAGCTTCCATAAGAAGACAAATTAGGGATTGGGTGATAGAACCAACATGTCCGTGTGAGACCTCAAAGTATTAATGGAAGGTATTTCAAACTTGCTTTAGGGTAGAGCCCCCGGGGCAGTGTCTGTCCTGAGGGGGGAGTGTGATGGGTGATATGGACGGAGCTCAGGATTTTTAATCTCTGTTCTCTTATGATTTGAAGGCACGACATCCAAAATGAAGTAGCATATTTCATGCCAGTTTTGGTGCTAACCTTGAGTTCTGTTTCTGACAGGGCAAAACTCTGCTGGGCTACAGAGGCTCGTCTGTGTAAGACAGTCTGGAAGCCCAGAGCTGCCACAAGCAACAGCTCTTGGGAACCTGTTTGGGATTTAAAACTGGGGAGTTTACAGCCAGTTGTTCTGTCCTACAGCATGGCCCAAAACCTGCTGCCTTTGAATTCAGCTGCTTTCTCCTGTCCTCACCCCCCTTCCTCTTACAGTGATGTGGTTGAGAAGAGAATAGAGCAGTTATGAAAGAAAGTTCTGAAACAACCTCAGCCAAAGTTTAAAGGAGATGGGGAAGGCTAAACAGTCCTCCTAAATCCATCCCGTTGGACACTGAAAAATAGATTTAAGGGGGAAATCCTTCATTTCCCAGGTGAGTGATCCAGTTTGGGATCCTTACACAAATTTTGCAGGTCAGAGAATGTATCTCTCCGAAAGGCCAGGATATCTCCAATTAAGGAACTACAAAAAAAAAGCACTTGGTGCATCCATTGTAGAGCTGGGACAGTTCACTGAAGGGTGAGTTTAATGAGCAGTTTTCAAATCAGCTGGAACTTGCTTTGAGGCAAGAAAATGTTTCCGCTATAGGCTCATCTTGGAACGTACTTGGGGTGTTGTGAGGCTCTGCTTTTAAGCAATTCTCAGTTTATAAATATAATTCCAACTTTTAAGTTGATGTTTGAAGGAGACCAGAATTGACATCAAGTCAGCAACCTCAGACCCACCTTGTTTTGTCTCACAGTGCTGCTGTTACCTGGCGAAGTGTCACGTGTTCAATGTCTGGAACAACACTGTTCTATAACTGTGAATCTCCAGGTACAAACAAAAATGCTTCATCTTGAGGTTCTGCTTGAGAAGGAAGAAGTCTTTAGCCAAAACTCATTAGCCTAATGATGCTGCTGTAATTTCCTACCCCATTTGAAAGTTATAACCTCACCTCTAGTTGAATGTATTGGCTGCTTTGTAAAGGGCTAATGATTACAAAATACAAATTTATGCTAAAAGAATTTGTAGAGGGCAAGGAGCAGAGGGAATGACAGAGAATGCCAGGGTGGATATTTTTAAAAAAAAAAACATGAATAAAAGGCAAACAGTTTTTGTTGGAAATCGGCTCTTCTGTTTGGGATTTTTCTTTTATTCCAGGAAGGAACCAAATGAAGTTGGATGATCAGCTGTATTACATTCAGCCCTTTAGGTAGCAATTCTTGAGGTATAGTTGTTAAATAATCTGCTCAAAAATCAAGCAACAAATTTTGATAGTTGGGTGGAATTGAAACTTGAGCATTTGATACTTGGTTTATTCTTCTGGATTTTGTTGGGGGGTTTTGGGGGGTTTTGTTTGTTTGTTTGTTTAGGGAGGTTGTTTTTGTTTTGGGTTGGGTTTTGATTGGTTGGTTGGTTGGGTTTTTGTGGTTTTTTTTTTTAAATGTAAAAGAAAAAAAAAAATAAGGTAGTTTTCTATATTCCTCTAGATCTGGCTCTTCACACACATTCACTTTCCAGAATGCCTTTACTGCTTCCTCAAGACATGCAGAGACACCAAGAGTGCCCTTCATGGGGTATTTTTTGGACTCAAAATTTTATCTCTGTCTCAAAATTTATCTCAAGATTTGCTCTCTGCCTCATCACTGCTTAATGAAAATCTCATTGGATGGGAATTGGGACTCAAGAATATTTTACACACAAAATTTACTCAAATAATGCATTTAGGGGAAAATTTGTTCCATTGATTTGCAGAATAATAAAATCTTGCAGGGGCATTCAGGTAAATGTAAGTGCTTTTATTTATGAACATCTCACTGAAACTTTGTAAAACACAAATCCGTATGGGAGAACACACTTAAACCCAAGAAGACAACCTTGTTTCCATTCAAAGTTGTAAAAGTTTAGTTTGCAAAATCAACTTTGGTACATTTAATGTTTCATCACAGTGTAAGTGATACCTTGAAACTGTTGGGTTTGATCTGATTTTACCTCTTGTTTATGGACGTGAAGTGGGGCAAGCTTGGATATTGCAATGCTGCAAAGGGCTATTCAGCAAATGGCTGGCTGTTACAGATCCCTAGTTTTCTCCTTGAGGAAAGTTGAAAGTAAATGCTTTGAGTATTGTTTGTTCTTTATATATTAAAAAAAAAATAATAAATTTTTTTTCTGTTACTGCAATCAAAATAAAGAGAGATAAATATATAAAGACAAAAAACTTCCGGTTTTAAGATTCAGGGACTGAAATTACTGGTATCAATAATGTGTAATACCAGTGTGTCTCTTACAGGCAGTTGGTTCCCAACTAAGTGGGAAGTTTTGTAGCATTTTACCATCAAAGTCTTACAAGTCCAATTGTTGTCACTACACAAAAATTTTACCTGCTCTGACAATGCTTTTTCCTGAGGTTCAGATGTACAATTTTAGGCCGTGAGCTCTGGGCACAATAAAATTCCTCAGACTGCAGATCCAAATATCCTACCCAGGAGATGCACAGCAAATTCCAGTCGTGGGACGGAAGCCTCTCCTACCTGTAGAAAAATATCTGTCATAGAAACTGTATTTAGTTGAGCCTTCTGTAAAGAATTAACATCTCCTCCTAAGCCTCAGGAAGTATCAGCCTTGTGGTTTTCCCATCCATTTTCATTGGAATGTTAGTTAAGTTCTAGCCTTGCTTTTTTTCCAGTTTTAAGTTTTCTGAACCTTCTGTGAAGATACTGTAACAATTACCCTGAAATCACCTTCAGAGAACGTCCTACACCTAATTACACATTTTATAACATCATTACAAGCCAAAAAAAAAAAAAAAAAAAAAAAAAAAAAAAAAAAAAAAAAAAAAAAAAGCTGATGAAGCCCAGGAGGTATATAGATGTTTCTTAAGAGACTCCCAGAAAATAATTTTTCTTTCTTGTTTTAGGTTAGATTAAACTGGGATTTTTCTTAGGAGCTCTGACTGGTTAATCACACTGTCTGTTCCGAGTCCGCTGTTATTTCCTCATGTCTACGGGATGGAAACTGCCCACTAACCAAATGGAGATGAGCCAACAACTTTTTCTCAAGGATATTTCCATTGGCTTCCAGCCTCAGCCTGTCACCTCACTCCCAGTTTGTTCCTCATAAAAAATGGCCAGTGATTCCACAGGCGTTGAAATGTCCCTCACTGTCTCCCTGACTGCAGTGTCTGGCACAGGTAGGGAATGTGTCTGTTGTGCCTCTGCTTCAATCCGTGCTTTTTATTCTGGAAAAGTCTCTTTTCCTTTCTGTTGGCAGAGCAAAAAGAACATTATCCCGGGCTCACACCAGTGTTGAAGCAGTGTTTCAGGAAGGGCTGGTTCACCACTGTAGGGCAGCACACGACAGCACAACTCGCTCTGTGCTGCAGTTCGGATGCTGCTGCACATTTTCTACACTGAAATCTGAAGGGCAGTAAATCCTTTGATCAGCACAGACACTTGAACAAGGACCATGGCTGGTGAAGATCCTACAACAACTTATTTCTGAGCAAGGTTTTTTTTGGCCTTTCCTACCGAGCAATCTCATGGATTGCATGGAAGACAATGTAATTCCTTTTTACTAGTTTTCAGTTAGAAACTGAATGAGAATAAAGGACCATTTAAATGATTAATCAGCAATGCTCTTGGCTGCCCTCCAAATCCCAGAACACACCCTCCCCCTCCCCTTTCTCCCAGTTAAGCTCTTATACAACTGAAGAACAGGAGTGGATCTGAAGAGAGACAAAGGGACTCTGTTTCTCTCACATGGTCTCAGTAATGCCCATCTCCTGCCTAAGGCCACATTCTGTGATCAGTTTTCATTTTAGACTTAGCCCATCTTCATCTGTCTGTAATTCCTAGTCCTAGTTTATTAACTCTTTTTTTTTTTTTTTAACATCAAAGACTTCAGGATTTTGTCTCAGACTGAAAGTAATGCCCAAACACTTCAAATGCCATGAGAAAAGGCAGAAATGTTACTTAATGTTATTCTCTGGCAAGTTTTGGATAATCAGAGCTACACCCATGCTGGGCCTCAAATTTTATCATTAAAACCTGGTCCTAAAGATCTTACCACATTTGTTCCTCAAAGTTATCCTTCCTTTTTTTCCCCCCTTACTTGTCAGTTTTCCAATTCTACCATAAATTGCATTATTTCTATCAACTTGCTGTTGTTCACCATCCTTTTCAAAGTGTGAGGGAGGGAACTGCTGTTACCCAGCTGCAGCCAGGACAGCACATCCTATGGACAACACATCCCATGGAACAGCACATCCCGTGGAGAACACATCCCATGGAGCTGCACATCCCATGGTACTGCACATCCTATGGAGCTGCACATCCTATGGAGCTGCACATCCTATGGAGCTGCACATCCCACGGACAACACATCTCATGGAACAGCACATCCCATGGAGCTGCACATCCCATTTTTCCCTCTTCCCTTGCAATTTCCGTCCGATTGTCGCTGCGCTGGGAGGCTCTGGGAGGTCTGGCAGGGCAGGGCAGGGCTCCTTTTTCCCCCTGACGTTGCTCCCCCCCGACTGTGCCGTGTCCCGCCCGTCTCCCAGCAGGCCGTGCCCGGGACGAGCCCCTGTCCCGAGGGTGTCCAAGCTCCCCGCGCCGCCCATCCCGGGCTCCCCGCGCCGCCCATCCCGGGCTCCCCGCGCCGCCCATCCCGGGCTCCCGCCGCCCATGGCGGCCGCCCCGTCCCCGCGCCGCCGCCCGGGCACCGCCCCGCCCGTTCCGGCTGCGGGAGGAGCCGGGAGGAGCCATGGAGGACGCCGATTATTTCGAGGGCAGCGCGGCCGAGTGGGGCAGCGAGGCGGACGGGGGCGCGGTGAGGGCCCGGGGGAGCCCCGGGAGCGGGGCCGAGGGGCAGCCCCGGGCGGGTCCCAGAGCGGCTCCGAGCTGAGGCGAGGAGCGCCCAGTGCCGGTGCGGGCGGTGTGGCCTGGGGCTGGATGGGGGCTACAGGGAGGGATCCAGCTGCAAAACCTGAAACTTGGTCACCTTATCCCTCTCTGCCACCACCTGGAAGGAGGCTGTAGCCGGGTGGGGGTCGGGCTCTGCTCCCAGGCAACCAGCGACAGGACGAGAGGACACAGGCTTAAGGTGTGCCAGGGGAGGGTTAGGTTGGACATTAGGAAGAATTTCTTCGCGGAAGGGGTGATTAGACATTGGAGTGGGATGCCCAGGGAGGTTTGGAGTCTCCATCCCCGCAGGTGTCCAAGGAACAACTGGACGTGGCACTCAGTGCTCAGGGCTGGGTGACAAAAGTGGGCATCGGGCACAGGGTGGTCTCAGAGGTCTTCTCCAACCTCAGTGATTCTGTGATTCTCCATTAAGAAGCTCTGTTCGTGCGGGGAGCAGGCGGATGTGTTTCTGTGGGGAAAAGTGGCCTAAATAGTATGGGGGGAGAAAGGACAGGAGAGGGGTGTGACTCGACTGTGCTTGTGAACAGCAAGATGATGAGGATGGGGAGGGAGAAGATGATGCTGAAGTCCAGCAAGAGTGCCTGAAGAAATTTTCAACCCCTGACTATATAATGGAGCCATCTATCTTTAACACGTTGAAGAGGTGAGTGTGACATGAAGTGTGTTATGGAGCACATTATGTGTGTTAGAGGTGTGATGTTGTCACTTTGTATGGAAGTGCATGTGAAAATGTACAAATGGTGCTATTGTTTTCCCTTTATTTAGAGTTCAATTGGTTTTTACTTTTCGATTTGACTCAAATAGTTCTTTTGTAATCCTTTTATCAGATATTTCCAGGCAGGAGGTTCTCCAGAGAATGTAATCCAGCTCCTCTCTGAAAACTACACTGCAGTGGCACAGACTGTAAATTTGCTGGCAGAGTGGCTCATTCAAACAGGTACAATAAGTGATACAGTATAGTTTGGGTCTGTAGTCTTTCTTTTGTCAGAAATATCTGAATCAATAGCAAATTTGATCATATATAGGAAATGGATTGTTATAAAGTTGTCATCTACTATGTGGCTAAACCCTTTATAATAATATGTTTATTCTGCTCAGAGAATAATGAAGTAAACTGTTGACAAACAGTTTGAAATGCTAACAGACTGTGTTATAAAGGGGTTTTGTAGTTGAAACAACTGCATAAGATAGTTTCTTTTTGTTTTCACCCAAAGGGTAAGGGGGCTATTACACAGATAGTGTTAGAAATATTTGATGTTTTGTAATAGAATTAAATAATTTAAATTTAAAAAGCAATTACCTTGTTGCTAGTTACTGTTCCTTCTTAGTGCATCAATGGTTACACTAAGGGTTCTCATATAGAGAAGCTGTATTCTCTGAGACAACAATTACATATTAAGCCTCTTGCAAGACATATTCAGCATTATCTTGTGGTATCTCTGTCCCATAGCTAGTGTAAACTTTTGTTTACAAATTACCAGAATTACTATTCTCTGAGTTCAGAAACATAGAACTACTTGCTACTATTTGTATATTGTTTTATAGAAGACTATCAAAGCTACTGATGGTCAGTATATTAAAAGGATGAACTTTAGTCTGTAGTGGGGTGGGTTTGTTCCCCAACCCTGCTGATCCCTTTTGTGGTTAAGGTACACTTGCATTTTGGTATCATGCCCAGTACTTTGGGATGGCTGACATTGCTGTTTGTGTGTCTGATGAGGAGGGTGAGAGAAAGGGACTAGTGTGACCTGCCTATCATCCTAAACATTTAGGAAAAAAGGTGGAGAATCTGTAAATCTGTCTGTATCAGTATGGCTCAACAGTAGAACTGATGTCTCTCCTCTGATCCTCTCTGTGTTGGTAAATTTGGGAGTAGTTTCTGTTCTCACTGGAAAATGTAAGGTGTTGCTGCCATGTTTGATTGGATTGCATCTGCCAAGTTTTCTATTCCTTCTCTACAGGTGTTGAGCCAATGCAAGTTCAGGAGACTGTAGAAAACCATTTAAAGAGCTTACTTATCAAGCATTTTGACCCTCGGAAAGCAGATTCCATCTTTACAGAGGAAGGAGAGGTGTGCATGGAATCCATGTTGCTGTCTCTGCTCGAGTGGGTCCTCCCTAAATGCCTTCATCTGATGGAGTAGCAGATGGTGGGGGAAGGGAAATGGTATCTTCAAAACTCTTTGGTAGTCCTCAGAGGTTTAGAGAACTTGGAAACTTGATGTGCATCCTTTGTAATAAATTTTTTGTAGAACAACTCACAGGACTCCTGAGAGATAAAAGCCTTACTTTTAATGATCTTGAGAACTATATATTGTTAAGTTTCTCTCTGTTGCTCTAATCTTTTCAGACTCCAGCCTGGCTCGAGCAAATGATAGCACATACAACGTGGAGAGATCTCTTTTACAAATTGGCTGAAGCCCATCCTGACTGTTTAATGCTTAATTTTACTGTGAAGGTACTACACTCAAGTCTAATAAATAAGAATATTCATAAAGGGCTAGTTGTTTTGGCTTCAAATATTAGCTGTGGAATTTTGGAATTTTTTTGTTGGTTTGTTTGGTTTTTTCCCTTTGATCTGTATTTGAAAATCCTGGGTTTCTGGTGCAGTGGAACATTTCAATCACTTTTATATGTTTCTAGGACAAAAAGCGTTGTATCTTGCTGTGCTCTGAAATAGTTTATATTATTATGGTTTATTTTTGCTACATCTTTATTGGTTTCCTTTTCTGTAAACTACGATATGTACGTAATTCCACTAAGTGTATGCAAGGTGAATCTTGCATTTTGTATATTCTTCTAGACTCGTTAGGATATCTGAAATATAAATAACAAGTTTTTTATGATGTTTTTGTAGCTTATATCTGATGCTGGATATCAAGGGGAAATAACCAGTGTTTCAACAGCATGTCAGCAATTAGAAGTATTTTCCAGAGTCCTGCGTACATCTCTGGCAACAATTTTGGATGGAGGAGAAGAAAACCTTGAAAAAAACCTCCCTGAGTTTGCTGTAAGTTGTTTTTGGGGGTTTTGTTTGCTTGTTTGTTTTTGTTGGGGTTTTTTTTTGAGGTTTTGGTTTTTTTCCTTTTTATGTGGAAAAAGAAGTGTTTTCCTTTCTGGTTAGGAGATACAGATCAGTGTGAGATCGTAGACAATCTTGATTTCCTACAAAATCTTGAGAAGGTGTATCTGAGTTAAAACCCAGAAATCTATGCTTTTTGGTTGTTCTGTGACCAGGAATTCCTTGGGTTGACTATGATGCTTCTTATATTTATTAAATGGATTGTACAAAGGTGAAGGTAGAAATGTCATCTTTCACATTTAATGTGAAATGCTAAGATCAGTCTTGTCAGACCCTTGGCAAATTACAATAATTATTTTATCATCCACATCAATGTGAAAGCTGCCACCTGAATCAACCCAGCATATGTTCATATGTTGTGAAATAACCTGATGATTTTTGAGTGACTTTGTACTTCTCATACTGTTTAAATACTGCAGAGAAAGTACCGAGTGTAAGTAACAGAGATTTCCCTCTCAATTTTGGCATTTAAGAAATGAAGTTCTCAATTTAGCCATTTCTTCATGCTTGGTATCAGTGCTTTATTCTATCAGTACCTTCTTCTTGGCTGTTGGGTTTTTGGTTTTGTTGCTTAGTTTTTTGTGTGTTGTCTTGTTTGTTTTTTTTCCTTTGCAATTTTGCCGTTTGTTTTTGCCCTTCGCTCTCACGACAATGTAACCACAGCAGCACACTGGGAAGTTCCTTGCTGACTGGTAAGCTTTGTGCTGTGTGCTTTCACAGAAGATGGTGTGCCATGGGGAACACACTTACCTTTTTGCCCAGTCCATGATGTCCATCCTGGCTCAGGAGGAGCAGGGAGGGTCGGCTGTCAGGAGGATCGCTCAGGAGGTGCAGCGATACGCCCATGAGAAGTAAGTGGGAAGTACACTATTAGTTAAAATATAAGGCAACAGAATCTGCAAACTGCTGTCTTTTGCTCATCTTAGTTACCTTTTACTGGCAAAAGGAGAATCCTTAGCTGCAGCACAGCAGCTCTTGTAGCAGGCTTTCGTCTGTAGAACAGCAGAAAAGTTCAGTGCCCTGTACCCAGGCGACCTGGAATTGGAAAAGCAAAGAAGTGAAGTTTCTGTCTACTAAGAAATATGTATTTTTACTATTCTATGAACATCTTAAAAACAAACATACAGGCCTATTTCTGTACTTACCCAGAACAAGGGGTTCAGCCCTAAGGCATTGCATTCCAAAGGATGTGACCTGTTGACACAGTGAGGCTTAAACTAAAATGTCTGAATTAAGAGAATAAGTCACTGAATTAAGAAAATAAGTCACTGTGTGTGTCTGCTCTTCATGCAGAGGCCATGATGCCAGTCAGATCACTCTAGCACTGGGTACTGCAGCCTCCTATCCCCGAGCATGTCAGGCTCTTGGTGCAATGCTGTCCAAAGGAGCTCTGAATCCAGCAGATATCACTGTCCTGTTCAAAATGTTTACAAGCATGGACCCACCTCCAGTAGAACTGGTTAGTAGTTACCTGTTTATAACCTCTGATACTTACTTCTATTGCAGTAGCACTCAGAAACGTGATGTCTTGTTGTGCTAAGTGTTGTATGGACACAAAAATTATATTAGCACTCGTCCCAATTACATAATTGTAAGTAATGTTTAAATATGAAACTGCTACTTGTATTCTGTTTTGCATTACCTTCTTGGTATTTTTTGTTGTTTTTTTTAATTATTCCAAGCTGTCCTTTTACATATAGTTAAATTAAAGAAATTTGCAAGAGGAGATAAAGATGGCAAGGAATTAAATCTTTTGATCAAAAACCTGCCCACTTCTGCAGTTTCTTATAAGCAGACCTAAATGACACATTTCATATTTCTCACTGCCTCATTCTAACATGAATTATGGTAACAAATATGATGGCATTTAAATACTTCAGCAATATAGTCTGTAATTCTGTTTTCCTTTTTTTTTAATTTTTATTTTTTATCCATAAAATTCTGGGTCTCTTCAGAAAACTGTCTAACCTACTCTCAAGGGGAAGTGTGTGTTACCTCTTTCTATGTTAGATATATCAGATGTGAAAACTGTATTTTTAATCACCTGTCCTAATTCTCAGGCTCTGACAGACAATTCATTTTCTTCACAGATTCGAGTACCTGCCTTTCTGGACCTCTTCATGCAGTCCTTGTTTAAGCCAGGGGCTAAGATCAACCAGGACCACAAACATAAATATATTCACATACTGGCTTATGCAGCCAGTGTGGTAGAGATGTGGAAAAAGGTAATGCTCAGCTCTGTGAATAACATTATTTTTACCTACAGCAGCCTGACTGTGCTGCAGGAAACGTGTGGTCATGAAGTTACTTATTTGAATATAAACTGTTTCTGGCTTCAACTGCCAGACTGAAGAATGTAGAACTGACTAAAGAATGTAGAACCTGATGATCAAATACTACCATAAAAGTATATTCACAACTCTTGCATTCAAACTTTGCAATAATTTTTCAGAACAAGAGAGTCAGCATAAACAAGGATGAACTCAAGTCAACTTCAAAAGCCATCGAAACTGTTCACAATCTGTGTTGCAATGAGAACAAAGGAGCATCAGAGTTGGTTGCAGAGCTGAGCACCCTCTATCAGTGCATCAGGTGAGCAGAGAGGCTGGTCCCAAGCTTCAGTTGTTGGAAGAAAAGTATTATTTAGGAGAGGCAGTGCTGCTAAAGGGAGATGTCTTTATGGGCTACTCTGTGAGGGCATCCTCGCTGTAGAATATGTGAAGATGTGGTCTGAAAGCAGCTTTCAGAATTGTCCATCTGACTCTTTGGAATCTCCCATGAAGACATAAATCCTGCCTTTCACACACAGCTTGTCATCTTTGGGTCACAGAACATGCTTTTCTGTGCCACTGGGAAAAGGTGACAGATTACTTTGTCTTCCCAGTAAAGCTTTCATTTATTTTTCATGCTCCTGTGCTGAAGTGATCTCTCTTTCTCTAGGTTCCCAGTGGTGGCTATGGGTGTGCTGAAGTGGGTGGATTGGACAGTGTCAGAACCACGATACTTCCAGCTGCAGACTGATCACACTCCAGTTCACCTGGCACTATTAGATGAGGTAAGAGCGTATCTAAAGCTTTGCTGGAGAGCAAGAACAATTTTGATGCTTGTAACAACCAGTCCATTGAATGCCTGTTGTTTGCAGTAAATCACTAAATACAGAGATGAATCTATTCAGAGTTAATTATTTGTTTTTTTCAGCCCAGCATTATTTACACTAGGAAAACTTGGGCATCAAAGAAAGAAATGGTAGAATAGTTCTCTAAATGAATTTCCATTTGGCACTGAACATCAATGTAAACTTGTCTAATAAAGACTGCTGCATTGGTTTTTAAATTGCAGTTCTGAGCATCTGACTTTGCTGCCTTGTTTGCAGATCAGTACATGCCATCAGCTGCTTCATCCCCAAGTCCTACAACTTCTTGTCAAGCTCTTTGAAACAGAACATTCCCAGCTGGATGTGATGGAGCAGGTGACTCTCAAAAGATGCAGTATTTGTGTTCCTTCATATTAGTTACACTTATTGAAGTTAATGGCTTTTGCTGTCAGAGCAGTTTGGAGAGCTTAGTTTAGGACTGTGGTCATGGTTAAAATGTAACATATCAGATATTGAAGCAATAAAAATCGAAGGCTTCTGAGAGGAAGTTCTGATCTGATGGTTCTTCCCTCCCTGCACCACCAGCTGGAATTGAAGAAGACTCTCTTGGACAGGATGGTGCACTTGCTCAGCCGAGGGTACGTCCTGCCTGTTGTCAGCTACATCCGCAAATGCCTGGAGAAGCTGGACACGGATATCTCGCTCATCAGATACTTTGTGACAGAGGTCAGCGGCAAAAACTGCATTTACTGACATCTAGAGATAAAGTTTAATATTGGTTGTATGTGTTTGGATATTAAATCAGCTTGCCTTGGATTCAGAAATGTTTCAAGTTCTGAGATCAAATTCTGAGCTATGTACGTGTATCAGTATTCACAAGGATGTGATATAGTCCTACTAATTCCTGACTTCTGGAATTAATAAGGTACTGGACAGAGTACTTCAAGAATACATAGCTAATTATTTGTATGGAGAACAAGAGGTCCTAAGTACAACTACTTGTATGCTTTCAAGACTAGTATGTGAATTAAATATTGTCCCTCCTACCCCTGTAAGTGGAAGAGTAATCTGGTTTTGTCTGCTGTTTCAGGTGCTTGATGTGATTGCTCCTCCATATACCTCAGACTTTGTACAGCTTTTTCTTCCAATCTTGGAGAACGAAAGTATTGCAGGTACTATAAAAACAGAAGGTGAACATGATCCTGTCACTGAGTTCATAGGTAAGTCCATTTATTCCTTGCACACCTGCTTCCATTTGTGTATGTTACAACTGTAAATAATGTTTAGGAGGAGGATTGCTTAAAATTACTGCCAGATATTTTGACAGACAACTTCCCTTTTAGGGGCCTATGTTTAGGAATTTTCCTGAAATCAAGAATCTGGGGGTAGCAGTGAGGAACTGGAGATAAATACTGGTTTTTGAGAACTAGCATTGCAGTAAGGAAAGGAGAGGAAGGGAAGTAGTCTGTCATAATACACTGTATTCTGTCATAATGCTCTCCTATCCTAAAACAAAAACATTTTCCAGACCCTAAAATTCTAATTATTTACATAATGCAGAAATCTACATGCAAGCAGATAAATTACTGACTCGGAGTAATGTACTGAACACTGTCTTTTTTTTTTTTTTCTTTTTAAGCTCATTGCAAATCTAACTTTATTATGATGAACTAAGCAGTGGAAAGTATCAAGACTGCAGAGCACATGATCACTACTTTGCCATGCTCTCCACCAGTAGGGTTCTATAACTGGGCAATGCAGCAGCAGAAAGAAAACAACAACAAAGCCAACAAAACTAACAAAAAACAAGGAGGAAAGGGCTGAAGGGCATTTGATTGACTTGTGTGGTGACCTTGAAGTTCCTGTCAGAGGACTGTTTGTATTTCCTATCAGAGAACTGTTAATGTAATTTAGCAAATGGAGTAATACTGAAGGATTTTCTGTTGTTCCACAAATCAGTATAAATCTGAATGTTCTGAAGGGGAGAGCAAGAGAGAAACAGATTTGTTTAAAAGAACGTTATTTTTGTTACTTAGTGAATTTGGCACTCATTCTTTGTGTAATGCCCAGAACCTGAACAGTGGGGAAGGTAGTTCCTACTAAAAACACTTTGGAGAGAATTCTCTGAATACATCTTGAATGCTTTAGGCTTTGATATTGCAAGCTGTAAAAAAAGGGATTTGTGTGATTAGCTCTGTGCAGCAGAGAAGCCCCAATGCCTCTTTCTCCCCTTTGCATTCTATTAGAATTCTAAATATCCTACATATTTACTGCTATGAAAAAAACCATTTTGTGCAACACAAGTGGAGTTGTAACAATCAAGGATAGTTTTCTAGTGGGATATGAACTCTATGTGTGTGTTACCTTTCAGAATCTATTTTTTGGTAAATAGATGCATCAGATGTTACTGGTAAGTTTAATTACCATGTCAGAATTCCACTGCTGTCCAAGAAGATGAATGTGTGCAGAAGTTTCATTACTGCTTCTTGTGGCTTTGTTTTTATAATTATCTCTGCTCTGTCCTGGTTGATGCCAAACAGTGGGGGATACACCCGAGAATATGAATTACCTTTAAATAAAGGTGTTTTTTCTTTTCCAGAGATATCTTTCAAAGTTTCGTTATTCATTTATGGAATTCTGAGCTACCCTGATAATTCTTGAGACAGCAGCCAGTGGTTTAATTTCTGAACTCTGACTGTTGTCAGTCAGGCCTTTCACAAGTAAAAATCCAGTAAAAGCAGCACCATCCTGGATAAGCTTTGGGCAGCTGGTCTAGACCTAAGACAGCTTAAGCAGAACAGGGGGAGACAACCAAGCACAGGAATTAATAAGCTCTTATAATAAATATCCAGTCAGTTGTGAGAAAAAGTGTTTATTAAATGCAATTAACAATGCCAGTTAGTAACATTTGATATGGCACTGATTTGTCACTTAAAAGACTAAGGAAGGGAATTTGCCTCATTTCTTCAAATTAGTGAGGAGTTCTGAGTTATGGCAATTTATCCTTTGCCTCTAGGAGAAAAATGGCACAGTCAATCACAGATTAAAGCAAGGAATTTGAGCAAAGACTAATTAAGAAATGTTTAGACTATCTTTTGATCAAAGTAATTCCCATTATATCATTTTGATGGATAAAAGCAACTACATGCATTTCCACCACCTCATTTCACCAGGAGGCCAAGGAAAAAGGGGATTTAGTTTTTTAATTTATCATGTCCAGAATTAGTTTTGTTTTTTGCATCATCTCAGTACTGTCAGAGAATTTAAAATAAGCTCTAGACCCAAATATTGAGTATACTTTTTCCTTTCCAGTACGCCTACATAATTTGTATTTAAAAAAAATAGATATTTACACATACAGGTTCTGTGATTATTAAGTCAGTATGATTTCAATACTGTGCATCAAGACAGACAACTCTTTCACGGGCAAATTAATTGTAAATAACTATCTCAAGGCAGCTCTGTATTTTTTGAAGCACTTGTGTGGTGCTATCTGGGCTAATTTTGCAGAACTGCCTGATGGTGTGGAACTGTGAGAGAGTCTTAGACAAAAGAAGGCTGTGTGGGGAAGCTTCCAAACAAAGTAATTCCTAAACAGATATGTACAATGTAGAATCAAGGAAGTATAGGATCTCCATATGTACAGTCCTCTTCAATAGCAAGATTGTAGTCTGCTCCTCTCCCACCTTTGTAGGCACTTGTCACAATTCTCAGCCACCCTCTTTCGCCCTGTAAAGGATTGAATTTGCATTGTAAATTAGAAAACATAACTACAGAAAATGTAGATTGTTGAGTCTGTTCTGTCTTCCAAATATGAATTATTTATAAGTGAATGTAGGCATTCACTCAAGAGGAGGTGTAACACCGCATTCATGGGGCAGCCTGCTGTGGTGGATTTATATCCCACTCATCCATTCCAGGTGTGTGACTTGATTCTTGCCTACAGCTAAAGTAATTTTACATTTGCCCACAACAGGAGCTGCACAGAAGGGCAGAATCTGGGACTGAGTTGACATCAAGTAGCTTTGGATGAATGTCCTTGTCTCCAGTTTAGTTAAGTTTCATTTTTAAACTGTTAGTCTAGTTCAGTTTTGTATCCACAGGCCAGCTCTGCAGCTTCTACTCCGGAAGTGAAAAGCCCCACCTTCCCTCCAGAGTGATCCTGCAGATGTGTTTGTTCCCCTGCTTCCTTACCCAGGGTTCACCCCACGAGTTCCGGACAATCCAATACTCTGTCCCGTTTTCCACGCCCCAGCCGGCCACGGACACGATGTGATTCACTGTGGGAGAGGGGTTGTACTCTGTGTAGAGGCCTCCTGTGTAGGCATCCAGCTTCTCAGTAGCCATGATACCACAGCTGTAATAAAGCAGAGAAAGGAGTTTTTATACCAGGGGATCAGGGCAGGGGCCTGGCTACAAAACAGTTTTGAATTCTGAGCTCAGTTGATGTACAAACAAGCTGAAGTCTGCAAAGCAGTGCAGAGCTGCTCACATATGCTAGAGTGGAAAACTACACTGCAGTCACTAGGCTGAGCTTCAGGTATTTTTACCCCAATATTACTTGTAGATAAACATTTTTCTTTTTTACCTAATTGGCCCATTAGTGTAGATTTCTGCCATCATTTTTTCTCGTCCACTGACAGACCCATAGTCAGCAACTTTCCAGAGAGTGTAGTTCTTGATCACGTGACATTCTCCAAAAGTGACACAAGTCCCACACTGGTTGAACTTCTTACACGCTGTAAAACAGAATTGAGATTATCACTGCAGGAGGGTGCTTTCCTTCAAGTGAATTAATGATAGGACGGTAAGTTTTTTTTTAACTTGTGTGAGGCAAATATTAATAATATGTCTTCTCTCTGGTGAACTAAATACCTTTCTGAAAACCACAATTTAAGTCCCTACTATCTCTAGTTACTATTTTTCAGTCCATACACACAAATGCTTTGATGAGGACATGCCTCTCCATAGACAGAGAAATCATTCCAGTCATACATGACCAGACAAAGGTTAAATTTCTCCTTTGTTTAGCTTAAGGTGACACTTGTAAATATTTCAGTACATTAGATATTGTGTGTCACAGATTTAAGAGATTAAATTAAAACAATTTAGCTGTCCAAACTTGCCTGGGCATGTTTTAGTGCTACACTGTCTGTCTGGAGTAAGGAGAGACACACACAGGCCTGTAAAGAAAACCTGTTCTGTCAGTCAAACAGCAGCAACCAGTATTCTGAAAACCCAATAAACTCTTTTTTTTTTTTTAATATACTAAGATCTATTAAACCTGGAGAGGTGTCCTACAGCAAAGCAAAGGCACCATACTTTGGTCCTTGGCTTGGTAGTTGTTGCAGGTCTCGTCGGGAATGCCGTGGTCGTGGGCGTACACCCAGACCCCGGAGTGGTCTCCCCCTTCACAGGACCCGGCGTCAGCACAGTCGATGACGTTCTGAACAGAGAGGTAGGCAGAGGGCCATGCTCCTTTCCTCTTTATGTTGATTCTGTCTGTAAAGAGCAGAAATTGGGGTTTGTGAGTGGAATATGTGGGTGGCTACACTTCGCAAGTAGTGTTCAAACTGTCTCCTTTTCTTTGAACCTGTAGCTGTTTGCAGACAATAGTGCTTGTGGTTGCAGAACCCTCCACTATCAGCACTGAGGCACGGCATGACCTAATTCAAACCAGAGGCTGAGTTATAAGTGGGGGTTTCCATTAGAAGGGGTTTTTTTTCCACTAAAAACTCAGCAAAAATATGCAGATGAGTAAGATCTGTCTAAAGCCTTGAAGAGCCCTAGACCTCTTTTACTTCAAGCTTCTGAAAACTTCAGATCTGTTTCGTGGCTTTGACAGCAAAGACTTTTCAAAAACACATCATAAAACCAGCTCTCACCAGCATCTCTCACAGAGCAGAGATTTATGCCTAAGCCCATGCCAGCCATAAGCCCACACAAGTCACTGGCTCTGAGACAGTCTTAAAGCAAGGAAAAGCTTTCAGAATTAACTCCTTGCTGTTACACCAACATCTCACTGTCATCCTGCCATCTCAGACAGGCATTGCCACCCTGCTGCCTTATTTTGTCAGAAATCAGCTTACTTGGCAGAAAAGCTTCCTGATGGGTATTTATAAACTGCTTCTCACCCTGCATTAACAGTCTTAACTGTGCCATCCTGGTACTTGTAATCCTATTAGTACTAACAACATTCAAATATACTTGACAGAACTGGGAACTATTATGCCAGACTAGTCTTAATGAAGAAAAAAAAAAAGGAATGAATGCTTTAAACTACTCACAACAATTAAGAAAAAAAAAACCCTGATTTTTAAAACTACACGTTGGCATACCTACATATTAAGTTTTAACCAAAGTTATATAATTAACAAGTTGCTGTATTTTACCTGTCCTAGTACTTCACTACATTCTGACAGGTATCACACATCTGAATTCTTGTACCTCTTAGGAATGTATCCCTCATGATTCCTGCTGTGTGGTCACACTTGCATTGTCTTCCCCTTTCTGCACAGTTTCCTCTATCTGTCCTTCACAGTCCATCTTCTTACAGCCTCCCTATGCAAACAGGATTTCTGCAGCATGTAAATCATGTGTTCTCTCTAGAGAATTTACTTCATCTGTAGCAAACCACTACTTCCCTTTTCCTAAGCAGAAGTTTGATACGAAGATTGCTGCTGAAACCAGATTGTCTGTGTGCTGTGATAGTTTGTTTGAATAATCGGGCTCCTGAAGCAAATACCCCTCGGGCCCGTCCCACAAGAGGCAACTTCTTTCGTTTCCTCATTCCCAGGCACGGCTGGAGCACTTCTTGTTCTGCAGCTGCAGCACAGGCTGAGGTACCACAAAAGGGAGGGAGACACAAGAACTGCTTGTGCATCTGCTGCTGCCACGGAGCAGAGGGCAGAACCCCCAGTTCTTACCCGCAGGAGCTGTGAACACATTCCTTCTGCAAACAGGTTTCTAAGCATGCCAGTGCTCCCCCTCGCACCGTTTGGAGAGGGTGGGGACAGCCTCGCTCCACTTGCTTTCCCTACAGAAACCAAACCTCCTTCCCTTCAGCCTGGGCATTCCCACTGTTCCCGGTGTATTCACAGACATCTCGGCCCCGTTTTTTGCTGCAGTGACTTGGCACCTCGTCCTTACACCAGCTGCCAGTAAGGTGAAGATAAGCTGCCCTGGCCTCCGAAAACCACGGATTCCGGGGCGCGGGCAGCCCGGCGGGTGGGCGGGGGGTGCAGGGCGTACCTGCCAGGGCGCTGGTGCTGCCGTGGGCCCAGCAGGACCCGCAGTACTGCGGGATGTGCTGGTTCCGAGTGGTGCTCGCGTAGTTCACTCCATCCACGTTCCTCCAGTCCCAGCTCCGCGGCAGCGCCGACACCTCCAGGTACTCGTGCGGGCGGGGGTACGTCCTGCGGCGGGGAGGGAAGAGGAACTACAGCGCCGGCATCCCCGGCCAGGTGAGGGGGCTGGGTTTCTTTTAAAAATCGCGGATTCCGCGGAGTTTCGTAACGAGTGCCCGGCGGGAGCGCGTGACCGGGCCCTGCCCCGCGGTCTCGTGACCGGCACTGTCCCCGTGTGTCCCCCCCGGCCAACCCCGGCGGGGACAGAGCGGCCCCGGGGACCCCCCGCACCGCCGGGGACCCCCCGACCCGGGCGGTGCTGGGGCTCCATGAGCTGCGGCTGCGCCCGGCCAGCCCTTCCCCCGGGCTGCTCTCCCAGGAGAGGCTGGATGGGGGCGGCTCCAGAGGGGACGGGGGGCAGCCCCAGCTCCCGGGGGTGGCCGGGGGGCAGCTCCAGCTCCAGGGGGTGGCCGGGGGGCAGCTCCAGCTCCAGGGGGTAGCCGGAGGGCTGCCCCAGCCCCGGGGGGAACGGGGGAACGGGGGAACGAAGCTCACCTGAGCCCGGGAGCCTTGCGCGGGGCTGGTTTGTAGCAGTGCTGCCCCTCCCTGAAGTAGAGCCCGGCGCGGGCGGGCGGGCACAGGCAGCTCCCCCAGAGCAGCAACAGGACGGGCAGGAGCGGCTGGACTCGCGTGGCCATGCTGGGTCAGCGGCAGCTTCCTGGGACACGCGCTGGCACCGGGATTCAGGGGAGGGGCCGGAGGACAGGGCGGGGCTGGGGCGGGGCCGGGCCGGGGTCGGGCGCGCTCACCTGCGGGGGCCGAGGGCCGTGAACCCTCCCTCGGGTCCTCGGTCCGCGGACCCTCCCTCGGGTCCTCGGTCCGCGGGTATCGCCCCCTCCCAGGGAGAAGGTGCGCTCCAGGATGCCCAGGGCACCCTCCCTGAGCCCTTCCCAAGGGCGGCTGATTGATCTGTCGGGATGAGGAACAAACCCGAGACCCCTCGTTCCCAGCCCCCCCAGGGAAGTCTCCAGCTCACGCGCTCAAAAGTGAAGCAACTTGGTCACAGGGGTTGTGACAAGAGGACTCGTATCTGGGACAGGCTTATAGGTTCCTTTACCTTTGGCCTAACACCTCAGCATTGTGCCAGACTGTGACCAGCAACTGTGACACTGCAGAGAGCAGGCTGGGTTTTTTGTTTAGTTGTGGTTTTTTTCTTAGTCATGCGTTCTGAATTCTTCAAGCCCTTTAATGCTACGGTTTACTGAGGCTGCAATTTTGAGGCTGTTCTTTAGGGCTCAGGACATCTGAAGATTCTTTGTTATCTGTTACAAGATTTAGTCAACAGTAAAAGCAGTTTTCTGATTTTCCTGCAAAAGGCACTGTGCAGCAGGTGAATTCACATGCTGAAGCCCCACGTTTTTGCCAGGTCATAGATCTGCAGTGTGAGGAAGGTAATGAACTGCTCAGTCTTCCACTGTGGTTGTACCAAAAGCTATTTGTTTAATCACATGGGCTCATTACACTGATGATGCTTTACAGTGGGCAGTCCTGCCTTATTTCCTTGGACCACCTGCCAGAGCAAGGCAGGTTAAATAGTTTTACTTACTAACTGAAATGTAAATGTGAAGTGCTTTTTATTCCTGTTGAATGCCATGGTTTTTTGGTATCATTCCTAAGGTTGATGCAGGCAGCCCAGGTTAGTTGAGACTTGCATCAGCTCATCTGCTAGCCAGTCACAGATCTCTTTAAAATTATCTGGTGTCCTGTAGCCAGGCCTATCTCAAATTGAATAGGCTTTCTTCTCAACAATCTTCTTGGTTACTCTGAAAAGCCAGTTCCTCCCAAGCAAACCATATTTAAAACACAAAAGGTATCCCAGAATGCCTTCCTGCACAGGCATATTTGTTGCTAGTGGGCAGCCTTAAAAAAAAAAAGAAACAACAAAACAATCAAAAAAAATCAGAAACAACAACAAAAAAGCCCAGCAACCACAAAAACCTGGCTTGTTTGTGGTCTCAGCTTAAGGCCACGGCCAGGGCTGTGGGATCTGGGGCCTGCTCTGAAGGCAATGGAAGCAGTTGGCAGCCTGATAATAGACACTGTGGGCCAGGCTGTGCCCAGTGCCAGGCTGCTCCTAATCTCCACAGTGCCAAAAGTCCCTGGAGCCAGCCCATCCACGTTCCCTCCGGCCCGGCGGACGCTCCCCCGCTAATCTGCAGCAGCACATGTGTGGTGGCTGGGCCTGGGAAGTGCATTGGGAGTTAACAGGCTTGTTAACCCAGGGCTGAGGAGTGACAGGCCTGCAACAAGATCTACAGAGAAACAGGCTCCTCACAGACCACATCTGGGTAAAGCCAGGCTTGGAGGTTCACAGAAAAGCAGTTGGGGAGAAGGGGCAAAAGAGCCCCAAACCCACATCCACTTCACCAACCATCCCAGGTACTTGGTGTTGTGTGCCATAATTTTTTAGACTCTATATGGAAGTGCTTCAGAGGAGGCACATGATTTCAGGGAGCTATTTCTGGCAAGAGAAAAACCCATATCAAGTGATTGCAAATTTCTTCCACTTCCCTTTTTTCCCTTTCCTTGTAGATGTGCTCAGCCAGTGTATTTATTGCAGAAATTATTTTGCCAAACTTTTTGGACAGTGAATTAGCATCTTCAGCCTCTCCGTAAGCTGTGTCTATTGTAGATGAATACATTGCATATTTTGAGTAGTATTTATTTAGTGTGAGCAGGTCTCTGATGCGTGGTGTCGATGCAGCTCCCATCCAGAATGCAGCAACTGAATACACAGCTCAGAGTTGCACAACTACTTTTAGCTAAAGATCATTGGAGAAAACAAATATGTGCATGAATAAAATGAGATTTGCTTTCAAAGTAAATGTCCAAATAACCTTTCGAGAATTTTCTTAGGAAATTTTAGAAGATACCCACTGCCATTGTGGGATATATTGACAATGTGGAGATGGAACAGAATGGTTTGGTTATCTTGCTGAGTAAACTAAATGGCTTAGAGAATATTTATCTTCTGGAATATGATAAAATAATTGTGTTCTAAGGAAACAAAACTAATCTACCTGAACTGAGTCTTGCTTTTGTTGCTTCCTACTGTGGATACTCATAGCTTGGCAGAGGATGACAAATGTTTGCTCGCTACTCTTTTGCAATGCACTTTAGGTGCTAAACTCTGTCTTAGGAGCCCTTGTCTGTTCCTTCATTGGCTGGTGGGAGAAGTGGAAGTCATATAGGGTGGGGGGGAAGTCTGGAATAAGCTGATTTTTCTTTTGAAACAATATGGAAGCGCAGAGGTTCCTTATCTCTAGCAACCCACAGAGTGGTAAAGTAGTAACTTTTAATGAGTCAAGTCCTTCCACTGTCACCATTTTATATAAAATAATTTGAGGTGCTTTCCTAATTATAGTTCCTTTTGCCATCCTTAAAAGGAACATTTGCAAAGCAGTGACAGTCATTTGACATGTAATGAAACTGCTCCAAGTTCCAGCAGACAGTCCATTCTGGGGTTTCTGCTGCTCAGTGATACTGGTCCTGGTTATCAGCGGGCAACATGACTGGGTCGTGTTCTGCTCCCCCTCGCATTGTTTCCTTTTGAACATTATAGTTCACTTCAGTGAACTTCAGTGGAACTGGGGGTTCACCTCTAGCATTTTCCTGGCAAGTTCTGAAGCACATCTCAGACATAAGAAAATAAGAAATATTAGAAATGCTTAATGACAGAAAATTAAGAGAGAGAGCACCTATGCAAGTTAGTCACAAGTTAATTCAGATTTTGGCTGAAATTGAGGGATACTCATAATTGTTTAAGGAACAAGCATCACTGAGAGTGCAGTCTTACATTTATGTGTTACAAAATATTTTTTGGTCCTGATCCTGTCCCCTTCCTTCATGCAGTCAGACACTGGGAATGATGACTATTAGTGAACTTGATTTTGCCTGGCAATGTGCTGAATGTTGTAGTTATAGGAAGCTACTGCTCACACTGGTTTAAATATGGGTGGTGTCCTGTATGACTCATATGATGCTAAAATTTAAATTATGTGGCAGAAGCGCATGTGCTTAATAAATGAAGATCACTCATTTTTGGCTGTAATATCTATATATGCACATATATTTGTATATATATTGCGTGTAACATCAAATAATGAAACACAAATAGAATGTGCACATAATTGCATGCATCACACTGCTGCAGAGATCTGGAATTAATTGTGAGGGGGTGCATGTGACAATATTCCTTTCCAAGGCACTCAGAAAAGCACCTGTGCTTTTTGTCCCCAGGCAGTAAACAGGCATTTTGCCTCCTTGTGAAATGCTGAGCAGCCTGAGGAGTTGGCTACTCCCCTTCTGGCTGAGTGACAGTCCTTCTGATATAAAAAGGCCCCTTGGGATGGGCTGTGCTGGGTGTAGCTGATAGTGCAGCAGAAAGAGGGCTTGTTCTGGGGACTGCAACTGGAGAACCTGTGAGAGGTTGTGGCCACCAGCAGGTCCGAGCTCCACAAAATGCGTGAAATTGTGCATCTTCAGATTGGGCAATGCGGGAACCAAATTGGAGCCAAGGTAAGGTCTCCTTTCAACATTGCTCCTCAGTCAGTGGTAATGGGTCAAACGCCATCAAACATCATCCCCGACCATGGGGACTTTTGGGAATTCAGTGGCATGCTAGCAGGGAAGATGAGTATTTGGTGTGAAAGGCAAAAGATGGGCTTGCTCCTCATGCAAAGCTTAATGTTCATCTGCAATAACCATGGCACAGTGATTACAGGTGCTCCAGAGCATTCCTTCTGGGACTTATATTCCCAAGGGAACTAATCTAGTCTGGTGGAGCCAGTAATTCAAGGGCTGCAAAGTTGTGATTCCAGTACTTTAGCTCAGCCATGCAGCAGTAACTGCCACATTATATTTATTAATATCATAGAATGCTTTGGGTTGGAAGGGTCCTTACGGATCATATGGGATCTTATTAATCAACAGGATGACCTGTGCTATCAGTGACCAGTTAGTTTTTTATGAGAGTGACACAAAGTGGCCTCCTGTGACAGGCAGAAGTAATTTGGAGCATTTTTGTGTAGCTCAAACACTCCAATGCTGTTACTTAGAGAGAAGTCACTATTGCTGACTTTCTATGCTAGGAGAAAAAAAAAATCACCATTGCTTCTGATCTGTGATGTTCATCTTTTTATTTATTTATGAGTAGGAAGTAGTAAAAAAATTATCAGGGATTGCTCTGTAGTGTTCTTCCTCCATTTCTTGCTCCCACAAATCTCACCTTGATTTCTTTTAATGGAACATGAAGCTGTGGATGGCCAGGGAATGTCATGTTAGACCCAGCTAGTTTGAATGCAGCCAGTGTGAGAGGTGAAAGGTGGTTTTTTTGTTGGCTTTGACCTGCAAACTGCTTAGGTCTATTAAGACCTGTAGAAAAGAACACACCCCCCATGCACATGTTGGAAATGATGTATCTGGACACTCAAAACGAGACTGGATGCTGACCCAGCAGACCCTTAATATTAAAGTAGCCTGGTCATTACAGTGGGTGGGTGTGTCTACATGAGCACTGCTGTGGCTGCTCTCCAGATAAGAGCCCCAGCACAAGACATATGAGCGTCAAGATAGGACATTTAGGACCAGCAGCTGTTTGTGGAAAGCCTTGCTCACGTACAAGTTTGCCTGTGCAGCTTTGCCATGCTGCAGTCACACTTGTGCATGACAGGGCTCAAAACAACCCTCCACAATCCACCTCCATGACTCTCTTTATTAAGCTCATACCAACTACTACCTGTGTTATTTACACTATTTTATGTTTTTTTTTTTTACTATAAAGAGAACAAATTGAGGGCCTCCACCTATTAGTGCATGGGTGATAGCTAAGCAGTATAAATAGCCTACTAAACTTTTCTCTTGAACTTATTTGGGGAGGAGGAGAGGAGGATCCCAGCTCTGATCTAATAAATAAATGGCAAAACATCCCCTGCTTCAGGCACAGTTCCCATCAGGGATGAGAGCAGCACGAGAGCAGCAGGAGAGTGTGCTGAAAATAAAGCAATCTTTGTTAAGTGTGTTGTACATCATTCCTTTTCCAGTTCTGGGAGGTCCTTGGTGATGAACATGGGATTGACATCACCGGAAACTACCGTGGGGATTCACCCCTGCAGCTGGAGCGGATTAACGTGTACTTCAATGAGGCTTTCTGTGAGTGCTCAGCACTGTCAGGTGTTGGCAGAGCAATTTTTAATTAAAAACCCCTCAAAAAAACCTAAACCACTATAGGTGGATTGGACTTTTCAGAGCAGATCATAAGGCTGTCTCTGACCTCTAACAGCAATCATTTGCATTCATTTTGTGTTGTTCCAGCCCATAAATTCGTGCCCCGTTCCATCCTGGTGGACCTGGAGCCTGGTACGATGGACAGTGTACGGTCCAGCAAAATAGGCCCCCTCTTCCGACCGGACAACTTTATTCATGGTATGTACATCATGCTGCCAGCAAACTAACTGGAGTCAACTGGCCCAAAATGGGCTTTGATCTACTTTTGTTGTAGCCTTTAAAAAGTCTCTTGTTAACTTTGTGGCTGTTCTTTCTGTAATTTTGTTTACAGGTAATTCAGGTGCTGGAAACAACTGGGCCAAAGGCCATTACACAGAAGGTGCTGAACTGATTGAGAACGTCATGGATGTGGTCAGGAACGAGTGTGAGAGCTGCGACTGCCTTCAGGGGTTCCAGCTGATCCATTCTCTTGGTGGTGGTACAGGCTCAGGTATGGGCACGCTTCTCATCAACAAAATCAGGGAGGAATACCCCGACAGGATTATGAACACCTTCAGTGTTGTGCCTTCACCCAAAGTGTCCGACACAGTCGTGGAGCCATACAACGCCATCCTCTCCATCCACCAGCTCATAGAGAACACAGATGAAACCTTTTGCATTGATAATGAAGCTCTATATGACATATGCTTCAGAACTTTAAAGCTCACCAATCCCACCTACGGTGACCTCAACCACTTGGTGTCCCTAACGATGAGCGGCGTCACCACCTCGCTCCGCTTCCCCGGCCAGCTGAACGCGGACCTGCGGAAGCTGGCTGTTAACATGGTGCCCTTCCCTCGCCTGCACTTCTTCATGCCAGGCTTTGCCCCACTGACAGCTCGGGGGAGCCAGATGTACAGAGCCCTCACCGTGCCAGAGCTCACGCAGCAGATGTTCGACGCACGCAACATGATGGCAGCGTGCGACCCTCGCCGCGGGCGCTACCTGACCGTGGCCTGCATCTTCAGGGGCAGGATGTCCACCAGGGAGGTGGATGAGCAGTTGCTGTCTGTGCAGACCAAGAACAGCTCCTACTTCGTGGAGTGGATCCCCAATAATGTCAAGGTGGCCGTGTGTGACATCCCCCCGCGAGGCCTGAAGATGGCAGCGACCTTCATCGGCAACAACACGGCCATCCAGGAGCTCTTCATCCGCGTCTCCGAACAGTTCTCAGCCATGTTCAGGAGGAAAGCTTTTCTCCATTGGTACACTGGGGAAGGTATGGATGAAATGGAGTTTTCTGAAGCAGAAGGCAACACCAATGACCTCGTGTCCGAGTACCAGCAGTACCAGGATGCCACTGCAGATGTGGAGGAATTCGAAGAGGTGGAAGTGGAAGCGAGCCCAGAAAAGGAAGCAGCGTAAAAACAATATCAAAACACTCTGAATAAGTCTGTTGACATTCACTAAAGACAAAGCAGTAGCCAAAAATTAGACATTTCTTCAGAACTTTTCTCTGCATCTGCCAAATAGCTCCAATTTTACAACACAGTGCTTTTGAAATTAATGGCAGCTCTGCTTTACTCTCCTAAGCAACTGTTGACACTGAATCGCTCCCAAAAAGGAGACAGGTTGTCTCATAACAGCCTGTCTTGTAAATGTATTCACTTTTAGTATATAATCACCAGATACTGAATGTACTATACAGCCACTGTGCCTGTGTACATATATATCAGGATTATAAGCAACAGCAAAATACGCTGTCACCTCAGCACATTTATTTATTCTCAGGTAAACACAGTGCCTGTTTTGATTGGGAACTTGTAACTGTTTTAGGAATACGTGCATATCTCTAAGGTCTGGAAAGGCAGTGTCTGTTTTATTATCACTCCACAAACTGATGTAGACCTGCAGACAAGTTCAGCAACTTGAGTTGCAGGGGGAGGGCAGAAGAAACAAGATGGGGCAAAAAGACTGAATATGTACATTCTTTCTATTTTTTTTAAGTACTTTTAATAGTTCTTTCACATTGCTGGCTTATATTATTGCAGAGCTTGTATTCATTATCCTGGTGTGGTTTATTTCTGTTTTAAACTATAGGTTGAGTTACATTAGCACACAAAGTTGTGACACTGTGTAAAAGTTTTGGTGTGGTATTTTTTTAATCCTGTGTACTAACTACTGTAAATTTTTCCCTAACATTCAGAACAACAAAAAGGATAGAATGGTTTGTAGCTTGTTAGATGTAAGTTCCAGGGCAATCACTAAATCAAAACTATATTTTGCCTTCAGGAAAAAAAGGTTCTTGCCACAGCCTTCTTATTATTCTCTTAATAAAAAATATATACCATTCTGTAAGATACTTTTTATACTTGAAACATTTGACAGAAAAAAAAAAAATTATTCTTGCAAGGACTAACTTTGAATTACAGGAAAAAATGGGAGCTTGTTTTATTATACTCTTGGAAGTGAAAGTTTATTGTACTCTGAAGAGTAATGCTTCATGTTTGAGCTCAGTGTAAGGGAATGACCCTGAATCCCATTCTAAGCTGCAGTTCCTCCTCTGCAGTGGGACAATGTGAAGACACACAGCAGGAACATGCCAACACTTCCCCCAAACCACATGAAAGGATAACTTTGCCCCATAGCCAAGAGCAGGTGGAGTGTCACCCTCCATCCCTACTGGGACTGGGATGTCCCTCCCTCAAAGCCAACAGTGTACCTCTTCCATCAGATACAGCCATCAGAGGTCCTTTTAATCACTGAAATTATATCACTATATTCTCTGCTGACAGAGATTTTACGGAAGAAAACTTTTTTCCAAACCAATAATTAAAATGTAGCAGGCAGAAAAGTTTTAAACAATTAAATCTCTCAGTCATTTATGTACCTGAAATATCGGCATGAAACCCAACAAGAGATTTGCCTTAAGAATAAACAGCTGTTGCTGCTGAATGTTAGACTGTGATAAAACCAGTCTTTTATTTTAACGTAAGTGAAAAATAAATGTCTCTGCAAAATGGAGAACTTTGTTTCAAGAGGAATGACACATTGCACACATTCAGCCATTACATTTATTAGCATACTGATTTACATACAGAGGCAAGTTTTACAGTTGATGTGATGACATCAGGCTGCAGAGTCTTGAGCTTTCCTACAGCTCTGCAGTTTGCTGTTATTCACCGCAGATCAGTTCCTACGAGAGTATATATAAAGTCATTCAAGTTATTTGAATCAAGAATATGTATAAGGTACACGAGAAACAAAAGGTAATAATATTTAATTTCGGATCAGGAACAGAAGCTGTTCTATTCAGAACAGAAGACACTTCAGCTGCTTGTGATTTATGCAATGCCATGAATAAAGGTACAAGTACCATCTGTCTTTCACCAACAACAGACAACTTAAAAGCCAGCTCATCAGGGGAAGGGGAAACAGCAGTTCAGAGAGGTTGTCTGCTGGCTTAGGAAATATGAAAGTTGAACATCACTACAGACCAGTGCACATCACTATGGAAACCTGCGGGCATCACTACAGAGCCCCAGCTGTTCTGTGTGAGCCCATAAAAAGCCTGACCAAACCCCCAAAAGCAGGGCTTGCTGGACAGAACACCTCACTCCACTGCACTAATGCGATTAAGCTGTTTCTCACCCCACACGTAATCAGGACACTGACAGTCCCAACCCCCTCAGTTCCGTGCCTGAAGGTCGGAGCTCATTCTCCCCAAACAGCGGGGACTAATGTACTCAGCAGTGACAGACCATCACTCTCCCGCACGACAAAGCTCCAACCACGCACCCGGCCCGCCTCACCCACTCACATTTCACTCCTTTTTGGGCTTCACCGTTTTCACCGTGGCCACCGCCGCCCTCTCCGCCTCCGCTTTGTACTGCGGCTTCATGGCGGCCCGCACGGCCTGGGCGCAGATCTGCGAGTACCGGATGTAACTGGGGATGAGGGGACAGAGCGGGGTCAGACCCGAGCCCTCCTTTCCCCTGTCCCCAAACCCGCATCCCCCCGGCCCCAAAGCCGCCTTTCCCCTGTCCCCAAACCCGCTTTTCCCCGCGCAGCGGCACCGCTGTGACCGCGCCAGCCCTCCCTGCCCGGCGCTGACAGCTCTCCCCGGCAGCCCCTCGCCCCCACACCCCTCAGCGGTACCTGAGCCCGGCCTGTCGCCAATACGCCACCATGGCTGCGGCTCCTCTAGGCAAGGTCAGTGCGCGCCGCCGGGACGGGCCCGCCGGCCAATCAGCGCGAGGGGACCGCCCCCGCGCCCCTCAGTTGGCCAATCAGAGGGCCCGTCCGCGGCGCTCGACTCCCGCCCTTTCCGCCCGGGGCGCCCCGCCCCTTCTCCTCGGGCCGGGCGGACCCGTGGGCCTGAGGGGGATGTGGGTGTGGCCATGGCGGTGTCGCCCTCAAGTCTCACAGCTCAGCCCGGTAAAGCTGCCTGGGAAAGGCGTGTGGGCATCCCGGTTTGGGAAGGTCCCGGCTTCGCCTCCAGGTGTGGCCTCGTTGTCCAGAATCACGGGAGTGAATATGTGGGGTTCCGTGGTTCAGGGACGGTAATTCGCCAGAAACACAGCACACGTCAGTTAACTAAAGGACAGAAATTAAAGCACAAGTCTTCTGTGAGGCAAATGGCTAGTTATCCAGCGCTTATGTTAGTTACACATTAACTCGTTCCTCAGCAGTCCCGTTGAAATCTAAGAATCCAAGCAAGTGGTTAAAGGGATGTTTTGTGCAGCTTAAATCAGTTGTCATTACTTACCCCTCTGTGCCATTTCTAGATGGAATGCTAAAAGAAAACGATTTACAGGCATGTGGAGCCAATGTTGATTTTTTTTTTTTTAAGCAGACTAGCTTCAATTTGTAGGTTTTTTTACCCCTTTGGACACGGTGCCTTGCCGTGGGGTTCCTCTGGATGTAAGACTGCAAACAGCTGAAATCGTATCCAGTCATTTGCTCTAAACAAATCCATAAAAGATGACATAGCAAACTAGAAGCTATTGTCAGCTGTTGACACAATGGAAAAATAGACAATTTTCCATATATGATAAGCAAAAAGTTATTACAAGACTCTAATGATGTTTGATAAGGATCAATTTGGTCCTAACCTAATGTTCATTTAAATAATTAAGGACTTAAGGACTTGGGTTTTTAATAAATCCTTGCACTTTTGCATACCTCTTCTCTTGCTTCCTTCGGTCCAGAGACAAACCATTTTTAAAGCACAGGGTAACTTTCAACTTTATTAAGAGATCTCATTTAGTCCAGAACCATTGCAATAAACAAACCACACATGGTCAGGACAGAGTTACCAGAATAAAAAGAACAACTCTTCACCAAATATCTTCCAGTCTTTCTGCAGGACAGCATATGACAGTAAGATCTGGACCAATAACCTGTGATTTTTGGGTTTTTTTAAACTGCTAAACATATCTGCTCCTACTGAATTTGGGGTTAATTTCTTAAATTCATGTCTTGCAAGTGTTCATACTTAATTTTAAAGAAACAACTAGTGTAAAGGAGGCAGAAAATAATTTTTATTTCATGCACTTATTTCCTTATTTATTTTTGTATGAGTCATAATTATCCTAATTTTGAGACAGACATGGCATATTGGAACAAAGTTTTCCAACTTGCAAAAATTAAATCAATGAAAAAATACTTGCTATGGCAAATATGTTTCTGCCTTTTTAGTCCAGAAAGGTGCCAGTGTGATGATATTGAAAGGGAACATATTTTGGTTTCTAAACCCCAACTACAGCAGTGACAACAAAAAGATACAAGACAGCACCAAAGGGAAGCCGCTCTCTGCTACCTAAGCAGCACACTGGATGCAAGACAGGTAACTGCAGTACTTACATATGCTGATAAAGGGGATGTTACATATAAATGCTGCTTTAATGGCAACATCTGATGATTTGATAGGTAAAATAATTAGCAGTAAGATTATTTTAAGCCTCATGGGCACCCCGGGCCAAAATAGCAGTGTTGGACATTTTTCTTCCAGCTCCGTGTCCCTCTGTTCCTGCCCCACACCTTCTCTGAGTCCTCTCCCTACCTCCTGTCTCTCATCTGCTTTTTTCTCCACAATTATCTTCTCTGTCTGTATCTCTCTGTGAAATGCCTCTACCTGCAATTCTGTGAAATTAAGTCAGATTTAAATCCATAATGGAGATATATGACTAATCCATAATGGAGATATGCAATTATTTGCACATTCAGCTCTATTTACTGTTTGTTGGTCCTGACAGATAAAAATTCGGCATGAATTGAAAAAGTTTAACCTTTGGGAGTGGTACCAGCCATGCTGAGGCAGACTGGAAATCAGATCAGGGACAGAAACTGTACTCTCTACAAAAAATCCAGACTATATATTGGTGTTTATGCAGCTGTTACAAGGCACCAGTATAGATCTGTACGACCTGTTTCCATGCCCAGTTCTGTTCAGATGCCAGGAGATGTTTGGAAAGCCCTAAAATTTCCTCAGGTAGGAATTTTCAGAGAGAGAACTTAGGAGAGAGCACATAAAGGAGGAGAGTTCAGAAAGACAGAGAGAGGTTGCAGGGAGAGGGGATGTGTTAGGGGGTTAGATGCAGAGATCAAGGGAAGCTGAAGCGTTGCGATTAGCAACATCCAGGAATGTGAGCGTGGATAGGTCTGGGGGAACTAAGGGTGTGAGATTAGACATGTCCATAGAAACTGGGGAAGTGAGGGAAGAAGCATCCTGAAAGGTGAGATTGGAGACATCCAGAAAGGGTGTGGAGATGAGATTGGAAACATCCTGAGAGGTCGATGAGGACAATTCAGAGGAGCGCTGAAACAGGAAATAGTTAAAATCAGTGAGGTCTAGTGACTCTGAAGAGGTCGAGGAGCTGTTCTCTGAGATGCCTGGTGAGGATGGAGGGATTGTACAGGAAAAGTTCAAGGAAGCTGAGGAGGTGTGACTGGAAACATCTGTGGAGGACGAAGACGTATGAGTGGAGAGGTCTAGAGAGAGTGAAGTAGTAGGACTGGAGAAATCTGTGGAGGATATAGAGGTGACACTTGAGAGATCTAAGGAGATGGAAGAACTGTCACCAGATTGATCCAGAGAGCCTGATGAAGTGAGACTTGATAGGTCCAGTGAAATGGAAGAGGAGAAACTGGAGCGCTCCCAGGAATCTGAAGAGGTGAGACTGGAGAGCTCTAACGAGATTGAAGAGGAGATACTGGAGAAATCTGAGGAGGCTGAAGATGGGAGACTTGAAAGGTCCAGAGACGATGAAGTGAGACTGGAGAACTCAACAGAGGATGAAGAGCTCAGACTGGATAAATCCAAAGAATCTGAAAAGGGGATTTTAAAGAGTTCCCAGGAGGCTGAAGTCTTGACACTGAAGGGGTCCAGGGAGGCCAAAAAAGTGAGACCAAGTAGGTCCAGGTATGTTGAAGAGATGATACTGAAAAGCCAAGGAACATGACTGCTGTTAAATCAGGAGTATTTTAAACTAAAGGTCTCTTAACACACCAAAACAAAACAAAGAGACAGCATGACCCCAAATGATTTTATTTTAAAAATAAAGATTTAAACTGTGTGCTTAGTTAGGTCTCTTAGTGGTTTCTCTTTTGGTGCAGAAAAGCTCCAGTAATAAGAGCTCAGAGACTTACTGAGAGCACTGCTCCTTCCCAGGGAACCAGGGCAGGAGCAAATGTTCTTCTTCAATCAGATTTTAGCATCTTTGACAGCCTGACAAAGAATATCCTCCTGTCAAATGCCATCTCCCTGTCCTGAAGGTCTGGAATAAAATAATAGTTATGTAATAGAATGGAAATTAAAACACTTTAGCTTTTCTTTTCCAAATACCATAATAATGGATGGATAATCAGATCTGAGGCTGCTTACTGGCTGTGGAGAGAGATTTTAAACAAATACACAGTTATAAAGGGCAGCAAGTCAAACTGGGCCTCTGACTATAAAGATATGAGGGATTATTTCCTTTTGATTCATAACATCAACTAAAAAAATGATGATTGTAACAAAACTGGCAAAGAAAACAGTATTTTTCTGCACAGCATGTGCAGGATTGTTTTTGGAAGCCAGCAGTATGCTAAACTGATTCTGTGTCCAAGAGACACACATTTCTAGGTCTTCTTATTTTTCAGATAAAAAGAGGTCTTATTTTGTTACTTTGATTTTATGAAAATAAATCTGGACATAAAACCGGTGCAATAACAGTAATTTTTGATTTGTTTAATAAAAATATCCTAAAGAGAAACTGTGATGGAAGACAGACATACGATTAAAAAGGGAACAGCTTATATTTCAGTTCATAAAGGTGCATCTAATTATAGTATGAGTAGGTCAAGAGGCTGATCCACAGCTGCTTTCTCTCATCTCCAGACTGTGCTGCAAAGCGGAGCTGAAACCCGCTGGTGTCTCTGTGTCTCTGTGGGCACAGGAAAGCACAGGAAGTTTCTCAGTCATCACAGCCATATTTTATGGCCCAACAAAGTGCTCCCTCAGAAAGCTGCAGCTTCTCAGGTGAACACAGCCCAGCTCTGCCCCTGTTATTACACAAGCAGTGTCCAGATGCGTGGGTAATGGATTTAACATAATCACCACGGCTGCACTCCCACCGAGGTCACCTCTTAACTGGAGCAGGTGTCTGCTGAACAGGGGCTGAAGTTGAACCCTGTCTTACTATGCAAACATTAAAATTACCAAACTTAAAAAAAAAAAAAAAATGCAGCTTAGGTACCAAAGATGAGGCCCCAAAAAGTTCTTGAGTACATTTAATATTTATTGATAATGCTTCTGTAATTTTACAGCTCCTGCAAAAATGTTGCAATTCTTTCAAGAGTACGATGTTTACAGATCAACAGGCAAACCAAATGATTTTTTCTAAACATGCATAGTTTATGATGAAATTACAAGTTTGCTTGCTGCCCTGTATTCTCAATAAAACATAAAAATAATTAAGCCCTTAAAAATCCCTTGCTATCTAAAACCACTATAATTTTGTGACTATCTTTAATCTCAGAAGTTTCTCAAGTGCATTTTATAGGGGAGAACAAATATTTAAACAAAAGGCAAATTACAGTACAACAAAAAGCCGGTGTCCAACAGACTATAAATTCCATAATCTCTTCACTGTGTTCCCTCTGTCTTCATTGAAAAAGACACCCCTATTGCACTTTTTCCTATGAAACAACACTGTGAAGAAACATGGAATTATGGTCACCATTGTATAAAATGTACCGGTCAGTAATAACGTTTCCTACCTTGGGTAGCTGTGGGTTTATCTTCTTTCTCTGCCTGGGTAAGCCATACTGGGCTGTGCTGCTAAAGCTCTGCTGTTCTCTCTGCTGCTGACCCTAATCTGCTCCACAGCCACTGGAATTCATGCCATGCTGATGACAATGCGGGTCATCTCCTGGTAAATCTCCTGGCCAAGCACAGCACTCTGCACAGAGCAGCAGCAGAAAACATACCCTAAAATCAGCTCTAATCTTAAGGTAAAGTTGCAGTTCTGTGCTGTTTCCTACAACAGGACAATATTTTGGAGGTTAGTTGATGAAGCAGATGAAGATATTATTTTTTAACTTTTGGACACCTGGATTCAAAGCAAAAGTAATTTCGCAGTGTCATCCAAGTTCTCAGCTGTCCATTCTACAAAATCTGGCATAAATAGCCTGTGGAGGGACCCAGGATCTGCAGAGCAGAATTCAGGTACACTCAAGTTTTAAGAATCTTGTCCATTACTTCCTCTTTTAATGTGTTTATTGACTTGTGTTGGCTATGCTACTTTTTAAATGTGGTTATGACAGAATAGCATGATAACGTAAGACATTTTGTCCACAGTTGATGCTACCATTGAAAAAAAGTTTAAAAACCACCCAGGTGACATTAATGGTCCCCCAAAAAACTGTTGACAAGAACTCACTCAAATGTTGCTACTTGCCATATTAGAAAACAAACTTCTTAGCAAGGCGTCTACAAGTTGAACAGGCTCTAGGCACATCAAAGTTCACAGCAAGGGCAATTGTTTCATTTAATTTGGTGTTAAAAGGATGGGGTATGTGATTAGGAAAATACCACATATGTTGGTCATTACATTCTATTCTAGCTGATATATTCAGCTGGACTATATGTATATTATCTAGCTGATACTATTTTTTTCGTTCATTGTTTTTAAACTTTTTGATTAAAGGACTGTCAGACTGTTCTGGAGAAAATGCGTAAAAGCCATTGTGTGCTGAACTTTTTGTAATATACATGTCTGAGAAGGAAGACTTAAGTTAACAATGATACTGTTACAGAGCTATAATTTTTACTGTTAAAATAACATCAAATACTCTCCCTAGTAGATGCAATATGAAATTATTGTAATACACATTGCAGAGGCAATATAATTTCAGCCCACCCAATAGCTTCCTACATTTCTCCTCTTTCAGCATCTCACCGTGCTTGCTGGTGGCTGCACAAAGACTGTAGCACTTCTCATGGTCACGTTTTTTTGGCTCAACAAGCTGACTTGGGTCAACAAAGGCTGTGAAGACCAAGGGAAGAAGTAGGACAGCACAGCCAGGCAAGAGGGATGGCAAACACAGCATTGTCTCCTTTTATGAAGGTAAGCAATTAGCTCAGCTCAGTTGTAACACGTAAACTTACCTTTAGAATAATTTAGTTCTAGAGCAACAAATAAAGCAAAGCTGTCCAGTTATTGAAGAAAGAAAATAACAGGTCCTGTGCAAGTAAAAGAAAAACCTTCATGTTCAGAAAGGGAAGGATTCTGAAGTGACTCAGTGCTTCCACACAAGGGCTCTTTATCTGCACTCTTCAATTCTTCCATAAACGTGAACCTGCACAGACTGCTGACCTTCCCTTTGAACCATCTGTCAGGGTCAGTGGCTTGAAAAGGTTGCAGTTACTAGAAAATGGGTGCTTAGGTTTACTTAGCATTTATTGACATTTATTGGAAATGTGCTAGAGTGCACAGTTTAACTGCAAGTAGAGACCACAACAGACACATCAGCAACGTTGTAGGGAATGGTGGTTCAAGTTTTTTCTGCTTTTTTCCAAAGCAAACAACTTTACAGTTAACTGCTGTGTGACTGAACAGGTGCTGACACCCATTGGTTGGGAGGGATCAATCAGAGACCACACCACTGATTTACTCACCCCATATTCCTCCACTTCTGCCCTTTCTGCTCCTCGTGTTCCTTCCCCTTCCCCCCCACCCACACTTCTTTCCTCCTGATCCTTCAGTTTTGTCCCTCCAGCTGTAGATCCTTTCTTACCCACCACCTCCTCCATTCCTTCCAACCCCAGAACCCACAGGTTCTCTGCACTGCCTTAGGTCACTCCCACTGGTGCACTCATCCATAGCATCCCCCATTCCTCACAGGGAATTTGAACACAGATCTCAGTCCAAGTAGACTGAAAATCTTTCCACAGGATGGAAAGATTTTCCACAGCAAACTGTGAAATGTGGTCACCAGTTAATGTGTCAGATTTGCAGAAAAGCAGAGTTATTAAGAAGTAAAAAATGTGCAGCTGTGAATGTCCATTTCAGGATATGCATTTCAATAAAAGAAGCCACTCACTCCAGAGTATTTCTTCACCTTCACCCCACTTATTTCAGATTACTCACCTCGTAATTATAAAACCCAAACAGACCAGAAAGTTTCAGGAACTAGTCACAATTCAAATAAAATTTTATTTTAAAAGCGCCACATACAGAAAGCCATACTCTGACAGAATGAGAATGCAGGCACATAAATAAAATAGAAGAAAGAAAATTATTATCTTTCAAGAAGTTGTTGAATGCCTGCAAAAAATTAAACATTCAGTGCAGGGCCAAACTGAGTTCATACTATGCAGCCCTTAGTGCAGAAAAATTTGGAAAAGAAAAAACTTTTAAAAAATCAGCTGATGGTAATGGCTAACCAAACATGTAAAATGAGTTTCAAGCAAAGCATTTTTATCAGAAATGATGGTACAGTTTTGCAGAAGTTTCACATATACTTTAAAAATTGAAATGCTATTTCACTTGTAATAATCTGTAAAAGCATGGCAAACCTCAATGACTTTAATTTAGTAAGGTAGTCTCAAATAATTTCATTTTAGAAAAATATTTAGAATAGTTAAATTTTTAAAAGTTATTTATCTATATACCTGTTTTCTTCCCAACACAAACCTTACAGGAGAATGTGTTCTCGTGTGATTACCCCTGAAAATAACCTCTGGTTCTCTACACAGCAGACACTACTCAATAGGCAATCTGATATAACAGAAATGGCATGCAAAATAAAATATGCTGGGACAGGTGACATTACACTTCTTAAAGGCTAAGAGGGAGTCTTGAAATCACTTGTAAGATTAGAATCAAATTTCCAGGAAAAGCCTCTGGCACCAAAATACCACCATCAGCTAATTCAGGGCTGTGCCTTTGCATTTTTCTGTCCCACTGAAGGAGCCTCACGGGACAGAGTCCCTGCTGAGGTCACCAGCACTGCCAGCACACTGGCACACGATGTAAGGAAGGATGGCAAGGTCTGACCTTTAACTTCCTGCAGCAAATGACTGGTGACAGTACCAAGAACATACAACGAGTACCAAGAACTGCACAAGACTAAATGAAACCCTTGAGAACACAAAGAGCCTTGTGCTGTGAGGAAATTAATCTGGAACTCAGAACACTGTTTAAATTAAAGGACAACACAATATTCAGTTGATGTAGCACGTTATCTTTGGAGTGTGATCAGATTAATATGTATATTGTTAAATATTACTTCCTTTTATGTTTAGGTACTCTTTAGCTAAATTCACAAGGGGTTTTTTGTCCTTAATTGGTTCTTTGAAGTGAACACCTACTATTGTAGCAGCTTGCAAGATTTTAAGGCTCTATGCTTATTGTACCCCTTTATTTAATAAGCTTTTAGAAATGGAGATACTTATAGAAGTTAAAGGTAAAATTTTATTTTAAGGTACTGCATGCCCAGCTCATTAATGTTGCATTTAGGAACAGAAGGTAGGTCTTGGTAGGTAAGAGACAATTTGATGTTTTACCTACACTGACTGAAAAATAATTTGAGTACCATATTAGTTCACCCCATTAAACAAGTTAAAAAGCTTATCAAAAATATTTTGTACATTCTTTTGTATTTCAAGCATCAAGTAATAAGCTTTCTGTTAAACCGAGTTGTGTCACACAACTGTCAAAAATCAACAAACAGAACAATGCTGGAACAACCATTCTGCTTAATTTTGGGCTTGGTCCCAAAAGAGGTAGTCCAGGAGTCACATACAAAATAAAAGTTCCACAGAAATCAGCCTAACATGCCAGTGTCCTCCACCATGTGCAGCCTCATCACTAAGTGAGGCTATTTCATATCTGCAAACATTCTAAGTTAGTGTTCATGTAAATACAGGAACTAAACTTGAAAATTATTTCTTCACCTGTAACCGAAATTCGGTCCAGCTGACCCAATATATTAAATAGCCTTTGAACCTCAGCCTTAGTAAGAATTCAGCTTTTCTCCAAACTAAATTTGTATTGTGCCTAATACACAGGTATGCCTTTAAATAACAAAGGATACATGTATTTAGGCTTGGAGAGAAGCTGCAGATCGTTAAGCCTCGTTAGTGATACAGGTATAAGTACTATCATTTCTCTACAAACGCTGCTGCTGCCATCGAGTTCCTCATGGTTCCTCTTGCTGAAGCTGCAAACTCTTCAATTTCAGCATTCAGTCTTTTAATTACCCATTCCAATGCTTCCCGGCCCTGCAGTTAAAGAAAAGTTTAGCATAAATCTTAGCAAAGAAGTAAATTGGTTAGGTCCTGTCTTACTGGAAATGACAAAAGAAAAGGTACAGAAATACATGCCTCTGGGTATTTTTTATTTCAATAACTGGAGTACTGCAGGAACATGTTCTGCCTTACATTTCATGAAAACAATCCGTTAGGTCAGCAGTGCTCACATTATGATCCACAAAAGCCCTTTTATCCAGGTTGTTTTATTGTTCTTGAGGCTGAACTCAAGACACCTTTGGATTCCTAGAGGACAGACTCTCAATTAAAACAACATGTCATTACTCCCACAGAACTACTTCAGATCTGCCTGGATGTACATCCTTTTTCAACAGCAAAAACTAACAGATGGCATCAAGAGGGCAGCATAAGAATGACAGTGCCAGACTGTTAAGTGAGTGCAGATGTTTTCTCTGGTGAGGATTCAGAGACCTTTGACAAAAATAATTTATTATCTTCATTCACAAGAGGAAAAAGAGGAAGTTCACCACACTGAGCATTCAGTCAGCATTTACTCTGCAGTAAAGGCAGTAGAACTATGTGGCCCTTTCCTAAGAATGCTGACAAAGCCAAAAAGTAAAACAGAGGCTTTTATTCCCTTTGACATTCAGCCAGTGTTAACATATTTTACACAAAAATCATACTTACTTTTTTAGCATTAGAAGAAATTGTGTTTGCCATTAGCCCTTCTAGGTAACTGCTGAGACTGACACCTTTGACAGATATTATTGCTTCTTGTGTCAGAATGGTTCTGAAACAGAGAGCAGGAAACTGAATTATTCTGAGTAGTTTAAAAAAGAATGCACTGCTGAAAGCAATTCACTCCTCCCCAAAAAATGCATTTCCTCACCAGCCTGGTTGTGTAACACAGAACTGGTTTATGCTTCTACTCATAAAATAAAAGCCAAGAGTGCCCACCAAGTCCAAGTGGCACTCAGCCATTTCCATCTTTAGCAGCAGGACATTAAGAGTGGAAACACAAGATCTGGAATACTAGGAAAACAGTATTAAAAAACATTCCCTTCAACAACAGGGATTTAACAGTTCTGACAGTCATGAGAGAAAAAAACTCCTATGTCAGAATCCCTAGAATGATCCTTCAGAGTTATCACTGCTTCCAGCAGTACAGACTCAGTAAGCTCTAAATTTGCCTTAAAAAAACCCAACCAACCACCAAAACACAAACCTCCAAAATTAATGACTAAAGGCAGATAAATGTGCATTCTAGTGCAGAGTCTCTGCTCAGGCTGACGGAGAGATCAGAAACAGGGGCTGGAAACTGCAGATGTACAAACTCAGTTACAGACAGGACACCCCTGAACAGCTGAACTGGGCTCCTTTACAGCATGACCCGAAGTGTCCCAGTGGTGCTCTGCAGAAGCAGTGTCACTGGAGGAAATGACAGTCCATTTAATCCTTTTTTAAAGTTACCATAACAGAGGCCACGTAAACCTCATCTTCTGTTCAAGGGAAACCATGGGAATTTTCAAAGCAAAGTCTGTACTACTTCAGAGCAATCTTAGAGCAGAGAGGTACTTACTTGTGTGGCTCATGAGGGTGTGGTTTGTAAACAAGCCTCTCATCTACTGACACCAGGTTTGTAAATGAAATCTGTAGAGCAATAGACAGGATCACCCCTTGATACAAATATTAAAGGGATTAAGCAAATAAAACTGCAGTTTCAAAACCAATGCTTATATTGCATTTAAACATTACACTTTTCCTCCAAGTATAGGGTTGTAGAACAAGACAGAGAAATATCCAAGTTCAGCATTTGCTGATCTATTTCTCTTAACTTTTTTGCATAATTTACTAGCTACCACATTTATAAGAACATTTCCACAGTGGGATCAGACAGATGGAGTAGTATAGAGGGCAAACTGTTACACAATTATTGTAACACTTGTATTGTTCTAATGCAATTTTCAAGTTATTTTTAAGATGACTTTCCTTTTCAAATGCACAAGGTGCTGTTATACCCTGTAATCCACTGCAGTTGCACAAACACAGCTACTTACATTACAGGATTTAAGCTCCATTGTTTTTTTCACAGGGTCAACAACTGAGTGCTCCTGAACATATGTCCTTGTTCTGCAGGTGCCAATGAGCTGGAGGACAGGCAAACATAGATGGGATTAATTATGCAATTTTTCCTGCCTTTAAATGTGTAAGTAGTGATAATTGCATTGAACAGACACCAAGACAACAGAATTAGGGTTTAACTTAAAAGAAAACTCTTGAGTTGAGGTAGATTAATCCTCCTAGTAGAAGCAATCTTAGATCCAGGCAATCTCTGGCTATTGGGAAGTCACTATGTGTACTGCTCTTGAGCCTTCCTGATACATTAATGCTTGTATTTTTAAACCATTAAAGTTATGAAATGATACACGTCTATTACAACACCTGGCTCACGAGCTTCCCTTCCCTGCAGGGATCCCTTTCTGGCTCTGTGACGAAATACTCACCGATTTCACAATGGAGGGAATTCCCCACTCTGTGCTCAGGAGCCTGTGGCTGTGCAGCTTCCCACTGGGATCCACGTGTCTGTCCAGGACATCGACTCCAACCACGCTGGGGTTCATGGGATTTGGATATTTCCTCATGGCAGCTGTGGTCACAGTTTCCCAGGGGTGGCTGACGAAACAGAGGCAGGACACAAAGTTGTACACCTTCGGTTTTAACAGGGTTTCTATTAAAACTGAATGACACATATCACTTGATTTATGTCTTTAAAGCAGTTCCATTTCCACTTCTCAACCCTACACATATCCTTCCTAGAGAAACACCTCTATTTCATGGACTGGACAGTGCCACATGCAAGTCAAACATACAACACACCTCAATAATCTGGTGTCATATTATATTATAACTTGATAAGAACGTTTCCTTGTGACATAATGTTAAACACTGTGCTTCATCCAGATTTCAGTAATACTGGATTGATTTATTAAGTTGTTACTCTCCTCTAACGAGTATTTCCCTCGGATTATTTTTAACATAGGTCTTTTGGAGCACTTGAGCCCCAACACCACGAAGGGCCTCAGTGTGCTTCGCTCAGCGCTGCCCCTTGAAGGCGAGGGCAGCACTACAGCCCTGAGCAGCGCCGACACAGCGGGTGGGTCCGTGCACACGTCCACAGCACACAGGTACAGCCCCGCACAGGTACAGCCCCTGCCGAGGTCCCGGAGCCTTCCCCGCGGGCCGTGACCCCGGTCCCGCAAGGACGCGCAAGGAAGGTCACGGGAGGCCGCGGCCGCGGAGCGGGGCAGGGCGGGGGCGCGGAGCACCCTCGGGGCGGGCGGGCGGCCCCGGGGAGGCGCAGCCACCGCAGCCCCCGGCCCGGAGGAGCCCCGCCGTGCCCGGGTCCGGCCCCGCCACCCCCCCCCCCCCCCCCGCCCGGCCCTGCCCTGCCCTGCCCAGCCCGGCCCGGCCCCGCTCACTCGAACACGTGCTCCGAGGTCCAGATCTTCATGTCGGCGGCGGGGCCGGGCCGGGCCGCTCCCCCGCAGCCGCCGCTCGGCACCGCGGGCCGGCACTGCCGGCACTGCCGCCCCGGTTCTGCCGCCGCCACCGCGCGCCTGCGCGGGGCACGCCGGCCGCGCCCGCCAATCGCCGCGCCGCGCCGCCGTGACGTCACGGGGCCGGCCCGGCGCGGTCCGGGCAAGGCGGGGCGGGACCGGCGCCGTGTCGGAAACTCGAGTGTCCGTGTGAGTGTCTGAGCGCCCGGCTCGGTTCGGGCCGGCGCTCACACGCGGCTCACACGGCCCAGCCCGCCCGGGCCGTCCTGCTGGGTGGGGCGGGGCCTTAGCTGACCGATGACGTCAGCGCAGCCGCAGGTGTCAGATGACGTCACGCCGTAGTTCCCGCGGCCGGCCAGCAGGGGGCGCAGGGAGCCCGGTGACGTCACCAGCGGCGGTGTGACATCACCGCGGGCGGCGCGAGGGTGACACCGCCCGGGCGGGCCCGCGGGGTTTGCGAGTGGTTTTATAAGTGCTTTTGTAACGGGTTTTGTAAGGCCTTTCATAACCGGCGGCCGCGCTGTCCCAGCGTGGAAGGGTTTCCACGAACTGTCCCGGACCGTTTCAAACCCGAGTGATTTACGATGTTGGTAACGCTCCGTCAGCTGCAGCAGCAAACAAACCCACATGTCCGCTGGCGCGGCATCACGCGTCTTCTAAAATTCTCGGCCCTATTGAATGTCCCGTGAGTTTTGTGGAATTTTTGCTTTTCTTCAAGCTGCCGGAGATCATTTCACGGACGCAGCACAGGGGGAGCGACCGCTGTGCGCTCATGAGTGCACAGAAATTGCCTCGCTGGAGAAAGGGGAGAGGGAAACTTCCCAGAGACCGGTTACTGCACCCAGTGCCAGAAATCCCGGCCTCACATTCAGGGACTGTCCCCTGTGCATCTTCTTGTTCACACTGAACATCAAATCCATCAGCTGTGTTACAGACAAACTACTATTTAATGATACAATACCAGATTCAGTCAGTAGCAAATGGTTAAATGAGAGCTGCTAAGAGAATAAATTATTGTCGGAGATACCAACTGATGTCACTTTTCCCAACTCTCTCACCTCACAGGAACCATCCTAAACATTAACATGCTGGTGATCTACCATAATGTACAGAGTTATTTCTGGAAGATCAGTTCTAAATACATTGTAGTTTTAATAGCCACCCAGCTGTTTTTGCAACTGGAGAATTTTCCAAAGGATGTTAAAAATGCAAAGCCTTTTGAGAAGTCTCAGTGTGACAAGCAGTTGGGGAAGATGGTGACCCTTAAATAGACCCACCCCTGATCCATCAGTCTGCCTCTAGCCTCTCATCAGGGTATTTTTCTGTAAAAGAAATGTTATCTACTGGAAGCAAAGCAAAATGTCATCTCCAAGAAAGAAGCATGCCAACATATGGTGCAGATTAGGAGCTAGATTTCAGCAGTTCTTGCTCACAGAAACTTCAGGTTATTTAAACAGGAGTTTTGTTAAGTTTCTGTATTTGAGTGATATCAAGGGCAGAATGACTTATAAACCTGACTTGTAAGAGGAATAACAAAGTCATAAATAATAAAGCCAGATTTTAGGAAAATTTGTAACTGCAGAGGAAAAAGTGGCACATCCTAAACATTACAATTCTTTACATTGGTGATGTTGCATCTTGAGAATATTTTGTACATCTTTATGACCAAGAATTTAATACTGTGACATTCAATATCTTTCCCCCTATATGTTGACATTTTATGTCTAATAATTGAAATCAAAGAAAATATTCTTTCAATTAATTCTGTCCAGTCCCAGGCACTACCAAGATGAACACTGAGGACCATGATGGACATCTACAAAAGAATATAAAACCCTCTGGAAACCCAGGGTGAGATTCCTTAGTCCATATATGGTTTTCAGGAGCTGTTTACTTACAACTTCTGAAGGCAACTAATGCACAAAATGGGCCTTGTGATCAGATGTTTCATATGGATTTTGGCAGAGCAATCTCCTTGGCATGACTAAGAAATACTTGAGATGGCTCTAGGAATTGTGTCTGAATGTGCTCTGAGGTCCCAAAGAATTTATTTGCAGAACAAGGGCTTATGTTTTTATGTTTCTTCCAGACCTGTGTTTGCCAGCAGAGAGACATGACTTGTCCTCCTGAAGCAGCCTCATAAAATAGCCATAATTTTGACTGAAAAGCACAAATAACTCACAACCCAAAAGTTGCTTTATCTCCAGCATTAGGTCCAGATCATTCCTGCACTCCGTAAGAGGTACCAAAAGTCCAGACTGTCAAACCCAGTCAGGTCCTCACGACTGTGGGTTTGGCTTTCTGTAAGAAAAATACAGATACTGTGTCTCAGGAGAGCAAACATCACCCTGGTTCAAAGCCCTGTTCCAGAGATCAACTAGAGCACTCTGCAGTACAAAAGGTCACTAAATTCTAGCCTGAAAAGGGTTTGGTGACAATGGCAGTGATTCAAGCACTTCTCAGTGAAATGAATGCAAGTCAGAAGTGCCATTCACAATGGATCACCAGAACCAAATTGTGCAGAGGTGACTGAGACACAGAAGAGTAAGTGGGGAAAGTTCTGTACCTCCCTGCTGCACTCCCTTGCCATATGGGCATATGGGCTCTGGTTGCTTCCCCTGCTTCAGGTATCACAGCACTTCACATCACAGCTGAGGTCTTCACTGTTTCTTACACTTAACAAAATTGTATTGTCGTATATTTTTCCCCTCTCATATTCTGACATACAGCCACACTGCAGCAACACTGCACCAGTTCTTTGGTCTGAAATCCAAGTTTCATCTGTTGGAAATATTGGTATTCACAGGCAGTATTAATGAAAACCATTCAAAGCTCTTTTCTTGAGCTGGAAAAACAAGTTCCCACTCCCTTTGTCAGTCTGGCGGTGGAACTGGCAGAGAATTGACATTGTCAATGTTTTCCAGACAAACCTATTCAATGACTTCTATTATACAACTCTTACAGGCCCCATCTATAAACACTCTTTCATTAGCTGTAAATTCAGTATCTGAGGCTGTTCGTGCTTGGCTTTATGTTCCTTAATGTACTTCTTATAAGAACTTTGTTGGATAGCAAAGCTCCTTTTCTCTGCTTCCAGAATCAGCTCTTTAATGCCTTGCAAGTTAAAGTACATCTCATGAGAAGGTCACACCAAATGGTACTTTTAATAAGCAAATACTCTTCAGAAAGAAAGCACAGCAATACTCCAGTGTAGGATGGTACCAACTTCTCTAGCTTTGCTCATACTTTAATAGGAGTGTTGAAGTAATTTTAATCCTTCCAGAACTCTGATTAGGATCCAAAGGAGTCACCAGTGAGGAAATGCCACCATTACACAACATATAACATTCTGGAAAAATGGTGTTAGGTGCAAATGAGTTTACATGAGGATACATTTACTGTGTCAGAACAGAGTACCATCAGAACACTGTACCATGGATTAGCATTCATATGCTTTGGTGCATCCCTTTGAGTCTTCAAAGAAATGTAGGTGGGAGAAAAAGATTTCCTCTTCAATACTGAAAATGTGTTTTTATCAAAATAAACAGATTCTTTACCAGTTTTATGTTGTCTGTGTGGCATTAACAGTTCCACTGCTGATGTTGGGTCCTACCAGCTGCTTCCCACTGCTCCAGCAAGCTGGCCTCCCACTCCAGAGCCTTTCACCTCCCTTCTTCATAACTGATGTCATCCCAAATTCCTGTCCCTGAGGCCTGTGCTCATCATTTGACCCCAGGCAGAGGGGAAGGATGGGAATGCAGCAAACAGCATTTAAGACCCCTGAGCTCTACAGCATCTCACAGCCTCAGTGAAGGGAGCTGCACTGCCAACCCACAGCTGTGCAGCACATCCTCAGCTCTGCCCACGCTGTGTGAGCTGGTTGGAACAGGTGCCACCTGAGGGCAGTTACTCCTGATCTCCAGCTGCTCCTGCTGTTGCTGTGGGACAGCTCTTCCTATGGCCAGGATGAGCACTGTGAGGGAACAGGGCAGCTGAATTCCTGTTTTCTGCACAGTGAACCATAAATGTAATGGAAAAATCACAGAAAGGCCCTGCTAGTGCTGCAGAGCCAGAACAAGTGGTCAGGGCTGATTTAGCCAATGCTCTGCACGCCCCAGAACAACCACTGGAGCCAGCTCGGCTTTAGCAAGACATTTAACACTTCTCTAAGTTCAGTGCATTCATCCACTTCATCCACTAACAAACACTGACTTGCTATTTGTTAGTATCATGCAATTTGGTTCAACCCAAAAACCCTCACAGATCAGTGTAAGACAACCAAATGCCTGTATTTGTTTCTGTACTTTATCAGTCTACCAGGGAAGTTTTCTATCCTTTAGTATTTAGTGCTCTTCCTCCCTCAATTTGAAGAAAAATCAGATTATAGAAATGGCCAACAAATCCCTTTCCCCAACCCCCCGTGTTCTGGTGAAAATGGCTGTCAAGTTGCATATGAAATGCAAATAAACATTTTTACAGATTATCATCTTCTATCCTGAGACTAATGCCTACCATCCTCAAAGAAGAGATGAAATAGCAGTAACATATCAGCTTTCAGGAAAAAGATGCAGGTGTTTATATTTTTATTAAGAAATAAGGCTGGATCCATTCCTGCCTTCTGAGTGGAAAAAACCACGAGAGGGGGCTGGATCACATGTGTTATCTGTGTATTCCACTCCCCGTCCATGGGGCTTCACATGCTCAAGAACAGTCTTTTAGACTTCAATTTCCACAAGTCCTCATCTGTGATGAAGTAGCTTTTCCTTCCTTTGCAGATACTTGTCACCACAGGCACAATTACACCACATAACTCTCAGGGATGTGACTTAAATAAAGCAGATCCAATGTCTCAGGTAATGGCAAACTGAGATTTCCAGACAGAAAAACCTGAGAACAATTCAGAGTGCAAGTGTCCTGTTGTAAACCTGTGCACTCAATATGAGGGAAGAGTGTTTGGTACTTTAATTATGGAAGCAGTGAGGAAAGCCTAGGGTAGCATTCACAGAATGTAATTAGGAAACTCTTAACAGGAGCTAATGCATATTCCAAAAGGATTTAAAGTAGTCTTTGCTGAAGAGAGAATGGCCTCTTCATCTTGACCATGGAATTGCTTTTTCTTGGAGAAGCTCTGAAAGGCAGAGTTACAGTCAGAAACTAGATATGAAAGAGGTGTATAGAAGATGATAAATCTTCCATCAGATTCTACCCTGGATCTCTCATAATACCCACAGAGGGAATGACACAGCCCAACGAACCCTCTGTAAACTTACAGGATATTCTGACCAAATGGCACAGGATCTATAAGGAAATGAATTTACTATTCCACTCACACTTGAAGTCATTCTTAACAAGTAAAAAATTAAAAACTTGGGATAAGATCTTCAGAAACCTGTGGCCACCTGATGTGAAAAGATAGCATGGGATATGAACTGCTAATTTGCCACACTGCTACAGCTCAGTTGGTTTTAGCTAATTAGAGCTAAGAACATCAAGGGGAGACTGAGATTTTGTTACCTAGAATTTAATATCTCTCCCTTCCCTGAATAACACCCTCTACCTTGAAAAAAACCCCAAATCCCATCAGTATCCTGCCCCCCCCAATAAATTCAAACCCAGACATTATCTTTGCTTCAGAACATAGAGTTTAAGTTAGGACATATTAAGAATGTGCATTTTTAATAGAATGATCTGGCACTAGCCCTGGGACAAACATTTGGTTGTCAGATGCCTTTTATTTTATCCATCTGCCATAAATGTGCTAAGAGTCTTAGAGCTGCACACCTTCAGAGGGCTGTTGCCTCATATACCTCCCTTATGGAGCGTGTGATAGGAGTACTGCAGTTGGGAACCACACTGTCTAACACTGCCTACACTAACCAGGCTCTGGTGCTGTTTATATAATTTGAATGCAAATAATTATTTTTCTTATCAGCTTTCCCTCCCACCTGACAGCACACAAAATGCAAACCCAGTGCACACAGGATCCCACCCCGCTGCCCAACTCACCTCCTCGCCCTGAGCGCTCCAGCTGCTTCCAGTGTTGGCCCTTCCACCTGCTCCCTGGGCTGTTTTAAGGTGCTCAAATTGCCACAGGGAAATGATTTACCACATTATACAGCTGCCCTTGGATTAATGCCTGGCAGCAGAGGTCTTAAACATGGCCCTTAAATGCCTTTTGGCTAGTAAATGATCTGGTTTCAATTTAAAAACTGACTCAGGGTTTGTGCTGTTTGACTTGTTAGACATAAAATTTTTGACTTTTTTTTTTTTTATTGTTTAGATTGTGCAGTTTCCTTGACTTCCATAGTTCAGGCAGGTTGATTTTGGTTGTACAAACAGTTCCATCTCGTCTGTGTCATTAGTGGGAGCAGCAGCTGCCACCAGGTGTTTGACTGGAGTGCAGGTACCCGGCGGTGCACAGCTCACGGATGCAATCTGACTATTCTGTTGTCTGGGAAACAGTCTCTTAAACTCTGCAGAATATGACAGTTACCAGCCAGATAATGTTTTCTCTTGCAAGCATCACAAATGTGCATGTGATCAAGTAGGCAGATGATAATCACATGTTATCACCCACAACTCATGAGCAAGCACAGTAACAGCACAATTAAAGACAAAACCACAAATTTTAAAGTACTTTGAAAATGCTGATGATTTTACATTGTTTGGAAATAATCATGTTTCTCCCCTTATCTGATCCTTGTGTAATTCTAAAGACAACAGTTCTTATAAAAACACACTGAGCTCTCAAACATTTGTCGAATGCAATTTTCAGTGCTAAGCCTTGAAGAACCAGCGATGACAGGTCGTGGTCAGAATTCCGTGTTAAATCACAAACACAACTCATGGTCTTCAAACTTTGCTCCTGTGTCCAAAATTTGTATCAAGCTCTTTGTTTCAGAAATCTTTGGACATGGTTTAAAGAAACCACAACGTGGGAATAAAAGTTGAGAATTCCTCATACACAAACTACTGCATGGAAGTGGCCACTTAGTCACCAGTGCTGACTTACCCAGACAATTGTCACCAAGACAATTCTCAGATCAATTATAAACCAAACAGTCTTGAGACACCTCTGACTTACATCTGCCAGCTGTGGTGAAGGCAAGCCATTAAATCATTTTTGCTCCAAGTTTTGGGGGCTACAGAACAGGTAGGTCCTGGATTTAAGACTCTTTCTGCTGTCCTTAGTGCTGGGGTTGTATTTGCCACCTCTTTGGGAGGGGGAGGATCCAGTCTCAGCAACTGAGAGCACAAGGCCTTGTCTCTGGGACCACAGTCTTCAGATCTTTAATAGTAACAGCAACTTAAGGCTCAGTCCCAACCTCCTCAGGGGGGCTTGACAGCAGGAATTCCCAACTCCCAGCTGAGAAGAAATGCTGGTGTTTGGACAGGACTGACAACCCACAGCAAAACAGCGAGACTGAGAGTCAAAAACTGCACCTGAAAGTGATCCTTTTCCTTCTGGGGATGAGGCACTCCAAGAGTTTAATAGTTTTGATATTTATCTGGCCAGTGATAGTTTCCTGTTCTGAAAATACACCTATTTTCCAAGTACCTCCCAGGGGTTTTTCATGAGTTTATTTCATCCCACCTAAGGAATAAACTATAAAAGAAAAACAAATAAAAATATTAATCAAAGAGGAGAGTTTAAGATAGAAACAGAATGCAAGAATCTTCTATGCCAATGAAGTAACAGGATACTCTTCTTGTACAATTGGAACAAAAATACTTTCTTTCATGGTGTTCTCTAATAAACATTTAAAACTAACAAACAGACTCCATAAAAATCTTCATTAATTTAAAATAATAGATTTCCATTTAAGAAAAGTCAAAATTAAAGGCAATGAGGTGGTGTGATCAAATCTGTCAGAGTCCAGCTTGATAACTGCCTGAGTCTGCACTGTCCTGTAACCACTGTCTGACACTCACTACAGGTGTTTTTTTATAAACTTAATGGTGAAATCTCATAGCACTTAAAGAAAGTGAGAGGAATATGTGGGAATACTTATAATCTTGGAAGTCCTGCAGAAGAACTCCACTACATTCTCTAGAACTGTCCTGATCCGAAGCCAAACACATTTCATTTATCAGGCCTGTACACGAACAGAAAGAAAATTGGAGTAAAATTAATGCAACAACTTAAAGAGGTTCTAAGAACTTGGTAAATATTACAAGAACATATGAGCTGTAAAAATCCATTTATGGAACTTGTGGAAAACACCAAGTTAACATCATCACAACCTTAAATCCTGCTGTGGAGGTTGGGCACTTGCAGACTCAGACACTTGTCTTTCTCCACACTCACATCTCACTCTGTACCAGGGATGGAGAGTGTTCAGTGCACACAACAGTTCTTAGATATGGAATTCAGACTCTTCTAGGCCTTCACCCACCCCATTATTGTTAATTAGTGCAGCTTCATTAGTGATGATTAATTAGAGAGCCCTTTGAGAGAAAAAAGCTTTGCCATCATCATACTGCCTATACTTATGTGATGCTGAAACAAAGCTGTATGCATCTTAGTGTTTCAGCAATAATTAAAGGAATAAACAACATGTATAAATGAAAAAAAAATTAAATTCCAAGCACTGAGAAAGCCTCACACCCATCACAGTATGATTAAGCCAACTTGGATTAATGCCATCCATCTCCTGAGGATGTACATATGCTTGTAGAGTCCAAAATGTTAACAGCCACAAACTTAAATTAAAAATATTTCATAAAGGAATAAATATTTGTAAATGTAGTTTTAACAATGAGTAGTCTTCTCACAAAGCAACCATTTAAAATGTAATTTGCCATACCTAGGTCTTGCACATTGTACATTAAAGCACTTTCTTACCAGATGCCTCAATTTATTTTTTCTCTAAATTGAGTCATTTAAGAACCACTTCCAAGTTTCTGCACTAGCAAGTAACATTTGTATCAGTTCCACCTCACTGAATCAATAGGATATCCATCAGGTTCATGATTAATAAGATGGTAAAATTGGAGTTTGAGCTTCTTAGTGTCAATGTATGGTTTCCCTGCTCAGAAATGAGGAGGTTTTATACACACTTTCTACCAGTGACAAATTCTGAGCATTCAGCAACTCTCTGCAATACATAAAATACTGTAAAGCAGTAATTATTAAACCCCAAGGTCTATAAAAAGGTAAGATGAAGAGCACAGAACCTACAGCAGCTCTTCTTTTTAATCAAGACACGCATTCTAAGTCCGGGGCTCCCAAATGTCCAGTGGTATGAGTAGCATAGGAACAGAAAAAACAAATAGTGTGTGACCAGCTGAGCACTCCCCGAGCAGATGGACTCACACGGCCACTGCTCTGCCAGAGCATGAGCAAGGAGAGCTCTAAGTGAAACTCTGATATTAATAAAAAGCCTCCACAAAGCTTCACCAAACACAGAGCTTGGAGACAGCCCAGTATCAGAAGCAACTAAAACTTATTTAATTCGGTTACCCCACAATTAATGTTTGTTCCTTTTATAAATGTGTGTTTCAGAGTGTCATATATATATATATATGTATATCTATCTATCTATCTATCTATATCTTAATCCCTGCTGATAAAATTAGGAATACTTTCAAAACCATCTGAACACTCCTACAAGGAATCTGCACAGATTTAAACAAAAGTTAACTACAACTACCTGTAAGAAAGACCCTTATTTAGAAAAGTGATGGTGAATATTCTTTTTGGTTCAATAATTATCCATCTGATAGTGAGGATCAAAACCATGAAAAAAAGTCTGCAGAATTAGGGTTTAGGCCAACCTCAGGTGTTGAATCTCTTCTGTGCTAACTTAGAAAAGATTCTCTTCCAAAAAGTAATTCCTACCTCATCTGCTTGTAGGCTTTTTTTAAATGCCTATATTAAGAGTATGGTTTGTCATCTGTTTTTTAATTAGTGTATTTTTTTGTTGCCTCTTAGAGAATCTATTCAGCACAGGCATGCATTCCAAGAACTGAAATACTAAACCCAAAGAAAAAAAAAAGATATTCTGTTTTCTGAAAATCATGGCTATAAATGAAGAGAAGGAGAACAACTGCTAACCTTGCTAAAACACTTGTAATTTCTGGAAGATGAACAAAATGGGATTATACCTGTCAGCTTTGTTAGTTAAAATGAGCACTTCAATTTAATCTGTCTTTTCAGAAATAATATGAGAAAGCACTGAAAGCTGTGACAGTTCACAGAGACTTAAGGGAATAGCAGCCCTGGGAAGATGGAATCTTTACATGTAACAATCTGGAGAACAAACTCCTTGGCAATCATGACACATGTCTCAAACAACAAAGCTTATAGACTCTAAACTATTAAAGGAAACGTTAGGAAAAATGTTGTCTCTAGTCAGAGATATTCAGATATTCACTGCTAGGAAATGTTTCCTTCACAAGCCACAATAACTAGTATTTTGTGTAGGAATAAAGAATAGGATATAACCTATGGTTTGAGTTGGAAAGGATCTTCTTGGTGTGGATGAATTTGATTTTAAAAAAGCCAAGATAAAGATAAAAAATGTGAATTTACAGTCTAAAGGTGCAGTAACTAAATAGCAGAATCTATATAATTAGGCAGGAAGCTATTTACATCTGACACATTAAGTGATGAATGACCACTAACTCAAATAACACCTTATAATTGTGTCTCAGATTCTTTGATGGCTTTATTCAAGGAAATAAAAATTCCTCATGCCCACAGTAGTCTAGTGAAATAAGGAAGTATGAAATATGTAAGTAGTAGTGTCTCAGACGTTACAAACATGAAAATGTTGAGGAGATTTTCTCAAAGCTCTAGGATCAGCTAAGGACTCAATTCCCAGGAAAAAATTAGTGGGAGTTGAGCTTCCAACTCACATGTTATCTTTTTCAAAATCTGACTTAGATGGCTTTTCTGAGGCAAGGGAATGGTTCACCTTGATTTAAGAATTCACAGTTCCCAGTTCAGTCAACTGAGCCACATTTTCTCATTGCACTTTCTTATATTTTGAATTTCATTCCCATGCAAGCACATAAGGATGGGTGTGTGAAGGGATCCTTGCACAGAACACAACTTGAAAATTTGCTTTCCTGAAGTAGTTTTACTAATGACTGTTGGGGAGGACAGACCATCTTGTCCCTCAAATCTTTGCTAATAACAGAGATTTGGAAAGGTTGGTAATTATTGAAAGGGCCCTGTAATTTTATTATACATTTTGTTCCATTGCTGTATTTTTAATTTGGAGCAGCCTTGAGGAGTTTATTAAATTGCTCAATACTTCAGAGACCTAGTTTTTATTAAAATGAACCCTGAAAGGATAGTTTAGCAATGGATCTTTACAAACACAATCACTGAAATCTATACTATGAGGAGAGCTGTTGAGATGACTGTTTCCATAACAGCATCTACAGGATGGTCCTCAGAGACACAGGGTACTGTTTCTATGGCAATGGAATGTCTGAGCCTCAAGGATACACAGAAATCCAGTATGAAAAATAGGAACTAATATTTTAGATTTAAGAGGCTTCCTTTTCACACTTATCTGTGTTTAGCCACTTGTCACCCTTTTCTTATACCTACATTGTAAACATTTTGGGTTGGTGACTCTCTTTAGCTTTTTTTTTCCTAAAAAAAAAAAAAAAAATAGGTGGTATCCAGTCATTCTGTCTGTCCTGCTCTTACAACTTCTTAAACTGTTGGTTAATTTTAATCAAGGTACACTGTGGGACTGGTGTGTGTCTCCTGGCTGGGGCTCAGAGTGGTGGCACTGGTGGGATGTTCATACAGTGAGTTCAGTTCTGTCCTCTACTGAGGCTGAGGGCAGGAGGGACTGGAGATGATGGAAAGAAAGGGTGAGGGTATAGAACATGCACTTATGGTGCTTTGTAAGCACTTCAAACAGGCAAGTAAATGGTAACAAGTAAATCAGGAGTGTTAGAAGATGGCATAGGAACAATTTCAGTGTGGTAGCAGTGTCCACACAGCCACAGACAGACATGCAGATCAGTCACTTTTTGTCTTAAGAAAACATGAATTATGTCCCTGTTAAGTAATACCAGTTTTAGCAACACTGGTGCTCTCAATTCTTTGTGCTTTTCCATATTCCTGTATCCTGACTTGGCCAGATATTTGGCTGTAAAAATTCTCCCAGATTATCCTATTGGGGTCAAATTTACAAAGGATCTGTAATATGTTAGATATTGGGCTTGACACTGAGCAGATTCACAACAGAACTTGTGCACTTCTTTGCAGGGGACCATCAGAAATTGAACCCTATACAACTAAAAAGCAGAGTATTTTCAGTAATTTCAGAGCACCACGTCTGGAGCCTGAGTCTGGGTGCAGTGAGTGTCTGGATGCTGGAGACTTTTCTTAGCATGTACCCAGAATTTCAGGACAAGGAGATAACACATGTTAATAGCTGAAAAACTGCTGATATAATTTCGGTGTCTGCTTTTGAAAATCAGAGCCATTAATGGTGTCAATAAATTACAAAAACTCATGGTAATCCAATTACTGCTATTTTAAAACACTAAGGTTCCTTTGTAGCTATGGAAACAAAAATGCAGACATTAATGAGCAAGGGGGAAAAAACCCTGGTGTTTCCTTGACGACAGATAAAAGCAAAGCTCCATGAAACCCGAAGGGGAGAGGGACAGAAATACCTCTTACCATGACACACACAACTGAAATACAAGTCCAGTGCAATGACAGCCTTCACTCTGCCAGGAAGCTACAAGTGCTCCTTCCCATTTCCCACCTTTATCCATGCACGAGGCATTCTGTGTGTCCCACCGATCGTCTCTGTGAGGGTAACAATTGAAATGGCATTTTAAAGCCTGTGATAAGAAGCAGAACCCTTCTGGGCCGTGCCTGGAGCAGGTGAGTGTTGTACAGAACACACTGAAAATGTTTCTCAGACATCAGGCAAGAGGTAAATGATTGGTCCCAAATCTGAGACTGGCCCGGTGCTTTGCAGTGTGAGTTTGACTCATGTGCTGCACAGGAAGCTCAGCATGGGCAGGGCAAACACCACCACTGCACACCCAGGGGTTGAAGGGCAGCATCATAAATTCTGGAGTGCATCATAAATTCTGTGTATATGTATAGATTTATATATAGTACCCCTTCTCCCAGTGAAAACCTGCCTAAATGTCAGGTAAAATTATGACACAGATACAAGGAGTGTGCAACTGCAACTTAATTAGTAGCACCTGAAATTTAGCTGGCAGCTCTCACAAAATCCCAAAATATTGTTTGTCAGAGGAACTCAGCACTGTTCAAAGATAATAAAACAAGAGAGGAATTGTAGGTAAACGAGAAGACACCAGTCAGATTACAGGGTTGCTTTCCAGTGGATAGCATATAGCCTAACAGAATATTGACATGTAAAATCATTAATAAAATTAATAAATAGAAGAATTAATTGGCAAATTTCCCATAGCCATTTTGGAAGAACTGAACTTTAAAAAAAGGTCTCCCTTTAACTCTATCCAGCTTACGGTACAAGTGAAGATCCCTTCATAATGGGAAGGCAAGTGCATCAATTGGTTCAAAACCCTAAATTATTTTGTGTCTACAGCAATAAGGAGCTGGATACTAAGCTACAGGAATGTAGGGTTTCCTTGGCAACATGCTGAGAAAAGACACAACTACATAAAAACTTACAGGGAAAATTAAAAATCAAAATAGCTGAGTTGGCTGAATGGTGCAGACTGTGGACTGGGACAGTCTACCTGACTCTGTTGGTCTGGGTCACAGTGAGGGGAATGCTCTGTTTCTATATTTATAGTTACTGATGCTTCCTTTTACTGGTCTTGACACTGATCTGAAAGTTGGTTCAAATGATCAATGACTGTCAAATTCTATTCTCTTTTCTGTAAAACACATTTAAGTTGGTGTAGTTGGGGGTTTTCAGAACATTTCTGACTACTGTCAGTAGTTCTGGTTATGTGTTTTTCTATGACAAGTCAGAAACAGATGGAAAAATTAATATGTCTATAGTTTGTGCATGTACAAACCAACAAACCTTCTTGCCTTTTTGAGTTGAAGCAACTGTTTCTCTGACAGCTACATTGCTTCTAAGTGTGTAATAATTGTAATTACTCATATTTATGATGTGATATACCTGAAAATTAATCATTAATCCAAGAGAAATTACCGCTCATTAATCCAGCAATCTATAAGACCTGGAAAGACCCTTCGTATTTCTCCTGCAAAACATCTGTTTTGTAGAAGAGGCACCGTAACATCCTCCACTTTTTAACCTTTTAACTGTCAGGAAAAGGATGATTTGAGCAAGGAGGAGTAATTGGAGATCTTCATTCCCACCCAATCATCTGATGCTTTAGAAACAAAGCTGGACTCACACATCTGCCTTTTCTCTCTGATGTCCAAGTTTTTTCTTGGATTGTAGACTGTCCTCATAAATTAATTCATGAAACAGTCCTTCAGTATACCTTTTTATGGTGAATTAATACTAAAAATCTAAACCAAATAACCCCCAAATTAAACTGTATGAGGATTCAGCATTTAGAGCCTCACCTAAAACACATTAAATCTAAACCTGGATAAAAAGATCTGTGAGTTTTTAATGGAAGGTGGTTTGAGGCTGGATTTTTTGTTTTCTTTTTTTCTTTTCTCCTCTGGGTGTGTGTCCAGCTCTGCTGCTGGGCTGTGAAAGGAACCCAAGCACTTTAAAGGAGACATTCCATTCTCAGTGAAACACTGAGTTGTGTGTGCACCCAGCTGCACCTTTTCAGTGCTGTGACTGCCCTTGCATTTTCTCGGCAGCCCTTGGGTCTTTTCCCTCTGGGATCCATTACTTTGTCTTCTGTTTTAGTTTTCCTTGAACTGGCTTTTCTTTGGCAAGTAGACTTGTGTTTGCTTCTAAAGGAGCCACATCTCTCCCTTTTGCTGTTCGAGCACATTTTTGTCTTTAAGTTTTTTTCTCTTGGACTTCTTTTTCCTGTATGGCCTGACCAGTTTGTGAGGGTTACTCCCCTCTTTGGGTGGTGGTTTTTGCTGGCTCAACAAGACAGAAGTGCCAGATGAATCCTACTAGGTGTTCTGCATTATTGATATGAGAGTAGTAGTTGGCTGTCCTGTTTACTGGAATGCTTTGAATTTTTTTATACTTACTTTTCCCCCCAGACTTTTAATAGTTGCTTTAAGAGATTCTGTGAATTTACAAAGCTGTGATCTTTGTGAAAAAAAAGTCATGTTAATGGTGGAAATGTGCCTTTGGTCAAATGAAAGTTGTGTAGGCAACCATGATTTCTGTACATTCAGAGTTCATGTCTATAAGGGAAATATTGCCATTTATGATAACCAACAGCAATATTTCATAATGGTTCTTCATGGAGAGCAGTCCTCAGGGGAGGATTAGGTGCATTTAGACATTCTAGGTGTTACTTCACCTGCAGCAAAATGGCCAAAACCCAGGCAGAAATGGTGACTTGGAAAGACGACATCTTCAGGGTCAGGATACATAGTTGTTCATGTCACATAAACCTTTCAGAGTTACTGCTTCAGGGTGTGTGTTTTGTTACTAAACTTCACTGAATTGATTTAAGCAATTCCACTTTGCAGTCCTCATCAGGCTGCACAATGGCACTCGGTCTGCATGAATGGAGCCCTGCTGGGAGCCAGATTTCTTGTCTCTCCAAACATTCACTTTTCTGTATCAGCTGAGGCCACAGACATTTCTCCAGTAAAATATTCCTGGAGCTGCCCTCAGCTGTTAGTGTGTACATGAAAGAAGAATTCAGGCTTCTACTGTGGCCAGTAGCCAGACCCCCTTGGTACCAAGGCTTAGTGCTGTGTGTTAGTGGTAATATCTCTGAGAGTTTTACCAGGTACAGAACTGAAGGTCGTTTTTCATTCACTGTTGGGTGATTCACTGCTCAAGTCCCTTTATCAGAGTCTTAGTTAAAGTTCAGGATTAGTAGTCTGAAGTCCTCAAGTCCAGAGGACTTGCTGAAAACTTGCTGTTTTCACTCACACACTAAATTGTGCTGGTTTGGCATCCACTTTTGGGTCCTCAGCCCTGGGAACTCTCCCTGCTTCACCCTGTGGGCAGGAGATGAGCTGAGAACTGCCAGGGATACCCTGCACTAAACAGCAATGTGGGCATCACAAAGTGTCTCCTCTTTCCCACCCTCTTTGCCTGTGTTTCCCTGCTTTTGATTGTCAGCACAACATCAAAGGCAATAGAAATCCTGAGTGATTTGGGGATCGTTTGAATATTTGAAAAAATAGACAGCCAAACCTTTCCACTCCAGAATGCATAAGCCTTCTGTCCAAGCACATGATTTTCAAGCTGGCTGTCTTCTCTCAAGGTACATGAAGATATATATTTAACAAGTGTTAGTCCCTGACTATCATGGAGCAGCCAAGGCATAAAGGCTCCTTGGAGTTTTCAAGCTCCTTTCTAAAACTGTTTTTTTTCTCTCTTTCACTCTTTGTGGTAAAAAATCTGCTTGAGAAGTGTTCTTGTTTGTCTGACAAAAACCTTCCACCTGTCCCTCCCAACAACAGTGTGCCTGTAACTGTTTATATTCAGTCTCTTGTGTCAGCAATTTCGTATCAGCTTAAACAGCACTTTCCTCTCCTTCCCCTCGATATTACAGAGAACATCCCCTTTGTCTCACTCCTGTGGGTCTCCAGTACTTACAACAAACATTCAAGTCTGTTTTCTGCCCAGTTTGGGTGAGTAAACCTGAGGCATTGCTGGACTACTGAACAAAAGTGGGTGCCAGCATGTTTTCTTTTCTGTGTTTTGTGGAATATTCAAGGAAATAGTCCTGGCCTCATTTTTCCTACCTGGCCAGTTGTGGAGTGGCTGCTCTGTCTATCCTACAGTGCTACTTGGTGCTCCCAAGATCTGGGTACCTATTTAACACGTCCAAAGGCAGAAATACAGGTGTGCTCTGAAGACTTTTACCGTGGAAATCTGGACAGCCTTCTGGAATACAAGCTCTTGTAGGTTAATTAAAAAACAGCAGCAAAACCCATAACAAAATGTTCACGCTACGTAAAATCTAAAAACCTTCCTAAATACTTAATTTACCTATTATTTTTTTTTTAATTTAGAGGATGAAGAAGAAACTTGCCTGTCTAAGTTAAAAAAAAAAAAAAAGCAACAAACAAACCTTAGGAAAAAAATAAAAGGCAAAAAGTGATAATTTTTCATTTGTGCCTGATGGGGTTGTGTGTGTTTTTTTTTTTTTTTTTTTTAACTGTTTGCAAATCTTCAGTGTAATGGTTTGAAACCCAGTCGTGTCATTTCTTTACGCCCACACACAGAGCTGCAGTAGTGCAGACACTGTAGCAGGCAAACCATATTACCAGCATCGGCCATTAAAACTCTTCCTACACCAGCGTGGGCTGACTTCACCCCCTCCTCTCTTTGCACACACCCCACCACCCACCTTTCAGTTTTCAAACGCTCCAAAAAAAAAAAAAAAAAAAAAAAAAAGAGAAGAGAGAGACACTGAAAAAAGAAAAACAGGATGCTTCTTTTGTTTCAACGCTATTCCAGGGACCTGAACCTCTCCACCTGCCTGTGAATTGGCCACCTAAAGGTTAGCAAGTGTTTCGTTCTCGTTTTATGTGGGCAGATAATTAAATTCGAGATGGTAAGGCAGAAATTTTAAAGTTCTAATTTTTTTAATGTGATGGTTCTTTCACTTAGCAACGAGAAAGATTTTTTCCTAAAACACAAAGCATTTCAGTTCTGGCCCCACTTCAGCTTTTAAGAGGGCTTTAATTGGTATTTTTTCATCATTTAGTCCAACCTCCTAAACTTTAAAAGATGTATTAGGGTTATTATTTTTCTGTTAGAACAACCTGTTGATTGCAGTCTGCTGGCTGGAGGTTGTTAACTCTTTCCTAACGTGGGAAATGCACAGGAGCAAATTTGATGAAAGGATGAAACAATCAAAATCCTTGGAGGTTTTTAAACACTAAAAATCTTACTTTTTTCCTCATTGTGAAGCCACCGACAGTGTTACAAAACCAACAGATGTTTTAGATATGTTTCTTTTTAGAAATAAGTGGTGCAAATGTAAAATAAAGACATATAATAAACTAGAAAGCTTTTCTTATGACTAGAGCTGAGAAAAGTAGTTGGATAAGAAGTAGAATAGGAAATATTCTCTGATATAAATTGCATGAAGAGATCAAAAAAGCCAATGCAATGTTTACTTCCACACTAAAATATATTTTAGGTTACAATGTTCTTACTGATTTAAGCCTTTTGAATGTTTTCATTTATGGACATTCAAGAAAAGGAGGATAAAAAAGTATAGAAAACTGTATAATAATGTTCAAACCAGTTGTTATTTTAGGATGAAGAGAAGTTATTACAGATCCTATTCTTCTTAAAAGGTTTTAATATTGTATTCTGGTACAGTGTTTACAAAAATAATAGTTAAAAAAACCCTGCCAGTTTTGCTGATATTACACAACTGTGGAAGTTTGGTGTCAAAAATATTTGTCCTCAGGTTATGGTACAAGAATTTCAAAGTTCAGGCAGCAGGTTTTATAGTTGCTTTATACTTTTATAACACGGGAGGCAAAACTTCAGAACAATGAACTTCTTACTAACCAGTAAGATTTCCCAAAGTCAGAATTTGAAATGTGACCACTGAAAGACTATAAAGGTTTGAGAAGATGAGGGAATTACACATTTCCAGCCCAATTCTGCAGGGAACTGAGGCTCCCAACTTTGTTCAAAGGTCCCAGCAGGCTGCAGGTGGAACTGGCAGTGCTGTGAGATCAGACACATCCCATAAGAACAAGTGAAAAGGTGAAGTCAGTACTTCTGTTATGAGACATTTCAAGATATGAAGTCAAACTGAGAAAAGAGCAAGGGCAGAAACAGGTTTTAAATAAAACAAGATGAACGGTGATTTCTGGGCTAATCAGGAAAGGTATCGGTTCCATTTGGCTTGTTTGAACTGAGAACTAGAAAGTGCCAGAATTGGGATACACTCACAAACACTCTGTTTCCATCAGAGAAGGGGTGCTTAAAGTACCTGCACAACATTTATTTCAGACCCTGTGGTTCACTATTACGTTATGATACTAATATTTAAGTAGAAGTTTTGTCTAGTCAGTCAAGAGAGTTCACAAACACTGTCACGTTGTGCCAGCCGGCAGTGGGGGGAATGCAAATCCCAGTGTCTGTGTCTTCTGCTGACAGAAAGATACTGTGTGCTGGTCTCAGCATCACTGTCCTCAGAAGAAAAATGAGTAATTAACAATCCTAAAAGATGCTTTAGTTTCAGTTTGAAAAGTTCTTTAAAACACGTAGGATCTTCGAAATCTTATTCTCTCATTAGCACAGGAAGCTGCTTGTTGCTGCTTTCACTTGATCACCCCTCTGACAGAACTCTGTACCTTTGCAGGGATTGGAACACCTGGGACAGTGCCTTTTTCACAGATACCTGGGACCCAGAAATGCATAACAATGGGATGTGGGTTTATCTCCCCAAGTCCTGCTTAGGACATGAAATGAGAGCAAAGTGTAGCCCCACATAGTCCCTCCTGGGCAGTACCTGGCCGTGGCTGATCTTTATACACAGTCAAAATAGATGTTTTGCTGTACACTGAGACAACTGAGAAGTTTCTCTGAGCAGGACAGTGTTTTGAACTTAAATGAGTATAAGTAATCTTGCACAGAGATTCCATCTTAGGAAGTGACACACAAAAATAGATCGATTAAGAATTTAACTTCATTCCAAACATAGTTAATGCAGTGTAATACTGGTCCTCTGTATTATGTGCACAGGTCAAATTCCTTCTAGCCATTAGAGCAACCTGTTCATCCATATAAATGGGAAGAATCACAGGATGCTGTGGAGCCAGCCTGATTCCAGAGTCATTTATTCAAGATTTAGAGATTTTAGATCAAGCTTCAAAAGGTTCTGCTAAGCCCTGAAACCTGTGTGATAGTGGCAAATATCCACACAGGCACTTGCTTCAGTTGTAACTTGCTTTAATTGATTATTGCCTCTTCAAGCATCTCAGGATAAGAAGTTTGCAGCTTTAGCATGCAGAATGTTACTGAGTGGCCTAAATAATGAATTTTGAAAGCTTACACATGTTTTCAATTTGTTCCTAGTTCCAGCATACTTCTGGAATAATTAGTACTGTTTAAAACAAGTCTCCCTTTTAAGTAAATTCATCTTAACTTAATAATAGTCAGTCTCAAAGTGGATTAAATTATAATGGGCTGCAGATATGTGATCGAACTGAAGAGAAACTAATTTTGACTGGTTATGTAAAATGCCCAGAATCATCTGTTTGTCTGATTTGATTCATGCCAGTGTTCTATTATAAGATGTGCATCTTTTTCCCCGTTGGTTTGTTGACTGTAGCATGCAGTAATCCTCCAGAAGATCTCACTCAGAGGTGAGAACACATTCCTTTAGGAAAGTATCTCCCAGCAGAGCTGAAACTAGTTGCTGCATGTAGTTCTCTCCATCTGGACAGACAGTCTGTAGAGCAGAAGCATGAGTCATTGTAAAACAGTTCAGAATGTCAAGTATTTTCTAGATTCACTGATTTTAAGCATTTGCAGTGCCATTACCAATTACTGGGAGCATTTCAGGCTATGGTAGAAACAAGAAGGATTTTGAGCAACAATACCAGGCCTTGTTAAGAGCTTTTCTGCCCCCTGAATAACTAGATGATAGGCAAGAAAGATAGGAAGAACAAGACAGAAATATTTCTCCACCTCCAAAACTAGAGGCCTACTAAATCAGGGCTCCAGAAACAAATGGAAAGCAATCCAAACAACAGGAAAAACTCTCCAGGATCAATAAAGCTGTGTGGAATGAAAATCCACTGGGGCCTCCAGCATTAGTCTCTCACCAGAATTAATAAAAGAAAGAGCTTGCACTGAAGTGGATACTGGACAATCAGAACTTTACAGTTTCATCACTATCCAGCTTACAAGGGACAGGCTGCAGTGTCTGAACTGGGCAGATGCTCATTGCAGGAAGATTAAAAGCTGCGTCTTCCAAAATATGATGTTCTTAAGGAAATTTTACAGGCTGGATATACCAATTTGGTAACATTATTGAGAATTTATATTCCACTTTGGGATTCACTCAGTCTCACAGCAGTGGAGGGCGCAGCCATCCCAGTCCATAATTTAAATGAGTGTTTGGATGAAGAAGAGCTGCCCCTTCCCAGGACCCCTCAGTGCTGCTGAACTGTGTTACCTGAGGACTCTTCATGAACTCAACCCACAAACAAAATCTAATCTTTTAAAATGATCTTTTCACTGCTGTTGACTGTCCCCTATCCTGTTTTCCCTGCAGTTTCCACAAATTTAGGGAGGTTTGTTGAGCATGAGCTAAACACTTCTAACATTCCTGAGGCACTTTCCCACCTCCTTACAAGCAAATCACCTTTAGGGGTATAAAGAAAAAAGCCTACCATTGTGTCAGTGTATTTCATGGAATGGTACAACTGAATGCAGTGCACAAAATCCCCATTTTGTGAAGATTCTGTGTAGAGGTTCCTACATAGAGAGTGATAAAGGATATGGAGAGATTGAAATGTCACTTCATTTTCTCCTGTTTCAGCTCTTCCTGTTTTCTGAAGGTTGTCACTGTGACACCAGTGTAGAAAAAAAAAAGAAAACCACCCAACTTCCTACTTCTAATCTGTTTCAAGTCTTTGTCCTCGTTTCTCTCTGCTTGCATCAAGTATTGACAGAAATGAGGCTTTTTTGCTGACATGCCTGGCTCAGTCAAAGGTACGTGAGCTAAAATTATTTCCAGACTAAAGAGGATTCCACTTCTGTTTGCTCTCTGGTTTATTTAAGGTAAGGATCACCTAAAGCTTTTTAGAAAGGCAAAACCTTGTAGTATAACTGAGTATATTGTGTATGTTCAGAATGTTGAAAACCTGCTTCTGTGGGGTTACAAAAATAACCTCTGTCATGTCTCCAGGTTATACCTGTGGACCAAGGTGGGGACTGAGCAACTGAGCTTTGCATCTGCTTAGGGACTGATGCTCTTCTCAATGTTGTGTCAAAAAAAATTATATGGAAGTGCTGGAAATAAGTAGTTACATGTTTATTTATTGATTTAATTAATAATGAAGGGCAGCTGACAGAGCACTTACATGTGACAAAAATCTTTCACTTGTGTAGTCCAAGATTATTATAACAGTGCTGACAAAATTAAACAAGTTTTATAAAATGTATTTGGAACTCAAGAAAGATTCTATAAAAAAGGAACACACTGGATTTAAAATGAGTTTTTTATACCACCCTTTCCTATTAAAATACTTTATACTTATAAAGTGAGTAAGACATTTTCTGATACAATGATTTTTTATCTGAAACTCTTCCACTTCTTGACTTTTCAGTGTTCCACAGGACTATCTATGCTGTGTACCTGAAGCTAGAATTCAAACGAGGAACAAAATAATTGTATTTAAATGGAATTTTAGTGACCAGTTTTGATAGCTTAGGAAATCAATTTAGATAATTTTGGATTGGCCAAATCCTGCATTTAGTTCTGTTTATTTTTCCTTATCTAGTTAAGATCAAGTTCTTATGCTGGTAGTTCAATGCCACAAGCTGCAAACAGCTGGGAACACGAGGTGGATGCTCAGTAACAGAGCTCAGGGGATAATCAACAAAGGAAGTTTTTCTACTTTAGGCAAGGACTACCCAGCATCAGCCTTGGGGCAGAATTAGTTTGAGATGAGCTATTTTTGTCAATGTACAGAGAAATACAGTGGCTTTTTTTTGGTATATAAACAACAGATGTGAAAAGTCTGATCGTATTTGCCCCAGTAGAATACAAGCCAGGGCAGTTTCACTTAGGAAGAAAGTCTGTTTGTTTGCTGTGAAAAGCAGGAAACTACCACAGCTGGTAGAAATGTGTTATTACATTCTTAACAGTAATGACCTTGTGTGTCACCATTACTTTACTTGTTTAGCATTGTTTAAAACTTTCCTTTAAATTTTCTGCCACCACTTAGGTATTTTCTTTGTGGACCATTGCAGAGCACTGAAATGATTCTCAGAATTACACTGAATTTTGGGCCCCAGAAACTTAATAAGTGAAATTACAGAGAGTCTCTGGTATTTGGGAACCACAGGATTCATATGAAAAACATCTGGCCATGGTGAATCCTGCTGACTCAGGCTGGCCTTGAAGGGCCCATCAGCTCTGTGTGCCCATGGGGATATTCAAGGAGAGAAGTAGTTTGTGGCACTGGAGCTGACTGGGAGGAAATGTAAAATATGTGGAAATGTATTTCCACACTTCTCTCCAGGGGAAGGAGGGGAGCACAACCACTGTGACTTGTTTCATCTGGTGTGGTACTTGGATGTTCTGGCTGCAGGGTATTTAGGCTTCACTTCTTGGAGTCTGGACTCTGCAGTGTAATTTTTTCCCTCAACTTCTTTTTCCCCCACATCTTTGGAAAAACTACTGCATGCTTAGTTTGTGAGTATCACGGGCTCATGTCTTATCATTTGCTCCTGTTTTCATTGTATGCTGTGTTAAAATTTAAAATTGCCTGTATAACTTAAGAACAATCTTAAATGGACTTGAAATGTTGATAACATCACTTTGCAAATCAGAGAAATCCACTTTTTTCCTGTAGAGTTCACCACACTACACAATATGGATAATAACTTAATTTCTTTAACAAGCCATATTCTTTTAACATTCTTCCATCAATATAATCATTACCTATAGCAAAAAGCCACTTAAGTGATTATTCCATGTAGAAATCTCTGAAAGTGGACAAGAAAAGTCCCTGTGTGATAAGTGAACTTGGTTTATAACATTCATGGGAAAGGAGAAAGGGAAAAATCTAACAATGCTGTGCACACATCAGTTCATTTTACAGGTTGCTTTCTGGGATGGAACCAGTACAAATTTCAAACAGTGTTTTTAAGTAATCCTTTTACTGTTTCTCAGCAATGATTACCTATTAAAATGATCCTAGGAAGTTACAGAAACGCCACTACAGCTTGTGCAGTAAAGCAACAAATTGCAGATTTCAAATTTAGCCACCAATTATGTTATTCCAAATGGGTTTTTTTTATGACTATTTGCACAAGAACAGCCCATTATTCATAGCAGTAAACTGATACAGAGCTGTGAGTAAAGCTGAGTAAGAAATGAACATTCACAGATCACCTGATTTTCACCCTGACTGTAATTACAAGGGGTTATGCTCATACCCCTATTAGCTCCTCCAAAGATAATTTTCAACTTGATTATTTTGATAGTTTACTCCTTTGTTGCTAATGAAAGAAAAAAGACAATACAAATTTTTGTTGAAATAAGAACTAGTCTGGACCAGCACCAACCCTGCACATATTTGGACAGATTTCATAAGAATAGGCTCACTTTTTTCAAAAACTGTGTCTAGAAGATGTTTTCATCTGGCATTAAAAGCATCTAAAAATAAGCAGCATATCATAATATCTCCATTTATTAGATAAAATGAATTAGGGCTACACAAAAGCCAGCTTTAATTTATCCCACTATTTTCCTATGATACCATCTTTTCTACTTTGCACATATTTATGTAAATCTCACTTGTAAAACAGGACATCAGTTTACTTTTGTTCACATATTTCCATTTTACACCATTTGCTGGAATATGTTTGGCTTTAGCCCCCTTAAATTTGGGTAAACAAAGATTAATATGAAGCCATGTTTACTGTCCTGTGTTTGGAACAGTTGCCCAAAGAACCTGTGCAGTTTTTATCCTCAGAGGATCTCAAAACCAGACAGGGTAACACCCTGACAACCTCATCTGACCTCAGTGCTGACTCTGCTCTGAGCAGGTCTTTGGACTAGAGACCTCCTGAGGTCCCCTCTAACCTCCATTGTCCTGTGTTTCTATATTAACAATTATTAATGTTAATTAAATATAAAACCATGATACACATATATAATGAGAATATGGTTCCAGAAAATTAAAACTGTATTATTTCTGGTGTGCTGAGAGCCTCCATTTGCAAATCTGAAACTCAGGTTTATTTCTAATGCTTTGGGTATCTATCACAGATCGTAAGAGTGGTTTTAAATGCAGTGTTAAATGTTCTTTACACTTTAATTCCTAGATAAGAAATGAAAAATGAATCAATTTAATTGGAAAATGAAGTAATTGTTGTCTGTATAATGCTTGTGTGTAAGATTTGTGATATTCTTAACCGCTGACTTTCCTAGTCCAGCAGTTGAATGTTTGTATTTTATTTGCTGCCTGAAGATTCCTACTTGCTCTGTTTCCCCTCCTCGCAGGTACCTGAGCACGTGGCAGAGAGCCCTTGGCATGGAGGCACAGAAGGCACAGAAGGCACCTGGTTTCACAGCTGCACCCCCAGATCGCCCCGTTCCAGCCTCCTCTCTGCAGCCCTCGCAGGGCTCCTCAGATCCCGGCCAGGGCACTGGGCTTCCCCGGGAACCGGCGCTGTCCCAGCCCGTGTACCTCAAAGCCCTCACCATCCCGCTGTACCAGCCTGTCCAGGCAGGATGCTTCCAGCCACACGGGCAGTTAGTGACCGCCAGGAGCTGTGTCCATCTCGACAGCACCAACATTCCCCTCATCCTCAACCCACTCGTCCCTCCGGAAAGCCCAGATCGGCCTCAGTCAGTTTTTCAGAAACAACTTGGGCAAAGTCTAACATTGAGCATAGTCAGCACTTTACCAGTTTTATCATCACCGAGTTCTTGTGTAAATGCATCTACTGGAAGCCCAGGAAAATCCAAAAAAGCTGGGAAATATATCTGCAAACACTGTGGACGAGATTGTCTGAAGCCAAGTGTCCTTGAGAAGCACATTCGCTCCCACACAGGAGAGAGGCCCTTTCCGTGCACCACCTGTGGCATTGCATTTAAAACTCAGAGCAACTTGTATAAACACAGGAGAACTCAAACACACGTCAACAACACCAGACTGCCCTCAGACTCTGACACCAGTGGGGCATCAGAGCAAAACGGGAGATCAGCAGAGAGCACAACCTCAGCCCAAGGCAGCGAACCACTGAGCAGCACCGGTGAGGACAAGGGGATACAGATGAAACAACCAAGTTCAGAGACCAGTGCTGGACCAGACACTAAAAAACTTCACGAGCTTTCACTGCCAGCAACAAGCACTTCACCAGTTTTTTCAGAAAATCAAGAAAGAACGAATCAATCCTTCAGTTCAAAGGCTAATCAAGGGGTTCCTGAAAGAGAGCCTCGCAGTTTATCATCTCCAGGAGCTTTGCCAAATGGTCCGTGTCAGAGGAAGAAGATGCAGGAACAAAGAACTCCAACTGCCAACAAGCATATTCAGCTGCAAAGGCAGCAAGCAACCTCTTCGGAGAAGCAGTGGGATTACAAGCCATTGGACTGCAAGCTGAAGAAGTGTGAGAGCACTGACTCGGGGTATCTGTCCCGCTCTGACAGCACAGAACAACAGATGGCATCACCCAGCCCCTTGCACAGCCTCTGTGAGCACAGCACGGAGCTGGAAAGCGAAACTGCCTTCAGCAGCCCCAGGTGTGCCTCCGGAAGCAGTGCAAAGCCAGAGGCAGCCGAGAAAGCTGCAGTCTCCATGCTAGAGAAAAAGAGGCTGGAAGAACACATTTCAAAACTTATTTCTCATAACAAAAGTGTGGTGGATGATACCCAGTTAGACAATGTCAGGCCCAGGAAAACTGTCCTTTCCAAACAGGGAAGCATTGACCTGCCAATGCCTTACACATACAAAGACTCTTTCCATTTTGATATCAGAACTTGTGATGTAAATAGGAAAAAGAATCTTGCCCTTTGTTCAGCAAAGTCTACCTTTGCACCCCTGGAGAAATGCAAGCCAATGTTTTTCCATTCAGTTCCCACCCAGTTCTCCACGACCATTGACACTGTGCCTGTTACTCGGAGCAACTCCTTGCCGTTCGTGGAGGGAGCAAGGATGGCACAGGACAAACCAGGTTGCTCAAAACCACTTTCTCTTACTAAGCAGTCTGTAAACACAGGCACTGCTGGTTTGCTGCCTAGCAACAATCTTGCTGCAAATTCAGTGGATTTCCCTAATAGCCATCCCCGAGCTCTAGTCAGACAAACAGCCGTGGATGATTTGCCGCTAAGTAATGTGGTTGATCATCCTCCTCCTTCAGAGGAGTTGCAAGGCAGTAAAAAGCTTGGGGCTGGAGAAGTAATCAGTGCTAAAAATAAGAAACACAATCAAAGGAAGTTAAAGATGTTCTCTCAAGAAAAATGGCAAATGTATGGAGATGAAACATTTAAGAAAATCTACCAAAAAATGAAAAGCAGTCAAAACGCCAAGAAAATGAAACAAAGGGGGGATAAGATTACAGGTATTACAAGCTTCACTCCTGACTCAAAGGAATCAGCCAGCAGCACTGAAATTATTGAGGAAAGAGATGGCAGGAGCTCTGTAAGTGACAGTCATTCCTCCCTTGTGACAGCAGCTTCAAACACGGGTAAATCAGGAACCTGTACTGATGGTAATCATGTTCTGCAGAATGTGTCCTCTGAGGAAACTGCAGACAGTGTGTCCTACCTAATGGAGACATCGCATTCCACAAATGCCTGTGCATGGACTGTAAGGAGCAAAACTTCCCAAGACCCCAGTGGCAGGGACAGAGAGAAGTGCACAGCTCTCAGCAGCACAGGGCGAGCTCCAAGCAGTTGTGAGCTCAGGTTTCAAAATCTTGAGTGGCAGCCCAGCTGTCACAGAAGAAATGATGACTCCTTGCCAGTACAGAGTAGCAAGTGGGAAAACCCAAGCCCTGGGAAAGAATCCAGTGCATTTGAATTAGATTCTAAAAGCACCCCAGACAATTATGGAGGCCATCGCAGGACTAAGGAGACTGGCCAACAAGGCCTGTGGGTCCATTGCAACAGCAGAGAGACTGCAGGGAAATCCCAGAATTTACCATCAGAAAGAAAAAAGCTGAAATTTGAAGTGGAGAAGACAACACAAAATATGATTTCAATGTCCTGCCCTAGTCCTGGTAGCGAAAGTAGTGCAGTAAGTGAAGCAGAGAGAGCCCATTGCTCTGGCACTCCCTGTCTTTCCACAGCTCCAGTGACATTCTCCAGTAAAGCACAAGAGCAAAAATTGGGCACAGGAATTAATGAATCCACTGGAGGTACTGAGAATGTGGAATATAGGAAAACAATCAAACTCCCCACAAAAGCCCTCAATTACAGTGATGTTGACCTCCTTTCAAATTCAACTGGTATCTCAAAAGCTTCACTGGTGGGATTTTTAGGGCCTGAATTAAGGGGAAGTGATTGCAACTCTTTTGCCTTGCACAATGCAACACATAAAGACGACAAAACATGTCTTGTGAAAATAGAAGCAAAAGTACCACTTTTCAATGACAATGTTGTGGATGTATCTTCTAAAATTCATCATCTGCAATCTGGTCATTCAACTCCAGCCCCACAACAAAATGCCTTTTCTCCAAAATATATCCTTAAATTGCCACAGGCCAAGAGAGCCTCAAATTTGTCACTTTTGCCTAGATCTGAACAGGTTACACCTTGCACATCTGAGACAAACACCCTAACCACCCCTTCCTGCTCTTCCAGCAGTGGATCCCTCCATTCTCATCCCAGTGATGTGGTTTGGTCCCCTTTACAATTTGAAGTGAGACAGAAGGCTGGCACAGGAGAGCTTCGATGGAACATACACACAAACTGGAAAACTCCAGGATTTTGTTCACCAGTCACCTCAGAAACAACAAATATCTTAACCACAGTAGATAACACCTTTTATAACCCAAACTTCAGGCAGCAGGATATGGCGAGAGATGATTGGAAAAACAAGCAGAAGAAAAAAAAATTGAATTATCAAAGGCAAACAGAAGAGAAGTGGATGAGCATAACTACTTGCTCTACACAGACTCCAAAGAAGAAAATATGCTTTACTTCTGTGTATACAAGTGGCTTTTTCATATCAGCTGACATCAAAGATGAGAGAAAGGTTTTACAGCATCTTTGCTCAGGAAGTGACTCTTTGATAAAGACATCAGCTTCTAGCAAGGGAGCAGAGCCAACAGTCGTGGGATGGGACAGAGGGAGAAGTCTGTGCACCCTCAAGGATGCTTCACCAACAGTGCAGGACACGCTGCAGCATCCTCAGAGCTCGACAGACAGCCCCACTTATCTTTGCCATTCTTTTGGCACTTTTTATTGCCACACTCTCACCGCTCACTGTAAAGAATTCCCAGTGCTCCCCCACAATAACAGGACCTGCTCCTCTGGCAGTTTAACAGTGTCAGGCACAAAGGGCACCTTCCCCTCCCTCAGTGCTGAGCCCCGACTAACCTGGTGCTGCTTAAGCAGGAGCCTCCCCCTGCCCACGGAGCAGAAGGGGAATGCAGACTCTGCCTACTCCTCCCTGCACTCCTGTGACAGGGGATCCAGCAGGGAATGCAGCCTGTCCAAATACGACATCTCTATCTTCAAAATGAAAAATATTAACAAGACTGTGGCATATGGCTTAACAAACACAAGTTTAAAAACGCTGGTTTCATCTTTTTCTAAAGGACAACAGATGCAGGAGGTAATATTAATAATCCTATTTGCCTTCTCAAGAGGGTGTTATTGGCTGACAGCCCATCCTCACCCTCTTATTAGAAAAATGAAATAATTATCAGAAGTGTATTTATGGTCATTTACAGGATTTTGTTGATACAGAATTTACAATTTACATTTTTATAAGATAAATCTTATATTCATTTGATGCATGAGAAAGGTATACTTTTGTGTGAATATTTAAGTTTCTTTCACTTGACCATTTTGGTAAGAATGCTGGCTAGTGAGAAGAATGAACTGTTATTTTTCCTTTTGGGTATATTTTATATAATTATCAGAAAAAAATGGGAAAAATTCAGAGTTGTGCTACTAAACTACTATGTTGTTCACTGCTATTTAAAAAGAGCACAGATTTCCAATCTCTTGGTCAATGTAACTCACAGTTTTCATTTGCTTAATTTTTTCCCAATATTCTCAACAGTTAAGCTCAGTAGCTCCTGGTGGTGCTTTCAAAAATATTTCAGAACAAAAGAAGAAAACTGTAGTTTGCAGAAAGGAAAAACCCTCAACAAATAAACTCAAGAGGAGCCACAAACAGAAAAAGATTAAAGTCACCCCCAAATGGTAAGAAATATGGTTTGCAGCTTCGCTAGATATAGACATGATTTTGCTGAAATGGGTGTAAAAAGTCCACAGAAAATAAAAAGGCATCCCCAAAATTCAACCACGTTAAAATTGGGGGGAAAAAAATAAATCTCTCAAAAAGAGCTATTCTCACACCGCAGCAGTTCCCCAAAGGTAAACCATAAAAATACCAATATGTTGTTTATTACCAGGAACAGACTTTTCTAAGTCAAACAGACATATCCCAAAGAAAGAGGATGATTGGTCAGTGGAGTCTCACTATGCTTTAGAAATTATTCTTATCTGTCAAACTTGCCAGCATTTACTTTTGCTCGAAGGGAACCAAAATCCTTTCGTTTTTAATCCGGTTACAGCTCAGAGCAGAGCACAAAGTGCTCCTGAACTGCTATTCACAGGAGAATGCAGAAGAATAAATATCAAGTTTAACACAAACTAACAAAACCATCTGTAGTTCAAAGGATCATTTGGTTTAAATGAAAAGCAGGAAGAATTTGAGCATAAAACTGTCAAAGGCACATTGTCTCAATCAGCAAAGCTCCCCTGTATCTAATGGGAGCTCAGGCCAGTGGATTTAGCCTCTAATCTTTCAGGAGCGTGGGGCAGCAGAATGTCTGATGAATTGCTTCAATAAGAAACACATATTGTGTGCATACATCCCTCTGATTCCATTTCACGACCAAAATCAGACAGAGTGACTCCCTTGAGGACAAATCAGTGTCAGTAACTTAATCACCGTGTCTAGTTCAGCAAGCAGCACTGAGGAGCATGAGAACAAAAATAGAAGACTCAGGGCTATGTCATGCAGCCTAGTCATACTCCTCTAGGACTTTTTTCTGATTTGTTTTTTGGGTGGTGTTTGGTATTTTTTTTTCTTTTTTCCTGCTGACCTCAGAATTTATTTATTTGGCTCTATCAAATAATTACAGGGATTCAGGTAAGTACAGCATCCTGAAAGCTCAGATCATGCATACTAGTAGCTAACTGGCCCAATTGGTAACCAAGAAATTCAGTGTAATTTTCTAATACACCAAATACCAGAATTACCACGTCCTTTTAGGTTTACATCTTGCTCTGTGTGTGGTGACATTCTACTGATTTAGTCACTCAGAGTTACTGAAAGATCTATCCAGAGTAGAAAACAAGGCAGAGCTGGAATATTCAGTGTGAGTTTTCTAAATAACTGAAACACTTATGCTGTTCTTTAGTGATGATGAATAGGTGGCACATAAGAAGTGAAAAGTAAAAAAGCCAACAACCACACAGCGTCAGGTGACTCCCGTATGATTCGAGCCTTTATGAAGTATATTGTTTTAAAATTCCAGATACAGGAAAAAGGATCTGTTATTTCTTAATCCTTTTCTCTTAGAAAACCAACAGAGGGGGAAAAAAAAAGTAATAAAATAATTGTGGGTCTCTTCCCTAAAATCCTGATTATTTTTTTTTTGAGTTGGCATAAACATCTCTTTCACAGTGGTAAACTGCTGTTAGACTTTAGTGTCTGTGACGAGGTGGTGTTATTACTCTGGCAAGTTTTACATCTCCCATATTTGTTTACCCTTTCAATGCCTCTGGCACTGCAGGTACAGAGGGAGGCATATCCATGGATATTCCCAGTTGAAAGTGAACCGGCTGAGCAAGAGGCCCTGTTTTCCCAACAGAGCACTGGATGCTTTGAGAAAGGGCTGTTCATCACAGCCCCCCAAATTCAATAAGCATAAGAAGTGCCATTCTCCTCAGCTGAAGGTGCAAGGTAAGTATCTTGAATATTTTTTTAAAAAAACTGATGTTACTTCAGTGCTACGATGAGAAATGTAGTAAGTTCTAGCATGTGGGGCAATAAAAATCAAAGTAAAAGTTTCTTCAACCTCTTTTCAATAGAGAGTTACCTACACCAGCAAAATTCCACCTCAGATAAACCACTTTGCAGAAGGAAAAAAGAAGGAAAGAATAACTCAGGAATATCTTCCCATACTGAAAACCTAAACCATGTTAAACAAAGAGACAAAACGGATAAAAAAGTATGTATTGTACCTTAATTCCTGTATTAATATCTACTAAAATAAAAAAAAATCGGTAATTAAAACGTGAATTATATTCAGCTGGTTTAAAGTTCAAGTTGAGACTACTTTGTAGCACAGGTTTTGTTTAAAATGTTTAAAAATATGTTAAAGGTATTACTGGGGGTTAAAATACAATGAAAACTTACTAATGTTAGCTTTTTAAAAAGAACAACTAAACTTGCATCAATTGCTCTGGATTGAAAATTTTAAACCTCAATTTTTTCCCCCCTCCTAATTTCTACAGGACATTTCTGGGCAAATCAGGGAACACACGGGAACAAACGTCTGTGTCCAGAACATCACGGCTCCCCTGGGAATAGCTGTGACAGCTCATTCCTTTCCCTCCCCAGCTCCCACATCCATGCAGCAGGTCAGCAGGGATGTGGCCATTTGCTGCTGGGTGACACAGCCCCTCGTGCTCCAGCCATCCGGGCCAGGGCATTCCCGGCCAAGCCTCCGGAGTGACTCAACGGCAGCTTCCTTTGGGTCTCGCCCTTCTGATTTTACAAACACAGGCACAGGTGACCAACCCAGCAGCACAGACCCAGAGGCTCCTGGTCCTCTTTCCTTACATCTGGAGACAAGCCAGGAAAACACACTGAGTGCAGAGTCAGAGAAGCAAATATCTGGTACATTAGACCCGGTGATCCGGGCCTCGGGAAGGGAGAAAACTCCAGCTGAAGAAGACACAAATTCACCTCCCAAAGAACACCCAACTCCCAGTTCCCAGCCTGGATGTTCACATTTATTTGGATCAAAAGCAGAGTCTCTTCCTGAATCAGTCACAAGGGCTCAGTTACCCAGCAGAGAATACACAGAGAGGGCAAACGTGTCTCAAAATCTCCTGGACCTCCACGGAAGCAGAGACAGGAACGGATCCCACCTGCAGCCCAATCCCTATGGAAGGCCACATGGAACAGCTACTACTACCTTTAAAAAGCCCCCAATTTCTCTCAGATCCCCTGAGTTCAAGAGTTACTCTGCAGCACTTTCCAAGACATACAAAAAGAGAGGTTTAGAGATGATGAGGAAGCAAACGCGAGTGGAGTACGATGACACGAGCAGTGATGATGAGGACAGGCTGGTTATAGAGATATAGCAGACAGGCTGCTCACACAGGGACAGGAGGAAATGCCAGGGATGTCTGATCCATATTTCTGAAACACCTAAACATCAGCAAAGCCATTCCTCTGTGCAAGAGGCAGAATTCTCTTTGGAAAAGCCCTTTCTTTCAAGGACTAGAACTTTTTTTAAAGAAGCTTATTTGAGGCATCACACATTTAAATGCAAGAGGTAAACCTGTGTTTCTGACGGGTTTCCAGCATTGTTATGTTCTTGTCACCCTCACAGATTTCCCACAAGTGCTGGCTGCCAGTGGGTGTGTTACTCAAAGCCTGCAGTGTATTTGGTTACTTTTAACAATACAACAGCAGCAGCTTCCTCCGTGTACGAGCTGGGATTTCCTGGAAGGCTATAGATGTGTCCTCTTCCATACACTCCTCTTTTCTTGTAGTCACTGCCATCTGCACTGGGAGTGACACACTGGCATTAAGGGGAAGATCTGCTCCCTAAGTATCTGTGATATTGGAAGAGTGTGGAAAAATGCTGACCTTTTTCCATGTTGCACAAATGTCAATGCTTCTGTGTGAGAAATGACACAAGCATGCTTTGCTTTGTGTTTCGTGCCTTTTATGCCAAGATCTACTCAAATATTCTTGATTTCTAGGTGGAGAATATGGGTGTTAGCTATTGATATTTCCTTGTGGTAAAATTTCTGACAAGGATTTTCTCATTGTATTTGTCACATTGTGCTCCAAACGATGTCATCTGGAATGTTTTGTTTTTATTGTAACTTTAACTGCTCTTTTATTGAGGGTAAAGAAGCTATATGGCATAGCTGGTTTTCTTTTTTTAACAAAAAGTTTTGTGCTACAAACCCTAAAATTTACTGGTTTCCATGTGAATAAATAATTAGATATTTCAACTTGACCAGGTGTATTCACTTGCTTCATTAAGCCGATAAACACTAAAACCATTCCACTTCTACATTACAGCCAAATTCTACACTTAAACTTCTACTGTTCCTGTATTGTGACACACACACAGGGTTTAATGCATTAACCTACATAAGATATTTGGAGTTGCTTTTACTTTAGTCATGCACAGGTAAAAGCTTATACAAATCATCATCACAAAGAAATCTAGAATGTATTGGCTGAGAAAAATGAATGTATATGTGCAAAAAGATGCCAAAACATTCAACTGCTTCAGATATATTCCACCTTCATCTTCAAACTCCTTGTGTATCATTGTTAATAGTACTATGGATGGCAAGAAATCTTTGGTTTTCACCAGCAGCCTCCACAGCAACTATATTCACCTCTTGCTTGTGCAAGAGCTAATTATTATATGGACATATAATGAATCTGTTGTATAAAGTTTTTTTTGCATAATATTTGTGGCTAAATACTGTGTTTAAAAGTGGAATTTCTAGAGCAGTAATTTAGAAATATAGCAATTAGAAATTTAGACTCACAAATGCTGTGCAAAGAAACATTTACACTGCATATATTTTACAGCATGAAATATAGAAATTTCTTTGTCATACTGAAGCTGTAGCTGGAAGAAAAACGGGACAAGTCAGCTGAGAAAGCAAATTTTAAACTACATTTCCTGACATAAGTAATCCTTGAAATTTTAGCTCACTATACTGTATGAAAATTTGACCTTACATTAGTTTTTTAGAAGAACCAGTAGATCTATGGGGGCATTTTAACAGGATTACTGAAGAAGGCAGTGACTGCAGCACAAAGACTCTGAGCCACAACAACCCCTGGAGGAGTCAGGTCTGAGTCATGTGCACTGTGAGAAACGGTCTTGGTTTAAGTTAGGGAATTCAGGGAGTTTGCACATCCAAATCCAACTGACCACAGCGTATTCCAGCTTTCCAGAAGGCTCTGTATTCCCAGAACACGCCAGGACAAACAGGCAAACTGTTCCCTACCTTCTACACAGCAGAAGTCTCAGCCACGCAGTGAATTCACTCGCAAGTAGCTGAACATCAAAACCACATGAGGGCACCAGGCACAGAGGGAAAAAGCTGTGCTGCTTTATCCAGCAGCAGTTCTGAAGGATCCTTGCTTTGCTATAAGCAAATCTGAAATTCCTTTGCACATGAATGCATCTCATCTTTTTCCTCCTTCTAGCGAAGGAAGAAAATTATTAAGGAGTGTTGATCACAGGCTGCAAATAAGTGGATGTTTCAAATTTTGCCATTTGATTTGTGAACCCGTTAATTCTTATTGTTTCAGACTTTTATATTAGATCTTATTAATTACTGATACTTCACTGATCTGCCTGGCAAACCCCAACTCAGGGGTGCAAACCAACCAGAGGAAGCCCAGAGATCATCAACAAACATGAAGATATACCTTGAATACAAGTCTGTCTTGGAGCCACTGGAATTTGCTCCTTAGGGGAAACTTCCAGCAGCTTCTCACAGAAGCCACCCCTGCAGCCTCACCCCATTACCAAAACCTTACCATGCAAACCCAATACAGTATCATTTCATTTTGGGATGGAACAGACTTTCTTTCCAGCCCCATTTTTTATTCATGAAATCTTGTTTGTCCACAGCTTCCCCAAAACACAATGCCTAAAATATTTAGTGCTTCTGTAGAAGCACTCCTGACACACACAGGGGGTGATACTAAACACAGAGATATCTGGGTTTGTGTGCTGCCTAGGTTTTATTTGCACAACCAAATTTGTTCCCATTCACCAGTGTTTATATTATAATAATTTTCATGTAATTAAGTAGCTTTGTTAAACCATTAATTTTACCTCAAGGATTTGTGTGGAATTATGGCCACAGATTAAGACTTCTGGCCTGTATTTTTCATTTACCATCAGCATTCCATGAGAGTCACATGGATGAAAAGGTCAATAGTATTTTTTTTTTTTTTGACTTTACAATACTCTGAGCTTTTAACAGCTCATTTAGTGTGGCCTGGTGGAACTGGATGAGTGTCACGTAGAAGTACATAACTGTGTCTTCCAGGGAGCTGTAATGTTACCACAGTTTGGTTATAAGCCATCCTCTTAAATACTTAAATATAAAAAAGTGGTTTTCTTTCTCACAGTCAAAGTACCTACTGGCTACTCACGACAATTGCCTAAATATGTCCTGTATTTATGTCATGCTTGAGTTTAGAGGAGCTACAAGAGCCAGTTAAACAAGAGATGAACTCACTTGACAAATTTGTGAGTGCTTTCCAAAGTAGTCAAAACGGACTCTTGTGCCATGGGCATATAAACTGTTTTAGCTATAAAACCCCCATTATATAAGTCTCATTATCAGTCCCTAAATTATTGTTAGGGTTTAAAAACTAAAACAAACCAAGGTGATTCTAATACAGTCAATTAATTAATCCACAATCCATTTCTTTAAGCATCACAAGTTGTGTGCACGTGCATTTGTAGCATGTTTTTGCTTCTCTGGATGACAAAACAAGCACTGCTGGTAAAACACTGTGTGTAACATCGGGAGCATGTTACTAATCCAGTAAGGATTGGAAGTGTTTCAGAGTGAGCTAGTTCAGATATATTAAACTGATTCTTTTCAGACTCCTGTGCCATTAACCAAAGGAGCAATTGGATGGGAGCCGTGGGAGCTGTTTCATAACCTACTGTGGGCTTGTTTTCAGCTGCCTTTGACGGCCCCTCGGGTCCAGCATTGCTGCTGCTGAGCTCAGTCCTGGACCAGCACAGGCTGTTAAACCTTGACAGAGTCAGGCTTCAATTACACTGAGTTACACTTGCCCTCTCCAAAGCAAAGCCTCTTACACATTGCAGAGGTATTCACAGGGCAAAATTTAGGTCACATCAACAGCCCTCCTCACTCTTTTGACACTGATAGGACCATAATCAGGGTTGATATCTAAAAATGTTTTTATAATTTATCATTCTGTATTATACAGATCATATTCAGATTTTTCTTGAAAACATCCTTCTCATTTCATTGCACATGCCCAAATAAAACATTTTGCCTCAAACACACAGCTGGGAGTATGGCAAGATCATTCAGATGAGCTGCTGTTGTCCTTTCTCCTCTACAGAAAGAAGCCGTTACAGAAATTTTCCCCTCTCCAGCAAATGGTTAATGCACACAAAAAAAAAAAGAACAAAATTGATTTCCGTAACATGCTTTGGCAGCAACTGAGGTGAGCAACTAAATGGGGGAAAGGGAGCCAGGGTTGTTCCCACCTGTGTTAGGAAACCACAGTCTGAGAAGAGGAATACTTTGCTGGGAAGCTGAGCCAGGACTATAATAGTTACCTCAAATCTCCCAACTTGTATGTGCAAATGCAATTACGGGATTGGCACAACCAGCACTTCAGAGACCTCTGTGCACATACACGTTTCTGTGTGTTGGCTGCAAGGAGGAACAGGGAAAATTACACTCCTTAAAAAGTAATTTGACCATTAGCCCCTACCATGCCTGTTAATGTTCCCATTGCTCACAAGGAATCATTTGCATTGAGCTCCTCAAATGGAAGGCACAAAACACCATCACAGCCTCTGCAGCCCACGAGTGGTTTGTATTCCAGTTCATCCCTCTTATGAAGAAGTTTTGTATAACTTTGTTGATTCTAGTTATGGGTTATGTTAGCTCCAAATGGAGCAAATATTTAAAAGGGAAATGATACAAAGGTCTCAGACCTCAAATCACTACTTGTCCAGAAGCAAGAAAGTAAATATAGCAAAGTAAAGCATAAAAAACTGCCTCATCCTGCACAATATTATAAGGCTTAAGGGATTATATAAAAAGGATTTACCAACTTTGATTTAAAAATAAGAACAAAAGCAAAATGGTCATTATTACATGTTTGATACGAAAACCACCAAACCTTTTTTTATTTGCACCAGATGTGGATAGGCAGATGTGAACTGTTGGATAATATTCAGAGAAGTGGAATTAGGGAAATATCCATAATTAATAACATGCCTGTGGAAACATGTTCTGTGCTTCAAAAAGAATTCAGGTGGTATTAGAACTGGAAGAACCTCCTTACCCTGAAGATGTTGACAAATTTGAAGAAATTCCAAGCAGTGAAAAAAAAAAAAAAACCAATCTGATTGGGGAAACAGATTACTGGTGCAGAAAGATGAAAGGACCCAATTTTCTGCTCTCAATTACACCAATGTGGTCCAGTTAAATTCAGTGACAATGTACCAACAGAACAAGGAGAAAAGCTTGACTGAAATATATGATATGAAGAATTTGCTTAGAAACACTCAGAGGAAGAATTCCCTTTAGGAAGGAAAGGAACTGGTAAAATATGTGAGGGAAACAATAGGTCCTGTAGGATTTAAACTGAGAAGAAGGAAAATACAGACAATGTTCCACTGCAGTTGCATCTTCCAAATATCTCCTCTGGGATATTTAACATGGAGCTAAAACAGATCCACTCACTGTACAAAAGAATTATGCCCAGGAGGTGGCCAGAGAATGTAATCAGGCAGTTCTGCTCCTGGATATCCCTGTCATTCGTGGAATCAAACACACTGTCTACGGTCATTGTTTCTATGCCTACATCCATTATTTCTCTCCACCTTAATTCACACAGTAGTGACTAATGCACTATGAAAATTTATCCAGGCTGGATCAGTTACTAAAATATAATTGCATTGCCTTTGTGTGCTGTCTATCAGATGTTCCATTTTGTATTCATCAAGAATACGTTGTGTAAGAAGAGCTCCTCAAACAACAGCAAAAAAAAAAATCACCATTCTTGGTTTAATTACAATGACACTGCAGAAAAAAAAAAAAAATAGGGCCAGAAGAGCAATCTTATCACTTATCCTTGTCTCCTGGACAATATGATCAGAGAGTTCCTAAGACAGATCTGAAAATACACATAAAGAATCATAGACTCACAGAACCATTACGGTTAGAAAAGACTTCTAGGATCGTGTCCAACCATCAACAGCACCACGACCTTGTTCACCACCAAACCATGTCCTCAAGTGCCATATCCACACATCTTTTGAGTTTTTCCAGGGATGGTGACTCCACCACTTCCCTGGGTAGTCTGTTCCAATGCTTGACAACCCTTTCAGTGAAGAAGTTTTTCCTGCTTTCCAATCTAAACTTCCCCTGGTGCAATTTGCTTTTGTCTTGTCACTTGTTAGCCGGGAGAAGAGACTGACCCTCCTCTCACTACATCATCCTGTCAGGGAGTTGTAGAGAGCGAGAAGGTCCCCCTGAGCCTCCTTTTTTCCAGGCTCAGCCCTCCCAGCTCCCTCAGCTGCTCCTCATCAGCCTTGGGCTCCAGGCTCTTCTCCACCTCCGTTCCCTTCTCTGGACACTCTCCAGCACCTCAGTGTCAAACCAGGACAGTAGTTTCTGGTGCCCAACTTGAGGCATGACAGGTTGGGATAACGACAGATCTGACTAGAACACATTAGAACAAATATGTTATAAGCATTTATTAGATTAGTGAAATAGTTGCTGGTCGCACTGTGTACTTATTTGCTCCCAGAGCTGGCATGCTTGTCCTTAAAGTTGCATCATGCCATACTTTACTTGCAGTGTGTGTTCCCTCTTGTGCTGTTTATCCCGTGGGAACTGGGCTAAGGTATCATGCTGCTGTACTTTGTAGCGCTGGGATATGATATGATATATGATCTGGTATGATATATGACATGACATGATATGACATGATAGAAGTGCCAGTCGTGAGACTGACGTGGTGTCTGCACCCAGCCGTGAATGGTGGGAGCCATCTATGGGAAACATCCACAATTACACCTTTAACCTGCCCTTGCAGAGACACCTATGGAGGGGACACCTTCCCACACCTTCCCTATGGAGGGGATGTCTTCCCACACCTTCCCTCCCCCACCAGGCTAATTACAGCAGCACTTGAGAATTTTGAAAATTTTGAATATCCTTGGGATGCTGAAACCAGCACAGTTCTATGGCTGGGAACCAGAATGTTGCTAAATGTGTTTAAGGTTAAACTGTTTAGGAACACTACTCAGAGACCTGCCCTGAGGCTGGATAGCTCTGAGTTGTGGGTGTGTGGGGTAGTGTGGGCAAGTACCCAGGACAGGGGGAACCTCCAATGTTTTGGAACTTCACCTCTGAAAAAGCAAGGAAAAGTAATGAAATGTTTGGAAAAAGTAAGTTGTCACTCTGGCAATTCCAGAGAGAGAATGGGCCTAGTAGCCTGGAATTAGACGGTAAGGCAGCCAGCTGGGATCACTCCCTAGGGCAGGAGGCATTGACAAGGCATTTGGAAAAGGGATACAAGCCCACAGGCCTGTTAGGTGTGAAGGAAAGATATTCCTTCCAGGAAGATGCTGGGTGGCAAGTGGGCCACCACGGAGAGAGGTATCCAGCACCCGAGGGAATTAGTCCTGCCAGAGATGTTTTATTGTGACCTGAACAAGACACAAGTACCCTCGGATCCAGACAAAGTCCAACACCCAGAACACACCTGGCAGACACTTGTACAGAGCACCACTGTTGCATGGCACCCACTGCCAGTAAGGACCTGGAGACACAAAGAATCACCAGGGGATGATCCTGATCTCCACCAAGGCACACATCCCATGCCAGGTTACCTGAGCCATTCAGATGCCTGTGCTACCCACTCCTGCAATTCCACGATGTTTCTGGCTTCAGAAATCAATAGAAATCCCAAGCCAAACCAAAACCAAATCTGGTCTTGAGCAGAGCAAAGGATCAATCTAAATTTAAATGGGATTTACTTCGCCTCCCAAGCTCTAGATGTGACAAATTTCAGAACAATGAGCTGTGAACCATTTAGAAGTCAGTGATCAAAATAGCATTTCTGATGGAAAGATTCCACATTGGACTGTAGCAACAGTAACTATGTTGCAGTAAGGCCAAGCCTAAAAAAGCCACTAAGATATACAAAGAGGGAGAGCCATTTCTTCACACGTCCTCACACGCAGAGTTCCCCCCCCGGTCCCATGCTGCGTGACAATAAGAAAAGAGTGCTTGAGTCAACAGAAAACTATTTAGTTGACTATCCCTAAGCTCTTCACATAGCTTGTATTGCTTTAAATATCTTTGCCCCCTGAAAAGTTAAATTCATCCTACATTCTTCTGGGAAGGCTCAGGGCTAGGGTTCCAGCAGCGTTCCTAAGAGGAGCCTGACAGAACTGGGATGTGTTTGCAGGTACTCCCCCTTCCTCCAGCAAGTGAGAAATCCCAATTATGCAAGGCAGGGAAAGTTAACATCATTTGGGAGACAAAGGCTTCATAGTACAGCACAACTTAAAACAGACCACAAGTCTGGATTAAGCACCCTCAGCTCCGAAATAAAAAATAATACAGAAAGCACCAAATGGCTCTAAGGGATCCTAAGCCTAGGAGTTGGTTTGTTGGTTTTTTTTTTCTTTTTTCTTTTTCTGTGGGAGAACACCAGCTATTCTGCAAAAAAGCAGAAATATAACGAAGTCTTAAAATCAATGAAAGCCTAATAGTCTTTTATCAGACTAAAAGGATTCAAATTCTCCTATGAAATCAATCAGTCATAAAATTAATCCAGAAAAATTTACACTTTACAAGTGATGGTCTGCGGGATTATACGACCCTGGCAAACACAAGTGTTGTGGTCAACGAAAATAAGACTTTCTCTTCCACTCAAAGCTACAGAATCCATCCTGGATCCCATCCATGTAGTGTTGATCTGTGCTGGGATGTTTTAGATGAATGTAGAGCACAGGTTTCCAAAACTGATACTTGTAAATCCTGATTTAGGGAAAACTGCTGTTTTCAACTTTTCTAATGACGTGAATTTAGCATTATATTTTCCTCTAAGCACTGTCTGAAGGGGTATGAGGTGCAAACAAATGAAAGATTTTCAGACAGAAAGTAGGTAACGGGTCTCATCTCCTTGGGACTGCACAGAAGTCCTGCCTCCCTGCAGAGGTGTCAGTGGGTTGGTGAGGAGTAACTGCCAAATACCTTCACCCCACCAATGCAACTCAAACTTCACCAGTTTAGGGGGCACATTTACACTAACTTTTATGTACTCTGGCTAATTTCTATTACATTCACATTGTACAAAAATGAGATGCTTTTCTACCCTTCTTTCCCCTAAAAGGAGATGAAACGGAACTGGCACCAGCACATTTTGAGAGAAAGTGTGAACTCCACCATTGGTGAATATTAGTAGTTCATTTTGTTTACTGTTGGAACAGAAATACTCGTTAGTCACTGCACCTAAACCACTTTATAACTGGCCTAGTCAAAACTGATAAGAAATCAATTCCTTGTGCCAGCTGCATAATTTCATTCACAGTTACACTTCATCTTTTAAGTAATCTCAAAAGCCCTCAGGCCCTTCCCAGATGCAGAAAGAAGGAAGCCTGTGCTATTCTGTTTTGAGAATACCCTCAACTGCTGGTTCAATTTAACACATGATGGATTTCCATCCAACCTAATTTTTTAGGCTGCCCTTGCAAAGCAGGTACTTTTACTCATAGAACAAAATTAGCTGTTACAATGCAGAATGTCTGACTTGCACAGCAGATTGCAGAGAAATTTTAAAATTTAATATAAATATTTCTTTACTGCATAATATTTTCTTTCAGATAATGCTGTGTCCAGAATATAGCCAGTAGTATTTACAGGCTTTTTATCTACTCAATGAGAATTTCTAGTAATCTTGTAATGCAGGATTTTCCTTTCATGAATAGTTCATGTCACACATACCAGCTTATAAATTTGATCTTTGTCATACAGGCCTTGGCATCTTCCCTGGCTTTTTATAACATGGGAAGAATATGTTCCCTTCTGAAGAATATAAATTGATTACTTAATACTTAATTTCAGAGCTATCAATATGCTAAGAGGGAATGTTCCTTCAATTGGAGGCAAAGGTTTTAAGCTTCTTTGGAGCATAAAATATAAAACCCCAGCATCACATGACTATAATACTGTCCAACAACACACACACAAACCACGAGTTTCCAGTTTTCTGTTGACAGAGAACAGCCATCCACAGTGCTAAAAAAGCAGTTTCCCCATTAGGTGCCCTAACAAACTTTTCAAACTATTCAAACACAAAGGCATAAATCAAGAAAACAAAGCTTTTGCAAGATGTTACATGTAAGTTATACTAAGATGTTAAAGAAAACCATCTGGGCATAAAATGTAAATACAGCCAGCATACAAAAATTAAGAGGAAAATAAAACCAACCACACATTTCAAATACCCCAAATACGGAGCTTTTATTCTGTAAGACCACTGATTTTTAACTCCAAACATCCATCTCAAACAAAACATTCATTTTTCAAAGTATCACTGAAGCAGAGCACTAAGCTTATGCAAGATGCAGCGTTTTCCAACTTTTTTGGATTACTTAAGTTCCTCAAGACTTTATTTATCAGCATCTCTCCAGTGGCAGTTATGAATCAGAGCTGGAAAGAAATGAAGACTTCCTACATCACCATGAAAAATATCAGGATCAAACCTAAAGGGTTTGGTTCAGCTCCCTATATTGCTGTATCTGCAGTTTTTAATGGTAAAGCAACCTGGACATGCTTTATGGACCCAAGAGATTAAGAATAACCCCAAGAGAAAGAAAGAGAAGAAAGCAAATGCCTGGATACATCCCCAAAGACAGGGGCCTGCAGGATTGGAGGAAGATCAGAAAATACCTCAAAAGGTACTATAGCTGTACAGCAACTGTTTTTCAGAGGTGTCTGAATCAACCAACCAAAAAAAAGCCCTTTTTAAAACCAAGACCCAGAACTTCAGGGGATAAAATCCCCAAACTTTGGATTTTTCATGCTGACTTAGTTCAGATCACTTACATAAGCAACATACTTGAGATTTGATTACATAGCTAGATTTTTTGTTTATTTATTTACTTTTAAACAGGATGCTTGCTTGGGTTTAAGTTAGTTTGGGGAAAGGGAAGCAGGAAGATTTTGAAAACAAACAAATTACTTACAAACAGACAAGTTAAAAAAATAAACCCGTAATCCCAAAGCTCTCCCTGTGTCTAGAGGCTGGTACCTTTGGATTCTCAGTAAATTCCTATTCTTCCTGAACTGATGTAGTGACTGGGAATGACCACCAGCCTGGAAGCCTTGGCAGAGCCCAGCTCACAGCTGATGAGACTCAGTTTGTCACTGATTTTGGAGATAATTATCATGATAGGGAATTCTGGCTTAATTTCCTGATTCGAGAAGGGAGTACGTGATCCCCATCATAAACCATCCCGTGAGCAGCAAACGATCTCTGAGCAGCATTTACAGCTGAAGTTTAAAATACTCATGTAGTTTGTATACAACAGATGTGAATTTTCAAACTGAACAACAGATTTTTCCTAAGAGAAAAGAAGTTGAAACAACAGAGGAAAGCTCTGTGTCCTCTGCTTCTGAGGAATCTACAAGTGAATGATGGTTCTCCCACAGCTGATGTACTAAGTTTCTTTTTTCCTGATGATCTGTTTTATTCTCTTTTTCCAAATAATTTTTCCTATTCTGCCTTTCATATTTCTAGGAAATTACAGCTACATGAGACTTTGCTGATAGGTCTCATGTGGTTTTTTCCCCCCAGATATGATTTTTTCAATTAGTCTTACGTGTTGAAGTTATTGTCCCAGATATTGTATTTACTTGGGCCTTTAGCCTGAAATCTGCATCCATTCTTAATCCATCCTTAGGAGCCCTAATGTATCTTTAGTAGGATCTGAAACCACCAACGTGTTGGGGTTTTTTCTCCCTCCTCTCCTAGGCCACATAACATGGAACAGCCTGGGCCATATCCTGGATGAGCTGTATTTTTTAGAGGATAGATTAGCTTCTGGATTTAATTGCACTTGGTTTCAGCATGTTTTGTGTAATAAAGAGGGGCTGCTAGAGGCTGCTCATATTGAACATGTTCTGTATAAAAAGAAGCTACTGTCAGGTATTTATTTTATCTGATGTCAGGCAAAAGTGTTTCACAGTATTTTCCTGGTTTAGCCAATCTTTTCTAATCATCTGACCTATCACTGCCTTCAGCTTTCCAACTGTGTAAAACTGTCTTGACCAGAAACAACTAGAATGGAGGGAGTAGGAACTCCTTCTTATGCACATGGATCAAACAATCACATCCTTCTGTTTTGGCCCTTTAAGTTTATGCTACAAACCTAACATTAAAATAAAATTAAAAAAAAATAGCTTCATCTCATTTTTTCAGGAAGGCCTATGTATCCACATGCTCTTACAGTCTGTCCTTTAATTCCAAAGAGCATATACTGAAAAAGTTATCATAGAATCATGATGTGAAGTCATGGTGACTGCCAGGATGGCAAGAGCAACAAAATAAAACAGTGAATAAAAGTTTTCACTGAAAACTGGCAACTAAGTCTGAACCTTATATAGAAAACCTCCAACTTAGAGCAGACTCTTCTTCATAGAAATAAACCATGCCATTTTAATTAAATCTTAACATGTTCCTGCCAAGGCATTGCTGTGAACACAAGCAAAAAGCACAGTGGAGGGTCCCAGTGCCTGTTGTGGCATTGCCTTGAGTGGGGCTGGACTGGAAAGAAGCAGTTCTTTAGAAACAGTTTGACCTGTGACCCAAGCTTTTCATGAATGACAGTCTTAATGGGTTGAGACAGTCTGAAATTACAGGAACTGTTTGCCTGAGAAGAAAAAAAAACCCTTGCCAGAATATCAGGAAAACAATTTTTGGAAAACCAGACAAGAAGCAACAGTGGCCCTGTGCTATGGAACCAGAACTGTGTAGAGCCAGAGTAGGAGAAATGCATTAATTAACTCTGCATTCAAACCCCTCCCCCCAAACCCATGAAAAATGGCTTTGGTAGTAAATAATTATGGAGGATTTTCTCCATATGAGAAGCACACTGAGCTTAAACAATGTTATGCCCTTTATCCCACTGTGAACTGCACTATCTGAACGCTTGGCACAGCTGCTGTCCTTGTGTACACTCACAGTTTGGTAACGGGAACCACAAACATAATACCCCTGAGAACTGTAAATTTGCTGTATTATTTGTGCTGCTGCCTCATAACTTCTCCTCCTTGATCTTCCTTTCCCTACTTATTTTACTGGCAGTAAAACTCAGATTAATAATGCTATTAATACTTTACTTTCTCTGCCAGAACTTCTTGGGTGGCCGATTTCCAGCAGTAGAACAATCTTTACTTGCTCACATCTCCTTGCTCTCAGTGCCACCCTTTTTAGCATTTTTTATTATATTCTGCAAATTTTAGGCCCCAGTGCATTTTCAGAGCCTGACATATTTGAAGCAAATACATTAAAGCAACAGCTAGTTACAGTTATTAGCAATTCATGCAACTTTTTACCAAGCAAATAAAGGTATCTCAATGACACTCCAGCTGGTCAAACACTTCTTGGATTTAGTGAAAAACTGTTCAGTCAAAATGGATAGTCAATACTTGATTGATATTAATGAGCCTATAATAACTCTCATCATCATTTTTGCAGCTACCCTCTAGTAAGACAGTGATTTTCTGACCATCCCTGTTATGGCAATGCTGGACATATAAAATCCTTGCCCTTAGATTCTGACCCATCACAAAATGAACACGAGTCCTCTTCATAGATATCACTGGGACAGATAGTCACTACCAGTCTGACTTTAACTAGTTTAAAAATTAGGCTAAACTTTGCTGGCAAAATTGCAAATATCAAAAGCAGAAAGTCTGACCCCTTGCTCTCCATTCCTAGACCGAGAAAAGATAAAACAGTAAAAGGAAAAAATGTCAAAACAACAATAAATTACTTCAGAGCCAGGGATAATAAATTACACGAGGGCCCTTCTATGTGTGAAATGCTGTTACTCAAAACTGGAAAGGCATGGAAACAATTGCACTCCAGAGTGAGAGAAGTATGACCACAACTCTTTTGTTCCAGTACAAACATGAACACACACACATGACCCTTGCTAACAGCTGTGGTGCCTTCTGTCTGTCTCGTTAGGTCAGCAAGGTATATCCAAGGCTTCAGAGAACAGCTTGGAGCACCATTGTTTCTTTGGAAGTGAAAGTCAATAAAAACACTGACAAAGGAATGCAGCCAGACTGTCAGAGTTGTACAAATTCTGCTCCTTCAAGCAATGAAATAGCTCTTTCAACTTGCCTTATTTTATTAGTTTGCCTCACTTTTCTTTTCAATGCTTGCCACAATGTATCTTCCAGAACATACGAAAAGTAACACTGTAGTAAGAACATATCCCAGATTGTCTCTTTATCCATGCCCACAACAGCACAATCATGGACTGAAAATGTTTGCAGCTGAAGCACAATATCTGGGAAGCTCAAATGACAGTCAACTCCACCAAGCAGCCTGGTGCCTTTAAGGAAGCACTCAAGAGGCAAAAAACAGAAGCCAAATCCCAGCCATGCTGTTAGAGGGATATACTTGACCCTTGGCAAGAGATTAACATCTCTTTTTCTTCCTTTACCCTGTTTCTTTATTCCTTTTCCCTACTTCCCCCATTAAGTCTCCTATCGTATCTATTTTTTTACTTTTATTTTTTTTATTCCTCCTCCTTTTTCCTTTTATTGTCTTTATAACAGAAAATATACTTCTGTGAAAAGTGAGCTAATTGACTTTCTCTTTTCCCCTTCCTTTGCCTATTGCTTTTCCTCATTACCTTTCCTATTTGCCCACCAAGCACTGTTGCTTTCCCTGTCCTATTTTGGCTAATGCTCCAGTATTTCCCCCTAGCAGCCAGGGGAGAACATTCTTTTGGCACCCACTCTTTCCTTATAATCTGATTTACTAACTTGCTTTACCAACCCCAATAAGGAAGGGTGAGATGCAGTTGTGGTAAATGTGAGAAAGGAAAAGCTCCATCAGCTGCATTCAGAACTTCCATGCAGGTTGTATGGTGACTTACTCTTCCCCTACCTCTCTTCCTATCCTGATTTCTATTCCTATTCAGCCACACAGAATGTACATGTATGTACTTAAATGTACTAAATGTACAGAACTCCTGCCATGTCTAAAGTACTGCACTGATATTATTCCCAGGCTTGTGTTATTAAACTGAATGGGAGGTCAAGACCCTCCAGAATAAGTGCAGCCATGTCAATGAGAACAGATAAATAGATCCAGAATTCCCATGTTAGATTAGGTTTGTGTTCATCTTGCAACTCCCTCTGTTTACTTTGAAGACCTCTGCCTCTTCTGGAAAGAGCTGTTCCTTTTGAGCCATCGAGGAGGATGCTGTCAACCCTTCTGCTTCCACCAAAACAGACTAAACACAACATTGCCACGGACACGAATTTCATAACTACGATTGCTTTGGATATCTGTGCCATCTGTTACTGACCAACAGCATCTCAAGCTGAAAGCGACTTGGTAGCCTGGATCTGAATGGCATTTATGTCCTTGCCATAAGACAAGCTAGGGCTGGCATGCACACCTACTGGATATTCAGAATGCACAAAAGTAGCTGTGCACCATCTATGCACTGCAGAAAGGGCTCAGACACAGCACTTACACCTCAGCAATGCATGACCTCCCTTAACCTCTTTTAGTTAAACCTGCACTAGTTAAACCCCAGACCATGCAGCCTGCACAGATTTTGTGCAGCTGTCACCCCAGATTTCGTGCTGCAGTCCCCTGATCCCCACAGACAGAGTCTTTCTAGGGACTAGAATGATTTAACCTACTCAGCCTCTGTACCACACCTCAACACTCCCAGAGGACTCACAGATCACTCACAACTCTGATGCCCAACTTGGCCTTGTCTTTGTGTTCAGGCATTTGTGTGACTTCATCCCAACAAGGGGCCTGAAGAAAATCTGAAGGATTATAATCTCATACCATTGCAAAATATAATATGTTCACAAAACTAGGTTCAGGTTCAACCAAAGCTTAGGAACAAAGCAGGCTGCTCTCAGAGGGCTGGGTGTGAGCAGCACTCGCAGTTTATCATGTCACACTGTTTAAATAATACAAGTTCATTTTTCATTTTATTTTCCCTTTACTAGTTCATACAGGCAGACACTTGTTTATTTCTCTCTGAAAGTCTTTTCTTAGGAAGAGATAAGTTACGTGGAGAGAGGAAAGGTTATATATTCAAACATGGTGTCAAGGTTGTTGCTGGACTGATGAGTCTCAGCTGTAGATTCTCCCAAAAAAAAAGAAATGGTACCACCTGTATTTGACTTTAAAATTGGATTTACCAAGAAGTTGCAATAGGGAGACATGAACTTCATCAGTAGCTGGTAACTTCAGCAGAACTTTTCTTTATACTATCCTACAAGGCAGCACCAGAAACATTAATCCCTTACTAATGTTAAGTACAAATTTGAACAGGAGATTTGTCACAGAATTCAGGTAGTTATGACCAGCCTCTTTGGTTGTTATATAGTTGAATAAATTATTACCACACGGTATTCTCACTGCTGCATGTCCATTAACAGTGTTGTCCACCTGGGCACATCACACACAACAAATTTGTTATCAATGTGCACATTTTTGCTACTGCACATTTTATTAAGCTTTGTTCCAGGCTGCCCTTGCTGTGTAACAAGACTGTTGGAAGACACCTGTCTCACCTATGGATTTGTAAATAGATGTTCCTGTCTATGAGTGGTCCAACACAAGGTATTTTAAACTTCTGCAGTCACCTGCATGTCACATCACAAAACCACAAGGAGAAAAAAAATCCCTGAAACTGCTTAACCAGGCAAACAGGAACTGTCACTGCACAAAGAGGCCAACCATCTCTGCAAAAGCCATGCTCTTAATTAAAACCCAGCAGATGTTGTAGAGCTCCCTTCACAGCCAGCAGGGCTATGAACCACATGATTTGTAGCACAAGCTTCAGGCTTTTATTCCACACAAGCTGCTGCCTCTCTGCACAAAGGGAGCCGTGAAAAACGGCACCGTGTCAGTGCCCCAGGACACTTCAGGCTGCTGCTCCATCCAGCTCCTGGAGCACAGCAGTGGCACTGGCAGACACTCACCTCTCCAGCAGCCCAGTGTGCCCCTCCCTGCAGGTTCTGCTCCAGACAGGACAGTCCATTCAGGGTTTCTGGTCTTCTGGTTTTCCAACAAATGCAAAAAATGTCTCTTCAAAAGCATCCAGGCAGGCTTGAGCTCAGTGCTCTCCAAGAAGGGGAGCTGCCAAGGAAGTGTTCTCAGAGAAGCACATGAATTCCACCTTTTATATAATAGCCTGAGGGTCAGCCTTAGTCTTCAGGCCATACCTAGTCTCCAGCCTCCTTCCTCCAGCTTATCTTTACACCTCCCTTTCCTCCCAGCACTACAGACTTCCCCAGCCAGTCACACTTCGACCAAGTGACCACAAGTTTCCTACCAGTCTGCTGAGGGAGGAAAACCAGGCCAGCACCCAGATCCTTACACATGCACACCACTCCCTCCCTCTTCACATCACCCTCCAGACTGGCTTCTGTCCAAATTGATTTGTTTTGGTATTCGTGTCTTCCTCCTCCTGCCAGTGCACCTCCAGAAACCAGCTGTCCCTCCCAGGGCTCTGCCTCTCTGCCTTGCTCATTTTTAAACGTTTAAAGTTCTGGCAACGCAGTCACCTGAGTTTTTTGCCTCCAGCTTATTTGCTGGCAGACCTCTATCCATTCTTTACAAACACAAGAAGTGTTCAGATTGATCATATTTTGATATGGAATTCTCTTTGTTCAGTAGCGTGCCCAAACCTGAATAAATGTCAAGGAAAAGAACTGTTTCAAGTAATAATTATAGACAATTCTCCTTCTGTAAAATCCTGTTATTTTTACAAAGACAGAGATTGTTTGGATCAAGGAAGGGAGGTCAGGTTCAGATCCTGGGGAGAGTGGTGTGTAGTGATAATAACACTTAGAATTTTTGCAGCATTCCTTATCCAGAGATCTGAGCTCTGTCTCCAGTATGTTACAACAGCAGGATATGTTATCTTATGCAAACTCCTTCCTAAATTTCACAATAGCTGTAACAAGCAGGAATCATTAAATTACTGTGGCTGAAAAACAGCCACAGAGCTCCTTCTTTATTTTGCTTTTATCTAAATAAAGTGGAATATGGTCAGAACAGAGGCATTTGTTCTCTTCACTGTTTACCAAGTACCTATATTACTCTTAACAGTATATAAATATTAAAGGAAATAAAAAGAATGAGAAAACAGAAATGGGTATCAGAATTCTCCTCCTTCAAGCAAGTTACCCAATTGCAACCCCTACAAATGCTCAGTTGCCCTTTTACTACATCTGGTTCAAAGGCCACTAAAAATGGGATTCTTTGCACTAACATCAAAGGGCTCTGAAAAGGGCTGTCTGTAACAGGAGAGTAGACAAGATTAACTTCAGCTTTCTGGCTATAGAACTCTAGCAAAAAGTAACAAATAATAATCAGAAGATAAGGTTTTCTGGAGAACCTCCTGATCTCAGCACATTTTTCAAACATCAGCCACCACTATGAAGTTGCTTTGTGAGAGTGATGCAGACTGTGTTACTAAACACAGTGTTTGCAGCTTAAGATGATCTTTTCTTTCAATAACACTAAAGAACACTGTGATTAAGAAGGAAGTAAGAGGGTGAGAAAAGAGATATGAATAGTTTATAAACCAATAGATTGGGGTTCTTTATTTACTATCCCATCTGTATTGATCAGGCTTTCCTCTCGGCCTGCTTGAGGCTGTAAGAATAGATATCGGTGCCAAAAAATTCTCCACTGCTGCTGAAACCCTACACTACCTTTTAAATACAGGCTTTATTGCTAGTGTAAATACATCCTAGAAGGCTGGCTTTTAAAGTGGTTTCTCTCAGTAACCAACCTTATTTAAACACATCTGGAACTTCTTTATAACTCCTGACTGCTTTGTGTAGTCACCTGTACCATGAAGGTTAAATGCTGTGGAATTACTGCTGGAGTCTCTGATTACTCCACAATCACATAAGGGTATGTATAAAGTAGAGATACAAGGGGCAGAGAAACACTAAACAAAACCAAGATTATGTTCCTAATTGAAATGGCAGTCTGGAGTTTTCGCATATAAAATCCGGAATCGGAGCTTACTTTCCTTAACATCATCTATTTCAGCTGCTCCACATTCCAGGACTCCTTCAGCCTTGACCTCATCCCTAAGATATATTCTCCCTCCAGTCAATTAGAAGTTCTCAAATATACAATATTTACACCCGGCAACAGGGCAGATCTGCTGATTGTCTTCCTTCAGCTGCCTGGGTGGCCCTAAGAATGAGGAAGTGTCCCAGGAGTGGGGAATTCCCATTGTCTGTGGAGAGTAGAGCTGGATCTCACAGCACTGCCAGGCTGCTCCTGCACAAGGACAAGGAGTAGGTCAGAGCTGGGAAGATTAGAAGGCAAAAGGAGAAGGATTAACTCCACCCATTTGTCCAGGGCTCTCAAGATTTATGCAAAGTACCCATCCACAGTAAAGACCTTGAAAATGAAATAGAAAAAGGAACCTGTGAAGTTAAAACAATTTTAAAGGAAAAGCTGAAAAATACTATGAATTAGGTCTCTTGGCTTCCAATCTCTGCCTGCTACTTCAATGGCTGCTACTCTTTAACTAAATGAAAACATAATCCTTAGATTTACAAAACCATTTTGCATCACATGCGAGTATCACTGACACTGATACCCAGACATATTTTATTACTACCCAAACAAATAAATTTTAAAATTTATTTGTTGCTATTTGCTTAACCAGCATTCTTGTTTTGAGACTGCTGCATTTATGAAACAAAAAGTTCTCAAGTCATTAGGTAATGTGTGACACAAATAACTTGCTAATCAATGCAAACGTGAATCAGACCTACAGTATCCAGGAGAATTAATTCCTTTGATGACAGTCTTTCTTTCTGTACAATCTATGTCTTATCCTCATCTAAAGCTTATATAAGGTCATTTGATCAAACCCTTGCCCTTAATTTCTGAACCCTGATAGATAATTTCAGAATATATTTTATTACTTCTTTTGTTTGCACAGCACTCGGTATCAGTGCTGATATGGTCTCCCCTGGCTCTTCAGAGATTAAACAGCATATGGAAGAAAAAGCAGAGCAATGTAGAAGAGGCCTTCACAATCTTGTTCAAAATATAAACCAGTAATTTTTAGGAAAACGTGGTTAAATCAATTCACACACAACGAGACTGGTTTTTTGCTATAATGCCCCTATATGTATGATACAGTTATATATGACTAATTTCTATGATAATTTTGCATTAGTGTTAAAAAAGACACCCTGTTGCAATGAAGAAAATCAAATCCATGAAGCAGAATTTACTCATGTCATTATTACTTGTCACACCCACAACATGTAATCAGTACTTCCTACTCACTGCAGAGAGTTCTGTTACACAGTAACAGCACAATAAATCTCTTTTTTTTTTCCAGATAAGTTAAAATGCAATCATTTGTCAAAATCAATCCAACAGCACAAGAGTACGATATCTAGAACTTCCTGATCTGGAGAAATTGATTTTTCTAGTCGTATAAGAAATGCAAACAACTTCAAATCAATTTTTTCTCTCAGGGATGTTTTGTCACAATATTTTTTAAAGTAGAGCACCTATGCAACTGTGAAGCCAAACTGTAACTGCTGATGCTTGGAGAGCATGACTTGAACTTACACAAACCCACAAACCAGCAAAGCAAACGGTACAAACATTCAGGTCACTGCAGCTACTCTTCCTCAAAGGTAAGTAAGCACTTACTTTCCGAGCTCCAGCATGAACTTCACTATAATGCTGACTTCACAAATTTACATGGGCTCTATTTTCCCTTAAATTAGCAACTGCAGTGAAACTTTTTCAAATTAACAGAACTAAAATCTCCTAAGGTGCTTTCACAATTCCTTTTCAGTGCTTCAGTGCTGTCAGTACCTGAGCAAACTCGTGTGTCCTCATGAGCTGCACTCACTGCAGAGGGTACAAACCTTAAATCTTGTGTTTTCTACCTGGGTTTTAGAGATAGGGCACGATTAATACTTCTGGCACTTCAATTTTATATTCCAAAATCTTGTAATTTGCACAAATCGTGTGAAACAAAAGCAATTTAAGTTTCCACAGAGAACTGTGGTCTCAGCAAAACTTGAGAAAATGGAACTTGCTAGCTATTACCCTGCCTGATGATCATCGTGCTCTTGTTCTTAGCTGGGTAACTACAGCTCTCACACAAAACTCTCAATCTGCAGAGATTGACAGAAGGCAAGGTTTGATAACTGACAAAACATGGCATCTTAATGAGGCTTTTTTTTTTTTTGCAAGTGTTACTGGATAGTCCACACCAGAAGCTGGAATTGGGGGCAGGGCTGGAGAAGAATGTGAGGCAGTAGAGAACAGGGATAACGTAACCTGGGTGATCCTGCAACTACTTTGCTACACACAAACCACATTTTAGTGAATATGTCAAATTGGTGTGATACACGAAAGAAATCTTGGCTGAGTTCTTTCTCTTAGTACTGAAATATTCTTAAATGAAACATTGTGTTTTGATTTAAAATATCCACAATTAAATTTGTGACATTTTTCCATGTGCTGTCTATAACATATGTTTCCTATAACAGGACATACTACACATACTACTGTAAAAAAAGATAGAGCCAACTCCCTTAAACCCTTACCTATTATCACCTAAGAGCTGATATTACAATAGAAAATGGGGCCACATGCAGGAGTGTTTTTCTAGGCCCAACTATCAGGTATTTCACACAATATGAAATCCCCTTTTGCCTTTAGTGTTACACTCTAGGTAGGTTTGTCCACAAACAGGTGCTCATAAGTAACTGGAGAAACGAAAGTATTAATTAATTGCTGACTTAATTTCGCCTGGGGAATCACTGGCAGAGTCTTGGGGAGAAAATAAGCCCCAAACAATTTCAAAAGACGTAGCCCAGCTTTGAGTCAAAACGCTGCGTTTCCATCGCACAAGCGATTCCTCCTGGAATTAGACATGGAGCAAGAGGATCAGATCATTGACAAGCGAGGAACCAGGAGCAGCATTAGCAACTCGGCCGGGCTGTTCCGGGAGGATGTGCTGCTCTACCCCTGCTTGTACCTGGCGGGTGGGGAGCGGGGGGCGGGAGCGGGGGCCGTGCCCGCCCCCCGGCCCCGGGGGAGGCCGGCAGCTGTCCGGGTGGGAGGCGTCTGCAGCTGGAAAACAGCAGCTCCGCTTTCTGATCGGATTTGGGGGTGGGGTGGGAGGTGTGTGTGGGAAAAGCCAAGCGATGGATCTTCCCTTCTTTTGACAACGCTCTCCCCGCTTCAGGACTAAGCCTGCGCTGGAGGAAAATAACTGCAAGGGAGAACTGCTAATCACACCTCCGTGTGGGAACTAACTCCGGGGAGCAGCGTGTGCCGCCAGCCCCAGGATATTCCCTGCCTCCAACCTGAAGTGATTCCTCCTGGAACGGTTCAGTCGCCCCTGCAGTTCACCTTTGCCTGCAGTTAACCAGCGTGCAATTTGGGTTTAATGGAGCTGGGTTTATTGTTCCTCTTTGGACTTACGATTACGTCGACTGCAGGTAACTCGAATTTCTTTCTTTCTTTGCCACTTCCACGCATGCACACAAAGAAAGGCTGGGTGGGTTCGTGTTTTTGTTGTTGTTTGGTTTTTTTTTTTTCCTTTTTCCTCCTTCCAAAAGGCTGTGAAGCAACAGCCCGCTCCGGGAGTGAGTGGTAAAGAACCAAACTCCAAAAAGACATCATTTGGCCGTGCGTAGGTTTGAAACAAAAGCGCTGCCTTAGCGATGCATCCCTGTGGGGCAGCGAAAACATAACGGTGCTTTAAGCGCCCCGAAACTCCTGGGGGAGCCGGGGTGGGTCGGGTGCTGTTACAAAGGGGGTCTCCGGGAGCTGAGCGCTGCTGTTGCCTCCCCGCAGGGTCCGCGCTGCCCCGGCCCCGCTCGGCGCTCCCCGCGGGCGGGGACCCGGCACACCGGGAGCGGGACGCGAGCGGGGCGGCGGCGGCGGGCGGCGGGCGCGCCAGGGCGGACGGCGGGGGGCTGCGGCCGCGGGCCCGGCGCTGCACTTGCTACACCTACAAGGACAAGGAGTGCGTGTACTACTGCCACCTCGACATCATCTGGATCAACACCCCCGAGTGAGTGCGGCGGGAATGGCGGGCGGAGGCAGCGGGACGGCGGGAGGGAGCGGGCGGGGGATCCCTGCCCGGCCCCCGGGGGACCCCGCGGGGACGGCCCGGGCGGGGGGAGCCGGAGGCGGAGCCGCCCCCGGCGGGGTCAGGGCGGGACGAGGGAGCCCGAGCGCTGCCCCGGGAGCCCGGGCAGCCCCCCCGAGCCCCCGGGAGCGTGGTGACCTCGGCACCTGCCGGGAGGGGGCACAGGGGGTGCCGCCAGCGCCCGGCGCGGTGACCTCCCCTCCCGCGGTCCAGGTACCATCCGTGTGCTGGGCACAGCCTGAGTGAAATAAGGGAACAGCGGGTATTTTCCGGGAGAAATCTGTTCCTAATAACCCACTCTATAGGAAGGGAAGAACAGTGTGTGATTGTCTGTGCAACTGTACTGGTTTGGATAAAAATTAAAATAGAAAAATACCGGTACGTTAAAATAATGATTTTCTTTTTTTTTTTTTTTTCTTTTTAAATTCAATACACTAGATTTTAAGACGTCACAAAAGAAAGCCTTTTGCAATTATGCTTTGTGGAATGGCAAACATAAGTCATCATTATACTTCAAGTCATAATAAAAACAGTTTTTGAAGACATTTCTCATGGATTGGAAGTTGGGAGCCCCACACAGGGCACTGGGGGTGGAGCACACGTGCAGAAAAGCAGGGTCTGGTACTGACAGTGTTTAATGGAAAGAAATCATCAGGAAGGGTGACACTTTGCCTACATCCCGAAGGTTTGAGGCCTCCTTTCTCTACACCATTGTATATATCCTGTCTTGTTGAGTAACTAAGACTTAAGGATATTAGGTTTCAGTCCTGTAGCAACCACAGTGATCAGTTCAGTAAAAAAATAATCAGGAGATCAGATGAACCCCAAACCAAATTACTTTAGGAATTCAAGTTCTTCAGGCTGTATGACTGTGAACTTCTACACACGCCATTAAGTACCTCAGTGACTAAAGTTTAGGTACAGTTGCACTAATCCAGATCTGCCTTTGAATCAATTGCAAAGCTTTTAATCAGATTAAAATAACAAAAGGAGTAAAAAAACACCAGAAAATAGCAGTAAAATAGGTTAAGTCAAATGGGGTTTAGGGCACTTAATTTGTAAATTCACATGTGTGTCCTGGCCAGAGGCCATGTCTGATGATGTCTTTTGAACTTCTACCAACCTGTAAGTATCATGTATTCACACAAGTCATTCAGTTCTTTGAGTTCCATACCTGCACTAATCCACCCCAGGATTACATAAAGTTATTTTAGCCAAATATTTATGACTCAGTAAATTTAAGTCAGAGCTCACCAGTGAAAACGGGGGAATGACATTCCTTTTCCCCTACACACTGAATAAATAGACCACTGCTAATTTTAAACATACACTCCTCTTTTTCTTTCCTTTCTTTCTTTTTTTTTTTCTTTAGGATATCCTGTTTTAACTCTATAGGAATTACAATTTTCATTCCAGTGGGGAAAGTATTTAGTGTGCATTAATTCAGTGATGTGGAGAATTTTTTCCTACCTGAAAGTTTTGTGCAAACATCACAAAACAAAGAACAAAAAAAAAAAAGAAAAAAAAAGAACATAGAGGTATCTAATGTTTTAGTGATACCTATAGCATTAGCAATGAAGTATGTATAATAATCCAAATATTAAACACTTGGGGCTCTAAGCCTCTGCTTGTTTAACTGAAGTCAGTTGTACATAAATAGCAGCAAATTTCTCAGCTCTGTCAAGTCCACCCCCACTGGGTATAGAGTAGCCTGTAATATTTTGATGTGAGTATTAGGAAATTCTCTTTTTATAACCTTTATGTGACTGGACATTTCTATGCAAACTATGGAATGAATACATTCAATGTCAATACTAAATATTCACATAGAATATACATGTTAACTACTTTGCTCCAAAGACATGAACTTGTATAACCTAATAACACTGTTGGAACTGGGTGAATTGGGATGCTGGGAGCCCTCTGGGGTTGGTAAAGAGTGGGTGGATGATGATGGAAAGTAGGGAATTAGGCCAGTAGGGACTGAGTTTCCTGGAGTGTGTCAGTGTCTGAAGTGGGCAGCTTTGCTGTCCTGCTCCCTGTGCTGTTTCTGACCTGAGCCAGGAAGGTGAGCAGTGAAAGGAGCAGCTCTGTGTGCAGGCCATGTACTTGTCCAAATCTCCCTTTAGGCTGAAACAGGAATGCTTTTATGTATGAGGGCAGAGGAGGTCACTGAAATAAGTGTGTTAGACATTTTGGAGCATTTCAGTGCAACAGAAGCAGCATTAAGATTTCATATCACATGTCTGAATGAACAGGCACTAATTCTGCCCTGCTGTCCTACCTGGAGTAATGTCTCAGCAAGTCAAAAGGTACTTCTGGATGTGAATGTGTGAAACCAGGCCTGCTTGTGCAATCTAATACCCCAAGCAGGTTACACCACTGCCTTTAACTGGAAATAACCCCTGGTGACTTATTTGTAAACGGGGCTTTTATGTTGCTCTTGTACGCACATTGTTGGAAGTTCTTATATTTACTAAAAGCTTGGCTCCAATGCAACTTTGAGGATCAAACACACAGTGAGACACCAGAAGATGGTGTTAAAGTTTGGAGAAGTTTTCCTGACATCTGTTGATTCTGCTATTTTTCTTGCTTATATACTTGCCTTTTTGTTTTGTTTTATTTCCTACGTCAAGTACTATAATTGCTTATTATTTTTTCCTTTTTTTCCCTGCCGATTTATTTCTTTCACTTTATCATTTCTTATTCCCCGCAAAAATTCCTTAATATTTTCTCAACATTACTCTTGCCTCCATACTTCAAGGACAAACTTTACTTCCTCCTCTGGTTTCTTCTGCTTTTCCTGACAGGAGATGCTGTTAAGCATTGTTGTAATACATTCAAAACAAATCTTAGTCATGGCCACTCCTCCTTTTCTGGAAAAGCAGTTAAAGTTTTTAGTGAAACTGTTGGAGGCAAAGTGATGATAGACGGTCTATTCTATCCCTGCTGAGAAACCACTTAGATCAAGCAGGGGCACAGTTGTAGAAAAGCACAAAACTGCAGAGTTTGGAGCCTCTGACTCACTGCAGCTTGTGCCAATTAAGAGAGAAATTATCTCTGTGCACATGTTTTGAGTATTGCTTTATACTTGTGCATGAACCGCTGCTGTTAGGCCAGACCACTAAGAGCATCAGCCTGTTATATTGACATAGTGAGTCTTTTATGCTGGGAACAGTGGGAGCCTTAAGTGGAAAAGAAGATGTCCTAAAGAAAGGCAGGTAAGTCAGAACAGAATCATGCAATTATGTGGTGTAGACAAAGCTTGCATAACAAAGATAATTAAATAATTAAAAGCTGGTAAACTGTTCTCACTGATAAGATTGATTAGTCAGGAATTAGTTTGCAATGTATTTTTTTTGTCAAGTGCTTATCTTGATCTATAGCTACAGACACGTTCTAAAGAAGAATTGTTTTTTTAAACAGTACCCACTGATGTAATACAGACACAACTTGATGCTTAATTCTGTAAGTTAAAGAAGAAAATGTAGACAAGACTACATTTAGATCTGCACTTCTTCAAAGGGCTTCTATATTTCAGTATGAACTGAATTTGTGTATGTGACAGCAACATGTGGTTCAATTAACATTAATGTTGTTGTGTGAAGCATCAGGGATGCTCTCAGTGATTAGTAAAAGATTAGAAGGTGACAACTCCTAAGAAAGCGGTGCTATCATGAGGGCACAGTATCAGATGCTCAAGTGGTCTTCAATTCTAAAATAAAACTACAATGAGAATTTATGGCAATAATCCAGACAATTTTCAAAGGACAATTCCTCACTCAAACTAAGCACCAAAAATAAGAACAGTTCTTTCGAAGGGTTTAAATCAAAGCAAAAGTGAGTTTTTTTCTAGATGTCTTTTTTCTGTATTTGCTATTATGTTCAAGAGAGGAGTAACTGAATGAAATCCTGTGACCACATTGTAAAGACCAGCTTACATGCTGATCTAAGAGTTCTGTCTGCCAATTACATGAATTTCTGCATCAGGAAAATTGGATGGATGGACAAAGTGAAAGGAAGAGTTTGATCTAACACTCTGTTTGCTGCTCTGATCCTCTGTACTTAAACACGTGTTCTATTTCCTTTGGAAGGACAAGGGCAGGGGCTGACTTGTATCTGTTGCTTTTCTGTGTGGGATAAATTGGAGAGGATCTGGTGAGTGTTCCATGGTGTGTGAGTACATGGTGACCTGAAAGGACCTGATGTTTCGTCACTTAATAAATTTGTTTCTGTAACATATGAAGGTCAGATACCCTTTAGCACTAGGTTGGCTCCAGACAGCTCCCAATAGAAATGTGTTTTCCTGACCTAAGGAGACCATTGGTTGGGGTGAGAAAGGCTTTTTGTACACTTGAATTGTTTTGGTCTCTCCTGAAGGTGATGACGGATGGCTTTGTTAGCAACTTGTCAGAAGCTGAACAGACACCAGCCGATTGCACAGGCAGTCAGCTCTGCAACAGCTAAAAGTCAACAATCTCTGCTCATTACTGACTTAGGTTGCCATCAGAAAGTCATCTTAGAATGGGAACAATTTGTGCCCTATCATGGCTTCACTCACGGTTTTACTCACATGTAGAGATGAAGTGATTTCTTGGGATGCTGTTACAAGAAAAAGACTTCAGGCAACCCATTGGTTGCTCCTGCTCTAACTGCTGCTCTGCTGGCTGACTTTTCCTTCACAACAGCTTTTTGTTACCTGCACCTCACTGGACTGCATTTCATTCTCATGGGCATTAAGTGATATTCCAGAGTATTATAATTACCTCAATTCTGGATAATCATCGTTAAATATGTATAGATGATGTCCTGTATTCTACTGGAAATAAAAGTACACAGCTAAAGATTTCTTGTTCAGCAAAACAATTAAGCAGGTGGTTATAAACTTTAGATCAGATTGGAAATACCTGGTAGCCAAAGGCATGATGATAAAACAGTGGCTGCAAGCCAGGCAGCTGAAACAAGGAAGCTAAACAGTGCACATGGTTAACCATCAGAACCAAGTGCCAAAAGTGATAAATCTTCTGTTGAGTTGATTTTATTTTTCTGAATGAAATTTGCCCTGATTTTGCAATCTTTACTACCCACATATTCACTGAAACCTATTTGTCTTGCACAAAATAAACTTCACATAGATATACTGAACATAGTAACAGGCTTCTGCTGTAATTGCTATATTTTATCATGGACAAACTGATCTGACTTTTAGCCAGTTTATTCAAAGAGTTATTCTTGTTTAGACTGTGTACTGACTTCCCACTTTCAGTGTCTTACTGTCTGAAATGTGCACAGCTTGTGTGCCCTCCTCAGTCTAGAAGAAGAATCTATCCTCCTAGTCTTCCTGTAAAGCTTATTTACACAGTATGGACCTTTTACAGCAGTATCCAGAAAGACTTAAAATTATTTGGCTCTGCAGTTAAAAATCCCACATCCCTGCAGGAGCTGGCCCTGCAGAACACAGGGTGAGGGATGAGACACTGATGGCCACTGCCTTGAGATTTCCCCACTGCTACTCGTGTTGGTCTAATTCTAAGGATAAACAGTCTCGAGGGCTGTCAAACCACACTCACTTTCATCAGCCTTATATTTTAACACCACGTGTTTATTTTTCCCCAGGTTTTTGTTTTATTTGTTTTTAAACCTGTGGTGGATTTTGAACTAAACAGGCTGTAGAGAGTGGTAGAAACATACATTAGTGTGTGTTCTTTGTGTGCACTGCTGGAGTGGCTTCAGCAGTAAGTACTCTGAATTTTAGGTTGAAAAGCTACCATTTGACATTTCATTTGATTCCTTTAATCCCTATTTCCCATCAGTTCTGCCTTTTGGCATTTACCTCAGTGGTTTTGTGTTAGAACCACTTACTAATGACATTCCCTGCCAGTCAGAGGGAGAAAAGGAATAAAGGGAGTTTGGGCCTGACAGACAGAAAATTATGCACCAAAGTTTATTTAATTACTTAAACCAAAAATCATATATCCTGCCACAGAACTGGGATCAGATTAGGACTGGTATGAAGTACTGAAGGATATGCTGAGAGTTGTTTTGAGAGAGGTATTTCTGTGAAACAGCGGCTCAGTTTATTGAGCTCTACCCAGCCCCTCTGGGGATTTGGGGTGTTAATGGACACCCCTCACCCCAATCTTTGCTTCATATTGCTTCCCTCAAGAAATGTACCCCAGCTTTTAGCTCAGCAACTCAGATATTGTTCTGATCATGTTTCGAAAAGAAAACATGTAACATCATTTTGACAGCTACAGGAGGAGGATGGATAGTGATAAAAAGCCTCCAGATTCTCACAGCACTTGACTCGGGTACCATGAAATCCCCAGTGGGAGGGAAATCAAAGAACTCACGGGGTCAGTGAAACTGGACAATGAAGCAGATGTGTGTAATCCTTGGCTTATTAACTAAGTTAGCTGTAACTAATGAACTAAAGCTAATTTGCATCCAGCAGCCTGTTCGGTATCAAGGAACACTGGCTACTACTACACTGAGGATGTGGAAAAGAAAGGTGTGGCTATAAAGGATAAAGGTTTGTTTCCTCTGAAAATTACTTTAGGTGCAAAAAGCTACTCAGAAAAAGTCCAGCTTCTGAGAATGGAGCATGTGGTTAGGCTGACAAAACCAACAAGGCAGGCACTTCTTTGAAGAAGGTGTTTTACTGCTTAAATAATGATGCTAGGGAAGGGTTAATAGGGGAGGCACATTGATTGTGAACACTCTTAAAAAATATGTCTGTTACAGAAAGAGTTGGAGCCAACTTTCAGAACAGCCAATGATCTCTTCATCTATAGAGCTACACAATATTACTGCAGTGGCTTTATATGAAAGCATACATAGAAATATCTGTTATTTCCCCCAAGCATCTTTCATTCCGTAGACATTTTGTTTCACTTGGAGGATGGTAAATTTTGCTCCCTTTCTGTGTTCTTTGTTCTCAGTGGTCCTTACAGGGATCTCATACATTTTAGGATTGTCTGGAAACACTGGAGACTGTTGGGAGCCTCGTTGGCCTGGATGCAGGCCAGAAAATATATTGCTGAATACTGAAATCACAGCATCTAAGATGATTGCTGCAACCCCCTCATCCCTTTGTTTTGGCTGAAACTCTCCAGTGCCCTGGAGGTATCTACTGTGTTTAAGTGGCTGGGAAAGTAGAAAATAATAGCAGCTCATAGGTCAATTATAACATAGCATGAGAAACTCAGCCACATGTTATAAAAATTAAAATAAACCAATTAGACTTGTCTGCCTGAATTCACTATAAATGAGGGACAGCAGGACTTAGGCTTCCCAATTCGACCTGAAGGCAGTAATCATTCAATGGGCAGTTTGCTTCTGTGGGAAATTTTCCCTGATATCCCTGGTTCAGAATGGCTGTTCCACTATTAGTCAGTAATTTTGCCTTTTTCAAAAAAAAAAAATCCCTACTTCTGTTAATTTAATGGCCAAATCTTGCTTCAAGAGCTAGCTGGCTTTCAGAGGACAGCTTTTATGATTGTGTTTTGTGGGCACAAAGCACAGAAATAATCTAGGTTATTTCAGCATCTGTTATCCAATCTTCAGATCTATACTTTTTTTTTTCCTTTTAAAATTCTAGAAGGAACATTTACTGTGTATTCCCTTCCACTGCAGAAATCCAAAGCACACTGTGCTTTGATTAGTTTTGTGCTGCTCTGTTATACATGGAATTATCTTCAGTTAACAGATCTGTTGCGCTGACTAATCATAATTACATCTCATGGAATAATTACAAGTACTGGAGAGTTGTGTTAGCATTTTTTACAGAATAAAGAACAAATAGCTTATATTCAAGAAGAAATTACTTCCTTGAACTCAGACCTTCTCTAATCTAGAAAGTGCTTTAAAACTGAGTGTGCAGACTTTTATGCACTCCCTCACTTGCTGCAGTAATGATCCTTAACTCCACAAAAGAGAGTAATTCCATGGAAATCACAAATCTGTGTGTTGCCAATCAGATACCAGTTCAAAGCACGACAGAAAGGCTGATCCAGAACTACACAGGTTTGCTTGTTCTCCACTTTGTAGAGAAGAAAGGGATAAAGGACGCACAGCCCTTAAATAGTGCAAACCCATTTCACTGCTTCAGGAGAAGCTTGTTCTCCTAAAGGAAGAAATGTTGCCTACTTAGTTAAAGGTCAGAAATTCAAATTTTATCTTTTTTTTTTTTTTTTTTCCAAAAAATTTGGAAATGGCTCTTAGCTGGTGCTTTGGCCAGGGACTGGGTCATAAGCATGAGGAACACAGTGTAAGGGAACTGGTTGTTCAGGATCTCCAGAAGCCTGGAGCAGGTAGCCAGCCAACAAATCTGCCTCTGCCCTACTCCAACTGATCCTCATCTTCACCTTCACTGAGAAGACACAAACTACTCTGGGTATACTAAAGTCCTCAAGCTTTGACTAAAGAAAACAGATGCCTCACCTCAAACAGAAAGCAAAGAGACTTTTTTTGCCACACAAGTGCTTGGTGACAATCACATGCTGACAATAATTCCCATTCAATGTGCAGAAATTGTGATTCTACTTCATTTTGCACCTGAGCCTTGCAACACCACAAAAATAATAAAAAAGAGCAGCATCTGTTAATCACATGTAACAATCTAAGATTAAGAAGCTGCCAGGCAAATGCTTCTGATACCTGTTCAACTGAATCTCCTCAGCATCTCCTCTCACCTCTGAAGTGCTGAGAAAGAGGCATGAACTAACTTGAAACACGAACATTTTCAGCTGCTGGAATGATAACCATACACACACTAACATTTGCTTAAACGTTGTGATTTATGAGTTGTATCAGAGTAACTGACAAGCAAGAAAACATCTCTATTTTTTGGTTCTTTTTGAACACTGTTGCAAAGACTGGGTTGCTGTAGAAGTATCTCTGGTTTGGGTTTGAATTTTTGGGTTAGAAATGAAAACCAGGCATATTGGGAGCATTATTACATTTCTATCTCTGATGGGCAAATCTGCACATTAGCTTACATAAAAACTTCACTTGGATGTTCCAGGTAATTCTTACACTTGTCAGAGCACTAGCAGGTATTTCTGGGCCACTGAAAACGAAGGGGTCTTGAATACATTTCCTAAGTTATGAACCACACTCCTATAAGCATTCTGTGTTTCACAGAGCATGAAGTACCTCATTAGAAAGATCAGAAGCAGCATCTAAAATACCAATTTCCTCCTTTGCTTAGGGCTGTGATTTGTGGCTCTTATCACTTGTAATTAATTTATATTCTCTACCCCTCCCTGTTTGCTGGAATTTACTGTTTCTTAGAAAAGACAGCAGACTGGTAATGGGCCTGTTCTTCAGTCACTGTAATTCACACACTGATGTATTAAAGTGAAATTGAAAGTTGATGGCAATTCTAGTTGGTCCATTAATTTGCAAACTGCAGCAATTAAGAATAAAACACATTCCCTTCTTCCTCTCCAGCTATTCAGGCAGAACCTCTGACACAGGGCAAACTGCAGCTCAGTCCCACAGAAATTCTGGGTTAGAGAATTAGAGTGAAAAAAACCAGTATTGTATTTTGGAAGAGTGGTCTTTTTAACAAGGAACCACTTTAAATAACGAGAATAACATACTGCAGTATTTTATGTCTTGTTAGCATAATGTGGGATGACATCTGCAAAAGCTGCAAGTAGCTTCTTTATCCCTTGGTAAACTATCTGTCATGAAACAGGGCTTTCCTATTTGGCTACCACACACCAAATTAATCTTTCTATTTCAGTCTCAATTTGAGCAGGAAGTTGAATAATAGAATTTTACCAGACAGTTTTCATAGAGGATTTGTTAAAAATAAAGTAACTTCCTCCTGTTCCTGTCTCTAAATACTAGCTATTACTTAATTAAAAAGAAAAAAAAAAGTATTTGTATAAAAAATACAACCATACAGCAAAATTATTTATACTAGAAGTTACCTACATTAGCCATTCAACATTCATCATTCTAAAGCAGATGGCAGTATGGAACCATTAATACTCTTCAGTTATAAAACGGGACTCGCTCCTAATCCTAAAGACAACAAAAAGCTTTTTAAATGGCTGTTAGAGAAGGGAGGCCAAAATCAAGTCCTAAAGTGTTTTGAGACAAATATGGATATTCTTGACTCCCCCAATGTCTGGGCATAGGAGTAAAGGGAAAATATGCAACAGTTTCTGCATGTAGGTGAGGCAGAGCAGCATCTGCTGGAGAAAGACCATTTCCTGGGCTCTTAACACAGAAATATTGCTTGTGATTTTCTACCTTTCAGTATGATTTTATCATAAATCCAACTGACAGGTGTGCTCTGGCTCAGGCTGTCAAAGACAAGATGCACAAGCTCATACGTACTGTAAGTGCAGAGGCTTGAATAAATGATTTGCATCAACTGTACTGATGTTACACCAAAATAATGTTTCTGAACCTTTCAGCCCACCATGTGTGTGGGAAAATGGAAAATTTGCTGCTTTCCCATTAATAGCCTAATGATGTTTTTATGAAAGCAAATGTAAGAAGAACTACGTGAAGGTTGTGGTTGCAAACTAATTATTCAGGCTTTGTTCTGTAACCTTTCTGTAACCCTTCTAGATTTACTCTTCCTCTTCCCTGCCTTTTTTTTTTTCCCACTCTCTTCACTCCTCTTACTTGCTTGTGAACATGAGATTCCCTTCATATTTTTAGTGTTTGTGGAGTTGTGGGTTGCTTAGCCCATCCCTCAAGTCCACAGGAGCTTTTATGGGTCTCCAGAAGTTTCATGTGGTGGACAGCTGCTGTCACTTGGGATTCTTTAACAACTTGAAGGAGAATAATTTATGACATCAGTCCAAACCATCCAACTCCTTTTGGGGATGTCAGCAGGAATTGATTGACTATAACCCATTAAAGAGCAAAGCATGCCAGACTGCAGGGAAATACAGAGAGCTGCCTCATCCTATTTCTTGGTGTGCTGGAGTACAGAACACCATCTCTTGTAGAAAGGTATTAATAGATACATACAGGGAAGATTATCCAGCAGTTTCTCACCTCTGTAACTCCAAGGGTCATGTTCCAAACATGATGTAGTGAACTAATCATGCTGACAGTTGTCTCCATTTCTCAATGATTAAATTAATGGCAAATCAGGCTCAGAATCATGAAGATGACACAACTACATGATGTTACTCGTCTGGTGAAATCAGCACAGCTCATTTGTCACTTCACACCAGCCATGGCACGGGACATAACAAATATTGTACACTGGGGGAGGGTGAGCAACACAACACAGGAATTAGGAGTAAAATAAGCAATAACCTTGCTTGTAATTGTATCAGCTGTTAGGTATTCCAATCTTTTTTTGGATTGTGTAGTTGCCAATTAATTCTCCCAGTAGAGCTGATTGTCTGCTACTTAATAACTTCCCAAAAGCCAGAGCTAATTGGGCAGAAGTTACGATCTTTTATAGGCAGAACTGCTTATTTATATGAGTATGTTTTGATTTTTGTGCCAGTATTTATTGCTTTGCATCAATAGATCTCTTTACTAAAACAGCAAAGAGATGGAATATCATTTTAATTGGCTTCTAAGATACACGATATGTGTGACTCACAACAGGAGGACTGTGCCATATGGACTGTCTAACTACAGAGGCAGCTTTAGAGGCAAAAGGTCTACAGGCCAGAGTCAAAGTACTTCCCAGTCTTCATTTCGATGTTCCTGTTTGGATGCTCAGGATGAACAGTGTTTGCAGTTTTGCAGAAGAGTGCAAGACAGAAGAAGGTGAGTACTTGAATGCTGCCACCTGTCTACATGATTTGACTATTTTGCAGAGATAAATTAATCAAGTTGCACTTATCAAATGGAACTGAGTAAAAACCACATTGATTTTAACTAAAATTCCCCTCTCCAGTGTGGAGGGTTAGCCCTGGCCAGCAGCCAAGCACTTACAGAGGTGCTTGTTCCCTTCCCCCCCAGTGGGACGGGGGAGTGAACAGAAAGAACAAAAGTGAGAGAACTCGTATGTCACCTCAGAGTTTAGCAGGTGAAGGAAAGAGGCCAGAGGCAGCCAGTACTGCTTGGAATTTTCATTTTGCTGTTCCTTTCCATGATGTGGTGTTTCTGAGAACACCAGATCTGCCCAGTTAGGAGCATGCTGAATATTGCACTATTCTAGAATGTTTAATCTAGTCTGACAAAGAGCATCACATTGTCTTTTTATGAATGGCTCCATAAGGGGACTTGATGAGAGCACATTTACAAACTTGGAAAATCTCTCTTCTCCAGAAATCATGGATCAATGAAAAAGACAGAGGAGAAAGACCAATGCAGGGAAGAGGAACACAACTTCATTCAGTAGCACAGAGAGTCTGGAGGATTCTGAACAATCAGGTATGGTGCAGATGTTTAATATTTAAAACAAATAGTGATTTTCCATAAACGTTCTTTGTATTTGCAGCACCCTTAACTCTTTTAATTGAATGTTATAAATAAGGGCAGAATTTGGCCCGAGTTGTTTGTTTGGGTTTTTTCCATATGTAATTTTTAAAATAACCTTTACTATGCACAGAACTACTACAACCTCCCTTGTGCTAACTAACTCCTTCAAAAGTTGGATTCTTTGGCTATAAGCCAATACATATTTTTGCCTTTTTTTTTTTTTTTTTTAGGGCAAGGGCTGTTCCTGTCTATCATGTTTTTGCTCATTTAGCACTGCAGCAACTTAAGCTACATGTCCCAGTGCAGTGCTTCAGTAAAACTAGAATTGTCAAGGTAAAGAAACAGAAAAGAACCTTGTGGAAAAAGCATCTGAGGGGAAAAATAAATCTGCTTTCGATAACAGATACAAAGAGATTACTGGGACCTAGCAGCCAGTTTCAAATATTTCCACTTTGAAATAAGTCGCACTATGACCCAAAGTTTTTTGCTATGAAGGAAAGCACTTGGATTAGGAGTCCTCAAGCTGGATTTATTGCTATGATTATCTGAGCAGAGCTAATCAGACAACTGTGCAGCGTTCATTACTCTGGGTACACGTAATCAAGGAGATAAACCCTTTTCTATCAGGTAACAGGCAGTTAGTGCTGAATATTAAGCAGTTTGGTTGTTGTGTTTGTTTTTTTTTTAAAGCTTTAACATTTATTTGCTGGAGCTCAGAAACAAGAACTTAAACTACAACTCTCCCTTGAGATGGACAAACTTGATGCTTCAGTGTGATGCCAGTGGAGAATTGAGCGATGCACCACTTCCATTTCAGCAGTGCCACTCTGAGGGCACGTGAACCTGCATGAGGAAGCTTTGTCCCGTGTTCCCCTCCTGAGAGTCTCAGTAAAGGATAATCTTTATCATGGAACTGGCAGGGAATGTATCACTAGTGAAGAAAACTTCAAAGGCAGATCCAAACTTCAGCAATGCAAAGTTTCAGGGAGCATTTTTTTCCTCTGTGATTTCAAAGAGTACAATAGAAACATACTGTTCCACTTTGTGTCTGAGGAATCCATCCACAGCTTTATGCAGGCAACTGTAATTGGAGAATGTGGTGAGCTAGAGAGAGATTGCCTCTACATGAGTTCTCATTCAGAATAAACAGATGCAAAATATTTCTCTTGTTAATGTATGCAAGCCTGAATCATCATATTGTAACTTCGTGGCAGATGTTTAAATGACAGTATCTATGCAGAATAAATATGAATGGCTAATATAAATATTATTATAAACTATAGCAAGTTAAGAGTATGCATTGAGTATTCAATAGATTACCTAATTTAGGCACAAATTATTCCTGCACTTCAAAGTTCCATTCAAAAACACAGTGATTATTTAAGGTTGCACTGTAGTTGGTGAACAGAACTTTAATTATTCAGCCCCAAGAATTTTCCTAAAGCTGCAAAGGTAGGACTGTGGAACTTCAAATGAAGCTTCATACAATCAGAGTAACTCAGATTTGCTGTTCTAAGCCCCTGCCCACGTTACCATCCACGGCACATACATTTGTCTCTGTTAGTACTACAAATCACACGTTTATCTTCATTGAAACATCATCAGTGAATAACTTGAAAACTTGGCAATAAGGATTAAATCCAACCCTGGACATTTTTCAATGTAAATGATGTCTTCAGAAATTATGGACTTCTTTTTGCTACGAGGATGCAAGAGTAAGCAAGGAAAAAAGAGTAACTTTTGCAAACCCTGTTCTATATTATTTAAGAAGAGAGGAAATCCCTTACTTGTGACAAATTTTTTTTGGGTTGACTGACCTTCATGCAGACTTTCCCCAGGGCACATAGGTTAAACTATAACCCCATGACAATAAATTATATTTTATAAGAAGAAAGATGGAGACCAAAAGAAAAGTGAAAAGAAATCAACAGTACAAATGTTTATATAGGGCTTAAATCAGTGGTAATAGATTTTCTTCGAAACAAGAAAGGGAGCTCTTTGCCAAAACATATGATATATTTTATATATATGTGGATATATTTCATAAATAAATTATTACAGTTATAAAATTAAATATATCTTTCAGTTATTGCATTTGTATCAGTTTCTTACTTGCTGTATAACTGATTTTGTACGTTTATAGAAAATAGATTATTTATTTTATAAAACCACTTCACATACTATTTTCCCGTATTTTTTTTAAAGACACTGTATAGTTTTGGGGATTTTTTAAAAAATAATCAAGCTCTGTTGTGAAGAATACATAATGCTCCTGATGTTGCTTTATGACCACAAACTGGAAACTTTTTCCCCTCAGAATTCATACATCCAGGTCACACAACAACTTGCCTTCTTCAAGACACTGAGAGTTCTCCTACAGCAGTCTGAGAACTATGAAAATATAATAACATTCCATGATAATAACCGTGTATAAAAAGTGACACTACAATTTTGTGTCCCTTTTGCTCTAAATGTAACCACCCAGGCCTAATCCTGGGATAAACCCCACAAACAAACTGGGCTCTTCCTTTGACATGCAGGTAGATTTAGCCCTCGAGCAGTGGGCTACAGGTGCTACTGTTGCTTTTTCCTCAAGAAAGAAAAATCCAGTGTTTTTCTACAGGAAATCCACTTTCAAGTGGTTTGGTTTGGGGACTCTGCACAGCAGCTGAAAATATCGTGTCAATGTACAACTAACAGTTAGTGCAAAAATCAGTCCAATGTGAATACACCAAAAGAATGAAAATGAGAAATAATGTTATATCAAACTATCAGACTCAAAAGAGGGAAAACTTCAAAGTTTACTGTAGATATTTCCAAATAAATCCCTAAGCCACAGCGTATACCTGAAAGTTCTATGTGCTGGATTCTGACATTGAACTACCATTATTCCATCTGGGAACAGTTAACAACCATGAGATACTTTTTACCTAATTTCATATGTTTATAGAAAATGTCAGCATTAATATTCCTCAGCTCTCAGTGACTCAGTTTACCGATTTTTAATTTTTAACTAGAAGGTGTTAAGCTAATTTGAAATACATTTCTTAAAAATTATCCACAGAATTAATTTCATATACCACCAATAAGTGTTTTGAACTAAGAACTCTTAAAATGTGATAAATCATAAAAGGATTATTTGCAGAAGTTAGAATTAAATGCTCTTTCAACATATAACATTAGCACAGTGAGGTGTACTGCAGAATTATTCTTAGTCTGGGATATTATTTTGAGGACATTTGTATTTACTTTTGTAAGAGAACAAATTAGTTCCAGCTCTTACTCCATATATGTCCAAATGTGCTCTAATTCTGTCAGGGTTCCATAGCTCTCATTCTATTTCCCAGTAACAAAAGTTCATTTTTAAATTGTTAATAGCAATAAGAACAATAAATGACCAAAGGCCTAGAAAACAATGTGGAAGGGAACCTTGGAAGAATTTAAGACATTTAGCCTCAAAGGAGAGGAGATGTGAACACAGTTGTCAGATGCAAAGGGCTGAGAGAGAGAGGAGAGCACTGTTTTTTTCCCTGTGTTCCCAGAAGGAAGTACAGGATTTATGTTACAGCAAAGCCCTTCAGGCAAACTTATCAGCACGAGTGGGTGAGTGCCATGAAGACAAAGGTCTCCACCACTACCTCCACCTCTTAGGCTGTGCCTCATGAAAGCCCCAGGCTTTGACATGAGTGTGGAAGGAGCCCTGTCCTCCTCCAGAGCTCATCTTGTTTCCTGGGCATTAAAATAACTAGCTCCTTGTTCCTGTGCCTGCTTTTGGGGACACCACTCTGTTGCTTCTGCTGCTCCCCACACAGAAAATGCTTGCAAAACCTGGGAGCTGAGTTCTTCTGTAGATCCTTATCCTGTTATGTCATCCCTATATTGATCCCCCATTGGCAGCATCCGGCATCTCACACGTACTCAGATGCTGTTTTTAGGAGCTGGCTTTCAGAAGAGCTGGACAAAAATAACTCTGCTGTGACAGATTGGTGAGGACAATCGTGGCAATTTGATGTAAGGTGATTTAAGAAGACAAAATCGTGTGTCTTGATATAAGCAAAATGGAGGCTAACATAAGTAAGGCTGAATAATGCAGCTAAAACTAATCATTAGAAAAGGAACAAATTCTGTCCATATGAACATTAAACCTTTCAATCCTCAGCTTGAAATCTATTGGAAGAGTAATCAAGCAAAATTGCAAACAGATGACTCTGGAAACAATGTTTGTTTTCACTACTGGAGTTTTACAATGCAAAAGATATAACCTGATCTGGAGAGCTTTATGCTACAAAGAAATGTCAGGATTGAGAGATTTCAAATTCTAAGCAAGTTAAACAGAGCATATTGCACTCTCTGTTTGCCTTGCAGTAGTACCTTTCCAAACTTTGCTTAAAAGCACATTTTAAAGAGTAGTTTGACTTCCAAGATTTTCAGCAGTGCTTTAGAAGGCAGATGTGCCTTGATGTGCACTTCAAAGGTATCTCTGCAGATCCATGCTGATAGTTGGTAGCACAACTGAGCTTCAGCAGGGGCTTGGGCTGAGGTTCAAGTCTCGGCTCCTGTTCTGCCACAGGAAACACCTCCCTGAAGCCTTGGGCTCTTAGTAGGTTTTAGCCCAGAATGGCCCCAGTGTCCACATGGAACACCCCTCCTCAGATCTAGATTAGTTCCCTTGTTTTATTTCAGTATGATCCTTGTGCATTTTAGAACAGACCAGGGTGCTGGTCATTTCCTGAATGTGCCACTTTCAGAAGTTAGGGACATGTGTAGGTCTGCAAACTCCTGCTGCACCTCTGGGTTACTTTAGGTATCTAAACACCTTTACTGTGAGCTATCATCAGGCACTGGTAAATGGATACCTTGGCTCACACTTCCTGCAAATGTCTCCAGCAACATAAATGGAATTGGTTGAAGTTCAAGTCCCTTAACAACAACTTGATTACAAGTCTTTGACATTCAGACACCATTTTTTCCTTTAAATATTTTTGTAAAAACCCTATATGGACAAGGTAATTTAGACACTAAAGGGCCAGTATGTTAAACAATGAAATATTCTTATAGAATGTGAGAGTTTCCTTTTTACTGCTTATAATGGAAATTCCATTAGACAACAAGTCCCATTTATTAACGAATCATTTCTGCTAAAGCTGTTTCACAGAGTGTCAACCAGCTCTCCCTTGAGTTAGTGACTATTTATATGTTTCATTAATTATACTTTTACCATACCTGTCCAGGAATTATTTGTTCTACTGCAATCAGTTAAATAATGGTAATTTTTATTTTCATAGTTCATTTTGAGTTAGCAGTCTTGTTTTTATAATTATTCCTCTCACCCTCCCCCCTCAAAGAATTGACTAAATGTGGAAATGCTTCAGTGTCCCAGTGCTCCCCTTTGGTGTTCCAGACCTGGCAATCCATATGGCTCTGGAGGTGAGCTGCCTTTGGGGTGAGTCCTTGGCTATGCAAATACTTTCCATGCAGATGTGAAGAGGGTTGGAGCCTTTTGTCATTAAAAAATAAATGTGCAAACTATTGTAGCAATATAAAAGATATATTGAATGGCTAGTGCATGAGGTGAACCACATAACTAGAGAAAAGCAAATGCAAAATCAAAGCCCAGAGGCTCCATTAGATTCCTGGAACTATGCATATGCTTATGCAACTGTGATACCATTAAGATGCAGTTCCCAAAGGGATGTTTTTTTAAATCTGTACCTTGTTTCCCTGTATCTACCACAGAAGAGGAATCCATTGGTTTCACAATGAAGTCAGTTTACATCCCCTTCTGGTGTCAATTTGAATAGTCACGGGTCAGCTCAGGGTCACGTTTTCAGTGTTTTATTTAAGATACTGCAACTAAGATCCAGATTGAACCTAAGCATTTGAATTCTTCAGTGTAAAACCTTTCTTTACACAAATCTGATCATGAATTAATACGTTCAAAACACCTGTGCCAGATCCTGAGGTTTGTCCTTGATTAACATTCTGTCTTTAAGCCAAGTTCCAAAGAGATTGAACACTCTGTATTTGGAGAAGCAGAGAAGAAAAAAAAGAAGACTTAAGGGGAGGAAATTCTGCATTAGAGTTCAATAACCCCTGAATCAGAATTCTGATTCTGCTACCTCATTATGGGATCTTGGGCAAATTGCTCTTATTGCAAACACTAACACAAGGGCAAGACCAAAGCCAATGTCCATGTTAGGATCCCTATGGACCCAGGTCAAAGCAGTTTTTCTCTCTAAGAAACATTTTTACTTATAAGTGCTTCTGGTCATCCTAGAGAACATGTGAAGAATCAATGCCTTGTGGTGGAACTGCCACTGTACCTCTTTGAACATTTGCAAAGAATTGGTCAGCTATTGCCTATGTGAAACAAGAAGTCTGCACAACACTACATAGAGGAGCAGGCACACATGGAACTGAGGGGTTCTGGTGATGATTCAGGAGAGAACTGGGGCATACAAAAGGTCTGAAAAGCTGTTTTCTTTGGTTATGGCTGCCTGTGCATTCAGGCACACATTGGTTGTCCTGAAACAAGGTAAGTGTTGCTTTGGCTGGTTGGTTCCAGTCCCCCCACATGCTTTCAACCAGAAGGGTTAGAAGAACACTGACAAGTTATTACCATTAGTCTAAACTGAGGAACTGCAGTCTTAGGGGAAAACCCAGAGAAAACTAGGCAAGGGGCATGAAGCAACTCACTGGCAATGTACATTCCCTGCAAGAATCCCAGAAAGGAAACTCATGTACATAGAGTTCACTGTGCTGAGCTGCTCAGAAACGCCTCAATATTGCACCCACTGCCAGTACCAGTAATATTGACATGCACATCCCAGTTGCTTGTGTCCAAATCCTGAGGTACAAATTTGTGTAGGATCTCATACGTGTCCTTAAGAGCAGCACACCCCGAAGCCCCAGCCAAGCTGTTCCAACATGTGCCTTCCAGAGAAGGCAGTGTGGGCACTGGGCCCTCTGTCCCAGGACATGAAATACCAGGAGCAAAGGGTTCCTGAGAAGGGTATTTTACTGTGAGGCTCATTTATTTCACTGATGTTCCAAATGTCTTCTCCCAAACACCACAGAGCAAACCCAGTACACGCGTTTTCCCAGTCACATGCACTGTCTTCATAAACAGGTCTCAAAGCCTTTATTTCCACACATGCTGCACTATCATTTATTTCAAAAGGCAATGCCTGTTGCCAAACTCCTTCTACTGTGCCTGTCTCACTGTGTGAAAAACACCAGTTTCAAAACAAACACTGCCTGTTGGAAGAAACACGAGCTTCACACTCCCTGTTCCTAATATCGAAGAAATGCTGGTGAAGAAAGGACATGGCACAGCTACAGTGTCTGAACTGAGAGGCCTCCAGCATCTGTCACCTCTGCTGCAGCAAAAGGAACTGCACTACAATCTTGCAACAACTTTTTTTTTGCACAGTTGCCAGCATTCTTTATAGGAGTGTCTCTCCTCAGCTGGCCTCAATAAGGCATGGCTTTTTTTTCTTTTTTAAAATCTTTAATATCACTTTTATAAAGGAGTTGTCTAACAGTATGAATTGGGACATCAGCCATCCAGAAAGTTCCTAAGTAAGTCAGCTTTTATTTTTCAAGTGTTCTTCTGTTTGTAAATAGTAAAGAGTTTGCACACCACTTTTTGTGCTTCATCTGTCTCTCCTACTGCAGATTCCATTGTTTGCAGATTTCATCTCTGGAAAGCAGCCTTCAGATGTTTATCAAGTGTGGTTTTTTCACTTAAGAGCCACAGGGACATTTCATGTTGTACAAAACATAAATTTCTTGAAAAATTCCTCTGGAAATTTTCAATTTCTCTGTCAAATGTGCATATTAGCCCAATCCCTCATGATTAAACGATTACCAACCTTACCTGGAGTGTTGTTTGCACTTGAAGTGTGCTTTTAAATCATCAGCTGTTGTAGATGTAAACCCATTAGAAAGACATTATTCCTACTATTTATTCACGTTTTCTGTTACCAGCATCATATGAATGGTATTGTAATTGTCCAGTCTTTGTTCCAGTTTCTCAAATACAAAACCTTGTTTTTGGAACTATACAGACAAACCCAATTCTGCTGCCCATTGCTGTATCTCTTCTATAGAGACAAAGAGAGACCTTGCTCAAATACAGGCTAAACATCACTAAAAAAGTGCCTTATATATGATTAAGGAGAGGAAATACTATGTGACATCTCTCAAAGTTTATGTATTACAGCAATAGGAACACTAAAACATTAATTCTATGAAAACAGATCAAAAGAAGTCTGACTATATATTTTAATTCTTTTAAATAAACTTTTAAATCAAACTGTACCCATTTTTTTTCTGTTAATTCCTCCCATATTTACACAATTCTTTCCTTTCCTACCCTAGAAAACCCCGGTCTTTCAGAGGATTTTGGCAGAAAGAGGCAAGCTGCCTTGAATGATTACAAACATTGGTGGATGGGTCATTAGGACAAACTTGTAAATGAACTTTCTGTTGCCCGATGACCTGCTTACACTGAAGGAGGCATTTAAGGATATCTAAGATTATTAACTCATCCAGCAATCTGTCAAAAGTGGTCATAAGCAGAAGAAAGCATGAAAGGTTCAAACACTCACAGCATTTGCCTAAAAGGCAGAAGTTTGCTTTCTACAGGAAGCCAAAAATCCTTGGAATTTCAGAAATGTGCCAAACTAAAAGTATAACATTACCTAATTAAACAGCTCTTTATGCAGTCCTTGCCTCCTAAAAATAGTAAGTCCATCTCAAAACTCTAATCAAATACATCTATTCCAGTTAGGATTTCACAGAAAATAGCAGCTCCGTTGACATAAAGGAGGAATTTATGGTTGAGACACACTGTAAAAATTAGCCAAGCCAGGTTTTTTTCTGTAACTCTGTTGAAGCAGCAATTTTCCAGACCTCACTCTTTTAATTGCCCATAAATATAACATCCCACTGTCACTGTTTGACCATCAGTGGCTTGGCATTTTCACTCTATACCTTCCTACAGGTAAAGCACCTACACTGGGGTATTTTCATTATTGCAAGACAAAGTCCCCTCGCAGGGTTAAATGAAATTTCTGTGTGACAACAAAAATCCCTCTATGTGGCAGCAACAGCAGAAATACTGCAGGCTGTCTTTGCTGTTCCAAAGTGTTTCATCTGAAAGAACATTTCATGTGAACATAATTGAATTTCTCTCCTCCATTGTCCCTTCCTTCTGTCACCACCACTGCAGGCAAGTGGCAGTCCTGGTTTTGATTATGGAGATTTATTTATCGGACTCACGGAAAAGTTCTCATATGGAAATGATTCGTGATTCATGAATGATCTGATCTGGACTTTAATTGATTTAGAGGTTGGTCTGAAGCACAGCTATCCAAATGCTTGTGCAACTTACTTTCACAAATCGTTACATACCACTTCACACCTTCTGTTACATTTTTTGCATGTAAAGAAACCTCAAAGAGCACTGAAGACCATAAAAAATGAGTTAGATTTAAGCTATAATACCTGCTAGGCAGGTCACGGTCTGTAGCTGTCTAGTAATAACAGCTTCTCAGGAATTTTACATCTTGATTTTATATCACAAGGTTTTGGTATGCTGAAATTCCTGGCTGCGTTGCCTTCCACAACTGTATCTTTTTCACCTAAGGAAACGAATATAAAATGTGTGACTTTTTTTTTTTTTTAATCCATTTTTTGTAGTAATTCTTGAAGTTTTAAGGACAAATTTGGAAAGCTGGAAGGGGATGGTAAATACCAAAATCACCCTTATCATCAGTATTTAATTAAAATGTTTTTGTCAGCTTAGAGTTTTTCGTCCATTTGAGATTGGTCTATAGAACAGGACAAAAATGATGACTGTATTTAATTTTTCCATCAAGGGCAATTATCTTCAGTTATTCATAGCCAGCCTTTAAGTCTTCACTCAGTAGTTTTTGTAGCACACCTTCCCCTCAAAATACTCCAAGCTAATCACAACATCTATTGGAAACAATGGCACTACTCCAGCACCTGATGTTAAATATCTTTTCGAGCAGACAAGGATATACAGAGGGAAGCAGAAATGGCTGTTTACTTTTGAAATGCTGCCAGGAGTGAACCTGGTCAGCTCCCTTGGGAACTGCAGAGTCTACTGCACAGGCTGGGAGAACAGTATTACCTCACTCCTACATCCCACAGTTTATCCACAGCTCTCAAAGCAATTCACAGCAGTCAATAATCATCATTTCTGCTTCACCAACAACAAACCAAGGCTGTAAACAGGCAATGCCTCCCCAAGTTCAACTGGAAACCAAACCCTTCCCCCATACACTGTTCATCTCTATCTGTGAGGCTCTCGCTGCCTTCTGGGGATCAGACCCATCTTGCTACCAGATTTTTATTCGGTAATATCTTGCAGAATTTAAGTTCAGCTTGCAACACTTGGGTGTTTATAGAGCCTCTCTTGGATGCAGTTAGGAAAGGCCACACTCCACAAATACTACATGGCCTGGGAAAAACGCTGCTCTCAAGAAGTGCACGTTCAGAAGGATAAACAAGAGCGTGTAATTACTCATCTGCAAAAGCAGTGCACAAAGACAAAGGGAAGTAGCTGTTCTGAACAGCTTCTTTAGCTTCCAGAGCAGAACCTTCTGCCTGCAAATGTTCCTCAGGAACACAGCAAGTGTGGCACTGTACTGGCAGCACTTCCTCAGGGACTGGGGTTACACAGAGGAGCTCAGCAGAAAGAGAGAACTTGAGCATAACAGTAATTTGTCTTGTCAGTGTTAGTGCCATCAATAACTTCTATTCCTGCTGTTTAGGCAATTATTGGTGATTTCCACGAAATAATCTTTCCCACTACAGGAAATACCAGCCTGTACCTACCATAAGTAGTTCCCTAAATCTTAAATAACGATTTCTAAGGCCAGACACAGACCCCTCCAGTGTTTTCACTGAATGTAGTAAGATTTAGACATCACTAATTAACTAATTTCCTGAGTAACCCTAACTGGAAGGGAGGGCCTGTGTTTATAAGCACTCTTGATAAAACAAATATGTATCTGTCATTCAGGAGGAGTGAGATGACCCTTCTGAAAGAATTCCTCTGAAATGAAGTAGTTGAAATTGCTTACACCCTTTACACATTGAGTACCAAAATCTGTGTTCAGGTTCAGTGCAGACTTGGAAATTACCAAGCAAAACAGATGAAGATAAAGGAGAAAAAAAAAAAATCCATGCCCCGGCAAGATCTGTAAATCATGCATTTCCCAAAAAGTACATCACCAAAGCCTAAATCCTTCAGTTTTCTCCTCTTTCTCTATTAAGAAGCTGGGAGAATACAAAAATCGTTTTTTATATAGTATGGTTATCCACAAGTTTTACTTTTTAAGGAATGGCAAAGGAAGTCAGCATTTCTGTTCCAGTTTTATATCCAAAAAAAAGAGAGCGATGGCTGAGCTACTAACACAGGACTGGGAAAGGGGAAGAAAGTACATCATCCCACATGGAATGACGCTTACAAGAGCATCCAGGCTGCTCCCAACTCACACACACACACGTACTCTGAGAAAACCTTTGGTGTTTACTATCCAATAAACAAGACGTGAGCAGGAAAGACTCGCGGACGCACATGGGAGGGCTGGGCCTGACCACGAGAGCACGGCCTGAATTACCGGAAACGAAACCACCACGGCCAAGAGCAAACTGCGTTTGGATCCCGTGACTTACTACGGCCATCACCTCCTCCTTCAGCCACCCAACCCTGGCTGTGCTCTCTTAAAGCACCAGGGACTTCAGTGGCTGTGCTGTGCAGGGGTGACAGACTGTAAGTGGGAACAGAGGAGAATATGCACTTCTCATCCTCTGCCTTTCTGTCAGTCCTGTTTCTACCGACTCATTTTCTTCCCGTCTGGTTTGGGGGAGGAAGAAGAAATTATCAACTTTTGACAGCACGTGGATATAAATAATCATTTAGTTGCATTTTTCAGCTGTAATTCTGCTAAGCATCATCCTTGGTATTGCTAATTTTAGGGGCAACGTCAAACCCCAAAAGCACAGATGATAGGAAGAGCTGTCAATCCACAGCAGTTCTGTCCCAGTGCAATAATGTAGCTGCTCCACCCCAAAGTGTAATGCTCCCAGGCCTGACACTGCCAGTATTCCAAAAAACCCTCAGGAAACAGCTACTTCATCTGCTCTTCTAAACCATCCTCTTCTTGGCCTTTCTTTAACTGTGAAGACGGGAGGGATGAGAAAAATGGGGAAAAGGAAGAAAAAAAGTGTCCATCATGCACTTAAAAATTATTATAAACTGTTTCAATTAAGGAAAAAGTATTTTTTTTTTTTTTATAACAAGGCTAGGAGCAATCCTGCTCTTCTCTCTGAGATACACCAGTGGAGCTTTGTCCAGATGCAAACATTTGTTCCCATAACAGACAAAAGCACAGGTAGGCAAAAATCCCAGCACTGGTATGCTCATGGGCATACCAGTAAAGACATCTGGAACAGAACAGTTCAGAAACTATGATTTTAAGTCACTGTGGAGGCTTTTTAATGAGTCCTATTATTATGTCCTGCATTGAACCTTATTAAAGTTCAAGAATGACCTGAAGATTGAACACACCCCCTTGATTTATTACCTTTTAAAAAAATAATTAAGATTCATATTGGGAATTGATAGCTTTTAGTATTTACAACAGTTTTTTCAGTTATTTCCTCATTTCTGCACGAATCTCAAGATGCCTCCCCAAATAGTTACCTACATGTGCATTCCATATGTGCTTTCTTCCCTTCCCAAATGTGATTACTGCAATACTTTTTCTGTCTGTCTTTCAAATACAGAGCTATAGGATTACACACTGCTGTGCTTTAATTAAGATTCAAGTACTGGTGTGAATGATAGAACCGTGACAAGGAAACATTTATTAGAAGTTAGGATTAAGATTTTGATTTTTTTTGGACCAAAGCTCAGAGTTTTGATGCTGATCACCCTGATCTCTGTACATGGCACTGATCTGTTACACCATTCTTGACTTCCCATACAGAGCTCTCAGTCCCTTGCTGCTTAAGCAGATCTAAGCAATTAGTACTGCACGGGATGATCTTAGTTTGACCTCCCATTCCCACATGGTGTCTATTAAAAGTGATCCCCAAACTGTTAGTGGTGTAGTGGTGCTCTCGGCACAAAGCAAAAGTCAAGGACAAATGCCAGCAGTGCCTGGTATCCCACTCCCACTTTTGATGTGTCCAGCATCACAGCCTATCTGGGAGGCTTCCTTTGATCACTACTTTTCCCTCTTTTCATCCTGACTGGTGTTTTTCATGCCACAGTTACTGTACCTACACCTGTGCTTATACAGCTATTTGTGGGACCATATGGTGACCTGGATCAGCAGAAGGAAAAAGCTTTTCTAAAGATGCTTTATCATTAATTGTTCATTGCAGAACGATAAAATAAGAAATATTTTAGAGGAAACTTCTGAAAATCATCTGGTCCAATTTCACAGCTAACTTGAAAGATAGAGAAAATTTCAAGTTGAGATCAGGTTGTTCAGGACCTTGACCAGCTGAATTTTGAGAATTCAAGTGAAAATCAAAATGTCCACAGCTTCTCTCAGGCTCTAGTCCAGTGACTGAACACTGGAAGAATTTTCTCCTTCTACCTATTCAGAATTTTCCCTGCTGTAACCTGTGTCTGTTGCTGGTGCCCCCAAGAGCCACCATTGCCTGCACAACCCCCCCTGAGGTCACTGGGACAGTGACACAGCACTGGACAAACCCAGGGCTCCCAGGCTCTGGCTTGGGAATGTTCAGGATCTCAGGGCTCCAAGCAGTAGCTGACACTCTGTAGGAGTTCATCAGTATCTTTCTGGAGCTTGGCTCCCCCCCAAGCCCCAAAACGTGATCTCACAAGTGAATACAGGCTACAACCACTTCCTTGGCCCCCTGGCAGCTTTCTCCATGCAGGCAGCCTTCAGCTCCCCTGACAGAAACGAAGGAGCAGTGAAATCCAGTGTAGGGTTGCCTAGGATATATAAGTTTCCACTGAGATTTAATTCAAAACTTACTGAAAAAGAACAGAATCTTTCCTGCCTTTACCCAGTGTTCACTTGGATCCTCTCTAGGTCCAGGTCCTGCACATCCTGGGGCTTATCTGCACAAATGCCTTTAACTCAGAACAAGATGCATCAAAGCAAAAGAAGTACTTCTTAACTGCTTTGATCAAAATGTGTCAAAATGAACCATCAGTCTTTGCTTTACCACAAATCCTACTTCCCCAAAAGGGGGTGGGTTTTTCCCTAGGGATACAAAGGCACTAGAGAAGGGATAGAATGGATTTCTGCAGTTCTTTATGTTACTGCCACCTCACAAGGTGGGAAATAAGCGGGCACGTGGGCACGTTACAAGGTAGAGTCTGGGACTGGGCCTGGTCACAAAGTGAACCTGGCACAGACACCACCACACTTGCACCACAACAGGAGCCATAGCATGGATAGTTTGGATAACAGTATTGCTTGAAAGATGTATGAAGTAATCCTTCCTTTTCTGCAGTACTGTGTTTAAAAAGAATGCTCAGCAAATAAAGAGCCCAGAAGAACAATGAAGATGGTCAAACATCAAAATTTGAAGGTGTTCTGCCCATGCTTTTCCACATTTTCCAGTTCTTATGCAGAGTTTCTTGGACTTATTGTGCAATGTTCCCATACTAGTCTCCACTTTCAATCAAATAAACTTTAGACTATCCTTTAATTAATTTAAGTGTAATTAATACTGCTTGTTCCTCTCTGCTTTGCTTGCATGAATATGTGCATGCACAGTTTAAAAAACTACTGTCTGCACAATTATTTCACAAACTGTCTGCAGGGAGAGAAAAGCTGGGTTAGTGCAAAGAACAAGTTTTCAGCTACATCTAAAAGAAAGGCAGTAATTGTTTTTTCTGTTGGCTACTAGAACAGTCTTAAATTACAACAAATATTATTCATGTCAAATATTGTTTCAAGGCTTCTTTCTTCTCATAAATGCCAATAACAAGTGAGCAAGAAAGATGAGTCTTGGGACAATGAAGACAAGAGAATCACAAGGAGGCTTTAATAAACGTTCTTTTGGTACAGCTTCAATCTGCACTGTGCTGCTTCTGAGTCTGAAAAACTAATGTGGCCACCACATGTTAGAATGCTTCTCACACCCCAAGAGTTTACAGGTTTTTTTATTCACAGGATTTCTGAAATGTATTGGGGAAACTGAATAAATCCATATTGTTGTGCTTTCCTCTGGCATGAAGCCTTTCAGTTCACAAATGCAAAAGGAACAAAGATTTCAGACTTGGGCTAATCACAGCAGGTTTGTTAATCACGGAGCATCCCAGTCTAGGAGCATTTAAAATACTAAGCTTTTTAAGACATCTCAATAGCCTTCCATAACAAGAAAGTAAGATGGTTTAGGAATGAGCCAGACAGTGCTCAATCTACCTGTGGGGGACAGACAAGGACACCCCGAGTGCCTGAAGGGACACCTGGAATAACGGGGCAGTGTTTGCTGTGCACCACAACGACGTGTTTGCAGAACACATTTCAGAATTGCAGTTTGTTCAAACAAAAATCCTTTCTCTCCCCTCCCACGCCAAGATAAAACTGAATTTCACAGATTTTTGTAAGCTTCATGAAAAGCTGCTGTTCTCAGCAAAATTCAGTTTTGCACAGGTAAAACCCATAAAGCCCATTACTTCCTTGGCAAACAGTTCAAAGGCAAGATGGGGTTTATTTCTTTGTGTCAAGTCAGACTGTTTCACCTTTCATCTTGAAAAGAGATTGAAAACTGATAAATGCAATTTGCTAAAGGAGATATTCTTAATTCCCCCCCCCCCCCTAAACCCACTGGAAGGTTGCTTATTTTCAGAAGCATCATCATGTACTTTTTCAGGAAAAAAGAAGGGGTACCATAAAGATCATAAAGTGGCAAGCACTTAAAAAGTTGTTTAAAGAAAACCTCAGGTTACAGTTATGGTATTTTGTTCTTATACCATGTAATCTTTTTTTAAATCTGCAGAAATTGTCAAATATATTAACTCACATTAGTGTTCATATCAATTTTTAAAGGCATAATAAAGGACAGTCAAGCACAGCCCTGTAACGTGCCTTGTTGCAAAAGAACAAACCACTTAACCATCTAAAAAATAAATGCAAGATTTTGAAAAGGGGTAACAGAAGGAACAGTAGTCAGAATAAGCTTTCAGTTAAACAGAAAATATTTATGAGACTGCAATTTGTCAAGACACTTTTAGGACCAATCAACAGGTCATATTGTCTGTCGATTCCTACATGTTGGAAGACATTCATTCAAAATTTATGCTAGAGAGGGATAAATCTCATAAAACTGCAAAGAAATTAGTGATGCAGAGTCTATTGATTTTTTGCTATTACATTTTCTCTCTCTTTTAAATTTTTTTAAACATATGAATGGATTAGCAACTTGAATAAAGAAGTATCTTCTTGATATCTGCATAAAATAAATTAAATTGGAGAGCACAGGAAGACCTTAAAGCCACATCCCTCCCCTCAGGGACAAGAAGTTTCTAAGAACTTTACAGGAACCTGTATTGTATTTGTATTTGTTTCCCAAACAGTTAAAGACAGACCTCTTCAGGAAACCAAGACATTTGAGATATGTAAAGCATGGTGATACCAACAAAAGAGGAGACGAGTATTTCAGTATTTCACTCCCAATCAGGAGAGTTGAAGGAGGGATTTAACTTTGTTCAGAACACCTGACACTACACAGGACTTTAAATTTACCCAGGGAGAAGAGTGACTCGAGAAAGGTGGATGTGGAGACATGTCAGAATGAGGGCTCTTTTCAATATTGCTTTCTCTGAAATGTTTCATTTTAAATAATACATTGTTTTACAAAGCAAGACGTGCACTCTAACGCTGCAGGTGTTGACCTGACCTGGTGAAGGAGATGGCAATGAGCAGAGGGTCAGTGCCTAAGGCCTCGGGTGGGAATGAGTGTGCTGTGGAACGCTACACCGGGAAAGGGGATGGCTGGAGGCTGAAATGGGGCACCCTGAGGATGACCAGGAGCAGGGTCAGTGAGCCAATTCGTTTAGGAATTGTCACACTGTTCATCAGTGTTTGTCAGGGGGTAGAGCAGACTCCCCATCAGTTTGGCAATTCAAAGTCTCTCAAGTATAACACTTGTAAACACTCCTCTGCCACGGCACCGGGACTGCCCTGCATGGCCACGAGGAGCAGTTTTATGGAAAACCTACAAAGCATTATAACCAAATCCATAAGAATTTACAGACTGGTCACAGGTATTGGCATTGTATCAATTCCAAGCCATCATTCTAACAGGACACAGGAGAACCCCTCAACAGCTTTGTCCTCATCAGAATGTGGAATGAGAATTCCAGGACTTGATTTCCACTGAACTCTGAAAGGCTGATTAGGTTACAAGGTATAGATGCACTTCCCACCCTTATATCTAGACAAACAACTCTCACCAGAAAATGTATTTAAATATACATAAAATGTAAATGCAGCTGCCAACACTTATGAACCAAAACGACCTGTGTTTGTAACAATCCCTGCCCCTCCTAAAATCCGAAGATTAACCCTGGCTCGAACTGCAAAGGGCATTCATTAAAAAAGCAAGCAGCAAGAACACTTACAATAGATTAGATACAATACCGTGTAATGACAGAAAAGTACCAATTTATATAACAATTTTACAACTCTCTTGAAAAGAGTTTTGTTACTTTTCCAACGCCTGATGTTGCAGAATATGCAAAATGCAAGGTCTTGCTCTTTCATACTTGGATACTTACTTCAAATTAGTCTACTGAGAATCACCGACAAACACATGCACTGAGAAAAGCACTCATGTGTGGATGAATGCAAAATAAACCTTATTTTCCAGTATTTGGTTCTGAAGTGTTTTGACTGGCTGTGACTAATTTTGCAGAAATAGATGTTTTAGAAAATTCCCTCCAGAAGATTATATCCAAGCATACGCTTCATTAACCACAAAGATACAATTACTATTTTATTTACAGAATGGGTGAGGTTGGTCCCATCTCCCTGCTCAAGCAGGGTCAATCCCAGAGCACGTGGCACAGGATTGTGTCCAGACAGCTCTGGAATATCCCCAGTGATGGAGACTCCACACCCTCTCTGGGCAATCTCTTCCAGGGCACAGTAAAGAAGTTGTTCCTCATATCCAGGTGGAACTTCCTGGGTATCAATTTCTGCCCATTGCTTTTTGTCTTATTATTTGGCATCATGGAGAACAACATTTAGTTTACTTTGTCAGGATGTTTTTCATTACTGTAGCCCTAGAGGCACTAAATGACTAATTTTACAGACCTCATTGAGACTACCTGTGTTACTCATTGAAAGGAAGGTTCTCAGAAACTACCCCAAGCATTAGACCCTGCTGAGCCCAAATTCCTTTTGTTTCAATGGGCTTCAGATCAGAATCTGAAAACTAAATTCTCTTTGAGAAAATTCATAGTTCAATAACAATTTTACTGAGCAATCTTTACTCAGGTCCAAAAATCTTCTCCATTTGAGATATCCATCTATATTAGCAGATCTTAGTAAATGTTTTTAATGTAATTCAATTCCAGAAATTGTCTGCATTTTTTGTCTTCTTCTGCACTAAGATGTCCATTTAATCCAAATGATGGCCCAAGCAAGTATCTATGTTTCACATGTGTGATGGGATATTCAAAAGCAGCTAAAGAACCTGGGAGCACAAATTCCTTGTGCTGTTAAGCAGCTGGAAGCTGCGAAAAGTCCCTACCATGAAGCCAACGTTACTACAACATTAACATCATAAATAAGGCAGTGCATTGAGGTTCCCCAGCAGAGCCTCTGAAGGGAGCCTTAAAAATCTGCTGTGTCCCAAAAGCAGTTGCAGGTAGAACTGGTTTTTTTTTAATATATACAATATCTGATCATTCAAAAAACACAGTTTATGTAACTGGGAGTGTCAAGAAGTGAGGACATCTGTGAAGAACAGGACGTTCTACAGCTCGTTGATTCAAGACCAAGAATCATCCGTGCTGTGATCTCTAAATACATTTATGAAACATGTCAAAAACATTCATGGCGTGCTGTAAAACCATTCATTCAGAGCTTCAATTAAAGTCCATAAATGCCAGTAACATGAGTCCATGGTGGGTGTGTGCACTTGGTGGGCAAGACAGTTTTTGCATTTTGCCAAAGGAAAAAGAGCAGATAGATGAGCTGAAATTGCACAGTGGGATTAACTGAAAAATGGACAATAATGAAAGAAAAGTTTCAAACTTGCAGCCATTGGACAAAGTAGCTTTCAAATCCATAGGAGCCTTATTATTCCAATTCACAGAACAAATATCTACAAAGAATTCTCCCACACACAGAATTCATGCCTTATGGGGAAGGCTTTTCTCATTAACTGGTCCAATTCAAACCAAATGAGCAAGCAGGAAATTAGGGTCAGGAAATTATTATAGAACAATAAAAGGAACACTGTCCTGTAGGCTCCATCCCAATTATTTTTACTGATAGACCTCAACAAACACTCAAGGAGTTTACCACTAAATTTATTGGGAGATCAAACCCAAAAATCCCTTTTATCAGGCTGCCACATTCAAACAGCCCTTCCATCCTTACAGAAACCCTGAGTCATGTTGCTGTTGGAAAGTGCTCTGTAACTGCTTTCAGAATCCTCATTTTGCCAAAGGTTTGGGAGCAGTTTCTCTGTGAGAGCTGCTATTCCCACTGCTACGGGAAAATAATTTCCTTGGCTAACTGCAGAATTCCTATTTTCTTAATTCTGATACTTTTGGCTACATCTCCAGCTGCTGCCTCTCTCTGACTACTGAAGGTAACATTATCCATTTCAGCTTAATGGCAGTGAAAGGAAAGGAAGAGAATCTGCCTAACAACATAGTGAAGCCTTTTGTTCAAAAGTTATTTATTCTGTGGAAAAAATAGGGCTCAGTCCCATAACCTTTGTAGACTTGGATATTCTGGAGGCTTATGTTAGAGTACAGATAATCTCTCCCACTTCAGACAAACAAAAAAGAGTATAATAATAAAAAGAAACATTACACAGGAATATTAAAAGCTTGGAATATGTTACAGTCACTTTCAAAGACTACACATAACCTAAGGCAACATTTGTTACATAATGAAATCCAGGGCCTTCTTTACATTTAGAGAAAATAGGTTTATTTTATGTTGTGTGAATATTTATGAATTATGGACACAATGACATACAGATTCAAGGAGAAGCATCTTAGCAGGGAAATTTAATTAAAACTGTAAAAAGTTAGAATCAGTGCTAGATAATTCAAGCAGTTCAATGTCTCTGAGAAGCCCTGAACAGACTCGCCTCACCTCAACCAAAAATGTAGTATTGTCTATACAGCATCCATCAGAATTTTCTCTACCTTCTGGACCATCATCCAAGAACTGGAGAAGCCACAAAAGTATTTTGAGAATATGAAATCAAATTGTGCTTCTATAGATTCTTCAGTAGAATTTAGTGGTAGAGAGGAAGTGGAAAATTAGTTGGCTTTAATTGTGTTTAGCTTAAATCATTTTTTTTTTTAATCTGTGCCTCAACCTTTTGTAAGGATAGCAATTATAAACATAAAAAAAAAATCAGCTATAATTCCAACCAAGTCCTAACAGTTGCTTCTCCATTCTTGGGTCTCATATCTGACTTTTAGAAAAGATTCTCTTTTTTTGTGGTGGGGCAGGTCTGGAATAGGAATTTTCTACAAGCTTATTATCTTTAATTCAGCCTTCTTTTGTCCAAGCCTGTTAACTGTATTATCTTTATATTCTTATTTTTCCTCACTTTTTTCTTTAAAAAGTCCTCTTTCAAGAGAAGTAATGAAATATTCACTAATGAAATATTCACAGTTTATTTGCCTGAAATTTTTTTTCCCGCCTTTTTTTTTTTTTTCATTCTGCTCAGATCATGAGATTTCTGACAACTGAATAAAATATTTTCTTTGAAGGTAAATGCTCTCATGATGCCAGTGCTGGGAATATTCCTACTGTTTTCCCTTTGGCAATCCATACCTGTAACAAGTACCTAGAGAAGCCTGGCTATGCATCCCAGAAACAGTAGGTGGGGGCAGGGCCTTGAGGAAGTTGTTGCTCTGGGAAATGTGTTTCCAGAACATTTTGATATTATTTTTAAATCCCCCTCCCTTCATTTTCGTAACAAATCCTCTTGCTTACTTTTTTCAGGCCTAGTTTTTCCCTGGAATATTCTTCTCTCTCTGATGGATTTCTACAGCAAATGAACGTGGCCATGTCACAGGGTCTGGATGTGCAGAGCACCAAGCAGCCTCTGTGGCAAACAAAACTTGCAAGTGGCCACTGACAAATCCTCCTCAAATGCAGTCCTTTTAACACACACAAAATCCAATATTCACTAAAGGAGTTCCCGCCTTCCAGAATAGCTGGCTGCCAGGTGTCCAGGAAAGCAGCCAGTTGGTTTTTTCCCATATTTTCACGATGTTACCTAGAGTTTTTGCAATATGTGTGTGCCCTCTGGCTATCCCCGTTGGATGTGTGCCTTTGTCCTTTTGTACCAAACAGGAATTCCCAGGCTGCATCCTTGCACACCCATCCTCGACAGGTCACGCAGCCTCTCTGCAATGTAGGCTTGGGGCCAGGCCCTGTTTGCTTATTGAGTTTTGGGACTTTTGCAGTTCTTTAGAGTCAGCTCATCCCTTCAGGCAGTTCGAACATGTTAAACTCTGCCTGTCACCGAGCAATTCCCTCCAGTGCTCTGGAACAGAGCAGTTTTCAGCTGCTGCTCCATGGCTGTGGGAAGGACTCCCAGGTAAACCATCAGTGTCTCCTGAAAATGACCCCCTGCTTGCCAGGAAGGTGCACGGAGGTAGAAGTCAAGTGTGATTAAAAATAGGAGTGCACCTGCAGCAACAGTTCCCTCAGTTTTAACATCACCATCAATATTGATCAAAGCTGACAAACTCAAAGAAAAGAAAAGCAAAACTTCTTAATGCAAAACAGAACTAGAGCTTTCTGGGAGAACACACTGGGACAACTCTGTATTTTAGCAGGCAAAAATGTATGGGAGGCAAGCCCTGGAAATATCCAGGGCTGGTAAAGCGATACAAAGCCAACGTTTTGGAGTTTTTTTGCCTTTTGTAAGCACACACCCCAATAGCTGCCACACGATCAAGGAACTACCCAAACTCAGTTAAATCAACGCCTGACTTCACAAGAGTTTAGACCAAGATTTACATGTCAGCTCAGCACAGCTTTTTAAAGTGTAGGTTTAGCTTTCACAGAGGTTCCACCCTTTTCAACATCTAGGGTGACCTTGCCGTCTAAGGTGACATGACCTCAAACAAAGAGGCAGCTCTGCTGGACCCGAGCGACCAGAACACGCACGGTAAATCAGCAGATCTGATAAAAGAAAGATGTCCCCAAAGACGGGGTGCAATTGTCAGTATTGGAACGGCAGAAAAGAAATCTATTTATGAAAGAGAACCCGCATGTAAGCAAGACAACAATTTGTCGTTTAATCCATCCCCACTCTCTGATCCCGACCCATTCCCGCGCCTAATCCAGGGATAACGCGACCCCGCAGCGCCACCTCGCGGCCTGCCCCGAACGGCACCGCAACCCCCCGAGGGGGCAGTTCCAGAGGGGTCAGGAAAGGGACAGCGGCCACTCCCATGGGGTGAGGGCACTGAAGAAAGAAAACCTCGTTTTCCATTCAGTAAGAGCGTGCAATTCCCACAAAAGCCATTTGGAGCTGTATGGACAAGTCCGCATCTGCTGCTGAGCAAAAAACCTCTACTGATTGAAACCAGGAGATCAGGAATCGTTCCCTCCTCATTGTGCAACCTTCATAACACCACATGAACACTCCTTGCCACGCTCTGTGTTGCTTTTAAGGACAGGATACAAGAACTTTTCATTTCTTCAGAACTGGCTCCAGTGCAGAAGCTAAAAAGAATTTATTTCTGTTCTTGAGTCTTTTGCTTGAAGGGTCATAACAGAATCAGATAGCATAGTATAATTACCAGATGAGAAAAAATAAACAACAAATAATTTCATTATGACTGGATTCATACCATTGACTTCAGAGAGATTACTCATGAGCACAAGTTAATGTAAATAAGATCACAAAGCCAGATTTGAAACACGCAGTTTTCTGCCTAGGCTGTATTTTTGGCATAGTAAAATTCTAATACAAATGACAAATTTATCATGTAGTCTAACACAAAAAGCACAGCATTGCATATCAGCAGCTCTGCAGCACTGCAAGGTCACTTACTCTTTCCTTCCCCAAGAAAAAAAAAAACAACTACTTTGAGTCACATTTTTATCATGATACTGTGGGGAAAGTCAAACAGACAGTAACTATAGAGACCACTGTACCCAGTAACTTATTCGTAATGATTTGGTTCCTGCACCTTATTCACACATCCCTTTACTTTCTGAGCCACTGTGCTGTACTAATGCCACACAGGTTTGACATCTGAGTTAGACTTGTACTATTTCACAACCCCAAACTCCCTTTCAGAAGGATGCAATGATATCTGTAGTGTCCATGTCTGGTTAAGAGAGAGAAAAGAAGTAAATGCCATTTCTCAACTTTTACTTTCACTGGCCTGCCTATCCTTGTTTTCCTAGGTTAATTAAATCTAGCAAGCAGTTGTTCCAATTAGGCAGCATTAGCAGCTGGCCAAGCATAGCAGTAGGGAAGGGAAAGGCAGCTGTTTCTCTCCCTGGGAAGTCACAGGAAGGTCAGGGAATTCCAGTCCTAACACACCTCTATGCTCCAGGCCCACACTGAGCCCCTCTGTGGGGACACAGACAAGAAGAAATATTAAATTTGGCATCAGATGCTGAAAGCCCATAATTTTTGCCCTGCAAATCCATGATACGTGAGCCAGCAAAACCAACCATTTACATGGTTATTACCTTATGCCATCATTGCTCAGCTATCACAGAGGGGACTGAAGCTGCATTCCAAGGAGTATTATAAATTCATAAAAGACCTGTCTTGCCTTTGTTGCCATTGCCTGTCTCTAGACTGTAATTACTCCTTATACACATACAAAACTGTGGCACAGTGAAGAAGTGATCTACTTGCTTGGAGCCCAAACTGGAAACCAAACTGAGGGCTCTTGAGACACATTGCATTGCTTTAGCACCAAGGACACGTCCAGTCCTGTTGTGTTCTCCTACTGAGTGCAGGAAGAGATTTTAAATTGTATCATTTGGCCCCTGGGTAGTTTTTCATCCCTTTAACCAGCCAGAATGGACAGAGACAAAGGAGCTTTCTTGGCCTCTTGAAATGGAGGTGATATAAAATGATTGGAAAAAGAAAATTATAAAATCTGACAGCAGTATAATGTGTATATTTATATTTTGGAGCTCTAAACCCCTTTCCTGAATTCTCAGCTCTCCCTCAACACTCCATTTTCAACCCAAACCTCAAAAAGCAGCAGAACACCTTGCTTGCTACTGATAGGTTTTCAGCTCTTTAAGTAAATTCCATATGAAATATTATTCAGATTGTAAAAAGAAGAGGGAGGGAAAAAAAGGGGGGGGAGAAACACCTGTAATAAATCCCTTCCCTAGCCATTACCTTGATTACCAAGGTTTGGATTAATTTGGAAACATACTGAACCAAGAAGTATTTTGAGCACTCTCAGTTAAGCCTTCAACAATTTAATGCCAATAATAACAGCTGATAGACCTCCTTTGGCTTAGACTTGCTTTCTCCTCTGTCTGCTTTACAGACTGTAATTGCTGACCTCTTCACCAAAAGGCCACCACTGATCCTTATTTTTCAGCATTCCTGGAACTGTGTATTAACACACTAAAGACTTCTGCAAGCTTGAGGAGAAGCTGAATGTTCCAGACAAGAATGTTTGCTAACCAATTTCCTTTATTCACAGTCTTCAAGACAAAAAGGTACTTAAAACATCTAATCAAACAAATCTTAGACTTTTTTTCTCCACTTTTCTGAATGCAAGCCTTCATTCTCTATATGTAGACTTTTTAAATCACTCCCAGATACCTGTTTAACAGGGAACCTACTAGACTGGTATAACTGTCCTGTCCTTCCTAATTCCTCACCATTCCACCGTTTTACCACTGTAAGGCAGGAAAGTTGTTGACACAAATTCTGAAGTTGCTCATTACTGACACAGTGCACTGAAAAAACAACATCCCAGGTCTAAATCATCCTGTATGTAACAGTCAGTCATCAAATAGTTTGTCTATAATGAGGCCTGAAAACAGAACTGAACAGTTCACGCTCTGTACACCTACAAGCTGGAAAAGCAGAGCTGCTGCTCACAATTTAAACCAAAAAATGGCTATAGCCCTTTCAGAATGCTTCAAAATGCAGACATAATGTGCAGGATGGATGTGGAATGATTACAAATTAATGTGTAGGATTTCAAGTGTTTAACCTCCTTAAAAGCTAAGGCAAAATGTAACACCACCCCCTTTTTCTAAATGGATTTCTACTTCACTAAGTGTAGTGACTGAATGGCTTATGTGCTGAGCCGAGTAGAAATTGTGCAATACAACATTCTTGGCACCTATATATAGTAATTCACATATAAAAACAGTGACTATTCACTATCTCTCATTGATTCTAAAGGATTTCACCATGAATATTGCATAAAATGCACCCGTAGTTTACCAAAATTATTCTGCTGAAAGAATTTCATGTTGGCTAACGAATGCACAAAGTCATCTCCACTTTTAGGCAGGAAGCCCATAGCAGTCAAATCCCCTGAATAACTCAGTGTACTCATTTCACTTATACACATCTTTATGGCCTCAGAATGGAGGGTTTAACATTAAAGATGATAAATGCATTAAAATCATGAGGGCTTTGGACAAACGTGTACTGGGACGCTTAAAATCCCATGTGAGCAGCGCCTTCTCTCCCTGGCCTTGCTTTGTCCAGTTATGAAACGCATTTTGTTCCACAAAGTCTGGAATTCTCATCCCTCATGGGCCCACCCCAAGGATAAACATGTATAAAACAAATATAAATAAACTCGGTCCAAAACCAGCAAAGGATTTTTGCTGAAAACTGAACTTCTTACCAGACAGAGAACTGCATTTTGGGAGTAAATGGAAAAATCAGAGGGGCTTTGCTTTGTAGGGTTTTGTGTTTGGTGCTTGGGTTTTATTTGGTTTTAAATAATGAAAAATATGGTCAGAGGATTTCACCCACTCTTCAGCTTCTTCAAATATTCTGTTGGTTTATATTTAAAAATCAGTATTTTTTTCATGATATTTTGAGGTTCTTACATTAGGATACTAATTGCTTCAGAGGGATTAGTTTATGTTAATTTCTAAAGAGATGAAGAGTGAATGCAATCAACACTTGGCAATTTTATGCCTTTAACATCAACTACATCACAACACTCAGGACTGTACATTGCATAATCATTATTTAATTGTACAGCAGAAGCTCAAACTCTACATTGTCCCATCCTGTGGCAACAAACTTCTACCACTGGGCTGCTGGAAAACCTTGGGAAGGTTATTTCACACCGCTGAACCAGAGTTATTCCAGCCAAAATGGGAATGCTGATATGACAAATGACAAAACACTGAGACCTATGTAGGGTATAACTCCTAATTGGTGGGTACTTTTATTTGTTAATTAGCTAAGGATGGATTGAAGATACACTAGCTGTGTATCAGGCTGAAAAGCTATTTATCACATAAGTCATTCTTGAAGCCCTCATTTCTTGTGTGTATTTTTTGCAGTGATCTGCTTGCTGTTTAAGTGTCAAACTGCTTTTAAAATACTTAATGCACAGAGTCTGCCCCCCGTTTGTTAATAAAAAGACTATATTTTCATTTGTAAAATGTAATAGGGTATTAATAACATTTGCTTCTATTTTACTATTATTACTGGTGCTTTTATACTCATAGTACAGCCCATAAAATTAAGAAAAACTAAACTCATGCTAATCTATGTGCCCTTGGCACTAAACCCCCCACAAACCCCATCTCAACTACAAAAAGCCTCTTTGCCCATGTTTGAGGAAAAGACATAACTGTAAAGATGACTTAGATTAATCAGAGACTTGAAAGTAAAACATTTGTTCCAAGAAAACATGCAAGCACTGAGACAGAACAAAACATAAACCCAAATCCACAAGCTGAGCAGGGAATGTACAGATTAAATCTCCACATGACATCTGTTGATTTGGCTACTTTGCCACCAATGACACCACGTGCTTATTGAGTATTTGGCCCTAATTAACACACAGGCAATATCTCTTTCAAGCAGCCTTTCCCAAAAAGCTGACCTGCACTACTACAAAACTGGTTTCAGTAAGATGCAACAGTGCTGAAAAGGAACTGAGAGGGGATTTTGGAACAAGCCCTCAGCTACAAGAACTTAAAGGCAGGCTGGGAACCGAACTGAGTAGCAGCTCTGAGGAGGATTTTTGGATCCCAGAGGAGCAGGAGGCAGCAGGGAACCCTGGCACAGTGGCAAAGGATAACTGCAGCGGGACACACAGAGTAGCAACTCTTGGGAAACGACTGTTCCCCTCTGCTTGGCACAAGTGAGGCTACATCTGGTCCTGGAATAGCGTGTCCACTCTTGGAACACTCATTACAAGACAAAGATGAACAAACCAGCGTAGCAGAGGCCACTAACACAATGAGGGGACTGGAGCACACGGTGTAAAAAGGCCAAAGAAGTGACTCTGGTCAGCCTGGGAAACAAGGCTAAGGAGAAACCACCAGCCTTCAGTGCCTAAAGCGGGTGGATACAGAGAACCTGGAGCTGAACTCTTCTTTAGAGGTCCATGGGGAAAGGACATGATAAAGGTTGCAGTAAGGGAAATTTTGATTGGCTAAACGGAAAAAAAATCAGAATTAAACTGATTAAAGTTGCTTGGAGGGACTGGAATCTCCACCCTCAGAGATTTTTGAAACACGACTGGACGTGGTCCCAAGTAACCCAATTTAACTTACAAGATGGTCCTGCTTTGAGCAGGAAGATCAAGGCCTGGATAACCTCCACAAATCCCTTCCAGCCTAAATGTTTTTAGGGTTCTGTGATTTCTAAAGAGGGATTAGATTTAAATAAAAAAAAATATATACAAGAGATCCTTCAAACACAATCATAACATTGCTGCTTTTGCATTTCAGAGAACCAATGAGAGCCAACTAAAACATGGAGCCCTTCACTGCATGAGACCTTAGACTGCCCAAGCATAGTTCTTTATAGGTAAATAATCACCAAAACTCTTTCAAAACACAGGGTATTCAACTATTTTAAGAATAAGAAATGACAGATCACCTCTTAACCTTTCCTTTACATAACAGATGCTATTTTTTTAAAAGCAGTGGCTTATTGTCCTTTTAGAGATGGAGGATGTTCCTGCAGTTCCATGTACAGGTAAGAACATTGTTTCAGCAGAAGGGTCTGCCAGGATGGACAAACACAGATGTCCTTGGCCATATGCAAGTAGTGATTTATAATCTGGGCAGAGAGGGAATGGTATATTCCATTTCTTATAATGAGGATAGGGTTATGGTACACACCAGGGATGAAAATTGTATTGTGGATTCACTCTCCCTCTTTTCTTTTGTACTAACAATGGAAAAATTTGATTGTAATCACACACAGAAAACCTGTAGAGCATTTTGTTCTTTTCTTGACCCTTTTATCTGAGTTTCCAGGGCAAAAGGGCACAATGCATAAGTAGAGAAAGGTGCTACATGAAAGCAGAAACCATCGGTGTGTTAGATTACTTCATAAATAAAAATTACTCAGGTTCACTTTCTGATAACAAATTTAGAGGATTTCTTTACTAACATGCTAACGTGCTGCTGTTTCCAAATTCTTAACTCGTCTAAAAGCCAAACTCTTTACTCATCAGTCCATTTAAAATGTTTATATTCATCAGGTCAGTGACTTGCTGAGACCAATCTACAGAAAAGTCATTAGTTTACCAGGTTTGTTTTTATTACACTTCGGTTCCTAAACTAACAGTGTTTGCTCTGCATGAAGTAAGTAGCTGTGGTTAGGTAATCAGAACTTAAAGGGTTAGTGCTGGTATGTAACACAGGAAATTAGTAAGATTTAGATGGTTACTGTGCCAAAAAACACTGCTAAAAGCACTGCTAATACAAATGTTTCTTCATTCTGAGACATGACAGTACCAGGGTAATTTAGCACTATGGTGTTGCACACACATATTAATGGAAACTTTCTGTATGGCTCATCAGCACCAAAACACTAAAGCAAAACAAAAACTTCTATTAAAAAAATCTTTTAACTTAGCTTGGCAGATAAACTACTCCAGATAACTTTTCTCCATGATATATAAACACAGCTAAGTGTCCTGTGCTTTGAGAGAGTCACTTATGCTAAACTTTACTATCAGTTTATTCCTGGGACTCCTTTCTTACTTCCCAGATGGAAACGATGAACAGCACACAAAGCCACAGTGAAATGCACTTCACAAAGCCACTGCCATCTCTCAGATGCCTCATCAGTTTGCACAACCCTCCTGGCAGGCCTAACAAATTGGGGATATTCCTTTATGTGAGTAAAGAAGGGAATAAACAGATAATGGTAGAGAACATAGCAGGGAATCTCAGAGCTGAGGATGGAACACAGGGAAGGCAAATGGTGAAAAACCACATTGTGAACTCAAAACAACCACAACACTGATAACATTCTTTTTTAAAGGCAACTCATTCCCAGCCACTGTTGTAAAGTTTATATATAAAAGAATGAAATAAACTTGAGGCTGCTCTTCAAAATGTATACCCAGTCCTGCTGTCCATATGTGCCACCCACAAACAACCTTGGATTTTTTGGCCAACTTCAAGATGCAGAAACCAATTTATGAGCATAGGTGCCAGAAATGCGTGTGGTTTTTGTGTGAAGGAGAACACTTCAGTATGTGCAGGTCAGAGGGGAATGGAGCAGAGCAGCTAGTGCTTCTTGCCCACCTGCTGGCTTGGGAACTCAGAGGGATTTGTGGATACAGTGGGGAAAATCTGTGGGTGAGCAAAGAAAACGGGAGGGGTTTTGGTCAATGAAGTGAAAAGCACTGGATAATGAGAGGCCAGAGATCTGGGTAATGCCAATAATGCAGTCAGTGTGGAAATGGTGGGAGTAAAACTCCACAAGATGCTGGCCTGTGCTCATCCTGCTGGTTTGGGAGCAATTCACTGCTGTGTTCACCCTGTTGGGATTGGGGCTGCAAACTGGGTAAGTGCCACCAGAACAAAGAAAATCAGTTCTACAGGCAGGAGGTCTAACACATAGAATTGGTGATCTGCTAGAGAAATGAGTCACTGACTGATAAGAGCTTCCAGATCTTAGAATGCAACTTTAGCAAATAAATTCTGTTATACAAAGCCAGTTTATTGCCTTTAACTGTTCTCCCTTTAACACAGATTACCCTGTGCATATCCCAGTAAATTAAATTTTACCCTTTCAAAATTAGGTAAGACATTAGTATTTTCCTGCTTTTCATTACACAGTTCTGCGATTTGTGGGTTGGTTTTGTTTGTTTGGGTTTTTTGTGTTTGGTGTTTTGTTGTTTGTTTTTTTTTAAACACATACCAAGGCCAGGCCTAAGCACTGTCAACAGGGATCCAGACAGTTCTGCATTTGTCAGTAAACAAAAAGAAATTGTGCTGGTTGGCCAATTTAGACAATAAAACACCCAACACAGAGAAATGAGCAGAGTAATTTGTATGCTGTCATATCATTAATCACAAATACATTAACCTTTCAACTGTGGCTAAAGCAATTCCAACTTCATTACTCCCCGGAGGATTCACCTTGGCAATACCCTGTAAGCCCTCTGGGCTTTTCTGTGTACATGTAGGGGGTCTTCTTTGATCTTTGTCCTCAGTTCTAGAGGGAGAGCAATAGTCAACTCACATTTTATCACTGAGTCACAGCATTAAAGCCAAGATAATTCTAGCCACATACTTACTGCCCCTTGCTTTATTGTTTTTAATCCTATTTCTCATCTCTACCTCCTCTGATTCACTTCTGTCATTCACCTTTGTCTTTCCCGAGGAAAGTGAATGGCATTTTACCCGTGAAGAAAATGAGCTTGGAAATTCTTACATTGATGGCAACGAGAACACTTGAATAAGACTCCACATGGATAAACTTCCTTTTTGAAGCTGGTGTGTTGCTTTATTTCTCTGTGCATATGGGAAAAAAAATCACCTCACAAAGGAGATGTGAGAAAACAGGATAGTTGCCATCTTCACTTAGTGCTAAGGGACAAGTGTAAAAGCTCTAAAAGGTAAAGCAATATTAAGGTAGAAACAAGAAGAGTTCCTTTGCCATGAGCGATAACAGCAGAAAATACACAGAAAAGTTGGATTTGCAAGGAATGGACAAATGGTCCCAGCAGCTTGAGTGGTTGAAAGGTGTGTGGGGGAAAAGCCACCAGACCATCCCAATCCATGTCTCCAGTCGTGCTGCAGCTCGTTTGGCTGGAGGGTTGGTTGGCTGCCTTCAGCAATTTGGGGCCTTAATTTGTATTCATTATCAGATCCATCAAATATTCATCTAATTTCCCAGTGTGTGTATTTACTTAGGAACAACTTTTTCTAAATATTTTATCAGCCTGTAATGCAACTGGCGTGGGGACAGTTTGGCCTTTGGTTTCTCCTGTCTTAGATACTTTTAAGAGGGAAGAGAAATTGGATGGGTCAGTGGATGTTGGCATTTCTTTCCTAGCAGCATTTCTGTCTCAAATCACAATTATTTTACTGTACAATTATATTTTATCCTTAACAACTACCACAAGCGAAGCTTGGAGTGTGGAAAGATGCCATAGCACATAAAACCTTAATAAATACTGAATTACATATTATGTACAGTAAAGAAAGCATGAACCAACCACATATAAAGCCAGCAGCCTAGCCCAAAGTATAACACAGACTAACATTCATGGCAAGAACCAGGAAAAAACCCCCACAACATATTACACCTACGTAATTACATTTGCAGAGCCAAAATACTGTTGTACTGTGATTTTTCCAGAAGTCATTGAATTAACTACCCATGACTCAGTTGTATACAGCACCACAAATGGAAAACAGTTGTTTAATTTCATGGTTTAAAGTTGACGCCCCTGTATTTCAGTTCTAAGGGACCTGAACCCAAAAAACCTGTCTGTTTGCTTCTTTAGATCCCGTGACTGTCACGTGAAACCAACGCTACTTATGAAGATAATTGTCCCAACTGAAACATGTACTTACACAAGGAGAGGGTTTATGAGAAAGTGATGCAAGGAAAAGATGTTTATTGATGTATTCCAGGCTGAGGTCTTGGCCTGTCAGCTACACATGTAACATGGCTAAATTTCATCCAAAGAACAGCTCATAGGGTTTTGTTACTTTATAAAAAGGAGCAGTGTTGCAGATGATTAAAGAAATACTTTAAACAGGTCAAAAGCAGCAGCTGGAAAACATCATAATTAATAAAACAGGTAAGAGCACACACTGTTCTTGTGAAGCTTCAGTAATCACAGTAAGTCATGCACCAGGTTGCTGCCATAACATAAAGCAAGTTTTACTGGGATCTATTTAGCAATATTTTTGCACTTGTGCCAGAATATCTGTACTTTGTCTCTTTTATTTTGTCTTGAGAATAAGAAGCACTAGAAGGTGGCATTGGTTGGTTGGTGCCTTGAGGAAATCCCATTAGCTTTAGAAGCAAAATACCATCTTAGCAGCCAGGAATGCTGAGTAAATTTCATTATGAAAAAAAAATCTAGACAAGCAACATCATCGACACACATTCAAGTAAAAAAATCCAGCTGAGAAATACAGCTTAAAAAAATGGAAGTATTTTAAATAGTACCTTTATTTCCAAAATAAAACTAGACAGACAATTGGTCTGACTCAAAGGAACTGCATGTGCTGGTCCCAATTCTAACAACAGCCCTCAGCTGCTCCAGAAACGATAAGGACATTCCATAAAATCCTCTTAAAGGCAGGGCAAGTGTTATCAGGGAGCACAAAATCCCAACATCCCTACTTCATCCTAAAGGTGCCAGGCCTAGCACCTTTATCAGCCCTTGAACTGCACGGCAGGGAACCAGCAGGTCCTGTGGGCCTTCACTTAACAGGGGTTATTGGCTCTTTCATTTCCATTTCAGAAACAGGATTATGGAATATTTACAGTATTCTGGCCAAGAAGTCACAAATACTGAAAAATCTATGATTTTTAGCACCCTATAAGACAATCAAATTTCTGTCAGATACACAACTGATCATTAGTGAAAGTGAACTGGAATTGGTACAATTTTTGCTTTACCAAGCCAGTATTTAAAAAAAATAAAAAAATACAAGTATTTGATTTAAACATTTCCAAGCTACTTAAAATATCATAATCCAAATTGTGTTGTATCACAAGTATCTTTGATTCCAGCTCTTCCACAGCAATATTTTTGCAGTTTCACATCAGCTCTCCCTGAACTGCATCTCCAGTAGAGCTCAACTGGCCCAGGTATTTTCCAAAGAAACAACACTGATGCATTCACACACTACAGATCTAAATCCAATCGTTACTTACATGCAGGAAGGATTTTCTCCCGGTGTCACAAAACAGGTGATGGCATTTTGTCACATAAGGGAACAGCAATTCTGCAGAGGTTCAGAGGAACTTCCCAGTGGCCACCTTGAACCTGGTCTCTAACTCTGCCCATTTGGAGTGCAAGGCTCTCCCAGACGTTTGCTACCTCCCTCACCTGGGAGTCTTCACTTGCCTGTTAGAGACAACACCTTCCACCTGGAACAGAAATCCTCCAAAATTCCCAGCTGCCTTGCTCTCCATATTGCAGTCTGTCCTAAGGCTCTCATCTTCCACTCTCCTAATCATAACTCATCTCACCAGAGCAGATACAAATATCTGGCATAACATAGAAATTCCCTTGCCAATTCAGAAGCAATCTTTTTGGTTTACCATCCCCTACCCAGCAGCCACTTAATTTTGAGAATTTTTTTGTTTTGAGGGTGTTTCTTTGCTTTTATTTTCCCACTTTCTAGCCAAATTAATAAGAATTCATTTAAAGGGTCATCCTGGAAGACTGTATACAATAAAATTAAAATTAAATAAGTCTTTAGAGAGTAGAGGTAAGTCCTTCATGTCTAGGGCTGATGGTTGAGCAATTCTTAAAGTGAGTCCCTGATACTCAGTATCATTTGAATCTTAGGTGTTCCAATATTATCTTTGCCTGTCTCGTAAATCCAAAGTCCAGAATCACAGGTCAGCAATCACACATACTCTCTTCAGATACAAATGTTGCCACTGATTTTAAGATAAGACAGACTCTAATAAAGCTGAGTTTTGTCTTATTTGGGTTTTTAATCTTTTGAATTCGTTGTCTGGCTTTCTAGAATAACTGTTCTTGGATATTCCCAATCAGAGGGGAATGAAAGTCAAACTATTTCTTATAAACCCAAAGTTCTTGCACAAGGGGTCCATACTGTTCCTCTGGAACTCACATGGTCTGGCTATTATTGTACAAACAGTCTCTTAAAACATGAGGAGAAGCCTCCCAAACTGTGGCTGAAGTATGTTATTCAGAGCTCATATTTTTATCACCTTTACACACACTTGGTTGTCAAAAGGAGAAGTCTCAGGTGATGAGTAGTTATTAAAGCACAAGAAGCAGCATGTTGGGCACAAAGCCTTTCCCCAGCTAGTTAAGATGCTGCTGACATTGGTCTTTTAACCCCAGTTGCCTACGGGCTCCCCAGTCAGCCTCTCTCCTCCATCTGTCTCAGCACTAACTGGTCACACCAGTAACAGCATGTTTGAACTACTTTGCTGAGGTTTAATTATTGCATTTGATGACACCTGCACGATCCAATTCCACACTGTTATGAAATATTAATTGCTTTCTGTACTGTAGAATATAGCACATTCAAGAGTGAAAAAATAATGCTGTTACTGCTCTTTTTTTTAACCACAGATTTTAGATTATTTTCTCCATTATCACTAAGCAAGATAAACAACAGCATCAGTTCTTTGCCACATTTTCTACCCTGTCTTGGGCTGCAATTTGCAAACACAATCTTCAGCCATCCCTATAGCCAGCAAATGCCTGGTGTGCAGAACTTGATCTCCCATGGAAAGTTCTTGATTCAGTTGGAAGGACTGGTTGAAGGGTAAGTCTTGGCCTTCCAAGCTGAAGTGAACACATCACCTCAGTTAACACCCTGCACGCACTCCAGCTGCTCCAACCATACTAACGGCATAAAATGCATTCTTGAACTGTTTTTCTAAATAGATGGGACTTAATCTGCTCCTTCAAGACTGAAGGAGGTCTATGCACACAGACTGCAAAGCCACACGTTAATTAGTAACCCTTGGTTCAGACTGTCCAGCCAAACAGTGCAAAAACTGAGGGAGGCAAAGGGCTTATCCACATTTACACAACTGCAGTGACACAGGGCAGGATAGGACCCAAATCTCCAGATTATGAACCAAGCATTGCACAGTGCACATTCACCTTGGGAAGGGATAAGAATTTCCTGAACTCTCACGATTTAAAGTGGAATATACCCAGGGGAATAATAAGGAAGCGTGGTAGCTCTGTTACTGCTGGATGTGTACTTGTCTCAGTAAGTTAGTATTACAGAGAAGAGACTGCAGGTTACTGCCACCACCAAAAGAGAATAATTAGGACAAGTTAAATAACATTAAAATAGTTTGTGAGCAGCTCAACATGAAATACGAAGGTTACACGAGTAAAACTTGTCAACAGGCATCAAGCAATTCTTGGATGGTAACTGAAGGACCAAGGGACTGAAACCACAGGTTTCATCACCAGCATGGCAAGGCACTTTCTAAATATGAAATTCCCATTGTGTTCTTCAGGTGCCTTTATGTCACCTAGTGAATGCTCTGATCTGAAAACCATGGCATTTCTTTTTCTTTCCTGTGAAACTCAAATTCTTAATGTTTTTTATATGGTAAATTAGATATTTAATCCAGAAATCAAATACAACTTGAACTACAGCTATACATCAGAATTTTCCTAGTCTCTCCCTGAAATATGTATGGTAATAAAAATAAGAAAAAACAAAGGTTTGTCTAAAAGATTGTCTCTCCTGGAAAAAAAAAATACATGTGACACATAGCCCTCCTTACTTCTTGGGCTAAAAAGAATTTCCACTATTACTAAAACAATACTCCACTTTCACTGTCACCTTCTGCCACTCAGGGCAAAAGGACAGAACTATTACTATTGTCTCACAAAGAGAAAAATAATTTTTTTCTCTTATATAGGCAAGAGTTATTTTTCTTTACTCCACATGCTGACCATTCTACAGAATGATTGCCATCTTATGTCTCTTCCCTGAAGAGAGATACAGAAATGATAAGAGATGGAGGTTTGCTTTATGGAAGAGTATGTGCCATAGTTTCCATTTTGGGAAAAATATTTAAAAAAAAAAAAAAGAAAGAAAAGAAATTCTATGGTCTTAAGAGAATATATTGTTCAAACAATTTCAGCCAGCATCACTCTTGGCAAGTATCTAAACAACTATTACAAGAGATTTATTATCTGTATACAACATCCACATTCAAGGCTAACTTTTAAGCTCAGCTGCTTAAATTTCCTAGATTACTCTAATTAGGGACAGCCAACGTGTCCAGACTCAGCTACAAAGACTGAGCATTGCAGAACACGTCCCAGGATGTAACATGCAAAGTTCCCTTAAGACAGAGAGAAACCCTTGCCATGGTGAAATCAGGGTGAGCTCCAGGGACTGCAGCAGGGCCAGCATTTCAGTAGCTCAGTCTCTACTTCCTCATTCATGCAGAAGAAATCCAGCCTCCTATCAACTCATGTGAATCTTTATCCATTTTATTCCCTATATAGACTAGAGGGAAGAACATCTAAGAACTTGTGCGTGTAAAGAAGGAATAAAAACACACAGAGTCTGCTGGACTATGCAAAAATCTAGACCTCAGTGATTCATGGGAATAATTTCAAAAAGTAATTAAGACCAATCAATAAAAGGTATTGTAAATAAAGAGATCTCTATCTCTACCTAAAGGTGAAGAGGGAACATTCTTTCAAAAAAATTAAGTACTGATATTATGAAACAGAAATACTTGTCAAGGCACTCCTATCTATGTGCATTTAAATAAAAGACTATGCAGCAATTGCCCCAAAGTAAAGTGAGTTCCATGTTCCAAGACTGAAAGGGAAAGAGCAGATTCCTACCACACACTGGGGGATGGATCATTAGCCAATACAGATCACTGTACTTTCACAATCCAAGAATTATTTTGATGCATTTTCATCTTCCAAGGCATTTATTTCTAAGATAAAGCAAAACCAGTGACAGGTATACTTGGGAAGATGGATCTGGAATATTTTCCTTCAGGGTTAAGATCCAATCTACAAGGCTTTCATAGCCAGAAAAAAAAAAAAAAAGAAGAATGTTCTTCAACCAAACAGGAAAAAAAAAGCTAAAAATTGTAGTCACACTAGAACACATACAAAAAATGTGCTTTGAAAAGAGATGTAATGAAGTTGGCTTAGACTGGGCTGGAAGGAAGTAGAATAACATTGCAAGTATATAACTGGATAATAAATGACAAAAGGGTTGGGTAACCAGACCAAGGTTAAATAACCCACTTGGACAGATTTTTTAGTACTTACTGTAATTTTGCTAAATTTAAAGTACTAGACAAAATGTTACTGACTTATCTCTCTTTTCCAAGTGGGGAAAAAATAATCCTGCTACTAATTCCAGTACTATGCAAGAAAAAAAAAAATCTTATTTCATTCAAAACTAATTAAGAACATCACTGTTAATCTTAATAGGGATTTTTATTTGTAGTTTTTTCCTATCAGAGTGGAAAACAAAAATATTTTCTTTCAAGACAAGAATTTAAATTTGGAAGGACTGGACTCATTTTGGAACAAAATCAGTTTAAAAGACTTAAACTGGTTGTAAAACAGATTTTCCATTATTTTCCAAAGTAGATTAGTAATATCCTTGGAGACATGCAGAACTCCAGCCAGAGGCAAGCCATGTTGGAACACAGAGAACAGACACTGAAGAGGAATGCCGCCATCCCACTTCAAATAGAAACTTTTTCACAGTGAGAATTTCATTGCTTTCAGAAGAACAGATACAGGCAGACAAGAACTGTGAACAGCCAGACCACCAGCTGAGTAAGGAAAACTCATGGAACAAGCCAGAAGATATGACTTAAGGAAAAAATACAAAGAAGGAAAAATTCCCCTTATATCAAATAGTTCTGGACACCAAGGGAAGAAAGAACATTGAGAAACATTTTTTCTAAAAAAATCCCATTTAAGATAAGGGTGGTAACCAAGTTCATAACCTTGCCAATAGCAATCCACAAAACCATCTAAAATGCCAGTGTTGTGTTACAGTGAAATCAAATTAAAAGCGATGAACAGAAGCCTTCCTCAGATAACAATCCAAACAGTTTGTGGAGCTAAATGAAATGCCAGGGTTATATTGTCTAGAGCAATAACCTCTTTCTGGCTTTTATCTCCATTATGTCTGAGACATTTGCAAACATTTTCAAAATTAGTGTATTTCTTTCAAACCTAACAATTACTTCCAATGCCTGTAAACAGCACAGGCTGCAGGAGATTTAATTATTAGTTGCCCGAGAAGGACAATCCAATTTAGGCATAATTTCTGCTCCTGTTACTCTTTCAGTCACAGCAATGAAGACTTGAAAACATAGACAGAAACAAATATAATAAGGCTGGATTAAAACAAAAAAACAAACTACATAGTTCATCCTATTTTTTCTTCTAAATTTAACAGCAATTACCAGTTTCTTCTGCAAAGATACACCTTTTAACAGTAACTGGAAGTGACTGATTCTGCCAAACTGTGCTTCATGATTTCTGGGCAGTCAACTTTACTGTACTGAACTTCCAAATTACAAGAAAGCACTGGGAATTTATAAAATAAAAACAAGGTTTCCTAAAGGAGCTGGACACGGATACAAAACCCTTCCATTTTTTGGTTTTAAATCTTAACTGAGTTATTTACAAGCATATAAGTATTAATTTTCACTTGGCACAAATGGAAACCAGACCAAACAAACAAAATAAACTTCAAACGGAACAAAAAAACCCCCACAAAGACAAGCATTTAGATGCTTAATCATGCACATAATCAAAAGACAAGAGCAAAAACACCAACCACAGCGAAGTGAAAATGTATTAAAAAAAAATGACTATACCTCAAAGTCTTTTCCAAGGTCTGTGTGCAGTTTGGTTGGCTCTCACATCAACTCCCCCTGAAGCTGAGCTGGAAGGGAATATTTGATGGCAGGCACCACATCATCCTGGGAAAAGCCCTGCTCTACTCAGGCCCTGCTGTCAGCAGAGCCACCACACTCTCTATCAGGTAGCTATTTGTCTTAGGCTTTTTATTAGATCTTTCCAGAGTTCCTTTTCACTATATTTTCAAGCTCTCTTTGCAGGACACTCTTTTCATTTCCTCCTCCTCTGTTTTCCTTACACATGTATCATACGCCCAGGGGCACGGAGTGAAGACTTAATTGCTGGATCCAGGTGCCACTTGAACCAAATCACAGGATGAAATGCAGCTGGTCACACTCACGGTGGAGTTAAAAAGCAGTGGGATGAATCCTCATTTAAAATCTCAGTGACAAATAAACCCAACTCTGCCTTCTATTTAAGATTTTAAAATCTTTTAGCTTTTGGTGAGGCATTTAGATGAAATGATGGCACTCATATTTCTGTTTTCACAAGGATCATCCCAAACCCTTTATACTGTGAAAACATTGCCAGCTTGGTGTGGAATCACTGCTGTAAAACTGTATTATTAAGGAATTGCTTGTTCTCCCCCTCCTTGCCTTGAGAATTAGAAGCAGCCTTGCCATGGCAGGCTCCAGCAAAACCTCTCCCTGCCAACTTGTTTTTCTGCCCTAGGTTTGCCAGCTCCCCACGTACAGTGTAGGTACAAGGCTCCTGCCAGGCATGGCTGTCAGTGGTATCTGCTAAGAAAGCAGATTGCTGACACCAAAACAGGCCTGGGAAGGGACTGTGCCCCACTTCATTGCACCAGATTCCTGCAGAACCTGGAGGGCAGCTTTTGTCACTGAAGAAGGGGTCTGAGTGTACAGGGGGCAGTGACTGGGGATGGGAGGGAGAAAAAAAGAGAAGCAACCCCTTTTCCACCTCGTTTTCTCTCACCAGCCCAGTTTAGCCCTGCTGCCCCAGCCAGCCCCACCCTCCAGGGGTAATTAGAGGTGCCCTCAGGCTTTGGATTGCAAAATTCACTTCTGCCTGCACAGGTGAAATTGGTTTCTTTGTTACTCTGCTAGAATGAGCACAAACAACAAAACCGCTGTTTGTCCACAGTGCTCTTGAAGGATAGTACTAAATCTACTTTGTAAATAGGATGTGGATGGAAACACTGGGAGAAAAAAGAAACTTCAGGAACTAGGTTTTCTGTAAGATGCCTGGATAAGCTGAAGATTTACATCTCTAAAACCAAGCCAGGCAGTCAAGGCAGATTTACACTTTCAGAAATGTCTCAGAAGTTTCCACTGACTGATTTTCTGCTCAGTGACTTCTCCCTTTTGTGAAAAAAACCCCCCAGTTAAGATCAGTTCAGAAAACAGATCAGGCTCTTCCACTGGTCTCCTCACCAACATAACCTTCTTTTCCCTGGAAAATGCAGGGAAGAGGGAGAAAGTTGTATAGACCCAGCAGGCTAAGACATGTTACACATGCTCCTTTTGCCAAGCAATTGGTGGTCAGGTGTAATATGAAATCTGAGCTGGTTAACAGCTCTATCTTGCTAAAAACATGTTCTCCTCCCTTGCTGTGTAGACTGAAGGAATTAAAAATTATTAACTAGAAGCTTAAGCACATTATTTTGCCCAGAGGAAAAGGTAACATGCTTCTGGTGAGACTGTGCAGCCCATAAATTTCTGTGGTATCCAAACATTACCAAGTTACTTTACTTTCCATTTTATCTTCATTTACATAAGTGCACAATGTGCACTCACTGCAGAGGGTTATTTTAATGTAGCAGCAAATTTTGAAAGTGCCAGGCATGGAATTTGTGCTCAAAAGACCAACTCCTTTCCATGGAGAAGACATAGGAGTGGTCCTGCTCTTACTCACCCTCAGACCTGTCAGGCTCAAGGCCAGGGGCACTGAAGGGCAATGGATTCCAGCCATCCCTTCCCCTTGATATAAAAGCTGTGACTTCTAGGATCTTCCATTAACATCTTCTCTAGGAATTCACCCAAATGGCAGCACCAAACCAACAAGGGCTCTCTGAGAACACGAATAAAGCAAATATCAATGAAGACACATAAAGAGGTGAACCCCAACTGCTCAGGTCATAGTTTACATCTGCAATTTCTTACCTTTAAATAGAGTCTGTGCTTGGGTTAGAATGAGCAAAAAGCATTCAGTCTACAAATAAGATTCATAAAAAGAATCTCAGATTTTAAATAATGCATTTTTTTCTCCTAAATGGAGAAAATGAAGGTGCAGTTCCATGATGCTGCTGCATCTATTGAACACCAACTTTCAGCCAAAAAGACTAATCTTCACTTTCTGAAATAGAATAGAATGAAATAAATAAAGTTAGGTTCACTGAATTATTGAAGAATCTACATTCATTTGAGAAAATTATGTAAAGGAAAAAATATTTTTTAAACTGATATTGAAACTATTTTTCTAGAAAAATTACCTTCAGAAGTTAATTTCCACAGCAATTTGTGGAAAAAATATAAGGGCCTTTAATTTAAGTGAACTGGAAACAATGTATTTTTGATTTCCGATCTTCCCATTCAACTGAGGAACCAGAAAAAAAAGTTATTCCCACAGCTTTAGTTGTAACAAATCAAAACTAGAAACAAGCCAGCCTAGCGTGCTGTTCTGATTCCTAATCCTTTGACAAATAATTTATATCTTATATGTAAAAAAGGGATTATTAAACCTCTTCCACTTTTATCTGGAGATTTCCTACCACTACTCAACAGAACTATTAAAAACATTATTTCTTCTTTATGCCCACAAAAATGATTCAGAGGATTGGAACACACCAAGAAGTTTCTGCAGGGCAAGCAAGGGTATTATCTTGAAGAGCTCCAGCTATTCCATGAGAAATAGATACATGCACATCCTTAGCCTAACAAGTAGCTATTTCAAAAAGGGGTAAATTCTTGTCTTACCTCAGGAGGTGAATGTGAGGTGGATTATCTCCCTGTCCTGGGGTAAGAATGTCAGTTTGGCAGCGCTGCCGGGAAGCTGATGCTTTTCAAGTTCACACAACAGTTTGCCCTGAAGTGACTTGTTTGTGTGTCCCTGATCAGAGACTTGTCCCAGCTCAGTGACAGAGCCAGGACAGGACGGGGCAGCCGCTGTGGAGACAGGCTGAGGGAGCTGGGGCTGTTCAGCCTGGAGAAAAAAGGGCTCTGGGGAGACCTTAAAGGAGCTTTCCAAGCTAAAAGGGCTCCAAGAAAGCTGGAGAGGGACTTTGGACAAAGGCCTGGAGTGACAGGACAAGGGGGAATGGCTTCCCACTGCCAGAGGGCAGGGTTAGATGGGATATTGGGAAGGAATTCTTCCCTGTGAGGGAGGCACAGGTTGGCATAGGTTGCCCAGAGAAGCTGTGGCTGCCCCATCCCTGGAAGTGTCCCAGGCCAGGTTGGACAGGGATTGGAGCAACCTGATGCAGTGGAAGGTTTCCCTGCCCATGGCAGGAGGGTGGAACTGGATGGTCACTTCCAACCCAAACCAGCCCTGAGGTCACAGCTAACTGTTTCTTTGGATTTTTTTTCCACAAGTTGTTTAAACCTCCACGTTTACATCTTACTACAGAGAGGACCAGAAAAGACCTAGTCATAAAGTTTTCACCTTTCACTGCAGCAAACACATCCTATACTGGTATTAAAAGAGAAATGAAGTGTCTGCTGAGGTTGTTATTTAAACTTGCTTTCTCAGTGTCATTATAACCCTGCTTTTTTTGTGTCCCTTGTGTTCCTACAGACACCATCACATCCTCTGAGAGCTTCAGGTCAGTCCACTAAGCACAAGAGCTTTTAACCCTTCCTGGACAACGCTCTTTGATTCCTTCCCCATTGAGTAAACCCACTGTAAAACCTTGCCAGGTACAAACATCTCACAGTCCACACACTCCACATGCTAAAAACTGTGACCAAACCAAATCTGGAGCAGTAACCACATTCAATTCTTAACTTTGTGTAACCTCTTCTCATTTCTGACTAAACATTGTACTCGGTGTCATGAATTGAAAGACTGAGAAATACTCTTTAATCACTGGCTCCAGGCCACCACAGGCCTTCAGTCCAACACCCCCAGGCCTACAAGATTGACATTCTGCAGCTTTCAGGTGCATTTTGAAAGAACACGAAGCAGTAAAATGCAGGCAGATGATGAGAATAGATCAAAAATTCTCTCTTCAATTAAGGCCAGAAGACACTAATAAGTGGTTTGCAGGTAACTGGTACAGTTTCAGATATGAAACTACTGAGCTACAACATTCTGAGCAGAGTTTTGGTGTTCACAACCACCTCATGCCTGAGAGTGAACAGAAGTGCAACTCCCAGCAAACCCCCCTGTTCCAGGTACTGGGCAGATGTAAATGGAGCCATTAGTCGCTCAGAAGTGAAAAGCTCCATCCCAAAGAGTATTTGCACAAATGGAAAATTATGGAAATCATCTGTGTTAGCTTTGAAGATGAAAAGTTCAACACTTGCAAGGCAAAGTGATGTTATAGCAGATACTACAGAGCTGATTAAAACAGCTGGACTGATCAGCAGCAGTTAATTGCAATATGAAATTCCCAGCACCATTAGTGTTTGGTTAAAAAATCCACATCAAAAAGAGTAGAGACCTATCCAATTTTAATATTTCCCGCCTTTATAATATATGGGCAAAATATAGGTTTGCTTGGCCTTTTAGTTTTGTTTAGTTCACGACATGTCCAAACAGCTCATGTAAAGCAAGAATGAGAGTTCTAGAATCTTAATTTCCAGTTTGCCGCTAGATATTGCCTGCTTGCAACAAGTAAAACAGAAAACACTAGATGATAAAACATGGGGGAAAAAAAGAACTATTGTTTTATGTATGTAACTTTTAAATCTTAATCTAGCCAAAGAAGTTACAAAAAAAATTCAGTCAGATGAAACACCTGTTTGAAACATTTACTTAGCAAACATGTGCTTTTCTTGGGGAAAAAGAAATATAAAAAAAAATTAAATAAGATATCTGAGCTAAGGGAAATAGATTGCTTTCACATGTCTTGTCTGAAGATTTAGGGTTTTTTTTGCCAGTAAAGATGCTATTTTAAAGTTATAATTAGAGCTGGCTTGAAAGAAGCTGTGAAAAGATATGTGTTGGCAATTTGACCAAATGAACTCCAGTTTTGATGAAAGCCAGCCAGCCAGCTTGAGTAACATCATTTACAAGCATTACAAAGCCAGTGTCATTTAGTTCTTAATTTTAAGTTCTTCATATTTCTGATGGTAGTAAATCTCTTGACACAACACCCATTCAATGTAACGTTACACTGGCAGGCACAAAAAAGTGGCTTCTCTACCTTGTCATGACAGTTTTGCCATTCAAGCTCTTCTCAAATGCTGCTTTTTGGCTACTAATGTTGTGCAATGATTATGAAAGAGGCATTTTGTATTTTCCAAAGGGTATTTTACACAGGCAGCTGACTCCCTCATTCCTACAGCACCTCAATGGTTATTTCTCATCCTACAGGGCTTCCATTATGTATTTTTATTATCAGAATTAACCAAGAAGAATGACTCACGCTTAGTGGGAAGGAAGGTAAGTTCAACACAACACTATGAAACATGCTCGAGTCATAAACTGAACTCACAGCAGTGTGAAGCTTTAACAACTGGCTCATGTAGACTGTTCTCTTCTCTATCATTTCCAAAAATACAGTTCTGTTCCAAGAGTGACAAAATAACAAATGGTTCCTGCTTCGTTTCAGTGATGGTACAGCAATGGGTGCTTTGGCTGGTTTTCCTAAACTGATGTAAAACAAAGTGACATGAAAAGGAAGGAAGGGAATGGAGAAACTACAACCTTCTAACTGTGTTCCTGAATCCTGTATGCTCAAGCTGCAGCCCACTCAATTATCTAATTCTTCCTCTGCTGAGTATTTTTATAGCATTTTGTCTTGCAGTTCCATTTTAACTCTCTGTAGTGATTAAAGCAAGTTATTTTACTTGCATTTCTGCAGCGTGACACACCTCGATGTCAGGAAATTTCTTCCTGAAATTGAGTTGAACGGTGGCTTTGGGAAGTATCAGGTGTGTTGAACACCAGCTGGTGTTAAAGTTGAGCAAGCTGTTATTTGACTACCAGAGTCCCAAAGACAGGTGGTGCCATTGCTCCATCCAGCAGGCCCAAGTGTCTCATTTTTTTCCTAGAAGGTGGCATAAGTCAGGCTTTGGTCTATTCTGGGCAGAGAAAAAGGTACCTTAGCTCAGCTGATGATCATCCACTGACAATTTTACTGTCAGTAGGTACAAAGTACATTTAGTGAATGTTAAGCTAAAAGCCAACAGACTCATTCCATGAGGTACATGAAACATTTAAGTGCTGTGACATTTCGGAAACACCAACAGTGTGGATGTGGGAGCCTTTATCATTATGGTCCACATAGGTTCAAACCCCAGTTCATGTCTCATTTGGGCCATAAGATTGTCTATACTACTCTTTCCTTATAGTGTTAACTGTAATAAATACCATTTTAAGGATACTTTAGAGAAGCTTAGTGCCTTTCTTGCTGGGATCATAAGGGACCAGCACCTCCTGGTGCAGAACACATGTATCTGTAGATCACACCTTGCTTGGTAAGAGACCTGTGCAAAAGCATGCACAGGTTTCCACCTTTTTTGTGCTAAAAGAAAGCCATTAAGATGAAAAATTTTCAGGTAGCTCTGACACATTGCATTGATCAGACACCCCCACACTGTCCCTGTGTCCTGAGCATTGTTGTCCTGCTCAGAAAAATATAATCCCTTCTGCAACAGCCCATTCTGGGCAGACTGGACTGACTCTCACTTAGGCCATAAAAGTTAACTGGGGATTGAGGACAATAGCCAGACACCACTTTAAAACTCTAGTGCCCTAAAGGGATAAATATCAACATATTTTTCAAGTCCAATTAACATTTTTGGCTCCAAGTGTTTGGCAGAAGGAGAAGAGTAAACCTTTTATAACTTGCCTTTGCATGGATTACCTATTAGGAGTTCATTTATTAACTAATAAGGTCAATGTGAGTCATTTTTCTAGTGTGTAAATTTGGCATGCTGATACTTTCCTACTGCTGAGACTTGTCCTCATGGGATGTATTACCTGCTGTGTTATTATGCTTTAACACCTCACTGTTATATATTCTTCTTATTGTCAGGTAACTTGAAATATGTGCTTTGCTCAGAGGCACAAATTTCTCTATTTCTCTCGCTGGCAGAAGAGGGACAGACTCCCTAGATCCTAAAGTCACTGCCCAGGGTCTGACTGATGGGACTGCACGGCAGGAAGGGGGACTATTTCTGACAGGATGCAGGTTTAAATTACAATTCTTTCAAAATTCTGGTAAAAATGCTGTTCTGAAGAAGTTGTGGGGAAGCAGCTTTGAGAGAGGGACACAGGAGTTAGAGAAAGGAAGGAATGCAGCCCTCACAAGCTGTTTTATCAGCACTCCTAGAAGGAATGGATACTGTGGTGAATTTTAGGACAGAGAAAAAAATCCCTTTTGTGGTACTTCATTTTAAAACAGGAATTCAAGCACTTTTTTTTTTTTTACAGAATGCCTATAGCTACTCAACTCTGCATATGACAGCAGCTTATCCTGACAGAAAAAAATGGTAACAACTATTTCTAGACCTTGAAGCAAAATCAGGGCATATGGGATGTGAGGGACTATGCAGTTCCTGTAAGGACTTTTGAAGGCAATTCCTGGAAAGAGTCTAGATCCAAGATTTCCTAGAACACCTGGGAAAATTCCTAGGAAGGGAAATTACTAGAACAGCACAGGAAGTACCTCAAGATCTAGATGCAGGAATTGCCATGACAGTGAGAAAATCTCAAGAAAGGGTGTAGGTCCAGTAAAATCTAGAAAGGATCTGAGTCCAGGAATTCCTGGAAAGATTATACATTCAGGAATACCTGCAAAGGTCAGGGAAATTCCTAGAAAAGATCTAGATCAAGTGATTCCAAGAAAGTGCTAGGAAATTCTTTGAGAATTTCTCAATAAAGTAAATCATAGCATAGGTCTCAATCTAGGTCTTCCTGGGAAGGCTCTTGATCCAGGAAGTCCAGAAAAACTCCTGGAAAACTCTACATATTCCGGAAAAGTTTATAGATGTCAGAATTTCAAAAAAGACTGTAGCCTGAATGTTGTTTATTCCAAGTTGCTTAAACAAATTGAGTAATTTTTACATTTCATCCCTTGACTTAAAGCCAGTAACAGTTTCCATGTGGCCAAATCACTTCCCAGCTGAGCATTCCTGTACTGGAAAGGTAAATAGAAATGGAGTCTCTCTTATGAAGTTTCTTCATTACTCATGAAGAAGAGCTACAGAAAACCCCAAACAATTGTACAGGGACACCTGTGAGTTATTTTTTGTCATAGAAGCAATGTGGGCTTTATCACCAAGTACTTCAAACCAATCCTGGTTAGGATTTCAAGTTTAACGCTCACATAAACAGACTGGTGAACTAATTTTGGGATCTGCAACTCGGGGTAGGGTTTTTTTTAGCCTGGTCTATTTAGGCTCTAATGTGATGAATACCATTGTCATGAGTAGGGTCTGTCCCATCCCCACATATCCCATTTACACAGCTGGCCCCAACATTTAATCTCCTCAAAATCCAGTTCACTCCCCTCCAGCTGCTCTGACTCAATGCTGACAGTGACATTTCACTGCAGTACAACAAGTGGCTCTGCCTCTCAGCACCAATTTGTTAAGTAAGGAAACATCATTCTGAGACAATCCCTTTGCTGACCACAGCTGCACTAATCACTCCCTGTAAATAGAACAGCAGATGAGGAAAACTTTGGACTTCTGGGCTGCTCATTATCTTCTGAGGATATATTTTTTTCTCCAATCACTGCCACATTTTAAGCTACAGCCTTTCCATCTTCTGCTCATAAAATAAGCTGGAAGATATCAATGATGTCGCTGAGAAAGTCCCCCCAAAAGCACACAGGAGCTTTAAAAGGACTAAGCACAAACATACCAAGGTCTCTGACAGCTGATTTCAAAAGGATATAGGAAAAGACAGAAAAAACCCACCTCAAGGTACAGGTACTCCAAAAGAAAATAATGCAATTTTCTCTTCTGGGGGCATATGGAAGATGGGCCATATGAGATCTAGAAAAATACGGTGTCAATCACATAAGGAAACACCATCTAAGGAAACGAACACATTCAGTCATGCAGCATTTTCCCTTTAAATCACCATTTCTCAGAGTTTGCTTATGTGTTTTACATAGATTCACTCCTTTCATTTTTTGCTCAGATCATAATGATTTGAGGTAAAAGTTTTTCTAAGGACTAAGCTAAACCAGAACTAGATTCCTCCCAGGTTATCTGTACAGAATGCAGAAAAGCATCAGCATTCAGTCTTACAGTAAAAACAGCCCATACATTAATTACTATAGGGGACTTTTCCTGGCTACATTACAGATCCCAGTGAAACTCAACTGAGCAAGAATTAAATGTTGATGAAAGAAATCACCAAGAATAACAACAATTGTGTAAAATGAAATGCCAGAAGTGCTAAAATCTTGGTTTAATATACTCTATTTTGTACAAAAGACAGTAGGATTCTTTAGAAATGGGAAAAAAAGCCTTTCATATTTAACTTCACACTGTAGTTCACCACACCCTACTTTGGAAAAGATACAATCCCGGAGTGCTCTCTAGTGGCCGCCAGTCAAAAAACCTCTGTAGCCTGTACTCCCAAGTTTAAAAATACACAAAATAACCAAAAATATTCGGTTGCCCCTGTAGTCAGCCATGACTCCCTGAAAAAACCGTGCTTCTGACAAAGAGGATCAAACCCAGGGCACAGGGAGCCCCTCTGCAACAGCTTGTAAAAACGGGCTTGAAACACCTTTAGTTACAATTAACCAGAGCTGAGGTTCTGAATGTGAATAGAAAGTGAAAAAAAATTAATAATCTGTTTAAATGAGAACAAATTCAGATTCTATTTTGTCTCCAGACCCGTTGACCTGACGTCTTTACCAGCTCACTGAGGAGCAGACAGTAACTTAAGGCACAGTCAGCTGCAGAGGAAAAGGTAAGTTACATTCCTTCTTTTCCCTTGGTAAATGTGATCACATTCCTGCATATTTAATAAATTGTTTTGAAGCTGCTTCAAAACCAAACTTTATCACCTTTTCCAGGTACATGAGCCGGTCACTGGATAGGAAGAGATTCAGTATCAGAGAATGTAAAATTATCTATTAAGAAATTATCAAGTCTAGAGAGAGAGAAGGCACTTGTGTTTGTGTCAGCCTTCTGCACTGACTCAAGGCTTGTTCTTTCCTAAGGACTGAATTCCATAACAAAAATGCAAATATTGATGTGCCTGACATTATATAGAACAAACTGAACATGGTTAAGTATATAAGGTGTCTCACAAATTGGGATCAAAATGTGGGACCCTTTGACTCTTGAACAAACTCCAGTTGTGCCAGATTTCTTCCTCATCCTACAAATGGTGGTGTGAAGGGAAAACCATTCCTTTCTGCTCCATCTGGACTTCTCAGCTGGGACTATCACGTTGCAAAATGGGTGCCTATTTTGGGCTATTAAAAGTGTCTTACTGTGCTTAAAACACAGGTCATAAAACAGGCCTGAGGCTTCTCCCTTTCCCTGAGCTTCCCACATCAGAGCATCACATGAAGACAATGCAGAGCCCAGGGTAAATCCTGAGTGCTGGGAGGCAGAGGACAGGGATGATGCACGTGGAGAGCTGTGGTTCACTGGGCTGACCCTCTCCAGGAAGTTCAGCAGGACACAGCCAGCAAATGCAGCTGTGTGGAACCTGCACATTCCACACCCCAGCCAAAAGCAGGACAAGGAGGGACTGTTAAATTTCTTACTTCAATTTTTATCTTATGTGGGGATTCTTTAAAAAAAAAAAAAAAAAGAGGTACATTTTCAAAACTCATTGGGCAAATATCTGTCTCTGAGAATTCCATGGTATTTGTATTGAGTACAAAAAGTACAACAGGTCAGAATGCCCTGAGGGAAAGGCAGATTCTGGGAGCATCCAAGCCAACCATAGTGCTGAAATATGAAGCAGCCCAGACAACAACTGACCCACATTCCATGACAGTGCCAAGGCAGAGTGGGAGTGCAAGGAGATGTACTCTGAAAAAAAATACCCTTATTTTTAGAGTAGCACAACACTAAAACCTGAAAACACAGGATTTCTGCTACCAGTAGTGTTGAACTTAACCTTGTGACCAAGAAGATAATAAAATCAAGAACCACGTCAGTATGATTTCCAAGAGTGGTGTGGAGAGCTACACAAATATTTCAAAGCAGAGGGAAAAAAATAATCCATCAAAAGCTACCTCGTAAGTGAAACTGCAAACCCCAGAGTTGTGTGTAAAACGTTGGGAAGAACTGCACCCTTGGCTGGAATAGCACTAAAGGATCAGTCCTGAAGGAAAACCAAACAGAAATTCCAGTCCAGAACACAAGCTGCAGGGAGAAGAACTATTCACATTATGTTAAACATGGTATTTCTGTGGGATCAAGGCCTAAAGATTTAGTCTCTTGTAAAATGTCTTACTAATGAGAAGTTATACATTGGTATTTGTTCCTTCAGATGCATAAATAAAGGCTGGATGGCAAAATTACCCTTCAGAATAATTCAGTAATTCCTGTGGCTCTCTCGTAGGCACAGCAAGAATTTCCTCAGTGTTTCCTCAGTGGATTCTCTCAGCTCCATCAGATATTTATTCAGCCAAATAAAGAACAAATTGCTGAGTGTAAAACCACTGCTAAAGGTCTGCAGCATCATCCATTAGCTCCAGGATTTCCTTGACAGCACAAAGGAATTGCAGGCTGCCAATTATAATTAATTTGAGCTCCCTATGGTCTTAAGCAGAGCTCCTCATTGCCCTGGATAGGAAAATGCAGGTTAAAACCCAAGAGTAATATAAAATGGACCCAAAGCTGGTCCCAGGCACTGTGTTTTACAGAATTGGATGTATCTCTGTAAACAATGTGTAGGTGACATTGGCATTGGGCAGAATGCACAAGCTGTGGCATTTTTACAGTGTCTCTGGTCTCCTTTTCAGGAAATCCAGTCAGAGCTCACATGAAAATTTAACAAGTACATACTGTACCATTCAGATGCACATATATAACATCTTTACAAATGGAGAAAGAGATTGATTTTGACAGCTTCAGTTCATGGTGCATTAATAAACAGAATTTTTGTAACAGCCATGAAGCCAAGGGAGAAAGAAGACAAAATGTTAAAATAATTCATGACTTCTGAATGATTTTGAAGCAGCAAACCTACTGGCATCTCCCCTGACTGATCTAGTTGGACTTATTTCCAGTTTATTCTTTCTAGGAGGGGGGAAAAAGGCAACATCAGCAAAAAAAACCTGTTTGCCAATTTATTAAACAAGAGTATGATTACCTAATTCTAAATACCACAGTCATACAATCCTTAGCTGTGTGGACATCCACCTCCAACACACCTGCTTACAAAGGACAAGCAAGATTACTGAGGATTCATTCTTGTAAATAATTAATGGCATATTTAGCAAAGATTTGTGTTCCAAGTCTCTGTATTTCCCATTAGGTTAGAATAAAACATTTTTAGACTACATGTTAATGTAGTCTAAATGTAGTCCGTGCAACCGGACCTTGAAACTTGAAGGACTTGGCCCTGCAGAAGTAATTTGTAGGAGAGAGGCTTAAAATATCTGGGTGGTACACAGATGGTGTTAAACTCACCTCAGGAATTCCTTTTCAATGCATTCTTTTGTGTCCAGCCCTAGAAGGACATAATTATATAAAAATAAGAAGCACAAGTGAAAACGGTGGGACTCTTTGTAGAAACCATCTGACTTTTGACCTCACTGGAAGAGTGTGCCAGGCAAGGCTGCATTTTACTTGGTGGATAAAGATGTTAAAGGGTTTGATTCCAAAATACATGAGATCACAGCTGCATAGTCTGAAGGTGTTCTCCTGATTACAGTTTGCTGCTGTTTGGAAGCAAAGTGTATTTTACAATAGCACAGAAATTTCCATGATGAAACTGTTCTGACTTTGCTTCTGATAGTGTCAGTCTCCAGCCTTGAGTCATGCAACAGGAGATCCATCCAATTCTGCCTTGGGCTCACTTTTCAGGCTAAAAGTTCACCAGTAGGACTGACCCCAGAGAAACCACCACTGCCTCTGTCCATCAGGTGAATTGAGATTAAATTGCTGAGCAGCCTGACCTTCCAAAGCCTGCAGCAAGGTGGCATTGGCACCATTAAGAAACAGCACACTGAGCTGCAATACAGCAGGTGAGGAGCTGTCACGACACAACTGTCCAAGAAATTATACTTCAACAGAAAAACAAGTTAGCTCAGTCTTTGCTGAAGAATAATTTCTCAAAAAGACTCTCTGCATCTGCAAAAGAGCAGAAGCACAACCCCCACAGCAGTGATCTTACTGTACATACATATTTTGCCTAAATGAGGATGTAAAGCACTACATAAATCCTGACTTCATCTCTTAGAAAGCAGTAACTTTACTGTGTAGGAATGTTATTAAGTCCTAGTTTTCCTTAAGATGAAACTAAAAATTCCTGAATTTAAAGCTATTCTGCTTTCCTTCTCAAGTCTTGCTTCAGAAGTTGGTGAGCAGGAGGTTGAATAGATGGAACCATCCCAAAGATTACTCTATCCCAGGTGGATATAAAACTAAATAATAGTTTTATTAGGGAATAATAATAATAATATGGGAACTGGAACCATGACTTTTGGGGAGTTGTGATACACGACTTCAGTCTCAAAACAGATATTGCTCTTCTAAGCTGGACCTTGTTTATTGTGAGTTCTAATCAATGTGGTCTTTCATCTTCTTGTCTTCAGCTGCTGATTGACTCTAAACTTCCTATATTTCCTTCCACAAACTGAAGCCCAAGTTAGCTCTTAATTATATGAGGTTGTAGCTTCTGTGAGATGCTCATAAATCCTGAATATTATGATCTTCACTATATTTCAGGTCCTCAGGAACTGCAAACTGTGACCTACTGAAGGAACCTTGGTCACTCATTCCATGTTTCACTGACCCCTAAAGTATTTTAACTCCCCAACAGCCGAATTTCTTGTGGATCATGGTCAGCGTGTGAAACACCAGCTGCTGAAGTCCTGTGTTACCCAAGAAATGGAACTGATGGTGATAACAAAATGCCATTGAAGTAAATGTTGAAACACCAACGTGAATTGAATCAGAATTTTGCCCTGCAGCTCTGCATCAAAGATTCCTCAGCTCTCATCCAATTAGCACAGAACATCACTTTTCTCTTTCCACTTCTGCTGACAACTGAATGATCTTCACTATTCGAATTAATTTGAAAAAATTACATGTCACAATTATTCCAGATTTGGCAGCAAGATGAGATCTGAATCAGAATGTACTGTTTGCATGCAATACATAATAAAGAGAAATGACATCTCTGATAAGGGTACAAGTTATCCAAACTTAGGTTGGATATTAGAAAAAGGTTCTTCCCCCAGAGGGTGGCTGGGCACTGAACAGGCTCCCCAGGGCAGTGGGCACAGCACCAAGGCTGAGCTCAGGAAGTGTCTGGATGATCCTCTCAGGCACAGGGTGTGACTCTTGGGGATGGGTTGAACTTGATGATCATTTTAAGTCCCTTCCAAGTCAGTATATTCTGTGATTCTGATGGTCTTCCTTTCCATTTTTCCCCACCTCTTCCTCTCCTGTTCCTTCCCATGTAAAATGCCAGCAGGAGCACTGGAGCTGTGAAACAAAGCCAACGTGGAACCCAGCGAGTCCCAGAACAGCTCTGGAGTATCAGAGATGTTCATTGTGAGTGTGCACACCAGGCCACCAATAAACAAGTCCCTGATGCTTATTCATTTTTTATTTGCTTGCCATAGTAGAACATCACTGTGCTTTGGAGATGTTTCAAGTCTTTGTAGTGCCGAAGTTGTGAGTGCTGGATGACATTTTGTCTCTTCTCAGTGACACGCACGGATCGTCTCGACAAACGCAGGCTCAAAATAGGCCCCGTGGCCTCTTTACAAAGAAAGCATCTGAGGGGAAAAAAACCCCACAAATTAAACAGAGACAAGAGCCTTTTGAACATGGGAATGCTCCTCTTTATTGTTACGGGGAGCATGCTGAACTACAACGGGCTGGCAGGAAAATCTCAAAAACTAGGTTAAGACTCACAAGCAAGAGAGCAAATGCTTTCTGCTGCTGCATCTAAGAAACTGCTCCTAGCAGGGCTATTTGTGCCTTGGCCATCAGAATAATTTGAACATGAAAGCTGATACTGTCAATCCAAATGTACCCTGAATTCTTTTTTCTAAACAACAACAGGAAAAGAAACATCAGTTCTGCTCAGAGATCACGTGCAGCTTCAAACTAACGAAAATGAGGTTGTTTAATATTCTGCTGATTCGAGAAAAACAGCACTGACATGACTCACCTCTTTCCTTTCTCCTCAGGGGATCATTCCTTTCTAACACAAGTTTGGTTTCCTCTTTATATAACCAGCTCATAAAACAGGCATTCAGCTGTTGGAGAGAAAACAAATTAATCAAACCATGCACACCATTTATATAGTTGCATTTTAAAAGTTTTTATCAAGGGAAGTCGTATCAAATGGACCTGCATTGGTTTGCTTGTGGACTACGCATCAAAATAAATAGTATTACATAAATTTTATTTTCCCTCTTGTGTTCCTTGTGTGGATATTTCATTTTAAGAAGTATTTTCCTCTAACTGAATGGATGCCAGTTGCAGAAATATCTGCTACTAAGCTAGAAAAATTTCATCATAACTTTTCATCATAAATATCAAAGGCTAGAAATCCTCTGAGAGAGAACTAAACGTATCAGATCATTGTACTTTCTGGGAAAATGCTGCAAACTTGTTTACCACAAGACTGCTAGAGTGAGAAAATAAACCAAATCAAAGGAGGGTCATGTTTCTACTAATAGGGTTCTGATCCTCCAAATATTTTTGTTTGTGACACTTACAGAATCATATCAAGTAGTAAATGGAAACTTGAGGACAATTTGTCAGGTGCTTTGTACCCACAGGAAGAACCAGGCTTAGTTTCATTCCAATTTCAGAGGGATTTACAAATCAATATACTTGGAATATATTGGTTAGTGCCTGCCTTCATCAGCTTTGATTTATGTCTGTGAAAATGCTCCTTTCATTTTGGTCTTTCAGCATGAAGACCGGAGTTTGCCTCCCACAGATTTTTCCTCTCCAAAGCTCTGTCCCAGGAGGAATGCAGAGCCTGCTTTAAGGTAAGGTAGTGAAAAGTGCAAATAGATTCTTCATCATCATCATCATCTATGCAACTTGAAAGTAAAAGACATGCAGGTAATCATACTTTTTACACAAGATTAGTTAGCACCATAGCTTTAAATAATTTAACACTTTTTATTTCTGGTACCCCCTCTTCCAAACATGATGATGGTTCACTTGGGAAGAGCAAGGTGGCCCAGGAGCAGCTCGCTCAGCTGGCAGGAACCCACCTGGGATTTATTCCCAGAATGAGTAGAGACTCATTTTGGCACTCAGATGTGCCTGGTTTGGCAGGAGGGAGAGAAAATGAAACACTTTATCAAAGTGAAAACAGCAAGGCAGATTCCAATCTTGTTTGACTGTTTTCTACCAGACAATATTTTTGATCCAAAGGAACCCTGTAAAGTGTCCTTTATAGAGGCAACCAGTGTGTCAGCTGGCTAAAAATACATCCATCTCATCTTCTGTGCTTCTATAGCTACTAAAGCTGTCTTGGAGATATTTTCTTGGGTTGAAAAATATTTTAGTACATTCAATCTTGTACAAATCTTTAAATCTGATATGGAGCTTTTCAACCTTACATTTTAAACAAGAAATCAGTATTGTTCTCCATCTCAGAAGGCAGCTCTATTGATTAGTGCAAACAGACTTTCACAGAATTCACTGGAAACCATCAACATTTTCTAGCATGACCTAAAAGCTATATGGAGAAAAACCATTTAAAACTTGCTACTTCCTCTCTTTTTGGGACTAAAAATAGATTTGGCTCATTATCTCACTTGGCACCTTAATGTATTCCATTGCATGATGGCACAGCTTAGATTACACAACCACATGCTTCTTCTTCCTCAGGGTCTACCTTATACACAGCAAGAAGGGACAGTTCTCATTGAAAGAGAAACTCTTTGATATTTTACTTTAAATCTTTTGTTCAGTTTCTGTTCTCATGGCAATATTCCCACTCATTAGATGCAGCACCTTGCCCCAGCCACACTCAGCCCTTGTTCAAATGGAGTTTTGGAAGAATTTTCTCACCAAGCTCCACCATTAAAGGTAGGCTCACAGACTTTTTTTCTTTCTCCAAAAGGCCACTAAGTTGACCAAACCTCAGGAGACACACAGCCCAAAGGTGACTCACAAGCAAGATGTGTGCAGGTGGATAAAGAAAAAAGGCAAACACATTTCTCAGTGTCACAGATGGGATGTACCTGGGGTAAAATCCACCCAGAGACCCCACAGAACTGCTTTGTTTGCACCTGCTTTCAGAAATGGCTAAAGCATATTTTCTTCATATAAGATAAGCAAAATGTTCTCCATGTATTTCTGGAGAAGCAGAGCAAGGCTCTTCTTGGTGGTGCCAAGTAATAGAATAAGAGGCAATGGGGAGAAACTGGTGCACAGGAAATTCCACCTGAATATGAGGAAGAACTTCTTTACTGTGCAGGTGAGGTTGTGGAGTTTCCCTCACTGGAGATATTCCAGAACCATCTGGACACAATCCTGTGCCATGTGCTCTGGGATGACCTGCCTGAGCAGGGAGGTTGGACCAGATGACTCACTGTGGTCCCTTCCAACGTCACTCATTCAGTGACTCTGTAGGTGAATGAGGGACTGCGTTAATGGAAAATTTTCTGACACAAAGTTTTATCCCTAAAATTTTGCAAACTTATATCTGTCTAACCCCAGGAGCTTGCTCAGCTTCACGTACAACCGCTGCTCAAGTCAGCCAAAGAAATGTGCTTGTAGGTGAGTGCATTCCTTAGCACCAGTTCCGGGCAAAGACAAAACAGCGTTTAAAGCACTGCCTCGCTGTAAGAAACGAGGGGAGAACCTACACGATCCCAAGTGCCGTCTGAGCATTCTACAGGACCGAGACAGTGATTAAAAAGTATCCCTGGCTTTTACAGGTCAAAACTCCAAGGAAAGACGACCCGCATCACCGGGAACAGCAAAGCAGCCCCGAGTTGCGCAGGACGGGGAGAAGTGACCTTGCGTTTAAAATAAAAACCCGTGAAACCAGATACTCGCTTTAAACAAATTCCCAAACGGAGCTACTCAGTCGAGGCGGAATACCCCGTTTTCCCGGGGTTTCCATGCGACACCTCCTTTGCCACGAGCCCCCCGCCCGCCCCAGCGCGGCCCCGCCGGCTCCGCACAAGGTCCCACCGGGCTGCGCGGGGTCCCGGCGGGGCGGACACGGGCACGGACACGGGCAGTGCGACCCCCGCGCGTCCTGCCGCGGGGAACCGGCGCTTTCTGACCCTCCCCAAGATACCCTCCTCCTCCTCCTCTTCCTCTTTCTCCAGCCGCGGGTGGAGGCGGCAGCGGACCCTGAGCCCGCGGTGCCGGAGGGTCGCGCCGCGAAGCGCCCCGAGGGTCGGGTCGGGGAGGGCTCGGGGGGTCCCGGGGGGCTCCCCCCGCACGCCGAGGGCGGGGCGGCCCCTCCCCACGCCCCCCCGGCCGAGGCGCGGGCGGGGCGGACCCCGCGCACCTGCGGAGCCCCCGCCTTTGTGCAGTGCAGGTGCGGCGCCCACCCCCCCCGCCGTGACGTCACAGGGCCGCTCGCGGGGCACCATGGGAGAATCCCAATGTTTTCCAACGGATGCGCTCAGCGGCGCGGCTGCTTGAGGCGACTCCGGGAGCGACGCTCGGGGGAGGGGGCGTCCCGGGAAGGGGCGTCCCGGGAGGGGGCGGCGGCGGCGGCGGCGGGGGGCCGGGCCGGCGGCCCGCGCCCCTGCTCTTCCCCACCCCGGCTGGCAGAATGGCCCACCCCCGTGAGGAGCCCGGAGCTGCCTCCTGAGCTCCCGGTACCGGTGGAGCGCCCGCCGCAGCCCTGCCGACGGCGCCGGGGAAGATGCTGCCGCGGCTGGTCCTGCCCGGCTGACGCCCCTTCGCCGCCGCCGCACCCCCGTCCCCATTGTCCCCCGGCCGCCTCCGGCTCCATGAGCGCCTCCTCCTCCCCCCTCCTCTGAGCTTCCCGCCCTCCACCTCATGGCTGCATCGGAAGAAGGGACCGGCTGCTTTCTCCCGCGAGGCAGGTCGCAGAGTGACCCCAGCATCCTCACCGACCCCGGGGAGCGCACAGGTAACGGCCCCGGCGGCGCTCGGGGGGCGGGCGGGGGAGCGCCGAGATCATCCGCCAATTTGTAGCGCGCCGGGCAGGGATTGGGAACATATTTCCTGCGGTGAGTGCTGAAATGATGCAGCCGCTTAGCTCCAAACGGGATTAGAGCGGAGCGCGTCCCGCGGCGATCGCAGTGTCCGCTCGCCGAGTGAGAGCGGGGGGCGCGGCCGGAGCCGGGTCCCGTCCGGGGGTCCCCGGGAACGCTCGAGCCCCCGCAGGGATGATTTATGACTTTGGGGGGGGGTGGGGGAAATGAGGGCTAATAAAGCAGGCTGTTTGCATGGGATCGCCATGGAGACAAGGGAAGCAGAGTCATAATTAAACGCTTTCTGCCCACAAGAAGGTAATTTTCACTTCATAGGGAGAAGCGTAATCTCCTTATGGAGACACAGAGGGTGGTGCTGAGGGGACCCAGCCCAATCGTTAGGATATAAATAGAATATTGTGATGAGATTTTTTTCTTCTTTAACAATGGCTAATGGTGTTTTCAGTTTAACTTCACTTTGAGGAGTTATTCTAAATGTCTGTTGGTGGTGACTCAGTAATTTCAGATTGTCAGAATCTAAGCAATGATGAGACCTTTAGGAAAAAAACCCCAACAAACAGCTACATCACTTTGATGAGATGTGATTGCACGGGAAGGCACAACAACAAGCTGGAAGCAAAGGGTAAGAGCCAGTTTGCTCTCAGTTTCTCAGAATAGATGATGGTCACACAAGACCTCCAGGCTTGTTTATGAGAAAAGGAGTAACCAAAACAGCATAAAGACAATGAATGGGGTGTTGATCATCACTGCCCACTACACTGAATTCTAAGCCTGGAATCTTGGGGTTTGGGTCAGGCACTATGAGCCTGCAAGAGACAGTCCCTGAATGCAATTTCAGGTTGAACTTTATTCCGACCTTTCTCGGATTACTGAGTAAATAAAATATTCCAGGCTCTATTCACACACCTGCTCGATTGCTTCCTCCCGAGCCTATGAGGTTATTAATATTTGTATCTATTTTACGTTCTTCTATTTATTTGTCTTATCAAGCAATTCTGAGCACCTTGCTCTGGAGTGAAAGACAAATTAAATTAAGGCAAACAGTAGATGATTTATCTCTGATTACCAACTGTTCCAATACCACAAGTGAAGGGAACAAAGGACTCTTCTTACATGAACTGCTCGACTCACTCCCAAAGGGGCAATCTTGACTGAAAGAGGAATGTATGTTTCTGCCATTTGATTTCTGGAAGCAGAAGTGACTAATGAAAGGCAGGCATATGCAACCTCAGCTTTAATTCCTCTATATTATTTTCTGCTAATTAATTATTTTGGCCTTCGTGAAAGGCAACAAAGAAACTACACAACATGTCCGACAAATAGACAAAGATATAAACATTATTATGCTTTTTGTTAGGAGAAAGAACTATCAAGACTAAGTAGCATTTTTCCCCTAATACAGACTTCATGAAATAAGCCAGTGTCCCATTGCAGAAGCCAAACTAAAATACAAGAAAGGATGTCTTTTATAGTATTGTGTTATACAGACAATATGTGGAGAGAAACAAAGGGTGATAAATACATATGATTTTTGTCCAGGTAGGTAGCAGAATTAGCATGTTTAGTGAGTTTTTCATGTTTTAAATTTGTTTGTCAAACAGTATTGAACATCTGTACGACTCAAAATGATAATAAAAAGTGAACATAAATTACTTAATTTAAATAAAATTTACAGTATTGTGAGTAATCATTATGAGCAATTTCATAATGTGGAATAAAATTTATACTGTTGTAAGAGTTATGTATGCTAGATGACATAATTGTAATTTTTACTTATTTTATTAGCCTGGAAAATAATGTTTTCATTGTCATTATAATACCAACATAACCATCCATGGACTCCAAGTCCAAAGACAGACTTAGGAGTGTGAAATGATATGGACAAAGTTTGTGTTTACATCCCAACCCTACTGGCAGACAAACCACGTAGAGAAGTACCTGTGAACATGTAGGATTCTTTCTTAATTTAAAAACTAAATTAATTTTTATTTACATTTAAGCCATGCATTTAAATCATACAGATAAATATACCAATACCAAAATACGGATCACTGCAAAAACCATTCCTACTTTCACGTGGCATTTGAACGATGCCAAATTCCTGCTGGAGATGCACTCTTGTTTTGCAACGTTTTTTTGAGTGCATGATGTGGTCAAGGATTATTCTGCACCAATTCATTTGGCTGTGTCTACTGAGGAAAGTACATGGAGGTAGAAAATGTGGTAATAAATGGTGCCTAGGGTTCCTACTGGTGGTGTGGAGAATACTGGAAATAGTATAAGAAAGATAAGAAGGAATAAAAGTTTCTTTGTTTTAATTGGAGCAGTTATTTTCTCCTTTTGAGATAAAATCATGCATTTCAGCCTGGGATTTAAGTGAACTATTTTATGGCCACTGAGCAGTATTTTATGAGAATTAGTGGAGTACAACAAAGACTGGACTTGATGTTTGAGTCTGTTTAAGCTCACTGTCACACTGAGTGCAAGCCTTTGAAAAAGGAATATGTCCTCAGTTTGAGAAGCACATATCAAAATACTCATGTCTTGCTTAGCTACAGGCTGTCTCTAGACCAATCCATTGTTAAAAAGAGAATTTCATCTTTCTTATTCATAGAATCATGAAATGGTTTGGGTTGGAAGAAACCTTGCAGATCATCTTGTTCCCCCCCTGCCCATGGCAGGGACACCTTCCACTAGACCAGCCTGATTTAAGCCCCATCCAACCTGGCCTCAAACACTTCCAGGGATGTCAAGAATTTCCTTATATATATCTTACATCTCATATGTCTTTCCCCTCCTCCCTCCATCTTTCCAGATAAGGATCAAGAGAGAAAGGAGAGTCTGAAGAGAACAGATTTCAGTATCGCCATCTAATTGAGAGACAGTTGCACAAAGCCAAAATATTGCTCTCATTACATCCTTCCAGCAGTCACAGGCCATAGGAAAGATTGACAATCTCATTTGATTTGTAGTCATAAAAGAGAGGGCTGCACAGACTGGAGAAGAACAGCGTGTCAAAACTCTGTATTACTTGAGGAGATACAGACAACCATGACAACGTGTGAAAATGTCAACCCCTCCCCTCCTTAATTTGGGGGTAATCCATTTGGATTTCTGTAAGTGTACATTGGTGCCATCATGTTTTGCTCTCTGTGATGTTGCTTCTCCCTCCTGGCACCATGCAATCAATGAATGCTGCTTCAGGATGGGCATTTCTGAGTTCTCCAGCAGACCTTGCCAGTGGTCTGCTGTGTGTTCCTTCTCCTCCAGTGCAGGATCTGTACCAAGGCAAGGAGCTGTTGTGGTGAAATTAGCAGTGTTAGATGTTGTTAACAGCTCTGTCATCATCATTTCTTATTGTTCTCCTTGGAGAAGGCTGATGGAGGGGACTCCTCAGCCTCTACATTATTTGCTGTGATGTGCTTCAAGTTCAGACAACTTAAAGCTATTTCAGAATAGTTGTTCTAGTGATGTACAGCTATGTCTGTGCCAGACACTAATTCCCCTTTTATTTCTATTGATACCATGTGTGATCAGCAGCACTGTGCTCTGAATTAACTCAAGAAGAGAAAACTGCATATGACTTAAAGCTCCTTCCTCACTGTTTCTAGTTATCATAATTCAAAAGTTCTGTAGCAGGAAACATTCTTGTAAGTATTCTTCTAGGATGCTAAGAAGGGAATTGAAGTGTTTTGTTCCTTTTACATCATCCCTCTCTGGGCTGAAGGCTGACCTGAACCCAGCAGAGCCTCACAGGCAGTGTAAGGACTCAGCCCTCTAAGTAATGCCCATGGAAAATCCTGAGTCAATAAACAGCAGATATAGGAATATTCTTTACTACAGCTTTTTCTTTCTTCTGTTTTAAAGCTGTAACCTACCCTGGATGGACTGTGCCACTCCATATGCCTATCATTGTTTTCTCTTAACTTTTTGGGGTTGATTGACATTGCTAAAGATTTTGATTGACTCTTGTTACTGACATATTTGTTCCTTCAACAAGTTTGCTCAGTTGTGCAGTGTTAGGGAGCTTGGGAGCAAGTGGGAAGCTGTGCTTTTCCTCCTTAACCATCAGAGTACTGGAAATCTCAGAGATCTTGGAAGCTACTGGCAGGGAAGGTTTGGAAACTCAAAAGCTTATTAAAAGTGAAGTATAGGAGGTTTGGGCTGTGGGTGCTTGTAGGGAGCAAAGGGAAGGCAAAGAGGAACAGGGGTACAACTGGAGTGCAGACAGATTGGTGCCAGCTTTCTGATCTTTTGCTGCAAATCTGTTCCTTCCAGGCCCATAATTCAGAACATCTTTTAAATGTGTGTGCTGAACTTCAAATATGTGCTTAAGACAAGGGAATTGATAGCAGAGGGACAGAGAAAGATGCTGTTGGTGCCCTGCCTGTCAGCTGGCTGGTGCTCTCATCCCTTTGCAGTCATTTGGATCACTGCAGCTTAATCAGGGCCTTAAAGGCTTATCTGTGATGTCTTTAGTTGTTGCATAAATTTTCAAATTTGATCCCAACACTTGAGCCAGGCCACCTATAAAAAGTTGTTAAGGGTTTTTTTTTTCCACCAGAAAGATTTGGTTTCCATTTCATTTTCCTGTATCAACAAGTCTGTTCTGTTAACACAGTTTGTTTTGCCTGCATCATATTTCTTCTGAAACAAGAAGTGTACCCAGGTCTTCTACATCTTTTCCCCTACTAATTTATGAACAAAATTAAATAAGCTAGCCAGTGCTTTTGCTCCAGTTTATAACTGAACCCTGTGTTTAATGTACGTGAAACTTTGTGATGTTCTCTCACCCAAAGTCAGAATGTTCCTGTTCAAATTCAACCCAAGGGCTCCCTGTAGAAACTTAGGAATACTCAGGAATACTCGGTAGAGACAAGAAACATGCAGGATATTAGTTAATAGCCTATTTCCTTTTACATTGAAATCCAAATTTAAGTCCTGTAAGGCTTCCCAAGACATTTGTTATTTGTGTGAATGTAGAGTTTTTTATAATATAGCACCTGAAAAATCACCTTATTACCAAGTACTACAATGGGAGTTATATTTTAGGAAATGGTCCTCTGTGCTCTTGAGAAGGTCTTTTCCTTTCTCATCAAATTCCCAGCCCCTTACTGGTCTGATCTAACTGGACCCCAAGTGATGCAGAGAAACTTCACTGGAAGCACAGAACTCCCTTTTTTTCTCTGTCCTGCAGTGGAGAATCTCCTGTTACCCCAGCACCCTCCTCCCTGCTCCATCACTCATCTCATACACTTGGCAGTTCTTCTCCAGCATTTTCCAGGAGGGGAGACAGGAATCTCTCCACTCCTGGAGAGGAGAATGGGCACAGTGTACTCGGACAACCTACGTAGGTGGCACTTGGTAGATGTGGATTATGTTACTCCAAATGCATAATTTTGGTCCTGCCCACCCTTGGATTGGTGACAGTGCTGGGGTATCATTACACTGGGCACACTTAACACAAACTGCTTTATGCTGCTTGCCTGAGCCTTTTACTTGCTGAAACTCTCCTTAGTTTATTTTTTGAGATTCAAGAAAGAGCTTGAGGAAGTTATATTTTAATGCTACTTTTGCAAAAATTAAATGAGGTCAGTTAATAAGTATGCTACTCATGTTGAGGCTTGGTTTTAGGCTTTTCCAAGGTTTGACTGTTCCCAGTGTTTGGAGATTTGTATTTGGACAAATCTTAGAGTTCTGTAAAGGAAATACAGACCTTTAATTGGGAAAAAAGAGTTTTACAGTTGTCTTTTCTCCTAAATCCCAAGTTGGCAGGTAGTTTGAATATTGATGAAAAGACGCTTAAACCATTAAAACCTCTTTATCCAAGAAGTGGAAATACTGATTATGCATCATCATAACCTACACTGGATTTATGGGAGTGAGGTCAGCATATCAGAAATGCCTCGTGTTGTTTTATGCTTATCTTTGTCTCTTTAATACAGGCTTTATTACAAAACAAAAGTAAACCCCAAATTTGATTGCATACCTTAAATACAAATTACTCAGACTTAATTTACACACGTAAGAACTTGTGCACACAAGTAGTTGCTTCTCTGTGCAAATAAGATAAACTCATGTGTGTCAAATAATAAAAAAAGTCACCCTTTAGCAATGAATGAAGATGGTTTAAGATTATTCATTCAGTTAATGTTTGCACCACACTTAGAAAATGGAATTAGTTACATAATGCTGGGAGTGGTATTTATCTGGAAATGTAACTGTATATTTTAGTGAATAGTTAAATAACAGCATTAATCTTTCACAATCTGTAGTTTGGGAACTCTGTTTCAAGACTGCCCAATTCGTGCTCTAATGAACAGGCTCCACCGTTTATTTATTTATAACATGGTGTTTTTCTAACCAAATTTGTGGCTTTTTGTTTTTAGAACTTAATATGTAGAATTAATTACCGTGGCTTCCCTAAGCAGGTCAGATCTATAAATACCAAGGGTAAGTAAAGCTAAATATGATACCTTGATTTAGCTGCAAAATGGAGGTGGACTTCGTACGTAATACAATGGATTCTTTGTGCCCATTAAATCCCGTACTTTTGTTTGAAATTCAAGTTGATTTATGGTCTAATGTATACACAATTTATACATGCCCTAGAGAGAACATCATATACCTACTTGATGCAGGTCAATAGCTCCACGCTTGAGTCTGCATAAATAGTTCAGTAAGATGATCTGAATCAAAGGGGATCTTATCCTGCTTTCTGTAGCACACTAACTGTGTAATCACATGTGAGTCAGGAATGTGGACCTGTGGTTAGAACTGAAGAAAGGCATGAAGCACTTCATGACTTCATATAATCAAGAGACAGCTCATGTGTTAACTTTCTTAATCTAATTTTTTTTTTGAACATCCTCAAATTGTTCAGCTGCTGCACAACCAGCAACTAGACATAGATCACTGCATCACATCAAACCAGTGAAGCCTTCAACGTTTTCTGAGGGCTGCTCCGTCCCTCAGGCCAGGCACTCTTCCCCGTGCCTTGCCCATATTGATCTGTTTGGAATGGCTGTCACATCTCATTCAGCTGCTCACAGAAATCTGCATCTTATCTCTTAACCAGCCTGCACCAAACTTAGGGTTTTATCCTTATAAGAACATAAATGCTCTGCTGGGTCAGGGCTGTGGTCTGGTCTAGGACTCTTCTTGACGGAGCAGGAGAAGATGCTATTTAGGGAGCAGGTACTTGCCCAGCCTGGAAGCTTGAGCCAGGCTGGAAGGAAATGAAAGGTGGGTGAATAAACACACGTGAACTCCAAATGGAATGGTCAGGGTGAGTCTTCTGTGTCTGCCTTCAAATAACACACACAAGTGGTGATGCTTTGGGCAAGTTTGCTCAGCATCTAGAACCAGTCCTGCCCTCTTAGGGGAGCTCAGACAAAACATGAGTAGAAATCAGTCTCCAAGAAAGTTTCTTGGCTCCTGGGAGTCCTTTTAATTGTTTCATCATGAATGAGATGAATCTGTGTGGAATATTTAACTAGAGCAAACATGATAGTGTATGCAACACTGACTTAATTGGGTTTCTCTGAAGTTTATGCTTTGCAGATGGGACTTGGTAATTTTGTAAGCTCTGCATTTATGATTAAAGAAAAAATATATATTTTTTTTTTTTTTTTTTAAATTCTAGGAGCTATGTAGACTGGGAGCAGCTTTCTGGGATTGCAGGGGTTTCAAGGAGAAAAGCATCCTATTTTCAGATACAGCAGTTCAACTTAACTTCAGCTTAAATGTTTCCTTCCCTGACAGTTGACTTTGCTCTATGTTCCAATGCCTAGAAGCAGAGAATTAGTACTCATATTAGACTCCTAACTATGCAGAGAAAGCTCTAGAAAACAGAAAATGGAGCCTTTCACTCATACAAATTCTCCACTCATGCACCATAAGTTCTAAAAGCCTCATTTCTTGTTTAACTCAAGAAAATGAACCAAAATATACCAAAAAAATGTATATCCTGACTAAACCTGTGATTCTCCTCAATCACAGGAGCAAATATCAGCCATGGCCTGAGGCTGGTTGCCTTGGACCCTCACAGCAGTGGTTAACTTAACAGATGACATGATCAGAGCCACATTTTCTTAAGGCAAACACAGGGAATGTGAACAGCAGCTGTCAAGATGGATAGCAGAGGGATCTCGTAGTGTTGTGGTGTACATTTTCTGCTGTAATTCAACCAGAAGAATAAACTGAAAGGAAGCCAAGTAATATGTAAAAGTACAAAGAAATGTCCTTCAGAAATCCAGAATATTGTGTGTGAATGAAAATGTTTTAAGAAGGGGCCCTATCTCGTAATAGAAATTTATCCTGTGTCTCTCTTCTTTAGTCCAAGGAAGTGTCACTGAAGACAACACAAGTTGATCTGGAAAACTGGCATTCCTCCTACCTCACTGAGCTGGTGCCTCCCTACATTCTCTTGTTGTCTTGTGAGACAGTAGAACTTGTTGCTACTTCTTTTTACTTTTCTCTACAGTTTTTTTCACTGTCCTGTGATCTAGTCTGAGTCCATTCTATTAGCTTGCACTTTTCTCCTGCCTTGGCAAATGCAGGAGGTCCCTGCTCCAGAGGCCTTTCTCCTAAATGATTCTTTTGGAAGTAGGATGGGTGTTACTACTGTAACAACAGAGAAGCCAACAAAGCCTGCCTTCCTACAGTTCCAGCGTTTTCAGTGCTCAATGGGATCTTAAACTGTTAAAAACCTCATTTATCAGATTTATGAGACTTATGACTTAAGATTGGCTCCTCTCTTGTCTAATGAAGTGTCAGACTGACTGAACTCTCTTCCCTTGAGGGCACTCACAGCATCTCTCCTGAGTGGATGCTTTGGTGTATAAGCAAAACTCACCTCACACTGAGGCTTTTCCTACAGGTGAGACTTATGAGGGTCACTAGTGTCATTTTTCATGAACTAAATCCTTTGCTGGAAGTTGCCAATAAGCTCCAAAGTTATTGTGGGTGACATGAGATGAAAAGTGGTTAAATAAACCTTGTTTCTGAAAGAACCTGAGAGCAAAAACCAGAAGAAGCCGTTTTCAGTAACTTGCTGTTCCATTTATATTTTTCTCACTTTTGTTCTCCTCACACAACTTCTAGGATGTGTTTAGGCTTTATTCCAACACATCAAAGGTCTCTAGTTCTACCAACCTCTTCTAAAAAAGCTGCACTGTGACCTGAAGCATTACTCATCTATCTTATTTGGGAGAGGAGATTTTATATAATCAGCTAGTTTGTGTCCTGCACCTGCAGAAAATCTATTCTGCTCCCCATCCTGGGATTTAATATTTGTCTATTCATCTATTTTTTGAGGATTTTAAACACATTTTGTGGTAACTTATTAAAAAGTCAACAAGAAAAACCTCAACCAGGCCCCCAACCACCCCAACCCAAACAATGCTGCCAAGAGCTTTGCATTTTGAGAGCATGGTTTGTTTGGAGGCTTTAATGAAGGAATTATAAAAGAGATAAACTACTGAATATGTTTTTAGTGGCTTAGACATCATAAAATATCAGCAGAGAAATACACCCAAACTTTCTGAATAGGTATGTGTGGAAAGAAGGTTTCACTCTGTCCAAAAGAGCAGATCTCTCAGAAGGAGGATACACCTTTATAGATATTTTTTAATTTATTTTCTCATCCTATTAAAAGAAATGAAAGTCTACTTCTGGTGGGTTTAATTAATTAGTTTTTAATTCAAATTCCCATTCTCCCTCAAGAAATTCTCCTGCAATTTGCCAGGAGAGCATTGAAGGAATCTTTTTTAGATCTTGGTAGCTGAAGTAAAGTTGTCTGAGAACAAAAACTACTTTTGAACAGATTAATCTAAATACATATCCAAGAAGAAAAAAAGTGGCAGTAGATACCCTGATTCTTCAAAACTAACTTTCATTTTAAGTAGTTTCTTGAAGAAAGAGAACTTTGGGTATTACATCATGTTTTTTCAGAAATACTGATTTTTAAGCAGAAGAAAACTTTTTACATGAATAATCTGATTTTTAGCCGGATAGTGTCTGTTAAAATGAAATCATGCAGACTTAGAAATATCTTTTCTGACAGAAGGAGATGAAACTAAGCCTATCAGAGCCAATGGGAATCCTGCAGTTTAGAGATTTTGTCGTTGTTATAGATCATAATATTCTCATAATACAACAGAGATTACAGAAATATGGCATAGTCTTATTTTGTCTGACATTGTAAAGAAAGAAAGACTTAAAGGATTAGTCTTGGTAACTTAGCAGTTCCTTTGCAACGTATTGTGATATAATAGGAAATAATGCAGCACATTTCCTGAACATGAAATAAAGCCTCTGGTCAGAATCTCGTTAATGCCAGAAGTGATTTAAAGCCAGCGAACGGGCCCAGTTCTCTGTCCCAGAAATGACAACACAAGATGTGACGTCTCGTACTCTAATGCTACAGAAGAGCATATCATGCATATGATTAAGATATGATTCAACACGACTAATTCCTCAAGATTTACTTCTCTTCATTGTTAGAAACCCAAGGACAGCACAAGGAAGCAGGATTAGGTTTGAGATGGAAGCTGCTACTTTGACAAGGAATGAAACTACTTTTCTTTTCCAATGTGTGTTGAGAGGGATGGGCTAAGGAGGCAAAGTTAAGTGTTTTTTCCCTCGAGTAGGCTGAGCACTTCATTTACACATTCATTGGACACAAAGCCTCACTCACTGTGCTAACAAATCACATAATGAGGCATTTGCACACCCACACACATTTCTACACGTGCTGTTGCTCATCTTGCACCTGCAGTGGTGGTGAATAGATGTGTAATTGCATTTATGAGTTGTTGAAAGAGGCTACAGGCAAGGTCTGTGTAGCTGGAGTAAGTGGCTGCCTTTTTGCTTCACATTGCTGTGGTCGGCAGCTTTTTGGGAGCTGTTTTAGCACAGAAATCCCGCTCTGCCATTATCCAGCTCTCAAAGACTTTTCCAAGGAGCCTCTAACGGCTCTACAGGTGTTGGTATTGAGCCATGAAAATGTTGGGTAACTGCTCCACGGGCTCACGTCTCCTGCAGAGTCAGAGCTGATCACACTGGGACACTGATAAGCTACACAAAACCAGAGTTCAGGCATGCTCAGGTCTTGCAGCTAAAGGAAGTTCTGTAGAAGAGGTCAAAAACTGGTACTAGGAGATTCCCCTGAGAATAACAAATATTACATGCTTGAAATCTGCAAAATTTGTCACGTATGTGCTGCTGATGGCAGTGCTGTATTTCCTGCCTTACAGCTTCCAGGTCAGATATTACAGTCCCTCGATGTCAGAAATCAATAGTCCCATCTCAGAGGGGCCACTAAACATCCAAGTCATGTTCCAAACTTTAAATTCATGACTGTTCCTGTGAAATTTTTAGTTATACCTTCTAAAGCCCAATTTTTTGTTCCCTCATTTCCTGTGTAACATAGATCTGTGCAAAACCAGAAGCATTGATAACTTGGATGTTTTGTAACCTCCAGAAAGGGCATTGAGATTCCTTTGTAGGCATTTTACCATTGCAACAAGCAGGACTGACCCAGTGCTCCTGCTCTCATCTTGTCGTTAGGAGAGCTTTCAGGAGGTAGGACTTCAAAGCAACTCTTCCAAAATAGTATGTCTGGAGTGGTTTTAAGCAGCTGTTTTATTTCCTTGTTGTTCTGCCCAAAACACACTCTGCCTTCTGAGATGCAAAGAAAACTCCATCTATCTCACTGCCATCTAAGTGTGCTTGGGGTGACAGCCTTGTTATTTAGGGTTATTTCTCATGACAGATGGGTTATTCACAGCAATTGTATTCCAAGGATGTACATAGTGATATTTTCATAAATTGTGGGCAGCTTTGGGAGCATCACGTGGATTTCTTTGGTCTTATCCATTTATCTGCAAATCAGTGAATTCAAAGTGGCTCCAAAATCCATGATGTTTGAATAGTAATTATTTATTTTTTAGAGTTTTGCCTGAAATTTAACAGTTCTAACTATGCATTTTTAATGGGCATTTCACATCTGTATTGATAGCACTGACCATCACTTTGTTTGAGGTTAATGGGAACTCCCTGTTGCACATGTAAACCAGTGCATCACTGTAAAACTCTTTGCACAATTTAAGTGCCTGGACATGAAACTGTGATTCCCTTTCAGGTCTTGTGCTATCACATAATCCATATCCATTGAAAATTGATTTGACGTCCATAATCACTGTTTAATTATAGTATCTCCTAAGAAGGCTGTTTTATAGAAGTGAAGATAATGGTGTAGAACAAGTATATGGTTTTCTCTAATAAGCAAGTTATTCTGATTACCCTGTCCTAATAGCATAATTGCATTCTGGATGTTCTCTCCTCAGCAGTAACTCTGATAATTACAGTCTACATGTGCTCCAGGTCCTGGGAGAGCAAAGGGGTGGGGTTTGGGGCTTTGCTGTTGTTGATGTTGTTGCTTTAATCTAAATTTTAAAAGTGTTTGGCTGGATTTTTCTGCACTGCAGCTCTGGGCAAGCTCTAGGGCAATCTATGGGATAAGAGAGAGTCGCCATTGGGTTTTATTAATTTTTCATTTTTCCCCATTGTTGCTGAAAAAAATAATAATTGCAGCCTTTGTTGGTGGAGGGAGGTGGAAAAAGGAGAGCTAAGGAGGGGATGGCAGCTATCACTGTTTACCTTTATATCTGGTGTGTTTTCCTGTCAACTTAGTAAGTGAAAAGCACAACCCAGTCTGGATTTCTGACATTTTCTTCCTTCATGGCTCTTGTCACTATAAATCTGTCATCCCTGCAGTCACATCCTCAAAGCAGCTCGGAGTGAGCCTCTGTGAGGGCAACCTAGAGCACCAATTTCACCCCTAATATCCATATAGAAGAGGTTTTTCAAACTTCAGCTATATTTAGGACTGAATTTCAGCTGATGAAGTACTACTGTAAGAGCTGTTCCTCTCAATTTAGAAGAGCCAAGAATGAAGCCATTTGGTCATCATAAGAGATGAGAACAAAGCTTTTAGATTCAAGAGGATTTAACTGTGGAACATTCTTGTAGAAGTGCTTGGGCAAATCTAGTCTGATAGTCCTTAAGAAATACTACATAACCATCCTCATTTTCCAATTTTTCCCACCAAAAATTACTTTAATTAACTTTGTAATGTTCTAGTTCTCTTCTCCCCGAAAAAGACTCCAGAAAACCCAACCCCATCCCAAGTTTGGTCTCCCAAAAAGGAGAAAAGCCAGGCAATTATGTATGTAAGTAATTAAGTTCTTACTAATGGGTTTATGCAGAAAGTGTTTAAATACTCAGATCACAGACAGCATAAAAAAACAGCCCTAGAACACCCCAGGTTCGACAAGGCCCTATAACCCCTCCTGGTGATGTGACTGAGTCCTGATGGAAAGGACTGGAAGGACAAGTTCAGTGCTATTGCATGGGGAACTCTTGTTCCATAAACAACCACCTCAGTTCTTCTGGGAACACTGCAGTCACTTCAGGAAATAATACAGCTTGCAATCTGGTAGTTCATGAAATGCACTTTGTTTACTCTACAATAAGAGATTAATGAAATGGTCTGGGGCTTGAAACAGGATTTTTCAGCTCTCATAATTTTGCAGCTGATTTAACCATTCACCTGGAATTGTGATGCAGAGCAAGTAATTGCACGTTAATGGCAATTACAGTAACTAACAGGCATAATGAAGTGCTTTGCATAGGCACTCATGGGATTTTTGTGCATACAAATCATTTGTATATCTTGCACAAATTTTCTTCATTGTATGTAAAGGAACTCCCTTACATGTTGTTGCCTATTTCATTTTGCACAGCATTTTATACTAAACATTCAAAGAATTCAAGCCCACAGTTCCCATTGATATATATATTATGACTGACTAACTGCTGAACCAGATTGGATGAATAATGCTTTTTTTTTTCATCAAAGGCTGATTCTTTTGTCTAGTTGTCTGGTAGATCAAGGGCTGTCTTATTTACTAGAAATACACAAATTTTAACTGAACTTTGAGAAAATCCCTTTATATGTCTTTGGGGCCTTTCTTGAGAATGTACCTTTCTTGAGAATGAACTTACTGGAGCTGATAGCACAGAGGCCAGAATTTGCCAGAGTGCTTTTCTTCCTTTGGTTTTGTTTCACTATTTCAGTGTTCCTTTTTTGTTTTTATTTTTGGAAGACTGAATAAATCATGCTACTGTATGTCATTAAGCTTATCCACTTTCCCTTACTCTTGGTTTCTCCACACCTAAGATGTGCCAGTTCCTTTCCAGAGTGAGCCAAGCAGAGTCCCCCACGAGCCCACAGCTGCTGTGGCTGTTTCTTTGGTAGAGTGAGGGTTTTTCTCTGTATGTCTTCACTTTTGGGCAATTCTGATGAGATCAGCCTTGAGGAATCTGCAGAACCCATTTCACCATGAAATGGAAAAAAAGAAATGGGAAGGAATCCCCTAAATTCAGAGAAGCAGCTTGCACAGGAGGACATTCCAGAAGGCTTTAGCTCCATCAGTGTATGGTTTGGCAGTTCTGTAATGCACCCCTGACTTCTTTCAGGGAGCACAATGACTCACTGCAGAGGAGACAGAGCTAATGATGGTTGAAGAGTCCTAATGATGCATTTTGTGTACAAACAACGTACAAATCCATTATATTCTGCTTTCATTTTATTAATTAGTTATTCATTACCCAATGCACTGTCAATTAAGCCGCTTTAAAGCAATTCCTAGCATCCTCCTGTTCCTTTTATCTGTAATAAATATGTCAGTCTCTGATTAAATGCCTGAATGGTCAGAACACGTTTAGGGGATATGACATTGTCTACCTCTTCCCAGTATGACCCAAGGCTCTGATGACATAATTAAAGCATGCTCCACTGGACAGACCAGCTACCCACAGTGTGCAGCCTCAGTGGGCTCGTCCAAAGTCATGAGGGTTAGGATCCCACCTCAAATCAGTCTCCAGGAGTGTCTCAGTGTACACCCCCCAGGCCATCTCAGTGTGCTGATGTCTCAGAACTCCCCGAGTCAGCCTGGGCTGGGATGAAGCACGCGGCAAACCCCAATAAAAATCTGTGTTTATGAAAATCACAAATTCTCATTTCACAGCGTTTGAAAATAGATAAAGCATTTAAATTATCACAAACAAGGTACCAAATGGTCGCGTTAGTCTGGGAACACACTCAAGTGGTTCAATCTATTCTAATTTGGGTAATTTCTCCTAAAAATTATAGTGGTCTCTCCCATTTAACAAAATTAGGCAACATCTGTGCAAAGCAAGGTTTGAATAGGCAAGCATATGTTTTGCACACATGCAAATAAACTTAATTAAGAGTTGCACTCAGTCACAGAGTGAACTGACATGAGGGACTGGACTAGGACTGAGCAATGCCACTTGTATTTGGCTGCTGAACTCAGACAATGCACATTTCAAACACACAATCAAAGGCAACATGCAGATAGAAAGTATGAAGGTGCAAAAGTATTACCCATGAGGAACTACTTGCTCAGCTATAATGGATGGCATTGCATCTGACTAAAACAGGATGGGCTGTAAAATGAAATTTGGGTCATGCTATCACATTAATTAGTAACTCCTAATCTTGCTAAACTTACTACCTTCTCAACCAGGCAAAAAACCCCCAGACTTTTGCCTCCAGTTCCCCAGATGACCTGTAATAACTTTCAGATTGCATTTTATTTAACTGATGCTGACTTGAAACGTGAACAAGTTCTATCCTTCTCAGAAAATACAGAAATAGCTAAAAATGCGAGTCGGAGAGAAAGTCCTCCCTGCTTCTTTTTATAGTCACAGTTTGAATTTCATGCATGGCAGTAGCTCTAAGGCACTGGAGCTATTAGATCGTTTTTAGTTCTACCTATTATGTGAGCTGTTTTGGAAGAGAGAAAAACCTACTCAAATATATTTAAAGATAAAAGCAAAACATGAAACACAGCATTTTGAATCAATGCATCAATGGCATCCACGAGCCAACTGCATCTAAAACAATCCCACAGAGCCTGGATCCACAGCCTGAACCTGTGCAGCAAAACCTGCCAGATTTAGTGGGGTTGTTTCATCCCCGTTGTCGCGCTGGGACAATCACGTGTGCTATGTTTTGTCATTAATTCACACCAATTTTTACCAGTCACAATAGTCTAGTGTTGGTGCTTTTATACTCAAATTGGGGGACAGCTGGAAGGGGAAGCCACTCAGTCCATGCAGTGTGACTGGTACCAAACATAGTTGACCTCTCTGATCTCTGATGGGATGGATTTTCAGCTGGTGGGAAATGTCTGTCTCCAGTGGGATCAGGAGAGTTAACTCAGGCTGGGGAACTGGTGTGTTCTCTTTCCTTCTCTTACACTCTCTCCCACATCCACCCCCATTATCTTTAAAATGTTTTAACTGCTTCAGCCAGGCAGAGGAGGAGAAGAGAAGGTAGCTTTTTGTCAGAGTAATTGCCTTGTTCTCTCAGTTTTAATTGAGATGATAGGCCTATGAATCCTAACATTTAGGAAAGCAATCCTGAATTGCTGTTGAGCCAGCCTGAAAAAGTCATCCAGATATGTCTAGTGAAACATAAACTAAATGGGGTGCAGAAAACCCTGTAGTGTGTTGCCTTAGCAGAGGGCCATTAATTCTTAGAACACAGACACGAGTGCTGGATCCACGTCTGAGCTTGCAAACGTTGCTTGCACTTTCTGGGGAAGTCTGGGGTCATTGGACATCTTCCTGCAAATAGTGCTTGTTAGAACAGGCTCCTGGGCAGTGGGGAACACCCACATCAAACCACAGAGTTGTGCAGCTCCTTGTTTTCTGCCCGTGTACTGGAGGCAGGTGTTTACCTAATGAAGAAATGCAGGCTTTTCTCTGAAGTCTCTTACAGTGATTGAACCAGTTGTGCACCTTTGTCTATTATATTTGTGCTTCCTTTTATTTCAAAGGGATTTGAGGGTACTTAGTGCTTTGCAAGGTTTTGAACAGTCAGTGTATAAGAGGAGTGTGGAATTCAGGCTTTGCAAGGACCAGTGCAAGTCAACAGGAGATGGGTCTTAGAAATAACCACCAAGAATTAACATTCTACTAGAAGGAGTGCTTGTGATCCATTCTGCTGTTTTTTTCTTAAAATATTTCATATTTTATATATGCTGACTCCTCTTTTCAGCCAAAGGTATTTTTGATTTGAGGTCTCATAACATTGTGATTGGCCTTTTGCTCTGATCTGTCACAACCTCTGGGCTGACTTGGCACACTAATGATGTCTTCCTGAGGTACTTCCTTTGCCTAAGTCACACATTCGTGAAACAAGAAGTAGAAATGTACAGGAACTTCAGTGAAGATCAGAAGAATCCATATCTTAAATTTCATCTTTTGTTACTGCTGCGCAAGAATAGAAAAATATTTTTGCCTCTCCTCTGCACCACGTGATTTTTAGGCACAAAGACCTTCATTCTGTAGTAGAAAGATGCTGACAGGTTTCTGTTAAAAACTACTATTCAGTCTGTTTTTCTAATACAAGAACATCTGTGTTTTCATGAGCAGAAGTTCCGTGTTGCTGAAGTAATAGCTGAAAAGATCTTTCCGTTTCCATTGAGGAGAACAGTTGAACTTCCATCCACATCAAAGAGTCTCTATCTGAACTCCTGGCCATTTTAATGGCTTTCTCTAGTAAATCTGAAGGCTAGGAGATCAGTTGTCATGGGAACTGGCAACAGATGACTCAAGAAAACAAAATTAAATGTTGGCTTGATGTCAACAGCTAATCCAGTGCCCTGCCAACTGAAATCACAGCTAACACGAGCCGTGCCCAGCAAGCTGTGATTTGAATGGAGCTGCAGCCAAAGATAGTTTCTCACCCCAGGAACAGGAGAACATTTTAAAAATTGAAACTAATGAGGAGACCCAACAACTTTGGAAACAGTGAAACTTAGAAAAACATTGTTTATAATTGTTGAGTTAGAGCCTTAACAGCTATAAATCAGAGTTTCTTCTTTGACATCAGAATTACATCAAATTAATTACCATTTCAAGATCTGTCTTAGCATTTTCAGAATCCATAAGATTGATTTGTGCTGGGACAGAGTCCAAAAATTGTTTCAAGTTGTGGTTTTAGTGCATCTGTTATCTAGAAAATCCAATTCTTATGCTATAATCTATTTTGCAAAGGAACATCTTTAGGCACATAATTTTTAGACTTGGAATTTCAAGACTCTTTTTTCTATCAAATCATACTTAGCTTCTTTTGTTCATCATCAGTAGATTTTAGGGTCCAAAGGGCTACATTAAGGACTGTAATTAAGAGAATATATAAAAAATTGTCTTTTATATACAGTGCTGAAAAATACAGTCGTGGTTAACAACAATCTGCTGATACTTGGCTCCTCCTTGTGACTGTTAAATTAGCCCATATGGAGTGTAATAGAAAATAGAACAGTCCTGAAATAACAGTAGAGTGTGTTTAGAGCTTGTTTACATAAACATGGACTATGAAATTCTGTGGAGTTTCACTTATGAAAGTACAATGGATTAATTAACTATTAAAATCTGTGTGGACACTCGTGTTGAGAATTAAAGTGAGCTTGATTTAATTTAACTTTATTCTGTTCCAAAGTAAATGAACCTAAATTGAATTAAGATTACTTTAATTCTAGGATAGAGTGTTCATGCAAATTTAGTGTGGTTTAATTAAGCTACTTCAAGCTCATGCACTTAGGTAATTTGGATTAGATTCTGTAAGCACTTCCATGTCAAAAAGCTCTTGGGATTTATGTAAAGGACAACTTCTAGGCTGAAATGTCTTTGTGAGCAGTATCAGCCTGGTCACTTCAGTAAATGTGCAGTGCCTGACTTCTCTCTTTGTTTTGGGATTTCCCATATTATTGCCATGTTCTCTCTAGTGCTGCTACACTACAGGCTATTTATTTGGGAAGATTTTTTGACCTTGCTGCACCCACAACACTTAGAAGTTTTGGGAATTTCCAGCTGTCAGCATGGCTTTGTTGTCACTAGTAGATGGCCAAAGGACTTATTCAGAACCTGTGACAATTCCTTCTCTAAATCTTAAAGCACTTGTTGGCTTGATACATAATAAATCCAGCAGGACCTCATCTGCCTTTTTACATGTATAAAATATATGAAGAGGCCTTCTGAGTGAGCATCTCACATGCCTCTAGACCAGTTTAAGGTCAGGAATAGATGAATCTCAATCTACCCAATGCACTTCCATGTTTCAAGTCCACACTCAGAGGGAATATGACTCAGCTAAACCTACACAAAAAGAATCTCTGGGTACATCCATACATCTGTGTAAGGGACTGAAAATGGGTGTCTGTCTCAGTCTCATACAAGGGGGCACACAGGAAACCTGGTTCCTATGCCCTGGGGGATGTATTTGAGGAGCTGACAAGAAATGGAAAGAGAAATAGGCTTTTCTGTTCCTCTGCACTGCCCTGGTTGGTGGGTGGGTCTGAGGCATTGCACACACACTGTAAACTGCTTCAGAAAAAGGCAATTTGTGGCTGGCCTATCATGGAGCAAAGAGGGAGTTGTGCTACAATATCATGTCTTTGGAGACTGTGCAATTTATGATCTTTGTTCAAGACTGTGCCTAAAGGCACGATTTAGCCCATATATTGTACATAGAGAGTTCAAAGGAAAGTACATGTGAGTGCTGTACAATTCATCTGCCTGTTCTTCCACTGCAGCTGCATTGTGCATTACTAAAAGTAAATAATGTTCCAGACTCCGTCTCACATCTAACTGTTTGCATTATATTCCACATAGAATGGTCTGTAAAGAACGCAGTTAATGAATAAAATATAAGGTTTAGCTTTTTTAAAATCTTCTCTATTTCAACAAGTGGTTTATGAATTCAAGATTTCTCTATGTATTTGACAGGAGTTTTGACTTTTTGATGAATCAAGGTCCTTTTATTTTCCTGGGCTGTGCACAGTCCTGAGCTGACCTTGGTGCTGAACACTGGCGTGGTGCTCCCTGCTCTGCATTCCAGCATCACTGGTACTCCCAGTGGGAGGGAGAGACGTGTGTTTATGAGGATAGAGATCACGTTGGGGTACCTTACTCTTATGAGCTGATTAATGTAGAGCCAGCCTCAAATTCTTGTGGCAGTTTTTGAGGGAGGCTGATGAAGAGAGGGCCAGAACAGCAGTCCATAAAAGCGTTACTAGACAGTAAAGTCAACAATTCATGACATGCTGATCTGGATCTATTTTTATGGAAGAAAAGATTAGCCAGTTTAGTCCTCAGAGCAATGGAAATACGGTTTCAAGGCCTGTACCATGTACCCTATGCTTATATTTTAACTTGTTAAATGATTTATCCTATACGGGGATGACAGAAACTCATGCTTTCAGAACTGACTACAATCAAAATTCCTACTTTTACACAGTGCAGAAATTGCCTTCTCATTGATTATTGTCTTGAAAGACCATCACAATTTCAAGTGAAAAGGCAAGGGAAGTTGTAAAGTAAGGCTGATATAATGTGAGAAGAGATAAGAGAAAATCCTAAAGGGAATTACAGTTCAGTGTTCCTGCTTTTTGACATCACTCTTTTCACTTTCTCTGATGTTGGCTGGTGAAAAAATGGTCATCCCTCTTTCAAGTGATACACTTCAAGTGATGACTGTTAGAAGTCACAAGGATCTTATTTTAACAAGTGAGAAGGGAAATACACATTGTGTGTGATATTAAGTAATGTCTGAAAAACTTCCTTCAAAAATTTCTTTAGAGCTCAAACTAATAATTTCAATTGCAAATACAGAAATTCATCCCAAGATGTTAGACAATACCAGGTGTTAATTGTCAACAACTGGTTCCTTTTTGTACTAAGCTAAAATGAGCGTGATTTACCATTACTTGTTTTACCAAAGTTACTCTTGCAATCCGGAAGAGTGGATAATTTATAGACTTCTAAGCTTTTCTACCTTTGGCCAAGTGGAATTTTCTGTTGTGCTTCAGTGTTTCTGCCTGAAGGTCAAACACATATATTTGGGACATCTGTAGAAATATAGGTAAATAATTGATGGATGTGGACATGGATTTTGTTTGTAAGGGTTACATAAACTGCTCATAGGATCACAGAGTGATTCAGGTTGGCAGGGATCACAGAAGATCATCTGGTCCAATACAAAGGGTCTTTGCAAGGAAGAGTTTCTAGTTTCTCAGAGGATGCTGTGGTTGGAAAATAAACTGAATCATGAAGTTATGTCTTGCAGAAACAAGTGCACAACATGATTATAATTCTCTATTCTCTCACATACCTTAAGAGGAGCTCTTATTCCTGTGGAAATCAGTGCCAGGGAAATAAAAACAACAATGTTGGGTCTTTCACTGCCTTTGGAGTAGTACTTATGTATAATCAGTTTAGAGTCAAATTGCCCAGCCCTCATTCCCAGAGCAGTGCTTGGCTGTGTGATAATCACAGCAGTGGTCAACAGGACTAGGTGGGATGTGATGCCATGAGTGAGCAGTGCTGGCAGAACCTGCCCTTGGCATTAACTGCACCCTGATCCCGCTGGGAAGAGCTGTGTGTGCTGTCCCAGGGGCAGTAAGCTCTGCCAATGGATCACATTGCCCATGCACTGTATCCACTTACAGGACCATGATGGGTATGGATGGAAAGCCCTCGGGTTCTCACATTTGTGCAGCAGAACTGCATTTATCACTCTTCACCTCCACTGTTAAACCAGGCTTAATGATTTTAATCATAGCTCAGCTTTACACTGAGTGGCTTCTGTTTGGAAAGCTCTCCATGAAATGGAGCAAGCAGTGGTGTTGTGTTGGAATAATCACTGCAGACCCTTTGGCTACGTTGTGGCTCTGGAGCCCTGCCTGTGCCGAGCTTTCTGTTCCTGACATCCCAACGTTAGGTGTGGAATCTCGTCCCTCTTACACTCACAGCATATCAAGGAGAGCTTTACAAAACCACAGAGAAAAGATTTAAAACCAACAGGAGACATATTTAAATTCTCAGCCTTTCCCCATTGCGCTGTTTCCCCCTTACAGTAATTTCTGGGTTTGGACAGGATTTTATACAACTCAGTTGCATAACAACCTTGCAGTGAACCATTAAATTGCTTACACATACAACAGATTTCTGTGACAGATGATAAAAATAAAAATTGAAAAAGGCCTTATTGAGAAAATAAAAGGAACTTATTGCCACATTTAAAACCCTAAAATATCCTAATTAAGACTGATCAAGACACACAGGGATAATGGTATATGAATTTTCTAGCTTTTGAAAATTATTCGTAGGACGTTTTAAAGATACTTCCAGGAATATATTGGAATATCTGCTCTCTCTTTTTCTACTAAATATAACATTAATTCCAAATCAGCAAAGGTTACAAATGTAATTTACTGAAGTAGTAACAAAGTACTCCAAGCATGTTAAGTGCATTCAAATGAAAAATACTTTAAAATAAGAGAGATTCCTCAGCTTCATGACAACAAGAGAACAAATGCTTCATTCTACAGTATTTCTAAATCTAATCTTAAAGTTTCTGGTTTAAAGAGTAGTTGTTTGCAATTTTATGAGTGTGCCTCTTGTATAGGTATTCATTAAATCTGTTAGAAAAAAAATCTCAAAACTGAGTCCAAGCACAATTTATGACTATTTAAGAAACACTGAATGTTATAGTCCTAATTTCACCTAATTTAAAACCTGTTAGGAAAGATTCCTCAATTGCCAATTTTTCTTCAGTGTGTTTCGAAGAGTCTTCTGATTCTATTTGAAGAGTTCTAAATTAGCACTCAGCATTCTGATACACAGATAAATTTCCTCAAGATCATTTTTTTTCCTGAAAAATGGGAATCAGAAGCAAAACACCTTGGATTTTCAAGAGATAAGAGCCAATTTGCACCCACCAACCCCTTCCCCAGTAAGGAAACGAGCTTTTCAGTATCCACCTATGTTTTGGATGCCAAGTTCATCCTATGTCAACAGCTCAAGTCATTACCTGGTGACTCTGACAATTTAATCTCTTTTTACTGGAAGACTTCTAAACAATAAAACACTGGAAGATGGAAAGTTGCCCAGCTTCACTGAAAGGAGTCATCATTTATTACCAGCAAAGACTTATATTTTAGCTATAATCCAAAGTTCTATGATCTCATAGATAAATTAATATCTTCTAAACCAGAAATACACTGGCATCTGAAATGTGGACTGTTATATCCAAAACTATTGCCACATGCACAGAATTCAACATGAGACATTCAAGATGCTTTAGTTCACATACCCGAAACGTGTTTGCTAAGAAAAGCTTAACAAAAGCTTTGTTCTCCAGACAAACACACTCTGAGTGGGGTTCAGATTCTTAAACAGATATTTTAAACAGGCACATATTCACTGCAGAGATTATTTATTCCTGCAGTGTAAGTAGCCAGAGGTGCTTCTTATACGGAAGTATAAAAACGAGAGTTCTGAGTCTCAGGCAAAAAGGGAAGATTAAAGTCTGGGTCCTTTTAGAGAGGAGAAGTTCTATTTTATTTATGGTATTGAAAAATCTGAATCTGAAGTTAAGCCATTCTAAGCTTTTGGGGAATTTTGCCCATCAGCAAGAGTACAAGACATCAACTATCTCAGTATGTTTATTCATTTCGTAGCTCAGTCCTATATCAAAAACTTGCAGTGGTTGCTGCAGCCTCAGAAACCCTCCAGCATTTTCTGGGGGGCTGTGACACAACTCCTCCATTGGTTAACAACCAATGATTCAGACGAACTTCAGCACCAGAAAAGATCTGTTTATTTTTCTCTTACCTTTAAGAAGCTTTTGCCAGATTTTCAAACTTGAGTGCCTAAATTCCAAGTGTTCAGAAGCTTAGCAAACATGGTTTTAGAACCCAAAGCCTGTTTGCACATAAGGCATCTCCCCGACAGATGAATCCTATTAACCTTGTTAAGACTAAGCACTTAAATTCAAACACATGTTTGGGAACTCTGCTGGGTCAGAGTCTTTAATTTTTAATAAAGATTTCGCCTAATACTTTTTATTTACACTTGAAAGTTGGGCCTTTGTTTGCCATAGTGTTTTCCAGAACTTAAGTAAGTAGAAGGGATGAATTCTGAATGGTGAGATTGTCACTGTCTTTTTTTTTTTTTTTTTTAATTAACTAAGGACTTCAACACAACCAAGGAAGCACTTTTAGATAAGAGGATGTTTGTCCTTTTCTCTGTTCGACTTTATCTTCCTCTTTTCCCTACTTTATGTTATTTGTCTGTCCAATTTTAGGATTCCTCCATTCAGGAATAATTCAGGGAAAGGTTAGTGTTGCCAGCAACAAGGTGAAGAGACAAGATGATTGAACAACCTCCTTTGTCGTATGGTACAAAGATCATTAGACTTTGCAGCACATGCCTGAGAGATTCTAATGGAAGAACTTAATGAATAACAATTAGATTAATGGCCAGATGCTGATTGATGGGTCAGAATAAGGCTCACTAGCAAATTTCTACTAAAAAAGTGGTTTCTTTCAGCTTTTCACTGCTTTTAGTTCTGTGGGATATTCATCTCTCATGACAATATAGACAGAATTACATAAAAACAACCAGGAAACTCAGACTTATCAAAAACTTCCCAACTTTCTGGGCTGGATTTCCCTCTAGAGAGAATCTGATTCTTCCAAAATGCTAAAGTCAAATTCAGGAAATATAAGAAAGTCCTTACCTAGAACATACACACACACACACACACAAACAAACATATATATAGTATATGTGTATACAGAATTGATCCAGGTTATGCCATTGATGTTAATTAAAAGTCTCCCAATGATAATAGTCACTAAACCAGTACTTCATTAAATTTTTTCCTTAAAATACCCCTCAGGGAATAAAAAATGGGCCATCCACTGAAGTCCTGTTTATGACTGAAAGTCCATGCCTCTGTTTTACATATGTTCATTGAATTAAAACACTTTTCTATTTTCAATTTTCTGTTATCCATATGATCAGTGCATTTTTCCAGAAGCAGCAGTTTACCTGAGTTGCAATGGATCCTTTAGTCACCCACTAAACAATTCTGGAAAATACATGTGGGTGGTTGTAGATGATGCATAAGAAGACTCAATAAGAGAAAAACCTGTTAATATGTATTTCCTGGGGCAAAAAAAGCGATTGTGATTTACTTTAAATTTGTAAGATTTTATTGAAAATATCTTAGAATTTCTCCCTGGATTTTGCCAGTTCACCAGCAGGAGCTGTGCCCAGTGCTCCGAAGTGGAATTGTTTGCCAGAACACTGTTTCAGGAATTACATGACTTAATATCTACAGAAGCAGACAGTGCTCAGTTTATTTTAAAAATATTTTCCTTTAGAACTGAAAAACGATAACTTTGGAACATGGGTTTGATGTCCAGCATTTCAGTCTACTGCAGCTGGAATACAGTAGTGCTCATTAGCAGGGACAAGGTATTTCTGAGCTGAAGCATCTGTGGAATGAAATTTCAGCACAGAACTGTGAATAGTGATTAATTTGGAAGTGCACAAGAATTCCTGTACCTGTGGTTCCTGGCCAGTTCTGTACAGACACCTTGGAAGCAAAGACCTTGGAAAAGAAGAATTGTTTTTCACTTTGATCTCATTTTCTGCATCATTGGCATGGAGTACTTGCACAGAACAGTCATTGTGGTTTTAAGCCTGCTTTTGCCTTTGTGCAAGAAAGCCAGTGTTTTTAAATTTAGATGGTAATAATATGTTCCCAGTGACAAAATAATGTACCAAACCATTCTGAAATATGGCTCGCTCGGAGCTGAGAGCAATGCAGCTGTTCACTGAGAGTCCTCTCTTGTTTCTTTTAAATCTGGAGCATCTGCCTTTCCAAAACACTTCAATGTTAAGTCTCCCTAATGAAGGCATTTAGGATTGCAGGAAGGAAAGACTGTTTTCCTGCATTCTGGGAAGTATGGCTAAGACTGGGTGAGGACTAATATGAAATTTAAATATTCTATAAAAAAACCAAACAGTAAGGGAAAAGGCCAGGACAGGCTTTCACTACTGTAATTTAGGCTGGAATCTTTTCAAGCAGTTTGCTGACAGTGCTATAAGACAAAATTGCCTTGGGAGGAAGGAATCAGAGGTTTGATGTGGTAGCTGACCAAAAGTTACAGCGGGGTTCGAGGCATTTTAATGGCCAAAACATCTCCGGTTGGTTTGTTTCGGGTGTTAGACCAAGTCTAGAGCTCTCCTCCAGCATTTGCAGTGAGAGATATTGATTCAACAGTGACTCCCAGCTTCTTTTACAGGACAGGAAAAAGAGCAACTTTTGCAGCAAAGAGAAGTTGATTTGCAGATTTTCATCTGGTTCTTCATTTAGAAAGCTGAGCCCAAGCCTGAGCATTCCGTGGGTTCTCCCAGTTGCACACAGAGCACAATTAACGAGCCCGGCGCTGTCAGTGAGACATGATTGTCGTGGTTAAAATAGGCAATGCCTTCGTCTGTTTTACATAAGATACACAGCCCTGGAGAGAGCCCAAAGGGTCCATCCTGCTATTCCTCTGCAACTTGAAAAAGTGAAGGAGTTTCAAGGGAGAGCAGGGACATGGGAAAGGAAATAACCATTTTCTTCTGGGATTGAGCTGCTGCATTTCGTGTGCTCCGAGCAGCAGCAGCACTCGGAGGTGAGTAGAAGGAATAGAAGAAATGAATAGAGACATGGAGAAATACTTCCTTCCTGCCATGGATGCTTTATTTTGTTAAACTGATCCATCATATCTACTTGGAGTTTTAACTGAGGTGAGTGAACATTAGGGTATTTTAAAAATATGTCTGTGATTCTGTGCTGAGGGAACGCTGCTTTTAACATGAAGGAATTAGGACTCTTAGGATGTTTTGCATGTGATACAATATGCAAGAATGTGTTATTCTGTGATCATTTGGAATATAGAAAAAAAAAATCCATTGGCTCTGTTTCACCTGAGAAAGTAGATTGTTCTTTCATACTCTGTGCTCTGCAAATCATACATTTCGTAACCATGAATATGTTCCTCCCAAACTAGGAATCAGTGATGGTGCTGGCAGATTAATTGCACAATTCAGTTACATGTGCTTCATTTCAGTGTTGACAGAGACACTTTTCCAATAGGGAGAGAGATTTATTCTACAGTTCTGTGGCAGAGAAGCTGGGGGGCAATAAAAAGAATTTTCCCACTACAAGTGCCGTAATACATTTTAGTTTAGGTGTGTGTGGACTTTTTCCTCCTGGCACTGCTGAGAAAAAGAGTTTTGCTAAAGAAATCCAGCAGTGCAAGAAAGTTTATTGCTATGAAACCTTTAAATCTGGTCAGATAATCTAACAGTTGTCCAGCATGCCTGTGACTGCATTTTGCTGTATAGTTTGAAGATGCAGATGTTTTTATGCTACCTAGTACTTAGATATTGATGTATATTAATTTTCAACCTACAGTTTAAAAAATCCAAAAAGAAATGTATTATTTTATAAAATGCAATCTTTTTCAGTAACGTATAAACCAACATATTGAAGCTTTCAGGAGGTTCTTTTTTTTTCTATACATTTGGATCTGCATTATGATTAAAATAAAGTGCCTGGTGAAATTAAATTCACATACTTTAAAAGAAGCCATCAATTCCCTTCCTCTCTCACTCTTCCTACACATTATTCATCTGGTATGTGAAAAGCTGTTCTGTGGCTTCCACACAAAAGCAAAGTGAAAAGAAAGCCAAGGATGTTTTAGTCAAATAACGATTATTTTCAGGATCCTTTTAAAGCACAAAACAAAATGTTCTCCATATATTGTGAAAATATATAGGTGCTTTCAGATATATACCAGAAAGCCATTATGTTAAGAGCACATTATTCAGATTTTAAAGGCAAGAACTAAACACTTAAAAAACGCCAGAATTACGGTTGTCTGTGAAATCTTCCCTTGGTTCCTTGTGCATTGTGATGCAGCCTTAAAGTGCACATCACGCACTCTTGTCTCCAGTAATCTGTGAAGGCAGAAGTTATTCATACATTCTGAAGCTTTTCTGTAGTGCCCATCACTGCAGTACCTGCTCCACTAAAGCTCTGGGTAGTGTGGGGCTGGGGTGTCCACTCCACAGATCTGAGGAGTGTGCAGAGCATCAGAGAGGGATTTAAAAACGCTGATTTTGGTTGCCTCACTTGAGACGTGTTTACTGTGATTTTCCAGACCCATTAGATAAGGCAGTACTTTATGTGCTTGGAGAATAATGGCTTACTGAATTCTCTTGTGGGTTCTTAACTACCTGAAGATTTACATCTCAGCTGTAGGTTGAAGATGAGCACCTTGTTCAAGTGACTTACTCTTTCCCCCCCCCAAGCAGTCTGGCAGAGGAAGGAGAGAGAACCCAGTTCTCCAAGACCTTCTCCATCTTCCTTTTTCCACACTTCCCTGCCCCATTCCCAACTTCTGCAGCAAAGCCATTATACAGTTTCTCAGGGAATGCCTATAGAACACTGCACTAAGATTATGTAGCTCACAAGAGGCATGTAAGAGTTCTAGTAAAGACTTCAGAATATAAATTAAAGCAGCCCCAGACCCTCTGCCACGAAGATCAACATCTGTTTTGTCAGATCTACTGCAGAGAATAACAGGGTAACCAACTGAACCAGCATGGGAATGAAGGGGAAACCTTTCCCAGCACCCATCAGGCTTTTTCCAGCAGAGGAATAGTGTCTGAAATCTTGGATTCCATTTGGGGTTCTGGAGGACACTGTTTTGAGTTCAGTTTTTTTCATTCTATTTAAATCTCTCCAACTGTTTTGTCTCTCTTGAAATTTTGGCTCCAGATCTTTCTCGCTCTCTCTTGTATTTCTAATCCTACACTTCCCCATTCCAAGGCACAAATTTTCTTCCCTTCAGTCTAAGTGTGGGACAGACTTTTAGGACACGTGCTTTGAAGGCAAAGCCAATTAAGAAGTTGTTCTGCCTTTAGCTGTTTGCTTTCATTCCCACTTGTACTTCATCATCCTGCACTCAGCTGCTTGTCCTCAATTTTTGCCCACTGAATGGTTTCTGAGGCAATGTTGGGAAGTGTAGCATTGAAATAACCCAGGTTAAGAGGACCCTTGGAAAAAGAAGTTGAATTATACACATTAAAGGGTTAACATCTTTTTAAAGTAAGCCTGGAAAAAGTATGTTAATCTCCCTTTAAATGAACAATATATTTTTTTGCCATTGGATTTATAGTGTTGGTCAATAGATTGAATCTATAACTTGTAATTCCTAGTAGTGCCAGTCTTTATACCTTAATAATCTATAGTGGCTATGCTGAAAGCATTAAGTGTTATACATAAGAGCATGCTATGAATGCTTATTATTATTGATATTATGAGTTGATAAATTATACTCGATTAATTTATGGATCTCAAATGTGTGGAAATATCTTGTCCACCACCAACTCCTTGTTTCTGCTGGAAATTTGACACTATTTTGCAAAGGAACCCGGAGCAAACAGAATGTGATTTACATAAATTGTGGAGGGTTGAAAAGGAGCTGATTTATAGTAAACCTCATGGGGTTTATTTAAATAAATACCATTGTAGTATTTACTTCAGCATGGCCTTGTCACAGTTAAAATTGCCCAGTACAACATCAGCCTTGTGTGACTGGAACACTTTTCCTCACTCTCCTGGTGCTGTTTGAGGTGAACAAGTAAAAGATTTCCACTTTTGTGTGAGTATTTTCCTGCTCTGTGGTTTCAACCTAAACACTTGGCAGGCTGTTGTGGTGAAGCAGAGAGTGGAGTACGAAGCTGTTTGGAGGGAGAAATCTCTTTACCTGGGGAAATAAAAATGTTTTTCTTAATGGATGGGCATCATCTGAAATCTGATGAAGCACATGAAGGATGGGAATCCCAGAGGCCTGTGTGGTGAACTGAATTAGCTTTGCAGTTTGGTTTGGAGCAGCCATTTTACCTCAGCATTGCACTTTGCTTTTGCTATTTCCAATCTCTAAAAGTGATGTCTAGGAGAGGTAACTTTGCAATGGCGGGATATTTTCCATCCCTTTTTCCCCCTGGGAAAACCTTCTCATTGTTTCCAAGAATTGGAAGAAAAAGATTGTATTTTAGCATAAAATTTTTGAAAATTGTTTGCATTTTTCATGGCACAGGAAATACTGTTAGTATTTCTTATGTTTGTGTTTATGAAAGCACTTTTATATGATGTACATTTTTTTAACTTACTTTGTGCTGGAGAGTCCTGTGGCAGAGCCTTAGTAGATATAATCAGTAATAGATCCCCTGATTTCATAAGAGCTGGAACAATTTATAACACTGATAGTGAATCTGCCCTTGGAAAATTCTTTTTGAAAGTGCTTAGTTGTTTGTGGTAGGAAAAAGTTTTGTGGTTAAAATACTGGGCTAAGGAAAGGGTCTGTTCTTTATCCAGTTCTTCAAAACTTTGGAAAAATCATTAAAATCTGAGCCTCAGTCTGTTTTGTAAAGTTTGACTAGCCTCTTTTAAAATATTTAAATTGCAATCTCTTCAGAAAAAAATATTCTTATTTATTAATTATTATCTTGGTTGTTTTTCCAGCTTGTTTCTTGGAGTTAATATACGGCTCTAAAAATACCCCAAACTTGCCCTGCAGCTTTTACAACGATATTCTTTGAATTCTAAGAGGCAAATTGCAAAAAAACCTCCAACCTTCTTACTTGGCACCACTCTAGAGCCCATCAGTGTGGTTGAGGCTGAGCCACATCCAGACAGGGGCTGGTTTGCTGGGAGTAGTGATCACACAATAATCATGTTATGACAGAGATGTAAAACAAGAATGAAGATGTCAGAGCTACCTAGCAGCGAGTGTAAATTTAATCTTAAGATAAAAGCATATCAAATATACCCTGGTGGCTTATTGCCAGGGATGCTAATTGGAAAAAGCTGTATTATGCAAAGCCATTTGTTCCAAATGGCTCTTCAGGGACCAGGGTAAGGAGGAGTTTCCCCTGTGTGGTTTGGTCTTGTTTACAGAGGTTGTTAATATTTGCATAACCATCTCGGTGAAAAAATGTGTCAAGTGAATAAAAGAGACTTAAATGTAACTCTGGAAATTTCGGTTTTCAATGAAAGAAAACATTTCAGGGAAAAGCTGTAAATTGCAGATGCTGTCAGTAGTAGAATATTACAGTTCCCCTCATGTAGCCTGGATCACTGTCTTCAGGACAAGGCATAGAGATAAATAATTTTGGACTCAGTAAATGACTGCTTTATCAACCAGCAACTTTAGAACCCACAAAAAAAGGTACAATCCTGAATTTCATCTGGAGTGGTGCCCAGGGCTCGGTTCAGAAGGGTGTTAGGGGGTAACAGCCAAAACATAACTGTATTTTAGAGGGATAGGAGGCCCAGTGCATCCCTGTGCTTAATTTCTAGAAAAGGAACTATGTTAAAATGAGGTTTTTAGGTAAAAAAGGAAACCCTAAAATAGACAGTCCAAAAAGTGAGATGCCTACAAGATGCCTTTAAGATGATAAAAATAGAGTGTATTTGAAACCCAGGAGAAATATATGCCCACAACTCAGGATAGAGCTGTCATAAAACACAAGGAATGGCAATGGGAAAGTTAAGGAGATGCTGGAGGGAAAAGGTTGGTATTCAAAAATTAAAGTTTACCAAAATGAAGGTAGAAACTCTGTGCATCTTTCTCATTTCCCCTTCCCTAGCACTGAAATGGTGCTGAATAGCTCCTGTGACAGGGAAGGAGCCTCCTGCCAAAGGCACTGCCAGGAATGTCCTCTCTATTAAACACTCATCCATCCATTGTCTTAAGACTCCAATGGACACTGCAGATGATAGTCATACCTTTCAAAGTAAATTAAATTTCTTGTATCCCTTTTACTCCAAGAGGATAAATGAAGCCCAGAGGGAAGAGAAAGTTTGCTCAAGGCCACCAGACAAGTCAGTGGCAGGACTGCACAAAGAAAAAATCAGCAGTTCTCCCAGGTTTGGGATCTCTTGGCCCGTGCACAAGACAATCTTGATGAACAGTGACACAAGAAATGTAAATAATGTCCAATTTATGGATTATTGTCTGAAAAAACCCCACACTGAAGCATAAATCCCATAAAACTTGTGATTGAATCCTGAGCTGGCAACACTGTGTGTGTTAGAAGATTAATAATATTTTTCTGCTAAGGATTTACTGAAAAATAAGTGAGCTGCCCCTTAGCAACACCTTCCCTGCTCCATCCACCAAAGCCAGCTCTGCCATGGAGCTCTCAGCCACACCAACACCTGTGTTACCACATGTCATTACACATAAATAATGCATCTTTGAAGTGTCAGGTTTGGGAATTGAGAATGAGGAGTTGTTGGAATCATTTCCCCAGGTCGGCAGGTGAGGGTGCACAAGCTGTCGGCTCAAATGGAGCTGCTTCCAGCCTGGAATGCTCTGGGAATTAACTTTGTCAGAGGGCTTTTGCTTATCAGAAGCCAAACAACACAAAGCTAATAGTATCACAGTGTCCAGCAAAGAAAAACCTGTTAATTCCCTGATAAATCCATGAGAAGTCACTGAGAGGTCGTGGGCAGTTCCACCACATCCTTTCTGCCTGTGGTGCGATGGAAAACCAGGAAGGCCTGAGGAAGGGAACCGTGTGCCTCGTGCCACAGCAGCTCCTGGAAGCCCCTCTTTGCCCTGGCATCTCAGTGACATTCTCCTCCTCAGTGTCACTCAGCTCCCAACAGGGCCAGAGCAGAGGGATTCTTGCTCTCATTCTGCAGGGAAGGTGCACGTGAAGCTTTGTTGTCCCTGTCAGGGCTGTCTGGAAGTACCTGCTTTTCCATCTCAGCTCCTAAGTTCCAGAGAAGCTGTGCAAGCAGACACCTCAGCCCAGCGCATGTCTGAGATGTGAACCTGCCCCATGGGCACAGTTAGGACCATTATGCAAAGTGGGTAACCAAAAACCAAAAAATCTCTAATTAAACATCAGTTTGCTGTTATGCAGCGAGTAGAACTGTATCAGTTTATAAATAGTGTCCATGGATCTTCCCTGCTGGATGACACAGGATTACTGCTGGGCAATTTTTGCAGCTCTTTGAAATCCTGCAAAATGAGGCATCATCAGACAGCACAGAAAGAGATGACAAAGAGAGGAGAAGCCCGGATAGAGACAGAAATATGAGACTGGCCTTATTAACACAAAGATGAATTTTAACCTGCAAATACAGGTTTGAAAACTGCAAACGTGATCTCCCATTATTTAAATACCACAATCCTTTCTCCAGCCATCCTGCCTTCAAAGATGTTCCAGTTTTAATAGATTATCTGACATTTAAAAATAAAAGTGTGGAGAGAGTTGCTAATATATTTAGACTGGGAAGCTTCATTTTGGTCATCTCTGCCTCCAGCTTCCTCTTAAAACATTTAATAGAGCCTCATTCCTCTTGGCTTCTATGAAGTGGGGATTTTAATTTATTTATGCTGATGAGGAACTTTTCAATATCCTCTTCCCCTCTTGTCACCATTACAGAGAAGAGGGCAATGATTTTTAGAGGAAACTGTTTTTTATCTAGAACATGCAAAATTAAAAAGATACTGGAAAATGCAGCATAATTCAGGCTCACAGCACTCTGGAGACCTAGTTAAAGAATACCTGTTAATGGATTAATTTGTCATGCTCCACATGTGCAGAGGGATGTATTTCAGGGAATATATAGACCTACAGTATAAAATCAATTTCAGAAGTAATGTGATGAAATGGTGGAAGCTTGACCTGATGAAAGTACTAATTTGTTTGAATATCCCATGATTTGTTAAATATACAACCAATGCTCAACTTCACCCCTTGCACAGTGGTTGAAGAGGAAAGTGTGAGTAAGCTGACAGTTCTTGTAATATTTAATGCAGCCAGCCCCCTCTCTACCTTCTGCTTCTGCTTAATCTATTTATGTATAACTTTGCTACCAGCTATTGCTTTAAATCTAAAATAAAGGACAGGGTTAATTCATAGGAAGGATGGGTCTCTCCATCCTGTGTTCCCTTGAGGTGCTTGTGCCAACTTTCTCCAGATTTGTGCACCAGAGTCCTTCAGATTTACTCCTTCTCTGTTCTTTAATTCTTTCTACAGAAACTTCATCTCCCTGCCCAGAAAATCTTGAGGTTTTCTTAGAAGTCATGTAACTTAAATTAAACCAGGGGTTATTGAACCTTTATGACTCACTTTACCAAGCTCTGCTGAATAACCATGTGGGCCAGAAAATTTAATTAATTTCTATTGTCTATTTGCAAAATCTATTAATGTTCTTCCAGAAGAAATGAGCTCTGTCACTCACAGAAAACTGAGCTATCAGACCCTAATGTTATTTTTGCAGCACTGTATTTTTTTTGCCAAAATTAGATCTCAGTCTATGGCAAGATTATCCAGACATGATCACCAGGCACCACTACCTGGCAGCACTTTGGAAAGATGAACAAATATATTCAAGTATCAGAAACCTTCAGAATTTCTGTTTTTTACTTTTGGAGAATAAGCCTTGAAAATTTGATCCATGTGCAGCCTAAGGCTTCAAAAACCAGACAACCAAGGAGATCCATCCCTGTCCCTTGCCCCTCTTCCATTGTAAAAAAAATAAAGGGAGGGGATACTTGGAATTTTCAAGACGATGTTACGATTCAGATATCTAGCAATGGTGATAAAGCTAAAGGAGTTTTTTTCTACATATTTGCAAGTCAAAAGTCTTCTCCCTTTTTTTCAGTGCCAGAGAAATCAGGCTGGGCCTATTTTTGTGGCCCAGTAGATTTTACCTGGGTGTTACCCCTGCACTGCCATGGAGAGTCAGCAAAAAACACTACACAGAGTGGGGAAAAACAGCAGGATCCTCTCACCTCTCCCATTACCCCAGATAATGAGAACTTTTCCCAGCTTTTCTTATTTGTCTCAGGAAGATGAAAGATAGGTGGTAACTCCCTTTCAATACAGCGTTTAACGATCGTCTGGAAGGTGAGAAGTGAGATACTTGGGCACAGTGAAACCCCCGAACCAGCAACTGCAGCAATCTGCAAATGCAGGAGGCAATTTATCCCAAAAGACAGACCATATTATTTTCTTCTGAGCATACAATTGTACAGCAACTTAAAATACCATTATCAATGCAGATACAAATATGTATCTGTCATTCCATAACTACTGAAAAACAGTTTGATGCTTGTTCCACTGAGCTACTTTATTTTTTTTTTCGGACTAGTTTCCATCCCTGAATAACATTTAGATTTTAGAGACCATCTATAAATGGGGGGCGGGGGGTAATATATAAATTACTCACATTGCATCTGTATTCTGGTCTACAAAGGTCTAGTCTACATAGTTCTGGTCTACCTAGTTCTCACTTTTCTCTCAGTTGGGAATGGAGTTGGATTCATAAGCAAAGCAAGAAGCAGCCCTCCCCATACCCTGAAAGACAGAGCCCCGTTTGAGAGGGCAGAAAATCCCAGGAAATTTGCACTGGACATTGCTGGAGATTCAAAACAGCATTTGAAAGATGCTCGTGAAATTCTTTGAATGAAATGTTGAACAGGGATCTAAAAATGAACTTTGGTTATTCAAAGTAAACAGTATAGAAAGAAAATTAGTATTGTAAGAAGAGAAAGGAGCTGATTGCTTTTTATGTTTCTGCTCATTAAAAGTGTGATTAAATTGAGAAGCAAGATAAGGTAGACCATGTGTCGTGTATTTGCACTGAAGATAGCCAGGCAGCAGCATGTTTGACTTCAAACTAAATTCCCCTGTAGCTGTGCATCCTAGTAGGGCTTGATTTTATTAAATGTCATGCTAGAAACTATTACTTTGCTGTGTTTGTATGAAGTAGCTGCTGGTGCCATCCCATCTGTGCCTCAACCCTCATTAGCCCCTGCTCTCCTTTTCTGCAAAGATTAATCTATTTTGAGAAGAATCATGGCAAGAAATGATGCTTGTTTAGCGAGGTCTCATTCTGCAAACTGAGAAGCGTGGAACTGTCCTTCTGTTTGCACTAATTTAAGGCCACAGTGTCAAAGGGGGATGATTAACTGAGCCTGCACAAAGGCATGGACTGGCAATGCTGCTGTTGCTGGTGTGGCTGAGCGGTTCCACACGTAGTGAGAGCTGCCCAAGAGCAGCTATTATGTGATTCATACCTACAACTGTGGCAACTGTAGCTCAAATTTGGGCTAAATATGCACGTGCTGCTGTACAGCTGCACACTACAGTCATTGAAGATGTTTTCCTGACGGTCAGTGCAGACATTCTGCACCCCATTCACGTTTGTGAAACACCCCGGTTACCTGTTTGTGCACCTTCAGCTCTCTTGCACTCCAGACCTCACAACCTCCATCGTGTTCAGAGCAAGATAAGGTGTTGTGTCACTGGGCAGCTCTGGGGAACTCCCTCAGCCTGTGACCACAGTCAGAATTTGCTGGGTCCAGGATTTAGCTAAAGAACCTAAAGGCAGAGTGCTGGATCAATATTCAGAGGTGAAGGTTCTTCCAGCACTGGATGAACCTGAGACAGGTCACACTGCACGTTCTGCTTTAGCTTCCCTGCCCTGTAAAGCACTTGAGTGTATCATTACAAAACACTGTTATGTAAGACTCGGCTGTTAAGTTAAATTAATAACTGGCAAACATGATACAAATACATGATGCTGAGCTATTTCATGTGGGTTTTTTAGATAACCCTTAATGACCATAGAGCATCCAGGTTGATGTGTAGGACAAGATGGTGAGGACCACTTGACTGAAGAGTTTGTGTGTCTAAAGTGGCTTTTCAGTTGCCATGGTAAAATTTATTTGCTGAGTGCCAAAGAGCATCATGGAAGAAGAGAGTTGTTTTCCTTCTTAAATGGTCAAAACATAAGTTAAACCTGCCTTTAGGCAGGCTCAGTGTATCCTGAGGCCACCCTGGAACGTTTTCAAAAAATTAAAGAGGTTTGCAATTTAAACAGGAACATGTGGGGTGTTTTTTTCAGCTGGCTTATGCCAGTTTTGGCTTGGGAGATGCTCAACTGTCAAAGCTTTTCACTTTTAATGTTGCCTAAATACAAAGTAGCACTGCCCTTCTCCCCTTGCCCTTCTGCCTAATGGGGGGGCGGGGGCAAGGAGGGGGACAAAAATAAAGAAAAAAAAAAAGAGGGCAAACAAAAAAAGTCAGAGGGAAAAAAATACCAAGAGAGGTGAGGAGAGCTAAAGAACCCTCAGTGAGAACAAGTTAACTCTTGTTTACAATCCTATCACTGTGCATTTGGTCACTCGAGCGTTAGAAATATGAACGTTCAAGACAGCACTGTAAGAGATGCCAAAATTTAACTTCTAACTTGTGCCTTCTCTTGTTTTCTTTGAAAGTCAACTTACATGTTCCCAGCATGAGTTAGATGCATTATTGAGAAGGGGTTAGGAACAGCCTGGCTGAGCCAGGCACTGGGTTCTGCTGGGCTGTGGCTGCTGGGGAGCTCTGTTGGCTTTACGAGATCTCTGATGCCGACGGTGCTACCCTAAAATCAAGCTCCCAAACCCTCTCTCACTCTGACCTACATGAGAAGTAGCTATTTTATAATGCAAATCCATATTACCAGCAGGCTCCTTGACTTTTTTTTTTTGGATTTTAACATGTAGTTATGTAATACAGCATGTAATACTGCACAGACACAGTATAGATACAATACATAGATACAGACTATAGAATATCTGCTGAATTTGGGGAGGGTGGAGCATGCATGCTCTAGTGCACAAACCAAAAGCCCAAAGAAAAGCAAACACGAGGAGAGGGTGGTCTGTTTTGCTCTGAAAATGGGTTTGTTCTGCACGAGCCTCACTGGCTGTGGCTGCACAGCACAGGCTCCTGCCCTGTGCAAATCCTCTCCTTGCTGCTCTTGTAGCAGTAGCTGCTGTTGAGAGCTGAGGTCACTGAGCAGAAGAGATGTGTTCAGAGGCTGGAGCCACCACGTGATGTCTCATTTTGGTTCTTTCTACCCAGACCTATGAGCTGGGGCTCAGGCAGAGTTGTGTTGGTGTCACATCACCTTCTGGCCCTGCCAGGCTCTGCTGTTCACACCAGGTCTGTGCACTGCTGTGCCTGTACCAGCAGTGCAGGTTTCCTGCACATCCCCCATGGGCAAATGACCATATTCCTGTCAAATCAGCCAGAGCTGTGATACATTTGGTGCCAGCTCTGTGCTTTTGTGCCAGATCGGTGCCAACTGTGAGATGACAGACAAAGCCTGATATGTGCAATTGGTGCAGGAAAATGATACCTGATCCACAAAAACCTTGCAGGAACCAGGCTGACTGATCAGTGTATTTTAAACACGTTTGAGAAGGCAGAGTGAATTTCTACTGGATCTACATTTTGTACCATTGGGACCATGATCTTTTTGATCTGATACTAAATGCCCTAAAACTTGATTTATTGGATACCAGCCCAAGACTTTGTAAACCAAGGCCTACTTGTGTCTGTATCTTCTAAGGGTTTATCTACCTTGTAGAAGAAAAGTTGTGTCAGGGAATTGAGCTGCTGTGTCTAATTCCATGCCATGCAAGCATCATGGAAATACACACCTCCTCCCATCCAGCACCCTGCTGATGGAGAGTGCTGCTCAGCTCTCCATTTTAGAGCTCACAGCCATGCAAATGCTGCAGAATTGGGATTGGGTTACTCAGAGATCTCTAGCACAGTGTCCCCGTTCACTTTACAAATATCTTGTCTCCATTTCCTTATTGAAGAAAAACAAAATCATAAGATGCTTTTGATTTTCAGTTTTAAGGATTCTATTTGGATTTTAGAAGGTTTATTGTGAAACACATGTGTTGGGCAACACACCCATGTGTTTTTGCAAATATGATCTCTGGGTGATCCCACCAGGAATGCACATAACTCCCACAACTCTGGAGTGAATTCCTAGAACGGCACCCGGGTGCCATTGATGGTCACATGTGAAGGAAATCACCAAGTGCCAGCACATATCAAGGAAGTAAAGCCTCATGGATCAGGTGCCTGGAAGCAGGATATGAGCTATTCAGTATAAAATGTCCCTGTAAACTCCTGGGGAGGTGTTCAGTTTGCTGATTTATTGTGACAGGAATTCTCAGTCCTGTGCCCACACGAAATGTCACCCCAGCCAGTATCAGTGTCCTCCCTCGTCAGGAAGATCCTGGGGACAGAGTGACACCTGCTCTGCTGATCATGGGGGATTTGGGTGAGGGTCAGGCTTTGCTGCTCAGCAGCTGGGGAGGTTCTGCTGCTGCTTTAGCTGGGCTTGTTCCTGGGCAGGAAGACAGACCTGTGGTTTTGGGGGCAGTCAATCCGGTATTCTCAAATTTGCTTCCCTCAGCACAAGCTGGGTGGGCTTCTAGCAAAGATGTGGGGACAACATGCAACTGTGTGGGCAGATGATGCCTTGTCTATCATCCTGCCTTGTCTCCAAATAAATGTATGCATTGCAGAGCCACTATCTGAACTCATCATCCAAAGGCTACACTGATAGCCAGATGTCAGAATCATATTTTTCTGTTCTTTCAAGCTTTTCCCCAGTAGCTTTAAATAGAAGAATAAATTTTCCACAGAGAAAGAATCTTCTATTAATAGCATTAGATCATTTCAGCACTTGAAAGGAAGAAATTAGTTGAGATTTTTATAGGGTTTTTTTTTTTAAATACTTTAAAAAATATTATAAGTTCTTTTATTGTGCAGGCAAGAGCATCCGCCTTCAGAGTTTTAATTACTAGGGAGAAAAAAATTCTCTGAGTTCAAAAAATAAAAATAGTGAATAAGAATATGTGAAATGACTTAAAATAAACATCTTCAAACAATCTGGCCCTGTGTGTCAGTTCTTTCTCATGCTTTGATAATCTCATCTCCGTTGTTGAAACAGCCTTACACAGATTGCACAGGAGGCCTGGAGCTGATTGAAAAGCTGCCTGCTTATCCAGGGCAGAGAATTGCCAATAAGAGGTGATGTTCTGGAGGGCAGTCTCAGCAAATCTCCTCACTGTATTTTCTCGTAACTGAGAAAATTTGGCCAGTTCCACTCCTGTGATTTCACATTCCAACATCTCTCCTCATTCATTTAAGGAAATGAGAGGAAAACAAGCTGTGTAGGCTTCACCGCCTTTTCCAAATAAACTTTGTTATCCTCTTATGTAAAACACTAAGATATTCCAAGTGGCAAAGAGCTTTATACACAGCTTCACTTAAAAGCAAAAACATAAAACATGTTTTGTTCTGCAGTCACAGAAATTCCAGTCATTTATAACAATGAATGGGCAATGTCAAAGGAACATATGGTATTTTTAGCTCTGCTTCATTACCCAATGTTGTAAATGAATCCTGAAGACTTGTAATGTCTAAAAGCTTTCTCAGAGAAGAAAGGCTTTTCCTGCATAGTCTTGATTAAAGTCAGACTGTTCCTGTGCAGAGGCTCAGTAAACTGCACCAAGCAGGGAGGGAAAGATGAGAAGTCAGACCTGTACAAATGATAAAATGACAGCAAAAACAGGGCTGTGAAAGCAGACTGTGCCTTGAGAAGAGAAGGGATAGTGAGGAAGAGCATAGGGAGATGTGATTTCAGTGTCTGACCTGCTGTGCAGGAATTTAGGACTGAAGCTCCGTGTTAGAGACAGATAAGCCTGAGCTGACGTGACTGAAACAGGGCAGTGGAAGGCAGAATGATACCTGCCTATAAATGCCATGGAGCTCACAGGCACGTTTGATACCAACACCCTCTCTCAGTATGTTCCACAACATTCTTTTCCTCTTGTGTTTGCTGTCTGAATCCGTTTGACCTGCCAGTGGGTTTGGTTTACGAAGAAGTTGACCTTTCTTTCTGTTTCCTCTCTTACTGCACAAGATCCTTGACCTGGTTTGCTCTGCTCAGTCTAGACATGTGCCAAAGTATGAGGGATCTGGCTTGTTCTCAACAAACTTACAGCATTTCAGAATGAAGGATGGGCTTCTGCAGGAGCTTCCCCCGTTGTTTCTAAATATTTCATAGGTAGCTTCAAGCAGAGATTCAGTTTGGATGTATAGGAAGGAACAGGCAATGGAGGAACATATTAACTTGGAATAGCGTGGATCAGCATGGCAAGCACTGAACACCCAGTTCTTACAAAAGCCTGTGGATTTTAAAGTTCCTTGGAACATCACAGGACCAAATCCAAATTCTGTCTAGACCAGTGAAATTCAACACCATCATTACACACAACAATCCCCAAAGTCAACAGCAGTCTGAAATCTCGGCAAACGCCGACGAACAATTACATGAATTTCAAGACAGTGATATGGAAATCCTAAAATATCTTCATTTTTATTACCCTCATAAGTAATCTCTTTTTGCAGCTGAGATATTGGCCCTTCCTCTATTAGTTCCCATGGAGGTTTCTGGCACAAAGAAGCTTTCAGGAGATTTTTGTGGCTTTTTAGTGGTCTACCCCAAAACACACATAGGCTCCCTCCTAGGGAAGCAGTTATTATAATATTGTGGGGGGTTCTTGTTTCCAGCTCTCCATGACTCATGCAAGCAGCTGAGAACACAGTTAAAATATGAGAGCTGAAAAGAAACTGAGAAGAGGGAGTAGTTATTCCACTTCTCTTTCTCTTGGAAGAACTAAAAAATACATAAATTTAGGTCAGACAGGGTAAAAATATTCCATGCTGGTTTTCCTTCCATGCTATTTGGGCTTTGTGAAACTTAAAAAAACAGGCCCAGGATATGGTTGAAGTGAACAAGACTATGATTTACTTGTTTAATAAAAAGCTCATGCGTTGAAATAGAAATTCAGTTCATATTCTATGGTGGTTTTAAAACGATGGTTTTGTCACAGATCTGGTTATCCCCTTTGCGTAAAAAATAATAAATTAAAAATTAAAAACATAAGAAAACAAGAGGAGAAAGTCAAATATTCTTGCTGATGAAAGGCAAATGTTAGAAAAACATTCATTAGAGGTTTCCATCTCAAAAACATGTCCCGAATGAAAATCAAGAGCTGGAGACCAAAGAACTGCCAGGGGTTGTTAGTTTAAAAATGTGAATTTAAAACTTGTGGCCAGTAAAATTAACAAAACTTGTCTGTGCAAAGAAAGAGCCCACTGCCATGCTTTACCTTTGGAATGGGGAGCTATTTTTTGTTCTTTTGCATAAACCCTGGCCAGAAGAATAGAAGTGTAATCATGTGCTCCCTGAACACTCAGTATTGTAGAATCTCATCAGTTGGGGTTTTTTTACACCATTACATTATAAACTGAAGCCTGTGAATGTAGAACCAGTCTCACCTTGCCTGTTCAGGATTTTGAGCAGCAGTTTCTGGATGTAGGTGAAACACAGTGCAGAGAGGGTTTGTTGTCCCAAGGCAAATCTAAGTTGCTCCACATCCACCGTGCTGGCCCCAACCACTGGGTTTTCTTGACAAAGCCACGGGAAAAACTATTAGTAGGAAAATCTTGTGCAACTCAGAGTTGCTCCAGCCCCTCCTGCTTGATCCAGAGGCTGGCCCAGGGTGGAGCAGGATAACTCCTGGTGCATCTGCCACATGGTGACACTTGGGGAAACATCCCAGCAGTCGTGAGATATGTGGGGAACTTCCACCAATGATGTCGTAGACTTTTAAATGCAAATGCTACTTTTAAAATATCAAAAAAACCATTTCTCAGCAGTTATGATTTACATTTTAGTTCAGCTCATGGCATTCTTTGTACCTGCTTTGAATGGGTTTGTGTGCTACCTCCTCCTCCTCCGTGTGTTTCCATTTAAGGTGGAACCACTGCAACCATTAAACATCCTGCTTGTTCATACTGTTGCCTAATATTCCTAGAGACAGGAACCATCTGCAGACACATTGCTGAGGTTTGTTCTCTGACCTTTGCAGTTGTTGTAAGCAGTACAACCTAACTAGCCCATCAATATTAAAATAGGCTTTAAGACATATCTCTCTTGTTCTTTCAAATGTAACCATTTCAATAATTGATCATGGGGCATTTTTGGACTTGTTTTTAGCAACAATTGTCTAGTTTGTGTTGAAAGAATGAATACAAAACTCAGTTCTTGCACTGAACTACACAAAAACTCACTCCAACTAAGAAACCAGTACAACTCTGGTTAAATGCAGAGCCCTTTCTCCACTAAATTCAGTGTACTATAAACCCTAGGAAAGAAGCTGAAAGAAATTCATCCATCTGTGTGTTAAATTGGCTGTTCTGTCACAACCACAGCATCATTCTAGCAAGTTTGAAATTACCATTATATGTTAATTTATGCATAGCATTTTCATTGATGCTAAAATGTGTGGCTGAAAGGCTCTAGGAAGGTATCTGCCATTCTGGACATAGGGATATATAACAGACATAAGGACATTTCAAATAAGCTTTAGGATGGGCTAAAACACAATACAAGGGAACTTTGACTTTACCAGAAATTTAAAAGACAAGGTGTTGCTGCAAATTAGTGACTTTGGGTACCAACAACTCACAGGAATTTGCATGTCGGATTAGGGGTTTTTTAATGTTGTAAATTAGTAAGAGAAATAACGATCTTTATCCTTCCTCTGGAAAGAAAATAGGGGAATTCTTAGTTTGGTTTTGGAAGGATGATTGTTCAGGTTGGTTGGTATTTTTGTTATAGTGAAGAATCTTGTTTCCTTTGCACTTTGTAAGGAGAGAGCTCGTTCTCTGTTGAGTTGGAGTCACAAGATCACACCACTTAACAAATGCACCAGAAGGTGTTGAGTCCTCAGCACCAGCTGCTCACAGACCCACTTCTACCCCTGCCTTTCTTGCTAATGCAGACACACCAATAAATCACATTAGCAAAAGGAATTGCAGTTACTTCCATGGTTGTTCCCCCTGCTTGGCTGCTGGGTGACAGGGAGAGTTAATGGACAGACACTGCTGTTCTCCTGCCAAATTCTCATTTTGTTGTTGCCATTTGGGATATTGTCTCTCTATTCTTCTACACAGGGCAAGGATTACAACTCAGGAGTTTGTTTTTCCTAGTCTTGTAACAGAAGAAGGAAACAACCTGGAATGGAGTCATTCCAAGAGCTGCAGAGGAGACAGCTTCATGTATTTTGAGTAATTTCCCTGTTTTTTCTTGCTCTGGAGAGCCTGCCATTCCCATTAGGAATAGATTGTGGTCTTGGTTCAGACAAACAGTGATAATCACTACAGTAAATCTGATAAGCAATTATTTCTCTTGGCCCTTGACCAGTGAGAAATTTCATTTTAGAAGGCATGTTGCAGTTTGGTCAGATCAGTGTTGTAAAGCCCTTACTGAGCCTTGAGATGGTCCCATGCTAAGGCTCCTGTTGACTTCAATGCAGGATTGAACAGGTGAGAAGTGCCATTGCCCTTGGGGACTTGGTAGCTGTGACTCTGCACTCTGTGTGTGCCCAAATGTGCCTTTACAGAGGTGCTGAGGGCACCAGAACGTTGTGGCACCTTTGCTGTCTTTTGAGAACTCTTGAGTATTTGGTATTATTGCTTCCTAAAAATACCAGTAGACAATGGGATAAGTGAATCTTTTAAAAACAAAGCTCCCTTCAAAGTATTTCCTACATGTGTCTCTTATTTAAAGACTGCTGCATGCAGCAGGGCAAACCATCCCTAGAAAATATTTAACCATTCATTCTTAGTGACATGACCTCCCAAGAAGGGGTTCATTACAGTTTACCTACCAATCAAGTGTGTAAATCATTGGTAGCTTTAAAACAAGTTTTACAAGGAGCCAAACTGGATGCATAACCTTAGACAAAAGTTGAATTCAGTCACTGTGCCTGTTTTCTATCTGCCTTTCCCTGTAGCTGTTCTGGTTTATGTCATATTTTTGTTGTCTAAGGATTTCTTCCAAATCTCTGTCCTATTCTGGAGTATGCACAGGGACTGTTGAATAATGTGTATTTGTTGCCAGTGGGTGCAAGGAAAGTGAAAGTGCAAAGCAGCAGGAGTGATAAAGGAGAAAACAAAACAAAAGGCAGATGCTCTTGCATTTCACAGAGCAGAAAGAGTGTTTTCCATCTGCAGCAGTGGCACTGAACAGTGACAGAGCACCAACAGAGCTGTGGTGTGTTTGAGGGAAGAAGGAAATTATGCATTAAATTACAAAGCCATAAAAGTGCACAAGACATGAGAATTTGATTATTTCGCAAATAGACAAGTTTGGGATGGTTATAAAGTGAGAGCTGATTGTATGTCTGAGAGACATAGACTCCTATAAACTGAAGAAATTCAAAACAGATCAGTCCTGGGCCATGAATCCCAGAAAAAAAGCAATACATGGGGCCATGAATCCCAGAAAAAAAGCAATGCATGGGGCCATGAATCCCAGAAAAAAAGCAGTGCGTGGGTCCCTGTTAGCAAAGGTGATGCTCTTACACCGAAGGCTTCCCTGAGTCCCTCCAAAGGCAGCTGCTGTCAGGGATGAGCTGCAGTGCATGGATTTGAAGGTGCCTCTTGGAGACAGCACAGGGTGTGTTCCAGTCTGCAGACTCCCTGAGGAAGCTATAAAAAACATCCTTGCAACAGGTTTGCAGCAAAGCTACAGCTAATTAAACAACTGCAGGTGATGAAACGCTGCTCCTGCAGTGCAGACAACAGCTTTACTACTATGAGGACATGGCAAGCCTAATCCAAGCCCTTCCTGTGCTTCCCGGCTCTGGCTCCCTGTGTCCTGCAGAGCAGCATCTCTCCAAGAGGCTTGGGGAAACTGCCCAGCACTGGGAATTTCTGATGTGTCTGTGGTCCAAACCCCCTTGCAGCTGCAGGAGGGACACGCTTGGCACAGCTCCTGGTCCTCTGCAGAGGCAGTGCCCATTTCAATGGATTTTTATTTGATTTGAATGGATTTTTTGTGACTCTGAGGAGATGCTGCTCTGCTGCCTGAGCCAGCTCTCCCTGGGTGACGGGCATACAAATGGCGAGGGTCCCCCCTCAAAAGCAGATCTTGTACAGGCTCAGGTAAGCGAATTAACGGTGATTACACGGCAATCCTTCATTAGCCTCATTTTCTTATTGTTACTTAGCTCCTTCTTACCGAGGTAAAGCATGTTGGGGGTTCCTTTGTGCAAACACTGACAAACTGATTCTGTTAATGAACTGCTAATGTCACACCGTGCATTGTAAATCACAGCAAGTGGTGCTGGGACTGACACAATGATCCAAAAGCCTGAAAGGTTTCTGATTAATGTCCCTACACCTTGGCTCACTTGGTGGTAATGCTGTTAGGTGATATGTTAACTTCCCAAAGGAACGTTTTCTGAAAGAAATCACAGATTTCAAGCATACAAGGAGTATTTTTATCTAAGAGATTTAGCTGGAGTTGCCACTTCCCTGCTCTCTTTCCTTTGATAAGCATAATCTGTTTCCCCGTTCCTTTCAGTGAAAGCTCGTTTTAAAATCCAAATACTTTGAAGGGAGGCTCAGCATGACAGAATGGAAATAAACTTCCCTGGAAGCACAGCCCCCTCCCACCACCCACAAATTGTGTTTTGGGTTTTTTTTCCCCTTCAATTAAAGAAAAATGTTAAATCATAATTTAACACACTAAAGAGCAGTGGAAATTATAGAACAAGGACAAATGGCAAACATTTGAGCATGAAGTGAAAATGGAAGCTCAGACTCTGGAGACCACACAGTAAATCTGCATTTTCATGCAGGGAAGTACAACAACCTAATCAGGATTCATCCCACCAGCTAAAAGAAAAGTGATTGAGCCCAAGAACAGCCTTTACTCAGTGGAAGCTGAACCCAGAGCTGTTTCTGTTTTCCCCTTTCTGCCATTTATCTTTGCATTTTCCCCCTGCCTTCAAGTACCTCTATGAATCTGAAGTCTGCACAAATTTCCTGTGCCAAATTTCCCCCCCAGGTAACTCAAGGAATGTTGTAGTTACTATGTGGATGAACCTGGCCCACTGTCCGTCTGCTTCCTTAGGAGGTGAAACTATTGGGTGAGATGAAATCCAAGGTGGGAAATCAAGAACATAAAGGATTACAATGAGAGATAAGAACTCAAGCCATTTTTACCTACACCACTGACCAGACAAACTCCAAAAATTTGGATAGATAAATGGCTGAGTTTCCACATCAATCCCGTAATTTCCCTACTTTGTTTCAATATTTTTCTGGTGTAACAAATATGATGTGTCAGAGTAAAAATCCAAGTCATGGATTTTTAAGTCATGATCCAAAAGTCATGATCCAAGTCATGATCCAAAATCAACTTATAATTACATTCAATAATCTACTACAGGTACCTTGCCTTTTCTAAATAACTAAACAGCTAGAAAGTAGGTTTTCTGTTTTACAAAGGATTCTCTGTAAATTTTTTCCAAACCAACCCAAAACAATATTGAAACATTCATGGCTTCAAATACAAAATCCCTTCAAAAATTAAATAAATTTCAGGTTCATAAAAAGCTTTTTTTCTCCTGTCTGATCTTAATTTCTAATTTCTAACAGTCATTCAGAATTGGGAAAATGAAAATACTCTTATGCTCAAAAAACTGAAATGGAAACTTCAAACTGGAACATTCTGCTGCAGTTTTCTTTCAAAGAGAGTCAAGAAAGAGAGAGTGTCTGCAGAAATGCAGGTGACAGAAAACATTTTTAGAACAAGGAAGAGCTCCATCACAGGAAACATCTAACTAGTGCAATAAAAAACTCCTCAGTTTGAATTCTCTGGAACATAACAGAAGTGTTCAAAGGCTCCCAGACACAAGTGATTTACCCCTATCCTGCATATTCAATCACTGAGATCAGTTCTTTATCTTTTAGGATGCTAAACTAAAGAAAAGGGGGATTGTTCCTGCTGGTAATTCTCCTTCAAAAAACTCAGGATAGTCCTTAGTCTGAAACCAAGACCACCTTTCTGCCCTCTTTGCCCTGCAGGTTTCTTTCACTAGATAACAAATACTCTCTGTAAGGATCACCCCTCACAAGTGTCTGGGTCCCTCACACTTTTTAGAGGCAGATATGAGTTCTAGGCAGCACTGAAAGTCCCCAAAAGGTCATTTTGATTCCACTCCCTGTCTCCACCCTCTGCAATGGACCAAGGGGAACCTGTTTTCACTCTGTATCTGAGTTGCAAAGGCAGATGCAATGACAGTAAAGGGGAAAACATGCAGAGCTGCATCACAAACCAGTTCATCAGCAAACAGAGCACGCCTGCCTTACAAATTTGCCTGCAGCTCCTGTCTGCTGTGTTATTTTTAAACTGCCTGCAGGTTGCAGATTTTTCAGTGGTCCTTCTCCTGCCAGTGTACACAAAGGATTTAGCAAGGCACAAGTTTCATTACCATGAATTTAAGTTACCAAAATTCCCAGCACATTAAAATTCAGCATCCTTCATCTTCCCACAAAGTTCTTGCTGCATTTGTGTAGTCACAAGAGGACATCCCATGCCTCTTACAGCCTCCCTCTGTGGCCAAGGTCAGTGTAACTCAGCTCTGCATCCCTGATGTTCCCAACTGCCATCCATCAGCCTGCAGTTGCTGTCATCAGCAACCCAGGGATCAAGCTACAGACTCTTTGGCTCATCATGGAAACCCCAAGAAGATGGACCCAACTCACTGAACCCAGTGCTCAATTTAACAGCACTGCCATGTCATCTCAGCCCCAGCTGCTGTACAAATGAGGGCTGTGGGCAGGCACAGGGCACTTTTCCATCACACACCCAGGACACAACTCACAGAACTCGCAGCAAACCTGCCCCACTCCTGGAATAAGAGTCAGGATTTGACACGTGGGAGAGTTTCTATGTGCAGAATATCTTCACAACCATCACACAAATCCTACAGGGAAAGGACTAACAGGAAGAGTGGTCTATTTATGGCACCACGGTATTTTAAAGAAGAAAGCAAGGGGGTGTTTTTCAGAAACACCAATTGCCACAATTGCTGCTGATGTGAACAGAAGCTGCTCAGACTTTCTGAGGGGTCAGACCCTGCAGCCAAATGTAATGAATATTATGGTTTGTTTGCTTCTTCTCTGTTGCCTGGTTGATCCTGCAGCCCAGGGCTGCTCTGCAGAGCAGGACCCGTCAGTTTGGAGCCTTTCCCCTCATCTGATTTGGGAGTCTCAGACATTAAATCATTCACACTTGGCCACTGTTAGGAGTTCTAGAAATACTCCAGCTGGGAGAAGCACTTGCCCAGCATCATCAGAGGGGCACAGCCACACTCACTTGCACCCCTTTGACACACATGGAGCAGAGGACAAGTGTGTGATATCCGAGGGCTTTGTTTTGGAGCTGGAGCTCCAGCACAGCAGCCTGTGCCCTCAGTGGGGCACAGCAGAGAATTTAAAGTAATTTTGATGTAAACAGCCAATAAGCTTCAGTCAGAGCACTCAGCTCCCCACAGGGCTGACCATGGGACCAACTGGTCTGTCTTGGCAGTGAGGACACTGAGGGCAGTGAGGACAGTCAGGTCCCTGGGCTGAGGGTTAATCTTGTGCTCACTGGCCCCTGACAACAACCGCCCCTCAACCTTCCCCATTACACAGGACTTAAGCTGTTGCTCCTTTCCCCTGCTGGTTTGGAGAGTCAGGGGTTGGCTCTCGGCTGTTTATATTTTGCAGACATCCTCTGTAATTGCATGGCCTGGCCCCAGGCTCTCAGGCTCTGGGAGGAATAACCACATTATTCCACAGAACAGTTAGCATAATTAAAATATTGACTGCAGATTAAAAAAATGTGCTGAATATTTCACAGAGTGGTTGGAGGGTTGGCAAGCCTTGGCAGCTTGTTGGCTGCAGGAGCTGGCTGATATTTAGGCACTCCTTCTCCTTCAGCATTCACTGCTGTACGTGGGAACTGCTTTTTGTGCTGTCAACTTCTTATCTCCCAGGCAGCCAACCCACAACCAGGAAAAGATGAACTGACTGGAAATGAGGTGCTCCAAGGCTTTCTTGTGATTCTTATTGCCAGTGAGACCATTTCCTTGTTATTTCTGATTTCAGGACATCTGTCTTGCTGTGTCTCTATCTATTTATATTTGTGTCCATCTCTCCAAATGCAAAGTATAGGAACTGCATATGGTGAGAATGTACCAGGTGATAAATCCATTTGCTTAAGAACTGTTTGTACCATAAGAGAAGCATTAATAAAGTTAAAAAGCCCACAAAAACCTCCATTGGAACATTTGGTTTAGTTTCTATTCCTTCTTAGACATTTGATTTCTATCTGTGTTTCCTCTGTTATCCAAGTCTAAGGCACAAAATCCTTACATTTCCACAGCCAAGAGGGCAGAAGGGGGTGGAAGAAACCCAACTGGCAGGGCTGGAAAAACCAAAGAAAGACTGATTGCTATAGGGCATATATGTTGAAGTTTATATTTAAATGTTTGATGTCTTTGCAATCTCTCCCCATTCTCTAATTTTTGTGGGAATATCTGGGATGATAAGCATTGCTAAAGACACACAGGTTTGGGTTTCAAGGACTTCTTTGTCTTTGTACATCCCCTATCTGGCAAAAAGGTGAAATGATCTCATGCTGCCAGTGTTAAACAAAACATGTGGATGATGTCTAAAGCGCTTTGCAGACACCTACATCCTGAACAGAGTGCTGTAACTTGCCAAGGTACTCCTTTAAATCAGCTTCTTATTTAATCTTCACTTACATGCTTGAGAAACCCCTGGAATGGAGGAGCAGCAGGGCAGTCTCACAGGCAAGGACCAGGGAGAGCTGAGCTGAGCCTGTCCTGCTCCTCTGCAGCTTCCAGGGACAAGGCTGTGATTTCCAGTCTGATCTACAGCTCTTTTGAGATGAGTTAATTCTGTGAACATTTCTATTCCCACTCAAGAGATGTCACAAGAAATGGTCAAATGCTATTTTCTGAGGCTTCTATCACAGCTTTAAAGTGATCATAATAGCATATTAATAGGAGATCTACTCAGCCATTTTCCATTCTCATTGCCATTGCTGTAATCAAGAGTAGCTCTACTGCTTCAAAGCTTATTTCTATGATACTTCTCATGTTTGAATGTGCTGTTAGGAAAGGAGAAGGATATCTTGGCACTCCAGCTGTGTTCTGTAGGCTACTGCCTTTCTTCTGGGCTATTTTCTGCTCTCAACTTAATAGTGACCTCCCAACTGTAAATGATAAATCTCACCTTGGGTAGACACCATACTTTCAAAGGCAAAAATGTATTTTTATGTACGTTTTCAATATTTCGTAAATTAAACCCCAAGATAAACTCAGTGGGATGAGAGAAAAGGTGCTCTAAATTCAGTACAAAAAAGAGAATTTCACTGGGCAGGCACGATGTGTGTGTGGGGAACTGTTACAGCTTTTCTCTGCTCTCATAGTTCACGTGGCCAAGATTTTAGTTTGTCTCCACTGAATGATTCATCTCTATTACCAGTATTTTCAAAATTAAATGGAAGAGGAGGAATGTGTTCATTCCCCTGCTGTGTTTAATAATCTTCCAAAAATTGTTTCCTGTTTACTTGGAAATCCCCACCTCCATGCTGTGATTTAGACATTTTCACCCTGTTAACTCAAAAGCAAAGCCTAGAAGATGCTGTAGAGTTTTTCTCTTGCAGTCATAAAGCAATTTGTGATAAGTGTTGATGTTCCAGGGGAAAATTACTTGGAAATGTACATAAGTTCACAGCTTCACGTTGCTCATTTAAATCATAACTGATTGTTGAAAAGAAAATACAAATTGTTGTTAGTTTTTACTCATGTAATTTATCTGATGGGAGCTTCTCTTTCAACAATTACTGTGTTGGTGCTCAGTATAGACATCAATAACCCCATTTATGGGGCTGTGCTGGTTTCCTCCATGGTACTGGTTAGCACACAACTCTGAATACTCTGTGTGCATTGTTTCATGCAAGGCTTGTCTATAAGCAAAAATTACAGTGTATTTTCAAGACAAAATATTAAAAATACCTAAATTGATTTTCCAGCTGAAGCATTATCTCTAAATTGCTGTGGCTTGGCTGGACAAAGGGAAAGAATTTTTCCCTTAGCTTCCTCAAGGAATAAATTTTCACCAAAGTTCTAAGATTTTACTTATGTAGCACATATCAAACAAACTATTCTTATATAAAAGATTTGCATTAGCTCACAAAAGTCAGTGTGTTCTGTGTTAGTTTATGTGAAGAGTTCATTTAAAAGGCAGCAATATCCTGTGGCCTGAGAACAGAACTGGAAGCTGGGAATTCCAAAGGGACCTGAGCTTTTTCACACTTCCTCTCAGCTTTTCATAAAGGTCTGCATTTTTGTAAATGAACATTCCATTTCTCTGATTAACTGGAGGCCACATGGGCCTGATTTACAGATGTGTTAAATTCCTCCTGCTCCCACTAAAGCCACGGGGAGCTCTCAGCTCTCCAGGTTTCCAAAGGCTGTGATGCAGCTCCTGGGGGGGAGAGTGACACCATTGCCTTGGTGGGTACCAAGCATGGGCAAAGGTAGGGAAGGGATGGGAAAAGCATAAGGTGTACAAATTCAGCACATCCCCCTCTCTCTGGGCCTGGTAGCCCTGATGAACCTATGAGGGATGGCAGGAATGGAGATACTGAGATATTTGGCATCCAGACAGATTCTGTGCAAGGGTAAAGAGAGCAGCTGGTAGGAAGCTCTGGGCTGGCACAGAGAGGTTGGACACCTCTGGCTGGTCTCCCTCAGCCTGGCCACTGGCTCCAGCAGTGCAGAGAGTTCCTTGCACTGCTTATCTGGGTGACAAGACTCTGCTTTTTATCTGGTGAGGCTCCACCTGCCTGCCCCTGGTAACTCAGTGTCCAACAGCCCTCTCTCCTCTTCCCTCCCAGATGAGATGGAGCAATCCCCGGCAGTGCGCTCGGACTACTTGGTCTCAGGGATTCGAACTCCACCAGTGAGGAGGAACAGCAAACTGGCAACACTGGGCAGGATCTTCAAACCATGGAAGTGGAGGAAAAAGAAAAACGAGAAGCTAAAGCAGACGTCTGCAGGTAGGTTGGGAACAAGAGAGGGATGTGCACTGAGCAAAGCTTAGCTGGGTGAAACTTGCTTACATAGGACATGGTAAAGGTGACCTGATCTAAACCCAATTCAGAGATTTCAGCATTCAACAGGTTAATAACATGTAGGGCTACAAAGAGCCCATATGTGCTGACTTTCTATATAATACAGTAGATTACATTTAGAAGAACAGGTCAAAACATGAGAGTGAAGCACAAGGCTTGCCACAGACTGCTTTCCATGGGCTCTGCCTTCTCCAAATAGGCTACACATTTATGGCCCCAAATACCATCACCCCTTTTATTTGGGGTGAAGATTATACAGGTCACAGTAACATTATGAGAAGTGACAGGAGGGAGCATGTGAAAAACCTTCCCTCCAGCAACTGTCCCTGGGGGGAAGGAGCCCAGCACACAGCACAGCATGTGCCTGCTGGTCTCCAGGGATGTCCCAGGAGATCAGTAAGGAGACAAACTCACTTGCCTTTTCCTAACACAGGATGGTGCAGTTCCCTCCACTTGCTCTGATATCCTGTGGGATATTCCTGAGGCAGCTCTAAGGTGCTGTGTTAAACAGCATGAAGGCTCCGATATCCCTGTTCCTCTGCACTCAGTGTGATCCAACAGCAGGTCACATCATAAACCTCAGCTCTACACAGGGGTCATTTTACAGCTGGTTGAACAAAGGAAAAGGCACAAACAGGCTGAGCAGTCCATGCTCCCCAAAACAAAATCCTGGCAGTTCTTTCCAAGCACGCAGTAGCTGAGACTAGAGGGAATTCCCATATTGCATCTTTTTCACTCCGTTATATGAGTACTCTGTTCTTAACTGGAGCTGTGTTGTGCTATTACTTTGTGCAGTGCTGGAGAAGAAGATGACAGCACGGCAAGGCCGGGATGAGCTCATTAAGAAAGGCCTTCTGGAGATGATGGAACAAGGTAAGGAAAAATTCCTAACCTTTTTTGTCAGAGGTTCTGTCAGAACACATGGGAAACACATAATTGCAAAAGCAGAAACCTAACAAGCAAGTGAATAAAAAGGAAAACCTTCAATCCAAACAGAGAGGAAAACTCTGTGTCTGAATTAAGACTTCTCTTTCTTCAAACTCCTCCCTGCTGCAATCAATCCATGTAGTTTAATTTTGATGCTTTACCATCTTGAGTGCAGCTCCATCTTCACTTGATTTATACATGGTGCAGTCTGAGCTGGTACGTATATTTTATGTAATTGCTCTAAAGCCAGTTAAATCCTACTGCCAAGAAAGGCAGCTAAAGCTGGATAAATACAAACTTCAACACACAGATGCAGTCAGCTAACATGTACAACCCAGGGGTGCAAATCCCATCTAATGATACTAATCTGATGTTTTCAGCTGTCTTCCCAGTAAACCAAGTTTGTGACAAAACACGTCACTATTGCTCCTGCTTTTCATTCACATGGAAAAGTGAAGCTTTTGGGAGTGTCATTTTAAAGCTTCCCTGAGTCCAAACCAGCAGAATTTGTGGAAGGAAAGATGATAAAGTGTGAGAAACATGCACAAAGGACCATGGTTCTTGTGCAGCCCTGCTCCAAAGCCCTGACAGATGCTCAAGGGAGAGAGAGATCTGGGTGACTATTCTGTGAGATCAAGTGAGCTCCCAGTGTTACAACATCCCAATTGCCATTTCCACCTAAACCGAGATGAAAACCATAAATCCATCTTTACTTTGAAAACTTTATAGCAGAAAGTCCTGAAGAAAGACTGGTCTTTTGAGTTTGACCAATCTCAGAGGTAGAAGTTCTGTTCTTTAAAAACAATAATTGAGTTTCTTCGTGTAACACAAATGCCATGTCTATAAACAGCCTGTGGGACAATAGTCAGTGATGCCCTGCTGGAGTGTAACCGAGTGAATGAAGAGTCAGAAAAAAAGAATTTTAATCAGGGCTTTTTTTTTTTTTCATTGCAGTAAAGCAATTTTCATGTTATTTTATTTGATATATTTTAAGATGAGTTTATGTTCAAGTCAAAAAAATAATCTATCAAACCATCAGCTTATTCTAAAATGGAAGTTCTTAGAAAGCTCATTTTTAGTTCTTGTCCATTGAACTCATTGTGTCTCTCATAATTCTAGATAATTAGTTGCCCTATTAGCGTATTAGTACTACTGGATAGAAAAACACAACCTATTCCTGCTAGGAATAGAATGTTCCCTTTAATCCATGACTTTGAATACTTGCTTATCTAGAGCTTTGCAAAAGAACAGTAAAATAAACCTTCTGTAGAGCACATTAAAAGGTAATAATGATGAATCAATAAACCTCTTGCACACATAATGAACTGGTTGGGAGGAAAACAGATGATGCCAAGCTAGAAGATCCTTTTAACAAAATTAAAATAGTTTAAATAAATACACATAGTCCAGTGAGGAGTGATGACAAGCTGTGCTTTTAACTAGACAGCTGCAAGCAGACTGCTTACCTGTCTGCAAGAAAGTTGCCTAGAGCTCCTGTAAACATCAAACGATTTCCCAGAACCTCCCTGAGCCCAGCAAGGGGACAATGGCTGACAGGCAGCTGAAGGACACTGCAGCTGCCTGCAAGTTATTTTTCTTTACAGAGTGTTGTGAATCTCCAGGGTTATTGTATTGTATTATTAGGAGAAGCAGCTTATTAACTGGAATAAAAAATTGACCCAAATAATTCTCAGTAAGTGATTAGTGCCCTACTTGGACTGAGCTGAAGCGGCAGCAGTTTCAAGGCTAAGTCCTCGTTTATGCCGTAAGTTGCAATTGTCAAAGCAGCAACACTGTGCTAAAAGACTGCAGTAAATCCTAAAATCCCTCTATTTCATCAGGCTTCACTCCGCTCCCAGGGACCTAATTCCCGCTCACTTTCATAAATAGCCAAACTGGGCTGATGCTGCAGCCTGAGAAGCCTCGTGCCTTTCCAGTAGCCGTGTGTCACTCAGGGCAGGAGCACAGCTCTGTCTGGCTCAGGGCACACCACGAGGCTGGCACAGGATCTGCAGCGGGCTGGGAGCAGCCCAGGGGGAAACTGCCCCGTCCTTGCTTTGGTGATGAGTCATCCTGCCAGGTTATGTCACCCTGTCTCCTCACACCACCCCAAAGCAGCTGCCCAGACACGCTGTGCCATTGCCTGGGCCCCTTCTGTCCTTCTGTGCTCTCCAGCTCTGCTCCCACAGGGCGATGCCAACCTGCCCCCTGAAAACTCCTGGGACCCAGCTGCACTCCCAGCAACCCGCCTGCACTCTGGGAGAGGTTACATGCTGCAGGGGCTGGCATACAGTGGGATTAATTCCCAACAACATCACAGCCCTACTTCTGATTCTTTGGAATACTCAAGACTGGTTTTTTCCTTACCCCTGGATGTAAGGTCTGTGCTTTCTCCTGTCCCCAGCTGATCTCTCTAATATGGTTTTGGGACCCGCTGCTACTCACGGCATACCCACTTTCATCTAAGCACTAGCTGATCATTCCTGCCCAAGAACATCATGGTTGTGAATCTCAGATGCTCCTCAACAGAAATTCTCCAGCAGGGCTGTCTTCTGTTTGTCATTACTTCATTAGTCATTCCACTTTCCATGGTCCAGGATGTGAAGGAACTCATGTCTGCCTGCAGTTTCACTGAGGCACAGCTGTCAGCAGCCTGCCTTTCCCTGGGATGTGAGGAATGTGCAAAGCAGAGTTACCTCAAAAACTTTTAGGGAGCTTCCCCTGATATTTCTCCCCACTGTGAGCACAAAGGAGATCAGGTATATCTGTGCTTACGGCCCCAGGGCTGAGGGCTGCTGTCAAGCAATGGAGGCAGCTGTTAATACACCGGTGATTATGTATAGGCTGCCTTCACAATGAGATGAAATATAGGCAATGAACTTTTTCCCCCTCCCCTTCCCTGTATCATAGCAACTGTGCTACTGCAAGGGCTATTTTAAGAACAGTAACTTTTCACCAAACGTGATTATGAGGCAGATTGAGTGAGCTCAGTGTGCGAAAATACTGCATCCCTTCCACAGCATCTTTGGGCCAAAAGCTGATACCCTCACCCAAAAGCACAAGAAATTACTCTGCAGATTGTCCAGATAGCATTAAAAAGGTGTAGCTGTAGATGCTTGCTATTTAAAATCAATGTTCAAGAAAACATAGCCCTGTCAGGAGCTTCCAGAAAGGAGTGTCCAGGGCTGAGAAATACAAGCTGGGAGGTGAGGGGTGGACAGCAGGCATGTCCATCAGCATGGAACACTGCCCAGGGTGGGAAGTAATTGCTTTCTGTGGTTTGCAACAGTGATGTACATCTTGTAGATTCTGAGAGAGTAAAAGGATAGTTTGTATTCCAAGGACTCTTGCCTGAATAGGAGAAGAGTAGAAAAGCTTCAGTCATCAAGCCTTGTACAGCTGCAGGGATCACTGGCACAAAAATCTCTCAGAGTAAGCAAAGGGAGCAGTTTCTAGGTCTGCATGAAGAGGGATTTGAATTTCTGATCAGCTCAATCACACAGGACACGCTTTTCAAAGCTGAGAAACTAAAAGTGCGCTCAAAACCTACAGCTTGGTAGGGAATACTCCTTGGGCAAGGCTCTGGCATTGCTGCTGGGGCAGCTGGATGGCAGCATGTTGTGAGCCTGACACAGCTCACACATGTCAGACCAACCTGGGAATGTGCTGCACCAGGAGCTCTGCTCATGCAAGGAATTGCCTTCTCCCAGAGACCTCTGGTTGCCCATGATTTTGCTCATCTCCCACATGGCAGGTGCTTCCAGAGGCCAGTGGCCACTTGCTGGGGCTGCTGGGTGCCCACAGAAACAGGTGCCCATTGAGAAAACTGAGTGGGTTTTAGTATCCAGATGGGCTGGTGTCCACAGGGTTTGCATTGCAGATGGTGAACGCTGCCAGAGATCAGGTGCTGCTCTAAGAGCAGCCTCAGTCCCCTGAGCACAGCAGCTTTGGGACCCACTCCTCTCAAGAGGAGAGCAGGGAGTGTCAGCTTTCTCTGCTCGTGGTTTAGTTAAGATGAAATGATTTGTTGTTTTAGATACCGAAGGCAAAGCCTGCACTGGTGAGGATGCCACGAGAGTGACACAGGGTGACCCTCCAGCCCCTGTGTGCCAGGCACTGGCTCCAGAAGAGGACCAGCAAGAGAGTCCAACAGCAGCCACAACTGATGTGACCTCCTTTGGTGAGGAGCTGCATTTGGAGGAGCTGAAAGAAGATGCAGGTATTGGATATAGAATGTTTTTAAAACAACTGTAAAATTTTATGAAAGTACTTCTGCCAAACTGTTTTGTGAGGAGTCAAATATGCCAGTGCTTTAAAGGGTCAGAGCACCTTGTTCAGCTCAGCCCATTCTAGGTTAGCAATTGGTATTTAAAAACAGTGATTTTTGAGACTTCTACCAAACTCAGGGACAACCCAAAGCTTGGTGTGATGGGATTAGTTGGATTATGAGGCGATCCAGTCCTGGCATGGTGCCCCGTTGGTATTAGCAGTGGCTGCTGTGAAGATGAAACAAGCTTCCCTTAAAAACATTTCTTAAACTTCTATGCCAAGGCTGAAATTGTTTGTCCTGGCTTGGGAGAACAATGTCAATACACAGCCCACAGAGCCCATATCATCACCCTGGCACAACATGCTGCAAATCCAAGTGAAGTTCAATACCAGGAGCACAGATAAGCTAAACCAAGCTCCTTTCATGCAATTCTGCTCTGGCAGAGCTTATCCATGACAGCAGTTCCTTGGGACTAGAGCAGCCTGGCACAACCCAGCAGTTGGAGGGTTTCTATTCACTTCCTGAGAACCAAGAATTGCAAAGCTGCAGAGATAATGCTTTATCCTGGTTTGTGCCACTCCTGTCATGGAGTGATTATGGATCTTCCTGGCCTCTGGTCAATCTTTACCCTTCTCCATCTGCCCTGGCTGCCCTTTGTTCTCTGTCCCACCCCTCATGCCCTGCTTTCCCTGGGGTCCAGCCCCTGGCAGCTTTCAAGCATGTCCATGCCTTCAGACCTACCCAAACGTGCTGCTGATACCAGAAACAACCACAAATTAACCTGGAAGTGAAGAGTTCTTTGCAGGGAATGTAAAGTGGACATTCTTTAGCCATCAGCACACAGTGGTAGTTTGCTTCAGGATTGTCAGAACAGGATGGAGTTCAGAACCAAAGAAGTCTGTCTGACTGAGGCTGAGTGTGTGTCAGATCCACCTTCTCTACAGCAAAGGTCCCACTGTGGCTGCTCCTCATCACCTGTGCCAGGCAGCACCTCATGTCCCAGGGAGATCCACTGATTTCAGGGAAGTTAATGCCAAAGACAGCATTGCTCCACTCAGGGGAATGCACTCCAATCTCACTAATTTTCCCATCAAGCTCCCAACATCTACGGGGGCTCTTGATCTTTCTGTGATGTAACCCATTAGTGACTTTTTTTCTTCTCTTCCTCTATTCCACATTTTGTCTTCTACGCAGTGGCATGAACACACAAGGTGATGTCAGCCAGGAACAAGGCATTTCCCTAGAAGTACATTTAAAAGAAAATGATTTCCTTCTATAATTCACACAATTACCACATATGGCAGCTTTCTTATCAAGCCAAATTTCACAAGAATTCCTGTTAACGATGCGTATTTATTCTACTTTCCTGTCTTTTTTGAGCGATAAATACTCATTCCTCCTCCTCTAGGCACACTCATTAATCTGTTTGTCAACAAATTAAATGCTATTATCTTGCCAGTGCTATTGTTTCCAAGTGCCTAAGTGCTTTGGTGCCTCCCCACGCACTCTGAGCATGAGGCTGCTGAATGTTCATTAATACAGAGAGTTTGTGTTCCCAACGAGACAGAAAACTGAGCCAAGAAGAGATTTGTGATGCTGCAGCTGTGGGTGCTCTGGGTGCCCGCTGAAGTAAGATGTTAGGAGATGCCATGGAATGGTTTGGAGGGAAAGGTGCTCTGTTTGGACAAGCCAGAATGCTAAAAGGAGTGGGATTTGCCAAGTAGTTTGGACCTCTCTCATGCTCTGCTTTTGTGAGAGCCCACTTGGAGTACTGCATCCAGCTCTGGAGTCCTCAGCACAGGCAAGGCATGGACCTGTTGGAGCAGGGCCACAAAACAGATCAGAGGGATGGAACACCTCTCCTGTAAAGACAATGAGAGAGCTGGAGTCATCCAGCACGGAGAAGAGAAGGCTGCAGGGAGATACTTCAGTACTTAAAGGGGGCTTATAAGAAAGATAGGGGCAAACTTTTTAACAGGACCTGTTAACAAGGAAAAGGGGTAGTGTTTTTAAACTAAAAGAAGGTAGATTCAGACTAGACAGAAGGAAGAAATTTTTTTCCAATGAGGGTGATAAAATGCTGGAACAGAATGCCTAGAGAGGTGGGAGATGCCTCATCCCTGGAAACACTCAAGGTCAGATTGGACAGAGCTCTGAGCAACTTGATCTTGTTGAAGATGTCCCTGCTCATTGAAGGGGAGGTTGGAGTCCCTTCTAGGCCCCTTCCAACTCAGAATGTTCTGTGATTCTGTGCTAAGCAGAGTCTTACACTGATCTCCCCCAGTGCTTCACCTGCCAGGGTAGGAACAATAACCCTCATGTTACTACTGAGCACGTCATGGCTGGAAATGCAGTTTGGAGAGAGCCTGGCCATGGCTGGAGCCTGGCTCAGACTCAGCCTTGAGCCTCTGTGGGGGTCCCCACATATGCCAAGGCAGAGCTCAGGCCGTGTAACAGAGTGTGAAATCCAGCAGTGAGGCGCTGTGGGAGTTTAAGCATTGCCAGAGCCAGTTGGTATCTGAGCAGAATTCAAGGATGCTAATTTTGGACTGAAATTCCACCTATGTCCTGCTTCAGCTTCATGCCTTTCTGGATGTATTCCCCTGTGCCCTCATCACAGCCTGGTCAATTTGATGAATTGCTCAGTGATTCAGCCTGCACTAACTTTAAGTGCTTTTGCCATCTTTATGGAGACAATCCTGAAATGAGCACTGCTTCACCATCTCAAATTAAGGCTTTGCAGATTCAATTTTTTTCTCTCAAGTACTTCACCAATTCCCTGTTCCACTTGCTGCTGAGATCCAAGGGCAAATCTCTTTTATGGCAGGTTCTTTTTGGTTATCAACATTAACCTCAGGAAACACTCAACAGTTCTGGAGTCAGGTACAGTAAAAGAAGACTTGGGAAGCAAGCTGAAGTCATGTATTAAAGAAGATAAAAATTAAATTGTGAAAATAAACACGTCCATCAAACTATTGGAAATTCAGCTTTTATGAACTATTATTGGTTTGGTACTCTTTGCCCTTTGGCTGTGTGTTCCTAGCACAGAAGGTACTCACTCAGGAACTGCCACCGCAGCTGTGCTGTAGGAAAATTCCTTACAGTTCTCAAAAGCTGCTTTGCCTTGCTACCTTCATTATTAAAATAAAAAAGTAGAGGGGAAAAGGCTTTAGGGAAGTAAGGGAAGCTCAGTAGTTTTTTTCAGAAATATCAAAACTAACACTTCAATATCCTCATACATTTTATTCTTCTCCTACCTTGTCTGGTTGGCTATTTAACACAATAATTACTTTCACTAAGGAAAAGAACTGCTTCAGTTGTGTGCCATGTGTTCTGTTTTTCTGAATGTTCCTGGCATTGTCCCCTGGCCTATCATTATTAACTTCATGTTCCATTAATTTTACTCATCTTCCTCCTAGCCAAGAAACCTTCAGCACCCACGGAAGAATCAGAAGATGCCAGCCTGCCAGCATCTGAAGACAGTCCACAAGCCTTACTTGTACCTGAATCCACAGATTCCCCCCAGAAACAGATGGAAAGAAACCCAGCACAGCTTCCCAGCCCTCCATTGCTCCCAGCTCCACCACCTAAGGCAATCTCCAAAATCACAAAGAGCATCACAGGTCAGTCATTGCTGCTCAGGAAGCACTTTCCCATCCCTTGTGTGCTGTTCACCTGCACAGCACAGTATCTAATTCTTTTCTCAGGGCCATTTTGCCCCAAAGTGCTATAAATCAGGCCAGTTACACTGAGTGAACAGAACACCAATGATTCCATGTCCAGTTGCCTGATAACAACCCCCTGATCTTTGTATCACGTATTTATCTGAGTCTCTCTGGGCATTACCTGTTGTGTGTCCATTGGACTAAACACATATAAAACAAACCAAACCAAAGCAACTGCAATCATCTGCTGAATCACATGCTCATATTGATATGCCATAAAACACGGGGAAGATTTAAATATTTTCATTACCTACACTCCCACTGGGCAGCAGAACAACAGCCAAGATCGAGCTCAAGTGAAAGGTTCTGCAGAGGTTTCTGTCTGAAGGGTTTGCTCTCTAGGGTGGGCCTAAACCAGAGCTATGAATTCTGGTCTAGTTAACAGAGCACACAGGAGTGATACACCTGGCTCCCACAAATCAATCCTCTGTGCCAGACTCCATTGAACATTCCAAAAGCAATTCCTCTGGGCCTGATTTTCTTATGTATTGCCAATGTTGTTACGTTTTCCAACATTCTGGCGCTGCAGAAAGGGTGTTAAAATGAATATGATTTTAGTTGGTTCCAATTTTAGGACCCCTACATATGGTAAAAGCAGTTAAAAGGGCCTTATTGCAAATTAAACTCAAGTCCTGTCATCTAAATGTCAGACCTGTTGGATATTTAGACTTTGAAATGACAGCCATTATCCCAGCTCTGATTTGCATCCACACTCATCTGCTGGCACAATGAATAGGGTTTTCAGTGTCACCAGGAAACCAAACACCAGAGGGGCACTGTGACCTGACCACTGGGGCTCCCAGAAAATACTGAGCTCTTCAGTCTCTTTGAAGAGAATTACAAGTGTTTGTTTGCTATGGAAATTATCCATACTTTGTCCATGCTTAAAAGCTGTAAGAATTTAAGTGGGAGCTGGATTCAAAATGGTATCTTAGTGCTCCTTGGGAGCTGCTGTTCAGGTTGCTTCACATTTCTGTGTTTTTGGTCAGGCTGAAGCCTGTCCCTTCCACCCTGCAAGATGAACAGGCAGACTCAGGCCCTCCTGTGACTTTGCTCAGCTGAGGAGAAGGCCGTGCTTGGCATCAGGTGGATTTGGGAACCTGTCCTGGAGGGTAGTGAGATTACACCTCCACCAGGCACTTGACAGCATTTCGAGTTGAGATATTTTGCTGCAAAGTATTTCTTGTAGCATCCAAAATATTCTGAGTTTTGGTGTTTCATTCTCATTTATGTTTTCCACAAGGAACAACTTTTAATTTTCTCAATGACTCCAATAACTGTAGACCCTTTTTCAGTAGTGATTATACATGTTTTATTTTTGTGGGGATGTGGAGGCAGTGCTAAGTTAAAATTAAACAAATACCGTCAGTGAGTGAAAGGGAAGACAAAAGTGTAGGGAGAAAGGTTATGATTATGAAAGAAAAGGAAGATGAAGAGGTTGAAAAGCTCTTTTGTGTTTAGTTTTTTCCCTTTTAACAATGTTAGGGTTGCTGTTAGCAGAGGAGTAAGTCAAGAACCAATTAATCAGAGAGAGGAGGGACAGGGCAAGGTGCCAAGACATCACTTTGCAAGATTATTCTCTGAACAGCTGTCATTAGGACAAATAAAGTGTGATGTAAGGAAACTCTCAATATTGTCCTAAGGTGCCATGAGGATGAGATAGGCCCTTGACCTGTTCCAGGAACAGGCTGGTATAAAGACAAAACAAGGTCTCCTCCCTTCCTGCTCTAGGGTTGAACTGAACCCCTTGCTCTGAGGGACACCCCCTTTCACTGTGCAGCAGGATAAAGTGACTCAGGAGCTGGTTTTGTTCACCTCCTCAGGCCTTGATTGATCATAAATGTCCCCTGTGCATCCCCACAGTAGCTCATCACCAAAATGCCCCTGAGTACCCAAAACCACCTTTCCTCAGCAGAGCTTGGCTGTCTCCTGGCCGTGACAACCACCCTGATCAGTGCAGGAGGAGCTCCGGGGTGGGAAGTGCCTCATTGCCAAGACATTGCACAGACAGTTACAGAAATGCCCCTGTGCTTTCAGACTTTTTGGTAACAGGTAACTTTTGGCCTGCCTTGAACCCTGTCTCCTGTATGCACGGAGACAAATGAAGCTCTGGATGTTGGTTGGGGTTCTGCACTGGAGGGACAGAAATGTGCAAAAACACCCTCCAGAAAGGAAAAAAATGTTAGAGCTTTCTTAGAGCAAGAGAGATTTTACTGTGGATGCAACTGTCCTCACCGAGGGATGCTCTCCTCCTCACCCCACACAGGTGAAAAAGAGACCAGCCTTAGCCTTGTCACTCTCAAATTTTCAGTGTTTGACTACAAGAGCTGTTCTTCCTCCTTGTGCTGTTTATAAGGAAATATTTAATAACTGAAATTAATATTCAAACCTAACTTCTCCCTCTATAGTTTTCTAGTAGGTTCCCTGCTAATAAGAGCCAAGTCCTGTTTTCAATGGCTATTTCAGAATAATCCTGGCCTGAGCAGAGGTTTTGCCCAGCTAGGAATTGAAGGATTTATCTCAAAATGAAGTGCAAAAAAGTAAAGGTTGCCTGTGAAAACAAGTTAGTACAAAAGCCGTACAAGCTGCGTCAGTTTAAATTCCTGTTTAAGGCACTAGGTGGCAACAAGAGACAAGAAATACTCTCGGACGAGGGTCTCACACTGCTTTTTACACCCAGCTGAGCTGCTGGTGTAAACAACGCCGTGTACCACGGGCTTGGGACACAGATATAAGGGAAAGGGGAAAGGGAAAGAGAACTGCAGACCAGAAAAACTAATCAGCATCTTTTTCAGGCCAAATGTTCAATTGTCCTAAGGGTGTGAAACTACCAAATTTACAACCAGTGAAATGTCCACTGGGACAGAGAAATGTTTAGATCAGAGTCTAAATTTCAACAAAATGCTTACATTGCATAGAAAACAGCTGAATCTGGGGGTAAAAAGAGATTAGATTTTCCCACCCTTCTTTTTTGTTGTTAGTGCTCAATAGCACATCTTTCATTTGGATGTTATTTTGTTATGCAAACATTATGCTCATATTATGATGACTTTGGCATTTTCTCCACTGGCATATGAAAGGCAGAGGTCTGAGCTATGCAGCAATCACAGAGGAGCAGATAATAGACACTGGGACATTCTGTCCAGACTGAGAACCACAGTGCATAAATTTTAATACAGTCTGCCAGAGTTCAGCAGAGAAAGTGCTGGATTGGAAAGCCACCACAGTCCAAGCCATTGGTGGTTAGGATCAAGGGGGAATCAAGAATGCCTTGGTGGGCCGGGAAAAAGGAGAATCTGATCCTGTGAGAAACAGGGGAAATGGGGAGGTATTTATTTTGCTAGTTCAAAGATAGGGATTCGTGTAGCAAGAGCCTTCTGAACTCGAATAGTTTCTCAGCCTGAGCAGTTACCTCATAGCAAGAGCAAATCACCACCGTTTTCCTCTGTTCAACACGACAAATTCATTTCAGTGCAGAGTCTGTGTGCAAAAAACCAAAAGCATTTTTCAACTTCTTGCCCTCTCGTGTTTTGACTGCAGGAAGTGAAGGTGATGACCCAGCCATGAAATCTCCTCCTTCCACCATCCTGAAGAATTATGTCATTGTTGGTTCCTCCCAAATCTCAGGACAAGCTGCCCTCTTCCACCCCTCTGGCCAGAAAAGCTCAGACCCCCTTGGCAGGGGCCAGGTGACGACACCAACGGGTTCCCCCCACCTGGCTGCCGTTCACCTGCCTCTGCCTCCCAGCAGAGTGATCGAGGAGCTGCACAGGGCTCTGGCCACCAAACACCGCCAGGACAGGTACCCACAGCCTCGTGGCCACAGGGGGGCATGAGGACAGTCACTGCATGACATCATTTCGCCTGGGACGTGATCCTAGCCTGTTATTGGTGTTTTCAGTGCTCCTGCAGCTTGGGTTTGCCTTCCCTCCTATGGCACTACTTGGAACATCCATCCCTGGTTTAAGTGCTTGATTTGGCAGTTACTTCACAGTGTGCTCTTGCTTTATAAGGAGGCTACTGTGGCATGGAAGTAGGTTTTCAAACAGATAGAATCATGTGATAATCCTTGACCCATTGCAAAGGAAAATCTCCCCACAAGACACCAAGTCAGAGTAGTGAAGGCACATCCTGCTCTAAGTCCCAGCACCCCACACATGAGGAGTGCTGCTGTTCCAGGCTGTGTCTCTTGGCTTACATGGCAGCACATACAATATCCATTTGTAACACAAATGCTTTTGTGGGAGTACACTGGGTACTTTATCTGGCTTTCATTATAAGCTCTCCTGTATATTAGAGGAGGAAAGAGATAACCTTTTCCTCCTCGAGCTTCGGAATTAAGTTGGTATAATTTCTTATTTCCATAGCGGCTGTTGCCATGGGGAACAGACTCATACAACATTATTTCCAGGTCCTGTCGAACCTTTGTCACAATCATAAAATATCAGAGTGGTAATATTTCATGCCAGGTATGTTTTACATTAGAAGGACGTGCTGTTGTGGATTTTTTAGTCACAGTATATCTTGTGACTATATACAAAAGAAAAACATCAGTCACCAGTCACCAACCTTCCATATCTTATTTTAGTGGCAGAGACAGCAAAGCAGATCCACATTACCCATGCTCAGCACAGTCTTGAGAATGCCATCCTGTGTTGGCCTGTGCTGAACTCCCTGCCCTGCCCTTTACGAGCTACAGGACATTCCGCTCATTCACATATAACGATAAGTTTCTGCTGTGGCAGTAAAACAGTCTTTGTGAAATCTGGGCTGTGCATCTTCCACCCACAGCTTCCATGGAAGAGAAAGCAAAGGCTCTCCAAAAAAAAGAGTGGATGTGCGTCCATCCAGAACATCCAGCATGGAGCGCAACAAGGAGAAGGAGAACTCCCTGAGTTACAGCAGCGACTCAGAAAACAAGAGGAACTCAGTTAAAGAGTCAGATGAGAACAAAGAAAACATGATCATGAACTCAGAGCTCAAGGAAGACTCTGTTTTTTATCAGGATGAGGAAGTTTTGAATGACTCCATTATTTCTGGTAAGGAAAGTCACTTCTATTCTAAAGGTACACTACCAGAGCCTAACAGAGTGCTCTAAACAAGGCAGCAAGGAACAGAAAGTACAGAGAAGTGTCAGTTCCTCTATTGTCACAGCAGCTGTTTAAAGGAATCTTGGTGAGAAGCTAAAGTTAGATTTCAGTCATAATGATTGTGATCGTGTTTGTCTTGCCAGGTACTGCACACTAAGCTGATGTTGAGGGTTGTGCTGGTAAGACATCAGTGTGCTTTACTCGGTGCAAGCTGGGCCATTCCCAAGGCATTCCCGGGCTGGACACAGTGTGCTTTACTCTCAGTTCCTCGGTGCAAGCTGGGCCATTCCCAAGGCATTCCCGGGCTGGACACTGGGCGGCACTGCTGGTGCCAGCATTCACTCAAACGCAGCCTGTGCGTTTCTGAGAGGAGGGAGAGGTGCAGCAGTGACAGGGACAGCGCCAGAACGACTCCCTAACAATCTCCAGATTCCTTCTAGTTTGAAAAAATCTGGGTTGGTTTCCAAGTCAGGGAGTAAAACTATCCATTAATCCAGAGCTGTTTGCAGTCAGGGCACTGCCTTAACATGTCACCCGCTCTCTGCCACTGCCACCAGAGGCAGAGCAGCAGTGCCACAGCCCCCTGCCTACAGAAGATTGGTACAGACAGGTGAGGAATCTTACCTTGGCTTTCCATCACCATCCTACTCAATAAATCATTATTTGAAACATCTAAAAACACAAGGCAAGACAGTCTAGTACGTGAGCTTAAATATCAATGTAACTATAATTTAGTCCACAACTGATAATTGGTGTAATCAAGGTCCTTGCAGCATCATGTAGTGTTAGGATTTGTTTTTTACTTGATAGAAAGAACAGCAAGTATGATAGAAAGGACAGTACAGATACAGGAAATTGAATGTCATGATTCAACTGAATTAAAACAGGAACTTTTCTCAGGAACCTGCAGCCCAAACATGAAAAGGGTGTGAATTGCCCAAACATTCCTTGTTGACCTGGCTGAGCTGCCATAAATCAGGAAACAAGCCAAGATCCTGGCTGAGATAGCTTGGTCATGGGGCAGACTGGCATTGAACCTGCATGACTGCCCAGGAAAAATAACCCTTAGGAAAAAAATACTTAAATGAGGGTATTTGCAGGTTCACTTTCTACTGAGATAGGTATCAGGAAGGAGTTTGCCTCAGGATGCTAAAAATGGATGTGGGGAAAACTAGTTTGGGGCTTTATTTTCTTTTTATTCTCTGGTTTAGTTTTATTTATTTGTTTATTCTGAAACATCAGCTCTGGGTTTCTGCAGTGGGTGGAATAACAGACCTGGCCTGGTCAAGTGGGTTGGTCAGGATGAAAGCACATGAATGGCAGTTTTGGAGCATGTGTTCCTGAAGGGGGGAACATCATCTGCCTCTTTCCACTTTCTTGGGCAGGCATTATTTTTCAGGAATTAACCCAATTGGTCAGGCAGTGGGAATGGCTCCTCAGACTGGCAGATCAGCCTGATCCAGATCTCTTGCATTTTTATTTGGTGAAACACTCTCCAGATTAATCAGTGCTCGGTGCATTTGGACCATGGGAGTGGCCATGGCATGAGCCTTTCAGAAATGCTGACATCTGGATGGAGGGAGCACAGCTTATCCTGAGTGGGTTATATGCTCTCTACCATTCAAATAGGACAGCAGGATTTGGGTTAAACTTGAGATTTTTCAGATATGATTTGTGTTTTTAATTTCCCAAAGTAGTAGGCTCTCTCTTAGAGTGCAACAGAGCAGCCTGGGAACAGTCAAACCTGAAAACATGTTCAGGGATACCCAGGAGTTTTCCAAATGTCCTTCCGAAGGAGTTCTGGTGGTCCCTGTGCACTGCAAACGCCCACTCTGCACCCACTCCCAGGGAGGCTGAGGCTTGAAAACCTTGACAGAGTTTCAAGTCTGTGGCTTTGTGAGCCAAATGTTTCTGATGGAGTCAGAGTTCAGTCAGCAGAAGGCTCTGCATGGCATCAGCCAAATCATTTAACTTCTTTACCCATCTGTTAAATGTATAAGTACCACTTCAGAGAGGGCTGTGTGGTTTAATTTAATTAATGTTTCCAACAGACTTTGAAAGCATTCAAAGGAAGGTGCTAAACAAGGGCACAGCTTTTAGACTCTAAAAGGGGGTTTGAGCTCATTATGGTTTCTAAAAAGTTTAGTTTGAAATCAATGCAACTATCAAGAGACTTGTTGCTGCTCACACAGGGAGACCGTAACTACTGTGCCCCACCTTCCCAAGAGGTATGTGTGGGAAGGAGTATAAACTCCTCCCCTCTGCATAAAGAAATTCGAGATCAGTATGATAATAACAATATCCCTAGCAAACAAACCCCCAGTATTTGGGAAGGAGGATCTGTTTAGGATTTAGAATCTTGCCGACCTCCAGAGCACCCTTTAAAAATAGACTTTAATCCTATCTCAAATGCCAAACAAAAATACCAATTAAATGTCATTTTCTTTAAAAAGGAGGTGACCTTTTGTAAAAAAGGTGAAACATTAAATTAAAAAAAAAAAAGCCCTTTAAAGTTAAAAGGGACCAAAACAAATTAACCTCCTGTTACACCCTAAGCTCCCAAGATGAAGCAAATATAAAGACTTAACTGTAGGTCCTGACAATGCACCAAACCCTGTGTGACTGATGCTGCTCTGCAGGGACAATGTCCACACTGCTGAAGCCCTGGACAGCACAGCAGCAGAGGTGAGGAGGGGTCTGGTGTAAATTTTCTTGCCTACAACCCACCTGAGACACAATTGTTGAAGGACTGCAGCCCTACCAGTACAACCCAGCAGCTCACTGGTTTTAATAGCACTTCCCTCTTCTTTTGTCCCCATCACAAACAAGCTCCCCCTCATCAAACATGGGCATCAGCCCACACTTCCAGGGTGCATTTGCAAATACAGCTGGCTTTCTACTTCACAGAGCCTTCCGAACACATGGCAGAATGGCTTTATAAGCTCAGGAGGGAAATTTTCATTTCTTAAGCCTTCTGAAGACTAAAGAGTTACACCAGAGAGACAAACACCTACACTCAAACACAGTTCCCTCTAATGAGAGTGAAAGGAGAGTGAAAGGGTGTTTTAATGTCGTCAGAGGACTCAACACTCAGCACGCTCTACTCAAAACAGTTGCTGTATGTTCTGCTACCAACAGTTCCTTTGTAATGGCAATGTTTAGGTTGTCTGGTTTGATGGAAACAGTGTCTCATATTTTTACAATAAGCACAACAGATCATGGAATCACAGTAAGTATTTGTGTCTCTTATTGCCCAAATATCCAATTAAGTTGCCACCATTCTGCAAATCATCATAAAAAATGGTCTTTTTTTTCATTCCTTGGAACATTTGCCCCTGCTGTCTTCAGAGGGAAAGGTCTGATGTCAATAGGGTAGTATTGACTGCTAAATGAAATCCTGTTGTGACACACTGTCACACTGGACAGGACGAAGATGTACACAGTGGTTGACTTTTAGTGCTGCAGTTACACACAGTATCTGATCACAGTTCATATTTTCTAATTTCTGATGTCAGAAAACCAGAATGACGTTTAACATATGTGTATATTATATACATTATACATATACACACAGACATGCCAAGCAACAACTTCCACTGTTTCAGTCACCAATATCTATTCCTGGCTATACTGGTGACTCAAAGAGGAAAATGTACATGTCCCAGTCACTCCTGCCACGGAGCAATCCAGTCCTTTTGCAAAGGAACAACTCTGTGGTTCAGAAAAGAGGGATTGCTCAGGGTTACAGAGATGGTCAGAGGACTGTGTCAAAATGCAGAGTCTTTGACTTCTGAACTAGTGACATGAATCACATCTCAGCTGCAAATAATTTTCACTGGAGAGCTCTGCCTGGTTATCATGGATAACAAAGATAACAGAGGAATATGATCCTTCTGCATTTGTAGGGTGATGTGTCTGAGCCCTGCTCAGCTGTAGTGCTCCTTACTTACATTAGTGTGTACAACTGCTCCTTGCACACTGACGTACACAACACTGTCACTCTGATATTCCTGCTCTTCAAATATTCCTGTTTCATTCCCAGGATCTGTCTTTCTAATAACTTTCTTTTCAATGCATGTCCCAGGTACTTTGCCAAGAAAATGCAAGAAAGAACTGCTGGCAGTAAAACTACGGAACAGACCAAGTAAGCAGGAGCTGGAAGACAGGAATATTTTCCCGAGGAGGACAGATGAGGAAAGACAGGAAATCCGGCAGCAAATTGAAATGAAACTCTCAAAGTAAGTGTTGGGAATGAGAACAGGGAGGAACCTCCCTTTGCAAGGGAGTGTCCTCTGAGTCCTGTCGGATGAGACACTGTGACCCACCCCCAAGTCCATGCACAAACTGATACAGCACATTTTCAGCTGTCAATCAGCCACAGGAAAAAAATAAATCTTAACTCTTCAGTCAGGATTGCCTTGATTCCAACAGAAACCAAGACAGAAGTCAGTGTGGGAGACAAAATTCTGCCAAATCTACCTGCAGCCCCGCTGATGTAATCAAGATTTTGAGGTCCTGCTTTAACAAAAAGAGTAATATAATTATTTATTAACCTGGTTTGGCTTTGTCAGCACTAGCTGAATTTGCGGATAAAGGCAATCATTACAGCTACTTGCACAGGGGAAAGCTGCTGTATTGGTGGCTGCATTGGTGCTTTAAGGAAGAGGCAGCATTGCCCTCACCTGGGGAAGGTACCTGTGTCAGTCCAGCTGCAGGCACAGCAGGATGGTCTGGTTTTCATCAGTAACCAGGGCAACAGGGTAGTGCTGTGAGAGAAAAAGCATCACTGTGGCTTGTAGCCTAAAGGAAAGATTTAAGATGACTGTGAGGCTCAGACTGCACCATTTGGTTTGTGTATGTCTGTTTTTTTTGAGAGTTCCATTTGGATATCTGCAAACATGAATATTTTAGATGAGACAAAGTGGATTGTTAAATAATCTGTGCTCTGTCTGCCCACACTGGGACAGTGAGCGCTGCTCACCGCCAAAATGCTTGGAATCAAATTGAGAAACATGAATAGAAGTTCATTTTCAAGGCTTATTAAATATTAAATATCTCAGGCCTCTCCTGAAAGAAACATTTATTGATATTTAGACTAGCTCATTCATGTGTGTGTGCTTTTGATTAAACTTTACCTCAGGGGACAGGGAGTGAGAAGCACACACATGGATCAGAGCACGAGTCCTGAGGGACCAGAGTTTGTGCAGGAAAACATCCCTGCCAGCACCACGCTTGCCCTCAGCTGAGGAACATGCTGTTCAGTGAACAGAGATGAGATTTTGGGTGCCCTTCAGGGTGCCCCTGCCCCTGATGGAGTCACTGCCTTCCTCCAATCTCAGTGATTGCGTGACAGCACTTTGCTCCCAAAGGAAAATGGTGCCTCGTGCCAGTGACTGCACAAGGCAGTGCAGATGCCAGACCCTGTCACAAAAAACATGTCCATCCCATACAAGTAGGAAAGATCCTATTACAATTTGCTTTAAGTTCCAAAAATTACAGGCAGAGCAAATCACAGACGTGTCCCATTAATAACCATCGGAAGGAAAGCATCACGGCCCTGGACCATCTGGATCCTGCAAGCCTGTGTATTCATTGCAGGGGAATATTTAAGCTGCACTGCAATATTGCTAATTCCAGTATTATGGCCAGTCAATTGCTCATAAAATCTCTTCACAGGTCAGGAGCTCAATTTGATTGCTCTAAAATACACAAAAAATGGTTTCTGCCCCAGTGCATCCCTAAAACCAAGTTCACCTGTCACAAAGTATTCACTGAATGAGAAGGTTATGTCACATCCAGCCATATCTCACACTGCTGAAATGCCTAGAAGGTCCCATCTCGTTTCAGTCCAGCCTGACTTCTGTTAGTGTGAAAGGTCTAATGGAATTGCAGCTGCAGGTGGTATAACTACAGGCTTTATCCCTTTCTTTTCATTTATCATTTAGCTTACTTAATGAGCAAGGAATTCCTAAGGAATTCCTTTCAAGGGTTCATGCCTGAAGTCAAATGTCAAGGAATTCAAAAGGAAATTGCTGGACAGGTGAAGGCAAGGGCTGGTCATGACCAGGAAGTGTCTATAGGGGAATGCAGGGAAGGGACCCCCCACGCTGTCTGCTCTGGTTTTGTGGAACAATCTGTGGGTGCAGCCCATTGATCTCATTGGTGATGTCTAGAGGTTGGCTAAAAGCCATCTTTGTTCCAAGTGCTGGAAAACATGCCTTCATTTAGCTCCTTCTTCCAGGAATGTGGAATACTGAGCGCATTTCGGGGAACAGACGGTACAGAGATTGCTGGAATAGCCAGGAATGGCAAAACAGATTGGAAGCCCTCTCCCACACAACTTCCAGCACATATGTGGGCTGGCAGAGCTCAGCTCAGCTCTTAACTCATCCACCAGAATAGACATGAGCATGCAGACAAGCTCAGGTGGTGGATGCATCAGGAAAATATTTACACCAGGAAAAGCAAGTAGGTGTTCAAAAATACCCAACCACCAACCAACCAAGTAAAAATGGGTATTGGTAAAGGCCAGAAAGTCAGAGCATAGAGGTATCCCTCTGGAACTTCTGACTAGGACTCACCCCACAAAACCCAGACCACCCCAGAGCCCCCACTCAGCACAGTCTGGCAGCAGCGTGGAAATGGAACCACGCTGGGAAGAGTGAAATTCTTGGATGAGATTTTGAGGTCTTTACATTCATTCATTTCACTGGTACTTGTGCAGCATAATCTCTGTGACAACTTGGGAGTTTATAGCTAAGGAACTTACTGCTGAGTGCTGAGGTGGGAAGTACAGAGCAGGAAATGGGATCCAGTAGGAATGTCTGCTCTCTGTAGGGTTTTGCCACTACCTGTGCAAGTGAGAGCATGTTCCTGCTGCCATAGTAGTAACACTTGATAACAGCAAATCGTGAATCCACGTGTCCCATCAGGTTATAGACCTGTTCTTTAGCACAAAAAAATAATGTATGGGCAGATAAGTGAGTAGTTATTCAATAGCTGTTGGCATAAGAAGAGCAAGAAAACAAGATCAATATTTTTCAGCACAGTTGTAGGATTTGCTGTCTAGCAAATTGCCTCAGTCCCACAGCTAACACAGCCTAGCTCTGTACTCTGGAGGAAAAGCTGTGCTGACATACCTAATGTGCAAAATACATCAAATAATAGTGTTTATGTAACTTCAGAAGTGGGGAGACAAAAGAATAACATCTTCTCAAAACCACTGTATTTTTAAACGGTTCTGGTTGTAACACATTTCAACAGTAGCTGTGAGCCTGCTGAGAAAATCAACTCTCTGCTATCACTCTGATGAGTGTTTATGAAGTCAAAGCTAAAATCCCTTTTTTTCTTCACTTTCCCACTTATTCCATCTCAAAAGAGAGACTGAGGAGTTCTATCTTTTGAGCCAAATTCTACTTTTACAGCAGTGCAAAATCCACTGACTTCAGTCTTATTGACTGACAGCAGCATGAGGATTCCAGGAGTCATTTATGTGCATTGCTGCTTTTGGAAAGTGTATTTCCTGTATTTCGTGCTCCCAGCCAATTTAATCTACCACTTGTTGCCGTGGAAACATGCACTTCTCCCTGCTCCTCCATCCAAGATGGCAAGATTCCATTTTTTCCCAGATTTCCCTATGCTGTAGTGCTTCTCTTAGTGATTCATGCATCTCCAGTTCCCCAAACCATGGTGCACACTTGCAATATTCTACTGTGCAATAGGCAACAGGGCTCCCAGCAGGTCTTGGTTCCCATTAGTATGTGCTTGGAGTACAGATAATAAGCCCTCGATGGAATTCAGTGAATTTGGAGCTCTTTGTGTCACGAGGCAGAAAAGACATTTGCAAGTACAATTATTTGCAATATCTACTTTCTGTCTGACAGGCTCATGTTGTTCTAGAGGCGGTTTAAGCTGAAACCTGGGGGAGTAAAATAGTTGCCAGACTGAAGAGTGATGCAGGAAAAGATTGCTTAATTAAATTTGATCTCTGACTGTTTAGAAAGTTGATGTTTGAGCTGCCTGGGTCGCTGGCGCTTTTCAAGAATGCCTTATATAACCACAGTTAAAGATGCTCCAGTATTACTTAATATTCAATGAATACATGAATTCCTGGAAAAGATTATACTTCATGTTCTCTTTCACCTCCTTGGGTATTTGCATAAGTAGACATGATGTGTTAAGTGGCACTTCAGAGATTATGGAAACAGGAATTCACATACAGAAATGGGAGGAACGATGGGTTTGTGGACACAGAGCAGAACCAAAACTTGAGCACCTAAAACTGATCTTTACCACATTGAAAATCTTGGCCTGGGTAAGTGGATCATGCTGGGGCAAGGCTTCTTGGCAAAGCAAAGGGAAAAGCAGGTATCTTTATAAAGTACTTCACCGCATCTGGGATCTGTAGTTCTAGTGCTGCCCTGAGGTTCTTGGAGGGGCATTTTCAAGTTGACTTGCCCAGAAACTGCAGCTGTAGCTAAAAGCACACTCAGATTAGAGCCTGGTTTGTACCTCAGCCTCAGGTAACAGAGTGTGAAGTTTGCAGTGCTGCTTGAGACAGAACAATACCAGGCTAAGAGCACTTCAGATTTGCAGCCTAAAATACAGCCTGACAGTTCAGCACAGAGCCATCACAAAGGAAATGTTACCTACTGATGACACAAAAGCTGTCCTGTTTCCCAAGGATGGCACGACCAGTGCCACTTCCTCACAGAAATGTCTCATTGCAGCTTTGCTCACTGAAAAGGCATCAGCCCTCCAGATTGAGAGGTTCAGCAGGAAACTGAATCCCCAGAATTTTGGGGAATATTTTTTTTACTTTGACCAAAAAGGGGGGGGTGTGCCCAAACCACTAGTAGCCCTAAAGAAGAAGTTAAGTAGCTACTAAACTGAGCCCAGTTTAGAGACTCACTTAAATTCACCTGGAGCTTAGCAATGTTTTTTGATGAAACTCCAACTCCCAGTCATTGCACTTAAAATCAGGGAAGTACCCTGATTTCAGAAGGCTGGGAAGACTTGACACAGATTCATTGAAGACAGAAAGGCAAGGGCAGGCACGAAGAACAGCTCAGCTGTCAGCACTAATTAGCTATGTACAGTTTAATGCTTTTCCTTCTCATTTGGCAGCAATGAGCCAGGTAACATCTCCCTGATGCTAAAAATAACCCCAAGCACAGCGTGGGCGGCTGTGCAGCCTCAGCTCCTCACATGAGACACGAGCTATTTATAGAGCCAGTTTAATTCTGGGGGCGTGTGTGGAAGCCCAGGGAGTCTCCTGTCTCCTCTGCACCAGACAGAAGAACGTGACGGTGGTGGGGGACGAGCTGGGGGCTGCTGTCAGTACGTGCTGCAGGATTTTATTAAGAGCTTCCACAGCGCCTGAGTGCTGTGTGAGGATTTGGATATTTTTTAAATGTTTTGTCCCTTTTCAGTTATGGCCTCTGCTTTTCAGGTTATAGAAAAGAAAAATACTGTGGGGAAGGGAGAAGGTGCAAGTGATGGTGAGATTTTTTTTTGCGCTGCCTCCAGGATTTAGATGTCTGGATCCCACAGGCATTAATATTCCCTCTGCCCTTCCTTGGTGTCAGGCAGTGGCACACACCTAAAATCCCTACTGTGAACACAGTGACAGACAGCACTGGCCTGGTCCAGGGGGCTGAGGTTTTGTGTGTGCTGCCAGAGGTACTGAGACAGCCTTCAGTGATAAAGATCAGAAGGAAAGGGAGAAGCCTCAACTGTTTTTATCATCTCCAAGCAGTGAGTGAGTTCAGCCTCCTGTTTACAGGGCTTTTCATGTCCAAGGGAGCATTAGAGGAACTTCAAGTACATCTGTACACGCTGTACCTTGGCTACACTGTCCCCTTGTCTTTAGGGCTGAAGAGCTCTTGAGAAAGGTTTGTTCCCTTTCAGGTATTACACCCACAAAAATAGAATGATCTTCACTAACACGAATCTCTGGTCAGCAAATAAACCTGACCCCAAGTACAGGATCATACCAGGCCCTCTGGATAGAGGCTCTTTAATCAGAGGCACTTGCTTGCTTCAGCAATGAAGCAGTGCTTGCACAATTAATTATGGAGCACCCTGGCAGCTCTGGGCAAGAGCCGTGATCTGCAGCTGAACCACAAAGAGCAATTTGCTGTCTCAGACCAGCCCACAGCTTGTCTGGCAAGGATTTTTGAACACACCAATTCATTTATAAAGGGTTGAAACAGGGAGGACTTAATCCTGTGTTATTTTTTTGATTTGAACACATGCACAGGACCCAGAGCTGCTCTCAGGGCAGGTGTGTTGCGCTAAGGATTCAGCACACACCTCCTGCTGAAAATGGTGGCTGTTTGTGCAAACATGGGGCAGTGTCACTGCAGAGACAGGAACTTCTGCCAGGGGACAAAATGAAGTTCCAAATTCCCAGGGCACAGCTGATGAAAGATTGTCTTCTGGGAAGACACTATCTCCTCACACTGCTCTGTTCTACTTCTCTGGCAGTGCTGGGAATTCATAATCAAACATGTTTTCCACAGCACAGTGAAGGCAAGGGCAGCAGGTCAAAGCACAGCAGGCAAGGGAAGAGAGGAGCAGCAGGTGTAAACATAGATAGGAATATACAGGGCCTTTTCTGGGACACAGAGTCAATTCCTCAAATAGATCTTCTGGCATAAGAGGCACATGTGAAACTAGAAATATAAAAATCAGAGTTCGGAAAGCTGTAAAATATCACAGGGGAGCATAATTACGTAAATAAACTTACGGGAAAACTGCTAAAGCAAGTGTAAGCAAATAAGGAAAAAAAACATTTTAGGGAAGAAAAGAGTGCACTTGCTTTGCCAAACCGCCTACAAATGGGAGCATGTGTTCAGGCTCACATCCTTCCTCAGAAACTGGGCACCTACATGGGCCTGGAGATCTGGGCTCGAACCCTGTGAAGTGACAAGCAGTCATAAACCAAAATGGAAATGCAGAGAAAGCAAATAACACTCTGTAATGCTTCACCTTTCACTGGATTATGATTCAGGTCCTTGAGCTAGTTGGAGTCTGCAGCACAAGTAATTACAGAAAGAAATTACTTTAATTTAATTTGCAGAGCTTAATCGATAGAGACCAAAGTGAGCTGCTCTGGTTGTCACAGTGATTTGTGCAAACCTGACCAGAACAAGGTGCTGAAACAGTTGTGAGCTCCTGATAACCCAAGGGTTGAGCAGGGAGGGATTCAGACATTCATTCATTCATCCTCTTTGTGGGGATGGTCACTGTGTTACTGAGATCATTTAGGATTAGGGTTTTTTTGTTCGTTTTCCATTAATGAAATTCAGGAAAAATGTTTTATGCACTTAAAGCCAAGCACTTACTTCACTGTAGTTGGAACAGAAGCCAGATAGGAAGGACAGTGTGTATCTGAGAGACTATGAACTGGCACAAGTAAAATCTCATCTAGAAAGGGGTTTACCTGCATGGCTTTTTCAGTTTTAACATATCCATTTCGGATGTGCCACTTGAAAACATGTAAGAACAAAAGAGAGAGAGAGGGGAAGTTTTGCTGTTGTGTTGGTTCTCCTGCCACTTGCCCTTTAAACCCAACCAAATTTAAATGCAGACTGGATATAAATGAGTGTCCCCATCAGTGTTGCTGTGAATTGCCTGCAGAATACCTAAGTGGAGAGAAACTTCTCCCACTAAATTTGAAGTGTGGCTTTTAGTTTGGAGAAGGGAAAAAAGACAAAACTTCCTTACTGTGGGGTGTCAGGTCTGCACACACCATACCTGGAGGGCACATGGCTGTTCCACAGCAGAGTTAGCGCTGATTTACGGGCAGAGTTGGCAGATGAATCATCTGCACCTTCGCATGAACAACTCGGGCGTATTTTTGGATTCTCTTCCAAGAACTGTCTCAGCACATGTGAGGCAAGGAAATTAATTCATATAGAGCAGTTGCTGCCTCTCCAAATACTGTTACTACAGTTTCCTCCTCCTGTGGCTCTGAGCACAACTTGTGTAGCCTGGTTCATTCAGGATCTTAATTCCTCCAGGAATCAGGCTTGCTGCTTTCATATAGAAAACTGGGTCAGTCTGGCACAGTTTTTACCTTTCTGAGAGAACTTCAGAGAAGGCAAGGCAGATGAAAAATGAAGGAAATAAACATTTAGAAAATAGGGAGGGGGGGAGGGAGAGAAAATAGGTCAGAACAGAAGGTCATTGATTTCAATCAACCACTGCTCAATAGATATTGTACAGTTGTATCAATTAAAACACAGCTCTAGCTAAATCTTTTTGATTCCATTGCCTGTGCCCACCTGGCAAGTTGCAGCTCTACAGTCTGATCTTGTGGGGTTTTTCCTGTAGTTTGGGAGCTACTTGTGTCAAACAGAGCACTACAAGTTTCCTTCAGTATCTGTTTTTGAGGATAATTATCCAAATGGCCTGCACACTTCCTTGACCTTTTCAGGCCCTGGAAAGTATTTTTCTCCCCTGAGAAGCACTCTTATTTTCTTATCTTTTTTTTAGCTGTGACACGTAACATACGAAAAGATAAAAGAAAAGAACTCCCAGATTTATCACTCCATGCTCAAGTATTTACCCAGTGTAGTTAATAAGGAAAAGGTGACACCTTTGGAGGTTGAGAACCTGCTTCTGTTGAAAATCCACTTATGCAGAGGACTGTATCAAGACAACTAGGAAACAAGAACCATCAAGATGGCAAAATCTGAGTCTTAAATCACATTAGAAACAGGAACTTATATGTAGTTAGTCCATTGCTGTGCAGAGATGTGTCAGTTATTTGGGTTTTTAATATTATACAAAATACTACTCGGCCAAGAGACAAACAGCAGAATAAAACCATGAGTGCCTCACTGTTGAAAAAGAGCTCTCAAAATCAAGACTACACAGCACACAGACAAACCACCAGTGTCATTTTTTTTGAGATGATCATATTCATTAAGCAAATTAAATTCTGAATGAATTAGTACGTCATTAATTTCTCAGAAATCATGTTTAAAATAATAATAATAAAAAAGCCAGGCTCTCCTAGCAGTGTCTGCAGAGAGCAGCTGGCCTGGTGCAAAGAGATCAGGCTAATTTGAGGGTGTCTGCAAAAGCCATATTGTGGCCAGGCTGCACTGCACCCTGTTATAATGATCACTGGGAGTGGCTACAGCACTTCCAAATACCACTCAACTGGGGCAAAATCCTCCTTCTCAAGGAAAGGTTAAAAAAAAACAGGGCTAATGGAGTAAGGAAAGTTATATTTATAGGCATCATGCAATTAAGCTTAAAGAAATCCCTTTAGCAGAAAATGATAACTGGGAATGTTATGGCATGTGGGAATGGCAAGCTCAGGTGTGCAGGGGTGATGAGAGCAGGAAGCTCAGGGGCAGCAGGACTTTGGGTGGACCAGGAGCCCAGCTCTCAAATGCTGTGACTCGCTGTGCATCAGCTGCAATGAAAAGCGTGCTCCAAAAGCCTAGAAAAGCAGGGCATGATGGAGAGTGTTTGCACAGTTAAGGCCTCTTCCAGCTCTGAGAGGGCACTGCCAGCTCCCCCCGCTCTGCTGAGCTCACCCCATCCCAGCAGTCACTCCACAGGCAGGGAACAGCTCTGAGGAGACACGGAGGTGGGAAAACAGAACCAGAACACGGAGAACTCGCAAATGTTTTCCTCACAGCCTTGTGCTTTGACGGTAAGAGACAGTGCATGTTGTACCATAACAAATCATAGCTGTACTGTCAAGAATAAATGCTCAGGTCAATAGGGAATGTTACATAATTAAATTCTTACATATTATTCAATTGAAGAACCCAGGTTTCAAAAGCTCGGAATATTCTGTTCTGCCTGAAATTTGCCAGCAAATTCTGTTTGGATTTACATGGCCATGAGTAAACACAGGATCCTAAACAAAGCTAAGGAGGGTCCCAAAAAGCTTTGGGGAAGAGCAGACAGAAAATGAGGATGACATTCTAAAATTCAAATCCTCTCTGCATTTCCCTGTAAGTTAGCCTGTCTGCAATGCTCAGTGTCACACACAGTGGCATCAAGTGACAAGTCATAGTACTCACCCAGTCCAATTTAAAAACAAAGGAAAGCAGAATTACTGAAATACCATTTGCAGAGGGAAGTGAATAAATCCCCAGAGGGTCTGCAAATCTGGTTTTCCAGACAAGACACTTTGCCACACTTTCCTGTTCTGTACCACAGAGATAACCACATAGACCAGCCTTACAGAGCACTGGGAGAGCTGCTGGGGAAAGGACTACAAACCAGGTGATTGCTGAGACCAGGGCACTTGCACTTTACAGAGTGTTTGGGCTGCTTTGAGCTGTCAGTGGAATTCCTCATAACGGGAACACTTTGCACTGAAAACCAAGACACTCTCAAGAGAAATTCTGAGAAAAAGCAAGATATTAAAATCAAATAAATAAAATAGAAAAAAAGAAGCAGGGTTCAGAGCCTGCTATGGGCAAAGGCTGTGTGTGGCTCTGGCCAGCCAAGGCTAACGACAGTGTAAGGACAGGCTGTTGGTCTAAGTCTGTCCCGAAAAACACTGGGCCAACAATAGCATGCACGAGATAGACAAAAAATAGTGCAACAGATGGTGGAATGCTGTCTGAAGGCAGGGATATCCCATCCTTTTGGAGATGCTGTGTGGGTGAGTGACAGGCGAGAACTAGAAAGTACTTGCTTTGCCAGGGGGGATGTTCCCAGAGAGATTCCTGCCATTGGGAGCAGGTGTGCAGCTCTCTATCCCAGCAGCATTTGCAACTTTAGGAATCCCTACCATTTAGGTTTTTTTCTTTAGGGATTACATAAAATGCTTGGAAAGTACTGCATCTTCCTTGATTTACTTCAGTAATCAAGAAAACCATCCCTTGGCATGAAGACTGACATTACAAGGGGTTTGAAAGGGCCCCAGGATGTCCATCCCTGCCAGGGCTCAGAGCTCCTGGGTCGGTAGGTTCACACAGCTTGAGACCCCCAGCTCCAGGGGAAATCCTTGCTGCTGCTTTATGCAACACCTTGCAGTGGCAAATACACCTGCAGACTTTTCTTTGTCACTGCACAGACTGCAGATTGCCAAAGGGTTCTTTATGTGCTACTGCAGCTTACAGGGAACAGAACTCCCACTGCATGGGGAATTCTCAGCAGCTCAGTATCCATGGTGAGAGTGGCCATTCCCAAACCATTCTGCATTAAATGAGGGGGAGGAAGAGGACTGACACACACACTGCAGAGACAGGCTGACAGGCCACACATGCCAAGATTTCTTTGTCTGCTCTCTGCAAATCCAGCTGTGGTTTCTTCCAGTGACCCAAATCCCACAGTTGCACATTGCAGTGGCATCTGTTGGTAGGGGCAACTGTTTATAGGTTAAATGGACAGTATTGCAGGATCTTACTGCTGGCTGTGCAGCAGTGAGCATCCAGCTGAATCCAGGACATTTTGGGGCACTTCCATCCATGTACTGTATGTATTTCATACACTCTGGAACACAGCTAGTACTACAGTCCAAACTGACATGTCTTTCTGTCATCCTGCCCCTGTTCCCTCGCCCTGCAGTGGCTGGCATTGCATTCCTGGCTGCCTGGGAAGTTGAGCCACAAGCCCTCAGACACTTAATTTCTTATGGGGCTCAAGGGTGGCTGGCAAACCAGTCTCGGCCTCTCTGGAAGCACAAACATTATATTAGGCATAATTTCTTTGATATAAAGTTAAAACTTAACTTCCTTTTTTTTTTTTTTTTTTTTTTTTTTGTACATATCATTACCCAGCAAGCACCCAGGAGCATGGAACTGTTTCAGTAGGAGATGGGAAAGTTTCAGTCCCCACCACTGAGCTGAGATTTGTTTCTGGTCTACTGATGATTCACTTGCAGACTCCCTACTGCTGCTCAAGCAGTTGCTATCAGAGTTGATTTTGGTATTGCTTCAGCAGTGGCAGATGTCTTTATTTAAAATAATATAATGGTAATACATACATAGTGGGATAGAACTGGGAATTATATGATTCATTTTATTTGCCTGTCCTGAAGCATCAAACCCACAATGTTCTCAATTTGCCCAAACTTGAGATATGTAGCATTGTTTTTTTCCCTTTCATTCTGTGGGAACACAGGGCTCCAGAGTTGTACTCCTGTTTCAGAGTGGGGAAAAAAAAAAAAGAAAGAAAACCTATTGCCTTCCAATGAAATATTATTAACCATTTTCAGTGACCTGCATAGTGTGACCCAGGTCATAACCACCCTGTGGTTTCCATTGGAACACTCTTCAATATGCATTTTAGTACAGAGCCCTAAGCCCTGATCAGCCTTCAGCAGAGGAGGGGCACTGGGAGGCTGCAGCACTTGCACTGTTATTTCAAGAGCTTGTTCTTTGAGCACTCTTTTTTGCTGAGCTATTTTTAGCTTGACTGTATTCCCCAAACCAGCTCTTTGCCCAGCTGCAAGGCAAAGCAGAAGTAAGAACAAGCAGTGGTGCTGCTCACACTGACATTGCTACTGAACAAAGCACTCATCAAACTACAGACTCAGAACATGTCTCTGGCTGAATAATCAGTTGTACTTCGGTCACCCTAGTGACTAAATATTGTAATTCTATTACAAACAGGACAGATCCAGTATGTAGCAGCTCTGTTAAATCACAGAGTGGGGAAGCAGATGGAAGGGAGAGAACTCCTGTTCTTTTACATTCACACCCCAATGTCAGAGCATTAGTTCTTGTGTAGTAAATTAAAATCATTCTGTGATGTCGGTCCTGCAGTGTGCCACAACATCCTCCAAGAGTCCTCATCTGTGTGTTGGGAGAGGTATGAAAGCAAAAGCCTCCTGAAGGGGATGGAAGGATGCTCAGCATCTGCACTGAGCTTTGCAGCAGGCCTTTGAACAGAGGCTGGCTCTGCTCCCCTGCTGTACCTGGCCTTTCTCCCTCATACATTGAGAAAACCAGGGACCCAAAGGTCAAATGCAGCAGGGCTTTCACAGGGGGTGAAAACAGTGATTAGGTAAAGCCTTCTCCATCTGAATCCTCTGCCATAATTAGATCTGGCCCTGTTGGTGCATCTCAGCCCACACAGTGCTTATCACTAAGTAGCACTGTGCAAGAGCAGACCTGTCACAGGGTGTGGGTCGCTCGGGGACGGTGGGTTGTGATACAAGGGTCACGCTGGGCAAGTATGTGGGTTTGATTCCAACTGAAATCTGAACTCCTCATTGCAGGCCTTATATCACAGAAATTATAGTGATGGACAACTGTAATTGCCTGGGAGACGAGAGACAACATAATTAACTGAACTCGTGCTGATTCGCAGCCTTGAAAATGCAGAGAGAACTAAAGGCCAAACGAATAAGTAACATATGTAATTAAGGCAACATATACAGCCCCTGTGTTTATCCACAGTTTTCTTATTTGGATGCAAAAAATAGTTCATGAAGGAACATAGACACAAATATTGGGCAGTTTTAAAGCATGCAACTCACAGTATCTACCATACCAACTCACCCTTTTCATACTGCTCTGAGCTCCATTCACAGAATGGCACCAACTACTCATAGGATGATACTCTTAGATGCTCCAAGGGCTGGAGCACCTCTGCTATGGAGACAGGCTGAGAAAGTTGGGGATGTTCAGCCTGGGGAGGAGAAGGCTCTGGGGATACATTATTGTGACCTACCAGTACTTAAAGGGAGCTTATAAAAAAGAGGAAGAATGACCTTTTACACGGTCAGAGAGTAATTATTCAAAGGGGAACAGTTTTAAACTGAAGGAAGATTGTGTTAGATTAGATATAAGAATGAGGATTTTTACAGTGAGGGTGGTAAAACAATGGAACAAGTTACTCAGAGAGATGGTGGATGTCCCATTCCTGGAAACATTCAAAGTCAGGCTGGACAGGGCTCTGAGTAACCTGATCTATTTGAAGATGTCCCCATTCATTGTAGGGGGGTTGAACTAGATGAATCTTTAAAGTTCCCTGCCAACTCAAACTATTGTATGATTTTCCTGTTATGGCAAATCCTGGCACATCACTGAGCTCATGCCAGAATTACCTTGGGGTGAAAACAAGTTGTGTCTCAGTGTCTGCCTTCTAATTTTGTACAGACAGTAAAAGAGAAGTCCCTCCCACCACGGATTTACTACTACCCATAATTGTACATTGCCAGCAGTTCTGCAGCGCCACAGTGCAGCGCGTGGGTGACTCAAAGCCCTGGCACACATCCTCTTCACAACTACTTATAGGAAGGATGAAAATAAACTGCTTGATGAATTGAACATGATGTTCTGGTAACAGAGATGCCAATTTAAGAGGCAGAGCCTTGGCCTCCTGATGGGCAGCAGACACAAGCGGCTTTATGAGAAGCAAGCACAGGGCACTCCCATTTCTCCTCCCTTTGGCTGGACTGGAGCTCTCCTGTGAGAGGGATCCTCCCCACCACCTCCCTTCCCAACTCGTCTGCAAAACCACCTGACACAAAGAAAATCAATGCAATCGCCTCTGGCTACAGCTCATTTACTGATGGCTGGATTGATTGCTCACTTGTCAGTCCAGGGTCCACAGGCACATGCACGTGTCCAAGTCTCCCAGTTCACTGCTCCCTTTGGAGAAGATTATTGGAATCACATGGATCTAACTAGGAACAGCAACAGGATTCCAAACTATGTCTTTTGGCCTCAGCGACAAATCCAAAAGAAATTCAGTTTTGTGACAGTCATACATCCAGATACCGTGCAACAGATATTGTGCAAAAATATTTTTGGACAACAGAGGAACATATTTTGGGGACAGAAAAGAAACCACACAAACCAAGAACCTGAGCTGTTTTCACTGGATTCTGCTGAATGTTTGCTAGGCAGGGGAGTGCAAACCTGTAAGAAGAGCTAGAAAAGAAGGACTGTCTGAGGTGTGGCAAGTCAGCATAGCCCCATACGCACACAGGTGGGCAGTACCTCATCAGCTATTCTGTGCCCATAACTGCAAGCCCACAGCTTGCTGTGGCTTTGCTGGGATGCAATTCCAACACGGACAAGGCAGATACTGCTGAGGGTCACTCTGAGGACAGAGAACTTGACAGTGTCTCCTGTTTATAGGACATATTGATGCATTGCCCATCTGACAGCAGACCCTGATACATGCAAATTCACAGACTGCTGAGGATTCGGTCACCTGTAACAGTCCAATATTGTCAACCTTGGTGTAATGCTGGTCCCATTCCCTTAAATGTGAAGGAGTCAGTCTGGCTGTGTGAAGTAAATATCGATCTACTGATCAGCAGTCCCAGGCACGTGTGCTCACATTGGGCTCACAGACATGTGACCTTGCTCCAGAGGGGATGAGCAGTTTGTGGTTTTCCCCTTGACTCTGATGCCAGCACATGTCAAACACGATTGTTAGCGGGACCTCCCCCTGGACTCTCATGGTGAAGGGCTGCAGCCCACCCCACCAAACCTCCTACGCATGGGGCTGGTAGGGCAGCACTCTCCTGCTCTCCCCCTGGGCAGCCTGTTTTGCTGCAATTATACACCACACGTGTTCATCAAGGGGAACAGCCAGACATGATGGATTTACTGCCCTTTGGGGAGCCAGTGTGGAGCCCTCACCGACGTCACAGGGCTCCCATGTGCACATTGCACGGAGAAAACAAACACCTCGAGGCCATGTGCAAACTCCCAGCACCCGAGGTGCTTTGAGCCCCATAGTGCACATGGCTGTACCTGTGGGGTGTTCTTGGGGCCAAGCAGGTGACTGAGCTACACCTGCACTGACCTGCTCCTCTCACCCACAGGAATAACAGTGGAGAGGACATGGGAGCAAGGAAAGTCTTTGGCTTCTGAGATGGCAATATATACATGTATCCAGTTGTCTTTCTGGCCTCAAATTCCTTGAGAAAACATTCTAAAGGTAGACTGAAAATACACCCAGAACATGCTGAAAGGTTAAACAGCTGAAGAACACTTGGTGCTTGGAGGGTTTTGCTTGCTTTGCACAAAACAACAATAATGCAGAACCTTTGTAACCCTTCTGACCTTAAGAAATAGCTGCACATGTAGTGCTGTGTGCCCATCCCCTTCTATCCCCACACTCTTAGGGTGACTACTTTAGCATTATGAGGAACTATTCAGATTGTGGTGTCTATCCAAACTTGGAGCATCACTGACACATGTACAGCAAACTCTGAACTGTGTCCAAACACCATTTACAGAAAAGCAACACTGGTGCCTCCAGTTCTGCCCAGTTTCCCCAAGGCAGCTGCAGTTGCCTCTGAGGAGCTGCCAGTTCAGCTCCACTTACTGCTGCTCTTGGCATCCCTCGCTTTAAGCTAACAAGGAAGCAAATTCCTGGACTGGATACTCTTAACATGAGACCACAGCAATACCAATGACTGTGGGAGATCTGGACAGAGGTAGGACTTTCGTGTGTGTTACTTGAGAGCTTTCAAGAAAGTTTCAAGACCTCCCCAACAACGGCTGGCCCTGCAGAGGTGTGCTAAAGGAGCACTCCTGCCTCAGCAGGCAGTACTAAAATACTCAAACCTAGATTTTAATAACATCCAGGAACACAACAGCATTAATTGGATATTTTTCCCAGAAACAAGTAATAGGTATCTAAATCAACCAAAAGAAAATCATTACTGTGACACAACAGGAGTGGCGGATTACATGAGTCCTCCCTGCGGAGCTTACAGTCACCTCACTGAGGTGAGTCCATGTGGGGCTGCGAGTCCCTGAGTGAAAAAACAACAGAAATGGAAAGCACAGGACTTACCCAGCCATGGCCACATCTGTGTTGCAGCAGTGCTGGAGCCTTGTGCCCACCTCAGACCTTCCAATGGCTCCTACAGAGTCGCCAAGCAGCATCACAGCCAGGCTGAGAGCAGGATGAGCCCTGCAACCACCCACACTCAGGTGCAGGGACTTTGCTGGACCCACAGGAAATGAGCCAGGACTCTGATTGAAAATGGCCTGCACCTGTCTGATACAAACCCCTCTCTTTGCAAAGCCTGTGGAGACCATCCAGAGTCACGGAGGGGTCAGTTTTTAGCCTTTACAAAGGCTCCATCATGGCAGATGCCTGCTCCACACACTGGCTCCCCTGCTCTGGTGATAACTGTTATTCAGCTGCAGTTTATTTTCATCGAGCAGGATTTGAGCATCCCCTCTCCAGACCCTCAGCCTCTCAGTGCCCGGTTCCTGGCCCGTGCTCCCCGGCCATGGCGTGAGGGGAGCCAGCGGCCATTTTCCCGGGCCAGGCGTCCCTGAGGTTTCGAAGGCCACGGTGCTGGCTGTTTGTAGGGATGGACAGTCCCTTCCAGGGAAACACGTCCAGCTCAGCGTGCAGGGTGTGTTTCTGGTTCTACCAGAGGCGGGATTTAACATTGTAACAGTTTTGGAGAAAATATGGAATAAATATCCAAAGTAGAGCACTTGTTGCTCGGAGCCCCACAGTGCCCGGAGAACAGCTCATCGGAGCAGAACCATGAACTCATCTGAAACGGTTTCTTACATTAAAGCTCCCTTCAGGAGGGATGTGCATTTTTCACAGGAGTTCCCCCTGCTCTGCCGAGCCTCTGCCCCTCAGGAACATGTTTGTTCTCTCGCTCTGAGCCTGACTGCAGGCTCGTTCTGAGGGAAGTCAGCGGTGTCAGGGGGGCTGAGTCCCCCTCTGAGGAAACGAAGTGTGGCTTAGGGGGGTGAGGTCCCCTCCTCTATCCTCCCAGACCATCAGAGCAGTTCAGGCAGGACGGGCTCTGCTCACACCCACAGCAGCCATGCGTTTCTTGCTCTGAGGGATGACCAGTCAAGGCAGTGAGTTCACTCTACAAGCGGCCACGCTCCTCCCGGGTGCAGGAAAGCCCCTGCAGAAAGGGTCTCTCATGCCCTGATTCCCTCCAGCACAGCTCAGGGAGGATATGTGTGTCCCCGGGCTGTGCTCGCAGCCACTGCCCCCTGTTCCAGCCCTTGTGGAAGATCTGGAGTCCTTCACCTTCACCAGCTCCCTCATATCCCCTTCACCCCAAGCTACCCCACAGCAGCTGAGAACGGAAGTGAAAGTTTTGTCTGGGCAGAGAGAGGCTTCTCCTGAACAGAAAAAATAACACACAGACACAAAATGTCCCTGTGCTTTGGTAGCAACAGTGTCAGTGGGTTTTTACCACTTCTCATTTGATCATGACTCTTGCTCTATTTGGTGTTTTCACTCCATCTCGTTTCCTGAAATTCTGTTAGAATTTTATTTTGAAGCAAAATCCACGTCTAGTTTTGTGGCTGTGACACAAAGTTTGAAAGTGTGGTCCATAGCTCTGAAAAACTCAGGAAAAAACCTGTAATGCCCCCATGTACACACGCCCCCATGTACACACGTCTGCACCTTTTCCTTCTGCTGTGTGTAAAGCTGAGGGTATGCACAGAAATATGGGCACTTAGTTTGTATTTATCAAAGCCAAAAGGGGACACAGGGTTTTAAACAATCAACCATTGTACATATTATAACTACATATATATATATAAATACAGAGCATTCGTATACATTTGCATTCTCATACTGCTTTAATCACTTCTGTTAGGCTTTTAATCCCTCAGTGTACAAGAGGCTTCTGGAATCTAATGTACAGATTCAGGAGAATCTATCAATCTTGCATGGCAGGGCTGTAATTAAGAATGGTTAAGTGAGAGGTGTGTGAGCAGCAGGTTGCGTAGACCTTTCATTTGCAGACAAGCTCTCAGAGTAAGTTATTCTTCCCTGATTTATATTATAAAATGCACTTTAATCTGTTTCAAACAAAACCTATTCAGAGTTGTGTCATTTCTGAGACATACAGGCAAATGAGTGAGGATGGAAAAGTCCAAGGGTAACAGGAACTAAAAATACATGTTTAATTCTTTACTAGGGCATTTCAGCGTAATTCCAGTTTGGATTATTGCAGCTTCTGCTGCTGGAATATCTGGCTTATTACTCAACAGAACCTGGAGGCTGGGAGAAGAAGATTAGGGGATACAGAATGTTACATAGAAAAAAATGAGAGTTAGGCTGTAGGTGTTTCCTAGGCACAGGAGCTCATGTAATCTAAATTTTCTGTGGGAATCTGTGTAGTAGTTGTGGTACCTTCCTGTTGCCAAAGATGAGAGTTTTTCCAGTGGTCTCAGGGAAATTAATTAAAAAAGGGTAAGGAGTTGTTGGTCTGATAACACAAGACTGCGGAGTTGGTTGTAAAGGTATATTGGATAAGGCTCACAAAACAAGGAGAAACTGGAATCAGTTACTCTTACTAGTTCTTTTATGGTCTATTAACAGTTACTTCATTTTTCCATCTCTTGTGTGTTTGATAAGATGTAGATCTTGTTACAGCATGACTTTATAATCATTCATTCATTTCCCATGCACAGTAGAGGAATAACTGCCGCAGCAGTTTGCAGTGTGGTCCCTGCTCTGAGTGTTTCTTTGTCTCTGTAACTTCATCTCTGGCTTGGCAACATCTGCTGAGAGCAGGCAGTGAGAATCCTTAACGCTGCCAGAACACAGCCCAGAGAGCATCCGAAACTCTTCCCTGTCTGCTGGCTGGATTATTCCATGAAAGCCAGCAGATGCAGCCTGTGTGTGTGCCTGCCTAGGGGAGGGTCCCTGTACCTGAGATCCTCTGCAGATATGAGCAGTGTCTCGTGGGGAACTCTCATTTAGTATGCGGAATAAAATCACTGTGGCACCGATCATATGATCTGAAGACTCAATCCTGAGGCAGCACTACTGAAAAGGGGAGGTGAAACCAAGACATTCTGTTCAGACAGCGTGAGGCTGCGAGCAGCACACGAGCTGCATCCAGCAGGCAGAGCAGAGCAGAGCTGCTGGACTGGGCTGGGCAACGTGTGGTCAGGAAACCACAGGAAAGCTTCATTTCTGGCCAGTCTGCATTTTGTCAGGGTGCACCACTGGTGTTACTGGAGCAAAGGAAATCCGCTGCTCCGCGTGATTAAAGGGAAAGGCAGTGAGAGCTACAGAAGATCACTGTGAAACTCCTTTGATAACCACCTTGAACACCCTCTCGGGAGCGAATTCTACCCTTGGAGAGAACTGGTTCCAACTGACTGTCTGGAAAGTGGGATGGAAAGGATGCATGTTATGAGGAAGCCTTTCACTGGCAGCAGAGCAAACTAGAGGAGAACTTTCACCTGCATTGCTGGCATTTGGGAAAAATAATACAAGAAAGAATTCTGCTGCCAGCATTCTTTTTTAGTTTCTTCCTCACTAGTCCTAGAGAGAGATTTTGTAGTTCCCTCCTGAGGAAAACACCAACCAGAACTCAGAATCCTGCAGACTTTCCCAAGAACAGGCATGGTACAAAATGTGATTTTGGTGTTTTTCCGCAGGCGACTCAGCCAAAGACCCGCTGTTGAGGAGCTGGAAAGAAGGAATATCCTTAAACGTGAGTATTTTTTTTTTCCTCAACTACTTTATATGCATTTGTTGAAACCTGTGATTGCATTTCCAGAACCTATTATTCTTAAATAGATGAATTCATTCACTGGGATTATTTTCTGTACCTAAAAGTTTTAATTTTTCACAAAGACATGCAATTTAGGACAGACAAGAACTGTTCAGATTCAGGCTTTCGAAAATAATTTTCATTCTGATTACACTGTTATGGCTGTCCAAGAGGGGAATACAATTCCCTCAGTACCATGAGAATGGGAGTGACATTTCTCAAGACATGGATTGTCAAGGCAAACCACACATGGAGGCTGCAGTGGAAGGGGGAACATCCTTACAGAGGGGTGGTTCTCCTAAAATACATTTGTTATGCCACTGGAGATCTTCCCAAAGACAAGTCAAAGATCATTCTGAGATGTCAGAGCTATCAGAGGGAGAGTCCCAGGACTGTTAGAAATGTTGCCACAGGAGAATGTTCTCAGCATCTCTCAAATTCTCAAAGCAAAACTTGCAACTCTTTTCCTAAAGATTGGTGTTCGGAGCAGGGGATCAAACAAGTGATGAACATAAACCCTTTCCTTACTGGGAACCCTCTAAACTAGGGGAAGGTGAGAGGGAGATTTGAAATTGTCTCAGACATAAGAGAGGGGGAATCTATCTGCTTAAAGGAAAAGTTTATTGCTTCTTTTATTTTCATGGTCTAGTTAGTGTTGAAAGACAGAACCCAGAATAATTTGAACTATAATTTCTCACTAAACAAGCATAAATTTGTCATACAAGCAATGCTGCCTATGCAATTTAATTTATATTTAATCACAGGCTTGTAATTTGCTACTAAAAAAGTTACCTACATTGTGTTACCTAAAATTTCTTAGTGGTTTCTAAAAAAAACCCCTTGTGCTCTTGCCATGGAAGTTACCAGGATTTCATTTCAGTTTTAACACAAAGAAATTCCATAGTCGACATATATTTACCAGTATTTTCTGTACTGTTCCAATGCACAGATCACACCCAGTAAAATTAACTGTATTTACCATTTGCATAGCTCCATGAGAAAAGGATATCCCCCTTGAAATGTGAGGGATGAACTTGGCCAAACTTCACCTGTCATCCACCACAAGAGGCAAGAAAAAGCAGTAACCCAAGATTCTGAAATAGGTTGGGCCAGATTTTCAAGAGTCAATAACCAAGATCTCTGAAAATCTGTTTCTTTGGGTTTTTTCCTGGCTAAGGAAGAGCTGATCTCTACTGAAAAATCTGTTCTTTTATGTTTACTTTTTGAAGTGTGCTGGTTACATCCTTAATCTGGGTTAAACTGACCAGCTTCAATAATAAAAAAGTTTGAATACATTCATATAATGAGCTTAGAGAGAGATAAAGCAGAAAGAAGATAAAGCAGAATTAAAGATAGTTCCTGAATTCCAGCTAAACATACTGGGCTGGATTTGTATCTCATTTAAAGAACTTCCAGCATGGAGCAAATTTATTGACTTCTGTTGGGTTGCTCAGGCTTTATACAGGTTCAGAACCACTTCCATTTTATTTACCTCTGCCATTATATAAAAAGCTGAGTATCCTGTGAAGAGCTACAGTCACCACAGAGCTGTGCCAGGTATAAACTTCAACTGCTGGACAGGTGCAACAACTCTGCTCTCGGTTTTGGGTGAACTCAGAAATTAGTAAAGGCTCCTCTTTATTAATAAGAAATTTTTGTTATGGACTTTAAAATAGCTTTTAAAATAGACTTCAATAGCCTTCTTGTTATGGATTTTATAAAACCCCTCCATGGATTGGGTGTGACATGCAGAGCTGTAGAGTACAGACGCCCTTCAGTGAAATCACCACAACCTCCTCCAGGTACAAAGGGTTGCATGGCTTTAAACTCTAAGTTTCCCAGCCCCTTGGATGTTCATAGTTTATACTGCTGACAGAAGCAATGCTACCCCCAAAGCTCTCTTAAGGACCTACAAATCACATTTGTACAACTGGCAAAAAGAGAAGCATATTGCACAAGCCTAAGTGCAACTCCTGTTATTTTAAAGCGAATCTCAGCAAGATTTCAAAAAGTGATTTCTTATCTCCCTTAGGGAGATGTTTCTGAGATCAACACATAAAAAGCAAACTGAAAGCCAACACTTTCTTATAATTTTGTTCATCTTCCAAGTCCTTTATCTATAGAAACACTGCTGGTTTCCCACCAAGCATGAAAAGCTTGAACTAAAATCACAACCCAGGTGTCAGATGTGTCCTCTGTCCTCAACAAAGAGCTGAATTTCACATTCAAGGAGGCATCTCTTGAACCACTGTGTACAATTCTTATTTCATTCTTAGCTCAAGCAATTGTTTTAGTGTCGTGCAGAGCTGAGGGTTCCCTGAAGAACTGGCAGAGCAGCAGAATGAATTATAGCACTGCCCAGGCCCCCTCAGGATTGGGAGCATCTCTGCTGAGACTTATAAACCCAGCCCTCAGTAATGAATGGATGTGTGTGGGCAGAGTGATGGGGGTGGGAAAAGCCTCTCTGGATTGTCTCAGTAATAATGCCTGAGTTCTAAAATGCCCTTGCCAGCATTTCCTATCAAATCTTCCTTTTTTTTTTCTTTTTTTTTTTTTTTTAAAGGACTATTTCTTGTATTTCTCGGAGCTGGGAATAAGCACTGAACCCGAGTGAATGTCAAATAGAAATGGGTCACTGCATGTTGAGTATACTTGGAAAAGCATTTTTTTAACAGAAATGTGTATTTTTGGCTTTCCTTTAGGAATTAGAATCACTGAATCATGGAATGGATTGGTTGGAAGGGACCTTAAAGTTCATCTTGTTCCATGCCCTGCCATGGGCAGGGACACCTTCCACTAGCCCAGGTTGCTCCAAGCCCTGTCCAGTCTGGCCTTGGGCACTTCCAGGGATCCCGGGGCAGCCACAGCTCCTCTGGGCAATTCTCTCACTGCATATCACACCATGTCTTAGAAAGGCACCATGCCATGGAAAATTCTCTTTTTTTAATAAAAAATACATATAGAAATATCTACTCTAAAAGGGGTGAATTAAAGCTGAATGAATAACCTCTTGCAGGTATCTCTACATCCAAGAATACCCTCTGCTTTTTAAAGCCTGTTCTCTTTTTAAACATTCCCCACTGAAATAGCTGCTCATCCCTGACACAGCACTAATTTTAGCTGACCTGTTCTCTTTACATTTCGTGCCTTGCCACTGAACTGTAATAAAGCACATTACAGCATTTTAAATTCTCTGATTTACATTTCTACTACAGCCAGTTGTAGCTCTGCAAGTACTACGTTACTTTAAATAGACACTTATGATTGCATTTCAGCATAGTCTAATGAGCATAAAAATCAGGGAGAACACTTCATTATTAAAAATAGCTTTTTGGAAACTCATTTGCACTGTTGGTGGTTTTTTGAGGCACGTTAGAAATCACGTGTGTGTTTAACACTGGAAATATCTCATGCAAGTGGTGTAATGGGCTCCACAGGAGCATCCGGAGAATCCCACAATGGTTAAACCTTTCTCTGCAGCTTTGTTCAGGTCATGGGCTCACTCCTGATTTAGTAACAGATAGTACTGGAAATAGAAACGCCATTAACTTGTTTCCTAAGGCAGGGGATGGATTTCAGCAGTGTTACAGCACTCCAGGCTATTTTTAGAGCCAGTGTGGAGGAGTTCTCACGGCTTGAATGTTAATAGGCACAACACACAAAGCCAGGCTGGCTGGGGTAGGACAGAGCACTGCAAAGGAACCCCGGGAGGATAAAGAGCTTCTCATGGCAGGAGGAGCAGGGAAAGCAAAACGTGCAGGTCACAGCCCAGCACTGCAGCACTGCCACCATGTAGCCTGAGAAAACCAGGAGAGAGGACAGAACATACTTTCCCTGGAGTTGCTGCAATGAGGCTCCTCAGCATCCAAGAGCAGTGAATGGCTCCAGCAATATGGAGAGTAAAACATGATCATTAACCAACTATGGGATATTTTGATTTTCCTCCTCAAGTTTATACAAGTGGAGAGTTGGTGTGGCTGCTGTTTTATTAAATCTGCTTGGAGCTGGAATTCAGAGCACAGGGAACCTGCCATTGGAAGCAATGCCTTGTCCTCCCAGAGAGGTAGCTCCATGTTCTGATACATGACACAGAGATGAACTGACTTAACACAACCAGGAACCAGCTCCTCGTTTTTCTGTGCTCATTATTGCCTGGAACTTGAGAAAACACCAAATTCCCTCATGAGGAAAGTCATCTTTTTTTTTATATTCTCTGCAGAACGAAATGATCAGACGGAGCAGGAAGAAAGAAGGGAAATCAAACAGAGACTGACAAGAAAGGTAAAAACTTGCAATACCTGCTATTAGCTTTTAGAAATTACCTAACAGAAATTCTAGAAATTAGCAAAGCTACTGTAACATCAACCAGTCATTATTACACAGAACCTCCCTTAATATACAACCTCCTCAGCAGTGTCTCACAATGTTTAGTAATAGGGATTATAAAAATCCTTACCTTTTCTCAGCTCCATGAGACTTAGTAGAATACTTACATATAAACTGTAAGTCAGAAAATGGGTATATATTGCTAGAAAAGGACATTTTCCTTCATTGGAGCAGTAGCTGGCAGAGCTGAGCCCCTGCTGAGCCCCAGGTGTGCTCCAGTGGAACATTCCTCTTTGTGTTTGAAGTATTCCCAGAACTAGTTGTTGTTGTTCTGTTCCTGGGAATCCCTACGGGAATTGGAAACCAAACACGCTGATAACTCGCTAAAGCCAAACTGAAATTCTTACAGTGGATCCAGCCAGGAGAATCTCACCCAGACAATCTGCCTCTGCCTGTAGAACACCCCAACAGGATCCACTGTCATCCAGAGAACTTACCAAATCCACCAGGATTCCTTTACATTTTGCAAGTGTATTTGATTGGTAGCCAGGTTAAAATATTGGTAGCCAGGCACTGTGCTGCAGCCCATTTACACCATTACTACTCTGCTAAAGGTCCTCCAAATGATTAATATTCCCTGAAATTTCCAAGGATTGGGTGGGTTTCCCTCCACATAAATGCACACTAGGGTAAGAAGCAGAAAAATCGCATATTTTACTGATACCTTTGTTATTAACCCTGGTTTTATTTTTCAAAATGACTGAATACAGCTTAACCAGAGACCTACAGTCGATGAACTGAGAGACAGAAAAATCCTGATTCGATTCAGTGATTATGTGGAAGTGGCAAAGGCACAGGACTACGACAGGAGAGCAGACAAACCATGGACACGACTCTCAGCAGCAGACAAGGTACTGCCAGAGCTAAAATCACACACAACTGCTTTCTCCTTGCTTTGTCTGGAACGATACATCACATTCTGCAACGACATTTAACCACTGGGACATTTAATCTCTGTACAGTTCACCATTATTTTCTATGCTGAGATCACACTGACCAATGCATCCTGTCAGGAAAAATGCTATTTATAAAAATACCTATTTAGTGCTGGAAGGGCTTCTACCCAGCCCACCCAAAAAGGTGGATACAATCACTGGGCATTTTCAGCCAATATAACATTAACATTTCTTCTCAGACTGGAAGTTTTGTCCCAGACACGCAAATATTCTCCGCTGTGTTTCTAAACATGCAAAGATTTCCTCTCCTCTTCCCTATGAATGCTCAAGGAGTCACTTGACCCACATTCTCAGGAGCACAAACAAACACTCAGTTTGTGTCACATACCTGCCACTCACTGATTTCCATCCCAGTCGAACTGTCACATTGAGGTCCTTGAGCAGTAAGAGCAGTTCAGCTCTAGATTCCAGCTGGGAGTGCTGCTGGATAAGTTGGGAGGTTTCAGGAGCAGGGTGCTGAGATGTACTGGCAAAATGGCAAACACGGGACTGTTACTTGTGGTTTTGTTCTGAGATGTGGAGCTCAAACCCTTCAGTCTCCATCCTCAGTAAAAAAACCCAAATGGATTCAGAGGACTCATATGGAAAAGGAACAGAGCATTTCTCCTCCAGCAGCTCTTCTCCTGAGCAAAATGGTGAATATCCTATAGTAATCAATAAATAATGATTTTGTATTTTCCTTGTAGGTACTCAGCTTTTATTAAAATTAGGCTTTTCCTAGTTCCAATTATTGCTAACAAGGCAGGTTCATAAGCAAAACCAAAATGACAGTTCAACTGCATGTGCTGGTGGCTCCCATCAGGGAGTCAGGGTCAGGAGCTGGGCTGGAAAAGGATCAATTGCTTGGCAACTCCTGTTAGTCTTTAATAAATTTTAACTGGAATCTTATTAAATGTGAGACAATAAGCCCTGGGGTGTTATTCTGTCAGAAGTGCTTCTAGACAGCAGTGGCCCTGTCAGCAATCAATAATGAATGAGAAGGGTTGTGTCACCAATCCATAGAACCTAAATATTCTGTGTCTCTGGCAGCACAGTGGGCTCTGCTATACCCAATACCTGCAATTTCTGCTGTAGAAAACTGTTCTGCAAGTCTGGCATTTTGCAATGCTCACAAATACAAAATTACTTTTACTATATAATTCTTTGTTTTTCTATTTTCAATCCCCAGGCAGCAATTCGGAAAGAGCTGAATGAGTACAAAAGCAATGAAATGGAGGTACATGCATCCAGCAAACATTTGACAAGGTCAGTTTTCCACCTATTTACTTCCATTGCCTGCTAAAAACAGTCTCTTGAGTCTTGCATCTGTACATTTTATTCTTACATGATGTGGGAGAAGAATATGCAAAGGGAGCTTTGTTTTAAAAGAAAATGGAAGTATTTCTCTCCCTGTTCAGAATCTGGATTTTCTGATTTTGTTGGGGCTTTTAATAGCATGTACCCAGCAGACCTTCTCCAGAGCAGCCCTCAGCCAGCATTCCTTGCACCAAAGATCCAAAAGATAGGCCAAAAAATTAATGTAGGGTAAAATGTACAAAGCAATATGAGTTTTTTGAAGCAGAAGAACAACTTAATACACTTTATAAAGGTCTTTGAATCAAATATACTTTAGTCTGCAACATTATCACGAACACTGCAGTTTGCCTGCTAAGAAATATAAAACTCTACCTGCAGTAACAAACACACCTAATGCCCCTGGGTAATGCACTTGTTCTAATTGGATTTGTTCTAATGGATTCAGCCTGGGGATTTCAGGATCCCCTGTCAGGCCACTTGCTCTTGGAAGGAGTGCAACCCCCCAGGGAACTTCTTGGCAGTCAGGTGAGGACTGGAGCAGGTCAGGAGAGGGAACAAGTTTGGAGTATTGTCACTCTCTGTCACATTCCCAGGCTTATTCCTGAACTCACAATGAATTCCAGCTTAACTGAGCTCGGGCTGGTCAATGAACAGATGGTCCAGGCAAACACACTTCAGCTGTAAATGCAATGTCCAATGTGATATTTATATAATTCCAGACTGTTCCTGCAATTTAAGGCCCTTTTAACATGACAGGACTCAGACTCAGTGTTTAGGGCAAAAATCATCACTGCACTGATGGAATGAAACACGGGAGGGGAAAAGGGGATGGCTGCAGTGTCAGTCTCAGAGTGACACCTACATTCTCCAACTGAAGCTACCTGGGATGTTTAGGTAGATGATAATGATAGATTTGGAAATTTGTTCAGGATACTAGGAATAAACAGGCTTACAATTTACAGTTAGTGCTAAGGCATTTCAAATGACTGGAACTTTAATTGTGTATCTCAGCCTAAAGAACAAGCCTACAGAGCAAGAGGATATTTATTCCAGACTCATAATCACACACTCCACCAACAGTAGCTCCTCAGACTTTATGAAACGTCAACACTGTTAGCTCTTACAAAAGAACAAAATCACCACACAATAAAGAATATTGCCACCAATGACAACCTGTGGCTTCATTTGCTAAAAGAAAAGAACCTCAAATCAACCCCACACCTGTATTTGCATTTGCACTCCCAAATTGCTGTAACTGGTTAAACTGGGCCCTGAGGATCGTCCCTGCACTACAGTCCTGGCACATGGTGAAAATGAAGACTTAGAGGTGCTGATATTCTTCAACACTGTTACTGTACCTTTAAACAGAGTGAATAGTTTTGTGGGTTTTTTAAATTTTTGTTAATTTAACAGAGAACTGAACTATCTTTTGTTTTCTGTTTCAAAGCGGTTTGATGAATGTCTCTCATCTCTCCCAGATTTCACAGGCCATAGAAATTTTCTTCTGAGAAGAATCTGTCTTTACTTTTTGATATTGCTGCTGAACACGCATCAGGGAATATCTGAGTCTTTCCCTCAAGTTCAGAGCAGGATCCCTTGGTGTTTGTGTGAAGGAAGGACTCTGAGCTGAGGTCTCTGCAGCACTTATGGACAGAGAGCCCAGGGCTGCCCCTCGCTCTGGAGGCAGGAGAGCCATGGCCTGGGATTGGGATGAGCTGCTGACAAAGACTGAAGCAAAGCTACTTGGAAGAGCCTCCTACTCTCACACTTGTTTGGAACTGTTTTGCAGCCTGTCTTGGAAGAGGAGATGTTGTGCATGTACAGGCTTTACCATTCCAAGGCCTCTGACATAAACGGACATGACACACTGTCATCCAGTATTATGTTGACGAGACATTTTGAACTTGCCACAATTAGTTTGTAAAACACTTCAGTTCATGTTCTAAAAACTAATTTAATGTATTATAATTTCATTCTTTTTTATATAATGTCTAACAGAATCACAGCTGCAAGCATTTTTGATTCCTGTTACTTTTGTTCTTTAATTAAATGACTACTTATTGCAGGAAATGAACATGTTTCCTAAAGCTCTTTTTTCCCAGGGACAGTTGGGAAGGGAAGAGATTATAATTATTCTGCACCAGACCATTGCACCTCTTCATCAACATGAAGTCTGCAAAAAGAAGATCCCAACTAAGGTTTTTCCATCTCATGGAATAGCAGAACCTGATTGTCATCCTCCACTACTTGAGGCTCTGACCCTCTAAAGAATGACAATTAAGTTCACTGTTATTCTCATTCAAAATGACTAAATTGGACAAGCACAGGTAGAAATGTAACAATGTACTTTGATATTTAGCAAACAAATGATTTTAATGCTTTCTTGACAGTAAGAAGAAAAAAGTTACTAAGTGCTAATAACAAAGCAGATAGAACTGGCTGAGAAAAACGTAAAGCCAGGCATTCTAATAATGCCTGACACGGAGGAGCATCTGAGAATTTACTCAAATTACTACTAAAAAATAAAACACAGACAGCTGGAAAACACACCTGAGACAAGAACAAAATGGTGAATACACTCCCAAACATTTCTCTGCAAGACTCTTCAGTGCTATAACTTTAGGGAGTCTTTCAATGTTAAACACTTGAGAAAGGCATTCTTGGTCTTGTAGCTTCACTGAGCTGATCTCCATGGAGTGTGACAACAATAAAATCCAGTGTTTCAAATGGATGGCACAGACTACGACTGAGTTGCTGCAGGTGGGGCACAGTCAGCACACAGAGCCAGGACTGTGTGCTCAGGGTGGGGATGGACTCACACACAGTCCTGCTCCTGGAGAAGGGCAGGTCAGAGCACAGCAGCACTTCACTGTGTGTCACCAAGGCAACGAGAGGGAACTGAGGACTCCTGGCAGAGGTGCTGGCCAGGATGGGGGACACTGGCTGGCTTTGTTGGAGCTGGCTGTTGCTCTGTCCAACATTTTCATGTTTGACCTGTCTGACTGTCGTTTGAAGACCTGACTGACCCAACTACTTGATCCAAAGATGTATTTTTTCCTCTTTAGTGCAATTTTTTAACTTGCTGGATTTTCACAGAAATATGCATCATTAACTAGCTTTTTAACTTACTACTATATTTATCCATCATTTTAATTTGATTATTAATACAATAGTATTAATTCTTAAGAACAACACAGTGAGAGTTCAGATGCAATATACAAGAAGGTTGAACAGAAAGGAGAGAAAAGTTTCTTCAGCAGAGGCATTTTTAGTGTGAGAACAGCAGATGAGCCACTGTTAACTACAAACTAAACTTGGCTTATAGTCCATGAAAGTAACAATCCATACTTCCATTGCTAATAAATGCTGTATAAAACACATTAAAATGATGTTGGAAAATAAAATAAAGATAAAAATATTATAAGGGTAACTTAGAGCAGCTGTTTAAATGCCAAACAGTGCCTGTGAGCTTTGTCACTGATGCAACTCAACCATGTTGGAGCTGTGCAGGGACAGCTTCGCTCCTTCCCCTGCTCTCTGCTGTCCTTCCAGCACGTCCTTCCAGCACAACCAGCCCAGCCTTTGCTCTGCTCCTGTGGAGACACAATTCCAGAGTCACACTTGATCCCACTGATCTCCTGATGACACTCTGCCTGCTGCTGGCAAGTCTGTGGGGATGTTTGGACACTGCCTGCACTCCCTGGGCCATGGACTGGGCTTGGGAACTAGGATGGCACCATGGAAGGCAGGTGTGGCTCAGGGAGGCTCTCCTTGTGCAGCTCCTTCCCAACAGAAAAGGCAAACAGGCCTGCAGTGCCCAATTCCTGTCCCTAACTAAAAATAAGGCATTTGTATTATTTTTCCAACGTACCCTCATTGTAAGAGATAATTTGGACCTTCCAGTGCACTTTTAAAAACCTTCTACAATTCAGAGAAAACTCGAATTTCATGCAGATGAAATTCAATTAGACCAGTGGAAAGGAAAGTTTACCAGCTCAGGAGGTCCATCTAGTGGAGAACACACTGAGTACAGGCCAAAAAACCCTCAAACCACACAAAACTGAGGCTCAGAAAGACGAGCAAAGCATTAGTACACTTACATAGGTGGGATGAGCGGACCCAATTATTTACTGGCAATTTCAATATAATGATTTCCAGACACAACACAGCCTTGTGTTTTCAAAATTCTTACACAAAATATTTGTGCAGCAGCTTTATCTGACTGATGTGCCAATGCATATTATTGATTTGAAGCAAAACAGCAATGACATCATCGTGGGGAAAAAAACCCCAGATAATATATACTTTTCTGGACTTAATGCAACTATTTGCAACATAGTTCAAACACAAGTGTTTAGAGTGTTGTTTTCTCTCAGAAACTCCTGCTGAAGTCTAATACCACAAACAAGACTGAGATCAAACCAGGTGACTCGATCCCTAAATAATTTCTGACTCCATTCTGGATCAGACAAAGTGGGTCTTCTGTACATACAGACCCAAAACAAAGATTCAAAGTGAAATTCAGTGTGACTTCTCTGGCAGTCATTTAAATAACCTTTAAATGTCTTTAATTGTTAAAGACATTTAAAAGTAGCACGTACTAAAATAAAATTACATATTACTTTTTAGCAGATTCAGTAAAATAATCCCAAATCTCACAGATAAGTGGAGAAGTTTTGTCTGCAATGATTTTAATATTATTAAGGAAAATATGGTTTCATTACACCAGTTTCCTTGAGTGCAAAAAAAAAAAAAAAAGTCAAATTTTCCATTATAAAAGAGTGTTTATATTCACCTTGAAGTTCAGGAAGGAATCTGAAAAATATCCCTTCAGAATTCAGTCTTTGATCGAAACAGGGTCTGCAATCCTCTGCGAACATTGCACAGCTCCTCTTCTTGCTGTGCAAAAAACATCACACTTATCACATGCTTTTGAAAAAAGGAAGGTTTTATTTAACATGTTGTACTCCTGGTGCACAGAATATGCTGCTTTTAACAGATCAAATAGGATACTTTTCCACAGATTAAGACTCAGAACCAAACCAGTACATTCACGTCTACCTGTGGCTTTTATCACCCGGGTAAGGTCTAAAGTGCAACATGTCAGTGATACTTGGATTTAAAATCTTAGTAATTTAGTGTTCAAACAGCAAAAAATAAATAAAAATGAGTGCAAGATGACTTCATTTACCATTTCTTTTAGAAGTTTCTCTTGGATTCCTTTTATGTCTTCTTTCATCAGATGCATCTGCAAAAAAGATCCTGAATGCATCTCCTCTGCTCATAACTGGTGACACATTTTCAAGCAAACAATTACATCCCTCAATGTTTTATAACCAAGAGACAGAGATGCACATGCATCCACCTGCCTATGGAAAGGGATGTGTGTTTTAAATTTTTTCTTTCTGGGATGAAGAACATAAATATTCATAAACAAAATAAACAAAGCCATGGAATCCAGAATAAATCTTGGTTAACTGCACACGTCTTCTAATGGGTGAAATCCTGGCCTAAAACAGTGAATATTGTTAAATTAAGGGCATTTTATGAGAACTAAAACCTAAAAAAAGTATCATCAATACAATGCTAAGGATAAAGTCTTTCTTCAGAAGAAAAAGTCAGTACTGGTATCTGTTGGTGCAATTGAAGAATTATTAAAACAAGAGTGAAACAAAAGCTCCTCATACAAAACAGAAGTTCCTCCTACCTCTGAAGTAAAAATACGTTCTTCATAGTCAACAGAATGGTAGATATTCTTTTCAAATGAAGTTTTAAGAACCTGAATTCTAAAGAAACAAAACACAGTTCAAACAGTTTTGCTAGGTATAAACTTCCCACACAGACCACAAACAGGCCCCATTATTTGTAATCTATTTGTACTTTAAAGTAAATGATGATAAATATCATCATCATTGCTGTAACAGTCCCTCAGGTGTGTGGAGAAATTTAGATGGAGAATCATTACATTTTTCCTGTAATGTAATATTTTAATCTAACTGTCTCATCTCATCTACCATCTCGATTTAATGGAAGAAACTGCACAAGGAATATCAGTTGGCCTGACTTGTACCTCAAATGAACAGCCCACAAACCTCATCCCAGAACTGACAGAGCCCACTAACCTCTGCTGCTCATTTTTCATGTAAGTACTCAAAGTACTTGTCTGTTTTTTCCAAAAGGTCTGGAAAGATAGAATATTAACAGGTGCTGATCAATAGGAACTGATTTTCCAAGCCCAAACTGACCAATATCTCATATGAACAAACTAACTCACAACCACAGACTCAGCAGTTACACAGGATTTACACAGTCCCCACAGAAGCTGGAAAACCAGCCCAATAAAGTATTAGTAACAGTTTATCCTAGGAGGAAAAACATATAGGAATTCATATAGTGAATATATATATAGGAAAAACATGTAGTGACCAAGGAATTCTCAGAGCACTGGCCAATCCCAACACCTCAAATTCACTGTTTGACATTTCACTCAACTTGAAGCAAAATGATAAAGGTTTTTAAAATCAAAATTAATAATCTAAAGATGACATGAACAATCTATGGATCCCATAAGAATTCACTTTTCCCCACGATCCAGCTGTTTAAATACAAACCGAGAATTCTTTTTCCATGTTTTTCAGGGACTGAGAATCCTTTTCAAAATTCTCCAGTTCCTCAACGAGAGTAAAATGAAATTTGTCCAGCTGCCTGATCCTACCAAAACAAACCAGGTTACTTTCAGAAGGTATTCCTTGCATTTGAAGGATGTTTTAAAGTCCATCTGTCATTACTGACCTGCATTCGTGGAGTTGGTAACTCATGGTTGTCAAATGCTGATGGGCAGCTTTTAATGTTTGCTTATTAAAATGATCCATTTTCCGGGAGCGGTTCTGTGAGGGTGTTTGAACATTAAATTCAGATTATTTTCACTTCAGGGAAAAAACTGTAATATGTTTAGTACTCTAATTGCTTAATATCACATTTTTTAAAATGGTGCCCCTGTCCTTTGGGGAAAAGCTTTCTCTTAGTGACATGTAAATACACTTGAGGTTATGCTTTTGATGAAATTCTACCTAATATAAGTAAAGGTGCATTATTTGGAAAGTATACCCCTTCAAAATAGAGAAAGTACACATAGAATGAAAAATAAAACAGACATGGGAGAGAAGGTCATGGAGAGTTTAGTACATAAAGGAACTGAAAGAGGCTTAAAAGGAAACATGAATTCTGTCATCTCCTGACATTCTGTGCACTTGGCTTAAAGGGACATGAAAACCCAACTCTGTGGTGGAAGCCAAGCTACCCCCCACATGCACATGTACCCCCAGCTGACACTGCACAGGAAGACTCTTGCCTCAATCTTCTTGGTAAATTCTTTTTGGAGCTTCTGACATATGCTGAGAGTTGAACAACCAGGTTCCCAGAATTGCCCATCCAAAGCAGAGAGCTCATTGAGGGATCGAGTGGAGATGCTCTCAGACACTGCAGGGAGGCACAAAAGGAGAACGTCAAATCCAGGAGGAAAAAGCACCTACCCAGAGTTAGCACAGGGCCTAGGGCAGCTTCTGTTAAATATCAATTCATTTCACCAGTGAGATGGCTGAAACCACTTTCTATTTTCATATACATTTTCTGTCTTTTATATGGCTACAATCTCTAAATATTCAGCATTTTTATTTCTTTTCTTTGACACGTACAATGCTTTTCCTGGGATATTACATTTCCTTGTTAAAGCTTTGTCACGTTATTTTAAACTCTTGCACAACTGTACTCAAGTGTCACTCCATGACCAACCTCTGTAAGTAGCAGCATCATTTGTTTTAAATAACTTTTTGGGCTTTAAACTGATTCTTCTCCTTCCTGTCTTTTCCTCCTCTTTGCTGGTCCGTGCCTCATCAGAGCTGCTCTCTGTGTCACTGTGGTATCTTCGTTTCAGGAAGGTCTGCACAGCTGGGCCTTTAATCAACATGAGAACAAGGCTTAATTTTAGGTTTATTTAAAACAACGAGATGGGAGGATAAAGAGGATTTTATTCACCTGTCGGATCCAAACTCCTGGAATATGTGTCTTGGCTTTAAGATATGAGAGTGATGTAAAACAACAAGAAGATTTCTATGGAACACAGAACTCTGACTAATAAGCAAGTCTGGCATCATTTCCTGACAATACCATTATCCCCAGTTTTTTTCCCCAGTATCAGTGGGAATGCTTCTAACTGTTTCTTGGGAGCACAGTTAATTCTTCACTGGAGCTGCATTTTGGAGCCTAATTTTCAGCTTTGTTTGGGGATAATTAAATGAGAGAAAATTAGAAAAGGGCTAAAAATAGAATAATACTGAAAATATATAAAATATAACAATTTGGCCATATTTTTATGCCAAATAAAATATTTTTCTTAACCTTTATTGAGACGTACAGAAAGTATTTTGCTTTAATTAAATGTTTGTACCTGACTCATTTACAGGGTCATAAGGTTCTTCAGTTGAAGACTGTGCTTTACTCCCACTGGAAGCAGACAGTGGAGATGGTGGTTCACAACCCTAAAGAAAAGCCACTGATTTATTAGCTTCTAAATTACATCATTTTTAGAAGTCTCCATCAAAAATGCACATTTATGTGGTGAAAACTATATTTTTTTCGAAAGTCACTCCCTATCATTTTTTTAAATATGAATTATAACTGATCTTGTTGGGATACAATTATTTCATATGATAAACAACAAATTGTATCCATATGATAAATCATAAAAATATGATATTTATCTGAAATATTAAAAAAATCACTACTAGAATTTTCCAAGCAGGCCCCAAGTAGACATTATACAGTGTTTAATATTGAGAGAGATGCATTGCCCTTTAAGCTCCCCACTGTAAAGGAGGTGAAATGGGTAAGCTGGAGCTCACTTCTGCAGAGCAAAGAATGCATTAACTTACCTCTTTACTTTTAGTGACAGCTTTAGTGGTATCTTGTAGTTTTCCTTTAACAGAAAGTGTGTCTGAAAAGCAAAACTGGAAACTTGGATCTTCATTATTACTCCTTGTCTCTGACACAGCTCCCTTTGCATGTTTTCCGCTGTCAGGTTTATACGTCGTTAAGTTGAGCTACACAGTAACCAAAAAAAATCATTATTGAGAGATGGCCCTTAAAAATCACCAGCTGGAAAGTAGATCAAACAGACAAAAAGCAAAGAATTTAGTACCATACCTCTTCTTTGCTTTTGGTGACAGCTTTAGTGGTATCTTTCGGTTTGCCTTTAACAGGAATTGTGTCTGAAAAGCAACGCTGGAAACTTGAACCTTCGTTACTGTTACAGGTTTCCAATCCAGCTCCCTTGGAATTTTTCCCACTGACAGTTTTATATGTTGTTAGGCTGAGCTACACATTAAGAAAAAAAACCCCAAAACCATTATTGAAGGGAGATGTAGAGAAGCACAAGCCAGCTGGCAGCTGAATGGAACAACTTCAGCTAAAAGGACTGAGAGAAATGTTACCATTCTTACCAAAGATGCTTCTGTCAACACTGGGGAGAAACTTTTCTTTCCAAAGGTTGACTTTGTAGCTGTTGCCTCAGGGGACTGATTGACACATATACTGTGAATATTCTTATTTTGGGGACAGATATTATTGGGAGTGATTCCTTTCTCAGAATTTAACATCTCCCTGTTTTCTGGGGATGACTCCTGAAGACCAAGAGATCTTTCACTGGAAGTGTGCTCTGGAGTGACATTTCCTTCTGAGAGTCCTTCAGCACCTAGAAAACAATTCCTTCACTGTCAGCATGAGGAATGGAAGTTAAAAAGGGCAAGCCAAAGGTCCAAACTGCTCATTGTTCCAGCTCTAGGTGTGTCCAAGTCTCAGATGTGTGCAATTTTACTTCAAGTGCTGGCACAGGACTCGCCACACTCCCTCTTTGCACTCTCCCACTGTTTTAGCAGTTACCAGATTCATTCCAACACTTACACGTTGCTTTTCTAGGTTATACTGGTGACAAATAACTGCACCAACCTATAAAAGTGTCAGTGCCACATTAACACACTTCCTTAAGTTATGTGGAACACCCTGAGTTGGGGGATCTCTCTTATGTTAAAAGCATGAAATAAATGTAAAATTGTACTGCTGTGCTAATCCTCAATTAACCTCCAGCTTTTGACTCTGTATTGCTGGAAATTCCCAGTCCAAATACCTACATCTCATTGTCTCCAGAGATGCAGGACTCTCAGCTGAAGGCACCTCCATTTCCTTCTGTTCTGCAGGATTCTTGGATTTCTCAGGTGGTTTCTGCACACAGTTCTCTCCTCTCTTTGGCTCCACAGATAAAACCTGGGGTGCTTTTTGCTGCTTATAATCCTTGATTGCCCCATTCATAGGTTTCTATTACAATACAAATGTTATAGAAACATTTTTGCAAACATGGGGAAGTGTACACAAAAGGAGACAAAGAGCATGTTATCTCTAAGAACAAACAGAAGGAAAATTATTAGCAGGACTTAAATCCATAAGGATATCAGGTGTTCTAATATCAATAAACATTGAATTTGTTCATCTGGACACATGCATTTCTATTAATTTCAACTTGCTCATGTTGGGCACTTAAATTCAGGAGTACCAAGTACACAAACAGAGCAGAGTTAATTTTGAAAAATATGGCAGAAGTGGATTTTTAATAATGCAGTGCAACTGTATACCTGCATTTTTGATTTCTCCTCCTTGGAGGTGCATGGTGGAATTTGCCCTTCACTCTCTGACTCAGAACTGGAAGGCTCTTTGTAGTTTTTTGCTGCTGCTGCTCTTCGAGGTAGTTTCTTTCTGGAGGTTTGTTCTGTCATTTCAGCAGTTCTTGAGTTCTGTTTTTTACATTTGTTTACCTTTGGAAGAATAAAACCACCTTCAGTTTATAAGAATGATCAATAAATCAATATACAAGAAAAAAAGGTAGATACTGGATTTCAAGTAATTAAACCAAGTTATTTCAAAACAGCTAAAAAAGTTTAACTTTACCAAAGCTCAGAGAGTTTAACCATCAGTCTTCTAACAAAAGCATCAATGTATAATAGTCATTCTAACTCACAGTATTATGCCTGAAATACCAACTAAATACTACATAAAAAGAAAACAGTACCTGAAAAGAATACACAGTATTTAACAAATTATTTGGAAGTAAGCATGAAGAAATGTCACATATTTATGAAAAGTTACTTTAAAACAGTTTCTGTGGGTAGTGAAGAGATTTTGAATATACATTACAATTCTAGGTGCAAACTTACATCTACCTTTTTCTTCTTTGCATTTTTGCCTTTAGGTTTCTCCATGTGGAAAGCAGGTTCAGGGGATTCATCTGGTGTTACAACATAGCCTGAAAAAATCAATATAATGCTCAAATGTTTGCCATTAGGTTTAGCTGTAAATAACAGAAGCACTTTCATGCCCACAAACTTACTGACTCAGTAACTGCTTTCAGCCCATTATTTTAAAAAGCCTTTTTTTTTAGTTGACAACAACTTCCACCTGTCCCATCCTCCAACCCTTTTCCACATTAAAATACAGACTTTATGTAAATCAACCTTTATAAATGATTAGAGCTGATTTGAAAATTCCTTGGAAACAAGACAACAGAAACATCTGATATCTGCAACAGAGCACATGGCATGCTGTGCAGTCAGTACCTAAGGACAAACTTCTTGCAGCACTCTTCAGAAATATGAAAAAAGTTTCTTACTTTTGTCTGTGCTTATTGGTTTCCCTACTTTTTTATTTCTACTGTAACCGACTATCTGGGGTTTAGGTTTCCTCTTGGATTCCTGTAGCCAACTAATCTCTGTCTTGCTGTCATCCCCTCTGTTCTCTGTGTCTGAGTCACTAAAGAGGTGCTTCTTGTCTTGATTGTTTCTAGCCTACAAAACCCAAAGAAGTTCCCAAGTTATTGATTTATTTTTATATACATTCTTCTTCCATAACTGGTGTTTAAAGGCAGGCAGACAAGCTATACTGAGCCACAAAAATCTGAACCTTACTTGTTTTGTTCCTTTCACTTCAGTGCTGGATTTACTGACGACTGCATTCCTTAAGTAGAAAAATAAAAACCACCTTTAACGATACATTTAAAAATATTTGCTGTAAAACTTTCTGCTATTCAGGTGATATGTGGATTAAGGGTTCAAACAAATGCACTTACTTTTGTTTTCACATTATTTTGGAAATACCTGTTCACCTCAAACCCTAAAGGATGGGCTTATTTCCCAAGGATGAGTGAGAGCACACAGTAACAACACAGCCCTGGGCAGGCTGAACATGAACAAAAAAACCCCCCCTCTGATCAGGAGTTTCTATCCCTGTAGTATTCCCTGAGGAGAACTGTTCTCCCCATGGAACACATTCCCTGGAATTCTGTAACAGGATGCTGGAGAGTGCAGACAGTACTATTGATAATCAGCAGACTAGGATGCAACAGAACACCCTACCCTTTTTTGGTTGTCTCTGTATGAACACTCAGTTCAGTAACATGCAATTCTTGGACCTAAAAATAGAAATAAATAAAGAACAAACCAAGGTTTTCATTTGTTATACAATCTGAACAAAATTCAACAGCTAAAGGCTCCTTTTCCTCAGTTATTATACTAAGTAATTAATGGTCATTAATTTCTATCTTAGAATTCATTTAGCAGAGCTGATAGTTTAAACCAGCTGGAACTGAGCAAAGCTTTCAGTGTCTCAAACCAATCCCCCCACTTGCTTCACCACCTTCCCCAATTCAGAAGGCTCCTCTGAGCTTAAGAAGCAAAATTATCTTTTGTTGTCTTCTGTTTTTATCATCATTAGATTCTCTTTTTACTCAAACATCTGCACAAAGACGTTCTTTAAACGGGGATTGGAAGGATGGCAATAACATTTTTGGGATAATAGAATATAGAATATTTTAAAATAATGATACCCCCATGCAAACTGTTTAATTCTTAATTCAAGAAAAACTTCATAACAGCTTGAAGTGGCCAGAACCTTAGGACAGTTATACATTTACACATTACATATTTGAGAGTGCTGGAGGTATTTACATGGCAAACTTCTTTCCCCACTTAGTTCACTGATATAATTTGAATGTTGAGATCTTAACTATCCTTTCAGCAAACAAAATTTGACTGATTTCCTTTATATTCTAGTCATAAAATACAGGATTCAGTTATATTCTTACTCCAAGCTTTATTGTAGGCTCATCAAACCCACTGAGTTTAAAGTTGTAGACATCATCCCTGCAAACAGACACAGAGAGCAATTTTGTGGCTGAATTAATGAACATTTCCCAGAGTCAGGTGTGGGCAATCAGAAATTGTGCTTCAAAATGTTCTAACTACTTACATGATATGACCAGCAGTTATATTAAGAAAAGAAGTGGTTTTCAGGATTCTGTCCTGAACTTCTTCCTATACAGAAATGAAAAGTTGGCTCACATGGCAAATTTGGACTATGCATTCAGAAACTCTGTCATCTCAAAAAGCAAGTTCATCATGAAGATAACCATGTTGATTAGCAACAAAGGGGAGGAACTACATCTTTGTCTTTTAAGGATATCAACAAAACCTCAGAATTTTTTTGCCCCCCAAACATTATGACTCATTTCTGTGTCCTGGCTCTATCTACTTTAAGGATTCCATAATTTTATTTTTGATATTATTTTAATTCTAAATATTTAGCATTGACACGTACAAAAGGCAGAGATTAAATATATAATATGCCAACAGAAATTAATTTGGGTTTCACTAGATGACGGTTGCCAGTAAAAACTACTGTTCCACATGGGTATTTTAAATTTATGCAGTCAATACAAAATTAACATCTACAGATACTTAACATTCACTGGTGTTTGTGAAATGTCCCTTTACACCTACTGATTCCCACCACATTTGTACACACAGCTGCTATGAAAAGCAATTCTAACAAAAGCAATAATATGTTACCTTGGAGTTCCAGGATTTATTTAAATATGGCCTAAAAATAAACACACATTCTGTTAAATGCTAATTGCAACACTGCCTGTATCAGCAAAAGCCTTCTCAAAGCCAGCAAACCTATTCATGTGTTTAAATACAACATCAATTAAAAGATTCAAAGGATTGAAAGAGCTCAGCCCCTTTCACTCATGTCATCCATCCCCCATGACAGACCAAGCCCCAGGAATCAGCCCAGCAGGGACAGTTCCCAGCCTACCTGTTCAAACCCAAGGAGTCTCTTGCTTTGCTCTTCTCATCACTCTTGTCTTTGTACCTGTCACTGATTTTACTGATCAGTGATTTGGCTGCATCTGAGATTTCTTTAGACTTTGGTTTCTATAAAAACAGTTGAAGACTTAACTTTGAATTCATCCAACAGAAGAACAAAGCTGTAAATAGAACTTCAGGTTCCCAAAAAAACCCCTAAACTGCATTAAATGTCTTCTAGATGTAGTAAATCATATTTCCTTGCAAACCATTTCCCCCTGCATTGCCCAGAGAGTGTGCAAGGAAACATGAGTTTAGCAGTGTTTGCTTTTAAATAATGTGGGTTTGGGAAGTGTAACATTCAAAAGTGAGTAAGGAAGGGCATGAGAAGCACAAGTCGGCCGTTATTTAAGAATAATTTTGACAAAGAAATTCAGAGTAAACTAATCTTAAACACGTCACTGAAAACAGCAAAAAGTGAAGGCGATATTATTTCTTCATTTGGTATTTGTGGAAAATCAATTAAAAGTAAGTTTGTGACTAAATGACAGTAAAACCACAAATTTTGGAACACTGAAAATTTGACAATTCTCTTAATTGCAAATCCAAGAAAGGAAGGTAAGAAATTCTCACAGGCTTTGATGGTTTTGGATTTGCAGCCTCTTTTCTGAGGAGAACTTCGGGTTCCTCTTTTGGAAGCTCAGAATGCAAAGATGTGTCGGCCACTCTGGCTGAAAGAAAGGTTTTAAACCATGTTTCAGCAGTAGTTTCAACATTTTTCCCTTCTGTACTTAACAGTTTCTGTTCCAAAGAATTAACACTCTGACTGCCCACTTGGTATGGTCTCTATTTCATTTTCTTGCTTCTCTTCTCTTTATTTAATTTGTTTATCTGGAGAGGTACTTCAAAGAGTGAATAAATAAATGCCTTTTGTTTCACAGCTCTTTCACTAACAATAGAGAGGAAAGCAGGACAGAAAAGCACAGCTGCCAGGTGACAGTTTATCTGATCTGTTTTGAACAGTTAACCATGTGTGAACATAACCTGGATGGGATGGACGTGCCACTGCCGGATTTGGCTTTTGCTTGTCCCCAGTGGTCCCACTTTTCTCAGGAAGAGGGGATGTTCTTTTTTTCCATGTTTCAGTTTTATCAAAAGAACTCTCCATAAGTCCAGGCAGCCTAAAGGCAACACCACCTTACTGTCAGTGAATTGCAGAAAGTGACTTTTAATGACAATAAACATGGGTCACAAAATAGGAAAATAATGGAATCTAACACATATCAAAGTATTTTACATGGCAACATAATTTCAGTTCTGGTAATACTTGAAATATTCCCTTCAAGTGAGTGCCAACAGTGAATTCTTTTCTAATACTTACAAGGGTTTGTTGCTTTTCCCAACTGGCTGAGAATCAGGAACGATATCAAACACTTCACCTATGAGACATTAACTTGGTGTCAATTATTATGGCCAAAGGAATGGACAAAATTAAAATGATATTAAAAGTAAGGATTAGCAATGCTTGTAAAATTACTTGCCTAAAGTTTGCTCTTCTGCAGCCTCTTGTATAAATTTTAAAACTTCTTCAGCACATTTTTGCTACAGTGGAATAACACCCAAAAGGAAATATTAGCATAGGACCATAAGCAGTATAACCTCATAAACTTGTACTTTACCTAAGAAAATATGAAATTCCTTTTTGTTTTAGTTCATGGAAGTGCTGCTCCAGTACCTTTTCATGTGCTTTTGCCTCATTTCTGGTGTTTAACCTCCTGATCTGTTCTGTTTCAAAGAATTCATCATCCAGTGTCAATCTTTGCCATCTCTAAAAAGCACAGTAACACTGACAATTACAGTCCATAAAAGATAAAGAAGCAAAATTCTCCTAGAAACAGACACTTGAAATATTCTAAACAAAACATTCTATAACTTAAAGCCTTCCTCTAAAGCATGGCTGTATCCAAAAATGCTTCAGAATCCCATAGTCTGGGGCTTGACCCGAATCTGACCAAGACAGACATTTAGAACCAGAAATAAAATCAAAGTGTTACTTTGTAGTCATTGTTCAACTGGAACAGAACCAAAAATAAAAACATACTTACACTGCAGTTCAGTGACACCTCTACAGTTTTTTGTGATAGCAGTGAATATCTGACCAAAAATGCACTAAAACCAATGCTATAAATGCCATAACCTGAGGCCATTCACATTTCCCAGCTGCAGCTGAATGTATTCTATGTTTTATGAGTACTTCAATCCTGCAGAATCCATGCCAGATTCTGTGCATGCACCTTTCTCCTATTACACACAAAGGAAGAACTGAGGGTCTAGTAAAAGCAGGTTAATTCTGGAGTTCAAACTGATGAGTGAATGCAAATTTTAGCTAATTAAGAGTTCATTCTGACTTTGGACATATCAAACCTGAAATCCAGAGGACAAGAAAACATTATGCAGTAAAGTAAAACACAATATTTTCTACAAGACAGTTGCCGAGTCTAGCTCTTTAAAATATGAATTAGGAACAAATTAGAATAGAAATTAATGTTTTTGTAAGTAAAAGACTTAGCTACAGATGACATGCATACTCCAGTAGAGTCCTGATAGGAAATCTTTGTTCTGGTCTCATTTGTTGCACTGCTGTCAGACCTCTTAGTGGAGCTCGTCATTTCCAGAGGCAATTTAAATCTCCCTTTAAAAGGAGTGGCTGGAACAAAGCAGAGACATGTAGGAATTCCACCACTGCTTTCATTACAATGACTGGGTTGTCTGGGACATCAGTAGGAAGAGTTTTTGCCCATGATCACACCAAAAGTTGGTTAGTATTGATAACAATCCATTACAGCCCCTTCTCTTGATTTCAACTCTGTTATGTGGAGATTAAGAGCCCACAGACTGTGGGTGTCCAGAGGCAAAGCAAAGCTTTTACAGGCTGGCTCCAGTAGAAAATAGTTGGTCACTCTTTAAAGATTTCCCAGTCAGATATTTTTGCTGAACTGAGAGCTGCAGGACAAATGGCAGGTGCCCCCCAGTTACAGGGAACCCCTGGGCAGCCACTGTCCCACAGCACGTCTCTGGACCGGGACAAGTGCCCTCGTTCAAAAATTTCGAGTTTAAAAATTGCAAGTTTAAAGCATCTGCTCAGGAGATTTTACAAAGTCTCCTTTTCATTTCCAGCTCTGCCAGGGAGCACAGTCCATGCTTGTGTTTCAAAGACAACTTATAAAATATTTTTACCCCGGAGGCTCTTGCAAACTCACATGTGCTAACAAAGGTCAGTGGACTCCTTGTGGAAGTTCTTGTAGTTCCAGGAACAATCACAGAGGCTTCAGACATTTTCCTCGTCCGAGAGGGAGTGATCTGGAGGAACAGAAAGAACTTGACCATGATACACTGATTTAAGCAGCACAAGACTTTAGAAAATCTTTTTCCAAGAGCCTCTTGACACTTTCCATTCCTGGAATGGCAGTTGCTGTTGCTGCAGGTATCAATGTCATGGCATTTTCAGGCAGTTCCCTTTTTGAAGAAAGTTCCCTGAAACACCTGAATGATATAATGCTTAAACTGAACATTTTCAAACTGAGGTCACTGATTGTTGTTTTCTAAATTAATTCAATGAATTAATTTGTTCACAAAGAGGTTCCCTGGAGATCTTTTCCCCTTGCCCAGTATTCTCCAGAGGCCATCCTTGACTTCTGCAAACCAGGAGATCCGAGCACGTCTTGAAAACATTTCTCTTTAGAGCATAATGGTCTAAAGAACATTAACAATTCCTTTTTACTTTGGTCACATTATTAAGAGATCCAAAGTACCAATGAGAATGTTTTTTGCAAAAGGATTTTTACAGCTATGTCAAGTCCCAATCAAACCCTAAATTAACTATATTTCAAATGTCAAATAAGCAGAGGTTTATGTTATTAAATGTTATAAATATTTAAATTGACTTGTATTTCTTCTCTACTCTTTTTGTTTTCACAATCCTACTCACCTTGGAGGAATCCCCTCTGCATTTTTCTTGACTGTTATTTTTATTCTGAGTCCTCAAACTTTCAGGAAGATGCTGAGTTTTCTTCTTACTGAGTTTCTCCTCCTGTTCAGATTTTTCTTTCAAACCTGGTGACAACTGGCTTTCTGGTACCATAACCTATATAATATTTTCATTTTATTTAATTGCATACAATATTTGGATTTTATGTTTTATATTTACACAAACACACAGGGTAACTTCTTTACCCTAAATAACACACTCCTCACTGTAGATTTTGATAAACTTCAGAGGTTACAGACTTTTAGTTTGAAAAGCCTCCACCCTAATTGCTATTTTCTCTAACAAGGATGGGTTATCGAGTCACAATTCACATAAAAGAATATATTTGTCTGGTTTATTCTTTGATTGGGATAATAATATCTCCCCAAAAATACAATATATACACAGTAGCCATCACTTGCTGGCTTTAGACTTATCTATACTTCGAGATATATTCAAAGTCCTTGTTTCTACCATGACAGATTATAAATTAGCAAATAATCAGACTAAATACACAAACCCACGAAATAAAATACCTGTGATCCACTTTCATCAAAGAGGACATGGACAGCTGTTTTGGCAACTGAGGCAGTTTGCTTCTTACTCCCATCCTACAAAGGGAGGAACCACCCACGTCAAAACAGACACTTCGCTCTTGGGTTAAACAAGGAACAGAAAATATTTAAGTGAAAGATCATAAGTGTCTGAAAGCAGATTATAGAGGCAAAGAGATGCTATAAAGCAGTTCCATTCCTCAGGAATTCCTCAGTCAGACTTCAGGACAAAGTGGTTCTTAGAAGGAGGAAAGTGTGACTTTAAGTGCATTAAGCACATTTATTTTGAATTAATTAAAAACTATTCAAAAAGGTGTTTCAATCTTACCTTACATTTACTAAATCCATAAATCTTTCTGGTTATGTCTTTGATTTCCAAGATGGAATTAAAATACAAAGAAAATTTCTCTCCTTCCAGATTACCCACATTCATTGGGCTTTTGAGATCTATCGTTAATAATTTCTTTGAGTCTTTTTCTGGACAAAAACAAAATTTGAAAAGTTCCTTTATTACAATTTAACAACATCTCATATAACGTTTGTAAACACATGACACTTATTCTTCAGTACAGCTACTAAGATGTATATTTTAATTCACTCCACAATAAATTTTATTAGTGAAACAATTCAAGATTCCATCTTTTAGGAATAATTATTCTTTATATTATTCCATAGAATTTTCTTTGAGGGTTATTTACTATAACTGCAGACCAACTATGGGTATTTACTATTCTAATTAGTTTAAAGGAATATTAGTTCCTGTCATTGTCTTTTGCCTTATTTTGTATTGAAATAACTAGAAGACATTATTTTTAAATTATTTTCATAAAATCACACCTGCATATCCAAAATGCAAATGTGACTGCAATGCAATTTTATCTTAGATAAAACCAGTTTCTACATTATTTTAAATGAGAGTTTTGCTTTGCTGAGAACTGAGCCAGTAATTCAGGATTAATTGCTTTGAAAATCCAAGTTAGCATGTCCCAAAAGGTCCCATTTTTGAGTGCAAATACCTTCAAGGCTGTACATGTTCACCTCTTCTTCTGGTATGATCACTGTTTCCCACTGCTGACCCTTACATGAAAAACACATTTTTAAAGATAGAAAATTCTGATATTACAACTAAATGAAATGCAGTGATCAGAAAGTCATTCAGTGAGGACAAATTTTCAGCTTTTTAAATCTCTGTTAGGAAGAGTGACATGGAACAAATGCTTCACCACTGCATATGTTAAACTATTTCCAAACAGCATTAGAAAATCATTACTTTGAAATTCTTTGATCTAAATATGTACAGCAAATCTGGATTTTTTTCCCCCTCCACACTGGAATAAGTTCAACATGTTGATGTGGGGAAACAAATCTGATACACTTGAAAGAATCTGGATCTACTGCCTCAGTCTGAGAGACAAAAATCACTTACTGCATCATCTGCTGCCACATAGAAAGAGATACTTTTGCTACCAACGTTGAAATCAACCCAGAATTCCTCCAGATTTTCATCCAGTGGGAACTGGAGCTAAAAGAAAAAGAAAAAATAATAAGAGCAGAGAGCACTGGTTTACACCAGCTTACAAGCTTTGTGTTGGTCTCACAAGCTTTCAGTACGTGCCTGTCTGAATCCTTCCAAAAAAAACCAATTTTCTTACCTTATCCCTATTTTTTATTAACTAGAAGGCAGAGAAACTTACCTCATATTTATCAAGAGCTGCTGATAAACACGGATATGTAAAAACCCTGTAAGAAAAGGATATTTTTTTCAAGTATTCTACAATGCTGTAAACAAACTTTGCATATGTGAAAGTAGCAACTGGGTTGTGTTTTCACAAACTTGTGTGCTTTAGAGACTAAGAGATCCCAGCAATCAAAAATCACTTTTTCCCCAAGAAAGAAACTTTATTAGCTCTAAAAAAAAAATCAGTTTTACCTTCTTTTGTCTCCAAGCATGCCATTCACCTGGTTAAGAAACTTCCTGCAGTCCTATAAAACACGGAAATTTCTTAAAGAATTGTAAAATGGAAGTTTACCCCCCCGGGAATATTTTTCATATGACTTACTGTTTCAAACTCAGAATCTTTAATTCCTTTAAATGCATTGGACACAAACTCCATGGAAAACCACTGGGAGGCCAGTTCTGCTCTTTGCTTCTCTGAGATCATTCTGCACAAAGCTTCTGTGATGGCCACTTGCATGTCATAGTCTGCAGGAAAAGGAGATTTAAAGACACTACTGAGGTGAAAAAATATTATGAGGAAAGTGGTATAAGCAGCGCTGACCATTTCATATTCTAAATCCTATTATATCCAAATATGTAACCCCCAAAGGATAAGTGGATTAAAAAAGTACAGGAGTAATGATGACCAAACTTATTTTTCCAAAGGAAATTCCAACCCAACCTTGCAGGACTGTCAGAGCCCCCCCACGGGGTGTACACGCCAAGGAAAGCCGTTTTCAGCTTTCCCCTGTCTGACCTGGGAAATTGTTGGCTACCAAAAGGATCCTTAGAGAAGTTCCAGTACTCAAAGCTTGACTTCCTCATCATCTTTTGCTATTTTAAAACTTAGATTCTAGAGAAGAACTGAACCCTTCAGTGAGTTACCCATGCACTGAACACACTGAGACACTCCAGTCTGCAGATTGTTTTCAGGCAGTATTTGTACTTTTCAGATGGCTCAATCACCACATTCTGCAGCTTCTGAATGTCTTCTCTGGTTTTTTAACGGCTCTGCATCTGATTTTTAGGAACCCTAATACTAAATTAAGTCCCATGCTCACCTCCAGCATCCAAAATTCTCCTCCCCATTTCGCTCCTGCCAAACAAAGTAACGTTTCATCAGAAGATGAGAGCAACACAGAGCACAGAAAGCTTTAATTATAAATTTTCAATGTATGAGAGAAAACTCTGATTCCACCAGCCTGTAAGACTTAAAAAGGGGTAAGTCTGAGGATGTGGAAGGACTACTGGGGAAAATCACCTTATATATACAATTTTTATTCTGTTTGTTTTTTCAAGTGCTGCAAACCAATTTCCCAGTGTGAACCAGCCTGTCTTTCCACTCACTGATTCCCTGTGCTTTACACACATTCTTATAAGAAAGAGTTTAATTGTTTTATGAACACTGGGATGAGAAAAAGCCTGACCCAGACTGGAAAAGAAGAAAATTCATGGAGAATAACCCATGACAATACCTGCCCACAGCCACTATCTTGGACAACTCCATAGCAAATGCAACTCAAATTAAATAGGGACCAAACTGCACAAACTATAAACAGGCTCAGTAAAAACTGCCCTCCCAGCTCTGCAAATGATGTAATGATATAAAAATGATACTGAAGATTATTTACATGACCAGTAACATTTCCTTTGTAGAAAATAACTTTTTCTTGGCCTCTCGGGGTATGTTGTCAAGCATTAAATTCAGTTTTCTTACTACCTAAGAAGAGTGGAAAAAAGGGAGTAAGAGGAAATATAAAGGAAGTTTGATATTCTTATTTTGGGCCATTGTAATATATTTGAGAACACTGAAGAAAGCAAAATGCAAAATGCTTAAATAACAATGAGTTCTATCTGACATGAAAGGGTATTTATCTTAATATAACTACCTCAATTTCAGTAAATCACATTAGTTTTAACGTGAACATTAGTTCTTAAAGGGTTATGTTTCTTATTTGCAGGTTTAAATATAGAAAAAAAATCTTTCTAAGCTGGAGTTCTGTCTGCAGTTGATTGCTGAGCTAAAATGTCCCTTAAATTAGCATTAAAAAGCCTTTCCTTTGGGGATGCAGCCTTTTTGTGACTTTCCCTTTATCTTTAGAGGGAAAAAAACCCCTGACTCTGTTTTTGTAGCATCTCTACAGTTAAATAACTGTCTTCACAAAGTCTGTTAACACAGTGACCAGAAAACTGTTGCTTAGAAAGAAGAATGTTTACCTCCTGCTGAACATAAATACTAATTCTTACATCAGTGATGAGGGAACATGTTCTCAGAACAAAGTTTTCCAGTATTTGCATTTTACCTAACAAACAGGAAAAGAATAAATTAGAGAGTTGAAAAGAATAAATTAAACCTTCAGATGTAGTGCACATGTTTTTTAAGCTCACCTTCAGGTCTGCTCTCACACACAGCCTGCAGTGAGAAACAAAACAAAGACATCATTTTGATACAGCAAATATTGCAGCAGAAAAATCAGGCAAAATGTACCTGAAGGAAGTAATCAAAAAGAATTCAGGACTTTGAAATTATTTCGTCCTTAACAAAGAATATAAGAAATGATTTCTACTACCACGTGTGGTTTCCTGAAATTTTATTTCAGTTAAATTTACTGAAATTATTTCACCAATGACAAAAATTTTTATGAAAAGAAGCAACTCACAGATCTTATAAACTTGGGGCCCTGGATTAGCAAACTGATAACTTATGTAATCAAAATTTGATCAAGAGGAAATTTTTTTTTGTTCATTGAACACTTAATGTTGTGGATTTTTTAAAGGTCATTTCATGATGCCAACCATGAACAGAAAACAAGTATAAATACAGCAAGCTGTTTATCCCCAGAGACTTATAATCTATTTCAAAAATCACTATAACACGAACTTTAGAGAGATATTCAATAGAAACACACTTGAAAGTTCTTTTGCTGCTAAACTAGTAACAACTATCATGACAAATTTTAGTATCAATATATTTTTACCAGTAGCACATTGAAGAAATCTTCAGCCAGACTTGTAAGCATTTCATTCCTTTCATTTCCTCTGAGGACCAAAATTCCTTTTAACTTTTCAAACCAGTTGACCATGTAAAGGAAAAATAAAAGTGAAACTATTTTAATAACCTGGAAAAGGACACTAGTTTGTATTATACTTCAGGAAAACTACACAAAGATTAAAACAACAACAGCATTACCAGTCTGCTGAGCACATGTCAGCCTCAGACTGAAATTTTTCACTCAGACTAAAGCAAAATGTGGAGATTTCAAGGACTTTGCAACACAAAAACTGGAGATCTACTTTGACATCTGCCATCACAGACAGAAGAGATGAAAATGCAAATGGCTCAGTGTTGTTTGTAGGTGTGAATATAAGCACAAAGTTATCACCACACTGGTTTATTATTATGAAAGCAGCTGAGAAGGCAGTCGAGTAGCACTGACATTGCCATTAATTCTCTTCAGGGAAATGTCTCAGGAAAGCAGCAGGAAGTGGGTGGTGTCTATTGTTCTGTATAGTTACTGAGTTGCAAATGATTAATGCATCCAATAACACAAAATAATCACAAGAGCACTAAAATCTGCTGAAAGAGCAGGTACAAAATCGCTGCTGTGAGAATTCACAAAAAAACAATCTTCAAATGGCACCAGGAAATTCTAATTTCCAACTTCAAAGCAGTCCAGCAAACTCATATAAAAATATGTAATGTTGTTGTAATTGCTGTAAGCATATCTAAATTAATTCTATATTGCATAATTTGCAAACCCCTCACTGTGATAGAGCAGCATCTTTATAAGGGGGTCACTTGACAAAGAACATTCAAATGTTTGTTGCAAAGTTATGGGAAATTCTTAATTCTGAAACAACCAAGGACCAAATCAAACACTGAGCAGGTCAGCACAGGAGCATCACTTATGCACTTGGTGAATTTTTATGTATTTCTTGAGAAGTTCATATATGTTTTATGGTTTTACTTATCCTTCCAACAAGCCCGTATTTCATCAGTGCTGGGAGCCCATCCTCTCCTGCTATGCTGATTTTTTCCCCACATTTCTGGACGACATTTAGTAAAGTAGAAACACTTTTCACTTCTTGTTTGTCAAGTTCCTGAAATCGAAATTACAACAGAAGCTTTAATGGACAGTTCCAGAAGAACTAGATAATTAAGCAGATGCCTTTTTTGTTCTCGAAAGCCACTTTAATTGCAGCTTGAAGGAGAGATTTCAGTCTTAAACTTTATTTCAGGCTTTCAAATCAACTGCTGGTATAAACCAAGGCAAATGAAATATTTCAGACTGTTGCAATGCCAGTGCAGATGATTGGGATGCAATGGTTACGTTACCCGACACAGAAGCTTGTCTAATTTGTTCACAAACTGTTTGCTGCTTTTGTAAGAGACATTTTCAGAGTCTTCTGTGGCCAGAAATTTCTCTAATAATTGGCAATCTTTTTTTCTTGTAGCTTCATCAATTAACTTTTCCAACTGTCAACAATAAAACAAAGCAGCTGTATTACTGTGTGCTTAGCAACTATACAGATTTAACAGGATTTCATGCAGGTTTTCTGCATTCACCTGCTCCATTCGAAGCAAATATCCTGAATCACAAAATAATTAAACGTAAAACCTAAAGAACAGAACATCATATCTAATACATCAATCATGCAAATACTTGTACACTGGGATTTTAATTATTTCCCAGTTTTCCTCAACTGGCTTTTCTTTCCTGCTATTACAACTAAATTCCTACATAAGTGTTCATTGTCTTAATTGCCCTTCCCTAGTACACTTAACATTTTACTTTACCAAGTAACTTCAACTATTTTGCCCCTCTATTCTTTCTAAATCAGTTATACCCAGGTTTCAGCATTTTGATCTTAAGTATCACCTCATTGATTCATCTATGTCAAATGCACAATTTATTTTTATCAATAAGTCTCTAGTTCCTCTTGCTTTCCACCCACCTATTTCACACTAATCTATGGCAAAGGAAAGTCTCTTCCTACCCCACTGCACCGCCATGCTGCAGATTTGACTTGCAATTGAGTACCTGAAGGAGTGCTTTAAGCCAGTAATTAAAACAATCAATGCTCATGTTCTGGTCCATCAGCACATACCTGCATCTCACTCCTGGCTGTCATTTTTGCAATTCACCAACTCAGCTGTGTAACAACGGGAACAATCATCACTTAGGCTTCAAACAGGTTTCACAAACACATCAGTAATGCATTACAAAACTCATTACAAATTCCAAAGTTTGTCACTAGGGTAAATGCTATATAAATGCTATTTAAGAATTTAAACTAACTGGGGATATAAGAAACAGCAGAACTCCATAAGGGCCTCGCTATAAAATGCCAGATTAAATAATTTAACAAAAACATGGTAAATGACACAGCAAAAAAGCCTTCTGAATTATACACACAGTGATGGGCTCCAAGGTGACCGTCACCAGCAAAAGGTCTCAGTAAGTTTTATGAAAACAAGTGTCTAAGTATTCAACAGCAGGCAAAGTGTTTTCTGTAACATCTAAAAAAACCAACAAACTTGTTCATGCTTTGTACGAATTAACCTACACCAACCAATCCGCGGACAGTCAACAATGGGCAGTTTTAGTCTCCCCATCCCAGAAATTGCACAGACAAAGCAAAGGGAAACAGTTACTAAAGACAGGGAATGACTTCTGTAGAGCAGCAGCTGCGAGCACAGGCTAACCTTTTATGTACTGCTAAGCAACACAGAAACAACACATACAGGGAGATTTTAAATTCCTTTTTCCAACAAAAGATAAAACACGAGCCTCCGCTGAGGCCTGTGCTGGCACCTCACAGCTCTCGAGTCTTCGGGCGGGTCAGACAGGGCAAAGGATGAAACAGAACCCTCTTCTCCACAGAGAAGACCTCGACCCCCAAAACACGCGTATCCGCTGGACTATCCCTCAGGAGTCTGGAATGTCCCTCAGGAGTTCCGGCACTGCGAGCGCACAGCCCGAGCACCCTCACTCTGAGACCCCTCCCCTCACCCCCGGCCCCCCCTCACAGCCCGCGCGCCACGAGCGCCCCTCCCGCTGGCCAATCGTTGCCGGCGCCGCCGGCCGCCAGCCAATCAGTGCCCGGCAGCGCGGCGCGCGGGCCAATGGCGCGGAGCGGGGGGCGGGCTCTGCGCGTCCTCAGCGCGGGTGACGGGAGCGCCCTCAGAGCCGCGACCGCTCCCTCTGCGTTACAAATTGGCTTTTAGAGCACTGATTTCAGCGCCTAGACGGGAGTTAGTGGGCGTCAGTTTGCTAAACCAGTATAAGTCATTCATGTGCTTAATTCAAAACGTTTTCACTGCCATAAAGTGCCCGAGTAGGTATAAACACACCCTCAGGTGCGCGTTTACCAGCTTGTGGGTAAAGGGCGTCGACTGACGCTTGTGGTCTTTATTATCCAGATGGAACTGGATAATATGCTTTAATGGAATCCAGCAGTGCACTGCATAATGTGCTTTAATGGAATCCAGCAGTGCACTGCATAATGTGCTTTAATGGAATCCAACAGTGCCAAGGTGGGGCTTTACCTGTACTGGTGTGATACTGGTGTATCTATATATCGCCCAAACACGGCTGATAATATTTATCACGAATCTCACATACTCCAGTGGAATAGCAAGAATCGTCTCCACTCATACCTAGAATAAGCAGCAGTAGTGGAGCATCCAGGAGAAAAAACACCTTTCACAGCAGGAAAACCTGCAGCAACTGTAAATAAAACAGCACCGCTGACTTCCTAAAATAAGGAAAATAAAATCTCAATACTATAAAAGGCAAAAAAACCCTGTACACGAGGTATTTAAAATACCACCAGATGTCACTGTAATTCAAGAAAATGACAAGTGGTGTGAGAATTGGAGTATCTGCGCTGAGGAGTTGGGAGTGAGCAGCGCTGGGCATTTTGCAGGAGGAATGTCCTGCTAAAGCAATTCACTGCAGCGTTAACTGCCCTCATATTTACTGTTGGCAGTGGGTGATCCGAAGCAGATCGGTAATACAGCTTTACTGAGAAACCCACTGGGGACAAAATTTTACATGAGGAACTTGGAGCATCACTAGTTTTCTGTAAAAGCTGAATCCTGAATTTTGCTTCCATCATATGAAGCAAAAGTAATAAAAGCCAATTTGCATTCGATGCTTTCCCTTTACCAGTCCCATGAGCAAACACACAGGATGAGACTGTCCAGCCTTACTTGTTCTATAGCAAAAGAGAAGTGAGGCAGAGTTCAGAAGTGGATCCTACACTTTCCCTCCTGCAATAGGTACACTGAGACTACTTCAGTTCATTTCTTGTTCTGTAATATCAGTCTATTTTGTTTGCTTTAGCAGAAGGGAAATCAGCAGAGAGCAGAAGTTTCAGTAAGTTATCCATCAAACAGACCAGAACAGTGAAATTATTTGGGCCACAGACATGGAAACTGCACTTAAAAACTCCTGAGAAAATGGAAGCAAAACTGTTTAGGGGAGGGTAGCACTGTGTACAGGGACCTTTCTTTACTACAGCACCAGAAATGTTTATCCTTATTAGAGTTAGCGGAAAACATTGTTCTGGCCAAGGTATTCAATCTTTAGCACAGCTGCCAGTTTGCGTAGAGCTCAAGGGTCAGGAGTGTTGATGCCAACAGTTTTAATATCAAGTGTCAGCTGAGATTCTTGCACATCTGAGATCACAAGGAGAAGGCCAAGTCAGGAGAGAAGTCAGTACTAACATTACACTCATGTAATCACTTAGACTTGCTGTTCTGAGTCTTTATCAGCTGCAAGGTACATAGAGCATTGTAGTGAGCACTGATAATACACTACATTAAGTGCTGTAGTTACAATTGACTCTGTGTGCATATAGCTATCTTTACAGGTTAGAATTTAATTTTTTTCTTTGTAAAACAAATATAAGAAACTATGAATTTGAAACGAAATGTAAAAATAACACCTATATTAAAAATAGCACTAACAACCTGTAGGATAAACCTGATGGTCAGATGTTTTCAGAAAAAAAGCAGTCCTGCTCTTAAATAATCTTGCACAAATCCCCACCCTCGAAGCTAACACAAATTCACATTGTTTTCAAGTGTTTTATTAAAATCAAACAATAAAATCTTTATCCTTTGGTGGTCTCCTGGCTAGTCTGCACTCTGGCCATCATATTTATTTCCAGGTGATGCTTAATACTCTATTTTAGTGGGTAAGATTATTAAAAATAAGGTGGTATTGCTAGCTCTGATTCAGATCAGTAGTACAGGATAATGGAAAACAAGAGTCATAAAGACAAGATATTATAATATCATGTCTCCTGAAATCACGCTCCTTTATGCATCTACACACATATATTTATAACAATCTGTATACTTTGTAATAAAAAGAGATATTAACATTCTTAAACAACTTAGTATAGACATTCCTATGTATTTTAACAGTGATTTGCAATAATAATCTTTCCCCCAAGCAACTCTGAAGTGTTGAAGTTATTAACACCAATTAAAAAGTAATGGGCAATATCTGTCCTTATTAATTATGTCTTCTAGTTAAATGTCTCCATTTTGCTTTAGGAGAAACCTGGCAACAGATTATTCAAACCTGGAACTGGATCAAGTAAATGCTTGACCCCCATGAAGATGCATTTCCTATCAAGGATAAATCAGTTATTGCAGAACTGGACATGCTCTTAATATACCACATGTAGATATATTTTCAAGAAACTGTGAGTGAGAAGGACCTGATTTGAGAGGACAGACTGCAGCACTGAGAACTGAAAGAACAGAATAATAACAACTGTGAGGCTCAGAAATGCACATGCTGAGTCTAGCACAGCTTTGGAAAGTGCAATTAGAGGAAAATCCCTTTCTCTTCCATGAAGGTCTATTAGAATCAACAGTCAGCGTGCCTTTTTCCAACATTAGATCTTTATTCTGCAGGTGCTGCATACATAGAACTCTGAGGTGAAAGGACAACAAATTCCATGTTCAAAGTGGCAGCCTGACCATCTTTGCAGCTGCACAGACTATCACTGTGTGTATCAGGTGCTGTTCATTGTTTGGCAACTCAAACCCACCTGACCTCCCTGACTATGATGCTCTGTAAGTGACAACTCATGAGTTTTCTTAAAAGGAGTACCACTGACAGAAACAACATAAAATTGTGAAAAGCTTTTATTTCAATCTCTTGTATTACAATAGCCATAGTTTTATTATTGCTTTTTAAAATGAACTAAAAACTTTGCAATTTTACAACTGCTAGACTCTTTGTCCAGCATATGTGCTTTATTGATATCCTGTGTAATGTACTTTATTCTGGACAAGACATTTAATCACAGAAGACAACCCCCTTTTCATTTACAAGGATTTCATATGTTTCTTTAAAAAACGTGCTCGGAAGAACCTTGAAACTGTGGGCTACCAGACATTCATTTATTGTATGACAATAATAAATACGTTTTTAAAAAGTGCATTATATGGCAATAACCCTTGTGAAGAATTCACTTGTACAAAATCTTCATGATAAGGGAAGTGCTTGGTTTGAACACAGTGCAAGCAGTCAAGTTGTCCTGAGAAGATACAGAGGTGGTCATAAGTTTACCTTCATGAAGTGCATATTACCAGTACTTAATGGCTTAATCCCATTTTTGTTAACCAGAAGCCTTTTGATGCTCACTGCTGAATGTGACAAGAAAACCTAAGTGCCTGTTTCCTCTTTGATGTGACAGGTGCCAGCACTGGTGTGAACGTTTAACAGCTTAACCCGGAGATCACTCTCAGCTCAGCTGCTCCACTGACAGCCAGCAGTGCCAGAGAGATGGACTGCCAGGAACTGCTACTGCCAGTGCTTCTCCAGCAGTGCAAGGCAAGCAAGGAGAGCAAAGGGAATCTTGGAATAATGCTTTAGTATTTAGTATTCAAGATTTTGCACATGCCAATACCCGGAGAGGTGGCGGAAGGAAGACAATACAAGCCCAACTCAGACTGCTGAGACATTCATTTCCTACCCCTCTGCACTGTGGTACATCTGGCATTACCCTTTATACTGAGAGCCTCAACTTTCTATAATCTGTCCTTGTCTGAGATAACATTTAGATTTGACAGTTGCTGGCACATGACAGTCTCTCCCAGAAGATGGCAACAGCATCTTTCTGCCAGGAAGCCAAGGATTGCTCTGAGCTCCTGTCAAATACCAGAGGGACTTTCAGGGTCTGCTGGGTTTGCTGAGGGAAGAAATACAGTAATCTGAGAGGGAAAAGGACAGGGGAACAATACTTTAAAATAGTGCCTTTTATTCAGCACAGCTGCTCCTGTGTGTGTGCATGTCCACTTCCTTCTTACTTTACTGACAAGTACATAACTTTGCCTCCAGGGACTTAACAATAGTGGATAAACTTTAATGGAATTCCCTAAGTCAGCAAGTTTCATCTAAGTAAGTGTACACAAGTTCAATTCCTGCCACTAAAGATTCTTCTGCAGTCAGGGAAGGTGTGTTCCAGCTCACCTCACTCGACACCTACTCACTCTGGCATGATTTGGCACAACCTGCACTAATGCTGAGCTGCAGAATGGCAGCACTAGTCCCACAGGGTTCTCTCCACACTCAGCAGAGGTGATACAGTTTGTCACACCACAGGCAATCAACTGCAGGGAGAACATCTCCATTTCTAGGGAGAATATAGATTGACTAGTGCAGATATTGTATGTCCTATACTGTCTTGTCACTTAGTCACAGGAGGGCCAGCATAGGAGGCAAAATTCCTTACAATTAGACAATGCCCCTTCTTACAGAGTTCTCATCTTTTGTGCCATATGAGGAAGACAAGACTTACAGTTCCAGGCAAGAAGTTGCTGCCAGATTGGTAATGGTCACTGCTCTAACCCAGGGACACTGGGTGCAGGCAGCACTTTCCCCTCTGACAATCCCACCTCAGCCTCACCTCCTCCTTCAAAACAATTTCCACCTAAATGTTCAGCCTCACAGTGCTCCAGCAAAGCAGCCAACACAGTCAATACTCAATAGTTCCAAATAGGACTGAATTTTCTGAATACTCTGCAGGAGGTGCTCAGCAGCTCATGAATCTTCATTCATGACTTTGGCTCCTCTGAAAGCCAAAGCCTAATTGGAATGAGGCAGCTTCCTCACTTGAAATCCCAGCTTTGCTAAATGGGTACCACAAAAAGGAGCAACATTAAGTTGCCAGACAAATTCATTTTCTTGGGGTTTCTGCACTTCCAGAATTACTCAGGAGACGTTTTGGGCTAATATAGAATTGGTCATGGGTTCCTTAAAATTGTGATTTTAAAACCTAATTGTGATTTCAATAAATAAGCACCAATCCAAAATAAGATGCCCAAACAAGTGGCCTGATTGTCACAGTACACTCCTAAAAAGCAGCTTTTCTAATACCTCCAGCCAGCCAGCTCTGAAAATTCATGCTACCATATAAACTTTCCATGCAGTTATGAAAACAATGTCCATATATATGAAAACAATTACGGACAATCTTTTGCTCAATAGATCCAAGCCTGTTGCCAATCCTAAACCACACTGAAAACACAGAATGAAAGTAGTAGTGCAAGACTCATGGGAAGACGGTGTGTAACAGTGTTCCTGTGCTCTCCCTGCAGCAGAAGGGATTCTGTTTATGGTTTTGTGTATTAGTTTACTAGTAAAATCATAATTTTGCTTTGAAGTTCCTGCTTGTGCTGCAAAGGCTGCAGTCTTGGAGTTTTATAATGAGAAGTAGTTAAATAAAGAATTCAAAGGTCCTGCTGCAGTAGTACTGGGACACTTGGGAACAGGGAGCCAGGATTCAGGATCCAAGGCTCTGTAACCTGCTCCCTGTGCTATTTTTTTCCTTATACATATCTATATATCTATCTCATATCCATTTCTTGATTTATAATTCTACCAGAAACACTGGTAAAATCATGAGCATTCATATAATGTTTTGAGATCTTCAACTGCAACACAAGTCCAAAATTGCTCTAATTTCCCTAAGTAAATACAGGTGCACCAGGAAAGGACAAGAGAAAAACCTATTTGGGCACCACCTGAAAAAGATGAGAATTTCCCCAGGAAGGTCTGCCTTACACACATTTTAATAACAATCACTCCTGCTGCAAACACTGGAGATAAGAAAAGGCACCTTTTTGGGTATTTAAGGGAAAGAGAGGGGCTGATGGCATATTTCCATGTATGTTCTGCTCGTAGTAACATTTAATTCCCAACCCAAATATTAATGGGAATATTTAACGTGGTTACAGCCTTAATATGATATATATAAATACACGTACTCCCTACGGTGTCTGCCATCCAAATTATGCATAAATGGAATAGTGCCCAGACTTGGTGAGATAATACAAACAAAATTAGAAACAAAACTAGTAAAGCGGTTTAGTAAACAAATAGTACAAAATGAGATCAGTAAAAACATTCTGTGCAACCCAGAGTATTACTAGGAAACAGAAATGTGCTGCTTTACCCTCTGGTAGTCTGACAGCATTCCTTGAAACCATTCTGCTCACACATTATAAGAAATGACATGGGCTTTCCACAAGTGTATCTCAATAAAGATTTTGGCCCTTTTAGCTTTCCGAGAAGTTTGGAACAGTTTGTCAGGGTCACTGGCTGCTCCCCAGCCCTGGGACACTTTGCCAGGTTTGGCAGGTTTTACCAAGAAGACTGTTGCCATAGGAGCAGAGAGCCATGCCAAGGAACAGAGTGCCACCAAGACTACTGACAAGCTGCTCTGCACCCACTTCCTTTGTTCAGATGAAGTGGATCCAGCTCTCCTGACACTCCCTCGGCATCTTAAGGGGGTGGGTCCGACAGGTGAGGGTGTAGTTTTGGCCTCTGTTGTTATCCCAGTACTCCTGGCCATTGACTTGGTACCTTGCTGCAAACTGGACGAGAGAGCACAGCTGGAGGAGGAAAGGAGGCACAGGAAGAAAGAAAGTGAAAACATCGGCCTGATCCTGCCCGTTTTTCTCGGGGATGCTGTGGTGCCAGCGAGCACACACTTCGTGGAGGCTCTGCCACTGGTCGAAGGTGTAGCGCACAGACACCCGCTTCTCAAACGCCACGTTGCGAACCTGGATGGTGCCACTGAGCCCCAAATCGGAGCTGGTCACCCGCTCGAGACACACCTGCTGCTCCTGAAGTCGGGAGGAGAAATCCATACAGTCTGCAGGCTGCTGGAAGTCTGGGACCAAGCATTGCATAGTAAACTCCAAGTCTGAGTTGCTGTACCAGAGGTCTGAGTTTATGGAGAGCCTGGAAAGGACATGCAAGGGGATGGATGGATCCTCGCCAGTCTGGAAGACTTTCACCTCGGTGAGCTCCAAACCCAAAGCATCAGCAAACCTCACCCGGTTCATACGACTCTGGCACTCAGGAAGCTGACAGTGCACTGCTCTTCTCCTTTCGGGTGATGTGGGCAAAGACCTGGCTCGGCGGCGTATGATGGGCCGCAGTGCTGGGTCACAGCTGGAGGATGTGCTGCTCTGAGGGTGGTTTGGCTGGGGGCTCCTCTTGGCTGGAGTGCTGCCCTGAGAAGTCAGGCTGCTACTTGTATGGACTGCTGGGGGCTGCTGTTGTCCTCGTCGTGCCGCTCCTTCAGCCCTTAACATGTTCTCATAGAGATCAGAGAGATAGCTGGGATTTCTCCGAGGAACACGCACTTCCATTCTTAACTGATGGCAAAGAACCAGGCAATAATGAACACTGCCCTTCTGAAGCACTTAATTTGGAAATGGCAGCCACGGACAATAAGGTCTGAGGTTATTGCACTGGGTGCAGGAAGAAGGATCAACTTGAATGTCACCTTGTGAATGAAGGGCACAAACGTGGAAGCTCTCAGAGCAGCTGGAAGGATCCAGCGGCGAGGGCGGTCTGTGTAGAGATGAAGGCGAGATGAAAGCAGTCTCAGGGGCCGACAAACTCGAGATCGCTGTGCTGGCTGGTGCCCCCGAGGCTCAGGCTGGAGAGGGATTCGAGGCTATCACCGCTGATACTGGAGGAGCTCACGCACAGGCTGGAGAGCGACTGGAGGCTGTCGTGCTGGATAAGTGACTCCAGGCTGTCGGAGAGGGCGCTGGATGCCGGGTGCGCCCCGAGGCACCCCCGGCCGGAGCACAGGGCGAGAGGGGCCTGCAGACTGTCCTCGCTGACCCCCACCGACCCTGCACTGCCGCGGCAGCAGCAGCGGGACGAGCAGGGCGGACACTCCAGGCTGTCACACTGGATGCTGGGCGAGTCGAGCCCGGGGAAGGCTTGCAGGCTGTCGGGCGCCAGCGAGCCGGAGCCGAGCCCGGGGCTGCTGCAGAGGCTGGAGGGGGCGCGGGGGCTGTCCCGGCGGGGGCTGTCGGGCGGGGCCGCGGCGCTGGGCCCGGGGGGACGATCCGCGCCCGGGGCCGCCACAGCGCCCATGGACGGCACAGCCCCGCTGAGCCCGGCCCGGCCCGGGCGGGCCCCGCTCCGCTCCCGCAGCGCAGGCGCCGGGCCCTGTCCCCGCCCCGGCCCGCCCCTCGCTCTGCGCTGCCCGGGACCGCCCTCGGCGGCGAAGGACGCGGGGCCGAAGGCAAAGGCAAGGCAGGGACCGGGAGAGGCCCGGCCGTGGCGCGGGGATGGGGGCGAGACCGGCGGGAGGTGGAGGGGGCGGCGGGTTCGGGAACTCCGCGGGCTCTGTCCTTGCGGAGCGCGGGCACCGCGGCGGGCACCGCTGGGGCAGCCCGGGAGGGAGCGGAGCGGGGCCCGCATCGGCGGCTGCTGCGGGCACAGCCTGTCAGCCATGCCGGGCACTGCCATCTGTCCTGGGCACTGCCATCCATGCCGGGCACTGCCATTTCTCCCGGGCACTGCCATCCATGCCGGGCACTGCCATCTGTCCCGGGCACTGCCGCCATCCATCCTGGGCACTGCCTTCCATCCCAGGTACTGCCATCCATGCCGGGCACTGCTGCCATCCATCCCGGGCACTGCTGCCATCCATCCCGGGCACTGCTGCCATCCATCCTGGGCACTGCTTTCCATCCCGGGTACTGCCGTCCCGGTGCTGCCTCTTCGCGGCCGCTGATCTGCCTCGTCCCGGCGCTTCGGGGCCCCCGTTCTCTCCCCGCGCTCCTCCTTGGCCGGGGACAGGATGGGGGAAGGCGTGTGGCAGAGGACGAGGTCAAATGTAAATTATTTTCCATTTATTTTGCATTAGTGTGCATAAGCAATGCATAAACAGCAGTGCAGTGACTGTAAAGGTGGGTCAGCAGAGCTGTTGGTCACCTGTCACATTTGCACGCCGTGTCTGTGCACCCCAATGCGGTACCCTGGAACGGGGATGCAGCTCCTGGGAAATAAAAGAATGCCACAGATCCCGCTCTGAGTGTTTTCGGTAGGAATTGATGAGGCATTTGTTTTGGAAAAAGGAAAAAAAAAATTAAGTATTTGGTTCAAAATTTGCATACATGAATATTGCAAGAGCGCGTTTTTTGTGACACGAGGACAGCTCGGCACGCACAGAACGCAGGGGGATGAGCATCTGCTCCCGGTAAATTGGGAGCAGGAACACCCGCCCAGGTGGGCTGTGACGCCCGGCTCCAGGCGATCCAAGTCAGTCCAAGTGCGCAGGCGGAGCGATGTTGGGAATGGTGAGGATGGTGAGCACATGACACCGCACGGGAGCTCTGGTCACGCTGCCGACTCCCAGGTGATTCCCTGGATTGGGAATAGTAATGAATGATACTGGTTCCCATTAAGCGCGTGCTGGAGGAGGGGACAGTGTTTACCAGGAGCTGGTTATGTTTATGTTCCTGCTTTAAAAATAGAATCACATTGGGAGGGTTTGGTTTGTTTCCAGCAGCTCCAGGACGTGGCGATGTCTGCGTTTGATACGCTGTGTCTTGCAAACCCAAAAGACTGGAGCCGTTTGAAGATTATGTAAAAATAAAGGTGCAGACGCCCTTGAAAGAGAGGAATAATGGGACCAGGCATTCAAGAATATCCCTTATTGCTGCACAGAGAGACACAGCAGAAGGGAAGCCACAGCCACACCACAAATGAAAACCACAAAGGAATGGTAAAGTAAGGAAATTAATTTCTCTCTTTCTAGTTACAGAACTGTCAAAATACTGTAGACGAGTTAATAAGTGCCTGGCTGTACTGTTGAGATTGTCATCCTCTGCCCTGATCCACAGCAGCAGGAATGAATGTGCAGATGATCACGCAGGTCACAAAGTCACAGAGGTGACTGCAGCAATGCTGGAAGCATGGGACGTAGTTAAATTCTTTTATAAACTTTTGAACTTATGAAATCAGGTTGTTTAAAAAACAAAATTTAACTATACTGGCGTAAAAACTGTGAAAACAAGATGTACATCCTGGCAAATTAACTGAACTGCAGTCACACTAGATTAGACTGGGAGGGCACACTTTGTTTATTTCTGTTTTGAAATGGTATTTTAAAGCTTTTCTTTTCAAAATCAGCAATATTTCTTGTTTGTAGAACAGACACTGTTTTCTGATTCTTACAGAATACATTGATTTATTCATTCTGTGTGCTTACACAGGAATGTATCTGGTTTAATTGAGGAACTACATGTTTTAGTTTTAAGCTGCTCAGATCAGTAATGCCATTCCCTTTGCTCACATGTGAGTTTTTTCTCCTGCTAATATTGTCACGACCCCATTATAACATGAAATAGTGAGTTTTGTTTGTGCCTTTTGTAAAATTGTTTGTATTGGTAGGAGAATAGACATTATGCTCCCTGCTTACTTCCACTCCTTAACTTCAAAGGAATAATCCTTTAAGTTTTGTTTCCAGTATGCAAAGGAGGAAGACAAGCAAAATTTGACTTGCAGTTACCTTTATATTGTACTTTATAATAACTTTGGTTAAATTGCAGTTTCAGGTATTATAGAAATCAGTAGTTAAATATCTGATCTCTAATATCTATTCTTTATTATCCCAAAAGTAATTTTGAGATACTCTGGCAGAGGATTCTCTATAAGGGCTACATTCTGTTATATCATCTGATAGAATTATTCACTATTGCATTAATAGTGTTAAAAATACAGTAGAGCATTAATAGTATAAAAGTAAAAAGTGACCACGGCAGAGTTCTGGTGAACTTTAAGAATAGTTGCAATCAATTCTCTTTTCTAAACTCAATTGCATTCTAAGCTTTTATTGTATTTCCTTTCTGATGGTCATGTATGTTGCTATTTGTAAGTGATATTCTGTTTAATCCTTCATAGTTACAGCAATGGAAAAAGCCATCCGAGCACCAAAGGACTAAATAAACCAATTTCTTATGTGAAATCTTCTCCTGGAAGATTGGGCAAAAATGTATCAAGTGCCATTGAAAAGGTAAAGAATCCCTTTTTTTAACATAAGAAGAGTACCTAGGTTAAGTCAGCTTCCTAATAACATCACATACTCTGATATCTCTTCAGATTTCCCCTGACACTCAAGATGGTAACCAACCAAATGTTCTTAAGAAGGGAAGAAACCAGCTAGACAGCAACACTCAGTCCAAAAGGTAGTTTTATGTTCAGATTGTCTCTTTAATTTGCGGTCATTTCAGACTGGTTTATTAAATGCTTGTGATTAAATCATGGCTGCTGTGTTGTGCTTTTGACTTCACTGGCCCCAGAGTTCAGCATTTATGAGGACAACAAATCTAAGTTATCAATATGAAAACTTACTGTCCTGCCTTAGTGAATAAAATAAAATAAATCAGTAGTAGGAAGTGTTATCTCTACCAGCAAATATTAATTTTGCCTTGAGTTTCTGTGCCAATTTTAGCTTCAGTCATGTAAATCCCTGTCCTTGAAGGGAGTAGCAAGACCTTTGCAAACTGATGTTCAAAGATTTAACCATCCTTCTCATTCAGGATCCCGAGTGTTTGCCCATCACTGCACAGTGTGCAAGGACCAAAGAGGAGTCTCCCAGAAAGAAGGCAGAATGAATCTTTGCTGCACAGGATCCCTCCAAGCACAAAGGGCAGCACACAAGGAAACTTCTGTAGGGTTAAAGATGTCCCAGTGCAACATTTTTACTGCAGTAAAAAAGAACAGTTGGAAAAGAATCACGAAGAACATGTTGCTGGAGCCAGTCCAGGCCCTTCTAAATGGCAAGAAGCATCTGTAAGTGAAATGTTTCTTGATTTTGAATCAGTACAAATTATTAAAGAAGATGCTGAAGATGATAGTGCCAGTGACCTCTCTGATTCAGAAAGGATTCCCATTCCCCCCTCTCCCTGCACTCCGCCGGAACTCATTCTCCGAGCTGAAGAAATCGATCCCGATTGTTTGGAACATGTCCCTGAAATGGGTTTTAAAGAGTCAGAATATTACTACCCAGACTTCCTCCCACCCCCTTTCAACTCCTGGGACTTGAAGCAGCTGGCCATCTTTGTCCACGTGGAAGGGAAAACCGATTTCCGGCCGAAGCCGACGGGATTTCTGGAGAAATACCTGGAGCGCCTGGTGCAGCTGGAGTGGCTGCAGATGCAGACGGTGCAGAACGAGAGGGGAAAGGCAGCCAAGGGACGGCCCCAGACTGCTCCCGGCTCCACCCGTGCCCTGAAGAGCCCTGGCAAAGGCAAGGCATTGCTCAGCCCTGTGCCCAACAGGCAAGTGGTGCCCCAGGATAGTGTTGCCAAGCTGCCCAGGAGCTGTTTGGGTCACCGGGGGGATCCCCACTGGGAGGGAAGTCGCCAGGTACAGTCTCATCCAGGTCACTTGAGGCCGGCGGAGAGAACGGGATGTGCAGCACCTTCTCAGAGACAGGCTGGTGACGCGAGGAGCGAACTGAAAAAGAAACCAGCTGCAAAGCAACAGCTGCTCAACCTGCAGCCCTCCGAGAACGGCTCTAAAATCCAAAGTGTTGGTAATATCAGACCCCCCAAGCAAAGCCCGGCGTTCCACGGGGCGGCTGCTCCCATCAAAGGCTTCAAAACATACACGTGCACAAACCCAAAGAAAAACGGCAGCGCCAGCGGTTGTGTCCCTCCTAAAAAACCAGCGGGGGACAGGAAAATCAAAACAAATGGCACCCAGCAAACGTCACACAAATTCAAGTGAAGGAAAATTCATTAGGAAACGTTGCTGCTTTTGGCCGATGCGGGAGGGTTTTCTTCCTTGAAGATCCTGAGAAAATACGTTCTCAATTCCGAGTCAGCACTCTTCATTTCTGTACATTTGATCTTAAGCCAGCAAGGCCAGCAGGAAATTTTTTCCCTGAAGGCAAGTGTCTTCCATTGGTCTTTCCTCCAAAATATTTACAATTGCTCAATGAAAATAACAATGGCACAGGGTGAAGTTTAGAGAAATACATATTTGCACCAGTCTGTTGAAGGCTGTGGTGTTCCTTGTGCTTAACATGGTGTTTTTGAGGGAATAGGGTCCGTGCTCTTTTTTTCTTGCTGTTTTATGGGGCAGGTTTGATGGTGGTGTTTTCTGATGGAAAGGGCTCAGCTGTTTTATGTAAAATAATGGAGCCTGCTATCTATGCAAAGCCAACTCTAATTCTTCACAGAAGATGATGAATTGGATTTTTTTGATGAATTAGATGTTATTTTTTTGAGAAGAAGAAGAATGGAGATAATGTTTTGAAATATTTTAATGCAGAAAGGATCTTTTTTAAGACAAAATACTAGGGAGCAGACAGCTTCAATAGTTACAGATTAAGAAAATGGAATGTGTATTTTTGTACCTGGAATCTTCACTGTGTTTACAGAGGCTGTCCTGGAAGTTCATTTTGTAAGTCTTGATGCTTTTTGTCTTTAGAGGAAATGACCAAATTTCAAATTGCACATGGATATATTTGAGTAATGCAAAGTGAGGATATTACCAGAGACTGTGTGGCCTAATTTGCAGAACTGGTGACCTCTCAAAATCTAAAAAATAAACTCTTAGGGGAAGAATTTAAAGGGTATTGTAAGTTCAAGTAAAGATACATTTTGATACAGAAGATACCTATTTTCAGTCACCCAATATGACTGTTATTTATCCCATGGTCCAGTCTAACTTGGATTCTTGTTTCAAGGTTTAGTGAGGTGACATGGGGAAATATCCTACAGAAGAAAGTTGTACAACCAGGATTGGGTCCTGTCCTTGGACCCTCTGTCTTCTCTTGTGTCTGTGAGATACAAGAGAATACAAAGGACAGTTCAGACAATATTCATGTGTCCATTCATCTGTTACAGTTCCAACTCAGTCACAGCAGCTGGGGACATGATCTTATTTAAATTAAATTCTAGAGCATGTTTTGTATTTTCATTTAAAAATGCAATCCTGGTCAGCATTAAATTCACCCTCAGCCACCCAGTTACAGTGTTCATGAGCAGTGAGCTGAGGTCTGATGGACCAGATCCTACAAGTGGATCCTTCACATTGTGATAGAAAATGGAAAAAGTAGCAAATACTAAAGAGTACATCATGTATATAGCTAAATTGCACTTCTCTTGGTGAGCTCATCTTGGTTTTAAGATGCTTAGCTGTTTCTATTCTTCATTGTGCCTACCAGATCTTCAGCTTTGTAAAATTTCAAAGCATGGATTTATATATAGGTAGTTTAAAATGTGAGAATCTTAATAAATGTAGTAATAAACTAAAGTATTTTACAGTACATAAAAACATTGCTCAGGAATAGTCTTAAGAAATATTTTTAGTGGTTTTTTTCTTAGTCTGCTGGAGACCAAATGTGAAATTTTAAATTGATAAAGGAAACAAATGTAATGGTATCACGTTTCCAGATTCAGTATTTGTGACATTACAGTTAAAATGAATTGTAGTTGCATGTACATTGAGCTCTATGCAATTAAAGTGAAACTTAATCCGACATGCTCAAAGATCAAATAAATTGGCTGTCTCAGAGGTGGGGTGGACTCAGAGGGTAGAACTGAACACCAGCAGCTACAGAGGACCAGCACATCCCATTGTCACTGTTTCACCCCTTTGTTTTGGCCCAGCCTCATCACTTATTTCAGCTTTTTTAGATGAAAAGTTCCTGCATCCAGTGCTTCTCTTTCAAGCTCTGGCCAAGTTTTGCAAGCCTGCCTTAGTCAAGTTTTCCTGGTTCACATTCACAGCAGTGAAAGGTCGAGCTGCTCTTGCCAGTGAGCAGGAGTTCAGTGCACTGTTCTAGGCCACTGTTCTAAGCACAAAACCCAAGCAGGATCCAGGCAATAATCAGAATAGCAGGTTTTTAAACAAATTCTGGTAGGTGCAGTCATTAATTTAGCATGTTACAGCACTGAATATTAGTGTATGCTAAATTTTCCTATGAAACCTTACTGTGTATTGATGCTTTCCTGGGTTCTAAGGAGGGCATGTAGATACAGGCACATTTTGCATGATCACTGTTTAAAGAATAAATAAGCAACATTTCAATCAGAAACCAGATGAAAGGTGATTGGCACTGAGAAAAGCTTGTTATCACAGAGATAGGAAAGTTTTGTTTTAATATAGTGCTTGTGATCTGGTGGACATCAGGCTGTTGTTGGAGATAAAAAGTGAAGCAGGGGGAGATGGTCAGGCCACTTCAAATAAGTCTGAATACCTTGCTCATCATCCAGCTGGGTGTGATCTGGCCAAGTAAGTTTGTCTCACATGATAATCACATCAATCTAATTTCTGTTCACTGATTTGATACTTCTATAGTTGTCTTTGTTCACACACAGAAATAGAAATTCTGTGTTTGCCTCAACAAACAGCTCTTGGCCTGAGCAGACCTGTAAGGGTTAGGCTTTATCCTGTTTCCATTTTAACTTGACTGTGTTCTTTCTGGGTCTACAAATAAACAGAGCTCTTTTTGTGAAGAGGAATATGGTTTATGCTTCCTTCATTTTGTATTGATGTATATTGTCTTTAGAAGCACTTCTGAATATAGCAGAAGATTTTATTCCATCAAATACCTTCAGTTTAAAATTATTTAATTAAGATACATCCATAGCGTAGTGTGTGGCTATTATATTTTTTTTGCTATCTGTGTGTCTAAGCCTGGCATTGATGATGCTTCTTGAAGAACAAGTTGCTGTGATGTGAGATATTTAAACAGAGAGATTTATTTTTTTTGCTAGAGGATGCCAGGGTTTAATGTTCTGCAGTGTTACCTACAGAATAAATATGCTCAGGTTGCATTTTAGTTAAACAGCCAGATTGTCCTTCAGTTACACAGCTATAAACTCTGAACAGCTCAGATGTTTTCAATGAAATTACCCTGTTACAAAGGCTTGAACAGAGTTTTACTCCAATATGTATAAACTGCTTTCCTTAGTAATGCTCAACTGTATTTTTAATGTATCACACAAAGAAATGTAAAGCAATACTGTTTTTCTCTTGACACATTTCTTTCTTCTGCATTACTTGCATCTCATACTGTGGTCAGTTAAAAGTTTTACCTCCTCTGCACCATAATCCCATTACTGCTCATGTCCTTTCTGTGTTTCATTTATTGTTTGAGGTAATTTTATCTTGAATTTGCTATTTAAAGGATCTTGGTAGAAGTTTGAGAGAATTTTGGCAGTTTTTTCAGTCAGTCTGTGACACCCTTTCTTGGAGCTGATATTATAGTTGAAATTTCTGCAGAATGGAATTGCCTAGAATGTACTATTTTTTGCCTTATTTTAAAGGTATTGAGCCTTTGTTGCTCCCATTGCATCGGTTGTTTTTCATCTGAAAAATAAACAGACCACTCTGGAAGGACTGAACTCGATTAACTGAGTGTTTGCAGCCCAGCTTTTGATGTTGATAATCATGTATTGTTATTTATTTGAACTTTTTGTGAATATTTTTGCTAGCAATTTCATTGGGAGGTGATCTTGTAATTCAAAGTTCCTGTATATTTGCTACATTAAAAGTGAGATACTGCCTGTTTGGTACTGAGTTGTATTTTTTCCATCATCCTCGAGGTGGCATCTCAGGATCATTCTTTGAGAGAATTCCTGTCCTGCAGGATGGAGCTGGAGCTCAGCACGTCTCAGCTCTCGCTCTGATGACCAAGTGAGGTCATAAAAATACAAGTATTTCTACTCCACCTGGCAGTCACTTCTGTCTTGGCTGTGTTAAGGTGCAAATAATAGGAAAAACTTACTTCATCACATCCATAGCTTTTTTTAAATGCACTAATGAGTAAGTTTAACATTTTCTGTTACAATCTGCAGGACACAGAACATGATCCAAAGAGCAGCAAAGCCGTGGGTGGATTCATGCAGAGAATCACATTCTGATATTTCTAATATCCATGGATAGGTATAACTTAATTTCACACACTGTTCATATGTTCAGTTGAGATTCATCAAGAGGAAAATGAAGGAAGAGAGATTGAAAGGGGGAAAATGGCATTACCTGTTGCTTAAAAATCCCTTTGCCTTGCTGTTCCTGTAATCTTTATATTAAGCTTTACAAAACCCCACTGTGACATACCAGACAAGAATTGTACAAGCAGAACAGTCTTGCTATTTGAGATTTTCCTGATGTCTGACCCATCCAGTCCTGCACTGCTGGTTAAGCCTGTTACAGAAGATCTCAGAAATTCCCTGCCTGCCTTCCTCCCCACACTCACTGCTGCTCAAAACACTGGGGCTTATTTGACACGTATTTTTTCTTGCCTGAACAGCAGATCAGTTCTTTTCTAAGTCTTCCTTTCACGCCTTCCAGAATATTATATTATATCTTTTCCAGTTCTAAAAGAGAATACACATTATGCCCAGTAAAAGCAACACAGGAGAACAGAAAATGCTGTAAGAGCTATTTCCAAAGCCAGGACCTTCCCCATACTCTCTGCCACTCTCTGTCTTCTTTCTACGTGATTTTACAAGACTTAATTTTTAATTTCCTGCTTCTTTATGTAGTTTTACGTGGAAGGTATTTTTCACCCCCTAGGTGGGAAGTTCAGCCTCAACAGCTTCACCCTGGTGTGATGGCTTTTCAGCACAACAGGACAGTGGTGGTGGTTATCTCAGCTTTCAAATAAGCTGCTCTTGTTTCAAAATCTGAGGTCACAGAAACTCCTGGGTGTGGCAGATAAAACCAGCTTCCATTGAATGTAAAGCTCCTGTTTACTCTCTGCAGATAACTGAGAAGTTCTTAGGAAATGGCAAAACAAGACACATGTTTACCTTTATTGCAGCCATGGCCCATTTACTGGGTGTGGAAGTGGCAGCTGCAAACTGACTGAAGGGAACCAACACCACGGGAGGGTTGAGCTTTTCTTTTGGTCCAGTTTTACAGAAACAACAATTCATCTTCTTTCACTTTGTGGGACGAGGCGGAAACGCTCCCAGGCCTTTGGGGCAGCTCCTGGGGCTGGTTTAAAAGCTTTGGGCTGTGGGAGCCGTCACACAACGTTCCACAGACCCGGCTCTGCTGGACCTGGGTGCTCCCACCTCCCACAGCACGACCTTCCCGGGCTCCCCGTGGTCCCACTGCTCCCCATGGAGCTGCTCCTCATCCTGCTGCTCCTGCAGGTGGGTGTGGGTGGGGGTGTGGGGAGGGATCTGGTTGCATGGGGGGTATGGAGTGAGGATGGAGCCAGGATCTTGTCAGGGTGCAACGGGATGGGCAGAAGATGGACACTGAACATTCCACATAATAATGAGGAAGGACTTTACTGTGTGGGTGACTGAGCACTGGAACAGGCTGCCCAGAGAGGTGATGGAGTCTCCTTTCCTGGAGATACTCTGGACACAATCCTGAGTAAGCAGCAAGCCTGACAGAGTTCCAGAAGCATTTGGACAATGCTCTCAGGCACGTGGTGTGATTCTTGAGGATGGTCCTTTGCAGGGATAAGAGTTGGACTCGATGGTCCTTGTGGGTCCCTTCCAACTCAGCATATTCTGTGATTCTGTGAATGTGCTTGAGGGGACCTGCTTGAGCAAGGAGGCTGAACTAGATGACCTCCAGTGGTTCCTTCCAACCTTAACCACTCTGTGTGATTGGGATTCTGTTTGTCCTCATGTGGTGCCTCCAAGACAGGCGGCTGCTCTGTCCCATGAACTGGGTTTGGGTCTCCAGGGAGGGGGTTTCCAGGGGTGGGGCCCCTCTGCTCCTCCTGCTTTGGCTACCAGAGCACTCACAGCTGGCTGAGCACACTGGTGCCCAGTGGTGACCCTGCTGTGTTAATCATCCCTCCAGTAATTCAGTGGCATTTCCATGAGTCTTTCTGTGGGTTTTGTGGTCCTGTCCTGGGTTGTTCCTTCTAGCAGTGCCTGTGGCTGGAGTGGATAAAGCACTGCCCTGAGCCATTGCTGTGCAGGAGCACACAGAGGAGGGGGAGAAGCCATAAAATACACACTTAAAACTTCCAAAATATTTAAAAGTGCTGCATGTACCCAAAGGGTAAAACAGTTTCTTCAGGGGTTCCAGCAGAGCTGAACCGGGAGCAAAGCTAATAAAGATGACTTGCAAGTGCTGAGTTGAAGCCTTGCCTACTGTTTTTACATCACAGAGCTTTTCCCTGGGTATACAACAGCTTCTGAGTAACCAAGGCATTACTGGTGATCTCTGCTTCTTGGCAGGTGTATAACCATGGCAAGTTTAGAAATATTTTGTTTCTTCAGAAGTAAGTTATGGGGTAAAGACCTGATCTTCACCCAAGTCTGGGCAGGCAGAGACCTGTTCCATTTTTGGAAACAATTGATGGGATAAGTCATAAACCCCAAGAGTTCTGAAGAAAAAGAGAAGTGTCTGAGTTACCTGTGAGCTAAGGGCATTAGTGTAATTTGAGCATGGTCATGGTCCTTTGAGGTGAAAGACTGCCAGGATAAAGTGTTTGAAGCTGGTGCAGGAAGCTTGTGCTTATGAAAGGGCAAATCCTGCTGATGTGGGTGTAATCACCATTCTCACTAATTTATTTTACTCATCTGGATCAGAGACTTCTGTGCAGTGTTCACCTTCTGGTAAATCAGCTGGTTGGAACACCTTGAGTCACATCTGAGACCCTGAAATACTCCCCAGACTTAACTCTTTTTCCCAGCAGTAGGTTTATGTCCTGTCAATACCAGATAACTTCTAAAGGAGCCCAAGACACAGAGACAGGGTTATTAAAGAGTAGAGATACTTGGTTTGAGAAAAGCCATAGAGATGATGCCATGGACTGGTGTCTGCGTGGATGAAGTGATTTTATGTTTCTGGCACTGGCCTCACCTGACCAGAGGAATTACATCCCAGCTCTCATGTGATTCCTTTGGAATGGGATAGATGACATTTGTGGAGTTTCCAGGGTTAGATACAATTCAATACAATACTGTCAAAACTGGATCAATATGTTTCTGTGAAGACAAACTCCTCCTACATGACATATCAGTGTTTCTCACAATCACTTTTCTCACAAGGTTACTGCTGCCAACAGTTTTTCTCATGAAATTGAAAATTCCAGTTTAGGACAAACCACCCGAGGGAAGAGCATTCAGGTTTGTGGTCAATATTATATAATAACAGCCACACAATGGCTGATGGGTGAACAGGGGCACTGAACACACTTCTTTATCCAACAGTGGGTGGGTTCTTATGAGCTGGACAGTCTGCGTCCTCTCCAGCGCACAAAAAGGACCTGGGTTATCACCACCATTGATGTTCAAGAGGAGGACAAAGGACCATTCCCCAAATATGCTGGACAGGTACAACCTCTTAGGAAAAATTCTTCTTGAATAGTCATTACTTACTCAGCACAGGTTGTATAATAAAATACCACAGGGAGCAGAGGGCAAGAACTGTGCATTAAACGGCAACTTTTTAAAAAGCTGCCTTGTTCAAAGTTGTCTTATTTACACAGAGTTGGGTAGAACTGGGAGGTGGCAGGGGTGTACTGCTCCTTCCCATGGGAAGCTGCAGGGACACTCAGGGGAAAGAACATTATGGAAAGGAAGGGGTGAGAGGATCATGGCCCAGAGCTGTGCAGAGTGGTGGTGCTGCAGCCCAGGAAGCTGTTGGGCTGGGTGAAACCAAGCCTGCAAGCAAGGCCCATCTGCAGAGAGAAGGTGGGCACAAAGAGGACTGGGCCTAAGTATTTTATATTTCTGTTCCATCCTCCCTGCTCACATTGCGTTGTTCTACTTCTCTTTTCAAAAGCTGTTCAATAAAAAATCATTTAATACGTCACTAAAATATTTAATCAGTGGACCTGGGGTAGATGAACCCCCAGAGGTTGGATTGTTTTCCATAGAAGATGATGTGAATGGACACGTGTTTGTGCATCGCACCATCGACAGGGAGAAGACCCCAGTTTTTCTGGTAATGCACTTCAAACTGTTTGCAAAGGTTACTTGATTTTTCATGGCTAAATCCTTCACAAGAATAAGACACACCTGTGTGAATATTGTGGGTTTTTATAACCTCCTTTTCCTATCTTGAACCTATAAATAAGTGCTAAATTGATTGGCTCAGCAGAGACCAGTAACCTCCTCATCACTCATGATTCTAAATCTCTTTTTTTGAACATACATAAATATCCATACACTTCTTTTCTGTTTTCTTTTTGGTATGACCCTTGATCATAACCTAAAACTTTAGAGGCTGTCCTGAAATTCAAAGTATGTTACAGCTATATGGCCAGAACACTGAGTTTTAAACACAGAACCTCCTGATCAGGAAGATGGAAACAAAAAAAATCTAAATAATGCTGGAGGAGCTGCAAAGATGTATTGCTGTAACTTTACATAAGAGGAAGCATATGCTTCTCCTTGAAAAGCAGAAAAGTGTTAATAAGCAGTAACTGTAATGAAAGAAATATGGTAGTGTGATGAATGAAATATGTGAGTGTGGGTTTGTTTTCCTCTTGCAAAAAAATTTTTCAGTTGTGATCTCCTTATGTTTATTCTGTGGTGATCCCTATTGGTGTCTCTGTGCATTAACTGTACCCAAATCATAGCTTTTCATGTGGTTTGCAGTGCAAGGTCTTGCCTTTCATAATGAAAAGATAAATTCTGGAGAGCTTTGTAATCCCCCTCACTGCACAAGACTGTTCCAGGGCTGGGTTTTAAAGCAGAACTAAGTTTAGCAAAGGAGGATTCAGCCTTCAGAGTTGAATCCCCTGCACATCCATGGATATGGAGCCAAAATATCCTAGAAATGCAGCAGAAGAAAACCGAATGCACTCCTTAAATAAATACTGCAGAACTGGGAAGCAAAGGTGAAAACCTTCTTCTGTCTGGCCCCGAGGATATTTATGTATTTTATATTAGGCAGCCATTTTCAATAATCCAGATTCTGCTCCTGAAAAAAAATCATCTTCTTTTACTTTAAAAAGTATTCTTTGATGCCCAGGATGATCATTATGAATCTGCTACCTTTGTAAAGTGAAATAATGACTTAAGCATGTGCCTGAAAGCCCAATGCTAGCAAAATTTGACTGAAGCAGCTTCAAAATTGCAAGTTTTTTGTTCTACTTGATATCTAAAGGGTACTGCTCAGCCCATTCTGATATCTGGGTTGCTGTACCTGTAGATACGTTTCGATATTGAGGACAGAGAGACTGGGGAGCCATTGGACCGCCCTTTATTTTTCAAGATAAACATCGAAGATATTAATGACAATGCACCTGAGTTTTCCAAGGAGGAATATAGCATTACAATAGGAGAGGGCCACAGGAAAGGTAAGTTCTTTCCAAACAAGGGGTACTGCTCCCTTCTTAATTCCTTCATCCTTTTTATCCCTTTCTTACTAAATCTGTTCTTCTCCCTACTTTTATTTAAACACTCCTGGATTTAGGGACTACCTCTATGTTTTACCCTCGTGTCTGATTAACCTCAGTGTACATTAGCATAATGTTGGAGACATTCTGGAAAAACTCCCAAGGTATTTCTTTTTATCTACAAGCCAAGATGTTGGCAGGTTGATCTGAACTGTGGATCTGGAACCTGCACATGCCCTTTGCTTCACAGAAGGTGGTCAGACACTGTTAAGAAATACAAAAACTTTGGTGTCAACTCCTCAGAAGTTGTCATAATAAAACTAATAAATGTTTTTTATAAAATAAAATCAGGAGTGTGGCACTAAGTGTTTGAGGTGGATTTGCCACCCAAATGAAATAGTAGGGGCCAGAGTCTTTTCAGGGATAACCACAGCCACAGGAGAAGTTACAGGTTGTCCTAGGACTTGTGTGTTTAAGAGCCTGCAGACAGGCCTGAAAAACTCCATGCTGAGATTAAACACTTCTATAAATATCCAGATTTTTCTTTCTAGATGAGCCAGTTTTCCAAGTCACAGCCTTGGACAAAGATGAAGTCGGCACTGCGAATTCCCAGGTGTCCTATTCTATAAGTATGCAAATGCCCACTCCAGATGGATTCACATTTAGTATTGATCCTAGCACAGGATCAATACTTCTGTCAAGATGCCTGGATTATCAGGTGATGTATATTTGGCAGTTTCTCATAATTTAATGCATGATATGTGTTCATTACATGGTTACCAGGTATAAGGAGAAGTCACATCCAGCTTTGTAGCTGTGACTGGCAAAATGTGGGAACTGCTTCTGCACTGATTTTGGAATCTCTTTGTTTCTGTTTTTCAGACTGCCAACTCTTTCAAACTTTTGGTTAAAGCCAGTGACCAGGGAAGTCCCCAGCTGTCATCTACTGCAACAGTGAATGTAGCTGTTGAAGATGCAAACAACCACCTCCCTGTGTTTACTAGTGACAGTGTAAGGAAAAACATCATTGCTTCACTGAGCCTTTCTAAATACATTTCAGTCCTTCAAACTGCTAAATGCACTCAGCAGTGGAAATGGGAACTCTCAGACACTTGCAGCATTAGACCAAAACATGTGCAAATAAGATTTGTGTGTCAGAAGAAATATCGCTTAAAATGTGGGCAGTACAAACTTCCAGTGTTCTGTGTGTGACACCAGAAGGTTTTGTCTCACTGGTAGCAGAAGGAAGGTGACAGACTAGCTTAGTCTAACATCTGGGAAGGTTAGGTGCTGGTTGTCCAGAGAAGTGGTGGATTCCCCATCTCTGGAAGTGCTCAAGACCAGGTTGGGGCTTTGAACAACCTGGTCTAGTGGAAGGTGTCCCTGCCCATGGCCAGGGATGGGAACTAGATGGCATTTAAGGACCCTTTCAACTCAAACCATTCTATAATTACAATCTACTCTATTTTACAGTCCACTAAATTAACTATCCCAGCCAAAACCAGCCCTTGCATGCAGAGTGCTGAGTCATGGCAAGCCCTGGAACGTGTAAATATTTGGAGTTGTAGATGGTAAGAATAAATACCAGGTTACAACAGCGTGTACAAAGTCACCTACAAAAGCAAATGTGTTCATCGGCGTGTTACCATAGTAGGTCTCCTACCCTCAGAGTGCTGTTTAGAAGACCTGAGGGAACAAAATTAAATAACCTGCAAAACCAAGAAGTCTGTGCTTCATCAGCATTAACTCCAATCTAGTAAAATTCTGAGCCTTCTCACAGCTGTGATTTGTTCCCTCTATCTGAGTACATGGATCACCCTTCACTGCATTCTGAAAAATTCTGATGCAAGGACAGTGCTGTTTATACATTATAAGGCAAGAGTCTGAACTTTCAGCTCTCAACCAGTGACCAATTTATATTAAGAAATAAAGATGAACAAATCGCATTTTGTTACGATCTCACCACTCCTTAGGTGATTTCATTGGCATTTCTCAGCCTGTCTTTGGAGTCCTAGTTAGGCAAGCTGGTGGCAACATTGCACCATCAAAAGCTTAAGCCATTGTGAAGAGATTACCCAAAATAAGTAAATAAATATCCATATTTTCTTGTTTTCCTCCCAGTATCAGCTACAGGTTTCAGCAGGACAAGAACATCCAGCTGTATTACGGCTCCAAGTGCAAGATAAAGACTCTCCCAACACTCCAGCTTGGAGAGCAAAATATAGAGTAGCAAAGGGCAATGAGAAGGAACAGTTTGCCATTGAGACAGATCCAGACACAAATGAGGGCATTTTGAGTATTATCAAGGTAAGGAGCAGTGACATGGCAACATGTAGTGTGGCCAGTCTGATTATGAGAGCAGTAACTCAGTGTTTTAGCTGAGCCTCACCTCTGAGTTCCAGGTAACCTGCAGTGAGTGCCGAGCCAAAGGTGAGAAATGCTAATCACACTTTTGTCTGTGGTTTTCAGCCTCTCAACTATGAAAGCAACTCTGAGATGAGACTTGTCATTTCTGTAGCAAATGAAGAACCTTTCTTCATGTGTAAAAATGGCATTGTGATGACCTCAAACCTGGAATCCACCAACACAACGGTGAACATCAAGGTCATACGGTCACAACGTGCTCCTAAGTTCCATCCTCCTCTACTTATTGTCCAAAAAGAAGATTCAATGAAGCCTGGGAGGGTATTTAGAAAGTATTCTGCCACATATCCAGATGATGTGCCAACTAAGATAAAGTAAGTGGAGCTGTTCTAATTCTCAGAATAAGAAAAAGTTTAGGAATTTAAAGAGGTTTTCAAGTTTAGTACCCAAAATCCATTGAAAATCAAAACTTGTAATTTTCCCCTTTCCTGTTCAGATATGAACTAGCCCATGACCCAGATGGTTGGCTGAGTGTGGATGAGAATTCTGGAGTTCTTACTGTGGCAAAAGACTTTGATGAAGGATCTCCTTTTGTGAACAACAGCCTGTACACCATTATTGTTCAAGCTACTGCTCAGGGTAAGCAGCCAGTCAGAAAACAGCCCAGCAGTATTTGGATAATAGAACACTCTGATGTTTAAAACTTGTGTTATGTGTGACTAGCAGGATAAACCAGAGAGATCCTGCCAATGAATGGTGTTTGTCAGTGCCCAGTTGTGAGGGGTTTTCTGTTTCCTTTGCTCCTGTCCAGGCTTTCCACCACAGACTGGCACTGGCACAATCCTGCTTTACTTGTCCGACATTAATGACCGTATGCCATCATTACTGGCTCCCTCTTTGGATGTGTGTGACAAAGAAAAAGGGACAGCTCTCATTGTACAGGCTAAACCTGCTCTGGTCCATGCACATTGGGGGCCATTTACATTTGAGCTGGATGAGGACTTGGAAGATGTGAAGCGTAACTGGACTTTAGGAAGGAACTTTGGTGAGTTCTTCCTTTCATGTCCCTCATGAGAAGCCTGTTGCCAGTTGTGTACCCTCTATTACTTCACTGCCTCTTACCTTTATAGTTTGTCACTGATGAGTCTCAATGAGACTGAAAGGATGTGGAAGAGCAGCTTTCAAAATATGAAGCTGCAGCAATTTTAAAAAAAATTACATTATTCTTCCTCTCTGCTGAGGACAGGACCAGAAGCAATGAGCAGAAAGGGGGGTAGGAAGCTGAGGAACTACTTCTGCATTTGATTAATTACCTAATGAATTCTGAGGTTATCAGGGCAGCTGTGCCAGAATGCAGCAAGGCTGGGACAGTTCTCTGCCCAGAAGGGTAGTGAGGTGATAAAGTATCTTAAGTTGGGGTGCAAATGAGTTTCCCTTTGATTATTGACAGAAGGGACTGTAGAATATCAGGCTTCTTTCTGTGAGTCTTGAAATAATTTGCTTGTCTTCTTTTCAGGGCAGTCAGTTGAACTTTTGATGTTAAGAAGCCTCCCACAAGGCAGCTACTTGGTGCCCATCATTATTCAGGACAGGCAAGGATTTTCTACAAGGCAGAAGCAGCACATTAGGCTCTGCTTTTGTCCAGATGGGCATACATGTAAAGATTCACCAGTTCCACAAGCAGTGGTGGGGCTTGGAGGCAGTGCCATTGCAATAATACTGATGGCTTTCTTATTAATACTGGGTAAGTAACTTATGTGTGCAGATTATCTGTCATCTGCCCATTGGGTCTCATGTAATTGCAGCTCATGAACTAAAATCTACTAAAATTATGATTATAGATTGTCTAGATGGTGACTGGAAAATGCAAATTGTCATTAAGCTGAACTCTATAGTACAACAAAGTAAATATTCTTGTTTGCATTGAATAAAATTCAATACTTGACTTTTTTGACATTAACTGTGTACTGCCAAACTGGAATTAATGAATTCCTCTCATGGGGTTACACTTGTTCTAGAGCTGTAGCAGCTCATGTTGGTTAATGCTGGAGAGATGAACTATGGATTCTTTATGAAGGAAAATGAATGGATTATCTGAGCACTATTGCTCTGGTTACCTGGGTGACCTATTCTGTCTGCTGCTCAGGGCAGTGCTCTGTGCAAACAGCAGCTTGCCTGTTTGTAGCAGGCTCCCTGCTGTGGAGAAGCAAGATTCAGGATGGGAACAGTTCCAGGCATGGAGAAAAGCATACAGCAATTGGCAGGACTTTCATATGGACTTTACTGTTATTATGCGGTTTCACTGTATTCATGCTACACAGTGCACAACTGCACATGCCCAGGATTCCTCCTCCCCCTTTTGCCTGTGCCCTGTTCCGATTTGCTCCCCCATTTGTCTGTCTGATAGCCCACTCGATGTTCTGCCGCCTTCCCCTGGCGGGACGGTTAAGAATCGGGCACACGCCTGGATAAAAAAGTCTGCTTGCACCCTTCCTCGTGTCCTGTCCCCTCTTCCCTTCGGACCGCGACAGATGGCGCTCACCGTCGGGCAGAAAAGGTTTTTACTTTAAGAAAACCTCTCCCACGCCACAAAGGGCTCAGACAGCGCTGAGAGAAGCGTTTTCGCCTCGCTGGTCCTTCCCGGTAGAACCCCAGATTACGGCAAGATAGCCACCGCACCGAGAAAGGTGAGCTCCGGGAAAAACCTCTAATCCCATCTCCCACCCTCACAAAATAATTTCGCAATGGGCCTCTCGCTATCTACCCCTCAAAAGTTTGTATACCGCAAGCTTAAAGACTTTATTTTGGAAAATGGACACCCTTTAGACAAAAAATCCGCAAAATCCCTTGCTAAATGGCTTGAAAACAGAGGGGAAGCAATCTCCGACAACATGTCCCTGAAAGACTGGGAGAAAATTGGATACAATATCTGGAGAGCGAAAGAGAGGGGAGACAAAACGGCTACTGAAGCGTTAATTGCTTGGAGATTGATTTTGATGGTGCTACAACATCAAATAACCAGTCCCAATGAAAATCTCCAAGAATCTGAGCAAAAATCCAAGCCCCCATCCCCGACAAAAGACAAGCCCCGGAAAAACGAGCACGGCGGGAGGGAAAAAAGCGGCGCAGGGAACACGCGGTCTTGGCAACATGGCGACGGGGGGGGGGAAGGGCGCTTGCACGCGCACGGGGCCGAAGCACGCGGGGGGAGATCGCGGGAACGCACGCCGCGTGGCAGCATGTGGCAGCACAAACTTTTCGCGCGCGCTCCGTCGGTCCCGTCCCCTAGCCCGCCCGCGCGGACTCCGCCGGCACCGCCCTCCAGCCCGCCCGTGGAAGCTCGGCCGGCACCGCCCCCCAGCCCGCCTTCGCGTCCGCCCCCCTACGCCCCCGGCACGCCCAAGGACCCTCCCACCAGAACGCCCTCTCCCTCCAGCGCTGTTTCTACCCCCACGTCATCACCCTCCCGGGGTAGACGGAAACTAAGGAGCAGGACCAGAGCCTCTCCCGACGATAACACCCGGGAAGATGGCCACGCCCATGAAGCCTTTGTTACCGAGGCTCCCGGCAGTTGCAGGATGGCAAATACCTCTCTTCCATGCAACGATATTTGGAAAGCTTTCCGGACAGAAGCCGCACAGGCTAACGATGCCGAGTTTTTAAAAGCTTTTCCAATTTACCTAGAGGAAGGTCGTGCCCCCGAGTGGCGTCCGGTGTCTTATACCATGTTAAAGGACATCAAAAAAGCGATTGTAGAGTATGGTTTAGGCTCACCCTATACTGTTGGACTTTTTGAATCGTTTTTTCTCGCCTGCCGTTTAATACCTTATGATATCAAAGCGGTAATTAATGGACTGTTATCGACTGTGCAGGCATCCGTTTTTGAAGCGGAATGGAAACGTCTTATAGTTAAATATGTCAATGAAAAGATGGAGAGGCGTGGTATTCCTGTAAAAAATGCTATTGATATGCTGTATGGAGAAGGCAACTATGCGAGCCGACAAGACCAGGCTCTTGTGGATTTAAAATACCTAGATATTACAAAAGATCTGGCAATGGAAGCCTTTAAAAAGGTTGCTGATGCATATGTCCAAACACCCTCCTTCACCCTAATTCATCAGGGCTCAACAGAACCTTTTGTGGACTTTATAACCCGGCTAAGGGAAGCTATAGTATGGCAAGTCCAGCAAAAGGAAAGCCAAGACATTTTGTTTAATAAACTTGTGATTGAAAAGGCTAATGAGGATTGCCAACAAGCCTTAAAAATGCTAAAAGATCCCACACTCCTGGAGATGATAGAAGCTTGTAAGAATGTGGGGTCTAATTCTCATAAAGCAAGACTAATAGCTGAAGCTTTAGCTAGACCACAAACCTGTTTTCACTGTAGTGAGACAAGACATATTAAAAAGAATTGCCCACAATTAACTACAAAGACTGAGCTTCCAAAGACGCCGTGCAAACGATGTGGGAAAGGCAGACACTGGACTAAAGATTGCCGCTCTCTTACTAACATCTATGGAGAACTGCTGCCTCCTAAAAAGTCATCAGACTTGAGAAGAAAAGTGACTTTTAATTCAATGCCAGATCTTAAACAGTGCACCTGTGAGCTGTCAAGAAACAAGGCAGCACCCCCTCAACTGCGTTCCATCCTGCGTAACCCATCCCTTCAGCAAGTGCCAGCAAACCACAACAATCCCTACAGTTCCCTTATCACGTGATCCCAATCCTAAATTCTCCCTTCTAACATGTTCTGCTTACTTTCCAGGATCTCGTAGTCCACAGAAGACCACTATCACTAAGCTTTTAGACACCATGGAGCAGTGGCATCTCGGGCTGGAAACAATTTTAGGGGGGGAGTCACTCAGCAAATGCAGCTGTCCACTTGTTTTGAAATTTTGCTTTCTCTGTTTGTTTTGTTACTAACTATTTCTTGTGTCACAGCATGCTGCAAGAAGGACTATCGCAGCAGGCATCTTTCAAACTAATAAGAAAGGGTGAGATGTGGAGAAGCAAGATTCAGGATGGGAACAGTTCCAGGCATGGAGAAAAGCATACAGCAATTGGCAGGACTTTCATATGGACTTTCACTGTATTCATGCTACACAGTGCACAACTGCACATGCCCAGGCTTCCTCCTCCCCCTTTTGCCTGTGCCCTGTTCTGATTTGCTCCCCCATTTGTCTGTCTGATAGCCCACTCGATGTTCTGCCGCCTGCCCCTGGTGGGACGGTTAAGAATCGGGCACGCGCCTGAATAAACAAGTCTGCTTGCACCCTTCCTCGTGTCCTGTCCCCTCTTCCCTTCGGACCGCGACACCCTGCTCCAGCCAAGCATTCCCTCTGCACAGCTGCACTGCTGGAGATTCCTGAGGGAGCTCCTTTGGCACTGGGCTGTGTCCCTCACCAATCCATGTGTTGAGCCATACCCATCTGCCCACAATGCCCATTTCCTTTCCCTTCCTTGTTTACACAGTTTCCAGCATTCTGCTTTGCTGGTGTCTCGGGTCAGGGGCTAAAAGCAAAGCTGTTGTTCCACCTCAGGAAGGTGAACAGACTTTAATCAGCTATAATGAAGAGAGAAGAAGTTCTTTTTCTGAGGTAAGTGCAAAAGCATATATTCACATTACCCCACCAGTGCTGTATGGCTGAACCTGCAACTAATCATCTCTGAAATTATGTTTCCTCTGGTTTTGGAATTGAGCAAAATAAAGGGGTTTTGCCACTAAGCATATCTGGGGAGTGGTGTTCTACATGGACTGGATAATGCCACTCTGGGGACATATTACCACTCCTGCCATTTTTCAGTATCAGCAGGACCTTCTTCCCAGGTGCCTCATCCTGCTGGTGAATCCAGTAGATGGGAAGCACAGTATCTCTTGTCACACATTGCAGTGTGTTCAACGAGGGACTAAATGGAAGTGAAAAATGGAATAGTCTGCAAAAGTGTGATCCTTCCCAGCCCAGTTCAGTTCCTTATTAACACCAGCCCTCTCCCTGTGTGCAGGCTAAGCTGGATATTGCACAACGTGCTGCTCCAACACCTGTGTCTGTGGAGGCTGGAAAAGAAGGGATTGCTGAGGTAACTGCCTGGTTCCTGATGTAAATGCCCTTTTTTATACCACAGACATTGGTATCCCAAGAATGAGGTCTGGTATTATTAACAGTAGGAAGAGTAATACAATGTCATTCAATTGGAAAATAAGGAAGTGTAAGTTCTTCCAAAATTCTTATCACAGTACCTGAATTGATATGCACAAAATTTTATTCTGTCAAAAACATGCTGGTCAACAACTTCTACCTAACATACTGTAAAAGTGTGGGCAGGATTTATGAGTATTTTTGTGACTGTAAGATGCACTTCTGGGGTTTGAAGACTTCTGAGTTTTTTACTGTGGACTTTTGTATTATATTATCTTTTTATTGTAAAGAATACCAGAAAGAAAATTATGGTCTACATCAGTAGGTGATTGCCATGTGTTTTGTTTATAAGTACATAGGGATCACAAAGAGACTCTAAGAACAATCTGTGTCTTACAGCAGGCAAAGAAAACGTAAAATAGTCTTTTTTATATATGTGAGAACCCAATTCCTCAATCCTTAAGATCATAGTTAGGAGCTAGGATTCCCCATGTGATTTGAGGTCATGTTTGGTGCCATTAATGAAAAGGAAATTATAAATTTAGAGGAAGAAAGAGGTTTAATTACTGCAGATGATGAAGAATGCTGACAGTTGGTGACTCCATGTATGCATGGAGACTGTATTCACAAGGAGAAACAGTTCCTGAACAGAATAAGCTGCAATTTAACTGAAGAAGGCAGCACAAGAGGTGCAGCAGAGAGAAAGATAATTGAACTTATTTGCATCTGAAAAAAATATTAGGAGGTGATTTTATGCAGATCAAACCTCAGATCCTGTGTCTGTCTTCCAGAACTGCCTTTTCACTGATTACGAGATATTCCAAGCAAGACACCTGGGTTACCTCATACAGAGAGTGGAAAAAACACTGGGTTGGGTAAGAAAGGAATGTAGAACTCCTCCTGTGTCAGGTTGGCTTTTAAGCATAGGAGAAAAGGCTTTCTAACCTGGACAGCTGCCCTGGCTTCAGCTGCTCTCAGCCCACACCTCAGAAGCATCGAAAGCAAGGGATATATTTGATGGGAAAACATTCAAGGCTCTTCCTTGTTGAAAATATCTTGTGTCTCAGACTTCTGGCTCCTTCTGGCTGGTCACCAGCAGTTACTGCAAGGCTGGGATCCATCACCTTTAAAAGCTCTTTAGGATGGAGAAGTGGGGCTAAAATGCTTTCTCTGGCAGGGTTAAAGTTTGGTTGCCTGCTCCTGCACTTCTGTGCCAACAGGGAAATTCTAATTCCTCTTACCATGTCCTGTGTGAGCCCTGCATGCTCACAGACCTGCCCTTCATGCCCCCATGCCATGGCAATCAGGTTCCCTTGGCAGCTCTCTGGTGCAGGGCAGATCCAATGCCCTTTTCTGCCTTGTTTGTACCCTGGGGGAAGTTCAGGCTCTGGAGCTTATTCAGCTGAGAGTTTTGTAAAACTTTTCCTTGTCAGAGGAAGGGTCATACTCTTCCCTGTAACTTCCTGGCTTACCTGTCTGATTTGCATGCCATGAATTCCTTTAATTTTTAGAAGGGAACTTCTGTGATGACTTGCCTTGTTTGTTCCCTTCTTTAGAAACTGTATTACCAAACCACACTAGAAGATTCCAGGGACATTGATGAACCTTGCACATACTCTGAGGAAGGAGAACTAGAGCAAAGTGACTCCCCCTGCTCTGTCTCCATTGTCAGTGAAGACCTGCCTGTTGATTTTTTGAACACTCTGGGACCAGGGTTTTCTGCTCTGGAAAAAATCTGTCAGAAGAGATCTACATAATTCAATTAATTTCAGAATAATGTGACTACTTTATGGTGTTGCAAAGGCTTCTGGCAGGAGCACTGACAATTTCAGAAAAAAGAACCATCTGTCCTTGAAAAGCTTTGCAGTGTGTTTGCACCACGAGGACCTGGCCTTTTATTCCTCCTGCCTGCACTGTCTGCACAAGGGCAGCCAAGAACATGACGTGTCTGGAGGGTTCACTCTACTCTGCAGAGATGATGGAAGGATTTTGGCACATTTGTGCAGACTTGCACAAATAGAAGATCTGATATTAAGGATCCTCAATTTAGTATGCAAAGGAAAAAAAAAAAAAACCAGATCTACTAGGTTTGAAATTCCAGCCAAAGTCCCATATGGAAATAAGCCAGTTTTGAACAGAGAAGGCAATTACCTGTTGGGGCAGTAATATAGTCCTTTCTCCAGTAAGTGTTCTCTTCTAAATCCAAGATTAATTTTTGCACAGTGCCATGTGGATCTGACTTGACTTTTCTGCCTGTATGACGCTGAAACTTCGAGGAGAAGGAACTTCTGCTCTTGTGTGGCTGTACCCACAGACGGACAGGAGAGGTCTGCACGTCCTTCCTTCGAGCAGGAAAAGGCACTTTTGGTCCTTGTGTGTTGTGCTGGCATCTGCTGGTGGTTGGGATTATGGCAGTGCTGTAAACACTCGCTAAGAAAATGTTGGCAGATAAGATCTGGTTATTCCTCTCGGTGAAATAACTACCTGCTCCAAATGAGCCACAGATGACTGTGAGGAGGAAATCCATGGGTTTCCTCAAGCATCACTAATTAAACAGGGGAAATGATAAATAAGGGACAGTATCAAACTTCCCTATTAGGAAACCACAGGTGTGTTACTTTTAAATTTTGAGGTTTGGACATGTCTGACTGAGTGTGATTGACCAATGCTTGGTTATGGCACCAGGGCTGTTGTGTTACACTACAGGGATGAGGGGGAATAGCTCAGGACAGAGTATTCTGCCTTTAGGTGAGTTATACATGCAGTAAGTGGTGGATCAGTCACAAATCTTACTTCTGTTCTACTATAATTCTATGCTGAAAGAAAAATGCTTTGCCTAAGGCAAACACTAAGTCTGGTAGCTAAGACACTGGTTTTCTGTTTCAAAGTTTACTTAAACAATGCATTATGCTTTTGCTCAGATATTATTAACTAATAATTCAGGGCTGGAAACTTCAGTCAAGTGTGATAAAAGAATCTGGCTGACTGGCAGGCAGCTACGTTTTCCTAAATGCCAGCAGCAAGATTTGTTTGCACAATAAATCACTCCTGTGATATACTGGCCTTAACCTGTAATTCCAAGTGGAACACCTCAAGTCAGGTCAATGATTTGGCAGCACTGCTTATAACTGCGGTGATGTTTTTATTGCAAATGATAACCATATTGCTAAAATTAGAATTATGCTGTGTTTTGCTATTTATTCTGAAAATTATGCAAGATTAAAAATAATAATGAAAATATTCTGTGTGTTTATTGTTCATGTAAACTTGTGTTGGGTTTGAAGCACACCATGTGTGCAGTCACCAAAGGTTACACGTGATCAGACCCACAGTTGCTAATGCCAGAGGCTTTCAAGAGATACAATGATTACTAAGAAGTGAAAATGAGGTATAAATCAGCACATTTCTCCCCTGCATCACACATTTGTGTCAATCACACCTTTAAAGACATTATTCAGGGGACCTGGCCAGTGAATGGCTCATAACTGTGTGAGGCTGAGGTTTCCATTAGGAGACAGACCAAGAGGTAAGTGTTAGAGGCAGCAGGTTGACTTGTGCCACAGATCACGCTGAATATTATCCCAGAATCACAGAATATGCTGATTTGGAAGGGACCCACAAAGATCATCGAGTCTGACCCCTGGCCCTGCACAGGCCCATCCCCAAGAGTCACCCCCTGTGCCCCAGAGGATCATCCAAATGCTCCTTGAGCTCTGGCAGCCTTGGTGCTGTGCCCACTGCCCTGGGGAGCCTGGTCAGCGCCCGACCAGCCTCTGGGGGAAGAACCTTTTTCTAATATCCAACCTCAACCTGCCCTGACACAACTTCAGGCCATTCCCTGGGTCCTGTCACTGGTCACAGAGAACAGAGATCAGGGCCTGCCCCTCTTCTTCCCCGCACGAAGATGTTGTGGACCGTCATGACGTGATACCCCAAGCAGGTTTGGGCCTCAAAGCTGCTCTTGCCCTGTCTCCACTGGGGCAGAGAGGGAACCATCAGACTCCCAGTCACTGAGGGACCTTCCAAAGGTTCACATGGAGCTTGATGCGATGTCCCTGCTGGACACACACCCTTTTCCACCGGTGCCTCACAGCAAACCTGGGCTGAGGGAATGACCTTCAGTCCAGGCAATTGGCCACAAATGTTCCCAAGGCTCCACTGCTTGTGGCTGGTGCCCCCAGAATGGCTGAGCAGCAGCCCCTGCTGAGGGCTGGCCTGTGCTCTCCGTGCAAACACAACCTGGATTAACCACGGCCTCGGCTCGGGCTTTGTTCAGTCAGAGGCACAGGGAGTGTGTGAAGCCTCTGGTTTGTTCAGGATCTGCTTTAAACTAAGTACCTCCATGGCTTGCTGTTCCCTAACTGCTGGTGATGGGCTCTAGTGTTTCAATTACCTGTTCACAGTGAGAGGTCTAATCAGAGGCCTGCGAATCCCCATTACCTGTGACCCCTGCTGGGCCCGAGTCAGTGGGAGTCCCAGCAGCACAAATGTTTATCTCCGCGCAGTCTTCATCTCTGTCTTTGTTTTGCCTCATTTATAAAGATCTTACTTAAAAGCAAATGACACACAATCAGCGAAGGGGAAATTAATCACGCTGGAACCAAACTTCTGACACTGAGCTTTAAAGGAAACAAGAGGCACTGATCACAGGCTGGTCCTACGGAGAGGGGATGGCAGCACATCAGTGATAAAGTCTTTTTTTCTCAGACAGAAAGCTTTTCCCTCTCTGCTATTTCCTCTACTCTGCTGAGCAATGGGATCCCCTGGGATATTTGGGCTGCCACAGGAGGAGTATAAGTTTTAATCAAATCTTTCTGTGCCAGTTTGGGGTCATTTTCTCCACTCTGAAGGATCCATTTATCCTGATTAAGGTATCAGAAGAAGTCGTTTAAAGGACAAATAAATGACAAGAGATTCTATCAGTGAAGGGGAAACCACATACCGAGAGGGTTATAATTAGTTCCTTCTCTTAATACCTTAGGTGGTGTTGTATTTCACAATCCTAATAATTAAACACTTAGTAGCAGAGTGTTGGATTCGTGTTTTAAAAAACTCATGGGCCAAGCTGGAGGCTTTTCTGAAGGTTTTCTGAGAGCAAGCAGGGAACAGACATTGTAGCACGTGTGGTGGTGGCAAACTTTCCCAACTGAGTTCAAAGGCCACAGTCACCTTCAAAAAACCTGAAAATAGGCTTTTCCTTTCTTAACATGTGCTGATGCTGAAGACTGAGAAAAATCAGAGATTTATACCATCCCAGTGTGGCTTTCTATTTTAGCCTGTAATAGCACTTGGATGGAAAACTGGTGATTAGGGAAAATGGAGGGAAGACACACTCAAAGCACAGGTGAGAGGATGCTGTGTGTCTTCCTTGTGCTGTTCCTGCTCTTCACACTCTCATTATTTCCTACTTTTCAAAAGTGATGAGAAGCCTTCACAATGGAAACATCTTGTGTTAACCCTGTTAGTGAAACACAACACCTTGACTTGGGGCTGAGCAGGTACTTTTTGGATGCCCAGAAGAACGTGATTCACAATGTCTACTGTAATCACTTAATTCTATCCTGAATGCACATTTCTTAGGGACCAATAAATAGAAGGTGCTTGAAAAACATGAATATTTAGTATTTCAGATGCCCACTTTGTTTCGCTTAACACTTGGGGTAGGAATCTACAATTTCCAGTTACCCCTATGAGGTGTGAACTGAAACTCAGGTTCACCAAACATTTTTTGCTCTGAGGAAAAACCTCTAGATTTCCTCTGCTTTGTCTGTGCCACCTGTCCCACTGAGGATCCTGCAGCCAACCCCAGTTTGCAAGAAAACCGTTCTATACCATGGAAAATGAAGCAAAATGAGGCTACAGGAGCCAGTGGAGGCCCTTCAGCCTTTCCCATGTACCCTAGACAGGTGTAATTACCCAATGTGAGATTTGGTAAGAGTGATTGAATGAATGGAAAGCAAAGCTTAAAATGACCAGAAGATCAAATAACATCATCTGCTCTTTGTAGGTTCTTCTACCATTTACATCAGAAATGAAGTGTCACACAGCACAGGTATCTCCAGTAACATATTATGCAACACAGCCAACATCTGTTCCTTCTTTCTGATCATCCCCGAGAGATTAAAACCCACTCTTTTGAGAAAGCAGGGCTCTCATTAGCAAAATATCAGTATAAAAAAGTATTTTTTTGTAAAACACAACTTCACTAAATATATCAATGTTGTTGGGACCACAATTACAAAGATCCTTTTCCTACAATCTCCTGATTATTCATAATAGCTGAATATGGTACATTATTAATAATTCAGTAGTTTTTGAATTGTTCTAAATTCTATAAAATAAGAAAGAAAATTACTTCAGGGATTCAATTAGCAAATTATTCCAAGGCACTGATAATTGTTAATGCTTCTTGATAGAGGCTTTTCCTGTGTGAAGACAATTCTGTAATTACCCAGGAGATGGCATAAGTAGACCAGTTATTGATCTGCCGGTACCAAGAAATAAAACTAAGGAAGGATTACAAATACCCTATTTGAAAACAAAGCTACTTACAAAAATGTGCATTTTGATATAGTCAGGGGAGAGAAGTTTTCTTTCTCAAGACAAAGGCCTTGCCTCATCAGCATCGTGCAAGGAAAGCACCACTTGCTGAGGAAAAGGGATGTGAGAAGGCCAAGATAAAAATCTTAAGCAGATATTCTGATTTTTTCCACTTATCTATGTCCACTATATAGAAATCTTTCTTTTTGTCCACTGTTTTTTTCCAATGAAGAGATAGCAACAATGACTGATAAGAAATATATCTCTATGTTTGTATCTGTATTGGACTTTGTCAGCTCATTTCAGCCTGTTTGCTTTTCCAAAGGGTTTTATTCAAAGAATTTCTTAAAGTATAGGGCATATGGTAGAATCCATTTACACCAGCAAGGTGAACTCCTCTGAGCACAGAAAAGGAATTTCTGTTTGCAACTGGCCTTCAATATGAACGTTTCAATAGGGAAGTTTCTATTTGAGCATTTTACATATTCTGAGATATATTTTCACTCTTCAAACTTACAAATCCCATCGGCAGAATTCTCTATACAAACCTGTAAATCCCATAAGCAGAACAGACTCTGTGGTAATGGATACTTCAAAGAAGAAACAAAAATTTGGGGACATCTGTTTCCCTCTCTTCATTTAGTGTCTCAAAATGCCCAAATCAAGGCTTAGGGAGACATTTGATAGTGTTAAACTGTAGTTCTTGATACTATAAAAGTACTTAGGATTAGTACAAATTTCCTAACTTGAAACCTGCTGCCTGTCACACTCAGGTTATTGTCCAGAAGTGAAACCATGGAGAAATGCAATTAAACAAGAAACACTTCTTTGGCTCTTGGGTCAAATCCTGATTAAGCAGATGCTGAAAGACTCTGCATTCCCTTTTTTTTTTTTTTCCTAGGCACTTGCAAGGTGCCACAGAATGTCAGAGTTGAAGCCTCCCCTTCGGAAAGGCCAAGAGCTGAGTTAGGAGAGTTATTGCAAATCAGCTCTGGGATGCAGGAGTTCAGTTGTGGAGGGAGATTTGTAAACAGCTGGCAGGGCAAGCACCACATTTCTAAGTTCTGAATTAATTCCAAGGAGGTGATAAAGGAAAAATTTCTGAGATTAGGGGACATAAACATATTTATATAAAAGTAGAAAAATTAAACTTACCTATTTCAGAACTGGAGATGATCACTTCACCATCCTTCCTGATGTCCATCAAGCATCAATGAATCTTATCTATGTACTGTATGGGCATCTTTTAGTCCTTGATAGAGCCTGAAAGAAGAAATTTTAGTCCTTAATTAGGGCTTCAAGGTGCTTCCACAAGAAAAGTATTAACAGTTAGACACAGAACTGCTACTTGTGCTTTGGAATTTTTTTCATCTTATTTTTCAGGATATCTGTGGAAGGGTATTTTTTATCCTGTAATATTTGCCTCCTGCCTGGAATAGCTTCCACATAGCCAGAGATGGGAGTCTCACATTTAAAAACATCCATGTTTTTTCTTTTCCAACATTTTGTTTAAGAAACATCAGCCAGCACTATCATAAACCCACAAAAACTCAGTCCAGTTCAGCTTGTCATGTTGCCAAAAATGCTACTTAGATTAATACAAACACCATCAACCTATTTAATTGAATTGCATTTAGAAGAGGTGTGGGAAAGAATACAAGATGATTGTGAAAGCTGCACCAACAAATCTTCTGAAGAACATGATGTAGAATTTTATATGTAAAATATTATAAACATATTACAAAGCACCAGCCCTCACAGTTGCTCCTAGCAAAGAGACAACATAAAGAAATGGCTTTTAGTGTAGAAACTGGAGTGTATCCTGGATCCTGAAAAGCTGCTGACACAGGCTGTAACTGATGGAAAACCAACAGAACCTGTCATCTCCATGTCAGAGTACTGACAGTATAAAAGGGTTTCTCATTTAGAAATTCATTTGAAAGCAGTAGTGACAAGTGAATTCCTGTTTCCATCTACAGTGGAAAGAATTTCCCACTCCAATGGCTGATTTTTCTTTTTGCTATTTTAGAGAAAATCAGGGATGATTCTGGTGAAGCTGGTGTGATCAAATGGAGCAAATGGAGGGGATGGGGCCTTACACATTTCTTACTCAGAGCATCCATGACTGTGACCAGGACATTCTATTCACAGATGCCAGCAGGACACAGTAGGAACCAGGTCTTGTTGAGGAGAGCATGTTTTGAGAAGTATTTATTTATAGGAGACAAACACATGGAGTTTGGAAAAAACAAGCTCAACTCTCCCAATGATGTCAAAAGATGAGAAAGTCTGGACTGTAGAATATGAGCAACTTATTCAGATATGCTTAGAAATCACAGTATAAAGGATTATCTCTTCAAATCCAAACGGGAACAAACAAGAATCAAGGATTCTGGAGGGGCTAAACACTAAAGCTAAAAAGGCCTAATGTTGTTTGTTAGCAGAGAACTGTCCTGGGCAGAGAGTGAGGCAAACACGGACATCCCTGCACCAGGGAGGGGCTGTGTCTCCAGAGCAACTCCGTGCATGGAAGAGGACTCAAACTGCAAAATCCCTCTCCAGACACAGCAGTGTCTCTTCCCAAGAAACTCAGGACCTCAGATGGAGGAGACAGTTCGTGTTTACATCTTGGTCCAAGCGAACAGGAAAAGCTAAGGGGAGCACACATCTATCACAGCAGCTGGGAAGCACTGCCAAGGTCAATAATTAAGAAATTGTTTCAGTTTTCTTCCTTGAAGATCCAGGTGGCTCCAAAGTAGAGCCAGGGGGCAAATACCACCACAGTGTGATGGATAATGGGGAAGGTTTGGCTCAAGTCTGATCTGAAAACCCAGGGTAATACTGCTGTGTACACCCAGTCATGGTACTCAAAATAAAGTATCCTCAGCAGGAGGGGAAAATCAGGAATGCTGATCCATAACTCTGAAAATCCCACTTCAGGAGATTCCTCTGTGACCCTGGGCAAGGTACTTGCAGTCAGATTTTACTAAACTATTCAGCATCTACCTCCATTGGAGTTAGTGGAAATTAAATGCCAAAAATCTGTCTACAACATCTCTCCAGCTGTGAAGTGGGAGCAGTCCTATCTGTGCCAAAGAAATACCTCCAAAGATTATGAAGTGTTTCCAGAGGACAGCAATAGGATGTGTGTACTTATCCCAAACAGAAATATGAAGTTTCCTCAGCTGATGCTTTGCTGATGTGCTGAATAAATATTGTCTTTAAGTTTTTTTCAATATTCAGGTTTATTAGCCAAATGAAAGCAAGGCGTGGATGATATTTCTAATGTGCTGAATAAATATTCATCAGGGTATTCATCAGGATATGCATTTTTTAAGCTAAAGATCCAATATTATTTATAGTCTGTGCTTTCATGTGGAGAAGCCAGTTACATGAGAAATGAGGAGGAAAAGTGACACCCTGCCATGAGGTTGCTGGATATTTGCTAACAAGAGGGTAATGAGGGTGAAACAATCCTGTGCTTGACTTGAATGGGGAGTTCAACACCTCTGAAAGACCGAGATTTATTTCAGCATCTTGAACTTCCATGGTTAACAAATGGTTTGTGCAAGATACTTGGCAAACATCAGAGTGAGACGTTCACAGAAACAGGTGGAAAACCCAAACACACACGTCTGCTGATTCAAAAGCCCAAGACCTTTCAATGTAGGTGGTTTTTAACATCATGATTGGGTATTCTGTTTTAATGCTCAAAATGCAGACTATATCCTCTATCCTTTCTGGATTAGCAGGGAAGGGGTGGAAGGTGTGTTTGAACAGGAGTTTAAGTGTTTTCTGTGTTTCAAACTCTATAATCACCAAGTGGCAACTCACAACAAAAGGAATAGCAGAGCTCCCACTTTTCCTTTTCAGCTGCTGTTTGGTTCATGGCAAATTGTTACAACCACAGTTTGGGAATGAAGTATCCAGTCCCTTACTTAGATTGGAGTGCTTAGAAAGCCCTCAGAAAATGTACTTCTAGGTTGTAATTTCAGCTTATCAGAAAGGCTGAAACAAAGCCAATAGCAACAGTGCCTCTCCTTCCCCCAGGATGACTCAGGGACTGCTCTTAGAGTCTCTGCTACCGTACACATTCCATCATTATGGCCTCTAAAAATGAAAAATAGGTCAAGAAATTGCAAGGTGAATGAGTTAATACATAAACCATTATCATATTCAAGCACTATACAACTGACTATCTTCTATTTAATTACAAGGCAGTGGAGTCAGTGCAGTGTGGTGACATTAATCATTACAATCCTGAAATTTTGTTACCATGGTGTGCTTTTAAAAAGGAAACTATTTTAAGATATAAATTAACTTTGCCTCAGAATTTCCCTCCCTACACCCTCAGACAAGCAGTAATCACTGTTTGTAGCATTGTGTCAAAGGGATGTGCTGAGCTGCCAGAGCAACTCAGAGATATTAAATATTCCTATCAGAGCTACCTCCAGCCTTATTTTGGCCCCATTGCAAAGGCATCCTATTTCCCTGCTGTCTCTTTGCACTTTTTAAGAGACATTTTGGTAGTCAAGGAATGTTATGCAATGACAGCTATGAACTTTAATATCCTCTATCTGACATGAAGAATCACAAAGCAGGCATTTGGTCCCTCCCCATGGGCAGCCCAGCTCTCAGGACACCAGGATGTGTCTCTAAGCCCTGTTTGCTCCGTTCTCCAGACCCCACACCAAGTGTAGCTCCCTTGCAGGGGGAGCTACATGCAGATATTGTTGTGCACATGTAGGTATTTATCAGAATTTACTCCTGCAAAATCTACCTGTAAAGACCACAGGACAAACTGGATCTTTACCCACCACTGCAGATCCATCTCCATCACACCTCACTCGTGGGTTTATGTCCTAAGATGTAATTTAGACTCTGACAGCTGGACAGCAGCACTGAGATGATGGACTGGGGTGTCTTCTGGAATCAGATCAGTTCCTGGGGAAAAGGAGCTGGGAATAAAGCCTTGGATCAGGCTCAGGTTAGAGATGCTGAGGAAGCATTTCTGGCCTGGGTTGAAGGTCTGCTGAATAGATGTGGTCAGGGAGCAGACAAGAGTGAAAAGGTTTTTGGGGTATGAGAAGAAGGAGCAGGTTATATTGTCTTTTAGGCAGGAACCTGTGACTCTAAACCTACAGTAGAGTCAGCATTCCCACATGCACAGAGCTGAATTTTCCATTGAGTTAAATTATGTTAGTTGTCCTGATTGTGACCACAAAATAGTCCCTGGAAGACAGACTAGATTATTGTTATGCCTATGAAGCAAATATTCTGTTATTGTAAAGGGCAACCATTTTGTGCTTTCTGAACTGAAAGACTATTGTCAATAAGTTACAGTTGGAATTCAGACTGGAGCCTGAGGGACCCAGACACTCAAATGCCATTGAACTTCATAAACAGATGAGTGCTTACATCCTTTAGGCTCCTAAATCCTTCCCTTAAATTACAAATCTGGTCTATAAACACAAAAATCTAATAGTTTGGAAGAAAGGTTTGCAATAAAGTATGGATTCATCCTAAATCCTTCGTTCATGAGGTGCTGATCAATATGTATTAAGTATACATAGTCCCAGTGTGTTAGCTCATCACTTGTAAAATCTTTTGACCTTGAACTGTTTCTCCTTTTAATTTCACGTGTTTCATTATTCGTTAGGAACTGTCTGGATGGAAGCTCTCTGAAGTAAGAAAAATCATATTATTAATTCTATGGTCACTGGCTCAGACTCTAAGCAAGGCAGGCAAACCTGGATCTTTTTGCTTACAGGCAAATCCTTCTTGTAGAACAGCTGCAAAGTTTCCTGGGCAGTCACTTGGAGTGCATTTCCAGGCTCTAATCTCCCGCTGGAGTGAAATCCAAAGGACAATGGACTGACTAGAATTCCTTTCTTCAACTGGTTTTGATTTTAGTCAAGCTCCAGCATTTCTGGCTTCTGATTGGAATCCCTTTGTCCTGTGCCACCCATCAGAGAGGTCATGCCTGTCTTCTTTTGGCACGGAAATGCCTTTTTGCTGGGAAAAAGGAACTTCATGCAGAACACTGTGCATTTGCATAACCTCTTTGGTAAGAGTTTGTCAAGGAACCCTCTCACTGTTATTTCTGTATTGTTCTCTGTCTCCCTGAGAGCACAGTGCTGTTTCCAAGGATGCAAAATGATAGCTCTGTCTGGCATATTACAGAATATTAAATGCATTAATAAATCCAGCTTCTCCTGTGTTCTCCTAGTATTTATCTTCTCACAGTCACTTAAGGGTTTGTTGCACCCACACAAAGCATGTTTTCTGAGAATTACTCATGAAGTTTCTCTTGGTAAGAAAATTTCGAGAGGTGCCTTAATAAACCCTTTTTCTTACTTTGGATTGCTGAGATGGCTATCAGAGATGTAAACAGGTTTTATTTGGTAAATATCAGTACTGTCAACTTCTTCACTATTTATATTTTCTGTTCTTAATCAAGGTTTGACCACAGCCTATCTATGGAGCTTTCAGCAAAAAAACCCAGGGCCTTTTAGATTCCCTGAACCTCTAATTCTTAAAAGACTTGCATGACCATGTAGCTGATGGAAGAACCACTACTTAACAATATTTCCATACATCTATATAGAAATTTCAGTCTATTTTCCATCTATCCTATGGGAAGTTTTACAGATTTTAGGTCAGAACTAAGACACTGGTTCTGGTGCAGCGGCACTTTTTTGTGCTGCTGCAGAGGATTCTCTTTGTTCAGGTGTATCCAGGTTGAGTTGTGAATTCCTGGCAGCTCCCAGGCAGTGGAGGCACAGCAGGTGGCACTCGCTGTCTGGAGCAGAGACAGGCTTGGTGCCTGTTTAACCAGAGAAAAGAAGGCAGCCCCTCTCCCCACGTGCAGAATTCCCCCCTCAGAGGAGGGGATCACTCACTGTGGATCAATTCAATGAGTGTCCTGTCAGCCTGTGCACTCACCCCTCTGAGCTGTGTCCATAGGCACACATCTGACAGATCTACCTCAGGGTTTGCAAACTGGGCATCAGGAAAAGAGGAATCAGGATGTGTGACTGCAGCCCTGGCTGTGCTGGGATCAGGGACCATAATTCCTGTGACACTTATTAAACACGTGGGCTATCGACGTGTTATTGCTCAAACACCAGAGCCATTCTCTGTTATGTCTCCTCTGTCAGAGATATTTGCAATAAACGTAGACAACCCCAGAATATAAAAGAATAAAAGCCCTTTCTTCAATCCAAAGTGTCAATGAGCAACCCCTACTCACCAACACACTGTTGCAAACCAGTTGTACAGACAACATTTAGCAGTGTCTAAGTCACTTCCCAGTTTGAACCACTCTAGATTTAAGACACAAACGTCCCTGTATCTTTGTAATCTTTGCCTGACAACTCATAGAACTGTTGGAAAAGCATATCAGAGTCCAGTACCAAACTCCAGTTTCTCACACCTAGCTTGACTTTTCAGGAACCTCATGGAAGAAATAAATTGTATTTTGTTTGATAGATTAACTGGTAAATCTGGTATGAAAGGGGGTGCACACAGTTATTTTTTCAATGGCATGACAGAAACTGATTTTATAAATGTTCCATACAAGGCTGGTCAGAATGAGAGGGGGTAGTGATATTGAAAAGATAATATCAATAAAAATAAAGATTAAATTACCATGCATGGTTTGACTTAGAAGTAATGCATATGAAAATAATATGAGGGTTTTTTTCAGAATGTCTTAATGAAAATGGGGATTTCCAAAGATTCAGAGGAAAGCTGGACCAAGGGTACAATGTGGAGAATGGGATGAGATGAAGGAGCTGCAGCCTGGCTGTCACACAGCACATCTGTTCTCCACAGGCACTTGGGATCACCAGTTTCTGACACACAAAAAAAAGGCAAAACCCCAAACAATTGCACTGTTAGGTGGGGAAACAAATCCCATTTGGAAAATATATGGTTCTGATGTTTTCTACAAACCTGATTATACTGTCTGATATTATTGATGTTGACAGCAACCGTAAAGTGAATTTGGAGAGATTAAGTGTATGGGGGTCTTGTCTGTAATTTTTAATAATCCTCTTCTCTTAGATCCCGAAGAAAAGGAACATTATTGCTGTGGATGTATTAATGGAATCTGCCTGTCGAAATAATGAAATTGAAAAAGCTTTTATTGGATATGTATATCATAGAAATGTTAGCATTATATATGTCCCTTGTGCCAAATGTATTACCACAGCAATAAGTGGAGAAGCATCAACAGGAACACAGTATATAATGATGCTTAAAAATCCCTCCTATATTGACATTGCTATAAATCTAACCTGATCTATGAGCCACATTACAGCAAATAATTTGCAACACTTTCGATTGGCATTTAGCACTTATTTTCTTTGTTTAAAGTTTTGTATTAATAGGAAATTATTAATAGGTCTGGAAAGCAAATCCAAAGCCTTTGATGTCAGGTGCAGCATTACAGAACCATTTCCTCTCCTTAGCAAACTTGATCATGTGAAGTATTAGACACCCTACATCTTTTCATCATGAGGCTCAGGTTTTCCATGAATAATTGGCAAACCAGGTACAAGACAAACACAGGATGAAATCCAATCAAATAATTGCTAAGCACTGTAGTCAGAAAAGTATATAACATATCAAAATGCAGAAGGTTTGTGGGAGTTATAGTGGACCATAAATTCTGTAGCAGTCAATAAGGCCATGTTATTACAGAAAAATAAAAAATAAATGCAATCTTGTTAAAATACAGGTAGTAAGTATTTGCTTCAGCTGAAGTAAATTGTCTCTGGATCTGAAATTCATGCTTTGGGAAAGCTGTTGATAAAATGAAGAGAAGTCATAGGAGAGGGACTAAAATGGCAGCAGGGGGGACCAAAAAACCTGGACTGCTTTGCTGAAGTAAAGAGAAAACTGAGGGAGAGACGAGGACAACCAGATTTTTCCAATATGTTGCACTTAATTGTTGTCCCTGTCTATGGAGAGACAAGTGCATCATTTCACCTTCATTAAGGGAAAATGAAAAGGGTCAGTTTTCTAATGTTAGTATGGAAACAAACTGCCTGTAAGAATGGTCAAAATACACCTGAACATCAGGAGAGGAGAATGGACTAGATAACAGTCACACACCTGTAACCTGCAAGGCCACCACAGGTGGCTTAAAGGAATGTGGAATCCCAGAGCAAAGAGGGGTTTTGATGTCCTTTAATGCAAAGATTTTTTTCATGGGTAGAGGACTTGATACTGCTATAACATTATATACTGTAACGCAGTTCAACATATATTACAATGTACTATAACACAGGTTAAATGAATGTTAGGAATCAGAATTTTTTATTAGGATGAGAAACTGGCAGTGGGGATTAATTTTTTAAACTTTTTTGAATGTTTTTTTGAAGCAATGACTCAACTCTTTCCTGTGGTTTTAGTATGCACACACATAAACTGGATCATATATCTGCAGGAAATTTGCATGCCTGGAGATGAAGGATTTCATGTCAGTGTTAAACAGTGTGTGATGTACGACACCACCACCCCAGCTCCAGAATTTATGTTCTAGTTAGAGGAGTCTATGAGCAGGAAACTCTAAACAGCGTAGGAAGAAGCGAACGTGTCAGCCCTTAAATATCAGGTTAGGGAGTCAAAGTCAGTCTTGGTGAGGTAGGAGACACTTTTTTTTTTTCATTTGAAACTTGTGAGAAAATGAAATCCAAAGTTCTGCTGCAGCTGTGAACTGACAAGTTAAAGAGCACCGTGGAGCTGCAGCACGTGGGGATGGAGAGAGAGGATGGGAGGCTGCTGGAATGAGAACCGGTGTAAAGCACTTACTAATGTCTGCAGGTGGGCTCGTTCAGAGACACTTTTATTTTTCTTCCCTCACAAGAATGATTAATTTCTGCCTCTTCAATGTAAAAAGCTGCTGCTCCTGTGTTGTAGTGACACGGTGGCAGAGATCAGGGACTGCAGTGTCTGTGGGCCTGACTGGCAGCGTTTCCTCCTGGTCCGTAACACCCTCCTGCTGACCTGAGGAGCTGTGGAAGGCAGAGCAATGGGAATGTGCTTGGCTGCCTGGTTTCCCAGTAGCAGAGGATGGACAGCCAAGTCCCGAAGCTTTCCATTCAATCAGAGAACATCCCTGCCTCTGGCAACAGGGAGGAACTACAGCTGGTACCAACGAGGGAGCTCAGATGTCGCTTTGCCGTTCATGTACGTGTACAGTGATTTGTTCTTGTATATGTGAATATTTCAGCAGTGCCTAAAATACTTGAAAGGGTTATTGTGCCTCAGCCTCACTTCAGCTGCTGGCAACCATTAAAGTGTTTGTCTCCCCTTTGTTGAACTGGCATTGCTGGGAGCGTCACCACTGGCACGGCAGTGAGTGACAGGAGATGCTGCACGGAGAGGCACTAATTGGGTGGAACAGGAGCAGCAGACCACGGCTCCTGGGCAGCTCCAGGAAAGGGCAGGGACTTGTAAAGCGACCTGGCCTCCCTGCTGCGGGGAAAGGGCAAGGCACGAGGGCTCAACGAGAGCACAAGGACATGCCTGCGTGAATTTGTGACCCTGAGCGGTAGCACAAGGTCGTGTTATCAAGGCAGCTCTTTGCTGTGGAAGGAAATGATGTGAGTGACTATTCTTTTTGGATTAAAAAATGAGAATTACTGTGGTGTCTACAAGCATGAGAGACTTATTTGCGTGCCCTGTCATCTGGAACATCATCTTCCTTTCCATCCTGGGTGCTGTCACATTTTTCATCCTATGCCTCAGTTCTTACTAGAAACCTTCTGATGGACCACTTATTTCTTTCTTTATCCCAGCATGGACTCCATTTTGCCTTCCTCTTGGGAAGACACTATTCAGATCTCTCTGGCAATTACAGCAGATGCTTAAAAGCAGCCAAAAAGGTACCTCTTAAATCCAGTTGTTTCAGTTGAAGAATTGTCTCTTCATTGCCATGACAAACACGAATGCACAGAAACAAAGTAAAATAATACCACCAGGCTTTAAAAACCTCTGCCCCAGCTCATTTTAAACACAAACATCAATGCTGGGCTTAATCCCTGTTATTGTCTCTGAGTTCATTACAGAGACACGGGCAGACAGGTCGCCCTCACTGTGGGAAGAGAGGGATGCAGGAGAAACATTGTCATTCCCTGTGCTCCCAACACGATTTCCCTTCTGTGTGGACAAGCTTTCCTTCCACATTACCACCATAATTTCTTTATTCACTTCAGATGGTAAATGTTTTGCAGCAGATATTGCATCTTTGTATTTGCTAACAAGGTAGCAGGACAGATGGCACACCCAAAGCATACCACGAGACATATGTTTTTGTGTAAGTACTTGAAGGTTTTCAGTACACAGCAATGTATATTTGTGTTAGCAAGACCTATATGTGAATGTTGGTCAGCTGATGATCTGGCACAGCATCCATATTAATTCATGAGAACAAAATTTCTACATTCCAAATATCTGCCTAATTTTTAAGGGATTAAATTAAAATTAGCTCTGCTACTCAGTTACAGGAGGTTGATGAGGTGTTTGAGGTCTTGTGTTAATATTCAGAGCCATGAGACACGACTTGAAGAATGAAAAATTCCTGCAAATAGTTGGTGTATAAGCGAAGGAAGATATTCAGCCTTGCCAGATTTCAAATGCCTCATGGCTGCTGAAAACCATGCAGGGCAGAAATTCTGTAGAATTCATTTGTGGCTGAGGATAGCATGGTAAGAGAAGGAAGAAAATAAAACAGAACCAGACCACAACATGATTTTGGTTGGAGAAAAGATCAAAGGCACTTGGAGTGCTCCTGCAGGACAAGGAATGACCAACAGTGGGGTTTTCTTCACTGATTCTTGAAAACTAAACTAATGCCTTGCAAAACAGCCTCCATGATCTCCAGGCTCTTGATGGTTCACAAGCGGGAGGTATGACAAACACTGTCTGGAGTCACTGGGTTTCCACAAAGCATGAATCCAGACTGGTTTTAGGTACCTCTCTTCCAAGCAGGAAATGGAAACATCTGTGAAAATCTCTACTAACCTCTGACATCCTGTGAAATATTTGACCAAGAAGGCTTGCAATCAAAGTGGCAAAATTAATTTATATTAATTTTGGGAATTATCCTCCTATTGAAATACAGAGTTTTAAACTACAAATGGTTAATAAGAAATAGATTTTTAATTCTTCTTTATCAGTGCCCTGTTTGTGATTATTACACAATATTTTCAAGGAAATGTGAGATCTGGGAACTATAATTTTTTTCAGCTCCTGGATGAAATAGAGACACTCTGCGACAGGGATGCAATGCATGAATACAAAAACTGTTTTAAATTATAAAACAAAAGCTGGCCAAGCAACCAAGACTCCTTTTCATCTTCTTGTCAGTCCAGCTCAAGATGTAAATACCCTGAGTGAGTAATACATCCTCAGAGTGACAGCACTGGGCCATCACTCACTTGGAAAAGCCACACAAGCTGCAGCTCTGAGGGGCTGTGAGAGGAGATGGAAGCACTGCAGTTCAGCTGGAGAAAAAGCAGCCAAAAGTCAACTCAAGTACAGAGATCCTTAGTGCAATGTATTATATGATTCAGTAGGAGATAGGAAATAGTATTTTTTTAAATAGTATTTATTGTAAAGACACACTGGAAGACCTAATGAGCTTATCCATAGCCATGGGCTGCCACTAGGACCTATCTGATCATGGCAAACAGCACTGAGCACTGCCTGGTGCTGAAGGAACCTCTTGTCGTGGTGTTGGAAGTGTTTTCAAGCTGGTCTTTGTTAGAAAGATGTGACCCAAGATCTCCCTGTGACAGAAATGCCAGGGTCTGCTGGGTGGGCTGTGCTGCCCTTTGCAAACATCAAGGAAGATTCTCCTTTAATGACTGACACTTATAAAAGTCAGTCAGGCCTAAAGGAACCCCTCCAAACAGACAAGAGCTGAGGTTGTTCTGCAGGATCAGGCTCTAGTTGCCCAACAACACCAGTAAAAACCTCTCCAGGCTCCAACGAACCAGCTGATGTCAGAAAGGGGAAAGGCATTTGCAGCCACACGGATTTCTTGTACACAGCCTTGGCCTCTTGGATATTTTGCTATTTTCCCCTCTCTGAAAGGAGCATTATCACTCTTCTGGCATTCTCAGAAGCACCTGAACAGCCACCTACAAACCTGTGAGGCCTCTGATAACATCCATTCCTTCTGCACAGCTCTGGCCTAGCCCCTGTCTCTCCCAGTTTTGGGGTTTATAACCCCTCCTTGCTGCTCCACTGGCTGCTCTCCCCGTGCTCCTTTGCCAGCCTCGTGCTCCCATTTGTCTTGCACATTTTGGGCTCCTCACCAGAGCAGACTAAGCAGCACAGCTGCCTCTCCAGAAATCAGATTGATGCACATGATTACATGGACTGTTAACTTTGGTTTAAAAAAATTATTTACCTGCCAACACTCACAGACACCTTCACAAACCACTTGCTGATGACACTTCTGTTCACCTTGGGAAGGACATGGAATGAGGAACACGGTGTGACATTCTTAATGGATTGCCTGGGATTTGCTGCAGCTCGTGCTGTCTGACTCATGTCAGGTCTAAGAAATACAACTTCTCTAAGAGACCAGAAAGATTTACTAAGGAAATAATGTCTATATGTGTATTCTTAAAGACATTACGTATCTCAATTTTATAGTGCTGCTCTCAATTCCATGGACAAAATGCAAACATTTTAAAGAAGGTAGAAAAATATCTACTCTGCAGTATGAAACCACTTATGACTCAATTTTTCCACATTCTGTACATTAGTTTAAAAAGGACAGTTTTGGTAACCAATGGGAAGCTGCATATTATTATTTTATTCTGATCTGTCAGTGCACACTTGTATAAGTGGATAAAAACTCAGAAAATTCAGCAAAAAGCAAAGTTGAAAATGGAAATTATCCATTTTCACTAAAGAAAGTGTCCAGAAGTGTTCAAAATATTGAATTACTGTTAACCAAGGTAATTCTGCCTGGCTTTGGTGGTGTTTCCTGACTGGGAGCACACATTTGATTCCTTCCCTCTGCTCCCCAAACCTCCTGCCCAATCTGCCTATCCCAAGTGTTACATATTCCATGAGGAGGCAAAAAACAATGAGCTTTAAATAACAAACTTCGGCTTCTCATTTTGTGACCATATGAACAGTATTCTCAAGCTTCTGAAACTGTGAAGACTAGAATAGATTTATTTTTTTCGGTGGAAACTGATAAACTCCAAATTCACTTGACTCACACAGAACTTGACTCATATTCACTTGACTCACACGACACTATAAAACCCCCAGAAACAAAATGAGGAGTCTCAGTCTTAGTGAGAGTTGCTAACCCTGGCTATTCTTTTAAATGGAAGTAATTACTCACACTGTACTTATTTTGCATAATAAGTAAATCCATGTAAATTAATAAATGTTCTGTAAGGCAGTGGAAGGGAACACAGCACTGACAACCTCACAAACTTTGTTCTAACAAGTAACTTAGAAGCTCAAAGATACTGGACATTAAAAGGGGAGCTTTTGCAGAGAACAGTTCCTACAAAGCAAGAGTCAAACATTTCAAAAAGCTGGAATTGATGCTTTCCAAATGAACTCCATTTTATCACTATTTTATTTGATCTTGTAAGGTACAGTTCTATTTATGGAAACTTACTGATATTCTAAGAATGTGATGTGCTCATGAGCTATCTCAGATAAAATGTGCCATGTTGGAAGATAATTGTCTGGGATCTCTCTAAGAGAAAACAAACAAACAATTGTTTTGCCTTTTGAAAACACCGTTTCTTTGTCACAGAGAGATTGAACTCTGTGGATCTTTTTAATCCCCACGAAGAATTTTGCAAATATTTGCAAGATGTCAAAAATAATTAGACAAAAGCAGTTTCCCCATCTCTGGTATAAATAGTACATACATTGTAGAGATCAAAGGACTTCAGTTTCTCTCTTGTAAATGTAAAAAAAAAAAAGGTTTCTTTGAAGAAAAAAATAGGAAACAATGGTTAAGAAAAAAGAATGCAACACATTCATCTATTAGAGTAACTGCTGCTGTTAAAACTGTGTCAGAAATAGGCCTGGATTAAAGGCAGCTGATCTCAAACCTAATGAAGAGCTGGGCTCCTGCAGTGCTGCTGATGCTGAGGAAATACTTAGAATCACTTCAGATTTGTCCACTGGTTCATTTATCTCAAAAACCAGCCAACAACCAAAACTCCCAAAAGATTCAAACAACCTCTTAAAAAAAACCTGATATGAAGGGAAAAAGTATTAACAAACTCTCTGTCTCTGTTAGGGCATGCTGGCTACTGGCACCTGTCACATTTGGTGCACATATCAAGGAAAAAGAAAGCCCCCGTTTCTCTCTCTCCCTGATCCTCTGCTCAAAGCTGAGCCAAGTACACGCCTCAAAGTTTGCAGGAACGAGTTCTCAAACTGGAGAGAAGCAGCAGCTCTTCCTGCAGCACATTCAAGTTCTCAACCAGGCAACTCTTGTGTAACAGCATCTGTTATCAAAAACATCTTACTATAAAATATTGAACTGCAGTGTCTTTATGGCAAATGCCACGATCACTCCCATGCTCATGGTCAGCACTGTGCATTCCTCTGTCTCCCAGGTATGGAAGATCTATCCCAGTCTTTAATGGAACATAATCTCTCATGTTCCAAGTACTTTGAGGATGTAAAGTGCAATTTAATTGCTCGGTATTGCCACAAAGTATAGAAGCTTCCAGTGCCTACAGCACAATATGCTAATTCAGACACCACCCATCTAAGCAACGTTAATCATACACACATCTCTCAACTCAGCTTCAGTACATGGGTGGAGATATGTCAGATCTGTCAAGATAGTAATTTATTACTACATCTGCTCTACTTATTTTCTATTAACTCACCCATCACAGCCACCTTATCAAGACAGAACAGAATCAAAATATCCCCTGCTTCACTTGTTATCAATAGTGAGTAAAGGACGCTTCAGGAGCTGCAGTTATTTGAGCAGCACACGTCTAATGTTCCTACTTTTAAACTACAAGAAAAGATAACAGAAGTGAAGGGCAGAAGAGCAATAGCAAATAAAAATGGCATAGATCTCTAAAGCCTTAATAAAAGATGACAAGACAGACACTTCATTTTACAGGAGAAGGAACCAAGGTACAAGATGTTGGTGGAGCTACATAACAAACCACCAGGACCTCAAGGCTCTAACTCATCTTCTCCTCCTAAATGTTCACTTACCTGAAACCTTCAAATACACTTTGTTGCCCTTTGATCATTGTGCTGCGTGTTCAACTGGGATGTGAGGCTGCATTTTAACTCTAGTTAGAAAATACCCAATTCACAATCAGACACCAGCAAAAATGGGTAATGCTGAAACTCCGAACCTCTGCTCACACTCTGACAAGTGCATTTGCAAATGATTCTCCAATACAAACTCTCCAGTCCAGCCCAAAACTCAGCTGGCTCTGGGTGCTCACAGGGAGCAATAAGAGGACACTGAGGATGAGGGTAAGAAAACAGGACAGAGATGCTTCCCCCGTGCTTCACCTGAACTTCTAACAGGTGATATTCTCAACTATTTTCCTCTGTCACTCTCTGCTGAAATGGGACAATGGACTTCAGAGTTACTGGGGGTCATGAATTGATTTTACACACACCCCCCCTGCATGTAGGTGCATTAGGTGCCTTTCATTAGGACTGACTCCCTAAACAACATCAGTAATGTGGGGAAATGATCCCCTCTTGGTGCTTACTCTGGAAGAAGGGGAGGAAGTGATGTTTAGGCAGAAACTGTGACAAAGCATCTGCCCAGCTGTAGTGTAATCATACAAGGTATGTTCTACCTGTGATTCAAAGAAAAGAAATATCGATTTAATGATATAAAAGTGTCTTAAGAACATACAGGATTAAACAAAAGTGGGCACACTTGGCAACTACACACAACTGCTTAGCAACATTTACAAACAGTTCTGGAGGATTCTCCCCAGGTGCACCTCTGCTCATTCCAAGTTTATTTATTTATCCACACCAGGTTATGCCTCCTGCTGCTCTACTGAGTGTGAGTTTGGCTCAGGCATGACTGAGAAGTAGGACAATAATAGTAATATTTACGGCTCTCACTGCTGCCTTTAGCTCTGGCATCTTAATTTATCTTTACTTGCTGAGTTTTTAAATAGTGATGTAGACAAAAATTTCCTATCTTGGCATAGGATTAAAGCTGTAATGGTTGGTACTCCCTAACCTCTGTTTCCTCTTGTTTTCACCAGCACTTCCCTCCTCCTCACATCCTACTACCATTTCAGTGAAATCCCCTTCCCATTTATGAATGACATTTAAACTTGAGCTGAGGATGGGACCCCTCCCCTAGGAAGGAATTCCAAGCTCCTGCAGCACAAATACAAAGAAGTCTAAAGTGTAGGGAAGCAAGTAGATGGCTGTACTGAGAAGAAAAGGAGAATAAGTGAATGTGTCATCATCTGTTCCACTTTCTTTTCTCCTGGGGAAAAAGTAAACTCTCAGTTCTCCAGCTAGCAGAGACTCCTGGAGTGTTCTACCCTGTGGATATAAAGCAGGATCAGAAAAGGTTTATTTCAGAGGCAGACTTGCACTAATAATGAGAAAAAATTCTGGAATTTCTTTCCTCTGCAATTTTCTTTCAAACAATCACAATTTTGTTTCATCTAAAACTTTACATTGTTTTAAAAAATGATATGAAAACTGTTGATTCCAAAAGCTTGTTTACCCATTTTCTCAGTGGAAAGGAGGCAAACATGGGAAGTGCCTGAGGAGCTTTGCTAATTGCAACATCTGACAAAAAATGTTTCTGCAATGTATGTTTTTATTACAAGCAACATTTTTTCCCCTGAAATAAATGAACCAACTCTAATTATATATTTTTTTTAATATTAATGAGACACTTCTCTAGGTGTTCATCCTGCTGGCATTATTTTGCATATTAAGCAGAGACAACGTGGGACCTGTGTCTCTCAGTGGAAGATCCAGATCCATTATTTTATTTGTTTACTCACAGTACCCATGTCTATAATGATGGATCAATTATTAATACAGTTGAAAGCTAAGAAAATTTACCCATTATAGTTTCTGTGCTGTTGGGCATCACGGTACAGAAATATCTGGCAGGACACTTCAAGTGGTTTAACCTGACAGGCAGCTTTACACAGACACTTACTGTCCTCCTGTCCCAGTGAGAGGGGGAGAGAATTGGGGGGAAAAAGGTAAAATTGATGGGCTGAGATGGAAACAGTTTAACAGGACAGAAAAGAAAGGGATAATAATAATAATAATAATAATAATAATAATAATAATAATAATAATATAAAAACAAGTGATGCACAATGCAATTGCTCACCACCCACTGACCAATTCCCAGCACCCCCTGGCCAGATTTGTATCTATTTATATGCAGAGCATGATGCCCTTTGGTCTGGAATATCCCTTTGGTCTGTGGGGTCAGCTGCCCTGGTTGTGTCCCTTCCCAACCTCTGTGTCCCCTCCCAGTTTCTTGTGTCCCCCACCCTCCTCACTGGCAGGGCAGCACGAGAGGCTGAAAAGTCCTTGGCCACTGCTCAGCAATAACTAAACCATCATTATCAACATTATTCTCATCCCAAATCCAAAATACAGCACTGTATTAGCTACTGGGGAGAAAATTAATTCTATCCCAGCAGAAACCAGGACAACATTTAAAAAAATAAGTTGCTCTTTTTAAATTATTGCCGTAATTTTTTTTTTTTTAGCTGAAATCCTGAGAAACTGCATTGCTGTGCAGATGCTTTATTAAGCATTTACCAACCACCTGTAGCCTGGACAGGTATCAGAAAAATCACTAGAGGTTTAGCAACTGCTTTTTGAAGTCACTTTAAATTAATAAGTAACAGCTTGATTTTTTTTTTCCTTTCCTCTGCTTCACTGATTTTAATCACTTGTCACCAAGTTGTATTTGTGTCGCTGTTTTTTTCTGAACAGCTGAACTCCCTGTTTCAAGCGAGATTTTTGCAGGTACTTGTTTGAGAATTTGGGGCAACAGCATAACCTGATGTGCTCTGAGGGAGGGTGATGCACAGTTTCATCTCCCAGGAGCACATGAGATAAGAAACAACAACTGCTTGGAAGAGATGCAGCTGCACCACAAGGAAAATTGCTTGTTATTCATATAAATCACTCTCAAGTGGCTTTTCTTGCTATTCCTGAGCTTTATATAGAGGGGTCCTGCCTGGAGTTTGTCTCCAGTGCTAAGTTAACTGGAATTATAACATCTAAAGCTCCTTATTTGGTTCCCAGCTAACACAACGTGCCTAAGCCTGGGTGTTTTTGACTTACACTGGTTGGATACAAGCAGAATGTGTGAATAGAAGTAGAATCTCCAAACTTTATATTCCAGGTCACTTAAGATTTGATCGCACATTACACGGAAGACATTCGTTTATATCCAAAGACAATACTTTTAAAAAGTGGCTTCAAAATTCTAATCTCTTTTGTAGAGACACAGATTATCAATGGGTTTTATTTGTACTAACTAAAAAAAAAAAATTAGTCCAGGAAGTGCTTCTCAAGAGCTACAAAACCTTTCCAAATACAATGTTGAAGTATGGTAGAAACATGGATCTACCTAACATGATAAATAGTATTAATAGAACCAAATGGGACAACACAAACATGCTTTGGAAGTGCATATTGGATTTTTGGCCCCTGGCAGACAGTGTGACAACCTGTGGAGCAAGAGGCATAAATCTTTCAGGGAGCAACTGCTGCAGGCCCTTTGTCCTCTGTGCTGACCATCTGCCTGAGGGATTCCAATCCTCTTTCTCAGCATAAGTACTCAAGATATTCCTCCTGCACCATCCATTAACTCATATTTTTTTTCCCCTTTGAACTGGTTGGTTTGTATCATCCCCCCATATGATTAGCAACCTACCTTTTTTTTTTTTCTTCTTTAAAATTTTAACCAACTTGGTAATTCAGTAGAAACAACACTCTTTAGCACTATTTTTCATCGATATCTTGTTTCTGGAGCTTGTCCTTCTCTGTAAGGTTGTGACAGCCCCAAGTCTCCACTTTTCACTGACACTACAGGGAATTTCCACCCAAGACTTGTAAACCCTGACTCTGTGTGAGGGAAGGTGGTGCTTTGCTAAAGCAGCAGTTTCTAAAACATTATGTTTCCATAGTGACATTATTGGTGTGCTCTATTAAACCTTTTAAAGGTGTCCTTTGGCTACTTGGGTAAGCAAAGAGAGAACTGCAAGTGTGTCATGGTCACAATCTGTTCAGACTGGGGATATTGAGCTCTGCTGAATAAATCCATGATATAATTTGGGAGCTTTAATCAGAACTCCTAAAGAGGTGGCCCTGTAAATATTATACAGTATCAAACTGATCATAGAGTCAGGGATGAACTCACACCAGGGTGTCTGATCCTCCAGGGCACACTGCCCTTCCAGGATGATTTCATCTCCTCTAGAGCAGCTTTGGTGTGAAGACAAACTCCCTGGCTCCCTTCCAGCCCTCCCTTACACAGTACATTTGCTGCAGAACAACTGTAATTTAGCCAAGTCTTTATAGACTTCAAATGTCTTCAGAAACCATCTGATTTTTGGCAACGAGAGGAAAAAACCTGAAATTACTTAACCATCTAGTGATTGCAGCCTTTGGAGCTGGCTTTAGTTCTCACCCTTTATTCAGTCAATAAAGCTGAGGCAAACACAAATTGTGTGTGCTTGGTTAGAACTGCCAGCACAGGACTTGTCTGTGTGCAGTGGTCTCAGCAGCATGGGATTAACTCAGAGTTGCTTTTAAGTGAATCCATCACCAGGGTACATTTAAACTGTTCATCAAGGCAAAGAGGGATGGTACAGAACTTGTCAGCATGAGAAAGAGATGGAATAAAGTTTGCACTGTAATTAATACAGTTCATTTCATTGTTAGAGCTTATCACTAGAATTTCTAAAGATAATGGCACAAATAATTAAACTATGCTATCTGCAATATCTTCTACCAGCAAGTGTCATTTACTGCAGAATTAATTAACTAAATAAACCTCACATGAGCCTCAGTGAAAGGAGAGAAAGGTGTTCAAGACCTGCAGCTCTTCAGGGAAACAGAGTTCTTTGCCTATTTCCATCCCAGAGCATGGGAAAATATTCTAAATAACTGGATGCCTTCACAGGAATAATCAAATTCCTATCATAGTTTTATATAAGCAGTGTCCTCTGAATACTTCTGATGTTAGGTAAACTCTCACAAGTAATTAACACATTAGAAGTTGCTATTTTAAAAAAAAATAACCATCTTCCTAATTTGATCATTTTAGAGTAACATTTAGTGATATCTCTATTGCTGTCCTCCCATGAATAGTTACCATATGTTGGAGTTAATAGAAACATTGCATCATCTTTTATGAGTGCATCAACTCATCTGCAATTAAGTTTAGATTGTCTAATAAAGTTCTGTGACATTTTAGCCTGCATTTTATTTCCCAGTAAAAGCCTCCTCTGAATGTTATTGCCATAAGAATTCATGTAATGACTAAAGAGAAACCATTTCACTTGGGGCTGGACAGATGAATGTGTCAGCAGAAAACAAACCAGGGCATGGATGAATGTACAGTGAGGAGGCAGCTGAGACAAGGAACTCTCTGGATGAGGTTCAGTCAGAACTGCAGATCCAAGAAGCTCCAGGATTGTTTAAGGACAAAGGAGGGAATTGCAGGGAGCTGGCAGTTTGAGCTCTGTGTTCTCCCAGTCTCTGTAGAAGTGCTCACTGCACGCGAGAGACAAAGACAATGAAGGACAAAGAATTTGCTGAACAAAGACTCAGATTTTCCCGGCGATTTAACAACTGTTGTGTCCACACCTTCAGCTGCAAGAAATGGCTAAGGAATTTAGAACTGAATTCCTAGGAGCTTGGAAGTTTGTTGCCCATAATCTATTTTCTTGGAAAGTTCCATCACAACCTACCAGATCCAATTGGAGGTTCACTGAAGACTATAATTTTTTTGGGCTTCTGTGCTACTCAGTAAAGAGTGTATATATTGTGTTTTCTTTCCCCAGACAGAGCACTTGATGGGAAGGGATAAATTCAGTGTTCCAGTCTATCCTTGGCCTTGTTGAAAGCATTCTCCAAATTGCTGATTAATGCTTGTGCAAACAAAATTGTATTTCTGGATATGGATATCTAATGTGGCAAGGTTTCAAATTTCCCTAAGGATATTTAGATCCTGGAATCACAAAGTGCTCTGACAGACCATTCCTCAGCACTCTTCACTCTCCAATTAAAAAATTCTCCGCCTTTGCTGCAGAATTTACATTAGTCTGCCTTTTCCTGAATGTCACAAGTTATTTATTTAATTTAAAACCCTGGTCTTCAAAAAGAAAGGGATCAGAGATGAGGCAACTGGAGTTCTGGAAAGGTTGATAGACAAGGATGGATTGCAGCCAAAACCTAATTGAAGAAAATCTGTCAATTCTCCATTTAAAACTAAAATCAACTTTCCAGCTGAGGATTCATCTTCAAACACAGCCTTGTTCTTTAATGAAAACGAGAGCAAAACACACTTTAAAGAACTGTCCTGAGAGATTTTCTAACACTTTCAATTTGTCACACCAACCCAGGGTAACAAATGCTCTGGATGAACCTTTTGTTACAAGACAGAACACGTGCAAAATCCTCCCTGATTTGGGGTTTTCGAAAGTCTCTCTGAAACTGTTTATGAAGCAAGTTCACACATAAAATGTCCTCCTGGCCCTCTCTCAGTGGCATTTTTATTTGTACCTTTGACACCAATGTCTAACTTGGAGGGAAGGAAAAAAGGACAAGCCATTACAAGCTCTGTAGGATCAGTTTTGCCATGGTAGGTTCATCTAGGTCTTAGTTAAGGTGAAAAAAAAATGGAAAATCGGGCTGGAATTCTGCATGGAAAAAAAAATAAAGTAGATATGTCACCTTTCTTTTACAAATACATAGAAATACTACTCCATGAAGAGAGCAAAACAACTCCAAACTTATTAGAACAAGAGTAGTTAGAGGAGAGAAAACAACAGCACAATGAAGTTGAAGCACCTTTGAGTGTTTTGGGAGAAAATTTTTCTACCATGTAGTTGCTGCTCATGTTGTGACTCCTCTTGAGACACTTTTCCATTTGACTTAAATTTCAAAAAGATGGTTAAAAACTGGCTGGAGTTAAACTTCCCCAATCCTCCCTCTCTACTTTTCCATGGCATGGCACAAAGAAAACTCCACCAGAGACTGCTCTGTGATGCCTTTGTGTGCCTTTGAGAATGAAATCACCCCCAAAAATTTGGAGGAAAACTGCTGTGCCAAGTAGCCTTTAAATGGAAGATGAATGTAATTTTAAAATGTCTATTACTTGAATGAAATGATGGGTTATTATTTATCTTGTAGGTAATTTAGTATATTTACTTTAGTAAAGCATAATAGTGCTTGAATCAGATATGCACTTTAATAATATTTGTTAGCAAAAAATGTTTACAAGGTGTAGCCATTTAAAGGGAAGATATATTAGCCATAAAATTAATAGTCCCTTCCCTTTGCTTTATTCAATACAAGATGACAAAAAGAGTCTTCCTTTAGTTCTTAATCTGAAATGCTCTGTTATTCAACTTGGAATAATGTATCCAAATGATTTTTACACAACAAAGAGCTGTACGAGCTCAGTGCTAATATTTAAAAGTGATGGATACAAACAGCCCGTCCATATTTCATCCTCCTGCAATATTTATTCAGCAGGGTGGGAGATGAACTTTACAAAGTAATTACTTTTGATCTTGACAAAATCTATTCCCAGGCCTTCAGGTAAACATCAGCCTGAGGGGTGCACTGTGCTCTGCAACAGTTCTGTGCCATGTTTAATGGAGTTGGGAGGTGTGGTAAAGGCAACAGCTGGGCCAGGGAATTACAGGGAAAATCAGCAGGAACACTTCCTCATCTATCCTCTGGAAAACCAGCAGGACGTGCTTCCTGTTTGCTTTTATTTCTGTGCATGCAACGAGAAGGACTTGAAACAATAAGGGGGGAAAAAATTGTCGGTTCTGCTTTTAAATGCAATAATAGATGAGAAATACATGGATTAAAAAGGCAATTGATGGTAGGATTAGATGCCACAACAGAACAGTTACCACAACAACATGTGCCTGTATTTAGCCCCCTTTTCTTCAAAAGAACTGTTTATAGGCTTGTATATAAGTTACATTCAAACATTTTGGAAGACAACTTGGAGAAACCCTCTAGAGTCATAGATGTAATAGTCTATTATATGAGGAAACATATAAATGAGGAAACAACAAGGAAACAATATTGCTTTTAATATCTCTCAAGCCCCTTCCTAAAACAACAAAAAATATATTGTTGGGTTGATATATAAATATTATATATATATATACTTATATATATATATATATATGTGTATATTAGGTTGATTTTCAGTGTATGGTCAGATCTCAGCCTTTTTGACCTGAGAAATGTCCTTTTTCGCCACTAGTCTAATTTATATTTCCACTCATTTCCACTCATTTCCGAAGCTCTGCCTGCTCATGTGAATATCTAATATTATATTAGGAAGAGTTTACAGAACTCATCAGCTAAATAAGGCTAAAATCATGAATTTTATATAAGAGCTTCAGAAGGTCTCAATTTTTACGAAGATAAATGATGAATCTGTATCAGAGTGGCAGTTCCCTCCCTCAAAAAACTATCTTTGTGTTATAAAAGCAACCAAAAAATCATAAATGTTCCTTTTTTCATAAGAATACCACGTGTATTCTATTTATCTTGCCACTGCCCAGCCACTCTGGTACTGGAATTCTGCACAAGCATTGCTTGGAATGGGATATTTGGATTATTAGGGATGTTCCTGAAGTTTGGGAACAATACCGGGGACCTTCGTTTGATCTGGAGGGAGGAGGAGTGCCTTGGAAGTTATCAGGACTGCAAGAGCAACAGCGGGAGGTAGGGAGGGGGAGAGGAAGGGAGGACTGCACTGTAAAATCCCATAATAGGCTTGATATTAATTCATAAATCCCTAACCATGCAAATATTATTAGGTAAACACTGCCAGGCAGTGAACAGCAAGTCATTCTCAACTGTCATTTTTATGACTCAGATCAAACCAGGCCAGCTTGATAATCTGGCTTGCTCTGTTTTCTGGCTCAAAAATGTGCATTTTTCCATCTAATATTCTCTTAAACCTGGTATTAAAAAGGAAGGACATCGATGTTTTGCCTTTCAGCTAAGTTCAGAACTCCTCCAACAAGAAGGTAGAGTTTCCCCTACAGAGTCACTTTTTCAGAAGAGCGACACTTTGAAGGATAAAGAGGTTTTCTCTCTTCTGGGGAAGAAGAGCCTTGCAGGTAGAAGCTGCAACGAAGTTCTGATCAATCAGAGCCTCCCTGTGCTGGCCCCAAACCAGTGCTCCTTTAACTTCCCTCCGCTGACCTTTCTGTCTTGACTTCTGCTTTGTTCCAGTACCATCAAAATGACAATGTGGCCTTGTGGCCCTGCAGTGCTCTGATACAGCTGATTATGGCTATTGCCATTCTCACAATCTACACCAAAGGCCACAGATTTCTGATCACCTGCTTAAAAGAAACTCTCTGGGAGCAAATTTTATATCATGAAGCAGTTGCAGCAGATGGAGATATCCTGTTAATGCCATCATTGCTGCTCCTTAGACACAATGGCAAATCAATTTGCCATTGTGATGGGTCACCTGGTGTGTTGATAGAGGAGCTTTCAGAAATCAATCACATCTAAACCCATTCGATATTCTTGTCATAGTTTCTACCTGAGATAATGAACTGAGTAAAGTCTATTCAGAATTGGCTTCAAAATTGTATTGAAAATTATTCAATGACTTGATTGCTGTCCTCTTTTCCACACCAGTGTTGCATTGATGTTTTCAGGTTGTAATAAGTGCCTATAGCTCTGAGTACACAAAACCACATCACTTTTGGCCACCACAAGAGTGTAGGGGCTGGTGTGTCAGGCCTGGGATCAGCTCAGGCCCAGGATCAATCCAGCAGCTTTAGTCAGTTAATATAGGTAACAGACTGCTACCCCATCCAAATACAAAACAGCCTCATTTGGAGGTAACTCACACTCTCCAGAAGATAAATATAATAACAAAGTACAGAAGATAACAGTAAAATATTAACTGCAGTGCTGCTCCTCTGTGCAGCTCAGTCTGAACCTGTGTGCAGTCTCACAGGTCACCTGCTCCCATTCACCTCAGACTCACATATCTCACCATTCCAACATCCTCTTCACATGGTGTTTATCCCCCTTTTTGTCCCCTTGTTGGTGTCCTGCCCCATGCTCAGCTCTGGAGGCAGAGCAGAGACTGAAGTCCTCAAAATCTGGACCCAAGCAGTTATGAACAAACATTCACAGGTGGAAATAAAACCTTTTTTTTCTTTTCAGTACTCCATGTTAACAACCACAAGAAAAGTTTTGTTTAGGCTCAATTCAAGCAGAATTTATTTTTCCCTCAGTTTGGTAGCTGAACCAAAAAAAAAAAAAATCAATTATTCAGTGAACCCTAAGAGCCTGGTGTGGCCACCAGGGACCAGTGCTCCACTAACGATCTTTTTTTGAGTTATTTTGGTTTAATAGCAAAAAAGCTGCATCTGAGTTGAGCCAAGAGCCTTTTGTAATGTTTGTGTGTCAGCATTACGCTGCCTTTATTTTCCCTTCTCTCAAGTCAGATTGTTTGAAGGCTAATTCTGTGATGATTTATTTACAGGCAGCCCAGGAGGAGGCAGGGGGGTGGTTAAAATGCAGCCCAGATTTCGGCAGGGCTGGGCCGTGGGCTGCAGTTTCCACAGTAGACATATGCTCACCCTTATTGAGCAGGAAAGGATGTTGTCTTCTCCATGAATTTTGTAATGAACTGATTTTCATCTTAACCTGCTCATGGATGGTCTGTTGGTGGCAAATCCAACTGTCAGGCCCTTCTGGGCTTTTCTAGAGCCATCACAAGAGCACTCAGAAGCCCCAGAACGTTGTTTTCATGCAAACCACGCTGGCAGAGTGATGAATACTGGAAGAGGAATAATTCACATCTACCTTCCAATGGGGAAAAAAAGGAGTCTTTTAAAGAAACAGAATAATTTGAAGATGAGGCACTGTAATGAAACACTCGTAAAAGATACATGACCAATATTTTATCCAGTATATGCTGAGACCAATGTACTGTTACCAAATATAAATTATTTCTTGCTCTCCAATCTTTCCATGCACAAGTTCAGCAGGTTCTCTTTCAGAAGATTGCCTGCTGAATTTCTCCTTCCAGGAGTGTACAGGCATGTTTGGAGAGGCCAGTGTATTTTATGAGATATTCCAGCGAAAAATTGCAGAACACCTTTTTCTGCAGCAGGGACTCTATGAAAGGAGCTGTGATAATTAAATTTATGGAGATTGTAAAGCAGATCGACACCACTTTCATTCACCACTCACCATTTTGAAATGTGGTGAGCAGTTCCTCAGTCTGACCTGTTCCTTTGCTTTACAGGTACAAACTCTAGGAAACGAGGATTTGGCCTGTAAATCAAGCATCTCTCTTGAGAATACCTGACAAAATGGCTTTAAATTCTGGTGCTGCACGCAGGGCAGTGCCACACTGCAGGTTTGATTGCAGCCTCACTGGCGAGACGTGCTAACTTCTCTCGGATCTTTTATCCAGTGCACTTGTCTTGTGGTATTTCCAAATGCAAAAACTGCCATAGCTGATTCCTGCTAAATGCAAATTGCAGGCAAGCTGTTAAAGCAGAGCCTTAAGGCTCCCATCAGGGTGTGGGGGGTTGTACATGTTTCGTTTGGTTTGAAAGAAAGGAGCAATTATGTAAGGGATTTATTCAATTTATCCACCACAGCTCGCACAGCATTAACTCACGTGTTGTCAGCTATTCTGAGAGTGCATCTCACTAGTGGGAACAATGTGAGTTCTAATCCCAAATCTGGAGGTCTGAGTGAATCCTCTGAAGAGGGTTGTAAAGTCCCTTTTCTCCTGGTGGAGTTCAGCAGGCTTGTACAAACCAGCACTCAGATAATGTGTCTAAACAACCTCCTACCACTGAGGCCATGGAGAGACTGGCATATTTTACATTAAAAAAAAAAGGCTTTATTGTTTGCAGGAAGGAGGTGGAATTAATAGGGATGTTATCAAAAAGAACTCTGCAGTTTTTTGTCATCCTCCTCCTGTGTCTCTAAGCACACTGGTCATGGCTGTGTAAGCCTATATAAACATGCACACATGTTTACTTTATATAATAATGTTATTTTTGGTAAATTATAACCTTCCTAAACCATAAGAATTATGGTTTAACTCAGGAATGAGTCAACTCCTTGCTAGATGTTACCAAATAAAGTGTTTTCTAGAACTGCAATGTTGGATGAACTCAATCCACACAGAGTTAGTAGCGACCTAACAAGAGGATCAAGGTTATAAACCACAAATTAACCCTTGGGACCAAATCTGCCAGAACTTCTGTAAAATGTAGCGGTTCTGAGGTGAAGATTTAGCTCAGATAGCACCCATTCAGATGCCAGGGGTGGCCACCTCCTGAGTAATCTTTCCCTAGTTCTCCTACAAGCTCATTATTTGGTTTCTGTTTAACCTTTTAAATTGCATTTTAATTTCATTACAAATGCTGTTTCCCCCACTTTAACAGCCATCCCCTCCATCTCTTTTGCTCTCATGCCAAACTGTTATTTTGACACATATCTGTTGAGGATCTGCTTCAGTATCTCCTGAAGAACATCTTTTTCTCAGCTGTCAAAACAAAAGTTAGTGTGCTCAGCTGTTCTGCAGAAATTTGCAAACGAATGGACCTTTCACTCTAGGAATAAAGGACTTTAATTGAGTATTTCAATGTGTTTGGGAGGGTGGGGAAGATGAATGAATGAAAGTGATATGTCTGTTACCAACCAAGACTAAAGCTGAAAGAATGGAGGGGGAAGTGCATAGTTAGTGTTGGTTTTCATCAGAGCAGATCTTGAGCTTCCAGAAGGTCTGAACTAAAACAATTTGGGGGTGTGACCTTTTCAAAAGAAATTTTTTAATGCTCAAATATGGTGAAAGACGGTTTCTGCTTTTCTCTCACAGAAATGTTTCTGTTTTCTTCAAAGGGTAAATTATTCCCAATTGTGTTTAAGTGCATTCTCATGTTAATGGCTTGCAGGAACAGCATCTTTCTCATTTCCCGCTCTGATAAGTCTTTGCCACCGGATCTCCTGCCCATGAAATGAGTCGTGTTTGTGCTGCTGCTACCAGTGGGTTTGATGTATCATAGCAACAACCATTAATGTGGAAAATTCAAACAGCAGAAAGACACTTGACAAGCACTGGAGTGATATTCGAGAAGTCCTTATAGGAAGTTCCTCAACTGTTTTAAGTTCTTTTCTAAAAAAAACCCAGTTCAAAACCCAATTTCTGCTCCTCCTTTTGCAGAGATCTGGTGGCTAAGTTTTAAGGCAAACATCACTCTATGAACAGAAGAATCTGAACACCAGGAATTTGACCTCAGTGCAGAATAGGGGTGTGAGAAAAGAGGTTTCCCATAGTTGGAGAGCAGGCTGCATGTTGGCTCCATCCATCATCCACGAGCCAAATATCTCGATGATCAAATTGATTTGGGGGAATAGAGAGCAGACAGCGAGTAAAAATCTCCTCTGTCCTTTCCACTGTTCTCAAAACTATGCCCAAACTCTATGAAGCTGAAAGTTCCTGTGTGTTAAAACCTTGATCTGTGTTTTTTCTTTGTTTTTTTGCGTATCTTTATGTTTCATTCTGCAATAAATTTGAGCATAGATGTGCTGATGTACAGACAAAAGAAGGATCTATTTGTGTTACTTCTCATCTATGAGTCTAAAACTATTTCCTTTAAAATTAAAATGTGATTTCTGCCACAAATTTCTCTAAAAATACCCCCAATTATTTGAATCCACCAGCACTCAAGTGACTTTACTAGTGTTAAGAAACTGCTAGAGGCAGAAATGGGAAACTTGTCTCCTGTAGTGCAAAATTCTACCTGTTAAATCTGTTTGTTTTTCTGATTCATTTTGTAGACTTTAAATTGCTGACAATTGTGCAGGGATTCAGATCCATCAAGGCATGCCTTGGGAGAAACAAAGGGATTTGTGATGGATGCTGTCAACCAAGGCAGCACACACACAGAGAAACAGGCTTTTCCCAAAAATCTTGCAGCCATGTGCCACGTCAGAAATGTTTCCATGGCTGATTCACACCAGTCCAGCAATAACTGCACAGAGCAGAGCCCAGTGCTGCAAAATCCAAGGAAAGGGAAAGAGAGACCCTTCTCACCAGCGCACCATCTGTTCTTTCCCTGCAAAGGATAGGAAACTGTTTTGTTATTTACATTAAAAAAAACCAGCAAAGATCTAAATTATGGTGATTTGAGTTTATTAAGAGCTGATGTATCATCAGGGGATTTTGAGCATAACTCCAGTGCAGATGCTCAAAGTGTACTTTAGGAAAAGAGAGCACTATATGGGTCAGGAATGCACTGCCTGGAGAGGGAAGAATCATTAAGAGATTTGGCTGGTTTTTCATTGCAGTGTGCTGGTTAAACAAGCCTGTTTATGCTTCGTTCCCTTTTGGTTTAGCAGGACTGCTTTCTCACTTATACAAATACTTTCAGCTGATCTATCCCAGCTCAGTACTGTCAAGTAGCCAGAAGTATAACACGGGCATACCGGGATTCCCGTGTTCTTTGGACTGGTTTATCCAATTTTTCCTGTTTCTAAGATCCCAAGTCCTGAAAACGCCCTGATTACTCATGGAAAGATCTACAGCTCTATCCCTTGGCTTAGGAAAACTGCATGTCCCTCATCCCACAATGAAGTTGAATTTCTCACGTTAGTGTCATTTGCATGAAGCGAAACAAATGTAGAACTTTGGTGCTTGAATCTTAAATCTCAGGAAAGAGGTGGCAGATTGGAAGTGAACACAATTTGTTCATTAACACATAATGTTTCAAAATAATTCATCACGTACACATTTCCTGGAAAACAAAAGCCACTTCTGTGCATGCAACTTATAAAATGTTACTTGTTTATCTAATAAACTACCCTGGGGCCAACAAGTGCATTAGCATTGCACAAACTTTCTAACTTATTCATCATCACTATTTATTATTAAAACTTTATCTATTTCAAGTTAGTGAATGGCTGCCTTGGGATACACAGCTCAGAGCAGAAGCAACAAAATAAAGTTTATGCAATTTGCATAATATCGTACAACAGATATTAGCTTAGAACAATCTGAATCCCCTGGATCATTTGCACAGCCCCTTTGGTGTTTAATGTTGGTAAATATTTAAATAACAGCAAGCCTATATAATTATGGAGATTCCTCTTCCTAATCCGCACAGATTGTACGAAATGCTGTGAATTATGTCTGCTACACAGGCTTAGGGGGACTGAGAATAAAGGGATGGGTTAGAGATGCTTGTTGCCTTTTCTGGGAATTTGGTGACTCATCATTCAACAACGGGTTGGTTGACAAGGAGGACAAAAGTGTGGACACTGTGCACGATGTCAGACTGATGATTTCAGAGCTGAGGGCTGCTCCCTTCGCTGCTCCGTTGTGTTTGTTCATTATTACAAATCAGATGCAAATCAGTGCTATTGAGGTGCACGAGAGGTTTTCACCCACCCTGTGTAATTAAGGTGCTGGATAAACCAGAATAGGATGAATTTTCTTCCACCAGCATGGGTATCAGCCCTGAAGGAGGTGTCACCATGCAGTGGAGATTAAATTGTTTGCTACCGGGAAACTGCTCCTGCCTTGTAGGTACACATTGAAGGGCCTGATTCTCCAAACTGCACAACACCTAGGGGCTGAGGGTGTTCTGTGCAACAGCAGAAGTCTTGTAAACCTGCAGATCCTTGCTGAGACTGATTATGAAATTCATGGCCTTCATAAATCACTTTTTTGCATATTCACATTTTTTAAAAAAAATTTAACGTTTCTTTCTCTGTTATGTCCAGTTAAAGATCAACTCCATCCACTACTCAGCAAAGGCAACTTCTACCAACATCAACAAAGCTGAGACATTTTCTACAGTACATAAAATTCTTAATACCTGTAAGGATCAAGTTCAGTTTTAAGGTCTGAAAGTGTGGTCTGGTGGGTGATGTCCTGGATAAAGGTGCATGAGACCTGGGATCTATTTCTGACTCCAATTCACCTGTCAATCAAGTGTTCTTTACATTCCTCATCTGTAGAATGACATCCAAAACTATCATTTAAAATCTTCAGTGTAGGAAGTTTGGGTCTACAGATGGTTGAATGCCCCTCTATTATTGTAACAAACAAAATCACAGTCAAATAAAGATCAAACCAAACCAATTCAATTTCTTTTATACTTTCAGATTACTAACGGAATATGAGTATTTCACCTCAAAGTATCAACGTTACATCAGCAGAACAGCCTGATACTGAAGAAATGTTTTAAAGCACTAAAAAAAGCTAGAAATTCATGTCTAGAGGAGACTGAAGGGACATAGCAGAGTGACTTTGCAAATATTGTACTGAAAATATTACACAGGTGCCTTGATGAGAGGTGAACACAGTTCACCAAATTCCCTTCGTGTTCTGCTTAACATTTACAGCTAACTTTTAGTTAACTGTCACACAGCACTATTTAGATGCTTAAATTGGTGCACTGTCCTTCAAACTAATTCCTGGAAGCCTCAGAGAGGAGGGATGTAATGAAAATATATATTTTAAAAAGATCACCCCACAGAGGCTATAGAGACATGTCACAGTCACCATCTCTTTTCCCGAGGCTTCATGATTTTATGGATGCCAAAAGCATTTAAAAGTCATTGTTTGTTGGTCCAGTCACTGCAGCTGCTCCAGGAAGAGCCTGCCCCACACTGCACCTGCACTACAGATTTCCACGTGGGCAAACCTCACATTCCAGTGGGGCTCCAGGCAAGGAGAAGGGGTGGAATGTGCCGAGCTCACAGCCTGAACCCCTGTGCATGGCCATGGGCCCCCTTATTTCAGCAGCTCCTAATCTGGGGTGACTTCATCACCCTGACCAGCTCCTCTGGTGTCAAGTGACACCAAAACCACAATTCACGTGGCAATTAAGCCCACATGTGTTTGGAGACCTGTCCAAATAACATTTTACTGTCAATAGCAAGTACAAATGTTTTCCTCAGCTACAGCTTGACTGCTCCTGCCTCTGTCTGCACCACTAATCACTGCGGTGCATATGAAAACATGGCACGTAACCAAGTGACAAATGAGCTCTTAGACAGTCTGGAGTAAAAGATGAAGGAGAAAATGGGGACAGATGTTGTGCAAAAACAGTTTAAATAAATGGACAAAGTGTCACAGTGGAAACAGAACTGTCAGCTTGGAAAGATGTGAGATTATAGACAGAGATCAACCACGAGACTCCCACGGACACCCGGCGGTCAGCGGGAAAGGCTGGGGAAACGGAGAAAGTCATGAAAGAATGAACAAGTCTGAAAGGAACTCCAGTTCAGAAATAAAACAATTAGAAGGAACAATTAACTCATCCATTCTGGGGAGAAGCCTTGTCAGCACACAGCCTGAGCACCATTAGGGTGGTAGTTAGGAGTGTTCTAATATATTAACGCAGCACAGAATAGTTCTGTTTTATTGAGCTCGTTACAGCACATCTGTATCCCCAACACTTTAATCTGCTGCTGGCAGAGGATATTAATGTAATCCTTCAGACAGGGGATGTCAGCATTGTCCTTTTCTAATGGTTGAAGTCCTCCAAGTTCTGTATTTCCACAATAAACTATGGCACCTGTATCAAGGTTTGGCTAAAGGCACAACACTGGATGTGTCTCAAGCTGTCCCATGTAGTTGTGGTCAGAAGTCAACACACCAGAAACCAGGACTCCATACAACAAAATAATACTGAATTATCTTTCCCTACCTCCTCAAGATCAGGCAGAAGATACAAGATTAAAGACTGTATTTCTTTTCTGCCTCTTCTTTCACTTGAGAGGTTTTTCAATAAGAGATGAGTCAACGAGGGGCAACTCTTGGTGGTGAGATGAGGGCAGAACTAGACAGAACACATGTGGTGTCAGAGAAGAATTAACTCTCTGATCCAACAACCTGTTGTTGGAAATGACCAGGAACAAATTGTATCCCCTTAGGATTGTATGGGGAAAAAAAAGATAGAAAGAAAAGAGACTGTGACCCCAAGGCTCAGCGTGAAAGATATTAAATGAAGAGGAAAGTAGTCCTTGACCCACCTGATGGGAGAAAATAAAAAGTCTGAAGAGAGTGTTAATAAAAGAAGAAAAGAGAAACAGAAACTTTTGAGGAGAAAATGATATGCTGTAGTTTCTAAAGGAAAATGTAGGAGAAAAGGGCAGGAAAAGGCTGGAAAAAGTTGGGTGATGCACAAATAAATCCTTCTTTTCTTATTTTCAAGGAAAGAAAGGCTACCAGAATATTCTATAGTTCTTGCAGAGTGCCCTGTTTAACTGGGGAATTACTATTATGGACTGATAAGCTGAAATGATCAAGATCTTTTCTCTTTAAAAATAAAAAGTGTTTAAAATGAAGGCAGATAGATTATGGTAATATTTGCTTTTAAATAGGAAGGCTCTAGGCCCTCAAATTTTTCAAGTCTTACATAAAAAATGTATTTAATTTTTAAAAATATTTACTCCTCAAACAAATTAGCAGAGTTTTGTGTAAACAGGACAGGCAGCAAATGTTGCTTTGGCAGTATTTGAAAGGAAAGTGGTAGTGATCCAGAAGCATCTTTTTCTATACATTAAGATATCCCATAGAACATTTGCAGTTCACTGTTTCTTAAGACATTTTGCAGCTTAAAAGAACCTATGAAATAGTTCTTTGGTCACACCTTTTACTCTGTTGCCTTACTCTGTACTCTCTCTGTAGGGTCACTGAGACAATACTTTCATTAATCTTTCTCTCATGACCTTTCTTGAAATAAAAACAACAATATGAGGTATTGTAAGGAATACATTTTGTTCTTGAATTAGAATTACCTGCTCTTGAATTAGAGCAGGTAAAGAAAGAGGAATTCCAGGATTTCAGTGGGTGCACAATTCTGTCTGCAAACCTGCCAGGAGCAACTTCTTCAGCCAGAGAGGCAAGAAAGAAATTCTCTTCCTCAGACAGAATTCCCTCAAACTTTGTTTCTTCCAAAATATATTAAATGAGAGGTTATTTGTATCATCTCCCTTCTCTGTGGAAAACATCTCCTAGATCCAAATTCCCTTTTTGGTGTGTCCTGGGGGGCATCAGGCCCAGCCTTGCTGGGGGAGGGAGGGGATTGTCCCCTCTGCTCTGACCTGGGGTGGCCTCACCTGGAATACTGGGGCAGTTTGGGGCACCACAATATAAGGAAGATATTAAGGTATTAGAAAGTGTCCAAAGGAGGGCAATGAAGATGGAGAAGGGCCTTGAGGGGAAGTTGTGTGAGGAGAAGCTTTCCATCCACTGGATGATAAAGAAATGTAGAGTTTATGGGTTATTTCTTCTGTAATAATTTGTTTTTCATGTATTAAGTCCCAAATTATAGTTATTTGCAAACATAAATAAAAATTATCATCATATAACTCTGAATCTTTTTTTTTTGAAAACTGATTTTTTTTTTTTTTAATGACACAGTTTACCAATAGCAAGGAAAGTTAAAAAAATATTAGAAGAAAGTGAACTGAAAAATTTCTTCCAGAACTGAGCAAATACTTTGGTGTTGTAAGGCAGATAGTTTGCTTTTCTTATCGAACAATCAGAAATGATGGTGTGGAAAACTTAATGAAACCGGAGCTGGGACGGGGAGGCTGTATAATCATGTCAGTCCAACAATATTTGTGGTGGTTCAGCTGTGTCTGAATGTGAAAAATAAGCCTGGGCTTTCCTTTCCCTGTCATCCATGGCTGCACCCTGAAACACTTGGAAGGGTTTGCTCTGAGAGCTGCAGGTCTGTTCTGACTGGTTGCAAAGCCCCCGGGAACGCGAAGGGCTCGCACGGACGGAGGGGCTGGGAAGATAAACCCCGAGGAGACTCTGAACACTTTCATCAGCCTTCAGAACAAGGGGAGAAAAAAGAATCACATGAGCCTTTTTGTTTTGCAATCATCTTGGTTTTCTGTACAAGTCTGTGGGTGAATTCACTTGTATCCTGTATCATCTGTTCCTGAACTTCCCTGACATATCCCACAAGGAACAGACTGTCTGTCCTAGAGATGGCACTGTTGCATTTCTGTCATTACTGGCAGTTTGGCAATGGAAAAGTCCTGACTGGGGGAAAAAGCAAATCAATCTATGCATCAACTGTCATGTTACAGTATTTTTAATGTTAAGTTGTTCCCAAAGATCAAAATTCCCTCACCTTTTTTTTCTGTCAAACTCAGATAACTCTGTTAGTCTCCTTAAATCAAGAAAAAGGGAAAAGATTCTATTTGTCTGTGTAATAAATTATGGCATTTTGGTCTTTGAAAACTGAACTTCTTCAAATAACTACCTTAGTTTTTATATGAAAAAAACTAACTTAGAAAGACGAATTTAAATACCAAGACTCCTGTTACATTTGTTCTACTGCTTTAGACATTCCATTTTATTTTTATGCCTGTGTGGGAGTGGACATGTAAGTGTTACATTCTGGGAGCAACACCAACTGAGCACCCTAAGTGTGAGCCACCCAGGAACACCAGGAGCTGCAGTTTCCCACCTTGGGGGTGTCATTTAGTGTCTGACTGACAAATGCAAAGCCATGAGGAATCAAAACTTCACATCTCGGCTCTTAAAATCCCTGGATCCCAAACTTAACAGTTCAGATTCTTGCTGTGGGAGCCGCCCAGTTTTCCAAAGTGGGAAACTCTGCTGTTTACAAAGCAGAGGCCTCGCCCCAAGACAGGTGGGATGGAGGTGTTCCCAGTGTGTTCCCTCCTCATTCCCTGATGGCCTTCACAGGACTACGACAAGGAAAAGTGCCAGAGGCAGAAACCAGGAGATGGTAACAACGGTGGGGGATGTTCCCAAACCCAAAGTGCTCCCTCAGAAAGAGGAAGGCTCACACAAGGCTCACCCCTCTGCCTCGTGGCTTGCATGAATAAAAGTGACAGAGCAAACACCCCGAGCGGATCAGGAGAAATCTTTGCTTTTCTCTGTTTGGTGGGAAGGCAACATCTGACCTTGAGGCTTGTCTGGTGGTTACCTTGGGAGAACTGAGTTCATTTGCCAAGTCAAAGAGATGAATTGTGGGCATGAATTGATCAGTGCAACTGTCTCAACTCAGCCAGGCTGCCTGAGCAGGTACAGTTATTTCAACAGCTTTCTTTAAATGAAATGTACCATTGTAGGCTTATATTTAAAAAGGAATTCAGGGATGAGGTGACCTTGTACAGCCAAGTCAAGCATAGAAATCCACTGGAGTATTGAAATCCTTGGAAGACACACTTTTTCCTGCTCACATACTCTTATTTTTTCCTAAATATGATTTAAAGGAGCATTTACAGACTGAGAGCAGCTCTTTGTTACAACTCAGTGTACAAAAATTAAATACCTGATTAACTGCTTTGCAGGACCAGAACCTCAGCTCATACTATTTTAAAGAAATAGCTCCTGTGCAGTAGAGAGATTAATTCAAAGTTTTATGAAACTAAAGTTAATACAAATTTGGTTATAATAAAATTATTACAAATTTGGTTATAAAATCTCTATGCTAGAATGATACACGATTGGTTTGCATAATTTGTAACATATAGCTAAGACATTAAACAGATATGGTGTTTTAAAAGTGATGGCTTTGTCAGTCAATGATGTTTGTTGCCCAAAAAACTTGGAAGAATGATTGTATAAAAAGGTAATTTTTTATTCGACTGTAAGCTACTGTCATTAGAGCTGAAAAGAATCACGGAGTAGGCAGGTATAGGAAAGAAATCTGTGTCTTCTGGCAGACACAAGTAACAGGTGATTCTTCTGTGCCCCTTATCTTGTGTCCTTGTTGGAAAACAACTGCATTTCAGCATCAAATGTGGATCCCTGAAACCTCTGAAACAGATTGTTGGGCACTGAAATGTAGCTCTACCATGCTATTAAATATGTTTTGAGCGCCGTTATAACAAAGTTTGGATTAATATGTTGGCAAGATCTGTCTGAACAGTGTGTGCTCACATGGAAGAACATGGTTCTGTATGAACACATCTCAGGTGCCATGAACTGTTTACTCTTGGGGAACACATTCAAACATCTGTATTAGAAAGCTTTGTGCTCCTTCCTTCACACCTACAGATCAATGAGTGCATTGCTTGCATTGCAGGAGAGCTCACAGCCAAGGTTTCACAGGGAATTGTATGAGGCTCTACGGCTGGAAAGGTCTGCTCTTCAAAGCCAAAGGCACAGGAATGGCTCCAAGGCATCCTGCCCCCTCTAACCCCTGTGCCCCTGCTCCCCTCGCTGCTTTGGGCTACTTTGTCCATAACACACACACACAACTCACCCAGCAGTCCCAGGAAGGGAGCACAATTCAATCTCACACCTGTAAACAGTTACACATTTCTATAGCAACTAATGTTTGCCAGTGTGACCAAAGAATTCCCTTTATTATAAAAACCCAAGCAGAACAGTAGGGGGAAAATCCATTACTGAAGAAATACCCATTTCCAGGTAGAAAGGTCAGAATTGCTCCTGGGTTCTCTACGTTGGATCCAACACCTTTGGGCACTTCAGCAAGCCTCTCAAGTGTTCCAACTGCATTTTTTTAAACCACCCACTGGCTGCTCCTTGAAGAAGAAAATTGTTGACAGTCTTAGAAAGACTGAAGTTAGAGTAAAATCTGATGGAATGTAATGACCACATAATTTTTTTCTCTCAATATCTCAGAGATTCCCGAAAGAGGTAAGAGCAGAACTGTCATTAATATGCCATGGGGTAGCCTGTGTATGCAGGAAAAAAAAAAAAGCAAAGTTATAAAATGCAACACACAGGTCCTACCAGTCCATGTTAATGATCTGTATTGGTGCTCCTTGTAGGGTAGGAAACAGCAATTCTATTATTCATAATATGCCTTATCTACTTCCCACTCCTATCTTACTTAGAAATAGTTTTAATTAATCTGGTTTCCTTCTTGCACCATATCTTAGTAGAATTGCTGGGCAGAGCTGAAATCACATTACAAGGGTCTGTCTAGGGACTATTTCGGAAGGTATTGTATGTAATGGATGTGAATAATTTTCAGCATTTTTTGTATTCAGGATTCAAGTTAAAATGGTTTTTGTTAGGGAAAAAATAAGAGAAAAGTGTCTGCAGTGTCCCAACCTGGCAAAGAAGTGTTGATAAATTGGCTGGGCAGCACTCAGCAGAACTGACTGACCCTCAGAGATCTGGGCACCGCTGGTGTCACTCAGTCCCAGTGGTCCTGGAACACGGAGCCAGAGGTCAGGGCAGGTGCTGCCTGTTTGAACTGAAAGGAGGTTCATTGCTGAGCTAATGATGGTTTGTTATAACCTGCCTTGTGCACCCAGAGCCACCATCTCGTGCAAGACCCTGGCACAGCTGATTTTATTGGGATATGAACACGCCTGTGCCCTGCAGAACATTCTGGTGTAGCTCCAGAAGCAGTGGGTGAAGGCAGCAGGGTGTCAGGAGCCGGCTAATTTGTCTTATCAAAGCCTCCATCAAGCACCACGTGTCTGGTATTTGAGTTAATTTGGAGAACTGCAAGACAGAAATGCTTTGCACAGGATTGTCAAATCCTACACAGTTCCACATACTCTTAGAGTGGGGAATGCAGGGAACACAGGTTTGTGCTTCAGTTTTCATGTTAACCACTGTCATGAATTAGTTCAGCAGTCTCAGTAGTGCACAGACAAACATTCCTGAGACACAACATCCCTGCAGTCATGCCCAGCTCTCAGGGAATGCACAGACAGGGGAGATTAGGAAAGGCAAAGGCTGTAGTTTTTGAGGTAACTAACTGTGGAATACAAATAAAAATCCATGTACTTTATGTACTCAAATCTCTTCATGTCTAAAAACTGGTGATAAAGATAAAATTCTCCACGTGGACAGAGGTGTATGAAGTATCGTTGATTAGTTCAGGTGAAGGATGAAATGTTGGATGTTACACTAGAAGTAATTTATAAATGGGCTGTTTTTCAAATGTAGCCTGCAAGTGCTTCAGGAGAAAATACTTTGCCTCAGATTTCCAGCAGTGCTCATCACCTTAAAAATCCAGTGATACAAAGTATGCTTTGCTAAAATTTACATTTTTATCAGTTTTAGCATATAAAATCTCCAGTAACAAATTATGTTTCAAATCCAGAAACCTGAGTTCCAGTTTGATTGAGAACAAGTTCAGGATTCCCTAACTTTATGATAAGTAACCACAATACAAACAGACAAATAGAAACCACCTCAAACCCTCCAGTGAAACAATACACAGGTTATACTCTTAAAAGGTGTTCCCGTGAAAAACTATTTTGCCTCTCATACTGTGTAAATCCTCAGCATCTGGATCCATAGAAATGGCCATGAAGACTCATCATCCTCTCCTGAAATGTCCCTGTAAGGAACTGCAGTTGCACGAGGTGTCTGCTGTGAGAAACTGCCACAAATAAATCTGACAAGCAAACAGCTCCAGCAGAATGGATTGTATCTGATGGAGTGTCAGCCTGCTCGGGAATCTGAGGGCTTTTATGGCTGAAAAGAATGAAAGAACAATTTTTGTGGAAATGTAGGAAAGCTGATAGTCAGTGCTTGGGTACGACTGTTTTAAAACACCCCCGAGGATTCGGTCTATTCCTCCCTGCCGGGTCATGGTGTGGGCAGTGAATCCTGATAATACTGAGCTGTGAGGTTTAAGAACAAATCTGGTAAATCCTGGTGGTTTTATATCCTGGACACTATTTTAGAATATTTATATTTAGCCTAGAGATACAAACTCCCACTTAATTATACAAAGTGATACCCAGTGTTTTATTTGTAATCACTTCCAGGATTGGGAATTTGAAAATATTTATTAAAGTGATAAATAATCTCTGACTCTTCTATATTCTCTGTTGTGGAAAGACTGACCACTATTATATATACAGTTAGTTGTACATGTATGAGAATTGTCCTTTCAGCCTTTTTCCAGTGAAAAAATGACTACTGATTGATTGGTTTCTTCAATGAAATGTGCCAAACTGAAAAGGAACTTCAATCCAGTATGGGAATGTATCCACTCTGAAGTGCCCAACTCAGTGTAACATAAATGCTGTACAATCACATCTCACCTTCCTGTTTACCCCAGAAATCTGCACAGTTCTCTTGTGATATTAAAACAGATCCCAAACCCCAATGAAGAGTAGCTAAACCACAGTATTAAAGATGCTGTTTAGACTCAATGTGGTGATCATTTCGTTTGCTGTCTGGCTCCTGTTCCTCACTTTGCAGGCACAATGTGAGAACCTCTGCAGGGCTGGAGCTGCTGCCCCGTTCACACGAGTTACAGAACGTGGGGCTGTGTTTTGGAGCCCACTGGAGGTGTCAGACCTGCTCTGCTCACCCCCCCAGGCCAGCAATCCCAGCGAAACTGTGTTTCCTTGGGACATTCCCGGGGCTTTTGGTTGCAGCTGGGCAGGGAGGAAGGAAAGCAGCGCTGTGGCTTCTGTGCTTTCATTTTTAGTTCAGTGACGGCGCAGAAATTAAAACAGAAATTATTGAGGGGCAGCAGGAACTATTAAAACAAGCTCCAGCCTTAGACTGAGCTCAAATCTGCTTTGGGCTCAGCTCTTCCTGGCCTTGGCCCACGAGGGAAGGCAGCTGCCCCCTGGTCCTTTTGGCTCTGGAGATCTCTGGGGCAGTGAGACTGATGTGCTCCTCATTATACCTTGACCTTTGCACAGCAAGGCAATACTCTTGCATTAATGATACCATAAATAAATAAAACTTAAATATTTACTCGAATGAATGAATTGAAATTATCTCCATTGAGCTCGAGAGTCCATTCTAGTATTAAATATTCAAATCAGTAATTATTAAAGCTATCTTATTGTAAGTCTGAGTCCAAGGTCTAACACAAAGGAAACCAGTGTATATTAAAATGTCTTTAAATACATTATATAATAAAAATTGCACATGGTCATTGCTATGAAGGAAATATTATACTAATAATAAGAGTATGAAATATTCAGGCTATTGGAATGTATTGGATATTTATGCAACTATTCTTATGTCATAACTGTGCACTTGTTCCTGTGATTACTGTAAATTATTTAAATATATGTCAGACCAAACTAAAACGTTTAATGAAAGATCAAGGAAATTCGAACATCAGAACCACTTTTAAAAAAACCCTGGAAATATATGTATCCTCACAGAAGATTAAGCATTTAAAAATGCAGTCCATAAACCTGAGATAAATTCATAGCACAAGATTAAAAGCTTTGAATATATGTAATTCCAACTAGATCATACTCTAAAATATTTTCTCATTGTGTTCTAGGAGCCGAGTATTAATTCAATGTCTGCACATCTGCAAGACTATTTAACAAGAGGAGGCAGAAAAATAATTCAAATGACAGACAGTGTGTTTTAGTGGCTACTTTTGTGTATTCTGTAACTGTGTGGGAGATGAACAGGTATTTCTGATTTTTGGGAAAATACAGGTCCTGATTTCCAGTCACTGAAATTAATTCCACACGCAGTAATCTGGAGTTTTGTTGCTTTGCTTCACAAACAGAAGCCTCTTGCACATAATGCACTTTGAAGGCAAAATGTGCTGTTCTTACATATTAGAAAATAACACAGTTGTTTCAGGGGCAGAACATCACTCACAAATATTGGTTATTTAACAAGGGGTCTCAAACATGAGCCTGCTGAGCTACTGTGTGTCATTTTTTCCGAGAAAATGTACACTCCTCAGTAAACTGCATAAATCAGATTAAAGGAAATGGATGAAGAAAGGAAAAACACAGTCCAATTTTATATCATTACAAAGCTTTTTGTATGACAACATATATGTCAAAAGGCACTGCAGTGAGTGATGTTTCCACAGCATCTCAGCTGTGGAAAAGGGAAGAAAACTCTCTTGCCTCCCATTTGCTGCCCTGGAATCAGAGGGATCCCTGGAGTTTTTAGGGTGCTTTCCATGCAGGGTGGGTGACATATTTTGAGTTCTGTGCAGACCAGGCTGTTTATCCCAGTTACCTTCAGCCATTCCCAATCCCCTCCCCTCTGCCTCCACCACTGAAGATTATTTGCTTACAAAGGCTTTGTCTATTTAGCAAATAACTGGGTGCAAAAGGCAATCCCCAGCAGTTAAGGTTAACTTGTTGAAGCTTTATATAATTTAGAGTTTTACTTTGGACTGAATTTAGTCTGAATTTAGACCCTCCCATCACACAGAGACTGAAGCTGCAAGTGCTGGGTTGGACTCAGCATCCCCATTTCCTGTTGGACACTTTGGTGGCAGGGCTTCTGATTTATCTTTCTCAGAAAAAAATCGACTCTGAGCTTCCTAAACCAATTCTGCAACTGAACCAACACGTGGCAAGTGGGGAAAATAGGAGAATTCATTTCTGAACTGCACTGCTGCTCTGAAGGGACAGATTAATGGATGTGGCCCATTAGTGTGAAACACATGGTTTTTTGGGGGGCTGGGAGAATTCAGAATATATTGAAATTCCATGTTATACTGTCAGCAGCTGCCAGTTCAATAAAGCAACGTATATGGTGCAAGAACTGAAACCATGGGGCATATTCCAGTTTTGGGAAGTGACAACAAAGAATATGCAAGATGAAAGCAATTCCTTGCTGTTAAAATGCTCATTCCTCTGGCAAGAAATAGGAGATGCTTGGTGGTTGAACAGGGTTATGCTGTGACCTTGAGACAAACCTCTGGAAGCAGGTGAGTGGGAAGTCTTTTAAATAGAATTTAAAAAGCATTTCTGAAAGATGCATATTTATATATACATATAAATACTAGAGTATAAAATTAATCTGAAGCGTGCCCTGGCTTTTATGTAATAAGTTAAATTTGTGAATGGCTTTTTCCTTTTTTGTTTAATTTAATTTTTTTAAATTAATCCCCCTTTGTTGGGTTCCATATGCATTCCACACATCCACACAAACATTAGCTTTGTTTCTTTGGTGCTGATGCAACAGGTTTTCCATTTCCAAGGTTAAACTTCCCTCTGTGCAATAGAGCAGGAATATAAAAGTCTCGGAAATGTTAAGATTGCACTGAACTATGACAGCTGTTCTTGCTAACTTTGCTGCTTACCAGGGCTGAGGCTTCTACTGAGCAGAGAATTAACATCTGCTGTCACAAGCTGATTCCAGAAGTGACAGTAAGTTCCAAACTGAAAAACATTGGCACAATTTCTTCATATCCCTTACACTGAAGGGATTCACTGACTATGTGCAAGGGAGGCAGTGTTCAGTAATTAATGGTGTATTTAAAATCTGTGGCACACATTTGCATTTGTCTCCAGAGAAAGAATAAGATGACAGCACGTAGGTAAATACTGAGCAGAGTTTCACACTCGCAGGATTCCTCTGTCTCAGCAATCTGTAAGCTCGCTGTAACCAACTGAAGATTACATTTACCCTACTGAGAAAAATAATCCTTATTAAAGAGTTTTCTGACCGTTTGTGCTTTCCCCTTATTTCTTTTCCTGTCACTTTTACTTCTTGTTTTGAAATCTGTCTGTGGTGAGCGGATTCTGTGGGTTCCCTGTGAACCTGTCAGGTTTTCAGTGGTCAATAAAACCCTCAAGTCTTTCCAGGTGAATAACTTACAGAATAAGGAGTGACTTCAGTGATCAATGCCCAGAAGTGAGAGCTGAATTTGAAGACTGACATGTTTATCTTACCACGTTTGGCTCATTGATGCCCCGTGATTGGGTCTGCAGACAACATTAATAATGAAGTGCAGAGCCATCTGTTCAGCTGTCTATTGGAAATGAATCAGGAGAGGAGCCCGGCTCCAACTGCTCCAAATACCTACAGAAAACTTCCAGGGAAGAAAATGAGGCAGTTGTAACCCCAAAAGGCTTCCTGACTGTAAGGAATGCACAGGGATCTCACACCAGTTACTCAGCCCACTTGGACACGCTGCAGCCTCAGTGAAAAACCCAACTATGACTAAATCCCGCCTCCTCTGCCAGTGTGGGATTTCTGTTTGCTGCAGCTGCTTCAGGAAAAATATGGAGAAACATCCCAGGCACTTACTTGAAAAAAAGAGGGAGGTTCATCTGTTTGCTCTCAGGAGACGTGGCGCAGCTGTCATTTCAAATCAGATTTTCAATAGGTGTGTGGGAGTACGTGTGAGACGGAGGGAAGATAAGAGAACTTACACTTAGAGAAGACAAAGACAAGCTCTTCACGTACCAAAGCTATTCCTTTGTTGCTCCTACTAGTTCAACCTCGGCCACCCTGAAGTTTCCACTTCTTTTCACTTCCTGAGATTCCCTACAGCCTCGGGTAATGCACTCTGGCAAAATGCTGTGCTAACCAAGACCTAAATTGTGAGACCCGCAGAACACATCAGTAATTTCACACAAGAGAGACATCTTCAACAGTAAGGAGCATTAAGTACCAGCTTCTGAAGCATTCCTGGCAGGATAAAAAAGAAAGCTGACTGACAATTCTTTCCTCGTAGTATGGTGAGATTGATTGCCTTAGAAAGCCTATGCAATCACATTCACAGTGATATTATTTGAAGGCTCTGTATAATTCATCGACCACTGTCATGCATTGTGCATGTGATGTTATATTTTGGACACACTGGGAAGTATTAGATATAAAATTACTTTGTATGATGCAGCCCAGACGTAAAAAAGTGCCTTGCTTGGGACTACATGATTCAGTGAGAACATATAAATGGGAAATTACTGGAGCTGAAATTTTATTGCAAAGTTATTTATCTTTCTTATTACCTTCTGGATCCTTTTGTGCTTATGGTTCGCCACAACAGATAGAACAACTCTTACTTACACTTTACACTGAGGATTATGAAGGTGGGAGTAGTCACTGCATACCAAAACCTGAATTTTTTACATGTGTATATATAGGTTTATGCAAACACAGACACACACACATTGTCTGACTAAACAGTTCCAGAATTACACTGAACATGAATAGTGAAGTGTTATTTCAAGAGAGGAAGAGGTGAAGGTTACTTGATTTTAAAGAAAAGGAAGGGTCTTTTCATTGGGAGAAGAAGTTGTTATACACGTATATAAATGTCCTGGCTCTCCATGGATTTCATAGGTAGAAAAGCAAATGTTTCTAAGGAAAATACCTACTCATAAAGGTGAATATGGACATCTATAGCTTTTACTTCTGTACATGATAGAGAATGCTTTCAGTTCCCATCACTGGCTTAGGACTTCACTCAAGGTGCGTCCCACGCACCATTTACTTTGTCAAATTAATTTCATGTTCATGTATGTAATTAGAGCACTGGCATTCCAAAATTTCACAAATGGGCTTTTATTTGCATTCTGGGTGTAACCACTGATGGTCATGGCTGTGCTTGTAAATCAGTCGTGTCCTGGCACTGCACCACAGAGGGTGCACCTGATTCACGTGGATTTAACTTTGGCCTCTGCCAGCTGCAGTTTCTAAACATTTCAATTGCTGAACTGCCTTTCCAGAAGAATCTGACAAATGATACACAACGAGCTGGGAGAGAACAAGTCGAGAGAGACACACCCCCAGAGTTTGCAGGAGCAGCCAGCGAGGCACCACTGACTGCAGTGTGCCCCCAAAGCCCACCCTGGCATCACGAATTCCAAAGCCATCCTTACTTCTCTTTTATAAAGGTCCCCACTGTGTGATCCCAGCCCTCTGGAAGAAGACAGAAAGAAAAAGGACATCCACATTTAAATATCCTAATCTCCAGCTGGATTCAGCACTGTAAGAGGAAAGGGAATTAGGGGTTACAGAGGAGGCTTCAGCACAATACACATCTCCAAAGGCCTGCCCTTTGCTCCAGCTGCTTCCCCACTGGAAGCTGAGCAGGGTCTAACTCAGGCTGGTTTAAAAGCATCTTCAACAACTATGAGAAAATGAATTAAAAACAGGAGAAGGAGAATCCCATATGATGCAGCCAGTTGAGATCTTTGCATTATTTCTTATTCTCTATAGTCTGAAAGGATTACAATTATGCTAATTTTTTGTGAAGGCTCATTGGCAAGTTGGGGAGGAAGCATAAAATAAATTAATTTATGGGGCTGTAGCAGAACTTTCTGTAACTCATACAAAGAACCTAAAGATTCCATGACCTGCGTGGCTGTTCATATACAGGATAACAGCAGAAACCCTAAAATACACAAAGAACCAGATTTGCCAGAAAGTGGTAAATATTCTGGGCAATGCAGGATCTGCTAAACTTTTAAAATATGAATACAATTAAAGAAGAAACCATAGCTGTAGTTTAAACAAGATATTTGCAGAGCTGTGTGTGCTCAGAGTTTCACAAATAGGAAACTTCCAGCTGAAAACTTCTTGTGTATTAAAACCTTTGCTCTTAATTGTGGCTGTGTGACAATAATGTTAATTAAATGATCTTGGAATTCATCTCACACAGGTATCTCTAAGGATCTACATACTAACATGGAAGTGCAATTGCATTCCTGATAGTGATGTCTTGGAAATAAATCCTTACACAGGGATCTCTCAGCTCCAAAGAGCAGAGTTTTGAGATGTTCAGAAGTAGAAACAATTTTTTCCCAGTGGAAAGGTCCAACATGCTGTCTCAGAGTAGCTGATGAACGACTAAACTGATTCAGCCTGTAATTAGGAAACAAGTATTTGTTGTGAGAGGGTATTTTGAAGGTAAAGGGCAGGGGAGAAGAGAGTTTTTCATTTGAGGAATGTGATATCACTTAGTGCTTAGTAGCAAAAAAAGACTTATTTTGATCTTTTCCCTTGCCTGTCATTTTCCTGTGCATGTCAAGTTGTGTGCAAACCTCCATAAATCAGCTGTAATAAAATCCAACTCATAGAAATGGTATCAAGTTATTTAAGCATTCCCAGAAAGATGACACAGGAATGACAAACACCTCTTTTACCAAGGCAACATGTTCACCTTGGCTATTAACTGGTGCATCTAATTTGTATTTTTATTTAAAATACAGATTTATAAATGCATTGTCCCAAAATCAAGTACAAAAAGACAGAGAAATGTCTATGTTTGGTTATGACATATAGTTTGCCCAGCTCTTTAATTAAAATAAAGTATTATTTTTTATAATTCAGTGCCATGATCATTTTTGTTCAAAACCATATCTCTTAAGCTTTAGTCCTGCACATATCTCCTGGAAAAACGCATTAGTACACTGCTTCATAAATGGGAATTATTTTAGCCTTTCGTAAAGTTAAACCCATTTCCAAAGGTTAATATTTAACATGGAATGAGTCCTGTACAAACGGGGATCTCACCCCAGGCACTATTAACCAAGAGTTTAGAAATCACCTTTTCTGCATGAAGGGATGATTCCAAGTGACTAAACCCCAGGTATTCAGGTGGTTATTTAAGGAAACCCTTCCATCCATCTTTGCTGAGCAAAGCCCTGGAAGCTGCTCACCCCGAGTCCCTGGGACAGCAGGTTGCCCACAGGCCTGGATTGCTGCACTGGGGCGTTTCCCACTCATCCCAAACCACACCTTTATGTCCTTGCTGCTACAGTTTTGATTGGAGTTGCAAGAAAATACATCTCCAGAACAACTTAACTGTTTATTTTGTTACAGCAAGCTACGCTTCAGCCTCCATGGGAAACAAAAACTCCCTGCATGGAATTTCCAATACTGTAAATATTCGTGGCTGTGTCAGATGAATTTCTTGCTCTGCACACAGAGCCCTGCAAAGCACATTCAAGCACCATGCAGTTAAAAAAATTAATTACTCTTTACCTTTCCTCTTTTGTCTTGGATTTATCCTTCTATTTTTTATTTTTTTTTTCACTAAATGTAAGACAATTTTTAATTGAACTGTCTCAGCATGGTGAGTTTTTTCTCTATCACTGCAGCCCTGCAAGTGGTTACCTTGTGAAAAATTGCCCTACATTAGTCCAACCTGAGTTTGCACTGACTTCTTTTGTACCATGAGCTAGACTGGCACCTTAACCTGAAGAGACATGTCCTCTAAATGTGTTCTTGCTGTTGAATTTTTTAAATTCTATCCTGTACAGAGGTAACATACCCTCAAATCCCATCTAGCTCAGACAGCCTCATAAACTTTGACAGTTTTAGGGAAGAGCCCCAGCTTTTCGTTGTCTATCCACCTTATCTTTCTTCATAAAAAGCAAACTCTTCAGCTATAATTCCTATATTTTAAAAAATGTTTTTGGGATCATAAGGACTTGTATTAGTATTACAATGTAAACAGTATTTGGAAAATACACTAAAATATTTGGGGTAAAAAATGTTTTCTTTTGCAGCATTATACAATTTCTTAATTTTGTGATTGCCTGTAACTGAAGGGCCAAGTATTTGGGCTGTAGGATGAATTCCGTGAGTTCACAGCCCTGTTTGTGGCCCTGTCCCAGGAAAACAATCTCTTTTGTCCACAACTCTGCTTTCCCAATTCTGAAACCCTGAGCCAGCAGGAAGCTCTAATTAAAGCTTCAGGAAAACTCCCAGGATCCACAGTCCAACCTGCCTGCACATCTCACACGAGACATCCTGTGACTCACATGGAGGTGTTATGATTTTATGCATAAAAAGCAATAGTTGCTCTAATTATGCTCTAATTAGTTCATTATTGACTGCAAAGGAAAGTGCACGTGCTCCTCTGACAGGTATGTGAATCACAAAAGACAAGAGTAAAAGTACAATATTGTCAGATTTTCCCAGACTTTCTAACCAATACATCATTCCAATAAATTTTGGGTTTGAGATGAATACAAAAGCTGAACACATTCTATGGAACAGCTCCAGACAAACTGCCAGAACGAAAAGGATCCTGAATTCACAGTGTTTAATATATGATCACATCTCCAAGTACAGTAACTCAGAAGTGGGAGGGTACTGAGGGAATGTTAAATGTAGGGCATTATATATTAATATAATTTCTTTCTTTTCCCAAGATAAAGAATATTTTTGCTCACGCAGCCCTAATTTAGATGGCCTGTCAAGTCCTGCTTTGTGCAGTGTCATGATGAAAGACTTCAATGTGGGCCAGCAGAGGCAGTGCTGGGGCTTTCCAGCCCTTCCTGTACAAATGCTAATGAATCTCCTCCAATAAAAGGCCCCAGAAAGCTTCCTCAGCTAAACCCTCCATCAGAGCACCCATAAATTATCCATCTGTTTGCTTGTGCTGAGTTTCAGAACATTTTGGGATCTGCAGAAGTCTCACAGTGATTCCAGAGGGTGCTGTCCTCAATGCCTGGATCCTGCCACGAGAGCGGGGTTGTGAGTGGCTCTGCACTGAGGAACACGGACTCTGCTCCAGGTCAACAGTTCCCAGGCTGTGCAGAGCCTGAGCAGTGCCAGGGGGCTGGGAGGAAAGGGAGGGGTGGACTGTGCCCCCCCAGCCTGGCTCACACCTGCAGGGCCAGCCCTGGGCTTAGGGCAAGAGCCACATGCTGGGAGGCAACAGGGCTCCTGGGACACTGCTCCCTATTCTGGATGTGTTAAGGCCCTGGGAAGCAAGGCAATCCCTAATGGCTTTGGGCATAGTCCATAGTGGGGACAACCACTATCAGCAGGAGGGGGCTGAGCATCACCAGAGAAGCAGAAACCTCCCCATTTCCATAGAAGCAAACAAACCAGCTTCCCGTGGGGCTCTCCATGTTACTCCTGCCAGGTGAGAGCCCGTGTTTCAACCTCCCATGTGACAGGCTCTCCTCTGGAGAGTCATCATCCTGTTTTGTGTGCAGTGTTGAGGAAAGCTGAGCCTACCCTGTATGGGAAGCAGGGCTGACACACTCAGAACTCTGCCTTCATCTCCAGCTGTCATTACACAGCTGTATTATCAGGCTGTGCTACAATCACACTTTGATTTCTCAGAGCAGGCACATCTTGCTGTTTTTCCTGTCATATTGCAGGAGATATCTGCTGGTTTGACCATCCCCATTAAGCAGATCCTTTATAGCCTGTGCATTGCCACAGTGCAAAGCAGTTTTGAGCTCCTACAAATAAAACAGTTTATCATAATTAACGGCACGATGGGACAGAGCTCCCTAAAGACAACTATAAATATTGCTTCCTTGCTGCTGACAGGCTGGCAATGAGGATTTGCCACTAGGCAAAGGAAACATCTATTTTTTACTACCTCAAGTAGCAGAGTGGGCTAATCAGAGTAGTAATTGCAATGATCATACTCTTTACCACTTGACTGTGCAGAGAAATATGCAGTGACATCACTGGAGAGTGGTCTTTGCTGAGCAGGATCAGTGGTGATGCAGCAAGGACTGGAATGTTAATAACTTGCAGTAAAATCAGCCATTTATGTTCTCATCAATCACCATCTCCACAGATAGAAATGCACTGAAAGAATTTCCATTGAAAGACTGGCTTTAATTAACTCCCACCCTCACTCAGCACAGCCTGATTCAAGATTCGAGCTGCTCTGAATGTGCTCCCCTGCGCCTGCAAAGTGGTTTGATTTAGCACAGCTTGTCTCAGGTGGCTCCTGCAGACCAGCCTTTCCCAGCTGGGAGAGCCACGAGAAGGAATCAGAAGGGTCAGGAAGCTTTGAAAATCTGACTGTAATGTAAATCAAAGGAACTCATGTTCGTCCACTCCCTTTACATCTTTCTGTTTCAAGGTCAAGGATTTTCTGTAAACTGTTGCAGACACACGCAGGGAAAATGATGCCAACTCAGCCCTGTCCCAGGGCCACTTCAGCTCCCCCAGGGCAAACATAAAGAGTGCCCTGAAAAAGGCAAGGAGGGAAATGGCCAGTCTGGGCAATCTCAGGTGCTCAGTCAGTATGTAGCACAATAACTATTGACAGTGTAAAAAAACCCAGACTAGATTTCTCTGGCTATCAGCACCTTCCTTTCCAGAGGAAACCCTGATGCCTCACTCCTACAGGATCAGGACGCAATGAAAATATCATCCAGTGTGCTCAGACTGAGAGATAGTTCCCCAAGTGGTGACTTTGAAAGAATAAGGAATCTCATGACGCAGAATCATGAACTCAGCCCCAGACAACCAGGAAAATGGGCTGACAGGCAGCAAAAAGCTAAGCCTGCTCACAAACCACAGTTGTGTTGTACCTCCAAGGCAAAAAGTACTAAAAACCAAATAAAATCTTAAGAACAGAAAGCCATTGGCTCAAGATACATCATGTGTTCACTGATTCAGATCCTTTTCTTATTTTCATGTCACAACCCTTAATCCCTGGTGTCAAGAATCTCATCTAATTCTTTCAGCTCCTTGAATATATTCCCTCACATTGCCACGCAGGGGTGCAGGCTCATTACTTGCTACATGAACCTGCTCTGTTGGGTTTGTATTTCACTCCTGATTTTGTAATCCTTCAGATTAAGTCCTCTTATTGTCAGGCTCTTTTGGATCAACTTTATCAAGATTTTTATTTCTTCCTCGAGTTATTACTTTATTAAATTTAAATCTTTAATAAAGTCTCCTTTCCCCCATGACAATAAACTTTGCATGAATAAAGTTTTCTCACAACTTTTGCAATTTTCCAAGACTTTATTTTCTCACTCAGACCTGATTTCTACATAAGGTACATTATTTCTTTAATGTACAAGGGAAATAAAAAAAAAATCTACACTATGAGTTGTGGGTGAAATTCCCACCATGTTCTAGGATTTCCATGTGATACTGGCCTATTACTGGAAAACCAGTACTGGATTAGAGGCAACTACATCTGTGGCAATGCCATTCCGGTTTTTATTGATTATATCCTCTTATATAAGCTCAAAGTTTCCCAGCTATGTTTTGCTTCCATGTGCTTATTGTGGAGTCCTGTCACAGACTAAATTTGTGCTAATTGCCAATGGCTTCATTTTGATTGTGAGAGAAAAGAACCAAATAACATCCTGAGATCTTCTTTGCCTTCCCTACTGAATAACAAACCAGGGTTTTGTTTTATCTTATGCCTATTCTTTACCACCATGCACAACAGCCCTGCTCGGCTGCTGTGCTGGGAGCAGCAGCTCCTGATCAATCCAGGGGAGCAGGCAAAGACATCCCTCTTTTCCTGGCAGGCTGCACTTCTTCAGGAGCATAAAATCCATGGAAGGTCAGACAAGCAAGACTCGCAGTGCTGGAGACTCCATTATTCTTTGGCTGCTTTCCCCTCAGCCTTGCAAGTTAAACCTCTCAAGGGTCAGCTAATTAGAAATCACCCCTGAAATTGGGGAGGTTCCCATCTCTGTTATCCCTTCGAGCCCTCTGGAGAGTGTTGCCTGCATCCAGTGCTTCATCACTTGGAGCCCAAGGCTCACATCTTTAATCAGGGGTGTGCCAAAGTGCCTGAGTTCAGTGGAGGTGCTGAGCAGACAGTTCCCCACCCCACTCCTGCCTGAGGGTCCCATCAGGGGCGGGTGCTCGGTGCCAGCCTGAGCACACTTGGCAGAGCAGCTGATCCCCTGCAGGGCTGGGCTTTGTACCCCCTTACAGCACTGCAAACCCCCTTCATGCTGGGCCACACAGGGAGCTGCAGTGCCCAACTATGGCCTGAACTGCCTGAGCAAATGAACAGCTCAATAACAGGACACTTGGTGTGCACAACTACAGCGGCCACTGCTCCAGAGGTTGGCTTAGGAAAGGGAGAGATAATGAATTATTCACCAGCTGCTCTGATCATCAGATTGGCCTTTGCCTTCAATAAGCCTTTTTGCTCTTATTTCTAATCGTCCTCCCTCTTATTTATAATCATCCTTTTACTTTGTAATTGTTAAATGCTGAGTAATTGTTAAATATCTCTGCTATTTCCTGAATAGGCACCGAAAAATAAGAATTACTAATATATTTGCAATATTTTTCTGCTTAATTAATTTTTTAATGTTTGAATTAAACCACTAAAAATGAAAAGAGAGAATATAAGCAAAAATCAACCAAGAGGCCCTGACCAGTGTATAAGTAGTGCCTTGACAAATAAAAATACTGATGTGTTGACATCAATATTTAAGTCAGAAATGGTATTATTGCATTCTAAGTAAGGGTACAAAATGCAATGGCTCTGAATTAGATGAAATATTGATGCCATCTCCTTTAAACTTCTATGGCTATTATTTGGTTTTTTAAACTAATACATCGGTCTGAGATAAAATCAGTAACTGTTACATATACAGCTCCCACAGTGAATCCTCAGGAACAGTTTTGCTGTGTGCATTAGACCAAAATATACCAATAAAAAGTCTGAGTAGAGGAATATTGCATGGACAGCCTCACGAAAGTTGCAGATGCTGTTACTGCAGCTCAGTGGAGCTGTTCCCGTGCTGATCTTGGTGCTTCTTGCTGCTCACTGGAAGCACCCCTACACTGCCATGGAGAACCTGGGGAACAGGGCCTGAACCCCCCTGCTGTGCTGGAAACACAGCTTGGCCTTCTGCAAATCACACCCCTTCTGCCCTGGCTCTGCAGGGCTCACAGACAAGCCAGTTACAATGCATTAGAAAATGCACTTTTTCAGCTTGCTCCTGGCTTCTTTAAATTCCACATTTAAGCAGCTACTTAAATCTCACTGTTTTCAAAGTCCCTGGCTGTCTAGAGCCTCCCCTATCTTGCTGTGACTGTTTCATTCTTTGATATTGTCTTTGACTCAATACCCTAATTTTTAGCACCAAGTTTCTAAGTATTTGCCCAATTCTACTGGTCAAGACCTTTCTGAGTCTAACCTGTTAAATAAACCTTCCCTACAAGTCCATGGAAGCATGAGATAATATTTTTGAGTTCACTAAGCTTTGGATTAGGGCTATGAGTAAAATTATTTAAGTGTAAAATAATTGAAGTAACTTAACAAGTCATAACTTTCAACCCACTCGAACTTTGATCAATTCAGGCCTGACTGGAAGAAGTTCTGTGCAATTCTTGTTTCCTTCAAAATCAATAAATGGCACAGCAGCTCTCAATCTCTCTTTATTTGATCCACAAGTAAGAGCTTAAGAATTTGACCCCACAAGGCAAAAGTTTTTCTACATAATCAATATGCGAGACAAGAGCCATATCCAAGACAGCTCTGCTGCCTAAACCCTGCTTAAAAATTGTCTCGGTGTCTGGGCTGGAGATAACCTCAGGCTCTGTGGAATTCCAGGAAAACAGATGGAATTAGCAAGTATATAGAAAGGGTTTTCAGAAGTGCTGCAATGGAGTCTTTCATAAATAACAACTCTCTGCAGTCCTGAACTCTAAATTACTGTATGATAACATCTTCCCAAAGACAATATCTCTCAACACTGTGCATTTGTGGCTTCTTTACCGTGGTACCAGAATCAATAATGTCCTATCAAGCCTGGGAGAAAATGAAGGGAATTTCCAGGACCCACCGCTGAACTCCTTTCAGGCTGACTTAGTCCTGGATAAAACAGAGTAATAAGGTTCTCTACATTGATGCAAATGCATTCCTAAAGGTCACCTTAAGTTTAAAGAAAGCATTGGGAGGAAAATCTGATTTCTCAGTGCTGATTCAATAGCACAATGTGTTAGCACTTCCACAACGTGCTGGCACTTTTTAGGAGACTTTGCCACTGGCACTTGCTATTTTTATCTCCCCACCAGGCAGCTCAGCAAAACCCAAGAAACAATTTAACTTTGTTCATTCTTCCCCCTTGCGTATATAATAATACAGGAAGAAGAAATAAGGTGAAAACATAAAATGATCATTAAAAATGAATGAGAAGAGCGTGGATAGAAGATTTATGGACTGTATCCTCATTGGCACATGGCTTTTTTTTTTACTTTGCTGTAGGTTAAACAGAATATTAACTGTTTGCTCTGATTAGAGTGCATCATGTTGTAGCACTGAAGAAACAAGAGAGGAATAAATTCTGAATAGATCAATACTGTGGCTGCTGCTTCTCCCTCCCTCCAGGGGGAAGGGAATTATCTGTCTTTTGTTCTGCAACCACCTACTTCCAGTCTGTGCTAACTCAGTTGTCACCTGACACATCAGGTGAAGGTAAAACTGTTCCTCTACTGCCTGCCTGCTTTTCACTCCCCCATGGAAACTGGGCACACAGGAGAATAGTATTTTCACACATACACAAGGGTTTGGTAGTTTATCAGTCTGATCTGAAAGCCAGGGAATGAAAAATTCTGTTTAGCCCTTGACTTGCGTATTACATCCTGGAAGATGACCATCCAACACGCCCAGTACGACCACTGGAACGTGTAACTCCACCTGCTGCCATCTTTGGGAGTACAGTGACTTTGAAATGGTTTGTTGCACTGCACTCTAAATTTATAAAAACTAATCAAAAAAGGGAGCATAGGTTTGGAATGGCAATCTCACACTAATCAACAGCCTAAGGGCTCTCCTCCTTGAAGGAGGAATAAGGACACTCACGTCAAACCTTGGTGTGCGATGTCTTGTTCAAGTTCACACCCAACCTCATTTCACAGCCTTCTCACACAGATAAGCAGAATTCATTCTGACACATGTAACTAAAGAGCCTTTATGTATCTTTGTGCTAAAGAGGGAATTAAGAATACCTTTAAGAGGTCACCACTGAAAATTTAAGTACTCACTTGTATCTTACCACAGGAGCCTCTTGGCAAAGTATTAGAAAGACCAACCTGCATCCCAAGAACTCTGAAAGGGGCACTCACCAAACAGCAACTGTTTTACTCTCTCGTTGTTTGCTGTGGGCCCCCTGACTGTCACTCCTACAGCTTTCCTGAAGTACAGCACGAGTTCAGGCACAAACTGCAAGCCAGGGAGTATTTCTAGTTCAATCGGTTCTACAACTGCATGATCATATTTAACACTTAGCCAGCATTTGGTTCTACAAAGTGACCTTGCTGCAGCAGTTTCAGTGGTGTTCAGACAACACTGATATTATAAAGTGAAATTACAATTCACAGAATGCACAGGTAGCTTTTGAAGGCGCTCACAAGAGCACTGAAACAATAGAGCAGCACCATAGAAAACAAACAAAAAAAACACATTTAAGGCTGTTGAACTGTAGAGTCTTTAAATTGCTTTAAGTCCAGAACAATACTGGAACAACAGATGGTTTGACAAACATTTTCCAGGAGTGCAAAGCACATTCCTTCCCCCTCTACTACCCACCACAATTTTCCTGTCTTCTGATCAACATGAAAACAGCAGAGCTTACAGTGACACTCCCAGAGGAGAGCCCAAACCAATGCACTGTGTGCCAGTGCATTTAGAGATTTATAATTTGCCACAGGTCTCTTCTGCAAGTGCAGTGGGGTCCTGTAGTGCAGATCTCGGGGCATTAGGTCATCTCAAAGCATCCAAACTGTACAGAGCCACCAGGACATGAAAACTACCAAAATATACCAGGTGGCAGAATTTCTGCCCAAGCAGAGATCTCGGGAGCAGCTTTCAGGGATGCAGAAGAATGCAGACCATTCCTACTTTAGTCTGTAAGCAGATGGCAGCAATAGTTTGCCTCAGAAATAAGTGACCAGAATTGCTCAGTGCATTATTCTATCAGGAGGAAAGCATCCCACTTTTTTTTTTTTACACATTTGTTATACTTATTTTTCACAGAACAGCAAGAAGGTCTGTGGGAGGGAAGAATACATTGTTGCTTAGCAATGGGATGCTCATAACATGATTGATTTTTTAAAGGTTTTGCTAAATATACACATACAAAACAAAGATAAAACCTTAAGTACAATGGAAAAGTCAAATTGCATTCCTAAAAATGGAATTACTTAGATCAAAGATTCCCTTTCTCTCTGTATCTGGTACCCAATCAAGTAAATACTCAGGAAGAGATTGTAAGAAATGTGGCAAGTACGAAAAGTGGTAATTTCTCTCAATTTTGTCAGCACATTCAGGACTTGCTGATCCACAGAGTGCAGCCATGCCATTCCTCCAGTAATTCACAGTGTAGTCAGGGAATGTGTAACAAATGCTTCCAATGTTTTCTGTTAAAACTGCCTCCTGGTGATCTCACTGTCTTTATTGTTCCTTATTCCCCTTCTCTGGACTGGTGCTCCCAACTTCTGCTCCCCAGACCTCCCAGCAAAGCACGAGGCAAAATCCCTGACCAGCTCTCTCCTTCCAAGCAGATATTCAAATACTTTGGGTGTTTGAATAGACTCACCACCTGTAATTTGCTAAAAGACCAAAAGATCCTGCCAGAAGATCCTGCCTGTTGCAAAGTCTATGGGAATGTCAGGTTTGGGAAAGTAACAGTAAAGGCATCTATAGACAGAAATTTTTCTCTCTTCTATAAAATTAAATCAAGCACATAATTTTCACTTAAATGTACAGAACCCCCCCCAACCAATTTATATTGAAGCACCAACGAAGTTTCATTTGTATTTCTTTTCGCAATAGTTCTTTTAAACCTTAAAGTCAAGAGAATTTGAAAACCCTTAAGTTTATGACTTGTAATATGTTCCATCAGTTTCTTTTTTGCTATGATTCACTAATATTCATGCTGATGAAAGAAAATCTTATCTACTTTTTCTGCCTAATTAAAATGTGAAGAATGTACAAAAAAAGTGAAGAAATAATCAAGCATATTTTTCTAGTTCTTTTTTGCTGGAATAACATTTTGAGAAGAGGTCCTTCTTGTTTTTATGCTATTAATAATCCTCCATTTGCAAAATCATCAATGTCTGCACGATTATAAAACTGTAATTTCAATTACTGGAGTATGAACAAGTGGGATGAAAGCATGAGTTATGAGGGAGAAACACTGCTTTTTCTTCAACAGTTCACTATTAAATCAGGAAACTAACAATCTGGGAGTGGTAAATGGACTTATTTCTAAACAGAACATTGGGTAAAATTAGATTACACAGGCAAGTAATTTCTGAAGCTAAGCAGGTTTGAAGTGCCATCAGCTGGGTGGACAAGTTGCACAGCTGGTGCTCTTACAGGAGGCTCAGAGCTCTGGCAAAGAAGAGATACTCAAGTGCATACACAGCCCTCCAAGTATTTTGGCTGCTCCTACACTGATTTTCATCACATCTTCGGGCCTCTCAGGTGGAACAATGGGACCTGAACTTCTTTCTCCCACAGATTAGCAAAAGGCATTGTTAAGAGTTAAATGTAATGGGAAATAGGCTTCTCTTAGACACTTAAACATCTCTTCTGCAAACGAGGAACAGCTGCCACCATCTCAGACACAATGGTACACAAGCCTTTGTAGTTGGCTTGCCATGGAATTTGAGGGTTTTCAGAAAGCCTGAAGTACCAAACACAAGGGTTTATGCACAGATTAAGGATGCCAAGTGTCTGGCTTTTGGGAGAAATAGGAGAGAAGCTACAGAAACAGTACTCAGATACCCCTGGTTTTCTTTAGAGCTGTGTATGGATTGGAAAGAGTGGGACTGTGAGAAACTGTACGTGAGAAAGTTCTGAAGTATTAAGGGAAACAGGGATTTCCTCCCACTGGGAAAGTACAAACCATGGCACCTGTGAGACTTGTTCCACCTCTGCCGACAGAAAAAATTTGTCTGAGGTTTGCTAAGGAAGAGAATTTCAAATCCCCAGACCTGTAGAAGCTCAGGATAATGTAAGTGATAAAAATATCTAAAATACAGTCAAGCTCCAGCACACAGTTTGCTGGTTTTCTTGCATTTGCTGCAGCAGCTTCTGAAAGAGAGAAGACAAGTTTCCCTTTGGAGTGCTATGAGCTGCACACTCTCATAATCCAGCTCCCTCCAAGGTAAACCTCTCCTGGGGGCAATTTTAGAGCAGGTGATTTGAATACCATTTACACCTCAGGCTTATGATCTGTAACTCTTACAGATCTTAACAAAAAAACCAAAATGACAAAATCACTCATGGCTGTAGAATCCTGCCATTAGCAACGGGCAATATTGACTGTGACACGTCTCATTTGTAGCATCACAGAGACACTGAGCTATACGAGAGGAGCTGGAGCATTCCAGGAACTCAAAAAGGTTTTGGAACTGTTGCCTTCAACACCAGAGAAGTATTAATTCAGCAGAAAAATGTTCTGTAACGGTTCTAAAGAGCCTGAGTGATTTTGGTACCAGCTTCCATTTCCAAAATATCAAGAACTTGATAAAGTTATGAGAGGGAAGCTACTGGGAATTGATTTTATGGAGAACCATCATTATTTTTAATCCCTCATCCTAACAACAAAACTTTCCATGTTTTAAAATAAAAACTGCAGCTTTGCAAAACTGAGCTCACAACTTCCAGCCTTCTAAATTCTGCTGCTTTTCTGTGCTGTGTTAATAACCATCGAGAAGACATAATTAAACCATAGAAATCACTGCAGTTCCACCTCCCATCCCTTCTTGGCTAAAAATGTAAGAAAAACATAGCAAATGAGATTTTGTCTCAAGTGTTTTCCCCCTGCTATTAAAGATGCCTCTCTGAAAGGAGCACTTGCTGTTTTTCTGCTATTAATAATCCTCCATTTGTGCCATCAGCCCATCCCTCCAGCAACACGCTGTGTTCCAGCTCCTGCCTCGGATCCTCTGCCTGGATCTAATGAGGAGATGGACTAAACTCATGGAAAGCTGCATCTCTTCTCTAGGTGATGGTGGGAATTTGGTTGGTGTGTGTTTTTCTTCACTGGGTGGGTGTTTCATTAAGGAGTGTTCATCTATTTAATGAAGCAAATCTGCATCAAAACTTATTGCTCTGGTGTCCATTTGCCCTCCCATAAACAGGGGTGAGTTGGACCAGCCCTGTCACTTCCTAGTTAATGCCATGGGAAGTCTGGTAATGGCAATGGGGAGAGGATTGACCCTCCTAAGTGGAAATTCGGACATCTTATCACCTGCAAACCTACTGTGGAGTTGGTAAAATCAAAAAAGAAAGGAGGAGTAAAAAATAACAACCCCCCATGTGATATTTAGACTATTTTAGTGCTGCCACTGCTTAAATCTCTGGAATACTGTGTTCAGGAGTTCTCATTAACAGGGATTTTAATGGGAGATATTTGTCTGAGCAGCTAAGTCGTTTATGCTTACATAAGACTGCCATTTACAACAAGAAGTATAATAGCATCTTTGAGCTTTTTAATTAAAAATTAATTAGGAGATTTAAGAACAAACTCATTGGGGGTTACTGTACAATAACATGTTTACAAAATTAGGTCTGGGCTTTTTGTTTTTGTTAAGTGTTTCAATCAATTCTGTGTCTATTAAATATAATTACGTATGATGCTTCCTCAAAATTATAATGTAGCATTTAAAGAGCAGCTGGGAAAAGTCTGTAATTTTAACTTCAGAACTAGGGTAACCATTAAAATGCAAATAGGTGCAAACAGCAGTTTGTTGATGAAGAGACCCCTCAGCATAAACATTTTATCCATTAATCTTGAGATTACGAAGATTCCTTCTGCTTTATTACTACTTATTACTTTTGCCAGCTAGGTTTCCTAGAAGATGTCAGATTCCCTCAAGAATAATTCACTGAAATTTGGAAATAGAAGCCTGTTCTTACTGAGCAGGATAACCCAGATATAAACAGTCACTTCTGTACATACACGTATGCTAAGAATATATTACATGGAAATTTCTACAGAGAATTAAGAAGGAAAAAGAAAGATTTTGTTCCTTTTTCTAATAGACTTATCACTTTGAAAAAGAAGCCAGGTATTCCACTTCTACCTTAGCTTAAGCAAGTAGCTTAAGTGGATCAGACTTCAATCTTCTGCCCTGATTTAGGAAGGCATTCAACCATTTGCTTAATTTTACTTTGAACAAGGGAAAGAAAGAGTGAGCTCAGGTTTCAGAGATGTATTTCTGGCCTAGGGATTTATTTATGTTAAATTTGTTTATTCCAAAGCTTTAGGTGGAGTTATTCTAATTTGCTACTGCTTCTGTAAGAAGAGAATTTGATCCACTCTGTTCTTCAATGAAATTCTTTGGGTGAGTAAGCAAGTAATGTGGATCTGATTGAAATAAGTTATTTCACAAATTTAAGTAAATTCAGTTTAACATCAGTTTATCCAACAGAACTAAATCAATGTAGCAGCTTGAATAAGATTCCAATTATGGATGTCACACTGTGTTGGTATTTAGAGAGAGAGATTTTCTAAAGGGTGAAGCCTAAGAACTGTGCAGAGGTAAACACCAAACCTGGCTGTACCACAGCTCAGCTGGAGGTACAAGCATAAAATAACATATAAAATCAAACATGCCACTCCTGGGAATGAACCAACACCAGCATCAGCCACTGTAACAGAGCTTCTGTCACTGGGGCTTAAAGCTTCCCCTCCCAAGAGAATCAGGAGAACATTCCAGGCAGTTCCTACATCGGGATTCCACTGTCAGACCCCGACACAGCCAACACCCCCAGTTACACCCCTCTGGCCATCAGAGTGTGGGATCACACACTCTGCTTCAATTCCAGGGCTGTTTGGTCACTGCTTTCATTGTCAGCATCGTGGTCTTTGAGCCCCTTAAGCCCATTCCCAGGTATCCTGTTAAAAACACCACAAAGTATTGCACCCTCATTGTTCCCAAGAAAACCCCAAAAGCTCTGCTTTTACAGGGGATTGAAGAAAGGCTCCTAAACACTCTGTCTATAAATAGATGATAAAATAACTTTGCTATAATATACATCACACTGTGTCTTAAACACTGCAAAAGAACAGGTCATTCCCTTCTTCCCCATACTCTCTGCCCCACACATGTCCTGATCAACTCACTCATCCAAAGGGTGTCCTTTCTGCCTTCTGCTCATGCAAATGTTCTCTGTAATTATTTAGTGCCTTTTTCTGTAAATATTAGGTAGGGTTCAACTGCATCCCACTGCCACATCATACCAGGCTGTTCGCTCCCTGAGAGGGCATTTCCTTGAAGGAATTGCTCAGACTTGTGAGATGTGAAAACTAAGTGAGGGCTGGGCAGTGAACAAAGGACTTAATCACTCAACTAAACACAAAAGGCTTCCCATCCTTGTCTGGTAAGTTTGTGACTCAGCCAAACAATTCATTAACAGACAGATGTTCATATTAGAGGTTTCTGGGGGATGATGAATCACGATTACACTTACAATGACAATGTTTGGCTGAAGGCAACCAGACCTAACATTTCCTGAGTTCTAGATTCAGAAAAAAGTCACCCAAAAGGAAGAGGGAAGAACAAAGATTTTGCCGAGAGAAATCCAAGTTTAAACTAAGACTAGGCAGGGAGAGAATGAATTTTCCTGCAATTCAAATGTGTGATTTCAAAGTGAAGATCAAGAGTGTTTGTGATGACAGTGGATGGATACCCAGAGTACCAGAGGGCTTTTATTGATCAGGAGACATTATCTCCAGCAGAAGTTGGCTGCTGATTCAGAAGAGAAAACACAGGGGGCTCTGGAGATCAGGGGAGACTTCTGAGATGGGAAGAAAACAAGAAGTGTAAGGAGGAGGATCAGAGGAACTACTGGCCTGTGACTCTCACCTGCCCAAGGACAGGAGCCCAGCTGAAATGCAGGAAATTCCATTGAAACATCAGGAAACCTTTTTTGCACAGAGATGTTGTGGAGTTTCCATCCTTGATATTGAACCTCTAAGTGGACAGTCCTTGACCCTCCTTTAAGCAGAGGCTTGAACAAGATGCTTTCTAGAGAGAAATCAGATTTGAAATGTGGCATTTGCTGTAGCTATTAGACTTGTTTATTTATGAGCTTTTACATAGTTATGAAGTAAAGAGATTGCTTTAGTATGCAAGATAGTTCCATGTAATCAGCATTTTCAATAAAGTAACAATTACTGGATGATATATGGTTGTCCAAGTATGAGCCTTCTGCTTGTCTTCAGCTGAGAATCAAATTACTGCAACAGCTTTATTGAACTTCAAATGAGGCAGAAATAAAAGCACCATTTTAAAAATTGTTCTCCAAACCACCATTTCTTTATTCCTCACTCAGGTTAAACTCCTATCAGACACTTAGAGAACAGAAATAAAACAAGAACATTTACTCAAGCCAAATAATCCTACTAAAATATGATAAATATAAGTGATGACTTTTTGGTTTTTTATAGAAAACAAAACAACTGAAAAACCAACCAAGCAATTTTATTGATGCAGAACTGTGTCATAGAAAGATCCAAAGCCAAACTTGGAACTTCAAAAGAAAACAGAACTAAGACCAAGAATTGAATTTTTGGAACTGAACCTTGGTCCAGTGCCTTTCCAGAAGCGACCCAAGAGTCAAGGTTGAATCTGGTTCAAAGAATAGAGTCAAACAAAACAATAAAAGCCACATGACAGATGGGGTGGAATAAACAGCACTTTAAACAGTTCTTTTTACCTTAAAATTTTGTGGAGTTTTGTTTCCAGGCTTGGGACACTTTAAGTAACAAAAGTTTTTGCAGGAAACATCTTTGCTGTAGATAACAATAACATTTCCTTCTTTGTATTTATTATTTTTGTTTAGATTCTCTGCACACATATATAGGAGTACACATGAGATGAATACACATGCAGGATGTAACCACTTATGAGTCTCATCAGGGCTGGGAACAAAGTCCTGCAGAGAGCTGAAAATCCCAATTCATCCTGAGACCAGCACCTCGAATCTCTGTAGAAACACTTCTAAAAACCAAAACCAATGAAGACAAAACCAGGAGCTGCACTGAGGAGCTGTAAACACACACACAAACTTTCTAGGGCTGTTCAGAGATTCATTCTGCAACCAGTGCACTGCGTGCACAGAGCATTCGCTCCAGCAAACGACTCCAGGAGTGCCATGAGATGCAGGTACTCAGGAAAATGTGATTATGCCTTGAAGATTTTGAAGTTTTATTCCCCAAAAATAGCAGGTATTTTATGGTAGTTTCCAAATTCACCAGTTACGGTCTCTAAAACTTCACTATCTGATACATTGCCTTTCCTTTGCAGAGAGATAATGTTAACAGACAAATAATTCCATTTTCAGCACACTGGGAGTGATGAGCTCTGCCTTAGCAAGGTCACATGTTATAGCAACAGAACCAAATTAAAATGTGATTTTGGACTGGCTTAGCCACCAAGACAAATTCCCTTAGATGAGCCATGGGGTTTTAACAACCCTATCAAAACAACTTGAGGAATTAATGGCAACAATTCAGGTGAAATACAGTTATCATCCTACTGACCTTTGTCTGGGTTTTTGAAATTCCTTTTGCCATTTGAGCCCTATATAATTGTTTGATATGATTCAGGCTTGAGAATACCATGCACATGCCTTCCAAGAAATCACCAAGAATTCCAGTTCTGCAATATTTTTGACAGGTGTTAATATTACTGTTTTTCTGAGTAGAGGTTAGAACTTAGAAGAAAACTATAAGGAATTAAGTTGGCCAGAGTCATTTGCAAGAAATATGGAAACAAGGAACGTTTTCATGATTTGCTGGTGCTTGATAGCTTTTATTAACGTCACAGAACTTTCCTGCCAACATGTAGGTTGGTACAAATTAAAGCACTCTTTAATTTGCTGTGCTTAACTGTGCTAAAACATGTGCAGTTGTAGAAAGCCACAGAAGGTCCATAGGAGGGAGATATTCCAAGCAAATGGCTCTTCCAGCAAACTCTCCACTAAGCTGAGCTGTGAAATCTGCTGGGGTGGGTTAAACCCCAAATCTCAGGGGGTTCAGAGAAGCATCTGCTGGTTTTTCCCTCTCATTGTTATTCCCAGTGCACGAGTTGCTGTGCTTTCCAAGCACATTCCTGGCCATGCCCAGGACAAGCCACTTCACTCAAATTTCCAAGATGTTTTACTGCATCCAAGGCCATCCTGGCTCAGCGTGGTCTGACCTACCCTTGGAATGTCGCTTCCCACATTCCTGGTACAGCTGGTTTGGGGAGTGCAGTTCACAACATAAATAAGCCATTAAATGTTCCCCCCCAGGACACCCTCCAGAACATTCCAAGGAGCCATTAGGGGGTTTTGTGTCAATCTGCCCCGTGGAGACGTTTGTAAAAGGCTCTTTTGCAGAGGACAATGAAACAGCTCCTTCAGGGAGTGTAAAAATGAATGAGATTAGTCACAGTATGGAGCCTTAATAGTAGGAAAAGCTGATATATATTAATACATTATGATGAATTACCATGGAGGAAAAGCAGAGAATAGCTAAGCATGGGTTAGTTTCTGTTAGATTTTGGTCAAATAACTCTACAAGCATTATTAAAATCACCTATTTTCTTACAGTGGACTAAATTCCATGTTTTGGGAGTTGGATTTTTTATCCTTTTTTTTTTGTGTATTGTAATAAATTTTTAAAAATATATGATTTAGCTCATTTTTTTGCCCTGGATGTCATCAATCAGAGATTAACTAAGAAACCTGAGGGGAAAAAAATATCACTTTTTATGTCAACCACTATTAGACTGCTTTATTCAAAGCAATTGAGTCAGTAATTATAATGAAAGTAAACAAACAAAATCATAATTTGTTTACCAGAAAAGCTTGTGGCCGTGGCCTACTTGAGAATTAAGGGATTAACTGTGGGTAAAAAAGAAACAAGCTGTGGATATTGGTCTAGTTGTTTGAAATTGGGGTTTTTATGTGCCATGTGCAGAGAAAAATGTTTACTTGAACCTAAACCTTGCTGTTACTGGGATGGAACTTTTTCCCAAGGAGGTTTATGCATGAAATTCAAACATAGTGAAAAAATTTCCTTTTAGAATTTATGTAACCATGTGCAGAAACCTACATTTTCAGGTGTTAACTTATTCATAGATATTTTTAGCTTTCCATTGGGTGTAGGGGAACATTTTCAAAGCTACAAGCAAGATTTGTTCTAAAAGCAATCCAAGAAGCATCACTATGTCCTTTTTTTTTTTGTTTGATGCAAAAACCAACATTCCAGTATCTTCATGTGAAAACATTTTAATTTGAAATACTGCACAGAATTTCCAGAAGCCAGGAAGATTGTACTTCTCTAATATGTGACAGGGAATCTACCCTTGAAGATGCAACAAAGGGGGAGAAGAAAAGCAACTTCCTGAGATGAAAACCTTGGTAGATGCTGCCAAAAATACCCCAGACAGAAAGCAGATGGCCAAGGTGAGGCACCTCCCCTTCCCTCTGCAGAACCCCCCCAAGCACTAAAATTCACAGGACACATTTCCATGGATCTGGTAGATCCTGCACATGTTGCTGAAGTCTCTACAAGAACCAGTGTACAACCTCACCAAGCAGCAGGTTTTCTTTCAGGGAATTCCTTGCCCCAGCCCAAGTGTGGGAAGGGTTCTGTTCAGAACAGGTTTCTGAAGGAGGGGGACTGAGCTGACAGTCAGAGCAGCAACATCCTCATATCCACTTCCCCCATCTATCAGAGTGGAGAAAAAATGGCAAGAAAGTGGGACTTGCAAAACATGAACGCTGTCCTTGCTCACAAACAGCAGGTACACACAGCATTTCTGAGAGATACCTGTACAGTGTGTATTTGAAAAATATGCAGAGAATTCCCAGCCTCCTCACTGAGACCACTGCTCTCTGTCCTTATCATTAAACAAGTTTTCTTAATGTCTGTTCCTTGCTACAATTTAAGCCCGTTATTTCTTGCCATTTCCAGCAAGCCCATGGAAAACAGTTTATATCCTTTTTGCAGCATGTTAAGCTCAAACCTTCACTTCTCCTGTACACTTCTGGTCTTTCTTGCTCCTCTCTGGCCTGTCTGCACTTTGAAGGGATGTGGCCAAGTCAGAGTATTACCTCAGGTGAGGCTTTATTAAAGTAAACCCTATTAAAGTGCTGTATCAATATATTAAAACCAGATGGGCTTTCCCTCAAAACACATTTGGGGTCATACACACACACTTTTTGCTCTCTGAAAGCAGAGGCTTAAGTAGACAAGGGCAAAAACTGAAAAATGGGAGTTCTCTTTTCAGTAATTAGGAACAAGGACTACAGGCAACACTGCCTTCCTCTAGCTAAAAATTAATTCATATTAAAATTAAGCATTTATTTAGGATGAAGCTACACGAACTTAGAAACCAGTTTAGCCACCATAACTTACAGAAACAGGAAAGCAAACAATGCCCCATTATTTTACTCTCAGTAGTGACAAGTCAGCTGGCCTGGACGTTTCTTATAGCTACAATTAAGCTGATAAAAGTCAGGGTGAAAGATATCTATCCCTCCATTGCTACAAATTAAACAAAAATCACTTACAGAAAATTGTGAATAGAGCCCTGGAGAGCCAAGGAGCAGCGTAGCACATTTCAGAAAGTAATTTTCTGCAAGAATATTGCACGGGATAATAAAACTGCAGATAAGAACCTCATTTTAGTGCCTATCTTTTGACTCTGCTGTGTTGTTACCTCAGGATTATGGTGGTGTTTTGGGAAGATAGGAGACAAAAAGGAAACCCCAAAGAAGATATGTGTCCTCATTACTCAGACATCATGATGAGAGGTGACATAAAAAGCCTCTACCCAAGGAATGGGGTACCTGGTGGAACCCCTCTGCCAGCTGTTGGCAGGTTCAGCTACCTGGAGGCTCCAGCTGGAAAAATTAAACAACTTTGGCATGAGCCCCCACCCAGTAAACCTGAGAGAACTAAATTACCTCCCCCAGGTACCCTTAACAACTAATATTTCTGAAAACTCCACTTTGCTGACTTAAAACAAATTATGTGTATTTAGAACAACTGGAATTTCACATAAACTATGGATAAAAATCAGTAGTTTTCCTCAGGTAAGACCTGGGTTCCCTAGAGTATCCTGCCAGCAATTTTAACCTCATGCTTCTCACAATCTGGAGTGGATTGTCCATCCTCCTCCTGCTGTTTGTCCCCCAGAATTGCCTGAACTCGTCAGATGTTTGGAATAGGGACAACGAATCCGAGCTAGAACTTACCTGCACTGGTGGAAGTCTGGGATGCCTGAGTAGGGCCAGGGCTCCTGGGGGGCCAGGCCAGCTCTGTAAGTCTGGTCTAAATTACAGACAAATCCACCACCCACCTCTGAGGCACAGACTGGTCATGGAAGAGGAGGCAGCTTGGACCTGTCTCTACTCAGAACTGGAGAGTTTGGGGATTGATTCCCTCATATTAAGGCTCATAGTAATGGCTTCAACTCTTTCAGGTGTTTCACCTTCCCAGTCTCCCCACTCAAGGGAGCTCCAAGAACAGGGCACACACATGAGGACATTTAGAACTCAGTGGCAAACCAAATGCACTCCTAGACACACATGAGCAATTCAGGGTTTGGGGAAAATTTTAGCAGTGAAAGGCTGAAAGAGAAGGTGTCTCACATATACTAAATCATATAACTTCACTGAAAGTAATTTGATTTTGTTTTAAGGTGAACCATGGATGCACTGGAAATCTAAGCTTTGCTTAAATGACATTTCTAGTTCTCCTTGTTGCTAAGAAAAGCTTAAAAATAGGATAATGCAAACAGAATAATCTAAAGCAAATGAACAGGATATAGACAAAAGAGAACATATATATTCATTTCAAGCAAAGCTGGGGATCTAAGGGAAATCTGGCTGGGATTATCAGCTCATTTCAGCCACGTTGTATTGAGCAATCCCTCAGTGTTTGCAGAGGAATCTACAAAATCTGTGCATGGAGCAAAGCTCCAATGTGTTGATGAATAATCTTGCTGGACCTGACAGAAGTTTATAACTGTGCAACACTGAGGCCTGGAAAGTGCTCAAATCTCCACTATCCCAGTAACCAACCCAGCAGTGAGAGGGGCTACGAGTTTTCTTATCTGAAACACCAAAACCAGAGACTTTATGGTGGGACATAAAAGTCCTCCAAGGAGGGGCAGCAGAGTCATGTTGTGGATAATTCATGCATGATGTTTAGGAGGTGAATAAAGGAAAGAAAACTTGGTCCTGGACAAGAACTCAGGATTTCATTTTATGTGATGAAAATAATTCACATTCAATGAGCAGTAAGAGAATGTAGTGAACAAAGGGCTGTATTACAGAGAGAATACTTTTGAGAAAAAGCCTAAAAATTATATTCCCTACATTAGTAGCCATCTGGTTTAATTTGTGTTAAATTAAATACAGGGTAGATTCAACTGACTTGATCTCCTGTCTGCTTTGAGAGCTGCTTCAATGATAAGAAAAACAGTCACTTTTTGCATGTCTTTTGTCTTTTATCATGGGAGTAACTTATTATGTCAGGTTGCATTGTAACACATCCATTGTGTGATTCTGTGCAACAGATGGCAGCTTAATAAGGTAAGTCAGGAAATTCGAGATATAGGTAAGGTCTTTTGTGATTTGGCAACGTCTTATCTGTCAAGCTGCTGGATAGCTGATGAGCTGAGATAGAAATGACAGGGAAAAGAGGAGGGCAGGACAAAGATATGGGTGCCATAATGCTGATTTAGTAAATACCAACCTGCACAGTGAGTAGGAGTGTAGGTTCAGGCTGCCAAAGCACAGAAGCAAACCTGTGTTGCTCCTGTCAATAGCTGACAGACAGGGCTGTGTCTGGAATCAAGGTGTAGACATGCAGGGAACAGAGAGAAAAGGAGACCTGACCAGCTGTTCTTCTTTTCTCCCAAACCTGCTTGGGGGTTGGGAATGCTGATTGGTGCTCCCTGCAGAACAGGAGTATGAGGTGTGGGCTGTCCATGCAGCAGGAGGCCCACAGCCTGCCCAGGGAGAGCAGAAACCTTCCCAGAATGGGTATTTTGTTCTGTGAGGAACAGAAGCTTCTAAGGGATCAAACCCTGTGGTCTCTTCTCAGCTGAGACCCTGGTGAGCTGTTCTAACACACAGTGGGCAGGGCAGATCTGCCAGTCCTGCTGCTGAATTACATTTATAGCTCAGCAGTAGAACAGGAATAGAATGTCCAGCCTTAGCAGAAGAAATGTCTGAGCATTGACATTCTTTCCTTTCTAGTTCTTCATCTCCAACTGCCTGGATGGGGAGGTGTTGCCAAGGGTACCTGAGGTTTTCCTGTTGGGTCAGCATCCTCCTAATTTGTAGGTCTGGCTCAATTTTATCACCTGGCTCAGGGCAGAAGAGGTGCAAGGAAGGACTGTGGAGAATAAACTGACAGATGGGCCAGGATAACTACAACTCCCCCTTAAACTGTGCTATCAGCTGCTGAGAGGAAAATATTGGTTATATATTAGAGGTTTATCAGTTAAGTCCATGGTGTGATGGAGCTCGTTGATGTACCAAATTTATGCAGCTGAAGCTGTGAATGACACATTTTCTCTTCCAACACTGACCAGGAAACTGGGAGTAATGGGCTTAATGCAAATGAGGCTTGGATGATCATATTCCTGTAGGAATCTGTTATGGGAGGACAGATTGCTGAAGAAGTGTTTTAGAGCTGATCCAAGAGCATCTGTAGAATACCTATTTAAAGAAGGTTGCAACACAAGCACCAGAGAAAACTCTTACATGAAAAATATGTTTACAGTTCCTAAGCAAACTTTCAAAATTTGTTCTAGACAAAAGGCTATCCAGAAACCTACACTGCAGGATCTTCTAAGAAGAGCTAATTTGTATTTTGTTCTCTGGGGGACTTTTAAAAAACAGACCTGACAGCTACTGATTAACTGATCTAATAGTGCACATCTATTCTGCCTGTTAAAATCCCCATCATTACATGTCAATTGATAAATATCAAAAGGAAGGACATGTACACTGAACATCCATCTGATACTCTGAGCTTGATCCCACGTGTTTCCTAAAATTCCTATGCTCTGTTGGTCTCACACCATTATTAAAGATAACACAATGTCTCTGTTTCCCACGGTTTAGGGATATGTTTCCCAACATGGACTAATTCTTTCTTTATATTTATAAAAATGATATATTCTTTGTATAAATTAATAAGTCAACCCTAGCACTTACACTGCTCTTAATGGAAATGTTTATTACACATGAGAAAACAATTTCAGAATATGCTTTGATGGTACCTTAAATAGCATTTTACTTTCAATCTGAGAAACACCGTTGTACTTGGTATAAATTCAAATTAAGATTAGTGACCAGAATTGCCAATAAAATAAATGAATAGTTGGGGAATATTTAGATCTATCAGTGGAGTGCATGCTGTACTGAAACAACATTATGTCCTTGCAGGTATAGAATTTTAAATCACAGTAACATTATTATCAGTGTCTAGCTCCCTGCACTCTGCTTCACAGACACTATTATGCATTGAGCAGCAATTAGTGAGTCACCAGGGATACCTTCCTAGACTCTTCAGGTCAGAAAAGCTAATTAACCTTCCTCCTGTATTCTGAACAGACTTACAATAATCAGTGCCAAATCTCATCCTTCTTTTTAGTTTTTTTTTTTTTAAACAACTTCTAAAATATTGGTGGCAAATTAGGAAAAATGTAAAGAAGCTCTCCTGATAAAAGCAGAAAATCCACTGAAGAGGTCAAAGAGCTGAAACTGTGATCCAGGTTTGTTTGTTTATGCCAGGGATTCTTTGTTTAATAGATTTTTTTACAAAGCTCTACGAAGGCAATTTAATTAACTGTCCATTTACACAACAGACACACGGCGGGACTGGCATGTGAGAACAGCTGCGTTTGTGTGTCAGTGCAGGGACAGTTACAACTGCTGCCCTTGGACAAAGGAACAGCCAAGCATCCTGTGACAGAGGTGTCACATGGTGTCAACGTGTGTGATGTCATGGCAGGGCAGGGGGTGACAGCACTGGGGGTGATCTCACTCCAGACAGAGCTGTCATGCTGGGAGTGCTCAGGAGTTGCACTGGAGGGACTTCTCAATACACCAACTGTGGTGTCAGTGCCTCCAGAAGGTGGCCAGAATGTCACCTCTAAAGTGATGGAAATACTGGTGGAGTGTATTGGAGTCAAGCGGAACATGCATCATTTTTAATGAGTTTAATTCTGGGTTTAATACCTCATGAGAGGAAAGGATGTGCTTGCTCAGAAACAACACCCCAGAGAGGCAAACTGGCAGCTGAGCCTTCCCCCATGTGATGCCTGGAGGATTTTCCTTGTGCTGTATTCCCTTGCAGTTCATTCTCAAAGTGATGACACATCTTTTTTTCTTCTTTAGCTGCTGCTCAGGCCTCCTTGCAGATCACTCAGTTAACCTTTGACTATGGGATCATGATCTTCCTGGGACAAGGAGGGGAAAACCTCCCAGCATTTCAAGCAATGCTGTGGTGCCATAAAAAAATAGCAACAAATGGATCTCATTCTGACCATAGTTCCAGCACCTTTCGTACAAACTGCTCTTCCAGTTTATTTATCTTCAAAAAGCAGAGAGACAAGTCAAAGCAAATCTGGCAACACTTGTCATCTTGGCAAGTCAGCTTTCCAAATATCCGGATGAATCCATGAAGGAAAGAAAAGAGCTGCAGCTTTTCCTTCTGTCCCAGGATGTGAAAGGCCCCTGTAGGACCTTCTACATTTCCCTGCACTTCCATCAACCAGATCCCAGCCAAGGAGTGCCTTCAGGGGGGTGAAGTACCTCTTACATCCTTGGAGGGGTCAGAGGGTGTTGTCAAGATTTTGACAAAAAAAGGAAGGCAGAAGTAACGTGCATGTGAATAGGTTAGAACAGGTTTTCTGCAGCACTTAAATACAGGTTAAAAAATCTTCAGATCCCAGTGAAAAGTTGCAGGTGAACTCAGGGAAGAGAATCAATTTAATGTTCCCAGTGGTTTGCCCAAGTCTCAGGACATGAACTCTGCTAGAACAACATGGCATATCTGTAAAACTAATGTTTCCAACTCCTGTGTGATAAATTAGAATAATTCCACTCGTCATACTGCAAGCAACTGGCTGTTCAGAAGCCTTTGAAAAAGTACTTTCAAGATAAAATATGTGCTTGTTTTTTCTGTGTCTTTTTAAAAGAATGTTGTATCTTCACAGCTTCAGTGGTAAAAAAAAACACTTCATGTAAAATGTGTTTTTCTCTGACATTTGGATGTCTTGCAAAGTGGTTTATTATAGATCTTGTGGACGTTTAGATAGTTAATTAAATGTCAGAAACATATTCTCTGTCCTCGTATGAATGAATATCAAGAGTTTATTTATTCATAGTCTATTTGTTATTCTTTTTCTGTTTCTCACACCAAATTATCAGTTGGAAAGAAAGTCATCAGGGACACTTAAAATTTTTAGGGGTCGTAAATCTAATTAACCTCAGCAACTGTGCTTAAAATGGTGAATAATATTAGACAGGTTCTTACAGAACCATTCAGACTTACAGGTATGTTTGCACCTGTTTTTTCAACTGACCCTTAAATGAATTCTCCAAACATTCATGGAAGGCATGATGTGAGAAGCTGAGAAGACAGAAACCAGGCTGGGATGAATTTCAGTTCTTAGCAAACACATTTAGAACTTTACACTTCAGGCCCTGGTCTGAATTGTGAATAATTCAGTTAAAATCGTGGGCCAAAGCTGCAATCCCTGCAATACACTGAGAGCTATCAGAAGATTGGAGTGAAATGACATCTTTGGGCTTGGTTTTCTCTGTTTAAGGAATGAATGGGGAAGCAATGAGCTGTAGAATATTGGAAATGAATAATCTGGAAAGAATTAATTTTATTTAGGTTGGGTAGATATGAATTAAATTTTATGAATGTCTTTAGCTTGGATAAATCCTAAATTCTCTTGCATTGCAGCATGTAGAGTGGGAAAGCATTCCTTGTATTTTCTGTTTTCATTGCAATTGATCACTCTGAAATGATGACCTGGGAGAATATCTGTATTTTTTGCTTCCCAGCATAAAGAGTGGCCTCTGGTTAGTGCTGCCTGGTACCATGCTGGAGGGAAAAACATGTATCTCAGACCTGAGCAGCTGAAAAACATGAAATATTGAACAAAGTGAACTGTAAGAGACCATGTGTTTGCAAATTTCCCAGTAAAACAGGGAAAGAATTTAAGGGGAAAATGTGCAGGTGGAAAACTGAGCCAAGGAGATAAATGGTTTTGAGTCAGGAGAAAGGGATGGAACTATTGATGGGCACTGGGGTTTGTTTGTACATGTCTGACATTAGATGGAGATCAGACAAGCTCAGGCGTCCCTGTCCGGGGGGGCATCGGGCCCAGCCTTGCTGGGGGAGGGAGGGGATTGTCCCCTCTGCTCTGACCTGGGGTGGCCTCACCTGGAAAATTGGGGCAGTTTGGGGCACCACAATATAAGGAAGATATTAAGGTATTAGAAAGTGTCCAAAGGAGGGTAATGAAGATGGGGAAGGACCTTGATTTGAAGCCCTGTGAGCAGCTGAGGGCACTTGGTGTGTTCAGCTGGAGAAGAGGAGACTGAGGGGAGACCTCAGTGCAGGTACAACTGCCTGGGGAGGGGCAGAGGAGGGGCAGGGACTGAGCTCTGCTCTGGGGGACCAGGGACAGGACCCAGGGAATGGTCTGGAGCTGTGTCAGGGGAGGTTTAGGTTGGATCTCAGGAAAAGGTTTTTCCCCCAGAGGGTAGTTGGGCACTGCCCAGGCTCCCCAGGGCAGTGGGCACAGCACCAAGGCTGCCAGAGCTCCAGGAGGGTTTGGATGATGCTCTGGGGCACAGGGGGTGACTCTGAGGATGCTCCTGTGCAGGGCCAAGGATTGGACTGGATGATGCTTGTGAGTCCCTTCCAACTCAGCGTATTCTGTGATTCTGTGATTGTGAGATCAAAATGAACACCCTTGCACGTGGCTGTCACTCACAGCCGGGCTCAGAGGGGGGTTCACACCCCCGGGCACTCAGGCAAAGTGCTCTGGCATTTGCTGAGCTGGTCTGTGCTCCTTAAGAGCTCCAGTGTGCCCCAGTCCTGCAGGATGAGGCCAGTCACACAAAACCCCAACTTCAAGGACATCAATCCTGCCCAGGTTATGTAAGGGCCCTTTCCTGCTTTCCAGACCCTTTGCCTCACCATATGCTGTGAAATAGGATTAACCCGAAGGAAGGAAACGCAGCAATTTCCGGCCTGAAAAGCCATTCTGATGAAACCGTCCACGAGCAGAGATTGACACAATTTACATCAAAAAGGATAAAAATATCAGCTGCTATCTCTGCATTGATCGCTCTGGATCAAATAGAAGGATGTTTGAGAAATACTGTAAGTAGTACAAAACTTGTGTCAGAGGTCCCGAAAAGAAAGCCCACAGTGCTTCCAAAAATGTCAAAAGCCAAGAGGTTCTTCAGATTATCTGCTCAATGTTACACTGTGTTTTCTATATTCCTGATAGAAATTTTCACCGGAAAAAATTTCCATATTAATCCTCCTTTTTACTGTCTATAATGAAAGAAAATTCATTCTAATTTATGCAGCTACACACAAAAAAAGCATTCAAAGTCTGCTGGGAATAGTTGACTAGTTTTTGTAATATTTTCCCACAGCATATTCAGTAAGGTTTACAGCACAGCAGAAGACTTAATTGTATTGAACATTAAAATCTTGTATATGTTCTACTATAATCTGCACTGTATTTTAAGTGAAGATAATCCTTCAGTATTTGTTTATGTGTGGGTTTATTTGTTCTCTGCGGTGCTGCAATTGTTTAAGACTGACAATTTTCAGTACTTGTTATTGTTATTATAACAGTACTGAACAAAACCCAACAGAGCCAGATATTGTCAGGTATAATTCTACTAATTCTACATTTTTTTTTTTCCACAGCAGCAGAGCAAACTACGAAAAGTCAAATTCTAACCAAACATCTCGTTGACTCGGCACTGGAGTGTGTGTGTGAGGAGGTTCAGCTGCAGAACACAGAGATGTAGTGCCTGACTTCTGTTCAGATGGGAATCACTTATTTGTGTGCTTTGAGCTTCCTTTATGTTTCCAGGAGTAGTTAAACCTGGGAAGTTTGAGGCATGTAGGACCTGTGATCTGAGCAGAGCTGAGGATCAAAGGCTGAATCAGAAAAGATTTCTGCAAGTTTTCCTTCAAGTCTTCTTGCCTCCCTCACGAGCTGGATCAGTTACAATTTTGGGTGTGGACATCAGATTGATACCATTACATTGCCTCTCCCTGCATATTTCACATAATAGTGTTCACTATTAAACAATTAGCAAAAGCTCTTATACTTCATGTTACTTTCTGAGGAATCCTGTTCACTGTTCCCAACTAATTTCTACTGTGGAAAAAAATATAGAAAATCCATATTTTTTTTCGAAATAAGGAAAATAGAATTAGATAATGTTAGTATAAAGAAATCTAACTTAATGCCCACATTTATGTCGTTGTGCCTGTTCTGAAAGCAGCAGCTGATCTTTGCCACTGTTCCAGTGCCAGTACAGGTTGCTCTGGCAACAGGATGCACAGGCAACAAGATTCCACTCAAGGCAAAAAGTTTTAAGAGGGAGATTTTCCCTCTGATATTTACAGCTAAAAAATTGAGCACACAGTTAACTTTCAGCATCTAAGTATTTACCATTGATTTTAGCTCTCCCTTCTCACAACCCCGGTCATTTACTTTGCCTACAACACAATAAAAACTACCAATAAGAAAAATTTCCCCCACTGACTCCAGAGAGAGTCCATCAGGTTAAATCTCTAGTCAGGGAGGAGGATTGCTGGTGGAATTTTCTTATGGATTAGTGTTATATTTTATATAACATTTTACTTACAAAGCTGACACAAAAGCTTGGGACGATGCTCATGACATTTGGTTCTGAAATGTAATTGGGAGACATCCTCAGTGTGAAGAAGGAGTGGAATATCCTGCAGGACACTTTGGGTGACATTTAGAACTGGACTAATGGAAATAGGATGAAATGTGAGAGCACAAAATGCACAACTGTTCACTTAGGGAAGAGTAACAAGAATTTCTGGTACAAGCAGGGGGCTCGTTAGCTTGGAAATGACAGAGGTAGAAGAAGACCTGGCTCTATTCCCTGATCCCAGAGTGATTATGAATCACCAGGATAACTGGGGCCATGAACTGGTAAGTGTCCTGGCAAGACACATCAGGAAAAAAACCCTGTTGGAATTTGAAAATGGAACTTTTTTATGAATAAGATATTAACCACAGTGAGGAAATCTACCAGAATCTGGTCTTTCGTCCACATTTTTTGTATTTTTTTTGTTATTTTTCATCATTTATAGATTCCTTTCTTTGCATTAGGTACAGATATTTATAAGGGCATTAAACTAGAGCTACAAAAGAGTTGGGAAGTAAGTCTTTCTCAGTGGAAAAACCTACAATGAATTCTGGTTAATATTGCCATGGGCACACCCACTCTCAGGGTTGATATGGTATTAAAGAACACCAAGCTCAGTCCTTCCTTCCTTCCTTAAACCACAGCAGCTCTATCCCAGCCTGGTTGTTTGAAAATAAGGTGGGGAATACACAGCAGCACATGGCAAGTTAGATATTCCAATTTCTTCACTGGCTTCCAGAGGAAACAAGGATAACAGCAATGCATGGCCAGGCAGCCAGTTCCTTATTTTAGTCCCTTCATCAGAGCACTCATCACCCCCTGCCTACACATCATTTTGAGAATTTTTGAGGCAGATTTCATCACTGCAGGAAAAGTGATACTGGAGTGGATCCAGCCTTGCCAGGAAAAGCTGTATTACCACATGTTTCCCAGTGACATACTGAACAGAAATGTGAAGTGCTGAGTGGGAGCCAAGCAAATTATTACACCTCTGCAAACAGAAATTGTCTCTAAAAACTGCTTTTTCCAACCATGGGCTCTCAATTCTGGACTAGTTCAGGTTTTTATTAACACAGAACAGCGGTGAACTAAAAATCAAATTACAAGTTTGTGCTGTACAATGTTCATCTGCTTTGAAACTCCAAGGTAGTGCCAGAACCCTGATGAAGATTCATTCTGAGTTTTCAGTCACAGTATACATTTCTTTGACCCCTGTTTTCTGAGTGGTGAACTAAACAAAAAGCAACCATAAAGAGCTGAAAACTGCACACTTTAAGACACATACTGGGAAAATAAGGCCACAATTAAAATAATGATGGGAGAGCTGAAAGGTTTAAGGCTGCAGATGATGGGTTGGGCTGCTGGCACAGCAGATTTCTGACAGGAATGCAGGTAGCACTTCCCGAAGGCAATGCCAGTAGCTGGCACTCAGAAGGGTGTCCCACACTTCACTGTTGTCCTGTCACTAAAACCTGCAATTGCTGTTCATGGCCAATGCTTTCCTCTCTGCATTTCTTAGCATCAGTGTTAATAAAACATTTATTTAGGCTCATTCCCTGTACCCAGAGAGCAATGAAGCATTCAGAGGATGCTACTCAGTATCCATATAATGGCATTGCAGTTCCTATTAGAAGAATTTAGGGCTACATGCACAAACAGATTATCTTTGGTCTCTTGCCTCTGTTCCCTCAGTTTGACAAATCTGACCTGGTGGCCTAACAAGTTAATGTGATTTGCCATTTCACCAGGCTTGGTTAATCTTGATGGATGTGTTATGGTTATTTCAAATACAACACAAACCAAATTACCAAAGTCTTTGGATCTCTTTCAGTAACTCAGTTTTCTACAAGAAGGTATTTTTATCCCTTTTTGTGCATGTCATTTTTCTCAATCTATCCCTTTCTTTTTTTCTTTCCTTTTTTTTTTTCTCTTTTTAAAAAATAAATAACATTGGCAATGCAGCAAATGTTGACTTTGATCCCTAAATTGCATTACATGCTCATTCCCATGTATTAAGCAGCAAGATTCAAGATTGGAAACTGCTTAAAATAATGTAGATTCACTGATCATGTCTAGGGGTAGATAATTGCATTGTTTCTAACCATGGAGATTAGAGTTACAAAGGGAGATACAGCCTTCCAGTGACTCTGGGCCATGGAAATCTTTACATTCCATGCAATAACCTGGATTCAGAAAGTTCTACACTCATGGGAACTGCTGCATTGGAAGAGGAGTAAGGGCTGAAATCCACCCTAGGAAAAACAGACCCTGTAGATACCAAATTAAATCTAAATTTTTGGGACACCTCCACAGCCCTCAACACAAAAAATCCACTGCAGGAATAAAAGATAAACGCTGAAGAGAAATACAAAGAATTCATTAATAGAAATTAATAGATGAGGATGCCCACATGCTAAGGTGAAGAAAGATTTAAAGCTCACATACTGTTCTCCTAAAGGCTTGGAATGCTAACTAAAAAATTTATCCCAATGGCATCTCTAAAAATGTTTTACCTGGTAAAAAATGCAGCATGACAATATTTTTGTTTTCTTTCCACACACAGGGTGTGTCACAATGGACAAAGGAAAGCCACAATATGTTGTGAATTTTACTAAGGAGGACCTGGATTTTCCAAAGCTGGATTCAGTGTTTTGTGGGTAGTGGGACACTGGGGCTCCACCTTGTCCCAGAACTGCAAAGGTTAGAGCTGCACTAAGATCATGGTGTAGATTGCTGAGAAAATACATCAGATCCAGCTTTAATGGAGGCACAGCAGTTCAAATATTTGGGATGTAAGTAAATATATATCCAGGGCGTTCTGTGCTGAATCCCATGTCTCCATCACCAGTGAAGCCTGGACCTTTCTTATTTCCAGAGTAAAGCCCACACAAACCCCACACAGGCTGGACATGTGCCACCAACACTGAGAGACTGGGGAAAAAAGCCATTCTCATGATACCTGGTGGTTCCCCATCAAATCCAAGCCTACAAACCATGCAGAACACAGCTCAAATGGAGGTTTAAGTTCTGAACAAAACTATTGATGTTAAGTGTTAAACAGGAATTCAGGTTTGGAGGTCTCAGTAATGACTCTTGCTTTTATATTAATTTGATTATGAGATATCTTTTTTGATCTCAATGATCAGCCCACAAAGTGCCTTGTGCTGCCATCCTGGAAAGGAATCCAGAGGATAGGTGAGCACAAGCCCTTTGTGACTGTGCTGCTGCACTAGTGCAGCATTGTGTCCTTGCATTGGAGAAGCAGCAGGAATGGGAATTCCAGCACTAATTTATGGTCCTGAGCAACAGCTCCATCCTGCCTAATCCTTTTTTTTCCCGACTGCTTTCAACAGAGCCCCATTCTGCAAAGGGCCCTGTGTTTCCATTTCCTTTGTCCTTACACAGGTAATCTACCTGAGCCCTCAGAGCCTGTAGGATTGTGCTGTCAGATGAACCATATTTAAAAATATCTGGCAATTGTACTTCCTTTAGGCTAATTCTTGCATAAAAATCAAAGCAATTTTACACAGTTTTTTTCAGCCATGGTTTGATTCCTTCAGGTTTCAGTCAAGTAAAATTTGCAGTTCTCTCCCCTCAGTTAACAAATGAACAAAAGCAGTAAAATTACTTCTATTCCATAACTGAATAAACCAATCAGCTGTTCTCAGTTTAGCTCTCAATATGACTTTTAAGGTAATTTGTATTGCATTGTGATAGCAAGTTGTTTCCTGATCTTGGACTGGGACCTCCCTTTGCTACCCTGTGAGCAGACACTGCAAAAAAACCCTTTGTCTTTACCCCAGATGATGGCAGCATAAATTAACCTTCTGTAAAAGCCCTTTTCCTGTTATTTTATGAGCTTCAGCACTACTTGCTCTCTGAAGAACCATCATCTCAAGGTGTCTAGAACGGGGAAATGACACCAATATATCACCTTATGTTTTGGGAGAATGCATTGAGAAGCTGTACTGGGCTGGAGGATACAGGAAAATGAGTGTGAGAGAGATATCTTTGAATTTTAGAGATGGGAACTGTTTGTATTCGTACACAAATATTGGAATAAATGTGAGTGAATATTTTAAGTACTCCATCCCAGTGATTCTCACTCAGAGAAATGGACTGGAAAATCAACTCTTGTAGTAAATTGGGTTAGAAGATAATAACAATGCAGATTTTGAATGTGTTTCATCACTCTGAACATGTCTAGATTACAGCAATTTTGGTTTCACTGTAATTATAAACCCACAGTTTACCATGTTGCATATTGTATTCTGGATTGTGCATTCAGAATTTAATTGTCCTGGGAAATCTGTCCACGGAATTCAGTGTGCAAATCTGTTTTCCTCTCTTCCTGGTTATTGCTGATAGTGCTAAAGCTGTGGGTTGAATCCCTGCCCTCTGTACAGGAGGTGATGGGATGAATATTTAGATACATCAGATTGAGCAAGACCAGGCACCAACCAGTGCCATTACCTGGGACAATATATTGGAACCTTTGAACACAAAATGAGGCAGCACTGCTGGTTTGCACTGGGTTTTTCTGGCCCAGTTGAACCTCAGTGATGGGAGAACTCAGTCTTTCTAAAACCCAAGTCAAGCTTCCTACACGCAGACCTAAAACTGGTAACAGAGTAGCCCCAATCCACTAGAAATTGAAGCCTGGTAACAATCACCCAGGTGCTGAGAGATAAATAAATAGGATTTTACCTTTCCTGTCCATAGACTCTAGAGAGACTCCACAGATCATACTCTTCCACTGGCATCAAGGGAAATCCAAGCAGTTATTGACATGTGAGCAGAGTCAGACAATTACAGAAATTCTCCTTAAAGCCATCTTACTGGGACCAATCAGTAACAAATATATATAAGAACATCAATACCTTTTTATTTTAAAATGAAGATATTAACAATGATAAACAACACCTGAATCCCTTAACTTTTTACTCAACTTTAATAGGTGGTCACTGTATTTTTTTTCTGAAAGCAAAAGTTAATCCCAGGCACACACATGGTACTATGAAGTCACTAAGTTTTCCCAGATAAGTTTGAAGCCCCCTAAAGCTGGGATGTGTAACAGAATTGCACACCAACTGCCAGGAACTGAACCATAGAATATAAAAAAGCTATTACTGAATGACATATTTTTTATGGCTAGCTCCTTATTGCAGCAACTTTTTCTTTGAAGTATCCCTCTATAGTGGAATAATTTTATATTCAGCACCAATCTTCATGAATTCACTTGGTATTCATGTAGGTGCCACACGTATTTCCACTGATTTTCCATCACTGTTTAGGATTAGTTAATGGGCACTTTAAATAGAGTGTTACCCCCGTGGGAGTAAAATAATTTCAGTCTTGTGCACATGTTTCCAAGTTAAAGCATAAATGATGATATTATATTGAGAACAGCTCAGTCAGTTGTTGCCTTTTCAAATAATACAACAACAGCCTGTTGAAAAAAACTATGGGGAGGGCAAGTGGAAAGAGCCTTTTGTCTCTGAGAAAAAAGTACTTGAGAATAAAATAATTACTTAGTCCATAAGTACAGGGAGACAGATGCTGCTGGGAATTTGGGTGGTCAATGAGGCTCTGTTAATTCACAGCTATTTGTGAGGATGGGTTTACTCACTTCTGTCTGATGACCATGGCTGGTCTACAAGTAATTCTCTTTTACAGTGGGTTCTGTCATTTTTACTTGTTTTCTACCTTTCTTATTCCTGTGCGTTACAATGGTAGCAAATATGCTTTACAGTCAAGGAAAACTCTCTTGTGATTCACTGGGTGCTTCTTATAGTCTAAATTCAAGTATGATGAAGAATTCTTTTCAGATGACTCAAAATAACTAAGGAATGCAAATTTATCTCCCTTTCTTTAATAAATACTCCCATTTTCTTAATAAATACTGTATATGACTAATAATAACTAACAAATGCCATGTATGACTAATAACTACTGGTTTACCCAAGATTTTTACTACTCTCTTGAATGGTACAGCAGAAAATAAATACAAGAAATGAAACAATTCTACTATTCTTTTGTAAAAGATTTTAAGGCTTGTTGCTTTAATCACTGCAAATTCGGTCTTTAAATAGGTCATCACCAGAATATTCCAAGAGTTTTGCAAGGTACCATTTGAGTCACCAATATGAATTCTGGAATAACCTTTTAGTTTGCAATAGATAGTCCAGCACTCACAATGCTGAAGCTTATGGAAGGGAAGGATGGTGTAACAACAGACCCCCTGGGCACTGGGACCCTCCTGGAGGTGGTTCCTGCCTGCTGTGGGCTCAGCCAAGGTGTCTCAGGAGTGGCAGATGCTGCAGTGCTCCAGGAAAAAGGATCACCTTCTACCCAATTCCTATTCCAATGACAGGGAATGACTCTAAACTCAACTACCCAAATTGCCCACGGCCTGACAAGGCATCCCCACATCTCTGCTACCCCCTGACTCCCTTCCCTTTGCCTGCACTCCGGGTTTGGTTTCCACGTTAAGAGTCGCTGCTGCCGTGAATAGGGACAGGGGGGAATACAAGCATTTATTAAAGCTTTGTGCTGAATTTCAAAGGATCCCAAGGAATCTGGCTGCTAGATGCCCATTAAAATTAATAGGAATTGGCATCCACCAAGTCTCTGTGGTTTTGATATCTCGGCTCTAACATTCTGTTTGTTTGGTGGCTTGTTTGAAGTGCTCGTACCCCGAGCTGCGAAGATCTGACATTGTTTGCACTGAGACACGAAAACTGTTTCTGTATTTGCACTGATCCTCTCTTTTTTATCACCCTGCACACCTTGGGTCAATTCTACCTCAAGAGTTCATTTCAGACCACAGATCTTTTAAGCTGACTCTGTTTTTTCTCTTAATAGAGCAGCCTGGGGATGTCACTGTCCCTGTGTGTTGTTACTCGGGACCTGTCATCAGTTCATACATTTGATAGATGAAGCTGTGGAGAATTGCAATACCGTTCATATTCACACCCCTGAGAGATACAAACTGCAAATTGAGACAGGAAACTTTGAAAGCTCTCCCAAGAGGCAAAATCACTTCTTTTTGCTGCTGATTATAAAGAAGATTGGCTGGCAGATGTTAATATTGGCAGTTACTCTGACAAATTTTCTCTAGGTACAGCTAATCAATTTTTGCAGCATGGAATGAGAAATGGAGCTTGAATATTCAGATGTCTAGACATGTAAATACATTACTTTTATAAATAGATTTAATGATTAATATCTATGAAAAATAAACATGAAAAATGGATAAAGTAGAAGTGTTAGGTGAAGATTCATGGATTATTTAGATAATGGATAACAAAATTTGTCTGTATGTTAGGAGACTGAAATGACCTGTGCTGTTATCACACGTATTTGTACACAGTATTGGTCTTTCCAAAAAATCTCTCTTAACTTGAAAACTGTCCCTGAAGACAGTTTAAGGGCAGTTATTTGAACCAGATCTGTTCTAGACAGAGAGCTCATTGATGTAATAAGAACAATGCAGTTTGATCACTGCAGAAACAGATGCTTTCTCTGAGCAGGGTCCTGCAAATACTCCAACAATTTGATAGCCCTGGAGGGGATGTTCTGAAGGCTGAGGTTTAGGGGAGTGCCAGAAGTGATCCCAGAATTACAACATGATCATTGCATTCATAAATGCTCCTCTTTCATGGTGATTGAGTACAATTCTCAAGAGGAAAAAGATGAAAGTTCCTCCCTGGAGACGAGCTGGGCCCATTCCCTGCTGTGTTATTAACTCCTTGGATCTGCCCATGGGAGAAGCTTTCCAGCTCTGTGATCCATCCCCCACCCAGGTACCCTGCTGGTTTTACACACCAAATCCCACCAGCTCCTGTGAGTGCCTCTGACAATCCCTGTCAGGCTGCCAAGGAGCACCTGCAGGTAGCACAGAAGCTTCTCCTGCTTTCCCAGCAGATCTGCTCACTCAGCTCTGGGAATGTGATTAACCTTATTATTTCGGAATCAGCCCACTGTGGCAAATGCTGAAGCCCCACATGGCTTTGTGAGGATGGAAGCAACGTGTCTGTGTGGTGCAGGAAATGTTTCTGGACGGGTGGGTGAATTATGGATTGTGATTCATAGTTAAATACGCACCTAAAAGAAAATTCTCTCTGTGGAGACTATTTAGGCCGTTTCTATATTTTATAAAAGGCAATGGATCAAAGAAGAAGTCTAAAGCAGCAATGTGTACTTAATGACCTGTTCCAAGGAGTAAATTATGGCTGGAATTGTCAGGGTATTAAACTTAGTAGAGCAGAGCTTAAGCAACAGGGATGGAAATTTTCAAAATATAGTTCATCCTTTTACAGTGACACAATAGTAAAATAAAGGAACCCCTGACAATATGATTTATTGAAGAAACTAAACAAAATATGTTGGAGCTACTGTGTACCCAAGTTATTTAGCTGTTCTATTACTTTTAATGAATAGCCAAGATCAGTGAATATATTCAGCCAGATAAGGCATTTCTGATAAAGGGAGAGAGGTAAAGAAAGAAAACCTGCATCAATTTTTCATTCAAAGATTTATTTAGTGGAGGTTTATATATATATAAAATCCCAAACAAGCTTTAAAATGAAACATCCTATTTTCTCTCCGGTCCTTTTATCCATTTAGAACCAAGGCCTGGCTAGAAAAATATATTTGTGTGATAATGTTTCAGGGAAAGGTCAGATAAATATCAGGTGAGAGTCTGAGAAATTCACGGGTGTTTGTGGTGTGTTCCTCTGTTCTCGGTGGGACAGGAGGCTAAAACAAACCACGGCCTCTGCTTGGAGCAAACTGCTCAGAAAGACATTTTTCAACAATTTGAGCTGAGCAAAGACCTGTGGGTTGATCAATAAAGGACTATCACTTTTATTAGGGCTAAGCCTTCAGTGACTGAACAAGCCTGAGCAAGTGCTGCCCTCACACTGTGCTCTACACACAGACCACGATGACATTCACAGTTTTGGCTCATTTTGCTGATTTAAACACTTGTACCTTTCCCAAAATTAATGAGGGTCAGGACATGACTTGATTCTTTCCCAAAGATGACAGGACTCCAGAATGATTTTGTGTGACCCGGCTTGAAAGTGGAACACCCATTTCCTTATGCTGTGTTTCCTTCTTTCCATGTGACTCAGGGAAATATTTGTTGCAGGTGCAAGTGAGAGTGTTAGAAATGGAGCATTTCTGTTGCTCTTAAATTCACAGCTGCATTGGATGCCTCAGGAGCTGACTAAAAAATTTTTTGATGGAAAAAAAAAATTTTTGATGGTTTTTGATGGAAAAAATAGATCTGTTAGAACTCATTTGAGTCTCCTAAAATTTCTCTATGTATAAACTCAGTACACTAATAGCTGTTTTAAAACTGTTCAAAAATACTGAATAGCACATTGATGATTAATTTAATAAACTATGACATACTATTAATTTGATGACTAAAATCAGCACTGATCACAATTTTATGAATGTTTATTGGTTCTCTTTCAGAATGAAATCACAGTCTCTCAGGTACTGTACATTTATGGAATGAAAAGATGGTCTTTGCAGAAAGAAGTGATGGGTTTAGTAAAAGTTAGAGGAATGATGGGATTGTCAAACTCTTTACATGGAATCATAGCAAATCCAAGTTATAGAGAAGAGTTAGGGCAGGGATCTGTAGAAACTTCCTGTACTTCCACTGGGATCACATTCCAGGCATGCAAGGAACCAAGATACTTGTGGGAAATTCTGCTAAAAATCCCTTCAAGCTGGTGTTGTTGGTGAAATGAAGGGAGAATATGATGACAATATTAAGATCTGAATAGACTTTATTAATAATCCATTAAACAGCCTCATAAATATATAAAAAGCTATGTAAGACCCAGATTAATAGAGTCCTTCCTCCAAAGAGATCGTTCCTCAGTTCTTCTCCCAAGTGCAGTAAATGGCAAAGCTCTCATGACTTCATACCCACTTTGGGACACAAAAGCCAAAGCACAGTGCAGTCTTTTAGAAGGAGAAAATCCTGTCTAAAAAAAAAAAAAAAAGAGGGGGGGAAAGAGCTGAGTTCTCGGAAGCCAGAATACTTCAAAAAATACCTGACCCAAGGAAAGAGAGCGTGAAGAAGAGATTCTGAAACACAGGTCGACAAGAAGGACAGATCCAAAGGATAATGTGAGACACAGTTTAGGAAGTTACACAGTTTAGAAAATCCAAGCTCTGTGATGCCTCTAAAATTCAGTGTTAAAGTCTTGGCTCACATTTGTACTGGAAGAATTATTTTCTGTCTCCATGAGACCTGAGGTCACATGTTGAGCAGTGTGATACAGGATCTGACTATATTAATACTGTCTCCTTATAGCAGTTCCTCAGCCCTCCAACCCCCACGGAGGAGGCCCTGTGATTATTCCAGCATAGCTGAGACCCTGGGGCTGTATTTTGCTATTGATCCAGAGCTCTCCCTGACATTAATGGGAGCTTCTGTTCATCCTGGATGGAATACAGCAGGTGCCTTTAGAAAAATCTTGCCAATGACTGTAAAATCTTTTTAAAACTACAGTAAAATAACATATTTAAGAAGCTATAATGAAACAAGGCAAAGGTGCAGATGAGTTTTCTATCGTTTGTATTCCTGGGTCATGCATTACCTGTAACTTTACAATTAATCTTAATTCTGCATTAAGAACTGGCACTGTCAAACAGTTTAAGTCAGTTAATGGAAGAACAGGGAATTCTGTCTGTTTAGGAAAGGGCTGGCAAAGCCAGTGAGGAAGAAAAGGTGTAAAAGGTGTGCAAGGGACAGCGATTAGCTGTGGTAATGCCCTTGTAACACTGCAAGGCAGGGGCCTGGAGGGTCTTCTCTCTTCAGAGACTGAAAGTTCAGTGCCTGCCCCCTTGTCCTCGGAAGCCAGTGGTTCAATGGGTGACAATTTTGGGAAGCTCAGCATCCAGGTACTGAGCCTGTTCTGCCTGAGTGCGTCTCTGTGCCACTGAATATGGGACTGCACTTCTCAGGAAAGCACCTCCCTAGTTTGGTGTCAGCTAGGAAATACAGGAACTGAGAAATATGGAGTTTCCTGTCCCCTTTCCTTAAAAAAAAAGGTTGATTTGGCTCAGAGAATTCTGTGGTTTATCTTGTTTCTTCAAGGAGGTCCATATTTCAGTTGTGTCACTGTTCATTGAGAGCAGCACACACAAATGACACCACTTGGAGATGGTGGTTTTTGGGCCACTCTGTTGGGTCTCCTTAGCACTGCTCCAGGGCAACATGGAAGTTGTGCAGCTGGAAGTGCCCACTGCACCCCAACAGCAGTGACAAGTGCCATCTCTGCAGTGGGATTTGTCACAGGTAAAGGATTTGGGGTGTGTTTGCAGTTTACCCGAGTAGATCCATTGCTCTGATTCTGTGAGACTTCACCTTTCGGCCCCTGCAATGTCCTTGCAGCTCATCTGTCTTTGTACAACTGCCTGAACTGCTGCCACCAATTAATGATAGTTAATAGGTGCCTGACTACTGAGAACACTTGAAGGCAGTAATTACAGCCTGTTCACACTCCTCTGCCCTGTAGGAGCAGAGCTGCTGCTGACTCTGCTGAGTAACATTTTATGACCCCTTATAGAGACTTGGGAAGGCTGTGATTGAGTATCTGAGAAAACATTGATCTAGTATTTCTATAAAGGTATTTGTAGGAGTGTGTAAAACATGTTTTGCTTCCATTTATACTCCTGCATAGTACATAGGCTTAACAACATCTTACAGTTTTCTTTTTAAGAAAGAGTTTGGCATACCCGAACTATGACTCTTTTCCCCTTTTCTGAATGTGTCAAGAACAAGCAGTGCTGTCAAATTACAGCACTGAAGAGGGAGAGAAAAGGAAGGTCTAGTTTTCATCTCTTTGCCGCTTTAAAGTCAGATCCTGAACCCCTGTAGGGCTGTATTCTTTAAGCAAAGAGTTTTCTTCTTGCCCTGGAATTAATTTTGCATGGTGGGATGATGTTTAAGGGAGGGAGCAGACTGTGGAGTTTCAGTAGCTCTCTTCCCCAAAATGTTACCCATCTTCTCACTGACAACACAGAGCTCTATTCCTCTTGGTTTTATGTTCCATTTCCTTTCTCAGGGCAGAGAGAAACATCTCAGTTTTACCTTGGGTGTCTAGAATATTGCTCATCATAGTCGGAAAATTCACAAAATATAAGTGTTTCTTCATTTCTCTGTTGGTTTGAATGTCGGGGAATTTAGTGACAAAGAAATGAAGAAACAGATTCTTGTTCTGTTCTTGGTTTTACAGAACTTTCCCCTTTGCCCAGCACAATGCCATACAAAGTTTTCCTCTCTGGAAACAAAGGTGAACATGATAAAGAGATCAGGATGTACTGACACTCCTGCACTGCTGGTTTTCTCCCCTTTCCCCTGCCATCACTTATCCTCTCTGGAACTTCAAAGCAGCATTGCACAACTTTACCCTCAGATAATGTTTTCATTCTCAGTTGCACCACTATTAAAATCAATAGTTTTAAGACTGTTGCACAAATTATAAAATGTTGCACAAATTATAAAATGTTGCCTCTGTTTTCCCTTTCCCTGCCGGTAAGAACTTTCTGGGCATTAGGAAAACCCATCCAAAATATATTTATTTAGCATAGGCACAGTCAGGTTAATGAAAGCAGTAGGTGTCCCATCTCCAATTACCCAAACATGTTCTGCCACACAGGGTTTTACTTCCCAGCACCAGACAGAGAGATTAGGAGTCCTGAGGCTTTTGACAACCTTTCACTACAAGCTCTTTTCCCCCTCCATGTAATTACATGCTCCAGCAGCCCCAGTTGCAGTGCCTGTGAAGGGAAGGTGTTTCCTTCAGGGTTATATTATTCTGCCTCTGGGTTCTAATGAGAACAGGCAAAAGAAAAAACACCTTTTCTGTTATGATGCATCTCTGGTGTCCACCTCCATGTTGCTCATAAACTCTGGTGTCCAACAGTGCAGCTGTTCACAGGGAAAACAAGTTCTTTCTCACCTTATGCACAGGGAATTTTTTAATCCCTGGATACAATATTTTCAGGAGACTCCAGGCACTAGTTAGTACTCAGTGAGTACTCCTTGTGCAGGGAGAAAGTTCACAGAAGTCATTTTCAGTTAACCAGGAGAATTAACAAGTGACTCAAAGGTAGTCACTGCACAAAAGTGATCTACACTGAGGATACATTTCTTGCTGCCTCGGTGCACAGATTTCGTCCTCTTGATTTACAAATACAGAACTCTGGGTAATTCTGTGTACAGACTGGGCTGCTTGTGATTTAAACAATCCTGGCAGATATATGCTGACTTGGAGAGATGTAAACTTTGCAGGGTGGTTCATAGGTGAAAAGGGTTTTGGGAGGTCAGGGTGTTCTTGGAGAGGTCTAGAAGAATAGATGAACATTGGAAGTAATTTTCCAGGAAGGTTGCATGGGAAGGTGTCTCAGGGTGAGCAGGCTGAGGACACCTCTCCAGCAGTCTGTCAGGAGGGATAAGCTGTCTCCCTACATGACCCTATTTGTAACAAAGAGACAACTTCATTAAGAGATCACTAACAAGTTAATTACCACTTGGTCATCTCTGCTCTACACTCACAGCAAGGATGATCAAAACCTGCTGTTGTCTGAATACACAAACACTTTAAGAGTAATTGTTTCTGTGGGGGTTTTGGATGTTTTGGTGGGATTAGTGGGACCAGGAACCACGTAGGAAGCAGCTCTGCCATCCTGCCCTGCAGCATCACCAAAGCAAACATTTAAGCCCTTCTCCAGAAAGACAACCTCTGGCTGAAAACGGGGCACAGAACTGAACAATTCCACATCTGGGGCAGGCCAGAGGCAGCCACACACAGAAACCACTTTCCTGCCACCCTCTCTAGCTGTGCTGGTGTCCCAGCTGGGACATGAGGCACTGTGAGAACCCAGCCCGAAGCCTTCTCCAAAATTCAGTGTTTCACAGCAGGTACCACAAGCCAGACAAGAACAATGTCCATAAGCTACAGCACAAACCAGCTGTTGTCCGCTGTTGAAACATTTGATGTGTGAAGCTCCCTGGAATTCTGTTCCTGGAGCGAGGAAGAAAAAAGTACCCTCTGGATTTATTAACATTTTTCCACTTCTTAAAAAAAAAAATAAGAAAAAAAAGGAAAAAAAAGAAGAAAGTGAGTAATGAGTACCCCCAAATCCCCATCAATGCAGTATAATGAAGCATGAAATGGTGTTCAGAGATGAAATCCATCTCATGAAAGGATGTGATGGACATGAATTAACTGTTCAAGCTAAAAGGGATAAAGCTTTGGAAGTAGTTTGTGCAATTCCATTGCTCAGTAGGTGTGCCATTAATTTCTTTCTGTTTTTTTGAATTCTCTGGGCATCTGTGTCACCACAAAGCAAGAATGAAATGCTTCATTACCAATGTCTTTGTTTCAAAGAACAGACAAAAGCCATCAAATAATTGGTTTTATTTTCTAGGAGGCTGGTACTAAATCAGAAACTTGTCTTTCTGAATCACCAGGAGCTGAACTTTCCCTGGAAAATTCCTATTCCCATTTGGAGGTTACTTTGGAATCGTATTTGCCAAAATAGCTTTATCACCCTTCCTGCCCTTCGCTCTTTCACACACCACTTCTGAAAAGGTGCAACACAAACCATTAGCGCCCAAAGTGTTGGGATTTTTCCCTCACATTCCACATTTATCCATATCCTTGGTTTTGCTAACACTCTTCTACACACAGTATCTATTCTGGGGAAACTGCTTCTTTCCTACTACTATTAATACCCTTCCTATGCTACTTATTCTCTAAATATCTGTGCTATTCTAAGTACAGTGTAAAAAATACTCTGAACATGTCAATTCACAGCTTTCAAACTGTCTCCCTAATTCCAAGGAAGCGTGTGTAAATCTGGTCCATGCTGTGCAGCAGCACAAGTGCAGGAAAAGCATCTTTCATTTGCAAGAATTCTCCTTCTGTGGATCGATGCAAGTCGACCGTGGCACCTTCTTAATCCTCACCAACAGTTTACCTGGGGCTGCTGCTCAGTGTCAGAGGCAGAACCACCTCGTTGTAGCCTCGTGTGTTCCCTGCATGGTTTGTTACCCAGGAGCTTGCAAAGAAGCTGCACAGTCCCTGGTGCTCTGCTCCACGTTCCCAGCAGTGCTCCCACACCGAGGCCCTGCTCTCCAGCTGGTGCTCACTGCAGGCAACAACAACTTCCACCTCTAAATTGGCCTGAATAAATGAGCACTGTGCACAAAACATGCCTGAAACACGCCTGGAGCACACAAGGAACATGTTTCCAGGCGTGCTCCAACACATCTGGACCTAGAAAACTACTGGAACACAAGTAGAACACATCTGGAACATACAAGGAACACGCCTGAAACCTGTCCAGAACATTTTTCCAGGCATATTTGAACACACTTGGACCTTGAACACACCTGGAACAGACCTGAAATACTCCTTGAACATGCCTGGAATGTATTTCCAGGAGTGTTCAAACAGGACCTGGAACAGTCCTGGAACACACCTGAAACACTCCTTGAACACACCTGGAACATGACCGGAACATATTTCCAGGGGTGTTCAAACACACCTGGACCTGGAACACGCCTGGAACACACCTGGAGCACACCCAGAACACATGTGGAACACGTTTCCAGGAGTGTTCAGAAACTCCTGTAACACACCTGGAACATGTTTCCAGGTATTTGCACCTGGACCACACCTGGACCACACTCAGAACACACCCAGGACATACAAGGAACACATCTGAACATGTTTCCAGGTGTATTCAAACACACCTGGACCTGGAACACTCCTGGAATAGGCCTGGAACACACCCAAAACACACCTTGAACATGCCTGGAACATATTTCCAGGCGTGTTCAAACACACCCTCACCTCTGGGGAGGTGACCTGTGGCCAGAGCTGCAAAGGGGGCTCAGCTCTGCAGAGGGAAGAACCACAGCAAAGTTCCACCTCGTTCCCCATAACCAGGGAAAAGGCAGATGAAGAGTGTGTTTGGGGGGGAGCTTTGTTCTCAGTGAAATCATCTTTTAACCTTCAGCTTCTTTAATCCAAAAAATATCAGATGCCTGGTTCACAATGCATTTTCTTATCCTTTAGGAGGCCTTTTGATTGGAATTTTGCAATTGATTTCAGGCATGTACCAAAGCCTCAAGGAAGGCCGGTTTCCCATCGTTTAACCCGCAGAGAAGGTGCAATGCAAATATTTTCCACAGCTCTCCTCCCAGGCTTTAGTGCCAGATTTTTATAAAGGCAACATGTAGGATTTTTCTGTGGAACCTGAGAGAAGAGCCAGAGGAGATGAATCACAAGTATTTTCCTGGGATATCAAAATGTGTGTGTCTTTTGGAAACTAATAAACGATGTGAGAAACTTGACTTGCTAAATGCAAATGAAAGGGGGTCTCAAGTTGTCTCTTATCTACAGTTGCTTATTTGAATGATGTGCAAATGAGTAGTTCCCATATACAAAAAATTATGGATTGGCAGAAAAACTTAATAAATCAACCTACTGCAGTAAGATGTCCAGGCAGTGTCACAGGATCACTGCCCTGGGAAGCCTGTTCATGGAAAATTCCCCTTAAAATAGTGGGAGATGGAATTAGACCTTACTGACAAAGATGTTCCCAGCTGAAAAGCAAGAAACATCAAACTGTTTAATGTTATTGTCTTTGTCTATAAGGCTACAGTGAAAATACTCTTGCCTACTTTCTAATATCTGGTTCTTTGGGGGGTACTCTGTTATATGGTTTGAAGTCTACATAATGAGTATTTTCAAATGGTTCACTTTTCTACCCAAATTATACATGGAATTTTCTCCTACTGTTATATTTTCCTTACCTTTACACACTAATATCTTTCCTTCCTGAGTTGTTTGAAGAGAAACAAGTCAGACACTTGCATTAGAAAACAAAGTCTGTTCATCTCCCAGGTATTCCAAGAGAAAATCTTAACAGTCTGTACCTGTGCTCACATTCCCTTTGGCTTAGTAAGAACAAGAACTAAAGATCTATAGGATCTATAGGACTACAGCAGGAACTATTGATTTACAGACAGCACAGATCTTTTATCAGAGATCTAACTTAGCCTTCAAACACGCTGCTTTTCTCTCTAAAACATCTCATTTATATATGCACTATGAATTTATTTGTAAGTCATGTGAAATTGCTCCCTAATACACTCCAGCTGGAGGATCTTATTTGTTAACACAAGCAACACTTACATTATTCCCATAAAGTTTTCAGACATCCAACGGTGTTGAATCTTAAGAAGTGCCTCAGAAGTAACTTGGAAAGCAAAGCTAAGGGATTTGTGAGGACACAGTGCTTGAACTGGGTTGCAAATATTTTCCAGGATGCTGTTTCTCGTGATTAGGTGTGATTTCAAAGCAATTATTTCCCATAATTTGTGCATAGATCTTTGATAAAGTCCTATCTGATTATGATAATAACTAACTATAGGTTATCAAGTGCCATGAACTGTGCTGAAGGTGTTTGACACACAGAATTGAAGACACAGGAGAGTCACCTGTGCCACACCTGTTTATCCAGCCAGTTTGCCACTTTTAAAAGGCACAATTTGTCATGTACTGAGATTGTACACAGGGGGTGGAGATGGAATGAACCAGCTGTATTTTGAGCATGAATTATATATGTGGGTAATTTATTCAGTCTTTCACTCCTATAATTTTAGCTGAAAGCCCCAGAAAGCTTCTGATGAAGTTTTTTCTTTTGGCTCAAAGGAATGACCCAGGAATATTCTCTGGGTGGGGGAAAGGTGCATTTAAGCACTCAGGCAGCTGCTTTCAGCATCCTGTGGAAAATGTGCCCCCTAATTGTTGACTGCTGATTGTACAATGCACAGGTAGAACTCAACTGAGGCCCCATCAAAATTCATGGAACCATCCTATTAAATTCAGTGCACTTGAGATCAGACTGACAGGGTATTTAAAGCCCAAATGAAACTGTGGACTAACAGCTATGATTTTGCATTTTTTTAATACTTTTAAAAATTAAAATGTTGACCTGTTTCCCATGATGTTATCTCAATGGCTGCTTATGGCAATACAGTGATAATTACATTTTCTCTTTCTTACAGATACTGAATTGTTTATAATAAATAGTCCAAATTAACAGATTATTCTGCGTATTCTGCCTTAAGTAGCCAAGGTTCAGTTCTTCTGAATGTCATGTAAACAATACAATTAATAAACCCAATATCCAAACCCTACAGAATACCAAAATGGCATTTCACTTTTATTTACTTTATGGGATGCTGAGTGTATGTACTTCCAGTCACTAAATATACACAGAATCACAAAACTTAATTCATATACCTGGAGATAAGCTGGTTAAAGGGGGTGGATATAGGTGCAGATAAAGGAAAGATTTTGCCAGGGTCACACTGGTACTGGGTTTAGGTGTAGCTGGGACACAGAACACCAGACCCTGAAGGACTAAGACAGAAGAAATAACACAAAATCCCCCCCATACTGTTTAGAGGACAAATGTGTAGCCTGCATTAGAGAAACCCAAGAAACAGCATCCTCAGAGATGTTGGGAAGCCAGTAACAAAGGTGAAAATGGCCAAGAAAGAGAAGGGATGCTGGATCCTGGGAATTTGTGCAGCAACCTCTCGCCAAGAGCTGCATTAGATACACAAATTTCCCAGCAAATCCCACTTACAGCAGGATGGATCCCAGAGAGCCACAGGCTGTAAGGCACAAGAAGATGAAGTTTGCAATCATGTTGATTTATTCAGTTTGGGATTGCAGTGAAATGGGGAATTGCATCCGATACCGTCGTGTTAACGAGTTTTTTCCTTCTCCATAACGAACTATTATTATTTGTCTCTTAAATGGACCTGTTCTTATCAAGTGAGCACATCTGTGTTGGCTTGCAGTTGATTGCTGGCCATTTATTAGTTCTTTCACTATATAGTTCTGTTCTTCACAGCCTAATCCCCAGTCTGACAATATTCCAGGAGTAATGTCTATTCAGTGAGTGGGAATGTTGACTCTACTCTCCTCAGGAGCCCTACTTGAAGCATTTGCAGGCCTTAACGATCCATATGGTGCTGTAAAGCTGTAGGCAGCGGGATGAAATACCCTATTTTCACCAATAACTTCACTAGAAAAGAAAACTGATTTCCAAGGCAGACAGGTGAGGAAAATGGGTAAATGATTCTAAAAGTGTTTGTCACATTGTGTAGAAACAGCAGCTCTCACAAACCCAGCTTTGGGCCACGTAGCTGTGGTTAATATTTGGTTATGTACCTACCAGACCTCAAAGCTGCAAGAGACAACAACCTATTTCAGTGTTCAGAAATCCTCACAGGAAACAACAGCCCAGAAATAAAGGCAACTCTCCTGCCTCTGTTTGATCCCTCACACATATTCACAGCCTCACCAAACTCCAAAGCAGGGACTAAATCATGTATTATTTGCATTATTTTTCAGGCATAACTCACAGTTCTGAAGGACAGACAAGTAAATATTGGCACCTTAAGCTATGGAAGCAAAGTGTTGCAGTATTAGAGAAAAATTCCCCCACAACACAGGCTGTAAATTGATATTTTGTGGTGGAATTTGACACCTGCCCACAATATAAACCCAGGTATTTGTTCTGCTTTGTGACACACATGATCACCTCAACAGCATTCCTGGCTGTTCTTCCCCTACTTTGTAAGTCTTCCATCCCTGTTATCACAGATTCCACCTCTTTGCAAGAAAATTCCCCAGAACTCCTGTCATTGCCTCTATGCAATATATACATTTACAACCTGACTGTAATATTATACATGAGATAAGCCTGGAAGGATCAAAGTCTGCTGCTCTCAAGGAGAACACTCCCATCGACTTCAGGCCTTCCCAAAGGAAAACCAAAATATTCAATGGTGCACTCAAATGAGAAGACTGTTCTCCCCTGCAATCCCCGGGGGAACAGGCACACGTGGAGCAGTGGGACCTCCAAAAAATTCAGTATTTCAGCTGAAATCCAGCTCTGAATAACACCCTGGAATTCCACAAGCCCTCCTACATGAAGTCAGAAAGCGAACGGAGTCCGGCTGATATCTGAAGATTGACATTAAAGTAGGTTAGATTGATTTAAATATCTTGGCAAGATGGCTCTTCAGAAACATCAATTTCTTGAAAGTTGACAGAGGATAGGAATAAAACACAATTCTACAGTTATTTTAGCTGTTGTAAGCATGTCCTGAAGTATAGTTTTGTTACAAAAAATCTGTTTTAATATTTATAGAGATGTGTATTCAGCACTGTAATCCCTTCCTAGACCATCAGCAAATTATTCATCCTTAAAAGCCTTGCAGCTTTTTCATGGCTGATTTTCTTTTTTTTTTTTGCTGTGACAGAAGGAATTAATCATGGCTCTAATGGTCCTTTGGCAAGTGCTGCTTAAAAACAACAAATGCATTTGGAAAATCATTAAGTTTTCTGAGCCAGTTTAGAGTTAAAAAAAAAAAAAAAGTCAAAAAGCTCCTGTGTCCTAAAGCATTTGGGAGCTGGAAAACAAAAGCACAAAGAAAGAAATCCCAGCAATATCTGCCTTTCTATTGTTTCTGCTTCTGACCTGTAAAATGGGACTTTTTCTGTAGGAGATTTGCTGATAAACACCTTCGTGTAAGGGGCAAACATCAGTGGGTTTGCTTGGAGTTTTTAGTGTTTATTTGCTTGTGTTGCAAAAAAACCCTTGATCAGTGTCCACGTTCATGTGCTCCAATTTGCTTTTCTTGCAGCTCTGTATCCAAACTCCTTCAGAATTCACCAGCATTAATACTGGCAATACTCCTCAAACAAAGTTCCTTTTCTCTCATTCTGCTTCTCCTAAATAATTCTATTGCAAAAAGAGGAATGTGAGGTACCAGATTTTAAGTGATTAATATGCTTTCTAGAAGCCTTTACACTCACATAACACAGGAGGGAAGTGCAGATGCTCCAGACTTCCCCTGCTGAAAAGAAACACCCCATTTTATTTTTATCTGGTAAATGGATTATGAATGACATGTAATTATTTTCCCTCTGAAAATCATGATAATTTTCAAGAGAAAAGGCCCAGCACTAGAATTAGCCATTGAAATGTGACAGTGGAACACTGTTTATTGGTCAAACTGAAGATTTCCTAATCCTCTGTCACTCATTTCCAGCCATCCAGTCCTGGGTGACACTCTGAGGATGTGCTCTGGCCTCCAGGCACAACGTGCACACCAGAGCATTTAGGGTTTTGGGGTTGCAGCTTGAATCAATCAGGGTTTCTGGGAGAGGACTTGAACTTGAGGTTGACTTCAGAAAAGTAACAACCATCTCCCAGTACAGCTGGACTTTCTGATCTGGACCTAGCACTGGAAAGTTCTCTGATTGAACAGAAAGATGAATGTGCTCAGCACCACGATTCAATCTTCCAACAGTGCAAATCACTCACAGTGGTAATAATAAGAACAATAATCATCATTATCACCATGTAAACCACACTGTGTTTCTTCAGGATGCTCAAATTTCATGTGTCTGAGCACAATGACCTGTCCAGCCCCTCAGCACAAGATGATTATGATAGAAAGGTTTTAATGTTCTCTCTTCAGCTTCCCTTGTTCACTGTGGAAATCTCCACTGATCTTCATTTAAAGTTTTGGATAATGCACTGAAGATACATTTTGGAAACTGTTCCTTACAAATGATTACACACAGTAACATTTCACAATAGCACAAATAGTTAGAAAATTAATTTCCTGTGAAGTACAGCGTGTTTATTAATAAAGGGGGTCCAAGTTGTATATATTACGATTCTTTCTTAAGTCATAATTCAGACGAGTATTCTGTTTCTTTATTTTTAGATTTCAATAAACTTGACATTATTAAAGAGGATTCATAAATTTTACTGAAATTCAATTACTATAACAATTGGTTCTTGCACAGTGTCCTGACTGAGCCACTGGTAAGAGTATGAGGATTATATATTCTCACCTCATTTCACAGGCAATAATGAAAGAGGATGAGGCTGAATTCCTCCTATCTAGGCTTGATTTAAAAAAATAACTAGGGCTTGTGAGATTTTCTTTCCACTCCTAGTTGTTTCTCTACTTTCAGAACAATGAAAACAATTAAAAGAATTGAATGTCTAATTAACAAAAAAATCTCAAGGACAATTTCTTCCTATAGGAATTTTAGTTTATTTAAAAAAAAAACCCAATTGAAGTCAGAAATGGATGGTTCCACATATGATCCTCTACCTTTCAGAAATACAAAACAGCTTTAAAAAAGAATAATTGCTCTATGCAGAAACCTCTGTTCAGAGCAGATACTTATAAGCATTAACAGGTTAGTTCATTCCAGGAGGATTATTTTAAAAGAAAATTGTTAGTCACTATATAGATAAGTATGCCCTAACCTATTTAGGACCAGAGGAACAAGTTAAAAAATAATAATTTTATTTAAAATCTCACTAGAGTTCATCACTGGGTATAGAAAATTCAGACCATTATAAGGTAACTGTAGAGAAACAGCAGCTAAATTTGCTGACTATTATGACCCATTTTGGCAAGGGAGAATGACAGTCAGCTTTTTATCAGAAATAACTGTGGATATCCTCAAAAAAAACCTAAACCAAAATCTTTTGGGGTTATCTTACACTGAAGTTCATCTTTCCTTATTCTTACCACAAGGACTAAAAATCAAACCAAACTCTAACATTACAAAGTGGGAGAACATTGCCTATTCTCAGCCATTGAATTAAATATTAATCTACTGTTCTTATTTTTGACATCAGATTTCCTTTTCCAGGACAGGTAGGTCAGAGGAGACTCTATTAATCTGTCTTTCTCTGAATGATAACTTACCATTATAGTCACAGGGCACAAGAGAGCCCAGAATTTTAAAAAACCCCAAATCTTATTTATTATTAGGACACTCAATGTAATATTTTGCCAGAAGAACTTAAAATCTATGAGACACTCTATGAAACCAAAACTCTTAGGGAAGTTCATCTTTAACAACACATCTCTGTGAGACATCATTTTCTACTTTATTAAATAACATCTATTAACTTGGCTTTCTTTTATTTTCTATGGTAAAGAATGTCTGACCTTTCAAGGCTTTTCATTTGCTGCAGTTTAAGAGAAACATTATAAATGCCACAAGATGCTGCTGAATGGGGAACACCAAGGATTCAAAGAAATTAAACTCTGATATAAATACAAAAGACAACTCCAAATGTACACACTCCTTGCTATTGTATTAGTTTCCTATCAAAAAGCTGACATTCAGAACATTCAAGAAATATGACTGCCCTTTCAGACTTCAAATTTGGATTTATTTCCTTCCCATGCAATGTTTATTTGACCTGAAAATAATGTCAGGCGCGAAAATCATGTTGTGATGAAAATGAAATATGTTATTTGACTTTTTGATTCACATATACAGCACAAATGTCATTAGAAGGAAATGATATTCCAGATTTGCTGATACTCTACAGCTCTTCTAAATAACCTGACAGTCATTTGGAAATCTAAAGTTTAGCATGTTCTTGAGACTAACAATTCACTGGGCCAGCTTCCCTTGCAGGGTGAAGCTGGAAAGGAACACTGGAGTCTGTTCCTGGTCTTGTCTCATTCCTGTTAAATCTCAAAGCACCCTGGGAGAATATTCATTTTCTCCCTGTGCACAGGTCTAACAGAGTTGGGTTTTTACAGGGTATATTCTGCATTTCTCCTGTCTGACAACTGTGGAGTTAAACTGGAAATCTCCAGGTATCTTGTGAGAAAGTTATAAAGTTTTTTTTCCCTTCAGTCCTGAGTTCTAGTGCTGGTCTCTTCGTCTTCAGGCATTCTGATTTACAATTAATAATTCTTCAGTCATTAAGTTGGAAAGGAGAGAATAAAGAAAAAGTAATTAAAAAAATCTCTGTAGAAGAATAAAATTAAGTGACAGAGTGACGTTAAGTGAGTGGGAGGCAGAGATACTGAGCTACTGCAAAGTAATATATCCTGAGCCACTGACTGCTCTCTCCTCCTGCTCCACAGGTAATAGACAGTTCATCTTCACACAGCAAGTCCATTTTCCTTCTGCAATGAACAATTCAGTTTGTTTATAACGATTTCTCCAGCCAAATTTTCTATCCTTTTATAAAGTGACTCCAAACTCACTGGTTTCAGTCTTGTGTTCATAGTCAAAAAACCACAAAAGGCAGCACCAATGGCAGAAGACCTCCTGACAGCTTCAGAATATGTCTAAATATATATTTTCTATAGAAAATCCACCTTCAAATTTGAGCTACACATCTTTAGCATGGCTATCTGATATATCTAATATGCTGCTGACAAGCTTCTGTTAAAGTGGACCCAAAATGATAAATTCTTTAGGCTTTGCCAAAAAGGGTGGGTAGAATAGAAAGTACTTCAGGAAAAAAAAGAGACAAGAGAGCCTAGGACTGCAAATACATTCTTTCTCATTGTTAACTGTCTTTTCCCCTCAAAGATAAGTTCAAAAAGAAATGTATATTAGAAGAGTAACAGATAAATTATTAAAATGGGTATCTTTGAAAGAAGGGAACTTCTAACCTTAAGAGCTTCAGGATCACTTAGAATGGCTTGAGGAGCTTAGAACAATGACATCAGTTTAATTATAAATACAAAAAGGAAGCCCTTGACTTACAGAGATACTTACAAAGGTACCCTTTGAGTAACTAAATGCGTGGGAGTGTAATATTTATTTAAGAGACAGGACAGGGATCAGATAGCAAGAGAAGTAAGTAATATCCAAAGACCTAACAGGATGTGGTATCCTAATCAACCACAGAATTCTTGGTTCGTTCTTAAAACACTAGAAATCATTTCCTCAGGCCGGCTTAGACACTGTCTGCAGTTCAGCAGAGTGCTGAGGGAGGCACAGCGAAGCCTGAGGGCATCCTTGACTTCACAGTGTTTGGGAGAGCAGCTTCAGGAGGAGGAGGTGCTGCAGACAGAAACAACAGCAGGCACAAAGCACAGCACACACATGCCATGAACATTCCAGAGGGGGGAATTCCTGCCCTTACAGCAGAAACGAGTCCTCCTATCCAAACCAATCTTTCCTTGGCACTTCTGCCCCATTAGAGCTGGCACATCACCCTGAGCAGGAGCAATGCCATGGCAGCAGATGGGAAGGGCCCAGCCTTTGTCTGAGCATCGAGTGTGTTTGGTGGAGACACATCCCCAGCCAGCCCCGCCAAACTCAGCCAGAACCTCCCCGTGGGGGGGAAACAGCCTCCAGCCCAGAGCACTGCAGCCCAGGGCAGCTCCAGGGGCTCAGCTAAGGCATGCAGAGGCTTCACTCCAGTGCCTCCCTCTGTAAAAACCTTTCTTCAAATAAGCACAGAACTGCACAGAGGAGACAGAAAAAGGAATTTTCTTGTTCTTGGAAAAAGCAGCAAGAATTTCAATGGGATAGAAACCTTAATCCCTGCCCCCCCCCCAACTATTCCTTCGTCTCTACCCCCGCTCAAAAAACCCACCAAAACACAAAACCAAACCAAACAAGCAAGTAAATTTAGATAACTGGACATATAGATGGGACAAAACTCTCTAGAGTGATGGAATAAGGGAACCAAGGGGCACGAAAGAGCAAAAATAAAAAGGATTTAAAAGTCTGTGCTACAAGAGCCGTACAAAGTTAGATTCAACTCAGTCTTACTGGTGGACAAGAAATCCACCTCGATGGTTTCAGCTCACTATGACTGCACTCAGTGGTCAAAACCTGCTGCAGCAAAGCAGTAAATTGGAGCCAAAAGTTTAATTTAAAATTCCACGTTGATCCAGCTTTAAAAGACCACGTTTTGTCCATGAGGACACAGATTATACCCAAGTCCATGCACCTATTCCCCTTCCCATCCCTTGAGTTCTCTTCAGCAGCCTGAGTCAAAAATATAACAGCAGCTCCCACTGACATCCCCAGAGGAGCTTCCAGCTGGTTTGAAACGCCCCTGTGGGATGCACACACGCTTTTGGGCAGCTGCTCTTTGTGTCTGGGAAGGAAAGTGTTAAATCTGAAATTCTCTTGACATAAAAGGGATATTGAGATGAAAGAATAATCAATCTTTCATAAATAATATACATGGGTGGATACATTATATATTCAAAGCTACAGTCAAATGGTTGGGGAGAATGATAATTTATTCTGTTGAATTTCTTCAGAATGAATCCTGGAGCAGATCAAACAAAAAAGTTATAAAATAGGAATTACAGGTAATGAAGGGCTCCTTGTTGCACAGGAGATCTTCTAGCTCTTATACATAATTAAAATATATGAGGTCAGGGATAAGCTTTAAGGTGATTATGTCAGGAATCATTTTGTTATTCTTTTATTAAACAATACTAGACCTATATTTATTTTACCAATACACATATATACAATATGAAATGACTGGGATTGAAATGCATATTTTAAATTAACGTGTTTTGATTAAACACAGAAGTAGCAGAGAACTTTAATATTTGTACCTTGTGTCCGCAGCAGGCTTGTTCAAGACATCTAAATTATTTGCCTTATTGCAATTTTATTACAGGAAGCAGCATTTCCAGGAGTAATTTTTGGGGGAATGACAGATACCACCAACTTTCAGGGTTTTTTTGGGAAGTTTTTAGCCACTGTCCCTGAGAATGGGGCTAAGCAATGGCTGCTTGGCTGAATAACACTCACTGCACTTAAAATATCTACTTTGAGTAACTTTTGTAGTGGATACTTTTATTATCTGAATATCTGTTTATAATATTTGATGCAGGATGTGGTACATACCTATACCACAAGCACTACATAGACCAACACACATATATTTACATATGACATTAGATATAATATGCAGCTGGAGCTACAGGCATTCACAGGCTGGTGAATACATTCATTTTACTTGGCCAAAACGAAACCAGGAGCTCATATTTATTTTTACAACCCCTGTTCATCCCCTTTGGTTGTAACTAATAAATGGCTCAGAAGTTTTGGACCTGACAGAGATGGGTAACTGGACAGTCACCACTAACAGTACAAACCTAATTTCCTTGGGAGCACAGAAGGAAAAGACGAAAAAACAGAAGGTAACATCGGAGGAAACTTATTAAAAATCCATTTTTGTCGTCAAGCTGGTGGAAACAAAATGTCTTAAAAAGCCAGGATTTCTGAAAGCCAGCAGTGGGAAAGAGGCTGGGAAGGCTGGATGGTGGGAGGTGGACAAAGGGGAAAAGCAGGGATCCCCATGCTGAGGCTGTGCAGGAGTGGCAGAGCCTGACAGTGCTCAGCTCGTGGCAGGTGTTCAGTGGCTTTGGAGAGAACTGAGCTCACATGATTTGTCCCATTCAATTTTGAAGAGAAAACAAAAGGAAGAAAAAAAGTTTCTAATGTGCCTCCTCTTATGCTTTCAACCTAGATTAGAGTGTCTTCAAAGACTGGTGCACACTCAGCTTCCCAAATAGTTTTAAAGGAAATATATAAACGGAATATTTAGGATTTTTATGCTTCTCTGTGACAGACTGTCAGAAAATTAAAGTAGCAAATTCAAGAAGGGTTTAGTCTTTGTTTTCTGGTTCTTTTTTTCTTGGCATTCACTCAGAAAAGCATAAAAAATTCTCTTTGTACTGGCCACATAAGGGTTTTTTTCTGGGGGAGGAAAAAAACCCCAACAGCCCGGGAGATAAGGAGCTCTTGGATCCTTTTCCAGCGTGAAAAAACAAATTGATTTGCGAAAGGGAATCTGTGAGACAGTAACCACCTTTTCCAGGTTTAATTGAATTAAAGTGAATTTAATTTCATATACAAATATTGTATTTTTCTATGCAGATTAGGGGAAGGACCTGTCTGCATTTCAGACCTGGGTCACGTTCTTTGGACTCAGCTGTTTCTGGGGGAACAAAGAGAAGGAAAAGGAACACAGGTGGCTGCTCCTTTGGAGGCCTTTGAATTATTCCTGAAGTTTTGGGTGCTTCTGGGGTTCTGATAGGAAAGTACTGACTGTCAGCATCCCTTCAGAGAAACAACCCAGGGGCAGAGCAATGGATGAGTAAAAGCTAATGAAAGTGGGAGGAATGTAAATGAAAAATAAACGTTCCCATTTATTCATAACTACAACAGTGTTATGGAGAACAGATTCTACAGGATTTAACTGACTTTTAATATAAAATTTACAAGAAAATTGCAAGTTTTGGGTGGTGTGTTCAAACATCTGACGGATTTCTATTTTCCCTTGTTTTTTTCAATACAGACAAAACCTTGTAGATGATCTAATTAAAATGTGGAAATTAATTTACTGTTCACAGGAAAAAGTTTCATTTACTCCACAGCTGAAAGTTAACAAAAAAGGTTATAAGAAAATTCTTGCTTGAAGTAGAGCTTGTTATATATCACATTTTAATTCTGATAAACCACATTCATATGACAAGTTCCATTTTTATATGCTCCCCTGTACCCTATGTAAGAGGCCAGTTTTAGTATATAATATTTTGCCTAAGAGTAAATAAAAAATTATTCCAAAATATTTTCTAGTACTTCTGTTTTGATTACATTTGTGGATCCACATTCCAACCCTTTGGAGTACAAGAATTAAAAGTGATCTCCAGGTTTCTTTTGCGTGGCTGTATTTAAGAGCTATGGCTGAATGACACTATAGTTTCTTAATATTACTTTTGTTATTAAGAAGATAATCCAATTGGGGTGATATGAAAGTTTATTAGCAATTCTGGGTCTGGCTCTAGCACTTTTTTTGACCTAATTAGTGTGACCACTTACACTATAACAAAGTATTTTATGGATCAAGTTAAGAACTGAATAGAAGATTGCATATTCCACGAGGTAAATAGTCACAATAATGTTCCCATTCAAAGAAAGAGGGACAGCACAACCTCCCTTGTCCTGGTTTGGTTATTCCCACGTGTGCACACACAGCCTGTGGAACATCAGAGTTCCAGGGAACCCACAGCACAAACCCCAAATGCCACAGTGTCAGATCAGCAGCAATACAGAAAGAGGAGAACAACCACAGAAAGTAGATTCTTGACATACACTTTGAGTAGAAATGTTTCAAAGGATTTTCACGAGCTGCTCTTTAAAGGTCACGTTCCAGTGCTGCTGTTTATCCCCTCATCAGTTAATCAGCTGCTGCTCCTTTTTGTAAGGTCGCCAAATCCCAGTAATTGAGTTTGAGATTTGAATTTTTTTTGAATGTTCTTAGCCCAAACCAGGTTATGAGTGTTTCTTTTTCAGATCACATGTTACTAAAAATTAGAAGCAGTTCCTGTGTTTACAGAATTCCACTTCTCTGGGCTCTCCTCCTGATAACTTATAAGCACGTCTGTAATTCACATATTTGGGTAAAATTGTGCTTGATTCAAGACGTTCAAACCCTCACTATTAGGAACAAACGCACCAAGAACTTGCACAGATTGCTGGGAGACAATCCCTAAATGCCTCTGTGGCTCTCAAAACAAAGGGTCCATCTCAGAATGAAAAGAAATAGATACTGATAAAAGTGAGACTTGTGTTTGGTGCTTTGCAGGGATGTTGGTGGAAAGGATCAAGGTCCCCAAACCCAGCAGACTTGAAATCCTTCTCATTCTTGTAAAATTATGGCCCCTCTAAGTCACTAAAATGTCTGTGTTTGTGGCTTCTTTCTGAACCAAACCTCACTGCTCCTAAATTACAAGCTAGAGAGGAAAACCCACCAGAACCTGCAGCCCCTGATCCAACACCAGGAAAACATTCCCAGTCCTGCCTCTGCCAACCCCTCCAAGAGCTCAGAGCCCTCCCTGGGATGGGCCAAACTCAGCAGGGGGGAGGCAAAGCACAGGGAAGGGATTTACTGCGAGTTCTGCACATGAGTTTTCTCCATCCCTCTCCATCCCATGTTCTGGCAAGGCAGTGATTTTCCAAGCAGGATGCATCTGCCACAGGAATACTTTCCCTGGGAGCTCTGTAAGGGAAGTTCACAGGATTAAAGCAGCTCTTCCATCACTGCTCACACAGAGCAACAATTCTGATCCTTTTCCTTTTTTTTACCAGATCTCTGGAAACGCAGAGGAATACCACTCCATACAGAAATTCATAGCCTGGTAGGTTAAAATAGCATTTAGAGAACTAAAAAAAAAACAAAAAAACAAACCAACAAGGGGAATGAAAGGTAAGTTTGTCCATCATTTGCCATGAATCCATTTAGGTTTGAAAAGTCAAAAAATCTCCTCCTGCTGCACTGATTTTTCCTACACAACACTCCCTTTTTATTTGGACATGTTCTGTCTTTCAGACTAATGACTACTGGCACCAAACCCCTCTAGTTTTAGTTTCTGAATTTACCACTCTTCTTTTACATTTTATTTCTGACTTTTTCTCACTTTGATATTCCTCCTTGACTTCGATTAAATTCTAGCTTGCTAGAGATTTTTGTGAGAATTTTTCCACATCCTCTTTCAGAACAGACTCCAGAGGTGGGAAAAGATATTTTAGACTACTTTTCCTTTCCTCTCACTGACTGGTTCCATTCTTCTGTCCTCTGAATTTTTATGAATGATGCTCATTCAGGGTCCAATCCAGTTACAAACTCATTTGAGTGCTGGATTCCAAGAGAACAAAATTCCAGCATGGCACAGTGATAGAGCCATTTATTTGTTTTATTTATTGCTTCATTTGTTCTGTTTATTTTATTTATTACTTTATTTGTGACTACCATGGTGTTATTCCCAACTTATTCTGAATTTGCATCACAAGAAGACCATCAGATCCCACAAGCTCAAAACTCAACTGAAAAAACCCCATCAGTTTATTTTGTTGCTAAACAGCAAGGACCTATTTTCAGGTCATATCTTATAAATTCTGGGACTTCCTCAGCTCTGTTGCTACTTTCCTCCAGTGATTTCTCCCACATCTCCACATTTATCAGGTTGTTGTTTCTCCTCACCAACTGTCAGGTAAAACTACAGCACTTAAAAGGAAGTGTAGCATTGAAAGGTTTCCTTCATGCCTTTTTTTTTCCCCTCTAGACTCACTTGCAAAGGCAATAAAATGATCCCAGAATGTTACAAGATCTCAAACACCAAACTGACAAATGCTTCCAAGGAATGCTTGGCTGTAGGTGTTACCCAAGAGGAACATAAAGATGATGTTGCATCAGTGACAGGGATAAAAACGATTTTAATTAAAGAAATACATCTCTGAAGAAAATTGATTCCAGGCAGAAACTCTTGCAGGAATGAAGAGGGATATTAAAAAGTAGGGATTGATGAGGTATTTTTGAATTCTTAGAACATTTTTTCAGTGCTGAATTTATGCATCTGTGGGAAAGCTTTTAAAAATCCTCAGTTCCTCAGCGATGTCTTTCCCAGGTCTCGGTTCATCCTGTCCCTGGGCTCAGGAGCAAAGGAGCCACAGGGATCAGCTGGTTTGATCCTCTGAACCAGCAGAGGAAAGGCCTCTGCTCTGCAAGGGGAGGGCTCAGACATTTATGGAATGAGGCAATCCAAGAAATCTGCTGCCTATGTGCAAAATAGCTGAGAAAGGCTTTGCTACTCATTAAATGAAAATACTCATTTTCAGAATAGTATTTTCCTGCTAATATTCAACAATTATTTGGAGGAATCAATACAGTTTTTTGTAATAGAATGATAATGCAATGAGCCTTCATGATGTAACATATAACCATTTATTCAGAATTATAAATGAAAAGATAGTTTCCCTCAGAGTTCCATTGTCTACAGTTTCTGAAGTTGGATACAAGCTTAGTTTTTCCATTTTCTATCCCTTGTTTTTAGGGGAAATGCTTATAATCAATATTTCATGCTCCAGGGTTTGAAGCCAGGAAATATTGACTGGCACGGAGTTTACAGAGGGATCTTTTTCCATATTTGTGCTGATTTCCTGATTTTGAAAAGTTCCCAAAGTTTCTGCTTCTGTAACTCCATCTTTATCTGCTCAAATCTCCCCATATTCTTTCAGCCAAAGTGACTGAAGTGTATTTCACAAGCAGAGAGGTAAGAATGTTTTTAATGATAGAATATTCTTTTCCTTTGAGATGCTTTCCTAATTAACATGATTATTCAGCATTTTTATTCAATATATTTATCAGAATAAATAAATCATTTTAAGCATCAACACTCCAACAAGCTAAGAACCACCCAAATATATGGTAGAGTTATTGCCTTCCTTAAATACTCTTTATATTTACAATTAAGATGCAAAATGGCTCAAAGAATAGCAGAAATCTGAAGTTTTCTGTGGATACCAGGTCTGATTTCCCCATGTTTTTAGAACATGAGACCATGAGTGAATGTAAGAGGCATCTCCAAGTCCTGGTGAAAGTCCCTGTATCCTGTGTATTCAAAGCCTGTCTTTTGACACATTTAAATATCCTGTCAACAGACACCACTCATTTCATTTGAACTCAATGAACATTTATCTTACCCAAACAGCCCTTGGGAATTTTAGACCAGTCCAGACTAAGTCCAATATGTATCTTTAATAGATCAGTTGCCAGCACTGCTGTAGCTTTGGGGCTTGTTACATTAATGACCATAGATATACTAGACTTGGCCATTTTTCCTTCTGTGGCTCCAACCTAAAGGTTTTATAGTGTTTTTTCACCTCCTTAAATTCAAAGTATTGAACAGAGCTTGAGAGTTCTGAGCTCCAATCCACTGCCCTTTATAAACTCTTTACTACCACTCACTTTGTTTTACATTTTATTAAGTTTCCCTCAGCATAATTTATATACATATGTGCTCACTTAGGTACATAAAACACTGTTTAAAAGTAGCATTTGCAGAATTTTATGGCAATTCATAGCAGGCTAATGAATTCAGCCATCTTCGGGCGGGAAGCAGTGCCAGCCACAAAGTTTTTATGTGAATATCTTTGCTGCTTCAAGATAACTAGAAGGCATTTTTTAGTTAAATGATTCTGTGGTGCTCTCATTGATGATGTATAACTCCATTTACAGTTGTAATCTGGGTAACAAAATGAATAATCCATCATTGTACTATGAATAGTAAATTAACCCAGATAAAAGTGTTGAACATCCAATCAGAATCATTAAGTAAGTAGAAGACTAAGATTGGTGGGGACACATTGGAAGCAATTATAACTAATGAATACATTAACTCCAGGCTTGAGAACAGCACAGCTGATATTTTAGCCCATCAAAATAAAATTAGATTGGGGGCGAGCAGATACAATATGGAACAGTCTCTGAAAATAAACAATTATCCAGGAATGTAATTATTTTGAGGAGGAAGGTTCCGAGCAGTGATGTATTTTACATCACAGCAGACCCAGTGCATTCACTGAAGGTGCTGCTGTGGAAATAACAGAATAAGGACGTGCTGAAGAATGTGCTGCAGCAGGAAAACACGGGAGCATCACAAGGGTGGGGGCGAAGGAAAGACAAAATAAGTTCCAGATGATTTTCCACACGACCCCCCAGTGGTTAATCAGCTGCTGTGGAGGTCATGGATTGTGCATGAGGCTGATTCCATCAGCTAACATGCATGGAATGGCACAGAGCACACTGACTGTAAAGATTGAAATGCTTTTGCTCATACACCTAATACATTGTGAAAGAAGATCACTGAGCCTATACCAGAAAAGGAAGATAATCCTCTCCTGCTCTCAGGCACAGGGTGCGACTCCTGGGGATGCTCCTGTGCAGGGCTAAGGGTTGGACTTGATGATCCTTGTGAGTCCCTTCCAACTCAGCATATTCTCTGAAACCTTTCACATGCCCATTAGCACTTTGTTGTCCTCAAAGAGTGCTTCTGATTGCACCAACATCTACCTATTTCCCAAGCCTCCTACTACAAGCCAAAGTCCACCAGTGTGGACCTTCTATTCCAAGTAAAATCACCTCTGAGTTTGCACATGTAGCTCCCCTACTCATTCCAGCAAGTTGCACACCACAGTGGATAATCCTTTTTGCATCCACAATACCAAATATTCATGGACAACCTTAAGAAAGCTCCAAATCTGACCCAACTGTTGTGGCACAATTCCCTGGCAGACCCCTCTCCAGCTGCCTGCCCTCCCCAGGCTGGGTAAGGTTGAACCAGTTTCCCAATCAGTGCATTAAATCATCCCTCCATCCAGTTCCTTGGCACTTCCACACAGATGCAGGCAACAGTTGGTTTACATAAAACCCCACTGGACTAGATTTTACAGGTAATTCTATAATAATAATATTTTTACCCAGGATTTAAGAAATGAGATAGTGTTTACTTGTGTTTTGTTCTAGACACCATAAGACACCTCAAAGATGGAACAAACTCAGGGCAAGAATTAAAGCAGAAGCTTCCACTGGAGGAGGCACAGACTTTATATTCCTACTTACAGCAACTTGGCTATGAATTCATTTAGCTCTATTTTTAAGTAGTTTACAGTTGTGGCAGGTGCTGAAAATTAGACTTCAAGGCATTAAGCTTTCAGTGAATCCTGGAGCCATGTCATGTTCATCACAAAATTGCACATCCAGCAGTAGGAAAGCTGGAAGTGCTGTCAGGGCCCAGTTGAGCCCGTTTGGACTGGAGTCAGGGATGCTGTGCTGTGTGTTGGGAGCTCCTCCAGAAATAAAAAAACCCTCACCCACAATCAAACAGCAGATTTTTGGAAGTGTTAGATTTTGGCAGCCCTCAGACACGAAACTACTCATGCAAGGAGATGTAAAACTCCAGCTCATATGCATTCCCTAAATAAAGTGGGAATAATGCCAGCAGTGTTTGTCATCTGATGCCTTCCATCTCATTATGAGCGGCAGAAACAATTAACTCTTTAGTTGCAAAATGCTACACAATACAGCAGTATTGCTTCTTTTCAAGGCTTATTTTTCCTGAATTCCAGCTGAGCTTTACATAAGAGCCAAGCTGGAATTACCTTAATTAAGCATAGCAGTGAAAGATTGATTTTACTGAGCTGGAACAACTTGACAACGTCTTTCTTGTAACTGGTTACCTGTCAGTATTTAATGGGCTGGTAATTACTCATTTTATCTTAAGGCAAACAGTACTAATAAAGTTTTAAAAACATTGCACTTGCAGAGCTATTATTTTTGTTGTGGGCCTAATACACAGGTAATTATGTCATAAAACTGGAGAAAACCCTCAGCTTGATACATTAGCTTATTCTGCCTTTGACAATATGATTAAAATTGCTTCGAATCCTTCTCCCCCAACAATTTACTCGGAAGCAAAAGTGCTGAGTATTGCTATTTATAATCTAAGGTTCGAGCAGAAATGAACAGTTTATAATATGCAAGGTGGTAGAAATGTCTAGAATGAGACAGAGGGGAAAAATCAATACTGATTTGACAGTGACTGTGATGTAGCGGGAGAGTTCCAGGCTTCAGACCTCCCTGAAGAAGCAGAGATCCAAATCCTTAGTGAATCTCCAAATCTCCTCACACTCGAATCTTTTTTTTTTTTTTGAAGGATTTTATAGATTATCTCCCATTCCTCCCACCCCCCCCCAAATCAAACCCAAAGTCATAACAGATTTAATCACAGTTGTAAATAGAACTGGTTGTATCAATTGCACATTTGGGTAATATTTTGCTCCTGTGAGGGCAATTAAAACACATGTTCTGGTCCCTTCTACCTGGTTGTTAGACTCCATACTCTGACTTGCAGACCTAGGTTTTGTATCCCTTTCTAACCTCTTGGTTACAATAAAGAAAAAAAAATCAACCTTTTCTGCCACAGCAAATGGGAAAACTGACACAACACACTTTTCAGTTTGTCCCATCAAACCAAATTGAAATATCCTGATTTTTAGATGTGTATTTCAGTTGTAAAAGTGTCACAGAAGTCTTAACTTGTAAGTGCTGTAGATCTAGTGTGGAGGTCTCTGATGGGGAATGAACACAAGACACTGAGCTGTCATTTCCATAGTTACTTCTCTGTTCATTACTATGCTTAAAATAGACAACCCATTGTTTTTTTTTTATTCTCAGCTAACATAATTTTTTTATCCCTAGTCTATGAGCATTTCCATTGTTTTTGACATAATAAGTATTTTCTTCTCATTATTGATTAATAACTAGAGACTTGCTAGTTTTAGGAGGCTATTTTTGACTTTCTTAAAATTTGATGAACTCAATGAAAGACCCACTGAAGTCCAGCTACTTGGGCCTTTTCTTTACAAATGTCTTTCCCATCCAAAGGGAGAAAATAAAATATATTTTATAGTAGAGATGACATCCAATTAAGAAACCCATATTATCCCAGAAAAGGGTAAGAAAGCTCAGCCCTGAGCCCATGCATCACTCAGGAACAGTTTTGCTCTTGACAATTGGAATTAGTGCTGCTGATGTGTGAGGAGGAAGCTTTACATCACCAAGAGAGCAGAAGAGTGTGAATGTCCCAATATTTCCAGGGCTCTGAGCCATCTTTCTTCCACTAACACCTCATTTACCCGGGGCTTCCTCCTCCCAGTGCCTGCCTGCACACAGCTGATATTGCAGCCCTCGAATACCCCCATTCCAAATACCCCAGATTTTCAAATAGCACATCTTCACTGTTTACTGCTGAAAGCTCATCCAAGCAAGGGCTCAGCCCACCAAGGTGTGTTTACAGTTTTAAAACACAGATGAACACGACAGGAGGTTTCTGCAGTGAGAGAAAAACCTGCCCACTTCAGTCCAACCCTTGTCTGGGCTCCGCTGAGGGGAACGCACCGTTCAAGGCCGAGTTTGCCTGGTAAAGCAAAGGGCATAATGGACTGGAACTATGCAATAACATACTGTTATGGTGTTAAACTGGTGAAAAGAAAAAAGCCTTCTTCTGGTGAAAACTAGGAGCCAGCAATGAATTTCTGTATTCCTTTAAGAAGTGTGTAGCAGGCAGCGTTATTTCAGCAGTGGCTGAGCCCTGGATACCACGCTGATGCAGGAAAGTAAATGCAACAAAGAAAACCAGTTCTCATCAAGGAGACTTCTCCCCTCCCCCAAGTTTAAAATAACAAAATATTTTTATTTTTCCTCCTGCAAATTACACAAATACTAAACTCCCCTTGGATTAGGGCTGCTGACTGTTCATTTTCTTACATATTTACTTGTTCTGCAAAGAGGTGAAACATCCACCTGGTTAAAATGCAGCACCTACCAGAACAGAGCCACAGTAAAGATTGGGTGAGTTCAGGGCATATTTCTATTTAGTGATGTAACTCCTAAGTTTGGGCACCAAGATTGGACCCACTGTGATTAGTAAAATATATATATATATAATACTTTTAGCACAGGCCACCACTAGCTGAACTAGTTGCTTTCTTCAGACAAAAACCTGCCTTCTACACCAAAATATACTTCATATACCCTTCCTTCCCTCCCATAGTTCACTATGGAAACAGTTCATCACTAGTAGGTCCTTTTTATTTCCCTAATACTGCTCATTAGCTTTGTGTGTCCATGCAACAATTGCCATAGTGGGTCTACTAAGCCTATTCTACATGTAGAAAGGCATCATTTCACCTTAATTCAAGGACAACCAGCTTATTTTTCATTCTTTTCACTGCAGTAGTGGCAATGTCTTCAGACCCGGGATTTTGATATTCTCACACAAAATCAGTTATCATCCAGCACACCATGAAAACCTGCCCTGGGGAATTACAGACCATCAGTATCCTTTGCATAAGTAACAGACTAAAGCTTCTCACTACAAGAAAAGAGAGCAGCAGTTAACATTTATCTTTAAACCTTTGCAGCAAAACTTACTATAATTTCAGATTTCTTGTAACCTCAGGATAATGTGAACGGGGTAAGTTTTTGCTAGAATTTACTTATCTCTTCCTGTTGTAAAGGAAAGTACTTGATGGCAGCTTTATGTAGAGTTTGAGAAAATGTGAGATAATTTGTTTTAAAAGTCTCCCATCTTATAAGTTTTGACTACTTTAAAAAACCCTGTTTCAAATATGTAATTGTGAGGAGGTTTTGCCACAATTTTTTTTTTCAATTGAATACTTATTTTAAGTGAGGTTTATTTCTCCTTCAAAGGCAAATGTAACTCTACAGTTTCAGTTCCCACATAGTTCTAAAAAACAAATAATGATAGGGCTTCTCAAAAGCTCTTCTCACACATGAATTAGGCACTGAAAACCTTCAGGAAAGGCACACCCCACTGCTGCTGCTATGAAAATCTGGGTAAAATTATATCTTTATATATATCTTTATCTATTTATCTATCTATCTATCTATCTTTACTTCAGCATCTTTGAGGTCTGGCCCTAAATATCATGTCCACACTGGTTTGGACTGTATTGGATTGGGAACACTTTGAATCTGAACTGATGTCAATGACAATTCTTAATTTTTCACAACTTGGCCCATTTTCAATGGAGAGGAATTCAAATCATAGCACAAATTGCACAGCTCTGCTCATGGACCATTTTGAAAGATTTCCCTGACCTACCACAATTAAAATGTTGCCACTTGCCAAATATCATGTTCTACTTGGAAGGGTGATTTGAAGTACACTTGACTCTTGTTGTAGAATAAAAGGAAAATCTAAATAGAAATAACTCGCTGTCTACATTTTACTGCAATCAGCCAGGAACAAACCAGAGGAAAACATATTTGTCTTTTCCATGCTCCTAATCATAAAGCCAACCTTCCTTTGAAGCCTATACTTAACCTTTTTTGTATTACTGCAATTCGCTGAAAATCAGAAAAACAGAAACATAAGATTGAACTTTAAAATGTTCTTGCTTATGTGAAAGGAAATGCATCCTGCAGCATCAGACATTTCACCAGAGTAATATTTTTCTTCTCTCTTTTTCCCTTTGGATCTTTGCCCTTCTGTAATTACACAACAGTAATTCCTCCTCAAACAAAAAGGCCGATGTTTGCAGGCTCTGAGCTCAGGCTGACTGGCTGCTGAACAAGTCCAGCAGTAGCTGCTAATGGGTGTCTTCCTTCCATTCCCCTGGACATTCCCAAAAGAAGGAGCTGTCAGCATCCAGTTTGGAATCATGTTTTCTAGGAAGATGTAAACCATGGGCAGGGGCTGGACACACACTCAAACACTGAAGACACACTCAAGTGTTAACTGAGCAAGAGGTCTGGCATCAACGTGGCCAACAACCCCCCAGGAGAAGCCAGACTGCTCTACCAAACGTGAACAAAGAACTGCATTTTCCTTCAGTGCTTTTTCCATATCTGTTAAAATAGACTGTCATTTAAAAAGAGGAAATGACACTTCCACTATCCATTCTCTAGAGCTTTCTGAAGCTGTGATGTATGAAACACCACATTAATAAGGCAGACTGTGTTAATGGCAGCTTTTTAATGCTGTTCCAAGAGGCTGTTTCTGCTGTCCTAGCATGTGTAAATACAAAGGAATGCATCAGCAATATTAGAAACATAAGGAAACACTTAAAATTAAACTGTAGTGGATCAAGATTAGACTGGTGCTTCTATTCCCTTTGGATACATTTGTAACATTTAATCTAATCATCATTCAGCAGTAGATACAATTCCAGCCTACATCAAAGCAACTAAAATACTGCTTTGATGGTTTAATAGTAGCTGGCAGTGTAATGACAGGTGGCCAGAACCACAACCTAATTTGGAACAAGCTGCAAGGGTGGTTGAAGACACAGAACTCTGAGTTCTGTGGAGCATATTTCTTTGAATAAAGTGAGAAATTCAATTGAGACCAGACTGCAGGAAATTTGAGTACTGTGCTTGTTATACCTTCCCCACTGATGCTGCCTCAGGAAGCTGCTGCAGTGAGGATATTATTCATCAGCAGTAACACTGCTGATGGCTTAGCACTCATTTTGGGTTAATTCAAGAGGATGAATGAAAACTCTCCCTGTAAGTATTCTACAAGACATCACACAGTTGGCATTGGCAACTGGACATGGACTCTTGAGAAGCTGAATGAGGATAACTGCAGTGGTGTGGCTTTCACTGCCCTGCCCTCATCACTGGACTCTTGTTATGAAAAACCACAAGCATCCTCTTTCAGGAGAATTAATGAAAATGCACTTTTTACAAGCAGCCTGCTCTGGAAATTTTTCTTCAGCAAAATCTGTTACCTTAACTGTAAGATTGCCAAAACAGGAAAATATTAATTACAGGAGCTAGAAGCTAAAATTACAAGGTGCAACAAAAATTGCTCATCTACTTCCGAGTTTCGCAGTAGACAAATCTTTCAAAATATTATGGATTTGTTATGTGAGGAAATACCTGGTTTTTGCATGCAGTTACACAGTTCAGGAACAGTACACAGTGCTTCTAAGATTAATCACAACAAAGACAGACGGAACCATTAGGAAGTAAAGACATTACTCCAATATTCAGAGGGGCAGAATTTAACACTCTGCTGTGCAAGGGAGGCTCTGAAGTTATGAGGGGTCTTTCAGGATTCTCTGGAGACAACTCATCTCTGCATCTCAGGTCCCTCCAGAGCAGCACCAGCACGTTCAGGTGGCCAGAGGCATCGAGAGATGTAATTTTACAGGCCTAGTTAAATTAATCACCTTTACTGTGCAATCCAACAGGCCATACAAAATTTAACCCTGGAATGTGGCTGGAATTGAGGTGCAGGCACAATCCCCTGCAATCCAGGTCCACAGAACTTTCCACCCCCTGCCTGTAAAACCTTCGTGCAACACTCAGAGCAGTTTTCTTAATCAGGAAAAGCTATCCCCCCTTCACCAATAGTACCAAAACATATCTACCTTTCAAAATATTATCAGCATGTCTTTAAAAGATACCTGCTTTGAAATTCAGTAGGTTTCTTCAGGGAAATAGTGTAAAACATAACAGATTAAAAGGCTCTTTCATGAAGCAATGAATTAGAGCTACTTGTTATCAAAATTCTGTGAGCATTCATGTAGCAGAGAAAGAATTTGCAAAGATTAATTGGTAGAGACAAAAATTACTCTTAAAAAACCTTGTAAACTGAAGTGAATCAGGAAATCAGTTTCCTGCACGTGTTTTATCTAAACAACAGGAACATACTGGTAGAAATTAACTGTAAAGAATATATTATCTTGGAGGGTTATGCTTCCTAGCTGGACAGGTTTTCTGGGTGTAATAATCAACTTTGAAAGTTGTTGTTTGTTTGTTTGTTTTTTTAATGAAAATAACTGCCCAGCAACACGTTGGTAACTACTACAGCAGTCAAGTTAGAAAGTCTTGACACTGAAATAAAGGTTAAACTTCAGTTAAATGAGTTGTGCCTCAAGTTGCTACAAAAACGAGTGGATGAGCATTCTCTACCCTTCTGAAGTTCCTTTCTTCTCACTATTTTCTGCAAATTATGACAAAATAGACAACTTATTAGATCAAAGACCTTCAGATTTTTAGTGTATGCTTCATAAAGCCCTCTTCTTAATCAGATGTTTTTGTAGTTTAATGTTTAAGAGTTTTTCCATGGAGGTCAAAAAAAGGCATGATATGTTTTTCCTTTTCATTGTGAAATGGTGTGGTTTGATATTTCAGAGAAAAAAAAGATTGGACTGATCAATATAATTCCATACACCAGAAACAGTTCTTCATGTTTTATCTTAAAATACATTCTGGTTTGAGTCCTATCTCGTCCTTTGAATTACTGCAGAACACAGACCACCTCGTAAGTAACAGATTTTAAAGTATATTGCACTGTGTTATATAATACTGGAAAAGAGATTTGATTTATATAAAACTCTTCAAAGTCCCAAGAGATGACAAAGTGCACAGCACAGAGAAGGTGTTACGATGCTATAAATAACACTGCTTTCAAGCTCAGGAGTTTGTGACTAATTAAGAAAGCTTTAGAAATGTAGAAAGGCCAATAACACTGCACAGGATGTTGAGGGATCAATTTTGATTTTCTGTGCATAGTTTCAAGTTGTGGGCAATTAATGATCTTGCTCTTGCAAGAAGCCTTCTAGATCACCTGGGAATGCTGGTATTCAGCTTCTGTGTTGGAGAAAACAGCCTGCACATTTCTACCCCACAGCTGGAGGACTGCACCAGGCTTGGGCTGATCCTCACCTCAAATTCCTTCTCACTGGCCATGGGGCATTTTGGCTCTGATGAACTGGAGGACAGTAATAAACCAACTTATCCCTACAGTGAAAGAGAACTCCTACTTAGAATTTAAAAACTCACCAGGATCTAGTTAGGTAGTGACCACATTCAGGAAAGTTTTAAAATTGACGAGAAGTTACAATCTACAGAGTCTTCAGAAAGACAATATGTATATTATATTATATATTGACTGCACAAGGTTTGAAAAGAAACTTCAAGATTTTTCTCTCAATCTTCATAAACATCTACTGTGTTTGTTCATTAGCAATGAAAACACTTAAGTTCTTGGCAGGAGCATTTCTGGTAGCACAGTTTTCCCCCAGATGACAAAAACCTGCACGTTCAGTGACACTTTTCTGTGCCAGCATCCGGGTGGGGTGTGAACAGTGCTCTGACATTTTTTTGACTTTTTTTTTTCTGTATGAACCTAAACTAAGGGAAAACAAAGGCTTTTACAATAACCTGCAATCTTGCCCCACTAAAACTCAAGTGGTCCCCTCCTCCCACAGCTGGTAACAATGGTCAGCCCAAGGCAGTTTCCACAGAACTGGAACGAAAGCTCTGCAGCCAAACCAACAATTCTGCAATCCCAGTCACCAACAGGAGTTCCTCAGTGCAACAAAGATCTTTGACACACTGTAAACTTTCAATTTGTTTCGTGTTTCATCTTCAAAGATGCCCCCACAGACCTGTGGAAATCTTGGGCTTCACTGAAGCTCTGTAGTACAGGAAGAATGTTCAAGCCACATTTTTGATCTTTTAAAGTGCTTTACTCAAGAACACTCACAACTGAGGGTGAACCACAGGGGTTCTGAAAAGACCTGGAGAAGTTTAATTGTTACTTAAAATGACCAATTAAAATAAAGCAGATTCCCAAAGCCTTTTTCATCTCCTATATAGACAACATTACATTAATTATGCTCTGTGCCCTCATTTTCAACCTGGGAACCATAACCCAGATCCCAACCCATTATCTTCTTAGATACCTTAAAACAGAGAACTTGCTCTGAAGTGAAGGAGCATCCTCAGTTCTTTGTGTAAATGTCAGGAGATTGTGATGGAAAATTTACAACCTGCTTTTGCTGACAGGTACTTAATACAAATCTTACATTTCGCAGGAGAGCACCCCAAAACAAACCCCAAGAACCCCGAGCCTTAGTTATACATTCTTCACTTAATTTTCATGAGCAATTAGCAGGTTACCCTTTGTTTTGATTTCTTTCTTGAAGTCTAATTATTCCATATGTCCTTTCACATTTTGTCTGATTTGCACTTGTATCTCTCATTATCATTTGGTGAGGATGTGCTGCTATTTCCTCCGGTTTCATTCTCTCTTTTATGTTTCACTTGTACAAAATTAATTACATTGTACCTTCAAGCATAATTTTTACAGTGTCTCCATTGCACTGTGTCTGCTTTTAATTAATGCTCTTCTAATGTAGGTTTTAGAGCCAAATGGTGCAATATTCTGAGCATCAAAGAAACAAAAGATCTAACAAAGCTGAAATGAAAGAAGCAGACAAAGCAGCAGACAATGTATTCTCATTTGAAAAATGTCACTTCAATTTTATTTTAGATAGTAGAACCAAAGAAGATTGTTTCTACTTTTTCCTCATTCATCACCAAACTTTGTGGTGAGGCTCACTCCAATCTGGGACTGAATCTGTAACTTATGAAATGAGATTAATTTCTCAGTTGTCTGCCTATCTGTTACAACTCTAATCCATTGCCCTCTGGGAGGATTTTATTATTTTTTAAAGACCCAGCAAGTCACAGAGCTCCCCCACCAAACACAATCTTCCTGTGCTCTCACAAAACCATCGAGGCAAATTACACTCAAGTTCTCTCTTGGTTGCCTGTTCCAGAGGGCAATGGGAAAATGGCATCCAATGGATTTGCCAATCTGCAGGTTTTTTTCTTTGAAATGCACAGTGTTCCCTCCCCATTGATCTGATAAAGATTCAACCAGGAACTCAAGCTGCCACAGACACAGGTTTAGAATTGCAGTTATGTAGAACTCTGGGTACTTTAGACTCATTCACATCTCTGGCTTTCAGAGACTTCAAAGGGAAGCCTTGGGTGTTTCCTGTTTCTATTAGGCAGAAAATGGGTTTTACTGAGGTCAGGAGTTTTCTTATCACATTAAGTTTCCAAAATTAAATTTCCATATGTATCAATTCCAAAAAAAATTGAGCTTTTCAAACTTTCTGATCATAAAAGCTAATTTTTCAGCTGTATACAGCTATTTATTTAAGCGAACTCTGGTAAGTTCCAAGGTCTGAAATGCACTTTCAGTTAGATATTCAGATAAAAGTGACAATGAGATGGACTAAAAATAAGTATCTTTTACAGCTGCAGAACCTATGGAGCAACAATGCTCTTGTGTGTCTATATATCTATATATATCTCACACTGACTATTATGCACAAAGGTAGGGTCTGGTTTTCAATAAGACCATTTTCTGGGCCATAACAAACAGAATGTTCATGAAGGAGATCATTAAAGGTAATTGAAACATTAGGGATTTAGTTTTGTTAGATGGAGGCTCTCAGGTTTAAAACAAAAGTATGTGTTTCCATTTTGGGTTTTTGATTTACATTTGTGATTTTAAAGGGGTCAAATTAAAATTATTTTCACTTGAAAAGGACGGGGGGGGTTGTCTGACAATTATTGTAATGGAATATGTTCTTAATGGGGACAAAGCCTGTCCTGGGATTCACATGAATGGCTATCAGTGACTTTGATCAGCACTGTATCCACACATCAAAAGACATAACTCATTCTAAATCATTTTTGCTCATTGTTTGATAAGCACTAGTCAGTTAAACTAAAGTTTGCACACTGCAATCACCCGCCCACACTGATCTGAATTATGCAAAAGTCGCTTGAAACATAAGTTCCTTGACTTTTAATTGTTTAATTTTATGGAGAAAGGTAAGCTTTGAAGCACTGTATGTAGAAAGGAATCATATAAGCTTTGTAATAGAAGAAGAGGTAAAAGAAACACAACTAGGTGGGTCATATTTAGAGCTCAGCAAACTTGACAATGTCTCTTTAAGGTGAAGGAATAATACAGTTAGTCAAAGTTCTACCTTTCATGGTCTTATAATGTCAAGAGAACAGTATTTCAAAGCATGACATTACACGGGCTCAGCCTTTTCAAGAACACAAAAACTTTGATTTCAGAAACAAATGAAAAGAAAAAAGTGACTCTCTGAAACAAAGCACTCCCCACATGTATATTTTTAGTGCCACGTGTTCAGACTAAGGGGCCCCACGCCCTCACATTAGTTAATGCAGAGAAGGCATTTCCAAATCACCTTTGAAATTCCAGTTCTTAGACAGTAAATTTGAAACTGGCCAGTAGGCAGAGGCCAGAACCACATTTTGAACCATTAAATGCTTTAAAAAACCTTTTGTATTTCCATTTCCCTTTTATCCTTGAATCTTTCTCTTTGAAGATTTAACAATGGACCATCTTTTTTTTTTTTTCCTCCTGCAGCTTCGTTCTAAATCCTAAAGGAGAACTTTCCATAGTCAAAAATACAAAGATCAAAATGTTCGGAGAAAATAAAGATTGAATTTAAATAGCTCACATACATCACAGATGTGGTTGAATTACACTCTTTTCCCCTTAACCTCTGCTAATATTTGCTCTAACAAAGGCAAGAGTCCTAAGTGTTATATCACTGTGAATCCAGAACACATTCCTTTTGCCTCAGTATCAGAGCAATGAGCATTTTCACACGAATGGGCCTCAACAGCTTCTATTGTTTGTGGGATGAGCAGTAAGAAATGCAACATTTCACAGGAAAAATGTTATTCTTTAGGGAGTGTTACAGCCCAGCTCCAGAGTGTTCCCAGAACTTCCCGTCAGAGGGAAGATCAGACCAAAAGCCTCTCAGGATCCATCATGGATGCATCCTGCTCCCTGCAGGAATCTGTTATTCCCTGCTACAGTCTGACAAAAAGGGCAGGTCCTATTGACTCCTACAGGAACAAATATTGCCCCAAGCACTATAAAGCTGCAGAATGCAAAGCCAGCAGAACACCTGGTTCCAGCATCTCTTCCCTGGTTTGAGATCACTGATCCGTGTGCCATCATTGGAAAAACAAGGTTTTGTCACAGAGGGATTCACGTAGCAGATCTTCATGAAGGAGAAACAGATACACAGGCATTTAAACACCTCATTGAGATTGCACAGCTTTGGGAAAAAAATATGGAATTTATGTCAGTTTTTTAGATTGGGAGGCAAAGGTGTGGAATTTCTCACATGAGCACAGAGCACAAGAGAGATTGTAAGCAACGAAGAAAAGGGAAAAGATCTTGTTTGCTGTTTGGGGATTAGTGGAACAATTATGGGGATGATGTTGGTCAATTAAACTACTTCAGTTTGTTTTAACTTATATGAAAATACTTTTACCAGTAGCAGCATTCCTTTTAGCAAGTGCTCAGAACTAAGTGTACACATCACAGCAGTTGCATGATCTTGGGTGCAACTTCTGCACAGACAGGCTTGAACTACCAAGACATTTCCTGTTTCTGAGTGTTTATACATTTAAATATGCCATGTACCTAATTGGCAAGATTTGAGCCTTAATAATTAGTGTATTTTATACAATCAAACACTGTCCCACATCCTCCAAGGTTTTTTTTTGGTGAGAGCTTCAGTTAAATATAATCCAGGATAAAGGTGCTCTAACCCAAACTATTCAATGATCTAGATTGACTGGCCTCCTGGCTTAGTTATTGGAGAATCAGCCTGAGGGTGACTAGGCAGCTGCTTTTTCTGATTAGGTCACAGATACAGCTTCCACTTCAAACAGTATCTCATCTTTCACAAGATCCATCTCACAGCTTTGTCATCCCCATGGTGCCAACCTTTGTGGCTCCCTAAGCTCTTCCTGTTTCCCTGTGTTCAGGAGGTTGTTTTGCTTGCTCAGTCAGGCTCATTGCATGCACCAGCTCGACTTTCTAAGTCTTGCATTGCACCAAGAAGAGTTTTTGAAGACTATTTTTCAAGTACTGCTGACTTCTAACTTTCAGCTCTTTGTCGGGTTCTGTTGGTGTTCAAGCTGTAAAGTTGTGTGGCATTCTGTCCTTCAAGTTACAGGAATGCTGATCGTAGGAACTGCAGAGCCTGCTTTGACAAGAGAGAGTTTCCACAGGCAGAGCTTCAGATTTTTTTTGTGTGTGTGAGAATTCAATACAGTAGAGACAGATATTGCAGCGTTGAAAAGAAAACTGTCCAAATTTGACTCTAATTGAATGGTGACCAGTTTAAAACAAAAAAAAAGCTGAGTGGTTTTACCATGAAAAGGCCTTTTTAGCCACACCACAACTGGTGTGAACTCTCCCCCCTGCACCATCCAACAACTCCAGAGTACACTGGCCTGTCTCATACTCAGCTGGCTGTTGTAGCTATGCTAAAATACAATTATGATTAAGTCATATATTTTTTTCCCATTGCAGTCAGAGTGTGGTACAACTGATTAATGAGCATTACTGTGAGTAAGTAGTGACATGAGGTCACTGAAGTGAAAGTCTGAGGATTTGGATAGCTCAGGTCACGTTTGAACATGGAGAGAAAGAAAAACCAGCCAAGTAATTGCTTAAGCACACCTGTGTCAGCCCTGTCCACACTCTCTACTCTTACAACAGGCACAACTCACACTCTGTGGAATAAGATACCAGGCAAATAATTGAAGAGCTTCCAAAATACACCACTGCAAAACACTAAGGCTTCCAAAAGAGTGAAGCAACAAACTGGACATAATAACTGAATAACTAACTCCAGCACAAACAAAAAAGTGATTTTGAAGCAATATCCAGTCTTTCTTGCTGCAGTTAATGCAACAGCTGTGGCTATGCTCTGCACCTAGAAAATAAGGTGTTTTAAAACAATCCCTCAGCATGAATTATTTTCAGAAAACTTTCAGCACTTGGGATTTAATTTCTAACTTTCACACATTTAGGACATGCACATAAGTTCTGGTATGCTTTGATCTTTTCCTTTGCAAGATAGAGGTTGATATTATACTGCACAATTTCTAAAAGAAAAATTAAAGGAAATTAAAGGCACCACTAAAACATGGATTTTTATTTTTTTATATTAAAAGAACTCAGCTGGGATAAAATATCTCTTTGGCTCAAAATGGAACTGATGAATTGCTCAACAGTTGGAATTCATTCAGTCTTATTTAATGATGTGCTCTAATGGCAGCCTTTTTATGCTTCATTTCCCAATGGCAATATACAATGACACAGAGGAAAAGCCATGTAATGTACTGTAACAATATCATGGATTGTTGCTAAGATTTAAGGGAAATAAAGTAGTGCCAAACTGTTAACGCTCCTAAGGAGGCAGACTGATGGATGGATGGTCTGTGCAAACTAACCCCGAGTGGAAAGGAGATCCAATCTACTGTGGCTGCCCAGAGACACACACTTGCATTTGAAAACAAATTCATTTCAGGCCCCGTGGATTTGCTTTTCTGGGAAGTTTCACAGGCCTGGCTATTCACACATGATCATCTGCAATATGTTCACTACTGTGCACACCAATAAAATTGTTTCCACATTGGGATGTTCATCCAAAATTAACTGATTTGCTAATTTCTATGAACATTTCGATGGGAGTATAATATCAAAGGCCAAAAAGACAAGTCAAAATAACTAGCATTACATACAATTTCTCTGTTACATCCATATATTGCATACTTCTCTGTTAAACTCAAGAACGTAAACTCAAAAAGAAAGAGATACATAGAAAGATTTGGGCCCTACCAAATGAAGTTTAGCATTTACTTTCCAAAACAACGCACAAAATCAAAACCCACACTCTTGATGTTAAGATCTCAGCAAACTAAAAATCTTGACAAACGAAAGCCAAGACCTAAGGTCTAATCCTTTTAAGTGGTGAAATGTGTACCCAGGAACACCAGTTCACTCAGCACACAGCTGCAATCAAACCCTGCTCACCCTGCAGAGGCTCCACACTCCAAGGTTTGTAGGTTCAGCTGGCGGGAGCTACCAAGGGACCTGAAGTTTTATTGCAATGACCAGTGACAATGTCAAGTGGGTGATCCAATCTCTTTCTTCATTCTGATGCTGTTATTAAAATGCTCTTTCCCTTTGAGATGCCACACACCTACCACTGCTTCTTGAACAACATTTTGATCCTTTGGTAGGAGTCAAACTGCTGTTTGCTCAGGGCACACTTAATTCTGACTATGTAAAAATCTGCCACGAGCTGAACACTCTCCCTTCCCTCTGCAGAAGTAAACATGGCCTTACAGTCCTTTTCCCAACTGCTTTTCATTCAGGTCCCTTCCAGCTGAATAAAATAGTATGCATTTTTATACCCTGAATAAAGTAAGGACTCAACATCTTAACTACATATATCTCTTTATAGCAATGAAAGGTGAACACTCCCTGAGCCCTTGTGTCAGCCACACAGACATTATTTGTTAAGACTTTAAAGCACATCAGTCTGTACCTGTAAATGAATCCCCCACACAAGAAACGAGCTTTCATTATCAAACTGCAAAATTAATTATCCCTTTGATAAATCAATCGTGCCACATAACAAAGCAGCCTCACATTTTGTATAAAAAAGGGGCTTTTTACTTTTTTTATTTGAGTCCTAATTGGCCATTAAGAGAAAGATGCATTCACCATTGTCAGCCTTAGATTTATATAACATGCTCCCATTTTAAATCTCTCCAAAGGTGTCTTCACTCAAAGTCACAGTACATTTAACTAACAGTTTCATTTCAGCCTGAGATCTAAAGGAACTAACATATTTATTAAAGCATTTTGATCCTTCAGAGACAGATTAATAAGAACCTTGTGACAGTTCAGCATGATAAAATGAGTCAATAAACAGCAATGTGTGCTGACATTAGATATACTGATCCACATATAATATAATACATATTTGGTTTGTCACAAAGAAAAATCACTTGAAAAAGCCATTGCCTTGATTAAATACTTTCTGCTATCTCAGAATTTCTATATTCTATACTGGTTTTCCTTACAAATTCCCTCGACAAATAAACCCAGCAAGTCTTTTTTATACATAAGGAAATCACAGCTTTGTATGATATCAATATGGAATAATGAGTCATCAAAATGCAGCATGAAAAGGGTTTAAATATTGTATGGATTTTTTGGGTAAAAATAGAGCACTAGATACCAGAAGTGTTCAATGTTCATTTACTATAAAACAGATGTTCAGGCTTGCCTGACTAGCTGTCATTTACCTACCTATGAATTATTATTTGTATTATGTATTTGTTTTACAGCAACATCTCAAAAATTCAAATTTTTTTAATGTGGTTGTCAGTAAAAATAGGGGATCGAGGTTTGGACTTAGGGTGTCCTTTCCCATCCAACAACTTTCTCTATTAGAAATACAACTAAAATTAGAAATATAATTTTCCCTCTCAAATAATCCACACAAGTAATATTTATTATACTCCAGGGAGCAAATGTCACGATCTAGCAGCCAGAAGTGACACTGTAACACAGTTCATTAATTTCTTTATCAATATAGACATTACCTGAGCTATGAGGACACTTCACAGACAGCACCAAAACGTGCATGCAGAGGTGATTAGTGCTGTTCTGCCTTGTTTTAACGCATGGGACAAATTAAGAACAGAAAGACACTAAGACTGAAGGGTCAGGCAGTGGTGAATGTGACCCTCCTGTCAAGAGGATCACTCTTGGTTATTGTTCTTGTCCATTCATTGCTTCACCTCGTAAAGGTGAACGTTGGGTAATACACACACACTCACACACATTGCTGTTTACTAAACATTGAATAATGGAGTCAATTGTTTTCTCATTTTCACTGTTTATACATCAGTGCTGCCAAATGACTTTCCTGATGTCCATTGTGAATTATGATGTGAGAGAACACTAAAACTAATTTATACTAATAAATGAAAACAGCCCCATTAACATCAATACATATTTTAATTTTCACCAGCAAAGAATCCATACTGGTACACTTAGAGCAATTTCAGAGTATTGTCTAATGAAGATTAAAGGTCATTGTGCAAACTAGCAGTGATGGAAAGTTTACAGGAGCCATCCCAAGGTTCTAACAGCTGTGTATAAAACTTAATGGAGTGTAGTGCATTATACACTAATACTTAAAATAATGGCTCCTGAAATCCTGATCTAAATGTGAAAATAATTTAATACATTTTTTCCTCCAGTCATTACTTCCTAATCTACTTTATCTCTCTCTTCATCCAACCCATCAGACTGATGGGACTTTACACACAGGAGGAACTGGAATGCACCAGCCCACAAGTTACTCAGTGCTTCACCCAACGAGATTCACACTTGGACATGGCAGTACCAGTTAATCAGACTGCACTGAAACACTCCCCACAGAAAGACACAGTGCACAGCACACAGGAAGAAACAACAGCAGATTAAATTGTAAGAGAATAAATAAGATAATTAAAACCCCATTAAATCGTTTCACTTTTGTTCGTTGACCAATGTTTTTGACCTCAGCTCAAAACAAGTGTCAAATTCACAGACCAGAACTGTTGGGTTTGTTTGGTTGTTTTTCCCCTTGAGTGTTCAGGAGGGCACAGACAGCCCAGAAGGAGCTGAGCTGATGTTTGCATACAAAACAAATTGCCTTCTTCAGCAACTACAGGTGAGGCACCAGGGTCAATCTTTGGCCCAAAACAGAGCCATTTAATTTGGAAAGCTTTTTGCTGTAGTGTCTTTCTCAGAGCAATGGTAAGCAGAGCAGAGAGCTGTTCAGCCCTTCCACAGAGTGTTGCTCCACACATGTATCACCAATCCTCAGAAGCACCTTTGCTACCCAACTCCGTTGCAGCTCAGATGGGTCTCACCACCCTGTGTCTGGTCAAACGTGAAGAAAGAACTAAAATCCCCACACCTTCATAGAAGTGTAATAGCATAAAATAAGCTAAACCACAACAACAACAGTTTACAGTTCGCATTTCAGATTATTTTTCATCCAATCACTTCATCCCAGGATCCAGAGCTATCACATGCAGTTAGCAGCAAAAAACACTTGTAAATAACAATTAAATGAATTTTACCTTTCAGAAGGTCCTGCGAATTTAGCTTCTGGAATTTCTTGAAACCTCCATCACCTGAGAGTGGGTGCAATTTGATGTGTGCATTCGCTCCTTTTGCAGTGGTCATTCAAGCAGTTTCTTCATACATAAATGTCCTAATTTGGAAAAGAAAAGTTGTAAACCACGGTAACTCCACAGTGTCTTTTTGTGTAGCAGAAACCAGATCCCATCCTAAACAACAGGAAGATGCATTCTAGAATCATCTCCCTGTATTTTTCAATAAATTTATTTTTTTCTTTTGAAATACTGAAGCTCTCCAAATGCTTCGCTCCAATGAGTGAAAATATTTAGGTGTATTCTATTGTCTTATAATGACAGAAATTGGACATTTTAAAACTAAAGGAGAGTGTATCATACTTTAGACAACTTATAAAGTTTGAAAATTGTTACCTTAACAAATTGAATTAAGAAAACAGAACAAAAGTAATAATGTTGTGCTATTCTTTTGGACCAAATATATTTCTGTCCTTACACTATTCCCTTCTCTATAATATCTCAGAAGTGCACAATGCTAATTTATATACACTTCCAATATCCCAGTTAACTAGAGCCTGGTTCTCCATCCATACATTTAGGAAACAGGCAAAGGGGGCTGATCCAAAGTCAACTGCAGCTAATGCAAAAAGCCCTGCTAGTCCCAGTGGCAATTGCTCCTCTGCACTGCACCTGTAATTAAAAGCAGAGGGGTGCTGGAAAGCCAGGCCTGGTGACTAACACATAACCCAGGGTCACATAGTGAGTCTGGCTCAGACCTGAGAATGGAACTCCAATCTACTGAACTTCTACCCAGGGATTTAATCACAAAACTACTATTCTTAATTTAAAACCAAGAGGTTTTGAAAGAAATATTAGTAAGGTGCTAATTTTTCACTTCAGGGGAATATATCATTACTCAGTTAACATTTTTTTTTTCCTATTTCAGATCAAATAAGAAACCAAAGCTTTTTGCTATTGTGTTAATTAAGGATTTTTATTCATACCTCTAAGCAACACACTAACCTCTAAATTATGTTCCAACTGTGGCCTGAACAGGAATAAAATGAAAGTACAATTAAGGTTTGCAGATCTGCCTATATTGTAGCTTCCTCAGTGTAACCTTTCCACCCTGTTCTGCAATTAGTGAACCAGCTCGTAAGTTCTCCAGACACAGGAATTTGTGTGGAGTTCAAAGCTTCTTTGCAAGCTCTGGAACAACAATTCCAGGAAAGTAAATCAGTTTTGAGCCAATGAAACAGCAATATCCCATCCAGCACCTGCCTACCTGGCTCCCCTTTGTAACAATTGAGACTTTTTTCCCCTCATCCCTTTTGCTTGTCAGGCTTTTTGGTGGATAAAACACAAGCATTTTTACCCTTCAAGTTTCTCACACATCCCAGTTCTCATACGTTTATATGGGGGTTTTTTCACCCTCATGTTCCACACTCAGCAGAATAAACCAGGTACACCACCCTTTCCAACAGAACTACAGAGAGAAGCAGCTTCCCTCACACCTCAGCTCCTTTAGGAACAAACTGAAACATGAACCAGGGAGTCAGACTTACCTGAAAACACTAAAACCACACACAGGACTGAACATGCTGCCACCATTCATAGCACATCTGTGGCAGTTGTGAAACCAGGGTTTGTAGGTTAAAATCCAAAGCCCTTAGTTTCTTCAGACTCTGGAGTCTGTTGCCGGAGACTCACAAATCACTGGGGCCGTGCTGCCTAGAACCAGGCAAAACCCCTGCCCTACAACCAGGAGAAACTCCTACCAGCCCAAAGGAGTGGCCACTGCCCCCTTCTTAGCTTTAATACCTCCTCAGAATCTCTGAGATAATGGGGTAAGCAGCAACAGCTGCTCAGAGAAAAACACCTTTCCCTCAAATTAGAAGCACCTGGTGCTCAGCCCACTTGGAGCTGCACCTGAGGGAGCGCAGGTAGTGCTCCCTCACGGCCCCTCCAGCTCTTCTTCCCCACAGCTCTGAGGGCTACACACACCCCCTACTCTGGCCCCACAGCAATTTAGGGTTTGGTTTTCCACCCTCTTTTGTCCTGTTTTCCCTGTTTCTGCAGCTATAAATGCCAGAGTGAGAAGCCAGACCAATTCCTGCCCAGAAAGTGAGAGGTAAACCTAAGTGGGTTCCCCCTCAGGGGAGGCAGAGGCTGCTGCCCTGAGGTGATTTCAGTGTTCTGCTGAGTGAGCGTTGACTGCGCAAAAATTCCTGTGATAGCCTGGGTTTTACTGTGTTAAAGCATGTGGGAGTGTTCTTCAGTGGGGATGTGCTGTGGTAAAGGTAGTGCTGTTAAACAAGTTTTCTAGGGTAGAGCAGGTATTGACCCGGCCGTTCTTTTCCTGCAATGGGAAATCTGTGAGAGAGATTTTTCCGGAACATTCTTTCTTGTGGGATCCTTGCTGGCCTGAGAGACAGGGGTGTGTCAAATCACCTCAACGGCAAAATGAAAATTTTAGGGGGGTTTTGCATGGGGACACTGTATGGGAGGGGCACTGCCAGGGTGCAGAATGTGTGTGAGCAAGTAGGGTCATGTCACCAGAGCAAAACCTGCCCTAGTTTGTCCCCTTTATACATCAATGTCGTGAGAAAGTGGCACAAGGAGATGATTTTACTGGCCATTTAATATTGATCCTCTGCTACTCTGACAGTGCTCCTTGGAAATGTTTGACCTCTTATACACTGCACCAGGTTTGTGACATTTATATGAAATACCTATTTACGATCAGAATACAGCAATTACACATAATTACTTCATAAGTCCTAGCAATTAAAAAAATCTCCAACAAACAATTCTGAAAATACGTTAAGAATGTAGTCTCTGTTTTTTGTTTTGTTCAGAATAAACCTTTTCTTTGCCTTTCCCATAGAGCTTTTAGAGTACACTTGAGTCATACTTTCATGCCGTTCTCCAGAATCTGAGAGCTAGCAATATAAGGATTTTTAAATTGAAGTTGGGATTCTCAAATAATCTTAAGAGCCTGAGAACTGGGACTCTAGGAGAAATAAACATCACCAATCTAAATATCACGAGTGTGATAACACTGAACAGGCATAAACCAGAGATTTATAGGTGAAGGGGATAAAGGAGGAAAGCACAAGATGAAAATAAAGATGTAGTTTTCGAGTCTATTTAATTTTTCTGCTTAACATATTGATTAGGTAAAAAGTGGGAAGTTGCTGATGAGAATGTAAAGGGAGAGCTGAGGGAAGTTTTGTTTGGGGAGGTTTGTGCTTATCTACCACCAGTGAAACAGCTTGTTGTCAGTGTGGGTGAGAAGTGGGGCATAGTTATAATCAAAAGATAGCTGGCTGTGCCACACTGGCTGCTTATTTGCTACTGTAGTTTGACCACTTTAAACTGCTTTTGTCACCATGTTGGGTATCCACTTTCATTTCTGAGAAAACATGTTCCTTAAATAGCCCTTTCTTTGCGGTCTCTAATTGCAAACAAAGTATAATAAAAATCAAATCAAAGTGTATCTTGTTGATGATGTGCCTGCGATGTTAACAAAGGAATAAAAATTCTACCTGGATGTAGGAGAAAGCTGTTAAAAACACATATGCTGTTACTTTTTTTGGGTTTGGTTTGTTGGGGGATTGCATAAAAGGATATGTTTACTGAGTGGATGGCTTTCTGCAAGCTGTTCTTTCAAACCTGTCAATATGCCATTTGGATTTGTGGTAACAACTACAAAAGCAGGAGCCCCAGTTCCCCAAGGGCAGGGAGAACAGATTTCTGGCAGATCCTGGATTCTGTGTGGCCTCTACAACCTGGATTTTATCATCAATCAGAGTTAGTGAAATAAGCTCTGAATAAATGAGAAAACTTTTAAAATATTAATACAGCCATCACTGCATGAGGCTTTGATTTTACAAACCTGGTTCTCGATAATACTTCTTTCTGAGGCAACCACTGCATATCCAGGCCAGTTATCTTAGGCTGATATAATTGTTTTTATATGACTGAAAGTACTTCTCACACAGCTCATAGACAAAACTATTGTATTGATTTTTGCATAGGAACTCTCCGGTTTTGTCCATCCAGGGATTAACAGTAGTGGTGAAAAATGTAAGGGGCTTTGCAAATAATGAAGCTTCTATATTCTTCTCATGGCTTTTTTAAAATTGTCAAAAAACAGATATTTCACTCTCTACACTTTTAGATCAGCTATTGGAAAGTAACTTGAATCTTGATGGGGTGTCTTGAGGCAAAGACTCCTGTCAAAATTGAGGGCAGTAGATGAGAAGTCCCTGAGCAGCCTGGAGACAGGTCTCCCAAAACTCTGTTTGCAGATTTGCTATTAGTTTGCTACAATTGCCCAGACAAATCATCTAGTTGTCACTTCACCTGACTATAAAATTGGAATAGTAAGGATCTTCAGCTACTGCTTGTGTGAATTTTAGTCACTTAACGCTTTTAAAGTACTCTAAGAGCCTTTAGTATGTTTATTGAAAGTATTTTGGTAGCTGGATTATTTTATTTCTACCAATTATAGAACTTTATAGGAGTGATATGTTGTCTGAGACAAACACTGAGGCATAATATGATTTAACTTTTGCTTTACACAGCTTTGGTTATTCAGTTGATTATTTTCCATACCTGAACAATGTAATTCAACATATGTTAAAAAAGACTAAATTTGCTCAGTCAGGGAATAAATAGGAAATGATACTTCAGGCAGTGGCCCTGGTTTTATGCTAATTCCTCAAGTTTATTTTATACAATTTTGACTTGCTAAGTGGCTTGAAGAAGAAAATTTTTGATCTTTTGTGCAGGCAACTTAATTTTCTGTTGCTTTTGCACCTTTTCAGAGTGATTTGTAAGAAAAGAGGACTACACCACATGAGCTGCTTCACAGTTAGGAACCAGCAAACACATTGATCTTAGTATGGTGTACTAAGCCGTGTAGACTTACATCTGATACATACAAATAACCCCCCTTTCAAACACTAACATGAGCCAAAAGTCAACTTAGTGATCTGATGAGGCACCGACAAACTCACATCCTAACCTAAATGACATTTGTCACACTCAAGTAGAAACAATTATTAATAATTTTCATTTCATTAGGAGCACTACAATGAAATGTCAACAGCTTCGAAAGTGTAGCAGAAGTGTACAAATTAATTTTGATTTTCTGAAGAGTAATTATTTTTGTAAGTACCACACTGTGTAATCACTTTTGGCGCTATTACTTGTGCAATCAATAACACTTCAATGTACTTAGCTGTTTCCAAACACAGTTTCCTAAGGTCACCCCTCACTGCCGTGGATGTTTCAGTGAAGGAATGTAAGGAATCAGTTTTTAACTGGTCACAGATGTAGGGAAATGAAAAAAAAAATAATTAAAATGTATATTTCTAATTTTTTTATATTGATTGTCATAAAGGGGTGCTCGATGTGCACTTTGGGTGTGGAAAGAAAGCCTGTCCTGATTTTCCTGGCAAGCCCATTTTTGTGCTCTGGGTGGCAGCATTAGCTCTTCCTCATGTGCCTTCACCTCCCGGGGCTCATCCTACTTGGCAAATGCAACCTGACTGCAGAGTTAATTATATTCCCTAGAGCCAGGCAGTCAGGCCAGATTTGGCCTCACATTAGCCAGATGAATGGTTGGTAATCATCTAGAGAGGTACATCGTTCCCACAAGCTTAGTCAGTCCTCAAGTGCCAGCATTTGTAATAATTCACAACCCTGTGATGCTTGAACACAGAAAGACCACAAGAACACGGCTCTTGATGGAAAGTTGCTTTTCTACCTCGTGGCTCAGGACCTGGGAGATTTTAGCTGACATTTTGACAGGTGTTCATCCATTTTGGACTGTGGCATTAGCAGCGTTTTGCTCATGTGCTTGTTCATTATTTTATCAGTTTTCCAGAGATCTGCAGGATCCTTTGGGAAGCTCTGCCAACCCTGTTGCAGCAGAGTAGGAGCAGAGAGGGTTGGTTGCCAGTTCAGCCCATTAGCAGCAGCTACCCAAGCAGACAATGTGCAGGTTGGCTTCTGGAATCAACAGCAGCCCCTTAAAGGATCCAGTTTGTAATGTAGCTTGAACAGCTCCTGAAGTCTCCTGCTGTAACTCAGCTTTCAGCCCTCATTTAGCTTCATCTGGAGAATTGTATCAGTGGAAACAAAGCTGATGGAACCAGAGCTAGGGATGGAATAATGTACCCAAAGTATTAAAACTGCAGATCCCCCCATTAAAAATGAAAACCCAATAAAAATAGGTTGAAGTTTCCTCACGGATTAGTAAATTATCCATTAATATTAAGAAGTAAAAACAGGAAAAGTGACTTTATGCCATGAGGAACAGAAAGCCAAAAAATGGACAAAAAAAGAAGTGTCATAGTCAGCAGTTACATGTCTTGACATCTGTTGCTAAATGTCATTAAAAATAGCAGCTTAGCCATTTATAGGAACATGTTAATTTAAGAATGTAATAGATAAAGCAATTGAGGCACTAACTTATTTAGAGGCTGAATATGCTAAAATCCAGAATAATATTACCATTTAAAAGTACACATTATTTCAATGTTTCTAGTTTCTTTCAGTAGTTATTACCTGCATTTGTAATCTATGTGGAAGAATAACTTCAGTACATTGTGGGCAAGTTTCTTCTGCCACTTAGAAGTTCATATATTTTATAAGGAAATGCAGTTAGAAACGTGTGTGAATGAACCTACTCGTAATTGTGCCTGAAAATACATGTCTAATAATTCACTTTGGCTAATCTTGTGTACAATATATATCTGTCTCAGATTTCAGTGTTCTGAAATTTCATTTGATTCTTGGAACAATTAAAACATTAAATTCTTTGCAAATACTCCACAGTCCACACCTTCTAGGCCGTTGTGCTGGAATTGTGTTACTGGGCTGACTGCCAGGAAACCAGGTAGGGTTTGTTCAGCCTGAAACTCAGCTACTCTGCAAAAATGTTTGAATTGTGGTGACACAGCAAATGCAGTTGTAAAGTATTTTGTTGGAATTTTCAAATAAGTGCAAAGTCTCTCTTTGTACCTACATTTGACATCATTGCCAATGTTCAACTGATCTCAAATCTACATAGACTTATGAAACCTTTGGTTTCTCCTCCAGAAGAATTAAACACAGAATTTACTTCAAGTAGGAAATTTTTATTAAATAAAACCAAAATCAAGTGCCCAAACCCAAACATCTTGGTGTTTTGAAATTTCTGGGTAATAATTACCTTCATTTTTATGATAACAACTTTATAGCAGACAACAATTTTGTGTTATTTCCATGTCACCAGAAACACTGTTCTAATGTATTAGAGTTTCATTTCCATAGCCAATAAGGTTTGGTTAGATATTACAAATATCCAGGATTTTGGGTCATTATCTCACCTTAACCAGGTGGCATTCCGAAGTTACTCTCTAATTTGGATTGGAATTTAAATTTTACGTAGATTTTGATTTTTCCTATAGGAGTTAAAATGCTTGAGATTAAAGAAAAAGGCTGCAGTAGATAAAATGTTTATTCTGTGAGGGATCAGCAAGATAATTCTGTCTGCTCTTACATGGGTTGCATCTGTTTGCTTACTTTACTTGCCAGCAGGTGACTGTGCTGACCAAAGAATGTTTCATGTGCTGAAATGTGGTTTCAGGATAACAGGTCTTGGTGAGTAAACCCAGGACCAGTTAATACTGTTCTGCCTCCAGTCCACCAGATCACCCTGCAGAATGTGTGTGAGCCATATTTAGCTGGTGAAAGAGCAGCATTGTTTGTCTGACCTGATGGGACACATCCTAAACCCTAAAAAAAGTGATTATGTGATGATTTTGCCAGAGAATATTGGATTTAAAAAAGCAGGATCGCTAAGTCCAAACTGGAAAAGGAGAAAAAAAAATGAAGCAGACCTTGTCAGCTGCAATTACATCTTCTAGTCAGTGAAATGTAATATAACTCAATGTCTGTATTAGCATTCAGCATTGTTAATTCATGGGCAAGTAATTTAGTTGAATTCTCAATGAGAAATTGAATTTGAGGTGACTCAGCAGGAAAATCAGTGTGTTCTGTGTTTAATGGAAAATAGTGGAGTTTTAGTGGCACTGAGCTCCGTGGAAGCAGCCTTTGTGTTCCATGTGCCATGAATAGACTGAGTGCTTTGACAAGGCTTACATTTATTTCAGATAATGAAGCACAATAAAATGTGGAGTAATTAAGTACCAAAGAAAACTTCATGACCCGAATCCAATGGGAAAGGTCCCAATTTAGGGACAAGCTAGGAAGGCTTGGTACAATGTTTCAGGTTTCAACTTCCACATAGTTGATTCTGACCTGGGATATGAGCTGGGGGTTAGATGATGTTTTCAGGTCCTTACCAGTTTCTTTTTTACACTTCCGGGGTTGTTAAATTGCAACATTCACATCAGCATCCAGCATGAGTTTGGGTGGAAGAAGCAGAGTGATAAATGTCCTGTGAAAGATCACTCACCTGATGAAGCAGCTGCTAAAGGTGCAGCTCTGCTTTAGGGAGCTGCATCACAGCACCTTCCTTGTCTTTCTTTCTGCATGACATGATGCAGCACTTCTCAACAGGCCATTCCTTTCTGGTTCAAGCTTTCTGCTGATGAAGAGCTGAAGTTCAGCTTTGTCTCATCCAAGTACACGACACGGGAACTACCCTTCCAAAGAGCAGGCACTTATTTATTCATTAAGGTTTTATAGTCAGTCTCAAAACTTAAACATGAAGACTTTTGGAAAGGGTTTAATTCAAGACCTGAATGTTTTTGGTTAAACTCCCCTAATATAAGTGGTGTCAGGGAATACTTAGATTCCATATACAAACCTTTCTGGGATACCCTTCAGAAAAAGTCCACGGATGGTCTCTGAGCTCCAGTGTTTTAGAGCTGTGTGGCTGCAAGAATGTTTTACATATGTGTGTCTCTTCAGGAATAAGTCCAGATCACAGCTTGAGCCTTTACTCCAAAAGTTGGATATCAGGAGAAAATTCTTTACAGAGAGAGTAATCAGGCATTGGAATGGGCTGCCCAGAGAGGTGGTGGATTCACCATCCCTGGAGATTTTTAACCGCAGATTGGACGTGGCACTGAGTGCCATGATCTAGTAAATGGACTGGATTTGGACCAAGGGTTGGACTCGATGATCTCGGAGGTCTTTTCCAACCCAATCGATTCTATGATTCTATGATTCTATGATCTCCCTACTCAGGCCAGCCAACATCTGAAGATCAGGTTTTCTGGCTTTTCCAGAAGCAGGAGCAGCCCATGTTTTTGGATTGCAGTGATTAGAAATGCTCGTGAATTTGAACAGGCTCAGGCAGGTGACAGCTAAGAGAAACCAGCAGGATGGTTTGGAGGAGTTGGAGCTCTGGATGTCCATTGTTTGTAGGTTAATAGTTTTTCCCCTTGAATGAGGCTTGTGGGTTAACAGACACATATTTTTAGGAAGGTCTTGGCTGTTCATCTGAGTCTTGTCCATGTAAAGAGGTTTGGCTCTTTAGGTGACTCCCTAAACATAATGGTTAAAGTTGTTGTATATTCCCAGAGATTGTTTTCCCCTAGTATCCATCATTCACATTAGTGTTTGGAATGCCATTCTCCTCTGTGAAATTCAAAATTGTAAATGTTGGTGGAAAATATACTGAACTCCCTGGTGAATATCCCAGCACACAGATCACGTGTGACAGCTCATCACAGCTTGTGCAAAGGTGTGCTGAGGAACAGATGATTATCAATAGCATTACAAGAACTCTTTGGAATGTACAGGTGTCTCCATTTTTAGTTTGTCAAATGCTTTAAAAGGATGCTAAAACCCGATTTAAACATAAAAGCAGATGCATTCTTTTGAACAGGGATTAGAAAGCAAATAATTAATCATACATACCTGAGGATTTATGCAAGCAGCTGCTTAAATAAGAATCACAAACCTACAAATGCAGTCTCTCCACCTACTTTGCATTCTGTGGAATTAAAAAAAAGTGTGGATTTGTTTGGTAGATAGCACTTGACATCAAAAGAAAAATGCTAAAATATTCTCCTGGTACCATATAGAAAGAAAAATATTCTTAACAAACATACTGTGATGTTTTTAACTAGGGGGTAAATGCTTTACAAATGCTGGAGCTTGTAGCTCTAGTGCTGATTAGGTAAATTAGATTTGGGGTAACTGGAGTCTGTGGGGGCCTCCTACACCACAGAATTTTGCTTTCAGTCCAGTAACAAGTTGGAAATTTGCATGAGGGTCACGAAGAAAAGACTGGGGGGCCTGAACAGGCTTTTAAGTGTTATGGGAAGTGTATAAAACTGACTGGGTTTGACTTTAAGTCAGGTGAAACCAAGTTGATTTCACAGTTATGTTTTCGAATCTGCACATCAAACCAAAATCAAAAGGTCTGGATCTGAGGGAAGTGAAAGAGAAAAACAATTTTTTGCATGAACAGCTACAGGATGAGATCACCAAGAGTCACAAAGCTTCAGTGTTTGGTGCCAGTCTCTACCACGTACCATAAGAAGGGGCTGTTGCTAGAAGTTCATGACAGTGAATTCCATGGGATAACAGAGTTTTTGTGAATAAGGATATGTAATTCTGGCAAGGCTTCTGGGATTTCAGGGACTAATACTTTACATAACAGTTTATTGAATTTAGACTGAGGTCCCAGAGCTGCAATAATAAGTTTAAGCTTATGGTAATAAAGGTACCTGCAGTAATATATTTAGGCACAAGGGCCCAGATTCCTGTAAAGAAAACTGAGTAACTTACTTTGATTCAAAATTCAGCTCTCATTGCATTTGTGTCCCTGTTGCTTCTGCTGTCATACTTCATAAAGCTTTTACTGTCCCTACACTTCACTTCTCTGCCAGTTAAACACTCAAAATGTGGAATTAAACTTTGTTATATGGACTGAGGAATAAACAGAAGCAGGAGGAAGAAGGGGTGCCCTGCCAGCTACTCCAAGGGTTCCTACACGTGCACCATCTCTTGTGCTCTCACCCTCTTCTGTTGGGAATTGGAAACTACTATTCCCCTTTTCTGAGCAACATTTTAATCTTGTTGCTGCCTTGTTGCTGTGTTCATGTGTTGCAGCCTTGCTTTCATTGCACTGGGCTTGTTTTCATGGCTTCCTTTTCCAGCATCTCTGCTGATGAAATGGAACACTTGGGGTTTAAATTTGACAGCTGGAAGAGGAGAGAGGGTGTCTCTGATCCCGGCTTCCACAGAATTCCCACAGTGCCCCCTCCACTGAACGGCTTTAAATGTATCTCTCCTTTGAACATCTCACTGCTAACAGTAACGCTTTTGTAGCGTCTACAACTCACTTTATCTTGTTCTAAGGGCTGACAGTGTCCCTAGAATACTTTTAAAAGGAGAACTTGGATAAATTCTTGCACTGGTATTCTTTTTTTTTAATTTCATTTTTTCCAAAATTGCATCTTATGAATATATTCCCTGAAGAGTGTATTTCAACAAGTGTTACCCTATAAACTTTTAACCCCATACCTTGATGTAACAGCCTCTTTCAGGCTCACAGGGCTGTGTAGAGTAGACACTCTGCACTAACTAAAGATGAAATGTTCAAGTAGAGGATGACAGGTCCACTTTTTAGGGTATGTCTGTGAATCCCTGCTTAAAAATTCAATGGGTTTAAAGCACCACAGGATCTATGTCCACATGGATTTTTAGGTGACTCCTAATCTGGTTTTCCTCCAAGGTTGTGAATTTTCAAGTCTCCTCATCAGCTGCTAAACAAGTCAAGGGTTCATCCTTCCATCAAAGCCCAAAGATTTAGTGGGAAGAGATTTGCATTGAGGCATTAACAGTGATTGCTTGTGGCTCACTGCTGTCTGTTGAAGAACACTTTAAACTTCTCAGTTATAAGTTTGCAAGCTTGGCTTTGGGAAACAACTCCACATGAGGAGGTGAAAGGAGCATTTCCCACAGCAGCCTGGTATAAACCAGCCAGTGAGAGGAGCAGAATGCAAGAACTGCTTTGATGAAGAGCTGTTCTCTGGCAGTCACTGAGTCTTGCATCTCAAAAGCTGCCACCAAAGCAGTGCCTCTCACTATTGCTCTGAATTTCCCTGATGGGCAGCACTTTGCCTCACAGCCACTGAGCCCTTTCCACACACCGTACATGTGCCTGGGCACTCGGATCTGCGCTGCTTTCCCGACCTGCAAAACACCTTGGGAGTTGTAGCGCTTCGCTCTCAGGCACATGAAGAGCAAATAAATGGGGCATATGTTGACTCTCTCAGTACTGGAGAGTATTCATAAACCAACTGCATCCTGAAAGGATGGAACCAAGTGTGTAAGAATTAAATACTTCACTGAAACAGAAATTATGGCGCCTTTTTATAGGAGCGAACAGGTGGTGCTTTTAATCCAACCAAAATTAACCCATGTTTAGTAATTTATACACTCAAATCAACTCTAACAAATGCTGCTTAATTATGCATTCTTGAAAACATGCTTTATGTTTGGTCTCAAATTGGAATTTACATCCAACTATGGTTATCTTCCCACTGCAGTTTTAGTATGTAATGAAGGAAGGAATTCAGGATATGAAAGAATATTCAAAGTAACTTTGCTCTGAATCCAGCTGTATTTGTCTACACAGTGTAATTGTCACATTTTTCAACAATGAAAATTAAAAAATCCCCCTATCTTATAAAAAAAAAAGCTGTTCAAAGAACATTCTCACAAAAAGAAAATAAAAATAGAGCAGCTCATTAGATCTGTTGCTTGACTTAGGAAAACATAAATACAGGAGTCAGTCTGTGTTTGAAGTAGAAAAAAAGGAGGACAAATAATGTCAGTAATCTTTAATGTCTTTCCTCTGTCTCACTCTGAAGTAGAAATAAGTGAAACTGTTGAAAGACAGGTTTATCGAATTCGTGCTAAGGCACTCTTTCCTTCTCCTGATTAATACTTGGAATAATTTATCTTTATTGATATGTTGCACACTTTTTTTTGTGTATATCTTGCTATTCTCTTCTGAAGAAAAAGTGCTCCTGCAAGATGATCAAATATAACTTTATTGAGCAATTTGGAGAAAACTTTGAAAATTATTTTCTTCTGCTCTTAGTGTTGTCATAAAGAGCTATTTCTGTACTTTATAATTGGAAAAATGTAAGATAATGTATTTTTCTTATAACAGGAACTGGAATAAAGAATGAATTAGTGTTAGTTCTAATCTCGCCTGGAAAAAAAATCAATCACGCTTTTAGCTTTTTCTGTGTGAGACATCAATGAGACTGTTCACATGAATAAAGGCAAGTTTTTAATTTTCACAGAGTGCTGGAAAAGGTGACAGTGCTTCTATAATTTTTAGCGTTCAGTTGATCAATTCTCAGTGGAAACTGCAGTTTTCTCTTCCAGCCTGTCTTGAAACATGTGCAGTGCTTCCACATGGGATGCCATTAATGCTGTATTTGCCTTGCTGAAAGTAGATATATTTATTTTTTCTTCTAGAATTGAGGCAAAAAGGCAGTGGAGAAAACTCAAAGCCTTTACTGAAAATTCTGGTGTCACCTCAGTGAGGAGTGGCCACCTTTTGGTATCATCTTTGTGGAACTGGTATCTCAGGGGGCTCCTTGGGGAAAGCAGAAACTTCAGTTTGAGGAGCAGGGCAGGTTCTCCCGAGCCCAGCTTGAGGGGGGAACTCAGCTGAGTCCTCCTTGGAACCAGCTGCATGTTCATCCTGCCCCAACAATGCTGGCACTTGTGGAAAGGCATTGCTTTCTCTGGGATCTGCTGTTGTCTCCTGAAATGTGTAATAGGGCTCTTGAGCTTACAGAATTTTTGGGTTTCAGTCCATAAAAATCAGGAGGGCTGAGCGCCATTAAATACAGATTGTCAGGCAGACCTTGCACTGCAAGAAATGTCTTGGATAGTGCAGAAACCTTAAGGCCATTTGGGAAACTGAGGCAAGGACTGAACTGAAACCTAAAGTTCCAACTTTCTCTTCATCCTCAGCATATTTCAGATTTTTATTCCAGTTCAAATATTGAAACAGAGAGAAACATTCCTGTTGTAAAGAAGCAGTCACTGCAGACCTTTCAGGAAAGGTCAGGAGTTGTTAGCAGGAGGAACAGCATCCAACCAGAAGCCTTTTGCTTGTCATATCTTGTTACATTTTTCTTAGCATGTTTCTATACAGAAAGGTAGGTGAAAGCTCCCTTCTGTCAAGGGAGGTTGGTAGGCAATGAAAAAATAAGTTCCTGGGTGACATCTAGGGGATGTGCTGGGTAACCAAGGCTAATGTGGAAAATTAAGGAACACAGGCCACAAATCTGTAGTAACCTGTGTTTCCTTATATTTGCAGCTCTTGTGCTTGTATATACTTATTTATATATATAAATAATGACATGTATGAGGAAAACTGAAGGGACAGTTTGGTTTGCTGTCCCAGGGAAGCTGAGGGAGAGCAGAGTATAGAAAGCAGCAGCACTGAGCCCACATCAATCTGCAATATGGACAGGAAAAGGAGCTGTTTGTTTTCACAAATAGTTAATTAGAATTCTGGACCTCTATTTGTCTACAGTATTTGAAATAAAATTAAAGAACTTTATTATGCAACGATTAATAAATAAAATGAGTGGTTATATTGAACCTTCAAAGTTTGCTACTGAAGTTGTTCACTAGGCAGGTCAAGGGAGGCATTTCTGCCCCTCCAGTCCACCCTCCTGAGACCCCCATCTCTGGGACCCCCCACCACGAGTAGGACATGGATCTGCTGGAGCAAGTCCAGAGGAGAGGCACAAAGACACTCCCAGGGCTGGAGCACCTCTGCAGTGGAGAGGCATGTTCAGCAGGAGAAGAGAAGGCTCCAGGGAGAATTTAGAGCCCTTTCCTATGCCCAAAGGGGCTCCAAGAGAGCTGGAGAGGGACTTTGGACGAGCATGCAGTGATAAGACAAGGGGGAATGGCTTTAAACTGAAAGAGGTCAGATTTAGATTGGATGTTGGGAAGAAATTCTTCCCTGTGAGAGAGGTGAGGCCCTGGCACAGATTGCCCAGAGAAATTGTGGCTGCCCCATCCCTGGAAATGTTCAATGGGACCAGGAGCAACCTGGTCTGATGGAAGGTGTCCCTGCTTATGGCAGGGGGCTTGGAATGACAAGATCTTTAAGGTCCCTTCCAACACAAACCATTTTATGACGCCTGTAGCGACTGTGAAATGGAGCACTTGGGCAAAACAAACATTTCTGGGGAATGAGGCTGACCACAGTTTCCTCCTGTTGTTCCTGTGAACAGTGAATAGCAAATACAACCCAAACCCTCCAGTCTCTACAGTTTACAGTGCAAAAGTTCAATTTTTCAAGCTCTCATAAATGGTTCAGTATATGCTGTTAATTATCAGCCAGTTCGAATCACCCAAGTCATAACCTGACTCCTAAATGAGTTTTCCATAGATCTGTTCTATTCATTAGAGGTCAAATTGGTAACTGCTGAGAAGGAATATCAATGCTGCATATCATTCTATGAGGGTATAATTGCAACTAAAAAACCCCAACCCTCCTCTCCCTCTGCTCTAGATAATTTAAGCGTGGAATTCAAAACTCTCAAGGAACTGCTATTTCTTAACAAGGTGTGAAAGAAGAGAAAAAGTGAAAAAACCTTGCAAAAAAAATTTCATTTCTGAGTATCTGGTGTATCTATGGAATAGAGATGTAACCATTCAAGGTTTTGCTTTGAAAATCTGAAAGAGTTACGAGCAAACCTTTTCCTAAGCACATTATCCACTACAGGAGATAGTTCTGGACAACCTTCATTCTTGGAAGGTAACAATAGGAGGAATCAATATCAACATTCAGATATTATATGAAGATCTACTCTTGCATCTTCACACCTCAAAATACCCCAGCTTTTCTTCTAATTTTTAATGGTTGAATGATTAGGAAAAAAAAGCAGTTGAAACTTGGAGCATTTTAAATTAGAACATTTCTGCTGTGTACACTGTGAGGTCACATCAATTTGAGAGAAGCTGCTGAAAAAAATCTAATTATGAGCTAGAAATGTAATATAAACATACTCTGAAACTAAATCATGTACCTCATATATACCACATTTTTTGGAAGTTATATTTGTGAGCTTTCAATCAGAAATTTAATACAGTAGAACTTTTAGGAGTCATTTAATTTATTGTCCCTTGCAATACATATTTAACATAAAATCATCAATTCTCTTTGGAAGAGAATTGATTCAGGCACATTTAAATTTTTGAAAGCCAAAATAGAAATATGTAGAATTTTCATAACATTTGAATGATGAAAATTTGAAAGAGATATTGGCAGGGAAGTTTCTGTCTTTGATTTTCAGGATGTGAGGCAATGAAAGAAACCCAAGGAACTTTGAGATGAAGAAAAATCTGACAGCTGAGGTCTACAAATTATTAATAAGATTATAGTTGCTTTAATGGGTCCAATTAAATATAATTGACTTAATTTTACAGCAAAAATTGTTCTGTTCAATTAGCATAAAATCAGGACAGCACCTACATCAAAAGCTCAATATTAATATTTTCCTAATATACAGTATCGTCTTCATTTGTACAAGATTGTCTATATTTGGATTGTTTTAAGATTCCTTCTTATAACAGGGCTGATTTGCTTTGAGCCACAGGAATGAATTGTTAAAGTCTCATTTTACTGACAGGTGTGACAGTAACTGTATGAATTGTTTATCGTATCATGTTCCTGTGTCCTACTCTAAAACTCATCAAATTAACTGGAAAGTCATCAGTTGACTTCAAACAGGCTTTTAAATAATGCCCACAGTGCACACTTTGTACCCCAGGTCTTCTCAGTTTTAAATTTTAATCTTTTAGTGCTGTCATGGACTGGATGTGCAGTTCTGAGATTTCAGAGCTTCTTCACCAGACACTTCTCTTGAAGATTTTAAATTAGTTTAATCCTCCAGCACCAAAGGATCAGAGGCTCTCTCTCAGATTTGGATTGTGCCATTTGGGAGAAGAGGAATAACTCGTAATTTTTGATTCTTGGGTACAGTGGGAGAAGAACTGAGTCTTTTGAGATTCTGCCTCTGCCATTAAAGAGAAAAAAGAGGTGGTGAGAGGAGTATAAACTCAAATAACCCAAATGAGCTAACTATGAATACTGTTAAGGAGTCAATCAAACCATATGTTTTCTTAATCAATATAAAATCTCTTATTATTTAAGGATAAATGTTGTTTAAAATTACCTGACTTGTATTTTTTCTCAGTCTTATCTACAAGTTCTTACTCCTGTTGTTTTCTTTAGTAATACTTTGTCCAATCAGAAAATTTTGGCAAGTTTAACAAAGTACTAGTTCAAGGGAATTTATTTATGTGATCAGATCTTGCTCTAAAGTTTATGGTTCTTCGTGCTTAGATTTGACTAAAGGACTTAATTATCTCCTCCCTTCAGAAGGTTAAACCACGTCTTTAATAACTTCATGTGCTTCTCTTCACAAACAGGAAATTGGGCTGTGTCTGAGCTCCTTTTTTCCCTGGGTTGGTTGTATGACAACATTTCACTCTTCTACCACAGTTCACTTCCAATTTATCCTGAGTTCCTGTTGAAGATCACAAAGACCCAGCTCCAACCTCAGAAACCCCTTCTCAGCTAAATTCTTACACCCCGAGGAAAAGATCTCTGTATTTTGCTTTAGGCTTTTTTAGCCATCAGTGGCAGGTCTCTTACAAAAGATGCTCCAAGGCCATCTTTAACCTCTTTCTCCTTTCCCTCTCTAGGTGCTGCACAGCAAGTAAGGGATTTTTAAGTACATGGCAGTATCTGTGGAAAAATAGTTCCTGACAAGTAAGTGTCTTTCTGCATTCCATTTCTGTTCACACAAGAGGCTTGCTGTATTTTTCATTCATTTCAGTGTCAATAATTATTGGTTTATAATGCATTTTTTAAACTGAATTGGGAATATTTGACTAGATTGGTTATTTAAGTTGCATGTTTTATTTTTATTTTTATTCCAATTAAAAATAGGCTGACGGTATGAAGTTTTCACAGAAGAGCAACTCCTTGTTAATAGTTAGAATATTTTCTAGCACATCCCAAAATATTCCTCCCATATCTGTGCACTAAAGTTTTTCTCTAGCAAATGAAAACTGGAGTCAGGAATATAAATGAAGTGAATGTTTAAAATTTCACGGGTATTTTACATTATCTGTTCTGATCTACCTGTGAACAACTTCTGTAAGACAGAGCAAAGAGCATTTCTCCAACAGAGGAAAAGAAAGTGAGGGAATTTGGTGTAAGAGCTCTGTTGCATGAGCTGGGAGGGCACTGCTGGAGGCTCCTGGTTCTTGTCTTGCAATAATTGGTGATGTTCCTAAAGGTTTGCCTTCAGGAGTCATTAAATGCTGTGAATCACAGCTTCCTTTCCAAGGAAATATCTGGCTGTCAGAGCTGCAGAGAAAAACACGAAGCCTGAACTCAAGCATATCCTGAGGTGAAAACCCCAACCAAACAAACCCTTAAAAAACAGGTGAAGCAGAAAGATAAAAGATCAAAGAAAGCAAATTTCCACAGTTTAAAAACATGGTTTTTTCAGGTTCTACTTGTTTTCTGAGCAGTTGGTTTTTCAGCACTGCTTGTATTTGTATGCTGATGACCACAGCAGTTTTTAACTCTTGGAAAATGAGTCATCTGAATTCCTATGGGAATCTGGATCCCACTACTAGCAAGGGATCTTGTACTGGAGACATTATATATGGAATACTGAAAAGAGTTAAAGGGCTTGGAACTCTTACTGTTCATATAATCTAAACTTGACTAAATGCAGTTGTTCTGTATGTATTGCACATCTTCCTTTCTTAGATTTAATTTAAAAATGTATTTTTTTTCAGCAGTAAATATCTCTTGTCCTTCGGGCACGTTGTTCTCTCCTTTGTCAGCATCTTGTTCCTTATGTACTCGAAAAATACCCTTAAACCTCAAACCTTTTAATTCTCTATTTTTGCCTTGTTGTGTTTAAAATGCCTGGGACTTACCTGGTCCTCAAGGACTTCAAGTTTTCCTGTTCTTCCCTTCACATTTTTGTCATCACTTCCCTAAACTGGGCAAAGGTGTAGCCTGGGAATTCACGTAACCCTGAGGAGTATGTTGGATAGATTTATGTTCTGGGAATAACAGAATACAAACCAATGGGAAAAACATGGAGAGAGCACTGTTTCCATAGAAGAAAAAGCTTAAAGGGAAGGCTAAAATCGACAGTTCTCCCCAAACCCCTTCTTGTCACTTCAATAGGGAGATTAGTTTCCAGTAGCATCAGCAGTATCTTTAAATGCAGCAGTAATTGTTTAACAATTAAGAAATTCCCAAAATGCAGATAACAAATGTAATTTTAGTAATGGGAATTGAATTTGTGTATTTGTTTGCATTTTCTTAAACCAGCAATTTTGATAAGTAAATAAGTTTGGTAGTTGGAATCACTATGAAATTTATTTAGGTTCATTACCTGCACAATTAAGCAATACTAGCTAATTGTAGAATTAGAGCTAAATGAAATACTGCACTGGGGTAATTATTTTTACTTTTTTTTTTTTTAAATTTTAATTGTGAACATATTTTTTGGTAGTTTTACCACCTAAAATTAGTTTTTGTTCGGTTTTGTTGATTCATTAATAATTCCAAGTGTCAGCAGGAATTAGATCACGTTAGATCTGCCACATGGACAGAAAAGGTGATTGTGTGAAGCAGAGGAACACGTAGTGCCTGCCCCCTTGTCCAGGACAGTGCCTCATAAGAGGGTATTCCTTGGTTGGCTTTGCTTGTGCCACCTTTTATGGAGTTTAGCAAACTGCTATGGGATATTTTTGCCATTTAGAAAACTTTCAAAACTCAAAAGCTTTTCCACCTCTTCTTTAATTCTCTTTCAGTAGCTTCCCAAGACCTACTTGTTCCTCTCACTTTTGTGTTACTAAAAGGGAAAATTCTGATAGAATTTTGGGGGAGGAACAATGTTTACAACACTGCAAAAGTATTCTATGAACTTTTCAAGACACTGGATCCACGTGTGACTTGTAAAAAATGGGGGAATGCCTTCAGATCCTAAAAGCTGAATGTTTTATATGAAAACTGTCTCTGGATGTGTCTGTTTAATAAGATGGCACAGAAAAGATGCCAGTCCCTCATATATTGCAATCTTTGAGGGTGACAAGTGTGCAGTGGTTTTAGATTCGGGGGTTGTTCTTTCCTGCTCCCATAAAGGATTTTTGCATCACGGGGGTTATTCAGTTGTCACTGAAACGATGGTGAATTGAAAAGAGAGACTTCTGAGGTACAGAGATGCTGTAAAAAACCAAGCCACCAAAGCAATTTCCCTGCTGATAGACTTCTGTTAGTGTTTTGCATTATTTAGAACATACAAGAGCTAAATTGCTGCGAAAGATAATTGATGTCATAACAGGAGTGTTGGAGGCCAAAAGACTGCTGAAAAATTTGACAGGCTTTTTGTTAGTACCTTTAAGGTTACAGTGTCTGAAATGAAAGCAGACATTATGTCATCCTGCAGTAGAAATATGTTCTTCATTTGACTGTCATAACAGTGAAATCACATTTAGATAACCAATATGTGTGTGTGTGTATATGTATCTTAAAGCTTTGATAATTGGGGATGTAACTATGAAGTTGTCAATGGATTTTGTTAGTAGTTTGAAATGTGTTACATTTTAAATAGACTGGAAGAAAGATAATATAGTTATTTCTCCAGCTGAAATAATAAGGAAAAATTGCATAGAGACTTAGCATAGCAATTCATAACAATAATTTTAATTTGACCTGTTGCATGCACAAATCATATATCCTAAGAATTATTATCAGTGTCCTGCCTTCACATATAAACAGCTTTTTGAGATCAGTATGATCCAAGCTTTAGAGGTTCAGCATCTGTCTAATAAAAATGGGATAAGAAAACCTCAAGTCTTTCACTAGATAATTTCATTGTATGTTCTAAATACTCTGTAGGAGAAAGGTTCAGTGCACAAAGGCTTTGGACAGCTGAAGGCTTATCTGAAACATTTCTAAAGAATTGGTAAGAGCACAGAATGGGAGTATGAAAATCTCCTGCACCGTGCCAAGGAGCATCCTTTGAATGGAGTTTGACAGAATACTGTCAAATTATGGACTTTGCATTTCTGTGTCGTGTTTTCTATGCATCAGGTTTGCCCTATTCAGAAATGTAGTGACATGGCTATTTCTGCCATGCTACTAAAATATTCTGCTTGGAAAATTTCATTCAGCCAGTTTTAGTTCAGAAACAGTCCATTGCTTCCATAAAATCCCTGTGTTTGTACTCGGGGCATTAAGCATTCTTATAGCAGAAATTCTCAGCTTTCAGAAGTGAGTGCTTTTTCTCAGATTTGATATGACTAAAGTGAAGTGGAGTTTTGTGGGAAGTTGTTACTTATTCAATGTGATCTCTTGATTATTGAATATCACGCTTTTGCTTATTCAGCAAACTAAGCTTCTAAACCTCCTTGCTCTGACAGAATATCTGACATACCAAAGGGCTTGATTTAAAAACAAAATAGTCATGATGTTATAGGCAAAATGTTCCAAGCCTTGAACTCCATCTGAAAGGTAAGAGTTGACAGAGTTAGGACCATTATTGGTGTATATTAGAGGAATTAAACAATATTCCACGGTGCCTCACAATTACACACAGTGGGTGCAATGAGCTGCTTTTGCAACTTTATTATTTAGGGCTTTTTAGTCAGGCATCTTCCATATCATCTTGGGGTGTTTTGCTGTTCCTAAAATTGTCCCCCTTCCCCCTCTCAGGCTGGATCAGCGCTGCAGGGCCATGGGCTGATGTTTGTAGCAGAGCAGGGCTGTGGCTTTCAAGAACGACTTTCCCCAGAAGCAAACCTGTCTGCCAGGGCTCTCTTTGGGAGCTGCTGGTTGCTCTGTTAAACCCTCCCATCCCATTTTGCTGGGAATACACTGACACCTCCACCAAGGTGCTCTGGCTCTGAGCAATTTTACAGGAGCCCTAATGAGCAGCAGATAAAAAGCTCCAAATAGCATTGGCTGTCTGAGCCACCCAATTCTCACCCCAACTCTGCACTTGTTAACATGTTGATAATGACATTTTCCCTGGGTTCAAGTCCTTCATTATCAAGATTAACCTTCATTTTATTCTTCTTTCTAATATTATATCTTCAACGTTAAATCTTCTTCAGGGATCTCTTATCATTTCCTTAACCCTCAATTTAGTAAATCCTGCTTATTCATGCCCTTCTATTCTATTCATTTCTTTTAAGAGTATCTATTCTTACCTAGAATTGTCAAGGAAACCACCACCTTTGGCTTAAACAACATCCCCAGAGCTTGAAAGAGCTTGTTATTAGATGGAGGAGTGAAAATTATATTTTAATTCGCTTCCTCAATTACATTAAATTATGTATGATCTCTCTTTTGCTTAGTGCATCCTTTAAATTAGAAAGTTTAAATAGAAAAGAACTCTGTTTTTCATTACTAATTCCCTGATAATTAAGTATATACTGACTTCTTTTCAGGTTCATTAGAGGTTTGAAGTAGAGTCCCTGAATCTCCAGATTTTGTAACAAAGCTCAAGAATACATCCTCCCCTGTATCAATTATTATTTTAGTTATTATTTGATCATAAAATGCCAGTACAGTGCTGCTTCTCTCCTCACTTTGTAGGCAGGACAATGATAGGACTTGACAAGAAAATAATAAGTAATTATCTGGGAGTTCCTTCTTCTTTGCTCTACAAAGAAACATTTCCCCTTCGTGACCCCCAGCTGGAAAAAACTATCTGTCCTTTGAATAAAAAATAAAAATATCAAGGGAGAATCCTCAGTTAATGCCATTTGAAATCCAGAGAATAGATCAAATATACTAAACACTGGAAATCCACTTCAAAATTGTAGGTGAGCAGAAATAGAATGTGGAAACCGATCTAACATTATCAAGTTTCTTTCAGATATATCTCATCTTATTATCATAATTATTTAAAATGCACGGGGAGACTCCAGCCAGGTGTCAGCCCTTCGTTCCTCTGAACTCCGTCTGGGCTTTTAAGGAGCGGGGTTGTCACAAAGAGATTAAACTGTAATGAACAGGGCAGGGGGACTGAGGGACACAGAGGCTCAGGGGGAAGCACAGGAGATTAAAGAGATCTTGATCATTGCAGCAACTCGCTGGCAAATTGGCCCCTGCACATATATTTGTGAGATCCCCCAAAGGGGAAACCTTTCTTCTCCAGGCTGAAGTGTAAATCATAACCTTTCAAACCTGACCTCAGAGGGTGTGTCAGAATGCAAAGCCAGAGCAGATACTTGTGTATTTAGGAATTTAATCTTCTAATCAACCTCTCCTTTCTCCTAATCCAGGCCCTGGTGCCTCCTTGGGTTTATTGTTCATCTGCTTTGCTTCCAAACTACAAGCAATTCCCATGCTCTTTCTGGAGCCCACTCTGGCAAAGCTTAGGGAACATGCCAAGAGTATCAAGACGTGACTTTTACACTACACAAAATATAGAAAGAGAAGTTTTAACATCCCCTTAAACCCATTCTTCTCTGAAGGCTTTTTTGTTTGTTCGTGGGGGGTTTTGTTTGGTTTTTGGGTTGATGGTTTTGTTTTGGTTTTTGGGGGTTTTGTGTGGGTTTTTTGGTTTTGTTTTGGGTTTTTTGTTTGTTTTGGTTTGGTTTTTTTCTCTCCCTGTTTAGTGCAAGTGCCAGAGATTAAGAATGAAGATTTCTCACTCATTTTTCCACTCTCTTGGTTTTATTAAACCAAAATGCGTTCAGTCTTTGGCAAACATCAATTCTCCAAATGTTTTGTGGAGGGGAAAAATGCATTTATGTCTTTGTAGCAACATTAAACAAGGCAAGAAAAGTGACAAGCATCCCATCAGGCAGCATAATTAATGCCTCTCACTTCTGCAATGCCTTCAGTGTGCATTTATCTTCTGTGCTTCTCTCCTCAACCCTCCACTGAAGTGAGTAAGATCTACACCTACACCTGAAGAGGGAACAGAATTAAATTAGAGACATTCTCTTTCAAATTTAATAGGGAGTAACATGTGTGTTCCAGAGATGGAACCTGCATCTCGTTACCTGTAAACACGAGAAGTATCTTAAGCTCAAGACAAGACTGTTTTTCACATCCTGCTCCCGTCTCCAGCCCACTTGGATGAATCACACAGCTCCTCACTGGCATCGAGGAATGACAGGAGTGACAAGTAATTGTAGCAGTTTATTTCATTTTCTTTTGTTGATCATGCAATAGCTGAGGACTGGATGAAACTCCTGTAGCTGTCCAGGAAAGAAAAATAAAATCTAAGCTGGGGGTTAGTAGAGGAAAACTTAGGCAGTTACATTGTACCATTTCCTTTCTTTCCATTTCTGCTGAGACGTCTTGATCCTAAAATAATGTTCAGTGGCTTTGTAGAGCTGGACTTATACAAATGGAGGGGAAAGAGGTGTAATTCAAACTACCAAACAAAGGAGAATGCTCCAGTATCCACCATTAACATTTTTGTTAATGGTCCTGGCAGGATTGCAAATGAACTTCTTCTGCAGAGCTGTTGAGAACTGCCTTAATTCAAAATCAAAACCTTCCTAAATCACAAAAAAAATAGAAGCTTTGTTTTAAAATTTACTTCAAAATAGCATTGTAATAGCACAGTATGTACTATAATCCAGATAGGACATTGGTTCTGAATTCATCCATCTGGTCTTCACTAACCTCCATCTCCTTGTGGCCTTTAAGGTCTAATGAGGTTTGCACAAAAGATTTGGAAGTTGATACTCTGGTTCAAAACATACAGAGAAGGGAGAGCAGAAGCATCTTCCTTCCCTTCCCAGCCTCTTTATAAATAGGTTTGCATGTGGATGGTACCTTAGGCAGGTCACAGTTTAAAGCCCAGGATTTTGCTTTGTGCCAGTCAGATGGTCTGTGAGATTTTCCTTCGTTTCTTTGTTGTCAGAAATATTCTAAAATAGAACCAAGTCTGTAGCTGCTCATCCTTTGCTGCCAATCCAGGGCCCTGGTGACAGGGTCAGACCCTCCCAGAGACACCCAGGAAAGGGCTCTGGTTCTTTCCATCGGCCACTCTGGAAGCTGGAAGGGTGAGACATGGTAGGATCCAATAGAAGATGGATCAAAATACATGAGAAAGGAATATAGTGTCAGGATCTGTTAGGGATGAAGAGAGAAGGTGGTTTTTTTTCCTAGTTTTATCTCTATCAATTTTTTTGTTTAACAAGAAGTAAGGTTCCAACCTGAAATCCACATTTAAAGATACATTTCCATTGACTTCACTAGAAACAATATTAAGCCTTAATTCTGAATAAATGGAATGTGTGTCTGGGTCATGTTCATCAACCTAGAAAGGCCTTGGTCTGGTTCTGGCACAATAACCACCTCACACTCTAAATTCCTCAAACAGGGTGAGAGAAAACTGGCAGGAATGAAAGCCTGATCTGGTAAAGAATTCTGGTAAGCACTTTCCTAATTGTAACAGGTGAGGCTTGTGAAGTCCTGAAGCTCACAGGTGTCCTGCAGTTAGATGATGAGTGTTTTGCATCCCTGGGATTGGTTGTTCTGGCTGAATCCACAGGTGGATTTGGGAGGGGGCTGTAGGTACCAAGTATTTAGCTGGGAGCAGTCAGGCTGGGAGGGAGTGGATGGCTGGAGCAGAGGCACAAATTCTTTAAGGTAAGGAAGCTGGTCTGTTTTGTAGGGTTTTTACTAAGTTCTGTGGTGCTAATAGAGCTAAGAAGTTACATGGATGTTTCTCTCTTGTGTATTTTTGTCTTAAAAAAATCTTTTTTCCTCGCTGATTGGTGTTGTCTGTCACTCAAAGATATCAGCAAAAATAGGCATTATTGTTTCACTGTGGTATGCTCAAAAGCTCCTCTGCTTTTTATGTGTATACTGCGAGATCTTAGTGTTTTATATCTGTCCCTCAGCTTCCCCAGCATTCAGGGTAACCTATTAAATAATCTCCTAAATATAACAAATATTTGAGATATCAATATCTCCACTTGGTCTTCCTTAATCAGATACTCTCAAAAGCAATATCCCATCCTTTCTGAGCACAATTCTCCCTTTGTACCTCCATTTCCTTTATCACTGCCATCTTTAGGATTTTTTTCTATCTTCTGCTTGAGTGTTTTTTTACTTTTTTATCAGCTTCCCTTGTTCTCCCAAGAACTTTTTTTTTATTTTCAATTTTCATTTGTTATCTGATGGATTTATTTCTATTTTTCCTACTGTTTTCATTTATTAATTGATGGATTTATTTCTGCTTTTTTGTGCTGCCTTAATTTTAAAGATAACAATTAAGTAAGAGAAGTTTCCTGGCTTGATATCCCTCCATGGTGTTAGTAATGCTGTGCCATTTCTGTGTTAATCTACAGCTCCCAGTAACTTCAGGAAATGCACTTTGTTTTGCTTTAGTTTTACCTTCTAGAATGTACTGTTCACTTTTTCAAAATGTTCAAGTTCTTCAAAGCCAAGGATGTTTCTCTAAAATTCTCTGGCATAAGCAGTGTCCTGTGATTTTCATGGTGGGTTTTTCTGGGGGTGTTTGGCTTTTCCAAAGGAAACAGGGAGCACATTAGCAAGAGCTTTGGTCTAACGAGTGTAACATCCCTTGTTCGAGGGCAAACTGGGCTGCTTTGCTTTATTGGGATATCTTTCTTTACTGGAGGCAGACAAAAAACTGGCTCTGTGAGCCAGTGGGTGGAGGTCAGAACAACATCTGCTTTAGCCATGGAGCCTTTTCCAGCTTGTTGTTGCTTGGGGAATCAGTTGAGCAGGTAATGAGGAGAGCTCCAGTATAGAGGAGATGCAGGAACTTATTGATTAGAGCCCAAGGAAACCTGAGCTTGGAGCACGTGGCTGTACCTCGGGCAATTTAATGCCCATGGAACAAGGGTTAGCAGCAGTTTGCCTGCAATACTCAGGGCTAAAAACATCCCAGACTGCAAAGCCTTTAGTTACTAATTTGTTATTTGTCTTAATAATTTAATTATAGAGATGTAAGGAAAGGCACATGCTGACTTACAGAAGTTATTAAAACATCAACATATGTAAGATTGCTCAGTGCACAAGAACTGGCAAACAGAAAATTGAAGTTTCTGAAGTTTCTTTTTCAAAAAGTAATTTTTTGAAGGATTGCTTATGCAAAAAGCTTGTAAATTGAAGCAATTAGGAAGCCAGTATTAAATAGCAGACACTTCAAGTTTGGCTACTTCTGGTAGAACTGTCTAGATCTTGAAAGTGATTTCCTAGTGTGACTTGTAAGAATATTAAAATATCAGGAGCTTCAAATGAATACTGATTATTTATCAAGGACATTGGATTTGATATAAATCCTCTAAAATATCTTCAAAGAGAATGTTGTGCTGCTGGTATTTTTAAGCACGCTTTTCCCAGCTGCTGCTGCTGGGTTTTTTGGTGGTGTTTTGGGGTTTTTATGCATTTTGAGGGTTTTTATTTGTTTTGTCCTGCCTTGTGCCCTACATAGAACTTGTCCAGCTTGAGGGATGGAGATGTTATGGGTCCAATCTCAGAGCATTGTGTGTGCTCTGCAAGCAGCACAGATAAGCCTTTGCTTGCCATTCTCAGTGGAGCCAGAGAAGTCACTTCGAGGGAGTTTTTTTCCTCAGTGAGGGGAAAATACCAAGTTCCACCTCATTCACTGGATATTCGGCTTCCAGCTGCCCAAGTGGCAAAGCATGTCAGCTTTGACTGTACAGATTAATTTATGGGGAATTAATTATGAAGCAGTTGTTCTGGACAAGCAGGGTCTAATTCAAAGCCCACTTAATTAGCAGCAGTTTTGCTTTCATCTTTAAACCCGGTGACTAGAGATGGAAATGGGAGCAGGTAAATGTTTGTGTGTCCCTCTGGAGATGCACAGGGAAGCAGCTGATGGAGGCTGTGCACAACTTCAGCAACAGCAGCTTGTGCTGAATGTGGGTGTCTGGAATTTTTAGGCAATGGCAGTGCAGGTTCCTCAGGATCATCTCTGCAGCACCAGGGCTTGCAGTGAATCTACCTCACCACAGTCCCTCAGGTGCCAGTTCTAGAATGATTGGGTTTTTTTAGCCTTACAATTTCCTTTGTGACTCTGAAAGGTTCCTGTTACTTAGAATTAAAAGATCACAGTGCTAAATGCATGTCTCTCACTAAAGACAAACACTGTATAATAAAAAAATGCCCTTTCCTAATGACCACAATAGATGTTGACTGTTTTGCTGTTAAGGCACCTTTACATTTGAAATGTTGAAATGTGGTTCCATTAGTCCATTTTAGGGGCTGTTAATTACAGAATGAATTTTTTTAATTCTCTCTAGCAGTGCTTAATTTGGGTGAAGGGTTTCAAATGAAATTGGAAAGCAATATTGTATTGGAACTCCAAGAAAAAGTCACCAGGGTCTAGTGTGTATTGTAGGCTTTCATTTTGGATGCTGTTGAGGCACTTTTAGGATTGACCCTTCCTAATTCCATAAAAATGGTCTACCCATTGCAAAAGTCAGGGATAAAAGTGTGGGAGTCTCCAATTCCTCTTACTGGTCCAGTATAAGTGAAAGGAGGACTCAAACTGGAGTCTCTCATGACCTAAATACATTTCAAGACTACGACCCCTGGGTATGTCAGATCTCTCTGTGCACAAGAGCATTTATCTCACACTTGGGCTGTTCCTCTTTATTCCCTTTTTGATGCATAATTTCTGATGATCTCAAATTTGATAAGTGATGGAGAACAGTCATTGCAGCCAGAGCCAGTTAAATTATACTTTAAGGACCACTCAAAGCTGGAATGAAATGGGATTTCTAGATGTTAAAGCAACTATAGTTCTGTGTTTGTGGATGTTCTTATCAGAGTACTACACTGATCTTTTTCCATCGACCCTTTTTTTTTTCTCTGTTTTTCAGATTAAAAAAAGACAAAGTTTTTGCCATTTCTTTTAATGCACCAACTTTTATGGTTGGTGATATTTATTTAAGCAACTTGAAGTTGGAACAACACACAGTTGCTGGCCCTAAATTTCATACAGCAATTGCAAACTAAAAATTTGAGGGCAGTGGAACATACCTAGATGAGATGTACACTTCACATCTATACACAGGCAGAAAAACAAAAATTGAAGCTATAGTATGTAATCAAGTTGTCAGCCTGCTCCCTTCTACTTCCCAGTCTTAGGATATGATGCAAATGAGCTTTTAAAATGGATTTGAATTTGTCAACACCGTTAATGAAAATGTTAATGCCTTGTTAGCTGTCGACTAATGACAGTGGAGGTTCCTGTTCCTTCCCTAATGGTGGTACCGAACGTGAGAAATGCAGATTTATAGCCTGCAAATGGAATATCAGAGGGAGCTTTTCTGATCCAGGAACTCTTGTGCTTCCCTCCTGCCTGTGCTGTACGAGGTGGGATATTGATGAATAGTTTTATGACTCATTTGGGGAGATCTATGAAGGCAGTTACTTCATAAGGTGGCATTTTATCACAGTCGTGTTCGACCTGCTGCAGTTGACTCATTGATTGGAGTCAGTCAGGGGAAGCAGAAGGCCCAGGCTTGGGGAGTGCTGGGGAAACTGCTGATACTTGTATCTTTTTTTTAATTTTTTTTTCCAGAGATTCTATTTCTGACAATGTGCCAATGATTGCTTTATGTGAGCCTAATTATTCTGTCCTTAGATGAGGTTCTGTAATTCTGTTCAGAGTTTAATATTAGCAGATGCTGTTTTTCCTTTTTGGTACTTTTTTTTCTCCCTAAGTCTACTTTAGCAGTGCTTTTTGGGTTTTTTGATTGAAGAAATTGAACTTTGAATCTATACACATTCATGCATCATTTAGTTTGCAGAACTCTGCTCAATTACAATGCAGAGCTGAGATGGAGAGATCTGTGTGAGAAGCCCTTTCCTGAGGAAATAATCCAGGTTTAAATGCTGTTTTGTGCATGTGGTTTAGCACTATTGGCAAGATGAGAAATTAATATTAAGTGCTCTGCTTTTAGAACTGAACCTCATTTAAAAAAAAATGAGATTTATTACTAAGGAAATTTTAGTTTTAATATATTGAAAAATTATTTTGGTCAGTATTTGGCTTTGGTTTCAACACTGTCAGTATTAGTAGTTATTACTCTGGGTGTGTATAGTTAAGACCCACTTCTCAGCTCTGCTCAGCTCCTGAGTCTATTTTTGCCTTTGAGTTGAAAGATGACTTTCTCTGTGCATGACTTGTTTATTTGTCTTTTATTTGTGGTTTGGTTTGAGTTCTTGGGTTTTGCAAGGGAATCCTCTCCTTTCATTTGAGAAATCAATCAAGATTTGCTGGATGTTTCTTATTTATTAATTCCTGACTTAATATGTCTCCCATTCCTTGTATAAATACTTGGTAGGTGACTGAACTGAATCTGAAGCTTGTTTCTCAGTTCTTAAAATGAAGTATTTGGCATAAGGTCGATCAGCAGTTACTCCTGGATGAACAGGTCCCAACAGACTGGCACTGGCTCAGGATGGTGTCTGTCAGGAGAAATTAGTATCCATGGCCAACATATATGTCCAGAACTTTCCACTGGAATCTTATTCAGAAATAAAACAGCTCCTATTTGTTGCTCAGAAATAATAAATTTAAAAACATATTAGTAAAGAGTTGAATTCTGTTGTTCTTCACTTGTCCTCCTTCTAAACTCCTGATGTACCGGAGCACTGAGAAAGCAAGAACAGGCCTGTTCATTGGAGATCAATCCTGAAAAAACTAGATAAAAACTGATCTGGCCTTTTCCCTGCTGGGTTTAGATTTCAGTGAACAAAAAGCTATGCAGGAGTAGCTGGTCATGTATCAAAGAGTTTAGATCTAATAGGTCTTTGAACAGACAGTGTAAACATCTGGGAATAGGGGCTGAAAGCAGAGAGGTTCTTTCATAACAAGAGCTGCCTTTTTGATCCTGGTCAGTGTTGTAAAATCACTGTTGATAAGCAGAAACTTGCAGTGGCTTTATTAACCAGCAGATTTTCTGCTCATTTTACATTGTATTATTATGTTAAATGCTCTTGAAGTTCACCCCTAAATAGGTGTGGACTCATAAATGGACATTGGAAAAACCCTGATTTTTTTTTTCCTTAAACTTTGTTTTACATTAGTAAAGTTGACTATGGAAGTGTTCTTGTGTACAGAGTGTGTTTCTGTTTGTTTTTCTTATTCCTGCTTGGGAGGGGTTTGGAAACAGCAAAACTTCCATTGAGTTCAGAAAAATGGAACTCATACTGTTTTTATCATCGTGTTAAATGATAAACTTATTTTGCATAAGTATTGGGTTTTCTTATGGGTCTTATTTTTATTATATTGCAGGTTTATATCCTAGGTTCTTCTTGCTACTGTTACTAAGAAAAGTATCTCTTTATAAGAAATCAAGCTTGTAGTTTGCTTTTATTCCAGATAGCTAATTAAATTCTGGGTATTTACTTGGCTTTCACTGTTGTCAGTGGCATCATTTCCTATGTTGAGTATACTTTAAAAAGTGTTTATTTATGTAACATTTTTATTGACTTCATGTTGTCTCAAAAGTAATTATTTAAGAAGGGCAAAAGGAGTGAATGGCAGAGTTAAATGAATTGAAAAAAAGGAAGTGATTATTATATTGCATCATTGGCTGTGGAACAAGCTCTATACTTGAATCATGTAATGTTTGATTACCTTCAAGACAAAGCCTGAAATAAGTGTTAGAATAGTCTATAATATCAACCTCTAATTCTTTTGTGATAGTTGGAGACTATAAGGAAACCATGAGGCTTCTGAGGGCAGAGTTTTACTAATTGTGTTTTGATTTCTTTGGAGAAAACCAGGGCAACTCTTCCTGTGCTTGTCTTACTTCAGGCTTTACTCAAATTAGGCTGAAGTCTCTTCAGATTGAAGAGACAATGTTTTTTATGAGGAAATGTTAGGCTGCTCAATGCTCAGAGAAGAGCTTTACTGAACTTGAGCTCCTAAAGAGAGGACAATTTAATTCATAAGGGAAACTAAAAGCATCAGATTAGTGTAATAGCCAACTGTATTTCTTAAAGGGAGAAGCACATGTATTTACTGATTCCTAGTGCTACCTCAAATGCAAGCTCTGCTCTTGGGTTCATTATGAAATCATTTTACTCAGTACTGTGGCCAATGTCATTATTCTTGTAAAGAACTCAATTTAACCTGACTGCACCTTTAATATAATATTTTGTTCAAGAACATAAACACTTTATTAAAATAGAATGCCTTAGCATTTCATAAACTGTTCTTGCTTATCTGATGAAACTTGTTTAAAAGAAGTGCTTAAGGTGTAACCTAAGACTGCTGAGGTGTTTGAGGGTGTTTGTCTTCTGCACATTTTGTTCATGGTTTGAGTTAGAGTTTGCTTGAAGGGTGTTCAGCTCATCAGACACCTCTGAAAACTGATTCTGGATAAAGCAATTGTGGATCTTTTAAGTGGGGAAAATAAAGAAAACTTTATCATTGTCTGGTTACATTGTTTTTCTAGTAGCCAGAACCAATTTCTGTAAGGCATGATGGAGCAGGGTCAGCTCCTTCCCTGAGCACTTTGAGGATTCCTGTTAGAAGCAGCTGGGCAGGAGTGGAGCTGTGGGCCAGGGAGGGCTGCCCCGACAGTGTGTGGGGAGGGAAGGGGCACTGGAAGGAGCCTGTGGAACTCAGTGCCCCTGGTCTGTGCAGCTCCACTGCAATCTTCCCAGCTGGGTGAGAGCTGCCCTGTTGTCCCTTATTTTCTGTGATAGTGGCTTTCTGTCTCTTCTGTTTTGGCTTCTCCCATCTTTGCTCCTATTTGCCTGTTACCCTGTGCAGTTGGGAGCCTGGGAGACATGAAAAGAGAAGGAGGGGGGAGGAAATCTGCTTTGGAGACATCCTTGTTTGAGAGCCACAGTCTGAGCATGAAAATAATCTCAAGAGAGGGCAGCTGAGCCATTTGAAAAAGAACCTAATTTTGATGCAATCCAAGTGATAATTGGGCTACTCAGGAACAGCAAAGCACCAGGTGTTTGACAGTGTTCCTGCTGAATCAGTGGAAGCGTGAGGGGCTAAGGAAGTCAGACTTAAATGAGTTCTGTTACTTTAGGGGAGATGTGTTGGTGGAAATAATAACAATCAAGGAACAAAGGCAGGCAGATGTAAACATAAATACTTTGTTGTTACCTTGCAGAGAACTTCCCTTTTAAAGGCCTTTATTTGTAAAACTATTTATTTTTACACAGAGGAGATAAAGTCAAGGATTCCAAAGTAGTAGAGTCTTATAGAACAAAGGCTTTCTGTAAATCAACTAATCTAGACAGGATGGAGGTTGTTTAAATGCACACATTTCTCTTAAATGCTAATAAAATATCTGTTGTATAGATAAAGAAACCTTTGCTGGGAAGAAAGAACAAAGTCTCTTTATTTAAAAAAATCCCACAACGACAGTTTTGAAGGAAAGTTGTAGCTTTAATTTAGTCTTTTTTTTATTATTATACTTTTAAACTTGTGGCCACTTGCAAGTAGCTGATTGCTTGACTGGTGTGAAGATCTTTCCATCTGTGACTGGTAGTTATTCCCAGGTCCAAATGCTAAGTGACAAGTTTGGACTTGGGGGCATTATTTTGGGGCATCTGCAACATGTTACCTACTTCAGTGAGGAGAACAAAACCCGGTTTTTAGGTCTTGTTCTTCACCATTTGGAAACGTGACTCTTTCACCTCTTTAGTAACTTAATAGTGGGTTGTCAGCTACCCACAGAAGGGCCCTGCTGAACAGGGAAGTCTAATGCTTGAGGTGACAGTTGTTGGTTATCATACAAAATTAGTTACTGCGGCAGGTGAAGCAAAATCAGTCCAGTTATGAGAGTGGCCAAGTGTGAAAAGATTCTTATTTGTCACTCAGCGCAAAGCAATAGTGCAATCAGGGCTTCCTAAATCACAGCATGGGCACAAGCAGAGCTTGGAGGAGCAGTGGGGGACATGCTGGACATTGCCTGTCCTTGGCAGACCTTGGGAATAGCTGTACACACAGTCAGGTGGGAGGACTGATGGGTGTTTGTCCCTTTGTGCTGGCTGAGCATCTCCGAGCCCAGTGTATCGGCAGGTTTTGCAGCAAGGAAACCAGCTCTGCTCCTGGCCCAGCAGAGTGGACAAAATCAACTTTTTCAAGGCTACAATGGGATGTTTCCCAGGTTAGAGAGGAATCTGTAACTGTTTTCCGTCTTCTGTGCCTTTTCCTTGACTCTTACCTTATGCATTAAAATAAATACACATGTACACAGCAAACTTTTTTAAAACAAGCTTTTATGAATTCAAAGTCAGTCAGCTGATATCTCTTAAATATAGTGTATTTAGAGCAGCCTGTGTTGGGTATCACCAGATTTAAAATGTACAGCAAGTAAATAAGGACATAAAACTGATGAACCAGAAAATAAAAGGGGTCACATGCTTTATTTTGTTAGTCAGCACAGCAGTAAAATACCAAAGGCTGTTGAGATGTTGTCTCCTGATATAAAGCTAGAAATGCATCAGTCATAACAGTATCACAGAAAGGCAGAGGGAAGGTTGGTCCTGGGCACTGTGTTGATATTTCACTGCTGGCATGACAGCACACCATTATTGCAGTTTGCTTGGGGAGCAGCATTAAGATCCCTTCCTTTCTTCAGACTTTGGGGCACTTAACACAGTCTGCTCTCAGGAGGTACCAATCTCTCAAAAACACCCTAAAGAGCTGTGTCTCACCAGCTCTGACGTGTTGAAGGTGTAGCTTTGAATGCCGAGGTTTGTTGAGGTGACAAAGCACAAATCACAGCCAATGTTTTGTGAAGAAAGGATTCCAGATCGTTTGTTTTCCTGGGCTTATGATTTTTATTCCCAAATCCTGATCTCAGCTATGGTTGGTGTTATGGTGTAAGTTGGCAGTGTAGAGGTTTTACTTGGCCTGCTCTAAGCTTTAATTGGCAATTTAGATAGATCAACCGTTACCAAAAAACAAATAACAGAAATGCTTCTATATAGTTCAGTTTTCACTCCTGAAATTCTACCTCCCCAAGCACATTATTTTCTCTAAGCACTATGGAAAGACACCTTTTCATTCTGCTGCTGAAGGTGAAATTTGAGCCTGCAAGATTGTACTTGTAACCACTTAAAGCTGCAAAATCATGGTGCCAATAAATTAACTGTGGTGCTGAATTCACAGAATTCTGCCACTCTGTCCTTTTTCCTCTGAGCTGAAGGACAGTGAAGGGAGAACAGACAGTATCACATGGCAGGGAAACTCCTTTGGGGTGTCCATGGATCCATGATGTGCTGTATGGGAATGTGTGTGCAGTCAGGGTGATGGATGACTGGCTAAATAAGATCTACCTGCTATCAGAACTGGACAAAACTACTTAAAGCAGGAAAAGTTTTCTTTGCTGTCATGAAATACGGTTTATAGGCAAAGAAGATAGATCTGAATGTTTCTAAGTGGGTGTTAAGAAAGCTTCTGGCCTTAAACACTGGCAAGTTATTGCTGTGTGCAAACATCCTTGCTGGAGGCAATGTTTGCTTCAAAATAAAACCTCCCACTCTGTCTTGTGAGCAGTCCCAGACTGTCTCATGCAGTGGGAGTGGTGATCTGAGGGATCTGTGTGTAGCCACAAACTCTGGGATGCTTGGAGTTGTTGGTATTGAAAGGGCTGTAAGTACATAACCTGTATTTTCTGACTGAAGCATCTAAGTGGTGCTTTCCTGATTTAGTAAATTAATTGGAAGAATCCATATCCTTGAGGGGTCCAGTAAATACTAAATTTTTGACAGGCTTTGGGGTTATACTTAAAAGGGAAGTGCATTTAAAAATGTGAAGCTTTGCACTGTTCTTCATTAAGCAGAAGAGCAAGAAGGAGACAACTAGAAATTAAATTTGAGTGAAGTTTGTTCCTAATTGTCCAAGTCTAATCAAAGCAGAGATGGTGCTGAACTGTGGGAGGGGGTGTAAATATTTGTGAAGTCCTTATTCTTAACAAATAAACCAAGTGATTCTGCACTGTCCAGCACTGGGAATAAAGGATCTTGTTCAGAAATGATTGTGTGAGTTTGGGGAAGGTTTTGAGAAGAATTAAAACTAGAGCTGCATTAAACCCTGCTTGTTGTTCATTCCAACAGCAACTCTTCCACTGCTCCCAGCCCACGAGGCCAAGCACTTTTACTATTAAAAAGGCTGAAGAAGCAGAGTAAAGGGACACTGCCCTCTAAGCCTCTGCTTCATTTATTTCTTTACTTTCTTGCATGATTCCCTGGAATGTGGCTCAATTTGACCCTTTTTTCTCTTCTCCCTTCTTTCATGTTTCCAGTCACCTGATTTGCATGTACACCTCTTGCTAGGAGAGGTTTCTAGACCTTGCTTAAATGCCTTCTGCATGTTCCTCTCAGAGAACACTTCAGTGAAGAAAGAACTGGAGGAACAGCACCAACTGGGAGTGGTGCTTGTTTTCTTCAAATAATGTTGAACAGGAATTTGAATCACCAGGTGGATAAATGCAGAAATGATGGCAATTTGCCCAGCTGCAGGAATAGCTTGAGATTTGTCCCTAGGTTTGTTCTGGCACAATTCCTAATTCATTTACCACCTGGTCAGCTATACTCTTGATTGCTGTTTCTGCAGGTGCCAACTCCATCCCTGCTGCTGGTATCTCTATTTATTTACCTATTTAAGGGTTCAGTTGCTTTAAGCCTTTTTCTCTTAGGGTGTGTTACTCATTTTGCAAGAGCAGTTACTTGTGATTATGGAGAGCAGCAGAGCCTGATACAGAGCCCATGGAGTCCATAGGAAGGTGAATGCTTTGCTAGAAATATAGATCTGTTATTATTCTGGTCTTCCTGGTTAGACTAATGTGAATCTCCCTGGAAGGTTTATAAGCTTGTTTTTTATGTTTGATTTTCCTTCTGCCACCCTCTTTAAAAGGAGAGGGGGGGGAAAAATATACCCAAATTATTTTATCTACTTTATTCCAACTTTAACAATTTTATACAGTGAAACTCCAGAGTATCTCAAGCTGCTCATATTTGAAATGAAAACCCCTGCAATTTGTAAACTGTCAAACTTAATACAACATCTTAGTGTTAATAGGATTTTATTGACTTCTCCCATCAGCAGAGGAAGAGGTTGATAAAGTGCCACAAAGGAAATGAAGATACAATACTCATTTTACTTGCATCTCCAGAGCTGTGTAAATTTGATTGCTGAATTTATGGTAATCCAGCTCATTGGCCACTGCTTTTCTGGGGGAGTGGGGACAAGAGAGGATTTCTGGAAACGAGGGTGATTTTGCAGAGCTGCAGAATCGGACTTTGTGGAGGTTTTGTGCAAAGAGATTTAAGTATTGGTGTCCAGTTACTGGGAGAGAACACGGGGCTGCCCTGCATTATTTATTTCAGATGTTTTTGCTGCCATCCTGCCAGCTTTGCTTTGCTCTGCTCCCACAGGCAGCTCCGTCTGCACAGCTGTTTGGAGTGGTGGGGATGGAATTAGTGCAGTGGAATGAACAAATGCAAGACTGAGAATATTAGGAAAGTGAAGCAAAATGACAACATGAACCTTGTGACACTTGCAAATTAAGCTGCTTCCCCCCCCCCCCCCGTGTTCACTAAAGGAACAACCAAATATTCCCAGGCTTTAAAATGTGTGGCTCTGGGGGAACAGGGAGAGGTTGGAAGTTAAATACAACACCAAGGCCCTTGGAGATTAAGTACTAGTCACCTCATGTCTTTTTTTTCCCCCCTCTTAATACCAATCAATTCTGTTTTCCAGAGACAAAAAACATGGTCCTTTGCCTTTTGAAACAAGAGTTTGTATATTTAAGGTGATCAGCCATGTCCTTCCCTTTTGCCTGACTGAAATGGTTAAGATCCTTCCAGTTTTACCTTTATAGGTCCCAAACAAGAATAAGCATAAGTGATAAAAATCTAAATTATTTGAGGAACATATATTTTTCCAAAGCCTCAAAAGGGCTACTAGTATTTGAAGGAACTTTTCTAGAGGAAAAAAAAACTCTGTCCTTACCAGGGTATACAGATTCTCACTTAAAATGCAAGTATAAAACACCAATTGTTTGTGTCCTCAGGCATTGCCAACTGTCTGGCACCCTGTGGGCAGTGCAAGATGAATTGTGTGGCTGAGTGTGTGTTCTAACTAAGCAGAAAATTTGCAGAGATAATTCAGGAGTACTCACTAGAAAAAGGTTTTTTGAGCATCTAAAATGAGAAGGAATGTGCTTTATTCCTTGCATGTGACTTCTCTTTTTAATTGTCTGGTTTTGAAGGTGGGATTTTCTCGTGTTGTTATTGATGGGGAAGCAGTGTGAGCACTGGGGTCTCTTAGGAAGGTTCAGCAATGGTGTGGTACATCTGGGTACGGCACAATCTCGTTATTGGCTGCGTCTGATTTATTTCTTGTGGGTCAAAATGTCTTCTGGGGCTCATTCATGAGTTTCTCTCCTTTTAGCTCAAAAAATTAGTCCACTTTAAGCAGACAATATGTGTGTATTTGATGAACAACAGGTTATTCCTTAGCAGATGGGCTTTTATTCCTTTCACTTCATAAGCAAAAATGCCTAATGAGCTGTGGTTTAAGACTTTCATATATCCTGGTTGCAGTCTATTTTCATATGTTTTATCTACCTGGGGTGTCCTTTTGCTCTGGCTGCCCTTGGTTCGTAGCCTACTTTGCTGGAACAGTTAATCCCTGGAAAAAACAAAGCTTTCTACAATAATGGTTATAATTAGTCTGTAATGTTGCTAGGATTAGTCTGTGATATAACTTTGAGTTAAACCTCATTCTATAAAGTTTTTGCTGGAAACTTGTTTTCCAGCACCTCTCATTCAAAAATGAAGCAACAAAACCATAAAGGAAGCAGTAGCAGTGCAGGTCCAGCAGAGGCATCAGTGGCTATTTCAGTCCTTCCTATGCATTCTTGTGATTTTGTGAATGAACATGTCGTCTCTAGGAAAGGAAAGTGAGGTGAAAACCTGGTAAAATCAAACATGTTTAAATCAGCAGGCTCAGATTAGCTGGAGGAGTGAGCTGAAAGCTCTTGGAATCACTATCATTTGTTGTTTAAAACAAATGAATCCCAGAAAGGGAGAATAGGGGTAGGGGATTGGGGAAGCCTTTGAGTCCTTAAAGGGTAAGTATTAACATCCTTAAATGATAGGAGTCCAGGGATCTGGGGACTAGTCTGGCATCAGGTGAAATACTGAAATGGTTTAAGGCTGGGAGCAAATGCTTCAAGGTTAAGCACATAGTCTGGAGTTCCAGACAGTCCTCCCCTGGAACTCCTTGACAGCCAAGAGTTTTTCATCAAAGGAGCTGGTTCCTCATCTCGAAGAAAAGGAGTTCTTGTTTCTCTCAGCTTCATGGGGTTGGTGGCTTGAGAAGTTCATCTGGTGTGACCTGAAGTAACCCGTGTGATGGATTCTTGTTACCTCCATTCCTGAGATTTGCAATCACCCCAAAGTTTTAGTAAGGAAACCAACCACACGACCAGACATCCTCTTTCTATACAGCAATTCCATCAAAAGATTTTTTTTTTTTCCCTTCCTGCAATGCAACTCAGGAAACAGGTTCCCTGTTTTTTTTATCTCAGCTTTCTTCACTTGTCTTTGTGTTTCTATCCTAGCTATTCAAACCAGGAGCTGAATATATAACCTTGATTTATAGATTTGAAAGCCCTACCTCAGGTTTATATGTAATTTGATTGGAATGCCCAGCTGCTTGTTTGGGTTTTGTTTATTTTCTTTTTATGTAAGAAATCCTGTGGAAATTGAACTCTTGAAATTCAAGATGTGCAGGCCATGGACTCTGTGAAACAATGACCTGTGTCAGGAAGGGACTGTTGCAGTCCCTGTTATTTGAGTTTGTCTATTATCATGGACATTTGTCTCCACTTAGAGAACATCTGAGAGGGAGGGCTGTGAGATTTTTGTGTCAGACATGAAGCCCACAGCGAGTATCTGCCAAGTTACTCAAGTGCACACGAATCCAGAGTCTCCCACTTATGTCACTTCTATGCAGAAAAGACAAGAAATGTAGTAGTGCCTCCTAAGTTGTTACATTTGGTTTAGTGTCTCAATTTGCTTCCTTTCTCTGAGCAGGACTTTTAAAACAGAATGCAAGAATATATGTGTATATACATACATTGATTGTCCTTTTAAATAAACAACATATTGCTCTAAAACTGAAAAAAAATAGAATGAATTCATGTTTGGAAGACACAGCTTGAATCTGAAATAATCTGTGGGTGACTGGGTTTTTGAGAAGCATTCTGCAATGTTTCACCTGAAATGGCTGTGGGAGAGGGAGCACTTCTGTGTCTGGGTAATCCACACCCAGAAGAAACCTTTGCAAGTGCTGCAATGAACATGAAACTCTCTGCTTGTGTCTCTCTCCTGTTCAGGTAGTCCCAAAAAATAATAATTCCTGTGTGAAAATATTTCCTGAATCACTACCCTACATCCCTTGTCGTTCCTGTGTTGGGCAGAGCAATGTCTGGGTTGTACTTGGTTCCTGGTGGAACTGTGGGCCCCGACACCTTCAGCAGGAGCTGTGCTTTGGTTCACTTGTTTCCTGGCTATTGGGTGGAAAACTGTAGCAGTGGAATTTAAAATCTTGCTAGAATCAGTGTTCTAGACTAACCTCTTTCCCCTACCTCCACATTCTTCCCTTAGAAGCCTAAAATTTTAGCAAGTACACAGCTTTTGCTTTCAATTAGTTTGAGGGAAATAGTTCAAGGTAAAATATTGAACATTTGAGGGCTTGTTTATTACACAGAACACATCCAAACAAATTTGGTCTAGATATGTCAGGTAAATGGAAGAAAATACTGTTGTGGAAAAGGCACTTCCTCAAGTTTTGGGTTTTCCTCTCTCCCTTTTTCCCTGTTAGATAAAATCAGATAAAATTCACCACTTGTTTGTAACCCCAACTCATCCTCATCCTCCATCACCCCCAAAAATATATTCCTGTATGTTTTGAACAAATAACCTTTTTTCCTATTGCAGTTATTCAGGTGGAAGTTCAAAGCTGAACTTTGTGCTAAAATGGTAGTTTTGTTGAATCAACAAGCTTCTATCCACTTTTCATCTCTAGTTTTAGAGGAACCTTGTTTGCACTGTTTGGTTTACTTTGAATGTTAAATATCAAATCAGCTTGACATACAAGGGAAAACTTGGGCAACACCTCCATGTTTCTCAAAATGAGTTTTGAATTGTTTTCTTTAAGCTGAGATTAAATATGCATGGTTTTAGGTTCTTTGTTCTTTATCCGTAGCTGCCTTGTTTTTTTTCCTACTTCAGTTCAGAGAAAATGGATTACAAAATTGACAAAACAAATCACAAAGTTTAAAAAAGACTTGTAATTGGCAGCTTGGATCTTGTTCCACAAAGCACAAATGAAATTTCATACAAGTACACATATATAACAATTGATATGTCTTCTGATGATTTAGTGTTTGAGAAATTTTGTATTATTATTTTTAATCAGTGTTTTAATTGTTATTGAGTGAAAACACCAGTATTTTGGAGTAGGTTTTAGTTCCAGTCAAAATGATGCATCAATACAGACACTTTGGGGTTTTTTGAGTATACTCTGCAATTACCAACCTTTGCCATGTGGGGTAGAATTAATATTTGTTTACAAAATGTGCTGTTGGCCAGTTTGCTTTTGGAACTTGAACTTTAAAGGCCAAGTAACTTGAGTCTTCCTTGCTTTGGATGTTGTTTTTTTCCCATGACTTTCAGTTTTATTTGCATATTAAACCTCAAGCACAGTGTGACAGTGAATAACACAGGACACAATGTCTTCTAACAGAAAGCCTAGAAAAGTGTTAATTGAGGTTATCATGTTGTGCAAGCACAGGAAGCACTTATTTTCTATTAAGATGAGATATTTCAATATTCAGAAATGAGGATGGAAATACAAGACAGGAGTTCCATGATAACAGAAATATATTGAAGTGTGTCACCAGTTGTAACTGGATAAGTCCTTTCACATCATGTTCTCAGCCTGAAAAAACTTTTCCCAAAACATTCAGGGAATTTAAACTCGCTGCCTTATTTTCACTGAAGTGCCTGATAATTTTTTTTTTGAAAATGAAAATTAAGTCAGGCAATTTAGGAGTATAATCCTTAGCACTTGTGGAGCAAATCTTCTGTGTCTTAGTGGAACAAATTATCCTGCCTGTTTGGGATATTGCTTTCTGCTCCTTGGGGCTGGCTGGAGAAGGAATGGTGCTCCTGGCTAGGGACCATCCCCAGGCACGGGAGCGAAGCCAGCCCTGCTCCCGGCTCCCCACACGGAGCTGTTTCCCTGCCAGTCTGTCTCAGCAGCAGGGTTGAAGTTTTCTGCTCAAGAGAGGGGCCTTTTTCTTCTCTCTGCTATTTCATTTGATGCATATTTTAACAACTCACATCGCTTACCGCACTGAAGACGGATTTCTGACCTTCTACGTCCCTCCCCAAAATGCTGCACAGCACCAGCCCTGCTTTAGGCATTCTCTGCCCCCTGTGAACTTCAGTACATGTTCCAATCCCAGCTTGGTCTATCCCACATAGGAATGTTAATATTTATTGGATTATTTATGGTAACACCCCAACACTAAATTTTCTATCTGATAACACCATACCTTGCAAAATAATTTATGGACTCTTTGCATGTTTTTCTTCTGAGTTCTTCTGTTTCTCCTGTGCTGGCTGGGTGTAGATCACTTTGGTTTATCACTGCAACTGAAAAATGTAATAAAACATTGCCTTGTTTCACTCCTCTGTCTGTTTTTTCCTTTAAATTATACATCCTTCCAGTTTTGTTATTCTTGTTCTGATGTCTTCACTCTGGGTTTTAACCAGGTCCTGATTCACTTGTTCTCTCTGCTCACTCCTCGCACTTCCTCCCTGGTTTCTTGACCTTTTTTTCCCCTCCTTTGACTAAGCTGAGGTTTGAAATGGGTCTGGCCTTGGCCTCTTGGCTTGGTCCAGGCCTGTTCCTTAGTTTTGGGTCATTAGACTGGCAAAACTTGATTTTTGCAAGTTAGTCAGCAGGACTGATTGAATGCACACGCAGATCTGTTGCACAAGAAGTTGCCATGCTGGTTCGGACTGGTCAGAATATGCTAAGATTTTTAAAGAATACATAAAGCAGCCAGCATGAAACTGCAGAGCAGGGCTCCAGCTAATATAAGATCCAGGCTTAACTCTGAGTGTGTGTAATAAGGCTGAATTCACCAGCAAATCCCAATGCTAAGTGTCACTGGTGGGAATCTTTACCAGAACATCTCAGGCTCACTAAGTTAACAGGGCACCATCAAAAGAGAAAGCACTAAATATCTGCTATTATCCCCCTGTTCATTAGGGAAAAGCACTGAAGAGGGATCTAAAAAATTGAGGCCAATTTTAACTCCCAGTTTTGTTCTGGGGAGTGTAACGTGCTTGGAGGAGTTTGGCCATCCCACTAAAAGATGAACATGTTTAGGTCTGGATCTGTCTTTTGGTTCTGTGTTTTCATCATCCCTTCTTAAACAGCAGCAGAAGGAATGTAGTCCAGGATCCAGTGCCACTGTTTGTGGCTGTCAACCCCTGTGATGATAATTAGTGCTAATATAGACATTGAAAATAGCTGATTGTGCAATTTTTGGATTACGCCAAAACAAATTTTATGGCTTCCCTCAATTTTGTCAGACTGTGGATAGAAATAATGTTTTCAAAATGGAGGTACCACACAGAGTCCGCTCACACAAATTACCTGGAAACACACCTATAATGTGGCAAACTCCACAAGGATCTGAGTTTTCCAGTGGCAGCTTAAATTCTGCCACTTCTGGTTTGTTCCCCTAAAAGTGAGGGGGTGTGATGTGGGTACAAGGGGTGTAACTCCCTAGCACTGAGCACTGACACTTGAGCTTTATTAGCTGTAAATTAATTAACTGTAAATAGGTTTTATACAACTATGTATTGTTTTCTTCAGTAAGTAAAGAAAACCATCCTGTTGACTCTGGAGATTATCACCATTTATCTTCAAGCTATTTACACACCAAAATTAATATTGTGGATCAGGTTTCCTCTTTTGGATACCTCTCAGTTGTAATTCTTTCTATGCACAAGAAACCAATTCATAGGAACCCTAGACAGTTTAATTTATTTTTGCATTTATCCTTATCTTCTGAGTAACCTGACAGTCAGCTGTCTCATGGAGCTCATGTTTCCTTGCTCTTCTTTCTGGTTGCAGAAATGAAGTGTTAGAAGGACATTCCTGACGTATCTGCATTCATTTGGTATTGCTGGTCTTGCCTTTAATGGTTTGTTTTAGTACAGTCTGTAAAATTTGCCCAAATGCTTCCATACACTTGCTTTTAAATATCAGGAAAGCACAAAATAGATGCAAAACCCCGTGGTTGTCTGATACTGTTGGCTGGCACAGAAAATTGCTGTTTGAACAACTTTTCAAAGTCAAGATGCTGTTGGGTTGTTTACTTCCAAACTTCAGAGGAGGAAAATGAAACAAACCTCCTTCCCTGTGGAAACACAGCCCTTGCACAAAGACTGCAGGATTTTCAGGAACATTTCTGGCAGTGTGGAGCCACTTTATGTTCCCTCTGTGTTAAGTTTAACCCTGGTTGCATAAAATGTAATTTATGCACCATATAACTATGTGCCTTGAGATATGTTCTCCTAATTCCTCCCTAAGGATTTCTGGGGGAGCAGGTAAAAGCTGTCACCTTAAATGTGCTGAGACAGCAAGGGGGTGTTTTGGCATGTATTCATATAACATTTCTTCTTTTAGTTCTTTAAAAGTGTATTTTACTTTCAAGTGCTGGTTGACTGTATCAAGTTGTTTGACAACAAAGGCCTGGAGTTCACCACTCATCCCATGGATAAGAAAAGAGCTGCACATTTTTTGTGTGTGCCTGATAATGCCAGAGGTAAGGGATTCTCTGAGTCAGACCTTTGAAGACAACATATTTAACGTAGCTGGCTTTTGATATCCCCTTGCATAAAGCAGAGATAAGAACTTGCACAGGCTCCAAAACTAGAAAAAATATTATTGGATGTGTTGTAGCTATTTATATAATGCTCTGTAGTCTCAAGAGGCTGCTGGGAATGAATAAGACTCTTGTAAGTTTGGAGATGTACCAGCCCCAAAATGTGTGGTGGAAGCTGAGAGTCTCTCCAGCTCTGTAGTGCACCAACCATTTGAATGCAACAAGAGGCATTTTCAGAAGAATGAAAACAACCCAGGAATTTTCACTCCTTGGGTGCTTTTGCAAACAGCCCCCTAAGAAATGTAAAAACAAACCATGAAAACTTGGTGGTTTGGAAGTGGAGCAGCAAATGATCCAAATGCACAATGGGCAACTTCTGCTCCCGGAGCAAAACACAGTCAACTTCCAAGAAATGCTAAATGTGGATATAGGATTGTAATGAGAAAATAGGATATACCCCCAAGAAAACTGTAAGACTCAACACTTCTGCCCATCTTGGATATATTCTATATTTTTGCATGAACAACACTTTTAGACAACAAGTGTTTTGAACACTGCACTGTAAGTCAAGGAAAATGAAGTTGATTTATTTTAACTTATTCAGGTGTCTCTGAGATACAATTTAGTAGGTCGTTAGGCATTTCAAAACATCCTACAAGGCTTTGATTTAATTTAGTAATAATGAAGTCATGTCAGTTTACAAATCTGAGCAATTTGGGTGATGCAGCCTGAACATTTCTGGTCATGCAGTTAACTTCACCTGGACAGTACTTCTGCATGAAATAAGGAACACAGTTTTGTTGGAATAACTTTACTATGAATGGTTATGGGGCTTGACTTTGATTCCAGAAGAGCAGGAAAATTGAAGGTGATTTTGCTGGATTTTTTCCTCTGCTTTCTACTGGAAAATCTGATTAAACCTCTTTCTAACCATTCCTCCCTCGAGGTCTCATTTACTACTAAGAAATTTTAGCATTGCTTTTGAACAGCAAAAAAAAATTGCAACACAAGCAACATTTTAATGATTACCTGGTTATATTTAACATCCCTAAAAATTCTCTTGTTTAGGGAGCTCAAAATAATTGAAAACATATTGTTTTTAAATTATGTATGGACTGTCCAAGTGGAGCACAATCAGGAAAAAAACCCTTTCTCTTGTAAAACAGCTTCAGGTGAAATAAGCCTCCTGTATCCCCCAATTATCACAGGCAATTTTTGAACAGTATATCAAACATACAAAAGTCCTTCATTTAATGCAGGGGATCTTGTGTTAAAGGAAGGATCCTGTATCTCCAAAATCCAACCACTAAAGGAACTAACAATGTTCATGTGAGCAGCTCAGTGGAGAAGGCAATTTTTTAGGCTGTTAATGAGTGGAAACAGAGCAATTGCACTGAGTAAACTACTCCCAGTGGGGATGGGGTGGGGTGAGCAGCTGGGAATGTTCTTTCCAACCCTACTGCTCATGTGTGCACAGTTCTCTTTGAATTCCTTTACCTCTTGGACATGTAGTGCCATCCAGACCAATGAAATGGAAATATCCTGATGCCATTTATCCCCCAAAACTAGATTTTGGTCATGGTTTCTTTGTCTCAATTCAGCACCCAGCAAAATGCTGACATGTCAACAGGTGCCATTAAAACATTACGTGGGCAACTGTCAAACTTGGTGCTTGTCTGTGTGATACCCTGTGACCAGCACACGCTCTTCAGGTTGTCTCCTAAATGTGTTCTATTTCAACATCTAAAATGTGTAGCTTAAGAGGCCATAAGGTTTGAATTTGTGGTGCAGTTTGTCATGGCTTGGAGGACACATCACTGTGTTCTGGCTCGGGGACCGGTGGAAGGTCACGCAGTTTATGTTGGTGTCTCTCTGGCCTTGCTTGTGTTGCCACAGTTCCCCCACTGCCAGGATGAGGGTGCATCTGTCCCAGCAGATGGAGTGACAGGAGTGTTTCTGCAGAGAAACCCAGGCTTTTGTACTGGTTTGAACTCTGTTCTGCTGTGGGGTGGGACGAGGAGAGGGGGAAGAGCAGAGAAAAGGCTCCCATGTGCAGAGCACTGACCAGGGTTAGAGGCAGCTGCTGCCAGTTAATTCCAGCACAGACACAGCAGAGCTTTTAACTTGGGTCTCACACATCTGATGTGTGTCAGCAGAGGATTCTTTCAGTCCCTACTCAATGAAAGTTTCAGTAGAATGAAGAAGCTGCAAGTGTTTGGTTTTTCTGTCTTTTCCTCCAAGTCACAAGATGGTTTGTGTTGGGAGGGACCACAGTGGGTCATCCCAGAGCACATGGCACAGGATTGTGCCCAGGCAGCTCTGGAATATCTCCAGTGATGTATCTCCACACCCTCTCTGGGTGATCTACTCCAGTGCACAGTCCTTCTTGGAATGTGCTCATGTACAAGAATGCATTTTGCATTTTGTCATTCCATAGCTCACTGAGTTACATACAAAATGAAATAATTTGGGTTGATACAGTATTATTTTAAGGAGGCAATGTTCAGATAGATTTTAGGTTTTGTTTCCCACTTGTATTTCTCTACAGACATGTGCAAGTGTGTATATTATACTTTGGAGACAAGTTCCTTTTTTTGTTAAGACAAATCCCTTTTATCTATCGAAGCAAACCATAATTGCAAGAAAAATCTTGTATTTGACATTTTTGTAAGAGGAAGCATTATACTAGAACTAAAATAACACATTGTGATGATAACACACTGTGTGATAAATAACACATTGTGATGGTGTAACATCAACATGAACATTCCTCCACCCACCCACCCTGCTCTGCAAATCCAGGCCCCAAAAGCTCTCTGATGCTTAGTCTTGTAAAGCCAACATGGTCAAAGATGTCTTGCTACATCAGAATTATCTATTTTATTATCTTTTGTGGGTGCTAAAATTTCTTTCTTTTAAACCAAGTACTTTCCAAAGAGTAATTTTAAAGGTACTTGAAATGATTCAATGAGGAATGCCTTTCATTGGAGAGATCTGGATCCTTTCCATCATTTGCTCCTGTGATATTTTCAGTGGCTTGAATTGTCCTGAATCACAGTAAGACAGCACTAACTCAGTGCTTTGCATGTTCATTGTGAGACACTGAGCCAGGCCTTTATGCAGTTTCATATTCACAAAGTAACAAAGACAAACAAGATCTTGGTACACAGAAGCTTCTGGAGTTGTTACAAATTATATTTGGAAACACATTTCACAACCATCGTTACATTTCTGTAAATATTTGTAGTTTTGACAAATTATTAGGGAAAAAAAGATGTCAGTGAAAAATTTCTGTTCTTTACTCACTTCTCCCTGGCCTTCAGTTGGAGTGGGAGAGTGGAAAAATGTTCCCATTTTTCATGCATCTGGGATTTCATGGTGAAGGCCTCGGGAATGTTGCAGTTGAGACAGTTTGCCTTGTGTTTTGCCAGCTCAGTTGGGCACTGCTGTTACTATGATCTAAAGTGAGAAGCTTCTGTTTCTGATGTTGAGGAGTCTTCAAGAACTCTTCAGGCAGAGTCAATTGCACACAGATGAAGTCAAGACAAAGTGACAAAGACAGCTTGTTCCTGAGGAAACTTAAATATTTTTTTCTGGCTAATTTATGTGACACCTAAAGGGAAACTGCAGAATGAGACATCCTGTAAGACTGGCTCTGCCTCCAACCATTGCTAATAGAAAGGGACAGTGTCTTGTACACTGTCTGATGCAATTTGTGGTTTTATTCAGCACTATTCAGATACAAATATGTTTTTTTTCATTTGTGTTTTGTTTTCCTTTAGCATCAGAACAACAGTCTGACAACTGAGTGGCATCTTTGAATTCTCTTTTGGTTTTTTTAGTGGCAATGTCAGTAGCCAGGCTCGTGAGCATGTGTTGAAAGGCTCGATCTCAATTCCTACTTTGGAGACAAACCCTTAAGTGTTTTATCAACTCTCCCAGTAAATAATGTCTGTACAGATCTCTGAACAGAACTGTTGTTCCTTGTTTTCAGAGCAGTCACTGCCTGTGGTTCTGTCACCCATCAAAAAGGCACGAGGGCTGACTTAAGCCAAGAGCAGTGATCCTGGGAAAAGAGAGGTTAAAGTGACCCTGGGCTTTCTAAAAGGATGTATTCATTTAAAATCCTTGTAAACACCCTGTCACTCCACCCCATCCCTATTTGACTGGAGTTAAATACAATGCTGTCATTTGGCAGAATAAGAGACTAATCACAATGTCACAGAAGGGTGTGTTCTGTCCCCTGCCTATCGAACACAACCTGATACTTCAGCACTGGCCAGTCAACTTCCCTTCCCCATCAGCAAAGGCTCTGTTCCACGAGGAGCCACCCTTTAGCAAGAATTGAGGTGCTGTTGTGCCACGAACCCATGGCAGGATGGGAGAGCCCCTGCAGAGCCACCTTGGGGCTTTGGCTGCTGCCTGCCAGAATGGGCACACAGGGCACTGCCAGGAGCCCTCAAACGTGGCTCACACCTCCCCTGGAGCTGCACATGCCCCAGCAGGAGCAGGTTTAAGCAGCACAGGCAGAGCCCACGCTGGGGAGAGAAACAGCTTTATCCTGATGCCTCTATCCCTCCCCCTGGGGTGAGGCTTCAGCGGGAATGTGGAGGAAAGCCAGGAACCTTCCCTGACATCACACCTATGCTCAGGGGCTTAATGCTGCGATTTTGCCTCTAAAATGCTGCCTGCATTCATTGAAATCTGAAAATCAGAACTTGCTTGTTAACTAATTGCCCTAAAATGTCTTTAAGGGGTTTTGAATTGGGAGAAAATACCTTTCAGCAGCTGGGTAATAGCTGCATTTTGTACATATTTTTTTTACATTTAAATAGAATAAATTGTGTTACTGTGCTGTGTATCTGGGCACAGAATGGTTATTACCAACAGGAAGCTTGTGGAAAGAGATTTTATTCTCTTTAATGTATTTTGGAAGTGGAATATCAGAACAATTTTTCATTTGTATTTCTTTAAGGTAGCACAATAAGGAATCAAAATTTTTGTTGCTTGATTACTCTGATGATCTTTAATTGTGTGTTTGTTGGCATCCTTTCAGTGCACTTTTGTTAAACTTGGGAGTAAGAACTGCAACTTGCAGTGGAGAAAAAACCACGAGTGAGTTCTCCCCAAAGTGATTGCCTCAAGTGCAGCCACTCAACCCATATTTATTCATCTAAATGCAGATTTTAAGAATGTTATCCTGTGTCTAATGTCACAATTTATGACACAATAGATGAGCTGTTGACAGTCAGATTCTTGGAGGTCTGTGAAAACACAACACTGGTTCTGCTGTTTGTGAGATTAATTCCTCCTGAACCATTTAAATGCCCTTCTGGTGTTTGTGCTCACGTAGATTTTACTGTTTTCCCTCACTAACCCAGCTGTTCTTACAGCTTATGCAGGTCCACGCTCCTAAACACAGGATGTTAAAGTGCAGAGATGAAAACAAACCAGTTTATTTGGCCTCCCAATTGACCAGCAGATCCATCAGTGACCAGATGACACTTTAGTTGCTGAAAAATATCTTCAAGAAAGGAGAGTAGACCCTGAACAACCCAATTCTCCAACCTGATTGATGAGAGCAGATTTGACTTAGCCATGTCTGTGCCCCCTCAGCCACGTGCACATGGAGCACAACAAGAAGGTCACAGGCTCTTCTGTAGCTGTGCAATTCAGAACTGTGCAAAAATGGGCCTCATTTTCATCTGTTGAGTTGCTGAAATAATGAAACAAGCCCTTCAAACCTCAGGGCCAATTTATTGGTGTTCCTGAGCTTGGCGAGGCACCAGCCTGGTGCAAAGTGTCACTGCTCTCTGACTGTAAAATTTCTACCTGTGCAAAAGCCTTGCAGCACCTCCTGAGCTGTGACTTGGCCTAAAGGAAGGAGATCCATGCTGGGGGCTTGTCATGGGAATAGGAGGGAAGAAAATAGAGAGAATGGGATGTTTATGGTGAAGAACAACAGTGCTACATGTGATTTTCCACTAATATAAGTCATCTGGCTTCTGATTCAAGTTTCTTGGGATGGTTTTAGTAAGGACAAAAGTCAGTTCTTTACTGTTTGCTTTTATACAATCTTGGAGTCCTTACCCACCAAACTTCAAGGATCCAGCTGCCCCATTCATTTATACACTAGTTATTATGGCCTTTAGTCTCATTTTTAGGGAAGTTGGCCATTTCTGACATCTTATTTTGATGGGAAAAAACCCTTTTGCAAGCATTTGCAGTCAAAACATTTCAAGTGCTCTCTTTGCCTCCTCACTCTTTATTTCTCCAGCATTCCCTCACACAAATCATGTTAATGCAACAAACACAGAGATGTGATTTAAACCTTTTAATTTTTTATTTTTTTTTCTTGTTCTCTTAAATTAAATCTAAGCTGATGACAAGGGGCAAACATCTTCTCTAGAGAATCTGAATTAGGGTCATTTCCATTATGGCACCTGAAGTGAAAATTGAATTCATGTCACAAGGTACAATCACGTTCAGAGTCCTTTCCAGACCCAGCACTGTGATTGAGAGGGAACTAATACTTCACTGGCTTGACAATAATTTTTGTTGTTGTTTGTTTGGGGTGTTTTTGTTCTTTTGTTGTTTTTTGTTTTGTTTTGTGGGGGCTTAGAGTGTGTGGGGAGGATGTTTTGATTTTGGTTGTTTTTTTTGTTGACAGGGGAACTTTTTTGGTGGCTTTTTTTTTTAAGCAAACCCCATTGGTTTTTCTTGTCCTGCCTAAGAATTCCTGGAAGATCAAGCTGGACTCTCATACAAGTCCTCTCTGGACGCTGAGACCCTGTTTTAGTTTGCAGTTGAAGGTGGGGCTCTGGGGGCTGCACTCAGGAGTAGGACAAACTAAAATGTGCTTGTTGAAGGCTTATATGTTCATTTTCATACCTGTGAGGCAACAACCAGGGCTGTGCCTTTATTGCTGCAATTTTTAAACTGCTATTGAGGGTATTTCCACGAGAGGCTGAGTTTTTCCAGAAATGCTGTTTCCCAGTTAAACCAGAATAAGGGCACCTGTGCAGTTCCAGCCAGATGTGATGTGAGTGTTACAGCTCCCACAGGAGGATCAGCTGGAGCAAATCCAGTCGAATTCCACAGGGAAAAGAATCCTCCAACACATTAAACTGGCAACACTCGTGGCAGCTGCACCAGTGGAAACTGGGATGGAACATGGAACAGGTGCTCTAAAAACAGCCAAGGAAACACCTGAATCAGGGCAGTGTCTGATCCCCTCAGGCTTGAAACAGGATCTGGAAGTGGCTTTTGGTTTTGTTGCTGTTTTGGGAGGTTTCTGTTTGTTTTGTTGAAGTTATTCATTTTTAATCTGTCCTAAGGAAAATCTTAAGGAGCAGGATCGCGGCCCAGCTGATGTCAGTGAGAATTTTGCTGAGATGGAAAGGGGTATTCTTGGAAATCACTTCCTTCAGCAAGATATTTGTATCTTTTATACATGACTGAAAGAGTGAAGAAACTAGAAAATAATTTAGTAAGAGAAGTTTTTTCACTTTTTTTAAATCTTCAAAGCAGTTCTGTTTGGCTCCTCTCAGGTTTTGGAGGCAGATCCACTTGTCCCTCAGGAGATATCAACAGGAGTGTGGTGGAGTTACAGTAAAAAGTCAGTTGAAAATGGTCTTCCCAATGCTGCTATGAAGTGTAACTATTCAATTAAAAGGAAAAATAATGATGTTTTTATTAAACAAAAGAGCACTAGCAGAGAATGTTGCTAAAGCCCAAGGACAAGTGTAACTCTCCTACCAACAATAATGCAGATTTTGTGCATATATTATGGATTATATTCTCTTTTCAATGCACATGCATTAGCATTAATGGGCAAGAAGAAGATGATAGATCCATTTGTGCTGCTCCCCAGTATCAGCAGTGAAATTCATTTCATTCACACACTCTCTGACTCTTCTGATTCCCTTTGAAATAAATCCAAATATTCATCACTCAAGGACGTTAGGGAATAAATTATTTTCCATTTCTAGAATGTCCACAAAAAGATCAGAATTATTTCATTTGGTATTATAATTTGCTCAGCAAAGTTTGCAGTTCATTTTTCTCTGAGTTCTGTTGGCTGTGGAAGGGGTTTGCTGGAAAGTCAGCGCTGCAAATGCTGGTTGGTAGTGATTGATTGTGTAATATTGCTCCTTCTCTCCATTTAATTATCCAGTGCAATTTAGAGGAATGCTTTTATGATTTGATGCACTTCTCAGTGAAGCATCTGATCAAAGCTTTTTGGGGTGGAGTTCCTTCTCTTCTCTGCAGCCACTGCAACAGTTCCTTCTCCAAAACCTCCCTGTGGTGTTGCTTGTGAAGCTCTGCAGCTTTCTGTGACCTTCCCAGCTAAGAGTGAAAGAATGTGCTGACTCTTCCCTGTGAAAAACATGGCTTGCGTTTTGTCAGTGTTGGGGTAAAAACTGAGATCCCCTCCTGGTGCTTTTGCAGAAGGTCTGGTGTGACCTGTTCTGTGTGAAGTTATTTCTGCCTCTCTGAATGTGAGGTGGAAACTTGCTTCCAACAAACCCCTGGTGGTCTCTTGAGCTCCTCTGCTGGCCCATGTTGGGCTTGAAACTAAAATTCTTCCTAATTATGAAGAAAGAATAGATTTTTTTTTTTCTTTTAGCTACTTGCAGAAATGTTGAGGTCGCTAGGCAGAACAGAAGACTTAAATTATGAAATAAAATTTTGACTTGATTGAAGCATAAGTGAACTAGAGAATTAACTAATAAAATAATAACAATAATTATATATTATAGCATTGTTTAAAATATGAGATAATGAATTTAAAATGCACCACACACTAGATTGCTAATAATCTTGGTCACTGCTGCATTCTTCCTTGTGGAGCTCCAGTGTGTTATCCCAACCCTTCCCTTGGGAAGACCCAGAGGGGAGGATGGAAGGGTGGGTTGAGAAAGGGGGGAGCCAAGGCCAGCTGGGCTTTGCAGCAACACCTGCTTCTTGGAGAAGGCAGGTCTTCAGGGGTTCTCCACAACAGGAGGGAAGGATTTGGGTGGGATGCAGGCGTAGGGGTGAAGGATTTGGGTGGGATGCAGACGTAGGGGTGAAGGATTTGGGTGGGATGCAGGCGTAGGGGTGAAGGATTTGGGTGGGATGCAGGCGTAGGGGTGAAGGATTTGGGTGGGATGCAGGCGTAGGGGTGAAGGATTTGGGTGGGATGCAGACGTAGGGGTGAAGGATTTGGGTGGGATGCAGACGTAGGGGTGCCTGACACTTGAAACCTGCTGGCACTTGGCTGCCAGGGCTGCTCAGAGGTGTCTGGATCACTTCAGCATATCAAGCTATTGCTACAAATCCTCATTTTCTAGGAGTCAAGTAGATGGGCAGCAGCAGAGACTTTGTTAGCACTGAAATGACTGTGGAGCTGAAAGGGTTAACCCATGGTTTGAGTTCATCCCCAGGCTCGTTGCAGCTGCACACATCTCCACTTTGGGCAGAGCATTGTTTGATAAAACACTCAGCCCACAGCAATCTGTCGGTGTTTGTTTGCAAACCACAACTCCAGGGGGTGTTCCCACAGGTTCCCTGCCTTGGCTTTGCCTCGGGAATGCTGGGCAGTGCTGCCTTCACGTGGGGAGCTGCCGGTGAAATGTTCAGTGTTAGGGGAAAATACAGGTCATGTTGCATGGTTTGTGAAGTATTTCCTTCCCTGGAATCAGAATTTTTGAGGTTGCTTCTGGAATACAATAAGTACTCTATGGTTTTGACAAGTAAGGAAATTATTCACAGTGAGTTGGTAAGAGCCAGATAACCAGTGCTGTAGTTTTTCTTGTAAATATCGTGTATAATACTTTATTTAGGGAGGAAATGTTTCTTTATACCAAATGTCTCTGCTCAATTACAACTTCTAATTATGAGATACCATCTTAACCATGCCAGGAACCTGAATGTTTAAGCACTATGGTAAGAAGATATGAACCAACACTATTCAAGTTTTCAAAACATTTGTGTTTTACAATGTTATTGAAAAGGAAAAAATTGAATATTGTTATTTTAGACACAGCTAGAACATGCATTAAAGGCTTGTGTTATGTTATGCCTTCCTGTTGTCGCAGGAATTAAGAGCGCAAATGAAGATTAGTTTGGATCATTCTTAGGGGAGTAAGCCCTGATGTTTTGAAAATTCAAAAATGAGATTAGAAACACCATATGTTGCATATGTAGATGTGATGTAAAAAGGAGCAGCATGAGATGCTCTCTCAATACTGAATGAGATTGTGGGCAAGTCCCTATAGGTTTAGATGATTCAAAAAGCTGCTGTGGGTAATTGGAGACTCAGACTTTTATGGAGAGATCCATAGACCTGTGGCTGAAATAGCTCCTGAACTTGCTGAGTAGTTCCTCTCTAAATATCTCTCCAAATAAGCTTTTTAGCATTTCAAGAAATGGATGCAGAAAAAAAAAGTTTCTTCTCTCCACTCACTATTCAGAATGAAAAACATCAACAAATGGATTTTCTCTGTTCTAAACTGGTTTAGCTTTTCCCTAGACAGTGGGAGCCATTCCTATTTTTCTCTGCTGTTCTCCACTCTTAATCTCTCTGTGTTACCCCACAATATATGGAAGTTTTTTGGCACTGATCCCTGCTGCCATCTACATAGAAAAGCTAAAATAATTGGCAGAATTATTATATCTCTCTCCAAATGTGGCTTCTCTCACCTCCATACATACCTTTCACCAACTATGCCTGACATGAATCTTTCTGTGGAATGCAAAATTTCATTCATTCAGAGGAAATCTTTCCCACCTCTGCTTTGAGCAAGGAATTGTTTCTCTCCATGCAGGGAAGCCCAGAAGTGTCACACAATTTGTGGAAATACGATTGCTTGGTATTTGTTTGTTTAATTTCTTGCCAAGCCTGTGGCAGCAACACAAAACTCCTTAATTAGGCGGCATTTCTTGATCAGCCAAGAGGGCAAAGTTCAATCCCTTTATATCTCGTATAATATTTTAAAGGGCTTTTAGAAAATGTAATTATTTATTTGTAAAGTTAAAAGTAAATAGTGCCTCCTGTGAATAATGGAGGCCAAGATACAGATGCTCTGAAGCAGAGATGTTTGCCAGGTGAAGGGAATGCTTCGACTTCAATAATAGCTCAGAATAACTCACTTGTGTGTTCCTACACAGCTGGGAGGGACAGGTGTCCTCACTTGAGAACTGGGAGATATTATGGTGCAGTAAGATATTTTATCCCTGTGTCTGAGGTCCTTGTTCCATCAGCTTGATGGAATATATAAATATTTTCTCTAATATTGCTGGGAGAAGTGCTGCGAGGACTACTTGGTGTCTAGGATGGAGTGGAAGTAACTCATGAGAGAATGTCAGTCAGCTGAAGGACAGGTCAGCAAGAATTCCAACTTCCAGCCCTTAAAATTAGCTCCTGAAGAGACAGGAGTGTACCTTAGGTGATCTTGACCTCCATTATTTTAATAATTAATTTTTAGGCTTGCATGGCAAAGGTCTGAATGTTCATCTCAATATCATTTATTTTACTAATATAATCCAAACAAGAACAGACCTACAGGAGGTTATTAATATAAAAAGGTGTAGGAGAACCCAATTTTTTGTAAAACTCTGAATTCAAAGAGCTGTAACAGAGTAGAACTAGAAAAACTCTGCTTGTATGTGCAACATGAAAATCCTGACTCATGGGAAGGAATGGAGCTGCTACCACTCAGTGTTTGGAATAACAGCTGTGGGTACAGGGGAAACCTGTTGTGTGTCTGTCATTCTGGTCATGGGACTGCAGCAGATTCCTTGCTCCCTAAATTGCTGACACAGTTGTGGCACCAGCCTTTCCACAGATGCAATATTTTTCTCAGGTGTCTGTATAATGACAGGGACACCAAGCCTGTTTCAAACACAGAATTCTGTCTCTTAGTTTGTTCACAGGACCAAATATGCACCCAATCTCCTTCTCAATACAATTTCTCTATTTGTATGAAAATGTGTCTTGGATTATCTGGCAACGTTTCTGAGGATATTTCAAGTACAAAAAACAATAACTGCAGTTCTAAAAGAGACTTCTAGGATGCTTGTTCAGAAAGTAGTTCCTGTGCTGAGAATGAAAGAAATCCAACAGTATCTTGTGGAGAAAACTTTGTAGATATCTGTAAAGTTTAATAGAAAGACATATCCTATTATATCTGCATTGCATGAGAGATGATATATTACTAATTAATTAAGACTGATCGTGGAATGAGGGAGAGTTTCAGGTTCTTCCTGACATAAAACTAGTTGGGACTGTTCCAGTGTTGTTTCTCACGGAGTAAACTGGATCTTGTAGCTGTGGAAGTGCAGTGCACTCCAAAAATGTGGGTAATCCTCTTCCAGCATGATGTTTGGGTGAGCCAGTGTCTGAAACACACCTAAAGAGAACTGCTGGTGAATGGATGCGGGAATTAAAGGACACTTTGGAATTTCCCACATGTAAACCACAACTTTAATCCACTGTGATGCTGATGCTTTTCATTCCTTCAGAGTCAAACATGAAGAATTCCTTTCCCCAAACCAGGCAAGTGCTCCTGTGAGCAGTTACAGGGATTTCCATGTGTAGAGCTGTGGGCTTTCTCGTGGTGCCAGATGCTGCAGGAGAAGCAAAGGGAGAAGGAGAATAAAGGATGTTCCATGGGGCAGATTTCCATGGCAGTGGAGTGATGAATGTTCTCAGGATTGCACCTACTCACACAACCTCTGTTTTCATAACTGCAGTGGGCAGCTGGAAAACAGGCAATGTGCAGGTGGTACTTCTCCCTCATTTCAGCTGCAGCTGAAAGGGGGCCCAAAATCCTCTCCTTTAGTTTTCCACAAGACTGTGGAAATCAGTGGAGATTGGCACATTACAGATGCACTTTAAAACTTTACAGGTTTGAAGTCAGTGGGTGTCTTTCTACAGTTTGGGATCCATCTGTTACTATATCAAATAAAGTCTGGGGGAGAGAACTTATTGGTGTGGTTTGGGTTTGTGAGGAAGGGCTTTGAGGTTGGAATGCTGCAGATAGGAAAACATTTGCAACAAAATCTAAGGAAAATTTTTAGATTGTGGGCTACTTAACATTGGGCAGTATAAAAATGCTTAAAACTGAGAGCCTTTGGAACTAAAATTGCAAAAGTCCTTAAAATGAGAGACTGGACTGGAAGTGCAAATATAAAGGGACAGTGGGAATGTAGAAGTTAATGTGGGGTTTGTTGGTTTTGCTGTAGGTTTGCTGTTGTTGCATAATTGACAGGTTTCTTTCTCTTTAAAATCCCCACTGGCAGAACCAGGGAGAATTCCCTGTCTGGAGATGATATATACATACATATACAAAAAATAAGTATTTCTAAAAGTAGCAAGTGGAAAAATATGGATATTCTGTACCATTTAATTGCTTTATCAAGGCTTCAATTTCTTTCTTAGCAAAAATGTGTAATTTTAAAGAGATACTGGCCTCAGGCAACGAATATTTAGTGTCAACAAATTATGCAGGATTCATATATCATATTTTTGGAATTTTCTGCCATTCAATACAAATCTTTTTGTTACTATGGTAACCTTGATAGGATCTGAAATGTATACAGGATTAGATACAAAGGGTCGAATTCAGACCCAGTATCTCTTCTGCAATGAAAACACCTTTTGCATCATGATAATTCCAAAGCAAAGGGACTGAGCAAGGAAATAAAGTCAACCCACTTGCTTTTTTGTCACCTTCACTGCTACATTTGGACTGTAGCCAGGGAAGAAGTGTCCTGCACCAAAGCTCACCTTTCTTTGTGCCCCCAAATGAAGACCCAGGGGTATCTTGGTCATGTGATGGTGATGAGAATATCCTCAGATCAGGGAAGTCATTCTGTGTTGTCAGACCTCTAAGACATGTTTCACACTCCTGTACATAGGCTGTGCTCTTTCATGGCTGGCAAAATGTAAAACTACCAAATGACCTGGCCATGAATTCAGTGGCAAGTCCAGGACCAGAATATGGGACTTCCTAATCTGCCCCCTACAGTGGATCTATTTATTACTATTCTCACATCTAAATATGACAGGTAATGTTTTCTCTTGCAAAGCAGGAATGAGGTAAGAGCCAGGTTTAGTTCTGAGCTTGTGCCTCCCTGTAATACAGGCACTAAATGATTCATGTTCTGAATTCACTGTTAGGAAAGGGAACATCATAACCTCCTTAAATTCTTAGTAACTGGCTTTACTTTCTTTAAAATGTATTTTGTTAAGCAAGCAAAACATAAAAACTTCACCTAGTCTGTGATTGATGACCTTTATCCCAGACTCTGTGAACAGGAACAACTGGAGAATATTGGAGCAATTAAGAAGTTTCTGCACAGGCTGTACACTTCTCAAAATGGCTCAGACAGGCATTGAGCTGGATCATTGCCCCTTACACCTTAACTACTGTCAAATCAGCTCTAACAGCACCCATGAAGACTATTTTAGGCACATCAGCAAAATGCCACTGTGAACTTTGAGCAGCAATTATAGGCATAAAATATATTGGCCTTGCAGTGATTTCAGATGAACTCCTCAATAGCATCTGTCCAGACACTAATATCTCAGCATTTACTCCTTTTCCTCTCCTTACAGGTATTAGCTGATAAGTTAGCATTCACATTTTTCCAGACAAAACCCAGACTTTTTAAAGTGTCAAAGCTGAACTAATCATAGTGACACAGGGTATTTGTGTGGAAAGTCTCCCTCTGAAATGCCAGTTGCTAATGCAAGTAATTCAATGGAATGGAAAGAAATGTAGGCCAGGTGGCAGTGCAGTGAATGGCTATTGGATATTAATGTCTGCTGCTCTGGAGTTGCTCAGTCTTTTTTTTAGGACTACAAGAACCTGGGCACTGAGTTGTGCACTTCACTGTTGATGGCACTGTCATCTAAAGCCACTTTCCTGTTTTTACCATCCTGTTTTGGTGCACTGAAGTTTTTATCCTGATTACAGGCCTATTCTAAAAGCCATTGGCTTTAATAGTTATAAGCCTTAAAATAGAATCCTAGAATAGTTAACTGGAAGGGACATGTGGAGGGGACAGAGTTCAAACTCCACGTGGAGCAGGGTCAGTCTAGGTCAGGCTTCTCAGGGCCTTGACCATCAAGTTTTGAATATCTCCCAGGATTAATATCCTTGCAGTTGAAATCTCAGCATGAACTGACCTCTAGCTTGAATAGATCTTCTTGTTCTCCAGTGTCCATACCTTCATTTCATTTAGAAAATAGAATTATGTTCCATCTCAACCTTGATTTTTGTAAGGCAAGGATTTCCTTTGTCCCACTTGTGTCTGTATTTTTTTTTTTTTTTTTTAGTTTTCTCACTTATTGACAGCCAGTTGGCTTCCAGATAACTTTAAAAGACTTAGGTATTAACTTTATATATCATACTCCTGAGTCTTGTTTCCTGACCTCATGGCAACACCTCACACTTGATGGGGATGCATAAATTCAGCCCAGTAACACTGTGGGTAAGTCTAAAAAAACATTTTAAAACTTTGGTTTTTCCTATTTTGACTGTGTTCTCTGGGTAAATGCTGCTTAGTTTTTGAGGACACAAGCTGGATAAATAGTATTTTTCCAGGTACCTACCCCTTCAGGTACTCCAGCAGCATAAAGCAGTATATAACACCCTAAGCCAAAGTTTTTTGGGTCTTTTGGTGTTTTGGGTTTTTTTATTCATTTGTTTGTGAGGGGTTTTTTTTAAAGATTTTTTAGTGGACAGTCAAGGCGAGATACCTTCTAGGTTTTCTCAAATCCTTTTGTGCTGCCATACTCTGTAAATTGAGATTTGAAGACAAATTTTTCCAGAGTACAGAGTGTTTCAGCCGATAAAGAAAGCAGTAGTAAGTATTAAATGTTAAAAGGTTTCCAAAAAGTTAGGTGCCATGAAGTGGATACCAGTAATGCACTTTTAAATTGGTTTGGATTTTTCCCTTCTTTTTGTCCCCTTATAACACTCTTACTTTCCTTTGAAATAATTTTACGGTTTCTCCTAAAGCTGCTCAAATCAACTTCTTGTATTCGAGTGGTTTCTAAAGCAGACAAAACGACCAGCCCATTTTTCATAAAGAACAACATGGATTTCGGTTTCCTTGTGGTCTTCAAATCCTCTTTTTCTCCAGCTAAAGTCTCACTGCAGTAGATGAAGGGATGTTCTGTGGGTGCAGATGAAAGCCTGGCAGGAAAGGCAAATAAACTCTTGGCTGTGGAAAGCACAGTCTGGAAGGACTTTGCTGGCCAAGTTAGAGCAGATTGAGGAGGTGATCACAAATCTTATTTCTCTAACCACTCAGGAAAGCCCCAAGAAGGAAGAGGGACAATTTCTTTAAGGGAACAATTTGAAGTGGTGCTGCCTGAGGACAAGGGGCAGAGAAATGAGGTGCAAATGAAACTGCTGCTGCTGCCATGATGCCCATGACACCTGCACCTCAATATCAGCACCTTTTCCATGCAATCCATACATTCCCCCTATTCCCAACTCACCCTTTTCATGCTGTGCCTGTTCCTCCTCTATAGAGCTCCAACCACAGCTTTACTTCGACTTCAGTGACTCTGTGTGGGCTGAAGGTGAAACATCTTTATCCTCCAAATTAAGAAGCTTGCTTTCCACCAGAGACAGCCTGTTTCTGTGCTGAATGCATACAATATAAATCAAAGTGTGTGCCATTATTAATAAATCAGGCGTCAGGTAGGCTTTGTCTGGGAGTCTGGTTGAAAGCGCTGATTACGATCCAATAACTTGTGAAAAATGCATAGTTGCCTTTGGGATATTGGAGCATGGAATAATTAGACTGCAAGGTTGCAAAAGCAGGGGTGGAACTGTAGAGAGGGACTACTTGCAGCAACTGATTCACTTTGAGGGTTAAATGTCTTTTTTTTTTTTTCCTGATTTACCGATTAATATCCCACTTAAGCATTTCAGAGTATAAAATGAATTATTGAATATCTTCTGTATGTACATTTCAAAACTGTACCAATGCTGGTTACCAAAAATCAATGGTGATTGACTCTGCACTTCAGGGTTTTTATGCTGATATTTAGGGTTCTAGGATTATTGTGGGCCAAGTTGTGAGAAAATGAATTGGCTGCCATTGAAAGGAAATTTTGTGCAGCAATTCTAAATTCAGATGCAACATCCATTGTTTTATTGGAATTGAGCATCTCTCAGTTCTCTAGAGCTTTAATCCTTGCACAGGAAGTGTAATTGTGCTATAGCTGATTATAAATAGGAAAGTTATTTCTTCTGGCTATTACTAGGAAAGATTGGAGCAAATGAGCTTTTCTGCTTATGAAACCTTCAGGGCCTGCTTGTGGCTTTGTTCCCTCCCATCTCCCAATCTGCATTCTGTAGGATCAGTCATTTGGAGCTTTAGAAGATACAGGAGAGGGAGTTTAATGTTTTTTCCATATTTTTTCTCGATCACACCTGTGCACTGCTCTCTGTATGCAAAACACACATTTAGTGGGGACTGTATGGGCTGAAGATCAGGGTTCCTGAGGTGGCATTAAAGCAATCTGCAAAATCTACAGCAAGAACTGCTGTGGGTCCTTCTGTGCTACGTGATTGATAATCCCAGTGTATCTGAATCCATCACAACTTCAGAAGTGCATTGCCTTGCCTGGAAAACTGATAATGCTATTGTAGGACAAGAGAGGATTTAAGACTTAACAATGGTGATAAGAGGGAGGAAAAGCACATAAGTGCAGAATCAAAGTGTTTTCTGTCACAGCATTAAACTGGAATTATGGTCTTGAAGTTTAACCGAAATCTTTAATTAAGGATGTCGTTGGCACTATTATCTTTAGATTTGATAGCCTGTTCACTGACTTTTACAGTGTGTTGCACCCTTTTCTGTAGTTTGCAGATTCCCAAACTAAGAATCTTTCAACCCCATGTACTTTTTCTTCAAATCTCATCTCAGAAGTCTGAATGTTGCAATTAGCATTTCAGAACTCTTTATATCTTAGTAACCATGCATGAAAATTAATTCAAGCAAAATGTAATTTAGAATAATAATAACATGTTTTCCAAATGTTTCCTCCATTAATCATGGTGAAGATGGTTACTATAGTACCACTGCTGGATTTTATTGAAAATAAAGTAATTCAGTATGGTACATGTTCTCTTGAGAGCGTTACTGTTTGCTCAAAAGAAGTGAAGGATGCGAGTATGAGACAGTAAGAGAACCTTCTGGTTTTTGTTGAGTGAATTCAGTGCTTGGTAACATTTTGATACAGAAGCAATAGAGCAGTGTTTATTTTCAGGGAAAGGTTCTGAACTTTGCTATTTGTCAATGGATATTTCTAAAATTTCCGTACATATGAGAATCACAAAGAATAAAGGATGTGTACCAAGTTTTCTGCCAAAATAAATATTAGACCCAAGACAAATAGTTCACCCAAGTTATTAACTGTGTGGTAAATAAACCCATTGAAGTTTGCTTATTGCTGTTTACCCAAGGTATTTTGCTGACATGAGGCTGAATGTGCCACCCAGACTTCTAATTAAATGTCACTGAGGAGCCTGTAAAAGGGTTTGACTACAAAAACACACACAGGAGTCGTAGACCACTTTGGGAAATGTGGTTGTAACTTGTTTACAAGTTTCCCAAACCAGGTTCTAGAGCAGTTTATGCACTCTAGCCTTTAAGGGTGTGGAAAGCCTTTGTAGCACCTTTATGGCAGCAAACAAACTCTCCCTATGAACAGGCACTTCTAGGGAAGAAAACTTATTGATTTGCTTGAGATGAGGATAATATGATGTGGGTTTGATGGCCTAGATTCTCATATAATCCAGAGGGAATCTAATTCAGCTCATGATGGGTTTTGCACTTTTCTGGTGGTTGGTCTGTCCACTTCCCCAGTGTGTGGAATGTGCCTTCATCCTGTTTTCCTGCTGGATGTGCGTTTGATGCACCTGCTTTCGTGCTTTGGGCCATCATTTAATTCTATCTGTCATTTATATCCCTGCTGAGGTCAGTTCACGTTGTTATTCCGGGTCTGCAATCAGCTCTTTCTTACAGTTGAGCTGTAAATAAGCTCCTGTCAATAAATGAGATCCACACTCTTTTGGCAGCGTGTGTGTCATGGCCACAGGAAGCTTCACATGGAGAAAATTCCAAGTGTTATCAGTCTGTGCCCTGGCACTTCTGACAGTTGAGGCAGAACAGAGACAAAAAACCTTGTCCTATCTCTGTAGAAGAGCTCAGGAGAGGCTGGGAGCTCATGTAAGAGGCAAACTGAGGAGTTTGTAAAATGAAGGGGTTGAGGAGCTGTGTAAAACCAGCTTCCAAGCAGTGGATGAGGCAGAGGAGAGGAGAAGAGCTTTGGGAAGGTGTTCCTGTGGCTGGCAGCCAGGAGGAGTGCAGGGCTCCTGGCTCTCAGATGAGTTTAGCACAAGGCCAGCTGGATTGAAGTCTTTGCTCCTTCCAGTGGGGTGTCTTCTGCATATGTTGCACTTCTGTACTTTTTATATAAACTCTTTCATAAAATTTGCAGATTTGGCACAGGGGCAAAAGATGAGATTAACCTTCCTGCCCAAGGTTTTGGTCCAGACTCTTGAAATGCTGAAATTCACCCTTTTTGTTAATGAGGAAGGACAAAAGACTGTTTTCTTTCCCACCGTGCGCAGGGTTCATCGGGGTGAGATAGGAGAAGGCAATAGAAACTCAAGTGGCCTTTTTGGCACCTGGGTTACACGTGAAAAAGAAGTGCTAAATCATATCTTCAACTCCAAGTGTTAATTACTTACTTTGCTGCAAATTAGCACATTAAATGTGTGGCAAAAACATGTTTCTCCTTAGCTGCTGTGTGTGTAAGATGGGGTTTGCCAAGTGTTTCCCGTTGCATAATGTAGATTTTCTTTTTGTAGTCCTATTTTATTTAAACTTATGAGCCAGGTGCCTCCAGTGGAATTGTGAGCCTTGAACTGAGCCTCTAATGCTTCACTTCGATATGTGAGGAGCAGATTTCACAGAATCCAATGGGATGGATATTTTAGGGTCAGGGGAGTCTTCTAAGTCATAGGAAAAATTTCCATAGTTTGTGTGGAAATTTCTGAAAGGAGTTTTAGGAGGCTGCTGGGGTAATCCTGCTTCAGACTGGTGTAGGAACTCAGAACTGATCATCAGGTCCAGACTGCAGTGACTGTGGGCACCTCATTAGAGATATATATTTATATAATCCCTAACAGTGGCCCTGTACAAGGTCCTGTTTTGTTCCTTAGCTTTGCCCAGTAGTCATTGAGCTTCTGTTTTCCTTCTGGCCACAATCAAAGCTGGATCTCTTCCTTGGAAGGTTTTTTTTGTTTTTCTTTTTTGAAATCCTGAATTTCACATCTGTAGGAAATGTTTCTTAAGGCTCACGTGACATAGAAGGAATTGCAGATAAAAGACAAAATGGATAGACTGTAAAATAGCACCGAGAAGATAAGTAATTTTCTGAGATTCCTAAATAAATTGCTCTCTAATTCACAAATAATGCAGTACATATTTAGGGTGTTATAAAGGATGATGACTGAATGCAGAGCTCAGGATTCATAATAGAGAAAAAGCATATATGGAATTGTTAACAAAAAAATGAACTGTAAAAATACAGAACTTCTAATATTTAGCTGATTTCCTTCATAAATCACTTGCTAACAAATGCAAAACAGTGCGGCATCAGAAGCAAAATCATTTCTTTAAGGAAAATAACTTTCAAAACCAGTTTTGTCCACCATAAATTCTACTGCAAATAGTGGAAATAATGTCTCTGGTTTACATATTAGAGAACACCTCAGTCTGTTTGCCTCTCCTGCTTTCTTCTGCTGTCCATCAGAAACAAGAATCAGCAGATTTGGAGAGATTGAAGATAAACTGTTGGTCCAATCTTGATGTAACTTAACTTAATAATAAATGCTGCATTATAGTCCTTAAATATTAAGGAATATAAATGTAATAGTGAAGCATTTACAGAGCTGTTGCCCAAAAATAAGGTGGAACAAAAGCTCTCGGAGTCAGTACTTGTATAAATCCAACCAGGAGAGCTCTTCAGTAGTGAGAGTTTTTATGTCCCTGAAAATCCTTCAGGAGAGACACAGGCACTTATATAATTAGAGAAAGCCCCTGTCCAATTCTGTTTTAAAGCAGCCTTGGAATTCATCCTCTTCTGGAAAGTGTTGTATTTACACAAAAGTCACACAGAAACTCGTTCTGCAGTGTTTAAAGAGAACTTCTCAGCTGAGCTTCGCATTGATTTTCCTGAGTTTGCAGTTCCCACAAGCTTCACTGGAAGCTGTAACTCCTGTGCTTTCATCCCCAAAACAAAGAATGCAAAAAAGGGAAACAGGGCTGACCTGGGGGTCCATTGGAACGTGCAGAGGAGCAGAACCAGAGTGTTCAAACACAAAGTACTTAGGGCAAAAATTCTCTTTCATAGAATTATTTTTTTAAGTGAAACTCAATTTCATATTAAAATGGGTTTTTGGATTTAAGCTGTTCTGAGATATAAATATTTGGCCACCTACAAGAATATTTTGACACCTCAAAGTTGCTTGGTTGACAGGAATTATTTTATAACCTTATCTTTCAGCCTTGATAGACATACTTTGCTTATTAGTGACCAAAATACTCTGCCTTCACCAGACAAACCTTTTCCCAGAGACAGCCAAGACAGAATGCCTTGGAAAAATAGAAAGATAGGATATTTCACTGGGATATTGTGAGCATGAAAAGAAGAATTCTCTGCTGTGTTTTGATGAATCAGCTCATTTAGCAGATGATGATTTTTGGCACTTTGCCATCTTTTGGGGGGTTTTTTGTGTGTGTTACTCATCATCTCAACGTTGGTTTTATTCAGAGGACCAGGGAGCTGAGCCCCTACCAACAGCCCCAGGTCACTGCTGATTCTCTGGATTTGCTTCATCTAAGTGGCTGTTTGTTAACAAAGCACACTTTTCCTGTTTGTTTGGGTTTTTTTCCCTTTCCATATCCTGGATTGGACCTTCTGTCCCTGATGTAAAAGCCCTGATGTTTTTGCCACTGGGAGGCAGAAATTTTTGCAACTCTTTGTGCTCAGTCTTGTTGTTGCTGCTCCAACAGCTTTTGTGGTGGTCAATATTACATGGGTGGGATAACAGGCATTTTCCAGACTCCATCAAGTGCATGAGGATATACCAAGGGAATGGGAATAATAGTGGTGACCATCTGTGTTATTGTCAGTGCAAACAGGGAGAGCTCCTCAGTGAGAGCTTGATATGCACCATGGCAACAGAGGGGTGATTATAAGTAATGCAAAGCAAAGGATACCAGAGATGGACAGAAATGAAATGAATTTCCTATTTCTGAACCCAAAAGCCAACCCTTAAACAGCTGTTGGGAGCTGTGTTTTCAGGACTCTCAATTCCTCCTGCTTTCCTGCCCGTTCCATCTCCAGGGATAAAGCCAGGAAAAGAACTGGCTGTGGATGCTCAGTGTATTTTAGCAAGGGAAGTGACTTGGAAAGGCCAGAATAAAGACAGGGCCAGGAAAAGTAGAAGCTGTGTGTCCAAATAAGTGTGTTATTCAACAAAATCCAGCCATGTAAGCACAGGTTTGGTTGAGAACAATTGAATTAACATTCCTGACTTCTGACTGGTCCATGTATTCCTGGAAAGTTTAGGGTTAGAAGCCAACTCTAACTAGATGCAGTTAATAGCTCCTCATCCTCAATGATTCATGATATAGAAGTTCCAGGAGTGCAAATGGAGAGTTGATGTAAATGTCTTCTGAATTCTTTAGTCTTGATTTCTGATTTAGAGGAGCATCTGAAGGCCACGTTAAATCTGGGGTTATATTTAGGATTAGGAGCAGTCTGGCTCACAGCCTGAATGACTGCCAGAAGAGCTAAATTCTGTAAAGTGAACTGAGACCTAGAACCAGGAGTTTCAAATTCCTTGCTCCTGTTTTGGGGCTTATAATAACTGATAGTGTTGGAGTCAAGAATAGCAAGGGTAACATAAAGGGAATGTTTTCAGTGTTCTTCATATTGCAGAGAGGTTAACTGAGGCTTGCTAACAGCAACTTCCCACTACTGATTCTTATGAGTGATTTGCAGCAGGTTCCTATAACTTCATGTCCCTACTGGAGTTCCTCAGTATTTCTGGAAGTTCTGTTCTTGGTTGGGAAACAAATGTCCACAGTCTTGAGAGGTAACAGGTCCCAGTTCAACTAAAATGAACCTTTTTCCTTCAGGCTATTGCTGCTTTCTCAAGCTTTATATTTCTTACAAAAGGCCACTTGGAGTTATCCAGCTTGACTCTTCTTTTCTAAAGGAAGGAGACCCCACACGTATTTCCAAATGTTTTTAGAGTTTAGGATGAGACAGGTGTTTTCCCACCAAAATACCACATTTTTCACAGCTTAGAAAACAACTGTGGCAACTTCTGCTTCCCAGTAAGTGGAATGAGCATTAAACATGAAATTTCTGTGACATGTAAAGGCCTGATTTTATCAAGAAAAGCCTATTCAAGAATAAACAGTTTACAGTATGTAATCAAATGAATAATGTGATTCTTGTAGGAGATGGACTTTTTAGCTGCCCCTTCCACAGAAGGTAGGGAAACATTAAAAATACATTTGCCACTGATAGGTTAAATTCATTTTAGCTGGCATAAATAGGACAGATGAGCTATTCAGCTGTCTGATGAGTACTATATAATGAAATATTTATCACCTTCTCATGGTCATTGCATGAGAGGCCAATAATTTGTTTTCTCTCAGCACTGGTATTTTGTGGTGCTTATAATAAATTATACATGGCAAGCTCCCATCCCTCACCCTGTTTCTATTTACCTATCTAGTCTGAGATCTCATTCATCAAAATGTAGTTGGTTTGGGGACAAAAGTGAGGCTATAAATTCATGTATTCTAAAGAATCATGGAATTTAAAATGTATAATAGGAGGGGGTAACGTGGCAAGAGTGTGGCACACTGAGCAGGGGACATTTAGAGCTGGAAAGTGGGAAATAGAGTAAAATTTTGAGAAAGATATCAATATATATATAGAGATGTTAGCCTTGGTCAGCAGGCTGCTCATTTGGATTTAGGATAACACCTCTGAACAATCAAAGCTGCCCCGATTTTGGCCCATTATCAAGTTTAAGCAATGGATTTAGTTCTTGTTATGACTGTCAAATTCTCTCAACAGCCTTCTGTGTCAGAGATATAAATGAACTTTTATTTGCTTTGCATTGATGCAGAGGATTTCATGAAGGAAATATTAGGATGAAATGAAAAAATATCCCCAAGCGAGAGTCTTTACAGCATTTAGATACAAAGCCTTCAGTGATAAAGACAAGGTGGAATGTGAAGCACTGGAAACTTGATTCTGGGGTTGCTTCAAAATATGAAGAAAATTAGGAACTTTTAGAGGTCAAACATCATTTTTCTTTGCTGTGGAGGGAAAATAAACCTCTTGCTTTGCCTTCTCAGATTTTAGCCAAGGTCTCTCTGTTTCTAATTCTCAAGAATTGGTGCTGAGGAGGCTCAGACCAAACTGTGCTCCTGATCTAGAGAGTGATGTGATTTTATGCTGAGTTCTGACGTGGCAGAAGGTGGAAGGTTTTGTCTTTTATTTTTGCTGCTTGCAATCAGAAATCATTTGACCTCAGTACAGAGATAAGACCACCACTTGCCTCACTTACCCAGGGAACTAAATCAGTCAGTGTTGAGGAGGCTGGCAAAGTTCATTATTCACTGCTCCGAAAGTCTTTAGAAATCTATCATTTCTGCAAAGTCCATAAGCCTGAAAATTAATTTCTCATGACAAAATCATTTAAAATTAGCAGCCTAAAGGATTTCGAAATGACCTTCTACTTGGGTGATACAGGGAAAATAAACCTGGAGCCTTTCTCAATCAATCCAGTTGAAATCCTGGATACATTTTGACCACCCAGGGCTGGAAGCAGCAGCCTGTTTTTTTGTCCTGCTCTTGTGACATCCACAGAGATCCCAGATATTACAGAGTCCACACGAGCCCCAGGTTGGCAATTAAATGTCCAGATGATGCCCAGGGAATCGGGAAACTTTGAAATATTAACTCTGTAGTTAAAGTAGACCCATACAACCATCATTGATTGGTTTCTGAAATTTGATTTTAAGGTGTGTTATACTGATATTAAAACCAATTTAATTAATGCATAATTTTCCCATTTCCAGGGGAAGAACCCTTTCAGGTTTGCATTACCTAATCCAGTAATCATCTTCAATTTATTATTTGTCCCTCATAGCCCTGTGGTCCCACTGGTACAATTTGCCATTACATAGACATTTTGTAACTTTTTGTTTCTTTGGAATAATTCCCAGCATTTTCACTGAACAAAGGTTCAGTTCCTTTTTTGAAAATACTGTGGAAAACACAGTACACCAAGAGATCTTCCTTATAGCTATCTAAGAAATAGTTTTTTAATGTTATTTCCATAGTGGAGCAATAGTTTCATGAAGATTTTTAGAATTAAATCTGGTCTTATGAAGAGAGCAAAGGAAAGAAATGACAAAAGGAAAAGCAGTTCTCAGGATCCCTGTGTGCTGAGTAAACACAGAGACAGTGTGTTCTTTGCATATTTTATTAATACAGAATTCAGAGCTGCTTTAATAACTTTTCACGGAGTCAGTGGAATAATTTGTTGCCAAGAAATTACCCAGTAAAATGCCTTTTTTTTTTCTTTTAATTGCTTTTGTTTGTATATGCACATGCAGATAAATACATACAGGCACAACTGCTCAAGGTGTTTGTTTGTGGAGACAAATCATTCTCTCCAGTGGCTTTGGCCCTGCTCTGTTTGCAGTGCAGGGAAGGATGGCACTGAAGAGAAAAGAGCATATTCAATTACTTAAAATTACTGCCTGAATTAAAGTTTTGGGTTTGGGGGTTCTTTTTTTTATTCAGGTGAATAGTAAATTATGAGTATTTGGTAAGGAAGGTTTATGGAGGTAACGATGAAAATGTTTGAACTTCACGAGAAAAGTCAGTGTCATCTTGAGCTCAGTTAAAATACTGGGATTACTTTGTACGACAATGTGCTCGTGAATAATTTTTGCAATTATACAACTTCTTTTTTGATTTCTGTTGTTATAAATCGAATAATATGTTTATTACTACAGTATATTAGTAAACTGTGTAAACGAAAATAATTTAATCATATCCTGGATTAATAATTCACCTCCCAAACTTCAGCCTTTTACCACATTGCACAAGTTTGACATGGTATTTTGATCTTATAAATAGCTGGGGTTTTATAGTTATTACTTTCTTAATAGTCTGGGTAACAGAAGTTAGTTTAAAACACAATGCAATAGAGTTTTCAACTCTGTCATATGACATTAAAAGGTATTAAAATGCTTCCAAGGAACAAAATGAGAACTAAAGCTTTCTCTTAATCTGTTTGAATCTTGATAAAAGGTAGGGAATATAAATGTGGAATTTGACAAATCAAGCCAGATGTTCATGTACTGAAAGGCACCAACATAAATAAATATATTTTTCCCTACAGTAAATATAGAAAGATTGAAAGCTGGAAAGATTACTTGTTAAATTATTTTCTATGAAATATCCTGTTAAAAAAACCAAGGGCAATATTCGTAAGACTTTTTTTTTTTTTTCTCAACTTGTGGGAGAAGTGTTTATGTAAAAAGTACCTCTACTTGTCACTTGAAATTTGACTTCAGGTTCTATATCTATGTACCTGTGTACTTCAATTCCCACCTGCAGTAAGAATCGCTCTGTGCAGCTGATATTTTGATTTATTGGAGAGCACTGCCTTGCATTCTCCTTCCTAAAGCAGAGCTTGGGGGTTGCTGACAGGTTGCAGAGGGGAATTGCCACAGTGCTCACTCTGCTTCAGAAACCTGCCCAGGCTGGGCTTTACATTTGTATTCCCAATAAAATCACTCTCCCAGAAAGGAGAGCTTCTCCACTTAAACACAGCCCAGTACACTTCCCTTTTCACTCAGGGTAGGGGATGGAAGAGCCTCAGAATCTGTTGTGCTGATAAATTATTTAAAGGCAGAAAGGAGCTGACTGCTTGAACTTTGCTGTTGAGCCAAGGCTGGAACACCAGCCTGGCTGAATTTGGGGGAAGGCCTTGCAAACTGAACTACTCCTCTTGGATGCAAAGCCCTGGATTTCCTAATGCCTGGCCCCAGGCTATGGAGAATTGCAGATCCCCTGCAAACAGTTCTGCTGGTGCAGAAGTTCCAATATCCCTGTGTTCTGTGGGAGAGCTGGAGGTGAAGTTAACTTGGCAAATGTAAAATTCCTCAGAGTAGTAGTTTATACTGCAAACAGGAGGGGACGTGAGGATACTCTGGTCAATAAAGTCTCACAGCAAAGAGACTATTTCTCCAAATGTATTTCTAATCACACAAATATTTTGCATATATAAGTAGGAAGGCTCTTTTGATGGTTGGCTGTGTTTAGTTGTGCAAACAGTGCTTACTCCTGCTTTAAGGAGGAGAATGTACTGCAGTGAGGCAGAGTGAGAGATGTTCTTCACATAATACAGTGTAGGTTGTCTGGTAAAGAAGTCACACTCTGTAATTTGGGTAATAGAGGTGTTTAAATGCCAACCCCCACTATCTTAAGTTATTGTGAAGCTTCAAAAAGAGCAACAGAAAGCCAAAGTACTCGTCATATGTCAGGAGAAAGCTAAAACTCTTATTTTCAGGAGCACAGCAGAGGGAGTAAAGAAAATATGAGACCATGGCTGGGTGAGAGGTTACCTATAAACTAGTTCAATATTTTTATACAAAAAGAGGGTTTAATTAAAAATTGTCTTCCTGATTTTTTTTTTTCTGAAAAGACTATTGCTAGAGCAGAGTTCATATTAAGCTGTTCTAGCTATAAATTATTACCTCTGCTCTGATGTTGAAAAATAGCCAGATGGTTTTCTATTTTTTTTAATGTCCCTTCCTAGCAGGTGTATGTGATGAATGCTAAAATTTACTTAGGGGTGAACCCATCCAGGAGCAGTTACTATCACGTTTTTTGTATTGAACACATATTAAAACTCTAAGAGTTCAACAGTGTAAGCAGCCACAAAGCAAAGCCTATTATGGTACTGTTTACCAACAGATTTATAATTACAAAATAAATTAAGCATGAAATGGAACACTTTTCATTTTCTGCTATAATAGTATGAAATGTTTGATGTTACTTTACAGATTATTCTGGAATAGCTTTGAAAGTGAATAATTGTGAAGGTTGTCATGGTATTTTAACAGAACCTAAACATATCTCCTCTAAAACACCCATGTCCTTTTTCCTACTGATAATCAGAATGCCCAAGGAAGAGAGAGGCTATTCCAGAACTCAATCCTCCAATCAGAATAATTATAATGCATAAAATAATTAATTTCATAAGAAACACAGAATGCCAATCTTTTCTCTCTCACAAATAATTTAAAGTTGCAATACAAAACTATGAAATACCTCTGAGTGGTTTTGTTTTCTTTTGTTTTTTAAGAAGGTTACATCCAAATGCCTCTGGCCCCTGTGCACCTACAGTTCTGATCAAGTTGTGGACCTTGAGGAAAACAGTTTCCTAAAGCCCAGACTGGCCACTGAAACTTTGTACACATGCCAAGGGTACTGTATGAGGAGAGTCATTCCTGGTTGTCTTGTTCCTTGGCATCCTCATCAGCACCATATCCTGCCTTCCTTCCCTTCAACAACTTGCTTTAGTTTTGTCTGTTACACCTTTATGTTTGAATAACAAACCCCCCTTCCCAAAGCTGCTCCTTGGCAGCTGATCCTCAGGAAGCTGGTTTGTAGGACTGAACCCGCAGCAGTGATTTAAGCCTTACATTAAAGGGAAGGCACGACCTTTCCGCTCTCCCAGGCTGTAGAACAACTTCCAAAGCTGCCTCTTCAGGGCTAACAAACAATTTTCATGTTCAAGGCTGTTGTGTGTATTGTTCATCCCCATAATCAGCAGGATCTTCACCTACCACTTACCCAGTGTAAATAACTGCTCTGTGCATCCATTTGTAAGGAATATCAATAGCCCACTGCAGGCAGAAGTTTCCTGAAGGCCAAATTCCTGCCCTCCCAGCTGGAGGGTGATCTCTGCACCCCGAGCTCCCCACACAGCTTTTAGCAGCAGGGTCATTTATGTAATTAATGCCTGGGTTGATCTCCAAGAATAGGCTGCAGGAAAGGTGAGGAGCTCAGTGGGAGCGTTGTACGTGTAAATGTTTACCTGTGGGCCGCAGCTAAAAAATTTTTCTCCTTATTTTTCAACAAAACTAACACATATGTTTCACACAGAGGAAGTCTGGCTGTTTTCCCTGTTTCTTCCATCTCCTGATTTTTCATTTTCCAACACTCATTTCAATTCAGGAAGAAAATGAATATTCACAAATCCATCTCCTGTTAAACAGTAGGATTTTAAAAACCTGAGCTGTGTTTGGTTTTTCTCAACAGTGCCAAACTTGCATTAAATGTCCCCAATTTTCTTAAAAAGGAATCTTTTCTAAAACGTAGGCTAGGTCTTGCTCAGCCTTTACTCATCATATCTTCTGGTAAACACTTTGCTTGTTCAGGGGCATTTTTGCCTGAACTAAGGCGAATTTTGCCTGTGAATGTTGCCTGTGTATTTACCTCCAGAACCGGTGGGAATTTTCAAATATGATGTTTCAAACAGTGGCCAGTGATACCAACAGTGCCCAGCTCAGTGGGAGGTGTTGAGGCAGCCTGACCCTGACCCTGTGCTGTCCTCTGTGCTGCTGCTGTGCTTGCAAGCATCCAGCAAGATGTGCTTCTCTCCTCCTCTGTGCTTCTCCAAACTCTCCTTTGCCATGAGAAATTTAACATGAGCAAGACTTGCTGCAGCTCCGAGTCTCCCACCCTTGCTAACGCTGTGGTTTTGTTTCCTTGGACTCCTGTTCATTTGTATCCACCTTTTCTTTCTTTCCCCCCCCCCCCCCCCCTTCCCCCCCCCCCCCCCCCCTGTTTTGTGCTTTGATTGCAAGATCCTTGGCCTTGGGAGTCTTTGTTCTGCATTTGCCTGACACAACGGGGTCAGATCCATCCCCGTGTTGAGATGATTCAGGAACAGCCAGGCTGTGGCTCAAATCAGACACAGTAACAGCCCTTTGTGATGTTTCTTGGAGTCTCTGGGATTTAGGTATCTTGTTTTCAGGGTTATTTAAGTTGGACTGGCTGGTCTTTGGAGCTTAGTAACTCCTTTTGCTTAAAAGTAGATTTACTGTGAGGAACCACTGCCATGCATTGTCTCCCACAGAGAAAGAACAGAAGGTTGCAAATCAGGCAGATTTTAGTGTAAATTATTCAGTCTTTTCTCTTCATTGTGTAAGATTCCCTGCAGAATATGCTGGCCCAATGAGCTACTCCTGATTATCTCTGGAGGTCCAAACCTGTATGTAGTTCACATATATTATATAAATTGCTTTAAAATCAGAGGAAAAGGAACATGTTTGACTTGGTCCTTTCTCTCAGAAAAGGTGCCTTAATGAATGATTACCAGTCTGGAAGCCTCATTGCTGAATAATGAATCCAAACATTTTGAGACCCAAGCCTATAATACATATACAGCTTGACGGTTTTGCATCATTGTCATTGTTTAGTTGGTATTATAAAACTTTACTTGTGAGTAGCTTCTGGCTTTATAATTAATACTGTCCCTATTAAGAAGATTTGTCTGAATAAATGTTACTCATACACAAAAGAGTTTGTAGGATCTATCTTGGTTTTTCTGGAGGTGTAGTTTGTCTGTGCTTTGTTTACTTCTGATTTTCTAAAGTGATGTTGCCTGTAATTACTGGGTAGACAGACAACAGGCAGTTTAATGGCCATTGCTTCCTCAGCAGGAAAATATCTGTGTTGCTGGAAACTAAACACAGTAGTTCACAATGATTTGACTGTGTGGTTTGAGAAGATCACAGTGTGACAAAAAAGTATACAGAAAGTGGTAAATAATAAGAAAAGTTGTTGGAATATTCTGGATGTAAAACAATGAAAATTCAAGTTACATTAAAAAATATTCTGTCTCTTTCATCCAGAAAAAAAGAAAGCACTCTCTCTATAACAATACTTTAAAATATTCATGTTTCATTATGGAATATCAATCCTATACAGCTACTCCAATTTGCCCTTCAGACAATTAGATTTGGAACTGGATGTTCAGAGATGTTCAAGAATGCAATTTAGAATGAAGGCAACAAAATATTCTTCAATTCAAATTTGAATTCAATTCAAATTCAATTCAAATATTCAAGCTGTGAATTCCTCATATGGGATTTTGGATCAAATATCTGAATGCCAAGCTGTTAGGTTTAGGTGAGCTCAGATTTATGTACAGTTCTCCCTCTGTAGTAACTCGGGAACTTTTTCATCATCTAATGAATTTAACTCCTAGTGAGGCCTTGAGTGTGGTGTGTGATGCAGAAGACAGGACTGCTGGGCATGGCCACTGAACTTTAATCCTTACGAGTCCCTTCCAACTCAGAATATTCTGTGGTTAAATATTATTGCAAACACTGTGCAAAACCTTTGCAAGGGCCATCACTAATGTCTCAAACAAAAGACAACTTCGTACTTCAACCCAAAGGGTAGCAGAGATGATTTTTCCTTCTGGTCTTGTGCTGAACCTATGCTTTTATTTTGTGCAGCTGGCTGTGTCCAAGCATCCTTGATGTCTTTCATAGCAGGAGTTGCACTGACTACAATCAAATCCTGGTAGCAGTAAATTCTCCATCAGCAGATTAAATTTGGTTTGACAGACCTTTCAGGCAGCTCAGAGTTGTAAATCTCATGGTCTGAGCAAGTCATCTTCGACTGCCTTGGGTATAAAAGTGTTTAAGGCAAACCCTGTTTCTCCAGAAATACTGGATTTAAGCTGGAAAGGGTTAGGATTAGCATTAGGGTTAAATAGCCAAAATTTACTAAGATGCAGTGAGAAGGTTTCTTGTGCTGTTTTTTCCTTCTAGCACTCAGCTGAAAATGCTGCAGTGAGTGGTTCACAGCACTGAATGTGTCCCTCCCTAACACCACTCTAGGAAGGGAGATGTGAGGTGTAAAGATCCTTCCTGTGTAATAAAGCGATGGTTAAAAGAAGGGTTTCAGCACCTGATAGAAATCTGGTTGGAAGCTGCAGGGACAAAAAAAAAAGTAATTCCAGGTGAGAGAAGGAAGAAGGACCATCAGAGCTCACTTACTTGAAAAGGATAAGCAGAGTCCCTTGGCCAAGGTGGACTGCAGGAGTTGTCTGTGTGAAGTTACATTTTCTGCAGGTGACAGCCTTTATTCACTGTCCTGCTGCTGCAGCCATCCCTTTCCCCTTCTCTCATCCCTTTGGTCACTGCTGTGCTCTACAGTCTGTTCTTTTTTTCCCCTTGCCTTTCCAACTCCAGTGCTACTGAAAGGTTCTTCTCCCTTGATATTCCCACTCCCCACAACCTTGTATTTATATTTCATGTTATTTAAACAACTAAAAGATTTAAAACGTTACATTTTACACGTGGTTGGCTCTGTAACTTCTCCCCCTTTTCCTCACTCAACAACTTTTTAAAACACATTTATTAAAGCTTTTCTTTGATTGGATATTTAACAAATTAGTGTAAATGAAAGCAGGAAAGCTGAAAGGATGGGTGGTTTTGTAGTTAAGCTACTAAGTAGGAGTCAGGAAATTAAGTTCAGTTCCCAGCCTTGCCACTTACTCTGTGTGTGTGTCCTTGAATGAAACATTTAATCTCTCTGTGCCTCCATATTCATGAGGCAGAATTAATTGTAGTGCTGTTTTCCCATTTGCTATCTATTTCTCTCTTTTTCCTATAAATATTTAGAATGGAAATAATGTGTACGTTCATGGTAGTGGGTAATGGTTCAAGTAAAAATGAAATGCACTTTAGTGTAAAGCTAAATGGATTCTAGTCATGAGATATCAGGTTCATAACAAAAATAGAAACTAAAACAGTGGTAGTTCATAACTGGATTGCTCACCTGGCATCATTAGAGCTATGTATGACACACTGAAAGAAAACCTTCAGGAAAGGAAAAGTTAAATGTTTGTGGAACTTGTTAAAGCACTCAAATTGAATGCTGAGGATGTTACAGTATCTGTGAGCTGTTCTAGGGTGGAACCCCGGTGCATTTAACTGTTTGGCTTTAGGTGGAGTCTGAGCTTGCAGGGAAGAAAACCCCAGAAGATCAAGATGACAGACAAATATTTAACCCACCAAGGAAATATGAATTGTGCACTCCATCTGTCACTTTAATGGTTAGGAAAAGGTCAAAGTAGAAATGGACTTGGGAGTGCACCCCCTGAACCCAGTGGGGATGGTGATTGTTGATTCTGTGGCTGCCTCTGTGTCTGCTCCCTCCGTGGCAAAGTTGCCCCAATATTGACTGTATTTCTTGTTCTTCCCTTCCCAAGTAGTGCTGGTGAGTTTGGGAGCAGCCTTGTTGTCTTTGAAACAAGTTATGTGGCTCTTTGTGTGGGAGTTCTTTAGGACCTTGGAGGAATCAAGGCTTACTCAGGACCTTAATACAAGGTTTCTGAGCAGGTCAGAGTGGGAACTCATTTTCTGCTCCTCAGAATTATGCAGGAAGCTGTTACACATTGAGAGCTGAGTAGCAAAAACAAGGAGTGCTTGTGCCAATCTCTTTGTGTGCAGAAAGATTGGATGGTGTGAGGTCTCCTGTTCCAAGAGACCTGCTTTGTCCTAAACATACTGCTGGAATCTCTTCTAATCCAGTGGAGACTTTCTGTTCGCTGTGATAGGAGGCACCATCCCTGTCGGATGAGTCAGGTTTGCCTTGGGAAGGCAATTCCATACACATTTCCAGTGTTGTATGGAATTTATTCCCACCCTTTGACTTTAGGATTTCAAGAGATCTATCCAACCCTCCATGTGGATTGCACCCTCCTGCATATGAACTGTACCCCTCTCCCAGTGAGCTGTTCAGCTTTTCTCAGAATAACTTTATTTCTGCTTCCTGGAATCTGTAGTTGGCTGCAGGATTTTAACTCAAAAATAGAAACATGAATCAATTAAAGAAGTGAAATTACAAAATGGGAATCTCTGGCTCCTTGCTAATCCAACCTGTGGAAAAGAGCTGGATCTCTGCAGACACATTAAAAAATGTTATTTTCTTTCCTTCTCCTGGAGTTCTCGGTGCTCCCTCAGACAAGGGGAATACACCCATTATGTTACTGTGTGGCAGTTAATTCTCCAGGTTGGTTTTTCACAACTATTAACATAAATGGTGTGTTTACAGTTGGATTATACCTTCAGTTTACATTTCCAATTGGGAACTCCAAGTTATCTTCAGCGAGTAGATTGGGACTCTCTGCCAGAAGGTGGGGGAAAGAGAAAAATTCTTTGTTTGAAAAATGAAACCGAAATTTCTCGTGTAAAAACTAAAGAACAACATGGAAGACAAACAGTGAAACTGAAAGGTAATAACTAAGCACTCGACTGAGTCAAATGCAAATGTTTTCGATAAACATTTATACTTTTAAATTATTTATTTCTTATTTTAGTCCAGATGTGTGCTTTTGGGGATAGAGTGTTGAGCTAAGTCATTTTAAACCTGATTGCAAAGAAGGTAAAGGAATGTTTCCTTAATGAATGCACGCATGGTGCTGCTGCTACGATTATGGGCATGGCGTGACTGGAATTCCACTTACTCCTCCTCCCCACACTTGCATCCTCATCTTATTTCCTATTAAATTCAAGGCACCTGTTTTTCCTGTTAAGGATGTGAAGTGGTAGCTGAAATCATAAAAGGAACTGCAGGAATGTATGAAAAACAGCCACCTAGCATGATTTTAATAATTCTGCAGCATTTATTAAATCCTCTGTTGAATCACTTCATGATATTGATGGCATAATTTAAAGTGACAGGAAGGAAGGAACACGACCTTTAATGTCATGACATGAGTTGTCACAAAAAAGGAAGGATGAGCTTAATTCAGCCAAATGGCTTACTAGGAAGTCTTGATACATAATAAACTGAGATTTATCTTTTGCTGAGATTACACAGCTCAAGCTGTGATTTTTCTTTTAGAGGAGACAAACTGATTGAGTAGAAGATGAAAATATTGTTCTAATTTTGATCTTCATATTGTAATATAGCAAATTAGTTCTAGTTTATAAGAGGGAACATGTAAAATATGGTAGCTTGCAACAGAAGGGAGCTACATATAGTGATAACTAAGGTGTTTTCCAGAACGATATCCGATGTTCCTAAATAAAGAAGTGGTGATATTTCTCTATATGTTCTGTCATTAGAGACAAATGCAATCAGCTGTCTACAGGCATTGTATTTCCCTTTGAAAAAAATGTGTAATGATTCAAGTTTAAAATATTATCCCTCTTGATCCTGTTTCTTGGCTCAGTTGGATGCAGACTGGGTGCTCCAGCACTGGGTTTCTATGCAATTCAGAGAACAACAGGGGCACTTATCAGCAAACCATTCCCCACCTTCTTATCTCTTGTGTTACTGAATCTTGGCCTGGGAGGGTGGAATCTGTGTCTTGGTCTGGAATAGCCAAATCTGAGCGTGGCTCTCTAGGTCTACAAAGGGGTGTGTTCTGAGCTGAATTCAGCCGAGTGGATCCCTTGGAGATTCTCGTTTGTTCAAGTGTTTGATTTTTCGTGTTAATGCTCCTGGAGTGAGCAAAGCATCAAGGAGTTTTGGAATTATTTGGTCAGCAGGTTTTTGGTCACAGTCTAGAAGGCCAGTCTTTATTATCAGGCTGTTCTTGATTTAAGTTAGAGTGAGAACTACATGTTCCATGGTGTCAGGGAAGGCTCCTGGGGGGGTCTTCACGCCTGGCCACGTGCTGACTGTCCAGCTGCCACTTGCAGGGGATTTATGAGCCAGCACATTTCCACAGCCTAATTGGGTAGTAAATGGAGCCCATTTCGACTTGACAAACTGAGCAGACCCAGGATCTTAGTGGTGTATCAAACCAGCAAACCCAATAGCACTGTGAGAATTTATGGAAGCTGTAATTATTCCGGTGCGTTTACTGGCAAAAATATATATGGGAGGTGGGGGAAATCCCTTATCTGGACTGAGAGAATGTGAAACACAGGCTGAAGTTTCATTTTCTGTGAACCTGATTTATAAAGTATTAGTATCTATTTTGCCATACGTGGTTCCCTAAAGAACAGTAACACAGGGAATACAAGAGCATCCATCTAAGTAGAAATCCTTACTAATTACCAGTTTTCTTTTCATGGAAAAATCCATTAAGAATAAAATGTAAAATATCTTTATGGATGCACAGTTACTGAAAGAAAGTGCAAATAATAAAAAAATCTCCCAAGAAAGTGCTGTTTAAAAATAAAATACCATGCATGCTTATACTGAGGAAAGTAATTGTTTGGGGATTTTAACTGAATATAGAATTCACACATTGCAGGATATTAACAACAAAATTTTTCAATAGGTCAAATACTGAATAATAGAACTATAAATTAGAATGGGAGAGTAACTACTGAGTATGTAAAAAATTATAACACCAAAAAAAAAGAAAAAATGAACAACTTGAGGCAACAAGTTTTGGTAAATGACTCAGTAAAGCTTCTGGATCATGGTCAAAGAGCTTGAACTCGGTTTGAAAGCACTTGTGCTGCAGTAAGTGTAACTCCTTCTGCGACTGTTTCAAAAGACACTGTTAATTGAAAATCAGAAACACTGGAAAATAGGGGTTGTTTCAAAAGTCTGTTCCCTGCCATTGAGCATCACCCGTCACACGGGGCCACGGCTCTTGAAATCGTCCCAGAATCAATTCCCCCATCGGCAGCTGCACAGCACACCCCCTTATTCCAGAATGAGCCATCATTTCCTTAAGCAGGATATTGCTTTGGGAGGAGTTTATCCTAGCAGATGATTGTTTGTTTTTTTTTTTCTAATTATACCACCACATTGATGAGAAAAATAAATTGCCAGCTGAACTCCTGGCCAGTGTGTGTGATACAGGAGTGTGGCTGGATGCAGTTTGGATTTCTATATCATCTTTTTAAGAACAGCGCCAAGAGCTAATGACTGTGATTTGATCCCACATTAGTGGGGCTCTTGCTATTGAAAGGATTCATCATGCATAGAAATTATGTGTGCTGTAGCTGGAGGCCATCCTCTGCTCTCAGTATTCGGTGTGGAGCACGCTGGCTTCATCTCTCCTCACTAACCCGGGAAACAAATGACAGAAGGGAAGGGACAAATGCAGTCTCTTTGTCATTTCCCCTTTGGGCCTCCTCTCCCCCCAGATCAATAGAAGAATGGAAGGAATAAAGAACAATCCTGCTAAATGCAAAACATAAGAAAACGGGGAAGTGTGAAGTGACCTTTTTGGTCGTCTGCTTTTCAGAAGGGCCCAAAAGAAAACCCCCCAAACCAGAAAACACAAACCCCAAAGCCAAAGCCCAGCAATGACAGATTACAGGGAGTTTAACATCACTCTACTTTCCAGGACCACTTGTGTATTTGTTAGCACTTATTAATCACAAGGGAACTGTAGCTCTGATTCCTGCCAGTTGGGAAATCCCAGTAAAGTTCCAATAACCTCAGGCTTTTTGAGGAGTAAAGTTTCCTGTGAAAAGCCAACTTTCATTGGCTTGTCCTGGTTATCCCTGCTGCTGTTAAAGGGAAGTCTCTCCCAGGTGCAGAGTGAGCCAAGAGAATTCCTTCTGCAGAAGCAGGATAAATAGATTATGCCCCAAAAAAGCACCAGCACACCCCAGGCTCAGGTCCTTTGCAGCTGAAGGACACAAGAGGTGACTGAAAGGCTGGTGTTGATTGAAGAATCCCCACTGCTGGGAGTGCATTTGCTGTGAATCCCAGGAATTATGAGAGATGAAATGTTAATATTTATTTCCCCCAGAGGAGATTCAAAAGTTGTTTTAGTACAGCTTCAGGACCGAATTCATAAGGAAATATTGTACTGAGAGTACCTGTATCAACAGATATCTTACTTTATTTTTGGCAATGTGGAACAAGACAGGAGACAGCCTGAAACTAAGAACACGTATATTTAATCGTAAAAAAGTTCCATTTAAGTAACCTAAACTAAGTTGAGGTGTCACAAAGTTTACTACACTGAATGAAGCAGCAGGTTTAAGAAAATAAACTTACTGAAGAATGGGCAGGTTTTAAGTTTAGAGGAAAAGTCCTATTGCTTATCATAGATATGATACCCTTACATATCTATGTTGTGCTGTTATTGTAATATTTGTTGTTGCAATAGAAAAAAACCCTAAATTAAACCATTAGATTTTTGAGAGGACTATCATTTTTCTCTCTAACTCCCACGAGGTAATAGAAACTACACATTTTACAGTGATCCAGTCACAGAACACATTCTGTTCCTGTGTATGAAGAGCAGTAACCTCTGCTCGTAATTGGTGATTTTTACCGCTAATTTCTGAATGTCAAGAGAGTTTCCATCTTAATTTAGTTGACAGGTGAGCTTATATTTTAATTGAATCCAGTCATTCATGACTGGAAAATAAATGCTTTTGTGATAAAGCAAGATAGATCAGAAAATAGGAGCTTTAGTCCACACCGAATGTCATGGATAAGGAAAATCTACTTTTTTTTCTAATACGACTCCAAGTGACTTGATGCCATTTTTTCCATTCTAATTTTCTCTCTAATTGCTTTCATACATAGAATTTTGAAAATCTTTCCCCTAATCAAGCACATATTTAGGCTAATTACTCTTTCTTGCTTTCAGTAAGTGCACTTATTGCCAAAGCAAACCTTTACTCTCATCCCCTAACACGAGTAATTAGTTCTATCCAACTAAATCTTGTTACCACTTTATCAGCATTAATTTTGCCCCTTAGAAATGTTTTGGTTAATGCTTTCCCCTTGCTCTGGAAGCCAGACTTCTCTGGAGAGCTCTCTATTGCATTGCTGCACATTAGATATTCTCTGGGCCTGAAACTTCTGCCACGAGCCTCAAAATAACATCTGAGCTCCTAAACAATGACTAATGCTGGTAGCTGGTGATTTTGAACCCTGCCATTTGGCACCTGTTGTACAGTAGAGATGTTGGATGTGCTTTGAGGGTTGTCCTCTATATGCAGGAGAGAAACTCATTATACCTTCTCAGATATGACAGTGCAGCAAGAAATAAGAGGGTTTGAGGTGTTGCTGCTGTTGTTTTCATGTTGCAGGTGCTTTGTACTGAAGAACTGTAGGTAAAAACCAAAAAAATCTAGTCATTTCTCCCTGAATCTTACGTTCTCTGAAGAAGAAAAAGACCACAGATGCTTATGAAGGAGCTTGGATAACCCAGGAGATGACATTTCTTGGGCTATAATCCAGCAGTGTTGATGCTCAGCTGTCCAATTCAGGCTGTCACTGTTTTTGCAGGTCCATTAAGGCATTGGAGATTAAGGAGGGCTGTAAAGGGAACCAAGCAGAGCCTTTGCAGATGTTTGCCAAGCCTTCTGTTTAGGGAGCAGCACGGGAGGAAACAAAAGCTCTTCTGAAGGTTTGGTGTTTGAGTCGTGAGGGCTTTGCTGCAGTTTTTTGGGACTGGCAAAGCCTGCAAGGTGTGATGTGTCAGCACTGCTGTGCTCACGGGGTCACTCCAGTCTTGCCCTATTTTTTGATGGAAAGTCATGTCTTTTTGACTATTCTAGTGAAAAATCACTTTATCTATGTAGATATCCCAAAATAGTTTTAGGATATTTAGTTTGTTGCAAAGGCATTTATGTTTTATTTGCCTCCTGCTATGGAGGTACTGGGATCCCTTCCCTGCTGCTTTGTTCCTTCCAGTTCTTTAGTTTTCCATTTTCCATGCTGTACCTCTGTAAGAGCTGAAGAATGGCTGAAAATTTCAGCATCACAACAGAAAAATCGGAAGAAAAAAATAAGAGAAAAAAGAAATCTAGGTACTGTTCACTTTGCATGTATGTAATTTTTGAAAAAGAAAGCATAGGGACATAAGGCAGAAAAAAACCTGAAATTTGGAAAGTTTTTTAATTTTTTGAAATCTTTTTTTTCTTCAGGTGATTTTATTTTCTTGGTTCTGTGCAGAATTGAGCCTCAGGAGAAAGGAGTATTTCTGAGTTAGCATCCGTGGTTTCTTCAGCTTTGGTGAACTGAAGCACTTGCTTGCCCCATTAAGCAAAGCCCCATGGACTTTGCATTTATTCAGTTACTTGTTAAACAGGGACAGATTTTGCTGGAGGGCTTAAGAGTTTCCTCTTCTAGAGGAGCAAAAGGACATTATCATCAGTAGGTCCTTTTTTCACCTTGTGAAAAATGAAAGATGCTGCACAGCAGGGAAGGAGAGGGACTGATGTTTAAAGGATAAATTTGATTCATGGAGATATTTTTCACAGACCAAATCTGCAAGCATTAGCAGACAAACTCATCCTGAGTATAATCTAGAAATGTTACCCAGGATGCAAAAGTACAGAGACAGAAATAATGAAGGATGTTTGTTAAAACACCTCCATTTTTAGTGCAGGTCCTTATCTTGTAATAATTGTGATCAGAATTGGGAAGGCGAGTCAGTGAATATCCTGGTATTGTCCTTCTGTTCACAAAGATTAAGTCAGAGATTCACTGTGAATCCAAAAAGACAGTGGGATAAAGAAATGGGAGAGAAGAGGTACGGAGATGCTGAAACACCACACCAGCCCTAAAAGACTGCAAACCAAAACTTAACCCATGTTCTTCCAATCTCTCTGTCCTTTTGGGGTATTGAACATAAAACTCTCCAGAACAAGAGGCCTTAAGCTGCATATTTTTATAGCCCCGAGGATTCAAATTCTGTCAGGAATTTTAGGTGCTATGGTGTAAAATAGAGTAAATACTGTGTTATTTGGATACTGACATCGATTGTGATGTCCTACTGCTGAATTTCAGGATGTTTGAGGGTAATGTCATGAGGTCTTTGCAAAAAGGAACACAAAATACATGATAAGCCAGAGAGGAGGAACCCAGCTACTCCTGAGCTGTTTGGTGTGGGCACCTCCTAGAAATACACAATGAAAGGAACTGTTTCCATGTTATTTGCACAGAATTACGGCCTGAGGGTGCCATAAATCCTGGTGCTCCAGATGGGAGGCTAGTTAGGTAGTAAAGTCAGCCTAATGAAAGTACACCTCCTCCCCATGCAAAGCAGTGTCCTCTTGGAAGTCATTAAAAGGTTTGTGATTTATAATCAGTTTACACCAACATTTATTGGGCCTTTCAAAAAGAATTATAATGGGGATGTTTGGAGCAGATTGACTTACATGGGACCACAAGTCTTACAATTCTACAAGCTGTTGTTCACTTCTGTGTTGTAATTCTTTGGAGACAGTTCACTTCAAGTTCCTGAAACCAACTCTTGTGCTTCTGGGCCCTGGGAGAGAGAGGAATATCCAGTGCAAATCCTAGAAATCCTGACATATGATGGAATCCGGAAACCCTGAAAATAAGGTTTTAGTAACCCTAGGTTGCTGACCTTAGGTTAACTGGGTTTAAAATAGAGTCCATGAGGTTACCCAGAGTTTTCAGAACCATATGTATGAAATGTTTTTATTTATGGATTTTCCTCTCAGATCTCCTGTTTTTAGATCCCACGAGGGACATTTGTCCCAAGAAAGATGTACATGGAAATTAGGTACCTGTTATCTAAGCTAAAGGCCAACTCTCTTAGGATATACCCTCTGTGTATATCCTCTGTATTACAAATACTGGTTCATTATGGGTACCTAACATGAGATTATACCCATGCTGTGGACTAACTCTTAGCTGGCAACTCTGGAGGTGCTGGGACAGCCTGGATTTCAGAGTGGACTGTGCAGAGGTGTCAGTGAGGCATCCTGGGCATGAACTGAAAGAACAAGCAAAGAGTGAGGGCTGCACTGTTGCAGTTTCATTGATTTCTGGTGCTCTAGGTATATTAAAGATAATTCAGATATGAGTGTCTGTGTGGCATTCTCTGCTTGTATAGCAGCACACCATATCCTAAATAGAATGGTAGCTTGTCATATGGAGATAATGCTTATTATTCAGCATATCTCCTCTATAAAGATATTCAGGCAGTGTCTCTCCCCTTATGAGCTATTCATCTAATTCTTTCCTGAGGCTGTGAGTCATAGAACATCAGATTTGGGTTTAAAATTCAGAACCAACTGTGCTAATATCATATAGTGTCTTTCTGGCAAACACTGCAAATTCTCAGAACACACATCTGCAATTCTAAACATGCTGGAGACTTGGGTTACAAAGTTTAGTTTAGAAGCAATCTGCCAATATGCACAAAAAAGTTACTGCATCACAGAAACCATCAGCCAGTTATGGAGATGATTGCCAGGTCTGCCTGAATGCGGCCTAAAATCTCTCTGCTCACAGGCTCATCAGGTAAATTTATTTTTCACTTACATGCCAACAACACTCTCCAAATAAACATTATCCCCAACACCCTGATCCTGCCAGGGCATCACCAAGATTTTACAGGACATGTTTTTATCATGTATAATCTCTGTGGTAAAAATTAAGCCTTGTGGATTAGATGTTTTTGTTCTGCTCTAGAGCTGCTTGGATAAAGTATCTGGGGAAGATACTCAAAATTAATGATCCACTGGATTTAGTGCTGCAGATTCTCTGTTAAAATTGCATGTATTGAGCACCCTGAGGACATGGGGAAATAGGAGGGAGGAGATTCCTGTGTCCCACAGCTGGATAGCAAAATCACAGTGGATATGGAAGAGTTGTAGCAGGGTTTTGAACCTCTGCCCCTGTAGCACCTATGGAGGCAACTGGTTTGTGTTTCCATCACCTGGGCCGTGGCACTTCATCAAAATAATTAAACATTCATCAAAGGATGTTAAGGTGGGATCAATAATATTTGGGGAAAACCAGAGGCAGTATTTTCTTTTCACTAAGTTTGGCACTACTGTGATTAACAATTCAAAGAGCAAAAAAAACCCAATTGAGAATCAGGCCCTTAATAATCAGGAATTCAAATAAATTTATGCCATATTGTGAAGGATATCCTTTTCCTGCACTAGATAGAATGTGCAGTCAGTGACCTGCCACTGGAGCAGCACTTTGGCTGATGGAACAACTGTGGGTCTCCAGTGACCTGTTTTCTCCCTACCTCTGAACCAGGTTAATGTTTTGTCAGCTTATGTATCAAGCTTATGTATCTGCACATACTCCTGCACATCATATGTATGATGTGTTTAAATTAGGGCTTTTTCATATTCCAATTTAAAGGAGAGCTTTTTTGAAGTTCTAATTTCATTGATGCAGGGAAAATACACACGCTATGTCGTAACAACAGGATAACCATATGCCACTCAATCAACTGATTTACATTATGAAAACAGAATCAGGGTTTGCTGAAAACTGTCATTTTGGGATGCCTGAGCTCCCAGCTAAGTCATTCTTATCACATAGTGAAGCTCCCCAGCCTGGAGTATTTCATCAATGACACTTCAACTGAAGAATTTTAAAAATATGCTGATTTGTTTGAAGGGTAAAAACTTGTCTGAAAATATCTGCAAAAACAAGGTTTGAAGAAATTTTGAAATGTACGTTTTGCCTTTTCTGAAAAGAAGTTTGAGTTCTTTTCATGAGAATCTATTTTGTAGGTGGATGGGGCATATCTAGAAGTGTGTGAATACAGGTTTATGCAAGTACTTGTACAGATGGTACACCATAGAACATGTCCAAGTGGGATTATTATGGTTTTTTGGTCAAGATCCACTGATGTATCTCCTGGTCTCTCATATCCTAAACAACTTCAGAAGTGGAACAGATCCATTCACTGTGTGTATCCAGTCCAATGACAGCTTGGTCCTTTATCACTGTTTTTGAGGTGCAATTATCTGTTTAGCTCATGAAATGAGCAGCTACTTCCTGGTGCCTTCCAAGGAGAGTGGTGAGTTATTTCCTATCAACCTGATTCACTGCAAGACAAAGGAAAATATCCCTCCTACCTCCAAGGCAAACCACCAGGCTGCAGAGATTTATTAGTTGTTTGCAATGAATTCCTATAGACCTTGCACACCACACAAATCCCGATTCCCCTCATGAGATTGTCTCCTTCCTGGCATCCCTCCTGCTTTTGGTCCAGTGGGACCAGGCACTAGTTTACAAAACATTGGAGGCAGGGATTTTAGTTCACAACTGGAGGTGGGCGGGCTGTGCTCCTGAGATATTCGTAGATGCTAAAGACTCTAAATGTTAATTTGCCCCTTTATTACACCTTATAATAAGACTTAGGTTTGTAATTGCTTTTCTTGCTAATGAAGATCTGCCCATGTCTCCTCAAGCAGAGTATTTGGCTTATGGTCTTGTTTACAGGAGCTGGAATCCCTCAGCCAGAGGAAAGTCTTTATAAACAAAGCCGTAGGGAATGACTCTCTTCACTAAATAATGAGAAAAGAAAGAAGGAGTAGGTACAACAACACCTTTTATATGGAACACTCACCTGGGAAGCAGGAGGCCGAAATTTAAATGCCAGCTCTGTCTTTGGACCCCTGTGTAATGTTAGGTAGCTGCTTAATTTTTGTGAGTCTCAACTCCCCATCAGTAAAATGGAGGGATTATGCAATTTACAGGGAGGCCAAGAACAGATAAAGATTGAGAGGCAGTCAGAAACAATGGGAGAAGGGCCCACACAAGCAGCACAAACAGATATATATATCATCATTATGGATTTTCCTCTCACAGCCCAGCAAGGTGGCTCTTTACATGTATAATCCCCACAGTAAAAATCATCCAAGTGAATTAGATATTTGTGTGCTGTGCTGAGAAACGCTCCTTATGTGAGAAATCTCTACCTAAATAAGAATCCTCTGGAGACACTTAAGGTACAAGTAAAAAATGGTTATGTCAACTGCTGTGTATCTTTTAAGCAAGAGAAATGTTACTTTTTTTTACATTGCCTCAGTCTTTCTCCTGATTTAACTGCCAAAAAGTCCTCTGATCACAAGAGTGCTGTTGTAGAGCTTGACCTGCTGTGCTGATCCTAAGTACTGCAATATATTTTAAGGTGGAATGAGCTGTGAGCATTTTAAATTAGGTTATGTGCCTTAAGGTGGCAGTTGCTGCTCCCAGGCACAATTAGAGTAATGAAATGAAAGCTGATTTAATGGTTACAATAAAAGAAATAAAATAGCGAGGTTTGGCCAGACCGGTTTTTATTCAAGTTTGTATTAAGAAAGAATGGAACTCATAAAAGTAATACCAAGCTGGATATCATAATGTTTTTTTTCATATAATGATAAAGATTGGATATGTTCTCGCTGAGAATTTTCTTAAAATAAATTATCCTTAGCTTATAGTCAGCACCAGAAATATATTTCAGAGTGTGTTCTCTGGGAGAACTGCCTTACATTTATCTGAGCTCTATTTTGTCAAGTGGTGAGAATATAGAGAGATACACACCTAAAAATATTTGAATGGGCTGGTTGTCTATCCTGTCACCCTCAATCTCTAGTGGGAGGGATTTACAGGTGTTGGGCTGGGGAAAAAGCACACACAGAAGCATTCCCAGGGTTTCTGCTCCCACAGAAGAGGTTACATGGTTATTCCTGTGCATCAAATGTAGCCCAGTAGAGGTGGAGCTGCATCCCAATTTCCCCCCTGTGTGATTTTTCTGGCCAAGTGTGGAAGTCAGTGGAGCTGTGACGAGCCTGGTCCAGTTGCCCTGTGCACCTGGTGACGTGCTGGATAGGAATGCCAGTCTGCAGGAATATCCTTTCAAATGGCTGCTTATGGAGGGAGATGTTGTATAAGTGACAAGTGAGTCCCATCCTCATTGCTGTCGATGATTTCAGTTAGTTATTATCCTGGGACTGAGTCCAGAGGTAGCAGGTGCAGAAAATGTCTGGAATTTTAATTTATAAGCCTTTACCTTCTGAACATCAGATGTCTTTAGAAAAAAGAAATACAGGCGTTTCTTTCATAGCCTGCAACATACTGTACTTTCCAGAAATCAATAAGCCTTTAGTTGCCTTATTCTTTGGGAAAATATATAGATAAATAGTACCTGATAAACATGGATTCTAATAGTGCAGAAAGAGAACGATGTGCTTTCCAGGGAAAACTTTACTTCCTAATCTGCCTTTCCCTTAAGAACCAAGAATTTGTCACTTTCCTTTTAACAACAGATAAAATGACCGGATAGTTTTGGGAATTAAAGATATCCTGATATCTTTTACTGGTTTTCTTGGATCATAAAAAGCAGCCTAATCAGGCCAGGCACTTACAGGAGGCCAACTCCCAAACCCTGCTGCTGGCTTTCAGGTGTTTGCACCTGGTATGGAAATAAATTAAAGCTGGGAGGGGGAATATTCAAAGATCCAAGTACAATCCAGATGCTGTACTATGGTGGAATTATAAAGAGAGTGGCTGTCATAAATGAGAACAATATATTTAGTGAACGTCTAAACTGGTGTCAGGGGAAAAAATAGTGCTAGTTTCCAAAATACATGAATTCAAGGGTGTTTAGTTCTTTTTTTCTGTATCTTTGTCCTTCTTGATAGTGTCATTTTCCTCTTTGTTTGTTTAGGCCCAGATATTGCACTAATAATGTTCAGTCAGTTTTCATCAAGCTTGACAGAAGACATAAGCAGCAGTATATTCCATTAATACACTGTGTGTCTGGATTAGTTTCACATTTGACTGCAATCATAATTAGCCATGAACAAGCATCAGTTTTAAAGGTAATGAAGAAATAAACTACAAGAGCTGAAGGGACTCAAGGAGGCAGCTGCCCTGTGTGACAGAAACATCTTTTAGTACAGAAACTTCTCCCTAGAACCAGGTGACCAGGAACAAGCTCAGTGTCCCCATAGGGGTTGTGACCAGAGGCTCTCCTTTGTCCTTAAAGAAAACCTCCAGTCACACTGCTTAGCTCAGCAGGTTGAATTCATGCAGATAAAGAGACCTTCTCTTGTGAGTCTTGTGCAAACCAACACTTTTTAAAGCAAAATATTAAATAAAATCTATATTTCTTGCAGTGGCAGTGCTGGGAAGCACTATCATTTGTGATGCCAATTCACTGTGGACCACATTTATCTGCCTTATGCCTATTTTACATTCATCAAAATGACAATTAGGCATTTTAAGCAGCTCAAAACATTCCAGACAACTAAATATGATTTTTTTTTTTTGTGCAGAACACATTAACCTTAAAAAGATTAATGAAGTCTAAGCTGCAAATGACAACATTTCTTTTTAAATCTGCTCCACACACAGTTCTTGTGGCTTTTAGGGGAGTGCTGGGCACCAAGCAGAGGAGTTAACCTGTTGAAGGCCCTAAAGTCAAACAGAACTCCTGAGGATTTGTCTGGACAACAAGTACAGAACTAGTTTTATGTGGAACTGTCCAACTGTGCCACTGACAGCCAGACTGGCCAGATTGTGATTCAGTTTATTGATCCACAGATACACTTAGACATCTGACATTTTGATATGTTAGAGAAGAGTTAAGGATGCAGTGGTTTTACCCTGACTTCTCTTTGTTTGTATGCACAGATACAAATATATTTATATTTTGCAAGTTATTTCATAAAGCATACCTATGACAGGATTTTTCTTAGCAATCCAGAAGTCAAGGATCATGCAGACAGAGTATCCCTTTGTGTCTTAAGTAGCAGTGCAACACCCTTTTCTTCAGTATTGACCAACAATGTCAACTTCTCTTTTCCACTCAGACTATTGCTGCTGAAATACCACCTCACATTCTGTGATTGTCTTCTCCTCCACTGGATCAAACATTAATTATCTTCTTTTTGTAAAGCCATGTCCCACTTTTTCTGACATCTTCTGTATGAAGAAGCAGGAGCTTACCGTCTCTCCCCACACTGACAGTTGCCCCATAGACCACGTGTAGAATTTTGGTGTCTTTTCCATGTTGCCCTTGAGCCTCTCTATAACCCTCAACAGAACAAAGCCATTTTCTTCTTTCAGGCTCTCCTGACAGGAGTCAGGCTGCCAATGTGCTGAGATCACTGCCTAAAGTGCTGACCAAAGCTGTGTCATGGTTTCCTTGAACTGTCCCTGCTTTTGTTTGCCTGTTGTTTGACATCTTCAGTTATAAACCTTTTCAGTCAAGGACTTTGATTTATTTTCTTTGCACAGTGAGTTAAGGCCACAGACTGTGAGACAATTGTTTTTTCAGAGTAGTGCAAATACTAAATGTGTGGGGCAGGATTGAGCCATGCAGGCTAACATCCTTCAAATCAGTGCTCCATATGACCTTGAGTGGAACTCCCTAAATAATCTAATTCTAACTTATGAAATACACTCTAGTAAATACAAGAACCATCTTCTTGTACCCTGTGCACTTTAAAAAAAAAAAAAATAATCATGTCACTTAATGCCCAGATAGTGCCCACTTAGGTGTGATATTTGGAATCTGAATGGGCTCTTGAACTTCAACTCTGACTTTGTTCAAGTTAAACAGCAGAATCCTGAATGCTCCTCTGCAATAATTATTTTTTCTAACTTACCATTTTTGCTCATATCAAAGATGAATTTTGGACAGTGTTCCACTCAAGCAATCTTTAAAAACATACCCAAAATTTTATAATTACTTTATTCCTGTGTAATGTCCTTTATCTGGCCCTCATATGGAACTTGCAGATATTGTGATCTCAACTTTATTGAGTTTAATGAGAGTCTTTCCAGTATCTCTGGTGAGTTTTGGACCAGGTCCTCTAAAGAGGACATGTGCTAGTTTTGTATGGTTTTGGCAATTAAGAGATGATCTGATTTAATTTACATCATGAGGGGACAAGGTTTTGCAACTGCTCCTCCTCTGCCTGCTTTGACACTTCTTCCTGAACTTTGAACAACCGTTATTGAAAATGTGAGTCATGATAGCATATTAAATATTAAAACCAGTTTAAGATTTAATCCCAATTTATAGGGCAGCTTTGTCTAATTTACTGCATATTACACAATTTCCTTTACAGATAACTTTTAGTGTGCTATATAAATAATAAATCAGCCTCTCATGATTCTCAATTGTTCTAATATGGTTTTATATTAAACTTACATTTGCCATCATTTATATGTTGCTAGACCAATTTATTTTATTTTTTCCCTTTTACCTACTCAGATTACACATCAGTTCTTTTACAATGTTATAGGTTCTATCTAGAAAATTACAGCTATTCAAGCATTTTAAGTTCTTAGTTATCTTTTCTTGGGAAGCAGGATGGTGATGCATAAATGACAAAGCAAAAACGTAGGTTCAGTAGGTTATAGAAGCTCATCCCTAATCAGTGCCAGTAATTCTGGTGTCACTGTGTTCTCCAATCTGCTCATACAATCAACTGGGAGCATTTGATCCTCATCTCACTGCTATTTATGCAGGTCTTTGTGTTTGGTACCAAGCATTTGCAGCTAAGGAAGTTACTTTGCTATGGTATCAAAACCTTGGGGTTTTCCAGCTCGGATGGAAGTCAGAGGTGTTTACCTGATTCACTTGGGCGTTTGAAGAGTTGATGTAGGAGCTCTGACCTGTGAAATATTGTCAGCAATGTCTCTTTTTCTCTGGCCTTGCCCTCTGTGACAAGATTTTCTGATGCATCTGTGCTCTTGTCACACAGCTGGAAGATGTGCTTAGTGTGGGGAGTGGGAAAGAACAGGAAAGGCTGAGAAACATCCCCACCCCAACACACACACCCACAAAGGGAGGAAAAAACCCAAAAGAAAGGAATAAGCCCTAAAGAAGCATTATCAGGTTTGATGAAGGTGATGGAGTTGCCAGGTCTGTGCCCAAATGACAAAGGGTTTATCTGTTGGCTGTTTTAGTCCTTCTCAATCTCTGTTAATTTTTTTCCCTATTCACCAAGAAGATTTTTGAGGATAAGTCTCTTCCAGGAACACACCACCTCCTTTATAAAGAAGTTTCTTTGTACCTTAGAGCTCTATCTTTGTTATTTAAATGAAAATATTATTTAAATCATTGGCTAATACTGCACACAGGTTATTTATCTTTCTGTGCACTGTTAAAATATCTGTGGAATTGTCATGTTTTCTGTGGGTATGTCATGCTCAGTTGTGCAGGCTGCCTCTCCAAGTGGTCTGCAAATTGATCAATAATTTTTATGCACTACAGTAGGAGCCAACTGCAGCAATATCACAGAGCTGAATTCTGCTTTTATAGCAGCACAGAGTGAGTGAGTGCTGACCGTGCTTATTTGAAGTCAACTTAGTTTGGCAAATCTCAGTAGAAGGCTCAGGATGAGTGGCCAGATTTCCTAATAAATGCAGGCTTAGACTGTGCATCCTTCAAAACACAGCACTGCTGGTCTCTGAAGGGGTATTGAGCCAGCAGATACTTTAGGGTTAGATTTAAGGGTAGCTGCAGAGGTGCTATGTTGGTATTTGTGTATATAACTCCCTACGCAATGTCAAGGAACAAAGGCATCAGATTCAGTGTTTGTCAAAAGAAATGAAACCCATTTGTCAGAAAACTCTGCTCTTCCTGCCTGGGGGCTCAGGAAACCTCTGCAAGGTGGATGTTCATGTGACAGTGCTGTAATCAGGGGCATCACTTGCAGAGTTTACTGCACTGCCAGATTAACCCTTGGATCTGGATTTCTGTAATCCAGATATTTAGATTTCTTTTAGTAGATGTTGGCCTCTTCATCAAAATTCCTTAGCCTAGTGCTGCTGTTTCATTGCTCCTAAAATTGTCTTGCTCAGGGGCATTCCAGCCCCAGGCTGGGAAGCTGAGCTGTTCTCTGCTCCAGAGTCACCCAACCATCCATGGCGTGTACCCGGCAACACCACCACCCTTCTAGGTAACCACAGGAGGTATCCAAGCCACGTGAAATCTGGTGTGAACACACTTGTAAAAGCTTTTAAGCAGCAACCCACGGTGTGATTGCCTCTGATCATTCCGAGAGAAACTTTGTTCAAGATGTTTCAAAGGCTGACCATTGATCGGGTGCGTTATTTGCGATGCAGAACAGGAGTGTTTACATCACGATGCCCAGAGGGAACTGAACTACAGTTACGTTTTCTTTAATGTAGCTGCTGTACGATTTTCAGTTTTGAAAAGGTATACGACATAGATTCTTTTATTTGGACAAACCACGCTCCTTTTTAAAGTCTGTTGGTTTACTTTGCGTTCGTTTGTGCCCCTTCATAAGTAAATCAATCATTAAAAACTGGGGATAATCAGGGTATGGTGTTCCAGGACAATCCCAGTAATGCAGAAAATCGGGGCTCACGAATATTGTGTAACAGCATTTTTGTGGTTTCCCTTCATCTCTGTCTAAACTGTTGTTTCTTATATATCATAGTGGCTGTACTAATCAAGCCCACTCATGTAGTGCCTCACCTTCCTTCTCTCCTAAGTGTCTCCTGCTCAAGGACTGTAATTAAGATATTCTGCCTGGAAAGAAATGAACAGAGTTGAAAAATAGCCCACAGAGGGTTTATAATGCACTCCCAGATTTTTGAACTACATTACTTAGGAGATGCTTGCACATAACATTTCGATTCATACTAATATTCATTCTTAAGCTATTTATTATGCTATGTATGCTTGTACAAATGATCTATAATCTGCATCATTCGTTGAGCATTAAATAGAAAAATATCTGTTTCGGGGGGGGGAAACCCTGGGAAAATAATTTTTTCATTATAAAAGTGCTCTTCAGTTGTGATAGAAAAGAGTATGAGGTAACAAATGACAATTGGCTCTAAAAAAATTCTGGTATCTGGATTTGCAGCTTCCAAAGTACCTACAGATGCTCCGGGTTCCTCATGATGTTGCAATGAAACACATGCAAACTAAATCAGGAGATAGGGACACGATGAGGGAATAATCCTTCTTTTTTTTGGACAGCCAAAATGGTCCTTCTTAGCAATAACCTGACATCTAGTATTTTGTAACTTTTTATTAACCCTATTTCTAGTATTTTGTAACTTTTTATTTTTCCTTCATATCCATGGTAAAGAATTTTCGTATAATTTATGTAACTGTTCACATATTAGAGCTGCTTTGTGTAATTGCCCACAAGACAGTCAAGTGATATTTCTTTTTGTTGCTTTTTAACCAAATTAGCCTTATAAATAGTTCAGCTTGTTTTCAATTTGATGAAAATGCTTTTAAAAAATTGTCAGACAAGTCTAAAAGTGGCACAAAATGTATTGCTGGAAACCATCAAGTCAGAATAAGACCCCCAAAGAAGCACTGCATTCTCATCATTCAGTGGGAAAAAAAGCAAATACAGGCAGAAAAGTCTGGGATTCATTTCGTCTTTGCTATTTGTTTGTAACAGAGTTGAAGAAAAAGAGTTTAATCTGAAAATAACAGATTAATTCTTCCATTCCTGTTTAGAAAATACACCCAGAACCCTGCCATGTTCCTCATGTGTCCCTTGCTCCTGCAGGGGAATCAGTGAGACTCCTGTGCCAGGCGTGCTGGGAGTGCCACACATACCTTAGACTGTAACTGGGGACACATTCCTGTGGCACTCAAATGGTGGGGGGAGACCAGTCACACATCGTGCTGTGCTGATATCTACAGTTTTGCCTTAAATCCTGAGTGACTGTTGCATATATAATCACAAAAATGGCAAGATCTGTGCCTGCCACGGGGGGATTTCTCAGGTAAACAGGAGACTTTTGCCAGTTATTGAGTCGTTCTTGTTTTGGCACACACTTGCTGAGAGACCTTGAGCAAAACAGTTCCAAACACTAAAATCAATGCCCAAGAAGATGCATCCAAGTTGTTCTACAGGGTATTGAGTGATGGAGTCAGTCCCCACCTCTAGTGGAGGCAGAATTAAAATAGATTTAAAAACCCAAGGACTCTAAAGTGGGGTCTTGGGACAGCTTGTAGCCTGTTTATCCCATGGTGGAATCTAAAACTGCCTGAAATCTGTTCTCATCTTTGTTTAGGGAGCTTCAGGTGGTGACAGTGCACAGCTCCTTCCCTGGCATATGGGCACATCTCCTGTTTCAGGAGGCACTAATGAACCCGCTGCCTGAGCACGACTCATGCACACAGTGTTGGGCCAGCAGGCTGCAGGGCAGGAAATCAGCTTTGTTGGTTTTTTTCTGGGGTTCTTTTCCCCACTCTGCCTTCAAGACTTCCCTAGAGATTTCCTTTGAAACTTTACTTGTTTTATAGTGGGCTAAGAATGTACAGAGAGCATCGCTCACTGTGAGCAAGAGGACAAAAATCAAAGCAAAATTGTTTTACATTAATCTTATTTTTCAACTTTATACATTTTTCTTCTCAAGTATTCACACTTTGCTTCAAGTGAAGAACAGTATGATAAATTCATTTTTGTTTTGTTTCCTTTATAGCACAGCACTTGCCCTGCAGGGAGAATCAGCATTTCTGGATCACTTGTTAGCTGCGAGTGCATTCATTTGAATTTTACCATCGATCTGTTCTACCCTGTGACTCACTTTTGTGGTGCTTAATTTCTAACACACTGCTTATATACTCCAAAGAATGTTGGTTTTTTCCTATTGCCCACCTTAATCCTTCTCTAATGAATAAGTTCAGAGCCAAACGCTGCCTGTATGGATCAATATTCCAAGGAGTAATTTTGCAAGCAGACAAAATGGTATGTTTCTGAAGGGTAAACTGATGAAATGTTAGTTAGCAGAGACAGAATAGAATCCCTTTTACTGTGAATTAAAGGATGTGGGCCAGTAGACTTGTACTGCCCAAATGAAACACGGGTCACTGCGAATAGATAAAAACCTGAAGTATTTTAAACAACGTCTTCTCTTATTGTGCAGCTGCACATGGAATTAAGGCCCTTAACTATTTTCAGATGTTAAGATAATTAATGTCTTGTCATAGTTTTGTCTTCAAAATGCCCTAGTGCTGTGCTAAAGATCTGCTCCCCCTACAAGGACAAGGAGTGAGGAGGTGGGCAGGTCATCTGCACACTGTCAGCCCGCTGCTGACACAGGAGCAACCTCCAAGCCTGACAGAGGACAGGCAATTCCCTTCCTCCTGCGGGAAAATCCCCTGAGAGCTGCACTCCAGAAGCAGGAATTCCACGTGCTGAGGAGGTTTAGCAGTGTTTCTGTCAGCAGTGTGGTGTTAGGGCCCTGCTGTGCAGAATGGCTCCTTGGATAAGATGCAGTGATTGCAGAAATAAGGACGAGCCCGGTGAGAACCCGCTGTGGCTGTTTGCTGGAGGTTTTGCATGATGGTATTAGGGCCATTTGCCGGTTTCTGTGAGCCATGGGACACCTTTAGCAAGGCACCTTCCCTGTGTTCACTGTTCCACTTGAGCTGGGGGGAGCAGACAGGTTCTTCTCAGGTTTTCCTACAGTGATAGTATGACTTTCCTTTCCCTCACCCACGTGTGACGTGCCCAGGAGTTGGAGCAAACAGAGACACCCACTTGGAGGAGGCTGCAGGGGTGAACTGCCAGCCCTAAAATCAAACCAGTTATCAAGCCAGCTGGGAAAAAGATGGTTCATGTTTGATCTAATTCCATTTCAGAAAATACCCTCATTTTCCTCTCTGCCTTGCAGTTCCATCTCCCTGTGTGCTGGCTTTTACTGGAGCTGTGGCCTCTGTGCTGGGAGCGATCCTTGCCTTGAATTCCAGCGTTTACAGGATTCTCTTGGGCAATCAGATGCAGTCACAGGGTAGAATTTTTGCTATTTTCCTTATCCAAAGGAGCTTGCAGAAAATCTTAGCTTTTCCTTTGTTACAGAAGTACAATTAGGAAATATGCTCATGCTCAGACTATTTCTCAAAAGCGACCTGACCTCTCATTAGTGTGTGTTCTGCAGGAACACTGTTCTTTTGCAGGGCACAGGTGTTGTTTTTCTTCTCCTGTAATACTTAGAGGCAAAACTGAGATGTGGAGGGAATCTCAGAGCTGTTCTGAAACTGAGTCACAAATGCAAATGAATAATAAGAACGTGGTTAATCTTACTGAGAAACAAATATAAATATTGTACAAAGAGAGATCTGTGGCATTGGAGTGTATACATCAGGCTATCAAGACATCATGTAGTTGTTTCATTTATTCCAACTTCTTTTCATCCTGTGAACAGCTGTCCCTTTATTTCTAAAAGCTACTTTAATGTGGCAAGGGTGTTTTTTATTTAATCTGCTACAATACTCCTTTTGTCTCCTTGTCATACTTCCAGCTTTAAAATATTAATCCAAGCTAACAAAGAGAATTTTTGATGTATTCTAAAATCCTGAATGCAATGTATAATTTAAAAATGAAAACATTTTATTAGGTTATGTTCATATTTAGATTCAGAGATGTTTGGCTTGAGTTAGGCTCCTTCTTGGAGATGGTTTTGCAGAAATAAATATTTATTGGGCATTAACAGTCTCCCCAAACACAACCACTTGCTACAGTGTGTTAAGTGCCCTTTCTGTGCCAGTCTAATGCTGAAGCTTTGCATTCTCATGCTCAGAGTTTAAACTCTTTGCCCAGTCAGTTGAAGTTCATATTCTAAGTTGAGGATTTCACATTCGGTTCCAGTCATGATGAAAATCCATATACCCTCAGGTTATGTTCTTCTGCCCACCTGGGATCCACATGCCTGAGACACACTTCAGACCCAAACTGAGAAACTTTACCACCAATGATATTGGTGGTAAAAGGTGCCAAATGGAAATAAAAGCACTGATCAGTGAATATTTTTTAATTTTTATATTAGCGAATATTTTATTTTATTAACTGAGAGTCACTGAGTGATACTAAGTGTGTTCTTAATTCTGGATAATTGCTGAAAAGATGTGGAATACTTTCTGAATTCCATAATTTCAGATACTTTTGGATTTCCCAGTTCTGGTACACAAGTGTTATGAACTGATGTGGTTTCAAAGGAAATGCTGTACACAGAAAGCAATATGTATAAAAGCCATACAGCTTATAGAAATCAGTTGAAAATTAATCACTCAGAAACCTGATGTGGCACATTTGCAGAAATTGTGTCTGGCTCAAAAGTGATTTACCAGCCAAAAAAAAACCTAATTGTGGCTTACCTTAAAAATTGAGGGTGCACAATCCATTTTATTATTTATAAATTCATCTCTTGGTATTTAGATAATATTATTTCCCAGTGGCAGGGCTTCAAAAACAATTTGTAATGCCATTTACGTATTTCCAACATGATAGCAATTAAAAGCTACGAGGAACAAAGTGCTGTGGAATTCTGTTGCTGCGAGCCTTGACTTCACTGGTCTGATATTTTTAGGAGGAAAAGAAACAAAGGGGAAGCTGTGCTGGGATTAGCTATTTGTAGCATTTACTCCTGTAATTGTTCTGCAAATGGCTAATGTAGGGTAGGTCACATGAGACTTGTTACGGGAATGGTTTCCGGGGTAGAGCTGCACGATGTGATTAGCAGAGGAGCTCTGCTCTTCCAGGGCTTGGAGGCTGATCCAAATCCTGCCACGGGAGGAATCCAACCAGAATGGGCTTTTGCTGCTGGCACCACTGGGAATTGGCTCCTTGATTCAGAAGAAGCTTCTCTTCCCTCGGTTTTCCAAGGTCTGCATCTTTTGTCTCCTGCTACACATGTGGTCTGCTAAACCTGCTGCTCCTGGGCTAATACTGGAACAAATACATTGTCTAAAGGCTGCACTGGAAAGCCAAGGAAAGAAATGTGACAAATTAAAACTCTGTGGAGGAGATGAGATTTCTCACCTGAAATAATATTAGACTCAATAGCTGATAAGGTGGTGAGATTAGCACTTGGCTGGAGGGTATCCAGTCTGGAAGTCGAGAACCATAACACATTCAGAGGTATATTTAGGATGGGAATGGTTTTCTGCTGAAGTGCAAACACACAGTTGAAAGAGTTTTAATTGTGCTGCAACCAAAGCAGGACCAGGGAATCTCATCCTGGTTTCAGTGTTTATATCAGAGCATGTGCCAGACTGTCTCTGCCTCAGAGCTCCCTCTGGCTCATTTGGCCTTCGAGCCAGAAGAGTTTGTAGCAGGCAAAGCTTTGACCTCTCTTGCTTTCCATTGCTGTAATATTCTTCAGGAAAAGTCTGTCCATGTGAGCTGTCTGCACCTTTCTTACAGGACGAGATCAAGAGCTGCAGGAACTAAGCAGCTCATCCTGAGCTGGGTGAGAAGTGACTGAACTGAATTGTCAGTTTGCAAAGACCCCGAACTCTGTAGGATTTTTGGATGCTCTCTCATAGGATGCCTTTGAACACAAATGCCTTGAATAGGCTGGGGGTAGCACTTGCATCTAAGCCACTTCCCCTACCCAAAGTTACTGTGCAGCTGCAGCGGACAGGAGTGCAGAGCAGTGTGGAAGGAGAAGGGGGTGAGAACTCAGCAAAGCATCATCTAAAGCAGGACTTTCCAGCTCATTGGAGATCTATTTGCTGCATGCTCAAGAGAGTACTGGAACAACAGAAAGCTCTGCTTGAGTGTGTAGGAAAGGAAAAGACAGCTGTTGTGCTGTCTTCAGCTAAATGAAACCTGATTGCTGGGTTGGTTGCCCTTCTCCAGTTATTAGAATGACCATCTGGGAAGTCAGTAACAATTAGTCATTGTTTGGCCAGATAGTGCCAGGAATCAGCTGCCTACATGGACTTGCAAATAAGCTGGGGCTTAGCGTAAAATAAAAGGGGAATTTATTTCCAGGGCAGAATGTGGATCTCTGAACATGAGGGAATAATTTTATGCTCTAAAATAAGAATCCAGGAAGAGTTGTAGCTTTTAACTATGAGCCTTGACCCTTCCTCCTGCGATTTCTTTTCCCTTTTTCTTGTCAAAATAACTATTCTCATCCTACACCAGTGGCCAAAGGCTCTGACTTCTGTTGGACCCAAGAATGCTGCTGCTCCAGACAGAGGGGGCAGAGTTGTTGTCCTGTGCACCTCACGCTTGTCTCAGACACCAGCACACAGCCAAGCTGGGAAGTAGCAGCCAGGGAAGGTGGAAGAGCAGCAAAGAGAAAGAAATGACAGGTTTATGGCTACCTGGATGTATTGCTTTTAGCCATTCCCTGCTTTGCAAGGAAAGCCAGGTGCATTTGCAAGAATACACTCATTTATGGATATGAGTAGTGTATTAGGATAAGATTCCCAAGGCCTCTTTCCCTGCAAACACGACTATTTCAGCTCCATGCAGGAAGGGTTTTGGTCCCTTTTTGCCTGCTTGTACTGTAACATTTATCTCCAAACAAACACACCCACCCTGCCTGAGAGCTGTGGATCTGTGCTCTGGTCACCCAACACCAGTGTAGGTACAGAATGTCAAAGGCTTTTGTGCTCATCTCAAATAAAGCTGTTTGTTTTTCTAATGAGATAAATTAACAAATTGGAATACTTTCCTTGTAGGAAAAAATTGCAGGGCAGCCATCTGCAGCACTGGGATCTGTGCTGTTTGCTCTAGACATTAAAGTCAATTAAAAAGCAAAAGGGAAATGTGCTTTATGCATGGCCTATTGTTTTTAATCCTTTTAAATACTATTGACTTTTGGTTTATTCCTTTTCAACTTTTTTTTGGACTTGAAGAGGCTTTGCATTGATTTTGTTGTTATCTTGGTTCAAGTACCCTTTTATGTTGTTTCTTCATGTCATTTTGGTTGCTTACCTTTCAGTTGTGTGAGTGCACAAACCACAAAGGTGAATGTTTATTTTCAGTTCTGTAACATTTCTTCACCCCTTTCTTTTCTTTCATCACTGTGTTATTTGTTGTTCTGTCCCATCCATTTTATCTTCATTTTAATATCTCTCTCCTGGGCCCTGTAAATTATAAGCTTTTAGTTATATCTTGATGTGTTACCTTCATATAAATACTCTAAATTATTCAGTTTTAAACTTAGAGGTCAGCACTAAATTGGGGTTAAATGAAAGAGTAGTAGACATCTTTTGATAAAATTTTAAAGTGTACCACCTACATAAATATATTGCAGATTTCTCAGTGTTTGCACAAGCACAGATTTTGCACCTTCACTGGTGTAGCTTTGAGAACTTGATGTGAGTACGAGCCCATTATTGATGACCTAAAAGTAGGAAAACTCCGTGATCAGGTGCACATTCAGTGCTTTCAGAATGACTTGGCTTGTTTGAATGGAATTAAGTGTATGAGAGGAAAGAATGAAATACAATTCAGATATGAAAAATACAAAGACAGTGAAGTGACTGAAGTGTTCATGGCAAAAAGCACTTTTAATCTATAAAGCAGGTTTCAAGGTTAGTCAAGTGTGCCAGTTCATTTATTCTAAAGCTCCTGTTGCTTAGATTTTGATAATCATCCTGTACTATGACAGATTATTGTTAATATGAAACATATTGGATAAAATGAATAGCTAATGGTATCACTTTAAGTGCTGTTGAATGCTTTCTTCAAAATGGAATTTAAGAGCTTGAACCTTATATAACTTTTTCTGAGTAGGCTGAGTGGTAGCAATGAAATGAGGAGTAGAAATCGAAATGTTTTTAGTTTCCCTAAAAACCAAGTGTCTCGCTATTCTAGCCCTGTTAATTAGGACCAGAAATGTAAGGCTGAGCCTTGTTCTGTCTTTACAAACAGCAGAGGCTGGAGTGAAATGCACAGATGGATGTTTTAGTACAAGGGGAATGCTTGGGCTGCAGACAACATCCTTCCATTGTTGTGACTCATCACACTCACTCTCCCCGTCTGCTCCAAGTGGAAGTCTTGTGCTGCCAAAATCAGCACACCAGAAGTTAGCAAAGAAAATTCTTTTATGTTACTGCAGTCCCATTTTCCCAAATTGTTTCCTTTTCCAGAAGAAGTTACGAAGAACTGTCAAAATAACAGGTAAATACCAAAATAGGCGACCCCTTCAAAAACAGTCTCATGGCATCTCAACTGTTCTGGGGCAGTCAAGAAACTTTGTTCCTTCTCCAGATCAGTTCCTAAACAAGTCAGCCTTTTATATCCCTTTCTTTTCCTCTTGTGGGTGATGGAAGACTCTTATAGTGCTTTGAAACCCCAAGATAACCTTGTGCTTTGCTGCGAATGAGACTCTGCAGCAGACACTTATCACAGTCCCATCTCCTCCTCCACATCCCACCAGTGCTGGTTCTGCACAGGCACAGGAGCAGCCCCTCAGCCAGGCACTGCCAAGAAGGAACTGGCCCAAGCACTTGGCTCCTGGTTCCTCAGAAGTTCTGAGGCCTTTAAAGTGCAGACACAGCAAAGAGGTTGAGGATAGAAGGAAAGAAGCGCTGGAATGCAGCCAGAGAGGGAAGGGCTCTCCCAGCATCACTCAAGGGATTCCCCTCCCACGTCCCCTCCTTTGAGCTTGCAGGGATGGACAGGGGGTGGGATGGCCACTGTTCTTTCCTTACAGCCCGGAAATCAATCAAAAATCCAAAGTTTTTGCGTGTCCTGTTGATCAGGACTGGACACAGCGTGCAAGGCCCTGGCAGCTCTGGGAGTGAAGCTTCCTTGAGGAAAGCACATTCCAGCCTCAGCAAGCAGAATTTCCGTGAGGTGATTTCTGTGCAGCGTGTTCTGATGAACCCAACTGCAGCTGCTGGGGGCTCAGGGGGTTGTCTCTGCTCCTCACCTTCTGTCTCCTGATGGGAAGGAAGGGGTGAGCAGAAGGTGGCTCTGTGGGATCTGGCTCTACGGAGAGGCAGGGGAGCATCTGAGCAGTGAAGAGTGTGACCCTTCAGGTTTGGTGTCAGGATGTTGTCTCAGCAGTTCCCAATTGTCCTGCTGTCCCAATACAGCACCTCATTTGTCTTGGCACAATTAAATTGTTCATTGAGAGAGTTGGAATCTTACATATATTTTTTTTCTATCTGTTAAAATGCTATTTTTAAGGGGAGTTATAGCTACCTAAAAGCCTCACTCAAACCACTGGCAATCCTCTGTGTTACAAAGTCAGATAATTCCTTCAAAACTAAACCCCAGCAGCAAAAGATAAAGCAGTGAAAGGTGTTACATGATGTGCATACACGTGTGCTGTGTCATTGCAAGTGCCTACAAAGGGCTCCTTTATCTTTTCTCTTGCTCAGCAATCCCGTTGGGCTGCAGAATAACAGCAATCAAGGCACTTATCCGGGGCACATTCCCTGTTTGTTGCTTGCTTTTCTCTGAAATTTTCAGTGTACAAAGCCCTCTCTGGCACTTGACGTGATCAGAAGTCGGTTTTAGGACTGTCTTTTAGAGTAAATAATCCCACTAAAGCATTGAAGGAAGCTGGTGCCAATTTCTTTTTTTCTTGCTGCATGTTGGCCACATCTGCTCCTCCTGGATGAGCCCAGAAATCAGGGAATGGAGAAGTGCAGTGGGAGGCAGAGCTCTGCCTCTTGGTGGCACAGCAAAACAGGAGGCAGCTTTTCATCTCCACATTTAGCTCTTGCTATTAATGAGCTCACAGGCCAAGATGTATAAATTGCACAGAGCAAACTGCTGGGAACAGATTTTTTTTAAACCGTTCTAATATTCAGTCATGCTGAAATCACTAAGTTTTAAAAAGCATTGAACTTTTGGTCTTTTGACCAGGTCAAAAAAAAAATGTGGAAAAAATGACCAGCTTGCTCTCCTGACCACTAATTCAACTGCCAGAACAGAAAACAGTATGTGTTAAACAATTTGAAAGCCTAGCCCAGACTCCTGAAGAGTAATTTAATAGCCTGTCAAGGTGGTTCTTAGTAGCCAAAGGAGTAGATTTTTCTTGGGCAACTTAGATGTCTCAGTGAATCAAATCTCAATGATATCAGGAGAAGGAGGTCTCCAGTGCAATGTTCCTGTAAGAGCAACACAAAAAGGTGACATTTTTTTGCACAAAATGGCATGGAAAACTATATATTTTTTCAGTCCCTATTATTTCTGACTTCTATTTGCCCGAGCATTCCTGATGTTTCTTTCTTTGTTCTTCTCTCTCCTTAACCGTGCCCCTGGACAAGGAAAATAAGGTGTACAACACCTGCAATCATAGAAATAGAAATTATTCTAGTTAATCTGTCAACCTTTTCCCCTTAATTTTAATTCAGGGGATCCAGGGAAGTAGTTTTTGTAAGACCAGGCTGCAGGAAGGTTTCCTGTGAGTGAAGGTACAAGGCCACACCGTGGGTTAGTCTGACCTCCTTGGCTCGAGCCCGCTGTTCTCCCTAAATGTTCCTTTTTGCCATCCATCTTCAAAGAGCCAAGGGCAAACCTTGGCTTGTTTGAAGTCAGTGGCAAAACCCCCATTGACTCAAAAAACATCAAGTTTTCACCGTAGGAACATTTCAGCCCTCAGAGGGGGTTTGAAGCAGCTACAGACGCAGAGATGCAGCTTCCTGAAATGCAGCACAGCCATCTGGAAACACCCTTACAGCTTCTCCTGAAGTTTATCTAAAAATGATGCCATGCCTGCTGTAAGGTTCAATTCTTTTGCATCAGTTAAATTGCTTTGCATGAAGCTGTGGTTCTCAGGTGCCATGGCAACCGTGTTTTCTAATCTGATTTGAAATTTTTACGGTGCGACGCATAAAATATTGGTACCTTTCCTAGTTTTTGATTTATAGGTGGGAGTAAAGTTAGGGATAGTAATTTAAAAGGCATATGATTCTGTAGAATTAAATGCTTTCACTTTTAGATTGTCTGTAGAAAATGGTTTCTTGTTTTCCTATGAAAAGTAAGTGTTGATTGGCTGATTACAGATGTGTAGATTATAGCTGGCATTTGAGGTCCTAATAGCAAGTAGTGTTTCTTGATGATATGTAGGACATTCTCCACTGAGTCCAGATAGATTGTGGAAGATTCAATTGTTTCCTGTGTTTCCCCATATAGAGTACATATCTAAATATCTGGCAAATTTTACCTCTTACTGAATATATTTAGTGTCTCAGCAGCGTGGAGATAACTTTGCTGGTTTAAGAACGATTCTGAAAGACCTGCTAAAATGCATTAAAATTCCTCTTTTCCCAAGAAAGCTAAAGATAACACTTAGATTTTAGCCTTGCATTGTATCATGCTCTTAATATAATCTCTAAGTCATTATGTTTCCAGAAATGTTCTAAGAAGAAAATCCCATTGTGTTTAAATGATTGTACGTGTGAAATGTGTCGTGGTCACTATGAAGCCTCTGTTATCAATTGAATTAAGCTGGCACAGAGCACATTCTGCAATTCAGATGTGCAAGAATGTCCCTGAAAGATGTCAAGCTCAATTCATCTCAACATTTGACCCGGTGCCCACTGCACCTCCCTGCCACGGAATCACAGCCTGTGCTAATACACAAACTTTGAATTTTGCTTCACTTGAGTTTTATAATTGGAGAAATTGTGGGTTTAGGTGGAGGGAGGACACAAAGGAACTCTTTGCATGAGGAGAAATAAAAGGATGGAAATATTTGGGCAATGTTATAATACATCAATTAACTTTTTAACTAGGTAGCTTGACTTGCTGTTTTGACAGAACAGCCTTCCTGTGAACTTTATTCTCCTCTCTGCATTATGCCTGGTACCTTAATGAAAGTACAGGCAGAGTCCCAAAGAGATAAGAGAAAAGTAAGCTCCCTATTTCAAAGATCACTGAGCAAGAAGCCCTGGCACAGCAAGAGAAATTAGAACAAACTCCATTGTGGAAATTCCAAATAGCCTTCGTGTATGAAGAACGTAGGAATCCCATTAGTAGGGGAACGATTGGGGGTGAGGTTTGATCTCAGTCCTGGGTGGGGAGACAGCTTTTGATCAGTTTAGGAAAGTGGGGATTCACGTGTGTGCTGGCAACCATCACTTGTGTTTCTACTCAATTAGATCTTCCTTGGCTTCATGTGTACAAAGGCAGTGGGGAGATGGCAGAAATGTGGGAGTTTTGCCCTAGAATGTGTAGATGACATGGAGAAGTAATAAAATCCTTGGAGTCTCCAGTGTTTATATTGTTCTTGTATGGTTTATAAACATTAAGCCACATCCCTTTATCTCTTCCCCCCCCTTTCTTTTCAAAGACAGTGACTTGTCACCCATTAAAGTGGACTTGTCTAAGCTATAATGTTGATATAAAAGTAGTTTGTTTCAGGTTTTTAGCTGACATGTTGTATTGTGCAAAGTCACTTTGGATCGTGTCACTGCTGGTGAATTGTATCACAGAATAAAGCCAGACTGATGCAGCCTGACATCACATGCCACAGTGTGATTTTTCAGCCATAATTCTGAGCTAATTTGTTCTCCTCAAAGCTGTAAATTCCTAAAACTCGAGCTTTCTGGGAAGAGGAAAGCAGCTTTGAATGAATTGGATTCCTTAGAAGGGAGAAAACAAAGCTGTTTTCTTACTCTGAAACTTTTTTTAGAGACACTCAACTTCACCTTAGTCACACATCTGCAAACCAAGAGTAAATTCCCTGCAATAAATGGCTTACAATTGCTACAGCACAGCAACTGATAGGAGGTTCAAGTCCTTAGAAGGAAGCAGTAAAATCCACATTTTGCAACTAAGAATTACTGCAATTCAATTTTAAATCTCAAAGTATTTGCTTAGGGAAATGGAAGCTGAAGTTGTTTGCAGAACACTGAGAAAGGAGGTGAACACTGATTTCCTTTGTGCTTGGAGAAGTCTTTACATATCAGAAAAAGTGGATGGCTAAATTCCTCCTCTCCTAAATACTGTAGCAAAATGAAATTGCTTGTCTGATTAAATGTTGTCCTCCATTCTGAAGAAAGAAATCATGAATATTACGGAAAATTTTAGTTCAGCGAGTCATAGAATCTGTGTAATTACCACCAACTTTTTCATTTACAACCCTTGTACCAACTTAGTTACATATGTGTTTGTCCAGAAATGAGAAGATTCACCAACAAAAACTCCTGGAATAGTATGTGGGGGAATTTCTGGGGAAAAAAATGAAGACCTTTTCATCTGTCTAAAGAACTAGGTCACAAGTAGGGCATTGTAGGATAATAGAACTTCCATTAAAGTAACAAGAAATAAGTAAAGCTCTGTAGCAATTTGTACTAACTTTCACTTTTGGTTATTGTATATTCTGTACCTTTGGTGAGTGTCTGAACAGGGTGCACGGTCTTGACTTTTTATTTCCTTCTTTTTCATACTGATATAACTGGGAAAAGTTGCCTCTGAAATCACAGCCTATCAGATGATTGAAAAAATAAATTCAAGAAAATCCTTATTTTCCACTTTTTCCCATTATCTAATTTGTGTTGTATATATAAAGATAAGCATTTCCTCTCAGTCATGGCAGCTTTTCTCCAGAGCTCAGTAAATTAATCGATGTGATTTGCAGGACTTAGTTTTGAAACTTCTATAAAACTTCAAAACCTGCAAAAATATCAAAGTATTGCCAAGTAATAGGAGACAAGGAGTTTTTATCCCAACCAAATGTAAGCACTGTGATTATTTTGAGTGTTAGTAAATGTAAACAGCAACAATCTCCACTATTCTGCTGAGGAAGGTTAAAACTTCAAAGTATGATGTGCTTTAAAAGCTACTTTCATGCATTTTAATCAAACAAAATAGGTTATCACGTTAGAAATGGGCTGACACAAACTTCCAAGGGCAAATGTGTTGTGTCTCCACGTTCTCTTGGCAGTGGCTGTTGGAGGTGCCGTGAGCCAACGGGTGGAGAGAAGGGAGGAAAAGGAAAAGTGGGCAAAGATGACTCGTTTCTTGGTTTACAAAACTCTTCTGGGTTGCTCTTTCTGACTACAGAGGATTTCAAAGCAGGCATTAGTGCATATCAAATGTGTGGGGAGCAATGATTACAAAAGCTTGGAACGATTGCCACCTAAAATTCTTATGGTGGGATGGATTTAGAGGCTCCCAGAGTAGATGTAACTTTTCCTAAAAAAAAGCAACCCAGCCCCACAACCTTTGTTGACATCTAAACTTAGATGTGAAGTCAACACATTTGATACTGCTACACACTCACTTCAGAGTTAATGAGCAAAAAGTTGATGTTGGTCCACAAAAAATAGTGGCAGGTATAATCTAATAACAAAGAGTTAAACTGTGGTGTGAGAATCCGGTTGGAAGGGATTTCTTAGGGAAAAACTTTGATTTCAGTGGGTTTTTAGGGGTCAGAGTATAAATCTGTACTTACAGGTCATTACAGAGATAATGCATTTTTCATTAATATAAGAATACAATTTGTTTGCAGTCAGAATAAACATTATGGGTTTATGTATATAAAAGACTCTGGGTGAAGCCTTTCAAAGGGCAGATATTTTTTTTTGGTGAGTTAAAGGATCCTTTTTCTTGTATCTCTGGTTCTCATCCAGTGGCAGTTTCTGCTGTAACCATGACTCTTTTGCAACATGTAACCAATTTTGGTGACTCTCCAGGCTTCTTTTTCTTCTGAAGTCAGATTAAAAGACTGTGTTCAATCCTAAACCACAGTTTATGCAGCAACCACCTCTGATGATACTCCAGGAGCGTGAGTACATTGAAATTTTCCGTTCAACTGGAACGTTCACAGTTTGCTTCTCCTGGAGATGTCACAAATCCAGATCTGGTATTAACACTGAGCGTGTACCTTGCTTTATGGCTTACCTAGAAAGAACCTGCTTGCAGCTCAGTCTAAGGATTATTAGCTCAGGCTGTATCAGCTTCATTTTTTTGCTTCAACAGCTCCCCACTTCAATCTCTGGTATGTCAGCAAATATGACAGCTGTCACAAATATGCCAGGTTTCAGATAAGATACCTATTTTCAGATCTGCTAGCAGTCAGGTGCTGGAATTTGAAGCAGTTCAGGTTTCTAGTAAAGCAGATAATGTGTCTGAAACTATTTGCATTTTTTTTTCCCAAAACTGCAGATTTTCTGCAAAGATTTTCTTACCTCAGTTGGAAAAATCCCCTGGATTCAGTTTATTGGTGTGTGACCACTTGAGTCCCTCTCTGTAAGCAAAGCTTTCTCTTTGCCCTGCATTTCCACTCCAAAGATCACTAAAATTGCTGTTTCAAGCACACCCTGTAGGAAATCAATAACAAATCAAGTGGGACTCGGTGAGATTTGTTGATGTGACCAGGTGGGGCTGCCAAAGTCTCCAAGAATAAGTTGTTGATAAGGGGATGGCAGCAGAACTGGCTCTGGGGGTGTTCAGGCTGGTTTGAAACATTCACCTGAATCATTTGGTGGGTTAAGAAACACCTACTTTTTTTTCTACTGGATTATCTTCATGGCTTTTGGTGGCCTGTAGTGAAAAGGCTTTCTAGAATTTGGGAGGTGGTAAACACACGCACCAGAAAATCACAGAATATTTGCCCACTGAGTTGAAATCCTCAGCAGAGAAACCAAGAACCAAATTGACAGGAAAAAAAAAAAAAAAAAAAAAAAAAGATGTTTTCAGTAGTCAATTCAGGGCAATGAAAAAATCTGCCAGTCTGTGGCAGAGCTCTGCAGGGTCAGCAGAGAACTGCATCAGCACTCTGGGGGAGGGAAGCTCACCTGGGCATGTCAGAGCTGTGCAGGTTTTGTGTGACCAGGGAATTTTGTAGGTTGTGTTATTTTCATTAATGCTGTAGTTCATTTTAACTTTATAGCTGTCAGTTGTCAGTGTAAATCATCATGTTTCCTTATAAATATGAGAAAATACATGCCCTTACCTTATTAATAATTCAGTCTACTGTATCTCAATGGACTTGTTCAGAGAAAAGATTAAACCAAGAATGGGCACTTTCCTCTTGTGAGTCAGTTTGTACATTAAGTATTGTAAAATATCTGGGATATAATTAGTGCATAATTTCCAAAATTTTGAAATTATATCAGTTCTGATAAATGGTACTTGACAAAACAATCTTTGTGTTTAGCTGATCAGGTCTCCTGGTCTTTGGTTGTGAAAAATGGTCCACGGAGGACACAAGGTTTGAACTGCAGTGTCTGCTGGGATCCTTTCATTAACATCACAACCCACCTCAGGAATGCAACACCCCTGAGACCATAAAACTCTTAACTGGGGCACAGTCACAGCACAGGAGTGCTGTCCTTGTGCGGGTGAAGTCTGTCTGACAGCATCACCTGATTCAGCCTAATCAAGTGTCAGATCTCCTCAGGCATGAAAAATGATGCATTTAGAATCTTGTGAACACAAATAATACTTTTTTTTTTTCCTATAATGTTCACTCACACCAAAGAAAAGATCTTATGAGACCTCAGGTGCTTTAAATTATTTGCCATCACAGAAAATATGAAGTTTGGGGTGAAGTACAGCCCCTGCACACAGTAGTTTGGGTTCACTTCTGGCAATGGTGTTTCTTTTCTGTCTCTAGCAAATCCCTCAGTCCTCCTGCAGCTCTATATTTTTAAAACACATAGTGTGTATTTAAAGGAAGTAAACTTTCCAATATCCTTAAGTTTCATGTATCTCCACAAATTTCTGATTTAACAAGAAATACTATGAGAACTCTATGGAGCACAAGGATTATATTTCAACGTGTGGTTACTTAAATACATGATTCAGTTGTAGTTCCCAGTATCCTGGTGCATGAGAACTTCCAGCTTGTTACTGATCACTGACAGACGTTTCTTCCTTTTCTAATCTCGGTGGTGCCAGCACCTGAATGAAGAGCACACTCTTTTCTCCTGTGGGATGTCAAAAAAACCCCAAACCCTGGGGAGCAGGTTCATGAGTTGAGGTGCCTCAGCTCTCTGCTTTACAGGTTTCTGGTATTCACAGATGAGGAATGCCTGGTAATTACTAAGTCTCTTTGAAAATGCTCTTAACTCTGCCTAAAATGCAAATAATGTGCATATTATAGTAATAAAAGACAATACAATTAAAGGCACAGGTGAGAAAAGGATGAGAAAACCACATTTAATCTGTTAATACCCAGATTAAATCTGAAAGGTGTCTCTCCTTGTACCAGCTGCTGCCATACACCTCCTTGGGGATTCTGTCTCCCCCTATCCCTGAACACCTTGGGATTCATTCACCAGGCCAAGCCTTTCCCAGCAGAGACTCTTCCTGGCTCTGTTTGGAACGTGATCGAGGGGTCAGTCAGACTTCATGTGTTGGGGAGGATTTGTCCCTGCTCTCCCTAAAGGGAGAAACACTTCCCCATTTGTCTGGGGGCACAGGACATAGATCCTGTATTTGGCTGGTTAAGGAAAGCTTTCCTGCTTCAGCAGGAGGGAAGTTTCCCCTCTGCCTCCCCCGAGGATTCAGTGAGAATGTTTCAGCACAAAGTGTCCTCACCCCCGGAATTTCACATTTTAGAGCTGTCTGTGGATGAGCAGGGTGGTGATTGTTCATTTTAGGGTTACACTGGCTGGGGTGGACACATATTCCTCCTCAGGACTTTTAATAATGTGCATCAGATGACTCTCAAAAAACCTGAACTGATGAAAACTGGCAAGGATCATCATTCCATCCTGAATTTATGTGCAGTTAAATAATGCTCTGTCTCAGCCTTTGTGTTCTTGGCGTGTTCTGCCAAGGTTAAATAGTTTGTTAGAAAGGAAAAGAAGCCCCAAAATACATTGGGAATATCAAACCAGTAGAAAAGAGATGTGCATCCCTTTCTTCTTGCTCTGAGTCAGTACAGATTGACTGCTCAGTAATAGCCTTTATTCTCTCCTAAAAGGTGTTCAGGAGCTATGGAAATGATTTCTCATAATCTTGTCTTTTGTTTCCTTTTGCTTGTTTTTATTGGCAGGCTTCTAATTTATTAATTGGAAAACTGTCAACATTTGTTAATGTAATATTTGAAACAAACACATAAATAATCTTAATAAGTTTGGATAAATGGGCTTAGTAATTATTTTTTTTTCCTTTGGAAGTTTAATTAGAAAGGGGTTTATAGACGAGTTTTTACTATCTGCTGTAATAGTAAAAGTTTGTATATGGGTTGTGTTCCTTCCTTGGTAATTTTGAATATTCCTGACAATTCTCTGGTGTCCTGATAAAACATTTCTTTCCCTGTTCCCACTGTACTGAGGCTACTCTGCCCTGGAGACTGCTGGAAGTTGCTCTCTTCCCTATACCCCCTTGGATCAAGGCTGTGAAGTGACTATCTTTGGATTAGCTCTGTGAGGGAGTGTTGTTGTGGTCTCTGGTTTTTCCAGCTGGCAGGATATTCATGTTAGCATGACAGGGGGCTGATAAATCCAGGGGGGCACCCAGAACTCACTGCAAGGACAATTTTGACCCAAACCCTAAACAGCCTAAATCATCCCTGCTCTGTCCTTCCTCCTGTGCCCGTGCAGGTCTCAGACACTTCTCGAGCCTCTGACACACCAATGTGCTTTCTAATTTCTGTCCTGCTGCTGCTGTGAAACTGGTTTAGTTTTTTCCTCAGGTTTAATGTTACATTTTGTCCTTTTTATTCCATTGCAGTAGAGTTTTAGAGTTTTAGCCTTTTATCCCAGGGACTGCAGGCAAGTCAAAAGAGAGTAAAAATTTTCTGTCTTTCATAAATGATGGAACTTAGATGTCATTGCCTCAGAATCTTTGGTCCCTGGACAATATTTGTACTTCCTAGTAATTTTTTTTTTTCAATTGTAGTAGCAAATATTTTGCCCACTTATAGTTTATTAATCCAAAATAAAGGAGCAGACTGGAAAATGGAAATAGAAATACTGAATCCTACCCTTTGAAGCCTACAGAGAATTTTTTTATCCACATTGTGCCTTAGTTTGTCATTTATATGTAATGTGAGTGTTCCTCCAAAGAGTCTGATTATTTGCTGGTGAAGTTCCCTGAACTTTTGAGATGAAGGACTTGGTGTAAAACCAAAGTGTGTGTGTGTGAGCTGTAGGAGATGGAGTTGGAAATGGCAGATTAAACATGAAGACAAGTCAGCTGCATTTGAACCACACTGCAATAAGAGGGCAGTTAAAATGCTTTTTCTGGACTGGAGAGGGCCTGTCTTTCTGAACCTGCCTTTTTAATCTGTTTTTCTGTCTTCTTATTAAAAAAAAAAAAAAAAAGAAATAAAACCAGTGCCAAAACATTGCTTATAACACACTTGTGCACCAAATATCTATTATTTCTATTTAGAATAAGCCATCCCTGGCCTTTTGGAATTGCCCCTCATCATTGATGGGTAGAGATATTTAAGGAACATGTTTCTCTCCTGGCTGAGCTACAGCTTCAGTGAATTTGCCTGCCCTGGGAAATGAGGATATGGATTTAGCACTTGCATAGCTGGCAGCCTGGCACACGCTCATAAATCAGGTCATTTTCCATTCAAATGGTAATATTTGCACCAGCAATTCATGGGCAGATGGAGGTATAACTTGTACCCCAAAAATAAAGCCTAGCATTTGAAAATATGCATTCTAAATGCAAGCAATTATTCTGCACCATATCCCATCCATCACTGGTGATACTCTGGGAAAAGCAGGAAAAAAAGAGGGAAAGGCAATGCAAATTTTTTAGATCAGTTCTGAGTCCTGCAGCAAACAGGTTTAGGGAAACAAGATAAGAACCTGTAAGTCTGCAGAGTATTACCTGGTTAGGTGCTGGTCAGTCTCAAATTCTAGATGAAAGAGCGTTTTCTTACAAAACAGTCTTTTCCTGGCTTTTGGAATTGTGTATTTTGGACTACACAATGAGTCCATCTTCTTGGCTCCTTTGTTCAGCTTTTGGGAATGTGTCCAGCCCACATTTAGGCATCTGTGTGATTTTATACAGTGAATATTTCCACTGAAGCCAAAGGGAAATACTAACATTTCATAAAATAAGACATATGCATAAACCTCTGCAAGTTCATGGCCTTGAGCCCTGAGACAATTTCCAGCTTCAGCTGGATCGTGGAGGTTGATGCTGCAATGGCTGCAATTAATGTTTGCTTTGCTGGGAGAGGGATTTTTCCACCTTCTGGGAGTCTACCTTGATTTAAAACATGGAGACTGAGGATATCAGGCCCACCTTTAAAACAAGCCTGCCCTCAACATGCTGTGAGAGGGCAGGAGGGTGAGAGCTACAGTTGACAAGTGCATAAAGGTTGTTTGAATTCTCTGGGTCCATCATAATTCCATTAGTAACAGGTAAAACCTGTGTTTCTCTAACATTTAAAGTCAGAGGATCTGCTATACTTTTGTAAGTGTATCACAGAAAAAAATCAAATAGCTGCAGGTGATGTTGGCATTGTGCTTTCTGTTCACAAGTTAAAATTCAAATGTCTATCTATTGCTTGAATTTTGTCCCATTATTTTTCCTTGCTTGCTTGTGGGAGGTATAAAGAGAAAAGAAAAAAAAAAAAGGAGGTTTTGCAGATCAATTCTGATTTCTTACTGAATTTCATTGACCTCCAAACAAGGAACACTGGTTTGTCTTGCTTTTTTTTCTGTAGTTTTACACTTGTGAAGAAAATCATTAGTTGCTGGGTTTAACCTAAAATACAGGTTGAAGCCATACAAGGCAGGCAAGGGGTTTGTTTTCACCTGCTCCAGAATGAGCAGTAACATGTTTTCAGTCTGACCTGCTTCAGGAACCAGGCTCTGTGATGTACCAAGTGTCCTCAAATTCTGTTGACACCAAAGAGAGTTTACATCTCCTCACACAGCCCTGGGTTTTTCAGCCTCTCTGCAGACCCTGCTTTATCCCTGTGTTTGATGGCTGCTCCTAACAACTTACAGTATCTGCTCCAAGTTTTTAGCAAGTAAGTGAAAGCACCGGAGACAGAAAAAGGAGGCTTAAAATCCACCCGTCTTATGGGAAGCGGATCCTTTCAGGTGTGAGATAAATGGCAGTTGCAGTGAAACCTTCACAAAAGCTGCAGCTTAATGAGAATCCATCAGGCAGAGCTGCTTACTAACATCCAGCCCCAGCCTTTCAGGGAGAAAGGTGGGAATAGGTTGAGTAACAACCATGGAATCAGCCCGTGCCTGGTGAGAGATAAAAGAAGAAAGCCTGAGCACAAGCTTTCTTAAACCCCACGAGTAAGAAGGCCAACGTGCTGGCAGGAAAAATACAACTTGTTCTACTGATGTTGTTCACAAACCCCACTCAGTTACTTTAACACTGCAGAGAACCTGGAGAGGCACGAAAAACAACCACAGAACACTTGGGGAGTCGTTGTCTTGCTGAGGCAAAGGCATCGAGGTTGGATCCTGGCCGTGCTAGGAAAGAAGCAGGTCAGTGTGGCATAATCTGCTTGGTATTAACCAGGTACTTCAAAAGAATTACGGGTTGTTTTCTTGACAGGAATGAACACAACAGCAGAACGAGGCATTTTTATCTAATGACAATAGCAAGAGACCAAGGACACAGAAATTTCTGCTTTGAATCAATCTTGGTGAAAATGTGTTCAACGTTGATATGAGAAAACTTCCTCAGCAAAGGCTTTCGCTGCACAATTCTTCCATCTGCTAAGTAGCAATCATGATATGCATAATATTGGAGGGTTATAATTGAAAATGTCTTTGGATCATCACTGGTGGCAAAATTTGTTTGAGACTTATCGAGTTAATCTAATAATGCCTATAAGGAAAGCATGAAACTGCATTAGAGACAATGCTGTGATTACTTCCCTTCCTCACACAAAGAAACAGATAAATATAAATATTTTTCTGAGTTTCTTTCATGGTAGATTAGGAAGTAAACCATCATACATGGTGAACATTTCACAATGGGACTAAATTTAATTTCTGAAACAGAGGAGGCAAAATACTGTATGGCCAATAGCAGATATTTTAGAAATCTAATTTCTTCTAACAAGACAAATGAATAAACAAGTGTTCTGCTTAAGCTTATTAAGCATCTTACTACATTTCCCTTCTGGTGTTCTTGGGCTATGATTTTTGAGAATCAGTAGTAATTTGGGCTGTGCCCACTGCTTGTGTTTTCAAGCTATCTCAAGAAACTATATTTAAAAAAAAAAAAAGATTGCACCTTGAGTGGCATCTTTTGGTTTGTCCTCAGCTACTTTTCCTTTCTACTTTATCCTTCTAGAGAACCTGCAATATTCACTGCAGATCTCTGCAGTTTATTGCCTGATCATACCAGTGGGAACACTTTTAATGAAAAATTAGTGATTTCTGTCTTTTGTGAGAACCAAGGACCTCAGTAGAGGACTGTCCCTGAAGAACATCTGCCTTTCCAGACCTACAGAAGCCCCACAGAAGTTTGAGTTGAGCTCTTAAGCAGTTGCTTCCTAAGATATATATCTACCTATCAGAGTCTGTTTGCAGGTACTAGACCAGGCAAAATGACTCCAACTGGTCAGCTCCAGGAAGGATTTTATCTCTTATTACCATGTTTAATGCATGTCTGTGATCCCTAGTGGGCCATCACCTGGACCTTCCAGAGCTGTCAGCCATTTAGGGGTCCAGCTGGGCTTTTAAATTCCTTCTGCCTGCTGTTCTATTGCTCAAAATTAATACAACTCAAAAGGCAACTGTAGATCTTGTTCAGTGGGTACCAACATTTCCTTGCTAATCCTTCCTCTGACACAGCCACAAAAACTCAATCTCCCCTTTAACCTTTCCCTTTGCTAGAATACAATAGACTAAATTGTATTATTTTGTCCCTATGCAGTGTAGTGCTGGTACCTATTGGCAAAGGGCACCAACAAAAATGGTCCTCTTTAGCTTGTAATAAATCCTTTATCCCCAGGTTTCATGTACTTGGAGACAAGGCAGCAGAAGAGGAAAGACTTTAGAATATCTCTCCTGTCCTTTAAGCAGAAATTTTCCCTGATGCTAGGATGTAGTCAGGAGACAAAAGCACTAAACGTGCTCGAGGGAAGGTATTTGTAGGTGTTTTTGAAAAGTATGCAGAGAGAAACTGGGTGGAGTTGACCTGAAACTACTCCCTCTAAGAGAAAGGGTTTTCTTGTTGAGTTCAGAGGGTATTGAGTTTAAACCAAAACAGAGTTTTTTGAAAATGGGGCTTAGAATTTCATTTCATGATGTGGATTTAGCTGGAGCATTGAGTGCAGAGAGCCATGTTGTGGGTGCTTCATCACAGGCTTTGAGTGACTTCTGTTCCACAGGCAAGCAAAGAAATATTTATGAAAAGCCTTGATGTATTTGTCTGTAAAAATGAGCGGCTTTCCCTGTCATCCCTGTCAGCTGTCATTCCCACCAAACGAGAGGAGACAGCTAAAAGCTGCCAGAGTGCCAGAGCCATTCACATCCAAAACTGTACACTTTGGGATACAGCAGGGCTTGTTCCACACACAACTCAGAGCCACCAACAGATGTAACCACAGTTGCCTGGAAGCTTTTTGGAGCCCATTCCACTCAGCAGTGTAGCTGGTCCTCGAGAATGCGCCCCTTGTCCTCTCCTTCAGCTCTCACTGATGGGAGGGAGACACAAGGACTGGTTTTTGGCCACTTTTTCAGGAGCACCCACAGAGATTTAAACCTTTCCTTAATGCTTCTATGTTGGAAAATCATGGCCCTCAGTGTTTTCCTTTTTTTTCCTAGAATCACATCACAGAACCAAGAATAGAACCCATGTCTACTGAACCATGGAATAAAATTTATATCCATTTGAAGGGCTAAAATAACAAGGTCATGGGAGTCCTCTGAGATATTTTGAGTATATCCTCCAGTCACACCAAAATTAATGCAGGACAGCTGAACAACTTGGACAAAGTGACTGGGCTTGTGGGAGCCATAGGTGTGACTTGAAGGATGGGGAAATTCACAGTTGACATCAATAATTTTTTCTAGCCAAGGAGAAAAGAGATAGTTGAAAGATTTGTCTTTTAAGCATGACATAGCTTTTTAATAAAAATATTGGTGGCTCAGTTGGGTGAGATGAAAGGGTTGGAATAATTCAACCACTGCCCTTTTGCCTTCAGTTACCATAGTGCTGATGACCATGTGAACTTAAGGTTATAATGTTATTTATTGGTAAGTCATCACATGTGTCCCTGATGCCTTAAAATAAAATCAAGACAAGTATTCCTGTCCACCAGAACTTATAATGCAAATTAATGATATTTTTCAGTAACAGATGAAGGGAATCATAGTGGAAAGGTTAACATAGTACAGAGAAATGGTCATTTTATATGCAGGCAGATGTGCTGAGAGGTTAGAGAGCCCAAAAGTTACAGAGGAGTGTAGAAGAAAGCCCAAAATCAATCAGAAACAATGAAACATCTGTGTATCTGAGTGAGTTTCCTCCTACATGTGACACTTTCCAAAGAGCACCAGACTTGCCTTTCAGGAAATCACAAAGCAGTGTTTTAAGGAGCCATCACTTTATTTGAAAACATGTACAGTAAAAATACTAAAATATCAGAGAACTGTTGCTTCTTGAACTTATTTGGCAACAACTTAACTACCTTGGGGTCTCTGTCTCAGCACGTTCCTGTGTGAGGTGTAACCACTCTGATTCCCAAGTATGTCTTGTAATTCTGACCTGCTTCTCTGGAGATATTTTTATTTAGGGGGAAACAGTGCTCTAAGGAGACCACCTTGATGCAATTCTCTTGCTTTCCTCCCAAACTCAAACGTGTGGATGTTGTGCAAAGATAATTGTTCCAAGGTTAAGTGGTCTCCAGCAATGGTGGCACACGAATTATGTGATTTTCGTAGTGGCTGTGCTAATCTTTTTCATTTTTATATGAAAGACATTTGTATTGGCATAGCTTTAATCTGATTTTTTTTTTTTGGTGGACTTTGCCCTTTTTAATATTTAAACATCTGAAAAAGCAATAGTCTTTTCAAGCTAATTAATAATCTAAATAGTTTGTTTGTAAAAAAACCCTCCAAGCTAGTGGACAGTTTTCAACCTTTTTTGTACCCACTATTTCATCTCAAATCTCTTAATCATAAAATATCCTGAACAGAGTAAGCCAATTAATTTTGTACAGTGGAATCAAACTACCCAACATGTTGAATTAGGGTATTTTCCACTGCTGAAAACTTGTAAATAAATCTGGTATCTTGGTCCTGATAAACCTGAGGTCTCCAACATTTCCACTGTAGTTTATTTCTTTTGCCTTATGATGCTGTAAGTGAATCACTTGGTGCTCAACAAAGTAGCAAAATTACAACATCAGAAAAACTAAAATGTAATTTTCTCAAAATGCTTGCACTTCTAATAATAGTTTTCTCAAAGATCTGTGCTTTTCTAGCCCAATGACTGAATCAGTGGAACAGGAGTTTGCCACTGAAACTGCAAGAAGAATAGAGTGGGTCCTTGAAATTTTAAGGGTGAATATTGACAGCAACGCTAATAGAGACGTATTTCCAATATGAAAATGAGAGATGGGACTGAAAAACAGCTCCAAACTCAACTTTTTCCTGCTACAGTAATCTGGGAAAGTTCAGATCTGGGTCTTGACACAAATTTCTCAGCTTTGACCCCTTCTAATTAAAATGTCGTGTCACGTAACCGCGGCCGGCGATGGAGCGTCTGGTTTGAACTCCCCGAGCTCCGGGGGCTCCTCACGCTGAAGGCTCTGAGTGGATTCCACCTAATTGTCGGGAAAATCTCTCTGAACCAGCCCCTGTGTAACCCTTGGGTGGCTCCTCTGGAGGAAGGACACTACAAAGACAAACTCCAAACCCTCTAAACATCGCGGGGCTGCTGCCCCAGGAGGCCCCGCGGGCTGGGGGGGTCGGGGTGGGTGGGCAGAGGATGAGACCATGAAATCAGCTCAGCATTGCTGCCTGACTCACTCACAGCCCAAAATTAGACCCCCTTTGCCCCCAGTAATTTTTTAGAGTCACCACCATGAAGTTTTTCTGGCTTTGTGATAAAACAGCAGCAAATCCTGATGCTGTGGAAGAGGCTCATTTCACACCTATCTGTGCCAGAGGGTGTTTTTTACTGTTTCTATAAACACAGATACGTGTCTTTGCACTCTCAGACATGTATATTTTAATTAATTCCTGCTCCTGAGTTTAATTACCTGCTATTCTATCCGCAGAGAGTGGCTTATAGCACAGAGATAAACTGATACTTTGTCAGGGTTCCCAAACATCTTCAGGAAATTGTAAATCAAGTGGCACAGAGTGTGAGGGTTTATGACTCAGCCATTCCTACCAAATTATAAAGGCAACAATACATATACCTCTCTCTAGGCTTGAGTATGCTAATGATTAGCTGAGAATATTTTCTGAGTGATTTGTTACATTAAGGAGCACTAAAATTACTTATGCCAATAAGTACGTTATAGTTAAACTCTATATATTATTTAAACAGTTTGGTTACTGCTAGCATGATTTATAAATTCAATATAAAAACGCTCAGATTTTTCACTGGTTATATTATTAGTCTCCTGATAAAAATTCCTTGCTTTTCTCCCATCTCAAGGGAACTTAATTTAAATATGAATAATGGAAAAAAGCCCACTTCCAGAAATTTAAACTAATCGTGCCTTTTAAGGCAGAGAAACCTTGGATTGAATTTTGAAGTTGGCATAAAAGAATGAAATGGTAACAAATTGTCTTATAACTTGATGTGTGATAAAATGTTGTACATGTCTGATGCAGGGTTTGTGTTTTGTAAATTAGATGGGTATCTCAGTAAATTATTTTTATGAACATGCTAATAGTTGATAATTAGTAAAAAAAAAGGTATAAATTGACAAACCTCAGAGGGGAAAAAAAGTCTTCAAGTTATTTGCAATATTTTCCAGCCACAGATTCCAGTAATACTGAATTGAAAGCAAGTGCAAATACATGGTGGTGAGAAAGTAGAATTCTGATCTTTGAATAGCTGAAGCTTTGGGGACATTTTATTGTGGGCAAACAGTTTGAGCCCATCATTGCCAAGGAAATGGGAGGCATTATATGAATTTATGTGCTGTGTTACTGGAAATAATGCCCTTCAAATTTAGGGTAGTTTGTCATTAGAATCAACTACTGAGGTTTTTCTTCAGTGAAATCTCCTCGTCTTCAGAAGTTCTGAACAAAAGAACTTCAGGGTCTTCCAGTGATGAGCCTTTGGTTAAAGTGGAAAACATTAAGATGTAACTCAGTACCACCACGAGCAACACTGAGGACTCAAGGGGTTTTTTTTGATTAAAAAAACCTGAAAAAATCAGTTGATTGAGAGTCCTAAGTAGACTCAGGGGTATGAATGCATATTGACCTGTCACAACTGTTTTGTTTTTCAGTAAGATGGGGTCCTGATGTTTGGGAACTCTTGGAGAGTAGGTGGCAGGTCACCATCAGCACAAGCTGTCTTCTGAGTTCCATCAGTCTGAACCCGCTTTCCACCACCCACGGCCCCAAGGGACAGCACCTTCCAAGCATCATTAAGGTAACTGAAAACCAGTTGAATTTAAGGAATGAGGAATTTAAATACAGAAAATTATTATTGTTATTATTAGTGCTTCCACAAAAAGAGCATGTCCTAGAACTGACCTTGCTTTTCACATGAGGTGTCCAGACCTTCATGGGTCAGAACATCTTTACTTTTGCACGTCCTGGTTTCTTTTGATCTTTAGCATCTGCGTTTCCATAGCTTTAACCCAGTAAATTGAATCGTTGGGATTTTCAGGGGTCAACTTGAGACTCATCCTTTCCAAGAAGAAAAAATGTTTTGTTGAAATCAGACTTATTTGGTTGTTTCACTGCTGCATGTTACACAAACAAAGGGTCTCATTGGTGCTCCTGTGTGTGGATGCACTAAAACAAACATCAATAGTGGTTTAAAGAGAGTGTAAGAAAATACCCCGGGGGTTAATTAGGAAAGTTCCATAGCAAGATTCAAATTGGGCTCAATGGGTCATGGAAAAATCGTTTTTATTTATCCAAAACCAGAAGAGGGATTCAAATCTTGGTTGTGCGCTTCGAGTAAGTGTTCAGGGTGCAAACAAATGACACATGATGAATAATTTAGGAAGGTCACTGACTGTTCTGACTGTGCCTGGAATTTCCTCTGCATTCCTGCTGGCTGCCACACTGCCTTTAGTTTACAAACATTACTGGCACTTTGGCGCCCCAAGTATCTTTTTTTTCCCCTTCCTCTCCTTCTCCAGGATGTCTCCTGCTTTTGTGAAGGTTTGGCACATGTCCACTGTTCAATCCTCCAGATGTTGCCCATGTATTTCCACAGCTGGGCAATAACATCCCTCAGTGAGGTAACCTGAGGGACTTTGAGGATTTAGCTGTTACTGCCAAAGTTACTTGATGGGGCTGGAAATGTGATATCCTGCCTCTCTCTTTTGCCTTCATTTCCTCATTTCCAAAGACACTTGTTAAGGGAATGCTGATAAATGAAAGTTAGTAATCACTATTAATAAGCCTTCTGTATATGCAAATTCTCAAATGACAGCATATCCTCTGGTATAATTAATTGGTATTATTTATGCTACTGCCAGTTCTCTTATCCAGTAAACTTTTTTGATGGCGCTTAAACCCCAGGAAATAGATCAATTTATGAGGAAGCTCTGCCTTTATACATTCAGGCAAGGACTGAATACTTCATAAAATTCTATTTATAAGACATTCAGTTATTTTCCATTAGAAGAGGGTAAAAGAATATTTTGCTTAGCAATTTATCATGATTATTTTTTTGTTGTTTCTGTAACAGTAAAATATCTGTTCCTGTTAAAAAGAAAGCATTTGGCCATTATTTCTTAGCAGCTACTAGTATATTGTAAAAGGCTGAAGAAGTAAATGCTTGTGACATTGTAGGTCATATAGTTATTCTATACACAGAAAAAATATTCTGTAACCTACTCCCTGTGTTTATCCTTAAACATTTATCCTCCCTGAATGCCAGACTTGAACATTACTCTGTTGCTGTTACAGCCTCAGAATCTGCACCCTTTTAGCTGCATTTTCTGATTGTAAATCATGTTGTTTAATCTTGACTAACTGAGCAGTGAGGTCAGTGTTGTTCATTAGCATAAAACAGAGCCTGTGATGGCCATAATTTGTGCAGCAGAGGTTCCAGATGAGCTATTGATGATCCCCAGTGAGATCCCATCAGAAGGAATTACTCTTATTTAAGGCTGTAACTCAACACTTGCTCCTCTCACCTAAGATTTGTATGCTCAAAAACATGGCAGGGTGCTCTGGGGGTCCAGAAAGATGCTTCCCAGTAGAGGGGGTGGCTTCCTGCCCTCCCTTCTTTGATTACACAGAAAACTGAGCCATAAAATGTGTTGACTTCCTTGGGTTTTGCCTTTGAAAGTTTTTGGACCGTGTGCCAAAAAGCATCTCTTCTGTTTGCCCTCAGCACGCGTGTTACCCTCCTTTGGGAAAGCTGTGCCTTGGTCGAGCAGGGCTTTGGGAAGCAGGAGATAATCTGGGATGCTGGGCAGGGCTGGGGGGCTCCAGCCCATGGAAGTGGAGGAAGGGGAGGGAAGTTCCAGCCCCACAGTTCGTGGCAGTGGGAGAAGTTTCCCAGAGAGCAGGTGGGACCAAGCACCAGGTTTTGGAGGGAGTTTCCCTACAAGGGCACAGCTGGTGGGGAAATTCCTGTTTATGAACCTTTTGTATCTCTTCTGGTTTGCTTTTCAGTTTTCCCTGTTGCAGCAGTGTAATCATCCCAGCTTGCTTTGTAAAATCAAACAAGCTTTTGCTAACAATAAGGAGAATATCTGGGTGGGTCCACCTCAAAGCTCAGGCTGCCTCTGGGAAGCAGCAGTTGCAGGATTGCTTTGGGAGCTGTAAACAAAGGCTGTGTGATTTGGACAATGGGGGAGAACCATTAGATTTCTTTTTTTTATATTTTCTGCTATAATTTTCATTCAAAATTGAATATTTTGTTTGGCTTCAAACATTCCACGGGCAACTAAGGATTTGTTTTGTGGCGCTTGGCAAGGCATAAAGAATCTAAATTCATGGAAAGAGTTGAAACGATGAAATCCATTTCAAAGTGAATTTCTTTCCTACCAAAATAAATTTACCCTCTTGTTCTCACCACTTACATGGGCTTTGCTCCCTGACTTTTTCTTTACATAGACAGACACCTCTGACAGCCTCTAAAATAAAACATGGATCAATGCTGCTTGGAGAACAACAGTTAAACTCTTTCAGCGGATGTGTCACTCCAGAAGACGCCATTTCAGATGTGATTAAACAAAGGAGTCAAACATGTTCCAGTACATTAAGTTTGAGCCAGTCTTCGGGGATTTGTTGAGTGATAGTGAAAAAGAATTTAGCAAATCACACTGGGATTCAGGATGCTGGTGGGTCTACAGGCTGTTTGGGGCTGTTTGCATTAATTGCTTTGTGCACTCGTGGTCCTTTTTGGTTTTGAAGCTTGTTATATTTATAAAGTAATGCAGCAAACAGGCTGTATTAGTGCCTGTTTAGGGGAAATAAATAACCATATGTTTGTGAGCAGTCCTTTGGCTACTTGCCATGGCCAAATTATTGTGAACAACCAATGCTTTGTAAACTGCCACATGGTCCTTGTTCTAAATGCCTCAGATTATTTTGATCACTTAGTGTGTGGCTTTTGATAAAATAGAGTAATATGGAAATTTTAAAAAAATAGTAAAGGTACTTTTTTTTCTTGCTTCTGACTTCAGCTCCACAAGTATTAATGTGATTTAGGAGAATTCCTGGTTTGACTTTTATTTTAAATTGCCAGGCATGTTCTCTTTTCTTTTCAAACAGTGTAAATATTGACTATAATGTTAGTGGGTAGAGTTAAATGTTAGTGGGAATAGCCAGTAGGAGAGAGAGGGAGGTGGGAAGAAATCAATAAATAATTTCCATTTTTTCTCTTAAATTCATCAAAGCTGGGTAACTGACCATAAAGTTAATAGGGAAAAAAATAAAAAAGGAGGAAGATTTGGTCCAGGATAACTTCATTATGCTCCAGATTTGCCATGGGTGTATCTTCCTAGTTAATCCAAAGCTCATAGGAAGTAACCTGTTTTTAGAGATGGAGCAATAGTCTTTTCTTTAACTGGAAGCCAACTTGACCCTCAGAGCTTTAATTTTTGGGTTAGACTTGGGAACAGGAGTCATCACATAATAGTTCAGCGCATTCAGTAGTTGAAAACAGAGTAAGTCAACAAGTAAATTTTGCATATACAATTATAATCTGAGGTTTGGTTGGTAAAATGACCTGAAATCGAGTAGAGTCATAATTTACTTCTCTGTGGAAGAGAACAGGTCAGACCATGAGTGCACATGGAGTCCACAAGCACATACAGATGACTCCATGGACTCAACAGCAGGATTTTAAGGGGATGCTGCCTGGATTGTTGATTGTTCACTTTTCTTCTGGATTAAGAGAAGTTAGTCTTTTTATTTGCATTTCATAAGTCCTTATAGCTGGCATAACTCTTCAACTACAACGGACTATAAATACTAAAAATACAGAAAAAAATGTACATCATCTGCATTTACAATATTTACCAGCATAGACAATCTGCCTCATCCTATCCCCTACCATCACTGGTGCAGAAAGCTTGGAAGAAGCAGTAACAGCAGCAGGTTCTGCTGGATTCACCTTGAATTTCCATCCCTATTACAAGCAGTGCTTTTAAGGGCATCAGCACCCAGCTGTCCATGCCTGGATCCTCAGCTCAGGTGTGTCTGTGCACAGTGAAAGGTCTCTCACCCTTGCATTTTCAGATTTCTCCAAACTCTGGGAGGGAGGGTTAGTTTTTTTTTTAAAATGGACAAAAAAAAATTGCAAAATATTATGTTGCTAAGGCCACATATGGACAGATTTCAGAACTGGGTCCAGCTCTCCTGAGCCCTGTTCCTTCACCAGGTGCCCACCCTTTCTTTCCAGTAACTTTCTGCCAATGTGACTATTTTGGGCAAATAAACCAGGCAGCACTTTCCAACCCCTGCATTTCAGGTTGCTCTACACTTCCTATTTATCAGCCAAGTGTCTCCCAGGATCATCATTCCCAGGGTGTGCTGCACCATCTGCCTGAGCCAAAATTGCACTAATTATAAACCAGGATGTATCAGGGCAACAGGCAGTGGCTGTAAGCAGTGTGTGATAAGTGTTTCCCCTGCATTGGTTGAGGATCAGGCCAGGGTGAACGGGACAGGGTTTTCTGTCTAGATTTCATGGGTCTCATTTATCTAATCTCAAGAGAGAAGAGTTACACCCGTGTTTCAGACCCACATCTTCAGCCCTAATAAATAACTGTGGTGGAAAGTCAGCACTCCAGCTTTTCCTGTCACTCTCTGAAAATTTGTATTTGGTGAAGTAACCTCATTTTTCAGCTGAGTTCCATAGTGGAATTCCAAGCTATTAATAATGAAATCTGCTACAGAAGAGTAGCAGTTTTTTGTGTACTCTTCTCTTGTAAATACCCAAGATGCTCTTTCAATAGCAAGTGTTATTCCTTTCTTCCTTCTTTGAAAGACCTGGAAGAAAGCAACGTGCCTCTCAGTTCCCTCTCTGCATTGGGCTCTATCCTAATTTAAATCCCTGCTGGTGCCAGTTCTCTGGTGAGTCTCAGGGATGCAGCACTGAACATTTTGCTCTCCGTGGCTGCTTCAGTGCTGAGTAAAAATATTTTATTTGCCATGGATAATAATTGAAACCAGTTCATTCAAAATGCACAGTCATGCAAGTTCTACTCATTCTGCAAGCCCTATAGCCCCAAAATCAGATCTGTCACTGCTGGCTGGCTTACTGAGATCCTGGAGACTTTTTATATCCTCCAAAACGAACGTGGTTTCTCAGCTAAAGCTCCTGATTGTCCAGAAGCAGGTCACCACTTCACCTGTGCTGAAAACCATTCACCATTCTGGGAATGTTGATGAAACCCAAGTGAGCAGATTTCTGTCCAGAAAATCTTTGGTTAGTTTTTCAGTTGTTCTACACAATGTTTCTTGCACGTGGCTTTTCGCTGCCATTCTGCTTTGCAAACATTCCATACAATGTTCTTTTTGGGTGTGTTTCTCCCCCTGAACTCCTGTGTCCACTGGTGAGTTACCTGCAGTAACTGTAGGCTTCAGAGTGGCTGTAACTATTTACTGAGCAGGGAAAATGAGACAAAAATGAGACCTCCAGAATGTTGCCTGACTTCACTGCACCGTTATTAAGTGAAGGTTCATTTTTACAGAGCAGTTTGCTCCATTTTACTCCGTATTAGAGGAGATCAATGAAATAATATATTTGACTAAAAGTGACATCTGGAGTTGTACAGCAATGTTTGCTTCTCTTAGCCAACCAGCTTTTCCAAAAAAGACTTTGATCCTGTTCTTGTATCCACAGACTTTGAGGAGTCAGTGCCTCTGAGGTACTTCAAAGTATAACCTGGTGACATTACGGTTTAATAAATATATAGCTTTCCACTTTCACTTCCACTGACAGAATACTCTTTGCACATTTCCTTTCCTAACTCTCGCTGTGCCTTTGAGCACTGAACTGGCCTGTAGCTGCTCCCATAACAAGGAAATTTGTTCTCCTAATTCTCACCACACTGTCTCTCAGGCATCAATTCATCACTTAAATTTGTCGTAAGTGCGTTAAATAGAACACTGAAATTGTTCTTGTCAAATAATCCCCAAGAAGTATAGAGTATGACTCTGCTACATCCTTGGATTCTGCTCTGACATTTTACACTGTCAAAATAAAGCAGACGTTCCCCTCCTCCCCAGTAAAAAAATCTTTAAGCCATTAAATTACATTATCATTTATATATATATTTTATCTGCTGTATTTGCATGGCTATAGTTATGGATCTGTCAGTATTTTCACTATAACCCCCTATTTCCAGGGATTTAGACAGTAATTCTGCCTTAATAATTTGCTCCAGGCTAAAGCTTAAAATGCAAAGTCTCAGGCTGAGAATAGTTTTGTTTTTTTTTTTCCTTCATTTTGAAAAGCAAATCATTTTGCCTGGTCTGAAGTATGGGAACTGCAGTTGTGCCTTCAGGGAAGAGCTCCCTGGAGGGGGGCTGGGGGTGTCCTCCCAGGCAGGAGATGAGCCTGCTCAGCTGTACCCTCAACAACAGGGTATTAAATGGTTCAAGCAAGAGAAATCTTTCCTATCCCTCATCAAAAATACAGGGGTGTCTGTGCAACAGTGCAAGGATTGAGTGCAGCTTGCTGAGGTGTTTGCCAAGGAGATTTAAATTAGGTACTTGGATAGTAATAGCAGCAGCTCTGGCAATGTAGAACTCAGCACAGGTTTTTGGGTGGGTTTTTTCCAACAGTGTTCCCAGATAGCTTTTGCTGCAACTGCTGAAAACTTGGCTGTGCTCTGGTATTCAAGTGGAAGCAACCCCCATCTCTTGGCAGCTGCCATGGTAACAGTCTTGCCCTACTATTGAAAGATAAATGTTATCACCCCAAAATTATGAGTGTGTTTGAAATTATGAGATTTGGGGTCTTTCTTTTAAGATTCTTGGCGAAGGGGGGGGGTTATTTGGAGCTTTTAAACCTCTTAGTCATTTCAAACTTATACTGAGAACATGCTTTCAATCTTTTTGCTCTGTGAGAAGCTGGTTTTATTTATTGTCGCAATTAATAAGTGAAGTCTGGATTAATCAGATGAGTCTAGGAGCTGTAATTTTAACAAAATGTAAAAAAAAACGTTGCAGGGCTTGAAGTAAGATTCTAAGTTGGCAGAAAAAATTTAAATACTTTCTGACACTTTACACAGAGTTGCTGTTTGGTTTCTTTCACTCTCCCTCCCCCCCATTTTCTTCCTCTCACCAAGTGCCATAGACACAAGAGCCCACATTTCAGTTCCTCGCCAGAGAAATCAGATGGAGGGTGAATAAATTGATCATAAGAAGAGAAAGCAGCCATTATTTGCCTGATAATTTCTGGTAATCAGCAATAATGAGAACAGAAATAGAGAAAGTTCTTGCTAATTACATCATTTTTTTTTGTATGTGCAAAATGTTAATGTTTTCGTGAGAGGCGGCAATCATTCAGAGAAGAAAAGGGCGCATTTTCTTAGAATATTTGTTGCAGGTGGCTATTGTTTAAAGAGGTTTCTTTGTACATTTTGTGCTTGTTAATTATTTAAAATGAGCTGCTGGGATTTCTAACTGATCTTGGATTGCAGAGATTTCTGGAAAAAAAATACGTTTTGCTGTGAAGTTTAAAAAATGGGAAGGAAGGTAATGAAATAACTGTGAGAAATAAGGAAATAAGATTAGAATTGACCTTGCTGCTGTGAAGACTCCTCTCAGCTCTTGGAGGGGGGGAGGGGAAAAAAATCAAAGATGTTAACCTTATTCTCTTTTTTCCCTTGCCTGCAGAAGGCCTCTTGGCACATACATCACATCTAATCTTATTTCTCTTTCTTGTATATATTGCATTAACCTCAGTTTGCATTAGGCTTGTTTTCTGCCTTTAAAAACTGCTGTGTGGGGAGCTGCACCTTCCATTTGGCAGTCGCCAGTGATTTGGATCTTAATTTTCGCCAACCAATAATTTGGTTGGAGGGCAGGTCAAGTGGCCCCCGGGCTAACTTACAATTGGTTTTGAAAATCCACCATAAGCATGTGCTGCCAGAAGGGCTGGCAGTGCCCGCAGAGCCTCGGGGGCTCCGGGCAGGCCCAGAGCTCTCCAGATCCCGGGATGGCACCCGCGGTGCCCGGGCCAGATGAGCTGCCAGGTCTGCTGGAGCTGTAGCATCATATATTGAGTCTTGTCCTTTTTTATGACTTTGTGGAGGACAAAACTGTTGTTTTAGAGAGGTGTGCTGGTTTCAGAGCTGGCTGGCAGAGAGGCTGCACTTTGCAAGTAGATGCAAGGGCAGTTGTTTGGGAAGCTGCTCGTTGTGTGAGTCAGAGACACCCCGTCCCTTCACCTTGTCTTTGGAGTCATTGCTGCTGGTGAATAATCTGCTGGTTCTCCAGGATTTTGTTGATTCTGTGAGTCCTGTGGGAAAAGTTCCATGACCTACTGTGTTCTGGATGTTCTCTGCCTGCTTGCCCAGGGTCAGGGGATGCAGCAGCACTTACCCCCGAGCACTGGCCCAAGGCACAGCCTGTGCTTGACCTCGTTGATCAGCAGGAACCGTGGAAAGCAGGGCCCTTGAAGTCTTCTTACCACAAAAATACTTGGAGAAGCACCAAAATCCAAACCAAAGTCAGGCTGTGATGCCATTTAATAACAGAACCCAGAGCTGATGCGAGAGCAGGAAATCCGTGTGTTCAACAACCCCCAAATGCTCTTCTGGAACAGCAGAAGAGCCAAGAGTTCAGTCCTGCCTCAGAGAGAGAGGCAGCCAAGGGAAAGGCTGTTGGGAACTCTCCGAAGTTTATTGGAAATCTCATGAGAATTATGAATGTTTCTCCTTAACTTCACTTAGGTGAATACATCTCTCTGATAAGTGGGAAGATGTAAATGATCTCAGCCTTCTCTGCCCTTCCCTTACATGCTCCATGTGTCCTGAAATTGGGAGTTTTGGCAGTGGGAACAGATTTTTGTCCTACTATTTGCTGGATTGCTGCTTCTTGGCAAGGCCTCATTACTGAGATAGAGACCCTTGGTCTATAAAAAAATATATATGTGTATATATATATATATTCAAGATAAAAACATTCTAAAATCAGAACTGAACAGAAGATTCAACAAAATACCTGTCATGGAAATACTTGTGATTTGGTCTAAGAAATAGGAATATACTGCATTCGAGGTATAGAAACCAGAGAAAACATAATGTTTGTATTATTCTATGTGTACTTAAAACTAGAAAACCGTGAAAACTGACATCCCCATTTTCTTCTGCATTGTTTAAATGACATTAAATGCAAATTTCAAGCCAGCAAAGTATCATAAACAAGTAATAACAATTTTTCTCAGTATTTGTAGCATATTTACAATTTTTCTAAACATTCCCAAACCATGAAAGTGTTGGGGCGTATTCTTTCCTCTAGAGAAACAGAGGGGTGGTTTTGCTTTGAGCTAGAAAAGGGAGGCCTTTCCAAGCCAGATTTTAGATATTTAAGTCAGTATTTTACAGGATTTTTCTCTGTTTGCACATAAAGGCTTCTGCTGAGGCCAATTCTTATTGTGACAGTCCTTTTCCTGAAAAGAAAAATTAAACCTGCTGCCTTTTCCCCCCCCCTGAAAACCTGTGAGGTTGAACTCTTGCTGAGGTGGTGGTATTTTGGAGCGCTTGAGCTTTCTTTAGTGTTGCATATTGATTAAGTTGCTCAATATTTGACAACACAAAGCTTCTTTTCCCAAGATATTTGTTAGGGGAAATCTATGGTTTTCCATTCACGAGGAAGGGCATTAAACACACTCCTCACTGTTTATGTGTCCCCCTAATGACAAGGTGGGCAACCAACACAGGGGGACGAGCAGTGTGAGGCTTTGTTGTTTCTTGGCACTCAACAAGTGCTCTCAAGTAAAGAATCCAGCATTTGAATAAACAGCTTTTTAATTCATGTTTCCCTTAAAATGATACTCAGAATTCTCTTTAAAAAGCAGATCAAGATAGATAAAATGATGATTTAATGCATTTGTATTGGGTTTGTGTAAGGGAAAACATCTGGGTTTCTGTCTTGCTTCATTTTTTCTCTCTTTTTCAATTTGAACAGGTTCTTTTCTTTCCCCATCACCACCACACACAACAGTACAAGAATTCCCTGGTCTTTAAGTAATTCTGTCAGTGCTGCTTACTAAATCTGTAGGGGTTTGTATTTCTATATTTTTGCATTTATTTTCAGAATTTTCAGAAAAATGGCTCATGACCATCATGATTTAGTGAAGGACAGAAAGCCTTCTGTCAGCATTAGTCTGGCTGATGGGGTGAAAACTATATGAAGTAGCTGTATATGAACTGTTGCAGTAACTTGTAAATTATGGATGAGTGCTGTGATTCCACATTCTGGAGCAGTCAGGTGCTGCATATGATCCTTTCTCCCATATTTGCCTGTTCTCTGCCAAAATACAAGATGGAATTTAAGTAGAACCACTCTCTTTTAGCTTTATTTTATAAACGTGTCCGTAAATATTAAATGTTTTCAACTCCTTTATAGTACATATGATCAACATTTAAAAGAAGAGCAGATTTCTTTTTTTTCTCTTTAAATAAGTCTTGAATATTCTTCTGGGAGACATCAAACCTGTCTCTGGTTAAAGGTGGCACTGTAGGTACCTGCTACAGCTTTTGGGGATTTAGCCAGTCCTTTTCTATTAAAGTTGGGTGAGAAACCACGTGACCTTCTCCTGCAAAGCCTCCACAGAGAGACATACCCCTCATTTAGCATGAGAGACACAGTAATGTCTGCAGACATCCTAAAGGGCAGGATGGGAAGGTTATTTGCAATTTTTCAAGAAGGGACAAATGCACTGTGAATTAATTTCAGGGAGCTGTAAAGTTTTGCATGCCCGGGTGTGCAGGCTGACATAGTGGTGACTTCATTAGCCAGTGAGCAGAGCTGTGACTCATGCTCTGGTGGCATTCAGCTGCATTGCAGATGTATGTATTAAGTAAGACTTAATTAATATTTAATTGGCAATTAGGAAGGAAAGTTTTGAAGAAGTTGATTTCCACTTTTTTTGCCTTCTGGGCAATACTGGACTGTTAACTTCCAGTGACGGTTTTTGTTAAGTAGGTTGAAGGAAGAGAACAGGAAATATATAGGGAATTGAACTTTGAATGGTTTGAAACAACCCATTTCTTCTACCTCCTTCATCAAATGTGCACACACTCTTCTTTTAAAAAAAAATAGTAAAAAATGCACTGTATATTGTTTACCATCGTAAAAGTAAAGACTGAAGTTTGATCATAAAATGTACTTCTGCATCAAGAAACCTGGCAGAAGAAATCAATAAAAAAGAATTGCTTGTCTTGTTTTTTTCCAGAATAATACTCAGAGAAAATATGATAACACATCTCGAAGGCAGGTCAGGGAGGGCAAGTTTAACTGAGCAGAGGCATCGCTTGAACAAAGCGTGTGACTAATCCATAGATTCCTTTATTGTCTGGGCACTCTCTTCCCTTCTCTGCTGGGCCAAATTAAAGGAAACCATCTTTTAATGTTTTGTTTACCCAGCCTCTTCCACAGCCAGTGTTCACCATTGAATTAGCAGGATTTCTGTGACTTGCACAAGTGGGGCAAGTTCACAGATGTTTATTTGTACTGTCACACACTGGTTTGTGTTTGTGCTTGTGCTCCCATCCACGGGCCAGGAGAGATTTGCTCTCACCTGCAGAGCTTCCTTTGGCAATTATGGTCACATTTGGGGTGTTGTTCTGATGGTAGTGTGGATACTCAAGGAGAAGGGAGGTGCTGGTTTTCCATGGTTCTTGTTGTCCCTCTTTGTATGAATGTAGGCAAGTGGTTTGGATGCTGATGTCTTTTCCATCCCTGTTCCATCACTGCTTTACCAACCCACGTGGGCACCATCCATCACACCTCACAGAATATGCTGGAAGGGACCCACAAGGATCATCAAGTCCAACCCTTAGCCCTGCACAGGACCATCCCCAAGAGCCACACCCTGTGCCTGAGAGTCTCATCCAAATGCTCCCTGAGCTCTGGCAGCCTTGGTGCTGTGCCCACTGCCCTGGGGAGCCTGGTCAGTGCCAACCACCCTCTGGGGGAAGAACCTTCTCCTAAGATCCAACCTGAACCTCCCCTGACACAACTTCAGGCCATTCCTTTGGGTCCTGTCACTGGTCCCCATGGAGCAGAGATCAGTGTCTGCACTCCCCCTTCCCCTCATGAGGAAGTTGTAGACTCCTACACTGTCCCCACCATGCTGTGGGTGGTCCTGCTTCTGAGCTTGCTGACATCAGTCTACAGAGAATCCTTGCAGATGAATCCAAAAGGGCTTCTGAACATCCTGTGGGCAATTAGAGGCATTGATGGTTGCTGTTAATGAGTGTCCTCTCTTGGAATGGGGCAGCTTCTGACAACACTGGGCACCACCAGGGAAGCAGCTGCAGTTTGGTTTGTGAGTGTTTATAGAACGGGTGTGTTTGACTGATGGGGTGGAAATGACTGCAAAGGACAAAACACCCAAAGGCAGATTTGTATTAACTTCTGTTCATCACTTAGTTTGGTGTCTGCTAAAACCTACTCTAAGTGTGAGAAGCAAGAGTGGTTTTTTTTTTTCCTTTTGTCACAGTGTAGTATATTTTGGCAACATATTTGGATTATTAACCTGTTACATGACACAAGAATGAAAAGCAGGATGCAGCAAAAAGGGCTGAGTTCCACTTAGGCCATCCTTAGCAGATTCATCCCCACTCTCTTTCTTGTGTTGGCTTCACAGTCATTTCTTGAGAAACAATCACTTCTTCCTGTAGAAACAGGTCTATTAGTGGAAGCTCCAGGCTCTATGCAGCGTACGATGTTGGGAGTTTAATTTAGACTCGGAGAAATGAAAACCTGTGAAAGAGAATTCGTGGGCTTTTTCATATATTGCAAGACACTAAACTATATTAACTTTATGCAATGACTTTTGCTCAGCCTGCAGTTTCATTTTGTGGAATTGCCAAGACCAAAGCTAGAGAAAGCTACAGGAAGACATAAAAAGATGCTTCATAATAAATGCAGTCACCTTACCACATCCAGTTTCCCAGGATAATCATCAGCTGTTTGTATTCCTTTGGTATTTCTTTATTTTGACAAACCAGAACTCAGTTCCTCCAGGTGTTGTCTCTTTTTAGTAAATATGCAGCTGGTTTTAGATATACTACAAATATATTAAAGCCATGATGGTTGTTTTTTTTTCTTTTCAATGGGTTGCAGACCTTTTGACATTCTGTAACTCCTGAACCTTAGCAAGGTATTATCATTCTTATTTTGACAACTAAGAGCTGGGATAGAGAAAGGTCAACCCTAATACATGTGGCAGTCCCTTGAATCTGGAGAATTATCTTCTGAATACATTGGCAGAACTCTGACCACGAGCCCCCCCCTCCCTCATTGCATGTGCAGATTCCTAATGACTTCTTGGGAATAGGGTCAAGAATACAAAGCTAATGAAGGCTTTCTACAGTGGTGGTAAACAGATTTTATTTTTTCTTTACTTTTAAATTTCAGTGAGGATTAAGCTCTGTACAGAGCCATGGAAGCCTGCAGAGCTTTAATTACTCAGCACTGGAAAAGCTTAATTTTGCTGAATAGAGTCTTTCATGATTTGGTATGTTTCTGATATGCCCTTGAAACATCACTCACGGAAAGAAAAAACAGACAAAACTAAAATTGCAAAGTTTTAATGCACCTGCAGTGAGTCTTAATGAAATTCGATAAAAGCACTCTGAACATGTCGTAAAATTAGCTAAAATATTCTGTATATGAATCTGATATTTTAATTAAAATACCACTGAAGAGAGCCAGTTAGTTTGGGATTTTGTGGAACTACTGAAAATTAACTGTGGACAGAAATTCTCAGAGGAATGACAAAAACATGGAGAGAGTTACTTGTCATTATTTTAGCAAAAAAATGTGATTATAACACATTCCTGTAGGCTGCATTAGTATTTTGAATGAGGCAGATTCAGCTCTGTTTTGTGTTTGTGACTCTTTTTGCAGTATTATTCAGCCTGTTGTGCCACCTCACACAACAGCCCGTGGGGTTGGGCATTTGCTCCTTCAAGATTAATCTCCTGTCTTGGCAAAGAGAACAGAAATACAGAAATATTATAAAAGCACAACACACTGCTTTCTTTTGAACTGGAAAGTAGGTTTATTCGGCTCTTGATTAGCAGTTTCATATTTTTATAGGTTGTTTTCATTTGTTCCTTGGAATCTGAGTTTCATTATAAATCATTGTATGATCAGTTGATGAAACGATTGAGAGAAAAAAAATTAATGAACCAGCCTTTCAAAATTGTACATCTGCAACTCTGAAAAGCTTAAAGTACAGTTCTAAGAAGCTAAACAAAAGCTAAACTGGAGGGGAGGACCCTTCTTGAAAGAAAATTAAACGACATTATAGATACTATTATTTTCTAAGAAATTATCTTTTATACTGAAAAGAAATTATTTTTAGAGGTATAGGACATACAACTTCCGACAAAAGATTGGAAGGCAATTTAAAAATTCCCCAAAAGGCACATGCCAATGTATTCCAGACCTCTGAAAACGGGGGTGACACTGTGGGGCGCTTAATTATAGACCAAAGTTTTATCAAAATAAAAGAAATAGAAAATACTAGACTGAGTATAAAGCTGCAAAGAATGTTCAGTGGTTTAATACTCAAAGCCAAGGAAAGTTTTTTATTTCCTTTTTTTTTTTTTCTCAAGACCAGCTGCAGGACCACTGATAAGAAGTGCAGGGGAAAGGCAGCCCCTGGGCTGAGGGGGAGGGCTGCAGGGATGATGTTCCATCATCTCTGGATGAAGATGCCCTCAACTGGGGATGGATGTTATATCCACCTCTATCTGAACATAGGCAAAATACTTTCCAGAAGTATTTTAGACTGAATAATGAGTGAACATGCATTTTCAAAGGACTTCTTCCTACTAGAGAAGTACTGTCTTTGAGGGGGACTGGTGATTACCCTCGTAATGAAGTGTAGGAACACTCATCTCCAAAATGTCTTCCAGGCAGCCCTTGCCATCTCCAATGTTCCAGCACCAATGACTTGCTCTTGATATCCTTCCAATGGTCATTGCAAGCAAAAGCAAGGACACAATGAAGTGCTGCAGAGGGTTTATTATTTAACTGCACTTTCATCTCTGTGCTCAGACCCTTTTCTTTCTTTCAGCAGTTCACAGCTACTCCACACCCACAAACCAAGTTTTTCATCAATTTGGTACCAAGGCTTTGCAAGTGAACCTGAATCTAAATCTGTTGTTTGTTACTGTTATTCTGTGTTAATGAACCCAGGATGCCTGTGTGTTGATTTTTCAGGTTTCACTCACCTCAAGATGTGTGTACTTAAGGGTGGAAGGAGATAATGTCTCACATTCAAGAGATAAAAGTCTCTTGCTCTTCCCTTTGAATAACCTTCCACAGATTTTGGCTTTGCACTTCCTGAGAGCCACATGGCTGGAAGCCACAGACAGTGACATCAGGTGGAGTCCATCATGCATGTCCTGATGTCATTCCTCTGGGGGAGGAATTGTTTCAGTGACATGGCAGCTGACCAAGAGCCATCCAGGTTTACCTTAAAAGAACCTGTGCACTGAGAACTTTTAAAAACAAGTGTCCATCAGCTCCCTCTTCTCTCCAGAAAGCAAATATCCCTGAGGAACACCTTGTGGCTTTTTACTCTTCATCGTCTTGTTCACTTTCCATTCCCTGCCCAAGCTTTTATTCTCTGCCCATCCTACCCTCTCTTAGCACTTTTCTCACTTCTAATGTGCTTGTCCCTTTCTCCCCATCCCTCCTCCCTGCTCAGCCAGCTCCTGTCCTCCTCCTCCTCCTCCTGCTGTCCCTCGGGTCCCCACTGCCGAGGCCTCACTAACGTGCTCACGGACCCCTCCATCCCTCTGCTGCAAACGTGAAGCTGAAGGAAGTGACAGGCACAGTGGACAGCTGGAGTTTGTCTGACATGACAGTTTTCCCCTGTGCCAAGGATTAGAATTGTGGTAGTGCAGCCAAATATAAAATAAAACCACAGCCTTCCCCTGAAATATGCCCTATATAAATTCCAAGCCTTGGGTGAGAGTAAAGTTGACTGTGTTTGATGCCATCTTTCTTTCATGAACATACACAACCTATATATAATTTTTATATCTAAGCTTTCTATATATAATTTTTATATCTAAGCTTTCTTCCAGCCTTCTCAGATGAAATAGCAGCTCGTAGGCTCAAAATGAATTGCGTGTGTGCAGCTTTTAAAACCTGGTTGGTGTTCTGTGTGAATTGATAAATAATGACAGGAATGCCTGAATCACTATTTAGCACAACCAGACAGTAGCTATCAATGTTTACTCTAATCAGGAAAATCAGCTAAATTGTATAGATTCATAGAATCATAGAACTGTTTAGGTTGGAAAAGATCTTTAAGATCATCAAGTCCAATAGTTAAATTCGTCTTTAAAGGAAAAATGTTTCATTTATCACTTTACAAAAATACTGAGTGAGCTACAATATTAAATTTCAGGATGACCTGGATTTTATTTGTCAGTGGCTATAGACAGCTATAGACATGATAATAATGACATCCAGTTCTCCTAGATGTATTTAAATCTCCGGGAGTATCAACCCTCCCACTTAAAACAACTCTTTACCTTTGCGAAAGGAGAATTTGGAACTCTCAGATACAGAAAAGCCTACAAAAACTTCAACCCTTTCTGCTGTAACAGCTCTTTGTGCTCATTGCTTAGAGCAGCAACATTCTAACCTGTACTTGGTAGTATTGTAATATTTGGTATGACAATTCTCATGTTCCACTTCCAGAAAACTGAATTTGGTTATTCTCTCATTGACAGTAATATGAAACAGCACATTAGTTTTATTTTACTTATTTTACAGAATTCCATCAGGAGGCAAAATCAGAATCTGCCCCCTTAAATAGGCATTGAAAATCTGGACATAAATCTCAAACCCACGTAACAGGTGGAAGTTTCACTTGAGATCACACGTTTTTCCCAATTAGTTGGGATTAATTTTGTGGTTTTCCTGTGCCAGTCTGAAATTTCCTGGGTCTGTCATGACTGATCTGAATTAATAACTAAAATACTAAAGCTTTATTGCCATAAAAGGATTTCTGTTTTCCAAATGATAAGAACGTTCTGACATGTATTGATCTACTGAGGTGGTGGTAGTAGTCACTGAAAGATGGATCTGCCCATTTCCTTTTTCTGGCCTTTTGCTATTATTATATTTATTGAGAACATGTCAGAACAATTGGCACAAAACCTTGAGATGTTGATAAACTGATAAGCCATGCTTGTATCTGAAGCAGTAGTTGATCAATGTATATTAACTAAGGTTATTTGGGCAGGGAAATGTAATACTTTCCCCATCTCCTCTTGGAAATAAATTTAATAGTCTCTCTCACCTCCCATGTGTTTCCCAGTAATGGTTTTCAGTTATTTTTTTCCCAATTAATTACAGCCTTTTAGATGATGAACGGAGTCTCTCTCATGGGGACATGTAGTCAGAGTATTGCTTGGAAAAATTCTTCTTTGACAATGCAGCCTTACATGCAGATTATTTCTAAGCAGATTTTTCCCTGTGCCATACTCATTTTAATGTGTATTTGGAGACTCCAGAATTTATTCGAAGCTAGTTTACAACTAAATTAAAGAAGAGGAAACACCAGAAGGAAGATTTCATGCCGTTTGTCATTGTAAGCTCCCAGCTATTCAGGATTATTCCCTTGTTTTTGGGGAGGTTTTATGATCGTTACTGTGATTTAAGGAGGAAAGTGCACAGGACTGTTTTTCTGTGTTCTTTTCTCTTCTGTCTGTGTGTGCTCCTTCCTCATTGTTCACTTCCAAGGCTTCTTTGGTGAACAATGTGGCAACATTTAGTAGCGGTGAGAGATTTTAATTGTCGTCTTCCAAGACAACAACAACCATAAACCATTCCATATGAATGATGTTCCAGCAGAGAGTACAACTGAGGAATAATGAGGAGGCAAACAGAAAATATTTGCTGGGAGGGAAAATGGAAGACAGGCCAGATTGCAGATTTCTATAGTATTTTTTTACCTTAAGCCATACACCAGCCACGCTACAAATATATTCCAGAGCAGGAATTAACTGCTTAGGAAGGTCGTGCTAATGGGGAGGATTTTCAAGCATGAGGAGCTTTGCTGTTTGTGTTTCAACACCAGTAAAAGAGGCATCATTTGGAGGGACACTGTAGTATATCCACTAAAGTAAATCTTCATGCAGACATCTCCTGACAGGCATGAATATGTGGTGTGCATAAATAAATACACACTGGGTAAGAGAATTCTTATGGAAATTACCATATTGCAGAGAATGTCTTTATAAAAAATGCTCTTGGTATCCAAAGCACCCTGTGCTGTTCAGCTGCTCCCTGGATTTTGGGGGCACACATGGGATCTCAGAGTTTCTAATGCTGTCATTGTCCCCACTCCTGCTATCTCAGTCACTCAGTCCAACCATCAGCTTTTGACCATCACAGATAATTTTTCACTTTTGTATCAAGTTCCAGACCTGAATTTAGTTGAGGCTGCTTGTGTGATCAGGTGCATTCCATGTGGGCTTCAGTTAATAGATGGGTCAGGGTTAAGGCATTGATTTGCATAGAAATTAGAATTGATCAAAACTAAATTATTGATTATTTCAGGTTGAAAAACACTCTCTCTTTAACCTTGCATTCTCACAGAGCACCTCCTAACTGATTAGCTTTTTCCATTATAAATAATGATAACATAATAAATGCAGGTAGGGTGGAATTTTCTGGTCATTTTGAACATTGTAGATTGGATAAGTTCGAATCAGAAGAACTCCCCTTTAAATGCTGTGATGATGCAGTCTAATATGATTTTCAACATAATTAGGGAATTAATAATGTTTGATTTTCTGTTTAATATTGAAAATATATTACACTTTTCCATTTAAATACAGAATTAGAAATAGGCCTCCCTCTTAGGTTTTGTTTATTGGTTTGGTTTTTTGTGGTCAGATTAATTTATTTGTTAAAAGTGCCTTATAGCATTTTCCTACATTAAATTGCATTGAGTTTTGTTCCTCCTAACACTCACAATTCTTTGGTGATCAAATACTCCTCTTCCCTTGCCTCCTCTTTTTTCCTGTTAAACGCTTTTTATTTAAAGAGCTCAGGAACAACGGCATTTATTTGAGAGCTCTGAGAACAAAGTTTAATTCTCAGCTCTACTATGTGATCCCTTTATGACACTGAACAAGTTAGTCAGGCTCTCTGGGTGCTGTTCCCTACCTATAAAAGACAGATAATAGCACTTTCTTAACTGGCAAATCTTAACAATGGAGTTATTAAAGGTTATGTGTACTTGTGCTGAGGTACAGCCAGAACTTTTTAATATATACAGTTTTTGAGGTAGGTTGAGAGCCATTTCCTTCCTTTTATTTTATTGCTCACCTCTGAAAAGGTTTTCTTCTTGTTCCCTAAAAAATGTGTGTGTTTTCAGAATTTGCTGTAAGTGCCATAGCTGATCACAGGTGTCACAGATCCGGTTATGAAATGGTCTGATTTGGAAACTGCAGAAACAGAATTCCAGACTCACTTTTAGGCTATTTGGTTTCCACCTGAGGGAAGTCTGTACAGATGAGTATCTTGTTGGAATTCAATATCCTGAATATCACTTTGATTTTATTTGGTAACTGTAGAGAGGGAGAAGATAATTTCACGAGTATTTACTTTCCTACAAACCTCTCTTGCAGTGACTTTCCTTTGGTTATTAAAGTAGGTGATTTCTTTTTTTTTTTTTTTTTTTTTTTTGCCTTTTGAGCTACATTCAGGCCATCTAACCTGCTAGAAATTTGAATACCAACCAACTGGGTCTTTCTGACAACCTGAGCTTGACAGGCTGCTCCAAGTCCCTCCACTGAATTGTTGGTCTGTCATGTTCCTTCCCCTAGAAATGGTATAGGAGCTGATAGCAACCTGAATTCCTAAAAATAGATGGAGAGAATAGGCCTCTGAATTTGTAGCTGGTATTTTATCATCTTGGCTCCCTCTGCCATTGCATGGTGCAATGTGATAGCTTGAAATAACTAAGTACCAGTTTTGTGCCAAAAATATCAGATGTCATTCACTATTACAGTATCCATTTCAGTTATGGATACACTCCTAACACTTCCTACGGCAGTTTTCCTAGCACAGCTAATTCCAAAGACTGTCAGAGTGAAAACTCCTGCAGGTAACCAAATTCATCCAATTGAGAGAGCCACATTTATTAAATGAGGAGAGACATTGTACTGTCTCTGCCCCCCTGGGATGGATTCTCCCAGACTGTACGTGTGGCCCGTGATCCTGTATGGTCCTTACAACAGCTGCCTTGTCTTCCCACCACAAGTCAGGAAGTGAGTAAAAGGATAAAATCCACCTTGCCATCTTATACTTTCTTCACAGCCACAGGCTAATTTTTGTTGTTCTGGGGAGTAGTCATGCATATAATGTAGATTTGATGAGCTGGAGCCTTCTGCTTCACATGGTGTTTCAGAAGTTGTTTCATTGCTGTAAAACAAGCAAAAGGTTTCCTTGTTTTGACAGAATCTCTGTTGCTCCCACAGATTTAACACAGTCCAAACCCATGCCTCTCCTGTAAGACATATCTTCTGGTGACATTGCTTTATAGAAAGCCAAGCAGCAGTTTTTAAGCTAATTTTTAAGCTAAAAGATACAGAACTGTGTCATCTCTCATTTACCAGTTTGCCTGGAATGAGCAAAACCCATTTGAATGCTCCTCATCAGCTTCAGAGCTCTGGGAATGAGCAGAGAGGGGAACTGGAGGTGTAAACCCAAACAGCTGGATTACAGGGCTAATTTTAAACCAGGTAGAGGCATCGGGTGAGCTCTTAGAATATCTTGCATCCTGATTCCTCTTTATTGTTCCTGTAACTTCCATGAGAGCCTTTGGGGCTGCTGGGGCCCAGCTCCGATGGGATGCGAAGCTCTGACACATCTCCGGGGTGTCTCTGCAGTGCAGGGTGGGGGTGCTGGCATGGCAAGGAACAGTTCCAGTTTGGCTGCTACGGTGGGACACCTTTTGAACACTTTTATTCAGTTCTCCGGCACTCGAGAGGCTTAACTGAGCTCTTCCCCTATTCCTTATTCCAGCCATGATCCAGTTCAGGTTTTCCTCCATTCTCGGTCCCAGGCCTAATCCAGTCTGGATTTTCCCCCATTCCATATTCTGGCTCTGATCCAGTCCAGGTTTCCCCTGTTCCTCATTCCAGCCTTGATCCAGTCCGGGTTTTCCCCAATTCCGTATTTGGGGCTTAATCCAATCCGGGTTTTCCCCCATTTCATATTTCGATCCTGATCCAGTCCAGCTTTTCCCCCATTCCGTATTCCAGTCATGATCCAGTCCTGGTTTTCCCCCATTCCCTATTCCAGCTCTGATCCAGTCCGTGTTTTCCCCCATTCCATTTTCCCAATCCTGTCAAAGGCTTTTCAGTTTGTCCAAACTTTCCTTTTTCCTCTCGGAAGCGCACAGATATTTCCTGCAGCTGTCAGACATTTTAGAGCAGTAAGGAGTGAACTAAGAACTGTACAGTGTGTATTTTATCATGAGAAATAATTAGTGGGTAAGAGAGTTTTGCTGTCATCAATTCTTACGTCTTTGTAAAGCAAAATGAATTGCTAGATCACAGGGAAAAACAATATCTAGAGGGTCCTATGGCTTGTGTATTTTTGAAACCCTTGCCTGAGATAGTTTCACACAGGTGCCTCACTTCATCCTTTCTCCTCCCATTTCAATTGTTTTGGAAGTGCCAAAAGCATCTTGTTTGATTTAATAAACGCTTTGTCAGTCATAGGCAGATTGTTTGCAGAGCTGCAGCTCTCTTAGCTGTGTGTTTATGAAGTACATAAACCTGTTAGTGATGGGTTTTTCTCAGTATTCTCTTGTGGTTTGTATTTCTGTGGAGCAGAACAGAAACACTGTATCAGGATAACGTTGGGCTGGTCACCGACTGGCTTCCCTTCTCATCCTCCTGAGCTGCAGTCTTTTGTGGCTTCATTTTCTGCTCAGGTTTGGCAAAGACACTGTGATTTTGCACTTCACACTTTGTATTCCCGAGGTAACATTATGGATCTTCATCCTGCCATGAGTGTGGATTCAGTGCTACCCTGGGCTGAGTATTTGGGTTGTCAGAAGTGTTTGAAGGGTGGCAGGATGGTCGTTTCAGCTCATAAAAATGTATGTAAAAACCAATGAAATAAAACACAGGGCAGAGGCAAGAAGTGATTCATTAAGGGTGGACAAATTGGCTTTCAAAAGACAAAGTAACTGCTCTCCAGAGGGATAATACAGCAAGTTGCTGAGCAGCCTGGCTTGAATCCAGAAAAGCATTTAATTGTGTGCTTAATTTTAAATATTCAAGTAGTGCTTTAGCTTTACAGGGGAAATCCATGTGTGTAAAGTAAAACAGAATAGAGTCTTCACACAATTAAGCTCTTCATTTTGCTCTATTTCCCTGAATTTTGCTCCAAGGCTTCCAAGTCATGACTCCACCTTGGAGTGATCTTGTATTTCACGTTCTCTGTGTGTATAATCCCTGATTTCAGATCTCAGCTCCTATCTAGGAGATTTCAGGATATTCCCATACAGCATCCTCAGAATAAAGTTTACTGATACTAAAATAAAAACAGAATACCATTGTTTTTTACAACAAATCCATTCTCTGTCCTTCTCAGGGCAACAGGTTTCAACTTTTCACTGGAGGAGAAGAAAGCAGCAGGAAAGAACTCACTGAGGAGAAAGGTTCTGTTGGAAGTGAATATATACATTAGCAATTAGCTGCTCTATGTTGCCAAGGAAAACTAAGAGAAAAGTTTTGGATAATAAGATGAGTTCAGGAAAATGTTTCTAAAAGACCTTAAGGCCAGACTCTAATTAGCAAATGACAAAACAGTTCAGAAAATAAGACTAGTTCTGTAAGAATCCTGCCACAGTCAAAGACTACCATCAGCAAAGATGCTTAATTATCCACTGCATACAACAATTCCCTTGTGGAGTTATATGATAAGTATAAAGGGCATTGAAGTCAGAATTACCCTGAAAAGTAGGAGTGTGAAAGATGATATAACAATGAAAACAGTTTAAAACAAGTTGCATCTTTTCAGTAACTCCTTTTTAGCCACTCTGTAAATAACAAGAGAGAAAACCAAGGAAAGGAGTCTCCTCTCTTTTACATGAGCTTAATTGTGTTTCACTAGTTATGATTTTCATTAATGCAAGTGAGAATGAAGCCAAGGCTTGCTGCTTCTGAAGCTGCTCACTGCAGATCCATGCAATTCTTTGGAAAGAACAGGAGCAAAGCAATCTTTGGGTAACATAATACAGCTCCTGAACTTTGATCTCAATCAGGGCAATCTGGAAAGAAACAATAATGTCATAACTCCTTGAAAGCTTGCAACATCAAAAAATAAAACCTCTATCAGAAACCTGCCCACAGAAGCCTGAGACATAATTCTCCCGACCTACAGCCCTGCTCCATGTGTTGTATATACTAAAGAGAAAAACTGGTGTTTATTTGTACCTACAGCTCTCAGCAATTATAGCTGAAGTTGTTGGCTCCCTGTTTGTTGTCATTGCCACAGATGGTTCAAAACATACACAGAGTGTAAGGGGATATTATAACTCGGAGCTCTCGTGCTACACCATAGACAGGATTTAAATTCCTTTATACTCCTTAGTTTGAAAAGTTCTCTGAGAAAACCCAAACTGATTGGGGTCTGTGTGAACTAAATCTTAAAGCCTTTGTGTTAGTGTTCAGGCTCAAAGACACGGCAGAGAGGAGATCAGTGACCCCTTGGGGCTCAGAGCCAGCCGTGAGCTGTACCCGGGGACACAGACCCTGCCTGTTATGGGGAAAGGGATCCAGGGCATTTTGTGTCACAGAGCTGATCAATAAGTGACAATGTACCAAGGTACCCACCAGGCAGGGGGCTTGTTTGAGCTGGACTTGCACTGGTTTAGATGGCAAAAGCATTTCTTTGCCCCCTACTCCTCCCCGGAGAGGGATGGCTTGGCTGTAACACTTCCAGCTCTCAGCCAGCTGAGCAGGAGAGGTTCAGGGCTGACAGTCACCTGCAACCCCACAGCAGTTAAAGGAGGGCCCAGCTTTCATTTTTAGAACCCAAATATACAACTAGTCCTTCACTGTGTTATGGCTTGAGTGGGCTCCCCACGGTCCAGGAGCTGAACTCAAAGGGAACAGCCCTGAGAGGCTCAGGGTTGCATCAGCAGCAATCCCTGTCACTTCCAAGCTCACATGAGCCAGTTTTAAATATGGAAAAGAAATATTAAAAATCAGATTCTGGAAGCAGCTGATGAATAGGTTTGGATTTGAGTGACTAGTGGTTCTTTTAAGGGCAGGTTTTAGTCAATCCAGCTTCTGTCACATTCCGTGCGTGAGAGCCTCGTGTCCTGGATCTTTGTTTCTGGGAGGGTTTCCTCTGGTAATTACCTTAAGTGAAAAGCTGAGGAAAGCAAAGCAGGACTAATATCAGTAACCGTGTGTGCAGTGCCAAAAAATCCCACTTCCTGATAGACAAACCCACAATAATCACTGATTTTAAACTTACAAGAATGATCACCATGAATCAGCAACCACGGGAGATTTTTCTAATTTTAAAACAAGCTTTGATGTTTTTCTTAGATTTTCCATTCACCACAGCTGAAAAATGGTGTTTAATGGTCTTTTGGAATCTTGCTAATGAAGTCTTTAAACTGTGCAATAACCACTCTAAGTATAAGTTAAATTACAACTTTAAATTTGCCAACACAATGATCCCAATGGGTGTGAAGGCAGGTAATGCTTCATGAATGTGCTACAAATCTTGGACGCTGAGAAAAGTTGTACCTTTGAATCCCAGGATGTGGGAGATGAAGGGTGTTGTGCTTTGAGAAGCAATTTTCCAAACCATATGCTTTCAGTTTAAAAACCTTGTATTAGGTGGTATCCAGAGTAAATATCATTGGCTCATAAACAAACCAGAAATTGTGTGACACCATTTCAATTTAAAAATGTATTCGTGGGAGATCAGAACTAGTTCTTAATGATTTAGCTAACAGGAGTAAAGCAACCCAAAATTCACAATGCACATAATTCTCCAGGCACAGTTTGACAGGCTCCCTGTCATTGCTACATGTTCCTTACCGAGTGAATTCCAGCTTTGGTGGCACTGGACTCACAGTATTCCTTCTGTTTGGAAGGGCCCTTCTAGGTGTCATTCCAAAATTGCTGCTCACTCACAGGGAGCTGGCTCAGGGGATCCTGCCTGGTTCCCTCTGCTGCAACTACCTTCAGCTGGAGGAGAGGAGACCCAGAATGTGCCAGATCAGGCTTTTTTGAAGGGCTGCTTCTCATGGAGCACCTGGTGGTATTTCTCCAGGCAAATCTTTTGTCCATGGAAAAAAACTTAATTTCCATCCAAATTTACTAATTCACTGGCTAATGTTTCTCTGAAATCACAAACACCGGGTAATCTCTGCGGTGGGGCAGAGTTACATGTTTTATTTCTTTATTTACACTACACCAGGCAGAAAAGAGATGTGAGTGCTCCTCATAAGATTTTTTTAACATAATGGAGGACACAGGGATCTTTATAGAATTAACTTAGACTTTCTGCCAATTCCTCTGTCCTCCGTGCAGTTTGGAGTGATTATAACACATCCCTGCCATTGACAGCTGCCTCATTATCTACAAATGGACTTATTACCAAAATAGTTGGGTTAAAAATGGATGTTGAGGCTTAACTATTATTCAGTTGCCATTAACGTGTATCAGTGCTCTTTGCATTTGAACCGACAAAGGGAAGATTGGAAGAGGCAATAACTGTGCTGATCCTGCTCAATGCAACATAATTGCAGGGTCAGACTTAACAAGTTTTCTATCAGTTTGTTCATAAAGCTGAAAAAGCTTTTAGGAGCCCATGGTAGTGCTGCAGTGAGGCAGTTGACCTGTCAGCCAGGAGAGATGAAAAGGCCAGCCCAGCCCATGCACTTCAAGAGCACTTAACAAAAACCTGGTTTGTGTGTCCATGAACGTGTGGATATTTTTGTGCACTGAAAAAAATCAGTTTCCATGAAGAGTTTCCAGAAAATACCTGATATAATAGAGTTTTAAGCATTAAAACATACAGACAGACACCAACCCTCTGATGATTTGGCTTCTCTGATGTTCTCTCTTTGATTCTCTCCACAGACAATGCCATACTGTTATTAGGAAAACAAAGAGGGGGGGAAAAAAAAGGAAAAAAAACCCAAGGGCATTTAATGATGAATTCTAAAATCAATTTCTTCCCTGTCCTGTCTTCCCCCCTTCAGACAGTGAATTGTTTAATGAAAAGATCTGAGGGCAGACGAAACACATTACAAAGGGAGGTGTCAGCTGGGGTCTCCATTACCACAGTCTTCTTGTGTTCTTTTGGGGTTTTTTTGAAGACAGGCTGAAAATAGCCATATTATTTGATGGAGTTTGTAGAGGCAGAAATTTGCAGAGAGAGGGAAAACACTCTTTGTAATGAAAGATACATTAATTTTCTCTGGAGGTTTTGAACTGCAAGGCATGGGGAAGGTGAGAGTCCAACATGAGCAGGGCAAATAGTGTGTGTGCTGGGCCAGCCTTCAAATGCCACATTTCTGTGGCGCTTCTTATTAGTGCAAGTAAGGTGGGAATTAGGGAACTTGGGCCTCTCTGAATTGTTTCCGTTAGAAAAATCAATTATTTATTGATTATCAGCTATTATTACATCAGGTATTGCTCTGACACGTGTTTTTTCTTTCTGAAGAACACGCAAAGCCCTTTTCCACCCTGAGCTGTCACTCTTGGCTTGTGTCTCTTTGCTTTGCAGCAGAGCAGTAATCTCATGTTTTCCTGTGGCTACACAATATTCTGTGCATCTTTGTGTCTCATATGACTTTCTCTGTTTTAGAGAAATGATTGTTTGAGACTGCAGAAATATCCGCAAGTCAAACAGCATTCACCCCCTCCATTAGATTGAAGTGGTTGCAGTCACCTTCTCCTAAATTATTGAGCTGAGAGGTCACAAGTAACAAATGAAATAAAAATCCATTTACTTTAGGGCTATTAGCACATTTTGGAGATAATTATCTAATATTTCAAATATTCATAGGGATTTACTTCAGTAGCACAGTCATGCATTTGAACTTCAGCAATAGCAAGTATAGGTATTTCTGGTTTTTTGCTTGTTTCTATAGTAATTAGGGGAAATATTAATAAACAGAACATTTTGTTCTGATAAGTCAAATTAGGAGAGCTTCTGAAATACAAAGCAGTGCCAAAGGAGTACAGTTGCTTTCCAAGTTATGAGCTGAGTTTTTAAATGGTAACATACCCTCTGATCTGTGAGTGGGCAGAGGTGTAACAGCCCTCAGCTTCCTACAGAACCATTGTCATCAGTGGAGCTACACTGGTTTATATCACCTAAAGATACCACTAGTGTGATTTAAATACAATGGAAAATTATTTGGCTTAGATATCTCCCCCTGATTTTATTGTGTACTGATATTAGAGGTCTATTATTAGAAGTTTAGAGGTGTTAGAGTTCTAGGTATGTCCTGTTTTGTGGAAATGAGAGAGATGTAAAAATGTATTTGACTTTTTTCCGTTTGTTTTATTTAACATACATTGTTCTCTGTATTCCTATTGCTGAGAAGATAGAAACTTACTACTGAAGTTTCTGTGAAAGTCAAAAACATTTACAAAAAGCAGGTGACATTCTGTGTAAGTTATTGGGTATTGGGTACACCTTGCTGGAAAGCTGGAACTAGAGATGCACCAGATTTACTCAGAGATGGGTCAAAGCCACATCCTTCAACCAGCTTGAACTGCCCTTTATCCTCCATCAGGTTGCTCAATTTGGTGGCCAGACTGCTTTTTCCACCAGTCCAGCAGATCTAAAACAGGGCATAATTTACATTTTAGACTCATCCCACAATACAGTGTCTGTACTGCTCTGTGCTGTCATGGTCACTCACAGGAAGAGCTCAGTTTTTCTTGCCATCTTTCCTGGAGGACAACCATAAATATTGTGGGGGGTCTGCATAAATGAATACTTCTTTAAGTCCAGAGAAATGAGGGATAAATACTCATGGAACACAGTTCTGGTCCAGAGTCAAGTCCATAAGATGAGTGATAAATTTTCGGGTTCCCCAGAGTAAATTGCTGCCTGAGCTCAGTGCTGCCTTTGCAGGGTTTGCTGCACAAACCAAGGTCCTGCAAACATGGGAGACACATTTAGCTGGGGGGGGTCAGCTTTAAATCAGCCTCCTATATCAATAACAGCATAGTTAATTCTTTTCACCACAGAATCATTATAGCTGCTTACACAATATCAAGGACGCTGATACTAAATTTACAAGTTTGTTTATCAGGCTGGTGAGCAGGAAAACTCTTTCCTTGGAAACTGTTGCAGCTTGAAGTGAGTTCATTGATATAAAGCTACTCTGTCAAATTCTCAGCTGCAGACTCCAGTTCTGCAGAAGAGAATGAATCTGTGCCAGTTTACAGTGTCTGAGACTTTGGTCCCATGAGTCCATTTTTAGATTCACGTTCTGACTATAATTGTACTTTAAAGTGTAAGACAGAATAAGGAATAATGTATTATGTGGCATTTTCTTCTGCTCTGTTAAAATGATCCCAGTATAATGGAAACAGGAAAAAAAAAATTCACTTACTTAGGCAGTTTGCAAAATTGCAGTTCTGCAGAAAGGAGGGACGAGAATAGTTATATTTAAAAACCTTGGTGAACTGTCAGGCATGGGAGTGTGAATGGAAGGAGAAATGGGAGTGGGCATATCTGCACAGCTTTAGCAATGGATCTGTATTTGTGGGCACTGGGCACACACACAAAGCCTCCTGTTTGGACAGTCAGCCCTGTGGTCTGGCAGAATAGGTGTGGGTTTGGGGAAGTTTTGCTTTGCATTACGCTCACTTGACTGTACTTAATTGATCACACATCAAAACCCTCACCCTTCTATCTAATAGAAAAATGACTGTGAAAGATACCTAGTCATCTTTCTTGGATATATATGAAGATGAAGATAATGTCAAGCATTTTGATATATTCATTTATGAATAATTCATCCAGCTGCACACAGTTATTTATTATTATTATTATTAATTATCTGTGTATAGCCAAAAAAGACAGGAAGGCTGTAACCACTGCTTCATGAGAGATGCTTCATCTTTAGAATTTGGTTAGACCGAGATGTGTGATATGAGAAAAGGAAGACAGACAGTGATAAATAGATCAGAGGACACAAAGGCTTTAATAATGTTGATGGGGAGAAATATCATTTGTTTGAGTTAATAGCCTTGGGAGCACAGGCTACTACGAGTTCCCTTGCCAGGAGCTGAGCTCTGTTGTTGTTTTCTATGAGCTGTGGCTCTTCAGGGCACACATCTGGCTTGGATCTGCAAACAGTCTCCATATGGATGTGGGATCTGCCTTAGGCAAGCACGTTGGGAAAAGGGCAAGAAGCACTGCCCAGTTTAGACCAGACACCCAGAGGAATGTGCATGGGCCCAGAGGCAGCCCTGTTTGAAAAGCTGGACAGCAGGATTCTTCATATCACATCATTTAGCTCTCTGAAAGAGAATAAAAAGTTTGGAATCAGAAAACAAAGATACAAAGAGGAGCTTCACAGCAGTAAACTCCTCTCAAACAGCATTTTGGTTTTATATTTCCCATGCAATTCAGAGACATCACAGAAACCTCATTGAAATTACATCAAATGTTGCGCTTGTGATTTACTTCTGGTTGAACTCAAAGAAAATATTTACATTTCATGATGGAACAGAGTCAAGTCTTAATACCAGTCTCCACAGAGATACTTATAATACCTATTTGCTGTGTTAAGGCTTTTAAGAAAACATGGAAGCAAACAAACTGAACTCAGAGCAGGTGCAAAGTTTTTAATCTGGAATTCTTCATTATGCAGCAAAAATGTACAACAGGAGTTGCCCTTTGGGAATTTTATTTGCTTCTATGATGTCTTAAGAATAGATGAAAACTTTTTCAGATGGAACTAAAAGCAATAAATTATTTCCACGCAGTTTTGTCACTTTTTAATCTACCTTTAACCCTGTCCTGGGCATTAGAACGAGCTGTGTCCTTCAGGTGTGACACTGACTGTAACCTTGTGCTGATGGTCTGCATGGAATTGTGGGGACGGCCTGGAGAGCAGGAAGGACACAGCCAGCCACGAGGGTTGGTCACCCGTGACCACAGTCAGACAGATTTGTGCCCTGACAAGTCAGTTCAGTCCCTCTGACTCTCTTTTCCTTCCCCCTCAGTTCAGAAAAAGCAGCAGCTGGTTTTCCAGCCCCTCCAATGCTCCTCTGCAAGGGCACCCACAGGCTCTGCTCTGCACAGAGGCTCCTCTCCTTGGACATACAGATGGGGAAAGTATCTGTGCCTACATTAAATAAGTTTTTAGATAAGTGAATTTGAGCTGTTATTGATTAGACCCTACGCTATGGTTTTCAGGCTTATGGACAAAATATAATATAATGTTATTATGTGCTTATTATGAAGATGGTTCTCTCTTTCAGATTATTTCTGCGCTCCAAAATCAGTAAGTCAGTGCTCTGGACAGGTTGTGGCTTTTCTTCATACCTCCCCTCTTCCTTTTTTTAGTTAGCTGTATTTGAAAAATCAAAATTTAGCACCAAGTGTGCAAAGTCTCTAATTTTTTCCTTTTTATAAGGAAAGGACAGCTTTGTGTCTGAAAATCTCCCAGCTACTAAATGTCTCAAAGCTTGCCTCAATCTATCAACAGGAAACAATAATTTTGCTTCTCAATAGCCTAGGTGTCGAAATCATCTCCAGATTCATTAAAACATACCGTGGAAATAATTTTCTAGTGGGAGATATAACGAATGTGAGAGGCATTTCTACAACATGCAGGAAGCCATAATTTTTTAGAGAGCTTTTATTATTATTTCTGTGCCGTAAGTCATATTTTGCTGCATGTCATAAAGGTTGGAAAACTGAGAATGCTTTGTAATTACTCTGGGAAAAAAAATGGACCCATTACATCTTAAACTCAGATAACAAAAGAAGTGCAGTGTTTGAGCAGGATGTTTACTCATTGTGCTTATTCCAATGGGCCTCGGCCAAGGGCAGGCAGTTATAAACTGTAGCTGTGAAAAGCATCCTGTGCTGTTTAAGTGCTCACAAACAATAACAGAATTTGTCTGAAAGTGAGGGCTGATGGGATTCAAGGTGAAAATGTCCTTAGTAAGGATGTATTTTACATAGCAAGGCATCCATCCTTTGTTTTGTTATAAAAGCCCTCCATCCACTGCTGCTTTGCCAATGTGGTCACTACTTTTTACTGCAGAAATACATGCACATGTACAGCAGAACATTGAATGAAAAGCGTGTCCTCCTATAAAAAATTAATAAGCATGAATTCCAGTATTTATAACACTCTTCCATAATCAGTTTTCCAGCAAATAAAAACACAGTGGAACAACTCCTGAGCAAAATATACAGAATAAGAAGAGTTTGTGAGGTCATGGGGAGCTGTAGCAGAAAGTGTTGCAGACATTAATCCCCAAGGTGTGTCAGTGAGAGGAGCTCTGAGGTTGGTACCCTCCAGCCTGGTGTGGAAACACAAACTTCCCTTCCATGGTCTTCCCTGATGGGGAAGGGATCAGGTTGTTGGGATCTGCTGGGGTCCCTTTTGGTTTTAGATCACCATGTGCAGGCTGGGGGAGGTTTAATGCTCCTCCTCGCTGGAAGAGCTGATCTGTCTGTTCAGGGCACCAAATTTAAGAGCCATTTTACTGAAAAGTGTTTTTGCAGTTACGGTGTGGGTGAGGAAGAGCCATCAACACCAGGGACAACAGGGTGGCATTTCTGAGACAGTCCTAGAGACTGAAGGGGCACTGCACATTGTGCTTCATTTAATTGTCATTCTGCTTGGAACCCACTTGTAGGAATTGTACACACCCACTTGGTTCTGTCTCGAAGGTGTTTGTTTTTATCTGTGCATGGATGTCTGAATATGTTGGCTTTTGTTTTCAAGGTGCTGTTATCTCTTCTGGAAGCTTTAGTCTTGCTGAGAAGTAGTATTTTAAAAACAGAGTAAAATTTCAGGGCCAGATTGGAGCCTTCCTTATAAAGCTCTCAGGAAAATAGGAGAGAAATCACTTGTTTGTTAAAAGCAGTTTATTATACCATGTGCATGACCCCTTATCATTCACCATCTGCAGTAAACATCCTTTCCAAACTCCCATTTCTTCAAAACAGACCAAAAATCAGTGTAACAATATTTTCAAACAAGTTACTGCCTGTCACAGAAGTTCTAGGTCCAGCTGAAGTGGAGGATATGATGCTGCCATGCATTACATGTCAGAAAAAGCTGTTGTAAATAACCAGTGAGCTGATCTGTTCCTCAGCAGAAGGCCTTGAGAACAGCAGGAAGCTCCTTCTCTTCCAAAAATTAAGGCACTGGGCCTTGGAGTGTAGAAAAGTGAAAATGAGCCCAGTGTTAAAAGATCTGTTAATGTGTGTTGGTACAAATGAGCCACAGAGAACCTTATTCCACCTTCGCATCTGAAGTTTTAAGATTGATTTTTTTTGTCTACATTACAACCAAAAGAAAGAGAGGAAGGTAATTGTGTTGCAACATGTAAATTCCTGCTGGTCAAAGAGGAGACGGTCTGATTAGTCAAGGATACTTGTCTAAATGTGAGTGGATTTTGCTTTGTCTGCTGAAGAAAAAATAGGAAGAATTAGCAAAAGCAATTAAAACAAACAAAAAAAGAATTAAAAATACTGTAGTGAATCCTTACCCCAAACTATGCTCTATCTCCTTATCTGATTAAAAAATCATGTAAATTTATTCCAGTGCAGTACAGATTTTCCAGGGAATGAGAACTCCAGGATCAACATGGTTATGACAGGATGTTCCCTTCCTCATCCGACAGCTCTCATTCCATATTGCAAATGAACTCATGGCATCACTTAAACGATTTTTATATTTTTATTTCTTTTTTTTTTTTACATTGCAGCACGTAGGAAACCATTGCATTCTTAAAATTGCAGGTAGTTTTGCTATTGAATGTAGATTTGGAATATCTCAACTATAAATCAAAGAAAGCGAGGCTGGAATGATGGGTTTTTCTAATGGCCCTGCTGAGGAGTTTTTTGGCAATAACAATGTATCTGCACACATTGGTATCGCTGTCTATTTACAGCACAAAAAGCTATCATTATATGCAATGGAACATCAAACAACTATTTCATTAATGGCCCTATTATGAGGAAGCACAGTGACATTAGAATACCAGCATCTTGTTACTATAGATACCTGATTCCTCTGGAACACTTGTGTGTTTATAAACTCACATATATGTCTGTGTTTTATATATAAGTGGGTCTAAATGTATATGTATATACAATTCCCTCTCCTTCAGGGAGGAAAATCTTTACTTTTCAAGCATTCAGCCCACTTTGGTTCATCCTTATCCAAAGGACACTACACAAGCTGTATGGGAAGGGCTTCAACTAGATAAAAGTGTTGTAAATTTAAATGTTAAGAGAATAACTTTGTAATTAATTTTATCCAGCAGCCAACATATTTACTGAAGCCTCTCAGACTTGTCTGGTCTGTTTTACACATTTGCACTGCAATGTTTGCCTGTTGAAAGCAGGGGTTTGAGGGACATCGGGTTTGAGCGTGATGGCTTTAGCTGAGGCACAGAAAATTGTTTTAAATGTGCTGGAAAATGAAAACTATGAGTAATTACCATTCTTTTCCTTAGTTGTGCTCAGACAATGCACATTCAAAGCATTTCACAAACGATAATTGGTTCTCAAAATTTGTGTGGGCTAGAGAAACATGGGAATAGTATTTTCCTGACCATGTGGTAAAAGGAAAAGTGACAGGAACTACATAATTTGCTTGAAAGGAGGTGGGGAAGGTCACACAATAAATCAGTGGTGAGATGAGATGAGACATTCACCCTAATTGTGGGTTTAATCACTGGACCCTTTTCCCCCAGGAAGACACAACTACCAATGGGATCAGCCCTGCATCCCTACAGGACTGGTCTGGATTTTCCATAGGGGTGGGTTGGTTTGTTGGTTTATGGATGTTTTAAGATTCTGTTGTGTTTAGAGATAAAAGCACATTGCTAAGTGCCAGCATGCTACATATTGATATTAAAAAGTGCTGGCTTGGTTGGATCAGACCTTACTCATTAACTCTGTAACAGCTCCATCAGCATAAGAGAGGAGAATTTGTCCTCCAGCTGATGAGAAAACCACAGAGCCCAAATTGTCTACGATTCACTATATATATATTTTCTGAAACCTTCAGTTTCTTGTCTTTTAAGTTTATTTACTTTGTACCTTCACTGTTTGTTGTTTTTTCCCCTCTATTTCCTGACAATTGTTATAAAAATGATGTGGCAACTTCTAATGTGAAAGGTGGGCACTGTGCAGAGCCCCTGTCTGGGGTGGGCAGAGATTTACGTTCCCTGCATTTCTCTGACCTTGGAGTCATTTTGTTCCTGTGCTGTCAGTGGCAGTCTGGGCTGTGAGATGCTGAGCATCTCTGGCAAGCTCTCTCCACTCCAGCAGAGCCAGTGCTTTGCAGGATCAGCCCCCTCAATGAATTCTTCTCGTGAAAAATTCTATCAACAGCTGCATGCACAAATGTAGGATCTCAGAAAACTTTCTCTGCTTCTCCACTCCAGCCATGGAAAGGAGCAGCTCTGTAGCCATATCAAAGCAGGTCTTTTTCTTTTGAGCACAGCTCGGTTGTGATCAGTTGTGTGGTGGTTTTGTGATGTAAGCAAAAGCCTTTTACAGGTATAACTATTATCAAGTTCCCTGGGGAGTGGAGTGGAGTGAGAATTTCTGTGTGCCAGTGCAGGACACAATTGCAAGTTTGTTTTTCATTCAGTAGGCACGTGGCAGAACAGAGAGAAATTTCTCATTAAATTCAAACCCTTACTCTTGCTAGTTAAAAACTGTGGTATTAATGCAACCATGTCACCTTGCTCTGATTGAAAACCTTTTCCTTTCAGAAAAACTGCAAGGCCTCAGAAACTGAAAGCAACATCAATTCTTGAAAACATACTTTAGCCCAAAGCCAGACAAGAAACGGAATATCAAATATTCCATCATACTTACGTGTACAGAAATGTAAATATTTTGTTTATAATTAATTATACTTTTGTGTTCTCTATCACTGCTGAAATTTGGAGACCTGAAAAGTGAGGCAGGCAGTATCATTTTAGTTTAAAATTTGGATGCAAGCTAACCTTAAACTCAAGGGAGTTTCTCATTGAGATTTACTTATGCTCCTTTCTAAATGCTACCATTTCACACAAAATTGGGTTCTCTTTGGATTAATACATTTGAAAATTAGGTTGATTTATAACCAATTTTCTCCTCATTTAAACAGCGACCTGCAAGTGTTTCTCCAGGGATCAACCAGGATCAGAGAAATTATGTGTTGTTTGAGTTGTTCAGTGAAGCAGAATCCCTGACAAACATGTGCATATGGTGCTGGGTGCTTTAGGGATCAGACTAACACCTTTACCCTGTTGTACATTTTGCTTCTCATCTTTAACTTTTATGTTCTCTTTACTAGGAATTAAAAAAAAAACAAAACAAACACAAACCCAACAAGATATTACTAATTTGATGGCTGAAGAAATAATACATTCCAAATAATGCATTTCCTCTTATTCAAGCAACAGCATTGAAAGCATATAATGTGCTAATGCTGAGTGCATCTGTCAGGTACCCTGGGCAGCTGCTTAAGGACAGTTGGCGATTCCCCATCTAACAATCAGAGGAAACAGGGCAGCTAAATTATCCTTCCTAAAGCTTTGAAATAATGGGAGTGTTTTCTCTTTATACAGTGAATGTTTAAACGCAGGCTATATTCAGAAACCACAGCCACATGTCATCTGAGACCAAGGCAAAAAATGAATGAAAACCCCCTAAACTGTTCTCTGAGCAGTAGAATTAGTGGGATGTGGTTTCCTATAGCTTAGTCCCCTTAAGGCATTTTGGTCCCTCTGCTTTTTAAGTCTGTTGATCACCACTGGGGAAACCCCTGTGCCAATGTAGCACCTGTCATTGCTCTGCAGAGCCTCCCTGGGCAGGTGCACTTACCTGCAGGAGCATCTTCCTGCACATGTATGCAGGGGTCAGGCTCTTCTCCCAGGCAACAGGACAAGAGGACATAATCTTAAGCTGCAGCAGAGGGGTTTAGGTTGGACATTAGGAAGAATTTCTTCACAGAAAGGCTGATTAGATACTGGAATGGGTTGCCCAGGGAGGCTGTGGAGTCACCTGGAGGTGTGTAAGGAAAGACTGGACATGACACATAGTTGACAGGGTGGTGTTGGGTCATAGGTTGGACTCGATGATCTCAGAGGTCTTTTCCAACTTAATTAAGTCTGTGACTCTGTGATCTCACTCTGTGGCAACCCTTCTGTGTGTGCATCACCCACAAACCACATCTTGGGGTGGCCGGGAAACAACGGTGGCCAAATGACAAGGCTCGAAAACTCATCAGCGTAATTCCTCCAACGATCTAATCAGCTTCAGTGCTATTGCTCTTTCTGCTGCTGGGCAGTTCCCCAGTCAGAACTCGTGCAATATGTTCCTGCAAACCACCTTTCCGAGGGGGCTTCCTCAGCGGGGCTCCGTTTGCACAATTGCCCCGTGTATCCCGAGCCCGTGGGCCCGGCTGAGCGCAGTCACAGCGGGACACGCGCTCGCTGCTCGGCTGCCCGAGGTGATAATGCGTGCCCAAAAAAATGAGCTTAATGAAAATGTTTAGGATATCAAATTCAGCATCGGGGATGCTTAGAAAAGCACTTACCCGTGGAGTAAGGGCAGCACCATGCGCGAAGCTGCTGTGGGAAAGGTCAAGGTTTAGAATTTCTCCCCTTAGTTTCATGAAGAGTAGATTAAAAATAGCTAAAAAAAAAAAATTAGGGTTGTTTCCTCATGATTTTTTTTTTCTTTTTGTGCTTGTTCCAAAGCTGTAAGAAACTTGTTTTCATTATTGAATATGTTGTCTAATTAATTTAATGAAATTGAATCAAACATTGCAAAATGAGTCCACTGATTTAATAGTATGAATTACCTGAACCTTTTGCAAAATAATTATTTCCCCTCCATGTTTTCACTGTAGAAAAGGTTATTTCATGTCTCAAACCTCCCTGAAGGCACAGGGTGAGCTTTCCCATGCAATTCCCTAGGTTTATTTCCTTATTTGAAAACTGAAATATGTAGTCAGGCTTACAGGCATCAGACCTGTGGACGATGTGGAAGCATTTCATTCTGAGGAGCATGATCACATTTAATATTAATAATACTACACAAAGTCTGTCTCTGAAGGAAATGGAGTTTTATTACCCCACCATTGATGGGGAATGATCATGTGGAGCCATTGATGAGACAAGTTCAGGGATCTGCAGGCTTCAAACTGTTCTGTAGAGCAACAATGAGACCTAATGTAAGGCTCTCTGGTGCTTCTGCCAATTTTGGGTCAAACTGTGCTATAAGAAGCCTGTTTTGGGGAACATGAAGGGATTTACAGTTTCAACCAAAAAACCAAACACGGACAGGCTTGAATTGCTTATTGCAGCCAAGTGACTCGCTGGTGCCTTCTGCTCTTTCTAATGTGCTTTGCTAATTATTTTAGAATGCAAGAAGATAAGAGGAAATAGGGAATGACACTATTCATAGGTGGATTGAATTTATGAGTAAAGTTAGGAAAGGCTATTATATAGTTATTATATGAGAGAAAAGTTAGAAAATAGCAAAGAATGAAAACTGGCTGGGTAAGGTTAACTTTAGTCTCAAAGCTAAATATTTAAACCTGAATGAGGAGACTCATCAGGCTTTGGACAGGTCATCTCCTGCTCTCTGTGAGGAGAACAGTGATGTTCCCTGGTGCTCCTGTGGAAGGATGCAGGTGGAAAGAAAAGCAGAGGCAATGAAATAACAGGGACAAAGCAGGCCTTGGTACTGAATAATGTTTCCAAATTTCAGAAGCTGCTGATATTCAGGTCGAGAGCCAGGGAAGAAGAAAAAAAAGAACTCAAAAGCCAAGAAATCTGAAGGCTTTATTTTAGGCCTCAAAGTGCAGTTTTGCTATTTTTGATGTTTTTTAAAAAACCTTTTTTTTTCCTGAGTGCAGGTTTTTAAATGGCTGTTTTTGAAGGTCTAGTGCCTCTCATTCAATTTAAATTGCAGAGTCAGGCAAAATGCACACACACCAAAGGAGGCACAAAGTGAGGAGACAGACAGGGAAGGGAACTCTGAGGGAAATGCCAGGAGATGGAGCTGGGCCAGCACTGAGGCACGTGGCAGCAGCAGGCAGAGCCCCTGGTGAGGATGAGCTCCATTCCCTGGCTCTCAGTGCATCCTCAGAATCCCAGCTAAAGCTCTGGTCAGGGCAGGCACTTCAAATTGAGGGTTCCTGAGTCATGGCCTTGTTCTCTGAGCACATCAAATCCTCTTTGTCATAAAGTATAAAGCATTTCCTGGAGATTTCCAGGAGGAGGCAGGTAGGCAGCAGTGCTCTCAGCTCCACACCCCTGTTTGATGGATACAAGGATGCAAAGGAAATGATTGTGTATGCTCTTTATATTTCTTTAAGAAAAATCAAGTTATATTAAAAGGAAGCTCTTAAAAGGAGATAACATCATTGCTTTCTTGACAACACTGGGGCCCACAGTGCATTCTTGAGGAGGCAGGAAAAGGTAAAGCCAGTAAAAAGTAAGCTAGTTTATACCAGATGGGAATTCAGTCCTAAGAAATGAGGTTTAAAATGCTATTACTTTTGCAAGTTTCAGTGGAGCTTGGAGTACACTCATTTTTATTCCTTATCTCAAACACCACAAAAAGGGGAGAATTAAGGGGGAACTCTCCCAACCTGCAGCACTTCCATTTTTCAGTCACTCTCGAGGTCTATTTGTCTGATGACAGATGTTACTTTTGCTGTAGTTCAGTCTTTTTTTTCCCCCTGTACAGATGTGATTTACTAGATCATAAATCAGTCACTACTTTTGGAATTTCAACTAACAGATGTCCCCTTTAAAGATTTTAATATAAACACCGTTAACCCACAGATTCTTTTTGAGGAAATGCCAGTTGCATATAAGAATGCCAATTGGCAGGAATGGAACTTGAACATTTGACATATTAATAGATTTTCTTTTTCTGAGTGAAATCAATTTATTTTTTATAGAGAAGGCATGGCTGCTTTAGTTCTCCATTAGAACCCCAGCTTGCAGTATCTGTTTGCTTGCAATGATGTCATTAACTAGAAAACAGATGCACTCATGAGCATCAGAAATCAATCATAGCTGTTGGCACTTTAATAAACAGCTGCCTTCTTAAATGGTTTGGAATAAACACTGATCATCACCAGCTCTTTCTGAAGGAAGAGCAGTAGGTTATAAAACTGCTGATTAGAGGAGGGGAAAACCTTGAAATTATAAACTTAGTGGTTGAAAACCCCTGATTGAGTTATTTTAGACTGTCAAAAGATTTACAGTAGAAAATAATTGCAAGATACTGGCTGCACTGTGGAATATCAGTCATGTGGCCACAGAAGCAGTGCCTGATATATTTACACAAACTTTCTTCTTCAGAAACAGATTTTGTGTATTAATAAGTCATTTATCAAACTCGAGCACAGCAGAATCTTATTGCTTCCTTGTGCAGTTCTGAAGGAATTTGTTTGAAGATCCCCAACTCCTTCCCTTACTCTCAGATGCAAACTAAGAGAAAATGTATTACCTTTCTGCTCAGGAGATGTTTCTACTTTCAGGGTCCTTTTATGACCTGTGCATGGGCCAAAGGATTTAGCTTTGAGATAGCAGCTGCAATTCACAAAAAGTACCTGCAAAGAGGCGACCAAACATCAACCAGCAGCACAGTGAAATGGCACATCACGTTTTCCACACTCAGATTAGCTTCAACTCTACCTTGCTAAGTAGCTTATCAACAGAAGAGATGTAAGAATAATTCTACAGCAAATGCTTCATATGGCTTAGTGACAAAAAAAAGGGAGATATGTTACAATATATGCTGCTGCTGCTGGTAATCTGCTTGTTCTGGCTTCTGCTGCTGCTGGGTGTAACCTGCCCCTCTGTAGCTCCTGTGATTTTTGTATTCACTGTATGGTGCAATCAGGCCAGAATCTGAACCTTTTCCAGAGGCAGTGGGCCCTGCTAGTGCAATTCCTGCTATTGTGGCACAAAGTTCCTTGTATCTCTTTGTCATGGTGCTGTACAAATGCCTGCAAACCAGATTAGAGCTGGCAGAGGGTGTTTATCTGCAGGTGTAAGCTGGGGGAGCACAGACACGGGGCTGACACGGGCCCTCTGTGCAAGGCTTTGCACTTTGGGGTTGGGATCTGTGGCTGAGGCTTTGGGGAGCTGATACTGGTGATGATGGAGATAAAATGGCATTCAGGAAAGTCTTCCTGGATCCTCTGGAAATGCTACTTAGCTCACCCAGAGCACCTATGTAGAGAGAATCCGTGCTGCATTCCAGTATGAACAATACCTGCTCCAGTGTGCTTACAAATGTTATTTGAAACCATACCCTTCACCTCCATTCTTTTATATTTAGGTCCTATTTCCAAATGGCTCACAGAGGTCTATTGAATGATGATTCAGTGGAATCAACATCAGAACCCATCCTTTTCCCCTGTGGTCCTAATCTTTCTCAGCTCCCTGTCCCTGAGAAGTCCACTGTGGCTCTTCCCTTCTTCTCTCTGTTCCACTTGGGCTCTGCCAGAGGGACTTTTTTCTCTCAGATCTAGTGTTTTGTACTGCTGTAGTTCCTGGCAGCCAAGACAAGGAAAGAGTGAAAGCCCTCAGCATCTTCCTGCATTGAGCAAAGCCAGCACAGGATGAATTATTTTTAGTTGCCAAATTCTAATGAGTTTTTATTGGTCACATGGAAGCTGAGATTTTAGGGGATGACATTTGGCAGAATATGAGAAGATTTGAAAAGTATATTCCTGTTCTTGTAATGAGCGTTAATGTCTTGTATTAGTTCAACCAGTAATTAGAAAAAAAAAAGGAACCAAACAAAAACCCCAACAAACCAGATATCAAGGCCCATGAATATCCCAGCAATATCTCCCCTCTCACTCCCCATTTCTCAAGTTTCCTCTAATAAAGGAGCATTACTTTAGGCAGTAGGACTTGTCTGGTCTCAGTGCTAGCTGGGATGTTCTTCTCCTGGGAAGTCATTCACACTTTCACTGCTGCACAGGAAGAACCCTGGGGCCTGGAACAGCTCAGATCTCAGTGTTACGTGTACCCACACTGTGAATTTGTTTTTGCCTGCAGTTAATTTTGTGGACAACATCAGGCAAACATTGACAAACCAAGAAAAACTGTTCCCACTGCAGACATTTCCCACAGCAGGAGTGGTGCCTCACTGCCTTACTCTGGGAATTCCTGGCCCAGCTCACTAATGCCCATGACAGCAGCTGTCATGCAGTGGATGACAAGCAAATGCTTTCCTTCATTACTGAATATATAACTGTTTAAATCCCACTCCACCTTCCTTACAAAACTGACATGTGAGTGCTTTGTCTTTCCAGTTTTGCCTGTGTTAAGTGTGTGGCTGTGGTGTCTGTTCTGGTGGGCACTGTCACCATGGCTGACTGGTTATGCCTTATTTACTCTCCAAGAACTTTTCAACATGTCTTAGAAATCCACTTAAGATCATGCTGCATAGTTTCTAGGTTTCATTAGCTGCAATACAAAACCAGTTTATGCTCCTTTGTTGCTGCTTGGACCTTGCTTGTCACTGAGAGCAGGTCTCCAGGAAATGAGCAGTGTAGGAGCTCACCCTGAATTCTGTTAGTAAGACTGCTGTGTGGTGGTGTGGAAGATACAATTCAGTGCTGCCTCAGATGAAAAATAATTTCAAAGGGAAGTTCCTCTTGCTGACTTCTTCAGGTCTGCTTGTGAAAACCAGGGCTCTGAATTTCAGCTGGCTCAGGGACAGAAAATAAAAGAACTGGCTTTTTACCTTGGCCTTGCACTCAGAGTATCAGAATTCTGAGCTTGCTCTACTAGTTTCAATTGTATCATTTCTCCAGAACTTAATTTTTCCCTTGTTAAATTGAATGACATGTGGAATAGTATTTCTATGGCATATATTTAATAACTTTAGATTTATGTCTTCTTTTGTGGTGTGGTTGTCTCAACTCAAAGGTGTTCACAAAGGCAGTTCTGAAGTTCAGGACCAGGTACATATGTTACCTGTGCGTTGAAGCAGCCATGGGAGGCAGAAGATATTTTACATTTGCTGTTGCTTTTGTGTTACAGACCCGAATTTAAACCTGACCTCTAGCAAAAAAAGAGAATGTTTTCTCTCCCTAGTTCTAAAATGAGGACTACTTTTTGTTGAATATCCCAATGATAACATAAGCATGACTTGCTGTCATTTTGGTCTGAATAGGGCAGTGTGCTTCCCTGGATTTCATGGACAATGGAGATAAGACTGTGATGTGGAGGACTGAGGAAAAAAATCTCCTTTTCATGTAATGAAGTTGAGAATAGATTGAATTTCACAGAGACTCCTGTGCCTGAGCAGTGCAGTGCACTGGGAAGCAAGGAGTGAAACTCTGGTAGTTGGTTGGCACTGGCAGCTGCAGCTGCCACTGTGCCCTTTGCCACTGCTCCCACCCAGCCCTGGGGATTGAGGTGTTTGGGGAGAAAAAGCAGAGTGAAATAGGGAGGGATAGGGCATAAAACAACAGCTTCTCCTTCACCTACTACCTGCTGTCCCACAACCTCCCTCGATGCCTTTGAAACCTTTTTACTAAAGATTGACCTGAAAGTTAACATCTTTTAACCTCGGAGAGTCCATTAAAAATTTAGGACTTTTAGCCCATGTAATAAGCCAGACTGAATCCTTCTGCTTGGGAAAGCTTTGGAGCTGCACTCTCACTTTGTGGTTCAGATCTCCTTCCCTCTTATTTTTCTATTTCATCAGTAAGCAGGGAAGGAACTGAATATAAAAAGCTGTAGAAGATGATTACCCCACATTTATCTCTGGCACATGCAGATGTTGGTCAAGTTTTTATTGGCACAACTGAAACAGGAAAGTTTATGTCTCTGTCCTAATCAGACTCAGAAAGAGGCATTTCCCTTTAATAAGTCTCTCTCCTAATACTGAGCCCGTAGTCCATTCATGGTGGGTGCATAACATGATCTTGGCATTTGCAAGAGATTTAATTCCACCATTACAGTCTGATGTTTTTTCTCCCTTTTTCTAACATTAAATTACCTGCATCACTCCTGTGTTTTAAGCCATCTGCCTGAGACAGAGGAATGGTTGGAGAAGGATCTATGGATCAAAGACAAGCTCTGTTGTTACACACAGTGCACCACTTTAACAAGGCTGCACAGACTGCTGGAAGATGCTGCAGAGCTAACTCAGAGCAGGGAGCTGTTGGGTGTCAAACAGCTTAAATTGTGGGTACTTGTTCCATTGACTCACCAGCTGGACAGGAGATTTTAGCTCTGTTTACTGAAAAGTTATCTTACCTGCATCACACTGTTATGACAACATATCAGTAGATAAATGTCATGCATGGCTAATTAATGTCTCTAAAAGGCTTGCACTGTACAGTATGTAAATGATGGGGAGATCATACAGCATTTGGCACACCAGTTTATTTTAAATGAAGCACCCTGAAGTTTTTTCACATCAGGTTTGCTCCACTTTCAGATATGCAACATAAATGTATTTCTTTATTAGTCCTGATATTTAACTCCAGCCTTTTGCTTGTCACACTAGGGAGCCACACATCCCTGGATGGACGTGCACAGCAGAGGGTGAGCACCCTGCTCTGTGTGCCTGAGCAAACCAGCTCTGAGAAGGCCAGAAACTTCCTGCTCTGTTTGCAAACCGAGTGTCACTATGATCCAGATTAATAAGGGAGCATATTGCATGTGACTGGAAAGAGAGAGAATCTCAGAATTCAGGCCAAGGGCTTCACATTATGAATATTGCAATTTCACTAGTCAAATCCAGGTCAAAAGTGGTCAATACAAACATAAATCTAAGCACCTGTCCGAGCATTCTACATCTATTCCAGCAGCAAGCAAAGCATTTTAGATGAAGTAATAAAAATTTTAGGGTAGGTAGTTCTTCTTCTGGGTTATGCTGACCTCGATCAGGGCAGTCAAACTCCCAAATTCATGGTTGCAGCTGAGAACAGTTTTAATATGCTGTAATTTATGAAGAAAACCAAACCTAAAGATAATTAAGCTGCAAACCCCACCCCTCTGAATCAGTAAGAATCAACAGAGCTGTGTCTTTCCTTGTTCTTCCCAGGGAGAAAGTGGCCTACTTGACACCAAAAGAGCACTTTAAACTTAGTAGGGTGGCTTTATTCACTCATTGTTCTTTTTGTAGAAGCCTGTCCCCCCAGACCAAGCAATATGGTTGGGGTTTTTTACACATTTCTTTTCCTTTTTTTCCCAACCCTTCTCTCTCACTTTTAACTTTCCTGGCACTTCAGTACATGTGATCCTGTCCCAACACTCCCCAATGTGCAAACCATGGACAGCAAGGCACCTGCTATCAAAGCAAACAGGTCCCCTCACTTCCCACCACGATGATGTTTTTTTCTGGCTCCAAAGTTTCTGGAGGTTTGGGAGAGAGGTGAGCACATCCTGCACTCCGTGGCTCAGCTTCAAAGTCACATCCGTTGTTCCAAAAAGCCTTTTAAGATGTTTCCTCAAAACCCTTTTTTTAAAACAAACTCCATACCTAATGATCATGAAGTGATTGAGCACAGCAAATGTGCACAAATCCCCTGTTTTATAAAAGAACAATCTGGAGAAGGAGAGAAGGCTGGTTTGTGGCCTTGGTACTTAGAGCCAAATTCTGGGCCAGGAGAGGGATTTTGTTGGGGAAATGGATTATCTCCAGCTCCTCAGATCATCTGAAGCAACTATTCATCTTTCAAATATCCAGTTCTGGACTTAATTATACCTTATTTCAGCCTCCTCTTCACCTTTTGGCACTGATGTAAAGCAGGAGGCAGAATTTCCTGCTGCTGGAGCTTATTAACACGACTGCTACTGCTCATGAAGGACAACAATGCAAATTCTGTGATGGGACTCATGGTATAAACCAGCATCAGTGCAGTGAAGGCAGTGAAGGTGTGACAGTTTGCACCTGCAGAAGGGTTACTCCATTAGTCCATTCCATGATTGCAAGTTAAAGAGTTTTGGAATCATAAACAAAAGTGCACCAGTCATGTGAGGATCAGCGACAGCCACCACAGCTGAGAGAGGCAGAGCTCAGTGTGGGGGGAGAAAAGGCACTCAGCCTTGTTAGGGCAGCAGCAGAAAGAAGTCCCCTTGGTAGAACCAAAAATGCTCTGAAATTTGGCAAATGGGGCTTGGGGGTTGCTTTTTACCCCCTGTGTGTAGGATATTCAAGCTCATACTGGACATGTGAATCACAGAGCCTTGGCTGGTAACAAACTGAACGCTGCTGCAGCATTACAGATTGCATTGTCATGAATGACTGAAATTTTTGTTGGCAATCAGTGGCTTGAAATCCATTTTGACTGGAAAAACGTTGATCAGCCTTCCCCACTGCCAGCCTGTCTGTGTCAGATGTTCACGTCCCAGCTCACAGTCAGTAACCCTGGACTGTGCTTATAACTCACTGGGATTTTACAGTTCTCAGCAGAGTAACTTGGGGTGATTTCTTTGTATCTCCTCTCTCCCCCCAAAAACACAATTTTCCTAGAGTCCCAGAGAGTTGGACACCCTGAAGCCCCCATAATCCCTTCGGGCTCCTCTGAAAATGCCAGCCTAAATTCCAAGTTCTTTCCAGGTGGAATACTCCAAACAAGTGAAATCAGTGCTGGCACTTCTTACTCTTACACACCTGCAGCTCATTTTCTCATAGGAACTGCTCACCACAAATAGCACAGAGAAATGTAATTACATGTAACTTTTTCTATTATTTTTCTATTAAGGGATTCCTTAATGCAAAAAAAAAAAAAAATCCCACTCTTTTAATAACGAATGAACAGAGAGATGTCTGAGCATCAAGAGGGTTCTAATTAGAAATGCTACCTGTAAGTACATCTAAACAGTTGGTAGCAGCCATGGAACACTTCTAATTATAATCATCATTTTGTTTTTCTCTCAGGTAGCTTAGCTCATTAATTACTTAAAAAAAAATCAAGTCTAGCATTCAATACTACTGCGCAATATAAAATTCAAATTAGACTGATATCGCTACCAAAATATTATGAGCTGATTTATATTAATGGTATTCTGCACACACAAATATCAGTCAGTTATTGTCTATAAATAAATTGGATGTCGTAGTCCAAACCTTTGGATTCCCAAAATTCACCTGTGCCTAGGAAGTCGTTTCCTTAAGGATTGGCCAACTCATCATCAGCTGGGACAATGTCCTTCAGCTGGCAGGTGCCTGAAGTTGCAGGAGCATCTCAATGTTTCTTTCTTGCCAGTGGAGTCCATTGTAAAAGAGGATTATTATTGAAGGTGGGCAAGAGGAACAATGTATTCTATGACCTTTGTGTTGCTGGGTATCAGTAGTTTGTCTTTGCTGACCAGGGAGCTCCAGTGGCCACATTCATTCCTCTGCTGGCAGCGAGAAAGTCTCTGCTCTGGTAGAGCCCAGGTGACTGATTTAGTCAATGCAAGCAGTTGATGTTCTTTTTTTCTGTATTTGATCTGTACAGAGCAAAATACCTTCATGTATGTGGACTTTCAATGCCACATTCTTGAGAAATAGTGGATGAGAGTACCCACAAGGCTAAAGTGCTTCATGGCAGCAAGCACAGCAATGTCAGCATCTGCTTGTCAAAACTGATGGGATGTTTGTCCAAGTAGTTCAGCCAACAGCAGAAGAAATTCCAGGTCAGGAATAAGACTTGTACTAAATTTAATTCAGTCTTAGTGGTATGGAAGGGGTGAATGGTGTGTCTTGTAATTCATCCATGAAGCTTTGTATAAAGTACATATATTTCTGGGGTTTCACCTGTTTTATAATTACTTCCAATTCCAGATGCATTTTGTGACAGGATAAATTTTATCAGCACAGTAGGCTCAGGTCGTGACAAGCATTACAGGATTCTTTTCATTTCTTAAAATAATATCCTCCATGGACTGTCTGTGTTGATGATCTTGAATTCCAAAATTGTGTTGGCTAAAGGAGATCCAAGTTCAGCCTGCTAAAAATACACCTCCTACATCTTTTGCTTTACTTTGCTCCTTTATGTCCCATTGACCTAAAGGAGGTCACAACAGAAAATTGCTTTGAATAAGGCCAGACAAAACCACTGCTTTGAGAATGACCCAGGGTGTTCACAAAAATGTGATGAAAAATGGGACTGCTCCAAGCTTCCCACCACCCTGCTTGCTTTTATGTCTCCCTGAGTCACCACACTCATGGTGGAGCCACACAGTCCCTTTGTGTCACGTTGCTTTGGAGGGTTTAATACCTGTCAGGGATGTGAGGTGAGGCTTTCCTTCCTTGGAGGTGTCACAGGGAACCATTGTTGAGGATTTCATGGGAAGGAGGGTAGAGATGTTAAGGAGCCAAACCTTCCTTCTAAGGGTGATGTGCTGTCTCTTCTTTTGCTGTGCTATATTCAGCCCAGTCTTCATGTAAATGTGTTATCTGGATGTCTGTTCCATGAGCCCATTATCTGTACAAAGAGCATCTTTGCTTTCAAGTTCAATATTTTCAGAAAGCAATGCTCCTTCTGGCACTTTGCTCAAGTTCACTTAGTCCCATGAAGAAAACTAACCCTGAAAAGTCACTCTGCTTGAAGTGACTGCATAGGAATAATTTTGTGCCAGTTTTTCTTAAAGGAGAAAGGAATGCAGTGCCCTCACCCCAGCTTTAACTACACAGCCTTTTCTCCAGCTTTCTAAATGTTTACCTACTCATTTGTTCAACAACAGCTTATTTTCACAGTGTAAACAAAGACCTTGTGTTTAACAGTGTTAATTTGACAGTGTACAGTGTTGCCAACATCCCACTAATATGTGGTGGTGCTTGTTAAAAGGTGTGTGGAGCAGCAAAGCAGTATTAAACTCAAGAATGATGCAGCAGTAACAACATCTCTTGCCTCCCTGGGTGGGTGCAGGTCAGAATCCCTCGACTCAGAGTCCTCTGAATGTTTGCAAACCTGAGAACATCATAATCAGGTGATTTGCTGAGCAGAGTTGAGCGCTGAAGTGTCTGGAAGGAGCGCTTGGCTCTTTGGGATTTCTGTTGTGATTTATGAGCAATGGGACAACTGGAAAAATTTGTTATCGAGAGTACAAAGCTTAAAGCACCGATTTGATTAGGTTTACCTGAACAAACACTTAAATTGAAGGCTTCAGAGAAGGCTGTATTTTGTAAGTTTACCATATTGCTCCTCAATTTCAGGCTTAAACTAAGTCACTGTGGTATCAGAACCCTCTCACTGAACCCACGGTTTACTTATTACAGTCACATTCAGCTGCCATCTATGCTTCTTGGAAATCCAGAAGAATTTATGTGGGAGATGGAGTGCTCACTCTTGAATAAACCAGGATAAGAATTATGACTAAGGCTGGAATTTAAAGAGAAATGAGGACTCAGGCTTAGAGCGAGAATGTTCTGAGCTATTTTCTGCTTTCAAGTGCTTGAAATAAGTATCATATCAGAGAGGGAAAGTTATTACTGTAAACTTCTTCCAATCTGGTGTGTACAACAGAGATACCGTGGAGGAGATAAACTGTATTTAATTTTATGTTTGAGTTCTGGTTGTTTGTTTCTATCTTTAAGGAGGAGGGGACAGTTGTTTCTCAAGTCCTTTAGTCTTTAAAAATGTCAGAATCAGATGTATAATATGTGCTGTATAATACACACAATTTTTTCCCTCTGTGATCCAGAAATGATTGCTCTGTGCAATGCTGAAATCTTAGGAGCTTCAGAAGTGTGTTGTGACTTAGAGGATTTTATATTGGATTTTATTTGCAACAACGACGTTGAGAAATTCTGCCGCTCAATTGCAAATTGCACACCCAGTGAGGAGCTGGATTGCACCCAGAGAGAAACGTTGCTCACTTTCTCCTCTTCCACTCAGGCCCGTGTATCACAGAGTTGTGGTTTGAAAAGCAGCTGCTGAAGGCAGCGTCTGATGCCAGCAAGAAGCAGCTTCTGTGCTCTGGAGTGTCTGGTGTGTTTGCACATCGCTGCCTTCTACTGGGAGGCATCGGAGCATCACAGCTGTCTCCAAAGCACAGTCAAAACTTAAGGGGGGCTTTTTCAAGTGTTTGGATGTCTGTGATTTAGTAATTAGAAGAACAGGGGTCTGTATCTGGTCTTGCTGCCAACACAAAGTTCAGCAGTTCGAAGTTCATCAACAGCCGAAGTATCTTTTCTCGTGTATAAGGGTTCTGGGATAAATGTTACTGCATTGAGACTTTTACCTCAAAAACGTCTTTTTTGACAACTCAGAAATCTGAAGCGCTATGGGGTTTTATGATAAATGTGACAGTTGATTATATGTTGGTGGGGCTTAGCACAGACCCAGCATGAGTCATTTTTTTCATGGGGTTTGCAATGGGCAGGAATGTACAGAAGACATGTATACAGCCCATGCTGTGTCCTGGTAAGGACCAACTGCCTTCAGTTGTGTGTGAGTTGTGCTTGAAAAAACTGCATTGACTTTGAATTGTCATTTCCCCTGAATTGCTCAAACCCTCTCACCCCACCCCTAAAATACAGCTAAATGATTAAAATGACTGCCTAGACGCAGTTGTTAATAAAATGTTAATGAAATCAGATTAAATCAGACCCATTATAGTTTAAACATTAATATTCCCCTATTGAAACTCTGGTACAAAGCTGAGGATTCCAGATGCCCTCCAGGGAAGGGCTGTGGTAGAGCTGAAACCCACACACCAGTGGAAACCAACCTATGAAAGGATGTGTAAGAGCAGTTACTGTTACCTGTAGTTTGCTCTGCACTGATGTCTTCATGCTGGAAACATAGTAAAAAACAGGTAAAAACCCCCAGACATTGTGGCACATTCTGAAAAACAGAAAGCTGAATCGTTGTATTAAGGTGTTGATTATGTACCTTTTGTAATAAGAGCTTATCTAACAGGACATTGTCAGAGATATTTGGGACTTCAGCCATGAATGAGGACAGGCATCCCAATTGTCAGCACTGCTCACAGCAGTGATGCTGCTCAGGCCTTTCTGCCCCTCGCTCTCTGCTGGGGTTGGACCCATCACAGGGAATTCGCATGATGTTGTTTTCCTGTTACTGTACATTTTGCTTTTTCTGGCTTAAAAGCAAGCCCAAGTGATTTCTGGCCTGCTGAAGGGAACGTTGCTGCCTGCATTCACCTGTGGACAGTACTTGGCATTTTAGCATGTGGTGGTAGAGCCAGAGCTGTGAATGCACCTCCATGGGTTGGGAGGGATGGGCAGGTCCCTCTCCTGCTGCCTCCTGTACAAATTTCCCCTTGTGGTGAGGTGTGGGGAGGAGAGGATTAGCCAGGGATTCCTCCTGGTGAACATCAGTGTCTCTCTTCTCTCTCCAGAGGGGAGGACACACGGGAGGCAATGCCAGTGATATATTTATGGATTATCTTACTCAGGAGATTTTTGTGGGATGTTCTTAGCACCCTTAGAGACTGCTACTACTGAATCACAGGCTTCTGGAATTTGGATTTCACTCCTGAAAATGCAGTAATCTCTCAGTGGAGTATCAGTCACTAACCTTCAGTTATTTATACCCCAGTAACCCGCCTGTGCCCTGTTTGTCACTGCTTTGCCATACGGCACAGATCCATTTCATCCAACCTGACTACCCAGGACAAGCACTGTGTCCACTTCATCATTCTTATTGCTCTCTTCAGGAGTGTCTCTACTTTATCAATGTACCTTCTATAGAGGAGAGCCCTAAAATATATACATACTACATCAACCTTGAGCTGAGTTTGTGTAACTGGGAATGAATCACCCCCAGGGTCTAATCCCCTCCCTTCAGCTGCTGAATACCCTCTGCTGGGTGCTAATGCTCCCAACTGTCTCCCAGTTACTGTGAGTAAAAAGTTCTCAACTCAAAACATTTTGTTTCCTCTGTCTAGAATTAAAATACCCATATACTTCATATAGGTAAGATTGTGCTGCTCACTCATTTTCAATCTTTTCATTAGTGTCCTCCTGTAACAATACTTCCCTCTGATTTTTTTTCCTTTGATTGACATTCTTTATTTTTCTCTTTGTTTGTAGAATTCTGTTTCCATTATTTTTTTCTTGTTCCTGGAACAAAAGTGCCTAAAATAGAAATTGCCCTTGATTTCTGCCCATCATTTAAAATGTATTTCCTGTAAGCTTATTATCTGTTCTCTGTTGTAAGTGTGGCAATATCCAGAGCCTACCCAATTATTCTCTGTAGATAAACCCTAATTTGACTGGGACAATAGTGAATAAGATACTGCACCATGAATATGGTTATTGCTTTCATCAGCTGTGTTATCAAACAAAGCAGACAGAAACATGTCACACAACTGGATGTACTGAGGACTCAGAAAGATAGTAGTGTGTGACTCACCACATGACAAAGGTTAGCTGAGCAAAAAGCAAAAAGCCTCAACCTCTTTCTGCCAGAGAACAGCAAAAAATAGTCTGTGTGTGATCAGGAGTTTGTGTGTTAAATAGCTGCATTGTGGTATTTATTGTTGTAACACTTTTATGGGTGTTCTGCTAATTCATGAGAGAGATGTTCTGTATATTCCAAACTTATAGCAGTAATTCAATGTGGATCTAATTTTTTTTAAAGAAAAAAGAGACTGAAAAAAGTTCTGTCCCACAAATCCAGATCAAAAGCCTATTGCATGTTCCTACATGTGAGATGAGCACATCCTAAGGAGATGCACAGGTGACAGCAGCTCCAGCTCCCTCACAAAAAAATTAGTTGCAGTCACCCAGAAACCAGAGGAGGAGGAAAGGAGCCATGGCATCAGGTGAACAAATGAACTGTTAATAACAGCTTAGAGCTGGAGAACTCTTGTTGTAATATTGCACCAACAAATTATTCCATCTAAGGTACCACAACGATATATAATATCACAACAGCAACATGCAGTGATGATTCTGGTAATCTCTGGAACTGACTTTGGTCGTGGCTGCCCAGCAGAGCTGGGGCTCACTGAATTGATTAATTCATTTCTAGGAAGGTTATGGCTTGATTTCTTTAATCCTTTCTAACTTTTAGTTTGTAGAGAAAGTAATATTTGAAGTTCTAATCCAGTCATGAGGGTGCTCCTTTTAGGGTGGGCCCTTATCAGGCTATTCCACTTAATGTCACTAAATATGACAACTGGGAATAAAACAGCAAGTCACGAATTTCTCCATAAACTGTTCTTTGACAATACATGTTGTATTTTTCTGTGCTTAAATAAAGTTCTGATCCATGACTTTAACTGGGAGATGTGGGAATATTGTCAGGGAATGATTCATAGCATTGGCTATCACCCTCCTCTTGCAACACATCTTCTCTGTTACACTGTTCTGTTCTGGGTTTTTTTCATTTGTTGCATTAATGTGAGTTGTGAGCAGAGTTCCAGAGGCAATGTATTGTGTAGAGGAGTTGTTATAGAACATTAAGTCCATCTCATAATTAAATGCTCTATCTATTTTCTTGTAAACAATAAGACCATAAAAGAGGTAATAGAAAAAAATGATGTCCCGAGTGTAATGGCTTATACAAAATATGGCCAAAAGAGCTCAGCTTTACAGCCTGCTCGAAGTGCCAAGTCCTCTGGCTTTGTCCTTAACCCAGTAGAGAAAAGTTCGACTCATCCATGGGCTTTTGAGCACAACAGATCGTCTCTTCATGGCTTTTGAGCATTGCATGGCAAGGATTCCCCAGCTAATGAACGAAAGACTGCATTTTTCTGGGTACAAAAGTACTTTAAAAAAGGAGTTTTGTAATCAATTTAAAAGCTAGACCTGAATTAGCATTAGATTTTCCTTATGTTTAATTAAGTCTAATTAAACAATGCAGACATCTTCCTGTCACCTGTGGTGTGATTATGTTAAATATTTAATGCTTGTGAAGGATTAGGCTGCACATCTAATCTATATCTAGCAATCTGTTCTCTCTCTGGAGTATTTTTTATTTAGTTCTGCTTTTGTATAATGAGTTGCATTTCAAAGGAAATTGTTAAATACTTTGGTGGGAAGGGGGACTGCACTGTTTGGAGAGGAGAATATTGCTAACTAGGCATGAAGTGTGGAGGCTGCAGTGCCCTGCCAAGATGCTGTAGCAGGGACAGCACACTCTGCCTTCCCTACAAGGAGAAGGGAACCAAATCAAACCTTTCTGTTTGTTTTAGGAGCTTCAGCATATCCCTCTTCCGAAGCAGAGCCAAATGATTAAGGACTTTGAAAATCAGAACACAGGGTTCACATTGAAAATATCCCTTGCAGCATGCACACATTTCAAGGTTGCACATTTCTGAGACTTGTTTTCCCAAGGGGCTGTCAAGTGTGTAATAGGAAAATGTATTTGTACATCTCTCCCCTCCTGAGCCCACCCCCTCCTTCCTAATCTTTGCACTTCCTCTGAAACACTAGAATTCATTTCTATATATCTGGTCACCTCTTGAGCTGAACCCTGTTAAAGGAGAGGGTAAGGATGTGTTTCTGGGAGCAAGTGCTTTAAGAGATGGGTGTTTGCATCTGGTCCTAAATAATCATCTTCTGTAATAAAACTATTGGGAAAAAAAATAGTCAGCTATTCATCAAAAATGGGTTAACTGTATTTTTATTCTTGCTATAAAAGGCACATAAAATACTTCTCTGGCAGTTTATTTGCATTAGCCATTATTTGCATCTAAGGACAAAAGACAAATTCACATAATTATTTTTCAATTGGTTGGGTCTGTGTCTGTGTAATCATTTTTTCACAGTGTATGAAGCCCTTTCTCAATAGACCATAACAGTAATAGCTATTTCTTATTTACAACTCGAGGAGAAGATCCAGCAACCAGATTTTATTATGCAGAGTGAACTTTTCAAAATTAAATTAGCAGAGCTAACGTGGTGGCCCATAGTAAACTAATTAGTTGTTAGACTGTTGGCAGAGATGGTATCAAGCCTTTCAGGCTTCCTTACAAACATCCTTAAAAAATACAACCAGAGGGTTTCTATTGCATTCCAGTTAAGCATGAAAATATGCATTCTCTGTGGAATGAGAAGGTAATGTCAGAAGAGGCAGCTGAGGGGCAGAGCCGGGCAGGAAACGGTCCCCAAACCACACTGATCAAAAGCAAAGCCCAGTCAGATGGATGAGAGGTTTTCATTACCACAGTTTAAGTAGCTTGAGCATCGGTATCTTTATGATCTCCAGATAAACCCACATGCTTTGATCTACAAAAGCACTACAGCGTTCAAGGGGGGGGTTGGGGATGGAGCTCAGTGGGGTAACCAGGGTCAAACAACGATGCTCTAAGAAATGAACACACCCCCCCATCTGCTGCTGGGGGCTGTGACTCCAGGAACACCTTCCTGGCACCTGTTGGGAGGCTCCATCATGTGTATTCAGCAGCCTAACTGGCTTTTCAGAAGTAACTTTGCACTTATGTAAAATTAATAGGGTCTTCATTATGAAATCCACGCTGCATCTGATTAAAAGTGCTCTGTCATTGGAAGTAGAAGGTGGAGGCTTTTTAAACTGGGGTTTTGTTGCCCTCTAGTGAATGAGGTCAGCATTATGCATGTGAAATTATTTTGATCACTGCATAATTAATGCGTTCTGAATTGGTACAAAAGTGCAGCCAAATTGCATCCTGTTCCCACTTGAATTAGTTAACCTACGGATACTGTCTCTTACAATGTGTTGCTTCCTCGCCTGAGCTTCTTTTTTTCTTCCCTTTCAATGAGAACACCCGATTGTGTGGGTATCATGATAAGGCAAGGTAGCCAGAGAGACAAGGAATAAATCAACTAAATGGATCTGCAGCACAGGAGCTTTAATACATTGGTATATACTTAATATGTCTCCTGAAAAGAATGTCTAATTATACTGTCATGGCACAAAATGCATTTTCAATAGTGATAAATTATGCCATCATTTACTTTCTGAGAACACACTGAGATTTATGAAAGATTACTGTGAAATTATCATGCTGGGATAAAAAAACGCCAAACGCAGTTATCAGTGGCATCAGGAAAGAAAGAAAGGGGAGAAAAAACCCTTTCAATAGTGCAATAGCAAGTGGAATTCATAAAATGTTATGCAGCATGAAAATATGTTGCTATGAAATGAAATTCAGCTTTACATTGCACTCTCCTTCTGGCTTTGTTACCTGCTAGGGTTTATTTTTTGGGCTTAGATGAGGAGGTTGTCCCAGTCCTGACTGTAGTTGGAACCCACAGGGCCTAATTCTTCAATGACTAGAACCTGGCAGTTTTGCTCATCAGGTATAAAACCTGCGTTGAGGAGTATCAGCACATTAAAATATGAACTTATTTCGTGTGGCCTTTACTCAAACAGCCTCCAACTCAGCATGGGCTGACCTGGGGTGCACAGGTACAGGCTGCTCTTATTGAACATGCTTTTCTTACACCTGACTTGAAATCTGTGTTCTAAAAGTTTTCCAGGTTTTTCTATCTTTATTCCTCACTTATTTTCCAAAGAAATCTACAGAACTGATGCTATTTGGTGGCAGCCTGGACTGCCACTGCCATGGGCTGTGTTGTACATTCCAAGGGATGTGGAGTCACTCCTGCCTCAGTCCTGGGCCATCAGGAACCTCCCCTGCTCTATCAGCTCCTCCACTTGCAGGAAGAGAATCAACTCAACAGTTTAGTCCCTTGGGTTTTTTTCTGCATCATGCACAATCCAAAAATAAGTAAATTCTTTTCTTCTTTCCACACATCCTCCTACCAATTCCTTTTTGAGCTGATGCTTCCCTCACTTGAAGGTAACTATTATGGACCTTTTCTTTTTCTTTTTTATAGGATTTTTCCTCTGTTTATTCTAATGGGATTGGGAACAACATTTATATATCCTGGTAAAGGATGAAGGGAGTCCACAATGCTGTGGGACTGGGTAACCCATTGAGGTCAATTAGGGGCTTGGATAAGGTTCAAAGAATGACAAGTGAGTCCTTTATTGACAACTCTGGGAGGAAAATGCAACTTAGAAGCAAGAAGATAAATAAAATGCTGTGGTGTTTGCTACACTCCACGAAAAACATCTATAAAAACATCCAATTTAATTTTTTGAGAGTGCACGAAGGGTTTCTGGTTTAAATGCAGATTGGTTTTTTCATAATAACTGAGTGCTTAGACTGCTCCTGACAGAATGGATGGGGATGGGGTAATTGGGGGAAATGGGACATTTGATCAAAAATTTGTCTCACTTTGGAATGAGACAAATATCTTTAGTGCCACACAGCACAGCCCAAAGCAGTCTTGCTGAATTATAAAGGTCTTCCAGTAAAGCCAGATATAATATATATATATACCAGAGTATAATGATAATAACTGGCCTAAATAATCCATTTACAAAAAAAGAAAAAAAGTCTTTGTTTAAACAAATAAAATATAAATATAACTCTTCAGTGCATGAGATGCTTGTTAAATGTCCCAAAGCTAATGCAGGAAGCAAGGCAACCTGTCTTAGAGTTAAGAGTTGCCTTCACTGCCTGCTGCCGTATGAGAGATTTCCAGCGAATCCTCTGTGGTCCCATTCTAATTTTCCACCTATTGGCTGTTTTTATTTGCTCAGCCATTCCCTGGAAGAGCATTTGCAGCGCTGTCACATGACAGCAGCAGTTCCAGGAATGGATGGCCACAGTTCATGGCCAATAATGTCACTGCCTCTGGTCGTTCTGCAGAGTCTGTGATGGAAACCCGGCCCTGGGAGCTGCACCCAGGGATATTATTGACTGAGATGGGAGGGCAGGAGAGCAGATCCTGATCCTCCCTGTGCTCATGGGGGGGTGAGGTGACAGCATTGACTCCATGACATTTTGTTAACTATAACTGGGATGGTTTGGGCACATTTTATCTGCTTTTCTTGGTGTATGCAGCATTTTCTCATACCTATAGCACCGAGCACTGAATTGCCTTTCAACATTTTAGCTCTCTTTTAGCCTTTACAAGCCATTTTCTTAGGAACAAGCATGACTGGCAGTTGCTTTCATTAGTCTAAGTTAGCAAACACAAATCAACCCCTTATTCCCAGCAAACTCTTAATTGTTTAGGAAGTTTTTCCCTCTAGTTATTGCAAGTACTTTTGTCCATAAGAAGATTAACAGCTTTGGTATATTTTATAAAGACATTCACATTCGTCTTCTTCATCTTTTATGCTTGTTCCCCAACATTTTTTCTCACGTGGTGAAATTTTTGTAAATATTTCTGGCTTCCTCTCTGAAAGGAAATTCTCTGGAAAATGCTATAAATAGAGAGGATGCCACTGGAAAGTGCTATTTGCTCTTTCTGAAATTTAACATTATGCTCATGCTTAAACTTAAAAATACTATTGCAAATACTACAGTCTGAAGGATAAAAGTGTTTCCTGAATAGGTGGTAACTACTTCAGGGGGTTGTTGTTGTTATTGAAATGGCAGGAAGGACAGATCCACAATTATGTTTTTTGCTTTTCTTTTTCTCTTTATTAAATCCAGAGGTGATAATTGCTTGGTGGCAAGCAATTATCTGGCACTAGATGATAAGTTTTCTTTTCATTAGCCATGTAAACCACTGATATACTTGCTCAGCTCCTCCACTTTCATCAGATACAGTCTCAGCTGATTTTAGTCCCTTTAAAATGAAGGCCATGTTTGCTCCCAATAGGCATATTAAGGTTTTTTTGTAATTGAATCCCATTAATAAAATTTTCTTTTGGTGAAAAGAGGTATTTTAAGGGAGAGGAGAAGAGATCTGACCCAGCAGTCACTGAATCTGCCCACTGCAGGAACTTGTGTGCCATGAGGTGTGAGCACATCTCTGACTGTAAAATTAGGTGAGATCTTTACACTACGGTTTTTAACACTTCTGGACAATCCTAGCTTTCAAATATAAAGCAATCCTGAATGCTTCCACACTCACTAATCTTCATTTTCAGTTTATTTAAAAATGAATCTTCATTTTCTTTACATTTATCAAATTATATTTATGAAATTGAATACAATTTATGCAGAACAAATATCAGCTGTCGCACAAAATGACCTACTGAGCTCAAAGTATGTAAGAAGAAAAGAGGATCTGGCTTCACTTACAACACTCCTGCAACACCAATCACCAGGAAAAAGGCTTGTCCCTCTGACTGAATGGACTTAAACCAGGACATTACCAAGCAAAGAGAGGTGATTTATGTGTGTGTGTTTGTTCACAAATGGCTTTTGATACAACAGGTGATTAAGGGCCTCGTCTCTTATGTAGTTCCCAACCCTCACGTAGCATTTATTTTCAACCCCAGATCAAAGATGTCATCTCAGCACCAGGGAACTTCTGTGCCCTGACTGCTGCCAGAGCTCTCCCAGTTTTCCATGGAGAGTCTGGATGATCTACAAATTATTGTCCATCTTTGGCTGGTGGCAATAATGGACTGAGGACTTGGGCTCCTTTAATCCATTCGTGGTCCTGACTCACGTTGTGTGTCTCCATCATGCACTTGGAATTCTGTCCTTGTGAACTTGGAGGAACAGATCAGATCTGGTGTTTCAGAGTTTTGAATTTTTGCCTAGAAAGCCAGTGTTGTAAAAGCTGATGCTGAACGGTTTTAAGCCGATGGAGATTCAAGATTAACTCATAGAGTCAAAAAGTTAAGCACAGCATTTGGTATCAACTGTAGTTATGGATTTGAGAGAGAGAAGAGATTTGGGGCTTTCCCAGTTTATTGGGATTGCTCTGATCTGAGCCAGTGCAATTTGGAGGTAAAATTTTGCTATAAAATTAACTATTTTGACTGAAAACAGACAATATTTGGATTTTCACACACAACCCTCTCCCCAAGAATGCTCTCTCTGGGAGGCTGTGGGAAAGATTGTCATTGATACAAAAGAATTACATTTGAGGACTTAATTTTTTTTAAGAATACCTGCAAATTTGAAAGGAAAAAATAACTACCTTTCCTGCTGTAACAGCCACACATTTTCTCAGTCCAGAGAAAATCTCCAGTTACATTCTTTAGAAACTGTAATAGTACAAATAAAGGAAATGGATGTTTGCTGTCATCTCTTAAAACCTCCAATGTTTGCTTCATTAAACTCCACGCAAAATGTTGGTTCACATGTAGGTCCTTCCCTTTCTGCAATATTTTGCAGTCCTCTTTTCTGTTTGTTCTTCTTTCTTATTAGTGATTCTGAGGATATTTTGTACCTTGTGCACATTTTTTCTTATTAAAAATGTAGAAGTAAATATTGCTCTGAGGGGTTTGGGAGTAAATCCAGAATTAACTTAATGCTGTCATGGAGCTTCCTTCATTTTTGTAGTGCTATATATCAGTGCTCTGAGCCAGAGTCCCTGCATGACATAAAATTTAAATTCTGCACAACAAAAATATTTCAGTGAAATGTTTTTCCGTTTTTTCTCATTAATCAAAATAACACGTTTCACAGAAAAACAAGCTCTGATCGGTCTCTTTGTGAAAAACTGAAAGTGGATTATCTTGTTAGAAAATGTAAATCTCTGGAACCCAAATGACACATTTCAACTACCCACAAATCAGATTCTCATTCCAAATAAACTTCTTTTCTGGTTTTGTTTTGTTTAATTATAAAAACCTAAAGCCTGTCAAAATCTCAGAATGACACATACAACAGAAAATCAGATTGCTGCCCACCTCTATTAGTTTCTATAATAGTTTTCAACTACAGGGAGAAAAAATGAAGCATTAGGAACAAAACTGTTTCGATGACAAGATGCATCTGAACTTCTTATTTTCTGACAAACAAGAAGAATATCTTTACTTTTCTTTTTGCTGCTTTCCAGCTTTCTGACAGTTATTTCTCTGCCTTCTTCATTGCCAACAAAAAAGAAAATACAAACCTTGATTTAGAAACTGCCAATATTCTCTGTGGCTGTGGGATTGTGCACACACATGCTGGGTACATTTTGTGTCTGGTGCCAATTAAAAACACACATATATCCAGGCTTGTGCTTTTATCTGACTTTGGTGTTTATTTATAATAAGGTGTGCGTTTTTGGGGAGCACTTTTTTCTCCCTCAGAGAAGCCATAGATAGGTGTGTGTCTTACTTGACAGATAAGGGTGGCACAGCCTCCAAAAGGATCATCAAAACCAACACACTTCGACAGAACAGGCTTCATAAATAATGTGCATCAGTTTTTACTCTGTCAGTGTAAATGCACATCCTCCAGTACTGGTTTGCACTTGTTTTATCCAGAATGCCTCAGAATAATGAATAAATCATGGTCCTGTACACATGTATGTATGCATATGTATGTGTGTATATTTATACATAATTCATACCATAAATACCTATTTTGGTCTGGTGCAGAGGTCATATATAAAAGTGGAGGTGTGCTGAGTCACTGGTCTTTGTTTTACCTAAAGGATTAATCTAGTTTCAGATGCTGCAGATTATTTCATTTTGCAAGAGAAACAGATGAATGCAGATTATCTTGATGCAGTCTTTTTTCTTTTTCTTTTTTACCCCACAAAGAACACACAGCATTTGTGATCCCCACTGGAAAGTTCTTTTGCTTATCACTCCTGGCTGTTTCTAGTCATTAATTGGCCCCAAATTGCTCATTAAGTTTTTCTCATCCTGCCAGTTCTCCTAAGCTGTATGTGGTGCTTCCTTCTGCCTTCTCTCTTTGGTTCTCTTGTCACATAAATCTTCATAAACAAGAGCCATTGCCTTTCCTTGCATGTGCTGTTGTTTAAAGGAGTGGCACAAACCAGTGTCTTGGATTTGTTTTGAGTTTCTGGTTCCATACAGGGGCATAAATTGTTGACATGTTCCCTTTTATTTATAAACTATATTTGAAGGACATGAACAAAACAAGAGATATATTTTGCCTAGAGCTCCATTTATTGGGCAGATTTTACACCATCTTACATCAGTGATATTTAACCTTTTTGTGACTTAGAACATCAAATTGATAACTGCAGCCTACGATTTGCCCTCTCCAGTTACCACATCCTCATGTGGCCTTCAGCCTGTTCCATCTCTCTTCTCTCCACAGGACACTCTTTGTCCTCTAAATCACTGTGCAAATTCCCATTGTTAATTTGCAAACTATAATTTACACAGTGTTACACCACTTCAGTATTGAAGCACCTGAAAAAAAAACCAAAAAACCCAAAAAAAGCTGCAGAGAAAATGCACAATATTGTCTAGAAATTACCTCCCAGGACTGTGGGGGGCAGAGTTCAGTTTTCTCTGCCATTTGCAGAAAAAAAAGATAATTTAGATTTCAGTGATGTATAATTAGTACCCAAGAAGTAATATCTTCATTGGACAAGAAGAAAGGAATGGAAAAGGGTCCTCAGGAGAAAGGTCTCTGACTAGAGCTGCTGGCACCAGCCTGAGATGCAATTGGATTTCAGTAGATATGATACACTAATAGAGGCACTTGTCCCACTGTACAGAAGTGCTTGTGCTGGGGCTCCCAATGCACTAATTACTCTGTTTAATGCAAAGGCACTTGTGGAATAGTATTCCAATAGAAAAGCCATGTTATCTGCATGCCAGGGGATTCCTACCCGGTCCTGGACCAAGTGCCCTCCACCTGAGAATAAATGACAAATTACTCTTCTACTTTGTTCTTTCTTCATTACATTTGAAATGCAGGATGTGGTCTGCGGAATATTTTCAGTTCACCTTGTTGTTCCCAAGATATGGATCAGTTTGTGGCACTCAGAAAGTGCCAAGTGTAACATGGTTTTAGTGCATACTAGGACATTTTTTGCCTTTCAAATTAAACCAGATTATTTCCAGGAACTGCTCACTGCTGATGAGTAGGAGCTGGTATGGGAGATGCTTTGTTTAAAATACTCCAGTACATTGTAAGGGAAGACAGAGAAGATGCATTTATCAAAGACAGATCTTGCATTTCTGCTCAGGCATCAAAGAAGGGCTTGAATTTTCAGGAGGGCTGAACAGCTGCTAAATTGTTGAGAACTGTGCCATACCTGGATGAGCAGGTCCTTCCAGAGGCACAGGCCTCCTGCAGGTGTCTGAGTGCTGATGGTCGGTGAAGCCAGGATTGGGCACTGCAGAACAGCAGGGCCTTTATTCACTCCTTGGGCTGGTGATAGAGGCACCGAGGAGGGACATTTGCACTTCCCAATCAGACCTGGCTGGGAAAAAAATGCAAAACTCCTTTCTAATTGAATTGAAGCAGGAGAAATGAGAGGGAGAGATCAACACCTGTGTACTACTCTGGCTTGGTGCCTGTTGCTCAGTGTGAGCAACCCAGCTTGTGTCCAGGACTTCCAAAGGGAGAGCTGGCAGGCAGTGCTGAGTGTTCACCCCAGACTGCCCAGAATCCACTGGCTGCATTTCAGAGATGGGTTTGAGTTTGGGCTTGTTGGGTTTTTTATTGTTTCCTTAGTTTTTGCTGTGGAGGGAAGAAAAGCAGGTTTAAGTTAAGAGTCAGAAACTTGACAAGTCTAGAATTGGTTGGCAAATCCAATATATTGCTGGCAAAGTTTGTGAAACATCAAAGTGCAAGAGGTTGGAACACCTACAGTAACAAGTAAGAAGCAAATCATGACAGAGTGAGTGACTAAGGTGTTAAATAAAGTCTCAACAAAACCTGTCACAGGTTTTCTGATAAGCTTTGGAAGAACACCTAACAAGTCACTTTAATAGCAGCAGTTATTGTTTGATTACATTAGTGCTTTGAATGCAATGAGGCTATTATTTTGTCTTTCTGTCTTCATAAGAAACAGTTTTTTGGTTGCCATGTTCCAGTTTGTGAAAGTTGTTGAGCAATTTTATTTTCACATTAATTTACAATGTCCCTTTCCTATGGGGAGATGATTTTATTTTGACAAAGTGCAGAAGCACTCAAGAACTCCTAATATTTAATGTATAGAGAAGGTCATGAATTCATATCCATGCTGGGGCAAATATTACAGTCTATGTGCCAGAGATGGATGGTACTTGTGTTATGCCTCACTGCTAAAGGAGACAGTAAATCATAACATGTTACTTCTCACCTTGCTGAAGTTGTAAAATGGGTATAACATTTCTTTATATTGAAAGATCCAGCTAGGGACAGGGAAGGTCAGGTCATGCAGAGCTGGGCTTCCCAAAAGGTAAATTTACCTTTCCAGGGTAACTGAGACACCTTTTGGGACACAAAGTACAAAATTTTCGTAGTGAAAATCAATAAATACCTGGCTGTCCATCACTGTCTCTTTGCATTGTCATGACGAAGTTTCCTCTTGACATCTGATTTAAAAACAAGAGATTGCATTGTCACTTCTGTTAATGCAGGGTTTGTTCTGCTCTTACTGTGGATCAGCCCAGAGTGCAGAACTGGTTACGCAGTCCCTGGGAAATCCCATCAAATTACGCTTGGGGAACATGGCAGGGTCTGCAGGATAATTTTTTTCCTTTCCTGTGCTGCTCTGTGTTACCTCATCCTGCTGTAAGATTTGACAGGTAAATCTTGGGCTGCAGCTCCTTCTAAGGAGTGCCCAGCACATTTGAGTCGGGGAAGGGGGATGCTGAGCGTGGTGTGGCTTGGCCTCTTCAGCTCCAGCCATGGAAAGAGCAGCCTGTGCCATCAGCTGCTTTGCTCCCAGGAAACTCAGCATTCCCTGATGTCCCAAGAGCTGGTAAATAGGGAAAGTGTGTTTGTTATATTTGGCAAAACTGGAGTGGGCTTAAGTGGAAAGGCCAATCAAGTGTACACAGGAGAGAGGAACAAAATGTTAGGGATAAACAAGCTTGTGGTAGTTGGAGAAACTGTCCCACTGAAAAGGAACTGATGGACAGGTTTTTGTCAGGAGGTGGGTTATTGGGTAAGGTTTTCAATTTTTACTTTTGTTGCTTAATTTGTGTTTGACCAGTAAACAGCTCAGAGGGTGTCCTTAAAGAATTTTTAAAGAAATTATTTTATATCCTTTCCTTCCTTCTTTTTTTTACTGACTTCTTCCTTCATTTGGGGTTCTCTCTGTCTTTGCCATCTTCTCCTCTTCTCTTCCCACCTGCCTACTCTTTCTGCCCATATTTTTTGTATATTTAATATTAGAAAAGCACATAGAAGACATAAGAGACCTTGGTCCTACTAGATTATTCAACCCCTCTCGCACCTTTTGCAACAATCCACCTTTTAGAATATTTAAAATACTGTAGTGACCCAAGCATAAAATAGCTTACAGAGGCTTGGAGTGCTCTCATTCAAGCTCTGATTTTTATATTATCATACTTATTTGCTGAAACAAGTGGGAACTAAAGGAAGGCACTGCCACAGGCAATCTGTGTCACCAGTTGCAATGTGCATCTTCATGGGTAGTTTATAAGCAAATTCTTCAAAATTGTTTCCACATAGTTTGAAGGTTTTTCTCCTGCACTGTATCCATGCTCGATAGTATATGAAAAAAATAACAGGCTCTGATAATACAGTATCTATACCTTTAGCAAATGATTTAAATTCATTCAGCTGTGGGCATGCAATAAGACAAAGATGCAAACAATCCTAAGCAGTGGGAAGAGGATTGGCCTCTGGAAAGAGAGTCAGGGTTTGCTTTTTATGTTTAGTGCAAGTACAGATCATTCAGCAGTGAAATGTGTAGTAGTTACAACATTAGTTGATTGGATAGTTAATAACTTTAGCTCAGAGAGATTAACAAAAGGAAATAGATGGCATTTCTAATAGCAGTTAAGGGGAATAATTGTTCTATCTAACAATTGACTGAATAATATGTCAAGCAATATCAACATCAAAAGGAAGGTAAATGCCAAACAAGCAAATGAAACAATGATAGCTTTAAAGCTGTAATATTTGCTTGGGAAACAAAACGAGCCTGGCATTATGTGAGGACTTGTCTGCATGGGGGAATTCATCACTGTAACTCCATGGGTATAATTGTACCTTTCAAAGCACCATAATCCACACAAAGAAAAGGCTCCCTGATTGCAGAACAGGATTCTCCACCCGAGGAGCTCTGCAGCTCCAACTGGGGTGTCCCAGTCACGCTGCTGTGGTTCCAGGGGGCAGTTTGCCTGTGAAGACAAGCCCTGAAGGGTTTGATGACCCCCTGCCACGGGGCTGCTCAGCTCCCCCTGCCCCAGGCTGGGGCATTTTGCTCTGCAGGGCTGCAGTCGAGATGCAGAGCCAGATGATGGACCCTGCTGCTGTTCAGGCTGTAGCACTCGGTGCAGAAAAGTTTCAGGCCCGTGTGGGAAATATCATTTAAATGCACTCAGGTTTATAACACACAAAACAACCCCACCGTTCCCATATTTTACTGTGGCATATTTTCCAATTGTGTTAATATAATTTTTAACATTCTTTAACCTGCTTGCTAGGAAGAAAAATGAGAGTCTGATGTTCTCTACACCTTAATTAAGTTGATAAATAGTGTCTTCGTGACATGTGAATAAAAAGTTAACTCAGAGCTTTGTGTTTGCGAAGAGTCAGTAATTTTCATGACTCAAGTTTTAATAAGCTGAATTTGAAACCCAGTTGGCTGGGAAGCAATTGAGGTAAAAGGGAAGATGTAGCACTTCTCTCCCAGCACCCCACACACTTGGCTCTGAATCTCTGAAACCACGTTCTGATGAACACAGAGTAACTCTTTAAATAGGAAAATTCAGATGTAACAGGTGAAAAAGTGTAAATTAACAGATCTGAAAACCATTACTCTCTGGGTAAGGAAAAATTCATCTCCCATCCAAGGGTCTGAGCTGACTCAACGTGGAGCTGATTCAATGTGCAGACTTGTGTCTGAAGGTCCTCTGCTTTTGAGAAAAGCACTAACACAGGCTACAGCAACCACAAATGTGAATAGTTGGGTGAAAATCCATGAGTTTCTCTGAGTTCTGGGCCTCCTGGAGAAGCTGTGAGTGCCCAAGAACAGCAGTGGTTACTCTGCATCCATCCCACCCCTGGCAGCAGTTCCAATGGGTGCCGGCAGCACAGCAGCACCGATCCATCCCTGTGAGCTTGCAGATGTTCCAGCTTAAAGGAGCCCAAGGACAGCATGTCCTGTAGAATATTTGATGATTTTAACATGCTTAGGTACAATGTGGCCTCTTTTAAAATCTCTGTGAATGTATAAAGATTATAGGTGCTCATGTAGGCTGTACTTTACAAGAAGAGAAATCAATTTTTCATTCCTTGGCAGCAGTTTGCAATACAACTGGAATATTACCTGAACCAAGTAAACAGAATTATCTTCTAACCTCAATGAGAAAAATGTAGCAGAAAGTCTTTATCTCTCTATTTTCAACTTATATTATCTAAGTTTGACTGTGATTTAAAAGAAAGAAGGGAGGGGAAGATGAGCCAAATGCAGAATTGTTTGAAAGAAGCAAAAACGAGCCATGTGAAAGGCCTGAGAAAGGTTCACAATGGAAATTATGTTCAGTTTAAATTACTTTTGCAGGACTGGAATGTGGCAGTCAGGAAGCTTCTGTGAAAAGTCCATTCTTTTTTCTTCTGTGTGTTTTTTGGGGTTTTTTTTTTACCTTTATTGGTTTGTGTTTGTATGAATTGCCTATGGCCCTGAGAAATACCTGTCTTAAATGTTCATCCCCACTTTTCTGTTCCTGGAGCACTTCACACACATTGAGAGTGTCTCTTTTATAAACCCTCTGTAAATATTACATTGTTGTTATTATTATCTTCATATAACTGTTATGACTTCCTCAAGGTCACATTAAAAGAACTGGGAATTGGATTTTTGTCATAGAACATTCTTTTCCTCTTTTTGCTTACACTCGAGATCTATTTGTAAAAATCTACCCACAAAACTCAAAAAAAATGGTGCTTAGATTGAGGGTCATTCCATGAGCAGCAGGAATATTGAGCAGTACACAGAACTCCCTACCCCTAAATGCTTCCTGAAGGTGTTGCATCTCCTATTAATACTTGGTGTGTTGTTTTCAGCAGTTGGCTGCGTGTCAATGACAGATACAAAGACAAGGACAACCCACTTGTGACATGTCAGTACATTTTGGTGTCTAGAAGTAAGAATTTGGGTGCTTTTTAAATTATATACCCTGTAATTACTGTATCAGAATTAATGGAACTGCACCACTGCAGGTCAGTGGAGTGTTTTGCTCAGGGGATTTTCTGCATTATGTCCATATCTCACTTTTTTGAGGAACATTCATCCCCTGCAATAACACAAGTGGCCAATTACCCAGGGCTGCATATGGAAACAACAAATGAAAATTCATTCCTGCTGGGATCAGATGACTTTCACAGTTATGGTTTCTCTCCTTCTGCATGTGTAAGTAGAAATGTCTTTAATGTCTTTAAAATTTACATTACATAGTCTCTCATAATTTACTCTCCCTCACAAAATCTAATTATAGAATTTGAGTTCGTGAGCTTTTTCGTGCTTTAGTGAAATCCACACAGACTGATACATTCCTACAAAAAACAGTGTGATGAAAAAGAAATGTGGTTTTATTTTTCAGTACATATTGGGGGAAAATAAAGGGATCTCGTGTCAAATCTATAGAAACAGTATCACAGCAGTTCTGCTGCTTTCCTTGTGGAGTCACACACGGCATTTTACAAACAGGTAAATGTTTGGAAATCAGGAATGATTTCCATGCACCAGATCCAGCAGCTCTCCAGGAAGCTGGTCCTAAACTTACAGCCTTAGTGGTAACTAAACTCTACCTATATATCCAAATTTGCATCTCTTAATGCTTTGCACTTTTTTGTCTCTTATACTTCCAGATTTGTCTTTAATTTAAGGATTTTCGGACAGTTATTGTTTGGGTTTTTTTCTGAAATTTCAAGGCGATGTTTTCACCTCTTTGAGCTTTTATAGTTTCATCTTTCCTCTTGGAAATAGGTCTGAATTGATGTGAGAATTATAATAATTGTGGGAAAAAAATTTTTTATTGAGCCTCAGGTTATTTCTCCCTTGAAATATTCCAGATAATTTTCTTTATTCCAAACTCTTTAATATGTTTCTTGAGTCAGCAGAAGTTTATTGTGTGAACTTCTCAGTTGCCAGTGATCTTTCCTGGAAAATGGAAGCATCTGGTTTTTTGTAAGACTGATCTTGTCATGTTTTTTAAAGACACCATCTGCTTTCCAGTGCTCCAAAGGGGACTGTGGTGTCCAGTGGGATTTTTATCATATGTTTGCCTCCTTTTCTGAACATCTGAATATTTTAGAGAGCAGCTAAAGCCATCATTCTTCCTCCTGAACAGCATAATTCTTTATATATTAAAATCACATGGAGGTATTTTCAGCAAATTGAGGTTAAAGTCGTAAAATGCTTCTTAGAAATGTTATACTTCCATATTTAATAATAGTTATTTAGTGTATACTCATCAGAAGCAATTTTTGGTTCAGAGTCACTGCAAATACATTCAATTAGACAAACAACAGACCCATTTCCTGAATTAGGAGCTTTGGATTCGGTCCCCTAAAAATTGCTCACCAAAATGCTCTCAGAAATGCCTTTCAGTATCACCAATCACATCCACATTTTAAAAAGAACAAACAAAATCTAGCTTTATTCAACTGTGAATTCTATTGACCTGATTGAGCAACTTCTGTTCCTGTGAAAATCCGTTCCTTGCATGCTAATTCCAGCAGAACCCTTTTGTCAGGGGCACGGCAGGGTTTGGGTGAGGATTCTACTGACATTTTCTTTCCTTTAAGTCTAACTCACATCCCAGTCCCTTTCAGCCACCAGCAAGAAAGCACATGCTCAATTTTAAGCATGAGCTGCATTATTTTGGTGAGTTAGAGATTTGACAACTGGTAGGAATGCTAATGTGAGTGAAGTCATGGAGGTGCTTAAGGCCAGAAAGATCTGAAGAACAGAAATAATAGAAAAATTAATTATTTGCATCAGCTGAGGTCAGATTCTGTGTTTCAGGACCAAAGCAAGAGAACTGGTTTGCTTGCCACTATTAAAAAATATTACTTATATCCACACTGTGGTCCCTGCTCTAGTGCAGTGTCTGACTGTGGGGCACCTTAGGCAGCAGCTAAAGCACCTGAGAGCATTGTTAGCAGGGCAATTTCCCTAACAAGGCTCTTAAATTTACTAGGCCCTTCTCATGTGATTTTTCTCTGTTTTCCTCTACGTTCAACATGTGCCAGATGCCACTTCCAGGCTGATTTTTGTGTGTGTGTGTGTGAGAGATGCTCAACATGAGGGACAGCCAAGCAAAGGCAGGAGCGGATGCAACGTCGCTGATGAGCAGCAGCGTCTGGTGTTCCGTGGCATCAGGCTGCATTCCCCATGGATAATCACAGGAAATGCTACCCCAGCCCCATCTGTTCATACTGAAAAAGGTTTTAAAAAATAGGGAAGTCACATACCTGCCATATTTCATGACACTCATACCCCATCCTATGTAATGTCTTGCTTTATATACATTATATTCGGTGTTTGACCTTCATCACGTGTGTCTTTGGAGCTTTCTGTATTTGATGTGTGTATTTGCACACCCTTGGACAGAAGGTGTTAAATGCTCACGCCTTTATACTTCCTTAAAAAGACGATATTTTGCTGCATTGCTAAAAATCACATTGTCTCTGAATAAAAACTTCCAGAGACACAAGATACTGTGTAATACTTAATTTTTTTCTCATTGCATAGAATGGCATTATGGCAGAACACTTGATTCAAACATGAGAGTAATACAATGAATATTAAGCTCTGTTTCAGCCACTGTGAGTAAAGAAGATTATTTCTATGAAGGTGTGACTTTATCACACAACGTCTATAGATGTTGTTTGGTCCTTATTTTCTCCTGCAGGTGTTAAGCAGGTGATTAAGAAGTTAAGCAGGATATATCCCTGTTTAGTGACATTCTGTCAACAAGTGCTACAGCACACAGAGATTCTGGCTGAACGCTGCTCCTTTTAACTTTCCAGGTCATGCCACTCCTGCTGTCAGACAAATACAATAGGAATTACTCAATTTAACACCGTTTCAGTTCTAATTGAATTCCATTTGCTAAATCCTGAATAAATACATTACAACTGCTGCTTCGGTCAAACAGAGAGAAATAGCCATCTTATAATGACTCCCCTGTGGATTTAATGCCTATTCTATCTGTTAGAATAATGATTCCTACATCACTGGAAAATATTTAAAGGATAATAGTTATTTAAACATACCAAGTCTTTATACAGCAGATAAGTATTTTTAATTTGCATTTATGAAATGAAAAGGAGGGCTAGAATAACTAGTTACCAATTTGTCTGTTTTCTAAAGTATCTCAGTATCAGAGCAAGGATACAGGATTATTGAAAGGGTTTTCTGTTTGCTTTTAATAGCAATTTTAGGTGGGGGGAAAGGAGTCCCTCAAGGATGGGATTCACATCACCAAATCCAGATAACTACCATGGAAATGCACCCCCTGCTCATCAGCCCTGATGGTCTGCTGGGGAAATTAAACCACCTACATGGGATTCATCTTTTTGGACAGCAGATATGTGGGAAAGCTTAGATGAATAAGTGATCTAAGGAGGATTAAATTCAAAGATATTTTGTCCATTATAGGGATCTGAAGTCAGGTGAGACGAATCTCCCATAAGACCACAGTGAGAAGTCCATTTGTTGAAATTAAGACACTCATCCTGGAAAGGAAGGTAACTGCTTATAAGGTATAAGTTTAAGGGAGAGGGGGGAGTGAAACAGCTTCACTTGAAAAGAAAAAAAAAAGAAAAACAAAAACAAACCAAAAATTGGAATCTTTCATTTGATGCTGACCAACCAGTCAAATATTTAAACTCAGAATATCACCAATTTTTTTCTTTCTTTTCTTAAGAGAGATGAATCTTTGTTGCTGCTGATGTCAGACATTCACCTGGAACACAGGAGATGCCCTTCCCCAAATCCTGCTCTGAACCAAGCAGAAGGAAGACTTGAATCCACATGCCCCTGTATGAGAAGAATGTCACTGAGACATGTAGGTACCCAGACTTCTCTGACTTGCCAGTTTTGTGAATGGTCACCTATGCCCTACTTTTTTTAATCAGCCCAAGTTATTTGCCAAGATTGACTCAAAATGATGAATAATTTCAGTTCTAATTAACTTTTTTTTTTTGAATAAACGATTCATAGCCTCCCACTCTCTCTGCCTCCAAAATTCCATCTTTAGCTCACATCTTGAGAAACAATGTAGCTCATGAGGAAGGGAGAATCTAACAGAAATCACACACCTCCCAGAACCTCTTTTAAATATGATGTGTTAAACATAAGGGTCTTAAATATATGGTCATAAAAACATATCAGTGCTGGATGATTGTTTAGGGCTGTGTTCCAGTTAAATCCATTGAACCTGAGTTAGAGGCTGCAGGTTGAAGAGTCAGGCCATGAATGAGTGGCTACAGAAGGGGTTTCCATCTCTTTGGTCTAATCTGTGGTTAAGGCACTACACACAAAATGCCAGCTCTTGCCGTGAGCAGGATTTCTGTCTGAGCCTGATCCCTTCACCCCTCCCACCCAATTAACCAGCTGATGAGATTTGTGTCTTGGTAGCAACATTTTTATGAGGAAGCTCTTTGCCCTTTCTGGTGAGGCAGGGACTGACTCTCAGCAATGAAGAGTTCAAAGACTCATGTTATGTTTTGTCTCAGAAAGTTGCCTCGAATGTTAAATGAGGAGAGTGAACGCTGAGAGTGTTCCCTTATCAACAGAATAGAGAAGAGTTACCTCCCCTGCTACCTCCAGGCACGCTGCTCTTTCTTCTTTACCACTTCCTCCTTTTCTGTGCTATCTTCCAAACATTCAAAAACTCCTTTGATTTTTATTTTACCCTCAAGAATTTTTAATGTTTTACTAATGCTCCGAACACAGATCACTGGGAGAATATAATTCACCCAGAAATAAGCTAAAAATGTAGCTGTGGTGAAAGCACCGTGTACCAGGAAACAGATTTTATGAGTTTAGAAATGTTTGATCTGTGGTGTGTGATTTATTCTGTTTTGGAGTTCCTGCTCAGTCCTTTCAAGATGAGTTTAAAGTGATGCAGGTGGCAGAGGGGCTTCTGCTTTCTTTACCTGTGGACACTCACTCACAGCTCTTTCTCCACTACCAAAGGAGAGTTCCTTTAAAATACTTTCCTGACAGTGCTGCAGAAAGTTGTGGTTTTGTTATGACAGCTATTGGCAAATGTGTACCCTGGGGTGAGTTGTCACATGGTGGCTTCACCATGGGTGATGAAAATATACTGAGTTCAGGATTTTTAACACGTAAAGAATGCAGCAAGAACATTTTATTTGGAAGTTTGAGTTGAATGAATGGGTGAGATACAGAGCCACTGAATATGCCAGAATGCTTATTTTCTGCTGATTTTACAGTCTTTGGGGACTTACCAATTACACCTTTGGCCTCTCAGTATGTTGGTGGCCACTTTTCTCTCAATCCAGTCCAATTCCCAGCCCCTGACTGGGAAGCTGTGCTGGCAGTGTTGTGTTAAGTATCCCCACTGACAGCAAGGTGTCACTGGGCAATTCACAGGGATTGCCTTACTTATTGTCACCCTTTAGTTGGCACCTCCTACCTTCAGGCTTAATATTAACTGAGTTATTGACAGAACAAGTGAATTTCTGCCCCCATTTAGTTAATTTGGTACTTGTGTATCCCCTTACAGAATCAGAAACTACCAGCTCCTTTGTCTCTGTTGTTATCACACCTGATGGTGTTACCACTGTGGTCAATAAAGGAAATAAAATGCAGTGATTTTGCTTTTTCAGGAATTAAACACTGAAGGAGATATTTAGGATCATCTGGCTGTACTATTCAAACTTTTAAATATTATGGCCAAACAGTGACAACATATATTTGAAGAACTGTCAAGAGGTGGTGGATGGACAGGTGCTCACAGGATCCCCTTTAAAGTTGTGTGCTTTCATTTCTTGTATTCCTAGACTTTAAAAGTTAGTAAGAATGACTTGAAAAGGTGGTAGTTGTGATGTTAGGATGACTTCCATTAGAATATATAGGTTCCATTTTCTAACAGTTGGTATTACCCTTTTTCTTTTTCCCTTACTTCACCCTTCTCTTCTCTTCTCTTCTCTTCTCTTCTCTTCTCTTCTCTTCTCTTCTCTTCTCTTCTCTTCTCTTCTCTTCTCTTCTCTTCTCTTCTCTTCTCTTCTCTTCTCTTCTCTTCTCTTCTCTTCTCTTCTCTTCTCTTCTCTTCTCTTCTCTTCTCTTCTCTTCTCTTCTCTTCTCTTCTCTTCTCTTCTCTTCTTCTCTTCTCTTCTCTTCTCTTCTCTTCTCTTCTCTTCTCTTCTCTTCTCTTCTCTTCTCTTCTCTTCTCTTCTCTTCTCTTCTCTTCTCTTCTCTTCTCTTCTCTTCTCTTCTCTTCTCTTCTCTTCTCTTCTCTTCTTCTCTCTTCTCTTCTCTTCTTCTCTCTTCTCTCTTCTCTCTTCTCTTTTTCTTTTTCTTTTCTCAGGGTGACCTTAAACTAATCTAATCTATGTAGATAAAAAACCCCATCTTCTACCTAATGAAAAGATAAGATAAACCCACACAGGTTTGAGGTGTATGATACACTGTTATGTGCTTACAAACCAAAATTTATTGGCAGCAGCCCAAAAGTGTCTTAGAAGATACACAGAAATAAGATAGACAGGTAGAAACAATTATTGATCAAGACCTTTTGTACCAGGAGCTAAAGTTAATAACATTTTATATCAAAATCAAGTGTGGATCCTGGGGGTGAGAGATCTATTCTGAAAATGTTTACTCATACTTTGCTGGCTTGTGGGGAAGCAATTCAGCCTCAGCAGCTTGGGAGCAGAGAAATGGAAGATCACAAAAAATTTGGAAACATAAGTGCTAATCAGTCATTATTTGTTGTTTTTTTTAAATTAGCATGGCTACATGTGGCCAAATACAACTAGATTGGATTTTTTTTAATTTTAATTTAAATTCCCCTGGTACACAGAACAACCATTTCAGGAAAGAACAGTCAGGTTATTATATTTGCAATATACATTTTAGTCATGCTGCTTAATTAACGAGAACAAAGGTAGCCTGTGCTCACAGTGTAGAATGAAAAATCTCTGTTAAGAATGGGTTAAGAAAACAAAATAAAGCTGTAGTTTTGCAGAACAGAGCTATGTTTCAGCTTATACACAGTTATTGCAGCCCAGAGCTGCAGGCATGTCTGCTTGGATACTTGGTGCATTTTATTATTTATTTTGTGTGTGTATTCAGAATAAGGAAATGTGGAAGTTAGGAGTAGGAGCACCTGACTGCCTGACATGTCCAGTCTTGCACTGCTTGTGGGCAGAGGAAACTTGAGACTTTACTGTGGACTCAGTTATTAGCTGAGGGGACAAATATTCTGTCTCTTAAAGGGTCAGATAGGAGAAGTATAAACTGCCCTTGGGTCCTTCAAGATTGTCCCAAATGGGGAGCAAACCCTTACAAACATACATCCAATCTAGCCAGTTTGCCAGCTTTCCTTCCCATGGCCTGTAGTGTTGAAGATCCATCAGCACTGAGAGCAGGAAGATCAGGCAAGTGTGACAAAGATGGCAGAGGTGACACCACGATGCTCATTCCAGAACACAGGGTTAGTTTGTGGCTGGGCAAGGACACGAACTGGAGAGATTCCAAAGGATCCCTCTTGCTGCTGAGTGCAGCATCTCCTGGCTGCAGAAGACAGGTTAGTTTATAGAAGGTACCGTGCTGTCAGATTGGACTAAAGGAAGGTTTTCGCAGGAATATTTTGGATTTAGTCTCTGCCAGCTCAAATAACCACTACAGATTGATGCAACTGTGAACAAGGAACAAACCTGAGCATCCTGGCTGCATTTCCCCATTGTCCCTTTGAACCAAGCTGAGGTGTTAGGAATTGTCTGTAACTCTGAATTTATATGTTCACAGCGGGAGGTTTGAGAACAATTTCAGTCACTGGCTACCCAAAGGTATGTGCTGCTCTTTAGGCAGTCTCATTCTTATTTCAAATCAATGAGTGTCTTTCTTTGGGCCTCACATTGTTCCTGTAGAGGCAGAAACACACCAGTGCTTCTTTAATGTACAATTATGACTGGGCTGGGGATTTTTTTCGACAGAATTATTTCTCCTTTCCACTTCCTACCCAGCAAAACCACGTGTAGAATATTTTATTCCCTTTCTTCTTCCAAGATTTGCTAATTATACTACAAGTAGGGACCTTACTCTTTACTTTCCGTTACATTTTAAAAAGGATGCTTAAAGATGGCATTACCTGTAGGAAAGATTTCTGGCAGAAGAAATTTCTATTCTCACAACAACACTCAAGGCTAAGTTGGTTTTGATTGAACACTCTTCAAATGTTTTGTTGTTTTGTTTCCTTTTTTTTTTCCTTTGTATAAAAGAATAGCTTTCCTTCGAAGGAAATATTATAATCTAAAGTCTCTCTTATACTTTGGAGGTTCCCTCAGATACTATAAAGAATATTTCTTGTTTCAGGACAAAAAGGGAAATGAAGATGTTCTCTGTGTCCCCGGTGTCTGATCTGCTTAACTGAAAACTCTGAGACAAATGGCCACTGGGGAAAATTCCCAGAGTAGCTAAGTAAAACAGGATTTCACCTCTTGTGGCAAATTAGGAGAAAGTGAATTAATAAGTTACCTGGATTTGAAAAATGTGCTTTTTACTCTTTTCTTCTATAATCCTCCTCACAACCGGTGATTGCACTGTTCTTTTTTTCCTGAAAGGCGTTTTAAAAATAGACTTACATCAGGTCTCCCTGAGCTTCAAAAGTCCCTCAGAATGCCATGAGCTCCCCAAGCAGGGCAGTGTTCAGTCTTCCAAAAGGGTCCAAAATGAACCATAGTTAGAACTGGTTATCATTTCATACTGAACTACCCACGTGGTTCATATTATGGACGCAGCTTTGAGGTTTTGGAATTGTGAAGCAGCTTGCTGCCATCTCATCTCTCCCACATCATTTCCAACTCTGAATTCTTCCTCACCTCATCAGACACCAGAAATTTTTATCCAGCCCCTTTGTACACCCTGAGCTGTTCCCCCAGGATAGAGCCCAGGACCACCCAGTCTTTGGGAGCTCAGTTAGGGACTGACGTATTTGGGAGCCTGATTCCAGATCATTATCGTGATAACAACACCCCATCCTTCATTTACAGGTGGGAATGCTGCATCTGTTCTCCCAGTGTTTTGTGCTGAGCCGAGTCCTCTGGGCTCAGGCAGAGAGCAGAAGGTGTGGGAGCAGCAGCAGAGCCCAGAGGGGAGCTCGCCTTTGCTCAGCACTTATCAAAGCAGGATTTACAGCTGCTGCGGCACTTCCACGAGGCTAATTGCAGAAGGGATCCTACATTCCTTGCAGGAATGGAGGCAATCAGCTCCACATGAGAAGGTGGACTCATGCCTTTAGATCTTAGGACTAGTGTCTTCAGGTCCTCATATGTGGTTTTACCGACCTAATGGGCTTTGCTACCTTTTATGTAGGTAAGTAAAGTGAAATTCTCAGACTTGAGCTTCTTTTTCCATTATAAGGTTTTTACACAAGATGAGACAATCTGACTTATGACCTTGGATATTAAAATAAAATTGCATACGTGCCTGCTTAATTTCCATGTGTCCCTGAACATGTGAGCTCACATGCATTAAAGATACCCAGTGCTGCTGGGTATCTTTAGGTCCTGAGCACCTCTGAAACACAGGAGGCTGAGATCACCCAGCCAGGAGTTTCTAGTAAGTATTTGTCATGAAGCTGTGGCAATTACTGAAATGACTGTGCATTTCTTCTATTGATTGTTGGCCCACCAAAATAAAATTACATTTGGCTCCAGATAATTCATTTTCTGTTCCTGAATATCGGTTTGCTCTCTGCTGAGACCTATCAGCAAAAAAAATTACAGTTAGTGGGCTAGATGTTAACGGTTTTCTTCTTATTCTGAAAACATCTCATTATAGGTTAAGGAAAAAAAGGTAATAACAGTGAGATGCAGACATGTAAACGCCATTTTATATTTGTACCTTGTGAATCTTATTTCTAGGAGCCAGGCTACCCACAGACACCACCAAAGTACTGAGAGGTGTGTTAGAACAGTCCTGATGTGTCCACGAGCCAGAAAGGCACAGAAGGTAAAAGGACTGACAGTGGCAGTAATTGGGTTATAAGGATGCATGGAAATTTGGATGAGGTAATCTTTTGCATGTTGGACTAGAGTCACTGACTGTCTGATTCGTGTCATTGCTGACTAGTAAAGTGGCACTAACAATTTAGGAAACATGAGAGGCATAATTCAGGCCAAGATGCTTGTCTTTGGTGCCTGCATTTTTTCTCTGCATTATCCCTGTTTAATCCCACCGGCACCTATTTCTTGAAAGCAGATGCAAACCTTCAGCATTAATAATTGTACATATGTGCTGAGGCTCTCTGCCGAAAATTTGGCTCTGTGTTCACAAGCTGGTGGCATAGAGGAACCACCATTTAACTTCAGCTGTGACTTGTGCTGGAAAATTTAAGGATTCCTCACACAGAGAAGATGCCTTGGGTTGGTAAATGCTGAAAGACTTATACCAGTCATGGTAAAAGGAAATTGTAAACACAGTCAGTAAGTCTGGCAAATGTGCTGATATCTTTAGTGTTTGTAATACTGCAGGTTTTTAAAAATGTGCCATTTGAATCCAATAGCAGTGGTTAGTTAACAAAAACCAGTGTTGTTTCCTGATGCCCAGATCCACTGATCTCACAAGGCTGTGGATGAACATACCAAACTTGAGAGGACTTGGAACAGAGGGTTTGATTCTTCTTTATCTTGTGGCCTTTTAGTACCAGTCTAAGCCCCTCAGAATCAGGGCAGCTCAAACCCCTCTGTGCACATCCTCCCTGGCACGAGGCTGATGCTCCCTTGGTTATTTACAGGCAGTTATGGCACAACCATTTCATTACCCTGGGAGATGCACACAGCTCCTCACATACAACTGGAGACATTTAACAGGTTCAAATCATTTTCCCTTGAGTTTAACAGAATGATTCCTGCTGATTTCAATGAGCATTGGACAGGGCCCTTAGTGCAGCCTTTCCCCCATATGTTTTAGAACGAACATTTCTTGCCAGTATTTTCAGGTTTATTGTAGCCTCCTCCTGCCTCAGGCAAGGAAAAACAACAGGGCTCAATGACAGCACATTATATTGGAAGTAGCATGATAAATTCTAAATAGATATAATTAGCATGTGACCCAAAAGAGACCTGCATGTAATTAATATTGAAATATGGTGCATGCATTGTATAGGAAAACATATTGTGTATTCAGAGGGGAACATTTGGAGAATGGAGGTCTGTCTGTAATGGCTTGTCATTTTTTCATTTTAATCGGAATTGAAATTTCTGCACTTGAAGAAATAGAGAATGATCATTAAAAAAACACTTGGACTTTACAAATGACACCACCTGCTTCCTTTTCCTCTTTTTTTTTATTGTGACAGGGGGGAAAAAAACCCCTTAAATCTTCAACTGGGGAAATGTGCACTAATGGGGAAACAGACCTCTGAGGAGCGAGCAGACTGACAAGCTGTTCAGGAGCATGAGGCTTTTCAGCAAATAATATTCACTTCTCTCGTAGTTTTTGGTAGATTATGTCATATCTACAAGTCCCTACTTATTCAAACCCAGCAAAATGAATGAGTAACAGATACATAATGAGCATCCATGAAAAAGGGAAAGAACATCTCAGATATGAGGTGAAGATTAAGGGGGGCAAAGCCACCAGTGAGCTGTGAATGTGTTGCCTTCTGAGTGACATTCAGTTCCTATCACACAGCAGCTCATTACTCAGTCTGTTTATACCAGAGGGAAACAAATATAAAAGTTAGTCCTTTATATTTCACATTAAATGCAGAGAGTTCAAGGGGACTGAAAGGCTTCATTATGGGATCTGATACCACACTTTGTATTTTGCTGGGTCCTATTTTAAGTAAACTGAGTAATTTTTGTGGGTTTTTAAAAGACTTTATATCAAATATTTAATTAACGTTTATTCTGCAACTTTGGAAGCTGAAGCTTTGGATCCAGGATATAATTTTTTATCAGAATGAATAAATATAAAACCCATGTTAAGCAGAGGCAATAAATTTCATCTTAATTGTAACTCTAGAGATGACTTTCATCACCAAAACACATTTTTTTCCTCTCTGTAGCTTTAATTCTCAGCTCTGTAATTGCCACAGTGCACTGTCCAGCTGTATTTTCCCTTCTATTTGTTCTTCCAGTTATATTTTTGCACTAAGATAAATGCAAGTGCAAAGTCACATTGCAGCGTCATGGTCTTTACAAACAGGCTGTGGCATGGCTGAGCAGCTACAAATCCAACAGTCTGGGGGCTGTGGCAATTCTGTGTCACGAAGTTGTTGCTCCAGAAGGTATTTGGCATTGTTGTTCTTTAAATGTCCTATGTGTGACTGCCCAGCAGACCAAAGCATTGCTGGTGTCTGCAGGCAGAGTATCCTGCATTGTGACCTTGCTGGAATTCCTCAGTTAAATGAAGTTTGCTCCGAAGCAGAGCTGAATAGAAGTTCTCTAAGACAAACCCAGATTGCAGTGGGAAGTGCTGTCAGTCACTTACAGTCTGGCACTTCTCTGGGAGCCTGGGACTGATGTGTCTCTGGGTTTTGAACCATTGCCCAATGTAAAATGGAGCTTTCAAATGTGGCTCCACGACAGGCAGAGTAAAACGCTCGCAGAACTGGCACAATCGGGGCTAATTGTTTGTTTTACCACGTTCCATGTGTTTGCAATGTTTTCTTCAGTTAATAGTTAGTCTTCATTATTCTCTCCCCGTGCTAAATAGTTGTTTAATGTTATGGTTGCAAACAATGAAACTCTTCCCTTACTGTGATTTCCAACCAATTAGTTCTGGGCAACGGGTTGCCCATGAAAACTCCTGACAAGTCTCGTGGCCAGAAGAAATAAAACAAAACAAAGCAAACGGAGATTATTACAAAGCAAATTATAGACTTCTGCACAATATTGCTCAGTATTGCTGCCTCTTGGCAAGCAAAGCTTTGGATGAGTATCCTAGAAAAAAGCCCAACTGTTTTGTGTGCATTTTATTTACATTAAATGCCTTTAGAATGAATCTGGTACAGATATAAAAGAAAGAAGTTACAGACAGAGATTTAGGGGGAAAGAAAGGGAGCTTGGAGAGGTTCATGGTGATGGTCATAATGATAATTGAACTTATCCTGAAATATTTATTAATTGAGCATTTGAGCTGCTTGAATCTCCACATTTTCATGCTTTCCATTATATGAAAATTAAATGACAAAATGCAATTTTATTTTTTAATTGCTGCAGAATGTTAGATTAGCTTTATTTCCAGGACTGTGCTGTTGTTATTCAGTGCTGACAGCAAACAGTTCATCTTTGGCACAACATGGACCTTCAGACCTCAGTGAAGACAGGCATGTTAATATGTGAAGGGAAATGTTTCCTTGGCCAGTGTCTGACCCACAGCAGAACTGCTGTGCAGTTATGATGCCTGATAAATGATTCAGGAGATGAAATTGTATTTCAATCCAGTCATATTGAAATCAATGGAACCATTAAACCTGAGGACTGTACTGGGTGACTGTACTGGACCATTCCTGAAGACCCCCAAGCTTCTAGAAATACTCTGTTCTTAATTCAAAAATTTGGGCAGTTACTGCAGATCATTTACAAAATGTATTTTTGAGCTAAAAGTGCAGTGGCCTCTCAGTTCCCCTGATTTCTCAAGACATTTAAATACTCCCCTCACTTTTCTTCTTCTGTTGTTAAATAATAAGCTCCAAATAAGGATCTCTGTCAGTCAGTATTGCAAGTGCTTTCATTTTGCCCTTTTCAAGCAGTGAATACCATTTTTAAGTTGTTACAAGGTACTAGTTGTATCCAAAATAATGTTTCTGATGGTAAAATTGCCAGTTACATGTAGTAATTCCTTCACTGGCTGTCAGACTCGTCATGCTACAGAAAGGTAGGTCAGTTGAATTGGTTATTAATGGATCTATTCAAGGATCTATTCAAAAATAAGCATTTAGAGTTTATTTCCACACACACCCCCCCCCACAAACCACTGGCTACATCATTTATCTAAGGGAAGTGAGTAATGTCTTTATCCTTTTTAGCTGATTAATAAACTGTGATTCCTAGAACAGTAATTTCAGGATCATGCCATTATTTCCTAATCCTTCATTTCTTCATTTCTTAAGAAAATATTAAAATTGCAGTTGGCCACAGCAGGACAGGCCCATGCATCATTGAGGAAACCAGTAATTTATGATGCATTTGGAACTCCATATTAACATTCCAGGCTGTAATGAAGTTTCATATTGAACAAGGTCAGGCCTGATTGTATGATTAAATAATTTGAAAATGTTATTAAAAGTTTGCATTTCTCTTCAGCTTTTCAGCATGACTATTTTACTTTGGGACACTCCATTAATCAAACCCACAGAGGCTTTGTTGGGTCATGTTCATTCCATCATTTTTAGTAGTAGTGATCAGGTTAAACAAGCTTGCAGAGGGGCCAGGAAGTTTTCACAAGTGGTTGTTTTTCTTCTTTTCCTTCAAATCTCTACCTCAGATATGTATCAGTTGTTGTGGCCAGGTCTTTTCCATCCTTGGGCCACCACACTGGGAAAGCTCCTGACTTACACCTCAACCCGGTTCGTGTGGCTTTTGAACAGTTGTGTTGTGCTTCCAGTTAATCTCCCGTGTTTTCCAAGCTCTCAGGGTACAGAGCTGTGTACCTGGGGCACATCAGCAGTTCCAGCCCTCAGTAATCCTTGTTTTGGCAGCATCCAGTCCTTCAGGATCTGATGGATTTGCCCTGATGCCAGGTGGGAGCCCTGCAGCCCCTGTTTGCACTGGGGGAAGGAGACACTGAGCCAAGAGGACAGAGCTGAGATTTCTCTGGGCTTCTGGGAGAGACAGGGGCTGGTTAAACTCTGGTCTCCTGAATCTCTTGCTTGAACCTAATCAGTGTTTTGGGAAGTATATGGCAACATTTTGCATGTCAGTGATGTGCTGGTTGGTAATGGATGACACCTACAAATTTTGAGCACAGGAGGGGGCTTTTTTCCTGCGATTTAGACATTAGTCTCTACAGCCCCCTAAACACAAACTGGGGTACAATACATTAATGCTTCATATACTTTTAATGGATTGCTTTGTTATTGAGCTTGCTGTTTGCAAACTCCCATTAATATCCATATTTCTTGTTTGGAAATCTGCAAAACTGAGTCCTTCTACAAAATTACACAAAGCCATCTTTCATTCTGCTACTTAGCAAGGACCTTTGGTCCTTGTTTCTCGCCTCTTTTCTGCAGCTATAGCACTTGTCAGTTTGTATTATGCACACTTGTAAATAACAGAAAGTGAAAAAATGTATTATCCAGGTAGAAGGTCATGGAAGTTTTACAGTGTGGGCTTTGAATAATTCCACATTATAATTACACTGTCAAATTTAGTCTGTGGGTATAAATGTATATATGCATGGATACAATACATATACACATATATGTATTATCTATTTATTTATATGAATATATACATATATAAACATTGTAAACATTTCCTTCCTCAGTAACAGCTAAGCCCCAACACTGGAAGATATGGCAGGAGTTTTGCCATTGTTCTCAACAGTGTTGGGTCATACCAAGAAGAAAAATATTAAAAACAATTTTCATGTATGGTTTTATCTCTGAATTCACTTTCTTTTACTTTGGTGGTAGATCTGTCCATCCTCCTCAAGATGTCAAAGCATCTGATGAGGAAAGAGATCCTTAAGTGAAGCTACAGTTCGAGTCAACCCTGTGGCTGAGAAGAAGGATGGGGAAGCTGCATGGAAAAAATAGAGCAGTTCTGAATTTTCCCAGAAAACTTGTCAAGGAAAAAAAAAATCTTCAGAGCTGGTATTTTTGCACTACATATTCAGCATTCACAACAAACTCATAATGCCAAGAAATGTGGATTGTAATCTGAATGAAATGAGAAGTGGAGCAATGAAAGCTGAAGGGTCAGCTCCCTGCCCTGCTCCCCTCTCCTTGTGGGGCTGAGGAAGGTTAACCTGGGCAATCAGACCTTTGGGATGATTCCTTCGGTATAATTGAATTTCCAGTGTCTTTAATCCACCTACCAGTGGTTTATTGCATAAAAAGCATGTCAGGGAACAGAAAGGGAATGCCTGGAGAGTTCAGCAACGCAGAGCCAACAGAGTGGTTCCAGGTGCTGTGGACATGAACAGGCTTCCAGCTGCTCTGACTGTCAGCCCAGAGCAAACGCTGTGTCCCCAAGTCCCAAGGAAAAACACACCAGGCACGGCCGAGGTGGATTTGCTGCAGCTCTGGATCTACAGGTTTTGTTCTCCTTTTTACGCTCTGAACTGTAAAATAATAAATGTGCATTTGCAGACTGTTATCTGTGGGCCTTGCCAGAGATATGTCATCTGATTATGCATGTAGGTAGCATTTAACATAATCTGCCCTGACACTTTCATAAGATAAGACAAAAATAGTATTTTATCACCGCGCAGTAACAGCCTCTTATCAAACTCCCAAGTCTTAATTAGGGATTTGTCTCCGGGTCCCCACTTGCCTGATGACCATATAAATGTCTCAATTAGATAATTAATACAGTCCGTAATGCATGATAGTATACAGCAATTTAAAGCCCTAGGCAGTGAGTTCAACACCAACATTTCCCTTTTAAATTGCTGGGAATTCAGGTGGATGTGTGCATCCAGAGGTTCCTCTTATGATATTGATTCTACTCTTTAACTTCTTTATAGTTTCTGTGAGGGAATGCCATTGTCTCCATTCTTCACAAACTCTGAGAGATGAGAGGATATCTGATTCTTTATGATACTTGGCATAAATGACATTTTATATCTCATTTCGTATTGTTATCAATATTTGGTCTGTAGTTCACAGATTAATATACATACATGATGTACATGTTCTACAGGGGGAAAACCTACCCAGTGCTTCATTTATATTCCAGATATATTATCCCTGTTTTTCTTAGCAAAAAATTTCTTACAGGTTTGAACTGGAGTTTATCCTTTTCTATCACTGTAGAAATTATATCTAATATTTAAAAAGTTTGTAGTGAACCAGAGTAACAATGAGAAATCTTGGTTTCTAAGTAACACAAAGCCACATTTCCAGAATTTTCCCTTGACTATTCTTTAAATATAAGTAGTTGTATTTGTTTTTCCCAAGTAATTGCAGAAGATAAACCAGCCCCTGGCAGTGTCCACAGTCTAATGTGTGTGTCACCCGTGTCTCCTAAATGAAGACATTCATACTTGAACCTCATTGTAGGTCCAGCCAGGACTAAGGAGGCTCAGCCATGTTGGAAAAACAAAAATTAGATTAATTTCCTAGCAGGAGGCAGCTGGATAGGTGGGATCATCATTTTGGAAAATGGGACATTTTGGAAGATCTCTGTGTTTCCTCTTGGGATTGTGGGAACAGTGTCTGACCCAGGCTGTGTATAACCAGGACAAGGCTCCAGAAGCCATAAATTGAACATTGTCAACCTCTGAACTTCACATATTCAGAAACCAGAGTTAACTGTATGTGGCAAGATCCGAGGCCAAATTTACAGGCAACAGAATATAAAGAAAATCAGTATCAGAAAGTCAGTTAACAATTTGAAACTTAGATGAAGAACTGAGGTCACTGCTACTGAATTTGTGGTATTTTCTTGGAGGATTTACTGAACAGTAAGATTTCATCAGTTCAGAATATTTGCTTACAGCTGGATTTATTCTGATCAAAAAGTCTGTTAAAGCAAAAGAAGGAAGTGCCTGAAGAGTGGGAAAGGCACAGAGCTGGGCTGATACCACAACACAGAGCTGGCCTTGGGAAAATGGATTGTAACACTTGGAAAATGTGGCACATTGTAAAATTCCTGCATCACAAGAAAGACATTAATGATGATATACACTGATTAAACCCTGGGAAACCTGAGGATGATCGCAGAGGGGCCAAGGATCTGCTCCATGTTTCTCATGGTGAAGCTGCTGATAAATTCAAAAACTTCCCAGAGACATTTTGGACCGCTATAAATTTATTTCTAAATATTTAAATGCATGCCTAAAAAATGTAAATTTCAGAAGGATCCCACTGTTTCTGGACCTGCAGCTGACCCTGTTCATGGCATTTTAATTTTGCATTTTTGCTGCTCTCTCTAGAGGACATTTCAGAGCTACTGTTCCCTTCTCTGTGTTTGCATCCAGCTATTGTTTGGGCTCAGAAATTATTGTATGATATAAATAACTCATAAAAAGTTACTTTAGGTACTTTGGTCATTTCCCTTAAAATTGAAAATGGTTTCTACTGTTAAGAGTTTACTTATTTTTCAGCTGTTATTTCTATCAGATTTTCTGATATAAAGCTGATTTACCTGTGATATTTCTTTCTCTCCTGAGAAATTCACATCTGTCTTTAGCATCTGTCTCTTAACTTCATTCAAAACCAGGGGGGTTGGGGGACACATGACATTAATTTTATGGATATCCATGTATCATTGCGTTTCTGTCAATAAGTCATTTGGGTTTTTTTCAGGAAGAACCTCAAACCTTTACCTATCAATATTTTTCAGAAGCAGAGCTAATGCACAGCAGCTAAAAATAATCTCATGGAACAAAAATGAAAAATACAGAGAAGTCAATGCTGTCAGTTAACACTGACATATTTTTACCAGAAAAAGACCAAAGAATCAGCAAAGCATCAGCTTGTTTCAGCAAAATTTATAGTAGTAATCAGTTCCTGTACAGCTTTGATACCCTTTCGGCTTTTGATTCTTGATTTAAAGCACTTCTCTGGGAATGTTGTGAATAAAACAGCACCCTGCACACAAATACAGTTCACAAAAGGCACTAATCCTCTCCCCAGAAGTTCCACCTCTTTTTTTAATGGATTTTGCTCAGCAGAACAACTCACACAGGCAGATATTCATTGGTTTTGAGTGGGAGGCAATGTTTTAGGGCCCTTAGATCTACTAAAAACCGCTGGCCCTCCGACTGTGTCTGGGCCTGGCTGCAGACACACCACCTACAGGGGTGTCTAAATGTAGAGCACTGAATGTGCTCCATCACGAGCCCAGAAATGCCCCAACAGGCCATGTGGGACCCTGGAACATGTGGGAATGTTCACTGCTCCACCCTTTCCATTCTCTCTTTGTTTTCTAGGGCAGACCCATGGCAGAGAAAAGGAATAAGCTGCTTCTTGGACTGTGGCTAAACAAATTCCTCCTCCTTCCATAAAATAGGAGGAAAGCTTTGTCAACTCAGCCTCTTCATTCCTGGGATAGCACAGCTTTGCCCACTGATCCTTCCCCAGGACCCACCACTGCATCCACGACTGAGAGGCAACACGTGAGTAGAGTTGCTTGGGATAAGGGCTCACATTGCTGCAAAATGTGGAAGATGGCAAGATTTCTTAAGTCAGGATGTTTAAGCCTTATCAGCAAGAAAGGAGCCCCAAACAGTGGAATAGGCCACAGCCAGCATCCCTTAGTCATGGATATTTGGGAACTACCAAGCCTTAAGGATGTAGTAAATCAAGATGTTGTTGTGTATCAGTAGAAGAAATAGCAGTTAGCATTCCTTACTCAAGGACATCCTGGAACTAACAGGTCTTAAGGATGTATTAAATCAAGATGTTGATGTATGTCTATGCATACATTGCTAACTTGGCAAAATATTCAGGGTCTGTGTATCCTATAGCTGAATTATGTTCATTATAATACTAAAAATAACACCTACATGCCAAAAAGACCCTGCCCAGGTCAAGAGCCTTCCCCATGTGTAGAAGTTAACTGGAATTATATGACTTGTATGAAAATTAGTAACCAATCATAATAGAGGGGTTGTACTTGGAAAGTTACTAACTTTGAATTTCTGAGTATGTTTTTTATCTCCTGTGTATAAATAACAGCACAAAAATTCCGGTGGCCGTGCTCGATTTGTGGGATCCCACTGAGCACCCAGGCTTGTGCAACTTTGAAATAAATGATCAGTGTCTCTCCCAAGTGTGCAATTATTGGCTTGTTGCACACTGGGTAACAAATCCAACTTTGTAGGCAACAACATGGGTGTCAAAATGTCAAAAGAGCTCCTCTGCCTGCTGTATTTACACTTCTCCTGGGACTGAGCAGAGCAGAAGTTGCAAGCTTGCATTCTCCTTCCAAATTTCCACCCTATTTTTAAATTGCATCTTTTTTGGAGGGTGAGAGGGATTAAATCTACATGTAGATATGTACTCCAGAAAGGACACATTCTATCTTTTCTTTCAATTGATATAAAATAGGGCATCTGTTTAAAAAAATAAGTTCTGGAATAACTGCAAATATTAAGTTTTTTTTCTTCAGTTTTATTTGGTAAGTACTTTAGGTTCTAACAACCATAAACTTGGAGAAAACAATACTAATAATTAAAAAGGAACAGAAAGAAGCCAAACAAAGCTTTTAAAATTTAGAATTGTTTTCTGTAATCCTCTACTTCAGATACTGTATGCCAGGGCTCAATCTTTGGATTTGTTTAATCTTTTGGATTGGCCTGCTCTTCCTCCTGATTTATCCAGTGGCACAGAAGGATTAAATCAGCATAATGGACACTTGTTAAGTGTCTGCATCACTCTGATCAGCCTGACAGTGTTCTGGTTTGCTCCTCCTCGTGAATTGTGGTATCCTAAGGATGCTGTACTGTATAGAGCACCACTTAGTGGCAGAAGTCTACTTCAAATGCTCCCTTCTGAAATCTAATCTGAGGAAGTTTGTTCCGAGTCAAACCAACCTGAAACAGTCCATCCTTTTTCCCTCCTCCCTGAGTTTTCACGTTCAGAGCCTCCCAAGGCTGCTGGGAGACTGTCCCTCCAGCACAGCATCCCTTCAGCTCTGAGCCAAGGGATCTCAGCACATCCCTTTCCAGCTCCTTTCCTCCTTCCTCCCCTTGTGCATGTTCCTTGTGTTTGACTGTGCCCACAAAGGCAGACACATCTTTTGTCTGTTAGTGGCTGACTGAAATGTTTGACCTCAAATTATATGTCATGGGTAAATAAAAAGGTGCTCCCCTTCCTGCTGTTATTCTCAATATCAACACAATGAACAGAAAATAGGAAAACATCACAAAGCAGGCTGAGATGTTCCCTGCTTTCAGGAGCCAGAGCATATCGAAACAATTTGGACAGGTATTTTTCTCTGCAGGACATTGATGTCAGGGATGTTTATCATATCATATTGAAAGACCTTGTTCACTGTATTGAATTTTAACAATGTTAGCATGAACTTTCTAACTTTGGGGATATAAAGAGAACTCATCAGTGTTTAGGGGTAAAGGAACACATAATAACATCGATGCCTGGAAAATTAAAAGAGACAGATACCCCTTTTCTCACCAAAACTCACTGAACCTTCCAAAGGGATATTCTGCTGTCATACTACAAAGCCTGCCTGCATGAGACAAAAGGGGGCTTGATCAAGACACATAAAGTAAAATTTGCTCTGTACATCCAAAACACATTCCAGACAGGTAACAGCAGGTTACAGACTTTAGGTTTAATTTTAATGACACCATTTCTTGTGCCATTGCACAGACTTTATTTTTCTGTTTGTTTATGGGAGTTACAGAAATTAGTCCTTTCAAGCCATAGATTAGCATGGGATGGCTATTATTGAATAGGGAAATGGTAATGATAGAGATGGCAAATTCTGTTCTTACTGTAAAGCTCCTCACAAGCTTCTGCAGTTCTTTTCCAAAGCCCCCTCAGTTGTCCCAGTTCTGGCCGTGTGCTCCACATCAGTTATTCCAACCCAGTACTGAGGAACAATTTTTCCAATCAGTTCTGTGTCCAAATTGCAAACACACTCACACTTCTGAGTTGTGTGTACAATTACTGAGATTCCATGCGTGCATTGGGTAATTTCTCACATAAATGCACTTAATTAGTCATCTGTGCATGAGTTTTCCTATTTGCATACACACTTATGGCAATTTTGCATGCAAATTAAGCACTTTATATATATATATGTAAAAGTTTGACTCTCATCATGTTTACTAAACAGAAGCTTATGTTAGATGTGGAAGAAAATAATTGAGTTGTCTGACAGCATACAATACAATGTGGGAGCTTCCATATGGATTATTACAGTGTCTGCATCCTGCTGAGGTTTTCTCAGAAAGGTTATTAGATTTATCTCTCATAAAGCACTTCAGGATCAGCTCTGTAAATGACCATTCCGCTGAAATATCTGCATAGGTGAAGTCCAGGTTACCCCATTCAGCCCATAGCTTGCGCCAGACATAATTTGTATTAGTTTTTAATATCTAATAAAAATGTCCCATTTAAATCCTGTGCTGCTTCCAGGCTACAATAAACCCTGCTACATGATTCTGCCATTTCCTACTGGTGGATTAGCACAATCACAGTCACTGAACTAATGTCACTTACAAAAAGCTCTATTAAACCACATGTCTGCCTGTAGCTCACACGGAAGATGGTGCAGGAATATTTCCCATAGTATTTCTCTCTCAAAGAGATCAAAACCACTTTTTAGCTGAAGGTTACCCAGTCTTGGACATACCAATATTTTTAGTGTCCTGGACACAGTTTCAGTCTGACTTGAAAGCCTGTGTGCAGTTGGGCATGGATTAGGTGATGTGAGAGCCCAGGATCTGCTGGTCAGAGTTAATGGGATAACCGCAGATAATCTCGTTAGATGAATGCATGAACTTGAAAAATTAATCTTTGCAGTTCAGATATTTCTAGGCGCTGGCAAAAGCAGCAGTTACTTTGTGTACAGAACTCTCTGGGCTCATGCACAAACTCCACCAACATCAAAAAACAGCGTGTGTCAGTTTAGCAGCTGTCAGGTGATAACCACCAATGGTAGTTACCAAAATTTAACCCTCAGGACTCAAAACGTTCTCTTCCTTTCTGTTTATGCATGTGTGGAGGATTTAGGGCTTTATTACTCTTGGCCTGCAGTCAGTCCATATTATTCTGACCACGCATACAGTGTGTCTAAATACTTCCCTCTTATTTCTAGGCTTTACTTCACTTAGCCATGTAATATTATTATTAGAACTTCATATTATTATCCTCATTTGTAGCTAAGTCAGTGATTCAGATATTCAGATAAATTCCATATGCATCTTTAACTTGACGGAAGTTGTAAGGAGGCGAACACTGTAAATTTCTCACTACTTTTCCCAATTGGAAATATGCTGCCTTACTTTGAGTGTGTGATATTCTGTCATGAAGTAATCTCTTATAAGAGCACATCTCTCCCTCTCTCTCCCCTCCCTCCAAGTTTTCTTTCCTTATCTTTTCAGTTCTACTATTGAAATCCATAGGCTGTCAAAGCTGTCTCTTGTAAAGCGCTTTGTCTTCCAGGTGGTTTTTGACCAAAAATGCTGACAGCTCCAGAAAATTACTTCATATTAAATAGGTAACTGGGGCCTTCTCTGAGGAGTTCTGCCTCAGCATTTAGCATGCACACACACAAAATTTAGAGTGGTGCTAAAACTGCTGGATATATCAGGAGGAAAAAGTATTGGGGAGGAATACAAACAAGCTGGGTGCCACAAAAGGCAGAGAGAGCTCAGAATATCACTTCTATTTATGCTTTACCAATCTGTGCAGAGGAAAACATGCTTGTTTTTTTCCTGATAAAGAAGAAAAGCAAGTACTGTCAGTAATACAAGAAAGACTGGTCTGGACCTCACGTTTTTTCTAGATAAAAGAGTGTTCAATTATTAATATTGCTGCTTGCAGCAGTGTAACTTATTTTGAGATCTGGACTGGAATAAGTTACATTACTGGGCACATTTCAGTGTATATAGTCATGTCCATTACAGAGGAAAGAAAGGCAGCAGTGATGAGCTTTGCTGCTGTAAACAATAATAACAGCACAAGCTGCAAGTCTTAAAAATTCTCATTTTCTTTCAGCACTCCCTATTGGAAATTATTAATTATGTTGATATTAATTTGGAGTTTTCTGGTGTGTGATGAGTGAAAATTATAGAACTGTAACCTCTGAGGAGGCGCATGGAGAGGGTGGGGAGGGAATCACTGGGTTTGTATTATTTTGATAAAGTTCTCAGACTGCTGTCCCAGGGTAAAGCCTGAGTTAAGTGTGATCCTTTCAGGGGATGAACACTTCAGGTAACTGTTTCTGAGCTGATGGCACAATGATACTGAAACACACACTCATATGAGGAGTGTCTTAAAATCAGTAACTTTGTGGAGACTTTGGGGAAAGTGGGAATCTGCGGCCTTCTTCCTGCTTGTAAAATCACAGACTGGTTTCTCATCTCTTTTTTACTAAATCTGGTGGGGTTTCATTGTTTCCATGAATATCGAGCATTACCTCATGGAGCAGCCTGGGAGCTGCCTGCCTGCCGTGTTAGGGATCTCTTGCAGTTTGTTCTCCTTGGTGACTCTGAGAACAAACCTAATTCTGCTATTGTGGTTTTTTTTTTTTTAACTGCCATCCACTGCAAAGGCACGGACCTATTAAGCCTCCCAGCCTGCCCTTCCCTTTTTTCTTTGTTTTTGCAAGAATACAATAAATGGGAAAAAAAATAGCACTGTTAATTGTTTCACATAGGTCAATTTTGTTTTACAATATTTTATGAAGAGCTACATTATTATAAGGTGTGTTACCTCACCTAAGGTGAAAGAGACATGGAATTGGGATCTTCAAATTGATTTTAATATAGCCATTGCTGGCATGCTGCCATTAATGCCTGCATAGTTCAGTGAGGAGACCACAGAGTGTCTCATAATTGGAGGTCAGACTACACCAAAGTTGGCCTCCCTTGGTCAGTGTAATTAGCTGAGCAGGAAGGGTTTGTACAGGGCCTCTGAAGTTGTATTTTCCTCATTGCCATTCACATGACCAGCTCAGAAGAATCACTTGGATCCACAATGTACGGATGAGTAGATAGTGTAAAAGAAAGTTCAAATTCCTTGGCATTGCAGCACGTCTGGCAGGACTGAAAATGGGACTTCAAAAGAGCTGTTTAACCAGGAGGATGGTTGTGTCATTCTCACCATTCCAGCACACAGGGAGCACGTGCAGGCTGGTACAAAATCAGCTTGGACTAGTGCATATTCCATTCCTGTTCAGTGCTGCTTTTTCTTTTCTTCAAGTCACTTTCTCCTCTGTGACTCATCGTTTTGTCTTTAGATCTTGTACTGGAGCCAGATCATAAGCAACCAGAATGTTGAGCTGTGCTCAACCATTCATGTAGCTCCAGTTGCTGTTGCTTAAAAAAAAAATCACATAAATGTACCAGACTCTGACTTTTACTGTTAGTAAAAGTCCTTCTTTTCAAAAGGAACTTTTCAAAAGTTCCTTCTGTGGTTGTAGCCCTCCTAGTCAGGAGCATCCTTTGTTTCTTCTGTTGGTTTCCATTGAGATCTGGTAGATATTTATGTCTTTTGCTGATCATTAATTTCTCCATAGCTTTGATTTACCTTTCCCTTTACTGCTCAGTTTCATCTTGTCCCCTCTTCCCTACATATCTTTAAAAGATTCCAAATGTGGATTAAATCTGAAGGCACTTCTCATTCATCTAATTTCTGAACTGTTGACATAAACACATAATTTACCACCACCTATCAAACTAGAATCGTTATCATTGCTCTGTTTTGTCCTTTGTTAATACTTCTAACACAAACTAAAATTATGATTCTAATAATGATTCTGTAAATCACCGGTCAGATTGCTGTCTTCTACTTGAGCAGCAAGAGTCCTCAGATCATACAAAAGAAACCTAAAGTGTGGTCTGCACACTGTATTAATTTCTTCTTGTTTATCACACTTCTTTAATAAACTCCATTTTTATCCTTGGCATCTAGGCTGCAACTATTTACTCGAGTACAGGAAAACATTTACTTATCAGAGAATTAAATGGGTTAAGCCAGCGGGAATATTTCCCAAATAAGGAATTCAAATATCAGCCCTAAGCTAGGAAGGCAAAAGTCTCTTGAGACACTGTTTTCTCACCTCCTGTCCATTTAATTTGTTACTCCCATGCTTTCACATATTTGATGGCTGCTTGACAATTTTATTGTGTGTTGTACCGTCCCTCAGCAATCACACCTCCCTCTCCCTCCTTCTCTCGGTGGTCACACAGCTCACATCCGATACTCATCTCCACCACTAAGGGTTCTATTGTCCCCTTGATATGTACGTGCAACTCCCACTGCTGTCAATAGGAATTACATGTGTGCATCAAGCAGGGCAAAATCCCTCGTGTTCTCTCCGCTCCTCATTATCCTGGCACAGTCAGCTCTGTAGATGGCTCATCTATGAGCCTTTTATTCTCTTGAGTGTTGTGCAGTGCAGCAAGTTGGCTGTTAGGATCAGAAGTTTTGTTCTTGAGGTGTTTAGCAAGTTGATTTACTGTGCATGTGCACGCTCTTAAATGTCTTCATCCAGCCAAACCCACATCTTGTAGCATTTGTGTGTTAGACAGTAGAGCTTCCTATTTCCATTTTGTGCCAGAGCACCAGTTCCTTACCAGTCTCCCATCAGATTCCAAGTGAAATGAGACTCCGAAGCGAACCCTCCCAAATAACATATGTTCAAGCCCAGCTCAGACCTGTAATCTTAAATGCAATAGTTTGTGAAAAATTCAGTAGGTAAAAAAATGTAAATGGCATATTTTAATTTTCCTTAAAAATCTGAAGGAAGATATTTTGTAAGTACTTCATGTTAAGTGCTTCTAAACAAGGAGGTAGTTGAAATGGTAGCCTATCAGTTAGAAAAACTGTAATTCCTTCCAAAATTAATTGGAGTGTAAAGAGTTGAAGGAAAATGGTAGAGTGAAAGAAACCACACAGGTAAACCAGTGATTTCCATTGTCTGAATGCAGGATCTGTATTCTCCTCTGACCCTTCTGGAAACACCTCAGTTTGGGAAGGCCCCCACTGTCTCACACAGCCCAGTGTTATTAGAAACATAACCTGGACTCGTACTCACTCCATTTGCAGCCTCATTTCCTGAGCACAGAGTTTGTTACCACAGCTTAGAAAAGAGAGATGGCAAAGGAGTTTGGGAAAAAAAATCAATTTGCCATCAGATTAGAAATCAACTGTAAACATGTTGAAGAATTCTATTTTTTTTTCCACTACTGCTCTGCCTTTTCTTCACAATCTGTTGTGGTGTCAGACTTATTTTGACAATACTTGTAGAACTTGTCATATTAACAAAGTTATCAAACAGAACGAGCACATGCATAGCAACAGCTGTAGTCCAGCAAGAGTCAAAATAACCAGCCACAGGTATTCACAAAGAAATATCCACTCTGTAGTTGCCCAAATCCAAAATATTCCCAGTAGACACCAGAGCACTTGTAGTTTTATTTAAATAGCAACTGCCCTTCAACTTGGAACAATCTACTCCAAACTTTTGAGGATAAATATAAAAGAAGAAAATGTATTTTATATATATATATATACACATAAGGATTTATTTTTGTTATGATAGTGTCACTTGATTATTTCTCCCTCTGTGAAAGTGCTTCATAAAAAAGGGTCTACGTTAAATTCAATACAATGATGGGATTTATTTCATGTTATATAACAAACTCAGAAACGCTTGTTTAAAAACAAAATAAACCCCATAATCCACTAAGACTGTAAATTGGTGGGGCTGGAACAATCTTTTCATTATTCGTGTCTACAGAGCTTAATACAATGAGGCCTCAGTTCTCCGCTAACGTCTCTAGGTGTTAACACAATGCTATTAAATCTACTCAATAGCCAAAGATGCAGTCAGTGGATTTATGTGTCTCATTCCTTCAGAAACGTGAAAATCTCACAGAACAGTTTAATGACCAGATTTTTCAGCTGCAGTGTCTGACTTTGCACGTACATCAGATAGTGTGCATCTATTTATGCAAATCGTTGTGGGATTTATATGCACAAAATATACATGCCCAGGAACTTCTACTTGTGGCATTGAGTTGCATTGGGAGAGGGAGAGGATGGTGTTTGGGTGCCAGGGTCATGCTGTAGGAAAAGAGCAGGAGCTTGAAACCACTGCTTTCTGCTCTCAGTTTTCTGTGTGACTGAAGTTTCACTTTCTGGCCCTGCGTTGATCTTCCTTTATTTTTACACCAGAAAACCGCTAGTTCAGTGGAGTTAGCTTTCTCTGCTACTGATGTGGATGTGGATTAGGCCTGACAAGCCTATTTTCCTCTAAGAAAAGCAGAGCCAGGCTCACGGACACGGCTGAGGAGCTGTTTCTGGCACTACCAATTTCTCTATCTGATCCTCAGCTCACCTAAATCATTCTCTGCTGGAGAGGCACTTGCTGCACCCTCCCCAGCGTGAGTGCAGAGCCTGAAGTGGGGGCTCAGGGACCTGCACCCCCATCCCTGCCCGCCCAGAGCCCATCCTGACCCTCATCCCACAGAGCCAGACCCGGCTGCCATGGAGGCACCTCCTGCCCTCACAGAGGGGTGATACCAGCAAAGCCCTTTGCAGGTGAAGCAGAAGGTCCCTGCCATGGCAGGGCTGTGGTTTCTTCTGTTGTCATTCTTCTCCAGGTATTCCAGTTTTTTATCTCTGGATATATTATTTTTTTTCCTCCCCAGTAGGTAATTTTTCCTGTGGAGTTGCTACTCCCTTCTAATGCCACCTTTCCTCATGGCCTGGGCTCTGCTCTCCTCACGGGATACACTCACCAACCTATGGATATATGCCTTTCCTATGGGCACACTCATTTTCCTCACAGGATACACATGCTTTTCACCTGGATACATTAGTTTTTTCCGCACTGGGCACACCTTTCCAGGGATATATCACTTTTCTCCTCGGTATGCTACTTTTTCCCTCAATGGACATTCTACTTGTTCCTCCGTGGACACATGTAGAGAGGACTGGAGGAAATGCCTTAAGGTAATGCGATAGCCTTAAGGTGAGACAGGGGAGATTCAGACTCGGTACTAGAAAACACGTTGGCACTGTTGGGGCGGTCAGGGATTGGAATGGGCTGGTCAGGGACTGGAATGGGCTGGTCAGGGATTGGAATGGGCTGGTCAGGGATTGGAATGGGCTGGTCAGGGATTGGAATGGGCTGGTCAGGGACTGGAATGGGCTGCCCAGGGAGGTGGCGGAGTCACCATCCCCGGGGGCGTTCAGGACGCGCTGGGTGATGCGCTTTAGTGCTTTAGGCTGCGCAGGGTTGAACGCTTGGACTTGCCGATCTCAAAGGTCTCTTCCAGCCTTGACGATTCCACGATCCATCTCCATCATCTCCGGGTTGTTTGTTTGTTTCCCCCCCCCCCCCCCCCCCCGTCTCCATCATCTCCGGATGCGCTGGGGTATTTTTATTTTTTTTTTTTTCCCCGTAATACGCCAATTTTTTCACCTTCGGTCATTTAAGTTCGTTCTCCGCGCAGCCGAGGCTCCCCGCGGAGCTCCGCAGGGCGCCGAGGGACGCGGCGACGCCGAACTCCCCCCCCTCCCGCTTTTCCTTGGCGCTCTCCCTCGCCCTCCCTTTCCCCACGCTCGCCCTCGACCCCTCCCCTCAGCGGGGCGGCGCCTGCCGCTTTAAGGCGGCGCGTGCCCGCGCGCGGCGGGGCGGGGCGTGGCGGCGGCGCGCGCTTCACCTGCAGCCCGGAGCGGGCAGCGAGCGGCGGGAGCGGGGCGGCAGCGGCGACCCCCCGGCCCCGGCTCTGCGCGGCCACCGCCCCCCGCCCGGCGGGGCCATGAGGACCGGCTCGAGGGTGCTGCTGGTGCTGCTGCTCCTCCTTCCCGCCTGGGGCTCGGCGGCGGTAAGTGGGGCGCCCCACGGCGCGGAGGGGGGGACAGCGGGCGAGCATCACCCGTTCGATTCCCGTCCCCCGGAGGTGTCGCCGCGCCGCCCCGGCCGCAACTTCGCGGCGCGCGGGGCTTTTCGGGCGGCGGGTGCTGCTGCTGCCGCCGCCGCTCCGCCGTTTCGCCCGCTTTTTAAAATCGTCGTTGCGGGGTTTAATTGTTAATTTTTTATTTTATTTTTTTTTTGTTAAGCTGCACCTCCGCGGTGCGGGCGCAACTTGCCCTCCCTGCTTGCGCCTCGCCGGACAGAAACTTCGCGGGCAGCGGCGCGTCCCGGCGCGGAGCCGCTCCGCCCGCCCAGCCCCGCGGAGCCGCCGCGCTGCGCTCCCCGCCGCCCGCCCCGCGGAGCAGCCCTGAACTTTTATCTTTACGAGCCCCTAAACCCACCGGGCGGGCGCGGACCGTGTTTGTGAGGGGGTGGTGATGGTCTGAAAAGTTTGGGATTTTTAGGGTTTTATTTGCACCCCGTCTGAAATGCAGGGGGTCCGTAGAACATCAACAAGCGCCTGGACGCGTGGCTGCAGTGTTACAAAGCGAGCGGGGCTGCCGCTGGGTTTCGGGCTGCACTGGCTGCGGGAACAAGAGCCGTTTATTTTTCTGCCTCGATCCCCCGGTGCCAAGTTGAATGTGTGAGGATGTCCCGAGCCTTGGGGAGGCTGCTGGGTGCGCAGGAATAGCCCCCGTGCGCTCTCGTTTAGCGAGCACCGCTGTAATAATGGGGCGATTTCAGATTCAAAGCCTGTTACGTTCAGCGAGACCCTTAGAAATGTTTCCTAATGGCAACATCTTGCCAGTGACGGTCAGAGTCCACGGAGCCGCCGCTTCCTTGCGCTTCCCATGCAGTAGCTGGCATCCGTCTCCCGAGCGTGATTCTTAGCCGAGTACGTTGGCTTGCGTTCTGCTTAGTAAGCTCATCCGAAAGGACCCTTCGCTCCGCTTCCCTTCTGTCTCTCTCTAATGCAGCATCGTCTGCGTCCGGGAGTGTTTCGGGGGCCTCAGGGGAGCTCTGATGCTCCCCCCGGAGAGGCAGGTGCACGCCTGGAGTTGCACTTTCCCGAGGAAGTGCCTCTCCTGGTCCCCGGGCTTCAGCGAGCGGCTGGGACTGGAGGCGTCGGAGGTGCAGCCGGCATCGCTAAGCGATGCTCTGGCTGGCTCTGCCGACAGCCCGGGCGCGTTAGAAATCCCCTGCCACCAGCACTTGTTTGTGCGTAAATCACCTGGCACTCGTTAGGCATAAATCACTGGCTTGTGTGCTGTCAGCGAGTTCCTTGGAGTTGGGGTCTGGGACCTTCTTTGCCAGGGAATCCCAAGGAGCCTGGTCTGCTGTGACTGGACTACTTTGTCCCTGTGGCAGGGGCTGGATCCCCTCTGTGCAGTCTAAAGTTGCAGCTGAGTGTTTAGCTGGATGCTTATCCCTGGTACCTGGCACGCTGTGTATGAGACTGTGCATTGTTACGTTTTTGATTGAGATCCCCTCCATCCTCTCCTACTGCTGGGCAAGTGCGGAGCCTGGAGGGTCCCAGAGGCAGCAGCAGGCAGAGCCTTGGAGGCTGGCGCAGGGTGAAGGGGAAGGAAGGAAGGGTGTCTCTACCTGGTCTCAGGCTCCTGAGGCTGCTGTGAGCTGGCTGTTTGTCCCCCTTCTGTCCTGTGCTTTGCCCAGTATCTCAATAGTAAACCTCAGTGATTTGGATGTTGCAACATCAGGCCTTTCCGTGTCTCCAGTGCGAGCACAGCTCGCCCTGATGAATTGCTACTCTTTGTTTCCTCCCCTCTTCTGACAGTGCCCACTATCCCAGTCTTCCTACAAAACAATGCTCTCTTGTAGTCAGGCAACTACTTGCTGGCCCATTTTATTTTTGCAGCTACAGTATGGATCCACTCCAACAGATAGACACTCTAACACCAGCAGCTTCTGCTTGCACACTGCCTTACTGTGCAGGTTTGCCCATACCTATAACACGTCATCATTGGGTACAAAACATTCTCCCAAATGACAAAAGTCATGGTGTGCATTTTCCTTGTTTTTTTTCAGGCACACAATGGGGATCTTACAGTGAGACCCACATGCAAGCCTGGCTTCTCAGAGCAAGACTACACAGCATTCGTCTCCCAAAACATCATGGAAGGGCAGAAGTTACTCAAAGGTAAGTGGAATAAAAAGCTTAATAGCTTCTGCAATAACTGTATTTTCAGGAGGTGAAAGGAGGCTTAAAGATGCTGGTTTTGATGGTGAAATTGTCTGCAGAATTATGTTTGTAGGAGGATGAAACACTAAGTGGTTTACCTGAGCACAGTTTTGAATACAGATGAATCACTGGAAGTCCGCGTGCTGTCTGCTCCAGGTGGATTGTTTGCTGTAGTATGCGAGGTCATCACTCTTAAGTCTCCCACTCCCACCCTGTCTGAAGGAGCTCTACATTTGATATTTTAGAAAGTATTTTTATGTATGAAATTCAAAGATCCCTAAATTATCCCTGCTTTGAAATGCATGATAAAGCAGACGTTGTTGTTGGAAATGTGGTAAACAAGCCTACAGACATTCTGTTCACAAATGTGGCATTCATTTTCATTACTGCCCCACTGACAACATGAAAACATAGGCAAAAAGAAACTACCAATTAGCTTTATAGTAATTGCGGGATTATAACCAGTTTTGTGATTGTAAACTCTGAGATGTCTTCGTAATCCAAATAACAACAGATTATCCTGTGTATTGATTCGTCTCCTTTTCAAGTTAAAAATAATTAAACTTTAGATTTGCATGGCACAGGAAAATACTGTTTTACTCCAAGAGAATTTTTGAAGATCAAACCTCACCCCCCCAAGCACCCCCAGGAAGGTGGGGAGCACATCAGAACGATGCTCTACTCAAGGGTTTATAAACCTTTTGCTGCTTTCTCCTGAGTACAGTTACTCACATGCATCTCTCTGCCAGAAGGCTGGGATTTCTGTCTTCCTCCAGAGCAAACACCTGCTCTGTTACTTTGATTTTTCTGAGAAGAGAGGGAGAGTTGTCAGTGTTCTCTCTGGCTTCAGCAGAATCCAGGACTGGACATTTTTGCTCTCCATGAGCTGGCAATCCATTTTGTTTCTGGGCCCAGTTGTCTTAGTGTTGCTGTTCAGGAATTCTCTTGCCTGGCCTGGCATCAATTAGTAAACATTGGGGAGTTTGTTTTTAGTTTGAAGGGTAACCAAATAAGGAACTGACACAGACAATCCCAGGAATACAGCAACATTGGAGAGACCAAATACCAAGCATTTACACACATAATAGCAATTTTTCCCAAAGATTTACACTGGCTTTACAGGTCAGTCTGGAAACTGAGTAGATTTCATGCTTTTTTAGCTTTGGAAATTATTTGATAAAAAATGTTCTCCAAGTACCGTAGAAAGCAATATCATAAATATATTTGCTCAGAAGAGTATTTTTTGCAGTTTAGTGCTTGATAAATTGTGCTGTGTGTTTATGGAGGTGGACAACAGGGATGGAGCAGAAGGTCTCTTTAGAGGCATTAGCTGGCATTGACTTTGAAGAGAGCACAGTGCTGTCATTTCATTTCAGTTTTAAATAATTTTTAAATATGAAATTATATTTACATAGGCTGTCAAGTTGATTTGAATGAAAATATATTTCCATTTCATATTATCCTTTAGGGACCAGTTGTAGTTTCACATTAGTCATGGCAAACCTGCCTCTGATTTAGGGCTGAACTCACCCTGGGGACATTATATATCTGTGCCCCACTTGTAAGATTCATGACCTGATAACATTGTCACAAGCTCCATGATTTATAAGCATTTTGTCAACCAAAGGAGAAAGAAAAAAGTGCAAGTGCTGTGTTTGCTAATAAATAAACTATCATCTTTACACCTTTTAATCTATAGTCAAATACATGCTGTTGTTTATCATAGGAAGCAAATATATCTAATTAATTTATACAATAATGGGCGAGAAGATTCTTCTTCATGCTTGTGTTGTTTTTTATATATACTCTAGCCTGTAAAATTGGTAGTTTTCCAGTTTAGGTTTAATTTTACTTCCTAACACTTGATATGTCTGAAGCATAAAATGTTTATCTCTTTCTTCCATCTGGGTGAAGTATTGTACAATAGTTCAGACCAAAAATGGGTTCAGATTGCTTACATTATCGTGTTTGATAGATTGACATATGTACTGTTTCACACCATCTTACCACGCAAAGCTTTGCTGCCAGCTACCACCATCTTATTCATCAGCATTCAGTAATTCATCTTCAGGCCAAATGGGACTGTTTGCCTGGGGAAAAAAAAAAAAAGTAGGCAGGAATTCACCTGTCAGTGCTTTCATGGAATTTGGGAGGGGGGGGCAGTGTATATGTAGTGCAAGTGGCTCTCAGGGGATTTCAGTGAGCAAATATAAGGTCTTTAAGGTGCAGAATCCTCATTTTGTCCTGAGGAAGGAGATGTGGGACAGTTTATACTGCCTGAAGGGTTGTTCATCAGAAACCAGGGAGTATGTAGAGCTCAGCGTAGTGGTGAACTTCCACCAGCTGGGGAAGTTTGGATGTCCCATGGATCAGGATAAGCTGCGTGGCAATAAACCCAACATCTCCTTTTTAAGCTTTGTAATATCCAGCTCTCAAATGTATGCAGTGTTATGAATGTATCAAAATGAAAGTGTTTATAGTATTCTAGGTTTGAATCAACTTAAATAGATAATGACTGCTTATAATTGGCTTATTCCAATGGAAATAGCTTAGCCTTAATTTGACAACAAGAGCTTTTACAGAGTCATTGTTTTATTATAAGTATGCCGTAAGCTATTAGCTACTACTTTGTGGTTCCTCTTATTTGCCTGAGTCAGCTCTCTAACGTGCTCAAAACATACAGATTCTAGCAGGAGTTATTTGTTACACAGTAATTAACTTGTTTATGATAAATGGATGGGAGAAATGTCACGGCATTTTGTTTTATGTATAAATGAAAAGCATCTGCATTCTAAAAATTCCATGTTAATTAGACTTAAAATAGTTTTCCCCAACAGTGCCACAAATACCACATATTGCACATCACTGCCAGCCCTGTGGCCTGATGATGGGATATTAGCTGAGGTGATTTGTGGAGCCAGTGCCTGCCTTAGAAATGCCGTCCCTGCATCTCTTAATGAAAGTTACTGGGGTGTAATTTGTTATATTTCTTTTGTCTTTGTGTTTGTTTGCACGATAATAAACTGAGCCTTGATCACTGATGCACGATAATGTTTAAAATAGGTTTGTTAACTATCTTCTTCTTTAGCCTAAGGGGAAAATCTCAAAGCCTGCAGTATGGCAGAGGACGATTGCAGCACGGGTATCTTTTCCTCTTTTTTAATTATTGATGTTAACTTAACATGGTGAGAACATTGGTCCTGAGGGGTGGGGAGCAGCGACATGCAGTGCTGCACCAAAGGCAGTTCAGCTGTGACTCGGGGGATCTGATCCCTGAGTGTGAACTGAGGTGGAGGGGAGTGATGATGACTAGTGGCCTCTTGGGGAAAGAGAGAATAAGGAGCAGGATGCTAAAAGCAATGTGCAATGTGATCCAGGGGGGACTGATACTCTTGATAGTTTATGCCCTTTTCCATTTTTTGTAGGGTTTTTAAAGATTGTAATTATTGAGAAATACATTTTCCCAAATGAGAAACTCAGGTTTTATTGGCGTGCTGGGAGGGGGTGGGATGACATCAAGGTGTTAAATGCATTATTCCTCCAGTGCAATACCATCATAGTACAGCACATCACCTCTCAGATACACCTAAACTAAACAGCTCACAGCTTTACCTACCACCAGGAGACAGCACAAGCAGTTAGGATGTACAGCCCCTCTTTTGTTCTTCTGTGCATCTCTTCCTCTGCAGTGATTCATGTTTCTGTTGCCCACCCCGAGCAGTTCCTGTAGTGCTGTAACAGGATAACTTCACTTGTGTAGGCAGCTACGTTTGGGTAAAAGTGTGTGGAAGCACAGTTTATTTTCATATGGGAAGATGAATAAACTCTGCCAGCATGTTCTGCTTTAAGCAAGTGTACGCAACCAAAGGTAGCCAAGCTCATGCAAATGTATAAAAATGTAATTGCTTCCATACCGGGATTTTTACTAGCATTATTTTGTGTTAGAAACGAATAAAATGCATAACAGCTTTACTGAAATACCTGTTTTTTTAATAAGAATTCAGCATAGAGGCTGTCTCTTTTAAGTTTTTTAGAGGTAGGATGTTCTTCATGGTTGAAAGGTTTTTGTTCTCCCAATGAGGTTTCAAAACCTCCATCCTACTGAGCCCTCATCCTATCCAATGTTAAACCTTAGGAAGGCTGTAATACTGTTTTGACAGCATAAAACAGATAGACCAAAGAACCCCAGCATCCCCAGTCTTCATGGGATACAGTAGATAGTGTAGGCTTCCTGCTTTTCCTTGGTTTAGAGTCCAAAAAATACACTGGTACCCATCTGCTGTTAATTTTGGTAGGAGCTTGGTTCCCACGGGGTTCTGCAGATTGGGGTCTGCCCCTGAAGTGTGTGTGAGAGGTTGCCTGTGGCCTCTTCTACCCCTGGTCATGCCTGTGTCTTCTCAGTGCCCCTTGGTGTGTTGTACAGATGTTTTTGGAAAGGGAAGATCTCGGGGAGTGCTGGGCTTTGTTCTGCTGTTTGGTGGGGTTTTGAGCACCTCTTGAGGGTTTCTGTTCCTCACAGCAGCTCTGCTGCAGCCTGCAATAGCCAGTGCCTTCTCCAAGCTTCTCTGAGTTGAAAAAGCAGAGAGGCTTTTCCATTCATGTTTTCATTATTTTCTGCTCTGTGATTCTGCATGAAAAGCAGTTACTGAAGTTATCGTACACGTAATTAGCTTCACAGTTCCCTAATAAAATCTGAAAGTAGGAGAAAGTCCACCGGGAATGCAGAACTCTTTCCCTAACCTTTCTTCATTCCTTTCTTGGAGGGAAAAGAGGCAGACAGACATCAGCTTTCTGTGTTAAGCCTGTACATGCCCCAGTGGAGCTGCCTCTCAAAAAAACACTTCCCACGTTCTGCAGGACAACTTCTTTTAAAAGCAGTTTCTCGTGATGGGCACGTTGCAAATCAAAACCATAATTTCAATCATGAGTTCCAGGGGAGACCCCAGAAAGAGCTGCTGCAGATCAGGGAACTGCTGATGCCTATTTATTTTTAATGTTGTTCTTCAGATCTAAGTTCTGACACAAAAATGATGCTTAAGATGACGTTTTTATCTAAATAAAATTGCACTTAATGAGACTGGAGTAGTCAATAACACTCTGTAGAGTTAATCCCCTTACACTGTTTAATAACTGTATATATTGCTTTCTAGTTCAGAGCTTTGAACCAAATTCCTCAAACCCAAGTAAAATTACTTTTTTCTGCATTCTGGGGAGTTAACTGATTTTTATCTGAATAAATCTGCTTCTCCAACAACAGGCTTGAAGCTTCTCTCTACTTTCAGGGATTTGTCTGTTGAAGAACTGCACTGCTTCAAATTAGGCACTCTAAATATGTATTAAGGAAGAAAATGAAACAACAACTTCTGTTGAATAATTTATTAATTTCTTTATTTATGCTTAGGCTTTTAGGAAATAAGCCATGTCTGGAAGAGTATCAATTTGTTATTTATTGTGAAATACCAGTTGTTTTGAACTCCAGACTGATAATGTTGGGTCTTTTAAGGTTAGAAAATGTTAATTTTAAAGGCAGTTCTTTGTACAGGAACTGACTGTCGCTGACAGAGCTCATGAGCTCTGATCTTACAGAGCAGATGCTGAAAGCATTCTGGAAATTATGGTTTTTGCATGTGGCAATTGAAACTTATTTATTCTAGCAGTGAAATATTTTCTTGCTTAATTTTCATTGACCTAATGCCAGTTCTCATTGCCTAATTTCATTGATATTTATGTGCAGGCCTCCTTCTGCCTTAATTTCTACCCTGGAAATGAGTGTAATGTTTTTTTAGAGGTGGCTTATTTCATTGCAAACTCAAGCTGGTGAAGTACTTGGTTCGACAGCAGCATGGGCCATGTGCACAGCTCATAGAATATTTTAGCAATATAGATAATGCTTAAAAGTCTTATTTGAAGGGCAAGAAGAGATTAAAACTACAGAGGATAGGATTTCATTAGAAATCTGCTTCTTAATATTTTTTCGTGGAATGAATTTGAATAACATAGGGAAAGAAGGGAGTTTCTGTTTGATTCGAGGTTACTGGTAAATTCAGAATTGGTGCTACTGCTGTATCAAACTGAGTTTTTTATTTTTAGGCGAATGGAAATAGTAGGAACTAAGGCCAGAAAGTGATCTTTGAAAAACAAAGAGCAGTATTTGCCTCTGGGAACTCCAGCTCTGAGTAGTTTGACGGAGGGTTTGAGATGAACCTGTGGCAGTGATTAGAAACAGATTTCTCCCAGATCCTGATGTGGAGCACTGCAGTAGGAGTCTCTGCTGCCTTGGTGGACTCAATCTGTATCTGGTTTTGTGTATGTAAACCTTTTATGTGCAAGCCAAAGGTTCTGGAGAGGGTTTGGCTTCACATTCAATGCCTAAATGACCCCCCCAGTGTTGCTTTTTCAGGTAAACCCCAAAGGTGTCCTTGGCCAGCCCTGCCATTTGAGGGTTTTCTTGCTGCTCAGTATGCTGTGATATATTGTTTCTTATATTTTGGTTTAATGTTTATTTATTAGTATTTCTGAAAGGACAGGCTGAGAGCCCTGGGGTTGTTTAGCCTGGAGAAGTCTCAGGGGGAGACTTTATTGTTGTGTATAAATACCTTGGGAGAGTGTGTCGAGATGATAGAGCCAGGTTCTTGTCAGTGGGGCACAGAGAAAGAAATGGATATACAGGACTTTGCACTTAAACATGGGAGGAAACTCTCAGTGTGAGGGTTGACAGACACTGGAAGAGGTAGCTCAGAGATTTCATGGAGTCTCCAACCTTGGAGATACTTGGAACCCAACTGGACACGGCCCTGGAGCCTGCTCTGGCTGACCCTGTGCTGGACAGCTCTACAGAGGAGCCTGTCCAGCCTCCACTGTGCTCTGTTCCTGTGGAGAACTTTGCAGGTGAATAGAAGAGAAGGCAGAGTGATGAACTGAGCTTCTCTGCAAGCACAAATCAAACAGCTTTAAATAAAAACATTGCAACACCCTGCAAAACATGATCCTTACTGGGAAATTGTGTTTCTCTAATTTCTTGGAAGCATAACCTCTAAAGAGAGAATAATTGAAACACCAGGGACCAGCATTCTGCTGTTTGCTTCCATTAATGTCCAGACTTAACCTAGGCATAGTTTGTCTCCTGGCATAAGGAAATGTTACACTTAAATTGAAAAAGCTCTTGGTTTCCTCTTTATTTTTACTAGAATAAAGGAGAACTTACAGAGTTCCCGTTTTCCCAAAATATTTTCCATTAGAACTGGCTCCTTTGCTTCTTTCAGGAGAAGGTTTCTCAAGCAAGTTTTCTGCAATATGAAAAATAGCTGGGTTGAACAAGATTTCTTTTTGCCACAGGCTTACGATTTTTCTTGCTTATGGTCATTACCCTTAATTTCTATATTAATTTCGAACTGCAGTTGCACAGAGGGAGAGAGCAGTGGCAAATGCTCTGGCATATGGGCTGCACTGTCATTGGAAGCAGCGACGTTCAGCCGCTCTCGCTGCCCCATGCCTGGTGACCCTGGGCTCCAGCATCTCTCTCTGCCAGCCTCTGCAGATTCCCGCTTTCTGCTCCCTTCCAATGCAAAATTTTAATTATTTTTTACTTTCCTGCCACTGTTTCTCGCCACTTGCCAGGGTTTTGTGATAGAGAGCCAGTGGCAGTAGCTCAGCTCTCTGCTCGTTGTGCTGTGCAGGAACTGCTGCTTGGAGGGGTCACATAAGCTACAGCCTATTAACATTAGCATGGAAATAGCAGCCACTGCGTGGAACACACTGTGGGGATGTTGGAAGCTCCTCCAAGGACCCTGAAGATATGTATGGGCCACCCATGAAGGAGAAAAAAAACAAAATAGATGCCCTTTCTGCTTTGAAACGAGCCAGGCTGTTTCATTGATACCCAGCAGCACTGCAGTCATTAAAGGCTATTACTGTTCCTATTATAAATCACAATTTTCTAGCAGTTCATAGGCTAGTCACAAAAATCGCTCTTAGTCTAAAATTTTGTTACACTGAGTTTGTCTAGTAGTAATTTCAATCCTTTTAAAATGAAATTGTCTTTAAAATAATTATGCGTGCAGCAATTATCCAAAGACAAATAGTCAAGATTACAAAAATTATTGCATACAAAGCTATGGATCAGCTTCTGCTGTCAGTTCATGTCTAGAGAATCATAAAAGGCAGGTCAGTGAAACAAATTTCTGTTATTTCACTATGTAGGAGGAAAAGCAGATTGGAATTATTGATATATGAAGGAAAAGCATCAGGAAACAAGCTTGGAAAGATGTTGGAAAATAAAGAAATTGCTGCAGTTGATAAAGTGCAAATCAGGACTAGTTTAAAGCATAAAATTTGGTACCCTGTTTGTTCCTGATATAGTCTGTGGTGGTGAATAGAAAACTGTATAAATCAACCTGAGTGTTTGATACGTGCCCTGTAGGTGCCTCTGGCCACGCAGTTCCTTCCTGTGAGTCTCTGATGTCACCGAGAGCTGTTTGTGATATTACCTGGACCTGTGTGTTGGTCACAGCCTCGTGGAGGAACAGTGCTGGAGGAGCTCAGGAGGGTGTCTGATGCACTCTCCCTCCTCAGGGCATGAGCAGCTCCTTTGTAATAGGTTTGTCCCTGATGTTGTCCTGAAGATCCATTCGTGGGGACCAAAGCCAATATATGATATTGCTTCCCTTCCCTCCCTCCGTGCTTAAGCTGAAGCTCTCTCGATGCAATTTAAACCTGTTGCTATTTGTCACAGACACACAGAACAATTGCTGAACTCTTTTTTTTTTTCCTCTCCCCCCAGCACTCTTGAAAATATTTTTTTTTGGCTTCTTTAGGCTGAACCCCTCATTTGTTCCCTTTCATGTGTCACGCTTGGCTCCCTCCTCTGAGCCCTTACCTTATTCACTTGATGCTCCACATTGCTGTGGTGGTGCCAGCCAGGGCTCACAGTGCTGAGCAGACACTGAGCATTACTTTGCCTGTTTTGCAGGCAATACTCCAGTTGATTTATCTAATGTGATGATTGCTTTTTTTCTTAACAGTATGATACTGTTGACTCATGTTCAGCTTGTGATCCAGTGTAACCTCCCACATTGTTTTTTGATGAACTGCTACCTACCTAGTCATTTTCTATATGTGTAGTTGATTAATCCTGCTGAATGATGTTACCTTGCTCTTTTTCTATTGAATTACTTTTTTTTTTTTCAATCAGACTTATCTGACTTGTTAGGATGGTTTTGACTTCTAATCTTGACCTCCAACAGTGTTGCAGTTGCGTCCTGCTTGCGGATGGCTTGCAGATGTAACAAGCATATGCTGCATTCCTTTATCTGCTCTGTTAATAAACACATTGAACAAACCCAGTTCAAAACAGGCTGTGGCAGAACTCATGTGATGGAGCCTTCTGCTCTGACCGTGAGCCATCCAAACATGCTCTGGGTAGAGTTATTTCAATAACCCACATTTAAATGGGGGCTTGTAAGCTGAGCCTTTTATGTCTTGATGTTGTGTATCTGGGATCTGTAGGAACACAACTCCAAATGTCTTCATTTGTCAGTACTTTTCTGACTTTTATGAAAATTACAAACATTGAGATCTTTGAATTTTTGCCATCTAGAAGCAATCCAGGTTAAAAGCCTGGGATAGGTTCATTCACTTTAAAGAAATTGCTGTTGGAGGGGAAGGACTGCTGGAATTCTCTGTTCAGTTGGATTGTTTAAATGCCCAGGACCAGAGGTCTGTCCAGGCTACAGGACAAGATTTGCAGGCTGGCCTCCCTCAAGATGCTGGAGGTGTGTTCAGTAGAAGACATTTTTATTGACAGAACTGTTACTAATCCCAACATGAGCGAAAGAATAGGATTAAATGAAAGCTAAAATAGTAGGTGGGAGAGTTGTACCTGTATGTGGAGTATGGACTGTCTGCTTTAGCTGGTTTTTACTGTACTGATGGCTGGGGATTTTGAGTTTTGCATTGTCCCAGTTCCTGGGAGCCATCTCATCTTATAAAGTGTGGAAAGCAAAGTGTTTGCCCTACACAAACCAGTTGGGTTTTGCACTGTTTGTATCATATCTGTATTATTCATAGAGCTTTTTAGGAGGCCGAGCCCACACTTAAATATTTTACTGTTTAGTGTGTCTTTGATTTTGCCCATCCTGCCTGTGTGTTTTTGGTAACTGAAGAAAGCCAGATGCCTGCTGCTCCCTGTGCTGGGGAAGAGACTCCCTCTGCTGATAAGATCTCATTCTGGAGCACCTGAGTTTAGGAGGGGGAAAGAGTAGGGCCAGAGGATTTCCAGCATTTTGCTCCTAGTTCAAGTGCTTCCCTGGGGAATCAGAAAAAGTCATGGTTTCAGGTCCTGTGTGCCTTGCTACTTGTCTTTTAGAAGCCTAATTGTTGCTGGCTGGTTGCTTAGCTCCCTTGAAAACAGAAGGTTTACACAATTAAACATGAAAGGCAACTGTTTTGCTCATCTCCAGAAGCTTTAAATATTTTTATTTTGTGCCTGAATTATATGGGAAATTATACTTTCATTTATTTGTCTTTTCATGGGCTTCAGAACATTTTTCATTTGATTCGGTGCTTCCTTTTGACCCTCTGTAGAGGATAAAGAAACGTGGGTAAATGGCATTATAAAAAAAGGATTTTTCATGTTGTTTGGATTTTTCCTTTGCCTGTGGAGAGAAGGGACAGGTTAAGGATGAAGAAAAATATGTGTACGGTTGATAGGATGAAGGAGAAACCATAGGTCAAGGCCAGATTTGGAGCGATGAAATATTCAAGGATTGCAACTATCAAAAATGTTTGGATTGCACCCAAAGATTTCCCTGTACTCTGTTCAAACTACAAGCAGAGACCCTCATCAGAAGGAGTTCAGTGAGCTCTGGAACACTAAACTCCAGATGCCTGTTCAAATAGCTGAATAGCAGATTGATTATCTCTGTGCAAAGTTTACTGAAAGATTTTTCTTTTTTTTTTTTTTTTTTTTTTTGTTTGCTTGGAGTCTGAGATACAAGAGAAACTCCAAATTAAAAGGCTGGTTGCTGTATCTGCTAATAAGCAAGTTACTCCAATTATACAGTATGGTTTGGATACCTCCTGACTAGAAGAAAGTAGAGGAGGTTTAGGTTGGGTAGCAGAAAAATTTCTTCACCAAAAGGGTTGTTAAACATTGACACTGGCTGCCCAGGCAGTGGTGGAGTCTCCATCCCCAGAGAGATTTAAAAGATGTATAGATGTGGCATTTGGGACATGGGTTGGCAGTGCTGGAGGAATGGTTGGACTTGATCTTGGAGGGCTTTTCCATCCTAAACAATTCTATGATTGTGTGAAACCCACCCAGAAGGGTTGTGTGGGACAGGGGACAGTTAGAAATGTTTGGGTTTGTGTTAAGAGAGGTTTAATCTCACACTGATCACTGGGTACCCACTGTGTGACACTGTGGGAATTTCTGAGAGTGGTGAATTAACTGTGGTGTTTTGGCAGAGCTCAGTGCAGAGGATGCATTTCACTGGAATGAATTTTCCTAGTATTTTCAATAAAGCAAAGTTTTATTTTCCCTTTCTACTGTGAATTGAGACATAATGTTGGCTGTATCCTGCTAAACAGCAGCAAAACTGAGCAACAGTGGCACAGCCAGTTTTACCTATACAGTAATATAGCAAGTTTCATTGCCTGGGAAGACATGATGACAAAGCAAAGTTCTGTTAATGCAGCAGTTGTGTCCTTTGGCAATGCTGTAAAAGGGAGAGTTTAACATCTGTGGAGTGGGGCTGTTCTGGAAAAAAAAAATAACAGAAAATTAAAATAATGGTGGGTGGGAAGGAGAGATGTGGACTGTTGAGTGCCTGGAGCCCTGGGTGCCCCCCAAAACTGCTGGGCCATGGTTCATGTTGGGGCTGGACAATGCCAGAAGTATTATGGAGCCTTAAAGCAAAGACAATATTTCTGCAACAGTTTAACAGTCTGAGTGATTTCTTGACCTTTCATCTGCATTGGGGTCCCCTGTGAACAGTCTCTCATTGCAAAAACTCTGTCTGCACCTCCAGGAGACATTGGTGGGGAATCCACACACTGAGAAACCTCCTGTTCTTAGGAGAGTTGTCCTGAAAAGGGAAAAAAAAATGACAACAAACCAACAAACCCAACAACAAAAAGTAAAAAAAAGAGCCTCAAGGTTATACATCAAAATCAGTAATGTCCTCAAAAATGTTAATATCTGGTGAATGTCAATTAAGTACTTCCCCAGCTAATAAATAGCTGAGGAGGTATAAAATTTAATACTCCTAAAATTGCAGAAACCTTTGAAGAACACATTTAAATTGGACTTATTGGAAGAAAGAGATTTAACAGTGACCTGTTCAGAGGTGAAGAGTGAAAAAGATATGATGGAATGAGGCTGCATTTCTTCAGCATAGGGGCGTTTTGGCTCAAGTTTTTCTTTCCTTAGTTGGCTTTTGAAACAGTTTCTTTTTAAGTTCTTGTGTAACACATGAGCTGAATTGCACTGGTAACAGTGTCCTGTTTATTTATAAGCCTATTTTTAAGTGTTTCTGAAGGCTCAGCTGGTTTGGGAGTGGGTCACTGTGCCACAGAAACAGAGTGAAGAGCAAACTGGATGTAGCTTTTCCCATGGCCATACCTATGGGTTCTGCTCACCCTGTCTCAAAGCATCAATTTGTTGCCCTTTTAAGGATCTCAAGCACCAGATTCTCACTTTCCTTCTGTTCTCTCCTCATCATGGTCATCTGTGGGAAACAAATGAGGTACGTGGATGTTTCTGAGGGGGTATGAGGCACATTTTTTTAATTTTATTTTGGATCTTTCTTTGAGAGGTGAGCAGGAAAGCAACAGAAACTGGTCAGAGGTCATGAGACATGAGGTGCTAGTTGTGAGTTTATTTGGAAATCAGAGCAAAGCAAAATTTGCCCACTTGGCTTGGCTTCCTCCTGAACAGTACCCCTTGTTTTTTCCCGTTGTGTATTTTTCCCTAATCCCAATGGCAGTCATTTTTTTGGCACTCACAGTTAGGAGAAAAAAATTAAGTGATACATGGCATTTGTTTTGGCGTTAGTTGTAACTCATAAATAGGGATAACATCTGTGCTGATAGTTGTTCATGATATATAACCAGATTGAATGAGCAGAGTTTTCATTTATTGCTGTTCTTTTGCCATTGTTATATTTAGAGAGCTCCAATGTAAAGAGTGAAAATATATTCTGATGTATGTTGCTCATGTATAGATCAGAATTTATATACATCTTCTGAATTTTAATTTAGCCACTGTATCTTTTTAAACTAGAAATGGCTCGTTGCCATTCCCTGAGCCTAACAAAACTTTTTCAGGATCCTTCCCAAATCTTAGTCTGCTGGAGGCTCGTATTGCTGCCAAGTCTACACCATTCTTTTAATTAAAAGACAAAAAAAGAGAAGTGAAACTTTCAGTGGATGTAAATCCTTATAATCCTGAAATGATGTAAATCAGTGCAACTCCTTAAGTCATTGGAACTATCCTGACTTACATCTACTGAAAATCTGGCACATAATATTCCTGCTGGTCCTTTCTTTTGCCCAATAGTTGCTCTACACAGAGTTGGCACCGTGGACAAAGCACTCTCTTACGAGCTGATAGAGGGTGGCACGGCTTCCAGCACTGCTGATTCAGCACAGCAGAGGCCATTTTCCTCATTTCTTTGTGAGTTAGATTAAATTACTCTGCAGGCTGGACTGGAGCCACAGGCCATAGTTTTACAGCCTTATAGCATGGTATCCTAGCCCATGGCATCTGAGAGGTCTGGCTGTGTGTAAAGCTCTTCTGCTTCGCTGCAGAGGATTTTTGGATTTGGCGGGCGGCCCCTTTGTGGGGCTGACGGCAGCGGTGCTGAAAATATTTTGATTGTCTTGTTGGGATATAATAAAGTGGGGGTCTGTTAATGGAGGGGAGGGGCATCATGGGGATCAGGTTAGTGTGAAAACTCCACTGTGTGTGTTTGTCATGGCAACGTTACTTTAGATTTGCTTTATAGAATTCGCAGGACAATAATTAATGAATGTAAGAGTTAATGAATGTAACACAACAGGAGCACCGGTGAGGTGTCCTGCCTGAGCCTGGGGGCTTGTGCCATTAGAGCTGTTCGAGCTTACCAAAATTTTGGGGCGCCCATTTCCCTTTGTGTCTCAGTATAGGTACATTTCTTGTCTGGCGTGAGCAGGATTGGAATTGAACCAAAGGGTGCAGCGGTGGGATGCACTTTGTGTTGAGCTGTGTCTTATTCGCATCCTACAGGGCTGAGAAGTGGGATGTCTGTGACTGCTATAATAGGCACATGGGTAGAGGCAAAAGCATGTTTTCTGTTCACTGACAACTACTGGCTTTGTGTATTTAAAAGGCATAGCCAGCTCTGCTGTGCTCTGCAGTTGGGCTTCACGACTGCAACTCGTAGCGAAATTGGTCCGGCTTTCTTCGGCCAAGTGCTGCTGTTGCTCAGATTTACGCTTTCCCCTTCAATCCTCCTGATCCGTCCAAAAGGAGCCTGGCAAATGGAGAAAACAACTGTTAATGAGGGGAGAAAAGGTCAAACAGATCAAAAAGTAAAAGCCATCCTGCTTCCTGCGTAGAGAACAATCTAAGCTGATCCTGTCCAAGTCAGGTGTTGGAGTGAATTTGAGACCAGGCTTAAAGAATTTTCACAGGAAGTTTAGAAGTTTCATTCCATCCCTTCTCCCTCTCCTGACTGTCTAATCACATTGTTTTCTCACTCTAAGGGGCTTGCATTATATCAGGACAGGCACCCCACACTTGTGGTTATCTTTAGGTTATGTTATGGCCTTTCAGCTTTATAGTTTAAAAATGAAAAGCACCACCAAACAAAACCTTCTGGTTTTAATACAAAGATGAATATATTTTCACAATTAAAAAGTATTATTGAATCAGAACATCAGACAATAATTCCCAGGTTGTGATACAGAGAAGAAATTCACGTTGCTGGTTCCAATGCCAAAACAAAAGTGGGCAGATTAGGGAATGTGTTTGTGAGTGGTTTGTTCAATTTTCTGAGCCCTGGTTCAGTCTCAGGGACTCCGGTAGTGCTGCTGTGCAGAGGGTTTATCTATTGATTTCTGAATGTATTGTGCTGTTAATCTAAAACCTCTTTCCCCAGTGGAATTTCTATTCAGAAGGCTCTAGCCAAGCTCAAGAAAGTTATTTGATTTGGGAAGTTTGAAAGAATAATAAAAGAAGGATTGATGCAGTTGGATTTTCATGAACTCAGTCCTAGTAAAATAGGCAGGCTTCTTCCTCCTGTGTGGTGGTTGGTTGATTATTTAGGAGGAAAGCAGAGTATGGAGATCACTTAAGTTTTACTGTCTGAGAATTTGCAATTATGAAACATGTTCAGAAGAAAGTAATGAGAACAGTTTTGGTGATATAACAAAAAAAATAAAAAATTAATGGTTTAGTGCAGCTTTGTCTTTCCATAAATTTATGTGCTTTATTTCTTAGCAATTGGGCCTTTTCTGCTAATTTTTAAACTAGTAAAAAATTTAGTGCCAGAAATTGGGAAATTCATGTCATTTCCCAAGAAGACATATGTGACAAGGGAATTGCACCATATAAGCTGAGGGACTGTGCCCTTTAGATATTTCCAACATCCTTTAAGTACTGAAGGGAACTAAACCGTTTAGAAGAGCTATGGCAGGAGAGTAGATGGTGCTTGATGGATTTCCTATCTATTAAAATGCTCGTTACTTTTCCTGAGTACTGAATACAGGAGTAAACAGACTTGTAGTATGATAAAAAAACCCCTAAGAAGTACTTTTCCCCTTTGAGTGCACTGGTATTTCTTTGTCTGTTGCCTGTGCAGGAGTTAAAGAAGCAAATGAATGAGGTGCAATTGGAAGTGAAATGAAATAAAATTGAGGTATTTTTGGCTTTTTGGGACTACAATCCTGTCTTGCTGAAATCAGATGCCTTTGACTTCACAGTGCCCATGACTGGTCCAATAATAGGTTTATACTGTTTCATTAGGGTTGTCAAGTTAAGTCAAGGAAGGTGGACTTGTATCTAAAAAGAGCTTCCATGTGAATATTTCCTGTCTCTGGAGCAATGTAGCCTATTAGAGATGATTATTTCTTCCTTGGGTTTGGAAGCATACTTGTTGCTCCTATTTATGCAAAAAATGCAGCTCTCTGGAGGTCTGTGATTAACCTGAGGCATTATTTTATTGCATACCCAGGTGGGAAGCTGGAAATTAAGAGTATGCATGAAGAATTATCTGGGTATGAGGCAAAATGTTGTATTAACTGTGCAGTTAGTCTTTGTCAGCAGCGTTTACAGTTTCTTCAGCCCTTGTGGTGAGTAACCCGACAGAATTTATTGATGAAGAGTTCAATTTGCTTAAACAGGCTGATTTTCTTGAGTAGGCAGAAATTACATCTTATTTCGTATCTCAGATTTACTTCAAGTGAAAGGCTAAATCCAGATTTGACTTGTTTTTCTTTCTCAATGCCTATTTGAGCACTGGGTGAATGGGATACCCAGGATTTGGCTGAGTGAACTGTTGAGAGGGACTTTGCTGGGGTAAAGAGTTGTCTTTAAGACTGGCCTAAAGATGAAACTTTGAACCAGATAGGAAACAAGTGTGTGGGGGGGGTTCCCTCTTCTTTTTTTTTTTTTCTTATTTCCTCCATATAGAAAGGAGTGTTTTAGAATATCTGAAACATCTACAGTATCATTTCACTGCTGAGAATTGGGTAACTGTGTAAAATTATATTGACCTGAGGGGATTGAAATATAGAAGTGGCCGTGCGCTTAACTGTGCAGGAATCAAACTGTTTTACTGATAACATTTTATTGATTCATCTTCTCTCAGTGTTACAAGTAGCCTGAAGCTTCACAAAATGAGCTGGCAGTGTTTCTGTGTTGTGGACGTTGCAGTATTGCAGCTCATCATAGGTATTGAAATTTTATATATGGGCTGAGAGCTCACGTAATTATTGTGATTTGTAATGACTGAGACTGCAGATGGGGCTTCCCAGAGGTTTCATTTCAAGCGAGATAACTGGTAATTTCTCTTTTCTGTTTAAGAATCTGTTGTCCCTCCTTTTCTCTGCAGCTGTTGAGGTTTTTCTCTGTGAAAAGCTGAACCGTATCTCTGATTTAATGAAGATGTGTAAAATGATTGAAATTGCCTTAACAAGGCAGTGCTCTATATACAGCAGCAATGAAAATGTGTCTTGCTGTTTGCAAGGGATACTTTGTCCTTTTCATGAAAGAACTGTGGTTTCTAACCATATTATAAAAATAATAACAATAAAAAAATATCCTTCTTATGGCAAAGCTTTAAGAAAATGAGTGGCTTAAAAGACCACAATGGCAGATTGTGAGTTTAACCTGCATGCGTTGCCTAATTAAATTCTTTTGCAGGAGCTAATTTCGTGTATTTTATTTAATGGGAGCTTACTTAAGATTTTAATGATGTGGGTCTTTTCTCTTCACTAGAATGCCATGTTGACTCATGACATATTTTTACACAGGCTTCACTCTGCTGTGAACAACAGCAGTTGGAAACGTGAGTGCTTGATAAAGTATCATTAAATTAGCTCATTGTAGTCGCAGATTTTTATTGCGCTACTTCCCCGAGATATGAATTGATCACGTTGTACTTGCTGTTTTTAAAGGTGCAGCGCTGTTATTGATTACGCTACTTTATCTCAAGTGTTCCATCAGCTGCTGGCAGGCTGGTTCCCTCTACAATTTTAGAAAGTACTGGTTTTGTACTTTCATTTTTTTCATTCTGTGCGTTTTGTGTGCGTGTCTTTGTCTGGTACACACTGAAGGGTTTGTGCCGTGCCCATGTGCTCAGCAGCGCTCCTCCAGCCTGGGGTTTTGGATGCTGCTGGAGGAAGGTGGAACAGTTGGTGTCCTGCTTGGAAGCACTGAATGGCCTGTTGTCCTCGGCTGATTTCCAGGCAATTAGTGAGATTTACTAATGCAGAGGGCAAAAATCAATTCTGCTCAAATTTTATAGCATATGCGTTTGGAACAGGAGTTTTGTCTGTCGGTGTAATCGTTTGTAATGTGATGTATGACACAAATGCAGTCAGAAAAACAAGAGCTTACGTCTTGGTTAGTCAAAACTTACAGATATTTTTCCACGTTAACTTGAGTAGTGGATTTCTTCTACAAATCTTGGAACACCCAGGCCTATTTCAATACTAAGTACATTGGAAATGGATTGCTGTCAAGGCTTGTCCATCTAATTAAATTCCCTTATTAGCACCAGGACTGCAATCTTCCAGAGAAGACATTAGGTGAATAATCTTTCCAACTTATCTAGGTTAAAACTAGATGGCCTTTCATCAAATGCTAAGCTAAAAGTTCAACAGCAAAATACGTAAGTGTTGTTCCAGTTCCCCTTTTTGTGTGATCTGTGGTAATTCAGTATATTCCCTAAGTATAAATCAGTATTTCAGCTGCCTGTGAAATATTTTCAGACTTCAATTATCACAGGCACTTGATGCTGTGAGGACTCTGTCACCTCACGCTGCAGGCTGATGGCAAGTCCAGCAGTCATGGCTTTTATACATTAATAAAGTTTGCTGTGATTCCTTCTGACACATGCTCAGGAACTTCCTTTTGACATGTGGGTAAGAAACTTCCTGCCATAAAGTCCTGCTGATCCACGGAGATTCTTTGTGGTCTATATTGATGGTTGTTGTCTCCTTATGGGAGAAGGGAATAGCAGGAGCTTTTTGGAGGACCAGAACACTCGAATTTGAGCAAGAGTCCTGATGGATTTTTTTGAACAGGTGGGGGGGACTTGCCTTTGGAGGGAGCTCCCAAGTGAAATGAAATATGCTTTGACCCTTGAACTTTGCAAGTGGGGATTGAGTGACTCCCAGCAGATGTGCTTGAGCCAAATATAATCCATTGACCCTCTGGAATGTGTGTGGCAGGTGAGAGCACCCAGGGGTCCTGCTGGCCTTTGGGAGCACTGGGGCCCTTTCACGTGGGAGGTCAGGGATGGTGCAGGTGTGAATGCCTTGTTTCCTTCTATAAATGGAAGAGAAAACTGTGTCAGAGGAAAGATCCGCAGCAGCTCAGGGTGGGTAATGGAGAGTATCATAATAACACTGAGCAATGGATGTTTAAAAATTGCCCGAAGTTTCAGGAAACAAGATATTTGGGCTAATTAGACTATTTGCCTGTCATCTTTATTCGCTATTTAAATAACAAAAAGCCCTCAAGTGAAATCAAAGCGCGGTGGAACATATTTCTTGAGTCTCCTTGATCAAAGCTTAGAGGAGGGAAATGCTGCTCATAACGATTTCCTCAAATTCAGATGTGAGATATATTCTCTATTGTAGCAGGAGGACTTCTGTATAACCTCAGTGGTGGCAAAGTGATGGATGTCTTTCAGGTATCAGACATCCTGCTCCCTTCCAGGTGTACATGTGATGGATTACTATTAGTTCTTTAGGGATGTGACAGAAATAAATGTTTTCAAATTAGAACAAACCCACAAACTAAATGTGTTTTGTTCATGTTCTTACTTATTGACTAATACCGATTCAATTGGGCCTTGTTTTCCTCTGTATTTACCTCTTTATCTTTTCTTAGATTGCACATAATCCTTGAGGTGGAGATCACCCTTTTCCTGACCTGAGTTTATAAAGCAAATGGCACAGTGGGATCCTGGCTGTGTGTGGGGTCTCCCAGCTTTTATTTTGAAGTGAATAATTAATAAAACAATTAGGAGATGCCTTTGGGTAGCTGTTCAATCTCCTATTCAGATGTTGTTTTAGAGCAGGGTGACATGGAAATCTGTGCAGAAACTTTTGTGTGTTGTTTTTTTGGGTTTGGTTTTGTTGTTGTTGTCTTTAAGGACGTGGGTTTTTTTAGGAAGGGCTGTGAGGCAGAAGAAAGGCAATTTCTCGACTTGAATAATTGAGAAAGAAGGTTCTTCAGGCTTGAACATCTATGAATGGGAGAAAGGAATAAAAGTGAAATGGAAGCTTACACCTCTCTGGATGCACATGGGAGGCAGAGGTCACACACATGTGGCCTTTAGACCAGCCCAGACAACCTGAGCTGGCTGGGTGACATTGCTGAGGTCAGCACAGCTGGTCCCAGAGCTCTGGCAGTTTTCATTGTGCAGTCCTGAAGGAGGACTAGAAGATGCCAAGGAAAAGAGAAAGAAGTCTGCCAGTATCATGACACGAGATAACTGGGAAATAATATCGTACAGTACCTCGTGCTCAGCCACTGATGCACATCTCACTCCTTTCGCAGCTTAATAATTGGCACTGAAGCTTTTTAGTCAGAAACCAGCTGATTTCTTTGTTTCTTTTCATTCTGCTCCTTCTAGATAAGAGAATGAAAAGATTACTTCATAGATGTGTTATTCAAACATCAATGTTCAGGCTCATTACAGACACCAGCACAGCCTCCAGAAAAGAACAAAGCACCAGCGTGGCCCATCTGATCACCCACCCAGACGCTTTTGTCTAGCTCGGGAATGCCATCAGCCTGAAGGATTTCCTGCTGTGGGAGTTCCTCACCTGTGCTTCTGCAGCTGACCTACTTGGAATTTGCAAGCCACAAACCGTGTGCCATTTCTGCACAGGTTGCTCTGAAGGATTTCTTTAAATTCATGTCCTGTAGTCCACTTCTCCTGCATCAGTATTCGTGTTTACATTTTGGAGAAGTAGGTCTATTCAGTTGGAAGGAGGAGTGGGCCATGTCCCAAATAAGTATTTCAGAATATTAGTCTGTAAAGAATAAGGATGAAGTTTCAGAATTGGGTGCTCTAAGTGATTTTGGATTGGCCACGACTTAATTTTTAGATCTGGCTTTTGAAACTTGTCTCTGTTAAAAACTTTAGTTAAGTTGTCTTTCGAATTTATGGATTTTCTCTTCTTTCCCTTCTTGGCTCAGCTAGATGAATGCTTAGAGAAGGGTCTGCACTTTAGGCATGCCTAAAACTGGAGATGAAAAGGAGTGGGGGAAACTAGGAGAGTTCAGTGAAGTGTCTGCTGGGTTCCAGGAACAGTTTAATTTATGATGATAACTTCTCTTCAGCAGTTGACTTGCTGTGACCTTAAAGGAAACTCTTGCCGATGGAGCTTTCACTGTTTCTGGGAGAAATTATGTATTTTGTGCATGTGTAGTTTACTGCCGTATATGGGTCCCTCGGAATTTGGAGGCCAAAGGCACTGCCTGAAGGTTTTATTTCGGGATGAGAGTTACTAGATGGCACTTGTGCATAGTAAGTTTCTAAAAACAAACACGTCAGTGTTTAGAGCTTTTTGCCAGCACCCTGTAAGGTCTGGTTCAGAAGATATTTAAAAACTGTAAAAAAACCCTGAAAAACACAAGAAAAGAAAAAAAGGATGTGTTTGCCTGCTTGCATGCAAGTGTCCCTGAAAAGTTGATGAGTTCATTTTTACTTATTTATGGGCAAATTACAGAGGTGCATCTGTTCCTTCTCTGTATACAGTCAGGCATCTCAAGTTTCTAAGATACTTTTTGACATTCTTTGAAGATTTAATGCCAGGTGGAAGATCAGTTAGAATTACAGATATCCTGAACTTTGAAAAAAATTCTTCTGCCTGAAAACTCTTTTACTTTTCCTCCCAACTTTAATGAGGCACAGTCATCACAGGAACTGAAGCAGCAGAAAGGGAAGAAAAGCCAACCCGACAATTCACAAGAAGAAAATCTTTCCACATGTTTACAGCGAAGGCAAAATATTTGTGCTGTGTTTATTTAATTTAAATGCTCAGGGCTATGTCATCTTATAAAAATGGTATTTCTGGAATAAACCAGTAAGTAGCGTGGAAGTCAGAAACCTGAACAGGAAACACTGAGCTGGAATCCAGCTTTTACTATTTTTACAAGTTGCTTATATTGCTGTCAGTAAAGAAGGCAAATAACTGTAGGTAAAGCTCTCTTTGCCTGCCATTAATTGTGAGAGCAAGTATGTGCCTTTAGATAGCAAACAGCCTGATTTGCATGTGCAATCAGGCAGGTGGGTGTCCTGTAGCCCCTCTACATCTTAATTGTGTCTGCAGAATGGGGAGCTTTGCTGCTTTGTTTTCAAGATCACACCTCTAAAAGTGAAGAACACCTGAGCTGCCTCACTGGGGATTTTGCTTTGCTTTTTTCCCTTAAATTCAATCGCTCATTCAAGTAAAAAAATATATATATACATACCCCCTTTGAAAGGGTGGCCTGAGGAATGTGACGCTGGCCATCAGTTAGTGGATTTTGCTTAGTAATTGCTTCATCTATTCAATACTATTGAAAATACCCTTGAGCAGAGTATAGCTGCAGGGGAACAGCACTCCAAAGCAGCAACCTAATTAATGAATCTCATTGCCACTTAGACGAGCATTATACAGTTGGCCTTGGCTGTCACTATAGATCTGTTCTTACGACATTATATATTTGTCCAGAAAACTGCTGCTATTATTAGGGAAATGAATAGAGTGGGATTGGTGTGTTTGGGTCCCTGAATGAAGCAAATTGCACTCTCAGTGTGCAGTTCCATTCCTGATGGTACAGGTGTCACCAACATCTCGTGGCTGCGTGGAACAACAAATGAATTCTCTTGGCTTTTATCTCCGTAGCCGTGACCGAGATTATTCATTGCATGCAGATGAAGTGAAAACAAAGTAATCATAGCCAGAGTCTGAAAGCAGGTAAATTGTTTTCAAATAATAGAAGGGAGAGCAAAACAGGAGTAGAAAAGGATTTTCTTTTGCATTTAATATTTAAAAAAGAACCCCCCAAGCCTTTGTGTTCATCCAGAGAGGACCTGGTTCTTGTAGTGTGGGTGCTGGGGTGGAATGTTTGACTCCAGTTGTAATTTGGGCAGTGATAGCTGCTGGTGATGCACCTTCTCTGAAGACCTTTTGAAGAAGGTTATTTTAATAAGTCATACTGACAGTCAACAAAATCTTAATTCCTACACTTAAGAAAATAAATGCTATGTTTGTGATGTGTATTCCTGAAATCAAGAAAAACTATAACTCTGGATGCAAGTCAGAGCTTGTTTTTAATTGAAGTCACAGACCAATTTACTGAGCAGTCAAGAAATAAAAATTTTGAGGTTAGACCAGCTCATCTTATCTTTTGGCATCCCTTCCAACCTTGGCTATTCTGTGATGCTTTGGAAAAGGCACAGACACTTCTAAGAACTTTCTGTTCAGTCAAAGGCTGTAATAACCTGCTCTTCTTTGAGAAGTTCTTTTCTGAATGATACCGAGCCTTTTGCAGAGCCCAGTTCTGCAAGTCCCTGCTATTATATGGCCCCTGTGCATGAGAGACCCCACATTAAGGACCCCCATATTGCTCATAAATCCTTCAACTTTCTGTGGTATTTTAAAATGTAATTTTCTGCTTCTCTTTGGAGACTCGCTGAAACCTGTAATTTCTACTTGGCCTTAGGAGAGCTCTTTGGATAAAATAATTTTCATTAGTAAATTCCTCTGATGGGCTTATGGACTTGTAATGTGAGATCATCACTGAACCTTTTCTCTGTTCTCTGAAGTGACCCTGGCACATGATGAGTTTTGATCCTGGACTATCCTTACTGGTTTGCATGTTGGTGATTGATGTGGCACCTTCTCTGCTTCAGCCTGTTCCTGCTGCCCAGAGCTGGCACAGCTCTGCCCCACTTCTGACTTCCCTTTATAGCTGCTGCAGGCATTCCTTGTCTACGTCGTGGTGTCAGCTCCTTACTCTTTTTTCTCTTTCCTTTTTTTCCCCATGTAAGATAACACATTAACACACCTAAATGTGAAATTTTCTGAGGAATTTTTAATGCTTGCAAGTGACACTTGAGTGGCTGATTCCAATAACTCCAGCAGTCAGTTGATGAAGCATTCTCGTGATTTGAGGAATAGAAGTAGTTGCATCTGTGGTTATATATCAGAAAAATAGCTTATCTAGCTCTTTTCAATCACTTTGTTTCATTGGAAGTGGCCACAACACTGTTTTTAGTGCTGGTCAGTGGTTTTCAAGTCAGTGAGCATCTGGGTTGGTCATTAGCCAGCAGAGAAATCAATTAGGGCTGGTGGGTGTGTGTTCAGAGGAAAGGATTGAAATACAGGAATTCTATTGATCCACTGTCCTGGATAATCAGCAGCCCCACAAGCAGGTCTTAAAGCTGTGCTAGAACTATATGGAGGTTCCTTTCTGCTCTTGCATGTCTGCTGAACCAACAATGTTGTCAATGGAGATGGCAACTCTCTGAGGTTCCGAATTCCAAACTTTGATGAAGCAACAAGCTAATTAATAAAGCAGAAATTGTTAGCATTTTTATGTGGAGCAGTGCTGAGGATCCATTATTTTATGTAGTGTATTTGTCTTAAAGTGATTATGTTGCTAATTATAAGGCTCACTAGTCTGTTTAACAGGAGTCCAAATAATTATAATTTGTTTGCATTTCCACCCTGCGTATTTTCATGCAATAAGAAAAACATTTTGTTGAATGATTAATCTTGTGCATGCCTCTCTGTATGTTTAGGAAAGTTAAATGTTTCATTTTTGTTCTAAATGAAATATTTCTGGTTTCGCTGCTCTTGCTGTGAAAGTGTGTTGGTAAATTTTGAAGGAACTCGAGGATAAGGCCACAGGAGGGATGATTGACTCCCTGGGCTGGAACTGAGTATGTTCTCAAAAAGTCCACAACAAAATTCCTCTTGGTGTCAGTTTCTTTTGCATAATTTATTTTTTGGTTAAAAAAACCCAACCACCTGGATTGAAGTTTTCATTTATGGATTATCTTGAAGCAAGAGAAACCCTTCAGCCTTGGAAATAATTTGGGAGCTGAGTTCCTTTGCTCCTATGGGAGTAATTTGAAGTGCAAAATTCTTAACAGGCTTTTCAACAAATGCTCAGTTTAGGGCACCTTGGAATCATCAGCAGGCATCAAAAAACTGTGTGTGAACTCAGAACACCCAAAGAATGTGTTATTTAATGTTAGGAAAAAATTTGTCAAGATTTTATAAAAAGCTTATAAGTACTTATAAAAAGTACTTAAACTGAGGTTTAAGTACTGAAGTCACTTTTAAAGCTGTACTTCAGAAAACTACTCAAATGAGAAGTCAACAAGTGAAGTTAACTCCTTGTTTTAGGGTAAAAAACCCAGTTAAGTAGAGTTGTTTCCAGGAATCTACTTGGAAGTTTTGCCGAAGTTTAGATAGCAAAATGCTTCCTTGGAAAAAAAGACCCTGCAGAAAAATCACAATTTCGAACTTAGATAATAGTTTCTGAAAATAGCTGGGCTGCCAGAATGTCAGTGTTTGGAATGAGAAGATTGCTAAGGGGAAATGGCAAGTAATAAGGGGCCTAAAGAGACAGGAGGAACCAGCAGCTTCATTTTGGTTTGAGGGAGAGAAAATTGCTTAGTGCTACTTAGAGCATCCTTCATTCCAAGATCTCAGAGCTTGCTGAACCAAACATAATTCTTTGAAGACAGGTATAGACTGATGATCTCTTTACTCATCATTGTGATGCTGCTGTGTCTGCACTGGGGCATCCTGACTGCTGGGCTGCTGTGGAATTCAGCTCATGAGGAATAGGAGAAGTGCAGTTGGGAAGAGGCTGGGGTAGCAGAGTGCACTGAAATGCCGTCAGTTAAGTCTGGACACCACCATGCTTGCAGTGAATAAATAAATAAATAATCAAGTGCAGGTTAAGATATTTCCCCTCTTCTGACATTTGTGTTTGTTATTCTGCCAAACGTTTCCTTTATTAGGAAGCAAATTGGAGCAGCCAAGATTCTTAATAATAAAAGACCTTAGTGGAACTGTTAAAATTCCATTCTGTTCAAAACTTTATTGCCAGTTGGCTGCATTATCTCTTTATAATTTTCTTCTTCAGTGCATACGTAACTGCATTAGTTGGTCATTTACCAACAGACTTGAAAGGCTGATACATTTAGCTGGAAAAATAGCTGGAATTTTTTATGAGGGAGAAAAATGGCCTAAAGTGTTACTTGCTTCTTAATGATGATGGTAGCAGTAGTATTTATCTTTTTTTCTTTTTTTTTTTTTCTTCCCATAAAGACAGGAACCCCAATTTTATTTATATTAATGTGAAGAAAACCAGCGCATTCTCAACTGAGATGCATAAATATAACCCCTTTTACTATGTGAGTAATAATTGCACTTGTAACTCTCCTAAAAGCTGTTACAATGCACAAACAGGTCCTGAGAGAGCATTTGTCATGATTATTTCAAATACAGACCCTCTCTGCAGAGTTTAGAGTCTGCAGAAAGACCCCGCGTGTGCAGGGCCCTTCCCAGCGTCGGGCTTGGGGTGGAGGGAGAGGACACTGAGAGGGGGAATTGGTGATGGACACTGGTGTTAATCCTCTCTCTGAGTCTTGGAAAGTCCTTGCAGGGAAAAGGTTATTAGATCAGTGCTGATAATACAGTGTCAGACGTTTGGGCAGCAGAAGTGTTTGTGCCGAGCTCGCTGAACCAGGAGGAAAAGGAAACTTCCTAATGAAGCTCCCGGAAAGCCGAGCCCCGAGCGTTGGGTCTGACAGTGTTTCTTCATCTGATGCCAGACGGTCTAAATAGGTCTTAAAGCAGCTCCAACAGTTTATGCTATTTAATAAATCTCATCTGTAAAACAGGTCACGTAAAAAAAAAAAAAGAAAAAAACACCCTAAAAACTTTTCTTCTAATTACAGTAAGGTTTTATTGAATGCACATTATACATATAGATCATAATACTTATTAAAAAAAGACTATTAAGATTTTACAGTTCAAGATTTTACAGGCAATGGGAACAGTGGAAGCCTAATGCTTTCTGAGAATCATATCTGCATTAGCAAGATAAAGGACAATTTAGGAAGATTACAAAAGCAATGATTTAGAGTACAACATAAAAATCTGCTGAGAACTAATTCGCAATGCCAGCTGCTGCTAAGCTTCTTAATCTTTATCTAGTTCAATTAAAATCTGAATGTTTGGGATTTCATTAACAACTGGGGACTTGAAAATTACATGCACTTTTACACTGTATTCAACTGCTTATGCACGTTATTGGAAGTTGCCCGAAATGTCTTCAGGTAGACTTGAGATATAATTAAAACTTAAGTACTTAAAGGATAATGCAGAGGTAAAAGAGGATTATTTTAATTTTTCTGTCAGATCCAATTGACAAAAAAAGAATCTTGCACGAGTTCGAAACGAGTTGCAAACCAGTCAGAATTTTAATGCAAGGGATATTTATGGCTGATTGTGCAATCAGATGTGCAGATCAAACGGCTTCATTGGAGGGTGGAGTGAATGGGATTTTGTAATTGTGCCCTGCACTGCTTGTGTTTTTTTTGTGGAAAAACCACTTCACATCTATCGTTCCATTCTGTACTGATGTAACCACGCTGCTATCAATTAATTATGCATTTCAAAGAATCTGCAAGTAGGCCTTTCTAAAATTAAACTAAGCAAAGTGATGAACAAGCTTTTAATCACTTAATACTGTGTATAAAAAATAGTTTCTTTCCATTAATTCCTCAAGAATAATTCTTCTAAAAGTTTTTCAGAAGTAGAAAAAAAAGACTTTTTTTTTTTTTTTATCTTCTTTTCCCTTCTTCCTTGCTTTTCTCCTCTTTTCCATGAAAAATTTTGCCCATGGTTGGCATACCTGCCGATTTAAAGATGGGAAATAAAACGTGTCAGCTGTTGAGCAGAGCAGCTCTGTATTTTGAAGCAGCCATTGAAAAGGCTGAAGATTTGGTTATTTGATGGTGTGCAAGAATACTGACTTTTTCTTTGCAGTAGAATGGAATAGGTGTCATGCTGCTGCACTTCCAAGGAGAGCCGGGTGCTGATGGAAGTGCCACCGGACAGGGTTTCACGGGGCCGGGGGCAGCACTGGGGGATCTGCTGGTTAAAGCTCTGGGTCAGATTCTTAGCTGGTTTAAATTTTCAAAGTTTCAAACTGGAATGGATTTCTTTCTCTTTAATTATTCAGTTCTAATGATCTTAGGTGCCACGGTAGGACGTGGAGGTAAGAATATTTTCAGAAGGAATGAGGGTATTTAAGGTGGTGATGTTTCTCCTGGAAATGTTGAAGAGGTGTAGTGCTGCAGGATAATTGGTACAAGACTTAGAGACAGCCTGGACGCGTTTAAATGGTGTGTTTTGATCAAGTTAACATTTAAGTGATACAATGATAAAAAGAAATTATTCAGTAGCAAAATTTCTTAACCCATTTGAGGAGCTGGTGTTAACTTTTGTCGTGGGGAATCAAAGTGCTATTCTTAGCAAACGAAAACAGTGAGGTTTTGTCTGCCTGGCTACTTGATCTTCTTTTTTCTTTTCTCTCTTTTTTTTTTTTTTTTTTAAATCATGCTTGCAAAGCAAAACCAGTGTGTAAGATTACTTCCACATATAACTTCATAGAAAACCCAAACATTTTTTTACCCCTGTCTACATCTGTCATGCTTTTTAAGTGGAAATGCATGACTTGGTCACCCAAGACAAATGGAGAATGCAGGAAAGGAAAGTGAATTTTGACTTCAGCATACTTTGGCCAAGAGGGTAGCTAATGTATTCTGCTGTCCTGTTTTATACTTATGCCCAGAAACTTCTTCATATGCCAGGGAAAGGGATGCAGATATCCACTGAAAATAAGTTATTTTTTTAAGCAAGTTATTATCATGAATTTATGTATTTGACATGAAGGGAAACTTATTTGAAGAAATATGTATATGGTGGTTTTCTTTCCCCTGCACGTTTGGATGTTGTCTTTTGAATAGTGATGCCTTCCATATTATTTAATAAGGTAAAGTGTAGTCTCGGAATTAAAAATAGGCCTCTTGCTTTCTCATTTGAGAACTGAAGTCAAGGTGTCTAGATTGCAACAGTTAAGTACTCTTGAAAAATCAATTACGTCTGTCTGGGGCTGTGTGCTTGTACTGCTGAGGGGATCTCACAGCTGAGTTCCCCGGGCAGGATTGCTGGGGGGAAATGCAGGATGCAGGCAGTGGTGCCTGAAGGTGTTATCTGTGTGTCTGGGAGGGTTTGGTCACGCAGAGGAAACTCTCTTGGCTGGCTGTGCCACTGGAGCTTCCCTGGCACGGCGCTCGTGTGGGATGTGCCGGTGCCAGTGTGAGAAGGGCTGAGGTTATTTTTGGTCTGGAGCTGATCCTGTGGCTTCAATAAATTGAAATCTACCTATAACCTTCCACATGTGACTGCTGAGCCTAGTGAGAGAGATTGTATTTCATTTTCAGAGATCTTAATTTGCCCTGCTATGTGCTGGGATAGGTGTCCTCAAAAGAGCAGAAAATCTGCTCTTTCCTCTTGCCCGTAGAATACATTGAGTCTTTAGAGGTATTTCTATAACTCAAGTTTTATTATCTGATTTTAAAATGGATCAGCCATTATGTAGGTAGTCTGGTTTGACAATCTGGACATGGGCTTTTACTCCTTGGATTTAGGTCGTTTTGGAAATGGAGAGGTTGTTATCAAAGATTAAAATAAGCTTCCTTTTTTATTTTTTTCCTCTTGTAAAGAGAAAACTGAAATAAATAAAATGAAAAGTATTGATATATCGCAAATGGAAACAGTAAATGTGTCGCCAGGGAGATGAGTGGGAGTTGAGAGCAAAGATAACTACAGACATGATGAGTATCTGTACGTTTGGCTTCAGATATGAAAATCTGTGCCACAGATTGATCCTACAGGAGTAATAAATACACATTATCTGTAATTATTCTCGAACTTCATAAACCTTACTTTAATAACATCCTTTGCATCATTTTTTTTTCTGAGATCTTTTATTTTTATGACACTGTCAGGCTTTTTAATTTTAATTCCAAGAAAATTGCTCCAGCTGTTATGGATTTTGTTTTAGCTTCCTTTTCCATCATTCTCTTGAAAGCTGATAAACTGCCCCACTTGTGTTCTCTGGAGGCCAAGAGTTTCCTTTGGAAAGTTCTGGTAGCAGGTTGGAGGGTTCCTGTGTCCGAGCTGTGCCTGGATGATTTTTTATATTTTTGAAGATCACAGCTGGTGAATTTGCAACCTCTATTACAAACACAATTTTGGACGTAATTCCACCTCACAGTATGGATCCTATAGCGGGAACCCAGTTTCATTTGGATATTCCCTTTGGCAGAGCAGGAGTTGCTCAGAGCTGTCCTAGTGCTTGATGTTCTCCTGGTGATGTGGGGACAGCAGCTGGACTTTTCAAAGTCAAAACCAGAGTTTTGAAGAGGCCACCAGAGCCAGTGGTCAGTAAGGGTGACCCTGAGAGCTGCACTGGCATTAGATTAAGCTTGATTTTGATCTCACCTCTATGAATATAAAAGAGGAGTAAAGTTCCTCAACAAGAGTGGAATTCCTTGTCTGAGTAAAATGCGGCTGCTTCAAGTAGAAGAGGAAATATGAAAATGAAAAAAAAACCAAAACAAATCAAGCTTGAATGAATAGAAGTTCTTTTGTGTGAGTGTGGGAGGAGTTGACTTGGAATAAATATCATGCAAATATTTAAATTGGGCAACATAGACAATATTTGCATTTTAACTTGCATCTTACAATTATTTTTGCATTTAAAAATATGATGTCAAATAGGAAGAATGTTCTTGTTGCATGTGCTGTGGTGTGTTCTTTCATAAGTGGACACAATTGAGTGGGATATGAGTTACCAGCAACTCCCGTGGTTGCACCGAGTTGGGATCAGCCTGGATATTGAAACTGTTTATTGGCTTTCTTCTGCTGTTATGAGTATGATCACACTTCATGATGTCCTGAGGTCTTAAAAAAAATCAAGAACCAACAATAAGCAGAATTTCAAGTGCAGCTTTTCTGAAGAGCAGGAGTTAAATAGAGACCAGTGCACTCTTGTGAGAGTGGTCACCTGGTGATGCAGCTGAATTTTAAACCAAAGTTTGAGTACACAGTTTTATTTCCTAATAGCAAAGAAATATTCAAACTTCTCTCATTTCCATCAGTTCAGTTCTCCCAGCCTCTTCCCTAACAAGGTGGGTACCCAGCTGTGGGCTCTAGGCCACGTCTGCCCAAGTAAAAGTGGCCACGTGAGGGGCTCTCAAGGGAACCAGAAACATGAGTTTTAGTGAACACCTCAAATACTTCACTTGTCCAGAATAAAAGATTCAGTTTTCATGCTAATGTAGGTCTCCACACTGCTCTTTTTTAAAATTGTTTAAAAAAAAAAAAGTAAATTTTTCAGGATGAAAAGTAAACCCAAACCAATAAAAGACATTCTCTGTCCTCCTTTTCTCTTTTATAAAGTGAAACTTGAGTGATTCTGAATAACTTCTGACAAATTTCAACCTTTAAATTGAATGATTTTTTTTTCTCATATAGTTTTAATTTGAAATTTTGCATTTTCTAATGTCACATTTTTACTATATCTGAAGATTGCCATCTACTGGCATATAAAAGCTTTGGGTCTGTTATTGTTCATAAATTTGAAAATTCAATAAAGATGTTATTTTCTCAGTTGATCTTGTGATTGCATTATGCTTTGTAGGATGGGGCAATAGTAGGGGAAACATTAGCAGCATTTACTTTATCATACCAAGTGCTGTGCAATGTCTGCTTAATTAAAAGCCCATTATAACAAGATATTGATGCTTCCCACGTGAATGAGCTCTCTATTACTCCAAATTAAGCCATATTTCAATCCTATAAGAGCAGAAGAACACATTAATAAAAGGTTAAAATACACGTTTTCTCTAAGTGTTTGAAGTGATGGTGACCTTCTGGCATGTAATAGGTAGCTCAGTAAACTACAGGGGTAGAATTTAATAGTGTAATTTCAAAATTATAGGGGACACCTCTCCCTCCTCAAGTAAATTTTTAGTTAATCCTAAAATACCTTAAATTTGTAGATTCTGATGCTTCCCAGCATTCTCTACTCAGCAGAGTGTAAGGATCTCTAGAGGAACTTTATTTTCTCCCCCCTCAGCTGCAAAGGGGCTGAGGTAACAACCTCTCTTCCCCCCAAACTTTAAGCAGGCAAGGGGCAGTGATCCTCTGCTCCAAGGCTGAATACTCATATGCACCTGGAACTACCATCATCCCCCAAATTTGGGGCAGCTGTGCCATTAGAATGATGGGTTGCATGTGTGTGACCTGTTTTTAAGGAGGCCAGGGGGTGCTGGGAACCAGTGCTGTGGAAAGCTGAGGATCCAGTCTGTGTGCTTGGTGGGGCTGTGACTCTGGAGCAGGTGAGGACACCTATAAGGCAGTCAGAATTCTGGAATTTTTTTTTTTAATATTTCTTAATGGTGAGGTGCTCACCATGCTGCCTCATCTGTATTTTATGGGTATATGTCCCTTTTCTGTGAGGCAGGGCTTGTGTGGCACCTAAAACTCAGCTTCAAGTGAGCTGGCACGTGGTCCTGGGCTGTTGTGTGTGACCTGTGTGGAATATTACAGCTCTGCAGACAAAGGGTTTGAGATGTACAAGGGACACTGCTGGTTTTTGATGAAGATGGTGGGCAGTGATGGGGGGATCTTTGCTTGTAGCAATGCTGACCACAAAAGCATCAATACCAGCCAGGTGAGACCCTAGTGAATGTGCTGCTGCTTCTTCCACCATCCTGCAGAGTGTAAAAACCTGCCTGGCTTTGGGAAAGAGCTCTTTGTCTCGGGGTAAGGTGTAGGTAGCACGTGGTGAAGGAGCCGTTGCTGTACTGTAACTGTTCAGGCTTTATTGAATTGGAAAGTAAATAGTCATGTAAACCCTGTGTAAGTTGCTGAGATGTTAACTAAAGCTGCCCTAGGGCTGCCTTCACACACACACACCCCCAATCGAGCTATTGTTGTTGATTTCTTATCTGCTATTCTGATTTTATTTGGGAATTTGCTGCATTTGTGTATTAGTCATCCTGATGGAGTTCACCCCTCTTAGTATGCACTGTTTCTCTTATATAAAAGAGGGCTGAGCTGCGAAGAATTTAAATGGTGGTAAAACAACACGTATGTTTATATAAAAATGTGCATCTTAGGGTTCTTCTGTATGAACTCTGTAAAGGGTATTTATTTCTTCTCGATGCTGTTGGCACTACACTTTGATTTCCCCTCGATAGAGAGTTGTCAGTTACACAGTGTATATGTATTTACTGCTAATTATAAACAGTCTTCTTGGCTCCTTAAGGCGAGCAGGCTTTCCACCATTTGCTCACACAAGCCTGTTTTATACTTCTTTGGTTTTTAAGTATTTTGAACGTAGAAGAGTGGGGAGAATTATTGAGAGGCCATAAGGCAAGAACCTACAACCTGCAGCTAAGCTTACCCTGTAGTTAGATGCATAGAAAGGATAATTTTCTGTTCTCAGTCTTGGGTAGATTGAGGGTGTTTCTGATGTGCACCAGCTTGTGCAAATACAAATGTGTGTGATGGTGCTCCTGACTGAAGTCTGTGCCTGAGGGAGGTGGCAGTGGGAGCCAAGCCATCGAACCAGCTGCTCGCTGTGCCATCTCCCCACTAAGGAGAAAACTTACCTCAGGTTTTTCTTTTTTACCTCTCATCAGATAAATATTGACTTTCTCAGTTCTTCAAGCAGCACCTTTTAAAGGGCGAGTGCTTGTTCCCACCTTCTGTGAGCATCTCTACAGAGTAAATGCATGTCTAGGGTGGAAAATGGAGCAGCCCATTAATGTGGTGATTGATTGGCATGAAAATGTAGTTCTGTGATTGATGAGACAAATGTGTGTTGTTCCCAAAAGCTCTGAGGAAATGCAGTCTATACCATACTCGTTACTGCAGAGTTTTTAGTGGTTTTTTTTATTATAAGCAGTCAATTTACTTCCAATTATAGTATGAACTGCAGTAAATCTTGCTGTGGTGGTGGTGGTTAATCACAGATCAACAGGCATAAATCACATAAGACAAGTCCTGGCTGTTAAGAGGTGGACCATTCATTAACAGAAGCAAGTGCATCATTCTGGTCTCTCTTCCATGGTACATGCAAGTCTCATTTCCCTTAAGATACTCACAGTGCTGGCCTTGGCCTGTGATACGTTTCAGTATCGTTGGATGTACTGGGGAGTGAAAATTCCTTTGTCCACGTGAGTTAGAGAAGTAGTCTGAAATTTTTCCACTGCTGACTTGTCCCAGAATTCCTGTCAGAATTCATATCACAAATTATTCAGGCACACACCTGTTCTGCAGATAAGTATATTAACAGGTGGTGAGATGAGAACCTTAAAAACTAGGAGAGACTCTTAACTTTCTTCTTTTTTGGTAGTGATAGACTCTTACCCTTGGTGTGTCTGGAGCTGAATCTTATTAGGAACTTCATGCAGATCATTTCAAACTTCTGAATCATTGTTGATCTTGTGATTTTTAGTTGTTCCCCCCCCCCCCCAACAGCTGAAATTATTTTTGAGGGAAATCAGTTCAGTTGTATTCATGTCTTTTGGGCAGTTCTCCTGAATAGTCAGTGGTGCCAAAGCACAGTTTTTATTTTAAGTGAGACTGAATAAATCTTTGGCTGGTGCATAGTAGGGGGAAGGGTAGAAAGAGGAAAGAAACTCAGCTGTTTGTTGGTTGTTTTTTTTTTTTTTGGTTTTTTTTTTGTTTGGTTTTTTTTTGGTTTGGTTTTGTATTTTGGGTGTTTTTTTTTTTCCTTGAGTTCCTTTTTTCATTGAGAAATGCTCCATCTTTTGAGAAAATAAGTCACTGTGCTTGCTAAAAGTAGAGCAGGCTGCCTTTGGCGATGATGATTTAGCAGGGTAGTTATGTTGTTGATGGATTCCATAGTAAATAAACCTGTTAACAAATGAAATTAAACACAGAACTGAGTAACTGAATTATTTTCCCTGATTTGTTCAACACTGTCAAAAGGGATTGATCAAATGCCTGTTGCAATCCATAGGAGCCTCTGATTCTGACAGACTTTAGAAGAGGATTAAAACTGTTTGCAGCCTTTTGGTTGACTTTATTTGCAGTCAGGTGTGCTTACAGCTGGTTGTCTGGTTTTCAGGCCCTTCAGATGTTTGAGTGATGACTGTACCTATAAACATGACCTTTAATAACAAACAAAAAGGTAGGGAAGGGGGAGCTGCTTGGTCTCAAATGCCCGGGCCTCTCTTAGTAATACTTGCAAGACAAGGAGCACTTCTTTCAGAATTAGAAACATTCTCACTGTGCTTTGTCTGCCTCAGTAGCTCCTTATCTCTGAACCCCTGAAAAATGAGTCTGTGTCATGGACCATCTACCACTTGTGTTTTGATGTGAATTCTGGAATGTGGCTCAGATCTGATAACGGGTTCCTCCTTTTTCATGGCATCTCTCCCTGGCTGCACACTATTACCCCCTCCCAGGCTCTTGCTGTGTGGCGATCTCGGGGTTGCCCTGAGCACCCCCTTTTCGTGGGTCTATAAATTATGTGTATGACCTCGGGAGGTTTTTGTACAGTTATTCCATAAGCAGCAGAGATGATGAAGCTTCCTTATCTCATCGTGGCATTTCATGGATAGATTCACACGTGGCTCTGTGGGGCAGCCATCAAATACCTGCTTGCTGGTGCTGTTAAACAAGCCTGGGAATGTCCATCTGTGGGTTTAGCTCTGTTCCCTGTTTCTCTGGGTGAAGATCTGATTGGTGAAAGCGTTCACAAAGCACTTCTTGTACATCTACAGAACAGACATCTTGTTCTGTAGAACCTGAACATCTGTGGTTAAAAAGAAGGAATAAAAATTTGTGCGACTTCCTTTTAAAATTAGGAACTATATTTTATCTCTGTACCAGGTTATCCAGCCTGGTTCCTCTTACTGGTCATATAGAAACATTGATTAATTACAGTATGTACTTTACCAGTTGATGAACCTTCCATCCCTAAATTTGTAAAATAGTACTTGCACTGTAGCATGTACCTACAAAAGGGCATCCCAGGTCATGATTTGATAAATCTATATTTCTGCAATATACTGTTTGTTGTATGAAAATATGACCTCATTGGCTGTAGTCCCTTTCCATCTCAGTTGTTATCTGAAGTGTATAATTATGGGGAGAACATCATCTCAATCTATCAGTGCAATGAGACAAAGAGATTCTGTTGCAAACTCAGGGAAGATTGTGTCCCAGATGGGAACAGCAAATTTAATTACTGACAATGGAATGACTCTGAAATGTTTCTGCACGCACAGTTCTGGACAATGCGCTGCTTCAAACCCAGGCAACTTGGGCTTTGCAACATTAGGCTGGGAAGAGTTAGTGGCTGGTGATCCCCTTAACTGAGGATGAGTGAGAGTGTGTGTGTGTGATGGGAAAGCTGGTCAAATGCTAATGAATTCATTGAGCAAAGTCTGTGAAATAGCTAAACATCTAAAGAGCAAATATCAAGCACTGATATTTATGTAGAGATAGCACAGAAAAACTGTTCACTTGGAGAGGCCCTGTGCTTCCAGTGAAGAAGTTTGTTTTGTTTTTTTTTATACAGAGAGCTTTATTTTGGGTGGCTGCCTCCCCCTGAGGTGGGTGTACCATACCTTGGTGATGGCGCTGTGGTTTTTCCTCTGTAGGAAAAGGACTTAGATGTCTAAGCCAGGAGTCACTGAATGAATACTGCATCTATAAAACCAAACATCTTTTTATACTGCTACTTGGTAAATGAGGTTCAAACTGATCCAGCACCATGTTTGAGGCCATGCATCCAGGCTGTGTCTGCAAAAACTGACCACAAGTTGATTATAGGCTCTAATTCTTCCAGGACTTGCCGAACAGCTGCCCGTTGGCATCTCTCTTGCTATCCAGGAGATGGATCCCTCGGTGTGCTGGAGGTAATGACCTTCTGGAGGCTCTCTAATAAAACAATGAAGAGCTGACTTTATCATCCTTAAAGCAAATTACTTTTGCAAAATGCTTTACAAATACCAAGGGTGCTCTTTAGATAGGGATGTCTTCTATTAAAAAGTCTTGAATATTTTTCTACCTTTAAGTGGAAAAGCTTTTTCAGTCCAGTGAGGAGTGTAGGAATAGCTCATACAGAGAAGGCAGGGCTGTTTTCTGTCTAGAGCTGTCTACAAGAGCAGTGTCATCTGAGTGGTTTGGTTTAAGTTGTCTTAAAAAAAACATAGTAAACCAAGATTTACTTTTTAATTATTTTTTTGTCTTCTTCAGCTAATTACATCACTTTAATTTCTCTACCTGAATGATCTTGAGTAAAGGTGTTGTGATAAGTCTAGTAATACTTTAAATGCTTGTGTCTTGGCCTCTGTGTGATGGCAAGATGCCGGTGATAGCACTGTGGGACTGGGACTGTGGTTTTTATGGCAGGGAAATTGAGGTACTTCCTCCTCTCTCCAAATACCAGCAGCCAGCCACTGTGCTTTGGTGATGGTGTGGGTTTGGTACTGCTGGTGGTGCAGGCCCAGCTCCCCAGTACTTTACTTATCTGTTTATGTTAATATTGGATAACAAGGAAAACACGAGGCTTGGCCCCAGTGTACTACCGTGGGCTTCCTGCTGACTTGTTTATGTCTTCTCATCCCACAGGTTTGTCTGTTGTCATAGTTTCCATTTTCTTTCCATTTTTGAAAGCAGGACAGGAGGTCTCTATGGAGACAGGCATCAGTTCCACTCCGTGCACTAAACTGTAGGGGTTGCTGTAAGAGCAGAGCTGCAAACACACTCCATCCCCTGTGGAAGCCAAAAACATTGCCATGCTGACATCTCCAATCCCTGGTGTCTCTGGGAATTAACATTTCAAGGTCGCAGCAGCTTTGCTGTTACAACACTGTCTGTTATTACCTTCATTGGATCAGCAATGTGGTAGCAGAAACATCTCTGCACAGCACAACTTCAACTCTCAGGGATTTTTCGTTGACTGCATAAAAGACACCAAACTATGCCAGTGTGTTCTTAGAATTAGTACACACGAATTTCAACTGAAATGAAAGCTAAAGGTAGGTGTCAGTGACTGAAACGTGGGAAAAAAACTTTTTAGAGATGGCTTTGCCATAGAGAAGGAGGTTCATGAGCTCTCTCAGCTGGTGTGTGTACAGTTACTCAAACTGCCACCCAGAGGAGCTGGTTGCTGAGCAGTGTTGTGTACAAGATGTGACTTAGAGCTCCAAAACCCTCTGAGCAACAAATCACCGGAGACAGGGAGGTATCTGTCTCGCTTGCTGTCCTTGTTTGGGGCTGAACGTTGCTGTTGTTGTTGTCAGCTGCTGATGGATACGATGGGAAGTGCTGTCAGGTCTGGCTCAAACAACTTTTATTCCTGTAATGATGAGGTAGGTGTTACGGGTGGAATTTTCAGAAGTACCCAAGCAATTCAGGAACAAAAATCCATCAGTGGTGGAATCGCTGAAGTTGAGGTTCCTGCATCACTGACTGCCTAAAGTGTTACTCTATCACAGATTTGGTTTGTGCTTGGCTCCATCTGAAACTGAACCCAGGACCTAGAGGAGTGTGTGTACCTATATATATCTATATATGTATTTCTGCCTGCCTACCTTTTGTGTGCGTTTATCTGTAATCACAGAGAAGCCTTTGCTAATAAGGCACATAAAAAGGGAAAATCATAACTGCAGATGCCGTGAGAACAGAAGGGTTGAATTGAGCAGGTGGGTAGAATCTGAAAACTCTACCAGATGAGAAATAAAGAGTTTGCCTCAAGTTGTGTTTCATTTTTTTCACCCAGAGGGGATGGTACTGATCTTCTGCTAGGTTTGCTCTGGGGTCCTGAGTGGGCTGGTGGTCCTGTCGGACATGCTGCTGATAAATATTGTTTTTTGTTAGTTTACAGCAGATGCTGTGGAACAGCAGTTGAATTTTATAGCCAGTTTGCTGGGCAGCACACACTTAACTACCTACGTGTAGTTTTAATAGTACACTGGCTAAGCAGAACCCTAAGGAGTGATTAATAAAATCAGTGATTGAAAGGTGGCATACTATTCTGTTTGGTGTTATGACTCTAATTAAAAAAAAAAAAAAAATCTAGGGTCTGGTGTCATGTAAAACACCCAAAACTTGTAAATGCAGCTCATCAGTTTGCCTGGAGGATGGTACCTGAACACCTTGCCCTGTTACTGGTACCACAGAGCTGTTTTGGGTAGTGCCAGACCTCGAGAGAGAACAGCGAGTCTGACTGTACAGAATTGCTGTGAAATAAAGGTCAAGTTCTGCTGTCTGATAAATCTGCTTTCTGTTAACCTCCCCGTGTGCTATGAAATTAAGATTAATTCAGATGAAGTCATCAAGGAATATTTTGGTGGGCAGAGGGTTGACACAGTGGTTCTAAGCCCGCGCACGGATCACAAGAGGGAGTAGTCCCTGTGGGCTGCTGGTGAGAGATGAAATGCTCCTTTCACTGCTGTGATGTCCTCTTTGTGCTTGTGCTCGTTGCTTCCCACCTGGCACAGGTTGGTGGGGCCATCTCAGCGCAGAAGTGGATCAGGGTAATTCCAGGTCCCTGGGAACTCAGCTTCTTGGCCTATTTTCACAAGCAGAGACAATTAGGAGGATTAAAACCACCTTTGTGTTGTAATCTGAGTCTTCAAGGCCCCTGTTGTAGTACAGAGAGGGCAGAGTCTCCAGAGAGGTTGGTTTTGTCTCGAGCTGGGTGCCCAATGTGGGTCATCCTCTGGGAATGTCTCTTGGAAGGGCTTGTTGGCCGTGCCCCCTGGGAATGGGTTTTATTGTATTTCTCTGTACTTTTAGGGTATCACAGCTCCTTTACCATTGATGAAACATTGCTCCAAGTGTAATGATTGCTTCAGGCAGTGACTTTGGCCTGTGTGTGGTACTGAGAGAATGTCATAAGATTGCATTCCTCACCCTGGGTAGAAAAAAAAAAAACCGAACAGAAAAGTCTTCTGACTTACTGACATACTTCCATTTCCTAGTAATTTCTATAGATATGAGCAAATGTAAGAGCTGTAGATAGGAGCAAATAAGAATAGGCACCAAATCAAATAACAAAATTTTGAAAAGGTCAAATTAATATATTTTTACAGCTATCTCTCACAGAATGAGCGAGGCATTAAAATTCTGACGATAAGTTCTCGTGAGAATGGATTGTAATGAGAACAGGAACCAGCACATTATAAATCCACTCTCCTGGTAATAATTTAACTGGAACAGTAACTGCTACAAACGTAATTAATTAATTCATTTTTATGACAAATTAAGGACTGAAGTCTGGTTGTTATCACGTGGCCATCTTATGCCATATCTAGGACATTTTTTTTTTTGTTGCCAGCGTTGAAGTTCCAAGATACATTATAAACCAGATGGATGCCAACTTCCTTGGGGTCTACCTTATCACAACTGCTGCCTTCTCTGAAGTTCTTGCTTCACTTAAGATTGGGTTGAAGAATATTAAAAAGTAGTTCTGATTTGTGTTTATTTAAGACAGATGGCTAATTCAACTAGTCTGATCTCAGTTTTTTATTGGACTTCATCCAACGGTCCTCGATAGTCTCATATCCGAATTCAACATTCCCTGAAGCCATCAGATGCAAATAACAAAAGTAATTAAAAGACTGCTTCCAAGTGTAAATATCCATTAAAAAAGTGTGAAATCTTTGCTAATAACATTTGTGGAGCTTTCGATATTTTGAAGAGTTTTAGTTGCACTGACAGTAAAGACTGACACCAAATATGGTGAGTGGTTTTATTTGTTTATTTGCTTTTTTTTTTTCCCCCTGCTGCTTTCAAAGTATGTTTAAAAAGACACTGTAACAGGCCTGATGGTTGCAAAACTTCTTGCCCTTGTTTTTGCTGGGCAGTGAAGGGAGGGATGATGGGATTTTCGAAGTCAGGGTTGCTAAGTATTTAGGATTGATGCTCTGAGCATCAGCTTTTATCCTCTGCAGCTCCTGCTTGCGGGCCTTTGGCAGGTCCTTAGGGCTTCCTGTGCTTGGGCTGCTCTCTCAGGAGCTGCTGATGGATGTGGCCTGTGTGGCTGTCACGGAAGACATTTATATGACAAAACTACTGTAATCTGTCAATGTAAGACAGCTAGCTTTATTTTATGAATTTTCAACTTAGTCCAGAATTTGTGTGTGCTGTCTTTGTCAAAACCAAGGAGTATAAGCTCATTATTGATAAATCTTTGTGATTGGAGGAAAACCCTACCACAGTTAAAATGTGTATTTTAATTTGTAGTGCTCAGACATCATGAGCAAAACCTTGGCTCTGCTGCAGTCAGCAACAGAACTCCTTATTGATTGTAGCTGGATCGTTATTTATGCTAAAATAGATGGATAGGAGATACAAAATCATCCATGTTACTTGATTCTTTCTGTTGTTCAGAACACCAAGCACGTTTCCTTAGCTACAGTTGATTCTCTTCCCACCCTTCCTGCCTGTGTCAGGAACGCTGCCTCGTGTGTTTGGGCTGCTAGTTCATCATAACTGGCTTCTCTGGCACCTTCACCATGGGTTGTGTAGCTTCATCTTAATAAAGATGTCCCCAGGAACTCCCATCTGAGGAACTGGAGAGCTTTTCTCCCACACTCAGCTCCCAGGGACCAAATGATCAGTGCTTCCAGTGCCTTCATTAATGTTATCAGTGTTTAGAGACATTAATGATGGTCCCTGTCCCAGGCATAGGCTTAACAGAAGGTTGTGAAGGTGGTAGAAAAGACCTGTGTACATGCTGATAGGGTGTTTTCACAAGGATTGCTTTAAACATTGATTGGAGAGTAGTAGATGCGTTTTAATTATTAACTGTAGATACTAATAGATCTTCCTTGTAAATAACAGTGTTTTCTTTATTATGCACTTTGGAATCTTAGGTTCTTCACAGTGTCTGACCGTGCATTTAGTGTTAATCTTGTCAGTGAAAGTCTATTTAGACCACAGAATTTCCTGGTTTTTACACCCAAACTCTCTTTTTGCCCTCCCTGCTTCTTTTGGCAGTCTCTGTATTAGATCGTATTAGATATTTAAAAGGATCTTTGAGTTCCTACCAAAAAAGAAAATTAGAAAAGAAACGTTGCAATAAGCAAAGCTGCAATCATAACACGTTCTGAGTAGGAGCAATAAATATTTCCCATAAGCCATAGACTAATGAAGCAGTAGGTGTAAAATACTTGTGACTGGAAGGAACAGCAGTGACACTTCAGTCAAGCCTGATCCACTGATATTGTACCTGCAGCTTTCCTGCAGGAGGGGGGTGTGGTTTGCTGGGGAATTCGTTTTTGCAGAGTTTTTACCTGTCAATAAGACACTGGTGGTTTTAATTTAGTTTTGCTGTCCAGAACAGTTTTTATTGCCCAAGGGTAAATCTTTAAGGTCCCTTCCAACGCAGACCGTTCTATGATTCTGTGGTTGGTGCTTCCTGATACTCAGTTTCCTTTCTACTGTAGGTCAACAGGAGTTCATTGAAATTCAGGTTTCCAGATGGAAAAAGTGGGAAATGGCTTAGAATGGTTGATTTTGGCTTATGGAGGCTCTGAGAGTCCCAAGTTCCAAGTCCTGTGAAGGTCACACAGTTGTTGTGAACTGGCAGTGGCTCAGATGCTCCAGCCAGAGAAGTTGCTGACAGCAGAACAGAGGAGAGTAAAACCAGTACAACCTCTCGTTTTCTGCTGTTTTCATGCCTATATGTTAACTGTAGATTATTTCTGTGCCTCAGAAGAGTGATGCAAGGCTTATTTCTATCAGATTCAAAAGAAAAACCAGATAGGAGATGCTTGAGCTTTCACTAGAACCTCAAAAGATCTTACAAGGCATTTTTACCATGGCAAAGCTCCCACAGTTTTCAACAGGATACAAGAACAATTTGTATTTTAATAAACATGATGACTGAGATTGTTGCTGAGTGAAACTAATAAGATGAAGGATGTTGACAAGCCATGGATTTGTATTGTTCAGCTTGGCTATAACTTGAAACGTCAGCAGTACTGGACAAGCACAACTACTGAAAAATGTGAATATATTTACATGATTTGATATGAAATATTGAAGCCAATTTGTTAATGGGCAACTTCAATGCTTGTTGTTATATGTTGAATAAAAACCAGTAGGTCAGTTGTAATGTAAAAATGCACATTTTATTTTGGCTCTCTGTTTTTAGCACTAAGCCACATATTCAGCATAATAAGAAGAGAGCAATAACCTTCTTTTTGATTTGATGATATACAGCACCTTTTATGTAAACCCATGAAAAGTGATAACTGGTATCATGAGGAAACAGCACCTTAGGGAGATTACCAGGCAAGGCAGACAGCTGCAACCCATAATCTCCTAAAAGTCTGATTGTCTGTGGATCCCCATGTCTACCCCAGGGTGCTATAAGTAATACTTTTTTTAATTATGAAAAACAATAAATTCTCTGAAAACTTTGAATTCAGAATTTTTGGTAACTGTGAAATTTAACTTTTTGTTAAGCCAGATGTTCAACAGAAGTTCTAAGTTGAGGACTCTGCAGGACTTATTTTTGCGTATAAATGTGACACATTTCCTATTGTTTTCTTGACATTTGAGACGAATTATTCCATCAGTTTACCTGAAGTTTAATTTAACTGGAGGAATACATATATCTAATTAATTTGACAGGGTTTTTTTTCAAGTTAAGTTAAAAGAAATATAATTGCATTTTAACTGAAATAAGTCTAGCTTTGTAGGTATTTCTATTAATTTAATTAGGTAAGCTTAAAAAAAAGGGACAACTTCAGTGAGGATGGAGCAACTGTATTTTTTTTTTTCTAGAGCACAAATCTCCTGCATTTCTGTTGACCTGGTAGTTGTGCCCTATTGCTGCTGTGTGTCAGTGATTGAGAGGCTGCAGTCTCTGTGGCTTTCCTTTGGGCTTTGGTCCATGCAAATTCACTGAAGTTAAGAAGCATGATCTATGCTTTAAAAGTGAGATCATTCTTAAAATCTTACCTCAGTCGTCATATTTTAATCTGTTACTGTTAAGGTAAAATATCCAGATCACTTTTGGCATATCCAGTGATCTGAAGTAATACAGGTTTTAATAATTCCAGGGAGCCTGTGCAGAGCTGAGTGCCCTGAGCTGGATCCTCTGCCTGCTCCAGCCGTGGGGACGGTGTTGCTGATGTGGAGGGAGCATTTCCCTCGGTGCTAATCACAGAGTATTGGGCTCCTGCTGTGGGGACAGAGCACAAGGAAACAAAAATTACTATTTTCAGCCAGGCATCCTGCTCCCTGTTGACTTGGAAGGCCTGATGTCACACTGCATGCTGCTGACTCCAGAAGTGTTTCGGAGAGGGATTGTCATAAATTCAGATACCTGCTAGAGATATCTGCCCAGGGCCCTTGTGTCTGTCAGCTCTTTCGAGAGGCTAATTTTCCTGGCAGTTTGTATTACTTTTGTCCAGAATTCTAGTGCCTTTTGCCTGGCTTGGATTATTGGGAAAACTGTCAAGAGGCACCTGGAAGAAAAGGTGTTGGAGCTTCTATTGTTAAAACCTACTTTCTGAGTCTTCCAGGAGGGTGTTCCATTATCTCTGCAGCTGAAGGTGCTACTGAAAGCTTCAAAGCCAGCTGTTGGACTTAACAATATAATTTTCACCTGAAACTTTCTGTTCTAGCAGGTGATAATGATTAGGAGTTGGATATTAAAAATTGGCTTTTTTTTTCCCTCAGAATGAGGTTTTAGCCAGACATCAACACAGGCAGAACGACTGTGTAGCTGAGTGCTGCCTTCTCTCATCTCGAGTGCCCCGTTGCAAGAAGCTGCATCATTCTTGAAATGTCATCATAAAGCTTGTCAGACGATTTCCTCCCCTCAAAGGCAGATTCTAGGTGATCTAAGTGTATAATTTGCATGTTAATTTAAATGTGTGGACTGGTTTGGGGTCAAACCCACTGGTTTGATGAAAGCATTGAGAGAAGGTTATCAAACATATTTGAGAGGAGTGATGAACAGGCATTGTGTAAGATAAACATCCACAACTTGTTGTCACTTGTGGGAGTTTGTTAGGAAGCCTCAGTTCCAGGCATTTACATTATCAGCAGTAGATCTGTCATTTCCTTAAAGACAGGAATGTGTCTAAGCACAATCTTCAGTAATAGCTCTTAGAACTGTGTTGGAGGACAGGGCAAACCAGCATTTCCAAGTAGCCATCTCAGTTTATGATCAATAAGATCATGACGATTCATGTGTAAATTTAATTTCAACTGCAGTTTGGCTGTGTGTGACTCCATCTTTTCCTTACTGGTGGAATTATCAGTTACTTCAGAAAATTTTGAGCTTCCTTCATATTTAAAATTTCTCTGAATATGTATCCCTGAATAGAGACAACAGTTGAAATTCTTCACATGTCTTTCTGTAAGTAAATTACAACACTGAGAGTTTTCACAAAACTGGACTTAAAGGTCAGTGTCAAGGGTATTGCCATAGTCTGTTGGGATGCTTTTTTCTTAAACAGTTTATATCCATCCTGTATTAGTGGGGAATTGATTATTTGGCCTAATTTATCTTGCCTGCCTCTAATTTTATCATAGCTAGGACATTAAAAATCATAATGGGCAGGAACTTCACATGCCAGCTGCTAGACTATTCATAAATTCTACTCTGGGACCAATACTTTTCTCTCCTCTTGCATTTAATCCACGATTTCTGTTCGTTCTTCGTTATTCTTGTTTTTAAATGTTTCTCACTTCTTTTCCGAATTAACATGCTTTGTGATGTTCCAGTCTGAGTCATTTGGGGATGTTAGAGGGATCCTGAGGTAGAGCAGGACAGACATTTAACCTCAAGGGGAGGGCTGGGTGGTAGCAATTGTTTAATGGCAGTAGCACACACAGAATTTTAATCACTTTCCTCCAGGTTTAGTGTGTTGATATTAGGTAACAATAATTCATAAAGCATTGTGTTGAAATAGCACCTTAGAGTGTCATTGCTGAGCAGAGAAAAAAGACTCCAGAAAGATATGTAGTCTCTGGACTAAAGGAGCTCTAATCCACTGTGAGGCATCATGTGGATACCAACAGATGGAAGGCATAAGAAAAGGAGATAAAGCAGGAATGAGTGAATTTCTGTGTTGTTAGGTTTTCATTTTTAAATGTTGATAGCTAATTGATACAATCACTTTCCAGCAGTATTCAGTCCTTTTTGGTGTTACCTGGTAAGCTACAGAATCATCAAGCATGGTTTCTTTGAGGTTTCAATACCTGGAGTTGTGAGAGAATACTTAAAAGAATGGAATTGTTAAGAGTTCCAACATTCTTAGTATTCTGGTTTCTTTCGTGCTGTGTCTGGCTTTGGAAGGGCAGGAAAAATAAAGTGGAGGTGGAGAAAAAACTGTCCCAGAGGAGCCCTGAGCAGCAGCACTCCTTTTACAAGGATATGCAATCCTGCTGAGACCTGGGATCATAGAATGATTGAAGTTCTACAGGACCTTGAGGTCACCTCACAGCACCCCTGCTCAGCAACACAGACAGTGGCTGAACTAAAGCTACTTCCCAGGTTGGGCATAGTTGCATTATAGGGCTTCTGAATTGGATAAAGCAAGAAGGGTCAGCTCCCCCACCCCTCTGCACACCCTTTCTGTGGTGCTTCTGTGTTGTCTGCAAGGCTGAGATTTGTCTTTAATGCAAACAGTGAGAATATGGATTGCAGACATAGATTGGGTGCATCTTTTATATGCACAGTTTCTGAAAATGACAATTATGATGATGAACATCTGTGCTGTTGGGAAAAGCTCCTAAAGTTTTCTATGACTGTGGGAACTGGAAACTCACTCTGGGAGAGTAAAATCTGACTGGGGGAAGGAGAATCAGATTATGTTTAGGATGGGGTAATGCTGGGAGTTCACTGGTGGCAGTTGCAGTGGGTCGCCAGGCTTCCAGTGTGTCCTGCTGGCTTTGAGGTGTGTTTACAGAGATGTCCTTCCTGCTTACAGCTCCCAGCACACTGACGTGCCTGTCTCTAAGTTCATCTAAATTCCTCCACATCCTTCTCTTGCTGCTGAGGCATCCAAGGGCTTTAGGAAGACCCACTGCTGGTGGTGTTCCAGGTGTTGTGTGGACTTTGAGGTGTTGTGCACTTGCTGCAGGCACAGCAGTTCCAGTAAAAGCTGTGACATTGCTTTCCCTTCAGCAGAGGCACTCGAGGTGGTGTTGGGAGAACTATTGATCTAATTCAGCCTCACTCGCTCAGTTGGTGTGATGAGATTGTAATCTCTTTTAAAGAAATACTAAGGTTACAAAGCTTGGAAAAAGATGTGTAAGGTGTCTGTGTATCACTTTGAAAATTTTTTATGTGGGAGACAACTTGATACAGTGCTACTATTTCATTATTTTTTTTTTATCCATAACCTTATTTAAGAAAAATCATCTACAGATTTCACCTGGAGATATTGTTTCAGAGCACAGTTCTTGTGAAATGTTAATGAAGTACTGGCTGTGACCAGGTCTGTATTCCTCCACCGAGGATCACAGCAAAACTCTCTTTAAAAACTTATGTTTGATTTTTATGACAGCATTTGGGGAAGGAGAATCCTGGTTAGGCTGTTCCAGCCTTGCTCTTTTGCTTTCCCCTTTGCTTTACTGACTGAAGGGCAGTGGGGATGATAGTTCTGTGTAAGGACCTCCATGCCTCCATATTCTTTGAAAATAAACAAAAAAAATTATGCCCTTGTGCTAAATGGAGCTGCATCAGCTTATTTACATAACCAATAGGCTATCTTATGTTTTTATTTGGAGCAGGGAATGCAGTAATTCTGGAGTCAGGTTGGTAAACACTGCGGTCTGGCAATTAGCAAATTGATTGGGGCCCTAATTCACTATAACACAGTCCATCTTTGGCCTGGCCTGTAAATATCTCCTTATTGCTTAATTCTCCAATATCCTTAATAGGAAACCTGCTCATTTGTGAGGCATCAGCTGTACACGTGGTTGGCTGATCTGTTTGTCTTACTCTTTTTTTCAGTGTTGATTTGCAACAAAAGCAATTTGGTGCAGCTAAAAATGAGCAAATGGTAATGGCACGAAGCTGAAAGCTCTTAGCTTTTAGCACTCAAGCCCTTGAAGTGGAGGATTTGGGGATAAAGAGACTTTACTTATGGGTTAGAGATCCTTTGTTCTGTGCTTGATTTGTTTTTTTCTGTTTGGCTTGGTTTTGCTGTAGTATTAGTAGATGGCAGGTTGCTTGCAAAGTGAAGATACTTAATTCTGGGGTCTTGAGCTTATAAAACATTTTTAAAAATGCAAAGGCAGCACTCACTGGAGGCCCTTTGGCACCCATGACACTGTGTCAGGATTATGGATTACTGCCAGTCGTGCATTTCAGTCTGAAAAATTGTGGTTTAGCTTTCTGAGAACACGCTGATTTTTAGGAGCTGCCCATGCCACTTAAACCTCTTGTACCGGGCACCCTGTGCCTCCTGGAGTCACGGTAGCTGTATGCATTGCTTGAGCTTTGCAGGATAACTTCCAAGTGATTTCATGAGAAAAGGAATAAAATTAAATTGTAATCCTTGAAAAATATATACCAAAAAGATCATATATGTTGCTTATGTGTAATGGTTGTTTTTTTTTTATCAGACTTGAGAGTGACCAGTTTCAAGCAAAGCTTATTATGGGATCCAAACAGCATCTCAGTCAATTGTAAAATGAACTTTGAAACCCTTGGCTTTTGAAGCTATATTAAGCAACAGGGAAAAAGTATTAATTGTTATGAAAATGCAAGCATGGGCTTTGTTGTTAAGGGGCAGGATTGACATTTGCAGCATCTTAGACCTTTAGGAGAATCAGCCTTGCCAGCTCTGGGCTCTGATGAAGTCAGCTTTGCCTGAGCTCAGGGAAGGGTCCCTCCTGGTCAAGTAGCAATAAATGAAGTGATGGCTCTGTGTTCTCTCCACTCATCCTGAGGGCCCTGTGGGCAGCATTAAAAAACTGATATATGCTACAGCCTCAAAGGTTGGCCCTCGTGGACTTCATGTAGTACATGTAAGGAAGAAATTCTTTACAGAGAGTGGGGAGGCCCTGGCACAGGTTACCCAGAGAAGCTGTGGCTGCCCCATCCCTGGAAATGTTCAGGGCCAGGTTGGATGGGGCTTGGAGCAACCTGGGATAGGGGAAGGTATCCCTGCCCATGGGAGGGGTTGGACTAGATGACCTTTAGAGGTCCCTTCCAGCTCAGACTGTCACAGAAGGTCGCTCCGTGCCAATACAGATGTCAGTGTTTTTGGAGAGGAGTTAAGAGTGTAAGGTGTTTTTATAGCATTTGACACTTCTTCCACTCATACTTAACAGAGGAAGAACAACACGGGATGTGGACTCCTACGATCCATCTCAGTGCTGCCTGAATATAAATATCTGTGACAGGTTGCACAAGAATGCTTTAATGGCAGTTGTCAGAGACATTTAAAATGGATTAGACCTTTTCAATTTTTTTCTCTAATAATGAATATTTAGTGAGACTTTTAAAGCTGTTAGCTATTAATTATAGAACCTAAAAATATGATCGTGTTCAGTCAAGTAGGAATCAGCACATGACTGTATGCAAAAGTATGTTCTCTGTCTAGCTTTTGTGACATAGCTTCCTACTTTACATTTGCTTTATAAATAGGAGAAATAACTTTTAACCATGACAGCTGGTGATGAAGCAGACTTGCCCTTGAAAGTTGTAAGCAGGCTGGGAATATGAACACTGAAGAGGTAAAAGGATAGATTAATAGGTAAATGTCCTGATACTTAAATAATGTATGATAAAATTAGATTGCCATAAATTTAGTTCCCTTGTAGATAATAATGTTGTTCTGAGGCTAGAAATCCAAGTGTGGAAATAGAAGGTTAATGTTTGCATTAATAAAAATGCAGACCATTGTCCTTTGCTAGTGTTGTTGCTGCTTTCTGCAGATAAGAAATCGCCTTTCTCTTTAAATTAGTTTATACTACCAAGGGTTACTTTTGCAGATTGGAAATAAATAGGGTTATATTTCTACAGTTAAAATAAATGTTTCTACTGTTGAAATAAATTACTTATTCCAACAGTAGAAAGCTGATTATACTATTGATAAAGAGACCGTCAGTCAAATAATTCTCATTTATGTATTCAAAAATCTTAACTAATAGTGCAATGAAAAAAGCTCTAGTGGCTTTATTAAATTCTTGCTTTTCAGGGTAATTTTTTTTTCTTTGTAGCTGGAAATCATCTTCTGTTTGCAGCTTGCTGTCACTTCCCTGACTGAAGTGTTAGAGCAGAGTGAGGAAGCTTGGAGTCTTTGTTTTGGTGTTTTGTTTTGTTCTTCTCACCCAGGTTATTCAAGTAGGGGGAATCTGGCTTGTGGGATCTGGTTTCAGCCTTTGCTGGTTTTGTTTCTTTGGAAGAAATCTCCTTTTCAGAAGACAGCTTGGCAGTGCCTTTGTGCTCCAAGGAGAGCTGCCCCACTAACCTCTTTTAGTGCTCTCTCAGCTCTGCAGCCCATCCATCCCGTGTCACTTGGCCTCCCAGCTCCACTGGGAGCAGGCTCTGCTCTTGACCCTGTTTTCCTGGCTGAGGGATTGATCTCCTCTGGCATTGCCATGAGAAGTTTCAGGCATGTGGCCAGTGTTAGTTTGGTGAGCTCCCCTTAGTCAGCCCTGAATGCTGTTTGTGCTCTCTTAGTAGGGAGGTATAAACGCCTGGTGGTTGATTTTTTTGTTTGTTTGAACATCTTTGTTGATGTGAAAACTGTGCAAGTCTCTCTTAACCTAAGCTAAGAATGCAGAGTCAAAATATCAGTCACATAGGTCTGTTAGATCAGTGTCCTGCATTTTAGTTTTGCACATTGTGGTTTGATGTCTTGGCCAGTGGATTCTTCATTTTGTTGGTGCCTGAGCAGGGCTGTGGCTGCAGAACAGCCCTGTCACTGCATTTTCCCTGAGGGGCAACATCAAAAGAGTTCAAATTCCCCCTGGTCTTCTCTGTTTTCTTCCTGGAAGTTTGTGCTCCAGGTTTCTCATGAAGACCCTTCCAAGCCTTTTGACCCAGCCTTGTAAGAGCTGTTCAGTGTAGTTACAGCATGGGGAGTGTGGAGATGACCCAGAAACAAAGCCAAGGTTCTTGAGTTCTTAATGGGAATGAGGCTGGAGCCTTCCTGACACTCCAGCAGAGCACACTATTAACCTCATGAGACCTATCACAGCTCCAGGGAGGGCGGTGGGTAAAATTGTAAGCTTGCCTTACATGGATTTGATTGCTTTTCCCGAGTAGCTTTTGCTGTAAGAAGTCTGAGAAAATGAGAGCAGAGATACCTAGAGGAGAAATTTGATGGGGAAGGGCAGGGAAGAGCCCAAGAATTTATTCCAGGTCCACCTGTGTGCGTGTGCCTGCATTTATTTCTGCTCAGGCATTGACATTCCTCAAAGTACTCTCAGTTGATGGCTCTGAGCGCCCTAATGATAATTGCATTTACACTAAATGTGGAGCAGCATCAATACTGATATACAAATAATTTAAATCTGCCAGCCAGCCGTCTTAACTAATCAAATGGAGATTGCCCCCCATCTCAGTCAGTAAAGACAGGGAAGAATTCATCTCCTGTAAGCAAGAGCTTAAAGAAGGGTGGATGTGGTGGCCCTTCTGTTAAAGGTGTCCCTCTAGGAAAGAGGATATGAAGAGGACCAAACTCTCTGCAGCCTACAGAACACTGTGCTGGCTTGCACCAGCCTTGAGATCTGGAGTGTGACTGTGTAACTTGGCACAAATGGTTAGTTTTTAAAAATGTATGAATTTCGTAGCAGTGATTGTGTTTTTTCAACTGTCAAATGGAAGCATCTCTGATTCCATCCCTTGGTGCAGTCATACTCTGAAAAAAAAAAATGACTTGCTATTGTATTTGGAAGGAAAATAGGCTTTAACCTTGAGGTGCTGAAACAGCAAATAAGATACTGTGTTCAGGTAGGGATCTGTGACCTGTAACAGGTGTGAGGGGCTGCAGAAGTGACCTGCTTTTACTTCACAGCATAGAGTAGAGGGAACCTTGCTGAGTGCTAATTAATTGTTGCTTTCATGCAAAATAATTTTTACCTTCAAATAGCCTTGAAAAGAGTTCTCCCAGTTATCCAGGAAAAGTTGATATTCAGTTACAGCTTCATCAAGTGGGATCTAACTCCAAGGACTGAGCTCTTCAAGATTATGGGGTTTGAACTGAAATTTTGTCAACTATTTAGGCAAGCCATACTTAACTTGAAAGTAATCCTTTTTTTTTCAGGGCACTCTTGTGAAGGGGTTTTTAGAGTTTTTCAGAGGCTTTATTTTTACTGTGGAAATGCATTTTCTATTTTTTTTTTGGTGGTGGTTTTGTTTGTTCTTGTTTGGCTGTTTCTTCGTTAATATTGTATTTGGTCTTTTGGATGCTCTGCATGCAAAATTTCTACTGAGATAGGAATATCTCCTGACTGTCATTGGCTTGCATGGACTTGTTCTTCCTGCCCATGCTCACAGTGGGATGGGAACAGTGTTCAAACATGAGGAGAAGATGGGGAACCACTTGCCAAGGTGGGCACGAGCAGCCAGCACACAGGGAATTGCCTGGGAAGCTCATCTGTGTTGGGAAGGTGCATGAGCAGATGCTGTAGCACAGGTAACACAGTTCCTCTGGCACCTGGAATATGGGAATACGTGCAGCTTCCCTCCAAGTGTGTGCCACGAGTAGTTGTGTGGGGGTACCCACAGCTGCATTCATTCGTCCCTCTGCACAGTGCACTTCACCCTGAGAAAGGGAAACAGGTTTGTACAAAAGCAGCCACCCACTCAAAATACATAAATGAGACTCTTCTATACATAATACTTTAAAATACAGCACATGGGAGGTTTCCAGGGAGTGTTTATTATGGTGACAGGTAGAACTGAATGAGTAAAAGCCTCAGTTGGCTCTCAGTTCTGGAAGGTCCTCATTTGTGGTTATAGTCATGATGATAAAGCAATTAAATGCCAGTGAACATATATTTTCCATGTCTGTGAGGCTTCTGGCATAATTATATAATTAAAAAATGCCATTAAAGAGCAATAATGTAATTAGTGCATCACCTGGATCAGTTGCTTTTCCTTCCCATGTTGTTTTCCTCATGTTTTTGGTAGATCCAGGCATTGTCAGTCCCTAAAGAGCATTTTGCCTTTAAATTATTTGTAACCTGTCTGAGAAGAGGTACCAAATATCAGTGTGCTCCAGCTTTGCATTTACATGAATTTGTATTGATGGCAAATCGTGTAAAATACTGTTGTGAACAAACACTGATGCTCCCAGGTATGGAACTTGGAGCTGAAATGTGTTCTGTGCCTGTTGATGTGTGTACAACATCCTCTGATGCACCAAAAAGTAGTTGCACTTCCAACTAGCCAAATCCTTTTTGCTGTGAATCCTTTTAGCTTGGAAAATCTAAGCTTCAGGTTTGGGTGTAGTCAATTAAAAAAACACAAGACATGTCAAGGGATCACTCCTGGGTCCTGACATGTGTTGCCTCTTTCAGTAAAGTAAAGCCTGTAAGATGAAACCTTGCAAAAATGTGAAAATACAGTCCCATGGTGCAAAGCCTATTTTATTACAAGTTCTGGATGGATGTGTATTTCTGTTTTTAGATCTTATACCTTCAGTCACTGGCACAATCCTGTCTTGCATCTCCCACGACGTGCTGTGTTGTTAATGAACGACCTAAAGGCTGCTTTGGTCCCCTCGGTCCATGGTGCAGCTCATCATCATTTTTGAGTATTTGAAGAGTTAGATTAGGGCAGCAGACCTAGCATTCCTAATTCCATTTAATCATGTAGATAGAAGAATTCTTGTTTCATAACTTGCATTGTATTTCCTGTCTTTAACATTCAGGTAATTAATTTGCTGTGAAGGACAAACAGTATTGATGATGATATTCTAGAGGTAGAAGCGTTTAAATAACAACTGAAACCAGTTATGTAATAAATGTACAAAATATAAAATGTGTGTGTCAAGATCTATCTGGAGGAAAAATGTTTCAAAAATTCATCTTTTCTGTTTTGATGCTTGAGACCATGGATTGATCCATGGCCTGGGTCACTGCTTGCTCAGTATCACAGTGCTTTTGTACAAGAGAAGGGCACCCCGGGATGTCACGGCTGGTGAATGACTCTGAACAGATGCCCAGAAGGTCAGGCAGCAAATGCTGCCCTTAAACTCCAAATCACCTCTGAAAAGTTTAATAGTGCCCTGTATGAAAGGGGCAAAACATTTATAAGGGAGGTCAGGTGTACACTAAATAGTTTTGCTTATAGTATAGTATTTTTGAAGCTAGGATTTAAAAATCTATTAGTAAAAAAAGAAAGGCAAGGAAAAAATTACAGCTGCAATGTTTTGTTTTCGTGATTGGGAAAGCACCTTTTTACAAACATTTTTTGGGGGGAAGAAAAACCCACTGCCATCCCAGTGAGTGCATGTTTATTTCTTTGTCTGAAATGTTTTCAGATGTTTGAGAGTAACACAAAATTACAGAGCAAAAAGACTGTGGAGAGTTAGAACAATCTGCCATTCCTGTGGTTCAAAAGCCCAGCTAGTTGTGATTTTGCTCAATTCATCACAGCATCACCAGCCCTTCCACTGTGTTTGGTTCCCCACTGGCCATGGAGAGTGCACTGCTCTCAGAGTCTGAGCAAACTCCTTGTCAAGGAAAACCATGACAGACCCATCAGGGACACTCCAGCCCAGCCTTTGGAGAGGACAGCGAGCCACATGTGGGTTGGGAATAGGGGTGGATGCTTAGTCTGGGTTTATAAGAAGCCCATGGCGAGACAACACCAGCTTTATTTAGACAGCACTCACTCTCACATGTAACCAGCCCTTTAATTAGGTTTTCACAATGTGACAAAAAGTCTCTCATCAAAATATTTATAGTTGGGTTTTCGATTTTAAGTCTTCCTTGCATATATAAAACAAAATTTGTCATCTGAGGTAGAGCATCTGGCAGGTCTGTAAGTGTTAGCTCATGAATCGAGCGTGACTATTCTGGGACTGGGGAGTTACTCACATGTAGTATGGATGGATCCAAGGAGGGACGTGGCTAAAAAGAGGATGTCAAGTTTAGGGTGTGTTTTTTTTTTTTTTTTTATTTAAGGCTTGATTCAGGCCAACAGGTTTATGCACAGCTCATCTTGCTGCTTTTCCACAGTTTGTTTAGAGTTGATAGGCACAGGTGTCCGTGGGAACCCTCCATCCCAGTAATTCATATATGGCACTTGTGGAAATTAGACTCTTAAGGTGGGCTCAGGTCTTAGGACAGTGGAGATCACAGTACACAAAGGTTCCTTCTAAATTACTGGCCCTGCAGTGCTGTGATGGTGGAGAAAATGTAGAATTCTTAATTGATTAAGATTAGAAGTCTTGCTTGTTTTAACTGGGTGGCAGGAGTCAGCAGAGGGAAAGGGTAGATGTCCTGTGAACCTAAAGCTGAGGAACAGCACATGGAGACCTGCTCTGGACCTCTGGGTTGTGTCCCCTGCTCCAGCTTCTCAGATCCAGCTCGGACAAGCAGCCTCACAATAAGTAGCAGGAAATCCTGGCAAAGCAGAGATCTCCTTGAGCTCTGTTTGGGGAGGAAGGGGAAGAGCTTATTTTCCTCTGGAGTTTTCCTAGACCCGTTTTGCCTTCTGAAATGGAGCAGACACAACTGCTTGGTTTGTTTTAATTTTGATGGAAAAGTTTGCCAGTGTTTCTGCTTTTTAATTTTTTAGCATTATTTGTGAACCTTCACTGAAAGCCTCTTGCTCTTTCCCACAGCAACTCTTTTAAGAGAATTTGTTTGATCTGTTGTCTTATCTAAGATTATGGCTAATTACTCAATAAAGAACTTTTTTCCAAGGTCTTTTTTCCCCCCCTTTTTAAGTATCATCTCACAGGGTGAAATTTCCTCCTCTTTTGATTTTGCTCCGTCACAACTGAGCTTTCATCAAGACACGTCTCAGAATCTGAAGGGAGCAGTTAGTGCGAAACGAAGCCTTCAGATTTTTCCTTTCCTTTTTGTGCTAAAGCTGAAAGATGAAGCATATGGAAAAGAAAACAGCATTAAATCTCCCCCTCCGAAAGGAAAAGCACTGAGGATCTGGCCACTGCAGGAGAGGTTTGAGCTGCATGCTTCATTTACTACTTTGTGCAGACATAACAAAGAATTTACTTTAGTCCCTGTGGTACTCACACAACCTATTGCGTGGTAGGCAGAGGGAAAGCAATGAGCCTGGTGCTACAGTACAGCAGCAAACTGAGAATTGAGGTGGTTTAAAAACAAATGTTTCCTTAATAATCTCATTGTGTAGCCCTAGTTCCTTTTTGGTTGAGTTTCCCATTTGTGAAAGAGGAGCTTTGGCGCAACGTGCCAGTAGTTTTATTTGAATGAAGTGCACAGTGGGGTCCACAGCAGAAATTTAACTTAATAATTCAGAAAAAGAGAAACAAAACCAAAGCAGTCCTGTCACAGATGATCTTTCTTTTAACAAAAACAGAGGAAGAGGGGGAAATGTCAGAGACCTCAAGTCAGATTTCACTTGGTATTACTGAACTAGTTCTGTTAAGGAAAGAAAAATAGTGTCATCTTGCTTACTCTAAACTGAGTTTTGGATTTGATATTTTGTAGTTTTCGTATGTTAGGAACCTCTTGGTATAATCTCAAAGATGAAAAGTCTCCAGAGGGACTTCCCCTGTTAGAGACTTGGGGGGGAAACCTGTGAGATTCCAGTTTAAACCCAGCTGTAATACCTTAGAATGTGGCAATGCACATCATGACCATTTATGTAGCATTGTGCTGGTGTGTCACAAAACACAGCACTGTCCCTAAAGTAATGGGAGTAGATAAAAAGGCTGCTTGAAAGACAGAGGTTTCTGTGTGCACACATCTCCTTACATTGACAAGTAGAAAAATATTGAAAAGCACTGGAGCATTTAATTGAGTTTGTGAAAAATGTCCAGGTGTGTGTGGCTGAGCTGTGTGGGCAATTTAAGGATTTGTGCTTGCAAATGAAGTGGGTGCTGCTCTTCTTCAGGTTGTTTTTATATTGGGCTTTTTTTTTGGTGTTAGAAATGTCAAGTAAAGTACTTGCTGCTGTCTCACCCCTGCCCCAAGAACCAAACCAGCTTTACACGGTTTTTATGAGGCATCCATTCAGACTTAAAAAGTAATAAGCATTAAAAAATGGATTTGTCTATATCCCATTGAGAAGAAAAAATGGTAGAAATCTGGGAAAATTAATTAAAAGTAAAAGACAAATGGATTCAGCTCTCCTACTGCCTAGGCTAGAGTTTCTTAGGTCAAGGTGGGTCTTGGGGAGGGAACTTTTTTTAAATGCACAGGCAAGTGGGGTCATTAAATGCTGAACATAAAAAGAAAATATTTTAAAGCTCATATTAATTGTCTAGTCTAGAAAAGCTCTGCAAAATAAATAATTGGAGTTTTATTTTCTTTGTGTTCTGGCAGTTCTGAGTAGGCAGAGTTGCATCAAGAGCTTTTCAGCCTGTTCCAAGGAGACAGAGCTCAAGTGCCCCTTGTCTCTCTCCCTTATTGACTTTCTAGTAGCTTTTTAACCAGCTGGCTGGATCCACTACCCCATTCCAGCTGGCAAGAAGTAGAATTGTCAAAAATAATAAAGTTCCTGCAAGGGTTATAGATGGGAATAAGAGGAGAATTCTTCTACCAAAGGGAAAAATCTCTAATGTGTCTTATACCTTGTTTGACACTGGAACATTGAGGCAGCAGGCAAAACCTCATAAAAACACCCTTCCCTGACCAGAGGAAATGTTGGGTTTTTTTGTTTTAACACACATTAAAAATAATATTTTTGTATTCCATCAATTCTGCAATGCAATATGTGGAAACAATTGAGTTCAGTGTATTGTCTTGTCACAGCAATGCTGTGGTTTTACCAGCAGCTGAATCTTCTCCCAGGGCTTCCCTCTGATCCTGGAATGGCAACATGCTTTTTAATTTATATGAAGTTATATGAAGATTTCACACAGTTTGATGACCTGAAGAGATCTTTTTCTCTCAGGGAATATCCAGGTAGATCTTTGGTCTTGCCCAGTCCTTCACTGTGATTATTAGCACTTAATTAGTTGTGTCTGTTTCAGTAAAGAAATTAAAAAGCTGATGAATGAAGTGAACAGAAAACGCAGGTGTGGAATGTCCTTTGTGGGCAGAGAGGTGTCATGGTGTTTAAACTGTAAAGGAATTTTTCTGGAATGGAATGATGATTGCTGTCAGCTCATTTTTTGAGGACTCTGCCATTCCTGTCAGGCTTATTTCTTCATTTTTTTCTGGATTCTTACAAATTATGAGGAGAAAGTCCTGTTTGCTCAGATCTCCAGCATTCTCTGAGATATTGGAGTTAGTCCCAAGAGGAGTTTTGAGAGTGGTTTTACTCAGACTAAAAAAAAAAAAAGCCATTTTAAGTTTAAGCATGAGGACATGCAAGCCTAATTATTTCTAAAGTGTGTGTTTGCAGAATAAGACCCAGTGAATAAAACAGGGAGTACCTTTGTGGTGGTGATGTGAGGAGGATTTATCAGAGCCTGGGGCTGGATGGCCACCAAACCCAGGCCAGTTGGTGTGTTGAGTGTCTGTCCCTGATGCAGAACTTCTCCTGGTTGAACGTTTTAAGGCACATGTTGGTACTAAAGAGTGAAAAAAATCTTCTTCAGTTTTGAACTTAACCAAATTAAAGAGAGTGTAAACTTACAGTTGGCTTCCAGGAAAAGATTGTCTCTTTAATTATACCCATTTTTAGCAAGTAAAATCTGCATTTGGCTGCTTAGCTCAGTTTCAGAGAGACCCTTTTGCTTTCAGAAGTGAAAATGGAGTTACATCCCAGACAGTTCTGTGGACAGTTGTACTGTGTTTTCTGGATTAGACACCGAAATTGCTGGATCCTGTTTTGCACTGGGTGACGGGTGGTTTTTCCTGAGTTAGACTGCAATTCAGATATTCAGAGTTTAGGACCTTTTGCAACAAGAAGGTTAAATGTCAGAGGTCTGATTTCTTACATAACTCGAAGAACTTCTTGTGAAAACGTGTATGAATTTTAATCCACCTATTTCATGAAGCTTCCTAGAGTGATCTTTGGCTCTGAGAATTTCTCACTTGTGGCCACCAGAGTTCCCTTCCTCTGCTGTAATACCATTATGCTTTTGTGGGTTGGCTCCACCAACAAATAAAGAGTTGAGCTGTGATGGCATCAAGACTGGGGGTCACACGTGACAGACCGAGCCAGTAACATGTCTGAGCTCAGTGAAACCAGTGCAATTTGCTTACTCTATTCTTCAAAAATAGAAGAAACCTAAGTATGATTATGCCCTCCCAAATAATAACTCGCATCTGACATCCAGTTTCCTTCGATTTAATGCTAGAATGTGTGGCCAAAGACAATATAGACTGTGGGCTGTTACAGCAGCAGCTTAGATATCTTGCAAACTGCTTAATGAAGTGATTATGGGAAGGAAATGCGTACTCCACCTGAATTCTGATGACACCCTGCGGTGTCTGTTGTGACGGTGGCGGTGGCAGCCGGCACAGGCTCTATTCTGCATGATTGTGAGCTGCAGGAAGCTGGTATTCCTATTTATCTGCGTGCCACCGTTTCCCACAAACGTTCCACACCTGTGCTGGCTTGTTCAATAACTGAAAATTAGTTAAAACCAGCTGTTGGGCCGAGGAAAGGCACTTTGTCATCCTTCTTTTATTTCTGTCACATTATGGTGGGAGCTTTCTTTGGGGCTCTCAGGCAGCTACTGAGAAAATACGTCAATACCAAAAGATGTTCAGTGTGGGCACTCAGGAGTTTGGGGAGTTTTTCAGGGAAGGGAGAATATGTTGCCTTTGTGGAGATGGTGTGCTCTGTATTTAAATACAGGTACTTGTGTTTGTTATACCTGCTGGAATAGTTACAACAGCACAGGCATTGCTGATTTGGAGGAGGAATTTCACTTACACGTGTGCTTGGGGCACGAGGAACTTCTGTCACCAAAAAGAAGCCACGTTGTTGGAATATATATTGGCCAGAGTGTTTTACAAGAAGTACTTCTGATGGTCACCAGGAGCTGTGCCCAGTGCTTGGGTACTCCATCCCACTTCCAGCAAAACTGCTCTTTCTTTTGCTCTGTAATTTGGCTGCTGAGGTCTAAAAAGGTAACTGTTGAATTTTGATCAAAGTTAGTTAAAGGCTTTCCATGCCATTTTTGTTTGGGCATCACCACAGCATTCCTGAATTATTTCTAACAACCCCTATTTACCTGACTTTGCTGTCATAAAATTGCTGCTTTACTGGCACTACAGTTGCTCGTGTGGTCATAGGTATATTTTTTATGACCATTATTTTTTGCTCAGATTTCAAGCATGGTTGGGCACTGAAGCAACTCGTATTGAGTGGTGAAAACAAGACCTCAAATAAGCTCCAGAACTGCTGATTGCATTGACTGTTTAGAACCTTTTAACAATGATGTTTTACCACAAATATAATGCAGGCTTTCTTTTTCACTTCCCATTAAGTTCTTTAATTAGAGGACAAAATTTAGTTGCTGTGTGTAACTTACTGTACCACAAGCTGTGCTGGAGTTAACACTGTATTAAACTAGTAACTGTTTCATTAACCATATTAACAGTCCCATAATCAGAGCATGGAATTTTGATGTCTTTCTTTAAATATCATTGGATTTCAGCTTTATTTGGCTGGTGTGTCGGCAGGTATTCTTACTCTATAGCATGCAGACCTTTTAATTGCTCTCATTGTTGAGAAATTAATTTCTATTGAGTTTTGAGAAGTGATGGCTGCTGGAGCATGTAATCAGGTTGGGATGTGTTGTGCAAACAGGAGCCCACAGCCCCTGTTGTGGCAGCTGCTGAGCCACCTTTGTGTCTTGCCATGTGTTGCAGAGATATGGACAGAGTGAGCCTTGAGGAAGAAAAGAAAGATGTTGGCTGGGTCAGCAAGCTTTGCTCCTGTGTTTGATGGGTAATTAGGTGATGCTAATGCTGTTGTGGTAGTTGAGATTACTCTTCCACTGTCGGGTCTGCCTTTGAATGAAGGTAAACACCTATTTATCCTGCAGCAGAGTTGAACTCTGTGGTTTTATCTCCCCCAGAATTACTTTTTGGGAATTAAATTTCTTGCGCTGAGTCATTTCTTTTTAAACTTGGTACGAATTAGTGCATTAAATTGTATTTGGCTTTTTTGAGCATGCAACATGCACTGCTGTGTGTGCCTTAAGAGTAAATCCCCCACCTGCTGTTGGTCAAGGACTGCTCTCCAATCGAGTCAGACAATCAGAGCTGTTGTATTTTGCTCCTGAATACAACCCCCTTGAATTTGGATGATTGCTCCTACCAAGGCCATTGTAACACTGTGACTGGTGTAATGGCATCCAGTAAAACTGAAAGTCCCTGGAGAAATATCCTGTGATTAAAACGCTTTTGTGAATCCTTTCTAGGAAATCACTTAAGAAGGGATGTAAATAATTGGCTATAAATACCTTACAAATCCAAGAGACTTGGGAGACTGGAAAGCCACACTGATAACTTTTTCCAGGCCACTTTGAAGCTGATGAATAGGTGCCATGTGGTAAAACTTGCTGGATTTTGAACTTGGTAAAAACCCAAGTTCTCTGGGACACCGTAGGGAATGCACACTGCGTTAATCTTTATTCCTTCTTTTTTTGCCTTGAATATGTAGGAGTTCTGGGAGCCAGTGTTCCCAGTAATCCATCAGCTTTTCCATTTGATTTCATGCAGCCTGGCTGTGTGACTGTCAGCCGATCCCCTGCCACCACCTCTCGTGGGGTGACCTGGCCCAACGCTCTGCTGGGTCACTTTCCCTCTGCTTCTGGAACCTGTGGGGAGCAGGCAGGAGGGATCAGTGGCTCTCATGCACCACTGAGAATCATCTTTATCTCACCCCACAGGTTTTCTCACTGTTGTTCCTCTGATTTTTCTCCCCCATCCCACCTGGGGGGAGTGAGAGAGCGGCCGGGGTTGAACCAGGGCACGCTGTGAAGGTTGTTAATCTCTCTCACCCGTTGCTTCTACTCTCCCTTCTGTTCTGTCACTTATAAAAACTCAGTTTAACATTAGAGACAGGACAGTAACCCCCAAAAATGCTTTTACTATCTCTGGAGGAAATGGGGTTTTTATTTTCTATATAAACATTGAAAAATGTGTGCATTGCCACTGTGAGCACCACCTGTAGTTAAATAGCTGTTGTTTCTGCAGAGAACCAGAAAAGCTCTATTTTCCAATTACAAATGGGAAAATCCACAGGGTGATATTGGATTAATTGACAGGCAGCCATGCACGAGTAATCCTGCACTTCCAAATGTAAATAACAAGTGCTTTGGAACAGTTAGAATAAAGATTTTTATATTTATTGAAATTAATCCAAAACTCAGAGCTGTGTCTGTACACAGCAAAGAAATAAGTGATCATTAAACAAAACCCACAGCCCTGTCTATGCTGCACAGAACCTGTGTACCAGCCTCTTAAAAAAATCATTGTTAGAGTAATTGCTTTTCTTTCTGCTTTAGCATACAACAGCTCCAACATCACAGTTGAAAATGGGAAGAAAAATGTGCTCTAAGTGGTTTTACTTAACTAATTACATGGTTAGGCGCGTAATTTAAATGGCTTGATTTGTTAATAAGTTCTTTAAATTAATAGGGGGGGGAAAAGTGCTCCAGCAGTTCTTCTTATACCCCTACAGTTTAACGTGGTGTGTTACATATCCTGCTGTTTAACACGGAATACCATGTTTAGTGTGGCAACTGACTTTTTGGGAGTAATACACCACAGCCAAACCAAAAAGAGTCATTCTGCCCCTGATAAGATGTATTTCTCCTCCTCACAAAAATAAATCAGTGGAAGGAAATCACACTACATGTGCATATTTTTCTTTTATTTACTTTTATGCAAATCAGGCTCTGGTGGGGGAATTTGTTGTAAATTCCAGTACAGACTAATTTGATATTATCCCAGAAAGATGTACACTTGAATATTTAACAAAAGCAACAGTGCCAGTGAATAGATGACATTAAAAGTATTACTTTTGCATAATTTATGTTCAGTGGTGCTGATATCAGGCTTCACTTCATCACTTGCTTGCACAGAGAGTGCTGGAAGTTTCAAATCTCATTAAGCTATTTATTCATTGTAATGAATGATTTTGAGGTTATGCCACACTGCACTGTTCAAAAATCCATCTTACTGTACGTATTTTAATGTTTGCAGTCAAATTAATACCTTTATTACTGCCTCAATGGTTGGGTGGACACTGTTCATACATTAATCATTGTTGTCTCTGCTTCATCCCACTCCTTTGCTTAAGTTTATAATGCCATATTCTGTGATAGAGATGTAATGATCTACCCATCTCTGTCTTTGTGTGCAAAGCCTAATGTCAGAGACTGGTAATCATGTTACTCAGGTGTCCTTAGATCCACAAAAGGTTTGTATTTCCATGCACCTTGTCAGAAATACATTGAATTTTAAGGTAATAAAAAGTGCACACTCAACTGCCTCTGATAACTTCCCCTCCAAATCAAAGACAAGCAATAATACCTCATTGAACCAACAGCAGGCAGTTTAAATTAAAAATTCTTCTACTCTTACAATAAATCTGATTAGATTTGCCCATTAGAAGCATTTTAAAAACACAGTGCCAGTAATAGGGTGCCTGATAGGGATTTTGTACCTTTAAGAGTACAATGGAAAACCTTCGAGATTCACAGGCTCCTTTGTTTATCTCACTTCCCCCTGTGTGTGAGAGTGTCAGGTTGAAATGGGATCCATATCTGTGGTGGAGTTGCCCATTTTGGTCCAGGAGAACTCCAGGCCCCTGCAGTTGGGAAAGGATGGTGAAATTCCTGTTCTTACAAATATACCAGTAAAGTTTGGAGACAGAGGGTTGCAGGTGGGCTGATACTGGTGTTTTCTAGTATGACGTTACTTATGCATTTAAAAGACCAAATAGAACTAAACCTTCTCTACCCAAAAATTTCTTCTAATTTACAAACAGCGTGCTTCTAAGAGGCATTAGTGAAGTTCCTGGACTCCTGACAGTTTGCAGGATCAGGCTCTTTAGGACTTTACCCTGGGCAGATGCACACAGCATTGGCATGCTGCTCAGCAAGCTGAAAGAAATCCCAGCGATCCCAAATTTGGGCCAGGTTTTCTCCTAGTTGACAGAATGTCAGTGAGCCAGGGAAGAAATTTTAAGGGGGTTATCTTCTCAAGATATTAAGCTCTTCCAAGCTGACAGCTTTGTTGCAGAGGTCAGCTAGGAGGAACAAGGAAGAGGCCCTGTGATCTAAAGATGGACTGACAGATATGATTTCTTTTCCCTTTATTGAATTATAATGTCAGTGGTTGTGGCCCGTTACTCCTACAAGGCTGCAAACCTCCATCTGAAATTGGAAAAAATGGATTTTACTTGGTAAAGACATAGATTTTTTTTTTTTTGTTCACAACCACTGCTGAAGGTAGCTCAGGTGTAAGGCAGGCAGAGTGTGGGCAGGGGCTGGCGGATGAAATTCGAATTAGCTCAGCTTGTGGAATAGAAGCAGCAGGAGTGCAAACATAGGATGGACTGTTTTTCCCAGTGATGAATCTGCTGAGTCATCATCCTTGCAGCCCCCAAACAAAGGGTTTTGTGTAGCTCAGCTCAGGAAATACAAGATCCTCAGGTACCTGTTTGGTTGGGCCTGTGTTTGAAGGCAAATCAGGTGCAGTTTTCCTATGTAAAGTCTCTACCTAGTTGTATGGTTGTAGTAATAACAGGGTCCTTTTTGTTTTCCATCTAATTTGTTTCCCTTTGATTGCTGTGTATACAGCAGAAGGGTCATCCTGCCTTTTGTGCTCTGCTTTTGGTGGCATTGGCTCCGTTTTGACAAGGCTCTATCATCAGCTACAAGCAGCAGCCTTCTAATGTAATTAGAGAGAAGGAAATCCTCAGGAAAACTGCACTGAATGTCCACAATTATTTTGGGTGACTTGTTCAGCAAAGACAACTGGCAAATATAAAAGTGCACCTTTTCAGCAGTTCATGAAATGTCTAGTACAGTAAGGCTAATGCTGTAAATATATTCAGCATTTAAGCTTTCCTATCGACAGCTCTGTCCAGTGAGTAATGTGATTAGAGAAGAGGGAACAGAAGCACCCAGGTTTTTTTCTGCAGTCCTAAAATGTCTTCATAAAACTGGGAAGGCAGTTTCAGCCATCTGAATTAACTAGTTACATGTCAGAGCCATTTTTTATACCCTCATTTGTTCATATTCCCTAGTGCTCTGAGTGGCAAGGGTGGTAGGACCCTTGTAAGATGAGGCTTGTCTGGTGGTAATAATGTGTGTGGTGACTGTCTGCAGTAGCTGAGCTGAAGGCAAACTCATACTATAGGGTTGCTAGTAAGAGAACAATTAATTAAAAAGGACATTATTAAATACACAGCATATTGTTGTTCTTGAAGGACCCTATATAAACATTGGAAATAACAAAGAACAGAAAGGTTCATTGGAAAAGTGAGTCTTGTGATTAATTCTGAGACTCAGGATTTGTGGATAGGTGAAAAAATCCTGACTTTTTGTAGTTTTTCCCTCCCCAAGAACTTTTTGTTAACTGCATGAGATCCCAACCTTTGAGAGCTCTTTGCTCTCCTTTTTTGTCCAGCTGTTAAATCCCAAAACTGATCCTGATTTCCTTGACACCAGTGATGAAAGGGAAAAGTGTAGAAGAAAGGCAAGACTAAGCTATTGTTGTGATTGTGCTTAATTCATTAAATGATCGAATTTGTGCCTCCTTTCCCTGAGGAGGACAAGCCCAGCCTGTGCAGCCACGCTGGCTCCAATTGGAATTCCTCCTCATTCATCCACCCCTGAAAAATGGTGTGGTGAATGGGGAGAGCTGATAGGTATGAGGACATCCCTGGTCCCTCCTGGAGTGGGTAGAAGTTGGGAAGCCCACCAGCACTTGAGTTTCTGGAAGAGCTGTTGGTGGGACACCTACAGATCGACAGACATGGGAGGTGAAGGCACCTTGTGCTCCCTCACCATCATATGCAGCTTTAATCAGCATCATTTAGGAAGCTCTTGGTAAAAACCTGTTTTAAAGCCCTTGAGGAGCTCTCCTGCTGAAGTTCTGTCATGGCTGAGTTTGATGTCCCTCCTCTTTGCCAAGGCAGGTATGGATCACAGAGTGAATGATCTCTCCTGATTTATCAGGTCATCCAGGAGATGGGTTGAATATTCAGCAAGGTTCATGTCGGTAAACTGTCATTTTAAATCTAGGTGGTTTTATATCTTAAAAACTAGTTCCAGCTGTGTGTTATCTATCAGAGAGGTAAACATCTCTAAAGACCTGCAGAGATGGGAGCTGTACCTTGGCCTATCTCAGCAAATTGCAGGGGAAGTGTTTCTGGCAGAGCAGCTCCTACAGACAAGAGCCAACATCATTTGGAGTGGGGGAGAAGGTGCAGAGAGGGTTTATTAAAGGAAAAATGGGAAGTGTAAGTGCTTTGCTTTGGTACCTGCAGAACACATTAGCTGTGACAATAGCAGGTGATGAGGACAGCCCGGGTGTGGGCACGTGGCCCCTCTGGCTTGTTACCAGAGCAGCTCTCGGTGGTGGCTGATGGGGCGCAGCACTCCTGTCACTCCCTGTGCTGGACCTGATTGTCAACCTCCTGTGTCCCATAAAAACAGTTAAACTTCTTTATCAGACGGAGAAAAAAAATTAGGAAGCAGTGAAATGAGTCCTCTGTAACCCGGAATGCTTTTTGTGGATGCCTTCAGTACAAATTACCTGGATGGCTTGAGAGACGCCACCCAGAACTTCATGAAGGCAAGGCTGTGTGTGTGGTGAGATCTCATACAGATATTCTGCAGAAGAAAAATGTGTGCTGGCTTTAAATTTATTTTTTTTTTGCAGGGAGCCTATTAAGTTTTATCTTAGGGAAAAATGAAGTATAATGGTTTCTTATGCATGCAAAGCTAAATTAAGGACAGCGTTATTTTGTGTCTTTGGAGGTAGATCTCACAAGAAGAATCCTTGCATAACTCAGAGAACATCCTGGCTGCTCTTTCAAGCTAATAGGGATGTTTTACTAAGGCATACTTCTGGGAATTGAAAGAAATGTGGCATGAAAGAGGTTAAATCAATATACAGATTTTTCTGAAATGTATTTCAAAAAGAATTGTAGCAGTTGATTTTCTCCATTTTTCAGGGAGGTAATGAAAAATAAATGGGAAGACTACTTAGTCCTTCATGTCAGATAACTCAGAGAGCATATATACAAAGCTGTAGTCAATTTTAAAGGCATTAGAGGAGTGATGTATTTAGGTATGAAGGCAACATGGACGGTGTCCTTGGCTGTTCTGTCTTGAGCAGTGCGTGGGGATGTGACAGTGTGGTAACCTGTGTATGTTGAATTCTGTTCTTTGACATTGTTGTGCCACGAACAAACCCTCTGATTTTGTAGAGCTAAATAAAAATGCTTTGAAATTAGAGATGACTGGCAGGCTACATTCATTACCTCAGTGTAGTGCCTCCTACCTTTTGTCTACATTCTTTTAATGCCTTTCTCCAGGATATATGCTGACAGGAATAGCAGAACTTAAAGGCATTATTTGTGAGTGATATTATTGTGAGAGTGACTCTGTTTGCATAAATGGTGACAGAAAAGGGGTGTGGTCTCACTAAAGACAGTGGCAAATTCCTGTTGACTTCAGTGTGACACTGATTTTACCCACCTACTGCAGTCTTCAATCCCTCCAAGCCTATGAAACAATTTAGTGTGTTCAGTCTACATATGCCAGGATCTTGCAGACATGCTGGTCCAGTTCAGTTGTTTATTTTTTTTCATCACATTTAAAATGTGAATTCTATGTATTTTTGAATATAATTTTATTTTAGTGTTCCCACAGATGTAGTGTCTTTTTGTTTGTTCTAGCATGCATATTAATTGCATATTAATATATTAAATGCAGAATGCAATACGTTAATATTATGTATGTAATATCATAGTATGAATTAATAATACATTAATATGCAATAATTAGCTAGGTCTTCACTTTGAGGTCCATCACAAATTCTTTAGCTACATGAATTCAATTCATCAAGTAATTTCACAAAATCTTAACCTCTATAGTGACTAAAGGAAGCCTTGCTGAGAGCTGGAACATTTTATAGATAGCACTATTTATCCAGGGTTCTATTATTAGTCTAGAAAGAAGGGCTCACCATGTATTTTTATTAAAAATGACAACGTACTTAACATCTTTAATGGAAACTAACCAATGTGATAGGAATTTAGAAACCTGACACCTTATTTTATAGAAATGAAGTCCCCTAGTATATTAAAATTAACATTTTTTAATAACAAAACGTGATATAGTCCACTGCAGTAGGACTAAATTTATCTTATGATTGTACTTGTCATGGCCTTGAGTATTTATTGAGTAGTTTTAAAAGTTCATTAAACTCAAGAGATTAAATATTGCCCTGAGCAGTGCTCCATAAAAGAAAAAATATAGTGCTATTACTTGGTAAAATGTTGTGCTATGTTGTTAATTTAACTCCCCTGAGTTCTCATCTTCTGACTCAAAAGACATTTCTTCATGCTGTTAAATCTGACATTTCCAATGAATCTTGGATGTGGTTGTCCTGTGCTGTTGGTCTGTCCAAGGAAGAGCTGGGAGGGGAGCTCTGCGCCAGGTCCCGTCCCTGGAGCTCCCTGGGCTCCCGCTGAGATCCCAGCAGTGGGGTGGGATGCTGATCCTCCCACGTTCCCGGAGGAGGACTGTGCTGACCTGGGGAATGCCAGCCCTGTTTTAGGAATGCTGGTGGAGCTGCAGCTCAGCCAGGACAGCCCTGCACAAGCACAGAGTTCGCCCGGCTCTCCTCGAGCATTCCTGAGGCACTGCCAAAGGCTCTGCTCCTGCCTTTACAGTTTGCTCCAAGAACACAACTTTGAGACCCTCAAGTGGCATCATGTTTCAGATTCTCAAAGTGAAAACGTGTGGGGCAGCTGTGTAGAATGGCTTTAAATAATACAGCTGGTATTGCGGGGGATCTCTTATGGCGCAATCGAGTAGGAGTTGAGGTGCTCCTCTTAGAGGACTTTCAAATAAGGAATTTGAGGAATCCTAAACTGAATAACTTCTAAACAATTTCACATTACTTTCAAGAGGTTGTTCTTAGCAAAACTCTTGTTATACTTTCTGTAGCTTATGTAAAATGACTCTAATTTTTACCACCTACCCGTGGATACCTGGCTTTAGAGATACTCTAGAAATGGGGCTTACATCTAAGATTTCCTTATTTGCTGATGTGCTTTGGATTCTCTGGGCCCCTGAGTTTTAAGTACTACTTTCTCCCTATGCAGGTGGTTGAGGGCTTTCTTTAATCACTATTTTTAACCCCCCAGATCCATGTGTGTAGAAGTGAGGTAGGTATTTTTCCAGTTATATATAGTTGTGTATCAGTCCTGCCTGGGGACGTACACATTTCACATGCACACCAGGCAGAATGTGTGTAAATCAAGGATTGATTTGAAAATTAAACTTGCTGGCCCTGTAGCAATATCTAAGTTTACAGTGACAAAACAATAACAGGGAATTAGAGAGAACCTCTCCTAAAATCAAATCAAGCTCTTGTTTTGCAGCAAGTAATTAGATTGCAGTTTGTTTCACTGCAAGACTCACCATGGCCAGTAAATTAAACTATCACTTGTCTTGCAAAAATGGTTGCCTTTGGACTATTTGACAGTGGCTTTTCTTTGCCCATATTTTCCCTTTTTGTTACCAAAGGAAATAAAGTTTTACATTAGCATCAGTAGCAGCTGCCGCTGTTAAATTTGTAGTCTCAGATCTGTTGCACAATTTACTCTGGGCTTTATTATGAAATTTAACCTGTTACTGATCTGTCTAATAATATTATGTGTCTTGGGACAACCTGACTGCACCAGAATAAATCCTGAATGAGTTACCTTATACAGGAGATAGACACTTTACTGGAGTTGCAGGGCAGAAAAAATAATGTACAGTTCATCTTTTGCCATTGTATCCCTTTAATGTCACCTCTTCTGAGCAAAATGTATTTAGCAATTAAAGGGGTTACACAGAATATTCCATTTATCAACCAATTGCCCTTTTCTTGTTACCAGTGCATTTGTTTGAACCTCCAACATGTTTTTCAGTTGTGAGATGTATCTTCTGTCTGTACAGATAAACACGAGCTTTAGCCTTTAGCGAGATACTTGAAAAGGGAGATAATAACATGTTTAACTCCCTAAGTTATGCAGAAAAATGACAAAACTAAATTGGATGATGTTGTATTGCCTTTATGTATGCAGGGGGCATGAGAGATGTAGCTCTTCAGTGTTGCAGCTAATAAAAGCTGATGTCTGGCCATTTGATTTTTCAACTCCTGTGCACCTCGCAGGCCTCAGATGGCTCACGGAGACTCGGGGAGATGTGCAAGTGGATGATAATTTGTTGAAAATGGAGCATTTCACAGCTGCTTGATGCTGTGCTGAAGCTTTAACCCCAGCACAGGCCTGTTTGGAGGCTGATCCGACTTCCTTGTCATCCTCTCTTATTCTCCCATCTGTAATTCCGCGGGACTGTTGGTGCTGAAGGAGCATCAACACCAACAGGAGCATCAGATGTTGGCCATGACTGAGCATCTTGCAGCCCATGGATGTGCTGCCAGTAATTAGCACTGTATTTTGTAAACTCTGGATAATTAATTGCTGGGTTTTTTTCAGTTTTTGACTATGTGGACTTGAGTGTTGGTCAGCCTTTGAGAGCTGTACCAGAATGGAGGTCAGTCCTATTTGCTGATCCCTCCTGGTGTGCAGTGCAGTTTTACGTAGTCACAGTGGTTTTCCTTGGAAATGGCAGAGAGAGAATTTATGCTGTGAAGGGTGGGGGAACTGATGCTTTTATCAAGGTAGGAGAGTTGTTTGGTTTCACTACTGGCTTTTTTTATTATGGACTTGTATTAGAACCAGATAACTCTGTAGAAACGGTCAAAAGATCAGTAAAACTAAATAGTAAATTTTGCTGTGGCAGAAGATCAGTGTGGAACAGGAGTTATGATTTGTTGGCATGCTCTTGACAAAATATAGAGGTGTTTGTTTCAGCCTGATCAAAACACAAGATTGGAACCCTGTTGGAACAAACCGCTGGTTTATGCTTGTTTTTCTGAGATTTATAATATAAAATGAAAACTCTACTGCATAAGTCATCAGGTGAGAATTTATTTTCACAAATAACTTCTCAGAACGTAGAATAAGTTCTGAAATGCCAATCTGCTTACGGGTTAAATATTCAACTTTTCAATTGGTTTTGGTTTGTTAAATAAGAAAATTATTTCTGCTTGCTTTTTTAATTAGTTTAGCTCATGTCAACCCTTTCATTAAGGGATTGTGGTGGATGGATAAACTTTTCAGATGATTTTCTGCCCATCATAGAGTGGTTCTCTTCACTTAAGCTTCCACTGTCTCAACTATTGGTTTTGCTCTTTAAACTAAAATCTGAATGTTACAGTAGGCAACCTTTAGAAAATATGGAGATCTTCATGCATTGTTTTAATTATTTTCTTGAAGTATACAAATGACTGACAACCATGGAAAATTAAAATGATAGGGATATGTACTGCTTTCATTTATTATTGACCATAAAGCTTATGGAGTTGTGACAAATACCAAGCTGGTTTAAATTGGCAGCCTGACAATGAGAAGATATTTTCTGGTTTATTCTTTTGCCTGATTCCATTCATTTGACTCAATTTTCTCTGTAGCTGTAAGAATAAGAGAATTCCATTTTACTTTCAAAAGTGAGGTTTCCTGTTTTTTGCCCCCCATGTATCCTTGACAATACCATCTTTGGAAGATTGAGCTAATTTATTTAATTTTCAGTTAGCACACTCTGTCACAATGGTGCATTGCTGTCACATTAAACATCAGAAAAATTTTACGCTTCTTAGCACTTCAGAAATGACCAGTGACATTTAAACTGTGTAGAGCACCTGGCTTGGAGGAAATTCTTTGAAACTTAATTGCAATTATGATGGTTGCAAGAAAGCTGCATGATGATTCTTGATGATGATTGCGCAGGGAAATGGAAATGCTGTCAGGTGCGGGATGGCTTCAAGGAGAATTTGCTCCTTTATGTTTTTCCTCCAGTTTTGTAGTTTCACTGTTTAATTAATCATCTCTCAAGTGCCTTTTGTGTATATAGTACACTTAAGAGAGAAAGCTACAGATGTAGTCAGAGATTATGGTGTTTCAAAAAGTCCATGGTGTGCAATATATTGTGGATGTGCAAGATTTGAGTGGGGAGATTTTGTAGTTGGTTTGTGCTGAGTTGAAGTCAAAGGACCCAGTTCAGCTCAATAAATACAGAGTGCATAGCTCTCTGTATTTATATTTTTATATATATATGTAAATGTGTGTATATGTGGTACTAAGGGAATGGTTACCTTAGGGAGGCACAGGACTGATGATATCATGGCTTTTACCATCAAATCACCGTATTGGACTAAAAGTGCCAGGGGTGCTGGGGGTAGGGCAGGGTCTGCAGCGCTGGGAATGCAGGGTTGGAGTATCCAAAATTTGCTGGGAGTGAAGCTCACGTGGTGCCAGAGAGGTGGGAAACAACAAATGGATGGATGCAAAGGAGATCAGAGGCGTGAGAGGGCTGCAGAAGGCAGGAAGGAAAATGGGCCTGAGGAATTGCTCCTTGGCATCGCTCGTGGGCAAGATTGAGCACCCGTATAAACACTTTACACCAGCGGGGCCCACGCTCCATTTATTATTTTCTTAGAGGATGGATTCTAGCAGCATTATGTGGGAAGAAGCAGCATGAGCTGGCAGCACCGTTTTCACTGCAAAACTGTTAAACAAATAAGTGTTACAGAAGTAAACCTGTGAGAAATGAAACATCTTTGTACTTTACTGAGCCAATTAAAAAAAAAAAAATCAGGGAACCCTTCCTACATGTATTAGAAATCTGTTTTAAAATCTGTTAGGTGGATATTTTCAGTTGAAGGAAGTTATGTTGCTGTAATGTTTTCTCATTCGTTTCATCTCAAATATGTGAAACCTGCTGTTTCCTAAATAAGTAAAAGCAGATGGAGCAGCCTCGGTGATAGGTTTTGCTGAACACTTCAGCTCTGTTAGTTCAATTCTCACTTACTTAATGCCATTCCATTAGATATCTGCTTGAACATTGCAGTGTGGAATGTCTCACAAATACAACGTTGACTGGGAAAGTCAGTGAAATACATAAAAATAGTATTTATCTAATCTGTTTATTTCTCTTCGGTATATTTTACTCCAAAGGTTTAATTTGGCCAAATCATAACATGCTACATCAGAGTTGTGCCAACCTCAAAATAAAAAAACCAAAACTAAACCAACAAACCAGAACTCATGAGTCAGTCTCCAGATGTTTGTGAGACTGACTGATAGAGATGTGTTTTCAAGTTGTTTATTCCTTGGTTTCGGGGACCTCAGATATACAATAATTTCCTGTTTTCCAACTTCTGTATTGCACTTTTTGTATTCTATGTATTTGTTTTACGGGAAGACTTTTCCAGTTAACCTGATTTCCAGGTTTTAGAAGAAAAAAATAAATGTTGCAGGCCTTTTGATGTCACTGGTAACAGTGATTCTCTTAACCAAGTGATTTTCCTTGATTTTGTTTTCTTGTTTTTACTGCTTTCCAGGTGAGGTTGGGTAATCAGTTATTGAAATGTCAGGGTTAGCAGTACATTTTTACTCATGCACACTATGATTTGTACAAACTAAGGCTCTGACCTTTTGATTTTCTTTGCCTACGAAGAGAAATTGCCAATGAACGTGTTGGAAAGAGCATTGTAGAGGAAATACAAAAGGAGGGAAGGTTTCCAAATAGAAATCAGTCTGGAATCAGTCTTTGTAAGCACATCAAATCCATATGTTGTAATCCTGCTTAGATAAAAGCTATCACATTGCCATTGCTTCCAGTAGGTGAGGATTTCATCCCAGATTATTTTGAGCTATGATGAAAATAGCTGATACTGTCCAATATTCCCAATGAGGTGAACGAAGTGAACGTTGTGTAGGCTAAAGAATTTTTCTTAGTTACAGCTCCTCTTTCTTCAGGTACAGCAATTAAATTCGTTCCCGCATTTTTGTGTGCCGAGAAAAATCCCCCCCGAGTTACATAAATTTCTTCGCGTTCTTTATTTACTTTATCGAACGTGTGTAGTAAAAATATCAACCCTAAAATTCATCTTCCTCGTGGAATTTGTTTTGCCATCTGGTAGTCGTGAATGAGGGAGAAACTTTTCATTTCTGCTGAGAGAGCTGTGAAGGCCTCCCTCCCTCATCCTTCCTTCTCTGTTTTGTTTAAAATCCAATAGTTTCCACGCAAAAAAAAATTCACAAATGGCCAAGTTGGGACTGGGTTTCCATCAGCAGGACCTTGTCTTCTTCTCCAGACTCACAAGCAGGCGTGGAGAGCGTGGTGCTGCTCTCGGTTGTGTTTGTTGTAAGAGCTCCATCTCATTTCTGTGCACAGTGCCCATGGAACTAATATATTTAAGGATAGTGGAACAACTTGCATTTTCTTAATGAGACTCATGATAGTCAGCATCGTGGGGCTTTTGGAAATGTTAGTGTAACAGCAGCTTTCTGGGATGGGTAGTGCATCTTCTTGTCTGCCTTAAAGGCTCTCTGGCAGATGGACTACAAGGAAAATAGTTTATGTGGGGACACGAGTTCAAAATAACTCGCCGTTTAATTGCTCTCGTTCAAAATCATTGTGTATCCTGGAGGTTTTACCACCAGTTAATGTTGCATTTACAGTTCTTAAGATGTTCATTATAGAAACAGAGTCAAGAGCCTTTTCTGAAGGGAGCTGGCGTGAACATTCCCAAGATATTGTAGGCTGCGAGGCACAACTTTTTGTTTGGTTTGAAGCAAGGTACCAGCGCTTTGCACTGAATTTTAATTGATTCCAGTTGCTGTTAGTTTTCAGCTTGTCATTGTTGAGGAGATGCTTGTTTAGCATGGGGCAAAATACCTCTGTATTTTTCATTCTGACGTGCAGGGCTTTATCCTCTTTTGGTGTAAATCAGCCCAAAGCCACTGACTGCAATGAAACTCTGCCAATTGATGCTACTTGACCTCCTCTTTTTGCTGCTTTACATACAGAACACAAAGGGATTACTGACTGTGGAGTGCCTGCAGAATCAGGCCCTTCAAAATAAATTAGTCACATCTCTGTCCAAGCAGATTGCAATAAAACAAGAAATATGAGTAGTACTCTTAGAATAATTTTGAACATAAAATTTTTTTACTGTGCTTCTTCTCAAAGGAACTAAAATGTGGTCTCTTACAGATAAATATAAATGAGCAGACCAGTGAATTTGGATGAAATCATACCTTTTTAAAGATGCAAATTGAAAATTAAGCTTCAAAACAATAGAATCCTCCTGGGCCTTTCAGGAAGGATTGTATATTGCTCATCAGACACTTCTGCCAGGTTGCAAATTTTATTTCACAGTGAATTCCATGGGAGAGCTGCTGGAGCTGGCTTTTATGATGAAAAGAGAAAGATCTATTGAAAATATGTGTAGCTTTGCCCACAATCTGGATCATCTCTTAGGAAGGGTATTCTTTCATGGGGAAGGAACTGTAACAGGGAGTGTTGGGTTTACACCACACTTTTTCTGGGCCTTTGCATTAAAACCAGCACTTGTTATGTGGGTGTTCCTTCTGATAGAGGAGAACCTCATTTTGGGCCTGCAGCTATGGCAGATTTTTTTTTTTTCCCCTCCTCAGGCCATTTTAAGGCCATCTCCTTTCCATCTGTTGCTTCTCTCTATTCTTATTTTCTTTCTCATTTTCTTCTTGGGAAGATTTTTCCAAGCTTTGCGATGTTTTCTGACCACCATCATTCAACTTGAAAGTATCTCCCCCCACAGAAAATAAAGGCTAAGAATCTGTTCAGGAACTATTCCAAGCAAAATATAGCCATAATAAAAGAGGTTAAAACTAAGAGTTTACCCAATCTGTGAACTCCAAGTGGAAGAAAGACTGGTTAAGAGATGAGAAATTGCCTCTTCACAAAATTATGGTCTTCTAAGTAAGGAGGAAGATTCTGCAGTTTGATTCACTCTGGTAGGGACAGAGTAGGGCTTTCAGGAGATATTTTACAGTGATGTCATCCTGTTTCTGCTTTTGCCTCCTGCTTTTTATGAGATATGAATACTGGCTAAATGTGGGAAAGATGCCAACAATGGATTTTACAAGCATAAATCCTGAGGGTACCCTGGAAGTATCTCACAAACCTCCAGCTGGCCATTGGGTACATTGGAAATGAATCTCAGACCTAAATGTTTTCAACGATGGATCTTTATAGCATATTGCTATTAGAATAAGATAGAGAGAAGCAACATGTTTTGGGTTTTTATAGTATAAAAGATGATTATGTTTAGTTACACAAAGTGGCTTCTGATCACAGAAAACAGCCTAACTTCAAAAAAAAGTCTAATTGTGCTCATGGAGGAAATATTTCTATTACTTCCAATACTGTAGTCAGAAAATTATTCTGCTTGTGGATACCCCCAGTTGATGCAGATCAGGTTTAAAAAGGCAGTTTTACTGGGCAGCTCAGGAACAAAGTCAATAGTTAATAAGGCAGAGACTTGCTGCTGGCAGGAAAGTATTCAGGGCAGCTCTAATTCAGCCATTATAAATGTTGTTCTTTGGGAGTTTGACAAACTGACCCCTTACGTGTAGCTTCAGTTTGGGTGCTGGTTATAGTAATTCTTGTAGTGCAGCTGCAATATTAATAAGCCCATGAAATAGTAGCAGTACAGCCCTGAGCTGGCACACAGAAGAAATAAGAGAGGAAACGGCTTAAAAATGTGGCTTTGCATATGTTTTCAGTGCACTAGAAATGTATTTTAACTTACAGATTTCTTGGTGTGGTGGTGTTACAAGCTGAGAAGAGCCAGACCCTGCTTTATAAACCAGCTTTTTTTCAATAGATGGGTGCTTCAGACCAGCTTCAAAACATTTTGTGGGTTGGAGTTGTTTTTTGGGGTTTGGGTTTTTTTACCTTTTCCCAGTTTTTATTTAATTTCCAGTCCCAACCTGTCTCTGCATCTGTGCTGTATGTGGGCAGAAGGAAAACCTGTTGGTGTGAAGCCATGTGTGCTGCAGCCTCTGGTGTTTGCCCAGACTGTGAGTGTGGGATCAGGAGCTTGATCATCTCCCAGGTCCATCCAGTCAGTCACAGCAAATTCCCTTGGTGTAGCCAGGCTGGGAAGGGATTGAAGCAGGGACTAGTCACACTTCAGGTGGATTCATCTCAGCAAGACTTTAACTTTTTAAACATTCCAGTTTAAAAGGTTCAGTTCAATGCAGATAACACTCTGCAATTAGAATTTAATTCCAAAGAAATACTAGAGAGCATACCCTGACATGCCTCCCCCATGGAAAGTTTATTTTAAATTATTGGGAAGGTAGAGCATTAAGTAAATGAAATGTGAGTAATACCTTGCAGATTGCCAGAGAAGTGTATGCCTAGGCATTTTAAAAGTAATGGTAATATTTTTCCAGCTCCTGAGAAATATATCAAAGATTCGTAGGTTTTAAGGCCAGGAGGCACTGTTAGATCATCTGTTCTGACAAGCTGCATAACAAGCTAAAAACTTTTCCAGTAATTGCATCAAATATACACAAAAATATAGAAGAGAACAGTTCTGATTAAACAGCAAGAAATGTGCACACTGAAGGTAGTGTTGTTTCTCCAGGCTCCAGTTTGCAGTTGTTTTGTTTGCTTCTAGGATGCAAATTGGATCCACTACCTGACTTATCCAGCAATACCTGAATTTTGATTCCTTGTTTTATCATTTATAACCTGTAGATGTTCTTATAGACAAAGAACTTGCTTCACACAGAGGTGATTGAGTCCTGAAGGGCAGAAACACAAACTGAGCAGCTGGAGGTATCCAATAGTGCCAGGTCTGGAGACATCCAAACTTTGCCCATTTTGTTGGCTGCTCAGCAGCACAAAGTACCCAAAGTGTCTTTGTTTGTTTGTGTTGTTTGGTTTTTGGGGTTTTTTTGAAACAACCAAATCATGATAATGAAAAAAAAAATCCTAATTAAAAAAACTCCCAATTTTTGAGTATCACTGGTGTTTGATATCGGAGCCAATACTATTATTTCTTGTAGTTTGGATTCAGTTGGAGCTCTTTGTCTGAATTACACCGTGTGCCAACCTTCCCTTCTTTGCCCTTCACCACACCCACAGTGATTTTATTTTATTTTGTTTGCTGTTGAAGTATGACTTTACACAAACTCTGGGAATGGTATGCATATGGATCACTTACAAATAAATCTGTGTACAGAAAACATAGATTGCCAAGTAGGCAAAACATAAAGATGTCTGTGTACCCATAATTTCTTGGTGTTACTGTGTACTGCACTTAGCAGGATTAAGAGCTGTGTGTCTTTCCTGCAAAACATACATTCAGACAGGAAAACCACCTGCATTAATTTCTGTTTTCAGGTGTCACTGCACATGAATCTTCACTGCCTGTCAGGATTCATATAAATGGCTGATGATGCATCTGAAGGTAGCAAGTTGTACTTGGAGGAAATATACTGGATGAACTTAGATGCTCTAAATGTTGGTGTTATTTAGCTTCTCTGAACTCCATCTGCTCAGCTATTCTCACTGCAGTATCCAAGGCTACTTGGGCACTCCCTTGGTTTTAACCGTAGTTAAAAGGTGAGTTTAATACATGATAGCTGTCAGATAGGAGGCAGATCAAATTTCAGATTTCACACAGGGCATTTTATAAAGTGCTTCTCGTTACCAGCAGTGGTGTGCTGATGGTCATGATGAGTTTGTACAGTGATAAAATCACTCAATAGTGCGTTTGTCAACAGTGTCAAGGTAATAGAAATGACTTGAACGTCATCTCTTGCAATTTATGCTTTGAAGGAGCTGAACTATTCCGTAAATGTACTTGAATTTCAAATAATTCTAATATATCTGAGAAACATAATTCTCTTTTGCAGAACATTTAGTAGTTAGTCTCTGCAGCTTCATATGGGGCTGTTTCCGTAACTCTGCATCCCGTCTGGCGGCTGTGCTGTGCTGTCTCTTCCTCCCTCCCTCCTTCCAGCTTTGTTTTCCCTATGCTTGACATAATTGTTCAGGCAAGATATACTGCAGATGGATTGTGGAAAGCTCACATTAGAATAATGGGAACAAAGATACTCCCTGGAATCACTTACTGATGCGGATGTGGAAGTGATTTGCTTGAAAATGCTCATCGTTTCTTGGTTAAGTGAGTGATCATGGTTCAGTTTTCCTCTGTATTTAATAGTCCATTAAAGTCTCTTTGAAATATGGCTTTTCTGAAAAACTGGAGATGGACATCCACTTTTGTGCTGATTGATACCAACCTGACCAGCATCCCCAGCTAAAAGAACTTGCAGCAGCACCTGAGATGTGCTTCTCTCAACCACACTGTTAACTGTGGTGGAGAGGGGTTATTCACCGATGATATAATCTAAGTTTAGTACAGGCCACTTAAATTCTGACCACAGCTTTCAGGGCTTAATCTTTGTCCTTAATCAGCAAAGCTCACGGTGAGAGGACGTGCTGTAAACAGCACTGAGATCTCCTTCGCAAGGTTGGACCTGCTTCACATTCAGAGGACACCTTGGGGGTGGTGTGGTTGTGACTGGATTGTGTTTGGTTTTGGCACTTATTAGAGAAGCCAATATTAAGCAACATTTCATGATGCTTTTTTAAACAAGTATTTAATCAGTGAGTCCTGATTTGTTTCCTTCCGAATGGATTTTACGCAGAAGCAGCTGTTATTATATATAGGAAGTTTGTTAGACTTAGTCCTTTTATCAGTAGTTGTCTTAATTTCACATTGGTGTTCTCTGTCTGCACCTGCCTCGTCACGTCATTTCGCCCATTTTTCTCATTCTCTTCTATGTAGTTCTGAATGGAAGGAACAGCAAACATCTTCATATTTACAAACAAAAAAAATCACCAAAAGAACCTGCTCAGCCATACTTAAATAGGTGCTTGTTTTTGGAATTTTGAAGAGGTGTTTCGTATCCCTGATGAGATTTCAATCTGGAGTGGCACGTGGGAATTACAGCAAGTGTTGTAGCAATACCACCTAAGAGAAGATGCCAAGAAATAAGGAAATAGTCATTTTATTTTGAACAGCAAGTGGTTAAATTAGTGAAGCAAGCAATGCCAAACATGTCTGAGTTTGCAGTAGTACAAGGGTTGGGAAATATCTTGTCAAAGGTAGAGTCAAAGATGCAGGTAGCAATGATGATAAATGTCCAGGGCAGATGCAGCTCTTGCCAAGGTGTAGATCACCATCAAATAGGTAGATAAATCATCCCTGTGTTTACTTGGAAGTTCCTGCTATGCCAGCAGTTCCTCTCCCATTTGGGCATATTACTGACATGGTTCACTAGTCTTGTGTTTTACTTACCAACACACAAATATTCAAAGCTTTGTAAATTTTATTATGGTGTTGAACACCCTCTTCTGCCCTCCTTGCTGTCATCTCTCCATGTCCTGTTGGTGGGATCGGTTTGGTTGGCAGTGCCAATGGTTTTGGAGCCCTGTGTTTGATGTGCTCTCTGTGCATAAAGTGGACAGCTTGGAGTTGGAAATCGAATCATCTGAGCAATGATTCTGCTACTTTGAAGGTGCTCCCTGAAGCTGTTGACTCCCTCCTGGAAAGTCTTTGTTGTTCAGGAAGTTAAAACATGTTTTACAGAGGACACAGTGCATCCTGGTTGGGAGGGCTGACACACTTGCATATGTTTTGATAATTGATTTAATAAGAAAATCAGGTGTATGTTAAACATCATTAGTTTAGAATATTTTGTCCTTTTTTTTTTATTATTATTTAAAAGAACCTAAAGCCTGTTTTAGGCAGCAGATACAGCTGAGCTTTTCAGAGGTTGGGAATGAATGATAACACACCCTGAGGCATATTATGAAAGGTCCATGTTTTTCATGGATAGGGTCATTGGAGAGGCACAGGAACAAGCTGTCAGTTACGACATGCAAGGAACTGTTTGTTCCTATTCATTTTCAGTGGCTAAATGCTGCTGCTTCACGTTTTCCCTGACAGTCCTTTTGTCATGCTGTCTCAGAGGTGGAGGGCACACAAACCATCTATTATTTCAGGCCAGTCCCAAGACTTGTGTCTCATTGCTGCTGCTGTCATTGAGCGAAGGGTGTAATTCAGGCAGCTCAGATCCCTGCTGTGTAACTGTCAGAGGGGATGGGTAGGGATGGAGGACGGTGTGAGCTGTGGGAATGGTGGTTTCTTCTCTCAGTCCCAACATCTCATTAGTGGTATATGTGGGATGGGCTGTGGGAGAAGCCACAAGCACATCCTGCAGCTGGCAACACCTGTAGGAGTTCTGTGCCTTTCCAATTTCTGTTGAGAACCTGTGTGAGGGACAATACGTGTGACTGGAGCTGTCGGTGTTGTAACAGCTGTTGTGGCTTTAAGCTTGGTGGGGTCCTCTGAGGCCTCTGAAGCTCAAAAGTGGGTGGAAGTTTTGGTCATGGCCAATGGATAATGACTTCTGTAATATTGCTTCTCACTTTTCATGGCCAACGCGAGAAGTGCGGGGAGGTCAAAGCTGTGATTTCTGGGTGGGATTTGTCCTCTGCCCGGGTCCATAGATGCCACTACATTTGTTTGGCTCACCCCAGGATTCCTTGTTTTTATGTGGTTAGGTATCTGCATTTGAGCCAATCACAGTACCAGAATACTCGAGAGCAGGAGCTTTAACACTGCCTTGTCTCCCTCTTAGCATCAGTCTCAGCCTTCAGCTTGCATGTTGAAAAATCAGATACTGCCAATCATGTTGTAAAGATCTCAGGGAATCTATCAGGAAGTCAGAAGGTTCATATATAGTCTCAAAGTATTAACACAATTGAGGAGAAAGTATGCCATGAGAGGATGGCTTGCTTTTTGGCAGTGTCAGAGTAATCTTGTTGGTACGATCTGTGTTGGTATCTCCTGAGACAAAACTGATGAGGACAGAAAAAAAATCTGCAACATCCTGTCCCTAAGGACGCTCTAGCTTTTCACAGAGTAGGTAAGGAGCTGCCTCCCCTAGTTTACAAATGAAGCACAGGCATGCAGGAGGTTGGGAAAGGGTGTTACACCTGTGAAATTAAACTGTTTGAAGTATCTATACCAGAATGTATGAATTGCTTTAAATGGAGCAACAGGAGAAAGATACGGTTCTGGCAGCATTGCTGTAGTGTGAGACAAGGTTTTGAGCATCTGAAAAACAGATTCTTCTGCCTGTTATCAGTCTGGAATTCCAGGTAGCCTTGTAGGAAAAAAGAAAAAAGGGGGGGGGGGGGGCAAAAGAAAAAGCCCAGTATGTAAAGATGTAATTCCACGAACAGGCTTCTTGCACAGTGACTTGCTCTTGTGTATGCAAGGCTTTCATCTCCTCTTACAGGCAGCTCCCGTTAATGTTGATATAAAACTGCCTGTTAATTGGAGTACATGGAGATAATGGTAGGTATAATCTCTAAGTAAACTCTTAAAAGCTCTGGAAAAAGGGTATTTAAAAAAAAAAATCTCTCCCCAAAACCTGAGTTTGCACTCTGCTTTGAAGATAGACTCATCAGTGTGCGGAGCAGACTCCTGCCTTGAGGCCATTTATAGTGCCGAAGCTTGTGAAGCTAAAACAGTTTGATGTGTAATTGCAGGAGGAAATGGAAAACCTGCTGAGCATGGCAGGATATAGTGCCTTATCACCCTTTATGTGCATCCAGTGCTTGCTGAAATTGCCAGCGGATCCGCAACATCGACAGAACGGTGACATTTTTCATGGGCCGCCGTGTTCTGAATCAACACTGCAACAGTGCGATTAGAGTAGGTAAAGTAGGGGGAACAATCAAAGAGTTGCATGTGACAGATCAGGTTTTAGTCATTCCCTGCTCCTTATTGCCTGCTGTCTTGTGTGATATGCAAAACAGCTTCTCCAGACGCATTACACCTTCACATTACCTGAAAATTGAATTTTATTTGGTGGCCTGAATATAATTTATAGCACTCTTCCAATGCACTTCAGTTCTCATTTAGCTAAAAGTGTGTTCTTTATTTCCTACTGGCAGGGAAACAGAAATAAAACTGAATATTCAGCACCACTTACAGTATATAAGAAACCAGGCTATTGAAGTTTTAAGCTGCTTGGATACATTATTGACAAGAACTGTCTATTCTGGAGTTAAGCACACGATGTATTTGATTCCCAGAGGTATCATCTCTCCATAGTAATTAATCAGGGAAAAGGCACTGGCTCTAAATAGTAGTACTTGAAGTTATGGGCTACTATTAGCACTCGAAAACTTAATGGTAATTGAACATACCATATGGAGGAGAAATGGGGGTCCAAGCTAAGAACTTGGGATCCAGCCTTGCTGGGCAGAGAGGAAAAAGGTTTTTTAATTATTCAAATTAGTACTTGTTCCGTTGAGCACTTCACCACATGGAAAAAAACCCCTGTGAATAATTTACTGCTTGTACTGTTGTGTGTGTAGTTCCAGCTGTTGGAATCTGCTCTTGGACCAGCACACGTTGTCCACCCATATACACTAAAGTAAGATAATGCTTCTAATGCAATACCCCTGTATCAACAAGCTACTTGCATATGGAAAAACTGGCAGGGAAAATTCATTTGGACTGTAAAACAAATATTTGCAACTAAGATTTAGGGTCTACATTTGTTTCTCTTCCCTCTTAAAGCACAATGCAACGGGCTGTAAAAGATCCTGGGAAGTTTACTCAGCGAGCAGAATGTTAAGTGAGTATCAGGATCTGTGGCAGAGCTGGCCAAAAGGCAGCAGGAGTCATTAGAAGAGAGCAGTGGACAGCAAACTGTGCTAGGGAGGTAGCAAAACTTCTTGTAGCTGGCACAAAGACAAGTCCTGGATGAAAAACAAATAGCCCTGCAGCTCTTTTGCACTCCTCTCCACCCCAAAGTACCAACATCACCACATCCTTTGGATGGAGGGTTTAGATTTCCAGCTCGTGCTGGGGAGTGATGCTGTTTATGGTGATTTATGCAGCTTTTGGAGAGCATCTGAGACAAAGATGGACCCGTTCTCTTGGCATGTCTTTAGGTCAGATTTAAATTGCTCCATGATAAATTCAACAATATTGGTGCTGTGGTGTTGTACACCTGGAGCTGGCAGTGGGGATATCCCTCACTTGCCATCCTCTGTGTTCTGAATTTTGACTAAGGAAACCTGTGTTTCAGCTGATGCTTTCTCAGCTGTCTTGCAGCCCCTTTGCTTTTAATCATGCAGGTTCCTTCTTATGGTTTTCACTTTCTTAGGTTGACTCTGTGGAATCAATGTCTGCCTTTTTTTTGGTGCATGTTCTTGTTTATATCCTCTCTGAGCTTGATTTATAGAGCAGGTAGTTTGTTGCAACCAAACGTTTATTTCAATCTTGTGCTTAGAGTTTGATCTTTCAAATAAACTCAATTTAGTTTTATTCTTCAAGAAAAATTCATCCTATCTAATAGGCTTTCAAATTTGATAGTTTGAGAAGAGGAAAACAGCTTAAATGCTGTTTTCAGGCAAAACTTGTGCCACATAGGACAGCTAATAGCAGTGTGAATTTCAAAGTCTAATTACAGATGTTATCAACTATGAAATTTATGCTGTTTGAGGGGAATTTAACTGTGCAAATGTATGTTTTAAATGAAAAAAAAAACTAAAAGAAACAACCCACCTCTGAAAGGACTGAGTGGAATTCATTTGGTGGAGGAATCCTGCTTCCACTGGGGCATTCCATTTCTGTCTCCTGTTAGAAGATGCAGATGAACCAACTTTCCCTGTACTTCAGGCTCAAAGGTTTCCAATTTTGGCAGTGTTTTCCAGTGGTATTTATTTAACAAAACTATTGCTCCGGCAAGTACCAGGTAATGTTCTTTGCATTCTTAATCTGACTTGTTGAGTGGTGCTGTGGATTGATGTGCTTTTGAACTTTTTAAAACTAAAAAATTCCTATGGAATTTTGCATGGGATCACCATGCAAAGCAGAGGCTGTACAGCCTGTGAAGGATGGCAGGGGTGAGTGGAACAACAGCTTTTCCAAAATTCTCATGCACCTTCTGGAGTGTATAACATAATAGTAATTAAAAGTATTCCCAGTCAGGGCTGTATACACTGAGATCTCTGCAAGCTCAGGAGTTACAGCTTTCACATCCTGTAATATTCCAGCTAAAAAACTTCCTACAAGAAGTCTTCAATGGGAGATTTATATCTGATGTATTTGACAGGGCAAGACTCACATGGGTGATGTTTCATGCCTTTGACTGTCTCTCACTTGTAATTGTTTTGCTAGTCCTTTACATCCCAGCTGTAAACTTCCCTAAGCAAATGAATAACAGAGCTATTTTATCTACAGACTGTCTTCAGCATTTCTCTGGGATGTTTTACAATAAAAGCCCTTTCTGGTGTAGTGATTTGCTAAACATGGTAACAGACTTTCTCCTGTTATCATGAGAACAAATGCAGTTACAGTGTAGGCTTGAACAACATCAACACAGACCTCTTCCCAAGGTAGAGATGATTTTTGTGCCTTGGCACAAACATAAATATTGCTTTAATGGAATAACAAGAATCAAAAACATTTTCCCCATATCCATCTGTGAGTGGCTCCTTGCACTTTAGCTCGATAAAACACTGTAAACAAAATTTATTGAAATAGAAGGAGCAATACTGCTCTAAACATGCTCAAGTCTTGGTTACAGTCCTGTGAAAACTTGGTAAATTATTAAAATAATTCAGTTTCAAGAAGAGCAAACAAGCTGATTTCCTCTAATGCTTGTTTAAGGCTCAGATCCTATTCTTTAGCACTTTTGATAAATGCAGTTTAGCAGCTTTCAATGTATTAAATAGAAAGCTTTAAATTTTTGCATTATAAGAGACGTACTGATTATTTTTTACTTGTAATTACATTTTTTTGTCTTTTATTTTTTATTTATGGGAAGTAAATGACAGTATAACACAATCTGTCCAAGGGAAATGATGAGAATATGTATCCCCCTCACTAATGGTATGGAGTTTCCTTTACAACGGTCATGCTTTCTCCTAAATTTTAGTTTTATAGACTAGCTTTTGTTCTCCGTGAAAATACATTATAAATCAATAAGATGCATTTTACAGCAGAAGGAAAACATTCCGTGTGTAGAGCACTCTTTGGGAGACTTTTATATTTTATTGAACACTTGAAAAGTTGCAAAGTGGCACGTCTGGAGTAAGAGTAACTTGGCTTTCCATTAATGCTGGCTTGTGATTATGGTTTATCACCCTCAGCGCAGAATTTATTGCAGATCTGGGTATCTGTGTTTCAATAACATCTGGAGAATGTTTATTGGACTGAACCACCCTCTGCAGTAACAGAAGGCAAATACTGGCCTGTGAATTGATCAATATATATGGAAAAGCAGAGAAATTGGTTTCTACAAAACTCTTCAGGGTGAAATCTTAACCCACTGAAGTGAGCGGGGATTCCGAGATGAGCTGATGGTGTTTCTGTTGATGGGCACAGCCAAGTGCTCACATGCTCATCCAGGGCCACTGTGTTACCCTGAGGGCCCTTTCCAGGGTTGTGCCAGCCCAGATCTTTGGAAAGAAACCTTGACGATGCAGCAAACTACAGTGGATGCACCTCCTGTCCCACTTCTGACAGCTCCGTCTGCTGCCTCCGAGGCTGTCCAAGGTCTGACTCTGCTTCTCGTTTAGTTGAATAACAAACAAACAAAAAAGATCTTGCAATTCTTACTGTTTTTGAAGCATGATGTGCATGCCCTGAAGGGGAGAAGAAATAAATAATTCAGATAGTAGAAAAATTAAAACAGCTAAAGGAAGCCAAAATCCCAAATCACAGCAAAATACTTTGGTATTTCGCCTTCTTACTTTGCTGTGATGGATTTCTTTTTTAGCCACTAGTAAGTCCATCAAATCCAAAAGTATTTATTTAAAGGAAATATTTACAGCAGTGTTTTCTTTCAGGAATCATATAATCTAAAATTTAAAAAAAAAAAAATAATCCCTTTTAGCTGTGTGGTTAAAGACAGTTCAGCAAGGGTAGAAGGTTTTATTTCATTTCAGCCAGGTGATGCATTGCCTTGCTGGCTGACAAGGTTCAATCTTTGAATGCTTGGCCTTTCTCTAATAAACCTGCTGGTTTAAAACCCTGTGTTGTTCTGTTTCCTTTTGCTGTATCATGAAGGGATGCAATGGAGAAGCAGGATGCGGAAACAACTCTTCCTGTGACACTGATGTCACTGAAATGCAATCAACCCATCTATCTTCCATGCTATTTATCCAGGCTTTCTCCTGGGCCACTCTGGTCTGTCTGAGGATGGATCTGATCCTGTGAGTGTTGACTTCTGCCTTGTAGTTAAGTGGAAGACACTTTGGACGTGCTCACATTTGTGTTTTGTGATGGGGACTTGGAGTTTCTCCTTTAATGCAAATAATTACCATCCTACTACTGTTTCATTATATGTCTGTCTCAAAAGAGAGAGGGAAAATGTAGAATCCCTTAATCTGAAGCATATTCCTGCCTGTGTGAAGCCACCAGCTTCAGTGGGAGGATGATCCTCTTCAGAGAGAGAAGAGGAGGCGGCAGAGGAACGCTGCAAAATGTTTGAAGCAGCTCACTAGCAAAGGGACCCTTTTTCTTTTGTCCTGGAGCTGTTTAGGGAAAAAAGGAAGTTCTTTGTTTTAAAATATTTTGTTAACCTAGATAAATCAAATTATTTTCAGGCAGAATCTTCCACAGGAAGGAGAAGTCAGTTTTTTATGGAAAAAAAAAAAGAAACTTTTAGGTGCTTTTGATGCTTCTTGGGTGAAGCCTTGTGTTTCAATGACAAACTCTTGTCTGGCTGTAACTGCAAATCTTTTGCCATTAATGGGCACCTGACTCAGTGGTGAATACAGGTATATCCCTATGCTGGGAGTCTGTTTGTGTTCTGGGATGAGCTGTCTGATGGAAAAGGGGGGGAAGGCTGTTAGTCCACTCATAAACACAGTGGGCAGGATGCAGCACACCCAGGGCTTTGCTGTGCAGTGCCACAAACTGCATGTGGAAAGAGAGTTCAACAAAACCCAGGCTCTCTGTGTTTTTCTCATCAGCTTTATTTCCAAAGAGGCTTCGTTGTTGGAATCAATGCTTCAAGAGGTTGCAAAGCCTCGTTCATCTCCGGTGCTCTCTTGGAAGCATCGCTGCTGTTTTAGGGATCATCAGGCATAATCTGCTGTTTGCTGCTCAGACTTGCACAACTGTTACTTAGGGCTGGTTAGGAGATGACAGGCTGTCAGAGCTGGTTGTGAAGGAGCTTCAAGGAGCCATTGTTCTTTCAAATTAAAACATTTAAACATTTAAATCCAAAGCCAGGACTGCAGGCTCATTTTAATTATTCTTTTTGTCTTTTGGAAGCACTTTCCTACTGATGATCACACAGCTGTCACATATACATTACCTTTAGTCAGGATACATGACAGTGCTTTCCTATTAGCTGTCACTGTTTTACAAGGAAAACTGAAAACCACTAAGGCAGATATATTAATTTCAAAAGAAGACATTGCTGGTGAAGTTATTAAAATAAAAGTATCTGAAGACTCAAATTCATTTGATTTATAGCAAAGATCTGCTGTATTGGCTCTTGGCAGTTGAGGTGATGGGATTTTTTTGGCTGTCTTATGGAGATGCCATTCCTGTCTGTCTGATCCCCCTCCATCAGGTTGAGGAGCACTGTTCAGAGTAGCTGGTCATGTCGTAGTCAACCCTCCTTTGTAAATCACTTTTGTAAGCAGATAAATATATTACTGCTCTACTATATGTAACAATCCCAAGCAGTCAAAAAATCTGAGATGTTTCTCCCTCTCTTCACCTTCTCATCTTTGTTGTCTGCCATTGGTTATCAAATTCAGCATTAAACATGAACTAATTCACTGGCTTCTGAGCTGCAGAGTTTACTTTTAAAACATAAAAACGTACCTGTTGCTACAGTTAACCGTGATTCAAAGTATTTTGTCTTTTCCTGGGTGAATTAAATACTTGCTTTTTTTCATTGTTTCCCTAGGAGCTATTTCAGTAAGCAGTCCTGGGTTCTGGTGCAGCAGCAATGTTGTTTGTTTTTCGTGAATATTCTGTTATTTCATATGAGACATTCCACAAAATAGAAAATCAGGAGTTCTATTTGCAAAGGCAGGCTGGAGTTATTTGCCATTTACTGTCCAGCTAGGTACAGTTAATTACATATGCTTTTTTCATGTCTAATCTCTCCAAATATATAATGTCATTTTATTTTCATTGTACTTGCTACATTGGTTTGGAAATAAATGAATACAGTATGTTTTCTGAGAGTTCCAGAGTATTTTAAAAAGGGCAAACCAAATTGATTTAATCACAGATATTGTTAAAAGCTCTATTTTAATGGAATGTGCTGTGATTGCTGCTGTGAACAGAAGACTTCCATTTTTGAAGTTGTTATTCAAAGAGAATATGCATGTCCTGAGAATGAACTACCAAATGAAAATGAAAATAATAAGCCCAACAACAAACAAGCCATAGGAGGAAGATGTTGTATAGGAATAGTTTGTATAAGAAACTGGAGCATCTAAACAGCTTCCTGACCCATGATTCATATGATGAAATCATCAGGAAGCACAAACCTTCAGACTCCTTTTGGTTTACTTAAAGTTAAGTGCAGGGGAGAGGAGATGATGACTTTTCCTAGGAATCACTGAGTTCAAATAGAAATGTTCTGATCCCTGGTAATTTGCTTTTTGCTGTGAATGTGACACACAGAGTGGTTGTCACTAAGGGCTTATTAAGAGGACTGGAAGAGCTGGGGTGGGAGCTGTGGGTACTGATGGATTGCTTTATTACAGCGTAGTGTTCCTGGCTCACACACTCTGAGAGTGAAGGGCCTTAATGTTGGCAGTGCTGGAGCTCCTTGGGAAGCTCCAGCACAGGAGCAGATGTTGTGCCAGGAAGAGGGAAGGATGGATTTACCACAGGTCGTGTTTGATGGCTACATGTAGATTCCAGTGGACTGGAGAAAAAGGAACTAATTACAGCTTTTAATATCCTATTACACAAGTTTCCACTTTACCCTCATTATACAGGACAAGCTGCACTATGACAGGGACCATTTTCCGCTTCCTTTCTCTTCCCCCATTACAGCAACTGAGTGGCAGAACATGAGCAGCTCTTTATGTAACAACTGTCCTGTCCCATGTTGTTTGCTTTTAAATTGCTTGGCCTAAGCTTTGTTTTCCCAGACTAGGCAGTGTGAGTTGTGTTTGTCAATCCCTACTGGGGACTTCAGCCCTTATTCAACGTGGAAAACAAGGGGGAGAAGGGGGTAACTTGATTTGAGCAGTGCCTGAAATGATGGAGTAACAATTAATAAATGACCAATAAATGGATACTGTAGATTGATGCATTGTGGGTATTGATGGTGATCATCATTATGGCTTCAAGTAGAGTCTGGTTCCTTTTCAGATCTTTACATGCAGATGGAAGATATTTAAAGAATAGTGCTCATAGAGGGATAACGTGTATGGTTGTGAGCAGCTTCTGCTGATGTTTAAATGCCAACTTGAATTTGCAGTGCTTTCTGAACTGTAGAAATGAGTTATTACAAGGGCTCTTCATTGCTAGAATCATTATTCTTTTCATGTTGTTCAAGAAAAACATCCAAGAAACTACAGTGTAAAAGTAAGGAAATGCTATTTTCTATTCAAGTGAAGGTTTAGAAATCATTGGTTATTTCTCTGGGCTTGATTTTCATAACTGCTGAGATGGGAGTGTTAACAGGTGTTGCAGGGCAGAGCAAGCACAGTGCATTTTCATTTTATGTTCTTACAAAGCATATGCATCAGAATTGACATCCACTTCTTGCATACAGATGCTTTTTTTTTTTTTGGTTGAAACACTTGCATACAAAAGGGAAGATTTCTGTCATAATGCATATTCTGAATGGTCTTATACCAATATCCCTGCAAGAGGTGAATCTTCCCTGGGCAGTGCTGATACAAATTTTAATGTGGTGACTTTCTTCTGACAGTTGTGGTTTTGTTTTGCTGCTGGTTCTTGTGTTAGTACAGTGAGATCTGCATTGGATCTTATGGTTCTGTCTTCTGTTTGTGGAAATGTCTGTATATCTGCAAATGTCCATCAAATTCTGGGTCTACATTAAGCAAGGAAATGAAGATATACAAATGAAACTTTGAGAAATAACCATGACAATTTATAATAAATGACTAAATACCACAAAGAAATCAAGGAATACAGTCAATTTAGCTAAGACCCGAGTTGAATATGTTAAAATATGCAATGCAATTAAAATGTCACTGTAACGTGAGAGAATATTAGTGATTTATATCTTGTAGATTTAGGGCAGGATTCTGACTTGGCTGGTAATCCAAGAAGCTCCCTTGGAGACCTAACCTTGCACTGAAACACATCTCATGCTTCGCTCTGATAAGGACCCTGTGACATAAAAGAAGGTGGAACGACAGATTCATGTTTTGGTATTTTCTTGTTACCTGTTGGTGCAGTTCCTGGATGCCCATGTAATGCTCCAGGTTCACACAGTCAGGCTACAGGCAAATGAGGGAGAAGGTTCCTTAATCTGAGCTAAAACATCTCACTTCTGAATTGCAGTCCCTGTGGACTTCCAGCATTGAAGTCTTCTCTGGCTGCCAGTTTTGCTGAGCTCTGCAAAGGCTGTGTGATGTGCACAAGTGGTCACTGGGGACCAGGGGAGATCTCTTGACCTAAGGCAAATAGAGCTTAATCTCTGGCCCTCCGAGATTTCCTTTTAAGTTAGAGTGGCTTGTGTTCCATCAGTGCCTACTGATGGCGAAGTTGGCTCACCTTAGTAATGTGTGCCAAGTGACTTGGATGTAGCACATCTGCAAATACCCAGGGATGGGTTTTTCTTTCTGAAGTTGGTGTGAAGAAGGTACAGCCTGAAGAAGGTACTTAGCTGTGACTAATCCTGTCTTTTCAAGATTGACATTAATTATGGCAGCTACTTTTGCAACTGTTGACCAAGTCCTGACCAAGCAAGGATTTACACAGATGTTCAGCTTTATGCACTGACTGATCACGTTAACCTGGGCAGGTAAATTAACAGTATAAAAACTCAGTACTGCTGCCACTTTTGAAGTAATTTGATGCTTGCACTTGTACATCCCTACGTACCCCCAAGTAGTCCAGGGCTGTAAATCCAGTTGCTTTTGCTGCACATTTTAGTGACTGGGCCCGCAGGAGAGAGATAACGTAATTGAAAATATGGGTTTTTTAAATTGGGGTGTAAGAATAGGAACTTTTTAATGTGCATCTATAATTTTGTAGAAGCTTCAAGCTTCGGGTAGTTAAACTTGTGATATACAGTGAGAACTGTTGCTTATAAGCACATGTATTTGAGCTAAAATCTGATTTCCAAAAATATGAAATAAATTGCTTCAGTTGCCAGTAAAACGAAGGGAAAGACATTGTATGAATAATTTTTATGTTTTAATGCAGCATGCCATCCTTCAAATTCCATACAGGGTCAGTTCCCATCTTGATTATCCCACTGCAGGCTCTGAAGGGGAAAATGCCCTAAATGAATTTCCCAAAGGCAGAGTTTACGTGCTGGTAACCACGACGAATCCTGCACTAAACAATCAGTCATTGCCACCATTCCCTTTTCCGCCTTCAGCCGAGCCTTTTCTCGCATCTTTCCAGAGGTTAACAGCATCTCCAGATCGTTTCTTTTGTCCCCAACAAGGTGTAAGCCACGGGGAGCTGTCTCCATGGGAAACATTTTTATTCAAATAATCACGCAGCGTTGCACTGCATGAAAGCCGGGGCTTGCGCAGGGCTGGGCTGTCTCCGGTAATGACTGCTACATAATAGGGCCACCTGGTGATTTGTGTGCTGCATTGCTCGGTAGGAACTGGAGTTCGGGAGCTACTTTGGGCTCTGTCTGACAGGGAACACGCTGGGCAGGTGTGTTCAGCTCATTTGCTTCGTCTCCTGAGTGAGGTCATGCTGACCAAGCAGCGCTTTGAATTTTCCTTACCTGCTGGCAGCGGTGGGGAGGAGTCATTCCACAAGGAACTGTGTACAGGAGATGGATACTGAAAGCTCTGTGGAAATGAACAGCCAGTGCAATACCTGGATGTGTATTTTCCATATAGTACCTAACAGGAAGGTAAGGATTAGTTTGCACCTAATCCTGTTTATGCTTTCTGTTGGCTGTCCCTCGTGTTTCTGCACTCAAGGGAAAGGTACAGGAATGAACACTGCTACCTGGGAATAAATGCATTTAAATGGTATCACCTCTTTTTTTTTCATTAGAGGCTGTGTTTTGAGAACTGTTGATCTGCATACATTTCTTTCCAGAGTTCATAACTTTAAATATGAGTTTTAATTACTCTGCTTATCTTATATCATCAGTGGGGTGTTCTCTCATCGTGCAGCAGACCCCACGATCGCGGTGCCTCGTGCCAAGAACGCTGCAGAGAGCAGAGCACAGATAAAAAGAGCCACATCAGAGCAACATTATCAATTTATACCAGCTGAGAATCAGAGTTGGAAAGCAAACTTGAGAAGGCAGTGGCTTTTTAGTATTGTAAAAATGCTCTTACGACCAAACTAGCTTTGCTTTGTTAAACCCCCCCTTCCCACCTTTCTGCCATTGCATCTGGTCAAATTATGCTAAATAGGTGATGATGTCTAAAACATAGTAATAATACTTTGCACCCTTTTTGATGTCTGCATCTTTTTTCCTGCCTCTCTCCTGCTTGGTCCCTTGAAGATCTGCTGATCAGCAGGGACAGTCTCTTTTGGGACTGTGGGGCTGTCTCTTCAGGAGTTTGGGAACAGGGTACCAAAGCATTTGCCTCCTGCAAGGAACGAGCCAGGTTTAGGTCCTGTACCTGTTCACATCTGTCCTGAGTCAGCCTGGACAAAAAGCCTAAGCTCACAGTCATTCTGGAAATGGAAAATTACTTTTCTTCCTACAGGAATGTGTCAAGGAGAAAAACACAAAGTATTTATGAGCATTCTGCCAGTACAGTCGTGGGACCCACAGATGTTCTTAGAATAAACACTTCTGGCAGTTCCCAAAGTTGTACTTTCTCATCTCTGTGGGAATAATCCCCAAAGGAGTGAAACCATCAGGATTTACCCAACTTGCAGGAACTTTTAAATAATTTCTTTTAAAAGCAGAAAAAAAGGGAAAGAAAAAGAAGTATTTTTCAACATTCCTTTATGTCATAACCAGAGGAAAAAATAGAGCATGCAAAATTCACCACAGCTGAATTAACAGGAGAGGAGGCTGTTATATTTAAGCTATGCATTTTTCTGTAATTAAATGGGTTTCATAGAGAGAATGTTCCTTCTCGGGGAGAAAAATCTCTTAATTGGCAGTTATGTGGGGTTAATGAACTACTTAAGAGTACAGAGGGGGGGGGAAAAAGTGTGTGTGTGTGGGGAACAACCCCATGTGTCAGAATACTGAGTGTCAGAACTCAGCAAATCCATTATCAGAGAGAGTTTTAACCAACCACTGATGAGATCAGGCTGGCCCTGGGAGAAGGCACTTCCTGACAGGAATGCTCGGAGAGAGCGGGGATGCTGTGGATGAGAACAAAATGAATGCTTGAGGGAGAGCCAGTCACATTAAGGAGACCATAAGAAGGAAAATCTTAAATAAATAAAAGGCGCGGGGTGCGGATCTGGAAGGAGATGGTAGATCTGATTATTTTCTTTTTTCAGAGTGCTACTGTGGGGAAATTGGAACAATCTCAGTTTGTGTTATTTCTGCATTTGTGAGGTTGTTCACTTAACCTGTGCACTGACCTGGAATACTCAATGCCACTGAGACAGAAAGAGTAACTGAGAGACTTGTGATTTCAAGGAGGAATTTTATTGAACAGCAGCAGATTTACTTTACACTTCAGTAGTAAGTGATAAGAGAGGAATTATTCAACATGCTTTCTTATTTCAGCCCTGGGAGGTGGTGTAAATTTTGAGGGCACAGAACATAGTGCCTCATATCATAAAAGTGAAAACTGTTTTAAAATTAAAATGAGAAGTGCCATGTTTCATAGATGTTGCTTAAGTTCCTCTAGCATTCCTCTGAACTTAAAGTTTTTAAGTCATGATAATGCCTTTTGACAAGGCATTTGGACAAGAGCAGAATGCTGAACTGATTAAGAGACAAAATCTGAAATTTACTTAGAAATTTCGGAGGGCAATGGTTTTGGCAATATACATAAACACTAGTTATGATGTGTCAGTCTGTATTAGACCCTGCTTTTCCTATTTTTCCATGGGCAGATGTTGCTTCTTTCACTTTATAGGTCTGTTAAGGATTTCGGTCTGCCTTTTTCACACCCTCAGGCTTCCCATCAACCCGACCACAAAATGCATGTCATATAGGATTCACCTTTTCCTGTTAGATTAGATACTCCTAGATGGTCAGCTGGAAGCTTTTGATTTTCCCCCTCAGTTCTTTTCTGAAGGGAGGGAAGAGTTTGAGGAGGGCCTGGGAAGCTGAATAGACTTGATGATTGGAATTTGACTTCATAGCTGATAAGCACCAAGGAAACCAACAGAACAGACTGTTAAAGCAAGATAATCCCTCTGACAATTAAAACAAGGCTAATTTGGAAAAATATACACACCCAAAAGTGCCATTTACGCACTGGGTATTTCTCCATGTGACATTCTGTGCCCATATAATTGATGATAGTGCTCTGTGTAGGTCTGTGCATGCAGGAGATAATTTGTATCAGATCTTAAAATTCCAATCGGCATTCTGCAATTCAGTATCAATCCATACACAGAGTGCACTTGTTTCTTCACTCAGAGATGAAACTTTTTTTTGTTAAAGGATGGTGGCATCCTACATAGACCTTCAGTAAGACACTAAAATATCACTGCGATTGAGCCAATTTACTTGTTAAAGGGAGGAAAGTGGGTAATCTGTTGGCAAATCTGTTCTAGGTTGTGTGCTGACATTGCTGGCGAGATCTGGGAGCAGACACACTTCAGGTTGTTTTAATGAACTCTTGGCTCAAATACCCACGTGGTTCATCGGGCTCCAGTCTGCCTTCTGCAGGAATGTGTAATTTCTGGGGGAGGTGTGCCATCAGTTGTATCAAATGTGCACCTCCTGGCCCTGGGGAGTTGTTAGCCTCGTGTTTGACTGTCTGAACAGCCTCCATGTATTTCTGTGCCTTCCAAAGATATGTTTACAGAAAGAGAGCTTTAAAGGTTGATGGTTTTCATCTTTTAGTCATTAAGTAGGTTGCCCACTTTTTATTAATAGTGTTCTCATACAAATAAGATGTTTTATCTGGTATTGCCAGGTGTCTTTTTCTTTCATGGAGGATCCCATGAGTGTCTTGTGTGGGCATCTTTGCCTTTGTCTACAAACTCAGAAATTGAGAATAGTATTTGTTAAACACACATCTTTTCTATCCATCTACCCAGCTTTCTTTACAGTTTCTCAAACATTAAAGATACACATACTTTGTTAATCCAGAAATGCATAATGTTTTGAATACTTATAAATATAATACATGTGCTCAGGGTAGAAGTGAACAATTCTGTAAGATGTCAATCTTTTTTTTGAAACTCCATGTGTCCTCTGGGCTTATTTGTTGGCTTTGTTTGCAGAAGAATTAGCTAACCTAGGAGAAACAAGGGCCAGGGTTTGGATACAGGGTTTTGGAGCTGAGAGAGTCTAATTTGAACCTTATAGAGCAACACAGAGCAACATAGTAACATGCTGTGATTCAGTGCATATCAGTTCATAACCACCTCTGAGAAACCACTCTGAGTATGAATTAAACTATACTTTTAAAATGTTTTATTATATTTAGTTCTCTATGGTGTGAACCGCTGGCAAAGGTTAATTGGTTTGTGTAATGCTAGAAATTATAGTCCTTGATACATCTACTAGTCTGAGTTAGCACAAGAGCTGCAAGATATTCATACCCACTTTGCTAAGGATCTAATAGCTAATTTGAATGTCTCAACCCTCAAAAGAAGTGCAGAATAACTCTGAGTTTAATCAGGATTCTCTCTAGAGCAGAACTGGACAGTGGATCCAAACTAGGTCGGGTAGTTCCGTGACACAGATTTTCATCCAGTGGAGACAGAGTTGCTACCAAAGTAGTTTAGTTCAGAACAAAGTCCCCAACTTCAAAAACTTGGGAACACTGCAGAAAAGAACGATACGTTCATCCAGGTCATGCATTTTTACATTTTTTTCCCCATTTAATAAGCTAAAACCTGGAGATGTAGAATTTGGTGCATGTATTAGGCAAGTCTTTGGAGTAACTGTAAGGTCTTCAAAACACGAGGGGTTTGGTTTCAGCATTTTTTTTTTTTTTTTTATTTTTACACTTCTTTACATCTAAAGGTTGTGCTTCCAAATCCCCACTGAAAACCCAGAGAAACTTTGATCATAGACTTGGAACGTTGGCAGGGCTGTTTGCTGAGGGAGCAGAGTGGGAGTTCTCTCTCTTGGAGCATGGAAACGAATGCCCAGGAAGAATATTCAGGGGACAGGTTTTTTTGTTTAAATGGGAAAACCCAACATACTGGCCTCCAAATTTTAATAGCCTTAGATAAAAGTTAATAATGTATATGTCTGGAATGCACTGGGGTGCTCTCCTATCCACTTATCTGATAGAGCTGAGATCAGAGTGCTGGCAGGTGCCTCTGCTGTGTTGAGAACCTTTCTAAAGTAGGGCAATAATTTTCCTTTTTACTCAAGAAGTTTTCAGCTGTTCATTGGTAGCTGCACTGCTCTAGGTCACGGTTGTGACCTGTTTACTTTTACCATAATGCTTAAACCTTACACTTTAACACAGCTTTAATCTGCTGCTCTGAATTTAAGACCTGATTCTTGTAATGGCTCTTCTGGCTGGTCTCAAATGGGATTTCTGAGCTGGGGTGGCATTGGGAAGAGGACTGTAGGCAGTTCATTGAGAATGCTGAAGTTTTATAGAAGTCTTTAAGTACTGTAAGTGCCTGCATTCTCTCTTTCCAAAGTTAAATGGCAGCAAGCTTGGGGTTGCCACCTACTGTAAAGGAGTAGGTGTTCTCTGAGATACTTGTAGTTCTCTACCAACTATTCAGTATTTACTCAGAACTGAATGAAGGTACAAAGACACAGACACTAAGTACAATGAGCAACACTCATTCAAGTGCTGAGATAGCATCAGAACACAGCTAAAGGCTCCCAGCACTGCCCAGGCATGAATGCTGCTATTAAAGGAAAAGTGTCCAAGTGTGACTGCCTTTGATCCAGGGTTGGTGAGATCTGGTGGACTGACAGAGTTTAATAGGCAGCAATCATGGTTGATTCTACCTGGCTATTTTTTTGCTTCTTTTATCTTAATTTAGAGAAGAATTATATGAGTAACAAGTATGCACTTAGCAGTGGTTAACATAACCTCAAGAGCACGGGTCACTGCTCATATCCACAAGCACAAAAAGAAACTTGAACTGTCACTGTGCATTTTAATACCATATAAAATTTCCTAATATAAGCCAGGAATTAAAACTTACTCTTGTTTAGGTTTTGGTCTACTTTTGGAGCTGTTTGTTTGCTCTGATCTGAAGAACCATGTCTTCTCAATCAAGAAGTGCCATGAGCATGGAATCGATTTTCTACTCTGAATGGGGTCTTTATTCCTAATAACTTTTGGGCAAAAACTCGCCTCCTGCAATTGATGTGACACACACACCTAGTTCTAACTGCCTGCAAATCTATACTTAAAGGCACCTTTAGGCAGCACTTTTATAGTGAAAAGGACTTAACTGGGCAAAATGTTCTAATCTTTCCTGAACCAGGGAAATGACTTTATTATTCTCCCCATCCTCATGCCATCATTATGATCTAGTGTTTTCCCTTCATAAATGAGAACAGTAGCCTTGCCTCTGACCTCCATTAATGTGTATCATAAAAGCTGCCTTTATAATATGCTCCTTTGGAAGACCTCATTCCCTTGCAACCTGTTCTTTGGTGACAGTTCAGGGGAATGTTATGGATTCCCATGAAACTTATCAAATAGATGTGATAACCCCCTTGTCAGAGGCTGCCTGAGCCATTATTAAGCACATATTGAATAGTCCATTTGTTATTATGTGAACTCTTTAAAATAATATTAGGAAGAAAACAGTTGGATAAAGACAAACGTTGCTGGGTCCTGTTGTAACAGGCAAAACATTCACCTCTCAGAGCTGGGACTTGGAGAAAAAGCAGCTTTGAGCAGTAAAAAAAGCAGTGCAAGATGATGTTCAGCTGTTGTTTTGAGTATCTTGTAATAGATGCTGGTCCATCCCTAAGTATCTAAAAAGGATGGAATCAGAACAGAAACGCTGCTTGCACAGAGCAGTATCTCTTCAAGACTGCACATCTTTGAAGTGATGGACACAGCTTGTTTCTTCTTCCAACTGCATAATTTTATAGCTATTTGCATAGAATTTAGTATTGCAAAGCTTTATGGAGCAGTGAAACAAGTAGCATGTAGGTACTGAGCAGCACCTGGCACAAAATACAGACAAAGGGTCTGGATTGTACCTGCATTCAGAATAAGAATCTGAATTTTCCCTTTGGTTATTGTTGAGTAAATTGTTGGAAGAGTGGCCAAAGCTAGTAAAGTACTTCATGGGTATGTGCTGAGTGGAGGATTTCCTATTGTTGCTATTTTAATTTTTTTCATGAATATGTTTCAGTTATTACCTAGCTATACATAGCCCTTGGAAAATCACATTGTAAGCTGCCCCTGAGTTTCTCTGATTTTTCTAATATGGAAAATATCTTCTTTATTTCACAGAAATGTTGTGAAATAACTTTATATACAGCAGTTAAACTGGTATAAAACACTTGTATGTTCTTTTGGCATGATTTATTTTGTGAGAACAGAAGAAAGCAATGTGAGGAGTGAATCAGGGATTGTATTGACCCAACTGTCACTGCGACGTCCTATTAAAATCCAGGATGTTTTATCATTCTCTTAAATTGGATTCAAAATCCATATGTAGCTAAGGATATAGTTATTAAATATTGTGCTGGTAATACTCATGTACACGAACAGCAAACGTGTTGGAGGTCACAGAACTGGGAAGTAGTTGAGACTGGGAGTCACCTGTGGAGATTATGGGGTTTCTTCTTATGTTTCAGTGGAGTTCCCTGCATTTCAGTTTGTGCCCATGATGGTTTAACTCCAACCATGGCTCAGCCCCACACAGCTGCTCACCCACTCCCCTGCTGTGGGATGGGGAAGAGAAGGGGGAAAGGTAAAAGTGAGGAAACTCCTGGATAAAGACAGTTCAACAGGGAAAGCAGAAGTTTGCATACAAGCAAAGTAAGGAGTTCATTAACCACTTCCCATTGGCAGGTGTTCAGCCATCCTCGGGAAATCAGGGCTCCATCATATGTGATGGTGACTGGGGAACACAGATACCCTAATTCTGAGTGTCCCCAATTCCTCCTCCTTGCCCCAGCTCTGTATGCTGAGCATGACACCACATGGTCTGAAATATCCCCCAAACTCCTTGTGCACCCCCAGCCTCCTCACAGGTGGGATGAGGAGCAGAAAAGGCCCTGATGCTGTGTAAGCCCTGCCCAGCAGTGACCAAAATATCCCTGTATGATCAAACCATTTTCAACACAAATCCAAGCCATGGCCCATGTCATGAAGAAAATTAACTCTCCCAGCCAAAACCAACCCTGTGCCCATCACCTCTGGCTCTGGGCAGGGAGCAGCCTTGGCCATGGGGACCATGGGGGAGCAGCCTGGGATGCTGAGAGCCCTTGGGTGTACTGAGGACAGCACTCACCTCTTTTCAGCTGCATTTTGCTGTTTCCACTCTTATAATCCATTATTTCCTCCAGACAGTTCTAGTCACAGACAGTTACGTTGGCTGGCCTGGGCTGTCAATATTAAGTATCAAGACACTGGTAATAGTAACTTTTTCACTAAGCTCTGCATTTCTTGGAGAAGATTTTCTATTGTGGCAGAAGTGCCGGGCATGGAAAATCCTGCTTCGGTAAGTCAGAATGAAGTTACTGTGGAGTAAATCTCATTTAATGCTTTGAAACCTAAGAGCACATTCCTATTTTGATACATATGGACAATAAATCAGGTCTCATGAAGCCGTTATCTGTCTAAGAATAGCAAAGTATAAAGAGAAACAAAATGAATTCATATTGCATATAGATTTAAGTGTGAGCCCTTTCTGATATCCAGGATCTTTTTTCCTTTACAGTGTAATGACTTCTTGCAATTTTGCAATAATCAGTTATTATTCTAGAAGGCCAGCAATGCTGCTTATAGCTTATGAAGTACTGATTTGTTATGTTCATTTCCATTCCATGTGCTTGCTTTATGCTTTGACCCAGAACATTTTGGGGGCAAGAACAGTCTCCTTGGCTATCTGGAGTGCACTGGGCTGAAGGTTTTAATTCTTATTGGTAATATAAGCAGCACTTTTTGCTTAACTGTGCCCAGTATCTGTTGTGCCTCTAAATAGGAAATCTATTCTTTATTAAGACCCTTGAGAGAACTCTTGTCTTGGTTGTCTCCCTGCTGAGTAGCCATGGTGGGTTCCACGGCACGTGCTGCCCTGGGATGGTTTCAGGCCCATGTGCTGAGCTTGATTTTAGCACTGTCTGGAATTTGTATCGTGCCCTTGAAAGCCTTAGGCTGGGGCTGTATTTCCATCCTGGAAAACAGGAATCAGGTTAGATGCTGATTTTTCAAAAGCAGCAAGCTAAGTCTGACTTCACATGTGCTTAAATTCCCATTATTTGAGTTGGTTGACTGCCTTAGCAAGTATTTAAAAGTCCTGTGGAAGAAGGTGTTGAGTAGTGTGCAGTTGGGTGCAGCTTGGATGCCGATGCCGTGGTAACCAACCCTGTTTTGATGCCCTGCTTGCCAAGTTCTTTGTGGGTCTTTTCTCTTGGGCTCTGCTTTATATAGTTAGTGTAGAAAGCAGAACACAGAAGAAAAGACTTCACCAAATTAGCATGTCCTGTTAACAGTAGGGCAGGGATGTGTTGTCCTCCATGGCATCATCTGCTGCTGACATTCCAGCAGTTCTGATTGCTTTAAGGACTCCCATCGGTCCCCTCTGTAACTGCTGGATGATGCCTGAGGACACTCTTCATAGGTGTTAGGGAGCAACCAGAGAGTGAACTGCTCTGTTTGCAGGCAGAAAATCAGCTGGAGGTCTGTGGAGTTCCCAGGCCAGATGCTTTTCTCGTTCCTGGTCATACCTTCTCATCCTGCTTCTAGAGAATGCTTGTGTCTCTGAATCACTTCAGATTCCAGAGTCAATGCAAACTCTCTGTCTCCTGTTTCTTTCTTTTTTATATATGCACAATTTTTTAAGCAACTCTAATTGGCTTAGAATATTTTTTTGGTGAAGTTAAGCTGTAAAGTTTTCCTGTCAAAGTATGTAAAATGTCTTGATAGTTACTAGTCTCCATTTTTCATCCCATTTTTTTATGGTGAGCTACGAACACCTGGGATTATTTGATTGTTGCATCTGGTGGGAGAAGATTGACATGTTTTTTTTGGATTGTAGATACTGAGTTTACATTTTTCCCTTTTTTGTAGTCATAGTCAGTGCTCACTTTCTTGAGATGCACTTCCATAATGGACTTGTACATTATTATTGGTGTTCTTTGATACAAAAGAAATTCAGTACCTCTGGGGCTATAAATATCATTGATTCACTCCAAATAGAGAATGATACTGTAATATTTTTTAGATTATTAAGACCTTTCCATTTTCTCTCTTATTGGGAAGAGTTATGAATTTGGTATTTAGTATGCCCTAGGTAACTGAAGTTACGCAATCAAACCTCTCTTTAAAACATAATTATGATTGTTTCCAACATTTAATTCTTTTTTCTTTTTCAAAATATTATTTTTAATGCCTTGAGCATTTTTTGTTTACTGCTTCAAAGAACTGCTCCTGTGGCCTGTGTTACAACAGAGGAAAGTCTTGGTAGTGGTATGGCAGATTATATTTCTCGCTACAAAGCTTTTATGGAATTGTTGAACACTTCAAGGCGTTGTAGTAGGAATCCAAGCCTGCAATAAATGTATGGATTTCTTTTTCCCTACTGAATAACTAGGATGAAAAAAATCTCAGTCTTCTTTGTGTGGATTTCAGTTCCTTGGCCAGCTTGCTTTAAAAAAATAAGAAAAATTTAGAGAAAAGAGAAGAGGAAAAACGTTTCTTGGAGATGGCTTGAATCTTATTAAAATAGATGTCACTTGTGTAAGTGATGTAAAACTGTGTGAGGCACTAACACTTCTTCCAGGTGTTTATACATCAATCACTAATATATGTGGAGATACAGTAAGGGAGAAGTTGAATTTTATGGGGACAAAGGTGCAGATATAAAAAAACCCAGTCAGGGTTTGTATCTGCAACTCTGCTGCTGTTCACCACTCGTGTATCAGAGTCAGGTAAAACACAAAAGCTCTGCTATGTTTTATTTAATTTCATGAAGTAATGCCTGTGGAGACTGGACTGCAGAGAGACAGAAAGGGCTTCAGATTCTCAGGACAGAATGGGTGGGGCCAAACTGCTTTCCATCACATCTGCTGCATGCTCTGCAATACCTCTACAAGGAAATAATCTGTAAGGAGAAAAGTGGATGTGGAGAAAACAAAAACTCCAGTTGTGAGATGTGTGGTGTAAACCCACCAGCATATCTTGCTTTGAGAAGTGCCACAAAGTTTTCCTGTGGTGGCTGTGCAGCACAAGTTAAAGCACATTAAATGGTGTGTGGATGTTGATGTTGAGGAGAAAAACAGCTCAAAAGCTAAAACCCAGGAGGGTGTCTGTGCTCTCCCGTGGGAATGTTCCTACTGGGATTTAATGTGCTGCAACTCCTGCACGGTGAGTGCACCCCATTAGTGGATTTGCCTCAACTTTCCCACACATCCTTATGTTGATGTGACTTTTGGTCCTGCTCTGGATGCTGCCTGCAGACTCACAGCCACGTATTTCCATGGACAGACCTTGCTCTGCAGATCCTGCACCGTGTCGCCCTTACGTGTCAGTCATTTAATTAACCTTTCAAATTGTCTCTTCAGTCCCAGTTAGAAAGGGCAAAGTCCCGTGGCCTGTTTTAATATTTAAAATGAGAAACTGATGTTCATCACTGACGCTTCATTTCCTGTAGGATGATGTGCCTCAGAGCCCTTTTATCTGCTGGACCTGATGTGCATGATGATGCCTCTACTACAGTAACACACACTTTTCAGTCCCTAGTTTAGGCCGATTTAGGTGAAAAGAAGATCATCCAGAATGTGATGATGATTCAACACTTATGGTTTTTAGCCATCTCAGGCTAAATATATTCTCAGCAGGATACTTGGGAGTAGGGAGGGACAGCAAAAATGCTCTGCTCTGTTGTATTTCTAATGGGTTTAGTAATGCTCAGTAGAAATAGTATCTTCAGTTTTCTTGGTACAGACATTTGTAACAGAGTACCCTGTGCTATAAAGGCAATTAATTATCTGTCTGATGTGCTTACTGTACATCAAAATCTGCTTTTTAATTATGAGTATGAAACTGGCTGCACAAAGGAGCAGTTTTTGATTTCCTAAGATACTTAATGTGTTACGAATAGGAAAATTCAAGTTGAGCATTTTATTCCTGTTTTAAAGTAACTGTCAAAGTTATAAAACTATGCAGAAACTAGTGTTTTGGTTGTCTGATTGCAAAAAAAATTGTGAACCTGTAAAAATTATTAGTAGACAGTGAGGGTTTTTTCGCCCTAAGAAATCCAGCAGCTTTAGACACTTTTCCCAATTAATCCAATAGAAAACATGAGACACAGACACCATCTCAAAACAGGCATCTAATTCAGGAGTCTGTTGGGGACTGAAGTTCTTTAGATAGTCCAGGAAGTTTTCTGAGGACTCTGACTCATCGTTCAGAGACTGCAGTAGTGAAGTGGAAGTTTGGGTTCCTATCTACGCCTCTCAACTTCACACCCCATAAAAATGTGTGAATGCTGTCCTGTGTGTCTTCAAGCTTCGCGTCCATATGGGAATATAAATGATTAATAATAGTGTTTTGCTGATGGTGGAGAATAAAACAAACATTGTTCTGGTGCGTGAAAGTGAAATCTGAAAAAAAAAAAAAAATTGGCATATGAAAGTCTTTTTTACTAAACTGAAGGCTACGTTATAATGGGATTTTGCATGAAATTTGCAAGTGGTACACTAAGAATTAATTTGCTGCTAGGTTTGAGGATAGAAAAGCTTCGAAATTATTAATAAACATGGAGGGGGAAAATTTGATTTGTAAGTGCTTTGTGATCTAATTTTGAAGAAGGATGAAATCCTTTATTCTTTTTAGTTGTACTGTTTCTGTTGATAGAAATCTGTGGACGATTAACCAGCGTAGAATTAGAACATGATAGAGTTGGTTTAACCTGGAGCAGCATCAGTCAACTGGGGAGTAAACTCTGAAAGTACTGAAAAATGTTCAGCAACATTCGTGACTATCCAGAAAAGAAAATGTATGTGTTTATCCAATTAAAACTCATGGAATAAATAAGCACTTTAGACACAATCTAATTATCCAGTTGGAATTTGGCCAGGAATCTAGGATTTGACAGCCCTTGAGTTAGAGGTGTCAACAGGGAATTAATAGCGAGGGTGAGGAGTTGAGTTCTGCGTCCCAGATGTGGGGTGCTGGGAAGTACTGACAGTGCCCACCACAATGAACTACTCCTTTATCCCTGCCCTTCATTAGTGTGCCCTGAAATAGCATGAAACATAATTAAAATAATCCTGAATTATCATTATTTTAAGTGCCGCTAATGGCACTATTGGAGACAATGAGATGAAATAGTATCCAATTTTTCTCGTTAATATTGTCCTTTTAATTCCTCTTGCATCAAAGCCTGTGTCTGCATAAAATAACTCTTGAGGAGGATTGGGCTGCATTATGAGGTATCACAGAGTTTTGGGTTCTTCATCTTCAGATCTTTAAGGAGGAAAGATTTATTTTTCTTTGAGCTTCTCTGTGGGGCAATAGAAAGTCCCATTTCTAAGAAATAATACCAGATATCTATGCTAATGCTACGCTGTTTGTAAATGTTTTTTCACAGACTGGTTCTTTGCAGTTGGAGCCGTCTCCCCAAGAGCAGCTCAGTTATAGAGGGGAAACTGGGCAGATTCATCTTTAGTGTGATAACTTTGGCAAGAGATTTACTCTTGAGCAGTGAACACCTATGAGTTTGGGGGGTACGTGTCTCAGCGACACAGTTTCAAAATTTGGTTCTTCCTCTCCTCCTTGAAAGACAGGGGAGTCGGTTTAATTCGAAGGATTGGAGGGGTTTTATTTTGGTGCTTTTAATTTTCTTTTTTCCCCCTCTTGCTGTTTGGTTTGGCTGACATGCACAAGGGTGTGTTTCTTGGGTCCACTTTTCAATTGCAGCACCAATAGCAATCCCAAATAGCTGCAGGTGAGTCCATGGGCCATGGTCACCAAATACAGTTCAGAGTTCTCTGTGGTTTCCACATGAACTGTCATATCCTTCACAAGCATCTTTACTTGACAGCTGATGTTGGCTCGAAGTTTCAGATGCAAAACCTAATCTGCATTTTGTTGGGTCCCAAGCTGACTTCCTACCTGCTCCAGCCCTTGGGATCCCTGTGGCTTTGTTTGTCAATGCAAGCATTTAATTGTTTACCTTGCTCTACTTGATGCCCCGTTTCTGTATGATACTGGCTGGGAGGAACCCTGAACACATTCCTGTGTATATGCCTTGTATTTAAGGGGTGTTTGCTATTTAAGGGGTGTTTAAGCTGAGGTGCCAGTGAGGCACCAGTAAAACTGGATGAAGCTGTTGTGCTCCCAATCAACCCAGGCACTTACTGCTTCAAACACAAAGCTGCACAGCTTTGGCCATATGCTCCAGAGCCTCACTTGGCATTAACCTCCCATAGATGTGCACCAAGTACTGTAGTATCCTCTGTGTCTGATATTCTCAAAAACAGGCTTTTGTGCATCTGTGCGTGTAATGAAGCGAATTGGTGGATAGCAGAGACTTTTATGATGGTTGTCTAGACAGGATCCGTAGAGATAAGTTCTTTTTTACCAATTAGAAAAGAAGTAAAAAAATAAAAGATTTATTTTGCTTAAGCGGTACCTGAGAGTAAAGCCATTCTCTCGGTTGGTTGCTCAACTGTTAAGGTGATGTTGAGGATATTATTGAACAAGACTGAAGTACCAACGAAGAATTAGCCAGTTCAGCTTAATAACTGAGCATTTTATATTTGGGTGGGAATAGGATTCCATGTGTCTTTTAGGAGAAACAACTAAATTAGATTTTTATTAAGAGATTAATCCATATCACTCCTTACGCCCTGCAGGATTTTCTGTTGCAGCAGAGACTAGTTCTTAGCAGACCCAGTTGTGGAGGCTCTGCCTGGTCTTTCCAGCCTCCTTGTAGTTTCCCTTGGTGTTGGGAAATGGGCCGTGGAGTCTTCACCAGTTGACATAAATACCCAAGTGCCATCCATTTGTCATGCCTCAGGCACAGGCGTTTCGGGACATACTGCAGATCACGGCTGTGATTGAGAGGCAGACACCACAGGGATGGTGTCAGGGATAATTCAAGGTCTTTACTACAGTCTTCAGGGAACCAATTTCTGCAGACCCTAAAAGATTCTCCAAACTGGAGTGTGGTCATTGTCTGGACTAAAGGAGTGACTGCTTTCTCTCCATTCATTATCTGCCTCTCTCATTTACTAACGAGCTGCTGCAGTTCTGCACTGTCCTTCCCTCCCATACAAGAGGGAAACACCGTGTGCAATATCTGTCTGCCCAACAAACCTGTCCTTCAGGAAGGAGAACCATCATTCAGTTTGCCTCTGTCTGATCAATCCATCCCAATCCTGCCTGCTTTGGAAGGAGCAGGAAAACGAGCCTGTTCTTTTTCTCCTCTTAAGAAAAAACTGTTAAATACTTAAATGCAGGCTAGTTGTTTTTTTTTTTTTTTTTAATCTCCCTGTGAAATGCCTCAGGGCAAGGTTACAGTAATTGTATGTTCTGTTGTCCTGCTCTACAGAGTCCCATTGTAATTTGGCTCGGTTTTGTAGCATTTATCTCTGGGGCTTCAGCTGGAGTAGCTATTGCAGAGTGTCAGTGTGGTGTTACAAAGGGGTCTGTTACGTGTGTGTGTTCCTTGGGAGGTTGTCTGCCAAGGTGTACTGGTGAAGATGCTGTGGGGTTTGTGACTGACAGGGTTTTATTCCCCTTTATATATATATATATATATTTTTAATGGGAGTTTGAAAAAGTAATAATTTTTTAAGCAAAAAGGAAAGATTTTTGTAGGTGAGGTAGAACATTGTGATCTTGTAACTGTGGAGTAGTTTATTGTTCTCTGGAGGAGTACAGAGCACATGGCTCTGATTCCCTGTGATATTGCAATTTTTCACTCATCCCTCCTATCCACGTTTCTCTTCCTACCTGCTAATCCTGGTCAACTTGACCCATTTCTGAGCAGAAGTCTTTATCTGATTCAGGGACAAATTAATCAGGCATTACATGTAAAATGTCAGTTCTTATACAATAGTGAAATGCTCCTGAGCTCATTTATTATCTTGCACAGGAGACTAAAGTGCATTGCTGCTGGAATGGGGCCCCTCTTTTAGGCTTTACCCTGTCTTGGTACTGGTTGTCCTTTGGGGACTGGAGATTTTTCAGGGCAGACACAAATCCTAAGTATTTTTTTGTAATGATTGCTAAGCTTTTACCATTACTGAAGAGGAATTTAAGGAGTTAGAACCAGATTGGTTAAAGATCTATTTGTTTTCCCTCAAGTCACTGCAGATTCAGAGAATGGGTTAGTTTGTGCTTTGTTTCCTGGCAGGAGCATGTTTTCAATATAATCCACACACCTCTGCATGTTCTCATTGTTTGTATTGTACTCCACAATATTTCAGACATGAGAGCAGTTAATATGGTTCATTCCTCTTGACTCTGACCATATTTGTCCCCATCAATTCATTTCATTTCAGAGGATGATTCCCTTTTGGCTGAGAATGAGGTGCCTCGAAGCTTTGCCTTCTTCCCTCAGTGCTTTTATCACCTTCTTCAGATGCCAGAACACCTTTATAGTTGCACCACATGCTGTTCTGTACTTCTTTTCTGCACTGGGTGCTTTAATGGAAGAACAGGTTGAAAAATGTGGGGTACAACCCAGAATTTTAGATGTTACTCCAGTCAGTGGGGGTTAGTCTCCTTGTATCCTGCTCTCCTGACCTATTTTACCAAGGCAGCTAGAAGCAGTCTAACTTTCTTGACGTGCATCACCCAATTCATTGCAGCTGTTAAAAAAGAGATGGGGTGTTTCAAGGTGCACCAGCAGCAACATTGCCTAGAAGCCTCCTTTTAGCAAAAACAAAAAATTCTTTGAACATTGGGGTGCATTAAAAATTTAAAATGCAACTAGTGTTTTCCATATTGTATGTAAATAAAGGGGTAGTATGAGCCTTTTCTGGTGGGTTGTGTCTTTCATACACATGTGTCTGCACTCTGAAAGCTTTCCTGTCCCTGCCTGTTAAACTTGGCTGCACCACTTCAGCAATCCACCCCACACTGGGATAGCTCCTGCATCTCATGGGTAATCTGGGATGCTGCACACAAATCCTTATGCAAGTTCTCAGTCTGACAAGCTTGAGCTAGGCCAGGCAGATCTGTGAGAGGTGTTCAGCACCATTTGTACTGCCACTGGACTGTAAACTCAGCTCAGATGTTTTTCACTGTGTTTCCAGCCCAAGTCCGCTGTTGTTCCACACAACCTCTTTCCCTGATGGAGTTTGTCTCAATAAAACTTCACGCCCAGCAGCTTCTCTGCTGGACGAGGATGTGTTTGTTTCTTTGCTTCTGAGTCTGTGGTCAAGCTCTGTTGAAGAAGAAAAACTCTGAATGTGGACCTGAGTCTTTTTTATAAAACTGTAAAGATGTGGCAAAATATTTATCAAGGAGAGAATTTTTCTACAAAATGCACAGCTTTTGGCACTGTCACACTTTTTTCACTGTTACTTTGGTATCTTGTCTCACTTCAAACAGGCTTGGTTACCTTAGGAGGGAGCTGAGTCTGTGCTGGCCAGGTTGGCCATCCTTGAGTGATTGGTTTCAGTTATAGAATCCTAGAATAGTTTGGGTTGGAAGGGGCCTTAAAGAACATCTAGTTCCAATCCCCTGCTGTTTAGAGAGGTGACCAAGTCCATTCTGCTTTTTTTTTTCCCCTTGTGCTGCAGAGTGGTGTGTTTTGGCTCTGTGCTCAGGAGGCACAGATGTTGGAGCTCACGCTCTGCAGTCTGGTAGGATCACGGATCCCCACAGAAATGCCAAGTGGACAGGGCTGGAGTGGGTGGATGGGATGTGTGGGAGGAGGCTGAGGCTGGACGGGGGTGACCTGGGCTGGTGGCCACCTTGGAGGTCAAAACAGGCTGTGCAGTGAGGAGTGGCTTGGTCTGAGGAAAAGATGGGAGCAGAGCAAACTTATGGGTGCAGAACACGAGGAGAGAGAACTGCCAAAGCCAACTGAAGCATTAAAATGAATTAAACAGAGAGAGCCATTCTTTGGATTTGCAAGTTTTCAGCTGATTCCAGTCTCTAACTACACATTTCCCAACTCTGCAGAGTGTGTGAGGCTGTTCCCAAGGGCCCCCAGGGCTGCTCCTAATGAATTACAGGCATACCAGGCCTCCAAATTTGTTTAATTTGGTTTTCTTTTATGAAATGAATTTCCTTTGGTTTAGTGCAGTGGCTGGAATGATTTTATTTTATTTTTTTTTAGCGCGCAGAGCATTATTTTATAAACTCTCTAAGAGGATTGGAGTATCAAAGCTCTGGATAAGTCCTGCATTTGAATTTTTGTGACTTCTTCGCAAACGGATCATTATTCATTTTCACCTTTACGGGTGTTGCTTTCTGTATGAAATGCAGAATAACCAGCTGCTAAGTGAGTTTCAAATGGAGCTTTTCATTTTCTTCTGAGGAAATAACACGAGCTGTGGTGGTAATAGATCATCTGTATAGGAGGCAAATCTATTTTTTATGAGCGTGATATTTTGATGGCAAGCGCCGAAATCATATAAAAATAAGAATACATATTGCAGATAATTAGTTCTGAGGGTTTGGGTTTATTTTATTTTATTGTGCTAAACTCTAACTTCTACATGGGCAGAGATGAAGAGCTGTTTGCTGTATATTGTCTCCTGGAGTTTCAGCCAAATGGGTACAACCTGAGTGTCAGAGTTCACAGGGTTTAGTAGGGCAGCAGAGGTAGAACTGGGAAAAGTTGAGCCAGTGTTTCAAGGCAAATCTCCCCAACTCCAGCTGTCTTCAGCACCAGGGTGGGTTGTGTTGGGCACCCAACAGCCCTTGTAGCCGGAATGAGAACAGACCTCACAAATCCTCATCCCACTGACCTGGCTGTAAGCGCCTCCTGTCACTTCTGCTCCTGTTTTGTTTTCAGGGAGGGTCAGAGGGGATAAAACAGTCGGGAATCCCTTGTAATGCAGCGTGAAAACCAGTGAGTGTGCCAGTGGAGCAGAGGTGGCTGCACGGGCTGCCGTGGCTGCTGCAGAGTGCGGAGCTGTCACGCTGAGAGAAAAAAAAAGGCTGGAAAAGCACTTGTTGTTACAACCACTGGAAAATGTTAAAAGTTGCTTGGATGCAAAACTGAGACAAATATAATCTAGAGGATGCCATTTCACGCATGTGCCCCTCTCTAATTCGTTCGTTGTAATGCTTTTTATTTGCCCAATAATGAAAAATATTATTGCCGAAGCTGAAAATGAAAATTAAATTTCAGGTAGGATATACTGGAGTAATGAAGAAAAACAGAATGTGAAAAGGGTTCTTCCATGATAATTAAGAATTATAAAGTCATTACTTAAACTTGCTTTCTGAATTACAGAGAGAATTAAACTGCTTGTTTCAGAGCAGAATCCTTGTAGCATTCCTTCATTAAAATTCTACATTGTCAAAACGGATAAAAATGCATATACAATGACTAATTTTGTTCCAACCTTGCCTCTGCTTTGGGCCTTATCTCTCTTAACAACAAAGCTCACCTTGAAGGGACTGAAATAATGATATATATTTGCTGAGCTGGAAAAAGAAAGAAAGAAGCATCTACTTTTTGCAATCTGTGTTCTTTCCCCTCCAGATACTGAGGAGGAAAAGACCTGTGGGGTACTAAAGCTCTCATGTACCATAAAGTGGTATTATAATGAAAAGTGTTACTTTTTATGGCATCCCTACAGTATTAAGGAAAGGCATTTTTCTATAAATGTTAATCTTTAATCTTTATAAATTGCACTCTGTAAGACTAGAAGGTCTGTAAAGCATTTGTCCTGAAGGCTTAGAAGGATCAAAATAGCACTGCAGACTTTCTATTTTTTCTTTTTTTCTTTCAATTTCTTTTCTTTTTTTCTTAAACTTAGAATTGCTACCTTGTTTGGTGGAGAAATGGGTGAGAGTGATGTAAACCATTAGACTTTCTTTCCAGGTAGCCCTTAAGCTGATGTTCAACTTTATGTATCTGCATAGGTCCAGTTGAGTCACTGGGACTTTAGTCTGTGCTAAAATCCTGTCTGGAATAGGAGGATTAAGGACTGGGAGCCACACAGGCTCAGCTCCTCTCCCAGATTTCTACCAGCTCTAATTGCAAGGACACTTTGGGTGAATGAAACATCCATTCTAAATGGTGTTAGAGGGAAGTTCTTTTCAGGCAAGGGTGAAAATGAGCAGGTTTGACAGATAATTAAAGCAGCTTTATACATTTTCTCCCTCCCGGATTTTCCCCCACTCTTCTTTCCAGTGAATTTTCTGTCGTGTTCTCTGCTCTACCTCAGCCTTTGCTCCAGGTGTTGCTTCTGATTGTGCTGATCTTCGTTGATGGGATGAGGCTTCCAGAGGTGGAGCTGCTGTTTGAAAATGATTGGATTGGGTTGCACCCTGAATTTGAACCTTAATATTTAAGTTTTGCTTTGATATCAGCTTGCCTGGTGTATATGGGTTTGTAAAAGTCTGGGCTTGGGGCTCGCTTTACCAGCTGGTGAGCAAGGGGTTGATTAAACCTAAATTGAGAGTGTTAACAAATCCCTGCTGAAAGCTGTGATAAGCATCAGCAATTTCCAGTTTTGTTGAACTTTTTAAAATTGGTTAGCCATTCTGAAAAATACGCATTAATGGTGTATTAATACTTGATATCTGTTTATCAATGAAACCTTGCTATAATAAAGTATTTATGAGATGTAATTTTAATCTATAATGAAAGTTTGTCCAATGCACTCTCATAATTTAAAAAGCAGAACTTTCCCAGAAGTTTTAGCCCTTCCTAATGTGTCCTTTATTACTTTTGTTTTTCTCTAGGTAAGTGTCTCCATTCTGAAACTGCAGGAAAGTTCTCTGAATGCTGAAAAGTTGGATGCCTGTGGAACAAGTAAAGCTCCTGAGCTTCAGTTTTTGGTAAAATCTGTCACAGATTTGCTGTCCTTTGTGAGTTTGTAGGAACATTTTTATCTCTGAATTTTGAGAATGCTAAATGGGTGTTGGTGGGCTCCTGAAGGAGGAGGTAGACTCATGTGCAAAATGGATTTTTAATTTAGATCCAAGTCTGAGGCTGACTGAAGGTAAAGACTGAATGGAGTAAAACCAAGAATCACCTTTTCAATGTGGGTTTTTTTCTACTGTTGTTGTCTACAAAGTCACATTAACTGTTAAATTGTATGTGAGTGTGTGGATAGGTCAAAACAGTCTTGTACTTGTTCATCTCAACCAATCCTTGATGGTGCTACAGAAATATTATTTGGTAAATATATATAATTTTAACCTTCATAGTAAAAACCGTGGAGGGGGGATTATGGGTTGTCATAGCGTTTTTCTTGGACACAACTTGGTTTGCAAGTTTGCAACTTGGTGTTGGTAGTGGCAGAGATTGGTTTCCCTGAAATTCAGCCCTCCCAAAAAGTATCAAGCTGGCAGTGCCTGGGTGGGAAAGTGGAGAAAAGTATCCTGGTCCAGTGCTCTTAGATTTATTTTTTTTTTTGTAGTGGGAATTGCTCCAAGTCTGGTGATTCAGTGAAGGTTTTTACTGCATCCAGGTCTCAAAACCTTAAAGAGCTGGTACTCTGGTCTCACTCCTGAACCCAGATCTCTGAGGTTTCAGAGCAAATCCAGTTGCACTGTGTTATTTTCTGACTTAATCCAAGTGGCTCAACTACATCTTGTTTCAAGATTGAAATAATGATGTGTGTGTGAGAAAGGAAAACAAGAGCTTTTTGTTTTGTTTTGTTTTGTTTTACTTAAGGTTAAGAGGTAAATGCACTGTTCGATGCAGATGTAAATTGTAATTGTGGCTTTATGGTGTATGTATTAGAATATTGACCTGAATTGATACTACAAATATAATTACATTGATTCTTTACTGATGGCTATAAACAGTGACATTTCCCTTGATCTCTGAACAGAGTTAGTTATAAAACACATGCTCCACTTTTATATTCACACATTGCCTTCTCATCACTTTTGTCTCCTACTCCCCAAGGGCTTGATTTGAAGAAGTGTCTGATTTAATGGAAAAAATGATGAAACAACACAGACAGCAGTTTGGAGCATTTCTAACATAGAAGAAGGTGTTTCTTTTTGATTACGCTCCTCAGACTTCATTGCTTATATTTGAATATTTTTCTTAAGAAAAATACGATGCCAGGCTATTTTCACTTCTTAAATTATTTTAAAACATGCATCTGCCTTCATTGGTCTCAGAAATGACTACTACTGAAGTAGGAGCTATTGCTCTGATCTGGTTTAACAAATCATGCTCCAAACTTCCCATCAGGTTACCAGACTGGAGAGAGCTCTTATTTGAAAGGACAGAAATGAGACATGGGAACCTCAGACACTGCAGTTTTCACTAGTGGTAAATATATATACCATAAAAATAAGGACTAAACATTAGGAAAATGGGTTGGTATTACTGCTTGTAATGTGGCCTCATGCCTTCATTTCACAAATTCCAAAGAGAACCCTCCAACTTCTCCCTTATGCTCTTCCAAGTAGATATCGACAAAAAATGCTCACAGATAAGCATTTTAAAAAATGGAGATTTCAGTCAAAACTACTGTTCTTTTAAAGTGACTTCTTTTGACTTTTCTTATTCTGTGCTGCCAAGCTGTGCTTGTATCTCTGGAAACAGCTCCTGAAATCTTTCTTAACATTCTCAGAATCATCATCCCGAGGACATTGTGAAATGAGACCAAGTAATTGTAACTGAGATTGCTAAATATGCTGTCAGTGCTAAGATTATAAGTGTGATTGTTCTGGCAGTATGCTGTGATCAAGCCACCATGTTGTTTATCCTTATTTAGAGGAGTCTTTCTGGGATGTTATTTTAGTAAGCTACAAAAGGAATGATTATAATGTCTTGTTTAAGGAGACAAATGCTTCTGACTGCTTAAACACAGAACAGTTTTGTGCATCGCTCCTGAAGCAGTAAGTCAAGCAGTTTTCAATCTCAACAAGAAAAATAGCAGTAATGGCATCATATTAAAACATTTTTAACATCTCCCCCTTTGTAAGAGGTGCCTCTTCTACTCAAGAAGCAGAACCAATAAAGCTGTGTCAGGTTTGTGTGTAATGCAGTTTATACATAAAGAAGTAAAAATAATGAAAGGTGTTCTTTTTTTTTTAAGAAAAAAAAATAAATTGGAATAACATTTGCCAGTGTCTCTCATTTGGAGATTGCAGAGTAAAGCAGAGCTGTCTTGATTATAATAACCATCTTTCAGATAATGCAGCAATACATTAGCACTTTACACTGGTTTTCTAAGTAGATTTGCTTTATTTCCAGTTCCTAACAGAAGCCAAATAAAAGTAGCTTATGCTTTTGACCACAATAAAGAAATTCCACCCAATTTCTGCTGCTCTTAGAAAGTGTCAGATAGTTTTGGGGCAGATGGTGTTGGTAAGGGATAGAGTCAGGGAAATGGGAGCCTGGAAAGACAGGGAGCACTTCTGGACAGATGGACCTCGTTGATTTTGGCAAACTGGGTTGTACAGTGGGCTAGAGTTTACTAGTTTTTTGTCTTCCTGGGCGTTATTCCAGAGCAGCACCTTGTGCTCTCTAGGCACAGACACTCTCTGAAGTATTTCACTGCTGTTCATCCAGGACACACATCCTGCTCTGCTCACTGTGTCTGTGATTTTGTAAGTGGTTGAGGAGCACTTTAGGATTTCTGAGTGTACTTGAAGAGCTGTGATTGCTCCTTCCTTGGACATTTGGGAATGTTACCCGTGTGTGTGCCTTGTCTCCACTTGTGTTTGTGTTGGTCCCTCCTGCTGGTGATGGTGCCTGTGGTCGGAGGCACTGCCAGGGCTTGGCTTGGTGTCCTCCAGCTGCATCAATTCTGTAACCACTTTGTGTGACTGCTGCAGGTTTCTCCCTGGACTGATCCACATACAATGTGGCACAGCCCCCCAAAATAGAGCTGAGTCTTTTCAGACTGAAGTGGCCCATTTTTGTGGCTCCTGAGATGCCCCGTTCAAGTGTCATGTGGGAGCGTGAGGGCAGATGGCAGCTGGTGTGGTACAGAAGGTCTTGTAACTATGTTTCAGGTTTAAGTGCAGCATAAATCAGCCACAACTAAATGCTCTTCAGTCCTGGCTGAACCTCAGATGAGACAGTAAGTGCAGTGAAATTCATCTGGTTCCTCACTTTGAGAGAAAGGAAAAACCATGTCTGGGTGGGCTGAGTGCGTGTTGATGAGTTTGTTTGGGGCACAGGGGTTGGGGTGGACAGGCTGCTGTGCATGAGTAACACAGTGCTTCTGTCCTCAAAGACTTTGCAGGCACCACCTTGCCTTGCTCTTTATCCTGCCGTTGTCCTGGGTTGGTTCTTTTAATGCACAAGCTCTGGGAAATACCATTAAGAAAGTGAAAGCAGTTGGAAAGTAAAGGGTATGTGTGTATTCAGTTATGACACCAAGTTAGATGAAGAGAGGTCAGCATGTTTCGGTGTAAAGCCCTTAAATCAGGGGGAAAATGCATGGTCTTATTTCAATTTCAGAGCTTTGTCTGGGTTGCAGTGCAGAAAATGCTGCTGTTACTTTAAATACCTGGGGCAGTTATCACTGGGGTTTTAATGTTGCCTACGATATTACTTTACTGTGATTAGCTTAGTGATATATTCCATAACCTCTGGGCTATTTCTTTGAAATGTATTTCCATTTTAAAAGTATACTTCTATGACCATACTAAGAGGAAAATTACCAAGTTCAGAAGCCATTGCTGCTGAGTAACTTTAATGGCACACCGTGCAAAATGTGCTTTAAACATACATCTCTCCCTAATTGAGTAGTCACTGTTGTTTTCCATATCATGTAAAAATATTGCCCTTACACTTATGTCAATTCAAAGGAGCTTTTATGTGGGTAGTTATTTGAATTAACTGATCAGAAAGCACTAGGAGTGTGCTTGGATGTTTAAAGCCCTGCATCTGTATAAATCATGTGTCAAATACACTTTCCACTGCTATGTGTGAGGTTGGGCAATTGATTTATCCAGTGGAAATATTCAGCCCTTTCAGCATTCACCAAATATGTTTCTCAGAAAGTTGTTGCACACAAAAATACCTGCATTAAAGGATGTTAGGCTGCAAAGCAGAGCACACAAACCTTAAGAAATCCTCAAATTAAGATTGTCTGTGCAACCTTTCTTTGCATCTTGTGTGCATCTGCATTACAATGAAGCCTTTATGTGGTCTCATGCTATTTCTGCACAGGACCCTGGCCTCAGTCAGTGCACACAAAGTAGGATGCTCAGTTAATGAGAGGCTATTCAATATTTTGTTTTCCTTTCATTAATCAATGTGTCCCCTATGCCTTATTTCTGCTTGTAATTCAAACTGTGTTCTGGAGACAGAATTATTAATTTCCTTTCGGGCTCCTCTGTAGTGCTCATCATTTTAGTATTTGACTGGATCATAAGCACTTGGGAGTTTCTTTTCTTGAATTAAAACTCCTTGTGAGGTAAGGGGGTTCCAGTTTTCCCCCATGTTGTAGTATTGAATTGAGCAACAAGAGATTAAGGCCAAAACTACCCATTAATTTCAGGTGTCCAATCTGCGATGAGTTGGGCCTGTTTTTTTCGGCTTACTTAGCAATGTACAGCACTTTACACAACCAGATTGCAGCTCCCACTGAGTCCATTTGCAGCTGTGAATATTTAGCCCCTGCACTTAAGATAATGAAATCACAGACAGCACTGGAAAGATTGCCTTCCTCCGTCCAGGCTGGCACTGGTGAAGGTGAGGAAGGACTCCGTTCTTAATTAGGGATGTCCTGGAGACCATTTGATTGGACTCTCAGATCTCTAACCATCAAAGCCATGCCAGTTGCATCTTTTCCACGTTTCTCTCTGTACCTGTGAGCATCTTTTCCCTTGTCCAGCCTCTGTCCTTCATCACAGCCTTGTCCTCCTCACCTCTGACACACCTTTAGTTTTTTTTACCTGACTTCTTGCCTTGCCCTGACACACTTTGCCTTTCACGTCAGTCACCTGTGTTTTCCTTGGAGCCCTGACCTGTTATGTATGAAATATTGAATAGGTAAATATGGATCAGCTTTTTGCTGATGGTGTGGGAACTGACATTCCAGTTTTCAGAGGACTAGAGGAAGGGCATCACTCGGGTCCAAAGCCCCCTCTGTTAAATTCCCAGCCGTTGCTTAAAACTATGCAGTTGCCACATCTTTTCAAATAAAAGGTTGCCAGGTTGTTTTAATGTGTACAAATGTTTTATTCACACTGATCTTGAACCCAGCTGACCTGTTTCAGCTGGAGATTTCAACCTGGGGCAGGCACTTGGAAAGATGCACGTTGGCCAGCCAGCTTGTGCTTTGGTTGAAAACAACCCAGAAATAGGATTTTACAAAAGAAACATATTTAATACTAGTCAGACTGTAACACATCTGAAAGGTACCACATGCATGAGACATGAAATAAAGCTTTGGATCATAGGAGCATTTCTTTTAATTACTTATATTGCATAAAAGAGCACTCTAATAACCTGAGGTGAGTTAACAATCAGTGCAGATACTCAGTGCGCATTAGTTTGCATGAAAATTAAATATAATCATTGCCTTTTCTTTGTTGTGTCTGTGAAAAAGGCTGTGGTGTTTGCTGTCAGAATCACAATATTGGTTGGGTTTCATGAGGGTTCTGGCTGATGAAGAGTTGTGTCTCTACCTCAAAACACAGCCCGGCATAAAATGCCTATTTCTATTCCCCTTCCTAATGGAAAACATTCTTGCTTTCTCAATCCTGTCTTGCTTTTATTAAGTGAGAGAGACAGTCACACCTGTAGTAGATTAGAATTGATCATAAGCGATTCGTGCTCCGCTGTGAACCCTCGTGGCATCATTATTTCATGAACTTCCACACGCTGTATGATGCATTATTACTGGTTTTTAAAGAACACCTGTAGCCTTCATTTTTCTTCTCTGTCTGACAGTGCAACACTACTAAGAATGGGAAAGGTAAACGAGGCAGCAAGCCATTGGAAAAAGGTAATTTTGTTAATCGGTGATTGCTGTGGTGAGAATGGTTCTCTTTGTTTTGCCACAGAAAAGCTGTACATTTTGATCCTGAGAATGAGTTGAAACAGATAGAATAGATTGTTCAAGTTCTGGGCTAGAATGCTTTCTGACTACCTACTAAATATATATATATATTTGTATATATGTGTATATATATACACACAAATATATGCATCTTGTATGCTAATAGAAATGTATATGTAGTGGTATAAATATCAAAATTATATTTTAAATAAGAAAAACAACCAAAGGCCCTCTCATTGAGTCTCTGTGGTGCTTTATGTCTCAAGACTCATCTCTCTGCATAGTGAATATAAGGGTTTTCTCCCCTCTTCACTAAGTTCTAGAGAGGGGCTTCTGAAGCTGTTTCATAAATGGGAGATAAAATGAGGACATGCAGTATTTCCATGTTCTCAGAATATCATCTGTGACTGTGGCTATCCCATGCTACTTGGGGACCTGTTCCAGTTTTAACAGTTTCCAGAAGTACAATGGGCAGAAGGTATTAAAAAGAATTACAGACTTTTGCAAAGATTGACAAAATAAAGCTGAAGGGATTTTCTCCTTCCTTGAAGACTAGGTTAGGTAATAATACCTCTGTGTGGTGTGCAGAAGGAACATTAATTTTAATCAAGTAGGGATAAGTACTTTTCCCTTTCTGTCTGTGATACGATAGACCTGAGAAGCAGTGGCAGAAAGACTTTGTTGGGTTTCTGGTTTGTAAAGCAAAAGGAGACAGACTGGTGGTTACTGTAAAAATACTGTTTTTTCTTCTCATAAAGTGAGGTGTAAGTAGAAGGTCAGAAGCAGAAAAGAATCCTATTTTCAATGCCATGATTATCCATTATCGTCATTGCATAAAGTTGAATACCAAATGCACTGGTATGGCAGCAGCAACTGGGCATTCAATTCATGTAAACTGAGAGAGTGTATTAATTCTAGAGTTAACTTCCAAGTATTGCCCTTTAAATTCTTAATAACAGATGAATGCATTTATCTTTTAATATCTTAAGATATTTTAAAAATACAAAAAATACACAGTGAAAGATGCCGACAAATAGTGGTCTCCCAGCGAAGCATCAAGTTGGATGCAAAACTTTAACTTCACGTAAAGGTCTTATTGTGCAAGGATGCTGAAGCGCTGTGAATGCTTTCTTATTAGCCCTCTGAAGTGGGTGAACTCACCCATGGTGATGAATTTCCATTTGAAATGAAATTCAAGCAACTTCTGAATAGCAGCCTATATACTTCATCTCCCCTGTACTCACTGGGTTAATTGAGGTGGGTCTCACCTGGAAAAAAGAAGCCTTCAGAAGACTTATGTGCCAGTGCTCTTAATAGTATTCACAAAGACAGAATCTATCACCTAAGGACATTGATACTACAATAAATTGGAAGGAACTATTTCCACATCGCTCATGTATATTGTATATAATGAGTCTCTGGGATGTCTCCACGCTGCTGATAAGCAGCCTGCAGCAAGGTAGATACAGCTCGTTTTATCGTGATTTCAGACTGCAGCGCTTGACTTCTGGGACTTGGAAACTTAGCAGCAAACCAAACAATGCCCTTCACAGGCACTGACTTTCCTGGGCTTCATCTCCAGTCCAAAGTCAGGTGATCCCATGCTGTTTCCATGCTCTAGAGCTTTGCAAGGGCGCTTGTCACTGTTACGTAGCTGAATCGGTTCCTTGGACTTCAGCTGAAAATGAAGTCCAGCTTTAGTGCTCCTGCCTCACCACAGGTTCTGCTCTGAAATTATTTCAGAGGGAGTGAATTCTGACCATTCCCCAGGTGACCTTTTTTCCTCCTGTTTTTTCCACGTCTCTTCTAGAAAAGTCTCCCATCACTCTGCTGTGGCCACTGTGGTTGCATCCACCTTCATGCAGAAGCACTGTAGCATTCCCTTGGTGGGATTGGGTTTGCACTAAGTGTCAGGATTAAGACTGTAAAAATGAGGTTGAGTCAGTCCAATTGACAGAGCTTTATCCAAGCAGTACAGTATCCAATTGCTGTAATAGGCTTCATTTGGAACAGAGCAGAGAGGAATGAGAGGTTTAATAACAGGGTTCACTAAAATGTACATTACTACTGTATTACTTACATTGTGACCCAGTTCTGCTATTGTGAGCCTTATAAAAGATAAAATAGGTCATCAGATGGAGATAAATCAATGGAAGTAAAATTGAATGTGTTCATAATCATTTTAAGATTTTTATATGGGCAAAAGATTAATTAAATAGACAAAAGTAATTTTCAAAGAGCCTTTTTAATACTAAGTCTCAGATAAAAGGGCAAATGGAGAAATATATTGCAAAGCTTGTAAGTGGGGCCTAAAATTGCTTGTTTGTAGTTGCTCACGTGAACAGGAGGACAATTGCAGAAGGTCAGGGCACCACTGGGATCTTCATTATCTTCATTCTTGGCTTTGCTGACAGTTTGGCCCCAAACTTTGTGATTTCTCCTTGCCCCCACTTGACCAGGTGTTCAGGAGACCTGCTTTCCCCTGCAGCCGCTCGGGGCTTATGTGGTTGGTGTCCAGACAGTGCTGAGTTGATTGTTAGTGCAAATATATCATGAGAGGGGAGAATACTATAGGACAAAAATGTGTTTGGTTGGGATCCTCAGAAATGCACCATGTGCATCATCCACCTCCTGCCAATTTTCCACGTACTGTTCGTGAAGTCATTCGAACTTTTGCGTGTTAAAGTACCCGATGTGCCATAGGACTGTTCATCCTCAGCTTGTCATTTAGGACATCCTGCCATGGAATTAAACAGTCCTACCTCTGTGCTAAAAGGTAAATAGACACTTAACCTCTGACATTCTCCGTGATGTGATGATATAAAATAGAGAATGTTGTGTACATAACGGGAAACATGAAATTGAGGATTTGCTGATAGTTTAAAATGGTGCTTCTTTCTGGAGGGAGGAAAGCCAAGGTGAGTAGTGTTAAAAGAACTGCTTTACATGTGTTGATTTAAAATTTAAATTAATTCACCTTGGCCATGATTGCATCACTTTGCTTTTTGCTTTCTGCACGCATTTGGGCAGTCAACTTTCAGTGCTGAAATTCAAAGCCAAGCTGCATTTGTCACAGTGTGAAATCAACTGCATAGGCTGTGGAAGAAGAGAGAAAGCATAACTAATTGAATTTTAGACGTTTCACAAAATCGAGGCGGGGGTGGGAAGTGGTTCTTTCACTGATGCTGAGGCCCCACTCTTGTAGTAAACACCCAGGGAATCAGTGGGCGCCCGTGCAGGCACACGCTGTGGTATCACAGTACGTTTTGATGGTGGGTTGCTAAAAATCCAGCAACTTCCATGCTCAGGAGCTGGTTGTCTGCCCTCCATAGATTTTCCTGAGTCCCAGATCTGCAGCCTTTGGTTGGTTGTCTCCATCTTAGCCTTGAGGACTGTGCCTGTGTTGTGGTACAGAGTGGAAATTCTCATTTCCAGGGATTTTTTTCTGCATGGCACGAACAAGGATATGATGCATTTGGCTCTGTATGTTGTGTGTGTAAATAAGGTTGAAGTAATAATGACTTTTCAGAAATAATAAGCAAAACACCCTTCACCCCAAGCAGTTAGATTTATAGTGCCTGCTGTTGTTGTTAGGCATTAAGCTGTTTGTCCCCAGTTAGCATTTACATAATATGGGGTCTTACTGTTTTCTGCATCTTTGTGACTTCTGCTAATAAAAGAATTCTGACGTTGTGCTGGCTATGATGGAAGATGTCAAACTGTTCATAGTGTCTAACCAAAAGGCTCCTTACGTGGCTTTGTGTTTTCGTTACAGACATGTTATTACAGCACAACTTCAGCTGCAGCAGACTGGTACTTTGCAAAAACAAGTTTTTTGCATTATTTAGCCCTGTAATCCGGTCAGAAGTACTCCTGAAAAACAGTTCCTGAGTTTGGGAACTGGTTTTGGTGTCAGCCCTCTTCCCCTTCTCCATGCAAAGACACAGGGAAGTACAGAAAATAGCATTTACTTTTCCCAAGAAGGGCTGCCTGAAAAGTGGGTTCAGGAGAAGGAAAGGATGTACTTTATAGTCACAAGATGTTGTAAGAGAAGGTTCTGCTCTGTCACCTGCTGTTGCAGTCACTAAGGTTTAATTTGATCTTTTTTAATATCATACCCAGGTGTCTCTCTCTTGCAATGAAGTGGTTAGCATAAATCTGCCATGTGCATTGGTATTTCATTTTTATTGGCTTTTATTTAACTTGGTAAAAGGTAATCTGTTTTTATTAATTGAATCGCTCTCCCTCCTGCTTCTGGCAGGGACAGAACTTCCCTTGAAGTTCGAGGGGAAAAAAAATCAAACAAACAAAAACCCCAAAACACTGATATAAGTGAAAGCCATGAGTTTTCTGTGTCTTCCACTGCTGTCCTTGCTGCTGCTGCCTGCAGGAGCTGCTTTAGTGGGCTCTCTGGGTGACTGCTGCTCCTGTGGGCTGCTCCAGCACTCCCTTTCTCCCCAGGTCACCCCCAACCTGCTCTGTGCTGGGCTTCAAGCATGTTTTGAGGTGACTCTTGACGAATCACCAGCTGGAAGGATGCTCTGGCCATTCCCCTCCGACTGTGGCCATCTGAGCTCTGTGTGGTGTGGACAGAGGTGCCTTTGAGCCCGTTGTGTCTGGGTGTTTGCTTGAGCCTTGCTTAAACACACTGAGCAGCAACTGATGCTGTTCCAAGTAGCTGGTGACAAATTTAAGAAGAATTTGTAGTAGTAGGGCAGCATTCATAGGGAAGTAGCTTTTGGTTGATAATCTTCAGTTTGCCCAGTGCCTGAGCTGAGCTATTATAAACCCTTCAGGAGTGACTGCTCCAGCTGATTGATTTTTTTCAGGGTAGCCGAGACTTCTGAAAGGGAGCAATGAAGATTTGAATTCCAGCAGTGGTTTATTGCCTTGTGCAGAGGGAAGTAAATATTGATACAGAATGCTTATTTACTGAACAGGGGTAGTGTCAGCAAAATTAAGGTGTGTACTTTGCTCTTCATGGTAAAGAAGAAATAAAGGAATTGATAGAGTTCAGAGTGATGGATGTGACAGTGTAATTCAACCCTGCCTGGCTTTCTTGTGTTTTCTTTTCTTCTCCTTGCTTCAAAGGTGTGACTGGGCAGGGATAGGAAAGAGATCTCCCTAAAATCTGATGGGGTTTTTTGTGTTGGTTTGTTGGGTTTTTTTACTTGGATGACATCACCTCACAGAATCACAGAATATGCTGAGTTGGAAGGGACCCACAAGGATCATCCAGTCCAACTCCTGGCCCTGCACAGGCTCATCCCCAGAAGTCACACTCTGTGCCTGAGATCATTGTCCAAATGCTTCTTAGCTCTGGCAGCCTTGGTGCTTTGCCCACTGCCCTGGGGAGCCTGTTCAGTGCCCAAAAACCCTCTGGGGGAAGAACCTCCTTCTCATACCTACCCTCTCCAATGGGCTTCATGAGGGCACAAGGCTGGTCAGGATCCAAGTGCCTCAGCAGTGCATTTGAAATGCTGCCCTGCATTGGATTCAGTGCAGATGTGGCCAGAACTGCCCCAGTCTGGGTCACAGGGAGGAAAATCAGGCAGAGCTGGGAGCAGATCCCCAGACCCTCCTGCTCCTGGTGTTGCCATCCCACTGTGATGGGAGCACATCAGCCTTGGCAGCAGGTGCTGCACACATCCCACAGCCCCAGCAATGGATACCCCACAGCAGAGGGGGAAAATAAAGATGGAATGAGTGTAACTTTTCTACCACCCAGCCAGTAATTGCTGCTGGATCAATGCCATGTATTAGCAGGACTGTGCTACGAGGGGAGTTTCAGCAGCATTGCAGTGTAGGCACTTCCACTGGGAATTAGCACAGTCATAAATGTAGGAGAGCTTAAAAAAGGAGTAGCAGGGGAAAAGTATTGTATATCTGTTAATTATAAACCATAGATTGTACTCGCAGCAACAGCGTCGGGAACGAGTAGCTTATATTGTCCTATTTCCAGCAGCACTTTAGACTATGAAAACTGATTTTATTTTAAATGGTTATTTTATTTTCAGCAAGGCTTTGCTCAGTTTGCTCAGGAAAGGTTCACTGTCTAGTAATCATGTATAAAACAAAGCTTCTGACTCAGTGCTGGGGGTATTAACCGTGGTGGTTTTATGATGATAGCCAGTAATTAAGGTCAGGGTTTCATTGTGCTGAGCACAGTGAAAACACATGCAAACAGACTGATAACCTCAAATTGCTTACACTGGGAAGAGCTGAATAGTGCAATTGTCCTTTTGAAAAAGACAGTCCAGGTTGCTCAGACTTTGACTTTCTCCATGTAACAACAAGAATCTATATAAGTAGAATTCAATACTGGTGGATGGGGTGGGAAGAGCACCAGTAAAGGTGATACTTGCACTAAAAAGAAGGTTTTAATTTTGCTAAAATAACACACCACTCTCCCCCCTCCAAAAAAAAAGATTTTGCCTACAGTCAGAATTTCAAAGACACTTCTTTTTCTAACAACTCAACTTCCAAAATTGGGCTGTCAATTAATCGTATTTGTACATTTGGAGGCTTAAAGGCTGATATTAAGCATCTGCTCCATTACTATTTAGCTACCCAAACAGCTACATTGTAGTGCTGAACACTTTATTAGTGTTTGTTCAGAGTACGTGCAGAGGAGGTTAGATAGCCTAGAAATTTTAAATGCTAGTTTGTCATCACAGATTGTTTGTCTACTTTTTTTATTCATGGTAGAAGAGCATTTTATGCAGGCATAAAAAGAGAGGTATTTATCACACGTGCCCCTTCTTGGCCCCAGCCCATAATCACTGTGGTAGAGTTGAATATCAAGAGCTGGGTAATTCACAAATTGAGATATTGACAGAATTTTGTACAACTCATTTTTTTTTTGTTTGTTTCACTTGCATCTTTGATGGGATTTTAAACAGGGCAGTCTTTCAAAATTTCCTAAAAATAATTCCCTACCAAATTGTACAACTCCGCTAGGATGACAAGTTTTCTGCAAAATTGAAATTACTTACATGCTTATTTCGGTGACTAACTGCAAAATTATCAAATGATGTGTTTTAATCCAATTACATTCTTACTGGAGTGAAACTTGCCTAACACTTCCCATGTACAGCCAGGGCTTGGGTTTCTGGCATGAGTTCTGTGTTATGAGCTCAACAGCATTTAAAGGCTTGTCAAGTTATCTGTTACTGCTTTTTTTGAGGTCTCAAAGACAGCCCTAAAATAAAAAAAAAAAAAAAGAGGAGTCTGATGGATTTCATATTACACTAAAGGAAATTATTAGCAATACCAAAGAGTTACAGAATTATTCTAATACTCTTAAATTTTGCGGCATCTGCGTGAAAATACTCATGAGGGAGGTGCGGACAGCGAGAAAAATTCATAGTAGTGGCAAGATTTCATATCTTTTATTTAAAGCTTTAGAGTAGAGGAAAAATAAAGGTGAAACACTGCAGCCTTATTTAAGAGATGTGCAGCTGAACAGGGTGTGTGATCACTAAAACTTGTGGGATGCTCCGTGAGGGCTTCTGGTTGTACGTCTGTGTGATGAAAAACCCTCTCCAGAAATGTAGAATCGAATTATGTCACGTTACTTTTTAAACAGCTCAGTGTTCGCACATGTTCTACCCTCATTTTCAGTTATGGAGTCTCAACACTTTCCCTTTTAAGACCTTTTTTTGGTTGCCGGTAACTTTGGCAAATAAATCATTCTCGTGAGTATTTTGCGTGGTGTGTGTGCCTGTGTGCGCCAGGTACTTTTTGGAAAGCTTCAATAACAGTTGCCCAGTCATACTCAACAATGTCCTTTGGTGAAAAAACATCCTGTTTTTCCAAGCTTGTGTCATGTCCTTGCAGCTTTTAGGGTCTTGTGTAACAATGCTTTGGGGCAGGAACTTGACATTTGGCACACGGTTGGAGAAAGCAAAGAAACAACTTTTTCTTACAAAAGTTGCAACCAAATTTGCCTAGTCTTTGAGGAAAAAAAAAGTGTATTAACATTATCAGTATAGATGGGTTAAACTGTGGACTTGGTTGTAAACACCAGGCAGGATCGGTGTTGCTTTTCTTGGATTTTGCTGTCGCTTCCTTGGTGCCAACACAGGTGCTTGTGTAGCTGTGGAATGGAAATTAGCCCAGCAAAAATCCCCAGACTCACCTGTCAAACCCATCTGTGGCCGTGTAGAGGCAAGGACGTTGAGCAGGGCAGTGTCAGATGCTTTACACACGTCCGGGTAGACAATGTCAGTCGCTCTTCCCTCATGCACCATCACAATAACACTGTTGTATTAAGGCCACCAGATTTGTCAGGCACAATTTTCCCTTCATGAGGCCACGTTGGCTGTCATCAATCACCTCCGTGTTTTCCATGTGCCTTAGCACAGTTTCCAGTATCTGAAAGAATTATAATGAAGAAGAGCTAATTATAAAACAGGTAATAAAATAGCTTATTCAGGTGATGCTGTTTTATTACCATCTCATTATGATTAAATAATTCCTATTAAGTTCTGGATCAAAGAGAAATTTCTCACAGGAGAGTTTACAGAGTAGTTTAATGGAGTCTATTTATTGTGTAATCCCAGGGTGAGTATTGGCTTTTATACTGTCATATTAACTTATTGTGACAATTCTATGCAGCGCTCCCCACGAACCCTGGAGAGAGTAAGGGTGGGATTTTTTTATTTTCTTTTTTATAATACTGCTGACCAACAGGCTGCAGAATCATTACTTTGCTGGAATATTTTGATCCTGAGCTTCTCTGGCTTTAAACCAAAGTGACAATAGGCTGTCTTAAGGCTCAGATTAAGGAAAAATATCTGGGCAGCTTTTCATGTTGTTTATGCTGATATTTAGAAGGATAGAGCCACAGGTTCTGTCTATCAAGGAGATAGAGAGCATTTAACTTTAAAACTAAACAAAATCCCTGCAAAACTCTGCATCCCCTTACTCCCTATGCATGATGAGCACTTGGCACTTTCTTTTTCATTTTGCTTGGAGGGTTGATGGGTTCTGTGCTGGGTTTTGGTTGCAGGGTTTTAGGCTTGTGAAACCTCCTTTTGGGCTGAAATCTCCTAGGTTTGCTGTTTGACACATTCAGGCAGTGTGGCTGTCTCTGGCAGTCTGGAGTTGCCACAGCTTGGTGAGGCTGGACAGGAGATGAAGTGGTGATGGCTGCTGAGAAAATGCCATAAAAGTAACAAGTTAGAATCTTAAAAAGAGGAATTGGTGCAAAGGCATAACCCAGATAAGCGGAAATAGGAGCTCACCCAGGTGTGTTTGCACTCTGACATGCCACATTCCAGGGATCTGTTCCCCTTACCCTGAGCATTATTTACTTGACAGCTCAGTAACTTAAGGTGAAGAGTGTCCTATGCAGTGCCACTGTCATTGTGGGGGACATTGGTCCTCTGCCTGCTGTGTTTCACCCCCTGCAATCAAATAAGTTGGGTGGGAGTTAGGGAGGTTTCAAATCACCTTCATAATCAAGGAGCAGCAAACTGATCTTCAGGGTTCCCTCATCATAAATGGTCTTTTAACCCTCCAGTTCCTTGAATAACATGAGTGTGAGAAAATGGCCCTTTTCACATTTAATGTATTAGTTTTTGTAGTAAATCCCATAAACTCTTAGTGTTAGGAAAAAACAGCCTGAAAATGAGTGTTATAGATTCATGTGAGATAAAAGACAGTTTCAAACGAACCCAAGAGTTATGTCTGTGTTGTCTCATTTTAAGTCACTGAAATGATTTTGAGGGGAACTGACTCATGATGTTTGAGTACTTCAGGCTGAAACACTGGGCCTGGAACCAATACCATGTGATGGATATGAACCATCTTTAAATGAAGAAGAGCTATTGAAATACTTGGCACAAACATTTCACAGTCATCTTGATTATTGGAAATGTTTGCACACATTTTTAATGTAGAATATCAAATGTATGTGCAATTTGCTCTGTTTGGTTCATAAGCTGAGAAACAAATATGTTTTAATGGAAAAAAAACTTCTAATGTATTTGCCTGGTAGATGAATTTGTTTGGGAATAGATCTTGCCTTGCTGTTTATACTCCCTATTTCTGAAGATCTGGTTTCTCTTATTCCCTAAGGAGGAAAGGAATTATTCACTCATTTCCTTTCATTTTTTTAATTGAAGATTGCAGCAAGGAGATTGTTTAACTGTACTCAATTTATTTTCAGCGCTAATTATTGTCTTTCATCCCATGTATTACAGTTACAGCTTACTGTTTTTGTGCAGCAGAGATAACCAGGCAGAGGTTTGCGTGCGCGGCGTTGCTGAGGTGCTGTTCTCCCCCCAGCACACCTGCCAGCCACGTGTGCAACCTGCCTTTGACGTGGCTGCACTAATTAGGGACACATCTCTGTGAGCCACGGGGGGACGCAGCGTTCCGTGCCGTTAGGAGATCCTGGTTTGATCAGGAATCCTCCATTGCTGCTGGATTGGCTTTGTCAGGGCAGAGCCAGCTGGAATACGGTACCATGGCTCGCAGTTAATTTTCTAAAAAGGGCACGAAATTAAAGCTGAAGCCAGGCAGAGTTTCCACAACGAAAATGTTTTCAAGCTGTGGTTGTGCTCCAACTAACATTTGAACAACTGTGTTCCAACTGCAGCGACACAATGAAGCTCCTGCAGGTCAATACATACCTCAACAGCGCAAGTCAATTTAATAATGACTCATCTTGGAAAAGGCCCCTGTTTGCTTCCTGTAAAGGACAACCTGTGTGGTGCCCGTTTTTCCCTCGCTTTCCAAAGGGTAGATCCCTATGGTGCTGTTGGGATTTAATAAGTTAGATGTGTAAGTGTGGCTGTGCTGCCCTGTCACTGCGTCGGCCTGTAGAAATCTGGAGCAGTCAGATACGTCTAATCAACTGCTTCTTGGGCTCATTTCTTGATTACTAATTTTGCATTGTGTTATTTGAATTGGTGCTCTGGGCTTAGGCTCCAAGACCTGCTCTAGCTCCTCCTGTTAGAAGAAATGCATCACTTGGACTCAGTTTGATTACGGTCAGTGACAGGTTTTGTTTGGATGTTTGCAAGTCACCATAGCTTCCTGGGGATCTAATCAGGGAACAAGCCTCTCAGAAGACTTCTTTGGGTGTAGATAAAGAAAAAAGTGCCTTTCTTTTGTGTGTGCTTGTCCTGCTGTGAGGCGATGCTTGCTGGAGGGTCCTTTGGGAAGTGTTTTGCATTCAGTGAAAGGTTCAGAACACGCTGATTAATTAACTGTCATATTTTGGATGAAGCTTTGCTTCCTCCAAGAATTCTGATCAGTTCTCACCTGGTGCAAATGTGTTAGTCCCAAAATGCCTTTCTTTGTGAATGGAGACAAGGGAGACTTGGGGTTTCACTGGATATTGTGGATTCTGCTCTGGGTACCCAAAAAAGGAACTTGTTTACTCAATGCTGAGGGCCTCAAAATGTAAGTGCCTTTGCAAATCCGTGTCTTCCCCTTCCTTTGCTGCAGTTTCAGAGCCATAAAAGCATAATTCCACTTCTTTGCCTCCCAAGGGTTTAAGGGAATAAGTATTTTGTGGTGCTGCAGGTGGGTGCTGAGAGATGGAAGCCTGCATTAGGGTGGCCAGTGGGAGCAGGATAACTGGCACCGTGCAGGAGGGAGCCTGGAGAGAGCTAAACCTCAGGCTGTCAGGAGAAGGGATGAGGATGAAACTCCTGGCAGCTGGAATGAGGAGGACCAAAGAGCCCTCATGACTTGGCAGTGGCTCAGGTTAATACTTGCTGAATAGAGCTGGAAATTGGACGTGGTAACTTCCTTCCCCTAGTATCACTCAGGGAAGCACGATTTTTTAAAGGAGGATTTAGATAAAATTGCTTATTAGTAAAGTGAGGATTATCCAGGATTTTAAAGTTTGTTCTTATCTCTAGTGTTGTTCAAGTGTGCAAACTTGAGGATATTTCAGTCCTTCATCATGGATGTTCAGCTGTAATAAGCCACAGACAGTCTTACTGGACTGAAACCTGTCTGTAGCTTGAGGGCTTTTGCAACTGTGGAAGATTCAGGATAGAATAGGAAGAAAAAGGTCTGCAGACTTTGTAGAGAAGAGAGTACAATTACAGGCCAGAGCATCTTTTCTTATTGTTCTTTGATTCTTTTCTTTCTTTCTTCTTTTTGGCATCAAATGGATTACTGCCATTTTAAAGTGCATGAGTGAAATAGGGCTTTTTATAATTTGAACATTTTCTTCTCCCTTGAAGTGTCTTTCACTTAAACCATCAAATCCTGACAACTTCTCCCCACACCCACTTTTGCCATCACCAGTCACTGAGTGTGCTTGACATCAAAAAGACCTCGTGGCTGTGTGAGCACTGAGAATTCTCACTGTTGCTGTTGTTGCTGTGCCTTGCAGTCGCTTGGAGCTCTGCCCCACGCTGAAATAAAGGTGGGGTGAAGTGGATATGCCCTCCTTCCCTTCCTGAATAATTTTTTGGCTGTTTGTGTCATATGGCAGCGCTTCAAAGGTGTGAATCTTGTCAGGGCAGAGTTTCTCGTGCCCATCTGTGGAGATGTCAGACATGGCCATGGCTAGAAGTCACTCTTGATGGAGCCTAGAGCTGGGTTCAGTAGGCTTTGCTAAAGGGTTTGTGGGATGGTGTGGCATTTGTGGTGTCCCATCAGGAAATTCAGCTGACAGTCCCTTTCTGCCTACAAGTTTGGCTGCATGAATAACCTGAATAATTGATTTTCCAAGTTACCAACCAAAGCAGAAATATGTATTTCTTTGGATTGATGTGCTTTTAAAGTTTTTTCTCTCTTTCTCCCCATTTGAAATGGGAGGAGAGGCCAAAATCAACAAAACTTGCCAAAAAAAAAAAAACCATTGAGGTGGGAGAAAAAAAGTTATGTCAGACAAGCGCTTCCATCACTCCTCATACAGGGTAGTCATTCCAGACACTTGTGGGAGAAGCAGTGAAGTGCTAAACGGGAGGAGCAGAGCTGTGAAAGGATGTTGTGCTTGAAGGATCTTTGTCCTCTGTGTCACCTACGAGCCCAGAGCTCAAAATGTGAAAGTTGCCAACTCGCCTTCCCTTCTCCTCCTGTAAGTCCTTGAATCTTGGGCTCAGCTATCTCATGTCTGAGGAGATCATCCTGATTTCCACATCCCTGAGAATCGGGGAGGAGCAGAGAGTGCTGGTGGTTTCTCCTGCTGCCACTGTTCTGCTCAGATAAAATAATCAAATACTCTCTGCAGAGGCTCTGGAGTCGGGTGTGTTATATTTGGGCACATCTCAGTGGGTTGAGCACCTCTTCTTGGAGCCATTCCATTCTGCACTGGAGACTGAGGCAGGGGTTCAGCCGTGTTTAAGGGGCAATTTCTCAGTCCTTTTCCAAGAGTTTTCCCAGCGCCACGCTCGGGCTCCCATCTCCCGTCTGGCGGGCGAGCGCAGGAGTTCACAGCTCTCTCTGAGATGATGTGAGGCACAGAGTGATGCTATTTTAGCCTTGGCAGCAAAGCAAGCTAGAAAGTTAAGAAAGGAAATACTAGGAAAAGAGGAAACGGGGATGTGTCTTTTTTAAGGCTGCAGCTCCTACTGCCACAGCTGCTGTCGCAGTGAAAGCTGTTATTGCTCCTCGCTGGCCGTCTTGTGCCTGGAGGGAAGAGTGTGTTGAGTGACTGTCCTGTAAGGCATCCTCCTCCCTCCCACCCTCCTACCTCACACTTCTGCTTCTTGTCTCTCCCTCTTCTTCAAGAAGAGCAGAGTTGGTGGCAGAGCCGCTGCCGTCTGGGCTGTGTTGTTACTGCCCTTCCACACACGTGGAATTCCTGTCTCGTTCCATTACTGAATTGGCGTCTGGCAGGGCAGGAAAAAAAAACAACTCTCCATTTTTCAAGGTGGAAAAATAAGGGTGAATTTCTTTCTTTCATATGGTATAACCCAACCAAGTGAATGTTGCACTGCCCCTGTCAGCTGTTCGGATATCGCTGCTCAATACATGACACTTCTAAAATGAGAATTTTTTTGGAAGGATAATTTGAATTCTGTGTCTCTGCTTCCAAAAGACAGAGTAAGGTTGAATTTTTGCTTTCTCTTCTTAAAGCTAGCATAGACTTAGATTGATTTGAATCCAGTCTGCTTCATTTAATGAAATGCACAGGAGAATGGAGGCTGTTATTTTTTATTTTTTAAATTATTATTTTATTTTTTGTTTCAGCATTGTCATACTGTTTCTACTTCCAGCTGATAGTATTGATTTTTTTTTTTTTTAGAAGTTTATATTTCATGTTTACATGCAAGTGTGTTTGCACTGTGCTAATGTAATATTACTCTGTGGATTAGAAATATTATTTAGATTGTTATTCAAGGAAATGATAAGTAGTGGGAATGAACTACCTCTTGTCTCTGCTGGCAAAATTAGCAGTGCATCTCCAAAGAACAGGAATAGAAAGGGAAATGCATGAGCTGAAAAGAAAATAAATACAGTCAAAAATGGAGAAGAAAGGGACCAGTCTGCTGATGTCAGAGAGACAAAGCTTAGCCTCAGCCAAGGTGAGAAATTAAATAATTTTCTGAGTTCATGAAAATAATCTAGGTTTATAGAGGCAGCTACGTGGAATTTAGGTTGGGTTTATTTTATTTTATTGTTGCTACTCCTGCTACTATTAAATCTTGCATTTTCATCTTTGCTTCCTTCTCCTGTGGGGTCTGTTCATAAAAATGGGGTCTCTACAAAATGCCACGTTCTCTGAAGATGATCTCCAGGATTTTATTATATTAATGAGGCTGCCATGTGTGCATTTCTTTTTAGTTTGCCTTTGTGTCCTGTAAACTGATCAGGATCTCGAACTAGTGATATTGTGCCCCTTGCTCCACATCCAAATTTTTCAGCCCTACAGCAGTAACACTTACCTACACATGTGCCTAAATTTGACTGTGTAAAGGCTGGAATTCCTCAAAGGTTAAGCTTATATTTGTATCATGTACTTGGCACCATTTCTGGTGCAGCTCAGTGTTTGACATGTGCTTTTTGTCCTGTTAATGCCAATGGGTTTTAGGCCACAAAATACTTTGCATGGAAGTTCACTCTCAGTGAAATAGTGATTCAGGGCAAAAACAGTGCCTGGTTAAAAATCCACAAACAAATGGGAAAACCCATGGGTCTAACATGCTTATCACTACTAAGATTGGACTGAATTTCTCTTTCTACTTGTAAGACTTATTTAGATGGTTTATAAACTGGGAGAATGTTGTAATTTAGCAGGAGAAGTGCTGACCATCAGCAGGCTCTTGAATTAGGAGCAGATGTTGCCATGCTGATCGGAGAGTTTCCCTTTGGTCTTGCTTCTCGGGGCTGGAAATTAGGGCCCTCTCTCGAGGCAGAACATACCAACAAAATGCAAGTGTTACCCAGCAAAGGTCACCAGTGTGCACAGCAGTGTCCAGCAGCATAACTTTGCTGAACATTCAAAATAGGAAACAATAAATAAATACATTCCCTTGGTGAGGGTGGTCCCATATATTTCATATTCCTAGGAGGTAACAGTTGCTATGGCAACTCCTCATTTACTTGCCTTTTTTTTTTCTTTTCTCCATATATTGATAATTATATTAAGCAGTATATAAAGGCTGCTGGCTGGTGCAGAGCTCTGCTGCCGTCCTGGAGCTGCAGTAAACTCTGTACCCTTCAGTCTGAAAATCCATCCCTTCACATGTTTGCAGACATCTGTGCTGTCCCCTCCTCAGGATGGTCACGTAGCCCAAAGCAATCATGAGCTGTACAATAATTGTGTGTGTGTGGTTGTGTTCCTGTAGCCCTTCCCAAAGGCTGCCACAGCACCTGCTTGTTTCTTTTCTGTGTCATTCCATAAGTGGGCTGGGAGATGTGTAAGCTGAGTGCACGTTCCTACATCAGCATCCCCAGATTTGGGAGGCTGTGCCTCAGCGTTGCAGCTTAGCGCCTGCTCCTTCTGGGGACCTTCCACATGAAAGGAAAACTGGGAAACCCAGCCAGCATTCACCTATCCTGGACCCAGCAAGACCCAGAGCCCTTCCCAGCTTTGGGGCTGGACTGGTGGCAGGGGCTTTACGTTTCATTTGAAAGCCATTTGCTCTTGGTAAATACACTATCCACTGATTTAGTCCATGCGTGTTCCTCCCTCATCTCTGGGTGCAAGTACCCATTACCACAGCATGATGGGGTGTAAAATTGTTGTATATATTCTCAGCTTCATGGCCAAGCCAGCAACCTTAATTGCTTTGGCAGTGTTCCAGCAGCACTTGAACGACTTGCACTTGCACACAGTCGTAATCAAACAGGATATTCAGCTTAAAGCTCTTTGCCAATCTCTTGAAAACCATTTTGTCTCTGTGCATCACCTGCCACGAGTAAGTTCTCTTCCAAAAGGAGTTACTGGGAGTGGGAGTGGAGGAAGGGGATTTGGCCATTTTTGCTTGCACAAAGTAACTTGTTAGTTGTGTATACCTGAATAAAAAAGGGTGTGTGTATGAATTTTCAGAATCAGTAAATTATGAGAGACCTATTTATAATCTGGTTTGGGTTTTTTTTAGTATCTAGTTGACTGATATAAAAGTGGATGTTTTGGATTTTAAAGTTTCTGGCAGTAAGTTTTAATAGGGAAGATGATGATAATTTCATTGGTTTCAGGTTCTTTTGTTACTTTGTTACAGCTGTGATACATTACCTTGTGACAGTGTAAACACAGCACTATTCTCTTTACTTTTAGTGATAAAAATAAATTGTAAAAAAATCTGTGATTTGTTGCTGCTAAGAAAAAGGGCTGAGATATTTTAGTGAATGGCCTACTTACAACTATATGGCAGAACAATGCTAGACTGAAATAATTTCTTAAACGTTGTGTCATTACAAGTAATCTTGGAAGTGTAAATTGGCCTTTTGTAATGTTTATTTCAGCCGAACTATAAAAATGGTACTTTCTTTTACCCTAATCCTGTTACATTAGAGAGACAAACACAAACCCATTTATCATACCACGCAGTGCTAATTTTTTACAACTGCTTGAATTATGCAAAGTGGTCCTGTGCAGTCTGAGGAACAGCAGCAGAGGTCCTGACCTTGCTTCTTTCTGCAATCAGCAAAGTTGAAATTAAAATATCAAGAGAAACAATTTCTGCAGCAAAATTGTAAAAGTTAATAGAGTTGAATCTACTTTTGCATTCATGTTCCTGTTAAGTCAGTTCTATTCCCATTATATTTTTGAACCACATGAAAAAAATAAAGCCACTACTTTTTTACTATCTTTGATATAACAGATAAAAGAAAACAGAAAAGCTTTAAATTGAATTTACTAAGTGCACATTTAATTTGCATTTAATGCAGCAGGTATTGTGTGCTAATCAAATTGAAGATTACAATTAAAATATAAGAATTAATTGCTTTGTGTTCGTGAGAGCTGTTGCTTGATGTATTTGGAAGAACTTTATAGTACAGGCCAGGGGACAAATTCTGTGCTAGTTTCTGTCCCAGCCAACTTTCTTTGATTTAGTAGCAGTGTGGCTGAATTAGCTCATTTCACATAGTTTAGCAGAATTTCTTTTAATTAAATCAGTGGATGGCTCACAGGCTGGTACTTCTCAACATGAGCACGGGCACAAGGGGCTTGTTTAGGCTGTGGAAGTGCTTGTGTGTGTGTAGTCACTGCACAGGGGATTTTGGTGCACTGAGTTGGGCACAGCTCAGGCTGAGCCCCTCCTGCCCAACCGCTCTGATCTGAGCAGAGCAGATTGGTGGGGAGCTCAGCACCACTTCAAACACATCCCAAAGGACGGTCCATTTGTTTTATTAGTGTTTGTTCTGCTGACAAAACACGGGGAATGGCTATTGAAGACTCTCCTCTCCATCCCATGTAGCCTAGTGTGTGACCAGGTGCAAAAAACATGCAAAGTTGTCAGCCTTGAGCAGTAAAGGAGAGTAAATTTTGGCTCACGGATAACAGTATCTTTTTGCCTCACGCCATTGAGCTGAAATAATTCTGGGCTATAACGTATCGAGCTGCCACTGATGATTGGAGCAGAATATTCGAGGAAAAACATGTTTTAAAAAGACTTGATAATCTGATAATATGTATTTTTAAGGATATTTGCAAGAAAGGGAAATTGCACTTGTCACCCTCTGGATCAATACTTTCAACAAATCATAATAAATGCTACTTACTGCTACTTAGGAGAGCATAATTAGTATTCAGTAAACCAATATTAAAATGTGTGCTATGCTTTAAACTGTTTGACTGTATTAGCATTTAAATACCCTATTGTGTATTTGCTATTTCTTCTCTTCTTATAAAACTGTATTCTCCAGAGTTCAAAATGATTAATTTCCTTTAGAATATGTACAATGCAAGGATTTAACAATTCCTTGTATTTAATAATTGCTCAGTAGCCAGGCTTATTATTTCGCATAAGCACTTGGGTACAGAGTCATCCAATATTAGGTCAATCATGCTAATAGTGAAATCTGCATAACACATTCCCTCTCCTCCCAGCCCTGGCTGTGGAGAGGGTGGATGGAGGGAAAGGAAGGGCTCCACTGTACGAATTCATCTCACATGTCATCCTTCATTTTCTGCCTACGAGAACAATTGACAGCTGGATCAGGGGCTTGACATGTCTTCGGAGAGTTCTGCCCTCCTTGGCATTTGCAGACAATTGTACAGCCCTGTCTGACAAACAAAACCTTTTCTTTTTTCCTGTTTTCTTTTTTTTTCCCCAGTAAACTGACTCTCCCTTCTCTTGCCTTTTGCTTACAAGCAGCGATTCCCTCGCGTGCCCAAGGGGCATCAAACACCTCCAACGTGATTTAACTCAAGAGTCCAGGTTTAGCCTCTGCAATGTAAAGGGGCTTCTCTCCACCATCATACTTCAGGTATTTATGAAAAGTCCTGTGTAACTCCTGGAAATGATATTCATTCTTTGTCTCCCTCGCATATAATCTCACCTTTTTTCCCTCCTGCAACTGTGAATAAGTTATTAAATACATGGCAGCTGAGCTGGTAAAGTGATTTACATCCTGCTTGCAGGTCTAGCCTTGAATATGATAAGTGTGCCTGTCTGAAAGATGGAACTGAGAAGGAAAATTCTCCAAAACAACGTGGTGAGGCAACTTCTTTGTTAGCAGAGAGTGTTGAGAAAATCTGGTAATTGAAATGAACGTTGAGTTTGGTTGGCATGAGGGCAGACTTTTTTACCTACAGGCTATTTTAGGAAGCAGCTGACTTTGTCATCTCCATCTCGTTTTCCACGAGATGGAGATGGAGTGGTTGGAGCTGCCCCAGCTGTGGGGACCTGGAATCTCTTGATGCTGGAGCACGTGCTGAAGGGAGGGAGGGGGAGCCAGGCAGAGGTCAGCAGGCCTCTGCAGTCTGGGGTAAAATGCTGGGATTTTATCCTGACAAAACTATCTGTGGGCATGAAGAGGTAATTAACAAAACATCCTCTGTTTGCTATGCAGGCTTTGCTCTGGTTGAAGTTGGGAGATGTTTCCATGTTTCCTCCTCCCTGCTATTTCTAGGGGTGGGAAAGAGACTTGTTTCCCCACTTAAATAAAAATGTGATTCAGCTTTTTAGCTAGGCACAATTAGTAATTTTTAAGAGCAGTTTCCAAGCTCAGCAGTTTTTTAAATTCACTAACATCCATCTTTTCTTTGATCCAGACATATGAGCAGTTGAAAAGAGAATTAGAGATGGGATTTTAGAAGGAAGGGTCGGGCTTAATAAAGCCACAAATTTATTAAGGTCTCCCATCAATCATTTTTAAGAGGATGGTATGTGTGAGTTAGGTGCTTCTGCTGCACCATGACACAGGGCAGTCTCTCTTCATGTGCCAGGCAATTCATGTGTGCCCTTGAATCCTTCACCTCTTCTGCCAGAGGGAGAAGACACTGTCAGGGACATCACCACTCCCGTTCTTGGAGACCTTTCTTTTTACCTGGTATCTGCAAAGGCCTCCACGCACAGTTGATTTTTTATTAATGCTCCCCTGATAATTGAATAATGAACCTGTGTTTCTGCACCTTTTAAGACAATATCATTCCTATGCAGTTTTCTGGAGGACAGGACTCCTGCCTGCCTTACCCACATGGAGACTGCTCAGAGCTGAGGTGTCTTGAAGATGCTGTCCAGAGTAGACATCAGAGAATCAGGGGCTCCAAACACCCTGGTGAACATCAGCAGCACTGAGGGTTGTAAATGAGTATGGAAATGTTGATCAAATCTCCTGCCCTGCTACAGGATATTCGCTGCTCCTGCACGTCCGTGTGACAGGGATATGAGACTCCCTGCTCAGATAAGCCTCTGAATTTGACTTCGTGGACTGAAAGTGTAGCTAAAAACCACCCTCAGCCCTGCAGTAATATTTTGTTTTTCATAAGTGCAGGCTCTCCAGCCCCTGTCAGAGTGTGCTGCTCAGAGATGGAGAGCCTGGACAAGCCTGCTCTCTGCTGCGGGTGCAGTATTGATAAGCGCTTAAAGAAGCACCACGCATCCTTCTTTATCAAGGGGATTGCATCTCCAATAAGGACAGGAACAATAGCAGTTGGACTGATATTTGATTTGAATGAGAGGGATTTCTTAGATCCATGGTATAGCCAGGAGATGAGAGATAAACCTTACAGAGGAATCGCACACGGTCTCTGAAATACCCAACAAAACTCCGGTCCCTCTCCCTGTAGGCTACTTAGCAGAGAAGCTCAGCCCTGTATCTCGTGTAGATAAAATTGCTGTCAAATCCTTCTGAACTCTTTCTGCTTTCAGAAAACATGTCACCGAGGTGAAGATTTAAATCCGGCTTTTAAATTCCGGCAGCATTGGTAAAAACACATTTCCCAAGACCACATTAATTGGCGAATTACAATTAATTTCCTGCAGAAGCACATATTATGTTCTCAGTAATACCACATGACACACCGTAATTAGTATTGTTACGGTGAATTCTAAATTAATTATTAATGTCTTGGTGCCTATTTTAATGCCTCTGCTTGGCTCATTTGCATCTCTGGCAGGAAGCTGGTGTTCTGTGCCACTTCGGCGTTCACTTTCACTGGGATTGTAGTAACTCTTAGTTAAGGGTTTGCTGGAATTGAGTTTAACACTGTCTTAGGAAAGAAAAGGTTACCCACAGCCCGTGGTCCTTCGACCCTGGTGAGCATCCCAGTGGGTGCTTGCTTGTGCTGATGGACTTTTCAAAGGCAGTGAGGCCACAAAGATTCTCTCTGCTTTCCTTACTGCATCTGAACTGTTGGTGTGATGGGCAAGGGCGATGACATCTTGGTTGTGTGCAGTGTAGTGCCCTTAGTTAACTCTGCTGTTCATAGAACTAGTTTATTCACATTTTCAAGGAATGGTAAGGGGAGGAGAGCAAAATGGCCAGAAAAATCTGCTAGAAGTTGGTGTGGAGTGATGGACCCGCCCTGAGTTACAGCATCTGAAGATCATGCCCGGTGTATTATGGACAGTGCATAAGGATGGGGACAAGAAATTTCTGTTATGTATCAGACGTGATTTTTGAGGTTTATTGCAGATGTGTGCTTTGTTCAAGTATTTTATATTGCCAGTGGTTTTTTGTAATAGTTTACACCATTGTAAAATCTCAGTATCTGATTCCATTTATACCTGACACTGCAAATTCTGGTAGTTTTTCAAAGACATTTTGGAGGTAGTGAATAGAAAAAAGTGAAATATATATTTGACTACTAAGGACACATAGATGAAAAATGGAAAAAAATACCCTGATAATATGTCATTAAGTAACAAATATTTGGTTTGATGTCAGGACAGAAATCCATCTTTCTGCCAAAAGTCTTGAACTAGCTGTGGTTTTTCTGTTTTGCTGCAGCAAGCAGATTTATCGACTTAAAATCAAGCTCCTGGCCAGAGTTAGTCCTCAGTGTTCTTAAAACTCTGTGTCTAGAGACTCAAAGTCCTCGTTACCTCGTTCTGGTCTTTGGTACCAACATCAGCATATAAGACAAGGCCAATGTATTTTAATTATGTATCCCTCATCATGACAGTGTTCTCTGCTCTCCTGTGGTCAAACGTGGCACAAAGTACAAAATCACATTGTGTGATGTGCTCATGCACTGTTAGCCCTGAGCAGGAGCTCTAATTGTAGGCAGTAATTAGTATCGGGATTTTTATAAATCTGTTATTTGCATATAATTGAAAAGGAGAATATAATGTTGATCAAGTGTGCATCCATGTTTTAAAGGAAATGTTCCTCAGCCTTCATAGTTCACCACATTGCCTGTTAGGACTGTCAGCCACAACAATTAATTTGGGCTTGGGGTGAATTAATATTTGCATCTTTTAAGGGACAGAAAACCAACCAAGCAAAAACAGAACAATCTCCCAAATCCGGCCGTTTCCAGCCAATTTCTGTCTTTCCTCAGTGCTGGGTGAGTTGGAGAGACTTGTTGACATTTGAATCTCCACCTCCTGATTAGCAGGCTCTGGTCCCAGCCCAGTGAGAGCAGGAAAAGCCATCTGTGGCCAGGGCAGATTCCTGGGGAAAGGCTTGTCCTGGTGCAGTGCCAGTGCCTGGCTCTGCAAGGGGCTGGAGGCTCCTGGGGATCAACAGAGCTCCAACCTCTCCACTTGGACTCCAGGAGGTGACACTGCTTTGGACATTAATCCCTGGCTTTAAGATTGCAACTTGTAATAGGGGAAACCAGTTCCATGTTCTCAACAGATGGCAAATGTTTTCATCTACTTTTTTCGCTAAGTAGGTTTTAGCCGTAACAGTTTTTTTATATTATTTCTACCAAATTTTCTTGGATGCAAATAGTGTGGTTTTATTTCATTTTGGTTCTTACTTGGCTGTAAAATTCATCTTAAATAATATGGGTTACGCTTGTTTTAATTTTCCTCTATAATTTTAACACTGGCAGCTTAAAATATATTTATGATGCAATCCAGTGTTGGAAAATGAGCTGTAATGTACATTATAGTTGGTTTCCTACAATGTAAAAATATCTTCACAGTTATATTCTGAAGCAATAACTGTCCTTAGGGGCTAAAAAAGCACATGCAGTTTACTTTGTTTCTTAAAGTTAATCATCACAGCTCAAATGTAAACTTAAAAAGCATTAAATGCTGAGATAAAATGTAAGGAGCATTTTGTGGTTTAAGGCCATGAAAGATATTGCAAAACATTTTATTGCAGAGAGAACTTTGCCTTTCCTTTTGTAGAAATACACCCTAATAAATGCTAAGACTCTTGTGTTGGCCCTGTGTTCTACAGTGGCAGAACACTGGTCGAGATGCATGGCACCATTCGGGCTGAGGAATCTGCTGATCCTCAATTTTCATCCAAGTGACTTCCTACTTTTCCAGCTCTTTGCCCTATGTCTTATCTCCAGTCTGTTGAGAACATCAATTTCGCTGTTCTGGTGGGGTTTTTTAATTTATTTATATTTTAAGTATATTTTGCAAATAGAGAGAAAACAGCAGAAAGATGGAACAGAACAGGAATTTCACTTTTATGTTTCCAACCCATGTGTGAATTTTCCAGGGCCGTTCATAGGAATCCACCCATGCAGCACTTCCAGTGTTGGACCTCCTCTTCTGACTTGTTTCCTGCATGATTCATGACTCTTTCCTTGCTGTAAATAATTTGAATTGGGCTTCTTGCTGAGGGAATTTGAGTAAGGTTTCTTCAGATGGGCCCAGTCCTTCAGCAGGGAAATACCAACTTTAAAAGAAACGACCTTTTGATCAGGACCTGCAAGTTGTGTTGATGATTCTTGGCAAGTTCTGCACAGATTGGCTCTAACAAGAGGAAAATAGGATACACAGGTTGGCTAAAGTATATTTCAAATAATATATGAGAAAAGTAAGGGAATAATCTTTCTCATTAGGTGAGCCCAGCAAGTAGGATGGCATTGTTAGTGTGGTAGAAGGGATATTTCCCATTATTAACTATGTTTGTGTGACATGAAATGTCTGCAACTAAAAGCAATTTATATGTAACTTAAGGAGTAATCGATATTGATTTGGAATGAAGAATGCTGGGATCTCGTTTCTGAAAGATTCATACAACTTGCAATTTTATGAAAACCTGATTCTATTACACCTTCCCTGCAGCAACAGACCATAAAGATTGATTATACATTAAAAGTAATATTTAGGTGAAAAATTATGCTAGGCAGATTTTCAACTATCTTTTTCCCAGCTGCTTTTGCTTTCTCCTTTCAGAAGTACAAGCAAGAGGGGCCACAAGCATGTTTAGACCCTGGCACTGTAATAATACCTAAAACATAGCAGTTTATACCTTTGCAGCACTACACAATGAATGAATTCATTCTCAAAACACCTTTGAAAGAAGAACTCTTTGAATATTGCATATGGGATTAATGAACAATCATATTTGTAACTTATTTTTTCATTTTCCAGGAATACTTGTTCAAACAAGTTCTTGCTTACAAGGTGGTTCATGAATAAGAAAAACATTTGTAAATACTCAAGGAAAATTCCCTGTATGCTCAAGTGTTTGCATCAGTGGAATTTGATTGCTTTGAAATCTCTTTTGGAGATTAGGGAACAAAAACAAATCCTATTTTGAAAGGTTACCAACACACAGTTCAAGGTATAAATGATGGAAAGTCAGAGTAGTAATTGTGGCAAGTAATATGTATTGGCAGCTTTGGCTGGTATATGGTAGTGCATGGGCAAATACTTTTTTCTGTTTGCTGTAGCTTGTGCTTTAGAACCTACATTTTTATTAACTGCAATAAAAACCTTCCCCTGACACACAAATAATAATGTGGTTTGGCTTGAAAAACTTACTTTCAGACTGGGAAAAAGAAATGTGTAACGATTTATTTTTTCATTTCTGCAGCCAACTAGAGGTGAAAGTTCTGGGAAAGGGGAACTTTGTTCCTTGCTGGTTTGGGGAGGGGTTCTCATTCAGGAATCTGATGATGAACTGAACCATCAGAGCAAGTAACCAGAGCAAGGAAAGGCAGCACAGTGATGTTACAAAAAGTAGAATTTGGAAAGAGAAGAGCTTTTGTCCACCCACTTTGTACTTAGTGGTGCTGGTTATTTCAAGAATTTTTCTGGGTGTATAAAAGGGCACCGTTTGGGGCTTCTCCTACAAACCAGAGTCATTTCTTAGGGCCATCTGAAACAAAAAGAAATAATTCCTTTAATGTTCTCCTGACTCTGAGAAAGCAGCCCAGCCCTACTCCAATTAGCACACCACAACTGGGCTTTCATTTCTCACCCTTTGAGTGCACACACCTTCTTTTACTGCCTCAGTGGATTTGTCTAAGAAAGTTTTTGATGTCTCCTTTATTATTTCTTTCCAATCAGTTTGACATTTTCCGTATGTCTGGCACTTGGTGGGAGTTCCTGTGAGAACACAACAATGGCTGTGAGCAGACCTCCTGTCCGAAATCCCTCCAGCCTTCTCCAATCTACTCTCTAATGGAGCAGTTTATCACAGGAAAACTCATCCTTATGAGCTTGGATGTTCAACAGTTTATATGAACACACATAGTAGGGCTGTTGCTTCCTGTGCAGTGCTTGTGTACATACTCATTTTTGGGGCAAAAATGCAGAGAAATATGGTAGCTTTAAAGCACAACAATCCTCTGGCTGGAGCTGAGGTTTGGGTTATTTGTTGTTGCTGCTGAAATAATGCAATTTTTTGGGTAATTACTGGGACAAAACATGACATTAGCTATTGCCATGTAATGTGACAGCTGGTCTGGGTCACCTGTACCAACAGTGGGTGGAAGCAGAGCTGGTGTGCAGGAGGCATTGCCCATGTGTTGAGGAGGATGAGGGTTATTTAATAACTGACGCAAAAAGAAGTGAGAGCCCAAAGTAAATGTGGAAGGTTTCCCGTGTCGCCAGGATTGCAGGGAACAAGTCATTTGTACAAAGCCTAAACTGAGAATGTACTTGGGAATGGAGCTTGTTCTCAAGTCTTCAAACCACGTGTGTGCTTTCCCTGCTAGTGCAGCATGTTGTCTAATAAAGTTGGTTGGTATTTTTCCAAAGAAATCCTGCTGATTGAGAATTGCTGCAGATTGCTCTGTGCAATTGCTTGAAGACACAACACCCAACACTTGAAAACAGTTAGAGTCCTAAATGTAGCTGGATGTGTTTGTTTGCAGCAGATAAGGATTTTGCACCCAGGTTGCTCCACGTCAGGGAGGGTGTTGGTCAGGAGATGCTGTTTTGCTGGTTCAGGACTCAGGAGCAGCAAGTGTTATCATGGACTCAGAATCCAAACCAGCTGCTGCTGTGGTAATAGAGTAGGTTATAATATTAAAATACAGCTTGTCTATGATATATAACATTCCTTTTTCTACCTGATTTTCTGAATATACCTGAATATTTTTGCTTACTAGGGGTGCTGGAGGGTATCCCTGCTTAAATTACTAGGAGGTGTGGTTCAGAACCCAACCCTCAGAGATCCATCAGGTACACAGAAACAGCACTGCAAAGAGAGTAGCTATGCTGCCATTATGGTAATTCCAAACAGATTTCAAGCTGTAACCATAAAATAGTTCTCAAGGCAGGTTAGATGTAATTTTTATTATTTTTTGATTTTAAATGTCCTTCTCTGATATGAGGCTAACTTCCCAATTTTCCTCTTTTAGAAGTCCAGATCCCTCATTTTCATTGCATTAAATTCCTGAAGAGTTTTATCTTTTACATTCAAATGATGTATTGGCTTGGAAATAAATGCATGAACGTCAAAACAAATCAATGAAATAGAAGAATAATAGGAATGAATGAGGCAAACATCACTGTAAATGGGAAACAATGAAACCCCGATCATTCCAATTTGACATCCATAAATTCACAGTGAGGCTGTGTGTATGTTAAGTTAACCATGCATGTAAATGCTTGCAGGGTTGAGATCTGACTTAATTCTGTCACAGAAGTGCAGAATTAAATGCATATAAAAATTAAAGCACAGATGAGAAAATAGATTAAAATGGAATCAAGGAAGCAAGACTTAAAAGTGTCCCCAAACAAATACTGTTGTGTAATTGAGAACAGTTAGGAACCTATTTTTGTATGTGTAGTACTGTATCTAAGCAACATGCACCCATTCTTTATAGGATGCTGTAATCGGAGGAAATAAGATTGTCTTCTTCAGAAGTGCAAAATGGTTGATATATTTTCCTTCATTTTTTGAATCCCTGAAACAAGGTGACTGCTAACAGCCACTTGCTGTTATGGTGCAGATGGTTTTGAAGACACTAAAACAGGGAGAGAGACTGTGGTTCTCACTGTTAGTGACTTTCCAGGTTACCTTCAGCAACTTACTTCCATCTACTTTTTTTCCCTCCTCCTCTTTTCCTCTGCTCTGTACAGACACAGGTGTGGAGGGCATGGCTCCCTGTGGTTGGTTTGTGTGGTATGTGCTGTATGCTTGTCTCTTGTCCTTAAATAGTTCTTGCTGTACTGTAGTAAGATAAGAAATGCTGTTTAAAATTACTGTAGTAGGAGAGCAAAGCTCTGCTTTGTGCCTTCATCACCTTTACTAGTGAAAGGTGATTTTGCCCAAGGATCTTAAGGCAGAACATTATCATTGTCTTCCTCCAGTGGCAGCAAAACCCTAATGGAATTGGGAAAACCTCAAATCAAAAACCATACAGGCACATTGCTCAGAAAGAATTGGTCATCATGTTTTAGTAAAAATAAGCACCCCTCAGAGAGTCCACAACTGTAAAGCTGGGGCTCGTTTCTGATTTATATGCACCTAAATTCCATGATAGTCAGGTTAGTGCAAAACCTCACCCTTGAACCACATCAGGAGAAAGAAAATAGATGGTATGCACCGTGCATAGCAATAGCCCCAGTGCCCTGGCCCCGAAATAGCAGTTTTCTGCAATCCCTCCAGCTTTTTGTTGGTTTTCATCTTTCCACTCGCTTTTCTTTTGCTTTCTTTTTCTTTTTTTTTTTTTTGAACAATAATAAACCTATGAAAAGAGGTGACTGTTGTCATGCAGATCTGAGGTTTGAAAAATGTGAGTTGGCTGAAATGCAGTTGTGGGGACTGGGCTCTTGCAGAGCTGAGATGGACTGGATTTTAATCATTCTCTCCCACCACCTCTGTGTGCCCTCCATTTCCTTCAGAAGTCCATACTGAGTGACCCGAAGCCGAAAGTGAGATTGTAACACCAGGCAGTGAAGTTGCAGGGATATAAATTATATATCAGGCAAGCTCTGGCTCTACTGTAGAGAGACCTGGGCATGTACAGTAACATTGCTGAGCGTGTCACCTGTCTGTAGTGGTCAGCAAACTGCTGTCCCCGGGGTGACTGCAGCAGACAGCCCGTGGATGAGTTTGTTTGGCAGCCTGCTGACCCCCAGCCCCGGTACTAATCTCTGATCAGAAACCATCTGCTCAATGCAACCCAAACGACTAAGCACTTTTCTAACTGTCAGGGATGACCTGGAGAAACTCATGGGGGAAATAAAACCATCAGCCACTGATTGGAATACTGATAGCCATCATTTGGAGTGGTGCTGCAGGAAACCAAATTATGCCTGTGCTCCCTGCCTCACTGCTCAGCAATATTGTCAATTTGAAGTTAAATCTTCTTGATCAGTCTGGGCTCAATTTTGCCACCTTTGTTGTATTGAATTATGTTTCCTAATGGGAATAGTCTCCTGTAATCCAGTGGCATGCATCACTCGATAAGAAAGTGAAGTTACAGGCTGTAGTGTTTTAAAAACAGTTTGTGTGTTTTTGTACCTTACCTGGACTAGACTCTGACCTGAATTATTCTGCAAGTCCAGAGTTACTTCTTCAGAGTGAAAGGTGTGGTAGTTGCAGCTTTTCACCACAGTGAAAAGAAGCTGGGGCATGGAAAACCATTGTATATGGAGGAGAGATTGAGTTTTGACTTATCCAGCTCTTTAATTTGCTGTGGAGGCAAAGCACAGGGGCTTCTGTAGTTACTCTTCTTTGAGCAGGAAGCAGACTTTCTGACTGTGACATGTATAAACCCATGGAAGCCAAACACCTGAAATAGGGATCCTTTGTCAGTCAGCATCTGCCAGTGCACACAATTTCCTAAACATCTGTTCAGTCATTAGCATATTAAATCTGTGGTACCACAAGTGTCTGCATGTTAAAACAGAGATCTGTGTTGGAGGTGCCCTAGTTGAGTTTTAAATGTTATTTTATTACCTTGGTCAGAGGACTCAGGGAGAAATAAAGTTGTTTGTATAAACCCAGAGCCAAATACTGCAATCCTCTCTTGGTGTTAACTCTGACAAAACTCTAGCTGGCTCCTGCTGGGATTCAGAGCCAGAAACAGTGTTTGATCTCATGTGAAAGGGTTGGTGACAGTCTGTTGACACCCCTAACACAGTATCATAGTGGTACCAACCAACACAAGAGCAGTTCTGTACCAACACATCATGGTTCTCTGTACCTATGGGACTGTTCTTCCTCACCTTCACTCTGCTGCCCGGCGTGGGTTGGTCTGGCACTGCTCTGCTCTGTGTGCAGAAGTCAGGTACCATATGTGACAGGTTAATAGGATGGTGAAGGGTTTAAATAAAAAAGAAGCAAGGTGACAAAGATTTCCATACAGGAGTTTCTTTGGTCAGTGTGCTGGGGCTGAGAGTTTTTCTTCCCAGTGGGCAAAGCCTGTGCAGGAACTGATTTTAATATTGGTGATGTAAAAGATTGAAATGCCCATACATATTCCTACACCACATGTGTTGCAGGTAGTGGGCAAGGGCTCTCCAGTCTTTCCTAAATCAAAGCACTCCATTTCCTACAGGTAGGAATCACTCCATTTTCTAGATAGGAGTGCATTTCTGACCATGTTCAATTTTTGGAATCCATGCAAATGGATTTGTCATGCTGAAAAAGTTCCAGGAAGGAACTGGAGTACTGGAAAGAAAGTTTAAAAAGAAATTCCTTTATCTATGTATAATTTACTTTTCTGGCATCTAATTTTAGACATGGATCTTGGAAATTAAGTTGGTTGGTGGATTTACAGGGTTGACTTATTTTACTGTGTCTTATTTTCATTCTTTGTTGATGTCATGATTACTGATTGCATGTGAAATAGTTTCTCTTTCCTGGTAAAGAGTCTCCTTGCAACTTGTGCAATCACTTGTACCTTGACGTTTATTCCAAGATGTACTTAATACCTATTTATTTATATATGGGTCCTCTTATCCTGAGTAGTCCTATAAATGCTGAAAAGGGCATGAACACTTCTTTGAAATGGGCCATCTTGAGAGAAAAACTGAAAGGTGGACTCTGCTTTTATAGATGTTTGATGACCACGAAAAACCTGCTGTAAACTGCCTGGAAAGTGAGGGAGTGCACGGAGGAGGGAGGTGTGTTTGACAGAATCTAAGTGATGAGAGATGCAGTGAGCTGAAGTGGGGAGATGTCTGTGAGGGGATTCAGGCACTGAGCTCAAGACTAATGGGGGTATGTGGTGGGATAAGCAAGAACTAATCTGGAGCTGGCAAGGGATTTTATACAGGAGTCCTCTGTTTTCCAGTTCTGGTGCTACCTGGTGGCCCCAGTCCATGATTCACTTCTGGGTGGGACTGACCAGCCAGCTCCCTTAGGGAGTCTCAGGCAGCCTGAGCTGGGGCTGTCCTCAACTCCTGCCTGGGCTTGTGGCCAGGGGTGCTTGGATGCTGGTCAGCAGTGCTTCAGCAGGGCAGATGGAGCACAACTCTCATGCCTTTGTGTTTCCATCACCGTTTGTAGCTCACAGTCAGAGCCCGGTGTACCTGGCTCCAGTTTCCCTTGTGTGGACGGGCAGTCCACTCATTTCTCACTGGGGCTCCGTCTGGAGGCACGACCTGGCTCTGTTCCCTGCTCCAGCGGGCTGGGAGTGATGGGATTTCTCTGGTGTGCCTCAGCCAAGGGCTGGGAGGAGGGTGATGCCAAGTCAGCGCACTGGCTGCTGGAGTTGGAAGACGCTGACCCACATATTGTGCTGTGGCAGAGCCTCCCTTCCCTGCCCTCCTCCTGGGGCACTGTGCCTGGCTTGTGTGCCACAGTGCCAGGACCTGACGCTGGGCAGCGAGTTCGCAGCCACAAACCAAGCAGCTGGAATTTAATCACTCCAGCTATCCTTGATTAAGCCTCTGAATGCCCCTATCTGCTGGCCAAGTTAGTGTTAGCCCAGTCCTACAGATGGTGGAAGTGAGACACAAGGAGGTTAAGTAACTTGCCCAAGGCTGTGCAGTGAGTGGTGACAGATCTTGGATTAGAGCTGGCGAGTCCTTGACTGGCAGTGGCTCCCGCGGCGGCTGGACAGTGCTGCCCAGCCCAGCAGTGTGCTCATGCATGCTCCTTGCATCACAGCTCTCCCAGCCAGAAAATCTTGTCTCCCAACTCCAGAGGAAAACCTCTTGTCCTCTCACCACAACCAAATCATTGTTTTGGGGTTTTGTCATTTATTGATTTCGTTTTAACTGTTAACCTCAGCTTTTCGGATGGTCCCCCCAGTCCTCCCAGAATTACCTAACTGATCATAAAGGATACTTTATCATTTGTGCACTACCAGGAAAGCCCATAGGTGTGGAATAGCTCTCTTTGTTTACATACTGTCTGAAAGCCTTCTCTGCATCATGCCATTAGTGTGAAATCACAGGCTGGCTGGGGCGCAGTTCTTTTTATACACCTTATGGTCAGTAAACAGGTGCTTTGCAAATGGTGGGTGGTGCATCTGTATCATCATAGGAGATACTGACACAAATACTGGTCTTACACAAGAAGCTGCGATTTTTTAGAGATACTTTGTGCTCAAAAGGCCGCCTCCTCCTGTTACAGACAGTTGCATTTTTCCCCAGTTAAATTCACAACTCACTCCAGAGATGTGTTCCTCCCCTGCCATTCCGGGGGAGGCTCCATCAGCTGGTGCATGGTGGCTTCCCCAGGCCCCTCATACCACAGCTCTCCATAGTACAGCAAGACCCCCGAGTGTAGCAGACCCTTTCCATCCTCTGCTTGGCGTGGAGATCCTGCTGGTTCCCCACAGCCACCATCCACCCCTGTTGATGTGGGTGAACAGGGAGCCAGGACCCCTGCACAAACTGCAGAGGAAAGTCAGGGTGCAGCCTCTGCAAAGCTGCTCCAACCGTGTTTTCTGCAAGTTCCTGGCGAGCTCCTGTAACTCTCAGCTAGATCAGGGTCTGCCCCACACTTGTGCTAATGCCTCGAGCAGTGCTGTTTGAGCACAGTGGGATGGACCCCTCAAACGCTGGAGAGAGGCACCATTTGGCCCTCAGACTTCCCACTGGGAAGCAACTTGTTTATGTGATAATCTCCTAAGGATTAAAAGAGCTAAAAAAAAAAAAAGAAATATTTGGTTCTGTGATTGTAACACCATGGGAGGATGACAGAGAGCTCCCAGGCTTTCCCTGCAAACTCTGCTTCAGGTTGTTTAAATGCTTTCCTCTTTGATTCTGCATGTTGTGCATCTCCACACTTCCAGCTTCCTACCACTACGACAATAGGGAATGTCAAAAGAGAAGGATTATTCCTGCAGTATCTCTAGCCTGACTGGAAGCAGTAAGTGCCAGAAATGTTAGGCAAATGCCTGTGCTGAGAGTGCCAGTGTCGTTTTGCGGGCCCAGAAGGTTCAGGTAGGTTGAGTGAGCTTTGGACGAGAACCCGAGTTCTGGGCGCTCCTCTGAACCAAACAGCCAGACTGTCTGAGATCTGCCCCGTGCTTCTTGAGACCAGATGTAAACCCATATTGTGCTTGCAGGGCTGGAGGGAGATCTGGCACGCTTGTTTATCCATAGTTTACAGTTATAAAGATATTAATTCCCATTATTTAGCAATATTCTGCTATTAGAACACAACTTTAATAGAAGTATTTCTGATCACTTATTTTCATCTACTTCATTCTCTATTCACTTGCTCAGGGCTGAGTAAATAATTCAAATATTTTCCTTTGAGGATTTCTGTATTAAAGATTTGACCACGAAATCCTTACAGGGGTTCCATATTTGAATATATTTGTAAAAGTCTTTGATGCATCATTCTGGGGTTTGTTTTCTTTTTGCATCTCAATTATTGCTGAATTTTTTAGTGTTGCATTTCTGTATTATCCCATGCTTAAGTTTCCATTTCTCTATTTGACTGCTGCACAATAACCCGGCACAGTATAAACTGAAATTTAGAATTGAATACACAGTTGGAAATTATTTACAAACTCAAAATCTGTTGCTGTATTCCTCAATGTTTGCTGCAAAGCCTGAATGCTTGACTGTTTGTAGAAAGTGGGAACAAAAGCTTTGTAAATACTGTCGAGCTGAATCTGAATGTTGGCTTTCAAATTCAAGAAACCTTTCCCCCACTCTCTATCTCACTCTAATTTCCATTGTAGTCAAGATTTACAAAGGTCTCAAGTTTATCTGTGAACCTGATTGCATTTACCCTGCTGTAGTTTGCTGTATCCACAATCATAAATATATTCTCATGCCAGCAATATATAGATACCCATCACTTTGCCAGGGAGCACAACAGCATTTCAGAGCACAGAGGGGGAAGGAGAAGGCGAGAGAGGGATGACTGTGCCCCTCAGCAGGCACAAGTGCAGCCCTGTTTCCCACTTTGAATCCACAGCAGCTTCTTCCCCACATTGTCTCAGCGTGCAATAACACAGCCATGTCAAGGGAACCAATAATACTTTCTGTCCCCAAAATAAATACATAAACAAATAAAAATCCTTATTTAAGAGCTTGAGATGAAAGGAAATACAATAGGAAAGAGAATTAAATTCCAAGCCCAGGTGTGCTTCGGGCACTTCAGGACAAAATTGTTTTGTTCTGGGTGGGACTTGAGGGAAGCACAGGCCACCATTTGTCATCATCAACACTTGGACTGAAGTTTGGAGAGGAAAAGTGTTTTCAGAAGTAAAGTGGTACCATTGCTGGTTTGGCAGAGCAATAAAAGGAATACTCAAATGTACCAATTAAAAGATGTGAATGGCATTTTTATGACTTTCAGCAATGATTGCAGCCTGTATGGTGAGCCTGCTCTGGTCTGAAATTATTCATTCTGATTTATATTCTTTAATTAAAGGCTCTTAACATTTAATTATATTGGGGAAAGTAGCATTGGTGCTTAGGTCAGTTTATGGCACAGGAAATAATCTTATTTTTATTTTCTAGGCTGTGATTGCAAAACAGAACTTCAGAATCTCCCCAAGTGGGCAAACCTCCCAAAACATTAGGTGTGCAGAATTGTGCGTGCACTTGCACAGCAACCCAATTATTGCACTTACCTGCTTTGCATGCATAATCACATTAATTACTTGGGCAAGCTAGCTATCCATTATGCATATTTTTACAATCACTGGTTGAACTGTGTGCTTGTAAATATAACTGAGCTTTTTCTAACTGTAGTATATAATGTAATGAGAAAATTATCTGTGGAGTGGTAAAGTAGTAGCTTCTCTATTGCCAGGATGGATTTCCAGCATGCAGCAATTCTAGCTGTGAACATATCTGATTAAATTACATGAGTTTAGAATGAAAGTTGAATCAGTAAAAAGTGTTTTCATCTTCTTACTGAAGGCCAGAATTTTCAAGCTGGGTGTTCAGCATTCTGTACCAATTTTTCTCTTCATTGTAATCCTCCCAAATAATATAAATTAAAGATCAGGTAAAACTGATACATGCTTAACAATTAAAAAAAATAATCCAACTGATGACCCTCCAGTTGTACAGTACATGTTGTGCTCCCAGGAGGTGGATATATTTTGCAAGTCTGCATAGCTTTTTATCTTAAATTCTTGGATACAAGCCTACCCTTCCAAACCTCTCAACATAAAACTATCTCACAGGTTGTCTCTATCCAAGTGCCAAAAGCTGTTGAAGCAGAAAGAGGGAAAGATGAGGACTGCAAAGTATCCACACTTCTGTCACTCACTGCTACCAGGGTGGTTATCTTTTCTGTTCCTGGCACTGTTATCTTTCTTACCTTTGGTACCATTCTTCCTTGCTTGTCTCTGTTTTTTCTCTGGATTAAGTAGACAATTGTAATACTGTTGCAAGACTTTTTCATTCATTAGGTGATGTCACAATTTCCAGGCCGTGCATATGCTGCATTGCTAGGTAGCACTTAGCAATGTTTGGATCTCCATCTGTTACCTCAATTTGGCACATTGTGCCTGCACTTTAAACTCTAAAATGTTATGACACTGTTTCCTACGTTTCTGGGTGCCAGGTGGATTGGAGCCATTCCTCGAAGGATGTGTGTGTTCAGTGTGAAGGAGTAAATAACTTGGAATGGACATTTGTCCTTGCTGTGAGGGTGTCATTATTCAATACCCAACAAAGCCCAAGCCAGCTACTTCCCAGAGTAATACTCCAGCTTGAAGTGAATTATTTACTGAAGAGATGACAGCTCTTTGGATATTGTTGGCTGTGGTTGTGTTCAGTTCACTGAACTGCAGCAGAGGGACTTTCCCATTAGTGCACCTCAGCACGTGGCAGAAGTACATGATATCATTAACTGCAGAAACTTCCCACCACGTATTTGCTTGTTTGATAACCCCCCCAAGCTGGTGTGTCTGTTCTCCACGTAAAGGTAGAGAGAACTACATCCCTCCTTGTCTTTGTGTCCTTTCTGCCAGCTGGTTACTTACCTGGTAAAGCTTTTACAGTTCTCTTCCCTGCCTCCCAAGCCATCTTTGCCATTTCAGTTTCCCTTCTCAGTTTATTAAAACTTACAAGCTGTCTTGCTCCTTTTTTCTACTCCTTTTTCCCCTGGTATGAGTGGAAGTTGGACCTCCTGAGGTCCCTTCCAACATCACAGATCCAGTAGTGCTCTTCCACTCGTGCTCTGCCTCTCTTCTCACTGTGAGTACCTAGTGGGCACCTTAGCAGCTTTCTGCAGCCGTGAGCACTGGAGGGGTGAAGTCAAAGGCAATTATTTTAATTATTTTACACAAAAATGATGAAATCCCCTCAAAATAACTTCACTAACCGTGACCTAAATACTCAGTTCTGTCTGTATTTCTCTTAAAATTCATCAGAATTTAACTCCCTGTTGTGTTGGTATACTTGAGAATTGGGTTGAAAGAGCTTCAGACTGGAGGAAATAATAGACCAGTTTGTAGACAGTGCAAATATTTCAGTACTGACCCATTTCCAACACATTATTTTTAGTGTACGACATTTCACATTGCTTTGCATTGAGATTTGATGTGACAGTATTAAGAAACTTAAGAAGAAGAAGAGGAGGGAGAAAAAAGCCTATTTTTTCTTTTTTTTTTTTTTGGCATGTACTGCTTAAAATCCAATGGTCTGAAAGAACCATGGGACGGGGACCAGGAGAGTGGCACCCTCAGGCGTTGGGAGTTTCCAATATCATATCTATAGAAAGATGTGATGTAATAAGATGGTACATCTAAGCAGACCTCTCAAAACCATTTTTAATTTCTGTGCCTGGGGAGCCCTATGGATTTAAGCACAAAGAACAGTGGAATAAGCAGAATCCCTTTAATAGAAAGAGCAGCAGGGCTGGAAGAACGGAGTGCTGTTTTTGATAAGCTGTTGGGGGTGTGCTCTGCCTCACCTGCACCTCCTGACAGCAGAGTGGTGACTCTGACCTGAAGGGACTGGCAGTTACAAAGCCAGACCTGTCTGCACCAAGCAGGGAGAAGCAGCAAGAAATGAGAACGAGACGTCTGCTCTTGGGCAGCGGTGGAATAGTGAATATGCTGTCACTGCCTGTGACTGCAGTGGCAGGTCCTGGTCCAAAGACAGGAGGATTGTCCTCAGAAATTCAGCTCTCATGTTTCTGCCACTGCTCTGCTGGAATCTTGTTAAATGCAGGTCCTGATGACAATTTTTTTCCCATAATTTTTTTGAATTTTCTTCCTTTTAAATGAGGTACTGAGCAGAGTTTAATGATGGTGACAATAAGGCTGAGTTTTTGTGGGAGAGAATCAGGGAAGGCCAACAAGGCAGATATCCTTGTGGGAGTCTGCTACAGATCACCCAACCAGGATGAAGAGGTAGATAAAATAATCTATAAGTAGCTGTGAGAAGTCCCATAATCCCCAGCCCTTTTTCTCAACTTACCAGGTGTCTGCTGGAAGTAAAACATAGCAGAGAAACAGAGGGGATGGTATCTTCTCCCAAGAAACAGAAATTAGTGCACCTTTTACTTCTAAAGGAACTAGAACCTGAATGATATTTATTCCCTTCATTCCAGGTCACAATTGAAATACAGTTTTGAAAAATTGAAGTGATTTGACTTTTTCAGTGTTTGGACTTCTGCATTTTTTCCCAGCGTTTGCACTCTGTAGATGTTCACTCTGCAGAGAAAGTAACAGGGCTCAGAAACTTGACTTTAAAAGAATTCTGCTTATAATAAGTGTTTGGTTTGTAGAAGTTGCCCAATTAACCTTGTTGGGCATTCTGCCCAACGAGAGAATGAATGCTTGATTGAATTGAAAAACTTACGATTTGGGCAAAAATTGAATTGCTGTCATCCTGTCCTGTTGTATCTAAATGGAAATTACTTTCTTCAAGTAACTTTGTGAGCATGAAACGCTCTATGTTTCTAAAGTAGAGCTAAAAAGTGGACAAGCACCTGATGCTAGAAAACCCTGTTACAGTTTACAGGAAACAGTCTTTTTGTAGACAGTTACAAAGGAGAAGGAACTGAAGTACTGAGAGAATGCACATGGGTATTATCATCCAGCAAACAGATCAGTATATCCTATGGTTTAGCATCTTTTTAGTTTGACTGTGAAATACCAATTTCTGTATTTCTAAATTCTAGTACTTTCCATAAGCAATTGTTTAAGTCAAAGAAATGTGTTACTGATAGTCCTCCAAAGCAAATTCCCAAATCCAAAGCTGTTTCAGAGTGGAACTTTTCCCTTTACTCCTGACTGGTCAGTTGTTTCTCTAACCTGACCAGTCATGTGTTTCTCTATGTGGGGAAGAGGGCTCAGACAAGAATGTACAAAGAGATCTGAAGCTGGCCAAAAATGTGAGCAGCTTGAAATATGACTTGCCTTGCCCTTATCTCATTCCTTTTGAGAAAACCAGTGCTACTTTCTGAATGATAAAACTGCAGTCTGAAAAATACATCAGAGGAGAACAGATTTTGGGGGTACCTGGCTGAGTGTAAAGGGGACAAACTTTTAAAATTCAGCATCCATTGAAAGTAATTTCTTATTTATAATTTTTTTTAAATGAGGCCTCTGAAAATACAGAGCTCATATATACAAGCTGTTGTGAGATGGTTTTATTTATTGATGGTGGGGTTTTTGTGTAACTGTTGTTGACTTCCCTATGACCTGCTGTATTCAGTACAGCTTTTGTCTAGAGGTAGTAGTGACACGAAAGAGGTTCACTTTCTGTCTCCTGTATGTGCTCTACATTTAGAAACCACTGAGCCAGATTTAATCCTGCCGTAAATTCCTAAAAGTCAAATTGCACCATATGAGAAGAGTGAGGTTAAGATTGAGACTCAGTGAGATGAGCAAATGCTGGTTTCTTGCCAGGAAAAGAATGAGATGCCAGGCTGGGACAGGCAGCCATGGACATTGTATCTCAGAAGAAGCACTTGGAAGCAGAGATATGAAAGCACTGTAATATATCCATTTATATCCCCTGTTGTGTCCTGAATGAAGTGCTATCCATGTTGCTGGGATTGCTGCTTCTTCCTCTGCCACCTCCCTTTCCCCATCTTTATAAAGCTCTGTAGGACTTGTCTCTCCAGGAAGCACCTGGGCAGACACAGATTCACAGTCCAAGGTGCTTGTGTCTGCGTTTCCAAGGGTGTGCACAGCCTGCTTCTAAATGCATTGCAACTCATGGCATATTCCAAGAGGGTTTTTTTCTTGTGCATTGCTTTTCTGTAGCACATAGGCAAATAAATTGCCAAATGCCCAGGAAAGTGCTGTGAGCACAAGCACATCATTAGTTTTAGGCAGAGCATTCATTAAAGAGAGTCAGTGAGTTCCTTAAGAACCATGTGCCTGATCCTCAGGATCCTGAGCTGCTGTAGCATCCTGCTGTATCCACCCTGCATCTGGCAGAGGAACCAGCTGCAAAAATGGTGTGTGAGCTCTCCTAAAGGCTGTGGGCAATGAAAACACCTCTGAAGAGGAAAAGGGTTGTCTGAAGTGATAGAACATCTTAGGGACTGCAAGTGGTTTCAAGCTCTCTCTCCCTTACTTAGATCAGGCTAAATTCACTTTCTACCTTTAAGTAAGTAGGAACTGAGTTTTAATTGTGGTTGCCTACGGGTCAGCTGCAGCTTGGGCTTGTGATTGATTGGGTCCTCCAGAGCAAGCCCAAATGAACACAGGATAGTCAGCAGGAGGAAACCCAGGCCAATTAGTTCCCAGTGCTATCGGCAGTGCTATGGGAAATCCATTTTTTTATCAGTGAGACTGCAGCTTGCATCAGCACTCTCCATTCCTCATAAGCAGATCATTGACTTATAAATTCTTCTGGTATCTTCGGGATGTTTTCATCCTGTAGCCTATTGCATGTACTAAATTTGAGGGGACATATCACTCGCTGGAGCAGTGGCAAGGCTAATATTTTCTTTCAGAATATTGTGTTATATGTCAACTGAAACAGCAAATGCATTTTTGCAGTGTGTTTTGCTGTCACAGAATTGCATATCAAATCAGCACATGCTCCCACTAGCAGCCTGTGTTTCTCCCTCTGATTTAATGGGGTGAATGAGCAAGGGTTCTAAAACCGTGCTGAAAACTGTGTTATGGATTGCTACTCATTTAGAAAGCAGTAAAGCTTAGTAAATCAAGGCAATTGATTAAGCATCTATCCTAAATTATAGCAGAGAAGGTCTTCATGCAGTAACATGTTTATGGGATTGAGTATTCATTGCTGCCTCCTTCAGTTGAAATACATGTGGCTGTGTGAGAGTGTGTGGGACTCACTGCTGAAAACTGTCCGACCAAACATGGGGCTAATGTTTGGGATTGGTGTGGGTCAGAACTGACTGTCCAGCTCCTGGCACACCATCCCATGCAATTAATTGTTTGTTTGATATCCTGTCTCTGCTGGGAAGTTGGCCTCATTTTGCAGCTCTTTTCCAGCAGTCAGGCATGCGAGGAACACGAGGTAACCCATCACTGCTCACAGCACGGCTGAAGAACATCATGACTTCAGCAAAAATTTTTCTGTCCTGCATAGCCCTTTTGGTCTTCACTCAGAATGACTTTGTTTATTCAATACTTTAAGTATCTTTGATCCCTTAAAAAAAATGCTTGTTTGCATCGTCTTTCTGAAAATTTTGTCCAAAAAATCAGCTAAAAAAGGGAGCAAGGAAAAATGAATTGATGATTAAGTTTGTAAAGTAGGAAAAACCTGTGGAACTTGATGGAACAGGAAAATTAGAACCTCCTTGGTCAGAAGTTTTAGAGCAGAGCAAATAATAGTGTGAAAACCACTTCAGCACATCACCCCATGTCCTAACAAATGCCCAGGGCCCATGGATATTGCATGTACCCCACTACACACCAACATTCCTGTGCCACTCTGCTTGAGTTACTTTTGCATAACTGGTTAATAGGTAAATTAGCAATGAGAAGTGTATTTAATGTTTGGTCATAGAAGGCGCTTAATGAATGTGCATTTTATATGTTTTCCAAGAAAGTTGAGATTTTGGGGCCAGCACGCTGTTGTGACTTTGGACAAGCACCTTGTAAAAGCTAGACAAATAAAAGGAAAAGTTCTATCCCTTTCCACATCTGCACGTTCAAGTGCATAAGTTGTTATTTTTCTGACAAGCCCATCATTTATTATCTGTGCCATGTTTTTTGACTGTGAAGTATTGCTATTTCCCCGTGATCAGCCAGTTGTTCTGTAAGGGCTGTCTTTCATCTAGCACGTGTACACTGTCAAACACGGGAGGCCTGATCCAGATTGGGAGTCAATCATATTGCTGCTAGCAGTAAGAGACACTATAAGATTTATTCCTTTAATGAAAAGAAATGAATCCATCGACATTTTAAGAGAAACAAATGCACCTTCTTGCATCATCAAGGGACATTCACATTTTCAATAGTGATAGATGGGCATTTGAAGTAAAAAGGTATTTTATCCTTGTTATTGTTCCCTGTCGGTTGGAGCTAAATGTCATTTCCTGTGAGTTGGATTAAAGGAAGGACAAGCAGAAAGAGGTTGAGGTTTTCTGTAGATTAGACATGTTTTGCATTCAGAGATCCTTTAAACAAAGTGCTTCTTGCTCGAACATTTTGAGGATGTTCTGCAGTGTTAACGATTCGCCTCAGGTTACTCAAATTGCTCTTGTAATGCAAGAAGTGATGGCAGTAAGTGCTGGTTATCCTGTATCCCTGGTGGGGGTTCACAGCCAGAGGATACCTGCCCTGTTTGTTGCCAGGGTATTTGGTTTCTGATGAAGACAACTGTGGAGATTCAGCCCTTCCCCCTTACTTTTTATCCCATAGTGATGAATCTAGGACTTCAGATTTTCTGGATAGAGCCTGGGAGTAGACTGTATGTATTAAGTATGCAGCTGTTCTATGACTAATTTATGCCTTAATACTTTGCTTTTATCACAAGTGGTGGCGTGAAAACAGTGAGTAAGATGTTAACACGAGACTCTGTCTTGTTTTCCAAATCTCCTGGTAATGTCTCAGTTGAGGCATTTTAATTTGGGTGGTTTTCCTTCACGTTACAAAGATAAGGCAGAGGAGGAAGGGCATATTTTTGTCCTCTGGCTGTGAAAAAAGTTTTTCTCAGAAGAGAGTTATGTGGGAGCAGGAATGAATCTTAGCTCTGCTTAAGAGCTGGTTTGGGTCAAGTAGTGAGCAGGTCTGTATCAGCTCTCTAAGCACCGGTGGATATTTTATCTCTGTGCTTTTTAGAAGTGGCTGGTTGACATTTGGCTCCGGAGATGATATGTTTTTGTTTATCCAGATGTCTTGGATATATTCATGGCCAGGATGTCTTCCCTAGGGTGTTCGTGCTGCAGAACAGCTACAGATACAGGAACCTAATTGCTGTGTTTTCTCTGGCAAAGCCCACACCTTGGATAACCCTTTAACAGTGCTGGTGCTTGGAAATGAGAAGTATCATAATCCACCTTCTCGGGTAACCAGATAAAATCAGAGGCAGGAGAGCTGCTACAGGAAAGGGCAGGCAGTGTGATGAGAAACCAGAGGGCTTTTGGAAGCAAGATGGCCCTGTGATAAATCCCCTGGTGCTCATCGTGATGGGGCTGGGGGTCAGCAGTGCAGATAACCCAGGGGCACACGGTGTTTTTCCCACCTCTTGCTTTCTTAGCCTTTTCATTTCGATGGAATAATACTTAGGTACTCCAGCTAGGCATTGTGACTGTTTTTTCTTACATAGATTTAAACAAATTTATAGCACCTAAGAGCTTCAAATTGGTGAAGTAATCTCCATGCAAGTGTAGCTCAGCTCTGCTTCCCCATCCTAATGTCTCTGAAAAGGAAGCATAATGCTTATTTTCCATGAGCTCATCTGCCTCCCCTCATAAGCAAACCCCTTGCATTTGAGTTGTTCCAAGTCCAACAGTGCCAAAATATATTTTTGTGAAATAAAATGGCTAATTAGATCACATAAACTTTCAGAATGTAAAAAATGAAACTGTAAAACAAGCAGCTGTGCACTTGAGGTTCATCCAACCCCTTCTGCACAAGTTGCATTTTGATCAGCCTGAAGACTGGAAGTTCATGTCATTCCCCCTTTCTGTGATCCAGCCTCAATGATGTTCTTGAGGAGCTGCCTTCTTCAAAAAGATGGAGTGTTTAACTCTGTTGGGCAGAAGCCCAGCTGGGGGAGTTTTTCTGTAGCACCATCTTGTAAACATCAATATAAATTCACCTCTCTGCTATGCGGGATGACGTCCCTTTAAAAAATTTTACTGCCTTCATGTCTCTGAAGGAACATACTACACAAAAGGAGAATTCAGAGCTTAGTCTACTTAACATGAGAAGGAAGAATGCTGCCACCTTTCTTTGTGCAAGTTTCTTATTAAGAACTGATTTGCAAGAAGGAAAAGGAGTGTCTTCTATTGATGGAGGAAGTAAGGTGTGTGTTCCTCACTGCTGTGTTCTGGCATATATTAAATACCTTTGCCTGACAAACAATGAGCATTCATCATTATCCCTGCGTTCCCACTAATGCTGCGTAGTGCCTTGACCTCCAAAATTGCCAAATGGGCTGAAGGAGACATCTCCATGCTGCCCACTGGCCTTGCAAAGACTCTGGGTTATAGTTGGTGTTACATGTTCTGTTGGCTCAGGCTGTTGAGCCAGGAGGGATTTCATAAATAGGTGTGCTGGCAGGACAGTTTATAGCTGAGCAGCTCCCAAATTCAACTGGCCCAGGCATCAGCGTGGAGCTTGGCTGTTCTCAACAACCAACCTTCCCACCTCAAATGCACAGGAAGTTTCTTAAAATGCAGAGAGGCCCCAGCATGTGCTACCCAAGCCCAGCATTTCTCTTTTCTTTTCCAGAGGTTTATATACTTGCTGATAAATGATTTCTGTTCTTAGTTTGAATCATCAATATTTGCATTTGTTTGTAAAAGTATTAGAAAAAAATGAAAAAGGAACATTAGCACACACAATAACTGAGAGAGGAAAAATAACTTGAAAGATACAGTTATTAGTGTCAGGATTTGATTTTCTTTTTTTAAACAACTTAGCTTCTGAAATTATGAGGAGATGGCAGTGATAATTAGAGAATTCTTAGATTCACAGTGCAATCAACAAGTCATTTGTGTAGTTTTCCTTACCATTTTGAACAGTTTCAGAAAGACAGAAAATCATGTGTTTATAGAGATACATGTGTATAATATTATGCATTTGCGTTTAATGTCTGCTAATCTCCATACTTCATAGAAAAATAACATGATTTTCTGAACTGTTTTCTTCTTGTGAGGCTGTGGATTTTTGCATCTGACGTAGGATATCCCCCTGTGTTTTGCAGCTGTTATTCTTTACCATGCATTTATTTCCATTCACTGATGATGTGGTACTCTGAGACCTGTGCATGTAAACTGCTCCTGAAAACACTTCAGTGCTCAGAAGTCCTATTGAAATCAATATGAGAATAGAGAACAAATACTTGCCAATTTGAGCTCTGGGTGCTTACAAATGCAGCTGTAATGTGGGAAAGATTAGAAAAGCTCAAACATTTCTGCTATTATAGTTCTACAGAAATGTGCCATAATGTAGAAATAAAATCTATACCCCATCTTAACTGCCTCAGATAGGTAATTAATATTATCATCATCATTTTATGGATGGAAATAAAATGGCAGTGGAAGAACTGTAGTTTCCCCATGGCAAAAAGGTACATTGAGAGACGATGCTGAAACTCAGGTTGGCTTGATCTCTGCTCCTCTCTGCTGAGGTCTCCAGAGCCGATGCTGAAGCAGATGCTGTACTTAATTTTCATGTTCTCTTTCACTTGAGTGAGGAGCACAGTTCCTTCTCAGCTTTCTACCTCGTTAGTGAGAAGTGAGAGATATGTCCACCGGGCAGTTCAGTCCGTTGAAAATTTGAACTGCCGTTTTTCTCTTCCTTGACTTCACAAGCAACCTCTGTGTCCTTCTGCTCGTTTGAAAGTGTTTTAGCCTAAAGTGCATGGAAATTTCAGACTTGAGGGGGAAAAAAACTGCAGTTTGACGTGCTATCAGAGATATTTGGAGACGTGAAGTTTTCTCCAGAAATTACAATCTTTCCTGAACCTTTCATTTCAATTAAAACAAGAGGAATGTGCCGTGTTAGTGCAGTTCCCACCGTGGCTGCCCCACCGGCACAGGTGTGGCCACGTGACGGGAGCATCCCAGGGCTTTGCAGTTCCTGATGGTTGATCCTGGGAACCTCTCTAGTAGTAGTCCCTGGGAATAGTGGCATCAGTGCTCCTGATCCAGCTGGTTGTTCCCTTGGTGTCTGCCCAGCCCGGCGGAGCCTGCAGAGCAGATTCTGTCTGCTGACAGACACACGCTGCAGAAATAAATGTAGGGGCCGGATTGTCTGATCACAGAATACAAAATTGCTGTCCCAGTAAGAGCACAGTCCTTCCCCATCCTTCCCCATTCTTAATGCCTGGGGGGATGCTGCTGTCAGAACAGCAGGTGAGAAAAAACTAGAGGGAAATATCAAACTCTTGTTGAAAAAATAAGGGCAAGAGACAGAAGTTGGTTTGCCATAGATTTCACACTGAGCAGACTCAAATAGAATGTATTTCTCAGTATGTTAGGACTAATAAGAGCATTTAGTTATTTATACAGAAGAGCCGAGAGTGCTTCACAAAGAAGAATAAACATTAAATTACCATAATTCTTCCTTCTTTCTTTACAATAAAATGCGTAAAGGAGCTCTAAGAGCCCAGGAGAAAACACCAAGAAAATTTTTAGCTCAAATGAGAGCAAGGGATTTTTTTTCTCAAGCAAGATTTCAGAGAAAATACTATGCAATATTTAAACTTTGGAAATCAAATGCATTCCTTTATCACAGTCAATTCCCCGTGCAAATAGCAGTCAGCTTCACCTGTGAAAATGTCCACTCTGAGTTACGTTAGGGGGTTTGTTTCAGGGTACAGTGTTGTAGGGCCGGAGTGTGATTGGAGTATTGTCTAAGGTGGGACTCTAATGATGAAATTTATCTTTCAACCTGAGTGCTGGTTGCATTTCACACAGTATTCCAACATTTTTTTCAGTGTTAGCCTTCGTTTCTGTTACTGACCCAGTGAAAGGGAACCTGCAGGCACTGGCCACTTCTGCCTGTCAGAGACATGCTTGTTCATGTGTCCAGTTCACGTGGATCTGAAGAAAGGCCTCCCTGAATGTTAAAGACAGCAGGATGGAACTTTAGGTTATAGTGAGTGATAGAAGAGAGCAAGGAATAGAGATTATTGGTGATGGGTCGAAGAGTTCCCTAATGAGCTCTTTGGTGGAAGGGATCCTTTGAAGCCAGAAGTGGAGGAGTGCAGTCAACATTAACTTATGCAACCTGGTGCTGTTCGAGAGGACACAAACAGACAGATGAGCCTACTTTGAAAGGTAGCCAAGATCTTTTCTTTTTTTGAGTAATCCCTTGATGTGCTGGAGAAGAGGAGACAAGGGAATATAATGTGTTTTAATTCAGTGAATGTTGTGCAGGAAGAACAGGCAATGACCTGATTTGATTTAAATAGGCACAAATATTCACCATTTCCCTAATAATCATTAGCCTGACCATTAGACAATATGTTGAGGGTGGGAGAATATATTATATGAAACCTAGTTAAATAAGTAGTATATTATATCATTATTTTTGTTTGTACAGCTCCTAGCACAGTGAGCTGGCCTCATCAGCAGTATTGCAATAGAAATTAAAAAGCATAACAATGAAAGAATTTAAACGTAGAAGGAATGAAGAAACAACAAACCTGCAGGATGTTAAATTACTCTTTTTTTTCATTATGTTTTTAAATGCACGATAAGGTGAAAGTATTTGAGTCTTTTAATCATAACACATTGTCAAGACAACCAGGGCAATGTGTGTCTTTGATGAGTGCCGTTAATTGGGGAGGGAGAGCAAATCAAGAAACACTCTCCATCAGGAGTACAGACAATAATACTAGCAGAATAGTTAAAAATATTTTAAATTGATTTTTTTTCCCACTGTTTAAGAGACATTAGACAGGCTTCTTCAGCACTGTGCAGGCTTGAAGAGAATGAGAATAACAGGAACTCATTTAAATTCCGAATGCATCCCTGTCTGTGTAACCAGCTTGTTGTTGTACTCTGCAGAATTGTTCGATGTGGATTAATATTGTTGACTAAATTTACAGAGTGCAGGGAGGGGAAGATCGAACTTTGCTGGGGTCTGGATTTTCTCTTGTTTCTTGAAAGGAGGGCAATAGATGCAGATTATTTGTGCGTAGAAGGAAAAATTAAAAAACAAAATCACTGACTATTTGCTAAGGGCAGAGAGAGGGCACAATTTACTTGAAGTGATAGCTCCACATTTAGCTACTGGAGGAGCAATGCTTGGGAAAAACCACATGGTGCTCAAAGCTCTCTCCTCCTATTAAAATAAAATAAATCTGTCCGTGCTCAGCAGTCAAGATGGAACATTAATTAATGCAACACTGAAATCACTAGGAACAAAACTGAAATTAATCCCTTAAATACGCTATTTTTATTCCAAGATTTTAGCTTCTCTTCCCAACTTGTATGTATGTGTTTCTCTGCGAAAGTGGAGCAAATGCATAAATGTTGACAGCACGAAGACCTCTCCATAATCCTCTGTCTCTCCAGGGGACAGGAGAGCACTGAGCCTCCGTTGCTTTCCAAATGAGGCTTCAGAAAGAGCTGTTTCACCAGGGCTGCAGTGCTGGTGATGGAGTGTTTGCCGATCGCAGCAGCTACAGCTGGGTTTTGTGGATGAGTTGGGAAACTTCTCCAGACTTGGTGAGTCAGACGGCGTGGTGAGCCAGAGCAGTGCAGCAGCACAGCGCAGGGATGGACCCAGCTGATTCCAAAGTAAATAGAGTGATAAGTGTAGGTGGGACTTGAGGAACACTAGGCATATCTGCTAATTATTTTAATTTCTTATTGCTCACTGGAGCCAGATCAATTAAGAGGAGAAGGTGATAGTAATTACTGTCTGCGATGCAGACTACCTAATTCCTTCTGGGTTGCAAGGAAGGGGGGGATAGACAGTGGAACCGAAGGCACCCCGAAGGGAAAGCTTTTGTGCGGTGTCTAATTAGTCTGTGGAGCTCACTGACACACAATATCGCTGGGAAATTTCCAAAACCTATTTGGCCGGAGCAGTTGCGACAGGAAAGATTAGCAAACAGTTACAAGAAGGTGAATTGCTGAATTCCTGCTGGGGCATCTCTTGGAGCTGCCTTCTCCAGAGCCCCTGCTGTGGCAGCAGTGCTGTCCATAGCTGAGCATTCCTGGGAACTTTGTCCTGGGGGGATTCCTGGGAAGATGGCAGGAGCTGAGCTTGCACTGCAGCTTTACTCAGTGGAGTTACTGATAGAGTTTCTCCACAGCTACCTATTTTTTCTGGAACTTGTTGGAAAAATAGGTTCTTGAGATCTCTGTTTCTTTGGCACCATTATTTTAAGGGTCATTCCAACACCCTAAGTTACCTGTTGATGTATTGATGGACGAGGTCTCCATGAATGTGAGGCAAGTCCCTGTAGATCAGTGGCCAAGGTTGTCTGGGGCTTTTTTGTGGGCAATGGCAGTTGTTCCTCAATAACTGTGGCAGTACCTCTTCTTAAACTTGCTATTCAGCAGCCTTTTTTCCTGCACTTTCTTCCTTCTACTTCACAGTTGCTTCCAACAAAAAACTTTCTATGTTATCTTTCCTGCCAAAATTAATTCTGTCCTGTTGCCATTTCCATGTGTGGTGCCATGAAGGACAGACTTTTCAGCTCCTGCACTGTCTTGGAAGGAGAGGAGACCAGGCTAATGGTCATTTAATGAGCTCTTCCCAGCAGATGCTAATGTGCCCAGGAATAACATGGCACAAACACAGCTTTAATGAATGAAGGATGTGGAACAGGCTTTATTATAATTTTCAATTTGCTTTTGAGTGGAGCAAGCTGCACGAATACCCAAAGACATTTCTCTCTATTTGTCAACAGATGAATGCCCTCTGAATTGTTAAGGGCAACATTTTGTGAGCACAGAGATGTTAGCCCCAGGCGTCTTGGCTAAATTGCAGTTTGGGTAATTCTGTTTCACCTGCCTGAATTCCCCCTGTAGTTTCTGTTGGATGCAGAGCTCTTGCCTGCTTCTGCCCTGCACTGCTGTGCAGTCATACCATCCGCTATTAAACAGCTGCTGCCCATAAGTAGCTGAAACATTTTGGGATCCTCTGGGATGAATAGCTCTGTATAAATATAAAATGATACCATTATAATGTTTGAAGTAAGATTTAATATAAACAAACGATTGTTTCAGTAGATGGTGCTCAGCTGAGTTACAGCAGCTCAGAGGCTCTGGGGAAGCAGTGGAGTACCAGCAGTCCTCCCCACATAGCACTCTGTGTAGGAGTTTTTCCAAAGAAGGGAGTGAGGAGAGGAAGCTTTTTCCCCTTTCCAGATGATGAAGGGAATTATGCCTCCGAGGCACTGGAAGTGAGTGAGGCAGCTGCTGCTTCTGAAAGCAGAACCCACAGACTTGGGCAGTCTCAGGCTTGTACAACCCCATCTCTTTCCTGTCGTCAGGAGGGGAATTAGTAAAGGGACTTGGTATTTTTTGTACCTGTGGAGAGGGGTTCATTACCACCTTCTCAGTTTACAAGGGGATAGAAAGGTACGGCCATGAGAGAACAGAGCTGGTTAAGTCTATCTCTACCAAGTTCTGTAGTACATTTTTCAGGGTGTGCTGTAACTGCTGAGAAGGAACCATTTCCATGGATGCTTTTGCAGGTCAGTTTTTGTGGCTCCTATTGAGTTATCACACAGTGCTGTGGCAGTAATGACCTGGTGGTTTAGCTTCCAGACACCAGCTTCTCTTATTTCTTGAAATATGTCTTCCCACAAAAGTTCAAAATGTCATTCACTTTACACTAATGAGAGGAAATTGTGTTGTAATCTCTGGACAGGGATTTGCTTAATGCGTACAGCCAGTCAGGCTGGACAGCACCCAAGCTTTGCAAACTAAACATACTTTTCAATAAATATCCATTTTGCTCACAGCATACTTGGTTTAATACAGTAGATGCCATTAAAAATGTGCCATTTGCTGACAGAATCATTAATATTTTTAATGGTATTTTTGATAATTCCACAGTCCAAACGTCAGTAAGGATGCAAATTCCATCAATAATAGCAAAGTTATTAAGGCACTGAGCTGTGCATCAAATAAATAGGTCATTTCTAGGTACTACAGGGAAAAGAGAAAGTGCTAATATACAGCCAGGTCTTGGAGATGGAGGAAGCTGTTCTGCAGTGGCACAGCCACATATGCCCCCTGCCCTAGGGATGTGAACTGCTGGAGTCAAACCTCCTGCACCTTCTGTCTGTAGAACAGATGCAGAGTGATCCTGGAGCTCCTGGCTGTGACTGGGACTGTGGACTCATTACCCGGAGGATTGGAGAGGATCTCTTGCAAGAATGTAGCCTGTGCAGCTTCACTGAAATGTTTTTATTGAATAAATGCAGTATTTAAAAGATTACCCTCTGCGTTTCTGATGGAAACCTCTACTTCAAACAGCTCCCTTTTTGTTGCTTACAGGAACTCCAGGAGAATCGCTAGATTTACCATCTCATTATCGCCTTCGTGGGGATGCTCCTTTTCTATTAGTGTTTTCATGTTGCCTGACTGAAAAATAAGAAGTATATAGAGACCTCTGAACAAAAGCAACCATGAGATGGATCCTCAGCTCAAGTCTAGTATTTAACTGTGATTGTAATCAGTGGAGCTGTGTTGACTGACACCAGTGAATGTGGGCAGGACTCTGGGTGGCTGCTGGGGCTTATCGTCGACTCTCTGAAAAGCTTCTGTTTCTGAAGGTCTCTGATTTTGGGCATTAAGTGCTCTGCAAGATGCACACTGCTTCCTGATGTGTCATCTTCTGAATCACTGAGAAACCTCTCTAATGATACTGAGTTATCGTTGAACAGAAGTAAGTTCAGAGCAAAACATTGCAGGCTTAATGGCATAAAACCCACCTTTCTTATGAAGCTCCTGTCACACAGTCCTTGTCCATTTATCAGAGGGGAGGGCTTAAATTCCTTAGTATTAGTCTCCAAATGAGGTGACAAAATCAGAACCCTGTTCTTTCCCTGCTGTTCTCTGTGTAGTCAGTGCAGACAGAGATGCTCCTTCTGTGGGTGACTCACCAACTTCCAGGTGAGCCTGTCTTTCCCCATTACAGAGGAGCACAGACATGTCTACAGCAGATGGAAATGCTCCCAGAGGGCATTACAGTATTTCTATCAGTGATTTTTTTGCTTCGTCTCTATCACCAGCACAACTTCCGCTGGTGCCGGTGCTTTTAAGAGTCCTGAATGCTTTATGTACTGGGGTTTTATTGTGATTTGTCACTGGGAGGTCACAGTCTTTTTCATCTAATTATTTTCTACTGATAATTACTACTATTATTTTAGGCTTACTGTTTTATGATGCCACATAGGGACAGAGTCCTACTGTGCTCAGCACAATGCAAACCATAATAAGGAAATGGTGCCTACATGAAAAATTTACCAGTGTAGTATGAGCTATGATCCATCACTGCAATAGGCACGAGGAGGAGGTGAGCTCATGGTGATAATTAAATATGATGGGCGGGATGCAGCCTCCAACTCCCAGTTCTGAAACAAGAACAAGTGTTTACACCCACAATTACCATGACTGGGGAACAGCAAGCACTGAAACAGTATTTACCATTTCAACCAAAATGGGACTGTAGTTGTCAGTTTGATATCTCAAGGAAGTAAAAAGCTTTGATGTGAAAAGTGAAAGAGAAAGATTGTTTAGGGTTCAAGTAAGAATGGGCTGATTTTCTTTTGACCAATCAATAGTAAATAAGGCAGCGTATATCAGATTTATCTGCAGAAGGCTCACAGTAATCTTTTATAGGGTATATTGTTCATACAGAAAAATGGAACTTGGCAAATGTTGTGAATTAGCAACTGCAAAGGTGAGATTGGTGAGGTATCAAAAACATGATGAAAAATAAAGAATGCTTATTAGCCTGTTTGTCACAGATTTCCATAAAATATAATTCTGGCTGCAGTTCACCACCTTACCCAAGCAACACATTTAATTTCTGCATCAGGAAGTACAGTTTATTTATAAACCAGGAACAGGTTGGTAGGGCGTTCCTTAAGCTCGCTTTGGAACTGGTGATGGTAAATTTACCAAGTGTCTTGAATTGAATCAACATTTTATAGAAGTTACAACTGTCATTTTTATAGTGAATAAAGAACTAGGAGAATGAGGGGGAAAATACCAGGTAATTAGTTGTAGAAATCACCAGCAATGTTTTGCAGACTGAAGGCAGCGCAGTGATTTACGAATGCGTGGGGCTGTAAATATTTTGATGTATATATGTTTATGTCTGTATATCTGTTGATATGTTCCTCGTTCAAGTAATGCTGCCTTATCCTCCTCTTTCCATCACTTCAAAGCATCATAAATGCATCCAAAGATCCTTCCCCACACAGGGTTAGTCCCATCACTTACTGGAGATGGGGCTGCACTGCTGCTGTTACATCAGCAGTCCCTCACCAGTCCCCCCAGCTTTATTCCCCTCCTGTTTTATGGATCTCTCTTCTCTGCCCTCTGACGCACCCCGTGCTGCAGGAGGTACCAGGCATGTGACAGTCACCAGGTCTTTCATCTTTGGTGTGATACGAATGAAATGGAGGGAGAAATAGGGAAGCTTTTCAAACAGAGAGGGCACCACTGACTCATTGTCTTCTCAGGGCATGAGCAGGGCCTTCCTGAGGATTCCTGTGGACTTCAGGAGATCCAGCACTGCCTTTAATCTGGCTGTTTGATTACAGTTCCTGAGGCAAGCCTTTTAACTCCCCTTTCCTGCAAACAGAACTTTTCTTGGCCTTTCCCTGCAGTGTTTCTTTCAGCAGTGCCTTTGCACTGCCTGCTATCAGAGCAGGCTGCTTTAAAGAACTGGAAACCTCATCCTCAAGTTAAAAGGGAATTTTGGATGATTTTACTGGCGCCAAAATTTACCAGAGTTTCACGGGCCAGGACAACAAAAGGAATTGATTTGTGTAGTCAATAGGTTGTCTGCCCATTTCTCCCTGTTGGACGATGAAGCCTTCGCAGACAGAGCTGTTCTGGGGAGCTCCAGGCTGACATCGCCCTGCCCGGTCTCTGTGTTGGGGAACATAAAACAGGTGCATTGAGACAGAAATACTGTACTGATCTCAGCAGGATGTGTCAGGTGCAAAAGGTCCTCAGAGCTTTTTGCTGTAATACCACCTTTAAACAAAGAGATCCCCATTTTTGCCTCCTCACAGGGCTATCAGTGGATCATCAACTTGCCACTACCAGGGCTGCTGTTCCTCTCGAGGGATTCAACCTACCTTCACCCTTCTGGCTGCAGTAATTCCTCACACAGTCTCTTTCCCAAACCCTACTTGCTTTGAATTGTCCCCCTTAGCTCTGAACTGTGGCGTTTCATCACTTGATCCTGTGGAATCAGGGCAAGCGGTTTAGGTGAGGAACGTGTTGGTGAATATCATGTAGAGCTGCTGAAAGATGTTTAAATGGATGTTCACCCTCTGGCTGCCTCAGGTTTTGTATTATATCTCCAGAGATAAAGAAATGTTCATAAATTGATATTGGGAAATTGTGTGAAACAGGAAATATTGGCAGGAATCTCTGAGGTGGTGGATAGAAAACATTCCTATAAGATTCTGGTTGACAAAAATAGCGTATTTTTTGTGATTCTATCCTTAATAAGAAGTAGAGCACTGGTAACATGTCTTCCTATTTGTCACAGCTAAACAGCTCGCTCTGATGGTTAAATGTAAGAAACAGGTATGCCATGTACAGTAATAGTCTGCATAATTAATTTTGATACCTATGGCTATGAGCATCATTTCAAGAGGAATGCAAGTAACCAGCATGTAACAGTTTGAGAAAGGAATCAAGATAAATGTTTTATCCAGTGGTTTGTGTTGAGGCTTTGCTCTGGAGCAGTGAGTGCATGGCAGCAGGAGATCCAGCCTTGCCCTTGGTGTACCTGGAAGGTGAGGGGAGACACAGGTCAGGGCTGTTTGCTCGTCTTACCTGGTCTGTTAATTTGTCAGCTCAAAGAACCACTGTAGTATGGCACTTGTCCAAGTTACAAGCTAATATGTGGAATTGCTTTGAAACCAGTGGGAATATTGCAGTTAGTTTAAGTAGGAGAAGCAATTTTCCTGTTGTAGGATTAAATATAGCAGCAGAGCATATTTTCATATTATTTTATTTACTGCCGATTTTTTAAAAAGCCCGCTTTAAATTTTAATGGTCATTTTAGCACTGTTAGGTCATCAAATAGTTAATGGTTTAAAGAATTTTAAAAACTGTTCAGAGGTTTTTTAGACTAAATATTGGAGTATATCAGTTAACACGTTGCCTTGCTTTAAAAATGTAGCGTTTCCAATGCGTGTTTGACATGCTTGGGGCTACTCCAAGTCTTGATACTCAGAAGGAACCAACTGCAATATTAGGCTTTAATATTTTATGATGAGAGTCAAGCTGTTTACAAGGTATGTAGGAAAAGTGGATTATATTTTGTCACAGTGCAGGTTTCCACTCAAGGTTTGGTACCCAGCTATAACGGGACAGGTTTAACTCCTCCCCAACAGAAGAATTATAATGTGACTGTCGAAAATTAGAGAATATATTGTCTATGTTGAATAAATGGGATTGAGAAGTATTCTTGTGAGAACAGTCAGATTTTCAGTTCTGATCCAGCAATAGGCTACTCTCTGGCTTGCTCTGCTTGTCCCCAGTCCTGGTAATGTGTGTGAATTGGGCCAGTGAGGACATAATTTGTCCAGAGTTGCTGCAATAAGAGCTGTAGATACACAGTGTAAGCTGGATCCCAGAAATGTCAATTCAGCTTATCAAATGCATGTTTTTAAGTCATTTTTTTGTGTTTTCTTCAGGCTGCCCTAGAACCTTGCATTCATTTCTCCCCAAGCAAATCAATCCTTTTAAAATTTATCTCTATATACTAATTATGCATAGTTCTCTTTTTACCTTAGTGTTTCAGATAGCGTGAGTTTCTTGTAATAGTTTCTTGGATAATTATTTAGTTGGATGGTAATATCTTCATAAAATAGAAGAATGATGGTTTGATTTTTTTTTTTCTTCTCTGTAACTGGTGACCATTCAAAGTGGAACAGCTGTAGTGACTGAGAACTGTTATTATACAGGGTGTGAACTACAGCAAAAGGACTGTAAAATGCGATAGAGTTTCAGACTTTGATAATAAAGATTCATCTCAGATCTCCCAAGATTATAAAGGTGTTAAATGACTTCCTTTCTTTGCCTTTCTAATATTTCAGATTTCATAGTAGCATCACTGTCAAGATCTATTTGACATTCTACAACACTTCCTCAAACAACAGCCTGTCTCTTCTCCTGATGGGGAGCATGCTTTGAATGAAAGTTCATTAGTCTATTGAAACATCTCAGTTAATTGCTAAGCTAGTACCCAGCATTGTCAAGTTCATATTTCCATCTGTGCCACAAGCATAGCAATAAAGAATTTTTTTGGACAGGTTAATTTGCCTAAAATACCGTGTAGTCAATCAGAGGAACAAAGTTGTTGATGGGAGCATCTGTCAAACTGGAGCTTTCATCAGAGCTGTCCCTCTCTGCGAGACGAACATCTCTGGCTTCCACGAGTTGGCAGAAATACAGCAAACAATAACAGCAGCTGCACTAGAATAATGTTATTCCGCTGCTAAACACCAAACAGCTGGGTGTTGCATTGGTAAGAATGGTTTATGGTTTAGCTTCTTAGGAAAATAAAATCCAGTCATTCAAATACGGCATTGTTTTAATATTTAATTTAGATTGTTTATATTATTTGCATTTTGTTAATTTTACATTTCATATAATTTGCTTGAAAATAGCACTTTCTTGGAAATTGTGTATGTACATGTGCGTGCATAAAGATTCCTAATACGTGGTGGTTTGCTTTAAAAAAACAAAACAAAAGCAAATTAAATGTCTGCATTAAAAGCAAATTAAATATATGAACTGAAATTATTTAAATGAGTTGGGAACTTGCACTGAGATTTCCAAGGCATGCACTACATGGCCCACAGTGTGCCATTAATTTTCTGACAATCAGAAAGATCATTTAACAATTAGGTTCTGATCTTCTACTGATTTCTCTCATCATTGGTAGTGCACACAGTGACTACCTCCAGTATTTCCTACGTGAAACACATCAGTGTTAATGGAGAGAAAAATACAGTACCTCATTTTCCCACAAATAACATTTTCATGCTCCAGGAGATGAGCTCAGAATGCGAGTAATTCCAGCTAAATCACTGGATTTAGCCTAGATTTACTGTAGTCTGAAAGATGGCAAAATATGACCAGTAACATCCAGAGCTGCAAAGCATAAAGGGCTGAGATGTGATGAACATTACAGTATCAAAAAAAAAAACCCTTTCATCTGCAGCTTTTTGCTAGTTCTGAGAAGAATAGAGGTTCCTTGAAATGTTTCCTTGAAAGTGTCTCTTTTTGTTGTCGAAGACTATAAATCCACAGGTACCTGTGCAAGCTGCTGAACTGCTGAATAGAAGGTTGTTTTGTCCATGAGTGCTTATTGATGGGTATGACTGCATTCTGTCCCAAAATTTGAGGTTCACCCCAAGACAGGACCAGAAAAAGAACAAAATGAATCACAGTCGTCTGCCTGGGAGAGGGTTTCTTGACCATTTGTAGTTTTTTAATCCCTGTGATACAGTGTGAGACTTGACCTTGAAAATTAACAGTACTTGACCATCTAAGAGATGCTGCAGGCTGTTTGTTTGCAAAGCACTTTTAATATCCACTCCTAAAAGATGGTGGAAGTGTACTTAATACTATTTTGGTCCTTCCTTGGAAAGGAAGCGTCATTCCTCCTTCTGAATAGATTTACTTTTCCATCATGGCTGGGTTCCCTGGCAACTTCTTCAGTGAAGTCAAACATATGTGTGTTAGAGAGAGAGTCTGCTGAAGGGGAGAGTGTTATAAAGCTCTTCCGTGGGATCCGGAGTCCCTTGTCACTGCCTCATCCTGATGTTTGACAGTGGGTGGAAGGGAAGAGAGGACAAGGTGGGTAAAGATAAATTTGTGGAATATTTAACTCCATCCCCTGAAGCATGCTGTAGTGCTTCTCTTCAGACCTCTTAGATGAGAAGGGAGAGCAGTTGGCAGGGGAAAGACTTGGGAATAAGAAAATGCATCAGTTCTGGAAGAACATAAGCCTATCAGCTACTCTTTATTCTGTCAGGCTGTGGGGGAGAACTTAGCTTGTCTTATTAATGTCATATCAACATGTCTGATTAATAATGATAGAGCCACTCGATACAATTGAAAAAGAGTATAAGACCAGCAACGATAAGAGCTCAGGGCACAGAGAAATTTTTTTCTAAATAGAGGCATCCATACAAATGTATAGATAGGTTTCTCTGTCTCCTTTTTTGAGAGTTTGTGTTCTTAGCAAAGTCAACAAGGGTTAGCAGAAAGCCTCTGCTATTTTCATTATCCCGAAATTCTGACTTTTGCCCTTTGAATTGACCTGCATGTCTCCAAATCCACAGATGCTTTCAGGCAGGTAGTCGATGCAGTGTAGTTTCTGGAAGTTTACTCTTGTTTGCCCCAATTACTGTATCTTGTCATTGGAATCAATCTTGTCCTGAAAACCATTTCCTTATTGAAAATCTTGCCAATAAACCCCGGGTTTCATTTACTAGCAGATGGTGGAGGGTTTTTTTCAAATTCACAGCTTAAATGTAGAGCTTCTTAGATTTAGTGGGTTTCTACAAAGCTTTGCAGATGTGACTGCAGTGCTAGGCTGGGAATACAGGGGCTGGAATTCTGGATGTTAGGTATCAGGACATGCCTCAGCTAAAAAGTCAGTAATGTTGTAGTCAAAGTGTTGCCAGAGAAGATGTCATCCAAACAGTATTTCCTCCTTATTCCAGCACCCATCTTCATAAATCCACTGAGTTGAAAGTGGTTACTTTCAATTTACTGTGTGAAAAAAGGTGGCTCTGGGTCATGCCATTTTTTTCTTGTTTAGATTATTTGAACTTCTTGTTTTAAATGAAGGATGATTTAGAGGCAGCTATGAAATTTTCTATGTGGCTTGTATAAATTGAGTTCAGTTACGATTATTCGTTTTATTTAAAACCAGAATAGTTGACCAGCTGTTAATGGCCAACTTCTGAGGAGAGGTCTTGATCCTGTGTTAACTTTACGTTCCTGGAGGACAATTTGTCATGAAACCAACATAATGTGTTGCTAATGATTACTTCATCGAGTCCATGGGCTCCCTGGGAACCATTAGGCTGGAGGACCATCTGCTGCTGTTAGTCCATGCACGGCATTCCTGTGCTCTGACCTGCGGGAGTTTGGCCAGCACGTGCAGAGCAAGTGTTGAAAGCTGGAGGTGTTTGCCCTTATAAACTCTCAGGCACAGTGATTGAAACAAGGCTGAAGATCATCAAATCAGAGCAGTTAAGAATTCACGAGGAATCCAGAAACAGCCACGTACGGAGGCTTAGTGGGGTTGTTCAGTCTATCAGATCAGAGCCAGGAGCTGGAGAAAGCAAAAGAGACCATTTCCCAGACAACGGGAGTAACAGGAGATGCAGTAGAAATTGCTGGAGTCCCCTCTTTGAACCAGCTGTGCTGCCTTAATTAGCTCCTTTTAGCAGATGAACTGCAGTGTGGAGCCTGGGCTTGCACAGCCCTGGGTGGTCACAGGACAGGCAGAGGTTAACGCAGGCCAAGGCCCCGAGGGACTGGGAGGGCACCGAGTGACTTCTGCAGATCACAGGCAATAGGATTTTATGCCATGACTCCCTTGCTCTTGTAACTTCTGTGCAGTTAAAACACTCTTTCCAGACAGGCAGCTCGTCATGATTTCAAAGCAGTGAGATATGGAACGTGTTCCTCCTTCTGACCCTTTGTTCCATCTCCTAAGTGCCTTTGCTGTAAAGGCAGTTGCACCCTACAGCTTATTTTTTGCCTTCAGTCATGGCCATTAATTCTGGCTGTTTCTTTGGTGGGTGGAGTTCCCTTGTATCTCTGTTTTCACCTTTTGGTGACACAGAAGCCTTGAACTGTGATTGTTCAGAGTTCAGAGATCTCACAAACACATGCCATGCCAAAACACTTGCCTGCTGCTGTTCAGCATATCAGTTGATCTAATAAAACACATCACCTCTTCTATAAACCATGATAACCTAACCTAGAAAGAATCAGGGCTATGACAGCAACCACTGTGTTGAATTCTTATATTTGCACTAACATTTTAGGTATGCATGTTTTTGCTTCCCTTATTTCTCTCTGTGAGCTCGTGCACTTTGTGGCACTATAGATTATGTCATATAAGAATGACAGTTTTATTTGCTTTTATTGTCCACCGTGGAAGCATTGAAGGTTTGATTCTAAATTAATCTTTATTGCATTTTTAAATTTCTTCTTATTCCTTGGCATAACCTGCTATCTCTCAGACTTAGCTTTGCTGGCTACAATCAATTTATTATTCATAAATTCTCTATTTTGACAGCAGTAGTCTGGATTCAATTATGCCAAAAGGCCCAGTCATACCAAGCTGGGGTGCTGAAAATGAATTGTTCAGTGACGCGATCTGTCTTAGTGAACATTAAGTGATGCTTTGATAATTATACAGACACACGTATGCAGCAAAAAAAAAAAAAAAAAAAGCTTTGGGAAAATTTTTTGTTACCCCCCGTGGAAAGCAGTAGAGAACAGTGGAGGAAGATAAATTGCCAGATTATTAGCTGAGGCATCTCGTAAAGCCAGGCAGGGCCCACCGCTCCAGCTCCGCTGCCTGCGCCGCTGGAGGCTGGACCGCAGTGGAAGACTGAAGACTGCAGCAATACATGGAGCTGCAGACAAAATTAACACCATCATTTAGTTTTATTTGTTAGAGTTTTAAGTGAGCTGGAAGATAAAAATGTTTGAAATAACCCCTCGGAGAGAGACTGTGCCGGAGAATCCCAGAATCTTCATATTTCCAAATGACAGAACTGTACCTCTGCTGGTGTTTTCGTGGGGAAAGAAAAGGGAAGAGCAGTCCAGGTTATCTTTCAGGCTGACAGGTGAGAGGATTGACTGTAGGAGTTTTGAAGGCTGCACGGGGTGTCTGTCAGAAGACAGCAAGTTTTGCTGACAGCATCAGATTTACACACTCGCATGGGCACGCACACGTCCTGTACACCCAGACAGTGACTAAATGCTGTTCCCTTCCTCAGCCTACATTTCCCTTCCAGGGTAAAAACACCTTCTTGCTGAAATAAGACCCTGCAGGCACTGTGGATCAAAAAAAAAAAAAAAAAAAAAAGGGTTTTTATCTGCCCTAAGGTCTTTGTTGTGTCTTTTGTGATAATTAATTTTTGTTGTTAGAGCTTTCCCTGATTAGAGTTGCCTGTAGGATTAAAACAGGTACAGGGGGAGGACAGAAGTCTCCATGCTCATTTTTCATGTGGTCAGGCTTTTTTCTGGAGCAAAAGTGGAGCAATTTGGCACGTGCTGTCTTTTTTCCATGTGAAAATGTGCAGGTTCAGATGCAGAAATCTGCTCCATGGTGCTCATGAGGGATGGAGGGATCCTCGGGAGAAGCCATATCCCTGCTCCCAGCAGTGAGGTGGAGTTGGGGGAGTTGTAGAAGAACCTTTGTGCAAATGTTGGGATCTGTGGTGGGAGAAGCTCACTTGGAAATGTAGTTGTTTCTGAATGTCTAAAAATGGGCCAGAAATTGAAACTCCAGGGAGCTGAATTCTTTTGAAGGTCAAGTCCGAAGTCGTTCAGATAACAGTTTCATCTAACACCTTGAGGAGGAAAACTTGTTTTTCGTTACTGAGTCAGCTGATTCACCTCACCAGCTTCCAGCAGACAGCTCGGAAACTGATAATTATGCTCTGCTCTTGTAATAGTATTTTTCATGAGTATGTTCTGAGGCAATGAGGCATTTCAGGAAGTCAATATCATTGCAGTTATTTTACACTTAGAGAAACTGAGGCAGAAAGGTGTGTGCAAGGTCATTCAGTACCCACTGATAGAGCTGTGGATACAGCCCAGCCCTGCACTGTGAGCTCTTTTGACTGTTCACATCTTGTAACTGTGAGAGAGATTCTGTTTAAAAACATTTTATCTTTCATAATGCCAGCAAAACCAAAACAAGAGAGTCCAGTAACAACTCTCCTCTGTACTCTCTCACAGGCATTTCCTTTCATTTCTGTTTCCCCATATTGTTTTTCTTGAACAGTGATAAAGGAAAATATTCAAAAAATGAGGAAAATGTGAAGGAGAAAGTAAAAGAATTCCCTGCATGAGAAAGAGAATGTTATTGCAGGAATTGGAGAAAAAGTTACTCATACTGAAGCTAATAAATGTATTAATATTTTCAGGGTAGGAATCCAGAGGGGGGTTGTTTGTTTTTAATGCCCATTCTCAGGACAGTGGCTGAACTATTCAATTCAGAGTAGGACATGGCAGTGTGTCTGAGAGCTTGTCTGTGATCACTGCATTCCACAACCCCTGAACCTCCTGCAGCAGTTCCTGGAACAGGTGTAATTTTGGACTTCACACCACCACATACACATACACTTATTTCTGGATTTATTTCTCCTTGCTCCTGTGGACATGCACAAGCACAATCAAGTTAACTTTAGTTTCTCTGAATTTTTTAATGGAAGTGGTCATTTTTGCCTTTTTTACCTGTTCAGCTGCTGAAGCTACATCTCCCTCACTGTGTATTATCAGAGATTTCCCTCTGGCACCTCTATGGATGGTCTTGTAGCCATTTCCAACATCACTGGAGCATTTTGCAAGGAGCAAGAAGCTCCCTATCATACAGGATTCTCACATGACCATGTATTTTGTGAGTAGCTCTATAGTTTGGCTTTTATGAGTTACTTGGAACAGTTAAGACTTTTTTTCCTCATACCTTCTGTTACATGGCAAACTATAGCTTGCCATCCTATTAAATGACTGATAAATTGTTTTTATCAGTAATGTATTCTACCCATTAAAATATTATTTGGGGGAAAAAAATCAAACCCACTGTTGAATTAATATCAATTGCCAGCTCTTCTTAGAATTCTGCTGTAACTCCCTTACCTAGCAGCAAAAAGCAGATGTTTTCTGTGCAATTGTTTCTTATAATGGAAAAGGAAATGGAGGAAGGTGGTGAAAGAGAAAAGCAGAAACAAATCACCGTGCTGTATATTTCCTATATTAACTACCTTTCTATGAGAAGGCAGTGGATGTTTACAAACCCATAGTTTCTTCTTGCTCCTGATTAATGTTAGTCTCAAATACAGCAGGAATTGCATTAATTGCCACTCTTCTTACTTTTTTTGCCATTCTTTTGGTAGCTTGACTCCAGTATGTAGAGGATGTTTCAGCATTTCATTTTCAGTTACCTGGTCTAATGGATATTTCAAATTCTCTGTGCATAGTTTGGCATTTGTCTGCATCCCTTCCTTTTAAACTGATTATCCTCTACTTCAAACGATGAGTTCTCCAACTAATAAAATGCTTCCTGGGGAAGCTAAAATAGAATGTGAGTGGAATAAAAAACTTTGCCAAAGTAACAGAAACTGTCCTCTTGCTTGATTCACAGCATTATTGCTAAAACTCTAGGAAAGGAAAGGCTCTAGGAAGAGAGATGGTGTTCACAGGGCTAGACAGAATGGAATTCACAGTGAACCAGAGTGGGCTGAAATATGCTACATAATCATGCCGAGACAATGAGATGTGGGCATTAGATCATTTCCCCAGAAAATGGTCTGGAAACATATAAGCAGACTAATTTTTACTCCTTTTCCTGCCTTTTCTTCCCATTTTTCTTTCTTTCTTTGTCTTCCCATCAGAATCAAGTCTTCCACTGGAAAGGAGGAAAATCTAAAGAGTATCCTCCTCCTGATTTTGTTTAAAAATAATTAAAGGCAAGAGTTTACTAACTATTTCTTAAAATAGTTGACGTACATACATTTGAACTCATGGGAGGCCCAGCCTAAGCTGAGCTCCAGGTAGCCCTGACCAGACTTTTACCCCTGCTGGGTGGTTAAAAGCAACTTGGTGGGTTGATGTTTCTGCTGTGACAACTCTATGCAGTGACACGTGTGTATTTAGTAGCAGGAATGCAAAAAGGTAGGACTTTGTTTAGTTATTGACTTCATTAATCTTTAGATGCCTCAGCTCAACACAACCCACCACAACAGGAGAAGAATCATAGGTGGAGAGAAGCTGTTTCTCTAGGAGGATGTCAGGTGTTGGAGAGAGCATCCAGAGAAGACAGTATGGATTCAGGGAACTGTTAGCATTGGAGGCCTGCAGATGAGCTTTTCTTTTTCTGAATGACTTTCACGCTTGGGAAGAGATACAGATAGAGAACATGTGATCATCCTTTCATTGAAATGTTACACCCCTCCTGAGATTGGGAAGAAAACAGCAATGCAGGGCTCAGTTCTGTAAGGACTGAATATATTCCTGGAGGTCTTCACATTGCCACGAGATCTGTCTTTAGTATCCCAGTGGGAGAACCACTTCTGCAAACTCAACTTTTCCCTCTTCTGTTCTTCAGCTAACTGAAATTCTGCCTCCCCTGCTGCAGCTGCCACTTCCTTTTGTATATTCAGTTGTAATCCAAATTTCACGCTGTCTTTGGTCATCCACTTTACTACCTACCAAAGCAGTTTCTCAGCCTTTTTGATAAGGAAATCACCATCAGCGTAAAGTTGATTGCAATATCTGCACTCCCCCCTCCTTCCCCCTCCCCATCAGTGACACCATCAAGTCTGGCTCCACTGATAATGAACAAAAAAAAAAAATAAAGAAGAAACCAGCAAGAATGAATCTTGCTGTCCAAAAAAATAATATACAGGCAGCACATGCCCAAGTAAAAATACTTGGGTCTGTGAGGTTTGGAAACTGTTCATGGAGTTCATCAAAAGCAATGAACTAAATATGGTAGATCAGCAATGATTTATTATCTGTCTACTTGACCCCTTGCTGATGTAATCAATATGTTTATGATCCAGACTGTAAAGTGTCTAAATTATATAGTGTGCATCCTGTGACATCCACTCTGGCAGCAGCAAAGGCAATGACTCCACAGGCTGTTGATAACAACCACTGGCTACATCAACTCACATGGTAATTTAGCATCTTATGTCTCAATGAATTAATTGATTCCCTTTATTGGCTATATAGATAATTTCCTGGTTCTGCTATTTTTCTCTCTCTTAGTGAATACTTTGTGCCTTACCACTGTACTATGGCAAAAGAAAAAGAATGTGGTAATTGAAGTGTTTGGGCCTTGAAGAGCAAGGAACAGCATATTATTTAATAACATATGATAAATTTAATAATAAATTTAAACATAAACATGAAGCAGCTGCTGAGATGTCTGAGCAAATCCAAGTATACTCTGTTTTCCAACTTACCTGTGCTGCAGGTTGAGAACCTGCAAAATACCTGGGTGTCAGAGGGATGCTGTGCCTTCTGTGTGATGGAGCAGTGCCCATCCTAAAGAGTTTTTCTCCATAAGGTGGTCACTGGGACTTTGCCAGCTAAAGAGGTGGTGGAGCACGTGCATCAGGTTGTTTCTGCTAATTGCTGTGAACTTGACAGCAGATCATTGCAACTTGCTGTGGTTGAGGAGCAGGTCTTGCCAATTGTTATTTGCTAACTCTGCCCTCATTCCCCTCATCCCCTGTAATGCCACCCTGCCAGGCTTTTTTAATAGATTTCATTTGAGAAAATAATGTTTTCCAAACACATCTTTTAAATTGTGTTCAAAACCACCCAAACCTGGTTTGTGGGGCTTTTCATCTTCAAAGCTATTTGTAGCACTAGCTGATAAATATTATGTTACAGTTAATATATCAAAGCATAATGTGGTCTGAAACAGAATTGGTAGGTCATCCATCTGTGTCACATGAAAGGAACTGCTTTCCTGGTTTGGCCTGCTAGTTACCTCTTTACCAAACTAAAGGAAATAACTTTGTAGTGAATCTTCAAAGGGATGTTAGACTGCTTTCTCCTTTTCTTCTCTTCGTAGGGATTTGAAATAGTTTTAAAGCATAAAAATCCTGATGTGTTTGGAAAAGGTTTCACATGCTGACCATAATCTTTGTGCTGTTTCAGCTGTTGGGTCAGCTGTCTCACCACAGCTAATGTCAGTCTCTTGGGAAACAAATGCCTTTCTGGAAAAAATGGGCAATATTTTATGGAGTTATCCAGATTAGGTGCAGATGCTGACTGGAGAGGCTTTTATTTTTCAATTTCAGATAGCTTCACTTCTGTCCCTTTAGATATTTGAGGAACCTTGGTAAAAGAATTTTACCTTATATATGAAAATTGGGAAATGTCAAGGTCACAAAGTAAGCAGTTCATCTGAAAGACCAGCACTCCTCTTTTGTGGTTTTGCAGCCCATTAGATGTTTGTCTCTAACCAGTCACGTAAGAAAACTCTAAAGGCACCTGGTGATTGCAGCCACTTTTTCAAAGGTAGCCTCTAAAAAAATATACACAGCAATTAGCTCACTAAATTGGCTTGCTTCCTGAAACATATTAAATCTCTCTGAATTATTTAAAGAGACTTCTTTTAACTTTATAAATTTAAAGAGTTCGTGGTGGACTTATGCTCTGTGTCCTCACAGTCTGGATTAAGGGTAAAATTAAAGGCATAGAGCCCATGGTGGAATGTGAACAACTTTTTTACAGATGGGGTTAATCTTGTGCCCCTACCCACTCTGTCAGCCTGCAGGAGTTTACTGTGACCCAAACTCATATCTCTGTTTACATCAGTAATCTGATATTTTTGAAATGTGATAAGGAGTTCTGAAAGAAGAACACTGGCTTCCATCTTTAATTACCATCCTTAAGAAAGCTTCCAAATTTCAGCTATCACAGTCTTTTGTTGAACTATCCTACTGTTAGCGATCGTTTAAAAAACTCCTTAGTCCATCTTGAAGCCTTTAGTTTGAAGAATATAAGGAGTATAAACAAGAAGGTTCAGTTATAAGCACAGAGCAGATATGAGAAGTGAGAGCTTGAGAAAAATCCTTGGCAAACAGATGGGGCTTGTGCTGTTTCTCTTTCTTCTAAAACCTCAGTTCTCAGCAGATCATCTCATGGTCTCTTAACTCCAAACATTTGAAGGGCAGATGCTTCCTGGCCTTTCAGAAAACACGAGCAGTGCTAGTGAAGGAGTTGCCATTATAACAGGTACAACCTTTCCTCTAACCAAGTATTTTGTGTTTCTTTGCATCACTTTTTTTGCTGTGGTGAGGGAGCAAGGAAAGTGGATTTGATAGCCAGGTGTCTTGTCTTGGACTCATTCTTGTTTCTATTGCTTCCTTACACACATGTCTCTTCTATCTGATGGAAAGTGTTGTACTCATTTTTATTTCCTTACGCTAAGAATTAAACTTTGAGAACGGCGGCTGGTTGCATTCACTGGGAACTGAATTCTTTAACTATAAAATTATGTTCTACGTATTCATGAAAATGGATCAATTAAAGTCAAGGGGACTCCTCACATGAGCAAATGCTAATTAACAAAACTGATGCTCTAATGAAGAGAACATGATAACATTGCAGATAGATCCTGAATATTAAACATACTTTACTCGGCAGCAGTAGAGGTGTTTATAGTATATAAGCAGTTTATTAAATTTCTGGTTGGAAATAGATGCTTTGGGTTGGCTTTCTAATTGGTAAATGTTCTGTACTTTTAGACTCGAGTGCTGTCTGGAGAAGTTACGATGAACACATCCTAAGTGTGCTCCTAAGTCAGTGCTGATCCGCAGCCTGGTGATGCATAGATTGCTGATACCATCTAACTAAATTAAGCAGGTGGCTTTTCTGCAGTAAGAGCTTAAGATATTTCTTGCCCAGCTGGGGGGGTAGGGTGGGGAAAGCTCTTTTCTTTCTCTATGAAAAAATAAAATTAGAAAAAGCTCAAAAAGCCTAATAATATAAAGAAGGGACATCCATTATCACATGTAAGTCAGTGGGAGAGAGTCTTCAGAACAGTCTGGTAGCTGGATTTTCACATTAATTTATTTTCCTATTCATGGAAATTCTACTTTCATCACCAAGTGAACTTGGTGCTAATTAATTAAATATGAACTATTGATTAATGTATGAACAGCAGTGAAAGCTGTGGCTACAGGACTGGTCTATTTTCAGAGACTTTTCTGTATTCTCACTAATATCATCTTAATATTTCATAGTCCAGGTTTGGATCAGCAGAAGTAAACAACCACTCTCAAGGAGATGGGAGGTGCTCCCAGCAGTGTGTTTTTGCAGGAGGGCTGTGAACAGAGCAGAGCTGGACTGGGGACCCTGTTGTGTGGTACCCTGGCCATGGTTTCTGTTCTGCCTTAGCCATGAACCTGCTTCCATGGCTGGGGTGAGATTTGCCTCAACTCAACGGGCAGGGATTGCCAGGTGGCACCACGGAAAGCAGGACATCCAGGGACTAATGCCTTTGATTCAAGTGGGAGTTGGATCAGATGCATCACATCATCTATTTGATCTTTTTGGGAGAGAATTGGGATGGGTGAAGGTAGGACAGGCAGCAAAAACGAGAGGTGCTCAGGAGAGGAGGAGATGGATGCCAATACAGCTGCACTGCCAGCTGCTGGGTGTCTCCTCTAGTGTTACTGCTTTCCTCTCGTCTGTTGTTCCACCATCCTTTGCTTCTCATTTCCACATATTTTTTCTCAAAGGGGGAGGTAGGAGGGGAATGATCCTGATGAGTCCCTTCCAACTCAGCATATTCTGTGATTCTGTGAAGTCTTGTTGACTAAACCTTCTGTGTGCAGCTGACATTGCCTAAATGCAGGCTTGTCCTTCTGACTTAAAGCTTAGCTGAACGTGGGAGCATGAACCAAGCTGATGGGAGTGCCTGGGAATGCCTCTGGCAGAGAGGTCTTTCTCGTGCACCTAGCAGGAGGACAGCTGTGGCAGATCCTGAAAATTGGGATCTTGGAAATTAATTCTCTCCATTTGTTCTTTGAACAGTGCATTTGTTTGAAAGGACTGCTAAGTTTGGGATATTAGAGGTGTGTGTTAGTTGGGCACCACATCCCATGGAAAATTTGACATGTACTGTTGCTGAGGAGCCAGCAACAAAATATTTCATGTTGCTTCTCACACCAGTAGGTTGTTATTTCAGATTTCTAAAATAACTTCTGTTATGTTAATCAAAGTTTTTAACAGCCTGAACACTGAACAGTCCACTGAATGGACCATAATAAAATAAATTGTGGGAAAAGATTTTTTGAAAAAGTACAAGTAAAAAAATACCCAAATGCCTTCAAAAGAGAGGTTTTTTTTCAGTAGGTAGTGTGTAAGTTTAAGTTTTGTCCTTGCATTTTTTCAAGAAAATAAAAAACACCATAACACAGCATAGTACCAAGAAAAACTAAATTATCCCATGGCATGCCTGGTTAATAGTATATCCTGACTTTTATCCTGGCACATCTGCATTTTTGCAAACCTATCCCCAAGATGTTCAAAACACTAAACAGATACGATTCCATTGATGTATAATGAAGTTCACCACAAAAAGGCTTTTCTGAAAGAAGTTCTTTGAGTCTGAAGTGACAGACAGATGTCAAGGTGATGCAAAGTGTGAGATGAAAAACTGAAAGCAAACAAATTATTTAAGTCGTTTATGGGATGTGATTTGACCCAACTTTGAAAAACACATGTCTTTTGTAAGTGGGCTGAAGTGTTATCAATCACCCATGACATATGTTATTTGTGCATAATTATATGGTATTGCCCCAATACTCAGTAGTAAGCGTTCTGTGCGTGCTTAGCACATTGTTTGATCGCAGCCTTGTCTGTCATTAAGACATAATGTACCAAATACAGCCTATTTCTTCTCTCCATGCAGATATGACTTACTGGTATCTCCAGTAGAATCTCTAATTGCTCTAATACCAATCCACAGAAAGCTAAAACTCTCTCTCTCTCTCCCCAAGCTGATCCATTCTGTTGCTGCCAGGAAACAACAGCTTTTAGTCAAAGAGGAAATAGTTAAATTTGAGCAGGGATTTCTAAGGTAGTACATGATGATGTTCTGGTGTTGGTTCTTGTGGGGGTGTGCCTTTGATGCATGGTCTGTCACGGAGCTTCCTACATTCAGTCTTTCAGATCTTCATAAGCCTGGGAGATGAAGGGTAATTTCAGGGATGTGATGAACAGCAGAACATAGTCTGGTCAGCTCAGAGGGCCCTGCGGTGCTAATTAAGATCTCTAATGTCTTGGTGACCTTGGCTCTGCTTGCACATGTGGAAGGGACACAGGTGGGTCAGGACAGGGAGGGTGTACTCTGACATGCTGAATAGCAGCTCATTAAAAAAGAGGCATTGGAAGAACTTGGAGGACAAAAAAAGATTTGTAAGTGAAGTTACTGAATGAACTGGGGACATAGGTCTGAGCCATGATCTACTGAAGTCAAGGTAACCTGGAGGGGTTTATTATGGTTAAAGAAAGAAAAATGAAATATTTGCTAATCATTGCAGACAGTGAGGGTGGTGCCTGTTTTTCTGATGATGAAGTTCTGTGTTTTGCAGTAAAGCATCTATGTCTCTTTCAAGGAAATCTCAATAGGAGTTGAACTTTTTATATATTTTAGAGTTTTTGGCGATAAAAATACCAACTTTTGTCATTTGCTGGGAATTCTCTGTCTAACAAGTATCCTTTTCCATTTTTTTATTATTTTTACAGTAACATTTATGAAAAAAGCAAATTAAAATATTTAAACACACCACTGAAAACATTTGTTCATGACTGCTGGCCAGATTCCAACTTGTGTAATTAAATCTTGCAGTCTGTTACCTAAATACTTCCCGCAGTTCCTGCTCAGTGCAGTCTCTTCCCTTAGTTTCTGGCCTCAGCTAGTTTTGCTCTTGCTTTGCACTGCGGCACAGCTGCCACTTTGTATCACAGGGATGGCTGCATTTCTTTGGGAAAACTGACTTCCATGTATAAATAATTGTTAAAGTGCTTTGGAAACCTCCCCAGGGTGAAGAGCACCATTGAAAAATAATAAGCCTTTCAGATACATTATTAATGTCGACCCCGTTGTTGATCACATTCAAAACCAGGGACAGGGAGAAGGTGAGTCTGTGACAGTCTGTGTTGTACCTGGGGACCTGGGAAACCTGGCTGTGATACCAAGCCCTACCCCAACCTCCTCTGTGGGACTGGACAAGTCATTTATCCCTTTGTGCCTCACCACCCCACCCTTAGATTTCCTTGCTCCATGAGTTATTTAATATGTATTTTTATGCTTTTCAGAGCAAGGGCTTTTTCTTAGTGTAGGTGGCCTATTCTCTGTTTGTGCTGTTGAGGTGGAAACCATGAAGACAGGTTGGAGTGGGCAACCAGAAAGTCCTGATATGTGGGCTCAGGTTTATGATACCCTTCTTGTCACTACTGCACTTTACAATCAAACGTAGATATTTTTCTAAATTAGAAATGATTAAATCTTTCTCACGCTGCACACAAAGGTTCATCCAGCAGACTTGTTTGTTCTTTGCTGATTTTCTGCTGCACAGTGTAGGCATTTAAGCTCCGTCCACTGCCAGATTTTTTATCCTTCTTCACCCCTTATCTACTCTTTTGTAACCTTGGAAAGCAATTTGTAATGCATGTGAATGTGCAGAAAATACTCAGTGCTGATTCCTATACATGAGAGCAGTTACTTATAGCTGTCCTTTAGTTTGAGTGAAGTCCTTCACTTTATGCTCAGATTAACCAATGTTCCAACTGAATTTGATGTTATCTCTCTTTTATTGATGTGAATTATTTATAGCAGAACTGTTGAATCATCAAAACGCGATTCCTGAGACTATTATTTATGCTAAGATATTAATCCCATGTTCCTATTAAGATTTATTCCTCTGTTCCTCATTCTGGATTCCTGAATTAAATTTAATTATTCCATCTTTCTCCTTTGCAGTTGAAGTGCACTTAGGTTTGTAAAATATTGTAAAGTATTGGATTGTGGGTGACTGTGTTGAGGTCAAACACAAGACCTGTCTTCCCTGCTTTCCCGTAGAGGGGGGATTTGAATTTGTGCCACAACCAAAGGCAGCTCATGGGTAGCACCAGGGTTAAAGATAAAGCTCTTCTGTACATGGGATATTTCTGGACACGTGGGTGCAATATTTGGATTGGTCTAGATAGAGAGTCTCCAAAGGTGGCTTTTTGGCTGTTGTTGGGAGAGAGCCCAGGTGATATGGCAGGTTTAGCCCAGCAGTTTTGCTTCTTCCTGAACATTCTACTTGTGCCGTCTCTTGTCTTTTCCTGTTCTCCTCCTGCAGGATGAAGCTTCAGGTGATAGGCGCAAGTGGCAGTTTTTTCTCTCCAGCACACAGTTCCACGGGTATTTTATAAGTAGTTTCTTGGAACAAGTGTTTCTCTTCTCCCTTCTGTTTTTCTCTTGCTTGGTACCTTTGGGTTTAGTGTGTAGAAATCCGTGTGCAGCCTGGAGGTAGCATCCACAGCCTGCGTTGTGGCAGCTGCAGGAAAGGGTGTTTGAAGATCTACCTGGGGCAGAAAGAGGGCCTGAGTGTGCTCAGGGAATCTCATCAGCCAGGAGGAGCTGTGTTGGATGAATAAGTTTAAGCATTATGGGACCACTGCAAAGGCAGGTGCCAAACTGGTTGTCTGTCTGGTAGCCTGGAGGATTTAGCAACTTCGGGGTGAAATGTAGCTGCTTTTATTTTCCTCTGTTCCCTTCCCATGAGCAGAGACCAGCAGGAGTGAGAACGTGGGGCTGTGACTTCTCTCCTTGGCTTGGGGAAGGAAGAGTGGTAAAACACAAATGAGAGAACTTGCTAACATGATCAGATGAATCAGAACTGTTTGGGGGGGTAATTTGCCTTCCCAAGCTTTGCAGGCTGGACCAGGCAGCTCAGCACCACTGGGCCTTTGCCCAGCTCCTTTGAAGTGGATCCTGTGCTCGGAGGGGCTGCAGGTTATGGCAGCACATTTCATTTTGTGCAGCTACAGCCACTCACCACAAGCACTCCTGCAGCTCATTTTAGGACCTTTTATAATAATTACTGTTTTCTTCCAGGCATTTCTCCATCTCTGTATTCTAGTCAAACCCCCCATCTCTTGTGCTGTTGGTAACGATGTTATGGCAGGAAGATCCCCCCGGCTTTATTAGACTCAGATTTGTACAGTGCTTCTGTCTTGAATAATTCAAAACAAGACCCAAACCAGGGCTCTCTATAAAAGCCACCCATAAATGTAGGGCAACCCAGGTGTAAAGTTTGCAGCCACAGTTCTAATTCATCTCTGACCTTTATCCATGTATCTAATAAAAAATAAAAAAATGGTAAAAAAAATCTGATTTAAATATAAACCAGCTCTCTCAAGGATTCTTCCTTTGGTGTACACATATATTCATATACCAGGATTTGGAAAATCTTTTAGCTTTAGGTACCTACATGTGGTTCCCCAGAAAGCACACATCCAAAGCAGGAGTAAGGCCTTTTGTTTGCATGTGAATGTCTTCTGACCTCTTATGTTTTCCTTTTATTTGTTCTGAGAACAGAACTTAACTCATCCTCCTCCAGGGTGACAGGGTTAAACAGCCTCTGATACCACTCAAATGGAATAGCAATAGTGGCAGCCAATAAACTGCAGCCCATTTTAAATCATTCCTAATGATTTGAAGAAGGAAGAATGTCACCCAGAAGAACCATTTCTGCATTTTAAAAGATTTTCTACAATATTTTCCTGTGACTGATGTGCTAGATACAAGCCCTTGATCTTCAAATCATTGTTGTCTTTTCAGTAATAAATGGCAGAGTTCTGCTACATTTGTGTGTAAGCACAACTATTCAGGGATGGTGTTTGGGATTGCTGGAGTGGCAAATTCCCTGCACTTTCAGAAAACACTTATGTGTTTATTTAAATAATTAGGCAGAATATGCAGACAGTCATATCTACTCCTGAGGAACTCAGGTGACCATCTGAAGCAGGATGCAGCACTGGGTGTAGATTAATGTTACTGTTGTCAGTGGGGCTCCCTTCAGTTACAGGTTTGGGTTTTTGTTCACCTTGTTTTGATTGAGATCCAGGGTACAGCATGTTTGCATTGCCATATGCAAATAAGATTAATATTTAAAACATGTCCTTTACATATTCAAAACACTGTGGAAACATTTGCAGTCATTCTCATAACACCCCTGTGAAGTAGGTAAATATTGTAGTTATTACTTTAAGGCAGTTTTTGCATGGAAGATAACAACATGTCATAGTGTTGCCAATGGAAAACAGGCATCAGACCCCCAAACCCGAGAGTGATGTGAAGGGACCTGACACATTTAACGTTGTTTATGTTTGTATCTTAGTTTCAGAGCTTTCAGAGATGACTTTTTTAAGTTTTCTTGACAGTGAGGAATACTAAAAACTTCTTTGCTTTTAATGAGCAATGAAATGATGTCAAATCTTTCCTGAGGTTGGAGGCCTTCAAAAAGCTAACAGAATTTCACAAGACTTACAGTCACGGGCTGGATTCTGCATTCCTGAAGATGGCAGAGATACTGTCATTGAATTGGGTAGGGTTTGTGTAACACCCATGTCTCCTGAGTTGACATCATTTCTAGGGCTGGTCATGGCAGAAATACCAGGTTTCATGATTTGCCATAGGTTGTTAAAAGAATACTCTTAAAACCATGTGTGTAGATTAAAATTTCTGGGGAAAATGAAAGCAATAAACAGTTGTGACTCTGCTTGCCACAGGGATATTTGTGAGCCTTTCTCTGCCCCCAGGCTATTGCCAGCTCAGCTGGTAGTTAGTCTGGGTCTCTGGGTGTATTGAGTGAGGAGGAACCACATCTCCAGGGGTTCTTTGTGTTTCTGTAGCTGACAAACCTGCCAATGTAAACTTTTTCAGGTGGAGAGGATGAATCTTACTGGAATTAACGATTGAGTGGGAATTACATTTACAAATGTGCAGCACAGTGTGGCATGGTGTTTGTGCCCCTGTGAAAGGGCATCTGGTGGCTGGAGTGGTGGCTCTTGAGCTCTTTGCTTCTCAACTCGAGCTGCTCTGTGCCCATCTCCTAGTTTGTGTTTTCTACAACCTCGCTGTAGAAAATCACACTGAGATTCTTAGCAAAAGATGGGGATTTTTGACAGTGTCACCCTCGCACCCCTCTAACTGGATTTCCATTTCTATCAGGAAAGAATAAATGGAACAACAATTGGTCCATTTATGTGGGAACCGAGGGACCGCAGAAGGAAACCAGACATCCTGCAATCTGTGGTCCTTAGGAACTCTTTATTAAAAAGATAAAGGAAGATATTTATCCATGATGTTGCCCTCCTGTATTTACAGGGATTTGAATGCATATATCTAGTCATTGGTACTAATGAACTTATCAGAGTCTTTAAAGTGTTTTCTAAATCAACTAGACAGAGCTTACCCAGGCTGTCCTTGAGGCAGCTTTTTTTTTTTTTCTTCTTTTTGAAATAGATTTTTATATTTCCCTCCCTAAGGTATTTACGTGATCTCCAATACAGAGCACTGATCTTCAGTACATCTCTAGGAATATAGATGGCACAGGGAGGAAGCGACTGATTGGAAGAGTGGGGAATTGAGACCTACTCTGATCACTGAATCCTAAGCAAGTATCCATCCTACTGCAGTCTCCTAATATTCATGTGGCTGTATTCAGAGGCAGATGGGCCCTCCTTCCTGTGCAACACTCTAGAAATAATTTAAGCTTATGAAACAAAACAAGTATTCCACAATTATAAAGAGTTTATCATTTACTTTACATAATTCTGCCCATCCTAGGGAAGGAATTCAGCAGCTCTACAGATTTGCAGCAATTTGAAGGGTACTGCACTCATAATACCAGTTTTAGTAGACTTAATCTTTTGCCTCTCTAATTCCTGTGCGATTGGGTAAACGCGAGGCGAACATTTCTACAGATTTTGTTCATCACTAAAATAAATAAATGAAAAAATTGCCTTATTCCTCAAGGACTTTCAAGTCCACCTACAGCAGAGAGTGTAATTACACCCATATCATTGATCAGGGGACTCCTCCTATCGCTCCAGTCTGTATAGCATCAGGATTTAGCTTTTAAACTATATTTAAGTAACTGATGTATTAGACAAAGGAAATCATGCAGTAAGTGGATTGCCATCTACTTTTAGCTCAGCATGCTTGTTGAATGTGGGCCAAACTTACTCGTTTCCTGGCGTTTCCTTTATTGTAGCCTGAGGAGCAGCGAATATCTGTGTGCAGTTGGAGGTTTCTAGCATTTCACTTCACTGAATTCTCTGTTCCCTGTTGTCTCGTACAGACTGTCAACCATTTGTATTTCTGGGTTGGAACTAATCAGACCCATCTGGTCTTGCTGACAGTGCGAGCCAGGAGAATAGCTCTGTATCATGATACAGGATCCTGGAAGTTGGGGCACAGAGAAATTTACTGCCTCACCTGGTCCTGTTTTTTAATGAACCCAATAGTGCCATAGCACAGCCCGTTTTCTCCTTTGCTTTGGTTTTTTTTAATCAAAGAAAGCAATTATGTGTCGGAGCACAAATGTATAAATGCTAAGCAATGCACAGATTAAAACATTTCCTTCTTGCTTAACCTGTAAGTAGTTCTTTGCATCCGTACTGGATGGAGAATTTTGTGCTGGAATGAGATTTTCAACTACAGAATAAATTAGAAACCAGACAAAGAATAATGATTGTCTTTTCTTAGTATCAGCTCGTAAATGAAGGTGGGTAGCGTGGGAGCTCCTGTTGCCTAGTCTGCGTTGGAAAGAGCATCCAGGCAGCTCCCACGTTGCTAAAAGAATGCCAAATCAAAGGCAACGTGAGGCACTAATGCTGCATATTGTATGAAGTGTGCGTACCTGTGAGTATTTGAATTACATCTTCATTGTACATTTGAGAGAGAATTCCAGGCAAATCAAAGTTTGTATTGATTTTGGGACCGGGGGAGGGGTTGTGGAGGATTATCTGAATAATTCTATTATTCACCTTTCTGTTGGAAAATTAAAGTAGATAGTGCAAAGAGCACTACTGAGAGAGATAAATGAGCTGCTTCACTTCAGAATGAACTCTCGTCTCGGAAAACTGTTGATATTATGTGCCTAAATTCCTTATGTACTTAGTAGAGTTATCTGCATAAAATATCCTTCAAATTCAAGAATGACTTCCATCAGCCCTGTAATGATACCAGAGGATGATTGTACTCCCATTTTATTTCAGTGGCTGTACACAAATACTCCTATTCTATAAGATTATTAAATCGTGGAGGGCACATTTTGTGATTATTTAGGACAGATTCCATTTCAGCGGTTCCAAACCTTGCAACCTTGTTCAGAGCTGTAAAATAAACCCGTAAGATGAAGAAAGACATTGTTGTCCTTTGAGCAAACATACTGAACAAGGGATTCAGTAATTGAACTGCTACCAGCACCTTTGCCAATGTAGTATCAAAGGTACAGAATTTGATATAGCCAGTTACATGCCTTCTCACAAATTGTGAGGCAGAAACACTGTGCTGGAGGACTTAGGGACTGTACCTAAAATGGGGGAGCCAGATCACAGCTTTGCAGGATCCAGAGGTGCCTTTGTGTCCCTACTCTACCATGACCCTGCCAGGCAGTTTAGAAGTAGTTTTAGTGCCAGTGGATTTAGTTTGGCAATGTTAATGCTTTTTACTGATAAGCCTTAAAAAAGAAAGAGTCAAAAAGTCCAAAATCCCAGTCACCAGCAGATAGAAAATCTAATCTGACTGGAGAGGGGAAGGAAAGGAGAGGAACTAAACATGACACCCTCGTGGTGTCATGCTGCACCATAGAATTCAGAGGCAGGAAGGGTAAAGGAGGGAGAGTGCAGTTGGCTAACCTGACACGGAAATCAGAAACAAGAGCACCAGTCGCAACTACAAAACTGCCTTACAAGGAATTTCTCAGCCTTTCTGCTCCTACCCCAAAATCTGTTAAGGAATGCGAAGAATATTTGTTCATGCAGTAGGAAGGGGTGAAAAGAAGGTGTTAGATGGGTGAGCAACAGCACTGGTGGAAACAGGGCGCTGAAGGAAGAACTAAGGTTTTTGCAGAAGCTTTTTGGCAAGAACACGTCTTTAAGGATTTTCTGTGGATGCAAATATCCCATTTTCCTCATCCTAGAGAGGAAAAGGTACTGGGAATAAAACTTCAAATTACTCTCGAGCCATCTAACAGGGTTTTCACTCTGTTTCTTGAGTCTTGTCTCGAATAAGCTCCTACTTGAGTCAATAGAAATTTGCTTTAGTCCTAACGCTGTAAAAACCGAGTAAGCACTTTGAGATTTGCCCCATTGATTTTGCCAAGTTTTGGTTGAGTGAGAACTTAATAAAGATTTTGGATTGTGAGGATAAAGAACTGACTTTTGACATCCTGATTCAATTTCTAGCCAGTCATTTTACAGATTAACTCCCATTGAGTTCAGCAGGAGCGTGTCAGTGCAAGGGCTGAGTCAGGATCCAGCCCTCGATCCACTGCCAGGAGTCAATGTGTGCCTCCTTTAACCTGCCCATTGATCCAGGAGTTCAAAACTTCAGGGAAGAAATGACCACAGTTTTTGTGATGACTTTGATCACAGGGCAGGGGTTCTGCTGGCTCCAGCACACAGAAAGTTAAAAGGAGCAGAGGGAGGGATGGTGAGGACATCTGGTCTTTAGAGGAGGAGGATTTTATGGACTGTGGGACAACCTGTGTGTACCAGCAGAGGGGAGATTTAGGTTGGATATTAGAAAAAGGTTCTTCATCCAAAGGGTGGTTGGGCACTGGAACAGAGGAGCAAACCTGAAAGAGTTCAAGAAGTGTTTGAATGATACTCTCAGGCACATGGTGTGACTCTTAAAGATGGTTCTGTGCAAGGCTAAGTGTTGGACTCAATGATCCTTGTGGGTCCCTTCCAACCCAGCATATTCTGGGAATCTGTGAAGTAATTCCTGCAGTTCCTGGCGTGGTGGTTGTCCGGTGTTGAAATCCCAGCATGCAGAAGGAAAAGGGACTATGTGGGGCTTGTGCCTGTGTTGGTGGTGAGCAAAAAGCACCAGGCCGGTGAGCTGAGTGCCTTGCCAGGGTGAGGAGCACAATATTGCATGATACAGTTGCTTTGGAAGTCCCAGTCAGCCTTCTCCAAAACAGAGGGTCAGCGAAGAAGCCGCCATCATGCTGTAAATGTGCCTTCTTCCTTCAGCAGCAGCAATCAGATGGTTTTCATATGGTTTCCTGAGTTGTCATCATTATTCTTCCTTTTCTATTATTTTCTTTCATGTCTTTTTTAAATCATTTGTGTCTACCCATTTGAGCACGTTCTTGGTGCATTGAGGATATTTTCTGCACAATTCCCATCTGAGTTTGGTGGGAGATTATGCAACATTTGTACAAGTTCTCTATATAAAACAATGCACTTGGGAAGGGTGGAAGATCTCTGAGTTTGAGGGGAGTACATGTTTTTAAAAAGCAAGTCCGCCTGACTTGTGGTAGAGATTAATAAACTAGCAAGATTTTGTTTAGAAACACGAATTTTCTTTTCTGGGTTACATAAGCACAACATAGTCGCTTAAACATTTTAAATCAATTTTCTTTGCGCTCTTAGAATTCAAAAGCCACAAAATGGATTTCTTTCAAGTTTCTTGTATGCCAAGGTTCAACCCAGAGGGATTTTTATTTTTTTTTTTTTTTGTGGCTTAGAAAAAGGTTTTGTAATGAAAAGCCTGACAGATCCTTTACTATACTGTCACTAGGTACAATACTCTAATATATAGTGGGAGATTAACTTGTGTTTTAATAAAGTGTCTTGAACAGAATAAAGGGAGTATTTTAAAAGTATTAGTTGAAATCTGTGTAAGTTTGGTTTGACCCAGTGTTAAGAGAATACATTTTCTTTACTTTCCATGGTTCAGACAAGTGAGAGCATAAGAAGCAAAACTGTGATACAGGGAGCCTTTCAAATGGTTAAACATTTTAGTACTTTGTTCCTTACAAAAGCTTATGCCTTTTGAAAAGATAGCTGCTCCATCAGCTTCTCAGAATGATAAACCTGTGATAAATTTCTTTGTGAAACATAGCTCTTCTTCCCAGTTTCTTGTTTAAAAAAAAAAAAAAAAAAAAACAACAAAAAACCAAAAGGAATAACAAAGGGCATCATGGCCTTTCCTTCTGCCCATTCCAAACTCTGGCAGTCATTTGCTCCCTGCCCCTCAACACATGTGGCTCTGGAGCACAGCTATTCACAGACAGGGTATAAGGGGCATGTTGTCCCCATCACTGACATGAATCGTGGGCTGACACAGCAGCCTGGGGTCCCACTGCCACAGGAGGAACTCCCAGCCTGCAAAACTGTGAGGGTTCATTTGCTCAACTTCTGCTTTTACTTGTTTTCCTCTGCAGACCTGTGTGATGGCAGCTTTTTGAGTCTGTTGGAAGGAGCTAAAATTGCTCCTTATTAGAAATTTTTTTTATATAGATGCATTATATGTAGTATAATTGTATGCACTGGCATGTTGACATGCGTGTATGTATGAAAATATGTATGTTTATGTACCTTTGTATTCTACATCTAAAGTATCTAGTACTGGCCATTGGCAGATTAAGATGTAATTCATGGCAGGACCTTCGATCTGATCCAGTGTGTTAAATCATACGGGACATAAAGCTTGTGAGATTTGTGAGAGCCCTGATTACTTAGGTAGGAAAGATGGCCAGAGTTGGATTAGTGCAGACTATAAACCTTTGTTCTTTGGAGCAAGCTCTAATTAAGGGAGTAATGAGCAACATCCTTGTGCTGCTAATGCTGTCCATAGCTGACTGCTGGGAGGTTGTTGGATGGGCTCTGCAGCACAGGGATGGACTGAAACCGAGGAGGAGGTTCTAGACCATTGGCCTCATCTCAAATGGCCATTTCTGTCTTATAGTTCATGTGATGCACTCAAATATAAACTGCATTAATATGTCTGTAGAATGGCTTCACACAGAGTTATTTTAGCTTTACCCAAACCAGAGTCCAGTCTGTACTTGGCAGAACAGCAGCTTGTGTGCAAAGCACTGTACACCATGTCCTTTATGTCACAGATGTGATACAGCCACGGGCACCAGGGTGATTACACGTGCACTGAATTGATCTTCACATTCTTATGGGGTGCTGTAAAAAGCAGAGCCGTTTTTCCCGTGTTTCTTCTTGGATAGTTGTATACCCAGGATGTCTGATCCCTGTTGCACATCCACATTGACTTTGAAAGTGGAAGCTATAATATTATGTAATCTTGGCTTAAAGGCAAATATTAGCTGATTTAACCAGATATAATCTACCCCCAAATGTCTACACTACTCACCATTGAAACAGTGCTTTTAAAAGGTTTCTTAAAATAAGCACAAATTTAAAATTGAATATTTAGCTCACAGGGAAATAACTAGTATTTAACTGGAGTATTGGTTTCCCTGTGCCATGCACTGCTGATTTACTGAAGCTGGACAAAGTAATTCCTATCAGCATTGATTGAGAATGTCCAGGTTTTGCCTTTCAATAAATTATGAAACAATCTGTTGTCAGCATTCCCAACAGATAGTGAGACTTTGCCATTCAGAGTTAATGTGGATGAATGTGGATGTACTGAGGCACTGGGAAGAAAGGCTGTAATGAAATTCAGACCTAGCTGAACTGGAGAAAAAGGGCAAAGAGGAGAAGAAAAGAATGAGCACATTGAGATCCTGGACAAATAGAGATGGGCTGATGAATCATTCAGTTCCAGCAGGCAGGATGGCTGCTGAGCTCGGAGGGACTTGGCATGAGGAGCCAATAACGCAGCATCTCTCAGTGAGGAAAGTCCATCTGGGCCCCATAAATGAGCTGGACTGGGGGGGGGGACGGGGCGCTGGAGATGGAAAACTGAGGGCTGGAAAACTGAGAGCTGCTTTCCTGAGCTGTCCCCAGGACGCTGGAGTGTTCGCACGTTCATCAGCTGCAGATGCTCGTCCGCGGTAAGGACGTGGCAGCAGCAAAAGCTTTGAAACCAGGTAGTGTTTGTGTAGCTCCATCACCACCACATCTGTTAATGTTTCTAACTCCTCATCCCCCAGCACGTGGAGGAATGTTACAGGATTGCAGATGTGTGGAAAGATCCATGGTGCTGATCTGCTCAAATGGGTACGACCCAGAAGGGGGTTGTGTTTCACACGGGCACCCTTGTCCCCACAGTGTGCACAGGAGTACGTTCCTCCTTGTCTGAATTACACAGATGTGTAGACACTTCTACTGTTCATCTGGCTGTCTAGAGGGATTTAGTTCCCCGAGGATGCAGGCAGGTGCCTGGTGGGATTTGCTGAATGTCTAAACCAGTTGGCTCCCTAACACCCAGTGAAATGAGTCTGATCGTGTACATAATTCACTCATTGCGAGGCACTGGGCTGAATCTCTGCACCAGCAAAATGCTCTTTGAAAACCTGACCCACCAAAAAAACCCCATCTAACATATAGCTGTAGGAAATTTCCAAGATTTAGCCTGTGACACAGATAGCACATGAGTTTGCTTTTTGATATATTTCCCTCAGTTCACTTTAGAAGTCATTTTTAGTCTGTATTTTTAATGCCACAGGGTTGTGCCTGCTGAGAAATTAGCAGAAAGCCATGCAGTCCATCCATCATTGTTGGTGTTTGTTGTTTTTTTCCTTCTCACATTGTATATTAGAACCCATAATTAAGACTAATCTTTTAAATGCCTTTGTAGGAAAGGAACACAGCAGGCATGGAATGGACTTTTTTATTAAAATTAACAAAAGAAACAAAATTTGTACATAACATATAACTGCTGAACATAGACTTAATAATTAAAATTACTTCTGTAAGCCTGTTCTTATGGATATTGAGTAAATAAAATTGCTACTGCTGGTAGATCGATATTTCTGTTCACATTGAAAATTTATAATTTAGGATAAACAGTTCTTCCATTTTAGGCTGTGGAATTCACTGGAATATGTCCAGCATGTTAACAGCAACAAAAATAATTACGAATCACCAGAGTTGTCGAGAACTGTATATTCACAGTTATATCCTGGCAGAAGAAATTCTCTTCCCAAGCAGAGGATACCATTCAAACCCTAAGGTGTATTAGCAGTGTTACTGTTTACAGTGACCGTGTTTTGGGACTTAGATACACCCTTTTTAGAGCATGTGCTTATCTGCTGTCCTGGATCTAACTAGTGACCTGTGCTGAATGAATCAGAGCACATGCCAGTGCATTTTATAACCGTAAAAATGATGCTATTTACAGCTACCAAGGGAATGATGCTATAAATAAGGGATTTTTAGCCTCTCCAATTCAGCATGTAACAGTCCATTTTTTCATAACCAATGAGACTGCTTTGGGTTCTTATTGATATTCATCGTTCCAGATTGTGTTTTAATATTCTGGAAGAATTAAAAAATATTTTTATCCTTCTTTTGTCTGTAGCTTTACTTAAAAAAATCAACTGCAGATTTTAATCTCCTTAAGAATACGTGAATGTTCAAAAGAGGGATTGGGTGAATTCTCTCTTGGGTGGTACAAGTTGATTATCTTCCTGATTGCCATTTCTCCCTGTTAAATGGTTTTAGTGACTACCTAGGAGCTAGAATGTCCCAGATGTAGCTTCTTAGCAGATGATGAATGCCTTTTATAACATGCTCTTCGTAGGGGCTTAGACAGTCTGGAAGGATTCACAATAATACCTCAAGATTACTCTGAGCACACACACACAATAGCACACCAGCTGATGTTTATTCATCTTTCATGAAGCTTGGGTAGGCCAGGAGAGCAAGGTTGCTTTATGGTTCACTGGGGTCATTTAGCATCAAACATGTCCCAGACCTTTGAGTGTGGTAATGTTAAAGCCATGTGCAAAGATTGCATTTTTACCTGGCACTGTCTGCTGTCACGTCATTTTTCCTTTTTCCCCTTCACTGCCTTTTTTTTTAATTGCTTTTTTCCCCCCTCTGTATCCTTCAAGATGATCCTAGTTTACCATGAGCTTTATTTGTGAATGGACAGGTAACATTGATGGGGGGTTAACTCGATGTTCTAAGTCGTAAAATGCTTTGTATCGGAAGGGATCTTAAAGCTCATCTCATTCCATCCCCTGCCATGGGGACACCTTCCACTATCCCAGGTTGCTCCAAGCTCTGTCCAGCCTGGCCTTGAACACTTCCAGGGATGGGCAGCCACAGCTTCTCTGGGCAACCTGTGCCAGGGCCTCCCCACCCTCACAGGGAGGAATTTCTTCCTAATATCTAATCTAAACCTACGTTCTGAAGCCATTCCCCCTTGTTCTGTTACTCACAAGTCTCTCTCCAGCTCTCTCATAGGCCTGCCCAAGTTCTGGAATTTCCCCAAAAGGGTGGAGAGGAAAGAAAGAATATAGCCAACAATTGCAGATATTTTAATTCCCTTACTAAAATTAAACACATTGTTAGCATCCTGTCTGGGTTGGGCCATTGTGTACAGTGGTTTTAGAGATCAAGCCTCAGGAATGATGTTGGAGCTCTGTGGAGACCCTAAGGGGTCTGGTTATGGGTTAGGAACAGATTCAGCCGGGAGGACACCTCACCATCTCTTTGTACACCATTTACAGTGGGGTACCCTTGCTTTTCCTGGGATAAAGATGCTGAGTTAGTGAAGGTACTGCTATTACTGCTTTACAACTCTTGTCATCTCTTGCTAAGAATAAGCAGGTGAAATGGAACTTTTTACTTGAATGTCTCTTTTATCTTCCTGGGGTGAATATCTGCCATGGTGTTCCCTTGTTCTGCAGTATTGTCTGGGAAGCTTTTCCTTTCTTCTGTATTCTTGATATTTTCTCTTCTCATCTGAAAAAAACCAGCAAAATGCAAGCAAACAAAAAAAGAAGGCATCTCAGAACCTGACCTCCTTCCCCTCCCAACACATTGAAAGGCTTTAATGAAAATAACTTTTGGCAGCTGTGTTTGAGTGACCAGTGTGGAATGGGATGTGACATCCGAGCATAAACAAAACGTATAAATGTATGCAGGACGCAATACTACAGCTGGAATAAAAGATTCAGATGCCTCTTCTTTTTGACACATCGTGTTGTAAGGTCACAGACAGAGCTGAAGATGCAACTTGAGGAATGGAAATGTGTGGGTTGATGTAAACCGGTTTTAACCCCCTCAGTATTTCAAGATAAATAGCATTGACTTGGAGAAGGCACATTCTCACTTTACATTCAGCCTCTCTGCTTCCTGTAGAGCATTTTAAGTCTTAGGAGCCTGAGCCAGCCACAGATTAGGGGACATCAGTAAGGTTGTTTCATGGTGTTGATCTCTTAAAATTAAAGGAATTCTTAGTGAGTTACCAGCAGCTTGCTTTGTTGTGGATTTTTTTCTTGCCAGCTTTTCATTGTATCCACTTTAAAATTCTTCAGTGAAGATTGGCATGGTAAGATCAAATCAGTGCGGTGTAAAAAAGCAAGTTTTTACAGTTCAGTCCTTTCTTTTTCTTGTACCTGGTAAGAAAAGATGTCATTAGGAGGACTGGCGATTTTCACCTCAAATGAAATGTCAGATCTAATATTTCATATGAGTCTCTGCGTCTTTGTTAAGGTCTCATTATCTCGTGAACATGTGGACCAAGTCCAAAAGAATTATATCTTTAATATTTGTCTATCAGTCTTATGTCCTTTTTACTTCTAACAGAGCTGAGACAGGGAGGGTTTGTTAGTGCAGGGATTACTTCATTAGTTTGATTCGGCATGTCTTGGATTCACAGTGCTTTCAAGAGACATCACAAAATAAATTCAGAATGTGTTATGAGGATGCCCACAGAGCAAATAACATGGGCAAATTACCTCACTGCTAAAGGGAAAATAAAAATCACATATCTACTGCAGACAATATGACAAAATAGAGCAGCATGCAGGGGGGAAATCTCCTGTAAATACTGCACATTCATATGCATGTGTTTTACATTAAAGCAGGAGAACCCGTATAAAACTGCACTTATTAAAATAAAACATTTCTAAGAAACAAAACAAATGGCTAAATGCTGGGGAAGCAAACTGAAGCCTTTAAAGCACTGTTTCCTAAAAAAAAATAATCTTCTTATATAACTTAGGGTGGCTTTTAATTATCTGCACAGCTCCAGCAAGCAGAGCGGTGGTGAACTTGGGAATGTGTGGCACCATTTAGGTTTTAAGTGTTATTCATTTGGCAGCAACAGTGGTTCAAGGGAGATGGAACCTCTGTGAGTTCTGCTACATGGAATTATAATTTGGAAATTCTCCTATGCACTGGTAGCTGTTCTGAGAATGTATCCATATGGATTAGTGTTGGGTATTGGCTTGGATAGAGCAGCTCCCAAACTCAGTTATGTGTGTGTGTATTTTGAGAGGAATGGATGAAATCATCATTTCTGGAAGGATGGATTTGGGTATCCATAGCTTAGAGAAACTGACAGCAAGTTTGGAGTTTGAGAAATGCTATCCCATAATGATAATATTTTATTACGGATCTGACAAATTCAGAGCATAATGAGGTTTATAGAGATGTTACTGTTGACTTCAGCAGCAGCAAGATTGGGTCTTCAGAAGTTTCTGTGGGAATAATCTCTATGGATAGCTCATTTACAAACATGACTGGATCATTTAGACTCATGGGATATGTTTATTATTCACATATAAGTAATTAATATTCAAGCATAAGGGAATTTATTCTTCTTACTTGTTTGCCTTATAGGAACTGACCTTTTTTTCCATCCAAAAGACCCCCTTCCCACATGTCCTGGCAAAAGTTGCACATGGTGCAGTGGGCTAGAGGGGATCATCTGGCAAAGGGAAGGATTTTTGACAGGATGTAACTTGTCCATTTAGACTAATTATGCATGTTAGTTCGTGCCTAAACAGTTTAATTTGATGAGTTTGGATGCAAGTTAGATATGGGCCTTCTTAATTATGTAAGAGTAAACACGGTTAAACACATTCCTTTGGTTGTTTTATCATTGAAATAAACTCCAAAGGAAAGTAGGATATAATTATCTGTAGCAAGGTTGCCTCCTCATATTGCAGGCACTGAGTATTCATATATTAGAAAGCATTTATTTAAATATTCAATTAAAATTAGGCATCATTGTACTGTAAATAATGTTTAAATTGACAGAAAATGGAAACTGTTTAACTACATGCAAATTATGAAGGATGGTTTTAGGGGTAAAAATTTCATTTGGGGCCTTGCTTTGGGAAGGAGCATTTTTATATATATCTTCTAAGTGACAAAATCTCAGGAGGAAGAACATCAGGCACCCCAACTGCTGGTGTTTTTGAAAAGCTCTCCAAAGATTAGAATTCTTCGAATTAAGATGTTAAAACACTCGTTAGTATAGGGATTAGTTAAGTGTGAGCCAGCATGTATAGACATACTGTAATTAGGGGTTTTATTTGATCTTTCTATATCTGATGAAAGGAGTGTGAGGGAAAGAATCATCTTAAAAAAATACTCCACTTGTGCTGTGATTGTTCCTCTGGTGGTGCTTACAGGGCTTTTTGGAAACCCTTGCTGCAGCTGGGGGCAGAGGTGGCCATTGTTAAATCTAAGAGGAGTGCAGACCCACTTCTGCATGCGAGAGGGCTGATGGCAATATTCCTCCTCACATTCCCAGTGGGATCCTTCTTTCTTCCTCTTTCTCACCAGGGAGATAGAGAGAACCAGTAATTCCTTGGCAGCAGAGTCCCCAGTGTCGATGTGATGGGGCGGGTGCCGCCCACCCGGGGGTGGATGTCTCTCATTTGCTTTTCTAGACCAGATATTCCCTGGAGAAATTTTGTTGGAATGGCTTAAGGCTTTGCTGTTCGTGCTGGGAAGGGCTGTTCCACTAATGCAAGAGACTGCTCTGGATTTTTGCTTCTGTCTTCCATGCTTTTTGTCTCCGTAAAATCCTTCTGATGAGCTGCCATTCTGCTCTTTTTTCGGTCTTTATATAAGGAGGGGAACAAAAAGCCAGTGTTTGCCCAGGCTCAGAATGTTTACCTGTGCCTCAACACTGCCTCCACATGTGTTGGAAACTGTGTGCCTGCAAACACTCACTTTGCAGGTGTAAGAAGAAAAACAATCTGCTAACATTTTGACATTTTTGGCAAGCCTTTAAATAGCCTCACACCTACATGCCCCAGAATTTTCTCCTGGATATTATGGTTCCTGCAGCTTTTTGTGCTTCTTTTGGGGTTCCTTCACAGGTTGGTGTCATTGGATGTGGGAACACAGGTGTAGGTGCATGCACACTGATGCTGAGGAGTAAAAATCCATCCCTTCTGCAGAATAAAGTCTTTCATTTCCTCCAGACCACATTTAAATTTAATACAAAACATAAATGGGACTTTGCACTTCTGGAAGCCAGTACATACCGCCCACTTGGCTTTTTGTTACAGTGTGAGGGAAACATGAGCAAAATCATGTTTCATGAGGTGTAGAAGAACCTGTGACATCTTGACACCCACATACCAGAAGAAAAAAAAATTACACTAGATCTATAATTTTACCCTCCTAAAAAAAAAAAAAAAAAAAAAAAAAAAGGAAAGAAAGTAAAGTAACTCCACCGCCCTTCCTTCCAGGATATTTTATGGTTTTATACTCAATGTAATTGGGAGAGAAATTTATCTTTTGTCCTGTTTGGTGGCAGTGTCCCATTGACATAAGTGGTGTGAAAATGTGGCCCTTGATTTAGGTCATCCACATTTCCACAAGCAATATGTGGGAAGAACATGCCTTATTGTACAATACTCACAAATTCTCTGTGCAGATGTTACGTTGACATTCTTGCAGGCACATCTTCTGTTCTGTACAACACAGTGGAATGGGAGATACAATTTAGTGTGAGCTACCTACAAATCATGTATAGTGCCAGTAAGTAGCTCTTTGCAGTACCCAGTGTGAAATTTCTCTCACTGACACACTGAACAAAGTGTCTTCTCTGAAATTAAAAAAAAAAAAAAAAAAAAAAAAAAAAAAAAAAAACCCAAAACAAAAAAAAAACACACAACAAAAAAAACACATTAAAAATCTGATGCAGTGGAATATACATAAATTGTGAGGTGGCAGAATACATTAGAGAATCTGTCTATCAATCTATCTATCTATGTATCTATTTTTCTTCCTCTCTCCCTGTGTTTAGTGTTTTATATATATATATATGTTTCTGATGTTAATTGGATGTAATTAGCAAAAAGACATCTGAGTGTCTTTTAAAATTTAAGTACCAATGCCCCTAAAGACAGAAGACCCATTTGCAAACATCATTTAACTGCTGTCTGACTGACATCAGGCACACAGTGCACGCTTTTGCCAAAAGGACTGTTGCCCATGAATATACAGGAGCTGACTGCTCAATATACGTGGCAGTGCATGCATGAAGGGATTGAATCCATTAAAACTGAAACAATAGTTACCTAAAAGAAAGGCAAGTTGTTCTTCCATTAAAGCATACGGTGAACTTGTAAATTCTGAAAAGCTGGGTGAAAGAGTGGACTGCAATATAATCAGATTTGTCATCCTGTCCCTGCTGCAGTATAAGAGAATTACTGGAGCTGAAAGTGCTCTTGTCGTAGGTACAACCGGCTGCAAAGCGGCTGCTCCCCCCGGGCTGCCCCTCGGACATGGCCCGAGCTGCAGCTCCATCTTGGACCCACCCAGTGCAGGAGCTGGGGATGCTGTCCCGGTGGTAGGACATGGATTTGGGGACTCCCCAGCACGTAGAGCTGAAGTGCTGTGAGGGCTCTGCCCGTCCGTTCTGTGGCATAAATGGGCAAAAGGCAGAGCTGCTCTCCTGAGGTCTCTGCTCACGTGTGTTGTGAGAAGTCAGACGTAACTCACCAGCATGGCATTGGGAAGTCAGGAGTTCCAAGGGGTCTATCTAAAGAGCAAGTTGAGCAGTCCCAGGCCGTGGTGTGGCCCTGGGACAGTGGCTGTGTTGCAGAGCCCCTTTGGGATGTGCCACGCCGGTGTCACAGCACACCAGCTCACAAACGTGGCCCGGACAGGAGTTCCCATCCCAGCCCCTGCACATCAGTTAAATGTGCTGCTGCCCCTGCACTCGGTGCTGCTGCCGTGGGTGCTGCTTCCATGTGTCCAGATGTTATCTGAGTCTGCCAAAACGCTGCTGACAAAGGGTGAGAGCAAAACGGAGATTTTCGAATCATTACCCCTCAAATCTGAAACAAATTTCATGGACCAAGGAAAAGCCTTCAGGGCATTTTCTGAGTCTCCGAGGCTACCTGCAAAAAAATACAGTGTTAGGAACTCAAAAAAGGTCACAATAATATTTTATAATAGCAAGTGTTACCCTAAATGCAAGGGTTGGAGCCAGCGCTCCCCATAAATAATATATTCAAACAGAAAGGAGGGGGATCCAAGAGGTCTGTGTTATTCCTGCTAACAAGCAGCAGTATCATTTTAGAAGAAAAAAATACATATAGAAAGCAGAGAAAATGTTGAATACTTTTGCAAGCTGCTTTTTGAGAAACTGAGTGTCTTTGTGTAAAGATGGGAATGACAGCTCGTAGTACTTTAAAGTGAATATAGCTCCCAAGTCATTCAGCAGTTTCAGAAATTCACTTAATCTCAGTTTGATACAAGGCAATTTTGTTCTCCCACCAGAATGATTGTCTGGGTTTGTATGTGTGCTCTTGCTCTCTCTGCTTCCCTCCTCAGCTCGGGTGGGAACATGCAGGATTCTAGGAAACAGATTCAGTTGATTTCACTTGTACTATTTAAATTTATGTATCTTAGACACATTTCAAAAATAATACAAAGAGACAGTTGTGAAAGGCTCATGTTTATCATTGCCCAAACCAAAAAAAGGAAGAAGATGAAGATATTGTCTCAGTTTCTTAATTTGATTTTATTAAGTACCTGACAGAATCATAGGAAGGTTTGGGTTGGAAGGGACCTTAAAGATCATCTAGTCCAACCTCCTGCCACAGGCAGGGACACCTTCCACTAGACCAGGATGCTCAGAGCTCCATCTAACCTGGCCTTGAATGCTTATTGCTGATAAAAGTAGCTGTTAGAAGCTGTCATGGATAACACGTGGTTAGTGGCTGAAGTGTTCAAAATGATTGTGAAGCCTGACAGAAAGCATGAGCCCACAAAATCTTTGACTTCTGGCTGTAGGACCAGGAAACCTACTGGGAAGAATGAAGATTTTGTAGCTTCTTCATAATTTTTTCAACCACAGCAAGAGATGTGGAACCTCATGAGATGCTGTTGTAGGCAGACACACTTCCTGCCTTTCAAATTCTGCCTAATCTTGACTGTAGAATCTTTGGCTGTCCTATTTGCATTTGCAGAAAGCCAGCTGGAATAAATTCAACTCCGTTACAATACAAATTTGTAGGCAAGGCTCCTCTCCGATAACGTTCTTGCTGCACTTCTCTAAATAAAACGTTGGCAACCCATAAAGTTGGAGAGAGGCTAAACCTGAATTTAGGATTTAACTGTGGAGCAAGGAAGCTTGGGGCCTGGTGTGGTAAATGACTTCGGGTAGTGAGCTGACCTCTGTAATTACCCCTGCACCAGGCTGTGCAGTGAGGTTTGTGTCTGCTGGGGGTGGTTTTACCCACTGGACCCACACCAGCGAATGGCAGGTTATAGATACTGAACCAGGTGCAAGTACAAAGCACGCGATGACTAATTTGTAGGATGCCCCTATAATTTCATGCATATTAAGCCAGTTATGCAAAACAGTTCCAGCACAGCCTTTACATTTGGAAGCACAGATTTTGCACATTCGAGTCAATCGGTGAAAATGGAGCTCATAGCTGTTTGCAAAGATTAGCATTTGAATACCGACCTACCCAGTTTTGGGGCAGAAAGGGAACTATCCCATGGGATTAGTCATAAAAGTAATTCTGGGTGGTTATTTTTAAAACTCCGGTGTCAGTAAGTTATTTCTGAAACAAAGTATTTCTATTTTAGTGGTTAACAAAACAGCACTCACGTTCCGTTGCACAGTTTTCAGTATCCTGCAGAATTCATTTGCCAATTGCTTTTAAACATCAGCAACTCTGTTATCCATTCCAGTATCACAGGAATTTGAAAGAGAGCTCCATGCAGAATTGATCTGATCCAGCAACATCAGAATTATGTTTTGTGGGGTTTTTTTTTCAGGTGGAAGTAGACCGGTATGTTCCCAAATTGTAATTTTATGGATCTTTTTGCCAAGATCAAGGAAAGCTTGCCAGTTTTTACTTAAAGAATAAGAATTTTCACAAAACTCCTGTAGATCTCCAAACTGTTCATAAATTTATTGACAGTTGGCAGCCCTGCTGTGTGTGCTGTACTGTTATATATCTGCCTTCTTCACATCTGCTTTGTCGGGGTATGAGACAGCGAGTCGAAAGTAGCTTAAGGAGGCTTAGCAGTGTCTGTAAATAAAATGGGGGAAAAAGCTTTATTTTTTTCCCTTCCTCAAAGATTTTCCATTTTTTAATGTGAAAGGATTTTAAATGAAATCCTTGAGTCCAACAGCAGCAAGTGCAAAACAAAGGGCTCTAGTTCTTGTGTTTCCTGTGAGTAATTCCCTCAGACAGGAGATGGAGGAGTGGAAAAGAGCATCCTCCAAATGCAGAAAGCAAAGTCTCTATTACTTTTACTGTTCAATAAAATAGGCAATATTAATGCTAGAATCCCTCAGTTAACAGGTGATGTTTGGTTTATAGCAGCGTCTTGGCTATTTTTTTGTCTTGTTCCATAAAAAGACTACCAGCCACTGACAGCATGACAGCTCAGGGTATCAATGTATTTCCAAACCATTTTGCTTTGTTTTTTCTCCTGCAAAGTTCTCCCTTGCAGAGCCAAGTCCAGGGATCCTCCTGATGCTGCTCACCAGTGATGCATCTCTGTGGATTGTGCTGACCACACTGTATAAATTGCAGCCCTCCCTCCCAGTCCTGCAAAGTCAAATTTAACTGGGAAAATTGAAGTACAGTGTCTGGGGCTTAGTGAAGCACAGCAAATCCTTTCTATAAGCTATAGAGGTGACCTTTTAAACCACCTCCCACACCAAGCCTCCTACTTTTATTTTTGACAGTGAATATAAACCATAGGAAGGGCCAGTAAAAGGGCTGTAATACTTGTGCTCTGCTTGTGACTTTTAAAAGAATTTCAGGAGAGCCTCAGAATCTCTCCTGTTTGTGATTTGACACAGTTAGAGGGACTTCAGTGCCATGACAAATGACAGTATTAACTCAACGGCCTAATTCAGGTGAACAGAGCCATTGGCCAGATTTGATCCTTCCATAGGCACTGGGTAAGCACAGTGACAGAGCTGCTGAATCAGACAGTAGTTTAAACATCTACTTCATTCTAATTGAGCCTAAGAAGTATTTTTAGGGAATGTTTAAAGTACAAAGGAAAGTTTTGTTTAAAAATAGATTTTTGACAATGTAAAATAGGTTAGTGCTTCCTTTGAGGCAAACAAACAACCCACTTAAGAATTAAAAATTTCCAAGCAAATGATTTGGAAATCCTTCCTTCTCAAAGCATGATCAAAGTAAAGTCTTGACAGGTAGCATTTATCACAGGTAGTACCTTCTGCTCAGTAAGTACTTGATGAGGCAAAAAGAAAAATTAAAATGGGAGTTCATAGTTACATGAGTATCTATTGTACTTCAAGCATAAAAATCCTCCCTTCAGGAAAAACTTCTAATTTTCACAGAAGCTGCAGCTCTGTTTTGAAACTACAGGCTTGTCATTACATAACCAGATTTTGGGTTGGAAGACACAGAAATGGAGAATAGGGGTTGGATAGCCCTTCCCAGGCTGCCCTGGGAAAATTGAAGTACAGTGTCTGGGGCAGGATTGGTTGGGCACTCTTGTGCCTTTATCAGGATTCTGGTCCTCTGAAATGTTCCACATGGTGGAACTTCAGCCCTGCCTCTGCAACATCATCCCATAATCTTATGCAAAGCACTTGAGTGCTTAATTTTCAGCCTGGAAATGGACCAAGTGAAGTGAATAAGGATTAGTTAGGGTCTGAGGAGAGAACTTCCAAAGGCGTAGAGGACAGTTCAAGCATCTAATTCTTTTCAAAAGCCATAGGAAGTCAAGCACCTAGTACACACTTTCAGAGATTGTAAATCTTTCCATAAGGCAAAAAGCGTGCATTGAAGTGATGTGCTGCATTAAGAAGCCCCTCTGTGATGAATTCCTCCTCTGTATTAATGTTTAGGCCTAATTTCTCTTCATTACTTGAATCCCTTTTCTCCCTGGTATAGCAGCTGACACCCTTCTCTATATTCACTTTCTTCTTTCTTACTTTCCTCGAGATCAGACTTTGAACTGGTGCACGGTGCTGTAGGTGATGAAATTATTATTTCCCCCCCCCCAAAAAAAATAATATTTTTGAAAGAGAAATTTTTGTTTCCCTCTTCTTTACCTTGATTAAGATGTCAGGACATTCCCTACACACAGAATAATGCTTCCTCATTTGAATGGTTTAGAAGCAGAAACATTGGCAGTGAACTGGGAGATAATGTGGTAACTGAAATCTTGGTGAGAATGCAAAGAAAGGAGTCTAGGTTGTGTTTTTAAATATTTCTGAAATGCCAGCATGCCTAGAACTTTAAACTCTTTCCAAAAGAGTTACAGTGCAGTAGCAACAGGTTTCAGATCTTGCTTGTAAATGTAGTCAACCTGATACCTCTTGAGTGGGTAGAAGGTGCACAGTTAATTATCCCCCCCCATGAAAAGTGTGTTTTCAAGAGCAGCCACGTCAAAATTTAGTGAGCACTGCAAGTGGTTATGAAATACAGCTGCAGTGTGTGGAAGGCATCCAGATAAATCCTATTTGAGCTTCTCAGATCCACCATTGTAGATTTATGGGCACTCTGTGCGTGAAGGACAGGATCTCAGAGCAAGGAATGCTGATTCTATTTTCCTGGTGAGAAGTGATCCTTCTCTGTATTTTACTGAGCAGCTGATTCTTAAAATAAATGGACTAAATGGGGGAAAGATTTATTAAGCATATCTGACAGCTCACAGCCCCACCCCAAATACAGTAAGAATATACAGCCTCAGTGAGCTCCAGCCTAATGGATCCAACTTAAAAGAATTTATTTAAAGACATTTTTAGTTTCTTGTCCATCCTTCACAGCAAATGGCCCTCAGTCAGCAGTATTCCCTGCAGTGTAAGTACAGAGCTGCCTGATGCCAGGATCCCATGGGAACCCTCAGTGCAGAAGGCACACGTTTCTTGGGTACCTAAGCCTACAACTGATGTCAAACCTTTAAAATATTTAGGAAGGTACAACTGCAAATTGCAAATAGGAGCATTACCCATGCACTGCTTTTAGTATTTTTTGCTGGAGGCTGCAAGACTTTGCAAGGAAGTCATTCAGGCTGTTGTCTGCACTCAAACACCCCAGCTTGCACTTGCAGTGAAAATGAAGCCTGTGAGCCAGCTGTTTTCTTTTGCAGATGTAGACACTTAAGTACAAGCCACCTGATTGTCAGCAGTGGTGAGCAATCACAGCTTCCATTCATCTTTTTGAGAGCCTTGGTGCTTGCTTCTGTTGGAAATAAGACCACTTGTGCTCAGGTGCCTGACAGAAAGGGAGTTTGAAATTGTTGTGCCTTGAAAAGGAATTACAGTGATTTGCCTTCTTGAAGATGACTGAGCCAGTCTAACACACTTGCCTTGACTGTAGAATCTGAGTTGTTCCTGGAAGGCTTTGCAGGTGACTTCACAGGATATGGGATTCTTCAGGAGATGGTGCTGCTTTTCTCTCTGTTACATGTGTGCTTTGTATTTCTCTTTGACATTGATGCTCTGGTCAGATCCTGGCTATTGTCTGTGAGCAGATGAAATGTCTTCCTTGTCACCCTCTTGATCAAAGTGAGTAAGAAAAGAAGAATTAACACATTCACGGTGTTCTCCAGGCAGCCAGCGTGTCCTGGTTCTGGGCTCCAGCACATCCCGGGAGTTCCTGAGGTTCATTCTCTCTGCAGACACCCCAGACCTCTTGCTTACATTCTGTCAATGCTGACGTTACAAAATGCATTTCCAAAGGCCACAGATGTCAACAACCCATCTTGTTTTAGTTGGTACAAACACCGAGTCACCTGGCTGTGCAGGTGTATGGCTTTTCCAATCCATGCCCTGGTGTTTAAGGATGAACAAATACAAAACAGACATGATCTGGCATAGAAATAAACCCAGGTCTTAGTGACAAACATCCACAGAGTTTTGTTTTTGTGAAGACATGGGACTTCCAGGTTTCTGTTACCAACATTTAGTCTTCAGCCTTTTGTGAGCTGGGAGCCCTTCCGGGGATGGATTACATTCCTTCAAGTTTTCTGATAAGTGCAGATCAGACGCTTCCCTAAGTACTCAGAAACCCTTCCTTATCTAGTTCAGATATCTGTACCTCAAGGTTCAGTTCTTAAGGGTTTTTTTTTTCAACAAGAGACCTACCTAAAACCATATTTTACAACTGTTTAGTGTAAAACCTTCTTTGAGTCAGATGAAGGACTGAGCATTACAGATGCTGCAGGGAAGTTCTGGATCAGGTTGTGGAGATATATATATATATATATATCTTTAAGAAGTTGCTACCCCTGTTTATGACACAAATCATCAATAATTTAAATCCAGTCAGTGAACTAACCTTGACTGATACTGTGTATGGAATTGATGCCCCTGCTCAGGAACCCTTTGGCTGAGCCAGGCCCTCAGAGATAAGGGTGTGTTTAAAAGGTCCCTTTTAACTCAGTCCCTTCTATATTCTGTGGTTTTAGAACAAGGTGCTTGCACAGAGGCCCACAGTCAGGCAGCTTTGGGCTTTTTGGCTCCTGATTGCTTGGTCTGCAGAGACATCTCTCTAAGTGGAACACAGGTGGGATTTTGACTGTCTAAATCCAGGTTGAAGTGCTTTCATTTTGCAGTTTTTGAGATATGCAGTAGAAAAGTAAATTGATGGTAACACATGTAAAATAGCACAATTGCTTTTTAATTACTTGTCTAAATGAGAAACAATTATCAGGAGAGTAGGCAGGAGGCTGAAGAAATGTTTAAATAGTAATTGTCAAAAACTTTTGATTTTGTCCAGTGTTTTTCCAGAACATTCCATGTACCTTGAGACATGACTGCATCTAGAATTTAACATCTCTGTCTGTCTGTAGCATACAGTAGTGGGATTTCCAGTGCCCAAAATATATGTCAGATGCTGAGCAGACTATTCAGATTATTTTCCAAAGAAAAGAGGTACTTAGAACTATCTAATGCTGTGCCATTTACCTGTTAAAATTCCCTCCTTTCCTACTGTTTTTCTCCTCAGGCTGTAAAAGGCTAGTTTTTGTCCATCTTTTGTACTTTCCAGCGCAGGTTTGTGCACTCACTATTTCAGAGACATGTCATTTATTGTGACCTTTAGCAATCTGAACACACCCAATTACCTTGCTCTGGTTTGCTGGGCTTCCCTTGCATCCCTCTTGCCAGGATCCTTCTTTCCCCCGACTTTTAAAATCCCAGGCGAGAAACCTGGATGGAAGTTAGCTCAGTAGCAGTGCTGAGATACAGAATTCCCACCCACAGCAAGTGCTGACACGTGCAAAGATGTGTAAATGAGCTGAAGGTTGCGAGTGTTTGAGAAACACCCGTAATGCAAAAATACCCGTCTGGTTAAGGCTATCAAAGGGCTTGACCTCAGATTTGCTGAGAGTAAAGAAGATTCCCACTTGCTCAAGCAGACTGTGTATCAGCCATAGGCATTTCAGTGGGTTTTTTTTAGACTCACTCGACCAACAATACGAAGTGAGGAGAGGAGAGTCTAAAAAAGAAAGTATTAGAACAGAAGGAAATGAAATGCAGCTAAAGAAAATTGATTTTGTTTCATCAAATACTTTTTGAAGTTATGAAGTTGCGGTATTTATCTTAGAAGTACTTATTTTCTGCATGGATTTCAGAGCTACGAAAATATACATTCTCCTTTGTCAACATTTTTCCCTAAAAGAGCTCAGTTTAGATAGCTGGACATGCACTAATCCCTTTTTATTCTACAAAAGAAAGAACGGGAAAAAAAAGAGAAAACAAAATTATTGGAGTCCTTATGAACTCAAACGATTTGTTTAAATGTATTTTATGCCAATTTACATTCTGAGCTGGGAAGCTTTTGGAGTGATTCATATGGACTTAAGAAGCCCAAACATTCAAGTGGTACAAAGGACAAGAAATGTGAAAAATCATGTATAGTTCCAGGGTTTGGTATAGCTTTTTATATAATTTTCACTTGGATAGCCCTTTGTATAATGAGTTATAGGCTGAGCAGGGTCTGAAACTTGGACTGCTCGGGGTTGAGCTTTGCCTGAGACTAAAAGGGGCACGAGGGGCCATCAGTCCAGAATTCTGCCTGTCCCTGGGCTTCTGTCTCTCCCTCTCATGCTGGCACTTCCCATATGCTGTAGCAAAGAGTTCATTGCCACAAGATGTCACTGACACTAAGAATTTAGTGAGCATCTTCAACGGGAAATATGGCATTGAAATGGCTGAGAAGCATTCACAGCTTCGAAATGCCACACTTGATAAATAAAAGACAGCTTGAAGCTGCCTGGAACTGAGCTGATCTGCAGTTCCTGGGGTCAGGATAAATTTCCCAGTTTTCCCACTGTTTTCCCTCGTCTTCCTCCGCCCCAGGTAGGGAGCAGCGTGCTGGGAGAGACGTTTGCCAGGTTTGATCCTGTGCAGCAACTCCCAACATCCCATTCCCGGTTAGGTTTAGTCAGCAACTGGTGTTTGCCAGATCCTCAGTCTGTTCGGTGGAAGTGACAATAATTACTTGTTTCCCAGGGATGGTGAAATGTTTAATTGCCTGAAATTGTAGTCTTGAGATGAAAATACTTGGAAACAAAAGCATTATTGGGATACTCTGTTGCTGTTAAAACGGCAGATTCCCCATCATTAATATACCCACCACATTCTGGAAAGAAATTCATATGAAACACAACAGAAATGATAAATAAGACCAAACATTCTAAATAGTGGGTCTGTGCTGTGTTCACTGCTAGATTTGTGGTGCGTCCTATCAGAAAAAAAGGCAGTAGCTGCTCTAGCTGGAGCACAGCAGAGTTAGGGAGGGATAAATGTCCAAGCCTTCCACGCTGAAGGTCCCCACTGCCTAAACCCTTACAGCTGCTGGTATGGGCTTAGTGGAGATGTTACCAAGGGGTTTTTAAACTGTCTCACACTCAGTGGGATTTTGGAATTTCACCCCCAGAAAAGGCATGGAAATTTCTCGTGTGATCGTGTGTCTGAAAAAATGTACGCCGGAAATATTTAAATATCCCTTCTGTGAGGTTTTGTTCTCAGTGAAACCAAAATGCTTCACAGCAGCTTTATCACACAACATTTGTACTTCAAGTCCTTTCAGAATTTTTCAAGCCAGCTTTACCTGTTGTGGTAGCATGAATACTTCCTTGGGGAAATAAATGTAGCTGATTCTCCTATGTAACACGTTGTGATGGCAGCCACTGGAAGGTTAATAGCAAACCGTACGTGGCACTTGCAGAAAGTTACAACTTTTTGATTGGAATTTGTAACGTGTCGGAAGAGAGCCTTCCCTGTGAGTTAAATTTCTCAGAGGAAGCTCTAACACTTCCAGATGTGTCTGCTAAGTAAAAGAGTAGTGAATCAAAAACATGAGACAGCTTCATGAAACATTCTCCAGCATCCCAAGTTTGCTTCAGTGTCCCCCAGGGCTCTCCCTTCCGAGGGCACTGCACAAGGGGTCTCTTATAGTCTTGGCAGAGGAGACTTTTGCCTCTGGAGCCAAACCTTTGTCATGCTCTGGGTTTATCCAGATGTGTGGTGGGTCAGGGCAAGACATGCAGAATCCCACTGAAGGTGCAGCCGGGTCTCCCTGTGATTGCCAGGTGGCCTCTGTTGAGAAATGTCCCTAATTCCCATAATAGTGTGCCTATTTCATGGTACTTTAAAGGGAGAACTCTCCAGTGGCTGGCCACATAAGCAGCTTTCACATAAACACTTCAGTTCTGCTTCACCGAAAATGGCTTTAGGTGCTGATAAGTGAAGGTACACGCTTTGACATGGCAGAGCTGTGTATTTTGTGTGGTACAATTCAACTGTCTCGGGCAAGCTAGACCCACCTGGTATGCATGTACCACACAGGTGCCTTTCCAAAGAACTCCTCCATCATATCCTGATGTTTTGTCCTCTCTATTTAGCCGTCTATTTGGGTAGAAACAAAACTAGACACCGTGGGCAGAGCGCTGAGGACATTCATTTAAACTCTGCTTTTTTGTCAGGTGTGTGTGCAAATTTGCAGGTAGAAGTCCCTGCACAGCTGTGCATCCATAGGCTGTGATCATTTCAGGGAACCTCCGTGTCCAAATGGCAGTTTGATGCCCAGAACAGTCGTTCTGGCACGAACACACTGATTGTATGTGAGCATCTGTCATTAAGTTTATACATCAGTCAAGTTCTTGCTTGGTTGTTTGACCCTGGTAAGATGGAGTGTGCGAGGACTTAATATGGGGGTCTGAGGTTTCAACAGGTTTTACTTAAAAGACATTTTGTACAAGTTTCTTACTACTTTCTCTAGGGCTAAATCAAATGGTATTTGTTCCAAACTCCAATTCCAGACATTCTGTGGACTTAGTAAGTCAGATGTATTGTGAGGTCTCACTTTCTGCTTCCCATGTACGACGTAGGGGTTGTTCTGAGCCTCTTGCACATGGCAGAATACACAAATATTGTCCTTGGGTGATAATTAGACATTGACTTAGCAGATGTTTCCTGTCATTTAAAGTGTTTTTCAGACCAGCATGGTCCTGTCTGTTGGCACTCCTGGAATGCCATGCTTCCTTCCCTGTGATCCCAGCCAGCTGATAAGTATGGCAAAGCTCCATTTCACTGAGCGGGTTGTCACCTTCAGAGTTTGTGTGCCTTCTTTCTCAAGCTAGTGGTGAGCAAAGGTTTTTGGGGCTCTAGGGCTTGTTACCAAATTTCCTGCAGTGGATTTCTCAGAGGAGGTGTGTTTTGGCCGTCTACACTTCCCCTTCTACTTGAGACACCATTGGTAACCCAGTGATTATTCTTGCCATATGGTCTTGGGGCCTGGAAATCGCTGTGGGAAGATAGAAACGGAGACAGGGTGATTTTCAGCAAAGACTTGGAGGTCATTTTTGTCCTGGTAGATCCACAGCACAGCTACAGGGCTTGAGCTGTCAGTCAGCTGGCACGGGGGGACAGGACATTGCTGTTGGAGAACCTGCTGTCCGTGGTTTATTCCCAGTATCCTCTGTGTGCTGTAGGGCATAAGCTTATAGGCACTGCCAGAACTTCTCCCCTGCCAGATTTTTCCAAAGCAGATGGGTTGTGAAGGATATATGTGTTAAGGCATTGGCAGAGGGGAGTTAACACTAAACTGTTAGAGTTTGTGGCTGAATGATATTGCTGAGAGAGGTCCCCTAGTTCAGCGTAGAAATATAAAATTTAGGATTTTATATTCGCATGAAATCATGGTGTAGGCATTTTTGCATGTTAATAAGTTTGAACAGTCAGAGATTGTAAACCAAAACTTGCTTTACCATGGGAAAAGAAGGCATGGGAATTAGTGAGAGTGGGATGCTGAGCCTGTGCTGCTGTTTCACAAGAATGAATGGAGTCTGAGGAACATTTCTGGATAAGTCCTTTGATTCATTCATACTTCTCTGTGAATGAATCACAGAACATCTCTCTGCATCTCTCCTGCAGGACCTCAGGTAGACCTGGAGTTGGTGCAGTGACTTTCCTACCAGCTTGATTTGAAATTAAGGGGGTTTGAGGCTTCAGCAGGTTCTGCTGCAGCCAATCCTTGCAGGTTTATGCCATTTTCTAGTGTGGTGGTTGGTTAGTGGGCATGACAGGGTTTAACCAGCATATCTGCCTAGTGTAGAGATTAATGGATCCAAAATAAATGACATTCAGTTATTTTATTATTGGTATCACAGTATAAATCTGTCTTCAGAGAGAGTGGTTGGTCTCTTTGAGATTTTGGGTTCTTCTTTGGCTTTTTATTCCTGATAGAATTAAGCTGAAAGACTGAAAGACTTCATCCAAAACATGAGTTTGGCTTTATTATGAAATGCAGCTTTTCAGCTATTACTGAAGTATTTAGTGTGTTCTGTGCAGCCAGGTTCTCTTTTATGGATGCCAATATAAGCATAAAATAGTTTAGTGGTAATAACAAATTGGAGGAAGTGATTGATAGTCTCTTGTCAAAATGAATTTCATATCATACATTTTCTGCCCAGGGTGGTTCGGATGGGGCAGGCTATTATTCTGTTTCATTTTATTGTTTTCTTGTTGCTGTTGGCAAATGCCTCACCTACTGTCTGCTTCTGCTGTATTAGGTTGCAGAGGGAGAAAAATAAATAGTGAATCTTTAAAAAACCCAATCTTTTATTAATAGGGAAGGGATTAAAAACAAGCAAAAATCCATATTTTCATTAAATGTTTCATGAAGTGTCCTTGTTTTGTGGAAACATTTTTAAAATGTTTGTCAGAGAACCAGGTTCTTGCAGACTGAACTATTCCTGCTAAGCACCAAAATATTCAAGCATGAAGGGAAGAGCAGTTGTAAGATCACCCCATGCGTGTGTTTCTCGAGGCGGTTCAAAAGCGCCCTTTCAAAATTCACCTCCACTGTGTGGGTGAGAGGATTAATTCTGTTTGTTGTGAGCCGGGGTTGTATCCCGAGGCTGGTGGCCAGCCACAGGTGCCACTGCTCCAAAGGGACGTGGGGATGGTAAAACCCTTCCCCAGCTGGTACCCGGCGGGGGCTCATGCTCTGCAGCATCGCTCGCGTGGCGGCGGTGGCTGTGCCCCGTTGGCAGCACAAAACCCACTGGGAGGAAGGAGATCTTTCCGGAAGGAAAAACAACGTACCTAAAGCAAACAAACAGAGCTGGAATCACTTCAGAGGCGGCTTTTTGAAGACTCCCTTTGCTGGCTGGGAAATACAGCGGGAACATCCCTCCGTGCAGGAGCCGAGCGCGCTCACTTAAGAATTTACCACCCAACTTCTCAATACTTTAAAAGGCAAGATTAATGAGCACTTTATCCAGCGCATATGAGCTGCCTATCAAGAATATTTTCAACAGTACACCAGTGATACACTGCAGATAGTGCTGACAGAAGCTAAAGTGAAATGTCATACTTTGAGATCTGACGCCGTGTGCAGTTGGAAGAGGGCCTGTACTGCCTTCAGAGACTGACAGCTAAATCCTTCATTCTTTCAGCTTCCAACATATGGCATGAAGTAGGGTGTGAAAGATAAATTTCTTTGGATAGGTGCAGAAAATATGTGCAACATTTTCACTGGTTGGCTGCATAGAAAGATCAAAACAGACGTGTTTTCCGAGAGCAGGAATTTAAGGCTTTGAAATCGTACCTCCAGATTGCCCATATTAATGATGGGTACCTGCCTGGAGGAATTAATGGAATTCTCCATAAGCCTGGCAGTGGCTGCTTGAAAGAAAACAGGTCAGTGAGGCCACGAGAGTTCCCTGTCTGCCTTCAGTTGCCTTGTGCCATATTTACTGGTAAAACAGAGAGTTGGAAGAAAGTTCCAAATATGACTCAACTTTTCTTTACACCACTGGAAGGTGTCCACGAGGCCACGCTGTCTGTCTGTATAAGCATGGAAATGTATGGCTGTGTGTGTGCCTATCATAGATCCAGAGTTATTTCAGGATGTGGAGATGGGATTGACTGTGAAGCAAAACAGTCAGTCTTAATCATACAGTACTCTGATACAACCTGTCAAAAAAGGGGTATGTACTTAATGTTATGTTAGTTGAAGATTGCATCCTTACAGCTGAAGCAAATTGCTTCACATAGGTGGGTGTCTTAGCCAGACAGAAGATAAAATATTAATCTTGATTAACTCAAAGTAAACAGATGTTCTCTGATGCCAGTATTGCTAAAAACTATATTTGTGACTGTATATTTTAGGATCAATGCAGTTTATTCTCTCAGGAGATCTGAGCTATTGTAAGTTTAGAGGCAAAGTAACCAGGCAAACATGGAATCCAGTACGTAAATATGCAATGATAATCTAGAGAACATGAAAATAAGCACTTTTATATTGTCCTTTTCTGTAAGAATTAAGGGGAAAAAAAGAAATACTGATAAAATATATCCTCTTTTTCATGCCTCCTTCCTTACCCATGTGTGCCTGCCCATTTGCAGCCTGTTCCCTTAATTTTATACTCGGTCGGACAGGACTGACCTTTTGCTCTACCTTTGTGCCATCCCCCAGGTAACAGCTCCCCTTGCCCAGTGCTGTGGGGTGTGAGAGTGGGACAAAGGATATTGTTTGTTTCTGCCATGTAGTTTAAGGAAAATTCTCTGGCATAGATATTCGAGTCTTTATTTTAGCTCCTCAAAATGTTACTCGGAACAATTTAAATATGTAACGTTTCCTTCTCACCTGCAAGTTGGTGACAGAAGCACCCAGTGGAAAAATTCCCAATAGAAAATGCCAATGTAAAAGGCCTCATTTTGGTGAGTGTTGAAATCAGCTGCCTCTGGGAGTAGAATTGCTATTTAAAATGTCATATTCTGAAAGCATGGCCAAAAGATTTTACATTTCACTGAATATTGGAAAATGATTATATTTATAACTGTGTTTTGCATGTTCTCATTACAATACATGAGTGATGTATTTGAATTTTAATGTGAAATGTGGTCATCTAGGACACACTTTGACCTGCTCAGTATTTTCCATGTTAACTGACTGACTGTTCCACACTTCCACAAAGGTTACTCAGGCTGCAGACAGAGACAAACAAATCAGAGGAATAAGAGAATACTGAGCTCAGCTCAGGGTACCCTGATGCTGTGATTCAGAAAACGTATGGAGGATTCAAAGCCTGATGTCCTGATTGTAATGAGAACAAATCTGGCCCCCCATGTTAAAAGCTGTGCCATGGATAGTGATAAGGTTGGTAAGAGGTATGAAGTTAACTTGCTTTCAGTACAGCTTGAAGATTTATTCTGCTTTTCTCGTGGGCTTCCACCTTTCTTGTGAGTAGTGAATACTCCAACAAACTGTTTGCATTTTAAAATAATCTTCAGATTTCTTATGGTAGCATCTCTGCAGGACTGAACCTACTTTAGAGGCTAATAATAATAATAGCAATAGTTTATGTAGAGAGAGTCTTTCTAACACAGGTACTCCTAAAGCATTCCCCAAATGCATTTCACCTTGGTCTTGTAGCACTGCTTGTACACAAAAGAGACCATCTATCAACAGAGACACTGCTTTAAATTGCCAGCTTGAGAGAAAAATATGTTCTTTCCTCTCCTCCCCTCTGCAAAAGGAGCTCTGCCCTGGGGCCATGATACATGTGGATCATATGGGTCATGGCCTGTACTTCAGCCCAGCATTCATTTTCCCAGGTGTAGAGGCAGGACTGACCAAGAAGTGTAGCCTCTGTAGGGATTTCTGGAGCCCTGAACCTGTGGTAACTCTACTCCTGGAGGGAGGCAGGGAATGGAGATGGTACAATTTACTGGAATGTAAATTGGGAATAATGCCAGTGAAATCTGTGAATGTGCTATTATTTAAGACAAGACTGAAATTAGGCTCCAGCTGCATTTATGGATACATGCCCTGGCTATTTGCTGTAATAACCCAAAGGGGCAGGCACCTTTGAGTGTATTCCTCTTTTTATTTCTCCTTTTTGCTTAAAAACCACCTCATTTATGTGTAGTTGATTCATATTATTTCTCTGCTTAGCATGTTATGAGCAAATGAAACTGCCTGCAAAGTTGCCAGTTAGTTCCAGCCGAGCTTGGAAGCCCGCCTGTGGGAGGCAGCTGTAATTCCACATTGGCAGCCACCATCAAAGGGGACTCGCCCAGCACCAGCTTTCACTCCCTGCTGATCCAGGCTGGCTCTCACTAGGTAGATAAAGTAGGAAAATATTTTTTCCCAGTACCATTTTTTGCAACCTGATCCCTGTCCTAAGGTTTAGTTTAACAAATCAGGTGTAAGTCACATTAACATCTTAGATCCAGTTCTTGTCTGTGATGCAAACCTTCCCATCTTTCACCCTTCATCCTCTCTGTTTGGAAATGGTTTTATATATAGCTTTTTGTTTGTGAAAAAAATTGGGGGCAACCCCATAATATTTCTTTAATACTGTTTATGATGTGCCTACACCTTACTTACCACTCCAGGATCCACTCTCATTTTGACTCTCTTTGAAGTTGTGTTCAGGAGGAGGAGTAAATAGGCAATATTGATTATACTGAATTACAGCCTGATCCTGGTGTCCTGCTAACAGCAGTAGATAAGTAAATGCCAGTCTTTTGTGCTTGGCAGAAAGTGCAGGGTGCTGGGCACATCTGAAGTCACATGTGTATAGTAAAGATTGTAGGCAGTAGGGCAGATGTGAATCTGGTAAACTTCTTCAGACATCTGTGGAATAGCACCTGATTAGCTTCATTCTCCTTGTCATGGCTCCAAGCCTCTGGAAACTGGAGAAACTGAAGTGCCTCTCTAAAAGAGATTCAGCTGATGTGCTTGCAAGGTTGTTACCCTGCCAAGAAAGTGGGATAAGCAGCTTTTTATTCACTTTTCTTACTTGGCTGTAACTTTAAGAACTAACGTAACAAATAATTAAAACTAGAATTTTCAAAAGATGCTAAGCCAATTAGACTCAAAATACAATGGAAAGTCAAGGTGAGTTAGGCTTTTAATTCCCTTAGGGTCCAATTTCCAACAAAGTCTGAAAGATTATGTTAAGCTTATTAATGCAATATGAAATTATAAAAGTTTTAGAAAAAATTATCTTGTGTAGCTATCAGTTTACTCCAACTCAGCAGTGCTGACTCTTTTCAACAAGGGGAAAAGATGAGCAAGAGAAAGCAATAGAAATTGCCTGGCACTGAGACCTGTTTGGCACTAGAGAGGAGATTTAGTCATCCTCCTCTGGAAGACAGAGATCTTGTACAGAAGTTTCTTATGGCTGTAATGGCTCAAAGTAGTTTGTAGTTTTTCAATCCTGGATTGCTCCAGGGCTGGAAAGTGTCTCAGTTTAAACTACATGGCCCTAGGACCTCTTTGTTGTGCCACTGTGACATTCTCCATCTCCCAAAGCCAGTCCTGGCCAGTGCCTGTGCCCATCCCTGCCCACAGAGTGTGACCTCTGTATGGGAGACCTCAGGTACATGTTTGATGTTTGGGAACTGTCCTCTCCAGTGTCTGCACCAGGAAAGTCCTTCACTTGCAGAAAAATGCCATTTCATACAGTATTCTGTAGTGTGCTTCTAAAATGCATGTATTTTTTATTTAAATACAGAAATTTGAAATCATCCCTCCATATTTTCTCATAGCATGGAGAGCTGCATTTGAACGTAATCACTCCTTATGTCAAAGCTTCAATTACATGATTTACTCTTCTAAAATTAAACATGCAAGCACCAACAATAATAAAAAGTGTTCTGGGTAATTCTAAAATTATTTCAGCTACCAAACAGATCAGTGTCTTCTTTCTTCAAGTTTGGGAAATATTTTGCATGGAGCAGTTAAGGCTGAAGAATGTCATCTATAATTTTGTTCCTGAATTGTCGGGGAGGGGTGGGTGGTGTATTTAGACTTCCTGTGACTTTAGTCTTAAACTGATATGTAATTGTATTTATTCCAACACTTGGATGCAGACATGGACTGCATATGAGAGGTAGCAAGTCTTGCAGTGTTGGAGCTCTGGATGTAAATTCAGCATCTGTTGCAGATGCTGACAAGCTGAATTCCTCTCTGATAGGAAAGCAAAGAGCTGAGCACAGGGTGTGATCAGCACTGCAGCATCCCTGCTGTCTCCTTGTCACTTAGACAACCTGTGTGTGTAATGTGGGTGCATATGGGAAGGTGAATTTGCTTTCCAAAATCTTCTTTAGAACTACTCCTCAAAGAGGTTTAGGGATTTGAGGGAAATTGGTGATGCTTCCCAAAGACCCCGTGGCTGGAAATGACCTGTTTTGGTTCTACAGACTTCAGAGAGCTGCTGCAGGCAGAGCCTGGCTGCCTGGAAGGGCTCTGTGCAAACTCTTCACCTGGATGAACCTGCAGGATTAAGGGCTTTTGTTTATAGTCCTGTGTAATGAGAAAGGTAAAGATGAGAATTTAATGAATCTGGATATAGATTATATGAGAGGTGCAGACACCACAATCCCTGCCCTGAGTTTGTTGGCAAAACAGCTTCATCAAGTGCTTAGGACTATTTTCCATTTTTGTCTTTTTAACTTTGTAGACATTTAGATTTTGCAGTTAATTATTTCAGGGTATGTGAAACTCTAGCAGTGAGTGGATTTGTGCTGCTGAAATTAAACAGGGAAACAAAACAACTGTGGGTAATTAGACACATTTCATGTATCTGTGTACGCATCTTAAAACAACAGAAACAGTCTATGTTTGCACTGGAGCCTCGGATTTGATGGCATTCAGTAAATCTAATTATAGGCTATGGGAATTTGCAAAAGTCCCTGAATGTTTATGTACAGTTTACCATTTTTCCCAACAGTACTTTGATGGATTTTGCAATTAATCTTTGGATTTATTTGATTGGAATTTAGAATTCTTGGGTTACATCTGTTGCTGGTTGCGTGGTCTGAGTTTACCCTGCACCAGTTAATGTACAGTGTCCTTTGCATACTCATGTATATATGTTTTTTTCCTACCTACCAATAATGTTGCTCATATAAGTTTCAAATGAGAATGGAATCAAAGAAATGGAGCTTACTTAAGTCCCAGAAGGTTTTAGGTACTGCAAGTTTTGTTGAGGTGCTGAAGATAACAAGAGAACAAAAAAATCCAATTAAAGTAACATTTCTTTTCAGCCTGTTCTCTTACTTGTTTTCTGTGAAATACACAATCCTGTTAATTTTCTACTACATCATCAGGACCCACAAAATCTGAGTCACTTCAGTTAGTTCTGGAATGTCATTTTGTAGAGAGGAAGATTTTTCTAAGTGAAGCCCTAGAAAAGTCTTATGTTTGTATTTTCCCTCAACACTCACTTTGTTAATCACTGCTGGTTGTTATTGCTGACTCCTGGCTCTAGGAAGGAAGAATTGTGGAATAATATGCTGGAATATGTGGAATAATAAGCCTGGAAATTCCTCTGGCTCCTGCCCTGCTGGTCTGGAAATGCAGGACACAAGTTGACAGAGGAGCTGGACCTCTCCCTGTCCTGATTTGTTATGCTCAGTTCTTCCCAAGCTGCAACCACATCCCTGTCGCTGCCAGGACAGGGCACCCCCAAACCCCCAGGACACCTCTCCCATCCCAGCTCTGCCTCCCACACACATGCATTTTCTTGTCCCATGTGTCTGTGGATCTGGCAGAATCTCTTGACTGAGATTTTACAAAAGCCTATCCTGTTTGCTGCTGGCAGATCAAGCTCTTCCTGACTCCAGCTGTATTCCTGGAAGCCAGGGGGGCAGCAAAGGGGTCACTGTGGGCTCTGATGGCAAAATCCTGAGGTTCACATAACTTTAGACCGTGGATACCCAACAGGCTGGTACAGTGTTCCCAAGGATTACCTTTGCTACTGGAACGGGTAATTCCTGGAATGACCTTCTGCATTTGAACACGGTGTAGAAAGGCACTTGTGAGATGATCCCAGTGTCTGTATAAACCTCCACAGCACATGACAGACAGCACTTAGCAGGAACAGCAGGCACCGAGTGGCCTTTGAGGCACTGCAAAAGGGATGCTCTGACACCTTACCCACCAGTGAGGGGAAGTCGCTTGGGGAATGCTTTTGTATCACTGCAGGGGAGTACAGGGAGCTGCGAATAAAAAGTGGATTTAATCAGACTTGCTGATATCCTTTCACCTCACCCCCCTTCTTGTATCTTCGCAGTGAGGAGCTAGTTAATTTTAATGACAAAAACGGAGAATCTCCTTATTGAAATTTAAATTAGGTTAATGACTAGTGATATGGCTAAGGGGTATAATTTACAAAACGCAAATCCCTTATGCAAAAGTGTGTGTTCAGTATCACACATGGAAATCCCTCAATTTTGATTTGACTCATGTAAAGTCAAAAATCAAACACAAAAATCTCGTTAGCATTTCCAGGAGTGAAAAACAGACCACTTGAGAGTGTGTTTCCCTCTTCCAAAGGGGAGTCTGCCTCTGAGCAGGCTGAGCTCCTGCCAGGGAGCTTCTCCACTCCTTTTCTCCCATGGTAATACCCAGATTGTGAGGAGGGATCAACCTCCATTTCCAAAGGTGCCTGGGATCAGCTTCTCAGTTGTTGCCTTCTCATAGCTGAAAACAGGTTTTTAAGGATGGAGCTGCCTTTGAATCACCTAATGAAGTTACCAGGTTTACGGCAAGGTTTGAGTCACTGGGGGCTGACCATCTGGCTGTGTGTGTTGTAATGGGAATGGAGCATCTCTGATACCATGTCCTTAGTTATTTTTTATCCGTGTTTCATCAGGAACTGCTGAGATTCTGGTCCCTTGGCACTCCGGCCTGATGTGTTTGTACTGGGCTTTTATTGCTTGGTACCAGGAGATACTGAGAAAATGTGACATACCCTTGTTATGCTGGCAATATCCAACTTAAATCATAGTGCAGGGTAATGGTATTCTGCTAAGCTCATCTCAGTGCACTCGGTAAACCCCAGAATTACTTGTATACCCTAAAATTTTAGGAATGAGCAGAGGAGTGATGAATCACCAGCCTCAGCACCCTTTTCTTCTTGCAGTCATTCACTGTACCCCAAGCACGTGTTTCCTCAGCTCTCCTCATCTGACTGTGCTTGTGTTCCAGGTTACACTTCTGTCGAGTAGCCAGGAATGAAATGAAGGATGTGGAGGAGAGGGGAAGAAGTTGGGGGACTCAGGGCTGTGTATGGTAACACCGCGAGTAGGGCTGTGTCTGACTGGTGGAGTAACAGCATTAAGGGACACGAGACTTCTTACACAGTGTTTTTGAGAAGTATGTGAATTGTTCTTCCCCTGGCACTTAAAACAACACGGAACTAAACGTCTGTGCTGTCCTGGTCAGCTGGTGTGTCGGGCTGCTCACACTGGCAGGAGAACATTGCTCAGACAGGTACTAATGGGCACCACAGTGCTGAAAGGAACATCAGTTTCCCATTAGATCCAAATGTTTCCTGTGTCTCTACAAGCTGTGGTGTGCATGAAATAAAAACCTCTGACGTTTACGAGGTTCTTTAAAACACAGGAGCAAACATTTACTTTTAGTGTCTTAATTTCATATGGGCATTTTACTTGCCTGGTGCATTCAGTGACATCCTTGAAGAACAGGAATGACATTAAAGCACCACACTGAATTGCTGGTAATTTGTAGAACAGAACTCATTCTTTTCTTATCATTTCCCATTTTGAGAACATGACGTTGTGAATTGATTTGACTTCAGAGTGCACTTAAGAGATAGAAATGCATGCAGGCTCTTCCAGGTCATCTCAGAGTAGAGCTTTGCTGCTTTCTATCCAGTGGAAGTCTGGAAAAAACCATTTAAAATTAATTAGGAGATGCTGCAGCTTAAATGAATACAGCAGTAAAAGTAAAGGCAGGTACACTCAAACCTTCAGCAGACATTTGCCATAATAAATGGAATCAGAGGAGGGAAAATCGGAGGTATTTCAGGAATAGAGGTGAATTTAAGTCAATTGAAGGAAACAAAGTTTCCTTCACAAAGAAGGTGAAACAACACCAAGTCCTTGAACTGACAGCAAAGACTGACTAACTCACCCTTGTCTCTAAGAAACGTAGACAATGGGTGAGAAAGAGCTGATGATATAAGTTGGGCTGGCCTGTTCACACTTTTAATCTTAACCATCTGTAGTAGGTAAACCCATGAATGTTTTAAAGGCACGTTTTTAGATGAGTCAGTATAGCAGTAGCTCAAACCAGAAAGTACAAATCAAAAAAAAACCAAAGTACAGAATGGTTTTTAAATGAGTTACACCCCAAAATTGTCAGGAGTGGGGGACTACTCAATTAAAAAATGCTTCCAGTGGCTGTTGTCACTTCCCTCACTGAGCTGTCCTGGTTTCAAGTCAAATATGAATAGAGATAGGCCTTTGCTGGTATTAAAACATGTAACAGATAAGAAAGTAAGGACTGTGCATCTGTATATTTGCAGCTACAGGTTTCCATGGTAGGATTACGAGGTGAGCACAGGATATATTTTGTGTTTTAATCTTCTCTGGGTGTCAGGCTGTTCTGGGCACGGTGATTATGGTCTGGATCTTGCATTGTACCCCTGGGGTCTGCTACCAGTGTCTAACAAAATAACGATAAATCATGAAATAATAAATAAAACATAGCATTCACTGACCCTCTGCTCAGGTCTGTTTTGGAGCTCAGGTCTGTTTCTGTGGAGGAAATGTTGTTGAGAAAAGGTTTCCATAGCGGTTTGGAGGCTGAAAGCTGTCTGCTTTTTTCTCTGTGTGAATAATATAAGAACATTTCATGAGTGGAAGAGCACTAGGAATGGCAGTGGCAGCAGTGCATACTCTGCTTGGCTTTAAGGCAACAGCATTCCAGCTCTCAGCACTCCATGGAATTAGCATTTGCTCACTGCACATTATTTGCTTTCACTTAATATGAAATGAAACCCATTAATATGACAGTGTTTGAGTACACACCTCGGAGAGAGGAGCTCAATGGCACGTGGAGGATAAATTTCACACCAGTGCCTGCTGTGAGAGAGGTGGGAGTGGGCTTGGGGGAGCAGTGTGTTCCTGATCCTGGTAGCCAGCAAAGGTCTGTGTAGTGAGGGCTCCACTCTGAGCCCTCCTCACTGGGTTTCCTCTTTCTTACCTGGATCTCCAGTCTGGGGGCAGCTTTAGCTTGTGCAGTGCTGTTTAACATGCTCTTCATTCTGTCATGCAGATGACCCGACTCCTTTTGCAGCAATAATGGTAATTTCTCCCCTCACAGTGGGAGTGCTGTGAAAAAAGCCAGTACAGGCTGTCAGACAGCCTTCCTAGGCACTTCCCATTTTTGGAGGCTGAGGAGTATAAGTTCTATGCTCTCAGCACCTTTAAGTGCTTCCAGGGGATGTTATACAGAATCAGGGGAAATCCAGTCCTGGATGCTGATGGTTTTTCCTGTTTTCCCTTTAAGGCACTCATCTATATAAGCTGTTCCTCACTGGATGCTGAGGGCATCCAGTCCCAAGTGCTGCAGTGCTGTGCCCTTCCTGCCAGAGGGCCCAGGCGTGCAGCACTGCATGTACAAGGACAAAGCACAGCCCTCCACTAAACTTGGGTTGGACAGACCTGGGAATTGTGACCCTGTCATTGAGCTGTGTAACACCAAGGGGTGCAATTCCTGCAGCCATTACTTGTGAGTGAGCTGTGAGGCTTGATCATGCACCAACACTCGTCAGCGGTGCTGAAAACTGGATAAAAATGATGTTTTAGCTAAGTATGTTCCAACGTACTTCAAAATCTTAAGAATTAATCAGTGAATTGTCAGAGAGCTTCAGACTTATCATTTTTTAATAGCATTTTTTATTACTTGCTAATTATAAGGTGAAAAAGGTGCAAGGCACAGCCCGTATTATAGTTTCTTAAGTAAATTGGAGCAGAAGGTCACAATAAATTGAAAAGTTATTAAGTACGTACTTTGCTGGAGACATAATGCTTATCATTATAAAACACAGGAATACAGACACTCTGGGTTTTTTAATGTCCACAGATGGCACAAGCTAATTATTCTCATTTGTACAGCACCTTACACCTCTGTAGGTTTTTTTCAGAATGTTGAAAAACAGATGATCACGTCTGTTTTTGTAGCTGTGTGAGAGTTTTTCATTAACAAGATCAGGCAGGACCATCTGTGTGTTCTAGTAAAAAGTTTACCACCAACAGTGAATTCAAAACTTTCAAACAATGGCTGAATGCGTAATTTGTCATGTGTAGATACAGTGTGTTGGCTAACAGCCCATGCAGCTTAGACACAGGTTCCTGAATGCATTTCTTAGCTGTCTGGAGAGGAAAAAATGCCAGTCACGTTCTGCATTGCATTATTGACCAAAGAAGGTGTTTAGGTTTGTGCCTTTTATGTCACTACAGGCACTCACCTGCTCCTCCCACAGGCACCTCATTCAGTGTTGTCACTGGAGTGACCCCAAGAATGCTGGCACTGGTGGAGCATCTTTCTCTCCCCTCTGTACATGGAAATGTGGGAAGTAGCCAGGAAATCTAAGGGAGGGTGCAGAGGTAGTTTGACATCGCAGACTGTGTGATTTCTCCTCTCCCACAGAGCCCAGCAGAAGGACAGGCAGGTCCATGCCCACCCTGCTGAACACACTGCACAGTGTAACTTCAGCCTAAAGAAAAACCTGATTGATCACATTAATGTTCAGTACAGCTGATGATGGAATACAATAATACATGGAAGTTAATTGTCTGCTAATTGTGATTCCATGAGTGTTGTATCTGTCCTTTCACACTTCCCATGCAATTTCCCCCTGCCCCAGCATTTTCACACTCCCTGGCTGCCTCTCCCACTTCTCTTGTCTTGGGTTCAGTGCAAAAAGGCAAAGTGCTTGCAGGCAGCCTCATAACTTCATGCAGGACCTTGTGCAATACAGATCCCAGCTGCTCTCCATCCTAAGCTAGGATATCTGCCCCAAAAATGTGGCAAACGCCATAAAAAACAAGCCCTTTGTCCAGAGTTGTTGAAGGTCCGGAGTTGCAAAAGGGCTGGTTGCAGAGGGGGCACAGCCACGCTGGGGAGATGGTACTCAACACGGGAAGTTGTTTGGAAAGGACAAGAAATGGTGATAACGGATGGAGGCAGAGATGTTTGGGTATTTTAATTTTATTTTGTCACTTGCGATTTCTGTGTGTTGGACACAGCCTGGAGCACTTGCTTGACAAATCCTCAGGAAATCAATGATTTCTAACCCTGATCACTATCAACTTTTCCAGTGTAATCTGTGGCTTGTGCGTCTCCCTTGTGAAGTTGTCAGTGTTCGCTCGGAGGTTGTGTGGCTCGTTAGCTATGGATGGATATCGCTCGTTAGAGGTAGAAATGCGTCTTGTCTTTCTAAGGGAAACATTAACAATTCCACTCTGCAAATTAAGGGGTTCATTTAAGTCTCTTCCAACATTCCCATGAAAAATCGTGGCTCATAACACATGTCCTCAGCCAGTCTTGTTTTCGCTCCAATCAGAGCGGATTTAATCTCGGAGTGAGGTTCTTAAATGAGGCATTGCATTTGTGTCTGACATAATTTAGGTATTCTGGAGTCTGCTCAGGTGGGATTTTCAAAAGTTCAGTGCATGGACTAATTTCGGGTTTAGTTTTACTGAGAAACTTAAAACCTACCCCAGGCTAAAGTGAGGAGCTGCCGACATCAACACAGCCAATGTGAGAACAAGCATCTGATGTTGCTTGCAGTGTTTTGCAGTTTGGCAACTGTCAGCTGGGTTTTCTTGGATGAACCATTTAACTTTTATTCTTCTCAGGTTCCCGATTTTGCAGAGAAGAAATGGTGATGCTTTTGTATCACAGAGAAGCTTTTCTGAGTTGTAATTAATGACTGGCATGTTTGGGTATTCGGGGAGGAAATCTCCCTTGAATTATTGCTTTGTGAGATTATTGTTTTTAGAATGGCATGTGAAGAATTTCTTCACATATATTTCATCTTCTATTGGTATCCTTCGTCTTCCTTGTTCTATGTCCAAAATGTAATTATAAAACGTTCCCTTAGGAAATAAAAATTCTAAGTGGACTCTTTCAAGCCATACTTGAAATTTGGGAAGGAGGGGGAGGGCTGCACTTGTTACTTCTTTTGTTACTTTATTTGTGCCGCAGTGGTATTGAGCAGCTGCAGTTGTAGACACCATAAAAATAGGAGCTCTGCAAAACAAACACCAAAATGTTGACCCTTGTCAGTGAGGGTTTGCTATCTTGGTGTAAGACAGGGCAAAATTGATGACTTGAGATGGGCTTGGGGGGGAGTCCTCAGAAAGAAAGAGAACAGTAATCTTTTCCAAGCTAAATGATTCTGTGATTCTAACTCCTGCACAAGCAGCAGCCGCCCAGCACACCAGCTCTATCTGCTCTGGCAGAAGAGATGTTTTAGGAGGGAAATGTGGAGGTACCCTTGCTGCTGGCCCACCAAGAGCGATGGAAAAGCAAGGGAAAAAGAGCAAAGCTACTTGGCTGAGAACAAGAGGGGCAATTGCCAAGGCTCTGGTGACATGGGAGTGGGGAGAAGTGTTGGAGGAGTCAGACCCTGAAGGCTGCTGGGTGCAGTGGAGAAAGGGGACCCAGGGATGTACAAGGAAACAAAACAGTGACCACACTGGTGGGAGGAACAGCCAGAAGGTGGGATCCTCACCAGGGGCTTGAATCTGGGCTCGAGCAGCTCAAGATAGCATTTATGAAGGTGAAGGGAAGAAAGGAGGGGTGAAGGTTGAACTCAGATGAGTGTAGAATTTATTTTTCTGATGATAGTCTTATTTTTGTTGTAAATATAGCAGGTTGTAATCCATTTTGCTACTCAAACACCCAACCCCCAAACAGTGATAGAATAATTCATTACTTGGCTGGCACATGATTTTGTTTTAAAAAATACAGCCTTTAAAAATAATAACCGAAACATTTAGATGCATTATTCTCTAGCCATGGAGGATACAGAAGTTCATTTTCAGATTCTGCCATATTTTGGGGGAAAAAAAGTTAAACCTTCAGGATATAATAATGCCTCCTGCAATTTGGTATTTTTAGATCCACGTACAAAAGGTGCTTTGTTGCACATTTTGTCTTGCCCTGTGTCTGCATTTTTAATGATAGGTGTGCTTCCAGCTAGCACTCAGCTTCCTGCTTTCTCATTAAAAGAAGCACTAAAGACAGACCAAGGGTTACGGTGAGAAGATGAGTCGCAGGAAGAAAAGAAATTGAGAGAAACCCATCCCAGTTTGACACTTGCTCTCTCTGTTACAACCTGAAAGGTGGTATTAGCTAAAGCATCATTCCTGTAGTTACCCAAAGGCATAATTGAGAATTATTTTGCGGGCTGTGTTCTTTTGTATTTTAAATTAATTAAATAAAAGCTATTTATCCGTGCATTTACGCTCACTGGACAAAGGACCTCTGGTTACTTTTAACCAAGGTTCCCAGCCTTAATAATTGTGCTGTGAGTTGATCAATAGCCTGGTAATGAGCGAGCTCTCTGCCTCCACGAGAGCCGAGAATATTACTGTGGGTGTGATCGCTTTAACTCAGTATTGTGGGATGATAAACTACCTTTTAATAGAACATTAACATTAATCTAAACAAGATTAGTGGAGCAAAGCATTGTACGAATAAGCTCGCTCAATTAAAACAGATGGTCTTCCATGCTGAATCCCATTATGTTAATGGAGCCTCCCTTGCATGCCCACACACTCGGGCGTGAGCTCTCCCGTTCCAGTCGCAAGGAGTGTGGCACATACAAATGTGCTTAGCTTTGTGCCACAGCACTCCAGTTTTATCATCTCCTGCTCTAGTGAGAGCTCTTCAGAATTTCATATTTATCAAATTATTTCTGAATGATTAACACGAGATCTTTACATTTTCGTCTAATTACACGTCTGCCATTAATCTTCGCTATTTCTTTTGCCCCGAGCGTTTTAGAGAAGGTGGAGAGTGATAGGATTCAGCAATTAGGATCGGCTGTAAGCATGATTAAGGCTGTCTAAAACCAGGGGAGAAGAAAAAAATCTAAGACTGCAGCAACACTAATGTGTAGTGTTAGCCAAAATTAATGATCAAACATTGCATCTTAGCATCTTAATATTGTCTCAAGTAAAATGGCTTTACATTTGGAAGTAACACATACTCACAATCTAATCATTGTTTTTTCCCCCAGACAAGCTTCTACTGTTCATTACTAGAAGAAAAAGAGTTTTCTTGCGTCGGTAATTAATTTTTTTCAGGACAGAAACACAGCAAAATGGTCACATGTATTAGGAGACCTTAAGAGTTTCAGATTTTTTTTAAATTCCTTGCTTTAAAGAAACCTCTTAAGGAGTAATTCATCTCTAATGGAATCCTTTCAACCCAAATCAGCTAAATTAAAAGGTGACATAAACAGACATGATTTGACCTTGTCTACACACACCCTGCCTTACTGCTAAGACAGAAGATAATATTTTAATAATCTAGCTAACTAGAGCTAAGCAGAGTCAATCACTAAATACTGTTTAGCTTAAGTTGTAAGGCTTGGAGCTGGCAGGAAGTAACAGTAGAGTGTGTCTGCTCTGTGTTTCAGGTGTGAATTAGTTTTTGTGGAAATACTGTCTGGAGAGCCAGTCTGCCTGAAACATGTCAATCTGGATTTGGAAAACACCCCTGTAGGGTGAAGAGAAACTGTTAATTGCTGATGGTCACTGGAAACTGGGTGATGGATACCTACACCACTGCTCAGTCCACTGTGACTTGAATGTAAACGAAATTTAATGTGAAATAATGTATGATTGACAAGTCATTAACTGTGGTCTAAAACCAGCTAATATGCCCATGGGAGTGTTGGCTTTTCATTTCTGGGGTTTCCATGGCTGGCTTTTCCAGAAGCGAGAGCCTCAGATGTCTCCAGTTCATAACTCGGAAAGACCGATTTTCCAGTAAAGATAAATGAACAGTAAATCACAGGAGAAAGGAGGAGGTGTTTCAGATGGGAAAGTCTGTTCCAGAGGATAAGCTTTCTACCCTTAAAGCTCACAGAGTTTGCGTGATAACGGGTAGCTCATGAAGAAATACCCATTCGGTTCCCGGTAACAGGGGCTTGGTAGAAGTCATCAATCATTGTCAGAAAGCAGCAGTGCCACACGAGCACGAGGTGTGGGAATTGAGCTGCAGAGAGATCGCTCACTGATTTCTCTTGCACCAACTGAGCATAACTGAATGGGATATTGGTCCTTTGCTGCTTAAGCAGCCAGAAATAACAGGGTAGAGAGGGAGCATATAATATCACCCTCCAGAGGGGCGTTGTGTAGTGCAGATACCTGAGGGGGAGGGCTGCCTAAGCATAGGACAGTGGTTTTAAACAAGGCAGCCTGTATTTTTCATTCTGAAACTGCTGGTTGGGTGGATCTTCCCTAAATGGCTGCATTCCTCCCCACTGCCTTTTCATTTTAGAGCTTCAGTCCCTTTGGTGCTGGAGGAAATAAGTGGTTATCAAGCCAAGCGTGCTGCAGGTCGGTGCTGTGCAGGTGTCCTGGCCACGTGCACACAGAGGGGAGCGTGTCAGCATTGCACTGTTGCACATCTCAGACTCCATCCGTGTGCAGTGGTGGGGGCTCCTGGGGCAGCTCCATCACCTCATCCTCACCACATGAGGTCAAGGTCCACAGTGTTTTGGGAGGTGCATTCACAGGGGAGAGTCCTGTAGAGAAGAAGGACTTGCCTGTGGCAGTCAGGTTCAACAAAAAGATTTGCTTGGTTTTGTTTGATTTTTTTTATAAACATTCAGGAGAGCGTGAAGGTTAAGCATATGGAACTGGTGGTGTGGCTGGTTGGGGTTCAGTGGAGCTCAGTGTCTGCCCCCTCCTCTGTGTAATGACCTGGCTGTGAGATGGGGACACCACCCCAACAGTAGGCACCAGTCAGACAAGGGCGATGGCAAATGGCTAATTGAAAAATTTTCAGCATAATTAATTTATGCATATAAGTGCAGGGACTGATCACTGGATGATACCTATGCTTGAGCACAAAAATAATCAAGGCCACCTATTTCAGCAGTGGTATCTTTAAAAGCCCAGGCCCCTGGTGTTTCATACAGACACAATATAGTTCTTGCTGTATCAGTGAGCCTGGATCAGAAGGGCTCCTCGAGGTTTGGATGATTTTTAGGAGGTAATTCAGATGACAGAGTGTGAGCTCTTGCTGGTATTTACATGCAAGAGAAATAAAGTAATATTCTGTTCTGACAACTGCATTTCAAACAGTGATATGTTCTTAGTACAAGACTATTTATCAGAAACTTCTGGACATCAGGGTAATCAAAGGAACAACTGGGTGAGCAACAGAAAGTCTCATCAGGCTAAGTGAGGGCAGTGGCTGGCAAAGTTTTAGTGGCATTCTGTTTTTACAGAGTAGAAATGTTGTATATTGAAGCTGCAGAGGATTCCTCCTGGGTAGCTCTTCTTTTCTTTGCTGGCTTTTCTTGTTACTTTTTCTGTTTGCCCAATAGTCTGGGTGAGCTATTCATGCTTTTTGTTTTAAAGGTCAGAAATGTCATTAAAACTATATGAATTACAGACTGGTGAGTTTCTTCAAGACTGAAGTTTCTTACTTCAACTTTTCCCAAGTTTTTTATTGAAAAAAAGGTAGGACATGGTTAATTTTAAGCAGGCATTTTGGTAGGTTGGAAGTTTTGGGTTTGATTAATTCAGGTATAGCACCAGGTAATAGATGTGAATTTGCTGGTTGATGTACCACATATTATCACTGCCCATATGGAGCAAGAGGGAAATTTAGGAAAATTTCATATTTCCAGGACAATTTAAGGAAACCTCTGCCGATCTCCATCATATAATCTGTTATTAGGTCAATTCACTCATAATATTATAGACATTAAAGGCAAAAAGAGAAGAAAAATTTCCCTTGCAAGCTGAGTCAATAATATGAGCCATCCCTATAAATGAATATTTTAATGGGTTTATTGGAGTCTATCCATGCAAGTAAATTTTGTAGAACATCCTGATTCTTGTATAAAGGGAGTCTTTTTTTGTTCTTTGGATGGTTGCTGGTTTTTTTTTTCTTTCTTATCACATAGTAGAAAAGTAATGTGATTACTGAACAACTTGAATTAATTGGAAAAAACTGAGATAAACAAGTGCCCATTCTTCCTCATCTTTGCATATGAGCTTAAATTGAGACCTGATCCAGGATGAATAATTAAATAGTAAAAATTAAAACTTGTGGTCACAGCACTGCAGTATAAATGAATGCACACTTGTTCTGTGCAAAGATTTATTTTAGCAGTTAGAATAAATCTGAAGGTGTAATTTCATCACGTTACTAATGGAGTGTTTACATTGAGCTAGACATCCCTGACAGCGGTAGTTGACAGTCCTTACTGAGGCCTGCTCTTGAAAAAACTGCAAATGTGTGACTGGAAAGTGTTGAAGTGCTGCTACCCATGGTGGTAACGGGGCATAAGAGCCAGTGCAGTGTCCTGGGGTCAGTGCCAGCTGCGCCCTCCACATCTGTATGGAGAGGATGAGTCTCCAGCTCATGTACCTTCATCCCTCTGTGGTCCCTGGTGCTATATTGGGGTTGTTGTGTCGTTAGGATGTTGTTCATAGAATCACAGAATAGTGTGAGTTGAAATGGACCTTCAAGATCACCTTGTTCCACCCCCCTGCCATGGGAAGGGACACCTTCCACTATACCAGCTTGCTCAAAACCTCATCCAACTTAGCCTTGATATCCCTGTAGTTCATAAAAGAAGTGGGAATCAAGGTTTGGTAGGGCTTTCTTTGCTACCATTCATCACACTTGTTTAACCTTTAAAAGATATCAGCCAGTCGATGTTTCTTTTTCAACCCATCAATCAATAAATGAAAAATAAAATTTCAGCCTCACAAGTGACTTTTATGTCTTTAAATGGCCTGACTTTTTGATTTCAGCTTAAAACTCTCACAGTTGAGCTGGTGTGAAAGGGGACCAAAAGGCACAATGATGGGCAGTTCTAAGAACACTTCCATGGAATATGGTATTTTTTAATCATGTTTCCCCTAGCAATTGCTTCAGAATGATAAGTAGTGGATGTCAGTGTAGATTTGGAGGAAGAGAAGGTATCTGTTTACATGCAAAACTTTTTAATTAAAAAATAGATACAGAGCCAAAATATTTCTTACATTCCTGTTGCTCTACCTGGAGGGTTTGTTGGTCTGCAGATGGCTCAGCACGCGAGTCACGCTGTGCTGACACTGGGGGAGGGAAAACTCAGCTCTCAGCCGTTTTTGCTTTCCAGATTTCAGCAGTTCAGACATCTGGGGCAATTTCTGTTTTCCATCATATTCCCAAAACTTCTGTGCCATGAGTAGGACAGGATTCTGCCTCAGTGCTTGGACCTGAGCTGCCCAGTCAGTGTGTTGGGCTTGTGGAGGTGATGTCTGCTGGTCCTCCTGGAGGCTGCTGTGAACGACCACTAAGCATTTTCAGAAGACTCATCATTTAATAGCAACATTAGGACATTTCAAGAAATAGTTTTCAGTTATTCTGTAAGATGGGGGAGAAAGGTTGCTTGGGTTTGTCACATCCCTTGTTTCTTACAGAATTGGTTTTGATGGATGATGCAGAGGCAGGGAGTTCTGAAGTTTGCAAGTGGTATTTATTTATTGCACCGTGTGTTCTGTTGTGGTGGTAGTTATTCAATGATACAAATTAAAAAGTCACTTTTAAATCAGCTTATTCCCAGAAAGATCAAGAGTTTCATTAGGAAAAAAAAAAAAAAAAGCTTAGACAAAAAGAATGTCTCAGGAGGAAGGCTTCCAATGATTGCATTCCTGATTGTATTCTCTTACCCAGGGGAGGAAGAGTGTTTTATTCTTTAGGTACAGTTTGGTTCTGTCTTGTCTGCTGAAGAAGAGAGGTGCTTTAAAATGAGGACATATGACCACTGGAAGTGGCTCAACACCCCCCAAAAAAACCCTGGGAGCAGTCAGAGTGCTGCAGTAATGAGGGATTTTATCTGCCACCACACTTGTTAGGATGAGAGGCAGCAGTCAGTTCTGTACTCTGTTTTCTTTAGGGTTTTATTGTAATAGAAAGCAACTTCTTTAGTCTCATAATAAATCAGGTACAGGCTTGCTTGCTAATCAGTGGTTTCAGTGGTGTTTTTACTTCATCTAAAAATTCAGTATAGGGATTTCCTTAATAAAGACCATATGCATATTTTTAAGTATATTTTTGTACTATTTTTAGAACGAGCTTTCATTTGTAGTTAATAGTGTAGAAAAATATCTAGATGGATAGAACAAATACAAATATAATAGTTACAAGATCTACTCGTAATTAAAACCCAAGGGGAGTGAAGACATGCAATAAATCAGAGTTTATATGAACCAGATGTTGTCTATTTTAGGCAGTGGTGGAACTCCATGTGGCTCTCAGAGGTGAGGCTGAGACTTTGTGGACAATAAAATATGCTTTTCTAACAGCACCTGCTTGGTGCCAGAACTCGCACACCTCTGTCATTTGCTGCTCTTCAGCCTAAAGGTGGGCTGAGTTTAGCCATCCTGGTTTAGCCCTCTGCAGTTGGATAGTTTATGAAGCTTGAGAGTTTTAAAAAGCTTTAAAATGGAGGAAGAAAGAATTTATAAAAGAGAATCATGCAGGTAGTGGGATGCTGCTGGTGAAGAATGGCACTCTGTGTCAAAGAAGCGCGCGTTGTTGTAAGCCTTTTGCAAAACCAATTATGTTTTAAAAGCAAAGTGGAGAAAAAGAATCTGATATATCCAGGCTGATGCTATCTGGGCTCAGGAGCAATTTGATCGTAACCCTCTTTATATCCGTCTCTTCCGCTGCTGAAGTTCCCTACCTTAAAATGAATTTGTTCTGAGACTACTCACTGGGGGAATCTAAACTGGTCTTTGCTATCAGTGACACGTGGTGTAATGACATTTTACTGCTTGTCTTATCCAGCACGTCTGAGGAATCCTACTGCTAATTGTTGTATTATTAGCTGCCCACGCAGCCCTGGGGGAAGAAGTGGCACTGGCGCTGGTGGGGCTGAAATTCTGTGGAATGGGCTTGTACTGGGTGAATGAGAGACACATCCCTCCCACAGCAGCTCCCCACTCGTTGTCCCCTTCCAAAACGTGTGGGGAAACACAGGCAAGGTGGGCTCTGCCCGACCGCCGGCTCTGCGCGCGGGATGCTGCCCATAGGTGGTAAAATGCAAATTTTATTGCAGCAAGACAATATTTTCCTTTTGGATTCTGGGTTTTGTGTGCTTTTGGAAAGCATTTGGCAGCCACAGCAAGTATGTTTACAAAAAGAGCAGAACTGGTAAAGTTCAGGTTCGTGTTTGGATTCAGCCCCAGCAAACTGAAGCTGAAGCTGTGCCAGACGTTTGAAGCTGCCAGACGACAGTTCATCTCAAACAGAAAGCTGAAGAGGGGGAAAGAAATTTGTCAAATGTATTCCATGTGGAATTTCAGGCAATTTAATTTGATTCACTACACTCTGAAATGTCTTGGACTTCCCTATTGTTTCTTTACTTTAACACTAAATTTGATACCTTCTGGGATCTTCAGTGCTTTGTGCTGCATTTGTCACGTTCTCTAATTTACTGGCTTCAGTCTCTCTCGGTTTTAATTGAAGGGACTGAGCCCTGCAAAAGTGCATCATGAAATTTGAGGTTGGTAGTTGAATCCTGAAGTCGTTCTTCAGGCGAGGGGAGGGATGCCTTTCTCTTGGATACCGCGGTAGAAGGAAGGGTCAGAGGGGGCGAATGTGAAAGAGGAAAGGGAAAGTTCCATTAAATCTCATCCCTTTGACTCCAGCAGCAGCAGCAGCTGAGCTCCATGGCTGCAGGAATGCACGAGGTCTGTTCCAGGGTGGCTGCAGGGGCCAGGAGGTTCGTTTGGGTTCAGCGATGACCTCCACCAGATCGCGTGGATCTGTGTTTTATTGTGATTTTGCTTTTCCAGTTAATTTCCTGCTCTGTGGGTGAATTTCCTGTGGAGTCAGTGGACACTGGAGCCCAGCCCGAGGGCAGGATGCTCTGACTCTCTGCAGCTGTGCAGCCCTGCCATCTCTCAACTTGCCCAGTGTTTGTTACCCACTCAAGTGCAGTTTGGGCATCGAGGCCACTTTTTCTCATCCTGCTCCCTCTGACCAAGTGCCAGAAGCAGAATCTGGAGCCTCACTCTGTAAATAAAACGCTCTGAATTTTTCCAAATGTCAAAGCACTTGAGACCACCAGGTACCAAGCAGTGTTTTATTCTACATATTATTTATTTCTCTTGAAACCTGCAGACTTGTGTAGATTACAGATGAAGGTAAAGGACTGCAGCTGCTTTTTGAGCAGGCAGAAGAGCAGAGGTGCACAGCAGCTGCAAGTTAAATATAGCTACCCTGCCTTGTTTCTTCCAGTTAACAAAGTCTTCCATTTCTAATATTCTTGCCTGAAACATCTGTTCATTTCCTGCATTGTGATCTGACTCCCTGGACCAGCGTATCTCCACACCTAAGCTGGGCTGAGGGAGATGAGAACACCCAAACCCAAAGCTGTCGGTGTTTACACACAAGTCAAATCCACAAGGAGTTCAGTGTCTTTACTGGTGTGTCTGATATTTTTTTTCCCCCCTGACATGTGCAGCCTCTGTTTCGAGGTGTTGAGAGTTTGTTTGTTTGAAGAGTGTGAGGAGAGAGAAGCCCGAGGCTGTCTGACAGGGCTGCGGTTGGAGCATCTCTTTCAACTTCTTTTCCTAGGCTGCAAATGGGCTCTGTTCACTTTTTTTTTCCCCCTCACTAAAAATCTTCCTGCAGCTCCCCATGTCTTTCAGATACAGTTCTGGAAAGCTGAAAAGAGATCTGTGACTGAGAGGAAACCCCACAGGGCTGCCAGATTTCTGTCTGTGGAGCGGGTGGGAGCTGGCGGGGGTGGTTGTGCAGGAGCTCTGTGTCCTTCCCACCACTGCTCCCAGTGTCAGGACGTTCCTGGTGCCAGCAGGGCCGGGCTCTCTGCTCTGCCTGGGAGTGCTCCATGCGTCACATGGAGTTTCCCTCCAATACAGCCTCAGCCTCCCAACAGCTTCTTCCAGGGATGAAGGTATGATGGGTGGGCAGCTTTTGTAACCTAGAGATTGCCCTACCATTACCCAGGTTCCTCCCTTTATAATTATTACCCCAAGCTACCATACAACCTGCAGTTTTTCCCTCAAGAAATGTGTAGTGGTGTTTGGAATCTTTTCCCACGTAGGTAGTTTGACAAACATGGGAGTGCTGTGGAAATCATTAGTGCTAAGAGTAAAACCTCTGAATAAAGGCCTTGGGATTTATGTGCTCTGTGCTGGTAATAATAATTAGAACATATCCTGCTGCAGGTAACTCCCACAACTTACACTTTGCTCTGAAGCTGAGAAACTCATTGATTAATCCATGGGGTCAATCGGTCCATCTTGTTTGGAGAGTTAATCATAGAAAGCCCATGCACCAGGACCGAGAATGAAATGGGTTTATTTACTGCTGCTTAATCAGAGAACCCAAACTCTCCTGTAGAGTGGTGAGAGGTTTGTTTCTACTTAGCCTTTAATTGTAAAATGATCTCATTAGTGCCATAGTGAATATCAGTACTATCCTGCAGACACATGGAATTTAAGGAAGAGCAAAAAAACAAAAATGTTTGCCCATAAAAACTCAGTATCTGCCAAAACGTGTGATGCAGTTGGTATTTGCAGAATTACACAAGCCAAGCTGTCTTTATTCGCCTCGGAATCTGAAGCTGCAACATCAGCTGCACATCCCAGTGACTTTCAGTCTACATTGCTGTTGAAAGCAGAGGAGGACTGTCATACTGAAACTACTAGGACAGGTTTTTGTCCAAAAGTAAAAATGTCTACTGGGAAAAACATGCAGCTACTATGGCATTTACCAAAGAAAAGGGTAACCCTCAGAGTTAGCCCAGCCCAGAGTGCCTCTTTGCAGAGGACTTCAGACCATATAAGTGCCTCTGTCATCAGTGCCTGGCTCATGTGTTAGTTAACCATTCCTGAAATGTCTCAGTAGGGTTGAGGAAGAGTAAGGGGATCTCAAATGGGCAATGAAATCCAGAATAAAACAGTCCTTGCCAAAGGAGGTGCTGGAAACCTGGAGGTGAGGTTGCACACCCACAGTAAAGCCCTGAGCATGAAAACGTGGAAAGCAGTAAAAAATGTCTTTAACATGAGCACCAACAGATGCAGGATCATGTTCCTGTGCTAAAGAAAATGCTTGAATGTGAGTGCACATCCTGCAAATCCAATTGAAACTCGCTGCCCTTTGAAATCTGGGTAGTATCTCTCTGCCTTTGTGGTAGGAAGCTTCTGGCTTGGATGTAGAAAATCGGGGATAAAAAGACTCCTCTTAACCCAATGCTAAATACCAGGAAGAGAATAGAAGGGAATATTCCCTTTACTAATACTTGTTTCTAATCAGATAAAAATAAGTGACAGTGTAGGAAGAATCCTTCTACTGACTGCCAGAACATGTCGATTTATCAAATTTTTCTACCGTTGCTCTTTTTTTTGAGCTCGCCTCAGAGCTGACAGTGTATGTTTTACAGTGCAGCAAGGTAGATTGATTGATCCTAAATAGAAAAGCCTTTGGGGTCTCGAGCTGATGTTTTAGCTTCAGAAAAAAACTGAGTAAAGCATGTTAATGTAGAGAAAGGAGCCTGGTTTAATTGGACCAACTCCTGGCTTCCTGAAAATTAATGGCTGGCTGGCTGTTGCCAGAGTGATTCATCTTTTCTATCATGTTCTACAGTCCTTCTCTCCAGGGGTCTGTACTCCCCTCCAATTCCAAACCAAAAGTGAAATATACTTCTTCATTTTTTCTTCCTTAAAAACATGTATTTTAGTTGAATTGGCTTCCAGTAAATGAAAAATAGCGCAGGTGGGGATATAAAGGAGGCAGTCAGTGTCTGGGAATTGGGTTTTGTTTACTGTAGGGCTCGTTTGGTTTTGTTTGCATGGAATTTAGATCTTTTTTAATATGCTCTCAACTCCTCATTGCTACTGGCTGACTGTACAGGTGAGAGAATGACTTTTGAAAGGATCCCTGTTTCAGTCCACTGAAATCTATTGTTCCTTTTCATCTGGCCATGGAAACAGAAACTCTATGCAAGCAAGAGCTGATAAAAGGTGATATAAAGCTGGAAAAGGTGTCAAAAGCATTTAGGTGGCTCCAGAAATGAAAAGATGACTTTTCCATGTGGCTCCATCAAGCCAACAGAAATACTTTTTTTAAAATAAATGACTTGTGTATGAACAAGGTTTGCCATTTTCCCCATAAAACCTACAGCCCTGGCTTTGTGGAGGCAAAACAGCTGTAGATGAACACGAGGCAGTCAGGAGTTCACCAGTGTGAGCCTAAAACCCACATGGATAATTTGGTCGTGGAGGGGGTTGAACTTCGGAATTTAAAGAGGGGAAATTCAGAATGTACTTTTAAAAGTAAAATACTTCTATGTGCCTTTTGAAATCTGTTTTAGTTTCTGCTGGAGATCGATTGCTGCTCGTTTGGCAGTTCTGAGGCGTCACAAGTTGACTTGCACATGGAGGGATTTCTAACAAGCATGTAATGGGTTGGGAATGTCGTGGATGTTGTATTACTGCAGATTTCAAAGAGGGGGATTCACTGTAACTGAAGATTACAAGAAGATAAATAAAGAAAGATTTTGTTTAACATAATTACATATGGTAAATTGTTATGGTAATTTACTATTATTCCAGCAAGGCAAATATTAGCAGTCGTAGCTTAGAGATCATAAATAATGCACTGGAAAATTGGATGTAATGTTTCACATTGACCTGACATATGAGAAATAGGTAAAATTGCAGCAGATTCCTGTGCCATTAATTACAAGAAAATAACATTAAGAACATGCTAAATCATGGTAACTGTTTTCAGGAGATGATAGGCTGTGGGGCAGTTCATTAATTCTTTGAACTCATTCATTATTTTTGTTTTTTACTCCAAGAACAGCTGATGAATAATCAATGCTTTGTGAAGCTGAGGGTGTGAGCATGCACATTTTTATATACATTCATATACCAACCAACACACATCCATTTATTTCGAATAGGTTTTTGTATCAAAGCATTTTTTTAAACTGTATACTCTTAAACTCCGTCACTAGGGATGTGTTTATTAGTCTCTGAAGCAGTTGTTTGAATTGCTGGTTTTACCTTCTACCAGTAGAGTTTGGTTCTCTCCCGTGGTGCTATAAATATTAAATAAAGACACTAAGAGTTTATTAGTGTGATATCTTTTATGGGGACGTGGTTGAAAATGTAACCTATAAAGTTAGTAATGGGAGGATGAAAATTACACATTGTCTCCATCAGGTTTTACAGCCATCCTTTTTTCCTATTTATGTGTTGTTTTTCTTGTGCGGAAGGAGAAGGGCTCTGAGCATTTTATTAACTGCAGGAAGCAAATCTGGCTGTGTATTGTGTGCTAGTATGGGATTTACTGTAAGCAGGAGTGGGATAGAAACAGGACTCTGGACTTACGTAGCATTGTGTGTAAGTGCGATGGCTCAAGTCAGTTTTAATTTCCACAAAACACTGAAACAGCAACGTCTCTGAATTCTTTCAGAAGGGTCAAAATGCCTGTGGTACCTGGGCAGATCCATCCTTTTAATACAAGAGAAAAAAAATAGGACAGGGTAGGACAAGAGAGAATGGCCTCAAGTTGCAGCAGGGGAGGTTTAGGTTGGATATTAGGAAAAATTTCTTCACTGAAAGGGTTGTCAACCATTGGAATAGGCTGCCCAGGGAAGTGATGGAATCACCATCCCTGGAAGTGTTCAAATAACATGTAGATGTGGTACTTGGGTTAATGGTTTAGTGGTGGGCCCAGAGTTAGATTGTTAGACTCAGTGATCTTAGAGGTCTTTTCCAGCCTTAATGATTCCATGATTCTATGAAAATCTTCTTGCCTCCCTTTCAGTGTTTCCCTTTTAAGACAAGATATTTTAGTCACAGAATTCCACTATGGATTTATGTTTGTTCATAGGACTCCATTTCACACAACAATTGCAATAATAAGTTGTGTGACATTCCTTAATTTTTTTTTTTTTTTGTCCGGAACTAATTTGGAAATACACAGCAGTTTGTAGGGATAAGGATCTGCCTCTCTTTGCTTTTTGAAGTGCCTGTGAAGGTCCTTTTTCCCCATTTATAATTTTTGTCCCTTGTACGTGGGCGATGGAGGCAGTGTCAGCTGGCAGTTTGAATTTCAGGGCTCAAATCCCAGCTTTGCTTGAGGTTTCCAGTGTGGCCACAGGGAATTCACTCAACTACAGTTGGTTCCCACTGCTATAAAGCAGTTTTCTCACAGAATCACAGAGGGATTGCGTGAACATAAAGAAAGATGCCTCGAAAATGTGGCTGTGTAAAATTTTATGCTACGTACTTACTTTGTCAAATAAATGCAGCTTTCCAACAAGGCACAGCGAGCTCTGCTTCCCATTAGCACTTAATGGAGAAATCACTTTGTTGAGGCTGTGATGTGCTCACAGGGCGCATTTTTGTGGTTAGCTGAATGGTTTCATACCTGTTCTTAGACAACAGGTTCCTATCCACTAAGGACATGTTTGGGTCTTTTTAATTCCTGGTGTGGTGACGTGCAGGGGAATGCTGGCCAGGGCTGAACCCCCTGCAGAGGCCGGAGGAGATGGATGAGTGCAGGCTTTTGGGAGCATTGGGCCGGGAGTGCCAGGGCAGGAATACGAGTGATTTGCTCATGATCACACAAAAGGGACATTTCCGTGCACGCCGAGGACTCTGCAGGTTACCCAGACATCTGAAATTTCCAAAGGTCACAGCTAAGCCATCCTCACCTTAATGGTGTTCACAGGAGGGGTGGATTTGGCAGCTTAGGTTTATCACGGTGCACCGAGTGTAGGGGAGCTGGTCAAGAGACACAGCTTGAAAAGCAGATGGATCCTGCTGGAAATAGTGGTGTGTATTTGCTGCTTTAAAGTTCATCAGGAGAGAAACATCTTTGCAGTGATAATCCTCCAAATGAAGGGACCTGTGTCCTGAACTGTGGGATGATGCCCTGCCAGGGGGTACATCCTAATAAATGAGTATTATCCCTCCTGCTCTTCCAGCCCTGTGCAGCTTGCCAGAGGGGGCACTTTTTAATGGACTAGGAGAAGTTAAAGGAGAATCTAGAAGGATAAGGCTAAAAGCGAGTTCTTTGGTTTGTACCATTTATAGTCCCATTAAATTCAGTATATTTCTCAGACATTTGGGGGGCAAGGAAGTTCAGTGTATTCGTACATCTTTCAAGATCCTCACTTGATCATTTGACTCTGTCCAGCCAGCTTAACAAGCTAAATAATAAAAGGGAACAATGCAAAACTTGTTGAATTTTTTTTCACCCTGGGTCTTTTTTGAAGAAAAATACCATTTTTTTTTGTCTCAGATGCCCCGCAGTTTGCAGCAGACTCCTGCAGCTTTCCTGCCCATCACTCAGTACCTGTTTCAACGTATCAAATTGTTGTACTTCCTCCTTTCATAGAGAAGCAATTAAAAATGATGAGGGTAAAGGGTTAAACCTAAAAGCCTGCTAATGAGGGTGCCTTCTTGGTTTTTCTTTCATCAGGCATTAGATGCTGCTTTCAGCATAAGCTTTCGATAAGCATCACTGAACATTTTATCCAGCGTGTTTTTAAAAAGTTGGAGTTTTTTACCATCCTGTAAAAATGATAGATGTGTGACTCTGCTGTTTATCCGAAATCCTAATTACTGATGCTGCAGCTTTTAAATGTTAAATTCATGCAGCGTTCTTTAGGCTTCAGACTGGTCAAAGAAAGATTGATTTGTGTCCACAGAGAGTTCTAAGTCTAATAAACACAACCAGTGTTTGTTTGTTTATTTATTACATTATTTGAAAGTCAAGAGTTGCATCAACTGCAAATTACGTAGACTTAGAGATTTCTAAAGGAGAAAAGGAAAAAAAAGAAAAGCAAAAGTTGTCTGCTGCTGAATGAAACTTTAATTTCAGTCTCCATGAGAGCAAAGAGTAGAGGTAAGAGGTGGAATTTGAAAACAGGGATAAGGTCTTCTTTCCTTGAACTATGTCATTTATTATAGAACAATAGCTTGATTTTTTTTTCCCATATACCCATACACATATATTTGGGAAAAGTATTTTATATATAAATTTGCATAGATAAGGTATTTATTTATAAGATACTTATAGTGTATTATGTGGATCTCTGTGTGTGCATATATATTGTGTATGTGTATATATATATATATGTATGTATAAAACAGTGCATCTCACTAGTCATGTAAAATCCCAAGGAATAGTTTTCACAGAGCAGCAAGGAGTTTAGAATCTCTAATCACAGAATCATTTAGGTTATAAAACATCTCTAAGATTGTTGAGTCCAACTTTAAGCCAGCACTGCCAACCCAGCACTAAGCCATGTCCTTGCAGTCCTGTGATGGAAGTGTGAGCAGCTCAGCTATCCTGTGTTTTCTCTGCTGTGCATAAACAGTACCTGGAGCAATAGCAGCAGCTCTGCCTGACAGCAGCTGAGCATGGTCATCCCTGGGTGTTTGGAATCCCCTGCAGAGCTGCCCAGGTGAGCCGTGGCCCCGTTGCTGCCTGTGCAGAGTGACTCAACACTATGGAATCCTCATGTCCTTGAAGCCTTTCTGCGCTTGCAGTCCCTAAAGGCTCTTAGGAGAGGAGCAGGCTGTGCTAATTCATTGCTGAGCGTTCACCCACCTGTGCTACCTGAGAGGAGCAATGTGGAGCAGAGACGGTGCGTGTTAAAAAAAAAAAATGAAATTAGACAATTTCTCTCAGGATTTTCTCCGTCTCTAGTCAAGTTTGTTTTAAAATAATGGAAGTAATTAGCAAGTCACAGAGGGACTTTGTCTACGAGGTAGCCATTTTTAGATAATGGAGCATAAAAGTCGACACAGTGACATATGACACCAGAGCAGCATATTGGAGCCACGCACTGTGTCTTAAGCAGATGTTTAAGTACTTTGAATACTGAAATCACCACATACACGTATAGGAAGATTGTTGGGGTTTTTTTTCTCTCAGACTACTGGTACACTGTAGGGCTTTCTTTTAATCTCAGTAAAATCAAAGTAAACTCGGAGATGTTTTTAATGTGCAGTCATTATCACTCCTTTCTCTCTTCTTCAGATGTCTTTCCACATATGATACGTGGGTACTTCGGGAGGTAGGGATGGGAGTTGTGTTCTGCATGGCCATTGCACAGCAGAGGGGTGCAGCAATGCACCAGCTCATGTGCCAGGTTTCTAACAGCGCTGATGGCATGGAGCTGAAAATAAATAACATTTTAGAAGTGAAGCACTTGATGTGTTTGCACATATTTATTGTAGCTGTGAATGCAGGGGAGATTTGCAGAAATTCCTGAGAGATGAAGGCCATCTCCCAGCAGGGTGGTCCCAGGAGGAAGGGGGATCTCCCCTCACAGGTCTCTGAGGCCATCTCAATTCTTGTAGGTGCCAATAAACTTTGTGTGTTTAACCTCATCCAGTGCTTTCAGATTTTTTATATACTGGATAACTTCATCCACCTTATTTTTTACGAATCAATGTATGACACTTGCAGTTGGGTAACACTTCCCACCACACACATAAAAATGTACAAATGGGATCTAAATAAACACACAGCATAGAAAGCCTTTGTAAGATGTACAGTCATGACATGATCACACCCTGGTTAGTGAGGGGTGCATTTTGGTGAAGGAGGAGAAGAAGGATTTTCTCTTCTTCCACTACAATTTGCTCCTCGTTTCTCTGCATTTGGATGGTGCTGGGGGGCTTTGGCAGCAGGGTGGCTTGAGCCGTTTCCTGGCTGTTTTTTTCTTTCAACTATGCCACCCTTTGGATTTTTATTTAAATCCAGATTAGTCCTTGATTCAGCTCAAAGCAGCACTGCAGAGGAGTCAGTTGTGGCATGGGGGGAAAGGGATGGTTGGGGTACAACTGTCTCAGGAGCTCTTCTCGCCTGGACCGCCACTGCATCCCTTCTCCCACCACAGCCAGTCTAGGTCGGATCCGTCCGGCCCAGCTCTTTTTCTGCAGGAATTAAGTGCCTGCTGAAGCCCCATCAGACCAGGCCAGCAGGTTTTTCCTTGTCTCAGGGCAGGCTGGAGCATGTCTGCTGAGCACTCAGCAGCCACAGCGTGAGAACCAATCTAACTATCCGAGCTGGAACGCTGTACATCCATTCTCACTCACTTGAGATGTCTTTACGGATACAATATGTTTGCCTTCACCACATGTGTGTTCCACCCTGTGGATTACTCAAATGGCAGAAAGTGTTTTGTTTCCTGTGTTATTAGCTGCAGGTTCAGTTTCGATCAGATTTGTCAATTTTGTCATATAATAGAGTTTTTGTTTTTCTGTCCTAATGTATGTGACATGTTTCATAATGGCAATAAAAATAGTTTTCAAACTAGTCTGTGAATGACTTTGTCCAAAAAAAGAGGAAAATAAAAATATCAGCGACTGGGGAGCTTTGATCTGACAGAGTAGGCTTTTAAATGGCACATTATGGGTTTTGAAGCACAGTTTTACAGTTCCCCTTTGCAGTAACTGTAACATGTGAAGGGTCAGCCAGGGAGGGAACGCAGCTCAGGGTGGGAGTCCAGTTCCAGCAGCAGATGGGTGCTCCAAAATGGTTTAACTTTTTTTCTGTGTTTAATTTTTTTGTTGTTTTTATATTTCTGATAATGGAATTGTTATGGGCTTTTGAATTTCAGTTAAGAATGTGCAAATAGGCTATATGGTGAGTAGGTTATTGAAGGGTTAGGGAAATGGAGAACATTTCCTGCAAAAAAATACCCACAATGTGGGTAATAGACTCCAGTTGAATTTAAAAGATAATGGCGACAAGGGAGAAATCCACTTGTAGAAATGGGGAACAGCTGTGTTTGAGATCTAATGAAACTGTATCAAATACTTTAAAAATGGCTTACAGCTCCTTCCCTGGGGAACAGAGATAAAGCACAAGAGCACTCCTGAAAGGTCGAAGAAACAGTTAAATCATTTCCTTGATGGTTATTAGAGATATAGAAGACATCAGTGAAAATTAAATGTCTGAAACTTGTATTTGATTGCTTTCCTTATCACGCCAATCTCACACATTTCTTCCATCTCTTACTCTCTGTTCTAGTAAAATTTAATAACTGTGCTGGTAACAAGGGAGTTCGCTATGAAACCAACAGCCTGGACTTCAAGGTGAGGGCGGACAGGACCCTGTTCGCTGCCCACCACGTGCAAATGCCCTCCAAGCAGCTGATCCTGGTGGTGACGGCGTGGGATCCCCAGACCCTGGGCAGATGGGAGGCCATGGTCCGCTTTCTGGTGGCAGAGAAGTCCCAACACAATGGACACAAGGTAAGAGTTTTTTCAGAGCTCTCTTTCTTATTTCTGTTCTTCCTTTGCCCCAAAGTTTCGTGTGGCTTCGGAGTGTTTGTGTTGCCTGGTCTGTGCTTCATAAGGAAGCGTCCAGGTAGGAGATACCACAAGCAGCATCCAATGATCCTTGAACCTCTCTGACAGAAATGATTTAAGGTCGCCAGTGAGGGAAGTGTTTTTTAAGTTCATACTTTTGTATTTTTAAGTGACTGCTTGGCTCTGTTGTACACTGCATGTTTGCAACTCACTGCTAACAATCTCTCTTGACTTCAAGTAAAACCTGCAAATGAAAGGTGCAGAGGCAAAGTCAACCATCTCCTTGATGGTTTTAAGTTCAGATTTCTTTTGTGACAGCCCAGACCTGGAGTCACGCACTGGCTGCTCTGCCATGCTGCCAAGACATCTTCCTGGTTTTCACAATTATTCCTTTCTCTTGTGAGCCATCTGCGTAGCCCTGCAGCTTCCAGAGGGGAGATTTGGGCTTGTTCCTTCCAATGCAAGGACAGGGAGCATTGCTGCTGCCTGATAAGGAACACATGCTCACACATGGTGCAGGCAGCGAAGCACAACGTGGCACTGCAGTGCCAAATGTCCCCTCTGCTCAGTGCCAGCACCTTCCCTTCCCCAGCCCTGACAGTGAAAAGCCAGTGCCATTCAGTATGTCAGACAGAAGGTTACAGATGGTTTCTTTCTACTTTAGTTTCATACACTCAGCTGAAAAGCAGGAGGGGTCTGTCCCTGCCCAGCAGACTGAGAGCAGCATTCCCTCAGTTAAATGCAGTGGTGGGCTGCACAGAACCATTGGAACTGGGGGGCTGCTCCATGAAAACACATTTCTTCTGATCTGCCCCTTGAGTAGCTGTCTCTTTCCTACCTCTTCCATCTCATTTTTGGCAGCAGCAGTTCACCTTTTCATTTTCAGTGTTAGTCTGGGCTGAAGATCCTCTACTACACTGAGTAAATGCAGTTATCTTGTCTGGTGCCAACTCCAGCAATGTAATGCTGGGCTGGTTGGGTGGTTACATTTAGGCAGGATTTGGCAGGGAATTGTTTAAAGAGCCTGATTTATTGCTGGATCTTGAAGGCCTGCGGAGCAAGGATGAAGGTGTGTGTCCTGGGAACAGTCCTGTCTCCTTCAGGGACAGGAGATGTCTCTTGGCTGTGGCTGTAGTTGGGATTAATGCAGCACAGTAATGATCAAAATAGCAAGAGTGACCTCTCCTTTCCTCCTTTCTGCAGTGCTTGGACAGAGAGGGCAGGGCAGGATGGGGAAAGAGGGAAAGACTTTCCATGTCATATTGTTAGAACTTCACCCTGTGAGTCTGTGCCATTTGGGAGAATTTTTGCCACATATGAGACAAAAAAGAAAAGACTTGGACAGACTTAAATCTTGCAGCTGTCCAGTGACTGACCCCTGAGTTTTTGCATGGCTTAGAGTCATATAAATACACTTCTGCTGCTCTTCAGTAAAGTTTGGGCTTGTGCAAGATGTAATTAAGCCCTGTATGTTATGTCAACTCTATTTGCCATTTTCTAACCAAAGAAATACTGCTTCCTTCTAAAAGTAATTAAATATTGAAGGAACAAAGTAAGATGTCTTATATACTGCTTTAAATTTCTTCTCAATGTGGCAGAAAGAAAACTAAATAAGCACACATTTCTGTTTTAGCAGAATATTTGCTTGGAAATTCATCTAATGTTAATGTAAGCTGAACTCTGGTTGAAAAGAGAGAGGGCTAAGCTTCTTAAAATTCATATCCCTGCTTTCTAAAAGCCTTATTAGTGTGTAGTTTGAGGCCGGAAAAATACGGAAAACAAGACTAATGACAAGGTCATGAGCAGTTTCATGGTGGGTCCCTATAGCAGGCATCAGACTTGTGTTTTATTTAAATGCTAGTGGTTTTTGGAAGCAAAGTAATCCTTTGTTTGCTAAAGAAATAAATGTGATTATGAGATTATTTTAAAAAATAATAGTGTTTGTGGCAAAAAAACCACCCCTGAACCTAACAATATCCAGTTCAGTACGTTTCAGGCTGTGACCCTTATGTGTTTGGTGCCTTTTACTAGAAGCAGATTTCACATTTGGTTTTGTATAGTGTAATATGTCTCAAGCACTACTACATAATTTTTTTAAAGACATTCCAGACTGTTGTGTTATATTCAGGATATGGAGATGGCAAATCTGGGAGAGAAAGGAGGAGGTGACCTGAGAGAGAGGGAGAGACCAGATCTCTGTTGAGGCGCATCCATCCATTTCCATTTTACTGTGTAAATTTGTGACTGATTTCATGAAAATACTGAACAGTTCCCAGACATTAAAAATAATTGGCATAAAGTTTGCTTACCACACCTGTTTGTTGGCACCTCCAGCACAAACAAGTCCTTGTGCCTTGCTCACCCATCCTCTGTGTTCCCATGGGCATCTCCGTGAGCGATGGCCCCCAGCAAGGGCAGCACCACTGGCCCTCTGAACCACCTCTGGAAGGATAAATCTGAATTTAGTTCACAATTATCCATGGATTACAGCTTCATGAAAACCAGCCCTCCTGGAATGGCCATTATTAGACATCTGGGTTATTGTGGAGGTTATAATACAGAATAAATGTTATAGGAGGAGTCAGTATTTTTGGGATACCGGCTGAGGTTTTGGGAGACCAGGAGTGAGCCTGCCTGCACAGTGGAGGCAGTGGGCTGCTTTCCAGGAGACCATGGAGGATTAAACCCTCAATAAATGATCCTTTGGATTTGTGATCCTTTCTTGTCATAATATGTTAAGACTGGAAATCTGCATAATGGGCTTGGGAGAGCTTTGGTGGTGGCCAGCATGGTTCCAGGGTGGGAGAGTAATTCAGGATGGCTTTTGTCAGGATAGTCCTCCCCTTGTGTGCTTTCTTTGCAAAATCAGGGGGTTTGATGGCTGTACATGCACCTCAGATCCCTCAGCTTGCTCTTGGTGCAAGCTGATATTTTAATGGTGAGTGAGCCAATACAGTGACAATTTCTCCTCCTTCGTAGGGTTGGCCTTATAAATGTGCTAATTGCTTTAGATGCTTTAGAATAACGTGGGAAAACCTGCCAACTTCAGCAGTAACCACCGTAATGAAAGAATTCCAACTACTACAGTAAAGTGTCATGCTAGTAGGAAAAAAAATGATAGCAAAGAAGGTAAATACTTCAAAAATGTATTTTTTTGATACATGAAGCATACATTTCTGCTCCTCCCCAGCAAACACTTGAATGTAAACTTTTTTTTTCTGGTTAATACAAGTGATGTTAGTAACTCTAGAAACTTTTTTGTTCAGTCTTGCAGGAAACCTGATAGCAATTCAATTAGAAAATGCAAATGAGGTCACATATTTCCCACAGGAGTGCTGAATTACCCCAGAGGAAACTGAGCGATATTCTGGCATAACAATAAATACTTAAGATAAAGTTTCTTCTACTGTTCTTGTCTGGCTGCCTGTTCTTGCAATTGAAAGTATCAATCGAAGCTGTGGGTATAATTTGGAAAGAAGAAAAGAAAAAAGAAAAAAGAAAAAAGAAAAGAAAAGAAAAGAAAAGAAAAGAAAAGAAAAGAAAAGAAAAGAAAAGAAAAGAAAAGAAAAGAAAAGAAAAGAAAAGAAAAGAAAAGAAAAGAAAAGAAAAGAAAAGAAAAGAAAAGAAAAGAAAAGAAAAGAAAAGAAAAGAAAAGAAAAGAAAAGAGAAGAGAAGAGAAGAGAAGAGAAGAGAAGAGAAAAGAAAAGAAAAGAAAAGAAAAGAAAAGAAAAGAAAAGAAAAGAAAAGAAAAGAAAAGAAAAGAAAAGAAAAGAAAAGAAAAGAAAAGAAAAGAAAAGCTATTTTCTGAAATAACATAAAGTCTTTGTGGCTTGTGTCAGCATTTCTGAAAGATGAACTTGAGTGGGATAATGCTCCAGAAGAAAACAACATAAAGCCAAGCTTTACTTATCTGGAATTAGCAGTCTTCTTTTCTAAGAGTGCATGCTGTTATTTTGAGAAATTGAATATTGATTCAACCAGAAGTCAAAAAATGAAGATCATGTTTGTGAACAGTGACATTGCTGAGGACTTCAGTTTTCAGAGTGTCCTCTTTTTTAGTTGCAGAAACTCAAGTCTTCCCAAGTACATCAGTAGATATATTGTGCCATTTGGGCTTCACTCCCCCCTGCCCTCAGTGTCCATCAGTCCCAACTCTTCCTCTTCATTCCTTGCTAATCAACTGCCTTCACTCCCTGGATTGGCTTATCCCGTCTGAAGTTTTGGTCCTCTCACTCATATTGGTTTTTTATTTTTCAGTCCCTGCATGTGTCTAAGCGTGTTAAGGCACATCTGGCAAATTTTCTTCTGTATTTATTTATGTATCTATTTTTCTGTAGTTCTCACCTCATAAGTTAAAATCAGGATGATAGAAACACAGCACAGAAAGGAATTCATAGCACAAGAGCTTGGAGGTAGAGGATATATTCAGCACATGTAGGATGTCAGTCATCTGCTGCCAGTGACTTATTTTTGAAAAAAAATCCTGTTTTCTTTGAATCATTTATATGTCAACAAAAGTTTCTCGTTGTTTGAGCTTCTCAAATTCTGAGCATGGAAATATGTAAATTTTTGTAATGTTAAGTCGCTGGGAATTGTGCAATTAAACTTGGAAATATATGAGTCTGCAGCTAGCGTTTAAAACATTGAGAACTGCTGTCAGAAATCCATCCTTGCTTAAGCCCAGTTTGTGTTTTATTATGTCTCATCTTATTTTGGGCTTCTTTCATAACCCAGGCATGAGTCCACAGCCATACAATGTGAATGTGAAAACCTGACTCTTACAGCCAGAGGGTTTTGGCGGTTTTATTTTTTTATTTAAAGCCTTTAAATAATCATCTGTGGTATTTTACCTGGCTGAGGTTTTAAATTCCAGTGCAGCCTTTTATTGCTGATCACAAGCACAAAGGTCTCCGGGCAAGGAAAGGCTTATTCAGCACTGCTCCTTTTCATGACCTGGGTTATTGTGCAGCCAGGATGCTCTGCACGAGGCTGGGGAGCCAGGAAGATGTAGCCTTCCCTTGAGGGAAGAAAATGAGAGTTTAAGTGGGAGCTGTGCTTCCAGTGACTCCAATATCCCTGATGCCCTCAAGTGGATGCGCCTGGAAGAAACGGGAAAACAATTGTTCCCTTCCTTTCTTCCTTCCTGCCCCTGCATGGGGATGAGATGTTATCCATGGCATCGAGGTGATGGGAGTTTGCCCATCAAACTGTGTTATCCCTAGAGAGGGGCTGAAGAAATGAGACAGTATTTGTCATCCTGCCTTTTTCTGACCGTATCGATGCATATTTTCAAGACTGAGTCATTATGCTGGGCTGTCCTCATTGACTGCCTCTGAGGGGGATCCCAGGCAGCAAGTAATTCCAGCAAAATAGCAGCTGGAAAAACTTTTATTTCTGTATCTCATCAGTGAAGCAAGACCTTGATTTATCAGTCAGGGTGGGTACGTACAGAGATTTCTGTTTCCTTTAGGTAACTTCTGAGACATTGTTTGGGGTTTTAACAAATCAGATCAGTGGAAAAGATGAGAAAAGCTGATGACTAATAAATAAGTATCATATAATTGTTACCAGTGAGACTGCTCAGGATAATTGTGGAAGTCTAATGAAGATGCATCTGGTGAACTTGTCTGACCTCACACTTAAGTGAACTTGAACATCTCGCTTGTAATCATTGCAAGAGATGAAAGTGATGGTTGTGAAAACACGTGAACTTCCTTGGCCTGATTTTCAGGTGTGTTGAATCCCATTGCCTTGTGCTGAAGCCAAGATAAGATGTGACATACAGGTGCTCATTGCCTCGGAAAATCAGCCCACTACGGGAAGTTTCCAAGTGCTGCACTTGCTGCATTTAGTTCTTAAGCAGTCAGCATCTTACCAAGGGTCAGGCTCAAAGCCGTGCTAGAAAGATCATCCATAAGTGAAATTCACTCCAGATCTGTCTTCCTTCAAACAAAAAGAAGTCCTGAGGATTGAACTGCCTACGCGGAAATAAGTTTTTTCTGATAAAACAAACCCCTTGGACTGCTGTGTGCTCCTACCTGTGATGTGTGCCTTGCCCTTGTGAGATCAAAGCTTTTGACCTCTGATTTCATGTTCTTTGTTGGTAACTGCTGAAGTCTGACTGCCACTTCAAAAAAACACGTTTTGGACTGAATATCCCAAAAAAACCCGTCATTGCTGTGATAATCCGTGGACAGTTGGGTGTAAACATGAGTTTGAGTGAAGACAAAAATTGTTTCATGCAGGCAAGCCCATTAAAATAAACCTTGTTTCTAGGGGCTGTGAGTGTCCATGTATCTTGCCCTTAGCCCAGCAAGCTGAGACAGCTTGGTGGGTACCAGCTCAGTGTGAAAAAGGGTTTGGGTTCCTCCCACCCTCCTGCTGGATGTGGTGGTGACCCTGTGGCATGGCCAGCTGCAGGAGAGAGGAGAAGCATCCAGGGATGGGTGTCCAGCTGGGCAGGGTGGGCTGAGGGCCTGGCGATGCCAGTGGGATCTCAAACACTGTCCCCATCCAGCAAAACTAAATTTAAAGTCACCCTTAAATTTCATCTTGCAAGTGGAGATAAATGGAATGTGTTCTCATGGTCAAACTTAAACGTTTGCTTAGGTGCACTCTGAAATTGGAGAATAAAAGAAGAACAATCTTTTCTCAAGAGCCTCTTGAAATAACCAAAGGATAACTTGAAAGGGCAAATTCTCACGCTAGCACTGAGGAGAAGTACCAGACTGAATTACTTTGCTTTGTGCTAAAGTAGCTGTGGTGCTTGTGATCTCTTAAATCTCTTGTGATCTTTGTACTTGCAAACATTGTGAAGAGAAGGACTATTGTTACACTTAATTCATTATGATTATTTTAATTCATGTATCTTTTGAACCTCATGGCTTTAGAAAAATAAAATGAGATTAAAATTTTTCACAGGCTTGTTAAGGAGTAGGCTTGTTAAGGAGTAAACTCACTCTCTCTTCTTTCTGTGATGAAGAACACTTGTAGTAGTCTGAGTTCTGGAAGCAAAAGGAGCTATGTTTTGGAACTGTTTTAAATTATTTGTTAGAAGTTTTATCCGGGAGGAAGAACTCAGCTTGCTAGCCCAGATATTTCATACATTTTTCTCAGATATGTGCAGAATTCGAGGGGCAAGATGAACCTGCAGTAGAGGTTTTTACTATATTACATATGACAAGATCTACCACCTTTATTCCCGACCTGTGGATATCTGAACAGATAACAAGTATATGAGTATTTTGTAATTTAATAGCCATGCTCTTGAGAAGTACTTGTAGTTCCGAAGCCATTGTGTATGGCTTCTCCCAATTATGACAATGACATTAACTTGAAGATAGAAGTGGCATTTTATAAACACTAGAAGGTAGAGTACAACAGTAATTTAGATGTTTCTTAAACAACCCTACCTGAGAAGCACTGCGAGATTAGATGTTGCTGAAGGCAATGTGAAAAGGTCAAGTTGATGTGGGGAGCTTTGCAAGGAAACAGCCTCATCAGAACTTTTCATGTTGGGATAAGATGTTCAAGCCTTAAAATGAGAAATAAAAGTACATCAAGAGCTGTGCTTTGGGGACGATGTCATCTTCTTTGTCGTCGTCTTCTGTTCATTGAACACTCTTGCAATATTCGAAGCCTGACAGTGACAGGAAGAGTACCACAGGTGCCCTGGCCAGGAGGTGCCTCTAATCATCTGTGCAGTGCTGTGGAATAAGTTTGAAGACAGCTCTGCCTCTCCACCCCAGTCAAAACTTCCCTCACCTCTGAGACACCGTTCACATTTTGTGTCTGCTCAGTAATGAACAGGAGCACACTGCCTGCAGGTGTCTGTGCTCTGTAGCACAAAAGTGAAGCCTCTTCAAATGCTCCGTGACTTACCAGGTTCCAACTTAAACTGGTGATGGCCTACCAAACGTTCAGGCAAACAGAAGGTGTGGGTGAGTTCAAGGGATGTCTGAAGTTCAATTACATTGTGCTGGGAAATCAACACCTCCTGTCCCAGCAGGGTCACCTGGTCAGCAGCTGCCTGAAAAGGCCCATTCTGGCCCCAAAGGGGAATATGTATGTGACCTGCAGCCTGTGTTCCACGGGGTCCTCACCTGGGCCACCAACCTTATGAGGCTTTCTGATCAAAGACAATAACATGTATTTGGTTTTTTTTAAATAACAGCCTTCTGATGCAACCAAGTGGGTTATGCCCAGAGCTGGTGAGTGTCTCTTTTCTCTGGAGTCCAGACTAACTCAGCATTTAATTACAGTTGCTCACTAAGGGCCCTGCTGGACCTTTTGCAAAGAAAGGATCTTCTGCTTGACTCACAAGACAGTATGTTGGGTTCTCCCTATTTAAAATTCCCCTGGTTTTACCTGTTACTCTTCTTCACCTTTTCTCTTGCTTTGCAGCCCTACAACGAACGCTAAGGAACATTTTGATTCCTCAGTCACACTGATCACATTTTATTAGTTCTATCAGATAAAATTTTCCTAAGCCTGCAAAGCCATCCAGCTACCTAACAACGTTAAATTTGCATTCATGCCTCATTTTTCAGCTCTCAAGGAACAGGGCATGTAGAGCTTTGACTCTGACTCCTTGGGAACGAGGGGGTTTGGCTTGGCTGATGCATGTCTGTGTGTTACATGGCTCATTCTCCTCCTCTGAGGGCAGTAACTTGGTTAGCTTTTAGTCAAACTTTTTCTTCCCTGTCAGCTGATGTGTTCTGGAAGCTCAAGCTCTTGCCAAATCTGACAATTTTTCTTACTAATTGACTCTAATGTGAACTGCTCCATGCAGCCCCACTGCTAGCTGATAAAAACAAAAAGTAATGAATTTTTGCTTAACTAGCTGATTTAATTAAAATGTTTTATACTGTACTTGTATGGTTTCTATAAATGGAGAGGTAATTTTGTTTAATGAGTTCCTAACCAAACATAACATTCCTGACTGTACGTAGCCAGATTTGATAAAGGTTACAAATGCTGCGATTCCACTGTTTGCTTTTGGAAGTCGTGATGATCGAACAGCTTGCTTGGGTGCTTGAAATGCCCTGTCAGGATTGGTTCCCTCTATTCCTGTTTATACCAGAAATTATTACTATAGTTTTAGGAGCAGGGGAGGTTCTTCTCTGTGTCTGAACACTGTTCATTATCTTTAAAGTGGAAGTCTACTGCCAAAATCACATCTAGTCGTCAATTAGTGGCTTCTCTGCAAACACATTAATTTAATGCCCCTGCTGAAGAACTGCGAATGCTGGAACATCTTGCTGCTAAAACACTGGTTTTCAGAGCACTTTGACACAAATCATTCATGAATAGCAGTTTATGCCGTGATGGTAATGGGATGTGACATGAAGCAATCTTTGATTAAATTTACCACAATTTACAACTATTAGTAAATAGAGCTAATATAGATAGTCATCACAGAGTTCTAGAATGTGGATAATGAGAAAAACAGATTATAGGTTCCCTACCTGTGCAGTTCCTAAATAATACCTTCACATAGCATGACTATAATAAATGAAAGTCTAAAATAAAAAGTTTGATCTTTTTAAAACTACTTTTTTTCCCCGTCTCCAACTTCGGCAAATTCAGCAATGACCTAAATAAAAAAGGAATCAATTACCCTAAAATAAATAAATTTGCTGTTTGTTCTGCAACCCTTTCATTCTACTGTATGAGAACACAAAATGAAATATCTTTCTCTACAAAAAGATCAAAAACTGGAGAAATGGTGCATTTTGGGAAAAAGGGCTCATTCGTCCTCCACTGCCGTCCCTGATGTCAGCAAAATGTTGTTTCCTTAGAACAGAATTCATGCAAATGTTTATTTTGCAGTGCTCTCATATTCCCTTTGTTAAAAAACTAAGCTCTATTTTCATTGTCTTATTTTCTGTTTGGTAAATATCATTTTCTCATGTCCTTTTTGCAGCTACCATGGAAACAAGCGAAAAATGCTTCAGATTAAATATTTTTAAATAGATTTTTTTCCCTGATGGAAAATAGTACCAGTTTTCAAAATGTATATTGATATAGGAGCTGAAGGGAAATATGTTTGAGCAATGGACTAAAGGTGGCTTTGTATCCCCTTGTATTGATAAAAATATATTAAAAACACGTTACCATAGTTAAACCCTAGGAGTGACACTAGAAACAAAGCAAGCCAAGTACTATTTCTTTTGTGAAAAATGTCTAGTGTGAAGTGTTAAAGATCCTATGAAAATATTAAGACTGGCATATAAATAAAACAGGTTAAATCATAAATAATTTTGATACTTGGTAAATAAAGGCCTTATTTCCTCTCCTCCAATTGCAGATACTTTTTATTGCAATTGCAAGAATATTATATTTTAGTGCTGAATCCAGAGCATTTCATTTTGCAGGTTGAGCCCTATAAAATGAATAATCTCCAACAAACGTACCCTAAGACTCACTGTTATTTATATGCAGGGAATGGTGGCTTATTTACCCAAACATTCAAGTGATCCAAAATGTTCAGCTAAGCAGGAACACAAAATATGATATTATATTATGTAAATGGGTTTGTGATACGCTCTGCTGGATAATAACTTCCAGATGTCTCCGTAGCCAGAGGCTGACGGATATCAAAGGCAGGTTGGCTGGGAGGGGAGACGAGCCAGCTGGCGAGACTGGCTACTGCTAAGTGTAGCGGAAGGTGAAAGCTGGTGCTCCTTCACACTCACTGGTTTTATTTGTGGACTAGTAAAAAGTCAGTGGCTCGCAGCCTTCTTGTCACGAGCAGGACGGGGCTTGAGGGGCTGTAGGGATCCCATGTGTCTTGTTCTGTCAGGGAATTATTTTTTGACCTCTTTTGTGAGCAGAGGTTGAGTTTAGTCTGAGTCTCCCAACAAATGAAAGGCTGACGAGCCACAGACCAACACTGACAGGAGCTTATAGACTGCCCAGGTGGCAATTCTGACTTAGCCTTTATTGCCAGTGCCAAGTGCAGACAGGGAATGTTCCTGAGCTCTCAAGAATCGTGGTGTAAGTGGAATTAGTTGAAGCACACCTACAATCCCACCAGTTTGGAGGAAGGTTTCCTAAATCTGGTTGAAGTCTGACAGCCCCTTAGGGGTTTAGCTCTGTGTCCTCTTCCGAACATAGCAGGTTGTATTCACCGTTGTTAAAGTTAATGCTAGACTGAAAAGGGACTGGAAATGACTCCTGTGAGATGGCACTGAAGTTACTGAGGTGGACTTCAGGACACCCCTACACCTTCTGTGGAGCAGCCTGTGAGAAGAAATTTCCTCTTCTTGCAGATTGCTTGCAGAATGTGGACTTTAAATAATACAGCCAGCCCAGCACACATTGCATCTCATCCTTGGCAAGCTCTGAAAGATTCTGCCCCAGTATGAACACTAAGGCATTAGATCCCACTGAATCCAAATTCTCCTAACAAGTTTATATCCCAGCATGGGCTTTTCTCCTGTTGTTTTTCTTCATCCCACACTTTTTAATTACTTTTTCTCCTTGATCTTAAAGGTTTTCATCTGTTATGGCTCCGCTGTGTTTCTCTAGTTTATCAGTGTCCTAAAGTGATAGACAGGCATAATTACTGAATTGCCTGACTATTTTGTATCCCCCTTTAATTATCTACGTATCACCAGAGACCACGCTCACATGTTCCATGTTTGGTGTTTGATCCTGTTCTAACAGATTATAAATGTCACCATGTAATGTTTGGAATGGAGAGTGGACTTCACTTTCCACTGGGCGCATGTTCCATGGATGACCCTCTCAGACTGCACATGCCCATCCCCCTTGTGTCATATGTAGGAAGGGGATGGCACCTCACAAACACAACAGGAGGGAAACCACCCTAAAGCAGCAGCACTAGAGGTTCTCAACTTGATTATGGGAAGGAGTATGGGCAGACTGTGTTCTGGTGACACTGCAAAAGGTAGCGATAATATTTTATCTTTTCAAAATGTCTTGAAATTCCAGAAAGCATATGGCCTGTGAGGCCATGAGAGAAGGAGCAGTTGTTATCTCAGTGAACACTGTTATTCAGCAAAACCAGGATTGGAAGCTGTATTTTAGAATTAATTGAATTTGGTGTCACATTGTGCTTTTGAGTTGAACTTTATATTCTTGTAAACTTGAAAACACAGGAGAGTTTTCTGGGGCTCGCTGTTAGTCGATGCTGTTATTCCAGAGATGTTCTTGGATGTTTCAGTCAAAGATCTGAATAGTTCTGGCATTTATACTTACCAGACTTTGTTACTGCATTTGTCTCACAGCTTTTAAACAGCAGAAAACATGTACAACGTATTTAAACAACACCAGAGAAATTAGGGTCATGAGAATGCATTGTCAACAAATGAAGATAAAAAAGAGCTGTTGTTTTAAAAAAAAAATTGTTGTTGCAAGATGCTTTTGAATTCTACATATCAAATTCAGAGTCATGTTGATGATTTATTCTAATGTAGGAAAACATCATCAAGAGTGACAAGCAAGCTAGTCACTGTCTAGTCACCTGCCAGCAAGTATTTCATACAGACTAAAAAGGCTGGTATTTCCTTGCTGAGCTGACACTAATTATTTCAGTATACATGGAGCTTTGGGATTCATGTTAATTCTCAAGTCTGTCTTTAGTTCAGACTCATTCCACTGTGTAAACTCAGCAGAGCACAAATTATTTGACCATCCTTTCATAATCTGTCCCAATGCTCACTTGCCAATTATATAAACTGATCCAAATACCTGCTCTCAAAGGATCCTCATTTGGGAATCACAAGCCAATTAAAAAAATAGGGGATATCCACTTTTCTGTGACTCACATCTCACAGTCCTGTTTCATGTTGACGTGCATTTCTGTGTGTCTTCTTTAGATAACATTGTTTTCATCAGATACCTTTCTGGTAATAACACCCTCTTTAGATGAAAACTCTATCACATATAACATATTGCATCCCCTAGGAAGGAGGAGGTCAGCAGTGCCTACAAGTATCCTGACTTTCCCAAGAAAGTCTCCCACTGCTGCATCGTGACTCTGTTTCTTTGTTTGTTACACACTTAAGTGAGTATTTTTAGAACAACTTCTAAATATTGAGCCGTGGTTCTGTGATTTTGCAGCAGCTTAGTGACAATGCTTGTTGAAAGAGTATAAACAACACTTAGGTGAAGAAAACCCCGCAGTCACCTTGGTGGCATGAGTGTGAGAGAGGACCTGAGAAACGTGCCTGTGTGTGACTGAAAAGACCCTATTTATCTGTTCTGTGAAAATTCAGCTCTGGAATGGGCTCATTTTTAAGGACTGCATAAAAATAGCTGCGTTTTTGCACAAATGCTTCCAGTCCTTGCAGCCAGTGGATGTCTGCCCTCCACAGGTAACAGAGATCAGAGCCACAATCAAGCTGTGACAATGGGCTGCTGGCTGCTGTGCCCAGCTCGCAGTGTCCAGAAGGGCCACACAGCTTTGGAGCCACCTCTCAGTTCAGAAACTGTTTACCTTTCATATGCTGTTTAGTTTTCATATACCTATATAGTCTTGAGGTGAATTGCACTTCCAGATCAGGAATTGAAATGCGCTAATAGATGGATTTACACCAAACTCTAAGCCCCAAAGCAACGATTCCCACCGAAATCAGTGCCTACAGATAACTGTTTGTAGGGTGTTTGAGTTTGTGTGTTTGGAGTGAGACAAGAAGTGAGTGTGGCTTAAAATGGCAGGAGCCTCAGAAAATACTTTGATAGGTTTTCCCACACTGTTCTTGTGTTTGGGGGCATGGGATTTTGGGTTTGTGGGGTTTTTTTGAGAAAAAGAACTGAAAATTGTAAAATTCAGAGAACAATATTCCCACTGGATCTTACCTCAAATGAAGAGAATGTGATTTGCAGTCTTTGTGATTTATGAAAGTTTAAACATTTTCTGGTGGGAGTGCAGGTCACCATATGGTAACAAGAGCTTTGCTAGTTATCTTTTCTGCAGACTTTCCACAAGTAATTGCTGAAATCCTAGAAGGCCATAGAGTATTTAAGTATTGGGACTGCATATCCTCTGAAGAGCCTTTCCAAATCTACATTTCATTGATTCATCGTTCTGTAGGGCAGAAATTTTTCTAGTAACAAGGCAGTCTCTCTAAGTCCAAACCAGGGTCTCAGCATTTCCATTTTTATGCCACAGCATTGTAACATTTCCAGTGCCAAAGTATACCATGGGCAGAATCCATAATTGAAAAAAAAATCACAAAGGAGGACTCAAAGGCATCCCAAATAATGAAAATTTACTGCCTGAAATGTGTTCCAGTTTGCAGGCAGTGTGGGGAGATGTGTATTTGGGATTTATGTTCAAAACCCAGCCCTTACAAAACGTGTCATGAAGCGCTAAGAATCTGAACTAATGCACCTTTGCAGCCATGGGTCTGACTCTCCCTCTGGTTGGGGTTTGGTTGGATTGCAGAATACGTCTGCAGAGCCACAGATTGCAGGTTATTGTAGCCTCGCTTGTGCTCAGTGCCAGACTATAAAGCTGGACTCATGACATGGACTGTAAAGGGATCCTCTCCCTTTTTTTGTGTGTTCTGGTAGGTTGTATTTATTAGAAATTTGCAGAAACTTCTTTACTCCAGTGTTCTGCTAAATCTCCCTGCAGCTGGTGTAATGAAGATGATACATTCTGGGAGGCATCTTGATTTGAGAGTGACAGCTCCATATATTTGTGAAAATGAAGTGGCAGCAGAGCTGCCAGCAAAGCATATTGTGCTTTGTTCCGTGTGGCCGTTTGCACGCAGGAAGCACCGCTGTCGGGACAAGTCCTAAGAAGTGAGGAAGAGGCTTAACTGGTTTTGCATTCTTGTTTCCAAAACAGCCAAAAGGCAGGAAGACACTGCCTGGAGACCTGGTGCAGCAGCAGAGTGACACTCTGCTCCCGTGGCGGCAGCATCAGAGCGCCAACGGCCTGCGGAGGCAGAAGAGGGACTGGGTCATCCCGCCCATCAACGTGCCAGAAAACTCCAGAGGACCCTTTCCACAGCAGCTGGTTCGGGTGAGTTAAAATAAGAAACAGAAAGAGTAATAATAATGGTCATCTTGTAGTGGGTCTGGTGAAGCAGTAGGAGTGGTCCAGGTTTCTGGAGTGGGACGTCTGGCTCGAAGCACGGGCTCTCTGCTCTTCCTCCCTCGTGCAAGAACAGTTGCCTTTTACATGCTGCTGAAACCCATCTTTTCTGAAGAACCTTGCCCCAGTTTCCCTCCCCAGCTGACGGCAGCCTAATCACCTCCTTCCAGCCAGTCCCTCAAGAGACTGGCATTGCTGCCAAGGTGGCCCTTTGCCCACTCTCTCATCCAGAAAACGGCTGCAGGTGTCAGGCTGGGTTGGTGGCACCCAGCGACGAGGGGTGCTGTGTCCTTCCCTTCCGATGCCGGGTGCAGATGTGTGGTGGCCTGGAGGAGGTTGGCTGCCTGCCCCCACTGCAGATGGATCCTGCATCCTCCCTGTGTTTCTGGTTTCTTTCTTCACAAGGATAATCTCTGAGATCAGGTTTACCCATGTGGGTTTTCTGTGATGATTATGGGATGACAGGAAAAGAAAAAGAAGGGAAAAGGAGTGTTTTACAGAGACATTTGGTTGATATGTTATTGCTGTTGGTAAGTGTTAGCAAAATACAAATACATGTTGCTATTCCTCTTGTGGGTGCTGGTTTCAGTTTTTGGAGCAGTGGAGTGATTAGCTGTTAAAAAAAAAAAAATTCCTTGGCAGACTCTTTCAGTTCTTCCCTTGGAAGAAAATGACGACAATTATAAAATTTCTGAAGTTATTTTGAGCAGCAGTGGTGTGTCCTTGGCATCCCTTCTCAGGAAGTTCATCTAGTCATCTTGAAACAGGGCCTGGATTCCCGAGTTGCATCATTACAGCCCATGTCTTGGAGGGAGGAAGGTACTTGCTGAGTCCTTTGGAAGTTCAGGTGAACTTTGCAGTGACTCATGCAATGACTGAAGGTGCATGTTCCCAGTTCACCAAGTATTGGATAAACTCGGCTTGTTGGTGTCATTTCTTTGTACAAAAAGGAATCAAAAGTAGCAGGTGATAAATGTTTTTATGTCTGTCCTAGAAAAACAGGGAGGGAAGCCAAGGAGTCTTTGTGTGGTCAGCAGTGTTGGGTATGGAGTGACCCATTAATGTGTTGTCTTACTAAGCAGAAGAAATATCTGAAAAGGAAAATAAACTGATATGTCAAAAATATCTTCCTAAATCACATTAAAAATTTAGATTAAATCCTGAATTCCTGTGAAAAATAAGGGGAGTACTTGAAAAATGAACTTGGGCCCTGTCCCATTCCCTGCTGATTTCTCTTGAGCTTTGACTAGACAGAGAGAGGACAACTTGGCACTGGCTTACCATGGCAAATTTGTTGATTTATAAGGACTGAAATCTCTGTGGCACTTTTCCCCCTACAGTCTGGAGATGAAACAGAAGGACTCGAGTATGCAAAATTCCAGTATTAATAAAAATGGCAAATAATAAATTTTATATAGCTACAGAAGAATTTATATTCATGACTTAAACTACGAGTAACCTTGGAAAGATAACCTGGCTGATGGAAACACAGAGCTCCCAGATTTTCAGCAATATATTCCATTGCAGTTTTTGAAAACAGAAGCTGGAGGAAACACTGAAAATGAAGTAAAAGTGGGGTGGAGAAAAAAAAAAAAAAAGAGTTGGCTTGCAAAGGGCTGCTTTCCTTTTCACCTGACATACAGAAAGCATCGTAATGACAGGGAAGATCATACAAAGAGTGCAACTTGATTAAGCGTGAGACCCCTGATGTTTTAGGCTCGGGTTGAGTTTCTGCTCATCTGCAGCATCTGGCCCGTTTGCCAGCGCCTGAACATGAAGCTTGGGTGATTCCTAGCAGGAGTTACAGCTTCCCCTGTGTCTTTAATTATCCAGAATAGGACAAATCAACGTCTTCAAAGACCAGCACTATCTGATTATTTCCATCCACATAATCTTCAGATTGCCCTGGAGCATTCTGCTGTCTCGTAGATCTAGGTAACAGTTTTGATCTGATTTCCTATGCTTTTGCTCACTGGGCGCTGAATATTTTTGTGTCCATCTGCTCACAAACTGGAACCAGAAGTGCACATGTGAAGTTGCAGCTCAGATCCCATTTGTACAGAAGCAGGTCTGTCACAGTTTTATCTGCTGCTTTATATAAAACACTCAAACCTGGAACCAGCAGGTTCTTGGACACTGACCTTTTTTTTGGTCCAGAAAGCCCTGCCTGAGCTTACATTTTTTTAGGTATAACTAATGGAAACCAGTCCCTCTATAGTGCTATCTTTGGTTCTGGCTTCCTCCAAGGAGAGGAAGGGATGGCATGAAAAATCTGAACACTAAAAAATAAAAAAACCCTACCAGAAGTACATTGTCATAGTACCACTTGCTGTTTGCGTTTTTATAGGTCAGACTAATTTGAAATGCATAGGCAAATCTTTCAGGTTCCCTCCTACTCCTGCTTCCTATTGTGAAGGTAAAAATTCCATTTTATGGAAGTTGATTAGTTACTTGTCAGTATTTTTAGCAAGGCTGTGCCTGAATGAAGTTTAAATCATAGCAAAGGTGAATGCAGCTTGATGGGAGCCACATACCTCGAAAGGCAGCCCTATCTGGTTCAGCTGGGATCAACTATAATTCTCTGCTCATTAAACCATTTCATTCTGATAAAATACGTTAAATGAAAAGTTTTTAGGGAAAAAAAAAAGAAAAAAGGAACATTATCCCTGCCAAAAAAAAAAAACCCTGTTAATTACAGGGTTTTTTCTTTCAAAGGAACATCCGTGTCTGTTCATATACATCAACCACACTAACTAGGAAGTGTATGTCAGAAAAATGATAGCTAAAAAAATAATAATAGGAATTTCTAATTAGTTTTGGCTGCTGAAAAGATTTAGTTACTCTTCGAAGAGTTTAAATAAACATCTGATATTTATAAGCTAAAAATATTTTCTATTAGTAAAAAAAATGTTTTGCAAATTTTGCTTTTGTCTTTTAGCTGAGAAAACAGTTATCAAATTTTATTGATATATGCTTATTTATTTTGCAAACATTCATGAAGGTCTTCTGTTTAATCTCCTTGTGCTTCACTTCCACCTTTGTATTAGGAATAATATTGTACATGCTGTGAAATATTTCTCTGTAGTGAGGATAATTTCATTACTAATTGTCAGGTACTCTCATTATTATAACTATGAGGTCCATGAAAATGCCTATTAAAAATACAAAAACAATGTGAAATCCCCCTCCTTCTCCAAGCAAATGACTCATGCAGGCACACTGATCAACTAAGATAATATATTAAATAGTTGCCCCCTTGCTGAGCACCGTCTATTTTCTCACTGACTCATCCTTTTTAGCTACATGCATAGCTAATTTTTAATTATCTATTATCTAATTATCTATTAGCTTGTCTTGTATTTCATCGTCTTTTGAACTTCAAAAAGAATCTCAGTTTTGCATCCATGTGCAAGTCTCTAACCGCTTCTAGTGGGAATCTTGAATCAGTTTTCAAGGCAAGTCTTGGTCCATCTTGATGGGCTGCATGAAAATAATTTGTTTTTAAAAAAGCAGTCTTGTGCAGGACTGGTCTGTGGTCATGCCATGCTTTAGGTAATGGGCTCTTCTATCAACCACTGCAACCATATTCACCTTCATGGGGGCTCCAAACTTCCAGTTCATCTCCAGGATCTTTATAGAGCTCTTAGGAGCCTCCTGTCCTGAACTTCGTAGATGCTCATTTTTCCACCTTGCCTTCATTTAACTTGGAACTGAAAAATGTGGTATTTCCCCATTAGATCTCTTATGTTAAACAACTTGTTCATTCTCATTACACCAGCATGAAAATCCACTGAGGATGACTGAGACAGGATCTTGGTGCTCTTACAAACCCCCTTGATTGCATGTTACAGGCACAGCGTGCGCCCTCACATCCGAGCGCTGGTGATCTCAGCCACAAGAATACTAGAAATAATCTAAGTGAGTAACAGGAAATAAGAGGGAAGGATGCATTTTATGTAAATTTAATCAGAAAGTCCTGAAGTAGTTTTTGGAAAGTTAGCAGAGTATAATATACCTGAAGACTCTCGCGTTGCTTCTTAGCGAAGGTGTCATCGGTAGGTCGGCTTTAGTGCAGCACGTTAGGAACCTGCTGCATGTTTTAAAGAAATTTCAAATGTACATGTCAAAAAATTAGCAAGGTGTCTTATTTCCCTTTCTCCATTCATTCTGTGTGTCATGAGCCAACTCCTGGTTTGGTCACATGCACACACACACACAGAGGAGAGATCAATACCAGAGCCAAGACTGTGGCAACATGTGCAGAGAGCTCCTCTTCACACACTAGAAAACCACCCCATGGGTGGGTTTAGCACATGTTAAGCTGTACTGTGACATTGAATACACTCTAGAGCTCCACAGCCCATCCTGGAGCAGGAAACCAGTGTAGTGAGACAGTTCTCCAAAAGCCTAAAATCCTGGCGTTGGAGATACATAAGACATACTGAGCTGTGAAATCCCTGCCGGCTTGGACCATCAGCCCTCGATATTGCCATCTCCTTTGCTCATCAGGACTGGTTCAGCATGTGCTTTTGCACTTGTTTTAAATAGTTTTATTGTAGGAAATCCCTCATGCCTCCTCTATCACAGCGTTGCTCACTGCTGTGAAATTGGCAGTGCAGAATCCATTAGCTCCCAGCTGCAAGACAGATGGCATCTGTCTGTGGTGAGAGAAGGTTTGTTGAGAAAAGGCCTTGCAAATGCTTCCCAAAGGACATCAGACCTTACTTTTCCTGAGAGAGATGCAGACAGCCTTGATTACAAATAGGCCTAGATCTTCCTTGTTCTCCACAGGAACAGGTGTTTCTTTTGCCTTACCAAATACACTGCAGAGTTGAAAAAAATGGCTAGTTGTGGCTCTCAGTGCAGCTCACCTTTGGTACCCGTGTGAATATCACCAGCTGAAATTCAGAGATGAGGAGATTTGGTCTTTGTTGTGACACTTAGACTGAGATAAGAAGGAGTGAGCCCAGAGGGTGGAGAGGAAATGGGACATCGTGCAGGTCGTGTTGCTCTGTGGAGGCACAGCCTTTCTCTGAAAGCTATTTCAAGGATGTAGATTGTGACAGCTCTTGCTCTTGACTATGATTTCACACCACAAAAGAACCTGACACCAAAGAGAGAAAGATTAGCAGGAAAATGGTTCATTAAATGTTTGTGTTGCCACAGTCTCGGCTCTGGAATTGAACTCACGTGTGTGTGTGACCAAACCAGGACTGGGCACATGACTCATGGAATGAATGGAGAAAGGGAAACGTGGCACATTGTTACTTTCTCGACATGTCCATTTGAAATTTCTTTAAAACATATAGTTTAAAGCAAGTTCCTAAACATATCCCATGCTATATGTACTCCTCAAAGGACATCCCCTTTTTTAAGTTCTCCCTGGCGTATCACCGTGTCATTCTTAGTCTCCAGCATTCAGAGAAAGGGAAGGACAGATCCTGATGTAAATTCACGAGTCTCTGCCAAAGCTGATGGGGCTACCCCAGTGTGAGCCATTTGGGAATCTGGGTCAGAGGAAGCAGGTGCCCAGTGTTTTATGGGCTTTCCGTGCGCGCGCACGTACGGCATTATGGATTGAAAAGTGCAGCTACAGCATAAATGCTCCATTTAAAATTCTCTTACAACAGCATTCAAGCCTATACTGTAATTATACATATTGTATTTCCTTGTATTCAGACCCATAGGGAATTTATATTGTCCTTGCTAAAGCCAGAGGGACTGAAGGAAAGCAGTCATTTAATGATTCAGCTGTCTTGGGCTCTATGATTTAATCAATCATATGAAAGAAATTTTTAGATTCTTTGTGTTTAGAGTTCTCTTGTCTGAGCAGAAAATGTTCCCTTTTTGAATTGCTTTAATAGCTGTATTTATGCAGCTGAAAGTTCCTTAAGAAATGAAAGTAAAATCAAATTGCTGAGAATGCCTAGATAATTTATCGGAGAATATTCAATTAGAATATATTAATATTTTAGATTTCCATCATTAATTTAATATTCAGAGATTTAATTTAGTCGTTGAATTGCTGTAGTGCCATGCGTGGGTAGGTTGTTAGGCTGAGTGCTTAAAACACCTGCCACAAATGGGTGAATCTCACTTTGATTCCCAAGAGCAAAAACGCCTTTCCACTGACATAAGTCTTGCAGCAAAAACTCAGACACTAAATCTTGCCTGTGCTCTGCATTTTTCAATAATTGCAGAAAGGAATAATACAATCTTCTAGCAGAAATAAATGCAAGAGCCTTATTTATTTATGCATTCAAATCCAGACTGAGGGGGAATTTGGTGCTCTGTGGTTCTGAGTTTGTCAATGTATTACTGAAGAATTTCATTTTGCCAGCCTGGCCTTGTCACTTACTCAAGGAGAACCGTCGTAAGTGCAGGTGGGATTTAAAGGTGATTGACACTTTGTAGACAGCTATCAAGGACTCCTGTTGCCCAGTTCAGCTAAAAAAACTGCCCTTGAGTTTTTGCCATTTTCTAGGATGCTTTGGGAATAGCAACGTGAGCAGAAAAATGCCCCACTAAATCATAAAAAAAACACTAAATCATGAAATGCCATGTGATTTGGAAGTGATAAATCTCCATCAAATATAGCATCCCAGTTGCATGAAAGGAAATGGAACAATTTTTAATTTCTCACACAACATAAAAACTGAGATTCTCAGAAGCCACTGGCAGCAGTGAGACTGCTCCCACTCTCATTGGGAAGTATCAGAATGACATTTCAGAAGTCTCAAAAATCATTGATAAAAATATTTCTGATTTTCTTCAAGTTTAAGCAGAATGGGGTACAGCAAGTCACACTGAGAGGAGACTGGGATAACAGACCTGTGGTCTGACCTTGTGGTTGATGTTTCAAAGTGTTTTGCAGTCATTCAGCCTCCCCATGAGGCAGTGGGGTGGGATATACTACCAGGTATTTGTGACCCTACTACCAATGACTGCTGGTTAAATAAAAATTGTGAGTTAGAGACATGGAATCATAGAATTGTTTAGGTTAGAAAAGGCCTTTAAGATCATCGAGTCCAACCATGATCCATACAGCCTTTGCATAGGTGTTTTTCTGTTCAGGATCTGACTTTTTCAACCTGTTTGCATAGCTGAGGATTGTCTTTCACAGATAAGAAACCGAGGCAGGGAAGCTGTGAGTGGCTTTGTTTGAGACCCCAGAGCTGTTGCCATGACCATGAGCAGCACTCTCTGGTTATCAGCATCTGGGCCTGGCCTTGGGTTATTTGAAGAATCTCATAAAGGACTCAGGTTTTAAAATAGTATTCAGAAATCTTTTGTTGATGGTTATAGTCACTCACATTATTCCATCTCTGAGTTCAGCTGCTACATCTGTGCATCAGGTCTGCTAAAGTACAGGCTTGTTTCTCATAGTGATGCAAAGGTGCTTCTCTGCCACAGCCAGGGACTGAGCAGCAGCTCCCACTCTCTGCTACATCTCCATCAATTCCTCCACCACCACCCTCATCCTGCCCACACCTTTTAGCTCCTGCTCGAAGGAAATGCAGGAAGTACAGAAGGATAAGTACCCCTCACCTCGAACTGTCACACCAGGCACACTGCAAAAGAGTTCATCAGTCACTCCAAAGAGTATTTAGCTATAATACCCCATTGCACATATTGCAACATATCATTACCTCCCATCCTCTCCAGAAAGTGAGATAACTGTAATAGCCACTCATATGGCTGTCATTATGTGTACAGGCAAAGGCAGGAAGGCATAGTCAGAGCTAATGTACGCAGCTCGTAAAGCTATTGAAAACCTGTAAAGACACAGTGTACACAAAAACAGAGGGTTAATTTGCTTGGAAAAGAGATTTGGTTTCTCTCATGCCATTCCCAAAGTAAAACAGTAATAATGAAAAAAGCCAAGACAGGAACAGACAAAGAACTTGCAATCTGCCTCTTTGCTGCAGGAGTTCATTCTTTAACACTCATCACCCACATTAAGTGACTGTGGGACTTGGCTTCCTTGATTTGTTGAAATGGAGTCCCAAAGACAGAGTGGTGCTGTGTGGGTGTGAGTTTGGATTTGCAGAATAATGGTGCAGATATAACCTTGACAGCTAGGCTGTTGCTGATATTCACTGTATCAGGCTGGAATGAGATAGGAATTAAAAAACCCACATCTATGCCTTTTACTTCCCTACTGTTGCATATGTTCTTGCTAATCTGCACTGCTGAAGAATTAAATTCAGCACTCTGGAATTTTGGATGTCAGCTTTTAAAATTTTAGGGAATTTACTCTTGGGCTGATTTTAAGCTCTCACTGCTGTGGTTAATTGTTTTATTTATAACAGCTGAGATTTTCAGTGATAAAGGTGTCGCCATCCAAACCCTTTCCCAGCTGTCTCTAATGCAGGCTGATGAGAGGAGTAAGCCATGGTTAGATGATGGGGTAGCAAAGAGTGGATGCACAGTAGTGTAGCCCCATTAAAGGCCCCGTTTCTTTGCAGTTTCTTCTTTCCCATAGTTCTTACCGTATTTTTTAATAATTACCATATATTTAATAACATTCATTTTTGTTGCTAATTTCCTTAATTTAAAGGACATTTCCCTCCTATCCGAACAGTTAGACAACTTAAAAACAAACAAACAAAACCTTGGATTATGTTAAGGGAAACATTTTGCCCAAGGCAATTTGGATATCTGCAGATGGTGGTACTGAACATTTTGGCCCTTGTTCAGCAGCGATTTTAAGTATGTGCCTAAATTTGAGCCTTTAAGCAACTCCAGTGGCTCTTCAGAATTTATTTGGTGCACAAATAGTGCCTTACTGGATTAAGACCAATCACCCAGCATTGTGCAGTACTGACCTCTTTGGCCATGCTTATCATTTTCATTAGATTTCCAATTTTAATTACATTTCTCTGCATACACCGGTAGTGTACAGAGAGCATGGTTCCAGATGTACACACACACCAGCCTTTGCATATGTCCTTTTTGTTCTAATATACACCAGAACCTGCCCGAAAAGCCACCCAGTAGACCTTGGTTTCGTGTTTCTGGCACTAGGGAGAGAGAGCTGTATTTCTTTTCCCTCCATGAACCAACAGAAACTCGTGCATCCCCTAAGAGCCCCTGCAGCTGCTGAGTGGGTGAGCTCACTCATTAGGAGGGACAGAGAGTTGGCCACAGGTGTGGGAGGTTTTGTCTTCCTCTCCATGGAGAAATGAGGTGTGTTTGACTGCAGCTGACCCTGACTACGAGTACACTGTGGGAAAAGCTTCTAGGAAGAGAAGGGGCTGTTAAAGCTTCACGAAGGATGAGGGAGACATGCTGGTGAAGGACTTCAAGGTGAGTGGCTTTTGAGTCGTGGTGCTGGGTTCAGCTAGAAGTGGCTGGAGGGGAAAGCAAAGGACTTGGCCAAAGCTCAGGTGCACTGTGTAGAATAGAGCAAGCCAGCAAAAGAATGAAGAGAGGGTTTGGTGTGGCTTGTGGTGTTGTTTCGTGGTGCTGGAGGGCTGCTGAGCTGCACCCAGCCTGGCACAGCTCCTATGGGGTTGTGCCTCATCATTTGTGCCTCATCATTGCTCTGTTTCTGGACATTGAAGGGCAAAGCTGGGACTTGGCAGCTGGGGCATGATGGCTCAGCATGGGCTGTTATTCCAGTAAGATGATGTTTCAGAAAACTTTCACATAACGTGTGTGAGGTGTCTCTGCCTCAGGTCTGTGCACGGTTTTTGGGGTGTGTGTATGCAGCTGAAAAACAAGTCATGCCACACGTTCATCCTTGTCGTAACAAACCACCCGGGCATGCCCTCCCCTTGCAAAGCTTTGCTTTAGTAGTTCCCCTTTAGTAATTAAGTTTTGGAAACCAAGACTAAGCCTCTAACGACTCAGATTATAAACCCCTAAAACCAAAAGTTTCTAGTGGAAATATTAACAGACCCTTAAATGCCATAGTGCTGGTGGGCATTGCCAGGACAGTTGCCTTCCTGACTGCTTCTTCCACTCGTGATCTCTGCTCATTTTAATCAAAACATCACGACCTGAGGAGGTTTTTGCATCTGTGCTTGAGTTTGTAGCCCTTTTGGGCTGTTTTGCAGTTGATTTATTTGTTTGATTTGTGCTTCAAGGCTTTGAGAGCTGTAACATTTATTGAGGCAAAGAAGCTAATTTTCTTGTAAAAAGGGGGGACAGTTTAAGGAAGAGTAAAGGCTGTGTGGGCTTGTTTCTGTCTAAAAATGAAAAGCATGATTGTGTTGTGAAAAGATTGGACATGGACCCCTTGGTTTGAACCTTTAGGGGTTGCAGTCCCTTGTCCTCCAACAGCCTCCTCTCTGCTAGTTAAACTCCTCTGGGGAAAAGGTAGAGCTGCAGTGCCCCCATTACTGTGGGACTACAAAAAATTCAGTGAAAATCGCCAATTTTCCTATTTCCAAGTCACTGAAAAAAGTGTGGCAGCTGAAAGGCAGAGTTTCTGACCACCCTGTGAGCTATTTGGAGTTATTTCTGAAGTAACATCACTGGAAGGGAGCGTATTAGTAGAGAGAGAAAAGGAAACTAAGATTAAGAATCTGCACTTAAAAGTGTTGCTAGTTAATCCACAGCCCTCGGAAGGGATTTGTGTGAGTTGGAAAACAAAAATAAATGTTTGGCCAGCTTACATTTTCAGTGGTGTGGTTTGCAGTGAAGTGATGACACAATTTACTTACCAGTAAATGGCATTCAACTGCCTCTAACAAAAAGAAATTACAGTAGAAGAATCAGACATCATCAGAGCATAAATCCTTTATGGAAGATTATAGCAGTTATTTATTATTTGAAAGCAAAGAATTGAGAAGCAAGGTGGCAGTTTTCTTTCAGTCATGGGAAATGCACCCTGTAATGTCTCCATGGAAAAAGGAAAATGCTGCACCAAAGCGTTCCCATTCAGCTCAATGGCAAAAACACCATTCGTTAGCATCTGTTTTTGCAGGGGAACTCCTGTTAAGAGAGGAATTTAAATATCGGAGGAAGCATTTCCAACAACTGTCTGGGTTTACCGAATATTTTTCAGACAGTGTTAAGTTTATGGCACAGATTTTTGTATGCTAAAGGAAAAGGCAATTCAGAATTTATGAAACAGCTGCTCTGTCTTTTGAGTACCTAAGGGACAGAATGACACAACATATATGGATTTCTGAAGTCGTTAAAAAACAACTTTCTCTAATTCCTTTTGGGCCATAACCCATGGTATCTACAAGTATTAAACCATTTTCTTTTAATTTTTTAATTGGACATGAATACAAAATTTAACATTCAGGTATAACATGCTATTAGAAAATCAGCTCTTTTTCTACTCCTGTATCCATTGAGTTGTTAAATGTCCCCCTCCCTTCCTCTTTTTTTTAACCTCTTGTTCTTAATGAGACTTCCTCCTTCTCCCCATGAATCTTTATGTAGGCAACCTTAGCTCTTGATTAATCAGTAATTAGGGAAGGAGTCCTACTGATTTCAAGTCTTTAGTATCATACTCTCCAGCTGAAATTCAAAACTAAAATCTGAGGGAAAGCTATAATGTCAATATTATGCTATGTCTAACCATATGATGACAAAAATCACATCAGAGTCAGACCAGGCATATCTATTTATATAGGCACAAATCTGTCCTGCTTGATATCAAGTGTAACATAATCATAATTCTCTTCCATAACTGCTTTCCTCACACATTCCCTGCTATTGCCTGCCTTTGTCACCATCAGCATTCAATATTTCGCCTGAAAGTTTACTACACCCTCTGTCATCTCATCTGACACATAGTGTTTCACTTCATGTTTGCTGAGCAGTTAGGGCCCAATTCAAAGTTTAATGAGCCCTCATTAACCTCCGTGAGCTTTGGATCAATCCCTTGTAGTCTAATACGGTAATAATGCCGGGGTATTATGGAGTTAAAAGCTGCCATACAGTGGTCTGAGGATAAAGTCACTGCAGGCAGGCGGCTTAATGGGGTATTAATTGGATAGAGGGTATTCATAAGTACTGAGCACTGAGTGTGGATATTGTTGAAAGAAGAGAATAAGTGCTGAATGGTGTGATCTTAAACTAAGGAAAACTCGAGGTTCCCTTTGCATTGTTCTTTGCTGTAACTGTGGATCAGGAATTGGAGGAGTTAATGCTGATTGGCACTGAGTTTTCTGGCCCAGGTTAATGGGTGCTGTCACTCACAAGTCATCTTCTCTCTCATAATCCAGCTCTGAAGTTCTGACTGCCTTGGCTCCATCCACTCCAGAATCCATCATTCTCCAAGAAACTAAGTATTAGCAAGAAGGTGGTGTCATTGGAAAGGATTCATCAAAGGGAGCTGCTAATTGCACACAACAGCTTTTTCATTTCCTTTTTTCTTCTCTGGGATAAGGTGCTTTCAACACAACATTTAAAGTAACCCAAATTATTGTTTCCTGAGCTCTTGGTGCTGGTCAGCCCACTGTCAGCTGGCTCTGTGTTCCTGTGAACTGCACAGAGTATCCCTTTGGAACTCTGAGGATAGAAGACCTACACCAAGTCATGTCAGAGCAGCCCAGATTTGTATTTTAGTCTGGTTTTGCAGTTTTCCCCTTTTTGTACCCAAAATACTGTTAATTCTTGGAGAAGCTCCATTTCTACCTCAGGTGGTGTGCAGACAATGATCAGGCACAGTGGAGAATTAGTCCTTGTTGATTTAGATTCCCTCTTGGTCCAATAGGATTTGGATACCTGGTGCCTTAGCAAATCTTGCCTCATGCCCAGAAGTCCTTAAAAAGTATATCTTCATAGCTCAGGACTATCCTCTGTTTGTTCTCTGCTGTGTCAGGATATACTACACGAGGCTGCTGCTCCCCCTTCTGAGCTGATACCACTTGTGCATTGTGAAGGTTTTGGGTAGTTTGACATCATCTTTTCATCCAGGAGGGAGGACAGATTCCTTTTATTTATTTATCCTAGATATTCTCTGTGCTTCTTGCCTTTTTTTAGAGAGCTGTTCCTTTCCTTCTGTGAAGCCACAGATGCAACACATCCTGTCTTCCTCAGTGCAGCCAAGTGCTTTTCCCTTTGGGCTTGTGACAAGCCACTTTTTCCTCCTTATAGCTAAGGAAAAAAGAACAGTCACATATGTAACCACTATAGAAATGTTTTTCCAGAAACTCCCAATCCATGCTAGCTCCAGAAGACATGTCCTCATTATCCTTTATTTTTAAGCAAAAGGCTGGATAATAGCTGTCTCTGCAATTCCTGTGCCAGCCTACAGTTCTTGCCTATCCTAATCCCATATGTGAATGAGTCTTGAATATATATGCTAGGAAAGGTTAGGAAATTCTGCTTGGTTTGGTGCTACCCTGTTTGTTGTTCAATTGATTAAGCAGCTGCTAAAATAAACTTTCCCTCAGAGGAGTTCCATAATGCCCTTCTCTGCCCTCCAGAGCAATACCTCAGCCTACATACCTCCCTCCCTCATGTCTTCACATTTCCAGTGCTGCCCTTACTCCTCTCCTGTTTCACAGTTTTGAGTCCTACCTTCACATTTTAATTTTTGCTGTAGTGTGTTCCTGGGAAGATCTCAGGTGGTACCTGTGCTGCTGCTCAGCTGTTTGGGATCAGGAGTCAGTCACAATCCCTGAAAACTCTGAGGTTGTCTGAAGTCTTGTCTGTCTCTCTAGTTCTTACACCTTCAGTTCCAATCCTACATCACTCCAAACCTTTCTTCTCAGGCATGAGAGTATAAAATATTAAAAAAAAAAAAAAACCAACCAAACAAAAAACCCCAAACAAACGAACCAAAAAAACCCTGAACACATAGACTTGCAGTGTCTCCAGAAATTGAGAATGTAAATACAGAGCAATCTGTGATGAAACCTGGAACATTCCCACTGTTATCTCTCCATGGATTTATGTACCAGTTAAATGTCACCACTCCAGTTTTCTTGAAAGGCTGCTGTGTTTTCTTGCAGGACAGCGTGGGTAGAAGTGTGGACATTCCACAACCAAGGGTATTGCTTGAAGGGCTGAATCAAAGTGTGGGAGATCTCATTAATCTTCTCCATTCAGTCTTTCTGATTGAGCTTTTTTTATTTATAATTATATATCTGCCTGATTGAGAAAGATATTTATCTGTTCAATTTGAAGATGAATGATCAAGAAGAAAGGATGGACAAGATGCTTTTAAAGCCTTTCAGCCCCATAGTTGTAGCCACTTATACTGATAGCTTACACTGGAAAATGGAATGTGAATCAGAGAAAACATGGGAAATAATAGGAGGAAAATTCAGAATCCATTTCTGATGAGTTATATTAAACCCAAAGATCTTCCACTTCATAGAGAAATTATTTAAGTTTTATGCAGCTTTTGAGATTATGACAAGCTGAACAACTTGTTCTGGCTTGGTGCTCAAGCACCATATGGTACTACTTCAGCAATTTGATGTGATATTATGAATAAGAGTGCATGAGTAGTGAAATGTTTGGGGTTTTTATATCATATTGGCCTTCTGCAATAGACATTAAAAATGAATTCTGTTTAGAGTAAGGGAAGGAAAGAAAAAAACCCAGACCTGCAGGTTTCAATAGCATAATTGCAGCAAGCAAATGGAAAATGAATCTGTGGTGATTAGGAAACCAGTTGCTGACAGAATCTGTTGGACAGGTGGGGACAACCCATGTTCTGCAGATTCTGCTCTCCTTTTAGGTATTTTCTGGTACAATGCTAGTATTATCTTTAAGGAAAAATATTTATATGCTGTTTTCTATGTTCAAGACTAGTGGTTTGCAAATAATAATTGTTAAGCGAGTGGAAATTGTGTGTAAAAATGAAATTTTAGGCTAAGCATGTAATCTCAAGTGTATGAAAGCAATAGTCAGCGAAAGATTCTAATAAAATCTCAATGTCCCTGTCTGAAGAAGAGCCATCACTCTTCCTTGTGTTACTTTTCTACTAGTTATAGGAAGTTCCTTCCTTACATTATGTTGCTAAAAGCAGTTCATGGATAGCAGAATGTGACTGCCAAATTTTGGAGGATGAAGTAGTGTGAAGATGGGAGGTCTGGTACAATTGGCAGGCAGTGATCTCTCTTAGTGTGTCAGTTTAAAGTGAATTCTGTAGATACAGAATATATATCTATGTGATATATATATTTATATATAAATATATGTGTATGTGTATATAGAGAGGATTGATTTGAAATAAGTGTGTATGTAAATCAAACATCTGAAGTCAGCCATGGTCAGTGGAGGAGACCATGTTGGCATGTGATTGTGCAAGACCCCATGAGCTATAGCTGGTGATGGAATGGGTCCACCAGTCCAGATCCAACAGGAGGAATCACTGGGAGATGGAGAGTGGCACAGGGTCTGTCTGAGGATCCAGGACCTCTTTCTCTTTCCTGTAGCTGAAAAGTCTTGACCTGCTGACAGAGATCAAAGCTGGGGCTTTGACCCAACAGCTTAGAGGATATCAGTAGTGGGTAATTTTATCTTCTCTTTGTTTTCAAATGTACCTTAAATGGACAAAAGAAATATTTCTCAGCCTGTCAGAAGCAGAGACTGGTGGGGTTGCGTGTCAGGCACCGGCTAAAGGCAGATGAGCCTGGGACTAGTGCTGTTCCTCTTGAAGTGTTTGCTCTGAGGTGGCAGAAGGGTCTCCTGACCCTTGGAGTGCAAAGGAGAATTTTCCACACATTCACTGACATTTTGGTCTCTGTGCCTGCTGCAAAGAAGGAAGGAAGATCTGTCCTGTGGACAGCAGGTCAGATCCTCCTCCAAGGTGAGGGTTGGGAGCTAGAGCTGACTTAATCTGCAGCAAAAGGTGGCTGCTGGGGCTCAAATCTATGGGCCTCTGTAGCTGTGGCTGCACAGAGCCTGCCCTGATACTGGTGCTAGAGCAGAGAGGCCTTGGCGAGCACATCCTTCTTAAATGCTGAATTTCAACCACTCTTAATGCAAGAGGAACCCCTTGCCAGACTTCTGGAAATAATTCTTCTAGGCACGTTTTCAATGTCCTCAGTATGCACTTAATGACTAATAGATGCCCTTTTCTCATTTTTGACAGGGCGAGGGGCTGTCATAAGGGGCTGTCATAAGGAGGGCTGAGACCAAACCTGTGGATTTTTGCCTGCAAAGTCTTGGGTGTGAACTTTGCACAAAGGCTGCGTGATGAGGGGGGAGCTGTGGCCAGTGACTATGGCAGTGGCTGGTTTGATTGATGCAGAGCTGACCACTTGAGTGCTTGTGATGCTGCAATAACTAGTCAGATTGAACACCTGCCTGCCTGGAAAATTTGGCCCCCTTTCTTACTCTGAATTACAGCTATATTAGGAGAGTTTTAAGGGACAAATGCTGCTTTGAACACAAACTGTTCATATGGAAAAATGTCTGGGTTTTATAGTAATTCTGGGATTTGTCATGTCTGGATGTTTCCCTGAATTTGTTTTTCAAATGGCTTTTGGTTCAGGATGGAGCTTTAGTTTGTAGTGCATGTAGTGCCTCCATGCCACAGAGCTCACTGTTTTTCACTTGCTGTTTTGCATCAGTTTTCTACTCTGAGAATTTCTTTCTTCTTGTTCTTAATATATTCCCAGTTGGAATTTAGTTTTTCTAAAAAAAAAAAAAAAAAAAAAAAAAAAAAAAAAAAAAAAAAAATTCTTCATCGCTGCAGTGGTTTTTAGCAGTTGTATCCTTTTATGCATCATTCTCACCCAGTGTGAACATTTTAACCTTTTCTTAATTATTAGCATTTCCATTCCTGCTGTTCATTAATCTGCACTGGGCAAGGACCATGATTGTGTTGCCCAAGGATGCTGCCATGGAGCTGCTCAGCTCCTGCTCTGTGAAAACCCCAGCCTGCAGAGATTTTCATGGGGCATTTACCAGTTCCCTTTTGAAGTCTGAACTGTGAACTGATTTGTTTATTCTGTAATGGATAGGTTGGCTCACCATCCTGGTGAGTTATCTGCTTTTGTTAGGTACGCGAAAATGTTGTATAAATCTGTGTTACTGCACTTGAATAGTAAGTGATGTGTCGTGTATTCTTACTACAAGTAAACAAAATCAATCGCAGCCGAATTATGGCTGACACCTGGTAAAATCTAAAACAAGAAACTGATAGAAATTAAGCAGTAAATTACCACAAAAGGCTGAGGTCCAGCCCGTCTTCCTCTGGCTCCAGTCCTCACTTAGGAATGGCATTGTGGCTGAATCTGTGGCTTTAGATAGCAGGACTTTCTTCTCAGATATTTAGTAGTACATGGTCTGAGACTTCAGTTCACGACTGAATTGCAGGCACAAATGCTGTTGATGCCGAGGGAGCCTAAATGACTCTGCAAAAGTCAGAAAGGAAATCCAGGGAATATTTGAGAACTGAGCAGAGTCTCCCAAATCCCCCAAGTAATCCCTCTACCCTTTTTTGCATTTGCTCTGGAGTTGTTAAGATGTTGCTGGTGGTAACTTGAGCTTATAGATATTTCTACAAAATCTAGTTTTAAAAATAACTTTCAGCCAAACTGAAACTTATTTTGAGTGTTCACATTCCATGATGTTATCAGTAGCATGATACTTTTCAAAATCAACAAAGTCCTGTTTTTCAAACATGACTGTATTTTGGTGAAATTAAGAGTCTAATTTTTATGTAGGTTTTGTTCTTCATTAATTTTCTGCAGATAAAGAAAAATCCCACTTTCTAAATATATTTCATTTGGATCACAGTTCAGTGGTGCTTCTGAAATAATGTTTTGTAATTCTCATGTTCATTCAGCCTCAGGTTTCCAAGCTATATGTGCTGAAAATGTAACCACTTTCCTCTTGGTGAGAGTACAGTATTTAGTATTTTTTAAGTCTAGTGCCGGGCGAACTGTGCTGGTTTTGATGTTGATGATAAAGCTTTAATTGCACTTCTGAAATCCTCATCATGCTAAACTAAACGGGAATAGCATCCCATAAAAACCAGGCAGCCTGGAGTATGATTAAGAGACAGTAATTTTTCCTTATTCAGACCAGCATGGGTTTCAGTTTTCATACTTTGCTTTTTAACACTTCACCACTGCACAGAAGCTTGTATTCCCTACCACCGTCCAAAGATTTCCGTGCGGTCTCCTAAATTTGTCCCGCCGCCTCCTGCATGGAAACAGTGAAAACTCTGCTTGAATCCAAACAGTCTTTAATTTCCTTGAGATTCCTCTGCAGCCAAGCCGTGTCTGAACAGCTTGCTGCCTTCACGGCTTCGCTGTGTTTTGAACACGTTGCCGTGTGTGGATGGCAGGAGGTGAGGAGAAGGTGGCACCGCGCGGGTGCGTGTCCTCCTCGTGGAGGAACTCTTTGACCCTCAGCTCCTTGTTTTCGTGCCTGATGTGGAAAGCTGTTGCACCTACGTCATGGTATCAGCTGCGTGGCAGCCAAGCAAAGTCGTTTTAAAAATTCCTAGTAAGTGGGGAAAAACGGGAAGAAAAAAATGTGAATATTGTGAAAAATCCACTTTTTTTTTTTTCGGCAGGTGCTAAAGCTGCACCTGCCAGCAAGCACTAATAGGGTTTAGTTCACTTGATTGAGCATTACTCAGGGGAGATTTTGGGCCAAGTTTCCATCCTTGCCAACAGTTTCTTTCTCTGCTGTAATTCATTAATTAGCAGCTATACCTGTTTACATAATGAAGTGTGGGAGAGCTTTTATCAGTGTGTTGCCATATGAAATGCCACGGTGTTCTCTTGATCAGATTGGAAGTGTCTGACCAAAAAGTCCTCAGCATTTCAGGACATTGTGTGTGACTCGTGAAAGGGAGCAGTAAATCATGGTGGTAGTGAAAAAGTCAGTCAGGCACATTCGCTACGGTGTAATCTCCCAGTGCTCAAATATTTGAAAGTCAAAAAAATTAATACTTTTATGAATGCAGTGCCTGAGTTTAAACTTGTGTTCTCAAATGAGATGTTTTAATTCTGTTGCTCAGTCTTGCTTAGAAATAAGAAACTAGGCCAGGTTAGGTCCCTAACCAGTTTATAATAAATGTGGAGAGGCCAGGTTTACCATTCCCAGACATGGAGCACAGTGTATGGTACTTACACAGCAAATTCACAGTTTGCACTGGGGTTCTGGCAATAAGTTTGTACAGGTACGTACCTATGGATTCCTGGAACACTTGTTGGAGAAAGATGCAGTATATTTAGGTGGATTTTTTGTTTCTTTTCTGCAAGGACTTGTCTCTGTTGTGATGTGATTGGAGATTAATTTCAGTGAATATTAGTATTTAAAAGGATTTTCCCTTCATCTTTCCTTTAATCCCTTTTTGCTGAATGTGTGTTTAATTTCTTTCTGTTCTATACTGAGATTTGTTGAAAGGGCTGGGGAAGAGTTTGTGTTTCCCTTTTTGGCAACCTGAGCTCTATGTGGTTTGTGTGAATTCATCTCTCAGGACAGAACATTTAAAGGCAAGAACTCCTCTTTGTGCCTGTGGAAGGGTAAAATCAAGCTTCTCCTACAGCGCGTTTCAAAGCGTTTCATTAGGAAACAAGAGCATTTTACATTCACATATCCTAACCAGGATTCATTTTGAAGAGGCTTGAAGGCAGTGACAAATAGGGGGATTTTATCATGTGTAACTCGGCTGAACTGCCAGGGTTCTGCAGAGGCATCCTTTGTGCAAAGCTAAAAATGTCATAGGCTGGAATGAAGTAATAATATAAAGTAAATTTCTGAGATTTTCCTTTAAAAATATGCTTCAAGTATTCACAATAGAACTGTGCTTTTAAAGCAGTCAGACCTATCCCCTACAGATTAATTAGTAGTACAATGCTTGATTTTGAAAAGGAGGAGATGGTAAAGGTAAAGCTGCATTGAAAAACTTGTCAAATGTCTTGAAAATACGTGGAGAGAATAACCAGCAAGAACACTCGGCAAGGGGGTGGGAGGATGGTCCAGAACCACACAGACCCATTCTGAGAAGGTGGCATCACCCTTTTGGGTTCAGCACAGGTTCCCTTTGGCACACAGCATGTGCTCAGCCCCTCCCTATCCACTTTAGGACTCAAATCAGTGATTTCTTTACTTTCTGTCTGGGGATTGTAACATCCCTTGGCCATCACAGCAGATCTGTAAGGGCAAGAGACCAAATCTGCCCTGTGCTCCAACCTCTGCTGCCCTGAGAAAACAGGTCATGGTCTGATCCCGAATTATCTTGCTGTTGAACTTTACTGTTAGTCTAGAAGGAAGAAACAATATCAAACCAAATAGCTCAGCTTTGTGGAGGATTTAACATGCTCTTACAGTGACCTCATGTGGAACCAGCAGACACCTTGGTGCCCTGTGCTGGGGCAGTGACACTTCTCACAGATCCCACGCCCCCTCACCTCCTGCACGGCTCCGCCAAAGAGTCCAACACATTTCCTTACTCATCTTGGGAAAGAAGAGGTGGGCTTCTTTCTTTATTTCTAGCTGAATGAACTCTCACCCTTCAGAAAAGACATCTCTGGTTAGTGTTTCAGAGCCACAGGCTGCTTGGCGTGTGCACGTCTGCGAGGCCAGAGCCGGTGCTTGCCTTCAGCAGTTCAACTATCCAACCTTGTACTTTGCATAATGGTTTTAATAAATGTTATATCAGTTTTAATATCATGAGTATTTCATTTACAAGGTAGTGATGTGTTTGTAGAGCATGCAGTGCATTTCATTTAGCAGTTACATGCACTGAGGGATGCACTGAATAAAATATTACTTTAAAATTAAATGATTTCCTTAATTCTGTGTACGGGCTCTCCAGGTTGATGCATATTACATCTAACTGAAACAGTGATGTAACTTCTGTAACCTAGTTCTTCATGCATTGTAATTCTTTCCATTGTGTTGTCCAGTGAATTTTATGAGTATTATTTGTTAATATGTTCATTTTTATGCCACTGGAATAAGAAAGCAAGTCATTCCAATGCAGTAACTGATCATGCTGTGAAATTAGATTTTGAGAGCAGCCTGTAAAGGGAAATAGTCTGTTTGGTTTTTTAAGAGAACTGTTGCTCCTGCGGTGTTGGCTTTGGCTTTATGAGTGTGTCTGTAGCTCTAGAGCCGTTCCTTGGGAGATGGTATAGAAGCAGCTCCTCAAAAGCAATTCCCAGCCAAGGCTGGGAATGTGTGGTTTGAGGGGACACTGACCAGTGCAGGAACCCCTTCTTTCAGCAGAGCCATTACATTACACCAGTAGCCTTTCAGGAGTTGAGGACTCACTAATCAGTATTAGATTGTCAGCCAGCTGAGGGCTTTCCTTTTGTCTTCTACCTTCTGCCTTGTTTGAGAGTGTAGAAAGAGAAATTAAGGCATTCAGCCTCCATGCTACATGAGTCACTTGTCTTGAGTCACTTTAAAGATGTGGAGGGAAAAAAAAAACCATCCTGGGCTTTTCTGGGCTGTGCTGCAGCACTCTGGCAACGTGCTGCTGGAGGAGTCCATGAGACCTCTCAAGTACCTCCAGGCACAGTTTCTAAGCCCTTGAAAGTTTCATTGCAGTGTTGTTTGATACGTTATCCAACAGAATAAAATATTTCCAGTTAATGTTTTAAACATGTGCAGCTCTAACCAGCTGGTGCAGGGAGGCCAGCAGCGAGCACAGATGAGAGCCTGCATTTCAGCCTTCTCCTGCATCACACTTACCAGTGAGGAACTGCTGGAAATCACAGTCCCCTCGTTTGCTGCTTTCATGCAGGATGGGGAGAGGAAAGGGGAGGGAAGAGAAAGGTTTTGGGAGCTAGAGCCACCAGCCCCGTGCTTTGTGCCTGCTCCTGTGTACGAAAGGGAAAGAGATGATCCTGCTGCTGTGGAGTAACGGTTTTGCTGGCATGAAGTCGAGATTATCAGAAGAAGTGAATTAATCCTGCAGATTCTGTTTCATCAGTTTCACATCCAGAAAATATCCCTCCATCCTTAAAATCCTGATTATTGTGCAGAGAGATGAGATACAATCCCAGCATGGATACTGGGAGGCAAACGACTCTGGTCGAGGTAGGACGTTGGATCTGAAGGCAGGATCAGAGTGCCTCTCCCATCTGTGGCTGGGTCTGTGCCAGAGCCAGAACTGAATCTGGGAGGGAGGTTCTCAGGGCTGAGGGCTGGGTGTCCAGCTAAGCCTCACAGATTTTCACATTTTTGAAGTAATTTATTGGGGGAGTCCAGTAGGACTCCACAAGCTGAAGTCATCCCCACTGTGTCCTGGAATTCCTTCTGTGCCCCAGAAGGTGCCTAAAGGCTCATCTTGGCAAGGAGACAACATCTCAGATTTCAAACACAAAACTTCATCTCAATAGTAGTAGATTGGCATAAGCAGATGATGCTTCTTCATGTCCTTGCAGCTGATTTCTGTGGCAGTGTGAATGTGCATGTGAACAGCAGCAGGTGCTCAGCAAGTGCCAAGCAGATTGTTGGTTGCTTTGTAAATTGGCCTTGGCTGATGAAGTGGAGGGAGAGAGGAGGGAGCAAGGAGGGTGTTTAACCCAGTGGCTGGAAAGTTGACCTCAGTGAAGCTGTAGAGAAGTTGCATCTTCTGATAATTACATTCATTATATTCTGAGAGTTTTCTCATTTTCCTTGTATTTAAATGAGGTAGAACTTGACTTTTCCTCCCCTGCTCCATTTTCACCCTTTTTTTCTGGGCAGGACTGCTTATCTAATCAACCACTAGTGTTTTCTCTGACAGTCTTGCAGCTGTAGTGACACTCAGTCTCAGTCACATCAAACAAGTAAATGACTTTCATTCACAGCACCTTTTGTCTGATCAAATAGGTAATTACTACGTGAAATTAAAGGCTTTAACAAAAAAGTTCTTTATTGTTCCTGAGTGACAGAAGCGATACAAAGAGAAAATGCCGTGATTCAAATGCCGTGGTGACACCAGCCCCATCATGGAAGCAATCAAAGGCATTACTTATACGGAGTGAGAATACAAACCAGGCAGAGGCAGACTGACAGACTGCCTTTAATCTTTGCTACCCCCCACAACACTCTTTCCTTTTTCTTTTTCCTTTTTTTTTTTTTTTTAGAGGAGAATATCAGTTTATGCAAATAGAAAATATGACAGGAAGATTCAGGTGTTTGAAATGTAGTTGGAGGATCACTGCAGTTCCCACCATCAGCGAGTAGAGCACTGTCTCTGATTGCCAGGTGATCTCAGGCTAATTCATGACGTGGCTTTCAGGACTAGTGATCTTGATTTCCTTGAAGCAGAAAACAAAACAAGGGCACCTCTTTGAAAATGAAGAATTTCAGTGTTTATCCCCAGCATCTCCTCTTAAAGCCAACATTTCATCCTCCATTCTCTTGCTCTCTCCTTTAATCACTTCCTCTCTCTGCTGGTGAGCATCATTCTCTGCTCTTTGCATTTTACCTCTGGGAGAGGTAGATTTAGCACCAAGGTGCTTTCAGTCCAGCTTTCACAAAGGACTGATGATAGAAAATGGGATGGATACAGTTTCTCAAAATGCTTTTCTTTAATGAGGGCCACAGGGTTACTGCAGTCAGCAGAAGCAGTCAGGGAGCCTGGTTCTGCACGTTAGCCTGTGCAATGGAGGTAAAGAGAAAGATAAACATCGAGTAAATATGTCTGTTTGTCTATCAATTATTAGTGGCACATATCTGCCAGAAATGGAGTCCAAGGTGGTGTTTGAGCAGGTACCTGTGAAAAGAGATTGTGGGTCTGAATTGTGCCAACAGGGAGATACAGTGTGTTTGCACTCACTTTGCCTGGGTCGTAGGCCAAGTGGGCAAACTTTCAGGGTAATCTGCTGGTTTTTCCCCTTAGTGCATTCCAGGGAAACTTGAGTTCATGGAGCTGGTTTTATGCTGGAGTACAGGATGCGCTGAGGTCAGTACCCCACGTGGATGTTCCCGCGAGGGCATCCCACAGACTCAGGCTGTGCAGCTGGTCTGGTACCTGTGCTGAGTCAGACTGTAATCACAGAGCTGCTCCCATCGACTCCAGTGATATTAGTCACGGAGCTACGTATTAACCTGACACCCTCTCTGAACCCAGACGTTTACAAATATGTAAGGAATACTGATGGCAGTGTGCTGCAAGAGCATAATCTCTCCATACTCTACGTGCCAAAGCAGATGTGCTTTTGTACCCGTGCTGGACACACCTGATCAAGTTCTAGAGGTGAGATGGCAGCGCAGCCGAAGTTTCTCTGCTGCAATCACAGATATTGGAAAGAATAGATTCCCCTCAGCTGCAGGAGTAGCACGGAGCAAACTGAAAGCCAGTGCTGTACAGTATCGTCAGGAATTACTGGCCAGAAACCGCTTTGGATCAAACTGTGGGTCATAAACCCAGCTGCTTCACAGACTTATTTGCCATTCTCCAAGCCTGCATCTTCCATGCCCTCCGCTCTTCACCACAGTGTCCCCACTGAGTGCAGTTGAGTGGAGTTTTATTAGAAGCCGGGCTGCTTGTGAAAGATCAAACGGCAATTGTAGCCAAAAATAGGATTTTTCCTCATCTGCCTCTAGCTAGGAATAGGAGACAAATCCTTTCTCGGCGGCCCGTGCTGTACATGAGGTTATTCATTAGGACTAGTCAGGAGCTAAATTAGAACACAGCTGCCAGTTGTTGGGTAGTTCATCATGCGGAGAGCAGACCACTTTGTGGCTCCCACTGCTGCGTGGGAGCCAAATGAACCTCCAGAGGCTGTTTTTAACCTATGCAGTTTTAGCACAGATTGCTTGAGGGGTGGAGAGCCATCTCCTTGCTCCTGGGCCTGCTCCATCCCAGGAATCCACCTGCCTGCTCCCCCTGTGCTTGGCAGTCCTGCAGACCAGTCCCATCTCACCCAGTGAGGGCAGGGTTTAGCAGTGAAGGCAAGGTGGGATGTCATTATATGGTTATTTAGAGGTTCTTAAGCTTTTGAGACTCAATTCCATGATCTTTAAAGAATGTATACAAAGTGTATGCTTGGCATTGGAATGCCTCCAGAGCCTGGGAAGAATCACAGTATGTAGATGAGGATATCTCTATTCTTGTGAGGTTTATTGTAACTGAGGTTTAGCAGTGTGAGATATTTCTACCTGTAAACTGAAGCTGCTGCTTCTGCTGATTGGGAAAGGCACCAATGGTTGTTTGCAGGTCTACAGGAGAATATAGGCTAGAAAGCTTAAGGAAAAGATGTCTGGCACACTCGTGAATGGGTATTAGGAAAAAAAAATTAAATACACAAAGCAGAAAACTACAAAAAGGACTTTATAATGTCCATTTAATGCTGGTTTGAGAGTGGAATGAATAGATGAAAAGGCCATAGGGAATACAGACAGTAACACACTTAACAGTGGCAGAGCTCCTGTTTGCGTAGCTGGTGTCAGAGCTCACTCTGTTACCAGCAAATGTGCACTCTAGCAAGGGAAAGTTTGATTTCTAACCTTAAAGATACAATCTGCTTTCTTGGATTTGTTTCAAACTCTGCAGTGCCAGCTGCATAAAATACCACTAAGCTTTTGCTCAGAGACATTTGTAATCACTTTACCCTGTAGCAGAAAAAATGTCTCCATTTAGGCACTCATTCTGAGTTCATACACACATTAAGGACAAACTTTAGATCTTAATGAGGTGTAGGAGGGGTTTTTTTTCCCCCTTTAGTTCTGTTTTCTGTTCTCTTATAGATCACACTATATTTCAGAGTATTAGAAAGAGAAAGATGCTGAATCTTTAGTGTGATGTGAAACAAAAGAAAAATTCTGAACTGCAACAGAGATGAACTTCAGAATTGTAATCTCTTTAAATCCTGATCCAACGCTCACTGAAGTCAATGGAAAGGCTTCGATTGATTTCAGCTTCTAAAGCTCAGTGGGTTATGTTGGTTTTTGTCTTGTTAGTTTAACAACTTACACTTCCTTCTTTGGAATTCTCTTCTGGTACATTTATAAATATAAAAGCCTTCCAAAAACCACTTTAATAGTACAGTCAAATTGCAGTGGTTGTGCTTAGTGCTGGCTGGAGGTAGTGGCTTACAAAGGAGGAGTTAAATAGAGACCTTCTCTGCCTTTCCAAGTCCGTCCTGAATCATTTCATCCCATCACACAGTTTTCCATCCATCTTTAGGGGTCTGCTTGTGCCAAGAGCACAGGCAGAATGTGGAATGGGGAATCCAAGTTGGGTGCAGGTATTCCTTTTTTCAGTCAAAAGGTCAAGTTGATCAGGAATTTTTTTGTTAGACTGAATTTTCCTGTCTCTCTGGCGAGAAGTGACTAGAGAGCTCAATACTGTGGAGACTTTTCTGTAAGCAAAATGCTGTTACTGTGGAATATTTTCATTTCACTACACGTCATTTTTTAGCAGATAGACCAATTGTGAAAAGCATGTTCGTAGTTTTGTCTTAAAGTGCAGATCTGATCAATTCTATTAGACTATCTGGAGCATGAACATAAATATTAACCAAAGGCTTTGTATAATTCAATATTTACTTGTCAACCTGTGTCCCCTTGCCTGACATTCATAGCTAGATACCAAAGGCTTAGGTTTTTTCCTTCTAGAATTTTGTACTTCAGACCCAAGAAGCTTGCTTTGGTTATTAAAAAATACATATCTCAGACCATTATTTGCATCTGAGCATTTTGTCTATTTCTTTGTGTAGCTGGTTGGCTTTGATTCTTAAGTGTTTGCAAGTAAGAAGAGAATAAAGAACGTGAACAAAAGGCTTTTAAGAATATATCCTGCTGGAAAGCAACCTAGAAGTCACGACCATGAAGAAAAAACCCAGTGCAGTAGCTTTTATGTGTGCTGCCTTTTGCTTCTGCACATCTTCTTATCTTAAATGTGATTTCTCATTGTGTTTCATGACAGATTTTACCATTGATGGTAGAAATAGAAAAGTTACAGACCTGACACTTGTGTGCAAAAGCTAAGATCTGAATGGAAAGAGTGTTCACCTCTGACACTGTACCGTGACAAGCTTGCTAGGTATGCTAGTAGGAAAATCAGTCAAATCCTACTATATTTAGTTTATTTAACAGTGATGCTTTTCAAATAAAAACAGTTCTTTCTGATAACCATAAGACAGTTCATATGAAATAATATCCAGTTTGGATTGCTTGAAAATTGCTACTGATTTCAGTAGTCTTAGAGCAGTTGTAGAATTGGAAAATCATTGGAATTTGCCATTGGGGTTGTATAAAAATTATGTTTTTATTGAACATAAAGGGAAAATCTGGTAAAATAAATAGGTTATGAAGATGTGTTAGCGTGCTGTGGAATGCTAAATAGTAGACATTAACATCTCAGCTGACATGTGGGCTTTGTGTTTTTTGTTCTTGTGTACCCCACGTACAGGGGGGTGTAGCTGGTGGGTGAATTTGGTTGCCTGAGCATGAAATGAAGCATTGTTGTTCATGATACTCCCCAGTACAGTGAGGTTACATTTTGATTTGATGAGCACTGGGCACCCGGATGTGCCATAGTGTGCAAATTGCACAGTGAAAACTCCATGCAGAGAGCAAGAGCTTTGCCCGCCAGGTGAAATGGAGAGATTTACTGTTTGCCCTGGAGTTGTCAAATAACAGCTCTGAGGGGCTTCCAAGTGACATTCCCCAAGGGAATGCTTAGTGAAGGAGCCGCTGGCTGGCTCACCTGGCCTGGATCACAGAGAACAGGTTTAAACGCACAAAGCCCAAGGCTGTAAAAGATGTATAATCTTAATCTCTGTGAATGTAATCTCGGCTCTGCCATTTATTTCCATTTGGTTTTTATGCAGATGACTTCAGCCTCCTTGTCAGTTTTCCCCATGGAAGGATAATTCATCATATTGGAAAATAATTTTACATTTGGCTAAAGAATAAACCTCTTAAGCATTTTTTCTTTTTTCTTCCCAAACAAATTCCTGGTAATTCCTTTAAGGAGAACAGAAAACTAGAGCCAGTTCAATGCTTCCCAACACTGTGGGTGGATTGAAGTGGCTGGTTGCTCCCACCACAGGAGAGAGGATGGAGCTGGGATGAGGATGGAGAGCCAGGAAGGTGATGAGCTATGTTCCTGCAGGGAGAGATGGATGTGCATGGAAGTGGTTGCCCTGGGCTTTGGCACTACCATTTTGCAGTTGTATTTTTTTATTCTCTGTTGTGGTAGCAGTGACTGCAGCCAGGCTGTTTTCCAGGGCTTAGAAATCGCTGAACGAGGCCAGAGGGAGCAGAGTTGGTTTTCTCACAGCCTCACAAACCCCTTCCCCATGCAGCAGCCTTTGCCTTTGTGTAAAACTGTCACGTCTCCTTCCTTATAATGTAAATACAGAGCAGCTCAGCTGCCCAAAATTGGTCTTTTTTAGATTGCCCAGGTGTTCCAGAGAGGAAACCATGGCCCATATGTGCACTTGGCATTACCATCAGTTGCAGCAGGCAAGCAAACCTGGCCTCTGTGGAATCTGTAACAAGTGCTATGTTCTGCAGTGTTTTGGGCAGCTCTCACATGTCCAGCTTTGAGCAGAGCCTTGCACAATCCCAGCACCACAAAGAGGGGTTGAACTAAACAGTCGGTGACGGGAAGGGACCCGGGAACACCGAGGCTGGATCAGATCTGAGCTCTGCCTGAAACATTCAGAGCTCAGCGGTGGCCCTGGAGGGACATCCTCATTTTAGATCTGGGCAGAGAAGCAGTTTCCCTATCAAAGAAGGAAAAGTGGGGAAAAAAAGTGTGATCTCATGAGAGAGAGGAAAGCTTGCTGGGGTTGTGCTGCGGCCACCAAGTCCCCTACAGTGCTGGGCTGGGGATGCTCGACTCACACTTACAGGTAATCAGTCCTTGTATCCTGGGAAATGATCTCCTGCCTGACTAATTATCCAGATGTGAAATGGCTGAATTAAATAAGGATTTGAGCATGCTGCTTCTCCAGTTTCATGAGAAAGGATTGTTCCTCTGTGCCTGCTCTTTGGGGTAGGTGGCAGTGGTGGTTTTGGGGTGACCTCATGGCCATAGGACATTCCTGTCCAAGGGGGAATCTTGGTGAAAAGGGAACATCCTGCTTCTTGCAAGGCACATAAAAGTAAAACCCTGTAATTCTGAATGTGGGCTGTAGTCACTCAAATCTTGTTTAGAAAGGGCATAATATCTTTGCCAAACACATTTTCAGTGTTGAAGCTGTTCATAATTACGACCTTCATGAATTTATAACACTGTATGCTCCAGCAATGGAAAAGGCTCCTACACTTGAGTGATGAGATTTTGATAAAATAGGATTTAAATATTCTATTAGCAGAAATGTTATATTAAATGATGAGGAAGCATTCAAATACTGCCTGACTTTCACCACGTGACTGTGAACTACATTATGCCTGGGTCAATTAGGCTATTTTAAACCCGTGCCTTTCTTGCATTAATCCTTTTCATAGGAAGCTAGTGTTCCCTCTGAATTTCACCATTTCTCTCCTGTGGCCTCCCCCTAACACACAGCAGTGTCTCCTGCTAGCAGATCCAGGAGGCTCTGCTATTTTCTCTTCTTCTCTACTATGATATGAGCTACAGTGCATAAGCACTGGGAGCAGGGTTAGCCTTGATCCAACTTGAAATAGGTTCCTCCAGGTAGACTCTCAGCTCTTGCTTTGAATTTCCCTCCGAACTCCAGCTGCCCCAAAATCAAAGTTGTCTCACACTTGTCATAACCCATCCCCAGCTCACAGGTAGCAGCACAGGGCTCCAGGGGGCTTGGAGACAGAGGGTGGTGCTCTTGGGGGTGTGCATGTTGCATCTGGGCAGGTTGCAGAGGGAGCAGCTTTGCCCACCTCTTGTAGCAAGTTGGTCATTTCTCAGAGGGGAGGGCTTGGCTGTTCTGAGTATTTATTTTCTATGTCGTGTCTAAAAGCTTAACAGAGATCAAATTGGAGCGTGTGGTAAGATGGGGTGGGAATTTACTGTACCCTCAGTATTTGCACACAGACACTCCTCGAGGAGTATTTCACTGTGAAAGTGGAATAAGCTGTCGCCTGCAGTGACATTTCTAATGCAAACAGCCCCCCTGGGAGAGATAGTGGGAAATAGCCACAAAGTGGGAGGGAAAGGAGGGAGAGGGACATGCCAGTGGATTGGTTCAGGGTGGAGGAGAGGTTTGCCCCAGAATTTATGGCTGATCAGTAGATCGTTGCATTTAGGTTGACTAACATCTTATACCTTTGTGTGCTTTATTTCTTTTTAGTATTAGTGGTCTTTTTCTTTTCTTTTTTGTACTCCAGTGGTCTCTAAAGCAAAGCTGGCACACCTGTAAGTCACGGCCATGCAATAATAATTGCCATGCTGTGTCAGTCTAACTGCTCTTTCATGACCAGGAGCTGACCTGGTCCCTCTCATATACCAGATGATTCCAGGGATTCAGTATTAAAACACAATCGCTTAAGTGGATCTAAGGGATAAATCCTGTAATATTAAACTCCTAGTCAAATATTTTGAAATGTGCTGAGGCAACATAATTCTTTCTTTTTTTTTTTCCATTTTGCAACAAGAAAAAAACCTTCAGGACCTAAAAGATCATTCAGTGATCCTCTACTCAGTAATGTTGTATGGCACAGTTGGCGAGCGTACAAAGGCATTGGATCACGATCAAGTCAGAATTAAATTTAAGCTCAAGAAACTTTGTTCTCAGTTTTGATTCTCAAAGCTGCTAATCCTAAATTATCATGAGAAAACATGTAAAAAAAAAAGAGAAATAAAGACATCAGAGCAGCTGAGCTTTCAAATGGAGAGTCAAGTCAGACCTGTTATCTGCACCCTCTTCATTTGCTAGAAATGGGATGTTGTAGTTGCCTTGTGATCAGGCATAATTGTGTTTACCTAAACCTGCAATGTTCTTCCCCATTTACAGAAGTCTTAAGAAAGCTACTTCTGTGAGCCATTGCAAGCAAACAAACAGAAAATAGAATAAATCATCTACAACCCCCCCAGACACACAAATACACACACAAAAATCAATTCTTAGGGCACTCCATATTTTTTCTGACTGTTTTCTCACATCTCGTGTGTTGAGCGGGTCTGTAACCATCCCACAGAGCTCGAATTTGGATACCACAGTTGAAAAGCAGAAGCCTTTGGCTCACCAATGAAATCCAGACCAGCAGCAAGGAGAAAAGTGCAAATAAGGTAATGAGGAAGCAAAAGCATGAAAAAATTAGGGAATGTTTTCATTATTCTTTCACCTTTCAATAATAACATCTCAAATAATTGTCTGAGACAGGCTTTCTGTAGCTCCCATTTAAGAAATAGTTAAAGGGCATGCAGTTTGTCCAGGTAAGATTAGCCGTCTTTACAGGCTAATAAAATCAATGTTCAGACAACATCACGGCTTGCATTTAGATGTAGAAGTGCATTCCAAATACATGTTTTAGAACAGCCATAATGCACAGAGTGCAAATTGATCATGAAAACTTTTCAAAGGTTGCTCCGTTCTTCCAGGAATGAAAAGAACATTGAGTTTTCCAGCTTGCAGAATTGAGTCTGCCCTTGTGCATTCATTTAAGCACCTCCTTGCTTGTTTGTCGCTGTTTCTAATCTAAACGTAAAAATCCCATGCAGGGGAAAAAAAAAATTAAACAAATAAATGATATCCCCAAACAACAACTAAAAAAACCCCTCTGAAATTACTAATCCTGGACTCTGTATTTGTGTGCATGGTCATGAACAGACAGCAGCACTAAATATTAGCTTTCATCCCCATTAGCATCTCAATGTGTAATTATTATTGTTTGTATTGCAGCAAACAACAAATGTCAGCCCCATTGCTAAAAATAAGAAGGTTACCAGTAGGTCTCCTGAAAGTTCAAACATTTCATTAAATGGTTTTATGTTAGGTATGTAACTATGCTGGTGATAATATAGTGTAATGGTAATATAATAGAAGCTACAAATAACATTTTATGAGTGTTTTGTTCTCTATACTACTAGTCTAAATGGTTTCCCTTACAAGCCAAGCAGAAGGTGTTTTATAACAGTGTCTTAAAACCTCCTAATTAGCAGCAGTTTTAAGATACACACTTCTTGGCAATCTTTTGGGGATCGATCAAGAATAACTGTAGCAGACTTTAAATCTTCTGCCTGGAAAGATTATCCTAATTCTTTTTCTAATTCCCTTGTCCCAAGGCACCATGACTGGAGATTTCTGAACAAAACAGTGTCGTGCTGGCTCTGATGGCATGTAGGTCAAGCACTCCAGAACCACCAAAGCCTGTGCTCTGCTTGGGGGGGAGAGATTCAACAAACCTATTTTCTTATCACTCCCCAGGAGCTGTTGAACCTCCACATTTAACCACACAATTAAAAAAAAAAATCTGTGCAATATGCAGTACCCCACTTCATTTGCAATACCATTTTTCCTCTAAAAGAAAAATCTCCACATGTATTCACATTCCATGGGGTCTTTTAACTCTGTGATTTATCATGTCTCCTCAAAATACATCATTAAGATGATCACATGCATTTACAGGGGCAGCAGAGCTGTAGATGGAACTCATTTTAGGATGACATTTTAGTCCTTGTTTTCTAAGACACTGTTTTGCCATGATTTAGTACTTCTGTGTGTCAGTTATTGAGAAGTGTCATTTTTGATGTCCTCAGTCTTTCTTTTCCTCCTTTCTGTGCTGATTGGTATAATTTATATGAATGCTTTAAACCCCCCACCGTGTGTAGTCTACTTGGAATGTACATATAATTACCAGCCCATCTTCCAGCTTTGTTTGGCTCTGTGGAAGTATTTTTAAATCTATTTTAGTCCTGCCAGTGGATATGCACCCACACACATGCACACACGATTTTGGAGCATGGTTACTTAGGCTTTCTAACACGCTGTGCCTCCCTGATAAGGCCTTCTCAAGAAGTGAACAAAATGTCTTAGAGATAACAGTATTCTGCAGCACAATGTACAGAAGGTAAAGTTGTTTTTTATTCTTGCTAGGCTAGCAGTCTGTCTCAAAGGAGACAAGCTAATTTGAATGGGGTTCAGGTTTCTGTTGCTTAAGTTTTTCTGTAATTTCTGAAATAATGTTTTTAGCTTGCTGGCAGCTACAAATTCTCATCCTGATGAGCAGGTGAGCCATCCTTAATAAAGAACAAATGTGCTGTTTGGTCAGGATTCAGACAACTTTATCACCCATTACCTCTTTAAGGATGCAGAGGTGGAGGAGTATCTGCAGATGCATCACATTATGTAGTGAATCAGTCCTCTAAAGCAAGCAGCAAAATGTAAATAAAATACTTTTTGACAGGGCCTCAAAAACGTCCATTGGCTTCGGTAGATTTGGTATTGGTACATATTAATAGTGTCACCTGGAGCTTGTGTGCTACAGGCTGTGCTTCTAAAACGCCGGGTCCGCTTGTGAAAATGAGATTCACGACATGCGAGCAGTCAAATCTCTTCAGCTTCCTCCTACTTAAAAAAAAAAAAAGCCTTAAAAACTAAGGAATTGGTGTCCTTCAGAATCTACTTGCAGCACTAGTTTATAGAGGATCAATATACAAATGTTGGAGCTCTAGTTCTGTGTTTCAGGGCTACTCATTTCCTCAGCTGATAGTACATCAGCCTTTAATCCCCCCAAGTGGCTTTCACTGCTGCATAAACTGCCAAATTTGCATTTGTTTTGAAGAGTTTGTTTGCGCACAGAGGTTTCAAAAGCTCGAAAATCAAAATGTAGCCACTGGTCTCTAGATATTATGAATTCTGCAGTTTGTTATTCCACTATGGAGACTAATAAGAGAGCTGATTTTGTTTGCAGTGTAGTGTGGAGTTTCCATAAAGACCCCATGCTCCGAGGAGCGATGCCGCAGCCAGAGCATCTGCATTGCCCGGCGGGGCTCTCCAGGAGGGAGAGCAGTCCGAGCCTCTGATCCACTCCAGCAGGCTCTCCCCCTCCCTCCTGTTATTCTCCTTCCTTTTAAAAGGTATTTGCCAGCAACATCTGTCCTTCTAGCATGCCTGAGAAATGCACACACACCTGTACAGAAACAGGAGACAGATGAATGGTCATGTCTCGCTTCTTCTGCATAAAGATGCAAAACAAATGTTAGCCATCAGGACCATCAAATTGCTGTGGACACTCCCTGGAGTACACGTTCTCTAAAACCACGCAAAATCTGCTTGGCAGTTTGTGAAATATGTCATCTGGTTTCCATATGTTTCCTTTCCGAATTCATGGCAACGTCAGAAAATATAAAGCTGCTTCCCAGCGCAAAGGGCCCGGGTCCCCTGGTGAAATTCCTTTCCCAACAGGGCTTAAATTTTCCCCGAGAAGTCTTGAGCTTTAAATGGCATGTGGGGCCATGAACTGTTGTTCTACTGCACATCATATGTCGTTGCTGCAGAGAGGGCACGTTGTACATTGTGCATTTTATCCAGGTGCCGTCTGATTTTCATCCCATGCTTGTTTTTTTATGAAAAAAAATCAAAACATGTTAGGAGGGGAACTCTGTGTTCTCCCTGCTGAAGGTCTCCCTGCTTAACTTTACCTTCCTGTGTCGTGTTTGCTGTGTCCTGGTATTGTGGAGTCATTGGTGACCTGAGACATCTCAAACACGTGTATTTGTGTCATTTTGACCTTTCTGTTCATCTCCTGCAGACAGACTGTCAGCAGTTCTTGGTGACAATGGGTGCAAGTCCATTGGGGTTGGAGAAGAAGGTATAAAATCTGGGGTCTGTTGACCAGGCAGGTATACCAGGTTGTGATACCTGATTTAGGATTGCCTTGTAAAAAACTTGAAGGAGGTACAATAATATATATAGACCCTTGAGAATGTGCTCAAGCAGCAGCCTGACGTAGCTCTGATCTGTGTTCGTAGGATTGTGCTCCTGTTTGCAGACATGGCTGGGAAGGTGCCTTGGATAACTGAACAATTCCTATAAGAGTCCCTGTTGGATAAAACACTCCGTGAGTGCTGTGCAGGGTAGACTGGGACTGGGGATGTGATAATGTGACATTATTTTCCTCCTTTTTAATGGGAAAATTGTCAGCGTTGCTTTAAATCCTCATTAGAATTCAAAGAGCCCTAACATCACCAACACTGTTTCAGGATTAGAATTTGTTAATTAATTTAATCCTCTCCCCTTCTTCATCTTCACGGATTCTGCAGCGACAGATGGTAAATCCTTAAGACTTCAGTAGGAATAAAGGGTTAAAATCCCAAGGCCTGGATTAGATGGGATTGCAAAAAGTACACGAACAATTCTTAGTGTCTGTCTTATGATTTGCCAACTTCTTGGGAACACAGTGCAGAAGTGCAGAGCAGGCAGAGTCCCTGGCTATTAGCAGTATTTAGTTACAGTAGATAAGATTTGGGGCTGCATTTCCTGAGCATGTCGCTGTAATAACTTACTTGTTTGTTACCACTGTTTTCCAAAATCACAGGATTGTTCCCTAATGTGTTGGTGAATAATGTGTTTATTATTCCTGTCTGCAGTAAAGGGCATCTCAGTGCCTGGAAAATCACTCATGTAATAAAACCTCTGCCGTTTTATCATTTTAATAGAATAACAATTTTGTATAATGTCGCAAATATTACTCTCCTATATACGACGGTGACAGTAACAGCACAAGACAGGCACTTTTATAGCACAAAATTATTACCTTGTTTAGATTATCAGATAAAAATTTTACTGTCACATTAAAATGAAAATGAAATGAAGGCCAATAAAACACAGAAGGGCCCTGTCCAAGCAGGAGCCCTGGGAGATTGGCTGCTGGCCATGGGGGCTGCCAACCTGCCTGGAGGGCAGTCGGCCAAGGAAGCCACGCTGAGAAGTCGCCAGCTGATTTTACATGGAGAAATTCAGCTGCCCAATATGCTACTGCCAACCAAGGATCACTTCTTGAAATGTTTTTAAGGTAGAGCAGTAAAAGGGAGGAATACAGAGGAAGCCTTGAACTCTCTCCTATTGCGTCGTTGGGAATAAGTGTGAAAAATGAGGAGGATCAGGTCTTTTGAAATGTTCTTCCTGTGTAACAGTCAAACCCTTTGGGGGATCAATACAGCTCTCACTGATTCGAATCAATAGTAGAGCAACCTGTTAAAAAGAGGAATATGCCATGAAACCACTGGGCTGTAGGAGAACAAGCCAGCCGTGGCACATCCCTGTAACACATCCCTGGCTCCTGCAGTGCCATGGGGTTTATCACTTGGCCCTGGCTCTGCCAGCAATGGCTGAAAAACTCGAGATGAGGTTGTCCCCTTAATCCCTTGTCTTCAGCACCGCTGAGAGGGGGCGGGCAGGATTCTGCTCTGCAAATGAGCACTAACACTGCAACCTCCTTGTCTAAAATGAGATTTATAGCTGCTTCTTGAAGGTCAGTGCAAATTAAATTGTTACTTGGGGTCCAAAAGATTCAAAACCGGTTTTAGTCTTGTTATTCTTACTGCACATTTTTCTCTCTTTCATTATTTGCATCCTGTTTGGTCTCTGCTTTTGATACCTCCTGTTAGATTTGTCTGATGCTCATTAATATTTTTCCTACTGGCTCGTACAGGTTTTACACTACAGTCTGCAGATACAGTGAGATCTTTCTCCTTTATCATGCAGCTGTAACTGATTTCTTTCCCATCTCTTCTTCCTAATTTTTCCCTGCCACAGCGTCACCCAAATGTATAGCCTAGTTCAGTATTGGACTCATGTTATGATTTTGATCCATGAACTCATCTTAGGGTTACACCAGCCCCACAAATGGGGTCAGATTGGCTTGCGAGAGGTGTTCCAGCGCAGTTGGCAATGTGAGGTTTTGGAGAGGTGCTCACAAGTTTACTGTTAGCTCAGCCAGGCTGGTCAGTGGGAGTCATCTGAATATTTGGAAATCAGACGAATAATGTTAGTGTGATTTGGTTTTAGCTCCCTTTCTTAAAAAATTCTACCCAATGGTTTTTAACCTTTCAATTGACTGAAGCAAATTTTACAGATGAGTAGCATATGTTCTTGAGATATCATAAAAATGGACTGTCAGATGAGGGACACCTTGCTGGGTTAAGGAGCACCACGTGAGCTCAAAGCTTTGACCATAGCTCTGTGAGGGCTTTGGGCTGAGGATCCCATGTTTTTTCTACCTTTAGGGAATATCATGCAATGCCCAGTCACTGAGAACAAAGCACTTTTGGTTTTGAAGTGCTGGCTTCTACAGTTCAATTCTTAATGTATTACCTAGATCCCACAAGCATTTCAGGTCTAAAAAGCACTGTTTATGTCCTTGGCTGATATCCCCCAGTGCCTGGGATATCATCAGTCAGTTGAGAATAGCATTTATGTCTGTACCTGTGTTATCATCAATAGCAGGTAACATCCTAAACTGGAGTTTCATTAGTATTTGTCAAAAGAGCAGAAAAGATGAGTTTTCCTTGCTGAGAGGCATTGGTAAGTTCAAGGTAAAGGCTTCCAAGTACGATGTGACACTTTCTGCTAACAGTGTTTGGCATATCTCCCAGCACATCCCAATCAATGCAGAATAAGGTCTACCCAGCGTTGGTGAGAGCTGCATGTATAATATATATGCAGATATACTCTGAATAAATCACTGTAAACAGTGCTGAAACAGTGGGACAATCCATTACCACAAATAAATTGGCAGGGCCCTGCTGCAGAGCTCCCAGCATTGCCAGCTGTTGCCGGAGTCAAAGAGCTGTGCCCCGTCTCCTCCAAAAGGTGAAGCAAGGTGGTGGCTCTGGGATGTGGTCAGTGGATGCAGGTTTGGAATACTGAAGCTCCTGTTGTACCCTCTCAGGAGGCAGAGCTCCCCAGGGTACATCTGGGGCAACGTCGGCGCAGGTGAGGCGGCCGCGGTGCCTTGAGCAGCCAGGACAGCCTGCCCAGCACAGGGCAGTGCCCTGCAGAGCTCCACCCCTGCTCCAGCAGCTGTACAGCTCTATTAGCGTGGCACCGTGCCCTGGCTGACACCCCCAAATCCTCAGCAGGACCAATTAGCGAGGGCAGGCTCAGGCTCACGGCCTCCAGTGCTGGCACTGGCTCGCTGTGCCCTGCAGACATTGTATCCCGTGTGCCACACTGAGTGGCCAAGCTGTACCCCCATGCATACCTGACCCCTCAGTGTTTTCTTGGACACAGCCTTTCCTGAAGGTTGGCTCCCTTTTTTCCTGTTGTGCTCCTCATACCAAGCAGTCCTGCAAGAGCAGGGAGCGGTACCAACACCCCTTGCTGTGCCCCAGTGGCAATTCCCCATCCTCAGATGTCCCGGCTGGCAGAGTAAGACCCAACTTGCCTATCCCAGCAGAAATGGAACAATATGGTCTCTTATTTTACCCTCTGTTTCTATGGCTTTGCTCTGCTAATTCCTTAAATTGGGTATTTTTCACATGAAGGGTTTCTTTCTCACTTCCATCGGCATTTGTCAGATTCTTAGGGCAGAGGGCAAAACTCAGAACCTGCGTTGGGGAGTGCAGTTCCATTGATGTCAGCAGAAATTTGCCTGCTTACATCAGTCCGGAATTTAGCCGACAGTGGTTCTTTTGTAGCATCAGAAAGCTCTGTGTGCACCTGAGCTGAATGTCCACACTGTAAGATCAGAGTGTGGCTGAGACAATTGGCATGTGGGTAATTGGTACATTTCTGTAAGAGAAAATGGTTCATGATCCTTATAAAGGAAAATAAAATAAAGTAATGTTATTCCCCACTGACATATTAAGTGAATTGATAGTGTTTGAAAAGGCAGGTATTAAATCTGGAAGCAGCATGAGTGTTATGAAGTAGCAAGCAGTTTTATCCCAGCAATTTAAAATTCCTATCATTCAGCTCTCACTGATTTGAAAGTCACACATTTATTTTTGATTGTAACCGTGAATTTCTTGGGAATTACCTGACATGAAAGCATGGAAGAGTCACTTGATATGAACTGACAAGACAATATCAAAGAAAACATCTTGATACACTTAATCCGGTTGCAAGCGACTTTATAAAAGTTTTTCCATCCAGCCCTGTTATTCATTAGGAGCATCTTGGTATTAGGAAAGCCATTCAGTTGGATGCAGACTCTGGGCACCCTGTAGGGCAATAATCTAAAGCATCCCTGGAGATCTGATTTCAGACTCCAAATGGATTAGGGCTCTTTCTCTCCTTGTGTACATCGTTTACTCATGAACATGAATCGTCCTTGCTGTGCCATTAATGTGGAAAATGTTGCTTAAACATTCAGCACGTCAGATAAGAAACTATTGCTGGGAGAGCCTGGGACTACACTGGTGGGTATGTTAGAAGATAGGACTGAAATTTTTCACCTTTGGACTGTACCTGTCCTGTTCTGCTCTGTTTAGTGGTGCCAGCTTTCATAATCACTAAAAATTCACCAGCTAATCTGTGCTTTGAATGAGTTCAGAATGAAGGTGCAGAAAATGAAGCAAAAAAAGAAGCCCAGATGCTTTTGGCACGATCTGACACCACCCCTGGTCTGATGTAGATGACCAGATGTTTCAGGACACAGGAGAGCTCTACTTTTCCTGTGCCTGTCCCGGTGCCCTGACGCGATGTCAGAGCTCGGAGATGTTCTGGCTCGTGCTGCTGGGGAGCTGTCTCCTCCCATTACTCCAGCAGATGATTTGGAAACCGTGACCCTTTTCCCATGTGTGTGATATCCAGACCATCAAACACACAGGCTGTCAGAGCCAGCTGTTGCCCCGAGGAAAGGACAGTGCGGTACGAGAGGAGGGGGCACACGCTGCTCAAGCACCTGCAGATTCTGCTTCTGAGGATGCAGGATGCTCTCCTGGGATTCTCTTAGTGCTCCCTGATGGGACAGCAGTTTTGGTCCAAGTCAGACAGTGCTTAATAGTTGTAAAGAGTTCGTGCTCCCATATTCTTAGTTAAAATCAACTGTCAAGCTCAGTTCTGGCTCCAGTGTTGCTCTCTGGTAGGAAGTTGGGAGGAGCAGGACAGGGAGGAATGGATGTGTTTGCCTTCCCTCCCCTGAGAGGAGAAAAAAGAATTCTGGGTTGATTTCTTTTTCTTTCTTTTTTTATGTTGGCTTTAACTTTATGGTCAGCATCTGTCACTGATGAGCAGTGGGAGCTTGGAAGTGCTGACCAGCTCTTTTCACAACCCCTTAAATAACCAGAAAGACACACGAAGTAATAAAAAGAGGAGATGAGAATCCATATTAAAAGCATTAATAACTTGAAACAGAAGTCTCTATTTAAATAATGTTTTGAAACATACTGTCAAATAATTTTTATGATACAGGCTTTGCAACCCAGCCTCTTTTCCCCCAAAGACCTTGGTTTGAAGTGTGCCAAGTCACACAAGGGCAGTTCTGAATTCAAGGATTTTTTATTAAAATTCTCAGGAGATGATGGTGCTCTTCTGTCATGACTGTCAGTGGAAACATTAAGACCCTTGTACAAGTAAGGATTTAATTGATAGCATCACAAATGTTTGCTTATTCTCTTGCAAAACTTCCAGTGGTTGTGTTTCTCTGTCAGGATTAAAAGGGAATAGGACTGAAAAGTCAGTGATGTTCTCATGAGAGATCCTCGATGTTTATGTACCTCATACTCTTTTTTGAAAGTTGTATTGTGTCTGCAAAAAGATACTGCTTAAAGAATGAGCAATCAGGTGTTTCTAAGGTATCTTCAAACTCCTTGCTTGTAAACAGAATTCTTTATTAAGTGAATCATTTTTAACAGCATTTTCCTGGGAAACAAATTTGAATGCCTCTGTGCTCTGGGTATGTGGCATCTCATAGACCTCACTGAGCAAATTAGTATTTTGAAAGAATCTGCTTGTAAAAAGCAGGAGCCTATGACTTCATAAGTGATAATTGTATATTCTGTGCAACATTTCAGTATCTCTGTACATGTGCCTGTCTCTGCAGTATCCAGGAACCTCATGAGAACCTAACATGGAAGTACACTTTTCTTAATCAAATCCAGCTACCAGTTTCCAAGGAAAACAAACAATTTTCCCTTGTGCTTACTTTCATTCTTTCCCACATCATATACACAAAACCCCGTTTCTGCTAATTTAAGAATTATGACAGCTCACCCCTTCTTTCCTTCACACTACAGCAGCAATACATTTTGAGTCACATCAGTACCATTCCTGCTGACCAAGATTATAGCCCAGCAGGAAAACAAGTCATTCCAAATTGTCTCCTGGCGTAAACATTTTGGATCATTTTTATATCACAACTGAAAGGGGAAAAATCCTGTGTTTCAGACTTTTTTGTGCTCTTGTCATGGGAAAAATGACAGGGCTTTTATTTCTACCATGAGCATTACTTTTGCTCCTTTTTACTGCTTAAGCAATAGCAACTTTTAAGCAGAAAAAAAAAATACTGTGTTTTTCTAGTATGCTGTTGTTCCACCTGCATCTGTGGATTAAAGGCTCCCTAGGTACCTATTGATACAATAGACCATAACAGCTCCTTTGGAGCCATGTCAAACTGGTATAATCAACCCTGTCAGTGATCCACAGATAATAGGACATTAAGAGGTGCTTGAACCATGTCTTTCCATCCCAGCTGTGGGTATCTGAAGCAACGTGGAGGTCGGACACACTTTGCCCAGTGCTCCAGTCACACACTCCGAGGTGACCACTGAGGTGACACTTGGGAGCAACACGAAGGCAAGTGATGAGCAGCATCTCCCCTGGTTGAACACTGTGGTTTGACATGGCAGCATAGCTGGAAAAAGAGCTCCCAGAAGGTACTGCTGGGCTCTGCATCTCTTCTTCGTGCAGGGTTTTATGGAGGAAGGGGTTGTCTGTTAAGCCCTGGGACTGGGGCCATTGGTGGACAGACCAGGTGGACAGTCTTTTTTTCTGCCAAAAGAGCTGTTGATCAGGGCTCTGGTAGCTGGAATGTTTTTTGGGTGTTTGAATTCTTCTCTGGTTGGTAACAGTGGTGCTGGGATATTCATCCATCCATAAATATATATATATATAAATATATATGTGTGTGTGTGTGTATATATATGTATATATAAAGGCAGATTCTGGTACTTATTCTGATACACTTAGACAAAAACATCCTGTTGAATGTTGATGGAAGAGGGAACTAGGCAGGATGGAGCATTTAAACCCAGAATCTTCTTCCTTTAATTACTGCCACAAGTTTTTTCATCTACTGTGTGATTAAGAAAGCCACTACAGCCTTCGCTGCCATTCCAGCATGGCACAAGTGGCCTCAAGTGGGATTTATCTGTTTACCTGTTAAAGCTCTTGAATGAATAAAAGCTGGGGAAGGATAATGCTGGAGTTGACAGGAATATGGTGCTGCTGGTCCCTACAAGCTATTTAAAATGCTCTCTCAATTTAGCTTCTTAAGTAGGAAAAAACCTTATTTCTTCCACTGACTCAACACTTAATTGCACCAACTCTGTGAAGAACCTAATATTGTGAAGGTCAGGAAAGTCATGACCCCCAGTATTCAGGCCTGATTTTTTTCCCTTTAAAATTTAAAAGAAATCCCTTTTATACCTCTTAGGCCTTGAGATTTGTGGGTTTTATTGGATGTCTGGCTGTCACATAAATATATAGCTTTAAAGACAATGAAATGTTCTAGGCAGTAAGAGAGGCTACTTTAAACAAATTGCTTGTGTCATGATTTCATATTCATCCCTCAGAGAAAATTATTAGGTCCTGTGAAGATAAAAGGACAATTGATACATTTGTAGTGTGGAATTAAACACACTAACACTTCCAGGGGGAAAGAAGAAAAATCTCCTTCTTAGAGAAAATAAATTTGAGTGGAAAGTAAAACTAAATTAGTGTATGTATCTATACATACACAAAATTGCCAAGTTTTTGCCTACATAATTTAGTGGAGGTCTTTCAGAACTGTCAGTAGGGCTGATATATGTCTCTGTAGGTCTCTGGTACCCATAGCTGGCCACACTTGCTGCTGTCAGACTCTCCTTATTTCTTACAGCTTTGCTGAATTTTGACCATTTGAGCTGTTTGACGTTTGTCTCGGGCAGAACAGTTTCAAAAAGTTTCAGCTGAAAGAGTTCTTTCATCTTGTGCAATTAGGGCGAGACTCAAATGCATTTTCTCATTTTGGTACTTGCTTGTTTTCTGTGTTACAGGCTGTTTTGGAGCCCTTTGAAGTCGATGGAAATGTGTCCATTAACTTCAGTAGAATCTAGTTTGTCCCTAATCGATAGTAATTTGATTAAAATAGCTCTGAATGTTCTGGATCCCTGTGGACGCTGCAGTTGTTCTTTAGGTTGCAATAGCCCCCAGCTCTTCTGTGCACTTTCAGTTGTGTTTGCCAGGATAAGGGAAAGCATAAGGAGACTTGGGAATCTCTCGTTTCTCAGCTTGCCAAGGGCATCTTTTTCTCCTTGCATGCTACCTGAGTGAATGCTCACAGCCTCCTATGGCTGTTTTCCCTGGACCAGTGCATCAGTCTCTTCTCTCAGCTCCTGTGTCTTTTAAACTCAATATTGAAGTGAAAGAGAGGAAAAACAGCAATGGAGTCTGCATTGAAATTGAAGTTCTGACACAGAGTCTTGCAAATCAAAGAGAATTGATGAGCCTTGCACTGGCAGGTGCCCCAGCTTAATCACAACCTAAATAATCCTGAAATTAAGATCAGAGTCCATCACTGCAGTAGCTGCCATGTGTACCCACTGCCAGTTCTGCCTCCTGTGCTGAGGGAGGGAGTTGGGTGCGTGGAAGCACTGACCTGCTGGCACAGAGAGACAGGAGCATCATTCCTCAGCTGGGAAGGCATGTCTTGGAGTCCTGGGGGCTCAGGATCAAAGAGGCACAGAGATGACAAGTGTGGCATGTCACAGTGCACCCCCTGCTTGGTGATTCTGGTTGCAGTGGGGCCAACCACACATGCCACCTCTTAATTAGGGGAAAAATGCTGTCCCCCAGTAGTGGCCTCGAACCAAAAGGGATGAGCTAAGGGGGGGTGTCAACCTCCAAATAAAGAGATGGGCAAGAACACAAATGTCTGGGAACAGGGCCATGGAGGAAATGAATAAGATGCCCTTCCACAGCAACTCTTTTTTTGTTAGTCTTATTAAAAAAATATATAAAAAGTGAGCTGTAACGGGTATGCTCAATACGGCATTTTAAAAGTTCACATGGTTTTCAAGCATACCCTGCTAAGCACAAACTATGATTCATTTGGAATTCACTAATTAATACTGGCATGGCGTTGTCCCCTGCTGTTGCCCAAGTTCTTGCTTGAGAGAACTTTTTCTTTTTAAAGAAAAAAGAAAATATTTTTTCTTGGAACAGTAAGGTGCCTCTTCAGATGTGAAGTCTGCCAAGATAAAACAGAAATGGGGTGAAATGGGAGGGATTTTCCCTTTGCTTTGCACTGAGTTGCTTTATCATCAGTAGCACAACCGACTCTTTAGTAGGGTGATGACCAGAAATACCATTGCAAGAAATGCTAGCTCTTCTCTCATCCACATCTTTAAGTACTAAAAGCTGAGGAAGAGTAAATCGTCATTTAAACTCTGGGTATTGCAGCAGGCAAAATGATTTTGCCTCTTTTCTCTCTGTGAACTAATGGATGTGGAATCTTTCAAAAAGTAAACCAACTCCTCTTAATAAAGCTCTGCATATAGATATTTAGCAGCTAAGTACTAAATCCATGGAATAGGGGGAAAGTGCAGAAGTAGTGGATTAATATGAAAAGGATCTTTTTTTCCCCTTCAAAGCCTCTTTAAGTGCTGACTGATGGAATAAACCCTGAAAACTTTCTCTGTGCTAATTGTCATGTTCCTTGGCTTGCATCCCATTTGCTGTCTGTCATCCTCTGCAGTTTAAGAAGTTTCACACAAGAGCTTTCTTCTTGTGTTTACAGGCATGCCATGTAGCGTATTCAAACCCAGGGATGGTTCAGAGGGTCAGGAAATCTTCCTCCTGCTTCTTACTAAAAAAGAGAAAAAAAAGCCCTGAAGATTTAGAGTTTGACGAAACATCATTTCCCCACATACGTCCAGCTTCTCAAAGGCACCAGAGCCAACTTTGAGCTTTCCTAGAAATAAACATGAAGCGATATCCCACTCTAATCACCACAGAAATACTGGGTCAGCTTGGCAGCCAGTACAAGTCAGTGTAAAGCAGCTGAACTAAGAGAAGCCATGCTGAAAGCAGCTGTGTGATTTGGGTATGTGGTAGACTGTTTTCTTTTAATTTTCTCTAATTCAAAAAAAAAGATACTGTAGGAAATAATAATAATAATCTGTTGTTTTTACTATCACCTTTTGAGTATGCATAGTATTGGTGGAGGAGGCTGACCTGTAATTCCATCCCAATTAAATGCCAAAAGCCAGCAGTTCACAATTCTTTCGCTGGTGGATTATTTTCAAACCTCACACTTTCCCACCGGACCCATTCCCTGCGTCATTATCAACTTTTTTTAAATTGAGAGTATTATGAAGGCAATTTCCTGCCACCACCAACTTTCACATCACTTTCTCAGGGCCCTGCAGCCTAAGAACAACCACTACAACTAAATCTAGCAGCGACGGATGGAGTGACCTGAATTACCAAAAATCAAAATGCTCAAAAAATGTGCTATAAAAAATGGTTTTCATTTACTCACTGCTGATGGTTTTAAAGGTTGTTGGGGACCACTATGTTTCAGCTCCACTCCTACTGTCAGCAGTCTCCAATGAGGCTTTGGGAAGGCGTGTGTGCTGCATGGGATGGATCTGTAAGACCCAGAGAACGTATTTCTGACTCACAACTGAACTATAAAATCTGACATGACAGTGAATATAGGGGAGAGAACAAAGAGCACGACAAACACAGAGATGCTGTAAGAGCTCAGGTTTCATTTGTGCTTCAAAAAAAGAAACTGGAGCAGGGTTTCCCAGCTCTGTTCCTGGAGGGCTGCTCATGGCAGCAAGGAACAGGCTGGGAGCAACACCTTTGCTTTCAGTTGGTGTTATGGAAAAATCTCTTCCAGGGCTCACATAAAAGCTGCAGTGTCCTGTGGCTGGACTGTGGAAAGCCAGGACCAGATATTCTGTGTATCTGTAGTAAGATGTGCAGGAAACCCTAGGAATAATTTGACTTAGGTTTCAGGTGCTTTGGCAGGAGCACAGTTGCACTGGGGTTCTGGTCTTGATTTGCTACTGTTGAGTATCTGTAAATGTGTCATTGATGCTGTCAAATGCACAGAGGAAATAGCATTTCTTCCAATCTGTTTTACTTGCTGTAGTAGCGTGTGTTTGTTGTAGCTGTGCTCGACTGAGAGTAAAAGTAGCAGCAGAAGTGCGATCTCAAGTTGGTAGTACCCCTCCCTCTAAGTGAAGCCCAGTGTGCAGATTTCTGCATTTCCTACCTGATTTGGCTGTTCCTAGAGACTGCTGCTGGTCCTCACCCTCAGCATTGCCAGGGATATCTCTATTACACAGCTTGGAAAACAAGCAGCAGGTCGGACGGGTTCCCCATGCTCGCAGTCCTTCTCTATTTCGCTCCTCCGGCTGCGACTGACGGACCCAGCGGTGTAGAACAAACATCGCTCCCGTAATTACCTGCTGCCTGTTAGATCCACAGATAATGCACAGCTCAGGGGTTGGGAGGGCTTTGGTGGCAGACCAGAAGTGCGGGTAACAGAGAAACAGGTGTGTGATGTACAGACACGTGCCTTTCCCTCATGTGGGTCACCTCATTGAAAGTGTCGATGTGCTTATTGGGCATCTCTGGTTAAGAGATAGTTTGTTGTCCCTGCCAGTTGCATTTACAATATTTTACTAATCTAGTCTTTTCGACACCACAAAATAGTGTATTTCATCGTGCTGCTTTATTGATTGAAAGAAAGATTCTATTTGACAGCAATTTCAGAAAAGCCTTCAAGTTGTCCAAGATGCAGTAGAATTATTAACTACCCTAAGCTGACATATGGTAATTCAGCATTTAATGTTTGCCCTGACGCTGAGGAGTCATCATACCAAGTTCCCAGCTGATGCCCAGAAGTTTATGAGTACATAAATAATAGCTGAAATAGTCTTCTGGAGCCATGTTTTAGATTTAAACATCCAGCCCTTTATTTGCTGGGTTTTGGAGTTGAAACTTCTTTTGGCAGGACGGCAGGGGCTGGATCCCCCCTGCACTACCCACTACAGTTGGAATAAATTAATAGGATTTTGCAGCTTTTTGCAGCTGTATTTGTACAACTTCATCTTGAAATAATTTTAATTTCTGTGCCTAGGCTTATAATTTTTTCAAGCGCGTTACACAGTTGGCTGTACATAATTATGTCTTACAGCCATAAGCACTGACAATCTGCTTACCTAAACTATTCTGCTCTAAACTTGTCATTTCACTGATGGTGAAGGAATTGCGTGTAATTCACCAGATCAGAAATTAAATTATCAATTAATAATGCTGAAAAAAAAACTAACCAAGAAGTTCGATATGTCTATCAGAGTATCTGCAATTAAAAAGGCAGTTGAGAATTAGCATCCTAGACCAGACTGGACCCCACCACCCTTGTTAGGAGGATGATGCAAGTACAGTTATTGTTATTGGGGTTTTGGGAGGGTGGGAAGCTTGTGTTTGGGACCCTTGAGGACTGTTACTGGCTTTGGAGGGTTAAATCCAAAACCAGAATGTGCCATGAATGGAATTGAAATATGAGGAGGCTTTATAACATCTCAGAAATTATTGTGCTTTTTTTCTTTTTTTTTTAAATCTATGGCACCATGTCCTCAAGCTGGCCTGTCTGCCTCTTACATTAAAAGTGTGTGCATGGGAAGTGCATCAATAAGTCATATGAATAAGTCTAACATGAATTCAAGTCAAAGCAAGCAGGGGTCTTAGATCAAACCCACACAGAAACAGAGTCAACGAAAAAGTTGCCAGAAATTCAGCCCTGTGAATTCGTTCCAAAGGAGCAGAGTTCAGCCAGGTTTGAAATTTCCATGCAGGCAATCTCATGTCCCTAATGCACGAGGCACCAGGACCAAAGTCATGTCACACTGGCTTTGTTGAGTGGGCAATAAATCACGGAATCATAGACTGTCTCAAGGTGGAAGGGACCCTTACAGATCACTGAGTTTAGACTGGCACTGATGCCCATTGGCATCGCTCCTTTAGTGCATAACAAGAACTTCATTTCCTGCCTCCTCATGTTGGTGTTTCCCTTTACTGACCACTGAAATAACTTCTCTATACACTGTGCCGTGTAATCTACCCTACAGAGCAAACAAAAGGGTTTGCTTTTCCTATAATTAAACTTTTTAGAGAGACTTTGAGAACTGCAGAGCTTTAAATCCTGCTCTGCAAGCATCCCAAAGTAGTGTCTCAAACATGAGCCTCAGCAGATTTTGTTCTCCAAAATAGACACACTGGAGGGTTTTGTTGTTTCCTATTGTTAGCTATTTGCAGACAGGTCCAAAAGCTTTATTTTATGCTGAGACCAGCATTCACAATCATGTCACAGCATCACTTGTCCACGATCAGTAATATCTGTAGGCATCATGCCATTGCGAGTTCAATGCATGTCTGTATATGACTGGAAAAGCCAGAGCTCACTACAAAAGCAAAGGTCATACTAAGACCAATTATACCCCTTCATTCTGTGTAAAACTCCCTTCCTGAGGACACCAGTGTGTTTGTTCTCCACTGAATGCTTGTTCCCTGTGTCTGAGCTCACTGTCCTATGGGGGGACTGCTGCTTGTGTTAAGTTGTTGTGTGTCATTGTAAGAAGATCATTCTTCACTTGTTCTTCTGCTGTGCAGCTAAATTTTTAAGTGCCACGGGCCGGATTTTTAGCTGAAATAAATTAACATGCCTCTGTTTGAAGCCAGTGAGTCTACACTGATTTATACCAGCTGAGGGCCTTGATCATTAGTTACAGTGGTCAGATTACTCCTGTGTAGGTCAATAGTTGCTACCCTTGTTTATCTTCTTCACTGGGCATTCAGGTTTCCTGCTCAGTTCTACCCAGAAAGGTGCTGGATTCTCTTTTCCAGGCTGGTTTTGTGGCAGATACGATGTAATGACATAAGGCTTCAGGACAGATACACTTCAAAAAGAAATGAGGACAAATTCCCACTGCCCTGATTTATTTTTCTTGGCTTTACCTTCATTTAGGCATAGCCATCACAGACAGCTGTGGGGTCAGCTGCAGGAAGGTGCTGCAGGATGGTACCCTGGGCAAAGAAACAGTGTGTGTAGCCCTTCATAAATAGATTATGAAGGATGATCTTCTCTTGCCTGTCACGACTCCTCTGGCACAGGAATAAGAGCAGTGTGTTTTGAACTCTCAGAGGTATTTCCTTTCACCTTTTGTCGTGGAGCATCCTCTAAAGCAGAGGAGGGCTTGTGTGTCTGGTTCAAATCCCAGCCAGTCGGTATCAGCCGCTTGCATCTTGCACAGTATGAACGAGCCTCAGTTCTTCAGGGCCAAAATTCACCTGATAGCAGCACATCAGCTCCACTGGGATGCCTTCAGTCACTGCAGTGAAGAATCTGCTCTCTTGTAAGAGAGATAAGGGAAAGAGTAGTAAAAATGAGTTTTGTTGCTTCTGCTATCAATGTTCTGGCAGTGATAAGGCATTGGTCACGTGGAGGTGTTCTGCTGATCCACTGTAATCTTCTCTTCCCATCAGAGACACTTTCCTCCCTGTCTCTCACCTTGCTACAGTCTGAAGCCTTTCCACAGTGAAGTTCTTAAAAACTGAACTGGCTGCAAAAGGCCCAAAGAAAGGCACATATTGCTTTAGAAATTGCTGTATCAATTACCATTAGTTGTGGAAGATCCATTAGCATTGGCCTGTTCCTGATACAGACACATTGCCTTCTTGACCTTCATAATAGCGAGTAATGAAAATTGCTTAATTATTTAATCATGAAGACCGTGCAACAAATTGCAATTTACTGTGTTTTTAAAGAGAGACCTGGCAGGTCTGCCATCATCTGAGCTGCTGGCAGTCCCAAGTCACCACTCAGAAACTTTGGCCCAGCTACCATTACATAGAGAGCAGACTGGCCCCATGAGCCCTGCAGACCTCAGTCTTGTTGTGTCAGGAAAACTCATGCTAAAACATAAATTCTTTGCTGTTTCAGCAGGTAGGAAAGCAGAGTTAAGCTGCAGCAGATCCCTTGGCCTGAATGTGCTGCTGCACACCAGGTGTTCTGTGCTTGTAGCGTCTCACCTGATCACGTACAAAACTCGGTTTCCTAGGCAAAGGGATTGTTATTTTGCTTTTATCCAAGCAGAATAATGGTAGTTTTGAATTAGACTGTGAGTGTGACGAGTTTAATTTCATCCTGTGCTTATGTGTGGGGTCACACACAGTTACTGGCCAGTGTCACAGGCAGAAATTCTCTTCTCCCACTGCATTACCAGCTCCTTATTGAGCTTGATTCATGTGCTGTTCTCCATCTGCTCAGTGTTACAGTTTCTTCCAGGTAGAGGAATAAAATCCTGGTAAGCAATTAAAAAAAACTTGGAAGGGAGAGAAGGAGTGAAAACTATCAAAGCTACCAATGGGCATAGGGAAGGCTCCAGAGAAAGGTGTCCATGTGGATGTAATTGGCCTGAAGGGAGCAGCAGGGTTGGAGAGGGGCCCTTGGACAGAGGGAGCCACATGGAAACCAGAGGACCTGTGAAATGTTGGAAGCTGTCAGCTGCTGAACATTTGGGGAAGCACCTTAGCCAAGCACTTGCAGTGTCCATGCAGAGGAAGCAAATCCTCCTGGTAAGGAGCAGACGAGCTGAATGGGAACGGGCTCCTCTGGAGGTGGTGGAGCGCAAGCCGGGCGTGCAGGAGAGGTTCTTCTCTTTTGGGTTCAAACATCTTATAGTTTTGTTTCTTTCTCCAACGCAGGCTGCATCATCAGTTACATCAATAACATAAATGACAGCTTTAATCCTTCTGGCATGCTACTTGTAATCTCTTTTGTCATCAAAATAAATATGTTATAAATCAGTTTGCACAGATTTCAGATGGAGCAGAGGAAGATTTAACCTGACATAGGAGAGATCCAGCCATTGGGACAAAGGGAGTGTTTTATAGTTTGACTTTGGATTTGTATTTTAAAGAAAAGGAAGAAACTTAAGCTCTTGGACAGTAGCAGTGATAGTGGTGAAATGCTGTTTGTAACTGCAGGAAAGAAAGGTGTTAATCACAGTGAATCTCAATCATGTGAAAATTGGATATCTGGTTTAAGTGTAGTCCTTGGTTCTCTCTCTACAATATGTGGAAAGAGAAAACCACTTCTTCCATGAAATTTGATGTAAGCCTTTAGGACAGGAGAATAGATTTCACTCTGGAAAGGCTTGCTTCTCTTCTGTTTATCTGAGACCAGATACAAAGTTTTTAGAAAATCTTCTGTGAGATGAAACGAGTCCCAGTTGGGGGAAAAAAGAAATCCACAAGTACAAATGTGTGATTCCATCCCTTCTTTCTTTGCCTGTAGAGATCTTTCCCAATTAACCTTGTTTGCAAACACCACTGCCATGGGAAACTCAGCTCAGCTGATAGTCATTTTGTCCAGTGGGGAGTGAAGACTTGCAGGGCAGGCTGCTGTTAAACCCAGTGTTGGAGTTGGTGGAATTGCTGGTTTTATTCAAACATGGCAGCTGCCCTTGCCATGGCCAAACATCCTCTTTGCAAGGCACAGAAGACACTTTTTTCTCCAAAGACAAAGGAAATATTTTAGAGGATCTTCTGGGTTTTTTGGTTTTGGGTTTTTTTTATTTCTTTCTGGGACATAGCTGGGGATCATTGGCAAGTGTGATAAAAGGAGACAGAAGTTAATAAATGTCACCTTCACCTGGCTGGGTCTCCAAATTTGTATTAATTTTTCTCTGTCTGCTTGACTTCTGCATCTTTTTATTGAAACCATATGTGATTCTTTCAGCAACACATAGTAATTTGTTTGGAAATACAGGGCTAGAGATGTGTCTCTTTACTGGCTTCTAAAACAACTGTGAAATAAGAGTTAAGAACTTTTATACAAATGAGTCCTAAACATATTGCCAATTCAGTTAAAAATAAATAAGTAAGTCCTTAGCAAAGATTTCAATAAGCAGTAAGAGTAGTTGAATTAAAATATTTCCACTAAAATTAATGAGCCAATCCTGGAATGCTTAGACTGACTCTTAAGTGTGCTCTTTTAAAGGCTTTGAATATGTTTGCCTGTCTGAATTTCTATGGAGCATTTTGAATGCATGACAGATTATAGTCTTCAATTATTTTAATTTGGTTTTCTTAATGGGCAAAATAGCTAAGAGCTTAATAATAAAAGACACTGCTTATCATTTACATTATTTTATGTGTTCATTAATAATTATAATGGGCTTTATAAAACAAAAAAATCAAGTCTAAGTATCCCCAGGTCATGTTAGAGCAAATGTTGCATAGTATTCTGTGGGAGGTTTGGGAAACTAAGTGTTTTTTGAAGGGCATTCTTGACTCCATATGTTATAGAGCAAGATGAAGAACTTAAAAGGAAATTTATTTTCTAGTTTGCTCTGTGGAAGGAAAATGTAGCAGAGAATAAATTTCCTGCTTTGCTTTCTCCAGATACATTTCCAGGCACTCATATATTACCGTTGCATGGTGATGGGCAGAACCCAGATCATGTAGGGATCATGAAATTCTCTATAGTTTTTTAGGTACAGGAGCACTGTTGTTACAGTCACCTCTTCTGTAGGCTCAGTTGTCCTTGTTTGTTCAGCTTTTCCTTACACACCCCATTTCCTAGGCCTCCAGGCATTTCCTTTACTGATATCTAAACAGTCTCCATCGGGACACTTCTTTTTCTGGCAATGTCATGCTCCATTTATGATCTCACTGGTGCCCTCCAATCTGCTGACCACACAGCTCTCCGTAGTGTATCACCCCTGCTCCTGGCATGGGAGCATTACAGGGATCTGTGGTGGCTTCTGTCATCTGCCAAGGTGAGAGAGGGAGGGCTTGTGAGTTCAAACCCCCTCGGCAAGAAAGGAAAGTGCTGAGAGCATTAGGACATGGCTCAACAGGAGAAAAACAGCAACAAAATCTGGTGCCTGAAATTCCATTCACCAGTAAAACTAGTGGGAATGGTTTAGCTGCCCAGTAAATCCTAATGGACATGCACAAACCCTAAGATGTTATCTGTAAAAGCAGGATGCAGTCCTGTGCCACAAGCACAGGCTGCTTTTCTATCTAAATGTGGCATTGCTGCAGAGGAAAAAGCCAGCTCAGAAGGGCTTAGCCCTGTATTATCTCAGGAGTTGCAATGTTCATTTTCACACATTTTAGTTATTATATCAGAACCCACAGTAGAAAATGCCCATCTGTGAAATCACACCATTTCTCCTGTTTCTGGGAATAGTCTATAGAAACAAGGGCTGAGTCAGACTCTTGGCGTTCTGGATCTGAGTTGCAAACATTGACAGCAGCCCCTATGCTCTGTTTTGGATGATGCATCATTGCTTTGAGCTCCAACCACTCACTGTTGGGCTGCAAGGCCACCCTGTCCTTGCTGGCCACAGCCAAGCAGAGGGCTGGCAACACCAGTGCAGTGCCTGGCTCTGCAACATGTTCCCTATGGGGCTTTGGTGGCTGATCCCACATTTCCCAGATGGTCCATTTGTATCTGTCAGAGTAGGTGAGGTTTCCTGCATGGAAAATGCCACCTGTGTCCATGAGGTAGGGTAGGAACAAGGGATTGCATCTTCCAACATAAATTGCCTTTTGATCTGGGACATTTTCCCTCACCAGTGTAACAATCCACTCCAAGCTCCATCCCGGAGGGGTTTTTCAGAGCATAAAAGCTGCTTTACAAGCAAATTCCCCTTATGACAGTCATCAGCCATCATCATTCATCCTGCTCACATCATCATATGCAGAGTTGTCTCATGCCTGGCAGTGGAGAAGCTCAAAGCTCCAAGGGTTCTTCGAGTAAAAAATGTATAAATGCAGCTAAGGAAAACCATCCTTCTGCCATCTGTTCTGTAACCCAGAGCCCTGCATACCTCTTGACTGCTTTGTAAAAGGAGAGATAAATGAAAGGAAAATTCTTGTGTGTGTTCTCCAGTCAGAAGATTATCATATGGATCTCTTCTCGCTTCCCAGGCATAAATGAGGGGAAAAGTAACTCCCTTCTGAACCAGTAAATTCCCCCAATCAGTAATTTTTTTTCTCCTGATCTAGTGAGCTCTTTGGGAATAGAGGAGTTTTTATTCTTATTATTATTATTATGGTAAACTGCTCCAGGAATGGTTTCAACAAAAGAAGTAAACCTTACATTGTGTTCAGATAATGTTCTTAACTTCTCAACAAGATTTACTAAATTGCACCCTGGGAATTAGGCAAATGAAACCTTTGGTCAAAATGTTAAAGGATTACTGAAAAATCTTTTTTTATTTTAAATCTCATTAAGAGTGCTAAAATTATATGTTCCAATATAAAAAGCATGTGTGTGATAAATATCTCCCTGGTAGTAATATGTACTATGCTTCATTGTGAATGGTCTTTGCAACTTTCTGTGACAAGTGCTACTTCTTACATGATTTTTTTCTGCACACTTCACACCCTTGTATTCTTACTGAAAATGGATTTAAGTACAGGCAACAGGCAGACCATTGTGTTATGATCACAATTAACAGCAAATAACGAGTCACTGCTGAATATTTGCAGCATATTTCCCCCATCTTTGTTTTGCTCAATGCAGTATAATTAGCTCATGGATTTCTCTCAGTATAATTGGTAAATCGTGTGGGTCTTATGATATATTCCATCTCCTAGATCTGCAATGATTTACATACAGACAGCTTAGACCCTATTAATGCTAATAAAAGTGCTGCAAGGACATCCTATAGCGTACACTTTATTAAACTATACATAGCTTTCTTCGAGAGCTTCTGTTTATCTGCGTTTCCTGAAAATAAAATATAGTGCCTTTAGCACTGAATATTTAAATCCAGGCTCCTTTCCCCTGCTTCTGTCTCTCTCTATGCATTTCTAATGCTTCTATCACAATGGGATCTGGGTACTATATGCAACAGGAAATAGAGCAGAAAAATGTCCATGAAGAACTAACAGACTCTCCTCTTCTGAGATTCGGGTTAAAACTGCTTCCATTTTGGTTCTCTGGAGAGACTGATTAGCTCTTTGGTGCTTGTGCTCAAGTACAGCCATAGTTGAGCCAGGCTGGGGATGGGGAGACCCTCCCAGTTTCCATGTTCCAGTGAGCAAAAAGGCAGGAAAAGTGGAGATACCTTGGTTGGTTTGTTGTAAGTTTTTCCACCTTTGTTAAGGAAAAATTTACGTTATGGATTCTTTGGAACTGTGCAGACTGACACTGATGAAGACACACAGCTGTGTGTCCCACATTACCCTTTTTAATTTCTAAGGTGGGAACCCCACTCTGGCTCAAAGCTGGGTGTCCAACAGTGTCTTCCTTGATTATCACTTAATATAAGCTCAGCTGTGGACATAGTGGGTTGGATGTTGAACTCCCTGACTTGAGCTGTGCATTTGCACAGACATTGAAACCAGTTTGATTTCCAGCCCTTTCCTCTGGCAGGGTGAGGGCTGACCTTCTGAAAATGGGGGCTGTGGTCTTCAGTTATTGAGCTGGGGAGTCGGCTTTCGTCATTAAAACCACAGCTGTGCAAGCAAACCTTGATTTTAATATACCTTTCTTCACCCACAGATTTGCTAATGGAAATTGGATTCATGCCTGTCTGCCTGGGTCTCTGTTGCAAATACCCACTAGGCCCACAAAAACCCATGTAACATCGTGAGGGCACTTTCAGTGTTCCCAGTCCCTTTTTTAAGTGACTATACCAGTGTAAGTCCAATCAGTTTTCCTCGATTCTAATAGTGTAACAAGCAGTGAATCCTTCAGAGAAAAGACAGATGAAACTGTCTCTGTTCCCTGACCTTCAGCTCCAGCAGCGCAGGTGCCGCGCGGATCAATCCCGGCAGTGTCTTGTAATAAGTGACATGATTAGCTGTTAACGGGAACGGACGGTTTGGTGGAGGCAGTACAAAGAAAACAGTGTATAAACTTGATGATGATCTGGACAAAGGTATCAAAGGAGAGTTTCAGAGCCAGGGATCTGATACTGCTCTGCACCGACACCTTCAGCACCTCGTCGGCCTCCTGCCTCAGGAGAGGAAGGAATATCAATAGGTCACATATGGGGGGAGTGCAGAGCAGCCCACAGCCCCTTCTCAATCCCTTTTCCTGACAAGCAAAGCCTCCTCTTCCCTTGGGAAAGGACCCTTGCTCCCCAAACTGGGGCTGTTTGGGGGACGCAGGGTCTCCTGCACCCACTGAGCACACTCCAAGTGTGCAGCTGCCATAGCAGAGGTGATAACATGCACTCAGCTACTAGGGTTCTATTATCTTCCCACTACTTCGTTGTATTCATAGACCTGTTAGGGAAGAAATTATGCACATCGCTTTTGCAGTGCCAAGACAGTTTGTGATGGTGGGGGGGTGGTAATTTATTTGTGCCTTGCACTTTCTTTCGGGAATAGTCATGCTGTTGCAAGAACTTCTTTCAGCATTTGATCAGAAAATTAAATTTGTGTTTTAAAGAGATAGTCAGGGTTGCTAGGACAACATATTAACCTCCCTTCTTTTTTTCCTTGGCTCTGTATCCAAGGTTCATGTAACTCGTTGTGCTGTACTTGGTTTGCAGTGTTGTTTGCAAGGCATGGGAGGGAAGGGCTTTCAGAAACAGTGTCCAAAACATCATTCTCCTCAGCAAATAATCACATGAAATGGTAATATCCCACTGGGGTTTCTCAACCTGGCCTTGTCAAGCTAGCAGAATTGGACAAAGAGGGAGCAAACAGCCCTGTTCTTCAAATTTCATGGGAGTATTTGTGTGCACAGTCACAGGGACCGAGAATATGATGTGGGAGCTTGCAGACAGCATTTTCAGAAGTGATTAATGGCTGGGAGACTTTGGGTATGGCTGAAAAATTTGGACACTTTAAGGAAACTGTGGTTTCAGTAATATGTAAACAGTGTTTTTTGTGCATTTTGGGTGAGTCAAAAATTCACGATTTCAATGATTTCTAGAGAGAATAATCATGAATAAAAGAGGAGTAAAATAACTGAAACTATATGGAATACACCTTCCATGTCTTCTCTCCAAACCTTTGGCATTCAGCTCCCTTGTCAGAATTGACAGTGGTGTTACATCTGTGCAGCTTTCAGACTCGGTTCTTTAAAGTTGCTTAAACGTCCATTTGGCTTTTGTCCAGAACTTATGGATTCCTGTCTCTGTTGTTCCCTGCAGATTCGTTCCGATAAGGACAAAGAGATCCATATCAGGTACAGCATCACTGGAGTGGGAGCCGACCAGCCGCCCATGGAAGTCTTCAGCATTGACCCTGTGTCTGGCAGGATGTACGTGACACGCCCGATGGACAGGGAGGAAAGAGCTTCCTACCACGTAAGCATCAAACACCAGGAGTTTTGTCTGGGCTCACAAGCTCAGAGCAGAACTGCACCAAACTTGCTGGGTTCAAGAAGGGACGCGCTAAATCAGCCAAACCGATGCAAAGTGGTGGTTGGTGGCAGCTGAACATGAGCCAGCATGTGCCCAGGTGGCCAAGAAGGCCAATGGCATCCTGGGTGTATCAGCAATACTGTGGCCAGCAGGACCAGGGCAGTGACAGTCCCCCTGTACTCACATGGGTGAGGCCCCACCTCCAATCCTGGGTTCAGTTTTGGGCCACTCACCCCAAGAAGAACATTGAGAGGCTGGAGCATGTCCAGGGAAGAGCAAGGGAGCTGAGGAGGGGTCTAGAGAATAAGTTTGATAGGGAGTGGCTGAGGGAGCTGGAGGTGTTCAGTCTGGAGAAAAGGAAGCTTGAGGAAGGGAACCTTCTCGCTCTCTACAACCTGGAAGGAGGTTCTAGCTGGTTGGGGACGTTCTCTTCTTCCAGGTAACAAGTGACAGGACAAGAGGAAATGGCCTCAAGTTGTGCCAGGGGAGGGTTAGATTGGATATTAGGAAAAATTTCTTTGCGGAAAGGGTTGTCAAGCCCTGGCACAGGCTGCCCAGGGCAGTGGTAGAGTCCCATCCCTGGAGGGATTTAAAGGACGTGTAGATCTGGCACCTGGGGACATGGTTTAGCAGTGGGCTTGGCAGTGCTGGACTTAATGATCTTAGAGGGCTTTTCCAACTTAAACAATTCTGTGATTCTATGACAGTGGTGATACACTGATGTCCTTTTCAGACATAAAGTCAGAGTCATTTGTTTAAAAGGGCACAACTTTGCACTGCTTGTTAAATCCATGCAAATTTATGTGTAAACTGAACCACCCAAAACCATGAGAAGCCAGTCACTGCATTAGCACGTCTTGGGAAATTACTAATTTAAGAATCATTACTGCAACTAAACATGCAATAATTGCTATAGTCATTTTTCATTTTAATTCACTAGGAGATGTTCAGGCAGTATGATGGGGGTGTGTCAGATAGGTTTTTAAATACGCAGATAGGCTAATATTAAATATGAGGGAATTAATTAAGATTAATTACACTCAAAAGTGGTGCCTCATGCTATCCTAGTTCATAAAATGCTCTACCTGCAGAATGCTTGGAGTGTAATTGGTTGCTACGTTTTGATATAAATCCTAACCCCTCGGTTGCACAGCGTAATTGCACAGCAGATACAGTCCCACAGATTGCTAAAAAAGAAAATATGTGACCCCTTGCATGATAGCCCTGCAAAATTTCAAACATTTTCTGCGTCCACGCTTTAGTTCTCTCCTGGAGTGGTTGTGAAAGGTTGTTTCATGGATTGCTATCAGCCTTAGCCACATCTACTGGCAACGTAATAGCCATTCCAGGGCTGCTCTAATGTCAGTGAAGTGGTACAGGTCACTTCCACTGACACCATATTCCGAACTGCGCCGTCGGAGAGGCACATTCTGTCAGCTTTGTCAGGTATCCAGTTAACCATGTTGACACAGCTTCTGGACTGGGGTGGAAGGATAAAGAAAATAGATTACCTCTTTAGTTGGGTGGAAAAAGAGATTTCCCCTGGGTAAAAGAAGATTTTATTTTATTTTGCCCTCTGTGAACAAGAACAATTATTTTGTTTGTCGTGCCTAAGAAAATAGGAAGAGAGGTTGTTTTGAAAAAGGAATATTTGAGATAAAGTGTGTGTCATCTCAGCATTGTTGATATTGTTTCAGCAGTGCCAGGTTATTATCAGTGTAGTCAATAAGTTAACACTTTTGAGGGAGCCGCTGTGAAGTCTGCGATCAGATGCTCAGTCAAAAACATAAGGTGAAAAAGATTTTGTCCTCCATCATAACAAATCCTGTGCCCCCTAAAAATGAACTGACCCTACCAGTTACAGTGAATTCAGTAAATTGAATTCTCGCCTTGTCAAAGGTGATGGGATGAGTCTGCCTTGCACATACCACAGGATTTCCAGCCTTTTCTGTTCCTTACAGAAACCTTGAACTAGTGACATCCATATGTAAATAAGCTTATTCACACTCTGAAGGTTACAGGAAATGTATTTTATAGAGAGTGATAAGTATGTTATGAGACCTTATAGACAGGAATAGTGAGTGATAGAAAATCTTTGTTAGCAGAACAGTAGAAGGTGATGGAGAGTGTTTTAAGTTGTAGCTGTAAATGCCCTTTAGATCCTTCAGCCTTGGTAGCAGTGGATGATGATTTATTGTTCGTTTACTAACTCTTCACAAAGCATTTATAAATATACCATGAACAAAGCAATGACCCAAACACTAGAGCAGAAACCTGCAGTAGGAGTGAACAGTGCTGGAAACTGGAAAAAATTTGGCCAGCTTCCAGAAAGAAGATACAGTCCAAAATCTTGGCTGGTGAAGTTCTGAAAAAGTCAGTGAATTTATGCCACTTTCTATAGCCAAGCCTCTAACTGAAAGGAAACACAACATGGAGCCAGGCTTGAAGTGAGTGCTAGAAGAGCAGTGACTGAGGTGTAGGCTTGGATCTGAACTGTAGAGCTTGACCACCTTTAAATTGGTTTGACATGTGCTGTAGTTTCCTTTAGCTTGGATTAGTAGCTTAACTCTTCAGCTGGGGTAGAGAATGTCAGTGGAGCTGCAAGGCACCGCTCCAGGTCCCTCTTACCCAGGCTCTGTGTCCAATACAGGCTTCCTACTCTGGGTGCATGTATACAACTTCAGGTTTTCTGCAACCCTGAACAGAATCAAGGCTTTTCAGCATCTCTGTCACTGTCAAGTGTTGTCCTTGCTGTTTTCATTCCCAGGTAATCTAAAAACTAATTATTAAAAAAAAGAACAATAATTTGCAAGTGTTTGTGGGGCTACATATGAAGAGTTCTGTTTCATTAACTCCCACATTTTCAACACATATTTTCTTATGCATAATTATCTGTATTGCTTCAGGACTACCATTTTTAACTTACTAGTGTTTTAACTCCCCCCGCATTCAGGAAGCTATTTGTCTGATGAAACCTACCTCATTCCCTAAGGTGAAACAGATTTTTTTCTAATTAGATCAGGAGTTCTGCAGCAGAACTTCCCCTGTTTTTGACATCATTCTTGAACTTTTAGGGAGGATCATTCCGAGCTTGATGTATGCAGAGATGTATGTGCCTCTGGGACTCCCAGCCCCTGTCCAGGTGCCGTGTGTGCTGGCACTCCCAGTGATCACAAGTTCAGCAGTATTTTGGCCTCATCTGTTTTTGTCTGCACTACAAACCAGAGCACAAACTCTCCAGGGACCTCGCAGACAATCCCAGACGCAGAGTCAGCTGAAAACACGAGCAGAGAAAAATGAAACGGGCTTTGCAGCCACTTAACCAACACCACGTTGTGGTGGGGAACTGCTCATGTGGCACTGAGTGATGCATGAGCAGTAGTGCCTGTGGCTGGAGATGGACCCCTGGGACATACAACCATGGGACACACAGCCACGGGACACACAGCCACAGGACATACAGCCACGGGACATACAGCCACAGGACACACAGCCATGGGGCACATTCCCTCCATGTTGGTGCTGTCTCACTGCAACAGGCGTGTGTTGCGTCTCCCCTTGCAGTCAGCCCCTAATGCTCCCTGCATGCCAAATAAGTTTCAGCAGGTAGTAATATTTAATATGCATGAGTTCTCTTGGCCTTATTTAACTGCATTCCCAAAGTCCCGTTTGTGCTGCTGACAGAATTAGTGGCTCTGAATGTCTTTTCTGATCCAGACACCGGTTTCATATTAAGCTGCAGTTAGGCCTGGCAAGTACAAGGGATAGAAACTTGGTAGGTTAGTTTTCCAAGACGTTTTTCAAGCTCTGTTTTCAAAAGACATCAACATAAACGTGTCACTAAGTAGTCATTGCTTATGATACTCAAGTAATGTGCATCCTAGGGAAACTTTGAAGCAATTCCTAATCCAGTCCCAGACATATGTGTGTGCCTTCAACATCAGCCTGATGAAATACTGCCTCAGAAATGGCTGGAGTAGAACAGGTGGGTTATAGACCGAGAAGGAGTTGTTTTAAATGCCAAGAGACAAAGTTTACTAGAAATTAGGGGATACAAGAGCTAATTCCAGTATTTTGAACCGTGTTGAGTAATGCCAGCCATTTGTGTCACAATGCTCTAAATGGAACTTTTAATCACAATTAAGAGCACACAAATTAGGCATGACATTGTATGCTTATTCCTTAAAGGCTCTGTCACTGATTGATAATGTATATTTGTATTAGTAGTATTAGTGTGTAAGTAATATTCGTATTTAACACAATTCACTGTGTTGACTTTGACTAACTACCTTCAGATACCACCAGCCTCCGGTGTAATCAATAATCATGATACCGAATCATTTGTATGCCAACAGCTGCATTTACACTGGAAACTGTCAGTAGGAAAACCTCAGAGACCTGTGGTAGCTGCTGCTGAATATGATAGCAATAATTGTCATACTTTTAAGCAATATTTGTTAAAGAATATCGAGCCAGCTCCTTGGCTGGTGTACAGCAGAGCGATTCATCAGCTAGAGATTAGCTGGCTACCTGTATTAATTTTTCAGAATCCTTCTCAAGGTATTTCATTTGATTTTATTTATTCCTTCTTCACTCCTGTTGTGTTCTCCCTCTTGGGGAAAATGTAAATATCTCAAACCAACTTTATAAATGTTTCTTAACTGTCTCTTCAGCTAGCCACCAGCTCCCATTTGAATACTCATGCGTGACCTGTGTCCCGTGGCCCAGGTGATGCTCACTGACCTTTCACTGGTGTGTTTTCCATCTCAAAATGACATGTGTGTCTGATAGAGCTCAGTCATCACCTTTTGTGCCTTGCCCAGTGCTACAAAGCACTCACATGCATCCGCTTTTCACCCTCTCCATCACTCTACCACCAAAATACCTGCTTGGGGGCAGGTGGCAGCCTGAGCCGTGGGGCACCATGTGGGCTCAGGCTGTGCCTCACAGAAATGAGCCCCATCTTGGTGTCTGAAGAATGACTCCAGAACAACGTGTGTTTTCCAGCCTCCTGAATACAAAAAGGACGACAGGAGAACGAGGGAGAAGATGAATTAAGGAAGGGAAATGGAGTATCTGATCTGCCTTGGAGATCCAGCTAGCTTCCCAGTAGACAGATTGCTCCCCTGGAGTCTCTCCTTTGTTTGCTCTCTCTGCTGAGGATGATGTCTAATGAGGAATGGTCTCTAAGAAGAAGACTTCCCATTGAGCTGAGTTGAAATTCAACCCTCTGGCTCAGGACTCCCTTCTCCCTCTGCCATGGTTGGCACTGTCCACAGAGAAGCGTGTGTTGTGGAGGCATTGGCACATGAGAGTTGTTAAAAGAGTACAGATAGAGAAAATTAATGGAAGCAGGAACAAGAGGAAAAAAAAATAGAAACATTCATTGAGATCAGGTAAAAATGGAGCAGGAGAGAAAGAACTTTTGCAGAAAGGGCAGCAGGAACAACTGAGGGCAGAAGAGGAGCAGCTATGGACACCCAGACCCCGGTACAACCCAGGCCAGAGAGGCACAGGCTTTGCTGCACTGGGTTTGGGGACATGTGCCATCCTCCTGACACCCCAGATGCTGTTAGTCAGGACATCAGTGCCCACACCAGTGTGCCTCACCACTGCCCTCCCTCACATAACTCAGCCCAGTGCTGAGGACTCAGGACAGAGGTGACACTTGAGCATGTCACCCAGGTTTGATGAGATTCCTGCAGTCTTGCTTATTGAATCTTTTTTTCCTTGAGTGCAGGCAGCAATGCGTAGATGGATACATGTGCTTAGTGAGTGCAACAAGCAGATAGATGTGCATTGCTGAGAAATCCCTTACTCCTGGAGATTTCAAACAAAAGCTATCAAATCTAATTAAAAATTTGCAGGGGGAGAGTCAGATCTGAGGGGGGAGATACCAGCTTTGCTCTCTGCTTTATCTCTGAATGGAACCATTTCCGCTGCTGGAAATGCTGTAAGAGAGGGCCCGGTGCTGCCTCAGTTTGAAGATAATAACTTTAATTTTAGCTCCGAATTACTTTTTTTCAAAGACAGTCTGACCTCTGACTGTAAAGTTATTGAATTGCTACATCTGACATGATGAAGGATAGCTCAACAGGTGGGAGCCAAAGCAGTTCGTATGCAGTCAAGAAATGCAGATATTAAGAGCATTGCAACTCATGAAATACAAATGGTACATCCTGTACTGAAAGCAAAGCCGGACTTCCTCAGGCTTTAAAGAAAAAGTGCTGCTTAACTTTCTTCTAGAAAAAATGTTTTTCTCCCAGCTCATTTCACGTGGCAGTTTGTTCTCTTTGCTTGATTAAATGTTAAGCCAGCCCATCCTAATGGTGTGCAGTCTCTTTTGTTAAAGCTCCGGACTTCTGAGCACTGTACATGAAGGAGAAAGTTGCATCAATCACCTACACAGCGAGAGCAAAAGACAGGAACCAGTGCTAATGCAATTAGCACATTTATTTGTCATGCATCAGAGGAGCTGAGACCTCCTTGGCATGTCAGCTCTGACTCCCGGCAGCAGCCCGATGGTGCAGGGAACTGCTGGGAGTAACCAGAGGCCTCCATCCCTCTGGATGGCACGAGCTGATGCATTCCCTGTCCTTCAGCCCCACTCTCCCAGCCAGCCCTTGCACAAAGAGGTTGCCCAGAGAAGCTGTGGCTGCCCCATCCCTAGAAGTGTTCAAGGACAGATTGGACAGGGTTTGGAGCAACCTGGTCTAGTGGAAGGTGTCCCTGCCCGTGACAGAGGGTTGGAACTAGATGAGCTTTAAGGTCCTTTCCAAACCAAACCGTTCTGTGATTCTGTGAGTCTGTGAAGCTGATGTCCTCTGAAGCCTTCATTCTTCAGCCCACCAGCCTTGCTGGATGTCACACAGCCATCCCAAGTGCTGTCCCCAGTTCTTGTGGCAGGGCGGAGGCTCAGCAGTGCTCACAGAGGCTGAAATGAAGAGGGATGATAGCCAGAGTCTGCAGTGCTCACAGCCAGCCAGTGCCTCCCTGCTGCCATCCATGGTCGGGGGCCGTGCAGCTCTTCCCTTGCCGTCAGAGTTTTCCCGAAGCCGGCGTCGGCAGCGCATTCAGCCACACACCACTCAGAGTAGCCATCTGTTCCCTTTAATGAGAAAGCTATCCATTTTTTTCACCTGGTTACTGATTGTTCCTGAGTATTGTTGATTGCTTTGTTTTATTAATTACTCATTTTGACATGCTGTATCTGTCTCTCCTGTTCAGAAAACAGATGCTCTTGTTTTTGGGCATTATTACTGATGGTTATTGCTAATAAGATAAAGCTGCAGTTCCATTTTAACTGAGGGCTTAACACTGTGACTGTGGTTATTGAAATGCATTAGCACTGGGTATTTTAGTCAAGCCTGAGGAAAATATTTCATTCTTAATGTCACAGGGGCTCCCATTATTTGAGGGAAAGGGACTTTTTAAATGTCTTTTGGTGCACGGAGCCATGGGGTCGGTAGCTGTTGCTGTTCCTAGAGACCATGATTAAACAAACAATAAACACTACTAATGTCAGTCTGAAATCTCTTCACTATTAATCCCTGTTATTGTGGGTGTGAAAGGCTGCAGATTCCCATAAGAAACCTCTCGCTCAAACTCATTTCCTCGCCGTATTTGGAACTAAGCAAAATTTGCTTTTCAGACTGTCAGGCAAAGTTCACCGTGGCTTAAAAATTAAAATACAGTGGTCTGTGAGCAGTGAAGGAGATAGCATCACTGCACCAGAGTTAAAGTGTTTCCATTGACAATCGCAGTTTTAAAATATTATTTCAGTATTATGTTAAGCCCTGAAAAGCTGTCTGTGGGTAGAGTCTAGATGGAAACTATGGCAGTGCTTTCTGCTGGAATTAGATACCTACTCCATTGAATTTTGAGAAAGTATTTATGAGGTAAAGTCAATCCTTGCAAAACGGTCTCTTACTCTGCAACAAATCCAATTGCTGATATTGTGCTTTCATTGTGCTTGTTCCCAGCTCCGGGCTCATGCAGTGGATATGAATGGAAACAAGGTGGAGAATCCTATTGACCTTTACATCTATGTGATTGATATGAATGACAACAGACCGGAGTTCATCAACCAAGTCTATAATGGATCTGTTGATGAAGGCTCTAAACCAGGTACAGTCAAAAAAAAGTCTTAAAGTTTCACTGGCTCTCAGCCATTCATCTGGTGTGGTGGCTTAGCCTGCTCTTGGAATAGAGGGGATGAGGGAAAGGTTTGCTCTTCCTGGCTCTTTGTGGAAGACTGATGAAGGTGAGAAGAGTCTTGTGTCTCTTTCTGAAGACAAAGTGCAGACTTGGTTTGGAGGGAACCTGGATCCTGGTGGTCCCTTCCTAGCTGTGGAATTTGTAAAAACAGCAGTTTTTCAGAGATCTGCTCTGTGTTGCCATTCTCATATGCTCATTATGCACGTAGAGGGCTGGTTTTCTAATTACAGAGCACTGAAAGCCAGCCCAGCAGTGGCCTTCCACTGACCCTGTGTCTGAAATGCTGAATATCCGCCTCCATGACATTTAATCCAGTCATTTGCCAACTCAATATCTGGCATCCAGTCAGACTCCAAATAAGTCTGTGTCCCAAGGTGTGCAGAAAATACTTTCTTACGTGGGGCCTGATGCAAAGTTGCAGAAGGGGGAATATTTCCACTGAAATTGCAGGCTCATCCTCTCTTCCCACAGACTTTTCTAACGGAGGGTGAAACGGGGAAAACCCTGAAATACAATTTCAGAAAGTTTATGGGTGAAAAATTAGCGGTGGTGTAAGCTGTATGTGGAAAAGTGATGATTTTTACGTGGACATGTTTATGTGCTAGAAAAAAACCAGAGGTATAAGGATCTTTAATGTTCTGTTTTCAACTATAAAGTTGATTTTTTATTTCCAAAATGGTAGCAGGGTTGTTGTGGGTCGTTGCCGAGTGTAACTAATATGAGCGTATCCATTCTTTGAACTTAAATTGTCCTGTAGCACCAGTACAATTGGAAGCCTCCTGAAATCTGAGGGAGATTTTTCCTAGGCACATTGTATGCTCGGTTGTTTGCCAGCTGAGGGGTTAAATACCTTGTGACTTTGGTTTGTGTCAGCAAACATTTATCACGGTGTCTCCGCTGCCGGAGGTGTCACGGGGAAGTCTCCGGTGGGCACTGTTTTTAACAAGGTGATTCGCAGCCGTGATTGATTGTCTTCCAGCACGGTGAGGAACGGGAGGCTGTGGTGGCACAGAGTGGGGACAGAACGTGACTTTATTTCTGTGGAAAGAACGAGTAGAGCTCCCTCCCTGATCGCTTTGGGTGGTGATGTCCCAGCTTCAAAGTCCTGATCCCAGTCCTGCTTGGAGGAGGGGATGTGAGACGCCCCTGAGCTGATGGCTTTAATGGCATCTTCCCAGAGGATTTTACAGCTTTCATTTGAAGGCCATTTTGGGGCATATCAAGGTTTGAAGATTGATACATTTTCATAGCAAAACGAATTTCTTACATCTTATTCGAGGACAGATCAATATTCAAAGTGTTCCCAAATGTTTTAACGAGCTCTGTTCGTCTGTGTGAAACAAGCAGTAAATTGCATCCTCTTCTTGTCTGAAATCCAGATAAGCCTTTGAGCTATTAAATCAGAATAGGATAACTTTGCCTACAAAATACTTGTGCCTGTGCTTCCAGCAGTGATTTTTGGTATTCTGTATCCCAGGCTGGAGTGCTTACCTTTAAGGCAGGAAGGTAGAAAGCAATCTGTTTTTATTCAAAAGCAATTACATTTGTCTTTGATGTATTTGGTTGGGGGTTCTTTTTCTCTCTTTCCCGTTTAATCGGTATTCTTTTAAAGGTTTATATTAGTATTGAATTTCTGTTCTTTACTTTTGTAGAGCCTCTTAGGAATTGGGTATCGGAGGCCCTCATTCCATGTACTTGGCAAGAAACACGATCTTGTGCCTTTGAGAAAGTGATAGAGAGGTCATGGAGTTACTGGTGATATCCAAGTGCTTCTCCTTTGCCTCACAGTTATGTGTCCCTGTTTTGTGCAGAGACAAGTCTAGACAATGTATTTAACTAAGCATAGATCTTGCAAAAATTTAGAAACTTTTTAGTTCAAGATGCCTCACAGTATTAAGATAACTAAGGAAATACCACACCAGCCATTGCAAGAAATATGTGGCCAGAATTCATGATTATTTGTGGCAGTGGTTGACAAATGAAAGACACTGCATATTCTTCGAGATAACAGCGGAATGTGTTCATTACTGATTCAACAGGAAGTTAGATATGTATATGCATCTATAAAAATATATCTGCATATGTGTGTATATCCATGCTTCAAACAAACTAAAAAATCTTATTATATGTTACAGTTCAGCACTTATTTTCCACTACTCACTGCTGTTGAACTGTGCCTGAGGACTGAAAATGCTTCCCTGGATACCCTGTGCAATTGTTATTTCTCGCATATTCCATATGCCCATTTATAATGGCTGTGATTAAAAATGCAGGATTACTTGATTATGACAGTATCTGCAATGTTTTTAATAAATTTGCACACCTCTGATGAGAAAAGTAGCTGGATTATAGAGTGTCCCAAATAAATGCTGACTCTAAGGGTAACTAGAGTGAGCAGCCAGTGAATGTTTGGAGTCAGTCAGGATTTTGCACAGATTTAAAAAAAAAACCAACCACAAACAGATAAAAAAGGACATATGGAGCTCAATCCCTACCAATGGAAATTTTGCAGAGCAACACCATCAAAAATATGCTATTAGGCACAGGCTGAGCAGGGTGCAGTGACCTTGAGCTGCAGGGAAAGCCCCAGTAAGGCTTTAGCAGGATCAATAGAGCAGATCCCGTTCCAGTGAGCAGGAAGGGGCTCTGCGGTGCTGTCACAGCACAGCCAGGGTACAGGGTGAAGCAAAGGCCCGCGGTGTGTGGGCACAGCAGGCAGGGCTGTGCCTCTGGAGGACTCTGTGCCATGAAGCACAGCACGGTCCCCACTTAGGGCTGGGGTGCATTCAGCTGGAACACAGTGTGGTGCTTCATCTCTGACCCTGCCAGGGAGCTGGAAATTGTGCCTGGCCACAGCAGGGGATGGAGGGTGGCCAAGTAAGGGTGTGACCTACTGACTCAACAGTGAATAAGCCAGAGGGTAGAGTGAACCCAAGAAATGGGAATGCAGGAAAGAGCCGTGCTCCAGCCCACAGCATGGTGTGATACTGCTGGGCACTTGGCCTCTCACAGAAGCAAGTTTACTTTAGCCTGAAATATAAATATACAAAATTGTCCAAGAGCTAAAAGAATTGGCAGCAATGTGAAGAGACTCATTAGACAGTCTGATGGAGTTTAAGTGAAGGGGCTTCCCAGTCTGCAGAGCACTCAGCCTGGGTTCCCAAGGAGTGTGCTCTCTGTGAGTCACCTTGAAGCAACCCTTGACAGGAGTAGAAAAGAAATCATCAAGTATTATTAACTGTAATAGGTTGTTGTTGCTGGTTAAGATTATAATAACTTAATTGAAATAGTGTCTTGCACCATAGCGTAGTGTTCTTGAAATCAGGAGCTCACTCTTGGTGAACTTCTCTGTAGTGTGAACACATATTGCAGCCTGGCTCCTGTGCATCCTAAGATGTTTGCTGGCTCTTAAACTGAATTGCATCTCTTTCCTTTTTTTTTATTCTCTCTGGGAGACAGTTTAATGCATTTCTAGCTTATCTAGCCTCAGGTCAAGCAGCTGACAATTTAAATGTATAAATGCAGACCCTTCCAAAAATGCAGAACAGGAGTAGTGATGCAGGATTTCCTTTTCCACAGGACCATCTTTCTTCCTTGCTCTCCCCCTCCATGAGTTGTTTTGATTTAACGTGCCGCTGTTTGAAAGTGTATCTTAAAAGACCATGTTTTACTCATGTTGAATAATGTTCTGCCTCTTTGAACTTTGCCTCTATATGAAGAACACAGCCAAGTTTTAAAAATGCAGCTGCAAGCTGGAGCAGAAATTCCCCTGCTCCCTCTGGCAGCCTTAATCAGCAGAGCTCTGCCGGAGCTGCAGGAGTTGCCTTTCAAGCGCTGACAAGGCGGGACGGGTGGCAGAGCTTCGCTGCCCAGCGCCGCCTGCCCTGCGAGGATTCTGCTGCCTTTTCCCAGCCAGCATCTCTGAGCAGCCTCACACAAGCTCCACTGCCTTATGGCAGGAAGGAACTGGGGCTTGAGGTGGGGTTTTCCCCTCTGTACAGCACCAGTGGCTGCCTGCCATGAGCCCAGTCCCTGCCCTTGTACCGCTGCGGGTGCAGGATCCCAGGGGTGTCCTTGCGGAGCGCTCTTCCAGAAGAAACTCTGCAGTTTCCAAAAGAAAAATTGCTCAATAAGATAGAATGAAAATGCTTAAGTACAAAAGAAAAAAAAGGAATTTAATCACAAAACAATAGTGTGATGGAGAAAGATTATTTCCATCTCTGCAGAAGCTTAGTTTTGCTGTAACCACCGCAAAATGTTCCTTATGGAAGGATGTGGATGTCTTACTTAACTGAAGCGTTCAGTTCTGAAAAGGTCAATATGAAATGCTCCGCAGCGACTCGAGTGCTTTGCTCTGGGTTGTATCTATTTTGTTTTAACAGAAAGATTGTCAAAAATTAACTCATCTCTCCAAAACAATTTGTTCCTGTCAGACTGGCCTTTTCCATTCCCATTCATCCTTTCCGCTTCACTAACTCTCTGGATACGTCTTGGTCCCTTTCAAGTCAATAGCAAAAGTCCAAGTGGCTTCTTTTAAACTCTGGTTTCATCCAACTCCTTCTTTCTTCTGGAGTTGTGTAGTTTACTCCTACCACTCTCCCTGGGATTGGTGTGAAAGAGTGCTGAGTATGGACAGTCCTCCAAAAGAATGTTAGTGTTTCTTACATGAGAAATGTTGTAATTTAAAATTTTCCCATCTCCTCCTTATTTCATGGAACTCTGATACAATAATTGTTGATAACATGCCACGTGAAAAATGAAATAGCTGGGAGCTAAATCTATATGTGGCAAATTGAGTTAAAGAAGTCTCATAAAAAATAAGCAGTATATAAAAAAACCCAAGGATTTTAAAAGCTGATTATTCTACTAGTGTCCCAGTTTGTTTATTTTATTTCTATGCCAGCAGAGATTCCCTCAGAGATTAACACCATGGACTAATGCACAGATGGGGCCAGAAACTCGAAAGTCATCTGAATATTAAGAATTTAAATCTTTAGCCTCAGTGATTTGAACAGAAAGCCAATTATGAGGCTGAATTAGTTTTCAAATTAAACTGCAATTTAAGGCTTGTGAAATTAATCTTTTAAGGCGTACAGTTGCATTTGTATATATATTCCTGGGGAGAATTTGGATTCTGCAGTTCTGGGTTGTTCCTCTTCTCCAGTCAGACAGTGCAATTCATGAAGAGATGCCTCGTGTCCTGCAGGTTGTTTGTTCAGTGAAGGAACAGAATGGGTGGCAGGACCTGAGATCTGAAGAGAAGATGCTTCATTTTTAAAAGGACACAGAGTGAAACCCCCTCTTGCCATTACAACCCGTTCCAAAAACGCCGTCCTTCTACTCATAGTGACAACATTCAGTTATCATTTCCAACTTGTAAGTTAGTTAATTTTAGAACTCTTCATTTAGGAAGGTCCAAATTTAAGAGAGCACCTGAACAGGTTCATGGACTGGGGCTGCCACGGAGTGCACATTCCAGTTGGTAGCACTGGAAGCTAAAAATAACATAAATTCCAAATGTTTCAGAGGGGTCACGTGCAGGTAAAATCTTCAGGGCCAGACTAGGTCTCAACAGATTCTTTTCCTCATCCCAGAGCTCTTCACAGGTTGGGTGCATTACTTCTGGGTACATCACGAGCTGAAATGCATCATCGATGTAGTGCCATCTTCTGCACCTTGGGCAGGTGCTGCTCTTACCCTTGCATTTCATATGCTATTAAAAATGCCTTCGTCCAACCCAACTCTGTTCTCTCACACATTACACACAGACTTAGGATCCACAATATTCTTTTTCAAGTTCTTTTGCTCAGCTGAGCACAATTGTAACATAAGAAATTGTTTCTCTGCAGACACATGTGGTAGCGCTTTCCATTTTCTTTCGAGGTGAGTGGTTATGAAATCTGTGCTCTTAATTTCCTTTGCAGAAGCATCCAGTCCCAAGAGCAAGGAAGTGAATTATAGGAGTGCAAGTGAGAAAAAAATGCAAATCCCCAGACTGATGGTTTTTTCCCTCCAAAAAAAAAAATGGCTAAGTTGATGTAAAAGAAAAAACTGTAGAAATCATGTCCTGAGACCGCTCTAGAAGGGAGTTACAGCACTGTAATAGCCCACTCTCTGCCTCCTTTTAACCAGCAGTTACAGAAAACATAGTATGATATATATTAAAATATATATATTAGTACATCACTTTATTATCTTGTATTACCTTATATTATAGTGTCAAAATTCAAGGATTGGATTGAAGCCTTGTGTCGGGTGTGTCAAGTGTCAGGCTCTGTGCAGCTGGGTCTGCATGATTTCTGGAGTCACATATGCCTTCAGTTCAGCATGAAACCTGGCTGTGCTGTTGAGCACAGTTCAGTGGTGATGTTGAGGATATCTTGTCCTAAGTCATGCTTTCTCCCTTTTTTTGAATTAGCCCTGGAAATCAAGAGGATTCTTGTGCAGGACCTCAGCCGGGCTGAGCCTCATGAATTCATGCAGCCAAAACTCTTTGCTCAGCGGCTGGATGAGCTTTTGCCCATCCTGAAGTTTTACAGGTGGGATTTCTCTGTGGTACAGGGGTCTCAATAGGCTGCAGGCTGCTGGACAGGAGTGATCTCCAAATCTGCCCAGGCTCGGGCATGTGCTGCAGTCAGCGCATCCGCTCGTTTTCCCTCCGGAGGTATTTATTCCGTTTTTAACAGTAAGAAGGTATTATTTCCGTTCTGGATGACAGCAGCCTCTTCAACTCGCTCAGTTGTCTCTCCGGACCTCCTCGCTCTCTTTATTCTCATTAGGTTGGCTCTTGCCTTGTCTGAAGCTGAGAATCCGATGTCTCCACTAATTAGGAAGTGGCATCCGTTATGAATTAGGTTAGCTGCTTGAAAGGTCAAAATTTGCCAATGATTACAGAAATAATGGTGAAAGAGAATGACAGGAGCTATCAGTTATGACAGGAGAAATAGCATTCAGAGGGGAAGTGCTGTTTTTATTTAGTTTTTTATCTAGAGCATGTGGAGTGCCATTTAATTTAAGTATATTTACAATTTATTACAGCTGCAGTAGAGTTTTAGGCACTTCTGTCATTTTGATGTCTTGTCCATGTTCCTGTTCACCTCTGTAACTCCACTCAGCACTGCTGGTGAGTCTGCTCCCCAATTTTGTTTGAAACCCTAAGCAATGAGTATGTCAAAGTGCTTCACATCACCAATGGAACACATTTAATTTGGAGGATACAGGTTTGTTAGCTGAGATGTTTGTTTTTAACACTACAGCAGTGTGTAGTTGTACTCCAAGGACTTGTTCAGGATCCCGTCACACTTCTCATTGTAACTTGGTTTTGATGCCTTTGCTTTTCTAGTGTGTCCTTCTGTCCTTGAGACCTCATTACCATGAGTGGAATCACTTAAAGGGTGAAGTGTGTCATGAGCAGGGGCATGAGATTCCCATCCTCTGTGGGGAAGGAAACTGGTATCAGGAAACTCCAGTGAATGGAAGATTTTGGTTTTAGGAAATATTGTAAATTTTACACTGCTTTTCAGTATTTAATCATTCCAGCAGCAATTACTGCCTTCTCTCTGTCTTGCATCGGATGCAGAGAATTCACTAAGTGAGCTTTCAAATTTGGGGGGAAAAAATGAGGAGTAAGGGGAGGTTTCCATTAGTACAAAGCCATTATTAACTCGGGTTAATGAAGATCTAATGTAATATGGCCATCACCACATGTCTGCACATAATGATTCAATCCTTTTCTATGGGGGAATGATTAAATTAAGTATCTTGTAGGTCAAAATTAGACTGAGAAGGTTAACCAACCTTTAATGATTCTGCAGCCATTTACCAGCCATTTAAAAGCATAAACTGTAAGATAAAGCTGGATAGAGAATGAGCATTGTCAGTAAAAACTGGGTGAAGTTTTAGCTTTTTCTGTTTATATCATAGGAGTAGACAGAGAGGATTATGTGATTTTACAGCAACGTGGTATTAAGGGCAAAGTGAAACAGGTTTGTATTTTATTTTTTTATTTGGATTCCTGATAAGTGCCCATTAGCTCTTTCTTTTAACATGCATTAAATCTAACTAATGGATATCAAACCAGCTTAGAAAAATGGCAATTATAAAGCAATTGTAACAAAGACTTCGGGAGCACAACTATGCCAAGATATTGTTTGTATGCCTTAAAACCATGAAAGCTCCATCTTTATGGAGAAATGAAGTTGCATAGATGGCACAGCAGAGATTGCAGACAACGTGATGTGAATTATCAGTCTTTGGCATGCTTTGGGACTGTCTGAGCTGGAAAGAATTGAGCAGATTCTCAGATTCCGGAGTGATTTCGGGGGGGCATTTGTTTACAGCTGTGTGCTTATCTGCTTACACATACTCAGGGCAGTTATCTTCCTTGTTCTACTTCTCTTTTTACTTAACACGTACAGATCAAATGAGATATTGTGAACCTAACAAAATCTCTTTGCAGTCTTTTACCAGGAGATGCAGTTCATTTTAAAGTTGATAAACAAAGCTGAATATACAGGTATAAATTATCTCCCTTTGCTTCCATCCCCTCAGATTCTGTAAGGTGTTGTTTTGCCTGTAGAAACCTTAATTAATCTAACAGGAATATTTTCCATAAGGGGTGGTTTCAAGCATTTCTCTCATGTGTCTTGTCTATGGTTAGAAACAAAGCTATCTCATTTGACAAAATAACATCTAGGAAATTGTGGTCTCTGGGAAATCAAAGGCAATGCATTGTGAAGGTACAGATTCTTGAGGTCTTGCCTTTTATTGATAGATCTTCGTCATGCCATCCATTAATTTTAACTCAGGTGATATATGAACTCAGCACATTAGTTAATGAAAGCTAATGCACAGTAATCTTGTCATCACTAGCTGTGCATGGTAATTCAATCTGCTGCTCGGAAGAGCTGTTCCACATGCAACAAATTTGATTTAATATTGACATGATGTAGTAGGTTAGGTGTTTTATTTAACATACCATGTGCCTTATTTGATGAGAAATGGTTTTCTTTCAACAGGTTATGCACCTGAGTTAGGCCAGGTGTGTAGTTTAATGCAGTTACATCAGAGACCGTCTGGACTGGGTATTTGTTCTGTGAATCACTGCACAGACTGGGCCCGGGTTTTGACACTTGATGCATTCATTTTGATGCTGATGCTCTGCAAGCCCTGCAGAGCAGAAAAATGAAGGTGATTCCTCTCTCAGACACTGAAAGTGTAAAGTCCCTCTTTCCCTGTTTGCTCTTACACTTGTAGCTTCATCACCACTGCCAGGGTCTGACACAAAAATGGCAGAGTACAGTGTGAGGGTCTTGACTGTGAGTTGGAGGAGTTTCTCATTGTTTCTGGTCTGTAATAACTGCTTCTAGTCTCTGTTTGGGTAGATACAGGGATGTAAGGATGGTGTGTTTAATACTTTGATTTCCACAAAATGCATACACACATCCTGTGGGCAACACTAGGGAGTCTGTGCTTTGTCACTTAACCCCAAACAGTACCAGCTTCATTCCTCAAGCTTGTTAGAGCTGTGCACTCACTCTGCCAGTGTATATTTGCTTAATTTGTGTAGTGTTAGGGGCTGGATATGGGGATATATTTCCTTTATTTAATATAAAGTATGTGAAGATGTATCTCCATGCAAAGGACATAGAAGCATGACATTATTTACTTTTATTGCAGGTAAATCATCACCAACCATCTTACTATAGGGAAAGAGTTTATATAGCACCCAGAAGATGTTAGACACTGGAGCAGCATATATCCACATTGCTCTGTTGAATACTCTTGTGTGCAGATATATGTTTATGTCATTCACTGCAGCACACAGGTATCTAGAATATATTTCTTGCTTAAAAACAGGCTAAATGTAAAGAAAACCAAGTGGAATGTAGATGGTGATGTAGGTTACACCCGCTGATCTCCCAGAAGTGAGTGTTCCTTAGGAGAGGTGCCTTCAGCACGGGTAACAGGAGATGCTGTCGCCCTCCTGGGACAACACTTCCAGATGGGAGAAGTGTGTAGACAGGAAAGGGAGAAGAGATATCAGACACCATCCAGACTGCAGAGAGGAAGAAGTAATTTGCAGCCAGTTTACAGCAGACTGTGGTCAGACAGGGAGAGGTCAGCCCCAGGGAGAGCCAGGAAGGAAGTGGTTGATGCAATTCCATCAGGCACTGCAGAGTGCTGCAACCACACAGGGCCCTGTGCAGAGGGCGTTTTATTAAGTTACAGGATAGTAATTAATGCCAAGTTCCTCTCTGTTTTCTCTGTGGCTGGGTTTCATAATCGAAATTAAAGATAGGAGATAGGGAGCAGATTGCCTCTTGAAATACAGCTCCCTGGTGCTCAGTTCATGACTTTAGAGACATTTGTCCAGTCCCATCTCCCTTTATGGGGATGTAGGTCAAATGCTTTTGAAACAGTCCTTTTTTCTAGAGCAGATGTGCTCAGTCCAATGCTGCACTGCAGGAAAGAAGCAGAAAGGTCAGGGAAAGAGTGAAGGAGGCCTACTGTACTCTCCATCCACAGTATAGCTGCTGTCCCTCACCCCCTCCCACCACAGCTGCAGCCTGTCATGTTCCCCTGCAGGTTGGGAACCCATCACCTCACACACATCCTGGGTCATTTTGGAATCTACAGTGCAGTCCAAGAGATCCCACATGAGGAGGGACCACAGCTGTGGGTGCCATTATCTGAACCTGGTAGTAACAGTAATTTTCAGAGCTGTTCTTGTGCTGGAAGCGCATCACAAAATACCACCTGTTTTTTGGAATATGTCCTAAAACTGCATATGTCCTAAAATAGATTCTGTTTTCCTCTTCCGCTTCTGTTTTCATTAGCCCCAGGATTTGACATTCTGTTCAGAGATATTTTCAGTATTGAATGCATTAAGATAACATAAATTCCAAATCAAACATCTCATTCAGCATATTTCCTATTTAAATTTCTTCTGTACTTTTCCCCTGTAGTTATCTGAGGGCTGGCTTCATTATTTGTATCAGTTGTCTCATGATAACTGGTTTTGCAAAAGAGCAAAAAAACGAATGGTTGAAAAGAGAGAAAATTTGTTGCTTGAACAGCCTTGTTTCAATTCAGTGTTCCTTCCCTCTCCTGAAGTTTATTGATCAAAAAAGTGTTAAAGTTGTTGAATAGTTTGTTTTCATTTCACAAATGAGAATCAGGATTATTGCAGAAAGACAGGGATGTATTCATCATTAGGATTTGCTTTACACATTCGTTTATTTTTTAATCTATAATTCTTATTGAACTAAGAAAACTCACAGGAATATATGTATCACCACTGAGAACAGAAAGAGCCTGACTGAGGCAGATGGAAGGAGTTCAGCAAAGCACTTCATACAGTGCAAAAATACAAAATTCTGAGCCCTTTTCTTGCTAGTACAGAGAAACATTGGTTTCCCAAAGCTGGGGAGGGTACTGGGGGGATTTCCTGTGTGCTAAGTGGCTTAAAGACACTTGGCTAAAGTGCAGAATTTGGGCATGCTGCAGCCATTGCTAGATCTGCCCATTTAGGGAGTGGGATATCTTTAAAGTCCTTTGCAAACAGATGCAAGCTCTCAAGCTTTCCGTTTTCCCTGAACTGGGAGCTCGGTAGCTTTGTGACCAAGCTGGGGACCGGGCGTACGAGAGGAGACATGTCCTGATGGGGATGGAGCCACACGTCCTCGAGCTTGCCAGTGGCTCACACCTAACAAAGCGAGCAGAACAAACTCAGCTCTTCTTGTAAAGCAATGTTTGGCTCCATCTCGAATCAGCTCAGGTTCTCGTTGGGACCACTTTGCATCTCTCCAGCACAGAAGGCTCGGAAGTTGGTCCGTCTGTTCAGCCTTCCCGAATGAGCAGTGTTTGAGTGGCACCTTCCATCTTTCCATTGATGCTGTTGGGTTTTGTGGTCACTAAACGAGGGTCTGTCTGGTTTCACTGTCTCTCTTTGCCTCCCACTCCTCCTTTCAGGTCTCGTATCATTAGATTCATCCACTGTTGCAGATTGCTTTTCGTGAGCAGTGTGTGCCTGCCCTTCTAGTCATTCTCTCCTACCAATATAACAAGCATAAAGCTGGGCCCTATAAGCTCGGGGGGGTCATAGGACCATGCAGCTGCAGGAGTCCATCCAATCAAGTAACATCTTTTACCCTCATAATGATAATTTCCCACTTTAGCAAAACACCCTGCTGCCAAACTCCAGTGCTAATGAGTCTGTCAGTGCATCAGTGCACTCCCAACAGTATCTAGAAAGTAGAGATTGTTTTTTGCAAGGCAAATGAAGACATTGGTGATTAGCAAGAAACAAACCAACAATTCAATACATCACTGGCCACACATACCAAATCATTGATTTTTCTGTCCTGCTGGGCAGCAGCTGTTCCATTTGCTCTGCAGAAATGGATTTTTTTCTCCAGGAGGGGCCAGAAAGGTGGATGTTTCTCCAAGAACTAGAGGCAGCAGGCAGTTGCTTCTTGCACTAGGCATGGGCATGTTGATGGTGTCCTTCTGAAGCTGCTGAGAAGTCTGATGGGCTTTCTACTCTTAAATGCTACTTCTGAATGCATGTGGATGCAGTGATTGGATGGGGAAAAAAAATCCCCTTTGAGAATCTGTGAAATTGCAGGACAAAAAATGCTGCCCTAAAACTTACAATCACTGAAAGAATTAGAATTTAATCATAGATACCCTCATATGACTTCTCACTATCTACCAGTTATGTGTAATCAGTATCCTTCCAGATCATCTAGTCTCAGCAGTGTTGCTATTTCCATAATCCTTGCCCAGCTGGCTGGATTGAAATGGGATGTCTGTTGCATAGAATTTCTGAGCAAAATGCATGACCCCGAGTCAATGGGACTGCAGTCTGCTCTGCAGTGAGATAGTCCTGATAATTCATCTTCTCTTGTTCCAGGTACCTACGTGATGACGGTGACGGCAAATGACGCAGACGACGCTACTACCGCGAACGGGATGGTGAGGTACCGGATTGTGACTCAGACCCCACAGAGCCCATCACAAAACATGTTTACCATTAACAGCGAGACAGGAGACATTGTCACTGTGGCTGCTGGACTCGACAGAGAGGTGAGTTTGAAGCCATCCTACCAGGTGTCCTGTTACTGAGGGATGCTGACTTGCAAAGCCCAAGCCCTGTCTTGAATACTGAGCCTCTAAAAGTTTGAGTTGCAACGTGGAGATCATGGTCTTTGCTTCTGCAGCAGTTGTGGGGCATCGTGGCTTTGATGTGATATTTTTGTCTTAATCCATATCGGTCGATGAAACCCTGGGAGAATCTTCAAACTCCTGGCGTTGATATTTTCCTTGCGTAAATTTGTAAAACTCAAAGATGTAGAAATACTCCAGAAGGAGCAGGGGGATGAATAACTTGTCATTTGTCCCCTTTCTGTTGGGAGACAATAAATGCCAGACACCTATAGCCCTTTCTAGACCTGTCTTGCATGTTATCTCTGAAAGCAGTTACACAGCCCATACTCAGTACACTTTGCATGTTTCCTGATGGCATCCTTGTGTCTCTTCCAAACTAGGAAAATGTCTTCCAGTGATTTTGGTTTTCTGTGGGGCTCTGCTCTTAATGCCTCTTCTTCCTGGCATTTTATGATGTACAGCTTTTCCAAATGCAGAAGAAATTTCATTTTTACTGACACAACCATACTCTGCCAGTGTAAGCCATATAGTGTGATCCCCAGAGCTCTGCCTCCTCTAGCTGTGAGTGTAGCTCAAGGACAAAGCATTTATACCCCACACATTAAACAAAAATCAGTGCATCAGTGGTGGGATGGAGTGAATGGGGAAGAAGGGGACAGGGGTCAATGGGTGTGAAGGGAAAGAACCCCAGAACTTAAGTTCTGGTTTTATTCCCCTTTGGACTGTGCAGGTCATGGAGTGTCACCTCTTCAATGCAGCTGGGGAATCTCGGTTAACTAAATGTTGGGAAGGATCATTTGTTCATTGAGCTCTGTGGCAGATAGGAAAGGAAGGACTTGCACAGTCTGAGGCTCAGATGTTTTTGTTCAAGCAGTCCCCAGAGGTAAAAAGTCCAGTAAAACCCATTTTAGGAGAGCCCAGCATGCTGCATTTCTGAGACAAGGCAGCAGAAACTGGTTTTGTTCTACTTTATCTCCTTTCTTTCCCCGATGGCAGGGACTGAGTGAGCAGGAGTCCCCACATGTAGGCTGGTACTTGGCTTTCCTGTCTGGAACCCTAACCTCAGAGGGGTGAAACCTCCAGCACCTTAGAGATTTCTCCTGTGCCCATCAGCCCAGCGGCTTTTGGCCCCACTGCTAAGTGCTCTGCCAGGCTCCAGTCAACAGGCACTCTTTGCCAGGGTTTATGCCCATTTCATTCCCACATCTGGGGCCACTTTTTTGCTTCAGAGCAGCTTTGGGAGGAATCCCAAAGGCAGCTGCTGAGAGCAGATAAAAGCCCCGGCAGCAGCTCGGCAGCACGCGGAGAGCCCCGGGGCAGCCAATGGGACCACACGGGAACAGGGGCTGGCACAGATTTGGGGCTTCCCCTCGGCACTGTCTCAGGGAGAGCTGCCCCAAGGGGAGACACTGTGTGAAAGAGCTTTCCAAGGAGAAGGTCAGACGAGCAGAGAGTTTTCCAGATGTGAAGACAAGCCCAGAGCTGAGGGAGCAGGAGGAGCACCAGCGCCTGCTCCTTCCCACCTGATGTGGCAGACTCTGCAAGCACAACCTAGGGCAGATCTGACCTTTCCCTACTCTTTTTATTTAGAAGTTAGCTGAATCTTAAGCAGGTAGATTATCCCAAGCAGTGCCGAAGCCTGCGGCGGGCTTGCAGTCGAGGAGGAGAAGCAAGTGCTGGAGAGATTGCTGGCAGCCCTCGGGGGGACAGAGGCAGAGTACTCAGAGGAGAAATCGGAACTCTGGCAGGAAAATGCTGATTTTATGGAAATGAAAGAGCTATTATTGCCCCCCTGACATCAGTGGGGGCCAGCATGTTGACGTGGGGCTTTATGGGTAGAGAAAGGTCGCCAGTTTATAATAATTTCAGAAACACAGGTTGGGATATCTGGGTGGGAGATGGGTTTTAATCTCAGCAAATCAGGTGAAAAAAGAGGCAGGTTGTAATTAGGGGGAAAAGATGAGGCAGACTAGTCATCTTTTTTCAGGTTTCTCTCATTGCATCTGAAGCATTTTAAAAACTTGCAGGGGAACCATGTGCTTCATGTTAGTTCCCCTGTGCACAGGGTCGAGGAAATCCAGGCTGGCACATTGTATATGGAAATATGGTGTTGAGTGTCCCAAGCTGAGTAGAAGGTTGGACAAGGGACACTTGGATTGAGGCAAAACAACCAGCTCTGGGCACAATCCTGGGGCTGCCCTGAAGCTATGGGACATGCTCATTCCCAGCTCTCTCTGCTACTGTCAGGATTACATCTGGAATTGGCAAAACTTTCTGGGTTATTAACATAAAATTATATTGCATCTAAATTGAAAAATGTGTTTAAACACTCATATTACTGTATCACAGATTGGTTTTTTGTTTTTGTTTGTTTTTCCTGAAATCTTGAGAAAGCTATTAGAGGAGTAAATTTGGGGTTGCTGCTGACATTTTCTTGTCGTTAGGAAAAGGAGCCGAAGAGCAGTATTTGGAATGCAGATTTGTGTAAATTAAAATGTTAACAAATCTGACCTATTCAGCTGAAACTACTACAACCAAGATAAATTCCCTGGATACCAGTTATTTCTCCAAAAGCTTATTGACACATTTGTCAGTGCCTGAGACACGATTACGTTAAGCTGTGGTGATACAGAACCAGGTTTTCAGTTTCCATTGGACCCTTCTCCCTTGTTTCTGCAATGCAAAGCAGGTGTGAATATAACTGCCAGAGCTATTCCATATCTGAGAGACAGGTCCATGTTCCAGCATTTCGCTTTCAGAAGGGAGAAAAGTCACTTCAGAACTGCTATTTCTAGATCAGCATTTCTGTTGCATGCTCATTAAATGAGATTTCCTGATGTTCTCAGCATCTCCACTTAAATACTGGTTCTTTGCTGGTTTCCATTACCTTCAATCCATGAAAGAACAAACTGGATACAGTGTTCCAGCTTGTTTTGTGTCACAGGAAGTGTTTTGTTTAACCTGCAAGAAAACTACTTTAAGATAGTCATGTATTTTTGCTGCTGTTTCTAAACCATCATTTCCACAAACCAAGGAGGAAATTAAAAACTCAGCCTCTCAGATTGTGCTGGTCTCTCCTAAATGTGTCTGACACTGAAGATAGCACAATCAAAAGCCAAAGTATTGAAATATTGATGGCTTTAAAGTTATCTTACCTGGTTCCCATTAATCTGGGTGTAAATATGGTTACAAAGCTTTGTGTCCATTCACTCGTTATGACTGTGCTTAATTGAATGGATCCCCAAGGAAGATAAAGATAATTGGACTGCACTTCATAAAAATTATTAAAGGAGGACAGTTTAGCAACGGCCTGGTGTAAGCCTGGATGCCTAAGGGTGAGAAATGCCAAAGGTGGAACAAAGGAACACCTACCCCTTGAACTAAGAGGGAAAATGATAGGGATTTAGAGGGCATCAGAGGTTCAAAAGTATATTCAGACAGCCAGACTTTGATGAGAAGGTTAAAAGCAGAGTCTTGCTGTAATGCAGGAAAACATCAGGGCAGTTTAGGAAATCTGTAGCTGATTTAATGAAATTAGGAGGGAAAGATCATATGGCAGTGGGAGCACAAAATATGTGGATTAATAGGGAAGGCTGTGAACATATGAGATGAACAGGTTGTGACAAAGTTCAGGGGTAAGAAGGGACTATGGTAGCTGACTTAATTTATGTCAGGCTGCTGCAGAAATGGGTGGTACTATAGGAGATGCTGCCCGACTGATGGCTTCGTTTAGCAGCACATCTGAATTCCACATTTCCTTGAGTTGTTTTGGTTTTTTTCCACTGGGAAGAAAATTACAAGAGGTAAGAAAGGGTCAGCTGTCCCCAGCAGGGTCTCAGAAACAGGCAGAACATTCATATTTTTGTTTTCCATTCTGAAAAGTAACATTTCTCCTTATAACCTTGCATAAGGGACCAGCTCTGTTCCCTGTGTTACTTCATGCTCTCCGCTGCCACTCAGCCCAATGTCCCGGGTGGGATCAAGCCCAGACTGTCAGTCTGACAGTGCTTCTGGTGCAGTAATTCAACTCCATCACCAATTTTGATTTCTCCAGTGGCAGAGTATCTGTCTCAGTAGCACAGTAAACCTGCACTGGGGGTATAGTGTAGGCAATATCATCCTCTGAAGAGCTTCCCCTAAATATTTTATGAACACGGACTTTGAGCAAGCAGGAGGGAAAAAAAAAAGGAATGAGAGAAAAGCAGGTGGTTGATCCCACACTCTGCTGGCAGGCCAATAAATGTTGAGACATCTCAAATGTCATCCAGGCTTATTTGAGATAATAAGTATTTTGGCTCTGCGGTGCTTGTAGTGTAATGTTGCTAACTTTTTGAGATGTCCTTTAGAAAAGAGTCCCTTCCCAGCACATTCATCTGGTGTTGGAGAAATGAAGACAGTCAGGAGCTCTGAGTTGCTTCTTCCAAATTTCTGTGTGTTTGTATTTCTTTTAATAGTGATTGGATCTCTGCTGCTGCAAATGCTTTTAAAAATACATGAAATCCGATTCTATGATTACTGCACTTGGCTTTCCAAAAGCATGATGTTGCTAGTCCTTCTCAAGTGAGTGAAAGATAAAAGGGAGAGCCTGCCAACAACTGAGTTAGAGGCTTATTTTATTTATGAATGAAATGGCAGGATTCTTATGGAGAAGAGGAGAACTTCTTCTTATTAGCAGAGACAGTTGATTTATTTTCCAGCACTCTGGTTTTGGTGCAACTAGACATTTCTGATAAATCAGAAATTTGAAATGTTACGTTAAAAAAAAATAAACAACTGTACATTGCTTCTCCAAACACCGAGGGGGGATTGGATTTTACCATCTGCAGTAACTATTTTGAGGACATTTGTCTCCAGGTCATTGCAATAGCTTTTTGAAACCTCCCTGTTCCTTCATTCAGGTGTTGGCTGGGAGTAAACAAGGCATTGCACTGGTGATAGGAATTAGTTTAGCCATTGAGACTGCTGTGACACATTCCCATAGAGAGCATTCCACTAGTTTAAGATTACCCAAATACAGTGGGTTTAATCTGGGTTTGTCTTTTCCAACCAGACAATACTCTAAAGTGTAGCCAACAGGTAACTCAGGCTGAGTCTGACTTTCTGTACCAGGAATCCTCTGACAGGATAGTCCAGCACCTTTCAATCCTTTTTCCACCCCTGGAATACAACTAAGGAATTTATTCTGTTCCTAATTACCGTTGCCAGTGTTAATTATGTTCCCTCACTCAATATCAGTGTGATATTCTGCAAAGCTGCATCTCCTCCTCTGAGCAGGGCTGGAGGAACATCTGCTGCAGTGTGAGGCTGAAGGATCCCACGCAATATGAGTGATATATGAGTTTACCTGGGCAGATTATCAGTCGTGTATGTGTACTGAGAAAATACAAAGAATGAGGAAAAGTGACATCTAAATGGCTTGACTGCATCCTGAGAGTTTCTGTTCCCATTTTCCTCACTGAGATTAGCCATCTCCAAGGAGCAGTGAGGAGTAATGCAGAATTGGTATGAGTATGTCACCTTCTGACAAGCACAATCAAGCATCCACCGTGTTTACTATTTGTATCTATTACAGGAGTCCTTTAAAGTGAGAGGGATTCTGGTTTTCATGTTCTTCTCATTACTTCTTCCAGAGAAGAACTAAAACAAGGTTGTTAGATTCTGCTGAGTATCTTGCTTTTAAAGATGAACTTCCTGTATCACTGCATTAAAACACGTGCAGAAAAATGTCTCCACAGCTGAACTCAAAGGAGGAGAACAAGAGTGAGGGATTAGTAATTATTTTGCCAGTGAGGCATATCCATTTCTACGAATTTGGACCAAGGGCCCCTGTGTTCAGCTTGCAGACTTGCAGGCTCCCAAAGTGTTTTCCAGTGACTGAGATAATGAAGGGCTAAGTGGCTTTTCCACTTCTCACAGCATTCAAATAGTGATTGGGAGTCTTTGTGGAACATGTCTTCAAGCCAGACATAAACTACTGGAGTCTAAGCAGGGATAAGCAGGTAAAATACTTCAGCATCATCTGTCAGACTGTGTTTTACTTGTCCCTCCCAGCCTTGGCCCTGATGGGTCTGACAGTTTCCCTCTGCTATTGAGGAGCAGTTTGCCCTGGTGCTCTGCCCTCGCTGTCTGCCTGGCTGCCACGTGCCATCCCAGGGATTTGTGGAGCACAAAGTCACTCTGAGGGATGAAAACCACTCTGTACATGTCATTTATCACTGAATACTCCGTTATCCCTGATACCTTGTAATTTTTCAGGGCCATGTAACGAAAATGTAAATACTGGAAGCTTTATGTATTAATATGCCTGAAATCATTACTTAAAGATAAAACTGGTTAAATTATTCAGTTATAAAATTATCCCATTTCCACAGCAGCATATCCTGTCAAAGGAAGAGCTGATTAGCCATAAGCTGAATTTAGCCAGTAGATTTATGTTGGATTCTGGTTTATGTTTCTACATTGTACATGGGACTGATTTGAGTTTGCTCCATCATTCCAGCATGCATTTCATTTTCTCATTACAGACAAGAATGACCTTTTCAGCAAATTATGGTGAGGAGCATTACCACTCATCAGTGAAGAAGATCCATTTTATTAACCCTGTTTAGTGCCTTTAGAAGTGTGTTGTGCACTCAGTGGAGGGCCACTTGTAGTAATTTGAGATACCAGAAGTTAGCAGATGGGGAGGGCTTGAGTCTGCTCTGAGCACTGTTGGTCCACCACTGCATAATGGATTCCTCGTAGCCCTTGTTGGAGGATGGGAAAGATGTGAGTGATGCCTTATCATAGAAATCACACCCTTTGTTTTAATTAAGAAGGGAATAGTGGAGGTTCTGAAGCCTTTTTACAGTTCCTGGAAGGAATATGTCTCCCTGTTTGAGTTTCTCAAATAAGTGGCTGTGTTTCTTTCTGGTAGGGCTTTCTAGAACGATCTGTACCCTTTGGTCTTCTGCACGATTGCTGCAACCCTCTAAATGCAAAGCTGCCAATCAGTTTTAGAGCTCCTGTGTATGCAAAGTGAGTTTTGATTGCTTTTCCTTTAAAAAAGCCTGATAAGTAGATAGACAGTAAAACAGATAGAGGAAGGGCTCTGAGCCATGGGCCTTGGAAGAAAATTACATGAGTATGTGTTTTACTAAAAAAAATAGTATCTGGAGATGATAGGAGAAACTTTTAAAGAATAGAAGAGCTTTGCAAAGAAAGAGGCTGGTAATAGCTTGAAACCTGTGGGAGTCCTATGAATAGACAGCAAAACAGCCATGCTATTTACCTCCCCAAAATATTCACCAGCAAGGTGATCAGGACAAAAGTGTAATGGGGTGGAGATCAACTGATTGTACAAACTGTGAGAACATGTTGGCACAGGTTGACTGTGACTCTGTGAGCTCAGCCTAGATGTGTGATCTGCCATGCACAGCTTGCACTAGTCCTGGCCCCGTCCTGTCCTAGGGCATCTCATTCCCATCAGATTATGTTTTTAATAAAGAGGAACAAGCAGAGCAATGCTTTTATTGGTCTAGTTGTTCCGTGCAGTTTTTCAGCTTCAATCCCATTGCACTGTGTGTCCTTTCTGAAGATGCAGAGCACAGAAGGATCCTCTGACCACACAACAGAGAGAACTGGGGTGCAAATGTAAACCTACAGACGGTTTCTATCTCCCATGGAGCTGATTCCACCAAGAGTGAGTCCTAGCCTGGCTGAAACAAAGAATTTCCTCCCACTCAGGCAATGCATATGACACTATTTATTTACTGCCTGCCAGAGTAGCTCCCAATTTGTTTCTTTAATTCTTTTTCCCATTTGGCTTAGACTCTCTTTATACACCTGACTTCCTTTAAGTATTGTGAGCATTTAGGTGCCGGAGCCTCTGGAGGAGATTGTAGTGATTCACATGTGGCACTGTAATGACTTCTTGTTCATATTTGGGTGAGGTATTGAGGAGATGCTACCAAATTGAAAAGCTTCATGATTTGGGGTTGAACTACTCAGATAAAACAAAGCTTTGAGTTTAATTGGATCCAATTATAGAGTCTGAGCAAGAATAGGTCTGATGCCCCACCTATTCAGTTCCCTTTTCTTTTAAATATGGAAATCTTCAGAGCCTCTCCTATAAGAGAATTCCACATATACTAATAGCCCACAGACCCTTTTCTTTCTTCATACACATTTTGATATGTTCAGAGAGTTCTGGTACAGTCTGGTTGCACTTGTTTCAAGTTGCTCTTGAAATCCCACCTCTGACTACAGTGGGGTTGGTTTATACATTATTCAATGGTAAAATCCCAGCTGAATAGGGAGGAGGAAAAAAAAGTTAAGTATCGGAGTGGAAAGCTCACCAGGTCCTTAGCATAATCTCTCTGGTTCAGACCTGCATTTCTTTTTCTATTTGAGCTTGTCTCACAGTGGAGAAGAGTGTATCATTCCAATTTTAGATAGAAGACTACCTGCTCAGCTCAGGCAGATTTAAAGTTTTTCTTCTGTTACATCACATACTTTTCCAACAGCCCCTTCCCCTCTCCAAAGGGATTATTGTCTAAATCAGCACCAGGTCAAGTGAAATAATTACACACAAGCTGGCTCCACTAATTAACTTATCCACAGACCATTGTCTGTTATTAGCATTTTAAAGAGAGATTTTGTTAACTCTTTCTTCTTAGACCTGGTACTACTTTTTTCATAGCAGAGCTTATTCTGTGAGCATCTTTCTACATTTCTTACTTGAATATTATCATGGACACATTTACCACAGCATGTGTGAGTTTACAGGATGTTTCAGCCTGCAGCAGTGACTTTTCTTAACTGAGCATAAGAAAAAGGCAGCTTAAATGCAAAGGAATGTGACTGTCAGAAAACCAGATACAGAGTCTTGTATTCTGAAATATTCTTAAAATAGAAAGTTATCGGTGTAAACAACGGAGAGGCTATTACAGGCTTTGTAAAATACAACTTAAATGCTGATATATCCAGTGTCTTCATAGTACTTCCCATCTGGAACAGTGTCAGGATCATGGAATATGTAATTGCTGAGGATGTAATACTTCCAAAAAGACACAAATGTGTGCGCAGGAACCAAAATGTGGGTGTTTGCTGTTCTGCACCATGAATACTATCTATTTCCTTGAGTTCTGTACTAATTAGTATCCAGAAAGGTGGCAGGAGGTGGCTCTTTGAAGGGCAGAACTGTTCTTGTTAGACACCTCCAGGCATTGCTGCAGTGGCTATAAATAATCACAGCATCAGGTACCGAGGTTTGGGCTATTCTCCACTCACTGCAGGTTGAGAGAGGGTCTTGTGGATAAGGCCAGCGAAGTGTCAGGTGCAGGCAGGACAGAGCTGTGTGTTATTTTTCCCAGGACTGCACATTAAAGCATCTAGGAACTTGTAGCAGCAGAGCCAGAGCAGCGAGGCAGTTTGTTCTTTTGTCGTGGTAACCTCACCATTTTTTCTCCTAATTTTTAGACTAAATATTTTCCTTTCATTGTTGTTCTGTTATTCCAGTTTTTAAAGGATTGTGGGGATTTCATGTAAGAAATCCTCATTAAGTAGAGTACATGTCAGTACAATCATGTTTTATTCAAGCTATTCATTTTTTGCACTTAAAATGCTTTCTGTTCCAAGTGCCTTTCTAGAAAAATAAATGTAGTTTTCAGTTAAAGTAAACAGGTCACATACTGAGTGACCTCAAATCTGACGGCTCAAATTTAGAAGGGGAACTAATTGCATAAAAATGCAGTGACTCATGTTATCCAGACGTTCAATAAGTTTGTCTTTCCAGTCTTATGTATACAACTCTCTGAAAAAATAAATAGATTGTAGTTTCCCATTCATACTAACATGGAATTCATCTGAGTTTATGAGGAAGAACCTTGTTTTAACCATTAAAGGTTTGGGCAGATGCTCAAACAGGGATAAACTGGCCAGACTGATTTGTGCTGCCTGAGGATGGGAATCAGGGCTTGCAGGTCAACAGCAAGTGACTCCTGTAGAACTGGAAAGCCTTTCTGGTTCTGCTGTTCTAAAGGGAGGGCTTGATGCCACCCAAGCAAGCACATGCCAAATAAAATGCCATCTTAGGAAGTGTTGTGGTCACCTGCTGAAGGTGAATTTTGGAAAGGTCAGAAGAGCAGCACCTTTCTCTCTTGAACTCTGGGCAAACCCTGTGGTTTGCTTGCAGCAGAGGGGAGCTGGCCCAGCCCTAGAGATCTGCTGTGGCTGAAATATCCTACCATGTACTGTATGTGTTTTGCTCACAGGGGAGCTTGTACTGATGTGAAGTAGGAGATGAGAGGATACTCCAGGCATTATTCATTCTGGAAGTGGTTTGTTTTGGAGATATGTATGTTTCTTCAATTATTTTAGCCATTAAACTTGAGCCCTGAAAATGCTTTCATCTTGGCTGATTCCATCTTTTTGTGGCCATGGCGATGCAGGGGAGTGTGATGGGAAATGAGTTACTAGATTTGTAAATTATGTGCATTCCCCCCCCCCTTAATGCTTGATATCAGAAGACATGAAGTTTGACAGAGAAGGTAATGAACAGTATTTGCTTGTAAATCAGCAGCTAGATGTGGTTTGAAAGAAAGCATATTTGAGCATAAAGGGAAAATTTGGAAGCATTACTGGTGCTCTGCACTATCAGAAGATCTGCCCTGCAGACGAGCAGCTTCCACCAGTGCGTGTTGGAGGGGCACTGGACACCTGTGTGACTTCAGGGTATCAGCTTTTGACAAAGCAGTTCAGGAAGCTTTGCTAATGCTAGTAAAATAGCCTGAAGACCAGGGAAACCTGCAGGACATTGGATGGTTCTTTGTGTAGGTAGCCCACCTGCAGCTCCTTTGGCCACGTTCCTAAGAACCCCTAAAGTAGAAAGCTGCAGAATCTCTCAGCTCTATCCATCAGAGTAGAGATTGAAGCATCAGCAATCATTTATGTAGATGATTCTGATTAGGCAGGAAATGCCCCACAAGAGTTTCCCACCTCCAGAATGGGATAAAATAATGAATTTTTAAAATTGTAATTACCAGTCATAAAAAAAGAAAAAATCTGGAGAGAATCAGCATTTTTATTTTAATAGCTGTGAAAATGTTGTATTGATATCGGTCTTTTAAAATGATGTTTGACATTTTAAAAGATCAATTTTTGTCAAAGTTAGCTCAGACCATTAAAACCATTTTAAAAGGGACTCTTTTGCAATGTAAAAATAAATTCCAAGTGAGGGAGAGGTTTCAAGTGCCCGTCCTCAGGAGCAGTTTCACTCTTAGCGTCTTCTGATGAAAACCCACTTTGTCATAAAATTCTCCACCAGTTTTCATCCTCAGGCCCCTTCAGCTCTCTATATGGTCTCTGCCACTGCTGTCATCCAACCATATCAAAATGGGTATTTAGGGATGTTCTTCTGAAAACTAATTCCACTGTTTGCAATAAGAGCTGTTAATGTAACTCAGAGTGACCATTGCCTGCAGTATCAGCATCTTCAAGGGCTGACTGACACATTTGAGAAATGGATTTTGCTTTACTCTGCTGACCCCAGATGCTGTACCAGGGCAGTTTGGAGAGGGACACAATCACAGTGCTTTCCATACAACTTCCATAGGAAATAAGGAAGGCTAAATTGCAGACTTCATAACCAGATGTGCAGGGGAGCGTTCAAGGAAAACACATCAAAACATCTTGTAAAAACTCATTTAAAGTTACATAAATTATTGTTTGCGTTTTCACATGCAGTTATTTTCAAGTCTAACCAGCTGTATCTGTTTGAAGTGGCCCTAAATAAATACATCATTACATAAACACAACATTTGTTTGGAGATTTTTTCCCAATAAGGTCCAGGCCCTGTTTGCTTCGCAGTGTTGCACAGACTGTGAGAAGGAGGTGTTTGAATTTCAATGGGACATTTTGACACAGAAAATCCCATTCTTAGTACATTTGGATTTTCTAAATCGTATGGTGACAACTACCTTAAAAGAAGACACAGCAAATAATACAGCACATAGAAATTTGAATGCAAGCAGAGAGTCCAAGCAGGCAATCACATTTCATTTCACGTTTTTCACCCCATTTCGGAGCATCAAGCCAGTGTCAGGAGCACGCTGATGCACCGAGCAGGCGTCTTGCTGACAGGCTTCCCAGCAGCACGTTGGTTTGGTGCTTGTTGGGAAAGCCGTGTGATTGCTATTCCAGGAGAGGGCTGTGTCACGATCCACAGTGATAACGTTACCATCCCACAGGATGCAGTCACCTGATAAAGGGGGACACTCACCGTAGCCCTGTGTTGGTTACACCCCACTGCAGGTCCAGTCCACGAGATTCAATCCAGCATTCAGAAGTCCTTAAGTACCACTGGAGTGTTCTCCAGTGGGTCCCCGGTTTTATAAATGAGAAAATAGATGAAGCGACTCAAGGCACAGAGTCTGTGCCATCGCTCCTCCAAACCAGAATAAAACATGAAAGAATAATCTGAAAGACGTGACGGTTTTTGTTGAAGAAATAATCAGAGAGTCGCTTATCAGAATCAGGAAACCTGCTTTATCCTTTGTTGCATTATAAATAAGAATTATATTTGTTCTTGGGAAACAAGCCTGAAGTACACTGCAAGATGTTATTGTGAGTGACGCACAGGGAGCAACTGAATAAATACTGCCTGTCTGCCCCATTAGGTGGTTTTGTTTCTTACATTTTTCTGAATCCTTTACCAGGAATGAGGTGTTTTATCATTTCAGAGGTGCAGTCTGAGCCATTATCGGGTTGCTCGTGACTGGGTCTGAATTCAAAGCTGACCAGAGGGAGGATGCTGACTACCAGACAAGGAGCATGGTGGTAGGGAGGAGGCAGGGGTGGGGTCTCCAGGTGTTCCCCACCTGCTCAATGTCCAGGTGGGCTCTCCTGCTGCCCATTGTCCAGGGCAGCCCATGATGGTCAGAAGGAAGGAAAAAAGAACATGGAGATACAAGGGAGAACCATAAATGGAAGGAAGAGACGTTTGTAGGGATAGAACATTAGGGAGGGTGGCACAAAGGAGTTTCTACAGTTGCTGTTTTTATCCTTTTTTCACTCTTGTTGTAAACTCTGGCAAAGGCTTTAAGCTCTGTATTCAAAGGGTTATAGAGAATGCCATTCTAGATGGAACAACTCACACAGTGCAGCATCTTCTCATGATACAGGCATCTGTCAGAGCTTCAGGCACAAGCTCTTGGAGCTGTGTGTGTGCTGGTTACGTCTCGCGCTAGGTGATTAGATGTAAAATTACACAGTATCATCCGAACTTGGAACATAAAACCACTTCCATGCTCTGTCTTGACTGTTCATAATGTTTCTTGGCAGAAGTTGTTGCAGACACCAGCTTTCAATCCTTCCAAATTAAATGTCAGTTGATGGCAGAGGCGTCGTCAGCGGGAGAGTCCTGCTCATCCCGCTTCCCCCGGCGCTGGGAGCGGCTCTGCACCTCCTCAGCTGGCTGATGAGCAGCTCAGCTGGGAGCAGTTTCGAAGGAGATCTTTGACTTTCTTTGGCTTCCCAGAGGAATTCATAATTATTTCCTCCTTTATCATAGAGTGCAGCTGGAGGCTTCAGCTCCATTAGAACTGCCCTGGTAATTTCACAGTGTGAAATTTACAGCAAACTGGGGACATTAATGTTAAATAAATTTATGCAACAGCAACCCTCACCCAAGTCATTAAAAGTGTGTGCAGTTTTTAATGGATGCTTCAGCGTGGCATTTGATAAGTTTGTTCATTTCTTTTCCCAGTCTGCTAAGTATACATCCACAGACGTTTTTCTGCCAGAGGTATCGGTAAAAGCTGGCTATGGCCTCGGTTGTCACCTCCTTGCAAACACTTTAAACGTGGCTGTAGTGCCAACTGCAGTGGAGTGAAGAGAGGTTGTCACCGAGAGCGGATTTGTGTGTGAGTCTGGGTCTGTGTGCGACTCAAATAATCCAATTGAACTATGTAGTGATTCTGAATTATGTCTATTTGAAAAGACAGGATATCATAAAGACTGCTAATATGGTGGAAAATTATATTAAGCTGAGACAAGACAAAGTTGATTATGTGCTAGACTAGTGCAGATGTGCCTGGCACTAGTCGTTTATGCATATTGATTGATCTTAAATATAGCAGAGCAGAGGATGGGATGGTGTTTGTATGGTTATTGATTTTGTTTCAGCTCCTTGGGCTGTCATCATAGGCTTTCAGATCCGACTGTCTTGACTGAGGCAACCCCTGATCAGAAAGCTTGATAAGAAAGCTTGTCCCGGCCAAAGGAAACATGCTGGTTACATCCTCTGAGATGCAGATATTCAGGAACATGCTCTGAGCTCTTTAGCTCAGTGGAGCCTGAGTGTAACATTCATTGGAAGGCTGCAGCTGGGCTTTTGGGATACCCCTTGGTGGATGTCACCAATGTGGGCTGTGCAGGAACAGTCTGGAGTGCTCATGAGGGTCAGTTTGCTGCGTGATCTGCTTTGTTTCTGTTTGCTGAAGGAAGAGCCTTGGTTTCCTAATTGATTAATTTTGGCTTTTATAAACCTACCAGAGCAGAACTGTTGTTTTTCCACCTCTCCCACGTTCCAAGCTGGAAGCAGGAGGTTTTGATACTGTTCTTTGATTGTTTTCTTGTGAACCTTTACTGAGACAGTTTTCTTTAGTCCTGTAATGCCTGAAGCCACTGACCTCTGCCACCAGGCAGCTTGGCTTCCAAGGGCTCTGTGACTCTGCTGGCATGAGGCATTTAATGGCTTCAAACTGAAAGAGAGTAGGTTTAGATTAGATATTAGGAAAACAATTTGCTGTGAGAGTGGTGAGGCCCTGGCACAGGTTGCCCAGAGAAGCTGTGGCTGCCCCATTCCTGGAAGTGTCCAAGGCCAGGTTGGACAGGCCTTGGAGCAACCTGGGATAGTGGAAGGTGTTGCTGCCCGTGGTAGAGTGTTGGAACAAGATGGTCTTTAAGGTCCCTTCCAACCCAGGCCATTCTGTGATTCTCTGATCATTTGCATGGAGCTTTAAACATGACATGGGAGTCAAATAAAATACTGGTTTTCTAATAAACAAGGTATTTAGGAGTAGAGAGAATTAGGCGTTAAGCCGTCAGTAAGAAGGATTTGGGGATGTTTGCCCTGGAAATTCCCTAATATCCCAATCCCAGGGATTTATACATATGTATGGGTATCTCCACCTGCCTTGGCTGCAGCCTGAGCTTCATGCAGGTGACTCTGCTGACATGGGTGAGTTTTCATGATTATGGTTTAGTTCTGAAAGAGAAATTTGTAAGCACGTTGAATTGAGTTCATATCACTTACCTTGATTTATGTTTGAGCTGAGGTGAAAGAACTCTATCTGTGATTATAGACATCAAAGACAGTATACTGAAATTCAGTTTTATAATGTACACATCATTTATCAAATCACTTCCCAATAATGCCAACATTTGCTGCATAGAAATACAACATGATGAATTACCTGCTTCTCACCAGCTTTCTGAAGGCCAAGGAAGACAAACACAGGATTCTTGCAGAAATGTCAGACTCAGGGTGGGGAGGGAGACTGAAAACCAAAAACCCCAGGGCAGGCAGCAAAATCCCTAGGCAGGGTGAGAATTTCAGGGAACTTCCAGTCCTGAGAGGAAACGAGTTTCTTTGTTTCTTGCTCTCACCAAGAGCAGGAGCACCCCACCTGCTACAGGCAGAACATGTGTCACCTTTTGCAAAGTTTGGCCTGCTTTAGTGCCTGCTCTTGGGATGCTGCTGATCTAAAAAAAGTATATTTTTACATCTAAAGCAGCAGTGATCTGGACTTGGATCTGTAACAGCAAGTTCTTGCCTGGAATCTTAAAAAAAAAAAAAGAAAAAAAAAAGGCTTAGAAATATGCATTTTAAATTAAAACCAGCAAAAAATAAATAGCAGAAAACACTTTTATTTCTTGCTGAGCTTCTATTCAGTTCCTGCTTCCTGTGTTGACAGTGTAAGTTATACTTGGGCAGGAAAAAAAGGAAGCCCACAAACATAATTGCAACCATGTCTAATTAGGCAGAGCTATGTAAATTTAGCGTTTCTACATGATTATAAATGTCAGGAGAGCCTTAGATAAGACATGAGAGTTTTGAGTATCTCTTGTGTACCTAGTCTAAAATGTCCTTATTGCTAATCCTATTCATCTGGAGTTGCTTCCTAATTAGAATATTTATGGGCTAATAAGGAGGTGAACAAGACACTCCAGTTTGGTTCCAAAGGTGAGAGTAGGGATTCATTAGGCTCGGCGTCTCTGTTTTGATTGCTGTACAATGTAATTAACATTGTGCTAGACAATCATTTTAGATTTACCTTAACAACAAATATTTAAGATGATTCCTGTGGTTCTGTCTTTGAGCCTCTGTCTGCTGAAACCAAGAGCAGTGATGTCATCAGCTTTGAGAGATTTTGAGGTTCCTGGATGTTTTTTTCCTAGTTTATTTCTCAAACTATTTGACCTCTGCCTGTCAGTTACTGATGTTTCTGAGTTTTGGCTGTGCCAGCTAAAAGTGAATGTGGTTTGCATATTTTATGAATTCATGTTTTATGAATTTTAGATCACTAAGACCTATTTTACAGAAAATGCTTATTTTGAATTTTTTTTCTTTTCCAGACTTTTCAGTTACCTGTCTATATGCAGTGACCTGGTATAAAAAAGACATTTTAAAGTCAGATGTAGTTTAGCTGGTTTTAGGTTATATTGCCCTGAAAGCGCAGTCACTGCCTGACATTGTGTCTGATTCTCTTAATTTTTCTTCTGGAAGGTTCTTTCCCACCAGGAGCCCCACTGACCCCAGGCACAGCAGCAGCAGGAAAAATACCTCCTCCATCCAGATCAAGATAGTACCAGGGCAATCCTATGAGTTTTGTCCCACTGGGTTGTAGACATTAGTGATCCATTGCTGTGTGAGGATTTGGAGGCTTCCTTAGTGGGATCTGGTCATCCCCTCTTTTCCCCCTTGAATACAAATATTCAAGTGCTGAATTGTCCTTATATTTTTGCCAGTGCAGTGGCCAGGCTCAAAGTCAACTCCTTTCCAAGGGCAAGCAGCTCAAAGCAAAACCTGGGGGGCTTGATCTCCTCTCTTTGCTTTCCTTCCCATGCTGAGCAATGGTCTCATTGTCTGAGAAAACAGCGTTCTGTGGCTTTAAAGGTGTTATCAGAAAAGTTGTTAAGATGGCAAGTCACGTTAGTTGAAGTCTTCTCTGTATAAATTACGGTTGGGTACGGTGATCTCATAGATAATGATAAATATAGCAACATTCTACTGCTGATGGAAATCATTATCAGCCATTATCAACTTTAATTAATATATTCACATTATTCAAATCCAGGTAGAAAATGTTCTTTGGCATCAAGTCTAGAGGAATATGGATTGTGGGTTTTGTGCAGCTTGAAAAGCAGCTGGCAACAGGGAAGCAGCTCTGGTGAGACACTTCGTTTAGATTCGGGGTCCAGCACATTGTTTGTCCCATACATCTCACCCATTTTCCATGTCTCTGTGCAAGGGCTGGAAGATATCATGTTTCCCAGGGTTATTTCTCTCCTTGGAGCACTGTTCCCACACCAGAAGAGCTTTCTGTTGTTTGTGGCATCTCAGTTGTCTCCGTAGCAACCAGGGTAATGGTAGGGAATACACAATTGCAGATGCTTGGGATGAGCACTGGTAGTAAATGTTCTTTGCCATGAAAAATGATTGAAAACAAACAGAAAATATGGACTAAATAAACCTCTGCTAGGTTCTAAATGGAATGCTTCTTGAAAATTTCCATTAGACCTTAACAGCTCTTTAAATAAATAACCAGTATGTCCCCTTCTATCTGAGAGTTTCCATCTGTTGATTTTGTTTGTTTGCTTTTCTTCCATTTTGTGAAGATTCCAAGGCCCAGTCCTGCCAGGTGCTGCACACCCAGCCCCCAGAGATGCACTGGGCACACGGGGATGAACATCCCCTTCCAACTTGGAAAAGAATCTGAAAAAAAACATCAGGCTGATGTACAAGCCCCACTTGCCACTCCAGAAGCAAAGCCATAAAACTCTGTATCCACACCCCCCTACTGACAAAGAAGGTGCCAGCCCAGGATGGTCTTTCCTGTTTCAAACAGGGCAGGGAAAATGGGATCTCTCTGATGTGTGTTGTGTATTCCACTTCCACACTTCAAAGTGACAGAGCTGACTGTGGGGCAAGAACTGTCCTGTCCATCTGTGACTCTGTGGGGTAATGGCTTAGTTAGAGACCTTAACAACTCAAAATAAGGACCTGTTACAACTGGTTCAAGGTGGCACTTTGTTTCTGCTGTCAGATAATACATTTCTAAATCTGGACTGTTCTGACATTTCCTAGGAGAAAAGAGAAATAAAAAATCCATACAGCTCCCATTAACCGAGAGAGAGGTAAATACTCCTGTTAGTGGGGTGAGATAAAACCTTTTCACCTCTGGGACACAAATTGAGTACAACTTATGATAAAATTAAATGCATTTCATGATCTCACCTTACTCTCCACAGGGAGTTAATCCATCTCACAAAATTCTTGACACATACTTATCACAGCCTCCAGCTTCTTCTGGGAGAGACCAAGGACCAGAGTCCTAAATCCCTTCACATCCTGCCTGAAGAGGTTGGTCCCACCAGGTCCACATGGAGCCTGGTCTTACAGCCTTGATTCTTGCTTACAGTGAAGTATCTCAGCTTCTGGTCCTTCTGCTTACACAGCATGGTTTTGTCTGAGAAGTGGAGGAAATAAAGCAACATATGCAACATTTGTTTAGTGTAAGCTCATACACCACCTCTGGAACCTGAGGTGAGCAGCTCTACAGAAGCTTAACATCACATTCTGCTGTAGGAGTAGGATAAATATTAATTTTCTTTTTCAGAAGTGCACATCTCACCAGTATTTTGGAGAGTGTTAAATCTCATCAGCTCCTTCTAAATCTTCTATGGGGTTAAGAGGTTAAACTGGATTCTGAAGAAAATATTGGTGCAGTTTTGGGGACATTTCCCTTGAATCATACAGGCAGCTGAGATTTTAGAACATGGACCACACACAGCTGAGATGGTTTCATTGGAATTCCACATCACAACCAAAGCAGAATAGTTAGTCTTAAAGGGAGTTCTTTATCCCACAATGTCCCCTTTCCTTTGCAATTGTCAGAAAGTATCAGTACTAGAATAAAGATATCATTTGCAACAAAAAATAACAGGTAGTACATGGTAGCCTGAAGTGGGAGAAGATATCCCAGGCTTACTGCAGGTAGCATGAAGCAGATCCTGTGGAGTGACTAAGGCACTGTAAATCCATACCCCAGCTTGTCTCAGAGTAATTTTTTTTATGTACCCATATCCTTAGTCTGAAGTTAGGTTTTGCTGGGCTAGAACTGTCACTGAGTCTGAAACGGATGAATTGCTACCCAAAACTTGTAGTCTAGTTAGAGGGGCAAAAAGCTTCTTTTTGCAGTAATTGTGCTCAGGAAACTGGTGCAACTCAGCCAAGGGACTTTCTTGCACAAAGAAACAGGTCTCAGCTGAGGGTGGAGGTAAAGGAAGTAATGTTGGGGGATGGATTTGATCAATACAGCTTTACTTATACGCATAAATAAGGCTTAAAAGTGCATTCAGCATCTCTAACTGGACTCCCCAAACTGATGAATGCCTCTGAAAAAGAGTCTTAATTCCTCTGCCTGTTCCCCATTTGAGAAACAGGGATAATTCCCAGCTCGCAGAAGTTTAATGAGTATGAATTTGTCAATATTTATGCCTACAAAGAAAATAAAATATGCTAGAATTATTTATAGCATTTTGGTAAGCTCGTCAGAGCAGCATCATATATGATCAGGTCACGGGTTAACAAGGATTAATTATCTTGGCAGAATTATGCTTTGCAATTTTTCATTTCAGTCTGTTACTTTTGAGTATTTGATAATGTAGCCTACTAAATTCAGGGTCATTTTGCTTCTTGTATGAAATTCAGCACTCCCATACGTAAATGTTTTTTAAGAGGAAATGTAGCCAGAATTGGAGAGAACTGAAGTGCTGAAATTTCCTCTTGCAGCTAATAGCCAAGAAACTGTTATATTCCTCCAATTTTGTAATTGCAAGAATTGCATTTTATCACATAAAGGTGGTTGGCAAGTTCTTCTTTCATACCTTGTGGCAATGTGAAGTTAATTCTGTAGTACAGGAACTTGGAAGGTTGTCAAGGGGTCTCTATGGTGCTGACTCCTTTACAAAATTTCCCCTGCTACAATGGAACCTGCTCCTGGTCACCTTTGACACATGCAAAGATCCTGCACATCCCTTAGATGACAAAAAGCATAGGAATTAAATGCTGCTTGATTAAGGCCCTGATCTGAGAAAATTAAATTGTGCCTTCAATTATTGCAATGGCTTGTGGCTGCTGCTCCATCCTCCTGTCACACGTGGTCACCAGAAAGAGCCCAAGGTACCCTGCCAAAGGTCTCCCTGTACAGCTAGGACAGTTTAGGATTATTAAAAATCCTTCTCGTTCTACTCCCTCCTCTTTCAAATTAATAAACACGGCATTTAATTTCACACTCTGTACACCAGTGTGCTTCTTCTGGAGCACTCTCTGAAAAACTGCTCGGACCGGACCTTCTCCTGCCACTGACATGGGGCAGTTTGTCTCTGGGTTACAGTGACTGCTCTCTTTGGAGTCTCACCTGGACATACAGGGACTCTGCTAACAGAGATCTGATCAAGGCTGACAGGCCCAGTATGGGAAGGAAAACGTCCCTGCTCGTCACAGCGAGCTCTCGCAGTGGCACTCGGCCAGCCCGGCGTCTCAGTCATTTCATTTATCAGCAGTTCTTCAGTTTATCATGAAGTCATTTGTTCCTGTTCCTCATTTCCCCAGTTTTATCTCTTGTCTGAAACCCTCTGAGCAGGCAGTATATTGAGTTGTACAGGTCTGCACTCTCCAAAGCAGAGAGCAGGTACTCTGGAGGGCAGCGGAGCTCTGCTGGAGCCGGGCTCACGTGGAGGCGTCTGCAAAGCCTCTGAGCCACCAGAGGCTGGGGCTCAGACCTCATCATACTGTTTCTCTGCTGAGTCTTTGGGTACAATTGAACCCAAAGGATGCAGCATCACTGAAACTACGTTTTCCCAAATACCCTACAGCCATTTCCTATTGCAGTAGGACCATGACTGCTCAATATAGCAGTCAGTATTTTCCTGGGATTGCTCTGTTTCTTGTTCCCCAAATGCTGTACCCCAGAGAGCAGTGAGTGCTGACAGCCATCAGGAAGCTCCACAGGAAGATCTGCACTATTAAGATTGCTCTCTCTGCAAATATTTCTTCGTTTTGGTGGCCTTTCTTTTGTAAGAGTACACATAATTGCCCATTTGTGACTTCACTCAAATCCATTAATAAAATGTTTAATAAAAAATCTTCCTTTTCTATTTGTCTAATACAGCTAGATATAAACATTAGATTCATTAGCTTGTAAAAAACAGCTGAGATGCCTCATTCTGAAAAGTATAGCATTTTATCCTCCATTAATCCTAGATCTTGTTCAGTGAGTGATTTGTACCATTGAGATGATCGTAGCTGTGTAGCACTTGGTAAGTTATCACAAACTTTATTACTGTATTTTGGTCTGGACTTAAGTGCTTTTTCCGTCAGATTCAGTCTGAATTGTAACCCTTCTTCTACACCAAAATGTAGCACAACAATCAAATATTGAATCAACTGCAGGTTTTATTTCCTATATGTTACATCTTTGGCATTATTGATATATAGAAAATGGAAAAGATCAAATCTTGCTCGTGTACAAATGTCTTTGTTTCATGTCCTGGGTTTCCACCCAGCTCAAAATACTTCACTCGTAGGATGAGCTTTTAGTTAATTTTCTCACTGCTTTGAAGATCTTCTGAAGATCTTTTCCTTTGCCCCTGTTTGCACCTAAAAATTAACTTTCCTGTAGTTAGAAGGTCTTGCAGGTTAACTCAGGTAGCACCCATGGGGCAGCCAGAGCAGGGCTGAGTCAGTACCTTACAAAGCAACTCAAGAGCTGGCAAACCTCCGTGCCTCCAAGGGTCCAAGTTTGCAGAGGAGGGTGATGGAAGAGGCAGGGAGGACTTTTTGCTGAATGTCCCTGGCACTGGTCCAGCAGACCAACATCAGTGTGGTACCAGGCGTGGTACCCACGATGGCTTTTAAATGAGAGGGGCTTCCAGCTGAGTCTGCACTGACTCGACCTGGGCAGTTGATCATGGCTGGGGCGTGGAGCGTAGCCCTCTTCCAAGCCGGGGAAACAAAGCCATTTGCAGGCAGAGCTGGCTTTGACAAAAGCCCCCATTACTATTTCTGACTTCACAACCAAACCAAATTTCTTTTCCAGTAGTTGTCAATCACATTCTCTCTCAGCAAATTGACACAACGTGACCCTGCCCATACTGGGTAACACAGCTCTTAAGCGAAATACAATAGGGAACATCTCACATTAATCTCTTCTCCGTTATTTGACTGTTTTCCACTAACCTTTCATTCTGCCAAATTTAATTAAATCAGCTGCTTTTCTGGATGTAACCTGTTCCTTCACTGTTTGGATGTTCCCTTCAATTCATAACAGTGAAGGCACATATCATATGCACCTAGCAGGGACTTGGCCAAGCTATTTTCTTAAAACAATTCTCACCAAAGAATAACAGATGACAGCAAATGAGTTTATTTTATCCAGACCATAAGGAGTCAATACAGTACAGATTTCTTGAGACTTTTGTTGTGCTCCTGACTGCCAATAATTTTAAAATCCATGATCCTTGTATTGTACATACCACATGTGTATATATAACATTAGACAAAATTGTTTGAATGTTTTACATTGATTTTATTTTTTTAATTGCTGCATTGATAGGTTTTAAAAAACCTCATGCTCCTCAGAATAAAAAGATCTGACTATAGCAGCGAGTGAGTGTAGAATTTCAAGCCTATCTGCAAAAATGAGACCAAGTATAAATAATGAGCAATATTATGAATATTTATTCACCTACACTGATCTTTCTGATGATCTTTTTCAAGCTTGCAGCCTGACAGATCTTAAGAAAGCAGTTTTACCTGAATTGTGAAAGGTTTTTCTTCCTCTTTCTAATCAAGCGTGATATACCAGAAAACAAATCAGGCTGATAGAAACAGAAGTCAGGCTTACAAGAAAAACAGCTGTAACAGCTAAATGGCTTAAAGCAGGGAAAGTAGGAAAACAGCATGTGGGGCTAATGATGGGTGGTTTTCAGGTTTCAGAATACATTAAGGCATTCTCCCTGTTTATTAAATTGCTCTGGCAGCATTTGACAGCAAAGGTTTTTTTGGATTATAAGAGTGCAATGGACATAACTAGGATATTTTTTTATCCTAAAGCCTGGCCTTTGGGTAATCAGCAAGAAGTTACATGCTGTAGGAAGAATTTGGTTTTGCACAAGTCCAAAGAAGGTTGTTTTTTATTTAAAAAAAAAATGTTTCTGAGATTGTTGTTTACTGTCCCTCCTCTGCAGTCTGCCTTGAGATTTTTTGGACTTTTTCTGTCTCAGCACTCACTCCTTTTGTCAGTAAGTGGCAAACACAACCTGGAAGCAGCATCAATTTAATGCTGGCATATTTACCAAAGGGCACCTCTCTGCAGCTGTGTGACCACCCAATGTTGAACTATTGCCTGTCTCTCCCTGCTCAAGAAAAGCCAAATGTAATTTCATGGTTTTACAAAAATTGCCTCAGCCAAGACTTAGAAGGCTTATTCCTCAGGTCTCCCTTTAAGTGCTCTTTGTGAGATGACCTGGCATCTCTGGGGCACGAAGGCTGCAGAATATTGACAGGAGTTGAGAGCAGGGTAGGAGTTAGTTCTTGTTTTTGAGGGATACAGACGGACACCTGCTCTGTGCCAGTTCCCTGTGCAGAGAGAAGGGTGCTGGAGGTGTTCTACAGCCCTCCTCATCCCAGTGTCTGAGTGCTTCAACCAATGAGTGGATTTTTGTTTTCATGGTATCACTGTGACATAAGAAAGAGTTTTAATTTCATTTTGAAGTGTTATGTTCAATTTCTTTGAGGCACAGAAAAATTAAACGAGCTATTAAAGGTCACTTGGGGAGGGTTCGGGAAAATGCTGAAAAAATCCAGGTCTTCCAAGTTGCAACCTGCAGCCTTAATCACAACCCTCCTCTGTTTTGGCACAGTGGCTGTAGTCAGAATCAAAATACATTATCCAAGACACTCTTCATATCTTTTCTTTTTAATGAAATTTATCTGTAGCTCATACCAGCTCACTGCCACTCCCTTGCATGACTGTCAGAAGCATGGAATTCATTTTCCTTATTTCTCTTTGGCTTCTTTGTGGACTTGTTTGGTCTGTAGTTTGGATCACTGAAGAGAGAGATGTAACCAGTTTCTAATGATTCTGTGATTCTAATTTTGGCATTAAATGAGAGAACCATATGAGAAGCTCATTAACTGACAGTCTTTATGAACAGGAAAGTCGATACCATCCCAGGATAGAGATACTGTTACAGCAGAGTTTCTGAGAATAATTTTGAAGTCAGCTCATAGCACCTGAATAGCTTCAATATTGCTGTGCCCAACTCAGGTGCCTTTATGGGGCTTCTTGGGGTGGGGAAATCTATCAAGTCCCTAAGTGATATATTGCTATATCAAGCATTTCAAGACTAGAAAAGAAATGCTACAGAATGCTGATCTCTTTTTGGTGATGGTGTTCTTTTCTCACTTATCTTCTGAAAACAGCCCAGTCCTTATTTTCTGTTTGCTCCAGGCTTGCTGTCTTATTTGCCAAGGCTCAGTCTAAAAAAAAAAACCAAAAAAAATCCCAACAAATGTTATGTTCATGCTATAAAATTTCCCCAAACCAGAAAATACTGTCACAGTCTTAAATATAGAGGTACTGATTACATTCTGGATGAGCTATAAAGAATGAGGACAATTTCAAAGCACTATTTCAGATATGAAAAACATTCTTTGGGTTTAAAAGTTTTTTAAGCAAATACATCCAAGTTTTGACAAATGCCTGTGCTCAGATATCAGATAAAAACTGTTGTGACCTCTGATGCCCACACTCTGCAACTCGAAATCTAGAACAAGTATTAGGTTAATAACAGACCCTACCTTGCTATTAACCTTGTACACAGCACACTTCAAAACATGCTGTTGCCATCAGAGGTGCCCAGCTGGGGTCAGAGCCTGGCAAACCTCCTGCAAGGTGGTTTAGGTCACTTGACTGTTTTGGTGGATGTGTTTTCCTATAGGTCCCTTTCTTTGGGCAGAAGTTGCTGCATTGATATTCCACAGTGTTCCACCACGGTGGGGTTTCAGCTTGGGTGTTTTTTTTAAAACCTTGATAGCCCAGGCTCAGTGTCTAATCCCTCAGGGGTAAAACTAATATATATATATATATATATATATATATCTTAGATGAATGTGGTTGCAGCATATTGCACTCAAAGCAACTCTGATCCTGTTTAATACAGCCATCTCAATGCCCAGTATTGCTGGCACCAGGCATTATTAAGAAAATCATTAAAATGATCCATCAAGATCCCCAGTCTGTGTTACCATTTTCAGTTATTTGTCTGCTGTTGGGTTGGTTTTGTTTCAGGGCTTTTTAGTGCTTGGAGCTTCTATTTCTGAGCTTCCCTGTGTATCCCTGACAACTGGCAGATCGCTTTCTGAGCTGAGATGCTCAGTCAGTGGCCCTGCTCCTGGATCTGGCTGTTCAGCAACGTCCTGGCTCTCACCATGAGATGAGGTGGATGAGCAATTCTGTTTGGTTCACATGTCTTCTGTTCAGGAGGCTCCAGGGAGATATGGCCAGGATGCTGGAAGGCTTTCAGGGTGCCTGCTGGGGTCTGCTCTGTACCGAGTGCGTCCTTTGGAAAGGTTTCCACTTCACCACTTTCACTGTCTGAATAACACAAGAAAAGGCAGCCAGGGGCAACAGTCACTGAACTATTTGGTCTCACGCTACTAAAAGGCCAAACAGAGTAGACTCCTGAAAGGCTTTCCAGCGTTCTTTGATGTTATAACCTCTGTGTGATAAAAAGATCATATTCGCTTTCTTTCAGGTAACTTTTAAAGCACTTCCTCATGCTTTCATAGGAAAGCTCAGCTCACTGTTGCTGAGTGTTGTACCCACCACCTGAAGCTGTTTGTCTTTCAGAAGCTGCCACGCAAAAGAGAAAATAGCTGCTAAGCTGGAGCAGGTGCCATTGACACCTATGTGGGAGACTCAACACCCACCCTGGGAGAAACTGGAAAAGTTGATGGCATGTCTGGTGGTTCCAAATGGGTTAAAAGGTGTAAATTGTAACACATTAATATACTATCTTAAAGTGCAGTAGCTTAAGAGATGAGTTGTATAAGCTGTGAGATCCCACTGGTTACAGTCTCAGGTGCTGAGAGGGAAAGTGTTAAGTAGTTTCATTGCTGGTTGTTAATCAGGCTGCCAGGAGGAAGCATTAAAGGTGGATGTCAGTATAGCAGCAGTGCCAAGGATTTTCACTGAGGTTGGCCTGTGGCCTCTAGACCTTCATTTGTCTCAGAAAACACGGTATGTGTTAGGCTGGTTTTTGAAGGTGTGTGGAACAGCTCTTCCAGACTGGAGGTGTGGGTGCTCTGGCCAGTGAGTTGGAGCAGGCACTGACTGCCAACAAAACGACTCCTGGGTAAATATTTTCCTTCTTTGAGTCAGGCAGGCTCAGTGATGCTGGCACAAATCCTCTGCTGTGTGGGGAGTTGGCACCAGAAGTCATCCTCTCCCTGCCTCCTTAAAGCCCAGCTCAGTATGTGGAAGTGTGCTATGCAGAATGAGGGGGAGAGCTGTGGGTGGTGGGATGAGGCTTTTCCTGAGACAGAGGCATTTATCCATGCTGGATTACAGGCAGGTTCAGGAATACAGGAATACACAGGGTCTGACCAGCATGTCGGGGCCAGAGCATTCCCAACAATCCCTTTGCTAAGGAAGAGAGGCAGCTTGATGAACACACTGCTGTTTCCAGGGGAGTAAACTGTGCCTTGCTGGACAGAGATAGACCAGCACTGCCCCTGCTTGGGGGCTCTGTAATCACAAGTAGCTCATAAAATCCAATACACCAGAGGCTTGTGGATGGGGAACACCATGCCATGCTGGAAGAAAAGCCAATATAGCCCCAGCCAAGTGGAGAAAATAAACCTGGCTGTTTAGTGCTGTAGCCCAGTTAGTTTTAAAAATTGGGTCCCCTCCCTTGTTTTACGCTTGTCTTATCAGAAACATGAACACCTCTGGTGGTATCTGGTCCTACACAGCAAGGCTGAGATGGAGTAAAACTACATCTTTTTACCTCAGGCAACAGCCTGTGCATTAAGATTCACAGGTCCAGGTTTTGATGTTTGCCAAGGATGCTGCAGACGTGGTGTAATGCTGCATTATGTGTAAGAAATAAAAAGGTCAAGGTATATCAAAGACTCTGCTCAACTCTGGCACAGGGATGGAGCTCACTCACCACCACCTCTGGGGGGCTGTGAAAGGTGCTGGGTGCTCTGGGTGTTCTGTGCAAGCTGCTTTCTTCTCAGAGCTTTGAGAATAGGGCCTTCTGCTGGGAATCTGTGTTCGGAATTAACTGTGGCTAAGTAGGGAGTATTAAGGGATAAATGCTTTAAAAGGTCTGCCTGTGGGCTTTGTGTAAATGGTGGCTAGTTAAGTCTTTTTGGGAAAAATATTTCTGCTAGAGTCAAATTAATGTTTGGGGGAGTTTGTTTATTTGTTTTTAAATTGGCTTTCCTGGCTCTGGTGCAGTATTTATTAATGGTATGTTCACCATCAACTATCTGGTACCCAAAAAAGTGAACATCAAGACTTCACTACCATGCAAAGAAATTATTCTGAAAACAAACCAGAAGAACATCTCATATTCTTCTCATCAGTATTGCACAATTAAGGGAACATGAAAAAACGCATAGATAAAAAGAAGATGTGAGGATAGCCATGGGAGGAAATAGGATTTAGATTTTCTGTCTCCTTCACCAGTAGGTTCCTACTAATACATGCTACGTCCTGGTACCCTTATTTGCTTTACCAGACGTGATGCTAAAATTAGCTAGTCATACATTTCTCAGGAAGTGGTAATTAATTGGACAATATTTGTACAGAGCTTTGAAAATGTAGGTCCTAATTTTGCAAACCCCTTGTCCGTAATGCAGATTAATATAATCACATAATTACCACATTTCTGGACTTTGTTATACACAACTACCCAGCTCATGTGTGATGTATAATAATTGCATGTGTAAACCAGGAATAGCCATATTTCTCAAACACTCTGCATGTGCATTGGAAAATTGGGATCACGGGTAGCCCTTCATTACTAGGACGTCATTTTAAAATACTTTGTTCTTTTAAACTCTGTCTCTGAACATGATTTATTTTTGTTTAGAACCTCTCTCAGCAAGACCATGCTCTGCTCAGCTGGGATTTGAGCCGGTGCCTCTCATGCCAGACTCTGTCTTGATGGGAAGAGCCACTTGCAATAGCTGTAATTTTGTTTAGGGCACCTGTTCCTTTGTGTGTGCCAATGGAGTGGGCTGGTTCGGTGGTAGCAGTCGGTGCTGGGTCTTAAACCATTTTCACACTGACATTCTGTAGTATTTGGACTGAAAAGGGTTTTCTTCTTTTTCTTTCTAGAAAGTTGTTTGTATGCAGAGAATGCTGAGAGATGTCTTCTGCTTTAGCTCAGTTTGTCATAATATCTACCTAGACCAAAAGGATTTTAGCCTTAATTTAATACATTCTGTTGAATGTTTTTGCTCCCCAGACCCTGTATTAGATTGCTCCAGCATCTCACTCCTTTAGTGGTGAAGGACCTACTAATTTCCAGCCTAAATTTATTCGTGGCCAGTTTATACCCATTTGTTCTTGTGTCAACATTGTCCTTTAGTTTAAATTGCTTCTTTGCCTTCCTAGTGTTTATCCTCCTGATGTATTTATAGACAGTAATCATATCTGCTATCAGCCTTCATTTTGCTAGACTAAACAAGCCAAGCTCTTCTGGGCTCTTCTCCGGTGATGGGCTCTTCACCGCCAGCACCTGGTTGGATCCGGGTTGCTCAGCAGTGAGTAGAAGGGCTTGGATTGCTCCCAGCATCCCGATGAGCCCCCAGTGCTTGGCACAAGGATTTAGGAGTGCCATATCTGCAGTGCTGATACTGCACACAGTGAGTTTGCCGACGGCGTTTGTGTCTTGCTCGGCAGCAGGGAGCTGGTGGGGCATGGGGATAGTTCTCCTCTCCCATGTCCAATAAATCAACTTCCAGAAAAGTTTTGTTATTGGTCCCTTGCTGCATTATCCTGTATTTTGTGCTATTAAATCACATCTTGTTTCTGTCACCTAATTGTCAGGTTACCCTTCTTCCAAGCTATCATTCCTCCTGTACAGGGCTCTGATACCTTTTTAACTGAGCCCTTGACCAACTTCCTATTAACCAGCTTAACCAATTTCTTCAACTAATTCCCATCCTCTCTAGTTTAGCTGATGTATTTCTTTGAGGCACTGTATCAGATGATTGACAGAAGAGCAGACAGATTAGATCTGCCACAGTTCCTTTAATTATTCCTTCCTTCATAATTTTTCCTTCAAGAGCCCTTCTTAGTTTTTAGGTCAGGCTAAAAGCTCTGCACTTATCAAGCTGAGGTCTTTTTTTCCTTGGCTTAAGTAGAAGCAGCACATTTACTTTGCTGTAGCATGAAGATTTGTTAGATTTATTAAAAATACTGGCCACAGGACCTCCTACAGGCTTCAGGGGGGTTTAGTCTAGACCCCCTTGGGGCAGAGTCTCATTTCCTTAGTTCCACAGCATCACTATCAGAGCAAATATATAGCAAATGTTAGGACCATTTTGGTTTACCTCTATGCTGTAGTTTCTGCCCTGCGCTGTTTAAAATGTCATTTTTGTAAAGAAAGAGAATGGGAGGATTATTCTGTATTACCAAAATGCCATCAAGAAAATGTCTCTCGTGCTCGGGGGCATGAGGCTGCCTTTTTTTTCTTTAATAGTCGTAACAATAATAATGCTATTAGGACAACAAACTAAGATGCCCCTGGAGATGATGTGACAAATTGGAAGGACATGCTGAAATTGAAATTGATTGAATAGTTCAATAAAATCAGCTTAATGCACAAAAGCAAAAAGATTAGCAACAGAAAAAAAACAAAAAAATCAGTAATTTGTTATCTGCTGGGGCCAATCTCACTGGAAATTGAATTAGTTATAAACTGAAACTAGGTACTTGAAAGGAGCACCCTTATATATCCACAGTGCTGGAGCCTTTCGGATGGAACTGGATGTGGGTGGGAACCATGAACCTGAAGGCTCGGCAGATCTCAGACTATTTCCATTTGGTGGACTTAGCAGTGTTGGCTTCATGGCTGGACTCAATGATCTTAAAGGTGTTTTCCACCCTAAATGTTTCTGTGGTTTCTTATGTCTGAGTTTTTTACAACATTTGTGTACCAACCAAGGCCATGCTCCATGTCAGATTCCACTTTTGCTCTAAACACAGTAGTTCTGTCTTCAGCTGATGGAAATCAGTGCAACTTTGGTGATATCTCTAAGATTCCACCAGCAGCTCACTTCTGGTGTGTTACCTGATGGCTGCAGCTGCCTCTGGTGTCCTGGGATGCAGCTCCCATCTCCAGCGTGTGCACTCCCATCCTGGTCCTACCTGATCACTCCATCCATTTGAGATCTGCTGTGATTCCTCACATTTTCTCACCAGGCTTAGACTCCCTGCACTTGCTGCACAAGTGCTGTGCTCCTTTGCCATCCTTCCCCTCTTCCCATCCTTCTACACCAGCTCTTTGTGACTGGTACATTTGCACATTACTAAATTCCTGTAATTTTCCTTTTTTTTTTTGCTGTTGTATGATCTGATTGATATCATCTGGCTTTTAAACTTCTTTAATCCGGTGTTCTGGATTTATGTGGGGTTTTTTATTAACACTGTGCTACAGAGCTCAGTGAATAGCATTTTGTTAAATAAAACAACTCTGTTGTAAACCTGAGGTCTGTGAGTACACACACGCACATGTCATCAGTGTGTGTAATTTAATAAGCAGTAAAATGGAGAAGTAAACCAAACTCTTAAACGAGACTTTCTACTTCCTTGCCATCTCTTGAGAGGATTCATTTTCTAAGGGAAGTGCTGGTTGAGCAGCTGAAAGGAGCTGGAGGGGGTGGGAGTTGTGCAGGCTGGTCCCAGGATGAGTAAGTGCTGTGCAGACAGAGTGTGACCTTACCCAAGATCTGTGGTGTATTCTCAGAGTTCAGACTGAAGTTTGCATAACACAGTCTCAGGTTTTAGAAGTGCTTTTGACACAAACAGAGCTGCCTTTGCCATGCCCTCGCTGGGGGCTCAGTGGTGGGCACACGTGGGAGCAGGACCTGGGAGACACATGGAAAAATGGTGATATGCCAGGGTAAGAAGCACTTGCTGATGGGAGCTGTTCCATCACACTCTCAGCTGATAGAAAAGAAGGAACATTTTTTTCCTGCAGTTGCTGCCAAAGGACTGAGGCTTTGACAATAACCTGTGACAGCCACCCTGTCAGGTCAGAAACAGTCTGGGGTCTCTCTCACTGCAGCCAGGAACATTAGAGGTGGCTTTTCCATTTAAATGCACTGTTGAAATGAGTCTCTCATGTGGGCCTCCAGCCTGTTTTTCTAATTTGTGTGAAACCTGATTGCTGCTATTTTTTTAAATATCTTCCTCTGTTATATGGTTTAAACCTAATTTGGCTCACAAGTATTTGGCCTGTTAGGGAATACTTCCATCAACCTCCCAAGTTGTCTATAAGGGAGAATAAGGAAGGAAAAGCTAAATATGAAATAGAAATTACATTCACTAATAAGGACATTTCAGCCTTAGCCGGTGCTTTACAAATGGAGTAATGAACAGCACCTTCTTGCATGAGGCAAAACAAGGGCTAACAATAGTTTCTCCCTCATGTTTTATTATACAAGGTAGGAAGAGATAATGAAAGTGCATTTCCATAATATATTCCAGTTGCAAGGTGCTGATGGATCCCTGAGTGTGATGCCATGTCAATTTAGCAGGTCAATTAAAAGTCCTGAAATCAAGATAAAGCTGAAATTCAGATCTCTTATTCTGGCAACTCAGAAGAATTAAAAAATTGAGCCAATTACAGCACTTTGAGAATGTTTGCATGGGAATAGAGAGACCTAATTGACCTAATTCTTGCCCTTTGAAATTCCAGAGGACATCTGACATTTTACACACACCCATAGCGTGGGCACCTGGAGGGAGCAGCCCCGAGTACCCGAGCTGTGTTCTGAGAGCAGGAGCAGTCCAGCACGTGGCTGGTGTCTTCTTGCGTCAAAGTCCCTCCACTTGACTTTACAAAAAGCTTTTCCTGCATAAAGTTGTGCCTCCACTTGGTTTACACACCTTTTGGTTTTGGCTGGATCCCTCCCTGTTTCTCGGCACATCCCTTTGCCCATAATTCAGGAGAGGAGCTTTGCTTTCCTATCTGTAAAGTGCTCTGTGAGCAAGACACATATTGAGATCAATGGTAAATTCTACAGATCCAGATGAAAATTCATTGTTAAGGACAGTTTTACAGGTTAGGAGACTTTTCTCAGTGCAGACAGATATTCCCAAGTAAAGAGACATCCCAGGGAGATGTATCCACATGCAAGATCAGATGGCCTGTCCTGTTTTATTCAGGTTTATTTTCCAGTTGCATTGACGTACAGCATCTTTTAGAACTTCACTGTGTGATTTTTATGGCTGACTCTGTGAAGCTTTTTTCTTTGAGAGCCTTGTTGTAGGGGATGCTCAGGAATTTAAATAAGTTCCACTGAACTTCTGTTTGTTGCATTGAATTACTATTTTTCTTCCATACTGGACTTAAATTCTCCTTATTTACTGAGACCGTGTTAAGGATTGAAACATGGAGAACATTTTAAGTATCAAAATGCTTTGTGGGCATCAAACTGTTTGAGCAGGACAAGCTGAAAGGCCACCAGGCAATACTGATGTCAGTTTTGGGGGTATAATGTTCTTAGCAATGTTTTCAGTGAGAACATATGCACAAAACTTTTATTGGTTTTCAGAAGAGAGAGACTAATGTTGGTGAAATGCTTAAAAATTAATAAACACTTGAGTTTCAAGCAAGGAATTTCGCCCATAAGATTTTTTATTTACCCATAAAGCAGGTGATGTCCACCAATATATGCAAAAATCCTTTCTAATGTGATAGAAAATTTTATCTGCCTTTTTTTTTTTACCAACATTTTTAATGCAATTATCTCTTTAGAGTCTGCTTAAAGATCACGCTTGTATATGGAAAATAAACCAAGGCATTTTACAGGACACGGGTTTTTTTCTCATCTTTTCCTTTTCTTTTCTTTCTTTTTTTTTTTTTTTCCAGAAAGTTCAGCAGTATATAGTCATTGTTCAAGCCACAGATATGGAAGGAAATCTTAACTATGGTCTCTCAAACACGGCAACAGCAATCATTACAGTGACAGATGTGAATGACAACCCCCCTGAATTCACCACCAGCACTGTAAGTATTAATCCAGTGTGTTTGTAGTTCATGGATGTTGATACCCACTGTCTCTCTTAGCTGGTTTGGGCAGATAGGAGGAACTTTGATGGATAACTGTGGAACAAAGTCTTTTCAGTGGGGGAAAAGGAGGAAAAAAGGGAAAAGGAAAAGAAGATTTATTCATGAACCAGCAAAACTGTTGGGTGACCGATTTCTCTGAGGTACTAAAGGAGCTGAAATAACGTGGCAAACAGACCATGTCTGATTGCACTGAAGAGGATGCAGTTGTTTCTCAGCAACTGGCTGTAGACATATCAGAGTTATTAGTACTTATGAGTGAGAACCTAGCAGTAGGAGGTATTTGGGGTTTATAGCTGGGATATGATTTCAAGGAGGCAGTAAGTGCTCTAAACGGTAAAAGGTAACTGGTGAAATTTGTATTTCCCTGATAGCTCTAACAGATGTATTTGTGTGTGCTGGCAGTAAATGTGTAGACATTCTTCAGTACATCTGGTCTTAATCAGTTAAAGATTTTACTTATATTAGCACAGTTCTTTCTCTATTCTGTTCTCATGTGCTCCAAGATATTACTGGGAGGCAAGGGGAAAAAAGTAAAGAGATGCAGATGACAAATTTTTAGTGCTGTTTACTGTAAAAATCAAGGATTGAAAGGTGAAATGATGTGGTCTGGTTCATTCCAACCTTAATAATCCATAGATGTAGAACATCTGAAATGTGCATAGTAATTTTAGAAATCACAGAGCAGTGCAGAGGTCTAGATGCTAATAAAATGAGAAATCCTTGTGCATCCCCCATCTGTATTCATATGAGGGTCAACAAGGAGCACTAAATGATGTATCTTAAATGAGCACCAAATCTTTACAAATACAGAAAGTCTAACTGCATTGTACTCAAACCACTGAGCATTCTTTGAGGAATGTTTTTATTATTTATATTATTCTGAATTTTCATTACATCTTAAAGGGTCTCTAAATATTTATTAATGTAGTACCAAAGTTTCCCCTTAGTGATACCCTTACAGACTGCAAATATGTAGCAGAGCTCAAGGAGATCATGGAGAGCCCACTTTTTACCCTCGTGGACCCAGATTAGTTCCATGCCAGCTGTGGAGTCTGGGTCCTTCCCTCCCATCACCATCAGGAGCTGGGCTGCTCAGCTCCCAAACAGTGCCAGCGTTTTCTGACCGAGTGACTTGGACCTGGATTCTCAGAAGAAGAAAGGCACTGAATTCCCCCTGAGTCACAGTAATACGGGCACCCAGCATGTTTTCAGGTCTGGGCATCAATCTGCAGGCTGTGATACTGCTCCAGCGAGGGCAGGGTGGGTGTAACACCACATGTGTGCTTTCTATCCATCGTGGATACACCATGCTTTGTGCTGTAAAGTTGTGATTCAAGATCTCCTTCAGGACGATACATACAGTTATGAAGAGCCATAAAAATCTGGCACAGGTCATGGGCTGTGTGGTCCTTTCTCCTGTCAGGACAGGGTTGTTCTCTCTGGAAAGCTGCCACTCATAGAGAAATTTGTGTCTGTGGGGCCGTGGGACCTCGCACCACAGCAGAAGAGGAGCCCACAGCTCCTTAGTGTGTGGGGGGGACCTTATTCTGCCAGGTAAATTCTTCTTTACCCTCCATTTGAGTGAAAAAGTAATGACATCTAGTGGCCACGTCACTTCAGCACAGGTTGTTCAGATGACCCAGGTTGCCTGGTCCTTGTCTCCAGATGCAAGTTGGAAGGTGAGGTTTTGGGAGTGGGATGAGCTGTGTCAGGGTTAGTTGCATGAGCATGAGTGCCTTCGGGAGGGCAGCGTCCCTCCAGATGTGTCATATTTTAATGGCTTTCCAAAACACTTTCCAAAGCTGAATCTGCTGGAAGGTGGGATAATGGAAATTTGCTTTCAGGTGAATTCTGAGTATTTAATGTCTCGATGTGTGTTAAACCTAGAAGGAATAAAAACCATCAAGAGAATTACCCATAGAATTGTGGTAAATGGATTAGAAAATGCTGCTCTTGCTCTAAGCAGAGTTGATGTGTACCATTATTTCTCTAATTTCAATCACCGAAGAAAGAGTTTTGTAAGGGCCAAAGGGCTTTACACAGTAGCACATGGGACTTCTTTATGAAGATTTGAAAACCAAGGGTGTTTTACAATAATACTTTCTGATTCTATGGCAACAAATATCTTTGATATACTCCTGGGTATAGTCAGGATGAATTCCGTGTGAGCATGAAAGTATAATATGGTTTTTCCCTTACTGGCAGAGAGAACAGCATCAGGCTGATCAGTCTCTTTAAACCTCAGCTGAATCTCCTTGCTGTCCTCAAATAGTCTGATCTGCATTTTAACACCTCTAAAAAAGTAGCAAAAATTGCTTTCCAGGAAATCTACAGCTCCTTGGAGGGTAAGGAAGCCCATGGTCTCTTTTAAGTGTGTGGGCTGTTTGGAGAGATACTGTGTATTTTTATTTTAAATACTTGTATTGAGATGCTGTTGTGAAAACAAAATAAGCTGAATAACTGAAAGTGTGGCTTGCTCTTGGAAAACTGCCAGATGAGGGGAACTCAGGAACTGCATTCATCCCAGACGGATACAAAGGCCCACCCTATAGCGCTCCTAAATTACCTGTCATTCAGCCAGGGTGGTTTTAAACTTAATCGTTTCTGGATAGGAATGTAGCTCAGGAGGACACTGCACCATGCTGGTGTCACAGCTCATGTGTTCAGCAGCAGGAATTAATGTTGCTGTGTAAAATTTAACAACGGGATGGGAGAGAAGAAAACAGCCACTGCAGTGGCTGAGAAAGTCAGGTCACGTCTGTAGTCGAGCACACAGTGCAGGGGGGAAGGGACTGAGTGTATGGACCATGTGGAAGTTCAGACAGGCAAAGATATGCCAAAATGACTCGTCCACTGGAGTGGGTGACCTGCAGGCATCCAAAATACCTAATGGGCTGTCATCAAAATGTAGTGCTGGGTGAGAAGTGGAAAAAGAGCAATAAAATCACACAGAAGATCCATAAAGGCACAGAATGAAGATACTCTAGTAAAACTCCAAAATGCTTGGGTGCTTCTGTGAAAATGGATCTCTGTGGGTGTCACACCCTTTAGTCCATCACCTGAAAGGCTGGGGAGGGTCCTGTAAAACAGCAGGGGAAGAAGCAACCCCACCTTCCCATACAGAGGATTCTGAAATTATATGGGAGGGAGGAAATCACAGTCTCTGGATGAAACAATTTTGAACTCAGGTCTGCTGTTAACTCCAAGTCCAGTCTCCATCAGCAGGAGTCATGGCCAGTCCTCATAGTTATGACCAGGACTTCCTGCATCAAGCTGTGAGGCTCTGGGGCACAGTGGGAGTTGAGGCACCTCCCCTAGTCCTTTCCAGCTCTGTTTTTTGTGATGATGAATGTTTTCTTGATCTGCAGTGCTACCTGCCTGAGCTGAGAAGCATCAGAGAGCAGCCAACAGTAGGGAAGTGTCTCATTAGAGATACCAGAAGAGTGACACATCCCCTGAAATGCAATAAACATTACAGGCAGCTGTTTGGGGCAATTTCAATGATTTAGTGCAGGGCTGTGACCCAGGGAATGCTCTTCTGGCCAGCTAAGGGACTTCAGCCTGCTCATTCTGTTGCGTTCTTCATGTGACATTGTTGCTTGCAAAAATAAATGAAGGGAGACAGTTCTTCCCTCTGCCAGAGAGCAGAGGTAACACCAACTCCACATCTTCCATGCCCAAGTTTTTCATGGCTTTTAGAGAGTGGTTAGCTGTGCTCATTCATTTTTGGTGGGTTTTGTATCTGGCAAATCATCAGCTGGTGTAAAATATTGACATTTTAGCTGGACTGTGTTACAAAGGCTTTGCAGGAAGTTTTACTGGGAAACTGGCTTCATTGCTGTTACAACATAAAGGTATCAGTGTGCCCTCCCTTATCCAGAGTCCCTTGTACTCATAACAGGGTCATGTCCTCTGACATGTCTTAATTATGTGGAAATTCCCCAGCCTCCCTTCAAATATTTATCTCCTGTGTGCAAGTGAGTCGTGTTTTTTCCATATTAATATAGATCCGTAGCCTCTGGCCAGATGCTCACCTCAGATACAGGGGGTGCAATGAAATTAGTGTTGGTATCTCGGAGATTAAAAGTCAACTGAGACAGAACAATGCTGGATAGTCTCAGGTGAGGTTTTACGTGAGGCTGAAGCATCTTTTTTGCTCACAGAAGGAACGCCTTTAATTCCAGTGAAATCTTTAACTCCTCTCAGGCAGGATGCCCCTTCCAGTCTGACCTATGATACTGTTAATAACCATCCAAGGATTTCCACTTTATCTAAGAAAATGCATAATCAGAGGGGAGGAGAAGTGAAAGAAATCCATGCCTACACTTGACTCATACAAAGTCTATTTTTATCTTATTCAATCAGGAACAATCAGGCGCAGAGAGGAGACGCAGATGAATTTGCATGATCAGACTTCTGTGTCTGAAATGTTAATTAAAAGTTATTTTAAATTTGCCTACTGTGCAGAACTTGTTTTTATAGTAGCCCGTGTAAAGGAAATATTATTTCACAGGGCTAAAGTGCTCATGATTACTTGAGCTTGTGGATTCTTGGGAAAACCTGCCTGACAGGCAATCAACCTCTCCTTAAACAAAAAAAAAAAAAAAAAAAAAAAACGGCGGGAGAGGGGGATGATGTGGAAAGAAAAAAAAAAAGAAACTGGGCTATTCAAGTTCTTAAACCTCCTGAGCCTTAGGAGGTCTTATTTAAAGCTACTTTAAAATTTGCCCTTTGGCACTGCTTTGAGAATCTCCTCTTCCAAAGCTGAATCCAGTAGAGTCTGTTTTAAAGAGGCCGTTTTAGGACCGCATTCCCCTCCCCGTTGCGCTGCCTTGCTGGCTGATCCTGACACTGACTCCCGGGAGGAACCGCTGCAAAGGTAGGATGGACTATCAAGGAATGTGTCGGATTGTTCACAAGATTAAAAGTGCCCAGGCTTGGGGGGATATTGTGACTGGGGGTGGGGGGGTGGGGGGGGGGGTGGGTGCTTTGGGGGGGGGGTGGGGGGGGGGGGGTGGGGGGGGGGGGGGGGTGTTGTGGGGGTTGGGGGGGGGGGTGTGGGGTTGGGGGTGGGGGGGGGGGTGGGGTGTGGTGGGGGGTTTTGGTGGGTGGGGGGGGGGTTTTGGTGGGGGGGTGGTGGGGGGGGGGTTTGGACAAGGCCATCTGGCCAAAGACTGGCTGAACTCAAAGCAGAGTAGCTGGTACAGAGTAACCTGTATTCAGAGATGCTGTGCTGGAGCAGGAGGGGATGTGTTGCTGGGTGAGTGTACTCTGGTTACAATGTGGACTTGGCTAACCAGTGGAGGAACAAGTCCTTGTTGCAAGTACATCAGGAAAAGGAGTTCTAGGCACTTTTTAACTGGCCAGTTTAATTATTATTGTCAGCCCAGCCCCATCTCTGGCTGCGGCAGTGACATCAAGGTTGTAACCTGGCTCGTGCTGGGCTGGATCAGGCAGCAATGGAATCTGCAGTGGAGAGCTCGGCACTTCCTGAACAAAAGTACACAGAAAAATGCAAGTTAAAAGGACTTTTTAGTTTTGGCACCACACTGCCAAAAATGTCTGACCTTTGTCTGTGCAGGTATCCTGGTTCCTCTGAGTACAATGGGAGATGCTAATGAGCCCACTCTGAGAAGTGCTTCGGAATTGGAGAGGGAAGCATGCTCTTTGAGCTTCACTGCCATGCTGGTCTTGTTCTTTACCAGAAATAGTTCTTCCTTCTTCCATTTTGATGTTTTCTTCCCATTTTCTCTCCCCTCTCCACCCTGATTTACTAATGCGCATCATTTTGTGAAGCAAAACAAGCCAAGATCCTCCAAACCCTTTTACTTTACAGCTTCCCATTCCCTGGTTATCTTGCTAACCCTGCTGTGCTCCACACCCTGCTCAGTTTCTTTTCTTCTGACCCAGTTTGGATATAGTAATCCAGTTTCAGTGCCTTGAACTAGAGCACTAGTATTTCCTTTTTCATAGCCGTGGTGTAGAGCTCCCTTTGCCTCCTGCTCTGTGAACTTGCCAAAACTGTGGAAAAGCAAACAAGCATAATCCAAAATTGTATTCCTTGTTCTGTGTGTGTTTGTTCTTATGCTCAGTGTTTATTTGAGGACAGAGCATGGGTGTGCATCGACCTATGATGCAGCACTGCTCAGAGCTGTAGAAATAGCTGATGTGAACTGTAAAAGTGTGGGGTTTTTTGCAAGTGGCAAAGCTTGGGATGAATGCTTTACCTGGGCTCCAGCCCCCTGAGTCAAATCCTGCTGAGCTCTGTTTTTGACAGTGAGTTCCAAAATAGCAAAGTAGCAGGAAAAACCCTCAGCTTTTCCTTCAGGCTGAAAGATTGTAACTTCCAAATTACTGTGATGAAAAGATGTAAATACATCTGCTTTGAGGAAATGTTTAATGGTCGCAGGAAACCAAAATCAGAATCCGTGTCAGCTGCCTTGGGGTTTCCTAAACACATTTATAGGCAGAGGTATCTGGAAGCACTGGGCACATGTGAGTGTTATGAGACATCCCTTTTACATGCATGCTCATGTTTTACAAATTAATCTTACACTGTGAAGGGAGAACCCAGCAGGAATGGGATGTCAGTGGGGTTTCCTGCAGACAGAAAATTGGACCAGGATGCCTGCCAAGGAAGGGCTTCCTAAAAAGAGACCTCACCAGACTGATCCAGGAAAAACTAGTGAAAGTGGGTAGCTAGCTATCTGGCAGGACCTTGGCACATGTCTGTCTGCCTCCTTCCCATTCCTAGACCCTGGAAAAGATCAAGGGCTTAAATCTTGAGCACTGTGTACCTGATTTGCCAGTGTATAGTCTAAAGTTGCGTATGGACTTGCCCATTCAGATCTCATGGTCCCCACCACTACACCCGTGCCGTTCAGGAAGTCTGTAATGACATTTGAATGTAGCTTAACCTGGATCCTACAGTATTTTTAAATCATCAAAACTGTGCCTGTGGCATAATTTAGCAGTGGTTGTCACAAGAGGCAGAAATCAAGTTGATTACACAGGTCAGAGCTGGCAGGGGGAAAGACCGAATACGACGGTGAGAGGATGTACAGGACTGCATTGTTTCACAGCTGAAGACAAACCAGGAGTTCTGTACAGTCCTGCAGACAGGCATTATTGTTAAAAATCAATTGTGCTTTCATGGAAAATCCCAGATGACTGTGTTCACTTACAGTTTTCCAATCAAAACGAGGCTCAGCCAAACTGCCCAGCAAAGCTTGGGCTGTTACAGAGCTGTCATCATCTAACTGAAATAAATTATTGTCTTCAAGTGAATTGAATATGTCCAGTAGCATTTGGGTACATGAGCATCTACCTAATTCTGTATGCATTTCCATTAAATATATAGTTGGTGAAGTCTTAAAAACTACAAATCAGTCTAGTTTTCCTAAATAAGAGCCCAGTGTTTCTAAATTGAAGTGGGCTTTCTGCCTCTCGTTGCAGGTCCTGATGAAAACCTTTGCCATGAACAATGAATTAGATTAAGGATGTTAGGTCAAGAGGTAGCAGTAACAAACAGCACAAGCAGAAACAATATTCATTCTTCCCATCCTTTCTCAACCTTGTGCAGGACTCACTGCAATAATTCCAGGGGCTTTGCCACTGCAGATGTGCAGGTTAACTGTGGTTAGAAAAGTATGTAGGTCCTGATAGAAATTATTTACATCTTGACCTGCCTTTTGAGTCAAACTGACCTTTGGAGATGGATCCTACCTCAATGCAAAGCCTGTCCAATGGAGCTTAGGAAGTGTGACGTCTACACAGTTTAATGCTGTTAAAGAATGAGGATGATCCCCAGCTCAGAGTGCAGATTCCCTGTGAGCTTTCCCAGGCACAGCATCTTCAGGTGCCTGAAGGTCTCTTTCAGTGCAGTGCTATGGAACACAAGACACACTTTGTACTCTCTTGTGGATACTCAACTTTTGTGCTTTATTTTATCACCTCTTTCATCTGAAATGAAAGATATTTCTCGCTTTATGAGAAAACAATAATTCCTCATGTCTTAATGAAAAAAGCATCAGCCTCTTCTGTGATGTCTGTTATGCCTTTACACCAGTGTAAGATATGACAGAAAGGATGAAATACCTTTGAGACTGCTTAGTGTAGTCTGCAAAATGGATAGAGATACAGAGATGTATATGTATAAATACACAAATATAGATGTGCATATAGCTGGATCCAAAGCATAGACAGATGCTGATGTAAGGCAAACAGTCATCAATCATATCCAAGTCTCTACTTCCAGATAAATTGTGGTTTATATGAATTATTCCATTACATTGTGTGGGTACATATGCATTGATATAAAAAAATGTCATCTCCTTGATAGAAGTCTCTTCTTAATAGACCCTATTAATCAAACCCTAAATTTGCAGTGGCTTTTGTTTTGTTTATTTCCTTTCAGCACATTCATTTTCAAATTATCACCAAATTAATCATGTACAGTTCTTTAAACCGGCTGCCACATGGTAAAGCAGTTCTGGTTCCTCTCCATTACACTGAGCATTAGTTATTAAGGCACAGTTCAAGGCTCTGTTTAGCCTGATTCTGTCCTGAACCTAATTGGAATCAGCTAGATTCTTCCTTGTAAATGGGTCAGTCACACAGAAGAAGCATCAAATGTAATCTTGAGATTGAGAAAAAAAAGCAGATAAAAAGAAAAAAAAAGATAATTTTATTTCTCTTCATTGATACCTGCCTGGTGGTTAAAAGAAGGATTAAAATGAGGTCAATAAACTTTCCTTGGAGACAAAACCCAGACCTCGGTGGTAATATGATTAATCAAATATAAAAGTGAAGCTATTCTGAATGAATAACTCATTTTTATAAAATATCTAATTACTGAAATGTCGTCTGCTGCAGAATAAGAAGGGGGGGAAATTAATTGCAATAACAATTCAAGAAGATAAAGTTTTTCTGAATTAGGTCTACACAAGAAGCTAAATTGAGTTGATTAAGTAATTTTGGTTTCAGGAACACCCTTGGTGGAAGTTAGTAGTAATGAATTTTTCAGACCTCAGAGTTTAAAATTGCCTAAGACCAGCGATTAAAAAAAAATGGGAACGATAGTTTCATTACAGATTTCAATTTTCTGTCACAAAAAAAAAAAGGGGGGGAGATATAAAAAAAAATACTCTATTGGCCTCCTTCAGATTGGACACATGTACTACTTGGTGTAAAATCAAGAATGATTCAACCTGCCCTCGATGCCGGGGAGAGCAATCTCAGCCAGAGCTGCAGCTCCACACGGGAGGCAGAGCCCACAGTGCTGCTCATGTCCTTGATATCCAGGAGTAACAGCACAGCCTCTGTGCCCATGTACTTCATGCATCTGTGCACCTCGAGCATACACGGTGCTCTGCTGTCCTTACAGAGCGTTCAGGAGCTGTCATTCACAGGGCTGAGCAGCACATGCACATCCATCAGCAGCATTGTGGTGATATGTAACAGCTCCTTTCGACATTTGGGTTTCTAACCTGCTGCTTTGTGCAGTCAGGTTAATATTATCTAAGCACAGACAATGTGCCTGTGTACCAATGTACCCTGGCATGGCCACCCCCGGCCCGTGGGGAACCACAGCACCCATCAGCCATCACTTGTCGTGTCCCATTTGCCAGGGACTGGCTCATTTGCAGCGTCTGGCAGTGCTGTCTTCTGATGCAATGTCTCATTTAGCAGGGACTTCTCTCCTCCTTCTCCCTCCCTGTTTAGTCTGTTTGGGATATCTGGAGGGGGAAGCTGGAGACCACACCCCCACCCTGTGCTTCCCGTAGTGCTCTGGAGGAATTGTCCAGTGAGAGGGGGGTCCCAGGGGAGGTGTGATACGTGTGTGACACAGACTGGTGTCACTGACAGAATCTCTGTAGCCAAAGGAAATGTCATCAGAGAACTCTCACTCTGTGATGTGCTCCAATGGAATCGCTGTGGTCTCCACCACCAGATGTGTGTGTGTGGATTAGACACTGTTCCCATCATCTCTGGGGTGTCAGTCAAGCTAAAATTTCAAGGAGAAATCAGACATTGATGCTCCTATATCACATATCTACCCATACCATGTTTCTTGTCCGACATTATCTATCCACCTGTAGCATTTTTCTCAAATTTTGTTGGTTTCTTCTAGATTTTCTGCTTTTGGATATTTGTTAGATATCCAGATCCTCCTCCTGAATGTAGACATCTAGGAGGTCCCTGGTTAGGCTGCACATCCACACAGCTCTGGCAGGTCCATCTCCACATCTGCCAGATGTCCCAGGCAAATACCCATTTGTGGTGGATTATTTCATTATCTTAAAAATACACACCATCTCAGGCACTGATGCAAGGCTGAGAAATTTAAATACATTCTGTAACTCCTCTATTGTAAAGCACTGGAGTAAATCCCCTCCTCAGGTTGGTTAACTTCCTTGGGTAGGCAGGGTTTTAATTCTTCAGTATTTTGTTGCCTTAAAAAACCAGTTGCTTCTGAGGGATGTCATTTTAAGAGGATATATATCTGGAATTTCATTAAGCACATTTCACTTATGAAATCTTTAGTGACATGCTGGGGGGGGAAGAAAAAGGAGATTTAGCAAAGTATTTGGTAGTGCTGTGAGTTCTCTCTTATCAAATATTTCTAACTGTCCAGGATGTCTTAACACTTCCCAGTTGTAGAAGAAAGGGTCAGAATGCAGACAACAGCCAGAGTTAAAATCAGAGAGAATGGCTGAAAGGTTTCACATAGTTTTCTTGAACATGGAAGAGTTTTTCATACTGTTCAGCTTAGTGCAATAACAAGTTTTAATTGCTAAAAAATAACAGAGAAGAAATAATGTTGTTTTCTTGCCTAAACTTACACGTATATAATGACCATCTTTTCACTGACCAATATCCTCCCATTTCTCACTACATCTTTCTACTCCATTCCACAGAAAATGTTGTAAACAAAATTTCATTAAGAAGTTTCTTTTTCATGGCAAGTCTGATGAATTACACAGCATTTAATACAGTCTTTTGGGTGCTCTGAGTTACTATAAACAGGCAAGCAGGCATTTCTCTGGAATGCCAGATTCTCAACTCGTTGAAGGTGTCCCTGCTCATGGCAGAGGGTTGGACAAGGTGACCTTTAAACCACTCTGTGATTCTGAGATTTTAGGGACTCCACCCCTTCCCACAGAAACCCTGGCAAACAGATCTCCTGTGGGTGGAAGCTCTCACACCACTGGCAGGCATTGCTGTTACATTTTAAGCATCAGTAGGGACATAAAAAATTGTTCATTGTGGCACCAGCACAGAAGATCATGTCTTTAAACCACAGAATAAACCACACTTTTAGAATAGAATATCTGCTTCAGTAGCTTTCTCCTACAAGGATGCTTGTCCAGTCAGGAACCCTGTTTATGGCCAGACTTGTGGGTTTGACTTGTTGCCTGATTGTGGAATTCCAATTTACTCACTTAAAAAAAAAAATCCCCCTTTGTGCTAATTGTTATCTGGAAACAACAGAGATTCCACTTGCAGTGCAGAGGAGGTCTGAGGAGGAATCATTGTGCAGACAGACTGAGAAGGAAACTTGTTAAAAATCTCCATACTAGAATTATAGTGTACATAAAAATTCCTTTTCAGTACTCTTAAAATTCTCCCCCTCCCAAATACCTGTCTTCAGATCCCAGTGGTACATGAGCAGCTTTTATATGCCTTAAAATCTGAAAAAATTAAATTAAAAACTCATTATGAGGAATGGGCAGTTAATAAGAAAATCCTAAACCAGACTTATCAGCTTAAGGCCCTTCTTTATGAAACTTTATTACAGGTGCCTGAACTGAAACATCCTCTTCTCTACACATTTCCCCAAGAAATACAAAGCCAGGCCTGTGGAGCACGTTTTGCTCGCTTAGGAGCTGAGCCCTGTCTCACAGTCTTTGTTGCTCTGGTTTACATGTAAATCAGGAGAAATGTCTTTTCAAAGTTTTGTTCAAAACAGAGCGGTTCTTTGCTGCTTTGCAGTTTGAAGAAAGGAAATGCGAGGCTTGATATGGCAACAAATGAATGAATTTCATCCCCTTTTGAGGAAGATGGTTATTTTAGAGAGTAAGGGTGAGGGGGACAGCCTCTGCATTGGAAAGCTCTCCCTGCCGTGCTGACAGATGCACAGGGTGCTGGCAGTGCCTTGGCAGTTCGAGGTCAGCGTATCCTTTGAGGTGGTGGAGCTTCCCAGCTGGTTTTCTTTTGGTCTGCTTTTCCCCAGCCACAAAACTGTTCAGGTGCAGAGCTGGCGAAGAGTTGTGCTGGTGATCCAACTCATCCCAGCACACAGTTCTCTGCCAACCTTCCCATCCGGGAGCTTTTCCGTCTCGGGAGCTCAGTGAGGATCACAGGGCTATGTGACAATGCACTGGGGAGATCAATAGACTAAGCCAGGCTGACCTAATGGATTTATCAAGTAACACATGAATTAATGATGTTCTGAGTATCCTACCCCAGCACAGAGCATGGCTCCAGCCCATTCTGCAACTGCCTCAGGAGACAGGCAAGTCACTTTAGCCTTTGCATCTGCAGCTGAAGGGAAGCATAGGGCTGTCAACCACTGTAAAGCCATGATAAATCTGTGCAAAAATGTTCTGTTATAGAAATGTATGTATATAAGGGCTTTTTTAAGAATGAGGCTTTGTAGGCAGTTCCAGCTGCTTTAAAATCTGTGTCTCTATTTAAAAGAGAGCATTACTAATTACACCTGACAATCAAATAGTCTACAGAAAAGTATCAGCCACCTTTTCCTGCTGTTCATTCTGTAGGCAAGAAACAAAGGTATGTTAGACAAGAGAGCAAATGAAATGTTCAAAGGATCCTTGTCTAAAACTGGAAAATAAAAGGCTGTGCTATCAGATCAGAATTTTAACGTATACTGTTTCCACTGGCTCCTGACATAAAATCTTTCATTGTTGAGTATAACCACTGTTAAAGGTCACTGTTGCAAAGGCTACATCATTTAGATGAGATGAGATCCCATTTTGGATAAATTCACAATTTTAGTTCCTAACAAGGAGATAGTATCAGGATTTGAATGTACAAGAGTGTCGGTTTACGGATTAAAGGCTTTTGTGTTCTGGAAACCACACTATGGCAGATTTCACAAGTTTCAGTGAGATGTGCAAGTCCCCAAAGTCAAGTAGGTTGATTAAAGTGGTTCTTTATAGCCTTTGAAATACAGATAAAGTACAACTTTCCTACACGGGGTTAATGTGGAATTTTTTTACTTGACAAGGCTATATGCCTTCCCAAGGACATAATTTTAATCTCTTTTTAAACCTTTCATATGAACATTGTAAAAAGCTTCTTTGTGTTGTAATGCATTTTTATAAAATATCTAAATTTCTATGCAAACTTTGAACCTCGTTTCTTAAGATATATTTATCTGGAAATGGTTATCTTGCAGCAGAATGGTGTCTTGTGTCATCATTTTGGTGGCATCTTTTCATACTGTCACAAGAATGTAACATCTGATAATAAAAAAAAAAAACAGTGCTCATTGTCAGACATGCAAACTTCTTTCTTTTTTTTTTAATATCCTTTTACTATTATGTGCTCTGAACTCCTGGCAGGTACTCCAAGAGTCTTTGAACCAAGGTGAAACCTGCACGTTCCTTCCTCACACCAGAGTCTGAAGTGAGAGGGTTTTCTTTTGCTGCTTCTGAAAGAGAGGGTATTACTTTATTCTCCTCTGTTCCTGCTTTGTCTTCATATTCAAAGAGTAAAACTTGTATATTAATCCAAAATCAGTCATCACTTGAAATTTTGAAAAAGACACAGCAGTAAAGGCAAAGCATAAAGCCAGTGGCTGTCACCTGCGTCAGAAGCACAATGGAGGGTGGCTGTGCTCCATCATGAAATCAGCTTCAGAAGTGCCAAATTTCGGGCTTGCTGTTGTTGGTCAGACTCACCCAGCAGCAGCGAAACCAGCACGAATATCACTCAGGGCTCCTGTACAAGCTCCCTGTGAGCAAGTGGGTGCCCTGTTCCCACCACACCATGCACAGAGCAGAGAGGGCTCCTTTGCAGGTAGGCGAGGTGTTTTCATAACAAAAACTGCTGAAGACAAAGGCAGAACTTCCAAAGCATCCTTTAAAAGCTGGTGAGCTTGTTGTCCTCCGCTTCCCTTGGCTTGGCTGGGCAAGGCTGGCTCCTGCCCCACTGCCATGAGCCGGTGCCCACAGCCCGAGCAGCTCCTTTCTGAATGAGCACTGTGACAGCTGGGCCTTGTACCAGCAGAGCAAAGCTGTGAGCTGGCAAGAGCACCTTGGGCTTTGTAGATCACGTTTTGGGAAGTGTTTGCCACATGGCATACAACTAGTCTGTAGTATGAATACGTACATGGTTGGACCGTGGAGTAGATCCAAGTGGACGTGAAACTGAAGCAGGGATGCTGCAGTGCAGGGGATGTTGTGGCCATGAGCCTGAAAAAACAGCAGGAAAGAAGCTCACAGAGGGGCTGTTGGCTGGTGTAGTGCAGAGCAGTCTCAAAAAGGACTGAGGACGTCAGTGGTCGTCACTCAAGACCTCACCAGAGTGAGTAGTCATTTAATAAAACAAAAAATGAGCATCTCAAAACCTGATTTGCAAAATAAGGTTGACTTCACGGAGGTTTCGTGGAGATTTGAGAGAGCTTTTGGTCTCTGCTGCACACTGGCAACAGTGGAGGGGGAACCTGGCAGTCCCTGTTCGACTGTCGCAGCATCTCAGAGCCGAGTCTGACCCACACAGTGCAGAGGGGCTGGGATAACTTGCAGCCCCAGCACAGTGATCCATACAGCGAACAATATTGGAAATTAAAGGTCAGAGAATTGATAGTAAGGCTTAAGAAAACAGCAATTAGGCTGCTAGGAAGAAAAGCTAAATTACCAGTAGTAGGAGTAGTGGGGGGGGGGGAAAGAGGATTATTGATCTAAATATCAAGTTGGCAGATACACAGAGTACAATCTAGAGGTTTTTTACACCTCTGGGCTTATTCAACCCCCACAGTAAAAAATGCAGGCCTATAAAGATGGAATAAGAAGCAATCAATTAGGATGGCATTTGCTTATTTCCGTGCTGCGGCTGGGCAGGCACATCACAATTAATGATTTATTAGGAGATTTTCATCACTTTTTTTTTTCCCATTTTACACAGATTGCTGCAACCAGACCGCAGTTGTTTATTAATTTGCCTTCTATTCAAGCATCTTTGTTAAATATCATGCGGAAAAGGTAAACCCTTGGCTGGGGTGCCAGCAGGGGGTTGGGTGGAAGCCCTGAAGTGTGAGGAGCTATGGGTTGTATTCAGGCTGGGTGCTGCTCCCACAGTTTGTGTGGGCAACTGTAGCCCTCTGAGTGCTGGGAGCAGAAACTGGGGAGGGATGGGACTCCCCACCACCAGGTGCACACGTGCACTCCTTCATCTCATTTCGGTTTCTCTCAGCCTAAGGGACCCAGAGAGAAGATTCAGCACTTTGCAGCAGTCAGAGCTGTCAGGGGAAGGGCTCAAAGTCTAATAAGAGGACTGAGATGCCCTTATTCTTCTGCGTTAATCCATAGCTATAGGTCATGAAACACTTTTCTCCAGGCAATTCTGCCTTCATAAACTGCTGCTGCCTGGAACAAATGTTGCGTCATCATTAGCGAATTTTGGAGACGACAGAAAGATCTTTTCTGCAGACATTCATGTGAACAAGTCTTTGCTTTCACAGCTTTTCAGGAAAACCAGCTAGGGAGAAAAAAAAAAAAAGTAAGAACAATGGAAAAAAGGAATCCCCTTTAGAAGGAAACCTGAATAATAATCTTTATATTCATCTGTCTCAATTCCACACCTCCCTGGGAATGGCTGCAGTGAGCTAATTGGTTTTACTCGGCTGTGCGTGGCTTCACGGACCAGACTCCAGATTTATTGCACAAAGTCAAGTCATGGTGTGAATTCATCATTTGTCCCCCATGTCAATCCCTTTCTCCTCCAGAATGATATTTGTCTGTGTGTTTATGTGCTGTCAGGTCCGAGTGAGATGAAAGACAAACTCTGGGATTAACCAATTTTAGTACCAGACCAAAAATCAGAATGAATTATTGCCTTTTCAGCAAGACATGACTTCAGACAGCCCAAATCCAGAGGAGTGGGAGAAGGGCTTTTGCCAGCACAGGCTTTTATAGGAGGGGAGGAAAAAAGATCCTACAGAATTTAAGGATTTTAGAACATGCCAGTTTCAGAACAAATCCTTATCTGAGAAGGGAAGCGAAGTGTGTAACAATCAGCCATAGAAATCCTGGTGAATGGTCTTTAGAAAGCACTCTGGAAATTAAGGACTTCAAATGCAACCATTGAAAGTGAAGCTAAATTAAATACAGGAGAATATGAGTAAATGCTACAGGTACAGGTCAAGCACTGCTTTATCAATCTTGTGTTTACTCCAGCAGCTCCTCCGTTGCCCATTGTTTTACCTTGTTTAAATAGATATGCTTCTCTTTATTTGAAAATCAATTGTAATCTTATGAAAGAGAACTTACAACAGAGGGAATGCTGGAAAGCAGCATAGTGAAAGATGTTCATTATCCTGAATTACTCCAGGGTAGGGAGGGAATGACATTAAAGAAGTGTGGGTAGCTTTGTGCTGCCATCCTTCCTTTAGCAGGTGTAATTTACTGTCATTACTTAATTTCATTAAAGGTAAAGACAATTGTGGACAATACACATTACAGCATTTACCTGTAATAATAGTTGTGGAGGAGTGTGAGAAAGAGGAAATTCAGGATCAGCTTTGAATTCCCAGTAGCTGCTTATTGGTAGCTGATGAAAATTGTTTTGTTCTTCATAGCACATCTCTCCAAGATTTCCTTCTAACCCTGAATAGCTATGAATGGCTCCATTAATTCCAGTGAAGATGCTCTGTTCTCATCAGAAAAATACTTTGCTTTGTAAGCATAATAGGCAATGTCCAGTCTAAATGCTGCTTAGGACTGATAATTTCCTAACTATACCTAACAGAGGTCAACAACTGGCTGAACTCCTGGATTGCCCGGTATATACTGAGCATTGTGGTATTTACCCTAATGGAAAACCTCTATAGGCTGTTGTGATCTTCCTCCAGGCTTTATATTGGCACGTGCTTGTGTATTTATGATTTTTAATATACCTCATATTTTAAAATATGTCGTGTAAGCTTCGTAACTATGGGCTGAAAAGAGGTGCTGTGATGGCTCTTAGAGAAGCTGCTGTAAAATCTGTTGGTGATTGTGGGAGACTTTTCCATGTAACCCAAACTCGTTGGCAGCACCTGGGCTATGACCTACTAAAGGTGTTCAGCAGCCTGTAGGACTGACCCTCTTAAAAATCTTAAATACACCCGATGGCTTACTCTTGGTGAGTTAATTCTACAGGGCATAAAACAGATGCTGGGTCAAAGATTTGAGGTGGTTTCACAAATTGTTTAATTCCTTTGGAATTACAGTACGATACTATGTTGTCATCAGTGCAGCCACCTCCTAAAAGAGATCGGGGGCTCATCAGCTTGTCATTGCAGCCATGTCACAACATTAATTTAATGTAATGGGCAGTAACTAGTGTGGATTCAGGGAGATACGATCCTGTTTAACTAATCTCCTTCAGTTCTTCGGAGCGGGTTTCAGACAAGGTTGATAATAGAATGTACATATGACATAATCTAGTGGATGTTTCAAGAGGCTTTTGATAAATTTCCATATATTTCCTGTGCTTAAGCTGTGTGCCGCAGAGACTCCAAACTGGGCAAGAGAATGGGTAAAGAACAAGTGAAATCATGGGAAACAAAGAGAAAAGAAGAGCTGTAGCGGGTACTGGAATTAGAATTATCCTGCAGCTTCCCACTGTTCTTCCCCACCACTCGGCATGGCTGGAAAGAGATGCCATCTGCATTCACTAATGAAAACTTGTTTAGGACAGGTGCATAATAGAAAAGAGGGCAAGATGCCATTCAGGATACCACTAAAGGGCAAATTTAAATTTACATTAGCATAAGGCAGATTGAATATTTTTCCTGTCAGTGGTGAAATAATATATACTAAATATAGGCATCCGTAAATGGAAGATGCCAATGGATGGAGATGGGTTACAGGGGAAACAGACTCTTGTGCTAACAAAGGAATGATTTATTATCATTTACACAACCTGGCATTTGTGCACACCAAAGGCCAGATTTTAGAAGTGCTCTACTCCTGCAGTTTGGGGCCAGGATTTCGGTTACAGACTCCGAGCCAGCCGCTCCCAGCATTTCCCCAGTGTTTAATTTGCCATATGCCAATCAGAGTGTTGATTTGCAAGTGCTGCTAAAAGGCAATGCTGAGAGATGAGGACAGTTGAAAATTTGGGAATGTGTCTTACTGGCAGCTTTTGAGCCCCAAACACTGGAAGTATTCACAGGCCAGGATCCCTGATCAGCCGTGTGATAAATCAGGGACTGGAAAGCAGGAAAGAATGCAGCTAATGTATCAGGATATGCTTGAACAGGACATACTCCATAAAAATCAGTGCTAAATGAGAGAATTAAGCACCAGGAAAGGCTGTGGCAAAATCACAAGAAACACTTCAAATAATGAGACAAAATCAAATCAAAGGCAAGAAAGAAGGAAAATGAAGTAAAATCACTGAAGAAGCAATAAAATGCCATCACTGAAATCTGAGTGAGGCAAAATACCTTGGGATAAAGGGACATAGTCATCCTAAAAAATTTAGACATTTTAGTCTGCCATTTTCCCCTGCTGTTGACAATTAACTCTCTCATTGCTATAACTGAACGAGCATATCAAGAACATTTTTTTGTTTCCTTCCTTGGAGCATTTGCTGAAGCTTGTGCAGTGACTGTGTGATAGCAGGGCTGAGAGGTGAAACTAGACTTTGAAGGGTTCAGGAAAGTATTCACAGTTAAAAAAAAATAGGAAGACCAGAAAAAAAGGGATGTGGGAAAGAGATGTGTTGCTCGTTACCTATAACCCCACAGTCCTCTCCATGGGACAGGTTTTCCAGTCAGCCTGGTGACGTAGGGGAGAAGGGAGGTAGCCACAAGGATGGACAGAAAGCTCCCACTGTGACCACTCCTGTCTTTTATTTGCAGTATTCAGGAGAGGTTCCTGAGAACAGAGTGGAGGTTGTGGTGGCAAATCTGACGGTGATGGACCGGGACCAGCCTCACTCCCCCAACTGGAATGCCATCTACCGCATCATCAGCGGGGACCCCTCCGGCCACTTCACCATCCGGACAGACCCCGTCACCAACGAGGGCATGGTGACCGTGGTGAAGGTAAGGGGGAAGCCAAAGCAAATCCATGTTTATCATCCTTTCAGCTACTTAAGGCTACAGGCATTGCCAGGCACCTGAAGTTATTTCATGCCTTCTCTACCTGGAAAGATAAGTGCTTGGATCTGTTGTTTCTCATCTCTCTGTGCAGGAGTCCTGAATAGTCTCACTTCAAGCATATGGCCCTGGTTCTGGGTTTCCCACCTCAGCCCAGCCCACCATGAGCTTTCAAAAAGCCTCACATGCTGAAGGGTCCTCCCAGCACCCAAGCCTGACTTCCACCTCCTGCTTCTGCTTAGCTCTTTGAGCACTGTGAGAGGGAACAGACCTGGGCTGTGCAGCCTTGCCCTTCTTGAGCCAGAAAAGCCCTGGTTTGCTGTGAATCAAGGGTAATGTTTCACTGCAGGGCTCAGTCGAGTGATCCTCTGTGAAAGCAGGGAGTGCAGGGGAGATACCAGGAGGAGTGAGTTTTCTGGTAACAGAAGGAAAGGAGATTTTCTCTCTGACTGAGTTGCTTGGAAGGAAAAAATTTAGAGAAGTTTCCCTTTTCCTAGTGTTAAGTGATAAACACACAGTGTGGGACAAACCCTCAGCTCAGGATAGCTCCACTCAAGTGAAAGCCACCCCCTAGGTTAGATCAGCAGAGGATCTTGTCTAAAAACTCTGAGAAATAAGGCTGTAAATATCCACCATCCCTTCTTCCCTCCATTTCCTACAAGAGCTGGAAGCCTCAAGGTATCTGCAGCAAGTATCAAATTGTGTTTCCTTCCCTGCCTCCAAAGAACATGACTTTATCTTCACTTGAGCATTCGCTTCTCTTTCGGTTTCTGAGGCCAGGGAGTGTTTCTGCAGTCATTACACACAGCCAGAACATCACTGGATCCCTTCAGCATTCACTGAAGCCCTTCCCAGATAAGATGCCTGTGGATGCTCCCTCTAACTACAGAAAAAAGCAAAGACATCACACATAGGCTGTTGTGATATGTAGGAGCTGCACAACACCGTGCGCTGCACCTGGGAAGGATAATACCCACTGTGATGGATAAAGCCAGCATCTTCTGATAAGTCTGGCCTTCTCTAACAAAAAGTTTTAGTCACAAACTTAGGATGAAGTGCTAATGTTTAAAGAGCAATGTGATTTAAGGATAGCTCTTTGTTGAAAAAAGAGCCCTGCTTCCCTCTTATTAGCAAAACAAGTTGCAGTCATTCCTAATGTGCACAGTTTGGGTATTAGGAAAAATGACATCAGTGAAATGCCAGTGAGGTTACACTGGTAGGAATGTGTGAGCTTGTGAGCCTGTCCTGTTGTCTGACCCTTAGGCTATGTGTGTGTGTGTCTGCAGATGTTGCTTTGCTGAAACTTCAAGGGGGACATCATCTTACCTGCCAGATGGTATTTCGGCAGGGTCCTTTTATTTATCACTCTTTATTGCTCTGTAATGATGGTTGACAGCCTTAGCTGGTACAACATTACGAAACCTCTTCAAGCTTAGCAGTAGCTCTAGACATGTGTATGTGGGTGCATATATGTGTTTAAGTGTACACATATCCATATCTCTATATGTTCTGCTTAAACAGAAAATACTCAACAAAGTAAAATGCTAGAATTTAGCTTCCATTGACATCAGCAGCCAGTCTGAAATCAAAATGCCAATGTTTTCATTGCAAACAGAGGAGGACCCTTTATTTTTAATATAGCAAAGTGTCAGGACTTTAGTTTAAAGGCACCTCAAAGTGAACAACAGGGGATTTGCATGATCATCACTGCTGCACAAGGACTTGTGCATAATGAACCATCCCTTATTCAAGACTTACAGGCAAAACACTGGGCAGATTTGTCAAGACACCACTGATGCTGGTGTTGACTTTTCCACTGCTGTGTAACCCACAGTGATCACAATGCAGAGAACCACATGAAAATCCCATCTTGTCAAGTTGAGCTCAGAGCTTGAAATTGCACTGGATGTCTTCACTATCTCACCTCACCTGATCCTCCTGGGCGCCCAGTTTCCTACCCCTGTCAAGCCAGGAGGCTTTTTGGTGTATTTTCAGCAAGGAGAATGAGCGAAATTGCTTGTGATTAAATTTTCATGGTGAAGAAGGGAAGACTCTTAGGATTCCACCCTCTTCTTTGAAATATTTTGTTCTCTATTAATAAGTGAATATGCTTAAAGATCTGGGTGATGTACGCACGTCAGCCTGGGTGGCCAGTCAGAGCTTGTTCTTCACAGTGTAGGAGCAGTGTCTTGCTGGTTTGATTACTGATGTAGGTTGAAAACACAGGTAAAAAATTAAGTCAAGTGATGAACCATTTATTTACAGACCCTACATGGCTGGATTTTAACGTGGCTCTTTAAAGCTGCTTACATGTAACTACTCACTGCTGCAAGCAAAGGGGCTTGTGTCTGGGCCACAGCAGTCACAGCAACAGAGCAGAGAAAGGTGTTCTGTGAAGAATCCCACCACTTCACTAGAATTTGGGGGCCTGAAATGGAGAGCCAGAAATGTTTCCAAACTAAAAAGCCCTTTGGAGTTCAGATGATGCTCATGGGGGCCATATGGCAGCTGCCCTCAGCAAAACCCCATCTGCAGCTCCAATCTGATCGCCAAAAGTGTAACATTTCCCTTTTCTGTTCTCGCCTTTCCAAACCATTTCTATAACTGTGCAAGACCCTAATCTTCAAAGAAAACCTTGATCAAGGGGAGAGAGAAACTTCCCACTCAGATGAGACACCGCAGAGTCTGAAGACAATCTCCCAGAGCAGCAGTGGCTGCCCTGTGGCAGCCAGCTAAGTAAAATGTTATTATAAACTCTGCATGGATCAGAGCTGTGAATTTCTAATGGAGATGCTGCCGAAGCTTCAGTTATTATTTGCCTCAACTACAACATCAGGCAAATTTGTTCACTTCAGTTAAAAGTACCTTGAGAAAAGGAGGACACGTGGCAAGCCCTTGGTATCCCGCTGCTGCATCCAGGTCGGAGATGCTCGTGAAGGAGGAGGATGTGCAGCATCTCCAGGGGGATATTTCACAGCCGCTTGTGCCATAACAAACATCCAACAAGGGGTATCTGCAAAAGTGCTGCTTTTTAATTTCATGTCAAGTGCTTCTTGGACATGAAAGTAAAAAGCAGACAATGGTCCAACACTGTCCCAAGTGTCCAGGTCCTTGTCCCAAATGCAGCGGCCCTGTGGGCTTTTTCAGGATCCTGTTGTCATAGAATCAGAGAATCATTTTAGTTGGAAAATACTTTTAAGATCATCAAGTCCAACTGTTAACCTAGCAATGCCAAGTGCACCATGTCCCTAAAGCCACGTTGAGTGACCAATATGCAGCTTTTATCAGTGAGATGCAGGGAGGCAGAAGGGATTAAAGCCCTGTGAAGAACACAGGGTGCCCTGTGTCCTATTATCCTCAGAGGGAGGCAGTTTTAGGGAGCAGAAATAAGAACTGTTCTGGTAGAAATTGTTTATTATGGTGTGAAAGAACTTCTGCCTTAGGGCTGGACTATGTCTGCCTCAAGGGGCTGCTGTCCCACAGGGGTCAATAGCACAAATGCTGCCAGGACAGCACAGGACCTTGATTTTACTTTTTTTTTTCCAACAAAACTGTGGGAAATAGGACTCAGATGGGCACAGAAGAGATGGAGTCAGACCAGCTCTGTCTTGCAGACTGAAGTGTGGTGGACACTGTGCCACCATGTGCCAGCACGTGACACTTATGGCTCCTGGATGGGATGGGTGATCCCAGTGCAACTCTGCTCCCTGCATGGCTTTTCTGCAGCCCTGGGTTTGTTGCTCCCAGAAGAGAGAGGAAGAATCTGAGTAAACAGCTCTACATTTTGGGGAGGAAAAAACCACTATGTTGTATCAGGCCACATCCTAGCAGAGGTGTGTGTGGTCGGTGTTGTTCTGAGCATCAGCAGCTTGGAGTTTCCCACATCATTCCCCATGGAGCTGCTGATCTCAGCCCCCATGCTCCCTCTGAGCCCTTGTGGGGAGGGAGGTGCAGACTGGCTGTGGGCAGGTTAGCAAACAGGCCAGTATAAAAAAAAAAAGAGATAATTAATATTGTAGGAATATATATTTGAGGGTTGTGAAAAGAAATTGAGGAAACACATTAGTCAAATTGTTTCAAGGCCTTGAACGGTGTTTAACTGGGAACTTTTACAATGCATCATTTTTGAATGCGGTACAAGTCTGTGAGTCAGCAAGGGTGGGTGTACTGGGAATCTTTATGCTTCCTTTTATTTATTAAATGTTGGCCCTGCCTGTCAGGAAATCATTTAGCAATGGGAACATTTGCACTTCAATCGAATAGAGATTCCGCTGTTTTACCTCTTGCCCCTGAAATTTGTTTCTCTCGTGTAGCCTCCTGTGATTTGATTTCTCTCCTGACAATACTGGGTATTAAACAGGACATGGCAGCCAGATCTTGCTGATGTAAATGAGCCCAGCCCTGCCGAAGTCAGTGGTGTTTTACACCCTGAGTGTTTGCTTTGCAGACTCAGCGCTGGAGAAGGTATTAGGGAGAGTGGTTATGCTTCTAAATTTATAAATCACGGCAAAGCGTTTTTTAACAAGCAGAGGTGTGATCCTGCATAACTCAAGCCTCCCTGGCAGATGATTAGCAACTTCCCTCGTAATAATTAGTGGGATGGTTTAGAAATTATTAGTATTATACTGGGTTCAGTCAGTCGTGCCAGCAAAGGCTTTTCACTCGTCTGGCTCCCGAGACACATCCTCTTCATGTGCCTGCTGAGGAGAGATCTGTGACCTCCCAGCAGCAATACCCAGCTGTAGGAGTGTGCAGGAAACCTCGGGGGATAAGGAGGTGCCTTGCAGGAGGACCAGAGATCCCACTGGAAGGACCACCTGCTTAACCAGGCCAGGCGTTGTTCCTGGCAGCTCTACCGTTGCTTGTAAACTCATTTAAGAGAGAAAATAAAGAGCCCTTCAGGCTCATGGGTCCACATAGACCGTCCTAGTTACAAAGTCAGCAGTTTTCAGTGCTAATAGCACTGCTAAGTACCCGTCCCATCCCTCTTAACAGGCTCCACCTGTTGCATTAGAGCAGCCCTGGCTGGTTTTGTTCATTTGATGCTCCACTCTCACAGGAAGGTTCTCTTTTGGAAATCACTTTGCATTGGAACGAAAAACAGGGCAAATCCTCCCTGCTGTTTGAAATTTTTCCTTTGTGGATTTTGTTTTAATATTTGACCCTTCAAACACTGGAAGGCCAAATCCTGCACTGGGTTGAAGCTGGTCTGGATTTGCACCTTCGAAAGAACTGAGCTCAGGAGGAGACAAGATGAGGGAACAACTTTGATATCTGCCTTCTAATGTTGCAGCTTTCAGCCAGAAGGTAGAATTCATTCTCTGCTTGGCTCTATACTTGCTTGTTTGTTTGTTTTAGGCAGTCGATTACGAGATGAACAGAGCTTTCATGCTGACAGTGATGGTATCAAACCAAGCTCCCCTGGCCAGTGGCATCCAGATGTCCTTCCAGTCGACAGCAGGAGTCACCATTTCAGTCACAGATGTCAACGAAGCACCGTATTTCCCAACGAACCACAAGTTAATCAGGCTGGAGGAAGGGGTGCCAACAGGAACAGTCCTGACAACGTTTTCAGCGGTGGATCCCGATCGCTTCATGCAGCAGGCAGTAAGGTGGGACACCAGGCAGCCCAGGGCACTCCTGTACAGGTGGGGGGTTCAGCTGCAGAAGTCTGGGGAGCCAAGCAGCTGAAAGCTAATTTCCAAACTAACTGGTGTGATATGAATGAAATGCCTGGCAGGGACTGGCACCTGCAGTCGGGTGCTTGCAGAGTATCCTGCAAGCCTGTAAACTCACAATCCTTCCCGCTCCAGATAAGCCAGACTCTGAGCAGCTGGGTCTGGGAGGGCAGACAGAGTTGGATCCCATGTTGCTGGCTTGCCATAGGGCAGATCACACCTTCAAATGAAACAGTTGATAACAAGAGGTTCCTGACTTGTTACAGAGGTCAGGACTGCACTTTACCCTTTATCTCTGCCTTGCCCGGGATGCTCTGACCTGTGTTGTTTGTGCACTTTATAGACACAGAGGTTTAGAAAAAGGCAGCTTTGTTATTTCTGTTTTTCAGGTGGGGAAACTGAGGCACAGAAAGGGCTAGGCCTGGATTTTCGAAGGGAATGGCTGGGATTTTTAATCATGCGTTGTGTTGCTTTCAGAGGATTTAGGTTCAGCCTGGCTTAAAAGTGCAGCGGGAGAAGAGCTGTCAGCCCAGTTCAGTGCAAGGCTGGCGAGGTTACAAACAGCTGCTGGGCAGGCTTTTAAGGTGTCATATAGTTGAGTATTGCCTGAGCAGTCAAACACCCATTCACAAGCCATTGGCACTTGGTCTGTGTCTCACTAAAGCTCCGCAGCAGCCCTTCCCTGCTCTCAGTAAGTGCAATTTGTTGTGACCTTCCATTTCTCTTCAGACAAGCTGCCAAACACAACCTCCTCCTTAGCTGCTTTCCCTATGAAAGGGATTTAGCTGGCGAAATTTTAGCTTCGTAAAAGTCAGATCTAAGCATTTGAAGAGCACTTTTAGTCTGTGCTGTGACCAGGAGGATGTCACTCACTCTGTTTTGCCCCACCTGGGCAGACGGGGGACTGAATCCCCAGTCCACGAGTGAGACTGCCACGCCTTCCCACCGGGAAATAATTGGCAGAAAAGTGTGTGTGAAAATGAGAGTCCTTGTGACACTTCCACAATTATTTCAGGTCTGTCTGTGCAGACGGGAAATGGCATTTCCTGCTTTTGGATACTTCTACATCCATAGAAATTTGTTTCTTTTTTACTCCCAGCCTGTAAGGACTGCAGTATTTTTAGCAAAACCTGAGTAGACGATGTGACCACAGCTGAGGCCACTTAAACCTACATCAGTTGTGACATTTTGTGTCAGGAACAGTTTGAAATATTTCACCTGGCACAGAGCTGTCTGGTCTAGGAAATGATAGTTTATTCACTGCCTCATCTTGTTGTCTTTAGACAAGTATTGTGACTTTGGAGGAGAGAGACCATCCTAACTAACAAGCCCATTTTTCTTAGGTTCTTTTTGAAATATTGGCCTTTGAAGGGTCTTTATTTCCCTGATGCCTGTACCAAGGCTGGTTTTCAGAGGAGAGAGCAGCTCATTTCTGATTGAGTGCTCCCTCTAAGGTGGAGGTGGGTGATCTGTAATCCAAACGAGCACCTGCCGTTCCTGTCATCGCATGTGTGGGGTCTTGTAAGACTTTCTGGGAATAAGAACAGCCAGTCACTTGAATTGTTTCTTTCCTAGGGCTTCCAGGACACACATTTTGTGTATTCACCAGCACTTAATTTCCGAACCCAATACAATCTCTCTCCTGTTGCATCAGGACAGCCAATGCCCAGGCTTTGCAAGAAGCAGTGGGGCATTTTTGGGGTCCTGTCTTTGTGAGCTATGCAAAGGATATTTTATTTTTTACTTCACAGTTGGCATTGGTGAGTTAGGAAAAAATATACCCAAAAAACTAAGCCTATGCAGATCCATGATAAGCACTCCGCAGAGCTGATCCAGCTGCTAGAGCCTTGCATACAGTTTTCAGTCTCTCTCTAAATAGTCTTTGATGAAATAGAGTTTTTACAAATAGAAGATAAGGAAGCAGGAGCATCTCCAGTGAGGCACAGCTTGGCATGGCCACTGTCACACCTCAAGTTATCCTCATTAGCCACAGATACATTCACAAAGTCAGCTTTGAAACTGGATCCCTGGTCATTTAGCAGGGAAAGGACAGGAGCCTTACAGCAGTGGTATTAAAATGAAATGAAAACATCCCAAAGAGTCTAGCTCCATAAAATGTAATTCTTTCCTTTGGCAGGGGCTTGTGCAGCTGGGTGTTGCTTTCCTGCTCACATGGATTGATGCAGCTCAAGTTTCCCTATGAATTTCTGCTTCAAACAGCCCATTTCTGGAAAGGGATATTCACCAGAAGCTGCTAGTGCTCTCACCTGCGTATCTAACTACAAAAAAATTATATAAAACTATCAGCAGGTCTGAGTTAGCCATGAAATAAGCTCAGCTTTTGTTTGCTTATTTCAGTCATTTATAGTTCAGCCATTTATTAGCTTCCAGTTGGATAGTAATGGTCCATCTCAGTTCAAACTGTACAAAACTGAGAGGCAGAAATCAAGAGCAATGAATAAAGCAAGAAAACAAGCTAGAAAGATGAACAGAACACATTGATCTGGAGAACACAGAAAAAGTTTGCCCAGAACAAACCATGGTCAAAGCTGGCTCCATAGGGCATGAACAGATATGGGCTGTGAGTTGACTGAGTAGTTGGGAGGCAACTAGTCCCTCCAGCCCTGGGGATAACTGAGGACTGCCAACGGAATTCCTTGTTGCTGCTCTCTTCAAACCTCCCACGTGCATGGGATCATCTTCCCTGCTATTTCAGGAACATTTAAAAATGTTGCAGGAGAGCAGGCCTGAAGCTGCTTCACCCTTGAGTCCACACCTCAGTGCAGCTGTGAGGTCTGATTAGTGTCCCTAAGGCAATTGCTGATGAGGATGCAATTCTGCTACAAAAGAGTGGCCTGAAAGCTGGCATTCTTCCAGTGTGGTATTCCCAAACTGTTGTTCATAGGCAGAAAACAGGAACATCCTTGACTTCAAAGCAATACCTATTTTAGGAAGGGCAAGATCAGGAGAAGGAGAGGACAGGAATCCATCCTCTAATTGAGGCATACAAATGCAATGGTCATTGCAGACCCCATTTCTCCTTGGCTGCAGAGACCTCGGGCTATGGCCACTCCTGGCAGCAGAAGCTGGCATGTAAGTGGCACACAGTGGAAAGGAAAACCTTTAAAACGAAAGAAATTGAATAATTGCAAAGGTCAAAAACCATATACTCAATTAAGTATTGTGTTTGTCAACAAAACCAGTTATCCAAAGGTCCTTTGAATCGCAGGTCAGGAGTCCAGAAAAACCGTTATCTCGAGCAATATTAAGGGTATGTCAGTGAAAAGACTGCCATGTATTTATTTCCTTTCTCTGTAGATACTCTAAGCTGTCAGATCCTGCAAACTGGCTGAACATTAATGCCACAAATGGTCAGATCACTACTGCTGCTGTCCTTGATCGAGAGTCAGACTACATTAAGAATAATGTCTACGAGGCCACATTCTTGGCGGCTGACAACGGTGAGCCCAGGCTTCACATTGTTCATGCTTCAATAAGACTCTAATGTGATGCATTAAGAGAAATGATGCCCTGACAGAGTTGTCAGTATAAGTTATCTTTTTCCCAGGTTTTTATGGTCAAAAATGTGAAAGTGGGACGGGAAATTGCTGGAGTAAATTAAATGTGCACAGTATACGGAGAGTGTTATTAAGGGAAAGGGAGGACAAATGGAAAATCGATTTGGGGAGTTCAGTGTAGCGGTGTAGCCTGAACTTAAAAAAAAATATCAAAGGGATGTGCACTGCCAGGGCTGCCGAGCACGCCAGTCCTGGTAATCGTCCCAGAGGCACTGATCAGAGCGTTCAGGAAGCCCTCCATCAGGAAACCAGAAATAATTGTAGGGGGATGGCAGGAGGGTATTAAAAATAAGCCCACCTGTTGAACTGTCTGTCTGTCTGTCTGTCTGTCATTGGAGCTGATCACTTTCTTACCACTACCATTCCTGAAATGTGCAACCACCATCAGAGCATCTGGGTGCTGGTGTGCTTTATCACCAGAGCCACTGAGGCCAGTCAGTGTCTTTTCTCTTGGAGAAGTCCTGTTAAAGCTTGCTCTTCTCTACTCATTAAAGGTCACTCAGTGCTTTTTAGTCAAATTAGCACTAAGGACCTCAGCACTGGTCTCACTCAAGGCAAGCAGCCCATTGCTGCTGCCCTGTATTTCTCTTCCTAATTCTGTTTAGAAGCTGTTGAATTCTGCTAACCATACCTAAGTGTGGTCATGCTGGTATTTCATTCATCAGTTCCTCCAGCTGGAAAAGGCTCTGTCAAGGGCTCAGGAGTTTCCCAGGGCAAGGAGAGGGCCTTCCCTCCCCTCTCCCGCCCTCACCTTCCTGCTGCAGGGTGCTGAGCACTCACTCAAACCAGAGCCATCCTTCAGCAGCACAGTTAAGTCTGGCTTTGGCTGTGAGCACCTTTGTATACTGCTCAAACTCTGTAGGTGCTTTCAGGGCAGTGTTTGTGTTAGATCTTGTCGTCCCTCAGGCTGGAGGTGCCATGGCTACTATGAGCTGATATGGTGGTGCTTGCAGGGCTAATGAAAACTTCCTCCCTCTGGGATTCCACGCATCACTTCAGTCATTGCATCCCAGGTCACAGGGGCAAGGGAAACTCCTGGAAGAGTTTCAGGGCTGAGGAGCTGTACCAAGAAGTGCATTTTACCCCTTCTGTGTGCCATGAATGGTAGGACTGGTCCCATTGCCCCATCTTAAGCTTCACCTCCATGAAGGCAGCCAGGGCAGCGAAATCTAAAATATTCTCAAGCTGGTCTAGTGGTGATCACCTGCAAGAGCCACGGGGTAAAACAGGTCAAATGAGTTGGTCAAGGCTGTTCACAAAAGCAATGATAGAGCTTGAACCCATCAACCAAATCCTCACCATCTGACCTTGCAAATCCTGGGCACTTAGTACCATGTGATGTGGAGTTAACCCCTTTCCTTGGCTTCAGTGCTGATGCTGCAGTGCATCAGCACCTCCACATCCATCCATCATTCAGCAGCTCAGAAAGCGAGGACCTAGATAAATCTCTTTAGTCTGAAAAATTAATCTACCACTGGTATATTGCAGCCATTAAAATGCACATAAAGCAACACCTTATTTAAAATTCTGTCTAGAGTGCTCAGATAACAGCTAAAGCTTCATCTAGGCTAATAGACTCTTTCCACATTTCTCCCAAGTTCCAGGTTCTCCAGCATCACGTACTCATCAAAGAAAGGGTTTGAGTCAAGGGTTTTGGTGGGGATTTTTCTTTCTTTCTTGAGGAAGCAGCAGTGCCTTCTTTCCTTGAAGTTCTTTTTGCTTCTCAGTACATGGAAAAGAAGAAGTTTAGCCAAATACTCCTTGGACATGTTCTCCTTCTCTCCCTGGGTTACAGTGCAAAGATACTCACTTTAGAAAAAGTCTTGGCTGCAATGCAAGGGGGTAAAAGGGGAATCCTAATTGGTAGCACAGTTTTAACCTGCTTTCCCAGGAGAGAGAGTCTCTTGGATCACACTGTGTCTCCACAGGTGTGGAGCCTGGCAGTGTTTGAACCCTTCAGCCAATCTCACAGTGAAGCTCACAGAACTTAAATATATCATATTCCAACAGATTTCATGAAATAAGAAGCTGAATAGGGGAGAGAGAGTCTGTCTGAAGGAAGGAGGTTCCTGCCCCTTCCTCAATATCAGAGGACCTTATGGGAATTCACCCATGGGGCCCAGTACTGTAGGAAAACAGACTGAGAGCATATTCCTGCTTTTCTGCACTCAATGACAGGAAGATGCTGGTCAGCCACAGGCAAGCTTACTTCATTTCTGCCATGATTTGTCAGGACAGTGGCCCAAGTTCCTTAGAAATTTTTGCACAAGGAGGATGGGAGCAACTCCTGCTTGCAGCTGAAGGTGAAAACCTTGGCTTATACCTTTCTGTGGGAATGTGGACTCTGGCACTGTGAAAAAGGCAGTGAAGGAGAATGCAAAAGTTAAATGTATATGTAGAGGTTGTTTATTCCTCTTTCTTTTGTCATTAGTATTTCAGTCTTAATTTCAGGGAGCAGACCAGCTTCTCCTCTGGAGTGAGGGGTGTGATGGTAGTCCTCTTCTCGAGCATAAAATCAAAGGATCCTTCATTTTATATCAGTACCTGCTCTATCTATGTCCCTGCTCTCTCCACATAAGACAGCTGAAATAATGTGAAATGTTCCATGGTTCCACTTGGCCATTTAAAAAATTGTTTGCTTTTCATTTTTCCTGAAACTGCCCCAGAACTGCACTCAGGAGCACAAAGAAACAAAAGTACCAGGACACAGAGCCCAACAATACTCAATAGCCCAACAAAACTGCATTTGTATGTGCAGCAATTGCAGGTTATTTCAGCCACGTGCCAGTTAGTGCCTCTCAGGACTGAGGGTTTGTGTTCAGTTTGTCTCAGAGGTTACAGTGGGAGCCTTGCTTTTATCCCAGAAGATATTCTGGGTAATGTGAAAGCACTAAAATCACTTTGCTTCATCCTGAAAGTCAGTTTTCATGTTCAGCCCCAGTGTCCTGATGGTCTGTCTGTCCCTCCATAACCTTTCAAGGCTGATCAAAAGACATTGTTTTGGAGGGTAAGCACCTACCCCCGTGCTTACTAGATGAAAGGATGAGATCAGTGATTGAAAAACTTATGTGGGAACCATGAAAGAAGCATTTCCAAGGCTCCTTCAGAATTTTCAAGGCTCCCTTGGGAAATGGAGAAAGAAATGTAGGAAGGAAAGTCTGTGGAAGCAGAATTCTGGTGGGGAAGTGGTTTGTGTAGCTTTGTATCTAGCACTGGGAGGAAAAGCCAGGACTGAAAATACATACTTAAAAAATAATTGCTGAAGCAACGCTGCCTGAGAAGGGAGGCAGGCAGTGAGCAGGCCAACACAGAGCTGCCAGAGAAATGTGTGGGGAGAGAAGTGAGAAATACTGAGCCATTTCTGGGAAGGCTGTTCTGTCCTGCCAGGACAGGTATTACTTTGTTTAAGTGGTCGTTAGTCAGACAAATTTGGCTCTCCATCAAGAAGGGGCTGGAGGACCAGGACTGCTGTGCTGCAGAATCCCTGCTGGTTGGGACAGATGTAGAGAGGATGGAGAACTGTATATTGGGACATCAGCTGCTGTGGGGGTCAGTGGCATCACCCAACGTGTTCGCTGGTGGTTGAGTCTTACTGTAGGCTGCCAACAAGGACCTTTCACCACTAAAGCTGGAGCTGGATGTGGGACATGCTGGACTGTCGGGCTTTCTTTCAAGCAGTGTAATGGTCTGCAAATCTGTAACTGGCCAGCAGCTGCTACAGTAAATGCTGACCAAAAGTTTATACTACTTGAGGTTTTTTTCCCCTCCAAGCCCTCTTCTTCCTCTTGTCAGCTATCTTTCTAATGTTTTTTCTTCTTCAAAACAGCCATTACCAAGATTTGCAGGAGCAGCTTGGCATCACCTGCTTGTAATTTTAGTTTGACTAAGGACACTGCTGTAGGCTCCAGATCTGCAGGACTCAACCTCCACTTTCTGCAGGAATGAAAAACAACATTAGGAGGCTTGGGGAAGTTTTAATAATACTTCATAAAGCAAGGGACCATGAAAGTGCAGTATGTCCCTAATAAGGTCCAAGGAGGGAAGGTGAATAGCCTGGTTTATTGAAATGGGAAGGCAGAGAGGGGGCTGGTCCGTGGTGTTGTTGATCCCGCTGCTTCCCGAGTGATGGCCACGGGTCCGTGTTTGGCTCTGCCTCCCCCGTGCAGGTATCCCCCCCGCCAGCGGCACTGGCACTCTGCAGATCTACCTAATTGACATCAACGACAACGCTCCCGAGCTCCTGCCAAAGGAGGCACAGATCTGTGAAAAGCCAAACCTGAATGTCATCAACATCACAGCCGCGGATGCTGACATCGATCCAAACGTCGGGCCCTTCGTCTTCGAGCTGCCAAGTGTGCCATCTGCGGTGAGGAAGAACTGGACCATAACACGGCTGAATGGTAAATGGGGCAGGCAATCCTGAGGACATTTGGGCTCTCGTTCACTAATGAGGCCACGTGCGGTTTCCAACTTCCAAACTTTGCTAGTTTTTTTTAATCCGATTTTTGTTTTTTAAAGCGCATTATGGCTGACATTATAGACAAGATAGTTAATCAGGAATGATTTGTATCAGACCTGCAGCATAACTCTAAGAGCCTTGGCACTTGGCTTTTTTTAATGCAGTTCATAATTATGAACAGTTATCAGTGGTGAACAGAGTATAAATCATCCATAATGGCCAAGGGGAAAAAAGCTATTATCAGTCTTCCTTATGTTCCTCCAGTGTAATTGTCATAAACCACAATCAGGATCAATGTTCATTTCTCTGACCATAATTGCATAAAGGCAGCCTTTTAATTTACCATGGAACCAGGAGGGCTAGGTAAGTGTGAAGATTACCAGTATGTGAAGGATTTTTATATTGCAGCGTGCAACCACAAATGGCCCTAATTGCTCTGCTTATTGGTAGTTTCAGCAGAGGATGGAAAATATCATGGAGTTATGGGCTGGTTTTGGCTTCATAGCTGGTTGCTCTTGCTGAGGTCTGGCAAAGAGTGCCAGACCAGGGGCAACAGCTTGTGCCCTCACAGTTCAGGTCTCAATCCCTGTATCACAGTGGGATTACCTGGCTGAGCATGTCATCAATGGGCAATGGACTTCCCAAAAATCCCGAGGTGGGAGGGTGGGTGAAAACAGAACCTGCACAGTGGCCAGGGGCAGCCCAGCCTCAGGGAGCATTATCCATATGTTACTATTTGCATTTGATGCCATTTTGAACACAGGCAACTGGATTTGCAAATGGCACCGAGGTAGGTTAGTGCAGCAGTGAAAACACATGGTAGTTTGCAGAGCACAGGCTGGTTGTTGGCCAGACTGTTAGGGCAGAAGTCTGAAGCTGTCCTGCCTGGGTGTGTTGCTGAGAGCCTCTTCTTCAGGACTCTACTCTAGCAGAGGAGCCTGCACAAGTGTGGCTGCAAGGCTCTACCAGTGTCTGTCATCTGTCTGTCCCTCTTGGTCTCTCCAGGTGATTACGCCCAGCTCAGTTTACGGATCATGTACCTGGAGGCGGGTGTGTATGATGTGCCCATCATCGTGACGGACTCAGGAAACCCCCCCTTGTACAACACCTCTGTCATCAAGGTGAAGGTGTGTCCCTGCGACGAGAACGGCGACTGCACCACCATCGGGGCCGTGGCCGCTGCAGGGCTGGGCACGGGGGCCATCATTGCCATCCTGATCTGCATCATCATCTTACTGAGTAAGTGCCACAGGGGCTGGCATGGAATCACAGAATGGTTTGGGTTGGAAGGGACCTTAAAGATCGTCTTGTTCCAACTCCTGCCGTGAACAGGGGCACCTTCCACTAGACCAGGTTGCTCCAAGCCTCATCCAACCTGGCCTTAAACATTTCCAGGGATGGTGCAGCCACAGATTCTCTGGGCAACCTGTGCTACTGCCTCACACACTCACAGTAAAGAATTTCTTCCTAATACCTACTCTAAATCTACCCTCCTTCTTGTTTCCGAGCCTGTTGCCTGTTGTCCTGTTCCTATGGGCTGGTATTTTTGAAGCTCTGTGCAGAGGACAGATCCCTGGGCTTTGGGCTGTGGGATTGGTTCACACATCTGCATTCGAACCTCCTTCACTGCAACATCAGCAAAATGAGCTCTGCCTGCATCAGACTTGTCTTTCTAAGACTTAGAGTAGCTTTAAAAACTCATTATACCTGACAGCAACTTGTAGGTAGTGAGTGTGATAGGATTCTCCACATTTTACAGGAAAAGGTGATGCACTCTTTTAAAATCCTGTTGCAGACACCCCCATAGCTCTCAGGTCCCTGGCTGGCTATGGATATACTGGTTCTCACTGGTTATGAGAGTCTGGCTAGTCCCTTGCAGAGGGACTGTGGTTTTCTGGTTGTTCCAAGGAAAAGAACAACGATAGGTATACCCATTGCCTGTAAAATGACTTCAGGTTGCTTAATCATGGAGGATTGTGAGTGTTTTTAGAGGAAGAATCCCCAGTTTGTCAGGAGCAATGGAAGGCTGGGTGTGGATCACAGAGAAGGGGTGGCCATCCCTTTGCCTGAGGCAAAACTATCCCTTTTACCCAGCAATGCTGTCTGTCCTGAGCATTACCAATAGCCATGTGTGCACACACTTAAAAATAAAAATGATATCATTATAACTTCAAGCAGCAGTTGGCACAGTAGGAATAGATAAAAACAAGAGCTGAAATGTACAATGAGGTAAATATTCATCAAGAAACACAGGATGAATCCATGAGACTCTCATTAAAGCTAATAGGAGTTATGGTACTAAATCACATTTAATATTTCCCCCCAATGTGTTTAAACAGAGAGCAGACAGAGCGACGTATGCTACAAATGTCACCTAACGGGGACATGGTGTGGTACATTAGGAGAATGGGTCATCCCTGGGCAAACATCCACCCTCTTGGGCTGGTGAGGGGAATGTATTGGTTTGTAATTGATCTACTGGATCAGGCTGGAGAGTGAGCAAGAAACAGGGGGTTTGTGCAGACCCCACTCCTCACCCAGCCCAGCCAAGCCCAAGGAAGCATCCCTGTGCCCAGCCATGATGGGCAATTCCTGTCCTTCGTTGGGTGTGGGGTCCCAGTTGAAAAATGCTTTGGCTGCTCCCTTCAGCAAAGGGGGTTTTGTGCTGAATTCACACCCAGATGAAGACACAGTGTTCATCAGCCCCACCACCTTCAGTACACTGGGAAGTGTGCTTAAGTTTGCACTGGAGCCGCAGAAGTGATTAAACACAGGTCTTCTTTTTGCTGCTCTTGTATAAATCCAGTGCTAAAATACGATTTAAAACAGTTGAAAATCCTATTGACTGAAATTAACTTCAGCTGAAGGACATTTGATTTAAGAGATTCCTCTTTCCATTTTCAGATACATTATCCCATTTTAAATTACGGTTTTTATTACAAAAGCTTATTTTTACATTCATTGTAATTCTAATTGACTTTTTTTTATCTTCAAGAGCTGCAAAGCACTGTATCAGTGATGAAAAATGTAATTTGCAATGAGCAGTTTTACTGTTACATCCTCCCAGTGTTTTGCCTCCTTTCTATCTGTGTCGTATCATGACCTCTAAACAATAGCCTAGAAAAAGGCAGATGCGGGATTTTTTTGTGCTATTTGTCCATTTTAGAGTCAGCAGGTCAAAGTTTGATGACTTTAAAAGGAAGAAGCAGCAAGGGGACAGATCCAAGATTGCTCCTGTGAAGGAAGCTTCTGCCTTTACCTTTGCTCAAAGAGGTTTTTTTTCTTCTTCTTGCTACCTGATGTATTAGCTGCACAAATAACACATTTAGAAGAGCAATGCAGTAAAAAATTGTGAAAGGTGAAGACAATAGATTTCAAGGAAAACTACATGCAGAGTGAAAATGGGTCTAACAGCAGTAATAGCACTTCCCATTCTGCAGAGTGAATAAAAGGAAGGAGAGTGCACTACATCCACCATTGACACTCTGAAGGTCTTTTTTTTTTCCAAGGTAGCTGTAAAGGCATTAATGGCACAGTTTTTTCCACAAGTGCATGAAAAAAGTATCATTTAAAAAAAAAAGAAGGAAATAAAAAGATAAACCTCAGTAGCCATTATAATATTGTCTTTGTGGACCAGTCAGGTATCTTGTTGTGAGAGACTTGAAAAGGAACAACGAGAAAGGGACTTCAATAGTCTGCTAAATAACTGAGGTTTTATATTGCAGATAAGAGTTACATTTTCTTTCCTTTTCTTTTTTTCTGTCTTGAATAGATGTGGGATAAGCCTTAAAGAAATGCTGAACTATCTGGAAACAATTCTGTTGGCTGGCAGGCAGGGATGGCCGCCAGTTGGCACACAATGGCAGTAATGAGCTGCCCGGTCCTTTTCCTCTCACTTCACTGAATTCCTGTTGGGCATAAACACTTTGGTGCTGGGAGGAAGAACTCCTAACCACCTCCTCCCGTGGAGGGGCTGCAGGCTGGGCTGCCCAACCCTATTCCTGGGGTCTGCTCTCAGCTGAAAACCACCAAGTTTGGGATCTCACATCCTGCCTGGGTTTGCTTGTGTTGGCTGCAGTGGTTTGGCACAGTTGAGGATTGACTCGGGTGAAATGAGCCTGGGCCAGACGTTCCCACTTCCACTGTCCGCCCATTGCTCCCTTCATCTGCAGATTGCCACTTTTGCAGCTGCCTGTGGGGCTTGCATGGAGAATGGAGGGGAAAGCAGACAGTGGGAGGTGTAACTGCATCAGCTGCCCAGGCTTAACTTCATTTTTAATTACATTATTTGCAGCTACTGAGTACGAGAATGAAAACGAACATATTAACAGGTTCTTGAAGAAGACAAGGTCTGGCTGCCTTATGTTAATGGAGACTTCAGTTCCCATATTGACTTCCATGCAGTAATTCCCAGGGAGCACACAGCCCCTGGGATGCATGTGGCCCTTTGGAGGGTGAGATTGTGGAGCAGTGAGCCAGTGTTCCCTGTGGGTAAAGCTGTTCAAGAAGGGAAAAATTTCTCATGATTCAAGAACTGTTCATCTGTCCCTGTTACTGTACTGAGAGAGATTAGCCAAGCCTGGCATGCAGATGCTGATGCCTGAGGAGCTTGGCTGTGTACTACCAGATTTGCTCTCCCTTGTTCTGCAAAGCTATCCCTGCTTTCTGAAAGGATTTCAGATGATCTCAGATCTGCTTTGCAAGTGGATGACCAAATGCATGTGCTAATGTCCTGGCTTGGAAGTCTAAAGAGCTTCCCTCATGGACCAAAGAAGAACATGAGGGAGTCCAAATTGGATTACAGGACCTAGTGTTGTGCAGCCTCCCCAGACCAGTCTTGCCTGGCCAACTGCAGACAACAGCAAAGTGACTGTCACACTCAGGGCTCGTGACCTGAATGGGCTGAACCTGTGTCACACTGCTGGAACAGCCCCTTGTGCACAGGTGTTGAGTGCCTGTACCCATTTCCTTCTCTGCAGCTCTCTTCCCTCTGTCTTTATTTTATACCCCTGAATAAAATAAAGGTAGAAATCTAATCCTAAAAATTCAGGATTTTTTTTCAGAAAACCGCAGTTTTCACACTTCCTGTTTTCTTTTCCTTTGATTGTGTGTTTTACTCCTGATAAACATCATCTCAATCAGCGTTGGTGACAGGATCTTCAAGAAATGTTTGCAGTGGAGACCTGTCACAGTATTCACGTCTCTCACTGATCTCTTCTTTAAAAATCAGAACATGCAGTATGATAACATTTTATTCCTCCTGCCAGCAGCCAGTGAGGTTCTCCATAGCGGACAAGGGCAGGTGAGGTGTTAGGACACTCCGGCCTGGCCTCGTGCTGTGGGAGGTCCCAGCTCACCCAGCTTCTTCCCCGTTGCAGCCATGGTTCTGCTGTTCGTGGTGTGGATGAAGCGCCGGGAGAAGGAGCGTCACACCAAGCAGCTCCTGATCGACCCTGAGGACGACGTCAGGGACAACATCCTCAAGTACGACGAAGAGGGAGGTGGAGAGGAAGACCAGGTGAGAGGAGTCTGTGGGTTGTGACCAAGGAGGAGCTGTGCAAACTGTACTCTCAAAAAGGCAGAAACCACATTATTTTCACTACAGCACGTGCAAAGGGTTGTGTTCCCCTTGTTCATGACCAGGCAGCTTTACTGGCTTCCCTAGTGTGGTGTGGACATTGGTGAGAGCCAGCAAGTGCAGGAGATTCAGCATGTCACTGGGACACCTTCCTGTGCAAACAGGACCATGCCAGGAGGCTGGTGCCACATTGTGGTGGTGCATCCAGCTCCCCCCACTCTTTCACGACACACATGGATTTTTCTACCCCCTGCACAGCTTCCTGGGGAAAGGACTATAAATCAATCCATTGACACTCATATTCAAACAGTATTTCTGTTACTTCAGACATTGAAATTGTGTATTTTATCATTCCCCATCAGAGACTGTTGTAAAACCAGCCAACAACTGCCACCTTCGCCAGCCCTGTGGCTCCAGGCACTTGGCTTGGCTTGCTTGAGCCCTGAGCTTCTGTGGGTTTTCCCTGCATCTACTTAATCATCTCTAATGTGCCTTTAATTTCTTTTAATTTCTGGACATGGTTCATGAGAAATGTCCAAATGGATCTGGGGGTTTTCTCTGTCACCACGGAGCGCGCAGTGGCGAAGCTCTGCTGGGTGACAGAGCCCTGAACCACAGGCTGCCTGAACACGTCAGCTTTTCTGCAGTGCTGCTTCTCACAGGCACCGAGGCTGATGTTGCACGAAAACTTCTCTGGCCCGCATTCCTGGGGTGTGCTTTTCCACTGCTACTGATCTGTTTCCTCTGCTAAAATAGCAAAGTTTGGTCACTCACGTTTAAGTCACTGGTTTTTTACTCCTGCCTAACGCGAGTAAAGAGCCCGGGACGCTCTCAAACATGATTGTCGTGCAAATTGTGTGACTCTACATCATATAATGGTTTTATTCTTGCTTGTTCAATTGGACTGCATGGTTCAAGGTCAGTGACCGGGGCTGGTGCTCAAGGAGCCCATGAAACCACTGCAGCACATGCTGCTGTGGAGGTCCCAGTGGTATCCGAAGGCAAGCAGGTGAGCCTGGGGAGAGCTGCCATGACAAGCTGAGGCAGGGACTTACCCGAAACTTGGGAAGTTCTTATTCCACAGAAAAATCCTCGCAATTAGCATTTCTTTTTTCTTGTCGCTGTCAAGTTATTTATAAATATTGCTCCTGGAGCTTCAATCATCCCCGTCTGAGCACAGGGATAGTTTTACCACTAGAACAAAGTACTGTTATAAGCATTCCAACTAGCTGAAGTATCTGGTTTCAGGCAACTACACTGTAGGCTTAAATATTTTAGAAAGGATTCGTTAAAAATAACAGCAAAGGAAGAACAGCAAAACACCATTACCTACATGAATACATTTTTAATGAAATATTACCTGGTTCTCATTCCGTGATAGAAACCTATTCTGTTGGGATTTTTCACAAGCAAAAAGAACATAATTACTTTGAAAGGCCTACATGCATAAATGCAATACACATTTTAATGTTTTTGCTTCTGCAAAAATGTAATTGCAATAATATGTCTACCAACACTATGTCTCTACATTATATTATGTATTTCATCAAAAAGTTAAGGATACACCTCTGCACATGCACACAAAAGCCAGGTTTTTATCCTAAGTATTTAGACACTGTGTGAAATATTCAGAAAATATTTAAATACTTGATTTAACTTACATTACAAGATGCACTCTTAGGAGGGCAATTTTATGAGCTACTCCGAGTTCAGGTTCATCTGTAATTTAGATAGAGGAGCTGCATGCCCAGGGATAAGATTTGCCCTCAAACTTCAGCGGAAACAGAATTACACCTCTCAACTTGTTTGCACATTGAGTGAGTAGATGATCTGAATAAAAAGCCCTTGATTTCACACTGTGCCTTCCCATTTGTCACAGGATTATGATTTAAGCCAGCTCCAGCAGCCAGAGACCATGGATCACGTGCTGAACAAGACACCCGGAGTCAGAAGGGTGGATGAAAGACCTATTGGTGCTGAACCACAGTATCCTATCAGACCAGTAATCCCACATCCAGGGGATATTGGTGATTTTATTAATGAGGTATGTTCTGTAGGGTGTCCTGTGTCACGTCTTAAAAGCTTGAGCAGCCAGCTAAAGTCAGGTTTCCCTGACTGAATGGAGCAAGTGATGCTGTTGCTCACACCAGAAGTCTGATGCAAGCCAGGGGAAGTATTGGCACAAGCAAAGGACTTGGCTTAATAAAGGCATTGAACGTGTAAAATCCAAAGTAGAAGGAAAAGGTCCAATGTTTCTGTCTTGTGGATATCACAAACACCATGCTTTTCAGCACCCAGGCAGAATGAGCCATTTCTGGCTCCCAAACTTGTAATTATTTCAGCAGTCTGTGCCTTCCTCGTAAGCTCTGTTTGGTGTAAAGCCTCAAAGAGTTTGCAGCACAGAGAGGCTCATCTCAGATCAGAGAGGGTTTCTTTATTTTATATTCGATTACTGCTCCTTTATCTGCTTGTAGAAAATATCTGTCCATTTGGTATTTTCTTATCTCGTTTTTAGTTTTGAGTGATTGAGTGGTTACAAACCAATCAATGCATTATTTCCTTGGAGACAAAGCACACCATCCATTTCCTAAGCCAGAAAAATAAATGTTACAGCCATTTAATTCTATTATTACATGCATTTCCTGCTGTGCTTTTTCTCATTTTCATCATTGAAACTCCTTTTTCCTTTGTTCCTGCCCATCCTTCAGTCACATTTATACACATCCATGCTCGTGAAGACTCACTGTTACACACATCCCAACTCTTTCCACTGCAGTGAAACCAGCTCCATCTCCCCACACTGAGGCTGAGGGTTCTGAAGGTGGAGCGTTTTGCTTTATTGCAGGTCTATTCCACCAGGCTTTTCCTGATGCTGGGCTGCAGCAAAGCAATTCTTTTTCTCCATATCCCGAGGCCATTTCCGTGGCCTGCCTACGCTGCTGCCCACAACGCACAGGAGCAGCAATGCCTCCCAACCCTCTGCCCAGGATTTCACACCCCATGTCTGTCCTAATTGCAGAATTTTGCTTGGAGAGATTTCTTTTATTTTGTTTTCCTAAGGGAAAGAAAATCATCAGAATTAAAATAATTGTAGGAGAGGAAAGGTGCTGTTCCTTCTTTCATTGGAAATCTCAACAGGCAACACCAAAAGGGACCCACTGGCCAGAACACAAAGCTTTCCAAATCTGGAGCTGGATGCTGAGAAACAAGCCCCTTCCTACTCCATTCCACTTTTTCAGAGGCACTGGGAGTTACTGGGTTTTGTGCTGGGGGTCAGCTGGGAGGGCTGTACTCAGAGGTGCATCTGGGACCCTCATTTTCTCACCATCCTCTTTTTAGCTGCGCTGCAGGGATCCCCAGCATCCCAGCAGCCCAGACACCCTTCCTTAGCACCATAAAACCCCATGGTGGGTATTAACACCGTGTGTTTGCCCCCCCAGGGCCTGCGGGCAGCAGACAACGACCCCACAGCCCCCCCCTACGATTCCCTGCTCGTCTTTGACTACGAGGGCAGCGGCTCCACCGCCGGCTCCGTCAGCTCCCTCAACTCCTCCAGCTCCGGGGACCAGGACTACGACTACCTTAACGACTGGGGGCCCAGGTTCAAGAAACTGGCGGACATGTACGGGGGAGGCGAGGAAGATTAAACTGACCTCATGTTATTTAAAAAAAAAAAAAAAAAAAAAAAAAAAGGAAAAAAAAAAGAAGAAGAAGAAGAAGAAGAAAAAAATTTAGGAGAAAAGAAAAAGAAAAAAACAACAAACCCACAGACGACAACGTTAACAAAAAGAGCCGATGCAGGAGCAAGAACTGTACAGATGTGGCAGCTTTTTTAATTAATATCCCCTGCTGACTGTATTGTTATTTTTAGTGGCGATATAGGAGGTTTCTTTTTTTTTCTTTTCTTTTTCCTTTCCATTTTTTTTCTTAGAATATTGAGCTGTCTCGCATGAACACTTGTCTCTGCTGCAGGTTTCTTTTTGTTATTTTGTTTTTTTAATGTCAGCTGGGATATTGCTCGTTTACCTGCTTTATGACTAAAGAGAGTGAAAGGCACTCTGTCTTAACTTGAATTTCTTAGAACAGAAGCACTGTTTTTAAAATATATATATATATATATATTTGAAAGTGCCTTTTGGTGCATGTGTCAGATTCCCTTCAATCTCAGGAGTGATGAAAACAAACATACAACCATCCTGGGCAGCACTCCCTGTGACCCTAAGCCAGTTCTAGCTGGGAAGGAGTTAACAAAAAGGAACTGTGGAGATTGTTTCTTTTTTTTTTTTTTTTTTTTTTTTTTTTTTTAAGGGGGTGACTCATTCTGGGGTCAAAAGAAGGGGGGGAGGGGGGAAGATGTTTTGAGTCGAAATCTTAACAGCCATCTTTAAGCCTCGGCAGGTGGTGAACTAGTCATCATGTTGTATATAATTCAGTGTTATCAGATGCAAAATAGCGACCAGGGCCTCTGCCAGGCCCTGGTCACACTCAATGTAGCTGCATAGAACTATAGCATTGATAAAGCCTTTGGTTATTGCAACAGAAATCTCCAACAGCCCTTGCCTAAACCCTACAAAGTAAATCGTGACATGACCAAAGGCCCATCTGTTTGTTTTTATGCTATCGCCGTGTTTTGGCTCCCACGACCTCTCGAGTGATGTCTGTACCAGCTGGGTGAGGTGGTGGTGTCCCGCATCCCCGAGGATGCCCAACACTGGTGCTGCTCTCCTGGGGTGAGGCAAGGGTTTGTGTGGCGGCTCCGCTCGAGGCCGAGGCAGTGCGAAGGACAGGGGCAGGTTATCCACACTTTTCCCATCCGTAAGTATGGAGTTAGTGTAGTATCACATTAATGCCTTGGAGCATTAGTAGCCAAAGCTCAACAACATCGTGTAACTCAGCTAATGTGTGTCCTTTCTATTCGATGGGTAGGCGCTGCTATCTGTAGTAAATGTGTTTTTTTGGAGAAGAAGTGCAACAAGGGCCTATTAAGTATCTTGTGGTTAATATGCTCAAGCATTGCCAAGTAAGCAAGAGGTTTCGCAGCATCCAGGCGTAATTCAACATCAGTATTATAAATGGTAGCAAACTACCTAGTTTATATGTAGGGTCAGTTTAACCAATAACAAATAGTTATTAGCTTTTTTTATTACATTTTTCCTTTACTGATTTGGACTAGTGGGTTTATGTCTAATGTTTGTAAAATGATTTAGACTGCATGGATGTGTAATATAAACCACATTTAATGGATTATGAGCCACTTAATTAATGTGCTATGAAATCTTGGATTACCTGTGTTTTATATTCTGCAGACGATTTTGCAGTGGGTTCGCTAAAACTTGTAAAAGTGCTTAGATATATTTTCATTTAAATCCAAGAATGTGCACAGTATTGGAAGGTGATTATCCAGGGGATAATCATGCTTTTTTTGATATCTCTATTAATTCTCAAGTTGAATGCTAAGAGTTAAAGGGGGGGCGGGGGGAGCGAGCGCGTGCACACGAGAGCGAGAATGAGAGGACGAGAGCTTGCGGTGGTGAGTGGGCGCCTTTCAGAGGGTATACTGGGCTGCAAGATCGTCTCTATAGATTTTTGAAATGCTCCTAGTGCATTTTATATTTCATTGTATCATATTTTCTATAAAATGCAATTTCTGTAAATTAATGAGCATTTGAAATGTGTCTTGTATGAAGTGGAATGTGGTAAAAAGTCTGCCCGAGGGGACTCACTGGTATGTTATTAACTACCAAGGATGCGATCTTTCTTTTTGTCTTGGTTGGTCAGTCAATGGGTCAGTTTGTCTTTCACAGCTCAGAGAGCAAACTCACTCTCACCCAAGTTTCCTGAGGAAACCAGGAGGCAATGGCTTAGACCTCAGGAGAGGGACGGCACCAATGGCAGCAGCAAGGCGAGGATGTCATGCCACAGGCATGGGCTGGCAGCACATGCCTTGGCCAGGATGAAGGGCAGTGCCTGGCAAACTGCCAACACCTGACACTTTTCCAAATTCCTGTTCCATAGTTGTGAACTCAGTTGTCTTGTGTGACCACTATGAAAGTCTTAGTTTGTTCCTGCCATGTGCCATCCCCCTCCTCCTGGCCACTCTTGGCAATCCTCACAGCCCCCCTTCCCAGCAGCCTGGCACAGAGGCTGCATGGCCCCACAGCCTCTGCTCTTTACCCATGGCATTCTTGGTTCTTCCCCTTTTCTTTTGGAAAAGCCACAGGCTTGAATTATTTCACCGTCTGGGCTTTACACCTCGACAGAAGCTGCCCAGGCACGGCAGTGGTGAATAATAAAAGTGAACTTGGTGTTTCTTGGTGCCCGTTGGCGCGTTGTGTCTGTCACTGTAACCTCACCACCAACACAGGAGAAGGATCGGCTCCAGGGCCGGGTCATGCCAGTGATTCTCCATCCCTTGGGTTGTTGCCGCTGCCTGCCGGCTCTGTGCAGCTCCCAGGATGCTCGTGTGGATCCTGCAGTGCCCGCCAGGTCTCCGCTGTAAGCCGTGCCCTGCAATCCACCTGGCACCACTTACCTGGGAGCAGCAGCTAAATCCCTGCTCCACAGCGCTCGGTGTGTGACATCTGCTGCAGCTTTGGCTGGGATGGTGGATTTCAGGTAGGGAAGGGGCTGGCAGCGATGTGGGTCGGTGGCTGCAGGGACATCGGCAGCGTCCGTCGTCCCTCTGTCCCCAAGGGACCTGCCATGCAGTGAAAGGAGCTGTTGTCAGATTTCAGCTTGTCAAAACATTTCAGGTTTTAAAGAACATTTATGCAACCTGAGTCCAAACAGAACTGTTTGAGTGATTAAAAATAAACCAACCTGTTTCCATTGGCGACTTTTTTTTAAATCAGCGGATATGTTTTTCTGCAGCATTTGCAATCCAGCTGTTCCAGCCCCATGAGCCTGTAAATCAAACCAACCACTTTAGTGTGTTTTGACCCAATTCTGCTCAGTCTCCTTCTGCAGGACCTCCTCCTTCTTTTTCTCCTCCTCTTCCTCTTCCTCCTTCTCCTCCCTGCATCCTCCCCCACTGAGTTTTACAGCCCCACAAGGAGCAGCAGCATCTCCTTGCAGTGGGACCAACAGAAGGTAAGCAAGGGGCACATCCAGCAATGCAAACAGATCGCTTTTTACAAACCTGTTTGCTTCTTAATGTTACTGATGGTTTGTAGCCCAGCTAAGAAAACTTATATTAATCCAAGGAGTCCCATTCAGAAGGTGACTGTACCATCACTCTGTCCCCCTCTGATCCTCATGGATGTGACATGGTGTTGCCAGTTGCAGCTGCAGGTGACAATGACTTGCAAGGAGCTGGGGTGGGCAGACAACCACTTTGGCTGGTGTACAGTTGCTGTTTATTCTTACAGGCCACAGGTGATGAGTGCATTGAGACCAGAGTCCTTGTTCCCTGACCAATCTAGACTAAGGCATTAAACTAAGGAAGTGGTCCCCCTTCTTTGCACACCACAAGACTGTGGGGAAGGACTTGCTTTCAGGCAGGTGGAGGGGATCCCATCCCTGAAACACCACTGTCCCACCCTGTAATCCTGTACCCCTTAGCACTGCCAGGGCGCACCACCACAGCTCTCCCTGCTGTCTACGGGATGAGGACGGTGAGTTTCCAGGACACTGAGGCATGCTGGACACCTCTGGTGGCCTCCCTACCTCCTAAGGTTGAGGATTGCACATCCCCAGGCCAGGGACTGTGCAGGTCCAATGTCACTGCTGTACCGACAGCCACCTCCAGCAGAGCATGACCACAGCTCTGGTGGTCTGTTTATCATGTAGCCTAATAACTGGGAGACCCATCAGCATGGAAATGCTTTGCAAGGCAAGGAGGACATTCATCAGGGAATTAGTGACAGTAAATAGGCAAGTCTGTCCTGGGTGTCCTACACACTAGTCATAGTTCCGCTTCTGGTTTTGCATTTCCTTTTCCTTATTTTTTTGTGTTTTTTTGTTGGACCGGGCGATGCAATTGGGGGTTGTACAGCGGTGATGGGGAGTTCTCTCCCTGTGGGTTTTTAGGGATAGTCAGGTCCAAATCCAGCCTCCAGAAGTAAGAACTTTGGAGCTGTATCACCTGTAAGCGCTTCACGTAGCATAAACACTCGGGCATTGGAGAATGGTAATGGACAGTGCAGAGTCTGCACCACACAATATGCCAAGATTGCAACTTTGTTTAGTCAAAAAAAAAGAAAACATATTAAAGGTAAAATATGGGACTTTTTTTGGTGATGTCTTTTGGAGCTCTTCATTGTAAGTGTGAAAAAAATATTAGGGGGGATGCTGTACAACGACGAATGCGTGTGTTTAAAGCAGCAGCCAGACAATGTAGGTGGCTCCCACGCAAATTAACTCAGTTTCATGAGGAAAATAAAAGTTCTTTCCAGTACACACCAAACCCCACATACAACTGCTCACACACAGTGTACATAATGTAGTTAGTGCTTGAAGCTACCAATCAATAGGGGAAAAAGAAACAACAACAACAACATGTAGATGTATAATTGGAGCACTTTCTCTTTCTTTTTTTTTTTTTTTTTCTAATTTGAGCGATGATTTTGCATGTTTCCTTTACGATGGAGAAGCTGTGTAGCAGCCCGCATGACTGTGGTTGTTCTCAAGGAAGACTTCTGCTGTTCCGCTGTATTCACGCTGAAGCGCAAAAAGCAGTTTGCGTCCGTTAACCCAGTTCAAAAACCTTTTTTTGTAACCGTCAACAGCACAAATATTTTGTATTGTTGTTTGTACCATTTTTGTACCAAAAACAAAAGAGGAAAAAAAAAAAAAAGAAAAAAAAAAAAGGGAAGAAAGTAAATGTTTTCAATGTGTTTTTAGTGCCACTGCAATCTTGGTTTCCAAACTGAGTGACAGGTTTGCTGATTTATTGTGTATCAAAGCTGAACTGGCGCACTGACGCCTGGCTCCAGTGTAATTAAAAATAAAGTCCCCCTTTTGAATAGTCTCACTTGCTTTTTTTTAATTATTTTTTTTTTTTTTAGGGTTTTATTTCATTTTCCTTCCCCACATGCCCACCCCAGCTCAGTCACTGCTCACAGCTCTTATCAGTGAGCCAGTAAAGGGTGGCCTGGCTGCAGGTGTGGGGCCAGGTATTCAGACTTCAGAGGGATTTTTGGAGATCCTGGGTGCTCCTGCAGAAATTTGCATTCATTAAGGGCAGGAGTGTGGCTCCTCCCCAGCCCACAGTTCTTCGGAGTATGGATGAGGTGGTACATGTTCCTCCTCCATCCCAATGCAGGTGTGTTTCTACTGCATCAAACTGTTGGTTCAAATCAACTGGGTGCAATTTCACTCTTCAACACCAGATCTTTGTTCCTTAGCAGAATTCCAGCACATTTGGGGGTCTTCACTTGCTGCTAACCCATTGGTAACCCCACAACTGCTGCATCAGGACCAACCCCTCCACCAGTCCGCTGTCCCATGGCTGGTGCTCTGACCACCAGCCTTTATACTGCCAGGGAACAGGAATGGTTCAGAAAAGTCTAGGGAATGACTGAGAACCCTGGGCCAGCTGATGCCCTGCAGAGGAAGCCTGAGTTTGCTTTTCCCAGTTGTATTTCCTCACCTCTGCACATGCAGGAGCAAAAACATGATTGGAAATGTTGCTGTGCACAAAGCAGAGTGTGCAAACTCCTTTGCCGAGTACAGCAGCACATCTCTGTGTGCACCTCCTTCAGGGACATCATTCCTGTTTTCTTGGCCTGCTCTTCCCTGGAGGTTTCACCGAGAGCCCTCAGAGGGTGCACAAACACCCTCCAGGTGCCAGACTGAGCAGCAAGTGCAGAGCACACAATTAGCAATTAGCACTGGCAGCCATCACTCACATCACCCTTGGGGCTTTTGCAGGGCCTGAGCAGATAGTTGGGTTTCCATCACTCTCACCCCAACACCAAACCACATATGCCATGAGGTAGCAAGGCCTCAGCAGGTCCTGGGACTGAGTGGGGCTGGGAGGACACACAGCTCCAACAATCCATGGAGCTGTTCCGGCCAAGCACGTGGAAAGCAGCACTGTCTCGTTGTTAATAAACATTAAGATGAATGCAAATCCTGTACATGGCAATTTACTTCCCCCCGGAGTCAGCTAAGAATATTTTATTGCTAGTTTTGCTAATTCTCAAGCTGTTCTGTTTCTTAGAATTATCTTTAACTACTGAATAATGCAAGACTGTTGCATCACAAATATTAGTTTCTGCTATCAGTGGAAGGCTGGGCTCTCATCATCGTGTTATTAGACTCTTATCTGCCTGCAGAAGGTCTTGTTCCTCAAATGATTTAGCTGCGTGCTTAACTTTGACCATGTGAATAGTTTTACTAAGCTGATGGAAACAGCCACCCTCCCCTAAATCCAGGGACTTCTGTACTAAAATTAAAAATAACAGCGATTACTATTACAGTTATTATTATAGGCTCTTGGGTTGGGTTTTTTTTCTCCCAAGTCAAATACCAGAATTTGAAATAGAATTTGGTTCAGATCAAGCCAAAGCACACGGGGATTATGATTTTTTTCGATAAGCAAAATAACTGAACTTTACTTTGTTCTCCAGACTAAAACCTTTGTGTTACCAAGACCTTTTTTTTTCTCCCACATCTTTGTCAATACAGAACCGATTTTTGAACCAAAAACTGAGTTAACAGACACATTAAGCAGTAACAAAAAAAAGACCAGCCCAAACTCTATATACCATTACTGCACTACTGTCAAAACAGTTCCTGGATGGGGGTGGAAAAAGCCTTGGGAAAATGAAATGTTTTCTTAACCACTGGCCAAGATGTCTCCTTGTCTCAAAAAAAAATAATAATAAAAAAAAAAGGTAAGTAATCCAATGCCATCCTTTTTTTTTTTTTTTTCAGAATTCCTTCCACATATAAAACAAAATGTGCTCAGCTATTCTGATGGCCTGGTGAGGTCCTTTGTGCAGCTGAGCACCATCACCTTCACAGTCTCTTGGCCTGCACGTCACTTCTGCCCTGTGCTTCTGTGTACCAATGCTGACAGGAGCCCTGAGACTGAGCTTTGGCCTTTTTCCCAAGATTTATTATTACTAGTAAGGTCAGAAGTGGTGCAAAGGACCAAGAAGGGACAGACAGGGGACGCTGGGACACACAGACACTTGTGGGAAGCCTGTGCCCAGCTAAGTAGCTCCTTTCACTACTTATCTTGAGAGTACCCCCCAGCACTTCTTCCAGCCACCACAACAGCAGCACCATGCCATGAGCACTCAGGAGCCAAAGCAGCAGCATCCTTCTAAATCCTGGGGTAAACTGAAAGGTGCCAAGGGCAAGCAAGGGCCCCCAAAGAGGACAGGCTTCAGCAGGACCCACATGGGAGCTGCCCTCTGCTCAGATGGCCGCAGCAATACTCTGGTTATTATTTATGATGTTCTCCATTCCCACTCAGGGCAGATCCTGCATGGGGAAACAGAGTTCATGAGACATTAAGGATTTGGATGTGGGTGTAAAGCAGAGAGGGCACAAGATGCCAAGCGGAGGGGGTCGGGTGCTCCCAGCCTGACCCAAGCCTGGAAACTGGCAATTCCCCACCAGCAGCAGGGCTGAAACAGCTGCCAGGCAGAGCTTGGACATGGGCAGCAGCTTCGCTTCACAGCAGCAAACACTTTCTCTGGATAGAGTTGTAGGATTTTCCCCCCTCCCCTCTCTCTATGATTAATGTAGGGCTGCTCCACACTCCTCTCAGCGCTCCAGCATAATCCATCTCTCCTGCTCCTCGCCTCACCTTCCCCCCTTTCCACTTTCTTTTCTTAACGAGAAAAAAATTATTTTTTTTTTTTTGCTGCAATTCTCTTTGTAAGTGGTCACACAGCAGCAGGGGGTGGCTGTGAGTAATGGCACAGTCTCCCCGTGATGGGACATGAGGACCAGGCTGCAGTCCAGGACACCTCCAATCCGGTGACAAGGGCCTCATGCCATGGCCAGGGCTGAAAGATAAAATTTCGGTCTACCCTCCTGGCTACTCCTGGGGTTTTCTGAAAAGCCATGGCTCGCTGGCAGGTTTGCCCTCCCTGCTGCTGCCCTCATCCAGCCCCTTCTCGATGGAGATCAGAGGAGTGGGAGGAGGGACGTCTCCATTGACATCTTTCATCCACCTCCTTGGGAAAGTGGTTTTTAAGCCAGCCTAACCCAAATGACCCCAAACCTTTGCTGAAATGCCTGGAGGCTTTGGTGAGCTGTGCTCAGTTGACAGGGTTGGAAGGGAAACCTTGCTTCAAGGAACGCTGTGGTTTTGTGTTAATTAGTGACCAGTGGCTTCGGGAAGGGTTGTTTCCACCTGCAGTGAAAGGGAAACAGTCCCTTCCCAGCTAATTGGGAATTCACACCCCGGTGTCAGGGTCTCGCTGTGTGCAGGGTAGTGAACCCCAAACCACAAACTGACCCTACAAGGAGTTCATTTAGAGCAGCAGCTGCCACTCGGGGCGTTTTCAGGCATTAATTTGCTTCGTGTAGGCGGCTCCTGATACATTCGCCTTGCTGAGCGAGATCCAGTGCCGTGGGCTTCCCTGGTGCTGGGTGCTGACCTGTCATTTGCACCTTTAAAAATCTATCTTTAGATCTGGTAATAAAAATATGGAAGAATCATCATCTAATGCTCAGCAGCTGCTGAACTGAGCTGGGCAGCCAGGCACGATGCTCCGCTGCGGGGTGAGAGAGGAAGGATGGATAGCTGGGCTGGGCATGTCCAGTCAGCATCATTCACAATAGTTTAAACCTGTTTTGGTTTGGAGAAGTAGCCCAGCCCCTCTGGTGTATGCTTATCCTGGCTCTCTTTTAGCCTCCAGACACTCACAAATGTTTGCAAATATAAATAATGGGTTAATTTTCACCCCAAAATAGCAGTTTTCCTTTGAGAGGTGAATCTCTATCTGTGCTAGAAGCTGCCAGAAGTGGATTGTCAAAAATCCCTGGGAGGCTGCAAAAGGAGTAAGGCAGAGTCGGGTCTCCGTCAATACTTACATTCTTCATAAACCAGATTTATAATATCTGAGGCCACTTGGAAGCTTTATCACCGAGTACATAACAGCCATGCCATTAACCTGTGCTATCTATAGCTAAATTCATTACTTTATGAAGTACTTTGAGTTGCCTCAGAGTACAAAGGGCGACACAACTAATCCTGTTCTGTGAAAACCACATTGATTGGAATGCAGCCGCCAGGTGAGGTGAGAGCATCCACAGTCCTCTGCAAACGTGCGCTGTGAGCGCTTGCTACTCTCTGTACAACACCCAGCCCTTTGCTCCAGGTGTTGAACAGCCCATCATCAGCCCTCGTGCCACAGGCAAGGCAGGATGGGGTGTCCTGCTATATCCCATGGAGCCTTCCCCAGGCAGATGTTTGGGGTGGGATAAAATCCAGTGCCAGACACCACTGACAATGCCTTGCGCCAACAGGACAGTGATGTTGGTGCTGTGCATGCACTTTGGTTTTGGTCAAAGACCAACACTTTGCTGATTACTTGAAGCTGTGGAATGTATTTTGTGTTTTTACACATTGGTGAACAGCTCAAGATTCCCAGAGTGCACCATTGCAAATGCCTATGGAGTTGCTAAGGCAGATGCTCATCATCCAGCCACTACAGCTGGAGTATCAGTAAGTGCCAATTAGACATGTAGATGTACACGTTTACGTGAGGACTCCCTGGCCTGTGTCTCCTGGCTGTTCCCCAGCTGAAGTCCTGGCACCCACCACACAGGCTGATGTATATCCATCAGGAATTTTCTTTCACACTGTGCCTTGAGAAGGAGCAAGTACCTTGCTTTAATATAGTGCCATCGATCCTAATCGCTCCAACAATAACCATCGGATAATCAGAACCCATGTTTTACCAGGAACTGTGATTGAGTTGCTCTGAGTGGATTTTTAGGGACAGAAAGAAAGTCAGCACTATGTGAAAAAGGCACTTGAAACCCTGGAGAGGAGATGACGAAGGAATCCAGCCCTACAGATGACCCAAAATTCCAGACCTCAGGCAAAAAGCGATGTCGGGAAGGCAATACATCACATTACTATAGTACTGTATAAAATATTTAACTTTTAAGTACATTACCGAAGTGGTTTCTTTTGACATTACATCTGTGCTCTTGTAAAAGACATGAAGACAAGAGCAAATATCCCAGAACAACCAAACATCACTGCAGCACCACGACTGTGCTGGCTCAGGGGACCTGGGACAAGGCTGACATGAAATCTGCATTACCTCCTGCCCCAGTGTGAGATGCCATCATGACCACGTGCTGTGCATCACCACAGCCCCCAAGCCTAGGCTAAGACATGCTCCTAAGTACATCAGGGCAGGAAAACAGGCTTGTACAGGAGAATCCTGCTATTTAAGTGCCTCTGATCAAAAGCATTTTATCATCTTCCCTGTCTTAATGTAAGGAAATGTGCAAATAGAAAGCAGGGCTTTGCTGCAGGTACCCAGCCCCCTGCAAGCAGGCAGTGCCTCGCTTCCAAACCATATAATAAATAGAAAAGGAACAACCTTTTCCTTGCTTAAAATGCTTCTCTAAATATTTCACTCAGCATCTTGGTTTTCCATTTGTTCATGCTTTGTCTCTCCCATTTGTTCTTCTGGTTCTGCAGCTGCAGAAGGACCCTGGTGGCACAGAAGCAAGTGCATGTGCAACAGGGGAGGGGACCCACTCAACTTGCCATTTCACATAGAAAACAGTATTTCAGCACAGCAACCTCTTCACACACACACACACACAAAAAAAAAAAAAAAAAAAAAAAAAAAAAAAAAAAAAAAAAAAGAAAAGAACAGCCCTAAACCAAACAAACAGAAAGATCAAAGTATTTTCATCCAGAGATAACAAAGAAATAATAAGTGAGACTTCAGACATGTTGGAAATGATGTCCAGTCATTAGTCCCTGGTCATGACACCCCTCTGCAGATGGAAGCTCAGTCCCATCATATGGGCTCCCTCATTCTCATAGGAGACTGCAGTAAACTTATAGCCCAAGCAGAAGAGGTGTTTTTTTAAGAGGAACTGCATTTCATCACCTGGGAACAACGCAGATGAAGAGCCAAAGGGTCAAGTCCAGGCTCAGCCTACCTTCTGCAGGACAGTATTAGGGCAGGGTGCTCAAGGACCACTTTTCCCACAGGATCCTAATAAGCGTGGCCTAACAATGTGGAGGCTCCTTTGTGGGCTGAGCATGGAGCAGAGGGCAACACAGGGTTATCTCTGGAAAGGAGATGCCTTTTTAGCAGGGCTTCTTAAACAAAAGCAACTGTGCTCTCTGCCTGCATTGCCCTCCCCTGCTTTCCTCCTGCTCTACACAGGCTGTTGAACTTGTTGAGAAGAAGAAACTAAATTGGACAGAGCCAGAAAGATAATTAAATCCCTTCACCTTTTGTGAAAAACAAGGGGCCAAAGGAATGCTCTGTCAGCTCAGGTGCTTGGTTCAAGCAGATAAAACAGAATTTATATAGGAAAAAAGTCTCCTTGGCAAAGAGACCTTAAACCTGCCCCAAACAGAGATAAAACGTCCAACAGCTTTTGCAGCCAGCTACAAGGAATCACGAGGAACCCAACTCTTTGCATTGGCACTTGTGGGATGCCTTGTTTGCTACAAGGTCACTGTCCAGCATCCCACCAGGTGCTGGGAGCCTCGGGTTGCTGTTGGAGGAATAAACCCTGTTCCACCGGCCACAGAGAGATGTGGTGGCACAGGGCAGCTGGAGAAGCAGCATTTTGGGCCCTGGGGTGAGGGGCTTAGTGGGACAGGGAGCAGGGCAGGATGCCGCAGGGTCAGTCCCAGCCAGGCAGCTCCTGCTCTCCATCTGCTTCCTGTGCTGTGTGAGGGTTCTGAGGCCACGGCCCAGGGTATTCCAAATGCCTGACAATCATCCCATGGGCTCCGTCCTAGTTATTTATAGGAGCTTATTCTCGAAGGTCTCAGTGGGGATTGGAGCCCTGCTATGCTAAATCCTCTCCAAACACATATTAACAGACCCCAGACCGAGCTTGCTGCTCAAGTTGTGATTTAAAGTCTGCGTGGAGATGGCAGGTCAGAAGCAATCCTTCCACAGGAATATGCTGCAGACCTCAAAATATTCATTGCCATCTGTCTTTTTTTGTCGTGGGTTTATAGAGCTCTTCTCAGAGTGAGTCCTGGCCTGGGCAGGGTGATGCCAAGGCTCCCAAGGAACATTCAGCAGATGATATCATAATCACTCTGCCTAGGAAATGCAGTTTCTTGGTGAAGACAAAACAGCCAGCACAGGCTGGGTAATCCTGCCCAGGCAGTGCTCAGCTGTCTGCTCCAGGACAGCCTAATGCTGCTCCTTGCAGACAGAAGGTCTTTTGGACTGATTGCATTATAATTTAATCCATCCTTCAGCGATTTTAGTTCTCAAGATTGTTGTTATTTTACACCTCAGCAGAAGTTCATGAGGAACAAAATGAGGTTGCGATCCTCTAGGGGAAGCTGGCAAGAGTCATAAATCCATCTTTGTGGATACAGATTTAAGCTTAGGTCTAAATAATTAGTTCTTTACCCAGGCCTTAAGCTAAGGAGACGGTGAGTTCATCTGCAGAGGCTGCAGAATTGCTTCCTGGGAAGCTGTATAATGCTCACATTTCTTCTACACACTCATTTATAAGGCAGAGGTTCCAAGCAAGTCTGGACATGGCTCATGGTCATGGAGCCCCAGCATGCTATGGGCAGGATGACCCAGTGCTTCTGCCTGCTTTGCCAGGAGGGACTTTCCACAGGGAGCAGAGAGACCCCCTGGCTCTATGTTGAAGCTCACTTGGCTAAAAAGCCTTTTTTCCCACCTGCCTTCTCCAGGCAGCTTCGTGCTGCTGTAGCACTGACAATGTCCGTGGCTGCTGGTTCATCTTCAGGATGCCAGCAGGACTGCTTGGCTTTGCAGATGGTTCCTGCACAAGAGGAAGGAGCTGCACCTGTGCAAAATTCCCGCTGTGCTGCACACTGCACACAGACTCAGAGAGCCCCTCATTTTGGATCAAAATCAACCTCTTGGTCTTCAGCACTGAGCCCTGCATCACTGCACCAGATATGGGCTGAATTTACCTCTCCCACTCCAAATTCCAGGAAGGGCCCCATACAATCATAGAATCAACCAGGTTGGGAAAGGCCTCTGAGATCATCAGGCCCAACCCTTGATCCAGCACCACTGTGGTTCCCAGACCGTGGCACTGATGCCACATCCAGTCTCACCTTGGAAACCTCCAGGGCTGATGAATCCACCACCTCCCTGGGCAGCCCATTCCAATGGCTGATTACTCTCTCTGTAAAAAATTTCTTCCTAATATCCAACCTAAGTCTCCCCTGGCAGAACTTAAGACCATGTCATCCACCCCATAGCTGGGGTGCCACTGGGAGGCATTAGGACACCCCGAGCCTCCGTTCTTCCAGCCAGGAGGAGTGGGAGCAGAGGCCACGTGTCTCGGGGGCCACAGGGACACTGTGAGGACATATTTCTCATGCTACTGCTGCTGAAGCTGCGCTGGGGAGGAGTGATGGCTCTGTCAGCCTCCCTCTGCCTGCCTGAGCCTTCCCTTATTTATTCCCCGCTTTGAGCTGCGGCGTGCAGCTGCTGAAGCATTTGGAAGTTTGTGTAAAGGTTTTATTGCTTCATTTTTAACCTCTGCACAAATGCCTACATCATTAGCTTGGGGTTTTTTCACCCTGTATCACTCTCCCCTCCGCACTTTTCTCCTCCTGGGCATCCCTGTGCTCCTGCCCCCTGTCAGGCAGAGCAGGATGGGGACCTGAAGGGAGAGATTTATTACTGCTGAGGTTATTTTTCCGAGGAAGGGAGTTGGTCCAGAGTTTTTCAGCGCCATATGCAGAGATGTGTACACGCAAGGTCCAGTTCTCCACCACTCACTTCATTCCCATGTCTTGACTCCTCAACTGCAAACAAACCCATCTCAGTTCCCCTCCCACAGCCCATGAGTTGTCGTGGGGGCAGCAATGCAAAGGCATTGAACACACACAGCTGTCTCCAAAACCTGCCCACTGAGTGGTACCTGGCACAGGCAGCCCCATTTCACCATGAGAGCACTAAAGCCTGGCCTGAAGAACCAAAGCTGTGACCAAGATCGCAGCCATCATTTCCCTCACCCCCCCGGACATCTGCTGGAGAGCAGACTTGTGATGGACCATAGCTGAGTCCCAAGGCTAACAAACTGTGCATTACCACTTATTTGTGACACTGCTTTAAATTCCCTCCAGCATGAGCTTATCCACCGCCCCATGCCACTTGGCTAATGATCATGATAAACCCTAGAAGAGCAGTGAGACTACTCTGGAGTTGGGCTGTCCCACCACTGAGGTGTCACCAACAGCCCTTCCCTGAGGAGGAGCTGTGGGAGGTGCAACTTCACCTTGGAAACAGGAATCCCTTTCACCACCTTCATGCATTTCACATCTAAACCCGCCACAGCAAAGCATCTGATCAATCCAGTGCAACCAAGGGGTTAAGAAAGCTCAGGTGCTGCAAAATTTGTCGTGCCCTGGCATCCCTGTCTGATCTCCGCGCTCATCCGCAGGCGATAAAGAAGAAGCACAGATTTTATTTTTCTTTTTGAAGATGCACTCCTGCAGCCCTGGGTACACACATTTGCCGTTTCACCCTCGCCCTGACTGGGCTTGGCAACATTTTCTTATTATGAAAATGTGCCTTGTCCTTGCAGCAGGTCTAACCCACAGCCGGGCACGCAGCACACAGGGACACGACACACCTCACACCTCAGCACGCCGGCACTGGCTTGGCATTCCAATAAGCTCTTGACTCCTTGGACTTCAGAGGCCGGTTTGCTGCCACCAGTGGCAAAAATCCCCCCCCAGGAACAGTGTGTTCAGCGTTTCCCATCATCTCGAACCATGTTTTCAAGGTGGGGGATAAGATATGCAGAGCTTCCAAAATAGGAATTGTGCCTCTGCAAATATTAGCGATGCAGGCATCGTCTGGGGGATTATCCACCGTCATGGCGTGTAGAGGGAAGATGGATTTCAAGATGATAATAGGAATGACACACATTGCTTTTTCCCCTTTCTGCTGACACACAATTTAGCAGTCACTGCAGAATTTTCTCCCCATTTAAAATTTCCGTTTAACAGCCAAGGAGCTCATGTTAATTCAGATGATCTTTCCTGCAGCGCAATGAGGAGTGGTGCCTCTTCTAGAAGCTTTTTTTTGAGTCTCGGTGGTTGTGTCTAATAAAAAAATATCTCCTGTGGTTTTGCAAAGACCATGGAGTGTGTGTCCTTTACCACGCTATCAAACGCCACTTGACCCAAGGTTGGGCAGAGTCAACAGCGTTTAAAAGAGACTCTCCTAACAGCATCTCCTCCTAGGAGGGATCTCCCAGAGCTTTTTTAATTCATTTTCAGGACCGAAGGGGATTTAAATGAGCATCCCATCCCTGAGGCAGGATCCTCATGGCAGGCAGGCCAGGCACCAGTGGCAGCATAGTGTGATGCAGGGACATGGGGCTGCAGGGCTGGAACACCAACAAGTGCCTCCAGCTCATGGGGGATGAACTCTCCCACCCTCCACTGCAAACCTCACCCTTGGAGGGTTGGGCAAGGCAGGGAATGTTTTAGATGTGCTTTTTGGTTTTATTCCAACTTTCAAATCTCGCCTTTATCTGAGCTTGCCCCAGCCCAAAGCTTTGCTGACTGCTGGGTGTGGGCTAACCCTGCCCAGGCAGCAGCTGGCTCTGCCAGGAGGAGATGGGAGCAGTGCTAAGGCCTTTCTGATCCCCACTTCTCCTCCATGTGCTCGTGAAGGCACTGTTTTGGCAGCTCACCCCAGCTGGGAGATCGCAGCTCGCTTTATTTATATATTTTTCCACCCAAGTGTAGCTGGCGGTCAGGCGAACCCACAGAGTTAACTTCCCTCCTCACTTAAACAAACAGTAAAATCATTACAAAATTCTCTCCTGTGCATTCGAGTTGCATACATTCAGTTATCCTATGGAGCAGGAACATGGGGCATTGCTTAATTAAAGATGTGGGTGTAGAGGCTCCAGGAGCAGAGATTTCACATGCAAATCTCCCGGCTGTGAGCACAGAGCCAGGATACATACAGAGCATATTAATGTTTTGTGCTTAAAAGCAGTGGTAAGACCCAGTCTGAGGGAAGGAGCTCCAGCACTGAGTAATCCTGGGCTCTCTCTGCTCTTGCTGAACTTTATCTATATACCCCAAAGCATCCCACGGACAGAGCTAGAGAACTGAGGGCACCTCCACACAGACCACAGTGAACTCCAGCGCCATCAAAACTCCCTCCCTCATTCCTCTCCCTGCCCTGAAATAACAATATAAGCCCAGCATTTCCAACCTCCTTTTTTTTTTTTTTTTTGTACGACATAATTCAGGTTATTGCCAAGAACTGCAAATTGTTTACCAGCCTCGTGCAAACAAAGGCTCTGATCAGCCGCAGAAGCACAGCCCTGGGGCTTTCCAGTGAGCCGGAATTCTTTAATTACTTAACAAAAGCTCAGTCTTACCTTTTTTTTTTTTGGTTTAATTTTTTTCCTTTCCTTTGGCTGTTACCTTGGAAAACCACAGTCCTGGATGTCTTCCACACCGCACGCTGCTAAAAGCCTCGTTTAGCAATGATTTTGCCAAAGTAGTTTCCTAGTTGGGATTGAAGTGGGGCCGAAGCCGTGCTCCGCCAGGGAGAGCTGCCTGGCACCAGCAAAATGGCCTTGGCAGGAGCTTTCCTGCTGATAAAAGTTTCTCCCAAACACACATGTGTGCTCATGGACACACATGTCAGAGAATGAGCATTTCCTACAAAGCCTGGCAGCTGCCCCTGGAGCACCCTCTAATTTCTCTCTCGTTTTATACCTTGAGCTTTTCTATGATCTGGTTTTGGCCACCAGGACCCAAAAAAGTGTTTTGGAGAGAAGCAGACAAGTGAGTTTTCACCGATGTGATGGGAAAAGAGAGCGGGCACTGGGAAAGCACAGGGTGGCTCTCACAGGCAAAACCCACCTCTCCTCCAACAGCAAAAGGAGGGAGAAAGGAATCACCATCCTTCAGCTCTCACCTAACACAGGCTCTCCACTGCCACTGTAGTCAGGGAACAAGGCACATGGAAGGTAGAGTTTACTAAAGTTTTTTAAGGTAGATTATTTCTTCCATCTCGGAAAAGCCTCGAGTCCCTTTCATTGAAAAAATAATCTGCACATTTGAAAAAAAACAATCATTTTTTAATAAAGAGGCCAAATTTGCATTGCATTAACTGAGTAGCAGTTCAAGGTGCAGAATAATTCACTGTCAATCTCGGGAAGGCGCCTGTGGAGGGTAAATAAGGCTCGTGCACAGCCTGCTCGGTGTAAGCTGTCACTGCAGCCAATGCATCAGTCAGGAGAAAAACATAACGTTGGAGGATCTCTGAATACATAAATAAAACATGCTTACCACTTGCCATCAGCAAAAAAAAATTTAAAAAAATAAAAAAGCTGCCTTTCGAGCTCCCCCCTCACCCCCCTTTATCTATACCACTTTGCCTTGTAGCATAAATTCAGTTTTCAACATCTCTGTTTTCAGACATCCAAATGGGCTCTGAGGAAAAGGGGGAGGGATGTAAAACAAACCCGAAAGTTTGGCAAAGCTGAGAAAATGCCAACTCAGCACAGAGAGACAGCATCAGCCTCATTAGAGCCCCCGACAGTGATTCCCAGGGTTTGGGAAAAGCAGGAAAGGCATGGCAGGGATGGGCTGAGCTCTCAGTACTCTGCAAGAGTCCCTGGTTTTCCAGCCCAGACCCTGGACAGACCTAATGCCGACGGTGGTGGCATCTCCCAGCCCTCCAGCAAATAACCCCGTCAATTCCCAATCAAATCCCTGGCAGCACGGATGTCACAGTCAAATGCAGTAAATTGATTTGCCATAAGTCATATTTACTGTCTCAGCCATAAATGTGTCAAACCCAATCTTTTTAACTGCAAATAATGCCAGAAATTCTCCCTTTTTTAGAAGCCTCCACTACAAAACCTCCAGCAGAGAACAGGAAGTGCTGTATTAAAGTGTGGGGGTGTCAAGGCTGTGTTTACAAAAAGATCTGATCCAGACAAGTTTTGCTTCATCCTCTGGGATCCACCATGGATGAGGAAGCCAAAAGGGAGGCAGGATGGTGACAGCTGTGGGATAACCCTGGGCTTTGTGCTGGAGGAAGGTGGAGGTGAGACCCCACACACGGCCCTCCCCAGCTCTCCCCAGCAAAGAGAGGAAGGTCAAAAGGGAGAGATGATATTAATTGTCTTGCATAATGTTTATTTATCCTTCAGTTCCCAGGGGAATTGCACACCTATCAGCAATTATCATGGAGCTATCAGCATCCATGAGCCCATAGATGTCTGATGCTTCATTTTGGGAGGATTCAATAAAGCAGAAGGCCCTGAGACAGAGCCTGCCCACCGCCAGCCCTGCCTGCTCTGTCCCCACATTCTGAGTGCTGCCAGGCGTGACTTCCAGAGCTCCCTGTGGCTGCATGGATCTCTGCCCCACAAACAGGGATTTGGGCAGTGCATCACTAGCTGAGGCCACTGTATCCAGCATGTTCGGGGTCTCAGTTCCCACTAAAACACCCGGAGCATCACCAAACCCAGTGCACTGCCTAATATTCTGCTCTACATCACGTCTGCAAATCAAACACATCTGTCTCCAAAGTGCACTCCCCGGGCTGCTGCCAGACCAGGGAGAGACAGGACTGCAGTAATTGATGTCAAACTGCCCTTTCTGCCAGTGTTTCGGGGCTGATCTGACGGTACCAATGGAAATCACAGCTTAGGTTTAAGAGAAAGCTCTCTCTGAGAAGGAACCCAAGCCCCCATCCTCCCTCTGTCTTTTTGAGCAGTGGTGGGAAACATCTCCCTCCACCCCCCTCACCTCCTCCCCATCTGTCAAGACCATCTCCATGATGCTTCTCACCTCCCCTCTCCTTTCTTTGCACTCTCTTTTCTTTCCATCACTTTCCTGTCTCTTCTGACAGGATCAAAGCCCTCCACCAAAACCCATCTAATCACAGACAGTCATCCCCATTTCCATGGAATTACACAAGAAAATGAGGCAGTGTGGCTGCAGAAGTGGTGTTTCCCTCCTGCACACAGGCAAGAGCACCATTCCCTCCCTCCAGTCCTTCCCAGCCTCTTGATGTCCCTCCATGGGCATCACAGGTCAAAACACTATGTCCAAATCCACCCAGACAAGTGAGACCCACGGCTGGAGGAAGGTGAGTTCTCTTCCAGTTCTCTGGAGCAGAAAGCTCAGCCCATAGCAGAGGAGCCCTCTACCTCCAGCCCCTGTGCAATACTGTTTGTCCCCAAAAATCAGCTTTGACACCCCCACCATGGTTTACCAGCTGAACCACCATCCATCTTTCAACCTCCCTGCCCAGTTCTGGGTTTCCCTCAGTATTAAAACGCAGGAGCTGCAGATGGGAGAAGTTCACACTGGAAATCAGAAAATAAGGGCATTGCTTTGTGAACTTCCAGCTCACTGACGCTCTCTCCGATCATTAAAGCAGGCATCCTTTCAAGATGAGCACAAATCTCCCACTAACCATGCTCCAAACCAGAAGGCACACAATGGAGGCAGCAATTAGGAGCAATTGCTGCATAGACAGAAAAATAATTGGTCAGTATTCCTTTGGATGAGCCCAGCGCTGGGAAAGCAATTGAGCTGGGGTGGAACAGGCTCCCTGGCCATCCCTGGGATTTGGACGTTTTTCAGTTTTATATTGGGATAGAGTTAAATAAAAAAAGGATCTGTGTTGGGTTTTGTTTGCTAAATGTTGAAAGGTGGAAAAATCAGGAATCCTTGGGAAATGCTTACTCCAGGTGGGAAGGATGGGACGATCGTGCTGAGGACAGTTTCCGTGGGTACTACCTCTATAAATGCCACCTCCAAGCATCCAAAACACTGCTCCAGTGGAGCAAGCTGAGACTCAATGCAACATTTATTTATTTTTGTAGCAAATTTTCCAATTTGTATCATGCTCAGCGTCTCCTGAGCTGTCTGGGAGCCATCAGTGGCACAGGAACCCTGGGGTCTGGCCCTCCTGGTGGGCACCCATCAGCAGTGGATGTCCCTCACCACAGCAGTCTGGCCACACAAATTCAGTGTTGCATATGCAACAGCACCAGTTTGCCTCCTGAACTCTGATTTACTCAGAGTCTCTATGGGACCTAAATGGACCATTAATATTCCCCTGGTTTTCCATGTTCAACAGCGTCAACATGTTTCTAATGCAAACCCTATGGCAGAGCTTCCCAAATGAGCCAGGTCCAGGGCTCCCACCTGTATCTCAAACTGAGCTTCCTGCTTTCCTCTGCTGCATCAGACCAAAGCCAGCATGACACAGAGAGGGAGTGGATACAAAACCCCCAAAAAGCTGATGCATTAGATCCTCCCAACAGCAAAGCCTTCCTCTAAATCACATAAAGAAACGGCCCCTTGCTTCCATCAGCTAACAAAGTTTGAACTCCAAGGATAATGTCTGCCACCAATTAAAAAGAAAAATGTGCTATGCCAAAGGATGCAGGGAGGAAATGGTGGTGGTGGATGTAACACAGCAGTGAGGGAAGAGCGTGCCTGGATGCTTGATTTAATTTAGGCTGAGAATTACATGCTTATCTACACTTTTTCCAGGCTAATTGGAAATTTCACAGCTTTTCAGGAGTGGCTCATGGACGATTACTGAGGTACCTGCTTCCTCCGACCCCCACAGTGCTGTAGGCAGAGTGGCAGCTGGGCAAAGTGTGGGATTGCTCAATTCCAGCTCATCACGGACCCAGGGATGGTTCAGGCCACCACGGAGCCAGAGGGCAAGGACAAGGTCGGGTGGTCATCCTGCCTTGGTGTCACCTCCCGGGAGGAAGAAGAGGAGAGCACAGCCCCTCCTGCATCCCCGCCTATCCCGTGCCTGGAACCAGTTGTACAGCCTAATGCAAACACTAATTACCCTAATTTTGATACAGTCTAAACTTCCCACGCTTGGCTTTGTAACAGTAGTGCTTCTTTTCCATCATCCGGTCGGGTGTGATTATATTTAGGAGGGAGGAAGCACAAGAAAGCTGAGCTGAGCCGTGCTGGAGCCACTGCACGTGTGAAGGAGTTAATGCATTAGAGGCTGCGTTCCTATTATCTCACACCTTAGCCACCATATAATCAGACATAAATCCAATATGCAAAAGAGGCACTGCACAAAAAAAAAGCACTTGAAAGTTGCTTATGGTTTTGTTCCATACAGACAGCATTGATCTCCCAAAACATGGGCATTTCAAGGTGCAAATGAGCCTTTCTTGTCTCTTACAGGCTTTTCTAGCACTTCGGCTTTGTGTAAGTGAGGTTAAAGAAGGTGTGAGAGGCACTTAATTACAAGCACACCAAATTCCTTTGACAAGTCCAAATGAGAGTTTGCCTAAGCAAGAATCATTTCAGCCTCAGCACAGAGCCACCACAGGCTCTGAACCATGCACGGGGAGGTGAAGGCAGAATAATTTAAGTTAGAGTCAGGGAAAACAAATCCTTTGACTGTAAAGTTCATCAAGGAGAGTTGCTGTTTTCCTACAAAGCTACTGATCTCAAGGGGGGAAGAGTTTGCAGATCCAGCGAGGGAAAAACACAGAAGATTTGCTCAGAAGTCCGAAACACAGACTAAAATTAATAGTGTGGGAGCTAACGCTTGGGTGAGTGCTGCAAGAAATAGCCACCGAATTCGGAGCCTGAATTTTTAAACGAACTCACCTCATTTAGGCTGTGCCTTTCCTCACATTCGCTTCCCATGAATATTCAAGCAGAGCAGAGAATTCGCTGGCAGGAATATTAGCGAGAGCAGTGCCAATATCAGAGCATATATTAGCTGGTACTGGAACGTATTCACAGGAAAGTGCATTTCAGAGCCGTAATTGCACTCGGCAGTGCCCGTTCAGTGGGGCCTGGCAGGGTCCTGCCAGCGCTGGAACTGCTGCCAAGACAGAGCCAGGGCAGCCCCCATGGATGTGCTGGGGTCCAGCACCTCTGTACCACCGAGCATCATCCCCCCAAAACCTGAATCACCCATGGGGCTGGCAGCCCTGCTCAGGGATAGCCACAGCCAAAGGGTGAAGGAAACAAGGGGTATAGAAAGGACACTGGAAAATAGAACCTGGGAAGGCCTCACCTCTACATGTCCCTTTCAACCCAAACTATTCTATGTTTCATCCCAGGATGGGACACTGGGAGAAGACCAGGACCCATGGTTCCCCCTATGGTGACAGGGAGTTGATGGCCCCGTTGAGTCTGTTAATATTAATGAAGATGAAACCTATCAGGTCTTTAGCAGATTCTATTCTGCTCAGATGGGAAAGGAGCACATTTGTCCCCCCATGGCAGCAAAAATTTATTAATGTGCCTTTTGCCCAACACACTCCAATTTCTTCATTCAGTTGAGTGTTTTTTAATGTGAAAATGAAAAACTGAAAGTCGTGAAAAATCCCGAGTGGGACAGGGTTATACCAAGGGCATTGGGTATTAGCTGGGATGGGCACAGCAGGACTCAGAACCCAGCAAACCTGGGGGTCCAGCAAACACAGGGGGAGAAGGGAGCCAGGCAGAGGCACCTGCTCACCTTGGAGGGGTGGCAGAACCAGCTCTGTGGTGTGTCCATAAAGCTCTGAGTGGTGAGAGATGCAAAAAACTGCAGGGGTTTCCTACAAGAGGGAGGACTACCAGCACCAGCTGAAGGATTGTCCTTTCAGCATTCACAGAACGGGGTCTGCAGAGCAAAATTTAAGGGATTTGCCCATGTGTGGCATCTAGTGGTCACCCTTCAAGCCCACTCTCATCCCCCTCCTCCCTAGCCAGCTGAAAGTGTGTTTCTGCTGAAGGGAGGAGAGCTTGTCCAGTGTTTCTTTTTTTGGCAAGGTCCATATATCTCAGGAAGCCTATAGCCAGTGAAATACATGACACACCGAGGGAAGTAGCACTGAACATATGGCTCTGTGGTGTAAGATATTCAAAGAAGTTTGATTTAAAGGTAGCAGAGAGGTAGGTGCAGGTCCCACAATCTGTTTAGGGGGAGAAGTGCCTTTCAAATGATTTTGAGGTTATTTGCACTGAAATCAGAGGTGACACTAAGCCAAGCTCGATGACACCTGTGCTGAGAGTGTGGGGACAACATCAAAGAAAACTGCAGGAGATGCACCACTGTCCAGGTGTGTCTGGACTGGGCTCACGTGGGACTTTCCCACTTCTCAGAGGTCACATTATGGGAAGAGGCCCTGGTTCCACCCATGCTAAAAGTCTGGGTCGAATTCAAGCAGTTTCCAGGGCTTTTTTTTGAGCTCCCAAACCATAAAACCAAAAAAAACATCACTAGAGACCATGTGCAACATCCCCACCTGTGCTGACTCCTGCCCAGGAGCAGGAGGGAGCTGATGCTGAGCCTCTGGCCTGCAGCAGGGAGCTGCTGGTCTGACAAAGGCTACTCCACACAAGGTTTAAAAGAAATAATTAGGTATAGCAGTTTAAAACACACACAGCAGCATTCTGCTGGTCGAATGACCTTAATTAGACTGTAAAGTGTGGAAAATGCTAATAGGAAACAGTGCCTGCCTGGAGATGATAAATAAAATGCATTGATCTCTAAGTACTGAGCTGGCAATTCTTTGTTTGGAGGAAAACATATGATTAAAAGTAATCCAGCAGTAAATACAGAGCAGCCCCTCTGTCATTTGCTGTGGGATGGCCAAGCATGTCTCTGCCTCCAGTGTGGGACCAGCTGCACTGAGCTACAGGTCAGTTTTATATAGGAGCTTGTGATATAACTGTCCTTTCCAGCCTGAAGCTGGGGTCTGTGCTGCCATCGTTGTGCTGTTAGTGAGGCAGAGGGAGATTTCCCTGGAAAATCCCACTTGAACTCACAGACAGCAAAATGGAGAGGTCTTTGCTCACCTGCCTGTATCACCTCCATCTCCCACCTTGTGTCAAGGGCAGTCCCTCGAGGCCTCATGTGGTTCCCTGACAGCACAAACACAGCCCCTGTTTCCTCAGTGCTTCTATTCAAGCAGCCTCAAAGCCCGGAGGGTCAGTGGACTGTGCCAACATGCTCCAGGGGCACCCGGGGCCAGGTGGAGCCAAGGATTTAACACCTGCTCCCTGCCAGCCTGGCTGTAAACCAGCTCTCTGCAGACCCAGGAGTTCGTTACCAGAGTTGTTCAATACAATTACGTTTTCTAGGGCTCGTCTGGGAGAATGAAGGTGAATCTCTGCAAGAGCAGGAGGAAGGAGGGTTTCAGTGCTCACCCATCCCAGGGCTCTGGGTGGTTTCCCTAGCAAGGGATGCTGGCAGCATATGTATCTTCTCCTTCACCCCACACTGCTTGAGAATGGATTTTACCCCCCACAAAGCCTCTTTTTTCCCTTTTAAAATAAATTCTCCAATGCTCCCCAGTGTTATTCCATCTGCAGTTAATGGGGCCACCAAGGCTGGCACATCCCCTCACCGCTGCCCCTCGCTTGGGGAACAGAGCGGGAAGCAAGCAGGGAATTTATTTTGTTGGTTTTGCCATTGAAGTAAAGCCCTTTTCATTTCCACACAGCTGGGGAGGTCAAAGACTCTTGGCAAAGGAGCCCCCAGCGAGCAGGGTTTCTTTAGCTGTTCAGTATTTCTCCTTTCCACCATTCCCACATCCACAGGGTGCTTTGCTGGCTCCTTCCCCTCTCATCTCTCAGTCTCCAGTGCTCCTGTGCCTGTCCTTTTCACCCCTATATCTCTCACAAAGCCAGAGGAAGCCTGGAATCATTCTGCATCTCTGTACCCCAGAGAACGTGCTGAGTGCCAAGAGATCAGCAAACACAGCACTGACATTGGATTTGGAGGCTACAGGCAAGAAACTTGGAGCAATGTGTCCAGACCAGTGTCCTTGTAATTGCTCCCATCCCTCCTTTTCACCCAGAAGTGCCTTCTCTGTGCAAACTGCAGATTGGTTTTACATGGCACGTGCTTGGTTTATGATGTCTTTTAAGGGACTTCTCTGCAGAACTGTGTATTAAATTCCTTTCCAATTCTTGCTTGTTTTGGTACCAGAAGTGTGTTATCATACACCAGATGGAGCTAAATAAAAATACCACGAGTGCTGCAGTATATTGATGTGATAGATATATAATAATTAGATGTGCTGTAAAGCTATTAAGGCTGCAAATCTGAAGTATCTATTATATTTTCTCCATTTCTATTTCTACAACATCCCTCATAGCACAGTGACAACTGGCAGTGTTAACATCCACATACATCTTTTTAAGGCACACACAGGCTGTAATATCTGCAGGATTTATCTTGGTGTGACTCAGTCTATCTGACAATAACAGAATGAAAGCAAAGCCCTCTCCCTGCACAGGAGAACGCACCAGATCCAGATCCATTCCTCCCGGTCAGTGGGTGTGGGGGCAGCAGAACATCCGCGCTGCGAGGATGGGCAGGGACAGGGGTCTGGGCGTCCAGGGACAGCGTTTCTGATGTGGAAGTGTCACCACGCAGTAGCCGGAGGTTTGCAGAGAAACCAGCGTGAGGACACTGCTCCCTGCCTGCAGGCAGCAGGAACACGTGCTCCGTGCTGCTGCCTTGCATGGGATGTCAGCGGCTCCTCGGGGATTCCTCGGGATTGTAGGGCCCCATTGCACCAGCTCGGGGAGACTCAGTTTGAAGGGAGCGGAGACAAGGAGGAAAGAGCCTGTCTGAGCCAGCATGGGTGAAGGAGTTACCTATCTCCAGCAGGTCCACTGGAAAAACATCCCAGAACAACACATCTCTCCCGTGTTTTCCCCTCCAGTATCCCCTAAGTTAAGGGACCAGCACCCCCAAGCTTTCTGATGCAGCAACAGCAGCTGAGTGTTCAGGGGGACAAGCTGCCAATTTACGCAACTTTTCTGGAGAGACAGCAGCTGGCAGGGGATGCCCTGGCTGAGGCATCAGCCCCAGAGAATCCCTGCAACGTGCTCCGGTGGAAACCCACCCACGGCTCCTGGTTCTCCTCTGCTCCCGCTCCACATCCCGCACACCTGCCCTGGGCAGCCAAAGGCACCCGGACTCGCACTTCCCTGTGCCACAAATGCCATCACCTACTCCTCTGCCCCCACTCCCTGGCAGGAGGATGCAGTTTCCCAGCCCTGGACGGTGCCAGGCACCAGCTCCAGCACAGCCACCCACCCTTTATCCATCGGCTTTTCCAACTGCCTGCGGGTTGTTGTGTTGGCGTTTCTCTCTAAAACACTGGATTTTATAACTACCCTGCCATCTATGATGAGTGGGCTCTATTTAAAATCACTCTTTATGCTATTCAAAAAAACCCATTCCACTTGCAAAAAAAAAACCATAATGAAAATCCCACAAAAAGCCATCTCAGGAGCCCTGTGCCAGCTCCACACAGCACAGCAGTGGGTGCATTCATAGAATCACAGAACCATTAAAATTGGAAAACAAACCATTAGGTCCAACCTTTGACTGAAAACCACCTTGCCCACTAAACCCTGTTGTGAAGTGCCACATCTACTCGTTTTTTGAACACTTCCAGGGATGGTGGCTCCACCATTTCCCTGGGGAGCCTGTTCCAAGGCTTAACCAAATTCACCCTGTATGGACACCCAGGTGATGCCCAGGGTGGGCATGGCCTCTCTGCCCAGGTACCTGTGCCCCACAGCCTCCCTCTGACCTGGGAAAATGACATTTTAAGGATTTTTTGAGCAGTTTACCCAGTCCTTCCCACCTTCCTGGATTGTTTTTCACTGGCTGCAAAGACAGAAAAGCCAGACCCAAGCCCTTGGAGCCACAGCAATGCCCGAGAGCCACTGGGATTGGGCTGCAAGTGCCAGCTCAGTCCATCCACCACTGGAATCCCACAGAGGCACTGCTGGCCCCAGAGTCCTGCCCTCCAGCAGCAGCTCCCCCAGGACTGGGTTTCATCCTGCGAGGTCTGTACAGGGAGAGATGTGGTGAACTTCTTCCTTTGGACTAGGAAAAGGATGAGCCCATTCCCCTGCAGTATCAGTGGGATGCAGGAAAACCTTCACACGAGCAGGGTTGGCAGTGACCCTTGGATTCCACAAGCAGAAGCTCTTTGATCCCTCTGCTCTGCATCCCAAACCCCTCCTGGTTTAGCCCAACCCCACTGGATCCTCTGGAGCTTTGTCCCATAGGCAGGAGATATTGTGCCTGGGAAGGAATGCTGATGCTGCCTGTTCTGGAAGCGGTGGATGAAGGGGTTTTTCCTACCTGTTTAATTAAACATGTTACGAAACTGCAAGGGGGAGTTTATTGGTTCCCCCCCACACTTTCAATGCACTAGAGCTCATTAAAAAATAAAAGGGAGGGGGGGGTGTTTTCTGCAAACACAGCTTTCAAATAAGTCTTAATTTAAATAATTAAACAGGCAGCATTTATTTTTCGTGTCGTTTTTATTTTCCTACCAGCTTCCTTGTCAGTTCAGCTCAGATGTGAGGTGTTTTGCAGCGGTGGGCTGGGTGCATGCCTGTGTGATGCCATGGGCTCTGGACCCCAAAATATGCTTCAGGAGTTTGGCACGTCTTGCCAAGACCCCTGGGAATGGTCCCATCCTGCCTGTCCTGGATGATGTTTCTGCCCTGGCAGGACACAATGTCCCCCCCCTCACTGTCAATCTGCAGGGGCTGTGTTGAACTCAGCAGCCATCCCTTTCCCCACAACTGCAGCCAAACCTCCAGAGCTTCTGCTTTCAGTTTTCAAAGAGCTTTGGGATACATTAGACAGGATAAAAATTTTATAAGGGAAACATTATACACTTTCATACATATAACCCTCATGTTTCAGGGTAAAAGGCACCTTCTAACTGCCTGGGATGAGGAGGAAACTCCTCCACAGGGTGCATTAGAGCCTAATTGTTTGTTATGGATGTCATGTGGTGCCCTGTAAGTTTTTAATAAAACCTCCAAACTTTCCTGAAAACACACACACTCAGAAAAAGTCTCACGGGACAGACTTGGCTCAGGGCAGTCATCAGCATCAGCCACAGCAGGGAGGGAACTGCCTGCCCGTGAGCCTGGGATAGGGCCAAGACACTCATGTGGAGATGGGATGGGGAGCCAAGGAAGGGCTCAGACACAGACCATCCCTGACATCCTGAGCAGGTGGGGCCCCCTCTGCTCCCCAGAGAAGCCCCTCTGCCAGCCCCTCTGAAACACAGCGTGTTTTTCCTGTCAGCACACGCAGCCAACAGACGTGTTTGCATTTGAGTTGTGAACGGTTTCACATCCCCTAAGTGTCTTAAAGTAATACTTGATGATATTCTCTCCTTCAGTAAACATATTGATTAGATTACAAATAAGATTACCACTAAACACAGCCCTTCACAGAGCACGAGGCACCACCTCGGCTTCCTCCTGTCAAGTAGGTTCGAGTTCATTTGTTGCAGAAGCTCTTGATTATTGCGATTTAATGTGACTCTGCTCTTCCTCGCCCCCGGGGACACCAAACAATTAGTGGTTGCATTTTGGGGTGATTATAACACACCTTGGGGGTGTTCAGGAGGCAAAGAATTAAAGAGCAAAGGACTTAACGACCTAGAAACACAGCGATTCCCCCGCACGGCGCTGCCCGTGGGGTGGTGTGACCTGGAATCAATGCAGCAGTCGGGGCTGGGACATGACAGTGCTGGCAACCAGGGCCAGGCCAGCCCTTGAGCCACAGGGTGACATTAGAGTGTGGCTTTGGGAGCATCTTTGAGGTCTGCAGTGACCTGGGAGAAAGGGCAGGCCAGCAGCAGGGATGGTTTGGAAGCAGGGTCATCCTACTGCCAATCCCACAGCCTGGACTGCATCCATCTCTCTCCATCCCTGCATCCCTCAGTGATGGATGAGGGGAGAGAAATCCCACCAAAGCTCAGCTCAACACAAATTAATGGGATTTAGGGCCAAGAGCCACAGGGATCCTGGCTGGATCCAGGCAGCTGGGAAATCCACACTAGCCCACTCCTCCACATGCAAGAATTGTCCTACAAAAGGCAGGAAGCAGCAGCAAACCCAACAGTGACAAGAGTCTGTTCCACAGCCCCCACTTCCATGGCCTGACAGCACTCCCAAAGCACATTACTGGGATATTTGGGATTTTTTTACCTCCAGCAGCCACAGTTCCTGGCTCAGCTTATCTCCACCCTCTCCAAACACAGCTCACATGAAACCTTATAGGTTTGTAACTTGTAGGAATTGCAGCACTTGAAAGAAGGGAAATTAGGAGGCAGTGGTTAAAATGTTGGTTCTATGTGTACCATGCTTTTTGACACTGATTTTCTCACATCTTGCCATCACCAGAAGTCCCTTTTGAACATCTCTGCCCTGTTTGTAAATGTTTCTAATTGGCAGCTTCACTTTCTTCTGCACCTCCATTAATTCCCCCTGCTTGTATCTGCCTCACTAACATCTGCTCCACTCAGCAACTGTGCCCTCCAAAAAGACTTAAATACATAAATAAGTAGTCCGGGGGAGCCATTCTGATCAAAGTCTTCCAAAGCATACTGGGCTCTCCTCTTTCCTTTTTTTAAATTTATCGTTTTAATTGGAGGTTTGGGGTTTTTTCCTGCCGCATCATCCAAGCTACATCCCCTTCTCTCCCCTTCCCACTTTCTATTATTTAGCACTCAGCAAATCAATAATTTATACTTCGCATTAAACAGAAGGGCATTGCCCCCACCGCGGCCGGTGGTTTCGGCAGGGCGGTGTTTCCCTGAGGAGGGATGGAGCGGGGATGGAGCGGAGATGGAGCAGGGATGGAGGACTCTGTCGCGGCGTAACCGGGCTCAGAGCACCATCTGCTGCCTGCCGAGGTGAGCCGACCGCCCGTGCGGGCTCCCAGCCCTTCCCTGAGCAGGGCGAAACGGATACGGTGCCTTATTAATGACATACCAGCAATTACCGAGCGTCTCCCAGCTGAGGGTTTCCACGTGCTCCCTCAGCAGGAATTCAGCTGAGGCAGGGATGGGATGCGGTCGGTGTTAATCCCCTCTGACAGGTGAAGGCATGGGACAGCAAGGACCAGCTGCCCCCATGATCCCCCCTTTTTTCAACACTTTTTTCCCAGAAATCTTTATTTCCTTCTCCCTCAACCACAGGGCAGGGAGACCCCAGCACTGACCTCTTTACTCCCTCCCACCCGGCTCTGCATTGACCCCAGCTCTGCCATTAAACTCACGCTGAGTGTTGAACTACTTTGTCAACACTTTTATTGCTTGTTTTTCTCTCATCTTCTCACACTTCCTCCCCCCACTCCCTTTCCAAATCCAGCTACAAAATACTGTGCAACAGAAATGTTCACTGGATACGTGGGGGGGAAAACCAGGAGCTTTCCTCGAAGTAGCTATTAGCACCACCACCCTCGCAGTGAGCATCCCACTGCAGTTTCCACGCCCAGCACAAAACATCCAAGTGTGTTCCTACTGCACAGTTACAAAACAATTCCCTCTTACACCTCTAAAAAGCACTGGGTGACACTTACACCCCCCAATTCTGCAAAATCAGCTTTTGTCAGGACCAGAAATACTGAAGATCTGGTGGGTCACAGAGCCGGCCCCACTACAGGCAGAAGGGAATGTCCCTGCAGAGGACACTTTATACATATAAAGCAGAGTTTTATAAATACCTATATGTGTATGATGTATTTACACACAAATATATATATATATACAGACACATATATTACATGTGTGCATGTGTCTGTCCATAAATTAGGTGGGCTGGGAGCAGGGGCAGTGCCTTGGGGCAGCCCACGCCATGAGGAGCCCCAGGGGCTCCCAGCACATCCTGACCTTCCTCCACACTTACAAAGCACCTTCCTAAAGCCACAGAAGAATCCAGCCAGGCCTATAAATCCCCCAAGACAGCAGTTCCCATCTCAGGAACGTGATATTGGCACTGGGGGGCATGAATCCTCACCTCCTCCACAGCCACTGCCCACCCAGCTGACCCCACTCACCCATCACACACAACCTTCCCCACACTCCCTGCCTGCTTCTGTTGCCAAGGAGATGGGGGGTGCTCACACAGACCTGCTTTGTGTTGTGTAGGTACCTGGTTTAGCTATTTTTCTAGGGAATTTATTTATTTTTCAAATTTATGGGCAGCCTCGGGCACGTTCCCATGGAGTGAAGCTGCTCAGAGCTTCCAGCTCACCCATCCCACGCTGCCTCACACCTCTGCTGTCCAAGTCTCTCATTCCCTCCTTGCCAGCCATCAGCTCCTGCCCTCATCCCTACCCAGAGGAGTTCTCAGTCATTTTGCAATTATGGAATTGAATTTTGGGGAGTTTTTCTGGGATCAAGCATCAGCAGAGCTGGCCATGCAGGGACAGGAGGGACAGCCCTCCTCTGGTTCCTGGGGAGAAGGGGGCCTGGATGGGAATGGCACACTCAGCTCTGACAGCACAGCTGGTTTAGGGCTGTGCTCCAAACAGGGACCCTGAAATATCTGCATCAAGAATAAGCAAATATAAACAAAACATATTCCCACCACTCAAGAATAATAAGGATGAAGAAAAACTACTGTATGGTGGAAAAAATGCACAACCTCAAATCACACACGGCTGCTGTGCATCAGTGAGAATATAATTTTTTTAAGGAACTTAACTCTTATTTCTCAAATAGAAATTATGAATTCTATCAATTCCATCTCGAGGTGAAGGATCTTACCTGTAACTTGCCTAGGTTTTACTCTTGTCCCTCTCAAAGTGGAACAAAGGAGTCAAGGTGCTAAACAGTGACACACTCGACAAGACAGTAGGATTTTCATTTTCACTTAAAGAGGCTGTGCCTAAACATCAGCACGTTGCTCCCCTGGGAAATTAGATATATTGTTCTTCATATTCCAATCTGCCATAATTGGGCAACACTCCAACACGTTTGCTTGAAATTAGAGCACCAAATGCATCACAGCAAACTAGAAAGCACTCGCGACTTTTTTTTTCTTTGGCAACCTAATTTTGTTATTGGATTGAAAAAGTACATAAGTGCTGAAGTAAAACCATACAGCACTTTTACAGTGCAGTAAAAGCCAGATTTGTTATGCATTTATTCAGCACTTCCACGGCAGCGTGGTACACATCACAGCCCGAACGCTGCTCGCGTTGTTTGTACAAGTCGTCTATTGACTTCGGAACAGGGAAACTCCCAGGAGGAAACCAAACAGGGTGCAACCCAGCTGCTTACAGAGAGTAACAGTAAATAAGCCGAGCAGGAAAACAAAGGGAAAATATACTGTGTTTCCCAAGGAAAGCTATTTCTGAAGGAGCAGAACAAAGTAAGATCAGGCAGCGGCTACGAAGCCGCCCCGCAGTGCCCTCAGAGCTCCTGCTCGCTCTCCCACATCTGAGACAGCACAGGGAGAGCCTCTCTCAGGTTCCACAGGAAAACAAGGAACGTGACTGAACGCCTAAAAGCAAGTTTTAAAGAATGTATTTATTCCCTTCCTCACAGGCATTGGATGTAACACTACCACACAAAATAAAGTTCTGGCTTGTCCCGGTCTCTGGCGCAACCCATTCCCAGGACACCAACTGTAGAGTGCAGGGTTTGGTCACTTCAACTCTGCAGGGGGAGGACAGATCTGCGCAATTAAAATGCAGTTTTAATCCCCCAGAGTTCAGCCAGGGGGATATCCTAACCAGGAGGGCTTTTGTGTTGGGCAAATGAAAGGCAGGTCAGCAGCACGTGCTGCCCTCCTGATTCAACAAACAAGAATCTCCCAAATTTGTCAGCCCGGCAATTTTCACAAACAGGGAAGCATCACTTGCTAAAAAACCTCCCCAGATACTAAGGAGCAAGCTTTACACATGGGGCTGCTTACATGACATTCCCAAAAACCTAAAGATTAGGATCAACCCATACTACTGCAACGTTTTCCTCTTGGCACTTTATAGCACATTTTGACATAACAGGTTGGCCTGTACTTGCCTAAAGCCCTGATGGGCAAAAGTCTTGGCACAAGCACTGGAAGTCTTTAGAGAAGGGGCCTTCCCACCTTGCACAAGCACAGGGCTCTGCACACTTACCTGGGCATGTGGGTCCACACTCACACACTGCAGGGAAATGTCACTGCTGAAATGCCATCGCCCCGTGTATCCAGCCAAGCTGTCACCCCACCCAACATACCTTCAAAGGTTAAGACTCTTCTCTGCAGATGGACAAATAACTGTAAATGTAAGACAATGGTTAAAATTATCATTTGCAATTTAGAAAATCTCAGAAATGTGGGAAAACTTGAAAACCTCCAACAAAATCTTAATTACTGTGAATTTAATGGCATTTATCAGGGCACTCAAGCATGCGTCTCTCACTACATATTTCAACAGGTTTCCTGTATCTATTTAATTATAAACCTGTGAAATAAGGAAAATAAGCTGAATTCAGAACCTATTTGTTCTGTTCAATTTTTGTGATAGAAGAACGGTATCAATAGTTCAGGAACATTACAGTTATGCACTACCTGATCAAAGCTGTTAAAAAAAGAGAGATACCAAGACTTCTGTAAAACAGGGTAGAGAGCCCACCACAAGTCACACACAGGCAAGAGAGAAGCAACCTGTCCCTAGCATGGAGCTGAAAGTGAGATAAAATAAAAGTACAATAAACCTTCACAGACTTGCACATGGAGAGAATGTCCCAGCTGTGGCAAACTTCAGTTTTGGGGGTGCTACAGGGAAGCTGCATCATTCTTTGTACAATGAAGATGAAGGGACAGTAAATGCCCTCACACATTAACCCTCTGGTGGAACTGCACAAGCTTTGGGGCCAGGAAAGAGTCACAATTTCTCTCTTTACAGGTCACCAACACAGAAGAGAAGTGATGTTGTACACGTGCGTTGCCCTGTAAATGCCACCTCTGCTCAGTCATGACTTTGCTTTGAAATGTAAAACTTCTGAGCAGCTTCAGAAATAGTTACCAGTTCTATCATTAGAAAAAAACAATAAGTCAACAAAAATCTGCAACTGCTCTGCCATGAGAACCCCTCACAAGTGCCAGTGGCTGCATGAAGCAGTGTTCACTCCAGTACTGACAATAAAGTTAGGTGCCAGTTTCCCAGTCCAAAATTACATGAATTGGAACTACTGGAAGGAGATGGATGCTCCCAGCTTTTCAGGCTAAAAGAACAGGAACTTTTAAAAGCTGAGAAAAATTGTATAGAGTAAAGAGCTGACTGTGCACTTAAAACTCATGTTACAACAAAACCAAGAGCCCTGGTCTTACAGATCTCTCCTTCCTCCCTTGGCCTCTCCAGCACATTTCTAAGCTACTACTGAACAGGGAGTGCAAAGTACAGCACACCATTTCTTAACTTTAGCTTTTCAAATGTGTCTTACCCCCAATTTGCTGTTGGAAGCAACACCTGAAGGTCAGTCTCTTCCCCACTTACCTCTGCAGACGCTGTGCCAGTGGTGATTAACAATTACATCCACACTCTTGCTACAATTAAATGAAGGCTCTGACAGCGTTTTGGCCAAAAGCCAAAGGTGTTTGTTTCCCCTTAATAACACAGCACAATTTGAAAGACAGTTTGGAGCTTACAAACAATGAAAGTTCTCAGGTCAGTGTTGTACAGGGTGTCAGGTGAGTCCATCCCTTTAGGAGCTAATCTGCTTTCCCAGAGACACTGATCTGCCGAGGGCCGAGTGCCAGATCCACAGCAGGGTGCTGGGGGCAGCAGCCTGTGGGCAGATTTGTCTGTGTGCAAGGAATAATCATCAAATTAATGTATTAGCAGGATTAGGCCCTCACAATTGTGAGTTAAGTCGCCCATGAGAGGAGGAATTAAAGAAAACCAACCCAAAAGCTAAATTTTCAGTACCAAGCATCAGAAATACTTCTCAGATTTTCATGCTGATAATCAAGTGTCCCTGATTATATTCTTTTATAACTGTGCTCTAAATTGTGTTTTATGTCCCATCTTCTGCAAACCATTGTAGTTAATTGTGTTTGAGGAGTGGGTTGCCCTCAAGGAGAGGGTGTTTTATTAAACCTTCGCTAGACAAACCCCAAATATTTCAGATCTCTTCAGACACCTTCCCTGCTTAAAAAACAACCAAACCCACTATCCACTGATCTCAGCCCAAGACCCTTAAGACAGCAATTAAATGTCAAGATTCATGAAGTCACATACCTCCAAAACACTGACAAAACAAAGCAATATAAAAACACCCCAAAGTGCATCTTTAGGAAACAGCATCCCCTCAGGTAGACTCATCTTTTACTTTACCAAGAAAAATAAATCCAAGTGGAGAAAAGATTTAGAGAGAAAAATACATTAGCAAATACAGATAAATTTGTTTTTAATAAAGGAGTTAATTTTCTTTCAATCCTATATAAAACAATAGCAATTAAAAACTTCATTTTTGAAAGTAAAATATTTACATATGAACAAGTAACTGTGCAAAATTTACATGAAAAAAAAATGGAAAGACAGGATTTCCTAAAAGACAAAATAAAAGGGGTGTAACAGTTGTCAGGTGTTGATAAAAATACTGATCAGCATTCAGTTTACACGCAAGAGAGTTAAATTCTACCATGAGAGTTCACACAAAGAAAGCCAAAGTATTTACAGTCATAAAAGTACTATCAATAGACAATTTAATACAATAACCTCTGAAAATATAAAGAACCAATTAGTATATTTGTAATAAAAAAATAGGTACAAAGAAGGGACTTTGCTCTGGACATCTTTAAAGTAGGCCCACAGCTTGCATACAGTCTTTTAGCAAAATAATTATAGTTTACATAGCCATTTTTATGTTATGTGCCAAAAATTATGTACAATTACTGACAAAATACACCAACCATTTTTCGACACTTGATTCACACTGAGAAACAGTCTTTTGATGATTCCTCTCAACTTTTGATTTTATTTAATCTAAGCTTTCACTTTAGCTAAAAAACACAGTGCAAGTAAAATATATTTATGCTGAAAAGGTTTCTCTTTTTTTCCTTTTTTTCCTTTTTTAACTTTACAGCTTTACAAACTATAGCAAATAAAATGCATTTTTACAGATGCTGCTATAACATTCAGAAGTAACCCTCCTTTATGGGATTTCAGGGCCTCTAATAAGCAATAATGTGATTAAAATTGAGGTTATGTTTAAAATTAACTGTATATCCCTCTAGATTTTGAGCATTTTGGGGAAAGATAAATATTCTTTAAAAATCAGTTTGCTTTGCTAACTGACTGTTTTAAAAAAAAAAAAAAAAAGCTAAATGAAATGAGGTCATCTGCTGTAGACATATGCCTATATCATGGATTTAGTTGAATAAAACTGAACTAAAATGAACAATTAATGTTGAAACTGCTACAGGGCTGACAAAGGGTAGCTAGTTATTTGCTAAACGATTCCATCAGTCTTTATATATGGCTTGTTTGGCAAGAAGGCCACTCAATCAAGAGATGAGTTAAAATTTAATTGTCCTTTTATAGTATCCACAGGCCTTGTAAGTATCCTCACTGTTACAGAAATGTATTTCTCTCATACTGAAGAGTTTATTTATAAACAGGAATATAAAACTGTTCCATGTAAAGAGGTGGTTGTTTTTTAAACAATATCCCATTTGCTTGTTACAAAAAGGCGTAATTTGCAAATATATTAAAAAATGTCCTCAGGCGTCTCTCCGTCAAAAATACCTTGATCTTTTCCATTTTACTTAAGGAATGCTTTGTATAGCAATAGTGAATGGCTTGTCTCTCGCTCATTTTCTAAACAAAATATGAGGTCCCTGAGGTTCACCCGCGTTATCCTTTGTCGCGTAAACTGTCTGGTTGTTCCAACTCCAGAGCTGCCTGGGACTGCTGCACTTGAACCAGATCCCTGGAAGTGAGAAGAACAAGGAAATCAGTCCATGCTCCCAGGTATTCCAAAACTTTTCAGAGAAAATGTGTGAGGTAAGAACTCAGTGACTACGTACAGGAAGTTTTATGCTACCAGATTAGAGATTTTCTATTTAATTCTTATTTATAAACAACAGTTGAACAATTAGAAGTTTTCGGTGATATTTAATACAGACAAGAAAAAACCAACACAAAGCACAGCTTGTATTTTCAGGAAGGCACTAAGGACAGGCAATCCCAACAACCAACCCAAACAAAAGGGACAGAATTCTTCACAACACCAGCATAGAGATCCCAAGGGCAGCCCTGGAGTTCTGGATGACCTGGGGAAGAGTCCTATTCCCTGGACTGGGAGGCCTTGAGTAATGTCCTAGATCCCCCCCAGTCTCCATGGCAGGGTGCCATGAGCTCTCCTTTTGGTGACAACAGCTGTAACCAAGCTCGGGACTATATTTAGAAGTAACTTCCCTGACATTCTCTAATGATGTCTGAATGCTTCTCCATCACTCAGCATCACTCATCCCTCTGCTACACACTGGCAGTTTCCCACACAAAGTGGCAAGATAAACAAGTAGTATATTATTATATTTGTCACTTAAAAAAAGGAGAAAAAAACAGAAGGAAAAAAACTGTTTGCTATCTTTAGAGATACCCCCATCCTTCAGCTCTTCGGATGCACTCTGTGTCACGCAAGTGAGGTGTAAAGCAAGTCTGCTGGGGCCAACTCCAAGGTAATCTCACTTGCAGAAAACACAGTTCTGATAGGATACGTGTGATTAATGCAACTCTTGTCTAAAACTAAGGAGCAGGAAGGGCAGGGAAGGAGCGGCCCGGCAAGGACAGGGATCAGGGACTGCCGCTCCCGGCTCAGGCTGCAGTACCGCCCAGGGACCGGCAGGTGGCGCGCGCAGACCGAAATCCAGGCTTTTCCCTCAATTTTAAAACCGGGAATATTTCGGGCAGCCGCCTGTTGCTGACGGGTTATTTACACCTACGTAATGGATTCTTTTGGGAACAGGTTACAGTTCTGTGGCTCGTGTATAGGTTCTTTTTTCCCTCCAATTTAATTAACTAGAATGATTTTCCCTTTTCTTTTTTTTTTAATGGACCTTTGACACAGTGACTAACAGGTCTAAACACACTCCACTACTAAGAAAAGATTTATCTGCCTGAGAGCTCAGATAATTTTAAAAACTTTTCTGAACAAGAATACCCCAGACTTAAAAAAGTCAAAATTTAGATTAATGCATGTGCCATGTGAATCAGGTGCTGAGGCTCACACTTAACATGTGAAAATAATGTATTTAGGATCAGTGTAAATTATTAGGAAACCAACCTAAACTTGCACTGGAAATGATCACTCTAGGTTAGCAGAACACTGTGTTCAGTGCAGGTGAAGTTGCTTCACCACACTGCCAGTAGTGAAGTCAGAGTTTTGATTCTCAAGCAAGTTACCTGTTGGCCCAGGAAACATCAAATCACCAAAATCCTGTACTGAGAACTGCTTAAAGGCTGGATGTTCAAAGGGATATTTTAAGGCACCTGCACAACTTAGGTCCCTAATTTCCACCAACTTCAATGGAAATTAGAAGATGCAGGAGAGCAGTGGATGCTAACTAGATTTTCTCAAATCCATACATATGATTACTGGACAATAGAAAGAATGGCTGTAAGGGGTTTATTTTTGGTTTTCAAATATCCTTTAGTTGAAACTCAAGCCTGATTTTATTCTGTAGACCATTATACTTTAAATGCAAAAGTAAAATTTGAGGAGTCTTTGAAGACTATGGTACTCCTACAAGGCATGGAGTAAGTTAAGAAGCTTTTTGGTAACTTCCAGTAAAATCACAGGGACATAAAACTAAAACTGACAGCAAACTGATTTGTTGAATTTGGAAACAAAACAGTGCAACTACTACTTAGAAGTGATTTTACATGTAATTAAGATTCAGTATTCCTAGACATCAAAAGCTTGCATTTACAAATCTGTGCCTAAGTAATGACAAACCTTATTTTCCACACTTCTTGTAATATGCCTTAACCACAAACTGCATACAAATGGTGACAAGTGGAGCCCAATTTAAAAATGTCAAGTGACACAGCAGCAAAAGCACAGCTGTGAGTATCAGATCAAAGGCAGCTGGTTCTTAATTAAACAGACAAAAAGATTAGATTTCCAGGGAACCTGTAGTTAATTGGTTAACCAGTAAGTGATTAATCCAGGATAACTAAATTAGTCAGATTTAGATGAAATACAAACAAGTGTTCACAGTAGATGTAAAATACATCCCATAACCTAAGTGACATTAACAGACCATTAAGGTGGCACAGCTGAGCATGCAGGAGGAAGCAATGCCAACATTAACTCTGCATGAGGTACTTCAGCATATTCCTCTGAGACAACTTCATTTGTGTACACATCTATCTTTGTAAAGTGCCCCATTCGGCAATTTTCATAATTTTAAACCACATTTATAAACCTTTAATACAGTTATTTGTCAGCTTATATAAAAATAAGTCTTATTATCAGTCACAGACACTTTAGGATATTTCAAAACTTAAAATTACTTTAAAAGATGCTCAAGAGGCTTGATTTCTTTACAAACAAAAATAACATTTACTAGTATTCAGATTGTTCCCTAACATTTTATATCAAGCACATGTAAATTATTGCTTCTAGAAATTCAGCATAAACCAAGGTAAACTCTTTTGAGGCTTTTCTACAATATAAATGCCGTAGCACTGGAAATTCAGAATGCTCAAGGAATAATAAACAGAATTATTAAACTATTACTATCCTGTCACTTGCCATCAGGCAAAAAGCCCCACAGGGAAAAATTCTCAAATTAGGAAGAGAGCTTTTGGCCCAACAAATGACAATTTTCAAGAAGATTTTGTTCTTTTTAAACAGTGGAGAAATCCCACATCGAATGTCTCACGCAGAAAGCAATTTTATATCATTTCATGTTTATTCATTTGTTTAGAAATACAGTAGGTAGTCCTCTGCCAGAATGTAAATTAATATTAAACGAATCAGACACTGAGCATTCTGATATTGAACCTGCAGAGAAATGTTTGAAAAGCCAGATTCAACAGTACAATACACCAAGGATATGCAAGACCACCATAATCAGATGGAAGTGGTCAAACTGATCTGCTGTGAAGACACTAAAACTAAGGCAACTCAACTGCTGAAGAAAGAAATTAGGCAAGTTCTACAACTTGAAGTTCTGCTGTCAAAACTTAGCAGTTGATTCAATTCTATCACCCCACCTACCTCAGCAGCATTACTCTGCACTCTTAGTTAGATTGGCTACAACCATAAAAACATCTTCCCAAAAACTATGGAGGTCCAAAACACAGAGACTTGTGACTACTCAGATTTTATTCCCGATGCCACTTCGCAGATGCTAAAAACCAATCCCAGCCTTGGAGTGAGCAAATCTGAACTCAAAATACACTTGTGCTGCTCAGGGAGCTTCCACAAACTCGGGAAAAAGCTCTGAACAGAGAGGTTTGCACAGAGGCAGCAAAACCAGAAATGACCACGATACTGTACCTCTGTCCCTGATCCAGATCCCGGTGAGTCTACTTTCCTTTTCTTCCTGGGGCCGATGGCAGCTAACGCAGTCAGGTTGGCGTCCCTCTGCCTCATCTGGGCGAGCTCCTGCTGCTGCATCTGCATCATTTGCCAGAACAAGAACAGTTCGTTACTTTCCTTTCAATTTTCTAAATAAAAGTTCCTGTTAAGGTGAACACTCACCTCCTTGGCCTTCTGTTTCAACCTAAGCTGTTCTGGATCTTCTTGTCGAGATCGAGACTGTGTTGACAAAGGATGAACATGAAATGGTTGGAGGAAAAGAAAGAAAAATTAATTCAGTTACGTAAGTAGTTGAAGGTTGTAAGTTTTACACAGCATATGAAAGCTTTCCCTAAACTCCAGCAGGAAGGGAGGAATACCTACCACTCCCTGAGAGGGCAACAGGGGAAAGCAATTTTTAAAAATTTAAAGAAGTTTTCCTGTTTCTTATGTTTTTTTTAAAAAGCACCCCCTTTTTCTGCTTTGTTAAAGATAGCAAAGGAATAGCCAGGCATTCATACCTTAAACAAAACCATTACAAGAGACAAATTACACAGATCTGGGTACAGACACTTTGCATATGAAAAGAGGAATAAGACCTGTACTTTTTGGAAAAATTCTTCCCCTTGCTGTGTAATTATGCACTTATTCAGAATAGATCTTTCTGCTACACCTACACATACAAGTCAGGCTCCTGTGTGAACAAACTGCAGCTGACTGACCCACAGACCATTTACATCAGCAACTGCCCATTTCACTGGGCACCTGCAATTCCTTGTGTGTGTCACTTTTAGAATCACTGAATTGCTTAGGTTAGAAAAGACCTGTAAGAACATCAAGTCCAGCCGTTTCCCCAGCACTGCCAAGCCCACCACTAAACCATGTCCCCAAGTGGCACATGCACATGTTTTTTAAATACTTCAGGGATGGTGACTCAACCACTGCCCTGGGCAGCCTGTTCCAGGGCTTGACAACCCCTTCGGTGATGAAACTGTTCCCAATATCCAATCTAAACCTCCTCTGACGCAACTTGAGGCCATTTCCTCTTGTCCTATCAAATCCTGACCCTTGTTAATCCCACCCATTCTTTAGACAAACAACAAAATAAATTTGAATTTTGACATTATCGATTCATACTGGATCATGAAATCAACAGAAGCCTTAGGTTGTTTTGTGAATTATTCTAGGGCGCTCTTATCTAATCATATTCATTCTATATTCACTGAGTAAAACCCACAGCTTAATGTCTACATCAACTGCTTCTTATTTATTGTATTTCTCCAACTTGTAAAAATCTTTCTGAGTTCTATTTCTAGTCTCCAAAACACCTATAACCTCTCTATTGCATTTAAGAGTACCAAGCTATAAATTCATCTTTTTCACAATGCAAAATGGAAAAACTAACTTTTAAGGCCTACTTTAATTGGGGACCATGCAATGGGACTGGTAAAGAAGCTGTTTCATGTGCTTTACCACAAAAAGCAAAACAGTTCTAGTTAAGAACACATTCATCAAGTCCCATCTTTGAAGATTAGTCTTTCCCTTCGCTGCAAGTGTTTTAGAAGGAAAAGAAACTCTGCTGTTTTGATGTCAAAAATGACACTTTGCGACCACGTGTGAAATCCAAGCACTTGCCTTTGCCGCGCGCATTAAAATTTCCCTTTCTTGTTCATCTTTACGCTGCTTTTCTATTTGATCAAGCTGTTCAAAGAACTTGAGCTGTGCCCGAACGTCACTTGCTTGTTCGTATCTTTCATCATCCTGAAAATACAGCAAATATGTTCCTCATTACTTTCTTAAAAACAAAGCTGTTAACTTGTACTGTACTGGGGGAGAACATATACATTCAAAGCTCCAGTGTTCACGGTGTCCTTTTCAGACAAATAGCAGGTGTATATTTACACCAGTCAAACCAGCTAGAACTCTTAAAAGCGTTTTGTTCTAGTCCATGAATCATCAGATTTTGACTTCTAAACTAATATCATCACAGCTTTAACCTCTCAGACATATTTCACAGAGCTGTGTGGCTTTTTTAAACGCTGCTCAGGCATTTGCATCTATTAAGAACACACATCTGTCACATAACAGTCCCTTGAGAATTCAAAGTAGTGCTTTTATCTGTCTGACTGTACAATCACTCAGACTCTAAACATTTGACATAATGAATAAAGGGGAGGGGCACAGTTTCTCAGCATTTGTCTTAAAACCATTTTGTATATGCAAGTTGAAAAGTTCTAGTCACCCATGTGTATTAATAACTTAATGGTAGATGAATCAGTCAAAGAGAATAAACAACACCTGAACTCCTGCATTACAGACAGCATGACAGCCTGCTGAATTCGTGCAATTTTGTCACTTTGTTTGTGCAATTAAATACAGTTACCTTGTAAGAAATATTCCTTTGTTGAGCAGTCTCTGATAACTTTTCCACGAGGTTTTGTAGTCTTTGTTGTGTAGCATGCGATACGTAGCTAACTACATCAGGATGGATTTCTGTTATTCCATGTTTTTTACCTACAATCAGGACAGAAGTCAGTTGTAAATAAATATGTTACAACAGAACTAAACGTGAGGTCATTCTCAGTCATGGAAATTCAAATGCCTTTTTCAAAATAATGCTTTTGAGTATTGCTCAGACAAGCATCAAATAGAAAATGGCATACATGTGAAAATTTACACTAGTTTAACAAAAGTTACTGTACATTAACAAATGCTTAACATTTGTTAACATAAAGTTACTATATATTAGCAAATATTACAGTATAACAAATAATTGCAGACTGCTTTTTGTTTCACCATCAACTCTAAATTACTAAGTAAACATGATAAAAGTGTTTCTGAGTTTATTTCATTTGTCATGTTTGTTACACTGTATCAATTTATACAGTCAGAATTTTAACCAGGTCAAGTAGTTTTGTGGTGATTGCCACCACTTTAGAAGACAATTCTGTAGGTTTGCTACCTCTTGACATGATTCTACTTACATAAGCCAAGTGATTGCCCACAAGCATCGGAATATACCAGAAAATATCAGAAGGTAACAACTCCAGCTTTAAACCATTCAAATCAATTTCCATGGAAAATGCTTTGAATTAAACCCAAGAGTAGTAAAATTTGTTTTATTAATGTTCAAGATAAAACAACATACCTATTTCTAATATCCTTCTTTGTAAAGGTGCTGGGAAAAGGAAGGTTTCATCTTTACAGGACCTTGTTAATGTGCCCACCAGCTCAGAGTTTGTTGCCAATATCCGAGCACTTTCTTCTGACAGGTTGACTCCAGCCATTGATGCAACATCATTAATGTCATCATCATCCCTTAAAGAAAGGAAAGCTTATTATAATACTGTATTATAATATTTAGTGCCTATCTGTGCACACTGCTACAATATCACAGCTGCACAGAATGAATTCCACAATTCCTGAGCAACTCCACAAAATCAGAATATTTTTATTTTTGCATTTGATTTGCTTTTCTTACATGATAAAACTAATTTAATTGCAAATGAGAAATTACTCCTTTCATTTCAAAGAGCACTAATTTTGTAGTTCCTGCTTTTTCAAGATCCCTTCTTATGAATTGTTTCAACACCTTAAGAAACAAGAGACCAGACAAATCACTACCACAAAACAATAATAATCTGCCCTCATCACTTAGACAGGTTGTACATCCAAATAATTCAAGCAGAGCTGAGAGAAGCGAAGGAATGAATTCCATTAGCTTGTCTGGGCAGGAATTGTTTATGAGGTTTAGTGCCAGCTAAATGCTAAAACCAGTCTGGCACAAATATGTCCAGCATTGTCTGTTGAAGTCTTTAATGAAGAAGCAAACCTGCCCTCAGAATATCCACCTCTAGGTTACTGTGAGTTTCCCCAGTTGGATTCAGCACCACTGCAGCACCCAGGAAAGGCCCAGAGTTCAGCTGCCCAGGCAGCACAAGCACAAACATCCAGTGCCTCACCTAAAAGAGCCTCCCCCAGGTTCTTTCAGTTTATTCTTCTGAGCAGCAGCTACTTGTGTTGAAACAGTGGCAATAGCTTTGTTTCCAGGTAATACTGCTGGTTTTACCACAGGTACTGCAAGACAGACAAGATTTGTACTACATCAGTAAGAGTTCGGATTTACAAGCCACTCACAGGTAGTTATGGCAATAGATCTGGTACAAAGACTTTACCTCAATAGCTTCTGACAGCATTTCATCTAAAAAGCAGGACCCTCCCACACAATTCCAGCACCCACAACCATTTCTGACTGTAAATAATGCCCTGAGGAATGTGTATCCCCAGCCACTACGGCACTACACACTGAAGATTTTAGCAGTAGTACAAAAGCCATCACGCAGCTCCAGGGCATTTAAGAACTGACATTCATAGAATCACAGAATGGTTTGGGTTGGAAGAGACCTTAAAGATCATCTAGTTTCAGGGCCTTGACACCTTCCACTAGACCAGGTTGCTCCCAGCCTCATTCAACTTGGCCTTGAACACTTCCAGGGATGGGATGCCAACTTCTCTGGACAAGCAATCCCAAAACTACACTTCAGGTAATGCCATCAAATAGGGCATTTACCAGGTATCTTGACCTCTTACCTGTCTGAAGTTGATTCAGTTGAATTTGAGGAGTTGTGAGCATAATACGACTGTGTGGCTGCCGCAATGCTACCATGGGTGTCTGTGTCAACGTTACTTGGGGGGGCCTTATCAATGCCCCTGCTTTCTGAGACTGTTGGATAACCTGCAAGTAACAAGGAAAAAAAGCACTGTAAATAATCCGACAATCAAGTGGGAAGAACAAACCCTAACAGCACTTTAATCAAGACGGATTTTAAACTACACTTTTTTTCCTAGTAGCTAGTTTCTCTGAAGAGCTCAAAGATCTTTGAGCTAAACCACTCCAGGCTGCACTTCAGCTCACGTACCAGTGGCGTGGTCTGGCCTTGTTTACTAACACCAACTTGTGTGGGCTGAGTGAGGCTGATGACAGGTTGCTGGAGGGTGCTTGTGACAGTGGCAGTCGCCTTCCCCGCCGAGCGCTGCTGCGTGGAGCTGAGCAGCACGGCCGCCGCTGACGGGATCGTGGCTATCGTCGCCTGCGTCGTCGGCTGCTGCTGCTGGCTCTGCTGAATGAAAGCTGCAGAGTCTGGTGTTAACTGTCTCAAGGCAGGTAAACTCCTCTGGAAGAGAGGAAAGGAAAGAATTTCGTTGGTTTTTTTTTTTTTTTTAGTCCTCACACAAGGAAATATGAATTGGAGAAAAACACTGCGTTTCATTTCAATCTGTTGGATCGGTCCGTGTGCACCTGAGAAAAGATGGCAAGTGAGCAGGCAGGAATACCAGGCTGCTCACATTTCATAAGCAGGACAGAGGGACAATGCCTTTTGGATATCAAGGGCATCTAGGTTATGCAGCCTACCTGGAACCCTGGTACATACTTAACAACCCAAGCCCATGCTGCCCTCCTTGACTGTGCTGCTCCACACGTTCCCAGCTACATGTAAAGGCTTAAAAGACATACTGGAACACCAAGGAGGATTTCAGAATAGCTCAGAGACCACAGTGTTTTACTGGATTCTTAAATTAGCTGTTTTCTTATGGCAACAATTTTTATCCTCAGGAACAGCTCAAGGTTGAACAAGCATTTAAGAACCCAGAAATGTCAACACACACCTACAACTATATCCCTTAATCATACATTAGTTAAGCAGTTCCACTCTTACTATTCAATGCTGTCGTACTTTCTATGATTTTCTGATGGTAAATGTTTTGGAATAAACACTAATTTGAGATGTGTCCAATTACTACAAAATTTAAGACAAATGTGATTTATTATTAAGAGGTGGTAAATTCCTGGCTTATCCGTACAAAGAGTTATATAGCCCAGGGAAAAGATTTGCCCAGAAGGTACAGTTTTCTGTATAATTCAATCCCTTGTTTTCTTTCCAGGACTAAAAAGAGAATAATAAATCAATTCATACGTTTGCTGGTCTAAGTCAGAGAAAGAAAACCTTTCAGATTTCTCAAAAGAGCTGCGATGTGACACTGGTAGAAATTACATTACTTACTGACTGTGCCAAAGAATCACACCAACAAACTCTTGGAACTCAGAGGTAAAAATACTTTTTAAGGGAGCAAAAGTCAAATCAGGCACCATTTAAAACTTCCCTTTACATCATTTTGGAATTCTATCTACACTGGTAAAGGATGTGCTTCTGTTCATTGCTGCTGATACGTAAGCACAGAAATAAAGAAAAGCAGTGCATACAAGTTACCTTCAGGAAAGGCACAAGGTAAGGTTGAGGTGAAGAATTAAGTTCTCTGTACAGCCTACTGGTAAAATCTTCTGGTTCAATTTTTCCATCCTTTAAAACAGAAAAACCAAATGAACAAACATTCAATACAAAAAAAAAAAGGTAACAATTTATTGGAAATAAGTGGCTTTATAATCCTTCACTATTTTTAGTCACGAATAGCTTTATGGTAGTAACTAATTTTACTATGAATTCCAACTAGGAAGACCTACAGACCTCTGGTTATCACATAACATCTGGAATATACAGCTCTACCTTACACTAAAGGTTGCTAACAATGAGGCTAAGTAATACGAGTACTCATTCTATAAATATTAACTATATCAAGGCTTTACATTTGAATCATATAACATTAAATTTTTTTTTCTAAAAAACTGTGATTTTGTACAGTCAGTTATTGCACTGGCTGTAGTGTCTTGTCTCGAGTACATAATAAATCTTTTTATTCACCATTTTATCAAAATGTAGAATTTAAAGAGCCACTATTCACATTACAGTTCAATTTAATTCATGTTCTCAGGCATGAATATAAGCAGTAATATCTCATTTACAAACTCAATGAAAAATTTATGCATCTATTTTAATTCAGAAGAAGCAAAGTTAATTTATCTCAGATTTTATAAACTTCCTCCTCTGAAGAAAAATAATTCAGACTCCGTTTTGAGTCTGAATTTGCCCAGATACTTTTCAACTTTTCTTACCAGCAGGTTCTGTACTAATTCTTTCACATTGGCCGCAGTCTCTGAAGACTGTTTTCCAGATGATGCCAGTTTTATTAATGTGGACAGGAAGTTTTTGCATTTCTTCACATTTTCCATAGTTTCCTTAGGAGGAAGAGTAGAAGGGAAACAGGGAAATGAAGATAAACTCTTTCATATGTGATCTGACCATATACTTTGAGAAATAAAGTTCATAACTGCAGACTATTATTTACAGATTTATGTTCCTCAAAGATTAAGATATAACCAGATTGAAATTATGATTTTGCTTCATATATATCTATGTATTGTACATTTTTGTTATCAAAATGTAAGAAAGTATGATTCTTCATGAAGTTAGGAAATGCCAGTGATTTTAATAATGGCACATTGTGTATGAGAAAATAAGTGTTTTAGCAGGACAACAAATAGCAAAGCTTTTCTTTCACAGTGCGTGGATTCTCCCTGTTCTGCAGTCCTGGAAACATGGAGCTTGAATGAATCAGTGCCAACTTCTTATCCCTTGTCATACTGATTCTACTCTGCAGCACTGAACGATTCACTGTTCTATAAAATACATCAAACATGTTTTAAAAAAATGAGTGCTTTAAAACTGTTACAGAAATAAAAATTAATACTTTGACACTTTTCAAAATTTAAGAGACCTGTATCCACAGGTTTTAGTTATATGGTTCTACTAAAGTTTACTTTTTCAACACCAATGGCTCACAGAATTCCTGCATCATCACTGCTCTCCACTCTCTCTGTATTTACATTTTTGTGTGTATATATATACATACATACATGCACATATGTATATGTGAATAAACAAAGAGATGTTAAATTTAGCAGTGTCTTACTGTGGCAGCAGTGGAGGTGGCCGTTGTTCCTTGCACTGTTCTCTGAGGAGTTCCAGTTTGTACAGCTGTTGCTGTGCCCAGCGTGGTTGTTTGTGCAGTACCACCCAGAACAATCTGAGGCTGCAGAGAATACAAACACAAGATTATTTTACTTGAAAGATATCAAAAAGCTGTTTTCCTGAGTCATCAAAACAGAAAACGAGCTCTGGGACAGTAGAACACCTTTCTCAGCTACTATAAATAAGTTACTGTGTGATCGGTTGCAGTGAACAGAAAGAGCCACCAGATGGCACTAAACACATTCCAAACAGGAATCCCAAAAGTTGAAAAATTGCGCGATTTTTGGTCACTGAATAAAATACCATAAATATATCTTCAGCCACTGTGGTTTAAAAACACAGCTTAAACGAGTGCTGAATTCCTGTGAATGCAATAGCTTTTTCTACCTGTTTTGTTAAATGCCACTTCCAAAGGGAGGAATTTCTAAAAAGGTACTATGACAAAAGCTCGGATCTTCTCGAGGTCTTTGTGATGAACAATGGGACAAAACACTGTCTAGTTTTGTAGACAGATCGGCAGCTCAAAGCAGGAACATCACCTCTAAAGAATCACCATTGTAAACAAGAACTTCTCACGTACACAGCTCATTCATGGACTTCCAACACAGTCTAATTATTAACAACAACCCCGGGACAGCAATTCCTATCAAGTTACAGCTGACACTCAGAATTTTAACAAATCATTTGTAAACTTGCTCTTTATATAAAGGTGCACAAGAAAAGAGGCCCCAGTGCTGCCAAAGCTAACTTTCATTGGTATTTTGAGAGAAACTGAAGGAGACAAGGGTTTCATTTGTCTCATTTTTTTGAAATCAGGATAAACGAAGTCCATGGTGTGCTCATTACAGCATAAAATATGCAGATGGAATGATCTTTATTTTTTTTTGTCCAGTATAACAGCAGTGCAAATTAAGGGGACTCAGTTAGGTAAATTAACTCTTAGATCTGGAAAGATCACGGGCACAGGCAAAGGCTCTCTGAGGGAAAAAAGGTTAACTGGATGCATAGCAAAACCTGCATGTTTTAAATTAAAACTCTCTAATCCTGTCTACTCAAAGGATGAAGAAAGCACAATGAGACAGATTAGGCGACAGCAATCATATTGTATCAGTGCTGCCTGGAAGCCATGTGGAGAATTTCACACTCTTGCACTGTTTTTTAAACTCACGCCACCATCTCTCAAAAAACATTTCCAGGTAAGCCCATGATTACCAGAGGCCAGACTATGAGAGGACAGCCCAGACTGACACCACTGCCTGTCCTTCAGTTATCAGTCTCTAGAAGGACACAGACCAAAGAAGAGACCTGTGTGAGAGGAAGAAGGCTTGGGGAAGAGAAGGCTGCCAGTGCAGTTGTCTTTGCAATTGTAAATTTTGCTGCAGAATTCAGAGGACTGCAGATCCATCATAGGAATAACACCACAGCTCCAAATCCAAAGGGAATTCCTGTCAGTTTCTTGAGGCAGAAGACATAAAGGTATTTTGTTTTAGTCGGCTCTGTGGCGATACAAACTACTAACAGGATACCTTTAAACAGAGATGCATATCGGTATAATATGAAATAATAATAACACAGACATAAAAAATTATACCCATACATCCTAAATATACATTGAGAGCTGCCAGTGTTTTAGAAAGGATAATCCAGGAGGCATTTCTTCCCTGCACTTAGCGACTGCATTTCCTGTCTGTCTGGCAGCCTCATTTATACATTACTTTCCTACACACTCACTTGCACAACCGGGGGACGCTGTAGCGTTGTCGTGGGTTGCACTGTTGTTTGAGCCTGAGACACTTGCTTGATAATAGTAGTTGGTGTCACCTGTCGTGCAATAATGGGTGTTCCTGGAGCCTGGGGAAGAGAAAAAAAAAACCAAATACATCAGTGCCCGTAGTTAAATATCCTCTACCTTATCTAGTATTTTGTCCCTGGACAGTTAATATTGCTACAGATACCAAAGAATGCATCGAAACCACTAGAAAACTGTGAGAAGGAATTTTAGACTTGAACCTAATGCACCTGTCAAAATCTCAGTGTATATATACCCATATCCACATTTTTCTTTTAGTCTTACATTTTCTCTGGGGAAAAGAGTTGTACACATTAACCATATGAGGTCTTCTCTGTATCAAAATTTTAAACTTAATGAGATCCAGATAGGTAAAAATATTTTTGATGAGTAACAGCCAAGCTGTAACAGAATTAGGACCAAAATACATCACCTTTACCATGTGGAAAGTAGATTTAGAGTAGATATTAGGAATAAATTCTTTACTATAAGGGTGGTGAGGCACTGGCACAGGCTGCCCAGAGAAGTGGACTCCCCATCCCTGAAGTGTTCAAGGCCAGGCTGGATAGGGCTTGGAGCAACCTGGTCTAGTGGTAGGGGAGCTGGAATGAGATGAGCTTTAAGGTCCCTTCCAACCCAAACCATTCTATGAATCTATGAAAAGCCTGTATAGCCCCAGTTAGATCTATGGTTTCTTCAATCCCTAACACCATACCTTCCTTACTTTTTGGCGTATTCTTCACTGAAAGAAAATAGATCTTACAGTTTTTAGCCCTACAAATCACTGAGCTGACCTGCACTGTCGATATCTGCACTGGGGGTGCACTGGTCGGTGTAGCAGGACGAGGAGTCAGAGTATTCTGAGGCTGGGACTGGGCGTGTGCCTGTGCTTGCATCTGTGCCAAGGCTTGTTGGGGGATCATCAGCAACTGCCCGTTCTCACTGCGCACAAGGACCATGCCTGGAAAACAGATATTGGTCAAGCAACACACATCCTTTCCAAACATGAAAGAACATCTTTTTCTGATCTTTTTATCCAAGTTGGATGCATATGGAATTAATGTCCTGCTGAAGGACTAAGCAACTCACAAAAGAGGTTTAGAATAAAATCAAAATACCCGGCTGCAGTATGACATTTTGTGTAGAATAGCTTAATATCAGAAATACTCCTTCTCTGTCTAAATGCTCAGTATATTGTGCATCAGAACACAGTGAGGTGTATTTGCCCCAACAAAAAATATTCCATGTGACTCAACATTAAAATTAGCAACATGTAAAAATCCTACCTGCTCTTTACTAAGAAATTTGTTTTATGAAACACTACAAATAAAAGAAAATCCTGCCATTAGGCAAGATTCCTGTTAAGAGGGGAAGAAAAATAATCAAACATAAGCTTTAGCATCAACAGGAACACAATTGTCTAAGTTCTAAATTAATTTCCCATAACCAATTCAGTAATGAAAGTGGCTATAAAATCATAATCTGTCTCACGTGCATCAGCAACAGGCTGCATTGTGCCATGTTACACCCCAAAAGAAAAATAAAACAGAGAGGGAAATGAGGCCGTCATTCCCTGCTCAGTCACTCAGATCAATACACTTAACCCCACTGGGCAGCTGGAGGGAAACAGCTTTTAACAGGCAGATTTTCAGATGAGATTCTCTCTTCCTTGAAGGTACAAACAGGATCTGGACAACATGAACTGTTTTCCAAGAGCTCCTTCATTCCTCACGCCTCAGTCAGCCCAGGAGAGCCTCAGACCTCATCAGCTCTGAAAAAGCCACCTAAGGAAACAAACTGGGCACTCAGTTAGTTGGCTTTTGTGAGCAACTACAGGAGGAACCTTCACCATGAAAATCAAGAGGCACTACTGAAATCAGAAAGTTTTTCTGAAGTGTTGTTCAGTGAATCAAAAGCCTACACACGCTCCCCAACAATATCTGGAGATCTGGTCTATGCCATCGCAGAGCATGACTACTTCAAAAGAGTCAAGCTTTTATTTGCTTTTCTATTCAGGTGAAGTGCCAAAATGTTTACAGACAATGCCTCAAACAGTTTTCTTGGACTGTTTGAAAGTTAAACTACAAAAATCCATATACTTATTTCTATAAAAATGCGTCCAAAAAAAAAGCCTTAGTTGATTTGCCCCTAATTTTTCCATACATTCTCTGCATTAACTCTCTTTTAATGAAGCAGTCATATAGAGACATTAAACTAGTTTACATCCATAAGGTGATTTTCTATTGCAACTTAATTAGAAATGTTAAGGAGGGACCCACAATGTGCTACGGACAAGAGTTACATCTAGAAACAAATATTCTCAGACTGGTTTTCTGTAGGAAAGGGGGGGAGGAACTTATTTATAGTCTTGCAGACTACAGAAATAAATGCTCTTTGTTCAGCTGTCAAGTCCAAAAAACTATTTTCCAAGCCATTCCAAACAGTAATGTATTTTCTCCTGTAACTTATGTAAGAAGAAGTATTTTCCTTAAAACAGCAAGGGCACACACACCATCACCACAGCTTATGAGAACCTTAAAAGCCTTAATAGTGAACACAGAGCTTGATCCTGTCAGCTGCTCATCAGAACCATCACTACTTTATCTCAATCAGCCTCATGCTACAGGGAGGGGGCTACTGACAAAAAAAAAAGAGAAATTCAACATTTTAAAGACTAAAGAGTGACCTACTACTACATCAAGCTCATTCCTGCACAAACAGAACCTGCCATCCTCTTCCAATGTGCAAACAAAATCCTGGGAAATGAACTCACATTGCCCATTTTTGTCATTCCTCATAATAATCAGCTGAAGCAGATAAACACTGAATCAATGGAAATCTTCAATACTGTTATAACTGAAAACATCAGTACAGTGAAAATCTGATTAGAGGAGCTATTTTCAAGTCAACATCAAATATTAAGGCTTGTTGGGTACTATTTAGTTTCTAGCAATGGAAAAGGCCCAATGCAACTACCTATGACTGTGCCTTCATCAAGTCCTTAAACATCACAGAATTATACTGACATCCCACAGAAAACTCTTTTTCTTAAAACTCACCATTTTTGGGGTTCCCTAGGATATTCTAAGGTTAATGTACCATACAAATCCTTTAAAGCTATATATTTTTCCCTTACAGAAGCAACATAAGAGACACTAACTGTAGTTTGGGAAGAGGGGATTGTTTTTTGAACTTCTCTCCCAGTGAAATGTGACTAAAATTATTTGAAAGCACCAAGTTAAAACCCCTCACCTGCACATGAGAAACTTTTATAGCATCAGAGCTCTATGATAACTGCTCCTGTCTCCAGTTCAACACACACATCAGTCTCAGGAACGGGTGTGCACCCCCCACTAATGCCCTGCAACATCACAATTACCCTTCGGCACAGCAGTCCTGTCAACTAACTGGTTTTCTCCCCAAAATATGAATGAGAAGAGAGCAAAGAGGGGAAATAACCACAAAATGAAGGCTGGATACCCATAGAGTGCAAGCACAACGTCTGAACAATGAAATATTCTCCCTGAGCTACATGCAAAATTAGAACATGCCTACACATTAACATAGCACAACTGCTCAAACAGACAGTTGAAAAGCACAGTAATGTGAGCTTTAGAAAACATATCAAGAAAGTTCAATTTTTGGCAGCAGACAGATAAAACAATCATTTGTAATTCAAACCCTGACTTTAAGTACTACCCTGCTAGATTTCTAACTATGGGAAGTCTGAACTTTCCATCAAGTATTGAAGTCATAATAAAAAAGTAACTCATACAAAGCTACATTTGAACAGTTCTTTCATTCCCATTCAAATTTGATACACAGTTATTTTCAACTTAGAGAGTTTCTAAGGTGTCATTATCTCAGGGTCTACCCCTGATAAATTCCTGTGCACACACACTGGGCTATATACAAACATAAAGACAATTACTAATATCTGACTAGTCTTGCATAAACTTTAATCATGGTATGAGGATATGAGACATTTTACCTGCTTGGAATGTTGGTGTATGAGTGATTTCGGACAAGGTGTAAAAATTCAGATTGTGATGAACTTGGTTACTGAAATTTCTGTGCAGCAATTCACCAGTACTACAGTCTGCAGGCAAGTAAGTTTTGACTGAACAAACACATAACGCCCCTCAAGCCTTGTTGAGAATTCTTTACAAAGGGAGGTGGAGCTGCTCTCTCAGCTTCTCTCCCCCCAGCCCAACTACAGACTCTTTTCCAACCCAATTAGCTAAAAAAGGAACTCACTAACCCAAAACTACACCCAGGCTGGCACTAAGTGGATTTTCAGTGAAGTTCAGAAGGCTCATTGGTGCTAACTCGATTAAGAATTAAAAAGAAAGTCCCATTTATCTCCTCCTTCTAAACAACGTCAGTGTAGGACTGTAACAGCCCCCTCTCTCCATCCATACGTGAATCTCAGTTGATCCATTTGTGGCAGTAGAACAGAAGAAGGGCTGACAGACAAACGTGTAGAAAAACAAATTTCTTTCTCCTGTGTTCCAAAACTTATATTTTAAATATTTAAATAGAGGTGAGTATCATAACCTCAAACTCCAGTGCATAAGGCTGGAAATGCTGAAGGAACCAGGTCAGAACTGACCACCAGGTACTAGTAGATAGCTAGTATTTTATAAGGTATCTCACTGTTTCAATTAAATTTAGCAACATATTTAAAGTAGGATGAAAAAGGATGAAAAAGATCTTTCTGTTTCAAGTTTATCATCCAGGGGTTTGTTCCACAAATGGATAAATTACTATTTAAGCTCAAACAGCTAATAAAGATAATTGGAAATGTTCAATTAGAAAAAGGTGACAATAAAACTTGTTCATTTTAAATATCTCTCTGCCTTATTTTTCCTAGACAGTCTGATCACGTGTACTCTAAAATCATATTCAATATTAAAAATGCAAATATTCAAGCATTCTTTCCAAGTCTCTCATTAAAAAACTAATTAAAATTAAAATTAATTACCATTTTTGTTAGAAGTCAGAGGCTTAAGAGAATCCTGAAAGAGGCTCATATTTTAGTTTGAATTAAACAATTCATCATGGCTCCAAATGAAGGATTAACAAAACTGAGTTGGATTGCTCCTTAAGCCAAAGGGACTTGTGCTCTTGACCAGTACAATGGTCATCCCACGTGTTCTTGTTGTGGAGACCTTCCCAGATCTCTCCTGTTTACCAGAGTGTTTGGAAGGGAAAATGTCATTATTATAGGATGTAGCTGCATGATTCCACAGTGTCGTCTTTGCCTCTTGCTTATTTGTGTTTCCATTTGCTATCGGCATTGCCATTTACAAAGTGCTGTGCTTTGGGGGTTTGTTTCTTTGTTGGTGTTTTTTGTTTTTTTTTAAATTAATAAAACTTGTGAAATTACGCACTGGAATCAAAAGTGAAGAGCTCTGGCCATAGGACATGTCAGAAAAACACAAACCAGGCTTTTTTCAAATGTCTCCCTCTTCCTTATTTCTTTGAAACATGGCTTGGCTTAGCAAAGACTAAAGAAAAAAATAAAACAGAATAATAAAGAAGACTAATAAAATATTTTGTAGCCTTTGCAGACCACTCTGATTATCTGTGTAATTCCCAAGACTTTCTTGCTAGAGAACCTCTACATCCAAAAAGAAAAAAACCCACGCAAGTTTCCTGTTTTGTTACCAGTTTTTGCTGGTAAATCTTAATTAATAATATGTATAGGAGCTGGACTTCTCAAGGAGAGAGTTAAAACTTGCTGCAAGTATAGCAGGCACCTTCAGATCAATGTTCTGAGGCAATCCCCAGTCCAGCAGACTGTCCCCTCTCACTGCCATACCAGCAGGAGTATCTGGGTGTCACCTCTCAGGACAAATGCTCCATGTCTCAGGGACTGCATCCATACCACAGGTGACACGCTGAAGGACTTCACCTACAGTTAGCAGGCACGTAACAAGAGGACCACAAAAAGGTGTGCCCATGCTTGTCTCGTACCAGTGTGCAAGGACAAAACTTCTGCCTATCTGTGAAATACAAACCCTAGACAGGATCCTATCAGATCCCAAGGGACAACATCTCTCTTCCTAATGCAGACACTGAACAGAAGAACAGAAGGTTCAAGCTTACAGATTTTGCTCATTACCCACAGTGTAGCTCATGGTCTAATCCAGATCAATTCAGAACTATTACTAAGAACCTAGACTTTTAATAGGTTGTTTTTTTCAGTTGCTGAGACATGACAGAAGAATTAATGGGTGTATGATCTTGAAAGTGCATGGAGAATATCCTTTTCCAGTCTCCTGAGGAAATTCTCTTCTTAAAAGTAGAAAGGTAACTGAACTTTATTTCCCAAGAAAAAACAGCTAGGGTCAGGTTAGGCAGCAAAGAATCAATACACACACATGCTGGTGTTCAGAAAGAATGTCCAAGCCTGAAAGAATAACTAGAGGATTGATGCTTCTGGTGTAGGAAATCAAAGTCCTTACAAACACCTCTAGAAAATAAAGTTATTGATCATACAGTCCGCTGACATCTGACAAATCTTCAAATCCTAACTAGATTTGCCAGGGAAGTTCACTATGAGGTTATCTCCACGTCAAAGCATTTGGGCCTTAAGCTCTCAAGCGCACACTCATTTGTGGCAAGATGCTGCAAACATTTGACATGGCAGAAAATTCTGACAGTAATCCTATGTGGGCTGTGCCATATTAGCAGGAGAAAGCTTTATGAGAGTATCCCTACGGAACTGTCAGAAGAGATTCTGTTGCAACAAAACGGAAAGCAAATGTCTGTAAGGTTATGCAAGTTGTTGCCATACACACCACAAAAACCATCTAAAGCAAAGGGGATGAGTCCAGGCTCTGCAGGTGGTTGGACCAGGTAAAACAGGGACCATGAGATGAAAGAAGTTTTATAAAAGCACAAAGTTTCTACGATTTTTCCAATACAAAAAAGTTGGAATACCGTAGAGAGCTGGAGAAAAAGACAGCTGCCTGTACAAACTACAGGAACAGCTTTAGCAGAAGTGATGTATGTCCCTTATTCCAGAAAAGGAAATGGATAACCTGGTACTGACATCAACGCTGTCCAACTATTCCTTCTCTCACAGTAACTGACCCACCTGGGAAAGTTCTAACTCTACAGGAATGAAAGGCCAGGAAAAGCAGAAAGAACCTATTGAAGTCTGCTGGTCCACTGCAGCTCCATGAAAACCTGGGTAATTAAGGGAATCTTTCCTAACACCAGACAACTTCTAGCACACTTACAATTATTTGCATGTGTCAAAAAGCAGCATCTGTAACCAGCACATGTGTAGCAGCTCATGAAGGACAATCTATACACCAGCTCCTGAGAAACAGGGATTACAAATCAAGATGAGTACCACAGAACTGTAAATGGTAACACAGCTGTGGATTAGATGTCACTGAAGACACACTATTTCACACCCCATGAGAGGTGTGCACCAGCTGCATTAGGTGCTCTGGCTTAAGTTTAGGTGCTTAGAACCTCAGGTGACCTGTGCTGCACAAGAAATCCAGAAAAAGCTTTTACTTGAGCTTGCTGAAGCTTTTGACACCATCAGAGATCCAAGCTCTCGAGTTTCATCAAACGTGGTTGTTTTGTGACTTCTATAAAGGCATCTCAGCTCCACAAGGATAACCACAGTGCTGACAGAGAAGTCTCCACAGTGCAGGTATCAGGTCCTGCAAACCAGCCAGCTCAAAATGAACACTATGTGTGACTTGAGCTGCTCCAGAAGTGCCTCCCCTGTGCTGGCACGACGAGGTCAGGCTGTACAAACACGAGTTAGCAGCAGATATGTTCCCTGCTCAGCTGCAGGTCTGCAGGCCATAAAACTGCCAGCAGAGCTAGAGCTGTCCAGCACACTGGAGCAACCTGAGAGTGTGTACCAGATTCCCTCACAGCTTGTTTCAGAGGAATGGGCACCCCAAAGCCATGCAGATGAGGTTCTGCACAGCTGCACTGAGCACACAGTGCACACTGTGCCCACACATCTGAAAGGCACCTGCTGTGCTGAAGGTGAGCTACAACTTAGCATGAAAAAACATGCCATGACTGTCAGGGGTTGCTTCAGAACATCTCTAACACAAAACACTTGGAGTCTCTCCCAACAGGCAGTAAACATTACACATAGTGAAGACTGGCACAGCACAGAGTTTTGGACAAGAACTACAAAAGCACCTAACTTGATTTACTTTTCAACTCCTGCCACTCTGGAATAAAGTAAAATTCTACCCAGATCCAATGCCTAAAAGTTTTAGTACAGCATCAGTTTACTACAGCACTCCACTGTTTGCCATCACCCCTTTCTGCACACGCCCAACCTGCACACACAGCTTTCGCTTACTCTTACTATGTAAGAACTCAGTTTCAAATTACAGAACTCAATTGTACTGTCTAAAAGGTAAAGAAGTGAATCATTTGTAAAGTATTGATTCACAGGTTGTCTAAGAATATGGTTAAAGGAATAACGTCATGCTGGAGTGCCAAAAAGTCACTGAATTTAACAGTGATCCCACATGGAAAAAATCTTACCTGCTCAGTTGAAAAGGTGTGTAAGAATTGTTCTGGGAAATACATCAATTTATATAGCAACGATTGACAAACGCTTCAACAACAATGTGATTTGAAACTATTCTGACTTCTCTGGAAAGCTATATTCCTTGAAAGTGTGTTAACATTCCTTTCTAGTCAAGCATACAAAGCCAAAACACCAGAGCGCTCTGTTAAATTGCAACCCAATCATCACACAAATCTGTCTTTAGTCTGATGTAGAAAGAGCTAAGAAAAACACTATCAAGAGCTAAACCAATTGCTTTAATTATTGATCTCCAAGTGATTCAGATTTAGCTCTGCCATTAGTTTCAATATACTTACATCATACAATAATGCAGTTACACCGAAATCAGATTTGGTTTTCAGAAAGGAAGACACAAAATTAAGTGTCACTAATTCTTTTCCTCTGTTATTTTAAATAGATTTTAAAACTCAGCTAGTCTTCATTTGTGACACACAGTTTGTCTAAACCAAGGCATATCAAGGTTGGTGCTGAATGGGAATGGCCAATCTACTTTGCACTTATCAGTCTGCACACACATACTTAATGAGGAGTAATGCCTTAAATGCTTTAAATTATTGTTTTCTTCCTTCAAAAAGCAACACCCTACAACAACTAAGTGCACGAAACCCCATAAAAAATGCATTTCTTTAATTTGTCCCCACTGTGAATGCCCTACTCTAGGTATACACCCTTTGTAATTTTAGCAGTGAGAAAACCCTTTGCTGATGTCACCTTTTCACCCAGAGCTGTGGAGACCTGACACTGGACAATTCCACTGACTGACAGCTCCCCAGGGCAGCCTCAGTGGAAAGGTTCCCTCCACATCCTCCTCTGGGATTTCATGCCTCTCTCACTGCCCATACAGAAATTATTCTGCTTTGAGAATATGCCAAACACTACGTCTGCAAGTTCAATACAAACTATCAAGGGGACATGATATTACATGTCATTTGGCTGATAGCAACATTTATTAAATAGCTCTGCTTTTTCAGTTAGTCTGCACACAGAAACAGAATTATTTTCACACCTGTAAGCTTGAATTCAGAAAGCTTTTAAACAAAATCAGGTCTCGTTTTGATTTTTACCAACCATCAAATGCACAGTCCTGAGTAGTGACTAAGCTTAATGACTGGGTATGACTAACACTTATAAATAATTAGTGCCTTCTCTCCCCCTCCCCCATGGAGGACAGGGAAGGAAAGAAATCCAAATGATACACTGGAAAAAAGGAAGAAAAAAAGGAAATAAGAGGTTGAAGCTCAGGGTACGAACACTTGTATCTTCTCCCAATCCACCCTTAATACCACTGCAAACACAACTGCACATATGTCTATTAAAAACCAACAACTCCTCACGCCTGTCTATTAACTTCCACACAGTTCAGTCACTCTCAGCCTCCCTGCTCCAGATCTCTTCTCCTGACATCCCCCACTGATCCCTCAGCAAACACTCTTTTGGTCACCTCCATCAACTCTTTTGCCACCAGTGCTGCAATTCCTCAGTGTTACTCCTCAAGAGTTGGTACTTCTGACTCACATGAGCACAACTGGTCCCTCTCACCACACCACCACTTCGGCTGAGTGCACCTGATGTTATTTTACATTCAGAGAGAGGTTCTCAATCTAACCATCCCTCACAGAAATATTTGGTTAATAAACTGAAGGAAGGTGTGCAGACAACTTACTGCAGCCTTGCTGCCCCCTCAAACCATTTCAGAAAGGCTTGAGCATGGCACCACACCTCATTGTTTGGTTTTGTTTATACCCTGGTATCTAGAGCGCACATTTTTCAACTATACTGGTTGTCAGCACAGTCTATCCAGCACGTGCTTTATTCTGCACAAAAGCACTGTGATAGCTTTTAACAGTTCAGCTATTCTCAGAAGCGTATATTAATCAAGTTATAATCATAAGTTAGACCATTCTTACTAGAGAGGCTTACTTGATTCAATAGAAGTCATAGAACAGTCATGCCAGTCATGTAAAATAACATTACACGCTGCTGCGAGTTTTATGTTACTCGTTGTCTAGGTACTGCTTACAACACGTTTCTGAAAAACTTACTCTAGTAATGCATTTTAAAGAAAAATGCACCAGAAGACATACATAATTCATAACTTACAGTTCCAATTTATAGAGCTCAGCAATGGCAAAAAGTTACTTAATTTTTATCAATATACTTTTCCAAATCCCGCAAAAAGAGCTTGATATCCCAGTCGGACCCTGCACTAAATCCTGTATAAATATACAGCAAAAGCACCACCCCTGGGTACAAGGATTCATAACCTATTTATGCACTTTGCTGAGAATTAACCTTTGATATTCAAGTCGTAACTTTCTGATCATGGTAATATAAGTACAGAAACTCATATTTTTATTTCTAGCCTTCCAACAGTTACAGACAAAAGATTAGCTGCATTTATACAATGCCTTAAGACAGCTCTACTGAGGTACTGAACAGATCTCACTGCAGGAAGAGGACACAGGTGTATCAATTCCTTATGATTATCACCTCCTTCTTGACTATTGATAATCTATACCATTACATAGTGATGATAATCAGGGTTTTGTTCTCATTAAAAAATATTCTACAGTTTAAAAAAAAAAATCCTTAAAGGCATAAATAAGGCTTCAAGGACAATTTCATTTCACATTAAGTACTATGCTAAAGACACCTGAAGAAAATTACTCCAAGACAGGAGGCTTTGTGGTAAAAAACTGGCTCTCAGTTCCTTGAGATACCCACACCTCTAGAAGACAACCAGTACTTCTGGAAAGAAATTACCACAGAACGGAACTGGGGTAAAAATTTTCAGAGTAAGCTGAGGTAAAACTGTCCTAAAAGGTTTAAAACCACCAACAAGCTCCATTTGTGCGTCCACAGCCTCAATGAAAAACAAAGCCTCATCTAATCTGAAGTATGAGTGATCACACAGTCTTTACACCTGCTTAATTACAGCCTGGTCTGTGCACAGTTTTTATGCTTCTCTCAACATCTGAGCTGGATATTTCGCCACACTAATTTAGTCTTAAAATCTCCAGTGTGAACACAACTGTGTCCTTGTAGAAGTAGCTTATTGTATGAGCTATTTTGCTTCTCTTATGAGGAACCAGATGCAAGAGGGCTGATACAGCAAAAACTGGATTCAAACAAGAAAGCTTTTACAACTTTGAAGAAACCTTTATCAGTACAAATACACAACTTCTCGCATTTAGGCAAGATCTTAATTAGTTTCAAAACAAATTAAAGTTAATGGATTAACAACCTATAAGAGCACAAAAACAAAGCCTGAGCACCCCCACAGTCACCAGCTCTGTACAACAACTGTGTGTAACCTGTCAATGGGACAGGGGCACCCCGAGGGTCCGGTCCTAGGAGTGCACCAGGGAACCTTCAGCAACATTCAAGGATCACACAACTCTCTGTACACAGGAACATCCCTGTGGCCGTGCACGGAGCTTTACAGTTCATAATACACTTGAAATAACTGTCTGTTACCTACGACTAAATCTCCTTTCTATCATTGCCTTTGGTTCTTGTATTTTCAAAATTATTTTCTCCATGCCACTACCTTTTCAAATCTTCTTTCAGGAGAGATAACATTGCCTAATAAAGCTAAACTTGCTAAGTCTTCCAACTAGCAAAAGCCTTTTTTTTTTGACATAAAGCAATGGCATCAAATTCAAGGAGCGGAGTCAGACAGATAAATGAGGTTATAAACATTCAAAAAGTTTCAGCACAAAGAATAACCTTGACAACAGTAGCTATTTTCAGGTAAAAATGCTGATTTTGAGTATTTCTGACAAAAACTGCCTATAGTAACAAAAAGTGTTTAATGTGTAAAGTGACTTCTATATCCAGTTCCTTCTGAGCAGACTCAGTTTTTGATCACACAGTTTTTATGAGAACAGAAAGCAACCTTTCCACACACCAGCACCTCCTCTTCGCTCAAAACCCGGGTAGTTTAAATATCAGTATTTTCAACTGTGTTCTTGAACTACTTCATAAATTTTTTTAGAGTTCTATTTATAGCCTATTTCCCAAAACAGGGAAGACAAACAATAGTAAGAGTTTTCATACACCAAAGCATTTAATTTGAAGACAGTTTGCGATACCTACTAATTTGTGTCTTATCAGTGCCCAAAACACATTTTCACCTCAGTTTGCTAACCTTGCTGCAGCATCCTGTGTTAGTAAGGCATTCAAGTCCTGGGTAGCATCCAAACTTGAGGTCCTCAAACCAAGAAGCTGCATTTTATAAGTAACCTGGCGGATTTCAGAGATGGAAAACACCTAACTTCTTGCAGAGTGTGAAAGAGCTCTAAAGAAATAAATCACTCACTTCTGGTCATCGACCAACAACCTTTATCATAAGCCTAGTGATACCCAAAAAAACCCAGAAGACCATAATTTGAAGCGTATACAGACATATCCATACATGCTCTTCCAAAGGCTGTTGGGAGCAAGAGTGTTTTCCATAACAGAAGTGAACAACATGTAGTCAAAGTCAGTAGCTTTCACAGCTTAACAGAATCACAATTATATTCCCATTAGATCCCATCACTTAACGAGCCACTCTTATCAGATGTGCAAAACACTGAGACACTTTTTAACAGAGCCAAAAAATCCTACTGCACAGCTCTCTGAGCCTCAGGTCCTTTGGGGTACAAAGCCAAGGATGCAGGATTCCTCAGTTATGGAAGTTGCAATGCGAACAAACACAACTTTCGGTCTGGCGACATATGGCAGATCTGATGTAGCAGATTCCAAATAAAGCAGAATGTTCCTTTTGCTGATGCATGATCTGAACATAAAATCCACCCCTCACCCAGAAGAGTTCTGCAGAGGAGATCCAGAGTTATCTTTCAGAAAGGGAGATGCCACTTTCTGCGCCAAGTGTAGGACTCCCAAGCTCTAGTCCTGGCAAAATATCGATTCCTGCATGGCCTTGGGCAAGTCAGAACTTCTCTAAGTTGCTCTTTTCCCCAGCTCTAAAGCAGAGTTCATACTACTTTATTTACCAACCACATAGGCATGTTGCAAGGATTAAGTTTTGTAAAATGCTTTGAAAGTAAAACATCCTGTAATACTTTAAGGAGCTCCTATTGTCATGGTGCATTACAGACATTATTTTTAACAAAATCAAGCCATGCCAACACGGTTAACAGGCATAATATTGGCAGCACATGCAACACACAGGGAAACTACAATGAGGATATGTTTCAACTTGCTTACTAGTCAGTGAGAAATAGAAACAACCACATTCCACTACTTCATAGTATTTCTATCATTGCTTTCTGTAATTCTTATATTAGGGAAGTCTGACGATTTCCTCATCTATCCACATCCTAGTTACTTTGGGCACTTCTGGGGTACATGTTTCAAGTACAAAGTTACCCAAGGAATGAGGAGCTCAGTATGAAAAAGTAACACAAATTGTTTGTTTCTTTCTTCTCAGCTGCCACTTCTCTCCATTTTTATACACTCTCCTTTGCCCAATCACCCACCACCCCAGCTCCCAACTGAAAGAAATGGAACTACTCCTGCAGAAGTTATTTTTCAGTTACTCCAGCTCCAAAATGTATGACTGGCTCAAGTCAAAATGACCTGAACCCATGCTTTCCCATCCTAAAGCCACTATAACCAAGGTCTAAGTCCAAATCCTTCTTGGATAGTGAACACAAGCTAAAAACTGATTGGTTTCTACAAAAGAAGCTCCTGTTTAACACCAAGTGAAGCTTTGAGCCTCTAAGGCCATGAAGAAAACCATGAGGGTGCATATTCACATAGTACATCTTCCAGGATCTGCAGAGGTACAGCACCAACGCTCCTTCAGGTACCCTTTCCTTCTGGAAAGCATCAACAGTAAGTTTTAACCACTGGCAACGTTCAGAGCTCTGGAACATTCCACGTTAAAGGGGCCCCAGCAGTTTCTCAGTCTAGAAAGGGCCCATCCTGTCCTCAGCCAGAAATGGCCCATGAGATGCCCTCCAACGAAGAAGTCTTGTCTCATTCCCTGTCTTCAGCTACTGGCAGATCCAACTGAGTTTTGGGAAAGTAATAAAGATGTTTTATTTTTAGATACAACACAAAACAACTCTGTGACAACAGTTCTACTACAGCTGCACTACTGCCAGCGGGAACACTGGTCATGATTGCAGAAGTAAAAAAAAAAAAAAAACACAAGGACAACCCATCCTACCTGCTCTCTTCAAACAGGACTGTCACAGAACTGTATTTATTTAGGAAAAAAAAGACAGTCTTTAGGATCAAGCCACCAAATTTCTGTAAGTACGAACAATCACTCAGTAGGTAAAATAAAAGAGAGGAAAGGAGGAAGTGAAAGTTTCTAGATTTCAATTCTACTTAAGCTAGTAGAGAAAACTGTCCATACCCACCTGCACTATACTGTTCTTACTATATACCCGCAGCACTCACCAATCTGCTCCTTTCTCTAAGCAGGCACCTTAAAAACTCACTATGAGATGCTTGTACATAAAGATAAAGCAGTAGAGTAACAACACTGCAAGAAGAGAAACCAAATCCTTAAACCCCAAATTGACAGTAGTGCTAAAGTAGGCACAACCTCATAGTGCTGGGTTTGTACTACAGCACTTGGCTGGACAAGATGGTATTTTCAAAAGTGATTTTAAAGTACACAAGTTTTGCCATTTTACAAGATGATTCTACTCTGTGTCAGCAGTGACCTCTAAACACTTTACAAACTCTCACAATGCAAAAGATAAATTTTAGGGCATAATCCCAGTCATACTTTTCTGCAGGCTTTTCTAAGCACCTGTAATAGCTGAACACTGACTTACTGCTTTAACAAACTGATTTTCCCATTTCTTCCCATATTATTGAACAAAACATGTTTCACATTACTGAAGTACTCGGAAACAACAAACTTCATCCAATTTATTTTCAGTCACAGTTTCAGCAGATGTTGCATCCTTAAGGCAGTATTGTATAAAGAGAAACTTAAGTTCCTGCCCCCTACAAAATCATCTCACAATATTTCCATGTCTTTGCTAAGAAGATATAAATAAGGTTATTTTGGGACCTTCATTAACCAAATCTGTCCAATTGGACCACAAAGTTTCAAACACAGGCTCCTGAAGAAGAGATTAAGTGCAAGAGTCCTCTTCCTCAAAGATGTCAGTAGTGGAAAACCACTACTAATGCACGGATACTCTCAACAGTCCAGTTGCTTAGAGAATCAATATACCAAAATCCAGCAAGGTCACAACAACTATGGCCTGTTGGCTCTTCAAACATCTCCAGTTTGTCAGTTGAGGTTTGTTGCACATTTGCCTTGATGCCATACAAAGCATTATTCTAAAAGTCCTGTGTTTTAAAGACCATTGAATGAGCTTATTTCCCACATGCTCTTTTTAAGAAAACATTTGAAACCTTGAAAGGTTTCCAGTTTTCAAGTCCCAGGTTAATAACACTTACTGACATCTTATATTCTGCTTCCCATACATGTGACACTGTACTTTGGAGAGCTAGAAACAGTGATTCTGGGTACAAAAATAACTGTAAAATGTGCTGCTTATTGGTCAAACTTTCTATCAGACCTTGCTTTCTAAGTGTTTGTAATTCTTGGTGTAAAAAGCTGTGTGTGCAGTGTATGATTTCAAGCACTAAGACTTAGAAACTCTTACTAGCACACATTACTAACTTTTAAAAACAAACTTGTGAATGCAAATGTGATGCATACAGTAGGTGCACAGCACACAGGCACTGCAGCTGCACCTTCATCCTACCAAACTGCCTCCAAAAATCTGGCCTGTGATGCTGCCATTTGAAATACAATTTCAAAAGCACAGCCACCTATTCTCCTTTCAGTAGGAATGTACCTGCACTCTGCTAAAGTTCTCAGCAGTTGCATGTGGCCAGACTTGCAGAGGTGCTTGGCCCTTGCACCTGTGAGAGATTTGTAAGAGCTCAGCATCCACCAATTCTTAAGTGTTTTGAAAGAAATGTTTTTGCAAAACATTTTCAAAGTTGGCTGCTTTGGAAAGTATAACAAACAAGCCAAAGCAATTTAAAAGAAAAATAATCTGTAAAAAAAAAAAAATCTTTTTCAATATTAAGACTGTCTTGTCATTCAAGAACCCAATTTCCAATTTCTGCGTATCCAGTCACATAACACTTGCTTATTTTAAGAGTCATGCTTATTCTTTTGAAGTTATAAATATTTCTTAAAGTGTAGGACAGACAAGAAAAGTGTTTAATAAAAACCCAAGCGCTTAGAACTTAAATTGTTTTACTTCAATCTATCGAGAACTCCAAAGAAGTAAATTTATAGTCCAATTTTGCTTAAGAACTGGCAACATTGCTTCTAAGAGTAACACATTTCAGTACGTTGTGGCAGTTTGAAAACATTAGTCACCTAAAAAAAAGGTCCCACTGGACTCCACAGAAGTATTTTTCCCCATAATCAGGTTTATAATGCAGTATTAACAAAAATGTAGGTATACATGGCAGCAGACTGTAAACCTGAACAATCCTTTGATACACTATGGCAATAACTAAATAAATAAGGATTTTCCAGCCTATCAATTTACAAGCTTCAAATGAAGCACTGGGATTTTTCAAGATCTGAGTTTTACTCCTATTTTTTTAAATTAGCAACATTGTCATTCAAATTACTCATATATGGAATAATCTTCTATACAAAAAAAAAAAAGGAGAAATATTTATGCCATTTAGAACTTGGATATCCAGAATGTTTGACAGATTTCATCAAACTACATGGCATCATACACCACTATGTATATTACACAAAAAGACAGTGTGTAGTAACACGGTACAGTTCCTGATCTACTTTATGTGACAGGTGCATTGCTCTGAGGTTGGTCAGGAGCTCCAAGAGATGTATTTTTACCAAGACCACTTGAAATAGATGATACACAACCACCACTGACTTCACTCGGTATTAGTAGCAAAATTTAATTAGCTGTTCTTTGTATACTGCCCTGAAAACACTGAAGAGTAAGAATACAGCTATTGTATGTATTATTAGGAAGACAGGAAACAACGTGTAGGTTCACACAAGTATTTTCAGTAAAAAAGCAAAGCAGATAAAAGTAACAACCCTGGCTCAAAATAATAGCAAATATATAACCTTAAATCTCCAAATCTAGGATATTTAAGGAGGGACACAACAGTTCTCAGCAAAGAAATGCTTCTCATCCTGCTTTTTACTCACCCACTGAGTTCAGGACTAGATTCCTTGTCCAGAGATGCTCAGCACTAAGCACGAGACTAGCTACTACAAACGCTGCAGCCCTAGACACAACAGGGTGAGGTAAGGACATAGGAAGTCTGCCTTTTGTATCAGAATGCCAGTGACTAAAAAGATGATAATAAGCTTCAAATCTGTGAGTTTTTAAGTCAGACTTTGAAGGTATTTCAAGCAAAAAGAAGGTAGTTTTCTCGTGTTGTATCTGCTGCTTCTCTATTCACCAGAGCTCTGTGGTACTGAGGGCATGCAGGGACAGAGAGGGAACTGAGCAGCACGTGAAGGTTACAAGCTACTGACAAAACAGCCTGAAAAGTCAAAATGCCTTTCTTGAAAATGAAATATCAACATTTCATTGCATAATATTCCATTGTCACATTTTGGCAGTTTGCAGCTTCATCTACACTCACACTGGAACAAAGATACCAGGCAGAATTATTTTCAAATTATTACTGTTGAAAACACTTTCTGGTCACCCAAAGTCATACTCTGAGCAGTGGAATGCTACCATGCTACTACTCAACACCAGATGATTCTCATTGTTACATGTAATGCCTTTTCCACAATTGACAATTAAACAGCAAGGAATCTTGCTTGGAACCTCTCCTCCCTGCAAGAAATACGCTTCCAAAACAAAATCCCTCAATCCTCTTACTTACCTGGTGGTAACTGAAAGTTCTGAATGTTAGTCGGATTCTGAGGTGGCTGAGGCAAACGAGGTGCTAAAACTGTAGGAGTCAAAGTTGCTCTGATTCCACTCGTAGTTGGTGTTGGAGTCCTTGGCAGACTTTGTGCCACCGTATTGGCAGTGCCTTTAGCCATTCCTGTGGGGGTGCCAGGAGCCGCAGGAGGTATCCCACCAGGATTGGGAGCAACATTTGAGAGCCCAGCTTGCATAGTTTGCCCAATAATCATGTTACCCCCTGTAGTACTGGGCTGGCCACCAGTAGCCAGCGTCTGCTGTTGGGACACGGCTTGGACTATAGTTTTAGGAGACTCAGATTTGATGACCTGTGTGGCAGGAGCTGCTGCCACAGTGGAACCAGACTGGCTGTTCACCAGCGATGTCTGGAGGGAAACTCCAGATCCCACAGTGGCTGTGGCAACAGCAGGAAAACTCCCCACACTGATGGTTGAATTGATCACAGTATTGCTCCCATTCTGAGTGGCTGCACCAGCTGCAGCTACCGTGGGTCCTGCTGTGTGGATCGGGGGCCTCACGAGCGTCACCGTGGGCGCCCCGGTCCCGACGCTCGGCGGTGGCTGTGAGGAGATAACTGTGGGCGAGGAGGAAGATGCAGAGGACACAGCAGTGTTAAGGAAAGAAGTCTGGATGACAGTGTTGGAAGCTGAGGGCAAAACAGCATTAACAGCGTTTCCTTTCCCCACGGATCCAGGTCCATTGTTAACGAGAGGGGCAACAGCAGGTGCGGGAGTGGGGTTGGCAGTCACAGGAGTCCCAGAGAAAGCAGCACTTCCTGTGTGGTGAGAGTTCATCACCACGTTACTCCCATTCAAAGTCTGCACTGTTGTGGTCCCAATCTTGCCATTCCTGGTGGACAAGGCAGTTGCCATGGTGCTGATAACCACCGATTTGCCCTGACTGAGGGTCCCTGGAGCAGCAGTGACTTCAGATCCTCCTGCTGCTGCAGTGGTGGTGCTGGTGCTCGTTGTGGTGGCTCCATCCAGAGCTGAAGTCTGGGACCTGGTGTTATGATTAATAACACCCCCCTGCACTCCTCCTGCTCCTGCAAAACAACAATAAGGGTAAACAGACAGAATGAGCAAGAATAGAAGACAGAATGTTCTCCCTCATCACCAGGTCTTCTCCATCTTCCAAGCTGCCTGCCTGGAGCCAGGAAAACAGGACAGAGTACAAACTGAATATGGCTTTGAAGACATTATCTTGAAGCCTCCAATTTCCCACCAAACTCTGGCAGATTCAATATTAATTGTAACGCTCCTGCTTTTGACGCTACAGTAAGACAAAACAGGGAAAACATTTAATATGAACCAAGGGAAGGGAGGAAGATCATCTTAGACCTCTTCCCCATTCTAGAGCCTGATATCACATTTAGCAAAAGGACTGCAACTGCAAGGAGAGAAAATGGCCATGGAAGACACATTATTAAGACGTATTCCCTACATCCAGCACATATTACCCTCTAATCCTGTCATCACCTACAGAGTAAGTCAGTCAGATCAGGAGGTTCAACAACAGTAAAATATGAAAAGTGAAAGAAAAGCAAAACATTGCCCTGGAAAGATAAGAGGTACTGCAGGACCTCGAGTAGGTTGCTAGAAGATCCTTTCTCTTTATTATAGAATTTGTCCTTATGGACCTGAAGTTCCCACAGCCAGAGACAATTAAAAATAAATAAATAAAAAGCAAAGCTGGCTTTCAGAAAGGACAAGATGATGTAGCTTCTTGTCCTGAATAATCCTCATGCCCCTTGATGAGGCCTGGTGTTATCACAAGTACAATCACACACAGTCCAGGTCCTGGCCCTAAGGAGATAGAAATGGGAAAAGAATAGTGACAGAGAGACACTGAGATGCACGTTATAAGGGTCAAGGAGATCCTCCTAGAAGAGCTTCATCAATCATAACACAGGGTCTGTAGTATCTTCTTACACTTCAGCAAGTAGAAAGCAAAAAAAAAAAAAGGGGGGGAGGGGAGGAATTGCAGAGAGATTCTGGGGAGACATTTCTCCCAATCCCCCTGAAAAAACAGCTTCCCTCCATTCCCACGTAGTGAGCCCTCAGTCCCAGCCTTCACACTGCCCCCCTACAACCCTCTCAGCACGAAGGGGGGAATATTCCCAGGCAGCTCCGGGGGTGGGCGGGTGGGAGAAGGCGCTGTGCAAGGTGGGGTGTTGTGGCCTGAATTCCCCCCCTTGCTGGGACCCGGCGTTGTGACAACCCCCCCTTGAGGGCAGAGGAGGAACGGGAGTGTTGGATGCCCCCTCCAAGCCCCTGGAACAAGAGAAGGGGTGCGGGGGGGAATATCAAGTCAGGCAGATATTGGGGGGGGAAGCATTTTGAGGGACTTCCTCCCCTTGAAATCCCCCCTCGCTTCCTCCTCTACAGGAAATAGGTGTCATGATTAATAACACCCCCTTCCACTTCAGCAACAGCGAAGGGGGAGGGGAAGGAGCATTTACACAGACAGCTAAGGCGGCATTATCGAGAGGGAATCCCCCCCATAACCTCCACCCCTGGAGAGGGAAGGGGAGCAGTCACAGGCGGCACAGGAGGCACAGCCATGACCGAGGGGGTGGGCTCTGCCTCCCCTCAGCCCCCGGGATTAACAGAGCCCTTTTACACTCCAGCAACAAGGACAGGAAAAGCAGAGGGGACCGGCGGAGTCACGGACGGGCACTGCCGGCTCCTTCTGCGGGGCGGCTGCCCCCACACATGATCCAACACCCTCGAGTAAGCACGGGCGAGGAGGGAAAATAAAGGGGAGGGAGCAAGGCGCGGATACACACCGAGGGGGCATGATGAGGGGAGGCTCTCCCCCGTATGATCGATACCACCCTTTGCACTCCCGCTCCTGCCACAACGAGAAGGAGGAGAGAGGGAAAAGGGGGGAAAGCAGAGAGGGAAGGAGGCAGCGGGAGCTGGGGAGTGGGGGGAGGGGAGGGCCCCTCTCCCTCAGAGCCCCCCACCCCTGCCCACGTTACCTGCTTTTGTGATCTCTGGGGCACTCAGTCCCATCTTGCTGCCGCTGCCGCTCTCTGTTTGGGCATTAGCATTGCCTCCTACTACTACTCCTCCAGGGCTGGGGCTTGGGCTGCTGCTGCTACTGCTGCCGCTCACAACATGGTTCCCCAGCAGCCCCCCAGCGGCCCTCAGGGGCTCCTGCGCCTTGTGGTGCTGGTGGTGGTGGCCGGAGGCCGCCAGCTGGGACTCCAGGGAGCCCACCAGGTCGCTCACCACCTTCTCATCCACCTCCGTGTTCAGGAAAACCTCATCCAGCAGATCCGAGCCCGCCGCCATCTTTTTTTCGGAGGGTTCCTGTGAGCGCTCCCTCCTCCCCCCCCTCCCCTTTCACTCCTCCCTCCTCCCCCCGCCCCGCTCGCACCCGCTCCCCCCGCACCAACCGCGCACGCGCGCGCGCCCGGCCCTCACATCACCGGGCCGGGCAGGGATTCCGCCCGCCGCTGATTGGCCGGCGCCCGCGCTATAAAAGGCCGTGCAAATGGCTGCGAACGCTTAGTTGGGAGTCGGGCGGCGGCGGCGGCTCCGCGCGGGCCGCGGGGCGGGCGGGGGCTGCGGCCCCCTCGGTGTGGCCGCGCCGCGGGCGCGGGTTGGTGCGGGGGGCCCGTGCGGGGCAGGGCGGGGGGGCGGCCGCGGCCGCCGGCGGCTCTTTGTCTGCCTCGGCCCAAAATGGCTGCATGTTTTTCCCTGCTGCTCCCTGCGTCCGGGTCTCCCCCGCCGGCGCGAGTCTGAAGGGCGCCCCGCACCTGTGCCAGCTGCGTGTAACTGATCCACCGGCGGGGCGGGCGGGGTGCACGCCCAGCCCCGGGCGGGGGCAGCGGGCGAGGAGGAGCCCCTGTGCCTGCCTCCCTCCCTCCCTCCGCCGCTGGCGGGGCGACCCGGGGGCCGCAGCCCCTCGGCGCGGCCGGGCCGCGGGGGCGGGTGCCGGGCGCGGTCTGACTCAGCACGGCCGGGGAAAGCGCTGCGAGCCCGGGCGCCGCGGAGGGAAAAGGGAGAGGAGAGAGGGGAGGCGGGGGGGAGAAGAGAAGGAGGGAGACGGCGATTTTGAACGGTCCAGTCGCAGCTGCGAGCCGGCACGGCAGGGCGATCCCCGCCCGTGTGTCAGCCCGCGTTACACCCCCGGCGCCGCTTAACCCTTGTGGGGGAGCCGCGCTCCGCGCAGCGCCCGGCGGGCAGCGCTGACCCCCGAGGGTCGGCCCGCGGGCATCGGGCCGGGCGCTGCCGGCAGGTGGGACACGGTCGCGTATACGGGAGGCGGCTGCACTTTGACCTTGTTGTGCAACCATCATAAAGGAAGTAAATAACGTAAAAAAAAAAAAAAAAAAAAAAAAGGTACAACCCGCCTTTCAATAAGCGCGCTCTTCTTGCCGAGCGCTGTTTCCCCGGAAAAGCTGGATTGCTGGAACAATATTGCCAGATGCTACGATTTATCTTTCGGGGAATAAAAATCATAGAATCGTCAAGGTTGGGAGAGACCTTTAAGATAAAGTCCAAGCATAAACCCAGCACTACCATTGTAACCCCTGAGCTACTAAACCACATCATCCAGCGCCAGGTCCAGATGCCCCTTAAACACCTCCACCACCTCCCTGGCAACCTATTCCAGTGCCTGATTCAACTTAACTTTCAATTAAGTTTTAAGGGGCAACAAGCTTAAAATAGCACCTCTTATATCAGTATTTTAAAATAAGCTTTGCTCTTATGTTTTGGGAATGGGTGGCATTAGAGGCTGGAACTCTGCTGTTAGTGGGATGGGCTCAGCACCTGCTGGTTGGTGATGCCTAGAATTGACTGGCCTGAAAGCTGCTGCCTGAAGGCTGATGGAGACCTGGAAGAACAAGAGCTATGAGTTATCTGTGAGAAGGGGGTTGTTTTAAACAGGTCAGAGTATTGTCTGCTTAGGATTGCCCAAATGTGGGTGTCAACGTTTTCCCCGTGGCATATTTGTGATGATCACTTTACTTGTAATGCTGTGACATTAAATAAATTGATCTGCTTGGCAGTTGACCCTGTGAGCAATGGGAACAGTGCTGAAGTACTATCCGTGTCGTACCCTGCCCCCAAATATGCAAATGTACCTTAAAAAGCTCACACAAAAAAAACATAAAAACTGATGGGTATTTGTTCTTAGCACATAGGCCTCAAATAATAGTATAAGTATCTTTAAATCAAAAATCTTAGAAATTCAGTTCATAGTAAATAATACTGCTCTTTTAGTTTCTATGTCCTCCTCTAACCTGCAGTAAACTTTGGCTGGTGACTAAAAATTACAACACTGAGCCTTTCCCAAGGCTCCACTCACTTCACCAGGTGGCATGACTAGGAGGGACTGCCTAAGTCCTCTGAGAAGTTATATATTAATCTTTTATTCTTGTACTCAAATACTTTTCTCAGTCATCATTTGAAACTCAAGGAGAGAAACTGCCCTTCCCATCACTATGATTTTTAACTTCCATTTTATCGATTTTTGACAAATTACGATGCTACAAAGTAGCTGTGATTTTACAGACGTCGCCGCAGGTCACGTTGCCCGTTTCTTACGAGACAGGAATGCTGCTTCGAGCAGGACAGTCCCAACCTCTGCTGCTGCCACAGTCGAGCACGTTGCTAGTTTTAGCTATGGTGAAATTCTATAAGCAACATACCAAAGAACTCTCTGGAATAGAAGCCTTGTCACATTCCCTAACCAGCAGAAGAGTTAATCTACATCAGCTGCTCGAATGATTTATTAAGGGTGAAAAAGCTCGACTTTAAGCTAAACCAGCCCAAAGGTGCAGAGTGGCTGAAAGTCTTTGATGGCATCTAACCAGGGTACAGCCTTGTGCTGGGCCACAGTGCCTGAGGGAAGAGAGAGGGACAGGAAGAGATGGAGGATGCTATCAAGTGGCAGCAGCAGCAGCCAGCATCAAGGGACAGAGCAGCCTATATTCTTCCTCTGCTCGCATTCTAGGACAGCTTGAATGTAGTTTACAGATGCCTACAAAACTAGAAATAAAAACCTCGAAATCTTCACGTCCTCATTCTAACACTCTCTTTAGTGTACCATATGGCACATCTACCATATTAGGTAAACAACTTCACAAAATTACAAGAGCAACTGAGATTCATTACAACTTGTGCATTATAAGTGTGTAGGATTCATTACCGAATAATTTATCTTTTCATACTCTCTGTCTGTTGTTTGACACTCAAAGTAAGTTTCTGCACTGAATTCTTCAGGACAAGAGTTCCAGCTCCTCTGTGCTGTACTGCTAAAGTTTTAAATTATATAAAAGAGCAACTTGCATAAGAATTCTAATAATGGGTTACAGGTAATTATCGATGTTGATGTACAAATAATCAGACTCAATATACAATGAATGCTGTGGACTTCCCCCATCAGCAATAACATCAAAAGATCTTAAATATCACAAGCACATATGGATTCCCCATGTGTCAAAGAGCAGAACTTAGCAGGAGCTGTACAGGAAAACCAGAGAGCTGTCATTTGTTTCAAACTGCTCCCTTTAGGATATTCTTATTTAAATTCTTATTTTTTCCCCTAGAACCAGCCTATATGGATCATGGCCCAGAGACTGTGTCTCAAGTTATGGTAATGCCATTCTTTTTCTTTTTGTTTTCTAAAATGTAGTTAGCCTAGAACTCATTACAGGAATATCTGACAGAGGTATGGATTGGGGTGATAAGGGACAGAGCAGAGAAGCCTACAGATGGTTTTAGTCTTAACTGACCTTCGGAAGACTAAGGGCCCATCAATAAATAGACGAAAAACTGATAGTGATAGTTCTGACTGGTGATTTTTTTGCTCATGTTTCCTGCCCTTTTCTCTGCTCCTCACCCAGCCACCGATCATTTCAAATGCTGAAAGGTGGAATTTAGCTGGTAGTAACTCGATTCCACAAGTTCAGTCAAACAAGATGATGAAATTAATACAAATTTTGGGTTTATTAGAAAGCGTCACTGTTCTTGTAGCCAGTGCCAGCCTCCTTTAATAAGTGTTCAGCAAAACCATCAAGACTTCATATGCATCTGGAATACAAGTGTTTGACAATCTATAGGAAAAATATTCCTGTTTTTTTACTTTGAAATAAGGGGCAAATGCAGTCTTACTACATACATATACCTGGAAATAAATAAAACAACTTAAATACCTCTTTGCAGTTTATGCACTTGACTGTCCTCTCTCTGGAAGCTCAAAACACTGTTAAAGTCTTGGTCTTCAAATCATCCCATGTACTTCAGTTGTCCTTAAGTGAATCCCTGAAGAAGTCTAATACTCCTAATAGGGATTAATATTCAAAATTAAGTATGGTATGCTCCAGGAAAAAGCCTTAACCCTTGCAGAATAAAATAACAAGAGATGAACAGTAGATTTGGAAAGGAAGTGTGAAGTCCCCTTTTATTTTGTGATAATCATACTTCTCTACACTCCTATTTCCACTTAAGGACAGTGTCTGCTCTCATGAGTACTGAACTGTTTCTGCAAGCTACAAAAGCACCACTTTTGACAGCAACTCAGTGTTCTGGACTGAACACCTCTCTAGGGAAAAGGAATGGCAAAAGCATCCACTTTTTTAAACGTTTATATCTACATAACAGTTACTGGAACTCCAGAAGTAGAGCAGAAAAAAACCAGCTCTTCTTTTCATAAAATATATTTGCATGACAGCGTGAGGGGTTGTCCTCTTTTTAAACACAAGGTATTTAACGATACCTAGTTATTAAGTGGGAAATACGTAGAAAATACCTGTTAGAGAGAAATTAGTTGTGAGCTTGATTTTCAAAATGAAAGGTTAGCTGAGCACACAACTGCCTTGGCAATGTCCCCTAGTGTTTATGGGACAGAAGATTGTGTCACTATTACATGCTACATGCAACTCACACAGGAGTTATTTCAGTAGGGCTGTCCCGAGGCATTCCAAAGTCCATGCAAATCAACATCCTGTGCCCAAAAGAAGATGCCCAGAGAATATACTGTAAAATAAACGATTATTGTTTAAAACCCTTCAAGGCTTACAGTATAAAAGAGCTGTGGAATACTATTTTTCCTTCCCAACTGCTCTTCATCTAACTCGTCACGCTTGTTACTGCCTGCCAAGATAGGAAGTATCACTATCCAGGCTCATCTGTGCGGGAGTTCCTGGGGAACTTTACTAAGAAAAAGGAGCACTTGTATAAGAAGATGGGAGTTTCTAACCACACACCCCAGCAGCTGGCAGAGATTTTTTAAGCAAATCCTCTGAATGGAGATTACTAGTAAATGTCCAGAATTTTATCCACAGAGGAGGGAAGCAGCGGGCATGTCAACAAAGATTTGCGTTTTATCTGTTCTGAAAAATTTCTTGTGCAAGTCTACAGGATTCATGGGGAAAAAATATTATTAGAAGATTAGAGGTCCTTCTGGTAACTACAACCAGCTTCAGTAATTTCACATATTTTGAATTTAGCAAATTATTAGAACTGACCGGGCAAAATGAAAGTGCTTTCCTCTCCAAGCAAATTAAAGAACTTTTGGAAAATTGAATCACTATTTCCAAGACAGAATCTGTCAAGAAAATGTGCCTACTGATGGGTCTCATTACTGGAAATCCAATTTGCACATTTTACAGTCAGGATTTGTTAGAATATGTTTGAAATATTTCTTTTTAGTGAGTGCTGACTTTGGCAGGTTTTGCTTCTATTGTTCTGGGATCCTTTGTGGGCAAAGTATGACCCTGCGAGGGATGTTTTATCAACAATATACCCTCAGACAACCTAAATGGTACGTGATACCATGGATATTCCAGTTCTGGACTCTTGTGCTCTCTTAGTTCAGAACTGTTCTAATTCTTCTCTGAGCTTTCCAGCATCATCCAGCACTGAACATTTACTCCACCAGTTCTCCTGTTTGCTTGAAGAACTGAAGATAGATGGATTTTTCCAGTCAATACCATGATACAGCTTTCTTAGATCATTGCCTTTTTGCCCCATCAAAAAGACTTTTTACTGGACACATTTAACAATTGACCAGTTATGGCAATCAGTGTTATCATCCCTCCTTCTTTATATGCTTCTCTCCACTTACCTTCAAAAATACATAAATAAAGATAAATGAAAGAACTTAAGATGAATCTTTATCTTGTTTGCTCTTGGTCAGTGCCAATAACAGGTACAGGCAGTTCCTCAGTTCTGAAACAGCAGTTGCTGTAGTTGAAAACATTTGTCCTATGGAATTTGATATCACAATGCCTGGAGACTGTAAGTTACAGGAGCAGAGCTGGACACATTCTTTGTCCCTGTGCCCCTATTTAAATCATTCAGTGGCCCCATGGCACCCCTTTTTTAAGATAAAGGAGTTATTTTAAAAGGGGATTGTGTGCCTGAATACACATCTTTTAGCTCATTAATAGTATCAAATGACTTACAGGCTAAAAAGTTGGTAAAACTTTCAGCATATGTTCAATACGTAGGACAAAATCTTATGTAGACAGAAGAGGTATGGAAACATCACAATTTAAAGAAAAAATGAAAGCAATCTAGTAAAGGAGGTTTGTTTTGGTTGTAATGAAATGAGATTTTATCTAAATGTTTTGTGGATTTGGAATGCAAAAAGTATGTAAGGAAGATTTTGCCGAGTTTTGGTTTTGTTTTGGGGGTTTTTTTTAATGACTTCTCTGTAATAACTGATTAGAATAAATCATGCTGCAGCTTCTTTATTGAGCTGCCTCAGATTTAATAAAAACACAGCTAGAAAGGCTATTAGACAGGTTTGGTTTTTTTCTGGAATCTCCAACAGTCTAGTTAGGGATGTGTTTCCAGACTATAAGTTATTTTCTTACACTACCTAAAATATATTCTGACTATCAGAGTTCAAGGACTTGCCCCTATTCCTTTAATAAGCTTTTGCCCATTTTGGAAACTGCAAACAAATCTAATAACTCAGTTAAATATGGGATGTGTTCCCACAGTTGCCTGAAGAAACTAGTACATGTTTTGAAGCAAGTCAGACAAAAGATTTTATCTCTCAAATATAAGATGGGCAAAACTTCCAACCCAAAGGAAACAACACACCCAGATAAATGGCCAAGGGGTTTATGTTAAGTTGTTCCTTACTGTCAGTTTTGTCTGTATGGGGTACCTTCCAATATTCTTCCATCACCACAGAAGTATAACAAAATTGCTGTCGCTATTATTTAAGTTGCTAGCTAGGACAGTAACCCCCTCTGTCTGTGTACAAAAACCATGTATTAATGACCAGACTAAATGACAGGCAACAAATGTAACTTCTTGATTAGGCAAGATGATTAGGCTGGGGTAGCAACAGACAATTTGTATGTTCTTGTGTAAAGCAGTCAAATTGTTTTTATGAAACTATAAAACTTGTTTCTCTTAATTATTTTCAGCAGAGCAAAAGAGAGAGGTGTTTTTGCTGCTCTGTGAAGTTCAGTGGGCCAGTAAGTTTACTCATTCATTACTATTCCTTGCCATGAAGCTGTGCAAGCAGAATTGTATGACTTGGCAGGCTGAAGCCATCCCCGCTCAGGCTCATCCCCAGCAAGAGCCCATCAAAGGTAACATCCCTGTGACTTCCAAAGTTATGTGAAGTTGGAGACTGGTACATATGTTGGTGTGATCATACAACAAGCTGGCTCTTACCCCTGGACTGTTACCAGCATTTCCACTGACTCAAAGAGAAAACAGAAAGCCTGTACAGTGTCAGGTTGTCCCCTTCTTCAAGCTTTCCTGTCATGGGAAGAGATTCATGGAAAACAGAACCCTCACACCTTCTCTTACCGTTTGACCACTTTTAACTGTTCTGAAATTCAACCTTTTCAATTCAGAGGGATCGTCTCCCTTCAGGAATCACACCATCCTCTTTTATAACTGAGTGGAGCAGTGAGGCACCTGCAACCCACAGGACCTGAATCACTGACTCCTGCCCCATAAAGGCCAGAATGAGTTATTATCCTATTGCAGCTCAGATCCTTGAAAAGTTGTGCACTACTACATAACTTTGGGCTCCCAGTTCATTCTCTTGCAGATGCAAATATCAAATTTCTTTCAGTTTGGAATAAATACAATTATTTTTTTCTAACTCACAACCTCACCCTCAACTCTACTTGTGGTTCTTTCTGCTTCATCAACAACAATTAAGATTCTTCAGACCAGTTCATGCTCTGAGTTAAACTTGCACAAACCTTTTGCCTTCAAAATGTCCTCCCAGATAGCCTTTAGAAAGTTGGCACAGGGGATGTCATGGGCAGAGTAAATGTTGAGGATGCTGCTGAGTAAAATGCAGAGTCCAAGATGAAGCTGTGGGACTCTGAAAAAAAAAAACAAACAACATATTAATAAGAATTAAGTGAGAAAATTGAAATGCCAAATCTCAAATGTTTTGGTTGCTGTACAGAACAAAAAGGTGGCTTATAAAAGTACACTATTAAACCCCTTGTCGTACATCAAGTAATAGAGAAATGAGGTATAAATTACAAATATTGTAAAGGCTTTGGAACAGTAAATGTCAGAATCTTCATGGCTATGTGAAAAGTGTGTACACAAATACTGCAACAGTAAGGAGAAGTATGAGTTAGAACTCACCATCCAGAGAGACCCTACTGTCTTCTGTGAAGACCGATTTACAGTTTAGCTTCTAAAATGTGAAGGAGATTAAATGCCAGTTTATTGTCATACTAAAATAAATTACTTTCTGAAACGGCACTACAATCCTATTGCTATGAATTACTTTACCATTCTTGGTATCTTTAACCTAAACCTGAATTAAAACCTGTAACCTTTAAATTCCGAAGCCTATTTAGTCTTATTTTAAAAAGGAAAATAACGAAGATAAATGAAGAACACCCTAGAAGATAAAACAATGACTAATAATTCACGTCCTCGAAGACATTTCTGAAACATGCCTTTTCAAACAAGTCCAGGAACAGTTCAAGCCATGAAAACTGCAGCAGATGTTATGCAGGGAAAGAACAGCTCACTGCCAAGGCTGGGTAAAATGATACGTTACCTCACTGAACAGAAAGAAGCCGAATCTACAAGTCATTTGTAAAACAGGTAAGAGAGGGAGACTCATTTCTTTGGCTGAAGAACAGAGTCCACTGTAAAGAATTAATGCAAATGAGGTCTCTAAACTAAAGCATCTAATAAAGCAGCTCTTTCCTCTATGTTCTCAGCCCACTGATGTACCTTGTCCTATGATTTGATTTGCACGAGCAAGAGCTGTGCAGCAGACTTGGTTCAACCCCACTCAGGTCTCAGTGCCAAAGAAACAGTGCTCAGTACTGATGGCTGGAATGTGTTCAATAATTTGTAGGGAGAGAAAGAAGTACAGAGAGAGAAGGAGGAGCTCTTAAAGAAACACTGCTGTTGAGCTTTCTGGAATTTTAGCCAAACCCAGCTAGTGAAGCCAGATTTCTGTACAGGGAATGGTGACATTTGCTTGTCTGCAACATCCAGGGGTGTGAAGTGAACATAACTTGTATTACTGCAGTGAATATAACTTGTACTCTCCATTTGATTTTGTTCAGAAAAGACTGGTCACAGAGTGATGCATCAGGCTGTACTCCCATCTGCTCCCTGGTCTCTCCACTGAGACATTGTCAAGTGTACCAAGTAGGTCAGTTGTGACGGTCTAGCTGTACCTTGGGCTCTTTTCAGCCTACAAGTGGATTTAGATCATTGGTTATCACTGCAGCTCTTCAACCTCTAGGAAAGCTGGGCACGAGACTACATGTACAGATTCTGATTTCTCCCAGTTAATGCATAAATGTGAACCTCTACAAAATCTTTACCTGCAGATTAATCCTCTGCAGCATTTCATCCCTAAAGACAATTTTTTGCTTCCTTTCTCCTTTTATTATCTCCTATTTTTCTTTCAGTGTGCTCTTCACCTTTTGCTCACTTCATGCCTTAAAGAACTTTATGAAATCCTACTCTCATCACATGCCCTCACATCAGTGCATCTATGAGAAGGATACACGGTGTAGTTGACTTCAGTGCAAATTATCCAAGGAAAGCAGCCTATGCAACAAAAAAAAAAAAAAAAGTCAGAATTTTTCCTAATGGAACTTCGTATCTCAGGCTACATTCAGTGCTCCCCCCTGTCCTAGACAGACAATTATCTCTCTTTATGCCCTAATTATTTCTAAACTTAAGTCTGAATCCTCTTGCTCTTTTGAATGGGAGATAAGTGCATAAACACCTGTTTAAGAATCTAGGCCTGGCTTATAAGTCTTCATCTTTCAATTTTTTGTGACCAAACTGCAAACTTCAGCTTTGTCAACCTTTTATATATCACAAACATTATCCATTTACTTTAAGAAATAAAAGGTTCTCTTAAAATTATCTCCAGCTTCCATATCCATGAATAAATCACCTCCTGGTCAGCGATGATAACTTCATCTTGCCATTTGTGATCCAGAAAGCCTCAATATAAAAGGTAATTGCACTTCCTTAACAGTTCCATTCCCCTCTGTGCTTCAGTGATGAAATGAACTCCAACAGCAGGCAGGATTTTTGAGTTATGTTCTTGGTACTATGTCTAGTACCAAGTGTGGATTTTTAGTCTTCTTTCCATGAAGCAGACACTGGAGCAGTGGTGTGAGTGTAGAAAGTCTGCAACAGCAGTTTGTGTTCATTCTAATAAAAGATTTTAGGCGTGTCCAAGATATTTCAGTTTTATAAAAATAAGTAAATGTATGTTCCCTCCTTACTCCGTTGTACCAAAGGTGTCCCAATGGCTTCTAACCTCGAGAGGCTCAGGCAATCAGACACAACTTTTATAAGTAGACTCATGAAGTGCAAACAGCAAAGACTGGGCAGGTCAGAAAAGCACTGTTGGCTTATCCCTTACATTTAGTGGACATATTGAACCTATCTCAAAAAAACAAAGAGTTTACAAGTCAGACGGGTAATTTGAATCTTCCACATGGAAGTGCTACACAAACAAAACAATTCTTCAGCATGTCTTTGTCATTTCACCATTGAATTTCCACAAGTACAAAAGAAATTATTATTTTGTATTAGAGCAAGGGACTATCTTTATCTTTAGAAAATGGTTGATTTATCAAGGAAAAGAGTAACTGACTACAGTATGAAAAGTGGGATTGAATGCAAACATGGAACAAGAAAGTGAAAATGTATCATTTTAACTTGAGCAAGTTTATAATAAAGCTGGTTAAACAGTGTAGATTTAGAGCCTGTTTACTCTAGTAATAACATAAAATGCTACTTATTTAATCTCTATAGGTAAAGACTTAGATACTGACACCATACCTTATAAACACTGTGTATCTGTACAAAACAGTGTTTGTTTTCAGCCAAACTCATGCAAGCATTTCCTCCTTTTATGTTTGTATTTCATACAGTTGGAGTGTTCAAATAAACAGCAGTGCCCACAGTGTGGTCTTGCTTTCACACTCACAAACTTTGTGGGTCTGGATAAGATGTTTAATCTCTCTGCCATCTCCTCCTTACTGGTAACATATATTTTGTCTTGACTGTGCTTTACAGTCCCTTGGACTGCTGAGAAGTGCAATGGAATAATGCAGATTTATGCCAGTGCCACTGAGTACACAGTCGAGGTACTAATTAAGAGAACCAAACCCACGCAAGACTAAAACTAAGACATTTTATAAAATATTTCATTTAAAACCAGGATTTAAACTGACTTTAAATTTGATATATGGGGGTGGAATGAAAAATGTCAAAATTGAAGTGCTTGAGGCATAGACTCAAAACTGAGAAAAAGAGAAAGAGAGGAAGGGGAGAGAGGACAGATCAGCATTACAGCTATTACAGTCTCTGTATTTATTTATGAAATAAAGAAACCCCAACACCTATTGTTTGATGGATTTTTTTTTCAGAAGAGAGGCCCCTTTTGCTGAGATGTAAGACAAATTACCGTGATGAAACACTAGTTCCTACATACATCATTGTATCACTTTTTCTTAGACTGTTGGGAAATATAGAAACTAATTGTATTAACCCCACATTGTCTAAATAAAGATTACCAAGTTTTCTATTTTTTCTATTTATTCATATTTCCATTTTTTCTTTCCCTTATTCCATTCACCTTCCCTCTCTCTTCCCTTTATTTTAGTTTCCTTCAGTTGATTTTACATGCCTTTTTCTTTATTCTAGTTCCTCTGCATTTCTTTATTTAGAATAAAAAACCATTACAAGGGTGGATTTTTTTTTTCTTCTCATCTTTCCTGAATTTTTTCAGTTTCTCCACCTTGTTCTAGTCCCTCCTTCATTCCTGGTCTCTTTTCTACTACCCATTTCCCACACTACTACAGAAACTGTGTTCTGTACTTGGTGACCTTCCCTTCCTTCCCGCAGCTACCACAATTTTTCTTTGAAACTGCTGCTCTGTTTCTAACTTTTTCTCCCTCTAGGGCTCTCTCATTTCTCCCTTCCTTTGTATCATTTGTTTTGTTTGCCGTACCCCAGCTCGAATCTCTGTTCCACTTTAACTTCCTCCATTTTCCATGCTTGTTTCTTTTCTCTCCTCTTCTTCACCACCAACTGCAAACATATCTCACTGTCCCCTCGTGAAAAAGGTGATGCTTCAGCAGCCTGGCTCCCTTCTTCCAGCAGTTGGGGCTTGTTAGAGGTGTCCTGCCAACAGCTGGTTCCTGTCATTAACTCTGCCAGAGTCAGTTCAGCTCACGTTGCCATGGATGTAGCGACCAGCCACCCCACATTTCCTCTCACCCTCATGCACCCCATAAATTTCCATCAGTGCTGCAAGTCACAGGTTTCTCTTTTAACTGCTGTGAAATATCATTTTATATATATATATATATATATATATATATATATATATGGGTGGGTGACTCTCCAAAACACCACAGTTGCTTTCCAGCTGCCACGGGAGCCTCCTTAGTTCTGGCAACACAGGTTTTTCTGTAAATGAATTAACCATGTGGTTACATTTACTGTACCCTACCTCCAGTCTCCAAAAACCACAGTTCCCCGTAGTCCAGATTGCTGTTTTGTGAATCCTATGTCTGCTGTGATCACGAGGAGTCTCTCCACCAGGTTTCTTCCTAGTGCCATGATGAACTGCAGTCAGCTTCTCCATATGAAACCAAATATTCCCTTTTCATATGAAGGATGCCCAGGATCGCACACTTGTCATGAATTTACACAGTGAGAGATGCTCTTTCCTTCCTCCTTTCAACACTTAGTGGATGAAGAACTGCATTTTTTAGCAGAATAAATAACACTAACAGGGCATTTAAAATGTCAAGTGTCATATTTCTTCTTGCTGATCACTTGTTATCTCTGACTGTTGTCAAACAAAAGATATTGAGGAAATTCATTACAATAAGAGTATCATCCAGAAGCAGTTTGATTTATGACCAGGATGATTATAACTAAAATTCTGTATGTTTGTATATCTCTCCTTACCAGTGTATAGGTCATGCCACTTTGGTGTAGTTTTCTTTTTCCACACTGGTTTAATTAGCTTTCCTGCAGGACCCACACCACTGTATCAGTACATGTGATTGTCCCTTCCTCCTTTCTGGTATTGAAGAAAAAAAAAATGAAAGGATAAAACAACCGTCAGACTAAATAGTAAATTTTTGAATAAATAGCAAAATTCTGAGACTAGAGGTACTTATGAACCAGTGATATTTTGATTTGCATAAAGAAAAAAAATTAATTGAACTGCAAAACCCAGAGTCTCATTTACTATTTCTAAAAAATATTTTAAGAGTGGAAATAAGAAACATCAAATTAGACATACTGTGGAGTTGGAGGTTATAAACCTAAAGAGGGAGTACTGCTTCTCTTCCTTTGGTTGTATTGCCTAAACTGGCATCATTTTGCTCATTATAAATAATTATTCTGGCTGTCTCGAACATTTTATTATTTCTTGCCCTATTTTTTCTCTATCTGAACTTTTCCACATTTTTAAACTAGACACTCCTCATACAGGGGAACTAGATGAGTTTTTTCATCAAGGAAGTTTCTAAGCAGTAATTTGCCCGCTAAAGGGCACTGTTTACTGCAGTAGAAAAGGAATCTCTTCTTTTCCTGTGTAGGTTATACTTAAGGCTGAGCTAAAAATCTAAAATGATTGACTTTAAAGGCTGGCTTTCTTAGTCAAGAACTACTACTTGCTCAATTAATACGTATAGATTATTTCCTTTATATTTTTTTTAGCAACTCTACGTTAGAACAGTGACAATTTAACAAGAAAAAGACTGCACACATGTATCTTTAAGAGAGAGTGGAAAGGAAGGCGTCTGCCCTGTTCAGGCAGGGAGATCTGCTCTCCAGGTTGTACAAACAGCATGAAGAGTAACACCATAAAACACAAAAGGTCACAGGGCAGACAGCTTGGGGCATTGGGAGAACAGCTCTCCGAGCCGTGGTGTGCAGGGAAGCAGGTCGTCCTGACATGCGGATAAACCTGTGGACTGCATCTCCCGTGTCGCTGTTGTATCGCTGATGGAAGACATGTAACCAAGGCATGGGCGCCTGCAGCTCCAGCGAACCTCCCCGCACTCAGACAATGGCTCCGCTGTATTGTCTGCGGCCGCTGGGTTTGAATCTTATTCATTTGCGTCACACAAATTAGTGAGATTTGTGCACTCTGACCTGCTGCCCCAAAGGCAGCCGCCCCGCCTGATCCCCATCCACCCTGGCGCTGGTGAGTGATTTCACCTCCTGTGACCATGTCTGCCAGATGCTGCCGGTTGTCTCTCATTGACCCGCAGATGGCTGGGGAGCACGATGGCTCCCCGGGGACACCGCGCCGAGCGGTCCATGCTCCAGCTGCGGCCTGGCCATGAGTGACTGCGCCAGGGTGACCTGCACCAGGAACAGCCGGACAAAGGCGCGGTGTGACCCGCACAGGGCAGGGCCTGGTGGCACCCGGGGCTCTGCCAGCGCCAAACGGGTCCTGAGGCTGCCACAGCACCGGAGGGAGAAGGGGCTCAAACAGAGGCAGCCGTGGTTGTTCTGCCAGGGGAAGGGATGATCCCCACTCCATGGGTTATGTGACAGCAGCTCTGCCACACGAGTGAGGAGCAGTGACACATGAGGGACAGTGCCACACAAGTGAGGGACAGTGACACATGAGGGACAGTGCCACACAAGTGAGGGACAGTGACACATGAGGGACAGTGCCACACAAGTGAGGGACAGTGACACATGAGGGACAGTGCCACACAAGTGAGGAACAGTGCCACACAAGCAAGAGGCAATGACACACGAGTGGGAGGCAGTGCCACATGGGCAGTGCCATATTAGTGGCAGTAACACACACGCGAGGGGCAGTTCCACGGGAGTGAGGGGCAGTGACACACGGGCGAGGGGCAATGACACAGGAGTGAGAAGCAGTGCCACAGGAGGGAGGAGCAGTGCCACAGAAATGAGGGGCAACGGCACAGGGGTGAAGAACGGTGACACACGAGTTGAGGGGCAGTGCCACACTGGCAGTGTCACACACGGGGCAGTGCCACAGGGCCGAGGGTCAGTGACGCATGGGCAATGTCACACGAGGGTCGCTGCCACACAAGCAGTGTCACACAAGGGGCAGTGCCACATGGGCAGTGCCACACAAGGGGTAGTGCCACATGGGCAGTGTCACACGAGGGTCGGTGCCACACAAGGGTCGGTGTCACACAGGCAGTGCCACACAACGGGCAGCGTCACACAAAGGGCAGTGTCACACAGGCAGTGCCACACAAGGGTCGGTGTCACACAGGCAGTGCCACACAAAGGGCAGTGCCACACAAAGGGCAGTGTCACACAAATGGCAGTGTCACACGGGCAGTGCCACGCAAGGGTCGGTGTCTCACTGTCGGTGTCCCAGCTCTCCCCTCCCTCCCCTCAGCGGCGGCAGCGCGGGAAGCGCCGCGCGCGCGCCCTGGCCCCGCCCCGCTCTGGCCCCGCCCCGCCCCGCAGCGCACGTGGCACCCTCGCTCGCGCTGGTCACGTGACGCGGGCCCCGGGTGTTCCCCCGCCCCTCCCCGTCTGACCCCGTCTCTCCCGTCTGGTCAATAGCGGGCGGCGCATGCGCGGGCAGCGCACCCCGCCCCCTCCGCCCCCCCTCGGCCCGGCTCCCCCCGCCCTATATAAGGCGCGCGCGGCGGGGTCCCCGCTCCGCAGTGCGCGTGGGCGGCGCGGCGGCTCCGCGCGCCCCTGGGACCCCCCGCGGCCCCGCCGGCGCCATGAGCTCGGGGACCCCCTACATCGGCAGCAAGATCAGCCTCATCTCCAAGGCGCAGATCCGCTATGAGGGCATCCTCTACACCATCGACACCGAGAACTCCACCGTGGCGCTGGCCAAGGGTGAGGCGGAGCCCTGCGGAGGGCGCGGGCGGGCCTAGGCCGGCGCGGGCGGAGGGGACGCGGCGGGGGCCGCCGTGCCCCGAACAATGAGCGCGGCCCGGGGCCCGCCCGCCCCGAGCCCCCGGCGCTGCTGCTCCCCGTGAGTCAGCACTGGCAGGGGCCGCGGCAGAGGGGCGGGCAGGGCCCGGGGTGCTCGCCTCGCACGGGGGCTTCCCGGGGAAAGCGCTGCCGGCAGCGCCGGCTCCCCGTGCCATTGTCGGGGCCGGGGAGGGGACGCTCCCTATCGCCGTGCGAGGCGAGGCTCCGCCGTGCCTGGCTGTATGTCGGGGCTCGGCTCCAGCAGGGCCCAGGCCGGCGCTGGGGAGAGCGGAGTTGGTGTGGATGTGTCTTTGTTCGTGCCGTGATCGATAGCTGGACTCTGCTCAGGTGAGGAGAGTGGGAGCGCTGCGGGGCACCCGCACATGGGTCTGGCCCTGCCGACCTTGCAGGCTCCTCATCGGGGCTTTGCATCTTGTTTCCCTGTAGAAATACTGATCTTTATCTTCTCCTTAAGTGGTGTCATTTGGATCCAGTCGTCACCTGTGCTGGGAACTCCCATCTTTCCTTTCAGCAAAACCTGTCTTGTCTTGTTCAGTCTCTCAAACGTGATCTTATTTCTGCGCTGCTTTTCATGTCCAGCTTGGCTACTCCAGCTAACGTGCATCAGCCCTTTCTTTCCCTGAGTTTTGTCCTTCCTTGTGCCGGGAAGTTCACGCGTTCTTCATTGCCTTCAACCACCCATCCGGGTTGTCCACAAAACAAACACCTTTTGTTTTGAAAGGCTGCTTGGTGGCAGGAGACACTGACTTGCCAGATTCACAACTACCCTCAAGGCAGCCTCTGTCGCACTGTTTATCCTGTATAATGATGTTTATGTGATGTTAGGCACTATTTGACACCTATTAGAGTGTATTCTGAAGTTAAAAACGTGAGCTTTCTCAAGTTTGCTTTTGCTCTAGGAGTGCAGCTGTTTATTTAACTGTACAAATGGAGCTGTTTATGTTAGTGCTTTGCTCAAAGTACTTGAGAGGTTGCTGGAAGGATGCAGTTCCTTTCCTGTACGTGCAGGAAGGTCTTCACCTTGACCCAGCAGCAAGTAGAAATGGTTCCTCACATAGTTCTGCCTTACACAGAGCACTTGCTACTTCAGAGCTGAAGTGGTGTGTTTCAAAAGCACGTGTGATTAAAGCGCTTTGTGATGTAAGTGCGTGCTCTGGATAAGATTTCTGGCAGTTCTTGTATTTATTGGTTTCTTAGTGTTCAGTTTTTGATGAACTGGAATGCCTACGAAGTAGTTCTTACGATAGATGGAGAATATAATTTGTCCCCACTTGAAGTGCTGCTCTATGAACTTCACAGCACAAACCCTGCTTTTCATTTTAGCTCAGAGGGGTTTTTCAAATTTAGAGGCTCTGTACCAAAATTAGGGTCAGAATTATGAACGCAGCAACAGTGTTGAAGTTGGGAACAGCAGTATCAGCCCTGGGGGGTGGGGGACAGCGGTTTAAAACTCTGAAGGGTTAGAAGAGCCGTGAATTACTGACATGCAGTTAAAGTAAAGTAAATTGTTCTTAAGCCCTGGGTGCAATTGCTTAAGGCTTAAACAGCTTCAGTGTGTGACATAAGTGCCACTGTCTTGACTTCTATCATTCCAGTGACATAAAGAAAAATTTAGGTTGAAAGAGACCTCAGGAAGGAATCTGGTTTAGCTCCTCCCTCAAAGGCAGGCTAACTTCAATTGATTTATATTTGTTAAATCTTAACACATGCACAGTATCTTAAATGCTGGAGATTCCACGTGTTAATTAATCACTACCAGAAAGTCATCTGCCTTGTTAGATTCTGAACTTAAATTGCAAACAAAGGAAGCTTAGGCCCATTATTGTCCTGTCAGCAGTGAACACCAGACACTTCCTCCCCCTCCTGCAGAAGTCTGAAGAAATTGGACTGTTTGAGCAAGAAATATCCACGTAAGCTCTGCTTTCCAGACATCCAGTCACTCTTGTTATGCTTCTCGCCCCTTCAGAGGTCTAGCTCAACAGCCCCTACATGAGTAGTAACTGCGTTGTAAAATACGAGCTGCAGTGGTGTGGGATTGATTTCCTGCTCATCTGTAAGCAATAGTCACTAACTCTGTGGGAGACAGCCCTTCCCACCTCTGCAGGAACTTAAGCTCCACAAAGCTGCACTTTGTGCTGTCCCAGAAACAGTTAAACATTTCAGGTGCAGGGACAGGCAAGTTCAACTCCTACAACTCTCTCACATGCCCTCACTGCTGTTTTGTCTACAACGAGAACATGGTTTTCCACCTTTTTAGTTAGAAACCTTGGGACCAGCCAAGTCAGAGGCTGCCTGGAGAGCCTTGGGCTTTGCAGGTCATGTGTTTGTTCATGTGGAAGTTGATGGGCTGATTGTGGTGCTTTCCAAGTTTGCCCTGGGATGCTGCAGTAGTCCCTGGATACCCTTAGCATGTCTTGCCATGGGCTGTGTGCTGTAATAATCTCATCTTGAGCCGGGGTGTCAGTGGTACAGTTCATGTCCAAAAGGCCACAAGCATTTATTTCAGTTTATAATCTGCTTCTAGTTGACTGGGTTACAGCAGTAATATGATCAAACAGCAGCTGGAGATCTAAAATAACTTGGAGAAGTTATTTACCCTAGGAATTCATGGAAGATGGCCATTCAAAGGAAGTGACTGACAGCTTGTCCTTGCACCAGGGAAGATGCCCTTCCTGTTAGGTGCCAGCTGAGGTGCTGTGCAGTGTGGTAGGGACAGTCTGGCACTGACCTGCTCCTTGGGAGCTCACCTACATACTAAGATGGGTGAAAAGCACTTGCAGCACTAACTGCTGCTTGGGTGGATGCACCACCTGGATACAGCTGCTCACCTCAGAACAGGACTCTTGAGGATCCCTGCCTACAAGTGCCAACACTCCTAGTAAGTTAGTAGCAGTAGGGTGTGCCAGGGATGCTCAGCACACCGGGGTTCACTGGATCCACTTTTAGTGCCCTTTTTCCAGGGAAGCTGTGGTGTCCCCTGTCATCCACATGGCAGGGCTGTCTGTACTTGTATCATTCCAGCTGTGCACTGGGAGTGGCAGCTGGCTGGCATGTCACCACAGACTGTGCCATGGCAGGTGCTTGTGAAAGGTCTGTTAAGGATGGAATTTGTAAAGGTACTGCAGGAATTGTGGCATGTCCTGGCAGAGAGGTTTCAGTATTTCTGTGGTAACCTGTTAGAAGCAATTGATGGAACTCCAGTGCAGAATTCTTCCATTGGCAGACAATGTGCATAAACCAATATGTACTGGTGTTTATCCAAAATGGCAAGGCCTCATGAAGACAAAGCAGCTAGACTGGTGAACTGGGTGAGCTTCTGTAACTTGGGGCTGAAGTTTCAAGCTTTCACGTCAGTGTTTAATACAACTATGCCATCTACTTTCCTGCGCCAACAATCCAGTAAATCAGTCTGACTTCTTCACCATTAATGGCTCAAATTAATTTATGCTTTTACCTGGTAGCTGCCACAGTCAGCTGAAGCCTTCTTTCCACTCTAAGGTGTAACATCATTGGTTACTGCCTGCTCAAGTGTCCTGATAGCTGGGACTCAGTAAAGCCTCCCCAGGCACTGAGGTTTTAGATTTATCACTAAAAACTTGCTTTATAGTCATATTAATCATAAAAATGGTGACATGGAGTAGAGAGGGAATTTTAATCATTGATAAAACTTTATCTGCATAATAAATATATGAAAACAAAGGTGCAAATTTGAGCTCTAAAGCCTTCTAAGATTTCCCCCTGCTGCTTTAGGGGCCTCTCCCCTGGTGTGTTGCAGTTGTCTGGAGCTGAATGCCTGCATGAGACAGGTGCTGGGGAGGGAAGGGGAGTATGGCAGTACAGCACTGTGAGTGAGTCCTTGGGTGTGGAGTAGGATTCTTCACTCCAGCTGGTCTATGGTCTTTACCTTCACAGCTTGATGTAAACAAAACTGTTTATGCAGACTGCTGAAAAAGTTGGCATTTGAGGGAACAGATGTGCAAGAGGGAGATTCAGGGTTCTGGAGGTAACCTTTGCTGTTGTTGTTTTTACACTTGGCAAGTGTTACAGGAGTACTTTTTAATTGCGTAAATCTTAACTTGCTCAGTGCTGCAGTGGTGACCCTGCACTAACAGTCATTTCCCAATGCTCCAGTGCGATCCTTCGGTACCGAGGACCGGCCCACAGACAGACCGGCTCCTCCGAGAGAAGAAATCTATGAATACATTATTTTTCGAGGAAGTGACATCAAAGACATCACTGTCTGTGAACCTCCAAAAGCTCAACATACTCTGCCACAAGATCCTGCCATTGTCCAAGTAAGTTAGCCCAAAGCGTTGCTATAAAGCTGTGATAAAACATTGGTGTTGGAGGACTGGATTTTGGTGAAAACTTATAAAAATGAAGGCCAGTCAGTGTCTCCAGGAATCTTCAGATTGTTTGAAGCATCCTGAATTTTGTTGTAATGTTTAAAATAGCAGCAGCATTAAAGACTTCAGTCAACAAAAGCCAGAACTAGCTGAGAATGCAGGAAAATCATAAAGAGGTAAACTAACCCTTCTGAGCATTTGCTTAAGCTTTAGCATTGCTGTACGTGAAGTAGAGAATCACTGCCAAAGCAAGTTGACTTCTGGACACTGTAAATGGAAATGTACTTTGTCTTGTTACAGTCTTCACTGGGCTCTGCCTCTACATCATCCTTTCAGCCACATGTGCCTTACAGCCCGTTTAGAGGTATGCCACCTTACAGCCAGCTTGCTGCCACCTCTTTGCTTAGCCAGCAGTATGCAGCTTCCTTAGGTTTAGGTAAGTAACAACTTTACTTGCTAGAATAAAGGTTCAGTCCTTGTAATGCACCTACTGTGAAAACAACAGTGACTTATACCCTACTCCTTGCCAAGTGTCAGGCTGTGAATAAGTAGTTAACTTTGTGCAATGATTGTACTACAAGGAGGCCTGTGTTTCACTTACACGTGCACACACACATGCACAGGAAAGAAACAAAATAAATAGCTCAAGTTTCTTTCTGAAAGTAATGTGAATACCTAACAGTTGAGGCCAGTTCATTTTTAATCTGACACACCTTACATGTGCATCACATGTAAAAAGAACTTGTATTCCCAGAGAGGACTGTAAATAAGCTGCTCTGGTGCTGTTCTAGAGATTCTTGTGCCTCTTTCCAAGTCCTTCAGATGTTTCACTACCTAGTATCTTATCCATATATCTTTGCTCTCTCTTCTTCCCTCTATCTCTTCAGAGAAATTGGTAAGCCCTCCAGCATCAGCAGCTGCTTCCAGCCCTAGTTCTTCTCCGTCTCCACAACCTGTTTCAGAGCCTGACATGTCTTCAGAGCCCCATCAGCTCTCTTCCAAGGGTAACAGCAGTTTGAGGACTCCAAATATTTGGAAGAACTGCATGGCACTTGCAAACACTGTTCTTGTTAACCCCTCCTAGAATGATGGTGCTTATATGGGTAATGCCAGTAGAACTAGTTCTCAGCTTTTTTTGCCTTCCATTACATGAAGTATTACTCCTCCTGTCCTAGAATTACCAATTAGAGAGACAGGAGAAAGGAAAAATCCATGACAGTGGATCCTCTTGTGTAAGTATCAGGAGAGGGGTGAAGTTAAGTGATGTTAGTGTGCTGCATCCTGTCCAGGAACATGTGTCACCATAGGGATTGGGTGAGGAATGAATTACCCTTTCCTGGAAAGACAAGCACACTGCTTAAATTGTGGGTGGTCTTGTGGTTAGAGACCCAGGTGGTTTGAAAATTTAGGAGTGTTTCTGTGACTGAGGAAACATCAGGATAGATTTCCTGCATGATGGGGCGTTGTACCTTGTCCGCACTCCTAGTTAGTAAAGCATGACTAACAGTAAGCAATTCCTGAGTCCTGGGTAGCTGAGATAACAGTTCAGGGTGCTTGCTTCTGAGTGTAAAACATTTAAAGGAGGCTGAGTAGAGATACTAGACTGACCATCCTCAGAGCAGAGAGACCAGGTGCAGCCTGCATTTAAACATGGTAATTAGTTTCATCTGTTTTTAGCTTAAGCATGTATGCTTGTGTTGGCATGAAGCTTTTTACTCGCTCTCTGGTTTTGGCCATCTATCCGTTTCTCAGTATTCTGGCTAAACTTTGAAACTTTGTCATGTTAAACTTGCACACCAGCTTTGTCCTGCTGAATAATCCTTAGGATATGTCTGTCTTCCTTGCAAGTTTTCCAGGTGTACATTAACTGGGAACCTGCATGATGTAACCTACTGGGTATATCTCATGTGGACTTGGGTGACCCAGAAGTGTCAGTGGCTTGGTTTGTGTGTACTCTTCAGCTTTTCACTTTTCTTGCTCTTTTAATATATTCAGTTAAACTTTGCTTCCAAGCGGTTCTTATGCATAATTACATAAACCTGTAGTACTCCAAACCTTCTAATTAAACCTAGAATGCAGTGTTTCTTCTGAGTACTGAAGACTGTCACTTTTTAATATAATTGGTGTAAGGTATACCAAACCATGAAAAGTATTTACATGTTTTGTAGTGTGAATAAATAAGCCTGGATGGAAGAGCAACAGAAGTCTTGGTAACACTTTGGCCTTGACCAAGAAGGAATTTAAAAGGGTAACTTTGAGATCCTGGTCTGGTTTCAGGTTTTCTTTGTCTGAAAGCTCTAACAATAAGCAATGAATTTGAAGAACCTCTAAAAGCAGCTTACAAAAGGGGATATAGCTGAGGTGCTTAAGTGTTTGCTGCAAGACTTTTTTGACAAAGTGGGGAACTTGCTCGAACAGTTTCAAAATGATGGCTTTTTGTTTCAGATTTAACTGTTATCATATAAAGTACAATCCTGCCTAACCAAGGATACACCTAGAAATTATATTTTGGTATAAACTGTCTGAGAGACTGACCTGGCTTGGTTATCTGATGTTTGTCTAACTTGGTTTAAGAAATAAAGGGGTAGGTTTCCTGGTACTAAGGCTCTGGATTTGAGAGCCATGACTTGTGTGGCAGTGGTGCCTTACCTAGAGTATGTGGCACTGAAACTTAGCCTGTAATGATTCACACTCAAGGCTTTGAGTAATTCTTGACCAAACTGTTTCTCCATAGAAGTGGGCAGGGTTTGAGTGGTGTTGGCACGTTTTCCAAGAGGCACTTAGTCACTGGGATTTCTTCCAGGTGCTGGCTTTCCTTCTGTTCACCCAGTCCGCAAAAGCCCCATGGTGGAACAGGCTGTTCAGACCGGCCCAGTGGACAGTGTGAATTCCCCAAAGCTGCCCCCAGTGAAGGTGACTCCGGGGATTCCGCGCGGTGCCCGGCAGGTTCCGCCGGCCAACAGCAAGGCGAGCGGTACGTGAGCACCACCTCAGCTCTGAGGGCTGGATCGTGCCATCCTGCAGAGGTGCACTGCAGGACTGAGCTGGTTTGGGTTTGTTCTCCTGCTCCTTTATTAAGTTTATCCTTCTTGTTTAGTAGATACAGTTCAGGCAACACCTGTGCAAACCCAAGGACAGGTGAATGATGAGAACAGAAGACCTCAAAGGAGAAGATCGGGTAGGTTAAGCTGACACTGAACAGTCATGTTATCATCTAAAGGCAAGTGGTGTTAACTTCAGGGAAGGATTATCTGACAGAAGACTGAGAGCAAAATAAAGCTTGATAAGGCTTTGGGTATCCAGAGATGCTTCCTTAACAAAACAAGTTCTGGAGTGCTCAGAAGTTCAGAGTGTTTCAGGGACGGAATTCTAGCGGTCTTTCTAGAAAACTGAAGTTATGTTGTAAAAATCGATGCTGTGAGTTGGCAGCAGCAACTGGATTTCTCTGAAACCTCAAGTATTTTTATTGGAAAGGCCAGTCTTGTTTAAGACTTTCCGGAGTTTTTATAACAGAGAGGAACTATGGAGCTCTCACTTCCATAGAGCACAGATCTTATCTCACAATGGCAGTTTAAGCACAGGTCAGAAGAAAGTGAAATTCAAGGAGATGTTTCTGCCCAAGCAAAATGAGAAAAGACAGAAAACAAAACTTCAGACTCTCAGGTCTTCAAACTAATTTGTGTGTAGAACAGTTTATAGCTTTTCCTAAAAGGAGTGGATAGTGTTTCAGTTGGAAACCAGAAGTACAATATGAAGTACAAGCTCCCTTTGTGGGTAGATGAGCCTTGGGTGAATTTTCTGAAAGCTCCTCCTTTTTGCCATCATGACAAGTTTGTAGGGTGGTTACACTGCTGTGCTTGCAGGTGAAAGGCAGACAGGAAAGATAGTTTTCCCCACTTCCCTCAGATTTTCCTGCTGTAATAGCTGTTCTGACTTCCTCTCTGCGCTCTGGAAGGAGAGTCAGGTGCACTCTGTCTTAATGGTAAGACTGACATCCAGGAATGCTGCTCAGAAAGTTAAAGTGTTGCTGTAATATGTCTTCTACAGCCAAATTCAGAAGTTGCTTTCAAAGAGGTGTGGCCTAACCACAGGACTGGAAGCCAGAAACTCCTGAGTTCTATCCCTGGTTTCCTCTGGTCTTGAGCAAGTCATGTAACCTCCCTGTGCGTTACCCAGTGTTTAAACTCTCCTGCTTTCAGGAAACAGGAGAACCAGAAACCGTTCTAGAGGACAAAACAGACCAACTACTGTGAAGGAAAATACAATAAAGTTTGAAGGTGACTTTGACTTTGAAAGTGCAAATGCACAATTCAACAGAGAGGAACTTGATAAAGAATTCAAGAAGAAACTAAACTTTAAAGGTTTGTGTCTTCATTAAATATGAATTGCTGAGATAGTAAACACTGCATAGACAAACTCATTCTGAGAAACTGCATGATTACATCTCAAATCTTGTTTGAGGGAGCAAGAGAACAGATGGCTCTGCAGTGTGCCTCAAGGAAGTGTAATACATTTCATTATCTTCAGATGACAAAGCAGAGACGGGGGAAGAAAAAGGGGACCCTGGAGTGGCAACCCAAAACAATGATGGTAATGCAGAGGAGGATCTGCTGGGGCCCAACTGCTATTATGATAAATCCAAGTCTTTCTTTGACAACATTTCTTCAGAACTGAAATCGAGGTGAGTGTTTTCTAAAGGCTTGGTTTTTAAATGGAATTTTAGGCATAAAATTCTAAACATAATCTATGTGACATGGTTTAAAAGTATTTAAAATTTTCAGAATGCAAGAAATTCAGCAAAACAGGATTTAAAAGGGAGTATTGCCGTGCATTTGGTGGCTCACAAGGAATCCTAACCGGCCTTCATGCAGTGGGATCAAACAAAAAGCATTTCAGCTCATAATGATGCACTTGCCTAAACGATGATACAGGAATTTCGAGTTTTGTTTCCCAGTACTGACTTTGAACCCATTGATTTTAAACAAATTCCTTATCTGGTTTGTGGGAGAGGAGGCATCAGGGTCATGCTGTGCTGAAGGTGCAGCTGGCAGACAGGAGTGAGCTAAGCCTGGAGCTGGGGCAGGGAGGAGGTCAGGTCTGGCTGTGGAAATGCATTAAGTTAAATGTTGGGAATATGAAGGGAAAGCTTCAGCTTTCACTGCTGACACTGATGTTATCAAGTGCCTGGAGAAGTCAGACATCCCTTCAGTGTCAGCATGAGGGATTCCCTTGGCAGTGTTTCTGCAGAGGGCTTGAATGTGTGTGCTGCAGCTGGCTCTTGTTGCAACTCAGCTCAACAAAACTGGGGAGTTGAGGCTTCCTGGCTAAGTGAGCTGGTGGCTCTTGAATGTTTGTGTTGAACCTGAACACAGCCTTGTTCAGTTCCAGGCGCACCACGTGGGCTGAGGAAAGGAAGCTCAATACAGAGACGTTCGGAGTGTCTGGACGGTTCCTTCGTGGCCGCAGCTTTCGAGGTGGATTTCGAGGTGGAAGGGGGAGTGGAGCAGCGAGGAGAAACCAAACCACTCACAGAGCTGGTACTGGCAGAGTGTAACTTCAGAGGCAAGTGCTCTAGCAAGAGTAAATACTGTCTCTGAGCCAGGTTTGTCTCTTATTCCTTACCTGAACTGTCTGTGCAGCCTCTTTTGCTCTCCAGTCTCATGGATATGTCAAGAATTGTTCCTTACTGGATCTGATTGATCTTTCTGAGGAGGATAGGAGTGATGTAACCTGGTGTTTAACATGCTGATTGTGCTGTTGATTTCTTGGGCTCACCTGTCTGAGAAAGCAGGAGCTGCTTGAGCTGATCCTTTCTAGCTAAGCATTTCATTTGATACAGGGGTGTGAGTTTTGCTGCTTTTATTTCTCTTGGGAGAAGATCTCCATGATATCAAATCTAATTCTACCTCTTTTCCAAATAGGTTTGAACATCTCTCCTGAGAGGGTGAAACTGTACATAGAAAGAAAACAACCAACTGCTGCACTAACGTGGGAAAATGGTTCATATTGTTTACTGTCTCAGCTCAAGTGACAGAACTTCATGTACTACTGCTTATATTCTGGACTTATTTTTGGACCAGCAACAGTCAGCTGGAATATTCTTTGGAAGAGGGAATGTGTTCAGGGGTACCTTCTTCAGGGTGTCTTTTTTTTTTTTGTGTGTGTGTGTGTATTTTTTAAGTGCATACTAACTTACACAGTTCTTCTTTCTGGGTCTCTCAAAGGCTGCTGTAGTCTAAGCTCAAAGTCAGACTCCTTTTCTGAACCCTGGAGAAGATAAATCATGTTGTTTTAACACGGAACCAAAGCTCACTCAAAATAAACCAGCTACAATTCGTTTTGTTCTGAGTAACCAAATGGATTCTTTGGTGCTGCTGGTCTCACAGTTCTTGGCAGCAGGTGTGAAGCAGCACTTGGTATCTGAAGGAATGGATTCCTGGTGCTGAGGAGTTGTGTATATTGTCACTTGGGAATACTGGAGTGTTGATCATGTAGTAGTGTAACTGACTGTACAGCTGTTTGTGGGCTGGTGCTGGGCTGGAGGTACTGCAGAACCGAGGCTTTCCCTCGAGCTGAAGGGGGTTGGGAATGCCTCGGGGGCTTGGAGCTCCTGGATGGAGCATGGGGATAGCGTGTGGGACGGGAGCAGTGAGTGTCCCCTCGTGTGCTCAGTGCAGAGTTTTTGGCAGTGGAGACCCAAAGCTCTGACCCGTTGCCTCGGTTTGTACCTCGCTGGAGGCAGCACCACATGCAAACAGTTCTCTGTACTCTAGTAGACTGTGGTGGAACACTTTGGAATGTTTTCATTCAGCTAGGGATGGAAGTCCATTATAATGAAGCTTAACAGATGGGCATGTTTAATTTCTTTCCTCTATACCCCCATACTGTAAATAGTTTAGTTGTTTTTTCTTTTGTTTTTAAAAATCTGTATGTGGGGAGAGGGCTGGGAGGGAGGGCTTACCTTTGTTTGCATGAATAAGTGGGTTAAATTGCTATAGGCATGTGTCCCGTTTTTGGTTGGTAGGGAATTTTGTTGAAAAAGCACCTTGATGACTGAACCCCTTACATAGCTCGAGTTTTTTAGTTATGCATTGACCTAGGTTACTGTAAAAGCTTGGATTTATTTTTGTAGGACTTTATTGCTAAGAATTAGAACATAGCAGTGGGGCTGCTCTTTGGAGTAATGTAAATTGTAATTATAATAAACATGTAAATGTTTAATGTTTCCCTCCACCTCTGTTCTGTGTGTAGCTCGGTAACATCACTCCCTCCAACTTGCCGGGTGCCTGTCCTTGGGGCTCTGTGCCAAGCTGGAGAAAACCTGGCTGCAGAGCTCTGGCAAGCCTGGGAAGTGCTACACAGCACTGGAAAAGGGCTCAAAACACCCAAATCCAGGCACTGCTCCTTGTTAATGTTGCCCTGGTTCCTGTGCTGGGGGATCAGCTTAATGAGGGTTCTATTACCCCAGCCTGTGTGGAGCTGAGTCCCTGGGCTGCTGGGGCTCACCTGGAGCCTGCTGCAAGTGCAGTGCTGCTGCTGCAGGACCTGGGCTCAGCTGTGAAACAAGGGGTGCTGAAGGGGCTCTGGAGCTGCTGAGAGCCTCTGCTTTCTCTGCTGCTGAAGCAGCCAGTGTGGCTCCAAGTGTGGAGATGGAATCGTGCTGCCAGTCCATTGCCCTGCCAGAGGTGGCTGAGGCAAACTGAGAAATCATCATCGCTCCTGTGTAATCACCATGTAACTGTGCCTTTTTATTTGAATGGCAGCAATTCCCTTGTTTCCACAGGAAAGCCTCAAATCCCAGGTGTAAGACACGTCATTGTTACTGACATTGCTAAAGTTTGTGTCCTATGGATGGATGTGTTCCAGCCTCTGAACCCAGTGTCCTGCTGTCTGGGAGCAGTGAGGGAACGGGTTGCTGTGGCTCAGCCCCAGTGCTTGTTACCCCTGAGCCTTTCTCCCCAGGAGCACTCATCCCTGTTGAAGGCTGCTCTGGGGGCTCAGCTGCAGCCCTGTGGGCTTCCCCAGGAAGGATTCCCAATGAGAGGAATGATTGTGGTGACTTGTACAAGGAACCAAATGCAGCTTTTTTAACTTCCAGTCCAAGGGCTGATGAACAAAGTGACACAGTATTCCAGCATCTCACTTTCTCCAGCTGATGTGGTCTAACGCTTCCCTGAGCAGTAACGGGGCTGCTGCTTCCCTGTCCTTGACTCCTGCGGGATCCTCTGCCCACACTTTTCTCTGCAGCCTCTCTCTGTAAACAGCTCAGTGGTGTGAGAGCTCAGGGATTGTGTGAGTGCTGCTGCACGTTTGTGTTTGCTGCCTTTGGCTCCTCCAGTCCTTGAGCTGCCTCTTGCAGGCTCCTGGGCCACGTTCAGTCCTTGCTGTGCCTGCTGCCAGCTGGGTCCTGTTCTGACCCTGCCAAACCCTGCCTGCAGGAAGAGCCTCAGCTTCCAGATGGCCCCTTCCTGCCTCCTCAGTGCCACTGAGGTCCCTGTACTCAGAGAATCCTCCTGACCAGTCCTCCCACAGCCCAGAGGTGGTGGCAGCTGATGAACCTGCTGGAAAGAGCTTCTCGGTGACCAGAGCTGGGCAGTGGAGATGCCGCAATGCAAACACCTGCCTGAAATAAAATTCCCCGTTCCCAGTCACATCTCTTCTGGGCTGGTTATACAGCATCTCAGTAAACAGCTGCCACCTCACACCTTCACATTTATCCATAGCATATGCCATTATATATGTGAATGGCTGCAGAACAGATCCTGCCTCAAGAGCAATGTGGTTTCAGTGCACAGCAGCAGGTCCCTGCAGCCCTGCTCACACAACCACTGGGACTGGGAACAATCATGAAACAAGAGCTAAAACCAAGTCCAGGTGTAAGGGGTAGAGAGGAAGTATGTGAAGGCAAAAATGAAAGGAGTAGAGCTTTGTGGTTCAGCTCTGTTGTATGTAACAGTGGGTGTAGTTCTTTAGTTCCCGGTGTATGAATCCCCTCGTGGGCAATCACAACAGCAATGCTTTATTCTGACCCACACCAGCCATGCACAGTTGATGGAAGCACCAAGTCATGCAATTCTGCCCTGGGGATGTGCCTGCAGCAGTGGCTTCTCCTGCTGACTCCCAAAACACAGCCCCACCATCTCTGTCCCATCCTTCAGCAGTAAAACACACACCTGCTGTCACAGGCTGCTGAAAGGCCTGTGTCCAGACTCAGCCCTTTCACCTTGATGCCATTTGGGCTTTTTCTTCCCTAACTCCTTATTAGTTCTGTAAAGGCTATAACACAACCCTCAAGACAGCTGCTTAAAAAAACATAAAGGGAGACGCTCAGAACTGAGACAGTGTGGAAAAGATCCATTAAACAAAGTGAAGTGTCCAGGGAAAAACATGCAAGCAAAGTCTCTGTCCTTTAATGGGTCACTGCTGCTGTTCTGTAGCCAAGCAAATCATCCTGGGTAATTAAAATCCAAGGAACAGACAGATTTTTTTTAAATAACAGCTTTAAAAAAAAATCAGTAGGTTTATTGTAGGTCTCAAGAGGGCACAGTATGAGTAAGTGCAATGCCTACATGTCTATACAGAAAAACCCATCACTCGAATTAAAAACAAGCAGCTAAGCGGTTGCATTTCATTCATCATGATGTTTTCTTTTGTTTTTTCTTTTCGTTTTCTTCCTTTTCCTTTTCAATTTCAGCAACATACTTCTCAATTTCTTCAGGGTTTAGGATCTAAAAGAGAAACACAGGTGACCCTCAAGATACCAATAAACTTAGAGGCATTTATGGAAGCGATTCTAGTTCTGCGATGGGAAGAACGTTAACTGTTTACCCGGAGGCAGGTACCTGCTGCAGACACAACAACATTCCTTGGCCACTAAGAATAAACTGAAGTATTTGTCAGTGCAGAATATGAGATTAAGGGCTGGGAGTTAAGGCAGATCAACAAGGACAGTATCAGAGGCAGGCTCAAAGGGAGAGAAGCAAACAAAGGCCTTACCTTCAGCGGCTGCTCCCGTCGCATGACCGCCAGCTCGATGTTCTTCCCACCAGACTGCACCACCTGAGAGGCACGGGGAGGCATTAGCAGCATGGCAAATAATTCATTCCAACAAAGCCCTTTCAGGTCTCCTTGGAAGGAGAACAGATATGGATGGGGAGTATTTCACTCCTTAGCTCTAAGCTCTTGATGCCAGCAGCAGTGTGACTCTCAAAACACGAGGGTCTTCACGCTGGTGCCAGTGCCCTCAGTGGCTGGAGAACACCAGAACACCTCAGCCCACCACCTGACCTGGGATATTTTCTATACCTTATAATATTCAGTGTGTGGTTTCACACATCTTTGGTGCCCAGAACTGAAGTCTGTTTTCCTCCTCAGAACTGCTGGTAAGTTCTTCTGTGTAAACTATGGATATTGTTACGCCAGATATTCTGAACCTTGAATTTAATTCCACACCCACAGCAAACAGCTCTCACAGATCCTTTGCAGTACTTCCCTGGGACAGCCATGAAGATTTTCCCATATTCACATGTAAGAAGTGAATCTGGACACCCAGTGAAAAGCCACACAAGGGATGTGAAGGAGCCTCACCTCGAGAAGAGCCTTGATGACAAGTTTAATAGTCAGATCATCCGTTTCAATGGCCTCATCAGTGTAGTTCTTCTCCAGGAACTCACGCACAGATTTGGCTCCTCTGCCAATGGCATTAGCCTGGAAACATTAAGGGGAAAAAGACAATGAATGGGATTTTAGAGATTTCATTTACAGTATAAGCAAGAAATACAAGTTGTACAATTACATAATCTGAAGCCGTTTTGTGATCACCGTGTACTTTTCAGGAGGCTGAACATCTTGCTTCCCTCATGTCAAACACAAAGAGAGTTGTCACACACAGGTAGGTTGGGTTTGGGTTTTTTTTTGGGAAGCAGGAAAAGGTTTCCCAAGGAAAGCTGAACTGCAGACTGCAGCTCTCAGTACATTTGATCATTAAGGGTTTTTGCAGCTGTGAGCCAGTACCATCTGGCCAGCAAGATCTCCTTTCTACACCAGTCCCTCTTTAAAGGGAACATTAAGTCACAAATATTTCATCCCATGTCTACAAGAGACTGAACCAACTCACCTTCCAAGCATGGTATGTGCCAGAGGGGTCGGTCTGGTACAGCCGTGGGGTCCCATCAAAGTCAAAGCCCACGATGAGGGCAGAGATCCCGAAGGGCCTGCGGCCATTGCTCTGCGTGTACCTCTGAGCAGGAAGGACAGACACTCACTCAGAAGCAGTTCTGAAAACACTTCTAGAGTGCAAAGCAGACACTGGAGAAGTCACAACCAGAAATACTTTTAGCTGGCTCTCTTACCAATCTCCCTGTTAAAGGCAGGACTCTTTACCTCACAGAACCTTAAGGGGGGCAAGTGAGGGGTGGTTCCTGTCCAGCCCCTGTTCCTACCCCCGGTGACAGCTACCAGAACCATCTCCCCGGCTGCTGGGTGGTGCTGAGACAGCCAGAGCCACTTCTGCAAGTCCTGCTGTGACACAAGCATGCTTAGGAAGCCAAAAGAAAGGATGAGGACACCTGAACACAAAGGCAGTTTTCACCAACAAGTTGCAACAATTCCATGCAGGGCAGCTCCGTGGCTGTACGGAGGTTACACTGGAGCCTGTGCCACAGCACTCCTGTGACACTGTCAGCAAAGTCACTGCCACGTCACACACCAGAAGCAGGAGGGCTGACCTGCAGCACTGTGGCAGCAGGAACTGGGCCAAGTGTGTGTTTGTAACAGTTTGAGAGAAATGGTGGATGTGCCAGAACAAAGACACAAATGTGAGATTTACTGTAAAGGAACAAAGTGAAACTTTGGGAAGTGGTGCCCTGCTCTGGCAGACCGGTGATTATTACAAGAATCACACTATTACCATCACCACTGTACTAGCACATGGCTGTGCATAAGTAAATTAGATTTTATCTAATCCCCACTAGTGGCTGAAAATCAGTTTAATACACTGGCAAATAAATCATTTTCTCACAGAATGCAGCTGGGCATATTTTGACACTGCAATTCATTTTAAATTCATGAATATCAAATGTAAAACAATTTAAGTACTGCACCAATTTGCTCCCCTCTTGCCCCTCCCTGCAATGGCTTAGCAGGAGGAAAAACTCCAGGGAGCCATGAAAAGGTTTGACAGTAACCCAGTCCCACTGTTCTGGGAGTGAACTGGAGATGAGCAGAGTGTTTCTGATGACATAACACAAGTAGCTGTGCTCTCCTTACAAACACTAATGAATTTCTTTATCTTGGGACGAACAAACCCCCAAAACCACACAGCACTCTTCTATTGCTACAAGACCCATTCCCAATAAACATCCACAATGTGTTTTTTTGTGCTCATTTTTACCAGGTGAGTAGAATGAGGCCAGGACAGACACTGTACACACTTAGTCTGAAGTGTCAGATATTACACACATTATAAACTACACATTACACGTACAAGTGGTGTATTATGCATAACATCAGCTAACTTCACAATTACACATAACATCTGTAACACAACAGGCCAGGACACATTTTTAAGCACTTCTGTGCAGGCCAAAGTACCTGTTTGAGGCTGGCAATGTAGCGTGTGATGTACTCCACGGTGACAGGGTCCTCCACGGTGAGCCTGTGGCTCTGACACTCCACACGGGCTCTGTTTATGACTATCCTGGCATCAGCTGTCAGCCCTGGAACGACGGCACGTCCTCAGAGTCATGAAACAACCCCATAACACAACCAGTCTGGCCCCACAAGGCCCATGGGGTCAGTGAAAACAGCAAAGGAGAGCTCACACTCTCAGGTTTGCTAGGCAGGAGCACTTGCAAGGCAACAGAAAGTGGCTGATGTACCAAAATAACTACAGGACTCAGTTTACAGCTTCCACGTTTGAGTTAGAAGATGCACATAATTCTGACCCAATGGGAATATTACTGACAGCATTCCATATCCCAGCAAATCAGCAACCTCCATTCTCACACACATTTATTCCTCAGGCAGTCCCCCATCAGCCAGTTTTATCTGCCCAGCGAATCTTGTCTAGTTGACAAGGTTACAGCAGCACAGTGTTAGCTGATAAAAAGGAGCTAACATTGAAAAAACATTAAAAAGAAACTTATTTCTTATTTTACTTTTTAGCTAATGCTGCCATTTTCAATTTACAGCCTTGTTTTTATTAGAGAACTTTTACTCAAGTTTGTGACACCCCCCCCTGCACATATCCCAGCCCTTGGCTAAGGCAGCAGGGCAGGGGAAGGAGCTGAGCCTCTCACTCCTGCACAATAAACCTAAACCTCGTTGTTTTAGTCAGTTAAATCAGATCTTCCCTTTAAGTATTACTAACACAAAGAGTCTAAACTACTTGAAGAGAAACCTCCTGAAACACATTTTCTCTCAATCTATGGGTTTTTTTTAAATTTTCAGACCTCCTGTTTCAGCTTTGAACGATGGAATTCAAGGCATGTGGAATAGGAGGAATGTGGAACTAGAATATTTATGCTTCAAATCCAGAGCTGTTCATGCAGAAGAAGTCTTCTGAACTAAAACAGAGGAGCTTTTACTTTGGTTTATGCATTTCCTGTCATCAGATAATTGCCAGCCGCTATCCATACACCAGGCTACTTTTATAATTAGGAGCCGTGGAAATAAACTGCTTCTTACAGTCCTTGGCCAGTTATGCCCAGTATTTTATATTCTTAGAATCCACAAACACACCCAAAGGTGCCCCAATAAGTGCCAAAAACCCTGAAGGGACCATTTACCTGCAAAAGCCATGCAGACATTGTCATCCAGAGCACAGATTTTCCGTACAGTTCTTTCATCCTGGAGTTTTGCCACAGACTTCTTCTCCACACCAAGGACAACAATATCCTTCCCTCTTACTCCAACCTTCAATGCATGAAAAGAAGAAGTAAAAGGAGTTAAGCAGGTCCAGAAATCCCAGTAGGCTTTACCTAAATGAGTAGTAAATACCCAATACAATTTCCCCACTGTAACCAAGGCAGGATTTAATTTCCCATTCATTGCCTCAACCAGGAGGCAGAACTGATGTAACAAATATTGCACTGGATTTCAGGGTGCAATTTCATCACCAGTTTATACCAATTTAAATCCCTGTGACTCCCAAGAGGTATGTTCCAGCTCTCCTCCCCAACTCCACCATCAGTGCTTCCACAGCCACAGTACCAGGACCAACAAGGAAAATCCCACCAGTCCAGTGGCACAGCTCAACTCAGAGCCCAAACCACTGAACATCAGAGGAAATAGCACCTGTAGCTGCCTGTCAGTAGCTGCCCTAATGTTCTAATTTATACTTTAAATACACGTTTTGCAACACCACGGAAGAAGAAAACCGCCTGACCTTTCACTCCCACTGTTTCTCATAAGATTACAGGAATCATTTTTTCTTATGGCCCTACTGTCAGCATGTTACAGATGTTTCCAAAAACATTAAGCTCAACAAGAGACAAGACAGAAGTGGGTTATACTGGATGTCGGCTCCACTTTTAAAGTATTTTTAATTCGTGGGAAAGGAAAGAAGAGCCTGTTTGGCACTAAGTCTTGTTAGATTCATTCCCATCCCAAAGGTGGTACGTTTGCTTTTTGCTGTTGGAAATTAATACTTATTAGAATTAAAAATACAATTATTACTTGTTAAATTACAACTTGTTGTTAATAACACGATTATTATTACAATATATTGAAATTATTAATATGTCATTTGCAAATTAATACTTTTTTTCTCCTCCCCCAGATGAAATAAAACTTCCACTGAGCAAAAGCTTGGGACAAGTGGAAACTGCGAGGCAGAAAAGTACTTCTGCTTGCCTTTACCGACATGCTTCCCAATCCACTGGGAATCTGCATCGTGAACAAGCACAAAGCACCACTATTTTCACCACATACAGATCAACACAGGAGAGGATCCCTAGAGGCCTCTCAGGGCTCCTGAGCCCCACACACCGCGGAGGAGGTAGCGATGGGCTGTAAGGCAGCTCCATATGCGGTATCCAGCCCGATGGACCGCAGGGAATGTCACTGAGAGCCGGTCCTGCTCCAGCGCCGCCCGGGCCCGCATGCCCGGGGCCCGCCAGGCCGGCAGCGCAGCGCGGCACAGGCCCCGCCGCGGGCCCCGCTCACCCGCCGCCCCGCAACCCGCGCTGACTCACCGCGGTGGAGCCCTTCTTCACGGCCTCCTGCGCGTACTCCACCTGGAAAAGGTGGCCGTCCGGGGAGAAGACGGTGATGGCGCGGTCGTAGCTCATGGCTCCGGCAGAACCCGCACCGTCATGCGGGAGGGCCGGGGGCGGGGCCGCGCGCCCCCGCCCTGCGCCCCCGCTACGCTCTTGGCGTACGCACTCTGCGTCCCTGCCGTGCGCAAACGGCGCAGGGGCCGGAACGGGGGACCCGGGAATGGCTCGGGTTGGGAAGCGCCTTGGAGATCACGCCATTCCGAGCGACTTGTGGCGCTAAAATAATGTGAGATGCGTTTTCTTCCCGCGGAGGGTACACCGGAAAGTAAGAGACGCTGTTAAGTGATTTGAGGAAGCCGTAGGTGTAACCGGGGCTATGCGGGGTTTTCAGGGATTCACGGAATGATAGAACGCCATGGGTTGGAAGCGACCTTCAAGCTCATCTCGTTCCAGCCACGGCAGGGACACCTTCCACCAGTGCAGGTTTCTCCAAACCTTGTCCAGCCTGGCCTTGGACACTTCCAGGGATGGGGCAGCCACAGCTTCTCTGGCAACCTGTGCCAGGGCCTCACGACCCTCATAGAGAAGGGTTTTTTCCTAACACCTCATCTAAACCTTTTGTCTTTCAGTTTTAACCCATTTCCCCTTGTCCTGTCACTCCACGTTCCTGTAAATTCTGTTGCCCCATCTTTCCTGCAGGCTCCTTTCAGGCACCGTCAGGCCCCAATTAGGTCACCCCAGAGCCTTCTCCTCTCCAGGCTGAACAATCTCAACTCTCTCATCCTTTCCTCACAGCAGAGCTGCTCCAGTCCCTCTGATCACCTCGGTGCCTCCTCTGGACTCGCTCCAGCCGCTCCCTGTCCCTGCCGTGCCGGATCCCGGCGCCGAACGCGGCCCCACGGACCGGTCTCCCCTCAGCGGGGCCGGTACGCACTTTGCGTACGCACCGCGCGCGGATACGCACTTTGCGTAGGCGCCCTCCGCGGCTCTGCCCGCGCTGGCGCGCCCGCCGTACGCAGTTGGCGTACGCAGTTGGCGCAGCGGGCGGCGCGGCCGAGGCTGAGGGAGCCCGGCGGCCGGGACGCACCATGTGCGGCCGGCGGGGAGGCGGCGGCGGGGCCGCTCCCGTCCCTTCCCCACATCGCCGCCGCTCCCTCCCGCCACGAGGCTCCGGGGGTTTTTTGGGGGGCGAGGCGCGGGCCGTGCCCGCCCGCGGGGGGTGCGGTGCCCGCGGGTGGTGGCGGGGCGCAGATCGTACCATGTGCGGCCGCCCCCCTGGCCGTGCACTGCGGAGAATCCTCGCACGGCAATAGCAGCCAGATAATAACAATATTATTAGAGCCTGGGACCGATATATTATAGGCACATAAAACACCCCCACCATGTCGGTTGCCTTTGCTTCTGCTCGCCCAAGAGGCAAAGGGGAGGTCACCCAGCAAACTATCCAGAAGGTAAAAGAGCATGCTTTTATACAGACAATTTTAGACGTTTATTCCGTCCACGCTCCTGCAGCTGGAGGCTGATTTCTAGGGCGATCAGGAAAAACTCGTGAATTTGCGAGGGCTGCAGAGATGGACAGCTGGAGAGAGAGGTGGGGGAAGGAGGAGGAGGAGGAGGAGGTGGAACAAAGCAAAGGTGTTCAGATCGCTGCAAAAGAGAGCGAGGGAAGGACGCAGGGAATAAAATCGGGATGGCACGTTATCCCCGCTGCTCGCCAAGGGGAAACGCTGCCAAGCAGACATTGGGAAACGGCAATAAAATCTGCAAATATGCGGTTAATTTATGATGGTGTGTCAGCTTCTGGCCCCAAAAAGAATCCAACCTAAAAAAATAAAAAAGAAATAAAATCCTGAATTTGGAGGGGCTTTCTTTTGTATCTGGATGCAGAATTTTAATCTCTCAGAAGATAGAGGGAGCACCAGCCACTGGTATTTTTCATATACTATTATTATTATTATTATTATTATTATTTGTGATGTGCTTATTGATGTTTAATGAGAAACAAAGGTTTTGGAAGGTTTTCTCTGGAGGGGAGATCCCCGCATGGGTCTCGTGTGGAGGCCGAAGCAGAGGGTGCCGAGTTGGGAAGTTATTGTTTCCTATTGCACACATGCTGACCCCCCTCCTCCTGCAGAAGGTGACGGTCAGGAACGACGAGGCTGGAAATGTCAATAAAGAAACCTGCATGTTTTTACTGCGGCTGCTATTTGTCATTTGTGTTTCTGTCCTGATTTTGGCCGTTCCCACCGCCCAGGTGTGTTGTGGTGGCAGCCACGTGTGAGTTCTGTGTGGTCCCTTCCTGAGGGCTGACCAGTGGAGAAGTGCCACTGCAAACACAGCGATTAACCCATCACCAGGGGCTGTGCAGCCAAGCCATGAGCTGGTGCCAATTCACGGCTCCAAGGGGAAAGAAAACCCTCACAGGAAGCCTGTGACAGAGCAGAGATTCAGGCAGAACAGACTGCCACGAGAGAGGCTGAAGGGATGACTTGCATCTCAGGAAACTGTTTGGAAACATCCCATTTTGTGGAGCTCACGTGGTATTTTGAACCGATTAATTTTAAATACTGAAATATTTCAGGCTCAGTGAAGAAGTTTTTGTCTAACCTCCAGATCAGTTGGAGTTATTTCATAATTCAGATAGTTTGTACTTAAACCCGTGACCTCTCAGACAAAGGGCAGATAAAGTATCTTCAGTTTGATTTTCAAGCCCTTTCCCTTTTGCATATTCAGAAACTTTACAGAAGTTCTTTCTTTACATATAATGAGTAAAACCCTTTCCCATCCCAGGTACATTTGATGGCAGGTTACTTCAGAGCTGTTTATCAGTGCTGGGCTGTTGGCAGTGATTTTCTCTTTGACAAGTGGCAATGCTGAGGAAGAGACTTCCAGGCACAGGAACTGGATGGGATTTACAGTCAAGGATAGAAATGGGGCAGAGAGAGGGGCAGATGCTCCTGCATTTTTTGAGCAGGAACTCCAAAGATCTTCATTAAAGTGAGCTTTTTAGTCTCAATGAAGAAGAAGAAGAATATTCTTATTTGCATTCTTATTATATAAGCAGCTTGTTTTTATTTATTAACTCAATTTTGATAGTCTTTCAAAGCTGTTCTTATTCCAGTATCAACTACTCCTAAAATAGAGGAAGTCAGAGCTTTTGGCAATAGAGCAGTGATGATGGTGCTCTAAAATAGTTCATCAATTAACATTTACAGGGCAGTGAACTTCAGTGTCTTCTGTGTAATGGTTCTTTCCTCAAGAGTTCTGTCCTGATGACACAGTGGTTCAAAGGCCCAGTCTTGCAAGCATTTGGTAGCAGTGGTACCTGCAAACAGTGTCATGTAGAGGCAAATCTAAATTTTTAAATGCTGGTGTTATTATTTTATTCCTTCACCTGCAGAAAGCTTGTCACAATCACAAGAAATCTGGGGGAGAGAGAGAAACTATTGTATTTGAAATTTTAAACCAAATCAAAGGATATTTTAAGCTTTTAATTGTGTTATGAGTTCATTAAATAAAGGTCAGTGATCATAAATTAACTGATCACAGAAAGGTTTGGGTTAGAAGGGACCTTAAAGATTGTCTTGTTCCAACCCCTGCCATGGGCAGGACCACAATGTATATATTGTGATTGAGATATATATATATATATATATATATATATATATGATCTATAATTACTCTGTGTTTTCCTTTTAAGTCCTCCCTATATTGGGACTGAACTACCCCAAAGGACATGTTGGGATGTAATTCTCTTAAACATGGTTTCAGTAGCTCCAGTAATGTAGATTTTATACTTCACCGAGTTCAGCAGCTGGCACACACTAGTCCCGGGCGGGAAAACTAGTAGGTTTAATTATTTGAAAGTTTGTTTCTTATTTAAAAGTAGCCATGTCAGTAAAATCTGACATTTTGGAAAGGTTTGGGTGATATTTTAGAATGAGGCAGAGGTGTTTCATCGTGAAAGCGTTTTCCTTCTTCAGCATCAAAATTTATCTGCCATTGAAGGGAAAAAAAGGTAAGTCCATTCATTCTTCTGTGCTGGGTATTTCAGTTAACTGCTTTAAAGGTAACTGTTCATAAGTGAATGATTTGAAAGCAGAATCCTGTGGCTCAATAAAGTCACGTGTAAGTACTTAGTAATATCCCAAGGAACAAAACTGCACAAAACACCATCCAGTGCCAGGGAAGGTGGAGGATAACAAAAACACAGGACTTCCATACGATTCTTGTAGTAACATGTTTTGATCATATTTCTTTTATGCAGATGCTAGATGAAAATCACCACCTAATACAGTGTATTATGGATTATCAGAGCAAGGGGAAAACTGCAGAATGTACTCAGTGAGTATTATGGGTTTGGGAGTTTGTTGGAAATTTTTGGGACTTCCTTTCAAGAAGAGTACTGTGAACAGTTCTGGTGACTGATTACTGAGAGAATAGTTGGGATATTCTTTTAGATTCACTTGTATTAAGAAATGTATATTGTTCTTGGAAGTTTTATTTCTGAAGTATTTGAGTATTTAGTATTTACAATATTTCAACAGGCCATTTATTAAAAGAATTATAAACAAATATGGTTACTGGACCACTTGCTCTACTTCGCCACTTTCCCAGATATTTTTCCCTTGTCAAAAGAAAATGCTAAAACCCCCTTTTCTTTTGCCTTCTTGGCACGGTCCCTGTTTCCAGAAGTCTGCCTCTTCCCTTTGCTCAGTGGCACAGCTGTCAGTTTGCTTTGGAAACCTTCCTGTTCTTTATTACGAGCTTTTCCAGTTCATGGAGAACTGTGAAGGAGCACAAATGGCCCTGGTGCTGCTGCTTACTTGAGCAAACACTCCAGTTAGAGCACTCTTGAAAAAAATCTTGTTCTTCTCAGCTTGCTGGCAGGGAAAACAGGTTTTGGTTTTTAGAGTTCTGGAATTTCATTACTATGAGGATCCTTGTTAGATAGAGGAGGGAAAGTGGCTGATTGTTGGAGCAGCTGACTGGGTGTCAGTCCTCAGAGGCTGAGCTCCAGCTCCACAGTTCAAAGTGCTTTCAAAGGAGAATGTATTTTACCTCTCCCTTCCCCCAGGTTTATCCTTTTGTAAAAGAGGTGTTGAACACACTTGATCCTTGATGGAAAACATGACAGCACAGATAGAGGTCATTACTGCTGCTATTTATTTAGGACAGATCAAAAATGGGCTAATGTAATTTAACTAACCATTTGTAAATAGGAAAAAAAAAAAAAAGAGAGGTTTGGAATTTTCTGTATTGTTAACCCTTTCCAAATAAGCTTTACTCCTTGTTCTGTAGATACCAACAAATCTTGCACAGAAACCTGGTTTACTTGGCAACAATAGCAGACTCTAACCAGAATATGCAGTCCTTGCTTCCTGCTGTAAGTACCAGTCTACCTTCAATTAACTATGCCAGAGGGAAATGTTCTTTGATTCTGTCACTGATCACTGTCAATGAACCATATTTTGGTATTTTTCCAGCTAAAAGCTTCGAAGTGGCCGAGCAGGCCACCAAGCAAATCAAAAGTTACTTTTACTGTGTTTAAAATACGTTCTTTGGGACATTTGTGTTAATCTCTGTCTCCAAGGGTAAGAGTATTCTATACAATATAATATATAGAGTACAACACTCTCTATACTGTAAATGGTGCAGTGGTACAGATCTGAACAGCTCCGTTTGTTCCAGATTCATTATTCTTTATCTGTTCTTATTTGGGGGAAAAAGTGCCAGTATTTTATGTCACAAATCTAATTCAGCACTTGGGTATTGGCTTTGTCTTTAAACATTGTGTTATTCTTGCTCAGTGAATTGATTTGGGAGGTATCACACGTAACACAAACTACAGCATAGCTTGGCAAAGGTCAATCTGTCAACACACTTCTGTGTTGTCTTTGCTAATGCATTCCCTGCAGTGGTTGTGTTCTGAAATCCGTGTAAGTAGGGAAGGACGGGCACAGAAGCCAGAATCTGTGACAAGCAGAATTTTAAGACGTTCCCTGTGCTGCCTGTCGGCTGCTCTGTGTCGTGCTCAGTGTCGCTCACACGGAGGAGTCACATGAAGAAAGGTTTACACAAAACGTGAAGGAAACACATATTTAGCTGAGGCAGTTCTTAGTCACAGTCAGACTAATTTGGGGGCTATTCTTTTTCTAATTAAAAACCTAACCAAGAATTTGCTTCTCCTCCTTGTTGTTTGCAGCCACCGACGCAAAATATAAACTTGGGCCCCGGAGGGATGAGTCAGAGCGCATCCAACCAATCTCTCCATTCCCAGAGCAATCTCAGTGATGCCATTGGGACGGGCCTTCCTCCTTCCTCCCTCATGCAGAGTCAGATTAGCAATGGTGAGCTTTGGTCCCCTTTGTGCTGCTTTGCTGTTGCTTGGCAACAAAATCATTAATGCAGAATATACTTAGAGAGCTGGAAAAGACCTCTCCTAACTCACCTTTCAGGCATATGGGGATTTCAGGCACATGCTGAAATCACCACAAAATGGCTACAGGCAGTAATGGTGTTGGCTTCTGCAAGGACTCCAGTGTGCTTTGTATTTCTGCAGAGGAAATTAAAAACATTTTTTAAAAAACGCATAATGAAAATCACCAAGAGGCATCCAGGTTCTTAGTAAGAAAAATTATATATCGTGGCATTTTTCTCATGAAAGTGGTGGGGTTGGCGAGGGTAAAATGGAATTAATTGCATGACTAACCACATAACCAAACCTTTAAATTGCAGACCTTCCAGGATATATGCCTTCTTACAAATCATTTGGTGTTGCACTAGCCTTTGTCCTCTACAGAAGTCTGCAGAGATTGTACTACATAGCCCAAGAGTTTTCACATTTTGTATTAATAAGATAATATATTTTGTCTGTTTTTGTTCACACAACTACAATAATTGAAAAAGATTTTTTTTAATCTGTGCATTTTATATTATGAATTATCTGTTTATTTCATAGTTCATAGCTACCTAGTCAGTTCTTATTGCTGTGGGTCTTTCCCAGACTAACAGAGCAAAACCAGTTTCTATAAATAGAAATACCTGATTGTAAAATCACAGACCTTGGCAGGGGGACTCAAGAGCAGATGCAAGCTATGAAATTACTTCTGAGTTTTTAAAAATCCATTTGTGATCAAGATGATTGTACCTTTTAAACTAATGGATGAGGTACCTTCTTTAAACAGGTACAACTTATAAAGTGAACTTACTAAATTTTCTAGGGCCTTCTTTTTGAAAGATTTAATACCTAGTATAAGTAATATAGTAAGTCAGTCGGAACATTGTTTTTTGTTACTAAGAATTAATGTTCTCAGTGTTGCTGTTTCTGGGTTCTCTGATTTGCCCCCCACACTCCAAGTCTTTGTAATAATTTAGTGCTGATTGAAAGAACCAGACTGGCAGTCCTGAAGACTGGAATTATCCACAGGACAGACCAGACAGGGCAGTTCCCTCAGGTTGCTCCAGCCTGGTACTAAGCCCAGCCTGAGTTGTGGGGTTTCAGGGTAGTTCCCTCTCTGCCCAGTCACCTGGGCAGTGCAAGGTATTTTATCATGAGCAGTATCAGTGCACTGGAAAGCTGACTGAGGATGTAGCTACACTTCAAATCGAAGGTGTGACTGAGAAGGCAGTAAAGTGCCTCTTTGAGTAGCCTGAGTAACAGCAGCAGTGATGGTATGTGCCTGCTGTGAGAGTAGGACACTCACACCCTTGCTTGATAGTGGGTTTTTTTGGAAATTAGGAGTAAATATGTAGAAACAACTCAAATATGTGGGCTCTGGGACTTGTGAAAGCTTCTCATCTAATGGGAATGGAGATGGAAGTGTGTAATGAACAGGTGCAGAGTTGTAAGGGAGGGAAGAAAAGGAAAGAAGCCGTGGAATATACTACATTTTATTCTTTATTGGTCTCAGTCAGGACTTGACAGGAATCACCTCAGTAGGAGAGTAGCTGGATAATTCCCTACACACATGTAACACATGGATGTTTCCAGAGTTTTCTGAAGTACCTGAAATTACTGGCATTTGTTAATTCTGCTGCCTCCGAGGAACTGGTTGTAGGGCATTGCTGCTGGTTTTGTTCTTCCCGTCCGCAATCCTGTACAGCCTGGATTTGGCTGCCAGGAAGAGGAGGATCACTCCAACTGTGCAGTAGGCAGTTCTAATGCCTCTGTAGATAACAGGGCATTTTAATAATGAAGATTGGGAGGTTTTTTTGTCTTGTCATAAGGTATTTCAGAAAGGCTGCGAGGGCTTTAACGCTCACTGTACACTGCCAATAATAGCACAGATTTTCTTGTTGCTCTCTCTGATTTTTCCAGGTCCCAACCACGTGTCTATGCAGCAGTCAGGCCAGAACACTATGCCCACGACCTCTCTGAGTATGACTGTCAGCAGTCATGGGACTGGCCCTGGTTACAGCCACACAGTGCCTGCATCTCAGAACGTGCCAATGCAAGGCCAGGGGTCAATAGGCAATTATGTCTCTCGAACAAACATCAACATGCAGTCTAACCCAGGTAACCTCCCTCTTCCTCCTTCTGGGCCAGCTTGACTTCTCAGTGACCTCAGAGGTTTACCACCACCACATGAATTTGTTCTGTAAATATTTTCTGTAGACAGTGACAAACATACCAGAGGAAAAGCCAGCTTTAAGACATCTCTGAATTTAAAGGTGTCAGGCGCCAGTGTAAGTCAGAACAGTTTCAGACTTGCTTTAACCTACGCCAGCTTACCATGGTTAGTGATGAGCTGGGGAAAAGAGGGTTTGACAGAGGTGCAGCAGCACTATCTGATACCCCTGGGAGCAAATCCAGGGATCTGAGGGATCTGAGAAGCCCCTTTATCCAAGCTGACAGAGCCTGCCAATGAGTATAACACATTTACTGTTTGTACATTACCACCCCATTTTGTTATTTTACTGATACTTCACACTGCTTGCAGGGCATAGAGAACCTAGCAGACAATTCAATTAATCTCTTAATCTAAATTAAAATTAATCTAAAATTTAAAAAAAGCTTGCTCCTGAGTATTGAATGAGATGTCTCATGCTTTAGAATTGTTTCTGACAGTAAATTTAGGGATCGAATAAATCCTAGAATATCAATTTATTCAGACTGTATAATCATCAAGTAGACAAGAAGATGGGAGCAGAAGAAAGAGTTTATTAGAAAAGCTATACAGCAACGAAATGGTCAGGAGGTAGAGAGCAACAAGCATCAGTTCTTGTTTCTTTAACCCTACTGTAATAAGGTTTACATTCTTTTAAATAAACTAACTAATAATAATCAAGGCTGTATGTAGTGTTAGATATCTGACTGAAGCAAATGGCAAGAACTGACCATGTAATAAGCAGAGTTAAATAAATGGAGTAGGAAAACATCTCCCCCTGTGGAAAATTCACAGAATTATCAGGATGCACGTTAGTTGGAGGTTTTAACTTGCTTCCAAAGAGACTCGGGAGAGAACTGCCACATCCTTTTAGAAAACAGTATTTTCCATGTACATTGCAGTCTCCATGATGCACCAGCAAGCAGCAACATCACATTACAACTCGGCACAAGGAGGGAGCCAGCACTACCAGGGACAGTCCTCCATTGCCATGATGAGCCAGAGCAACCAAGGCAACAGCATGATGGGGCAGCGACCCATGGGCCCTTACAGAGCATCACAGCAAGGTAAAATCTGCTGTTAGATCATTGATGTAACTGTTGTTAGATTGATGATATCCAGTCCATCCTGTGGGGCACGTGAGTCAACAAAATTTCCTAGTCAGGCTTATGAACAGGGAATCCCATCCAGGAGCACAGGAGATCCCGAATGGTGGAAGTGTCATGACAATGAGATGAACCTGAATCTATTTTCAAGATTTATCTATTTAATTATTTCAGGTGTTTAGAAAAATAATTCTGTCTAAAAGGGATCATGTATCTCTAAAGAAAAGATGAACAATTTGATATACAGCTCATTGAAGGCACTGGGAATCTTTGCAATTCTTTCACATGGTGTTGGATCAGCCGTAACATGGCACAGTTAACAAGGAACACATTTCTGCAAAGAAGATATAGTTTGCCAGCAATTAGAATGAAAAATTAGGCCAAGGAAAGGAAAACACCAGAGGATAACTATCATGCTCTAAGACCTCTCTGGAAAAAGTTCTAAGAGGTAATAAAGCTGCTAGACTGATTCTAACGTAAGCTGAATTTTGCTAATAAACAAATCAATGTATTAATTAAAATATATTTAATTCTGACTGTTTTCTTGAGCATGGAAATCCATTCCTGTGCTTTCTCATAACTCAGATTAGTAGATGAAATGTAGCGATTGCTTTCAGTGTTGCCTCAGAAGTGAGTGGTTCTAGGATGTGTTGCTGACTGCTGTGTAATTTCAATTTCAACCAGCTTTTTCTGAGAATACAAATTTATTTCCTTTTTCCAGTGAGCAAAACATTGTTATAGCTCTTCTCAATATACGTAGCTTGTTTACTTATCTGGACATAAACTCTGTTTTCTTCAAAAAACATAGATAAGAGAAACCCATCCCTTAGGAGTCCACAGGCTCAGGTTGTTCTGTCTTGTCTGTGCCTTGCAGGTTCCTCGCAGCAGTACATGGGTCAGGAAGAATATTACAGTGAACAGTACAGCCATGGCCAAGGCTCATCAGAACCTATGAATCAGCAGTACTACCCAGATGGTAATTCCTCTGAGCTGGAGTCACTGTGACACTGATAAAGTGCAGAGCACCGTGACTGCCACATCCAAGGACATGGCAAACCTATCATGATTCATTTCCAGTTTAAATGCTAGAAAGTTCTAGTCCCAGGGCATGGCAGCCTGGTATAAAACATACTCATCAGTGCACCCTGCTATCCAAACTGCTGCAAATAGAGCCCAAAGCCCAGTTTGGATTAATAAATGCAGTAGATTTATCCATAAGTGTGACTTTCCTTGCCGTGCATTTGACCTCCCACATAAGGGGTCTGTATTTCCTCTCAGCTTCACCTTGGTGCGTAAGCAGCTTCACAGTGTATCATTCAACAACATGTGTATAGTTATATCAACAATGTATGTGATAAATCTTTGTGACTCCTTGCAGGACACAGTGATTATGCCTATCAGCAGTCATCCTACACTGAGCAGAGCTACGACCGGTCGTTTGATGACTCCACACAACACTATTATGAAGGAGGTAGGAAAATATATCAAAATCTTAACAGTAGTACCTCAGTCAATTCAGTATGCTATTAAGATATCTGAACTCTAAATTAGCTGGAGATATTAATTATGGTACAGGCAAGGTGGCATTTAGGAGAAGCAATGTTGTCTATAGAGCCTCTATTCATTTTATTGTTTCAGGATACAGCAAATGGAATTTCCATCATAGGCATTTCAAGGAGATGCCAGTGACAACTAGATAAGTGGTCTTTCTGGGATATATGAATAAACATCATTATCTAGAAGAAAATACAGTGGGAGGGCTTCTTGAGAAACTGGCTATTTACCCAGGCACCCTTATCTTTGTGACTTTGTTTTTCTTCTGAAACACTTCTGGGTTGAAAAAAAATCCTTTGGGGAACAGGCTCCTTATTTGTTTGTTTAGTGATGTGTATAAAAAAATAACTCTCCTATTCAAAAGAAATAAAAATTACCAAAGAAATAAACATCCTGCTTGGCAAAATGCAATCATCTATTTCTGAAAAGAAAGTTCCAGAGTACGAATTCCAGGCCAAGGCTCCTTCTGCCTTTGTTTTCCTTATGATTCGTGTGTACAGTGAAATACCTGCCTCATCTCTAACCAAATTATTTCAATTGTCCCCTCCTTAGGAAATTCTCAGTACAGCCAGCAGCAGGCAGGATACCAACAGGGAGCTGCACAACAGCAAACATATTCCCAGCAGCAATACCCAAATCAACAGAGTTACCCAGGACAACAGCAAGGATATGGTAAGAAAACTGTCCTTGGCTGGTCAAGGGTTTGCACTGCTTCATCCTGATGCCTCATTCCTAAGCTAAAATAGGCTGTAAACTATTTCCTTGATTAACCTTGGTCATCCGTGTACCAAAATTAGCCAGAAAGCTAGTAAAGGGATTCAAGGCAGTAACATACATTAGTGTAGCACTGCATTCCATACTGTTATATTAGCATCCTGAATCCCTCTCTCTTTTGAAAGAAAGTTAGAAAATAGACATTTACTTCATGGGGAACTTTGTGTTAAACATTATCAGGATGTCACTGCCTGGGTTCCCAGGCCTCCTACACACCTAGTCCTTCAGAACTGACATGAAGAACATCAGCAGTCCAGAGAATACCTCCTCCCTCGCTCGAGGCACAGCCAGATTAGATAGGAACTTAAACATGCAATTGTTACCAAAATAAAGGCCAGGTAGCTGCATAGAATTAATAACTGAGCTGTGCCAACACAGGTTTCAGAGAGGTAAATCACTTAGAAGTATATCACTTTTTCTGAGCAAAGTGTAAAACCTGTTTTACAGTCCTGCAACTACGTTATTATTAGTATTAACACCTCCTGGTGTAAAGCTAGAGGGGAGGTCTAGGCGGAATTTACTCACAGTTCGTACTCACAGAACTTACTTTGTTGGCATCATGTTTAACACTGAGGGGTAATTAACTGTAAGAATCCCCCCAGCAAATCAGGCCTTAGTAATGGAGTTTACTGTCTTCTCAGGTCCTGCACAAGGAGCCTCTTCACAGTATTCCAGCTACCAACAGGGACAGGGGCAGCAATATGGAAGTTACAGAGCTTCCCAGACAGGCCCATCCGCTCAGCAACAGAGGCCTTATGGCTATGAGCAGGTAAATTGTCTAAATCTGTGCTCTGAAAAAGCAGATTTAGCTATTAGCTCTGCATATAAATCTATCTGATAATTTGGTGCTGGCGTATTGGTGATACTTCAGTGGGTCTTGTAAAATTCACAGACCAAAAGAAATTGCCTAACTCACTGTAAGCCTCCAATATATAATCCTTCAACATTTCTATTTCTCTTTTTTTACAGGGACAATATGGAAATTACCAGCAATAAAGGAATACGATGCTGTGTCAGATTTATTTCAATGGTATCTTCTCCATCTTTCGAACTGGATGTACAGGCAGTTTTGATTAATTGTAATATGTTGGTTACCCCTTAGCACAAAGCAGCGTCTGTATGTGAACAGTGTTCATTTCATGCTGGATATGAAGCAGTGCACTACTGGTAACAAGACAATGCTTTAATGGTTTGATATTTGGTGCTGTGTATAGTACTGTATGTTGATACGACGCAGAAGTTTTTCATTTACCCCCCCCCTTGCCCCATTCTTGATGTTTCTAAATAGCTTTAGGATCATTTGATCACAGTTGTGCCCCGTTCTGGAAAACAGCCAGGTTGTTCTGCAGTCTGGCTCAGTACAAAGCTCATCACTCACATCTCAGTCCAGGGAAGTTCACTGTGGTAGGTTATTGATCTTTTTCTAACTGAATGCATTGAAGATTACCTGCCAGCCTCCAAAATCCATGGCTCTTAACTTCTTAAGAACAAGTGGATGGATACATTCCTTTTATAAAAACAGTTCTATGCCATCTGATAAAAATAAAATTAACTGCAACTTCTGTAATACCTACCTACCGAAACCTTATAATTCAGTAATCTGCATAAGTCCACATTTCTGTTGTAAAAGGTACAGAAAGAGGACCTAAAACTATGGTTGTGGAAATGTTGATCATTAGAGGCACCTTTTATCTGTCCGTGTAAACGGAGGTATTTCTGTCGTGGAAAGAAAAATAGAAGGGAGCTCTGGGATCTTCAGTGTCCGCCTGCTCGACGTCAATATTGCTTCATATCGTGCTTAGCTGAGAAAAACATCTGGCAAAAGTCCCGTCTTGAATATGCTACTCCAAATTTTATAACTTGGATATACATTTTCACGCCAAATTTCACAAGCAGGTGGCTGGCATCCTTCTTTAGTTCTGGTTCTGCTGCCCTTGCTCAGATCTCCCAGCAAGCATTGTAACCGTAAATGTTGTCGGATTTGTTGGTCTGTTGTTCTTACAGTTCATCATCACCTTTATTTTCCTCTTGTAGCTTGACAGAAATCATTCAGAAGTAAAAGAAAAAAAAATCCATCTTTATTGCAGATGAGCAACTAAATTCAGCTTTAATTGTGAAACACTATTATGCATATGGAGAGGGGAGCTATTAATGGGGTCAACCAGTGAGGGAATACTTATAGAGGGAGAATTTAGAGATAAAAACTAGTGGTATGTAAAAATCAGTATGAACAATGTAAGTCGCTTCTATTCAGTTTTATATGTTCTTATAAAGTGTTGATAAAAAAAAAAAAGAAGCACTTTTAAAGTGCTTATGTAAGTGTTGAACAAAATACTGTGTCCAAATTTGTCTGAGGCAAAAAGCTGGGGTGACTGTACCCCACGAGCATTTTTTAATATGAGATTAACTGCAAATTTGCAATCTAGAGTAATCTCTGTAGGATTTTCTCCTTGTTCTTTGTCTGAACTGGTATATTTATGGGATTTCAAGTTCAAGTACTTTATATTTTTAAAAACCAAGACCACAAGAAAAACAGAACATCTCTCAATTCATTACTTTTTTTCCTTTATAGGAAAGTCTTTAACTGGACAACCGAAGAGTTTACTGTTAAATGTTGTCCAAGCACTGCCCTTCCTATGTTAATAATTTCAATTACTGGTAAAATAGAAGACATTTTTTTAGTCAGTCCTCATTTCTCTCATCTTTCCTGCTGGTGTTTTCATACAAATAAGTACTCTCAAATAGCAATGAACAGAAAGGAAGTGAGATTGTTTTCCTTATAATATTTAATATTATAGGTAGCCAGAAGAATGCAATATTGCTCTTTGCCAGCTTGGAAATATGCCTTTTATGTGGTTTTTGAAAGTGCTGAAATGCTTTTGAGAGAATATAAACAACACTTAAACTGAAACAGCAACATTACATCAATCTGAAATGTCTTACATTAAGAACTTCGTGAATGTTGTGTATATAATGTATTTGAAAGAGCACTTTGGAAATAGTTTGTACATTTATTTCCTAATTTATACATGATTTTTAGTGTTAATATTTCTAATTGTTAATAACAAAATGTTTATTTAATGTGTTGTCCATTTTTATGTATTAATGTGGAAACAAAGTGATGCCAGCATTTTGACTTCTTCCATGAATTGTATCATTTTCTGTTTTGTAATACGAAATGCTTGAAAACTGTTTAAGTTAAATATTATCTGAAAATGAAGTTGGTGGTACTTTTCTTATGACACATAGAATGGAAACAACAGGTAAAGGGAGATTATTTTGGGCTGTGCCTTCTGCCCTACTTCTCTGATAGTGCTTATATAAGTGTTATGGTTATGATATGGATGGTTATAGAATCATAGAATGGTTTGGGTTGGCAGGGACCTTAAAGCCCATCTCGTTCCACCATGGGCAGGGACACTTTCCACTAGACCAGGTTGCTCGAAGTGTCCAGAGGATGGTGCCAGACTTTTCTGGCAGTGACAGGACAAGGAGCAATGGCCATAAACTAAAACACAGGAAATTTTACCTCAACATGAGGAAGAACTTTCCATTGAGGGTAGCAGAGCCCTGGAACAGCTGCCCGGGGAGGGCATGGAGTCTCCCTCTCTGGAGACATTCCAAACCCACCTGGATGTGTTCCTGTGTCACCTGTTCCAGGTGACCCTGCCTTTGCCGGGGGTTTGGACTGGGTGATCTCCAGAGGTCCCTTCCAACCCTAATGATTCTGTGACTCTCTGAAAGCCCCACCCAACCTGGCCTTGAACTCTTCCAGGGATGGGGCATCCACAGCTTCTCTGGGCAATTACATATGACAAAAGCTTGTCAGCGGGTCACACTGAGTGATGGTGTGGGGGGATTCGGGGCCTCCTCATGGGGCAGAGACACCATGAGCCACCACCCACACCTGCACCTGCATTACTTGGGGATCACTGTGGGAACAGCGACTGTTAGCACTGGTGAGGCCGAGGTGGCCAGAGGAGGGATCCCTGAACCCCTCTGGGACAATTCCCAGTATCAGTCCAGGCTGTGGAATGAACTGATGAAGAGCAGCCCTGAGGAGAACTTGGGGGTGCCGGTGGGTGAGAGGCTGGACATGATCCAGCCCAGAACCCCCCGTGTGCTGGGCTGATCCCACAGCGTGGGCAGCAGGGATGGGGGGATTTCTGCCCCTCTGCTGCCTCCAGCTCTGGGGACCCCAGCACAGGAAGGACATGGACCTGCTGGAAGGAGTCCGGAGGAGGCCACCAAGGTGGAGCACCTCTGGTATGAGGAAAGGTTGAGAGAATTAGGATTGTTCAACCTGGAAAAGAGGTGACCCAATTGTGGCTTTCCGGTACCTACAGGGAGCCGACAAGACAGATAGAGACTATTTACAAGGGTGTGGAGTGACAGCACAAGGGGGAACGGCTTCACACTGCAGAGGACAGGTTTAGATTAAATACTAAGAGGAAGCTCTTTGCTGTGATGGTGACGAGGCACTGGCACAGGTCGCCCAGGGAAGTTGTGGATGCCCCATCCGGGCTGGACGGAGCTCGGACCAACCCCGTCTAGTGGAAGGCGTCCCTGCCAGAGGCAGCGGCTTGGAACGGGATAATCCTTAAGGCCCGTTTCCACCCAAAGCATGCCGCGATTCAGCGATGCGCGGGCCGACCCGGCCCTCACGGCCCCACAGCGGCTGCGCTGCGGGCGCGGGGCGGGCCCGCCTTGCCGCGGCCATGGCGGTGCCGGCGCTCGGGGCCGGGATGGGCCGCGCCCTGTGGAAGCCCGTCCTGCTCCTCCTCAGCCCGCCGAGTTTCTCCACGACCTGCGCGAGGTGCGCCAAGGACAGGCGGCTGAGGCAGAAAAGGGCCATTACGGAGCGGCAGCTGGTGAGTGCCGAGGGGGCTGCGGGGCGGGCACCCCCCGCCCGCCTCAGCTGCAGCTCCCGCCTCCTCGCACCGAGCTGCTGCTGTGAGGAAACACCGGCTAAAATATAATAAACTCTCGGAATAGTGAGGAAATGGGGCTGCCCCGCGACATCACGGTGTTCAGAGGGGTCACAGCAGCGGTCACCCTTCCTTTATGCCTCTTTGGGGAGGGTCGAGAAAGCAAAAATTCTTTTTTAGGTAAAGCTGTAAAGCATTCAATAACAAATGATAAAACATTTAAAAAATTAGCTTTAGAGCTAAAATATTGTTTTGTTTCTCACTGTTTTTTAAGTCGTGCATAGTAGCCAGCTGCCAAAAAAGGTAGCATTTTATGTCAGACTGCAGGGTCCTAGAATTTACTCTTCATCTTAATTTTATAGTTACACGTCTGTGGAAATTCTTATTTTTTAATGATCCAAAAATCACTTCCCAGTCAAAGCCATAGTTTCCCGTCTTGCCATGTGGTGGTGCCAAATACTTTTCTAAAAGAGGCTTTTTAAGGCATCACTGGTCTTAGTATAACTTTAATTATCAACAGTTCGGTTTTGAGGGTTTCTTTTCTCTCAGTTGCTTCTCTTTGGTATCAAAACACTAATAAGACTTTTTCTCCCTCAGCTACTATTTGGTCTGTTTATTTAAAGTGACCCTTATTGCCCATTCTCATGAAGTCCCTTTAGTAACTGACAGAATTTGAATGTTACCATGAGTTTCTCTTTTCCTCTCTCTGTGTAAACAATTCCACCTGCCTGTATAAATGTACTTCTCTAATATTTTCCCTCTGGAATTTCAGCCCACTTTCGGAAATAGGTAAATATCGTTCAACCTGTTTTTCTGATAGAAAAGCTGAAACACGGTGCAGCATAATTAGTTTGCCAGAAGTCAAATATTAAATTAATATCAGAAATAGAGCCAAGATTTGGAATTCTCTTTACACTGTATATCTATCTATCTGTCTATCTGTCTCTCTCTCTATATATATATATATTAGCTCCTGAAGAGTTGGTGTGGCATATACAAAGATTTTCTCTGCTTATTCTGTTTACAAGTACTTTATACTGTCAGAAGATTGTAGTTTGCCTTAATTTCATCACCTGGTATGGAAAGCAGTGAATTGGTGTGAGAATATCCCTCCCACATGAGCACTGTGCCCTTTTGCAAATTTCAGTTCAATTTTAAGAAGCAAAAAGCTTATGAATTTGTTTTTTCTTTTCATGAGTAGGGACACAATTACTTAAGTGATTTTGATTTATAGTGTGGTAGCTGTCTTGAGCTACCTGTCAGCATTGTATAACTGTATTAAAAGGATACTTCTCCTGATATAAGTTCCCTTAACATTAATTTTATATTTCTGGTGCCTGAGCTGCTGCGTTAAGTTATATCAACATAGCCTCAAGCATCTGCTTTTAAGGGGGTTCTTAAAAATACTTGGAAAATGAGATCTGTTTTTCTTTGTTATTACATTTAGTACAGTGCATTTCATTGATCTGCGACTGGCAGCAGAGTTCTGATATATTTTTATCATTGAATGGAACTCGTCATGACTGAAAATAGCAGGCCTGCCTATTATTAAAACTTCTTGGAAGATGACTCTGATAAATTGTACTTAAAGTGTACAACCCCCACCCTTGTTACAGACACGATATTTCGTGGATCACCGGAAAGTGCGCGTGGTCGGAGGACAAGGAGGAGCAGGGGGTTTTTCCTTCTACAGCGAACCCAGGAAAATATTTGGAGGTCCTGATGGTGGAAACGGAGGTGATGGGGGTCACGTCATTTTGAAAGGTAAAACTCACTAAATCTGTTTTGTCTCGTGTTGTTGTTTTACTGCTTAACATCCCACCCCAGCAAAACCAGCCCTGCATGGATGGTAAGAAATGGTAAATGTCAAAAATGTTAAAATGGTTACTTCTGTGTGAGTTATCTTTGCTTTTTAAGCTTTGTCCTGAGCTGTGGTAATGGGGGCACAGATGACACTGACAGCCTTAGAAAGCTTTTGAAAAGTCAAGGTATTTTGCACGTATATTAGTGGCTGTTGCCCGTCTGTGTTATGATAAGGCTGGGATCTGATTAAATTTTCCTCTTAAAATGAATAAAGCTGCTTCTGCCTCTATCCTGGTGCAAAATTTGCTAATCTAGCAAATTAATTTTCCAGAGTATTTTGTAATGGTTGCTTTTGAAATGACCACTATATTAAGTGCATCATTAATAAACCTAAGTAGATAAGCAAAGGCAGTTAAACTTCATCACAACTTGGATTAGCATTAGTCTACCCTGCTATGTTATTATTGAGACAGTAAATAGATATGCATTCATGCAGTATTCAGCAAAGGAAAGAACAGTCAAGAGGTTGCTCTTCTGTGTCTGTTTTACCAAAACTGTGTTCAAAATATGTGTGTTTTGCTTTACAGCTGACCGGCAAACAAAATCACTTTCTTCAGTGCTCCCCTTCTATCAGGGTTTTCATGGAGAGAGAGGAGGAAGAAAAAACTGTTATGGAGCTAATGGTGCATATGTGTATGTTAAAGTAAGTAAATGAATGTTGCCTGCCGTGTGTTAGTTTGGTACAATCCTGATTTTCAAGCTGGAGAACCTTACTGTGAGCAAATCTCCTGTGCATGTTTGCAGGGAGCCTTGTGTGCTGTCTGCTGAGACAGGGCTGGTTGGCACAGGGCAGATCAACCTGCTTTAAGTTGTTCATAAAAATTAGACTTTTTTGGAAGGTGCATCTGGTGAAAACAATTTGCTTTACTTCTAAGGATCATACCTAGAGCAGTCTGAACACAGAGCTTCTTAAGTAGGAGCAGACTTTTCTTCAGCTGGCCTGTTTTGGTGCACACCTGCAATGTTTCTTACCTTGCTACTGTTCTCAGGCTTCTTAAAGGACATTTGTGGTTCTGCTAACACTTTAATGAGAGGCAGATGTCTGACAGTGCTCTTTGAGTTCAGAAAGTGAGCTTCATGAAATGCAATTCTGTTTTTGGATTCTTCAGGTTGAGAGCATGGAGCAGTGATTTTCAGCGGGTCTGAAATTGTCTGGTAAAGGACCTGCTGCCACCAGCTCTGCTGCAGGCTTTGAGCTTCCATGTAACGCTTGCATCTCTCTTCACTTGAAGGTCCCTGTAGGTACTTTGGTGAAGGAGGATGGGGAAGTTGTGGCTGACCTCACTCAGCATGGTGAAGAGTATGTTGCAGCTTATGGAGGAGCTGGAGGGAAAGGGAATCGCTTTTTTCTTTCCAATGAAAACCGGTCTCCAACATTATTTACTCCGGGAGAGCCAGGTCAGGAAAGGGTCCTTCATCTGGAACTCAAGACAACAGCTCATGCAGGATTGGTGAGTTGCTGTGGTTCTTCAGCTTCCTTATCATTGTAGGATGACACTTGACTGACTGAAGAAATAATGGGTGATAACATTTTCGTTAGCCTCTGGCTTGCTTGTTTAGAGATGCAGCTCGATGCTTTCTTGCTATTATGTGGTAGAAAGGTGTCCACAATGATTCACAGAGCTGTCACTCTCTTGCAACTTGATGTTGTCCTGCTTCTGCTAAAATCCACACTATATATAGAAAAGCAGTGTGCAAGATTCGTCAGTGATTGGTGATGAGGTACAGCAGCTTTGTCTGTTGATTCTGCAGATGAACAAGACAATATAGAGAATTCTTCTAAATTAGTTTGTTTTCTTTAATTGATAAAGTTCACATAATTTATATTTCATCCCTGTCTTTCTCTTTTTACAGATAGTAAACATTTGATTTTGTTAGATCCAAGTTTAGCATCCTCTGAAACGAAAAATGTATTTAGACATGAATGCCAAGTCAACTTAGGGCTTAAACTTTTTTCATAATGGAGTATGGAAATGTTTTAACACCAGCTGGTAGAGCTGTTAAAGTTATGCTTTGCTGCAGAGTGTTCTTACTGTAGTTCAACAACTGCAGAATAACTGTCTAGTCTAGTGAAATTTTGCGTATTTCTTTAAAGATTCAGAAATGTAAGTGTTTGTATTCCAGGTGGGCTTTCCCAATGCTGGCAAATCCTCACTTTTGAGAGCCATCTCCCGTGCAAAGCCAGCCGTGGCTGCCTACCCCTTCACAACCCTAAACCCACATGTTGGCATTGTCCACTATCAAGACTATGAGCAAGTGGCAGGTAAGAATTGGAGCGTGTTGTGCGTACCCTGATGGCAGTTTGTGTCACCTGGACAATGCTTTGAAATGCTGCAGAAGCAAGTTTAGCAGTTCCTGTAGAATTCTAAAGAACTTCAAGCAAAACTATACTGAAAGCCCATGTCATGTTTCACTTGTAGGTACCACCCTTGATATCTAACTAGCAATCTGTATTCTGTCTGGAACAACCTAAATTTAAGTGTTTTAAAAGATAATAGCAGCAAACTTAAGGTGAGGCGTGCTTTAATATTGATGCACTGAGACATAACTCTAAATGTATTTGCACTGGCCAGTAAAAGGGATTTGTTATTTGGGGTTTTTTTTAATTGGATATGGTGGATTGACTGTGGAATTTCTCCCATTGCAGTTGCTGACATTCCTGGCCTAATCAAAGGTGCTCATCAAAACCGGGGCCTCGGGGTGACCTTCCTGAAGCACATCGAGCGCTGCCGCTTCCTCCTGTTCGTGGTGGATCTCTCTGTGCCTCAGCCATGGGTTCAGCTGCAAGACTTGAAATATGAACTGCAACAGTATGACAAAGGATTGTCGGAGAGGCCCTGTGTTGTCATCGGGAATAAGATTGACCTTGCTGAGTCCAGGATCAATCTGCCCCTCCTCAGGGAGCGGGTGGCCGAGCGGGTCATCCCGTTGTCTGCACTGACAGGAGACAACTTGGAGGAGCTGCTGTGGCATCTCAGAGAACTGTATGACACTTATGTGAAGACAGAACAATCACGAGGGCAAAGCCCAGTCAAGTGGTAGGAACCAGAACTGCTGTGGGCTGTGCTGGAAGGAGAACAAAAATAAAATCTTATTTCATTAGATTGCATCTCTGTGGCTTGGTTTCTTTTTTCCTGGGTTATTTTCTCTTTTAAAATGCCAGGGCACAGTGTGTGGATTTGTTCTGGGCTGCTGCATTGGGAAGATTGTTTTGTTTGTTTGTTCACCTGGAGGTGTCTCAGGTGTTTTACAGCAAAATTTGAAAATTGTAGTCATGATGGGTGTTGAATTGGAAACCTGGATCTTGTTTGGCATTCGATAGTTAATTATGGGATGAAGAGAATGCTATCTAGTAGAAATAGCTGAAATTCAGGATGTGCAGGAGATGCTGGGTTGTTTTATGAATTGTAGTGAAGTTTATTCTCAATTTTCACTAATCAAAAATTCTAAAATAAAGTGGTCCCATGTTTATCTGTTTTTATACAATGACCAATTTGAGTCATCTTCTCTTAATTTTTTTTCCTTCTCTGCTGTGATTTCATGTGAGTTTTTACCCTCAGAGGAGGCACAGCTCTTCCGTAATTTTAGGGAGGAGGAGCACAAAACAACTGCAATTAATGACTGAAACATTTCCTGATCAGTATAAATATTAACTATCTTTAAATGCTGGTAGCAGCTAAGCAGCAGTATAAACTAGCCAGGGAACAGCCATTTGAGACTCATTTCTGGGTTTTCCCATTTCCTTGAGGAATCTCAAGCAATGTTCTGAGAAATCCTAGGCTTAGATATTTCAAATATAAGAAAAATGCAGTTCTTTGTCCCCCCTCCTTATTTTTTTTTAACCGTGTGATTTTTTGGACCATGTTCTTAAATTTTATTCTCTAGGAATTCAGAAATCTTGATTTAAGAACAGTGGATCTTTGCCCTCTCACGCTGAAGGAAGAGTTGCTTCTGTATACTCTGGTTATATTTTGCATAGAAGATAATTATGCTAATAGTGAAAAGTCAAGGTTTATCAAAACCCATTAAGCTTTTTCTTAAGGGACCTTAACAGGCTTGTGAAATACTGAGACACAAATAGTGTCAACAGTAGATGGAATTACTGAGTGGGTTTTTAAAAAAAAAAACCAGCTATAACCTATAACCACTTTTTCTAATACACCACAGCAAACGTGATAATTCTTTCTGCTTCTTTCACTGCACATTTTGCTTGATTTCATCTCTAATGCTTCGGAATGGCACATCCTTAAAAGACTCTCTGTCTGATGCCATGAACCATGGATTTTTTTCCTGACTACCTGTGGCTGGAAAGGGACAGTCTTGTTCAATCTCTAAATTACAGCTCCACTGATGCCCTCCTGCAGTCTCAGTGTTGGGACCAACTCTGTAATTATGATTATTATTATATAATTAGAAGTAACTTTGCCTGTGTAAGAAAGCAGGTCCATACCTCTTCTTATTCCTAAGAGCAGCAAGTTTTTAAATCTCAAAAAAGTGCAGGGTCGACTCAAATCCCTGAATTATCTAATAAAATTATGGGCAAAACATGTAGTTACCTCTCCTAAATTCACATTCTGAGTATTTCTACTTGTGATCACGTGTGGGAAGTTATCTATGCATTATAAGCAGTGATATTGGTATAAATAGGATCAGGAAAAAATGAAAACTAATATTAAATCCTTAAGTCTCTCGTGTTTTGCTTCAGCCCTGGAATTTACCAAACCGAATTAAGTTAATACTCAGTTCTCTCCTTTTGTTTGGTTTAGTGCAGCATTTTTGGGCTTAACTGTTGTTTTCCTTTCTATAGCTACAGGCTTTTCAGCCAATTTAATAAAACAAGGAGAAGGTTGCCTGAGCACCAAAGCTAGTGCAGCTTCTTTGCAGATTATTTAATACCTGCAGATACTTTGCACACTCTGACTGTGCTTGAGAGTGCCAGAGGCTGTTTTAAAAACCTCTGTGCTCACAGGAGCTTTCACCCTTACTCTTGGTGCTCACTGTAACCTCAGTTCTTGAGGGGAGAGCAGTGTTGTTTACTGATCTGTGAAAAGCTCAGCAGGTTTCCTGACAGCTTCCCAGAATGTCCTGTTGATCCTGGAATTGGGTTCTTTGTGCTCAACACTTCAGCCACCTGCTCTGGGGTGACAGCACCATGTTCTTGCAGAGTTCAGAGAGGCTTTGCAGGATCCCTTCCTCTGGTGATGAAAAGTGCCCAATAGCTCCAGCTGTAGTGTTGGAAGAACTGTTTGTAAGAGCTTGAACTTCACCAGAGTCAGTACACAGCTGTACCAAGGGGAGTCACCTCCTGCCTCAGGGCCCCTGGCAGTGCAAACAGGAGGGACTGTGCTCACAGTGCTGAGCAAATCACTTGGGCCACGTTTCTCCAGAGTGCTCCTTCAGATTGAGCATGAAGATCTCCTGGATCCCATTCCAGTGGGGGCACAGGGCTGAGGAGGAGAAGAAAAAATAATTCAGTTAAGAGACAGAATGATGAATTGTTTCAGGGAAGAGTTAAGTGCTATAGGATTTCTTCCCACTTTTTTTGGCTGGGGTTGGGTTGGATGGGGTTATTTTGGTGGATTTCTTCTGTTTGACTTTCCTTAACTACTTTCTGCTTTCCTCTGCTGAGCCTTTGATGCTGTCCTTGCTTTTTAAGCTGGCAACAGGAGAGATGTGGTAGATTTTATTTCTCATTCTGACAATAAGCCATGGGAATTTAATGTGAATTGAAGTCCAGTCAATTCTCTATTTGCTGGAGGAGCTAGAGCCATAATTTTGTTTAGCACTTCACAGTTCTAGTACTCATCTTTTTAATGCATTTTTTTTAGTACATGATTACAACACTATTTTGGTGCTAATTGTAGGGGTTTTATACTTATTTGCAGTTCTCTCCCCCTTTGTAAGACCTTGGAAAATATAGGTGGTTATCAATTGCACAAAAAAAAGAAAATAGAGTGGTAATGTAAAAACAAGTATTAAAAAGGACCACACTTTTAAACATGTGGATATTGAGGACTCAACGCAGTACATTAACTAAAGCATTGAATCAGTGTGTTTAAGCATGAGATATTTTGCAATCTGCTTTACCTGTGATTTGTAAAGCACTTCTTTGTATTACCTAATTTTTTTTGTATTAGGGAAATTTCTTTCAGTATTGTCTGTGTACTTACTAAGCCTCTTCATAGTAATTTCTGTTTTTAAGTAGATTTATGGTGAGTAAGTACTCTGACTTGACCGTGTGTAACAACTCATCTGTTGTTTTCAAATATTAATTCAAATTACAGAATGACAGGAGTGGCTTTGAACCAGAGATGCTCGTGGTGTTGGAGTGGGATCTTGCCATAGTTTGTACATGTTTGTACAAAACCACAATCTAACTGCTTTGCTGTCCTGTCTTCCAGGGAATGCTGTTAACTGGGCTCGATGGCCAACACCTGCAGTGTCGGGTTAATGTTGGGACCAGAGGTCAGGTTGCAGGTGTGCAGCTTAATGAGTTCTTAAATGAGTGGCAGGTGGAACAAAACAGGGAGCAGACAGGCTGCTGGAATGTCAGTGTGTTGTTTGAACTGCTAACTCCGCAATGGAAATTAAACAACACTGAATATATAATATTTCAGCTTAATCTTTCTGCAAATATCATTGTTGTGTGAAATGGATTTTTGTGAGTAGCAGGGTTACGTTTGCTTCGAGAGCTTTTGTTTGTGGGAGCACCGTAGCCTGCAGGAAGAATAGGTAAGTTGGAGCTCAGCATCGTTTTCACAGCCCTGTTGTAACTGAAAGTTTTATTTTGGTTTTGGACCGCTAATAATGAATTCATCAGCATTGTGAAAATGGCTTTGGTATAAATTAAACCTCCATCCTGATACTGCTAAACTTCATCCCAATGTTGATGTGGGCCTGGCCTTTGAGGAACAACTTTGTTTTCTGCTTGCCTTCCATAGTGCAGGTTCCAGTGGCATTCCCCAGGAACAAGTTTTCCCAGGGAAAACAGGGATTAATTCTGGCTGCACTACAGAGGTCTGGGAAGACTGCAGTTATTGCTGTTTGGAGGGGAAGTTACATTTGTGTGCCAATAATGATAACGGATGATTTTACAACTCTTGATAACAGAACAAAGCTCCCTTCAGGCTGTGCTCTTGATTTTTCCTTAAGCAGTTCTGAAATTTATCATGTGTTTTGTGCCCATTTCTCTGAGACATAAAACTGAGCTGGTAGGACAAAGGCAGGGAGATTTTTTATCAACCTTGTTTTAATGTTGAGACTGTGTTTGTCCTTCATTTCCCCACCGAGAGTAATTTTTCATCTCCTCTCCACTGACTGAAATAGAATTGTCCAAGGAGGCACGATTTCTCATCCACAGGGCTTGGGTTTTTGATTCTGCCCTTGTTTATATAAAATATTGTTTTGACTCCTTGCAGTGTGCATTCCTTGGTCAGCTCTGTTCTTTGCTTATTGCTGTACTGTTATGCCACTAGGTTGGTGACATGCATTTGTATATTATATATACATTGCCTGACTGATGAGTGAGGACAAAAGACCAGCCATACTACTAATCCATATAGTTATGGTTTAATAACTGACTTGTTGTCTGCATGTTTCATTTCAGTAAGAAGTAATGGCAGTGGGTGGTTACTTTGTTACAATCCATTTTATTCTGGTAACATTCCATTAATTTTAATTGGAGGGGCTGGCATGATGCAATGGTCACCAGGCTCAGGTTGGTGGGGTTTTTAACTGGAATGTAGCACTGCAGCACACTCAAATGCTGTTATTTTATGTCATGATTAGTGAGTAAAACAAGACACAAAACATGAAGAGCCTTGTGCTTATTCACATATGCTGAAAATGTTTTATACAGACACAATCACCTTTTAAAAACGCAGGTTTAGAAATGCACTTAGATCCAGCCTTACTAACACTGATTGAAAAGCAGGACTGCAAACGAACTGCTGAACAAATTATCTTTTGTTATTCAAATGCTCAGTGGGGCCTTTTTGTCTCTGTAACTGAGGAAATCGATAGGCAATTAATGTGCAGGTAGGAGTCAATATTTTAGAAAGCATCTTATGGTTTGGGATCAATTTTCGCCTATGGTAAAGCTTCGTCAGAGTTTAAAGATTTCTCATTTGAATCTTGACATTTGGTTTCTGGGTGCTTAATTACCATTGAGGCTGGAACATCACTGTTTTCCAAAGACACGTGAATCCCACCCAGTGCATCCTTTATACACACTCTTAATCAGCCATTGATAGAAGTTGGCTGTTCACTCTCTAAATCCAGATAAATTAATCTTCCACTAAAAGTGGAAAATGCTTATGAAGAAAAATATTTGCATGAGGCAATGTAATTGCTAAAACACTGGTTTGTCAAGAAGACATCTGTGATATTACAGATGAAGTATCCATATTTTGATTATCTTATTCATGAAGTCGTACTGGTTTGTGGCTATTCATTTCCTGTTGTTTTCCTCTGTTATAAATCAGGAGATGAGTTTGGGCAGCCAGAGTGCTTTGTCCAGACAGGACTCACATTTATCACATTTAAAAAGTAACCTGGTAAAAGGTCACTGTATTAAATCAATATGTTTTTTTACTGCATTGCTTTAGAAAATGTTGATTTTCTTTGCTTACCCGCCCCCACAGCAGACATGTAATGGAAGTTTAAAGCAGTGGTTCAAATCAGCAATTACTGGGATGCTGAGGTGTGTCTAGAAAAACAAAACCTGGTAACATTAAATAACTTCAGTGCCAGAAGTTGAGGGTTTGATGGGTTAGGCCCCATGTTACCTGTGCTTGAGGCTCTTGTATCTATAGACTGGAAAAATGTATTTTATTTTGGCAAGCTGCCACAACTCTGTTTCTGTATCAACCAGAATTTTCTAGCTTCATTAACTAATTTAGCTTCATTAACTAATTTATGGCCATTAGGAAAATGGCTTTGAGGGATGAAAATTTCATGAGTTTAATTTTTTTATATAATTATTGTCAGAGTACCTAAAGTTTGTGAATATATTTTTTTTAACCTTCTTTCACTGGTAGAAACTGGATCACAGGAGGCTGAAGTCCAAATCTAGCCAGGATGGGAAAAGTGTCCTACTGATATTAGAAATTTTGAATTAAAACATCTGTCTGGATTTGGACCCCAGTGACTTGCATGGTCACACACAAATTCTGTGGCAAGGCAAAGAACCCGGAATTTGAAAAAAATCTGAAAAAATCTACCCTCCACAAAATCCTCAAGGATCCACTTCACCCTCTTCATGGAACTGCATTCCATGATAGTGTTTAGGAGCTTTAGGAGAGCTCACTCGGGTATCTCTGATTTATTTTTTTAAGGCATTCAGGATTTTTTTCACAGTAAATAAAACTTGATTGGTAGATAGATAAAAATGATCGCCATGCGAAACATGTGCAGTTTGCCAACTGGTGCTACTAATTGATGTAATTATCACTAATTAAATGTTCTAAAGATAGCGATTTTTGTAATGCTTTTTCAATGGGTTGAAGTGGCTTATGAAGCTGATCAACACAGAGCAGTTCTAGAATTGTGTATTAAGATTAAATTAAGTTAGTGCAACAGAAGATATTTTCCTGATGTATTTATCCTGGAACAAAACCAATATCACACTTAGCTAACCAGGTCACTTGATGAATGAGTGCACAGTAGGAGATTTGCTTTTAGTGAATATTCAACCTAAAAAATAGTTATATTCCCACTTTCATGCTAGTAAAGCCTGAGTGCTTATATACTAATGGAGAAAATAATTGCAGAGGGTCACAAATGTGATTGAATAAAGAAAGAACTTGTTCAGATTTTCTCAGAAAACATGTTATGCTTGTTCTTGTATTTCAGTTAATAGATCTGCTTTTTCAAAGGCAATTTGGTAGATCCTGTCAGCACACAAATACCTCTTCAGAGTCTGCAGCACAAGTGGCATTTAGGCTGACTAAAATTTATGTTTTGTGTTCTTTTGTTGTGGAGGAGGTAATTCCTCTGATTTGATAACTTGTTGTGCCACAATTGGGAGTGATTAATATTGATTACAAATATTTAGTATTTGCAAATGGTGACTGAAAGGCACTTCCCTAAAGTGGTGCATAGTGATGGTTCTCAGTGAAATAGTTACTGAGGTGAAAATATGGTTATTAAGATGAGTCAATCATAATGACCTTAAGTAGCTGATTTCCCAGTTTTCAGTTGTCTGTTCAGAACTTCAGCTGGGGCACCTCTCAAGAGGTGAGTGAAGGAAGGTTGTATTTCTGTTTTTTTGTTGTTTTTTTTTCAAAGGAAATTAGGAAGTCCTCGTGTTCTCAGAAACCACTTTTGAGATGGTCACTTGGTAGCAGAGTTCAGGGGCATGTGGGACTTGTGAGGGGGAATTTCTAAGGGATTTCATCTCTATCTGCCATAGATGAACTGTTCTGCAGGCTCCTGTTTGCATGAGTTCTTCCCAGTGAGAGCTTCAGAAGGGATATGTTGGGCATTTTGGTCCTCTGCTGAGGTTTTAAATTACCTTGTTAATGAATACTTGCAATGACAGTCACCATATTTGACTGCAGTCTTTCCCGTACTCTAGAATTAGCTCTATGTCAGAATTCCTCTGTCTATACAGTTCTGCAACATCTTTGCAACATTCATTTTGAGTAAAAGTATTAATGGCAGCAACAAAACATCTGACTTGTTACTTTCATGAAAGCTCTTGGATTAGTTTAATTCCTGCTTCTCAGAATGCTGACCAGAAGCCTCATAGAGGTATTACACATATTATTTTATCCCTGCATATTTTGAATACAAGCTGTATCAGAGATATTAAATGGTGTTTTAACCATAATGGTCTATTAAATTTTGCGCCTTTTAAAGTGTAAATTATTTCCACAATGGAGGGCGATTGCTCTGCTTTGTCAATCCCTCATCAATTCATGGACCCTGCAGGGTGTACGTGCAACCTCGTGTTTGAGGGATTATATATGCAACCCCCATCATTGTTTGTTCTTCAATAAACAGCCTCTAATGACTAAAGCTGTGTGTGAGCTGTTATTTAACAGCTAAAAAATTTGCCAGAACTGTTATTGCCCTTCTAGCAGAGAGCTTGTTGTTTGTGAATGCTCAGAGGGATCTTGAATCAGATTATTAACTCCTTTGCAATCAGTTTTCCTTCAGTGTTAATTGTGCTGCTAAATCCCAGGATATTGTGTTTAAAAATAACTCAAAAGTCAGTGTCACATCACAGACACATTTTTATGCTTAAAAGAACAGATGCCTAAGTTGTGGGCACAACCTGCCTGTAAGAACTCGAGTTCTGTCATGAATTCTGTGTTTACATGCACAGGAGGGATGCTTATGATGTTTGTACACACACATCTCAGAACTACCTCCCTTCATACCTTCTCCTTGCCACCTCTAGTATATAATCATTGTGTATCGTGGCAGGAGGTCCTGGGAATTATTGGCAGGTATTTGATGTATAAGACAAACCTTTACAACACGACAAAAGGTCCTGCTTGGTGCCTCTGAGTAATTTTAAAAAAAAATTCAGGTTGTAGAATTTTACGAATGGAAAAATATTAGTCTTGTTCTTCCACCACAGATGTGCACATGTAGCTCTACCTAAGATGTTTGGTATTTGGATTAAATATGAGCTCCCTTATGTTCCCAGACTGTGCAAGCAGCTTGTAAATTATGGAGTAAAAATGAGGGGCTGTAACTACCTAGTAATAAGTAATGCCTATGCATCCTGGACTTTAGCACTAAAAATGGTGCTGATTTAACAACTCATCAGCATTTCTGAGCTTGCAACAAGAGATGTAGGGGCAGAGCTGGACTTTTGCCTCTGAGGTGTGTACAAGTCTTTCTCTCCTAGGTAGCAGTGTCTTTGTTGAAGTGAATGCCAATGATAGTTTTGTATCTCAATAAAATGATGGTGCCAGGTTATAGATAAGACCTTTCAGCCTGCAGAATTCTAAACCCCGTAATTCTTTAATCCTGCAAATACAACTGTATTGACAGAAAATTGTGGTCAGGAGGAGTTTTAAGTCAAGGTTAAGGGAACAGAGAAGTGCTGTGAGTTCCCTACTGTCCACAGGAACATCTGTGCAATCTTAAATGAAAGGCTGGCTTTGTGGTGTCAGAAATCGAGAGACCTTTTCTTTTTTGTGGCACTCACCCAGGGCAGCCAGCAAAGAGTTTTTATTCTTGTTTTTATTCTTCTCACACCAGAAGTAAAGATAATAACGCTCCTTATTGTGCCCCATCTATTTACAGAGCAAGTTCTGTGGAATGCAGGAGGTCTTTTTTTAAGTCCAGGTCTATACTGCAAAGTTGTGCTGGTGGCACTGCACAAGAGCTGAGGTTATGAAAATTTAATACTCCCTCACAGAAATCATGTTGTCAAAGTTCTTTCTGGCAAGGATGCTTAACCTCCTGTCTTTCCATCCTAGTTCTGCTATGAAAATGAATGTTCATTTGCAAACATGAAGGAAAACCATTAGCATTCTTTCAAATCAAAATATAATCATATCTTCCTGATTTCAAAGCCCTTCCCTCTTGGCAAACCTCATTAATTATCCCAGACAGGTGTTTTTGAACAAAAGCTCCTTCTTGTGTTCTCTCTTCTTCTCCAGCCTCCTACTTGAGCTAATGAAGCTTCAGTGATGTTTGTGGAACAATGGAGCAATTTATGTAACTGCAGGTTGGAGAGAACAAATAAGGAATGGTAATTGAGGAGGGGCCGGAGGAGAGGCTGTGGGAGCAAAGTTCCTCTGTCTGTGTAAAGAGGTCTCTCATTACTGGTGATTGGGGAGGAAGCATTACAGAGCCAAAAAGAAAGTAGCTGTGCTGATAAAAAATGTTCTTTGATAGTTTATTGATATGCAGATGCTGCTCTATGAAAGGACCACAGACCTTCTTACGTCCTTGAGTTAATGGAGTGTAGGTTTGGGTTAAGGGAGGGGAACTGGCATTGCCTCCACACGGCTCCTGTGGGAAGTCACTGATTTAAAAAACCCCTGGGCATGACTTACAGCTGTGTGAATGCTGTTTACTAACACCCTGTGCATAAATTGGGTGATTCTCTCTGGAATTAGCTGGGCTTCTTTTCTGTGTGCACTATGGAATTGAAAACTCTGTGCTTCACTCAATATTTGATGCATATTTATAATTACAGCAGGTCTTCTTTCCTGGTTGTTGAAAACAGGTCCTGCCTGCTCTGTTTATGCCTAGACAATAGGAAAGAGGCATTTTTTTTAGCAGGTATGGTAATATAAATTATACACAGATGTTTTGCTGGGCTAGTTGACAAGCAGCCCTGCCTTGTCTAGAGTGGTTATGCATTTTCACAGTTCTTATTTGATTATGCCTAGAAACTCCCTAGTCCCTGCCTCTTCCAAATGCATATAGACATTTATATTCTGAACACTAAAAATCAGCAGAATTCAAATACTCTTTTAAGCATGTTTGAATTAGTCATCAGCTACTCTGAAACTTCTCGACCAGCTCAGAACATTTTCAGTATGAAAACCAGGCTCAGGTGTGAATTCATGTCCAGGCATAAGTAGTTATTTTTCTTTTTTATTTGGCAAGGCAAGAGCTTTTATTTCAGGAAGGAATATAAGTATCTTCCCTGCAAAATCCACTAATGAATAAAATTACTTTCAGCCAAGTGTAGATAATTCTGCCCATATGGAGGTCAGAGACCATGAAAATACTGTGCAAAAGGCTCACAATGAAATATGTCCATTTCTTCACTCTTTGGGAAATGAAGGTGTAACAACCAGTACCTTTTTATCAGACTCAACAGTCTAGTAGTCCCACCTCTCCTGATGAACAAAGGAAGAGAATCACAGCTGGAAACTGGTGCCTTGGTCACGTTATAACTCTTTCGTTTTTAGGCAGGCCAGTGGGTTTTGTAAGTCACAGGAAGAATTAGTGTTAATGTAACTCGGAGTTAGTGTTAATCTCAGTTGCATGTAACATGCTCTGGAAAACACCCCAGGTTGGAGAGAATTGAGTGATGTACACTCTCCACACCCTCGGTGTGCTGTCAGCAGCCTGCTAAGCAGAGGTCAGAGACACTCAGCTGTTTTGGGAGCTGTTTTTTTTGTGAGGTTCATAGGCTTACCTGCCTCCTCTGGCAAATCCATAAATGTTTTACTTCCAGTTGGATTTTATCATTCCCACCAACACCTTGTTTACCATAAAATATTCAGCAAGCTTCATATAAAAATACTTTATTATGGTTTTCGGAAGGGAACAGACAGAAGGGAAAGGTACGAGCATCCTGTCAATTCACAGTACATGTATTTCAAAGGGTACATTTTAACCCATATATAAACAAACTGACAGAACATGTCACAAGACTGAGACATCATATACACAAGACAAGTCATCATTTAAATCCTGACTTCAGATGACAATACTGATCTACTTAACAAATATCACCGGAATACAGTTGGATGGCATTTTCTTTTACTCCTAGCAGCAGCCAAAAAGCAGTTTGCTTGCAACAGCGAGGTGTAATTGGCAATCACAACATCATAAGCTTTTGGGTACTACTTTACAGCATTTGGGCTTCTATTTGTAAATGTAGTTTTCAGACTTCTGATCTTGAGCTTTCCCTGTGCAATATTGTTAAATATGAGTGTTTGCCACGGCAACTAAATACATGCTTGTGTTACCACATCACTGAGCAGTGCCAACAGAGATGGGCAGTGGAAGTCATCTGCTTTTTGGTCATACTCTGTGCCCAAAGAGGTTACAGAACACACGGGCAGGTGTGATGAAGCATGAGATGGGAAGCAGAGATAAAATGCCCAAGATTTTATGTTAAAACCAAGGCTAGAGCCCCTGGTCTCCTGAATCTGGTGCTCTGCCTGTGGAATTAGTTGACTGCTTTGAAAAAATTAAGAAATTAAAGAATTGATGCTCATGTTGACTGATTATGTTGATCTCCATCCAAGTGATGTATTTTAAAAGGAAGAATGCAAATGTTCTGAATCTTGCTAAAATCCCCCTCTTCTTGGGGAGTGGAAGGGACATCTATTGCACTCTGTGGAATAGGGATCCAGATTATGGCTGCAGCTGCTGTAGCAAAAAGGATAAACGAGGTGTTTCCTCCGTGTAATATCTAAAGAAAAAACACTCCCATTTATGGGAAAAATCAGGTCTGCAAACAGCTAAACTGTAATTTAGTGCAATGGTTTAAAGTCAGATATTAATTTTTTAGCTTTTATTTTTCCGTTTCCATTTTTCTTTATTTTAGCAAGATGCTGGTGCTGCTCAGCCTGACTAGGTGGCAGCAGAGCTCTTTTGTGGCACCTGCAAGTGGCGGACACAGACTTCACAGTCTGTGGTTAATGTCAAAAAAACAAACCCTTTACCCTCCTATGCTGTGGGATTTTGTTGTTGATGAACTAGAATAAATTAACAGTGGTCTTCCTGCTGCCTTCCTCACCTGCCCCAAACCACTGCTCCCAGCTCCCAGGTTCTTCCAAGGAAGGAAGCTGCATTCCTACACCAATGCTGGAGTATTAAACCAAGACTCTTCTCATCCTCACACAGGGCTGGCTTCACTTTCAGCAGTTCTGAAGGGCATCATGAGGTTGAATCTTCAGCTTCTTGGGACAGAGGAGTTTAATAAAAGCCCTTCTGAAGCTGTAGTGGCAGAGAGGGTATAGGACAGGGTTGATGGCCGAGTTGATCCACAGCAGCCAAAAGGAAGTCTCGTACCAGTACTCAGAGATGCAGTGGCCGTGGCAGCCAGCACGGATGATCATCAAGAGAGTGTATGGTGCCCAGCAAACCCCAAAAATGCCCACGATGATTGCCAGGGATTTGGCCACTTTCTTGTCTCTAGAGAGCCTGAAGTGTTGAGTCGTGCTCTGGGACACGACCTTCATCCGTTTCTCTAAGGACGGAGTGGATGCTGAATTTTTACAGCTCTTTTTGTTGCAACACCTGGGTTTCCCAGAGCTCTCCGAGCTTGTTGTCAGCACATCTTTGGCACCCAGGCTAGAAGTGGAGGCTGTTGCTTGAGCTTTACTCTTAGAGAGGTCAAGGGTTTCAGCTGACTCCTTCTGCTCCCACTTAGAGCATTTCAAAGAAAGCTTTGCTTCTGGGCTCGTTTCCATCTCTTCAGTGAAGGACTGGTTGTGCACTTCATGGAAAATATCCAGGCGTATCTTGGTACGCTTCTGTATGTTCAGGTAAATGCTCAGGTTGAAAAACATTACACTGATGAAAGGGGTGAAAAACTCCAGGGTAGAGGCTGTCATGAGAAAATACCAGTTGTAGAAAAACTCAGCGTAGCACTCCCCAGTGGGAATGATACTCCGGCCTGATATGTACTCCCAGCTGATAATGGCAGGTCCGTACAGCAGGAATGCCAACACCCACACCATCACCATCTTCAGCACTGCTTGCTTGGTGTTGCCTTGCTGGGCTCTGTAAGCGACCTGCAAGAGGAAAACCTTTTCTTAAGGATGGTCACACACCCCAGCTGGTTGAGGCTCCTCACAAATGAGCCGGTAGCGTTCCTGGTAAAGTTGCTAGGCAATACCCCGGCAGTCTAATAAGCTCGTATGCCTTAGGCAACAGGAGCAATTGCTAGATAAATCAAACTCTTGCAGGGAAGATTTAGAACGCTCATTTTGCAGCTCTGAAATGTGGTGTCTGCTTAGTGGAAATGTACTGACTCGGTTGGAGCCCGGCAATCACCTGCACCCACCACTTGCCTGAGCTGTCCCCAGCTACTCCCTGTAACTCCCAGGGAGATGCATGCATCAAACTCCTGGGCAAAGCAGGCATTCAGCTCTGGCTCCCTCTGAGCCTTGTAGCTACCCTGTGTTGTATTTGGAGTCAGGGAAGGAGCAAACAGGAATGGATCAGATCTGCCTGTGGTGAACTGCTCGTTGCCTGCTCATGACGGGATGAGCATTTTTATCTCCCCGCATACCCAGAGACCTCGGGGCTGTGCCCTGCCAAGGCTGGCACTGCAATCTACTGCCTTGGTAGCCAGGGAGAAGCTGTGAGTCTGACTGCAAACCACTTGTTCATCCTGGTGATGATAAACCCCTGCAAGTTAGTAATAGGTCTTCTTACCTTGCTGGCTCCCTTGTACACTACTATCCTGTCATCTGGGAAGGGAACACCTGCACAATGGGGTCTGAGGCTTAAGTGATTTAATTATGCCAGGAATACTAATCTGAAACCAGAGCTGAATTATGTATTTGTGGATAATTATTGCTTTCCATCACCAGGCTGAAAGATTCATAATTTCTGGAGGATTCAAAAGCTTTTAATTATTGCAGAGAATCTGGAGGATAAGGCAGAAAGAGAGTTGTTTCCCCCTCAGCTGCCATGACAGGACTCACCGCTCTTGTCACCGAGAGGAATCTGTCATAGCTAATTAGTACGATGTTGAAGACCGAAGAGGTGCAGAGCAGGTAATCAACTACCAGCCAGAGTTTGCAGAGGCTTTTCCCGAAGATCCATCTCCCCGTCAGCACATAGGGCACGTACAGGGGGATGCAGAAGGCACCTGCAACCGGACGGGTACGTTCTCGTTGAGAAGAGGGGTGTCTGCAGCGTGGGTGCCCACGGGGAGAGCCGCAGGTGCCGCGCTGGGACCGCGGGACCCGCCGGGGGCGGCGGGAGGGGACGCCGGGACCGCGGGAGGGTGTCGGGGGGCGGGAGCCGGGCACGGCCGAGGGGACCCGCGGTGCCGGTGGGGCAGGAGGGTGCCGGGGGGCCGGGCAGGAGGAGCCCCGGGCGCCGCTGCCCGTCCCGCCGCCAAGTTGCCGGCGGTCCGTGCGGGACGCGGGGCCCGCGGGGGCGGCACTTTACCTACTAGGAAATCCGAGATGGCCAGGTTGAGGAGAAAGAAGTTGTTCTGGGTGCGCAGGCTGGAGTCCGCCACGAAGGCGAGCATCACCAGCGCGTTGCCGGCCACGGTGACGGCGATGAGCAGGGCCATGAGCGCGGCCAGCGCCGCCGTGCCCGCGGCCGCGAAGCGCCCGGCGGCGGCCGAGCCGTTCAGCGCCCCGCCGCTCTCCATGGCCCCGCCGCTCCACCGCCGCGCCGTCGCCGCGGGACTGCTGCCCCTCCCCGCCCCGCCCGCCTCCCGCCCCGCCAGCATCCCCGCATACTCCCCCAGAGCAGCCCCGAATCCCCCGGAGCATCCCTGCATCCCTACAGAGCATGCCTGAATCCCCCCAAGCATCTCTGAGCATCCTTACGTTCTCCCTTGCCCTATCAATACGGAAGCACCCCTGTATTACCCCAGAACGTTCCTACATTCCTCCAGAGCATCCCTGAATCCCTACACAGCAAACCCGAGCATCCCCACGTTCTCCCTTCCCCTCTCAATCTGGGAGCATCCTTGCTTTACTCTGGAGCATCCCTGCATCCCTGAAGAGCATCCCTGAATCTCTCCAGAACATCCCCGAATCCTCCAGACCATTCTCTCCCATTCCTCTTTCCCCTCTCAGCCTGGGAGCATCACTGCATTACCTCAGAGTATCCTTGCCCCCACCCACAGAGCATCTCTACATTCCTCCTTCCCCTCTCAACTCAGGAGAATCCTTGAATTCTCCCAGAACACCCTTGCATTTTGCACAGCAACATTCCTGCATCTTCCCAAAGCATCCCCCAAGACAGAGGCCAGGGGGAGTGCTTATGATTCCTGCCATGGGGACTGTTCCTTAGGGAGAGAAGCAGAGGTCGAGGCTTCACTTGCCTTTTAATCAGAGGCAGCCAGGAGGGCTCCCTGGGCAGGTGGAGCATGGAGGGTGATACTTTTGCCTGTGCCCCTCATGGGTGGCAGGAGGAAGATGCAGACTATGTCACTTGGTCTGCAAACCAGGGAGTCCTTGCTCCCAGCCCCAGCTCCAGGGAGGCAGTTAATGGTCCCTCCTCCCTCCACTTGTTCAGCTTTTTGTGGCCAAAGAGAATAACTTTTTTCTCAGTACTTGCTTTGGCTGGTGATACTGTAGGATGAAATTACCTACAGCTGTACAACCCCTGCAGATGGTCCATGCTCCAGACCTCAGGAGTGGAAATGTCACGAGTATCATGTCACTGGGCAGGATCAGCTCCACAATCAGCACTTCTGGAGCTCGTCACAGGGATGTGCAGAGTAGCAACGCTGGAAACCAGAGAATGATACTGGCTGGAGCCCTTGGCCAAGCACTCTTCTTTCTGGAGAAGTCTGGTAAGTTGTGTGAGTCTGTGAGGAACAGATAAAAAAGGAAAGCAAGAAAATTGTGCAAACCTAGAAACATGCCCGAAGCTAATGCCCAGGGGTTTTGCCACCTTCTGATTGCTCCAAAAGCTATTTTCACATCAGGAACTGCTACAGCCTCACTGCATTTCTCTTCAAACCCACTACCACAGGCACTGTCTTGATAGCAGTGGCTGATCCTGCTGGGAGGAGGGTGAGAGGGCTCTCGGTCTCCGCTGCTGCTGTGTCCCGACAGAGGATGTCACTGTGGGCTCGTGGGAGCCGCGGGTGAGAGAGCTGAGGATGCCGTGGAAACTCCTGGTCAATGGGAGAACGGCTTTGAGGAAATTCATATGTGGCTTTAGCACTGCTTTGAGGATAATCAGATTTAACAAGGCACCTGGCTGCCTTCCCTGCAGGGTGGTGAGCAGCCTGGCTGGGCAGCCACAGTGGAGAGGACCTGAATTTTATGCGTATCAGCACAGATGTGACGGAGAAACAGCTTTTTGGTAACCCTCATGATGTTTAATGAACCCACGCACTGCTTTCATTGTGCAACTGTTTGTGATCTGGCGTATTTGTAATCTCTAGCCACTCAGTCAAACGTTAGTATTCGTTGAAATGTTTACAAATTCCAAATTACTGTGTGCATGCTGCAGTGTTATCCCTAGGAGCTGTCTGCTGTTTCTTAGCTGCCATTCATTACACAGAGTTTTCACTGTCTGGATAGGAGGCAAAAACCATCCTTTGTGCCTAAGGCGATTTATAAAGTGATACAATGTAAAGTGGGTAAATCACTGTTATTGTTTATCCAGAGTAAATTGCCAGGATTGTTAGATAAATAAGAGGTGACAGAGCTGGTCCTGATGTTTCTCTCTTGCTTCAGCAGACAGGACATATATATTTCTAATATATTTCAGGAAACGTGCTATCTTGGTAATAAATGAAATCACCCAGCCTGAAGGGGTGGTTACAGCAGGTCACATACAGAAATGAAGGCAGATGGTATGATAGCTAATGTCTGGACCTGGTTTATTCAGTACATATGCCATGTAGATATTCCATATGAGCATAAGTACTTATGTATTTCATATAGGGTGTATTCATCACCCTGCAGTCAGGCCATGGAGTCCTCTCCTTGGTTAAGAGGTGCCACAGACTCAGAGCCTTAATCCTTGTGGAAGTACAGGGGACAAAATTGGATCTTTCCAGAGGGTCAGAGTTGCAGTTCAGCTCCAAGCTCTCCTGAGCCTGGTTTCTGTTTATTCCAAGGCTGTGCCTGAGAAGCAGGGACTGAGGGTGGCAGATCACAGAATGGTTGAGGCTGGAAGGCATTTCTTGAGATTTCTTAGGCCAACTCCTCTGCTGAAGCAGGGTCAGATGCAGCAGGTTGCCCAGGATTTGTCTGGTCAGGGTTTGAATATCTCCAGCAAAGAAAACTCCATAACATATCTCCAGACAATCTGTTCCAGACTGCCCTCACAGTCAAAATGTCTTCTTTTGTCTGCTTCCTTCCTGTACTGAAAAGTACATGGGCTTGTCTGACATGAAACTGCCACAAACCTGGATTCTGTGGGGAAATCATAGGGGGAAAAAGCTTATAGATCAGTAAAAATAGATTCCAGTGCTGTTGGAGGGCTGCTTCTTTTGAGTCCTTCCAACCTTCTGTGGAGGAATCTGCACTTTGGTACAGGTTTAGATATGCATCATTGCAATTACACAGGGAAGACAGCTGTGTCCTGAAATCAGGGGTTATGGAAATCAGAAGACACATTAGCATCAGTAACCATTAATGAGGAAATGAGCTTTTTTGACACCTTCTCTTTGTTCTGTGGCTGTCTTTCCATTTCCATGGAGGCAGAGTTTCCACACTGAGGAGTTTGCCCTTCCAGGGGCAGTGAGGATCTGCAGGGCTGAAGGCAGCACAGGCTCCAAACCTCCAGACGAAGTGTTGTAACTGCTATGCACAAATCATAGTTTTTCCGTTGCTTACTTCTGTCCCAGGGAGCCAGTTTGCCTGTGAAACAAACTTTAAAGAAAGAGATGATTAAAAAACCTCTTTGTGTTCACATCTTTACTGATGAGGGTTGAAAGTGCTTTGGCATTCATACAAGTATCTGTCACTATGAAACCCGTCCCTTTGTTTCATTTCCTTTTCTTCTACCTTTCATCATGGGAAATGTTTATTCTGTTGGGAAAATTCCCTTTTTTGAGATCCCCTTGGAAGTTACCAGAACACGTGGGTGAGGGTAAGGGCAGATGGCAGAGAAAAGAGATTCCAGAGCAGCTGAGGGCAAAAGGAGCCCTTGAGCTCCTGCTTTGCCAGACCTCAAAGCTACAGCACGAACCCTCACTATAAATATTTTACGTGTAGCATCAGTGGGTGGGACACAGAAAATGCCAGGGGAGCATTTCTCATACTGGAGATGCCTTTCCAGTGAAATGATACTCTTTGATATATTTTTCTCTTTTAAAAACAAACTCAACAGCAACTTGTCTGTCCAAACTTTGGGAGCTATTAGGACTGACAACCAGCACGGCAATCCAAACCTGGATGGGACATGATGAAATCAGTTGCTGGATGTGCTTCATCCACTGCTCAGCCAGGTGTTAAAACAGCTTCTGCTGGTGGCAGAATGTCTCCTCCTTACCATACTACAAGGGACATAATTGAGCAAGTCTGATGTCAGATAAAAACAATGATGACTGGATCTCCTTAAAAATGCTGAGAAATACCCTGTGAACCAGCTTTCACAAAGGTAGGGAAAGCACTAACATCTGCACTCTCAAAGCAGCACGTGCTGAGAGGTGCCCTGAGCAGCACCAGTGGCTGCAAAGCCACCATGTCCCTGAGAAGGACCACAAATACTGGAGGGGAATTGTCCCCATCTGGGCACAGTGTGTGTCCATCTGTGTTCAGAACAAGTCCTGTGCCTTTTCACTCCTTTCCTGCCTTTCTTCTTTCCTCTCCTTCCTTTCTTCTTTCTCTCTCTTTCCAGCTGTAACAGGCAAATCCAAACTCCCCAAGTGTCCAAAAATGCATCCTGTACTGCAGGGAGACTGTTCATAGTCAGACCTGTCCCAGGCTGCTGTGACTGTTTTCGGATTCTTGAGAACTAACTCCTTAAAGTTATAAATCACCTTGTCACCTGGGAAAGTCACATTTCTATCCTTGTGCAAACCAAAGCAGTTTTGTGAGCAGGAAAATGCTGAGTTTAGTGACTCTGGGGGAGGAAAACACCTCAGAGCAGGATGAGTAATGCCATTAGTAATGAAGTAACTGTCTGATCAAACACCTGATTCTTGTTAAGGCCAACTCAATATTGTATTTTGAAATGAAAATTTCAGAGTACAAAGGGAATAAAACCAAAAGTCATCCTACATCTGTCAGCTTGGACTGAGTTGGTGGCTGCTGTTAAGACCAATACATGTTTTCAGAGAGAGACAGCAGGGTCTGAATATCAAGACATGATATCCATGTGCAGCTGCTACCAACGATGCTGGAAGCATTTTACCACATGGAGAAGTGAATGTTAAAGCTCTGTTGAAAAAGTATCCATTAAAATTGGTATTCCATCAGGGGATGGCTTAAGAGGCAAGGCTGGACTTTGTTCCTAATACCCTTAATGGCAGCAAGTGGTGTAGGTTATGAGTGACAAGAGGACATCTGGGGAGGACTAAAAAATTTCTAATTGAAGCCAATGCAGTTCCCAGGCAGATGGAAAATAGAGCAGCTGTAGAGAAATGAGCTGTGGCACAGTGTGCTCCTTAGCATTCCATCAAACTTTATAAAACTTCACAACACTAGGCAATTAGAGGGGTAGAGTTTAAGCCCACTTGTGGAGTCCATGGATTTCTTCAGAGCTACCACCAGGTTCTCGTGTGAGGAGACCTACAAATGTCAGCTCCCTTGCTTCCTGCAGGGCCTTGGAGGCAGGGAACACATTGGTAACCTTATGTAATATTTAACAGACTTCCTTGGCTAATTAAGTATATTACTTTATATAGTAACTAACATATCTCTAATATGTATCAAAATTTAATTCAGTTTAATTCATTATCTCTGCTCAACATGGGCCCAGTTCTCTTCCCTCTTATAAAGATGCAAATACATTAATTCATTGATTGCATCAGGGAAGGTGACAGAGCCCTTATTTTGCCAGATTACTTCCAAACAGAAATATAGAAAACTTTAGTCTTGTCTCTGCCCAACTGAATTGAACCAAGAGAGTTCCTTCAGAGTCATGCCAAGGCAGTTGAGAGCAGAAGCTGACACCAAACACTCCCATCAGGTGTCTTACAAGCTGGAGGGTTCTTCAGGCACAGTATTTGAAGGGCTTTCTGTAAGTCAAAGCTTGTATTTCCTGTCTGATACTTCTTCTCCAAGCACATGTGGTTGTGTAAGCAACACAGAATAGAAGGAAACATATTTTTCTGGAGAGCAGAAAGCAAACAAGATTTCCGTGCCTGAGATTAGGAAAATCAGCAGTGTAGCTAGTTCTAGCTTGTTTATTTGACCATTTGGCTTCTGTGAAGGCCCTGATAATGAAGCCTGGTGTCTCCAGGCTGCTGGACAGTGCTGACAGAGAGGGGAGGACAGGACAATGCTGCTGTGCTGCCAGGGAGGACAGGGAGGAGTTTACAAGCTGGGGAGGTACAAGCAGAGATTCAGGCAGCACTGGCTTGGCTGGACCAAAACTACCTGTCCAAAGAGTGTCTGTATGGTCACGGGCTGTGACTGACACCTTTGTCAGGCAAACACCCTGGGCTGACCCACAGAACCTTCCCGAGGCATTCTGCAGGTGAAGATCAGGCAAAAGTTCATGGAGATGCTGCTATTGACATTGTTAGCAGGAATTTCAAGTGTCTGTGTCTCTAAAAGCCTTCTCAAGGGCACCCTGTGAAAGGCTATAATGTCCAACAGCTTCAGCATCAGCAAGCTCATTTTCTCTGGAGGAAGTTGCCCTTCCTGAGGAAAGGGGATGACATCCCTCTGTCCTTCCAACTCCCATCAGCTCTGCTGAGTCCCCTGTCCCACGCCCTAGGAGCCACTGACCCTTCTCCATTTTTGAACAGCCTGGATTCTGCTCAGCTCCCCAGTTATGAGTTTGTTACCAGAGGGAAGTTGATCCCCCTGCCCTCCCATTGCCTTCCAAAGCCTGACCCGCAGTCTCCAGATCAGTCTAATTTAGAAAGACCTTCATCTGTACAAGGATTTTCCCTGACTCCTGGCTTTTCTCATATAAAATCCTGTCTCAACCCTATCTCTGGCTGCCTGTGACAACGCCAAGCCTGCCCTTAGATCTGTCTAACAAAGGCAGATGGAAAATGTATTTCCTATTGAACCTCGGTGTGCCTAATGTATTCTCTTCTATTAGCGACTGCTCTGGGTCCTGATCTCCGATACGCCTTCTTTTCAGGCTTCCTTTTGATGTTTGTTACAAGGCAGCAGAGACTAATAGAGACTGTGTCAGGCATCTGACTACAAAAGCACGGGGAAGAGGAATTAAAAGGGACATGGTGACAGGAGGAAGACAAAGCATTTAGGAAGCATCAGCTCACCACAGGCGAAGCCGCAGCGATGCTCAGGATGTTTCTGCCTGTGCTGTTATCTACTGTCTTCCTCTTCCAAGCCAAAATCTTTTTTCCTGGAGCTGGTTTGGCCTCTAGACAAGCCAGTTGTTTGGAATGAGATTTGTACAGACAAAGATAGTATGGGACAAAGGGACCAGAGCCCTCCTGGATCTGGAGGGGAGGTAAAACTTCCAGCAGGTCTCTCTGTTGGGCTGGCTTGCAGCAAACAGAGTTTTAGAAACAAAATCCATCTCATCAGCCAAGCTGGTGTTTGCTGAGGTTTCTGGCCCATTCCTCTGTAAAGAGAGGGAGTTTGCTGTGGCTGTAAGTAACAGGATTCTCATTTTCCTGACTGCAATTGTGAGATCCCTCTTCTTGTGAAACCACTCAGCTAAGCTGTCTCAGGGGACACCAAACGCTGCAGAGCTGCCACTGGATGTAACAGCTGCTGTGATCTGAGGAGAGTTAAGAACATCCTGGAACAAATAATGGGAAAAAGAAAAACTGGAAGTCCTTCTCTCTGCAGTAAGTAATCACATTCTGCCGGGGCTGACCTCTACCTAACCAGAGTGCAGCCGTGTTGGAGGTAGGAGAAGTTGAGGATAAGGAACATTAGACACCTCTGGTGTAAGTTAAGGGTCTGAATCACACAGGAGCTGTAGGAAAACAAGATGTGTAGGAGCTGGGTCTTCCTTCTGGAGGATGTTTACTGTCATCCTCTTGGTTGTTCTCTGCCCCAGCATGGCAGGATCACTGGTCGGATCTGGCATCTACAGGGGATGATGGTCAATCAGTGATTTTCCTGCATGGTGTGGTGCCAGAGCAAGAATAGGAGCAAGAATTTGGGGGATGTAGGAGACAGGTCTCCTTTTAGACTGCAGGACAAACTATACCTACTTATCCCAAAACCAGTGGCCACAGAAACTTCTCTTTCCCTGTTGCTTCCCTCTGTATTTCTCCTCCATGCAGAGGCTGAGAAACATCTCCTGCTAGCAGGGCAGGGGAAGTGAAAAATAATTCCCCACCTGTCTCTTTTGTTCTTTCCTTTCTTTCATGGGGCCTATAAGACACTGTGAAGTCTGAAAATGAATGTCAACCACACAAAAAGTTCTGTCATACAGTTTTTGCAGGTAGTATTATCTGATGAAGGCTGGGTTGGTGCTGGGCGGGTGGAGGATTCCTCAGTAATTTACTTGGAAAAAAGAGAAGAGCAGCAAAATTAGAAATGCTATTCAGACCTGAATGTGGGGTGAGGATGCCAAGTTTTCCTGGGCTTATACAGCTCACTTGGGGCTGGGGGGTATTATCTGATCTCTGCACAGAGAGGGTTTTCTTACTTCCCAACCAGATGCTAAAGAAGACAAAATACAATGGGCATTCTCATGGGCAGAGAAGTGCTGCCTGGAGCTGCTGCTGGGACTGGTCAGAGGAGCACACCCAGGGCAACTGGGAATAGAGGAGGGGACCAAACTGGGATTGGGTGCCTTTAGCATCTCCCTGGCAGCTAAAAGTTTTGGCAGTGAGGAGCTGGGACATTCGCCCTCCCCACCACTCACAGGGGTCCAGATCCCACCACCCTGCCACACCCTTCCAGTTAGGACCACAGTGCAATTTCTCTTAACTTCCCCTTGTCTTGCTCTGCTTTAACACTGTGAGGTGGTTTGTTGGAAAGGTACTGCCTGTCACTTCAGATGCTATTCCCTTTTCTCCTTGCTTTCTGCTGTCCGTCACTGTCGTCTGAGAGCGTGCCATGTTTTGGTAAAAAAGGGAGGGATGAATTGCCCAAATAATTTTGCAAACCACTGTGTGTAGAGGCACAGAACATCTTTCTGAAACAGTTAATAATTCCAGCTGTTAATAACGCATCATGCACAGCTGATGCTTTTCCCAACACCCACAGCCAGGCTTTGCAGATCCCACTTACTTGCAGGCAGGTTGGGAAGGAGAGGGAAGTGATTCTGAATAATATTTCATGTGACACTTGGCATTTAAGAATACTATGGCATTGTTTTAAAGCATTTCACCAATTTCTAAGCAATTCCTCCGGGGATTGTATGCATAAAAATGTACTTATTTGTTTCCATGAAATAATGACTTTATTCATGTGATCTCCTCAGCCTGTCACAGCCCTTTTTTGAGCATCAGCACACACAACAGACTTCCACAAATTAATTGTGCAAAATGCTCAGTGTTTTGAGAAACAGTTCCTAAATAGATACTTGGTATTGAGCAAGAAAGGTAAGTGATTGTGAAAGAGCATGAGTTGCTATTTGCAGTAGCTGGATTTCAAAAAGTTTTAGCAAGTTACAGTCCCTCTTGAAAACAAGCAGGGAATATTCCATAATATTTCTTTAATTCAATTATCATGATTAACTTTGTTTTTTCTAATGATACTAATTTCAGCAGCTCAGACCAGCTGAAGACGACCTCTTGCTCACTGCCCTGGCCGGCAATCCTGCAGAAGCACGTCATGAAGGGATGATCAGGAGCTTCAGGGGTTTGCTTCAAAGAGCTTTTCTATTACTCTGTTCATCGTCTTCACAGCTCTGGTCACTGTGTGAGGCTCACGGCAAGGTATGGAACAGTGGAAAAAACAGCGCAAGGACAAGGAGGAGAGAGGATTGTGTCTATAATTGCTCGCCTCTAATTATCTGCCATTGTGCATTCTGTTCCTGCTTCTCATTAGCATAGAACGGGGAAAGTGTTTAATTGCAGCAGGGCTCTGTCTTATGGCATTATCTGAGAGCAGAGCAGATCAAATCAGCCTGCCTTGTGGGGACGAGGGAGCAATTAGCTTCTCCAGGGCAGGAGGGTACAGCTGGGGGAGATCAAGAGGCAGAATACAGATCGCGGGGTGCTGTGCACCAGCCTGCAGTCACACAAGTGCCGCCTGCAGCGGGCTGTTCCCTCCTCTTCTTCCCGCTGATCACTTGGTGGTGGCAGAGTCCCACATCCCAGCCAATATCCCAACGCATTTTGCATCGGGAGGCTGGTTTTCCATAGCACCTCTTCAGCTGTCACACTCTGCAGGGCACGGCTGGCTGTGGGGACAGGGAACTGCAGTGCGGTGGCTGCTTGGAGCCTGAATTTGGGATGGGCACACACTTTGCTGTGCCTCGTCCCTGTGTCCTGTGCGCAGTCATTGCACAGGGGCATTGGAACTCAATCCTGGGGTTGCACAAGGGCAGCAGCAGCTGCGTGGGGGGAGAGGAACAGACTCTGCTCCCGGGAGGCTGCGGGAGGAGAACTGAGGCTGAACAATGCACCAAAATCAAGTTGTGACTTGCAAGAAAGAGACTCCATAACACTGAAATATACTTGGCCACAGACCGATTTTATTGATGCATGCGGGGAATGACACGAATTTGAGCTGCTGAACGTGGAGCAGCCAGAAGTGGAGGCAAAACTATCCACACCTGAGCCACAGTCCGGCTTCCAGCGCAGTGAGAGGTGCTAAAGCTGCCCCTTCCCCAGGGTGCAGGTGAGTGTGATGTTGAGCCTGCTGAGCTGGCTCCATGCTGTGGGCACTCACCCCGGTACCAGGGGGCTTTAGAGAGGGCTCTGGCATCACTTTTGTGCCATGATGTGAGGAGCTGGGTTTCAAACCAACACTCTCTGCTCCCGGCTGCCCCCTTTCTTGCAGGCAAAGGAGTTTTTCCATGGCCTGGCTGGATCTGTGCTCATGAACCAATCTGACCAGCGAGGATGATAATATCAACACTATTACTCTGGCATATTAGCCTGAACATCCAAGTCACCACACAGCTCTGCAAACACCTGATCTCCTGCATCCATTCCCACAGCCCTGAAATGCTGCCATGATTGTTAGACCTAACAGCAGACTTAATTAAAGGGTGGCAACCTGCCAGCATGCAAGAGGCAGAGCTGAGCTGGCTGTGGGGCTCTCAAAGAGGTATTTAAAAAAAAAAACCAACCCTAGGAAATAACAGGGCAAGCCCTGCCACACTGCTGTCACTGTGGGTCAAGCATCTGCTTTGCCTAAGGTTCATCCCCTGGAGAGAAGTCCTTGTGCAGGGTCTTGGCAAGTCCCTGATCCTGTGGCTGAGGTAGGAGAAGTTGAGGACAAGGAATATTAGACACCTCTGGTGTAAATTCTCACAGGGACTCTTCCCAGTGGGGTGCACAGTGAGGTGTTGAGTCCCAGCTCCATCCTGCTCTGCTGGTGATGGAAAAGTGGGGTCCCCCCCATTTCTGTGGGCTTAAGTGGAGCTCAGGAGAGCTCTGGGCTCTTCCTCTGTGTTGTTCTCTGTGTGACAAGGGATTGCAGGCTGGGGGCCATGGCCTTGTACCCCAGATGTGTGTTGGCAGAGAGCTGAACATACAGACCTGCTTCCCTGCCCATCCCACCTGCCTCAGCCCCAAGGCAGTCTTGCTAATTCTTTACCTTCTCAAGCCTCAGGTTTATTCACTTCTGTGACAAAATGAGATGAAGCAACATATTTCCATGGTTATCTGAGATCTAAACATCTCCCCAGAGACCCCAGCAGGAGGGAAGGATGGTGACCACCTGACCTGGGGCCCAGCCCTGCTATGGAGTTGTCATGGCATCTGCCCCTCGGGGCCCTTCCCGAGGCCACGTGCCATCTGATAGTCTGAGTGCAATCTTGATGCTGGAGGATCTCCAGAGATGGATGCTCACTGCCCCTCCTTGGAGGACAAAAGCATTTTTGCATCTGGAACCCAGTGCCAGCAGGCACACAAAAGCAGGATAAGGATGAACCAACTCTGGGAGGAGAAAGGTAAAGTCCTCGGGTACCACCCTGCAGCAGGCAGATCCCTGTGGCATCTGTGCTTCTCAGCTCCAGGCAGATAACAGACAATCCCCTGATTATTGGAACGCATTTAAGCACTGTGCAACAACTTGTGTGAATGCCTGGTTAAAGAATAGCTATTCCAACAGAAAAAAAAAAAAGAAAAAAGAAAAAAAAAAAAAAAAAAAAAGACAACCAGAGAAAAAGAAATCAGCCTTTGGTTTCTGAGTCATCGCTTTGCTTCACACTCAGGATTTGGTCCACTGTGTGTCCAGCATAATTATTAAGCAAGTTCTGATGGAAGAATTTTATTTACTCAGCCTCAAAAAGGAAGAAAAGAACCCTTAATAGTTGATTAGATCAAAAAACCCCATAATTTATTTTTCAATAAGTGCTTTATATGTAAGATCAGTGGCTTGATGTTGATTGATAGGACCTGTTTGCAAAGACCTTAGATCTAATTGTACTCAGGCAATCACACAGACTTTTCCTTTGACTAGTACTAGACACCATCCCTCTTGTGCAGATGAGGAGAGGTACCAGAAAATAGCAATACTTTGCACTGGAGAGTTGCTCAGCAACTGCCCCATATTATTTTTGAGTTATCCTTGAGCACAGCCTCTTTTCTCTTTGATCTTCACGTAATTTTTGTTGCTGCTTCTTCTCAAAAAAGACAACGTTTTAAAAGAATTGCATCTCCATCTGCCACAATCTTTTTCTGGGTTTATATTTTTTTTCCCCCAAGCACAACCAAAGCCTGATGACATCGGGGAAGGCAGTGCATTGCTTTGCAGAGGGGAGGAAATTAAGGTCCATCTACTCTGCTAGAGCCTTTCACGGCTTTAGCATCTTTTTCTGTACATGGTCCATAGAGGTATTAAGAAGTAAAATAGCTATGCTTAACTCTTGCCACCAAGCAGCCACACAGCTGGGTTTGGGCAGGCAGGATGGTATTAGTGCTCCCATTTTGGCAGCATTTGATTAAGAAATGGCAGTGGGGTGATTTGTCAAGAGAAGAGAGTGCCAGGGCTGGGATTTCTCACCCTGCTGTAATCCCAGACAGAGCTTGGCATGGAAAACATTGGTATACAGTCCTGATTTGGAAAGAGCATCACATCTCTCCAGGCAGTTTTGGTCTCTCCTGGGTACCACACACAGAAGAAGAGCACCAAATAAAACACCAAGTCCCTGCAATATTAAAAAAAAACCTCAAAAAACATTAGAGAAGAAAATAGCCAATGAATTTAAACAGCATTTGCAACTATGAGTCAGGAGCATCTTCCCTGAAATCTGTCCACAGCAGCACTGTAAAACCGCTGCCAAATACACCGGATTAAAGCTGGAATGATCCCAGCACAGGAGGGCACACACCACTCCTGAGCCAGGTTACAGCCCAGATGGAGAATGTTCCTAAGGGGAAAAATGAATTTAATCATTTCTCTGCCCATTAGGCAACACCTTACCCAGGTAGAGCCACTTGTGTACACAGGGGGTCCTACCTGCATCCCTTCCCCAGAAAGCAGCTGATTTGTTTTGCTGGTATTTGACCAGGAGCCACCCAAAACTCAGAAAAACAGAATCCCGAAACTTTTAATGCAAATTAACACCCATGGCAGCAGAAGGAAGGAAATTTCTACATCTAGTAAAAAATCTCAGCTTGAAAGGTCTAAAAATAGACCTTTCTTGCCTCGGGAATTCTAGCCTTGCCTTGTAAGTCGTGGTGCTGCAGATTATTGCATTCATAATTTAAATGTTGGATGGGTATAAAATTACTGGCGTGGGAGTTATTCAGTTTCTGCTAAGTACATTTACATTAAATAGCGGCTGCACGTACAAAAGATAGGAAAAAGCCCTTCCACTTCTGTGTGCCCGAAGCAGTGAGAGCATGTACAGCCTCACAAGGCTGCTGTTGTGAACAGACAATGTTTTTTTCCTACTAAAAACCTGATAAAGTTCACCATGCCTCAAAGGGCACTTGTGTCTCCTCTCTTGGCATAGGGACACTCTGAACTCGTCCCTCTCTGGGCTGAAAGAACCCCCAGAGCTGATCTGAGCACGGCCAGGGCTGGCTTTTTGTCTAGTTTCCAAACATTGCATCTTGTCACCTTGGTGCCTGTGAATCTGGAAGGACAAATTTCACAGTGCCCCTCTCCTGGGTAATCTATTCCTCTCTACAACTGGATAGAGGGTTGAGCTTGTTGGACATCATCAGGTGGACCTCAAGTGAGGTTGTGACCACCCCTTGCTCACGCTTGTGGGATGAAAACTCTTCCCCAGCCCCTGTCATCACTTTCCTGACTTTCCAGTCACCTCTGAGTGTTTGGTTTTCCCTGTGTGCACACAGACATGTGCAGGAGACCCCCCTCTGGAGCTGCCTGGAGAAGCAGTGCTGGGATATCCATGGGGCCACAGTCTGGGGCCATGCACCCCAGTTCCTGAGTTTGTTGAATAGATGGGAAGAGGAATAATCCAGGAAAGCAATCCACCTTGCTGCAGGCCCTGCGTGAGTGAAGGGATTTGACAAGGCAGAGGTGATGGTGAGTCACAACAAACCTCACTCCAGACTTCAATTTGGAGGCAGGAATTGGGGTTCCCTCTGAGGTTCATCCTTCCTCCTACCTGAAATCCACCCAGATCTCTGCTCTGTGCTTCCAGAGGGGATGTTCTGTGTCTACAGCATCTGAGAGTTGGGGTTGTTCAGCCTGGAGAAGAGAAGACGCCAGGGAGACCCTATAGTAGCCTTCCAGGACCTACAAGAAAGACAGGAACAGATTTTTAATAGGGCCTGTAGTGACAGAACAAGGGGTGATGCTTTAAACTAAAAGAGCGTTGATTCAGTACAGATATAAGGAAAAAAGATTTTAACAATGAGGGTGGTAAAATACTGGAACAAATTTTCCAGAGAGGTGAGGGATGTCCCATCTCTGGAAGGGTTCAAGGTCAAGTTGGACAGGGCTCTGAGCAACCTGGTCTAGTTGAAGGTGTCCCTACTCATTGAAGGGGGATAGAACCAGAACTTCTGACCCAAACTATCCTACGTTTTTATGACTAATTTGAAGAAATTGGAGGCTCATTGGTCCCCTCCTCACCCCACTCCTTTTTGCCCCATTCTTCACTCCTACTTCCATGCTTCAAAGAGCAAAACCTCTGCCAAATTACAAGTGGCCCCATCTGGAGAGGCATTGCTGGGACCAGTTCGAGTTGCACCATCAGCAGACCCCAGGTCTGCACCTGAGGGGCTACAGCAGCTCTGGTAAGAAGCCCTGGCCATCCCCCACCAGCACATCAGGACTTCTGGGGCACTTGCTTGCCAGAGAGTCTGGGGGTTTCAGTGGTTTTGGTTTTTTTTTGTGATGCTGTTTTAATTCACAGAGTGAGAGCCTACCAATGAATCACATCTTGGTCAACTGGAAGTTTCCTGGGAGTCGTACCTTCTTGGACATGATTCTTACCAGCGTAAATGCCAAAACTGAGCTCTGTCAGTCAGGGAGAAAATCTTCCTATGTGTAAATGAGGAGAGAGGACCTTCAAAATCCACTTCTGAGTGACAGAGCTTGAAAAATACGAAGTGTGCTTTGCATCCAGAGCAGCCGAGCACAGGTAAAGGAGCTCCCCCTCCTCCCCTCTAGCCCGGTTCCCATCCCTGGTGATGGGAAAATCAATGGAAATGTGAAAGGGACCCTGGGCAGCAAGGCAGGCAGAGCTCTGCTGGAAACCCTTAGCAGAGAGCCAGCTGGCAGGGCTCCTTCCTGCTGCCTGCCCGCGGCTGTGGGGCCAGATGGATGGCCAGGAATGTGGGTGTTCGGGCTCGGAGCTTGGGAAATGCTGACATGGCCAGCCCAGCCAGGCAGACACCCAGGGGTGAGTTCTGTCTTGCCAAAGCTCAGTGGCTGGATTTCCACCCATGGTCTGGAGCAGGGTTGTGCTTTGGGTTCAGGACATCACTTATTTTGTGTGGAAATGGGGACAGGGAGGGATTTTCGCCATCAGGGTGAGGAGACTGTTGCCAACTGCAATTCCAACCTATCTGCTTTCATCATTAGAGATGTCTAATTTGGCATTTAGCTTATTTAGGGTAAAAAACACTGTTTTTTCACAGTGCCCAGACTGAGTCCACCTTACTTTTCTCATACCAAATATACACACAGAAACCAAAATGATTCATGGTGCTTTAATACAGAGTAACACAAGCCCCTTCCTCCACAACAGTGTCCTTTCTTCCCTTCTGACAGCCATTCTTCCACCTCATCACTTGTTTTCTCCTATTTTCTGAAAGAGCTCCCTTGGACAAAAATAATGCTGGACATGTAAGACATCATTGTGAATATCAATGAAGGTTTTTTCTTTTTCTTCTGCTCCCAGTTCCTCCTCTGGGCTAAAAGTAAATAGAGTCAGCTGTAGCTGACACAGAAGCTGATGAGGGAGGCACATTAGTTTGTCTGCCTGTCGGGGTTTTCTTGTGTAGCAGCCTTCAGATCCAGAGCCAAATTTCCCAATTCCATCTGGGACAGGATCTGGGACAGGATCTGATTTTCTTCTTTTTGTTCATGCTCAAATATCCTATCTATTTTATTACTTTTTTTTTTGGTGGAACTTCATGATGAGACCTTTTTTATACTTATTTTTAAAACCAATCTGTAAATTAGTATCATTTTTTGGAGGGAAGTTGAGATGCTAATTTTTAAGCACAGAAGATACTGAGGCACCATAAAATTAGTCTGGATCTTGTTTTGATGGATATGTGTGAATTTGTAGTTACTAATTAGTCTGTTCTAGTGGTTGCTTAGGGACAAGTAGCGAGGACTTTGTTACATTCAGTACGGGAGACTGTCCCAGCAAGTAATATGTGTATATAAATATTTGCTAGATCAAAGGTGCCAATTTTACAAAGCTGGAGAAAATTACATGCTGAATTGGTTTGGAACAGTCTATAGTGTATCAGGAAAAAAGCTGACAGTTTGCTTTACACGGTGGCGTTTTGTTTGGTTGGGGACTTTTTTGTTTGTTTGTTTTTAAATGTTTTGTTCTCTTTTCGTAGGTGTTGCTGTTTGCCACAAGTCATAGGGTTAAAATCCAGGGGTTTTTGACAAAATTGCAGGGCTGAACTGTCCTGAGCCAATTCCCAGCATCAGTAGATGCCTGAGATCTGTATTGCAGTGTGAGGAGGTGGCACCCTGGGTGTCGGGGCAGTTGTCCTTGTACTGTGAACCCTGCTGGTCTGGTGGCTCTGCCCTGTGCTATGGGGCACATTGCAGATGTGTCATGAGGAACACTTGAAAAATACATGTGCACGCCACAGAGAACACTCCTCTGCTGTCTGTTCATCCACAAAGCCAGCAAAATGGAGAGGGAGATGGTGCTGCCTTGGGGAAACACCCATGGTGCTGCTGAAGCAATAGTATCTAATCCAGTAAATAATTAAATTAATTTACCTGACATCAGCAACACCTCTGTATTACCTGAGCAGCAAACATCTGTTTGACTTTCTGACTTAGTGTGGAGAGTATCCAGATGGAAATATCCCTTATACTGTGGTCCGTGAGGAGCATCCCTTCACTCTGCCTTGTGCACACTCATCCTGCTCAGCTGCTTGTGATGGACGAGATGCTGGAGACAGAGGGAAGGACTTAGACAGGTTAAGTTTTGCTCACACGTCAATTCTGATCTTGCATCAATAAGCATAATTAACTTTTATTGACTTGAATTTCCAGAAAGAAGCCTCACACGAGCTGTTGAATTGATCTCTGATAGAAATACTGCCATCCCTGGAGAGAAGTGTGCTCCAAAGTGTACGAGGGGAACTTGCCATGCTGCTGTACGCGTAGCTAAACCCAGAGGTGGTAATTAATTCTAAATAAGATGTTCTTGTGGACAAACAAACATCTATTAGGATATAAAGCATCACTGGTTGTTGACAGATCAACTGGCAGCAGTGTGATGGTGCACAGGCACTGGGAAAATAGAGTTCCTTCAGATCTGCTCCTGAAGCACAGGCTGAAGCTTGTGGGTAGGCAGCCCTCACTGGGAGGGGGTTTCTAAAAGATGGGTTTCATGGTATCCCCTATGGAGCTTCCCAAATCCTATACAAGTGTGTGAAGGATTGAAGCTGTGAGTCAAAGCTGATCTACCCTCATCTCCCCTGCTACGGATGTGCAAGAAAACCATGGACTTCCATCCCAGGGAAGGTGATACGGGGTATGAAAGTGAGCTAGTTTGGCCCACATATTTTTATCCCGAGCACAACCTCCTGCTCATCTCTACTCAGCTCCAGGTGTGGGAGTTTCCAGTGCCAGGAGTCATACCTGGAATTAGAGGAATTTAGGATTCAGCAGAGGGGAACATTCAGAAAACATGTGGATGTGGCACTTGAGGACATGTTTTAGTGGTGAACAAGGTGGTGATGCTGGATTGATGGTTGGATTTGATGATCCTAAAGGTCTTTTCCAACCTTAACAATTCTGTGATTTTCTGATTCCGTCTAGACTTTGTGACAAAGCATGTTTTTTAATAAGCTTTCTGGCTTCCTGTGGAAAGGCCCTTGTACTCTCAGCACTCAGTTTTTAAGCTTTCACAACTTTGACCACAGAGATTTTAAAAACTTTACTTTGTATTGGAGGGAAGTGGCTCAGCCTCTGAACTGCCCTCAGCTGAATGGGTGCACCTCCCAGGGAAATTATCACTGGAGCGGAGGATACAGGCTGTTGTGTCTTTTCCTTTCCATGCCCTTACAAAGAACATGCTTATTCAGCCTTTTAACAGACTGGCTATTTCTACTTATTCAGCTTTTGCCATGTTCCTCATTATTTGTGGATTCCTTTTTCTGTTGAATTGCTTTTCTTCAAGATTCTGGTTAAAATTCATGTGGTTTCAGCATTACCGTGTTTTTCATTATAGCCTTATCAGTGTTACCAATGTCTGCTCTTTTAATCTCTTTTTTTATATTAAATATATGTATATGACTGTAGCTCTTTCACAGTATCTTCCCTCTTTCAGCACCAGCAGCTCAAAAGACACTGTCACTGCCAATAGAACTCAAAATTCCTGTCTTTTGAGGTGAGCTAGACCATAGGAGGAAATCTTTATTATTCGGATTATGGAAGATTTGGATGGTTCCCATTTTGCAAAGTGGTGTCTGGCTCACTCGTATCGGGGCACAGGGAAGAGAGAAAGCCTTGCAAACCCTTTAAGGCAGCAATTTTCTTTCTCTTCCATGTTTGCACGGCCTCGGGCACAGTGTGATGGGGGTGTGCCATCTCATAATAATCACAATCCACATTTAGCAAGGAAGCTGCAGAGAACAGGATGTGAAAATTACCGTCTCCAAATGGGCACAGTGTGGGTGTCAGGTGGTACCTGTCCCGACAGCCAGAGCCACCCCACCAGGCAGTGTGGGCTGTGCTGATCTTGCCATTACTGACAGCACATTTAATCAATTGTTTTGATAATTTGGGGCTTATTTGCCCAGAGATATTTTGGGATTCCTGCTCTGCTTTTAATTCACACCCTCCCTTAATCCAAATTAGCTCTCAAGTGTGGACAAGCCCCGTGCTCCTCTGAGGTGAAGCTGTTGGTGAACAGGCCTGGGAGTGTTTCCAAGCACATTTGGCACAGGACTGTAAGGACAATGCTGTGTCTCTGAAAGGCTGGGAAGGCACAGTGTGCTGGGAATTCTGTGGTGTGGAGGACGAACATGCAGCACCAAGCTGGAGATGCTGGAGCACTTGCTAAAAAAATGGGTTTGGTTTTGAAACTCCCTGGCAAGGAGTCATTGTCTAAAAAGGGCTTCCCATGGCACTTGCCTGAACATGCTGGGACTGAGTGACTGCTTTGGCTACTGGATGATTTGGAGGAGGAGGGAAGAGGCCTTTGTCCCTGCCTGTTTACAACAGGTGATTGACTGACTGCTGACAATCAGTGTTTCTGCTGTAATGTGCCACATTGCCTTGCAATATCTCTACATCAGCATCTCTAGATTTCCGGTTTCCATTTTTCCCTTCCTTCTTCTGCTGCAATTTTGGTTTCCTGGATCTGCTGCAGTGACAAGGTTCGTTAGGATCAGTTTTCTAAGCAGATGGTGTTGCTCCACAGGAGGGAAACAGTTGGCTTTATTATAGGTGGAGCTTATGGTTACACCTATGCCTGAGACAGTTGCTCAATATTTTCCACTATAAACCCTCTTTTTAATTACTTTTAATGTTGCAAAACTTTGCCAGCAAGGCAGAATTTTCCATACCATCTCCTTTAAAAGGTAACTGTGCCAGTACAGGAGAGAGACAAACATGGAATTAGATTATTCTCCCTGTCCAATTTTGTGGTTTTGTGATTTTAGACCTGAAGCAGCTACACAAATTTGGTATTCTTTGGCCACCTAATCAGTGGGTTTTCTCTTTCCATGATCCTTTTGAAGAACTCTTCCAGATCAGCTGCTTAGTCATGACAAAGGCCTGCTCAGTCAGAAAATAATAATATAAATTCATGCTTACTTTTTTTTTGTGGACCTTTGCTTAAAAGCCACAGGAGAAATATTTCTGTGCTTTGTGTTGAGCCTATAATGTTGGGCAATCCAAAACAGGATGGCTGAATTTGGGGTCACTGGAAAAAAATAATAATTTTTCTGGGAAAATCAGGAAAAAAAATCTTATATCCAGATTTAGAAATATGCAAATTATCCTCTGCTCCCAAAGATTTGTATTCTAAAGATGTGTCCAATAACACCTACCTTGCAGCTTCCCCTAGGTGAATGCAGGGGTAAAACAACCTGCATTGAGGGGACCAACAGACATCCGTGGAGACAGCTGTGCCGACCCCAAAACACTCCTCAATCCCAACACGTGTGAGAAATTCTCGGTGGAATTTTCATTTAAAACCTTCTGTTTGTGCCAGAGCAAGGAGTTAATTTGTGCCTCATACATTGTCAGCATGTGGCTGATGGCCAGGAGCTGTCAGCCCATCTAGGGGTGAGCAATACTCCAGAATCAACAGTGTGCCAGGAAAGTATTTGGGGATGGCAGGAGAGAGCTGTGCAGCAAAGAAGTGGTTTGTGTTTTGTGATGATTTTTCCCACCAGCCTTGCAGCCATTCCCTTGCTAAAACCATTTAAACATCCTCCCATGTTTAAAACCACCTCTGATGAACGAGTTCTGTGCTACAGAATTAATGTGCTAATCCCTATATTTGCTTTGCATTGAGAACTGAGTCAATGGTAGGAGAAGATAATTTTGAGGATAAATGTTTCTGTGACTCATCTCCCTCCTTTACTCCCTACCGTTCCTTATTCAGGCTCCACCTTATCATCCTGAGTGGATTTTGTTCGCTCTTGTGCTGGACCCTCCCAATACCCCATATCATTTCCTACTTAAGAGGAGAAGAAAATCTCCTTCAGCAATTATATCCATGTTTTGTGTTAGTGATATGAGTTGTACTTCATCCAGGTCGGTTTCCAGCTCCTCAGGATGGAAGCTTTTATCTCTGTGGTTGATCTCCTAAAGCACCTTGGCCTGTGCGTGTTTTGTGATATTTTTAATTTTTTTTTCCTTTTTAAGGTCATGGTTGCTGATTCCAACGAGATTTAAGCCAATTCTTAGCTTTCAGGTACAAAAAGAGAAAAACGCAGACATTTCATTGGAAAAGATTTCCAAACCCCCGCTCATGGCAGAAGTCTGTGCAAACACCTCGCAGACTCAGAAACGAGCAGGTAAATAAAAAGAGCGGAACAGGTGTTGCATGAGAGAGAAATGCCATGAATCAAATTCATTTTAAACTCCTGACTCACAGTTTTGATACTTGCACCAACAGCTACAAACAGCCTCAATTGCTTTACCCTGCCAGTAATGACTGAGGCGGAGGGGATTATTACTGGCTTGCCTCCAGTCACCTGTTGTGCACGAACAAGTGCAAGTTTGGGGTGAGGGAAAGAAAGGCACCTGTTGGCTTCTCGCCGGGCAGGGAGCGATTCTGACCCGTGAGCTATCAGCACATGGCTTTGTTGGCCATTTCTCTGGGGTTTTGAGGTGTGCGTCGTCCTGCTGCTCAGAGCAGGACGTGACGTGCCTCAAGGATGGCCTGAAAGTTATATAATCCCCAAAACAGCGTTTAAATTCATATTAGTCCTGATCAAGCAGCAGAGTGCACAAGAACATGTGCAGCTACAGGGCCCGACTTTGAGACACCACTTGCAACGACAAACAGTGAGAGATACGGAGGTTATACCTTCTTTCACCTGTCATTAAAGAGCAACCCATTATACAAAAAGGTTATGGTGACCAAGGTCCCGCTCTGCAAGGGGCTGAGGGTGCAATTTTCCCACAAAACACAACCGGTAAGAGTGGCTACATCGTTGTGTTCGTGCAGGAGGGGCCGCATCGACCCCTCAGATCTTACCCGGTGAGGCGGCCTCGCGCCCCGGGGGCTGCCGGTACTACCTTCATCTGCATAGCCACGCCTTCCATGGTATCCCGTCTCATCTGCATATCCCCGCCCCCCCGCCGTGCCATTGGCCCGCTCTCTCCCCAGCGGTGGCGCGGCCCGGGGCGGAGACGCTCCACGCCTCATTAGCATTCGCCCCGCCTCCCAGCGGGGGAGTTGGAGCCGATTGGCCGCCTTCGCCGCGGCGGGGCGAGGCCGCGCCCTGCGATTGGTGGGGCCGCCCGTCACTCCGGCGCGGCCAGGGCCGCACTTCCGCCTCGGTGTCGGCGGGGCCGGAGCGGGAGAGGAGCCGGGATCGGGGCTGGTTCAGGTAACGCCGCGGGCAGGGCAGGGTCGGGGCTGCCGCGCTGCGCTCCCCGCGGGGCCCCCGCGCCCCCGGCAGCGCCCGCAGTGGGCCGCGGGGGTGTCACTCCCCCGTGGGCCGCGGGACGCGCTGTCAGCGCGGCGGCGGCGGCGGGCGGGGGGGCCTTGACTCGCCCGGGGGTCTTGGGGCGCTGCGGGATCCCGCAGAGTCGGGCAGCAGGGTGGAGGGTGTTGGGGTGAGGTTCTGAGTGCCTCCCCGGTGCTGAGATTCCACCCGGTGCTGAGCTCCCCCCGTTCCCGGTGCTGTGATCCTGCCTGGTGCTGTGCCCGGTGCTGTGATCCCCGTGCTGTGATCCTGCCCAGTGCTTTGATGCTGCCTGATGCTGAGCCCTTCCCAGTGCTGTGACTCCATCCGGTGCTGAGCCCCTTCCCGGTGCTGATCCCGATGCTGAGCCCTGCCTGGTGCTGAGCCCTTCCCGGTTCCCTCTTGCCAGCCCTCGGGCTCTTTGTGGCCGGGCAGGGAGCGGGGGCTGAAGGACGTCGCTGTCCCTGCAGAGGGTGCAGGTCAGCGCAGCTCTGTCAGCCCCGGCGCTGGGCTTTTTCTAATTTTATTGTATTTTTCCGATTGCTTTTGCAGCTGGGTGGTTTAGCAGAGGAGTCTACGACAGGCAGTTCCCCAGGGGAACGTATTGGGCTCGGCTCAGCTCAGCACGGGAGCCTCAAGGGGCCTTTTAGGCCACAGCTGAAGCGCAGCGAGCAGTCAGGGCTTATTTGAGTTTGGCTTTTTTTTTTTTTTGTTGCTGTTCTTCAGTTACCTACCCGATGTTTCTCTTACAGAGCTCCTGAAAGGGAGACAAGCAAGATGGGAAAAATAGCAGGAAAAAAGGCTTTTTTTTAAATACCATGCCACCAGAACTTCTGCATGGTAACAAAGGTGTAAGTTATGTTGCCATTTATTTAATCTGGGTATTGATCATGTTTGTGCTCTCTGTGTGTTCAGATTCAGGACTCCTTCTGGACTCTGCAGCACTTGCAGGCCAGAATTTCAGATGTGGGTTCAAAATCACCTTCTGTTTTTTGTGTATGCCATAATCTTGTGTTTCCTCTCAGGAGTATCTGCCAAAGCATGTTGAGTTCAAGCAGATATTGCTTCCATTTACTGTGAGTTTGCTCTGTTAAAGTACAGATCCTTCAGTTTTGATCCCAGGAAAACTAAAAAGGAGACATGGATATGCAGTGTTGATTAGCATCACTGCACCACTCCTCTTGTGGTGTTTCCTCTTCTAAAGCTTTGCATGCAGGAAAAACTAAAATTGGATTGTTCCAACTTAACCCTCCGAAGTTCTGTAACTCCACGTTCACGTTGCCATCTGGGAGCAACCATGTACATGTCACCTTAACCAACTTTGCACCACCGTGCTCAGGGACTTGTAAAACCTCAGGGCAATGTCTGGAAGCAGTGACTTGGGTAACTTCCAAACATAAAGCCCTGCGCCGTGGGATGGAAGTGGGAGAACTGGCTAAACTAGCATGGAAGCAAGAAATTCCGAGCAGTGATTTTTCCCCTAAGGAACCCTTTGGGTTTTCAGTGACAGTAAACAAAGCTTTTTCTTAAAATAGTTGTCAAGCCATGCGAATGTTTGACCACGTGACAGAAAGTTGAGGGCAGTCTGGGATAAGACCAGGAGTGATTCTTAGTATTGTTTTCCTGAACCAACAGCACCTCATGGTGAACCTGTAACTTCAGGGAGTCCTCGAAAGGAAGCACTGAGACGTCTGCTGTCCAGGAATAAATGTGGCATTTTCCTCCAGAACTGGTTCTTCAGCCATGCCAATATAATCTTAGAAACAGAAGCCAAAAGTTGGAGATAGAAAATGATGATTAGACAACAAACCCCGTGCCTGCAAGTAGTTGAAGACTAGATAGGTTAAAGGTTTCGTTTGGTGCAATACTGAAAAACAGTGTGGGTTTTAGTTATTTGTTTGCTGACTTCTAGGCAGTAACTGATCACTGAGGAGCATTTTCACTCTTGGATGGTTTCTTTAAATCAGTTTTAATACTGTTACTGCTTTCCATGATACGTACTTGCTTAAGCTGACAGGTCTTGTGATTGAAACTGGTATTTCTTTCAGTCTTTCTTCTTGTGAATTCTACTGTGTGAACTTCACACACGCTGACCTAGAACAAAGGTGGAAAGCTTTGCTTTCTGTTATCTTAGTGTTGGCTGGAAAACATCCCAACCAGGCTTTTTTTGCTTTGATAAGGCTATATTTTTAAACCACTGTTTGTAGTGCCAGTCAGATGATTTTTTTTTTTTTATTGGGTCGTTGTTTGAAAGCAAGGTTTGCCTGCAAGTACGCTGAATTTTTAAGCAGATAAGTTATTAGCTTTGGTATTTGAAGTAACTTGTCCTTGAGCAAGTGCAATGTTACATCATGCTGGTTGATATCTAGGGCTTCCATTTACAGGGTGGCGTTTTTCTAGTCCTTCACTTCAGCATCAGTTTTGCCACCTGAGTCATGGAGATACAAGAAATGTCTGTATGTGACGCTGCTATGATGTTTAAAATGCTTAGTGTTTAGTCACTTCTTTGTGAAGTAAATAAAATGTTTGGTTCTCTTAACATTTTTCGGAAGAAATGCACAAAATCGGGCGTGCAAAGAATATGTGTTAGATATGGAATGCTCGTGTTTTTGCTGAGTTTGAACATGTAACTGGTCACAGGGGCACCTTCTCCAAGCTGAATAAATTGGAAAATGAGAGCAATGAACAAGTTGGTCACCCTGCATCTGCCACTTTGGAGATATGGGACTTTGATGTGCTTGGTCTTGCAAAAGAATATAGGTTATGCATTATAGCAATTCTTTTATAGGTTTTATTATTTTATGGAATAGACCACCATAGAACTGGGAATTACAGAATACATTATCTCAATCCTTGAATTCTTGATAATTAGTGTGCAGATAGATGTATGATGATGTAATCATTTATTTTGTATCCTTAAAGGCTTGTAATAGCAAGTTGCAGGAGAGCAATAAGCAATTAGAATGTGTCAAATGTGGCTTACCATAACGTTCAGTTATACTCTTCAAAAAATGTATTGTTGATTCAGTGCACAAAGATAATATCTTAATTTTCAGGATCAATAAGTTACAAGAATAGACGAAAGAACAGACAAGAATAGACTAAGCTGCCTTAAACTTGATTTTTTTCTTTCCCTTAAATACAGTTACGATTGGAAATTCATTTGCTGGTCTAGACAGATCCTTTAGATTTAGTTCAGTATATTTTATTATGCACATAATTGTTATTATGCACATATTGTGCACGTAATGAGACAGATTTTTAGTAAATTACAGCAGCCTCCATTCAGAAAATGCAGAGGCTGCAGAGTGTTGTCTTCCTGGGGTTGTTTATCAATCTAGTGGGAGGGAGGGTGCACAAAAGGTGAATTGTCCCTGCAGCTGCAGAAACCTTTTAGTTTTGACCCTCTGGGTTTTATAGTCCAAAACTTAAGCTGTCTTTTGCTCTGTGCTTGGCATTAGACTGAGTGGAAACCTTGGTCTGTGGTGTTCCTGGTGGAGTCCAGTTCCTTTGCTGTGCTGTCCAGAGTTTTGAATGAGATAAAGGTTGTGGCTGTTGGGATGCTGTGAACCTCTGGAGTTTTGTAAAGTTTGCATGCTTAGGGTATTTTTCAAGAAATGCATTTTCATGAATGGATAACTTCATTATATTTTTACTCTTCTGAGTAATTTTTCTTTTTCATGCTCCCAAAAGAGCCTGTTAATAGATCTCATTGTGTTTTGGTTGTGATGATAGTTAAAAGCAGTGATGGGAAGTCTGAAGGTGGTGTGTGAGTTCTGAGGTGTCTGTGGTTCTCATCACTCACTTCAGCTCTTTAACTCACCCACAGCTCTGGCCACTGAGGTGCTGATGTAAACTCTGTTCCCTGCAACATGTCAGTGCAATCAAGTGAGAACAAGAATCCCTTTAATAACTCTCAATTATAAAACTTGTGTGTGTTGAGGCTGCGGAGAAATTCCCTCACCAGCCCGTTCATAAGAGGCCCTTCAGCAGCGTGTGTTCACTGAGATGAGAACTTTGTCAGGAGAACAAAACTGACCCCTGTGTGGGGTTCTTTCTAGGTTTTGCACCAATGAAACTGTTGAATGGTTGTCCAATAGTGAAACAAAAATGCTACCGATCTTCAGAGATGCAAATAACTTTGTTTACATGGTCTTTCTTTTAAACAAAGTGCTGTGCACGTTTTGTTACCCAAGTGGGCTAATGTTATTGAGCAGATAGTTGGGTGGATTCTTTACTAAAACTGAACTCTAAATAGAGAGATTTGTCCTGTCTTGAGAAGTCAACATTTATTTTATTTTATTTTTTTAATCTCTTGACAACAGCAAACGTAGTAGCAACCTTATACTGGAATCCATTAGGTATCTACTACAAATGTAGCTTTAAATGAAATTCACCCATGGCATAATCTCTGACTTTCTAAAGCTTTTGTAAATTTGTGGTATCATCTTAAAACTCTTTAACAGTCTTCTGGTTGTGTGCATGAGCTCGTGCTGCAGAATTCCAGTGTGTGAGGAGTTGTTGGTAATGAAAATATGGTTTCTTATGCTGTAGGGCTTTGCACTGGGTTCATCAGTGTTGTCTTCCTGCTCTGTTTGTCATATAATTGCTATCATAATTATTTAAGAGTCTCTGTGAAAATGATTTTGTAAGATACCTTGTACAGAATAAATGTAAGCCTGCACTTGCCTGAAGAGAATGGGCCCACAGAGACAAAGCTTAAAAAGTGCCTTTGAGTAGGAAGATCTATAAACTTAAAAATGTAACTACTTTTTGCGGTTCTAGGGGTTTTCTCCGGTGGTGTTTTATGCTGTAATTGTCTTCACATTCATAAGCTTCAGTGATCAATTTGTAGGGGTGGTTGCATCGTGATGGGAAATACTGAAGCATCCTTAATTTTACCTTCAAAGAGAAGTGTTCATAAATGATTAATTACATATCTACTGACGCTTGTGTCACTGTGCTTGGAGTTATTGATTACTTCCCACCTTATCTCTGTAAGATAGAACAGTTCATCAGGAAACTACTAAGAAGTAACTAGTTTTACAATACAGTAGTGAATGATTTTTTTTTTTAACAATGTGCTTAGAAATGAGCTGGTTTATCACTCATGATCAAACCTAACATTCTGCATCATGCGTGGAGAGGAATGCAAAATGGAATTTTGTCATATTTTACAATCATGGGCCATGAAATAGTTTCCAAGGGAAGGTTACAAAGTCCAAGAAATGCTGTACCAGATGCTCTCAGGTGGAAAAATGTCTCAAACATTGAGGTGGTGTTAAAAAAGGAGAACATTTACAGAGTTTTGTGGGAATTTCAGCGAAGCGTTTTGCATCAGAAGATATTAATCTGCTGGAATCAAGTTTCCTTGTTCTGTTTATTAGATTTATGGAAATTCAAGCCAATATCCTTGGCTGTAGAACAGAATTTTTGGCTGAAGAGAAAGTGGGGAATAGCCATTGGTTCCACAGGTAGTTGAGCACTATGCTGGAAGGGTATTTTCTGTCCAGTTTCATCTTTACAATTTTTATGTTCAATAAATAATACCTCTGGTAGCAGCACTGTAGCTTTGTGCTGGGGGCAGTATTTGTGTGTGCAACAATTACTGTCATTTGTTCTGATGCAGATACAAATTTTGTAGCTTTTCCTCAGTTGAAAGCCAGACTTGCAGAGTTCCAGTTGGCTCTAATTCCTGTGAAGTATCACCAGAAGCTGGTATTCCTGAGAGAACAGAACCATAAATCAGTTTGATTTGTGTTGATCCTCATCACTCAGCCTCTCTGCACTTTGTTAACTTGAGAAGGAAGTTGCCCTTTTCTTGCTGAGGATGTAGAGAGAGTTTCATCTTACCAAGACATCTTGGTGGAAGATGGTATTACATTCGAACTTTGGAGTAAGAAAGAAATCTAATTTGGTAAAGAAAATCCTCTTCTGGATTCTGCCATCTGTAGCTGTTCTCTGGCTAAAGAGATTTTAAGTGCATAATAATTACAGCAGGTATCTAAATTGCCAATTAAATTGACTTCTTGGCTAATTTTTGTAGATGTTTTAGATCCAGTGTTGTTGGTAACCTAATTTCATAAGTCAATTAGGATTCATTCTTGCTGAAGCAGAGATGAAACACTGCAGTTTGATGTTTTCAGGAGATGTGTATGAAGCAAACACACATGAATATTTATCTTCCAGTTTGAGTTATTTATTTCAATCCCTTGAAGTACTACAGCTCTGTTTTATTTCAGCAGGCAACTCAGGAGATGATGGGGTTGGCTCCTATTCCCCCAACCATGCTGTAGACTGTTGGTTTTTTTGTTGTCCTTTTTTCCCCCCATTTTTTAATTTTAGTGTTAATGTGAAGAGTGTGTATCTTTGGTCTTCTGCTGGCTCTTGGAGTCTCTTTCTGGACAGAAGGTGCATCCAGGATATCACAGAATGGTTTGGGTTGGAAGGGACCCTAAAGACCATCTCTTTCCACCCCTTGCCATGGGCAGGGACACCTTCCACTATTCCCGGTTGCTCCAAGCCCCATCCAACCTGGCCTTGGACACTTGCAGGGATGGGGCATCCACACCTTCTCTGGGCAACCTGTGCCAGGGCCTCCCCACCCTCACAGGGAAGAATTTCTGTTTAATATCTAATCTAAACCTGCTCTCTCTCAGTTTGAAAATTCACATTTCCTCTCATTCTTGTCATATCAAACTAATGAAAATGTTTTTCGTGAGGAAGTCCCAAGTGACCTTTTTCCTTTTTCCCCTTTTTTTCTAATTTTTCTTCCTTGCAATTATTCTCTTTTCAAGTTAATAAACTTTAATGATTTTAAAATTTGCTGTGGAAGTGCAGATCCAACAAAACCTTGTTAGGCATGTGAAAAAGCTGATGAATGTGCTAGTTCATGAATTCTTTGGTGGCACTCTAATTCCAGTGTATTGAACTCCTAACACCCTACCTGCTCATGCTGTGGTTATTTTCCTGACTGCCTATTGATTCTGTACTTGGTTTTACTTAAACGCTCCTTGATCTCACAAGTAGATTTAATGTCAGTGTAATGAGCAGGACTGAGCGTTTTATGGGTCTCACAGAGCCAGAACATGTGATTTCAAAGTGAAAAAAAATGGGATTTGTAAAGGTAGCAGGATGGTGTCAGCAAAGCTTTCCAGAATTGCTGCATGATGTGAAATTTCTGCTTCAGGTCTCTGGAGGAAAAAAAGCACTGCAGTTTTCTTGAGCCAGCTTCAAACCTGAGCTTGCTGAGCCACATTCCAGCCCAATGAGCCACTGGGCTGTAAATGCTGGTCTTTCTATAGAAATGTAAATGTTTCTTTAAGGAGGAGTAACTTTCGGTTATCAAACCGGGTCTTTGTTGGGGATTAACCTGGAAGAACAAGTTAGTATGGAGGAACTAGTCGAATTAACTAAGCCAGAGTAGTTGCATGTATAAACTCTTACAGGTTGTTCTGGGGTACAATTTTTTGGGGTTTTTTTTAATCGTGTATAAGTTCCAAGGATCCAGAATCATGGTGACAGAGGCATAAGCTGGTTATTTTTATTATTTTTCTGCTGACAAATGGATTTTGAGAAGGAGCAAGCACACGAGGCGACAAAATTGTGGGATTGCTGACGTATCCAGATAAATGGCATAGGAAATTTCAACTTTTAGTGCTTGATAGAGCTGTAAGCAGATGAAATGATGTTATGGACAACCATTGCAGGTCATCTCCACAGCCTCAGGATCACAGAATCATTTAGGCTGGAAAAGACCTCCAAGATCATGGAGTCCAGCCTGTGACTCTTTTCAGCTAGACCAGAGCACTGAGTGCCACGTCCAGTTGTTCCTTGAACACCTCCAGGGATGGGGACTCCACCACCTCCTTGGGCAGCCCCTTCCAATGCTTAACAACCCTTTCTGTGAAGAAATTCCTCCTAATGTCCAACCCGAAGCTCCCCTCATCTGGCATATAGGTGTGGAGAGCACGGGTGCTCTGCAGGCAGTGGATCCCCACAGTCTGATTTTGGAGAGCAGCCATGAAGGTGGAATGTGCATCTCTTCTCAGAGGGGTGCTCAGTGCTCACATGCACGTCACAGAGCGCGTTGAGCAAATGAGTTTATAAAGTGATTTTGCAAAGTCTTGCGGCTTTTGTTGGCCTGGTTTTAAAAATAAATTCAAGTGGGAGGAAACGGCTTAAAATGGGAATTGTGCAAAGTCTCTGGGACTGATGTATTTCTGGAGGAGAGTTCTTGTACCTTCTACAGCTGGGGACTGTGACCTTGTAGGGGATGCTCTGACCTGCACAGAGTTAATCTTTGCAAAGCAAAGCGTGTTCCTGGGAGCCAGATCACCTGGTAGGTGTCACACCGAGTGAGTGACGGGTTCAACTGCGCTTGACAAACACTTTGTGTGACATTATTCATAACCAGCTGATTGACAGATGCGCTACAACTTCGTTCTTCCTTTGTCATGGGACCTTGGCTGTCACTGTGGGTGGTGTGAATAGTGACACTCTCTGCATCAGGGCTGTGAGGATCACTGAGAGGAGCGTGTTTGCTCCCGAGCGTGAGCCTCTGGGGATCTGTCTCAGACACATTTAGGAACAGCCCTTTCTGTTTGTTCTCTCTGTCTGTGACAGACTTCTGAAAGGCAGGATGTCATTCTGAGTAACTCCTTCCCTCTGTAGAACCTATTTCAAGGTGTGCTGTGAATGTGGTGCAAGTATTTTCTTGTGTTTCTGCAGTATTTATTTCAACTGCTTTGTCCTTTGCCTTTGCAAAACATCCCCATGTCCTTTGAGGAAGGGACTGTCCGTGGTCATCAGTCATACAGGAATGTGACATTTCCTGATGAACTATGAGAATTTAAAGGAATTTTAATGTGTATCATAGAATCACAGAATGGTTTGGGTTGGAAGGAACCCTGAAGACCATCCAGTTCCAACCCCCTGCCATGGGCAGGGACACCTTCCACTAGCCCAGGTTGATCCAAGCCCTGTCCAACTTGGCCTTGGACAAGGATGCAAGGATGGGGCATCCACAGCTTCTCTGGGCAACCTGTGCCAGGGCCTCCCCACCCTCACAGAGAAGAATTTCTGTTTAATATCTAATCTAAATCTGCTCTCTGTCAATTCAAATTCACATTCCCCCTTGCCTTGTCCTGTCACTACATGCTCTTGTAAAAAGTCCCTCTCCACCTTTCTCGTAGGCTCCCTTCAGGTAACCTTTTGACTTGTTGTGCAGCAACAATACTAATCACTTGTGCCCATGTGATTAGTAGTTAGTTATATTTCTGTCCTTTACCTGTTCAGGTTTTGGGGATTCTTGCTTGGGGCAAAAATAGCATTTTTATTTCAGCATTGGTATTTGCATTTCTAAATTGTGTTATTGGACAGCCTAATATCTTGTTTAACCTGTTTGTGGATGGCTTTAAAACATCACCAAAGTGCAAAGCTTATTTCAGAGGAACTGAAGTGGTTGTTCTTTGATAAGAAGATGCCAGAAGGTCTTACAAGTTTTTGACTTCACATGCTATGCTTAACTCTTGGTTCTTTGGGTTTGTATATTTTAGGCATTGGTGTGCAAATAAGCAAAATGAGTAGAAAAACTAGGTTCTGCCCAAATAACTTGTCCAAGACTTGCTTCAATAAATTATGTTAGGCTTAGTTTTTTCTGTAAATTGCTTTGACACTCACTTTAAGGGTAACTTCAAAGAGTGACATCTTATTGTGAATATTCTAGACAGAGAATTTGTCAGAGTGAACGTAAGATAATACAGCTGCAGTACAGATTTACCAACCAAAGTTGTACTGTTGGGGTGGGTATTATTACTTTTTTTGGATGGTTTTATCTCTTGTCTTTCGGTTTGAGCTTCAAAAATAGTGTCTTTCCTGTAGGGAGATCAGTTTGATACAAAAATAAAAATAAATGTGCCAGTTTTTGCTCATGCACACAAATCCCATAATAAATCTGATTAGTCTGTACCAATACCTACCCTTAAAATATGAGGAAATAGATAAGCTTTGTTGCTGTAAACCACAAAATCTGGGCTGCCTGTGGCTAGGAGTGTGTTGTCATCAATTAATGGCAAATTTGCAGTTCTCTCAGGATGCCACTACTTGCAGCTTTTCCATGTCATTTATAAAATGACTTGGTGATCAGTGTGGCAGCTGGGCTGAGGTCCCCACAAAAAGCACCTTTCTGAGTGTCTGTGCCTTGAGCACTCAGGCTCAGCCCTTGGCACTGCCTGTAAACCCACTAAGATAACTTTAAGCTGTAAACCAGCAAACCCTGATGGCTGAAACAGTGTTTTCTCTCCAACGAGGAGCCAGTGAAATCCTGTATGGAAACCTGTTTGCTCCATTCCTAGTGATTACTATGTATATAAGAAAATATCCAAATATAGTTTATATTTCTTCTACACCGTAGGACTAAAAGTTGAGAACATGATACCATGTTTATGCTTTATGAGGGATTTTTCCAAGACAGGTGGTCCTGAGCTCCTGAAGGTCTGTCTGCCACAGGAGTGTTGCACCCTTCCTCCAGTGGCAATTTTGGTAAAACCTGTTATTTAGAGTTGCTCGTGTGTAAGTGAATTCTTCTGGATACATCAGGGACATGGAGGAGGAAATGCAGATTACAAATACTGAATATGAAGCAACCAGGATGTTTTTGTCTTCTGACATTTCAGCCTAGCTGAAAGTAACTTTTGCTGTTGCTTTCAGTAAGAGAAAAGGACTTAATCCTAGCTTTTTGGCTCATGAAAGCTGAATGCTGTTATCACTGTGTTCAGCTACATGCAAATTCATGTTAATCTCTGCTGTATAAAAGAACTGAATGTAAAAGAAGTGATATAAGTGTGAAGTTATTCCCAGTGTAACTCAGCAAAATATATTACTTTATCCTTTTAAAATTGTTCCTGGCACCTTGGGACAATTCGTGACTATTATTTAAAGTGACTTCAATGAATATTTTGTTCTTTAGGTAATAGTTATAAAGCTTGTGTGTAACGTACAGGGATTTGACTGAACTTTCATTTTCAAATAGCAGTGAGCTTCAGGAGTGGTGTGAGGTTAAGTCAAGTTGTTGATTCTGGTCACTTCATTTGTACTTGGAGAGTGTTTTTATAGGAAATCTGGGTTGTCTCCATCTGCACGCTGTGGGATGGAGTTCCACTTCACGGATCCTTTTGTAATGCAATTCTTATTGTGCAGGAGAGGGGAGAGGAGAAACTGGCATTCATCTGTGTGACCTTATTTATTCTAAGGCTCTTAACGATAATTGACGGTTTTTTAAGGCATAATTTTTATTTCTCAGTGCCTTCTATACAAGACTGTTACAAAACTGAGACAAAACAGAAAAAGGGAAGATGCAAGAAAACATGGAGAAAATGAGGGAACTGTAGTGGTGATCATGAGAGGGTTGTATCATGTGTGTATCCAAGTGTCCTTCTGGAAATGTTGGCTGCTGTTTTGCCAGGAGGATGTCATGCTTGTGGACAGCTGAAACCATAAATGTCTTGCATCTTCAAGGATACTTGGAGGGTTAAAGTAGTCCTCTAATGCAACCTCTTTTTTGGCAAATTAGTGGAGTTCAGTGTGGTCATCTGGGGTGAACACTTGTCCTGAGGTGAGTCCTGGTTTTCTGTAGCAGTAGTTTTCTTTGGATTCCTTCCCTCCAGCCCTGTAGAAAAGTTTACATAGTTGCATCCTCAAGGAGAGATTTTCTGCAAAGATATGACATATTTGGAGTCCTTGGAGGAGATACTTCCAGATATATTGCTGGTGGCGCTGGAAAGTTTGGAGAAACTTTTATATGAACAGGCACTTTTTTTAGAGTCAAGAATTGATTTCCCTTAGACAGCATAACACAGGGATAGTACACTGACTCGTACTTACAGTACAGATTTAGAAAAATTGGAACTAGATGATCTTAAAGGTCCCTTCCAACCCAAGCTATTCTGTGATACCAAATCTGGTGTTTAGTTCATGCAGAAATCCGAGCTGCTGCAAGTGAGCACTTGCTGATAGCCTTGCACTGGAATCCTTCGGACAGACATGTCCCTGCCTTAAATGCTCTGAGCTGTTGCATCCTTGCTTAGGAGAGTGCAGAGCTTTGGCAAAAGAAGTCAGAAGCTTGTTGCTGATGAGAAAGAAAGCTGAAAAAGGTTTAAAAGTCTCTGTCTGTAGAACAGCATAGGGAAAAGGGAAGGAAACTCATGCAGCTGAGAGCAATTGCGACAGCAGTGTAGCAACAGTTGAGAAGCAGATGTTTAAAGTTTTTTTCTTGTGGAGGTGAGGACTTATAAATATGATATTGCTGATGCAGAGATCGATACAAAATCCTGTAGTAGCAAGGAAATGGGAAGTTCCTAAGGGAAAAGTGACAAGCTGAAATACCTGTCCTTGACAGACAGAACACTTCAAGGCGAACACTGTATTCATTAGCTGAGATGAGTTCCATAATAAGCTGTTTTAGCTCCTCCTTCTGAATGGACAATTGGAAGGACTGTATGTGTGTGAGACATTCAACTAGCTTTTGTTCTGGGCAGTGAGGGGAAAAAGGCTTGAAACACAGTTTGATTTCTTGTAGAGAAGAAGGAATTGGCTTCAAACATGGTAAACTCTTCTGCTAGGAGCAGAATGCGCTTCTGGCTTTGTTTCTCCTAATTGGAATGGAATTGTGCAAGTTATAATTACTCTGGAGAAACTACTGCCACAAAAGCAGTGGAATCTTCAAGGATCATAAAAAATTGAGACTGACAGATTGAGGTTGTTCTGGAGGAGATATCGATAGCATTGCCATGCTGTTGTCTGTTGTTGTGTACTTGGCTTGTTGTTGGTACCTGGTGAACATTTGTAAGAGTGGAAACTAAATTTTCTCATTCTCTCCTTAAACTAAGGTTGGGTGAAGTAAAAATGTTTGCATTACACCATTGCCAACCATCTGGAAAAAACTGATTTAGTCTATGCATAAAGTAGAGCTGGAATGCTTCATAAATCTGTAAGTTATTTGCAGTGCGCTTGGTTCTACCAAGGAAAAGTTTGTTGGTTCTTTACACTCCTCCTAGATGGAAAAATCTCCACTTGTCTCTTCAAGGGTTCATAGCAGTAGCCTGAGAAAACTTCTCTAAGGCTCACTATGTACTGATTGCATGATGTAGAGTGAGGCCCAACCTTTTTATGCAGTGGTCAGATTTTGAGATACAACTGTTCTCTTTCTTGTTTCTGGCATTCTTGGTTAAGGATGCAGTAAGGCTTGTCCTTGTGCTGAAAAGAATTTTTGGTTTGCTAGCTGTCTTTTTCTTCTGTCAGTTCTCTGCTCCTTTCAGTTGTACTTGAAATTTAACTTGCAGTAAATAAGATATATTTTACAGTAATGTATATGAAGTATTTATAGAGAGAGGAGGGTGGCATAGTAAAGCAACTGTTCTTGTGGCAGGCAGTATTCATCTTCAAAATTACTTTGGTATCAAAGAAGGCTGTTTACTTATGAATGCAAAAATCCATCTTTTACTATGGGAGGAAATAGGAAAATTAGTATTTGTCAAGTGTGCGTGTTTGTGCACGTAAGAAATGTGGAAGTTGCTAATTCTGTTTCCCTGTCTTGTCAAATAGATCATCTAAAGCAGCTGGGAATTTGCAAAAGAAGACCCTGACAGCACACAGATACTTGATCTCTAAATCAAATTCAATGATGCATTAGAGGGAGCTGGATTGGCTGTGCAGAGATTTCACACTGAAGGATGAACGGTGAAGAAGAGTTTTATGATGCCGTTACGGGTGAGTGATGGGCACAGTGCCAAGGGGGGGGAAAAAAGCTATAAATTGGATTGTGTGTGTGGTGAGGGGCCAGTAACATGTAGCTGTTAATAATAAATCAAAACGAAGCCTCTGTTGGTAAAACTTGTAGTTCTGTCTGCTGAAAAGTGGACAGAGAGAATTATAATTTGTGTTCAGGCTTGGAAATGAGGGGTTGTTATTGAAGCTTAATGCTGGCTATCACTTTATCATTATAACAGTCCTTTAGTGGCCAGGTCTTACTTTCGTTTTCTGGAAAAGCAGGTAATTTAATAGCAGCTTGAGAAGTAATGCTTTTAAGACCCTTTGAAAGGTGAAATATTTTCCATGGGTTGTTTTTATTGTTATTTTATTATTTTCTTTTTTTTTATTATTTTCTTTTTTTTTATTATTTTAATGGAAGATTTATGCTAAGGAATTGAAGTAGAAAATGTTTTTCTAGTCAGAAACAAATTACTGTAGAAGTGTGCTTTCAAAATCGGGAGCCAAAAGTCTTTGCAGTCCCATATTTTTTCTACAAAATTAAACCTAAATCACTTCACACTTGAGCAGTGTATCAAATGGTACTTTGCTTTGAACTAATAAGGATGAATAGTTATTTGTAAGAGCCTTAGGTGGTTTTGGTGGAGAAATAAAATGCTTGAAGTGTTCTAATAAAGGAAATCTATTCAAAGATCTCAGACAATTTTAAAGTCTTCCACTGAAATGTCTCTTGAGAAGTCCTGTAACGGGGGAAATGAGAAATGTTGAGTGTGGAGTGGTTAATGTAGGATCACGGGAATGAGAAGAGAATAATGGGAAGCATTGAAAGCTGAAGGAGTGGAAGTACATGGTAGATACAAGTGGGTAAGGTGGACTTAGACATGGTTGGTTGGAAATGCATGTGAGAGTAAACAGAGGGGGCTGGGTGAAGCAGTGTGACTGACAGCAGGCTGTATAGGACTTGTCACAACTGTGTCACAGAGAAGAGGAGGAAATTTGGTTTGCATTCATGCCAGCTGGGAGTGATAGGGGTAGTATTCCAAAATCCTTTGTAAAATCAAACTGTTGTACCATTAAAATCTTGAACATACAGTGGATTGTTGCCATATGTCTTCGGTAATCTTTCAATTCCAAGAGCTCAGGACCAATGCCATGAATGAACTAGATTTTTTTCCACTGAAATAGGTGTACAGAAATGTGCCTCTGAGCATGAGGTCTGTGTGGTACAGCTGTGAGGTCGATGCATTCCTTTGTCTCTTGCTGCAGAAGTGCACAGCCCTCGGTGTTTGACTCATCTAGTTTTGTCCTCTTTCCTCTTCTTTTTTGCCTGAACCTCAAAGAGTTGATTCCCCCCACAAGTACTCCAGGTGGTAATGACTTCTGAGCTATTGTGCATGAGATGTTCCTGCAGTCTGGGCTGACTCTGCTCAGAAGTGGGATGTTGTGCATCAGTTCTGTGAGCACTCCTTGTCCTGTCCTAATCTTATTCTTCCACAGGGAGGAATGTACTGGCAGGAGATAAGTTTATATATATATATGTTATATGTGTTGCCCTGGAACATGCCCTGCAGGTACTTGGTTTAAGAGAAGTAAGCTGAGTTTGGAATCTGAATAGTTTGCTTCATTCTCCCTCAGGACTGTCTGCCTTTAAAGACAGATGCTCAATCCCTTTCTCTAGCTGGATGCTTTAGAAGATGCTGACAGTTTGATGAATTACTTGCACAGACCTTTTGAAGCCAGACCTGGTTCTTTGTAGCTGTGTCTTGTCCAAGTCATACATAAATCTGATGCAAAGAACAACCTGTAAATAGGTCTTTCTACGTTCATGTTCCTCAGCTGCTGTAGCAACTCTTTGCTCCTGTATCTTTTAGATAGTGCTTTGTTGATTTTTTTAGGTTTTATGGGTCTTGATCATGCCTATCTGTGTGTTATATTTTTAATGGTCTGGACATGTTAGATGTAGACTCAGTATTGCCAGAGTTCACAGTCAAGGTCCTTTCTGAGCCAAGTTTAGCTTCCAGATTCTGCAGTAAAAACTTCAGGATTTGGGGTTCCAAATTTTGATTAAAAAAAGTTAAATACCCTTGGCAGACTCCTTGGTCTGTTCTTTCCAAGGATACTCTCCTACTTCTACATCAGATGAGTAGATGAGCAGAAGCCACCTTTAGACATGTACTTGTTCTGCTCGAACTCTAGGACTGGGACATCGCTGCCAGGAACAAGCACATTCTTCATCTGTGTCTCAGCTCCATGTTGAGATGAAAACAGTGTGTACACCATGCCCTGCTCTTGCTCCTGCCAAGTCCTGGGCCCTGGTTTCCCCAGAGGGAGCTGCAAAGTGTTCCCACAAGTTCAGTGATTTTAGTAATTGGGTACCGTGATTTGTGTCCTGTAAGTAGCAAACCAGGCTTAGAGCACTTGGACTCCGTGGGGAGTTACTCTCTGGAATTCTGCAGGGTTCTCAGGAGCAGCCCAGGTAGTATGCTGCCACCTTTAAGATAATATGGGCTCACTCCTTGAGGAAGCCACAACTTTTCTGTAGTTATTAATTGATGGCATCCACTTCTAGAACTTGAATCTGTCCTAAGGAGACCCCTGATTTTTTGTTGTGGTGGATTTCAACTCCTTGGCTGAGAAGTGTCCTGCTTCTGACACTGTCCCATCGCATCCAAAAGACATTCTCGTGGGATGGAATTGCAAGCTGTGTGGTTGGGAATCATCCTCCTGGCAGATGGTTTGCCCCTGACTGGGTGGTGATTACACTCGTGAGGGTGCAGGATGGATTGGGGTGTTCAGGTGATGAATCGAGTTAGTGACCAGTAAAGAGTTTCCATGGAGAGAATTTTCTTTGCATTCAGAGGTTATTAGCATTGCTGACACTTGACATCCTTGCTTCATGAATGAGTACTCCCCTTGGGAATCCCTTGGGAATGTTACTTGTGGTCTCAGCTGATTCTTGACGTTAACTTGACAGTTAATTCCCGACAGCACAGCTGTCAATAATCTGCTTTTTCTCAAAGCAAAGCATACTTTGATCTATGTCACCTTGGGTGTGCTGATCTTGATGCAGACTTTATAAAGACTATGTGCCACCAGGGTCTGCTCTATCAGAGCTGTATCCTTCATTAATTCTGTCAGATACCTATTTGCCAAAGTGTTTTGTGAAAGGGCTGCCACAGAACAGGAAAATTCTTGGCTATTTACCAGAGTAATTTATTTTTGAGAACATGGATGGTTTAATTTTGCTTTTTTAAATATTGACCCGCCGTTCCATGGAAATCTGTTCTGTGCCCACCATGAGGTTAATCTAGCATGGTGTATTTGTGAGGATATTGTTCACTGTAAACTGTTGGTTTCACATGGAGAGGAGGAAATGAAGGATCTGCTGCCAAATGAATATATTTTCATAATGCCTGGATCAGACTGAATCAATGGATTCTGCTTTAATGTTTAAATACTGCAGATGTTGTGAAAGGCCAACCTGCCTCCCATCAGCTACAGGTTGTGAAGATGGACTTGTTTTGGAAAGTGTAGAATTCTAATTTCTGGCAAAGAAAAAAATACCTCTTGCTTCACTTGCTGTCTACACTTTTAGCATATTTATCCCTATTCCTTATGCCCTTTTTAGGACTGAAGGCTCTCAGTACTCTGCTGTTTTGATTCCCTTTCTGTCTGGGCTGACAAGGCTTAATTAGTGCTCAGGGAAGTTGCTGACTGTACAAAGGGGTGTTCTCATGTACATGACTCACAGAACCGGGTGCCTCTGCTCCCTTGGCTGATGTGGAGTTTAGTCTGTGTGGACTTGTTTCATTTGCAGGATGTGGAAGAGGAAGGCTAAGAGAACTAGAATTACTGGCAAGTCACTTTTCTTTTAAGTTCTTGAAATAGATTCGTGTTGGCACCCAACCTAAGTATTTTACTTTGAAAATTTAAGACTTCTTAAAAGCTTTTGTTTCACCCTTAACGCACATAAGTTGGGATGTCTGATTAATTTTTGACATTGTATTTCTGTGTGTGGCTCCCTATTCCCTTTTTTATCCTCACTTTCAGTGGCTTTTCAGTGTGAAAACTGTCCTGTAAGTAAAACTTAGCTACTCAGTTTCTCAGGTTCAAAACTTAAATGGGAGAGGTGTAAGCAAAACTACAACAGATCGTTTCAGTAAACTATTTTTATTGCAGATCTACTTCCTCTGTGAAGAACATTCTCTGGGTAGTTCACAAAACTATAGCACTTTGAACTTCACTGAGAAGCAGCTTTTGAAACTTTCTCAGTGGGCTTGTAGTGGACAAGCCATGTGCTGCTTGAGGTTGAAAGTGTAGTTGAAAGTCTAGTGATGATCTGGCTGGGATTAACCCAAGTGGGTTTGGTTGGGTTTTTTTTAAAGTAATTAGGTGGAGGTACACTCTAATAAAGCAGACTTACCATTCTGATGTGTCTTACTTTTCTGGAGCTGGGATTTAATTTTTGTTACTTGTCTGCAAGACACTTGTTTGAATTGGCATTGATTTTCTTACCAGTGACATATTGTCGTCCATAAATAATATATATACCAGAATCTAAATTACTGTTGTGCTGTACAGGAACAGGGCAAAACAATTTTGAATCATGGAGAAGCAGAAAAACTAGTGTGGATAACATAATGAACATTTGATAGGATTTGCAGGGTTTCAGGTACAATGTAAAGACTGAAATTCAAGTAACATGTTTTTGTAACTAATCTTCTATAAGCCAGTGATTGAAGTGATGCTGTTCCTTGTGTTGTGTGAACTTGATTGGTTTTCTAGGTGAGGGCACATGTATCTCATCCTTTTTTTCCAACTTTGTCAGGTTTTTTTCCCAACTTTATTAGCTTGTCAGTCAAACTAATAAAAGTTATTTTGCTGTGCCCTGAAGTATTTGCCTTTTCTACTTCCTTGTACTTTAACAGATTCCAAAAAAGCCAATACATGATTAGAAATACCATTTTAAGATCGTAAATACTTTGTTGTGAGTTCACTGAAGTTGTACATGTGTATTTTTTGAAGACAGGTGTTTCAGGGTAGTCTTCATTTTAACTACCTGAATCTATATGTGACTATCATACTGTGACTGGCCAGGTGTGGTTGTTGCTCTGTAATTAAATCCTTGTGACATCAAAACGTAGGAGACGGGGTAAGACGTGACATCACCCATTACACCTGCTGTTTACCAAATAAGATCATATCAGTGGTACTTCCTGGTGCAGTTTTGGATGTTACTGTCATGGTCTTGATATCTGAAAAAAATGCAGCTTTTTGGGTGTGAAAGTACAGTAAAAGCAGCTGTTGGAGAGGTTAACACAAAGCTGTTAAGAAGGTTTTAAAAACATATTAATCTGTTTATTTAGAAAGTTAAAGACAGAGGATCACAACATTTTGCTCTATTTAAAATTGAAATAATCTGTCTCAAAATTGATTTCTTTACTCCATTAGAGTGTTCACTTGCTTTGTAATATTTCAGAATCTTTCTGTACCCACAGCTGGACTCTGGGATAGGCTGTAGCTGAGTGTGATGGTAACTCAGCACATAGACAAGTGGCTGCCCAGGTTGTGATAGATGGAATGAAAGGAGTGCAAAAATTATGTTATGTATTCCTTAAAACAGCAGGGCATGCTGTGGGTCACTTGGAGAGCTCAGGGAACAATTCATCTTGGAGTCCACAGGTTCCTGCTGGAACCTTTAGGGAAGTGTTACATGGTTTGCACATATGGGTGGAAAAAGAAGTTAAGATATCCTGCATTTCTGTGCCTCCAGTTGTCTGGGTGTTTGCCCCTGGATTGTGAAATGGTCCCTTGCTCTTTTCTTTTTTTCTTTTTTCTCCTTGCCTGTTAGCAGTGTAAGTTAAATTATTTTAAGGCCTTTGAGGAAAACTACGTAACTGAACAAAATTACAGTAATCACACTGCAGCTCTGAAGAGGAGACAATACAGCTAATCTGATTAGGAGCTACTCTCTTTTAAGATTCTAAATTGGTTTTATATTCAGCAGTGTGAAAAATGAGTTGAGAATTCTTGATTCTAATACAATACTTGGCTCATAATACTCTTGGAAATTAGGTGGCTTAATGAGGGGTTTTCACTCTGATACTCTTTAAAATAAACTAACCTGGTATAAGTGTACTTAAGGTGTGAGACTTGTAAAGTGTGAGTGGCACTCTGTGGCATGATAAGGTTCCTAAGAAAACTGTTACCTTATGGTTTTTATGCAGGCTTTGATTCCGACAACTCTTCAGGAGACTTTTCAGAAGCAAATCATAAAGTTCCAGAAATGCTTGATCTAGATCCACACCAAAGCAATAGGACGGGAAAGCATAACGGGGAGACAGAGATTCAAGAAAATGGAATTAAGAGACACAGGTAAACACACAGTGCTACACAGTGAATGAGAAGTGAGCATCTGCTGGCTCATTATCTTTTGGAGCATTACTGTTCATATAGTGTCTCTGCTTCCTGTGGCAAGTCTAGGTTAAAGTTTTACTTCCTTTACACATTACTTCAATACCTACGAATGAAAATGGTTTGTTATTTAAAGGGTTGATAATGACAGTTGGTTTTTTTTTCTATTGCAGGACATCATTACCTGCCCCAATGTTTTCTAGAAGTGATTTTAGTGTGTGGAGCATATTAAAAAAATGCATTGGACTGGTAAGTTAGCCTGGATGAAGCATGCTGATGTTGGGTCTGCCAGTGTCATCTGGTTAATTTTATTGCTTAAACATTAAGACACAGAATAATACCTGGTGCATTTTGCATTTTTGTTTCGCTAAGGAGCATAATTTTAAATTGCAATTCTAGGTCTCAATATCCATACTTTCTTTCACTGTTGGAATATGTGGACTGCATTTCTGAAGCTGTCCTTTAAGAACTAGACCAAAGCCATTAAAAATATAGTCAAATATGGTTTGAATAACACAGTGTTGTCTTATCTTGCCCTTTTTTGTTCTTTACTTAGCAAAATGTCATTTCGGGCTTTATTTTATTAATTCATGTCATCTAGGAGATACACCTGAACTTCCAAAACTCCTTTTGTTGGGATGAGTGGTCTATTTACTAGAATCTTTGCTTGGACCAAATCAATTTAAGCCAGTAAGAGTTAACATTATTTTTCCCTTGCTGCCTGTGACAAGATGAGGAGAATGTTGCATTCTCCTTTCCACTAAGTTTTAAGCACTTACATGAATGCTTTAATGCTCAGTCATGAGTGCAACTTTATAATTAAACAGCCAGATTTGCTTGGATATAGTAAAAGACCTGGGGAATTGGAAATCTCCGTGAACTTTGTGTCTGTCTTGTATCTATACATGTGAAATGAGAAACGTTCTGACACAAATAGCAGGTTGCTTAAAGAAAGCCACTAAAATTTGTTAGAGCAATTCACATACTATTCTTTATGTAACTGTTCCTTTCAAAAATTAATTTGTGGTTGCTACAGTACAATACATAGGTATTGTGCAAATAGGTGAGGATTTCAAAGGAATATGTGGCTCTTTGGTATCAGTATGGAGCTGCTTGGCACATTATTACCTCTATCTGTGGAAATCTTAACCTCTTCTGCTTTACAGAAGAGAAGGTAACATTTTTTGTGAATTTGCTAGGTTAGCTGAATGAATTTCTGAAGTTGTTTACCATTTCAGGTTGCTAGTAGAGTTCTGCAGTGCTTCCAGCCCCTTTTGGCTGTAGCACTTGGAGGTCTGCCACAGGCTTGCCAAATGTCCTCTGAAGAATGCTGTTAATAAACTCACCCACAACTTATTTTCAAAATTCTTGTAGTTGTCACTCGTTAACTTAATGTTGTGTCTAAGAAATTAACCTGCCCTTTGGTCATTTAGGAGCTGTCCAAGATCACCATGCCTATTGTCTTCAACGAGCCATTGAGTTTCCTTCAACGGATAACAGAATATATGGAACACATATACCTCATTAATAAGGCTTGTAGTCATGCAGATCCCCTGGAAAGAATGCAGGTAAGAACACCTACCACCTTCTGGGTGCTTCAGAAGAAGATTTTTTTCTCCCAGTCTTTGATTTTAAGACAATTTCTCACTTGAGTGTATTTCTTTCTCAGGCATTACCATAAGAATGCCCCTTTTTGTCTGTCCAGACAAGTTTCTTGTTTCAAAGTGGCTGTATCAAATATTTGTGACACTTTCACACTCAGTGCTGTGCACGGGGTTTGAGCCAAAAGGAGGAAAGTGCCACAACTGACCATACCCAGGAACCTCAACTCATTTCAGGGCTGCTTTATCTGTGACTCCTTTTGTGGTTTTATGTGTTATGAAGATGAAATCTTGGCTTTAAGCCACTCTAAATTGGTTTGTTGAGTGGCCTTGTGATTTAGAAGTTACTGGATGAAAAATTGTTGTGGCAGAGACAAGATTTACCACTTTCCTTCCCCAGAACTGGTTGTTATTGGGAGTAGAATATAGTACCTCCCTGGTTTCACACCAAGGAGGAAAATATGGTGAAACCAGGCCTGTGTGCATTAGGTTATACTGGTATCACTCACAGCTCTGTTTTGAAAGTGAAACTGGAATATTTATCTTGTATTCTGTGTCTGTATAGTCCATACCTGTGCTTCCCAGCCTGCAGGAGCTCCTGAGTGTCATTTGTACCTGCTGGGGTGATTCAAGAGGTCTCATCTCTGTTAGAAGTAATTCTTGCCTGACACTGGGAAAGGAGGGCACTGTTCCCAATGAACTGAGAGAGGGGGACAGTCAAAATGGGGGGAAAGTAGATATTAGAAACCAGGCTGACCTCATAGAAGTCTGTAGAGAAGATAGGGCAGAGTGCAACCTGACTGAACTTACTACAGAAAATAGTTCCTTTGGGAAATGAGAATCTTAATAAATGCTTCTGTTTTCCCACTTCTGTGTCACTTACCCGTGGCTTACAAATGGTTTTGCCTTAAGCAAAATCTAGCAGTTTCTTTTTGGAATAATAATGAAATACTGTAATGTGCAACAAATTCATACATTAAACTTAAAGTTTTAATGTACTCTTCTCATAGCAGTGTGTTCTTAATTTCCTTACAGGCTGTAGCTGCTTTTGCAGTTTCTGCTGTAGCTTCTCAGTGGGAGAGAACTGGCAAACCATTTAACCCACTGTTAGGAGAAACCTATGAATTAACCAGGTAATAATTACTTTAAATTCGGAACTGGGCCTGTTTGTGTTCTTGAGTTAGCAGACTTGTACTGGTTTGATTGTAGTAAAATACTACTAAATTATATTTCCGAGTAGAGCTAAAATTCTTTTTGTCAAACTATCTCAAAATCTTTGAGAAGTTGTTATAAAAGCTAATAATTGTATTTTCTAGCTTTAGGCAGAGAATTATTTCTTTGAATCATTCAGAGAAAAATCAGTCCATGTTCTTCCACCAAAGACATTTCCTGACCAGACACTATTAATTAATTTAAATATTGTTTTGTTGATCATGTCAGATAGAGGAATTAGTCTGAAGGACTTCCAGCTTGATTAAATAAATGGGTGATGTGTCTGCAGTGGAGAAAAGAATTTTCAGTCAGACCTTCTCCTGCTGCCCAAAGAGTTTCTGTACTTTCATGAGTTATTTCAGTGAAACTAGTTCAGGTGCCTTTCTGGATAGAAGGCTGGTTTGAGGTATAAAAAGAAAGTGTTCAGAGTACAAATCCTTTCATTTCATCAATTGTAAATGTGTTATGAAACTAGAAAAGGAGGTCTTACCTTCAGTTTATTTTGAAATCCTGCAAATTTTTTTAAAGTATCAAGTCACTCTTTTCTAATATTAAAACAAAATACTTACTGTTTAATTGTCTTTTTTGTTTTTGCTAGGGAGGATTTAGGATTTAGGTTTATATCTGAGCAAGTCAGCCACCACCCACCTATTAGTGCATTTTATTCTGAAGGCCTAAATAAGGACTTCATATTTCATGGATCAATCTATCCCAAACTAAAATTCTGGGGGAAGAGTATAGAAGCAGAGCCTCGGGGAACAATTACTTTGGAGCTTCTGAAGTAAGTATGAGAAGTAAATAACTTTTTTTTTATGTTGATCTCCTTATCATTTACTTGAATAAAAGGATGGGTAATAATCATTCTGTTGGCTCTTCAGGGTGATTACCTAAAAACCTCTTACTGAAGAGGTTGTAAGAATTGATTTCCAAGTTAATTTTCACTGCTTGATTTCTGTTTTTTTTTTAAAGTTATATCAATCTTGCATAGCTGTAGCAATTCAACCCAGTTTTTCCACTGTGAAAATAAGCATTTCTTAAAAATTGAATGCTACTGAAAGCTAGTTCTGTGAAGACACGTAAAATTGAAATGTAGATATAAAGTTCTGTTACTGGGCTGTTCAAGCTCATCTCAATTCTTAATATTGTTTTTGGTTTCGGTTGCTTGCGTCAACGTTTGTGTGGAAAGAACTACATCTCACAATTCTGTGATAAGGGAACATGAGAAACTTGTCAGGATTGCCTTGACACTTCCTGGGAAGGATCAACTTCCTATTAAAATCAAGAATGCCTCCCTTAATTACTCCCAGGCTTGTCTCATGAATTACGAGTGACTTCCCATAAGCTGGTTTGTGCCCTGGTGGCACAAAGACTGGAGCTTTCCCAAGTGGGACATGAGGATGCACTGGAATAGTTGCAGGAAAAGTATTCTGCAGCTGAGCACTTCAAGGTGTTTTTAGAAAAGCTTTCATGAGGCTTAACTTTGAGTGGGTTTTGAAATGTTGTTTTAAGAAATTTCTAGACATTTGGTTTCAATAAAGACTCAACTTGCCTGCCATAGCAAGCATTGACTTTTCCTGTACTTCCTTTTGGAAGCAGATTAATTTTCAAGCTGTTGGCATCTAATCTTCCAAAGTTTATAAAAGTATGAACTGGTCTTGGATATAATTGGTGATGAGAGGAAATTTCTTCTGAATGCAGAAATAACTATGAATGTTAGTGCAGAATGCAGATGTGACCAAAATAACATTTGCTTGAGAGCCTTTATTTAGAAGACTATTAAAATTCTTCCTCAGCCTAATCAAATGACAGGGCTCAGATTTAAACTGGAATATAAACAATTAAAGGGTTTATTTTAAATAATTGCTTCAAGTTAGCAGCAGAAGCTGAAATCAAATTTTGAGCCTCTCAGTGTTGTGATTCAAACCATTCTGTTGGTTTGAGGAGTCTGAGAACTACTCAAGGCCTGAGTGAACAAGGAGCTGTTTGGCAAAACTGTGTCAGTATAAAATCGTGCATTTATGTTAACCATGACTGCTTTCAAAACAGGAATTACAAGGCACTTCTCCAGCACAAAAAGTGTTTCAATTTATCAGCACTCGCCATAAGTGCCTTGTGTGGGGTTTTGGTTTATACTGTACAGCTTTTGGTGTCAAGTAGTTCAGGAATAAAACTGTGCTTAAAGGCTGGTAGGATGAATTTGAAGAGTTCTGGTATTTTTCTCCCCACTTGAAGAGTAGTCATTGTTCTAAAGAAGAAAAGGAGCTGTGGAAATAGTCAGACTTCAATGATTTGTTACTTCTCTGTACTGGAAAATGACAGGTTAGAAACATTAAATAGGAGTGTTCTCTCCATACTTACTGGAAATAGAAGTACAAGACATTTGTTACAGATGACACTGCTTGTCTCTGTATTATTTTGTATTAGAGTTTGCAAGCTTTCCTAAGATGGATTGACTGCCAAGCAAGTAACTTCAACATTTCTTTTACCAGCACAGAAAATGAGTGAAAATAGATGGCTTTGACTCTGCTAGTAATAATGGGAATCCTGTTGTTTAATTTTTTGACCATTTATAGGATAGTGTTTTTTAAGGATTTAGGATCTGTTAACTCACCTTTAAAGCTTTTCACAAAACATTAAAACAAAAGTGAAACCAAGTGGAAAATTCTTCAATTCTAGGACTTTTCCATCTTCTCAGTAAATCTTTGGGGAAAGGATGGAATTGAGTAGTAAACACAATTTTTAAATGTCATGTTTTTCAAGCTTGAAATAGCGCTCTTTCTCCCACTGGTGTTAAAAAAAAACAACCTAAAAAAAGAAAAAAACACTCACACCCCCAAAATTGCCTTCAGTGGCACTGAACAGGCCTCAATTACTAACGAGGAAACTTGTGGCATATTTGTGAAAACCACTACTGCAGTTTACTGTTGTTGCAGCAGTTGAATAGAAGACACTATTAGGTGTTAGGCTGTCAGTCTGGTTCTCCTGCCTGCAACTTTAAAAGTGCAAGTGAAAAAGATGAATTCCTGGGCTGCTCTTTGTGTTGGGCTGAAATTCGTAATCCAAAGCACAGCAACTGTGAGACTTATGTGAGAAGGGAGAAAAATAAAGGCAATATCACTTTATTAACTTGCACTAATGTTTGGATACGACACATTGTTGGCCTGTAAAGAAGAGTCTGTTTCTTTTCTGTTTTGAAGTTAAGTGCTGGCTGTTCATAGGACTGCTAAATATTTTGCCCTGCCACGAACAGAACTGTAAACAGGCTTGCATTCCATCTCAAACTCAAGAAATTGATTTCTTTCTTTGTTTTCTTTACAGGCACAATGAAGCTTACACATGGACAAATCCAACCTGTTGTGTACATAATGTAATTATTGGTAAACTGTGGTTAGAACAGTACGGGACAGTAGAAATTGTAAATCACAGGTAATGCTAATCATGGACCTGAGGGTTGGCTCGTGGGCACTGCTGTGTGGTCAGTTGTGTTACAAAGCAGATGGTTTTGACTTTTGTCAGAGACACAGGGAGCTTTGGTTTGTAGCTCCAAAGCCTTGGGGTTATTTTTGCTTGTTTTGTTTTAATCCATTTCTGACAAATGCAAACTATCCCTTGGACTGGGCTTACTTGTCATAGTAGTGTTAATGAAAAGGCATAAGGCCAAATGTCTTATGGGCTGCAAAGGTTTTACTTTTGTGAGTTACCCATTCAAATTCAGCCCTGTTGACAGAGAACAGAATTGAAATTTAACTCCAGAACCATTAAATGGAATAATTGTTGGAGTCTTGGAGTAAACCTCTATCATGTTGATTGTGATTTGTCATTTTTTTTTAGTTTTGATAATGGAGAATGTCTTAAATTAGGGGTACAGCACAGGCTGATGTCTTCATGTGCATATTTGTTTCTTTTTTTGTTTGTTGTGTGGAATTTTGAAATTTGTGTGCCTTTTTTAATGCCCTGGTCAGATAATAAACCATACTTAAAGAAAAATAATAAATAACTAGCCCCCAACTAACTGTAACTATATGAAAAAAACCTAAATAAGGTAAAAAAAGGTAACTTGCTGATGTATTTAGGGGCGTGCTTCTTCAAGCTTGTACTTATTTCCTCTACAGTACTGGAGATAAATGTGTCCTTAATTTTAAACCATGTGGACTGTTTGGGAAAGAGCTTCACAGAGTAGAGGGATACATTCAGGACAAACAGTAAGTCATAAAAGCCTCTTGGTCTCTCTGTTTCTGGGCACTGGGGCATTTCTTTTGCTGACATAGTGACCACACTGATGTGACTGTAAAGTTGTTACCAATGAAGATTGTAACCCGTTTTTGTTCTGTTTTAGCACTAACCCCCTTGATTCCAAGGGTGATAATTTTAAGCATTATTAGAAAAACTCTACAGTCAAGTCTTTTGAAATAAAGGTATCCAGGAAAAATACAGAGTATTTGCAACTGATTTCACTGTTGCACAGTCATAATTCCAGTCTTCAGTTTAAAATAATGAGAATATGGTTATTAGAAGGTTTTAATTAACCCAAACCTGTTTCCTGGCTCCGAGTCTCTGCTGCAAACTGTTGGCTTTGATGTACCCACTCTTATTTAACAGTGGCAAAAACATGTGACTCTCATGAGGATGTGTTCTGCCTGAAAGACTGGAATGAGCTGAATCCTTTTCTTTGCATTATCAAATATCTGGTTTCTAGGAATCACCCATTCTGTGATTCTATGAAATCTGCAAACAGAAACATAAAATGCAGCAAAGTAGAAACTGGGTGTTTAATATAGACCAGAATCTGCATGGCTTGGCTTGGAAGGCTCAATAAGAAGCAAGAGCTCAGTCTCCTTTGCTTTTCTCTGCAGCAGAAAGAAGCTGTGTGTGATCTATGGCAAGTGGACAGAGTGCCTGTGGTGCACTGATCCCACCACGTATGAGACTTACAAAAAGAGTGAGAAGAGAGGTGGAGAGCAGAAGAAGAAGCTGGTAAGGTGAAATATCAGAAATGAAAACAGAACATCTTATTTAGGGAAATGGCCAGGTGTGAATGGAGGATTAAAAAACTGTCTGTCATTTGGTAGGGGTTGGATGGAGGCTGTGAAAAGGCACTTGGCACTTTGCAGATGTAGTGTGAGCTGCTGGCATAGAAGAGAGCTCATGGAATGGTGTTTGCTGGAAATTTGTCAGAGAGAAGTCATCAAATATCAACCCCCAAACTGGTGTCCTGTCGGTCTGTGAGGAAAGTGGCTCTGCTGCCAACTCCGGGGATAAAAATACTAGGATTTGGGCAGTAAAAAAAAAAATTATATTTTTTTAAAGTCAGATACACTTTTTGGTGTATCAGAATTTGTGACAGAGACAACCTTGACAACAAAGAGGTTTGGAAACATGCTGGGTTTTTCCCCCACTTATAAGCAGTGTCAGGTGATTAGTTCAAAAGCCTCAGTGTTGTATGGAAAATGTTGAATGGTGCAGCAAAGGACTGCTGGGTTTCCTGATATCAACAGGGTCTTGCAGACCCTGGTTGCTCAATGAAAACGAAAGGTTGAACAGCAGCCAATCATTCTTAGTGTTAAGAGGCTCAAACTTTAAAAGTATTTACATCAGAAGAATCTAGAGCAACAACAGGCCTTGCTTTTGGCTCTGGATTCTGTCATGGTACAGGTTTATATTTTGACTTTTTTTTTAAATAATAAGGTTCTGTTCATCTTAAGAAAATCAACTCTTTCTTTCCTTCCTTCCTGTTGTGTCTATATTTAGATGGGGAACTGTCTAACAGTAAACCAGATGTTGACATGGAAAGTAGCCTAGAAGTGTCTTTTTAAATAATGAATACTCAAACCAAATGATTGAAATTAGACTCTTAACCATATGGAGCTGTTTTCTAGTGTATAAAACAGGCCCTGTTTAACTTAGTAGGGTATTTTTGAATAAAATAAATGAGCCATGTCAGAGAAGGCAGAAAGGAAATAAAAGGGGGTGGGAATGAGGAAAACTCTGATACTGTCACTCCAGGATGTTATTGCCTCAAACTTCCTTTCTGGTTGTCGTGGTTTTTAATGGGTTCTTATGGAGAAATCCTCTAAAATTCCACAATGTAGCTGTCTGTGTCCTGCAACAGTCAGATTCTCTCAGATTCTGAGAGCAGCCTTCTGAACTTAGGATTTTTATATGTGCATTATGGCAGTGCAGCTGGTAACAAAGGAACTTTGAAGGAAAGACACTGGATTCATAAACTGAAGTACACGGTATTCACAGTGAGAAAACTGGCAGTGACAATTGTGATTAGAGTCTGGATCATAGGAAATTGGACTGAAACAAGGGCTTATCTTTTTCTAACCACACATTCAGATCTTTTGTAAATGATGAAGCAATATCCGAAAGCAGGTGTGCCCTATTTGTGACTCTTAAGGCCATTATGGGAACTTGCACTGGTTTAAATTGCAGTTCCTGGCTCATTTCAACCTCAAATAGTCATGTTAGGTGAAATTAAGCTATGGCATAGAATAGAAGGGAAGCTGGAGAGAACACTTCTGAAAGACATTAATTTACTGTTATTACTATTATTGATTTTTTTTTTTAAAGAGGCATTCAAGTTGTACTTAAGGGGTGGGAGACTATTCAGGGATATCAGGAGCAAGACATTACATTAAAAGTGAGAGGAACAGTGTGCAGAGTGAGGAGAAGCAAACATGATGGGAGAGGCAGAAATACAGGAGAGTGTTTAGTGTCTCAAATTTGAACAGATTCTTCAACAGCCACTGTGGAGTGGATGAAACTGTCCAATGTTCCTTTATTCCCCTGCCAAATGTTACCTCTCTTTCAGAGTGAAGATGATATTAAATCTGAAAATGATGAAGCTGATGATATGCCAGAGATTCAAGACACGGTGCAGTTCATACCAGGCAGTAAATTGCTTTGGAGAATAAATTGTAGGCCACCAAACTCATCACAGGTAACCATTTCAATCACCGTGTGCGTTGCTCTTGCCAGCGACTTATCCAAGGGAACAGTTCTCCTTGGAAGTTCTGTTGTGTTCAATGAGTGTAGGGAATCTAGTGCCATTTTGCCAGAATAACTTGTATGTTATCTTTATTTTGCTTTTAAGATGTACAATTTCACCAGTTTTGCTGTGAGTCTCAATGAGCTGGAAAAGGGCATGGAAGCAATATTGGCTCCCACTGACTGTCGGCTACGTCCGGATATCAGAAATATGGAGAACGGGAACATGGGTATGTGTTTGCTGCAGGAAATATTTCCACATTAATAAGTTTTGAGAGGGATGACCAAAGGGAGGTTGATACAGGAAACACTGTCTTCAGTTTCTCATTCCCAGAGCAGCCTTAACTCTTTTTCATCCTTTGTAATGAACATGCGTTTGAACAATGTATAATGTGTGTTCTCTCCCAGAAAAGTCTGGGAGAGCAGATGCATCCCAGGTGGATCCCAGGGCTGCTATCCTGTGTTATGGGGTGTTTGCATGTTTGTTAGCTTGGGGGGGGGGCTGGCAGACGTGCTCAACATGCTCACTTGCTCTGGAGTTTGTCTGGAAAGACATGTGGTGAGCAGACGTGCTCTGTTGCTCTGGTGTTTGTCAGAGAAAACACATGGACAAATAGTGAAAAAAAATCACTCTCTCTGTTATACCTAATCAGAACTGTTTCCTGCTGTCTCAGTGCAGGGTGTCTGATAGATAAAACACCAAAATTTCAGTTTCAACTCTGAGTTTGTAGCAGCAACTTTTCTGAAATAGCTTTTTTAGGCTTTCGTTACCTGAGTACAGCAAATGCTCTGTCTTGCTTAAATGAACTCTACTTCATTTCTCTGCAGTTTTTTCTGTGTTTTCTTAATTTTTGCTCCTGTTCTGCCAAGTAACCAATTTCTCTTGGAATGTTGGCTAGATGTGGCAAGCAAAGAGAAGGAGAGACTAGAGGAGAAACAAAGAGCTGCTCGCAAGGAGCGTGCGAAGGACGAGGTGGAGTGGCACACACGGTAAGGGGGCAGGAGGGTGGGCTGTTGTTTAAGATGGGCATAGTTGGGTATATCCTGCTTGAATGGTTTTTCTTCAGGACAGCATGTGTTTGATTTCCTCTGTGACAGCACAGTTTGTAGTGTCACTTGAAGCATTGCTGGGTCAACAATTAAATATGTAGCTGGAAGCCAAAATTGCTGATAACTCTGTTCTGGACAAATTATCTACTGATAAATGCTGAAACCTGTCATAATTAACTAGTATGGTAATGCTGGGGGTTTTTGGTGGGTTTTTGTGTTTGTTTTTTTTTTTTTTTTAACCTACAGAGGTCATATTTTTGTTAGAATTAATAAAATGTTAAGTCTCATCTCTCCTTTAACCAATTCCTGTCCAGCTTTTGGCAGTCAAGTGAGACGTTGTGGCCCTCTAAGGCCTTTTATTTTCACACATTTTGGATTTCTTGGCTTGGATACTTGAAAAAGTGCTTTTTGAATTGCATATTCAAATGACTTCTCAGTCACAGAGTGCATCAGGGAGTGATGTGTGATTTGGCTGGTGCTCCCACAAGTTGCTTTTTGCAGCTGCCAGTGCTGTGCAGTCAAGTGTGTGCTCACAGCCAGTCCCTGCAGGTGCTTCCTTCAAAGGCAAGAACTTTGGGATGCTCCCGTGCTTTCATGAAATTCAGAAGAGAAAACATTTTCTTCCCAAAGCCTGGAGGAGCAGCTACGGGCCAATTCCAGTTAATGCCTTTGAAAATCTCTTCCAGAGAGCATAAAATTGTTTTCAGTCAACGTGGCTAAAAAATGAGCAGCTGCTGATGTTCTGTGCAGAGCACAGCTCTGGAGAACAAAACTGTTTCCTCTTTGGATGAATTTACAAAAACGATTGTGTAACTGTTTTGGCATTATTTTAAAGTAAATTAATATATGTTATATAAACTAGAGTATCATTGTTAGTTTTATTAAAAATAGGACAGCAATTTTAAAACTAATTTCATTCTCTTTCTTGACTTTATGCAAAAAAAAAAAAAAGATGTTTTACAAGGTGGTGATAATTGTGTAGGAAGTTTAATGCCTTGTTTTTCATGTTCAGAGTATTTCCTGAATAATTTCCTGAGATTTTTTTCTAATAAGAAATACCACTATGTTTTTATAATGTTTAGTGAAAGAGGCAAAGTTGAGTTTTTTCCCCTGTTAATAACTGTTCACTCTGTTTGCTTTTTTTGTTTTCTTGTTTCTCTCCTTTTTCTTTTTCTTTTTTTTCTTTTACAGGTGGTTTCATCAAGGCACTAACCCATACACTGGGACTTCAGATTGGCTGTACTCAGGTGGCTATTTTGATAGAAATTTCTCAGACTGTCCAGACATATACTGAAATTACAGAACCAATTGCTCATCTCATCTGGACATTTAGTTACTAGATTTCATTCCAAGCCAGTTCCTGTGGTTTTGTTGACAGCAAAAACCAGCTTTTCTAAGTAAATTTTAACAAAAATTCTATCAGTCAACAATCAATGATTTAATTATCACTAACGTTGGATTGCCAAATATTTAAATACCATTGTGCTCATTCCGTAAAGCTGCACCATGAAATCACCGTGTTTTCACTAATTTTCAAAGGGACCTTTGGTTCTCCATCTTCTCCCCTAGTTTCTCTGTCAGGAGGGTACACTGTATCCGGTAGAGCACATAACATCCTTGAATACTACGTAACTTAAATAAAATAGAGATAATATCCTTGTTACTTAGTACGATAGCGAAGAATCTGAAGTTTTTGGAACTCAGAGCAGGGGTGAAAAGCCAATATGGTACCAACAGGATCAAACCCAGTCCTGTCATACTCCCCGTACGTATGTAGCACTCCCTGGGGACGGGAGCTCCCGGCCCCCCCCCTCAAACAATTCCATAACTGAGAGACTCATGGAAACAAAACCCAACCTGAGCTTCTCACACTGTAGTTGTCTGTTACAGTCTTCACAACTTTGGGACACTGTGAGCATTAAACTGTGTACCTGTGATGAATCCCATAAAGCATACCTTAGGAGAAGGGAAGGGCGCAGTCCAAACGTGCTTTTTCTGAAGTCAAATGCTGTTCTTAAAAATAGGAGAAGCTTCGGAAGCAATAGCAGGAATGTTGAGGTGGTTACAATGTACAATATATTGCTTGCTACCACTTGGAGGCTTAACTTCTGCACTACCTTTGGCAGCTTTGGCACTGTGTATGCTCCTAGGCTAAACTTTCCTTTGGAAGCACTTCCGTATGTATATCCACACAGGTTCATATTTTTGGGGAAGTTTTGGTTTGCATGTTTTTCATTAATAGGTCATGTCTGTTTTGTATGTTGTGAAAAAGCAGAATCAATTTAAAGCTTTGGCAGAGTTTATACCTATTACAAGTTTCCTGTGAGCACGTGATGTCAAAAAGTGGGATTTTTTGGTTCCATATCAAACCATCGAAGCCATAGAATACTGGAAAATAATCAGTTACTGAACTGATGCATTCATTTTCTTTGAAGTGGTACGCTTCAGGGGGTAAGGCAGGGAGAGAGGCTTGAAAAATTAGATCCAGTAATTAAAACTAGTCCTAATGTTGCTGCTTCTTTTATGAAAGTTTTTAATTGAGTAACCAGGTGAACATGGAGAGCGGCTGCACTGCTGTGAAGTTTATAGTAATTTAGACATTGCTGGTGTTAAGTGCCAGCAACATGAGGAGTTCAAGAAAGAACTGGTCTGATTTATGTCCAAAACATCTGTGGTTTCATCCAGAGGACAGATTTTTGAAGTGCGTCTCTCCCAGCCACAGGATTAAAAGGCAAAAGAAAACATATTCATAGAGAAACATTTTCCTATCAAATCATGCATCTAATGATTAGATTAAATTTGGGGGAAATTTAGTTGTTGTCTTCATTGGAAAAATAAGAGAAGCTGTAAAACTTCAAGGCAGTAAGGAAGGGCCTGATCTGAACCATACTTGTGGGGACATGATTCTGTTGCCAAAGTTTGCGTTGATGCAGGTCCTCAGGACTTAGGAGCTGAGTTGGTGACACAGTGCAGGCAACAGGGTCATGTTTGTTTCTAGTAAGTGCATAGACACTTCTAAAAAGACATTGCTGAGCCACATGGAACAGCATAAAAATAGTTTTGATAAAAAACTGAACTTCAGTGACCGTGCCAGGCACTCTAATCCTTTTCCAAACTTGCTGCAAGCAGGTTAGGAAACCCTATGTTAGGTGAGGATTGAAAGGATTCATGTATTAGACCAGTTTAACATCTCATGGGAGTTTAAAACTTGCTTAAACTACATGGTATGTTTAATGCTGGATTAGTGTTTTTAAAACAATGCATATAAATAGAAATTGCCTGAATGGAAAAAACTGTACAGTAGTTGCTAACGAGATGTTCTGTTTCTAAGAGGAGGTGTACAGGTTAGCATCCCTCTTGTCTAAGCCATGATTTAAATTCAAAGACCTAAAGCCTTGTCATTATGTGGAAGCATGAAACAATTGTACCAACATGTTTAATCCAAACTTCAGTAGAGAATCTTCATGGGATATAAAAAGAAACTGGGAACATTTCCAAAGTAAGAAACACTTCATTAGTTACATCTTCACCCCCTTCTCCCCTTCCTTTAGTGTAAAGCTTTTAGTAAAATTTCAGATTAGTTCCAAACCCATTCTTCTAATTTATTGTTCTTCATTGACAACACTTACAGAACCCTTTCCCTGTGCTGCTGACACGGCTGTGCTTGGCCAGCCCTGGCATTCCTGATGCTCTCAAAGTCCAAAAGTTTTATTTTCGATGCAGATCTCGCCTCAGTAGTTTACCTGTTGAAACATTAATAACTTTGCACCTTTTGAAAGAATGTCACTTTTATAACTTGATGAAACACTGTATATAAGATAACTGTGTTAGTATATGTTAATACAGCTACGTAGAGAAACCAGCTAGAAAGAAATTATAATAAATACTTAATAAATACCCTTTGGGCCTCTGGATGGTGACAGAGATTTGTGTGAGACGCGTACAGGTGGGGCAGGAGGATTCTGGCTTTGCTAAGCCAGCACTGGGGCTGTACTTAGATTTCACCGTGATGTTTATTGGATGAAGATGATTTAAATGGGAGCTTGGGACACCTCCAGCCTTGGGTGGAGGTGTCTGACCGTGGTGGGCTCTGTTCCTTAGCACCCTGTGGTGTGTGGGGTGATGGGGGTGTCGAGGACAGGGTTGCAAACCTGTGTGGGGACAGGGAAGGGGCAGCGGGAAGAGCCATGGCAGCGCTCCCAGCACTGGGACCTCACACTGGTGTGACAGCAGAGTGGCCGTGGCTGAGCTGGAGCCAGGGAGCGAGGGGACTTCTATTAAAAATGTAATAGAAGTGAAAATTAACTTTGTAGTTATGTGTTTGTCTTCAGGGCAACGTCCTGTTGTAAATTGGGAGCAGCTTTTCAGACATCTGGCCTTTATGTAGTTATTGTTACCTGGACTAACAAGGACAGGAACCATCCACCCTAAATCACCCAGTGAGAACAGAACTAATTAGAAGTATTTATTCTTGTTTATTTATTAAAAACAAGTTCCCAGGAAATTTTTTGCTGAAAGCCGCTTTAAAAAACAAACCCAAGACTCTTCGCTTAGCGACGCTGGGAATACACCAGTGTTGGCCGAGCCCCACATGGAACACCGCTGGCTCCTTGGAAAACACCTGGGATTTGGGTCAGTGATGCAACACTGAAATGCTATGAGGCAACCCAGAGTTTGGGCATGTGCAGGAGAGCTCCTCCATGGAAAGATTTATTTTTGTAACACTTGACGGGTGTGACGGGAATAAAGGTGGTTTTGGAGACGCGGCGGCCCCGGGCTGTGCTTGGTTGAGGGGATGAGAGGGATGGGGGGGGGACGCCGCCATGTTCCGTGACACAGCAGGGGCGCTCGGTCCCGCCCCCCACGTGATTGACAGCGGCGCGGGCCAATCGCGCGGGGCCGCGGCGGCGCGCGCCCCGCGGTGGGCGGGGTTCCGGCGCGCCGGGCAGGAAGAGCTGAGGCGGCGGAGGAGGAGGGAACAGGGAACAGGGAACGGGTAGCAGGGAACAGGTACCGCCGGGATCCCCCGCGACCACCCGCGCCCCGCGCTCGGTGGGGCCGCACCGGGGGGCTCCTGCCTGCGGCGCCGGGGGGGAGGCGGCGTGGCGGCCTCGAGACGGTCCGGCAGGAGATCGCGGCCTCCGGCCGGGCGGGGGACGCCGGGGCCAGGCCGGGCTGAACCCCCACCCCGGGCCCGGCTCCTCTCCGGCTGCGGCGGGGCCGGGCCGGGCTGGGAACGCGGGGCGAGCCCGGGAACGGCCGCACAGTCACGCAGGGCCGCCCGGGCCCGGCATCGCCGCCCGGTCGGTCGGTGGGGACATGGTGGGGGGGGAGGGAGCGGGGGCAGAGCCAGGGGGGCACCATGAGGGTCAGTCGGGCGCGGTGCGGCCTGTGGGGCTCTGCTGGGATGCTGGAACCGCAGTCTGAACATACAGCAGGGCTTCCTTCGCGTCCCTGAGCTTTGAACCGTAATTCGAACCGAAGAAGGAAGCGTCAGGGGACGGCGGTTTCATTTTCTAGTACCTCAGCACGTAGGCTCACCTTTATTAGTGGAGGTCTGTGGAGCCTCCTGGCTTCATCCAGAGTTCTGCTTTAGCTCAGCTGGATCACCCTGGAATTCTGCAGGCAGCAGGACAGATTGCTTTTGTGGAGCCCACCTGATAAAGGTTGAAATTTGATACTAGGAAGAGTGAATGGGAGGTTTCTCATCGCACCTGCTGCTCTCTCTCTTTCCAGGATGTCTTCAGGTGCATTATTTCCAAGCCTGGTGCCAGGCTCCCGTGGCTCCTCGAGCAAATACCTGGTGGAATTTCGAGCAGGGAAGATGTCCCTGAAAGGCAGCACTGTGACCCCAGACAAGAGAAAAGGCCTTGTTTACATCCAGCAAACTGATGATTCCCTCATTCACTTCTGCTGGAAGGACAGGACTTCAGGCAACGTGGAGGATGTGAGTACGAGCTTGAGGTGTTTGTTAAGTCATGGCCTGTCTTCTTCTGTTCTGCTGGTATTGCTGAAAGAGCTCCTCCAGGACAAATTAGGGTAAGAATGTCACTGACAGACCTGCACTTCCACGGCCGCTCTGCTTTGAGGAGCAGATGGAAGAAGGTTTGGGAAGGGGGGTGGAGGCCTTTGGGAGCTAAAAAGGAATGTTGGTGTATTTCCTCATACATTTGTTCCTCCTGCCACATTTTCCAGGATCTGATTATTTTTCCTGACGACTGTGAGTTCAAGAGGGTCCCGCAGTGCACCACGGGCCGTGTGTATGTATTGAAGTTCAAGGCGGGATCAAAACGACTCTTCTTCTGGATGCAGGTTTGTGGGGAGTCAGTGGCAAAGATCTGGGACCAAAATACTCCCAGTTTGACTGGTACCAAGAGCAACTCTCTTGCAGGAGCCGAAGACAGACAAGGACGAGGAGCACTGCCGTAAGGTGAACGAGTATCTCAACAATCCCCCCATGCCGGGGGCGTTGGGTGGCAATGCCAGCGGAGGCCACGAGCTCTCAGCACTAGGAGGTACAGTCCATTCTCTGCTCCTTCATGTCAGAGGCCTTTTTTTTAAAAAATTTATGTCTAGAATAAGCACTTAGAGTTCCCTAGGAAGACATTCCTGATGGCTGTGGAGGGTGAGCTGGGGACAGTGTTAATACCAGAAGCGTAAACGTGCTTTTTAGCAGAAAAAACTGTGCTGTTAAAATAGGTGCAGGCTGAAAGTTAAGACTGCCAGGAGAAATCTTTTTGTTTCCAGTAGATTCTCTGGAGTCTTACCTCTTTATGAAAAGCCAAGTTGCATTTATCTTTTATGAAGATCATGAATCAGTAAACACTTGAAACTGTTTTTCCATACGGAATGTGATACCAATTAATCTCCTGCTGTTTGAGCTGGAGTGCTGTGTAAAAAAACCTATGTGAATATGTTGTGTTTCAGAATGTTTTTGTTTTTAGGTGAGGGTGGCTTGCAAAGCCTTCTTGGAAACATGAGCCATAACCAGCTCATGCAGCTGATCGGACCAACGGGCTTAGGAGGACTTGGTAAAATGCTTTAATATCTTTATGCCAAAATGGTATTTTCTCCTGCCAGGTTAAATCTTACCTGACAATATTTTCAAGTAGCGCTATTGATCTCAATAGCGTGAGAAGGCAAGGCCCTGCCTCAGAGATGAGCTCAGGGCAAGAAAGGGTACCTCATTCTACACAGCACTCATCTCAGGGCTTGATCTGCAGCCTTGGTCTACTCCTTGCTGCACTGATCTTTCTGCTTTTTTTTCCCCCTCCTTTTTTCTACTCCTCCTCTTCCTCCTAAATATTCACTGGAGCAGGGGCTGAAAACCAGGGGTTTGTTCCTGGTGCATGTCCTGGTTACCAGGCTGTGGAGTTGCTAGTGTTGTCTCTGATTCAGTGAATATTTGTGTGCAAAGCAGAGAAAGTTCAAGAGGAAGGTTGGAGCCTGCCCAGCCCACAGCACACCTGGTCAGAGGGGCAAGGCTCTCCTGGGCTACCCTGGGGAGAGCTCAATCACTGTGCTGGTTTCTGAGGGGCGAGGGATGTGTTGGAGTCCCTGCTGTGGTCTGTTCTCAGTTCTATCAAGCTCCAAGAGCATTTTCTGAGAGGTCAGACCCTCAAGTGAAAGTAGGCAAAGGCACACAGATGGCAGTGACTGAGGTTCTGTGCTTAAGCTCCAAAGTCCATTTCTGTGGATCTGGCTTGTGTCTTTTTAGCTTTAGATGCAAATTTTGTTGGTGGGATGTTCGGATGCAAATCTCATGTTAGTGTTGGAAGATTCTGGCTTTTTAGGATGTGTTTGGAAAAGTTCTTCCTTCTTGAAGCTTTACATAATCCTGAGACTTTTTCTCTTCTCACCACTTTTTCTCAGTAGCTCATGTTCCTTTGTCTTTACATCCAGCCGTAAGCCAGCTTGACAAACCAAAGGAGAGCCATGTGCTTGCCTCTGCAAACTGTGGTTGCGGTGAATCCCTGGGGGTCATTTCTCCTGGGAGTGTCATCTTCTTCACATCTGGTTTGCATCTCTCAGGGCTCTGCAGAGCTCCAAAGGAGCTCTCTTGCTCGTGGGTCACTTCCTAGTGAGGACAAACTGAGCAGAGCAGGGTGGTCCAGCCAGGGGTCCTTCACCTGCTGTGCCTGCTGCTCTGGGATGGGTGACAGAAGTGTTGGGACATGTTTCCATGGGATGGGTCCAGTAGAAGGAGGGACTGGTGGGGCTCACTCTGACCCACAGAGTCTGCAGCTGCAGTTGGCCACAGGTTTGCTTGTTGTTGTCTGTCCTCTGCTCGCAGGCAGCTCCCAAGGTGGGTGATGATGCAGGTGCTTGTTGTAGGGACGTGTGTCTAATAAGTTGTGGCTCAAGGAACTGCTGATAGGAAGAGTGTGGGAATTGGAGTGTTTGGCTGATGTGGCTCAGAGGAGTTGCAGGGGGACAGTTGAGTCCCTGACAGCTCCGGGGGGCCCAGCAGCCAGGCCTTTCCCCAGCTCTTGTTAGCTGAGGTTCTCAGTGCCACGATAAGTCCTTGCTGGTTGGATGTGTGATGGAGGAGGCTGATTCTGATTTCTTTGGCATAGGGCTGTTGGTTTCCTGCTGACCGCTCCCCTGGTAGCACTTGCTGTGCAGGGTTTTCCTCACTTGGCCTGCGAAGTGTTTAAGGGCTCAGCTGATTCTGCTGCTGCATCTCTGCGTTAGGTTTGAAGCTGCAAAACCCCAGTGTGTGGGGGAGACGGTGGTGCTGACTCAAAGGTGCCTCTGGGATCTTCTGCTGAGGGCCTTGGCTTGAAAGTTTGGAGAGAAGTTGGATTTTCAGGATAGTAGATAAGAGGAGAGGGCGGTGTTACAATGATTATGTATGTATGGCACAAACTGAAGCAATTTCATCCTTGTGTACACCTAGAAATTGAGTCATTTGGAAATGTTCAGGAATGCAAGATCAGAGAACAAGAGCTGATAATTTACAGAAGGGGGTGGGGGGGCCTTAGGCTGGGCTCTTTCATCCCCTCCTCTATTTTAGCAACTAAAAACCTTTCAGGTACAAGAGCGACCTCTCTAGAGCAGAGAGGTGCAGAAAACCTGAAGGAATAAATGTCTAAACACGTTTTTGTTTTGTGTTTACGGAAGGTGGGCTGGGTGCGCTGACGGGGCCTGGGCTGGCCAGTCTGCTCGGGAGTGGGGGACCCCCGACCAGCAGTTCATCATCAAGGTAGGAGGCCTGTCTGCCCTGGTTCTGGGGAGGGTTTGTCACGTGAGGCTGCCACTTCTGTGGGAGGAATCCTGGCCTATTGAATGGGGAATACGGTGGAAATTGGGGCTGCTTATTACCTCTCTAAAGTGGGGTAGGAGCTTTTGATACTCTTAAGGGCTTGAAAAGAAGCTTTTCAGGGTACAAGAGGTTTTTGCAGGGGATTAATTCTCCCAATTCTCTTGCCCAGCTCTCGCAGCCAGTCAGCTGCAGTGACTCCATCTTCCACGACTTCTTCCACCCGTGTAACGCCTGCCCCGTCCGTTCCTGCGGCTGCCTCCGTGACCAGTCCCAGCCCCGTTCCCAGCTCGGGTAATGGAACCAGCTCAGCCACAAGCCCAACCCAGCCCATTCAATTGAGTGACCTTCAGAACATTTTAGCTACTATGAATGTGCCATCTGGAGCAGGAGGACAGCAAGGTAACAGTGTTCTGGCCAGACAGCTTTGGATCCAGGAATCCTATGGAGCTGTTTTACTGTCCTGTCCTGTTCCAAACTGGTTTGAAAGGTCTCTTACCATTTTTTTTGGTTCTTTTTTTTTAAATTTTTTAAAATTTTGATGCTGTTCTTGGTGCTTGAAGTCTTATTCTCACTCCAAAACTGAGAAAGGGAGAAAGGATGCTGGCAGTGTGCTAACTATGTTTTAATACTCAGACTCGATAATTTGATTTACATGACAAAACCACGTGGTTTTGTGCATAGTCTAATGGCCAACCCTTTATTTTCTCCTAGTGGACCTGGCAGCTGTTCTGACTCCTGAGATAATGGCTCCCATCCTGGCCAACGCTGAAGTTCAGGAACGATTGATGCCTTACCTTCCCTCAGGGGAATCCCTGCCGCAGACTGCGGAAGAGATCCAGAACACCCTGACGTCTCCTCAGTTCCAGCAGGTAGAGGGATGCCTGGCTGTGGGGGAAAGTGCACTTCTCCTTCCCTCCTGCACCATGCTCCTGATTTTACAGGTTCCTTGACATTTTTCGGAGTGGGAAGTTGCTCAGTAGAAGTGGAAAGGAGGAGGGACATGGTTTAAAGGAGCACTGGTTCTTCCTTCCTGCAGTCACCCAAAGGCAGATAGGAATGATTTTACTTTTTCTTTTGGAGTTGGGCTTTACCTTTCTCTTTATTATAAATGCTCTCTGGCAAATGACAGGACTAGCACCAAAATCATTACTCCTTGTCAAAGAGTGGCTTGAACAGTCTCCTTAAAAGTCATTTCAAGTGACTGAAGGGAAGAGATGCTCATGTTTACAGCAATGCATCCCTTGTTCCTCTTGAAACACCAGTCCTTAATTCCAGGACACTCTGTGTGATTAAAGCTGGTGTGTTACAGTCCAGTGCAAACTAGTTATTTACACAGATTGATTGAAATTTGTCAATGTGCAAAATTACGTGGCTTAAATTACTGTTTTTAGTTTAAACTGCAGCAAACCTACATGCAGCCAAGACTCAGAAGTGAGGGATGTTTAATTGGCGATTATTTGATGGAGTATCTGTTCCCAAGCCGGGTGTGTGGCCCCTGTGCCCTGACAGGACCACTCTCCTCCTGGGGTTATTGCCCAGCACCCACCTGATGCTGCAGGAACACGATGCAAACTTTATTTTGATGCTGTTGACTCTGATTCACAGGCTTTGAGCATGTTCAGTGCTGCCTTAGCTTCGGGACAGCTGGGCCCACTAATGAGCCAGTTTGGGTTACCTGCAGAGGCAGTAGATGCAGCAAATAAAGGTGGTAAGTACTGGTGGTGGTGGGGACAGGATGAGGTGGTGCTTTGTTGGGGTTATTTGGCCACTGAGTGTGGAGTGTGATCAGCTTCTATGTGACTGTCCAAAGCTGACTCTGCACTGATTTTTACAAGGAAAAGATGGGTATTTCGGGTGTTCCCCAGCAGGCACAGTGAGGTCAGACACAGATTCAGAGAACTGGGAGTTCTGCAGAGATTTGCTGAGCAGCCTTGGCCTTGTTTTCTTTCTAGAGGTGTCACAGTCACCTTGTTCAGGAATGCCTTTTTGTGGGAGTCCTTACTGATTCATCTGAAAACAACACAGCCCCATAGCTCTGGGGGGTAGGGGGCATCCCTTTTCCCTAATGAGCTTCTAGCATCCCTTCCATTACTGCAGGAAATCTGGTCTTAGGCTGCCCATGCACAGTTCAAGCGTAAAAAGTGCTGGCTGTGTCAGAGAGATCTGGATGTATATTAAGTGTTTAATTTTTTTTCCCTGCTAATTCATACTAAAGCACCTGTTTGCTTTCCAAGTAATGAAGCTTAACCTCATGTGGACAATAATGTCTGGCCCAGAAAATGCAAAGTTCAGTAACCAGTATGTTTAATTTCTAGATGTGGAAGCCTTTGCCAAAGCCATGCAGAACAGTGTCAAGTCAGAGCAAAAGGAAGGAGACTCTAAGGACAAGAAAGATGAAGAGGAAGATATGAGTTTAGATTAAGTTATTTGCTCTTCCTTACAGATATTCCTAGATACTAACTTAAACAACTGCAGTAGGATTACTAACTTCATATTATGCTTCTATAAATCTACAAATAAAGGAATTTTCTTTATCTGCCATACTGTTCTTTCCAGTCTGTACACTAGTCCCTATTGTGTTGCTTCCTGAGATGCTGATTATCCCTGTTCCAGGTCATCAGCCTCATCCTTACTCTTCCCCAGTAAAGTGAAAGAGAGTAACATAAAACTTTATTTGACTCCAAAGTATGTACCAGTGATTTACAAAGACCATCTTTTAATACTACAACTTTAAAAACAGGTCATAATTACATTTGTTTAGGATGGACATGTTAAAAACCCATTTTACAATATTTACCCCTCATAAAAAAACCCCCCACAATATAATGATATAAGTTACAAGTCCATTTCAGAAGCAAGATTTTGTCCCCAAGTGGCCAGATATATATATATACACACACAAATATATAAATGACGTGTAAGTGCACGAGTGAACTGGGTGTCTCGGGAGGAAAAAAAAGCTGTTTTCAAGTGAAGGCTGCACTACACCAGGTGTGAGGGAGGCCGAGCAGGAGCCAGGGTGGGTGAGGGCCAGGTGTCACCTTGCACACCTGGCCAGATGTGGAGGTAACCTTTCTATTTCTTCCCTTTCAAGCAATAGTTTCTTGCTTCACACAACAGGACTTTAGTCATTGTACTGCCAGTGCTGAATGCAACTGCAGAGTGGTTGTGTTTCTGCTTTCCCTCAGCAGTTCTCCCAGCATATTCTGTTCTTTTCTTTTGATTTTTATAAATTACTCTGATTAAAAGATGCTAATTCTGTGAACAGAATTTTGTCCAAGTTCCCCCTTGCAGAGCTCTTTGCGTAGCGTGGCAGGTGAGCTGAGACTGCCCTTGGCGGGGGGAGGTTAAATGTGCCCTTGCTTATAAAACCACAAAACTGACAGAATTAATCCAGTTTGTCCTAATTGCATTTATGATAAAACAGAAACTGCCTGCAGCCTTTATCAGCAGACAGTCTGTGACAGTTTATTAATAGCCTTGAGTGTTCTGTGAACTAAATCTATGTGCATTGTGAGTGTGGGGTGAAGGGAACAGGATCCAGGACACGCTGCCGTGTGCTCCAGCCCACGCTCTGTCACGGGCAGTCGCTCCCACCACGAGCCACGTGGCAGCACAAGTCCTGCTGCAGATGCTTCACCACCAGGGAAGGACTTGCCTGTCGCCACATCCCACTCCGACTTGTTGGTTCTATCTGTGAAACACCCAAAGTGCCCCCTTCTCCCCAGCCGTCCTCCCCTGCCCTCCTTCCCCTTGGATTCGTGGCCCCTCTGGTGTGGCCCAGACTTGTGCCTGCAGTCACTGGAGTTCAAGTCTGTCTGAGCACGGTCGATGCCATCGAGTGGTGACACCGGGACCTGGAGCAGCGTTGTGTCACTCAGGCTGGGCATGGATGTGGCACTTACAGCACGGGGCAGCCCTTCAGGCCCACGGAGCCCCTCGCAGTCCCGGCTCGCAGCAGGTCCACGTGCCTCCGGTTAATCAGCAGGTTCCTTACACAGCCCACGTAATGAGGGAGGGGAGGTAACAGCAGCCCTGTACTGGCCTTGTCTGTCTCTGCAGATTGAACAAGGAAAAGCAGGCATTAGTCTGGCTCATAACAGGGCAGGGGATTAAGTACCTCTTCTTTGCACCAGGAAGAGTATCTCACTTGGCTTTGGGGTATTTTGTTCTGGAGCATGCCTTTCCCAACTCACCTGGCAGCCCTCCCATGGAGAAGGTCGCCCTTGTGCTGGGTGCAGGACGCTGGCTGGGTCCCACTGTGTGGTTGCCTTCTGTGTCCACATCAATTTGGATTATGTTTTTCCATTTGGTAACTTCAAAAAAAAACAACAGTCAGCGTTGCTTCCTTACCCAGGGAGCAAGTCCATCTCCACCCTCTGCCTCAGTCCAGTGCTGGAGCAGAGCAAAACTACTGACCCCGAGCCCCAAAAAGAGCTTGATGCAAAACTTCAGCACTTGCTCAATGCCAGCTACGTTCACGGCTGAGTTTGCTGTACAGGTGTGAATCCTGCAATCCCTCCTCCCAGCTGTGGGCTTTGAGCCCCCTGGACCCACTCAACACCAAAGCAAATTGGGCTTCCACTTTCAGCAGGACATGACAGTCCTGGATGGAGCCAGTCCCACGGGGACATCCTTGTCCTCACTGGCTGCTCCATGACCTGGAAAAACACTGTCTTTCCTGCCCACCAGATCTGACAGCACTAAGATCAGGCAAGGACTTTTATTAATTAAGAAATTACTTAATGACAGCTACAATCTCCCAAATTAAATGCATACTGGTGGGGCTGGGGTTTAAATACCCGAGGAAGGGCCCTGGGCTTCCCCAGGAGGTGTAGGCTAAGCAGGAGTGGGGCAGGGTCCCAGAGCCAAGCAGTGGCTGTCACCTCACCTGCAATGGTGTGCCACTGCCCATCACAGAGAGATGGGCATGTCACCGACGCAGAGAACTCGTCAGCTCCAGCATTTGCTCTCACAGTGACCTGAGTGAGACAAACCCAGCAGAGCCCAGTGAGCAGAGTGGGACAGGCAGAAGATGGACACTGCTTCTGAAAACCTGTGGGGAAGGCACCCTCCCACTACCTTGGTCTCCTCCATGTACAGCAGGAGATAGTGGCTTCTCCTCGTGCCGATGTGGAAGATGAGGCCAGAGGTGCTGCGGGGACGCACCTCCAGTGTCACCTCCAAGTCCTGCTCAGTCACCACTGCATTAGCTGGAAGAGAAATGCCACTGGTGAGGAGAGGGACAAGGGGATTCCCACAGGATATGTTCCACCCAGTCCCAGGGCTGTGGGAGGCAGCCCAGGCTGCTGTTGGTACCTAGGGTGATGGACCCGCCATCCACAGCGAAGAAGACCCCGCTCTCCAGTGCGCCCTCATAGCAGGGTGTCACCCCAAAGGTGCGTGAGGGGGAACCAAGGGGCCTCCCATCCAGCTGTGGGTTCCTCAGGCAGCCATCAAAGCTGAAGGCCAATGCAGCCTGTGGAGAGAGGTCACTGGATTGAGCACAGAGGGGGAAAAACCTGGGAGGCACAAGGCGATGCCATGGGAGTGCCAAGCCCTTACCGGTATGTGAGCCTTGGCTTTTCCAGCTGGGACCCCTCCCACATACAAGGGGGTCTGGGCCACAAAGAGCCCTGTGGTGGCCACTGCAGCATCCTGGGCTCGCAGCCCATCGATGACCAGCTGGGCCCGGCTCTGGTCTCTGCTGAAGAAGACCTGCAAGGACCAGAGGTCAGTGCCAGGACTGGCAACTTTCCGGTTGGAAGGAGCCCCAGGGATGTGCCTAGTGACAGAAAGGCTCAGCTCAGAGGTTCAGCCAGCCCTGGCTGTGGTTTTGCTCTCTCCTTTGCTTCCATGGGACTGCAGGTGTCCCATGTGGTATCAGGAAGCGATTACCAGCGCAGGGCTGTAGTGAGCCAACCCCTGCAGGGGCTCCTGGTACAGGGGGCAGTGATATGGTTTGAAGAGGTCCCGCTGAGCCCCGACCCCTGCTCACCGTGTGCCACCGCCGGTCCCGGTACTTGTCCCTGCTGCGGATCCGCAGCCGGCGCCTGCCCACGTCCACCAGGAAGACAAAGCGCCCGTTGGAGACAAAGAGAGCCATGAAGGAGCCCCTCTCACCCGCCACGTAGAACAGCAACCCACTGGAAGAGTTCAGCTTCACCTCCAGGGAGAAATGGGACCTGCAGGGACAGGGGGTAATGGGAGCACCCGGCTCTCCAACACCTGCTCTCCAAGCCACGGTCATCAGGGCCAAGCTTGTGTGGGGTGGGCATGGGGCAAGGCTCACCTCCACCCAAAGGAGGCTGGGATCTCATCAAACTCCCAGCGACTGCTCGGGGCCCCCCCAAAGCGGAAGGTGCCCTTGGCTGCACGGGGCTGGGGGTGCAGCTGGCAGAGCCCATCCTGGTCGTGGCGGCGACCCTTGGGGGCAGGCTTGCCTGGCACCTACACAACGCACACCAAGGAATGGGGTGAGGGGAGCAGGCGCCAGCAGAGGTGCTCAGCAGTGGTATGTGAGGAGGATGAGGATGTGGGCAGTTTTGGCAACAGCTGGTACCTTGGGTTTCCTCCTGTCCTTCTTTGGAGTCACTCTGAGCTGCTGCGGCTGTTCACCCCAGAGACAGCTCATGGTGACATTGATGCTCTCCACGTTCTGCTGAAGGTCCACCACCATCTGTGGCTCTGACACCCTACACTCGGGGAGAAGAGGTCCTTGTCACCCAGAGCAGAGAGGAGGTGGGACAGGGCTGAGCCCTGCTCTCTGAAGTGGCACGGAGCTGCTCACCGCTTGACGAAGACATTCCCGATGCAGCCGGTGAGGTTGCTGAGGGCACCCGGATCTGCTGAACCCCCGAGCCGGAAGAGCTGCCGCCCGTCCTGGCGCCGCTGCCGCCGGCCGGGCCCGGGGCCTGTCGCTGTGTCCTGCAGCTCGTCATCCACGTACAGCCGGACCCTGGGGAGGGACGAGCAGTGGGGGCTCAGCAGGTCCCTGTGGCCATTGGCACCCCAGCCCCCACAGGACACCAGGACACGTACCCACGGGCATCGCTGTAGAAGGCCACGTAGTGGGCCCTGTCATCTGCATAGGCATTGCCAGTGGTGACTTCGGTTCCCAGCAGGTTCAAGGCCAGCTGGCCCCTCTGGAGGGACACCTGGCACGTCCCCTCCTGCAGAAAGCATCACCCCATTGCTGCTCAGCAGCCCAAGGAAGGGCCCATTTCCCCACTGCCCCCCAGGAGCTCAGGGTGCAGATCTCACTGCAGTCACCCCCTGGCCCCACCAAAATTCCCCCAAGGGGAAACGGCACCATCACCAGCAGCCCCACTGCTGGGATACCCAGGGGTCCTGCAGGTGCCCACCTGGGTGGTGTGGTGGTAGAGCAGCCCCTCGCGCTGGCTTGTCCGGAAGCTGAAGCCGCTGTAGAAGTCCCGCAGCCCCGGCACGTCCTTCAGAGCCAGGGTCAGGTAGCCGTGGCCATGGACACTGACTGAACGGGCAATCTGTGAGGGATATCATGGAGGCAAGGTGGGAGCCTGGCCCTGGCGCTGCTGGGGTGCTGGGAGATGACTGAGGCACTGTGGTCCTCACTGGGCCTGGCTGGTCCTATGGCCAACCACACAGAGCACCTCACCATGACCCCTCCACGCTGAGGACCTGGGGGTTTTATCCCTGTTTCTGTGTGAATGAGGGGAGATGGGGCCTGTCCTGGGGCTCCCATGCTCCCCTTCCCTGACAGACCCTTTCCTCAGCATGGCTGGCCAGGCCGCCTCCTGTGCTTACCAGGAGGTCCGAGGTGCAGCCGTAGCTCACGCCGACGGTGCTCATGCGCTTCAGGTCAACGTATTTGCCGAGAGCCTTCAAGCCCTTCATGCAGCCCCGGATGGGCCCACCCGTGGGGAAAAGCGCTTTCAAGCTGCCAGAGAAGCAAGCAGTGTTATGAGAACAGCCCCAGGCAGGACCCAGCCCTGGGCAGGATCTGGCCCTGCAGCTCTTCAGACAAAGTGTCTGGGAAGGAGCCGTGATGGTCATGGGTATCTCCAGTGCCTCAGGCACAAGGCTGCTCCAAAGTACCCAGCACAGCAAAGGAGGACTTGGTGATACCTCATCCCACACCAGAAATGGAGATGTCCCATCCTCAAATGCTCAGGATGATGGACAGGGAGAGAAAATCTTCCTCCAGAGCTTAAGCAGGGCCCCAACAACCCTGGATGTGGCTGAGAAAGGGCCAGGGCTACTAGCAGGGACTAGAGAGGGGAACATGCTGACTATCCCACCCCACCACGGTCTGGACCCACCTGGGGGGCAGCACAGCTGGGGGAACACCACCCAGGTAGTAGGAGACAGCGTTCTCCAGGGAGTTCTCCTGCTCCACCACGAAGATGGTGAGGCGCTCCAGCCGCACCAGGATGCGCTTCTTGTTATTCATTTTGAGAAGGAAAATCTGGATCTGGAGACAGAGGAGAGAAATGATCCATCAATTTGGGCCAATTATATCCATCACTGAGGGCAGCACAAGGTGTCTAGTTTATGGCTCCAGTCAAAGAACTTCTTGCAGCTCTTCCCCTGCCCCCCAAAAACAAGGGTCCATGTGCCTCCCCACCACAGATGAGGAGCTCTTCCCCTCCCAGCAAGCCTGGCAGGCACCATCCCCTCTTACCGCTTTGTTTGTGGTGCTGCTGATGGTGAGGGAGGAGGAGTTGCTGGGTTTTGCCATCTCCAGGCCAGAGCTGAAGTCGTAGTAAAGCACCAGCTTCCCATCCCGGATGGCCAGACACAGGAACTGACCCTGGGGGGAGGCAGGATGGACACTCAGCCCCATGTCCTGGTGTCCAGGATGTAGTTGTGGCACGGAGCCCACCTGCCCTTTAGCACCAGTGGGAGCAGGTCCCACTGCCAGTGCCCTGACACACTATGGGTACAGTTATTTGGGATTTATCTGCGAACAGTGGCCCTGTGCAGGGGCACAGGGATAACACTGCAAGCTGGAAATGCTCCTGCCCCAGTGAACCCTGGCCCAGCTTGGAGGGCCTGTGCATGGGTGCTCTCTGAGTTCTGGGAAGCCTCTCCAGAACCAGATGAGTGACTGCTGTGAGGTTTGGGTTCAGCCCTCTCATGGTGACTTTTCCCAACAGTGCAGAAATCCTGTTCCAAGCAGCCCTGAGACCTCCAGAGCCCCCCTCTCCCCAGTGTCCTGAACTGGAATGCCTGCAAGCAGGCCCAGAATTGTCCCAGCCCACCCACTGAGGGGTTAAGGCTCCCCAGGGGAGCAAGCACATGCCTGGTTCTCCAGGAAAAAGATGATGCCATTGTAGGAGACCACACGGATCTCCTGCTCGAAGCGCTTGGTTGTGCCAAACTGGCTCTCAAACTTGATCTCTGCGTAACCGGTGCCATCAAAGTAGGAACCGTCAGTCAGCCAGGGGTCTCCCGTTGACTTGGACCTGAGACAACAGGAAGAGGCCCTAGGCATCAATCCCACACCAATCCCACACCAATCCCAGGGTCAGGGTAAGTGCCATGGAGTAGAGCTGCTCCTGGCCTGGGTGCAGTGCCCCACCTTGCACAGGGTTTCTCAGCAGTGGTGTCCAGCTCGAAGGTGTGCTGGAAGTTGTACAGGCTCACCACCTCCTCGTTCAGAGTGTCCAGCTCCAGGCACCCCCGGTAGTTGGGATAGCGCAAAGCGGGAGGAGGCTGGGAATGAAACCCAACAGTTAGGGCAAGTTTGATTCTGGTTTCCTCATGTAATCAAGTGGGCTTTTCTCCCCCCCAGGAATCTCCAAAGGCATCGCTGATGCCTCCTAAAAGCCAAGCCCCCCTCTCCCTGCTGACTCACCGTGAAGCTGGAGGGGTAGCCCCCCACGTAGAAGACCACGTTGCGTGGGTCGAGGTTGAGCAGCCCCTGCTCCCCCTTGGCCACGCTGTCTCCCTTGGTCTCGTGCACCGTCTGCCTCTCCACGATCACCGACATGTGCCCGTACTGCAGGATCCTGCAGCAGGGAGCAATGGTCAGGACAAGGGGACATCCCCAATGAGGAGCCAACTCTGCCCTCCCTGAGCAAAGGCCCACCCCCGCACAGCTCTACTAGAAAACGGTGCATCTTCCACTGGGGAGCACCACGCCAGTACACTGAAAGGGGCCAGAATTCATGCTACCAGCACTGCCATGAGTGAATGGACCCTCCATGATGAGCTTCATCTTTCCTCTTCTGCAAACACCCCCACACCCTCCACGAATTGGTAAGAAAACATCTCCCTGCTAGTTTTTCAGAGGTGTTTCAGTGTTAGTCATTTAGGGATGACTGGATGGTGGAGTCCACAGCACCTCTACAAGCGCAAGGGCCTGTCCAGGCTTGGCCACAGCACATCTGCTGCAGGGGCAGTCTCCTGCTGTACTTTCCTGGGATGTGTCCCAACAGTCTCCTTCCTACCTATTGATGCTGATGGTGGCAAATTGCTCTCCAATATCCTCGTCGACACTCAGGGAGGCTGGTTCCTCATCGCCCAGTTTGTAGATCCACTGCACTCTGCGGTCCTTGAGCACAATGCCCAGGTAGTCTCCTGTGGCCTGAACACAGGAAGAGACAGGGCCACATGTCAGCATTTGGGACAGGCAGGAGCTCTCCCTAACACTCCCAAGGCTGCACCGGACAAACACCTCCATTCCAATTCCCATGCACTCCCAGCCAGGCTGATGGCTGCATCCAGGGGCTGTTCATGTTCCCCACAAAGACATTCAGGGAGCAGGTGAGGGGCTGAAGTCGAGGTGTAATCCCCCACTGGTGCTGCCAACATGATCTCCCTCCACTCGCCCGCAGGGCCCCATCTCACCTCCCTGCTGCCCAAGTACAACACGAACCGCCCCTCCTCTGTCTCGTCCTGCTGGCTCTTGGGCTCAGGGTTTTGGATGTAGAATTTGAGGGATGTGTAGGCTGCCAAATCCTGCAGGTTGCTGGGCATCCGGACCTGAACCCCTGAGCTGCCATTGAACTTCATGGGGACTTTCACCTGCAGGGAAAGAAATCCAGCCCTGTGGCACTGAACCCATTGCTGCTGCTGCTGCTGCTGCCTGTCCGGTCTGTGCCAGCTCTACCAACACGAAGCACCTTCTGGAGTCGTCTCACGAGAAAGGGACCCTTCCAGGTGGCCCCAGAGCTCTCCTAGATACCCTCCCATGTGCATACTACTCTCAGGTGAGCCCTCCATTCCCTTGAGCCCACCTTGCTGGCAGCATTCCTCGCCTGCGTGATGAGCTGCCGGATCCGCACGATGTTCTCTGACACAGTGGCATTTTTGTTCCTCCTGTTCTCCAGGCTGTTCAGCTTCTCCAGTAGCAGTGGGATGGTGCTTTCCAGGCTGGACACTGGGGTTGGAAAGGAGCCAGGAGTTTTGGAGGTTAGCGAGGAAGGGAAATAAGAAGCTCAGGCAGCTTGAAACCCATGTCAGACTCAGCCCTGGCAGCCCAGCAGGCTCAGCACTCACCAGATTTCCTGGCATCCTGGACCGCCTGGTTCAGGTCTTCATTTCGAAGGCCTCCGTACTGGTCTTTCCACTCATCCAGGTTCTTCTTCATGGTGCTCAGGGTATCTTCCACTCTTGCAGCTGTTTCGTTGGCCTCAGCAGCAGCTGCTTTAGCATTCTGGATTGTCTCCTTTGTGTCCTCTGGAAAGAGAGGAGAAATATCTCTGGGATGGCCAGGAGCAGGGAGAAGGCACCCTTGGGTCATAGTCTGGGCATGAGGAAGGGAGCAGAGAGTATCAGTCCAGCCACCCCAGAACAAACCTTGGTCCCTGCCCAGCATGTCCTGCACAGACTGGAGCTGGGTCAGGAGCTGCTCCTTCCTCACACGGAGGTCAGCCAGCTTGTCCTTTGCTGTCTGCAGAGTGCCTTTAATAGCTGCAATTAAAGAAATGCACATGTGGTGTGTTGGGACCTTGGTCCAGCCCAAAGGACATCACATCCTGAGAGGAGCCTCTCTCACCTCCATTTAGTTTGGTCTGCTCTCTCCTCACAGCCTCCTCCAGGCTGCTGCTGTTCCTTTTCAGCGCTTTGGAGACAGCCCCAAGATTTTCTGACATGACATTCTGTGAAACAAACATGGGACTCTGAAGAGGAATTCAAGGCTCTGGCTCTGACTGAGCACAAAATGCTTATTCAGACAACTGAAGTGGGGTGAGATGGGGAGACTCAAATATCGAGTTGGGCCCCAGCTGTGGCAGAGGTGCTGCTCTGTGGCACAGAACAAAGTCCCCAAGTGCCAGAGGGAAGGGAGTTGGTTGAGGGAGTTTGGTTTTTGCTCCCCACAGCACATACCATCAAGGCCTCGCTGGCTGCCTCATCAGCATCTTGGGCTGCTTGCTCTGCTTTCTTCACAGCTTCAATGATGCTGGCGTAGGCATTGGAGGCATCGATCGCCCGCTGGATAAAGCCATCCTGGTTTGTGCCCTGGATAATGCTGTGTTGGAAGATGAAGCCATCAAATCCATGGAAAATGCTCAGGCTCTTGCCCATGCCCCCACAGACAAATGCCTTTGGGATCCTCAACACACGTGCTCCAGGATAAAGTTTTAGAGGTGACACCCCACTGTTCCCCTGCCATGGTGTGGAGCTGCAGTTTCCCATCCCCAGTTCTGGTAGGAGATGGTTTGACTAGTGAAGGTCAGGACTGGTGCCTCACCTGGACAGGTTCCTTGCAAGCTCATCCAGGAGCCGGGCATGCTCCTCTGCCTGCTCCACGATGGGGATCTTGCTGCTGGCTGGGGAGAATTTCTTGACCCGCTCAGTCAGGGGCAGCTTTGCCCCATCCAGCAGTGCCGCCAGCTTCTCGTAGGCCTGCAAGGACACACGTCAGTCCTGAGGGCTGCCACCCCCCGCCCTCTGCCCATGCCAAAGTGCCTCTGCCACTCACCTCCTTTGCTTGCTCCATCTTCTGTAGGAAGTCGGAGACCTGGCCCAGGGCGTCCTTGGCCATCCGCAGGGTCTCCTGCACCAGTCCGTGCTGCTTTTGGAGTTCCTGGCTCTTTTGCTAGACACACAGACCCAAGGTTAGGTACCAGCAAGGCTGGGATAGCCCCCCCCACCCCTAACTGCATGGCCAGGACTACCTGGTGAAGGTCTTACCTGGCTCTCCTCCAGGTTGTTTCGGTTCAGGCTGTTCAAGTCCTCTGTCTGCCTGGTTTTGTTCACAGCCTCGTTGAGGGCATCGCGCAGGTCCATCAGCTGGGAGCTGTGCTGTGCCAGCTGGTCCTGGATGCTGCTCACCAGGTCCTGGTTGGACTGCCAGCGGGCGTGCAGCTCACTCCTCACCCGATGCAGCACTGGGGATGGGACGGAGGAGATGAGAACTGTTACTAATTCATCCTCCTGTGTTAACAGGCTCTTTCTGTGCTTGGTTGCCTTAAAGCCTGGTTCTGGTCTCTCTTGGCAGGTATCAAGGCCAGAAGTGACCATCTTCTCTCCCTCCCTCCCCCCAGTGCTGGTGAGAGAAATGGGATCTCTGTCAGAAAGATGCACAGCTATGCCTGAAAGGCTTTAGATGATGGAGAAACCCCATCTGAGGCCTGTCCCAGTGTTCGATTACTTCCCCTGTAAAAAATTACTTATTTCCAACAATAGCCAGTTTATAATTCCAGCTTTCAGCTGCTGAGTTATGTTTTGCCAGGGCCTGTTAATCAGAAGCGTTCAATTCCCACAGTGCCACCGTGCCTGGTTATGCAGTTGGGCTCAGTGCCCTCACTCCTGCAAGGATGCCCTCAGGACAGTGGAGCTACTGTGGTGCAGGCTGCTGGTTATTACACTGAACCCCTCTCCTGGGACAAAAAATACGAAGAAAAATGATGTGACTTATTCACAGCCACACGTAATGTGAATACATCACATAATAATGCTGACTCCTTGTTCTAAGTGTTGTCATTTTTGGTCACCAAACAGAACTGCCCAGTTAGTTCTGCTTTGAAATTCAGAAAAGAAATAACAAATGACCCCATTGCAGTGCCACAGGAGACTCTGAAACTCCTGTAAAATTTTTTTGGGGGTGCCTGGTTATTAACAGCACTCTCTAAACATGACCACAATGAGTAGCGTCCTCATGGGCTCCAAACCATAAATGGCCACACCTAGTGGGATCTGTGCAGCCCTGACCCATGACCACTGAGCTGGACTCACACTTCTGAGCCTCCTCGTGCTCACGCTTTGCCAGTTCCTCCTGGCTGCCCAGGCTGCGCTCCCTCATCTCCCTCAGCATGCTTTCCACCTCGGCCATCTTCTGACGGAACTCCTCAGTGGAGGTGGTGCTGGTATTTGCTGCCCCAAATCTGGTCATCTGCCTCACCAGGTCTGCAGAGAAATCCAGATTCCCCATTAGCATCAGTCAAGTTAGGCCCTGCATAATTCCCTGGGATCTTTCCCCTCTTACACCACCCTCACAAAGAGCCAGCTTTCAAGCAGTACTCAGAAACCACAATTGTTTGAGATCACCCGAGACATTGTCCCACATTTCTGCCTCCTTGGCCAGGAGAAGGTAGAAACTACCACTACCAGTAACATGTGCTACATCCAAAGCACTGTTCTGTGGCTCTACCTTCTCTCCCAGATCTGGCCACTCTGTTTTGCTAAATCTCCCCTAAAGCTGTAGTGCAGTTTGCCCCCATTTTATGCATTTGAATAACATTTGTGCAAGTTTAATGTGTTTTTTCCAAAGACTGTGCTTAGACAAGCAGTTGAGATCCACAAAAACCTGGTCAGAGTAAAAGTAGGAATTATGCAGGGATCTTAATTTCATTTTTATTTCCCCTTGTTCTCTCCAAGGCTTTTCCTAAGTGATGAAGTACTTAGCGGTGGTTGAAACCAACAGCATGGCATACCACAGGAAAAAAACCCCAAAGTGAAGACCCTTCTTCACAGACCTGCAATGTCCCTCTGGATGCTTTGGATGTGCAGCAGGAGCTGTTCCCCCCTCTGGTGGGTCTCCTTCGTGTTCTGATCAACACGGATCGCTTCTCTGTGAGTCATGGTCATCTACAACAAAAACATGGGCTTAGCTGAAGAATGAGATGACATTTTATGTGATCTGTCAGGAAAATCATGTGATCAGCAGGAAAGCTGCTTCCAAAAGGCACACAAGGCTCGGGAATGTGCAGCTCTTGAGGTTCATGAACCAGAACAGCCTGCCCTGTGCTGCTCTCCCGCCATGCATTTAGTGGTGGTCTCATTTAGCACCTTCAGAGAAGCACAGGCAGTAAATGCAGCTCCAGTGCAAAGACTCTGGATGCTGAAACAATCTCAAGATCACAGAGGACAGCATTGTTCTGTGCTGTTAGCACAGAAAAAGCCCCAGAGCCTGGATCCAGGCCCAGCTGGGTCCTGACCAGTGTGTCAGGGCTGCAGCCTGGCTGTTTGGAGCACAGACATATGTACACACAGGGGCAGTCTGTCTGTGCAGCTGTCTGGGGAAGTATGTCATCAAGTAGAGATTTTTCCCTCTCTCTTAGATTACAGGCAGGTAGCTTACAAATCAAATCAAATTAAAGCAAATCTTGCTTGGTTTTAGACTGTATATAGACTGCATCCATGACGAACCCAGATGTTTTATGTTCCTTCCTTGTATGCTCCTTCTATAAATGACATTTGATGGAATTTAGTTTTACTGCTTAAAGTAGAGCCACCTCAAAAGAAAGTAGTAAATCAAGAAACAACCATCAATATCACATCATGTTTAACAGTTCCCTAAGGGAGGAATGCAGGTAACCCAGCCTGAGCACCTAAGCTGGAGAATGTGATACCAAAGTTTAGTGCTGGTTGGGCAGGAGATCCACCAGCCTGAACTGGGCTCCTCACAGCCTTCATTTTGGTAAAAGGAGGGACTTGTGCTCTGGCAAAGGAATACCCTACTTTGTGCTGCAGTGCATTCAGGTCCTGGGTGAGATCCATGTTCTCATCCTCCAACTCGTCAGCCCTTTGCCTGATCCTGCTCATGGCTCTGTGGGACTCCCGGAGTTGGTTCTGGAAAAAAAAAGAAAAAGACAAAATCAGGCCAACAGGTCAGGGAACATGAGTACAAAGTGATGTTGAACCTTCCACGCACAGCAATGGCCACTATCGTGCTGTTGAGGCCGTGGAGGCGAGCCCAGGCGATGGAGCTGGCGTTGAGGTTGACCAGCTGGCCGCGGATGGAGGGGAAGGACATCTCGATGCTCTGCAGGTCCTCCAGCAGGAGTAGGACACAGCTGTCACACACTGCCAGGGGAACGGAGCGGTCAGCACAGGCCCTTTCCCAGGCTTCCCTCACCTCCTTCCCCAGGACTGCAGGATACAGACCTTCACACCTCACGCCGTCGGGGCTGTTGGCCACGGGGATCTCATACTCGTGCATGCAGACATCACACTGCTTCCCCGTCAGCCCGTTGGAGCACGTGCACTCCCCGGTGCGTGGGTCGCAGGAGCCCCCTCTGCACTCACACTCTGCAGAGTTGAATAACAGGGAAAGGCCCTTGGCATCATTTTGTGTTTATTCCAGCTGTGTTTATCCACACGCCGCTGCCGGGGGTTTCCCTGCACAACCCAGGCCCTCCGACAGCAGCCAGTTGTTTTCCACCTTCAACAACCAGACAAGGACATGTGTCACCAAAGCCCCGTCCCACTCCCCCACGCTGGGACCCCACACTCACTTGTGCAGCCACTCTGGCTGAAGCCCCAGTATCCCGGGGCGCACTGCTGGCAGCGGGAGCCGCTGACGCCGGGCAGGCAGCTGCACTGCCCACTCTGCTCGTGGCAGCTGCTCCCCACAGCGCCCACATCACAGTCACACCTCTGGCAGCCCGAGCATCCCTCGAAGCCGTAGTATCCCTCCTAGGGAAAAGCAGGACAGAGGGTGCCCTGTTCAGCAAGAGGGCATGAGTGCCTCCCTCCCGGGGGCAGTGATGTGGGACCTCAGCCTTGCTTTCTCAGTGTGTTTTGATCACCACAAAACTCACAGCAACATGGTTAAAGATGTGGAGCTGCAGTAAGAACCCAGACACACCACAGCACTGCCCTGCAAACCCGCCCTTGCCCTGCAATTCTCATGCTGGATGTATTCACAAAAATGGGGTTTACTGCAGTTTCCCAAAGGACACCACATTCCTGCCCTGGTTGCAGTGGAACGCTGCCTCCACCACTTGCTGACAGACCTTTAATAGGCTTTTGCCTATGGGCAGTTCATGCAAATCCAGACTTCACCAGATGGCTGCCGGCCTGGGGATGATACAGTGGGGCTGCCCCTCATCCCTGTCCCCAGGACAGGCACCATCCCAGTGCACAGGCGACCCTCACCTCACAGCGGTCACAGTGCAGGCCTGTCACTCCAGTCTTGCAGAAGCACTGGCCAGTTCGTGGGTGGCAGGAGTCAGTCCCACAAGGTGAACAGTTGCACTCTGTCAGGGAAAAATATACCCAGTATTACACTAAAGACCCTGTCAGCCTCTCACAAAACTTATTCCCAACAAGGAATCCTATTCCCCCTTATTTATCATAGTCAGAGCAAGACAGAGCCTCTCTCCTCTTGGATTTGTTCCTCACAAATTATTCTCATGACACCTGCCAGGGAAGCCCGCTTTCGTGAGCTGCACTTGGGCTGCTGCTCCTCTGAGGGAGAGAAGCAGTGCTGGAATGGGCTGTGCAAACCCATGCTCCAGAAGGAGCATCAGTATCACTGCTGCAGTAGCTGCTCCATGGCAAGACCCAGCCTGGGTGCAGTTTTGCATTCAGGGGTGGATTGGAAGTCATGATGCTGAGGGCAGATTTTTTTTCCCATGGAATTACAGAATCAATTAGGTTGGAAAAGACCTCTGAAATCATCAAGTCCAACCTACGACCTAACATCACCATGTCAACCTCCTCATTATTGTCTAGGATGCTGCAATGCGCACACCCAAGCACGTGAGTCACTGGAACAACACACAGCCTGGCTAAGGTGCTATGCACATCCACAGTCAGTCTGCCCAAGCTCCCCTTCCCCCTGTGCTTGCTGCCTGCCCCACAAGGCAGCAAGAACTCACGTGTGCAGTTCTTGGCTACCACGGCGTCCCCGTAGTAGCCGGGGGCGCAGACCTCGCAGTGCGCGCCGGCCGTGTGGTGCATGCAGCCCGAGCAGGCACCCGTCAGGGAGTCACAGCTGCTGAACAGCATGTTGGGATCTGTGTTCCCGCTGCAGTCGCAGGGCTGGCACGAGCTGCCGATCACCAAGGGATTGCCATAGTATCCTGGGGCACACCTGGAGAAATACAGCGAGTTAAAACAGCATGAAGGCATCGGGGGATCCCGAAGCTCATCTTGCACGGTGCTGGAGTTGCACAGTTGTAACAGTGTGAGCATCCAACACCTGTAACTGCTGCAGCCCTTGGGATCTCAGAGTACTTTGTGCTTTGCCTCACAGTACCCTTATCACAGACTGCAAGTCAAGGTAAAGCACAGCTAAGTCATACACCCACAGTAACACAGTATTTCAGCAGTGGACACAGCAATAGGGCATTTTCAGGCTGGAAAGGACTGAAGGAAATGCTGCCAGAACAAAGCAGACGGGGGCAGAGCCAACCGTTTTCACTGCAGTCCTTACTAGGACAACTTCTCCTCTGCCACAGCAGTGGCTGCACAGGATTAGTGTGTCTGAGGCTCCACAAACATGGGTGCCATCACCCTTACCGCTCACAGTTGGGTCCAGTGTAGCCAGGCTTGCAGAGGCACTGCATGTTGGAGCCCTTGTTGACACAGCCAATGGCAAAACTGAAACGATAAGGGGTACACAGGGAGGTGCAGTTACCCCTGACATGGTGCCAGGGGAGCTGATCACTCATTGTGGGCCGTGTGGACCCCAGGTAAGAGGCCATGGACATGGTTTGGAGCCAAGGACAATGGTTGGCATTGGGAGACCTGCCACTGCCAAGCCAGTGCCCCAGTGGAGCACAGTGTGGCTCCCAGTGGTTAAACAGTGAGGCCAGGCAGGGAATTCCATCCAAGGGTGCTTACTTGTTGGAGGCAACTGAAAGAGGGCACGGACACCCAACACACTGCAGGGGCTCTTGGGCAGAGGGGTTGCCCATGTAGCCATTCTTGCATCGCTCACAGTGGTCTCCTTCTGTGTTGTGCTGGCAGTTCTACAAGGAAAAGGCAAGCTTTAGGCTCAGCACTGACAGCAAGAAGTGGTGGACTGCACTAAGAATTCTCCACTAGGATGCCTCTTTCCCAGAACTGCCTTGTACCCTACACTGACCCTGAGCAGGACCATCCCTTAAATGGCACACGCAGCTAATGCTCCGACTCAGGCACCGTCCTGCCAGCTCAGTTAGTATGTGAAGACCTCATAACTCCAAAATATCCTACTGCTTCACTGTTTACTTACAAGGCATATCCCAGAGCCTGGCAGGCACTGATCTGAGTGGCCATTGCAGTGGCAGGGGATGCATTTTCCCAGAAAGAGACCCTTGGTGTCCCTGTAGTAACCTGGAGCGCATTCCTGAGGAGACAGAAAAAGTCAGAGATCTGAAAAACAACTTGATACTTTTGGGAAAAGCAAAGAAACTGATTTAATTTCCATGACAAAATTCCCACAGGGTTGTACTGATGGAGAAGAGATTAAAAGCAACGATGAAGATTTTTCAGTGTAGCTCCTTCCTGCTCCTCATCACCAGGAGATAATTGGCCAGACAGAAGGACCTATTTCAAGGTATTGCAGGCACATAATTTTGGTCTGCAACACTTGAATGATTTCCCCATCGTGCCCCTTCCAGGCAGATGCAGCTATTGAACATCTCCCAGGTGCACTGTGTTGTGGTAGGAGGGGAGCCTGGGAGACGTTCCTTCCTTTGGAACAACCCCAGCTGCAACTTCAACTGAAGCCCTCAGGAGTCAGCTCAGAAGCTGGTGCCCTGGCACCACTGCTTTGCACAGGCATCCAAACCCCACAGCTGCCACCCACACCAAGCACGAGGGGTTGCTGAGACCCAAACCGTGACTGTTTGACTCCCTCTGACTGGAACAACATGCCCACTTTCCCCCTTACCTGGCAGGAGTCTCCCTGGTAGTTAGCTGGGCAAAAGCACAGCTCCACGTTGCTGGCACGGATGCCTGTAGCTGTGTCTGTTGCCGTCTCCAGGACCACGCGGCGCAGGGACACGGAGGAAGAGAGCTGGGAGAAGAGTGCCCGGATCTGCAGCTGTTCCAGGTTTGCCAGCACCATCATGAGCTCCTCTCTGGACACAGGGTTGTGTGTCTCTGTGTGCCTGAAGTTACCCTGATGGGAGAAAACCTAGCATTACTGGCAGGAAGCACAGGCACCTGAAAATCCAGCCCAGCCTCCACTTCCCTGCTGCTGGGATCTCTCCCCTTTGCAGAGGTGAAACAGCCCTGGTTTTTCACAGGCAGTTCTGCTGCCAACAGGCAGCATATAAAATGTGGAGGTCAAAGCAGTTGCCCCTCTGTCTACATGCTGGTCTTGATCTTCCAGTAGCATCTGAGCACATGAAGCGTGCAAACTCACCTCCACCAGCTGCAGCCGGCCTTCATGCACCTCCCCTGGGGATGGATAAGTGCTTTCCAGAAACATGATGCTCATCTGGTTTCCCTGGGAAAAGCAAGGAAGGAGTCAGTCATCACCTCATCCTGCTCCTCCAGTAGCAGGGGGCACCAGGGAACTTCTCGGGCTGCACCTTCAGGATCACGTCCGGGCGGGACTCCATGGGAATGAACACGTCACCCCTCCGTGGGTTGGAGTGCAGCTCATAGCGCAGGTGCCCTCCGTAGGAGGAAACCTGAGGGAGAGACAAATGTTGCTGCAAGTCCACACCACTGAGACAAGATAGAGATGTCACGCTCAACTGGAGCGTGAGCAATGCCTGCGTGTCAGAAGGAATGCTGCTGGCATATGTGTTGGTGGGGTCAGGGTGGTCCAGTCACCACCGGCTTCTTACCTTGTCCCCAAGGTAGGAGCTGGGTGCAACCCAGTACAGCTCCTGGTAGGCATCTGGGAGGTTCTTGAGGTCAGCGGTGATGAGCTGCTCCCTCAGGCTCAGAGTGGTTGGCACTTCGTGGCGGTCGCTGCTCAACAAGAGCCACCCGCTGTTCATATCGACAAACTGTGGGGGAAGAGCAACTGTGAATCTTCTAGTGGAGTTACAGAAAGTATTCAGGTGAAGAGCAAGTCCCAGAGCAGTGGAAAGGGCTCACACCTCACATGCATCCTGATGAAGTCACTGGAAAGCTGAGCATCACCCCTGCCTCCCACCCAGTACAGTCCCCCCACACCATGACAGGAGACCCCAAAGACGAGGAAAAGAGGCTGAAAGTGGGAGGTGGGCACAGAGCGACAAAGATAACCCTCCTCGCAGGGTAACTTCCAGAGGGGTAGGATTAATGCAGGACAGAGACCCAAGGGCAGCAGGGAGCCCATGGAGCACACCTGACCTGCAGGTTCTGTGGCCCCTGGCCCCTCTCACCTCAGCTCGGTGCTTCTCCGCGCTGCGGCAGCGATCGGTCGCACCGAAGCAGAAACACTTGGTGCAGCCCTTGGGGTTGGTGGCATCCAAAGAAAATGTCCCCAGGCGGCACTGGTCACACCTCAGGCCTTCCACATTTTCCTGGAAGACAAGCAAAGCTCAACAGGGTCAGCAGCTTCTCAAGAGGACAGGGATGGCTGTGTGAGTGATTAAAGCACAATGATGTGATGTCAAAAGACAATAAAGCAGTCCCTGAACACGTCTGCTTGCAAAGTGTTCATTAAACAGAAAATTCCCTGAGAGAAAGCACCCTTCAAAGAGGCTGGAGCAGGCAGCTGAGCAGCAGCCTGATTTACTCTGCTGCCATGCAGGAGCAGAAGAAGTCAACAGGGCTGATAGCTTTACCTGCAACGGGCTCTGACACTGCAGTGGAGCCAGACTGGCTGTCTCCTCAGTGACAGCACAAGGAGTGAGCCTTCATGGCCAGAAAAAATGGAGAGATAAGACCTTTCAGGGTGCTCTCAACCCACCACCCCATGGGGCAGGCTGGCTGTACCTCAGGCACACAGACACTTTCCTCCTTCATCCCTGCTCCCTCTGGTACACTAGGCACCCACAGCCCTCCGAAATGCCAGCCAGAGCAGGAGAGTGGAGCCAAGAAGAAAGGCACCACGTGAAGGCATCGAGGGACTGACCTTGCAGTGACACTGCCCTGTGACCGGGTCACACGTGCTCGCCTCGGTGCCAGCCTGGTGGCAGTCACAGCGCCGGCACTCGGGGTAGTGGTAGTAGCCAGGGGCACAGAGGTCACACTGTCGCCCGATGATGTTGGGCTTGCACCTGGGTGGACACAAGAGTCGCAGTGTTAGAACCTCTGTCGTGCTGTGTGAGGGGCTTTCAGAGTTTCCCCCATTCTGCATGTTTCCTCCCTGCAGCCTGCCGATGTGTCCCATCACTCCAGCGGGGACCAGGGATGCTGCCAGATGTCCCCAGTGCCGGGACAAGGCTCCCTCACCTGCACTGCCCGCTGTCCACGTCGCAGCCTGGCTCTGTCAGCTCCTGCACGCCAGGCCGGGAGCAGTTGCAGTCCTCGCAGCCGATGAGGGGATGGCAGCCGAAGGTTTGGGGCTCACAGACAACACACTCTGGCTTCAGGGTGTGAGGAGGGCAGATGCACTGCCCCGTCACTTCATCACAGAGACGTGTCCCACAGTCACAGGCTGGAAGGGGCAGAAAAGGACTGGGTTTGGTGAAGGAAGACCCAGGAACCCAAGGAGAGTGTGGGGAATGGATGCAGAGCTCAACTGCTCTGAGGGCAGCTGGGCTGTCTGTACGAGGTGGAGCCATTACAGGGCTGGAGAACACAGCCATTTCCCAAAACAGCCTTCAGCTCTGTAAGAGGCAAACCAGCAAGAGCTGGGAAAGCAGAGCGGGAGATGGGACAACTCACGCCTGCAGTTGGGGAAGCCCCAGTACCCGGTGGCACAGCGGGAGCACTCCCGGCCGATGACGTTGGACTTGCAGGGACACTGCCCACCGAAGGGCTCGCACTGGCTGCCCCGAGCCCCGGCCTCGTGGCACCGGCACGGCTGGGCCCCGTTGTTGTAGAACAGGGACAGGGAGATGGCAGAGTCGCGGCAGAACCTCGACGACGTGCTGGGGCTGCGGGGGAAGGCAGGAGGAGTCACCGGGCTGCACATCTCCCCACAGCCTCTCCCCCACCCCAAAATCCAGCAGGATCTCCTGCAGCAGCGGGTACTGAGTTAGAGGGAGGGAGAGCCCTGTGACATGGAGATATCCCCCTAAATACCCACATTTGGACAATAGATAAGGAAAGCCTTAACCAGCCCCCTCCCCTGCCCCACATGAAAGGAATGTGGTTTTGCTCCCTGAGGAAGGTGCAGGCTGCAGACAGCAGAGAGGGCACCCAAAGTCTCACTTGATGTAGAAGCTGTTGATGCCACAGCTGCTGATGAAATCATAGGACTTGTCCAGGGGTTCCTCCTGCAGGTACTGAGAGCTGTAACTGTCCTCAGGCACCACAAGGATGTAATCCTGCAAAGCAAGGGCAAGCTGGGTGAGCCAGGCTCTCAGCTGAGACAGGCAGACACCACCCAAAATGACTCCAAAGTCCAAATGCACCCTCAACCTCTCATCCCTTGCTGGGACAGAACGTAACACACAAAGCACCCAAGCACTGCAAAGACTAGGGGTCACCCTTCTACTGGGGTCTGTCCATCATGATCCATCTAATCTAATGCTCCATGTGAGGAGTGCCCCAAATTCACTGGAGTTAAAACAGGCAGAACACCCTAAAGGGCAGCACTGGCTGTGCCTCAGCAGGGAGGGAGTCGCTGGCATCACTGTCATCTTAAATCTCTAGACACAAAGGCACCTGCGTTTCAACTCTGTCTTTTAGCCATTTACCCAAATTTTGGTCAATCTTCTCATCCTGTTGCCTGAGGATAACAAGGGCTACCTGCCCCCATTATGAGACCTGTCTGGATAAACAATACTATGCAGGTTTAAAATATTGCTAGGGCAGGAGTAAGGCCTTACAAGCCACTAACCATTAAGGTTAGAGATTGTAACTTTCCAGGGTAGTTCAGAGAATGAGCGATAGTGGGAAACATTCCTGTGGTCACACAGAGACAAAAATCCAAGGAAAAACTCCAGCCCTGCTGAAGCCTGGTCCAGCATGCCCTGGGAGCTCCCTGGAGAGAGGCTCACCAGCCACAGCTGCTTGCCCTCTGGCACTCGAACAACCACAGTCAGATCATTATCGGTGACATCCAGGACAATCTGGTCCTCAGAAACTACCAGGCTCCGGCACCCGTAGCCGTGTGGGCAAAAATTCGCGTTGGTCTGACCTGAAAAGACAACAAATGTATTGGTCCCACATTTCCCTTGGAGCCCCTATCACATCTTCCAGTTTGGAAGGGATGAGCAAGTCTTGCTTCATCTTTGCGATCCCCAAAGAACCTGAAATTATTCTCTGGCATGAAAAGTTTTCAGCAGCACCCCCAGGTCCTCGCTCTTCTCACCTTGCCAGATGCGCCCCCCGTTGATCAGCACTTCCACAGGGAAGGTGGGATGGTTGGGCTGGTAGTAGTGCAGGATGAAAGCATAGCGTCCCAGGCTCTGGATCCGGCTGTTGAACACCACTGCAGCCTGGCCCAAAACGGGAGAACAGAGACAAAAATCCATGTCTGATGCCTGTACTCACAGCTGGGATATTTTTTAATTATTGCACAAATTCGTGCTCTTATTGCACAACTGTCATGTCTTGAGAATTTGGTGAAGCAAACCCCTTATGTCTCCACACTCCTCCCTCTACTAATCCCACCCGCAAAGCTTCTCCTGGGATCCCAGAGAACCAAGCAGGGTTGGATGGAGCTAACTCAGGCGAGTCCATGGGAATTACAGGTTCAGGGACAAGTTTAAAGTCCATATTCAATTCTGAAAATGCTCATTGATAAGCTACTCAGTAGATAAGGAAAACTTCTCCCTGTCCCACTGGTCCACTGGCACAGCACCAGCAAACCAGCCCAATCCACACTCACTACCTGTGGGGACTGCAGGAGGATGAGCTCTGCAGTGGGGTCCATCGCTGTGGGAGGACGAGGAGCAGGCTCCACCGGGACCCCAGATGGAACCACATGGACAGCCTGAGCCAGGGGGATGTCAGGGGCAATGGGCAGAACCTGGGCCCCCTCCAAAATGATCGACTGAGAGAGCTTCAGGAACCTTGAGGGGACACAGGAGCTGCTGCAAAACAAGGAGAAAACAGGATTTAAAGATCTCTGACACAGAAAGAGAGAGGTTCTGTGGTCCTGGCAGGAGAAGCACACCCTGTAATTCCTGGTGGATTACAAAGCATGCCTGCAGAGGGAGAGCTCGCTACCAGGACCTCTGGGGCTCTGGGACATGAGCTCAGCAGGAAGAATAGGAATCTGGCACAGGCAAATTCCTCTGCAAACATTTATTCAAAGCAGTGTCAAAAATCTGGATACAGCGAGTGTCTTGCTGTATGAGAGCAAGCAGAGGAATGCCTATTTGGGATAACACCTGAGTGTCTGCCCCAGGAGGCAGTGTGGTGCTCAGATAAAGGGCCAGCAGCCTGACTCCCAGTCCATATTCCATTTCTGCCTGCTCAGTGGACACAGGCAAGGAGTTTCACCTCAGCCAGAGATCTCTCACTATTGTGTCAAGAACTTAAATGGCTCCAAATCCTAGGGAAGTAAGAGAAGCAATAGTTTTTTGAACAGCCACATTCATGCTAAAACCATGAGGGACCTGAGACTCGTACCTGTTGGAGAAGAATGTGCCATGGACGCTGATGCAATGCACCTTCGGCTCGATGAGCTCCATGGTGAACTGTGCAGCAGGGATGAGGTACACTTTGTGCTGCCACACGTGAGAGAGAGAGGCACCTGGTTATGTGACAGCCTCTGCCACTGGAGCCCACAGCAGTTCCTGTGCCCACCAGGTTGACCAACTATGACACTTCAGACACTTCAGCTAATGCATGGCAGGTGACACCTTTGTTCATTACCCCTTCTTCCTAACACATTTAGGAGGCTCCACGCATTTATGGGATTCTTCTATCCTTGGCTGAGCTACTCTGAATGCCTTCAATATAAAAGAGGTACTGCCCCAGTGCTGCAGAGATCTCTCTGCAAGAGCAGCTGCTTCGCCCCATTTTCTCCCCAATTCCAGTCCCATGATCTACTTCAAAACACCCCATTGACCATGTTCTCCACCTTGGACTGGTCATGACACAGGCTAAGATCTAGTATCCAGTCCAAACAGTACTAGAAAATCCTTCTAGAGGCTGGGTACCACTCCTTGAAACCTGTTGACAGTGCTGCCCGTGCTGGGAGCCTTACCAGGAAGAAGTCAGCCAGATCAGAGGTGAACCGAATGGTGGCCTCCGAGGTAAGTTCAAAAGTTGCCATACGGCTCTGGGAATCTACAGCAATCCCTCGACAAAGGAAACTGCAAGAGAAACACAGATCTTGAAGCCAGCCTTGAGCAGGGTCATGACCCATTTCTTATCTTGCCAGCTATATGTCCTGAAGGGATTTACACAATGTTCCTTTTGATGTTTTTTCTGGCAAGTCATGAGTGAAGTTTCCCAAGGACACCTCAAACGTTTGTTTCCTACTGCAAAGGTTGCAGTCTGAAGTCAGACAGGGTTTGACCTGTCTCCAATAAACCTGCCTGTAGGTCATTCCCTAAGTCAAGGCCCCTACCAGTGTATCCAGCTGTAAATGAATGCAACAGATTAGCTCCTGGCAGAGGCATTAGAGGACTATGCTGGCACAAGAACACAATTCCAGTGGATGGCCAGCCACTAAAATCTGTGTCCAGCTGAGGCATTACTCTGTTCATGTGATAAACCAGAAAAAGTTCCACTCAGGGGGGAGATATCCTTGCCATGGCACAGGAGGACTGTGCCCTTTCTCCCTTTCAGAGGTGAACATACCTGTAGACACAGGGGTAGAAGGTGAACGTGCCCTGTTGCATGGCTGAGTGTGGTGAGCTCACGGCAATGCCCACCGTCTGCAGGGCGTTGGTGTTGGCATACTCCACCACCAGCACGTACTTCCCAGGCTGGGCAACAGGCAGGGACAGCTGGACTTCCACCTGGAGGACAGAGGGATGACCTGAGGGAGGGTCTTCAGTCCCACTCTCCACAGTGAGTGTGTGCAGGATGCTACAAACCTCCTCTGCATCTGAGAGGACAATGGGACAACTCTCACCAAGTCCTTGCAAGCCCTTTACATGGGAGACTGTTTTTGAGTGCCTTGAGCAGGGCATGCAAGCACACAGCTGCAAGGCTGATGGGGCAACAGTGGGGTGCATGTGGGTGTAAAACCTTTCTGGTAGCCTGCCCAGGTGGAGGTAAAGCACCAGAGAGTGGGGGCAGAGGGGTGAGCACTGCAGTGCCCGTGTGAGGGATGAAACACAAGCGCCACTCACATCACTGCCACTGCAGGTGGCCATCCGTGGGTGGGAGGGGGTGAGCTGTTCTGTGGGACACAACCTGGGGAGTCTGTTGTCCAGCCTGCACACGGCATCCACCCCTGACACAGCAGGGAAGCCGTCCATGGACAGGTACTGATACAGGAGGCAGCTGAAAACATACAGAAAAAAATTGCAAAGTACAAATGTTACAACAAGATTGTAAGAGTCGAGAGCACCCACACAGCCTGGTCCCAGCCAGGTTTGCAAAAGGCTTTGGTCTATCAGGAGGGCCAAGGAGCACCTCTGGTTAGTGGGGAGCAAGAGACTGGGTATTATGGGACTAGTGAGGGCAGTAACAATAAAAACCTTCTCCCCCTGCATTGTCCTTTATCCTGGGGACCATTACTATAGTGGAGGGGACAAGTGGTGTCCAGAGACCAACCAGCCTTCTTGCCAACATGGACAGAGGTTCTGGGCAAGCAGATACACTGAGATGCTCCAAGCACTACCAGTCTGTCATTGGAGCCATTTTCCAGGACTGCTGACTGACACACAACCTGGCACTGGGAATCCAGCCTAGCAGGGAGGCAGGCTATGGTCTTCTTACTGGGTGAGCTGGCCCTCCAGGGTCCATGAGAACACACAAACTGCCTGTGCCATGGATGAGGAGCTCTGTGGGTTGGCTTTCTGGGCCAGTGCAGGTTCCACAAGCTCTATAATCCCAGCAAAGTGCTCGACTAAGCAGTTTTACCGTATCCAGACTCTCACAGAGTACGGACTGTATATTCCTTAAACCCAGGCCAAGAGGAGCTGAGTAGGTCCCCCACAGCACAAAGATTTGGAGATTCTTACTTCTGAGTGGCTTGTTCAGGGGCTGGTTGGTAGGTACATGGCTCTGTGACCTTTAGCTGCAGGATTGGTGCTTCGTAGTATGAGCTGGGTAGCAAAACCAGATAGTCCTAAGAGGAGAAATAGGAGAGTTGTTATGTTTGGGACACTTTGTCCCCAGGGAGCTGCTGAAGCCCCCATGGTGGATGGAGCACAGATCCTTACCAGCAGCACACCCTCTGCTTCAACAACCAGAGACCAGGTGCTGGGGTTGAGTACGAAGGGTTCCCCAAAGCTGTTCTGGGGGACGGTGACAAAGGCTGGCTCCGTGCTGGGAGCAAAGACAATCTGCTTGGTCTGCTCTGTACCTGGAGTGGGAGGGATGAGAGGCTGTGAAGGGACTGGAATGGAAAACCTGGGGCTCCACATGGGTGGCTCTGCTCAGGGAAGCAGCTCTGTGGTGCAGTTGGGAGTCCCGGGTTCCCACTTTCTCAGCGCTGCCAGAGCAGATGCACCCCAATTCCACACTGTCCTGGAACAGAGATATCCACTCTGAACCTGCTCAGTAGCTTAATGGGAGAAAAAAAATAAAATCACTGCAATCCTTAATGCCAATCCATAGCTCTCACAGTGTGCTCTGCATCCCCAGACTGCAAAGCATGGAGTATTACATGCCAATGAGTATTTTGCCAGCTAGAAAAGGAAGGAACTCATCTGTGAAGAACTTATTGTGAGACAGACAAAAAAAATTGCCCAGATGCATTTTTCCTTAGGGATATTCTGACTCCAGCTCCACAGGCAAGATACTTATCTTCTGGTAAACTCTCAGACCCCCAAGCTGTGCTCGTGTCTTCCTTCTCGCCAGCCACAAACTCTGCACTGAGATTTAGACATTGATTTTAACTGACAGGACAGAAAGGGTTTAAGGCTTGATCCTGCTGCTGTTGAACAGCTCCTCAGCTCAGCTGACAGTCCCACAACCTCTGAATTCATTAAAGTTGGATGCAACAATGATACAGCAGGTAGAAGCAGCCTGTCTGCCTGCCCAGCAGTCTCAGGAGCATTCTGGAGAGCACAGATGAGAGGGATTCACCGAGAATGGCTGCACGGTGAGCAGATGGGATGAAGCAGGAGTGGAGAATGTGACACTGACTATCCTGGTGTGGTACGTGGACATCAAGGTACAAAGCAGAGGACCAGAAGCTAAAGCAAGGGCTTGTGCTACTGCTGGGATGGGTAATCCCTCCCCATGTGTGCCAGCTCTGTTACATGCCCGGTATCAGCTGAGGCTGAGCCCTTGCTTTCCCAGATGAGAAAGGAGAGGTGAGGATGCAAGGAATCAAGAGATTTCCCTGAACAGGTAATGGGGTAGCTTTCTTGATAAGCTGAAGTTTCACAACCCTTTGAGATGATATGTAGTTCAAATTGAGGTGGTTTCTGGAGGTGGGGTGGGAGAAACCAGTATTGGCTGCAATTCCTATGCTTGGAAAAGGCTTCCCTTTTTTCAAGCCACGTCTTCCGACTTTACTTCTTTCCAGGCTGCTTGTCCTTGATCAGGTGAAGCCTATTCCACTCAGATAGAGGGTGGTTGAGCATTTCTGGAGCCTCCCAGGGATGCTGCCCTCCCAGATCCTGTGGTTGGTGAACCAGTCTGGCTGTTTGTCTTCAGCACTAGAAAAATCAAGTGTTGCTTCTGCACATGGCGTGAAGCACATTATAAGGCAAATGAGCTCTGTTGCTGGATAGGACAGATTAAATACTTCCTGACCTTTGGTGGGATCCTAAAGCATGACCATGGCTCATGCTTCTCTTGTCTTTCTACTGTGCAATATGACTGGTTATAAAAATAAAAAGCAGAAAAATAGTATCTTGGCATTTCAAACTTTGCATATCACATCAAAGGCAGATCACCTTCTATGTCAATTTGAGACAGAGGAGAGAACATCACACACTGATAAACTGGGTGTTTGCTGTTGACAGCCTTGTGCTGTGCATGTATGGTCTGGAGGAAGAGCTTCAGCAGGATGATGTGGCTCTGGCACTCGAGGGGGTAAAATCAACCAGTCAACCACCCATTAGGGCACCTGCACAGCCTCAGGTCTGTCCCCATGCAGTCTTGCTCATATTGTTTCCCAGAATATTTGTTATCCAGGTTTCTAGGCTTGTTCATACATCTTTTGATGTCTCTTCTTCTCCAGCAGCTCTCGGCTTGATAAGACGCTGCACCAGAGTGCAATGCCTGTATAACATGCACAATTCCACTCCACTTCCAAACCCCACACCATGTGTGAAGCCTTCAGCCTAGTTTGGGAGATGTGCACAGTAAGGGCACGATTGCCACATCAGGGCATCTGCTAAATAAAACCACATCCAGCTGCCAAAGTTTGGATCCACTTCCCATCACTTGGCTCTTTCTGGTTTTGTGGAAACTCAGCTCAATTCTGTTTGGGGCATTGGGGTGATCTTGTCCCATGCTGGAAAGATTGTATAGAATTGTACAATAGTCTTATCTCCCACAAGCGTGGCTGATCTCAGTCCTCAGTGTGCAGCCCCAGGGCTGCTGCTGCTGCTTTGTTAGATAAAGGGGGCTGCAAACTCAAATCAGCCTTTCAATTGGAAGGGCAGGACTAATGGGTAAAGCCATATGGAAGCGTCTTCTGGAAAGGATGATGCAGGAGGTTGCCTGGGATGGGGAGGAGGTGGCGATGGCACAGGGGAGCAGAGCAGTCTGGGATCCTTACCTCTCCTTCGTGGCTGATAAGCTGTAATTTTGCCATACACAGTGGCCCCTCCTGAATTAATATACCTCAGGATGACATGGAACAGATAGAGCTCTGCCTCCTTCACGTCTACAGTGACTCTGATTTTATTCTGCAAAAAGCAAAAGAGCACATGGGGCACACGTCACTGGGGGCCAGCTCCTGACAGCCCACCCGCTCTGTGGGAGGGCCTGACCCACCTGCCTACCTGTCTACCTGCCTGCCTCTCTTCCCCCTCCCTCGCCATCCCATGGCACGGCTCTGGCCGGCCACCTGGGACGGGCACACTTGGGATGGGCACACCTGGGACGGGCACACCTGGGGCAGGAGAAGGGGCAGAGGAGCAGTGTCGCAGCGTGGGATGCTCTGAGTTAGTCTAGAAGTGAAAAATGCACTTACAGTTGCCACAAACATTAAACTTTCCTTCCTCAACGACCGAGACCCTCCCTTCCACACTGGCGGGCCCCCGGCTGACGTAGCGGAAGACGAGGCGGAAGAGGTCGGGGGAGGTCACATTGAGAGTCACCACTACCTTGGGCTGGTGGGAGAGAGAAAGGGGAGAGAAGCAGAGCACACCTTCAATTACCTCCACCGCCCGCACTGCCAGCCCAAGCGCAGCCGCTCGGCTCACTGCTCCCAAAGCAACATGCCACAGTGCGAGGAGGACACAAGCACACGGACCCTACTGCAGTCACGGCACATCATGGCACTGTCCTCTTTTTGGGACCGGCCACCGAGGGAGCAACCTGCCTGTGGGAGGGGGTGGAAAGGCTCTTCCACATCTGGAAGGTGCTGTGGCACAGCAGGGGGGTTGGGCTATCCTGGGGCACACACCATGCCAAGGGAAAGGTTTTAAGAAGCTCTTGCTTTTGTTATTGGCACGTTGCATCTGGGCTTTGTGTGCCATAACCAGCCAGCAGGTACCAAATGCTGAAGCACCTGCACTTGTGTTTATGGGGCACTGCTCAACTACCTACAGAAGAGGCTGGGAATTGAGCTGGTGCCTCGTCCTTGGGAGGCACCATCCCAAGGGCTAATGGACTGTGCCACTGATGGTGCACCAGCCCGTTGCCCGCCTGGACGCTGTTTGGCAAGACCCCAGTTAAGGAGATGCTTAAGTTTGACCTATTTCAAAGAGATCTAAGCTTAAATAACCTCCTGCCTGCAGAGTAAAACTGGGGTCTGCCCAGGGAGACTTCTAATGAGGGCTGTGCATTCTCCAGTTACACTCCATCTTCCCACTTGGAGAGCAAAGTGGTATGATCTTGAGGAGAACAAACTACAGGTGAAACCTGCCAGCAGGAAGCCACATGCCAGCCCTTTTATTGAGGCCTATTTCTATCTCAAATGCCAAAACTGGATGCAACACTAAAGCCGCAAGCTTGAGCATGAGCTCCATCCTTAAGCTTTAACGCTAGGATTTTCTCGAGGAAGCCTACAGGAGTTCATTGCTTAGCTCCTACCTACAGATTCAATGGGAAATGGCCCCTCTGTTACTTTACCTAAGCATGAAAAAGTGAAGAAACTGAAAGTACATGCATGAGAGTAAGGACCATCTTACATGGGACAAGACTGTCAAGAGAATCACTGCCCTGCATCCCAGCCCCCAACACACACAATTCTGCAAGGGCCATGCAGAAGAATCCACCGTGGAGGAAAAAGGGTCGATAGATGAAACAGCTTCACTTCTAGGGCTTACACAACTCCACATTAGCATAAACCATCACTACAGCAAACCAGCTAACAGCAAGGGGCAGAGGCTGAAGGGTAACAAGAGGTCCAAGCTGAACATGGAAGCTAAGGAGGATATTACTTATTTTTGGAAAAGGGAGGAAAGGTTATGCTGAGTTGTAGGAAAGAGCAGTCAGATGAAAGAACAACAAGGAAACTGAGAGACAGCATTTACAGACATCCCTGTAAGTAATCACCAAGCTACCTTTGTCTAAATGGATTAGGATGTCACGGGATTTCCAATTTAGGATCTTTCCCCTCATCAGTCTATGCCATCCCCAGTGCTACAGGAAGTATCTGCACAAACAGGCTATATATACACTGTGCTGTTTATGTTGGCCATCATGTCACTTTGGGGGGTTGAGAAGCACTTGGGGTGAAAGATGTGTGCCAAAAGCACATCAGTCCTCCACCGGCCACATCCTCCCCAGAGGGAGCTGGGCTGGGATGCAGGCACAGGCATACCTGGATGGAGGACATCTGTGCATATCCTCGCCAGCTGAAGCCCTCAAACTCCAGGGGATTGTAACCAAAGCGCACGGCACGGCCAGACGGTGTGGTGCCTTCTTCCAGCTCAAATTTCAAGTGGTGAAGGTCAGGGAAATAATGGTCCCGCGCAGGTCTGGGGAAGAGAGAGAGCACTGCTACCTACTGGGCTACCTGCAGGGAGAGGCAAGAGGACACCTCTGCCAGGCACGTGGCTGGTGTGGCAGCTGCCCAGACAACAAGGTCCTCATCCCCGTGGTGGCAGACGACACCATTCCCGAGGCAAGGAGTGGGAGGCAGAGCACTCCAAGGTGCATCTCCTGCTGGCAGCTTACTGGGTGCAGGTGGGACCACGTGTGCTCTGCCGGCAGCGACAGGCTCCGCTCCGCTCCTCGCAGGACGGCCCCAGGGACCCGCCGACGTCGCACCGGCAGCCTGCGGGCAGGAAGAGCCTGTTTATATTCCCTCCACGCTAACAAGCTCCTGGTCACTAATCAAAGGCACGTCCCAGCAGGCAGGGAGCCTTGGGCCGCTATTTTTACTCCATTGTATCCGTTTTCATATTTGGCCCCGGCCCCACTTGGATCGTCTCTTCTTCCACCTCAGTGCTGAGCTATTTCCAGGCGGCCGCGGGAGGAACAAGGTCTGCAAACCCTCATGGATGGGTGTCGCCAGCAGCAGCCTTGCTCCCTCTTCCCAGCCCTGCCAGGACTGTGTGGGCTGGCTGAGAGCGTCCGGATCTCCTCCTTTACCTCTTCCCATGTGCATGATGGAAAGGAGCCAACCCCACATGTCCATGCCACCCACTCTCAGCAGGAGGATGGCACATGGATGCAAGGACACAGCCAGTGGTTCACACACACCAGTTTGTGGCACTCTGAGGAACACCCTTCCTGTCTGTTTGCTCCCCAGCCTGACAGAGCTGTGTCCAATGGTGGTAAAAGTGTGAACTCAGGTCTCCAGATCCACAGAAGATCCAGCCCCTGCTCTGGGCCAGGGTATAGAATCATAGAATCACCAAGGTTGGAAGAGATCTTTAAGATCATTAAGTCCAACCATCAACCCAGTGCTACCACTGTAACCCCTAAAGCGCTAAACTGTATCACCCAAAAACAATGACCCAAACCAGGAGGTGGAACATCTCTTGCCTCTTCTCTCTACGGTCAACAATCAGTTGTCTATCCAGAGCTGTGTGCTCCAGGGTCAGTTCTTGCAGCCCCCCCTATTCACTCAAACCCATCACGGAGGGGACTCACCTTGGCACCCAAAGTAATTTGCATTCTCCACGTTGAAGTAGCCGTCCCTGCACGCCGAGCAGAACTGCCCGCACACGTTGGGTTTGCAGAAGCACTGCCCGTCGCCCTAGGAGGGAAAAGCAGGCACGGAAACTCATTCCCTCCTGTTCCTTGTCATGGCTAAGCTGTTTCTCAGTTATTTGGGTTCTGGTCTGAGACACTGCAGAAGCATTTTTGAGTTTCATGCTCTACATGGTTTCCTGCGCGTGGGTGGGCCAGATAAGGGCCAGATAACTTAAATTACCCAACAATGCAGGCAAACAAAAATCCAGGCATCCTGGGACAGACCCAGAAATACTTAGGTGCCTAATTTATGACAGGTCTTAATCCCACGTTCTCATGCAAGCCCAGACTGTGGTGCAAGCTTTGAGAGCTCAGCGTCAGGCCTTTCCAGCAGCTGCAGGGAGAGACAGAGCTGAACGCTCCCAACACAGCACACTCAGAGGAGCCTGGAAGCAGAGGAGCAAACCCACCTGCCGGCACTCTGCGATTCTGCTGATGGTGCCCTTGGTGTCACACTTGCAGTCTGGAGAGAGGGAGATGAACAAGAAAGCCAGAAGGTCAATCAGTCCCTGAGAAGAAGCCTGTTGGGTTCAGCACCCATCACACCAGAGGACACCGAAAAGGGCTACATTTCGTTGTGGACAGTTACTGCTGAGGACACAATGACTAAAGACATTTGCCTTTTCTGCATATTTGGCCATGAAAAATTAAGCGTGCAAAGTCTGTAGGGAGGGCTGAGAATGGCACAACTCATGGCACAAGCCTTATGTTTCATCCAAGCAAAAAGCTCCAGGCTCCAGCCTTTCCCCTCTCTATGTGGGGGTTACCCAGACCACTCCAGCTTTGACATGTCACTTCTGGGAGAAGACAGAAGGAAGGGCATCACTTCCATCCAGCAATGATGACCCCCCCCCAGTTTGGGTTCTGCACCTTTACAGCACGAAGGGGACTTCTTGGGGCTGTGCAAATGCCATTTCCTTACTCAGGCAGCCGTAGGGATTCTCTGGAGTCAGGTTCCAGTATCCAGGCTTGCATCTGTCACAAGCTGGGCCTTCAACATATGCCCGACACGCGCAGGAGCCCTGGGGAAAGGGAGAGGGTGAGAAGAGCAGGTTAGAATTTGCAGCACAGTGGCTGAACGTGGGATCTGCTGCTCTGGTGTGGGTAACGGCTGCTTTTGGGTTGAGCTTAAGGTAGAACCTGGTCCAAAATGAGATAAAGGGGATCATGCAAAAATGACCTGCAGGGGTGGGTGGGTTCATCTGATACTCACCGGGGCCAGTGAGGGATCTGCAATCTCCAACCCTGCTGGGTTACAGGAGCCCACTGGAAAACAGAGGCACAAGGAAGGATTTATGGAACTAGCTCACACACCCAGGCTGTTTGGGAACAATAAACCCATTTACCAGCACCACACCACTATGTCCCAGGACACTGGAGTGTCCCAAGACATGAGGGAGAAGGGGACTACCTTCGCAGTGGGGGAATCCATAGGCTCCTGGCACGCAGCTGTCACAGCGCAGCCCCGTCACTTTGGGCCGGCAGCTGCACTGCCCCGTGTCCTGGTCACAGGTGCTGTGCAGGGAGCCCTCCGGGGAGCACTGGCAAGCTGCAAAAGAAGGGAGAGCAACTGCTGGAGCTGCAGGGCACGGGGACTCCTGCATTCAAGGCTTCCCAGCAGCAGCCTCTTTTTGTCTGCCTGACCTTCTCCGCCATCAAAGCAGCCAGAAATATGGGTTATAAATAACACACACGCTCATTCTTCGCTTTTGGTTAAAACCACCCCATCTTTTAAGAAAAACAGTACAAGTTGCAACGTTTATCACACCAATTCATATACATTTATGTGTGTTTTGGAGGCAGGGAAAAGTTTTGGTTGAGGAGAAGGGAAAAGTGTGATCTCATCCCCCAAAAGTTAGTTGCCAGTGACACATCAGGCTCTACAAAAGCCCAAACATCCAAGAGTAGCACTTGGCCCTCAGGGTCTGCCCTGTAGATGTTGTATGTGGGCAGTGGGGCTGCAGCACCAGGCCAGCAGCACAGCCTGGGCAGTTGAGGGCAAGGGCAGGGCAATGGCTCTGTGGCTTCCTGCACAACCTGCCTCCCAGGAACACATGCAGAGATCCTACTGCCCTATTGCAGGAAAGGTCAGCAAGCTGCTGGGGAGCTGCCCATGCCTTCCCTGCCCAGCCAGTACTCCTCAAATCCCTGCCAAAGGAGACGTTTTAGGCTGACATCCCCAGACTGGCTGATAGCAAAGCATTGCTCATAAAACAATGGACTAAAAAACCCATAAAAATCAGGTGGTTCTTTTCTTTCCTCGCTGTGGCTCCTCTACAGCTCTGTAATGTGGACACTGCTTCATGAGACAAAAAAAAAAAAAAAGGTGACTGCTGAACTCCTGTGAGACCATTTCATCTATGCCTCCAGCCTCTTCAAAGGCATATTGCCGGCATCAGCATTTGGGAGGAGTGCTCTGCCAGCTGGCACAGCTCAGGAGTCTACATTTAGTACAGTGCAAGAGGGTGATGATGCTCTTTTGTTCCCTCAGGGAAACTGTATCACGGATTACTTTTTAATGAGCAGTAAATTCTTGCTGGGAGACATAAGAGTACATCTGGCTTCCAGTTGGGCTGCCGACGGGGAGGGAGACGAGGACACTCTGCCCAGAGCTGGGGAGGACTGGTCAGAGTATTTTGGGCCACAGGCATCTGCCACAGGCGTTGCTCAGCCCTGGCAACTGCAGCTCTGGTCCAGGAGCATTGCAGTGCCCAGGGAAAAGGACAGAATCACAGAATTGTTTAGGTTGGAAAAGACCTCTAAGACCATCAAGTCCAACAGTTACGCATGGCCCAGCCCGCCACCAAACCATGTCCCCAGGTGCCATATCTACATGTCTTTTAAATCTCTCCAGGGATGGTGACTCCACCACCCCTGGGCAGCCTGGTCCAGTGCTTGACAACCCTATTGATAAAGAAGTTTTGCCTAATATCCAATCTAAACCTCTCCTGGTGCAACTTGAGACCATTTCCTCTTGCCTCATCACTTGTTACTTGGGAGAAAAGACCAATCCCCACCTTGCTACACCCTCCCTTCAGGCAGTGGCAGAGCAATAAGGTAGATACTCACGAGTGCAGCTGGGGTACCCATAGAAGCCCAAGGCACACTGGTTGCAGGTGTGTCCTGCAAAATTCATGTGGCATCGGCACTGGCCAGCTGGGCTGCAGTTGTTGTCCACAGCACCCCGGGAATCGCAGGAACAAGCTGTAAGAGCAGGACTGTCAACAGCCTGATGAACCCTGCAATCTGTGGCCAACCACTGCTGGTCTGTCATTCAGCCCCCCCAAGAATTAGCCATTTCTATCAGAATTAAAATAATTTGTTAATTCCCTGGCATGTCAGGTGGTATTTTCAGCTGGAGTCATGGCCATACCAGGAAAATGCCACTGAGGGTTTTTTACAGCCCATTCAATGTTCCCCAGCAGTTTAGTAGGTTAATGCACTAAAGTGACATGCAAAAAAGGCATAAGCTGAGACACCAGGTCACAGCAGGGTTGCGATGTGGAAGTGTGACTGATAAAAAGTGCTTTGTCTTCCAGGCTTTGATGTGATCCATGACCTCCAAAGCAGGCCTGCCAAATTCACAGTGCAAACCACATGGGTTTGATGTCGAGAAACACCAAAGCCTTACAAAAACAGGTATGTTTTTTAGAAAGTGACAGACCAGCAGGAAACAGAGGTTAAGGCCCTTACCATAGCAGTGGGGGTAGGAGTGGTACCCAGGACTGCACTGCTCACACCGTGGCCCAGCAAACTCGGGTCTGCAGAAACAATTCCCGACGGAGTCGCAGCCTCCCGGCAGCGTCCCAACAGCACTGCAACCACACACTGCAACACAGAGAAACCATCTGCCCTGTGCTGAGAGCACACAGCAAAGCTCATGGCAAGTGTCTTTTCCTCTGAAAGCTTCTCAGGTGGGTATTTAGGTGCTGCTCTAAGAATTCAACCCGTCAGTCTCTGTGTCCATTGCCCATACTCTTCAAAACGCCCAAAACCCCACTTTCCAGTCCTTCAACCCTCTGCCAGAGGACTCTGGCTGTGTGTAGCCACCCAGGCCCACGGGAGGACGGATACTCACACTGGCACAGAGGGTAGTTGAAGTAGCCTGGAGCACACTGGTCACACAAGTGCCCTTCAAATCCTGTTCGGCACAGACACTGCCCGGTCTCGCTGTCACAGGTGCCATCATACTGACCAGGGCCAGAGCACTGGCAGGCTGGAAAGCAACAAGAGCACTAATAAATAAGCAGGTTCTTCATCTTTCCCCTTCCTAGGGAAGGAACCAAGAGCACTTGTTCCTCAGGGGTAGAGGAGCAGTCGCTGGAGAAACCCTGGCAGACAGAGTTGACACTAAGCATGCCTGGCCCATAGCTCACATCCATAGGGAATTTCTCAAGGGCTCCCCTCAGCCTGGGAGCATCAGGGATGGGTGGAAAACAACAGCAAAAGTCATGGGAATTTGTCACTTGGAAGTAGGGCTGGAGGATTCCTCCTCCCCAGCAAGGAGAGGCACATTCCTGCCCAGCAGGGGGGTGAGCAGGGCGAGCTTGGGGCCACTGACCCCCAGTTACTCACGCTGGCAGCTGGGTCCATAGTGGCCTGGGGCACACTGGTCACACTGTGTTCCCTGGAAGTTGGGCTTGCACACACACATCCCCACACGAGGGTCCTTGCGACAGGCGTTGCCTTCTGTCCCACCGGCGTAGCAATCGCAGTCTGGAGAGGGGACACACAACAGGCAACACCACACGCGGCTGTCAGTCGAGCTCTGAGGTTCCACAAGGACAGGGCAGAAGGTGCCATGAGAGGCAACAGCTCAAGCATTTGCCCCCCCTGATAACCTTCCTATTAGATGCAGATGTTTTAACCAAACCCTCCCCAGGCAACCAGCACCCCTGGCTCGTGGGATAGCTGGGAGAGCTCAGACCACACAGGTGTGAAGGTGCTGGGTGGGCAGCAGGGAAATGCACAGGGCAGGCAAATGCTGCTTCCACGAGCCCAGGCAGAGCTGATTCAGTGCAGCACTACCTAAGTGCGGGAATAACCAGAGCCTTCAGCTAACCAGGGTGAGCTTTGAGCTTTCTCTCTGGTCACTCCACGCTCAGCTGCATGCGAGGCCTCCCCACTGCCAGGGCAGGCAGGTGCTCTGGGTGAGCAGTGCTGAGGCTCTGAGCCAGCCTTGCCATCACTGACAGCAGTGGTGTGGGGTGCTGGGCTGGGAGAGAAGAGCAAATATCTGAGAACTAGAGGGAGAGGAAGGTGAGGAAATGAGAAGGGAAGTGAGAAATTCCAGCTCAGGAAAGAAAAAAACCTGTCTGGAAGATACAGAGTTTAAAATATCAGAAGGAAGGAAAAGGTTATCTGGAGCATTCTGGGGAGCATGAGACAGAGGAGGATTCGGTGGGAAAAGAGACAAGAAAAAGCACAAGGGAGTAGATGAACTGAGAGGAGTGAGCATGAGAGAGGAGGGAGGTGGAGGGGAGCAGGGATAAGGGCATGGGTGAACTTTCTGAACAACACAGAAAGTGACACAGAGGGAGCAGTTGCCCGTGCACACTTCGGAGGCACCCACAGCAGAGCTCCCAGCTCAGCCACAGCCCCTCCATGGTATTTCAGGGGTTTCTCACAGGGAGGCCAGAAAGGGCATCCCCATGTGGCCTGGACCCCAGAAAAAAGTAATTACACAGGCATTCAAAGCTAAAGTTTTCATGTCTATAAAAGCAGGGATCATAAAACTTCCTTTCCCCCACCCTCAGCTGTCTCCTCTCTCAGACCACTCCCTGTCTCATACAATGTACGTGCCCAGTAAGCTGAAGACCTGATCTTGCATTGGATGGGGAGATGCAACAAAAATGATATCATGGTGATTAGCAAAACATCAAGGAAAACTGCACTGCTTACTTATTATCTGTCCTGCAGGAAGCACTTGTTCTCCAGTATCGTTGTGAGTGAAAGCTGGAACAGCTACGCAGAGAAAGAGACATTGCACAGGTCATCACACACCCTCAAAGAAATCCTGTCAGAATATCAAGGGCCTGACAATCCTAAAGCTGAACAGGCTGAATGAAAATGTGGAACATGGAACAAAGCACAGATATCCCACTAAACAACAATCCATTACAGCCCTTGTTAAACTGTCTTTCACAGAAGTGAGAGAGGAAACTCCAGCAAAAATGGAAAGCTCCCACTGACTCCACAGAGCTGAGTTCAGACCATTCAGCTCTGGTCCAGCTTCCACCCAAGCCAAATGTGGGCTTGTTCCTACCTGCAAAAACTCTTCCTGGGACAAGAGTGCCAGGTGGCATGGGGAAAAGGTACATGAAGAGCAGCCACAACTGGAGCTCTTGGCTCTTCCCGCACCCCCTGGGTCTGCGGGATCCCAGATCTGATCACCCCAACTTACGGTAACAGTGGGGAAAGTTGAGGTATCCCTCAGCACAGGCATCACAGAGCTCCCCAGTGTAGTTGGGTTTGCAGTAGCAGCGGCCAGTGAGGTCCTCACAGGTGCCATCAGTGAAGTCAGACTCACAGTTACAGCCTGCAGAGAGGGACAAGCCGGCAGCGGTGTCACTGCCCGAGACCCCAGACCCCCTACACCAGAAAAACCTCCCAGCCCAATCCTCCAGACCATCCTCCCCAGTGCCACCAAGTCCAGGAGGGCATCTATGACCTACAGAGGAGTTCACACTCACGATAGCAAATGTATGGAGAGTCAATGGGGTGGTCAGGGGACCGATAGTATCCCGGGATGCATCTCTCGCAATTGATGCCAGTGGTGTGATGCTGAAAGACAGTGGGTTAGAGGGGCATCAGTTCCTGTGCCTGCAGGACTCCATGTTCATCTGCCAGATATACTAACAGCCCCAGGTTACAGAGGAAGCAGCTCAGGAGTGTCAGCATGCAGAAGACATAAATCTGCTCAAAATGCTGCATACTCCGATTTGAAAACAAAGCATTTCCTCCAAACTGTATCCTCCCATAAACACAGAGTGAGTTTCAGGTTCATATCTGACCTCAAGCCCATTTCACTTCCCTCAGATGATAAAATGTCCTGACCACTTTGTGCTTGCAGGATGGGAGCAACCTGTTTCCTCCTAGCAGGAAAGCACAGTGAAAAGTTTCATACCACTACGTGAATTAACCAGGGCACAGTCACCTTGGGTAGGGAAGAGCTACTTTACCACTTTCACTGGGAATTCAGAGATTAAGACCGGCATTCTGGTGGGCAGAGAGAGATCCAGGGAGATGGCAGCACCTGAGTGCTGTGAACTAGGCAGGGACCTCCAAAAGTGCTGAGCAGCAACCTGTCCCTCCCAATTCCAGTGCCTCAGCAGACCAAACCCTAAAGCATCAGGAAGGTAGTGGTGCTACCCAGGGGACGGCTAGAAACCCAAGTGCTATTTTAATTACTGGTGCACACTCCTTTAATCCATGGCAAATAGACTAAACTTCCAGGGAAAGACCTAATGTAGATAACAGAGGGTGTGTGAGGGGCTTGGTGGAGGTGCCAGCAAGGCTGAACTCCAGGTTGACAGCGGAAACAAACACAAAAATTTGAAAAAGCCTTTTCTACTGGAGCTCTTCAGCCCTACCTGACAGTCAATACAAACACCTCCCCCTTCAAACTTGTCTTCACGACTCCTGCTGGCTTTGTGGCGATCCACCTCCGGGTCATAGTAGCAGTCATAGGCATGGCCATTGCAATTGCAAGCTGAAATACAAGGAGACATTAGCTAAGCCACCAGCCCACGGAGATCCTTCAATCTCCAGCTGCATCTCAAGATGTGAAAGCTCCTTTGTGGGTCTGATGTTCAATGGGTTACTTTGCAATGAGAAATGATGCCTGAATGCATCGGGAGGGGTTACGTGATCTCCCAAGCTCCTAGAATTCCTTCAGTTCAAAAGCACAGAAGCAGCAACTCTCTCACAAAGTCTGGTCGGCAACCAGGAGAGCACGGTGGGCACAAAATCACAAGTAAAATATGTGCAGGCGTGTATGGACGAGCAAGAGAAATTACCCAGCTTTGGGGCCTCAGAGAGTCCGGTTTAGAAAACAACATTCTTGCCTCTTGTATCCCACCCTGGATGGAGGTGAGCTGTAAAATTCAGCACCCAGTGAGGGGGCTTTATAAACGCACAGGATTAAGATCCTTTGCCACCCTACACGTATAAGACACCGTGTGGTGTAGCTGTGCTCCGTGCTCTGCATTCCTAGTACAGCAGGAATTCCACTGTCGGCACTGACCAAAGGCTTCTCTGGACAAATTAAGATGTCCTGTATGTAAACACGTCCAAACGTAATTCATCTTGGAGACAGAATTGAGCAACGAGACTTGCCTGCACGAACCCTTGGACACGCAGGAGGAACTGGAACATAAGCAGAGTCCAAATCCCACACAGACCTGGTGGACCTCCCTGTGTGAGCCTCAACTGAGCACCACCAACCACTGTGCCAGTGACCTCCCCGTCACCCAGTCCCGCACACCACCAACCCCACCGGTCCAGCGAATGGCTCCTCTGCACCGCAGCATCCAGGGCTGGTGTGCTTACAAAGTAGCTGGAAAAGGAAGGGAAAATCCCAACTCCAACTCACGCTGGCACTCGTTTGCGCTGTCGGCAGTGGCAGGTTTCCACGGGAACTGGTTGTAGCCGGGGCAGCAGCGATCGCAGGACCCGCCGCAGGTGTTGTGCTGGCAGTCACACTGCAGCCTGCAGGGAGGGGAACAGGGCACAGACAAGGTTGGGGTGATGACAGGGATGTGTGGGATGGGGACCTGCCACGTGACCCCGCTGTGCAGAGCTGCCACTAGTCAGATACATGAACGACTGATATTTGCAAATCCAAATATTCTGGAAAAGAGGCTTCTAAGGCATTTTTTTCAACTTTTTAATTGCTGATTTATTTTTTTCTGAGCTGAACACCAAACTTGGCTCTTCCAGCACCATTCTCTCCCTTCCTTCTCCTCCACCATCACTCCTCTCTTTTTCATAGGGAGACAAGGATTAGAGAAAAATCAGCGTGACGCTGCTGAGCCAGCTCTGCAGACAATAAAATGTGAAATGGTTGCAGGTGGCAGTGGTAGAAGGCTGAGCTGAAGCAGATTACTTGTGTAGGGTAGTGTGGTGCAGGAACACAAGGATGTCCCCACCACTGTGCGGGGGCAGCGTGAAACAGCTCAGAGCTGAAGAGGCCACACAGGTGCTATCTGCTCCCCCAGGTGTACCTGTGCTGCACAGAGGAGCCACAAAATTTGAATTAAGTCTTTTAGCAGATGCTGGCCCCATGCTCCCTGTGAAATGCACCTCCTGCTTTCCAGGCAGGGCCGTGCTGGGTAAACAGGCGGCTCCGGAGGCGCCAGGCAAGAAATCTCGACAGTCAACCGAGGGATCTCGTCCCTGCTCCACCGCAACGGTGATTCATTAACAGCAGTGACATCATCTCCAAAACCTCCACTTAGCAGAAGGCGATTCCCATCCAACACAAACGCGTTCTGTTGTATTAGACTTATGGATAATACAACATGTTCCAGCTTTTATCTGTGCAATTACTCATTTCCCCTCAGGGCCCGTCTGCCACTCCCATCTCTCCCTCCCTCCAATGCTTTTCCATTCAAAAGCAGTGTTTAAAAATAAATGTAATTTTTTTAAAACATCAGAGACAAAAGGAGCAGTCATTCAGGGTAAAGTGCAGGAGTGCAGACACACTCATCCGTGGCTGCAGTGAGCTGAGTGCCAGGGTTTCCACCTACATGTAATTTTAAGATGTGGGACCTGCAAGTGTATGTATTGCCAGACAGAAGCAGCAGCACGATCTCACTGTAATCAAACACGGGATGAGCTGAAATTTTGCGGGAATGCAAGCAGGATCCACATTCAGCATGTTTGCTTCAGCCAGAGGGGTTGAGAGGCAGGAGGTCCCAGTGCTGCTCCCAGCCCTGCTGCTGGTCCTCCCCTTGAAGATGCCACGGGATACTTGGCCGAAGTCAGGCCTTTGAGCACTTATCATGCCCTGTCTCTGCCCAAATTCCCAGGCTGGGCTGTGGCTGGCAGAGTCCTGGCTGAAGCCTAAGTGGCAAAAAAGTGCCTTGAAATATTCAGTAGGAACTTGTTCTCCCAGTGTTTTGCAGACCCCAGGGGGGAGACACAATGAAAGGCAAACTTGGGCCATGTCTCTGTAAGAAAACCACCCACAGACCTCTCACCTGGCTGATTACCACTCAGCACTTCCAAAAAACCAAAATTTTAGGGGTTTCTTTCCATGGCAGCAGCTGGAGATCAAAATTAACATCCATATACATATGTGTGGAGAAAGATGGTCACTGAGTCAGGGAACTTATAAACCTGCTGAGCAGCGTTAATCTCCCTGACTGGAGGATGTGGCCCCAGCCACACACCCTGGCTCCTTAATGTTCAAGATGTTTGAAAAGCACTGGTTCCATTCCCAGAATGCAAAGAGATGGCACTCCATGAGTAAAGATGCACATTTCAGATGGAGAAGGAGTTATTTATTTAGTCTGTGCTGTCCAGAGTTGGGAATGACCTCTTGGAGAGTTCATCTATCATGGCTTTACTGCACCTTGTGCTGAATCCATGCTGCTAATGAATTATAGACAAATGTGCATAAACTACAATATTTACATGTTTCACTGATTGAATATATACAAGGAAGAAGAGGGAGCGGCTGTGTTCACATAGCACATATTTCCTGCTTGTCCTGACATAAGAGATGAAACCGCAGCCTTCTCACTGGAATTGATGCTCAGTAAGAGAGACTAAACAGTTTGCAGTGAGCAGCTGTGGCAGAGGTGAGAGCAGCACACAAGCATTACAGCATCTGGATTTGGCTGGGACATCTGAATCGCACAATCAAGAGAAAAAAAAAAAGCCCCTTCCTCTGCTTCTGACTGTACTGAGGAAAAACCACCTGCAAAAAGAGACTGACAGATGGCACAAATCTACCAGCACACATGGTGCTCTTCCTTCCAAAATGGGAAAGAGGAAGTTAGAGTTCAGGATCCAGCAGAGGGAAAGCATCCTTCATTTGCAGACGTGTATCTGGCTGCTGTTGTCTTGTTGGTTATCTTCAGCATCAGGCACAGAGGCAGAGCTGGACTCTCCAGTTGTCTCCTCTCTAGCTTGTGGCATCTGTGATGGGTGTACCCACAGAAACAGTTGCTCTTATCAGGCGGATGTAGAGCCCTTGCAGAGTTCTCCTGAGCTCACATCATGTTAACACACCTGAGCAGTTGCATGTCAACACAGGATTCCTGTCTGGGCTCTCCGTGCCAGGTTCCTGCTGATGCTTATCTCACTGCTCCCAGGGTTTGCCAGGAGAAAGGGCTGTGCCTGATCCTGCTGGTGTTCATCTTTAACCAGGAGAACATTCCTTCCCTCTGTTTAATTCAGCCCATTCCATCTTGGGGCAAAGACAGACAGTAGTGAAAAGTGCAAAGAGCCTGGAGGAGGCTGTACCTGCCCACACACTGCAGGTCCCTGCTCATCCACACTCTCACAGGGCCCAGACGTGCTGCCAGCTTAACACAGCTGGATGTGCAGCCTCCTTAGCTTGGCACTTGACAGAAACTTTCCAAAGCTGGATAAACATTATCATTTATGACCAGGAAGTCAGCTCACAGACATGCTTCATCATGTCCCAAAGTCTTTGCCAAGGTTTCACCTCACCTCTATCAGTGCTCATCCTGCCTTGCTGGGCAACAGGCACAAGAAACACAGGGTGTGCAGAAGAGGGAAGTTACAATGAGAAGCGGAGACAACAATTGGGACTTTTAACAGGGCCAGGCCAACCCACATTCCTCTGTTTGCATTTCCTTGCCCTGTTGCTGTCACCCATCAGCATCTGAAGAGGCAGGACATGTGCAGAAGGACATGCTGCACAGATTTCTGAAGACATGACATGTTTCTGTCAGCTGGGGCCCATGACTGGAGAGGACAGTGTGTCTGAGCCCCAGCTGGCATGTAGCATTACAGCAGGTATCAATGAGCTGGCTCTACCCTGTGTCAGGGTAGGAGGGTTGGGATGCCTTCCCAGCAGTGCCCACTTCAGCAGGAAGGTTAGACACAGCTGCTGCTGGAGCCTGGAGAACGGCAGCATTTCACCAATTACTCATTTTCTCAACTGAAAGTATCATATTTCTGCTGACTCCTCCGTGCTCCTGGGCTTGCTAACAGGGTACAGCAGTGCCATGAGAAATTCTATTTACCCAGCACCTTTTCCTGCTGTATCCCAAAGGACTTACAGCTGTTATGTGATGACTATACAAAGCACCCGAGTAGGAAATGTTTTCTCCTCCAGTCCAGTGCAATCTGCTCTGGGTGAAATGCAACAGCTGCTTACCAATATGTGCTGCAACATCAGAGAACAGAGCAAAGATGCCAAATGCATCCAAATGAGAGTGGAAGGAGGAAAATTCTGGAAAGCAAGAGACAGTTGCAAGTAGAAGTAGCACTGAACAAGAATTTCCAACACATCTCTCCTTGCTCAATTTTCGCTCCCTTCCTGGAGAGCCCCAAGCCACTGATTCACTCAAGAAATGTCACAGCATTTCCATGTTAAAGAATGATTTGGCCCCATGGAGCCTTTTGCCCTGGTACACAGGTGTACTGGCATCCAGCAACACCAACGTCTGAAAAACAAGGGACTGTACATTCAAATATTTATGAACTTCCTTTTGTCAGACAGTTTGGCACACTAAGGCAGACTTGCTTACCAATACATCTTTGTTTTAATACTTAACAGCTTTAACCTTGGCTGGGACTCACTGGAATTTTATTTTAGAAGATCCAAAAGCTCCACATGATCCTGATGAGAAAGAAATACAAGCTTCCCTCATCCAGCTGAATCTACCCGTCCCTTTTATAAAGGCAACATTCAAGCTGCAAACAGATGGCTAAAAGCAACACTTTCGTGGCTGGAAGCAGCTCTTTGGCATTCCAAATTGCCAAGGCAGATGGGAAGAGTCCCATAAGCCAAAATGTAACTGCTTTGCATGCTCTTTTTCTTTTGCAAAGAGTAATTGTTTAGCTACATACATAACCAATTTATGGTTCTTATGATTAGAAATGGCCTCTGGTTTCATGGGGACTCTCATTCTTATCTATTTATGATGAGCCAATGCTCATCTATTTATGAGAGCATTGTGCCAATCCTTAAGAAGTCATGTGGGAAGCAAGAGACTTCTCTGAACAAGTTCAGAAACCAGCCCTAGACTTGGATGGAAAACCTCCGTGTTCAACATTAGTATCCCACCTTTCCATTCCAGCACTCTGCTCCCATGGGATGGCAAAGTTGTGGACAGGGAAACCAGACCAGGGAGCTGATCTGGCTGAAAAAAGAGTCTGACAAAACATTTAATTTTTGCTACTTTGTCTGGAGCAGTTTCTGATTCGTTCTCAGGGCAGAGCCACGATCAGCAGCGCTGGCACAATTACGAGCTCAGGACAGGACACAACTCACACCAGCATCTCCATTCTTAGCACAATAATTCAAATGCTTTTACACAGAACTGGGACTTTGAAAAAGGTACCTGTAAGGGTCGTTGGGGTCCTTGGCATCACAGACGTCTGCGTGGCCGTGGCAGACACAGCGCCCGCCGATGCTGATATCTTTGATGCTGTAGTAATACTGCAGAGCACAAGAAGAGTTGGCCATTAGTATCTTTATAAATAAGATTTGTAACTGTTCTACTGAGGATTCAGCAGGACTTTACCCAATAAAACGATCCCCCCCAAGGTAACATCCAGGGATGTCTTCTCCCCAGAGGTTGCATGCACAGCCCTCAAATAGTTCCATCTCACTAGCAAGAGGCATCAAAGGCCTGCCTTACCCTCCTTGTCACCGTAGGGTCCCTCAAAGCTTTGCCCATCAGGTGCCCGAGCAGAGTGTTTGTCTGCAGGAAGCGCAGTCTGATGTTGGTGGCTTTCGTGAAATTCCGCAGGAGAGGAGAGTAGGAGAAGTTCATGGCTCCTGGTCGCCCATTGACCAGGGAGACAACAATCTGTGAATGGAAGGAGGGAAAAGGCCGGCATGGATGGGGCCTTGAGCAACCTAGTCTAGTGGAAGGTGCATCTGCCCACAGCAGGGGGTTGGAACAATATGTCTTTAAGGTCCCTTCCAACCCAAACCATTCTGGGATTCTATGAGAAAAATCTGTGTAATCCTGTGGAGTGGGGGTAAATTAATTTCTCCCTTAGGTGAACCCAGTTATCCACATGACCGAATCAGTTCCCTGCCAATCTCATTTGGTCTAACCGAGTAGTTTAAGTGGCATCTGAAAATCAAGAAGGAACCAATTAGTAGGAGTATCTACAGCCACTGAGAAACCCCGGAAACTCCGGGGGATGAAAATGTGCAACTGCTCACCTCCCCATTTTCCAAAGGCACGATCCGGGAGTATTCAGTAGTGCAGATGGCATGGTCGTCCCTGGTGATACGATCCACAGTGTGCTGTCCAAACTTCTCAATGCAGTCCCTCTTGGAAGCTGTTCATCAACCAGGGAAGACAGCAGTTAAGAGAAAAGGAACAATTCCAAGCCCTGTATGGATTTTCCCACGCTGACCACAGGAGAGATGGGTGTATGATCTTCGTTAAGCATTTACTACATACAGATTGCTTTGTATCATTAACTCTGTCACATGTGAGGGAGTCACTGTAACAGTAATAGGTAGAAAATGCCCCAAATCACCTCTCTGCAGTAAATGAGGAAAGTGAGAATGGCTACTGTACCTACTGCAACCACCTGCAGAGGAACCCACCCCTTTATTTTGGCATCAATCTCACAGCTGAACCAGCTTGAGATCTAACCCTGGTCTGGATCTGTTGCCTGGCTGGCACTGGATTTGCTGCACTGCTTCCACTGAACTGTGGAAGGGCCCTTTGCTGCCAGGGCTCTGCTCTTGATGAAGGAGCTGTTCCATCATTTTACGAGGCTCCTAAACTTCTTGGGTCAGTCCCAAAGTCAGCACAGAATCACACAATGGACATCTCCCACCACTTAGGGTGGACATGCAGGTGTGGGGAGGGGACCTGCAGTATTTGGGAGAGGCAGAGCAACTGCCTGCAGGATGTCTCCTTCTCCCACCTTAATATGAACTCTGCAATTGCTCTTAAACCAACACTACAAAACAGAAATGCCAAAGCCACCAAGAACCACCCCCTGGGGACAGCAAACGAGGGCTCCTGCCACTAAGTGGCAATGCAAGGCTGGGTAAAGCCAGGGGACAGAAACGGTGCTGGCTCAGCGACCTGCTTTGGGGACACAGCATGCCAAGACTCTCCTTGCAGCTTCAGGGATGTCCTGGCCCCTGTATAGGTTCTCCTGCAAGTCCAGCACCCTTATCCCCAGGATGTCTGACATCCCTGTGCTGGCAGGGCCAACCAAACCACTGCGAACGTGCTGGGACAGCTCAGGACCTGATCATGCAGGGTCCTACATCTACATCTACCCATGCAAAAACCTACATTGTGCCATTCTCAAGGACTGTTCCCACAGGAAGAGCCTGGACAAAGGCTGCTGGTCTTCCCACTCCCATTCCACCTGTGCCAGGACCTCACAGCAGTGCGTGCTGAAGCGTATGTTGCTGCAGCTTTCCTGAGGGTGTTTCCATGTGGACAAGAAGGAAGAAAAGGCAGCCAACACAACCTGCTGTTCCTGCCAGCAGTGTTCAGCTCACACAGGAAGCTGATGGGGAAACGTTAACCCAATTCAAGGGAATAATCCTCCAAAATCTGTCGCAATGTGCTTCAGGAAGGCAGGTCCTTCATTCCATGTGCTGCTCGGGTAGGCTGAGCCAGGCAGAAGGAGCAGCAAAGGGGGAGCAGAGAGCTTCTGCCTCCCTACCTTCACGCCTGGCCTGTACCCACCCACACCTTGTCCCAGCAATGCAGCCTCACTCCATGAAACACTGTTTTGGCAACAGTGAGAGCTCAATTGCATCCAAAGGAAGATGTGGAAACATTTAACATAAGGTCTCTGGCCGCCAAGCTTTCCTTTACCAGGTGCTTTTTTTAAAGGTAATTTACTTTTAAAGCCCCAGGCGAGGAGCCTGTCACCACTGGCTCAAGATGATTGATTTCTAGAGAGCTGCCACGGCTGGGCATGGAGACAGGATGCTCAGCATGAGGAAAACCAAAGAACTCCTCCAAATCTACAGAACTGTGTGAGCCAGATAATGGGCACTCTGAACTAAAGCAGAGCAACCCATCAGCTTTAAACCCCAGCAGTGCTTTAAGGAAAGACAGAAAAGGATGGAGCCTTGCTCTGTGCTGTGGCTGCCTTCCCCTCTGCAGTGGCACTGCCCAGCAAAGCCAGACCAAAGGGGCTAATCCTGCACCCTGATCCTGCACAACACCACGAGGCTGTGTGGGACCGAGCATCTTTCACATCCTGCCCCCATCTGAAACGCCGTGTGGGGAGCCTTTCATGGGGATAAACACCCCCATAAATCTCTCCCCAGCGCTCCTGCTTCTCTTTTGGTGGCTGAGGAAAGCACGGTGCCTCCCCACCATGATGAACAGACCCGCATTGCCACAGTCCCTCCAGCCCCCCTCCCTGAGAGGATCCATCAGCTGCAAGGGCAGATGCTTTCCACAGCAGGCACTTCTTCCCTACTCCCAGAGAGCTAAGCCCAAAAGCACCTCAGCAGCCTGGCTGGGGGGCCTGGGGAATCAAACACCTCCCACGATGAGCGTGGTTTGAGGGGCAGCGCTGAGTTGGGGTGGACAGTGCCACCTCTGGCAAGGCTTGCTGGCATCTCTGGAGAACACTTGCATTTCTGCCAGCTGCTTTTAACCCTCTTACTGACCTGACACGTGTTTTTATTAGACCACCTACAGAATTCCCCATGCCAGAAATAAACCTCCGAAAAGGACTTCTTGTGCTAGCAAATCTGGCAGGTTTTGGAGCAGCCACCTCTTTATTTCCATGGGAATTTTCCACTGGGCTGTGTCACTGCATGTCACTTCTCCAGAGGGGTGGTAACAGGGCCTGATGTTGCAGGAAGAAAGAGGACTCCAGATGTTGCAGCTTTGCCACTACACACAGGAATAAACCAGCAGGGCAAGAGCTCTCCATGCAGCCCCAGACCTTGCAAAAACACAACTGTAATGGGCCCCAAGAGAAGTTTCAGAGCTGGAACATAAATTCTCAGAGACTATAGAAAAAAGCAAAGCAGGAATTCGACAGCACTAATTCCCTACTAGCACACAGCAGAGAAGAAAACATCTGCACTGGAGAGGAGCTACCACACTAAGGCAACACAGCAGTAACATGTCTGCAGCTCTTTCTTGCACAATAAGGGGCTCAAAATCCAAAGCACAGGCTGACAGGTAAGCCAGAAATATGAGCCTTCAGGGACAGCCCAGGGCAAGGCCTCCGAGTGCTCCCAGGTCCTTCCTTGCCAGGTTTTAAGCTCTGGCTGTAGATCTTAACTCACATCTTCTCCCAATTACTGCTGCTGCTTCTGGGAGGAGCTGGTGGTTAACAAGTTCCTCAGCATCCGGCTACCCCATAGACCCTCTGGGAGAAGAGTTTTGTAGAACCAGCTGTTTCTTAAGGTTTTAATCAGAGAATGGGGAAGCCAAATGCACAGACTGGATCTCCACAGCCATCCTGTCCAGCCAGCTGTCTCTGATCCCACCTTGCACAGCGGCAGGACAGCGGTTCCCTGCCCTGCATAGGCTGTATCCAAGAACAGGGGACAGTTTTTGGCTTCCAGACTTTTCTGTGACAGCAGGCACTTGGAAGTGAGCTGCTGTTTTGCATCTGGAAGAGCTGAAATACACCAGCCTGGGATAGTACAGAGCAGACAGAGAAGAGGGCAGGGAGGAGATGACAAGAAATCTCAGTTCCAGACCTTGATCAGCAATGCCCAACTATTGACACCGGCGCCAACTTTGGCATTCCCATAGATTTGGGTGGGCATCAACGACAATACTTTAAAAAAGACATTTAGTCCTAGAGAGTAAAAACATTCTCCTGCCCTGAGGAGCATCTAAGCTTCAACTCTTGCAGCCTTATTGGGCAGAAGAAACCCAGGACATGTGCTGCATCACAGTAATGACACGGAAACAGCTCCAAACCCAGCCTTGTATTTGCACGAAGAGCCCTCTTCACCACGGCCTCACTACCTGGCACTGAGCTGCAGCTCTCTTGCAACACTGAAATACTTACAGGCAAAATACTGCCAGGGCTCGTAGGTGAGGCCGAAATCAGTTGATCGCTCCAGCACCCAGAGGTCAGGACGGGGGGAATTGGCAAATTTGATCAGGACATATGCCACGTGGAAGAGCTGAAAGAAAGGAGCACAGAGTCAGTTGGCTGCTTGAGGCATCAGAACCAGGGAAAGCTTAGTGGGATCCAAGTGGAATGAATGAGCTGGCACTTTGCAGATCCTGCTGCTCACAAGCAGCCTGTGGAGCAAAATCCTCCGTATCTAAAAGGATGGTGATATAACACGGCTGCTGGAGGGAGCCAGATTAGGGAGCTCAGCTCCCACTGCGTGCAAACAAAGCACAGACTTTGTGGCTATGGGCTGTACTCAGGTTGTGTTGGGTGACACCTTAGACTTAGCCTTGACCTAAGCAGCCAGCACTATAAACCAGCTATGACACTGTTCTGGGGGACTCGGCTTTTGGGCTGTTCTTGAGGTGAGAGGTGACACACTGACCTGCCAGCCAGGAAACATCCAACTGCACCTTGCAAACAGTATCACTAAATCCTCTTTTTTTTTTTATAAGGCATTCCACTTGGCAGCCCTGCTTCATCCACACAATCTGTGTTTTGAACATGGTTGCAGAAAAGCCCCAGCACAGCTCCCTCTTCCCCAGATGCCACAGGGAAGGGAGAGCAGGAGACCCACTTGGCTTCAGCACAGATCCAACACTGGGCTTCTCCCATTTGTCTGGGCACTGACATGTGCACACACACTCCTGCCAAGTATAAAATAAACGTACTCTTTAAAGAGCTAAAATGTCAGTGCTAGAGAGAAACAAAAGCCCCAGCAGAATTTCCCTTCCCCGGCTGGCACTGGCTTGCTCCAAGAATCCCCACTCCATCATCCTGTCACAAAGTGATATTTAAAGGCAAATAAAGTTCTCTTATCAGAGAAAATTCCTAACGTCAAAAACAACCCAAAAGGGAGTTTAGTGCTTGAAAGGCAGAGATTTATAGCTCAGGAGTCCTTCCTCATGCAGAGCTGGAGCTGCACGAGCACATACCCCCCAAAGACTAACAGGTATCCAGAGGTACAGTTCTGCAAGGTGAGGACAAGGACGGTTCCGTGCCCATCCCAGCCCACTTGTCCCAGCCATGACCAGTTGCAGGAGGGCCAGAACAGCAGCCACCACCTCAGCCCTGCCCCAGCCACACACATCGCTGAGCCAGAGGGCAAATATTAATAATAACATGCCTCCAAAATAGCCCTGACAATCCAAAAAAGACTTTTTAAAGGGCAGAAGAAACAAGGAAGAGGCATTTGAATCTACCAAGTCATCCAAAAAGCACATATCTTGTTATGGTCATTCAGACAAGGGGTCCAAGTGCTGGTGTGTGGGTATGGAGCAAGAGGATGGTGCAGCCCTGTGGACTGGCACCACCTCAGTCACCCCCTCAGCAGGACATACAAACAAAAACTTCTCAGGCTCCTACCAAACATTCCTCTGGTTCTGGGGCAGCCTCTCCTCCACTTATCAGGAATTGCTCTGGTTCCCTTTGCAGGTTGGTGGTACCTGAATTCACACCTGGGAGTAGGCTAAGGGGGCTTGAGAGAGATGCTCGGGGAGGAGTGAAGTAGATCCATCTGGGAAATCTTCATGAAGCACAGCAGGTCAGAGGCCATCTCCAGCTGGGAATGGGCAGGAGGGTGGGATTTGTCACCTCTCAGGGTTTGCACTGGTAAGGACTGGTTCCATCCAGAATGGAGAAACCAAAGTGGCCACCCAGCACAGTTCCCTAATGCTAAAAGACTTGCAAACCCAATCAAAGAGAAACAAACATCCCTTTAAAGTTAGTAAAAACTGAGGGAAAACAGATCTAAATGCTGCCCTAATTCCCCTCTGCAACCTCCATGTGTTTTCAAGGCACACAAGACTAGGCTTTTTTGGAGGAGCAGTGTTTTCTGCCCATTTACACTCTCAGCAAAGCTGTTATTTGATAGTGAAACCCAAGAGGCTTCAGCTCAGGCAGCTGCTTTCTCTGCAGGACCAGTTCTCACAGCTTAACATCTGCCTCTTGGCATGGGAACAGGGCTGAGCACCAGCCTGTGGAGTTACACCTTCTCTCCACTGTAAACCCTCCTCCAGCTTTATTCTCCAGGGAATAAATTAATGTTCCTGCTGGAATCTAGCACTGCCTTTAGTTGGACAAAATTCCCTGCAGCTCCAGAGTGCCTTTACATGTTCTGGCCTCAGGCACTGGGGGAGCCTATGCTCTGAATGAACAGCAACCACAAACACAAATTTAGAAATGTGACATGCATCCCTCTCTTTTGCATTTCCTTTTGCATGCCAGTTACAAATTTATAGTCAATAAATCCCATGGAGTTTCTGGGGGGGTCCTCCTTGATGTCCAGTTTTATGCTGGAAGGAAATGTCCTTGAGTCCAAACTCCTTGCACGCTTCTAGTTCTCAGAAGTCCCCTCCCTCTGGAGGGCATGGATTACCATGCAGTCAAATTGGTGCAGCTTTTGCACAAACACTGAAGCAACACCAAAATCTGACACAAAAGCAAGCCTCGGGCTCAGTGATTCACAAAATGAAAACAACAGCCAGAAAAAGAACTCAGTGCTGGTGGTTGCAAGTCCTGCTGAAGTGCCCCCGGGGGCAGGGAGGGGTAGGGTCAGGCAGCCACAGGCTCCTGACCCATCGGGGCCCTCTTCAGCTGAAAGAAGATGATGTAGATGGTTTCAGTACATTCTGAGTCATGGGAGACACGTACACACAGTGGGCACTGGGGAGAACTGTGTCCGTGCTTGCTGGGAGCTCTCTGAAAGGCCAGGCCCAACCCCACTGGCAGGGTTAGATGTCCAAGACCAGGGATGGCATGCTTTCATCTTTTATTACTGCTTTTCACAGGGAAGCAAAAAAAACCAACCAAACAAACAAACCCCAAAAAACTCAGTTCTTGTTGGATTATTTCTGGATCAGCTGCAGCAGCTCAGCTGAAGCCCAGTGCACATATTCACTCTCAAAGCCAAATGCAATTCCTCCCTCCATACCCAAACCCATCACTAGCACCGCTGTGTGCTGTTAGACTGCTGCTGAATTTTATTCCAGTCATGACTGCAATTTTGGGACACAAAGAAGCCAGCCAACACTGCACAGTCACTCCCCTCCAGCATGGAAGGGTTAGGGTCATTCCTAACAGAGCACAGAAAATATTCAGCAGTCTGCAACTGCAGTGAACCCAAAACTGGAACAGGACCCGCATCTGGTATTCAGGGGGATTTTTGTCAAGTCTGGTGAGTCTCCTGCCCCTCCATCCAACATCCTTATCCTGCAGAACATCACAGCCTGCCGGAAAAAATAACAGCAGATTGCCTGGTTCAAGTGCATCTGCTGAGAAATCTCAGAGAGAGATGCAAAGATGGAGAAGTAGCTCTAAAAATAGAGCTGGCAGAAAAGCCAGACTTTTCATTCCATGTTTAGTTCCAGTATAGTTCTGCCCAACCAATATTGCAAGAGAAATGGTTGGGTTTTTTTCCAAAGCCTTTATTTAGCTCCTATTATCAGTCAGATGAATAAAAACCTCTATGCTCCCAGCTGCTTTGGCAATTTTTTTCCCTTCTTCATGGAGAAAGGAGGTAAAGCACCAGATCTGATGCACACACTTGTCTCCAGGCACACAGATTCCTTGCTCTCCCCACCTCTGAAAGCATGCCAGGTACAACTCAACCTTTGACCAACGCCTGGGATTTCATGAAATGAGCTTTCAGCCAGGAAATTCTGACAGTATTTTAATTAGCAACCAGATTTCTTTCAAAATAGTAACATCCCTACATCTAGTTAATGTTGCTGTTAGTGGTTTAGAAGCAAGTTTCCTTAGTGACTATCACTGCCTGGAAGGATGGAGAAAGCACTGGAGCCAGGAGAGGAAGATGGAGATGAGGGCATTTCCTCCATCTCCCACACTCCATTCCTTTGCATCTTTGGATGGTGGGCAGCTTTATCAAGCACCAAAATCCCATGAAAATAAAATTCTGATTGCAGCCCAGTGTGACAGTTCAAAGACACGAAGAGTAAAAGATTTCAGAGAGACAAGAAAAACTCAGCTGCTTTTGGAGCAGCATGTTGTCTGTCCATGCATTCATCCATCCTCCTGTCTAAGCAGCACACAATGGCAAAACTTGCACATTTCTGCTCTATTCCCTCCCTTGAGAAAGTAATTTTAGTTTTCCAGCTCTGGGAGGCACATGTGGGAACAAAACAACAAGCTGGACCAGCCATATCCTGTGCTCCTTTGGTGAGGGAGTTCTGGTGAAGTCTCACTGATACTTCCAAGGCACCACAAAGCCATACAATAACATTCAATAAACAAACAAATCTTCATCTTGTTGCAACATTGGCAAATACATTTTGATCAACAACGAGAGGGGCCCTTTTTGGTCCTCTGACAAAAAGGTATGAGCAGGCTGTGCCGGCCGAGAGCTCCACAGAGCCCTGCTCCTGGAGCACACAGGAGTAGTTTGTACAGCAAACCACTCACTAATTTTCCATAGGACAGATTTATTACCTTTGGCGTTGACTTATGAAAACAGTACCATGTGAAAACAAAGCAGTTCATCTCTTCCCAACTGCTGCTGGATATCCCCATGGAGCTTGTGTGTGGATAGCACTGCCAGCGCTGCTTATTCCTGCTTGGGATTTCCTGGAAGGATCAGGTGGACCTGCCGAGCAGGTGCAGCTCAATGCCAGTGCATGGGCAATAAATCCCACTGTTTTGGGGCACGTGAGGCCTCCTGGACACACACAGAAAAGGGCTTCAGGACATGTACAGCAGGCACCTGCAGCATTTTGGGGTGCACTGCCCCCCAGTCTGGGTCACTGCACAGCAGCTCCAAACATCTGTAAAAACCTAGAGGCAGGGAAAGCAGAAAAAGAACCACCATGGAAAGTTTGGAGGAGTGTTACTTATTTTTCCCCACTTCCAAAAGTGACCAAATGATTTTGCTCCCTCCCAAGTCCATCCATCCCCCAAGCACTGCCTTGGTCCAGCACTGCAGCCACAAGCCCACCTGCAAGATGTGGCAGGTGTCAGAGCCTGGATGGGGTTATCAGTCCACAGCAGCAGGGAGAAGCAGCTCTCTGGGAGCACAGGTCACCTCTGTCCACAGCCTGGTCACCAGCATTCGAGCAAGTGGCTGCTCAGCTGCCATGAGCTCTCGTCAGGCTTGGAAATGCCCGGCAGAGCTGGCACTGCACCAGTGGCAGAAGCTAAAGCTAACAAGAGATCAAGCCTCTCTGTGCACTTTTTATCCCCACAAACAAGTATGTGGAAGGTGGAAAAGCCCTGGAAAGGCAGAGAGCTTCTGACTCACTTTGAATTTCTCTAGGTCAGTGATCTGCCCTTTTTGCATCCTTTGCCTGTAATCATTTATTCTCCTGGAAGCAATGGATTTATTCATTAACAACTGACTGTCCCCCTGCTGAGCTTCTGCTGTCCTACAGCAGATTTATTTCTCCCCAGCCCATCCATCAGAATCCTTTATTAAAATCTCTCACATTTAACTATGGGCAACTGTGTCCCTACCTTTTATTTCCATTCACACAAGAACTACTTTAACACTACTAGGCAGCTAAAAAAAGGGTGCTTCCCCTCCAAGCAGGCATGGCTTTTTATCCAGTCATTTTTTTATAAAACACTCAAGTCCTGGAGAGCAAACAAACGCCCCTCCCCATACACACAAAAAAAAAAGGCACAAAAGTCAGTGTTTGAAAGAGGGGTGTGGTACCAAAACACACTTTGCCCCCATTTTGCTCACAGCACCTAAAAACAATCTTTTCCCAAGTTACTCATGCAGGGTTACAGGGTTCTGAATGAGAAGGTTCCCCATGCTTGTAGCTCAAGATTTTGATTGCCAAGCTTTGGAAACAACCACCCATCCCTTTCGCTGTCTGCAGTGTCCATTGCAACTCACCACGCCCATGCTCTGAAACCCTTCAAGGTGCCCCACACCTCTCAGAGAAACCAGAACTGCCTGTAAGCAGGTGGGTTAGCTCTTCTCTTCCTCCAAAAAGTCTGGGACAAGGCAGAGGCTTGGGAGAAGCAGTACCCTGGCTGCCCAGAGCTGCTCAAGGAGGTGACAGCCAGCCCCTGCCCAGCTGAGGACAGGGGTCACAGAGCCAGAGCCCAGCACAGACCCGAGCCCCTGGGGAGGTGACAGAGCTGCAAAGTGGCAGCTATTAAATATCTCTGCAGGGTTGGGGAGAGAGACAAGCACTGAAACTCGGGGCACAGGAAAAGGACTCAGCTATGCACCAACCCATTTTTAAATTTTTCTCTTAAAACTCTAGAGTTTTACTGAGAGACATCAAAGAAAACACTCTCCAGGAAAATACAGATTCAGAACTACCAGCCAGCATGAAACCTGCCCAGTGTCATAACAAGCAGCAACAGCAAACCAGTGCTTTATGATGCTATTTTCTAAACAGCGCCTGTTCCCTTCCTAAGCAGATTGGCTTAGATGAACAGCTGATGGAGCATTTTCCACAAAGGATTTTTTATTTAAATGCCACTTCTGAGAAGGATTTGGCTCATTCACTGATTTCACACACAGCACTGCTTTATCTTCACAGCATCCTCCTGTGTGAGCTGTCCTTCCCTGCCAGTGCCAGACACCTCCGGCCAAAGATCCTTGGGGGACCAAATCTGTGGCACTTGGCACAAGGCTGGGCAGAGCAGTGCCATCACTTGTAGCCTGCACAGTACTGAATTGAAGGTTTGGACAGCCAAGTTTTAGAAATGACCTCCAACAAAGCAACAGCAAGAGCCTGATTTGCAGCAGGTTCAGCCAGCTGGCACAGAGGAGCACGGGCAGGACATGGGGTTTGGGGAGCATCCCGTTAAATCCTTGCCTGCCTGGAGATGCAAACAGCAAGTGCCACAGAGCTACAGGGGCAGCGTTCAGGGATGCTCAGACACCAACCTGTACACACTCAAACATGAGCCTGTGCTGAAACTCAGGTGTCACTGCAGCCAGCCGTGCTCAAGGTGGGCACATGTAACCAGAGGCATCCCTGCAGAGCAAAACGGGTCAGGACAGAAGGGGATGGCTGCAATTCCTTGGGATGAGGCTTCAGTCACTTACAGATAGGAGTTTGCCCACACCAGGCTCTCACTGTGCATTAGGAGACTCCCTGCACTTGGCTGAGATGACCTTGGTAACTTTCTAGGTTGCTGGGTGAAGTATAAAGTAACTCAAAGAGGAGACTTAAACATTTGTCTTTTAGCCCAAACTTGAGACAGCACATCCTCAGGGAAGGGATAAGGTGACTCTCCTGTCACCACAATGAGGACAGCCTTGGGCACCCCATAAAGGGATACAATCACTTGGCCCCCAAGGCCAGCCCAGCCTGGGAGCTGACTGAGGCTAGAGAACATGGAAAGGACATCAAAAGGACTCCCACCCTTCCCAGTTGCTTTAATCCTCTTGCAAGCAGCAGCAGAAGCCCAGCACAGAGGTGGCTGTAAAAAGGGCCTTAAAACTTCCTGGCGCTTCAAGGATTTCAGATTCTCAGACTATTTACCTTGAGGTGTCAATTGTCTTTGATGGTTAAATACTCCTAAGAAGCTTCTGGGAATGTTTTTTGGGGAGTTGGGTGTTCTGGGAAAGTATCTGCATCAAGAATTAGTTGGCAGGATTAGTGGCAGTTCATACCAGGGTCTTCCAACCAAAGTGTCTGCAAGCAGCTCTCAGTAGACAGGTGAGCAATGAGCAGGTGGCCCAGGAACACTTGATATTCTAGAGGAGTTTAACTAGAAGTCGTTCAAATTCAGCCAGTTAAATATATCCAGTCACTTACTTGATGATGGTTTTGAGGAGAAAAAAAAAAACAAACCCCTCACTGTTCTCAAGGCTGATTTTTCCAAGGCCCTTGGGTCCACTGCCTTATTTCTTCTCCCTTGAACTAATATGAGTTTGAGACTAATTTTAGCATAATGAAAACTATACCAGTAAAAACTCTAGTAATCCCAAAGCATACAGAAAACAATGTGCTTTCCTATAAATAGAAAAACCAGGGAGTTCCTGATGGCTAATACTAACTGGTGTGCTTGCATCCTAAATCTGAAATTTTTCAGCAATGACAGCCCTGCCTGGTACTCCTGTTTATCAACGTGCAGCCTAATGGAGGAGAAACTATGACCTTGAGCACAAGAAACAATCCCATTAAAAGTCCATGTTCATTTCTCTACCAGCCAGTGACATCACCACTAAGGACTTCACCAAGAGTTTGTCAGTCATAGCCTGGCATTGCTGCTCATCTTTCTCATTTCCTCCAAGAATAATTGAACAGCTCTCAGTTAATTTGGTTAACTGTTCACCAGCTGCAGTGTGTGCTGAGATGCAGAGAACAGTGTCCACAGTCACGGATTGTTTGCTTTTAAAACATATAGAAGGAATCCGTGACTTTGGCAGCGACGGTGATGAAACTAAGTCATTAAACCCTGGCACATTCCAGATCCAGATGTATGGGCACAGCTGTGAGAAAGCACAGGCCCACGGTCCAGCACAGCAGAGCCCACTCAGAGCCTCTGGTGTGCTTGGCTCCTCCAGGCTCTGCCCATGCCACAGCCCCTTCCCCATGAGCCTTCCTGGAAGGAAGCACAGGGGCTCTTTCTGCACAGCTCCTCCAACTCCCACTCCTGCAAGCCACCACACTACAGCTTGCAAGATGCAAATCATTCGTGTCCTTATAAATAAAAGTCCAGGCAAAGCCTCAATGGATTTGTGAGTGGAGCTGCCTCCCCCGAGCAGAAGCTCCCACACAACCAAGCAGGAATTTCAGCGTGCATTGGGCCAAAATTCCTCAACTTCCTCCAAACAGCTCCTCACTGAAAAAAATCTGATCTGACCTTTCATACCACTTCATTTCTTCTGCTCCACAATTAAAAAGCAGCACAGCCCAGACCTCAATTTCTGCATGGAAGCAGTGTGGGCTGCTGAAAACTGGGGAGTGTTGAGGTAAATCTCTGCGTGACAGAGTATGTGGCACCTACATTGTACTGCTGATATCTAAGCTCAACAAACACTGTTGGTGAGTAAATTACACCCCAGTAAAGATGGGGAGCCTACCAATGTGGAACCCCTGAAGCCATTTCAGGGCAAGCAAAGAAACTGGCACAGTCAGAAAAGAGTCTGGTTTGGTTCTCAGTTCAGGTTCAACCCAAGAATCAAGGCCCTGAGAGATGTAATACTCAGAAATTTTCAAAACCATGCCTGAAGAAAGGATTTTTGTTTGGATGTGTCTTAAACCCCCAGGAGCCAGTGTGACCCTGCAACCAGTTCTGTAGCTCACTATCTCCCTGTCATCACTCTGCCTTCAACACCTCCCAAACCCAGGGAGTTAGAGACAAACCTGCCATGCAGACAGGAAGGAGACCTCTCTCCATAGGGTGAAGAAATCCCTAATGATACAATGCTGACTTCCCAACAAGCTGGAGTGGGAAGGTGGAAAATCAAGGCAAAATGCACAATGATTAATTTTCCTCATTGCAGAAGTGTCAGACATCACATAATGGATTTGTGGAATAAGAATGAAGGTAGGAAAAGCTGAGGAGGGTACATGAAAAACCTTTTGACTTAAGCCAGGTATTAAGAGCAAAATCCTTTGAACAGATGAATATAACAAAAAAAAAAATGCAGTGAAGTAATATACCTGATGTCATACAGCTCTGAACATAATGAACTTGTATCTAACAGGTAGTCCAAGTTAAACTAAAAGCTGTTTCAGGTACATCACAAACCAAACTGGTTGTGCAGAGCAGTTGGTGGGAAAAGTAATCACCCTGACTGGACAAAAGTTCAAATTTCCTTGAACTTCCCAGTCTTCCAGTTCACCCGTATTCTCTGAAGTGCATTATCTCTGCTTGCAGGGTTTACTCCAGCCTTTTATTGTTGTCTTATCTCCAGCCTCTTCCTGCCCCAGCTTCAAAAAGAACATTGAGCATCACAGAACAATATGAATGAGCTAAAAAAAAAAAGTATATATAAACACCCAGTGCAAACTCTTGGTCAGCCTGGCTACCCAGTACACTTGTGGAGGCAGGATGACCTTTTGCTTGCAGCAATGAGGAGAAGCAACCTCCCCTGGCTGATGAGGACAGGGTAACTACAAGACTTCCCCGGTGCATTAAGCGCTGGTCAAACCAGACCGACCTATCTGCAGCCCATCACTAATCCCAAGCTAGGCAGCATCCACTGGGATCACAGGAGGAGGAAAAGAGGCAAACGCATCTCAGCTATGTTTGTGCCAAGAGCAAAAATATGGTCCACTCTTGGGTATGATGGACTAAGCAGCCTCTCTGCAATCCACATTGCGACCTTTTTGGATGACAACTGTGTAGTAGTTGATTCCTGCTGTTGTATCTGTGAGAGTGGACTAAGAAGTGTTTCCGAAGAGCTGGAGGAAACTTTCTGTCTGGCTGAGGAGACTATGTCCCAGAGAAGACCCTTCCCATGGACAACATCCATTCGTGACAACTGGGAGAAATCCCCATGCCTGTCACACCAGCAAGACAAATCCCAGGTGGCAGGCATCCGTCTCCCAACAGCACAGCAAGATGTACATGTCTGCAGGGGCACAGACACCTAACAGCAGCCAGGTATTGGTGAGATGTCTCAAAAGGCACCAAAACCACAAAATACCAAATCAAAAAGCCCCAAACTGCCTGGTCCCAGCTCATCCCACACAGTCCAGGGCTCGTGAGCTGCGGTCACACCAGAGCCCAAGCTGCCGCTGTGGGATTTTTGCACAAGCCTCTCTCTATCTGCCCAGGAAGAGCCTGGTTATGACACCAGAGGCTCCATTCGAGACAAACGTAATCTCCCGAGATAAGGTTTGTCTGTGGTGAAAGGAAATTGGCTGCTTTGTTTCAAACCAGAGCTGCCTTGTAAGTACCTTTTTGCATACCCTCGCATCTCCTCCGTTGAGCTGCTCAGCCCCAGTGGGTCAGCTCTGGAGCCCAGGAATAAATCACTGGAGTGGGCTCCCTGCCAGCACAGCCGGCAGCAGCGAGGGTTGCGGCCTTCTGTGAAACAGCCCTCCCTGGGACCGGCTTAATTGGGCCCTTTAGACTCGCTTCACATTTCCAAAAGAGGCCACTGTCCCCCACCACTCTTTGCTCTTTGCAGAGGCAAACCCAGGAGCCCAATCCATCAAAGCCTGATGCTAACAAAGACCAGTAACCAATTAGCAATCCCCCAACTGACTCATCAGGGGTTCCTGAAACGTAGATGTGCTGCAGGGTGTTCACCTATTCTGACTACGCTGCAAGTCTCTTGAAAAGCAGCTTTGAGGTCATCCAGGCTATTCAAGTTTTAGGTTATTTTTAGGGCTCCAAATTATGTAGGGATATCCGGGAAGACTTCACAGATTTAGTCCCATTCCCACAGAGTTCAAGACTAAATTGCTCAGAAACTCATTTTATCCTCAAGGGTGTTTTCTTAATGTTTGGCTTATGCCCTCCTGCTTCTATTGGTATTTTAATTCTTTCTAAAAAATCTTATTAAACGTTATTTTAAAGGGAAAAATATGCTGCAGTCTTTGTGGGAGAAACATATTTTAAAGCATTTCCCATATTGGGAATGGAGGTCTAGAACATCTGAAAAGTCCCATCCTGCCTTTCCCATTAGCTTCAGGCTGTTACCACAGAAAATGTGAGAAGCAAAAAGGATGTATATTTTTAAAGGTACATAGGCAGGAGAGAGCACAACAGCTGATCTAAGCTTCAAGCTAGCCTTTGCAGAAGTGGCAGCTACAACACAAACTGTTGATCACTTGCCCAGCATTCCCATCCATTCCCACATGGGTACCTGTGCCTCCTTATGTCCCCAAAAGACTCAGGGACCACAGCAGAGACCCCAGCTCTGTGGCTTAACCACCTTCCCACCCGCTGGGCTACTCCTTCCTTTCCTGTCCAAGAAATATTTCAGTTCCATTTTCCAGCTCTGCTCTCTTTCAGTCACCTCAGTTCCCTGTGGGGCTCATACTCCTCCAAATTTTAATTAGTCCATAGCAAAATTTTCCCCGCTTTTTTTCCTTTCACACTATAAATTATCATCTACAGCATCAACCACTGCTGTTCTGCTCCAAGGGCTCTTTCACGAGCACACCCTGATTACAACACCACTTTCATGAGCTGATTTAGATCATGGCTTGATATTAGCATCAATGAAAGCTTCCTTTCTCTATCTCTGCCTTTTCCAAGAAGCTCCCATCAAATCCAGATGCTGTCATTGCTGTCCCTGGCATCACCACCTCTGTGGGGGCCCAAGCTGGATGCAGCAACTACAGACAAACTCTTGCCATTGCCCAAATTTATGTGCTCTAACTCCATGCAACTTCTTGATCAAAGAGGGAAACTATGTGCCAAACTTTGGCAACTTAATCGCCTAAAATTAGATGGAATAAGTACTGCGTGCTATCCTGCAAATCTCTGATTTATGGAAATGCCCTGGTCAGGCTGGCCAAGATCACTGGAAGCAAGTTGGAGCATCCTTGCTAGGAGCAAAGCCAACACTGGCAGAAGAGGGAATGCTCCATGAAACTGGAATTCACCCCTCCTCCTCTCAATCCAAAATAGCCCCACTGCTGGCTCATCAGGCTCAATCCAGAACTCACTGCTCTGGGGTCAGATAAGGAGAAAGGACTCGTAGGCTGGAGATGTGCTATGAAGGCAGCAGCATGTTGGCTGGAAGTGGCAGTGCTGGAAGGTTCACACAAAGGGGCTGTTAAAGACTGCTGATGATTTCTGTTTTGGGGTTTGGTTTTGAAGGCAGAACCAGACACTTGACTGTTGAATCTATAACCCAGCAAAGTGACTCTGCACAGCCTGGGGACAGCTGATGTATTAAGGCAAGACCACAGTGACTCCCTGCCCCGTCCATCACACAGCAGCTACCAGTCCTGCTGCACAGAGAACAAATGATCCTAACCATCCTAACTCGCTTGTCTACAGCATATTATGTTTTGAAATATTTATTGCCTCCCCAATCGGAAGAAAGAAACATTTCTCTCTTGGACATAATGAAGAACACATTTCCAGTACTTAACAGCTGGAAGTTGGAAAGGTGGCCAAAGAAAATCCCTATTTTTTTTTCTTCCCTTTAAAGTAAGCATCTGGAAAACTCATTTCTGGGGAAGAGGAGCCTTCTCAAATCAACCCAAGGAACGAGTCAATTAAACCTGGTCGCTATTCAGAGGCAGGGGCTGATAAGATCATATTATGAGTGTGATATCAACAACATGTTTTCTGTCTGCCTCTGGCAGGTCGACTCCAGGAGGAAGAAGAGAAGCTGTTTTTATTTAATGAAATGCAGCAACTCCTCCAGGCAGAGATCTTTAGTATGGTTTCAATCAGCCACTGAAGTATCAGGGAATTTTTTCCTCTCCATCCCACATCTTTTCAGCTGGTACACCCTGAGTGATGCTGACATGTTCCTCTCCCCCCAGGATGGCAAGTGAGCCACCTTCACTCTTCAGCTTCAAGCTGTCCCTGGGACAAGCTCTTTCAGCCTGGGTTGGCATGAACAAGGAATGACAACTGGCACACATGCTTGCAAGCAAAATACTGTTTTGTCCAGGCCAGACCCTCACACTAAGCCTTCCAGATAAGAAGACTCCTATTCCTCTCCTTCCACTGTTACACCATTACTCTCTGCACCCTGAGTGCACCCCAAGGTCTGGAGCCAGTCATTGATGATGTAGGAGGACTATACAGTAGTTGCTGACAAACCTGTGCCCTTCATCATGGCTCAATCACAACTTCAAGCTGATGCCAGGCTGCTCAACCCTGCCTTCATTCGTGATGGAAAGGCTACAGAAGGTCCTGCCAGATAAGCACTCCCCAGGACAGTGCTCCTTGCCCCCAACCTTCAGAAAATCCCTGCTCTGGAGGCACCGACTGCTTTTCCCAGAAGTGCGAGCAGCTGAGGAGAACAGAAACGCTCCACTTTGGATGAGATGTCTGGGAAAATGTTTCTCCTCTAACTTTCATGACAGGTTCGAATTCTTTCGGAGGGAGGACTAATGTGGGTTGTTTTGAAACAGGCGCTGTGTTATTGTAACCAATAACAGGAAATTAATGGCTCGCTATGTGGTGGGACACAAGGCAGTCCCCCCGGGGCAGGCTGCTGGCTGTCCCCACCATGGCCATATGCTGTGTGCTGGCTGTCACTGCTGGATGTGTAGCAGAGTCTGCAGAAAGCACTGGACACCCCTCAAAGGACCAGCAGCAGATAAAAAGGAAGAGGGAAGGCAGAGCCAAAGCCTTTCCAGGTGCCCCATCCAGTGCACTCTGTTCCCCATAGCTGGGGGGCTAGTGAAGACTAAAGCCTTTGTCAGGTGCGCCTACCCTGAACATCAAATACACTTCCAAAAATGAACTGTGCCACCTCTCCTACCTTGGGGACAGGCAAAGAGACTCCCCTCCCTCCCTGAATCCTTGGCTGCCACATACCAGCCACTGGAAGAAAAGATGCTTCTGGCAAACGCAAGATGTTTCTTTTTGAGAAGCAGAGTTAGCTCACGCTGTTCTCCAGCGTTATCTATCTCAGCATGAGACCGAGCCGTGCCAGAACAAACAGCACATCAAATAAACAACACACTAAGACAGAGCACGCTGTGGACACGTGCAGTCACTCTGCTCTCGAGCCCCAGTGGCTCCCGTGGCTCAGACATCTGCAGTGGCTTTACTTCACTCGCTGTAGAGCCACACTTTTCTCTGACCTGCCCCAGGGCTGCCTTGGAGGTTCTGTGCTGCCCAAAGCAGGTCTTGCTGCTGACAGAGTAGCCCAGTCCAACTGCAACAGCTTCACTTCGCCGAGGACTGATGCTTTCAACACAACTCCAGCTATCTTGGTTAGAAAGGTTCCGGCACACCCAACTGCAAACATCGCTGTGAGCGCTCCTGCTCAGTCAGCATCGAGCCAGCAGCAGCACTAATCCACCTGCTCACGTTTCCAACACCGAATCTCTGGCTGATGCAGCAGCCAGGGATGGGAGGAAGCGGCGCAGCCCAGAACTTCTGCAGCCCATCAGTGCGTTTCAGGTCACGCCTCTGACCCAGTTTCAAATCCGGGTGGTTTCTATTCGCAGAGCTCGGGGAGCTGTGCCACAGCCCCAGCCATGCACCTGTCAGCCCCTCTCCCTTTCAGCAACCTGACCCTGGGCAGCCATGCCACGGACACGCTCACATCCTGTCCTGGCCCTGGGGACACTGGACTGCACCAGTACTCACTGCTGATGTGAGATGTGGGGAAAATAAACCCCAAAGCCTTTCCAACACCGGCACCAAAGACGACTTCCCAGCCTGCACAGCAGCCATCTCATGTTTCCCCTCTTCCTGGTGGCGTACACACAGGATAACTGATCAGTCTCACCACTGCAGAAATCCAAGCCCTTAACCCCACTCCCTGCCCAAAAAATAGCATCACTAGGAGAATTTACTACCCCTCAACACAAGTAAAAAGGACCGGAACTCACATACTAGTTATGGATACAGCATAAGCACAGGATTACAAACTCAGCATGCCTGGAACACCCAGCACATGTCCTCACTGGAGAGGTGTGGAACCACCAGCACTGCAGGCATGGGGAGCTCATCTCCATCAGGCTCTGGGATTTGCTCTGCCATCTGCTCAGGCAGGGACAGTGAAAGGGACGTAACCACAAGGTAGAGAGGTGCACATTACCCTGCACCACTGCTGATCATCACCAGAACCTGTGCTGCTCCTTGGAGGAAGGACCAAGGACACGGGGCTGGTACTTGGGAGGTGGCAGTAGCACATCCTGAGATCAGCAAGAAGCTTTTAATGATCTGATATAAATATCCCAAAACACCTTTAGAGCAGCTGCAGAGAGTAGCCATATAACTTCTACCCACCCTTTACTAAACACGCACAGTTATTCTAGAGGCAGGGTCCTTGCAAGTGCAATTTAGCATCGAGTACAGCACCGTGTGTAACAGCAACATAAACACCATGGGGTCTGCAATAAGTGGCTATTGGGAAGAAGCAGGATCTCAGCAGGATTCACGCTAACCTGAGCAGGTTTGGCTCAGGAGCTGTTAGACAGTTGTACTTCAGTCCAAGGGAGGCCACTGTACTGTACAGCCCTGCTCCCAAGGGAAGCTTTATAAATATTTTCCATGATAAACATTTGTAAATAGTGTCTTTCAACATGTCTGATACCAGATTCTTGATCTCCTATTTTCAAAAGGAGAGTCATCATCTTCAAAGGAGGGGAGGCAAAGCCATTCATGCAAACAGGATAGCTACAAGCAATCCAGCTTGGCACTCGCCTCCAAAGCTGTTGACGTGGGTGTTTGTACTAGATGGTTTGTCTACCAGGCACAGCCAAAACCTCCCCTGCGATGCCTCCCAGCACCGTTCCCAGGCACAGGGTACGGCGCCCTGACAGCCTCCAGAAATCGGATCTGCCTGGGGAAACGTGATCACCTCCATTCCTTTGCTGCTGAGGGACAGGGGTCACATTCTGCCAAGATCACAGCAAAGCAGACTGGCATCTGACTCGGAGCCTCACGGTTCATGAAATCAATATACAGGCCACAGTAGTAATGTCGTCTCCTCTGCTCTTTGAAGAGTTCCCTCCCTTCCTTCTCCCCTGGCCACAAAGCCAGGCTCTGGGTGGTCCCTGCCAAGACTGTAAATTGACTTGTTGAAAGCCTTAGCAAAAGAAAGGTCAGATGCCTTATAAACTGAGCAGGACCCACAGTGCTGTACAGCTATTTTCACATTATGCGAAGGATATGCACATCCACACAGCTGCTCACACCACAGCAGGCATCATATCTCATCCAGGTGCTCCCACGTTGCACAGGTTTTCCCCAAAATAGCACATGAAAATGCGATTCTTGATACCATGCCTCACATACACCTTCAGCTCTGGCTACAGAATAGGGCAAAGGTGGGGTGAGTGTGGAGCTGCTGCCCTTCATTATGGATGGCAAACTCCCACATGGGAACCAAACCCGTTGGGAAGTGGAGCTCAGACTTGGCACTCTCCATTTTAAAGGGTCAACAAGCCAGCAAAGTGTCCCTGTAAGGAGCAGCCATAAACCCACCAACTTTCGTGCAGGTTCAGCCACTAAAGGACAACAGCACGCGCACACCTACAGACACCCCTCTGCACACACACACAGGGCTGGTCCAGAGCCTGGAAGCTACCATGAGGTGAACTTCATGCTGTGAAACCACTGCTGGCTGAATGCTCACTGTTGGAAAGGGAAAGAAAACATGGAAGGAGCCACAAAACTCATACAGAACAGTGGTTTCATGAGCTGGGCAGGACACCAGCCACGCTGTCCTACAGACAATATCACCTGAGACCAAAAGGCACAGCCTGGGTTGGTTGGAATCCCTGAAAGCACTTCTCAGGATCACAGCATCCTTATTCTGATGGTTGAGAAGAAGGACAAGGGGATAGAGAGCAGAGACAAGACCACAGATACACCTGACAGACCTTCAAACCAGTTTTCAGTCCTTCTCTATGACCTGCCATCCACATGAGAGGCTGCAGTTCTGTGCTGCTTTAACATGCTACAAATCCCACTGCCTCAGACCCTAAAAAAAAAAGAAATTGCCTTGCAGAACCCCCAACTGCCCAGCAATTTGGTAAAACCCAACTGTCTACAGGTGCTCTTATTGCTCTCAGCCTTGCTGTTGCTGTACCCCACACACTGCAGGGCAAACAGGCATTTATACCTTTGCTCAGCCCCTCCTGCTTCCCTGCTCCCACTGCCCAGCTCTGGGAAGGAACAGAGATAAGGGGAGTGCTACAGAAAACATAAGTGCTTAAGAAATCTCTGATTTAGTGGAGATAAGAGGTCTGGGTAAGTACACACCACTGAAATAAAGACCACTGCTGAAAGAAGGGCGGGCACATGGGATGGCATGTGTCCAGGGTGGGGGCATAGCACAGGTATGTCATCTACTTCAGAAGTTAAAACCCAAGCATTTAAGCAATAATCAGCACTGGCATTCTCATGGTGCCACAGTCTGATGAAATGTCCAACTGGCCTTCATGGAAGTGTCTCCCTGAAGATGGCTCACAGATGTCAGAGCAGCTCAGGGTGCGCAGAATGGGATCCCCAAGGCCTGAGGTAACACTCATGCATTTCGGACAAAAAGCAGCACTGGTGTAAAACAGAGGGGGTAGAGCAGCATCCTCCCTGACCTGAACCGATGGCATATGATCCCAGCCTCTCCAAAAGCTCCCCAACACACTGTTTTAAGAGGTGCACAGACCTGCTATGAAAATCGTTTGATAATGTGTCTCCTGGGCTGAAGAAGGCTGACAACAAAGTCGTGGGGGAAGAAAATAAGGAATTAACTGCATAGGAAAAAAAAAAGTCATCTCCAAACACCATGAGACTTGCTGTATGAAGCAGTTATTCCATCTCTACAGCAAGCTCAGACCCAGAGGGAGACTGCTAGAAGTGAAACTGCAACAACTGAGGCTCTGCAGGGTCCAAATCAGCTCCACTCTCCTACCCAGTAACTCCAAACCAAGCGTTTCAGCTGCCAGCCCCAGGGATAACACAAGCCAGGAGTAATATCTCAGTGCAGCCCTTACTGTGAGCACACAATTCCCCAGGCTCCTTAATAAGACATATTAATTTTTCACACTGTTAAGGGGAAAGCAAACAGCTTAGGCATTTCTGTTCCTACATTAGGCTCTCAAGCACTTTTGCTGCATATCTTATCAGCACAGCTTCAGCAGCCTTTCCAAGCCGTTTCAAGACTTTGGCCTTCAGAAACCTGGAGAGGGGGGTGGAAAAACCCTCTATTCATACTTACCAAAGCATAGCACATTTTCAAGAGGACATTCCTACCATCCAGAGCAAACAAATGTTCCCAACTGTACATTCTATGGGTTGTTTGAGTTGTAGCAAGTAGTATCAATACAGGTTCACTGCACAAGGTATTCAAATATTCTTAGGAGTTCCTGGGCCAGTTTAAAATTGAAAGGGAGAGGCCAGACAAAAGAATACTTGTCTGTGCTTTAGACAGCTTGCAGGCTGGTTTTTACACCCAGAGTTTTACAAGCACAGCTCCATCAGCTAGGACCACAAGCTTGTTGGGACGGGCTCTCCAGAGCGTGCTAGGAGCTGTACAAATCTGGGACCTGCTCCATGGTCAGGCATCCTAGGTCCTGCAGTACTAAAAATTAAAAAAAATACCACAAAAGAGCTATAGTAAGACCCTTTTCAGTACTGCCAAAGCCTTGCTGATTTGCTAAGTTTGTTCAGGAAGTCCTTGGCTAAATCATGGGCTGAAAAAAGAAACCCTCGAGTCCCCTTCCACAGGATACAAATAGGATTTTGTGCTTTAGATACTGGATGAGACTTGAAACAGCATCTGCTCTTTCTGTGGCCAACAGTGAATCAGATGTCTGTGACATTCCCAGAGCTTTCTGAGGGTCTTGGGCAGTGATGTAATGATCCCACCACAATCCAGCAGGCATGCAGACAAATGCCACATGATCTGCTATGACAAACAGGAGCCAAATCCTCCGTCTTACAGGGCACAGTGGGCAGAGCAAGGTGTCAGAGCACCAGCCCAGGTGTCAGCCCATCACACTGAGGAAGAGCTGTCTCTATACACCCCAGCACCCCAGAGCCCTGGACATCACTGCTTGGGCCACACCAAGGAGTTAAGCCTCAGGCACTGCAATTCACTACTTTGCTTGCCATTATCATCACAGCTCTGAATTTGTGACAGAAAGGCCTTTTGCAATCATGGCAACGCTTGGGTGTCACCAAGCAGAGCCTCCAGCTACACACTGAATGGTGCAGGGGCAACCATAATCTTCACCACACAACTGAATTCTACTAAAAAAAAAAAAAAAATCAGGCCTGTTGCAAGCTCAGTCATTTAATTCAACTAAAAACCCCAAGACTGATATTAACCTTGACAAGGCACAACTTGTACAGGTGTGACACAGCAATTTCCCATCAAAGAGAGGATTTCGGACCCAACCTGTCTAACCCACCCAGGTCCTCTTTTTCCTTGCATTTATGGGATTTAAAAAGAAAAGGAAAATTAAAAAAAAATCCCCATGTCATACATTTCACTTCCAGAGCTGCAGGAAATCCACTCCAAGTCACATGCCAGCTTCAGCTCTGAGGGTTTCCTTGGGCCGTTCCTTTCAGCGACAAGGAGAACAAAGTAACCTTGGCAAATGGCCATGCTACAAGCAAATATTTCCCCCATTCCCTTGAATGAAGTGGATATCCTGTCACAAACCTGCGCTCATGGGAAGGGTGAGGAGGGGAAGGAAACGGAAGAGGACGAATTAGCTGAAAATTGGCACAACGTGAGAAGTCTCAGCTTGCCACCAAAACCCTTGAAAGGCTTCTCATTTCAAATGGCCAAATGCCAAAGATGAATGACTCACACAAACCTCACAGGAACCCCAAGCCCTCTGGCACTCGAGAGCAGTATACCTAAATGCCACTTCCTTTCCACTCTCCATTCCCTGTCTTTCTTAATTCTCCATTCCCTGAGTCAAGTGGTTTTAGAAGGTCCCTTTCTGGAGCACTGATTGAGAAGACCCAGCTCCAAGCAGAAGAGAGTGCCCCTTGCACCACATATTAGGTCCCTGCACCAAACCCAACTGCACCCACCTTCCAGGCATTTCAGCAGCATCGCCCTTCTGTAATTCCTCTGCATGGTCCCTGCAAGCTTTGACAGCACTGGGTTTAAAGCTCTGGTCGTTAGCAGATTTCAACAAAGCCAATCCCAACATGTGCAAGCAGGTTTATTCTTCTAAAAATCTGCATTACAGCCATGCACGCTATGTTAGCATTTGTCAGCAAGTTTCCCCACCATGACACTGCCATTCATAGCTGGGTTAGCTGACCCAACAGCAGCACATACCAGGGTCACAGCGGGATTAACATTCCCAAAGCACTGCTAACACCAGCAGAGATCTGCAGCTACTGTGTTTGTGTGGAGTTTTTACTGCTGTTTGGACCCATGAGGGTCACAAGAACACAGGGTTTGTCCTCAAGATCCCCCAAGACCCCGTTGCACTTACAGCTCCATTTACAGATACTTGAAGCAAGACCACTCTGAGGCAGAAAGCAATGACTGGTAAAGAAATGAAAAAACAAACCCCAGCCTGGAGTCCAGCCAAAAATCTTTGTGCCCACTGAGTTTGGGTGGATGCAGACTTTGCAAAAGCCTGGAAAAGGATTAAGGAACAGCTTTAGCAAACAGCCAGGACGACAACAACAGTGAAGTCATGACGAAGCCAGCGATACAGCTTTCTGTTTGCAGTCATGAGTCTGTGATTACAGTTTGTAACTATGTGCAAATACCAGAAAGCCATTCTTTTCCTCTTCCCATCAAGGCTTGGCATCCTGCACACTTAAATAGATCCAAGAGATGCCTACAGCAGCATGCCAGCTGGATTTTGGTCACGGGGCATGCTCCGACCCACAGTGACAGGAACTTGGAGGAACCCATAAACAGAGCTCAGCTGAGAGTGTGAGGGAGAGCTCTGTATCAAAGCAGGCAGAGAAAGAAACAGGAAAGAGCAACTAAAAAAAAAAAAAAAAAAAAAGAATTGTGGCAACTCTCAGTTTGGTTGTTTGCTTGTCCCTGCATGGGTTATGCAAACAACCACTGGTAGGACTCAGGATGCCAAGCAGAAGATGCAAAATGATTCTCAGGCAGAGCACACAAACTAGAGCGAGTTAACACACACAGGCTTGGACAGGAAATCTGCTCCATCAAAGATGCAGTTTTTAGCATACAGGTACATGGAAAAAAGACATCATTGATATGCTAATATTCTAGGATAAAGGCAACTTACTCTAAGGGAAGCTGTTCTAAGTTCCAGATAACCATGAACACCATGCAACACAGACACATCCCTGCAACAGGAGCTCAGCCAGTATAACCCTGCTGGCAGAGCCCAAACTTCTGAAGGTAGATGCAGCTGGGAACAACAGGCATGATGCTTCCTGCCACATAATCCCCCATGAACATTATGTTGTTTGACAGAAAGAAGAAGACAGTTAACTACCATCCTAACACTGTCCTCCAGGAGCTCTGACTGACAAGCCCAGGCAAGTCTTATTGCAGCAGCAATTGCTGGCCCTGTTACCTGCTCATCCTCTCTGCCAGAGCTGTTAGCCCTGAGCAGACCTGTCAGGAAGCAGCACATCAGGAAGCTACTCCAGAGCCACCTGGCAATCCAGCAGTGGCAGCACATCCAGTTTGCAACACATCCTTGCTGCCATCAAGTAGGTGATACCCAGTGCACCTGGAGAACATAAACCATCTTGGAAGGGGACTGAGAAGGGAAATGGGTGCTGAGTTCCTAAACCATACCAGCAGCTCCATCTCTGCTCTCCCTGTCTCTGGCTGGTTGCCCTGTCAAAGTAGGGTGTGTGGGGCCAGGCTGGGGTTCCTGGAGGAAACAGGAACCGTGGCTTCCTATACTGCACAGACAGGAGCTGGCACCATCCAGATGCACCTTCCATTAGCAGTGACCTCATGTTAACAAAGGCTTTTTATAGTCATGCTTGGCAAGTCCTTCTATGGAGAACACTTGGCAAGTCCTCTTATGGAGAAAAAAGTAACATCATTCTCCTCATTCTTGTCAGGATCTGGTGACCAAAGTAGCCCCAAACCACTGTCCCATTCTTGTCTTGTCAAGGCCTTCTCCTCCTCCTCCCCCGATCTCCCAGTACATCCAATCTCTCCTCTCCAACCATCCCCTCAGCACACCTCCAGAAGCAAAATCTCAACTACCAGGTCTGTGTGAATGGGCCACATTTTTCTCAAATGCTGCCACTGATCTTGAGTCCCCTCATAAGCTGTTTCTAAAGACTCTTCCAACCCATCATACCAGGTATGTGCCTTTCACCTTGTGTCTTCCTACTGGTTTCCCTTTTAATTTCTGTCACACAGAAAGCAATGTACTATTTACTTCACTGCTTGGCATTACACATGGGAGGGGAGGTCTGGAATTTGAAGAGCACTGAATCCAGAAAACAGGAAACGGCTGAGGATCAAGGCTGGGCACAGCCCAGAGGCCCACATTTATGACTATAATAAAAGGATAAGGCAGAGATGAAAGCAAAGCTGAGCCAGGCTTGGTAAAGCATCAAAAGAAAGGTGCAGGGGGCTAGAACAGGCTTGAAAGAGCAGAGAAGCTGACTAGGCAGATGATCAGAAGTGTATTTAGCATCCTCCGTGCCGGCCCGGTGGATCTGAGCCAGTACACTGCTGTGCTGGAGCTGTGGACTGCAAGGACAGCTCCTGGAAACATGCCCCAGGAAGCAGGAAAAGTTCACTTGAGGGGCTTCTCATCTTGATCAGGACAAGCATCAAGAACTGAACTGACTGTGCAATGCCACAGGATGAGCCTGTCTCCCAGTCCCTCAAGAAGAACACGACTGGCAGCATCTCCAGGCTCACAGCCCTTGGCACTCGGGTGCGTTTGGAGGACACGAGTCCATGGACAGCCGAGCGCCCCACAGGGGTAAGGGATGCTGTCACTTGCTGGAGGAAGATTACAGACAGAAAAGAAGGGCTGTGTGGGGCCAAGCCAAGAGCTTGACTCCAGAAATTCTCTTCTGCAAACAATTTTGTACTCACTGGTCTGGCGCTGCACAGGCTTCTGCGCACAGGCTGTGCACAGAAAATGACGGAGATGGTTGCAGTATTCCCCCTTTGGAGATGGGATAAGCCAAATCACAGAAAATTCTAACTCACTTATTCGGATGCCAGCACGCTCTGTGCCAGAGCTGGGAACCTCTCCGGTTCTGCTGGGCACACCGACCTTCCCAAAACGCTCCCCGTAACATCTCCCTGAAGGAGGAAAACAACTCTCCAGTAAACAGGGGCCTGACCCAGACGGTTCTGCTCTGTTTTAACTTGCCTGGTACAACCACAAACAGAGCAGACAAAGCTGACCCCCAGAGCACGTGTATCCACTCACATTCACACTCGATTCAAGGCACGCTCTTGTTTTCCAGCCCAGCCAAGCAGACACTTTCCAGGAGAACAGCAAGAAATTACAAGGCTTGCCTTCCAGCTATTCATTACAAACTAAAGCCTCCCATACACCAGCTTGCAGCTCCCCTGACCTCTCCCCATCTCATGCTCGCCCCGAGGCTTTTTTCTGATCTTTGAAGAATCCCAGGGAGCTGAGAAGGAAGGGACAGCCTGGAAGGAATGGTAGGAGACCTCTCCATTAGCCTCTTTGTTTCTCATCACACCAAAATTTAAAATAGGCAACAATATCTAGGGGAAAAACTACAGTGGAAATCTTCCACGCACTTCTTAGAAACAGTAATTATCCTTTCATCAGTCATTACCTGGAGCTGTTCTGAGCAAGGAGGCTGAGGCTTATTTTAACACCTGGTTCAGGTCTAGGCAGAGCAAGCACAGCCTCTGGGAAGATTAAGTCGTTTAAGCACAAGGGTCATTTGTAGAAGATGCAAAGGATGGGCAGAAACACCCTCCTTGGAGGCCACAAAAGGTGCCGCAATGCTGAGTGACCTGCCCAGAGACTCCTGCTCCCGTGCTCTTCTCCGTGCTCACAGCCTGGTAGACGTGAGGCAGGGCAGGTCCTTTGGGAATCAAGTGTTACAAGTGAAATACCATCTACTCATTGCAGCCCTGGAATACTGATTTTAAGCAGTACTGGTTCATGACTTGAGTAAACATAACATACAATTAAAATTCACGTGTCATCCATGATTTACCTACGCTGCTATTCTGCACATCTTTTCCCTGACAGCAACCCACAGCAGCAGTAACAAAGAGGAAAGAAGTTTCAGCCTTGGCTGCTCTGGATCCTGGAGCTTGGCAAGGCTGTTTGAAAAGGAGAGGATGGCTCTGCTCTTGCTGCCAGAGGAGAGATGCCCGTTTGATTAACAACCAGACGCTCCCTTCCCGCTCACCTGAACGGCTCCCGCGCAGCCCTTGGAGCCAGGAATCTGGTGGGAGTTGGCAAATAGCACAGAAAGGTCGAGAAGGCCCAAGCAAAGGAAAAAAAAAAAATCTCCCTTTATCGGCACAAAAAAATTCCCAAAAGCCAGCTGCTGGTCTGGGTCAAGGGAACTGCAACTTTGAAGAAAACAGAACAGCCTTCACAGCTAAGTTAATTTAAACAATAAAGGGGAAAATAAATTGGGAGGGAAGAGAAGATCCACTTGGGCTTGGTGCCAGCTCCCAGTGCTGTATGCTCCCACAGTCACACCTTTTCTGCTTTTCCCAGAGAAGCATTACAAATATGCACCCCACTTGCACTCCACAGCCATGGCAAAGGACAGCAGCACTGAACAGGCTCTGTAGTTAAATGGGAGCCCCAGACCATCTCAGATTAGGGAACTACAATTCTGAAGCCTCTAAACAGATGAAGATCTTGATCTACTTTTGAAGGATTCAATGGCAGTTGCAGAGGACTCTACACAGGAGAAGAGACCATAGGCTGAGCTGTTGTAAGTAAAAAGGATTTCTGCTCAGCCTACTTAACATGCTTTATTTTTAATACTGCTTTTGCTCCAAGAGCTGGAGAACAATTTGGAGAAAGAAGGTCTTTGTTAGAGATTTTACGCCCCAGCCCTTTATTTAAGGTGCAAAAGCTCACAATAAATGTCACTAAGCCCTCCTACCCCTTTCCCACAGTGGTGCCCCAGCACAGTGAAGACCAAGTAGTCTTTAACAGTAAGAGATGTTAAGAAAAGTAAAAACCATGTAGAAAAAAAGAAAATATCTGAAATCTTCACCCGTTCTTGCAATGCTCCATGACAAACCCACCAGGCAGATAAGGCAGCCTGTGGCCCTGAGAGAAATGGACACTGTGCATTTCCCACCAATATGAGCTGGGGAAAACGTTGCAGAAGACATTCCCCATCAAGGGGAAGAAAAGGAAGAGACTGATTTCAATTTTCCCCCTGTGTACAGCAAGAATGAACAAGGATGTCTCAGAGGGAAATGCAGGCAGCAGTTACATCACCCAGAGGCACTAAGAGTTCTCACAGCAATGGAAATGAAGTTGCCAAAGGAACAAGGTGAAAGAAGGCAGAAATCTACCTAGTTTTCAGCTGAAAATGCTTCTTGGTTGATCTTCCCTATCCCACACCAAGCCTAGGGAAAGCAGCCACTAAGCAACAGCTCCCTTCAGGAACAACCACAAGCATTCTGTTGCTGTTTCATGAGTTCACTCATCAAGAAGGATTTTCCAATTAATTAGCTAGGGAATAAACATCAGATTCATCTGCATGCTGAAGGCTTTTGGGAGGGAGGTAAGCCTTGGCCCATCTCTTTGCAAGGCTTTTCTTCCAGCTGCCTTTCAAAGAGGGCTCCTGAAGATCTCCACCAGCACCTTCCAATATTATTTCAATTAAATGAAAATAAGTGGAAGGTTAGAAACTGAGGTGAAAGAAGGTTTCAGAGCATTGTGACACACAAGGTACTGCTTCGGTGATGTTCCTTTAGCATTAGGCCAGGTCTAATCCAGTCCAGATCTGCCAAAGATGAGCAGGAATTTAATACTCATTAACAAGAAATCAGTTCACACAAGGAGGATTGAGCTGTTCACGCAAGTCAGGCATTTGACTACATTTGCACATTTGTAGGTATCCTGCAAAGCCAGTCCTGAGGGGCCACATCTGCAGTGCAAGAGGGGACAGAAGTAGGTTTATGCCCTGAAAATCCACCTGGGGAAAAACACCCATCTCCTTTTGAGCAAAGTTTTGCACTGAAAGACCAGCAGCCTGTTGGCCAAGGGCTGAAGTGCCCTGTGTGTACTGTGTATCAACACCTTCACTTCAGAGCTAAAAGAGTTAATCAGTCCAGAGGCCAGAAAAAGTGGCAGCTTTGGCATTGTAATTACTAGAAACCTCATGAAATGCTTCCCAAAGCACCCAGTAAGTTGTCAAACTACTCCCTTGCAGAGAGACATCCTACAGTGACTCCGAAACACACCTTCAGACTGGCCCAGGGCCTTGGCTCACAATCCCTTTAATTTCCTTTCCATCCTCATGAGTTACCAATGAATGAAACTTTATTTTTCTCTTTTTAACCCCAAAGGGAGCTGCATTTTAAGCAGTAACACTCTGTATCTCTCCAAAGGAGGAGGCTTCTCTTCTCTCCTCAGCAGCAGAGGTGAATGGTGTTTCTTGCCAGTCACGGGTGTGTAGGGGAGGCTGTGTGCCCTCCATGAGGTACTGCTGGATTAAATACCTTTGGGGTGTAAATCAAAACTCCCTGCAAAGCTTCAGTCTGAAATTCTGTTCTCCAGTGTCACCAGGGCCAGCAGACAACGCGGGGGGAGATGGGGGATGAATCCAGCCACCTTCTCACTGCAGTAATTAACCTCAAGCAAGCACTGGCACGAAGCTCCTGCTCTTGCATGACTGCGAGCATTCCTCCCCACAGAGTTTATCATAAAGCACCAACTATCCATAAACATCTCTGGGAAGGGCTGGCCTGGGTTCACCTTCATGCGAGGAAGATGTCGGGCCCTGGCAAAAAGCCAGCCATTCATGTTTCTTTAAACCTCCTGATTTTTGTCAGCTCTGACTCAAATGACCTTCTTGTAAAAAAAAAAAAAACCCAACAAAAAGAATCTTCCATCACACCCTTTCCTCCCCTCCACCCACTGTGGCACTTAATCACTGCAGGATCAGAGGGCACAATTCCCATGGTGGCAGTAAGTCATGGTCTCCTGTCTCTCTGCCCTCTGCACAGCCCCTCTGCAGCAGAGGCACTTCCCCATTTCCAGCTGGTCTGGAGCCTCCAGGTAGGAGAGGAAATAGCTTGGAGCTGAGCAGCAGTGGGGCAGGCTGAAGAGCCTCCATCACACCATGGACCTCTTCCCTCCAAGCCAGGTAGGACAGCCAGGTTTGGGACTCTGACAAGTCCAGATTGTCCAGTGTCCTCCCAACACAGCAAAGTCAATTCTTCTGCCCTGCAAGACCTGAGTTGTGCTTCATCCTTGGTGCCATGATGTATTTTACAACAAATCCAAGCAGCAGCCCAGCCATTCATCCTAAATATACTAAATCTTTAAGCACAAGATCATGATTAAAAGCAATATAAAAAAAAAAAACACACCCTCTTCATACTCCTCTCTTCAGCAGCTCCTAAAATCCATTTAACTTTCCTCCCTGGAGCTGTTTGCCATATTTCTGGTCCTCAGACCTGGGTCTGACCTGGGAACCCTCAAGTGAATTTTCCTCCTTTTCTAGCCTTTCCCCCACAAGAAATAAAATCCAAGAAGAAAAATCACTCATCCTCATGGAGGGAGGAACAGACACAGCACCAGCAGGAGCAGTTCCAATCCAACCTCCCCAGCAGATAATCAGACATAGCCTCTTCCCAAACCGTTGTGGGAGCCCTGATCTGCCTTGCTGATGAAGCCATTAAGATTAGGCCACTGCTGGCACTAAGATGACGTGAGGCGAGTGTTTAATATCCTCACACCAGCTGGGTGGCCAGCCCAAGCCATTCTTTAACTTATTTGCTGGCTGTGAATATTCCTCCTTCTCTCCTTCCCATAGGATTTTAACATCCCTGTGAGGAGAGCAAGCTCCCAGCTAGGAAAAGCAAAGACCAAACAGGCTGCTTAATTAACTGCCCCTCTCTCAGTTGCCACAGCCTCGCCAAATGCTGGAGAAACCCGATTCCAACAGGTAATTAAGCACTTCTGGCTCGAGAGGGTCAAAGCCAGCAGGGAAGCACAGCAGCAAAGGAAGGGGCTGACACCATAAACCCTGTGCCAGCCCCTGCTGTGCCCCCATGCCATCAGCTCCAGCACTCCAGGCACTCATGACTCCCCAGAGGGATAAAGGCTTTTAGTGGCCATCAGTCCCTTAAATTAAATCTTAATTGGTCCAAGAGCTCCCTAGAGGGATACACGAAGCAAGGAGAGGCCTTGTTTGCCAGCCAAAATAAAGCCCTGCTCTCAGATGTGCCTTTGAGGGTGTTGTTACCTGTGCTGTTTCACAGGTATCCAAGGAATTTCTAAAGCCTGGCTGCCAGGTACGCTGGCCTGATCCTGCGCTCACCCTGCTGGGTCCCAAGAATTCTTCTTTCTCTCTTCCATCCTTTCAACCAGACTCAACTTCAAAAGGAGGAAATCAGAGATTCTGTAACATTTTATCTTGTTTCTATTGCCCGACCTACCAAAACAAAGGAGGGGAAAAGCAAAGACCTGACTCTCACCAGGAGCATAAACAGGTTATTACAGCAATTACATGCAATAAGGGCACATATAAAGGGGAATCCACTAAAAATGAGCTGGAGCCTTTGGTTTGCCCAGCTGTTGAGACCAGCTGGGTATGATGTATTGCATTGGTGACAGAAGGTCTGCGAGCCCAGAGAAAATCCACACCAGGTAAAGCATCTGTCTGCAGCACCATGTACAAATTCTGGTACCAATCCTGCAGAAAGGATCATGCAATCCCACCTCCCTGGGTACCAAGGGCAAATAGACTCAGGAGAGGAGGGAGGTGTTCAGCTCCATTTTAACAGTACTGCAGCCCCTCCAGATTATTCCAGGCTCTGGCTCCCAGCACAACAGCTCTGAAGGCCACAAACCCCCAGGTGAGCCAAATGCAGCAGCTTGCAGGAAACACAGCACAGCTGGGTTAGCTCTGGCCTAAAGCCAGAAAGTTGCCACAGAGAACAACAAAGAGGAGGAGAAGCTCCCAGGAAAAGCTGGTCCTTGAAAATCCCTCTCCACAAGACGTGAATGATCAGAAAGGCACATTGCAGGCTGGCCCTTGGACAGAGGGGGAGAGCAAAGCAATCCACTCAGCAGCACATCCCTGCCAGCTGGGATGTTTCTAAGAGACACAGCAGATGCCACCCACGCTGGTGAGGGCTCAGCACAGCGTGTGCAGCCCCGGGAGGCTTTGCCCACACAGCTATTGTGTGATGCCTGGTGTGCCCCAGGCGTTAGCAGATATTTCACTGGTGCTGTGCACAGCACAGCTTTGGACAGCTGGCACTTGTGGGAGAGAACAAATTTGTGCAGGGTCTTTGGGAGACTTCAAATGAGTGCTATAGGGCAGAGACAATCCTGGGGACTACAGTCTGTGTTGGAGGCATCTAACAGAAGGGTGTCCTCATCAATACAGCCCAGGTATCCATGGCTGTAAATCTGGAGTCAGACACCTGACAAACCACAGTGACAAATGAGCCTTTACTCCACCAGACGATGAAAAAGCCACCTGCAAGGCCAGTGCAAAGCTTCAGTGTCCGACAAGGCTCGAAATCCCTGCAAACAGTGCAACATCACACAGGGGCAGTGACTCAGCCCCTGAAAGGCTGCTGAGCAATCACAGCAGCCAGGTTTCCTGTGCAAGAGGTGAGCTGCCCACAGTTCCACAACTGCCCCATTCCATGGACCTTCCAGTCAAGGAGAACCCAAATGTGGCTTGTAGCAGAGCTTGGGGAAGCACAGCAGAGGAGGTGAGAGCCCATCCCTACCTGTTCGTGGGGGCCCTTCAGTGTGTGTCTGCTGAAGTCTTACAAACTATGGAGCAAATGCCACAAATGCTGAATCACAAGGGCTAAGACTGCCAGGGAGCAGCTGGGACTGTTCAGCATTGCAGAAGAAGGGGTGTCTCACACAGCTCCTGTCCTGGCCAAGGACTGGGGAGTTCCCCCATCCAACAGCCAGAGTAGTGGCTCCATACCAGAAAGCAGACCCACATCCCTCAGCTCTTCAGATCTCTGGCTTACGGTGCCTTCCTGCCTTTGCACTCCAGCCAGGGCATCTTTGCTGCTGCTTCCCTCTAAGCTGAGGAAAAACTGAGAGAACACTCCATTTCCAGAGGGACAGCTCTGTGGATGAATAGGAGCAGCCGAGGAGGCAGTGGGGGCTGGCAGCCCTGCTATTACAATGGTAATTCCCTTTGACTTGCCAGCATTAGAGACCAAATATCCATTGTCATCCTTTGTCTTTTATAGGAAGATCTTCAGCACGGACTCGCTGTTTTTAAAGTTTTAAATGCACCAGCTAAAAGTTTTAGAGAGCAACCTTGACTTTCTCAGGGCTATATTTTCCAATTTTGGGGTGAAGCCTTGCTAACTGTCCCCCTTCAAGAGGCAGGTACCCTCTAAGGGGAAATGGCACCTACAAAATGTGGTGGGTTTCCACGAGTGACTCAACTTTTAGGGAGAATCCAAATAGTAACAATAAATAACACATAATTTGTTATAATTATATAGTTAATATTACAAACGGGCAAAAGGTTTTCCCTTCCATATTTTAACCAGAACCTCATGCCACGTTACTAAATGAGTGGGTTCTGTTCCACACTTCCACAGAGGTCTACTAAAGGATTTTAGAAGCACCACAGCAGCAGGTCCTCACCAGCACCACCTACAACATAACAAAGAAGGGAACTGGGTTACCTGTCCAAGGTCCAAAGTGACGTTGACCTGGTTGAACTCCAGTCCCCGGGAAAGAGGGGGGCTCTGCCACCAGCGCTCCGTCCCATCAATGGCATTTGTGATGGGGTGGGCCTTGTTGCTGTTTGCAGAGGAGCAGATGTCGCAGTACTGGCCCTGTTGGAAAGTACAAAACCAACACTTAAATCCCAGCCAGAAAAACGTGGTACAAAGCAGACAGGTATCACAGCAATTCAGAAAATACAGGGTGTAAGCCTGCTGATGCAAATCTATATATAAACTTTTTGTTTGCACTGATTTGAAGCATGAATGGAAAAAGGAACGCGAAAAGGCTCAAAAACCCCCTCAACCACCCAGTGTAGAATTTTGGCTGCTCTAAGCAGCATCCCTTCTATATTGTAGATATGCACAGAGTGCTGGCAAAGGAACCTGGACACAAAGAACTCGTTACCAGATGCAGAGGGAGAAGCCACACCACAGTAGAGAACAGTAGCTCAAGCTCCATGGGCACCAGCTCCTCTGCTGAGGCTGCCATTCACACCCCTGCTGATGCCCAGAGATCCTGACCCAGATCATTCAGTCATTTCTACAAACTCAGACTGGCAGTTCCTCTGCCCAACTCCCTGCAATCTTCTTCTTGTCCACCTATTCATTTCACAGTATAGTCCTTTCAGCTACATTTTCAAGCTTAATAGTCTCACAGCAGAGTTCCTTTTGCTGCTGATGCTGCAATGCAAGGCCAGAAAGGGACAGCCCCAGCTGTCAGCTGGCCAGGCACCTCACTGCCATCACTTCTCTGCCTTGCCTTTGTGGTGCGGGTGGTTGTGTCAGCTCCATGGACACGGTGCCAGAGAAAACAGCCCTGCAACTTTAACAGCACGACCAGACAAAAGACCTGAGCTGTTAGGGGCAATTCTTTCTTTCCCATTAAGGGACAAATGAATCTGACCCACTCTCAAAAAAACCTGCAAATAGCCCTGAAAATTGGCAAGTTATTTCTTTTGTGGAGCCACTGTTCTGTCGCTTGAATTGCTGCTACAACAGCCTAGAAGGGGACTCTGTTACGGTCAGTTTTCCTTTTAAAGGCGCAGTTATCCCCAGGCAGGAATGCTGCCCTTGCCTGTCCCAGCTGCAGCCAGCGTTAATATTACACCAGGTACAAGATCTCAAGACAGGCAATCCCCTTCCTGTTCACTGCATCTGCACCCCTACAAGGGCTGAGCAAGACTGAGCCACCGCAGAGCGTGTGATTTTCCAGATGCTCCAAACTCTGGAGGAATCTCCGTGCAAAGGAAACAGATTTCACAGCATTCTTCCCCACAGCCATGCCCTATGTTATTTGCAGGCAATTATGCAACACAAATTGTCCTGAACAAGAACACATTTTCATTAAGTGTTCTGGAGATATGAAAATAGCAGACTGGGTAAGCACAAGGCCAAAGAAAAAGGAAGCTAAAACCACCCAGGTAACCCTGACACCCACTGTACAGAGCACCCGCTGTACAGAGAGGTCAGGACAAGGCTCGTTTGAACATGCTTTGAGCCAGGAGGGAGAGCAGACCAGATAAAACTGACCCAACTCTTCAGCTCAAACCTCTAACGGGAACCGGTGCAACAGGTTGTGTGGAAATTTCTGCTGCACAATGCACAACACTGGGAGGGGGGGGGGAGTGAGGCAAGGTTACAAAATGGGGATAAATAACAAAAATAAAGTGTTCTCATAGTTTAAATTCTTGCTACAGATGTAAAAACCATTTTGGACCCAAAGTTCACATCGACTGAAGACAGTCAACTCAAGTTAAATTAGAGGGGACTAAAAATTAGGATCAGCTGCTCCACATTTGTAATGCTGCTGTTGTCCCTCCCCACTGCTGTGCAGCCTGGGCTGGAAACACATCAACAGCTGAACCAAGTTCGCTGTTAAAAGCGTGATTAGCCTCTTTGATGCACCAGTTGCTCATTAGTTGTTTCATTAGAGCCAGACCTAAAGCTGGTGAGAATCATTTCCAGCTATTTGTATTTTAGAGAAACAGGCTCCCGCGCAGTGCCGTCAGGTTCTCTACAGGGGAGTTCTGACATCAGCAGAGGACTTTAATTAAAAAAGCAATTGTGAGCAGCAGGCTTAGCGAAGACAGCAGGTTGCCAGAGCAGAAGAGGTGTGGACACCGCTAAGGTCCACCAAAGAAAAAACTTTGCAAAAAGAAAGCAATGCAAGAAGTTGCAGGGCAGCTTAGAGAACATAAAACTGCCACTATCAGAGCAAACTGCAAAGAGAGAGATAAGGAAGAGGTTTGAAAGGAGGGCAGCTTACAGAGACCTGCAAGGCCCAGTCCTGTTCCTACTCAAGTCAGTGGGAACTTTGAAGTTTCCCCTGAGCATGAAGACTAGCCAGGCACCCCACTGGCAACACTCCCCTTGGGGAAAATAGGTGGCTTTGTCCCAGTTTATCTGGCCCTGCCATGACCCAACATCAGCTCTCCTCACCTGATTTATCAGAAAACCACAGGGAGCATGGGGCAGCCTGGGCTGCTGGGGATGAGGTAAAAAGGGCAGGAAATGGGGGGTAAAAAGTACTGTTTCAGACAAGTAAAATGCACACTCGCTGCTACCAGGGCTGTCCTTGCAGATCAGCTGCTCAGGCAAAGTTAAGCAGTGCTGTCTCACCAGGTGTTTTTTTCTGTGAGCAACAGCACCTTGTTCTAAAAACTTTCATTTTCAGCCACAGTTAAACCCCTGAAGTCCAACTCTATCGCATATGTAAATGCAAAAGAGACACGTATAGTGAGGTACAGCATCAATTGTCACCCGGAGCATGGAGAGCCCTGAGCTGAGCCAGATTCCCAGTGCCACACGGGACAGACATGGTCTGCGATTACAAAGTACCAGGACAAATGGTCACTGACTACTGTAGGATATCAAAAGAGAATGTCACTAAATTCATAGACGCTCAGGTATGAAATAGCTTCAGATCTCATCTGTTAGTGACACCTGGAAGAGCGAGAGGACCAGACCTCTGGTCAATGCCCACATACAGCTCAGCACCACAATTCACTGTGCAAACCAGTGCTTGGAACACAGGGTGCGTGTGAAGACAGGCTTTAGAGGAAGGCAGAAGTTGCACTGACTTGAAAACAGTGAAGTTTGTGTTCTGTTCTTAAATTCTGAGGTCTAGAATTCCTTCAGTTAATGCTAGTAACTTGTCTTACTGTTATACTCCTAATCTCCTTAAATAATTGTCTACAACCCTGCCTCACTCCAAGCACAATATACAATCCCTGCTGGAACAGCCCCCTAGGCAGAAGGGTGGGATGGGGAACATGAGCACACTGCTATGCCTTTGCAGAGTTGTCTGTCTTGAAGACAGCTACAAACATCTGCAGCAAAGCTCAATCAGAAAAAAAGAAACCTATGACCTCTCTTTTGCCTCATCTTCAAGACACAATCATTAAGGCAGGATCGCCCATGCTGAAGAGTGAGTTGGACAAGGGAATCAAACCTCCATGGCAAGTCCCTTTCAGCACACCTCAGCACTGCTGTGCATCACATCCTTCCAGACTGAAAAGCCCCCCACAGTTGGAAATGCTCTCTTCTGCCAAAAACCCCTGAATAAAGCAAAGGAAACTCCTTGAAAAGGTTTACAGCCTTCCCATAAGCTGTGCCAAAACCACTGCAAGTGTCTTTAGAGCACCATTATTTCAGAAAGCTTAATGATTATTCGCATTTTAAGACTATCATGTCTTAAAGTCAGTGAACTCCATTTTCTGAAGTTTTCTACAACGTCAAATTAAAACAGTAGAAAACAGAGAACTAACTGAACTAATTTATTAGATGACTGTATTAATGTTTATTCTAAGTCTTTAATCAAGCAAATGTCCCTTCACCACCACAGCATGTGGAAGTGTCTTGGGAGGGTCCCGAGGCATTGTTCCAGAATTCCTGACCAAACCCCCTCATGCCACGGCCACACCACAGACGAGCAGCACTGAGCAGGTGAAGGGAGAAGGGAAGGGACTCTGGTCTGTTGTGACACACGGGCAGTGAGGACATGCATGTGGAGTTCATTATTGTTGTTCCAGTCTGCTCAAATTGAACACTTCCCTCCCACCTCCCTCCTTGCTTTAGTCACCGGGTGGTGCCGAAAACCCTAAAGGGGATGAATTGGGAACTCTGACCTCTGCTCTGATGCCTCCTGTTTCCTCCCCTCCCTTTTAGGTGCTGCCTGTGGTCATGGAAAGGAGCCACTACAAAAGGATTTTTCTAAAGCTTTCAGACTGACTGAAGACCACTGGCCTGGGAAGTGGTGCTCAGATCAAAGCCACCCTGTGCCAGAGCTGCAGAGGGGACGGAAGGGGGTCGCTGCAGAAATCCACAGCTGGGGAGCTGTGTTTGGCAGCAGGGGAATGATGAGGCTGCCCCCAGAGCTGGTACAGCCTGAAGGGTTTCTTTTAGTCACCAGCATCCTCAGAGCTATGTGTCACGCTGAGCTAGCAGGGTGGCCAGAGCACAGATGGACACATGTGGAGTGATAAATGCACACCCACATTTGCCAGCTTTTCCAAGCACTCTTATTCCTCCTAGTTATACTTGGCAGACCATTCAACTTATTTGCAAGCGCACATAGTAGCAGTTAACTTCTTCATCTTTCCTTGCTCCTTTGCCTCACTGTAGGCACAATTACTACATCGAGGTCCCTGTAAGCCTCCTGCTACTGGGACTTGAAGCAAAGCTTCTTCAAGTTACATTATTTTACAGTGCAGCAAAGTGAAACAGATCACTTCAGAAGGTGGCAAAACTCAAGAGGAGGATAAGTCAAGTTTTTGCCATTCAGTAACATCTTCAATAATTTATATATGTAGAGAGCAGAATTCCATGTCATAACCACACAATAGCCAGAAAATTCCTAGTACAGCACTAACTCGGGAGAATGTGGCCAGAATGAGAAAAATGCTTCAGAGACAACTATGTAACAAAGCCACCCCAACCAAGAGGCCAAAAAAGGCTCAGACCAAGAAACTGACAGTTTTCCCTTGCTCATCCTTACTGTTACCTACAACACGGACAACCCCAGTGCTCCAGGGAACAGGTGAAGTGGCACCATAACCCTCACAAGCACCAGGCAGAAAACACTGGTGAGCAGCAGCTGGTGGCTCCAGGCTGCGAGAGCATTTCAAATCAGAGCTGCTCTTCCCAGCCTGGGCTGCCCTGAGGGGAGGCACAGGATCTGGAGCTCCTGCAACTAAAACTAGTGTTTTACAAGCCCGTTTACAACTGCTCTTTCCTCTCTTCAAGAGAGCCATAGCTGTTACGCTGCACTGCAGTTTTTACCGTCTACATTCCTGGCTGCAAGCTCCCTCTGGGCAGCTCAAAATGGGACCCCCGAGATAAGTCACCTGACATTCGCTTGTAAAATCCACCCTCGTTACTTTCCCTCTGCTCATCCCAACGCCCCACCGAACACACGGGGAACCGCGGAGTTAAAACACATCAAGGTAAATATTATCACGTTTAAGACACATCACGTTTATCATAACGATTCTCTGACTAGAGGAGGAATGTGAGAGGTGGTTTTCCCGGGATTTTATAAACATAAAGAACCCACAAACTGTAAAAATAATGCCCCGGGAACTCAGCGAGCTGCGTTTCATGTGAGCAACTCCTGGCAAGGCTGGGGGAGAGAGACAGAGAGAGCACGTGCGTCCCACCGCCCCGCTGCTCCGGGGAGCTGCGGACAGGCCTGGGCAGGGGGATGCGCTGGGACCACCCCTGCCTGCCCTTCGCCCCCTCCCTGAGCGGCCCGGCACGAACACACCAGCAGCTGCTGGACCAGCTCTGCACAAGGGATGCGTGGGAAAACACGCGCGGAGCGAGGCCGTGGGGCCTCGAGATTCCCCACCGCAGCCTCTGCCCCCGAGAAACGGGTGGGACGAGGGAGCGCTGGCCGGGGGAAGCACAAAGCGGGGCTGGGACCCTTCCGCACCCCCCGGCTGTGCCGCCCCGGCGACGCTCCGCGATCCGCCCGTGTGCGGGGTCTGCGCTCCCCCCCACCATTCCCGCGCACCGGCCGTACCTGGATGGTCTGGTTGGGGTCCCCCCCGGCCACCGGGCCCCCCACCAGTTTGCAGTAGAGATCCTCCACGGCACGGCGGCTGCCGGCGCCCGCCGCCTCCTCGCCGCAGGTGGCGGTGGCGGAGATGCGGGTGCCCTCGGCCAGGTTGAAGTAGGGCGGGTGGAGGCTGTGCCCGTTCACATCGCTGGGGAAGGAGGCGGGCGGCCGGGCGGCGGCGGCGGGCAGCGCCAGCAGCACCACCAGGAGCAGCCCCGGCCGCGCACCGCCCCGCTCCGCCGCCCTCGCCATCTTCACCGGGGGCTGCCCGAGCGGCGGGGCCGGGCAGGGGCAGCGGCTCCGCGCTCCCGTCCCGCCGCCTCGCTCGGCTCTGCGGGCGCGCCGCCGCCGCGCTACTTCAGCCCCGGCGGCGGGGAGGGGCCGCCCGGCCCCGCCGCCCCCATTAACCCTTTCGCCGCCCCCGGGAATCCCCCACCGCCCGCCCGGCCTCGCCCCGGGAACCCCCCGCTCCAGCCCGGCCAAGTGGGGTGAAGGGATTCCCCACCTCCCGAATAAAGGGGAGACAGGATCCCCCCGGGGAACAATGTGCCCATTGTATGTGCGGGGCTGCGCTGCCCGGAGGCTCTGCTGGTGTTTTAGTACGTTAAACTCCATTAACCGATAGACGGGTTATCTACAGGAAAACACTCTATTACTAATTAACAAATCAGGGGAAGGCTCCACCGATTCCAGTTGGCTCTCCTCGAGGTATGATGTGGATTCTCGTTAAATTTGGGCAGTGAAAATTTTACTTCCACTTTCCCCAGAAGGGATGGCTTTCGGGAAATGACTTTACCTTCTCACCAGGGGGAAGAAAGCAGATCAGTGATAATCCAACCTTCGCCCAATCTGTCCACGAACAGTCCCTCCGTGGTGTGACTTGCAAGGACACACACACTGTCAGGTCTTTATTTACTGCTGGGTGGAAGACGCTTTACAGCTAAGAAACTTAACATGTGTATATATATATAAATATATATACGTTTGTGTATATATATCAACACATAAATTAACTCATCAAATCACAGACCTTTTTTTAAATCCAAGAATTAAATGATATTCACAAAACGTTGTGCCTGAACTGGACTAGACTCCATACAGTTGGATTGCTGCAGTATTTGAACCCCACAGGAAGCAAAACAAGCTCTTAAGCATGTCCAGGTCTTCACAGGCTGCTGCTGGGCACTTGCTCCTTGCCAAACATCACCCTCTTTGTTTCTTTTTTTCTGTGGACAGCCTAGCAGGAATCAGCCCTCTTGGAAAAGTTCTTTAAAATAATTAAAAAAAAAAAAGCATTGTGATGTGTGTAGTTCAAATAGGTAGTTCCACAGACTGCATTCACATATGGCATATATCTAACAGGCTGTGCCATTACACTAATTTCAGCACTTTCAGGGGCCTTTGAAACATCTTTTTTGCTGTATCTGAAGCACCGTATACGTGGGATAGCACAACAGGCAGTCCGACACTCTCCGCCCTCCCGCCAGGTGCAGCTTGGGAACGCTGGTGGGTCTCAGCATCAGGAGGTGGAGGAGCGCAGGTCTACATGCCATCAGGAGCCAGGGAGCCATCCCGTGCCAGCTGTTTCTCTGGGATGCATTAGCATGACATCAGGACTTGTGAACGCAGGGCGGTGAGAGGTGCCTGGTTCCACATGGCGAGGAAGCACTGAAGCACAGCCGCCAAGCCCATTCAGTTAGAAAGACTTCCTAAAGGGCTTTCAGACATCATTTAACCCCTTCTTGCTTGCCCGTCACTTTGGAGACCTTTCCCCTGGTTTCCCCACTTAATGCAAGATCTTATCGCTCCTCAGATGAATGTATCCTTTAGAAGTGAAATAGAACCTTTAAAAACAAATTCTTATCAAGAGAGCAAGCAGTCTTTGCCCTTTAAACTGTGCTTGAAAATGGGTAAGTTCCTCTGGGGAAAGTGGAACAGCCACCTTTGAGAATACTTGTGCTCTGCAGTAATGGTTAACTAACATGTTTATGTACCCGAGACCAATACTCCACACGACAGGAATTAAAACTTCCTCAAACTTTATCAAATGGCGTATTTAATTAGCTACTTACACCCCATGGCACCTGTGAATATGTAAAAGGAGCTAACAAGGAAAGCAGGGCACAGATTAAGAAAATAACTTTCTCCCACCCCCACGAGAGTTTCAAGGCAAAAGACTCGGGCCAGGATAATATCCATAATCCCTCTAGTGGTAAACGTGGTGGCACGTAATTAATCTCCTCTCCAAAATGCAATTAAGGAAAGTGAAATCACAGTTACCACGTGGGTTTGTGGCACAGGCTCAGGAGCACCACGCAGAAAAAAATGACCCTTCTGCAGTATGAACTGCCTCTAGTCAACCGCAGAGCTACTTTCAAAGACAGTTTGAAGACTGCAATTGTACTTAGGCCACCTAAAACTGAGGGGATCTGAAGTTTACCAAGAAGCAATGGAAATGGTTTAAAGAAAGAGCATTCTGAGGGTCTTTTTCCAGCACAGAAAGAAAGGGACAGAGGGTTTCTAACATCGCTAAATATCTGATTTAGAGGTTATCCAAAAACCTGAGGTTAACAACTTGAACTCCTATCCTGATGGCTATCCTGATCTCTGTTCAGCCACGCTGAGGACATGAGTCCCATCTAATCCAAATTCTCATCTGAGAGTCACTAGAAGCAAACATTTCAGGTGAAACCCCCCGCGGATGGTCAAGGAATACTCTGCTCCCAAAAAAGATGTCCCCTGATCTATGCAGTTAGAACTTTGCTTGAATACTGAAGCCTTTCTTCTGTCTAAGAAGTTTTGCTAAGCATTAATTTCAACATCCCTGGATATTTGCCATTCCTGTTACTCCCTGCTCTGATCCCTCTTTGAGTTATACTAGTTTCTTGAGCCTAGCAATGGTACTTCTTGGCTCGGCTTCACAAAGCTACTGGTCACAGTGACATGCTCTCAAATAGGAGGTGTTGAAGCAGAAGAGACTTTTCCATTTAAATCCAATCCATTACCAGTGAATGCAGAAAGAACTGGAAAAAAAATCCAGCCTGTAGCATTCCTACTCCAGTCTTCTCTGAGCCTACATGTAGCAACATGATTTAAGCCATGCTGCCATCCATCTGCATCCCTTAAAGGCAGCTGAGTTCCACTGAAGTTTTTACTTTTGCTTCTCTGAAAACTGCAGGACCACGAGGAACTTGCCAGAAGCTGCCACCAGAAACCACAAGCCCTTTCTTCAAGCAAGCTGCGGAGTGACAGACAGGGTTTGGGAGTGGGGAGGGACAGGAAGAGCTTAAAAGAGATCTGAGAACAAATTCAACTTACCTTGATGAGGGAACCCAGTTCCTAAATCTGAACAAAGATTCTGCAAGTTACAAGTGAGTTTTTCCTGTCTACATGTCTTTCTTTTAACCTACAGCAGAAGCACAGGGAAGCATCCCACAGCCAGAAGCGAGGCCTGTCTAGTAATTCAGTGGTGATACAAACACATTCTGCTTGCTGTGAATAAATTCTCTGGGTCTGTATTGTCTATTACATAGAGAAATGAAAGGAGTTCTCCTCGCTCCAGGAAAACCAACATATGGCCAATGGAACAAGACCCGTTGCCTTCACAAGCAATGTTTCCTACCAGGGTACCACCACAGTCAGAGCTGCCAGTAAGAGCAGGACCTGAGCCAAGAGAAATAAGTGAGCATATGGTTCTTGTATGGTATAGGGTCAGGAGCACGTTATCTTACGGAAGATTTAATTATTTTTCTACTACCCTGCTGCAAGCTGTGTGAAGGAACGTGTTTCCTGAGCTTTGCCCCGTGGTGATCCAAGAAAATTATACCAAGCTCACCATTTTCATAAGCATGTCGTGTCTTGACACAAGTGTGTCAAGAACAGCTACTAGAAGCTAAGAAGTAAATTCCACATGAGCTGGAGTTGAACCAACACAAGCCAGAAGCGCAATCAATACCCTTCAAGCACATCTCCAGCTTTATAATTTTACAGCCTTCACAGGCTCTACCTGAGAAGACTGTAAAACAAACCCACAAAAGGCATAAGCTGGTTCCATGTGAGGTTTGAGTTTGCTGAGTTCACAGAGGCACAGAAAGGAGTTCCCCTCCTGTTCACACAGACCCCTGCACACATGCACACACAGACAGTTCTGCAAACAGCCCACAAACAGAGACCCGACGAACATTTCCTCCGTTTGTTCTTCAAACTGACAGCTCAATTACAGCTTTTTAAACCCTTCTGCATTGGGGGAGCTGGGGAACAGCTTGAATCTACAGTGGGAAAGGACTCAAGAGTTTTGTTGAAGGCATGAGGAATTTGACCAGGATCTGCCTTGGTTTCTCAGACTGGTTCTTACAAACGCATAAAGCCAGAGGGGACGATCAAACTCATCTCACCTCCTCATCTGCTGTCTGCTACAGGCCATAAACTTCTACCCCATGGTGTTATACCCAGCACAGCTCTGCTCTTATGAAAGTATTCCTGGTGCTGGTTTTGCCATGCTAACAGAAATAGTTAAAACTGTACAAAACTGACCAGGCTGATAAGGTGATGCAACAGGAAGTGACTCTAGGAAAGAGGATCTTTTATGTCTTCTTGGAATTGAACTACACTGTGTGGAAATGCAACCCCATGAAACTGCCAAGCACCAATGAGCAGTAGAAAGAGCTGAATTAGGACACATCTGGAAGGAGCAGTTATTTTTCCTCTCTTTGTAAAATTACTTTAATGTGTTTTATCTTTGTTTCCTTTATAGTGTTGCTCTTTTAACATTTATTCAAAATTGAAAGAGACTGGTTTGAGACAGAGCTGTTCAATTTGCAATGCCCGGGCAGCACCTTTTAGTTAAAACCAAAAGGCAGCAAACATCTGTGTTTTGTCTGCTGTGGACATTTTCACAAAGAGATCAAGAAGTTTCATAATGTAGCAGGACATGTTACTCTACACCGGAGAATTCAATTCACTTTAAGGTCAGCCTGTACCTTCCCTGTAATCAAATGGTTGCAAAACCCTCCCAAAGCCAGAACAGGTGTTTCATTCATACTGTCTGTCTACCTGGCAAGGACCCAAATACTTTCTTTTAAAGCCTAAACTCTGTATTATTCTGGGGTGCATGGAAAACATACACAAGTGCTGTCTCCTAGGCACGCTTCAGGCTCGGTCATCATTAGCTATGTGTTTTTCTTTGCACAACTCAAACAGGAGCACAGCTGCTTTTATGTTAATAACTAAATCATGCTTTAAATGTCTGCCACACAGCTCTGCCTTCAGCCAGAAGGGCCCTGCAGATTTAACGAGCTGACATGTCAATAGAGATCAGTTCACCCACCAGAAAAGTGCAGCTACTCCTGGGGTGAGCCTTGGTAGCTGTTTAGCACCGCAGGAGAACGAAGGCCACCGTGTCAAGTTGAATCCAGGGTGGAAGCAGGGGGATGAGTGAATGTGCTCAGGATGAAGAGCCGTGCAATGATGGGAGTTAACGCACCCATTCGAGTGTGAAACAGCAGCAGGGTCAAGCTGGAGACACACAGACAGACCGTGCTTTTGCTTCTTGTCTGAAAGGTGGGACACAGCCAGCACTGCAAATGGGAAACTGAGTCAAGCCTGACTCAGAGAGTAGGACTTTTCCTACTATGTCATTGTAGCTTCTTTGAATACCGGGAAGTTCATCCTCCCACAGATTACTTCACCCGGCCTTGTTTCTGTACCCTGTGGCTATGTGCACAAGTATTCTTCAGGCATGGGGTCATGACAGGCCCTTGCTGGCTTCCACACACATCACATCATATCCACTTTTTAAAAATCTAGGTGGAAATTATTGGTAGCAGGAAAAAAAACAGTAGGACTTCTAATCTTCTCTGCCATACAGTACAGTAATATTACCATTTTCCTATTAAGTCTCATTTCATTAATGAGAAATAATACCTAATTAATGAAAAGCATAATTAGGAAGAGCAACATTACAAATGCCAAGCTGGCCCCAGAGGAAGGAGCATCTCAACCAATATTCCACACAAGCAAATACCCTTTTGTTTTCATGTGTGTTCTTCCAGATGAAGGGGCTGCCCAGTCCAATACACAGAGGCTGTGGCTCCCTAAAGGAATCAGCAACAAGAGATACAGTTAGAGGAAGGTGCACAGAGCCAGCAGCCCAACAGACTTGTAGGACTTAGCAGAACAAACATTTACAGTTGGAATTTTCCTGTTACTTCCAATCTGCAGTTTACTTTGATATTTAGAAATGCACAAAATTGAATGAAGCAGTGGAGACACATTCCAGCCATAAAAAATAAAAACCAGTCTCAACACACAAGTTTTGTGTTTTCTTCTCCCTTCAGACAGGGCAAAGGCAACAACAGGTGAGGGAGAAGATAACTGCTCTGGAATAAAAGAGATCAATGAGGACAAACGGAAGGAGCTGGTATCCAGGGCACACACCATCAATGTCAAACACCCTCATGTTTGCACTATTTGATTTAAGCACATCTGCAGCACATTTTGAAGGCCCTGTTTGAGGGCACCAGCCTGTACTGGTGCAAGTTGTGCTGCAGCCACTCTCAGTGGAACCTGGCACAGCCCTGCTGCAGGGTGTCTTAGCATCATCTCAACACAGATGAGGATGAGTCCATACCTGCATTTTCCACTTATTTCAGAGCTGGAAAGAGGGAGATTAGTTACTACCCAAGATTCTCCTCAGGGCACAAGGCAGTGTTGGATGACAGATGGAGTTTAGCTCCAGCTGTGCATTGTGGGCTCTGCCTATGGGAAACGCTTTACCTTTTTTTTTTTTTTCCCCTCTGGGATACATTCAATCCAAGCACAATATTGACAATCAGCTCTTCTTTTTGAGATTCCCAGTCCTAATCCATGGGACTTGCAGAGGGCGAAAGCATTGTAATGAAATATTAGCAAGAGTTGCCTTGGTAACTGCCCAGATGAAGCCCTCTTATATTCACTGAAGTTCTCCCAGCGTGACTAATACTCCTGGGCTGTAGTTACACCACTCTGGACGTCCTGAATGCATGACCAAGTCAGCAGAGCAAACACACTCAAGCCCCATTTACACAGTTATGGCTTAATCTGATTATTTGTAGTTTGACCAAGTGCAAGAGAAATTTGCGGAGCTTCACTCTGCAACCCTCATTTTCATCTTGCCTCTCTCAGTAGCTCAAGCTGGGGTTTCTCATTCTGCATTTCCTAAGACAGAAAAACCAGCAGCCAAACAGCTGAGTGCTAACTGCAGTCATCTGTTAAAATGCATTTGGTAACATTTTCTTTATCCCGTTAACCTTATCAGGGAGCGGAACACGTGGGGAATGCTGAGGGTCTTCATGCAAAGCAAAGCAAGAAGCACTCAATGTACAGACCTCACCAACATCTCTGCCACAAAATTCAGATCTGAACAAGCCTTCTCTCCCCTCACTTCCCTCCCAAGTTCCCTGGCTCTGCATGCACACGCGCCCCTGTGCTGTGTGGAGTCTGACTTGCTCAGGTACGTGCTGCTGACCATGTACAGCTTAAGGCTTGCACAAAAGAGACATTTTCTTCTGTTTGAGCAGGTGCCTGCAAAGAAAGCCCTGGACTGCAGCCCTGCTGTCCCCAGGAAGGCTGGCACCATCCCTCCCACTGGGCAGTGACAGTGGGGGAAACTTAAGCGGTTCCTTTGTAAACTGCAGCTGACAGCCCAGAGCACTATCATTGCTCCAAACTTGGGCTTGCTCCCTGTGCTGGCTCCATCCATCCCAGCTGTCCACTCCAATCCTTAATTTTCCTTTTGTGAAGCTCCTTTCACTGTCAGGACTAAGGATTTATGGGTCCCAGAGAGAATGACTCAATGGCCTGATCCTGAAAATTGGCTTCTTTAACAGCAAGGAAAAAATGAACACAGCAGCACAGTCTCTGCCGGCACCGAGGACTCATGGTTTGGTTTTGTGCTGCACTAAGTTGTATGGGAACCAGGTTTTAAGAGTCAATTTACAGGGGATATAGGAAAGCATATTGCTCACTCCTAAGCCATTCACCAGCACCAGCTGACTCACCCTAGAAATGGACACTGCAGGCTGGGAGCTCTGTGTAACAGGGATATTTGTGCCTTTCATTAGTGTTTGCTCATCCTGTGCAGCACAAGTGAGTTTTCACACCTGTGTCCACCACAGATAAGAACTAGCCATGGTTTGGGCTCCTTATCAGGAAAAGATCTTATATATTTCCATTGTCACAGCCATTAATCTGAAATCTAAATTGCTTCCTATTTGGGAAAGCATCTCAGGGTTTTTTTCCATGCAGATTATTCCTACAGTAGCTTAATAGGAATAGCTTTGCTGGTTTGTGTTTTAAAATAATCCCCTCCAGTAGGAAGAGGTAGCAAATAGGAAAATTAGTGCTTTCTCCAAAACAGAAGAGCAATGAGCCTGTTTCAGACATCACACAGAGAGATGGTGCCACAGCCAAGAACTTAGACTATGGCTGAGGCTCAAATCCTTTTGCTACTGTTTTTCTGCATGACCTTGGACACATCATTTATCTTTCTCTTTGCCTCTCTTCATCAACTCAAATTGAAAAGAAGTAGCAGCCATGGGGTATGATAACAATAAAAGCTGTGAGATGCTCAACCATCCAGTGTAGGCACATTTTTAAATTTGCAAAAAATGAATTTAACAGCTAAGCCCTGCTTTGGACCCTGTAGGTCCAATAAACTTCAGTAAAATCCCACACATTCTGCCCAGCCTCTCCAGTTTGCCTTCCAGGAGGTCAAACAGCAAGCACAAAAACTGACAGTGTGTCAGGATTTACACAGATCAGAAACACAATGGGCCCTACACTCGGCTCCAAGGGCTGGTGAGTGGTGAAGCCATTGCCAGCTCTCATCACTGGGCAGCCTGAGGGATTCTCCACACTGGGAGCTCCAGAGGTTCAGCTGGGATGCTGAAACAGCCTCTCTACAAGCAGCCCTGCTACACTGGAGAATCTTGGATCATCCCAGAAGATGAGCTGGTATGTAGAATGTCTGCAGCCCTGGAGGTCAAGAACCCTTGTTTATACCATGAGGAAGCACTTTGGGATCCTTCAGTGCAAAATTTTGAGTGCAGTTTTCCAGCCATAACACTTCAAATGAGGTAGCTGGAAACATAACAGAGAGTAGCCTGGGGTTCATTCTTTGACTACTGGTTTTCAGCGTGAGGTTTCCTTCCCTTGCCATAACCTCCAATTTCCTCAGCACTTTAAGGAAGGTTTATATTGTGCATTACCTTTGTACAGTTCAGGTAACCAAAGAAATCTTCTTAAACTCAAATGGCTGGTTTGCAGGGATAGATCCTGTTACTGCTTTTAAATGCTTTGCGTTCATATGGGGGATAATATTTTAAATAAAGAAAAATGAAACCTCATAACCACAGCTGGGCTATTTGTGGGAGGTTTCTCCTCAGTTTTCAAAGATCCTTGAAAAGCTGGCAAGGAAACCAAAAGCTATTTTACTTTCTTTAGGAACACTAAAGGGAAAAAGGTACTTTGCGGATTAGGAGATTAAAATTACAAATACACTGTCTGATAATTTTATAGTAATTAAAGTAATTAGCTTGATTGTGTACTACCATTTCGTCTGGCTTGGGCTTTTAGAATCTTATTTAAAGGAGCCAGATTATTAAAGTACTTCAGATGTGGAATTACTGCTGAAAGGTATCCACTCTGGATTGATCCACAGCTCTGAACTTTTAAGGACTCCCAAGATGAAAGCCATTTGGAAACTCCTTATGTGATTTATGCATATAGTGCCTGACATTCTCATCTTCATGCTAGGGGATTTATTCCTTCCCTAATGAGGTGGAGGTCAGGCATGCCACGCTCGTGCTGGAAGCACAGAGGGTATGGGCGTGTGCCCATTGGCATTCTTGCCTTGAGCTCTGCACTTCAAGGATGAGGTAGGAATAAAGGAATTTAATTAGTTCTTGCCTGCTTCTATTAAACAACTCTAGAGGGAGAGATGCAGAGACAGTGTAATAAAGAGGGTATGTGATTTGCATGCTAATAAAGGCACATACACTTTCTCTGGACAAGCCTTGACTTGATACCACGACTAGAACTTGCACTAAACCCAACTTTGTTCCAAAGTGAGCCTGCCACACACAGCAGCACGAGTTTCACAGCGTTTTAAAGTTAATTACAATCTATTCTGCTTTTGCTCTTAACATCTCTCTGGCTGTTCCCTGGCCTGCAGCTCACTGAAAAAGTAGATTAAATGCTTTGGGATGTTTATCGCATTCTTATTATTACAGGCACTCTCTGGCTTTGGGAGAGGAAGCATCAGATTCTTTTTTGCTATTTGTTGATCATGTTTAGGGCTGGAGGGAATGGAGGAGACCTACTCCCCACACAGGAGGGACCGAGGCCGTGGCCTGACAACATGTTGTCTTTGGCAGCAGCCTTGGCCTAATCAGTTTTTGCCCTTCTTCCCTTTCTGGTTGTGCCAACAGAACCATTTGTGGAACCAGGCTGTGAACTGACCCAGCTATAAAAAGGGGTGTAAACAATCTTTTTACAGTTTATTTTTTTTAAGCTATCTTAACCCATTTAAGGAATAGCCCTCCCTGTGAGACTGCACAAGTCAGGCCTCTAGAAGCACAACTATTTCTGTGCGAGGCTGTTAACACAGGTATACACTACAAGTTGCTGAAAGGGACATTTAAGACAGCAGTTCCTAATATTAAGAGCAATGATGTATAGCAAAGTAGAGTGTCATTAGGTCAGAACTGAAAGTGATCCATCCATTTGGTGGGACAGACAGACAGGTCAATGCACTTGCAGTTCTCAATTCTTGGAGCGTGCATAAGTTGTGCTGTTTCAGCCAGCCTTACAGATCTTGTCAGGGCAAAATCCCAAATGTTTTGCTGAAGTACTCTCCAGCCAAATCCAGATTTGCAATGGGATAGCTGAGTTAGTCAGGAAAGATAAATGAGCTGCAGTAATCGGCAGCAAAAGAGAAAAAAAATCAAAATATTTTAAGTGCTTATCTGGCTGCTGGATTGAGTCCTTTTTCATGAGTGTCCTACATGGTCTTGGCAGAATTGCTCCCCTGCACCCCGGTTTCCCAGCTGTAAGGTAGATAAAATAGGACTGCAGACACAGCAGATGAGATGCTACACGTTGAAATAAAACACTGTCATAGGATAACAGAAAAATGTCTCACCTCACAGCACATGGCATCAGCAGAGGACAGGCAGCTCGTGCCACTGACAGGAGTTTCAAAGCACAGCCATGTTCTCAGGGAAAGATCTGGGTGGTCTCTGATGCTGCTTACATTGATAATTTGCAATAAAACACCATCTTGGCAACATACCACAAACACCTTCCTACTTAATGAAAGCCCAACTTTGTCCCTGGAGCTGTTCAACCTGACACAGCTGCTCTGAACACGGTCCAAAGGCCCTGCAGAGGGTGGGAGGTACATGGGAAAACCCAGCAGAAGTGTAGGTGAAACAACGTGCAACCACCACAAGCGCTTGATGGGTTTGTTCCCAGCAGATCTTCCTTGACCCACTGAACCACCTGCACCAGCTGGACTTAAGATCTTCACCCCCCACCCCATCCAATCCCAAAGGATGGGGACATCTCTGTTGTCGAGTGCATCCAAAGCCTCCCCAAGGCACAGCTCTGTGAAATGAGCAGCTCGTGGTGACCTACTGCTGCTGATCCACTCAGGACCCCCATGGAACTCACTGGTTTTACACCCAGGGAGCACAAAGCAGGAGCCAGCAGAGGTTCAGCTCTTCTGTTTCACCACTCCTGCAGTAGCAGTTAATCAGTCATTAACCTCCTCCAATCTATCACGAACCTCTGAATATACCGTTACAGATGGATCTCAAGACCAACGTTATCCTAACTTAGAGGTGTGGGTAAAGCCTGATTTGAATGCATTTTCCTCTCCTCCAAATTACCTTGCTCTCACCAGTTAGCACAAACTTATTTTAAATCCAGCAAATCCCACATATGCGCAGTGGGCTGGATTTTTCAAAGTCTGCATCTGTCATAACCCAGTTTTCAGCTATTCAGTTTTTGGGAAGATCCACCTTCACATTTTTAAACCCCAGAGTATTTCACAAATAGGACCGAGTTTGGAGTTTTTTTAAAGAAAGATGTGACTTGCAATCCACATTTGTATGGTTACATTTTAAGGTAAACTATGAAGTTCTGAAAATCAAACATGCTACACCAGACACTCAAGATCAATATCTGTGTTTGAAAGTGCTGCCCTGCATGCAAAAGATTAAGAAAAAGGGAACCCACATGAATAAGCTGAAATGTATAGAATGACAGAGTTGCTGTTTTGCCATGTAGCAGTGATGCTTCACAGTCAGAACTTCCCTGAGAACATCCCAGCACCATCTGAGCTGGCAGTAAATCCCCAAATTCTTTGACAAGTACATACATCCTGTTACCCTGCTTCACAACTGCAGAAATTAAGGCACTATGTTACAAGGAATCCATGCCAGATTTCTTTAGAACTACTTGAAAAGCCTCCACAAACATCTCCACTGTCTCCAGACAGCAAGTTTGAAAGGAAAAGAGCTCCTCCAAGCACAAGCTCCACTAAGGAAAAGGAATCCCTGCAGAAATCCTCAGGAATGCAGAAAAACCTTATAACTCTTCCCAATACTTTTCCCCACTCTTTTGGTGATTACTAATCTTTATGGAGTTTCCATTCCATCTATCATTTTTATAACAAGAGATCAGAAAGGGATTATGACTGGGGGTTGCAAGCTATTCACACAGAGACCCTGTTTGTCTAAGCAAAGAGAGCAGCTCTTCTACTTTAACCATTTATAAGGTGGCAGAACATCACCTGGCACATGTGCAGAGCTAACTTGCTGCCCTACACCAGTAATTTAGGTGGTACCATTTATATCATCAGAAGAATCTCTAAATACACAGCAGTCACAACAAGCACACACCCCAGCAGATTGTCATTTTTACACCCAGTTTACATCCACATTTTTCTTTCTTTTTTTTTTTTTAATCACTATGAATAATTACATCCCTTCTCCCACACTGCCAGGAGTGTGCTGGGAGCTGGGAGTGCTCTGACGATAGAGCACCGTGACCCCAAGACCTCTGGCAGTCATAATTTAGAGAAGTCACAGCGCCGATCTAAATTCATACTAAAGGTCAGATCATCCCCTGGGGGCTCACTGCAGCCAAAGCTCAGCTACAAGAGAAGAGCTGGGCTGCCCAAATTGAACAGAAAGTAGCTGAAGTCCAGCCCACACTGCTGGATTTAGTGTGTCTCAATCAAGGATTCTTTGGATGAAAAGGCTGGTTATTTAAGATGCGTCTGCCACCTCTTAATGGCAACAATGATGTTTGAAAAGGTTCCTTTGATCTTCAGCAAGTGCTACAGCCCTGATACCAGAAATACTTTAGCCACCCAGATTCCACTTCCCTTTGGAGCTAAGAGGTTAAAAGAAAAATATTTAAAAAACTAAACATCGACAAACAAAACAAAATAACAACAAAGGAGGAGCAAGATCTTAAAAAAATAAAAATATCTGTAATTTTTCAGTAGCTAATAAATGAAATTGATTCCCCAATGCACAACAGCATCTTCTTAAATATCAAGAATAGTGTCTGCTTTAATCCATAAATTTACATGTAATAAGAACAAAGTAACTGAGGAAGGGAAGGAAAAGGGACCTCAGGAGACTTTTTGGAGTAGAAAGGGGTTCCAGGTTACAGCAGAAAGAGAGAGCTGGGGATTTAGAGCTTGTAAGGTCATAGTGCAGACTTCCTGGGGAGTGGATTTCCCCCCAGTATTTTCTTGCAGAGTGCCTTGATACCTTTGAAGTGCCCTATAAATTATACAATAACCATGAAGAGTGGGACTTACCGGCCTGATAGCCTTTACCCTGGTTTCAAGACCACTCCCTCGATACAGATACTCACACATTGCTTCAGAAAAAGCTGGCACCCACTCATTTTTCCTACCAGGTGTGTTTTGCATTTCCATATTGTCTCTGTTGGCATATTGCAGCTCATACCCTCAGCACACACAAAGCCTGCCCAGCCCACCGCTGGAGTGGGATAGCTGCTGTCCTGCCTGTGCACAGCCAGGAATGGGCACGGGGCTCTTCTTTTGTGCTTTGCTGCAAGATAAACCACACAGACTAAGCACCTATAATATCTGGAAACTAGCACTAAATGGAAAATCTGAACATGCATGCCCAGATCTTTGATGGGGAGAGGAAGAGTTACTTCCAAATAGAACCCAACAAGCCCCAACCTTTAGGCAGGAGTTGTCTGCTTGCGGGTCTGGGAGGTGCTCTGCATGCCAGAAAGGTGACCAGCAGTCTTCAGAAACAGCTCTTAACCACCCACAGCATGAGCAAATCCAGCACTAGGGATCCCTCCCCAAAAATGGATCTTCTGTGGGTTTGGGTTGCAGTGACAGGGGCAGAGATGAGCTGTGCTGCTGCTCGCTGTGAGGGGAGAGTGTGCCTTCAGCTACAACACAGCCCTACAGCAGAGGAGCTGAGGCTTTCCAGGGCACTCAGCACACTCCCCACTCCCACCCCTGCAGGTATGAACACCCACAGCCCCTCCCCACCTCGCCCACAGCCCACTGCTGCCTTTGCAGTCAGAAACAAGCCTTGGGGACAACCGCAGACAGCTCTGGAGGCAAAGGTTACAGGTGTGCCCCGCGCTCCCTCCTGGGTGAACCCACGGGCCCCCGGGTGACAGCTTGACAAATGACATGCCACATGAAGGCTGGCAGCTTCTTTGCCTGGGAGGAGCAGAGAGGTTCATGAGCATTTTTCTCCTCTGAAATCACCCCCCTGCCTGCCTGACTACCATTTCTAGCCCCTGCATCTCCTCTTCCCCCCCTAATAAACTGTTTTCAACACAAAATGTACCAGAAGATCCCCTCTTTGAGATGAAGACAGTCACCACTCCAGGGATCTCCATACTTCATGGCTGGTGTTTTTCCCAGTCACCTCCTGGCATGACAAAACATCTGTGCCAAAGGGGACAACTGCCACAGGTGAGCTGACACTTCTCACACCTATCACAGCTGTGCAGGAGAAATAGAGGAGAGAGGACAGGTGCTCAGCCCACAGGTCACTCCTGGATCTTCAGAGCACTGTAGTTAGTGCATCTCTGCTTTATCTTTTTCCCAGCTTGGACACTGGCTCTTTTTGGCTCTGAAAAGAAGTCTCAGGAGCTGGAGGCTGGGGATTACCCTTCATTTCCAGAACAGAAGAGCAGAAATAACTGAAGCACAAGCCATGAACTCATCACCCTTGTACTTCAGGCAAAGCAGAGAGATGCTGCTTTATGAAAACATAACCCTTCTGCTATAGACTAGATGCACAATGTCAGCAAGAGACTCCCTAACCACATCAACAGCTATGGATCAAACCTAGGGATCTGTCCTTCAGCCCATACTGCAGCTCTATCGCACTCAGCTCTCCTGCTCAGTAAAAAATTAGCAAAAAAAGCCAACTCCATGAAGAAAATGTTAATAATTTTTAATTGAAGATATAAAATATAAGCGAGATTGCAGAATTCTTTTTACTAATGGAAAAAAAAGAGGGTAAGAAACACCACGAAAAGCCTAGTACCTGAAGCTACAGGCAACACTCAGACAGCTGTATTGTAGCACTGACAAGAAATGGATGGGAGAGTACAGCCTGCAGCTCTCCAGCACATCCAGAGGGACCAGAACCCATCCCCCTCTGTTTTGGCAGTTTCAAGTGACATATCCGACCATGGCTCATAAATCTCAGCTAACCAGGGCATTTCCTTAGGCCCTGTATCTTTGTTTAATCACTTTCTCTAGACATGCTGACTTTCCAGGTCTTGCATGGAACAGCTCAGCAGTTCCAGCAAGTGACGTGAACGAACGTGCATGGCCCAATGTCCCACCCCCAAAGCCCCATGTCCCCCCCCCATGGCCTGGTGTCCCACCCCCACGTATCCAGCCTCTGATGCCTTTGCTCACACGCAAGACCAGGCATCTGCACCCACCCCGTGAGCCTCTCCAGGGCTCACAGCAGTGCCCACACCAGGGGCTGCCTGGACAAAGGTTTTCTGTTCGACACATCCGCCGGTGCGCTTTACCATGCACCGTCTGCCATGCTGACAGAGATTAAGTGAGTCATCCTTTAGCAAGTGTTTAGCTGGCCAAAAGCAATCTCACGGGGATCTGTGATTGTAACTCAAGCTACTTAAATCTGTTCTACATTAGTTTCCCATCAGCCAAACCGGCTTAATTTAAAAAGCATCTTGGGGTGTCATCGCACCTTTCAAAGCAGAACTCGGTAGAACACAAAGGTGCTTGAAAGCCCAGTGTGGTACAAATGACTTTTCATGAAAGCCACCTAAATATGTCAGCCAAGCAGTCTGCTCTTCTGAGGGAGCAGGAATCAGACTCAAAATGCACCTCGGTTAGATCATGTCTGTCTGATACTAAACCATGGGAAAAAGTTGGTATTAGTACAAGACCCAGCAAAGAGTTTAACTTGTCCATGTCTGGGGACTGTTCTTTGAGTTTTCAGTGAGCGCCTGCTATTAAAATCCTTGTGCTGTAAATAGTCCAAAATCAACTATAATTTTAGCTCGTGACTCAAACAGAATTTAAAAAAAACTTTAAAAAGCAAAACAAAAGATGCTTTACTTTCATTTCTGAGTTTCAAACCAGCTGAGTTTGGGTTGGGGGAAGGGACACTAATTCACCCACAGAAGTAACGAATGAGGCAGTAACTTATATTTCACTGAGCTTTAAACATGTTGGCCACAAAGCTCTAGAGAATACAGTGTCCCATGCATCCTGGCATTTTCCATCATCAGAAGACTCTAGCCTAACATTTAAAAATTAAAGATTGGTGTTTGCATGGGATAATAGTTTAATCTTTTTAACAATGAAACTGCCCGGCTGGCAGCAGTGGTGAGGATTAGGTATTAAGATGCAGTTTTATGAATGGAGACAATCAGTTGGAGCTGTCAGGATGGCTTTGTTGGGATTACTAAAGCAATATCCAGAAGTGAAGGTGTTTATAGGAAACCAGATGCCAAATGCAGCAGGGCTTTGCGTTGCAGCAATTAGCAAACAGGGGAAGATTCATTACAAAAGAAACTCACTGTGTACATACACAGACAAGCAGATATTTGCAAACAGGAAAAAAAAAAAGGCAAAATATACTGTCCTAATGTCACTTTCAGAAAGCATCTAGTATAGATCTCACGCTTGTCCCAACCCTACTGGCTACCCTAACTCATGCTGAATATTTACACCAACATAAACCCATTAAAAGTGATGCCCTATGTGTTAATAAACACCACACTAGGACATGCTGAGCTACTTCTACGTGCACAGGACTCATATTTGGGCAATAAAGTGCAAGGGCTGTTGTATCATTTTTGCCCCCACAATTGCTCCTCCCCTGAGCAAATGTGCTTGGAAGGGGCTGTGCTGTGGGCAGCAACCTCAGCTAAGACACAGCCACACCAGGGGGAGGTGGAGAAGTTTCTGGACTATAATATTTCCAAATTGTGTCCCCTAGACCAGGTCCTGAAGTGGGCATGGATTCCTGTGGGCGTCTCTCCAATCAGTTCAAAGGCATCACACTTCTCTGAGTACAAGCTGATCTTTCAGAACACTTGGGGGGAAGAAAACCCAACACAGATGGTACGAAAGGGATATTCTCACTTGCCTCCATACCAAACACTGCAGCAAAATCAGAAACACATGAGCAGGTGAAGTCAGTGTACACAGGCAGACACTGTCTGTCATCAGCAGAGCAAATGGCCCCTACAATTAAGAGCACAGGCTCTGTCTGGTTCTGGCATCATTCATTTCTAATGGCTGCTGCCATATAATGTACAGAAGCTGTAGGTGAAACTAAACCTGGAACACCATCATAATATATCATTTTTATCCCAGTTATCTGAGGTGAAAGGTATGCTTATGCTGGAATGTGACAACATAAGTGTTGTTCCTGTCAATCTCCAAAAGCATTTTCAGTCAAATTGAGCTGCCCAAACTTCTTTACTCCACTTGAAAATTTATGAGTAATAAAAACAGTGTTATATGATGAGCAGAGGAGACAGGTGATGCTGAGATGAATTAGCATGTGAAATCTCTGTACCTCCTCATCCTGCAAGCAGCTGACCCTTATAATATTTTGATATATGTGATCTTGGTTCAGGAGAACAGAGGCAAGTGGAAACAGTAGGGAAAAAGTGGTGTCTGAGCATGTCTGTGTCTGAACAGTGTGAAACACTGGGGTTGAGGCAGGGAAGAGAATAGGTTTTGTAAAGGAGAACCTTGTCCCTGGGGGGCTTCCCTGATGGGTGACCTGCAGAGGCTCCCCTCCATGATGGTGGTAACCAAGCAATTCCCACTGCCTGCGTGGGTGAATGAGTTCTCCTTCCCTCCCCGTTGCCTGGATCAGCCTGGGCAGTGCAAGCAGCAGAGAGCACACTGTGTTCACAGTGTGGGCACTCCCATCCCCACACACCCTTTTTCCACGTGGGAAGCCTGAGGGCAGCCAAACAAAGGGATTTTTCAAATTTCATGTACTGTAAGTACCACAGCTACAAACAAGATGAAAACATGACCTAGGCTCTCTTTTTTCTCAAAACCCACTCCTGCAGAGGCACTGCCTGTGCCAGTACAGTTGCACGTCCTTTATCTTTGCAAACAGTGTCCTCAGCTCCCCATTCAGCCTGTTACATGTAACACAGGATTTAGTTAATCATACACAGCAAGAACACAGCCCTCTTTGTCAGAGCCCCGCGGCTGTAAAATGGGGAAAGGGTGGGCATCACTTGAAATTATGACACTAACGAGGGTCAAACGCTCCTTGTTTCCCTTCCATTAGTCACATTGAGCCTGTGTACCACAGTGGAAAACCTGCATCACTCCCAGTACACTTGTATTGAAAGGTAACACATCTGTCACCGGTGCTACAAGAGTGGCTGTCACTGGAGCTGGTGCCTTGGGTGTATATAAGTCTGTATCCACCTATGCCTGGCAGCACCCCTCCAGCACAGAGGGGATGGAGCAATTTGGATTTCTACCACAAGCTGTCATGCAAACTGCAGTGTTGTCTCATCCCTCACCTTCCCAAACCATATTCAGTGTCCCTGCTTTTGGGATGGGGCTTGAATCCTCCAGTAACACCCAGCTCCTCTCAACCAACTACATCATGACATCTCAGCTCCTTAGCTCAGTATCTTCAAAACTTAATTATTTTGTCTGCTAAAATGACAGCAATTCAAACAACAGTTTCTAGAAGTGCCTCCTTTGGGACTGAACCCCAAAACAGCCAAAAGCACTCCACAGATGCACCTCACATTGCTTGTGCTCAATCACAAATTGTGTGGGGAAAGCCCAAATCATGGTGGCCTGAGGTAAATCCAAAGTGGACATGATGACACCAAAGTTGTGTTTCCTACAACTCCCATAAGGGTGTTTTCAAAATCAAGAATTAGGACTGAGCTTATGTTGGTGTGGGCTGGTAAATGGCCACAGGCTGCCCTGTGTGGGCCGACCTACTGTCATCCCAGGACCTACAGCAGCCAGAAGAAATGTGCGTGGGCAGAATTCCTGCATCCGCAACTGGCCTCAAAAATCAGATAATATCATGGGAAAATACAGGGATGACCCCTGGGGAAGCAATCCTGCATCCCCAACAGCCTCTTGAGAGGGACTCTAAAGCTGTCACCGCTGCACACAGTGCCACTGGTTTCTGTAGCTGCACTAAATGCCGGGTTGTTTGAGAGCTGACTCCCGAACACACTGCCTGGATCTGAGCAATTAGAGAAAAAACAAAGTATATTCTACTGGCCAACTGTTTCATTATCAAGGGTATTAAGCACAGCGTGCAGCTAATAGAAAAGCTTTAGATTTTCAGAACAAGCCATTCTCTCTGCTCTGTTTATTGGAACGAATCAGGGAACGTAACGGGAGCGCGACTCGTTCCCGTCGGTACCACCCGTGCTGTGGGATGTGATGGAAATGCCACTGTTCTGGGTACATGCTCTCTGCTAGGCTCCCAAGGGAAAAAATGGACTTTTAAGAATTGGGCAAGATTCCCATTATGGAGAGAATTCCCTTGGTAGGTTTGTACCACCCTGTTACCACAGTTGGCTTTATGTCATCTCTCTGACCCCCGTGATGTGCAGAGGAGAGGTTGTGGTGGTCTGGAAGAGGGCACTGCTGAGCCCTGGGAGATCTGGGGGATCTCACACTCCTCTGGCACTGGAAGCTCTCCAGGGAGATAATGCTGTCACTGAGCGATGAGCCCCCTAGCACTGCTGACACAGCATTTCTTTTCAAATGTAAACAGTTGTTCATGGTACAAGAAGGCATTTCACACTGCCCAGCCCAAACTTTTTTTTAAAAAACCCTCCTCTCCCTGAGGCTTGTTTAAGAATCTCAGTTTAATTTTCTTTAAGTTAATGAACTCTAGTGTCTTTTATCTTCATTTTGCTTTCTGGGCCATCTTTGGAGTGTACCTCACGTTCTTCCCTACAGGTTTCAAGAGTAGAAATGCAGTTTTTTAAAAAAAAATGCAAGTGGAAAAGGAAGCTGCAAGTAAAACATCTGATATTGCAAGATATGATAAAATCACGGGAGCTGGCAGAACTGGCAGGCTGCCTTCTCCTCCTCCAACCCTGGCCTATGTCCCTTTGTGAATTGGCCTTTGTTTGCTACAGATTCACTCTAGCGGTTTCTCACACCAGAAATTAAGCCCTATTTTATCCAAACCTGGCCTAGAGGGCCTTTGGCTCCCAGCCAGAACATACAGAGCATTTCTTTTCATTTGCTCTTCTTTTCTCAGTCTTTCTCCCTGCAGGGTCTTGTTATTATTTTTTAAAAAAATCTTGCATTTTACTGATTAAAATGCTTACTTTCATGTTGATACATTTGTTTAGTAGTGCCTTTGGGGTCATAAGGAGGCACAAATTATTTTGAATTTAAAGGGAGCTGGGAAAAGCTGAGGAGAAAAAGGGATATTACCAGGCATTCTTTGGTACTGACACACAGGCACTGATATCAGCCTACTGATGACTCAGGACTGGGGAGGGAAGTGGTGTTTGGATAAAATGAGATGGCTGTGATGTGCCTGTGATGGGCTGAGGGAACAGGCTGTTATCAGCAGGGCCATGCCAGAGGATGTGCTGTGTGTGTGGTGGGACAAGGGGTCCTGTCACAGTTGCTGCTGGGCTGGAGGCAGGCGGCACGCCGGGAACAGGCACCCCAGAGAGGGGACATCCCAGTCCAGTGACTCAGCCAGGCTGTGTGTCCTGAGCACACCACAGCACACACTGCCATTTCCCTTAGTGCCAGAGCTTTAACATTACAGGGGAAACAGCACCCAAGGAGCTGGTCTCAGCACAAGCCTTGCATTCCAGAAGGGAGACAGATGCCTGACACCAGGACCGGTCACTCCAGACCACGCCTCTGCCAGATGTAGCTGTCTGTATCTGGCACACAGGTGCAGCCAGTCTGGGCCACATCTCTGTCCTACCTGGATGTGTCCATGCTCCAAACTGCTTCCTACAGGGCTGCTCTTCTCCTGCTGCAGATCCATGGTTTCTTGGCTTTATTCCCAGTGAATTTCTCGGCTGCTGGTGCACACCACCACCTTCCTGGGTGCAGGCACGGAGCCCTGTGCTGTTTTGCTGCTGCCCTGAGAGGGAAGGAAACATCAGGTGAGGAATCTCTAAATGGAGACTGACTGAGCAAAGCTAAACCTGCCCTCTCAGCTGGGTATAAATGTAAGTGGCTTCACAGTGGAATGAAGACCTGCATCTGAGGCCAACAAATTCTGCCCACTATCCAAGTGTGGAGGTCTGAGAGCAGAGACCTCTCTGGTGCACAGCTCAAAGATGCTGCCACCTTTCTAATTCACAACGTTTGGGGAACACAGTGCCAGTGGAGTCAGGAGCATCCCAGAAGCCATTTACTGTCCCCTGCATGCTCACCCCAGGCATCTGTGCCCCCCGGGAATGCCAGCACCTTGCTCTGCCTCTGGCCTATCTTTCTGGCTCTGGTTGATCTCAGAGACCCCAAAACATAGGGTGAAATCTCTGAAGGGGGAGAATGAGTAGAATAACGTGCAGAAATATTAGAAGAATGTAGCACAAGAGCGGTTTTCTTGAAGACTTACAGGTTTTCCTTCCCATCCTCCTCTTATCTGCTCAGTTGCTTCTTCATATCTAGTTTCCATTTCCACTTTCAAGTTCTCTTTCCAAATCCTAGAGATCTGACTGCTTCCAACAGATAACAAGCTCCCACCTAACCTTTAACAAGCCCTTTCCCTTCCTTCTGTCCCACCTGTGAGATGACCTTGTACAATCGTCTGTTCTCCCCTAAGGGCTGTCTGCCTCTGTCTGATAAGACCTGGACCCTGTAAACATTTTCTGAAAAGCATGGAAAAAGTAACTACATCTGTAAAGACCTCAAGCAGATTAGAGAACAGTGTCCTCATCCAAATCTGCAGTCAATTGTCTTTTTAAATCAATTTAAACTGAAATAAAAACCATTCCTCCCTCATTCCCTCTCCAAAAGTCAGCTGTAATCACAGGGCCCTCAGTCTTGCACAGGCTGGAGACCAGAATGTGTCTCTGACACGAGTACTGGGCAATTTATCACAGGAGATTACACTCGAGGGTGCTCATGTGACTGGGATTTAACACTCAATTAAATAACACCAACATTTCTAACAAAGGAGCTGTGATTAAGGAAGAACTCCAAAATGACTCCTTTTCCTTCCCGACTCTTATGCCAACCTTGGGAATCTCCCTGTTATTAACCCAGATGTTCAATTAAAGCCGACCGGAACAAATAAAATTGCTCCTGAAATGTCACTACAATGGGAGTCAGACGGTCAGGTCTGCCCTCGAGGCAGCATGTAGGAAGCTGTTCTGTGTCTTGGACCTTATCAAAAGGATTCCAGCCATGTGTTCAGCTCAGGTCATTTCTAAGGAGCAGAGAGGGATATACTGCTTCTTTCCAAGATTAACCAGAGGGTGCAGAAGAACGCGGTGCTGAGCAGCTCCTTTCAGGATGGTAAGAAGAGCCTGCTGCCCAACCTTTCACTAAACACCAAACATTTTCATCTGCTCCTTTCTTTCAGTTACTTTTTACAAGAGTAAGGGAAAAAAAAAGGTGACTCACTATTACCTCATTTTATCAGTTTCTTCCCCTAAATGCTGCTCCCCAGAGCTATTATTTGGGAATCCCACTTTGCACTGTGTCACCCTTGGTGCCACTGGGTTTCAGCGACCAGCTACTGTTGTACTTAGGCACAACCAGCCCATCTAGAAGTTACCTGGATATGTAGTAGGACACAGCTTTTGTGACCCAAGTTTCCTCACCACAGAGGTCAGGGAAGGGCTATTACACTCTTGTGAAGGTAGCCAAGGTGCTGAACACTATAATTTGGGAGAAGAGACAATCTTCTCCCCTCTATATCCCCACCTACACTGAAGGCTGCCATAGAGATTTCACACATCTGCTTGACTGACAAAGTCCCACAGGTTCATACCTTTCTCTCTCTCACTATGTGGAGTGAAAGGTTACTCCCAGTATCCTGTTCCGAACAATTCATCCCAGCAGTGTATGACATGCTGTTTTCCTAAAAGAGTATTTTATGAGGTCACTTCATCATCTACTCTTTGTTCTGCAAGGTCATTCAAAAGTGATGACAGTGGAGGCAGAATCCCCTTATGCTCTTTTTGGTGCATTGGAAACTACTGAACTGTTTGCTGGAAGAGACAAAATGTGGCTCAAATAAATCCACTGAGTTGCTAGAATAATAGCAAGGTCATGACTCCCTCTTGCTTCTCATAATTGCTGCAGCACATCCCTAAAAGGGATGGCTGACCACAATGCAAATATTTTTTTTCATGTAGCAGGAAGGAGTTGTTGAGAAATCACTCGGAGCACATGAGCGTCAGCCTGACACTGTACTTGGGACCAACTCCTTGCCAGGGATGCTCATCTTCTCACATCCACATCATTCTTTAACAGCAAATCCATGTAGTTTTCCATGGTAAAGCTGTAGGTTTTTTTTCCCAAACATTAAAATTCTATTTTCTCCCAAAGGTCTGCCTCATTGTTATTAGGCCATAGTACCTCTGCACAAATGCTTGAGGCAAAACTAGAGTTAAGATACATAGATTACCATGTCTTATGTCTCCTCCTCAAGTAATCTGCATCTGCCAAGGTGCAGGGACGCTCTGCAGTGGCAGTGATGACACAAGAAGGGTGACAGTGACACACAGAAGGTGATGGCATCCATGCATTTGTGCTTCTCAAAGCATGGGGCTATTAGGTGTCTACTTACAGTTGCCAGGAGAAACACTGGCACTGTGTCTCAATGAAGACTTCGTATTCCACCAGACATTTGAAAATCAGATCCCAACAGGGGATGTCCCAACATTTAAACAAACCCCATACTTCTGGCATGTTGTTTTTGCCAATATATGTTGTTTTAATCACTAGTGCATTTTCCAGCCACCCAAGTGACAGCCAAACAGTAATTCGGGGCTGTTTATTAGAACAGCAACATGCTCTGCTCCTTCTCCCTAAGGCTACACAGACACTCAGAACTAGTATTCCCACAAACATTTTCCAGGAAATAGTGACTTTTGGGAACCTGAAAGATAGAATGGAAGTCGTTGATCAGAACAAGCAGCTATAGATCCCTTGAGGCAACACACAATGCAGCAGGAGATGCTGCCTGACACTGTTTAAACTGGGTGGATTTATGAGCTTTTCTGATAACAACTGTTATCTGGAGCTGGAATCAGTCACCTCCCCCTTTGCTGGAATTTCTCCTGGTTTGTTCTGTTCCCAGCTCTGAGCACTTCTGGAGAGTGTCGGGTGTCTCTTGCAAATTCATGAAGATGGGAATCTAAGGCTAATGGTATCCTGTGAATTTGCATTAAAGGCTCCATTGACCTTAGAGATCCGAGAAGTCTTTAGACTGGGCCAGAGCAGTAGGAACAGACATGGCAGCTGCAGCTTGGAGTGGGCTGACAAGGACCAGTCCTTTTTGTGATTCACGACTCCTGGGACCCAGCTACTGCTACAAGAAAGGGGTGACATGGAGAGCAGGCTCCCCATGAGCACTGCTTTTTGCATTTCAGAGTCTCCAAATACCAGAGGAGTTATCTCAAGGTGCAGAGCATTGTAAATCAGAGTAATTCCTTCCAGCAATCAACTTCGATATGACCCTCCCTTGATATGGCCCACTCCCTAAAGGAAGAAAAAACACTCAAAGGGTCCTACCTCCATAAATGGTACTGGATTAAAAATGGGAAAAATTACACTGTTTTATTTGCATGTCCTGATAATTGAGGGTGTACAATTTCCCTGCTGAATAGCAGATAAAACCAGGGGTTAAAATAGTAAATTATTACACCTGCCTCTGGTTCAACTCTACTGAGTTCACTGTAGATCTTCTTAAAAGTTTATACTTCTTGTATTAGTTATTTAAAGAACTGCGCCACCTCATATTGCATTTTCTGAGCACCCCTTAAATTGATTCAAAGCTTCCTGCTTTTTTAATCACATTCATTTGAGAGATGGGTAAATTCCAGTATAGGACGTAGCAGTCAACAGGTCTTGCTCAAAACAAACATCACTGTTGTAAGTAGAAACTAGGTCTCCTGAGCCTTGATCCCAGTGCTCTAGTTTTTTGGAATGCCTGTGATGCACATTTCATGGGAAGCACGCCAGGAGGAGCTTTCTGCTCTGCAGAAACAAACAGCACTTTTTCTTCTCTTTTTTTTTTAAAGGCACTGAAAACAATGAGGGCTGAGTAGCAGAGCAGACATGAGTCACAAGGTACCTGGTGAAATGCCATAGTTTGAGATTTTTACATAACCATATGGAAAGCTGTTATGCATGTATGTGTATGAGACTTTCCTGGATATTTAAAGTTTTTTGGGAATTATGACTTAGGGCAGTGAGTCAGCACTGTTCCAAGTGAGGCAAGGATCAACTTTCCCGTCAGGAGAGTCTCAAACAAGCTTGACTGTCACAGAGATATGTGATAAATATATTTTGGAAAACAAAAAATCTGCTCCTGGGGCCTTAAGACCAAAGGAGGTCCCCATTCAACCGAGATCAGAAGTGAACACTGGCTGCAGTGTTCCTGGCAGGCAGGCACCTTGTCACCTGTCCCACACCTGCAAAGCCTCCTGTTCCCTAGACAAGTGCAGCATCTGGGAGAAGGTCAGAAAAATCTTATCCAATTGCCTCCCTTTAACCTGAATGGGGTTTGTCTCCAATGTGTTGCCGAGATGTTAATTCCCTCTGTAATCAGAAGACCCAAAGCTTGGCTCTGTTATCTTCTGCAGGAGGATGCAGGCTCTCCAAAGGCAGTGCTGTGTCAAGATGTGCTGGGTTTCCAGAAATATGAGCTCTGTGCACAATGATCAAGCTCCCTCTCAGGTAATATACTTCGCAGCCTGAAAGCTGCTTCCTTAATCTCCCTTTGTAGTTCATGTTTTAATCAGCACCATCTGGGATCAGCTTCCTTTTATTTACTTATTCTTGGGTACGGGCAGTCTTAGATCCTCAGATTTTGGTCAGCCTGCCTGGAAACTCTTCCAAGTTTGAGATTATCAGGTAATACACTTAACTCTGGGATACTGGTTCCAGGCACTTGAGAGCAGACACAAGACAGCAGCAAAAGTGTCCCATCAGCAGACACGGAACTTAATTGCAGAGTCAACTTTTTAAGGTTGTTATTTCCTCGGCACAGCTGGCTTGTGAGCTGTACAGTCACAGATCCATGCTTGGCTGGGTGATCCAGCACAAATGACCCCATTTTCCCAGGAATGCAGAGGGAGTTTGCTGTAAGCATGGCTCCATTGGCCAGAACAGAAATCAGGCATGTAAATCCCTTTCTTTTAGCCTCAAACTGGTCAAAGGGAAAATTAAATACCCAGCCTTTCTAGCCCTTGTAGGGGAAAGAACTGAATGAAGCAGGGACAAGCAGCAAGCAATAACCTCTGCCACCTCCCCACCCAATTTATTTTGAAGTGCTATTTTTTTTTAGCCTCAGACATTCGAAACACTTTGCCTAGAGCACAAACTATCACATTTCCCAGCTCAATGAGTAACCTGTACAGAGTTGTGCTAAACACTAAATGAAAATACTGTTTTGTGAAATACAACACATGGGATTTTAGCATTTTTGTTTAACTTTCTTACCTGACAGGCACTGCAGCTCGTGAGAGTGTGACAGCCTGAGTGACTTCACATCAGGACATCAGTACATTGTATTTTGGTATGCATCGATGGATGGATCAAGGTGCTTCTCAGGACTCTGGTGCCCTGGAAAACAGTGAAATGATTATTGCATTTAGTGCCAGGTAAGTAAAACCTCAATTTGATATATGTGGTGTGTCCCAGCTCACAACCAGCTTGCCAAAGTGCAGTGTGTGACTCTTAGTTCCATCCCTGCAGTGACCCCCAATCAATGCCCCACAATCCCAGCCTCCCTGCACAAGGATTGTTCTCCATCCTCTTGGAAGAGCACCTGAATTAGCAGATTAAGTACAGCTCTGGGGCTCCACGATCTGCATCTTAGTCCTGACACTATCAGGTGCCTGATGGATGACTACACCTCACCCTCAGAGCACCATTGCTTTCCCAGGTGAGAAACATGGATAAACACACACGTATCCCTATAAAGCTGACACAGGAGAAGCGTGACACAAACCGGAGGAATTGCTGAAGGCCATCAGCAGTTGTTGGAACAAAAGGGTTTGGATTAAATACCTGTTGGTGGAGGGGAGAGCTGTGCTGGGTGCCCAGCGCTGGCAGGAGGGTCTCCAGGGGGGAGGCACGGCCACCTCAGGCTGGGCACAGCCAGGTCTGGATGGCTCCAGCTGCCCCATCACAGGGCATGGCTGAGCCCCTCAGCAATGCCAGGGCACGGTGGGGAAAGGGGGTGTGGGAGTGAGCAGCAGGTGAGGTAAATAAAAATTAGATTGTGAAGGGCAGCCCCACGAGCCCTGGGGCTGGGGATCTGCGGGTATCCCCTGACGCAGAGCCTAGGCAAAGGGGGTGGATGGGGCTTCTCCCCATCCAACTCTGTTTTAGTAAGCAATAAATTGATTTTCCTGTTTTGCCCGTGATGGTAATTGGTAAGTGATCTCCCTGCTGTCACCCACGTGCTTTTCCACCCTATTTTCTGTCCTGTTGTGGAGAAGGAGTGGGGAGTGGCTGGGTGGGCACTGGCAGCCGGCCATGGTCAGCCCTAGGACTGCAAACAGGAACTCCCAAACCCAGGGGCCCCAGTCCTTGTCAAAACAGGCATGTACCTGCTCTTCTCCACGGTCCCAATCCTGTAGAAAGAAATCAAAGAACAGGATTTGTTAACAAACTAAAGCTCAGGGGTGTACACTGCAAAATATGCCTGGTTCAGCCTGGCCATGTTAGTTTTACTATCAGCTATCTCAGAACAGATGTTAAAATAGTACATTTTTCATCGATACATTTTTCATCATCATGCATTAAAAAAAGAATCCCACATTGACATTATTAACTGTTCTTAATTCTTAAAATCTCAGCACCTGCAGTTCCTATTGAGGATTCAGCCAAGCAGAACTCCTGTTTGATATCAAACAACAGCGTGTTTCCCAGTAGGAAAAAAAAGCCTAATTGGTTTTCTTTGTTTTTTTCCATGGCTGATTAGTCCAGCATACATACAGGGAAGCTGCTCCCCCGGGATGCCTCAATGCAAACAGCCATCAATGAATCAAAACCTACTAAAATCAAAACCTTCCTTTAACTTGTTCAAAGTCATATTTGCAGCAGAGGTGTATTTATCTTGGTGTATCACTAAGAGTGACAGCAATTGAACAAAACAGGAGGTGGGAATAGACAGCTCTCCATAACATCCAACTGAAAAACAAAATTGCTGCCAAATCTAGTGCAACTAGATTAGCTCAGGCCTCTAGGTAGGCTTTCAGCCACCTCCAGCATCACCACATGCTTTAGGAAAATAAATTATATCCTGCACAGCTGTCCCAGGTTCCCTTCTGCAGGCAGCACTAGTGAGACAGAAAAACTCCTCAAGAGCCCGAGCCAGGCAGCAGAGCAGCAGCAGTGGATGGACACACATGAAGGCAAAGGACACTCTTGGCCTTTTTTATCCCTCTCCAGTCACAGTGCTCCTCTGTGCAGTGGAGCAGGAATGATGCCAGGCAAGCACGTTGTTGCCTCTTGTCTTCTCCCAGCCTTGTGCCTGTTTGGCACCTTGCAGAGGGGTGATGTTATCAAAGCTGCTGATCCTGTGCCCACGGCAACAGAAGAAGCAGTGACCTCCTCACCCCGGGTCTCTGATCACAACAGGCTTACAGCTGAGACTGACTAAAGCAGCTTTTCAACACCATGTAGTTCATTAGAAGAATGTCAAGGCTTAGAAGAAAAATCAGTATTATGAGACATCTACAAGCTACAAAAACCCCCAGGTGTTTTCAGGAGCATATAGGCTCTTGCCTGAGCAGCAAAATTTTGGCCAAAGACACTAAAATAGCCCCAGTTAAATCAGATGTCTTTAGGATGCCACTGCCAAGTCCTCGTAAGTAACAGCAAAGAATTTCACGACTTGGTGCAATGTAACCATGTAAGGGCAACTCTGTCCATCTTGTACAGTACAAGTACAGTTCATTCCCTTTCATGGCTCTCGAGCATCTGAACTATTCCTGTTCCAGGAAAACAAAGAACATTTTACATCACAATACTAGAAAATGCAACTGAAAATTGCATTTTTAAAGGGACACGTGTCCTCCCCTGTTAGGATTCTGCAGAAATTCTTGTAAGACTCATGTGCAGTCTTGCTGGTGACAACAGCATGAACTCCAGGAAGCCTTTAGCACAGCACTAATTCATTCCCAACTGAACTGTTTTAGGATATGGCACCATTACATTTCTTACTTTGACAAGAAATTAATGAAAAAGTAATTTGTTTCAATTTTTTTTCTTAAGTTCTGAAAACCAAATGGCAACAATCAGTATGACAAAGCCCAGAACATTTTAAATTACAACATTGTTCTTAAATACTTAAAACAGAAGTGTAAATTTGGTACAGCTGTATGCTAATGGGGTTGTATTGCTCAAAAAGACATCTGAGAGACCTCAAGTTCGTCTTGAACTTTTAAGCTGTCAGTTCACTGTGCCTTATGGAGGAATTCCACTGAAATCCACATGGATGAACAGAGTCCCAGGGGATTAGAAACAAGTCAACAATATCTAAACTCTTTGGTAAACCAGGCATTTATCAGCAGTAAACAGTTAGTGGTTTTATTTAAAGTTCTACCCTAATGCCAAGGCAGAAGCAGCTAATTTAAGATATGTCAGAAAAAACCCATCAAGTCCAATTAAAATTTATCTGCTCTTACTGTGTACAAAGGAAAGTAATAAGGATTGGACATATGCCAAGCTGAAATCTCTCCAGTTTGGAGACTGTATTTGTCTTTCCAGAAAGTGTTTTCACAGATTTATCTGCTGGAAAAATGAATTATTTCTAGGAGAATCACAACTAACTGTCATCCTCCCTCACCATTCCCCACCCCCCCTTTTTTTTTTAAATGCATTTTTCATAGTTAACTTAAATGTCAGAAGAACATAGCTCAAAAATGAAGTGTGGGTTCATTTTTTCCCTCTAATTTTAGTATTTAAAAGGTCTCTCTCATGTGCTTTCTGTCTTAAGTTCAATGTGAATTCAACATGAAGCCTGTTTTTTGGTCTTTTTAGCCGAGTTGCCACTACTCAAAACATCCAGGACTTTATCTATTAAAAATACTATCAGCTCAGAGGAGTACTAGTAAATTCAAGTGTTATCAGTGAGAAGAGAGAATGTGCAGCCAAAGATGTTTTAGGTTATGGCTATGCTAAAACTCAGTCTGCTGAGTTCTGACTGCTGAAATTGCTCCTGAAATAAAGGTTTAGTTATGTACTTCATTGTGTCTACACAGTGGCATGCACTCTAAATCCTAATTTACTTCATGATTTGAGAAAAAACTGATTCAATTAAAAAAAATTATTCCCCACTTTTCAACATTGAAGTCCTAAGTAAAAATGCAAAACTTTTAAGTCTCTCTCACATGGCAAGCAATCTACTAGCATGTAAGTATTCCCAGCTAGTTTTCCATGAATTTCAGTTTCATTAATTTACTTAAAGAATGTGTCAATGGCAGAATAAATATTGTGACCCTCTATGAGGAGAAAACCCAATAAACTGTGATAACAAAATGAGAAGAATACCCTTAGTTTTTCCACTGAAAAACCAGCAAGCTGAAACACTCTACTACAGATCAAAAAAGCACTTGGGCTACAACTGCAAAACTTATTAACTCTGGAAAAGAAAGATGACAGTGAATCAAAGAGTGAAGTGGAAATTCTTGAATTTCAACTCTGGCATTGCCTTACAAGCTGATTTATTTAAAGAATTCACAATCAGAAACTGTATATTTTTTAAGACACATCTCTAAGTCTCTTAAGATTAACCATAATAAATCCACTGATGTTTACGAATCGAACAAAAGACACAGCACAATGTAGGTTTAAACTGTTTATTTCACATCACATGTCCCATACCGAAGTTTCTTCAGTTAGAAGTTCCTAGAAGAAAACGAAATAAACATTGTTATTACAAACCAATTTGTTTCAACAGCTTCAAGTAAATATTTTTGAGCAACTGTGTAATCCTATAAATACAGCCTACACACTGTCATCCTAAAAGCTGGATTTGGGTATGGAAGTTACCCCTGCAAGAGTCAGAGGATAAGATAAACACACGTACTTGGAAACAATCCCATCATTTTTTGCCAGGCGCAGAATGGAGTCGTCTGATTCACCCTTTAAGAAAGAAAATAAAAATATTCTGAAGTGTCCAAGTAATTGCTGACACACATTGAAAAGAGAGGCAGCTGCAGCAGTTAATGCTGGCAGGGAAATGCACAATGCCTTCCACAGATCCTTACATTTTATAGACAGATTAGTGTTTTCAAAATAAACTGTTAATTCTTTGTCATCCTTAAGGATAAGAAACAGTTTTAACTTGATAAAATACACATTTGCATTTACAAGATAATACTTTTGGGTAAGTGGACTTGTGATGAACTCTAAGAAGCTTCACATCACGTTTAACAACTTGAAGTCATTGTAGTATCCTCTCAAATAATTGTAAACAACAGATAAAAGCCAGATATTCAGTGTCTTGGTACATTCTTAAAAGAAATCACTTTCATCCTTCAATGATTTAAAAAAAACAAACATACGTAATTCTACAAACCAAAGTATTAAGAAAACAAACAAACAAGAACCCAGAAGAAACTGATTATTCCAACTTAAACTGAGGCCCTGGCACAGGTTGCCCAAAGAAGCTGTGGCTGCCCCCTCCCTGGAAGTGTCCAAGGCCAGGTTGGATGGAGCCCTGAGCATCCTGCTCTAGTGGAAGGGGTTCAAACTGAATGATCTTTAAGGTCCCTTCCAACCCCCGACCGTTCTGGTCTTCCATTACCCCCACAAAAGTGCTTGCTTGAGAATGAGGTGAAGACACACTGTGTTTTCAGGGCCAAATATACATTTCATTAATTACTAATCAACACGTCAGGAAGCAGAATGATTTTGTAGGTGAGGGAAGCACTCACCATCCTCCGGATTGGGCCGCAAATGGCGTAAGTCTTGAACTGGCCATTCACTCTGCCTGTCACCTTGTCAACCTGCAATTACAGCCAAGTTACTGCACACAGATTCTTATAAGGTTTTATGCTCTTACATCACACTTGCAAAGTTAAAAACTGCAGAAAAACACTTGCAGTGTTGAGCAAGTAAACTACAGAAACTCCGGGCAAATACTGAAGTTAGAAGGTCAACTACAGATGATCTCTGCACAGCAAATTTATAGTTAATTCCATAGTGCAGCTATAAAATTTAGTGGATCACACAGAGTAACAAGAAGTGGTAGCTAAAAGAAAAAAAATCTGAGTTCTGTACAAAGTTCAGTGTAAAGTCTACTTGTGGGTTTTTCCTACTTTTACAATTTTGTTTCATGTTTCTTTTAACTAAGGTCAGTATCCTGGAAAACTGAACTGAAGGGGGGAAGGGGACAGACTTGTTACATAGTTAGGAAAATGCCCAAGTTGAGAGACATAAATTGTCTCACTTTCTCCAGTTGCTGAGAAATTTAACAGGAAAAATGACAAAACAATATAAATCATGAAATTAAACAGTGTGGTGAACCCTATAATACCAGGTGGGTTTGTTTCCACATTCTGCTCATCTCTGATCCTTTGAAAACAAGAAATAGGGATCACTGAAGGAATGAAACATGGTGAACAAGGAAAGTATTTGCCTTAACATTTACAGGAAATCACAAACAGAGCACTTTTTAAAGTCAGCTAACACAAGAGACTCAGATGTTTAAAAAAAATGGGAACGTGGCCTTGTGGTCTCCTATTCAAGAACTAAATCAAGCTCTATGGCTCATGAGCTACAGGAACACTGTGTCTACAGAAATCCTGAAAGGTGAAAAGGAACGAACAAATAGGAAAAAAACCCCCAAATCATGCTAAAAGGAGCTTAAATCAACCGAGGCCCACGTGCATTAACTGGGAACCTGCAGGAGTCAAGGTCGACTGTGGCTTTCTTTATTGAATTATTTGAGATGCATCACATGCTGTTTTATTTCTCAACTTCTATCAGAAGTTTAAAGGTGTAGCTCTCTCATCACATACTTCTGTTAAGAAACTTACCTCAGAAATATTTATCTGAATGGAAGCATGATCCTTGGCACCAATGATTCGGTTGCTAGCAGAGCTAAGGAATAAAACAAGATATATTTAAACAAAAAGAAGACAGACAAAAAAAAACTACTAAAGCCAAGACTAAAGGCAAAATAAAACTGCTCAAGAAATTTAGGCAGTAACAGTTTAAACTTTCAGTACTTAGAAAATTAAAATGCAGTTTTAAGTATATTTAAAGGAAACTTTCACTTGGTAGCATCATGCAGGCCTTGAAAACACAGAATATTATTTTTTTTTCTGAAATGCAAAAGATGTAGCAATCAAGGTAATTCATAAGACTGTAGTTTCTATGCCTTTTTCACTGGAAGCCACTACAGCTGTCAAAGACACTCAAGTTGCAAACCCTCAGAAATCCCAGGTAGTAAATAATATTTAACCTAACGTAATAAAGTGCATATAAATGGTTTATTTGTAATATTTTTTTAGCATACACACACTTTTAAAAAGCTTCCTACTGTCCATTTACTACAATACCAAAATTATACTTATGATGTGCTATTAGGATATGTGATTACTTAACAGGTTCACTACCATAGCTTGCAACAGAGTCACAGAGACACCTGTGTGCTATAAACACATGTTTACTTCTGATGGGAACCATTTTAGGAGGAAATTCTTCCCTGTGAGGGTGGTGAGGCCCTGGCACAGATTGCCCAGAGAAGTTGTGACTGCCCATCCCTGAAGTGTCCAAGGCCAGGCTGGACAGGGCTTGGAGCAACCTGGGATAGTGGAAGGTGTCGCTGCCCATGGCAGGGGGTTGGAATGAGATGAGCTTTAAGGTCCCTTCCAGCCCAAACCATTCTGTGATTCCATGTGCTGTCACTGCCACCCTAATCACGGCTGGCAGTTTTGGAACAGGAGATGCAGAGCGTTCTCAACTCTAGTCTTTGCTTTACGTACTTTACACAAGGTACCTAAAAATACAGAAACTGACAGTAAACCTTCCCCACCACCCCCGGCACTCGCTGCTACAAGAAGCCTCTTTGCAGAGGGCCCATTCCCAGCCCCGGCCCCTCGCGGGCCCCGCTCACCATTTCCGAGGAACATAAAGGTCCACGAACTCCCCGGCGTCGTTCTGCATCTCGTCGGGATCCCCGCTGAGGCACTAAGCAGCAATACCTGGAAAAATCATGGAATATCCTGAGCTGGAAGGGACACACAAGGACCACCCGGTCCAAGCCCTGGCCCTGCACAGACACTCCAACACTCCCACCATGTGCCCGAGAGCGAAACGCTCCCTGAGCTCTGTCAGCCTTGGCCCTGGGGAGCCTGTTCAGTGCCCGGCCACCCTCTGGGGGAAGGACCTTTTCCCGATACCCAACCTAACCCCCCCAGCACAGCTCCAGCCGCTCCCTCGGGTGCCGTCGCTGGTCACAGAGAGCGGGGCTGGCCCTGCTGGGGAAGCGGTGAGGTGGTGCCGGAGCCCGGCTGGGCTCCCGGGCCGCGCCCCGGAGCCCGGACACCGCGGGCAGAGCCCCCTCAAAGCCCCCCAGAGCGCCCCCGAGCCCCCGGTTCCGCAGCGGCGCCGCCATCGCTCCCACCTCGCGCGCGGCCGGGGCGGAAAAGGAGGGGCGGGGCCGGACACGGAAACACGCGGGCACGGGAGCGCTTCCCGCTCCGCCCCTGGCGGCACCGGGATCGGGAGCGGGCATCCGTCCCCGCGGGGATGGGCTGTCCAAGCACTGACCCCCGGGCCGCTCGGGCTGTGTCCCCCCGGCTGGGGATCAGAGAGCGGGGGGGTCTTTGTCCCGTTCCCCCTCCCCGGGGTCACAGCGCCACGTACCTGCGGGACCGTCAGGAGACGTTCCAAACCCACGTGGGCGCGTTGCTGTGGCACCCGCGCCAGGGGACCCTGCCTGGGTGATCCCCAGAGGTCCCTTCCAGCCCGAACTATTCTGTAATCCCGTGGCCAAACCGCCCCCGGGCCCCTCATGGAAGACCCTCATCCCAAGCTTCCAGAGAGGGCCCAGCGGGTACCAGAGCGATGATCTCTCTTAGGAGAGACTGCAGGAGCTGGGCCTGTTTAGTCTGGAGAAGATGGATAGGGGATCTCATTAGTGCATATAAATATCTCCAAGGCACCTGTGAAGAGGATGGTAGTGATGGGACAAGGATTAATGGGTACAAAATTAATGAGTACAAAGTGAAAGAGAGGAAATTTAGGTTAGATATTAGGAAGAAATTCTTCCCTGTGATGGTGGTGAGGCACTGGAACAGGTTCCCCAGGGAGGTTGTGGATGCCCCAAGGCCTTGAGCAACCTGGTCTAGTGGGAGGTGTCCCTGTCCATGGCATGGCATGGCATGTCCATGACTCTCTTAACATTATATGATTCTATGGTACCAGACTCTTTTCAGAGGTGCCCAGTGACAGGACGAGGAGCAATGGCTATAAACAAAAACACAGGGAGCTCCACCACTACATGAGAAAGAACTTCTTTACACCGAGGGTGGCAGAGCCCTGGAACAGGCTACCCAGGGAGGTCATGGAGTCTCCCTCTCTGGAGACATTCCAAACCCACCTGGACATGTTCCTATGGCACCTGCTCCGGGTGGATGGACCGCATGATCTCCAGAGGTCCCTTCCAACCCCAACCATTCTGTGATTCCAGAACGAGACATTTGGTTACAAAACATGTATGAAAACAGGTTTTATTTCACAGCATCTTAATTTCACAGAAAGAACAAAAAGAACCCAAAAAACAAACTAGGCTACAACTCAGACATTTAAATAATGGAGCATGACAAAACCAGAGCAGTATTGTTTACAGGAAAATGTACAGCCTCTTATCAAGAGAGTTCTCCATGCTGAGCCACCCCAGCAGCACCTTCACACAGCAAAAGACCCCCCCGAACGTAAACCTGTTTCTCTTCAGAGCAAGAGGAGTTTGGCTGTGAAAACGTAAACTGGCAGATCTGGGTTTTATTTTGGGTCCCACGTTGAGTTTACGAACAGAAAACGTACTAATAGTCCTTTGCCACATGGTGGCAGCTTTTAGGTGAAAAGAGAGAGATTCCCCACACAGGACTGCGAGCTGCGCTCTGGAAATGGGAAAAACCAACACACAAACACACAGAGCTGGTGTATCTCTGCAGAAGGGCTGTTTCTGCACAGACACACAAGGTGCCTGATGTACAAGCCCCAGGCTACGGCTCTGGGCAGCATCACCCCAACCCCAGGCTCTGCCAGAGACTGGCACAGCACTCGCTGCCCTGCGTCATCTTTGGCCTGTGCTCCCAACAGCTTTTGAACTCAAGTGTGTGCCCAAGCCAAGTTTTAGAATAACTATTAAGACAACATTCAGCATTCTGTAATTTAATGCTCCTTATCCTAATTTGTTCTCCTGGAAGAAAACAAAAGCTTGCCGGTTTGTGACGTGATTCTGGGAGTGTAATTACAGCCCAGATGGCCACTTCAACTAGACAAACTTCCACTGAATAGAGACTGCAAAGTGTTGCAAACCAAAGAGCAGTTTTTTCCCCTTTGATGGTGAGAAAGGAAAGTTAATTTTGTTACATAAAGCTCTTTATACACTAAACAAAGAAGTTCCCAGAGAAAAGATATTTTCTCATTTTATTCATACTAACCAAGCTTTTCTGGAGACACCCTGTGAGAAATTTCTTTGCTCAGTTGTACCTCTGTCCCCTCCACAAAGCCTTGAGGAAATGTTGGACCACCTCAGCTGTCTCCACCACTGTTTGCTAATTTGGAGGCTCATTACACACTAGATGTTTAGTACATCACTATTTCTGCATGCAAGCACAGTTATATTCAGTAGAAAGTTTAACTAGTAGGCAATTTTTTAAACCTTTGAGAAGATAACTGGCAAGCTTATTGTCTAAGCTATTAGCTACCTTATGGAGACTGGAAAATCCTTCTGTGTTAGAGAAATCACAAGCATATTAAATTTTACACAAATAGTTTGAAGCTACATACAGCTGAACACAGCTACAAAAGAGATAGTCACTGTAACTATTATATATGAAAAATACACTTCGAACCCTACTCAAAGAGGAAGGGGCTCCAGTAAAGTTTGCTGCAATTCTAATGAAGCCAAATTAGCTTCAGACAAAAGAAGGCTGAAGAGCAAAGATTCAGCCTTGGTTTTGGCTACGACCAACATTTAATACAAGGAACAGGAATTTACATTACTTTACATGTTAGATAGCAAGTCCCTGACCTCAGCACAAGGTCTGGTGTTTCATTTAGGAGTCAAACTTAAATTACAAATTTCTCAATCCAAATAGCCAAGTATCAGTTTTGTTCCTTGCAAACGGACACAGTTACTTATAATATTGCTTCAGAAAATAAACCCAAGAGCCAATACCACAGAAGGTTCCAAGTACAATCAAGAATTCATTCCCAACCTGGATATTTAAAAAAACAAACGAAGGAATAGCCAATGTTCAGAGAAGTTATTTAACCTGTGCGTACGCTCTAGAGCGCTGCTGGGCACCAGCTGGTGGCTGCTCAGATGTGCAAGAAATGCCAGTTTTATGAGGACCATCACAGTGATGCAACGCTTGGAAGAACCGAGTAAAAAAAGTAGCATTTTAAATACCGAGCATGCTTTGTTTCATTGGCTTTGTTTGGCAGCAGTAACTCTACTGACTTCATACTTGCTCAGAGCACATAAGACCATATATAATACAGTCATATTAAAAAGGTGCTTATTTCAGGCTATGGAACAGTGAAACAAATAAAAACCCTAAATGATACATTTGACAGCAAATTGCTCTTAGTCGAGCGCTCTTCCACTGAAGAGTGAATGAGGACGGCAATCACTTCCCAGCTACCTTGTTCAACATGTGGTACTTCACGACAGATTTTCAAACCACCTTTCCTTTTTTAAGTGAAATGTGTATTTTTAAGGTATTAACAGTAAATAAATTGGAATGGAGTAATTTCAATCTCACTACTTATGGATCTACAGAATCATAGAACAGATGCCCTGTGTATCCTTAGTGCAGACATACTGGAATTATGTTCCTTGTATGCAAGGCCAATGCAGGTAAAGAATAAATGGCTATACAAATTCAGGATTTCCCACTAAATAACAGAACTAACTTAAAAAGCACTGGTACCAGACCAGCCAGTTTTAGGCACATCTTTAAAAAAATAAAGTATGCATTTCATTAATGTAAAAATGCGAGAAGATTCTTAGAAATATCTGAACTTTATGGTGCACTGGAATGGAAGTGATGCTTCCCTTAGTTTCAAGGAATAGAATAAATGCTTAAAAAAAAAAAAAAGGAAAAAAGAACCAATACCATAGTATTCTTCATAGGGAAGAGCAGTTTTAGTAAAACCAAAAAGATAAATAAGGAGTAATAAGCAGCCGTGACAGCTGACTGGTGAATATTTGTGCTTTAAACGTCCAAAAGAAAACAAAAAGTTCATTAACTCTTCTCGTACCATCCCCCAGGCTTGGCATCCGTGTCCACAACACACAACTCGACAGTTTGACAACACCCTGCAGCCTTCCAAACAAGCTGGAGCCGCGGCGGGACGCGCACGGCGAGGCCAGTGGCACCTCCACCAGCAGCATCCAGGGATGCGATCCCTGGCACTGCCAGCTGCCAGCTGGGAACGGAGCTTTGGTTAAGACTGTTGTGTGAGCCGTCTGTAATGAGGTAAAACTTGGTTTTCAGGAAGATAAAGAGCCAGTTCCAAAGCTACAAGGACGGTGAATTCGAAACCGATGAGATCCCTTCTGTTGAATCTGAATCTCTCTTCTAGTTTCTATGACAGTAACAAAACAAAACAAAGGAGGGGGAGGAAGAATCAGTTAATCCAGATGATTTTAAGGCACTGCTAAATTAAGTCAGCATAAAACAGGAGTCAGCAATGCACGGCCTGAGCTGTACCTACAGAATCAAAATGTGTTGCCAGAGATCAGCTTATCAGCTCAGCTGTGACACCCACACAACGGTTACTGCTTCTCAGGCAAACATATGCAAGTGCAAAAATAACTTTACTGTAGGATCAGTAAGACATTAGCCTGCACCACTCAGATAATTTAATGAATTAAAAAAATAAATCAAGGGCCCTAATGAGACATAAAATTGCCTGGGAAAGCTGGTCTTAAATGCAAGCACGCGTTGCTGAAAATCTTGGCTTTAATGTTTGTCTTCACCTATGAACTAGAGAGAAGGTTCTGACAACACCTGGAAGAAGTCTGACAGTACTTACATCTATAAGGTGTTTAACTTCGTGTTTCCTGAGATCGCTGCTGATCTTGGCTGCGAGCAGAACGCAAGCACCAGCACACAGTTTGCGGTTCTGTTTGTTGAGTTTGCCTTGGAGGACGAGCTTCTCAAAGTAAACATAAGCCATGGAGACAGTAACGGGCTCCAGGTTGCACTCTTCACTCAGGTTTCTCATCTCTCTCTTCAAACTGGGAATAGGAAAAAAGGTACCCCCCCCAAACATGACAGCTCTTATGAAATGCTCTAGAGATACTGCAGTATGGCAACTCAGAGGAGCATGTGGGCAAGACTCCTATGTGGAAAACCATGACAAGTATTATCCTAGAGTGGAAAAGTCCAGCTGGCAGCAAGCTGGTGCTGCTGCACACACTGATTTAACCTGGCTGGCAACATCCGCTGTGGTAGAACAGTTTCTCATCATCTGCCCAAAAACCAGGGCTTAGCTGCCTCACTGACACACAGGCTATTGCTGTATGATTCCTTCTTGGCTTACAAAATGGTTTGTGATTCATATCATGAGACTGAACCACTCTGACCTACAGAAAACCACATCAGAGCTGTGCAGCTCACAGCAGTTGCTGTGTAGAGACCTGTCTACTACACACCTTGTATAAGAGCCAGGTGTGAGGGCGAAGGCAGCCTGGTTTACACACTCCCCACAACAGCCAGCCCTTCACCTCAGCATTAAGGTAGACCTGGAGGCAGTGGTACCTCTCCTGGCTGCCACCCACACTACACCTGCAAGCTCTCTGTGTGAACATATTACTCCAAACAGCAACAAAGAGGAGTATGCAGGACCCTGGCTCAACACAGACTGCCCAAGCAAACCTTCACCTGGAGCTGAGTTACACCTGGCCCTGCTGATTCAGCAGAATCATGTTTAAGCTGCTATTTCAGCAGGCCCTGACTGTATTAATCACCCTGTAACACCAGCAAGATTACAGCTCTCTGAAGGTGCAACAGTGCACCTTGCTGAGGAGTGCCCAGATACATTTACTGGAAGCTGAGAAATTCTGCATGACGTTCACAAAATGTTTTTCTTTACCAAGACTCCCCAGATCTCACACCCTTTATCCTAGAATCTTGTTAGAGGCCATTGTTATCAGTGAGTCTGGTAATTGAAAGGCAAAAATAGCCAGAGGGCTCAGAAGCCAATCCAGTTGGAGTGGGAGTGCACTGCAGCCAAGCAATCAGGTTACAAGTGTTTGCTTCAAAGCTAATGCTGCTTCACTGTTAATTGGATGGTAGTGTTAGTACCCCACAGTAGGTGAAACAAAACCCTTCTAGGTGGAACTGTGGAAACCAACTGCTAGCCTTTCTCAGCACCCTAAACATTCCTGTACAGGGCTGTCACTCTACAGTCAGCTCAACTGGCAACAGGAGATTAGTGTTTAATCATATATGCTATTAATAGATCTAGTATTTGCTCCATACAAGTGGAAGATAAAAGCAGCCTCGTGCAGTGTAGATGATGTTCTCATTACTCAGTGCTTATTTCTTACCTCCTAATTTTGCTCAGTGTCAACTTAATATGAGGAAACTTCTCTCTAAAGGTTTCATTCATATCCTTTTTAAGGTCTGATGGTTTCACATATTCTATGACTGTAGTCTGAAACACAAGAGGCAAAATTTATCATTTGTCTTGTGAACAGGACTGAGAACTGAAGAAATCTTCCAAGGACACTAATGCAAAGGCAAACCTGAGTTTTATTATTCACAATTTAACATTTCTGAAATGTCCTAAGGTTAATTGATCATGTTGAAGCCCAACTACAGACAGTCTTAAACTAGTAAGCAAATGGTTACAAGAAGTAAATGACAACATGAAGATAGGTGCCGGGTTGGCCCTCAACAAGTTCACTGTACAAACTCAACTGTTTGTAGTTTTCCTAATCAATTATCAAAAAAGACTCAACTTTTTCTTCCTAGAGGAATTTTTCTTCCTCAAGCAAATTCTTTATAGGAGGATCTTCCAGGCACTCACTTGCTCCCCTGTTCAGGAGTGCCAGTCACTCACCATGTAAGAGGCAAAGATGAGAACACGTTTATGTTTTCCACAGGGCCACTGAGGATCATCCAGAAGATTTGGATCATACTCTGCAGCTTCCCCAGCTTCACTTCCTGAGGGAATAAGGAAAGCACATTGGGTCACAAGATACAGAGCTTTAAGTTCCCCGTTTCCTCTTTAAAAAAGTTTTCAGGCAGCAAACACTAAGTGTTGACAGATCTCATAATGTGGGTAAACTTCAGCTACAGTCACACGTTTGCATTTGTAAATATACCAGTCAGGTTTTAAAATTATTAAAAAACCCCCAAATAAGCTCTTTCTCGACCATGTGCCTGATGCACCATTTCAGACTTAGTGCAAACTGAGTTTGCCACCTACAAATATACCCAGTAAACAAGAGCACAAGACTGAATTCTTTTGCCTATATCTAACAGACAGCAGAGTTGTCAGGTTTGCTCTTTTACATGAGAAAAAGGGACTCTTGGCACAAATTCTTTGGCTTATGCATTGTTCCTGTGCTAGAAGGCAAGGAGAACCACCTGGATCCATGTACACCAGATGCTTCTTAGTGAGTAATATAAAACTTTACATTTCCAAGGAAAAGCTTTGTGCTCCTTAAATGGCATAATCAGAACTAGGCCAGATATATGGAGGATGTAAGGAACATGTGGAAGTCTCACTCCTAAGGCTTGTCATTTAGACTTCACTAATGAGCCTTCTTCATTAGGCTCTGCTAAAGCCAGTCTCCTTCCAGCTGCAGCAAATCCATCCCAATAACGCACTGACCTCTTGCAATTGTCTCAGACAGATCTGTGCCTTTTCTGCTGTGTGCATGAGAGATGACAGAGCTGGTGCCTGTCCTTACCAATGTCTGTCCCTGCTGGTATTGTTTTTGCTGTCACAGGTTTGTATCTTGATCCAGGAAGACTCCGTGGAGCACTGGCTCGACACAAGGGAACAGCACCGTAGCCGTCGGCTTTGCGAACAACCAGAGCATTGGTTGGGTACAAGAATTTTGCATAGGACACAACCTGAAAGAAGAGAACGTTGTAGTAGTTATGGGGGGAAGTTTACTGAAAAGCCTATTTCCAGACATCTAGGATTTTCCAGCTCAGAGAGCCCCCGGAGTTTGTACTTGGGAGTCGGGACCTTGAAATTGTGGGACGGGAAGAAAGGGAAAAGTTGGATAAGGTATGCCTTGTTTCCACAACTTCAGAATGGAAGTGTTTTAGGAGATTTGGTGGTGTGGCAAAGGGGAGAATCACATCAGTAAAATTCTGGCAGAATATAAATTTCACTAAAGGGGTTTAAATTTGACCCGCGTTTCTATCAAAACATCACTCACATGTTGCCCAAGATAGCAAAGTCAAATCAGTTCTCCAGAAACAGAGGCAGAAGTGATCACAAGCTTCAACAGCCTTCTCAGAAGAAACATTATCACAGGCCAGAATTTCAAACTAAGGATCTAAAACTTCCACTGGTGTGAAAAGCCATAGCTTTCACTTTATGGACAGCAAAGCGCTGCATAAATTAAGTGATTTGTCCCAGTATGAAATGGTTCCAGGGTGAAAATATAAGTGTCCTTACCTTGCCATCAGCACCCAGCTCTACTCCTTCCAGTCCAAGCACCATCTCAGTGGAGACTGAAACTCCCCCAGAAGGATGTCGCTGCTTCTGTCCTTCCATTTTCAGATCACTAAATGCAGGTAAGAAAGGGCACTATTACAAAATGCAGTACGAGCCCAGTTTCTTCTGTGGCAAACCCCAGTTCCATTCCCTAGATATAGCCAACAACCAGGTCAGAGTTCTCTTGTGTGGGAACCGGGCAACCCCTCAGTCCCACCTCAGAGAAAGCATGAATTTTTAACTACTCTCTTCAGAACTTGGAGTTGTTAATCTCATTTTAATGCAAATCTGTACCAATACACCTACCAAAACTTAACTTTCTGATATGGTCTTTCTGCACAAGACCACACCATTCCTAACACACTAATGCTCAAACACCTCACAGCAAACATGACGTACATTACTAGCTTTCCAGGGCTAGAAACTTGCCTTTCAAGTGCAATTTCCCAACCCCTGTGCACACAAACTCAAATTAGTAATGAAGCTGCAGGACTTTGTGTCAGCAATGGCAACACACAGCTTTGTCACTGATATTCCAATCCAAAAAAACCAGCTTTCAGTTGAAGAACTGCCTTGCCAGCTTAGAAGCAGAGCAGCCCAGTGCTCAGAACCGCTCTGAAATAGCTCCAGTGACCTTGCTGCCTTTCTATTATGTGAGGGAATATTTTCCCATCAACTATTTTTATAGTGATGTATTTGCATACAATACAATTCCCACCACTAAGCATCCGTTTCCTTTGTCCATAAGTTACGTACAGGACAGAAGTGACAACACAATTGTTTTGCCAGAATTGGATCAGAATAGAATTAGTATTTTCTATGGTATATTTGCAGATTGCAGATCTTCACAGAATCAACTTAAACTTCACAAGGGACTGAGGAGAGATGCAGGGAAATCTAGTTTGCAGATTTTGTTTCTCGTAAGTGATCAGACTGACAGTTGTATATAAAAATGTAATCCAAACACTAAAAGCAGTTCAAATCGCTCTAAACTGTTTCTGCTTTTCTTAGATTGCAAACAGTGACATTCATGGCTTAGAGCTGAGAAAAAGAAGAGCATCTTAAACTTACTTAGGTGTAAATTCACTATAAACCCCTGAGGGTTTCCACTGAAGGCAGCAGCATCCTTCCCTGATGCTCCCTGTGCGTTTATGCTCATACCATTGTTTGTGGCACTAAAGACAGCTGATTTCTGACCACTTTAGGAGTACAGAAAATCCTACACAGCAACCAATCACACCATCTATTCAAAGCTGGTTTCAGAGATTTTACAGGACTGGAGTGCTTTAAAATGTCAGTAAACACTGGAAGAACAGTCTACCTTTCCCGCTATTTTTCTTTTGAATGAATGCTTTGACACTGTGGCAATATCTGGTTTTACAGCTCTGACAGCAAGTCCTTGCCCTTACCCATGAATGGTAAGTTAATTAACTTCACCTGCTTCAAAACAGGAGCCTTGTCTTTTGAAACAACAGACCAGACATTTCACAAAGCAGTTCAACAGACTCACCTGATCCGTAAACCCTCCCCGTAAGGTAGGATAGAAAAAGCCACGCACAGTGTTCGTTTAGCACAGATTAACACTATCCTGTAAGCAGATGGGAAAAGATCAGAAGTTACAGAGCAGCTTTTTATGCAATATGAACACAAGACTCTTCTTGTCTTGCTCTGCAAGTCACATAGACTTTGCTATGTATGTTATGTTTTCAGAAAGCAGCAGAAGAGCAGAGGTTTCATGTGACCCTGCAGGTCCTTGGGGTTAAGCTCTATATAAAACTCCAGCCTTCAGTAAGTGCCATCACCTTGGGAACTCCTCAAAGGAGAGTCTTCAAATATATATCTATATTTACGTAATTTTTATATAAACCTTGTGGAAAGAGGTAGATAATATTTTACATTTAGATGAAACCTCACACTTCTGTTAATAATAAACATGAACACAGCCGCCCCTTTCTCTTCTGCTCAGCAACTGAGCCAAGAATTCAGCTAAACCAAGTCATTCTCCTTAAATCCTCCTCAGCTCTGACCTCTCTGTGTGTGAGAGATAAGGAAGGTGTTAAGAGAGAATGATATAACCTCCTCCAAGTAGGATGGCAGAACCACCAGTGTATTGCTGCAAACGTTGCAGATATGAGCACCTAATGCCTTTGATAGAAGTCTGTATAAAACTAACAAGGCCCCAAGGATATCCCCTTATTCCCACTGATATTAAATATCTAGCTCCATGGAACTGGAATCTGCTTCTGGGCACATCCTATTGCACCTGAGCACAGGGGGAACCTTGATCTCCACAAGTTACCTGCTGTTTTTGGTGTCATACTGCCTCATGTTCTTGATGAAGTGCATCTTCTTCAAACTTTTGTGTCTCGGAGACCCAGATATATGCTTGGTTCTGCAACGATAAAAAAACAAACAAAAAGAAAACCCCCAAAATCTGTTAAGTGCTCCGAAAAAAAAAAGTCATGCCAGTTGTATGATCAGATGGCAGCACTAGCATGCAGGACCTCAGATATTGGCGTGGAAGAGGGTGGAGGGAGGAGAGGACTGCATGCAACGAGTTGAGATTAATGCTGCTTTTGAAAAAAGTACCTTCGTACACTGGCATATTCCACTATGTCTTCTAAAAAGTCTAGAGAGCAGCGCTGGGAGATAAAACGCCTTCTGTAAAATGTACAACACCACGAAGAGTGAACAATATTAGTTCATGGCCTCTGAGTTTATGAACTGCAACAGATCTACGAGCTCTTAGGACAAATGGCAGGTTTTCTGGAATTTTTTGTTGTTGTTGTTGTTGTTGCAAGAGCGCTTAACTAAGAGTGTGAAGTTCCTAAAAAGGCCAAGAACTTGTCTCCCCCTCCAGGACCCTTGAAATACGTATTTACACCAATTTCATTAAAAAGAGCATTCACTGCTGTCCACAAAGAGGAACACCTACCACTGCATTAAAACATCAAAAAGCTTCCAAACACCGATTTAAAATCTGACGAGAAATGTCGCAAAAAGCTCCCCTCATCAAAGCAAGGGAACAAGTAATTTTTAATTAATTTATGTTCAGATATAGGTATATCTGTATGATGACCAAACATCTGTGTGTCTTCTCAATTCAGAACCCTTGTCTCCAGCTGCAGGAGTCAGCAGACTGAGAGCCTATAGCTGCAGCTCAATAAAACTGACAGATCTCTCCGGAAAACAATAGAGAGGGTTATTAGAGGAAGTAAAAAGTATTTGGCACACATCTGAAGTCCCAGAATGGAAGATGCAAGAATAATAGTAGGAATCATGTGAGTTAGTGCAACAGTAATAGGATATTACGTTTAAGCAAAAAAAATAGACTTTGCCAAAGTAAGATACATTATTTTTGTCCAAGTGAAGTCCTTCTTTGTTAGTAGAGATTTACAAATGAATTGTGCAACTGTGACTGCAATTTCCATAGAACAATGCACTCGGATTAAACTGCCACCAGCGAAATGCTGACACCACAACTGAGAATCCATATTTTCTACTTTTTTTTAAGCATACATTGTGCTACACTTTTAGCACAAGCCATGTGTGTTCAAATCCAAGGTTTTCTTCCCAAGTGACACAGTAACTCAACTGCCATGAAGGTCAGTGTAGAAGCAGCACAGGAGACAAAAGTTGCAGGACTCTGGTTTGACGAAATCTACTTATGACAAAAAAATAAAAATCAAACTTTAAACTGCATCAGAGCAGACTCTCAGCTGCTCAGGCATTCTTAAAAGAAAGAAAAGCCCATGACTCAAACAGGTAGGAGGATGAAAAATTAGTGTCCATTTCTGTAAACACAAGAGAGGTAAATCCTCCCACAGGACTAACACCTTCAGTATTGCTAGAAACAGCCTCCTACAAATCAACAGCCATTAAGGTGCTGCTGGAGAACATTCCTGGCACAGCTTCAACACCCTTCGCCAGCACTTCAGTTTTAAAATTATTATTGTTCTTTTGCTTTTCAACAGGAACAGCACAGGAGCATTTGATGCTTTCACAAACATATGGTTCTCTAGTCTATGTTGCCATCTAAAATGCAATAAAAATACCCTCCCAAAATGAGGAGGTGATCACAAACCTCCTGGCACAAAGGCAGCCGGTAACATCCACAGATTTCCTCCCCTCTCAGGGGAGACCTGGCTGGATGGAGACAGAAGGACGCCATGTATGGCAAGCAAAGGGAAAACACAGCCAATGCCAACAGGCACTGGTACAAAAAAAGCATGTAGTTCTGTAAAAGGATGCTGCTGAAACAGGATGGATTGGGAGAGCCACGGCTAGAGCCTCACTAACTCCACAGCGCTGCAGATGCAACCACCCCCAGTGTCAGCACAGGATCTGCATGGTGGAGACCCATCCAGGGTGTTACACTTCTGAACACCGCCCTGTTTTCTCAGTAACAGGGACAAGAGTGACAAACACCTGAGCCTGCTGCTCCGAGAGCATATCTGGAAGTAAAACCCTGATGCAGCAAAGGGAAGATCCCACCCCTTGACTCAGAACCACAATGACTCATCCCCACTCTGCCAACAGGAAACTTCATTTTTAGCTACACTTGTAAATAATTTCTGTCCTCAGCGAAGCTGTCACCTTGAAGGAGTCCCTGATGCTAAGCATGACATTCTCCCTCAAACCTCAAAATGGAGTTTACATACAGACCTCTAACTAATCCGGAGAACCTGAAATAGTTTCTATGCTCAATCCAACATTTTACAGCAACACAGCACCCTCACCACAGTCTGAGACTCGCTAGTGCAGTACTTGGAGTATGCAGCAAAATTTAACACTTTTTGAGTAGTCTTATAAATACACACACACACACACACACATCTGCTTTAGTTTGAGAGTTCTTCTCATGCCACCAACTCACACTTGAACAACAGGCTGCACAGGATGGCTCCAGTGACTGCCAGCTTCGATGACACAAAAATGTTGAATCACCTATCCCATGCTAGGCAGCTTCATCTGGGATAACACTTCTTACTTTTGGCCTGATCCGCTGGAATTCAAAGGATTTTAAGTAGTTTACACAGTGTGTCTGTTGCTAAATGCAACCTAAATACTAAGGATACCAACATCTCTACATATGCTGTGAGTTACCTTACACAAACCCTTACCCATGTGCGACCTGACAATTAGAAATTGAAGTATCCAATGTTAAAATGTTTATGGGTTCCATGAAGCAGGCTGTAATTCCAACAGTACCCTAAAGAAAGTTCAAACGTGCCTGTTTGCCAGTACCAGCTGTTGCCCTGATAAGCTATATAGGGTTTGTTTGGTTGTATGTCCTTGGCCAGGAGTCACTTTCAGTTGCTTCCCTTTGTTTCAGGAGCCAGTAAAGGCCAAAGCAGGACCCTTCTATATCATTAAAAACAGCAACTGTGTTTACACAGCCAGCACCTGGAGGGGACCCACCAAGAGAGAAACACACACACACCCCCACATGCCCAGAGATAAGGGGCTATCAAGCAGAGGAATTCTGGATTATGCCTTGGCTTGTTATCTCCATGAGCACACGGGGACTCACGCAATCCAACACTGCTGCCAAGTCCTGTATGAGCTAAACACGCACTTTAAAAAAGCCCACAAAACCCCCTTATGTTCAGAGAAACCACAACAAATTACATTCAGCGCTACATTTTGACTCCTGCCCTGGGAAGCAGTAGGCAGCCCAGACATTTATCCTTTCTGATGGATCTCCCACTGAGGAAACCCAACTTCTGAGTGGTTTCAGCTTCAGAGTTGTCCTCTTCTGGTCCTGCCCACCAAGCACTGGCAGAGAAACTCTCTGCAGAGGGTGAACTCTGGACAAGCAGCACATGGGATCTCCAGCCCCAAGGTTGACACAGCTCTTAAGTGCTCCCAGGAGAACAGGACACAGCTAAGAGCAATCTATGTATAGCAACTGGTAATCCCTACACTTCCCCTCTTGTAAATTGAAAGGAAAAAGCTGGTTAAGTCACAGCTCCAGATTAAAGAGCACTGACCTTTCTAATGGCTTGCCAAGAGTATTTTCCAGCTTCCCACCTACAATGGGCTACCTGCAGACACCCAAGAGGACAAGGATAAAGTCTGGGGATGTTGCTGTAGTTGGAAGCCCAAGTTTCTGATTCTTTAGCAGGTTATTACAGTTGAATGTAAGAGATGCTAATCCTGTGCTATCAGATGTGGTTTCAGGCTCAGACAAGCCTCTTCCATTCCTGCTTCTGGGCCATTGTGTCCTCTGAGGGACAGTGGGGCAGCCCTTTGGACACCCAAGACCCTGCTCAGCACTCCCAGGTTCTGCAACAAACAGCCCTCAAAAACTCATTTTAACCCCTTAATGTTGGGCCTTAACCCCTAATACTGGACCTTACAGTGGCCAATGATCTTTCTTAAACCTGTGTGCAGTTGCCATTTGGCCATTTTGAAGCTCCTTTCCCTTTTGCCCTTCTGATTCCTTCATTTCTGCCACAGCAGGTGAACAGACCAGGTGGCCTCGCTCCCTCCTGAAGGGTGAAATTGGAAGTTTCTAAAACCTTACTGGGATTCTCCCCCCACCCTGATTAACCCCCACCCCTCTGAGGGACAGGCTTGCACCCTGAGCCCACCACACAGCCAGAGTTCAATCCATGTTCAGCTGCACCCTGAGTTCACCTCCTGCCACGACTTCTCACCCTCATCACTTCCAGCATCACCAAGCCCTGTGACAAAACCATTCAAGGATGCTGCAAGAGCTGGACAGTGACATGGCTGGAGACCTGCTCCAAAGGGCCCTGCAGGGTGGATTTGTTTCAGATGGAGCTGCATCCCTCCCCCTGCTGATGCTGCTTATTGTACCCACGCAGGCACACACCCCAGGCACTGGACTAAAATTAGCAGCAAGGCTGATATCCTCTGTTGCTCTTTAGCCATCCCTACTGCTAATAGATGGGTGGCGTGGGGGAGGTCAAGGATTTTTAATTACCGTGTAAAATTAGGGCCTAATAGAATTTGGTTTCCTGTTTCTCACTCGAGTTTTATTTTAATGAGATGTCCCTTTGTAAGGTCCTTTACAGGCTTCAGTACAATCACAGCTGTCAAGGGGCTGAGTTATTAATATAACAAGGACAAAAATAATTTATTGGTTTTTGGAAGCACTAGCTTAGTAACAACTGTCAAAGGCAATTTGCACAAGAAATCCAGATCCCAAATCCTGTTTACAATAGGAAGACATACCTGTCAGATTTGTTTTTCCAAGACATACTTTAAAGATTAAGCTGTATTGTTTTCATTCCTCACAGGCAAGCCAGCAAACAGATATGAACCGTGCTTGGGTTTCACTAGGTAAAACACAGGCATCAAGGGATTGAGAAAACTAGTCCCAGTTTTTAAGCTTACTTTTTAGCAACAGCCATTTCTTATGCTGCCCAGGAGACATTTAATGTTTCCAGGCTTGCATCCCAGAGTGTGGGAGTGGGAGCATCCCTGTTCTGCTATCAGTGCCCTGTGCCTCTCCACCCTCGGCGCTCACATTAACGAGTTTCCTGCTAAAAAGCAGATTGAGTACAGATCACTGGTAGCAACAAGTTCTCAGTAATTAAAGCCAAAACGAAGTCAGTCATTTATACTGAATCACATCAAAACCATGTCTTTGTTAAACAAATGACTTCACAAGGAATCTGTACCCTGAAGTGCCCAGCACTGTGCATGCCACTTTCATGGACAGATGGTTTCAGCTCTGATGTTCATTGAGAGGCAGTGGTAGAGAAGACACTTTGCATCACCAACAGTAAGCACAGACATCAGTGCTCCTGCTTCACAAAGTCAGCTACTTGCTGTTTTATGGCACCACAAACGTGCAGTTTGGATTGCAGGCCACCGTCCCAGGAGCTCTTTCTGACATTTGTTTAAGTATCAGACTGCCAGAGAATAAATACAAGTCTCACAGTAGGGGTAGTTTAACTTATTCCTCCAGTAATCTTAATTTTAGAGAGTAAACTGAAATCAGGCACATGAGCACGAGAAGTACTTTCAGGCTTCAGAGCAGGTCCCTCTGTGAGACCTCAGGAGGAGGGAAGAGGTCTAATTCCTTCACCTTTGTGTTCTTATGCAAGGTTTGTTCGCAAAACTGAAAGGGCACCAGGGGCTTTCCTGCTGGTCCCAAACACTGCACTGCTGCACTCCTCCAACACCAGTAAAACCACATGCAAGGCAAGAATGTGTCACAGCCTGCGGGACAGATGAGAAGGAACAGAATTGAAGTATAATTTGAATGAAGGTGGAGGCAGAGTAAGTGGGAAGAAGCTCACCAAGCCTGGAGAGTTTTAAATACTAACAAGGCAAGAAATTAGATAATCTTCACAGCAGCTGCTACTTCACTGCTGATTCACAACCACATATGATTAAGACCTAATAGAAAACGAGCTTTGTATTCATTGCGTTTCATAAATCATATTGCTTTGGTGCTAAGAGTGTTTAGACAATCCAAGGATCAAATGATGCCTTCCAGTAAGCATTGTGAAAGCCAGCTGTTGCGACAGAACCACCAAACCAGACGTAAGGTTTGCTGTGCCCAGAGCCCAATCCTAAAATCCCCGCTGCTTCTCACAAAGCAGATTAGATGTGCTGGCCAGGACACCACCAGTATTTCTCTGGATTTCTACCAGTTTCTGGAGGTGTTCTTAGCTCACCAACGTGGTTCCCTTGTGCTCTGTGCTCTGCTTACTAAGCACTGAACTGCTGACCAAAACAGGCACGTGAAACGCAAAGTGTGTCCTTGATGACACTATGGGCATTATGCTAGAAATATTCATGCACTCCACTGAGAGATGATGCTGTCATTTCATCACGTGCCTTGTTAAATAAAAGCCTTCAGCACAACAAAAATCCTGAGTTTAAAAAAAAAAAAAAAAAAAAAGGGGAAAAAAAGAAAAGAGAAGCTTTTAACTGGGAAGGAAAGGAAAATTTAAAACAGGTGACTGGACAAAACCCAGTCAAAGCAAGCTTAGAGAGGTCTCACAGTGTTTTTATGGGCAGTTGGTTCTTCCTACTGCATCAGGTATCCCCTCCAACCCACAGTCAAGAGGCTGCAACCTCACCAGGGCAAAATTTTATGCTTAATTGTAGCAACCACAGCAGAGCAAGTGCAAATCTGTCCATGTTGTTGAGCAAGCAGCTCCGACCAGCAGCAGTTCAGCCTGTGCTGTGGGGACTCCAGAATGAAACAGCTACCCAGCTCCGAGGCAGGTCTGCAGCTTGGGTACACCTTGGGTACCACCACACTGAGCAAGGGCTGGAACAAGGGGAGCATTCCCTGGAAAGGGGAGAGGAACCTCGGCAGTGGGGTCAGCCAGAACCAAGCTCTTAGTTTTAAAAGACTCAGTATTCTCGTGAATCAGAGGGCTGCCCTGTGAAACACTTTGCTTTGCTTGCACTTACCAGACCAGATTAAGTTTCTTCATTGAACACCTTTTCCAGGGAATGAACTATAATGATTTAAGTAGGTTAAACAGACAACAGCTATAAACCAAAGGTTAGAGGAGTTTAAAGCTCTGTGTTTGAAGAGCTGGCCTGAAAGAGTGGCTTTAGCTGAGCACCCTCCATCTGCAGTCACCTGCTCTATCAACAGTATCTCGTGCTCCTTAAAGAGCCCAAGTTTCATTGTGCATTTTCTAAACTCAAACCACAGAGCCTGATGACTTCAGAACAACCTTCAAAAGAGGGCTCAAAAACATCTTCAAGCTCACTCAGCCTGACAGCCTCACAGCTTTAACTGGTTGACAGATGGAAAACGGGAGGAACACAGGGTTTAATATACTATATATAACTAAATAATTACATTTAATATACTAAATATAGCTAAAAAACACACAGTGCAGGAAATAAAAAATATATTTAATAGAGAATTTTGCGACTCACTTCCTCTCCATCTGTTTTCTTTTCCCTTTCAAACCAAAGAAACCATACCCAAACCCAGAGCAGAAGAGCTTGTCTGTGGCTCAGAACTACTCCTTTGAATGGAAAGCAGAGATTCTTCCATCTCTGCCTCATCCCACAGTTCACAGTAAATTACAAAATGCTGAGAACCACTGCTAGTAACTCTTTTGAACCAGCTCAGTCACAGTGCCAAGAGCACACGTAGCCCTGATGGAGGAGCTTCACCCCCACCTGGGCAAGATATCCATCCCTGCCAGTTGGCAAAGCAGATCCAAATTTGGGCAGCCCACGTCTCTGCAAGTATCAAAGAGGACTTTGGGGCTAAGCAGAGTTATGGCAAAGACACTGACAACTTAAATATGTCCTTCGTGCACCCACAGTACTCAGCTGCTGCTCAACGTGAGTTTTGGAAACTCTGAGTGCTCAGACTGGGGAGGAGGCACTTCACCAGCTGAGATCTGGAGAGGGAGGAAGGCAAGGAGGAGAGAGGAGATAACTGGTTTTGACTGTGATTCAAAGAAATGATGTTTTAACCCAGTACACAGAGATCCTGCAGACTCCAGGGTCAAGAGTTACACTTGAAAAATAATGGTCCAGTGAAGCTTTTGTTATTTTTCCTAACTCGAAGGAAGCCTGTAAAATAAATCTGAAAAGTAAAATGTTAAACAGCCATGAATGCTGTGCTGCTATAGAAGGTTTTGACAGTACATTCCAGTCCACAGCAGTGGAACACCAGGATAAGGAACCTCTGACTGAAACACTCCTACAGGACTTGCTCACTGGTGATCTGAATGGGGGGGCAAAAAGTAAGTTTTTCAGTTTTTTTGTATTTAATTTAGCAACATTTTCTTTCTTGGCTGATGACTTCTTTACTTAAAGCATGACAACATCATTCTGACCACCCTCATCACCTCCTGTGGAGAGGAGCTTTGAGCTGGCAGCAAAGGAAAAGGAAAGGTGGAAACAGCACTTCCAGAGCATCTCCTATCCTGCAGCATCCCAAAACCTGCTGCCAGGGCTCCTGCACAATCCCTTTGAAAAGCTACAGAATCCGTCCACAGGTAAAATCAGCTGCAAGTGTAGTTAATTCTGCACAGACCACTCCTGCCTGGAGAGCACTGTTACTTTTAAGCCTCTGGACTCTCTTAAATGTAAGAGGTCAAATAACCTTGGTGCTACAAGTGTCTCAGATTGTCTGATCCAGACCCATTCACAGAGGTGTGCAGGATACAAGGTCATGGATTTTCTGATCTCCAAGTTTCCTGCTAGGCAGACAACTTACTTCTCCTGGTTAATATACCTGGCTGGGAATGACTACAGGCAGCTATAAAATATTTAATGTTGGGCACATGCAATTCACCTGCAGTTGCAAATATGAGAGAAATCTGCTGAAGCAACCCGCTTGCTGGGGAGGAGTCTGCAGCCTTCACATTTCAGCTGACTTTTAAATAAAGTTCAGGTTTAGAATATGTTCACTTCCAGCCCCGAGCAGCACATCCCAGCGTACTGTTCACCTCTGAAAGGTCAAAGCTTTCCAGCTCTGACAGGTCTTGCTGCTTTCTGAAAAGCACCATGTGTTCAGCTTATTCCAAATAAGGCTGAAAATCAAAACTAAGACTTTTGAACATTTTATTTCATCCATCTCAACAAAATCTGTTTATTAGGAGAAGGGTTTTTATAAAAATATTTATATTTCTTGAAGTGACAACAGCAGCTAAGCTGACAGTAGGACAAAACAACACATTAACCATCATAACCATAAAATCCTGACCAAGCATTTCTGCTGTTCCACCCAAGGAACTAATCTGATCACACCTATGTCAGCAATCTGGCATCCAATTAAGACTTAAAAGCAAAGTTGGTTCCAAAGTGTTGCTGTTATCAACTACTGTTTGAACTCCCACTCTTAAAATGACCTAAATCTGCTGATAAATCAGAAATGACTGAGCTATCACGAACACTCAGTTCAGCTCCCTGACCACTGAACTCCAAGGACATTAAAGCATCAGTCGCAAATAATTTACTCTCTGTATTTATTCTTAGGCCCAGCAAAATGCAGCAAATTATGGCCAAACCAGCTGCTTTACATTACACTATACTGAAGCCTCAGAAGCACAACAAACATTGACATTCAGGGCTGTTGTTTCCATTTTCCGTGCTTTCATAACCTGGCTATTTCCAGGGCCCTCTGTTATCTGTGTTTCCCCACAAAGCTCTGCCAGCTTCAGACCCAGCTGCAGAAATTCATTAAAAATCTGTGAATGCCGATTTGTTCGCCGTTTGCTGCCCTCCCTCCACTGGTTTCTGTGAGGCTTGTTCTTTGAAAGAACAAAAGAACAGAACAAGGTGGAAAAGGAGAAGGGAAGAGAAATGGCAAGCAGATTAGGCAAGCTGGTATAACACAGCATTGTAATTTAAGATCCTGTAAACAGAATATTCCTTAGGAAAACAAAAGTGGAAGGTTAGAGTCATTAAGTTTATAATGCTCAGCCAGCAGCATGGAGAAACCGAGCATCCAGAATGAAGGTGCCTCCTCTGCTGAAGTTTCCATCCTGAAGGATCTGACAGCTATTGAGAAACTCCAAGGAACTCTAGGTTACATCAGGTGAGATCTCTTGTTCCCTGGGCTGAATGTCCTGCCTGTTGCTAATAACTAACCACCAACTCTGGCAGAGGTGCCGTCTCGACCTGCCCCGAGCCACACTGGCCGGTCTCATCAGCTTCTTGCAACTTCTCAATCAAGTCAAACAAGATCAAGTTTTGCAATAAAACTCTGCCCAATGATACCATCAGTTCTAGACAGAGATCTTCATGGATTGGGGCAAGCCCCAGCACAATGAAATCCCCAGTCACGGCACAGATTGCAGCAGCACTGGTCACTGAACATGGGTGGAGCGAACCTGGAGACCCTCAGACTGTGCTCCTGGAACATTTAAGAGAGACTCCAGTGAAGAAAATTCAAAGCAGCTCTTGACAGTGACTCAAAAAGGACTCTGAGAACACCTGACTTAAGCGGGCACCAAGGATTTAAAAGTCCAGGATGGCAGTGCAGATTCCACCTCCTGCTTTCCTCCAATCACTTCACATGCCTCTACCATTGCAGGATGCAGGCAGTTAATCTAGAGTAGCAACATCACTGTATGGCAAAACAATACTCAGATTCTCAACTCCCAGTAAAAGAAAACCCATTTTGTAATTGTTGATTTCTGAATCTTATTTTGTAAACAGCTCACCCAACACAGAAGGGGAGGAAGCTCAACCACCACCATCCAGCAGCAAAGGAAGTCCCCAAATCATTCCTTGTGTATTTACAAGAGGAGATGCCTCTGCTCCATGGGGATGAAGGGATGCTTTGTTGCAGTACAAAGCACAGAACTGTCCAGTGAAAAAATAAAGTGCTTTAAGTCCCTCACCCTGCAAGTTGCCAACAAAAAAAATGAGATATGTTGGGTCCGACACATCCCCACAGGCAGCATAAAACTGTCCTTTTGTCAGAAGACGTGTGTATCTCCATGTAAAGACGTGGATCTTCTGTCTGATAGTTTCAGCTGATGCTCTTTTTCTTTAAAGATAAAAACCAGATGAACTCTCACTCCAAATCACCCTGAAAGTAGTATACAAACTGATGCCATACAACATACCCTTTCAGCTATCTCTTCCAAGCAGAAAAATCATGGTCTGTTTTGTCATTACTCAGGCAGAAGCCTTTTGATTCCCTTGACTGGCCCCTTGCACTTCTCTCTACCTTTTATTTCTGATTCATCATTCTTTTCAGGTGGATTGATTGAAATTACTCCAGTGGAACAGCTAAAACCTGGTGCCAAAGAAAGGGGACATCAAATGAGAAGATCCTAGGAATATTTTCTTAGCATCCTATTGACTTGGAGCAGGAAGGGGAAGGATTGAACCATTTACATGAGATCCATCAATTCAGAACTCCATGCACACGGGCACACAAAATGCCACAGCCACAGAGGGGACTGTGCTTGTGAAGCTCTTAATGCACAACTTGCCCTCAGGGGCTCTACCTACAATATTAAAGCGATGAAATGAAATCGCACAGCACCTCGTGCGCTGGATCTTGTGGACCAGAGTGCTGGGAAGGAGCTGTGCCACAGTAACGCCCTCACTTCAGACTTTCCTGCTCAACAAGCAGCACACAACAGTGCAATCTGTGCATCCAGGACATCCAGAGAGCAGGCCCAGCTTCAATTTCTCCAAGAAAAGCAATGGCTGGTAAGTAACAGTTCGAGAAGGAAAAACATCACAGGCGGGACAACACACGAGGACCCCCAGACATTACTGAAAAACAGCTACTTCTCTTCAAATCCACGTGAGCCTCCAAGTAGCTGTTTCCTGGGGATACACAGAACACCTCCACTGTGAGATGCACACTGAAACAGAATACCCATCAACTGCATTAGCAAGCTCCCCAGCTTTAAGGCACTGACAACATCTCTATTTCAGCTCACTGACAAAGCTCTGGAAGCCACTGTAAAGACCACAGAGACTTAAAGCCTTTGATACTGCTGCCTATCTGCAGGCTCAGAGGGCCAGCTCACTTTACAGAGCTGTTTATGCAAGAAAGGGCCTGAAAAGAGTTCTTTCAGAGCTCAAATCCCCAAGATCTGAGCAAGAGCCTGCCTTCCAGTCGATTAGAAAACCAACACTTCCAAGCTGATAGAAGTCCCTTGGAAATGCAATAGTAATCCTGCTCTGAAGGCCAGAGCATCCTCCCCCGAGGCTGATTCCAAGTTCCCAGCGCACAAGCATTCATTAATACACAGAGTTACTGCAGAGACAAGCAGCAGAGAGCAGGAGAAGGCACGACACAAGCAGCGTGCACGGAGGAAGCGTCCTGCCTAGCAGTGACCCTGACAGCTCCATCTGGAAACAGAAAAACGCAGAAACTGGGGCTGGGGAAAAGCAAGAGGCAAGGTTCGGGGTTCCGCAGACCTGCAGCCAGAGCCTCAGCGAGCGATCCCCTCCGCAGATCCCACTCATCCTCCGGGGCATCCTCCTTCCCCGGGGCCGAGCCGCGCTCCCGATGCCGGGATGGGCAGCGCTCCCCGGCTGGATCCCCGCGTACCTCCGGCCGGGCTGCCGGGGCAGGTGCTCCCTCCCGGGGCCATAGCGGGGCCGGCGCCGCCTCCCACGGCCGCTCTCCCGGGGGCGCCCATTTCCCATGCCCCGCTCCCCCCTCCCGGAGCCGCCGCCCGGCCGAGGGCCCTGGGAAAGTCCGTGTCTTCCCAGGGCCCCGGGGGGTCCCAGCGCTTCCCACGCCCCGCGGGGTCAGGGCTGCAGGGGCGGGCTGGCCCGGCGAGACCCGTCCCCTCACTCACCTCTGCCGCTGCGCCTCCAGCGCGAAGCCGCCGCCCGCCGCGCTCTGCGAGGGGCTCAGCAGCCCCGGGGCGCCCGGCTTGGCGGCCGCCAGCATCCCCGGCAGGGCGGGCGGCGCCGGGGGCGGCGGGCACAGCGGGCCGCCCAGCAGCAGCTGCGGCAGGAAGATGCCCCCGCGGGCGGTGTCCGCATCCCCCTTGGCTCCGGCGGCGGCCAGCGCGGGCACGCCGGGCAGCAGCAGGGCGGGCGGCGGCTGGCATACGGGCGGCGGGGGCAGCAGGCGCGGGGGGGCTCCGGCCGGCTCCGCCGCCTCCTCCCCCTCGCCCGGGCCGGCGGGCAGCGGCGGCTTCTCGGTGGGCGGGCAGGGCGGCCGCCCGTCCAGGGAGATGTTGTTGAGGAAGAAGAGGGCGGCCTGGCGCCGCCGGGAGTCGCCCCGCTTGCGCGGCGGCGGCTGCTCGCGGGGCGGGCGGGGAGGCGGGGAGCCGCACGCCGTGGCCGCGGCCATTCTCCGAATGAGCCGCGCCGCCCGGGCGGGGCGGCAGGAGCGCAGCGCGGCCCGCGGCCCGCGCGCCCATTGGCTGCGTCGCGCACGAATGCAAATGAAACCGGCCGCGGCCCCGCGCTCATTGGCCCGCGGCGGGTGGCCCCGCCCCTCCTCGCGCCGGCCCGTGGGGCTCCGCTGGGTCCTAGCGCCGCCGGCCCGGGCAGCGCTGGTGGGGGGGGGCCCGGGCGGGCAGGGGCTGCCCCGGCGGACGGGGGGACCGGGACCGGCACCCTCGGGGCGTCGCGCTGCCAGCCCTTTCCTCCCCCGAGTGCTTCCTTACCACAGCTACAAGCCCACCGTGGCCTCGCAAAACCGCCCACCGTGTCCCCGCACAACCGCCCACCGTGTCCCCTCGCAAATACCCACCGTGTCCCGTTGCATGACTGTTTTAAAACTTCTCCACCCACCGTCTCCCCACCCAAACCCTCGGTCGCACTGGTGGTCTCCCTTTCCAAGGCCTCCTGGACTTCCTGCAGGCAGGAGGGCACATCTGTTAAACCCATCGCGGGCGGCTGTGCGCGTCAAAGCGCTCCTACAAAAGCGGATGAAGGCGGTCGATCCTCTTGCTCCATCCCAGCAGCCTGGGACCCAGCCCTCCTGTAGTTCGCAGGGCTGAGGTGGATCCCAGCTCGCCGACCCCGAGGGTGCAGACCCCCGTGCACAGCCCCGAGACTCACCAGCAGCCCCGAAACCCGTGCAAAGGGATGGATCCCCACGCTCCCAGCCTCTGAAGCAAAACCAAGGCAATGCTGATCGTGGGCCGTATATGGGCAAGTCAGACCCGGGGCTGGGAGAACATAAACTTAGTATTTATCTCCACAAAGTAACTCAAGGCATCTCAGTCGCTTCCCAGACTGGCGTGTTTATACTGCTCGGGATAAACATACCCCTCAGGCTCTTGAGCTGGTGTCTGCCACATCCCAGGATGATGCTCTGACTGCCTGCCAAGAGAGAAAGCTCTGCCCTTTCCTTTCCTCTGGGGATATCGATGTGCTCTGATGATGCCCATGCCCTTGGGCCTGGAAGGGAAAGTTTGGGAGCTGTGCTAGGGGAGGTTTGGAAGCTGTGCTGGACGTGATGAACCCTTTGGGGCTGAGAACAGCAGCGTGTGGGTGCTGGTGGCCTCTGTGTTCCTCTGAAACTGAAATGCAGACTCCCATGCTTCCCACTTCACATGCAGCTTGTGCTCCCAAGCGGGATTTTGCCCACACAGTACATATGTTAAGGTACAGATCAAATTTGCCATTAATGAGGGACTACTGAAATGTATGTAATTAAGTAGGTATTAATGTATTTGCACTGGACCCTTAGAATGGTGAATGCTCTTGCCAAACATGCTTGAAGAAGCTACATGACAACTCTTGATATTGCTTATGGTCTACATCAGCAATCAAACCAATGTCTGGACTGAAATATGGGCACTGAACAAAAGATAGATTTTGAAACTGTCCTATAAAACACATACAGGTTTTATGTCTTTTCATATGGCTGTTTCATAAGATCCTTTTTTGTATACTGTTGAAAGTGGGCCATCAACATGTCTTACAGTATTTATTAATAATAATAGGATTAGGATAGGAAACATAAGACAATGTGTTCTTGTAGGCTTTCATTAAAAATCCTACAGTGAAATACAAAGTCTCCTCTTAAAATCTCGAGAACATCCTCAGTATCTTATGCTATTCAATATAGGTCAGGTTTTGAGCCTAAATTATTTGGCAGAACCATCTCATATCACAGCTGTGGAAAAAAATAGTTTGGGATAAAAAGGAATTAAAATCCTTCCTGCTGGCAAGACCATCAAATAAGCCAAGGGATAAATAGGCATGGAAACCTATGTAGGCTTGCTGCAAACAATTCTCTAGAACCCAAGATTGGATTTTGAAAAATAAATGTGTGGCTTTTTTGTTATTCTTTCCTTGTAAAAATAGCTGTGGGATGTAAATCGTCCCACTGAGTCAGCACAGAAAGGAGCAGCCTCCGTGGCTTAGTGGGTTGCTAACTTCAAAGCTGAATTTAGCAGTTTGAGTGTTGCTGCTGTTAATGTTGGGGAGCTTTCATCTACATCTGACAGGTGAACTCGCTCCCGGTGTCTGAGTACAGAGAGCACAGTGCTCTGTTTCAAGGAATCTGACGCTAAAACAGATGAGTGGCACATCAGCATCACTCCCACAAACGAAAGCGACTGGGTACGACCTTGAGCAACCTTTCCTCCCTGCAGGGAATCCCTGGTGTGGGGGGACAGAGGAGCCCTGAGCTCATACACGTTCTCTCATTCATGGAGGGGGATGCTCTTTTGGAACATGGCTGGACTCTCCACCCTGCTGCTGCACAGCAGCTTCAAGTTCTGGGCTGAAGCCACTCCAGCCTTAACCACCTCAAAATCCCTGGACAAAGAGGAAGACAGATAGATTTGCATTTACAACAATGTTATCGCACAGATATAAAGCATCACTCTGAATCTCCAATACTCAACTCATGCTCATTTTGCTCCTGGAGCTTCTGCTCTGCCTTAAAGGAAGCCCTGGGCTGTGTGGATACATGTCTGAGGAGTCAGGGGCTGCTGGAATAAGGAACTGGTGTGGAACAGGACAAGCCTGCAAGTCCTTATTCCAATAATATATGGGGAGTAGAGTCACCAAGGTCACAAGGATTTTTCTATGTGCAAGAACTGCAGGATTTGGTCTAAGCATCTGGTATGAGACAGCATTTTAAAGTACATATGTGGGCTGGGTGTTATATTTTTTGCAAAATCATGGCCCAAAATCAAGCAAAGATAAACAGGTCATAAGTATATTTAGGCTGGGAACCAGAAGAGCAGCTTCCATTTGGAGGAACTGGTGGTATTAAGGTACCAGAAATTTCTGTACACATTTTTGCATCCTAAGGAGAGTGGGAATGGGGATCCAAGAGGCCTCATGGGGTACCAGGGTGGTCTCAGAATTCTGGGAGGATGATTCGTAAGTGCCACATGCACCCAGAGCTTACTGTCCCCTCTCTTCTGAACAGGCTCTAATCCAAGGACCTTGGAAATTTGACCCAAATTTCTATCATAGCTTGATCCTTTTAAATTCTCTCCTGAAATCAACACACCCAAGGGAACCAGCGCTCTTTGGAGCTCAGCTTCACACTCACCACATCCATCTAAAGACCAACCACTGCATTTTTGGAACTGTGCATTCTCCTGAGCTCATTTTCCTCCTCCTCTTCAGTATGTCTCAGAAAACACATTTCCTATGTGTGTTACGTATGTAAGAAATGATGAGACCCTTCCGAACTGCGCTCACATGTTGGATCACTCCTGCTCCCTGCTGGCACATCCGTCTTCATCGCCTTCCTCCCGCATCCCAAACCCTGTCAAGCCAGGTTTGACTCAAGCTGTCAGTCCCACCTGCGTGACCTGCTGTGGTTTTAAGCTGCCTCCAGAGGGTTCCAGTTGTGAGTCCTGGTTTCCCTTGGCCGCTGCTGGAGCGGAGTGGCCGTGTCCCCTGGACTGCCATGTGCTCACCCGCAGGGGTGACACAACCCTCTGCTCTCGCTGCAGAGTCACAGTTACAGCAAAATCAGCTGCTGATCCCCAGGAGGCAAACACTGCCAGCAGACCTCTGTGCTGATAACCGTGCGCCTGGGAAAATGACTCAGGCTCTCCTGCGTGACACAAAGTATTCAAAAGATAAGGAGCTGATTGATTGAGTCATCTCTCTCTGCACCCAGGAGGGCCCTGTTCTTGAGTCACGAAATTGTTACGCGGTGTTTACATGAGGATTTGTGAATAAACGAATCAAACCCTCTCCCCCGAAGCACGTGGTGCTGTACTACGCGCTGTTATTAATAAATCAATAATTTTCATGAGAGAATCTTGCAAAATGTGCTTTCTGGAGTGGTCCTCCTGGAGCTCAGCACATCCAAAAGCAGGTTTGGCATGAGTAGGGTGTGCAGCACAGCCCTGCTGGAGCTGGGGAACTCTTGAAGGCTTGGTGAGAATGTTCAAGGCAGAGCAGAAAGCTGTGATACCCAAGGGATGCAAGAGGAACATGAACTTTGGCTTAAAAACTCCTACAGTAAACTTTGCTAGAGATAAAGGAGCAAAGGAACTCCCCAAAATCTCTCTCTTCAAGAACCACCACTGCTTTCTGGACTTGCTAAACCTATCCATGACTTCACAGCCTCTTTTCAAAAGTTAAAGGCTTGTCTTTGTCTCCATTCTGAACACCTGAGTTGTCCCTGTCCCCTCCTTCCTGTGCACCACAGGAGGCTGCCAGGGTCTGTGCTGCCTTTTTCAGACATTCAGGGCACATATGACCCTGGGAAGGACCTACATAAAAATGCCCATCCCACTTAAATTCCCAAAACAGGATTTAAGCAAGGCTTCAGTAATGCTTGGAATGAGTTTTCCTGCGGTGAACGGAAGAGTGAAGCTGTGTTTCCAAAGCCAGCACTATAAATGGGCACTGCAGGCTGACCAGACCCCAGCTGAAAGCATTTCACTGCAGAGAAGGTGGTGCTCAGGCTCATGAAAAGGGCATGGATTAAATCACCTTCAAGTCATCTATTGCCATGAAAGCAATACCACCACAGAAGGTTGTGAGGGGGGAGGATCTGACATGCATATCTTTGGTTTTGGTGGTTTTTGGTTCCTGCATTGCAGCCAGCCACATCCCCAGCACAGTTCCCTTTTGCTTTGAGCTTGTTGCACTTCCTACTTTCCTGCCCAGCACCATCTCCCTTACACATGCAACAGAGGAACCTTTGTGTCGTGGCAGGTTTCTTTTTTTTGCCTGAGATGGAGATTTATACTCACAGCTTGTCTTGCATAAATTTATTTCTCACAAAATTTTACAAATCAAGTCTAGAGAGTAGCTGAAAATGTCAGTTTAGTGGGAGGCTGATGCACAGGGAGGATCGGGGGGTTCTGTGAGCTAAGAGCAGGGATCTGTGCTGTGAGGATGATTAAGCATGTGCAGATGCTTAAGGATCAGGAAGCAAAAGAATTGCAATGGTCTGTTACCAGAATTGTTTGGCCTGACAGGCAATAAGGGAACCACTCGTTGCTATTTTGGATGGACTAAAAGCGAACAGAAATGGTTACACCATCGCTCTCCCAGACTTCTGTGCAATTTCAAATCCGGCCCCTGACCTGAGTGAACCCAAGCTGGGCTCTGAACCCATTCCTCTGGGAAACCAGTTTGCCTGCCCAGATGTCCTACCTACACCACATCACTGGTGACATCAGAGCTGTAAGTCGTCTGAACAAAACAAACGTGAGCTGCCAGAAGGACTGATCTGCTCATGGGACAGCTTCCCTTCTGCTGTATTGCTCTGAGGGTAATTTCAGTGGATTTCTGAAGATTATTGTGTAAAACCTCCTTCTCGTACTAAGCAGGACTGTGGCAACAAAATGGATTAACTCTGCAAAAAGCATAGATTGCTGGGTCTGGCACACAGATGCCCCTTGGAGTCATTAGCCAAACTTCAGTGGGTTATTAAAGGCTGCTGGGCTGCAGGGAAGGCAGGATCTGCCTGTTGGGCTGAACGCTGCCCTGTGTGTTCCTGCAAACACGTTACCTCGGGCGGAGCTGAACGTCCACATGGAAACCTCTGTGAAGCTCCAGGGCTCCTTGCAGGGCTCAGATTTCTTCCTTACAGCAGAATAGTTCAAGTCAGAGGCTTGCTGCCTGCATATCACCAGATTAATACACACCTGTCAAGAATGACTTGAACAAAAGACTGACAAGCATAATTATGACAATTAATGGACCTCAGCAATTATTCACCTTTCTGCAACATGGTGAGAAGGTAACAGCAAGCCAGGGCCTAGGTTGGAGCAGAGAAATTCCAGCACTAGATCAAGTGCAGCATATAAAGTTTAATTTACGGCAACAACTTGCTCAGAGGAGCACTTTAGTCAGACCTGACAAAACTATTTTTTGTTTTTATAGTTATGGGGCTGCCCTAACTATGAAATATGTGTCCCTGCCAGCCCCTCAAACACACCCTGCAGAAGATACGAGTGAAAATGCCTGCTGCAAGAAGGCAAGAAGCAATATAAATAAAAATTAAAGTCCTATAAATTAAAGTGGATTCTGTGGTGGTCTTGTGCAAAGGGAGGGAAAAAAATTCTGTGGGAAAAAAAGAAATTGAGGACTTCATTATTTTTGGCAAGACTTCTGCACCTTTGCTTATCAAGGGATTGTCATAGGGAGGTGATTATTTTATGTGCTATAAAAGTTCCCTCCCTCTTCAGTTCTCCCCATCCTAGGCTACTTCTTACAGTCTGAGGGGCCTCTTTATGGGATTACACTTCGACTTTTTTTTTTTTTTTTTTGGCTGTGGTATTTTTAAAAGACAGTTTTATCCAGTTCACCACCGTGTTCAGTGCTGCTCTGGGTATTGCTGCCCCCTGCAAGTCGGTCTGAGGAGGGGCAGGCTCAGTGCTGTCTGCCCGGGACCGAGGGGGGAAGGCGACAATGGTGACCCTGATCCCCTTCCCATGGCCGTGATCTGGTGAACGCTTTGAGCTGGAAAAAATCAGCCCTGCAACTCTGGTGACGCCACCACTGCCCTGGGCAGCCTTTTCAGTGCTTGATAACCCTTCTGGTGAAGAAATTTTTCCTGATATCCGATCTAAACCTTCCCTTGTGCAACTTGAGGCCATTTCCTGTTTACCTATCACTTGTTACCAGGGGGAAAAGACCAAACCCCACCTGGCCACAACCTCCTTCCAGGTGGTCGCAGAGAGCGATAAGGTCCCCCGCTGAGCCTCCTTTTTCTCCAGGATGAGCACCTCCAGCTCCCTCAGCAGATCTGTGCTCCAGACCCTTCTGCTGCACCGTCTCAGTTATTTTCCAGCCCGGGAAGTTTAGCTGCTCTGAGCTATCCTGGCAGTAGCCGCCCCGCGGGACTCCCCCGCTCCATCCCCGCTGCCGGTCCGCTTTCCGTGGCTCCAGAGCCATCCGGGGCAGACCTTGCGGTGCTCCCCGGGGGCCGAACCGCATCCCCCGCGCTCCGGGAGCGGCCCTGGCCCTGCCCGGCGGTGCCCAGCAGGCGGCACTGCCCGCCCGCCGCTCCGCCCGCACCGCTCCCGCAACCGCACCGCTCCCGCATCGCTCTCGCACCGCTTCCACCTCTCCCGCACCGCTTCCACCGCTCCCGCACCGCTTCCACCGCTCCCGCTCCCGCATCGCTCTCGCACCGCTTCCACCGCTCCCGCACCGCTTCCACCGCTCCCGCCCGGCTGGGTGCAGGACTGCCCCGTGCAGGGCTGGACCCCCTCTCGCCCCTGCTCCCCCTCTTAAAGTGAGATTTTGGTGCTGGGGAGGCGGGAAGGTGCTGCAGGATAAAGATGCTGCTCTTGGCTGGCTGCGCTTCGCCTTCGCTCTTGTGAACGGACAGACAAACACACGTTTAAATAGAAATAACTGTGGGTAAAGGAAATGATGGGGCACCAACCAGGGAAAGTACTGGCTCTGGCACTCCTTCTCTGGTCTCCTGTTTTGTCCCCCTGTTCTCCAGCTGTGCTCCAGGAACACCCCAGCCTGGCTCCTGGAGCGATGTTGTGGCTGCAGGGATGCTCACTGCAGTCCTTCCCATCTCAGCCCAACAGAAAAAAATATTATTAAGAACAGTTTATCCATGTGAAAAACAGCTCCCAGCGATCCTGCCAAAGTTAGTGTGAATTGCTGAGCTGGTGCTCTGCTGTGAGCCACAGCTAGGTCTCACACACTGACCTTTTCCAGGCATGCAGAACACCTTGGGGAGAGGGAGCACCCAAGCCCTCCCTTCCCATGCTCTTCTCCCTGCCCTCTCTAGGGACACATCCCACCTGTCCACTCATGTGCTTGCTCCTCACTTAACTGGAAAAGGAAACCATGGACTTTTTTCCAGGTCAAAGAAGATCCACATATGTATGAAACTTGGGTAGGGATTTAATCAAAGCAAGTTTGTACATGCAGCATTTAGCTTGGTCACCACCCTTTGACCAGCCACCAGGCCATCCTACATGAGGAAGGGGGTCTGGGTAGTCTGTTCTCCAAGCATGAAATCCCAGGGAAGAATCATTGTTCTGATCCAGGGTGAGTGCTGCAAAGAGATGTTTCCTCCTCTTAGCACCAGTCTGAGGGTCTGCTCCAATGCAAGGCTGGGGTGGCTGAATGTGCTGCTCCACCAGCAATGACCTGGCTGCTCTGGGGATCACCTGCATGGCTCTTCCTTGCCTAGCCTCTCCTGGGGCACTGAGTGAGGAGTTTCTGAGTGCTCTACCCATTAGTGGGTCCTTATGAATTCCCACTGCCAGGCCCAGCATGACAGAAGGATTCACTCCCAGCGTGGGTGGGATGCTGAGGCCTCCGAGCCCTCCATGTCACTTCATCCTGCCCTGCTGTTAACTCTCCTCAGAGGTATCGTTGTGGGAAGCAGAACAATTCTCCAGTTCCTTTGTGATCCCCACTGAGCATTGCTCCACTTTGATTTTCTTTCTTCCTCTCATTGACTTCTTAGCTCCTGTAAACAGCAAGATGACAGCAGGAGTCAACCACAGAGCAATGGATTTACACGTATGGAATCAGCATGGCCTCATCCCAAAATAGGGACAGTGCAGGAGGAAGCAAAACTCAGCAGAGGAACGACCAAGAGAAACACCTCACAAGTGAGGTGTGGATTATCCAGGGGAGGCTGTTGTCATCCCGGACACAGAAACAACATGTAAAGCAGAAATAGGCAGAGAACTGACCTGATGCAGGAGCATACCTGAGAGGGTACCCAGACCAGCAGGATGTATTCCTTGTATTTTCCCCCCTTCCAGTGTGGTACATGGCCCACACCACATGCTGAGAGAAGTGTTATGCCTCTCCATCGCCCCATTCCTACCACAGCTGCATTCAGTCCTCACTCGGGACATCTCCATCCTGTCCTAGAAGGTTGGATGTGTCTGCCCTGGGGTGTACAGGGCATCTTCCCCCCCACTGCTCTGAGTGGCTGATTTTGTAGAGCAAATCCTCTTGTCACTCAGCTCTGGTGGTGTACCCTGAGTAAGCAGACCCCTCTGAAGGCTGGGCTGTTAAACAATCTCCTTTCATGTTCCAGCAGCAGACCTCTCTGCATTTATAATTGGGTCAACACTTCCCTGTCTTTATGGCTGGTACAGAGGGGGTGAGCAGCAGGGTTTGTCTGACAGAGCACTTTTTAAGGCCTGACAGACAAAGGTCTGTCTTATCCTTACCCTTATCAGGAGCAGTTTTCTGCTTATTCACCTGTAGAAAACATGAGTACAACACATTCCTCTGTCAGCAGGGAAACCTCCCCAGCCACACTGGGAGATCAACAGAATGGACAGAAACCTTTCTCTGCATGTGAATAACTCACCCCTGGGAATTTGGCCTTCCCCAGTCACTGCCTCCCTGACCTGCTAAGCAAACACAGCTCTGTTAGCTTAGGTGCTCAGGAGTGCTCTCCTGGTCACCCTGCCCAGGCTGCCCTGGCTAACCATTAGCAGGGGGCTCCTCCAGCTGGAGACAGGTGTTGCCAAAACACAGCACAGCGTGGTATGTGCTCGGCAGAAGAACCCTCCTCCCCTCTGCCCTCGGTTCCCTCACGCTTTTCTCACAGGAGCCTCTTGGGAAGCAGCAGAAATTGTGACCCCGAGCTGATGCCCCGAGGGACTCCTCCTCCCTACCTTTCAGCCGAAGATCCTGTCCTCTTTTTCTCTTCTTCTGCTGCACATGAGCTTTGTCTTTGGTGCAAAAGTATTTCCCATCAGCCTCGGCTTCTTGTAGGATCTCGTCTTCATATGGGGCAGCCCCCTATAGCAATGAGAACAGTCAGTCTACAAACTACCCTGGATTTCCCAGGGAGCTAGTGGCATTGCCAGGGACCTTTGTGATCATTCCTATGGAGTGATGACAAATGCTATTGTTCATAAACACTCTTGTCTAGCTGGAAAGAGTGATAATTCTATCCCTCAGCAACAAGTTGTGTAACAGGGTGGGAATGAGTTTTGGCACCTTCTGCAGGGAGCTTGGGCAGGGACAACCTGTCTTATGCCTCTTGGACCCGGCAGCCTAAGCTGATGGCTGAGGAGAACAAACCAACCTCGCTGTCCGTTGTGTCTGGCTCATCGGATTCCTGCTTCCCAGACTCAGCATCATCTTCATCTAAGGAAACACAAAAAGAAGGGCTTTTTTGGCTGGCAGGAGGCTTGACAAGCTTATGAGCAGACACAGAGCCACTGGTCCGTGCTCTGAGAGCCACTGAGGCAGAAAACAGGTTTAGCAATAAACTGTGTTGCAAAGCAGAGACACTGCGAGCTTAGTGGCTTGGAATGAATGTTTATGGATGATCCAACAGGACTCTGTTGGGAAACCAGCTCCCAGTAAAGGTGTATCCGTAGGACTTTGCTACACCAAAGTTGCAAGTGTTGCCCCTACATCTGTGGCTACATTCAGGTGGGAAGCTGAGGGGTATTTAAACCCCAGACTGCACCTTCCCATTTTAGCCCCAGGTGGGGACATATTTTTCACACATTTGCTGTTGGTGTTGGTCAGTGTCTCTTGGCAGGAAACATGTGCTGAGGAGCAGAGGAAGGAAAGGCAGGGGTGACACTTCTCTGCCCAGCAAAAGGTTTTGCTGCACATAGACCTCAAGGCTACAGAACTCCAGACATAAACCTGCACACACTCGACCTCTGCACAGAGTGAATCTGCACAAGTTGGGGGCCAAACCTTGCTGCTGGTGGCATCACCCTGACTGCACCCACGGCAGCACACCTGGGCTGGCCGTGGAGGTCAGACAGGGCTGGGGACAGGGCTGTGCCCTCTTCAGAGGGGCAGGAGCATTCCAGAAGCTCAGTACTTCTTGGTTATGACACCAGGTCTGGCTGGGGTGGGGCTCAGCAGGGCAGCCTCCCTGCCCAGGTGGGAGAGCAGACATTGCTGCTTCCAGGCACTCCTGAAGTCCCTGTGGCCTGATCCCATCCTCACCTTATCCTTCTGCAGGTTAAGGTTCACTAGAAAGTGCAGAAGTTTTTGTGTCTTGTTTCCTGGGCTTTGTGTCAACCTTAATGTGAGAACTGAAGAAAGTCCTGTATTCCCACACTCAGAATGTAATCAGCTGAAATTCTTCTGCCATGATGATATCTCCTTAGCATGTAAATCACAGAGGACTCCCTTTTTTTTTTTTTTCCACCGTGAAAAATCCTGCTCCGGAGAGTGTTCCCAAACCACTCTGACACGCCCAGACCAACTAATCCAGGAGAGCTCAACTTTCTGGTCAAGCCAGTAAGACTGGTACTGAGCAGCTCTCAGCAGACGTGCTTCCTGCTCTGATCTCCATGGCTGCTGCCTCCCACCCACCTGGACAAACATGGCACCCGTGTCCCCTGGTGGTCAGGCAGGGAGAATGCCTTGAGAGGGCTCTTGTGGGGGATGGAGCAGGGGAAAAAGCAGGAGAGCATCCTGATCTACTTGCTGCAGGTACCAGCATCCCTGTCTCCATGCTCAACCCTGTGTGCTGTGCCAGCACAGGGCACGCATTGGAGTAAGGGGACAGACAGGGATGGTTTTCCAGTGTTGGTCCTGCAAACCTCTTGTGTTTTCCCCATCTCTCCTGGGGACTTCTGAGCTTCTACTTCCCTGAGACGGGGGGGGTAATGCTGGAGCAGCAACATTATCTTGCTGCTGCTCACTCTGGAGTGGGTTTTCCAATAGGTTGGAGCTACATTGACCTCTTTAGCTCCTGGGAATTCCATGCCACCAGGCATGGAGAGGAGGGTGCTCTGCAAGGTGAGCAAGGGCACCCCATGGGTGGCTCCTGACTGTGCTGGGCAGAGACACTGGGCTTTTCTCCATAACAGCTGAAGTTACTTTCTCCCTATAGATACTGAGCCTGAATTTTGGACATCTCTAGGGTTGAAAACTGATCTCTCAAGGGCAGAAATGTGAAACCTGAATTTCCCCCAATGGCCCAAAAGTGTTGGGAGCCAGGAGCACCTGGGTCCCTGGAAGGGTCTCTCCTGTTAGTGTGTTTGCAGGTATGTGCAGAGCCCAGCACAGAGCTCCGGGCTGGGAGATGCCTTTGCCAAAATGCACCTTTTGCTCTTGCCTTCTCGAATGTCACATTTGCCTGGGGCTTCTTACCTGGTTCTCCCTTCTGTGCACTCACATCCCGTCTCACCCCAGACTCAGGAAGGGCCTCCGGGTTGCTCGGTGTGGAGTTGTTTGTCAGATGTGCCCGTGAGAGCGTGAGCTGTGGGATACAGGGATACAGGGAGCACAAAGGCTGTTGCCACCAGGCAGGAGGAAAGGATTGTCCCCAGCCCTTATGTGCGACACCCATGGGGACGAGCATCACGGAGGTGTTTCTGTGTGCTGTGGTGTGTTGCAGGGAGCCCAGCACACCTCCTGCACCAGCCTGCAGGAAGGGGCACAGACACTGCCTGTCCTTGGGCTCAGATGGAAACCCCACAGGCACTGGAGGGGAGATGGGGAATGAGAGCCCAGGCTGAGCAGCTGTGGCTCTGCCATGTGTAAGCTGGCATCACATAAATCAAAGCCATCCTCCTAACAGTGGTCACAATGGTGCCAGCAGCAGTGCTGGACACCCTGGGGAGGGGAAGGGGCCACAGCTGGTGCCAACACGAGCTGTACTCACCACAGCTGCATCCTCTTCCTCCTCCTCTTCCTGCTTGGCAGCACCAGGCAGTGCCCGGGTGGCACTGGGCCAGTGGTAGGGGAAGCGCAGGTCGTCCCGCTGTGCCCTGTGTCTCCCACTAGGGCCGCGGGCTGTCAGCTCAGCAGGGCTCTCCCCAGGGCTGCCGCACCCCCGCAGCTCCCGGCGGTGGTGCCAGTCTGTTTCCCTGCCACGGCCGGAGTCTGACAGATCCAGTGGCGTGTCTGCATCATCATCCCTTGCCTCCTTCACCTTTGCTCGGAGCTCGGGGCGGTCTCGGCTCAGCCAAAGCTCCTTCTCTTCCTTCCCATCCGCGGCATCCTCCAGGAAGGACCTTTCCTCCTTGCATCCCGCCGCGATGCTCAGCCACGGGGAGAGGGGCCGCTCCTCAGGTGCGAGCTTGGTGTCTCCCTCTGCCCGCTGGCCTGGCTGGCACTGCTGCATGAGGAGGTGCTGCAGCCGCTCCCGGTGCTTGAGGAGGTGCAGTTTTTCTTCCAGGTGCTGATCCCTCACGTACACCATGGTGGCAGGGAGCTTCAGCAAGGCTGCGTGATCTTCCCAGCCGTCGCGTGACCGTGTCCTGCCCTCGGCATCTTTGGTCCTGAGCAAATGGCTGGAGAAGCTGCTGCCGTCCCGCTCAGCCGAGGTGCAGTGACTCGTCAGCCCTAGCTGGTGCAGGGAAAGGTGCTTGTGGAGGAGGCAGAGCTGCTCTCTCCGGGTGGTCAGTTTTAGGTTTTCGTAGGATGGAGCAGCCTTGGGGGAGTCCAGTTTACTTGCTGTTAAATAACTAAAAAAAGCAATGAAAAAAACCATCATTTTAAACAGAGGGTTTTCCTGTGGTTTCCTAGCCCTGCAGGGTATGTACATGGTCTGTCCTGCTCTTTCTGTGCCCTCTTGCAGCTCTTGGCATCATGCTTGCCTTTGGGTGCTGGGGAAGAAGGTCCTGGTGGATGGAGGGTTCAGGCAGCAGGTCTCCTCACTGCACACACTGCAGGAAACCATTCCTATCCAGCAGCAATCCCCTGTCCCTGGGCCACAGCAGGTCCAGCAGTGGGTTGAGTGAGGGTGAGGATGCAGTGACCACTCACATCAGCACTGCTGCTGAGACATAACTTTTCAAATCATGCCTTACAGCCAGCAGCATCCTACCCACCCTCCTGGGCTTTCTTAGTGCCTTGGTGGGCCTGAAGACACCCAGGACAGAAGAACAGCCCACTCTGCCCTAATCTTACTCAATGGGAGCCTTTTACAGCCATGCTAAGAAGGTTAGTACAGTGCATGAACCTGCTTTGTAAACCCAGTCCCTGCTATCACTGGTTATTTCCCTTCCATGAGTGCAAGCTTTTCCCAGGAATGCTCAGCAGAGCTACTCCCACTCTGGAAAGCTTGCTACAGGTGAACTCACTAGCCTTGCTCAGCCTTCTGTGCTTCCTGAAATCCATGAAATCCTGGTAAGTGCTGAGCCCTGTAGAAGAGCCCATTAGAATAGATAAGGAGGAGCAGGGATTCCTGCCTGCCGTGGGACAAGTCCTTCTCCTAGCTGGAGGTGGGGGCACCTGGTTCACTTTATGGGTCTATCTGAGAAGCTGGAATAATGAGAGGCTGATCTTGTTGGGCTGCATTCCAGTCATTTTTTACTGGTATAAACTGGGAGATTCCCCCCTCCCCAAGGCTGTGGGAGAAGATTGGAGGGGAAGGTGGACAGACACAGTGAATATCGGCCATCTCAGTCTGCCCAGTGGGACAGTGCCTTGGGCCATGGGTCAGGCCCACACCACGACCCAGGAGCTGGTACTCACGCCTCAAGGCTGGGGCTGTGCTCGCGCTCCGGAGGGAGAGGAGTCTTCCTCGCTGGTGGTGACACTGCTGTCCCTGAGTGGCTCTTTTCCAGGAGACAGGGCCTGGAACCGGGTCTCACCAGGGCAATGGTTCCATGCAGCTGGTTGGAAATCCTCTGGGATGCCTGTGGCAGAGGGGAGAAAGTCCAGGTGAGCCATTCTGCTGTGCACCCCGGGCTACAGGGAGCCCAGCTGAGCTGGGATGCATCTCTTTACCAGTGAGAACAAGACAAGCAGCTCCTGAGTGCTCTGTTTGATGATTCTGGTCAACAGCTTGACCAGATTTTTATTAATTTTTACTGGGAAATTTCCCCCTTATGCTTTCTGGCAGGATCTACTGCACTCTCAGTTTTTGGGCTGCCCTGATTTGTAGAGCAGGAGGTCTTGTGTCTCTGCTCAAGTCATGATTCAGTGGCTTAACCAAGATAAGACCCTGCAAATTCCCTAGCCTTTACTCATGTAAGCTCCTGGCACACACAGGTTTGGTGGGTGTATTTCTAGTGGAGTACCTGGTTGTGAGGCCAGGACATCATCATCTCCATCAGCTGTCATGAAAGGCTCACCACATGTTCTGACTTGACTTTTCCCTGCCCACCTGGAGATGTCACCAGCCCTTCCTGTGATCCCTATTAATTATTCCCACAGCCTGCCTGCAGCCTTACCAAAGCCCCTTTTCATCTGATCTTTCAAGTTTTTTGTGGAGGTCAGGTAAGCAAAACCTGTGCCAAAACAGAAGCACCTATGTGGGTGTGTTTGTGGGCTTGATTTCCCATGACCAGGAACAGGGCTCCAGGTCCTGCAGTCTCACCTCCCAGCACCCAGTGTCACCATATCACTCAGCAACCCTCAGCTGGCACACTCTCTGTGTTTGTGTTTGCATCAATGCACAAAATGGCAACCACTGAACACCAGGCCCTCTGAAAATACCAATATTCATTATGCTGCACATGGAGAGACACCTGTATCCGCTCTTGGGCAGGGCTGCTGTGGTGTGTTTGTTCCTGGTACCCACAACTCCCACAGTTTACACGTTCTCCAGGCTTTTCCAACATTCACTGTGCTCCAGCTCCTTGCTCACCCAGGTAATGGAGAGCTGGCTCTATGGCTCAGAATAAGCTACACTGAAATGCGGCTCAGCACAATCTCCCCAGCTCCTTCATTCCGCAGAGGTTTCCCCAGCAAGACATCTAAGAGAGGAACCAGAGCAATGGGCAGAGGACTCAAGGATGCTGGATGTGTTGTCATGAAGGATAAACACAGGAGCAAACGTGGATGTGCATGTTCACAGCAGGGACAGGAGCCTGTGCCAAACTTCACATGCTTTGCTTGCAGCAAGTGGCAATTTCTGCAGAGAGAATGCACCTGGCATTTGGTAGGTGCCCTCCTTGGCACTGCCCAAGTCTGGTTAGTTGTTTCACCCTCTGAGTGCCTCTTACTCTTTCCCTATCCCAATCTGCTTGTCTTGATCCAGTTCAGATGACCACAGCGGTGGGAAGAAGGCCTGAGGACATCGGACCATCTCTGACAACTCACCATTTCTGCAAGGCTGACTTCTTGGAGGGCAGTGCCTGGGGAAGTCCTGCTGCTTGGAGAGCTTCTCTGTGCTGCAGGTTTTTCTGCAAAAAAGACACAGTCATCCAGAGCTGCTGCAGCCCTGCCCTGCAGTGTGCTGGAGTCTCACAGCCTCCCAGGGACCCACTGGCTGGTACCAACCACCCCTTACTGAAAACTTTGAGTCAAAATTTCCTTTTGGCTCAAGCCAGCACCTGATTGAACGTTCCCTCCATTACACATGTGGTTGGGCAAGGCAACAACATGGTCTCTGCATGAAACAGGTGGTGGATCCACACTTGCACATCACTTGTGTTACAGTGAGGGCTCCCAAACACTCTTTTTCTCTAATGCAGAGCAGTGTGTTTCTCCTTTGATGTACATTTCTCCCCCAGCACCTGTTCTACCCATGGCAATGTCCATCTGAGATGACAACAGCTTGGCCTTCGCTCTCCAGACCCTTTCCCAGAGCAGTTTTGCACCATGACTCTGTCACTCTTCCCGTTCCCAGGTCCCTCAAGGGTGGCAGGAGCCAGCAACACCCACCTTCTCCCAGTTTGAGGTCTGCCACATCATGGTGGGCTTCTTCTGCTTCCCTGTGAGCTCCTTTCTCGCTGCCAACATTTCTGCTCACCGGGGACAGTAAAGGCAATGGGGAGCTTGGCGTGGAGCTGCTTTCTCTGGAGGTGACTCCTGGGTTCTTTGCCCTGTCCCTGTTGAAAGGAAAAGGACATGAATTAATGGGAAGGGGTAGGAGAAGGAAGGTTTTGGAGCCACTGTACTGAGAGCTCTGAGCCCGATATACAAATATGCATATTTATGTAAGTGTGTATGTGGATATACTGGATCTTCAGACTCATCTCCTTCCACTAAAGCTTATCACTAGCTCAGCTGCAGTCTGGAGCATGGGACAGAGCCAGCACGACAGCTCAAGGTCTGATTGCCCCACTTGGCTGTGGGTAACATCGCAGGATGCCATGACGTTGGGTAAGCCAGGACCCAGCTGTGACTATTGCAAAAGCCCTGTGGGAACCTGTATGTCCCTGGCTGGGCTTTCAGCCTGATGTAGGGGTGGATTCAGAATGAGGATGTGGTGGCTGTGCTCTGTCACCATATCAGGATGGAGGGGCTGATGCTCTTGATGACTATGAGGGAATGACTAAGTCTTGGAGACACATGTTTATGTCATGGACAAAGTCCTGGCTGGACTCTGATGCTGAGACATAGATGTTTGGCTGGAAATCTTCCTATCCAGCATCCCAGGGAGAGCAGAGCAGAGCAGGAGCACTCATCAAGCCCTGCCCAACCTACAGCTCTGGAATTAGTCAGGTCTTGAGAAGCATTTGGGGAGTAAAAGCCAGAGTTTCTCTTTAAGTGGATGGTGCTCCTGTGCTCCAAAGAAAACACATTTCTAAACTAATTCCTCAGTGCTAATTCCTCTGGACTTTAAACCCTTGAGGAATGAGCTGATTTGTATATATTGGCCAGCCTGGCAGGTTACTTGGCTTTCAGCACAGTGCTCTGCTGGGATATGAACCTGTTGGTGCTGATCTCTTCTCCCTCTTTAACTGCATCACAGTTCCTTGTGTGTCGCTCTCCTTCCTCCAAAACACAACCTGGCTGCTGCAGGAGGGGAGCTGGTGCCATGGAAGAGCCCAGGTGGAGGTCCATGGCCAAGCTGAGCAGCCCAGGACTTTGCTTCCCATGAGCTGTACCCCATGAGGAGGAGAGGGGTTGAATACCCTTATTCCCCAAACACTGAATCCTTGGATGCTGGTTAACAGGGGAGCGAGCAAAGGTCAACAAGGGTTTTGAGACTATTAGGAATGTGTCAATGTCTAATACATACAGGAATCCACAGGAATTAGATGCTAAAATACCCCTGAGGATGCTGCAGTCTGGACATAGCCCTGCTCAGCTGTGGGGATGCCCCTGTCCTTACTAACACCCCTGAGAATGAATGAAACCCAGGAAAGCACTTACTCCATGCTCCGGAGCTTCTTCAGTTCTTCCTTGAGAGTTTTGTTCTCTTCCCTCAGGCGATTTGTCTCATTAGCTGCAGGGACAGAGATTGTGCTGAGGGTTCAGGTGCTGCAAGGAGAGAGCTGATACTCCCCACAGCTCGCTGGGGTCCCCAGGGAAGGAGGAGGGGGGAAACGGCAGCAGGTTTTGGAGAGATGCCGAATTTCCTTCCTTCTCTGAAAATGTGCAGGGATAAGGGATAAAAGGGAGCAACTTTCTGACTCAGGTTTCATCAGGACTGGGTCTGCTTGCAGCTCGTCCAGCTCAGGGGGAGAGCACGACCCAGACGCAGCAGCGGCCGTGGTGTGGTGGGTTGGACACAGCCAACATCCTGCCCTGAACACCACAGCCGCCCCTGATGAGCAGGTGCTGAGTTAGGGGGAGGACTGGGGGTCTGGGGTGGGATCAGGCAAATTCCAGAGGGAGCTGAGATCACCCACCGGGCGGGTTCTGCAGTGAGGAGGCCGCGGGCAGGGTGGGTGACTGCCTTGGCTTGCTCCTGCTCAAAAGCAGCACTCGGGGAGCAGTGGCATAGCAGGGGAGATAAACCAAGGGCTGTTGGCACCTCTCCATCCCTCCTAAATGCCTTATCTTCCTTACCCCCAGGACCCTCCCGAGGTCAGCCTAATCCCCAGGGAAAAAACCCCCCACCCTTGAGCAGTGCTGGGAGCCCTGCCAAAAGCTCAGGAGAAGATCCATCACACGTGTTGCTTGATTTCCATTTACCTGTGCTGAGCTGCTGCTGTGACTTTCCTGTCTTTGCCAGAGCGTTGCTCCTGCCATGCCAAATGCATCTTTTTTCCTTGCAGCTGACATGGCCTGGCATTTCTTTTCTGGAGGCGCAGAGGACTGCAAACCCCAGCTCTGCTGCTTTGTTACCTCTGCTTGGGGGGTGTGGCTGACATCCACAGCTCTGCTCCCTCCCTTCTCCCCACCCCCAAACCCCTTCTGGGTGCATGGTCACCACGAGGGCTCCTGTGCAAGTATCTGGGAGAGGCATTAACTGAGCAAAGGCTGAGCCAGCCAAAGCTGAGCCTACAGCGGGCAGTGGTACGTACAGAGGATGAAGATGTGCTGCAGGCTCTGGAAATGGGAGGTCTCATACTCATTCTGCTTCTTTTTGGCCAGCTCCTGGGTGACCATGCATCTGTCACAGAGACCTGCTCGCAGCCTGGAGGAAGGAAAAACCACGGCCAGCAGCTTGTTACCACACAGTTTCCATGGGGGAAATAAGCTCCTGCCCTCCCCACAGAGAAGTGTGAACACCCAGCCCGTCACCCCAAATTGGTGAGAGGGGTTATCACTGACCCTTCCACCCCCCCAGATCTAGTCCCACCATCATGAGCTTAGGAAAGCTCCTCTGCATGTGCTCAGACTCCTCCAGCTCTCCCAGCAGCTGAGTATGAGCAATACAGAGGTTCCCGTGCTATTTACTGGGAAGACAGCAAATTCCGAAGTCTCCCCCTAGGATGATGCAGTTGCTGCCACTAAGCAGCACCCTATTAAAAAACAAATCCTACCTGTTTTCTAACACCTTTACATTTTCTTTAAGGACCTTTTGTTGTTCTCTCAATTGGTGATTTTTAGCAAACAGCTCTTCAATTCTCTGAGCATCACTAATTGAAAAAACAGAACACACAAAAAAAGGGAGTTATTGGATTTCTCCCCAAAATCTGTGCCTCGATTCACAGCGCCCTTTTGCTTGTGGGGCAGGAGGGGAAACAAATGTGTTAGAGCACAGATGCTGCCCTGTGACACCTCCCTTGGAGTTAGGAACTCGCTTCCTCACAGTTTATTGCTTCCCAAGAGAATAATCACAAGCTGGCACGAGCATCACTTGCCAGTGGGAAGGCGAACTGGAGGTAGGTTGGGATCACACCAAGCCCTGCCTGTGCTGGGGACTTGTGTGGTAAAAACTCCCGAAAGGTTTGAATTTGGCAGAGCCAGAAAGGCAAGCAGTGCTCTCCAAATCCATCAGTTTTGGAGGAGAACTCGGGAGGTCTGAAAATTAAGCAGTGTAACCACCCCTCCACCCCCTGTCCCACCGCGGCGTGGGTGGGGTGGGCTCGGCATTGCTCACCGGCACTTCTCCGTCGTCAGCTCCGTCAGCTTGCTGTGCAGACCTGGAACAAGGAACAGAGGCAGAGAGGTGGGTGTTTGTTGCCAGTCCCCTGGCACTCAGAAACGAACTGCAGCGATGGAACTTCAGGAAGGTGCGTGGCTTTGCAGAAATCTCATCGATTTACAAACCGTATTTCCGAGAAGGAATAACACACTGTGTGTGTGAAACACCACCACAGTTTAATATAGCTGGAAAAACCTCACAGGATGTGAGCACATTTTGTATTCCGAGTATTTAATGCATCTGCATTTGCCTCCCACCCCCTCAGAAGTCTGGTTTAGTTTTGTTTCTACTTATTTCTTGCTACAGCATACATTTCCCAGGTGGGCAGTATTTTATAGCTCTCAGGGTTGGAAAGCATCTTGGAGAATATTTACAGCTGAACAAGAACGGCTTTGGTTGATGGATCTGCAGACATTACATCCTGTCAAATACATTTTATGCAAAGTAGATGTAAACATGTGGTTTAAATTGCTCAACAGCTTCCTCTAACTCTCACACGGCTTGAAATTACACAAGTGAAGAATGAATTCATAAGCCAGAATCCTCCAAAAGTGCTGATGTTTTGTTCATAATATTGATACTGGGAATTATTCTAATAGGAAAACAATTGTATTTGGCATTTGGTTGCTTAACCTAATGGGTTTTATTTTAATAATGTATGACCTGAGGAATAATTTATTCCCTAGAGGAATAAACTATCCAACCTGACTCTAATGCTTTCTTTAACAGAGCCTCATCTCCTGCTGCTTCTGTCTTATAGATTATTGCATCTCTCTGTTTTCCCTTTGATCCTTCACTATCCAAATGTACTCCAATCCTCGTTGCTTGGAGCAGATGCCCAGCAGGTGTGTGTGTCACCTCTGCAAACCTCCCAATTCACCTTTAGCACAGATTATGGCACCAGGAGCAGGAAAGGAGCCAAATCCCCCATGGCTAACGCTTGGAGCAAGTGGGATTCCCGCAGGGACTGAGCACCGCCATGGCTCGCTCTCCAGGAGCCTTGGGTGCTCTCTTCTGCTCCTCCTCATCATCCAAAATGTTACTGATTTTCTCAGTAAACTTTGTTCTCCACTGGTGAGAAGCACCAAGGTGCCATCAGAGGGGGTGTTCCCCTGAGGGCCAGGTTGTGATCCCACATCCCAGTACATCCCCACAGGTAATGCTTGCTCAGCACTAATCCCCAGAGTTCCACACCTGCTCCTCCTCCCTTCTGGTTATTTGAAACCAAACAGATCAAAGTGGCATTACACAGAAATGGACCTTGGCCAGTTTTTGATCAGACATCTCATGTCTCCTTACCTTGGACCTCTTTCTCATGGATTTCCTTGAGCTTGTTCAGGAACTCTGCAAAACTCTCTGTGGTCATGTTCAGGGCTGAGCCACACGCTGCTCCTGCACGAGGATGTCCTTTTGTTTCAAATTATTCAGGTTTCAGCCTAAAATAGAAAGAAAAAGTCCAATAAAAGAGATGAGTCTTGTGCATGTGGTGTTCTGGGGCAAAGCCCAAAGCTAGGAAAGGAAATCATTTGCTAAACCATGAGATGCATTTTTGTCCACCCTGCCTCAGCTCTGAGCACAGCAAAGAGCATGTCTTGGAAACTGGGAGAACTGAAAGCCCAGCTGGAAAATCAGGCTTTTCCTCTACCTGCTGAGCTGTTTAAATTGCATTTCTCTGGGACGAGGTGGGGCAGGACATTTTCTCGAGGATAAAGAGGGGACTGCAGGACTTGTGCCAGGACCACATGGGAACTGATGGTGGGAAAATTCGCAGCAGCGTTGGTGCTTGACCCCGATGGGCCCAGCAGGAGATGGGTCCAAGCATCACTTCTCCCTCTGGCACCACACACAGTTTCTACAGAGGCAACACGTACCACTCAGCCACCTCACTGTCATCACCCAGGCTTTCTGCATGGCTGCTGGCTGCAGCCTCTTGGGAACCTTCGGAGACACCAGAGTTTTTCACCCAATTTTACAGAAAACCAGGGGAGGTGGTGTGCAGAGCCAAGCCCTGCGGGAAGCTGGGGTGGGCACAACACCTGTGGGGTCTTCCAGAACCACAAAAACCATTCTGGGAGAAGACAGACTTCCACAGCAAGGCATTCAGCATTACCACACAGAAGCTTCTCCCCTAAAAGTCATGCTGGGTTAGTGAGTCATGGCCAGTAATCCCAATCCCAACAAAGCACCTGGACACTGAGCCTTCAGCCATGAAGAGATGACCAGGGAGAAAACCTTCCCTCTGTTGTTGGAAAGTGAAGAGTGGGCTGGGAGCTGGGTTTTACAGCCCCACGGCGGCATGAGAAGTTTTCCACTGGGTTCCAGCCCTCTCCCAGCCCGGCTCGCTGCCGGCAGCCCGCCTGTGCCTTTATCTGCGCGCAGAGCAGAGGTGTGCCAGATTGCCTGCATATGCAAGATGTGGGCATGCAGAGCTGGAAGAAGAAAGTTTCCCCTAAAGCATCTGATTTTCAAAAGAAATGAGGCACGCGCCAGCAAGCACAGACAGTGAGCTCGGCTCGCGTGCTCTCGGCACGCTCGGATCAGCAGAACAGCTGCCTGAACATGAACCATCCCAGAGTCACTTCGTTTGGCTTCTGAGCAAATCTGGTGCAAGTAGAGAGAGATCTCACTCTCTGGGAAAAAAATATTAAAAATATTCATTGCTCCCACTTCCCCGGGAATAACCCACCCTTTCCCAGGGCTGAGTGATCTATCCCAGCAAATAAAAGCTACCCAAGGCACGTTGTGGCTTGTGGCGGCTCACGCAGCTTGAGATGGGCTACTGTGAAGTGGGATTGGGAACTGATCTCTCCTACTCAGCCCCAAGAGCCACAGCTGAATAACCAGTCAGGAGAAACAACACCTGACTCTACTGCAAAATAGAAAAAAACCCCAACCCCTGATACTCATGGGAAGGACTTCCCAGGATCACTAAGTCCTAAATTTGGCTCTGCCCTGAGCACAGCACCTCCCCAGGGCTGAAGGGAGGTTGTAAGACCCACCACTGCTGTCATGGGACTGAAAGCCCAAGTGCTGGCTGGGAAGGCTCTGAAGTGCTTAGGTACTAATTCCCATTACATTCCCTATTGTTGTAATCTGGGAAGGGATTGCAACTGGGAACAGAGCCAGGGTGCTGCATGAGCTCCTTACAATGCTCTCTGGGCTGGATCAGCCCCTGCCCATCTTGGTGCTGCCCATTCCCCAAGGCTGGTGTCTCCAAGGGCTGAACCCAGCATTTCAGGACACAAGGCTCCAGCTGGGACATCCTGGCAAGGTGACACCCTGGCTGGGACTGGTGCCAGCCTGTGGTTCAGGCAGGTAGGGCTGGGCTGGGATGTGGTGGGAGGTGGAGGGCGCGGGGGCAGCCCAGGTGCTCTGTGCCAGATCCGATCCCTGCAGCTGTGACTCAGCGCTGTGGGCAGAGCCTGGCAGATCAAGATTCGGGGCTGGGGTGTGGGCAGCAGCTTTGCCTTTCATGCACGGCTGTGGTGCCACCAGGGTTGGGGTTCACTCCTGATTTTCTTTTCCTCAGAGCCCTCAAGTGGGCAGGGACCTGTGACCTGCTGCAAATCCAATCAGTGGGGAAATGCTATTGCTGTTTTTGGTGCTTTTGAGATGCCAGCACCCAACCCTGCCTGCAGACAGGACAGCCTCTCTGTGGCAAACCTGGAGAGGACTTTGGGTCTCTGGTCTGTGCACACACGCTGTAACAGAGATCCTGCATGAGCACTGCTCCCCATGTATCTGTACCCGGTATTCAGCCTTTTGCTGCAGCAGAGCAACCCAGGCTCTCTGAGGGGTTCAGCTTTGCTCCCTTCTCACCCGGTGTGGACTGGTCAAGGCGCGAAGCCGCAGCCCCCCACTCTTCTGTCCCACTCCAGAGGATTTATTGAAGGAGATTTATTGACGAAGCCCAGACCACAGAGTCCCTCGGTGTGGAGCTCACTCCCTGAGACAGGGATTTCATTTACAGCCCTGAGCCCTTTCCAGAGCTGTCACTGTGATATACACCCAGCGGTGCCGGATGTGGCCCCGCGGAGGGGCCGGGAGCAGCCCTTTGGTGTTCCGGCAGGGCTGGATGTATTTCAAAGTGACGGGTGCCCTCTGCAAACAGAGCCCCAGTGTCAGGGACCAAAGGCAAACTCCTCATCCAGCCCCTAAATCTGGAGGGTTTGGAAAATCCAAGACCCGGGGCAGGGCAGTTGTTGACTGCCGTGGCTTTGCTCACCTGCTCTCCTCATGTCTTGATGGTCAGCTCAGGGCAGGAAAAGGGGTCCAGGTTGGTGCACAGGGTCCCCCAGGAACGTCAGCTCTCATGCACAGGACTGGAACAGCCCTAGGCAATGCCTGGGTACTGATGGCATCCTTGGGGCGGGATGCTCCCGGCTGGGGAAAGGAAGAGCAGCAGGGAGGTTATTTTCTGTCCTGTCTGATGGCCCTGGGAGGGGATGGACTCAGACAACGGCTCTAACAGCACAGCTGTCCCCCATTCCCTGGTGCCTGGGCTGTTCCTGGCCTCCCAGCACTGCCTGCCATGCTCACAGTAAGCAACACACATCCCCACCCTCAGCACTGTCTCCTTTCAGAAGGATAAAGAAGCTCATTAGCTAAACAAGCTTAAATCTTAAAAAAAAAAAAAAAAAAGGCAGAACTGTGACATTCTAACACCGTGGGGATCAGTGAAGCTTAATGGATTTGCCACCAGATATTTCCCCATCAGCAGTGCTGGAGTTGTTCAGCTCCAGGCTGGATTGATGTAATACACTCCTCATTGGGTGATTGCCGGGCAGACCTGCTTTGACCAGCCAAACTTTCTTTCCTTGGCTACCCTACTATGTTCCTGGTCTAATTTTAGAATTATAAAACAAATTTATACTCAGAAAAACTGCCTGATCACTCATGAAAAATCTGCAGTACCAGGAGTGTTTCGCAGGCCATTGTGGAGCTAATGCTCTTTGCTGAGGTACTGTGAGCTTGACAGTTTGAAGAGGGCTTTTTTTTGTGTGTGTGTTGAGGGTTTCTTTTTCTTGCTGGGTATTTATTTATTCACATGACTTAACATGGCACAGGCTGTCCTAAAATGGAGCCCAGTGCCTGCTCTCCGCTGCACTGGGCTTGCTGTGGGTGCTGGATAGGGGCTGGCAGATTGCAAAATTACCCCCCAACAGGTGAGACAGGAGGAGCAGCCTTGGCTCTTGCTTCTCCAGGGAGGAGGATTTGGTGCCTTTCTCCACCTCGCACAACCTGAAAATCCTCCCAGAAGCAGGGCAGCTGCTCCGTGCTGCTCTGCCAGCCCAGGGGCCGGTTTGCAGCAAGCTCTTGCTGCTGACACCCAGCCCCAGAGTCGCCTCTGCTGGGGGTCCCACCCTGGTGCTGTGAAGCTCCAGCAGGGCTATGATCTGCCTCAACGACCCTTCGGGTTTGCTGGGGACTGGTGCTGGTCACAGCCCCCTGAACAGGTTAAATGGGACCGGCAGCACCGGGGAGATGCTGTCCCTGCTCACGTGTGCACAGACGTGTCCCATCGCAGGGAGAGGAAAACAGGAGTGAATCCTCCAAGATAAAGCTCCAGCCTCAAGTCCCAACCTGCACACAGATTTACTTCTACCCCATAAAGTCTCTGTTGCCATAATATAGCACAGCCACGGTGATCACAAGCCCAGCAGTTTAATTTCTACCCCATCACCCCAGCCCTATGGAGGCAGCTCCTGCTTTTCTAACTGCTGTGGCAACCACCAAAACAATGGGGGTTTTCTTTCATTGCCTCATTTCTGCTTGAGACCCCCTGTTTTCCCTGGGAACTGGGACATCCCTCCTCCCAACACAGTCTTTGCTGCCCTGGCCTTGCAGGATCACTAAAGCAGGAGCTGCTGGTCCTCTGCAATACCTGAATACACCCAGGAAATGGATTTTGGCTTTTATATAGCCAAGTGAACAGTTTGGGGGGCTCTCCTTGCACTGTACCCAGCTGGTAGGGAGATTTTGTCCTCCCACTCCTCAGCTTCTGCTGCTTTGCTGAGGTTTAACACTAAATATTTGTTCTTCTCTCCACTTGAGGAGGAATGACATTTGGACCCACCAGTCATGCCATGATGCTCCACAGAGCATGGTGGGCTTTGGACAGATCCATGGGCAGGTTTGTGTGCCTGCACAAGGATTCAGAAGATTGTTAAGAGTAGCCACTTATCTGCCTGTGCATCTTGGGGTAACCACAGCTTCTGTAAACATTACTTAATTAACACCTCAAAATGCTCTGGGAAGTGGGTAACGAAGCATTATCGCGTGTTTCAGGTGTTTTAATGGAGAAGTGGTGATGTTCAGGGAATAGCTCAAGGCCCCATTGGGAGCGGAGGCACGTGGTCACTGCCTCCACCAGCCCAGCTAACACACTCCCACTCTCTCCCCGAGCCCCAGAGCCCTTGGCTGGGGAAAGTGGGAGGAAAATACCCTGGGAATCTCTGATAAAGGATGGTATCACCCCACAGTTTGCTTGTGATGCCGTTATGCTGTACATGGTGCCTGGAGAGCATCTTGGTCTCACTGTCTTCTCCTCCATGGCAGAAGACCTCCATGGCAGCATGCCTTGGAGCCCTTACTGCTCCTGACATGGGGAATTCATCATTCCTGGTCCTGTGTGGGAAAGCAGGCCTTGCAGGGGGTAAGGGGCATGAAGTTCTACTGCGACCACTCTGCTGTAAACTGGCAACCCCTGCTCCTGCTGTGTCAGTGAGTGCACGGGCACCCTGAGTCAAGCTAATGGCCATGTAAATGGAAAGAACAGATCTCTTTCCCTTGGTGAGGAAGTCTTTGACTGAATCAACTTTTCTCTTCAGCACTGTTTAACAATGGAGTAATGTGCTAGGAAGAGTCAGTCCTGAAAAACCATCCCAGGTGTTTAGCCCTGCTACAGCACCAAGGATGGGTCCTCTCTTATGAGCTCAGCCCCACATTGTGTCACCCAACAGATGGGACAGCTACAGTTGGGCATTTTTATGGACTGAGGCATCTCTGTTTGTCCCAAATGCCTGGTGACACATTGGTGTTGGGGACACTTTGCTACCCAGGCTGGGTTTTGAATCCATACTGTGCATCAGTGACCTCTATCCTCTAGTGAAGCTGTGGGAGGATCTGTGATCATCTACCCTGTAAGAGCACTCAGAAAATTCCCCACTGGGGGACTGTTCCAGCAGAAGGGACAAGGAACAGGCGGTGGGGACAGTTCAACCCACAGCAACAAACCCCTGTGCCAGGAGGCAGCGTGTGTGGACACAGCTTCTCCCCTGCAGCAATCCCACCATCACTTCCTTCCTCCAGGATTGAAAGTAGGAAAAAGGGACTACAGCAGTCAGTAACAGTCAGGTACCTTGTGCCTGGAGGTGAGCTCCAGCCTTGCTGAATATTTGTGCTGCCTGAAGGAACAGAACTGGACAACCCAGGAGGGCACTGTCACGATGTCCCATGAAGAACACAACAGGGATGGAGGAGGGGGACAGAGGGCCACCTCACCTGGTTAACAGGGGCCACCACAACCCAGCTCCAAGCTGCCACGGAGGAAAAAAGGAGCAAATTTATTCTTAGCCTTGGCAACAGAGATGTGACCAATTCAGAGTGTGAAACAGGGTGGGAAGGGAGACCCACAACCCCATTGAAACTTATTTACTGCTGAGCACGTGCATGGTTTGGTGCAGTCCAGTGCTGCCTGAGATGCTGCATGGAAGGTGGATCAGGTGTGATCAGATGCCCGTTCAGTGCCCAGCACTAATGCCCAGGTGAGCAGTGCTGCCTGCCCAGGATGGGCATCTCTGCCAGCCCACACGCTCCCACAGGGCATCCCACACGGCCACAGCCCCATCTCTGCTCACACCACGGCTGTCACACAGCCTGGGTGTTTGCTTAAGGAAGGCTTTGATGGTCCCTGCTCCTTAAACGCAAACGCCACCAGATTCCCCGGTACTCACATAAACCTTGACACCCACAAATCGCTCTGACCCGCCACAGCTATTTCACTCCACCTGAGCCAGAGCTGGATGCCATTTCTCTGCATTTTGTATTGCACGGATATCTCATTACCTCTCACACTCAAGTGGAAAATGCCAGAGGAAAAGTTTTTGTTAGAGCAGAGGAGAGCCCTGGGGTCCCGGCTGGGCAGCGGCGGCACAGCCCAGATGGACTCAGCCCTGCTCCCCATCGACCCTGCACTCCTGCAGAGGCAGAGTCGCCACTTTGACAGAAACATTGGACTCCCCAGCTGCTAGAGAAATCCAAATTTCCTCCTCGAACTCCAAGAGGGGACAGAAAAGCAAGCAAATCTGTGACACAACAGCCTCTGCCCATCAAATGGGAGCTGGACCAGGCTCCATCTGCCAGCACCAAGTGACAGCTCTCCCGGTGCCCTGCTCAGCAAATTTTGGGCAATTCTCTGTGCATGGCTCACGCCAGCTCCCTTCCCAACTACGTAACACAGCCCAGGATGCCAGGGGGCAGATAAAAGTCAGTGCAAGCACAATACTCACATTGGAGGACTGTGTCTGTGTCTCTTCCTTGACTCCTTGAGCTCAGTTAGGTTGTGATCCGGACACGGTCATCTGGGACGCAGGAGACAGGAGTGAGCAGTGTGGGTGAACTTGCACAGACAATAAGCCATAATTTTTCCTTGCAGTCTGACTGGCTCTACTGGTTTGTGTTTCTTTGCCCCAGCAGCAGAAAGGAGGCTCAGCTTAACTAAAGTCGCCCAACAGGTTCTGCTATAATACAAAAAGTGGCAAGACCAGTATGGTGTGAACCCAGATAGAGATTTGATTGTTTTCCCATAATTACGGCTCAACCTGTGCTGTTGGTTGAAGTCAATCACATTAGCAAACAGACCCTTTTAAATAATTCATCCACCATTAAGATGGGATTTTTTTTCATTTTATATAACTTGGCACTTTCTGAGAGGAAGAGAAAAAGAGAAATAAAATGTGACAGCAGAAATGTCCAACTAAACTAGGGCACACAACAGCCCCTAGCCCAAACACTTGGGAGAGGGGAAGGGATGCACCCAAAGTGACAAAAAGGCTATTTGCAAGTACATAATGAAAGCCTGTGGTCCTGAACTGTCTTTTGGGGGCACTTTTTAGTGGCTGGGGATGCTTTGGGGACCAGTGAGAAAAGGCTGGGTGACTTGGGTGCTGATCCTGGCCAGCAGCCCTGGCTTAGCCTGGGTTGCATCCCAGCTCCAGCTGCTGACACAAGCAGCTTCCACCCAGAACCGTGGGCTGGTGGAGCTGAAGGCAAAATGGACACTTCCTGAGCCTTTGAAGTGCAGCATCCCCTGGGGAAAATGCTGGCACGGATTCCCCCTTCCCCCACATTGCTGCAGAGAGCAGCAGCACGCAGGGACTGTGAAAGAAAGAGATGCACTTGTTCCCCATCAGCATGGCACTGATAAAAAGCAATAAAAAGCTGTTGCCTACATATCTGGGACCCAGACAGCACATCCTGCTCAGCTGAAAGCTGCCTGGTGATCGCGGGGCCCTGCTGTGCTGGCACAGCCACCTCCGAGCGTGGCTCCGACTCGGGAGGGACGCGTCCCTGTTGCTTAACAGGACACGTAAGCTGGGGAGGGTGGTTTCCCTGTGATATTCCAGGACTAGTGGATAGGGAAAACTCCTCTGGAAGGGGATTTGGATAGGCTGAGCTTCTTCTCCTCTGAGTCATCCTGCACTGTGCGTCCCCAGAACTCAGGGCCCAACCAACAGCTCAGACCCTCAGCTGGTGTAAAGTCCCATCCATCCACCAGCAGTGCTGCCTTACACTGTGCTGCCTTACACTGCATCTGCTGGTCTGGCTCCTCAGTCATCCCAGAGGAGCGCTGAGCATCCTTGGCAGTGTTTCCCTGGAGGAATCACATCACCCATCTGCAGCTCTGCTGCTGAACAGTGGCTTCGAGCTTTGCTCCCCGAGCATGGACAGGTCAGGCAGGTGAGAGCAGCTGGGGCTCCCAGGAATGCAGCTGCACGCCCATGCTATGGAAATGGGTGGCAGGTAAACAAGCAGCTGCTCGGGAGGCTGTGGTCCCGGGCAGACCTGTAGGGACTGTTTGGTGATTGCTCTACGTGCATGAAATTCCTGACTCATTTCTCTGCAGGAGGGACACAGTGTAGGGCTAAGGGGGCTGTTTTCCATCCAAGGCTTCTCATGAGCCACGTGCAATGGGCAGAGAGAGCTCTTGGCCTCAGTATTCCCTTTCCCTTTGGGCTTTTTGTTTTACTGGTGGATACAACAATTAGAGATTGATGGCTTGATATGGTCTGGTACCTCAGGCTGATGTTTGTGGTGGTAGAATTAGTGGAAACCACGTGGAAGAGAGGTCCTTGCTCAGACCAGCCCCGTGACATCACGGGAGGGGCAGTGGGGTAATAGGGAGGTGTGGAGCTTGGGGAGATCACCTGCAGCAGCCAGACCTCCATGCAGTGATGGTGGGACATGTGGCATGAGCCATGGGGGCACCAACACCATCCCATGCTTGCCTCCAATGGTTCAGTGACTGCTCCGTCTGCTGCATCTCCCACAGGGCACTGGGAGGGGAAACACCAAAAAGTGGGATTAATGGTAGCAGCTGCATGTGGGAGTGAGGTGGCTCGAGGCAGGAGCAGCTGTCTGGAAGCATTGTGCTGATGCAGAAGGAAAAATGGACATTTCTGGGAAGCATCGCCATGTAACCTCCACCTTGTCTTGCAGGTGTCTGCTGGTGATCACACAGACTGCTCTCAGGAACTGTGATAGCACCAAAGATTGCTCTGCCTCCAGGCTTAAAAGCCAGGGACAGGACATCAGTTTCTTTACAACTGGGAACTTAAATAAAAATTTTAAAAAAATTTCAAACCCCTTTTTTCTAGGAAAAGAAAATAAAAATAAGGAAAGAAACACATACTGACCCCCACCCAAAAGCAAAGGATAAGAGAGGGTTAGGCTTTCGCCCAAACTGGTCACCAAAAATAACATTTATTATGGATGCAGCTTGTCCTTCACTCCATAGGATCAATAAAATGGAAAAAATTCCCCTATGTCATGAAAGAAAGGACATTATTTGTTCCCACTGAGGGGGCCACCACAGGGGACTAAAGACACCCAGCAGGGATGCTCCCCATGGGCTGGGCTGTAGTACCTGAGCACAGAGCAGGGCAGAGCTGGAGATCACATGCAGGTTCATTCAAGAGCCCAGGCCACCATGTGATTTCATGGTGAAACAGCCAGAGCTACAGACCAGCATCCTGCAGCATCACTGGGACAGGGGCTGACAGTCTCCTGCTGGGCTAAAATGGGTTCCTAGGCCACGGATGTGAGTGAAGCCCCCAGGTGAGGATGCTCAGGGCTGTTAAAGCCCATTAGGGTGCTGACAAAAACATCCCTACATCATTAGCAGTAACTTATAGACATAAGGGATCAAGCAAACAGCTTCTCTGGGCAACCTGTACCAGTGCCTCACCACTCTCATAGTGAAGATTTTCTTCCTAATATCTAATCTAACCCTGCCCTCTGTCAGTTTGAAGCCATTCCCCCTTGTCCTGTCACTCATCACATATCAGCCTGAGGGCACTTCAGAGCCTGATCCTCTTGGGCTTTTCATCAAACCCCATCAGAGCAAACCCACCAACTGATGCTCAGAGTTCCTGCAGCAAGAACAAGCAGCATCACTGGGCTCATTTCAGCAGGACAGTCAGAAACAAAGGCAGAATATAAAGGGGAAGTAGGTCAATGTTACCAGGCAGGTGCTGCAATGAGAGAACGAAATATTCCCTGGATAAGCCTCCCCATCCTGCCAGCACTGCCGAGCTGTGGCAGGGCAGCACACAGAGCACACAGCACACACCGAGAAGGCAGCACACGCATAGCAGGCAGCTTCCACCAGAGGCTGCTCTCTGGCTTTGAAACGCCTCCGTTGCCTGCAGCTGCCTGCACAGGACACAGCCCCGGGACATCGCCTGAGTCAGGATTTGGGAGCCCACAAACTGGGAGGGGTCCCATCACACCGGGCAGCGCTGGCTGCCAGACCCGACGGATGCGGATGGAGCATCATCACCTGCAGGACAAGGGCAAGGAGGTTGCTGGTTGCTTCTCTCGCCTTGAAGGGATGGAAAGGCTCTATAAAAGTGGGATAAGGAGAGGCTAAGCAAAACCAGTTTTATGGTGCTGTAAGCACTTAAATAAAATAAGAAAGGCATCCTGCCTTTGTGCACTGTGTTTGCACCACCTCATCCTGAATTTGCGTGGGGTGGCACTGGGTGGCACAGGGTGCAGGGGAGAGGGAGCTGCTTTAATCCTGGAGGAAATGCTCAGATCTCAGAAGTCCTCATGGAAAAACCTACCTTAAATTTCCATTACTAAAAGACAAAACACCAGATCAGGTGGGAGAAGGGCAGCCAGTGTGAGTGTTTTCTCTTTGTTGGAAGGAGAAGCAGATGAGTCCTTTCCACTCTGGCTCAGTTTTCCTTTACCTTCTCGAACCTGCACCATCTGGGCTGCAAACGCTCTGGGTGTGCAGCTCTTTCCTTCCAAGGTGCTGGAAACATGCAGGAGAGTACAAAGACATCAGAAAAATGGGTGACAGGTGTTCTCAATGAAGTGCAAAAAGATGATGGGAAGGTAGCTGTCAATGTCAGGCTTTGGCACAACTTGTCTAGTCAGGAAACACGTAAGTTTTTGTGATCCCACTTAAATTCACCTGTTCTTATTGCTGTTGCTCGCACTTTCCCAATAGCCCAAGGTATAAATATTTTATACCCTAAAAAACCAGTCTGGCTCTGTGGATGGCGTGGCTTGCAGAGCTCAGGGTGCCTGGCTCCATGCTGAGGATGCTGAAGACTGGGTGGGCTGTGCCAGAAGTTATTCCCCTCTCTCTCAGCAAATCAGCCTGTTGAAATCAACATTTCTGAAGCTTTACGAAAATGTCCTCTTATTGCCTCATCCATCTTCATGCCACCCCTCAGTCAGCAGTGGCTCGGCCCAGGCTGGGGAAACACAAACAGGCTGCACTGCTGGGGTTCTCCCCCCCCCAACTCTGCCTTCCCCTCCTTCTGCAAGGAGGACATTAATGCAATTAGGTTTTTTTTTTTTAACCATTTCCTCACTAACATGAAACACATAGGTAGTGATCACAGCCAACTCCCACTGCCCAGGAATGGAGGATAGCCAGGCAGCCCCTCTTCCAACTCACGCTCCCATCCAAGCTCTACCAGGATGCTGATCTTGTAGAAAATTCATCAATTTTTCTACAGGAAGAAAGGATCCAGGTTTGTTTTCAGCTGGTTTCCACTTGGACAAATCAGGGATGACCCTGCTGTCCTCTGAAGTGTCTTGGCTCTCTTTTAAGCAGTCATGACCCATAGCTTGAGAAACTGCACTTAACAGTCCTTCCTATCTCTTACTGCTCCATCTCTGCTCTATCTCCTACAATATCCATTTTCCCTTGCCCCTCCCTCCTCCCCTGGCCAAAAAGAAATAAAAAATTAAGTGTGACTTTCAGAGTAAAAGAGGCTTTAGGTTTTTTTTACACAGACACTGCAAAGTGAAGGAAAAACCCTGCCCATAAATTATAGTCCCATGAAAATGGCTCCAATCTCACAGTTTGGCAAATTAGAGAAGATACAAATGTCAATCGAAGAAACTCTGGCAGTAAATATTTTTCACAACTGCTTCGTTAGCAAAGCTTTTCACTGGAAAGGCTCCTGACAGCCCTTAGGCTTTAAATGGTTTACCCATAACACACAACTATGTCATTTATTCCTCTGTAATTAATTAATCAATAATATCTCAGTTTTAAAGACAAGAAAACTTGTTTTGAACCTCATTTCTGGCCCAGATCCTTGGAACGAAAGATGCTTCATAGCTCTCCTTGGCTCTCCTTAATGTGTTATCTCCAGCGTGGCAGCACCTGAACACCCAACTTACAAACTCTGAACGTGCCAAAGTTGGATTTTTTTCTCTGTTTTCGTCTCTTATTTCCCATGATGGAAAATCAGCAGCAAAGTGATCACACCACAATAAAAGTCATGAAGAGATGATTTGCCTGAGTCCAGTTGAAGTGAATGTCAAACCAGCTGTGGAGTATCCAGTGCCACTAATCTATCACTGGTTTCTCACCAGTCTCCAGTTATATAATAATTTTTTAAGAAAAAACCCCTAGAAAACCTAGTTATTTGTTTTTCAGTGGTGGCTGATCAACCTTTAGGCAATAAATAGTGGCTGCCCACCAAGTTAGGCTGCAAAACCCCCTCACTGCTCTCCGGTGTCTCCCTGGTGTGACACTCAGAGCGTGGCATATGCAGTTGTGCAGTGCCACAGCTCAAGCTGTGCCAGCCCAGGATTTATGTCCCTTCCTCCTGAGCACAAATAAAGACAACATCATCCAATGTATTTACAAGGACCTCTGTGAAGTCCATCTCCAAGTGTGAAAATTCCTTGGGGTACCGTGGTGGATTTGGGACAAATTCTCCCCTATCATGCCAAGGGCTGTGTCCAATTCACAACCTTCCAGATGTGGTTTTTGCAGGGTCCCCTTGCCCATCTCCTCCCTTGCCTTGGTGTGGGATGGTATGGAGCAAGCGTGCTTGGCACACAAGGATGGATGGGGGATGGCTCCTGCAAACCCTCCCTCTCCCCTTCCTCTGTGCATCCTTCCCAAAGGGCTCCAAGCACACCCGCCCCAGCAAAACCACTGCCAAGTCCTCCCCAGGAGCCCAGTCCAGCGTGCAATTCCTTTTGGGAAGTATTTTAGCACATTCCTCTACATCACCCGTTAGAAGCTACACCCGCTCCGTGCTCTTTGCAGAAATGAACATGCACATAAAACCCGGAGGTGAAGGGCTCCCCTGCCTGCCCCCACGCTGGTCCGGTTGCTCTCAGCTCCATGATTTATGCCTTGATTTGGGAATGCCTCTTCCTGCCAGGTGATCACATGGGCCCTCGCCTGCACATTATTTTTGCTTTTGCTTCCCCTCCTTCCCTGTTCCCCCCACCCCCCAAAATGGTTTTCATTTTTATTAAAGCAATTTATTCTTGCAGTTGCCAAAAGCTTATCAGGCTCGGCATAGGTTCAGACAAGTTGTGCCTGGTGATTTTGGAGGTGGGGGGGTATGTTTGGGGGGAAGAAAATGAATGAAAGCAACTCCATAAAGACGGTTGAGCAGGGCTGGAGCGAGCGTGGCTGGGCTCCAGCACCAAGATTTCGGCTCCAGTCAAGGGTGGAGGTCAGGAGCAAGACAGCTTTTACAGAGCTGGGGAGGACCAGAAAAGGGGCAAAGGGAATGGGAGAGATATTTCCACGCCCTTGAGCTATTTGCCATATGGCCACTGCCAATCCAGAGCTGTTGGTATGTAAAATGGCATGTAGAGAGGCGTCTCTCCTCCCTCAAAGGTATGTTAACGAGTATCCTGTTAAGAAACTCCTTGGAAACTTCAAGGGAAGACAAATTCTCTTGGTTGATAAATTAATTTTCTCCCTTTGCTTGACCCGTCAGTCTGTGCTGCCAGCAACGTTCCCATTAGCCTCGTCGGAGTTTGCCAACATTTGCTGAGATCCAAGACCCAGAGAAATCCACTGGAGCCTTTCCATGGATGTCAAGGAGCTTTGGGTCAAGTCTTCTGCCTGCAGGATGAGGCTTGGGGTATGTGCGTTGGCTGCCTGCGCGGAGCCTGCCGGTGAGTGATGAGCTGTTGAACAATGTCTTCATCTCTGGGCAGGGCTGGGAGGAGGGATTGGGGATGCTAACTGGAACCAGCCTGGAATGAAGTCATTTGTTTCGCCACGCTGTTTCCCTTCTCCTGAAGGTTCCCAGGGAGGGAAGTGAAACTCTCAGGCAGCGATGTCTGCAAAAACCCAGGGCTCTTGCTTCGTTGTGTTAAAGCATCACAGCCCTGGAGGAGCTGCTCAGCCTCTGAGAATGTCACCCACTTCCAAGGATCAACTCACCGCCATGCTGGTCCCACCACAACAGACCTCCCACTGCTGCTTTCCTGCAAACACTGTGGCTCTGCCAGGAAAGGGCCCTGGCAAATGCCAGCGGCACAGCCCTCGTGGAGGCCACCCTGTCCCTGGCCAAAGACAGTGGAATATCTCCAAAATGACAGTTTCTGAGCACTCCTTGTGAGGCTGCTAAACATGGGTTTTATCAGCATATGAGAGCTTGCAAAGATAACACTTCAAAGAAAACACGTTTTAAATATACCTTTAAAAGCTTTAAAATGTAATTCCATAAATGTTTGTGTTACTCAGGCAAGAGATAAAGCCAAGTGGTATTACTGAATTGCAGTGGGGCTCAATACCTGCAAACTTCCCTCGTGTCCCTATCAGATGAATGGTTCACTTATTAATCTATATCTGGGTGCAGTAGAGCCCTTTCCTTTCTCAATAATCTTTTCCCCCATCTCTGTGTTGCTGCTCCAACAGGACCCTGGTGTTGGTGCAAATCCCAGCAGGAGCGTGGTGGCTGCGCAGTCTCAGGTTAAATGCAGAGACCCTGTCCCTGCAGCTTCAACCCCCCTCCTGAAGATTATCAAAATGACAAGGTTGTAGAGAAATAACTAAAGGTAATTATCACTTAATTGGTGATGCTGGTCCCACTGGTTTGGAAGTGGTTTATCTCTTTTTCCTCTGCTGTTGATGGATGAGGACTGTGATATCTCCCTGTCCCAAAGGGAGACAGTGGCTATAATTATATATTAGACTGCAGTGACCATAATTAGATATTTAGGTGGGTTTAGATAAAGTATTAGGAAAAAATTTTTCTCTGTGATCGTGGTGAGACACTGGAACGGGTTGCCCAGAGGAACTGTGGATGCCTTGAATGCCCCATCCCTGGAAGTGTTCAAGGCCAAGTTGGACAGGGCTTGGAGCAACGTGGTGGGAGGTGTCTCTGCCCATGTCAGAGGGGTGTAACAAGATGAGTTTTAAGGTTCCTCCCAACCCAAACCATTCTGTGATATTTCAGCATTATAAAAATTCCAGGAGAGATTTCTCACATCCAAGGACTGCAGAGCTGCGGGGTACAAATATTCCATTTTCAGGTGTTTTGTTTGTATTAAAGAAATAAGGAAAATCAAAAAGGCAGGACTGAAGCAGCGTGTGCAAAATCCTGAATTTAAATCCTCCGAAACACTGCGGTCAAACAAACGTGACTCACACTAACACACATCCAGAGAGACTTTGCCTTGCCTGGGGCAGGAGGGAAGGAAATCCCTGAAATCTCTGCTTTTCCATGAGAGAGTTCTGCTCTGCTGTCACTGAGGGCAGCTGGTGACATTACCACGGGTACACGGGGTTGTGAATCTGGGGTGGGGGGGGAGAAAGACTGATGTGGTTTTCCAATTAATTTCCCTGAAGGTTGTTTGGTCCCTCTGATGCTTATCAGGGAAGACGGCGCGCTGTTCATCGGGCCAACGAGGCGCGTCATAACAAAGCATCTCACCAACACCTTTGAAAATGTTGAGCCCTGCGAGCATCAGTCCCAAAAAGTTATTTTAGGAAGGGAGTCTGCTCACGCTGGCACACGTGCAGCCTTCCAGCTGTCTGGGCTGGCAGCAGGATTTGGCCATTAGCAGAAGATTTCGTGCCTATTCACCCAATCCATCCTTGTCTTGGGCTCAGCAGCTTTCCTGAAGATCAGTATGGGGGGATCTGCCTGGGATCACAACATCCATCACCTGGCAAATATGAGCCAGGTAAAGGGACCTCTGAGGGGCTGCACAGCCTCTGAGGTTTTTTTTCTTACGTGAAAAGTGGAGATGAGGCCAAAAATTTTCCAGTAGAGCTTGCAGCCCTCACCCTCAGGCAGGTCCCTGGCAGCACTAATAGTCCAGGAGTGGAAATCAATAGTGGTGCAAATGCAGAACAAATTGATCCAAACTCTTGCCTGATGGACAAAAACCTCCTGGTATATCGTTCAGTGCACTTAGTCTTAAATAGTTAACATTACTCTTAAGGTGCTTTCCTCTTTAAACCCCCACATGCACCTCTCTCTGTGTCTAACCTGTGCAGACCACTTTTCAATTCTCTTCTTTCTCCCAAAACAAAACCCTCTGGATTTCTTTGGATGTTAGGAAGAAAGAGTTTGAATATTTGGTTTTGATCCAGAAACATTTCACTCACTCTAAGCCAAAGGAAAGGCATTTGCAATATTTTTTTGCACTGCATAGTGCAGAAGGATGCCTAGAGAAAAGGGGGGGGGTGAGGGGTGGTCCGGGGTGTGCCTTGTCATTGGGACCTTGTCCTGTTGGAGCCACCACCAGCAAAGACCACCAGTTTAGCCCATAAAACCCACATAGTCTGAAGGGAACCTCAGTGATGATGTGGTTTGCAGGGAAGGCTGCTCTGCCCTGCAGAAAGTGTCTCCCCGTGGCCAAGGGATGGCAGCTGGGAGCCGCCCTCCCGGTGGGCTGGAGATAGAAATCAGGAGTCAACAGAGATGAAGGATGGCAGAGGGAGAAATCCTGTGTTTTCTCTCAAGGAGATGTTTTCTCTCCTTTATCTGGAGCACAAGCTATCTAGGCTGTGTGTATGTTTAGCTGTCAGTGCCTGGGACACTTAACATATTCCCTTCTGCTCAGCATCCCAGGGCAATCCCAGAAAAGGCAATGGCTGCAGCAGCACCTTTGGCAACTCAAGAGCTTTAGAGAGCCAGGTTGTCAAGCACCCATCCTTCTCCAGATGCCCCTTTTGAAGCCCAATTCTGCTCTTGTCCAAGGGCTCCTCTGGCTCCTGGTGCTCAGGATGAGTCTGCAACGTGTGGGGCTGATAAGTCAGTCCCACGGCTTGGTCAACTCAAGTAATTAATGGTAAATAAAGGCTTAATAGTTTGTGTAATCTTTCTTAATTACAAAAAATTAAAAAATTTTTTGTAAAAAATTTTTTTTACAAAAAAAATTTGTAAAAAATTTGTACTAGCTACTAGAAAAGCAGCTAGTCTGAGCCCACCCAGAGGTTCTGGTGTCAAACTCTTCTCCCCATAGTGATTGATGCTGGGTCCCCAAAATTCAAACTGATGGGAGCATGTTGAGTGGATGCTGATAGGCAGGAAAAGGCACCCTGGAGGGTGAGTGTCAACTCATGGTTTTATATTCAGCCCAGAGCTCCTCGGCCCATGGCTGTGATTGGATTCTACCAGGGCAGTCCATCATGCTGTGGGACTGTCCACTCATGAGAAGAAAACACATTAAAATACCACTCCTATTATTTTTGCCCCTCTCCTTTCAGGTCAGAGTAGCCAGATTTGTTGCAAAGAAGATACATTTTCTTTCATTTTACCTGACTTTTACATGCTTTTCTTCCTGCAAGACTCAAGTGCCATCCATGGCTACTATCCAGGTTTTCCTATCTCTGCGTCCTTTAGGTCCTCAGTGGAAATGAGGGACAGATTTGTTTAGCTGTGTGACATCTTTGCAGCATGAATTGCCTCATGTTTTACAGTGCTGACTTGCAGTCTGCTGTGCATGCATGGTAGCACTGATAATTTTTTGGCTAACGGTGGTATTAAATCATCAAATAAAAACTAATGAAGGAGAGAGCCAGAAGATGTGATGATGATGAGGGGGAGGAATTCAGAGCAGCAGAGGGAGGCAGCCATCATGCATCCAGGGCTGCTGAATTTATGTGTGTGTTAATTAACATTGTGATTCATTAAGCATGGCTCATTGTAGGGGTTCATTGATGAGAAGGCAATTTAGGAGCTGGTGCCAAGCAGAGGGAAGTTTCTCCATCTCCCATTCTCCCCTTGTTGTGCTGATGTAGGATACAAGTGGCTTTTAATATTGAGTGGAAATAAAAAGGGAGTGTAAATGGGCATGTTTGAGGGGGCAAAGCCAGAGCAGAGGCCCTTGCCCTGGCAGCCCCTCAGCTGGGCACAGCAATACACAAACAAGGCTCCTGCCCACCTCAAGTTTTCCCAGACATTGCAATGGTTAAGAGAGCTCGATGAAATCTGGCATCTGGATCCCCCAGCCTCCAATTATATATGAAGTAAACACTGTACATCTTCTCCTGGATGGCATTACATGGCATAAAGTGGTTATAGGGAGAGGGATGGCCACATTACTCATGTGCAGCCAAGTGCTGAATCATCTGGGTCACCTTATGAGATGTCATCGATATTTGTCATATGTATTTTACAGAAGGAATATTTCCAGGATGTTTTAGAGAGCATTAATATCATTTATATGAATTGCTTCTTTTATCCCTTTGCATAAAAAGCCAGGTGTACCTTTTTGCCATGAATTCTGGCCTCCCAGGACTGTAAAGAGAGAAGAGTTATAGCTCTAACATTTCAGAAATCTCTAAAATGCACCTGCAATAGCTTCCTCATCCATCACCACGCTGTTATTTTGAGCTTCAACATCCTGGGACATCCCAAGGCACTAAGACAGCATTGCATGTCCTCTCTGCACATCTTCCTAGAAATTAAAAACTACAGTTAAGAAGGTGGACCAGCTTCTCAGGGGTGGAAATCAGCTCAGCACCAGCCCAAGCTACCAAGCCTTGCTACTGTACAGCAGCAGAAGACCTGACTCTGAGACCTTGACAAGGAAATACTGATCCAAGAACCAGAGGGAAATGAATGATTCTTCTTGAGGCACTTAAGTATCTTCTCCTGTGTCTCAGAGTAGGAATTACAGGGACTCATAAACACAGGAAATAACCTGATTATTTCCAACTAAATGTCAAGAAATGAGAGAGTTAAAATCAGATATTGGTACTTATTGTGTCCAGTCTATTTTGCCCAGTGTCTGGTGCCCACCTTTTTTATTGATAATGCTTTTTCTTCAGAAAAAAACCCCAACCAAGTTGTTCTGCTGGCTCACTGTACTTTTAAGAAGTGCATTTGGCCTCACGAGAATGCATAAAAATTTTGATGCTTAGCAGAAAATAAAAATATTTGCACTCAGTTCATTTATAGAGCTGCGCATAAAATCCTCCCCCTCAGGGCATATCCAAGGAAAAGCCTAGAAATAAAATATAAATTCTAAACAGCAGTAAAATGTTTATCGCTTTGGGGGTTATGAGTGTTCAGCTTTTATTACTACGAAAATCAATTTACTGATCTTGGGTTTACTGCAAAATCACAGAAGAGAAAACCTGAATTCATTTGGTGTCCATGGCTTTGCTGCTTCTTTGTGGGGAGAAACGTGTCTCACACAGCCCCCTCTTTGCTTCCCCCCCACCATGGCTCCTCTCCCAACACCAGCCAAGTCACCCTCCCTGCTTGGCTGCCCACCTGAGTCCCTCTCACTGGACCTCTCCAAGGAGACCAAGAGCCCAACCTGAAAAAACAAACTGTGAAAAAAAGAGGAAATGGCCTGTTTCCTCCATTAGGGTTTTTGGTTGTCTTATAAGCCCACCGTGAGCCGGGGTTTGGGATGGGAATGCAGGATATGGCTGAGAAAAGGGGCTGCTGAAACCCTCGTGTGAACTTCATTGTGGTGGAACTGGATTATTCGCTGAAAAGTGCAACTCTGCATGTTCAAAATAATGTTGGACTATTGTATTAGTCATTCCAATAGTCAAAATAATAAAATAGTAATAAAGAAAGGAAAAATAGGTGTATAGAAGTCACTTCACTCTGGACGAGTATCATCCAGTGCAAGCCAATATACCAACAGATCCCATGTAGCCTCTCCTCTACTTTAATTTCTGGGGTTTTTAAGGATAAAATCAATGCCTAGCAGAGCTAGTGGGAAGCAGTGCAAAAAGTTTGCCCAAGGAGTTTCAGGCTTGCTGTCCCTCAGCAGTGGCCCAGAAGGGACCAGTGGCCAGGCTGCCATGATAGTAGAATTTTGCAAATCCTTCACAGTCCAACACATTCACCTCCCAGAGTCCCAGGTCTCTATCAATGCAAATATTTCATAGGAAGAGAATTTCAGCCCTGCTGATAAATTTCTGGGGAAAAAAAATGCAGCAGAAAACCATTTTTTTTTAATTTCAAATTAAAAAGAAAAAGAAAAGAGAAAAAAAAGAAGAGAAATATATTGGAAGAGAGTTGGATCAGCTCTACAAATAGTCAAAGCAAAAGTTTTGGGAGTGATGAGGAGGATGAAAGCCACCGAACCGAGCGAGTCAGCAAATAGCTGGGGATAACAGCAAATTCTGAAATTCCGGGAAGGAGAGGCGCAGCTCGGGAGAGCGTGTTTGGGGTGGGAGGGTGAAACTCCTACCCAATATTAATAGGTTTGGCCTGCTCTCCATGCTGAAACACGATCAGAAAGACATGGAAGCAAGGTGTGTTAGAGGGAAGGGCTGCAAAGGCTGGGGTGCCACCCCCACGAGGTCCCTGCAGCCCATCATCACAGGGTTGGGGGCCAGCACTGCTGACCACCCCAGGGTTTGCACTGGAGGGAAGTTCCTCTTTGGGTACAGGAGACCTGGAAGCTAGCACACACATTTCCTCTTTTCCCCCCAAAAAGAGAGTGTGATGCCCAGATTTTGGGGTGTGTGTGGATGTCTGTATGAGGTGGCAGATCACCACCCTTAGGGGGGGCTTGTATAAATGAGGTTCTTCTGGAGCCAGTCTCAGCCTCTCCCTGCAGAGAGCCAGCAGTGCTTGCCAGGACCATGGATTGATGTGGGAGCGATGGACAGGGCAACATAAAGAGCTGTGGCTCCAAGGACAGTCTCCAGCCTCACCACTGTTCCCTCAAACCATGATAAGAGCCATAGTAACACCAAGCTGACGCTGTTGTTTCCCATACAACTATTGCAGAGGTTCTATCAGACCGACCTCATTTCCTACGAGATCAGGAGGAGCAGCTCACATTAAATATGGGAAATGACTGCCACCTCCAGCCCTCCGCCTGCTACTGGAGCCAGCAGCTCCCAGCCCTCCTTGGGTGACTCCAGGAACCTGGAAACTTGTTTTACTGCTTGCTTGTACTGAAGATATAAACAGTGGGGCTCGAGAGCAGAAACACGAGATGGCAATTAGCCCAGAGCTATTAGCTGTGCCTGAATATCATATACTCCAAGCTTCCTTGATCCACTGGAATTTATATGACTGTTAATGGGCACTGTAAATTGCTGTCAGCATGGATAACTCAATCCATGCTTTTTTGGAGAGGTGGAGGGATGGGGGAAGTGTAGAGGAAGAGGGGAAGGTGCCCTGAGATGGACATGAGGAGCTGTACAACAGCTTTAAGGCACTGCTGTCTACTGGTATATAACAGATAATAAAAATATGGTTTAATTTAGAATGTAAGGATATGGTGTCAAAATAAAATGTCTCAAGGACAAGTAGGGAACATAAAAAAGTCATAGCCCATGCTGTGAGCATCAGCTGCACATCATAAAGATACATTAATGGTATATTTCTTTAAAAGAAATTTTCATACTTTGGAGTTTTATGAGAAATAAGATTTTAAAATATCAAAAGTAGAAATTTTATGATTGGAGGGGAAGAATGCTCAGATGAAGGTGACGAGAACAGCAGTAAGACACTGGTAACTTTGGTGGTGCTGGCAGTGACTGAGGGCAGTGACCCTGCTGTGCTGAGCCTGGTGTGTCAACCGTTCCCTCTGCCCATTCTGCAACCATGGAACCAGTGGCAATTTTTATTAAATGGGAACAGGATTGGGCCCCAGAGGTCAGAGATACAGGCACAAAGTAATGTCAGATTGTAAAACAAGAGGCAAGCAAAACTACTTAAACCAGACCCACCTGTGTGCCAGTGGTCAAAAATAAAACCAATGAAAGAAATGAGGTTTTGAAGTAAAATTCAAATGTCAGAGATAAAATCAGTTAATATGGGCGTGGATCATTCCTTTTTGATTCTGGGCTTGGAGAAATGTCCTAGAAAAAGCTCACAGCATTGGAGCATCTCTGCTTCCTGGGTTCATCTGGGCTCAGGAACAATAGGGAGACCCATGAGTTCATTTTTCTCAGGGGAAAAAAGCATTTTTAACCCAATGACTAAAATATCCCTTCCTATTGTTCCACTTTTCTGTCAGCCACTGGGAAGAATAACCTGGCATTTCCTTCCCCTGTTCTGCTGCTAAATCTGTAGGTTTCAAGGGAAAGCTCACAAAAATGGGGAATTTCTAAAATTTGATCTGCCGTGTGCAACCATGGATGGCAAACAGCTGGTTTTGGCCACTGTTTGTAGAAATGGTTCTGCTATATATTTCACTGACATCCAGGGATCCTGAACAGAACAGGGATACTGGGATGCTGCTGAGTAGGCTTGCAAGCATTTCCTGGTTTAATACATGTCTTTAGCTAGACTGAAAGGAGGTAAATTTAGATTAGATATTAGGAAGAAATTCTTCACTATGAGGGTGGTGAGACACTGGCACAGGTTTTCCTGAAAGTGTTCAAGGCCAGGTTGGATGGGACTTTGAGCAACCTGGTCTAATGGAAGGTGTCCAAGCCCATGGCAGAGGATGGAACAAGATGATCTTTACAGTCCCTTTCAACACAAACCACTCTAGGATTCTATGATGTTTAGCTGCACCTCTTCTGATCCCTTAAAGGTGAAGAGGTTTTGCTGCAAAGCAGAACAGAAGGGTCTGGAAAAGGATAGGCATTGCTTGCCCAGATTGCATTTGGCGTCTTGTGTTTGGAAGATGTTGCCTGCCCTGCTCCAGCCCAGCACATGTAAAGGACCACGCGAAGAGGCTTTGGCTGCATGGTCAGCTGCCAGCACACCCTCAGCCTGGAAATGGCAAATGTGGAGAAAGAAAGACTAAAAATTCCATCCAAACCTGTGAGAAAGACATATTTATCCCAAATATGAAGCCAAATTTGCAATACCTTGGACACCATAAATATTAAGGCAGAGTATATTATGCTTGTGTACTGTGACTGTTCGTGATGCATGAATATTAATGTCCTGCATCTGAAACCTCTCTCAAGGCACTTAGTGTCCATCAGCAAAGCCTCATGGCTCATAGAAAGGGGTCGCTCCCTCCTGGGATTTAAAACCTGTGATCAACCCAGTTTTGCAAAAATTGCAATTGTGAGCATTGCTCTAGAAAACTTTTTAAGAGGAACACCCTTAAAATTAACCAAAACCCTGTTCTCTTGGTCTCCTGATGCCACAAGGGCCACAAGGATTCTCCATGAAGTTAAGGGGACATTGCTCTTCCCCGTGGTCCATAAAACGTGCCTACCATTGTTGGGCTGCTCAGAGCCTTGTGTGGTCCATTATATTTTATGCTGGTTTCCTAAACATTCACAGTTAAATAAACTATGATAACACTTCATAAACATTTTTCTAACATGCGGAATGTTTGACATGAATTTCAGCTATTTTAAAACTAATAAACAATTGTCAATCGGATGTTGGAGACTAAGCAGAAGCCACAACTGTTCTTATGGAACATCAAAGGCATAATAAATATCTGATTTTTTTTTTTAAGTGAGGCTTTTGTACTTTTGCATATGAGCCTCTGTCAGATAGCAGAGGGACTAGCTCTGGTGCTGTTTGTTATTGACTGCTGAGCTTTGGGTTTTGAGCAAAAAATAGGAGGGGTTACACTTCATGGGATCAGCCTGCACTTCAGGAATCTATCAGTGTTTGAAAAAAAACCAAACCAACAAGCTGAACAGGCATCAGGCTCCTGCTCTGCCTGCTGCAGATGCACTTTTTTCTCCCAGGTGAAAGGCACCTTGTGGAGCCTCACTCGTTCTGCCATCCCTCTGGCATCACTCCTGGGGTGAGAGGTCTCACAGCCCTGCCCAGTCCCTACGCTGGCACAAAACCAAGCCTGGGGTGGAGGAGCTGCCTTAGGACACGAGTCATGCAGTGAGTCCTGTCTGACTCACAGGGACATGGTGGTGGCCCAAAGGGAGCAACCTCCTTCCTCCACCAGCTCCTCCAAGCCACTACCTGCAGATGTGGGGTAGGGGACCAATGGCACTGTAATGGCCCTAAAGGGCACCTCTGGAGGATTTTACATTGCTGCAATATCAAAGAACACACTAGGTCCCTCAGCATTCAGGACAGTGCCACTGGACAGCGATGGGAGCACAGGATCAGGGCCCCACAACCACCCTGAGCACTTGCAGCTCTTCCCCGGTGCAGGACCAGCCCTTTGATCATGCCCTGATGGGTGGGAAGAGGAGACAGCTAGACAGCTCAGAAAAATATTTGTCAAGAGAAATACAATGTCAGTGGAATATTTTTTTTTTCCCGAGGAGTGTCCTGGGTTGAAAAAAAAAAAAGAAAAAGAAGAAAAAGCTGATTTAGAATAACAGCTCATTTAGCAAGAGATAGTCTGTCTCCTTTAATCTATTGTTTGTGACATCCCAACTGGTTAAAGGTTTCCCCGGCCTGACAACAAGAGCTTGTGAGCTTCGGAGAGGAAACTACCACAGCCTAATATTTATCTCTGGGCACATACATCAGGAAGGAGTCACCCATGGGAGCAGAGCTACCAGGCCCGTGCTCATCTCTCCTGTGCCACGACGGGTGTGTGATTCCAGACGAGATGAAAGTTGTTCCTCTGTTTGGGATGACGGATGGTGGCCAGTCTTCAGGAAGGACTGCCTGGATAATTGTGTTGCTTTACAAAACTGGAGTTTTGGAACTGAATCTGAGGGAAAGTTGTACAATCTCAGGATCAGATGCACTAAAATCTCTGGTTTCTGTCATGACACAAGACAGAAGCACTGGAGAAGTCCTTTAAAGGCACCCACAAGGCTCATGCGGGTTTGGGATGCTCTTACCAAGCTGCTATGGAGCCAGCAATCCCCAGTATTGGGCTGTCCCTGTGCCCTGAACAGCTCTGTCTCCCTGGAGCCCCTCTGCCCTTACAAACCCTCCACTCAATAAAACCCCAGAGGTCCACAAGATGAGAAACCAGGAGGGTATGAAGATGTCAAGCAGGTCTCCTACCCTTCCCCAGTGCTCTGTGGGCTCCCAGGTGTGGTGCCCAGGGAAATCATGCAGGGACCTGCCACAGCCTTCACCAGCTGGATGCTGCTCTGCTCCGACTGGAAAAACCCTCTCTAAGTTCATGCCTCGGCCCATGCCATGTGTGCAGATACCCTGTGCCACTGCTCAGGCTTTGCTTTAGTCCCTGCCATTATGGGATGTCACTTCTTGCCCACGCAGCCCTGCCTTTCCCATCCTTGTGACCACCGTCCCCCCAACGCCGGAGCCACGGGAAGGTTTTCCTTGCCCCACTTCGCCCCTCCTGCCCCGGCTGGCTGGGACAGGGCCGGCACCCAGCTTTTCCCACCGGCAGGAAAAGGCTGGTGAGCCCCACTGGAGCCAGTCTGGCTGCTTTCGGCTGAGCTGGGCGCTGGGGCAGATAAGTAAACACTTGCAGCTCTGACATAAATTACTTTAGTCCTTGACAGCAGGACACTGACCAGGGTCGCCTGATAAGGGAGGGAAAGCCTTGCATGTCTCTCAGTCCCACTCAGATATTTCACAATAAATGTCACTGGGAAAGAATAGACACTTCTGTACCCATTAGGCAGCTGCATGTTCCTGTCACCTTGAGAAGAAGGGATGCATTGTCAGAGCTGTTGGAGCAGGCAGGAACCAGCTGTTAATCTGCTCTGACATCCTTTTTCACAGAGCAAGTGTGAATGGGGCGTTGCAAAAGCCCAGTGGAAAGGTGATTAAAAATAGGCCCTCCATGAACATCTACAGGGTCTGTCACTGTGCTGCTGGTGGGGAGTGTTGGCCAGAGGACCAGGATGGAGGCACCATCTGCTCCATCATTCTCTGCAGTCCCCTTCTGCCCGTGCCTCAGTTTCCCCTCAGCAGAGGTCACATCATCCAAGGACGGGCCATTTCCTTTTCCTTCTGATGGTGGCATGAGTGTTTCAGACCAGGGCTGGTTGCTCGAGCCCAGGTGGCACAGTTGCAAAGTTGGTAGTCAAAAGATGAGCTGGATGGACCAGCAATGCTTCGTCTGGATGGGTCCTGGCAGATGTAACAGTGATACCTGAGGCTGCCACCAGCTCCGTCTGGACACTCTGCTCCTGTGCTGGACATCACCCAAGAAAACCTGCTTGTGCCTGCAGCATCAGTGTGCAGCTCCCTCCACCACTCTGGCTGAGGAGGTTCTGCTGTTATAGACCCTCTTGCATGGCAGCTCTCATTATAGGGGCTGCCCACACTGATGCAAGAAGTGTGGGTACAGAGATGCTGGTAACAGGTATCCAGGGAGTCAAATGTACCTGATGGATGGCTCTGAACTGAAGCTCCTGGTCTGTTCACGTGGGAATCACTGTGGCTTCATTGCAGGCAGGCAAGTGACCCAGGATCTGGGCAAAGAGCAATGTGTCTGCTCTTCCATAGGTGCTTTAGAGAAAGTGGGATGTGGGGCTGAAGATGTATTACATGCTCATTTTGGACCCTGGCTTCAAATTATTTCCCAAGTCAAAGAACCTTGCCTCCACCCCATATCCTTTCTTAGTGACATTATTGACCAATGTACAGATTTCTGTAGTGGAAATGAGTTTGGGTTTTGTTCCAATGGGTAAGATCCCTGCAGACCTATTCCTGGGCTTGTAGGTTGCTGCTTACAGAGAGACTTTACTGGCCCAGCTTTCACTCTGTGTAAGTCACCTGCACACACTCTGCCAGTTCCTTTTGTCTATTCTTGGATCACTGTGTCCTGCAGATCTTCCGGACTTTGCTATTAAGTTTTTTAGCTGCAAGTCCCTTTTATTACTTCAGATACTAGGAAATCTTGTGTGGAAGACATCTGCTTAGTGTCTAATGCATTTAGGATACTCATTAAAGGGATATTTCCCCTGTTATCTCAAGTGTGATCTTTGGAGGAGGATGCTGGTCACCGTGGCTGCAGGCTGCCACATCTCACCAGGGTCCCACCATGGCACAGGCTGTGGCCCTCAACCCTCACACGCCCCTGGGGACCTGGCCTGGGCTCCCGTCTGGGCACAACAGGTCTGGCCAATGCCATGAGATGAAAGCACCCTCACAGTCCCATGTTCAATATTTGACTGTGCTCCACTGCTTAGACTTTTAATGTGGTTTTAGTGTGGTTCTGCTTATTTTTACAGGTTTCCCAATCTGCCCCCTCCCCAGATTGTTTATATTTTTGGAAAGCCTTCTGTTTAGTGCATGTAATACCCCTGACGTCCTTTCACTGCAGTGGTCTTCCCTTACTCACTCCTCTGCTGAGACTTAACTAGGATTTGTTTCAATACTAATCTCTCAAACTGTTTATTAAACCACCTCCTGATTTATCTGCAAAAGATTTTTTCTTGAAGTTATAAAATTTCAATCAAAATTCCTTCGGGCATTTCGCATTCCCCTCTTACGATCACTAAATCCTATTTGTTCTCGGCGTGACCCCCTTGGCTCCCAGCCCAGGCTCGGCAGTGCAGCAGAGAGCAGGAATACACACCACTAGAGAGTGGCTGCAACTGCCTCCCTGCCCCAGCAACCTCCAGACGAGAAGACTTCTTGAGTTGCTCTGCTGAAACCATTTCTTCCCTTTCTACCTTCGGCCGCTAACAAAGCTTCCCTGTTAGCAAGGGTGAGTTTTCCTTGTTGTTCCATCCCCTCACACCTAGTTCCAAGCCTGTAACATGCTAAATAATTCCTCTTCCACCTTGGTGTTTACATTCTTCAGATACTTTCCGCCGCTTTTCATGTCCCGACTCATTTGGCCCTTTGCTGGGGTATACCCGGCTCCTTTCATCTTTGCCCAGGGGAGCAGCCTCCCATTCCTTGCTCCCTCCAGCCCGCCCAGGTCAACAGCACCAGCACCAGCCAGGCTGCTTTCTCCCCCAAAAAGGACTTATCCATACATCCCAGTCTTTCTAGGATGAGGTTGGCCCAAAGATGAGCTTGTTCCCTGTGCCTGGATCCCTGTTATCCATGAATTTTCCCAGCTGTCTAAGTTCTCTTGGTGTAAATCAGGTGTAGATTGGACCAGACAGCATTTTTTACCTGTTTCTCACTCCGCAGAGAATACAACTGACCAAAATCCTGATTTGAGAGGCAGCCCATGAATGCACATGGCAAAGTTTCGTCCTCCCAGACTCAAGTATTCTATTCTATTTCCCACACTACCACTGCAGCTTTTCCTAGTGCCAAGGGCAGCTTTGAGCCAGAGACGAGGACAGAAAATATTTTGCCTATCAAGAAAAAAAAGTATTTGATCTTCAGCCCTTCAAACAGCTTTTGGGGTCTATTTCAGACCTTTAATGGTCTGAATACCCAATAATGTCACATCCTTCTGAGGGTTTTACCCTTAATGTCATTTGATTATATATTTGCTAGAGCAAAGGAATGGCAAGCCAGTAATTGGAATAATACAGTATGCAGAGGAAAAAAACCACCACCACATGTTTAGTTTAATACACACTATTTCCCCCAAACAGCTCCTGACCAAAGTTAGCCAAACTAAACAGTCCACCTACTATATGCAGGGGCACTTCAAAGGGAAAATTAGGAGACAAAACCGATACGAGAGGATGAGGAATCCCAGAGGGTCCTTATCAGAATCCCTTTCAGTGGATGTTCCCATGTTTTAGTGGGAAAAAAAAAAAAGGTAACAACAACAAAAAAGAGCATGAGCCTGTGCGGCCGATAGAGGATTTTCCTCTGGCTAGACACAGAGTCTTTAAAAAAGCTGCGGCAGAGTGTGGGATCATTAAACACCTTCAGATTCCTTCCCCCCTGCCAATCACGGCATCAGCAACCGCCCTCTCCATGGCGTCTGCTGATCCCACTTTGAAAACCTCCCCATTTATCACCGCTGGGAGAGATCCTGCTGAGACCGCTGGAGCCTGCTGCTTGTCAACAGGGCACCTTATCTTCTCCAAACATTTACTTAACCCTTTGTCGGGCAGGCCGGGAACAATGGGAGCCCGGCCCCGGCCCCGCACCGGGAATCCCGATTCCAGCCCTGCCTCCGGCAGGCGCTGCCGGTCCCTGCCTCGTCACAGGCACTGGCATGGGCTGAGAGAAGGGAGGATGTTGAGACCACCACAGAACAAGCCTCCACCTCAATGGAAAAGGTCACTTGCAACACGGGAGAGCAGAGAATTATTTTTGAAGTGTGTTCTACCAGGGACAGACATGGGAGCTTTTCTGGCTCTAAGTAGGTAATGAAATACATCATCTGAAATTCAAATAGTCCCCAAAAATCAGCTACCTGAGCCCAGAGTTGGTGCAACTCTACTTAAAGGAATGGCAGAATCTTCAGAAGATGTGGTTCTTACTGTGAACTACTCCAAAGATAATATAATTGTACTCTAAACTCATTGTAAGTAGAAGATTCCAGATGTGTCTTCATTTAACAACATGTTTTCTTGTAAAAATTGACTTTTTTTGAGAACTTTCCTGTGATGTAGCAAATGAACCAGACTCAGAGGTTCCCAGTAGAGATGAGTCTGACACTCACAACAGGAAAAAGAGATCTCAGCTCTTGACCTTCAGTGCAACAGGAGAGAAACCCACGGGCCAGATGTGGACCCACTCCAGCTGTGCCAGCTCTTACAGAATCAAACAGCATTGATGAAGTACCTTCTGCCAGGAATGATGCCCATGGGGCCACAGATGAGAAATTTTGGCATTTTGGCATGAGGGACCTGAAGGCTACACATCCTCACTTTGTAACAAGCCTTTAGCAGCCCCGCAGCAGCTGATGGCAGGTACAGAGGCACTGGCCCGGCAACACAGAAGGATAAAAGTCCACAAGGAATCAGAGAAGGCTGAGATGAGCTCTCACAGCTCAGTTCTCCCAGTTGTGAACAACCTGCAGCCGACTGGCTCAGGCTGAGGACAGTAACAAATGGCTGTGTATTTGAAGCCGAGTTTTAAGTCTTTGTATCGCCGTTGTACTGCTTTGTGCCGTTATCTGTGACAAGAGCCGGGAGTTCACATCTTTATCTGGGAATAAAGACTCACAGATCATGACAGTGTTTGACAATATGACAGCCCTGGGAAATCTGGAATATAGAAGGCAACAAACAGCCCTTCCAGCAGAGCAGTGGTGGCAGACTGATGCTCCCTTCTCAATCCCAGTCTGGATTACTAGATTCTTTGAAGTGTTTTAATTAGCTGCCCTTCATGTACTTTGAATGAGGTTGGTGTATACTTATGTGCTTCCTAATACTCCAGCAAGTAACACCATCCCTGAACCATTTGGAAGGAATATAGGAGGGGATAAGATGCTTTTGTTTCATATACATGTTCATATACATTAGTCATATACATGTTCTATCCACACTATCACTCAGTTCCATGCTCATTTAAGCACATATTCATAGCCCTGGGAACAGTTTCCTGTATTCTTAACTCACATGTCACCTAAAGTTTAGGACCCTTTATAAGGAGGGGTTTTTTTTATTCTTCAGCAATGAGTATTTATACTGAGTGCTAGTGCTGGAAGTGTCTCACACTGTACTTTTGGGATTTTTGGCAGGCTGCAGTGGCCTTGTGGACACCATGCTATTGTTACTGAGCTGCAGGAGGACCTTCTGTAAAGGAAGGGACTCCTTCAAACACAGCTTGTCTGAGAAGCAAGCACCCACCTTTATTCATTTGCTAAAATAACCCCCCAAAAAAACAAACCAAAAGAAATCCAGGATGTAAGTGGATCAGATAGCTTTGGATCTAGAGGGGCTTTTGATGGGGAAGGAAAGCAGACTTTGGGTGTAACATGTACAACATTTATCCTAACAAGAGCTCTAGGAATGCAACATATATTTAGCCAACATGCCTTGAACTATAGAGGACACTGCTGTGTAACTCATCACTCCCATTCCCACACGTTTTTATTGAGAAAGGCTCTCTGAAATTGCCAGACATCTAATGTATTCCACTGCAAGTGAAGATAGTCCTCCTGGCACAGAGACACAACCTTTTGTTTTTACAGAGCGTTGCTGGACTGACTGCTGAAGTGGCTGTCACAGTGCAATGGCGTGTTGTCTCCGAGTTGAGTGACATTCCTGTACCCTTGGCAGCAGAACTCATGTTTCTCTGTGGTGGAAGCATTTGGAGGAAAGCCCTGAATGCTTTGGCAATGCCAACTGGGCCCCTGGCAAAGATCACTCAACACCACCTGCCCTTGGCTCCATCCCGCATCGTCTGCACTGTGATAATGGGAGCTGCAAGCATGCTTCTCCTAATCCCAACCAGGACAAGTGGAATGACATCAATCTTAAGGGAAGAGAAAGACATCACTGTCCAGATGGATGATTACAGTGTCTCCTGTCTGACTTAGGACAGAGGGGACAGACCTCATGGATGCACAAGTTTCATTATGAGCAGGAGCAATAAGACAAAGGCAACAGAATAGCCATTATACATTATCACACAGTGGTCCCATCAGTGCTACTAAAACTTGAATAGAAGCAGTTAAAGGGTGTTTTTCCACACCCCACTAGTGATGGGCAGAGATTTAGCATTGGCATTGGGCTGCCAGCACACCCAGGCCATGCTGCTGTTCAGGTGGTATCATCTACTGTTTAGGTGATACGATTCACCCACAATCCTGAGCTCTAAGTAATAGTGTTAAAGATAAAGAAACCCCTTTAGATTCACTGTAAATAGTCACAGGACTTTTGGAGCATCCACATCAGAGCCACAGGTCTATGCTGAGCTTTCCTGTCTTTCCTGGAGCTGGTTCTGCAGGAGCAGGAACCTGCCTGCCCAGAGACCAAAATGTTACTGATGATGTGATAGCTGAATGTCACTGATGCCATAGCATGTGATACTTCCACAGCTAAATTTTGAATCCTTTAGGGGGAATATTCTTTAGGAAGAGAGAACTAGTCTGAAAACACCTCCTGTGTTCCTCTTCCAGGCATTGAACTAAGTTTCTTTTTTGCCTGACCAGGGCTATTTTGGTTTAGTTTAACAGAGAAGGGTGACTATCAGGAGGAAAAAAAAAACTAGTATTGCTTTGTTCTGCAGCTTGCATAAGTCAAATCTCATCTTCAGGCTTTCATTTCAGAATAGACGTATCTGCACCAAGCCCACCAAGTCAAGAACTGGTTTTTGAGGTCCCACTCTTCAGATCCCTCTTGCCCCAGCCCTGCCCAGAGCAGTAATTTGCTCTGGTAGTACCAATGTCAGGTAATAAACTGGCTGCTGTGTAAGGATCACAAGGCTGACAGCAGCTCCCTGGCTCTGAGACACAAAGGGAGTTGGAAAACAAGCTGTTGAGCCCATGAAACATCAATTAAGACACCATGGAACTTCACCAATCAATAATTAACTGGCTGTATGGACCAGAAGACCAGCTGCAGTAGGTTACTACCTACAAGTGCTGACTTCCTCACTGTCTGCTAGCTTGCCACTAGCACAGCTGTGAGAGGAGAACCAATGAGAGCCCCATGATTATGTTCTTCTCACCAAAAAACTCCCACATTATTAATTTAATTTATAGAAGATGGTTATAAAGCAACAGGAAACAACAACATGAGATACACACAAAACTGTCATCAGGAGTCATGGAAAGGATTAGAATAGGAAGAATCTCTTAAAAATGATCAGCTGTTATCGCAGCAAAGCTGGTTTTTTAGCTACTAAAGCAGCCAGGACCCCCTGTATCACCCCAGTAATCCCGTGTACTACAGCTGGGGTGGATGTGGTAATGCCAATCTCTCATTTGGGCCACACAACATTGATGGAGCTTCCTCTGCTCCACATAGGGAAGCACAGAATTAATATTTTACGCTTAATTAGTAATTTTCATTCACCACCACTTCTATGAAGTGACTCCAATCTACAGAGAATTTAGCTGGAGTGGTAAAAAAAATGACTTGAAGTTCCTGCACTTTCATCAATTTAACATTTTTCCAAATAAGCTTCCCAGTTCTTACTTACATTGTTCTTCTACCTGTCATGGTCTTCTTTTAGGCATAATTTTGTTATCTATTACTTTAATCCCAAAATGGTAGGGAGTGCTACATGGAAAAAAAAAATAATGGGAAATAGGCCCAGCAAATGGAGTTAAGGAGAGATAGGAAGGAGCCAGGGTCTGTCAGCTCCCCGGGGCCCCGCAGGATGCCTGGGAATGACAGAGAGCATTTCCCTCAGACGAGGCCAAACACATTTCTTGATAAACTAATTAAGCAAATGTGTTGAAACAATGTGAGTGTGACTGGGTGCTCGCTCCTCTGTGTGCTGGCTGGGGCTGCTCCCAGGACAGGAGGCAGCCCTGTGGGGGATAAAGCATTCTTCCAGGGATATGGAACCAAATAAAGTGCAGTTTGGGAGTGGGTCGTGACCACTGTACCCACTGTCACTGCTCAACAGGGCATCTGCCTGGCTGAGGGAAGCTCAGGGGGTGCCCATCCCTGGGGCCATAGTCCCACTGTGTGAAGCAAGGGTCACTTTGTGGGGTTTGTCTGATATAAAGTGGAGTGCTGAGGTGGACTGTGGCATGTCACTGTCCCCACTGGCTGGGATAGCCCATAAGAGTTCAGCCTCAGGGCAATGCTCCCAACCCATGACAGACATGACATTTTGTGGTTGAGGCTGCCAGCCTGGACCAGTCAGGCATTGACACCAGAGATATTGAGAGATGTGTTACAGGGACCTTTGGGCAATAGCTCTGAGTAAAACCAGCTGCAGGTATTATTTAGTTACTGGTGCTGCTGGAGTTGCTGGTGAGAGTGAAGGGGAAGGTGGAGAGTAAGGAAGCCCAGTGCATCCATCACCTGCTCTCTCAGGTCAGCTGGGAGGCAGCTGCTCTGGCGTATCCTGAGCTCCTTCCCGTGTCCATCACTTTAGTGCAACGCCTACAGCTTTCCTCACATGTGCTCTGGACCCTGACTATGGGATGCTTGCACCTTTAGACCTTCTCCTATTTCTTTGTTCACACAAGGAGCATCCCTGAGTTCAGCTTGATGTCCCCAACATTCCTTGCCTTTGTGTTTTTTCTGCAGCCAAAAATAGCGACCAGGAGAGCCGTGCCAGGGCTGCAGAGACAGTGGCTGCTCTCCGCCTGTGCTGGGGACTCCCTTCCTCCACCCACTCGGGGCCAGACCATCAGCAGCAGCAAAATGAAATATTCCCATCCCACATGCCTCCCCTCGGGATGAAAGATTACATCCTATCCTTCCTTCTCCTCCCTCTCGGTCCTCCACTGCCTTCCAAACATGACGTTGGGCCACGTGTATCCTGAGCAGCGTTCACTCAGACATGACAACCTGGACTTGACCCCCGAGGTTCTGGCTCCACTGAGTCTTCCTGGCCGTTTCGGGCAGCAGGAACCTCTGTCAGCGCTGGTGATGGATGGGTTCAGTGGGAGAGAGGCCTACAGACAAAAAGTCTCACAAACACAGCGACAGGCAAAAACAAAATAGACCCTGAGCAGCAGCAGCTTGCTGCGAGCAGAGCTTACGGTTCACAGCTGCAAAGAGCTGTCCCTTCTCGGGGACACTTGGTTGTCACTGTCCTTTCTGCAGCCCATGGTGTGGATGGAGAGCTTTTTCTCTTGCTCAGGCATATGTTGGCTTTCTGGCCTTCCCACCCTTCAGCTTAACCACCAACAGCTGGAAATAAAGCAAATAGCAGCAAATGTTTCTGTAGTGTATCAAGAAACAGAGGTGTGGGCTCCACAGGTGGAGGAACTGCCACCACAGACACAACATCTACCTAAGGCCATATTTTTGTTTATTCACAACTGAGCTCCCAGGAACAGAGATGGTCCATAGGTATCTCCAACCAAATGTTGTGACCAGTCTGGCTTGACCAGCAGTGACTTTATTATGTTGTGCAGAGTCAGGACAACTTCTGGGTGGGATCCATCTCCTCAGGCCTGTGTCAGCTGCAAGAATTCACTGAACTCGAGGTTATCTGTCATCCCTGCCCAGCATCCACCCCTCTCAGCTGCCAGTGCCCTGGGATGGGGTGGGGGTTTGCACTGCAGGAATCCCTGGTGAGAGGCAGCCTGGAGACTGATCGTGGAGACATCAGTCCCTTGACTCTGCTGCAGTGTCAGGGCAACCAGTGCAGCCAGAAGAGGAAATGAGGGCAGAAGAGAGAGGATCTGACCTTGTGTTTCTGCCTCCTTTTCCATATTAGGCCATTTCCTTATAAGAGACACACACCCTGCAGTCCAAATATTAGCTGAGTTTCCATTTCAGGCAATGCCATCATCAGCAAACCCAATCCCAGCATGCGCCTGTACCTGCTCTCCATTTCATGACATTTTAACATTGAAACTCTATTCATTTTTAAGACTTGTCTTTGAGTTGTGTATCCAGTGCAGACAGCAAGGTCATTCCAAGCACTTGAGAACTGAATTGGGAGAACATCAGATTGGAGGGACAAGTCACAGCAACCCTTTGCTGCTGCTCCGACTCCACGTGCCTGGATGTGAGCAGAGCAGTGCTGCTTCTGAGGACAGCTGAATTATGACCCTCCTTATTCCACCACCAAAGCAGCAACAGGAGCCACGTTGTACAAACCATTTCCTTGAAACAGGAGTTCAAGGCTGAAGACTAATCCTTTGGGCGTATTGACTGTGGCCAAGGAATAAGGGTTGCTGTCAGACAGTGACTATGTGTGCTCCAAACCCTTGCCCTTATTGCCCATGCCCCTTGTTCACCTGGTGCTTTATGATGGGTTTTGCTAACATACATGAAATTTAATTTCCGGTTATTAACCCACAAAAAGGTATTGCTGTTTTCAGAATTACATTGCTTCCAATTAGTGTTTGCCCTTTGGTTTATGGTATGTTGTTTTTCTTGAAAACCTTTGAACCAGGCTGTGCACCAGCTGAAGGGCATTCTGGGGCTGTTAATAAAGATTAACTCTTTTGAGCAAATACAACTTCTGATTCAGTTGTGAGGATTGCACCGTCACAAAGGAAGGGGCTTTCAGGAAATGCATATGTCTCTTTGCTTTCCCTTCCATATATTTATGCTTTCCAGTTCCCATTTTCCAGCCTTGCTAAAGGTGATATCTTTCTTTCCATTGTCACAGCAGGATGTTCAGGACAAAGTAAGAGTTGCCTTCAGAAGATGGACATTCAGCAACTGCCCTCCTTCTGCAAGAGAAGGGCTTGGGCTGGCTTTGTCCCATCCTTCTGTAAAACATGTATGGAGAAGAGAACACTTGTGACACCGAGAGGAGAGAAATGGGTTATTGTCACCTAGGAGCAGTGCTATACAATTTATTTGATGTCTTGCTCATTCTTAACTCTCACTGCTCATCTTTTCCCATGCAACCGTGAAATTTTATGCTTCAAAGTCAGCTTTAGTGTTTCTGCTTGTTGGGCATCATTTAGCCATCTCTCTAGCTTCAGACTACCAAATACAAAGACAAATCTGTCCTCAACTTATACATTTTCACTCTGACTGGATTTCAGCTTATTTTTGTTATTACATTACACTTCTATCATGCTGCCAAAGGCTGTAGTCTCCCATGCCCGCTTATTTTGTCCTTTCATTGGACCTTCCCCAGGCAAAATATTTAAAACCAAGGGAAAAAAAGAAAATTTACCTTAGGAAATTTAGCTCATTCCTGACTTTCAGCCAAACACTTCTCTAGACTTCTTGCAGCTCCCCCAGGGGTCACATGGTTTTCAGTGTGGGTTCTGGGTTCTTGTGCTGTGCCTCTGCAAGCTGAGGTGATGGCATTTCATCCAAGAAGGACGGCAATGCAAAAGGATTCAATTTTCCTTTAATAAAGCTCTTTGCATGCACAACACCTGAATTTTATACTTATTTAAATGAGGTACACAACCTGTTCTGTTGTTCTGCACGTACTAACAGTAGCTCTTATTTTCCAGTCAGATCACTTGAGGAGGAGATTGCTGATGTTTCTGATTAGTTGATGGCACTTTTCCTCTTAGGGCATTATGCCAGTCGAAGAAGCTGTTTAAGGTGATCCCAACACTAAAAACTGTCCTTGCTGCAGCCTCTCAAAACTGTGTCAGTCGTTTATTAGGCAGGTTATGACTTGATGCTAAGCAATAAACCAGAGCTGGTATATCTGAGCTACCCACCTGTAGGTTTTCATCTAAATTCTTAGGATTTCCCCTGGACTTACTGTTTTTCCCCCTCCTGTTGTGTCTGGGTGGCACAAGGTGTAACTTCTTCCTGCCTTGGTGCTGAGCTCCTGACACCCATGTTATCCTATGGACACATGACTCTCCAACCTGGAGTTCCAGGCAGAACATGGCAATCCCACATTTCTCCCCATGCTCCAGGGAGACGCAGACATGTCACACCTCTGAAAATCTACTGCTGAGTTCTTGCAGTGTCAATGTGTGCAGAACTCCATTATCTTTAATTTCAAGCAAAAAAAGTGTTAATTAGACTCATTGGTGAACAGGTTTGATGTTTAGGAAGACAACATCCACATGGATTTCACTGCAATTCAGGAGCATCTCACCTGTTTGCAGATGCAAACCAGAGGCAAGATCTATGTGCCAGAAAGCCATTGGTCAATATATTCCCTGGCTGAGCTCATTCCTTATGGAAGAGGGTGCTTCATTCTTTGCCTGTTTGAACAATCTTGTTTAATCAACTCTCCTGGACTAGGACTTTTTCTGAAATTTGGTCTATAAAGCAATGAGCCCCAGATTCTGAGTGGGGAATACATGGCAGTTCCCTGTTTGCAGCATGGCTGTGTATCTGCAGGGACACATGGTGAGCAGAATGACTCCAGCCTTGGAGGGTCTGCAGACATTTATTGTGAAAAGAAGCTGGGGAACAATCAAAGTGATTGCTCTGGGCTGATGTATGTCTTTCTAATGAGTGCCACTGCAGAGAGACTTATTCAGTGTGTCTGCGTTATTTACACAGGACAGCACTATCAAGTAAAAGGTCTTATTATCTTCTCTGTATTTGTTTCTGTATCTTTCAGTTTAGCAACTCTCAAATTCAGTGTGGGTTGTTTTTTTTTTATTATTTTTTATAGCTTGTTTCCTCTTTAGTGATATTATCATGGAGCCAATAAAAGTGCTTTCCTTCTACATCTGGTCAAGGGAAGATTCTGCTGGGTATACAAGTCATATTTCTGTAAATGCCTCCAAGTGAATATAAAAAGCTGTTGGAAGCAATTGAGTTTACTGTTGCCTTATGTACTGTCATTAATTAGGAAATAAAGCGAACTGCATTTTATATCACTTGTAATCAAAATGTTACAGTCTTAATGTGAAGCCTTCCAAGTGCAGAGCCTGAAAGCAGGCTCTGTTCTTGTACAGATGAGCAGTGCAGAAAAGGATGTAGAGATCCTTTAAGTTTTAAAATTCATGGCCCAGATTTTCAGAGTGCTGCCATGCAGTGAGGCAGGATGGGGTGGGCAGGCAGGATGGGGTGAGCAGGCAGGATAACTGCACCTTGTAGCTACCTGGATAACCTGGTGGCCATTGTGATTAATGCCACCAATGCAGCACCCCAGTAACTGGTAACTGGCTGAGCTGCAGCTCATAGTCTGGTTCCTGTACTGGGTACCACAAAACACCCATCTTCAGCAATCACCCGTTTCCTCTTCTTCAGATTAAATGGATATTTTTGCTCCCTAATTCTATTCTCATAGAATTCCGAGTTTTCCTGATCCCTTTTCCTGCCTCTCAGTTTAAAACATTGAGCAGGATAAAATATAAATAATAAAAGAAGTACAAACAAAATACTTTAAAAGAAAAGAAAGCAAAAAAAAAAAAAAGGGCATTTCATCAGCACCCCTTTTTCCACAACCTTTAACATTAGGTGCCTTTGTCAAATCCATTAGGACCATATCTGCACTTTCCGGAGTTTGAATGCTTTCATATATTTGGCTCCATATGAACAAACTGGTGGAGCAAACATATTAGTAGATCATTTGCCATGTACATGATTCAGATACCCAGACATGTACAAAACCCAGGCAGGGATTAACTGAGTCTGACAGCACTGAAGTGACTCCAGTTCTGTGTATGTATAAGCGATAATGAACCAAAGGCCCTGTTTGCCTTCAAATAACACACAAAATGATTAATTAGACAGAGGGCATGAGTAATAATCACAATATTATATGCTCCACCATAATGGAACGCTGCTCTCTCCTAGCTTTGTTCCTCTAATCTCTGAGAAGCAAATATCTACAGGGTGTTACCAGCAGAGAGGGAGGCAGATTGTGGTTGCTCACAGGTTATGAGCAGCACTTCTTTCCCACTGTGATTTTATACCCCTGGGACATACAGAAAACCTCTTTGGAAAATACACATGGTTGCTAAAGGATTAAAGGGATCTGCAGGAAAAAAAAAGCAAAGAGTTCTAGTTGCAGATTACAGACTTGAACATGTTCCCATTAAATTCAATGACAAAGTTTTCTTTGATTCAGTGTCGGATCCTGAGTGCTTTATCATCAAGATACTTTTTGGTGAAAGTCATAGTTTGTCATAGGGATACATAAGAAAAAAGAAACAGTTGCTCAACCCCCTATTTCCTGTTTATTCATCTATTTCTGCTGTAAGGCAAAAATGCCCTATTGAGTATTTACCAAATGGCTTTTCTGGGAGTGGGTTCCCACCCTGGTGATGCTCATGGTGAGTTGGGCACAGGTACCATTGGAACTTGGCCCTGGAGCTTGCCCAGGCTCAGCCTCCTGCCCACAGCCAGAGTCAGCAGAGGGAGCAGAAGCCTTGACTTGCTCCTGTCTCCTTGTCCCTTCAAGGACCAACATGGATGGCAGGTTTCCAGCACAAACTGGAAGAGTAAAAGATGATGTCAGGAGCCACCTTGCATGTTGGTCTGTGGCCCAGAGACCAGGCAGCAGCAACTGCACAAGCCCATTTCCAAACTGCCTCTGCAATTCGAGCCCTGCCCTCCACCCGTCTCTCCTACTTGGCTTAATAGCAACTAAGAGAAGGGAGTAAAATCCCCCACTAACACTCAGTGCCTTTAATATGTGACCCATACTTGACCCCCAGCACCCCCAGGAAGCCCACAGCTGTGCAACAGCCCCAGGATAAGTGTGGACAGGTACAGTGCCAAAAGCAGGTTATTAGATTTGAAATTAAACCGACACTAAACCAGTTACCCAGCTAAACAGACACAACTTTTATTTTCCTCATTTGAGTAACAAAACCCATTTTTCTCTATTAGCTATATATAACTTTGCAATCCTCCAAGGATAAAAATATTATAGGCAAATTCCTGTCTTTGCCTATTTTTAGTTGCTATTGTCCCCTTTGACATTTTGGTGTACGGTATTGACTTGGATGCTCATGGAGCTGGCAGAGGTTTTGCAGGGGTTGTTCAGTAGGAAGTGACCGGGGAACACAAGCTGTGATGCATTTCTACATTTTAATTCATTAATTAGAGCTCAGCCCAAGAGAAGACGGTGCACTTCCTCAAGCACCACATTATCTTCTCCCCCAGGGACCCTTGGGTTTGGAGGGACAGAGGAGGTGATTGCCTGTGTGGGAACCAGCCCCAGACAATGGAGTTTACAAATGCATATTTGCTTTTTGCCACTATATTTTTCTCCTTCAAATGACTCCTACCTCTCTTTCCTCAAATGTCACCTGGCTTGGGGGTGCACTGTGCAAGCAGGCCATGTTCAAGTGGAAGCAGTATTAAGTTTTTCGGTCCCCAGGGTATTTCTCTCTCAGTAACATCAATTTCTGGTGAAAAATTCTATGTAGGATTACAAAAGCACTTTCTCATTCAGTCAGTGAAGCAAGCTGTTTCCTCCATCACACCTTGGTCCACCTCTGCATTTGAAGCACTCATGTTGGCCACTAATGGACAGTACAGAGATCTGAGGTATCCTCACAGACTGTACCAAGCTCTTGCATGTTTCAGAAGGACCTGAGAAAGTAAAAGTTAAGGTCTCTTCTAGCCTATTCCAGAAACACTACCTGGATAAGGCTGGGAAAACTGGGAACTATTCATGATTTAACTGTCCTTGTAATACTGCAGTAACCTCTGAAACACAGACCCAGGCAGCTCAGCCAGAGCGGCTCATGAACATCAGTCTTTCCTTCACCATGTCTGGATCCACAGGATCCCATTCCCATCCAGGGCTGCCCACCCAGCCCCTTCCCTTCCCCACAGCCTCTGGAACACCGTGCACCCCATAACCACTCTCCTTGCCAGCCCTGACATTTGCACACACGTTCCCGTGAATGACCTCAGCAAAGTTGGAGTCTGATGCAGAAGGGAAAATATTCCCTTCACTTGACATACCTACGTGTTAAAATGAAACAGGCTCATAGAGGGAAAAACCCCTCACCCTTATCAGTGTGACATTGTGGAGTCTCACGATCATAATCCAATATTAGTGTGCGATAGGGATCCCACTGGTGGTGCAGCCTGTGCTGCGAGAGAGATTGGACCTTGTGAGTGACCCCTGCCTGGCCCACAGGTCTGCCTTCACCTGCCACAACCCCCCAGAACCTCCCTCAGACAGGGCTATTTGTGACTTCGGGAGAGGAGAGGAAGGTCTAGGACCCTTCCTCTCCTGTCACTGCCCTTGTGCAAAGTGCTCTGTAAGAGGGACCAGCCATCAGGAATACTCAGATCTCTCTGGATCTCCTTCATGTCCCAAAAACTTCCTATGCTTACATCAGAAAGGACTGTAGGAAATGTGGAGAATTCCATGCTGGGGAGATACAGTGAGGCTGAAGGGGAGGTTGGATGCAAATCAATGCCTCTTCCCATCAATTCACCCTTCCAGATCTGGCCCTCTCCCCCACCCTGGAGGTCACAGTCTCATTTGAGTTCCTGCATCCTTTATCTTACACTTGCTCAATTACTCCAGCATTAAAAGACCTCATCTTTTTGGCCCCTGAATAATCCATTCAGGGGTAGTCCCTGCATTCCCTGCCCACTGCCCAGGGTGCAGGTGACATCAGCCCTTGGCTCAAAGGTTATTTGTGTGAAGCAGAGTTTGGCCCCTGGTCCTGCTTCTGGACAGGGGTGTTGGACATTAGGAGGCAGATTTTTATGGTCACTCTCTTCTGAGCATGTTGTGGCTTTGCTGAGAAGAAAAGAGCTGAAGGCCACAAAACTCCCACATCCAACTGGGATCCACGAAAATAAACCTTGTTCCCCCATCCTGTGATCAAATCCCAGCCAACAGGAACCAAAGGGACTCTGAAACCTTTCCTCTTTTTGTAAATAAACAAATATATATATATGTCAAAGCATTGTAATTGGATGTGAACCTGAAAAGCCCTGTGCTAAATGATGGCTTAGGAGTATTAGATCTCTACTGTGAGGGCTTCACTTGAGTCCTTCTGGCACCCTGGCATCCTCCAAGCCTTCCACAAAGCTCTGCTGGCAGAGCCAAACCAGCCACATGTGCCTGTTCATATTTATCTTCCTATAATCATTCTGGCTCAAGGAAGGACATTTAACATGTCAATCATATTCCCATTACTGTAGCAATTCATTAGTGCAGTGGAATGAGGTCCTGGGAGAAACTCCCTTGAAGGAAAGGGGTGGAGAAACAGCCTGGGGAGTCTGCAAGGTTAATTCACTGGGGAATTGCTTTATTTTTTAATTCAATACAAATTCAATCATGCTTGCCAGCTATTTTAAGGAAAAAACAATTACCTCTGGTCCTAACACACTGCAGAGACAAGGATAACTAGGGACTAGCCTGAGTTATATCCCTAAATACAAATCAGATTTAAGTTGTTCCAAACCACGGGCAGGAGAAACAGGACGACAAAAGACACTGCTCCCCCAGGCAGCCACACACCACTTCCCCCAGCTGTGAGATCTAAACCTAATATTAAAGTTCAGTGTGACAGTGGTTAGATGATGCTAGAAACCCTCCTTTTCCTTAGTTACCCGCTTGTAGCTCTGTCTGTACCAGATAACCTCGTCAAAACAGCAGCCTGCTTATTTGCACCCCGCACAGATCAGTGGGATGCACGTGAGCTCCTGAAAGTCCAGCATTTGTCCCTGGCTAGACTTCATCAAGAGCTACATGCAGCTGCTGAGAGCATCCATTTATAACTGAGACAGTGGAGATCCTACTCAGCACTACGGAAAGGCTCTTTACGTCATAAATTGTATTTAAAGACTCTTTCAAGAAGACAAGCAAATTTAAGAGGGCAGTTAGCTCCTGGCACTTAGATGCATAACTTTATTTGAGTATTCAATTTCCTCCTTCATTCATAAAGTAAACATCTGAGTTATCTGAAAGTGACTGTATACTCATGGAGTGTTTTCTTAAAAGAGTCAATAGGAGCAAGGCGACATAAAATGCTTCAGAGAGCATGACACAGGAAAACACGAGCCTTTAAATTATACACATTCAGGAAACGGTTGAATTCAGCATTTTAGATGGAAAGGTTAAAATGTTTGTGCTGAATTGTATTAAATCTTTCGCCAGTAAATCCTGTAGGAAGCAGAACATTTGAAGGAGCCTACTTATTCCCAGTGTCTAGGAAAGACTCCCAGAGTTTCAAAGGAAAACGTCCATTAATCTCATTGGACAAGTGCAATCTAATAAAAGCTGTTGTTAAATTAAGGGAACTTTGTTAAGTGTTTACCAAATTTAGTCTATTTCCCCCCACCCCAACAAAATCCCTTTTTGGTCTGAAATGGAGCATCTTTGTTGCTTTTCAGCCTGAAATGACCTTTCTTAGGAAGATTATGCCAGCTCTGAGGAGGACAGCACAGTGCTGGCGGGGATGACCAGGGTTCCTCTACAGCAGCTCAGCTCCACTCCAGGATGGGTTTGCAGATGCAGCTTCATCGGCAGGACTAACCCAGGCCCACTGTCTACTCCCAGCAGTGGTTGCATTGCTCAAACACAATCCAAACTTTACAATGTAGATTGGTTTTACCCTAATAGCAAGACAAAATCCAGAGTCAAGAAACCAGGGCTGTTTCTGCCCCTGACCTCCTGCTGGACTTTTGTCAAGGTCCACTTTTCCTCATGACATCCCAGCTCCAGTCACTGCTGAAGTGTGGATGCAACAGATGATTTATTACATGAAGATGACACCAGAAAGTGCCCTTGTGAATACAGGGTTAAAGGTAGGGAGCCAAGCTTGAAAATCTGGTAGAGATTAAACATTTTACCAGTGTCTTACCAAAAATCTCATTGAGGAAGGGAAGGAAATCTACTGACAACAGGGGCAGCACTTTCACAGCCTCTTGCCGTATTAGAACTGAATTAGTAATTTCAGTGGAGGACTGAAAATGCTTAGCTATATTTTTTTTAAAGGAATTTAGCACTTCTGAAGTCCAGAGAACCTGAGGATCTGAAGCACTGAAACTCGTGAGCTTCCCTGTCGTCAATTCAGAGTTGGCTGGGAAGGGAAATTCTCAGCTTTCTTACAAAACAAACTAAAAGCAAAACAAACCACTTTTCCTGGTGAGACTTTCATTCAATTCTGCAGACTCAGGAAGCTCCCGAGATAAGGCTCCACTCCAAGGATACGCTCCGTGCTGGCCGCAGCCTGGACCCGAGCTGGCGATTAGCGGGAGCGCAGCCTCCTTAATGAATCACCACGTTTGGGCAGCCTGGGCTTGGGGTGGAAAAATAACCTAAACATTTGGGCCGTGTTTTCTGCAGACCAATTGTGCACCTCAAGAAAAGGCATCAGTGATAACAAAAAGCACGTCGGTCTCCCAAGAAACCTTAGGAGGAAGTCCCTAAATTTCCTGCTTCGGAGTAAGACTGAGAAATCACAGGGATTTCTCCCTGACATTTTTTTTTTTTTAACTCCTAGTTTTGGAGAAATTCAGAAGCACTCAAATGCTGCATTTAAAAAGGCTTATAAACCTCAAATCAGATTCTGGTTTTGTTTGGATTTGGTTTCTGATGAAGAGATAAGTAGATTTCTATCCTATCCAAACCAATTTTCTACTAATTATGGACTGATCCTTAGCCTGCCTTTCTTTGAAAAATCAAAACTGGATTTAATTACAGGGATAGAAGACAGCTATTTTAACTGGAAAACATGAATGCAATTCTGGTTTTATTTTTGGCTTTTGCCTCCTGCAAATGCAAGAAGGTTTGGTTGCCATTTATCCAGGCTGCCTTTAAAAACCAAAAGGAACTCTGTCCCTGGTGACCTTGCTCAGTGTTCTCCAGATGTATCCGATTTTGTGGTTATGTTACAAGCCCCATTGACAGCACTGTAACCAAAATGATTGGTGATGCCTGAACCAAGCCAGAAAAAGAAAAGTCAAGATGTATCTTCATTTTAGAACAAACATAGGCTCTAAAAAGTTTAAGAAAATCCAGTCTGTGCGAGCACAGAGACCTTCCGAAACCCAGAACTCCTGAGAAGGAAAAGTACCAACATCTCAAAGCAGCTTGTGGTGTCTCCAGTCTGTCCTGGCTGTCCAACCCTCCCCCCCCACCAAAATGGTAAAAGGCAGTGCTTTTCCTGTCTGCACTTTGTTTTAGACATAGGTACCAATTTCCAGGGGTGGATGACAACGGCAGGCCAAGGGCCTCCTCCCCATGATCACTCCAGGGTGCTCCTGCTCTCCCAGTCATGTCACTTCAAGGTGATGGGGCAGATGTGACTCCCCTCTCCCCAGATTTATTTCCATTAACACTGCAAAGATAACGTTGGCTCTGAAACTGAAGTGCCATGGGCACCCCAGACAGCAGGGGAAAGGGAGGAAGTCACAAACCAGTTCTGCATCTTTGTCTATAGAAAAGGGCAACCAGCAATGTCAAAGTCAATGACATCAGAGCAGAGCCCGTCCGAGAAGGAGCAGTCTTATTAAAACTTGCTGCTCAGAAATGATTTAACCATTATTAATATTTTAAATTGCAAAATCCTTTCTAATCATGTGTTAATATAAGGCAAAGCTGCATGATTTAAAAGCAAAGCTCAAGCCACTGTCAATTGCTCCTGGGCATGTAGCAAAGCCTGCTGTGGGAATACTGATGAGACCAACTTTCCTGCTGAAGTGATGCTTCTGGGGCAGCTTTGCTAGGTCCTCAGCCTCCTCCAAGGGAAGGTGTGAGGCCTTTCATGTGTTGGGACTGTCCTGGGAGCCACAGACCATGGATGTACGTTCACCCTGAATGCAGAGCACAGGACCAAGCTCCTGTTCACAGAGCCTCTTCTGTGGATGCAAGGCTGGATTTAGGAGCAAGCTCTGCAATGGACCAAGAGAAAAACTCATCCAGGAATAAAGTCCCTTTAATCTTTGCTTTTATCTTGGTCTGTCTCCCATGGAACTGTAAGATCCTTCTAGTGACTCAGCACACAGGCATGATTTGCTCCTGGGGAAAACCTGTTTTGGGTCATGACCTGAAGAAATTCAAGCTGAAGATAGTAAGGTCTGGGTTGCTGTTGACTAGGATGAACTAAGTTATGGAGGGATAACAGTCCATGATTAACACTTTTTCCTCCTGAAGGAAGGTGATGGCAACATGTTCATCTACTCCTGAGTGCCAACTCAATCCCAAATCTTGCCTTGTTATTATATCTGCATTATTTAATACAGAAATTTATACATATTATATCCATGATGACATAATAGGTTTAAAATGCTTTAGGTCAGCAGAATAGCCAGCCTACATGCTTCCAAGGGAATTCCAATGGAGTGAGGCTCAAACACCACCATTATTCCTGAACACGGAAGGCGACGGCTAATGGTGACCTTGAGTTCTCTGCTCTTGTTTGGTGCTGAGGCATTATTAATCAGGGAGGAAAGATGTCAAGGTCAGACTCAGGAGTGGCAGTCACCCTGCAATCCCCATCTGCGCTGCCTTGAGGTGCTGGCCTTGCCAGTGACAGAGCACCAAGGCAGTGGAACGTGTTCCCACAAAGCAAACAAAGGTGGATCTGAATAAACTGCCTCCCCAAAAGGCCACTTTATGGTGCCCTTTGAGCAGCAGCTTCCTCATTCAACACTCATGCTTACAGATCCCTGTACACACAGAGAGTGTCTGTTACAACCTCCATCACACTGGGGGTAAATGATTAACACCGATTCCACCTGGCTGCTCACCTTAGTCCTGCTGCTCGCACACGGAGGGGTGGGGTCTCCAGCAGCATTTCCAACCCCTCACTGAGCCATATCACTACAGGCAGCTGAAGCACCTCTTCAAGTCAGGTGTTACAGCAGGCTCCCGTGGCTGAATGCCCGTCATTCCCATGCATTTCACGAGCCAGAGCTACTCTTCTGTATTACAAGCAGGGAGTGAACAGATGGGAGGAACGATTCCGACACCTGAAATAACAGTGACATCGGGGCCCTGCTCCATGTCCTGCCTGTGCCCACCTCTGCTTCCCTCCCACAGGCAATATTTCAGGTGGGCCCACAGGAGGGTCATTCCCATGCCTTTCTCTGGAGAAGGGAAATGTGAGCACAGATGAGACCGGGACAAGGGCTGGAAGTTTCTACCAATGTTTACATTGAGCCATTTGCTTGGTTGGAAGAAAATCGTGAGAGGCACCATTACTTTATTCTTTTCTAGCCATCCTTTCCCCCACATGTGCTCTCATTTGCACTCATTCCCAAGATTAGGGATCCCAAAGCTTTCCCAAGCATGAAACTAGTTTTGCACCCAAGACAAAACAGAATTTTCTACGTGAATGATAAAATTTTCCCACTTCCTCCTGTTTTCTTCTAGATCATCAGGAAACACAAATAGCAACCTATTAATGAGTTAATTGTTTTTATGGAGGAGTGATTCAGCACTATTACCTTGTGTCAGCTGAGAAATTGGCCCTGGAAGCAGCTCAGACTCCAACATTTTCAAACAACACAATAGTCAAGGTCTGCTATTGGCCGCATCTAACACTGCTGTGGAAGTCCTTGCTATAAAAATCTTTCTTTAAATTCCAATACTAATGCATTTTCTAACAACATTAAAGTCAGCCTGCAAGAACAGTACAAAGGCTGGTAAATTCCAGCAGTCCCAGAGCTTTAGAAAATTGTAGATAAAACTGTTTTTTGTTAAGTTTGACTATAAAGACAGTCCAATACTGTTCCCCATCCTTTCTCTCAACACTTGCTGTATCCATGCAGTCATGCTCTCAGGCAGAAATTTTACTGAAACATGGGATTTTGGGAGTTTTGGAGAAGACAACTGTGTGGGTATAAACTCCCTTTAACAAGAGCCTTTTTGGAATGTGCTGCTGCTCACCAAGCTTCCCCTTGAAAAGGAGCTTCTTTGAAATAAAACCACTTTGCAGAAGTTGTTATTGTTCCTGATTAAGTGTCTTTTGGGTTATTCTATGTAAATTTGATACTGAACAGAAGAAATTCTTGGAGATGCCACCTCCTTCCAACCCCTAGACACAAAGCTTTCTCCAAGAAGGACCACCTGATGTGATTAAAGGAGTGGTGCTATTTGTTTTCTTCTTCTATGCATACAATGGTGAGATTGAATATTCAGCTCTGGTTTAGCTGCTACACAAGGAAATAGTCTGGATATTTAATTACTGCAGCACACTGACCTGGAAAGCAACAGGAGTTGTTTTGCTGGCTGCTGCATGACACTGCCTTGGCAATAAAAGGCATTGGAGAGGAGCAGGGAAGCAGTGGACAGGGATTGGGAGGTAAAAGGGAATTTGCCTCTCTATATCACCAAGCACTTCCAGAGAGATTAAAAACCAGCAACAGGGCCCTACAACCCCTTCAGCCCCTAGAGCACTGCTGTACCTGGCTCATAGCCTTGCTTTCACCTAATTTCCAGGAAAAACCTCTTGGACTCACACAGTGTTTCATAGACTTATCAACCACAGGACAAAGAAAAGGAAACTTAATGCCCCTATCCCCTTATAACCACGATGGGCACATTCCTCAGCACAAATCAGCCTAATGAGTGGTGCACAGCTTCACCTGGGGTTTGTGTGTCCCCAAGGCTTGTGCCAAGGGAGACTCAAACCTCTCTCCCAGCTGGGTGCTATTTGCAATTTAGGCAGAGCCCAATCGACAGCTGAGCTGCCACACGAGTTGTGCTGGAGATTTCTGTGTGCAACACAGTAAAAATGGTGTCTCTCTGTGCTCCAGCATAGGAGTGACACCCCATTTGAGAGTCTGGGGCTTGGGGGTCCAGCAGACAAGAAACCGAAAGTTTCCATTTTTCATGAAGAAATCAAAAGGAAACTTTTTTTTAAAAGCAACTGCTTGTGTGAGCAATGATTTTATTGTGCTATTAATATGATCATAAAAAAGGACAACGTGTTTATAGGCTCAAGTGCTTCATTACTCACTCGATGACTTGGTAGAAATCACTGTGGCATCAGTATAAAGTGCAAAATGGAACAGATCATTGTAGTTGTGTTGTAAAATCATCTGGGCAGGTGACCTTTGAACAAAGGCAATTGATAGCTCCGAGGCAGCTGTACAACAAGAGTAAACATAATAGTTGTCCACAGCCACCAGACCTGTAGGAAAGCAGATACACCCCATGCCTGGGAAGGGGAGAGAGCACCAAGGTTTGGGAAAGAGAAGTAAAAGTCGATCTCTGAAGTATATCTGCAAATCAGCCTTGTTTGGGGATGGGGCAGGGAGGGGTGAGTCTGCTGACAGAGGGTGGTGGAGCTGCTGTTAGCACAGCCTGGGCAGGCTCAAACCAATTCCTGGAGCCAGGAGGGGTGGGACAGAAACCCATAACCTGGTCAGCTGGGGGGTCTGGTTCTCCCAGACCTCAGTTTTGTGTCTGATATCCTGCATTGCAGCCACCCCAGCCATTCAAACTCATAAGAGTGTGGGGGCTGAGCTGGGCTGGGCCACCAGGGGCCAGGAGGCTGCAGGAGCAGGATTGAGGATGTAGCATGAGCTGGGAAGACCCAAACTTTCCCTTGGCTTTTGTTCACACATCGGGGCAGATGCTCCTGTTTGTCATGTAATGAGAGATACAAAGGGATGTGGATCCCCTAGTGAAGGTCTTCAAAGTGGCAGCTGGGGAGGGAATGGCTAAATATTGCATGGATCCCCCTGGACGTGGCTCTGTAAGGCTGGGAGCTGCACAGGGGTGCTGGCTCCTCTGTGGGTGCAAGAACCAGGAGGGAAGGAATTCCCCCTCTCCCACAGGACTGTGCAGACATGCTGCCTCTGTCATTAGGAGACCAAGACACAGAAGTCTGCAGGGATGGCTCCTGCCTTGGAAATGGGAGTGAAAGATTGGGAGACACTCACAAGAAATGAAAAACCAGCCTTGTGGATGATGTCACCCAGTGAGTGCAGGAAGCGAGCAGGAAGGAAAAATTACATGTCCCAGTTGTTTCACTTCTTGTCCCTCTGCCTTGTTTCGTCTGTCACCAGCCCCCGGAGCATCCCGACACCCGGTCGACGGTTACCAACAGGCCATAAATAAAACCGCTGGAGCCACTGGTGTCAACATCTTGGCATTGTTTAGGTCTCCTTGTTTGCCTTTAAAATGACTCTCCTCCTCGGGGTCATGCAGATGAAAAAGCGGGGACCCCCTGCCACTATCCACAGAAATCATCTTGCCATGACTTGTGTTGCACTGCCTTTTTTTTTGCCTGTGAAGTCCGGGGTTTGGGGAGCTGCCCGGGAGCATTACTCATGCTACACCCAGGGCTCCTGCTCCCTCTTGCCCGCCTGTGTCCTGGCACGTCACCTCGGGCGCCTGTGGGTCGCCTGAGCCTGGGCCACATCACCCCTTTTCCTGACTCCCAGAGGCAGAGTTTGGGCTGGATTTGGGGACGGAATCACCCGCCAGCCCCGTGCTGCTGGCTTATCTGCTGCATGGCTGTGCCTGGCTGTGCTGCGGATGTTGGCAGGCTGGAGAGTGGAAAAACAAACGGTGGAGATGTGGATCCATGGGTAGAGCCTGGCCATGCAAACGTGGTGTGCCAGTGCTGAGCCTGGCGCTGGAGGGATGCCACTCTGTGACAGCCTTTGCCCCAGCACTGGAGCTTTGCATCATAGAAGCTGCTAATGAGGCTCTGAAAACACAATAAATACTCCTCCAGAGGCAGTTTTTCATCCATGGGCTTTAATAAAAGGGTGGCTTGAACCCCCCCCCCCGCCTGCACGGGGTGATGTTGAGCCAACAAACGCTGAGCTATGGCAGCACTGGAGGGGACCAGTGCTCCCCAGTGCCTGGAGCATCTCCTTTCCTCCAGCAAGGGTTGCATGGTGGAAAGCATCATCCTCCATCTCAGCTGAGTTGTGACTTGATGTCAGATTCACTCTCCCTGATCATCTTTAGCCTGTTGTTTATAATAAAAATCAAGCGATCCATCTCTTCTGACAAGAGGAAGAGTTGCTCCAGGAAGCTGTGGACAGGTCAACTTCTATATAAAGGAACTATTACTTGACAGTTTCCTGGCCATAAATAGCTGTCCAGCCAGGCTGGGGATTTTATTTAGAAATAACAAATGAAGTAGGCCATAAGTAACTTCATGACCTTGCTCCCCCTTCATTTCCCACCCATCTCCCCTCCTCACTGTGGTCTTCTCTTCACCCCCAGGTTCCTCAGGACTTCCAGGACCCCCCTGCATGCCCCAGCAGAGCATATCTCTCCATCTCCCACCTGCAAGAAGCTGTAGAAACATGCTGTTGCCAGCTTTTGAAAATGTGATGTTTTTGCATCACTGAAGATCTTTTTCTACAGCTCAGCTCTAAGAAATTATTGTTTTCTACTTGGTTTTCATTAAAATAATTAAAAAGTAATCTGCTCTGCATGGCTGAAAGCTGGAAATCCTCCACTCAAAACATCCCCAAAACTGGATGCAAAAGATATAACTCCAACATATCCTTTATTTTTCAATCCTTCAAACCTTTCTGTTAAGTTTTGGAGGACTAACTTCTGATTTTCTAATGCTCAGAGCTGGCAATATCAAAACCTGTGAGGAAATAAAAAAAGAGAAAACAGCATTTCTGTATTCTTTTATTATTGGGAGGTTTTGACCATTTTTGTCATGTCATTTGCCTAAAATAACAATGAAAAACTCTTTGTTTGGAGCTGGAAAGGGAAGAGCAGTGTGTTTATTTCATGTATGACTCATCAGCTCAGTGTTGATACGCGAAACACTTCAGAAGCTAACACTCTATAGAGATGATCGTTTTTAATATAAAACAATAAATGTTTAAAACAACCGTTGCTTTTTTTTTTTTTCTCTTTTCTTCCTGTTGTGGCCAATAAAACATAAGGCAGGCCACATAGTTTACATTTTAATAAAATTAAGTTATTTGGTGCCATGTTATTACAGTCTTTATTGGAAAGTGGAATAAATTGCACACAGAGGAGACATAGGAGGGAGAAATCACTGCGAATAAACATAGATTCTGGGATGCATTTATTTGCTGTTTTCATCTCAAAGGAGGAAGGCTTTCCCCGGGAAAGTGGAGGTGGCCCCCAGGTTCTGGCCTTGGGGAGGCAGCCCTGGGTTGCTCCAGGGAAGGATGAGCTTTTTGGGGAGCTGGTGCCACAGCAGAGCCATCTCAGCCCCATCCAGCTTTTCCACATACATCCTCCAAGAGAAACCTGTCCTGTGGCTGTGGGACACCCTGCAGTCCTGAGGCGCTGGGGCAGCCCGTCCTCCTGTCCATCGGCCGTTTGCGGGGCCAGCCGAAAACATTGGTCCCGAGGCTTTTTGCTGGAGGTTGAGGGTTTCTAGGCAAGTGCCAGGGCACACCAGGAGTCCTGTCGAAGTGGCACACTCAGCCCAGGCTGCGGGGCCATGGTGGTGGGGGAGAAGGTGTAGTCCTCGGGCTCGAATTTGAACTCGCCGTGGCCGCTGGCCAGCGCCTCGTCCGACTGGCTTTGTGCCTGCCCCAGGGAGGGAAGCAGAAAGGCATTAGAAAGCCAATAGTTATTAGCCAACAGGTCACTCAGCCCTGTGTCACAGCACAGTGGTAGGATTAGGATGGAATAGCGTGGGTTATCCCTGATGCCTACAACTGTCCTTTGGAACAGCCTGGAGCTGGGCAGGAAGGGTGTTCCATTCCAAGCAAGCACAATGCCCAGGCAGGGAGGAGGCATCCCAGGGCCCACCTGCATTTATTTATTGATTAAATATGTCCAGTTTGGAGATCTCTAGGTGTGGATATATTTTTTCAGAGCTCAGAACAAACCAGATTTCTTGGTTTCAAACAAAAAAAAACCCCTATCCCATACGGTGTAACTGGTGCTGCGCCAGACACTTGGGTGCTGGGGCTGAGCTTCCCCTCCATGCACATGTGTCCAACTCAGCAAGAGCTTAGACTCAACAGAAAGACAGTGTTGGGTCACAAAATTTTGATGTGTGGCTTGATTTAGACCTGTTTTTTCCTCCATCAATATGAAATAGCAGCCAACCCCAAAGGAAAGCTCAGGGCACAAGCACCCTGAGGCCTCTGACAGGTCTGTGGTTGCTGAGCACCTCGGGGCTATAAGGTGCAGACAGTGTTTGCCCAGGGAGCCTTTCCTTGGGAACTACAGAGGATTCCACCCTGGGCTGATCTCACCAACTCAACAGGGTTGTGACTACCAGGATTTCATGGCAGAAGATGGAAATTAAACTCAGCTCTGCACTGAAGCCTTTTCACCACCGATCGCCTCTCACAGCAGGGCTCAGACCTCCCAGTTCCCCACTGCAAGACGAAAGAGCTGATGAGGAGCCAACAGGCTGGAGCCCTTCCTGGTCTGTGATGTCTTGGCTCATGCTCCCTGCTTTCCTCAATCTGAGGCAGCAATGACCTAATTTCTTAGGTCAGGGGCTCCCAGGTCAGTGGCTGTGGAGGTGTGTGGATCATCCAGCCCAGCAGGGGATGGCTGCAGGTCCCTGTGCCTCACCTGGGACACTGACACGATGGTTTGTCCGGGATACTGCGAGGTTGTGCTGGGCTCTGATTTTAAAGTGACCGTGCTGTCTGAGTTGGTAATGGAAGAAGGGGAGTTAGTGGCCGAAGTTGTAGATCCTGGAAGATAATTGGTAGAGGGTGGTGAAGCAATGTAGGTGCAAACCTACTCTTAAAGAAATTTATATTTTAATGACAATAATCACATCTCATGGAGTGATCCTACTGTTCTTTCTCTACCAAATCTCTGTCAGTGTAAGTCTTTGTATTTGGCTGCCAAGATGCTGATGGAGGAGGAGGGAACCCTTTCACAGTCTGGCAGTGCTGGTACAGGATGGATGGGCTAATGTTGAATGCATCATGATACATTCCCCTCAATCTTTAATATGCCATTCCCACCCATATATTTTCCCATTACTCAATTTAGCCCAAATCTGCTTGAACGTGGGCACTGCTGGGCTGGATCTGGGTATCCACATAAGGAACCCCACAGGAATATGACAGGACTGGGATTCCCACCCAGCATCTTCCTTTCACATGAGAATAAATACAGACCCTAGATCTAAAACAATCATCAGTGGAAAAAAAATCACAATATTATTTTCTAATTATCTATTTCTTGCAGAAGACATGTTGAGGTGAACTGTGTTCCAAGCCCTCAGGATGGATGATAACAGCACTGTACCTGTTGAGGTTTTGCCTTTGGTAATGTTTTTAGGCTTCCTTTTCCTCGTCTGGATGCTTTCCTTTTTCATGGCCAGAGGTCGTGGTACCTTGACATTCATAAAGTTTGGAATCATTAATATTGTATTTTGCTCAGCTCCTTTCCACACATGTGTTGCTCTCCTATTTACGTGCTGTAGCTCATGCAAAGCACCTAAAGTCCTTGTCCTTCACTGAGTGCTATTTTTCTCTGCAACAGGCCTTGGCTGGAAGATGTATAAGGCTAACAGCTAAGGTTTTCCCACAGATTTTGTTTTTTCCTTTATTTTTTATTTTTCTTTTCCTGATTTATTAGTGACCTTTATGACAGGGCCTTATTAAATTACACTGGCACACTGAGAGCCTACATGGCTCAGATGGAAGAGTCATGGGGTAAAGAGACTTCAACCCTTATGGCAGAAGTTTGAAGAAGCCTGTATGGAGGGATGGAGTGTTCTCTTTGGCTGATGGGCATGTTATCAACAGTTCCCATCCTCTGGGGATAAATGTCATCAGCCAGCCTCCATGTGGGCTCCTCAGCATCCTTCACACATTTTCAATTAGTATATATAAAAGTTTGGGTTTGGGGACCTTCAGTCTCCAGCTACTGGAGCCTGGTAAGCTTTCTTTGTCATAGAACCCTAGGACGGCTTGGGTTGACCAGTTAGTTCCAACCCCTCTGCCATGGGCAGGGACACTGTCCACTAGACCAGGTTGCTACAAGCCCCATCCAACCTGGCCTTGAGCACTTCCAGAGATGGGACATCCACTGTTTCTTTGGGCACTCTGAGTGTTTCAGTACCCCCTTAGCCTTATCCTGCCTGGGAAACCCCAGTAGACTGAGCTTTTAACTGTTCAAGGAGACAGGACTGGGTTTCAGCTCTTCTGGGTCCAGTCTAGGGGCTGGTCGCTCCACACCTGATCTCCCAGAGCTGCTGGGCAGTGATCCCAACAACCAAAGGGTCCCTCCCAGTGTGGACATGTTCCTCACCCCGTGGAGCTTCATGTACAACCCGCAGGCGTTGCAGACGGGCTCCCCTTCGGCGTTCCTTCTCCAGAGGGTGGTGTTGGTTGTGTGGCAGTTAGTGCAACATAGGCCAGCACGTCTCGATGAAGACTTAAAAACAAGCAAACAAACACATGAGTGCACACATAAGAATGATGAATTGGGAAGTTTCCTTTCCCACAAAAATAAAATCTCCAACTACGCCATTTTCCTGGAAAATGTGAAACACACGTGATAACCAAATTCAGATCAAAGAAATTACATTCAAATGAGATCACTCTAATTTGCAAGTGGTTTTTTTGTTATTGAGATCTATAAACATGGCAAGTATCCTTGCAACTCATTTCACAAACTTCCAACAAATCTTCTGGAAGTGATCAGGACTCAGAGCAGAGAGAACTTCCCTCCAGGAGATCCATTCAGATGGAGAAAGAGGTGGAAAATATCAGCTGGACTTTAAAAGCATGAAGAAAACTCCTCATGCTTTACATGAATTCCTCTGTTTTTCTGCACTCAGAACTACTGCTAAAGTTATCAACATCCCAATTAATCTCTGGTTTAAGACAACTGGAATCAGTTGGCTGAACTGAGCAGAACCGAACTGAACTGGTCCATGGTGACACCAGGGAGGTTATTCTTCACGTCTCACAGATCATCTGTTCTCTTAAAGGCTGCAGAAACACCGTGCAGACATTAATTAATGACATATTTTATGAGTGCAGTGATTGCTGGCTCTGAAATATTAATAATTCCAAATGGAGAAGGAAAATGTTCTGGCAGAAGCAGCAAACTTATTTCTGACAACTTTCCTCCAAGCCACTGGAAAATTCACATCTCTCTTTATACAGACTTGTCTGCTCAGTAGACATTTCATTTGGAAGTGTCTAAACACTAAGTATTAAACCTATTCTAGTAAAAGATCTCACTAGGTATAAGGTACCTGTGGCATAAGTAATATCTCAGGCTCTCCACATTCAGGTGTGTAAAGATGTTCTTCAGCCTTGAGAAAAATCACTTTGAATCCACTCAAAGGCAGATGATAGGTGATGCAGGCAATAAAGAACTCCCTGTTTGTTTATTTTTCCATTATTGCCTGATATCCTGACTGAGCAATATAACAAATGAGGTGGGAAGAGTAGGAATAAAAATGAAATGTTTTTACAAGGTTAGCAGTCACATAAAGATCAGCTTTGAGTTTCAAGAGGCATAAGTGACATGGCCAAGGTTTGATTCACTTGTTGCTCAGCAAAGAGGTCTCAGCAACTATTTGCAAATAGTGGTATTGCTTTGGAAATGATTCAGCTTTCAAGAAATAAACCAGGCAATAATAATAATACATGGGGGTGTGAGCTGACAAGCCTGGCACAGGGGATGAGATAGCAGACCTTGTCTCTAATGTGGGACATGGTGTCACAGCAAGATCCAGGAGCAGCTACAGCCTTTCAGCTGCTGGGGCTGTGCCGTTCATCCTGCAATTGATGGGAGCAGAGGAAGGTGAACACTTGATGGGTGTAAGGGTTCTGAGGTCCAACTCCTGCTGTGGGCACAGAGGGGAATTTGGAGGCACTCAGCCTGGAACAACTGTTCCTGGTGCAATCTGTCATCACTTGTGGATGGGAGGAGGCCAATTCAAAGCCTTTTGGAAAGCCCCAAAATTTCTGGGCCACTGCTGGTCCCTGGGAGGCAGGGACAGGTTGTCCCTGTTTCACACAACATTTTGTCTGCAGCTTCCAGTTGAGATGGCAATGAGACCTGTGGCTCTGGTGGCCCAAGGGCAATACCAGCCCTGCCAGAGCTTGGCCCACCCTGCCAGCACTGCTCATGGGCTTCCTGCTGGGGCAGCGACATGTGCCTTCTGCATCTCCTGTGCAACACTCTGCAGGCTGGCTCCCCCTCACGCAGCCAGTGAGAGAAAAAAACATCCTCTACCACCAAATATTACAATTTTAATCTGAGAAACCCCATGAGAACCTGCCCCTGCACAACAACCTGCCAGATTAGCAAGAAAGAGACAGTCAAGGCTACTGTTGCTCACTGAAGGACGAGGGTACAATACATTATTGCTGGTTTCCCAGCAATTCTCTTGAAAGAAAATGCATTTCTGCCTGGCTCCACCCCGCAGCCTTTGTACCATTCTGACCTTGTCTAGGAAGTTGTTGACTTCAACATTGTGCTCAGTGTTTATTTATACAAATGCAGCATACACTCAAACAAAAACTCTTCATGGACCGGGCTTGACAGCCAAGTGCTGCTGATAAGCTCAAGGAATGGTGAGTTGGTGCCTATCAAATCAACCACGTGTAAGTGCTGTTTTGAGAGCCCAAAAAATTCAGAGCCAACAGGGCAGGTCTTTCCAAGGGAGACCAAGCCATCAGAGACTTTGTTTCACCTCCTTTTCAAAGGTAGAAAAGAAACTGCAGGGTTTCACAGGAAAAAAAGAAGGCACTGAAGCCTCAGATTTAATCAATGCTTCTCTGTCCCCCTTTCCAGCACGATTGAGGGGATCTGTTGTTTACAGGAAAAATGTTGTAGCAAAGTGTGCTGAGATATCTGAGCTCAGCTCCTGAAAGTGGGCAGATCTGAGGCTCAGAGCCAAAGGCAGCAGCATCCTCTGAGATTTGTCTTTTTTACTAAGGCTCTGGGCAAACCTGCACTTTGGAGGATGAGGGAGCAGCAGGAACTGAAGGGCAGGAGAAATCCAAGGCACGCACCATAAACACTGAGTGGTTCTGGGGTCCTGTTAGATTGTCCCAGGCCTGTGAGCAGTCCCACCCCCACCTTCTGCAAAAGTGTCACCAAACCCATTGTGTATTGCAAACTGTAAAAAAGGACAGGCTGAAACCTCCTGAGCCAAAGTAAAAAAAAATAATCCTTGAGCCAAGCCAGAAAAATTCAGCTCCAGGTTAGTCCTTTAGCTCAGGATTGTGTGGGAGCTGCTGAGCACAGGACAGCTGCTGCAACTGCCCCCCTTTGCTGTACCGTGCAGGGCACGGGGGGAATTGCAAGTGTGGGATGCAGCCATCCACCTCCACCAGCTGCTCCTGATGGCAAAAGTGATCTGGCTTTTCAGACTGGATCTAAGGTATCTTGTGAAACACACCAAGAAACTTCAGCTACAAAAGGTGCTGCCTAAAACAAAGCGCTGCCTCCATCCTCCTTTAAGATAAACCCTTTCTGCCGAAAGCCACAGTGCTTTGAATCCAGACACGGGCTGTAGCAGGATGGCTGTCCCTGCTGCATAGAGGATGTCACCCTTATCTCAAAAAAAGAAACAAAAAATGAAGTGGAAACTACGCTACGACTGCTCGCCCTCTCCCACACACGAGCAAGGCTGAGCACTGCCGAGCCGCGGGACGTCATTCCCGCAGCAATATCTGGGCCACGTCGTGTTCTCCAGGGCTTTATGGGGGACTTTGCTTTGTGAAACACAAGTCAAAATAACTCCCAACGCGGCGTCTACGTACAGAACAAAGGTCATAACGTAAAGGACAAAAGCAACCATTTTTCCTTCCCGTGCCCTTATTTCTCTGCACTGTGAAAGCCAATTTCATCGTTCGTGGCATATCTCTGTGTTCACTGCTCTGCTCTCACCCAGCCTGTGTGGGTGAAGCAGGGAAGACATCCATCCCCTGCTATGGAAATTGTTTGGGAGAATAAATATCCCAAGCCACAGGGGTGCAGGTTGCTCCCTCTGCGGTGGGTTTGCAGAGGTCACCTGGCACCCTCTTGTCCATCATCAATAGATCCACTGAGGCACAATTTGCTGCAACACGACATTTCAAACCCTTGGGGAAACCCAAGATTTTGAAATGCTTCATTGAAAATTCAGGATGGAAAGTCAAAATTGCAACCCCTTTTCTAACCCATAAAACAAATCCCCTCAAGTATTTCAATCGTAGGAAAGCGCTTCCCCTGGACAAGAATCAACCCTTTAATTTGAGCTTTAACTTCATTGTATTGATTGCCAAATAATGATAAAAAAGGTCGGAAGTACTTTGGTAATTCCCAACTAATTTGCTCATTCCTGGGAAAGCGGTCTTAATTCTGCGAACAAACGTTTTCCACCAGAAAATTTTGTTGGAATGTTTACCGAAAAAATTTATGCCCAAGAGCACTCATGGATGCCATGGATGAGGCTCGGGCAGGGTGCAGGCAATGCACGGCCGCCTCCTTTCCCATGCGCCACAATAAAACACTGAGGAGCAGAGAGACCTCGCCGATTTCCTCAGGGAAAAGCTGTTCAAAAGAACTCTGGAAGTTCACCCACTGGCGCTTTTGGATGCCGTTCCCAAAATGTGGAGTTGAATTTAAACTGGTTTGCGTCTCCTTCTATGCATGGATTGTGTTCGCTCTGAAGAAATCAGCAGCGCAACTCTGAGATTTGCGGCACAGCAGATTTAATGTCATCGCGTTAGAGGAGACAGGAGGGTTTTGGAGAGACAGGCAAATCCTGTCGCATAATGCTAAATATTTCACAGAAAAGCCTTGATTTTGATGCGATGAACAGAAAAGGGGGATTTTCTCTGGAGTTACCACCCATTTCATTTTGCAAATCCAGATCTGCATTTCTGGAATCGGAATCAGAATGAAACATCTTGCTCGGTCTCAACTTTCTTTTTCTTAAAGGTTTTCTTGTACAGAAACTTGTCTCTATTGGGTTATTGCTAATAATTTGTTTTGCAATACAAAAAAATAACTGCAGGAATACACCCTGAGTGAAAGCTCAAGAAGCTCCCAGCTGTTCCCCAGCACAGCTCCAGCAAACATCCTGTTTTTAATGACAGCTTCTGATGACAGCCTCTAAAACCAAAACTGTTACCACCAAATTTAAACATCCCAAAGTGACTGCACAGAAAAAAAGAGGAGGCGCCTTTCCTCTTTCTCCATGGGATCCCAGATAGAAGAAGCCCAATATTACACTGGGGGGGGAATTAGTGTTTAACCTTCAGGGAAACTGGGAACTGCCAAACCCCCAGTTTTCCCCTTAGGCTGGCGGGGAACTGGGCCCCATCCTGCTCCCATTGCAAGCAGCCACAAACCTGCTGGGCCAGCTCAGGACCAGCCCTGCCTCCTGTGCAACTACCCTGCCTAGGCTGCATGTGTCTGCAGGAAGAACTAGGAAATAATAATGACAGCAATTATAGAATAAAAAGCAATGCACCCACTGCAGGAATGGAGCCAGGGGAAGCCCACAGAGTCCCAACCAGTGGCAGGGCTGACTGTCCCTGCTTGGCTCTGGCTCAGACCCTCTGTGCAGCCCCAGAACCCCTTCAGTCCCTGTGCCTCTGTTTCCCCTGCCCACCAGTCATTGCCGGGGCAGCAATCCCTCTGGTTTCATCCCATTCCCACTGACCCCAGCCATTTCTGCACCACAGCAAGGGTCTCCTGCCAGTGCTGATGGCAACTGATCTGTGGGAGGACCGAGAGTCAAACAGATCCTAACACAAGAACAGAGACCTCAACAGCGCAGGTACCGAGTCAGCCCCCCGGCCCCTGCCCTCTAGCCACCCCCGGGTGGGTCCCAGAGAGTTTCCCCTTCTTACCAGCCTCTTCTGCGGCTTGAGCGGCCGGTTGATGCCGTTCATTTTGTGGTAGAGCCCGCAGGCGTTGCACAGGTAGTGCCCGGTGCCGTCCTTCCTCCAGAGCGGTGTGGACATGGCTCCGCAGTTCACGCATTCCCGGCCATCCCCGGGGAACTCCTCGAGGTACTCTGGAAGAGACACACACGGCGTAAGGGTCAGGAGCCACCCCCACCGCACAGGGGGACCCTGCGGGAGAGAGTCTACAATCCTCTTTGCCCCAGTACTGGGGACAATCCCGGTCCGGGGAGAGTTTCCCTCCAGCCTACCAAGTGTGCACCAACCCCCTTTATTCCTTCCACACTTTAATCTTTTAATATTTTGCTTAAAGACAACACATTCCCCCCCCCCATCCCTTCCCTGAAAGACCCCAAAGAACAGAACACGGCTGGGGTCTCCCTGGGATGGGAAGGGGCTGGGATTCTACCAGTGGGAGAAAGAGATGTTATGCCGGGATGCAAAAATAAATGAGAGAGGGGGGGAAATGAGACCGTTTTCCTGATTTCTATCAAGAGAGAGGGGAAAAAATGGGATCGTTTTCCTGATTTCTATCAAGAAAACCCTGAAGCCGCTGGCCGGCGAGGACGGCCCGGCCGGGGAAGGTTCGGGGCTGCCCGTGGAGCGATGCCGGGCTGGCTCCCCGGGAGAGCATCACCGGCCGGCCGCGACCCCAACTCCTGCTAGCGAGACTCTTCCTCACTTTTTGTCTCCCCGCAAAAAAAAAAAAAAAAAAAAAAAAAAAAAAGAAAGAAAAAATTAAAAAAAGTCCCTGGAAGGAGCCGCGGGGCCGCTCCGAACACCGTCCGCGGTCCGTCCCTGCCCCGCGGCAAACGGGCAGCCGGAGCGAAACCGGGGGAACCCCTCAATCATAAGTCGCTCTCTTTCCTCCTACTCCCTTTCTTTTTTTTTTTTTTCTTTCTTTTTTAAAATAACTTCCTCTGCCTGAACTGTTATTTTCTTCCGAAGAAAAATCCGCCTTTATTTTTTTTTTAAATAACTCGTCTATTGTATTAATAATGATCCAAAGGAAAGGAAAAGGGAAAAGAACAAAACTTAAAGGGGGGGAGAAATGGAAAATAAAAATGAAATGTAAAAAGAAAAGTATAAAAAATTATTGCAGTAATTAATTACATTAAAAATAAATAAATAAATAAAAGAATAGTTTGGACTACTTAAGAGCAGTTTACACTATTCAAGAGCAAAAATAAACGGCAGAGAGGATGGCTGCCGCTCTCCCGGATCCTAAAGCACCGAATTAAAAGAGCAGAAAAGATTTCTGGGGCATCATCTCTGGCAGGACGATCCCTTCTCGCACAACGCAAAGGATTTCCCCAGACAAAGAGAAAGTCCTGTAAAGAAACCGCTGCCAAGCACCTCCGGCGTGGGAGGAAAAGCCGAGCCGGTGAGACAGCCCGGTGGGGAGGGGGCTGCTTCCCTGCTCTAACTTTGTTCTTGGGGTGAAGATAAGATAATTCGGTTCACCGCAGTAAAAATGATAACGCGACTGAGATCTTGAAGTGGCTTCTAAAGGACTTTGCAAACCGCAACCGGAGGAGGCTGGTGAAGTGCCCCCGGGGTTATAAACCCTGAGCACGAGGAGTCCTGTTAAATCAAGCCCAAAACTTTATTTGCTTAGAGTTTGGTTTAAAAGGACTTTTGGTGTGGATGCAAAGGAATTGAAGTGAGGTTTATTGTTCAACGCCTGAGCGCGTTTCAGTGTCTCCCCAAAGGCCGCAAAGGGATGCAGCTGCCGACCTGTTTGGGCGAAGGTGAATAAGGAGACCGAGAGTCTGTTCAAATATAAACTAATTTACCACAATAAATTACTTAAAAGGGAGGGAGCTATAAATCTGCCCCGCTAATTTAAACACAAGGGTAAGTATTGAAGCACAGGCACAAAGTCGATATTGTGGGAAGGAGATACCGCGGGGGTGGTGGTGGAGTGGGGGAGAAGGGGTTGAACGGCCTCTGCTCCCCTGTCCTCCGGGGGAATTGCTCTGCTTTGAAACGTGGTCTTTGCCCTTCTTGTCACACACGCACACCCCCCCCCCCCACATCCCATCTCTACCCAGGATCAGCCGCACACACCCCGTTCCCGGACCATCTCTCCATCCTGGGGTAAAATCATCTCCTCTGCTGTCGGGGATGCCAGCGGGACAACTGAATCCGCGGCCCCGGGCCACCGACAAGCCGGAGGGATAGGGATGGGGATAGAGACGGGGATGGGGACAGGGATGGCCCCCCCACTTGGCGCCGAGAGCCGGACAACGACTCGGCGCCCCAACAGGTCGATGAGGGACGGCGGCGACCTACCGAAGGTGGACCTGCGGCCGGGTAAGGCCGCCTGCCTCGTCTGCAGGCTGTGCAGCACGCTGCTCTCAAAGTGTCCGGCCGTCCAGGAAGGCGGTATCTCGGGGGTCACGTAGGCGGGGTAGGGGCTGGAGTAGGACCCGTTAACGGAGCGCACCAAGGCGTTGCCGTACTGCTCCCGGCCCCCGCCGCCCAGCAGCAGGGGCCCCTGGTAGGCGCCGTCGCGGCCCGGGGGGCTGCTGCCCGGCGGGCTGTGCGAGTACGAGAAGCCCGACGGCGGGTGGGGGCTGCCGGCGTTGAACGCGGCGGCCTCGCCGCTGCTCTGCCCCCAGCCCGCGGGGTTGCCGAGGTGGCTCTGGTGCGGTTCGCAGCCTTGCAGGTAGGGCAGCGTCTGCAGGACGGAGGGCACCCGGGTGGTGGGCACGTAGACGGGCGAGCCGGCCGACGAGTGGAGGAAGTTGCTGGAGTCGTGGGAGTAAGCCGACTGGCCATGGTTGGGGGCGAGGGCCAGACCCTGATACATGTTCCGTCCTCGGCGGCGGCGGCTGCTCAGGGCCCGTCCGGCTGCGGCCCGGCGGTGCCGAGGGACTCACTCAGAGGAACCTGGAGGGAGAACCGAGAGCAGCGGGCTGAGACCCGGCACACAGCGGGAACCCGATGGCCTTTCCCGAGCCGAAAACGCCTCTTCCCTGCCTCAAGCAAGGGCCGAAATTTGGACTATTTTTTTCCCCTTTAAACTTTCCTCTGAGCCATGGCGAGAAATAACCTCCTCTGAACGGGCAGCGACCCCGCCGGCACCTTCCCCGACCCCGCCGCCCGCCTGGGCACCTCCAAGGAGCCGGAAAAAGCCTCTAACAATTAAATTATTTTTTTTTCCCCAAAAGTATTTCCCTTCCAGTCTTTTTTTTTTTTTTTTTTTTCGGAGCCCAGGGCCTGGAACGCGGCTCCGGGCCTTGCTGGCCGGGAGGAGGCCGCCCGCGGTGCGGCCCCTCGGGCGCCCTTGCCGGGCGGGATCGCAGTCCCAAAGGACCTGGGCAGCCGTCCAAGATCGGGAGCATCCCCGGTGTCCTCCAGACACCAGCACTGCCGCTTTCTTCTAAAAAAGCTCAATAACCCTCGGGCAGGCCTCTCCGTGCGGGCGGAGGGCTCGACCCGCCAAGCCTCGCAGGAGCATCCCGCCCCCCGGCTCGCTCCTCTCGCACAGGTACTCACATGGCAGCGGGCCGGGAGCGGAGCCGGGCACGGCCGAGGGGGCATGGAGTTGTGCTCAGACCATCCAGGGAAATCCCAAGGAAATAAAAATAATAATTAAAAAAAAAAGAAGTTGAAGTTCGCGGGGGAGGGAGGACTAAAAAACAAACCAGCAGGACCCCCTGGCAGAGCGGGGCTGCCCTCCCTCCCGGTATTCTCCCTCTCGTCTCCCGTGGGTGCGTCCCTGGCTGCGCCCGGCGGGGAAGTGGCGGCGGGGGCGGCGGCGGCGGCTCTTTACGGCGGCCCCGGTGCGGGCCGGCCCACGTGACGGCCGGCGGGGCAGCCCCGGTCCCGGCCGGGATTGGGCGCCTCCCGGCAGGAGGGGGGGACGGGATAAGTCCGGCCGGCTCCGCTCCCGGCGGGGGGGACGCGCCCGCCGGCTCCCCCCTGGCGCGGGTCGGCGGGCGCCGAGGGGAGCAGGGGACGGATGCGGCCCCCGGGTGCGCCCCGCACCGCCCCGGGCCCGCTGGGCGCCCCCCTCAGCAAGGCTGGAGGGGTACGCCCGCCCCCAGGAGAGTTGGGGGATTCCTCCGTCCTTTGCAGGCCCCGCTGCCTTTCTGGGGTTCGCTCCGACCACCCCATCTGGAGGCGATGCCCCCCCGTCCCAGGCCGCCGGGAGATGTTGAGGAACACACCGAAAACTTCCCGGCGGGGGTTCGGTAGCAGAGGATGATGGCGGGAGGTTTTCTGTTTCGAGCCAGCGCTCCGGCTGTGCTTTGACATAAAGCCCAGTCTTACGGGGAAGGGGGTCTCAGCCTGCCCCCCACGTCCGCCTGACTTTCTCAAGCGGCCCAGGGCCCCGCCGAGGATGCGGTGACACTCGCAGCCTGCTCGCTCCGGCCGTGCCCGGGGCTCAGTGCGCCTTTGCCCAGCTGGGCCACTTCGGAGAGCAACCCTCCGGTCCCTCACCGTCCCGTCGGGGCCGCCCCTGCGGAGAGCAGCAGAGATGGTCCTTCTCCCTGCAGCCCCCCCCGCCGGGCCGCTCTGGCCTTTGCGGCGGGGACAAAACCCCTTTCCCTCTGTCCCTCGTCGGTGCGAGCTCGGGAAGGGACTTCAGAGGGCAAGCCGCTCTTAGTCCCAGCTGCCCACTTAGCCCGGGTAATTCGACCGTTTTAACTCTCCTCCGGTACCGACCAGCGAGGAAATAATTTCATCGCTACTGGGATTTGTCCCCGGGGCGCTCAGGAGAATTATCGCGCCTTCGCGCAAAGTTGATGTGCTTCTCCTCCCCGGAGAAAAAACCTCGGCGAGTCTCCCCCTCCGCTCGCTCCATCCCCGGGCGGACAGAGCTTTGCCGCCCGCAGGCCTCTGCCGACGGATCGGGCCCTGCTCGGCCCCGGAGCCCTCGGGCAGCGCAGCCCGGCGCTGTCCGCCGGTGCGGGTCCGACGCCCGGGGGAGCCCGCCCAGCCCCGGCTCCGCAGGGACCAGCGCTGCGGGAAGGGTGGGAAATTTCAGCTCCAAAATAAACTGGTGCAGGAATGCCAGCTATTTCCCTCGGAATAATGCAACGCAACTGGCTGGAGATGTATTTATTTGCTCGCGAAAGCGGCCGTTTATAGCTCGCAGGGTATCCTTTGTGCCCGCGGGGCAAAAGGAGAAAACAAAACCAAAACAACAAAAAACCACAAATAAAAATATAAAGAAAAAAAAGGAAAAAATATAAAAAAAAAAAAAGAAAAAAACAGGGGACAAATTTTTTTTTAGAAAGGTGGAAAAGCTATAGAAAAAGAAAAAACCCGAGGAGGCTCCAGCCCCGCGGCGACACGGGAAAATCCGTCCCTGAGGAAAACCAGCCCCAATCTCTTAGTAGCTGTGGCTGAACCACCGCCGGGGTTTCTTTCGTTTCGTTTCGGTTGTGAAAAACGGGGTGAAGCCGTGGGGATGCGTGGGTTTCCAGACTTTACTATTTCAAGGTGTTACTAAATTGTGATTTATTCTGGCTATTTTTAATGCTTGAGAACTGCCCGCTCCGATCGCTCCTGGCGTTCAGATAAATATAAAAACGTTGAAAAAAACGAGGCACTGCTAAACCCAGAGGGATTTACCCAGTGAGCGTGTTCACGCCGGAGGAAACCACCGCGTGCGAAAACCTGCCCGTGGACCTGTGGTGTGTCTGTGGTCAGACTCATCTAGTGGTTGGATTTTTTGGTTTATTTTTTTTAAACTAGTTTACCAACCGACTTTCTCCTCCGGTGGTGCCGAAGCTGCCTGGCTCTCTCCCTACCGGGCAGAGGAGACACGAGGGGCAGCCGGTCCCACGAGCGGCTCCTCCCGCGGGCGTGGAGCAGCGCTGAGGGCAGGTGCTCCGACACCGGGGGCTTCCAGCACCACCCGCCGCAGCCGCCGTCGGGCTGGGCCCGTATTCCAGTGCCCGTTGGGCGCCGGCTCCGGCTTCTGTCACCCACGCGTGTGGCTGTCCACGGGATTGGATGCCCCGTGGTTTGGGATGTTTGTAGAATTTCGAGCTGAGGAAGGCCCGGGTGGGCGATGCTTTAGATGAAGTGGGAGGGAAGGTGCCAGCGTGGTAGCGGTGGCAGCGGCGATGCCCCAGTCCACAGCCGTCGCACTGTGCCCGGGGAAGTTCACGTCGGAATGCGGGACACAGGGAGCCCGGGCTGTGCGGAGACCCTCCCGCAGGGACAGATGCCCCTCCCCGGGGCTCCCTGCCCCACCGAGGACATCCCCGACGTGGTGGCCGGACACCTCTGCCTAGCTCACGCAGAAGATTAGATACAAAAATGGTAACGGAGCACAGGTACGGGTGATGCTCTCTTTTCCATCCCCGTTCGGAGCGGGGACAGGCGGGAAGGTTTCCCGGGAGAGCCCAGTGTGACCCTGACAGTACCCGCCGCAGGCTTTGACACCGGCGCACATCCCTTGTTGGGCTCACGGTCCATTTGACACGCTCAGTCGGACCCAGCTCTGCTTTTCCAGGGGATACGACTACTTCTTTCGAGGGGGTTAGGAAGGGACCTTTTTCTAATGTCTCCCCGCACCCCCACACCCCAACGTCCAGGCAGAGCTTGGCTCCGGCTGGGTCCCAGAGGGGCCGGTGCGGCTCGACAAAGCCCCGAGGGAGCCCTGACCCCTCCAGGTGAGGCTCCCCCGGGCCGGGACAGACTGCCCGGCGCCCCGGCCCCTCGGCCCTAATCCCACTCCGGCTGATTTGTGAGTCCTGCGCGGGGGCGGACGCGTGGGAGCGTCCTGCGCGGTCCCCGAGGGGGCTTCTAGCTCCCCCCTCCCCCTAAGGAAAAACCAAGGGGAAAAAAAAAAGGAAAAGGCGAACTGAGACAGAAGGGTAGAAACGTTCCCGCTCCTGCTACACCGGGCAGGGAAGCAAGGCACACCCCGAGCGGGGAACCGCCGGTTATCGTTCCCCTTCTGTGTGTTGGGAGGTGACAATTAATTGGATACGTCCCCTTTCCTTCTTCTGCCTCCCCAGGGTTGCAGCATCCTCCCCTGGGGCTCAGAGGCGTCTCGCAGCCCCCTGCCTTCGGGGGAACCGGGGAGGGAGAGTTCCGACGTCAGAATCGAGCCCAACTCGGGGCTCTGCCCTGGGCCGCCCGCCCAGCAGCCGCCCCGAGCCGGCCCCCTTCAGTCTCCCCGTCCCGAGCCACCCGATGCAAAGGGAAACCCGTTGCGAGCTTCGTCCCTCAGCCCTGATGGGCGGCATCGGGCTCCTCTCCGACTCTTCCCCCATCTCCCAGAGGAAGAACGAACTGCCCGGGGCCACAGCAAGTTCCCGGAGCCTGCTTCCCCTGCCCGGTGGGCTGTGAAAAGGGGGGATGGATGGGAGGGGACCAGCAGGGTTTGTATCTCCTGGTCCACTTCCCCTTGTCTGCATTTCCCAGTCCACGTTCCCTAGGCCACATATCCTGGTCCAGTATCCCTCCATCCTACCCCCAGCCCCTTCCTACCCAGTCTCCAAAGGACAGGCTAGTCCCTTGGCTCAGGTACCTCCTGCGGTCGAGGCTGGGCTGATTCCTAAGGCAGTGCTGGAGAGAGGTGATGGACACAGCCAGGGCTGGGAGAGGCCTCGTCTGGCAACAGGCTGTGGGCAAGGACTGAGCTGCCCCAGCCCAACCAGGCAGGAACCGAGAGGTTTTGTGCTTGAAGGAGTGAGGAGATGCCAGAAGGCTGTGTCTCAAAAGGGTTAAATAAACAGCAGGCTCCACCAAAAAATATTTATCTCCTATTATATGCATGTGGTGGTGGCTCTCAGGAAGGGGGGCTGTGATAGAGGTGGGGAGAAAGTATTTAAACTTTTTCCCCCTCTTGATCTGAGATCCTGTTTTCTTCCTTAACCTGTAAGGATTTCACTGGCCTGGAAAATAAAAGAGATGCTGTAAAGATGGTGTTTCTCACTGTCCCCTATGGATACGTTTTACTGGGATACTTCAGTCTCAGCCATTCCTTCAGCCTCCCATGAGCAAAAAATGGCTACAGAAATCACCCCTTTTCCTTCAACATTTAGAGGGTACAAAATATTGACCACAGTGTGTGCCCCCCTCAGGTGGGTAATTTGGCATGGGCCTCCTAAAAGTGACCGTTGCTTGTGCGACTTTGGCCCAAATTGTTTAAAATTCATTTACTTTCCAGGCTGATTTAACAGAAGCTCCAAGCTGCAGAGCAGTCAGAAAATCCTCAGGCTGACAATGGCAGGGCCAGTGAGCCGGGCTGGGGCTGCAGCTCCTGGTGGTGGGAGTACCCTGAGAGGGAAACCACATCTTTTTTGGAGACGGGCAAACTGTGGTTTAAACTCCATGCTTATTTTATTTAGGGCACTCTGAGGGCTCCAGCTTTGCCCCAGTCCCAAAGGACAAGGACTTCCAGCCCAAGGAGGATATCTAGACCCAACGAGGGGGCTCAGTATTTCGCAGGGGTGAGGGTCTGACCCCACCTGGGAAGTTCTCCAGGAGTTTTGCCGTGGGTGGGAGCAGCAAGTGACTCAGGATTCAGCCACGTGGGCACGCTGGGGGACGCCTTGTGTATACAATTTGTTGTGCACGTAAACGTTTGTGGGGTGGAAGCCAGAGGGCACAGCGAGGCACTGGCCAGGTAACCGGAGGCAAAAATCTTCTGTATTGTGTAATGGAAACTATTTCCCTGTACAAACTCCAGCCCGTGTGTGCTGAGCTGGTGGGCTGACGCTGGAGATGCCAGCCTGGTCCTGGCAGAGGCCAGCGAACAGAGGTCTGATATCAAACCACTTCCAGAGCCTCTGCAGCTACGCGGGGTTTCCACCGTGCTCCCCGCTGCCATTATGGGCAATAAACGGGGAAGGGGAAAAAAAAAAAAAGAGGCTATTTTGGTATATTAACCTCCTTGTGGCCAGGTGAAAGGTTAAATTCACATGATTCATTGGCGGCTGAGAGACAGCACTTTGTTGCTAGGATTTTGGGGAATGCGGAGGGCTCCAGCGAAGGAGTCTCGCTAATCTTTAAGGGAGGGAGCCAGGCTCCTGTCTGACGGCTGCAGGCCCAGCAGCTCTGTGTTTCATTTCAGACTGTCACTCTCCTATCTCTCAGCTCACTCCCAGCTCCAGCTTGCTGCCAGATCTTGGGAACTGTTAACTCGGACAAATTTATAGATGGAAAAAGAACAGTTAGCCATTGTTCCTGGGGTGGGGGAGGGAGGAAAGCGAGGAGCTTTGGCCACCGAAGTCATGATGTAACCTGGTTGTTGCTTGGTTGGGAGAAACATGCAAAAGATCTGCCTCTTCCCGTGCCAGGGAAGGAAATTGGGACCATTATGTTGCTACTAAATGTTGAGAGATGCAACATTGGTGCCCAAGCCATTTGGAGGTATTTGTAGAGTGTTCCCACAAAGTGGAGTCTCCCAGCTGGACATCTCTGGCGTATGAGCTCATTTTCTCATTTCAAGTCTCGTGATACTGGGTGTTTTTCCTTAAGGCTTCAGACTCTAGAGTAATGAGATCTAATATCAACAGCAGTGTTCTCATAAACAGAGCCCCTTGCTATGTGGGCTGCCAAGAGGAAACTGGAAATGGGGACATCTCAAGGATTAAAAAAGAAAAATCCAGTTGGCAAATAGGGAGACCCTCAGATTCATTATTCCTTAGAAGTGCAATGACTTCGAGGAAGCTGGGAGAAAAGTAGGAGACTAAGAAATTGTCTCACTGGCACTCTGCCTCTGCTTTCTATTTGGATACACTTCCAACCTACCTTCATGATGGGAAGACTTCTTTTTTTCCCAATACAACATTAAAACCCTTATCTTGAAAATGCAAGAGCACTTGCTGGCCTCAGCATTTGCTTTACAACTTTTGGATGGTGTATGGCTCCTGAGCGTGGGTCTCTTTTGGAGGTATGCCTTCCAAAATTACCCAAAGAACACCTTCTGGGAGTGTTCACCCTCTACACAAACCTTCCTGCAGCAAGGTTGTATCTGTGTTACCATCCTCACAGTTTCTGTAGCCCCTTCCCCATCTGGAGCCATTCCTGGTTCTTTGTGCTCGCTCACTTGGAGGGAAAGGTGGGAAGGGTCTGGAGGGCTGTTACCTGCAACTTGGTCTACCTGCCCTCTTCTGCATGTAGCTTCAGGACAGAAGGAATCTGCACCACAGTGGGATAAATCAAATGGGGTTTTTATTGCTCTGAATCCAGATCTCTACTTTTTAAAATCATTATGTGGGTGTACAGAGTAGAAGGAAGCAAGAAATGTTGGATTGAAAAAATAAATAGTGAGATACTGTGCACTTAGAAAATCCAATCACTTGAGAATCTGGCTGCAGGGAAGGTGGTTTCTTCTTCCAAGGTCTGAAGGTTTGCAGAAGTCTGTTATTTTAATCAGAAGACTGCATAGGTTTGATTCGGAAGGCCCAGAAGATGGCATGGTCCCAAAACTTGCCTCCCCTTCATATTACTTACTGGAGTTTTATTTAACTCTGCTATAACGGGGACAGAATTTCACATTTTATAAAAGTTCTGCTCCAAGTCATCTGTGATATTAGTGCTTGTTTTCTGCTTTATTTTGATGTCTATAAGTAGAAGCAGTTCTTTTTCCCGCTGCAGGCTTGTTGTGAAGTTATTGACTCAAAAGCCCAGCTTTACACAGGTGTGCACTTCTAAATACAATTGTGAATGAACTTCTGGTGGAAGTGTTCCACTGAAGTTAATACAGGTGCCCTAGGGATGAATTTGGGACAATATCTGTATTATGGGCTAATTTGCATTTTGCATCTCTCTCCTCATGTATTTTATGTGTCTAAAAAATAATCTTCCATGAGGGAGAAATGCCACTGTGGCTTCTCATAAGCAAGGTACTGAAATGATGTGACAAATGAATGGTGTGGCCTTTCCTATCTATTAGAACTAAATTAAATGTTCCCTGTGTTGCTTTTCCACGCTGAATTTGAATACCCCTATGCCAAATATTTTTCCTGCCTTCACTCACTGTGTTTGCAGGCTGTGCTTTTCTTTCACAGCTTCTCTACCACATCTGAACTGCCTTGATTTGGGTCAGCATATCTTCTCTTCCACCTCACGAAACTCCACTTCTCACTTCTCTCCATCTCTTTGACTGCATCTCTGACCTCTCCTAGCCTCATTTTTCACCTTCTCAACAACCTCTCAGCCCTCACTGGCTGCATTTTTCATCTGGTTTGGCATGAAAACATGGCTCCAATTAGTTGGAAAGGTGGCATGGAGAGGGAGAGGTGTAAAGGCTGCCGGTTTGGCCAGAGGGGGAAGAAAAGCCCTTCTTTCTCTCCCTGGGCTCCTCAGCTGCCCAAGACATGTGATGCCTTCCATGGTTGAATGCTCCAGAGTTCAGGATGAGGAGAGAGCTTTTTGCTGCTTGTCCAGATTTGCAAATACAAAGTTAAGCCAGAACCTGAGCTTTGCACCATGTAAGTTTTAGGCCTGGACCACAGCTGGTCCTGCCCAACTGCTTTCTCCCAACACAGTGGAAACCCACCAGTTCTGTGGCCAAAGCAGTGCCTGGGGGAGAACCCGGCAATGGGCCACTCACAATCTCCTGATCGCCCTTGAGATTTTGCAGAAACAGGCTGAGCAAAGCCATGTGTTACAAGAAACCTCTGGAACCATTTTAAGAGAGTAAAGATATGCAGAAGCAGAAGTCCTGGCAAGCTTTTATTCAGTTCCCCATGGAGGGGAAGAAAATTATGAGCTTGTATATCCTGTCTGACTGTACCCAGGCCAATCTCTAGGTAGAGTTTAACCATTGTCCAGCTCTTCCGAACCTTCAGCCTCACATCTGGTTAGCTGGCCCCTTCCTGCAGCCAAAAGTTAGGGGTCTTCCTTTCAGGGGCTGTTGGCCAATCTGCATACAATTGGTGCTGTGGGTTGAAGCTGAGGTCACCATTGAAATCGTGTGTTTCCAAGAGTTGTTTGATCAAACAGAATTTACAGACCAGGACAGTTATTGACAGAGCTGACAAAAGTGATGCTGCAAAGATTTACAGTCCAGGTGTGTTGTCAGAGCAACATATTTACCTGAGATCCCAAGAACTGTTAAAATTTAATCCCTAGAGACCTTCTTGAAGGGTCACACCTCCAGGACCATTTGAAGTCACCATAAAACAGCCTAGAATTTAGGAACTTCCAGGGGAAATAAGAGCAGATACAATGATGTTTAAATGTTTTTTAATGGGTATAAAATTGGAGAGGTGAACCGATATAGGATGCCCTTTCCCTTAACCCAAATGTACAATTCTCCACAATAAAGCTCTTTGAATATATACACATTAGTCAGGATTATCTCTGAATGTCTAGTGGGCTAAGAATATGGATCCTGGAGATGTCAGGAGAAGGATTCATTAGAGGAGACGGCAAGTGCTTGGAAATGGGAAATGTATTCTCTTATAAACACAGCCTGCACTGGGGTTGACCTTAAGATTGAACAGAATTGGCCGGAGAGACGGGGAAGGCAGGGAAGGAAAACAATGTTCCTGTGCAATCATCTCCGTTTTTTGTAACAAAAATTCTTATTGAGGTTTCTGTAACTTCTCTTCACGTTCCAAATGAAAGGAACTCTCACCCTCAAAGCCGAGAATGCTGAAAAGGGAATGTTAACCCAGCCCAAGCTTACTCTTTCCTGGTGAGACATATTTGGTAGGATTTGGGGGGTACCAGGTGCCACTCCAGAAGGGATTCCTCCTCTGCTCATGTGCTGGAGCTTCCACATGACCAAAGCATTCCACATTTCTCATCCCACAAACCAGATTAATTGTTATTGTCACTTAAATCTTACTGTCCATTTCAACTCTTCAATATCAAGGTTCATGTATTTGGATGAGTTCTTGAAGTAGAAAGATGGTGGGGAATTTCAAAGCTTCTCTGTGTGTGCATGGGCACAGTCTGGTTTCCCCTTTATTACTGCCTCTCCTTGCTCTCTCATTTGCCTACTGAGCAAAATGAAAGGAGCTAGCACTGAGTATGAAAGGAACTCAGCAAACCAACATTGACTCCTACCTCATATCTATTAGCTGTAAATTACTTTAACATGAGTGACATCACACTTGACTCTTGGTAAAACAGTGTTAAGTTAGTGGGTAATAAAACAGCTTGACACTAATGATGGGTTCTGTGTGATAAATTACTGTCAGTGATCAGATAAGGGTTCTTGAGACTAACCTTGAACTAAATCTATTTTGTTGCTACATCTTGTGCACAGTGTTCCACTTCTTACCATGGGGATTAAGGGCTCAGAGCCCAATCCTGCACCGTGCTTGGAGACGAAAGGGCTGTAATTTGTGCAGGAGCGTTTCCAGAAGCAGCTTCCAAGCATCAGGCTGCTCCCATGAGTGGAGCAAGGAGGGTTTGGCCCTAGCCTTGGGAGCAGCCATCCAGTTCCACAGGCCTCATGACCACTCTGTCAGACACAGGAGCAGTTTCCAGCAGATTACTTCAGTATTTGAATCTCTGATATTTTTAATAATAATAATAATAAAAAAAAACAACAGAAAGGATTACACAACTAAGGGGTGGATCCTGAAAGTTTCATTTTTTGATGTTTTATGTGATGGATTTCATTTTTGGGTATTTTTTGGACCTATGCATTAGGTCTGTCCTACAAACCATGGATGTCAATGACCTCAGTAAGAACAGAGAACGTTTAGCAGCTGCCTGGATCAGGCCCTCATTCAAAGAACTTGTTTTACTTGCAAAACTTTGGGAGAAAGCTTTATACCCAAGAGCTGGGAGCTGGCCAAAGTCAATGTAATGCATGGGATTTTGAATATTTTTTGCATGTATTTTCTTTGGACTTTAATCAGGGTACTGCTTAGAAAAAGGCTTCCCAAATTGTTTTACATTGTTATTGTTATTTGAGGCTCTGTTTTCATTTATCATTCAGGTAACAAGCTTGTGAGATATTTTTTTTACTACTTCTTGTATAAACCATTGTCTTAAAACATTTACCATTGTTCATTGTCATGGGTAATCACTGTTGTCCTGGCCTGTTTATTGCAACTGGTCTAATTCTGAATACTTTTGTGTTATAAATGGCTCCAACAAAGAGCAGTTTTCACTGTATTCATCCAGATACCTCATTCATCTATGGTTATGACAGAGCTCCTATTAAGATGCACTGGTTTTAATGCAAGTTGTAATTAATTTTGGAATGTCCAGAGCGCAAGAAGAGCCCTTGAGAGAATGGCTCTAGAGCAAGAGAGAGGACTGTGGGGAAAATAACTGAATGTGTCTGGGTCTTCCAAGGAACAGGGATTGCTGAACCATGGACATCACACCAGGGATACACTTAAAATGCTCCTGCTCTCAGTTCTTTAATAAAATGCAAAATATTTATTGGTACTTCCAACTGAGCAGCAGAGACACCATTTAAGTAGAATTATTAATTGACCCCTATATTAATCTGAGGTAAATGCACTGTTTATGGTGAGAGCACGGTTAGCTCTCCATGAAGGGCAATCTTAAGGATGAAGGTGATGACTGGGCTTTGTTTGTGCCCCTGGGCCCTGCTCTCAGGGCTGGAGAAGTCACAGGTGTTCCTGCAAAACTTCTCCAGTGAAGCAAAATCCATTTTGTTCCACACACTTCTCCTATTAAATCCCATTTTTTCTCAGAATTTTCTTGGATGTTCAGTTACATTTGAAAGGAGTGGGCCTTTTTCTGCATGATTCAATGCAAAAATAATTTCTCTTGGCTTTTCGTTTGTTTGTTCCTTTGTGTTACTTCCTATCCCATATCTTGATTCCCTCTGGAAAGAAAAAAAAAAGGTAAGGAGAGAAGGAAAGTAACACTTCTGCTTGGAACGAAAGGGAGGAGTCTGTGTGGGAGATGTCACATGGAGCAGAAAATCCCTGGACTTTCTCCAGAAACCCCCATCCACTTGAGCTGTGGATACAATCAGTTTATCAAAACACCCTCTGGTGTGTCGCTGTGAGGGAGTGGAGTCGTCCCTCTGTCAGAAAAGGTTTTTAAACAGTCCTCTGGGTTTATACAACAGAGGTGAGATTCTCCTTTGTATCAGAACCCCTGTATGCAAAGCAAAAAGACCCTGACATGTCCCAAAGGAGCCAGGAAGAGATCCAGGTGTGGTGGCACTGGGGACACAGGGGACACTGGGGCTGCTGCTGCTTGCTGAGCCCCTGTGGAGATGGAGCCCTGCTCCCTCCTGCTGTCCCCTCACATACCCACTCACCCTAAAACTCACCCATGTCCAAGCTGTGATGGTCCTTCCTCTCCCCTCCACTGCAATCTGCTTCCTGACCAGATTCTGTCCTGTGGGGAGAGGAGCTCTCCTGATCATTGATGAACTCGGTCTCATCAGCACAAAGGACCAACTTGCACCTACCCCATCCTCCCACCACTCAGTGCCAACCCCAGGTTCCCACAGTGAGGATCTGGGGCCACTGGACACATGAATTCCTCAGTGGGAGCTGGTCTGCACTACAGACTTCCCTGCAGCTCCACTGCTTGGAGGGGAAGAGGCACGCCAGCAACATTTGGGCAAGATCTGCAGGCATAGCCAGAGCTGAGGAATTCCTTCTTTCTTCCATTCCACCCTTTGATTTGCTGAGCACAACTAGGGGCACAGATTTTACATCCCTGCTTCTGACAAACCAGCCCATGAATGTGTCACACACATGCTCACAGGCGTGTCCGGGCTTAAACATTTTTGTCTTCAATATGCTCCTTTTTTTCCCCCTTTCTTTCCCTTCGCTTCCCAGACATAACATAGCCCAACCGACCAGAGACACCGTGACTACCATGATGTAGGAAAGAAACAATCTCTGGCTGGAGCAGCGGGCTCCAATCAGCTTATCCGACAGATGCAGGGGCAGGAAATGCAGTATCATGTCCAATTTCTCATACCTCATTCATGACTGTTGCAATCGCAGAACACATGTAGCCCAGCGATACGTGGAGCATGATGGTTCTGGTGTGAGTCTTTCCTCTTCTCTTGCTCCAAAACAGGCGCTTTTCTCTGGGAGAGAAGAGGGCTCCGGAGAGGTGCTGATTTGGCTGAGATGGGAAATACCCGTGGGCTTATGTGAAACGGCGGGAATGGATCCGTGCCCACATTTGCTTTGCTAATTAAGCTTAGGTTGGGCTCAGAGGGACTTCTTTTGGAGGGGTGAGTGATATGGACCAGAGCCCAGGCGCTCTCTCTGCTCCGTGTAGCTGCCTCTGGGGTTCAGGGAGGTATTTTTCTTATCCTTTTGGACCCGGTCTCTCTTTCCCCAGTAGCACCCTGAGTCCATCAAATAGTGAAAAGACTCGATGTCATGACCTCCCAAGGCACAAGCAGGACCCTCTGTCCCAGATGTCCCAAACTCTCCAAAGCCAGAGGAAGGAGGAGAGGCCAGATTCTCAGACAGCATCACGGATCCTCAATGTTCCTGGAGTTGTGCAAGGAAAATGTTATTTGTCTCCATCTCCTGCATGATGGGAGCCTCAGGCCAGGTACCCAAGCTGCACCCTACACAAGCTGTTCCTCTGCTCTGCAGGAGGACCTTGCCAAAGAGCAATCAAAAATATTTTATTTTGCTGGGGACTGAAATGTTGGCTGGGCAGAACAGGATGAGGAAGCTCTTCGAGGAACAAACTGGGACCAGTTTCCATGCTGGGATCCTGGGATCAAGCACCCTTTGGTGTTGGCTCTGTGTTTCCCTGACCTCTTCAACACCAGGTTTCAGCAAAAACCTTTTTATTAATGTAATTTTTTCCCTTATTATATTCTACCATAGAAAAAATGATTGAGTGAGAGCCTAATCCAAATGAAACTCCTCCGGCAGTGAGGGCAGGAGACTAAGGATTGTGCCCCGAAACACAGCCCTGCACAAGGTTACAATAATAAAATAATTGAGAACTGAGGGAAAGATGAGTTCAAAGTTTTAGAAAAATCCCACCTGGGCGTGTTTGTGTGGAAATACCTATTTCTGCATGTCAGCACCACTTGCACGAGAAAAATTTAGCAAAGCTCAGCCCCGTCCACTAGTTTAAAAACCTTATTTCTGGAGTTTAACCCGAGTGGTGAGGGTTTTCTGAGTAATGTTCACCTTAACCAGGTGCCCACAAATTTAATAATTGTCACGACAAAGTTTCTACATTCTTGCCCAGATTCCAGGGGTTTCCTCTAAGCTGGCTGGCCATACTGTAAAAGTTGGTAATAAATATCTGTCTTTGGTATAATAAAAGCAATGTTTATATTCTTGACAGAATGCATTTGTGAACTTACAGTCATTAGAGATGTAAACTGAAGGCAAGAAGATAACCTCTCTCCCAAATGTTCTATTTATTTCTGTAAAGTAATTTGTATGATTTATCTTATAGACTAAGGTTTATGGTTCACTTTGAACTCCAGGTTCTTAACTCAGCAATTGCCTGTTTGGGCTGAAGCGTATAAGTGATGGCATGACCCAAAGTGCTAGATGAAAGGAAAAAGACAAAAACAAGGCAGGCTTCTGGGATTTTAACCATCATTTCTATATTCCATTGACATCCCTGGGTTAAATATTTTCCTTCAGAGGCCAATATGATCATTCCATCTGTATGCCATATCTCCCAGTGACAAGGCAAAGCGCAGACACGGGCATCTTCAACGAGGCATGCCAGGATGTGTCCAACAGGGAATGCAAGGAGGTCAGATTCTGGCTTTAGTCATAACTCCCAGTTTACAAGTATTCATAAGCATTAAGCCAGCATCTATTTCGTGATTCATAAAAGCAGCTGCTGTGCTGGGCTGGAAAGTCCACCTTTTTCAAACTGGCTTTAAAGTCAGTTTGCAAGAGAGAATATTTAATACTAAATAGACATAATCTTCCAGACTTTGCAAAGTCTGAGAAGGAACTGAGATCAGTGACCTGCTGCATTTGTCCAATGCCAACCAGCAAAAGCTGTTGAGGTAACAGGAAAGCTCCTACAACACCCAAGTTTGGGGCAGATGGACACTCTGGTGCCAGAGCAGCACTGAGGGATCTGCAAAGCTCGGCACAGAGCAGTGCTGAATACGTGGGGTGGCCCCAAGTTTCTGTTTTGTTTTGTATTTTTATCACATTTTTATAAGCAATGTCTCATTCCAGTGTCCTGTAAGAAGGCAATTGAATGCACTGTGCTAAAATATTTAAGGTTGGTTTAACTCTGCCCAACACTGAGTGCATCTTTCAGTAAATAGGAGTGACATCATTAGGGAGAATTGCTGGAGGCAGTGTAGGACCTGGTTCCCACCATGTTGTGGGTGCTGAGAGATTTTTCCTGGGGAAGTCATTTCTTGCATTCATCCCCAATTTTAGCAGATTCTTGATGTAAGGAAGTAGTTAAACACAGCTCATTTCTCAGCATCTCCACCAGTGCCATCAGAAGGGATGAACTAATTTCTCCATCACTTAGCCTGGCAAAAATGCAAGAGACTCAAGTGTGTATCATGCCATTTATCAGTTTTCTTTGAATAAGTGAGAAAACCTGGAGTAGGAGGAAAATTATCATTCCCAGACCTGGCTGCAAGGTGGAGTTTATATTCTGTAGGAAACTTGGATTATTCAAACCATTTTTCATTCCAAATCAGTGTCAGAAAGTCACCTCTCCTCCAAAAACAGCTCATAAACTTTAAATTTTGAACATTTTCCATTGAAATATCTGAACAGGTCAATAATAGAATAACATATCTATAGATGTGATATGTAGATATGAAATATATACCAAAATAAACCCACAAAAGTCAAACTATTCATTTGGTTGCATTCCTCCTCCCTGTTTTCAGAGTGATGGGCTATCTCTATGTTTTCAAGGCGACAAAAAACATGAACAGCTGATTTTAGGCAGATTATTATGTCTGAAAAACAATCCTGTGAACTTTTAGCTCTTCTGGGCAGCTCTAACATAGGACAGTGAGATTGCTTGGAGAACTATGAGTAAGTTTAGGAGTTATTAATAAAAGGTGCTGGCTTAGCATGCATGGAAATTGTTCAGCCTCCAAACACACCCAGGGTGCAGGGAAAACACAGTCCTCTCCTTAACTCTGTCATCGGGTTAGCTGGGTACCAACACTTGCTCAGGTGTTATTTTATCCAGTGGTGCTGGAGCATAATTCCGGTTGGGAACTGTCAGGGTCCCTGCAAAAATCCCTCCTGGATGCTGCAGGAATTGGCCTCCGTCTCTCACCCAGATTAACAGGAAAAGATGGTCTTTGTTCCGGATAGGGAGCAAAGCTGGAAATTATTGAAGCCATTTAATCTCCTGGCTAATTGTTTGCATATGAATTACCTGCCCTGCTTGGCACTTCTGCTGTCTGACCCAGCTGAATATGATTTCTGAGAGAGAGGAAGAGTTGCGTGCTAAGCACTGGTTTTATTTTGGTGCATTTAGTTATCAATATGAGGAATTCTATCCAGTCCTGGACATGAAAAATCCATATCTTATCTGGCCTCTGCCAGGTCAACATTACTCACAATTCAGACACCATTTACTCTGCAGGGCTGAGACCCGTGTGATGCCTGGCTCTGACCAGTACTATTATTCACTTACTCTTGAGAACACTATAATTAATCAGAAATACATGTTAACACCCTGTCTTCTCTCCTCTGTCTCCATCAAAAATCCCCACCAGCCACCCAGCTTCTGAAAACCACCGGATTAAGCCCTTACTGAAGTTAATGGGAAAAAGCTCAGCAGGAATTCGTCATGCTGGGGGTCAGCCTTCTGCTTTTTCTTGTCTCCTAAGGTAGGCAGAAAGCCTCGAAAATGGGAGCAGGGTTAGGAACTACCAGCTGCCTGAGTCTGGTGTTTGCTGTGCTGGATGTGGCCATTGCTCGCTGTGCAGAAGTGAAACAGAAACTTCCCTGGAGCTGGTTTAAGTGGAGACAGAGTCTGATACTGAAGCTTTGTCAATAAATTATTATGTAGCACAATAAAAGTTGCAAAGGGAAGGTGGTAACACGCAGTTTGGAAACAACTTCATGAAGTGCCTTTATTTGTGGGTGTAAAAATTATCCTTTTTTTTTTAGTGATAGATATAACCCACTGATATCAAATAACATATCATACTCAAGAGTTTTCCAACTGCTGTAGCACCTGAGATGTCACCCAGTGATTAATAGGGATGACTAAAAGATCACCTGGAGGCACACCAGGCTCCTGGCTCCAGGACACATATTTGTACCCCAGAGATCTTCTCCACCCAATTTCTTCAGCGTTAACAGGAAAACCATCCTGACGCAGATGGTGACTGAGGTGCCCCCCACTCAGGAACACAAGCTGTCCTGCCCAAATTCCTCTTAGCACATGCATTTAACATGAAACATGGAAAATAAGAGGTAAGAGCTGGCCCCAGCACCAGGTTCTTGGGAGCCAGTGCAGGCAGGAGCAGAGTGTACAATGGACCATCTGTTTCCCTCTGTTTTTATTCCCAGATTGGATCAGCTGGGCTAAAGGAAAATAGAGAGAGCCAGAGCACCAAGCACCACAACGCTCACTGCACGAGGGGCACGGGTACTGGGGAGGTGGAGAAATGCAAAACAATCTCTTGCAGTGGCCAGTGGAATGGAGACAGCTCGGTGCTCAGCTTGGAGAACCATCAGGAGCGTGTGTCAAATGTAAAAATTATGCCAGAAACCAGGAAAAATGAGAAATCCCCCAAAACATCTGCTTCACCCTGGCTCTGGATGATGCTGGGTTTTCTATATATCCTAAGCTGCAGTAAAGCTGTAGCTTCTCAGAGATGGGGTTGTTTCTCCTGAAATTGTGCCCACTTGCCCCAAAATGTCTCTGAGCAGGGCTGGGGAAGGGCTCTTCCCAAGTCCCAACCCAAGAGGCTGTGAGGAGCTTGGTGCTCCACATGGGAATAATTTCATCAGTGTCAGGGAAACTACTGGTGGCCTTGATGTTAAGCACATGATTAAGTGCTTTGTTCTTTTAAGCCTTGAATATAAAAATAGTTGCAGGTTGTGAGGTGTATGAGAATAAATATGGGCAGGATTCAGAGCCTTGTTTAAGGTTACCCTGTGCTTCAGGAAAACTTCGCTCTCTCCTGGGTCAGGCATGAAAATGAGCATAATTCTGTCTGGAAAAGCACCTTTTTTGAGTCAGGCAGGTACTTGCCATTTCACAGTGCATGTTGGCTTTATATCGGAGCTGTAACAATGCAGGAGGAGGGCACCAAACTGGATCAATCCGCCTTGAGATTTGTTCCCCCATCAGAGCAGCTGTTAGTTGGTAACCCAGGGGTGATCCTTGGGCTGTCCCTGTGCCCTTTTCCCTGCGCCCACCCCACGGGTGTCTCTCCACCCACTGAAAACACCAATAAGCGGGAGGCAATTGCTGTTTTCTCTCTTTGGGGCTGACCTGCAGCTGACCCTGCTCTTGACAGGTCACGCTGCAGAGCTGGTGGGGACAGCAGGTCTCTGTGCTGGCACTGGGGGGGACAGTGGGACAGGAGCATGCTGGGGGTGTCCCAGGCTCTGGGGAAGCCTCTCAGGGGCTTTCAGTGTTTTTGCCATGCGACGTATGGGAATGAAGTCATAGTGCCTGCTTGTGGTATGCGAACCTTCCCCATCCATGTGAACCTTCCCCATCCATGTGCACCTTCCCCATCCATGTGCACCTTCCCCATCCATGTGAACCTTCCACATCCATGTGGATGTGTTACTGCCATCTTGCAACCTTCCTCAAGCACTCACCTCTCTTTGAGGGGTATTTTAAGCAAAACAAATCTCTGTTTCACAACATCCTGGCAGAACCCACTAATTTTGAATCTAAGTGGATATCTCATTGCACTCAGAGGGTAAGGCTGGGCAAGAGCCAACCTGTGGGGCACAAGGCTGGACTCTCTAGCCAGTTCCTCCCCAGTTTGGAGGCAGAAGCCCCCAGTGCTGTAGTAGAACCCAAACACCTACCTAGGATCATGGAGGGGGGCCCCATACTGTGTCTCAGCCACATAAGCCTCCTGCTTCTCAATACCTTTGAATGCCTGAAACATCAGAGTTCGTAATTTCAAGCTCTTCTTGGCAGCCACAGGGTAAAAAAAATGATAACAAATAAAAGCTGAGATAGTTGCACAATTCCACAACTCCAGTAGTAGTGTAAAATCAAAAACAGAAACAACACTTGTTGCAAGATTCGGGGTTTTATCATCAGAGCCAGAATTGTTATCATTAAAAGCAAATATTGCACAGCAGGAATATCTCTGTTATAAAGTCATATGGGAATTTTGCCCTAAAACTACTCTGGATTTCTCTTAGCTGTATTATGGGAGAACCTCTGGACCTGAGCTGTAAATGTGTTAGGTGCCCTGTAAAAAAATATCAGTATCTCCTTTGTGGTATTTATACCCTGTGTAAATGCCGCAGAGAAAAAAAAACTTTGCAAAACAGGGTGAGGAAGCATAAAAAGATTATAAAACCTGCAGAAGAAGTCACTAAGAGATACACGACTGAATACAGTGTTTTATCATTAGTATCACTCCTCTTAGGGGCCTGGACTATTTAGATACGTATTTTTAGTGCAGTCAAGAAATAAAAAGGCAATGTAGTGAAGTGATTTTAAATAAACAAGTAATAATAAATAACTTGAATATATCAACAATGAAAGCACAACAAAAAGGTTCATATAAATTAAAGTGTTGATGGCAGAAATGCATTTTGCACAATGGTGCATATAACAGACACACTAACACTTATTAATAGCATAGAAGGATTTGCAGGAATACTGTTTGGGGGCCAGAAGGTTATTCACTTCAGAGCTTTTGATTTTCCTTCAGAAAAATTACACTCCTTCATTTCAGCTCCGGAAAATTACATATGCTGTTTTTTCTTCCAAAAAATAATCTCATTCATGTTTTCAGAAATGAGTTTTTTCCTTTAAGTGCTACAAAAAACTTTTACAAATAACCCCTCATTTTGGCTCGTATTGCTCTGATAAATCACTGAAACAACACTCTAAATTATTAGAATCAGTTGACTCAAGGAGTTTAACATTTAGAATTGAGATAAGAACCAAAAAGTCACCAAAGGCAACAACGACTTTGACTCTGAGAGCAAAACCAAGGAAAACCTGTAAAGGGAATTTGAAGTTAATGGAAACACGACTTGAAATATTTTCCTTGTACCTTTAAGCATTTTCCCTATAGTTTTTTCATATGTCCAGGCAAATACTGACCTCTCTGGCTAACAGCCTTTCCAGAACTTTTCTCCTCCAGCAACCCTGTGTCCTTGGATCTGTGATCCTCCTGCCTTTATACTCACTGTGCACACTCCTGTGCTGGGCAGGGTGTGCAGAGTGGCTGTGGGTGCACAGAGGGACTGTCCTACCTCTCCTGGGATTGTATTCATGGCCACCCCCAACTGGGCCCACCTCAGGGACCCTCAGCCCTTGGTGGTGGGATGGTGAGGAGTGGCTGGGCAGAGCAGATGTGCACCCTCCTGTCCCTACTGCCAGCTCAGGGCATCGCCCTCCACCACGGAGTGACCTGGGCTCTTCCTGCTGGCAGGACACCCCTGCTCCCCTCCAGCCCTGGGCCACCTCTGGAAGGAGGAGAAGCTGTGTCAGGCAGCTGCCAGCAGTGCGGCTGCTCCACTGCTGCTGAGCCATCCCATGTGAGCCCCAGGCGGGTGCTCATCCCTGGACTTTGCCCGATGAATGGTTTCTCTGAGCCGTATCCTTTCATGACCCTGTTTCCAAAGCTTCCCCCTCACCCAGAACCATGTGCGTCCCTGCCTGGGGCTTGGGAGAAACCCACCTACTTATTTAAACCAGATCAAGAGGGTGTGAGTGGATTAAGAGAGGATGTAGAGAGGCTGTTTCTGCCAGGCACTGGGAAAGCTGCAGCTGTGCTTCGTATGGGACCCTATGGAAAATGCAAGAGCTGATGTCTGTTCCTGCCCTTGACCCATCCCAAAACCGATCACCTGGTGGTACCCACGGAGGCATGACAGCCCACAGGTGGTGGGCACCATCAGACCTTCTCCACTGCTATTACCCTAAGAAAACCCAACCTAACATCATTTCCTGGCAGCTGGGAACCCTGAATCCATATCTATTCCTGCCCTCTGCTTCTTATAAATTAGATCCCAGCATCAAAACGTGTTTTCAGAACTTTCCAAACACTTTATTTATCCACAGGATCATGCAGGAATAATCAATCCCCTGAGCATCTGGTTTCTTTTGATTTCTTTTCTTTTTTTTCCCTCCCCCCTAATCTGGAAACCTGCTGGGGAATCAGCAGGAGACATGTATGATACTGAGAGACTTCATTTATGTGGCTTATTCAGTAAAAGCCATCTTCCAAATGCATCCTGCTGATAGAGGCAACAGCTGAGCATGGAGAGAAGGGAAAGAGGCTGAACAGGGAAGGGATGTTCATCTGAGATGGTGGGTTGAGAAGAGGGATGGATGTAGAGGAGAAATTCAGGACATCAAAGGGACTGGTGTCTGAGGACAGGGGTTATGGGTGGGCTGGGAGCAGCAGAAAGGTCTGTGTCGGGGGGGGGCACACAGCCAGAGGAGTGGGGAGGAAATCATTGAGTGATAAGAGGTTTTTCCGCTGCAATCCTGGTGCACACAGCATGAGGTGCAATGGTACTTAAAGCATTGGAGACTCAATGGATGGGGTAGGTCTTTGGTCCACAGCAAACACAACTTCTGGTGCTGGGTGAGCTCATGCAATTTTTCTGCCAAAGTTGTACAGAAACAGCTCTATTATGATGACAGAACTTTTTTCAAATTTATCTGATTTTTACTTTGGAAGTGGATTAGGATAAACCAGAAAAACACCATCATGGAATGAACATCTATACAGGGTGTTTGTTATTTCAGATGATATAAACACCAGAGCTTATGCTGGTATGATGTTAACGAAAAGTCCCTTCTTGGCACCGTGGGCTCTGGTCTTTGCATCTTAAGGAGATGAAAATACCTCTTAAAATCTTGTTCCATCTAGCCACTGGGTATCTGACCCAGTGTTTCCCCTGCCAGCAGACACCGAGCTCACAGCCCCAGCGTGCAGCCTGGGCAATGCAGCTGCCGGACATCCAGCCCTGCTCCAGCAGATCAGCAGATCGCATTAATCAGCTGTAGTTGGGCAGGATCCACAAGCACAATGCATTTGAAGGTTAAAAAGCAAAAGTCCCACCCAACTCCTTCAACTCAAGGGCTTTCACCCCGTTTTCTTGGAAGGGTGACCTCTGCGAAACGACTCCCATTCACGGCGCAGCTGTAAAGTAAATATGTGTGTAAATCGACAGGGCACACTTCAGACTTTGAACCGCAGAGCCGGGGAGCCCGGGCCGGTGTTTTCACAAGCTCGCGATTGAGCTCTAGCCCTTTGTAAACTTTTACTGGATTGCCTTGGACGTGGCAGAAGCAAACAGTCTGCCTCAGCAATTGCAAACACGCGAGGAGGCTGCGGCGGCGGGCGGCCGCCCGAGAAGCCGTGCATGGCACCGCCAGACACGGGGCCGGTGACTCACGCCCTCCCTGGCCATAAACCCGCAGGGACTGGTAGGAATTGCAGTCTGACGGGGCTGGGACCGGGACTGGGACCGGGGCCTTCGGAGCAGCTCCACCGAGAGGGCATCTGGGAGACGCTGCTGCTCCCCACGCTGCCTTATTGACCGCTTAAATCCTCCGCAGATCAAAGAGGGTCTGAGAGTTTCTTCCTAATGCTGCTTGAACTACACTGACCTTTTTCTCTGGAACCTCTGTTAACTCCTGCCCATTACTCATTGTAAACAAAAGGGAGATCCAAAGGGTTTCCAACGGCCAAGATGGATGGGAAATGTTAGGAAACTGGTGAAGGATGCTCAGGCAGATGACATGATTTAGGAAAAGCAAGGAATTCAGATCCACACGGGCTGGCAGCCCCAATCCACATTGCACAAAGGCAACACCTTTAACTTTGTACGTCTCATGTAGAAGTGGCTTAGAAACAGCGATGAGCTAAAATGCTGGAGTGGCTCAATTATGAACTTTATAACTTGGTCATGAGTTGGACTGGAAAGGGATCGCCAGCCCTGCTGAGCACATGCCCAGGCCACGTCACAGTTTGCAGCTATATCGGGCAAAATCACCCCATCAAGTTGGAGGGACCTTGAACTCTGGAGTAGGTCTGCTTGGAGCTTTGAACTTTGTGGCTTGTCTCTGCTTCCAACACTAATGCTGTGCTGCCATATGGATACTTGGCACCACAGTTTATCCTCTCCTTTCATATCTTATCCTCTTTGGGAAGTCCTCTGGCATACCTCACGTGCTCTTTTCACTGGAAAGACCATGTGTACAGGCTTGAAACAACATTAAACCCTGACACGGTCCATTACTCTTGTCGTAAAAATGTCTTTTTTCACATAATGCATCAGAAATATCTTTTTAAACTTCAGGGATGTTTCTGCTTGGGCTGCAGAGGGGAGGAACAGCAATGCACCCCTCTCCCCAAACACGAGCCCATGCTCTCTGGCACATGGTCTGATTTTTGGGGTTTCCTGCTCAGCACCAGGAGTTGGACTTGATGATTCTGATCGGTCCCTTCCAACTTAGCATATTCTGTGATTCTATGAGCCCATGGTCATCCTGCAACTGATGGACAGCAGCCACAGCCAGTTCTGGACTGGGACCCAAATTTTTCTGAGCCCTCCCTAGTGGTCAGAAAAGTGCTGGTAACTGAGAGTGAGATGGATTTTTTGTTTGATGGCTTCTCAGGTTCATATTCAGGCACAGGCATATGACTTACCTGATAATTCAGATCAATTCTTTGTGCTCTCCAGTGAACCGATGGTGAGCTGAGCCTGGCAGATTGTCCTCCTGCCTGCTTGTCTGCCCAAGTCCAGGTCCTGACACAGGAGGACAGGGGATGACTGGAGGCCATCCTTCTCCTGGCCACCTCCAGCAGACCTGCTTTCCTGTTTTGATTTAAGCAGGCCTTGTCCTTCTCTGGCCATAACCCGCACCCACTGCCTGTGCCGAGCCCTTTATCTGCCCTCCACTGGAAACAAAGGCGCGGGGTGTTGCACGGTACCAGCAGCGCCGATTCCCCGTCCGATGGCGAGTGATAACGCGGAGCCGCTCTCACTCGCCACCACTCGAGCGGCTCTGGCCGGGCGGCTGCCCCGTGCCCGGGCACGCTGCCTCCCCCGAGCCCCTCGTGGACACAGATCAATCAACCTCTCACTTCTCCCCATTCCCTCCCTGCTGCAGCCTGGCCCTTGGCCCAGGAATTCCCCCCGGCTGTCCATGCAGTCTGCTGCAAGCCCTCAGGAAAATGCTTTTGAAACAGCTCTGCCTGGGCAACCTCAGGACTTTGGGGATTTTTGGCATTAAGGCCTGGGGGTTTAAATTTTTTGGGAGCCAGAGTTCCTGGTCCGGTACTGCGGGAAGGAGACAATTCGCTGTGTGAGGATGGATAGTTTGGTAACTCCTCCCTGCTGTGGCTTTTTTGAATGGAGATGCAAGAGCGGGATGGGGAAGGAGAAGAGAAGGGAAATAACCATCCCACCGAGGTGCCCTGAAACGGGAGGGTTTAAGATCACTTCAGTGCTGTAGCTGCCCCCTGCGAGCTTCTGCAGTGCCTTTTGTGTGGAGAAACTAAAATTGCTGCTGCAGTTTCACCGAGTCAGGAGCAAAACGGATGAAACTCATGAACATAAAAAGCAAGAGGCTAATTTTGCTCTTGGAAGCTCTTGTTTTGCAGGGACAGGGGGAGCCCAGGATTTGGGGGTTGTGTCTGTCGGGCACACAGTGACCTCTGCTGTCCTTCCCCCCAGTAGACCCCAACCCGGCAGGCGACGGCACATGGACATGCATTTTATGGGGAATAGGAGCTGGGATTGTCGGCTAGTCGATCCTGTATTAATCCCGCCGAGTGCCGCCGCGGCCACACGCTCGCCCCAGCCATTCTGTAGTGCCATCTTCAGGCAAACCTTCAATATTGCTGAGATCAAAGAGCCGAGAGTGGCCCCAGCCAGTGCCTCGTCCTGCCCTGTCCAGGCCAGGAATGGCTTTGGCACCGGCTGGAGTCCATACAGGGGAGTGATTTGATGGAGGTGAGTAGGGACTTTCCAAGGATTTGATGATGGGCACAGCATCTCCTGCTTGAGATTAGATGAGCACCTGGGCTAATGTGAGCATATTTTTGAGTAAGGGATTCACCAACAAAAACTCCCTCTTGGATCTTGTTTAGAAAGAGGGTGGCAGAAAGGGCTGGGGATTCCCAATTTACTGCCTCCATTCCTCCTGACTGGGATTCAAGGGGTGGGAGTGAGGGGGCTGGGCAGGATACAGCCTTGCATGGGCTCCAGGGCCAGCAGCCCTGCCACTTGAAATCCTGAAATCCTCACTGCACCTCACTTTGCTCAGAGTGCTCCCAGCAATATTTGCTGGTGTGCATTAGAGCTGCAGGTCTGTCCGCACAGCCCGGATGGCCAGGCTGGGCTGATCTCTGTTATCTCAGGGGCCTCTGAGGCTCCAGAACAGGCAGAGATTATATGGTGCCGCCTGCTCAGGGCTGGGAGCAGCCAGGCTACAGCCTGGCATGCACATGGAGCAGCTGGGAGCAGCACCTTCGTTGTGGATGGAAGCAGCACATAGAGCTGAAGGTCCCATTCAGAGCCTGCAGCAACACCCCAGGGGGCTCCCCAAAGTTACCGTGGCTCTGGCACGTTTGTGCCTCAAAGGTGTGACCTCCAGCTTTGCCAGCATAGGGATGTGGGATGAGGAAGGCTCCAGCCTCGCCTGCCTGCAGCACACATCTGGCACAGACATGCAGCTGATCCTGCAAACTGTTGCTCATGTTCCTCTTCCGCTGGAGGATTTTTCAAAGACCAGGCTTCCTACAGCTGATTTACAGCGCTTTTTAGAGCAAAGGGGCGATTCCAGAGAAGCCACCAATTATGTTGATGAAGAGCCTGACAGTAAACAGTGTCTTTTCTTTCTCTAAAAGAAAAAGACATGGAGGGAATTCAGCATCTTCTCAACATCAAAGCTAATAACAGAAGTGAAGTGAGACTCTGACCTTTAACAGCCTGCCTGTTAGTGTGGATTATATCATGTCAGCAGCCATCTGCAATATAAACTATACCTGGCTTTGATGAGACCTCTTATAGACCTTTAAATGGGTGGAAATACTGCATGGTTTTCTGCAGAGAGGAAACCACAGGAATACCAAAGCATTAGCTATGTGGCACAGGGGATGAGGGTGTCCTGCTGAGCTACTGGATCATCAGGGGCTTCAGGACTGTCACACACATGTGTCTGGGAAGCTGGAGCCAGGGCAGGTTGTGGTTGTGCCTGCCAGCTCCAGGTTTCAGACATTTCAAAGTGTTTGGACCAGTACCACCTTCTGGGCCTTTTCCTGAGAGCAGGACGTGGTCTGTCCCTGCTCTCGTATTGAAAGTTTGATTCTCTGGAGACTTTAAGGGTTTGTCACTCCTACAGACAAATTCATCCATTTTGGCAGTCTCTGTCCCTATTTTTGCTGATCTTTCTTTTCTTTCCACCCAAAATGCCACCTTTCAGATGCTTTGGGGATGGACAAGCACCTGAGATTCAGCATCCACCTTACTGCAGTGTCCTTTCTGGTTTCATAAGGACTAAACCTCAGGTCCCTCAGGTGGTTAAACAAGCTGGCAACCTTATAGATTTCCAATTTTCCCTCTGATTCCCCCTCCTCCTTCTCCATCTGGAGACTGGGAAACAGCAAAATATAAAATTAGAGGGCTAAATATAGCAGGAGCTGCTTTCAGTAGTGTATTAGTTTAAGTGTCCAATAATTAAAGCTGAACAGGAGTAGAAGGTCTATGTAAAGCATGTGCATTGCCCATGAATTGCCATGAATTCCAAGTGCCATCCTCAGGAGTGTGGCACTGCACAGGTGCTGGTGACCATGAGCCAGCAGAGACAGCCCGTGCTACTGACAGGGAGGGTGGAGAAAAACTATTTGAAATATTAGGGGACTTCAGGAAAAACACATGTTTTAGCCCAATTCCATGTTAAATTATGTCAGTGATTCCTGGGAACTGAGCAGTCCTTTGCTTAACAGGAAGTCCAGCACTAACCAGTGCCTGTAAGAAAGAAACCCAGGAGATATGCAGGACAGGCAGCTCAAAACTCAAGGAACCAGCACTGAAATGGGGAGAGCACTTGTACCTCTCGTGCTGTGAAGCTGTTTGTCTGACCTGGCTCTCCTGAGTGAGCTGTGTTGGTGCTGCCATGCACCTTTGCAGTGATTTTTGGTGAGTCTCCCCGTGTTACTGCTGCTGTTTCTGCTGGGGTGAGGGGATGGTGCACGAGCTGTTCTACCTTGAAGCAAACTGCTGTGCTTTGCTGCCCTCCTGCTCCCAGGAATGATGGAGCCATTTGCTGGTTGATGCCAGAGGCAATTTAGGGAGCCTTTTACGTTGTTTTTACTGTGTTGGCCATGGCACTGAGGGCTCCAAATCTAGCCTTTGGTCACACCCTGGAGTTTCTGGGCACTGATTTGTGACCCTGACAGCAAAGGGCTCAATGCTGAAGTGTCTTGGCACTGCTCTAGTGCAGTGAACAGTGTGCAAAAACTCTTCTGCATTGAAAGCTGGGGGTGCATAAGGGCAGAGTGGGATCAGAGATTGCAGGAGATGGTGGTAGGAACTTCCTTCCACACAGAAGCATTTCAATGCATTGGAGGGTAATAGCCTTGGCTCCCCAAGAGGATCCAGAAATAGTAGGTCTGATGGAACCATGGAACATCACTGAGAAGCTGATCTAATTTCCTAATATGTTGAAACATCTCACTGACTTCTCAGGGGACTTATTCCTAGAAAGGAAGTTTTCTAAGCCATGTCAGGAAGAAAAAAAAAAAAAGAAGGAGTGAAAAAAAGTCTTCATGACACTGACACCTGGAGATAACATTCAAAGCTAAGTGTTGGGTAGGATAACTCTGCTCCTAAACAAAGCTGATTTATTGGGAAAACTCATCCATTTACAGTCCATAAGTTAAGGGCTCAGGTTGTGTGCACAGAGGTGTTTCAGTCATCAAGGAATATGGTAATAATGTTTTATGGAAATGTCTGATGCTTCCTCTCCATGGGGCCCTGGCCATTTCTGTTATGAAATACACCATGCTTTAGCATCTTGAAGTCCTACACATTGAGCCATAAAGACAAACATGAGTGATCTTGTATCTTCTGGGGCTTTATGGTGTTATAAAATATGGTTTATGTTCCAATCAGCAGTGACAATTTATGAACAGAGAGGCTCGAAAAGATATAACATCAGCCTATGTATTTTAATATAGTTTGAGAGAACTGTAATGCCTTGAATGACATTTGCTCTCAGCACACATGGAAAATGAATAGTAATGCAGCAGAGATTGATGGTTTATTTCATCAGGAAGGGTCTTCTGTGTGAAGAGTTTTATGAACGTTATAGACAATAAGTAGTTGGCTTAAGGAAGACGATTTATTGGCCGTGTGGCTCCCTTCTCCTAGAGTGCTCACATTTTCTTACTGCCTTGTTTGTGGAATTTGTTAGCATCAGTTCCAGGAGGTTTGTTTTTTTCCTTCCTGTAAGTGTTAAAATAAAAGCCGGAGATAGACACCAACCATTTTTATTAATGTTACATTTTATTTACACAATGTATCAGTTATAAGAATGTATTATGAAGTAACACTGAAATTATTTATTTTATATGCAACTCCTCTGGGGAATGAAAATGAAGCTGCTCAGAAGTGGAAGCAATACAAGTGTCAGGCAAGAGTTAGAACATGCTCTTTGTGGAGCATTGGTCACATTTAAGCATCCTGTTTTTAAGATTATGCTGAGAATTTATCGCTAGTGCTGGATTTTTGTGAGTTCAGCACGTTTTGGTAAATCATCCTCAACTGTTCTGTCGTAATTCATCTTTGGTTAAGCATTACTGCGAAGGATGATATCCAGAGGGATGCACAGGCTGGTGGTGGCACAGGGGCTTGACTCTGCCAATAAAAAGCAGCTGTTGAGTCCTCACATTAGCAGGGAAAATTTGGAAAATGTGTTTCTTTAAAACCTCCTTGTGAGAAAGCAGCCAGTTTTGCTTTTGAAGCAAGTGTGAGTGTCCTGAAAGGACAAGCTATGATTTGTTTCATGCTGAGCACTTCAGCTATAATTTGCTGGTCTGCAGTGAAGCAGAAGAAGAGGTGACTTGTCTCCAAGGAGGGGAGAGGGTTTGGATGGTGATGGGTCATGGCAGAGGCAGGGGATGGAGGGAACAGCAGGGTTCTTGCCTTCTCCTGCTGTTGGCAAGACTGTGGGAGCTGCGTGCTGAGGATGACCAAGACCTGACCCATCCCAGAGGTGCTCACAAGTCTCACCCTGTCAGCATCAGCTGCTGCCACATCACCAGAGTGAAACCCAGCCTAGTTGTCCCCTCTGATGCATTTATGTGGAAATTGCAGTGCCAGCTGCAGCTCAATCCTTGAAAATCACTGAGAAATTGTGCCAGGAATCAGTGGAGAGGATCCCAGCCACAGCCCTGCTGTAGGGGTGGAATTCCAGGCCCTGAGGGATTTTAGGCAGTAATGGGCTGGGTCAACAACAACTTCACAGGAGAGAGGTGGCCATGAAACACCAAAGGGTGAAGCACAAGCATCAAGGGGTCATCTTAGAAGGGGCTTTTGGATCATGAGAGCTGTTGATGACTCCAAAGTACACAGGACCACTTGAAATTTCACAGTGAGTCCCTGGTCCCTCTTGAGGCAATGCCAGAGGTGAGTGTTTTGTTCCTTCATGTCCCCCTTATTGTACCTCCTGATTTATTTTTACTCTAAGAGTTTTATTAATGCTGTTGCCTCTCCTGTGCTCAGTATCTGCCCCTCCACAGTAACTAAGCATTAGCTAATATCTGCTCATTTAAAACCATAAGAGAGCTTTATTATCAGGCAGGAAAGGACTGCATTGATTTAGAAGACAGTTCACATGGTAATTTCTGTGCCACCTTAAAAATCATTGCAAAGTGATCTCTGGAAGGTAATAAACAAGATGCAAAATCACCATGATAACATAAATCACTTTGAACTCACTTGAAATTAATAAGGACTATGCCATGGATCCATCCAAGGGAATTGCTTCATAATGCAGTATCAGTGTCCCATTATTTTAAAGTGTTACTAAAGTAAAAGGGAAAATGGGATTCTTTATAGGATACGTGGGATTTTATTAAGCTCTTGTGTGAGGAGAGGAATGGGAGTGCATGGGTGTGTGCAGCAGTGATGACATCTGCTAAGGTTGATCAGTTTGTCCTTTCAAACCTCTGTCACCTGAGTCCCCCCATAAAACAGCCTGTCCTTAAAACCAGAGCAAGAGAATCTGAACCAGAGAAAATAATCCTGAACGTCAACCTTCTTGTTCCAGAGCCCAGCATATATAGGAAAGGCCTAGAAATGCATCTCCTTTCCTGCTGCCTGCCTTGGATGCACACGATGCAGCACCAGCTCCTGGATGTCATGAGGAGTTAGGAGCAGAGGAGGTGGATTAGAACCTTCTGGCTGGCATTCTATGAATTATATTAGCTCTACATCCAGCCATTCATTAGAGATTTACCAGCTGCCTTTTGCCTAAATATTTGCTTAAAACCCTCAGCATATTTCATTCCATAGATTATTTTTTTCCTACCAGTTATGAATCAGGGCTAAAAGCATTTTAGAAAGAAACACTTTGCTGAACTCAGACGTTGCATTCAGTCAAAAGCCACGACAAACTTAAGACCAACTGGAAATACAATTTGTTCCAAATTTTGACTGGGACCTGTGACTGCGACAAAGTCACCTGGGGCAGATGCAGATGGAACAGAGGTGAGCTCATTTCTGCAGTTTTAAGGCTCTTCATCTCCAACTGAGTCAGTAAGAAATATTTTAGTTATTATTTTTATTTTCACGGATTAATTTTTTCCTTTTCATTGGTCTAAGCCAATCTTCCAGCCATTCCTCTACAAATGTAGTAAATTTTGCTGTCAGTCTGGGAACACTTTTCCAACAGCACTGGAGCTCTCAGCTGATGCCATGTTTCCCTGGGAAGGGTCTGTTGAAGGTGGTTTTGTTGACCCAGATGGTGGTGGGAATCACTGTAATCAGGGACATGGGAAGGCTGCTCCACTTTATATCTCTAAGTTTTGTCTGCATTATAAAGTCAACATTTCAAACTTGCACTGAAGTTCTTAATTCTGCCCAGAAGTGACAAATGAACTTATAAGGGGTTGGAAAACCTGTGCATCTGTCTCAGCTCTCACTGGAGCTTCCTGAATAGAGCAAAGTTTGAAGCAACATTTAATTTAATCCAATTTTAAAATATTCCAGGATAATTAGATGACTAGATAATTTTAGAAGTTTTTATTTTTAGTACAGCCTGAATTTTTATGCCATTTCTAGAATGAAAAAAATTGAGACAATGCAGAGTAACTCTAAATTCCCAATGAAAACTTCCCGAATTTGCATCCAAAGCCAGGATCTGTTTCCAGACTCAGTGAGGAACCAGATTCTCCTCTCATGCAAGTCAATGCAACCATCAGCCAATGAACCTGGATGAATTAATTTGTGGATCAATGCTGATGCTGGCAGCTGGTACCAGTGTGTACTGCAGGAGCTTCACCAATTCAAACCAGCTGCAAATCTGCTCTAAGTGATTTTTTTTTTTTTTTACAGGTCCTTAATCCACTGGGTTAAAGCTTTACAGTGAACAGAGTACAGAGCAGGGCAGACCAGCACTTCAGATTGCAGCTGCTAAAGCCAGTCATCCCCCTCATCTCAGTGTTTGAAATAAATCCTTACATGGGGATCTTAAAGAGCTGGACTAACTCCCCAAAGCATTAATGGGTGTTAAGTGGTGTGCAGAGATAAGAGTACATCCCATTGTTGGGAGTGACCGATAGAGCTCAGGGGTCAAGTGAAATTGGGCTTATCTGCTGGCAATTCAGCCTTTTTTCTTCCTGTGTTTGCTGTCTAGAATTTTCTTCTGGGGGAGAAAAAAAAAAGAAAAAGAAGAAAAAGGAAAGTGTAAAGTAGCCCATATTTTAATCAGGAGTCAAACAAGAGATTCTTCAGGGCAGATGAAAGACAGACACAGCACTTTGTGTGGAAAAGCTTGGGATGCCTTCCCCACATGATGAAATCCTTGGGACCACCGATATCACCGGAAAGTCAGAGCTCCCTTCATGAAAGCAATAGAGCAGGAAAAGTCCTTTTTTGGATACTGTCTGACAGAAGTCTCCTCACAACTTTCTTTAATGCCCAGGAGCTGGCACTTGAACCTGCAAACTTTTCTGATCCCTCCTGGGTGGCTGAACCTCCTGAAGGTGACATGGTGAGTCTCTGGGAACAGCTTCCGCACTGGGAAAGCAAGGAGACAGCACAGCAATCCAGAGGAGAGCTCCAATTTTCCACACTTTGCTGGACCTGAAAGTTTTTGCAGCTGTAGCCAATGTATTTTGGAGTGAACTGGGTGGGAGAAGGCCCCTGGCTCTGGAATGGACTCTCTGTTCTTGGCACAGCAAAGTCCGTTCTTGTTACCTGGCACGTTCACCCAAGATTTGATTAAAAGATTGTCATAACCAGGGAGAAATGAGTTTCTTATGTACTGGGATAAGTCCCAGCACATCCATTTTGTGGGGATGGCTTGCAGAGCAAGCAATGGGAATGGTCTGGGTCTGTTTTACCCAAGGGCACCTTCACTGCGGTTACAGGAGCACCTGAACAGTGAGCTAACATCAGAAGAAATGCTCATTAGAAACAAATATCTATGATTTATGCTTTTGTGGAAAAGGACCAACTTTTTTTTTCTAAATGAAGGACTTGAAGTCACAAGTGGAACAAGCAGCTGAACTCAGTGTGGTTCTCATGACAAAGCGTGAGGGGGTTTGATCACTATGAAATGGTTTAGACTGCTGGGCTGCACACAAACTCTCCTAAGTAATCCTCCCTGGTTTCCCAAGCTTTGCAGTCTTTCTGAAACCTGAATCAGCACTTAGCAGGCTGGGCAAATTCCCAGTCCCACTGAGGTCAAGGGATGCTGTGCACTCACCTGCAGCAGGACCAGGATCACACCTCCCTGTATTTCTCTCTGTTTCCCTGCTGGTCACCACACCAGAAGGTTGCCAGGTCTGCCATGACCACAGAAATGCCTTTTGACATGAGTAGTCTAATTTCACACACCCAGAGTTGAGTTTTGAGATGTAAATGTAACCTCCTGAGCTCTTGACTCTGACTCACTTTCTGCCTAGAGCGCACTGGGAAGGCAGCAGCTACATCCCTCCCTTACTGAAATCTGATGTATCCCTATAAAAATATTATTTGAAGGTTGAAATAAACGAATGTGTTCTTCCCCAAGCATTAAAGTACAATATCCATACACAGTGACAAAGAACAGGTCTCTCTAACATGGTGTGTTAAAGTTATTTGTTTATAACCCTGAAGGAGCCTAGGATTTCCCTGCATTTATCTGGTGTCAGCAGTGAAGGGAACCCTGGATTTTTACAAAGCTGGGTAGAAAGGCTTTTACTGAGCTATCAAGTCTGAATACAGAAATAAAAATGTATATTTTCCCTCTTTCTGATTAATAGTTCCAGTCAACATCAGCTAACTTATTCCTATTGACAGATGTATGAAACACTTGCAGAATCAACAGCCATAAAGGGGGTGGCAAAGCACTGGCACCATAAAGCCGTAACGTCCATGTCTGTTGCAATCAAGGCTTTTAAAACCTAATTACTTCTGGGTGACATCAGTCATATATTTTCCTGTGAAATTACAGTGGCATGCAAGTGCCCAGCAAAATAAAAGAAAACAAATGATGTCCTATAATAACGGAGAAGTGAACTATCATTTTTAATCTGGCATGAAAGCTCCAACTGATGAAGCTTAATACAACTTGTTAAAACACCTAACAAGTGAGGAAGTGATTAAGTATTGTCCTTTTGCCTCTGGGAAATAGGATCTGCTCTCAGCAAGCAGAGAGTGACTGAGATAGCCCTTTGGAGCTGATTGAGCTGCACATAAAGTAACTTCTAACGATCTCAGTCCACTTTGAGCAATAAAGATTTAGAAGGGACAATATTTTAGAAATGATCAAGTTCCACTCTTTTTATTAGTGAGGATAAAACACCTTTGTGGAGGAAATTAAACAGAATAAATTGCTGAAGCCTTCTGCAGCTTCCACCATTCTGTGGTGTCGGAAGAGCGCAGCAGACACCAAGCCAGAGCAGGAGTTCATCCACAACAACAGAGAGTGAGGAGAGAAACTGCCTTTTGCTCCCAAGGAGTTTCCAGGCTGGGTAAAATCCTGTGTCGGGTAAAATCCTTCAGAACAGCTCCACTCATCCGATGCTTTTGGAGAAGGGAGAGAAGACACCTGACAGGCTCCAGCTCTGTCACCTTTGCTGTGTGACTGTGTTATCTTGCTCCATCGCTGTGGGGAAACTGAGGGGCCCGGGAACCATGGTGGGGTTTAGGGCTGTGCAGGGCAGGCAGAGGCCATGGCTGCCCTGGATCCTTCTGCAGCCTGGGAGATGGAGAAGCATCCTTTGGAGCAGCACATAGAGGGCTCCAGGGATGCTCTGCCTTGCTCTCCAAATTCCTGTGTTTCTGCCAAGTCACCTCCAGCACTAATCTCTCCATAGGGACAAACCCGCTGAAGCTCCCAGTTCCTGCAATGGACCATGGCAGAACCTGCTACAGTTTGTGCTTCTGGCTTTTATTAAGGACACGTTTTTCAGGAGATGCTTCTTTTATGGTGCTTAAATTAAGTTTTCAAGGTTAATTGTCCAATTTGGTGTCTTTGGTTCAATAAATAATTCAGAGACAGTTTACGTCCTCCCATGTAAAGATGCCTACTGAGGTTACAGTCGTAGCTAGGCACTTCCTCTGATGTGCTATTAGCTAATGTGCTGAAAGTTTTTCCTCCTCATTTTGGAAGCATTTATGCTCTTCGAGAGGAAATTTGAATGGCACTGAAGTTCACTGGAAGGGATCATAGTGAAGACAGCCAAAGCCACCAAGCTATCGATAAAGTCACTGCCAGCATCCATCGTCCAGTGATTTTCCTGTTGTCATCCACCAAACTGCAACAGCACAGCAATAATTTTAGGTCTTAATAACAACTTCAGTTCAGCAGGTCAAATTGAGGAGCCTTTGCATGCTCTTTGGGGACTCCTAGAACAGTTAACTCAGACAACCCTTGTCTGTGAGACTGAGCTGATAGAGGTGCTGTTAGAAGTTTCACACCGCTAAACTGCTGTGTGTTATAGATGAAGTTGCTTCTCTTAGTCACATTTTTATAGCTCTCTTGCAAACAATCTGCAAGACTGGTTTTCCTATTGGCTGTGTGTATAATGGGATCATAACCCTGCTGGGAGTCCCAGGTACCAATACAAAAAAACCCTATAAATCATAAATATTCCTGTGGTGCCTTAGTGTGAGTTCCAGGGCTGTGGAGTCCCGAAGGAAGGCTGATGGGGATGGTGAATTGCTCCTAACCCAGGGACCTGGAGCTGGCAAAAGAGAGGGATGCTGCTTCTTTTATCAACATTGGAGGAATCTTGGGGGGCCAATCAGTTAATAACCATACCATGCTACCAATATATAAAGCAAAATATTTGCAGTGCTTACTAAAATACTGGTCTTTTCCCTGTTAGTCAAACTCCACACAGAGACAACAGCATCAGATTTTCAGCAAATTCATGCCCCCTCCACTGTCTACAGGTGCTTTGTAATCTCCAAAATCATCGTCCCCCCTCAAGCACCAGTGCAGGTCTGCTGGCACCGCACTCGCTGGAGTGTCAGGAGGTCGTGGCAGATTCAGGTGGGAGCTGTAGCTGGATCAGTCCCGGTGCTGACACTGCAATGCAGCTCCGATGCAGAGCTCCTGGCAGAGGGACATTGATTCAATGGTACAGTTGCTGTCCTTTAAGTAAAGGTCACATTGCAGGGGCTGGCTCTGTGTTTGTGTGTACCTGGAGAGGATGGCTGGACCAGGAGTTTGAGTGAGATGCTGTGCCCAGTGTTAGTGCCAGGGCTGGGACATGTGCTGGGATGGAGCCCATATTCCATTCACCCCGTGCTGAGGATGCAGAGCTCTCCCAGGGTAACCAGGCACAGGTATGGTCTCACTCTGCAAGAACCTGGGGGCTCAGCAGAGCAAAAGCTGGTACCTAGAGAATGCTATTTCCATAGCTGTCTGGTTACCCCACAGCCTATTTTTGGTCTGCTCACGGAGAAAAAATATAATCTGAATTTTGCCTGCTAGAGCAAATTGTGGCTACAAATATTCTCACCTAAAAAATATACAGCTATTGACAACCTGGCTCAGAGCTGAGCAGGGCTTGCACAGCAGCAGACTCCGAGGTTTGTTACCGGCAATGTATTCAGGAGGCATCTGATCAAAGCTATAAAAGGGGAAAAAAAATCATCAAGGCAACATTGTAAAAGATGATAGTTGTTAAATCTAATTTCAATACTCTGTGTGCATAACCTCTAACTCGGAGGCATCTAAGCATTCCAGACATGGCCGGTGCATTGTAATTTTTGCATCGGTTCACATTACTCACAAGGTACATTAGATGGACACTGAAGGATGAATTATTCTTTTCAGCAAAACATTTTTGTGGAGTAAGTAAATTTATCTTGCGGGGAGAGTAAAAGGAAGAAATATGGCATTAAAATGTGCAGATCTGAGTTGAACACATCTCTCTTTTACAGGGAAACCATGATTTAAGTGCACTCTATTACTAATGTTTAATAAAAGCCATAATTCAGAATGTCAGGCTGAGGCTGTGTGCATTGAAACTATGATTTGGGGAAAAAATGACACGGACATTTTTCAGTACAGTAGCTCTTCTTTAAGCCATTTGTCTGCAGGCCTAAATTAGCTTTGAAATGCACTTTATCTTTTCTAAAAAGGCATTGATACAGCAATTATGCTTTATCAATTAATTTTACCCAGAGCCCTGGAGTGGACGGAGGTTCATGGGGCTGGGTGCCTGTCACCTCCCCATCCCAGTGGAGGCAGGGGCTGCCCAGGAGTGGGATGCAGGTGACATCACTTGCATTCCTGCATTGCCCTCCACTTTGAGGGACCGTGGGACAGTCTGTGTGTGCACAGGCTGAACCTCCGCCTGCCTGCGAGCAATTCTCCCCAAATATTTGCTGTTAAATAGGTGTCTCTCCAGCCATGTTCCTGAGGTGGAGAAGCCCTGTGCTATCTGTAACACTGCCAGCAGACTGTACATTGCTCCATCAGTGCTGGCTCCCAAGGGAATGTGGAGTTGGCTGATTGATGACCTCTCTTCCCTTGACACTTCACAGACCCAAGCTGACAGACAGACCACAGACCTGAGCAGAGTTGACCACTGTCTGCCTCCTCTTGCTGTGTAGCTGACACCCATTCCTCAGAGAAGTGTGAACAGTGAAGATTTTGGTGCAGAGCAAAACTCCAGCAGTACCTGTGAAACAACAGAGCAGCAATGCTGAGTTCAAAGCTGCATCCCTGGTGTTGCAGCAGCTTGGTGGGACACCTGATTGGGAACTCAATGCTTCCCTTCTGCAACCACACCACTACCTCTGAGAGGGTGATTCAGCTCATGGTGTTCCTCCTGCAGCTCCATTCGGCATGTCATTAATGTCTACATACCCCCCTTTAGGGGTCATTCAGAGTTATCAGTGCCTCAAGGTCCATCAGAAGGTTGTCAAGGGGGTGTTTTTTGCACCCAAATCTGCAAACATAGTCTGGGAAAGTTGTACTGGAGCCCAAAGGTGTTCACAGATGTGTAGTCATTAAAAATGTTCTGGAGTTCATTCTGCTTTCTCTTCCTCTACTTCCCCTCAGTGACAGCTTTTTCTAGATTAAAAAAAAAAGGTAATAAGCCAGCAGCTTGTCTGATCCCTGCTCTGTACATCACGTGTGTGCAGCTGTAACTGAGCCCACTCAGCTCCTGCTTCTTGATGCTTTGCTGAATCTCATTGCCTTTAAGGAGACTGGGGCAAGTCCTCCTGCCTGCTCTGAGCAGCTGCTGCCTGTGACATCCCCATGGGGACATCCTCCTACCCAGCACAGCCCTCACAGTGCACTGTATCTGCTCCATAGACGACCACAGATTAAACTGTGTTTTGACCTGCAGGACGAGAAGTGATACTGTGAGTAAAAAAAAAAAAAGCTCCCCTTCCCTCTCTTCCATTTTCCTTATCTCACGATGCAGGGTGCTGGGTCCTGCCTTGGGACTCCCTCATCTGTCTACTCAGGCTGTTATGAATTTGTCAGGGACTGTCTCCTTGCAACAGCTCCGTCCTTGGGAGTGTTATAAACCAGTGTCAGGCTCTAAAGACCCTCCCAAAGTCATGCCCACAGGTCAGTAACACCTGGACTTAAACCAAGCCAGAGCCCAGTGTGAGCAACAGAGAGGGCTGGTTTACACCAGCAGAGGATCTGGGCCATTAAATATCACTTTCATTTACAATCTGACCTGCAGCTGGGACATTTATTAGCACAAACCAATTCCCCTCAGGGCAGGCAAAGCCTGGGAGCTCGATGCTGAGCCTGGCCCTTGTTGAGCCTCTCCCAAGGAAGCACTACCTGTGTGAGGTTCTGCTCCCAGGCACCCCAGCTCCAGCAATTAAACTCTCCTTAAACTTTAAAGGCATGCTTAAATGTGTGTTTATGGCCCCATTACTTTCTCTTTATAACCCTGGGTGAAGGCTGGAATCCTGTCCAAGACGTCTTAAAGGTTATATGTACAATTAGCTGGTTCTCATCACGTCCTTTAATATTCCATTTCTTAAGCTAAAACAAACCCTGGTAAATCAGCAGGGTAACCGTGGCCATACGGATTGTGGGGGCACCAGTGGGGTGAGGGGACTGTCACCCCTCCCGGATATTAATGGGTGACTGGGCTACAGCGAAAATGATGCTGGATGAGAGCTGGAGCTGTCTCATCGGAATTTCAGCCGGGATTCAAGCTCCCCTCTGCCGCTCCCTGACCTGCCTGTGATGTTGGGGCAGAGTCATTAATGACAGATGTGTAAACTTTTGCATGGAGGGATGCCAATATTTTGCATACGTACACAGTGCTGCCATAAATATTAATGCGGTGCTAATATGGGAAGTTCCACCAGCTGTGTCCATTCTCGAGGGATACTTCAACTATTTATATTCGGGGTAATGAGCAAGCTGTTATTATATAATCAGGCTGTTGGAGAAGCCTTTGGAATAAAAGTCTCACTGAGAATTAGCCAACAACCGGAGCGTGTTTGGAGCCACGAGACATCACAGATTTAATGATGGAAGGTTTGACAGAGCAGTGGCAGATCAGGAGAAAAACAGGACAGAAGGAAAAAGGTGCTGGGACTTAAGCTCCTGAGTAATTAATGCTGATTGAGATGAGGGGTTTTTGCAGTTGCAAAATTGCCTTCTTCCATAGCATCCAGCTTCAGCCCTGGGAGCAGTGCTAGGAAAATATCTGGTATTTACCTTTAGCCTTAAAAATTAGTTGTCTGCCAGTGCTGGAGTGGAGGTGAGATGCCACCTTGCTCGTAGCTCAGCTTCTGCTCCCTTGGACAGACCCAGCTACTGTGGGAAGGAGGAGACAGCTCTCCCTGAGTCCAGCACAAGCTCATATTAAGAAAAATAAGTGAAGCACCCCCAAACACAAACACTAAAATTCCCTACTCACAAAGTAATCCCAAATTCCTTGCATGAAAAGAGACAAAAATGATGAAAGGTCAATGTTTGCTCAGTGCTGAAAACTACGAGCCAGAACAAACTTTATTATGGTCCCCCCTCTCCAAGCACAACCTGCTTGCTTTAATCAAAGCTGGAATGATGTTGCTTTCATCTGACTTGAGAATCAGCCTCTCTTCTCATGCTTGAAGCTGGATTTGTGTTGATTTTATTACTGTTTTGGACTCCCATAACACAAATGACTGATGAGCCAAATCTGTGCCGCATCCCTGAATGTATTAGGCTCCTATTGTCTTTTTTTGCATCAAATCTATGCTTTTTATAAGGCAGACTTCTTCCTCTTTAAAAAAAAAAAAAGCTGGAGAACAGTTTAGAAGTGATTTAAATCCTCTCCCCCCCCTTTTTTTGGGAAGGATGAATATTTAATTGAGTTGAAGGCGGATAAATGATCATTTTCTTCATCCTATATGGTAGTGAGTAGTAAATTACTTTACCGGGAAACCCAGTTATAATTGCAAAATTGATAACAGAGGTGTGAAAATTTACACCTGTGATAATAAAGACTAGCTTCCCATCGTAGATCGACATTATATCTTGTGAGTTATCTCTTGTGCATGATCTAAATATTTCATATAAGCCAGCAATCAGAGCCTTCAGTACGCCAAGTAAGAAATAATGTGCTTTTATAATTCGTATGCGTATATATAGATATATATGTATATATATTACAAATAACAGCATGTTCTGCATGCACCTACACACCTGCATAGCAGCGCTCCAAGGGTGGGTGTTCATGCTCCTGAAAACTGATGGAGAAACCCAACATTGTGCTGCAATGCAGAGTTTAGAGGCAGCATGGCAGGGAGGGGAGGGCAGAGCATCGTAACCTTGGGCAGACCCAGATTAAAAATTGCTATTTGGCATCCTCCAGCTCCAGGCTGGACCCTGGTGAGCTGCTGAACCAGAGGGATCTGCCTTCTCCCCAGTGTCCTACCAGCTTTTTCTCAGGAAACTGCTGAGTAAAGGGAAGCACAAAACTTATGGTCAGTTTTGTCAGGGGCCATGGCGCTGGGGCCAGCGGGCAGAATGTGGAATCCTGAGTGCTTTGGGGTCCTATTCAGGGCTCAGGACCCCTCAGAGGCTGGCATGATGCTACCACATGCTAAAGAGATGATACTCGGCTGGTAATTAAGCACTGCAATCAGCAGAGCTCTCAGCAGAGCCCGCTGAAATGAACCCTGTGCAGATTGAAATTAATACCGAGCAACCTAATGGGCAGGAGTGCACTCGCCAGTATTAACCTAAGAGGAAATCAAACCCTTTATAGAAAGCTTTTGGCAGCAGGAATCACCCTTTTAATATCCAGTGAAAGTCTTGCTGCTAACTCTGAATTAATCCTTAATTTGGGAAGATCTCCTCAAGGTCGAGGCTTTTTTTTGCTAAATCTGGTTGCGTTGGATGCAAAAAGGGTTGGGCATTCCTGGGGGTCTCTGTGGCATTGGAGGGTTGGAGCAAGGCTGTGGCTGTGGCTGGTAGCAGGTACTGTCATTAAAACACAGGGATTAGAGCCTTCAGCCTGAATCTGAGTCTAATCCATTACCCCCTTCACAGGGAATCACCAGGAACGGAGCTAATACCCTCCATTTAGGCTAAAAGAGATGGTCTGTTTTAAAAAGTTTGGTCTGGTTAACAGTGCTGTATCCAAGATTCCTGTTACTGGGGTGCCAAAGCCATAAAATACATAAATTGCCTCTTTCTCCTCATTTTAGCATGTCATTTCATGCTTTTATATTGATATATATTTTATTATGCACCCTCTTTCTTAAGATATCATTACTTTTATCTCAGCCAGTTTATTAAAGATAATTATATGGAAGTTCCCATGCTTTCTCCAAGATTGCAATTGGCTGAGCTGGATGAGAACATTATGTTAACAAGAACATATTTTGCTGTACATGAGACAATCTTTTTCGGGCGGGAAGAAGTGAATAATTTTCCTTCTCTTTTTCTTCCTTCTGATATTTTTCTTGAAGCTTATTTCAGTAGCAAGACATCTCCAGCTTCCCCTAGACTAAAGCAAGAGACAAGATGCAAGAGCCATTGATTCACCTCAGGGAATACTTTGGAGAGATCAAAAAGTGCTCGTGTGCAAGCTGTTTCCTGTGGGAGGAGCATGGCAGTACAATCAATCCACGAATGCATTGTAAAATCAATGCTCTGTATAATTAGGGCACTCCAAGGGTAAAAAAAAAAAAAAAAAGGTAAGAAAAAGAAGGGGAATAAAAGGGAAAAAATAAAAAGGGAAGATCTCCAGTGTCTACCAGGACTCTTGAAGGCTGGAGGAGTCACAAGCACCTGAACAAACAGATTTAAAGCCTTTTTCAGAGGCAGTGAGGGAAGATCTTGGGGGATTGATGCAAAAACCTTTTATCTTGGTGCTGGCTGCAAAATGCCAAGAGCTCAGGGATGCTGGTCACAGGTGAGATGATCTCCTTGGTCCTCAACTGGGACGCCCAGCACTTTGACACCCTGACCACTACTCACTTGTTTGATTTTGGCTGCCAATAGGAAATCATTTTGGGTGGCAAACTCCCTTGACATCATGAGAGATGATCTGGGAGGAAATAATTCTCCAGAAACCACCTTGACTGCAGATGGAGTGGCCAGCATCAGACCTCCACCTGCAAATTCATCCCTTCCTCTGCACTGGTGGTGGAGATCCTCTCCATCCCATCTCCATCCCCAGCAGTGCAGAAAGGCTCTGACCTCGATGGATTCCTTTTGCATTTAAATAATTCCAACCATTTCTCAGAGAATGAATGATTGTAATTCCCAGTTAAACACAAATGTTAACTATAGATCATGAAAATACAGCGGGATGTAAATAGTTTTCTTTTATATGGCACTAAATTATAAGCAAAGCCAATTAAGTTAGAAGACAAAAATTCCTTTAAATTAGCAGTCAATTTTGCAAGCTCTTGGTGAAAGCAATAGTGTCTTTTTGCCTGAAAAAAAAATCCACTTTTTAGAGTATGTGGAGGCGGTTGCAGACTGCTGACCCTGCTGGAGCACACTGCAGCTCTTTAGCAAAGCTTTGCTTGACAAATAAGGATTTTAAATTTAAAGCCTAAGCCACCCTTCAGCCTGATTTTTAATTATTCAAGACTAAAAGACCTCTGAAGATCCAACTCGCCCCTAAAGATCCTCTCCAGAAATTAGACTCCCAAGCAGGGGGGCAAAAAACAAACAAACACTCTGCCTGGAATGGCCACGGTGATGGTTAATGTTCCTCGGATGGGTCATTAGGTCTTTTATGGATTGTCAGCATGGAGAACCGCTCTTGGTTCCAGGGCAAAGAAAACTACATCATATTAAAATACATGGCTCTTGTGGGACACGGCACTTTCACAGGGCTGCCTGTGAGTTTGGCAAGAGCCTGAAGTTGAGAAAGACAGATAACCCTGCAAATCAGAAAAGGCAGGTTTTCATCAATAGAAAATTACAGATCCCTGGTGAGAACTCCCATCATTATCTATCAAGAAATAAATTGGCGTGAGTTCCTCTTAACTGGTTCATCTGCCAGGATGTCATGGTGGGAAGGACCTTTGTCTCCCGAGCAGCCATCGGTTCACTGGGTGTTTTAATTGCTTGTAAGAATAACTATTGATAGAATGATGGTAAAGGTGCTTATGCCCCAGTTTCAAAGGAAAAGGTTTTTTTTTTAGGGATTCAAAGGCCTGGAGTGCTCTGACCGGTGGCACATGTGGGAAGGGAGAGGTTCCTACAGGGAAGAGGTGCAGTGGGTACCTCAATCCTCATCCATACGAACATAACTCCAGGAGCAGCGCTCCAGGTCAGAACTTAGTTTTCAGATGAAGATGAGAAACATCCTCAGGGGGATGAGAAACACCCTGCAGGGCTGCTGGCCAGCTTTGCTGCAGGAGCTTTGAGTCTTTAAATCCAGTCTTTGGGAAATGCATGGATCTATTCCAAATAAAATACCCAGGAATGTGGAAGGTAAGTGTATCTTATTCTTTAGGATACACTGGGCATGCTGGATGTGTGATAGCAAGGTCGAAGTTTGTTGGCCATCACCCATCTGAGAGCACATGGGCAAGGACAACTCCAACAAAACAGCGTTTGGGCTCTGTTGGCAGGAGAAAGCTGGCATGCCAAAAGGATTAATTACGCCCCAAAATAAATGTAAGGGTAAGGCTGGAGAGAAGTACCAGGAGGATTTCTGGCACAGAGCTGTGTGTTCACGGCCAGAGGGAGCGGGGTGGGGATGAGACGTGAAACTTCACCGCTGTGAAAGCCCGGGTTCGATATCCTCCGTTCCTGTGTCCGGGAGCGGCGCGGGGCGGGCACGCGTGGAGAGGAGCCTTTTCCAGGAGAGGGCACTCGTGGGAAACAGCAGCTCCAGCCGCTGCGGCCCCGGGCAGCGGGACCGCTTCGCCCCCTTCCCCGGCACCCCGCATCCCTCCGGCTCCGGACCACCGTGACTCCCCGCATCCCCCCGATCCCGGGCAGCGGGATCTCCCTTCCCCGGTCTGCCTCATCCCTCCCGGCAGTGGGAGCTCCCGGCCCTCTGCACACCTTTGCGCCGGGCAGCGGGAATCCCCCGAATCCCTCTGCCACCGTCTAGGCGGGACCCTCCGCCCCCCGCATCCCTCTGCCACCGGGCAGCGGAATCTCCCGGCCCCCCCGCTCCCTCCGGGCAGCGGGATCCCCCCGTCCCACACATCCCTCTGAGCGGAGCCAGCAGCGACTGAGGAATTCATAAGGAGAAGGTGAATCCTCGCTGATCCATATGGATCCTCTCCCCTTTCCTGTCTATACCGGGAGGATGCTGCTGTGTGCTTGAACTGCTATCAACCCTGCAAAAAAAAAAAAAAAAAAAAGGAAAAAAAAAGTAAACACCCCCCCCCCCCCCCCCCGATGTACAGAAAAAAAAGCCCTTAGGCCGGTGGTGCACTGCGTGAGAGGGAAACATCTTGTATGCTAATTGGCTTAAGGTACTTACAGCAAGATTGAGACTTGTAGCATTGCCACAGATTGTTGGAAATTCCTCCGATAAGCTGACAGATGAATGTGTCTCTCTCATGGAGAGGTGAGAGAGCAGCAAAATACTTCCAAGAGCACAGGCAGTGAAGCAGAGATATTTCTGGCATGTCAACACGCCGGGGCGGTGAGAACGCTGACCACTCGCTGCGGGAAGGATGGAGGGAGAGAGGGAAGAGAAGGGGGAAAGCAGCAGGCAGGCACAAAATGCTGATCTGCTGGCCACGTCCTGCCACCTGCACACTGAGAAGCAGCTTTTTGTATGAAGAGCTCCATCAACTTGAATTAGTGCTTGTAAAGCAAGGTGGGAGCGAGCAGGAGTAACTCAGCCAGAATCTGGCCCACAGTGTTCCGAACACAGGAGCACGGCCAGGAGAGATCTGAGCTGAGATTAATGTCCCAGCAAAGCTTGATGTTTGGGCCTGTTTAAACCATAAAACATACTTATTTATTTGGCTGGCATTTTGAGGACTTTTATCACAAGTCTGAGAATTAACCTTGCCCATTAGCCATGGGCAGGGTTCATTTCTCCTGCATCCCCAGCCCTGCTGTTGGGTGATGCTGGGGGAACTCCCTGGGTGCTGAGACCTGTAGGGTAGCAGTGGGCAAGGCAGAGCCGTGCTGAGGCTTCCCCACAAGCATCTGCCCTTCAGGCAAACCTTCACCTCCCCTCTGTGCTGTAAAAAATGAGAAAAAAAGCCTTGAGGCACAGGGCCTTCATGTGTCTTGCACCAGAGTCTTATACAGCAGCACAGTCACTCTGCTGAAGCAACACTGTCTAGAAAAATCACCAGACCCTGTGTTTCACCCAAACTGTTCCAAAATACTTGGAATAAACCCTGCAGGAGTTCAAAGCTGTTGTTACACAGATGGGATGTGTAGCTGGGCCTCTGTACCACTCCAGCTGCCTCCCGTTACCCCACCAGTTCTTGGTTCTCTCTCTGAGTGCATAATCTGAAAAGTAATTTCTGATGGCTGAGAGGGTTTTTCAGGATATTTGGAGTTGTTTCTGAAGTTTTTAATTGACTCCTTTGGTATCTTTGAGTAGAGACACATTGCTGAAGCAGTGTCCACTCCTGGCCATTGGCCATGCCTGTTACTGGCTGTGGCTCTCTCCTCCCTGTCCATCCCAGAGTTGCACTGAGCCCTGGTTGTTGCTTACATCTAACAAAGTCGCTTCTTCTCTTCATCTACCTGAATGCATTTGCACGTGTGATTTCCTGCCAGTTTTGAGTGTGAGAGGAGTAGAAATGCTACTGTGGCAATTTACACATTCCCCAGTTTCTAGATTTGGGTTCAGCTCCTCAATCTCTGAGAAAATTCTGCATCTGACCTTGAGCAAGGTCACTTTCAACTTCTGTGCCTCAGTTCTCCCAGCAATAAAATGGGCTTAATAACATTTCCTTTCTCCAAATTTAAGTTTTCCTCACTATATCTTGCCCACAACTGCACACTGTGAATCCAACGGGACTCCTAATTTAATGAGCACAAGGGAGCCTATTATTATAACCCTCATGCCATAGCTCTGTCTTTATCTCTGCCTGCTATTTGCTGTGGGAAATATCGCAGCTTTCTCTTTTCAATTGCCATTAGCAATTGCAGCAGCTGTGCTACAGGACCCGGGGATTTTCAGCTGAAGTCTAAATGCAGTTGACAACTGTATGAATCTTCCAGCCGGGGTAAGTAGCTAATGCAAATATCAACATCGTAGTAAGAAACACTCAGAAGCAGTAAGTGACTGATAGAAAAGTGATTATATGGACTTTATGTTGAAAAGTAAATATTTACTCTCCAGCATTGACAGACACTTCAAGCACCATAGATCTAAAAAAGACATTGATTTGCTCTCCTCCAGCCTCTCTTATCTCCTACTTATGAAAATATCTGGCAAATAGTACATCATCTGCTTGCTCCATAGCCTAAGTGCCTCAGAGCAGCCACTCAGGTAATTTGTTTGGTATCCAACAGTGCAATAGTTAATTGTAGTGCTTGTGGTATCGTGTGTGGGCTCTGCTGTAGTCTCCTGAAATGCAGTCACCAGCGATGCTACTGCTTTGCCAATGCAGATTTCGGACAGTGGGCCAGCTCCTGCTCTCCTTGGCATCCACACAGGCATGAAAAAGTAAGGGGGGGGGAAAGGAAGAGATTTCATTCTGCAAGAGATTTTATTCCTTGAGGAAGAAGCAGAAAAGAGAACAACCTGGGAAAATGTGACTGTGCTCTTTAAGAGCAGGCTGGCGGCCGGTGGCTCCCCGTGCTGCTCTCCTCTTTGCCCTCCTGGAATTGCCTTGAAATAACTTAAATGAAGTTGAGCCACTCAGAGGCTGTCAGGTTTGCTGGACCTCCTTGGAAATCAATTTAACCTCCTGGAATCATTTTTTTTCTGCTGCCTGAAGTTGCTGAGTCAGTGATGGGTGTCTGGGGGCTGCCTGCAAAGCTGGTCCTGGTCCCTCTTTCCCAGGGAGCCACCCAGGGACTTGTCTCCCTTGCAAAACTGCCGGTGGATAAGGCACCTCATGCTGTTCCTCTGGCTCGCTATTTTTAGGAGGGATTTTTGCAGATACTGTGTTTTAAAATGACCTGTGTGTGACCACACTCTCATCAGCCAGGGGTGGGACATCCTTTAAGGGAAGCTGTGGCTGTGTACACTGACTGCAAACCACCTTCAGCCTTCTACTCCACTCACGGGGCAAGGAAAGTCCTTTGGGATGCTTCAGCATCCCTGCCCCTTGGGTGGAGCAGCCATTTTAGCCTCCCATTGGCTCTAAAAGAGAGAAGCACACTGTGATCCCTCACTTTGTTCCCTTCTGGGGCTTGCCTGTCTTTAGAAGAACTGTTCTAGCTGCAGGTGGCCTTGGGTGACATTGGCAGGGCACGTCCATGTGCATCCCTCCCGCCCCTTGGAGCTTCGCTGTGCTTCACACTGCAGCAGCTTTCTCCCTACAGTTGATAATTACTCACCTCAGAAATAAATAATCACAAAGTGGAGGGTACAGAGAGTTTTTCACAGAAGAAGGGAACTAAAAGCACTTCGTGTCTCCTACGGATCCTCCGCATCAGCCAAAGGGATCTGCCCAAGCCGCTTGATGAATGTTGTGCTCAGTAATTGCTAACTGCATAAACATTTCTCTTTTATTTAATTTTGCCTGATGATAATTAAGTGTGAGAGCCTTGTTTAGCAGCCTCTCACTCCGTCCTGCTCCCAGTTGCTTTCAAACCTGGAACAGACAATGGGACCTGCCTCGAAATGATGTTACTCAGTAAGATGCCACCCAGCAAGAACAGTATAGCCTGAGAAAAGCAACCCAACCTGAAAAATCCTCCAGATTAATCCCACAAGACAGCTGCAGTGTAAGGCTGCCTTCCAGGGGTGTCACTAGAAAAGTGTTCAAAAGAAGAGGAATAAGAAACACATTTACCAAGTTCATAAAATTGTGACCTTGAGACAAAGGTCACCAGGGCATCGCTGACTTTGGTGACGGGTCGTGGCACAAGGGGACAACCACAGAAACCTGGAAATGGACCTTTGATGAGATCAGGCATTTCAAGGAGAGATTTACGGGTAACAGGGGGTTGAGCGTTTGCAGCACTTGGATTCTGCTTTTGCTTTCACCAGAGCATCTGAAGGCAGTGAAACAGATGAAGTTATAGGTGTTCTGCATCTGTGTTGATGGCTCAGTGCATCTGAATTGTGCAGTGAGTTGGGGCTCACTGCACAGTGTCTCGATACATGTGTCCTGCACCCACATAATTTGCAGGCTGCCTGTCCCTATTGCTCTCCTCCTCCATCAAGTCCCTCTGCCTGCATGCAAGAAAATAACTCTGGGACTTTGATAAGATTGCTCCTGTGGAGGAGACAGGTGAGAAGGAACCCCCCTCTTGCAAAACCAGTCCTTTTTTAACCCCTCTGTCTTTTGTTGGTTCTCCGATGCCTGCAATAAGACTGGAAGAGAACAGGCCAATGCCAACACATGTGTAAAGTTTTATTACCATCAGAGCAGAGAGGTGTGTGGATAGAGAATATTTTCTCCGTACAGCTAACATTCAGGTTTCTTTTATTTCTTTCTTTCACTCTTCATGCAATGCCAACAGCTCAGAGAGCTGCTGCCTGCAGCCTTAGGTGTGCATTAGCTTCCATTTGATTGCTGTACAGCAACTCTTCTTATCTTTGAAAATTAACCATTTCATAAGCAGAGAGGAGGTGTCTCGCAGCGTGAGCGTAATGCACCAGGCATTGCACCAAAGACTGCAGAGTGCACCACTCTTTCAGTCAATGCTGAGGCTTTCACACCTAAAAGAAAAAGTATATTCCAGCCCTGTCAGATGTACAAAGCAATTATGCAAAACTGTCTTTAAGAAGATATCATTCTCAGGACATTTTTTTTTTTTGTGAGAGGCAGTATTTCACGAAGACCCTCACCTTTTCTTTGTTATGTAATCCAGTGCCACTTACAGTAAATTATATTTGTGCAGTTTCATTATCACATCTATGTAAATTCTGCTGCCCTCCAATAAAGTATCCTCAGACTTTAAGATGACAAAAAATGTTGCTAAAATAGGGTATAAGATAAAACAAAGGAAAGGAAGCAAGGTGGTTCCTTTCTCTGCATTGACTGCATGGATGTTAATGAGAGTCATCTCCATGTACAGGTCCAGCATCTGGTTGCTGTATTTATTTTAATTGTTTTTTTCTTTTTTCCAGTGAGAAATCCAAATCCCATTTGTGTTCTGTTATGACACAAGCCCCTGAAAATTCAGAATAAATTTATAGATGAAACATCCATGTGCTTTTTAATTGCTCCCTTCCTAATAACTAAATATTGTGTGATGTTTCAGGGTGAGATATGAACTTCCCAGCTTCATCTCTTTTCCACTCCCGTAGTGTCCTAGCTGCCTGCTGTTGACTCCTTGTAGGTCATTTCGAGCAACATAAGCAAGACAAGCAAACAGCAAAATTGCAAGATGCAAATGCCCTTCGTTTTTGGCTTTGAGTCAAAAAATAATAAGTTGACAATAACCCTGCCAGAATATGCAGCAAGAGTGACTGCATATTTCTGCCTGTTAGCGTGACAGTAAAAGGGAGCTGGTCACCAAGAAGAGAGAGACAAGCCTGTGTTCCCCTGGATGCTGCAGCATGTGCCTTGTCTCAGGTTTTTAAGGTTTTTCTGGGTAAAGCATAAAGAATTCCATGAAACCAGCAGCTCATTTCCCCTTCTTCAGCAGAAAAAGTGGGGGTTGGGGGGAGAGAAAAAAAGCAGATGACTTAAAGTTATATTGAAATAATACTAAATGAAGCACAACTTGTTTTAGAAAGGTTGCTGTGGGTGTAGGGAAGAAATGCTTTTCTGCGTGATGCTTCTGGTGAAGGTGGGAAGGCAGCTGGGGATTCCCAAGGATGGAACTGAGAACATGAACCTGCATTGCCAGTGCCCAACCCCTGCACTGAGCTCTGAAATACCACTCTGGCATTCCATGGGCCCCCAGATATCACATAATGGAGTTCTCTGTACAGCACCCAGGGTTTTGCACCTTAGGACAAACTTGTTGTTGCTGCCAGTCTTGGGTCTCTTTTTACCTCTGTGTTTCCTTCACTATCCCTTTGCATGCAGCTGGTCCAGCTCCAGTGCTGACCTCCCTCAGGCTTTTCTTCCTTTCTGAGCCTCCACATATCCAGCCATCCCTCTATAACTGCTCTCCAAATATCACCCTTTCCTTCCATTTCTTGTCTCTCAAAAGTTTAGAAATATTAATAACTTGCATTGGCGTCCTTGGTGCTAAAGGGTTTGGGGTGGCTTCTCTGCTGCCCTCACTTCTCTCCAGAGAGCCACATCTTCCCACCCCTGCCAGTCCCTTGGCACCTGGTGTGCACAGAGGTTGTCTGCTGTACCACCTGCTGCAATGGCAACGTGGACACCCTCGTGGTGGGAATAGACTAAATAGTTGCGCAAACCCACGGACCACTCAGAGGTCAAGGTTTGAGACTCAGTGACCATCTACAGATCTTGAGTTGAAAGTATTGGGATGCTGCTACAATACTGCATGCAAGAGGAAGAAGCGATGAAGTCTGGCCATGGAGGGAAACTCAGCTTCCAGAATTCCTATTGCTCTCAGCTAAGCTTATCTTTATTTAGCTGAGGTCCAGCTCCAGCGCCGGACGCTCTTTATCTCCAGCCAGGAGGAGACAGTGGAGGAGAATCCTGCACAAGCAGCACTTTAGGAGTTTGTGATAGATGCTGTCTACCTCATTACTGAACAATGAAACTTTATTGTTCCCTCTCTTCTATTGATTTTTATGTCTCCAAAGCATGCTGGTGAACTCTGAAATGAGTATCTGTCAGAGGAGGACTGCTGCTGCTGATCTGCATCTTTGGAGTGAGTGTCCATGGATCAAATCATGGATCATGTCCTGCTGCTGTGCCTGTGGGAGGGGAGGGCTTCCCCCTGGGCTGAGAGTGGTGCGGGTTTGTCCTTCCAGTGTACCCAGCCTGAGAGAAGGATGGACCTGCCAACAGATCCAGCGCATCAGAACCCCTCTGCCAGAAAAAGGCAGTATTTTGACCAATATCCATGCAATTCAGCACAGACCTTCCCAAACCAGCTTGGCTTAGAGTCTGAGGCTCCGTCGACTGGGACTTCACTGTAAACTCCAGCCTGGGGAAGTGCTGAGCCTGGCAGCCCCTTCCACAGCTGAGCACTGGAGGGGATTCCACATCTCCATGACACTGTTCCCCAGACACTCTTTCTTTGGTGTGTGCCCTCCCAGCCTGCCACTCTAGATTAAATATATGTATTATTTGTTTCCAGTTTGTATATAGCCCTCAAGTGGGGAAGCATTTGCCCTGCAGTCTCTACATATATATCTGTGAACTTCACAAGTAGTTAATATTTTATGCATAATTCATAAAATTATACTACATTTTCTGGGAATAATTAGCTGACTCTGTACCTCTAATGAACTGCAGGTTCAGCTATGACAAATACATCGGGCGACTCCAAGGGATAGTAACACGCAGGCGCCTTTAAGCAAAGTTCAAGCAGCTCCTAAATTAACCAAAGCGAATCCCTGAAGATGCAGTATTTATGCACTGAAGCAAGAAGGGAGGGCTCTCATCTCACCAGTCTCATCAGCCATCACAGCCCAGGAAGCAAGAGAGAGAAAACAAGAGTTATTTACCTTTTTCTAATTGGGAGCTGGGCAGCCCAGGTGAGACTTTCCTCCTTTTCCTTTATTTGGTTTTATTGCGTGGAGTCATCACGGAAGTGATCCCCAGTGTGGAAATGGATGTAATTGGCACTAAGATTTTCAGGCTTAAATTGCAAATTTTTCTTAAAATTCTGGTCTCAAATGGAGGAAAATGAAATTCATTTGAGCTGTTCTGGTTTTTAAAATAGAAACTGAGCAATTTAGTCAAAATGCTTATTTTCAGAGCAACTCCCCTGCTTCTGCAGACGCAGGGCTGTCCTCTCCCAGAGCTCAACCTCAGCCCCTTTGGGACTGCCCACTGAGCAAAGCCAGCTCTGCTCTGGCAGTACCATGCACACAGAAGTGGAAAATTTGGGTGTTGGGTGAGCACTGCCTTTCGTGACACAGGACACAGCCTTTTCCTCTCACCGCTCACTTTCGGGCTGAATAACTGATGCACGCGTTGGAGCAAAGCCAGCACCCGGCTGGTGCCCGCTCACAGGCAGGGACCCTTGCTCTGCTGGTATTCCCTTAGGGCATTAGACACAGAGCAGTGATCCCAGTGCAGGAGAGCATCTTCTGCTGCACTGCTTAGCCTGGCTGCTCCATCTGACCCAGCATCAGTGCCACAACCAGCGGCATCACGCCGCCGGCAGCAACTCCAGGGCACACACTTCTCCTCCCAGCTCACCAAGTGCTCCTGCTCATGGATGTGGGCAGAAAGAAGCTACTCACTGAAGATGACCTCAGAATCCTGGAGATCTAATACACCGCTACCAGTAGTCTAAAATATTAAATTTCCCCTGGACAACGTACTCCCTAAATGAGGAGGCGGGGCAATCCTGTCCCATGGCAGGCAGCCCCAATGCTGGGACATACAGGTCCACAGCCAGTAATTGACTTTAAGTGGAGGGCTGCAAACTGGTAAGTGTATTAACTTCATGTGCCTCTCTAGACATTTTTTAAAAAATTAGATTTTCAGCTCTGTCGTAGGTACAAAGGAAGCCATGGAGAAAAGCTGTGCGTGTCACGGGGGTGAGCACATTAAGGCAGAGGATGATGACACCTGTCTGGTTGAGTTTAGGCTGACAAAATTCAGCAGAGAGACCTCAGTGGAGGGAAGAGGATGCTTAGGAGAAGTGCTGCGGGGCCCTCCTCGGAAGCATACCTCATTTTTTTTAATTAGGTTATATCTTAATTACGAATGCAAGGCTCTTCATTCCTGACAAGTTTTCCATAATCTTAATTTGATCTTATGTCAGAAGGGTACCATCCTCTGATAACCAAGCCCAGCTAAGAGTTTAACTAGAATAATAGCTGATTAAAAGGGGTTAATAGATACACCTCGAACAGAAGTAAATTAACGGGAGACGCTGTCTCTTGGCTAATGGGATCAGAACAGTATTTGTTTAGTTTATGAATGATTAATCTCCCTCTCTCAGCATTCCTCAGATGCTAATTGCACTTAGGGAGCCCGTGTTTGTTTTTTCAAGAGTTGGAGGTGGCAGAAGGAAGGCGATGGTTGGCCCAAAGGGGAGTTCATTCACCCGAGTAATGGGCTCTTGGCACAGCCGGGGGGAATACCGGGAAAACCACACTAAACCAGAGCTGACCTCGTGTGTGTGTGAAACTCTCGAATTGAAGATATTATTAAAATAGAATTAAAGATAGTGCTAAAGTAATTTGGTGTATATTATGAGAAAGTCTGTAAAGTGCAGAAAGGCACTGAGTGCTGAGGCTCAACTCCCCCTCCTGCCCTGGGGAATTTCCACCGTGGAAATACTTGGATTTTTCCCTGTGGAAATACTCCAAACTGATCACAGAGAAGCTAAAAGAAAGGCCGAAGGAGGGAAACCACTTCTCATGGCAACTTTTGCGTTTGACAGTTCAAAGCAGGAGAGCAGCAGCATTTGTCAGGAGCGCTGGGAGGGAAGCAGTAATTGCCTGGAAGCAGCCACAGATGCAGGGCTCACTCCAGCTGCTGCTGCATCGCTAAGAGGTAACCAAATCATTTTCCTCTCTACACACTTGTCAGCATTTTAATCCTCCATTATCTTTGTACCTAACAACACAAATGTGCTACCTCAGCCGTACTGTGAATTTACTAGCAAACAAACCATTTCAAACCAAAAAAAAAAAAAAAAAGGGTAAAAGAGTTTTCATCCCAGGCTTAGCAAGCATGAGGCATGTGGAAGGTTTCCCTGCTTGTTACAGGGAGGCTGGACTAGGTGACCTTTAAAGGTCCTTTCCAACCCAAATTTTCTATGATTCCATGATATTCTAAATAAAGCCCAGCCGAGTGGGGGCCCTGATCCAGTGAGATACCAGGACATGTGCTGCTAAAGTCAACTGGCACCAGCCAGCTCAAACTTTCAGCATGTTTGCAAAGGGCTTATTGAATTTGGAGCCAGGAGGAGTAGTTTTTGAAGGGAGGTACCCATCCCAAACACAGTATCCTTGCAGTGATAGGTCAAATGATCTTTGAAGCTGTGGCAGTCATTTGCAGTGATCAAGATTTGGGCTCACCAAATTAATGAGCTGTGATAAAGGCCAGTTCTTTGTTCAGTTTAGTTTTAAATGTCCCAGGTGATGGTGGGGTATGACTTTATGGATGATTAGGGATTATTGATGAGAAAATTAATGCAGTGCAGAGGACAGCTGGGATGTTCAGCCCATGATCATGGTCTTCCAGTCCTTGCCTTTTTCAAGGAATGAATGTTTGAAAGACACAAGTTACATTGGGAAGACCAAGTCAACTCCACTTCTGCATAAGACTTGTTTTTAAGTTTGGTATGAATTGAAATGATGGGAGGGGAATCTCATTTTAGTCTCAAAATTCTGCTGTTACCGAAATTGTATGCTAAGAAACAGAATGCTCTTTTACTATTCTCCATAAATAATGTTACTTTGTACTGTTCCCAGGTATTTCATTCATCACTGTATCATATAGAAAGCCTGAGCTGAATAAAACCTTCTGAAAGAAGATGAGGAGACACACTCTGCCTTATAGATTATTTTACAGTTACTGTAGCCATTCTTTTTCTCTGCCTGCTTTACACAAACATGGAAAATAAACCATATACCAGGAGGTGTGACTTCTCCTTTTTGCCAAATAGTGTTGAAATAAATTCCATATTAATGGAATCACCTAGAATTATTTGTCTTAAAAATAAATTACTGGATTATTGGCTTTCCAGCTTGATGAGGCTGGGGCAGGTCTAGCAAGGTAGGTTTGGGCTGAGGTCTGATAGGGGGGGTCACAGCAGGGGCAGAGTGCAGGCACAAAGTTGTGAGAACCTTTGCAAAGCGGGGATCCAGGTTTTGCTTGTTGCTGGAATATGGGAGCACATGGAAAATGGAGAAGTGCCAGAGCATTTATGAAACTGCCCCACGCATCCCCTTTCTGAGCCACTTGATCTCCCAGGCTACAAGTATTTGTTATCCAAACCACACTCCAGCTGGGGTCTCCTGAGAGCTTCTGGCAAAATTGCTGGCCACAATGTTTGTAAACCCAACAAGAGGTTTATGAGCCTGGGAAGGATGTCCAGGCATGGCATTCAGCCAACTCTCATCCACAGGGATTATTGCCTGCCTCTGTCTGTGAAGTGGACCTTGTGGCTGGAGGTGTAAGAGGTATAAGCAGATATGGGCAAAGGTATGGAGTGGCTGTGCAAAAGGGACAGAGGTTTTGCTAAACTCTTCCTCAAAAACTATAAAACTCACCCAAGGCAATGTTGGAAGAGTGGGTTAGACATGGTGACAGGTCTGTGGGCAGCAGCTGATATTTGGGACCCTGTGGATGGCTGCCAGAGGGAAGCCTGGGGCGATGGGTGTTTCTTATAAGGGACTGGTTGATACGTGGTGCCCTCCAGCCCTTCCCTCCCATGCTGAAGACCCACGTCTGCAGCCAAAACAACCCTTTGTACAGCCCAGAGCAGCCTCCCAGGCAGCAGTTTGAAAATGCTCTGGCTTTTGCAGACGCTTACAGCTGCAGGTAGATGCCTAGTGGGATTTCCAGAGGTGCCGAGGCATGTAAAGCACCTCATTCCCAGTGTAAATGGCACCAGGTGTCTGCCTGCATCATTAGGCACCTAATGGTCTCTGAAAACCTTCTCCTGGGAGTGGGGTGGCTGCTGCTGGCGGCACCCCGCCGCCGAGCCGTGCCGAGCCGGCTGCTCCATGGCACAGCTCCCATGGGATGCACATCCCCTGGCCCCCTCCCAGCACCTTGGGGCCTGGCAAGTTTTGCCTCGCCTCAGTTTCCTCATGCAACAGCTAAATTATTCACAATTTCTAAATTATTCTTTGGGGAACCCTTTGACATCTCCTGCTGACAAACCTTGTCAGAGAGTGAGGTGGTGCCAAAGGGCTGATTGTTGCAGTTGTTGCTAAAAAAACCCAACTTTTACCTGCAAACTTAGAGCACATGCTACTGACTCCAAAGAACTGGGAGCAGGATTAAAACAACATCCAAGCAGAGGATGGCAGGAGCTGCCCTTTGCCTGTCTGTACTCCTACCTTGTCCTTGCACAGAGGGGCTACAAGGTGGGGAAGTTTTTGCTTCTTGTGCAGTGACAAATGGCCTGGCCAGGTAACAAATTCCAGGCTGGAATATGCCTCCTCAGCAGCCCAAGGTGTGATTGCAGTGGGCATTGCATTAATTTGTGAAATGTCGTTTTTAAATTGGTTTTACAGTTCACTGGGAGTGTGAGGCTGCAGCCTCTATGGCAAGTGCTGCTCACACACGACTGGGGGAAATAATACTAAAAGCTGGTCCCTGCTGCTGACCCACATGGCTGGGCCTGGCAGCATGGAGCAGGGATCAGGTCAGGTGTGAATTAATAAATACATACATTTGTCAGCAACGAGCACACTGTATGCAAACATGAAAAAATATACAAGTGTGTGCAGCTTGGTTGCTGAAAATGACTCCTGTTAAATTCTTTGCTCCTGCTCCTCTTGCCCGAATTTCACATGTGTGCAATGCTGCAAGATGGGACTTCATCCCCAAAAGTGCCAGGCAGAAACCATGCCCAGAGTAGAAATAGTGGATTAGGGAATGCTGAGCTGCTGTGCCAGAGCAGGGAGACTGGTTCCCAATGTTATGGGAGCAGTGTCTGCTCTCAAACCAGCTTGAGGGTTCAGCAGCATGCTGGGAGCTGCAGGAATCATAAGGAGTTTGAGGACCTGAATCAAAGCCATAGAAACTTCTGGCTTAGAGGAGTTGAGCATCATCCCTGAACAACCTAACTGTCACATCAAAGAAATGACCCAAACAGCCCAAACCCCATGATATACTTACGTATAAACCCTGGAGACTCTCGTTAACTCCTCTCTGGTCTGGAAAAAAGGCTCTTTCCCTGATGAGCTCTGGTTAAGTGTTAATCCAGATTTTTGCCATCGCCATCCGCTGGACCACAAGTGAGATGGTCCCTGCCATGTCCTGATATTGAACTCAGTCAGGTTAAAGTGCATTCACAGATCAGACGTGCCTGCCAAACCCATCAGCTTCCTGCAGATCTGCATGTTCAACCTGAGATCTGCTGACTTTAGGGATAAAATATATCTCTTACCGCCTTGTGGCCCTGTTAGCATGGCATAGACATCCAGCAGTGATTTCAGGGCAGGAGCTGCTTCCCTTCCCATCATTGTGTCCCACTGATGGGAAGAGTTATGGTTCCTCCTCACTCCTCCTCACACCCAGATCCCAAGGTGAGCTTGCTTAGCTGCCAGGCAGAAAGCAAGCAAGTAAAGAAAAAAAAAACAACCACACAAATAATAAGAAAGAAACTAAGCTCCTTCACTTTTTTATGTTTTTGTTTTTTTTTTACCTGGAAAATTAGCTAGAATTTACAAGCTTAGAATCCCACCAGGGTAGTAGTGGCAAGTCACTTTTTGGAGTATAATCACACTTGCAGAGACAAATATCTGCAGCATGTCTGCATGGGCTGCATTCATGCTTGAGAGCCACAAGCCTCCTTCAGCCCCTTCAAACCATCCAAAGGTTTTGAGAGACCTTGGCACCAGTCTCCTGATTCCCCCTTGGTTGCAGTTTATTTTATTTTATTTTTCCTCAATCAGACCCTGCTCTCAGGAATCATTTGCTCTTTATTCTAATATGTCTCCTAACAGGCAGGAGGCTGCACCGATCTCCATGAAATGTGTCTATCATCTTAGTCCAGGCATTTTAATTTACACTGCAGTAAAAAATTTGGCACCCAACATTTTCTGCTTCGTGCCACAATGAAGAGGCTGTTCCAAAGGTTTGCCTGTGCTTGTTTCCCTATTCCATTTGTGGGGTGCACGTGTGGAAGAAGGACATCAGAAACAAAATCCCCTAAATCTGACATGACAGTTTTTAATCCCATCAGCCTGGGATTGCATTGCTGGCATGACTCTGTCAAAGGAGTATCTGTCTGTCGGTCCAGAAGAGCTTTGCAGAACACAGAAATATAGATGATCCTAAATATATTTATATATATCTTGAAACATTGATAGAGGTTGCCTCACTCTAAGCCTAGTAGAAAGTATGAGTTTCTTTGCTTGAGAAGTTTGCTCTGGTACAGAGGGGCTTCCCAGTGCCCTTGGGCAGCCTTCAGAGCTGGATTGGGGAAACCTCTGCTGGAGAGATGGGGCTGTGGGATCCCTGGGACCTTTCCCCGTCTTTCCCCTCCACCTCGGAGTGAGCTGCAGGTTGGTGCAGCCCCCGCCGAGCTCCGGGAGCCGCGCAGTGAGGGGACTCCTCTGCTGCTGCAATGCAGGGCTGAGTGCAGGTTGCAGAAAATGAAGGACATACAGACACTGCAGAACCAGGTCCGGAGGCTGGAGGGGAGGATCAGAGCCCAACTCGTCACTGAGTTCGCCTCCCCACCTGTCTGCCTTTGGCTACGTCCATTTTCAGCCAACGCCACCCACACCCAAGCAGCCAGCAAAGGGCACCTCGGGCACCAGCACATTTAGGAGGTGAAGGGGCACAGATGCAACCAGGAATAGGCAGGGCTGATTTGCACTGTCCTACATTGCTTACCTAATGCTTTGGCAAGAAGCTGGAGCCAATATATCATTGTTTATCCCCAAAACAGCTATTGTCTTTGCCAGATAATATCTGGGGAGAGTCATCTCTCCTCCCTCCTGGGGCCATTCCTGCTTTGCTTTTCAGGGAGGTAGCACTAATTCTGCTGGGCACAGGGAAAATACACTGAAAGGAACACACTGAGCCAAAACTCTCAAAAAAACTTTGGAAAAGAGCAAAAAAAAAGGATTAGAGTAGTTTTCTTTCTCTTCTGTCATGCTTATTTATCACCCCCACTGTTTCCAATATAAAACAAGGAGAGGACAAAAAAGAAGTGAGGAAACAGCAGCCTTTCCATTTCTTTTATGCATGTGAATTGTTCTCATGAATTATGATATTTTTGTTTTGGACAAATTGCCCAAAAGCAGAAGGGGTGAAAGGTCAAAAAGAACTACTTGGATCAATTTTTCCAAGGAAGAAACTGTTTTCCTGCTCTGCTTTCCTTACCTTAGTCTTGATTCTTGCTGATATCTGGGGGATTCATTTACTTTCTGTACTTTTATTGAGTGAACCACCTTGCCATAAACTAGCCCCGGCTCTTTTTTTCTACGGACCATCTTCAAAACCAGCATAAATGTGAATTTAAAAGATGAACACACCTTCAGAAGATGGAGAGGAAGATAAAAGACAGGGAGTGAAGTCGTGGACGATGTATGTTTGCTATTGCACAGAGAGATGGGGAAACAACCAGCCACGAGGAATAGTGTGAAGAATTGGAGCCAGCTCGGCAGGTCACAAGCTGGCAATGACTCAAGGACAGGAAACAAATGATCGATTGTTGTGTCTGTAATAGGATGGAGGGTAAGGGATGGTGGGCAGGGAGACATGCTCCCGTGGCTGGGAGGAGTAGGAGGGAGACGCTGGTGGAGATGTGAAAATCCACTTGCTGGGTTACCCTTTGGAGAACGTTATTCCTTCATTTTTTCCTGTCTTGTTTGCTGTCCTGATGGAGTAGCTGAGGTTCTGGGCATCCACAGAGTGGGAGGGAAAGTAGCGGGGGAAAAGGATGGGAAAACGGAACTGAAGACTCGAGGAATAAGGAAAAGAGGCTGCTGAGGTTCCTTCTGAAAGTACCTTGGAGTTTCCTGGAAAGCAGGAAGGCTGAGAACAGAAGGGAGAGGAGACATCAGATGGGGACACAGCAGTTGGTGCATGGGTGTACAGGAACCTCAGTGTTATGGAGCACAAGGGAAGCAATGGAAAGATGGTCAAAAAATAAGCAACAATAAATATTTCAAGACCTGTACCACTCATGACAGCTGTAACAGGCATATATCAAAAACTCCCACAAACCCTGGAAATTTCATTAAGAAACCCACAATGCCTGGACACATATGGAATTGTGATACTCCTCATCCTTTCCTGTGTCAAAATCCTCCAAGCCTCAGCTACCTTAAAAAGTTGTTTATAATAGATACATCTTCTTAATGCTGCCATATAGGGTATTTGCAGCTGGATAGATTTGACTGATATAGCACATTCTTTATGGCGATCATTCCTTGATTAAAAAAAATATTTTTTCTGTGTCAGGCTCTTTCTGTCACTATCGACCATAAATCAATTTGTCACATAAATGGTAATAAAACAAGAGGTGTTTGTTCTCTTAAACACCACACGAGTGGGTTTTGCAGCATAGTTACAGCCGTGCTCGAATGTCCAACTTGGTGGTCCTTGCCCTGATGGTCCCGGGAGGGCAGCACAGCTCCGTGGCACCAGAGGGGGTGTGGGGAAGGGTCATGGACTCTCCCAAGCATCACTGGTGTCACAAGGGTCACAGTTGCATCCTGGTACCAGGGATGAGGACTGAGCCCTGCACCAGTGCTTACTGCAGACCCCCCCATAGAACCCAGATCCAAACTGAATTGTTTAAGAAACCAGGTGTCCTGTCCCGGGCAATGGTGTTGTAGGGTGTGAGTTGGTACCTGTGAGTGTCTCTGTGCATTTTAATAAGAATAAACCTTTTCTATTACTGCAATGACTGTCAGAGTCCCACAAAGTGATGCTGAAGCTGCTTCTCCCTTCTGTGTAAAATTATCAGAAATGCTGCTTTGCAGAACACACTGTTTCTAATAGTGAAATCCTTATTTTTAAAAATTTCCTAGCCTGGAAACACGGGACAAGTCGTCAGTGCTGCAGGAACCCAAGCCCCAGCCTGACTCGCTGGCCGTGCATCTGCCACTCCTCACTTTCCAAGCTTCTCCAATTTCAGCCTGGCATCTCTGATCGTAAGTCTACTTAACCATTTTAATAGCACTAAATGGAGTCTGTGTTACTGCCCTTATCTGCTCTCTATGTCTTCCGGGTCATACATGCTTAGTTTACTGTCAGAGACAAGTTTTTACTGCTGTCAGCACTGCAGCGTGCGGTACCTGCAGAGCAGCAGGCTGCGGGCTCTGCGCTGCGTCCTCGCTGGCAAGAAAATTACCACCCACAATCTGATTCCCCAACATTTGTCTTGTGGTTTCTTAATTGGTACTATCAAGGAAATGCTGGAGGAAAAAAAAAAAAAAAAGAAAACACACTACACGGTGCAAAAGAAAAGGCGATGTTATCTATTTACAATCCTTTTGTGCAGAGGTAATGATAATTAACATAGCAACAATGACTAATAATTAGAATTGCCTGCATTAAGTTAAGGATGTGATTTTGTTTTCCTTTGTGCAGATGCAAATTTGGGCTCGTTTTCCTCTTGTCAACAGGGAGGAAAATTGTCAAATTGTGAGAGGAGAATAAGTCCATAAGCAGGGAAAATGCATTTAGCTGGGCATATGCAGAAGCTCTGGTTACCCCCAGACCTTTGCCTACTGTTGGCAGGGTATCCCCCAGCACACACCTGGGTTTCCATGCAGGATGCTGGGGCTGTACATGTCCACTCCATCTGTATTTCCCCTCTGGAAAACCTGGTCAGTTGTCTTTAAAATCATATCCAGCAGAACAATGCAAGTAAAGATGATAAAAGATGCAGAAAAGATGCACACGTGGCTTCATTTTCACCCCCCTTCACTCTGAGCCCTGCAGGCTGGATCTGCAGTTCCAGCAGCTCAAGAAAATCTTTGTCAAATTAATAGATTTAAAAGTAGAAAACCCCAGCTGAGAGTCCGGGCACGCTTCTGAGATCACCCACTCGAGTTCTGCACCAGCAGCACTGATGGAATTACTTTTGCTTTACACCAGCATAAATAAAAGCAAGATCAGTTCCACTATCTGGAAGGTAAGGATGAAGTTTTACAGCCTCCTTTTTCCTTATCACACCCGGACTTTTTAATACCTTGGAAGTATAATGAGCAAGGTTGTGCCAATGCCTCGCTCTTTGAGCTTGTAGGCACTGCTTGTGTGTGGGCTCTCATTCCTTTTTCCTCTAGAAATTCAGGATGCAAGCAGCACTGAAGCTGGATAAATGATTAGTTGTTTATGAACAGATCATTTATTAAATCCCGTTGGCTAAAGTAATTCCTGCCAGTGTGAAGGTACAACAAACTGAAAATGAATAATCTCTCCTGCAATTCGCAGGGGCGAGGGACCACACTCCCTGCATGCTCTGTTACTATATTTAGCACAGATACAGTAAGTGCATTCCTATATGGAACTGTTCTCCCCAGAGATCACTTTTTAAGCCAGGAATGGCTGCAGAGCAGTTGGATCTCCGTGGATGTGTTACTTGGGTTGGTTCTGCTGCAGGATGCTCGCGGTGAGCACAGAGTTACTGTAAACTGAAACCTGGGGCGCAGAGTTGGAACCCATGAGCTGGGATAAATCAAATGTAACAGCTGTGACTTACACCAGCGGTCACTCCAGCTCTGGAGTTATCTAGTTACAAGCACATTGCTTCTGCTTCATCCAACCCTGGGCCTTAATATAACTTTAAAATCCTTGCGAAATGAACTTTGCATTTTATTTCCTCGGACTGTGAAAAAATACATTGCTGTATCGTGCTCTGGGATAGGGACAGAGACAGCTATTTATATCATTTCCAGCAAAACACCCTGTGAAACATAAAGTAAACTGGAAAATCAATAATTATTATTACAGTGTCTCTGGGTCTCTGATGTGAGGGGCACTGCACATCCTCGCTTCAGGATCCGCTCGGAGTATATACAGCCATGATGCAGTGTGGGAAGGAAAGGAAGAAACAGGGAAACAGAGGCAGAGAACTATTTCTAAAGAGAAGTTTATGGCACAGCAAAACATCTCTATCCTCATTGCCTGAGGCCCCTGGCAGGGAATGAAGATGTCCCATCCTGGTGGGAGCAACTCTGCAGCAGTGCAAGAGGCACAGGATCAGTGCAAAGCACTGTGGGGCTGATATTTTGGGTGTTGTGTGTTTCTGGCAGTGATATAAACCTACTCAGATGATGCAGCTGTGCCCAGACCATTTTAGGACAGACTTTTGTGCCATGCTCCCCCAGGTTTAGCTCCCCTGACAGGACATTCCACTCCCCAGGAGCCCCCTGTCTCCATCCTCAGAGCCTGAAGACAGGGGATAGCAAAGGGGCTTCATGCTCCTTCTAGCAGGAAACCCATCCCTTGGAGGGCCTGAAACCCCACAGTGGCAACTTAGGCTGGTTTCATCAAGGTGGGCTTGCTGTGCCACACTGGTAGAAAACACCCTGACAGACAGACCACAGATCCCATAGAGGGAGGAAAGGAGACACGGGCTGGGAGCTGACTGGGACAGCAATTGGCACTGCTCTGGCTGCACTAATGCTTATCATGCTCTAAACCCACTTATCTATGGAACTCACTCCACTACCCAAGCACCTTTTGTGCAAAAGAAACCACTGGGTTGAAATCCCAAGGGAATTTCAAAGCTTGTGGCACTCGCACACCGCCTTTAGAACAATCTTCTCTATTTTGGGGGCAGTACTGCAGGAAAAATCCCATTGCCTTTTTTATTTGTCCAACCAGCACCAATGTCCTCACCGTAGCAGTGGGCTCAGAAGGGAGGTGAACTCAATGGTGGTGAGTCCATTCGCTTCCCTCTCTCCTTCCCCTGCATTCCTGGTGCATCACAGAGCACAGAAGGCACTGGGGTTTGTGAGCCGCCCCTTTGCCTGGCTTTATTTTTAGTGTGTGCACAGAAGGCAGATAATGGCGATTGATGTGCTGTTTCCTTCAGGTTTAGGTTTCCTGTCAGCCGAGCCACAGATAAACCATAAACACGAAGAACAAACAAACAATTAGCCTCCCTCAGACCCAGGCGTACAGACACTCTGCTAAGGTTTATAGCCATTTTCCAGCTTTACTGCCAAGATAAATCTTTCACCACCCACTGCCCAGCCAACCCCAATACAAAAAAGTTGCTTGTTTTGTTTGCTTGTGGTTTTTTTACTGTAGATGTTTGATTTTTGTATTTAGGAAACATTAAGAACAAGGGTGCAGACAGGTAGGTGGGGACTGACATGTGAATTATACATTGATTCAGAGGATGTACTAGCTTTATTCTTCCTGGTGTGGGACCACATGAGAAGCAGAACAATCTCTGAGCTGTGTTTTCCATCACTGCTGAATGTCTATGTGCGGCATCCTTTGTCCCTACACATCCACCATCACCCTGTTTGCACACCCGTGTGTGCATGATGCCAATGGGTGCTGCCTTCCACAATCCCCATCATCTGCTTTATTACCCACATTTATTTTTCAAACTGAAGAAAATGAAGATAAATCTGTTTGTTTTCTATCCTGCATTTCTATTTAGCCCCCGGGTAGGTTTTTTTGGTCACTGAGTAGAAACACCCTTTGTGGTATCACTGGCACATCACTGGCATAAAAGGCTGATTCAGGTTTGGTGGTAAATTACTCATAGCTTTTTTTTTTATCCACATGACTGTGAATTTTGTCAAAACTTTGTGTGGCAGTTTCATTTTGTGTCTTTATTGTCCAGCGAGGGAGAGCTGGGAGTGCTAAATTAATTTCCGTGGTGAGACCAATAAATTCAGCTCTTCTGCTGTAAAAGATACATTAATTTTGCTACATTCCCTTTTTTAATAGGCATAAAGCCACCTGGATAAATACAGGTTGCACAGAGAGAGCAGCCATGGACCTAGACACAGAGGCTGTCAGCTAAAATGAACAAGTCAGATGTTAAGAAAACAGTGTATGCAGAGAAATTTCACTTTCTTTTTGCTTTGGATTTTACCATTTTTTATGTGAGGTGCAGGAAAAAGGTAGGCTCCAACAATCTCATCTACCATAAAGACGTGAAAAGGAGATGAAGAACAACCTCTGGGTTTAAAATATTTAGAGTTTTTAATGTTTAATGTCAAATATGTTGGTTTTGATAAACAGGAAAAAGGAAGCATTAACCTCACACGCTGTGCACTTGGACACAGGGCTATTCCCTCATTATAGCTTCATTGCCAGTGGACAAACCTGCAGACCATTTTTAATGGACCTTTTCAGGGATAAGCAAGGATACTTGGGACTTGAGCCCTGTTTTATGCAAGAGTTCAGGGGTGACTTTCTGTTGAATAGCAGAAATTGGCTGCAGATCACCAATCTGACTGGGAGAGAACCCAGCCAAGCCTTTGAATATGACTGGACTGACTACACAGGGAGCACGAGGAATTTGTGTTTGGTGTGTGGCTTGGTGTTCCCCTGGCATTCCCTGCTGAGAGCTGGGGGAAACTGGTGACACCAACATTGGCAGCTGAGACACACTGGACCACAGGCAGAGGTGTTTGCTAGAGAGAAGATCTAGATTAGATCCAGTTTGGTCCTTGTCATGCTTTGGGGCTGTGCAATCAGCCAGTTCTGCAGGCAGCACTGGCCAGAATTAAGACATGATTCTGTAGGGGAGAATGGGCTCATTGCAAAACCTTCCTTTGTGCTAGAAGAGGAAAGTAGCAAATCTCAGGCTAGTGGCTGCCCAGGGACATGTCCCTCCAAGGTCACCCAGCTCAGAGCTCTGGATTTGGTGGAGGTTCTCAGAAAATGCCAATTTTACCATTGTTTTTTGAGCCCAGTTCTGTTCTGGAGGTGATCTTGTTATCACACATTCAGAAGTCAATCAAAGATACATTGAACAACTTTTTGGACGAACAGTTGGATGGTACTTTGCTTCCTGAGTCTGAAAATCAAACCCATAGGTCTCCAGAGGCTGGCTGAAGTGAGGACAGGCAGTGATGCCAAATGATGTCTGAAAGAGCTCCATGTCCACAAGAACCCTGCTCACGGTAACGCGTTCCCATTTCTTAGACGGATCTCTGTCCTGTGCTGTCTAGCCAGCGCATAGATTGCCTGCCAAATTCTCCTTGCTGTGCTATTACCTCATCCCTCTGACACACTGCTTGTCCAATTTCACCACTTTTGCTGCCCTGTCTCTGAGACAAGGACTTTGCATCCATTGCAGCTCTGCCTTGTCCCCTCTCCCAACACAAACACTGTGTGGATGGGTCGACCAGAGGTTCTGCAGTGATTTCTCTGCAGAGACCCCAGGGACTATTATTTTGTGTCAGTCTTAGCTGGTTTGGGGTAGGTAGAGTGAGGTGGGGGGCACTGTCAGTCCTTGTCAAATGCACTGTGAGAAAATCTACAGGACAGAAGGTACAGCCACCTTTCCTTAAAACTCAGCACATCCCCCTCACTGACAAGAAGGAAAAAAACCCAGGGAAGTCAAGAATAAAACCTACAGACCCACTGGCCTTTGTGTGGCAGAGCAAACATCGGAGGCAGTGCACGTAGATCAGCATGCAAATGAGGCTGGCAAAGCTCTAACGAGAAAAAGTTACCACCAAGCGCTTCCCGATGCAGCCCCAAGGCTAAGAGGAGCATTCCTCTCCACACAAGCATCCGGAGCTCAGGCACAAACTGCGCTTGCAAGGCATAGAATAAAAAGGGCAATTTAAGACAAGGGTGGCTGTAAGTAGCAGATGAGAAAACACAATAAAAAGGAAGATTTCTTACTCTGCAAGTGAATCCATTTACTTCAAAGGTACTACATTTCTTTGATACAATAGCATAACGTTTTTATTGGGGACTAATTGAGCCAGTGATATAATTACGACAGTAAATTAAGGCCTGAAGTATACTTTGAATTTAGGAATAAATTCGTAAATACTTCCTTATCAGTGGCATGTAGGAAAACGACCAGACTGATTTAGCAAGGAGGGATCCTTACATATTGGCCAGCTCAGGAAAATGATGAGCCCTTTTTCCACATAAAAATGAGTGATACATTAACTGCTTTGACTGCAGCCTTTTAGTTATTGCTTGCTGCAATATGTTTTACTAGTGGGTTAATAAAATTTAATTAATAGTTAATTAAGGCTTATAATCAAGTATACCCATTTTTGATTACTTTATCATCACGGTGTTTACACCAAGGTGCAAAGCACAGCCCAAAATTCATCTGTCTCTGAGTGTTGCTCTCTGCAAGTCAGAAGTGGTTTGCAGGTCCGGGTTCAAGCCTGCCAGAGATGTGCTGCCCTTTGCAGAGGTGCATGTACCTGCAGCCTCCAGCTCTCAGAGAGCTCCTGGATCTCTGTGCTGATGACACAGACCTTGTCTCTGCACCCAAAACAGAACTGACCCTCACTGTTTCCAAAGCTGTGTCTTTTCCATCTCACCAGCAAACTGGGCAAGCAAAGGAGAAAAGCTGAATTGCATTTTAACCTCGAGAAGTAGAAAGAGGCCGTCAGAAAAGCTCTTCTTGGGAGGACAGGCTGCATCTCTGCCTTTTGCTTGCAAGTCTGAAGCAGAGTTCCTTAAACCCCCTGCATTTCTGCAGTCTGACTTTCCTCGCTGGTTTCAGCCAGGCCCATCTGAAACAGATACTGCTCAGGAAAACAAAAAGACAAACATCAAAGAGCCAGAAATGCTCTCAGTCAGTTCATCCTTTCCCCATCACTATACAGGCAATTACTGTCTGGGTATCTTTAAATTAGATTAATAAATCCAACTCCAGTTCCTCAACTGGAGCAAGTTTTTGCAGTCCAGTGATAGTCTGAGTGTCTGTTATGTTGAAGGAAGCTTCAACCACATGTACACCCAGCAGAAACTGGATATTAGAAAGGAGAAAAGCCCTTGAATAATGTGTTTAACGCAGAAAATGCCATCCAACTGTTTTTTATGGACGTGTATCCCTCAGAAACTGCTGACTTCTCTTTTATTATATTTAGCAATACAAATAGCTGAGGACTGTGTTTGGGCTCATTGCAGATAAAGTGCTGGAAAGATAGTCGTGGAGCGAAGGGACATTTATTTCTCTTACTGAGACCAGCACTGTGCTGCCACAGCTGGCGAATCTTATCTCTAAGGCTTTTCTTGGGAATAAAGCATTTAGCCTTTGTAGCTGGGTCTTGTTACAAGGAGCAGAAGAGAAGATTCAATTATGTGCCCCTGGCACGGGGAGAGGGAACGAGCAACAGCTGAGTGCTGATGCAAAGGGAAGAAAGTCATGCAGCAATCACCGATGCCCTGAGCTGCACACAGGAGACCTGACTGACCGAAACAGTGTGATTCCAGAGACAGAAAGAAAGAAGAGAGCCCAGAGTGCCCTCCAAGACAGGCCTGATCTTGGGAATGGGTTGCCTGCAGATGTGCTGTTGCCTGCTATCAAGATCTCTCTAGTGTTTCTCCTTGGAAGGATTTACAGATAGAGAGATATTGCTCTCCCCAGAGATCCCCCTAGGAAACAAAAGCAAGAGCTCAACGAGCCTCCCTTCCTCAAGTAAGAGAATGTAGCACAGTCTTTGACTTTATTATTGTTACTGCTACAGGAAATATTGATATCCTTGCTATATCCTTCCTAATCTTGTCTCAAAACCAGTCAAGACCAGGGGATGATATTGCATGAGTGCAGCCCATTAGGCAGTTCTACACTCTTGCAGATGGACCTGACAATATTAAAACCTGGCCAGATTTGGCCCAATATGCTGCCAATCCCTCATTGAGCTGGGAACCTGCTCAGAGGATGGCGTTTGCTCGGAGCTGCCAGCGTGCCCCACGCCTGCTGAGCCTCACCTCCATGTCCGGGCAGCCACTGGCACATCCAAGAGCAGGGCAACCTGCTGGGTTTTCATCAAAGGCTCATTTATCTCTCGTGAAAGTACATGACGTATCAAATGTTTTGCCTTGATTAATGATGCTAATTAAGCTAATGGATTTGAGTAATTTTACAATTGATATTTTTATGTAATTTTGTTTTTGCTCTGCGGTAGCCAGAACTAACTGCCCTGTCAGCTTCTCTCCGTCATGTTCAACATTATGCACAGACATCATCTTTAAGGTCATATAAATAAACAAAGCAAGAAAGCTCTTCAGATTTATCTCAGCCCTCCCCCTGCCACCCGCTGCGCATTCCCAGGGTGCTCAACAAAGCAGATTTCAAGAGCAGGGAGTAGAATCACCAAAAGCAATATCCCAGCAAAGAAAAAGATTGGATTTGGGGGGTCAAGATGTTAGACTTGGCTTCTAGAAACTCAAATCCTCATCCCAAATCTACTATGAGCTCTCTGGGGGCCATCAGGAAGCTCATCTGTTCTCCACCAGTAAATTGGATAAACTAGTAGGATGTTGGCTTGCTGGGGCAGAGGCTGCAAACACAAATACAAAATTCCGTACCTGACGATCCTGAGGGTATTTTACAACCTAAGTGATTCTCTGATTCAATTATATAGTACAGATGTGGAAGAGAGAGGGATGCTGAGCTAAATTTGGGCCCTGAAGGTGATGCTGTAACACCAGCTGTACACTCAGGGTACAGACCATGTAGATCAGGTGGCTCTGCAAGGAGAAGCTCTCTGCGTGGCACAAGCGCTCTGTTCGCACCCAGGAGCAAAGGGCAAGAACTGGGCACACAGTTTCCTCGGTGCAGTATTGCACACACTGAGAAGGCTTTAAAAACCCTGGCAGTTTTATGTAGTGCCTGAATCCCCACAGGTGGAATTTGTGGGTCTTTATTTGTTTACAGGACACCATCAGCCAGAGAGCCATGTAACTACTGACCATGTAATTACACTGTAAGGCAAGTTCCACATGTTGACAGGGTAAATAAAATATCAGGTTATTTTTTCCTGTCTGCAAGGGAGAGGGTTATCATGAGATCTTACAGCTGCAAATTATGTAATAATTATGGCTTCAATAACCAAGCAACTTCCAATATCTTTACTGACTGATTGCCAGAGAGACTGTTACATACTAGGGATACATGAATCATGGATACTGGAGAATGACATAGCAACTCCAAGCACCAATCCCACCAATTCATCTTCCACTTTTGTCCAGTGTATTTTTAAGCACCTCAAAGGATGGTTTCCAGAACCAACCCTTGGAGATGCTGCTGCCCATCAGGTGGAGAAATGCTGACCTTCATCCCTGTACCTGGCTGCATTTATGCCCCACACTCCTCACTGCTGACAACCACCCTGGCCCTGGATCACCCTGCTGAGAGTACCTTAGTCTGATGGCTTTGAAGGAGCCAAGCAAGGAGCCAAGAGTGAGAAAATCTCTGTGGAGCCTTACTCAGCACCCTGCTAAAGCAATAATTACCTATGCAGGGCTCCAGCTCAGCTGATAGCACTGGGCACTATCTGTAAGCCTAAATCTTGGCCAAACTTAGATAAATCTGTAATATCTCATGCTGAGCATTCTTGCAAGTGGCACACCTGGAAAGAAGAAAGCTGTGTGGATGAGAAAAAGCAATGAATAATGATTTGGGGGGGTTTCATGTACTTTAGGTTTCCTGCTTGAACTGAAACAGTGTCTGATTACTCGTATGTTTAGTGAACCCAGAAACCAGGTCAATGGGTCGGCAAGTAAATAGCTAAGAGGCATTTGGGTGTGTGCCCTGCTCTGCATGAGGACTCAGAGGAAAGGTGGCAGGAGTGAAAGCTTTGGATCTACCAGAACTGCAGCAAAATTGTACTGTGGGATAGAGTCCATATTGCTTGGAGAGCACAGTCCCCTTCCCGAGGGAAATGCCCACTGCCAGTGCAGCATCTGGGGGACCCTGGGGTTTATGGGGTGTCCAGATTTCACACCTACTGGGTGAAGTAAATCTCTGCCTTGGCAGATGGTCCATGGCCAGGTCTCTGCTGAAGCTGAACAAACTGTACCTGAACTACTGCCCTGGGGTATCACACAACATCAGACCTATTTCCTGAGTATGTGCCACTTTTCTAGGAGCAAAGCCACATACTTTTCCTTAAACTCTACAGCCCTTTAATTCAATTTTTAATTATTATTCCTTATCACACTCAGTGTGTTTCTGCTGCACTTAGGAAACTGTCTCTTGTGGTTAATTTAACACCTGCAAATTCCCAAAGCTGTTAACCTAAATCTAGTGGATAAAATCTTTGCCATACATTTAAAAGATCACCAGGTCAGGTCTACTTGGGGCTGAACTTTTGTTACTAAGCACATAAGTATCTATTTCACTTCCTCTATACAATATACCACTGTAGGCTTTATACTTATTTATCATCATTATTGGAGACATTGTGTAGTTGACTGAAATGTTATGCAACAGAAGAAAATCTCAGAAGTGAGAGCTTTTGGGAATATTTCTTTGCCATACCCTGCCTGAGAAGGACAAATATTGATTCAGAGACTTTGGGTACATTGATTATCCTTTTAGGGAAAACATGATAGCATTAATAAATCTTGGAATTTTGCTTTTATGTTCCCGAGAGTCTGTATTCTCAGCCTAGTCACATGCTGAATAACTGATTAGGGTCTCTTTTATCTGTTTTGGGGTTTTCCCTTTAACACTACAGTGCCAGCTCTGTTGAAATGAATGTGAGCCTTTTTGCTGCCATTGTGTGAAGTCCTGCCTTTGCCCCTAAGCACATGTACAACAGAGAAAGGGTCACTAATCTTGGCTCATAAACCTTTTTCAAATGACAAGCTATTACTTCCCTGGCCTGTAAGAAGTGAGGCTTGGCTGCCCTTTTTCTTAAAAATGGAGGGGAAAAGAAAAACCTTGAGGGGGAAACCACAGCCAAGCATTTCAGATGGTTTTGGATGAAAAGAGAGGGGAATTTCAGTGTCAAGGCCACCACTAATCAAAAAATTTCTTGCCATCAGCCTCTTCAATCAAACTAAAGAACTGTTAGTTTGATTGTCTCAGAAGATTTTGTGTGTCCTGCTAAGTGACTGAGGAGATCCAACATTGCTGGTAACCTGAGAGGAGGAACTGTGAGTTCTCATCACACCAGAGGAGTGATCTGACCTCCTCCTCATGAAATGTCAGATCAACACGCCCTAGACCATAGCTGGGCAAGAGATCCAGCACACTTACAAGCTCTCAGGCAAAAAACCCTCAACATAACTTCTCAGAAACACACTCCCACCTTCCCTGAGGGTATGGGAAGTAGATGATGAGTCAAAAGGAGGAGGCTCTGACGTCTGCTGGCAATGGACCTAAAGGAGTGGCTGTTTCTCCTTGGCTGAGGAGCAAGCAGGACAACCATCATTGTAGCAAATTATGCTGCTCTCCTTGAGCCTAAAGGAAATCTTTCAGAGGACACTTGTGACCACAAAAGATCAATGGCAGGTCAGATACCACTCAGAAACATATATGATATTGGCACCTTCCTGGCACTGTGCTCCAAGAAAAACACCCTTGGCAAATTCCTCCTGTAGACAAGGCAGCTAATCTGGGCTCATAAATCACGGATTGCGGGGAATCGCATCGGAGGACCGGACTTGCAGTTCATTCTTATCAGTGTTTCTCAGGTCTTTGCTTGCTGTCAATAGTCCTCCACTTGATGTGGCAGAAGGCATTATAATACAGCTGTAATTACAGTCCTCTCATTTTGGAGGCTCCTCAGCAGTTATAAACGTGTGTTTAAATCAAAGGAATTGCGCTGATGTGCAGCCGATGAGGATCTGCCCTTCGGTTTTAGAGGCACCACTTATAATTTGCTTCAATCATTTTCCTGCAGGGGAGCAACATGGCAAAGTATCTGTGCACAAATGAGAAGGAAACACTAATTTCCCAATTCTGAACAGATTTAAGTATGTTGATATAAAGCAAGGGTGAGTTAGGAGGTACAGCCCAACACAACTGTGCCACTTTCCCACCAGAGCACGAAGCACAGCCCTGCTCATGTTCTCTCACTATATGTGGTACGTTACACTAAAACAGAAAACAAATAGGAGATATTTAATGACACACTTGTCCTCTAAGGAAGTGGGAAAAGGAAGCCACCAGGACAAAATTCAGACCTGTCTCCTTGTGTCCTACAGGAAGTGGCTTAGATGCCGTGGTTGAATGCAGGGAAGGGATTGGTACTTGCTGCGTCCCCAAAATATTTCTGCTCAAAAAATTCCCTGATTTGCAAGCTGTCAGTGCTGGGGCCAGGCTGGCAGCTGGGGTGACTCTGTGTGATGCCACCATGCCTGTTACAATTGGGAAAATGCCTCACACAGGATAACTCAGCCCCCATGAACTCAGCTGCCCTTCCCTGGTGCTTGCTCTGTCCCTTCCCCGGCGAGGAAGAAAACTGAGAGCGCTTTCTGGTGAGAGCAGCGAGCTTGACAGGCTCATAAATATCACACTGCATACCCTTTCCTTTCTGTCCTTTGAAAGAAAAGACTGACACTAAGGAAGCATTTGATCATGTTGGATTTGTGCCATTTTGCGGCTTACTTGAATGAGCTGAAGGCGAGAGTCGGGAGCAGCAGAGACTGGGGAATTTCGTGGGCCCAGCGGGGTTGTTGATGGAGGGAAAGGGCAGCCAGGACCTGTATGAGGTATCAGTGGCCCCATCGGTCAGGCCAGCTGGAAACAGCCCCAGTGCCTGTTCAGCAGCTGAAGACAGAAGGGAGCAGAGCAGGGCTGGGTGCTGCAGTTGCATCAGTTTGGAGATCCCAGTGCTGGTGCACGTGGCTCCTGGGTCGTGCTCTCTGGTGACTTAAGAGCGACTTTGAGGGAGGGGAGACAAGAAGACAGGGGTGTAACAGGGGTGAATAGTGTTTTAAAGCCACCCCAGTGTATTTACAGCATGAAGAACATCTGTTCTCCATCTACACCTATGTGTTGCCACTTTGCATGGGATGCAAGGCAACACGCGTTGGATTTATCCCAGTGGCAATGGTCTTCGTCCTGTGTGATACATTTCCAGCCCCATTTCCACACACTATATATCTACACTTGAGAGGGAGAATGAATGCAGAAACAGCTCTTTGCTTGCTGTAAACTAGTAAAGGGTGGTGTTTTGCTTTTTATAAAAAGAACCAGGTCAGCTCTAACAATGAAACTAAACTCTAAATCTAATTTCTCATTTTCAGGGTTTGTGGCTGTAAATTTTAGCTCTCAACACGATCTCTAGTTGGGACGGATTGGCCTTTTGAAAGCCATTCTTGCTTTCACTTTGGAGCTCTGTTTCACCCTAAGATATGGGCTCTTAGTTTGCAAATGCAGTGTAAATTTATAGTGCTATGTAGAAGAGAATAAATGAGTCTTTATACTGGGTCCTTGGATTTTTTACAGCTCCTATGAATAAAATACAAAGAGACTTGAAAGGCTTTATTAAATAAGAAGGTGGGTGTCTCGAGAATGATCAGTTATAGGTATTGTGCCGGTGTTGCGAATTGTTGGTTTTAAAGCCTTTGGGGCAATCTGTGGTTGATCTAAATGATAAAACCTTTGCAGGCTTCAGGGAGCTCTGACAGCCCTCACCAGCTGGGGATCTGTCCTGCATTTCCAATGACACAATGCTGTGTTTTTGACACAATTTCCAAAAACACAATGCTGTGTTTTTGGCTGTGTTTCATTGAGGGGATGTCCCCTAACAACCCAAGAGAGAGGTAAAATCAATTTTTGCATGACTAATTGCTTGGTGTGCGAATGCAGTGTCGTGACCCTGCTGGGTCTGCTGGGGCTGCTCCTCATGTGGGACTGGAAACAGGGTTGTATGTAATAGCCCTGGAATGCGCCAGCAGTGAACCACTGCTTCCCCAGGGTCAGGAGGTAGAATAGGGAAGCTTTTTACCCTTTCAAAGGGTCTAGCCCACCTTGTCTCCTGTCCAGTTGAGAGCAGCTTCGCCTATGAAGCTGGTTCTGGGGGACAAAGCCTCAGCCCAGGGCTAATCCTGAGGTCAAGCCCTGGCAGCCTGTTTGCTTGTTGCCTGCAGGATAGTGCAGCTTCCAGTGTGCTGTTTTCTCCTTTGACTAAATTTTCTGTGCATGGAGAAACTCTTTTTTCCCTTTCTTTCTCAACTGATATCACTAGTTGGAAAAATACTGGTTACCCCAGCACCAGTCTGGGGCTGAGGGTCCCCACATCCCTGCCAATAAAGCACAGCAACAAATCCAGCCCAGCAGCCCAGCCCAGTGTGGAGCTGAATATCCTTCCAGGTACACCCTGGGAACCCCACATGGGATGGGACGGGATGAGATGGGATGGGATGGGATGGGATGCAGTAGGACTCCCCACTGCCCTCCAGCTTGCCGGGTGCTGCAGGACTGCATGCCAATGAGAATCTCTCCTGGCTCCTGCAGCTCAGAGCACAGAGCAGCTTTTAATTACCCACGGAAGGAGAGAGCTCCACAGCTATCCCATACTAATGATGACCGAGTGTCATTCTCCACACCACCTTCCTCTCTGTTTGAACCTAGGGATACATATGGAGGGGAGAAAGTGGGAGAGAGAAATATATGCCTGGTCTATATTGCGTAAGTGTATAAGCATATATGTCTGTGTATAAATGTATCATACAGATATACATCAAATATCTGTTGGCTGTTTTGTCTGACAGGGCAATGATGCAGTCAAATGGCAAGAAGAACCAGTAACAGTAAATAATTTTGTCATGTTTACCACCAAAAAAATACTTTTCACTGCTAGATGTGGAAATACCTTCCAAAGACTTCACTGACTCCTCCCCCACCTTTTTTTTAATAAGGAAATTGAAGAATTGAATGATAAAATAACTTTTCAAACATGGTACAATGATTGACAGTGTCATATCTTTCATGCAGAGTCACTCTTCTTTCTTGCTAGGGAAATCCCAAACTAAGCTCTTCCTTACTGTGTTTACCTTCTTGTTCACATATACTTAGGGGGGTTTTTTGTATTTTTCACATTATCACTTGCTAAATATATCACAGACCATCATTTACTTTGCTCTGCAGCTCCAAGACCTCCACATGCCTTTCTCTCCTTGCAAAATCAATCGCTGGCTCAAATATTTAAATATAAAAAGAATACCACCATACAGTATACAAGCAATTTGTTATCATGGTGTGCAAACAAGGTAGAGAAGGGAATATGCTAAAGTAAATTTTATGTATAGCTACTGTGTAAATTTGCCTATTTCCCAAGAGTTGTATTGTCACTATTAATCGTAATAGCGTTTCTAATATGGCATATTTCCAATATTTTCTCCTTAATTAGGATTCTGATCATACAATCCTGTTTCATTCCTGTTGTGCTTCCCTTTGGCTTTCTGAAACCTACACAACTTTTATGTGAAGGGTCATAGTTGGTGGCACAAGGGAGGAGCAGGCAGGGGCTCCCCAGCCCACTGTGCCTGCCCGAGCCCCTGAGCACCCTGTGCCCACCACACCATCCAAGGACAGTCAAGGTGTCCTTCACATCCCTTCTGTGTGTGGAGCCCACAGGCAGCTCCATGTTTGCAGAAATGAGCCCCAGCCCCTCTTTCAAACAACAGACAACTGAGTAGGAGGTCTCTGAGCTGAAGGGCTATGCTGTTGTACGTGCCTCGCTGTTTGCTAAAATGTACAGTTGTGTACAGGTAGAGGGGAGAATGAGATGGTTTGAGAGCAGCACTAGAGTGATGTAGGAAAAGAAAGGGAATAAGATCATTTCCAAGTAGGCTCGGCTGTGTGGAGTGTCCTTGACTGTGACTGTGAAGGGTTTCTGACAGCGCTGATGTAGCGCAGCCGTTCCCGCGGGCAGGAGCCTGGGGACTGCTGCTCCAGGTGAGCTCCACGGGCCAGGGCAGGTCAGGGACTCTGTGAACAATGTGTTTGCACGAGCCATCCACCTAAATGATGAGCAAACTACTATCTTTAACTGCTTTAAAGAGCAATTTTCATGTTTATATACCTGTCTTAATAGAGACTGTCCTTACCTCTGCCTAAACTCTGCTACTGTGGTTCTGTGAGACCCTGACTCACTTCAGGCTTTGTTATTTCAAACACACATACACTCTTAAAAAAAAGAATCATCCTTGCACACAGGTCATACAAAGCACATGTGCCTTCCTGCTGCCAGAGTCAGACACAGGATGCTGATGCTGTGCCACTGGAGGTTTTTCCATGGGAAATGCAAGCAGATCAATAAGACCCAGACGAAAGGAGAGGCAAGGGAAGACAGCAAATAGCTGTGGTAGAAATAAAACACTTAAAAAAAAAAATCTGGTTTTGTTTAAAAGCTAAAGTAAATGCTATAGGGAAGCCTCACATATTCTCCTGGTGGGAGGGTGATATTTTGTAATAAGCTTGGTGAGCTCCTGCTCTGTGGTCTAAAGCAAAACCTTTAACCTCCTCTACCTCTGCCTCCTCAGCATAAAAGGAGAACACCAACTTATCCTACCTTGGCAATGTGCTTCAAATGTCATGGAAGAGGCATAAAAAGGAGCTTCTTGTATCCCCATGAGATGAGAAGGGCAGGGCAAAAGATCTTCACACATCATGGATCAGGAGAGCTCCTCCGACTTCAGCAGAGCATCACTAGTTTGTCTCTTCTTCTTTTTATGTCCACCTTGGAAAGGGCAGAAAATGGGTCATTCTCAGCTGGGTTTGACCCAGTTCAGTCAGGACTGGGGCTATTCCAGCAGTTCCAGTATTAACCCTCAAGGGTTATAAGCTGTTCTTAGAAAACAGCTAGAGCAGATTATCCTCTTCTTTTTTACTCCTGAAAAGTGTTTGAATAGAACAATTTATAAGGCACCAAAAATTGCCCGCAGTCCTTTCAAATACCCAGAAGAGAATATTCAGAGTCCAGTAAATAAACAGGGACAGTGTTACTGTGACCCTTCCCAGCCTCTCCTGGTCTGATTTCCCATTATGCAGTAAATAAATAACTATCCGTTATATGGCTATTTTTTTAATAAAAACACTTCAAACTGCTTTGCTTTCCCTTAATTAAAAACACATCAAGCCATGGATAAAGCATTGTGGAATGGCTTGTTGTGGCATTGCCTTTTACAGCTGGCAAGCAAATTTCTAATAAAATGGTTTTTGAAAGGAATATTGCCTTCATTCAAATCTCCTATAAAAACTACCCATCCATTAATTCCAATTAATGACACTACAGCATTTCCACTAACACTGGTAGTAATTCTTTGCTAATGGATGATTTGCAACAAAATCAGAATCAATGTAAGTTTGGACAGGACCCTTGCAGAATTAATTTACTGCCCCGATGTTGGTTGAACCAGGGCACAGTGGTCTTCTCAAGCATATAAATCACAGTGGTTTGAAATGGTTTGTCAGTGGCATCAAACATAGCCCACGTCATGAGTTTCCTGTGGGCTTTACAGAGAAGACAAAATGCACCTTGCTCTGCTGCTTGATCCCACAGGTTCGTGATGTGAAAGCTGCCCTTGTGCACAGGAACATGGAAAGATCCTGGGTGTAGGGATAAAAGATAAAAAGGGAAAAGTGCCTGCTTCCAGCAGCCACAGCATCTTCTTGTCATTCCCTGCTCCATAACTCACCTGTCTTATTTCCAAAAGATCCTGAGCCTTCTCTGTCCTCTCTGCTGGATCTAGGACTGTTCCCTCTTGGTTGGTTTCCAGGCCACCACCAACATCGAGGCAAGAGATCTGGCTTGTTTTGCCAATCAAAAAACAAAGCAAAGAAATCAGCAAGGAAAACAGAGAAAAAAGTCCCAAGAGCCATGTGAAAACAAAGCTATGACTGGTCCATCTAAAATATCTAAAATAAATATATACATCCCACCCCAGCCCCCATCTATGTGTGTATATATTTATGTGTGTGTGTATATATAGGTGTATATTTGTACATAATATATAATGTTTGTTGTTCAATTGCCAAGAGGGAAGAGGAGAACCAATTACACACTGAACTGGTCAGGAAATATTGAGTAAAAATGAAGTTTCTGTCTGATAACTTCTAATGAAAACTGAGGAGCAGAGCACACAAGATACTTCGATGGGAACTGCACAGGAATAACAGGCTTTGACAGGCAGGAAAGGAAAATTTCACACTGCTCCTAATAAGAGGCTTCACATGGTAATGGGAAGGGTTAAGTAATTTCTTTCTCCTCCTAAAGGACTTTAATTAACAGCTGATCATGTTGCCTAATCTATGCATCTCTGCCTACCTGCTGCTGTTCTTTTGTCCTCTTGGAGAAAGGGTGGTAAAACTTAAATTGTTGACCTTGAAAAGCAATCATTCTGCAATCACCTCATTGGAAGAGCTAACAGCATCTCTGTGAGCTCCACATAAACACCAAAAAAGGTGGACAGCAGTAAAATCAGGATGGGCTTGGACCAAGTAATCCCCTTTTCCTCTTCTGTATATCATCAGTTTTACACCTTTACCAGCGACCTTGCTGCAAATGGAAACCTTTGTGTGCAAGAGCGGAATAGAGTGCAATTAACGTAAAACTAGCTCTTTATGTGGGCAGTTCTGGGTTAATTTAAGTCTGTTCAGCAAAATGTGCCCATCACCAGAGCACAAGCAGCAGTAGCAAGGCAACCCCTGCGTTGAAACTCGCTGGCAGCGTGTCAGCATGGCCCATACCCTTGGAACGCCCCAAAATGTTGAGCACATCCCTTGACTGCTCATCCCTGGATAAAAAAATTCCCACAGTACACCTGGAAGAAGACCAAAGAAGTGCCTGATGGGATTACAGCACATCCCGGATGGTGACAGGACAAATTTCCTAAGCTCATTGACCGTTGCTGGCTACTTCCAGGCCAGCGGATGCTGAAAATGGTCTTATCGGCAAGAGGCTCACAGTGATCTGGGATCGAAGGCTTAAGAATAGAAAGGGAGGTTATTTATGCTTTATTTCATGTATCAATACTGTGACAAAAATGCAGAGACCAGCAACATGAGAGATTTCTGAAAGAGAAAAGACACAAAGGCAAGCTGGGGGATCACTAATGTAATTCTTTTCTTTTTTTTTTTCCCCCCTTCCAAAGCATTCATTTTCTAATGATTCAGCCAGGCAATTCAAGTCAACTCCCCTTTTGTATTGTGGATTTAGGTAGAAAACCCAAAGGGTGTTTATTTTGCAGTGTATTACAGAGAAATGACACTAACAGCCAGGAGTACAAGGATGACAAGAGCCGGGGCTTTAGCCGCTCTCGCAGCATCGTGCTCGAGGGCTCGGCTGGGGCCCACTATCAGCATCCCTCCCGCCGCCACTAGACAAGAAGGCAACTTAATAGAAACGGTTTCCAAATCACAGAGCCCTGTAACCTGTCATTTTCTGGATGGCTTTATTATAGCTTTCTGTATCTGAAAAAACCCCAGGTTCATCCTTCGCCGGGTTAAAGGGATTGCGGGGTTTCCCGGCTGACTGTAACACCGTGCTGTGCAATGCTGGCAGCTGAGGGAAATGTTATTTCAGCTGATAATAAGGAGCATTAATGAAAGAAGCTACATCTGCTCGGTTGTAGCAGCGTGTCTAAATGCAAACAGGCTGTTGGAAACTCTCACATTTGCCCCAGGATGGCTCAGACTCAGATTTCAGGGGCTGTGGGGTGCAGATCATCACCTGTGCCCCATGTGGGTGTTTCCCAGGGAATCTATTCTCAAACCATGTCTGGATGATGCATTTTGAAGACTTAATTCCAACCCTCTCTCAGTGGAAAATGTGCTTAACACTGAGCCATTCAATATGACTTAAGCACTTGCTTAAAGCTAAGCAAATGCTTAAGTATTCACCTGGTTAAGGATTCTTTCCTGAACCAGGAATGAGACATGGTGTTTTTTAAACTGATTGATATATTTGGAGTAAGTCAGTATTAATGATCATGTAAATTAAAATCTGGAAGACATCCAACTTTTTAAAAGCTTCATCTGGCACTGCAGCTCCTTGCAAGTTGACTTAGTGTTCCAAACATACTGACGTGGAAATGCACTTTCACTCACAAATATTTCTGGGCACAGGAGGCCTTTTAAAGAAGCTCCAGTAATTACTGTGACGAGGTGATCACGAGGGTTGTCTGGCATCAAGATCGATTTGGAATTAATTTTACTCAAAATAATCCAAACACACCCATCCTTAATGAATTCTCTTAAAATATTAATAATAAAATGCATGGATGTTCTTTTCCTCATTTGCTTACTCTTTCTCACCATGGGATGAGCTGGGGTGCATGCAGGGGTGAGAATCTTCTCTGAGTGTGTTGCAAGAAGACAGAGCCAGGGAAAACAAAACAATGTGAAGGAAGACCTGCAATTCTGTGTCACACGTTAATGCTCAGTGAAAAATAATGCTGTCAGGGTTTACCCTCACTGATTCCCATTTGACACTCGTCCAGGGAAGCTCAGCATGCCAAGAACCACCACGTTGCATTAGTCAGGGCTTGTTGATCAACCCTACTGAAGGACACAGAGTTGTCCTTATGTCTCACAGCATGCACAGAGTAATTCACCTTAATAACACTCTAAGAGCAAAATGGGACTCTGCATCCTTTTTTCCACCACTGCGTCAGGCAATTGATGCTGCTGCTGGTTAACCAGCTCAAAAACTCAGTTTGCTGGTGACTGGGTGTGTTTCTGGCTCTGTTTTTCCTGCAATCAGTGTGATGTTTGCATGAATGTGGCAGTCAAGAGCATGATGATTATTTTGTGCTTCCTTCTCCTGAAGGGAAGGAGAAGTGACTAACATGGGCAGAAGAGCTTGAATAGACAGACAGGCAGCTGACATGAGAAGGTGGGATAGCACCTTCAAGTATCTAAAGGGGCTACAAGAGATATGGAGATGGACTTTTTATGAGGCCATGGAGTCATAGAACAGGGGGGAATGGCTTCAGACTGACAGATAATAGATTTAGAGTAAATATTAGGAAGGAATTCTTCCCTGTGAAGGTGGTGAGGCCCTGACAGAGGTTGCGCAGAGAAGCCGTGGATGTACCATCCATGGAAGTGCTCAAGGCCATTTTGGAAGAAGCTTTGAGCAACTTCATCTAGTGGAAGGTGTCCCTGCTCATGGCAGTGGGTGTTTGAGCAAGATGATCTTTAAGGTCCCTCCCAACCCAAATCACTCTGTGATGGTGGGATCTGCTCAGGACAGGAGGGTTTGGGATGTGTATCGGGAGGGCAGACACACAGGGCAGGCAGAAGGAAGAGTGGGGCAAAAGGAAGCCATCATGGCATGGCCAAGACTTTGTGCTGGGTATGACAGTGGTCACCCCAGAGAAACACAGACATCAGGATTTGGAGTAATCCACTCTTTTCCTGCATCTTTTCTGCTGACTCCACAGAAAGCCTGGACTCCCCACTAGTGCCAGAGCCAGCACATCCACATGCCAGGGATTCGCACTCAAAAGCCCAAAATATGTCCCCCAGTGTTAGTACTTTTTGCGTCATCTCTGTCCTTCAGTGATGTCCCCTTGGCTCCATCTAAAGCTGTTCCAAGAGAGAGATCCTGGGGCTGCTGTATAAACTAATCTTGTAAACGCTCCTCATTTTTGCCCAGGCTATCAGAGTAAAATGTCTCTACAGTGCAGTACATTTATTAAAGTCCTAATGGAATTAGAGTCCTCCCACCAAAAAGCCAGATGGTTGGTGTTTTTATGTTATTAGTTAATGCAATTTAGTATTAAAGTTTTGAGTTAAAAACAGTATGTGTTGTTTTCTTTATGACATCTGCTTATATTCTGCCAGGAAAATGAATTTACGTTTAAATAGGGCCTTTCCTTTATTAATGAAGTCAATTAAAAGAATGACCCAAATGGAGGGGATATTCAGTTTTGGAAGCAATCACCTTTTATTACTGCAGGCAGTGCTGGCTCTGGGAGCCACAGTGCTGAGCAGGCGCTGGAAAAGGCCCTCAATGTCCACCGTGTTTAACAGCCACTGAGAATCAGGCAGGGGGAATAAAAACTGCAGAGTGTCGCAAGAGACTTCATATTTTTGAGACCATAAAATATCTTCTTCACAGTGATTGGCAGCTGCCAGCAGCGTGCGTGGGTTTGAGGAGGGATGTCCTTGGGCGAAGAGCAGCCTGATGGCCACACGGTTTGCTCAGTCCTCATCCTTCATTTCAAAACCCATCACACATGGTGCAAAGGCAACTCCAAGACTATTTCTCGGGCAAAAGGCTCAATTGCACACAATCCCACTCTCCTTGTTTTATTCTCCCTCTTTCTTCTTCTTTTTATAGATGTGTTTTATGACATAGCATCAAGGACAGGCCCCTCTCACAGGTTTTAGCACAGTATTGGGAATGAAGGAATGTTTCTTATCATGCCAGGCTTCCCTGATGGTGGCAAAGAGATACTTTAAGGGGGAAGCAAGACCATGTGTGGGAGAACCCAAGCCTCCATCCCCAGGAACAGGCTGCACTGGAACAGAGACCAGGCTTCCCCGGTCCTTGTGGGTGATGACTCTGCCCCTCAGGTTGGTGTCACCTCATTCCCTAAGCTGAAGCCACAGTCATGTAAAACTGCTAAGATTTACTGGAGGTCTCCTTTATATCAACCCCACAGCCTTTTCCTTTTCATTGTGCTGTCATTGCTGACCTTTCACATTTGGGATTAGACAGAATGAAAGATAAAATCTTCATTCAGCTCAGATAAATTTTAATTTTCTTTTTACTACATGCTCTCTCTCTTTACTTTCTTTTTTTTTTTTTCTTTTTTTTTAAAATACACATATCCCCCAGAGCCATCCAAGCAGCAGCAATGCCATGAAGCAAATGCTCTCAGCAGTCATCATAGTTGTTCTGGAATGTGAAATTGTGAAATACTCACAGCTTTACACTGGAAATATCACCATAGCATTTATGGACAGATACTGCCAAGAGAGCTGGGCCAGATTTTGTCTGGGTTAGTCTCTAACCTGACTGAAGCCAGCGAAGAAAAGTCAAATTAAACCAGTGAGCACCTGAGCTGTAACTTGGTTGCTGTTTCCTGCATATTAACGTTGTTACTAAGTCAGTAAATATCTATTAATTAGAAAACTAAGAAAAAGTTTCACATCCTTTTCAGGCAGGCAAAGTGAATCACCAGAATGAAACAAAGTGAGTTTTTTTCTGTTGCCTAAACATCATCCTCTTCCTGGCACATACAGAGTGGATTTCATGGTTGCTGTTCTTAGGACAGAAAATAGGGTGTCTTTAAAATGGAGATAGAGCTGCAAAGCTGTTAACCTGCAAAGCACAGACTGATACACAATAACTACATATAATGACTTCTATTCTATTCTATTCTATTCTATTCTATTCTATTCTATTCTATTCTATTCACCACCCTTGGCAGTGCTCCTTGCTATGTGTGCACTAAGTGGTGCAGCTCACATCTATCACGCATGGCAGGTTTTCTCTCTTGCCTCCTCTCCCCAGGCCTGGAGCTGTGTTTGTGGCTCAGTGCTTTGCATTGCTAATGATCAGCTTGTTAGATTTCTAGATGCCTACACTGTTCTGCCTGTACAGGAGAGAAGAAGTTGTCTGTGACTGTGGGCTGCAGGGTGTTGAACGCTGGGGTGGTCTTGGAGAGGGTCCCTCTCACAGTGCTCTGAGAAGTGCATGAAACAGCTCACACCAAACAGATGAGCCTGTCCCTAGCTCTTAGGGGTTGCTCAGACCTTGCCAAAGCAAAGGGTGACTGGTGGTTTTAACAAAGCGTTAAGGCTAAGAGTGGTTATAGCTACAGAGGTTCTACAACTGGGAGTCTCAAACAGGCTGATGCAATTAAGATAAGATTCACCAGTGCAGAAAAAAAGCAGAGCTCAACTTATGGTTTGCATGCCAGAAAAGCTTCAGCTTGGTTTTTCTTGCCTGTTTTCATATGCTGCAGTAGCTCTTGGAAGGGACCTTGAGGAAGTGGTGGGGTGACCCCAGTGCAGGCAGTGCAGCTGGCACAGGGGCTGGAGTGATGCTCAGAGTGCACAGGACAGTGTTCACCTCCTTGCAGTGTCCCTCTCCACACAGTACTCATCTCCATGTGTCACCTGACTCCTTCTGGGAGCAAGGGCTCTCCACGAATCCCCAGTTAACTGGGAGTCAGGCTGGGGAGTCTTGGCTGTCTTGGGCTCCTGCACCCCACAGCACCGGTATGAGGGGTGGCATTTTGCAAGAGAGGGTCAGAAGAAGCTCCTTGAGTTCCCTGAAATGCCCATGGCAAGGTATAGGCCCCAGTGTTTGCTCCTTAGTACATCTCCAGCAGGGTATATCATCTCCACCAGAAAGGCTGCCTTCACTGTAGTGGAATTTAGGGAGCTGGTCAATAAAATGGAGCCTGGCCAGACATTTAGCTGTAGATGAAACTCCCTTCTCCTCTCTGCTCCTTGGAAAATACTCTTTTTTTTCCCTTCATTTGAAGCACTTCCTGTAAACCAGAAGATATATGACTGTTTCAAAGAGTTTTAATACTTTTACCAGTAACTCCGCGGCGCTGCTATGAAGAAGTGAGGCACTGCGGGTGAAGAAGTGCATGGCAATTTAGAAGATTTAATAGAAGTCGATTTTACACTTACACACATTAACATTCACACGGACTTGATAAGAAAAAAAGCACCGTCCAGTGTTCTCACAGCTACATGATGCTGTTTGCCAAAGTCTTTAGTTATAATTAGTCAGATTAAACTCCATCCATAGATAGCTTCAACTCCATCCAGAAAAGCTACCTCACCTTCTATTTTTACAAGCCATGCTGACAATAAGCACTCTCACATCTGACAGGATATATTGTCTTTGCCCATTGCCTCTTATAACCTGACAGTGAAAAATGTACACTTCAGCATCCAGGGAGTCGTTTGTTACCTCTCCACTTCCTTCTAATTAATGAAAACATAAGGGAAGAAACAATAACTGGGTCTACTGTTCAGGCAGAAAATGATTATTGCTCGGATGAAATAAAAAAAAAATATTTTTGGCACCTGATTGGCTCAGCAATGACATAATCAGCAGAGAATTTTACTGACTATGCAATAAAGCTGCATATAACTATAAATGCAAAATGCTTAAAGGGTTTGCCCCCTCCTTCCTTTGCATGTAGTTACACCTACCATAAAGGCTATCTTAAAGATGATAAAAATGAGGTGCTTTATAGACAAATGGTCTTTTTACAGAAAAGTGAGAGATTGGACCCAAAAAGCAGTTCAGCCTGGCTTTGCTCACAGAGATGTGTGGTTTGGCATGGAGCACTTAGATTGCTGTATTTGGGCCAGGTAGCATATTTTTCGTGTTGGTACATGGGAAAATGATTGATACAGATGAAACCTGGAATTCAGCAGAGCACTTCCCAGGCTTTTACTCCAGCATGAGTCAGTGGAGGGGCTGGGGGGCCATGGGGACTGGGGAATGCATACTCACCAACACAAAATGAGTTTCCCCAGTGGTTCTGGCATTTCTGCTGGGAAAAGTGGGGGATTCCCCAGCCTTTTTTAGAATTTTTCTGCTTTCCATGAGCATTAAAACTGGTCGGGGCATTTCTACCTGAGATCCACCTGTAAAACATCTCTGGGATATCCAAACTTGTTTCAGAATTCTGATTTTCCCATTCATCGTCCGTTCCTTGAGCTTTCTCATAGAAATGTCCTGAATATAATGACAGTCCTGACCTCCATAAATACAGGGCAGTATTTTCTCAGATGATCAAAGTTGCTGAAATACTGCTATTCCATTTCCCAGAAAGCAAGTTGCAGAGAGCTGTTGGGATGAGAACAGATGTCTTCATTACCCACCAGAAGCAAATGGAAAACCAGTGCAACTGAGGGGAAAAAAGGAGAACAGCAGTGATATGTTGATATTGCAGTTGTTGCCGAGTGGTACTTTATTGCCTGGTCTTGAATGAGGCTATGAACAGTGCAAGATGCTTTAGGACACCCAGGCACTAAACCTAAGCCTCAAGTAACCTGTGACTGTGTTTCATCTTCTCTGTAAATCCAGTGTTTGGCTTGCACCAAAGTTTAAATGGCAAAGTGTCATTATTGGCTGGAGAGAGTGACTTGCAAGGACAGATACATGGCTCCCCAAAAGAGGATGAATATCTTTTATCCTGTTAAGAAAAGGGTGGATACTCAAGTTAATAATTGTGATACACAGCCAGAAATAATTAGAGACTGCAAGACTGGCAATCATAAATTACTTTTCTTTTAATAACATAACGAAGGCAGAGTTGCAGAGGTAATAGAAAAGTGCAGCTCAAGCAGAGAAGTTCAAATGAAAAAATCAAGGCCAAATCCATTTCTTTAATTCCTTTCTCACACAAAGGACAATAAAATATTCAGTTTCCAATGGACTAACTTTAACTATAGCTGATTTTTTCCGCAGCTAACTCATCTAGGGGAAAGGAAGAAATAAAATCTTAAAGGGGAGCTCTGCTGCCTATTTAAATCTGTGAAATGTGGCAATGGAAGGATTTCCTCCACATCTGCAGATGATGGTGGTTGTAGGTAGGAGTAGCCCTGGTCTAACAAGCTGATTTTTGTTTGAAATTCCAGGAGAAATCCTGGATACCAGCCAGGGATTCTAATAGGAGCACCAAAAGCTTTATTCTCCAGTGGGATTTCCTTGGGATACATCAAAGTGATAGTTTTTCTGTTGCTGGAGTCACATTGTCAGCCTCCTGCCCAGTTTGCTGCCAGAGCTAATGCAGGAGGCATCAATAGGCTGAACACAGGTGGCTAAGCTGGCATGGGTCAAATTATCCTGCAGTGAGGCTCTGATTGACTTAGTGCCCATCTTTAGAAGCTGAATTGGGGGGAGATGGACCCTGAGAACAGCTTGTGCTGTTTTAGTTCAGTATGCAAGGGGCAGTGGAGTTTGGAGTGCTGAAAGCAAGATCATTGAAATCTGCTGAGTTGATGTTATCCATTGCAGTGATTTTCTTTAATTGCAGCAGAAGCTGAACGTCCTTTAGTCTGTACAGTGTGACAGACTTATGAAAATATAATGTAAAACTTGAAATGCAACAAAAGGAGGTGAAATGATTCCTAAATCACTGTGATTCTTTTGGAAAAGAGGAAAGGCTTTGCTTTCATGCCCAGACCTATCTTGCAGAGATAATATCAGTATGTGGATTACAGGAGTATCTTTAAGTCCTGAACTCAAGGTTTGGTTGTCTTGGGTGGCATCAAGCAAAAGAAATTATACAGCCTTTCACATGAATATAATTAAATACAGTTTAATATATTTTCCAATAAGAATATAAACATGTCTGAGCCAAAACCAGCCTCAGTTTGAATTTTACAAATAATGTAGGCTGGAGGTTCCAGTGTGACTTTTAAGTAGGAGTCTGCAATTTGTTCTACTTTAATTTGACCCATCCATCTTGATGGGTAGTCTCATTAATGCAGCATAGTTTTACATCAGAAATATCCCCTTTGAATGATATGAAGCCTAATGCATTCCTCCCACGCTGGAATAAATATAATATGTGGTAAATATTAACACCTGATGATCCTTAACACAACTGATCGAACATCAATTTTCAAAAAGGGAAACCATCACTGGGTAGAAAACAGATCAGCTGTTGAGCCAGACAATTATCTCTCTCTTGAATGAGATACTCCCTGCCAAACCAGAAAGAAATAGATATCTGGCAGACCAGTAAATGTAACTAATACCTTTAGGACATGTTGGACAAAATTCTGTGTTCATAGTGCTCCAAGGACTGGAAAAGGCTCCAGTACCAAGGTACACGTCCCATTACTGATGTGAAAATCACTGCATGGTGGTGCAAGGCTCTGCTCTGAATAAAGAGCTGTCACTGCTAACAGTGGTACCTGTTGACTTCAAGACTTCTGGGAGGATCAGTGATGTCCTCCGGTCTTCTTTGCCTCCATCTGCGCATCTTCCTCATGGGGAAGACACCAAGACACGTTGCTCACAGTGGCACTGGGAAGAGAGATGGGGTGGGAGGATCATGCAGGAGTGAGGCTGGGCTTGCCATCAGAAGCTTATTCCCTCTTGGCCACCTAAAGCACCAACGCCACCCCACCAGGGCTGGTGCACCTCTCACACTGCCTGGATGGAGCTGTGGTGCAGGGAAATGGTGTTTCACCTCCCTGGGTCTCTTTGACCTTGCAGGAAAAACTAACCAAGTCTTCCCTGAGTTGCCTGTGACTGGCTCCAGGTGCTGTTCTCACCAAGAGGAGAATTAAGCAATGTTGGGTTAAATGAGCTCTGAACTGGGTGACTGGTTGACTCTCTCTGCAGGGATTTCAAAAGCATTGATCTGCTCTGCTGCCCCACGAGATGTGGCTGCTGGGCTTGGCAACCTGCTGCTGTCTCCAACTCCTGCTGGAGACCTCAGCCTCCAGCTAAAGGTAACATGAGAGAAGTCCTTCAACAAAATGAGATTATCAGCTGTTGCAATTCAGTTTGCTCTTTTAAAAGATGTATGTCAGCTTCCATCAAACCCTTTGTTGGATAACAAAATGTATCAAAGGGACACACATGTCAAGGGTTTTCAGGCCACAGGTTTGACCTACCCTAAAATAGCTATTGTTAAATGGTGCAGTTCTTTAAAATCTGGAATTATTTTTTTTTTTTTTTTTGGTAAATTCAGAGTAAATTTGCCCTTGTGAATTTGGTGTCTGCAATTAAAGAAAAATGAAAAAAATAAATTCTGAGTAAAAGAGAAAGAAGAGTGTTATTTACTTTGTTAGGGGACAGAAAAATAGAATAATTTCTCTTTTAGCAGCTCCCAAGCCTGGCTGGCTGAAGCAGCCTGTTGCTGGAGCTGCACTGTCATTGCTGCTGAGGCTGATACACAGGCAGAGAGATTCTGGCATGAAGCTCGCTTCCATTAACATATTTTTTCTATGAATGGCACTGTTTGTCCTGCGGAGTGGAAAATCCCTCTGCTTGAAAAAATGGTCTCGAGGGACCACCTCTAAAAGGGAAGGAAGAAATTTATTCATCCAGGCTCACACGGTCTTGGTCCCTCTGCTGAGAATGACAACCAGCGTGACTCCATGTGTCAGCAGAGGTCCTGGCGCAGGAACTGGGCTGAGAAATATGGGGTAATTTGAAGTTGACATTAAAACCTGTCACCATCTAAAACAGCAGGGAGAAAAAAAAATAACAATATTTGCTAAAAGGCAGAAGATAAAATCACTAGATGAAATTACTGCTTCAGAATGACCTTCTAAAAATACCTGCGGTGATCAGTCTGGGTGGATGGAGAGCTACAAACCGGAGAGGTGGTGACTCCACTCTGAAGCCAGGTCCTCCCTAGAGAAATGTAATTTGCACCTTGCAAAAACACTGTCCCCAGATAAATTATGGCCACAATGAACCACAAATACAACAGAAAAAAGGAGCCCTTTCCTTGTAAACAAAGTAGGAGGAGGGAAAGCTCCAGTTCCAGCTTCAGCCAAGAGTCTGGTCGTTATCTCTCAGCACAAAGAAGAATCCTAGACTGGGGCTGCAATTTGGGCAGACCCAGGCAGTTTGTCTTCGTTCACACTGCCAGTGTGTCTCCCACAGTCACCTTCCCCTATAAAACAGGCAATTATTCAATTGCTGCTCTACTTTTCCTGCATCCAATGACACCTACTTGAGTTTCCTGGGGAGCTCTGTGGAGCAGGAACCTGTTTGCATTTCCCATTGCCTCCCAACAAGGGTGACATTCCTGATGGAGCCATGGCAGGGCTACACTTCCTATTCCTTGCCTAAATCCCTTTTGATTTCACAGTCTCTTTGTTATAGGCAGGAACACTAATACGTGGCTGGGTACAGATCACCCCACGGGCCCACGTACACTCTTAATTTCCAATGCATTAACAGCACACTCCAAAACTCCATTCCAAGACACAGACAATAAAAATGAATTAACTGAACAGTCATTAGGATACAATGTGGTAGCGTTAAGGTGAGTCACAATATAATTACCATTATTTCTAATGGAGTTACCACGCCATTACAGCAGAACAACACACCTCACCCCTACCTTGGAATGGGCACACACCTCATTGCACATGCACTGTGGGGCACGCTCGATTCCAGCACAAAAATCAAGGAGAGATCCAGGGCTGGCTTGGAAAATTGCAGCCCCAAGTCAGATGTGTGCAAAAACCACACCCCAGGATGCTGGATCCGAATCTCACTGAATTAGTGATATGGGTCGGAACCAACTCACTGGGTGTGTGCATATGGGGAAGGGCTGGGCCTGGACCTGCTCTCTTTCTTTACCCCTTTTAATCTGTTTTCTTATTTTACTCTTTTCCTTTACTTCTGGATAACTTAAAACCAATGAATTGTGTTTTACTAAAGCTGGTATATGGATTGTTTTAGTGTGTGTTTCCTGTGGAATGGGTCTTTGTGCTGAATGTTTTAGTGAAATGCTTTTTTTTTGGTTGTATTTTACTCTTGTAAAAACTTTTTTCCAAAATATCTTATTTTTCTCACGAAATTAAAAAGAATTTCTCTTAGAGAAGAGTGTGTGACTCTTTCTCTGGATGTTAATTAGAGGTTATAGCATAATCCAGAGTGTAAGTCACAGGTGCTCTTAGAGGCTGGACTTAGAAAATCTGGGTCTGTGTCACTGGCATCAAAATGAGCCTTTTATTGACTGCAGTGAGTTTTAGATCAGCACCCTCAGGCTTCTTGGCACGGGTTCCTAAGGAGAGGTAGATTAGGCATGCACGACCTGTGGACATTTCATTAAGTTTTGAACTTAAAAGTCAAATTCAACTGCATTCATGGGAGAAATTGCAGACAAAAGGTCTTTGACTTCTATGTATGCAGGAAAATGTGTGGCTGAGGCAAAGGCATGGACTTCTGGTGGCCCCAGGAAGGAGAAGGTTGAGGCATCTGCTCCCCACATCAACCTCCAAGGAGATATTTGTCTTTAACAGTATCCTCCACAGGTTTTGGGTTTGCTTTTCTAGGACTCCTGGTTTACAAGGTGGTCAGTGAACTCTTCACAGCAATCATTTCACTTCCAGTTTTGAGGCATGTTGGCTGTTTCGTGAGATATTCTCCATAAGGAGCCTGCAAAAGCAGGGAATATGGGATGTGACATAAATGTATTCTGCTAATGCTCTAAATTAGTCATCTCAAATATGTATTTAATATAATAAATTTGGAATACAGCTACTGTAGGTTAAGTGGCAAGTGGCAGCACTTATAATGAGGATTAATATACATACAGGTCCTACAGATTTGTTAAAATTCAATAAATATTTATTATAATCCACTGGTTCTTAACTTACACTTGAATAAATTGGCTAATGCTAAATAAATAGAGGAACATGACCAAAAGGAATGGGCAAAAGCCTGTTGCCACTGTAAGCTAATGACTCACAAGAGGTTTGTTCTAACAAAACCTGGTTTACTTAGGTTTGGCTCCAATGCCAGTGAGTTTAGCAAGATTTGCATTAGAGCATTTATCTCCAGATGTGTTGCAGAAGGAAATTTCTTTAGAATTTTAGATGAGATAGTCTTTTTCAATCAGAACATGTCTGAGGGTTACTTGTGTTCTTCCTAGAGAGCAGCCTTTGCTCCAACTCAAACAATCCTGAAAGGAAATTAGTTATTCTTGACTATAGAGCATCTTGATGCAGTCTGACTATGAAAAACTAACCTGACTTTTTCAGCTTCAGGAAAGAATACCATTTATGTTCCCTTATATTGGCTCCATTTTTTTTTAGGGAAAAGGAACGCAGGGTGTGGCTGTAAGTTTGAAATGTAGCAAGCATGAAATCGAGCTCCCATCAGGCTGTTGTGTCCCAATAGTCTGGGAAAGCTCCAGCTGGAGATATCTGACCAGGGTATAGGTGTGGTCTAGATGCCATCTGGCCATCTTTCAACCTGATATCTCTGACGTGGGTCTTCCAGAACTGGTTTGGTCACAACTAGTCCAGATCCATCATGCTTAACTGGAGGCACATCAGTGCGCCTGGAGAGAGCAGATTTCCAAAGGTACTTGGGTCTCTTATAATGTGTGAGGAAGTTCAGTTGAATTTCAGAAGCTCTTTGCCATAAATGAGCATCTAATTCACTGCTTGTGCTTTTGGAAATCTTACCAACCACCTCTCTGTCTTCATGGGTTGGTGCCTAATAGTTGTTGAACGTTTGGCAGGGGCAGGGACTGCCTTAAAAGCTCCTCAGACATTTCAGACCAGTGTGGAAGGCTTTGCACAAGGCAGGGATGAAGAAGAGAAAATTTTTGAATTGCCTATTGCACCTTGTTTTGCTAAATTATTTTTGCTCATTGCTTCACCTACTTTTTTTTTAAGTTGATCTTTTTCCTAGCTTATTAAAGAATTCTTGGATCTTTCAGAACTTTTCCCCATATCTGATGATAAATTACCTTCTCCTGTAAGTGCAACATGTGCACACTCTGCTATCTGGCACTGCTGTTCACTACCATCTTTCATGGTTCATCCTCTTGGCTTCCTCTCCCATCATTATGTCTTTGCCCACGATAACCTCCTTGACACTGTCTCACTGATATTTTCTTAGCTTTCCTGGACCCTTTTCCTACTGCTGTCATGCACAGGTTTGCAATGAATATTTCCTCGTTCCCATGTGACAGATAATAATATTTTTCTTAATTGCTAATCACGTCTATTAGTGAGTTACTTGCAGGAGAATAGTTAATTCCAGATTGCTTAGAAATTCTGCAGAAGGGCTGAGGGTACGTGCGGTACTTCCCAGGTGACTCTCAAGCCTTGAGCCCCATGAGCTGGTGATCTCTGCACCACTGATGCTTGTCTAGAAGTTATGTGGTTTCATTCCCAGCCCTGGACAGAAGAGGAGAAGCTATTACCTGTATGGATGAGGTTGACCCCATCCGTAGCCATGCATCCAAGTCCTGTATAATGCATTTTGGGTGAGAACAGAGACCCTGTAGGAAAGGGGAACTTGTAGAGGGTTTGATCTGAGCAAGGGCTTGGCTTAGCAGAGCACTAGGCACAAAGCTGCTGGCACAGGTCCCTCAAAGAGCCTCACTGATGACCCTGTCTGTGAATGGCTTGTTTTTAATGCCCTCCACATGGTGCTGCAGGAGTTCCTTGGCTCACACATTGAGAGGAACTCAGAAACAGTCTCCTAGATTAGATAAAGGTAGTAGGGTGACCCTCAGAGCCAGGCAGTCCCAAGAACTTCAGGGAATTGAAGGGAAGGCAGAAGTAAGAGCTGAGTGAGAGCCTGAGGCATCTGCACAGCACAGGCTGACGGCGAGATAACTGCAGGGAAGAGAGAGGAAGGGAGGGGGTAAAATGAAGCAGTGAGCATTTGTAAATGGGACTCCTCGGGAACTGAACATGATTGCCTAAAAACTCCTGCACTGCCTCTGAACAGCTGCTTTCCCTGTGCTAAATAAATCATGCATCTTGTTACCTTATCCTGTACGCACAGAAAAGATGTGTTTGAGCAACAAAGCGCGGAACCCTTCCAGCACTTTGTTTTTCCCACCAGCCTGTGCCTCTCTCGTGTCAGCTCCTGATCTGGTTTCTCTCCCATCCTCCCCCAGTTTCTCTGCTCCCAAACCAGTCTGTAAAGCCCGGGCTCTGGCCAGCCATCAGCGGAGACCCCAGGCACTCCTGCACTGAGATTTGCAGTGGAGGAGCTTGATAAGAAACCTGAGAGCAGGTTTGTGCTCAGTGGGTGGTGTCGAGGGGCTCAAAGGGACTTAGGCCATCTCCACTAGTGTGTCCCTGCTGCAGCCCTCATCCCTCCAAGGAGGCTCTTCTTGTTCCTCACAACCTCTGTGAGGACAGTGCCCTGCATCAGGCTGCACTTGGGTTGCAAAGGACACCGCTGCATTTTGGGAATGAGTTATTCAAGGAAGTGGGTCTCCTCAGACAAATTTTGCAGAGCTCCATGATCATCAGAAGACATTTCTGTAGCATGCACCAAGCCACAAGTGTTCTTTTTTGCTGTTAAGCACCACCAGTGTTAATCTGTGAGGGAGCGGGAGGCGTGCTCGCTCAAGAAAGATGCGGGAAACCAATTACAAGTTCTTATATAAATCCAAATGTGTCTTCCTAAATACGCCGCCTCTCAAAATGAGGCTGAGATTTAGCTTTCACAATAAGCCTGAACTGTGAACTTTTTAATTTGCACATGGTTTCAGGAAATCTAACTCATCCTATCAGAAAAAAAGCCACTTTAAAAAAAAAAAAGCAACAGCACTCTTTTGCTTGTTTCTTTATTCCAGGAGCAGAGTAATTTATGTACTCATTTAATTTTGTTCTGCCACAAACAAAACCACAGTATATAATGCAATCCCTGTTGCTGGAACACTTATTGTTGGAAGGACACTGGAGAAGACATAAATGTCCCTGACACAAAAGAAGATCCCAGGTTTCAGAGAGATCAGACAGATTGGAAAATATGGGGGTTTTGGTTAAATTTATGAGTGGTCCTTTGTCCTTTCTTTTTGAGTATGATGGCATAATCTTTTAAAACAACAGTAAGAGCCAAATACCTGAGAGATAGGTGCTTTAAAAACAGAGCACTTCCAACAATGAAGGAAAAAACCCTCAAATAATTGAAAAACATTTGTGTTGGGAGGTAAGGTGGTTAGTGCCTTCAGAGAAACACCTTCCAAAACAAGAGTATTGTATTCCACACCCAAACTGGAGACACAACACGCTGGGTTTGCAGAGATACCCAAAACCTCCCAGCCAGCCCGTGAAACAGCCATATTTCATCTTTATGAGAGCATCCAACAGCTGTATTTCACAACTTCTGAAAAGTCGAAGAAAGAACCCGACCCTTACATCTTGCTGAACAAAAAAAAAGCCCACAACATGCGAATGAACTCAAGTCAGCTGGTGGGTAATTGGCTCAGTTATCTCCCATGTCACCGTTTCATCCACCAACAGTGAGATGCTGATAAACCCAGAGGTGTCTGAGCTCACTGGGAGGATGTAGGGAAGCAGCCCTGGCACCCCCCAGTTGTTTCCTTGCTCGTCAGGCAAAGCAATCCCTTCTCCTGCCTCAGTTTCCCAGTTAAATGAGGGAGAGCATCACACTGCTGTCTCCCACATGAGGATTTTGAGAGGAAAGGCTGTTACTACTGTGCTGTCAAGGAACATAATTTCTGTTTGCCATTGGTTTTGAAAACAATTTCATTTTCTTTTTCTTACCAGAAATACCAAATGAAAAGAAAAACAATGGGAAAAAAACCCAACCCACCTTTTCCTTCATACCACATGAACTGTGTGTGTCCCACAGATATCTTATATCCATGTGCAGTAGAAAAGGCTGGGGTTGGCCTCTGGGAGAAGTTAGGAGACATGTTTTTAAGCATGGTTATGTTGTGAAATGGTGATGAAATTGCTGCTTTCATCTGGTGGGAGAGTTGCAGGCAGCATCTTCCCTCCATCCTTCCTCGCCAGTGGGGTTGAGATTTTTTAATTAATGGGAAAATTTGCAATGTGCTCCATTAGTGGAGAGGTGGGACACTGTACTACAACAAAAAAAAGGTGTTTTTAATTAAAAAAAAAAAACTTAAATGACCAAAGGAAAGCATTTTGCCTCAGGAAGATGAAATTGAAATAAACACTCTTTACAGTCAAAATGTATATCTTATGATGTAATAGCCTGATCTCATGATGACTTGGGGGACTTCACAGGCAGCTCCAAAGCTCAGAGTTGGTCTTTTCCAATTATTAATAAAAGATAAAGCCAAGAAAAAAAGACTGTTTTTATAAAATAAAGAATAACTCATTTTTCACTAAGTGTTTGGGGTATTTTTTGGTAGGGACATGCCAATTTGTCAAGACCTCAATTTCTTGAAAGAATTTATCTGTGTTGAGACAACTGCCATTGGCAAAAGCTAATTCTACCTACTGATGGAATTTCGGGTCAAAGTAAGAAAAAAAAAAGACAAAAGAGAGAGAAGGCACATCCCCAGCAACCTTATCAGCTAGGAACAGGACAGAGCCACATTCGAGTCTGTGCCAATAATAAATTAATTATTCATACAAGTTCTTACAGAGAACAGAGGAAGACCAACCACTGGGTGACCAAGCGCCTCCTCACCACCAGTGAGGTGGGAAGGTGGCTGGTCCAGCAGGTTGCTAGGAGATGCCCAGCTTTTCCAGAAACTCCCTCAAGCTGGAGGTGTTAGGGGGTGCTGGAAAAGTGAGTGGGGTGCATGGTTCAGTCAGTTTGGCTTCATCCCAGGACAGTGCAGCATCTTCTGCAGGATGTGAAAACCTGATTGACCTGACTCATATCACAGGGTGTTGGCCAGTCTTTGGTTTGAGATCAGATTTTGGCCCAAAGAAAACCAGAAATCAATTAAAAAAGTGCTCTAATTGGGCCAATAATCTGCATTTTTAGTTTTTTATTATTGGAAATATTTATATTACAGTAGCTTGGTATTTTAGAAGGCTATAAATGCATTTTTATATAATCAGCATTTTTAAAAGTCTATAAACATCCACTATATTTGCCTAATGTACTATAAAAACTTCCAAAGGAGCTGTTATTATCCAACTTGTCACCTCACACAGGCTCTGAGGAAGAATTTTTTTTTTCTTGTCTGCTGTTAATAAAATGAAGAAACCATTAACAGCTTTGGAGCCGGAGGGAGAGGTAAAGGGGCTTGTAATCTTGGACTCCAAAGGAAAAGTCTGCAGCTTTGCTCCTCACCTCTTTGAGATTCCCAACACGCAACAACAATTTCAAACAGACAAAATCAGTTTAGGTTACATAAATTCAAAAGCCCGAGCCTGGTTCTTTTAAAGTAACAACTTGCATTTTGTTTGGAGTGTTGCAATCTCTCACATATCATTTTGAACTGGTTCAGTTTTACAGTCTGCTGTGCGGCTTCCTCAGGTTCCTTTGGTTAAAGGAGCTTAAATGCAGAATTATTATGTGCACACATGAATATATTATTATTAGGCATATATGTATATGCATGTGCAAATATATATATATAAAGCCTGTCAGTCTGTGGTGGTTGCACATTCAGGCCCCATCTCTCCTGGCAGTCTCTGCATGCCAAACTCCCAGTGTTATCGGTGTATGGAGCAAGCTCCAAACCAAGTCCTGATAAAAAGATGCCACACATTTTGGAGAGGAATGCAGATATTTTAGTCCCTGAGAGCTCAAGGGCGAGTGTGGTTGTAAAGCAATTAGTGAGGGGAAGAAATCAGTGTGCAAAAAGCAGGTTTGGGTTTTAAATGATCTCTTAATTCGCGTCTCAGAGGTTTGCTTTTGGTTCATCTCCGTTTATAGTTTGCTCCTGTTCCCAACATATCTTGGTGCCGGGATGGATTCTCAACCCTGGGGAACCTGTCAGGGATGTGATAACAACTCACTCAATCCAAACAAGGGCACGACTGTGCCTGTGATAGTGAGTGGTTCTTAACAGCTCCCCTGCCGCCAGGGCAGGGTCCCGCTGGGGCACAGGCAGCTGCACACCCCGGGGACTTTGTGATTTCAGATGGGCCCCAAAACAGCATTAGAGCTTGTCGCTTCTGGCACTTGGGTTCTCAAAACCCCAAGTGTTCCCCAGAGGGTTATAGGCAATGTTATCCTGTGCTGGCTGGGCTGGTATTTTGGGTAAAGGTGTTCCCAGATGAATTTGTGGTGATCCTGGGTTGAGTCAGAGTGGAGAAGGGCTTCCACGGCTTCAGTTATAGAAAGGGCATGGGCTGGGAAAGCATTGACAGTCCTGTCTGATATCTGAGCGGGAGCAGCTTGGACATCCCTGTAGTGATGGAAAACAGAAGGAAAAAACCCAACAGCAGTTTATGTCATTGCAGGGAAATTCCCATCTGTTCCAGAGGGAAATGAGCTGAAGGTACACTGGTGGTCACAAGGACTATGTTGGGGTAGAGAAGTGAGGAAGAGGGGGAGAGGGTTTCCTACAGGTTCTGTCGCCACTGCCAGTCCTGTGGGGAGTGGCTGGTTTGGTCCCTGGGGTCAGACAGAGCTCTGCTCTATGTTGTCGTCACCTGGCACCTCAGGGACACCAGATTTCATGGTTTTGCTGCCACACACCCTGTTCTGGGCTATCCAAACAGTGACAGTGGGGTACAGCCTGTCTTTGGGACCAGGAGGTGGCAGAGGGAAATCCAGGTTTCCAGAGTGGGTTCAGGAGACCCGTCGGCTGAGACAGAGAAAGAGCCAAAGCAGCCCAGGACAGAGAGCAGACGTGTCATCCGTAGTGGCTATTTCTGGCATCGTCCTCAGAGCTAGGGACCTCAGACATGAGGGCACGGGGAAGCACCGCTGGGATCTCCTGGGAGCCCTCCCCACCTCGTGGCACTATGGGGTGGTTCCTGCAGGCATTTCCCATCCTTAGATGACTTGCTATCAGCTCCCAGCAAGTACAACACCCTCAGATGAGTGTTGCCTGACAGGCTCACACGGATGTCCTAAGTGGAGGTATCCGTTGGGATCACAGTGCAGCAGCGCACAGACCCTGTGGGTGGGCGTCTCTGTGACACACCTCTCCACGCTCATGGGTCACTGATGGGAGCAGAGGGTCTTGGGAACGTCACTGGGGTTCATGCGAACTTCCCACCCCAGTCCCACATCCAGCCACTACCACCCAAACATCCATTGGCAGATGCTGGTCTCTCCAGCCCTGATCCCCCAAAGCCTGCCCACAGGAGTGGTCTGCCAGCAGCATGAGGTGCTCTTGGGGTCTGGGGAGGTGTCATGGTCCCTCTGGGTGAGCCTTGATGAGGTGCAGAGACCTGGGGTGAACAGGGCAAGGGGAGCCATTGGATTCAGGAGGTTGTCCAGAACAGGGATCTGCTGCAAGCAAGCAGGACGGGTTGGCTGAATGCAGCCAATGCCATGTCTGTCATCATTTATCTGCTCTCCCCAAGTGACCTCCCCAGGTCTCTGGACATCTTTATTTTGAAGCTGGGTCTAACTCAAGTTTCTATAGTTGTTCACCTGCTTCTCTGGATGCCAGCCAAGGGCAGTGCCTCCACTGCCAAAATTTTCCCTCCTTGCTGTACTGCTGGATGAAACTTTGGAGGCTGGAAAGATCCCATGACCTCAAGACCCAGGAGACACCGCTGTGTTGGTGACCCACATTAACCCACTGTGACAGAGGGGTTTCCCTGACTGGCAACGAGGCTCCCTAGTGCTCTCCATGTAGGGCAGAAAATCCAACGCCTTCCCAACCTTCAGCACCTTTGGAGACACAGAAGGACAGACGTGGCCAGACAACGAGGTGCCCAGGACCTTGTGGTGAAGGACTCGGCCCCAGCGTGAGGTCTTTTAAAGCCAGTTCTTCCCTCTGTAACATGAAAATCAGGATCCGTTGAGCTTCTTCCCCACCTTCTCACCCAGAATCCTTTCTACCATGAAGGAAGAAATACAAATGAAAGAAAGAAAAGGAGAGGAAAAGAACAAACACAGGAGAGAGCCAAAGGTTCTCCAGCATGGACAAGGTCTCTGCTCTGTGTCTCTCAACACCGGCGCTTACCAAACATAGCCAGGGCCCCGAGAAACCTCGGGCCGGTGGAGAATAGTAAGATGAGCTCCCTCTTTATTTGGCCTAGCTAAAAATAGCGGAGGGGAAAAAAAAGGCAGAGTCAGGACCCTGCAGGACCAGTAGTCAATGGGCTGCGAGGAGCGATTGAACTCCGAGCCCTGCTCGGCAGGCTCCAGCTGACGGGCTATTTTTTGCCGTGGTTGACTAAATATGGTCAGGGAGGGAAGAGCAGGAGCAGGGGCCGCTCGCCCGGGGGTGCGTGTTTGGGATGCTTCGCTGGGTATATAAGCACTGGAAAGGTGGACTCGCGTCCTGACCAGAGCTTCCCCCTCCCTCAGCCAGCCCCCCCCCAGCCCTGTGTATCCCCCCGCAGCCTGACCCTCAGCCCGGGCTGACCCCCGGGGGGGGGAATGTGAAAAGGAGGAGGAGGAGGAGGAGAAGGGGTGGGGTGGGGGGGCGCAGGCACTTGTGCCGGCGCAGCCTCTCGCATCAAGGTGTGCTGCAATCCGGGCGGGCACCGTGGCTGCTCCTTAACCCCCGGCTGGCCGCGGAGCTGCCCGAGCGCGCTCCCCGCCCGCCCCGCGCAGCCCCCGCGGCACCGCGCTGCCTCCCCGCACCCCGCGGCACCGCGCTGCGATGCGGTGCAGCGGCGGGGATGGAGGGATGGAGTTGTGGCGGTGCCGGGCGGCGGGGGCGAGGTAAGGGTGGGTGGGAGGGGAGGGTTTGCCTGGCGATTTTTTTTTTTAATTTTTTTTTTTTTTCTCTCCAAGTGAGGACTAATCCCATCCCTGGGCCTGCTCTCTGTTCCCTTCCTGCATTAGAGATTGGCTATAAGGAGAAGGCTGACGGCTGCAGCATGAAGCGCATTAGTACCTTGTGATTCCATGACCCTCCTCTATGCATCCCTAACTCTCGAAAGCTGATTCAGCTTTCAGCTAGTGCTCTGGTGAGTCCTCTGCTGCAACAGAAGCTCCTAACTGGTATGTCTTTTTTTTTTTTTTTTTCCCCCTCTCTTCTGCTCCCTGCCTTGCCTTTAACTGCTACCAGCTCAGCTTGGTTTAAACACTTTTCCTGGCCAATGCAGGACTGAGTGCCCATCCAACTTACCCGGGGACTTAAATGTGGGCTTCTGCATCCGGCAAATGTATGTGTGTGTGTGTATCTGTGTGGGGTGTGCTGGATGGGTGTTTAATCTGTGGATCGGTTAGGAAACCTCCTCCCCCCCCTTTTTTTTTGTTCTGCTGTGGCATACTCCGCATTTAAAAAAAAACAACCACCTAACAAACTGCAGAGCAAGCAGTGCACTAGAATAATCTGAACTGAAATGTTAGAACTTTGACATGCAACCGTTCTGCAAGGTTAAACCGGCCTTTAAATGCCTAATTCAGACACAGGCTGGCTAATGACACCTGGGGGGATTGGGGCGTTATTTATTTATTTGCAACAAACTAGTGCTATGAGCTGATACCAGGCAGAGCAAAAGGGTGAAATGTGGTTAAACTTAGCCTAACTTGCAATAATCTCAATGCTGTGGTGATTAACTGTTAAAATGCCGAGAAATGAGTATTAATTACAGGTGCGTGGCTTGTGGACGATCAGAAAGGGAATATGGGGAGGAGGAGAAGTTAGGCTTTCCTGCAAGGGTTTGGAATTCAGGTTACATGAAGTGTAGCATCAATTGACTGTTATTGCTTCTGCAGCTCAGAGTTGACTGTGGTCATTATATTTTATATGTTAGTGGTGATACCTAGTCACATGAATATATAGACATCAGTTTTGTGAGATGGATACTGTGGTGCATACACACATAGATTTAGGTTTGTTTTATAGCGCGCATATGGATATTTTACGCATCTTTATGCATAGGTATATAAATGCTATACATAAGCAGGTGTAACATATCATCCAGGTACAACACATCTCCAGGCTATGTGTGGAGTATGGATACAGGTATATATGTCTGTGCCAGAGGGAGCGTGCACTCAGCAATCGTGTGTAATTGTCTAGGCAGAAATCTGTGATTTGTGCTGTCAGTTTAATTGCTGGGATCCTCTCGAGCGGGTGGTTGTGTCTGTGGCTCCCAAGGTCTGAGCTCAGTCTCTCTGCCACAGGCTGCAATGGGGCCAGCGCATGCCTCCACCTCGGCCCCGCTTGTGTCTCCCTTCTCCGGTGCCCAGCCCTAGATACAGGCTGTCCCCAAACTTTTGTGCTGCACATCTTCCATTTGACTTTGCCACTTGGACCTGAGCAGCGCCTGGAGCCTGAGGCAGAGCAGGGATATAATATACAGGACCTTGCTTTCCATGCTTCTCACCAAGCTCCTTCCCCTTCTGTCTCCAGGCAATACCTCAGGCCCTTCCCTCCCCTTTTATTTGCCCCTTTGCCTCTGCATGATTCAGGTCTCCATCCATTTTTCTCCCCAGAACAGCCACAGTTTTACTGCGCATGTTTTTTTGGCCAAGAGCAAGCACAGGAGCTCAGAGAGCCCAGGTGGGTTGAGTATGGTGGATTATGTTCACCCACCACCACTTACTCCTGGTGGTAGCTGGAAGATGGGATCCACAGGGTGCCTCTGATGTCACATTAAAAACACCATCACACCATTTACTTGCTTCTCGACCAAAAGGCACAACCCTGGAAAGCATGAGCTTACACCCAGAACCTCAAAGCAAGTTTAAATCTCCAGGATGAACTTTGCTGCTGTGGTTGTGTCATTGTCTTCAGTTCTAGTAAGGATCTAAAAGGTCATTTTTTTAGCTCTTACATAGTACTTGCTTTAGTGGCTGGTAGTCACTGTCCTACTTGTCTGTAGAAGTTGGGGACTGTTCAGGACAGCCCATGTCAAATGCATTTGAAGAAATCAAATAGGGTGTGAGGTGCAGGTGTTTAGTGCTCCAAGAATCCAGTAACTGTTCTACTGCTGTTGGTCTGAAGGAAATTCAATACCATGGAGTGCCTTGGCTGTGCAACACCTCACCACGAGCACTTTGATTTTTGTTGGGTTTTTTGGGCTTCTTTTTTTTTTAATCTGAGACACTCAGACTTTCCCTCACACTCCTCAGCTCTCCCTTTGCTTTAATTTCACTGCAGTCATGCATTACACCAGTGCCACAGCTCCATCTCTCTTCCCCTTAATCCAAACTAAAGATTGAAATTTGCCTTTAAATGAGACAAATAATGATGGTTAAAACGGCCAACAAAGTCAGGGAATGAGGGGGAAGCTGCACAGAGCCAGGACCAAGGCATGTGCCAGTATTGCATGAGGGGTGTAAAGCCATTTTGGGGGTTGGGGCTGAGCACAGAGGATTTACACCCCGGCTCCATGCGGCCTTTGCTTTTCAGTAGTGCTGGAAGTCGATGGGCAGCAGGGAAGTATTTACTCCCCAGCTGGCAGTGATATTTTAAAAAAAGCAGTGAAAAGCATCGATGCAATTAGGTATTCCAAAGTGCTTAGTTTGCCACTTGCTAAGTTTACTTAAACCCTCTTTAAAGGGTTCATTAGAAGACTGTGAGAAACGGTAAAATTCATTAACACGGAGGCAGCCATTCCCCATTTGCCTGTAAATTGGTATCGATCGTGGGCAGCGGCGGGCGAGGGGCGGCGGGCGCTGGTGAGGGACCCTGCCCGCCCTGCTGAGCGAGCAGGCAGCGCCCGGCGTGACCTCCGCCGCGCTCCTGCCTAAATCCTGCCCATTATAGTCTCCCATTCAGCCCGGGCGGCGATCGCAGCCCTGCCACTCGGCCCACATTGTTCAGGGAGCTTTAAAGCTCAGCACGGCTGCGAGGAGGCGAGGGAGAGGGGGAGAGCCAGGGCTGCGTGCGGGACCGAGCCCCACGGGTGCACAGTGCGGCGGCGTGCGGGGAGCGCAGCCCACGGGGGCTGCGGGAAGAACTCGGGAAGACTTTGGCCCGAGCTCCCAGAACCTCGCTTTGGCTGCCTTTTATGTCTGCAGGTCTTCCCAAAGCCCCTTAGCTGGCGTGGAGCTCAACCGGATGAGTTATTAGGAGCAATTTTTAATTATTTTTTGTTTTTAACGCCCTGATCTCCCCAAAAGGCATGTGCTATCTTTTGGGGGTTGGTTGTCTGCGGGTAGTGTCTCACTTCCAGTGACCAGAAGAGGAAAAATCATTGGATTCACTAGGTAAGATGCTTTCTTCTTCCTATGCTTTAATTTCTACTTACTGATAAAGCAGTCGCTTGTCTGGGGATGATGAGTTCTCTTACTCTGGCAAATGGAACAGTCCTTCCCAGTGTCGGTTTGTAAATCAGTAGATGGCCATTTGATTTTGGGCTTTCTGAAAACGAACTGGCTTTTTGCTTCCAAATTATGGGATGTAGGCAACTGGGAATTCATCTATATGTAACTTTCTCCCACATGGCTTTGTCTGAAATTATACCTGTATGCATATACAGGAAAGCCTTTCCTCTAAACCACATTTTGGTCTTTTTTAAATGCCGAAAGTTTATGATTTTGAATGAAACACCTATTTTTTAGGTGGAGTGGGAGGCTGGCTTGTATCCTGTGTCTTTTATGTTTCAAAGAGCCCCTGCCAGGGCAGCAACTGGACCTTTGCTGCTTTGTGTCCAGTGAATTATGCAGTTCCCCTTTCCCAGGATCCAAAATCCATCATCTGCTGAGGGCTCAGCCCAGCATTACCGGCCAGGATTGGGAGCTGGGGTGTATGTGTGTGTGTGCACATGGGCTGGGCAGGAGGAAAGTCTGCTGGTTTGAACTGAGCCGTAACTCACTCTCAGGATGTAAATTGTAAATCAGCGCTATTTTTCCTCCTGTGACCATATAAATGCGCATATTGAAACTACCTGCTTGAGAGACATACTTCTTTATATGCCCATATGAACCTGGCAAGCTATGGAATGTAAAGAAGTATGTATTTCAGGTGGGAACCCTTCTCAGAGGAGCAGTGTGTGACCCCGGCCAAGGCGGGGGAGAAAGACAGACAGATTATTTTATATTATTTTTTTTTTTTTAACTGCCTGACCCGGCAGACCGACTGGGGAGTCAATTGATGATCTTGTTCCAGCGCGTGTATTGTTCTGTCACTTTGCCTGTGTCAGCAGGTGGAAATGCTCATCAGGACATTAAATATTCAATATGCTGACTGCGGCATGGGCTTTGAAAGGCGATGCCAGAGGAAAGCTGGCTGTCCGCTCCTGGGTTTTAACAGGGATGCAGGCCAACCTCTCCTTTTTCCTGCTTCCCCATCGACCCTTTTTACCCCAGATATTAAGGCTAGATCACAAATAGAGCTGGCTGATCTTTAAATCTAGGAACAACAAAAGGAGATGGAGGGTGGGGGGAGAAGAAGAGAGAGGAAAAGGATACAACAGTTGTGACTCGGGCGTGCGGTGTTTTAGCTTTAAATTGGTGTGCAAACTCCGTTTTTCAAATCTTTCCCACATTACAACTTTTTGTGCTTAAAACTGGCAAGAAGGAGATATTCCTTTTTGTGCGATGAGCCATCCAGTCAGTGGATCACAGCTAAAGCCAAAGGAGTGCTCTGAATATAGGGATCTTATTTTCCCCAGGGAAAACAAGAAAATTAGATCCTTTCATTCTGGAAACCTTTTCCTTTTTAACCTTTTCCAATGTAAAATAGTTGGCTATTTTTCCGGGATAGTACAATAATGTGACAAGATTAAAGAAATTTGGTCTAAAGACAAGTTTAACATTCTGCCTAGATGGGAGCCGAATCTGAGGGTTTAAAGCTTTCATCCCCAAATTTCCTCGCGTTTCTACGACATTGTAACGATGTGCGAAGTTGAACTCCTCAGAAAGCCGCTCCCCAGCTGCCTAAAGTCCTTTTTCCATGTCCATGGGGCCGCTGAGGGTAGCGTTTTTCTTTGGAGTGGTTTCCCTGCAATTGCAACCCCATCTTCATCTTGCTCATGGGCTCCTACGGCATCGTTTGGCAGGTGTGGTGCCATGGCATGGCAGCAGAGGTTAGTTAGGTCTTTCCGATCGCAGCATCCTCCCCCTGAGCACCATCCTCCCCCTGAGCACGGGGAGCAGGCAAGACCCTGAATTTGGATTTTGGGGAGTCTTTATCCATCTCCGTTCACCGTGAGCACCATCATCACTTGTTACAGGTACGCCAAAGGGGATTTAACTGTAGTCAGGTGCTCATGAGGAGTGGGTGAGAAAAGGCAGGTTGGGCTGTGGGGGAGATTTCCTACCTGTAGGATTTGGTGGGGTTTATTGAGGCTGGTTTTTGTTTAAATTAAATACTGTGGCTGATGGGGGCGTGGGCAGTGCTGACCCCTTCCCAGCAGAGGAGGAACCTTTGCTTTGGCAGTTGGCTTTGGGAAGGCCGAGTTTGTACTGGAGAATGGCTGGTTTGCACATCATCCTATTTGCATTTTCGAATGCGCTGGTTATGCTGGGCCCTGGAAAGCTGGGGTGTTCCTGACTGGCTGCGCTGAAGTCCCTCAGGACCTGGCTGCAGCGATGCAGCAATCCCTGGGCTCAGTCCCACCAGAAGTTACCCTGAGTGGGGACAATCCCTGGCCCCCATGTCCCCTCAGGGATGGGATCCTGTGGGTGTCCTGCCCCATTTTGGGGTCAGATTTAAATATGAAGCTGGTGAATGATGGGAAATCAGGTGAGCCCAAGCAGGAAAGCACTGGTGTCCAAGGAGGACTGCAGTTTCACTCCCTTCTAAATCACCAATGTTACCTTGATTCTCTGGATAAAAAAAGAGGACAATTGTCACCATTCTGGATATAACATAGCATTTCAAATTATACATATTATATATAATTTATATAGAAAATTTCCCTCTTTTCCTTGCTGACCCTTTGCCCCACCTCTTCTCCTTTCCTTTTCCTTTCTTCTTTCCTTTTCTACCTTTTATCTTTTTTCTCTTTTTTCCTGTTGGGTTTTTTTTTCTTCTTTTTTTTTTTTTTTTTTAAATTTTCTTTTTTCTTCTTTTTGCTTCCTTTTTTTTTTCTTTCTCAGTGCAGGTTTTACTAAACCCCCTGTGGCACTGTGCATTCCTCTTGCAAAGGTGCTCACGGTCTGATTTACAGTAGATACCTGCATTTGTAATGCAATTTTTATCTCCTTCCCCCCGCCTCTCTGAATTAATACGCTTGTTAATCACATGGAATTGCTAACTTTAGGAAGTCACTAAGTGCTCAGATTTATTTTTTATGTAAATATTTTCAAAGCTATAACTCTGAGCGCTGTCTCGCAGCATGGGAGCGGAGGTAGCAGGGGAGGCTTTGCCATGGCCTGTGTCAGCTGGGCTTGGGTGATGCTAAAAATGACTTGGGGTGTATGTGGCCCCCCAAGAGCCACGGTAGCCCACTGCTGTTGGCATCGATGGCAGCAGGTGATGGCTGCAGGCCTTTGTCTACCAGTTTGCGCCGTTCTTCCGCTTCGTGGCAGCTCTTCATCCATTTTACTCCTTTCGGATTAAAACTGTGGCTGTTACGTTGCACTAGGTCCTCTCTATTTGATAGCTAAAAAAAAGCCACTTCTCTTACACTCTTCCTAAACTGGTGAGCACCTCCTGGCCTTGAGTGCCGTGGCGGGCGCGCTGCAAGGAGCATCTGTGCTGGACCCACAGCGCTGGGATGCTCAGGTGCGCCCATCCATCCTGCAAGCCGAGGACTGAGCGGTGCCAGGCATGGAAACAGGAGCTCTGAGAATTGTAAAAGCCATAAATCCAGTGGACCAAATTAGTTAAATTTTTCTATTCTATGCCTCACAAAATCCAGCCGTTCTCGAGATGAATTCTCCGCATGTAAGCGGAACTACCGGCAGGTATAAGATGGATATTTTGCACGTGCACATGAGAGCACAGGGACAAATTTGTGCCATGCGGATTTCCCAGGCGGGTTTTTCTTTTTTTTTTTTTTTTGTACTTTTGTGTGTTTGTTACGTTGATGATCTATTATTACCGTTGTTACTATTACTTAATGTTGGAAGACAGGTGGTCCCATAAATTCTAGCACCCTCTTTTTTTTTTTTTAAAAAAAAGGGGGGGCATGTTTGCAATTCAAGTTTAATAGTGCATTCATCAAGAGCAATAAAGCATTTTATTGCACAAGTATTTCAAGGGATGTGCTGGCCCTGGTAAAAGCATTAGTAAAGGGGTGCATCAGCAATCTCATTTAAAACTGTCTACCCAACGTGAAAAATGTTGCGTTGAAGAATAAACTGCTATTAAGCATGATTAGATTGACCTGCAGGACAGATATTTTAGCTGCAGCAGCACAAGTCGATCAAAGTGAGCATCACTTAGATTGCAAATTTTTTTTTTTTAATGCCCTAAATTAAAAATGAAAGAACCTCAGAATATTTAGGACCAGAGAGTGACTTTGGGGGTGAGATTTGTGCATTCGATTCGAAGTGGTTTGGAAAAGTGGGGAAAGGGGGAAAAGGTATTAATTGCTGCCCCTTTAGCATACATTGAAAATATGTTACTCAGATCAACCAATCAAAAAAGAAATTGTGCTGACTCAGCATTCGGGCTAGTCTGCACGTCCGATTGCAGAAGAGATCAGCACTGCACTGCAGTATCTTTCCCTGCCTTTGACACCAGCTTAGCTGGGCAGGGCTTCCCTTGTGTTTCCCAGGACTAGTTTAGGCCAAGAACAAGAGAAGGCCCTGAAGAAAGGAAGAGAGTCAAGGTTGCACGAGCCTCAAGCTGCTAACGATCCTTTTTAGTCAGTAAGAAAGAGCTTCCATGCTAGGTTTGCCCTGCCAGATGCAAGCGGCATGAATTGCTTGGGAATATATCTATTTTTAAAGACTTTCACCACATCTTGCACTTAGCAGTGACTGTGGGCGAGGGGGTGGTGTGTTCCTAGCAAGAGAAATATCCTCGGCTCGGATCCCTCCCCGGAAAGCCCAGGGCTGATTTAAGTACCGCACTGGCGATTGCCTCCCAGAGAAGATGCTGGGTTAAATGTTTGCCGCTTGACGCTGAAGTTGCTCTTGACCTCGGCCAAGCGGGCAGTGATGCTGCCAGCTGCTTTCCCATTGGGATGCAGCGGGTCACGGTGAGAGCAACCCAGTGCTCCAAGGATGGGAGCTGAGGACACGGGCTCCGCTGCCGGCTCGCTGGGCCTGCAGACAAGTCGTTTGGCTTGCCTGCCTCAGTTTCCCTCAGAGGCAAAGTAGGTGCTTGCTGTGGAGTCGTTGAAGCTGTACCTGCACTGCAAGGCTGAAGCTGGAGACAGCCGAGGCAGGTTGATGAAACTACCTGAGGACAAGGGTTTTGGGTTTGTAAGGACTTTCCTGCTTTGGTGTTGGCTTGCACAGTGGTGCCCAGCATGTGTTTTGGGGAGACGGCACAGCTTGTCTGGACCGTGCCCCTCTACCCTTGTGCTGTAATGAAGACTTGTCTGCGCTCCCCACACTTCTGAGCAAGCTCAAGGCACAAGGTGCAGAGGCTGGACCTCAACCAGGACCTCATGGGGCTGTGACTGCCTGGGGGATGTCTTAGCAGGAGTGAGCTGGTCAATGGGGTCTGTGGGGTGCTCCAGCACCGCGGGGTTGCTCACTGGTTGCCAGTCTGGGTGCAATGCTGTGCGGTGTTGCTGGGTCACTCTGCCAGCACCGGGAAGGTTGTGTGATGCCAGCCTGGCCCCTGAGCTTGCCCAGCTGTGCACATGCCCAACTTTGTACACCTCGGTGGGCACTTGTATGTGCAGGTGGAGCGGTGTCCCTGTGGGCTGTCTCCTCCCCACCACTGCAGATCCCCGTGATGCTCTGAAGACATTTTTGTTTGCATTGTGTAACCAGCACCATCCCTGGGTTAGTCTGTATTTTTCCAGAGTGGTCTGTATGGAAGAGCAGAGCTGGTGGATGACACCCTTGTGTGCAAGGGGAAGGCTTTCAGGCACAGATATGTCTTGAATAAAGCAGAATTTGATAGTCAAAGATTTTAGCAGTTGCTGGTGGTGCTCAGGAGGCTCAGGGGAAGCAGGCGACTGACATCTCCAACAGATGCGGGGTTTTCCTTTTTTTTTCCTCCTTTTTCTTTTTTTTCCTGAAGCACAGGGCCGTGCCTGTAAATGCCTCGCCATGCCCAGATATGGCCTGTGCTGGGACCTGTGCCGCTATCTAAAAAAGCCCTGGGCAGACTGATGAGCCTGGGGGAACTGGGGAACAACTGCTATAAATAGTGCTCATTCTCAGCTGCCCTTCTGGGGGGACAGGATTAGGTGGCATCTGGGCAGCCAAGAGGCGTGGGACTCGTGACCACCAACCACAGAAGTCACCCAGCAGCTGTAAGGACAGGAGCCATCCCTGCAAAGCCCTTACATAGGCAAGTCAACCCTGGCATTTGGGGAGTCAGATGAAGCCATGGGAGCAGGAATCCAGTGACCTAAGAGCAATCAAGAATAAAGTTCACCACAACAGTCTGGGCAGTGCCTCCAATCTGAGTAGTAACCTGGCATGGGAGGCAGGACTTGGCTTTTGGCTCTTCAAGCTGTTTGGTTTAAGCAAAGGAAGGCGTCAGGAGGGAGTTGGTGACATGGGAAGCAATGTGTCACAAGGACTTGCTGAAATGAAGAGATTGGTGTCCCCTTCTGGGACACCATGGGTTAATTTGCTTGTTAATTTGCTGGCAGTGAGATTATTGGAAGCTCTGATTTAATATTTGTGTTTACTTTGGGTAAACAAATTAACAAAAAACCCTCAAGTCTTAATAATTTAAGGCACAAACTTGATTGAAGCCAGGAGAAGATAATGAATCTCATGTGGTGATTTCACTCCTAACCTTGCAGAGGGTGGGCAGTGTGTGTAGCTCATGCACATGCAGGATGACTGTTCCCTATATGTGAGGGTTGCTTTTAGCTATGGGTTGCAGGAGTGTGAACCAGCAGAGGAAAAGGACTGTGTTGTGCTTGAATTTAGCTGAGCCTTGAGTATTTGAAGGGAAAAGATGGAGCAAGGAGTGGGGATGGTTTGGCCAAGCAGAGGAGATGGCTGTGCATATGATACCTGGAGGGGAAGTCTTGAAATGTATGCAATGAGAGATTGGGGGTAAAAAATGCAGAGCGACACTGCAGCTTGTCCCTGAATGGGTTGGCTGCGGGAAGGGGACTGGGATGCGCAGGCAGCAAGTGCAACACAGGGATTTATACCCAGGCTTTGTCTCTTCCACCCCTCACAGTGTCAGGGCTGTGCTGCACAGGGAGCTAAACAACGTTACTTTCTTTAAATTAAGCCCGCTTTGTCCTAAAGCCTCGTCTTTGAGACAATAAGACGCACCCACTAAAATCTATTGTGCCATTTTTGCAAAGACCAGCAAAAGTCTCCCGTGCGCCGTCCCCTCCCTGTCCTCCACGCTCATTTGGCCTATTTGAAACTGAATTTATTCCTGGGAAGGTCCCCATCAATTTGCCTTGCTCTTTTGTTGACAAGTTTATTAAAAACCTCGGCAACTACATATTAAACTTTTATCAGTGTCGAGGAAGAATACGTCCTTTGAGCGGCCACAGAAGTTATGGATTGGGGCTTAACGTTTCTTGTTCCACTGTTCGGCTGAGTCAGCGTAACAAATAAAAGCTGCCACTTCTTTTTTTTTTTCCCTTTCTTGAGAGACAGTTCCCTTAACAGTGTAAGTAACTGTGTCCAATAATGTAAAAAGGTTTCAGGTCTGGGTAAACATCAGCCTTGATCTCTTTTTTTTTTTTTGGTGGCCATAAGTCTGTAATAATTTGAATTATTAGTTTAAAACAAGAATAAAATATGAACCCTGGAGAAAGTTATTGCTCCTTAGCTCTGAACTGATGGTTTTGGTAAAATAACTGTTACTTTACACGGTTTATATGAAAAAAATCACTGCAAATTAATAATTGCTGTACTGCAAGTGATGTGCTTTCATCCAGTGTGAGAGCATGAAGGGGTTGGAGTGATGCTTGGTTGGGGATGTACCTTCTGTGCTGCTGTGATAGGGGATCTTCGCTCATTTTCTTTAGTCATAAGATGAAACAAAGAGGAGGCCAATATGTTGCACCAAAGATGTTAAAAATAAAGCGTTAGAATTGCATAACCTAGTTCCCGTTTCGCCGCGCAGCTGAGTTTTTAGGAGTTGAAAGAAGCCTGGAAAATAATTGGTGAGAAGGAGTTTGAACTGATATAACAACAGGCAGGTAGGGAAAAAAGTGAGTATTGGTGGGACTGAGCCACAATTCTTGAACTCCGCCGGATAAATAAATAAATAACACAGCATCTTTCTCTGCCTGTCACCGCGTGCAAGGATTTTTTAGTCCTTAAACAGGTTTGCTGGCATAATTTGTCAAGTCCAACAGGGAGGTTTCCATGTGACAGCCGATCGTTTCTCACCACGCACAGTGGTGCACCAAAGCCGTCCTGCCAGCTCGGAGCAACTCCATAATTAGATAACAGTTAACACACGTATATGAGATGGCTCATCACTCATGCCCAGGGTATGGCAGAGCCCGCCATGGCCGATCCTGCGCCGTGCTGGCAGCAGGCAGGGAGCATTCCGGACAAATACATCTTCCTCCAGGAGTTTATCTGCATCACCATTTGCTCCAATTATAACTAATTGGACACATATTGCATTTTCATAGCATCTAATTTTCTATTGATTTTAACGGGACTGCTGGTGTTTTGTACTATTAAGTGGTATCTCGTATCAGTTGCTGTTTAAAAACGCTGAGCGCACTCCCCTGTATGGAATTATGCAGTCAGCACATGTTTTAAAACCTATTTAATTGTTAGGTCCATAAAATGCACAAACTGTATTAGGGAGCGGCTTTGTTCTCTTTTGAGAGTGTGAGTAGAAAAAAAAAATCCAACTCCACAACTATTTCCACGTCCGGTTTCAGGAGCTGCAGCTCCCAGAGACCTGCTTGGAGCCTTGTGCTTCAGGAAAACAGCTTTGGAGGGACCATCTTTATCCCACAAGGAGCCAGCTCCCTCCAGGTAACAATGCTCTTCATTGGCAGAACAGAGCAAGTCTGTGCTTGAAATGGGACCGTTAGTTTTCCAAGAGGCCTAGGACCAAAATTTGGATTAAGACGGAGATAAGGTCACTTTAGATGTTCTGTATAACTAAGGAATAAGGTGATAACTGTAGGGTTTGGGACTTCACTCCCTGTCATAGTTATTGCCGTGTACCTTGGCAATATATCCAGATAAAACCAGGCTATCAAATTAGCCATTTCATTTCAGCAAGTACTCAGTGAAGCAGGGTGAAAGCAACAGTCCTTTGTTCAGCATCATTTAAAGAAGAAAAGATTTTAGAAGAGAGATTTAGGGGACAAAGGGAGAGGTGGCCTGGCAAAGAGCATTTCCAGCAATGCGTGGTGGATCGCTGGCTCGTGGAGGTTGGATAGTGGCATTAATGGTAGAGAAGGCAGATTAAAGGAGATGGAAATAATGTTTTGGGGCAGCTGAGTTACCCCAGGGTGCTGGTGAGTTTGCCATCAAGTTGCTGCCTTCGCTGCTCATTAGCAGGAACCACATTGTGTTTGTGGGAGACAGGTGAGTTCATGAGGGTGTATAAATTAAATAGACACTTTATTAAGTTCAGGTAATAGTTGGGGTTTGAAAGACTGAGTGGCTACTGCGATGTCAGCAACTACTTTAGTGCACAAAGGAACTGAGTGCTTTTTAATTAAGTCAAATAAAATCCAAGCGGAAGGCTCTCGAGCCTTGTCTGGAGTCTACTTTTTGGGCTGAATATCTATAATTTTAGAAATGTTAATAAAACACAGTCCACTTTTTCCCTGTAATAATATAAGTTCAATTAATATTTGATGTCTATAAGGAAAAGGATAAAAGCAGCAAGCTTGTATTTTCTGGTTTACAAATGGCACATTGTGCAGAATCCCGTGACTGTGGCATTGATTTAAACATCCTCGCAAAGACACCATGCAATAAAGTTGAATCATCTGCAGTATAAGTATGGCTGTTTGGGGGGAAAAAATAGCAATGTGAGAGAGTAGATGTTTTCCTGTATTATCAAAAGCCACTTCATTTTGAGGAAATTTCCTCCAATTTAGTAATGTTTGGATGGAAATCAAATAACACATTAGCTGCAGGAAAGGGGAAAAAAAACCCTTGCAAAGCTAATTACGAAGGGAATGTGCACTTCATTAAGATAAAGCTGTAGGAAATCAATGTTCTGTATTGTTGTTTTTTCCTTTTGATTGGATTTTAGAATGATAAATTGTTAATGCATTTGATCTAAAAATGATTTGTTTATTCAGATGAAGAGCAACAGTACTTTGTCTCATTTGGCCTTTTAGCTTATAATGATAATGGCTTGGAGGGCTGCTCATTTTTCAAAAGGGTATCGGACTGGAATAGGCAGGAGATTTCTGGACTCGGAAGGATGGGCCCTATGCAAGGGTTCGTTGTAGGCTAATTCTATTGCATGTTGAATCTTCTGCTTCATTAGGAATATCGACAAATGCTGATAAATTCTTTGGCTTTTCTGTACTGTCTATAACACGTCTTTATTAGAATATTGAGGCTAAAGTAGAAAGATCCGCAAAAGAGCAGATTCTCTTGCGTTGCCTACTACTGATCCTCCTTGCCATAGCAATGGGGCTTTTGCTCCTTTTCCTGCCTGCAATCATTGCCAACGTAGCCAAAAGCCAAGCAGGGGCACTGCACAAGGGTGGTCAGAGAGGGAAAAGTGATGCATGGGTTTGTTTTAGTAATTTGGTTTTGACTCACCTCTAGCCCATGTCTCTCACTCAGGGTGCCCATGGCTCCCTAGTGCCATCCCACAGTGCCTGTAGGCTTTTCCCAGCTCAGGATGTGCTGGAGTGTTGAGCAGGGGCAGGAGCATCTGCTCCTGGCCCTGGGGGCCTTTCCAGTGCAAGACCCTATTTCACGAGGAGAAGACTAGACCTGGCTTCTCTTTGGACTCAAGCCTGAACTTGCTGGTGTTGAGTGGTTGAGGTTTTGGACCTGGATGTGGTGCTGTTGCAGACTGCACTTGCAACATTGGCACAGGCAGGAAGGGAGAGCAGCACCCTGCCAGATTCTGCCTGTGGAACCTGGCAGCACTCAGCAGGCAGAGGTGAACCCCGTACCTCCTATTTCATAGAAGTGAGGGCCCACAGGCATTTGGGAATGGGCACTGCCTCACTGCAGAGATCAGGGGCTTCAACACAGCACACACCTCTATCCATACCTGTAATCCATCTTGCTTGGGTGCCTAGTGGCTGGTACAGCTCCAGAGACCAGTCTGGTAGTGCCTGCCTGTGCCCTTCCTGCTGGGAGGCTATTGCAGCTCTCTCCAGCTTGTAGCGTGGGCTGCTCTTTCTCAGCTGCTGGGAAAGCCTCACCACCAGAGAGACATCATTAGTTTTGATTAATGGCATCCAGAAGAGAAAACCTAATTTTCTAAAAAGGAAAACCTCACCCATAACTCACTGCAGAGAATTTAAACAAAATGTTATAGAACATCCACGCCGACTCACATTGATTTCAAATATGTTCCAAGGAACTCCCTGAAGCAAAGCAAGGGGGGAGTGGGGACAGCACTGGTCCCCACCAGGAGATGCTCAGTGTAACCCCACACCACTCTCCCACAGCAGTGCTTTCAAATGACTGACCCCAAATCAACGGGGCTGGAACAGAACAAGAGTACCTGAGGAGCAGAGTGTGTTTTAAGTGGTGATGCTAAGGCAGCTTGGTGCACTCTAAACAAAAACCCATGTGCCCATCAGGGTTTAGCTCAGTACAGCCTCAGTCGCTGATGGCACTTCCACCTCCACCCAATCACCAGTAAATAATTACTTTCCTTTGCCTCCTGTAAGTCACCAATGGATAAATTTAATACTTCCAGGTCTTCACTGTCTAAGTTTCCACTTAGTTCCTTGGCTTGATTGTCTCTTGAAAAGGTACCTAGAGATAACTTGATTAAATTAATTGTAGAGCTCTTTTTAAAAGCTATTCTCTCTCTCTTTCTCCCTCCATCTCTCCCTCCATTTATTTATAGGCAGCTTAGAGTAACGGGTTTGGGCAGTTAAGTGATCTGCAGTGCTTACCGTGACAATGCGAAGCCTGTAACGCTTGGGGAGATGTAATGCTGGCCCACTTGCAGTATTTCTGTGTGCAGTGGTTCTAAGCACAGGTGCTTTTCCCCAGTATCATCTTGCAGCGTGGTGGGCTGTGAGGAAGAGGGGGGAAAAGTCACCTTTGCCTTATGACGCATATAAATTCTTTAAATAGGTTATGCACATGGCAATGTGCAATATCTGCGCGTGGCTCTGGGTTAAGAAGGAAAGGCCTGACTTTATTGGCTCCCACTGCAGAAATGATCGGAGCCGCTGTGATTTTTAAATTTGATTTACTGAGTTATTTTTAGCAGTGGGGTGTTCGTGCTGCAGGGCTCTCCAGGAGAAATCAGCTCCCCAGCTCTGCGACATGAACCGTCACGCAAGTGACTTGGACAGCGGCGACGTAGCAGGGACTTGCTTTCCTCATTTGGGGACAAATTGTCTGATTACGGGATTGCAAGAAAGAAAAGGCTTTTTTTCCTTTTTTTTCCCCATTTTACCCCACCTTTCACTTCCTTTCCTTCGTTTCCCTGTTGGTTTCTGGTGATGTCAAATACAACGGTTGCTTGTCTTGAGCAGATCTTAAACCTCCTGAAAATGCTGATTTTAATGCTAGATAAGAAGACATGGGAGGCTGCATGGTAGGGAAGCAAAGTTTGCTAACCTCTAAAAAAGGATTTCAGGTGTTTCAGCCTTTTCCCTCCTGTTTGCCAAGGAGAACCCTGAGGGGAGAAGAGTTCTGCAGTTCCGAGTTCCTTGGTTGTAGGCTGGGCTGGTTGTAGGAAAGGACATCTCTGCTGCTGTGTGTCAGGTGTCATTTCAGATAACAAAACACAGGGCATGAAGGATGACAGCAGACCATAAAACACTGAGAGGAATAAGTCAGGAAATGATAATTAAAGTATCTGGATTAAAACAATAGCCTTTACTTCTGTCACGCTGTAGTAGCAGCGTGGCTCTCAAGACAGACAGAGCCAAATATCAGGTTTAAAAATGCTCCAGGCTGATGGTTACTACTGCAGACTATTCCACTGCTGTTAAACTTGCCTCTTTAATTCAGACCCGCTCTTCAGCCGTAGCCTCTAAGAAGCTTAAATAAATCCTGACTGCCTGAAAGTGAAGCCATTTGAACCAGTGCAGCATCAGGCAGCAAGTTGAGAAGAGGTCCAGGCAGCTGGGAAAGAAAAGACTCTGAAGAATTCCCCTCTCTGCTGCCACAGCCCATGAGGCCAAATGCTTTGCTAAAGCTGGTAAAATGGAACCAAATCAACTGTTCAATGGATTTGGTCCCCTTCAACCAGCTGTAGCTGTGCATTGATCTCTCAGATGCACCTTGGAGGCTGAAACACTTGAACCCGACCAGGGCGACTCAGGTAGAAGACGTGAATGCTGCTGATAAGGAAATGATGATGACTGGCATCTGCAGATCTATCACTCGGGCTCTAAACTGGTGGGCTGAGCCTGAGTCATTATGTGGTTGCCAGTCAATTCTGCCTAACGGAGACCACTCAAGATTGATAATCTCTATCATCCTCCTAATATTGATCTCAGCTGTAACTCAGGACCGTGTATTTCCACTGCAAATGCTGTGCGTTTTCATATGTATTTGCTCACACCCACCCAGGAGCCCTGTGCCTCAGTGTTTCATCTGCTGCATCGAAGAATAAAGGTTTTGATCTGAAGTTCCCTCCTTGTGTTTTGTACCACGCGCCAAGCTGCTCCTTCAACAGCTCTAGTGAAGAAATGGGTTGTTACAGGGATACCAGAGCTGGGAAGGAGTTGGGAATACCAGCTGCTTCTTCATTGCCCCAAATGGCAAATATCCACAGCCTGTACTAGCCAACAATGTTTTTTTTTTGTTAATGAGATAAAAGATGTGCTCCTAAAAAAAGGTCCCCAGTTTGATTTTGTTGACCTAAAAGGCTTGTAAAGTCTCTATCCCGTCTGGTCCTTATAAGCACTAATGTTATGCTAATGGACTTAAAGAAAATCGCTCCCTTTCTCATGTAATAATGATTGGTGGGAAAGTAAGCTGGGCGTCATCCTTTCCTAGCAATCGTAAATCTATAGGACTCTCACAAACTATGAATATTGTGGGCATAATGAGCCATTTGGATGCAAAAGTCTGATGAAAGATTATTCATGTCTTTACTTCTTAATGACACCTGGCCCAAGTTAACCCCTGGCATGAGAGTGTGCAGAGATTTGTCTCTTTTCACAAGCCAGGAATTTGGTTCACTTGATTCCACATCTCTGGTCCTTTAGGTACCATTTAAATGTTCTTACTAGGGCCAAGAGTATTCATGTGCTTCAAGAGAAGGAGTTGTTAGATGGATCTGAGGCTTAACATGCATCTAATATTTATGTCACTGGGTATTTGAAAGGCAAAGACATGAGGAGCAATGTTACTGCAGCAGCACCTTTCCTCAGCTAAAAGGAAAGCAGTGCTTACTCAATCCTGCTAGCCCATTTTTCTGCCTCTTAACAGTGCCTAAACATCTATGTGGAAATCCTACTGAAATCTACATGTGTTTTTTTTCCCATACACTTCAATCAGATCAGGCACTTTTTCCTTCATGCCACCAGCTGATTTCTTGAAAACATGTAAAAGAAATTACTGGTTCTATTTATTCATTTATTTATCTTCACAAACGCAGCATCTTTTCAAACACCCAACAATGCATCCAAAGGGCTTTGACCCAGCCTGATGGAAGAGACTCGAGCCTTTGCAAAATGCATTTGCTGACATTTGTGCCTGCAAATAGAGGAAAATGAGCAGCTCCAACAAATCCCTGCATTAGCATGGGGCCAGTTTGCAGTGGGTAGAGAGGGTACTCATGGCTTTCCAGTCCCAGCCACACAGCGCGGCTGTGCCCTTGGCAAAACAGCCAAGTGGCCACCACCTCTGTAGCTCCAAGTCACTTCTTGACACAGTGTCTTTCAAGGCTGATTAATTGCTTTGCAGTTGGTCCTGATGGTTTCTGAGCGCTACTCAATCCCACTTCCTAATTCCCATCTCGGAAACACCGGGCAAAGGCATCTGCTGAGACAGGAATCTCTGTGTGAGCAGAGCAGCAGTCGCTGAGCAAACATCAACTCAATGGTGTCGCTGCCAGTCCTGAGATTCCTGAACAAGGAAGGAAGGGGACGAAAGCACAAGGGAAGGGGAATCCTCAGCACAAGTCCCTAATTGCTGGCAGTCTGGGCTGTGAATGATGTTGGGACTCTAGAGGAAAAGGTTGAGTAAAAACAGATGCTGCCAGCAGGTTGTGGCCTGGGTTTCCAAAATACCACTCTCCTCCCGCCTGCTCCCACAATCTGGGTTGTTTTCTCTTGTTCCCCAGGGCCGCATCCAATGTAAACCACACCACTATTAAAATTCTTCCTTGGTAATGATAATTAAGTTACTAAAAAATGTCAAATGGGAAAGCTGGAGGCATTGCAACTTGAACAAAACCATGGAATGTAAATGAAAATGTTTTCTCCTTAAAGAAATGTGGTCTGTATTTAGGTTCCCCCAAAGCCACCTGAGCCTCAAATATCAGGAAATCTTCCAGTTCTCTTGTAGCAAGAGAAGATACAAATGCACAAGGATCCCAAAAGTTGGGCCATGTATTTAGGTGCTTAAATGTGGATCCCACTTTCAGACAGCCATGCTTGAAGATTGCTGCCAGTGTTTTTATTGCCTAATTATATCTTTATGGAATGAGAAATTCAATTCACTTAGCATGGAATTCCTATAACAGTACAGCCATTATGGTCTAGTCAAGGAAATATGAGGCCCAACAGAAGGCAGCAGGTAGACTTCAGGGGAGCTCTCTAGGGACTGCTACTGTATAGGGACAAACCTAAGGCGTGGACCAAAAAGTTGTAAATATCCCTCCTAACAGCTTGTGTTTCAGCCCTGCTCACCTCCTGATGCAACAGCAGGGACTGGGAGCAAATGGAGCTCACTGATGTTTGCCCTTTGCAGCCCGGAGCTGCTCAGATCATGAACCCACCCATGGTCTGAAAATTGGATCTGCTTCAGTCGATTTCCCTTAAAGCACAGCTCTGAGGGGAAGTCTTACTGCTGACTTTGAAAACCCCAGGACCAGGTCCTGGCTAAGTAATTAGAAACCTTTAGCCAACCATCCTTAACTACCTCAAATCTAATTGTCCTCCATATCCTCTAAGAGGCTGCTCTGATGGCTCACCAGACACTGCTGGTTTCCCGGAAACCCTATTAGCTTCTCAAACAAAGCAATCCTGAGGACTCAGTCCCACAAACCTCTTGTGCAAATATCAAATAACAGGGAATAATTAGCAGGAGTAACCCTTTTTGCTTGACCCTCTTCTGTAATAAAGATCTTTGTCGGTGAATGCAAACGTTATTTTGAGGAGCAATTCATAATCTAGAGCTGCTGAACACATCAGCCTAAATACACTAATACTCTAATATCCATATTTGTACAGGACTTAAGACAGATAAAAACAGACACGTTATCTGTCCCAAATACCTGAGAGCATTCACCAGTCAAGCTTAGGAAGAGAAGGGGGCACAAGAGTGGTAAGGAAGGGATCACTTCTGCCTTTGATACATCTGCAAGCACATCTTGAGTGGTGCGATCAGATCAGCTGGATTCTGCCCATGGAGTTTTTCTGTGGATCCTTTTCCTTCATGTGCTTTTTTTTTTTTTTTTTTCTGAGAGAAGAGAAAAGAAAGGACAAGCCAACAGGCAGATAATTGCTCTGTGCTGACGGTTTGTCAAGTGAAGGAAGCACAATTTTAGTCAAGAGATCTGCGCTACAGCAGCGCTTGAGCAGAAGTCTCTTCTTTTCCTCCCAGATGGCATTGACATGTAGCCTGAAGGGGCTATCAGGATACAAAGCTAAAGATGGTTAAAGACATTAAAAACTCTACCGTATGAGCACCATCTACACCAGGACCATCATCTGGGAGGAAGATTCATCCTGACGTATCAGGCAGAAGTCAGACCTTCTACTGGTGTTATGTAAAGCTGTTGAGACAAAGGTATATTTGAGATAGATGAAAAATATATATTACTGCTACTATCCATGCCTTTTCTAGTAGGTCTTCATTAACTCTTGAAAAACTATGACCAATAAATGTAATGATCTGCCTTCCCTTTTCTTTCTGGGTGAACGACAGCTCCTGTAGGGTGTTTTATCAGTGCAGGCAAGGAGTGGCTTGAGCCTTTCCTGTCTAACTCCACTTCCCAGCAAGGTACTGAATGCATCCTCTTCCTCACAGAGCCACCAGTGTTTCCCTGATCTTGACAGCGCTTCTGTTAATGATAAACATTGCAGTCAGGCTAGGATTATAAATCTTGCCACAGGATGGAGGGAATTTGAATTTCTGCATTCCTTGGATTTGGTATTGTGTAAGTTGCTGTAATTAACTTGCACAGAGAATGGGCTTAATAACATTTCATTGTTTAATAAGCTGGACAGCCTTTTCGTACCATGGGTGCAGCTGGAGGGATAGAAAACCACAAAGAGAGGAGTTCACCTGCAGGAAAATATCCTCTGCTTCCCCCAAAAGCGATAAAAATGTCAATACTATTGACACAACCCCTAATTAAAAATGACTGCCATAATCACACATATCATAGCCGTTGGACATTAGTTTGGATTAAACATATACAGTGAGATGTGTTGCATGTGTTTTCCAAGGGAAGACAGGGCTGGATGATGGTATCTCCTGTACATCCAAGCAAGAGCAGAAGAAGGATGCTTCAGCTCCTACACACGGGCTGCTTGTTTGCCACCCTTCCTGGTGAACAGCGACCGCCTGCTCAGCCTGAGCTATTTGCAACCACGAGATTTAAAATGTGTCCATGTGAACTTCTTTGGCTGAGGTTTAAAGCAGACGTCCTTTCCTTTGTGTCTGACGTGGTCAGACAGCAGGCGCGTGGCTGGTCGTAGCAGCTTGGCGGGTTCATGCATTACCTCAGCTACTGCAGCAGTGCTGAGGTGTAGTAGCACCCAGCCTGGGGTGTGGATAAGTCCTCCTTTCTCTCACAAGGAATAAAAGCCTTCGTTTTGGGGTATTCAGCAAACAGAATTACAACAGAAAACAGCTTGTCACTGCTCCATGTAAATTAACTTATGCAATTGGTCTGCCTGGATTGGACATGGATTTAATGGTTGGACTCGATGATCTTAGAGGTCTTTTTCCAACCTAAATGACTCTACAATTCTGTGACAGGCTCCCTATTTTAATGTTCAACTGCTCTTACCTTAAGCTTGTTCTACCAGTGTATGCTCAGGAATCTCAGCTGACTTATAGGTACTTGTCTTTTATTCTACAACACCAAAAATAAACACTGTGATCTTCCATGTAGTCCTGGGGCTGAAAGGTAGGATTGCACCACAGAGCTGGGGCTGAGCCCACAAGCACCATCTGCTACAGGAGGGCTACAATGAGCTGAGTAACCCAGTGATGGGAGCAGAGCATGGCCAGTCTTCTCTTGAAGGTACCAGAGACTCAGCACCAAGGGCTTCTTTTCCACATCCATGTGGAATAGGTATTTCACATCTCTTAGCACCTCCTTCAGACAACATCTGCCTCCAGTTCTTTCTGCCCACCCCTCCTGTAAATTATTTTGTGCAGTACCTTACAGGTGGCTTCTGCTTTCTCCTGCATAGTGGGAGAGGGAGAGGGAAAAGAGTGAGAGTGAGAGGGGAAGAGATTTGAAACTATTTCCCAAATATGCAGGTGTCCAGCCACGAGCTGATATCCTGTCAGGGTAAGAGGTGGCCCTGTGCCACACTTGCTCCTCAGTGCTGGGAAAGCAGTTGTTTTCTATTGCCCTTTTGTGGATCACCTGGAAAGTAAAGGCATAATCCATCTTTTCATGGTGAGGACCATGGTCCTGTGAGCCAAAAAAAGCCTGCGAAGGATAAAACCTGGGACAACCCTTTGTGCTGGGATATCTGTCAGTCATAGAAAGAAGCAGGACAAGAGACAAAAAAACCAGACCATCAAAACTGTGCCATTTGTTCCATAGGGCAGTGTCCAACAGCCAGCACTTGCCAAATTTAATAATACTGATCTCAAACACACCATTGTGTAGGCTTAAGTGTTGTATCCTTTAAAGCAGATGATAGAGTGTGAAAAAAAAAAAAAGGGATTTGGAGATACCAGGGAACAGCCAGAAATTAGCCAACAGCCTGGCAGAGACTAAAAGCAACTCCAGACACTGTATCTCTTAAACCTGGGAGAAAAGTTCTGTCTGGAACCAGAACTTCTGCATCATGGCTCAGGTCCATTGCTGGCAACTGCAGAGGATTTATCTGGTGATTACACTCAGCCTGACTTTGCAGATTCTCCCTTGACACCCCAGGGAGCCTCACCTGCGTTGGGGCTGCTGGGGAGCCAGTGCCTGAAGAAACCTCCCTGTCGATCTGCCGGCAATTCCTGCAGGATTCAGCCAGTGTCCACTGCACCAACGCTGCCAGGTCTTGGGGCTGGTAATGGGGTGTCAGACCATGTAGTGCAGTTAGGAAGGTGTCTTGTCCCTTGTTTTAGACACTGTTGGTCTCCAGGACTCTCCTGCTTGCGGTTGTGAGTGCTGTTCGGAATTTCAAGTAGGGTGAGGCTGGAAGAAAGTGGTTTGCTGCTTATGCTGATGCTGATGGATTCAAGTACATGACTTTATGAGAAAGCTTCATCTCCTGCAAGGGAATCTGGAGCTAAGTCTGGTGTAACACCTTCACTTCACTTTGGGGACGAGCATTTCATTCTCAACCGCTTTGGAAGTGTTAAAGACTTCACCATAATACCTTTTCATCATTTTAAAACTTCAATTGTTACACGCTGTTTGCAGAGTCACACTGGAAAATTTACCGTGGGGTGTGAGGAGGTTTTTAAGTGTGGACAAGATTGATTCATAGGTGGATTAATCTGATGCATCTTTTAAATGGAAAACTGACATAATTTTCCATCAGAGACCCACTAATAAAACGCATTTACTTGGTTAATCCATTTTTTTCCTGTACTAAGTGCACTATATAAGGTATAAAAATATCAAATCAATAGCCAATGAGTATATAAAAATGAGACTGAAATTTCAGAAACCATGTGTGAACCACCCTCTCCTTGGCTTCTTGGAGGACTCTGAGTTCTGTTTCTGCTGCTGAAAGCCCCATTCCCAAAGTCTCCCTGGAACAGCAAGGCTGCAAAACCCCAAGTGTCCTTGTAAGTCCCAGAGGGGATTGGGTGCATCGAGCCATCTGCTTCCAGGGGTCTGGTGGCATCAGTTCTCCTGCAACCTTCCCTATTTTTAGAAGTTAATAGTTTGAGGGGGTTGGGTTCTTCTTTATTAGTTTTTTTATTATTATGGCAGAAGGAACTGGATAGGAGAAATGTGTTTAAAAGACAAAGGCATCTTCCAGTACATTTGTGCAAGGAGCCTGTCCCAGCCTGCCAGGGAATCTGCACAAACTCTCCATTTTTATTCTTAGGCTGGAGTAGAGCAGTGTTATTTCAAAGGAAATGCCTGCACAGTCTTCTCTCTGCAAACACTGCAACCATCATTCGATCAGTGCAATTCTCCCGTGTGAGCTAATTTAACAAGCGGTTGCTTTGCAGGCTGTGGAGAATTGCCTCTTACCTAATAATTCTGCTAATTTGCTTAACTTTCCCAGATTGCAAACGGCCCTGCTCTGTGCAAGCAGCTTTCTAAATGAACCCCCAGACAAGTTCTTGACAAGAGCCAAAGGAAAGGTGGATGGCTCAGGAGGTTGAAGCTCAGAGTCTTTTATTTTGACCTTTGGGCCAGCATTCAAATTTGCTTGTTGGGAAAACTGCATTCAGCATGTATTTTCTTCAGGGATTTATGCTACCCTTTTTCTTGTAATTATTCTCACTTGATGTCTTCCATAAATTAAAGATGCTTCTATTAGCAAGCTCCAGTCCTCTCAATTATCTTGCAAAAGTCTCCTTATTTGTGGCTGGGAGCTACACCACCAGGATTGCCATCCCTGCAAAGCTCCTGGTCGGTGGCTACAGGCAGAGAAATAAGGAATGTACATGGGTAATACAAATGTCTGAGCAATCCCAGAAAGAAATGAAAACTGCAGTAAAGGTAAATGTCAGACTATTTAAAGACAATGTTAACTATTGATTTTTTAGAGGAGACTACCTCTTCAAAGGATGGCAAGCATGCCTTCAGATACAGACGAGGCAACCTGGATGGATGGCAGAGTGAGGGAGGCGAGTGATCTGGGAAGACAGAGATTTTTCCGGGAGAGCAAAATGAACCCTTGATGAAGCCTTTGGGATTAAAGAGGTGGCTTAGTTCTTTCACAGCATCCACCCTTCAACCCATTTAAGCACCATGCCTTTTCCAAGAAACGAAGGGCAAAGAAGCACTGATAAGCAATAAAGAGATAAGCAGCAAAGTACTCGTTTCACCGGTGTTTCCCAATGAAAAATGAACCCTCAAGCACACCCAGTGATTTGTTGTCTAAGTAGCAAAGCTCACCCAAGTTCCTGATTTTGCTTCCAGCAGAGATGCTCATTGCTCATTCTCACACCCTGGAGCAACTCGGACTCATTATACAGCACTCGCTCTTCCTGCCTGCACCTGCCTGGGTGCAGCAAGGACCAGGTTATATATGTACATATACATTTTATATAGGTATGTATATATGCTTGCCTTATGGCCCATGCTGTGATATCCCTGCCAAAGCATCCCGGAGCAGATATTCCTGGCCGCGGGCGCCTGCATCTGCAGGGAATTGTTCCTTTCAAGCTGCAGTGCAGAGATGATGCTACACACGGTGCTTTGGGAAAATAGCACGATAAGAATTTAGTGAGGGGATTTAAAGGTCTTCCAAACCCGCATTTTCAAAAAGGGGAATTTCTTATCGCAATGGGTGTTTCGGAACAGGAGGAATGAAAGATCTAATCCGGGGAAGTGTAATGTCAGTGAGGGCAAATTAAGTTTGCATTTGGATACAAACCCTCTTTTAGAGGCTAATTTGGGTGTTTAAAAAAAATAATTATGCATATCTACAAAGCAAAGGGAATTGGTGATGCTGGGGGGTCACTAATGGCTTTGGCAGATTTTGACAGAGTACAGGAGAGGAAAAGACCCTCCCAGTGCCTTCTGTCTCTATGAATCTTTTGGGTGCTTCAGTTTGAAGATCCCCACAGGACTTGTAACTCCAGCTCCCCTTCTTTGGCAGCCGCTCGAGGTGCAGAAAACCCTGGTTCCTGGTAGATCCTAAACACAGCACAATATTGTATTACTGTTTGGGGTAACCTTTGGTTTAGATGTATTATTTCAGTAAGGAGGTCTTCAGACAGCGTTAAATGACAGATGATATAATTTTTTGAATGCGAGATTCATCTGAATTTTATTTTCTATGTTTTGACTCACTGACTTGATGTCTCTCTATTATGCACACACCTCTGGAGATGTTGCTGGCAATGATTATGCATAGCATTGAGTTAGTGAATAAAACCACTCCAGGAACTGTTTTACAGATCACAGTATTGTTTTCCCTATAATTGTCCCACAAATGGTGGAAGTTATATGGAGAGAGCAGCATGCTCTGACAGAGTGCATATTTTTGCAGTGTGTATCAGATCTCACTTTGGCTTCTGAGACTTATTTCTGATGGTTCTTGGGGATTTAACTTTAAGACCAATATATTTTAGTATCCATATACGCTCCACTGTTCATGTCATCCGGCAGCAACTGAGGATGAGCTGTCTCCTTAATATGGATGAGACACCAATTTATCTAAGTTATCACCACCCAATCTCTCATACATCTCTGCTGTTAACTGCTGTGTTTCTGACATCCATACCCAAACTATCTGCAACTTCTCCTTCAACTGAAACCATTAGTAATTTTTTGGCTGGAAGTTCTTCTTGTGTATATAATGGCTTCTTCATCTCCCAGCTTGAATTCAACCATGAGGTGACAGAATCAGGCTCTGGACACTGCATTTTAAACCCACAACTCTGCATATGTCCACGCAGCACACTAAAGCAGAAGTCAGGGTGTTTTTCCAGCATCTGAAAATATATGACTGAATTAACATGTCCCAGGCTCACTTTGAACAGCGCTGCAGTCCCGTTGTGTACAGCCCCAGCATTTGACTGCAGAGTCAGCAATACTTTCCCCCTTCCTGATGCATTCCCAAACCAGCAAAACTTAGCCCTACTCGTGGTATTCTCTTTATAGAAGGTCCCAGTGGTATTATGTATCAAATAAAGGTCTCATTACTTACATTCTGGTTCCTCCATGCCATTGCTCTCATTAATCATCCTGCTCTTCAAGCCGGTGCTACAAGCAATTAGAACTGTCTCCCTCCACACCCCTAAATTAGAGATTCCCTCCCCTGCAGTCCCCTGCCCCTCTGTGCTGCAGGGGCCACCAACTCACTGGGAACCACTGCTGCTGGCTGGGCCAGTGCTGGATGGCTGGGGGCCTCTTGGCCATGGACTCTGGGCTTGAGTCTTATTGCAAAGAGATGGTCTCCCCTTTCTGCCCAGCCTCATTTTGGGGCACACGGGGGTGCTCTTAGTGCTAAATACCCCAGCACTGCCAGCTTTGTGCCTTGTAGCATCTCTAGATGCAGTCTCCTCCACCAGGTGAAAAGGAAAACTGTGGCTGTGCCCCAAATCTGTTGATTTAATCCTTGATTTCCCTGCAAAAAATTGCTGTAAACAATTGAGACCAGGGAATCATCTCCTTCTCCCCCCTTCAAGTTCCCATCGGATTTTATTTCCAGGGAGCTCCAAGGTCAGGCACAGAGATCACCCCAAAGAGTCACACTCTGCATTTCCTGCAGACAGAAGTGCTGCAGCCCCTGCCACCCACCCCTGCTTTCACCACCCACCCCTGCCCTCGTCATGTGGCCACACTGCTCTTTGCAGGGTGGGACCCAGGGAATTTGCTACTTTCTCTGGGTAATATATTTTTTAGGATCACAAATGACTTACTGAAAGCACTGGGATGTGATTCTCTTTATGCTGAGGGTGAAATGCAAAAAGGCAGAAGAGCAGGGGAGAGCAGACCCCCCCCTTCCCCTCAGCTCTATGAATTCACCAAATCTGATGGTTTATTCATTTTAATTAGCCTCAGAATTCATATATAAGTGTATATATTTATACATATGAATTCATATAATGACACATAATTAATTTAGAGTTTGGCATTTCTGAACAGGTAATTAAAATAGTTCATTGTTGATTAATCACTTGCAAAATAAATTATTAGCAATATCACTGTTAGCATTATGTTTATTACTACAATTTAGAGAAATTAAGGCAGTTCACTTACATTAAATTAAACATGAAAGCACAGATGTAATATACCCTAGGCAATATCTACTTACTTGGAGAACAAATGCGATGTGTGCATTACAGTACATTTGCTAGGTCATACATCTTGGATGGCCTCTTCATGTCACCACCAGAAACCTAATACCGACACACAGACGATTCCCATCCCTTTCCGTAAATATAAAAATAGGACCTGCTGGACTTTAGCACTGGCTCTGCACTGCAGTGTGCTCCAGGCAGCTCAGGCAGAACTGGGGATGCTGAAGGCAGCTCAGACCTGCGTGGGATGGAGGGAGACTCTGCAGGAACCTCTGGACCAGGGGAGTGGGGAGATAATGGGGGGCATAAAGAGCCACATCAAATTCATAGAAACACAGAAATGGTTTGAATTGGAAGAGACCTTAAAGATCATCTAGTCCAACCCCAGCCCAAAACCATTAGTGGGAAAGAAAATCAAATTCTTCGTTCCTCAGCAGGACCCTGGGCCACAATTATGAGCCAGATTATAGCCAAACTGCACAGAAATGGGATAAATCTCAGCCTGACTCTATGAGGTGCTAAAGGCTTTAACAGATCATTTCAGTAAAAGTTGAATTTCATTTTAAGCAGCTCTCTGCTGGGGTGAGGAGACATTTCCCTTTCCTGTAGGGAAATAGGTATCCCTAACTCTTGACAAGTGTTTTGTCTGGAGGGCATTCAGCTTGGACTTTAAGGAAGCAATAGGGAGAAGCCAGTAGAGATGAAGAGGACACAGATCACCTCATGACATATTTTCTGGATCTGTCTCTCTGCAGTTTTATAGCTATGGGAAATAATCTATAATTAGGTGTATAAAATAGCTCTCTGATCTCTTTGCTTCTGGCCCAAAAGAGCACAAAATTGATAACTCAATTATTGCTGCTGGAAATACAAATAAATTAAAAGCACCTGGCGGGGGGAACTCTAAGGGAGGGACACCCGTGCAGCAGAGAGGATGCTGCTCTTTAATTTGAGCTCAGAGGCAATTAAAGCCCTGGGGCTGGAGCAGGGGTGGGGGAGACCCAGCCCTTAGTTCTCAGACACACGGGATAGTCACAGCCAGTGTGAGGGTGATACCACCTTCTCAACCCAGGAGCAAAGTCAGGGGAAAGCTTTGGAAGTGGTGACATTCTTCTGGAAGAGAGGGACTTGTTGAATGACTGGTGAGCTTAACTAAGTTATGGGGTGAGGAAAAGCAGGGTTGGGTTTTAACAGCTTTCGGCATAAGAAAATAATTAGTCCCTAATCCTGTCGCCAGCAAATTCCTGGCAGTTTTTGTTCTGAATTTACAAGCTGAGCAATGCAGGATATTGAGGGTCTTCTTCACTTTTTGCCAAGTCATCTAGCATTGACAAAAACTCCTTTCTCCACTGAGGCTTGTTTTTAATGACTCCTGTGCTGAATTAACAGTCTACACCGGTGTGACAATGACAACAGTCACTAATGACCATTCTGTTTGTCTAAGCCACATGCTGAGCACTGATTTCAGTCCCTGCCACAGACTCTTTTTGCAAAAAGCCTTCTGGGTCTTTTTAAGCAATTTAAAATGTGTAGGATGAGCTGGCCTGTCCATCCCTGCTCTGTTGATATTCTGCTGCCTGGAAGTGTCCTTGAGTCAACAATGAGCACCTGTAGGGAGGTGTGACCTGGAATGATGTGAGGAGCAGGAAGAGAAAAGCCTTTGAAATTACATATATCCAGTACTGATGACCCACACAGTAACCAGTGAAATTATATTTAAACAATCTGCCCTTTGATGCATCCTCTGCCAGATCAGAAGGGCAAGTGCAGTTTTGCGGAAAGGTCTGGTTTTATTAGGCAACACACTTTGTGACCCCATGGAGAGCGTGTGATGATGCTGACACATGGAATACGTGCAGGTACTATTTTAAAAAGAAAAGGAAAAGGACTCCAGACAATCCCCAAACTTTGTGTCAAAATCATTCCACTGTATCACATTGAATGGGACATTTTTATCCATGGAATTGTTTCTTCGATGAGGGAGGACATAGTTTAGCTTTGTGTAGTGCTATTGCGCGGTCCAAATGATGCAAACCCCAGCTCTTCTCATCCCAAGCACTGTTCCTTCTGCTCACCCTCCCCATAGGCATGTGCTGCTTTTCTGCCAGAGCAAACCAGGGCAGCACAATAATATTCACTTTGTGAATGTGACAGGTTTTTATTTAGGCAGCAGCGCAGCCCCCGAAGAAGCCGGGTGCACATCATCCTTCCTGTGCCCGTTGCATGAGGCAGGTGTTAGAGTAATTCCATCTGAAAGCTTTTAGTTCCCGTAACTGATGATTTATATTTGTGCTGTAATAACCAGATACGGCAATAATACTAAGGATTTAATTGTTTTAATGAAAGTAGCTTTTTCTGCGTTCGAATCAATTTGCTAAGTTTGGATGATGGAATATAAGGCTGCATTTGGCTGTGCTTTTCGTGTGCCCTGAACAAAAAGGTGCAAGCCATTTCAAAAGAGCTAGCTTGGCATAGTGAAACTTTTAATATCTGCAAAACGGCAATAGGAACAGCCCAACCTGAAGAAAACAGATTTTACAGGAATTACAGTCTCACTGTCACATTTGTAAAAGGGACACATGCATTTTTCAGATCTTTGCACATTAATGGCTGTATTTGATTCAAAATACAGTCAGTGAACCCTCAGTAAATGGAATTAAATGGTATGTGTCTGATTTGAGGGTGACAATCCAGCAATTGTTTCTTGTTTGAATTACTACCTGCGTGGCTGGGCACAGCGGTAATTGAAACTATAATGTTTCATTCCTCTTTAGGTATAATTTATCTGAAAAGTTCACTCACTGCTATTCTATTCCCCTTCCTGAAACCTCTCCCCTTAACATTACTGTGCTCTTGGGGTCTGCATCCTTGCTGTGTGCCCAGATTTTGATCTGTTTTGGGCTTGACAATTCAAGCACGTGAGAGATCCGTGTTTCCCTGGACCAGCCCCATCTGCCCCCTCTTGCTTTGGCCATGGGTGACTGACTGGGGGCTTGGCTGCTGCACAGGGCTCCGCTTATCCAGCCCCAGATCTCTGCTTTGCCTTTGGCTCAGAGCTCAAGTCAGCGTATCCTTACAGGGTTCTTCAAATTCCCCTTCAAAGCCAAGAATTTGCAGTGGCTTTGAGAACATCTTATTTTGTGTGACCACGATTGTTGGCTGCAGGATCTGGACCTGCTTGTACAGTGATAGCTGTAAATGGAGAGGTAGCAAGGGTTGCTCTTCCTTCCATCTGTGCCTGGTTTTATGGCTTTATGTGGTTCTTACACACTGTACTGAGGTGGCTGTGGCAGTGCTGTGCATCTGCAAGGGGTAACAAACAGATTGCCTTTCTCTCAACACTCCCCATTTATAAGCAATTTCTAGTCTGTTTTCACCCAATATTGATAAACAGAAGAAAGTGGAACGTATTTGATTCATCCATAAAGTCTGACATTTCCAAAGATGGAATCAAATTATCCTCCTCATCTGTCTGCAGATCTCTGGATTGCTCGCTAGGTACAACTTTATGCCCGCAGAGTAATGACACCCAGTAATGACATCTGATTTCAGAGATTCCACAACGAGCCGGTCTAAGACAAACGGGGTTATTTTGCTCAGAAATAATACGTAACACAAAGCCAGAGTCTGTGTCCCAGGATGATAGCACTTCTTTCTTCCATAGGCCTTATCAGGACTGGGGCATGTTCTTGGCATAGGCACTTCTACAAGGGCATTTGCATCTTCTTGAGTTGCTGTCACTGCCTGTAGTCTGGTTGTGATTCAGGGTGACGAACCTTGGATTTTATCCTAGATTTTGGGGTGATTTAGATGAAAATTCCATGTACGTATTGTCTGGGAACATGATGGTGCTGCGAGGAATTGCAGGGAGAGGCAGAGCTCTCCACTGCCCGCAGACACAGAGGGGTGGAAGGAAGAACAAAGAAGAGATCATAGGAAAGAAGATAATGAGGTTTAAAGGATAATTAAGGCTGCTGGTTCCCAAACACCACAGTGCTCATAGCTGGGCTGGTAAGCCCAGGGGAAAGCCAAGTGCTGGAGCAAAGCTGGCTGCTGGGGGGAGGCTGCAAACCTGTAAGTGCCACTGCAGGGAGGGTCCTCAGCTCCTCCAAGCCCCAGGGCTGGTCCCTCTCTCTGGGCACAAGATGCACAGAGATGCTCATCCTCTGGGATGCATTCATGGCATTGATCTGCCAACCTTCACCTCCACCAGGGAATCCTGGCACCTTGACAAAGTATTTGTGTTTGAAACTAGGCTGAGCTAAGATGGGTGGGGAATAGCAATGAGCAAGGACAGACTGGCATCTAAATGTGAAAGGAGCCTGGCAGCCCACAAAGAGAAAGATGGGGAAGGGAAGGGGTGGGGATGGAATGAGATGAAGCACCTGGAGGACAAAAGAAGGGAACATGTCACCCAAAGGTAGAGGAGGACAGGTCCTCCCTGAGGAATTCTCTTGAGTTTCCATACCAGCACCAGAAGGACCCCTTGGTCCCTGTGGTGATGGCAGATCAGCAGAAGGAAAGTTTTCTTCCATCCTCTTCTGGACCCAAAGGCTCTTGAGTTTCCCCTTCCTAAGTCAGTGATGTCACATCCACCAGCACAGGGAATCACAGGGCTCTCAGTGGGCTGGAATGTAGTAACTGTGTTGGGCAGAGGGAGAAATTCCCACCCTGGCTCTGGCACTATTTTCTCTGTCCAAACCCCCAGCAGCAAAAGCAATACCAGCTGCCTCCAATGGGAATTTCACCCAAAATGAGACCTCCAGAGTCAGTCTACAATGCTCTCCCACTCCTTTCATACTTTCCTACACAAACATACAGACTTTGTTAGGGGTTTTACTTCCCCAGGCCCAGAGTCACAACCATGCCAATTAAAACCAACCCCTTGCATTTTCAAGTTTACCTACTAAATTATTTTTTTTTGCTTGCCTTAGAGTGCAGGACAAATAATTAGAGCAAGTGGCTGCATTTCTCAAAATAAAACTGGGATTTGTAAGTGCCAGGGGATGTTAGCAGTGCTGGAAGGGAAAGTAATTGACATTCTCTTAGGGAAACCTCTTCAAAAATTTGGACCCTGGTTGCTTTGAATTTATTGTCAGTGGTACAATACAAGCAGGGAAGATGATAATCCCTGCAAGCAAACAAACAACACAACCAAAAGCAGCCAAAGCAGAAGTTCATCCCTGTGTGTCTGATGGCTGTGACCTGCTGATCTTCCAGCTCTTTTATACAAACCATGATGTTAAAGGCATTACAATTCAAAAGGAAAAAGCCAATAAAATTCTTCTAAATGGAACTGGAAGGTCTCATCAGCAAACCCAGGACCCTCAGGTGAAGCCCAGGAGGGGTTGAGTGCTCGGCCATCCCTGGGGTGCTGTGGAGGATGTAGTTGTCTGAGTGAAAGCTGCCCCAGGGTGTCCCAAAACACTGCAGAGAACTCCCTCAGTGGTGCACAGTGCTGATCAACTGCAGGCTCCCCTGGGCTTGCCAGGATTTCCAGAGAAATGATAAAGAGAATTTGTGTGGCATTCCACACCCCAGCATGGTGAGAGGAGAGCCTGTCTGCTCCCCAGTCCGCATGCCACAGATAAATAAATATCTATATATGATATATATAGATAGATATGCACCCACTCTGCTGCAAATGTGGTGTATATGTGCCAGGTGCACAGCACAGCCTTGATTAACCCTTGCCTGGGTCACCCTCTTCTTGCAACAAAATGTGCATTATATGATACCCTCAGGAGAGGAGTTTGCACCAGCCTCTCGGCAGCTCCTGCTTAAAGGGCAGCTCTCGTGTCCTGCAGTTGGGATATTTCCAAAAGGGAATAAATTGTTGTTTCTTATTCCAGTTCCCCTGTTACAAACTGCTCAGTTTTTCTGAGAGGGACACTCAGTGTCAGCTCTTGCACCAGGGCTTTGCAGTCCCTGCAGTCCAGCCTTCCTGGGATGTTTTGCTGCTAGTTGGGTTGAAGCAAAGGCTCAGCTCATTCATCTGGATTTACAGAAGCATTTGCAGTGCCCTGAGGACCAAACTGTTGCAAAATAAATTAAAAAAAAATTAAAAAAAAATCTAGATGAAAACAGGGCAGCCCACAATAACACAGCCCCCAAACCCCCGTGGTACCGGATCCTCCACTTCTGCAGCAGCAGGGGCTGGGGAAGGCATTTGCTGAGTAGTAAGGTGCAGTGACCTTGGGACAGGCTGGGCAGGGAGCAGTGCTCAAGGCTGTAAGACCTTGTAACAACTCTAGCTCCCCCTTCCCCACCTACAAAGGCTTTTGGGGAGCTTTCCAGTGATTCCCCTTCATCTACTCATTTACGAGGGGCAGAGAACAGTCTCTTCCCTGTCCTGCTCCCTGTCCCAGACTGCACAAGCCTTTTGACATTGCCGTGTCTTCACCACTCACAACCTGAAGGACCACACACTTCTTTTCCACCCCGCAGCTCTCTTTTCCCTTCCGGTGATTTTGTAAAAGGACGTCTCCTCCCCTCCCCTCGTTGTACCTCTGCTTCCAAATCGCAATTGCGCGTCTTGTGGTTTAGCTGCCGCCCAGAGCGCAGCGGCTATGGTGCATTTAAATAGCTGATTTTTTCAGGATCTGATTCAGGTCTTGCCTCCAGTGATATCAGCCTGGCTGCTGCAGTGGGAACACTGTGTTAAAAGTGTTGAAGTGAAGGAGAAGAACACTTGGGAGCATCAGGTGCGGCACAGGGACAGGGCTGGCAGGCTGGTTCCCTTCCACCCGCGCTGCCCTGGCCTGCCTAAATTTGGTGCGTGCCCTGAACCCAAAGCAATGTCTGCCCTCCTGGGCTGCCGAGCTTCTCCCTGGAGAGGAGGAGTTCGTCTCATCCCCGGTGGTGTCACGGACACCCCGTTGTGCCTCCGGCTCAAATGCCAAGGTGCTGCCGTGACATCGTGCCCATAATCCCTGGATGTTTTTTCCTGCTCCCAAGGCACACATGCACTTGTGACCTCTCCATGCCCTGTCCCCTTGGCCTGAGGATATGAAGTGCTAAGAATTTTCGGTGTAGTTAAATGTCTCCACAAGGCTTAGCAGGGGAGGGCAGACAGAGGGGTTATCCGTGGCTATCAGTGCCAAGGAGCTGGTTGTATCCTGATGCTTTCCACTGACCTGAGAGGGAGACATGGAAGAGAGGGGGAGCCCAGCATTTCAGGTGCAGCTGGTCCCAGTGACCCTGCACACGTGCACACTGGGGAGAGGGTGTACCACCATTCTCCATCTGACTGGAGCTCCAGGTGTGCTTTGGAAATTCAGTGAAATTATGATTCAGAAAGTAAATTAAAATCTAAACTAAAATTGGAAATTTTGAATTTTAAATGAAAAAAAAAATCTAGAAAGAGCCTGGGAGGCACTTTATTTCTGGTTATCTGAAGCTCTTATGCCATGGAAAAGTGTCTATGGGGAGCCAGGCATAGGGCAGGACATCTCCAGCAACATTTAGCTCCAGTTACAAAGATTGCTTGAGACCCTCAGCATGCTGCTGGCACCACAGGCTCCTGCTCCTGGCTGTGAGCAGGAAGGGGCTGATCTTGCAGTGCAGACCCTGTCAAAATCATGGGGGGGTGGTCATGCTGTGGAGCTGGGCTGTGCCCAGGGAAGGAGCAGAGCACCCCGTGATGGGGCAGAGCTACGTTGCCACTTGCCCACCTGCAGCCAGGACACACAGGGCACAGCTGCCCGTGGAGCCACCACTGCTGTCACCAGAGGCCACACAGGTCCCGTGGTGGCTGTGCTGGCTGGGGTCTGGCCACCACATGCTCACACATAATTCCCGACCCCAAGTCGAAAGTATAATTCTTTCTGCCACATCTGACATTTAGCTGTGCACAGATCCTTGCCAGGAAATTGCCATCGTTTCAGTTCTGCTCCCAGCTACCTTTCTGATTTATATTTTTGTTTTTATCCAATTTTTCTGACTTGTTTTGGTAGGGTGGACAAAATGTTCTCACTCAAGACAGATGACAGTTTGCCGATAAGAGGAGCAACTTATCACCAACAGCTCCAATTCTTTCTCAAATGCTTAGTCTGTTGGAACAGCTTTAAAGTCTAATGTGATATCACAGGTTAGCCCCAAATCTGCTTCCCCTTCTGTATTTCATACTATATGTCTCAGAGCATCACTCCTTTTAAAACAAAACATTTCAATCTTTTTCAGATCATTTTTGGTTTCTTCACTTTTTTTTCCCTCTTCTTAATTTAACTATTTCAAAAATTCTTTTGGTATGGCAAATAAAATAAACACCATAGATGAGTGACCTCTTGGAAGCTTGGTGTCCTTGAGTCTAACTTTAGAAATCATTTGTCACAGGCACAGAAATGTGCACTGCAATCAGAATTAGCTGCCAGAATTTTTTTTTTCAAACAATGATATTGTAATTTGAGTGGCATTCTTGATAATAGTTCAGGTACTCCATCGTTCTCCTCATCCCCAGCAAACCATACACTAAAAAAATAAAATTTCGTTCTTATTCTGATTTTTTTTTTTTTTTAATTTATCATCTGGAAAATAAATGAGAGGGAAAAGAGAGACAAGGAAGTTTAACAGCTTTCAGATCTGGAGATAAGCCCAGTAGGCTAAGAGGGTATTATACAGCTGGGTTTAGTTCAGCAAAAAGAGGACATTCTATGAGAACTGGGTGAATAATTTGCAATTAGTAATTTGGAACAGAAATATCCAGGTTATTTTGACACTTTTAGCTTTATGGAGTGAAATGCCCTCTTCTGCTCGTGGTTTGTATGCTACCAAAATACAACATACTCTGATCGGTGCTTTCACTGCTTGAAATTGTAGATTTTGTAGCAGAATTACTTTTGATCTGCAGATGTTTTATTTCCATCTGACCATTTATGGCTGATGCTCAGGATGCATCAGTGCTTTGCACGGGACACAGGATGCACTGGAGTCTGTGAAGGGATAAGCCCCTGGGCACAGGTCCTGTATCGATCCGTGAGGAGCTCCATTGGATTGCTCCCTCTGCCCTCCATTAAATAGATACGTTCAATTTTTATACATCAGCACAACCCCCAGTCACTGAAACCGCCCTGTGAGTCTGCAAGTACCAGAGTGACGGAGTAACCATGCTCCAGAGATCCCTGCTGGGTGCACATCAGCTGCAGGACAGCACAGAGGGATGGGGAACATCATCTTCCGTGGGTGCAGGGTCAGTCATTGCACCCCAGAAAGATCCTGAAATCCTTCTGGGAGCTCCTCCCCTTGTTCGGAGTGACTGTGGGTGGGTTTGCATCACCCCAGGGTGCAGGGGTGGGAAGAGCACATTCCTGAACACTGGATTTGGATCATGGGTGAGAACTGTACAGAGAACTCGCTTGAATTGATACATCTTTTGTGAAAAGCCTCTGGATTTGTAGTATATCTGAGAGCAGGAGAGAGAGTTGTTGAAATTAGGGTTGCTGAAGCAGCTGCACAGTGGTTGCTCAGGGGTCAGGTCTCTTGGAGGATTTTGGCAGCCCATTTTGAAATCTTGAAAGATCTTTTTGGACTGAAAATACAACTGCCAGCCTCCCTGGATAATCAGATCACTGCAGACACCTCTCACATGTATTTGGAAGGAAGGTGTTCAGTGAAAAGCAAAGCTGCCTGACCCCACTGACCGCACAGGGCCAGGGGAGGGTTCATTTCTCAGGCGTGTCAGGGCATTGCTCCAAGGTGTGTCTGGAAAGCAGCTGCTCCTGAGCAGTACTAACCTCTCCCAGAGGAGATTCCACAGCTGCGCCCTGGATGATGCAAAAGGGTGCTGAGCATCCTGGAAGGCACAAAATCTGTGGATCCTGCCATGGCAGGGACCTTGTGAGCTCCAGCCCGCAGCTGTCCTGCACAGCATCACAAACCTCTCCCAAGGTCAAATCCCCTCGGGCAGCATGATGGAGCCTCCTGGGACTCCTAAGACTAACAAAGCTTGAAATTCAGGTCTAAACACGTGTATAGCCAACAAGGTGCTTCTTTCACACCCGACTGTTACCCAGAAATGGGGCACATGATGTCTTGTAAGAGCACAAGCTTCATTTTCCCTGTGATTGAACCCCCCCCCAGCACTGGCAGCTCCCCCTGTGACTTCCCAGGCCCCATGTGTGCAGAGGGAATTGAAGGAGACACTTTCACATCTCTGTGTGATGGAGTTATCCTCCTTCCAGTAAATAAATGTCTGGGTGTGCACTTCTAGCCTGTATCTGAAGACGAGATACCATGTACCTGGCTCTTACAATATTTCATCCTCCTGGAGGGAAAATATGATAGGAAAAGCCTAAAAATTAAAAAAAGACAAAGTGAACAGCCATACCTAACATCTTTTTCAGCACAATCCACCCAATTATTTTTCTTTCTCTGGCTATTTTAATTTTAAAGCTTCCTCCCAATGTAGGTCCCAGGTCAGTGGGGCATTAGTGTGCTCCTGAAGTCCCTCAACTTTAAACCATATCCCACGGAAAGGACACTAATCATCTCTTGCATCTTCAACAGAAGATTCAGTATTTTATCTGGGATCCTGAGTGTGCCTATAAATATCAGCCAGGGAAGCACTCAATCCATTACAGAAATGGGTAACCTAAATTATGGAGCTGACCGGGGCTCAGCCACGGTTAATCTTTGTAGTGGGAGGGAGCTGGAGCAAAATCTGTGTATAGGTGAGATGGCAGGAGGTCCAGAGGATATGTGCAGTGCAAACACCAGGGAAAGGTGTTCCCATAAAGATGTCCACAATAATCCCATTTTCTCCAGGTTGTCTCACAGCCCCACGAGCACCTCAGGAGAGAGGTACCTGCACAAGCAAGCAGTGATGGCTGTTCCAGAGGTGTGAGGGTAGAGGACACATCTGGAGGAGACCCTTCAGAAAATCAGACAAGCAAAAGCCTATTTCTCAGCCCTTCTGATGATGGTGGGTGCTGGATGGGTGACCTCAGCAAAGAGAAAGCAGATGATCTGCTTGCTGTTGCACTGTGTCTAGATCACAGGTGTAGACCTCCTGAAATACAACTAAATTCAAAACTTAATGGGGTTTCCAATACTTTGATTTTCATTACCCTAAAAAGAGTGTTTTCAAGGCACTTCTCCTCAGAGAGGGCAAACCTGTGCAACAGCCCAAAACCTTTTTTGAAGCGGAGTGGTCTGTGGGTCAGGCTGAAGAGGTCTCTCTTCTTCCCCAAAACCAGTCTGGGGTCCCTCTGCAAACCCCAGGGCAGATGCTTACCTGCAAAGACTGTTCCCAGGTACGTGCTGGGAGGGCTGATGCTGGCCCATACGGCACGGTACGCTGCTCCATGGGTTATTACAGTCATTTGTTGTGGTTAGTGAGCAAAACCACTTGAGCTCATTTCTGTTCTATTAGAGGAAGGAAAAAAAGGGAATAGAATAACTCATTTTGAAATAATTTGCTGGGGATTTTGCGTATGATCAAGAGGTCTGTAAAAAGTGGGAATACTGTAATATGGCTCTTCAGAGAAAAGCGTCCCAAAGTTCTGAAACATCAACAACGTGCCAAAACAGGTGGTTTCAATGCATTTTACCTGTCTGTTGATCACAAACTGCCCCACTATGGTCTGCCCAGCCCAGAAGCTGCTTTTTTGTTTAGTTTGATGGATTTTTGGTCAAATCTCAGGGGAATGTCACTGCACTGGCTGGCAGCTCCTTGGCCAGGATTCGATCCTGGGGTTTGGCACATGCAGGGTGTGATCCCTCCCTGATCAGCTGCCTCATGGAACACTGGTCCATGTCCTGATTCTCTTCTCTGTTGCCCACATCTCCGGGGGAGTGCGAGGAGATCTGGGGTGGGCAAGGTCCCCTTCCCATGGGACACAGAGCACAAGGGTCCCTCCAAACATGGGCATAAACATCCAAACCACCACCAAAAGACAGCCGTGTCACAGAAAGCGCTGGCTGCTCTTAGGAGTGAACTGGAGATTTCTCCTGCTAATTATAAAAATGGCAGACAAAACCCTGCATGATATGATTCCTTACATTAAACAAATTTTATGGTGGAGAAGACTTTTAGTGGCACTATTTGCAGACCTGGCCTTTCGCCAGCCCGCTGTCATTAAATCCACCGATCTTAAGCATCAGCTGCACTTATTCCAAGGGGCTATAAATAAACCCCTGAAGCCTATTAAAGGAGCCGGCTTGCTCAGGCTGTTTGTCAAGCCTGGACAGACTGACATCGCTGGTGTTGTGGCTCTGGTCAGTGTTGGGCATGTCTCTGGACAGGTCTTTCACATGCTCACAGATTTATCTTTCACGCTGCTGGACACGCGTGACTTTTTTGATTAAAAGGAAACCTCAGTTTGCTCTGGCAACAAATAGTTCTGGTTCTGTTAGGGATGGGTGAGTCCTTGACCACATGCCTGGAGCACGAAACTGTTTAACCTTTGCTAGATGGAAGGGTTAAAAATGAACAGGAGATTGGGAGAGGATAAGAAATGGAGATGATATTTTATAAGACAAGGAAGTGTTTTAATATAAAATACAGAGAAGTCACCACTCCCAGGATATTTATCAGTCACACTCGCACGCAGGGTTGCCACCATTCTGGCTCTACTCTGGGATTTACCTGGTGAAAATCGAGGCTATGGGTGCCCCCCACCACCCTGAGAAGCCCACGGGCCACAGGTAGGATGCTCCAGGATGCAGCAGCCACACTCCGTGTCGCTGGTGCAGCTCCTATGAAAAATGGGTGGCAGCACTAATGTGTGGTTAATGACCCGTGGTTCAGAAATGACTAAGATGCAGGAATTAAATTTACAATCAACTTCCTCCTTTTTTTTTTTTTTTCTCCCCCCCCGGAACCTTGAAACCAAAGTTCCTAATCAGAAAAGTCCATGAAAGTTCCTCTCCCCTCCCAGGCAGGGCAGGTGACTGCAGGCAGCTGCAGTTTTGAAGCTGGGTGCTGTCACGGTGCCAGGCGTGACACGGGGCTGCTTCAGCAGCAGGGTAAATTGATGACACAATCTAAGGAGAGCTCACTACTTGATGCCAGGTTTATTTTTGTAAGTGCAAACTAATGAAATTTAGAGATTTTAACGGGGGGGGGGGGGGGGGGAAGAATAAGAAAGAAAGAAAGAAAAGTAGAAGCTACAATTTATAAATGAAATTCATTATGGAGCTGAGCACCAACCGCATTAAGGAAATGAGCAGCTCAGGATTTTACTCAGAACAGCTTCAACGTTTTTTGGCAGGAGGCAGGGAAGCCCACTTTGTCCCAGTGAAGCTTCTGGCTCTGCACAAATGATGGACCAGGGCTGTGAGGAAGAGGGGACTGTGCAGGGTCCTCGCAGACACCACACTGTCGATCTGCGCTGGGCTCAAACGGGGAAACCACCCCGAGGGGTTTGGGATGATGCTTGTCCTGCAGAAGGCACTGACCTCTACTACAGACCAAATATCCCTTTCCCATTCCTACATTGCACAGCCAAAGGTGGACCTCGCTCGTCATGTCCTGAATTTTAAGAGGCAGCAAGGAAATCGTTCGAGGCAATGAAAGGGAAAGAGAAATAACCATAAACCCACAGCAGAGGCATCCCAGAAAAGGAAGGCGAGTATCCAGGAGGAGAGAAAAAGACAACCTTGAACATCTCCCAACAGGAAGGATGTGTAATTCAGAGCAACCAGGAGGCATTTTGTAGCTTTTTTTATTTTACAGACTTTCTGTTCTCCTGTACTTCACCACTTCTCCACTTACAGATTTGCCCCTAAATACTCTGACAGATTAAAGAAGATGGAAGGGCTATTTTCAAGAGCAGGAATAGGCTCATCCTCAGGCACCGAGTGCAGCTGCAGCCACATCTAGAGGACTCCTGGGGTTTGGTCTTTTCCTACATGAATGATTCTATGATCCTATGATTCTATGGCTCTGTGATTCTATGATTCTGTGTTATGGGGTCAGCACAGCTTGTCCTGAGCTAGACACTTGCACTGGGTGAGCAGAAACAGGCACTGCAGAGTGTGAAGAAGAAGCACAGAAATCTTTCAGCATCCGTCCCCATCCCTTGCCCAAATAAGAAATGAAGCTGTTGAGAAAAGAACTAATGAACACACTTAAGGAAGTGAGGAGAGGGACATTAATTGCCTGTATAGCAGTGCAGAGTCTGAGCAACACAAAAAACTAGGAGTGACTAATTTATGAGTACAAATTCTATCTGGAGAGCATGACTTAAACTTAGGGAGAAAAATCCATGTGCCTGGAATATTAAAATCAATAGTTTTAACCTATTTAGAAAGAATTGAGTGGACAAAGAAGGTGCAGGAGGGACAATCAATATCAGAAGTGACATTGTTGCGTTCCAAGCACCACTAGAAACTGAAGGGAAAGTGACTTCAAATATAAATAAAGCCAAAAGAAGATGTTTCTCCAGACAATCAGCTCTCGCTAGAAAACAGGGACTACTAGCTCCTTAGTCACATATCATACTCAAGAAAATTTCCCTCTGCTCTCCAGGGGAACCTCAACTCGAATGATGTGAGCTGCAATGCTCATGCTGCTGCTTTAGGGATTTTCTAAATGTTGTAAAGAGTATTTTCTAACCAAAACCAGGAGGATCCTCGACAGGATCATCTTGACAGCTGGAGAACTGTTCACAGATCCAAAAACCAGCTAGAGCCAGCACAGAGGTGACCCTGTTTCAATCATACATGCTGGGCACAGACAGAAGAAAGCCTGAACTGACAGTAGGTCCCTTTGCTTTTCAGTGTTGTAAGCCAGGTCACCTGGAGGATTTTAAAGAGAAAATGTGAATGATATTTAACAACTCCTGGTTTAAAGGCACTCTGGCTTCTAGGAAATCTAGTAAAATCTCAACGTTGAGAAAGAGAAGGTTATTCTGGCTAAAAAGTGAAGCTCAAAGGGGAGTGAGAGTAGGTAAACTCACAGAAAGGAAGGAAGGGAAAGCGAGTGATAATGAACATAAACCAGCCCCAAGCAGAAGGCTGTTAGGTGAAACCTGTGGCTAGCAGGGCTGAGGGCAATAGGGAAGTGCTCTTTAGATGTAAGAGACTAAAAGTAGTTGTCTAGACAGAACAGCAGACATTAAAAAAAGAATGCATAAAAGGCAGACACCGACTATTTAATTTCTCTATTTTGGGGGGAAAAATGCTAAGTGAAATAGCCATGTAATATGATGATGTGGAATATCTTCTGTTCCAACTCAGGATGTTAAACAGCTGCTGCTGCAGCTAGAGGATTTTTTTTTGATCAGCAGCTCTCAATATTCAGTGCTGTGAGTTTTAAAATCCGTCCCAGGAGCGCCCCAGGCCGGCACAGAGTTTTCCAGAAGACCTAAGCAGTGTTGACTTTGTGCCAATGCATAAATGTCGATGAGGAGGATGACTTGCGTAATTATAAATCTGATTGTTTGATGTTGATTCTGTGAAAAAAATAATGGAAGAGCTGATAAGGGACTTGATTAATAACAATTTAAGGAGAATAACTAATTACAATCAACACGAGTTAATGGAAAATAGATCTTATTAAACAAAATTGATATAATTTTTCAAGAATGTGATTATAGATTTGATTGATTTAGTACATTTCATCAACACTGTTACGTTTGACTTCTGCGAGGCATTTAACTTAATGTTGTCTGATTTATTAGGAAGCTAAAACAATGTAAAATCAACACGGCACGCGCTAAACGGATGAAAACCCTGCTGATACGTTTGAACATATCAGAGGAGCATCCCGAGTGGCTGCGTTTCGGTTCATCATTTTTAGCAAACGGTAGAAAATCAAAACTCATTACAGTCAAAGTTTGCTGATGAGATTTGGAGCCGGACCACAGCTGGCATGTTGGATGCGCTTTCCGTGAACCAGATGGAGGCGAACTCCGGTCTGTTTAACGTGGGCACACACAAAACCACACTTCTAGGAACCAGGATTTCACTGCGGGGAGGAGGGATCCTCTTACACAATGCTGGAAACTTGATAAAATAGTGGAGTGAAATATCTCTGGTGTAACATCTAGGGGGACACTGCAGCTATTTCCTGGTGCCTTCGACTCAAGAAGGATGGTGATGAATGGGAGAGGGCACACAAGAATGACTGAAGCATTGCAAAACATGCCTTATAGTGACAGATTCAAGGACCCCAATACGCTTAGCTTAACAAAGAGAAGGTTAAGGGATGGCTTAATGACAATCCAGATGTATTCAGACAGGGTACAGGAATGCAGAAAGGGAGTGCTCCTCAATCTAACAGACAGAGCGATAAAAAGAGCTGGTGACTGGAAGCTGACGCTGTTAAATTCGAACTGGGAAGGGGCTGTGCTTTGTAACTGGGAGAAGTAACATCAGAAAAACTTCCCAACAGATGGTTTCATCATCACTGGACATTTCAAATTCATGCTGGGGGTTTTTTGGTTTGTTTTTTTAAGCCATATCCTGGATGCACAAAAGATCACTGTGAATTGACATACAAACACCAACACCACAAGCATGGAGTGGTCCTTTCTGGGTTTTTAATTTTCTTAATAATGAGTATGTAAGCTGTCATCCTCAAGCACTGACTGGGACCATTCCCTTTTCCCAGAGTTATTGGTCTGGCCTTGGTGGAGTCACACAGACACCTCTGTGTTATTGGTACTTCATCTTTTCAAGTGGAAAGGCTGGAAAAGTACTATGAAACCCAATAAAACAAACCCAGCCTGCATCCCTCTGCTATAAAAAACCCAAAATGCAGTGCCAAAGAGAGCAGCTCAAAGCAAGTACATGAAGGACCTGCGTTTCAGTGGTTCAGTTAAATCCTGCTGATCCCCATCTGCTGCTGTAGTTTGATAGACTTTTCAGGGAAATGACACATCCATATTCCTTAAAGGTTGATAAAACTGTGAGTAAAAATGTGTGGTTTGATAACAGACTCACCTACTCCCAGGAAATCACAGAACGAGAGAGAGCCACAGTCTTGTGGGATTTTCTTCAGAAGCTCCATCACATCTCTGCTCTCTGCTTTGGAAGCTGAAATTTCTCCTTTCACAGAAATTCTTCAGCAGGAGTCCTGCCTGCAGACTCCTCGCTCAGGAAGCTCCAGGAGCCATCTGGGACTAGTCTGTAAGGCTCAGCTGATGTGTTACTGTGTATCCAGATGTACTTCGGGACCAAAAAGGTGTGTATATATATATATATATATACACACACATATAGAATTTATTTCTTATTTTTCGTTGGGTACTGTGACATTATTTCTGGGTTTTAAAGCTCTGAAAACAGTGTCATAAAAAAATTTCCTTCCAAAGAAATACTGTGACTGGGGGAGGTGATTAGATAAGAACTTATATCCAAAAGCTAGACAACTAAAGTTGCTTCATAATTGATTTATATATATAAGGGACTTTAGCTCCTGCTGAGGTCTTCACCTTTAAAAGCAGGTCTTTCCCTTATATAAAGGATATAAAAGAGAGGCCATTTGTTATCTTAACTTGTAATGAGATCAGCAAAGAGAGACTTTTAAGCCTCTCCACAGCTTATTCGTGATATCACAGTGATTCTTCAATAGCAAAATACATCCAACTGTAATCTGGGAGTCTGGGACCACGTCTCATCCCTTCTGCCCGCACTAAGGAGCTGTCTGCACACAAAAGCACCACCAAAGACTTTGAGTCCTCAGCTGTGCTGGGTTTACCTCTGGCATGATTCAAGCCATTGCTGCTGTCCCCACCACCTGCCACCTCTCTGCTGCTGTCACCAGCACCCGAGAGCCACAGCTGATAATCCAGATTACCAATGAGCGGGGAGGAGGCAGCACTGCAGTGATGCTGACCTGCCTCTGACACACCTCTGCACTTCTGGCTCAGGGCAGAGGGCATCACCCAGCAAATTCTTCAGTAGTTCCAATTCAGCCTGCAAGAGCCCTCTGCTCCAAATGCCACTTAATCCAGCTCCATGTTAGCCAGCCAACAAGATTTCCATTGATTTCAGGTTTTGGCCCAGGAACCACACAGATGCTTTTGAACTGAACATCTTAAGCACAACACTTCTGTTTTGTCAGGAAAAGCCTGAACCAGCAGAAACTCTTTTAAAGCAACATCATTACCATAGAGGCAAACACTAATTTAATGTGGTTCACAATAACAACAGACCATTTATTTAAATACTTCACCATTTAATTTATTCAGCATTTTATATTGAAGAGTATTTTCATTAGGATTCCACTGCAAAACTGAAGAAGGCATTAAATCATTTAATATACTGACAGCTCACTTAATCTATTTAAGCACAGGACTCTAATTCAAAGAAGTAGACCTTATACAGAGCCCTGTCTTTACAGACCTGGCATATAAGGGCCTATTAATTTCAGGGTAGGATGTTACATGTTTTTATTTTGAAATCCCACTATGTATTCTCTTTTGGTCAGCAGCCTGCTGTGGTGCTGCACCTGCCAGAGCTACATTTAGGAATCCCTCCTGGTGCACACCAGAGCAACTCCATGCCTTTTGCTTCTGCTAATGCTGGTGAACATCCAGTCCTTTGCATTTGTCATCTGGCTTGGTTTGGAGTTTGATGGACCATGGAGCAACCAGCATGGCTGGAATAGCAGATCAGCAGGGAAACAGGGACAAATGCAGTGAGTCCTGGGGCCATCAGTGATGTCTTCAGTTTAACTCTCCTTAGTTGGCATTCCTGGCTCTGGAGCACGAGATAAAGTCTGTGAGATCCACTGCAGTGCACTCCTGTCTCAGTTGGTGTTGAATTAACTTGAGACACTCAGTTCACCAGCTCTGGGGCAATGTGTAGTGAGGCTCCCCCAGCCCTACCCTGGGAGGTGCTGAGCAGCATCAGGACTGTTCATAATTGTCACATCAAAGCTCCCACGTCCCACCTGAAGCAAATCCACCACCTATTCAGGGTGCTCAGCTCCTTGGGCAATCAAGCCCTTGTGGCTTATTACTGATGTTTCCAGATCTACCATAATAAATGGGGGAGAAGAAAATTGTCCCCTATGACAAAGCTCTGGGTGATATTGAGGTCTCTAGTGGCTCCCGGTTTGGCTGCTTTCCAAGACTGGTGTTGAAGCAGAACCTCAGAAACAATAGCACGTTGTCAGTAGGATGCACAGGACATCATTAATAAACATTAGGGAGCTTGATATGATCAGGCAAAAGCAGTACAATGAAATGAGGTACCAAAAGCAGGACAGAGAGGAGGGGAAAGGACCTGAACAGGGTGTTTAATGACTCACCCGACTGTGAAATGCAGCAGAGAGCAAGGCTGGGATAGAAAACCTTTTAATGAATTCAACATGTGTGCACCCTTTGAAGGCTTAGCTCCCCATTCCCCAGTGGTGTTTGACCCACCTGAAGATACAGATCATGCAGAAAATAATAACCAGTAAGTAATAATAATAGTAATAATAGGAAGAGCAGGACCCTCATCTCCAATTCATATTTATAATCCAGCAAATATCTCACCTAAAGCCAGGAGATTTATAGGTTTGCATCTATAATTAATATCCTTCCTTAAGCAGGAAAGGGCATGTGTTCATACAAATAAATCTGCTGCTCTAGACCTGGATTTTGAAGACTAATATTTAAATCCCCAGCAAGACACAGTTTATTGATTGTATAGATGCATACAACAGAAACACACCATGCACATTTATAGAGATAACATTGTACAGCTATTTTTAAAATAAATAGAGTTTCTCTTTTAAATGCAAGAGACAAAGCTTAATCAGGGAAAAGGAGGAAGATGGGGAGGTTGGCTTGGTGTCTGCTCCAAACTGTCCCTGTTTCCCAAAGATTGCCTTTGCATTAGGCCCTTTGCTAACAGCAGGGCCGCTCCTGGGCGCCAAGACACATAAAGGGCTTTGAGATGGAGGTAATCGATTTGGTTTAGTTTTATGAGGAAAATAAACAGTTAGGCTGATATAACAGTAAAAGGGTCAAACGGGGTCAGGGCTAATGAAGTGACTCAAAGCAAGTTAGAATTAAAACACCCTTCCCTTTTCTTCTGTCCTCCCCTTCATACCTCTTCTCCACGAGTGACCCCTGTGTTTGCCCAAAATCACACCCATGGACAACAGCAAAGCACCAGCCAAGGTGGGCCAACCCACCTTATTTGGGGCTGAAGGTTTCCATCTCCAGCAGTGTCTGCTGAGCAATTGAAAACTCCAACCAAGGTAAGCCCTGTCCTTCAGCCCCTTGTCACAACCACGGCATGGACCACAACCACTGCACACTGCCATGGAGGCTCAAAGGTGCCCAAAATCACCCCTCCAGGGCTGCACTGGCCACTGGTGGCTGGAAGATCCCTTTAAGGGTCTGTGTTGTAGGCTTGGAGCTTGCTAGCCCACCATGGGTCAAGACCAGCTTGCTCAGCATCTTTTGGCTCTGGCTTTACTCAGAGGATCTCCTCATTCTCTGAATATTCTCTACAACCAGGTTTCAGAAGGTTTATTTGTTCTTTTTATTTTCTTGGGGGTTTCTTTTCACTTTTGTGAGCTGTAATGAACAAAGTGGGAATGTGCTGGATAAGCAGTTGAACCAAACCTAGGAAAGGACAGCTTCTCTGGAGCAAACAGGGATTTATCTGAAAAATATTGAGAATTACTGGAAATATAAATATAGGCAGTGTTCCAAGGTCAAGAGTGTAAGCATCACCTCACTTAGCAGTGAACTTAACAAGAGGGGTAAAGTACTTCTGCTGTTCTGTATCCAAAAAGCACAGACATGAACAGAACCCAGAAACTTTTATTTATACTGTCCTAAGCTGTATAATACCCTCACTTAACAGAGATTTTAGTTAGTCATATTTAAACACTATTGCTCAAAAAAGAAAAAAAAAAAGCCTTTATGCACTCAGTCATTCAAGGAGCTCATCAGTGACTGAGTGTGAGAACTGTTCAAAGCTTGGGGCACCAGCTACCACGAGTGGGGGACGAGCTTCTTCCCCCCATATTATGGGGTCCCAGGAGAGAGATTATACCCATGGCAAGGAGAAGGAGGGAAATGGCAACAAAGGGATGGTGAGCCCCCAGGCAGACTGGTTGCACCCTGTTTTGGGGAGTCAGCTCCATCACCGACCAGCTTCATGGACTGGAAAGGATTCTTCCTCCAAATGTTACTTTCCAGTGTCAGGAAGTGGTTTTGGAAGGAGGGAAAAGAAGCATCAAAGGAAACCTTATGACAAGTGTTGTGCTGCTCCAAGTCCTATGTACCAAGACCTCAGCTTTCCCTACAGACATGCTGCTCAATGCACTCCTTTATGATTTTTATACCCCTTAACAACATGGGCTGTTGGTGCCCAGACACTGCTCTTCTCTGTGGCTGTGAAAGGGGGAAAAAATCAAGGCTGTTTCTCTGCAAGGACAAGCACAAGTAGCACAGGGGCTCTGGAAGCTGCAACCAGTGTGGGGTACTCAGCCAAGGCAGAGCTTTGCTGCAACTTTGTTTTCATGATTTAGCATCCCTGCTGTAAATAATTGATACTAATGTAAGGGAGATAAGAGACAGACTGTCTGTGGGCCGGGAGGAAGTGGATCCTGGTGACATCCACCTGGAAATGTGCTTGCGGATTTATCTGAAATAAAAACGTTGAAGAGCCAAACACAAAATCTGAGAGGTGGGGAGGGAAGAGGGATAAGAAAGGCAACCTGTGATCAGCTCTGAGCTTTCTCATCTCTCTAAGAAAAAGCTACCAATAATAATTTCCTTAACAGGAAAATTCCTGCACTAACTAGCACTTTCTCCCTAAAAATTGCTCTCACACTAGTCCATAAGCTGTGTTCCTGCATTGCCAGAGAGCTGGGTGGGTGTTAGCACAGTTTAAGGAATTAAAATGTCATTAAGGGGGTGCATGGAGCACACCCCTCCTCGTTGGACACCGTACTGGCAGGAAAATGCCAGGGAGCTCAGTATATTTGATGCCTTTGGCTTAGGTTATCTGCAAGCAGCTGAGTACCAGGAAGGAGCTTTCCTGCATCTTAGTCTTTGAAATTGGAGAAGGAAAAATTAAATCTCTGGTCCTGCAAGGGCAGCCGTGAGACAGGCAATGGAGACAATGTTGCTGGGTGGAGAAGGGGAGGTTTCCCTGCTGGGAGCCTTGGAATCCAGCGTATCCCAGGGGCCATTACGCCGTATCCATTTCTAAATCCTGGTTTTGAGGCTGCTATTGGCATATCACATCCTCTGAGGAGTCTGTGCCCAGCAGCAAACTGGCATTCACTTCTCCTGGCCTGACATAATGCCTGTTTTCATCCTGTCTAGTAAATAAAAACCGATAATGTCAGCTGAAAAAAATGACATCACTGTTGAGCCTTGCAGCTCTCTAGTTCTCTCTCCTGTGTCTCCATCTTCACACCTCACTTATCTTACCTGTCGCTCATCAGCTCAAGGATGTTCCTGTACCCACTGTACAAGGTAAGTGTGCCTGGGGGGTTTAAATTGCTGGGGGTTTCAAGTGCCAAAGTGAAAAGAATCTGCAGTGGAAATTCCTTCATTTTGAACTATTTTCTTGTAAACCTAGCAGAGGGTCCCTCAGATCTGGGGTTTCCCAGGCAGGTTGTTGAAGGCCATGACTTTACATGTTACTCTGGTAAGCACATGTTCAGGGCTCTAAGTTTGTTTTAAAATATACTTCTTAACTTATAGATTTCATGTAGGAAGGCAGATGAAAAGAGATGCTTTGGAAATGTTAGGAAAGAGCAGCATTGACTTGTCAGTGATATGAATGGGGAAAGCCAGAGAGACTTTCTCATCTCTAATGTGATTTCATGATTCAGTGAATAATGCATATTAGCATAATTCTAACTAAAAAAATCCATACTCATCATAGAATCACAGTTATCAACATTATCCTATTATTAATTATTAACATTTACACTATCAATCAGCCCCTGGCTGACCGATAGCTTAAAATCTTGCATAAAGATTGTTACAACAACAGCCACAGTACATCACGTAATGTGCTTCACAGTCAGGTTGTCATATCCTCATCTATAAAGCTTTTTACTAATGCACTTTACAACATATCTTACAGTACATGGATGAAGAATGTGGCTGCACCCAGTAATAATTCCATTAATTATGAATAAAGCATTTACAAATGACATCCTTATTTAAAACTGGTGATGAACACATTTTGTTTTAATGCACATGCACTGTGTAATTTGTAATTGGATAAAAAGCAATACTGGCAGCGCGGGGCAGGGAAAGGGGGCCAAGATCTTATGATCCTTGCAACAGAAAGGGGGGAAAAAAACCAGTGGAGAAAATGACTGACAAACAACAAAACACTGGGATAAAGCTGAGCAAACTCCAAGGTGATGGTTGAAAGGAGTGATTAAAGGCACCCTGCAAAGCTGAAAGGCAAAATTCCTTACCCAGTGCCCTTGCATTGCGGTTGTGTTAATAAAACTCTCCCCTATATTAATAAAGTGTGTATTTTCATTGCTTTCTCTCATTTGCAGTGTTTTCAGCTGGCTGGCAGCTCACCAAGACTCATTAGCCACATACAGTTTGCCTTTGCAGTACCTTGGTACCGCTTTGTCCTATAGGCTCTCTGAGATGGCAGAATATTTATTACATACAATATTTCACTGAGGCTACTTACGTCAAGAGGCTATAAATACATTACTCTTCCTAGTTTACTTAAGGGATAAAAAGTGAGTAGCTGAGTTTACAGAGCAGGCTCAAGCTCTATTAATGTGTGGTCTGTTCATTTTCATATGGCTCTCAATTGTTTGAAATTATTTTCCAAATTAATCCTGTGAGTGATTCTTGCCTTGCTGATCATTTCCGAGCACTGCTGGCCTACATGTGCGGTGGTGATACTCAGGTTATTTCATGTATTACAGAAAAAAAGTTAATTTAAACTCGTGATTTTTTTGGTAATAAAGCTGTGAATATTTATGTGGTTGTAGTTTTCAGCTGAGAGCCTTGAGCCAAGAACTCCTTATACTGAGGTTCAACTATTTAAATAGGTGCTAACTGGGGATGCAAAAATCCCAGCAACTCAGTTCTGGCCACACTGGTGGGTGGACTAGAGCTTTGGTGTTCAGCAGAAAGTCAGCAAACTCCTCCTGATTACTTTTTTCCTGAGTTTTCCCGGTGTTTACAGCAGTCTGGATCAACAAGGTGCCTGGATAATGCACAGACCATGGTGTCATGTGTCTGCTAACACAGAGCCAAAGCTGTGCATGGCAGTGAGTGCTGAGGGTGGTGCAAGATTATGAAGACTCAGAGAATCCAGAGAAAAGAATCCTGGATGTACCATGTGAAGTTAAGAAAAAAGATTGCCTTGGGAGGGACCTAGTTTTGGGCTCAGGCAGACCTTTTTGCAGGTTTTCCAAGGAGATGAGGCTGCAAATTAGAGCCAAGCCAGGCCGGAATTTTTGCTGAATTATTTTCACATTCCCTTTCAGTGTCCCATTTGTGGGCCATACCTAGTGCAAAGCATGACAACTGACATGGCCCTTCCCCAAATTTTCAAGTTAATAAACATAGTAAAAAATTCATGTATAGTGTTTATTGCCAGCACTGTCAAAGATGACACTGCATTCCCCTTCTCCTCTCAAACTCAGGCAGTCTAGGAGAGGCTGCTATAATTACAGGTCTCCTTGTGCAAGACTGCTTTGAAATTCCCAATATTTCTTGAAACCACCAGCAAGTTGGTTTTCCAAGTCAGTTGACAGAGGATTTATTTATTAAGGTTTTGGCTGTCTGCAGCAGTGGCTGGGCAGCAGCAGTTCCGCAGAGTTATCAAAAATCTATTTCCTCTCAGAGTCACAAGTAAAATATCAAACCCCCTCTGAAAAGCCGAGTGCAACATTTACATTTTAATCTCCCGAAACACTTTCATTTCTGACAAACTGGGTTTCTTGGTCTGTGTGTTATGGAGAGGAAAGGCAGCAGGGTTGCAGAGGAAGGTTTATAGCTCTGGGAGTGAGCGTGGGCTGCTTTGTGTGTGTGGCACAGCCAGAGTGGCACAGTGACCTCCCTGTCCACAATGACAGCAAGGACTGTCACTCTGCAGCACTGCTGGGGTCAGGTGAAAAATAAAAGCACCCTGGCCCCAAAATCTACCAGTGCGTGGGCATCAATAACTGAGCTTGTTTAGAGATCACATGTGCATGTGGGAAAAAAGGTTATTACTCCAGGGCTGGAGTAATAACAGCCCTTTTCTGGGCTGGGCACAGCTCTGCTGGCTACAAACAGAGCCCAGACAGGGGTCATGTGGGCTTGGCAGTGGCTGTTTGCAGCCACTTAAATATAAGGGCAAACCCTTATTTCACTGTCTATTCACATCTTTGCCCACAGGTTAATTGGGATAAAGTGGAGTGTCTGGCTGGACCCAAGCTCTACAGTTTGCAGTCTGGCAACAAAAAGCAACTCTCTCTTTCCCTTGTTATCACCGAGGCTGAGGTCCTGTGCTGCCTCTGTAGAGTCGCTGCAGCAAAACATGAATTATGGATGAAATGAAAAATCCCAGCCCAGTGCACAGAGGGAATATGCAAAGTGCAGAGCAATCACCTCTGTGCCTGAGCCTCGCTGTGTGCCACCTTCACATGCATAATGCCCAAAATACTCCGCTCAGCTTCAGCCTGCCACTCCCTCATCCCACAGGGCTCAGGATTCCCTCCTCCGAAGGGATTTGGGTTTTAAAATGATGACATTCATTAATTTGAAAAGCGTGCCCTTGTGCTTTGTCGTATCTCTGTGGGAGGTACTAAGGGTGCTGTATGCCTGGATAAGCTCTTTAGAATTCACACACAGAGCACCTCCAGCGGTGCTGGCATCAGGAAGGACGGGTGTCTGCTCCCAGCGTGGGAAGGGCTTGCCCCGGGGAAATTTGGCATGTTGCAGATTGCCCACTCTGAGCCTGGCACGGCCTCACTACGCGCAGAGGAGCTCCCAAGGGATCTGCAGAGGTGATGGCTGGTTCCCATCGGAGCTTCCTTCTCCTGAAGCAAAGTGAAGTGTTGGACAAATGCTTCAAGTTAGTTACAGACTCTGGCTTTAAGGATCTGTGATTTGGGGAAGCTCAGTCTCTCTACTCATAACTTCTCTTTCACAGAAAAAAATGCCTTTCAGGAGTCATTTCTAAAATGTCTTTTAATTTTCAAATGCTTTAATTCCTCCCTTGCAAGTGCAGCTCTTTGCTTTCGTGCACCATCTAATAACACACTGCAAATGTGCTTCCAAACAGCCGTTTCTGAGTGTGCAATATCAACATCTGTACGAAAAACAAGTAGAAATCTTTCCCTGAAGCAATATTTTGCTCAGTATTATTGTTACTTTTTTTTTTTATTTAATGGTTTGCTACCATGGGAGCTCTTCAGCCTCTCGATTTTGGGAAATGAAGGCTCTGCTTCTCCCTCCTTGTCAAAGACACCCTGGCAGGTGAGCCCATCATCACCCTTGTCCCACCTGCTAAAAAAGCTTTACTGAGTGTTCACTAAAAATATGTTGCACTGAAGCACCTCACTGAACTGGGGGCCTGATATGCAGCAGGTTGGCAAAATTAGTTGATTAGTGTTTGTACAGGATTTTGAACTTCTCCTGTTAAGTAGATGTGAATAATAAAAATAATATTAATGTATTATTATTGTTATTGCTATTCTGACTCTCTCTCATACCAGTGATGAACATTTCCCTGTGCATGTATTTAAGCTATCCAATGTGGGATGCTTTGTTCTTAATTTTGATTATTTTAAGTGTCCTTTAGCACATCAAACAGTCTCCCTAGATAAGGATTTATAGGAAGGTCTTGAGAGCTGTCAGAGTAATGTTTTTCTAGCAGCAAAAACTTAACCTCCTCTTAGATCTTCATTTCTGCTTTGTCCTGGGTGTAGCTGCAGCGGGTGTTCAGTCACAGCCATCAGGATGAAGATGTGTTGTCAGTTGTTTTATTTTTGATCCCATTTGAATGTGTCAGTCAACTGCATCGAATCAAAGAAAGTGAGAAGGAGCCTTTAACAGTTGTGATTGGAAACTTCAGACTTACCTTTTTTTTTTTTTTTTCATTTTTATAGACACTAACTAAATGCTTGGCAGGTTCTTGTGAATCATAACATTCCTAAATATATCAAAGAGGCTCTTTGCCAAGCTGCTGGCGAAGGTGGTGTCTATTCCTATTGACTCCTTTTTCCCCTTCAGATTACTTTATCATTTAGTAATTTCAAATCTTAATGCAAAAAAAAACAGGGACTCTTAACTAGGCTGGCTAACATCGTGATTAATGAAAGTGTAATGTGAGCTACTGTACAGCCATTAGAAACCAGTTAGCTAATTAGTGTAATCACAGGGGTGGAAATAATTAAAAGACCATAAAATAGAGGTAACCTAATAACAACATTTTCCTCTGACCCAGAACTGGTGAGAAGAGGGTGGTTTGCTGGGTTAGGAGCAGACAGGAGTGGAGATGGAAGGTTCTGTGAGTAATCACTGTCAAGGAGGTCTCGGGGCACAGACAAAGAGAACAGAGCAGATTTTACACCAGCATAATCCAGACTGCAGCAGCACTTCACACCACTGCACCCCTCTCCCATCTTATGCTTTGTCACAAGTTTAGTGACAAACTAATCAAGACATGGGTGAGGCAGGATCCAGCTGGTTTGGTCTTTTTAACTTTTTTGTTCCCTTTCCTCCTTACCAGGTTATTAACAAATATAGTATTAAAACTTCCTTCACATTCCCTGAGTCCACCAGGTTTGGTTTCAGGAAAGGAGGAAATCAGTGTCCTAAGGTGCTTAAGAAGAAAATCCTGTTAGAGGATTCCCTATATTTATAGAGCTTCTAATGTATTTATGTATGTTATTCACTGTAAGTTTCACAAAACTCTACAGCTTGTTCAAAAATCTCTTGCTAAGAGGAAAGAGCCTTTCTGGGCAGAGGGGAGTGGTGCAGTGACTGATGAGGGTGACAGTCACTGCCAGAGCTGCTCCCAGGAGCTGGTGCCAAGCAGATGTGCCCCCCCCACTCAACCCTCACCTGCAACCTTTGCACTCAGGTTGGTGCAGACAGCCCAAGCCCTTTGGGCAGTACCAGCACACTATTGTGGTGGTGAATCCGAAACAACCCCCAAAATGTGTGCCCTGGTGCTTCTCTAAGGGGTCTCCTATGCGGGACTGTTCAGGTTCATCTCTTGTTAATGAGAGATGGGGGACGGTGTGATGGGCTGGATCTCACCCCTGCTGATTAGAAGTGACCTACCTCTGGCTGTTAGGTGAAATAGCTCCACGTAACAGGCAATAAAAAATCCTAACTGGTAATTTTCCACTTGGGATGGGTCACCACTATGGCCATCTCCATCGGTTCTTATAATTTCTGCCACGGTTTGTGTGTGTTTCATTTGACCTGGGTCTAATGAGCAGAGAAGACTGAACAGTAGCTGCAGACACACAATCAAGGATCAGCCGCCGGAGCTGATGAGTCTGCCGAGACTGCTAAGTGGGTCTTCATTAGCTATTCACATGCAAAGAGCAATCCTTATTTATTCTTCTTTCCTAGGTGAATCTATTTTTGAATATCTTTTGTGCTGATCTTGTCTGGGGGGTGGGAGGTTGGATGGAGGGTACCACCACTGCCGGTTAACCAGATGATTGTCCTGAAAAAATAGAGTGTGACACCAAGTTGGCAGCAAGTTGAAAAGAAGAAACAATGTGATGCCATTTAGAGAAGGAAGGAATCATTTTCCCCTGTGACTTCTCTGGTGGGAGGCAGAACTTTATCTTCTCTTTGCAGCTCAAATGAAGCATCACAGCAGTAGCATTAACTGTGCTTTCACGCTCCCAGCTTGTCTTTTCATTAACTTATGTGTTTTTTTATTGCTGTAGCAGGGAACACGCTTTCCAGGGAGGGTTTGCAGGGGAGTCACTGGAGCTGCAAGCCTGGGATGTCCCAGGCAGGTCCCCAGGCTGCACATGTGATGTTATTGCAGCCAAGGGGATGAGCTGGTGGTCTGTGCTGCTGTACGTGAGCTTGCAGTGAAGAAGGGAAACCTGACGTGTGTCTACAAGTCTGCTGGAGAGGGGGTTTTGGAGCAGCAGGTCATGGTGAGCCTTGCTCCAGGTGCACTTTTGTCCCGCCAGCTCAGCCGTGTGAATCACATCCTGGGACATCCTCGAGGATGCAGACGGGTCAGTCCTTAGCCCTTGGCAGAACCAGCGGCTTCTTGAGAGAAAGGTACCTTTCATCTGCACAACCCCTTTTTTCCACACTGGGCATTACTTAAATGTTCTCATTTAAGCATTTTCTAAAAGCCGTGTTCCCGCGGTGCTGGGCCGGTTGGGTGCGGATCCTCTCGCCCTCCCGGCCGCATCCGCCTGTGGCGAAGGCTGCCCTCTCCCGACACGCCGAGTATCCGAGAGATGCGGTGGCTGAGCCGGGGTCCAGCACCCTCCTCCAGCACCAGCCCTGTCCCCGCTGCACCGTGCACAGAGCAGCGATGTCCCGTCCCAGTGGGCAGAGATGATCCCCCGAGGTGGCCTGGCCCCATCACCAGCTGCTCTGATGCTGGATCCAACCTGCATCCCCCTCGGGCAGCAGGAGAGTCCTGCTTCAGGAACCACCCAGAGCACTGCACTCCTGCAGACTTCCATTTTACCAGACCAATCCCTGCCCTTCCAAACCTGCCCGGTACCTTTTCCTTCACGTTTTGTTTTTTATGATCTGGTAGTGTAGGCGCGAGTACCGTACTCCTCTGAGTTGTCTTTTCCCAGCTGAGTCTGTTTGTGCTGCAGACTGTGTGGGTGCCACCCTAGGAAAGCCACCCTTAGCAGCGTGTTGCTCCAGGAAAGCACTTTTATATGAACAGGGATGTGAGACAACCACTTGCACCTCTGGGCTTGGCAAACAGCTGATCCATGAGAGATTACTTTTTTTTTTCCCCCCCCTTGTGATTTTGACCTTATTTGCTGAAAGTGGAACATCATTCAGCCTTCCAGGAAATACCACAAGTCTTCAATCTGACATGAGAACATAAATCTTCTGTAAGAGTTCATCCATTCTGCATCTCGGGTCTCTGGAACTGAGTTGTGGACATGGGAGTGGGAATCTCAGCATCCTGAATCCAGGGCTGCAGAACCTGAGCCCCTGCCCCTCCCCAGCCTAGGGAGAAATATCCCCATAGGGTCAGGCCCTTACTGAGCTGGTTCTGCAGCAGTTCCTCATGGAAAAATTGGGATTTTTTTTGCCTGAATCACCTTGATCGTGTTAATTTTTTGTAGGACAGGTGAAACCCTTCCCCTCCAGTTTTGTGGATCTGGCTGAAATAGAACACAGTTTTACAGCTCAGAGTAACCCAGCTCTCTGTGCTTCAGACTCCCCTAATCTCCTCCTAGAAGAGAGCTCAAAGGCTGTAGCATTGCTGAAGTCTCAGGCTCTGCACACCCTGCTCAGCAGTGCAGCCCCAGCTCACACCTCTGACAGTACGTTTCCTGAGCACAGTGCCTGCATGTCCCTGACCTTACTGTGCAACCAACTTTTGTGGGTTATGCCTCCCCCTGCTATTTTGGGGGACCACAGAGGCCTTTCCGGGAAGGCTGTAGGGCAGCCGTGGGGCTCGTGTGCAGTTCATTGAAGGTAAGAGGTTATTTGTGGGACAATGTGGCTCTACATCTCTCCACCTCCCACCCACCACGAGGGGTTTAACAGACATCATTTTGCTCATGAAGTTCATGCTTTTACATCCACACTGTTCCGCCTGGGGTGTATTCATCAGTGCAAACCTCTTTACTTTGCAGGTCATTCCCAGAGCAGGGTCCCTCAAGCCTCACTGGACCCAGGGAAGGACTCACCCTCCTTTGCACTTTGCTGTGTTTCCCTCAGGATCAGTTCAGTGACATTCCCAATCCCAGTTGTGCTGGGGATTATGCATTTAACTGAACCCACAAAGATACCCCTTCAAAAGCCCCAGAAAACTTAAATTTCCTTTTTTTTCTGCCTGGACCACCTTTCCTTGTTTTACCACTAGATGGGAGAGTGAGACTGAGCTAACTGAGGTGCTCCCATCCTTATCCCGGTAGGAATTCCGAGGGGAGAAGACTACTGAAAGATGCCTGCGGGTCATCCTGCAAATCCTCTGACCTCGGGAAGGGAGCAGGTAGCCCCCAAAATGCCTGGTTGTTTCCTAAAAGTGCATGGTTAGGGGGGACTAATGCTTGCCTGGTGCTTTCACAAAATACCAAGATGCCAGTGGATCCCACTCTGGAAGGGGGATTCACTTACACAAACACTGGGTATATTCTCGGGGTGAAATATTTCATATTTTTTCTCCTATCCACCTGAACTGGAGCAGAGGGACATAGGGGAAACACTTGCAATTCATTCCTCTCATCCACACCCCAAATTCTGTTTCCCAGGAATCCGAGTGATCCCAAAAATTTTTTGGGGAGGTAAAGAATCACAGAAACACAGAATCACAAAATAGTTAGTGTTGGAAGGGACCTCAGGAGATCATCTAGCCCAAAACCCAACAGGTAAATGTAAATAAAGCAGCATTTTCTCCTCCTTTCCTTCTACAGGATTTTCTTCCTCCTATAGGATTGTTGTGTAATGATACTCCCGGTGAGAAAATAAAACTGGTCTATTGCAATGATTGTACTTGCAGGAGAAGAATTCATGCCCTGGTCCAACACCACTCGCCTCAGGAGCTGCTTTGGGTGAGGGAGGGGATGGCACCCAGTTCATTAATATCTTAATAAATTTACTTTCACTGCAGCACTTCCCATCTCCTGAGACCTCCCAATGTTTTGCTGAGACTGGGTATATTCAGGAATTATATAGCTGTAGAAGCAGTTTCTCAGCCAAATCCAATGGTCTAGTTTGACTATTTTTACTATTACTAGGTTTGGGACTTTAAAGAGGGACATTTCTACTTGCTTCCTGAGATTTCACAGATTCCGGAAGAAATTTCGCAGGAGACAAATTTTCTGACTGCCTGTGTGACTACATCAGAACATGTAATCCCTGTAGAGTGGAAATAATCTTTTGTGGGGGTTTTGCTTTTTGCCCAAACTTCCTAATTTGCAAACTCTTTAGAGAAGTGACTCAACTGATTTGCCCAATGCCTGGCACAGTTTGGTAATGAGATGAAATAATTCTAATAACTTCCCTAACTGCAGTGCCCTTGTTGCCTCTGTTGTGGTCTCTTGGCTTTGCCTGCACAGAAAATATCTGTCATTATCCTGCTAGACATAAATAACAGCTTCTTTGGAAGACAGAGATTGTATTTTTTACTGGACCTATCTACTCTTATTTTCCATAAGCAACAGCCACCCCACCCTGTGTGTGCAATGAGGCCACTGAGTCACCAGCATGAAGCAGTGACCAGCTCATACATCTCACCAGGGAGGACCCAAAATCCCCTCCAAAGAAGAGAAGAGACATCTTTCTTCAGATGATAATTAGAGGTGAAAAAATGTAGCCTGGAAGCAATTAAAAAAAAAAAAAATAGACATTCCAGACCTGGCAGGTCCAGGGCACATCTCCTTGTGCAAAGGTTTGCTTGCTCAAGCCCTGGCATGGGCCACCCAAAGCAGAGGAGGAGTCCCATCCCTGGAGGGATTTAAAAGACATGTAGATGTGTCACTTGGGGAAATGGTTTAGTGTGGGCTTGGCAGTGTTGGGGGAATGGTTGCACTTGATGATCTTAGGTGGCTTTTCCAGCCTATGGTTCTAAATGATTCTGTGATTCTGCCTCCTCCTGAGGGGCATTTTGAGCTCCCAGCTGAGCTCAGAGTGGGGCAGGTGCTGGTGAAGTACATGGGAAATGCTCCACGGGACTGAGACATCTTTGGAGGGGCAAGAGGCAGCTGTGTGATGGTAAGCACAGAGCACAGATTAACAAAAAACTATTACCAGGGTGAACATCAGCCCCAGGACACCAAGGCATCCCCAGACAGAGGGCTCTGCACAGCAGGAGATGTTGACACTCTCCCTGATGGTACCCATGGTGAAATCCAGCCCTGATGAAATCCAGCAGGCCAACCTCTCCTGTAGACCTTGATCCTGCAAGAGGAACTACAGGGATGGATTTTCAAAGTCAGCCAGAACCAGCTGGATTGAGACCTTATCTGAGATAGCAATAGAATTAGCCACGTGATTTCTTTTCCATGTTTACAGTGGCAATATTTTTCCAAAGTTCAAAGTCTTCCTCTGCAGGAAGCATGTGATATGCTTTGCAGTTACACCATATTTTGGTGCTATGAACAATTAAAAAAATCAATTTCCAGAGCAATATTTTCTATGTTTGTAATCTCTGAACTAATTACAGGGCTGGAAAATCAATAGCTATCTGGAAATCTTTCCAATACAGCTAACTAAGCATGCTGCATATCATGCTGGAATATATTCTTCACAAACACATGCTGCTCATGACCATCTCCCAGATCACACAGGCAGATGATATCACTGTTAATAAGCCCCTGTGCTTCACTGCACTGCAATGGCAGCATTTACCAAAATCTGCAGGGGGGATTGGGCAGAGCAAATAGCACAGTACATGAGAGCTGGAGCAATGCTTGTGCCAGCATTTTAAGCCAACGACAAAAACAGTTGAAAGACTCATTTAGTTCCACAGGAACCTACAAAAAGATTATGAAATAAAGTCATTAAAAGTTCATGCCTTAGTTATAATGTTGGGTTTTTTGTCATGCTGTATTAAAATAAGAAGTAAAACCTTTGGTGACTGAAAATAACCTCTTTGTCTAGTTTCCTAGTAAGAGAGAAGTGGTGTTAAATGGGTAGTTTGATGGTGATTATACACCAAAAACACACGTGAAGAGGAAGGGTGTTGCTCTGATGGATGGATCTCCTCTTGCTGTACAAACACACTCTGTTGACCATGGCAGCTCAGTTGGAGCCAAAGCTCAAACCCTTGTGCTGATGCTCTTCACTGCTTCCCACACACACTGCAGGCATTGCTGGGATCTTCTCCAAGATGCTGCCGCCTCCCTCGTGCCCTGCAAGAGCTCAGTGTGCTCTTCCTTGGTATGCTGGAGTTTGTGCTGCTGCTAAATGAAGAGGAAATATTCCCATTGGACACGGTGCCAGCAGCACAGCAAGTGGATAAGAAGCACAGACCACAGTACAGGGGATTTTCCCCAGGCTCCCATTTGCACTCCTGCTTGGTACAAGAAAGCAATGAATTCTGAGCTGTCACCAAGCCACAAAATATTTGCTCTGATTTTATATGTTTTTCTCTGATTATTCTTCATAGCTGTTTTCCCCCCAGTGAATTGAAATCTCTGCCCTCACTCCCTCCCCAAGTCAGGAGATCCCTGCAGTTCTCCAAGTTGGTGATCCTCATCCTGGAGTGGAACTTTGGGTCTAGCAGCCCATGAGTTAAGGTGCAGCATGTGCCTTGTCCCAGCCCTCATCTCAGGAGACAGGTCGTGATTTATAGTCCCTCCTAAATAATTTGGCAGGTTAGTTATACCCAAAGAATTTAAATTTTGGAGCTGGACATGATGCATGTAGTGATCTGGATTGTAACTATTGTCATTATTAATTTCTGTTTGCATTTCTGTAGCACTCCCATGTGCAGATGAGGATTTCCTGTGCCTGGTGCAGCACAGTGGCACAGAGAAAGGAGCCCTTTCTGTCAGCTCCAGGCTGACAGCCTGCCTGGAACAGCAAACCCAAACCTGAGAGGGGCTGGGGGTGTTGATGGCAACGGCACCCAAAACACACACTCCAATGGTGTGGCTCTGCTAATCTGGGCTGTTTCCTGCCAAGAAGCAACAACTACAAAAATACTGTGCTTATCATTACCACAGTAAAAGTTTCTCTTTTAACTTCCTAGGCTGAAATGACCCTGATGGTGACGCAGAGTTGTGGGTGCCACGCATTGCTCAGACTCTGCAGGACCAGACCTACAGCTGCTGCACTAAATTTCAATGTCTTCTCTTCAGATGATGATGTCTTTGGACTTTCCTATTTTTCTTGCCAATCTAATGTCATATTTCCTTCAAATAAAACTCGGTGTGTGAGAACTCACTTCTGTTTCTCTCTTAGGAAAGGAAGGCTGCGCTGTCTGTGCATCACCTAACAGGAAAGACCTCAGGACAAAGAGCTCAGAACCCTCCAGAAATCTTTCAGAGAGAAGCTCCAGCTCTCCCTTATCTCTTTTAAAGTTAACACATCACACGCTGTACATGCTCAGTAACAAAGTTCCTAATGTTGTTTCCCGATAACCCAGAGGCCCGGGACAGCAATGCTGTTGCTGTTTCATAGAGGGCGAGAGCGGGACACTTGCTCCACTGGCTGCCAACAATCAGCACTTTGGGAACATCCCACACTAGCGGTTTGCACAGAGATTATTGGGTTTCACAGCCACCAAAGCATGTGTCACCATGAATTTGTATAATTATTCCTCAAATACAGTTACACTTTTGGCTCTGCAATGCCTCCAATATCAGTTGCTGCTGTTTAATCAGGAGCTGCTTTAAACCTCCTACCTCATCCTTTCATTTACAGGATCCTTTGCTCTAGTAATAATAAAGGCAGCTCACAGAGTTGAGCAGAATGGATTCTGATGCTCCAGCTTGCAAAGCCAAAGGGTCTTACAGAGGCAGGATAACACAAAGTCTGGTAAAAACCCAGGGAGGTACTTTCAGAAGTTCATTTCCCACTGCAAGCCAGTAACCAGCCACCACTCTTGAAAAATCCCATCTTTGTTTGTTGTTTACTGCGTTTCCTGTGAATGAATTTCTGGCTCAAATTAGAGTTGTAATAAAACTCTAAAAAAATATTATTTTAGAAAAAACTTAGATCTGTCCTTCCGTCCTGGGGATTTGTTGCTTGTTCTGCAACAGGAGATGTGAATCATGGAAGTATCTATAACAGCAATATTAGGAAATGACCATTCAGGCACCAGAGATCTGTATCAGACATTATGCCTTTAAATAAATTGTCTGTTACTATGTTAATCTAATCTTGTAAATACATGCACACTTAACTATATTAAAAATGTAAATGCTCCCAGAACTGGACTTCACATGATGAACGTGAACTCCCCTTTTTTCCTTGCCAGCTCTGCAGATCTTGGAAAAACAAGGATTGTTCAATTTGATGGGCATTAATAAGGTTGATGTCTGCACAGATTTAGCCAAAAGATTGTCACGATCATCTCAGGCCCCACGTGGCTTACAGGCCTGAACTTGAAGAAACATCTTTCAACAGCCGCTGGTGACGGAGCGATTCCAGCTCTGGGAGCACCTCCAGCCAACTGACTTGCCTTCTGTGGCACTGAATTTGCATTCATTAAAACCAGAGTTTTAATGAGTTATGGAGATTTATAAAAAATGGCATGCCAGAGTTGCTGACACTCCCAAAGCTTCTGACAGAAGTACAACACACCATAAACCCTGGTGGGAAATACTGAATGAAAACCAGTGCAGGTATATCTGCAAGTGTTAACATGACTCATAAAATCAGGGATTTAGGGAAACTAAAATTATTGGTGCACTCCAAACTTGAGGAGATAGTAATACATATAATGAGAATAATATAAAAATGTTAGTAATAACACTGCCAATATGATTACCAGTCTCCTTGTCATTGTTTATTACCATCACTGCCCTGATAATTCTCAGCTCTAAGAATGGACAGAGGCAGAGATTCCCTCACGCTTTCAGAAACAATCTCTGTGCTTTGGGAAACAAATTCCAGTTTCTCCTATTCCTTAGAACAGCTACCAAGATCCTTAGGATGAGGCCAGTCTGGGAAGACTCTGGAGGAGCCTTCTGCCACTCAAACAGCAAGGTGTGCATTGGCTCTCACTGAGTGCCGGGGGCTGTGAAACCTGAGTTTAAAACAAACTTCCCCTGGGATAGGCTCCTTTTCATTTACAAGTGAATCAGCAGAGATGGCAAGGCTGATTTGCCATGCCACTGCCCAGCATCTTTTAAAGATTTTGTAGGAGACAGGTTGCTTCCAGGTGACCTCTGTGCTGCCTTGCCACACCTTCTTCCTTGGATACCTTATCACAGTTGTTATTAGCTCATGCAAATCCACAGCACGAGTTCCTTATCTTTACATCTCTCTCACCCAAGAGGTAACCTATTTTGAGATGCTGTACGAGGAATCACCAATAACTAAGTAAAAAAACTGCTCTGCACCTCTGAGGACAACTTCACCCAAGGCAGGGTGGATCAAAACATACGTGGAGAAGTGAGCTGAGCTGAGGAGCAGGGATGCATCCCCCTACAGTCAGAGCAAATGATGACTGCAGCTCTGCACAGTTGAACAGGAAATGTGGGGGGATTCCCCAGCTCGGACACTTTTGACGCATTGCTTCACCTTTGTGCATTTGTTTTCCTTTCCACTCTGTTTATTTAAAATATAAATGGTTTGAAACAGGGCCTTACTCATCAGTGATTATACAGCACCAGCCAAAACAGCGCCCTACCCTTATTGTGGAGGAAATGATCTGTATATAATAAAGCAACATGAGTGTGTGTACGTGGAGCAAATGCTTCCTGGTTTTCCTGACCACACCACGCAAACAGCGGACTCTCCTACACTTCATTTTGCAGCTCTCAATTTAACCCAAACAAGCAAGAATCCCATTCAGTCTCAGCTCCAAGGGGCACAGCAAGGATGGGACAAAAAGGCAGCACCTTTCAGCTCTATCCTGAAGCCACTGCTTCAGAGGAGGAGGAGGAGGCAGTGATGTGAGCAGCATCACCACAGCCCTGGATGAGCCTTGGTGAGCTGCTGAGTCTGCTTCTGCTTCGGCTCCTGCCCCAGCTCTCAGTTCCTTGTGTGTCCCTGAGCTCCAGCAGCAGCTGTGGGAAAGGTACAACACTGCTGCCCCTGCACTGAGCAGAGAGGGGACTGCAGGGCTCAGCATGGTGGCTGGATGTCAGATGTCTGCCCACGCCTTTGCCCTCCTCCCTGCCTCACACAGCGTTAGCTGGGCTTTTCCATTACCCGGGTTATCCTGCGCACTCCGGGAAATGGAGCACTGATTGCACTTTAAAAGCTAAACATGCAGTGCCTGAATTATTTATCTCTGAACATGCAGAAACGGGCCAAATTCCCAAGTGAGGCGGAACAGCTCCTGTAAAAAATGCAAAGGGGGCTGCAAAGGCTTCACGGGTGGGCAATGCAGGAGCTGCACGGTCAGAACCTCACACGTGCACGTGTCACATCTGCTGAGATTCTTCCTGACAAGGTGGTTCGTGTGCTGGAGGGGGTGGAGTGCTCAGCTGCAGGTGCTGGTCTGGAGACTCATCTGTGGAAGTGCGCAAGGGCCCTCTCTGTACCTCAAACCAACCACTGTGACAGCAGGTCCCCAAAGAGCAAAGAAAAAAGGCTCAAACAAATGCATTAATGCAAATATAAGGGGTTCGGGGTGTCCCACAACGTTCCTGCTCAGCCCCCTCAGCTCTGGAGGGGTTGTGCCTCCTCTGCAATCATTAACTGAGCCATGCCCAGCCTGACAGTGCCTGGCACGATATTGTAACCACACAGATAGCGCCGTGATAGCCGTGTTTGTGCTCCAGGTTCAATAATGCCCCTGCATCTGTCCCTGCACTTTCCCTTCCTTTTACTCTAACTCAGCTCCAGGAATAGCTGGAGGAAAGACGAAAATCCTGCCTTTGCTCTCTGTCATCACAGACACAGATGCAGCTCTTTCAGCACTGTTGCATGGATGCACCCCAGAATTTCTCCGTGAGCATCCCGGGGTGCAGGGGAGGCTGGTATAGCCCCGGGACGAGGATGGGCAGCCCGAGCCCTATCCGGGGGCTGCATGTGCCGGGGGAAATCGGGCGGGTTTGATATGATGCAGAAGCTCTTAGCAGGGCTAAGGGTACCTGCTCCTACCCCTGCTCCTACCTTACCCTTACCCCTACCCATAACCCTACCCCTAATCCCAACCCTATCACTGTTCCCTCCTTACCCATCTTCCTCTCGCTCCCCCATCCCTCTCCCCATCCACCTCTTGCTATCCCTCTGCCCCTTTACTCCCGTCCCGCGCAGGACCCTCTCCTTGCCCTTCCTCTCCCATCCCCGTCCCTCTCCCCCCATCTCCTCCCGTCCCCCCTCCTCTCTCTCACCCCTTGCCTTATCCCCACTTTCTCTTCGGCCTCAGTTTCCCCACCATTGGCCCGGTCGCCGCCCGCGTCCGTCGCCGATTGGAGAAGGTGCCCGTCCGTCAGGATCGAGGTGCCCGCCCCGGGGAGCGCGGGGGCGGCGGAGCGAGAGCGGCGGCGGCGGGAGCGGCAGCGGCAGGTAGCGGGCACCGCACCGGGCACCGCACCGGGCACCGCACCGGGCGTGGGGCGCGGGGAGGGATGAGGGGCGAGGGGCTGCCCGGGAGACCCTCCCCGCCACGGCAGGACCTGCCGGGAGGTGCCACACGCGTCTGCGGGAGCGGCGCGGGGGAGCCCCGAGGAGACGGGGATGGGCGCGGGGCATCCTTGGGGCGGTGAGAAGCCCCGCGGGGGGATGAGAAGCCCCGCGGGGGGATGAGGAGCCCCGCGGTGGGGCAGGGGGGGGGGCTCGGGGCTGGGATGAGCTGTGCGGGGAGGCAGCTCTTATCCCCGGCGTGCGGGCTTTTGTGTGCGCTCGGTGGGTCGGGGAGCAGAGCTCGGGGTCTGTGCCGGCAACAGCCCGGTTGATGCCATGGAGGGGGGAGAGAGTCACCGAAATGGCCCAACTCATTGAGATTTTCCGCTTGCGATGGTCCCCGAGGATGCTTCAAGCCTGTAGCTGAAATTTGTTCGAACTGATTCACTGCGGTTTGGGCTTTTCCTTTTAGCGAAACCGTGTCTTTCTATGGTAAATTAAAAAGATGCCGAGAAAAGGCGGAAAGTAAGGAAAGGTATTAAAGTGGCATGGCAAAAGAATCCTTGCAACAAGAAAAAAATGTTATGTTAATGATAAAATAATCCCTGTTTCACAGGGGCAGTAACTGAAGTTAGAGAAGGAAGTACCAGGCAGGATGCTGAGCAGAACTGGAGCACTTTAGTCACTTACCCTATATTACTTTTATAACCTATTTGTTCAGATGATAATAATCAAAAGCTGTTATAATAAAACCATGGTTTTCAGTTCTGAGAGCTTAAAAGGCACAAGTGGACCTTAATCACGTGTTTGTTGCATTAACATTTTATTACCATTTTATAGGCTGTTTGGTTTTACTAGGCAACATGCTACAAAACTGAAGTTATCCTAGTCTGGCACCTCTTTTTTTAATATATATATTTCTGGGCTCCTACTTTCTATGGTGCCACTTGGTTGTAAAAACACACATTAAAATAGCATTTGAGGCAGAATGAACACAAAGGAGATCTTTAGAAAAGTATGTCAGGGCTCTTGTAAACGTGCGAGAAAGGATGAAACTGCGGGGAGAGAGGGTTAGTCAAATAATGAAAAGGGAAAAAAATAGCAGCTATTTATATGCAAAGAGGTCTGGCCTGCAAGCTGCCAAAAATGATCAGAAACTGAAGCAGCAGCCCTGTGCACTGGGTGGGCTGCGAGGGACAGACCACAGCCACCTGCCCGGACACGACTCTGCCGGAGCTCTGCAGTGTGAGATGAGCATGGTCAGGTGTGACAAGTGCCACCTGAAGCCCTGGGAAGTAGCCACTCCACTGACATTGCCTTAATTTGTCCTGCACACGGGGGAAGCCCACTAAGTGGCAGTGGCAGAAACAAAATGTGACCGTGGGGTGAGAGGTGAGGCAGGAAGCAGCAAATCCTGTCAGGGTTGGATATTCTTGGCCAGTGAAACCAAGAACTACCTGAGCAAGTACTAGCTAGAAGTCTTTACAGAGATTAGAGATTTGCAGGCAAGGGGGAAGATGGGATCAGCCACTAACAAAAGAAATACCCAGAGGCTTAGGGAGATCAGCATCCAGCTGCTCAGTGCCTCATGATTTCCAACTCCAAACTCCTCCAGGCAGCTTTAATCTTTTTTTTGTGTGTGTCTTTGCAGCACAGAGTATGCTGGGGAGGATTCTGCCCTCTGATTTGGGGCTTTACATCCTGTGGTAGCACAAAAAATGAATCATGGCTCTGTTTTATGCTGCTCGTTTTGTTCAGTCCACCCCAAAAAGCATCACTGAGCGCTTGTTTTACTTTCCTTTATTTTGAGCGTACCAAGCCCAGAAACCTGCCTTTGCTGATGAGCTTGGTCACATCTTGCTCGTATGCAAGATTACCATACACTTTGCTTTACCATTTGGGTTTTTTGTCCTCCTCATATGTTTCCTTGAGCTGCTGCCCACAAGTTGATTATTCAGAGCCTGGGACATTCACACCTTGCAGAATCCCATTAATGCAACAGTGATTGGTGGAAAAGCTCTGCACGACTCTGCACCCATGGAGCAGAGCTGGCGGCTGGTTGCTGGTGGGTTAGTGAGGTAAGGAGTATGATTTCAGGGGAAAGGTTCCCCCTTTGGATTTTGTACTTAATGAGTTGAGGTCACTGTATTAAGGAAATGTGTAGGAGTTACTAACCACAGGCTGTTACGGATGCAAGCAGCCCTGAAATGCGTCGGTCTGGATTTCAGTAGCCACCCTGAAGTGCCCTGTGCTTCCCAAGGACACTTAAAAAACACATCAACTTGGTCTGATGAGGGGCTGATCCTTGTGCAGAGGAGCAGAATTTGGAAGCTGTAGTAGTCCAGAGCACCCCACGGGCAGAATCGGGGGCTTTGACCGTGGGGTTGGTGGCAACATGGCTCTCCCTTGCACATGTCCCTTATCAGGTTTCCAGCTATCCCAGCCTCTATAGCTGCAGGATCTCCAGATGCAAGAGCTGTTCCTCTTCTGGAGCCACTCTCCTTTCCCTTTTCAAAACTGATTTATTGCTAGACCTCCCTGTCATATAATTAGTTTTGTTCCATCTTGGCCTTGAGTGACCTCCTGGCGTGCGAGTGGGGATGCTGAGCGGCAGGATTTGAGAACAAAGAGTTTCTGCAAACATGTTCTGGGAAAAATGCTCTGAGAGAGGTCAAGGACTCAACTGGTTTATGAATCCCAGACAAAAGCATCCATCCTACTTCAGTAGCTGGGATGAGTGATTGTAGTACTCAGTGGGCCACTAACTTTAGTAGATTTTGTGTCAGACCTCTCGTTAGTACGGTAGAGAGCATGTGATGAGGCAGCGAAGTCTTTAATATTAACAGGGTAGAGTTATTCTGACCTTAAATCTCTCCTCAGCCAGAAGTACCTCTAAATCTGGGATTCTACAATGTTGCTGCTGCCAAAAATAATGTCATCCCACCTCTATTTGTAAATGAGCTTGAGCAATGGGAATATGTTAGTGCTGGGAAATACTCCGTTTATTCTGGTTCATCTTGTTCAGCAAAGTGCAGAGCCTTTCCAGCAGTTCTTGAAATTCTTGGAGCAGTGAAGACACTGGTCCCATTTCTTCCCTTGTGCTATTTCACTGACATGTAAAGTTACACTAAAAGTAAATTTAATTGCTGTTGTTAATGGATATGCTGCCAAGCTTTGTTTAACCATGGCTGCTGATTTGAAGGAAGTCGTTTTCATGTTGAGAAGGCAAGATCAAACACTTTTTTTCCTAAGAAATACTTTGACTTTGCAATGTTCTGACTGAAAAAAAAAAATCCAAGAAAAAGTACTTTTTGACATTTTTATGGCTTCATATTTGTGGATTCAAGTGCTTTGGGTATGATGTGTGATAGGAGTTTATTTTTCTAAATGGAATTAAGAGATAAAAAAATATGTTAAGATTCTATACTTTTGATAAATGGTACCAACCCATGACACAGAAATAAAAAGTCCCCAAAACATCAGAAGGACATGGGCTCTTTTAGATTTTTCTGTTCTCTCAGAGCCTCCCCTTGAAAAACTGCATCAGTCTTTTTAGCCTGCCAGACTCCAAATAAATGAGATTTGAACATTTAATTCAAGATTTCTTTCACTTTAAAAGCCCCATAGGGAACAGAATCTCAGCCCTTGCTGCAAGCTGCTGTACCTTGCCTTGGCTGGAAGGGTTTTGCCCAGGCCTTCCCTCCATGACTGACCTGATCCTGCACTACTTCAGCATAATCAGGACAGGGCAGATGCCACGGGGCTTTGTGTTAGCATAAGAATTCCCAGAAAAAAGGGATTTCCTCGCAGTGCTTTCAAAGTAACTTTAAGGTCTCCTTTGTATTTCTGGAGCGGATTCAGTCTCATGGAGGATTTAAATCTTTGAGCCAGATGTGGGTCTTGGTTACAGCAGAATCAGCCTTTTCTGGAGTCCCCATATAACCCTGACATATAACCTGTGATCCTGTTAGTGTTGCATATTCCCTCTATTTGGCAAAAAACCTTGAAAAGGATATTTTAACATAGGAGTGAAAAGTAGGTAACCAGGCTGTGATACACTGATTACGTCTCCAATATTTTAAAATGATTTAAAATTTGAAATATTGCCACCACAAACCAGCCAATTTTTATTCCCTTGAATTCCCTTTTACTGTCTTTGAGTGATCTCGAGGACCCTGCTTGGATGCCTTGTGTGAACAAACACCACCATGGGTAAGCAGCAATGGCAGGATCAAGCCCATCACTTCTGATCAAACTCAGTCTTCAGTGACTCCCTTCAAGCTGATGACCAAGGACAAGGTTGTGTCCATTTCTCTTGGCACTTCAGTAGGGACTGTAGGTTGTGAGCAGGTCCCTACCAAGGAAAATAAAAAATTCCTGACCCAGAAATGGAAACCTCACTACGTTGCTTCATGGAAGCAGGAATCCCTTGAAGGCAGTTTCCAGATTTCCAAGTAAATCCATCTTCCAACAGCTGCTTGTCTAAGGCTGTGATTCCTCATGTGTGAGAAAAGGGAGGGTACAAGGTAGGACATGTCTCCACACTGTGCATGGACAGCAAACCCCTCTGAATCCCAGCAGATGTTTTGAGTTCATAATGGGAACATTATATGCCTGTTTATTCCTTTATCTCAGGAAGAAACACCATTTGGCACCAGTTTCTCTCTGGCAGTCTGAAGGAATTAGTGACCTGGTTGAGCATTGTCAGATGAAGGACATGCCAGCCTGCAGGAGGGGAGGCTTGCAGGGCCTGTGGTGCTTGCAGAGTGTGCACTCACCTCTGTGCACCTCCTTCTCCATATATTAGATGTATATTGTTGTGTCTGTGGAATTGCTGTTTCATACTGAGCTGTGGCTCTTGGAGAGGCCTGTTCATGCTGAACCTCTTCTCACCCTTTCTGATCAGGGGTGATTTTTGTTTATTTATTTAGAGGCAGCCAGCCATGGAAGACACCTGCAGCCAAGGACAGCACAGCCAGGGTTTACCTGCCCCTTTGCAATTTGTGCTTTGTGGCCATGCTTGAGGCTTTCAGTGCTTCCTACAGTAGATGTTTGCTGTAGTCACTGTAGGAACTTGCAGCGCAAGGAATCGCCTTTGGAATGTGTCTGAGGTTTCTAAGGAAAGCATCATTTCAGGTTGGCTTCTTCTTACCATCCTTGGTGGCAGTGGTCAGCAGCCCTGCACGCTGCCAGCATGCTGATCTCATGCTCTGTCCCACTCCCCTGTGGGTTCCTGCCCTTCATCTCATAGTTGCTGTAGTTTGTGGTTATGGTACTGGTTTGGGATTTTAAATCAGGGAATGAAGAGAGGTCATCCCTTTGAAAGTGGTCATCACTTCCTCTCAATTACACAAGGATCTGCCCTCTTCCAAGAAATCCCCCAATATACCACAGTGTGTCAAGATCTAGGGTATTGCATGATCAAATGAAAATTTCCTGCAAGCTGACACTGTGTTTATTTAAGTGGATGAAATACGATGAAGTATAATGCTTGTTTAGCTCATCTTTGCAGGGTGGATGGGGGGAGTATTAAGGAAACTTAGAGGCTGCAGATGCCGTGTCAGAAGTCATACAGACCTATGAGCCTGTGCACTGATCTGGACCAAATTCCCTGTGCCACACCAGATTTGTGCTGAAGGGGTTAATTTTGCACCATCTGGCTTTATGCTAGATCAAATATTGTTTGTGTTGTGGTAGCCAACATGAGGCCAGAATAAGCTCAGGGTAATATGCTTGGCTAATCCAACAGAAATATGATTATCTGCCTGTTCCTACTCCAGATCATATCTGCAGTAATGGGTGATTTAGCAACACAAAATAGTGATTGTGGAAACAGGGGAGAGGGCTGAGGGCTGGAGCACCTCTGCTGTGAACACAGGCTGAGAGAGCTGGGGTTGTTCAGCCTAAAGAAAACATGGCTCCAGGGGGATCTTGGAGCCCCTTGCAGCACCTAAAGGAAGATGGAGAAGGACTTTTTATGAGGGCATGTAGTGATAGGACGACTGGGAATGGTTTCAAACTGAAAGAGAGCATGTTTAGGTTAGGTATGAGGAACAAATTCTTCCCTGTGAGGGTGGTGAGGCATTGGTACAAATTGCCCAGAGAAGCTGTGGCTGCCCCATCCCTGGAACTGTTCAAGGCCAGGTTGGATGGGCTTTGGGCAACCTGGTCTAGTGGAAGCTGTCCCTGCCCATGGCAGGGGTGTTGAAAGTAGATGGTCTTTAAGTGGTCTTCCAACCCAAACCGTTCTGTGATTCTCTGGTGTGAGGGCTGTAGATGTGATGATCTCCTTGCAACAGGCAACAGAGAGACAATAGGAATGTCTAACTCAGATTAGGTACTTAGCTTTAAACAAGTCATTAAGGGAGAAAAATTGCAGTCCTAGAGCAGAATGACTTCCTAGGGAGTTACCTGAGAGGCAGAAATCGAGGTGATTTAATTTTGCATTTTTCATGCCAGAGTGACTTCCCAGGTGCTAATCTGAGGTTAACCAAAACGGAACAGCTGGAGTTCTACTGTATTTTGAAGTATTGTACATTTCAAGCAGTGAGTTCATTTAAGTGCTGTCTGGGAGGCTCTGCTGTTCCTGTGCTTGGCAGGAATCTCAAGACTAATACCTAAGAGGATTAGAGAGCATCTCTGAATGTTAAACAAGATCCAGGCTAAGCGGTGTGCACCAGTGAGCTTGTGCTCCAGGGGCTGTTTGGGGAAGCTATTACTTGCTGATCTGGAAAAAAAAAAAGTGGGCTTGTGTGGGAAATACTCTTCCCTCAGCTGAATCCTTCCTGTAGATTCTGTGTCTCCACGTGCCCATGTCATGGACTCCTGTGCTTAGTGCCAGTGTGAGTGTTGCAGGGGATCAGATGATCAGCAAGTTTCTTTTTCTGTGACGCTTTTAGTTCTTCTCACGTGCTCCCTTCAGCTCTGTGTTGTCTGGCTTGAGTGAAGAATGGGTGGGCATCCAGCCCACCAACATAGGGTTGAGCAGGAGAACTTGTCATAGGAAGCTCAAGATAAAGACTGTCTTTGCCTGGAAGAGCAATATGACCTTGTGGTACATGATTTTCCCCGTAAAGTCCACTTAGTACAAAGGAGGGTTGGAAGGCAATCATGTCTTAGGAAAAAATGAGTTCTAGGTAGTTTCATGGTATCATTTCATCTGGTTTTCCCTTTTTTTTTCTTTTTCTTTACCTTCATACTGATCAAGCCATAAGGATGAACAAGATTAAGTTTATGTAAACCATGGTAGTTGACAAAATTATTCAAATATATCTATTCTGAACACAGCATCCTTGTGTTGTGTCACACAGGATGTTGCATTTTTTTGCATTTTTATTGCTTCTATCTTTAGAAGCACCAAAGAATCACGTGTCTCACATTCTGCATTTGGGTTTGGCTCATTTTGTTTAATTTCTCGTATCGTAAAGGATTTGCCTGAGTCTGCATCTTCTGCATGGAAACAAAGAAGGGACAAGTATAGGAACTCCTGGTAAGAGCTGACTAATTGCTCATGCAGAAACAATATCCTAAATATTGAACATTCTTAAATGGGTTGTAAGAATCTAAATGTTGGAAAATAACACCATGCAGTGGGCAGGGCTAGGTGTTGGGAAAATGCTCCGTGGACAGTGACGGTAGTGGAAAGTGCAGGGCTGTGCCAGCATGAAAACTTTTTCAGCATTGGTCAAACTTATGGGTAGGAAAAAGATATTAAAGCAAGAGTGACATTAGGGAGAGGGAGTTAGGTGTTATAGCATAAAAGACCTTTTTGTCTGGCTAATCTTTGCTATGGCAAAACGTAGTGTCCCAGTTAAATCTCCTTCGTATGTTGGCACTGCAAGTTTTTAAAGATGGTCTGAGGCAGCTGCCTCCAATTGTACTTGCACAGATAAGCTGGAACAAATAAGTAGGCTCAGAAAATCTGGCTGGATTTATCTTCAAAGCATTTTTGAGTGGCTAATTGAAAATTATCCAAGCCACCTTCTTGGTTTTTTATGTATTATTGCATTAATTTGCCAGCGAATGGAAAGCACTTGGAAACATACGAAGGATTTGTGAGTGCTAAGCTTTACTATTTGGAATTTATTTAATTATAAATATATCCTTGGTCATGTGATAATTGAAAGCCAGTTTCAAGTGCTCTCTTCCATGCTTCAGACTCCAGCAGGAGTTTTACTCATGTAAAAACACATCTCTGACATGAGGGGTGGGCCAGGGTATTCCTATTGTCCTCTGCCTCTAGGAGCTTTGTCCCCCGTCCTCCAGCTGTCCCTGCAGCACTGATGGTGAGCACAGCATTGGGTATACAGTCAGCTGGCTGCTCTCTAGGTGTGTTTCTCATTCCTGAAACTTTCCCATGTGTGAATGGCCATGCTGTTCCCGTAGGAATTGCTTACAAAAGGCTCCAGGCTGGTCCCCATCCTGGTCCTGGCAGTAGCAGCATCCTCTGTATTGCTGAACCAAAGGGATGATTTTTGAAAGCGTGCTAAAAAATGTAAGGTTCACACTTGGTGTGAGCTGGGTAAAGTTCCTCAGCTGTCAGGAAAACAATTCAGTGTTGCATGGGAACAACTCGCTCATCTCATGCTTACTTTTATCTCCTTTTAACTGAACCAGTGCCCTGTTCACAGAACTGAGATGTGGATTTATCTCACTTCTGGGAGGCTTCCCCATTCCTAAAGCAGTCAGTGGATTACACTTGATCCATATGGTGTTTATCAACCATGAGAGAATAATACTGCTAATCCTCTGAGGCCAAACTATCTGAGAAGAATTCAGTGCGTGTTACCAAGAGAAGTTAAATGTACAAACCCAGATGACTTTGTCCCTTTCTGAAGTAACATGAGCTTGGTACTTGGGTGTGGACTTTCCCAAATTCAAAGTACTTGTTCAGTAAGGTCAGTCTCTCTCACAAATTGAGGAAAATAAAGGAAACCTGTGGCAGCCACCGAGCATCACCTGGGGTTGCTCCTCCCCAGTTTCCAGTACACTTTCTAATAATTTTTAATTCCCTATACCTGTTTCTTAGGAAATATCTCAATGTATGCCATAGAATTGAAAAAATTATTAAGTCTGCTCATAAACTGTGCTCAGCTATGGAAAGCTGAAGTTATGAATAGATGTTATTTGCCACAATAATACCATATAAAAGTCAAAAACCATAGCGTGAGAGGGAAGATTAACTATTATTGGGCATGTTTCAGCAAATGGGATTATTTTGCATGTCAGTTATGAGTTAATTTGTAACATTAATCTAATAGCAGTCTTTGGCAGAAATGCAAAATGTTTTTAATTGGTCCTGTGACTTTTTAAATGATCACCTGATGAAAAGCTTGTAAATTTTACTATTGATTTAATGCTAAATATTAGGGGGGAGGCTTTACAGATTTCATCAGGAAATACAAATCATATGCTTTCATTGCCTTGCTACTTGTGCTGCGTTGACTCGGTAATGTTGGCACTCTGGAACCAGCTGTACAGTGAGAAAAAAAAGAGAGTTGAAATCTTGCAGCAAAAATGAGGAAATCTATGGTGGGGAGATAATAGCATTGGGACTGATTCAATGTAAGCAAGAAATCACAAGCTGAGTCATTAAAAACAGAAATGAATGGGAGGCAATAAATGGATGGCTTGGATGAATAAGAATGATTAGGAAGTGCGTGGAGTTGCTTGGGTTTTTTTTTCCCTAAAGATTATATTTTGTCCTTTAAAGTGGCATATGGCTCCTGTGAAAGCCAATACCCACAGTGAATGTGTCACAGGCAGTTTATAAATACTCTAAGAGATGACAAGCAGCTCGGTGGACAGCACGGAGCAGGAGTGGGCTCCCTGCCCACAGCACCTGGGCACAAGTCATTAGCTCAGATCCACAGGGAGATATCCAGGAGGTGGGTGTTGGGGCTGAGAAGGGTTTTGGGTGGGGGGAAATATCTGCTGCTTGGAAGTGTTTCACCCTGTTTGCTGTTAACTAGGACTAGCAGTGACTGAAGTTGAAGGGGAGGGTGATGTGGTCACCTGGGTCAGGTGGCCCAAACTCCTGCCACTAAGGGAATAAAACCTTTACTCTTCCCTGACTCATGAAATATCAAAATATCAACATAAATTCATGAAGTATAAAAGGACATATCCCAGTGCTGGTGAAGAGACGGTAAGAGTGTTTCCTCCAGAAGGAAGGTGGGCCAGTTTGGGAACTCATGGCTTCTGGTTGTATCTGGTAATAACAGAGATGTGCTTTATCAATCTTCTGAAATTGGTGAGAGTACAACCAGTCCCCAGCCAGGAAAGCTTCTTTACAAGTGCAGTCAAATGTAACATCAGACATGAGTCTGATACACATTTGATAGGGGCAGTGTGCAGCTGCAGCCAGTGGCTGCTGTGCAGGAGGCACGTTTGATTTACATGAACACAAGCTGTTCCTCCCCTTAGAGCCTGATTCAGCACCTCATAATCACTCCTGACTTTAACAGAGTGCTAAAGCAGTCTTATTTATTGCTTCCAATATTGCATCCAAAGATGAGAAACAGATTTAGAGCTGTAAGAGTCATAAGAACATTGGAGAGGCAAAAAAACTGAAAAAATAGAGCCTTGCACCAAGGCATTATCTTTTTGTGCCAACATGTTACAACAATCTGTCTCTGCAGCAGGATTTCAATGCCTGCAGTTAGTTTTTGCATTTAAATGTTGCACATCAAAGTTACCTGCACTGCACTCAGCCAACTAAGGCAGGAGTTACCTGGAGGAGTCCAGCGTGGAGCTGCAAAGCCATGCCTTCCTTTCTACCAGGCTCACCCGCTCTGCATCAAATTCATGCTGAAATCTGAACCCTGAAATAGTCCATGCACTCTGCTCCTCAGACTGGGTAATTAAGATAAAATTTTGCAAATGAAAGGTGGATCTCGTTTGTTTAACTTACCTTAAGGACCAGACCTGTTGTAGCACTACTGACCTGAATGTTTAATATTTGGTAGCACATGTGATCTGCCCTTCTGGGGTGGGAACAGGACCTTGGTGCTGTTCTGAGCATCACCTTCTGCCAAATCCTCTTGTTCCAGTGCCTGCAAGACCTGCCAGTACAGGAAAGCACATCAGTGCTTGTGCACACCATTATCTACTCAGCAAATGTCAGTGTTTTTTCCAGCAACCTACAGATAAGTACTAACATCTTCACCAAAGGCTGCAATATTCCCAGGTTACAGCCATCTGAATGTGGGACATTTTGTCAGGGAAACAAATGCCCTTTCCCCCATTCCCTGCTGATGAGGCTGATTACCATCTCAGGGGAAACGTTTTTATAGGAACATCTCAAACAGATGCTGGCAAAAAATATTGGGAAATACAGGATGCTTTGAAGATGCTCTCTAACAAAACACCTTCCACAGTATTCAAGGGAGAACCTTATTAATTTCATCATTTATAGTTCAGCCAAGGTATTTAAGGAGAAATACTCTTGGTTGCTGGCACAGTCAGGTGCTGCAATGCACAGGAACTGGTTGAAAGAAGGCAGTCTGCATCAGTAATCAGGTTAGAGTCAGCTGCCTCTGCCCTCCAGCTCCCTCTGAAATGGCATGTAGTCTAATTAGTTGTAGAAAGGATTTTACTGAATAGTTGTAAACAGATCTGAGGGCTTGGAATAAAATCAATCTGACTGTGGAAACTTTTCAGGATAATTATAAACTGTTATTGGCAGAGTGTGAGAGAGACCAAAGGACTTTAAGCAGTGGGAAACATGTAGCTGTGCGGGCTGCTCTCTGCAGGGGGAAGGAGAGGGATGGAGGTTGTGGGGGTTTAACCAGGCCTTTACCAGAGGAGAGAGGGGGGGCTTAAGCTGCTGGGGAGACTTCCTCAGAGGTGCTTTTTTTTTAATGCTCCTGAATGTTTTGTTCTTTTCTGTAATGTTAATGACACCTGAGGTACCAACACACCTCATGGTGGAGAGTACACGACCAGGTGAACTGCACAGGGAAATGCTTATACTTGTTAAAAAAAAAAGGGGAAGAAAAGGAAAAATATTAGGGGTTTAAGCATGGTTTTATATAAAGGTATGTAAAAATTCTCTTTCCAGAGATCAGAATGCTCTTGGCTCAGACCTTCACCATTTCCCTACTGATGTAAGCTCTGAAAATTGCATCTCCTGGACAGGCCAGTCCTCGCTGCCCTGTGAAGTTGCCCTGGCCACCAACCCACCTTGACCTGCTGCTCAATTCTGTGTTCCTGTTCATGGCAATGCCCCAGAATTCCACCAGAGAAAATGGCTTTTGTTTCACTCAGACTCTTGACTTCTCCCACCCGTCTCCTCATCCTGGCGATGCCGGCCGGACTTTCAGTGCTGTGAGCGGGCTGGATGCCTGTGACACCCCAGTGAGCAATGGCATCACCTCCCCCGCTGTGCCCAGCCCCTCTGACTCGTGTGCTGAACCCCTCTGCTCCACCACCCCGGGAGAGGAGGAGACCCGGTTCGAGGAAGGGATTAAATACGTGTCGGCTGAAGGGGAGGAACTGGCCTGTGGCTGGGGGGGTTTCACCCCCGGGTGCTTACAGCTCTGCAACACGTCCAAGGGCGTCTTGTTCTTCCTCTGCGTGGCCTCCTTCCTGCAAGGCATGACCGTGAACGGCTTCATCAACACCGTCATCACCTCCATCGAGCGCCGCTTTGACCTCCGCAGCTACCAGAGCGGGCTGATCGCCAGCTCCTACGACATCGCGGCCTGTGTCTGCCTGACCTTCGTCAGCTACTTTGGGGGGAACGGCCACAAACCACGCTGGCTGGGCTGGGGGGTGCTGGTCATGGGCTTGGGCTCCCTGCTCTTCGCCTTGCCCCACTTCACCACGGCGCAGTACGAGGCACACTCGGCGGCCGAGGTGGGTGTCTGCGGGGGCAACCAGAGCCTGCCGTGCTCCCAGGCTGCCTCCAGCCTCTCCGGCTACAGGTTTGTCTTCATGCTGGGGCAGTTCCTGCACGGGATGGGAGCCACGCCGCTCTACACGCTCGGCGTCACCTATTTAGATGAAAACGTCAAGACTAACTACTCCCCTGTGTACATTGGTGAGTGGGGCTGGAGGGGCAGCTCGAACCCATGGGCGGGGTGGTGGGAGGAAGAGGTGGTTCCTCTGCCTCAGCACCCAACAGCCCACAGTGGGAATACCTCTCCTGGCACTGCTCAGTCTTTTGTTCCTGATAACGGGCGAGGTGGAAATCAGAGGGACGTGGCAGCTGCTGGGGAGGTTTGGATTATTTACTGTGACGAACTGTAAGCACAGCTGGGTATTTTTCCCCTGCAGTGCATGCCTTGAGGATCAGGAAGTACCTCCTGCTCCTGGCATGGAGCCAGCTGGGGAGAGTCCTCTGGCCATGCCCTGGTGTGTGCATGGCATTAACATCTCTGGCAGGCAGCCACGAGGCCATACCCCATCTGTGCACGGGGACACAGAACCACAGAATAGTTTGGGTTCAAAGGGACCTTTAAAGGTCATCTAGTCCAACCCCCTGCAACAAGCAGGGACACCTTCAACTTGTTCAGGTTGCTCAGAGCCCTGTCCAATCTGACCTTGAATGTTTCCAGGGATGGAGCATCTGCCACCTGTCTGGGCAGCCTGTGCCAGTGTTTTACCACCCTCATTGTAAAAAACTCCTTTCTTATATCTAATCTAAATCTTTAGATCATCACCTCTTTAGTGACACAGCAGAGCAGGGATGGTCACTGGGCTTTGGTCACTGCTGGTGCAAAGCACAGCCAAGAACAGAGGCTCAGCTCACTCCTCTGTATCGCTGCTCACTTAGCAGCTGCCAGATACCCATAGTCCTGTTTGGTGAAATTGCTAAAAGGGTGATCTTTTGGCAATTCCAAAATTTATCAGTCTGCCCATGTCGTATCAGAAGGCTGTGTAGTGTGGGAAGGAGATCACAAGGAGATCATCAGCAAGTTGATGATTTTTCCATATGTTGTTGTTTGAACAGCAAACCAAAATAAGTGCCAGTGGTGCCATGTTTAGTGTAGACATTGCGTGTCATCAGTGTGGAGAGAACAGTGCTGCTCATCCTGCCAGCAGCTGGGATGTGGCAGCAGGGTCAGATGCATCCCTGCTAAATAAGCTTTTCCACTGAACCAAATTTGCCTGCCCCTTGCTATAAAAATTCCCAGGTTGAATGCAAAAGTTTCCCTGGGACAAAAGCATGAGATGAAAACTTGTTAGAACTATCTGTGTTTGTGTCTCAGTGGTTTAGGGAGAGGGGTGTGATGTGGCCAGGGGCTGAGCATCCTGCATCCAGGAGGAAATTGGGCTGGGGATGCTGGGCACCAGCAGTGCTCTGCAGCATCCCTGGCTGACAGGCTGCTGGTTCTCTAACACAGCTTGTTTTCCCTTTCAGCTGTTTTCTACACTGCTGCAATCCTTGGGCCTGCAGCGGGTTATCTGGTAGGAGGAATGTTTCTAAATATTTATACTGAAATTGGCAGAGAGTAAGTCGTTAAAAAAAAATCTTGTTCCTTTCCCTTTATGCTCTAAGTTTCCTTTGGGGTAAAAAACAAACAAACAAACAATGATCTGAAACAATGACCTGATGGCTGGGTGGAGGCTGCCTGGGGTGTTCAGTGATGTGTCTGCAGGGGGGAGAGGCTGGAAGAGTGGTTTGCATTAGTGCTGCTACTGGAGGGAAATTGCTGACAAACCTGTCAGCTTAAATCCTCCTTCACGCTGCACTGCCTGTGCTAATGAGGCTATGAGCAGCAGGTGAATTTTTTGAATGAGTTCCCTGATGAGCAGTGCTACCAGCAGTGCTGATGGTCCTCCCAGTCATCCCACCAGGGTGCTTAGTCCCTCCTTGCTTTGTAGTGTTTGTAATTTATTCTTGTTTCCTTACAGATTCTTTGGCAGATCACAGAATCATAGAATGGTTTAGGTTGGAAGGGACCTTGACGATTATCTAGTTCCAACCCCTCTGCCATAGGCAGGGACACCTTCCATTAGACCAGATGAATGGATTAAAAAGGGGAAATGGGTTTCCAGGGGAAGGAATGGGTTATTTGCACCAGTTTTATTGCAAAGTGTGGGTTTAGGGTGGAGCAAGGATCTTAGCAGCCCCCAAAGCACAAATGAAAAGGGGTGAGGTGAATGTACAAGCCAGAGATGAAATGAGAATTAAATGATACAATTTCCTGGGCTCATTAAGTGGTCAGACAGGCAGGAGGCAGGGTGGCAGGAGGGATGGTGGATGTGGCATCCCCATCAGATCACCACAGGGGAGCCAGAGCTCGGTTTCCTTCCCTGTCACCCCCACCCTGTGTTCCCCCAGCCCCTGCCAGCCTCAACAAGAGGCACACCGAGCTGTCCTGCTCTGTTTCCAACCGCCACCTCTCTCCCTTGTGCCCTTCTGGCTTCGCTTCCCACAGGATCGGCATCTCCCCGGAGAACACGCTGTGGGTGGGGGCGTGGTGGATCGGCTTCCTCGGGGCCGGAGCAGCCTCCCTCCTCATCTCCATCCCCATCCTGGGGTACCCCCAGCGCCTCCCAGGTACGTGGCTTCCCCAGGGCTGGGGCTGGGACTGCACTGCTCACACCTGCCTTGGGGCTTGCATCCTCGTGCACGTGTGTAGCTGGGGCCACAGGGATAAAGGAAGAACTTCCAGTGCTTAAGTTGTAATTCCCAAAATGATTTCACCGCCTTGGCTTTCCATCTGCCTCTTTTACTGCTTCTCCCTTGCAGCTGTTGGTGGAGGGAGGATGTCACGTTGCATTTTCCCTCTGCAAATCCTCTGCTTCAGTAGCATCCACATCCCGTGTCTGACATGCTCCCTGTTCCTGTTTGCCTCTCATTTGCAGGATCTCAGCGATATATTGTTATGAGGGTGTCAGAGGCTCATCAGATAAAGGATGGGAGCCACAAAAAAGCGTCGGATCCAGACTTCGGGAAAACAGTTAAAGATCTACCTCGGTGAGAAAACCACCTCATGCCTGAGGTTCGGGGAGCCCTCTTCAGAGGAGAGAGAGTAATGGGCTCAGGTTGAGCTTGCTTTCAGCCCTGCCAGCTCGAAGGTTTTGCCCATCTCAAGCGATGACACTTTCTTACAGAGGAGGTGCCAAAATGCCTGGTCCCGTCAGCGTCTGGGGGCTCTCGGTGAAGGGGCTGAACTAGAACTGGTGCTGGGGATCCCATGGGAGAGCAGGGGACAAGGGGCTGGTCCCATCTGGGGTTTTCAGAAGCTCACATCCATGTGTGCAGATCCACCTGCAGTCCTGTGCCACACAGTGAGTTTCACTGAGAGTATCTTGATGCCAAACTTTAGGTGAGGGGAGAGGAGCAGGCGTTGCCAGCTCATTCCCTCTCCCCAGCAGCATTTTTTCTGCCTGTTTGCTTATGGCTGCCCTCACCTGGCCCAATTGCGTGTTTTCCAACATCTCCTCCTCCCCAGCCCCTTGGGGCTTTTTTCTTTTCCTCTATTTTTACTTATGTTAGATCCCTGTTTGGCCTTTTAATGAGAAACAAGACAAAACAAGGCCCCCTGATTCTCACAGCTCCATTCCAAATCCAGGGAACAAGATATGCCTCACTGTAGCTTTCAGTTCCCTTTCTCTTTTATTCTTAGTTTCCTTTTTTTTTCCCGTTTGCCTTCATATCTTCCAGCCACCTTTTATGTGTTACTACTTCTTATCTCTCCAGCAAGGCAGTGACACAGCAACTTGCTTAATCCCTGAGCTGCTGCTTGGCTGAGTGGTGCAGACGAGCAGGCTTGGACCCAGCAAGGTCTGGTAGGAGGTGCTTTTAAGGAGTCCTGACTGGGAACAAGCCAGTGGCCAAAATAAAATGTGGTCTTTTAGCCTGGAAACTTCTGCGATAAATCTTTAAAATCTTTTGTGATTTTTTTTTTTTCTGTGGTGAGTTGTATTTAAGTGGAGGGCAGGGGGAGAGGTGCTGCTTTATTTGCAGCTTGGGGTTAGCTGGCATTCAGGCTCTGGATGTTACAGAGACACCTGGGTATCGATTCCTTTTGGAGCTTGCAGTCAATAAGGAGCTTTTTCGTTTTTGTATTTCTCCCAGGACCGTTTTTAGGGAGGAGATTGTATCTGTGTGTGACGGCTGCTCCGTGCAAAGGCAAACACTCAGTGTTGCCAAACCCCAGGCCGCTGCCAACAATTATTTCTGAGCTGTAGTTGTGGTGTTGCTGTTGTGCTGGCAGAGGAGGGTGGAAGCAGGTGCTCAGTACCAGTTTTCAGCAGCAATCGATCTGTGTTGTGTCAACACAGTGACTCACATCGGTCTGGAATTCTTGGAGACTTTGTAGGAAGTTTACCAGGGGTTAAGACAGTTTTATGAAGAATATTACATTGAACAGATTTCAATACTGTTATTAAATGGCATTCTTGACTGGGTGCCATTTTCCAAGGTCATGGCTTACTCTCCGCACGGAAATTAAATTCAGAACCTGCATTTAAATAATGATAAGGTTATGACTAAAACCAACACAAACAGAGAGGGTAGCAGGGAGGGATGAAATTCAGTGGTTGATGCTTTTCTTGCTTCTCTGGAACAAAGCTCCCGCTGTTTTTTGGTGAAGGCTGTCTGACAGCAGGAAAGGAGATAGTCCTCCTTCGGGAGCATCTTCTTTCACCCCTCGTTCCTGAAGAACAAATAGCTGAAGGTGGGCAGCCTTTATCAAACAATTTAGATCAGTCCAGACCTTTTCATTTGGAAGCAAAAACCCAACAGACTTTTATGGTCCCTGGTTTTGATTAATAAAAGGGAAGTGCCTTAAAGGCTTGCTATTCTGGAAACTTGCATTAAAAAGATCACATCTGTGCAGGCAGCTCTTGGGGACACGTGGACCAGGCTGGAGAGTGAGGCCAAAGGAACACTCACTGTTCCTTTTGTTTTAGTAAGGGATCATGTGCTACACATTTTCTTACAGCATGGACAGGAACAGTTTCAAAGATAAGCAGAAATACTGATGAAATAAAATGCTGTTCCATGCCATCAGGTCCTTTCTAAGCGAGGTTAATGAGTTGCTGTACTCACAGTGCTGCCTAAGAGCAGGAGCTTACAGGAATGTAGCCCATGCAGTTTAATCCTCTGCCCTGAAGAGACTTCTGTCTTAACTCTTGGGTTGAAAAGCCCTGATAAAATAGCATTTTCCTTTCTCTGGTTCCATATGATTGCTCTCCTGGAATAACCCCTCCTGTCAGAGCAGAGGGACGCAAATAGAAGGCGTGTAGAGCTGTGCCAGGAGAGGAGGTGTCCTGGGCATGCCAGGGTTTCTCAGAGGAGCAGGTTCTGGTTATACAGGTGGTGCCAACCTACTCGGGAGAACCATTAAGTGATGAAAGAGTTCCTATGTGTGCCCATATCAGTAAAGATTTGGAGAGTCAGCTTTTATACGTGATGGGATTCTCCTCTGTGAGGTGCTGAGCCTCCTGCAATCCCTGTGGCTGCAAAAACTGAGGACAATCAAGGCTATTCAAGAGTTGTGTGGTTTCTGGGTGTGTTTAAAGTCCTATTGATAGTGATGAAGAGGTCTGTGTTGACTTTAGTAAAGTTTTATGTACCATAGCTGCTCACAACTATGTCTTTTGTCTTCAAACAGATTAAATTACATCAGTAAATTCTTACTCAAGTGCTGAAAGGAGTTCCTTTGCATTTTTTTGCCTGCAAGTCTAACCTGGCAAAGGGCACAAAGTCACACTAGTGCCAGGGAATGACTCTTTTCTGTAAAAAGGGGAAGGCACTGTCCATTTTCTGCATCAGCCACAGGGTCCACAAGCGTTTTTTCACTAAAAGATTAGGCCTTGTGCTTCCAAATTAAGCATAGTTGAAAAGATCTGGAAAATAGTTTAGTAAATTAAACTAATCCCAAGAGCTACACAATGTTTAGTATTCAGCTCCACGTAATCAAAGTGTAGGAATGTGTGGTATTCCTGTGTTTCAGCATATTTGTTCTTTCGATGTAACGAAATTCTCCGTTTGATGTGAGCAAAGTTGCACAAATCTGAGGCTGAGCCTCAACACATCTCTCACTCACTTGTTCTGCAGTAGGTTTTCTCTGATCTCACACCTCCTCTGGAACAGGAGTGGTAAATGACTGTTCCTTTCTGTTCAGTGAGCATCCCTGTTGCTGCCATTGTTGCAGGATGACCAGGTTTGTGCCCATCCCAGAAATAGGATAACCTGTGGCACCGGTCTGAGCTTGGCTTGGGGAAAGTCACGCAGCAGAATTTCAAGCTCGTTACAAAACATCCCCTGCAAAGCAGTGTCAGCCCTCTTAGTCCAATATCCGAGATAGAGAGAGATAATTGAGACCATCCCATGTGCCTGAGGGCCTTTCTGTGTCTCAGAGATGGAATTGTTGCTGGATCTGCATATAAATTACACATGGCAATTTTTCAGGCATATCTATGGCATATCTACTAAATCCTGGTGGGTCAAAGTAAAATGTATTTACTCAACTTATACATTAAGCTTCAAGTAAAACTGTGCTTAGATTGTGGAATAAGGATTGCTTTCCACTTTTTAGTGGATATAAGGTGTCTTGGAGGTGTTTCCTCCATATAGAAAGGCTTGCTTGGTATTTCCCCCAAGGTTATAATTCTTATGAGGATGTGGGTACATGAGTAATGTGTGTATGTGAGGATGTAGCACTACTTTGTTCCCTGCTCTTTCTTGAGTCGGGAGTCCCAAGATACCTGCCATCAGGGCCTAATAAAACCTTGAAATGGTTGAGATTTAGTGAGGAGTAATGTCCTTTCACTATTGCCTCGTTTAAGAATAGAAAATACTCAGCCTGACCCTAAAAGCTGGAAAATTACTGCTGAAATCATCCTTTTGGAAGTCGTGGGTGCCCTGGGTGTGAATTATATCACACACTGTGACATCTACCCTGTGCAGGTGCATAGGGACAGGTGAGGGTACCCTCAGCATCCTTCCTTGGCTGGTAGGACTCGATAAGCATAAGTGGAGAAGATCCCTGCTCTTTCAACCCCCAATTAGCTCCCTTTTGGTATTTTTTCTTTCAAAGAGATGCAGCACAATGGGATGCTGCCTCATCTTACATGTGATCCTTCTGACTTAAAAGATAGGGACAGACCTGAAGTCAAAATGTGCCACAGTGATTCAATTCCAATATATTTGTCCTTCCCAGAGCAGTGCTGCTACTTCTGAAGAACCCCACCTTCATCTTCCTCTGCTTGGCAGGAGCAACCGAAGCCACCCTCATTGCTGGGATGTCCACCTTTGGACCCAAATTCCTGGAGTCTCAGTTTAGTTTAAGTGCCTCTGAAGCTGCTACATTTTTTGGTAAGGAAACCACGTTTTTGCAGTGCTTTCCCATTTTGCCAACAAATACAAGATCACTTTAGTCCCTTTAGAGTGGAGACAGGTGCTTTGCAGTTCATTTACAGAGCTGTTATCCTCTTCAGCTGTTAGATAGGATTATTTTCATCAGCACATCTCCACCAAGTGCATTTCCAGAGCTGTATCTACTGACATCAGGAAGAAATGTGGTCACTTCTGTAGCCATCTGTTACCCTCTAGAGGAAGGCAAAATAATTGTAGCGTGTTCCTCCTAGTGCATTACCAGGAAACATTGACTAAACATTTCCTGTAATGAGGGATGTCTGAGCTGGGGGACATATTTTGTCAGCACCCAAAAACTGGGAGGATCCTCATATAGCTGCTGTAACACAGACCAAGGAAGTGGTCTCCAACAAGCATCAAGACTCATTATGTGCTCCTGAAAGAGTCAGTTTTAAGATTTCTGGCTAGGAAGAGCTCTTTACCAGGCTCAAGCCACGTTACCTGAGCTGTTAAGGAGGACCACCTACTATAGCAACGTCCACTGAACTCCCACCAAGAAACCACACAGCAACCAAGGGGTCCTTTATATGCAAGACACACTGCAATTAACGTATTCAAACATGAAAACTCCTTGCTGACATTTCTAAACTTGCTTGTGGGTTTTTTCCCCCTTTTTTCCAGGTTATCTGGTCGTACCAGCCGGAGGGGGAGGCACATTCCTGGGAGGATTCCTTGTGAATAAATTCAAACTCCGCTGTTCAGGAATCATCAAGTTGTGTTTACTTTGCACAGTGACAAGTCTGCTGGCGATATTGATTTTTTTTATCCACTGCCCTAACATGCCAATGGCAGGAGTAACCCAGATGTACGATGGAAGGTAACAACAACCATCCCATCTGTCTGTGCAGTGGGGCCCTGGTCAGAATAGAAGGATAACTCCAAACACACAGTGCTGGTGGCAGTCTCAGGTGAATCTGTTGGGGATGAAAGTTGGTGTCTAGTCAGTCCTACAGGCAGATATTGAGGGTGAGACACAGAAAATAGATGTCCTAATTTTTGCAACTGGATGGAGTTTATAGAAGAGCCTCCCTAGTTAGTAAGGGAGGGGAGATCAGCAGCACCAGAATGTAAGATACTCCACTCTTCAGTTGCCTTCACAGTGTCCTCCATCTCTAGCCAGTGGGATAAACTGGACCAAAACTGGGAATCTTCTCTCCAAATGGAAGTGTCACCCTAAGAGCTGGTCACTTAAACTCCCTTGGTAGCTGTGGGAAAGAGACAGCTCCAGGGCACAGTTTAAACTGGGTGAGACGAAACCCTTCCCAAGCCTGGCTTTATGCTCCTTGGGTATCCATTGCAACTCCTACTGTCTCCCCTTCTCTTTCTCTTCCTCTGCTCATCTCCTCCTGGAAAACACTGTTCACTGACTGCTCCTGTGTTTCCCTTAGTGCTTTGCCTGGTGGGCACCTCAACCTGACAGCAGCCTGCAACGCCAAGTGTGGCTGTTTGCAGGACACCTACAGCCCTGTCTGCGGGAGTGATGACATTATGTATTACTCTGCCTGCCACGCTGGGTGCAAAAAAGTGTCTGAAAAACTCAGGAATGGCAAGAAGGTATGTCTGAAAGCACTGTGTATTAACAAGGTGGTGGCACATCTTTGGAGTGATTTGGCTGGCTTTGCAAAACTGTCCACAGGTTTGAGCTTTCCTCCAGATTATTGTAAAAGTCTGGGGCAGGATGGATGCTCTCCGGTACAGAAGGTACCCAGAGGTCACCCTGCTTTGCTTCTCTCATTATATCCAGTCATCTTTGCCTCATTCTGGGTCAAACTGTGCTGAAATCCAGGGTAAATCACCCAGGCAGGCAGGGAACTTGATAGGCACCTAATTCCTGTTCTAATGCTTATTTTGGGTCTTCAATGAACATGATGTACCTCCTCATCCTTCCAGCATGTTGCTCATAGAGCCAGACAGAGGCTTAAGAAGGGTAGAGATGATATTCTGCATTCAAAGGCTGCCTGACAGTTTACTTCTCTTACTTAATGCTTTGCTTTGAAATAGAAGTGTGTCAAGAATGCAGCTTGATTTCCACTTCCATCCATTCCGGGAGTGAAACCAGCTGTTTTCTGCCCTCCCTAAATTTCATGATTTTTAAAGCTTTGACTATCACTGTGCTCTCCTTGGCAGAACACCCACCAGCCTTTTTTTTTTCAGGTCTATCGTGAGTGTAGCTGTGTCAACAGAACCCTCCTGCCCGGCCCTGGCGATGCAGAGGCAGGGAAATGCACCTCGTCCTGTGCTAAAAAGCCCTTGCTCCTGTGCTTCATGTTCGTGGTCATCCTCTTCACCTTCCTGAGCAGCATTCCTGCCCTGACTGCCACTCTGCGGTAAGCATGGGATGGCCTCAGCCTCTGCCAGTGCTGCAAGAAGCCTCAGCATCCACCTCTCCACTTTATCCTGCTTAAGCCACGGAGAAGGTGTGATGGGAACCACCTCACCTCCAGGCTGGCGGCCTGGAGACATCAGGACTAATCCCTTCCCAGTCTAGCTGGGAAAGCAGATTTTAGCATTGGAAGCTTTATCCTCTGCCGTGTTTACAGCAGTGGTGGGGGCACATTGCACTGGGGTGATCCTCAGCCTCCAGAGGGGTTGGAGGTCCCAGGTGTGTGGGATGTGGCGTTGTGGGGCAGGGAGGTGCCAGACAGCCTGGCAGCATTTTTAAACAAACCCCTTGTGTTCCCCAGGTGTGTTTCCGACAGGCAAAGGTCCTTTGCACTTGGGATCCAGTGGATTGTGGTGCGGACACTAGGTATGGAGCAGAGTGAATTTGAGCACTGGTATGGTCTGCTGGTTTTGTGGAGTGTGTACCAAGCTGTCATCTAAGAATAAAACACGTCGGGTTGGAAAAGAAGGGAGTAGGACATGTACTGATGAAAGGAGGATGCTTTCTTTTGTTTACTGTAATTCAGAAATACCTAATTCCCTTTGCATGTGATTTGCAAACTGAATGGAGGGTTCTGTGACACATCACAGGTGGAAGAGAAGCAATGTCCTAGCAACGTGTCCTTATTTTAAGAAAAGGAGTAGATGTATTGAAGCTCCTGTGTGTGTCTTTTGGCTCTTGTGCAACACGTAGGTCAGGATGGTCAAAAGACCTGCTGGACTCTCAGATCTGGAAATCCAGTGTATTTTTGATAGATTGTGGCTCTGGGTGCTGCAGGATGAGTTTTCCTAATCATGGTAACAGCAGAGCCTAATGCTTTTCTGCAAACACCTTGTGAGTTGCAGGACTGGTGTGTAGGTGCTGCCCAGACTGAAGCTCCACTCTCTCTTCCCACAGGAGGCATCCCTGGCCCCATTGCCTTTGGATCCATGATTGATAAATCCTGCCTGCTCTGGCAGGACCAGTGTGGTGAGCAGGGCTCTTGCTACGTTTACCAGAACTCAGCCATGAGCAGATACACCCTCATCGCTGGACTGGTCTACAAGGTGATAAAACAAGCAGGTCTTTAGGAGACAACATTTTTCTCTGGGAGAGAATTCCACAAAATTGGGTTGCCCTGATCTGGCCTCCCCCAGACGAAATTAAATTTTTACATGAGAAATGTTCTCAGGGAAGTCAAAAGCCCCGTTTCCTTCTCACCAGGTAATGGTGCTCCAGACACCATCATTCTCTTAAATTCCCATTATTTTCTAGGTTTACAGCTTGTTTTGCGCCATATGAAATATCTCCTGCAAACAGTAACCAAAGTGATTTTTGCTAGAAATGGAGTGAAAGACATAACTGCAGTGTGTTAGTGAGAGTGAGGGATGGCTTTTTGGGCAGGTTGTAAATAACCATTCCCCGACCACTGCTAGAAAATAAGAGCTTATGTGGGTTTTATTTATTAGCAGAAAACCATCATTTTAACTGCTCCCAAACAAGCAGTTGCCCTAGGTAGTAGTGTTTAGCAGTTGCTGTGATAAAGAGGCTCTCAAAAGCCTTGCAGCAAATGCCTCATGCAGCACTGTGCTCCAGATGTCTATGTGGGGTAAATTCTCATTGTCCCATTGCTGTGGGGCTGGCTAATTTCAGATTTTTACCCCCTCTGGCTCTGTGTGCTGCTCTGCTGCCCAGGCTGGCCCCCAGCATCACCTCCTCCCCAAAGCCTGGTCAGCAAATCTCATTCCAGGTGTGGGATAGGCACCAGGTTTTGTGGGGAGCAGAGAGTAATGGGGTGTCTTTGTGGCTGCAGGTGCTTGGAACAACCTTCTTTATAGTCGCCTGTTTACTCTACAAACCCCCGCCACCGGAGTCGGCTCCAGGCAGCTCGGATGCTTCCGAAAATGGCAACGGTGACCTCCAGGAGCACAAGCCTTCACTGCCAGCTGAAGAGGATATATAGTGCTGTACTCGTGCAAGTGACTTTCTCAGCCTCAAAAATACAATGAGAAGATGTTATGCGGTCCCCAGGGGTTTTTAAATTAACAGTAATATTATAACTTTTTTTTTTTTTTAGCCGAAGATAAATAATTTAATTAACCACTGGTGTGCTTTGCTGTTTCCTCGATGGCAGAAGCACACTGAAAATCGTGCGCTGGTGCCATATGCAGTTATTTAATTTTATTTAAAGAAAGGGCTACCATAGCTTAATTCTGTGTCTGTGACAAGCGAGGACCGTGTTCTCCACTCGTGGAAATAAGCACCAGTAACTCCAATGGAGCATGTGGGGTTTAAACCACCAGAGGATCTGGGCCCTAATATCTCAATTGTAAAGCCAACTGTAGCAAAACTTCTGTTGGGACTTCCCAAGCCTGGAAAGAGCACTGCTGTCCTGCAGTCTGCATTGCAGCCAGGACAACTGGCCCTTAAACTGCTGTATGCAAAGCAGACGGCCCTGGCAGTGTCCTCCTCCTTCCTGTGACACAGCAGTCTCTGTTTGTCCAGGAGCAGGTTCTCTTATTATGCAAGTTCCTATTACCATGTGATGGGAGATAGGTTTGAGAGGAGATTTGATTAGCAAATCCATCAGGACACTACGGGCAGCCTTCCCCAGAGCTGCCGAGCACTGTACACTCACTGCCTCACTCATTGCAGGGTTTACACCGTGGTGACACTTCATTTTCTTTCTTGTGTTGTTTCAAAGTGATGCCTTTTGTAATGTACTGTGCAAAACTTGAACTTCTTGTTGTTTGCTGGGCGTGGGAAGACATGAGATACAGATCTATGCAATGCTTCTCTTTGGTTGTTCTGAAAAGACATTGGGGTTGGGTAAATGGAAAAGTTAGAGTGAATTTAGTTTGCCTCTAGACCACTACCTTAAGGGATAGGACTGCCTCGTGGGAAGGGGATGCTGACTTGTAACTGGCCTACTTGCAAGTAGAGAGGGCAGCGTTCCCAAAGTGACCTTTGAATGTGCACTTGCAGTAGTGACCAGGAGCTTTCTGTGGGGCAGAAGTAGAATTTGGGCATCTTTATGTCTGGCTTCCCAAGGTTAGTGCTTGGTCTGCCTGTATTTGCACAGCCACATGATCTGGTTACATCTCCAGGGGAGGCTGTGGCCAGGTTCACAGGAGACCAGACCTACATTACCGAGCTGCAAAACTGGTGCTTTTTTTTTTTTTTTTTTTTTTGTGCCAGCTCCTACTTAGAATTAGTTTGTAAATGTTTTTGTATATTTTGTGTATTTATGCTTTCATAAACAGACACAGGATGGGCATTTTCTTCCTTTGTTAGCAAAGGACTGGCTCTCAGAGCAGCGGTGAAGCTGTTCCCGTTGCAGGCAGGGATGGCAGCTCTGGGAGTGTGGTCCATCTTCAGGTCGATGGTGGTCAAGAAAATAGCTTCTTCCATTCCAAGATTCCCTTCCACCCAAGCCAGGTAGTGACATTCCCACTTCCAAACCATCCCCTGAGCATCCCTGCCCCATCCTTGTAAGTGCTCAAGGCCGGGTTAAACAGCGCTTGGAACAACCTGGTCTAGTGGAAGGTGTCCCTGCCCACAGCAGGGGATTGGAACAAGATCTTTAAGGTCCCTTCCAACCCAAACCATTCTGTGATTCCATGATGTTATCATCTCCAGTAACTGCTGGAAAAACTGAAAGTGCTAAGGGTGAGATGGAAGGTGGCTTTTGGCACCTGGTGCAGCTTTGATGGGGCACAGTGTGCAGGGGAGCCCTGTTTTACCAGGGAGGCAGGATTAGACCCACTGATGCAGGAATTAACCCCAACACCACCCAAACACCACAGGCTTCTTCACAACCTCCACGTGGGTTTGGAGCCACCTGCAAACACGAGCCTCTCTCCAGGCCTTGCCCTTTCCACCTTAGACACTTTGGGTACAAGCAGGGACCTTAGATGGGGGAAATGCATGAATGTATTTTGGGAACATATTTTGTGGATGATGTATTTATGAAAGGTAGAAGGTTTTCTTAATATATATGTACGGATATTGCAATGCAATTTTAGTGTTTATAAAATGAGCTTTATCTGAGTGTGTTGTTTCCAGAGCAAAACAAAAGCTTGTGGGATTCTGGGCATTTATTATGTTGCTGTGGGACTAGTAAGTCATGAATTTTAGTAAGCAGCAACAAGGCAGCAACCATAAACAGGTTGTTTAGGTGTACAGGTAACTTAAAAAATTTGGCAGTATGTTTCCCAGTTCATTTAAAGTATTATGTTGCTATAAAAGCATAGAAATACAATCAGTATTTCACAGGTATTTGTGTGTGTGTGTTTTTCATCAGCTGTCACCCTTTCCCAGCTGCTGTTCTTGGCAGGGGTGTATCTATGGTGCCAGGCTTTGCTGCAGGTCATCATAGTGCCTGCAAGGAGAAGAGTTTGAACTCAGGTTAGTGTTTAAATCGTAGTGTTAATAAAACCCCTCATGGATGCAGAAGCTGCAGGCACCAGGTGACATTGAGACCCTGCGGGTTGGTGTCTGTCTCTGACTTACCCTCTTCTCCTGAGAACAGAAGGTAATTGCTTTGGAGGGCAAAAGGAATTTTGTGGTTGTGGGGGAAGAAGAACTTTCATTTCCCTCCTTCATCCACTGATCGACCCCATTAAAGCCATGGAGTTTCTGCCAGACCTGCACTGGGTAAATGAGGTCAAAGTTCTGTGTCACCTGTGGTTTGCTGAGGGCAATTCACACGGTTAAAGAACACAAACAAACAGTGGTTGGTGTTGAGGAGACACTGCGGGGAAGTAAAACAAATGAGTGCCCAGAGGGAGGGAAAACAGGAGCAACTGATCATTATTTACTGTAGACTAAATCTCAGGCAGTCAATGAGCCGGTCTTCCCTGGTGAGGAGTTTGTTTGGAAGCTTCCTGGAGGTTTTAAAATGCCAACAAATGAAAGCTCTGAATTATATGTAGATGGTTTTGCAGAGCTTCCTACCCTTCTCCTGCTGCCGTGGTCTCTCCTGCGCCCGGGTGTGCAGAGGAGCCTCGATGCCTCCCTGTCCCATCAGCTGCACCCTTCAGCCTCCCTTACCCCCAGCCCTGCAGACAGGAATGGGAGCAAATACTGATAATTCACTTTTTATAGTTAGTTTAATATAATACAAGAAGCAAAAAGAAACAAAAAAACCCCAAACAAAACCTGATTGGCACAGTTTGATTTCATCGAAAGAACGAACCTTTTTTCCAGGGACCCAGACCCTGTTCCTGACCACAGCCCATGGCTGTGGGTCAGGGCTTTGTGCAGGGCCGGGTGGGACTGGGGATGGTGCCACTAGATGGCAATGGAGACAGCAGCACGATGGCATGTCCAGAACCTCAGAGTGCTGGTGAGAGCAAGTCCTTGGTGCTTTATAGAAAGGACAAAAAAGTCAAATCACTGCACTGGATTCCAGGTTTGTGACAGCAAAGCCACAAATATGTTTTATAAGATCCAAATAAGGTCCAAACTAAACTTTTAGTATCGTTTTTCTAGGGAAAGTAGGCACCATTTGTGGTCACAAAGCTATGCAACAGGTGAGGGTTAAACAGAGCAGCTGCATTATTTCTACAAAAGCTGATCATTTGATGCATTCCCTTCCCAAGCAGGGGTGGAGGACTCTGAGCTGTCACGCAAAAGGCAGTTTTTCTTACCCAAATGTGATAATTTGGGTTGCTATTAGCCTGATCCTTTCACCTCAGTCTGAGAAAAGCCTACCTGTGTTCTCCTTAAGTTATGAAGGATGCTTGCTTTGGGGCACAGGAATAACCCCAGGTGCTCTTGCCCAGCTGAACTCAGTGGAAAACCTTATACTGAGCCCAATGGGCTCTGAGTCAGGCTTATAGTTAATAACTTCTCTGGCTTGCTTTAAAATCAAACAGCAAAAAATAGAAGAGTGGCAGGTTAAGGGAAAGGTGTGTGTTTTACCAACCTGAGCAGCCTCACCTCAGTGAACTTGGGGGTCAGGAGGTGTGTGTGGAGTGGCTGTGGCTCTGTTGCAGGAGAAGAACTGGATTTCTATCAAACACTTCTAGGGGATTTGAGGGAGCAGAATGTGATGGCATTTTCTGTGGCCAAAATAATTTCCTCTGGAACAGAATAAATGCTAAAATTTTCTTGTCTTCCCTCAAGTGTTCATATTGACCTGCAAGCAGCAATTTTAGAAGATGAAAATGAGACCATTCTGCCCCTTCTAATGAGGTTCTGCATGTCTGCTCCAGCCAGGGACCTGCTGTCCAATTTCCTAGAGACACACAGAAGAACAAATCTCACACTAAATTAAAATTTTCTGTTGTATTACATCTCTCCTGCTTCATTACCTGGTAACACTGTGTCAGTTAAGAGAGTCCTGAGAAAGCTCTTAAAAGTACATACAACAGGATGAACTCACCAAAAATTCCCTTTACAAACCTCCCTTTCTAGTAAGGGGAAAGCAGAGCTGCTATAAAATGAATATTGCAGTAGTTCAGTGAAACATTGATGCATTAGTAACTATAGAAACTGTAGCTCTAGACACGAGTGTTCAACATACTAATGTGTCCTGGTTCAAACTAATAAGAAAAATGTGATCTCTTACTATTCTAGCTATCTGGTTCAAAAATATAAAATCTGTTCCAAGTGGAGCAATGCTCTGAAAGTTGATGAAATCACAGATAAAGCCTTCCACCTTGGGAGGGGTAAGAATTAAAAATTATGAGCTATCCGAGCCTCTATGGCATTACAGATAAAATCTGCCCAGTAGTTCATAGAATGGAACCGTGGAATGGTTTGTGTTTGAAGGAACCTTAAAGATCACCCAGTTCCAATCCCCCTTCCACAGGCAGGGACACCTTCCACTATCCCAGGTTGCTCCAAGCCTCGTCCAACCTGGCCTTGAACACTTCCAGGGATGAGGCAGCCACAGCTTCTCTGGGCAACCTGTGACAGTTCCAACTGCTTAGTTATCCCCTAAGCAGCAGCTATGAAAAATATTTTTAATAGAAAAAGTGCCCGTCATCTTTGCATGCCTTCATTCCCAAGGATGGGTTGGCAGTGGATTTTTTGTTGGGACATGCAGACATTGCTTTTTGTTTTATTCTGGGAGAAAAAAAATAAAAATGCAATAGAGTGTAGCTTGATGCACCAAAAAAAGAGATGGATTTGTGCTTTTTAACATCGGACAGGATCAATTGGGGGTTGTCCATCTAACTTACTTCTTAAACACTTTCTGCTCCCTGTGCTTCTTCTGAGAAACAGCCCAAGCTGCTAAAGAAGCTCAGTCTGGGGCCTTCTGAGGTATGGTTCATCTTCCTTTAACAATATGTTAAAACTTTATTTCCCCCCCTTTTTTTTTCCACATGATAATTCCAATTCCCCACCAGCAAGGTGGGAAGATCATTTAGTTTCACACAATCCTTTTAACACTTCATTTGGATCTGCTCTAAGAATATTCCCTCATTAACACATTTCAGTGCCTGTCTTTCATTTTCTCTATGCTGGGAGCTGAGCAGTGTGTTACCTGCATTTGCATAAATCAGATAACCAGGAGGAAAACTGATGAACACTCAGGACAGTTTATCAGTGTTTTTCAGGGATCTCACACTTTGCAGGTCAGGGGACCTGTGAGTGTTTCTGTCATCTTATCTGCTTCTTGTCTTGCTCTAAATCTTATGATGCTCTTCTCTCAGAGATAAGGCTCATCTCATTTTTCCATAGCTCTCTTATTTTGTTATCATGGAGATCCCGGTAGCTCCACGTGGGAGGGCTCATGGGAATGCCCAGTTGGGTTTTAGATTCTCTGTGAGTCCTGTGAACACAGGAGAGCATCTGGTCCTCCCTGAGCTCCACTGAACAACGTGCTCCAGCTCTGTGTGTTCTGGGGCTCGGGGACTTGGGGGTTCCCTGCTGCAGCCCAGAGCAGACGGACGAGCTGCTAAACCTCTGCCTTCAGCTTCAAAAAATACAAAAGCTGTAGGGAGAACTAGAAATCTTCCAGCATCATTCCCACGATGCTCTCCTGCCCGTCCCCGGGGTGAGAACGGGGAGCTGTGGGCATAGGCAGGACTCAGCTGCTCCCTTTTCCTGCGGTGCCTGGGGAAATACCTCCCTCCAGAGCATCCCGGAGCCAGATGGGTGGTGCTCCTTGGGAGCACAAGTCGGAGAGCTGGAAGGGAAAAAACGAAGTGGCTGTACTCGTGTTTTGCTAATCTAATTAGGCAAAAGAACATCATTAATACTCTGTGTGTCTGATTGATTAACATTCCCGCTAAGCACAAGGTTGTTCTCATTAGCAGAGGTTCAGAACCCGAATGCCTCTTCGCCTAAAGTTGCAAATATGTTGTGTTATCTCGAAGGCACATCTCCTTTCTCTCTTTGTGCAATACTTTGCATATTTACAGGACTATTAGTGATGAGGGGAGAGGCAGGAGATAGGGGAAAAGCACCAAGTGCAGAATAGCAAAGGGTCTTGCACAGTGAAGGTTTGTTATTTTTTGTGCCTCATTAACAGTGAAAGGGAGAAAGATATTTTTTTTTCCAATCTCATAACAATAACATTCTTTTTTTTCATATCCCATAACATAACAACAGGATTTTACATTCTGCATAGGAAAAAAATATTAATTGGGGCCCCAGTCAGCTGAAAAATTGGAACTGCACAACTCATTTTCATCCAAATGAATTAAATGTCTAAATTTTCATTTTGCATTCCTTTCTTTTTTTTTTTTTTTTCCTTTGGTCTCATAAATATTTAAATGATTTTTTTTTTTGCTTATACCAGGAATTTACAGTTCTTAAAAGGAGAAATGTGAGATGATTCATGTGAAATAACCCCAGTCATTTCACAAGTGCCTTTTCTACCTTGGAATGGAGAGTAGTGATGTTATTCTATCCCATCCTGATCCATCCCATCCCAAGTGCCAGCAGACAGCAGAAGCAGCAGCCATGTCCATCCCTGTTTGCCCATCTCCTTGTCCTCAGGCACAGCTGAGCCCCTCTGGACAGGCAGGCTGTTAATAGCAGATTAATCAGACTGATGGCCTTGCTATCTGCTAATAACAACAGTTTTTCTTCCTTGATGTCTTTTACACCATCATTTTCATGGATGCCAAGTGCACAAGCAATGAGAATTTGCAGCAAGTTTCCTCAGTGCTCTGCCAGCTCGTTCCAGGGTTGTGTTATCCCATAAAACCTTTTCCTCAGCCCAGATGCCCCTCCAAGGGCCAGACTCAAACTGACCAGAGTGATTTCCCAGGCTCCAGCAGCTGATCTTGGTGTAGGAATAGAGAAAACTTTATGTCATCAAATTATTCCTTTTGCAAGCAACAAAATGTAAATTCTGGTCCTATTTTCCCTTTTCCTTGTCTTACCAGAAGGATAAAAGACGTTATAAAAGTATTAAGAGCTCAAGACTTTTTTAGTGAACTTACCTATAAATAAGTGTAATACAGGATGGGTCTGAACTTGCAGGTGGGCAGCGTGAGAGGCTGTTTTTTAGGACCACTTTGCCCTGTTTCCCAGGGGGAAAACTGTTTCCCAGCTGTTTTTCCGAGCTGTATTTACCTGGCCCAATTTCCCCCAGCAGCAGAAAACAGTCTGCAAGTTACACATGGTCCATCTGAACCCTGTCAGGGCAAATAAAAGCCCAGAGCGAGGCCAGTGATACAAAACCTCAATAAACATGGATCAGCCATTGCCTCCCCTGGTCGTGTTTGGTCTCATTCCCCAGAGTGATAACAAATCCCATGTGAATCTGGGTCACATCAGGACAGTGACAAAGGAGCAGCACAGACTGTGTGTGCTGCAGCTTCTGCTCGTAGCCTGCCCCTCTCCAGTTGGGAAAAATGCATTTATTCTTCAGGAATGTACATTAAAAAAATTGTAAAGCAGAGTAATGCAATCGAGTTTCATGCTCACTTCCTATAGAATCGCCGTGGAATTTTTTTTTCTGTTTATTTCAGAGGGAAAAAAAAGTACTTCCAAGAAGCATTGGCAAATAATTGTATTTACAGAATTATTTTTGTGCTCACAGGCTCTCGGAGGAAGCAGTGGGAAAGGCATCAGAGCTGTGCACGTTGTGATCTGACTCACAGATAAACTGCTCAATGGATCCACTTTCCAGACTGCTGCTATTTTAGTTTGGCATTTGTTTGTTTTTTCTTTCGTGTTGCTCATTTCCTCTCCAACACCCGCCCAGCATCGCCCACACCTCCCATTTCAGTAGGGCAAAGCATCTGAAAGCTCCACAGGTTAAGGAAACACCCTATCAGAAATGCTGCCCTCTGTCAGGAGGCAGCTGCAGGTTATTAAAGTTTATTCTTGTATTTTTCTGGCTTCTCATTTCCAAAGTGACAGAGCTCACTGCAGTGAGCCCAGAGCTGGGAAAACAGTTTTCCTACCCGGATAAGGAGTTCTGTTAGTGCACCAGGAGATGGGGACAGGTGGGCAGCAGCTTTGGGAGGTGCTTTATCAATCCTTGTCCTCTGAACAGCTGCCCTGGGGGGGTCTCTCCCATCCATGTTCCCTCCTGCTACCTCTCCATAGCCACAAGGCTCAGCCTGCCAGGGAGCTTTCCCAAATTTATTAAAACAAGCAAATTCCTTTTTTGTCTCAGCAACTTGGGAAAAAGTACCCGTCCTATATCTGGAGTCCTAGGTCTTTTAAAACACATCTGTGAGTGTTTTCAGCCTATAATAGAGCTTCTGTGGATCTGGGGGCTCCTGCCTGCTTCTATGACAGATTAGATTTTTAAAGAAATACCATCTTAGCTTATCCCACCCAGGATCACAGCAAATCCTCTACCTCTTGAGAGCTTTAGTTACCAGCTTTCACGGAATTCTTATACAAATCCTGTTGGTTGATTAAAAGCAGGTCTGAGCAGCTTATACACCCCCAGGGCTGCAGGGCCAGTGCCCCTGGTTCCTCTTGTTAGCCCAAGGTAGCTCCAAGCATCTGCCCCCTCACACTGCAAAGGAGGCTGATGGCTCTCACCCTCACCTTCCTGAACCCCCCGAAAGAATTAAGTCAGACAGGAGGTTTTCATCATTCCCCAGGGTTTCCTCAACATCAGGAGTAATTGCTGTGACAGTGATTTTCTCTCTGCTCTATTAAGTCAACCTTGGGGAGCACAGTCCCCACGAGGACATGGTGTCCCAAAGGTTTGCCATCACATCTTCCAGCCCTTCTGGGGAAGCCTCACGTACCATGGGGGGTTCCAAAGCAGCACAGGCTGCATGTTCAAGCACCTGAATCCTTCCTCAAATGCCAGCCTCCTTTGGAAATTTCACACTGCAAAAATTCCCCTCAGTTTCCCTCTGGCATTAGGTTTTTGTTTTATATTGAACAGGAATATGCACACACAGGGGCAGAGGAAGAAAGAAACACTTTAAACAAAAGACCAACTTATGAATTAAAGATAAAGGAAATGTGTTTACTGTAGAAACCAACTGAGAGTAGGCAAATGCTGAGGTGGATTAAGGAGGAAGTGCTCAATGAGCATTGCCACATTTGCTTCCGTAATATCCTCTTTTTAGAGATAAATCCAAGAACAATAAGTAGTTTGAAAAAAGCAACATTTAACCTCCCACATGCCAAGTGTTTTGATTTAGGCTTCTCTAGATGTGCCAGGTGTAATTAAAACTCCTAAACAGCTGTAGAAATAGTGGAAATACATCCTTTTCTACCTGCAGCAAATTGAAGGTTGTCATTGGAAGGAGGTAGTTAATAGGGCACCAGAGAGAGATCATTCACCTTAACCTTTTCTCTGACAACTGTAATGCTGGGGCTTCCCTGTCTCTGCTCTGCAGCATTTCCCATCTCACTGCCTGAAGCCTTTTCCCTTTGCACACACACAGGCATGGAGTGAGGCCGTGCACCCGTGGGTGTCTGTGGGGAAATTCATCCTGTGCAGCCTCCTGTCAGCAGAGCCACTGACAACATACAGAGCCCAAAACTGCATCCTCTTGCTGTCCTGCTGGCTAATTAGGTTTTACATACCTGGGTAATGACATTAAATGGGCCCAGACTGGAAAGTACCTTGAAAAAGATTTTAAAAAGCTAAATTTTGACTCAATATAACATGAAGACTATGTAAATTAACTTAAAAGTCTGTACCAGACCCAAACAGTGCCAGCCAGGTTCAGTTTTCAATTCAGATAAGATAATGCAAACATTGGTACAAATACTTATTTTTAGGAGCTTTAGGTCTGAATCAAAACCCAAGGAGGGGTAGATCTTACATCTCATTGCTCAGCTGAGTTCCATCCCTGTGGGAGCTTGGTCTTGGTCCTCAGCTCCATCTCTGACCCCCTCCTAAGCTGCAGTCTCTGCACAAATCTCCAGGAAACTAAGAAATTTTACTTGACTCTTTAAAAATTCTCATGGGAGAGACAGAGTTAAAACAAATCATGCCTCCCAGCCAACAGCACATATTTGGAAAACAGGCTTCATTTCACTAACTTATCCCTGCTGAAGAAGGTTCCAGATACCCAAAAAACATGGTAAACCCAGTAGCTGACAGAGAAGTGCTCTTATCTCATTCTAACTCATTTATACCCTTAAGTTCATATTGATCCGATGTCCATCAGCTACCTTTCTCCTAATTAATCCCCTTTGGTGGATAAATCTTCCTTCCACTGCCTTCCCCACACAGGTGCTCTGAATTCTAAACTGCAATTAGATTGTGATCCACAGAGACTAAATAAACAAAGAAAAGCCTATCTGAGGAACCTTGTAGCTTCAGAGAACAAAGGGAATTCCCCAAACCCTGTGTTTCTCCTCCTGGCTGAGACAGCACCTTCCCAGGCCTCAGTGTCACTTGTCTCACTGCCATCACACCTAATCCTGAAATGGTTTCTGTGTGTTTCCCTGTGAGCTGTGTTCTCAGCTGCTAATTTGGATAATAGCATCACTGTAATTAGGAGGGGAATCAAAAACCAGGGAAAGAAAAGAAGTCCTGGGGTGTGTAGGGAAAACAAGGAGGCTTCTTTGTGATTTCTCATTGCTTTCGTGATCTGATCAGTGGTTGCAGTAAATAAACACACACGTACATAAATTTGCATAGTCTGGCTTTTTCCAAAGCTTACTCTCCACAGACAGAAGATAAAAACCACCATCATCTGATACTATAAGTGGCATAAAACTATTAGACATTTTTCATTGTGAATATCAAGATTGTTTTCCTGCCACTGCAAATCCCTGCGGATGCATTATGCCTGGTTATCTCAGTTCAACACATTTCACAGGGGGACATGTTAGAAGAGAGGCAAGATTGACAAAAATAAAAATTCACTTGAGCGTAGAAGGCAAATCTATTTCTTGTTTGGCAGGCTCTGGCAACTGGTACTTAAACAGCTCTTCATGCATATCAGATGCATACACAGCACTTCAGCTGAGAAATCACTGCCTCCCAGTCTGGAGGAGAGACAGGCACTTTGCATTACCTGTCTGATCGTGGAGCATCAGAGCTGAAGCTGCACAAAAGCTGCTTAAGTGCATTTCGGTCTGAGGAATTCGGAGCTGCCTTTGTGAACCGGCTACTTGGTTTGTATTGAAGAAAATTGGTTTAAACATCACCCCTGCCTGGGGTGTGAGCAGAGCAAGGGTTGCTGGAGTTCCTGCTGCCCCAACAGAGTAAAGCCAATGGACATTTTTTAACCATTTTGAGGCAGAGTTGCTGCCATGGGGGCTGTGAAAGCTAAACCCCGCTGTAGGACTCAAAATATTTCAAATTGTTTTGCCCAGCACTTCATTCTGGTGGAGACTTGCCTTCAGCAGAAAACAAAAACCTAATAGGAGTTAGATAAGAAGAAATAGCTGATGGGACAGGCTGAATGCCTCCAGGCTGACCAGTGGGATTTTGGTTTTGTATTCTCTCTGGGTATTTCACTGGTCACCTGAACTCCTGAGCTGGTCATGAAGCCCAGAGATGTGGGAGCAAAGGTTGGAGTCCCAACCCACAGCCCGAGCCAGCTGTGGATGGCACTGGAGTGGCAGCCACAGACACTCACTGACTGGTATCCAGATTTATTGAAAATAGGCAGACCTGGCTGACTCCCCTGGGTCCGGTGAGCAATAATTCCACTGCTTTGCACTGAGTGAAACTCAGGAACAGAGTGTGCTTCATTAGAAGAGCACCTCATAAGTTATTCATTATTATTTAGACTCAATACCAGGCAGCAAAATTTAATCAGCCAGAATTGTGAAATAGCAGTGAGGGAAAACTAGTGAGCAGCTACACATTTCCAGAGGCATTAGGAAACAGTCCCTGTGGCTTTAGCTACTCATTTTGCCATATGTGTTAGCACTCCTGCTCTTCCTGTTTTGTTCCTGTTAAGAAGAGGCCTTAGGCATTGCTCCTCTCCGTCATTCCCCCACTGCAGCCAGAAGGGGTCCTTGCTGACCTGCTGTGCCTCCGGACAGGACCTGGTGGATGAGACCTTGTGGTTGGTGGCTCATGGGCAGGAGAAGAGTGATGGAGACCTTTTGATGAAGGATGTATGGACTACACCGAGTCCACATTCAAAGCCACTTAAAAAGAGAGTGACTTGCAAAGTAACCTGCTCAAAACCACCATTACATGAGTTATAACGTGAGAGTTATAATGCAAGAATATTCAGTCCTTCTTTCTTTTCGTTATGCCAGCTCAAACTGGCAGCAGAACCTGACTGCCATGAAGAAGATGTATCTTTCCTCTTTTTCCATCTTCTTCTGTGTCTCAAGTCTGTTAGCCTGTTCTCAAGGCTTCATTGACTTGACAATAGCTTTGCATTAAGATCACCATCCGCAGCTCTTTAGGTTTTTCCTTTTTTCCCTCTTTGGCTGTCATGGGTGAACAGAGAGTCCTTTAAAGTGAAGTGGTGATTAATTACCACCGTGACTGAGAGGTGCTGAATTTCCAAGTTGTGACTTGATGACTAATTTGGTTTGTGAGAACAGCAGGAAGGACCACTGGGCTCCTCTCAGTTGCTTTTGGAAGGCGACCTTTTAATTAAAGTTAAAGGCACCAAAGAGGATTACCCTGTCTGCAGTGCCAGCTCTGAAGGGTGAGCACAGCAGATGAATGGGCAGGGGGATAAGCAGAAGCTCTCTGTTAAGCTGGGGGCAGAGAACACTGAGGGGTCTGCAGGGAGGGAAACAACCCAACCTGCCCAAAAATGGGCTTTGCAGCCAGACCTTTCCTACTGCAATCTTTGCTCAAGCAAATCTAGGAGAAATCATGGAATAAACTCAGCTTCTGGATTTCCCCTGGAGCTCACAGGGGTTGGAATCGCTTGGGAAAAGCTTGTCTTGTGTTCAGCAAAAGTGAGGCCCTGAGAACTGTGTTCAAACTTCCCGTGCTATTAATGCCAATGGAAGAGGTCACCAGTGCTGCCAGGACTCACCTGAATCCACACCAAGAAGGGAAAGAAAAGGTTCTAGTAATTGCCATCACTGGCTTGTGGCTATTCCCAGCACCCTGAGAGGCAGTATGCCCTGTCAGAGCACTTTGTGATCCTTTATCCAAGTCCCCTTCAGTTAAAGTTGGAGACATTCCTTTTATCATTTGCCTGATGTTCTGGGCAGACAGCAAAGCCATATACTTTTTAATACCTGTTGGTAATCTTGATAACAGAATTTCCAAGTCCCCCAGGATTCTGTTATTTTCAAGTATTTTTTTTTTAAATGTAGGGACATAGTAACTAATTCCAGGACTCAGGAAAAGCTACTTGCACAATCTCAGGGTTGGTTCTCAATATCCATATCATGTTGCATCTCTGTGAAACAAGGAAAAGGAGGGTAGTAAAACCTCCCAAGCCTCGTAGACTGATGCATTAGCTTATTGCCTCTCCTACCCTCACTAATGCCGTAATCTGATGGAATTAGGAGAGATGATCCAAAAACCAGGAGAGTGGAATTATTCTCTCCAAAGCCATAGGTGTCTGTGAACTGCTACAGCACATCTCCGTCTTTGCTGAGCATCTTGTGTGAGAACTGATGCTGCCGTGTCGGAGCAGATGTGGAGGAGCAGAGCCATATGTTTTGATGGTTTATGGTTCCCGGGGGGGATTGCTGCAGTCACTGTCCTGTGGACAGCAACCTTTGTTCGGAAGGATAACATCGAGGATGAGGCAAAGCATGTGTCCTGACAGGAGATGGTTTCACAGATGTAAGCAAGGAGTGTTTAAGGGCTCTGTGAGTGCCTGGAAGAGGTGCCAGGGTTTTCTCACCGGCTTGGCCCATCTTCCTTTCTCCTATCAGCACTTGGAGGGGCTCCATCCCGCAGCTTCATCTGCTTAGCTTCCTTCAGCGAGAGCTCCGCTGCTTGTTCACAGCCAGCCTTCTGCTCTGCTTGCTGCTAATGAAGTAATACAGCGTCTCTGCCAGCCACCTGGTGCCTTTGTTAAAAGGGGAGTAAACGTCAAACTGTTCTCATTTCATTTCTAAGGGTACAAACTGACAACTTTTCTCGTGTGTAGAGTCATAAATATGTAGGAAAATCACAGGCCACATCAAATGCCCGATCCTAACTTAAAGCTGACCCTCAAAGAAAAACATGTCTGCTCAGAAATCATTTGTCCTGGACCTTAACTATTATGCAGTCCCTGCCCTCTCCCCTGATCTTTACTGTGTTCTGACTTGAGTTCTCAACAAATGAATGAATTCATACCTGTTAGTGCAAACTGGGTAAGGAACCCTATACCAAATGGAGGAGAGATTTTGTGAATATTCAGGGATATATTTTGTGAATATTCAAATGGAAAAATAATGAAAAGTCACAAAACATACACTGTTTCAAGGTGATGAAAAGCAGGTGTGAGAGGCTCTGCTGGTGGCTGGACTTGAGTTGCTACAAAGGATTCCATGGTGGGCCATTCGTGATGCAACAGTCTGGGGGGAAAGAAGTGGTGGAGAAAAGCTGGACCACTCCATCCATCAGGATGCAGAAGCAGTTCTATGTACCATGAGTCTCATGCGTGCTCATGTGTCTTCCCACACATCTTGTGTTATTCATGGCTTGAAGCTACAGATATTTGGCAGTAACACCCTGCAGACAATGGTGTTACTCTATTGTCTTCACATGAGCAAGAGACATCTGAATGTGGGCACTGTGTTTTGCATATCTGTGCTTTGTGATTCGTTGGCTTTGGGGGAAAATGTTATACCTAAAAACCTGCAGGACCTCTTGAACCACAAGGACTTTCATTAAAACATGAAGGGATTCCAGCTTTCCTTTCTCTCCGTTTCAGGAGCTTCTTCAAAGTCTAAGATTATGTTTGTAGATCTACTTGGAATTTAGTACCTAGTAAATAAAGGCAAAGAAACCAAAAAGAAATGAGTTATTAATCGCATTACATACCCAGGCTAGCCACTTTTGCTAGACATATGGAGAAATCGGGTGGGTACAGATTAATTAAACTTGATCTTCTGGTTACCAGAGAAATATAAATTTGCCATACCAAGTTATAATTTTGTTGCCACTCTTTCTTTTTTTTCCTTAGTTTTTATTTTCATTTGCCTTTAACAGAGTTTTAAATACTGATTCCAAATGTAATATGCTTCCAAAGCAGCATTAGTGCTGAGTCTAAACCAAACATTATCTGATTAAATCTTGACCCAGATGAGTTTGTCTACTTTCTGTGCTTCTAAATACATATTTACCATATGTTGTCTCATATGCTGCTTTTCTTTTTTACTGATACTTTGGTCCAAATGTTGTAGTAATCATATGTTCTTTTTAGTCATGAGTCAAACGAAGTTTCAAGTTTGTAACCACTTTTGCAAGTCTGAAAATTAAATAGTATCACCAACCATGGTCAACCAACATCCTGTTCAATTCTGATGTTGTCACATCTTCCCATCTCTAGAATCAGTGGACAAACCCTCAGTGGACATTAGAGAATGTCCCTGTGCTGAGTCTTCCCAAGTACCCAGCACCCCACAGCCACCCCAGGACCCCTTTTATGCTGCAAAATCCTGTATGGGTTAAATTAATCTAATTTTTAAATGAGAAGCAGCCCATGGGGTCCAAGCAGTCCTTGCTGCCCCGCGCTGGGTTTAGCTGATCTGCACATCCTCTGCACAGGACAAGTGTTCAGGAAAGACCAGGTCTCCAGGCTGGGTGACAGCACTGCCACCACAGCCCAGGGCAGACTTGAGCCACTGAAATCAGAGCACAAACCATGGAATCACAGAATATCCATGGGGGTCATCGAGTCCAACTCCTGGCCTTGCACAGGACAGCCCCAAGAATCCACCACATGCCTGAGAGTGTTGAACCTTTGCTTTCCTGGGTTCTTTATGCACATGTGCCCCTGGGTGAGGATGATGCCTGCTTCTGCTCCTTGGACATCTCCCCTTCAGGTTTCATCTCCTTCCAGCCTTGGAAGGGCAGGGACAAAGCTGAGCAGCTCCTGAGGGATGGAGTCTACAGCTCAGGAGACCCCCATGGGCAGCTTTCAATACCCTCCAGCTGCATGGTCACAACATCACAAGCCTTTTAGCAGCTGCTGTCCCTCCAGCCCCAGGTCACAGTTGAATTCTCACAGGAATCAACACAGAAATGTGTCAGATTGGAGTGAGGGCTTTGTTTGGGCCTGGCTGGTCCTCAGGTCCTGTTCTCCACCCTCTTGCAAGGAAAACGTGTCTTATCTGCTGGGAAAGGCTGTGTTCTCCCACTGCTGCTTCAGCACAGGTTATACCTCCCTGCACATTCCCATGCAGCTCCTCTTTTTTGTCCCTATTTTCGGAACAATCATGAGAATACTGTATAGATCCCATTTCTAGTCTGCTGCTTAAAAATATCTTGCCTTTTAGGCTGGACACAAGGCTTACTAAGCTGTATATGTAGTATAAATACATAGTATTCAGACTTCACCCACTTCAACCAGATTTGGCAGTGCCTACAAAACCCTTGAGTATCTAGAAAATCTAAAGCTTTTTTAATGTATTAAAGTATTTGCACCGTTGAAGTGAAAGTGAAAATGCTAGTTTAATATTTATCCCAATTTGTTGGTGGATTTACTTTCAGGGTTCTCCTTTCTGCCACAGTAACATAAATGTAAGTTATTGGTGGCACATATTCACACTTAATTCCTCTTTCCCAAACCTCTTTATACTCACGCTAGTTGTTCTTGCTTGAGCTCTTCCTTTTTTTAACCTACCAAATTATAGTTAAAGCTGAAGCACTTTCTTGTTCAAGTCAGCTTCTAAAATTATTCGAGCATAAAATTTAAAAAGAAGTAGGTAATTATAGCAAAGTACTTCAGAAAATTTTAATCTCTAACTAAGAAGCTGCCCTGGAGTTTCTGGGTGTTGATACAAGTCACCTCACCACAGGCTGAACTGAGACCCCACAACAAAACCCACAAGCCAACACACTCCAACTTCATCCCCATGGTCATGTCGTAGCAGCCTCAGCGTTGATTTTGGCTGCTACAAAGCTGGTCCCATTAAAAACACCCACGAAAAAGCATCTCAAGGGAGTGGGTTTCTGTCTGAATAGCAGAAGTTGCCGTGTTTAATTTAAACATTTAACATCCTCTCACCCCACGCTTAGAATTTATTATAAACGTGGGGATTTATGTCTTCTTTCTGTGAAAGAAAATCTTCAGCGGGCAGAAATGGGGAAGGGAAGGAAAGTCTACTGCTGTGCTCATGGAGCCAAATTCACATATGCTGGCCAAACCATGTTATGTATAGTATCTACATATATTATGAATCTCATCCATCATGTTATGCCTTATTGCACTGCCGGTGCTGAGCCTGACACTCCGAGCAGTAATAGCAGGTTTCCTGCAGGTTTATTGCAACCTCTGCCACTAGATCTTTCCTTGCTTTATTCCAAAGCAAGAGCATTTCTCTGCATAACATCACACAAATTTAATTTCACTCATCAGTGCCAGGGTAGAAATTACACTCTAAAATGGGAGTTGCTGTTGGAGCCATGGAAAAACCATCATAAAATCAGTGGTGTCATTTAAGCCATACAGGAACAAATCTCACTGCCACGATGCCCTGGGCTGCAGGAACCAGACAATTTCAAGGGAGGTTTGTTTGAGGTGTTTGCTCAGCATCAAAACCAAGCATGAGGATTGGCTGCTATTTTATAGGTTGGCAAAAAGTCCCACATAAACACAAGCTGTAATAATTAGCTTAAGATGGTAAGATACAAGTACACTGACTTAGAGGAAGGGGATGGATTTTGGCCCTGCTATTTCTCCACTTATTTTGATTTAGGTGGTGGCATAGAAACATTAAGGTTGGAAAAGGCCTCCAAGATCATCAAGTCCAATCTTAATGGAAAGATTAAAACACGTTGGTGGTGATATCTAAACCCAGTCTGTTAGTTAGCTCCCAGGCAGCTGGGATGAGGCAAAAATCAGAAATTCCTGATTTCTGGAGCGGGTCTGGGCAGTCAGGAAGGCAGGATGGAACTCAAATATGGAGCCCTGCCACTGATCCCAGATACAGGGAAGACAAGGAGCTCAGTGAGACTGTGTCTTCATCCTCTCTCTGACAACATTCAAATTTAATTTGCCTTGTAATGAGTTCCATCTAATGTTTTTCAGAAACAACAGCAAAACTTGTGATTTCATGAAGAGAAAATCAAAGATTCCTACAGGGGGTTCCTGTTATTATCAGCACATTTTGGGCTCTATCTGTGTGATCAAATAAAGCAACAAGAATGATGATGATTATTGTTGTAGTTTGAAGCTCCTCTCGAGCACAATCTGACCATGATCAATACCAGTGTTTCTGTACAACAGTGCTCCTGCTGAGCTCAGGTCAGCCCATCCCCTGGGACAGCAGGACAAGGTGTTGCAGCAGGTCTGGATCTGCTCCAGCTTCCTCCTGCTGGTGAGGCAACATGGGTGAGACATTGCAGGTTGCTGTGCTTTGATTTTGCATTGTTGTGCATTGATTTTGGCAGAGGACAGAGGACAGGAGTGCTTTATTCACCAGACACTGGTGGGAAGTCCTCATTTTCAGGGGAATGCCCCCCCTGATCCAGCTGGAGATGATTAAGACAAGGGCAGTTCTGTTTGTGGGGAAAAATTCATAGCCCAGAACTACCACTTCAGATCCCCCTGCATGTCCTGGACAGTTGATTCCCAGGAATTTGTGGGTACATTTATTTGTATACAGCTTTATCAGCTCCTATGGCTCTCTGGGGTGTGAGCAGTTGAAGCCTCACATGAGGATACCCTGTCTGGAAGGGTCATCTCCAGCAGCAGCTGCTGTTTGCCATGAAGCTGAGCAGAGCAGCTCCCTACCAGGTAGGAGAGGAAGAAAATAATTGTCTCCATGAAATAAATGGTTCCTGGAGGAGTTATAATAGTAGGCTATCACATGGTGAGGCAGGTGGGAAGGTGGGCAGAGCCCTGTCAGTGAAGAGTGATTCACTGGATAACTGTTTTACAGGAGAACTTGCAGCACTAATCACAACTTCTCAGTTGCTAATGGCTGAGAAGAATTAAATGAAGAGTAAAAATAGCTTCACGTCTTCTGAGTCCTCTGTGGGCACCGCTCTTGTGAGGAAGTCTGCAATTAGGCAAACTAAGAATCTATAGAGAAATATTCTTTCAACTTCTCTTGCTGACTTTTGGCACTATAAGAAGAAACTCAACCTGTCAGGAAATGAACATGAGACTATTGCACCTCTCCTGGATTAGGAGCATCGCTTTCTCCCAGATCCTTTGTGATTAAATTCAGAAGCCAAACAGGATTAGGATTCATCCCTTGAGCAAAAGTACCCACTTGGACTCCTTGTCATCAGCTCTCTTCTTCTTCCATTCTTTGAGGCTGGAGCCAGCTGACCTAGAGCTGTGAGCTGCCATTGCTGAAGCAGAGTTATGAGCTGAATGCCCTGGCTCAGTTCTCATCCTGGGCTGCAGGAGGGAAGGGGCCAGCTGTGACATGACCCTGTGGTTGGATTGGGTTGGTTGGTTGGTGAGGGTGGGATTTGCATATTTGCTGTCTCTATCTGCTGCCAAAATCTGTTCTAAACCAATTTTACTTGAATTTACAAAATTACTCCTTAGCACAATTCCTTTTACATCTCTAAGTAAGCTTGCATTTGATCAAAATGTTTCTTTTTATACTACTCAGAGCTCAGCCTTGTGACATGTCACGCAGCTAACTCAATACCTACACATGCCCTTTTATTCCAATAAAAGATGAACAGATAATGTGATCTCCTCATATTGTAACAGGAGATGTATTTTATTTCTCACAAGTCTGCCCTTTTCCAAGCAGACCTCTTTATACAGAAAACTATCGATTTGTTTTTCTATCTGGTGTATAACATTGGTAATAAAACGTGTTTGCATTCTTATCAAGGAAAGCAGAGACTCTTGTAGGGGGCAGGGGCATATTTCTAAGCTCCTTGGAGGGGCTTCTGGAAAGTGAAGATCTCCATTAAGATACAGATACAAGCAAGTGGGAACTACAAATCTTCCTAATGCATCCTCACAAAGATAAATTTAGAACTTGCTGCTTGCTCATCTCATTTGCCAGTGGTTTCAGAGGCTCATCAATGCTGTTAGTTTGTTATTCTCCCAGCTATGATCCACCACTGAGGTATCTCAAGTTCCTCTGTTCCTCTAGTGAGACACCCAGTTGGGACACCCCTCAAGCTATTTGGATACAAAAGATGAAGAACTCCTAAGAGTATTTAAAAATACTTCTTGATATTTGTGGTCAAACCCCCTCATTTTGGGATATGCCACATATTTTTGTATGCCCCAACTACTAGAAAAACAGTTTCAAGTGTTTGCCTTGCTGTGCAAATTAAACTGCAGAGGTGACAGAAAATGTTAGACTTCTATCCTCTACAAGTATTACTCGTGAAAAAAAAAATGGGGGCAGATCTGCCACCCTGACTTCAGCTTGACTTTTGGCTTTTAATTCTTGAATTCCATAGATCTGTTTCTCCTTGTGCCTCCCTGGCAGAGGAACATTTATCCTTGCACTGAGGTCAACCTGTTCATCTTGTCAGCATAGCTCCAGGAAAGGAAAAGGCTTTAAGGCTCTCTCTGCACCTCCACCTTACACAATATCTGTGCCAAGCTGACCTGTGGCTGAAAAATTTGCTGAAGGATCAGAGCAAACTCTGGAGAATCAAGTCACTTAAAGAAATCTTTTGTTAATTGACCTCTGTTCAGCTGTCTGCCAGTTCATCTCACAGCTACTTTTGTGGCAGTTACTGTCATTATTACCTCTGCTTGCCATGTGGTGAAGTATGATTTTCTTGATAGTGCGATTGTTACTGAGGAAGAAGGACTCCATCTCATTTTTCTAACCTATTTCACATCCTTGTCACCAGTGTGGCTTTGCTGATGTTTAGCAATTTCTTGTATGAATGCACCCTTCTACCCAAATCATTCTCTAGACAGTTTTTCCTCCAGCATTCAGACGTGGATTCAAGGCTGGGTGGGCAGCTTTTTCTGTTTTGCTGTAAAATCATGTACTGCACTAAAAGTGAACTTGTTTTGGTTTCAAAGTATGTACATGGGCTTTGCAAACAAAAGAGAAAAACTGCAGCCTGAACCTGGAAAAGAGAAGGCTTTGGGCTGACCTAATTGTGTCCTTCCAATACTTGAAAGGAGATGACAAGAAAAAAGACGGGGAGACTGTCTCGTGTAGTGACAGGACAAGGGGGAATGGCTTCAAACTGAAAGAGGGTAGGTTTAGGTGAAATATTAGGAAAAAATTCTTTACTGTGAGGGTGGTGAGGTGCTGGCACAGGTTGCCCAGAGAAGCTGTGAATGTCCCATCCCTGGAAGTGTTCAAGGCCAGATGGGATGGAGCTCTGAGCAACCTGGGATAGTGCAAAGTGTCCCTGCCCATGGCAGGGAGCTGGTACCAGATGATCTCTAAGATCCCTTCCAGCCCAACCTATTCTATGATTCTTGCATAGATGCATGAGCTGGAATATACCTTGTGTACACATCTGTTGTGTGTCTCATTGTAACACCCACTTGACATTCACTCAGTTATAACCCTACCTGCTATGCTGCCCTTTAAAATCTCTCCCAGCGTGTGTGAAATCTCCATATTTCCATGTGTTTGGAGAAATACAAACACAGTAATTAATTACTGTTAAGGGAGTATATTTTAGGATGAAATACATTCATGTATTTCCCTTCCTCCCAAGAAAGCCTGTGCACTGCATTGGGCCAAATCCCTCCCCGTGGCTTTTCAGTGGTATTAGACTGTGCAAGACCACAGGTTGGAGAAGGCTCCTTGTGAAAACATTTTAGATACTGCAAAGTCTGAGCTGGAAGCCAGTTGGTAGTTTAAATGGTCTTTGCACCACTGAAAGACTCTTTATTTCAAGACGAGGGTTGGACTGTCTTCTTTAGCAGGTATTCTAGAAGAACCTGAAAAAAAACTTGTACAATATTTTCTTTGCCTCCCCGGAACAGCCTGTCCCAAGGGAAGCCTTCCCTCATCTCACAGCTAGAGCAGCAAATTATCAATTCCAGCAAACATACCACAGGATCACCCCCTTGCTTTGACATTAGGCTTTGGAAAGATACTCACAGTTTAGACAGGACCAGAAGCAGAAGGGGAAGTCTCTAGAAGCAAAAAGGAGAGGATGCTGCAAGAGCAGACATTGTTTTCTGCAAGATGCAAAAAAATCACTTATTTTTTAATAACAAAACAGTTGGAAATATTTGTCTTTGGAGTCAGAACAGTTTATGATTTATGAGAATGTTTCCACTAAATGAACCAAAGATTTATTTCACACAAGCTGAGCTTATTTTTCCCCCCACATTTCTTCAGTACCTGCAGTTATCCAAACAGCTCTGATAAGACTTCCAAGAAAAATTCTCAGGCACTGAATGCAGCTACAATCAAGCCTCAGTATCACACTGACAGGCACTGAATGAGCTCTTTCTCTAATGTAGGTTGAAATGAATGAAACTCCCTGGCCATTTTTTTGTAGTTTTTTTCTTTATCTCCTGTTTCCTTTCTTTGTTTTCTTACAGTTTAACTTTGAGCAGTCCCAGGGTTGCTCTACATTATAGAGCCCCTGGGGTTGGGCTCTTACCTGAGCAAGGGAGCTCTTCCCCTTGGGTTGGCTGCAACAACCACTGAGTCACAAGTCATTATGGAAGGAAAAGAAATTGAAGAAGGAAAGAAAAATCCCTCTCCAGGGACTCTCTGACCACTCTAAGAGGGTTCAAGCTATTTTTGTCATCTCTGGGCCAAGATGCTGTAGCTGAGAAACCACCCAGGTAAGTCTGGCCAAGATGAGAAGGCAAAGCCTGAGGTGTGAGATTTGGTTGGGGAACGTTAGGGTGGGCACAGGGCTGTGAGCTGGTGCCTCTGCAGATCTGCTGGGGTCAGTGGGACAGCTCAGCAAGTGCCTCCAGGTGAACCCACAGACAAGTGATCCTGAAAGTTTCCTGGCCACAGGAGTGCGAATAAACCCTTCCTCTGAGTCTCACATTCACCATCAGAGCAGCAGGTCCTGCAGCAGCATTAGTGAGGAAGCAGCAGGACAGAAACTGGACTTCTCTGAGCTGAGGTCAGGCTGTGGCCAGGTGGCTGCAGGGCAGGGATGGAGCTCAGGAGCCTCAGTAGCCTTTTGCTCTTCCTCCTGGTGATATCAGGAGGGACCTTCTCATTACTCTCAGAAGCCGCAGAACAGCATTAGCATCGCACAGGGAGAGGGATTCCAGCATGGACTCAGGAACAGTCCAGGCTCAAGCAAATCCAGGGTGTCAGTGCTGCTAAAAATGGGAGGATATGGGCTCTTAAAGGGAAGAACAGGAGGAAGGAGCCAGATTGCAGAGTACAAATAATATGCAGCAGGTCACAGTGTGCTTTGGAAGACATGAAGTGCCAAGTTTTTGAGTATGTTGAAGTGGTACAGAATGACTCGAAGCCAGTGTAGGGTGTCCCAGGAAAATTTCCACTGGGAACAATTCTGGTGCTGCCCCTGCTGCATCCTGCAGGCCTGGTCTCCCTGGAAAAGGAAAGGGACTTTCTGGGTGTAAGGGACCAAGGGAAAAGGGTGTCTGAACAAATGTCATGTTTTCAGTGACACAGCCAAGGAGAAAGCCCTACCAGCCCATGGCATTTCCAGCATTTAATAAAAAGACTTGCACCATGAAAGAGAACAAAGCATACTCAGTTCTTTGTCTGTTTCCTGAAATCCAAGGCATTTAATAAGGATTTGGGAGCATTTCAAACCTATGGGAAGGTTACTGGTAAAAGACAGTAAAGAGCATTTGGCTGCCAGGGATTTTTGCTATGCCGCTTTTCCATTTGCATTTTACAATTTCCAGGCACATTGAAAATTTGGAAAGTGGTGTAAATTACCGGGAGGAGGGGTGAGAAAATGAAGTTAATGTGTGACTTCTGAGATTTCCTGAAAAATGTTGGTGTGGTGTATGAGGAGAAGGGATGGAGCTGAGCTGGAGCTGGAGTATTCCTGGCAGTGAGGGCTGTGCTCTGAGCCGGCACCGCTGCGCGGAGCTGTTGGAAGCACAGCTGACAGAGCTGCTGCCAGGGCTGAAAAAGCAGATTAAATCCCTTAGGAATAGAGTAACAGCCCATCTGCATGTGCTGTGCTTGGGGCTAGGAGGGAAGGTCCCAGCCACAGCAAGCGCAAACTCTCCCTTTGGACTCCTCTGTCCCTTCTCTTTATATTTGTTCCTGGAATAAAACAGAGGATTTCCAAAGGAAAATCCTGCCTGCAGTGTGTGAGCATGAATGTCGGTGTGTTGAGCACTTATACTGCATATATGAAGATAAAATGCATTTATTGCCATGAGGAATCAGATTTGGGCTTGTTGCAGCAACAACTCGAGGGACCCAAAACTCCTTTATCTCTAAGCTAAAGCTGTTGATATCTCCTGTGTGTGTCCAGTTAATGCACCAGTCTTTGATGTCTGAGACAAATATTACAGGGTATGTCAGCCAGTACATCTATTATCTTTTAAGGAGTTTTGTCGAAGGACTGAATTTGTCCCTGCAGCACACAGAAGACATGACCTATAGAAGGTGCCTGGACACCTCATTTCCCAGTTGTCCCTTCCCAGAGACTTCAGGGTAATTCTCTTACCAATAGCACCACACACACCCTGGTGTGTTCTGGTTTTTGGGTTGTCTTTTTTTTTTTTTTAAGTTGCCCAGGGACACACGTGCTGGGGTGTGTGATCATTGCCTTGCTCGGGGTCTGTCTGTTCCACACACCAACGTGCTCCCACTGCAGAGTCTCAGCAGGTGCCTTTGCTATGAAAATGAGAGGTATCAACAGTTTTGATTTAAAATACTCTCCTGAAATCAGTTCAGCCAAAGGCAGTAACTATCTTTTATTGCTCAGCCAAACTAATAACACTTTATTTTGCAATAAGTTGAGGGTAGGAAGGGATGCATTCCCATGCCTGTAATTAATGATACAGTCAATATTGTCATCAACAAGGCTGATCGATGCCCCTTTTTCTGTCACTCCTTTCTCCCTTACTTCCTTGCTGTTCAAGCACAGCATGATTCAAAAAAGCCCTACACACCCCAGCATTTTACCTTCCTAACCCATCTTAGACGCTCCTGACTTTTAGGGAGACCCTGACTGCAGTGAGTCCACTGGGAGCTGATTTTAAAGGCTTGAATCAATCCAGCATTACCTGACCCAGGAACCTGCTCTAACAGGTATTTGGGGCAGGGTGCTAGATGGGAAAAAGGTTGGTGCTGTCTCTTAGCAGCAACCTCTTGCAGAGCTTTCTCTCTGCTGCTTTCCTTGCCCTTCAGAAAAATCCCACCCAATGAAATCAGACAGGAAAAAGATTAACATGAAAAATTCCTAGTGACTCCCAACTGCACCTGGAAAAAGCAAAGATGAAAAACACTTAGGTCAACATAAAAGGGAGTGAGGCATCCTGTGGGCCTTGCATCTCAGGCACTGTGGGACCCTCAGCTCAAAGTCCAGGCAGTTTTAATAGATGAGGTCTTTGGGTGACATTTTCCTGCAAGATTTTAAGTAAATGCCTTGCCGTAACATTTGAGATCAGGCATCTCTCGGTTTCCATGATTCTTTTCCTTTTTAAGCCACAGGCACACACATACAAAATATATTAAAACGAGCCCAGATTAGTTAAAGGTCGGCGAGTTCCGAAACAAACAGCGGGGATTTATGGTGGAGGCTTTGGGGCACAAGAGGAGAGTGGTTCAACTCCAGCTCTGCTTTGGCTGGAAAGGGAATATGGATTAAAACCTTGCAGGGAGCAGAAGTGAAGGTGAGAAGAGATACTTTTGCCGTTCTTTTTGTTATCCCACACGTGGAAAGAGACTTCACAGATCCCCCAGGCCAAACACCAGCAGTGGGGAGGGAAAAGAGGTGCTACATGGAGAGGCAGGAAGGGGGTGGATGCCTAGGGTGCCTTTCTTTGGCAGGCTAAGCCTCTGCCTCCTTGGAGACCAGGGTTGGCAGGGGCTCAGACATGGGCCAGCTGTAGGTGTCCAGCTCTGTAAAAGTGATGTGAGGACAGAAGGTAGAACCTGCCTGGAAAAAAAACTTTCTGAAAAGGTGGAGAGGTTGATCCCTGCATGGGGAATGCAAGGCTGAATCCCAGGAGACAAGGTCTTTGCTCAACACCCTGTCTGTGAGAAACAGAACAGAGCTGTCTGCCTGTGAGAGTGTGAATTCTTCACATGTGGTTGAGACAGATTTGCCAAGGAATTAATGGAATTTATTAAATTTATTAATTAGCTCAGAGAAATACGCTGCTGAGACCTTTTTTGAGGTAGTCTCGCCCAATTTTTGAGGTGGTACCCAACCATTTTTGGGGTAGTACCCTACCAATGCACTTTTAGGAAAAGAGAGATTTGGCTGGTACAAACTGCACCAGCCTGTTGAAATGTTGATTGTAAATCAACACCACATTATTTCCGGGTACCTGCTTTTTCAGTGTGTAATTAGAATTATTTTTAAACTATGTCTCTTGATATTGCCTGCCAGTACTTGGCATGGAGGGAAGGTGGAGGAGGCAGCACGTGGAGCACTCAGGAACAGCTGCTGGGGCAGAACAGAGAGGCAATGCTCTCCTTGTTAGCAGCCGTGCCTGTACATCGCCTGTGTGCAGAAACATGAGGCAACAAAATCCAAACCAGAGCATTCTGCAGACAGTTATTGATATAAACGTGCACATCCACACTGCAAAATTAGACCAGCAGATGGGTATCTTGTTTGTGGGGATAGCAATTGCTTTTCACAAGGCCAAAATGAAGTTACAGCACCATAAGGGACAATATATCTTGGTTACAGACAAAGATCCCAAAGGAACTCACTGGCTGTGTCTGTGAGAGAGGTGCTTAGTCCAGAAGTGTGGGTTTGTGCTTGGATCATGGGGCTATAAGCTCCCCCCAAACTGGGAGCTGAGGGATAGGGGCAGTGGGCAGCCAGGAGAAGGCTTGTATCCCAGCTGCAGCTCCCCTTCACAAATCAGTACACCCCAGCAACTTCCGTCATGTTCCGCTTTCCTTCTTCAGGATAAGTACTCTTGATCCATCCCAAGAACTTGTCCAAGGGCCAGGAACAATGGGTGAGAGGAGCTGGGAAAACCAACTCTGACAAACTCCTCTCAACTAATAGAAATTTCATAACAGAAGAGCTCAAATGAAAGGAACATTGGTGTTAAGAGCTTATTAGTCATTTTCTAAACTAGTGTGGGATGAGAGCTGGAAAATATTTCTCTCCACATTTGTATGAATAAGATGACTAAATAAATCTGATTTTGGTTATTCTTCCATGGTGATCCTACTGGATGAATGTAAGAGGAGCAAAGCTGGGGGTAATATTGGCTCTTGGTGGATGGCTGTGGAAAGTTTGGTATTCGTATAAAAGAGAAGATTTGACTGACTGAAGGATTAGGCATCTTTTTGCATCAACTAGGTAAGGAGTCTGGGTGAACACAGAGCCCACTGGCTGTTGGATGCATGGGACACGTTATGGCTGTCTTTGGATAAACCAGTGATGCCCTGAATGAGATTTTCCTTGATACTCTGCATTTGTGAAAATTTTATCATAAAGACAACTGAGTGGACAAACAGCTCACTGGAGTTTTACAGAGTGGCTGAAAGGGTAACCCCAGCACAGACTGTTCAGCCTTGGGGGGCCCTTCCCTGTGGGGGATCCCCCTGTCACCTTCAGCATCACTGTGACACCCCCTCTGCCTCTGCAACAAGGCAGCTCAGAGAGGACCCCACATCCCCAGACCTGAGGATATGGGATAAAGTGAAAAGTCACTGGTAGGGATCAAAGCAAAGCTGTCACTGCTGTGCCATGGCACTGAGGGTGCCCCGGACAGGTCAGGGCACAGGTAAGTATTTTTAGGTGGGCTTTCCCTTCTTTTAAATGCATTTCTCCTAGCAGCAGCAGCAGGTGAGTGGGTATTTGGGGACCAGTGGGACATATGGATGTACAAGTGTGTTGGAGCACCCCTGGTGCCTCTCCTCTCCCTGTGGGAGAGGAACAGGGAAGTTGGACCCACTACCAGCCCCTTACCAGCCCTCAGCTTTCAGCCGTGCCTCTGTGACTGACTTTGTGAGGGATGGATAAGAGGGGGGGGTCCCAGTGGTGAGGAGCTCTGCAGCCCAGCCTGGGACCTGCTCCCTCCTTCCTTCTCTCCCTCCCTCCCTCCGTGGGCCACATTTTGGGGACGCAGCTGAGGTTGCAAAGTCCCCGGGTCCGGGGGAGGAAGCGGCGGGGCGGGCAGGGGGTGCGCGGTCACCGGTGGGGCGGCGGCTGCCGGCGCGGCTGTGCGGGGCGGGCGGGCGTGTGTGCGGGAGTGCGGGTGTGTGTGTGCGGGTCTGTGTTGGTGTGCGTGTGTGCGGGAGTGCGGGTGTGTGTGTGCGGGTCTGTGTTGGTGTGCGCGTGTGTGCGGGTCTGTGTTGGTGTGCGTGTGTGCGGGGCGGCTCCCGCGCTGCCAGGGCACATCTGGACGCCGTGGGAGCGGCGGGGAGGAGGGAGCCGGGGCTGTGGGCGGCTCGCAGGGCGGGGGACGCGTCTCGCACACGCACACGCGCGGCAGCCCCGGGACCGGCGGCTCCTCCCGCCGCATTAAAACGAGCCAAGTTCCCCGCCGGGGGCAGCGGCGGGTCCGGGCGGTGCGGCCGGTCCGGGCGGTACTGCCCGGCCCCGGGGATGCACCCGAACGCCACGGCCCCGGCCGTGCCCGCCGGGCCCCTGCACCCGCACCCCAGCGGCTATGCCAACGCCTCCAACCGCTCCGACCTGCTCCCCAAAGTGCCCGACGAGGAGGATCTGGACGTCAACACCGACATCTACTCCAAAGTGATGGTGACCGTCATCTACTTGGCTCTTTTCTTGGTGGGCACCGTGGGCAACTCCATCACGGCGTACACGCTGGTGCGCAAGAAGTCGCTGCAGAACCTGCAGAGCACCGTGCACTACCACCTGGCCAGCCTCGCCTTCTCCGACCTCCTCATCTTCCTGCTCTGCATGCCCATCGAGCTCTACAACTTCATCTGGGTCCATCACCCCTGGGCTTTCGGGGGAGCCGTTTGCAAGGGCTACTACTTCCTCCGGGACGCCTGCACCTATGCCACGGCGCTCAACATCGCCAGCCTCAGCATGGAGCGCTACATGGCCATCTGCCACCCCTTCAAAGCCAAGAGCATCATGTCCCGCAGCCGCACCAAGAAGTTCATTAGCTGCATCTGGATCGCCTCCTTCCTCCTCGCCATCCCCATGATCTTCACTATGGGGCAGATCTACGCCAAGGACCGGGATCCCGACTCCCTCATCTGCACCACCATCGTGGACACCTCCACGCTGAAGACGGTCATCCAGGTGAGGGGCCGGGAGGGTCCGGGCAGCCGCCTCCTCCTTCCCGGGTTGGCCAAACTTTGCGGAGACGGGCGGGGCAGGAGGGGGAGGCTGGAGCGGGGGACTGGCTCAGGAATGGGGATGTTCCGGGCAGCCCTGACGGGACGGACCGGCCCAGGGTGCGGGCAGGAGGGATTTGGGGACGTCTGGGCTCCTCCTGTTGCGCCCCACCCCGCACCCCCTCCTGCCCCACCGCGCCGGGTTGAGACCTTGCGCCGGCATAAATCCTGCTCCGCGATTAATCCTGCCCGGGGCCGGTGCAACCCTCCCGTGCCCCCCTGAGCCCGGGGCGTCCGGCTCCGCTCCGCCGTACTGCCCCAGGGACGTTCACCCAAAGGTGGCAGTTCATCGCCAGAAAAACCCAAATCTCCATCCTTTCTCTGTATCTTCTGCGTCTCCTTCCCTTCTGCTGGAAAGCGACTAGAAAGATCGGGGGAATAAAACCATCTCTCCCTCTCCCCCAGTTCCTTGTGTTGATCCAGAGCCCGTTTCCTCAGTGTAGTGACAGCTCCTAATTTCAGAAAGTTTTGGACACAGGGTGTAGCACAGGCATCTGAAAAGGAACTGCATCGTCAAAGCCTGAGGCTGCTATTTTTGCTGTTTTGGGGAAATCCATAGCTGGTTTAACTAGCAGCCCCTCCTGACTTCAGCAAGGCTTTGCTGGTCTCCACACACTGCTAAATCCAACACGCCCATGCGTGGAACGGATTTCAGCATCAACACTTGCTGTGCTCCAGTGCTTTGACAGGTTGAGGCATTTGTTTACTGAAGCATTGGGCTTGAAAAATGTAAGAAACACGGAAGGAGGGACAGAGAGAGCAAGACACCAATCTCCATAGTCCCTTTGCTGCCAGGCTCGCATGTGATAGCTGCTCAATCTTTTATTTGGAACATGAATTTCAGGTGGGGTTAATCAGCGGGCAGCTGGAATTTAAAGCTGCATGTGTCCTGGAGTGGTTGAGATGTTCCCAGAGTCAGAGGGAACTTAAAGGGAAAGGAATCAGAATGTTTTCTCCCACTAAAAGCAGGCGAGGGTATATGCATTTAGATTTAAGCCCAGAGCCAGTGAATGTTTAGACGTGTCTTTCCCAGTTTCCTTCTGTACTATTCCAGGAAACCAGAATCTATCCCCCACAGAAGCCCTGGATTCCTTCTGCATTTTGTTGTGGTCCCTAACTTTCATCTGAGGTGGTGGGGCTGCATTTCTTCTGTAAATGTTTTGAAGGTTTTGTCAGCAGCAGCCCAGTGTACTTAACCCAAATTCTCCACTCTCTGAGGAGACATGAGCCATCTGATTTGAGAACAATGGGACTGAAATGCATTATTTCCACTCATCTTCCTCTTAGGATTAAACTGATGCTCATTGTTACCATGGTAGGGCTAAAACCAGAGGATTACTTCCTATCCATATCTTTGGAGATTACAGTTTAAACAATTCTCAATGTATTTGACAGTCTTGCAATTCAGGCTATACCTTATCCCATTAGCCAAGTAAGGAGTAGGCAGACATGAATGCACAGTATGTGAAGTTCACCTGTGGGCTTTTCCTCAGATATATATATATTTATTTAACTACTGAATTAATTTAAAAGTAAAGAGGCAGCTGCTGGGGAGCGAGAAGGAGCAAAACCCCAGACCGTGCAAACCTGTTCTTCCTTGGGGGATCTGGCTGCAAAAGTAGATTTGCCGAGATAGGAAGGTTGTTTAATGGTTTCACTCCATTCCCCCAAGCACGGGGAAGCAGCACACAATGTGATGCAGGGCCCTGGACTGGGGAAGGCTCCAGAGTGAATAAGCAAAGCAGCTGCAAGTCAGGTTTGAAGTGCGTTAATGGAAACCATCGCACAGCGTGTGAGCCGGCATTCTCACGTCGTAAGCTGTGCAGAGGTACAAAAAAAGACAAATGATGGAAGATCTGTGACTGAAAGGGCAGTGGTGATGTGGAGAGTGACGTGCAGATGTCTTGCTGGTTGGCAGTCTGGAGCCCTGGTCTTTCATGGTGGGTTCATGCTGCTTTACAGCATCTCTTTGCATTCGTTTTCCGAATGATGCACTTGCTTGAGCTGGCAAATCATTTGTAATAAATCACTCGACAGTTTTCACTCCTCTTCCTGTTTGGCAAACTGTCTAAAGTAAATTGGGAATTTTTTTTTTTTGGAAGCCATTAGTTCTCCAAGTGGTTTTATTTGTTGACTGATTGAAAGTCAGTCCCAGAATAGGGCCACTGTAACCATTTATATCCTCAGAGCCCACTGTGAGCTTTGGTTCTGCTGGGATCATTGTAGGAGAATGCTTCTCCCTGGACTGGAACAAGCTTCCCAGAATGAACATTTCACAGAATCACAGAATATTCTGAGTTGGAAGGGCCTATTTTTTGGTAGCAATTTAACATTTCTGATTTTCAAAAAGTTCCTCTGTATTTGCTTTGAGTATTTAAGTTTTAATGGGCATTCCTGAGTGAAACTAGACTGAGTGAACAACCAGGTTTCCTTGTAATAAGAAAAAAAAAAAAATATTATTCAAACAACACTCAGCATATTTGATTCTTGCACATATTAACTTGCACCACTTAAGCTCCATAACAACTGTAAGAAGTAATTACTGATATTCCCCTACCAATTACAAATTGTTCAGGGCAGCACACACTGCTAATCAGGAAAAGCAGTAAGTGAGATGATCTGCAGGGTGACACTGTGTGTCACCATGCTCTGTACTCTGAGCACATCTCTCCTCATGCCATCGAGACTCTCTGTGTGGCCCCTGACACGGAATTCTTTAGAACAGTACTATTGCCCAGTTTTGTTTGTCACTGTCCCTGTTGCTGCTTAAATCAGCCTGTGAATCTGGTTTATTATATATTCTTCATTGCCAAGCTTGCCTGTTGCTTGTGTCAGTCAGGGATGTCTGGTTTGGATATTGGCATCCACATGAGATCTGGTAACAGCAGTAAGTCCATTATAGCCACATTATTCCGGTCTAGTCAATGCTTTAGCTGGCAGACATCCTCTGAAACACACTGCAGCCAATTTTAGGTTCTTTTTCCACATAAATTAAACACCTCTTAAAGCCATACGAGTAAATTCATGCTTTCATGGTTGCACTTAAAACCTCCTCCATTTCAGCTGGAGAGGTTTTAAAAGCTCCTCGTTGTGGTAGCAACAGATAAGAGAGTTCTGAGGCAGGATGAGATGCTTCCCCTCTTCACTTGTGGGTCAGTACCTGTGGGTTTGGTTCTGGGAGCAGCTCCCTTGAAACAGGAGCCCGCTGAGTGTCCTGTCCCACCATGTGCAGCCCTGTGTGCCACTAACATTGTACACTCTCAACCCTGATTTTCATCAAGGTCTGAATTTTAATGGCCAGATGCTGTGCAATTTGATTTTCCTTTTTCACTTCTTACTTTCTTACCTTCGTGCCAGTTTTCTGGAGGAAAAATAGTGGACCTGGGGAAAGAGGGGAAGGTGAAAGAAATACCTACAGTCTTAGTGCACCATCAGTCCCAACACACGGAGTCGGCAGCCCCTCAACCTAAAAGCCTGGAATTTTATCTGAGCCAGGACTGGGCGCACACGTGAGGGGAGCCTGGGTGTGGGCAGCTCTCTGGCACGCCATAATTCACAGGGGAGAGAGGGAGGTGTTTTCCCACTGTCATGGCACAGCCTGCACTTGAGTGACTCTGCTGAAAAATGTCCCCTAAGTTACAGCAAGTGCCTGGGTAGAGTGTCTGACACATGCTAATGTTTTATTTGCACGGACAGCTGGTGTGAACCCATTTATTAAAACACATGGCAGCAGGCCCTGCGCCTCCAGAAACTGCCACATCTCCAGCAGCTCCACGTTGCTCATTTGCTAGGGCAGCACATGGGGAACTGCTCTGGACCTCCTCAGCCATTTGGAAAGGCTGCTGTTCCACTGAGGTCCTGCTCTGCATCATCCCACCCTGTGTGGCTGCAGCTCATCCATCCCTCCAGTTCCCTTGTTTATTATGTTTTATGAAGCCTGCTCATAGTTTGGATGATTTGTACAATAACTAACTCTGCACATGAAACAACCGCTTGCCCAAGGGGCTCCTCTGCTTTATTCCTGCCTACATTTTTTCTTGTAATGCCTTTGAAGGAAGATGCAAAAGAGCCTCAGGTCTGAAGGGAATGGGAAAGAAGAACCAGGTGTTGGAGCTGGGAGACACAAGGTGCAGCCTGTCCTCTTGGCATCCATCACCATGCTCTCTACACACTTTTCCAAGGTCATCTATTGAATTCCCATTAGTCTGGGAGGCTTACAAAGTTATTAATTCCGTTCATGTTGCTGTAGACACTCCCTCACACCTTTCTCTGGTGAGGAGCATCTTGGTGGGGTGGTGTGATGTGCTCACTGTTCTGGTGCTGTGGATGGCAGGGCTCTGCCCACCGTCAGATCTGTGGTGCCAGGTAAATAAATATGACAAACATCTCTCCATAGTACACAAAAATAGCAACCCATAAAACCAAATGGATGAATTCTCTCCAGGTTTGCTGGCAAATCCTATCCAGGATTAGTCAGTGGCTTCTGTTCAGGAATCCTGTGTTTATACTGGTATTGACTAGAGGAATTGAAGTTGATTTCTTTTCCTTAAGTCACAGCCAAATTCCTACTATGGCTTTTAATAACAGTGCTGTTCTAAATCACTCTCTACACCAGAGAAATCCAGGCTTGGGTGCACTCATCCCTCTGACAGCACCACAAACCAGCACCTTTGTGGCAGGACTGCACCCCATCAGGTCATGGTGCTGCCACACCCTCAGGTAGACAAGAAAATGAAAATATTGGTGTGTAAATGTGTCTGGATCCATCCCCACAGTGATGGTGAGAGACCAACCCTTGCCCCAGCATCAATGCCCATCTATGGTGGCAGGAGAATCCCTAAAAAGCTGCCTTTTTTCATGGACTATTCAGGGAACTCAGGGCTTTAACTCAGCATATGCACGACAGCCCAGCCTGCCTAATCCCAGCCCGTTTACACTCTGGTCTGTCTCGCAGCTAGATCTAATTTAAATAAGCTCTTGTGTTCATTGCTTTACATAACCACTTGGCCTGCTGTGTTTTGCCAGTTCTTACATAATTTCTTCTCTTTTTTTCCCCCAATTGATTTTAATTCACTTGATTTCCTTTTCCCTCCCCCTTCCCGAGTTGTCAGCTGGAGGGATAATAAAAGAACCGGGGAAATGTGGCTGATCAATTTAGCTCTTAGGTTTTCCTCTTAACAGCAGTTTGCAAAGGCAGAAGAGGTGAAGGTAATCTCGTAGTTGCTTTTCCCAGAAAAAAAGAAAAAGCCCAAACCTGCATCTGCCATTAATCTTCTTCCAGATCATTTAAAATAGCTATTTAATTGTCATCTCCCTACTTCCCCCCTCCTTTCCCTTATAGGCTTTCACCAGGCTTTCGTCTCTGTGCAGCATCTGCTCAAGACTCACAGATGGCACTTTCTCTTCCTGACGTTTAGAAACGCTTCTGTGTCCTGCCTGAGGTGTGGACAGTGGCCAGCATCCCTCTGTGGGACATGGGGGTGCCTGGGTGGGGGACAGAGGGGAATTTAGGCTTCTGTGGTGTCCCCATTGCCTTTTCCCTGCTGTGGAATTGCCCCGTTCTGAGTGGCACGGGACGGTGGGTGAACAAAGGTGTCTGGAGGGGCTGAGGAGCGTGAGGGGGTCCTGGGCTGGTGAGGGGGGAAATCTGAACATTGTGACCATCTACCCCTAAAGCAGAGAGCTTAGATGCCAAACCCATCAGCCCCAGCACTGACATCCCTCCTTTCCCTTGCATTAAGCAGATGAAGCTGGGTTATTACATTCCCAATCTGTCTGGTTGCTCTTTGCCCTCCAGTACAAGCCACTCGCGCCGTGTGAAGCTGGAGACACTTCCAATGCCCAGCTAACTCGTTGTGCTCCAATAACACCACCCCTGTGTCTTGCTTCCCATGGATACCATCTCTTCTATCCAATTTCGAAGTCTCTTAGGTGTGGGATTAAAAAAAAAAAAAGGTTATGATAAATCAGTTGAGCTGATGAGTTATTGAGGAAACAAGTAGTAACTCTAACTGGGTAGCAAATTTCTGAGCTGACAGCTCTTTCCCAGTATTTTCCTGCATTCAAACTACCAGTTGTTAAGTTTTGCATGGGTAGGAGGGAAATAGTAGTGAGACAAATTTGTATCCCTATGCTCAAGGGCCGTCCTGATACATCTGTGTGTGGAGGTCCATCCTCCTTCCCCCTCCCTGGGGTACCAGAAGCCTGTCACCACCTCTGCTCCTGCCAGGACAGAGGATGCTGTGGGACAGGGCTGTACCTAGACAGAGAGTGAAATTCTCATCTTTGACCTTTAAAGAAGATGAACCTGGAGGGCTGAAGGAGCTGGTCAACTGCAGGTGGTTTTCAGCATGTGAGATTTGCTCCTCATCTCCTGTGGCTTTTTCACTTCAATAATTCTCAAAGCAGATTGCATTGCTGGGCACAGTTCCATGGGGGCTTTTCCTGTCCCAGGAAAAAAAAACAATAGAATGAACAAGGTCTTTTTTGCTGAACTTTTTCTTTTGAGAAAAAGTTCAGTAATGTTTCTTTGAAGCTTTTGAGTTCTCAGGAACTAAAGACAAGTGACAGTTGCAGACAGAAATCAAAGAGAAGAGATTCTCCTAGTAGAAATGGAAAAAAATAGCAAGGAAAAACTGTAAACTTTCACAAAGTCTTTAGCATCTGAAAGGGAAGAAAAAGCATCTCATGCAAAATGCTAGTGAAAAAGCTGGGAATACCTCTGAACTGGGAAGCCATGCACAGAGCTAAAAGCATATTCAGTATCAATAAATCAGGGAGGCACTGGAGGGGCAGCTAAGCTGGAGGACGTGCCCTGGGTTGAGTGGTGTTGCTTGTGGCCGTGTTGTCAGCCCCAGTGGAGCAGTCCCTCACTGTCCTGTACTCATGTTTCTGCCTGCAATGGATATACCTGTTGCCTTCTCATCCTGGGCAGCTCAGCCCAGCTGATGGGTCCTCTCCTGCCCCTGCAGGCTCAGCCTGACGGATGCTTACCACTGCCCTGGCTTCGTGAGGTGTCTAGCAGATGAAGGAGCAATCTCATCCATTAATCATTTCTTTTTCTTCCTCCTTTAACCTTGAAAAAAGTGGTCTACCAACCTACCAGCTTCACCCAGACCTGCAGAGCAGATCAGCTGAGAACACATTGATGTAGGGTGGCATTTGGCTCAGCAGACCCCTATTTTTGATCAGGACTCCAAGGAACTAATTAATATAGTCGTTGCAATGCCACATCCTATTAATTTTAACTTAATCGAGAACAAAGCAGGTCTTCAGTGCTGAATTGAGTAAATGTGGTATTAATATGTGGTAGGACTGTCGTACCACCTTGTTCCCTTGGAGAATTTGTTTAATAAGTATGTTCAACAAGAAATAAACCCACTTTTCCCACCTATTCTATGATTTTTGCAAAACCATGTTATAAAAATGCAACTCAGCTGCTGGGAACATTTAGTTCATTGCTCACATCACTATTGATTACTCCTGTAAAGACTTGACATTTTATCCTCACGGGGATAATTTATACATTTCATTCAAAAAAGAAACTCAGAGGATTGAGTTCCCCTCACCAAAGTCCATGTTTCATTTTTATATCACTGTCGGTCATGGGCTTGTGACACTGTCATACTTGTTCCTGAGATTCAAGTGTGTCAAGTTTCCTAGAGCACAGGCAGAAAGAGAAATATAGGTTCGGACTAATAAATAGGTATTTGACCTCAAGATACAATGATGGGGAGTTGTGTATGTCCCAAACACTTAATAGTCTGCAGGAGCAAACTCTACCCCAGCCTTTTGGTAGCTCACAGGTGTTTCCTGGCCAGCACAGGAGAGATGTGAAATGGAAAATCCCTTGAAAGAGCAAAAAAAACCAGCAGGACCTTGGTCAGAAAGCATATCAGAGTGCAGCAGTCCAGAGGAGCAGGGCACATGCCCAGCCTGGCAGTCTGAGGCTTGCCTGGAGAACAAGTCATGCTGGGGAAAAAAACCCTGTTATACCTGAGACTCCATGACGCCGAGAGGAGCTGCAGCACAGAAAAACACTGAGGAAAAGCATCAATAAAGTAACCAAGAAGTTCACTGCCCCTTTGGGTTAAGCCTTTTCTTTTTTGTTTGAAAGTCTGATTGAATTTTCTTTGCTCCCATCCTCAACACGCAAGAGGAGGCTCAGTCACAGCCTCCTGCCTGCACTGTTTTTGTGGGGAAAATCCATAAGTGGAATGTGGGGAGGAGGAGAGGAAAGAAAAAGTGTCCATAAAACAACCAGCACTCCTAGGCCTTGGGCTGGCACCACAAACCTCATTAAAAAGACGTTAATTTTCCCCCAAAATGAGTTTCTCAGGGCACCAAGGGTGGAACATGCCACTACCAGCAAGTCAGGCAGATGAACAGACCTGTGCAGTCCACTGTTAACAGCTCTCATGCTTGGGTCTGCACTCAACAGGGGGATGGTGTTTAACTTAAATACCCCCTTTAATTTATGTATAACTGCATATACTGCACTCAGTATTATGTCTAATACAAATAACATTCAAGTGAAATCCCTACTGAGAGGCACATTATGAAGATTAACGGCCTGGATTTTCTATTACTCTGCTTTACACAGTGTTGATTTGTGCCCTGTGCTTTATAGGCAAGTGTTAACAATATTTGAATCCAGAAATCTATATCCAAGCTTGTTGTTTTGCAAAAATCAGTACCTGAGAGCCTGTTTGTGACTCCACAGCCAAATGAAAGGGCTGGAGGCATAAAAACCTCTGGGAAATGCTGACTCCAGGTAGGTGAGAATCTCAAAAGGCAGTATCTGCTGGTCACGCAATGGGCCACCTGAGAGGGGTCTCTTTCTTTTAATTATATAACCCACTTTTCTTTTAAACAAGCTGTCAGGAAAATTAATCTCGCCAAATTTAAGATCATACTGAATATATTTATGCCCTGCAATTATCTGGAACTGTTTAATTCCTTGGTATCTTCGTGTGGCAGACTTGTGAGATGTAATGCCAGGGGCTCAGCACCTCGTTGTGGAATTTATTAATAGGTTTGTGTAGGTTTCTGTCTGTTTTGGTTCTTCTCCATCTCTCCCACTCTACAGAGAACAAAACACCCTGCTCAGGTCACTGTTCACCTTTCATGGAGGAGAAATGCAACCAACATCACACTGTGGAATGTAGCCAAAGTCATTAGTTGTCCTGGTCCCTGTACACTTGGTCTTGCACAAACAGCATTAAAAGGTGGTGCAAGAGGTATTTAAAAGGTGTGAAGATGTGGCACTTGTGGACATGGTTTGTGGTGAGATTAACAGTGCTGGGGGAACAGTGGGACTTGATGATCTCTTTTCCAACCTAAATGACTCTTTGATTCTGTATGCCAAAGAGCTCACAGAACAATGCCACTCATTCCCTGTCATTGTACAGGTACTGTCTCTGTTCCTGGTGTACTTGTTGCTTGCTAAGAGCTTGTCTCTTGTGGCAATGGAGAAGGGAAACCTCTCCCCCTGTTTCTCCAGGAGGGAGTCAGGCAATGATGATACTCCCAAGGGAGCTATTGCTTGAGGGAAGCATTGGGGTATCAGAAGGGAATAACCAGCCCAGCTTTAACTAGAGATGGGTCAATGCAATGGCAGCATGGCTAGAAGCACTGCCCGATCTGCTGGTTCTTTTCCAAGGGCATCCTGGAGCCAAGCAAATATGATTTATTCTTTAGTATCTAGTAAGAAAGGGGTTTCATGCAAAGGTAGAGCACTAGCAGCTACAATAGCCATTTTTCTGAGTCAAAGGAAATGGCAGAAGCCTATTAGACCTTCTGTCTCAGTGCTGAATACACTCTGCTCGGGAGCAGCAAAAAGCTCAGAGAGTTTCCAACTGAGCTCCATTATGGATGCATTTTCCCTCAGTTGGTCACGAGCCAGAGCACGAGGGTCCCACTGACAGCGACTCCCAGGGCAGTGCTGCCAGTGAAAACAAACCCACCATCACCACAGAAATGGACTTCTAAAAGGGGCCAGGGTAGAGATGGGGTAATAACAGCAAAACACAAAGAGACTGTGGCACCCACTGTCCAGCTGCCCAAGTTCAGCTCCCAGCCACAAATCCTCCCTGCTCCTCCCAGATCCCATTGATTCCAGTTGGTGTTTCCCACAGTCTCGTTCTGTTTCAGCTTGGTGCAATCCCTTGTCAACCTGCTCTTTAAATTCCCCCTCTGTAGGGTGGCTCCCACTGCCTTAGGGGCAGGCTGGGAGCTGTAGGAGAGCTTGGAAGCAAGAGGAGTGTTTCAGGTTACAAACATGGATATGGGGCTTTAGGGTAGTGTAGCTGAGCTGTGCCCAAGGCAGCTGCTCTGCTCCTTTACAAGAAAGACCAGCACCTTGTTCACTAATGATATTAATGTTAGGGGTCCTCTAGGAAAAAAAGAAAGAAGATGAAGCATGGCAGGAGCTATTTCTTTTGAGAATGAGATGCCAGGTGCATTATTGCTTTCCAGCTCTTGTGTCTTCCACCAAATGAGTATCCCACTCACTCCTGTCACTCCCTGCCTAGCCCGAGTACCTCTGAAAAGGGCTAAAGATGTGATCTGCAGAGAATGGCTTTGTCAGAGGGAGATGAGACAGAATGTTTTCTGCTTTCATGAATGTTTTTTTTTCCCCTCTTTCCCCCATTATCAATGGAGATATTTCATGAAAGATGTTACAGCCAGAAATGAAGCTGGCTGGTGTTTTCATTCCTTTGAAACAAATGTGTTTGGGAAAGGGAAAATTGCTGGGCATACTCCAGAGGTTTTCTCATATCCTATGCTAAACACTATCCCTTAAATATTGCCCAAGAAAAAGCTGCTTTTAAGGTCCCTCAAGAGGTGCTCCCCTCATTGCAAGGTTATGTCTCTGTGCTCTTGAATTAACCAAGTTTAAATAATGTTTCTATTTTCTGTTCTGAAGGTTGCTGTTTTCTTCCTCATTAAATAATGCAAAACTTTGTTAAACCCATAAGCTGTTTAGGGAAAAATGCAATTTACTCAGTTTCAATTAAAACAAAAATCTGAAAGCAATAAAAAACCTACTGGCAGTCTGTAAGAAGTAGAAGCAAAGAGACAAGGGCAGAAACAGGACAAGAAATGACAGTTTTATAAACCTCCTGCTGGGTAGGGATAGAAGAAGCCTTTGTGCCTGCAAAACAAAACTGTTTTTTTGTAAAGTAACTATTGACTGGCGCTCTACAACTACAGCTGGAGCTCTGCACAGAAGGCGCTTGCCTGCGAACAGACTGATTTCCTCACATCTGCTCACTCTGTGCCCCTGCCTCCCAGTTGAATTCAGAAAAGACAGGGAATGCTTTCCCTTGGTGCTATAAATCAAAGCTGTACCTTCTAAGTCAGCAAAACAAACAAACAAACATTCCAGGTGATTTTGTTCAGGAGAAGGAGTTGGTTCAGGTGATTTGCAAGACTTTTCCTATTTTCCTGTTCTGCAGAGCTGCACCAGTGTGGCTCTGCCAGGTGGCTTTTGCTGGGGCTGTGTCTGTCAGGATGCAATCCCTGATTACCCATGTGGATTTGCACTAACACCTTTGCTGAGACAGCCTCCTGACAGAAGAGAGAAGCTTGGTTAAAAGGCCATGTGTATTGATCCAGCTGTAGAGATTATTTTGACTTGTGATCTGTGGGTATGGTTGATACAAGATTGAAATGCAGCTGAAAATCTTCTGGGCATTAATTTCTTTTCAGCAATGGGCTTCTCTCCTCTTTGTGAGGCTGGTCTGCACCCCTATTCCTTATGCTTTTGGGAGTCTGACTCTTCCCCCAGGCAACTAGTGATAGGACAAGGGGAAACGGCCTCAAATTGCACCAGGGGAAGTTCAAGTTGGATATCAGGAAGAATTTCTGCACCAAAACAGTGGCCAAACATTGATGATTCTGTGAAAACCTTAATAGATAGCAGATTTCTCTCTATTTCTGTCCTACAATTTTCACATGAGCACACTTGCAAAACCTGCTCGTGCCACCCGGAGCCATTGCATGGACTGGCTGGATCCTCCTCTTCAGACCCAGCATCCCTTTAGGAGCAGTGCTGCTCTCCTGCCAAGACCTAGCCCGTGACTGGGTCCTTTCAGGTCAGCATCTCGGCAGTGGGAAAGCACTCAGGTGGAGAAAGAGGGTTTCTGCCTGGCTGCCTCCACTTACAAACACACACGGGCCCCAAACACAGGGTTGGTGTTGCAGCGGGGCAAGGTTGGTCTCCTTCCTCAGAGCTGGGTGATCCCAGTGCTTCCACCATCAACCCTGTGTCACCTTGTCACGCTGCTTTTAGTGTGCACCTGTGTCACACCAAGATTTTCATGGTGAACTGATAGGGATATTCTCGAGAATCAACCAGGAATGTGTTTGGCAATCAAAGACCTCTTCTCGAGTGGGGAATCACAGAATCACAGAATGTTTGGGGTTGGAAGGGACCTTAAAGACCATCTGATTCCACACTCTTCCATGGGTAGGGACACCTTCCACTAGACCAGGTTGATCCAGGTCCAGGCCAACCTGGCCTTGAACACTGGCTGTGCCCAGTGTCCCAAGAGGCTGATGGGGAAAAAAATCTCCCAATCCTTTCTGGCAATGAACTTCGTGAAAATTATTACCAGCAAATATCAAGAAAGAAGACTTGAAAAATTACTTTTCAGGCTGTGACAGTGATTGTTTTGACAGAATTGTGATGCCTTCATTCAATATTACATTGAAGCTTTGCTGGAGAAAAGCGATCTCGTAGAAAACAGAGCTTTTGTGTCTGGTCACAAAGAATGAATTGCAAAGACCGCTGCAGGAAGTAGAATAGTTATCCAAGGAGACAAGAAATTCAGCTGAAAATAATCATGTTTTTTTCATTTATAATGCAACGTGTCAGAAATGTGTCTCCACCCAAGCTGATTGGGCTGGAAATGGGGCAAATCGGTGATGAAATGTGCACTGGTCACCCCTAAGAAAACAGCTGTGCCAAGACTTACTCAAAAAATGCTTCCAGCTTCTCCTTCTGCTCACAATGTGGCATGCAACAAAAAATAGGATATTTTTTAGGAGCACGTGGTTATGGTGGTAATATAGATGTGAAATAGAGCTGCTGCCCTGCCAGCCTCTCCCAGCTGCTGGATAACGTTTTATGTTTAAATTGTTTTAAGGTGAACGATTCAAACTTGCCTGGAGCACAAGCATCAATCCCAGCAAAGCCGGACTGATTAAATAAACAGAGATTTCCCTGTTATTAGTGCTGTTTAGATAACTTTGAAATGCTTATTTTTCAAAGTAAATGGATTACATAACCTTTTTCCCTATTTTTGGTTCAAGAAGGAGTCAGTGAGTTTTCTGTTTCAGAGCAGAACATTTGTGCTTCTCACCACGATTCAGGGAAGAGTTTTGTACTCTGAAACTGGTGTGCAGATGATTCACAGTGACACATTTTGTGTTGGCAACAGGCCTCATCTCAAAAGCCTCAATACACTGTGTAGTCTGGCTGTGCCTCTCCAAACTTTGAGCTTTTAGTTCCAGTGACTCTGGGGGAACCAAGTTTATCCCTGACACCAGAGTGCAAGTTGGCATCAGAGCTGTCTGTGGCAGTCTTACTTGTTAGAGTCATTCTTGTGAAAAGTTTCATGGGTCACATTATTAACAGTTTTTCTTTTCTTCTATTTTTTAATTTATTCTTTTTTTTAACCCCTTCCTCATACATAGAGTAACTCCATTGCTTAGCCCTGGACAGTGATGGGTGTGACCACCTCCCAGCATGACCCAGCTCCTCTTTTCATCACCGTGGCTCTGTGTCAGACCATGACTCGATGATCTCAGAGGTCTTTTCCAACCTAAACAATTCTCTGAATCTGTGTTCCTGCACACGTAGATTTCCATCATGGTTTACATGTTGTCCCTCATTTTTAATGCTTTCTGGGCATCCTTTGCTTTGGAGCTGTGGGGTTTTTTTGCTTCTTTTTTGAAGCAAGACAGGTAACTTGGCAGGCAGGGATGGAGTGAGGGCTGGGTCTGCTCCCCAGAAGGCTGTCCTTGCTGCACTGGAAAGAATATCATTTCCCACCCTAGCTGTCCCTGGCTTCTATCACTGTAAGTGAGAAGAGACAGAATGGTGCAAAAAGTATTGTGGAAACTGTGCTGTTTAACTCTCCCTTTGGTGTGTTATCTATCAAAGTAGTTACACATGGCTCAGGAACCTCATACTGCTGCAACAATATCATTCTCCTGTAGCTTTTCTACTTCCATCTAATTAAAATGTTATTGTTTCATTCATGTTAGTTTGCATTTTAAATAAGGAGATAGGGACAGAGTGGTAACTTATTCTCTGTGTGGGTAAAGGTAAGCATTAATCACCCTGTTATACTTGTGCTTTCCTTTTCCTTATGCATCTCAGATATCAAATTGCAAATAAAAGGGGTCTTGATGACACCTGATCATGTTGATCAGCTTCCTCTGTTGGGTCTCAGGGAGGGCCATGCCCTTGCCCGCTGCCTGCTTCGAAATTTAATGGGCTTCCACCTCCTGTTGCCTTTAATTTTTGTTTTGTTTTATCACCTTCCTCTTCACTGTCTCAAGGGAGGGCAGGAAGTAGAGCAAGACTGGGCATGTACACAAACCTCCCTGTTAGAAACAGAACCTGAAATAATCTTCACCATCAATGACGTGGCGCAGCTCAGCAGCCCCTCAGAGCCTGGATTTGCTCCCGAAGCAGCCAGCAGGCAGCAGGCACCATCCTCACCACCCTTGGGAGGCTCAGCAGCCAAGGCTCCACCAGCCTTTCCCACTCCCCCGACACAAAGCCCGTCAGCCACGACGGAGATTTGGGCACATGAGGTGGGAGCAGAGTTGTGGTACCCAGCACAGCTGGGGTTTGGGGTGGGCAGCTGGAATCTGAGCATTTAAAACCTCCCCTGCTCCAAGTGTTTCTGCAGCCCTGGAGCACGTGTGCTTTTGTAGGGTATTTTTAGCAAACTTCAGTTTACTGAGGGTCACAGAGAAGTAGAGCATCAGCATCTGGAAGAGCTGTCATTCCGCTTCCAGTCTTGCAGGAGTAACACATTGACTTATTTATGAGTGCAGTCAGCTCCCTCCTCCCTGTGTGTAACAATCTGCTTTACCTCTCCCAGCACAGAGAAATAATTTTATTGCCAACCACTCTGTGCCCTTAATAAAACCTTAAAACAAGTTAAGGAAGATTTGAGGGAAATGGAAATGTTCCCAGATTTTATTTTATTTTTTTGTTCTTTCCAAAAGAACCCATTCTTTCACTGTCTAAACCAGCAAACAGTAATCACTGTTCTGACCAAAAGGTGGGGGAGGAAATTGCTTATTTTGCAAGACAACATCCAAATACTTTGCACCCAGTAGGAGAAGCTGAATCTGTTAGCTGGAAAATGCCCGTGTCAAGAATGACTAATCTAAGACCAAACAACATCTGGAAAACAAAGATATTCAATGCTCCCTGCAAAGATCCATCAAAATGACAAGACAGACTGTTTCCTCCTCATTTGTTTCAGTCCAGATGAACTTCCTTTCTTCCAATACTAGATTTCTATTTGTTTTGTTTGGGTTGGTTTGCTTTGGTTTTTTTTGTTTTTGTTGAGGAGGGAGGAAAAATATTCTGAAGGCACTGTTGATTTACACTTGAAAGCAAGGTTGCCTTCTTGTCATAACTTCTACCCCCCAAATGCTGAGCCTCACAAAAGCATTGGTGCTTTGGGAGAAATCTTGACCTTCTGTGTGATGTTAGGAGCCTGGAGAGATGTTGGATAAGCAGGCTCCACATGAGATCAGAGCACGTTTCACAGAAAGGAGGCACAAAAACCTGGAGAGGGGTGAATGTACAGGGCCAGGAAGACCTGTGACATTCACCTGCGATGTCCAAGGAAGTTCTGAAATCTGATGGTGGGTTTTCTGCCTGTATTTGTGTTTACAGGGATTCTGGCTTGATTTCATTGACAGGACTTTGATGGTGCATCAAACGATGCTTGCCATGAGTGTGGATGGTCCAGAGCTGGTCATTCAGGGTCCAGTAGTTAGGACTGTCAATCAATAAGATGGGCTTGGCTGAAAAGCCAGAGACTCTAAGCTAAAATGTCCTTGTGCATCATCAATATAATTATTTTCATGAAAAATTCCAGTTGTTATTAACCCATTGCCTCTCATGAGTCTCTAAAGCTGTCACTACTGAGAGGTCCTCTGTCGTTTGCATAGATGTGATACTGGAGATTTTTCTACCTAATTCTATTGAAATTGCCCAGCAGAACTACAGAATACAGAGAGTGCTGGCACTCAGAGAAGGGCGGTAATCTCTGCCCTGGCTTTCTCCAGATGCTGGTGTGGTCTCTCCAGGCTGCAGCAGCAGGAGAATTTGGTCCTTCCTATTGCACTTATTCATTCATGAGTGCTTGTCGCAGGAAAACTGGGATCCAAGACTGTGGAGATGCAAGATGCAAATTCTTGCCCAAGCAAGAGCTGCATTCCTGCTTCCAGTGCTCATGGGCTGGAGCCACTATTTCTCCTTCATCCTTCCTTTCCACTGGAGATGTTCCTTCTGCACTTGGGAGAATGATGGGGTTTGTGGTTTCACGGTGAAATAATTCATTTTCAAAGGAAAAAAAAAATGTTTGAGTCAAGCCAGGAAGAATGAGATAAACAAAGCAGTTAATTTGGGGTTGACCTACAGCACTTTGTGTGCAAATGAAACTTCTAGTTCGAGCTGAGGTGGGTCACTTTGCTTCATTTTGGGCTTATAACACATCCTTTTCTTCTGTATCTTTTAGCTTAGGACAATTCTGAAATAAAGCATATTTTCTTATTTGATATTTTGAAATGAAATATGTTAGTGTTTCCAGGGAGAAAACGAGTGTTTATTTGAAAACACTGAAATAGTTCAACATTTCCCTCTTTTTTGTCAATACTGTATATTGAATTATGACAAGCAGCTTTTGGTTTCCTTCCAAAAATTCATTTTTCATGAAATTCACCATTCTCATAAGAAGATTATTTGTCTATAACTGCTGCATACCTAAGCAATGTGTATATATAGATATATATATATGTCTGTCCTGTACCACCCATCCTTCTGCATCAGCCTTCACCTTGTGTGGGCTGCTGAAGCTTGAACCAGGGACCTCCAAAAGTACCAGCACAGCATGTTATCACTCACTTTAGAGGCTTCATTCTGCAGAAGGGGTCTGAAAAGACACAGCTTTTGCTGTGAGGGTGTGTATAGCAGCTACTCACAGGTCACAACACAGGTACAAGAGGCTTCAAGGAGCACAACATCTGCTCTTTCATTTTTTCATGGCAAATAGAACTGCTTCAACCATTAGAAACTCCTTACAGGACAAAGACATTTTCCAGTTGTTTTCATTCCCTTACAACGGCGTGGAATATATCCCTAAATGCAAAAAGCTTTTAAATTCTCCGAACAGATCTTGCTGGTAATATTTTTGTGGAGCTTTCACTGTCTCACCGTGATGAGTCAAAGCAAATCTGATTTGGCTTCATCACACCCTGAGCCAGGTTCCATTTCTTTTAAACATTCTAATTAATGCATAGTAAATAAGGAAACTGATACACAAATTGTCCCCTAGAAGTTAGGTACAATCTTCTAGGCATTCTCTCGTGATTCATTTTGTGTAAAGTGCCTGTCTTCCAGTGTGTCTTTTGGGTTTTTTTATTTTGTTCTTGCTTCTTCACTGCTAAAGATCAAATGTTTTTCCTTGTCTGTGCCAGGTATGTTCCAGGGAGATCCTGGAGGAAGAGTGTTTAATAAGATCTCTAACTGGCTCTAAATAAATTAATCCAAATAGCACTCAAATGGCTGGTGCCTCTCCCTCTTGCTGTTTGGTTCAGGCTATTTTTGTTCTCAAGTTGTGAGACTGGCTGTATCATTAAAGATCAGACAAATCCCTTTTTTATCTATATGATCCCTGCTTTACCAAGAGTTGTGCCACAAAGCAGAACTTCTGAATGCCTTTGCAACAACAGGCAGGTCTTCACCTGTAAAACATTTTGGCACACTTGAATTAGGTTTGAACTCCACCTTTAGAATTAAAGCTGGTCCTGCTATCACATGCATGTATTTATACAAACAGCCATTCTTCATGCAAAATGGCTTTACAATTCCACTGAAGGGGCTTTTGCAGAGCCAAAAGCATCAGCTGCTTGTAAGAACTGCAGCTGCAGAGACCTGGATGTACCCGGATGCCGATGGGTTTGGGGTGAGTGAGGAGTGACCTGCACTTCTCAGGTCCCTTTATAAGCTGTGAATCTGTTGTGGTTAAAGTTGGCATCAACCTGTCATTGTAGCTATGAAGTACCAGGAAATAGAAGGTAAAATGAATAAGAGTTGTAAGTAATGGAGAAGAGAGATATTTTCAAAAACCAGCTGGGTACCCTCAGAGGGGGATTGCAGCGTGATTGGAGCCGGGGATGGAAAGTTGCTGTATGAGCAAATTAGAAACAGAATATCAAATAGAGCCGGATCTGAAGAGAGAGAAATGAAGGTAACCAACTCAAAACCTGAAAGGTTCAGATGGTCAAGGAAGATGATGAGAGAAGGCAGGAGAAAGGCACCTTGGTGTGGAGATGTCTGGATCTGGGCAAGGGAGCCATGGTGTCTTGTCTATGTCAGCAAGGAGAACCAGTGTGTTTAAACCATCCCCAAAGGAAAACATCAACAGAAGTGATAAAGGGATGCTCAGCAATCCTCTGGGCTGGCTGACACCTGGCTTTGGCCATGGTCCTCTATCCTATCACTCACATGTTGATTGTAAACAACAGCTCAGCAGGGAGTTGAGTTTTGGCAACATTTAATTTCTACCTTAAATAAGATCAAGTGATGCCTCTGTGCTGGTAATTCAATACAATCTAAATGGAGGGAATGACTCACTTTGTGAGGCCCTGGCACAGGTTGCCCAGAGAAGCTGTGGATGCCCCATCCCTGGAAGTGTTTAAGGCCAGGTTGGGCAGGGCTTGGAGCAACCTGGGACAGGGGAAAGTGTCCCTGCCTACAGCAGGGGGGTTGAAATGAGACGCTGTTTAAGGTCCCATCCAGCCCAAACCAATCTGTGATTCTGTGATTCCCACCAACTTTACCTGCAATGCTTTACCTTTACCAGCTCCATTTAACTGCAGTAGACACGAAGGAAGCAGCGTTTGCATCCTTGTGTACACCTATTTTTGAAACCACTTAAAAGACAATCAGAAGGAAATTGTGCCACCACTCTTCTTGCTTTGCCCACGCTGCCACCTCTGCTGAGCCTGGCTTGCCTGAGACACTATGACCCATTGCCACACAAGAGAGCTCAGAGTTCAGGGTAAAATAAGCACTTCTGCTCTTGCACGCTCTGCTTTAATATCCCTCTTCCTTCTTCAGCACTTTCAGTACTGGTGGAATAATTGGGAACATGGGTGTTTTAATTTCCATGACTCAATTTCTGAGTTGGCAACACACAGCAAATAGAGGAATCACTTCTCCAAGGTACCACAAATTCCTTTAAACAACCATGACCAGGCTAAATTATCTCTGCATCAGTGAAAAGGTAGGTTTTGTCCTGAAATCTAAATGTTGCTTTATTCATTTATAATATTCATGCACTCAGTCTGCCAGCCTGGCTTTTCAGGTCCCCTGTGGATGTTTTTATTGCCTTTAGTCAAGGCAATATTACACAGGAGTTAGATTGAGGTATGGAAAGTCAGACTCCCCAGGGTCACTTGAAGGCTTAATTTAAAAATAAACCTTGATAGAAAGCAGAGAAAGTCACTGTGAAAATGCTTGGTATGAAGAGGTTTAGGCTAGATCTTGTCATTTGCTGCTTCCATTTATTTACCTGAAAAACAGGAATAATAAAAACTTTCTTGGACCCAGAAGGGAATGGATGGTTTTGCTTAATGAATCACTTAACGTCTTTGTCCATAAAATGATGGATAAATGCATCATACTTCCACCATTTCAGCGCTGTGTATCCTATTCTCTCTCCATGAAAATTCATTGCTGTACCTGAATGCTGAGGGCTAATGAGAATTCTCTGCACTTAAAGGGCTGAAATTAAAATCCCACAATTATCAAACTATCTTCCATTAGATGGAATTATTTATGAGAAGATGTCTTTTAGAAGACTCTCAGTTTTTACAGAAGTAGGTGTCTATGCTTAAAATTCATTCATTGGTTTAAGGGTAGCAAGGGTCACTCTCTGTCTTGATTTTTTTTATTAGCCTTTTGCAAGTAGAAATGATTTTGAGACAGGAATAGTGATAGTGCTGATTCTCCATTCCTGCCTTATTGTTGAAGGGAGAAAAAAGACTGGAGATATTAATTACATTTGAAAGATATCAGATATAAAAAAAAAAATTGAAGAAGTCATCAGTCACTGAAATGAGGAGAATATTTCGTTTTGAAGCCAATATGCCCTTTATTGAGACTGACATGTGCAGGTGCTTGCCTGCTGTATTGCTCAGCCTTTGGCTGTGAGGCTCTGAGCCCTCTGCTTGACATATGGACTGATTCTGTCCCTCTTCCCATCCCACACTGACCCACATTCTCACAGTATCTTGGAGAAAAATAGGGTGTCTTTAAAACATTTTGAGGCAGAAATCAGCCACCAGAGAGACATCAGGAATGGCAGGGGCTGGAGCATCTCACCTCTTCTGCTTCTCACCTGGATTCCTGCCAGCTGGTGACCCTCTGCACAGGGAAGGTGAAGGAAGTTTGACACATCACTCCTGGGAGGCTGCCAGAGTCCTGGTGAAGGAACTCAGCTTTCTCCTTGGTCAGGGATATTGTGTCAAAGACTGAATGAACGGCGGAGCTGGAGAGGAGCAGCAAGGGGACACTTTGCCATCACTGCCAGAGGGGACAAGGATCCTCCTGGAGCCAGGAGCCTCCTGGCTTTAACTGGGGTAGTTGTGAGCAACATGCTTAGGCTGACATGCTGTCAGGGAAGGGTCAGTGAGTTCACAGGGTGAAAGCCAGGAAGCACCAAAAAGGCTCTTTTCCCCCAGTCCCTGGGCATCCTTTCAGCAGGCATCTCGCCCATGCCAAGCTGGGGTTTGTGCCCACAAGGGACAGCGTTCAGGGCAAGCCAAGCACTCTCTGTTTGTGTAACTGTGAAAGCCTAAATGCTCTGCCTGCCCGAGAAGAGAGACCAGGCCCAGCAATGCCAACTTTACGGCACGTGGCAGCAGATTGTGCCGGCAGCTGCCGGCCGCCTGCGGAGCTGCCTCTGTGGCTTGGAGTGCCCTGCCCTGGTTTCCTGCAGAGATGGACGTGGCACATGCCAAAACAACGGCGGAGCTGCGCGACAGCTTCCACATTAAAGTAGCTTTTTGCGAACAGATGTAGGGAAAAGGATCAAAGGATGATTTCGCTGTCAAATTTTGTTCAGCAGCGTCACACAGAAGTGTGGTGTGTCGGTTCACTGTTATGTAGCAAAGCCAGATGCTCCCAGTGCTTCGAATGAAAGGTGCTTCGTTTCACTCCTTCAGCTTGTTCCGAAACCAGTTTTTAGTAATGAATTAAAAATTTTAAAAAAATTAAAGACTTAATACTCAGTTCTTGGCTATGAATATTTATGGCAATATTGGACTTGCAAATCAAAGGTAATTTAAATGTCAAAACTGGTGTAAAGTCTTTCCTTTGGAGGATAAGTCGGAAAATTAAACTTGATTACAAGCCATAACATTGGAAAATTAGCATCTTAGGATATCAGTGATAAACACTTCTGTACATCCCCTTTTTAAGTCATATATTTTAAAAAGATGAGAATTTATTTTAATTAAAAAAAATAACCCCTTAATTAACGGTGAGGTAATTAACAGGGGAATCCTGGTTGCATTCATGACACTGCGATTACTTCATCTTGCTAAATCACTTCCTCTTCTGCAAGGAATCTGCCTTCACAACTATTTGGAAAGGAGTGGTTTTAACCTGAGACAGTCTCGTGTCTGGGTGGCCTGCCCCAGGGATAAAAGTAGCATTTTTTTCACTGAAATTCTTGTGCTTCAAAAAGGAAATTATTTCAGTTAACGCATGGCAAAGGCCAGTGTAAGTAAGTGCCAGCAACAGCAGCTGCAACTTCTCTGTAAGCAGAGGGTGATGTTACCAGCAGCCAGGCTCAAATCCTTCAACAGGACCATGAGGTGCCTGCAGAGATTTAGCTCCTGATCCCCTGCATTGCAGAAGTCAGGACACTGGATACCTGCTCCAGGTCAGCATTCTCAGCCATCCCTCCATGGATCTTTGTGGTTTTGAGAAAGGCAAATCTGAAAACCAATCCTACTGTTGAGAGCCTGCAAATTGCACTCCAGGAGTTTGAACTGCCATGGGGAAATAGTTAGAGATTCTTCTAAACCTGCAATCAGAATTTTGATTTCAGGAATAGCAATTCATATCTTTGCAGGCAGCTACAGCTCCATACAGAATCCAAGGAGTTACTTAATCCTCAAACTTCCCTTATCCATCACGGTTTTAGCCAATCTGAGATGCTGCCTACAAACAGATGTGTACCCCTACTGTTTGGGGTAAGGTCCAAAGGAAAGAAGGAAAGAAGCCATTCCACAGGCAAAACATCTTCCTCATGCCAGTCATCTGCTGGCTGGATTATGCCTTAGAGCAAAGCAGGTTACATAAAGTCTGCATTCAGTAATGACTCCTCAGTAGAAACAAATCTGACATTTGGCCTATTAGCCTCATTTGCAGTCTGATCCAATAGCATTTGGTCTCACATGTTCATTTTGTCCTTTAATTTGAAAAAGAGAAAATCAATTTTGAGAAAAGGGAAAGCATTGAGGAGTTGTCCATGCTGTGGTTTACAGTAGAGGGCCATGACCTTCTCTGTCTGTTCTGCCTTGAGTTCATTTTCTGAGAGACCATGTGGATTTGGGGTTATGGTGCCTTCCAGCTGTCCAGTTAGGCTTTGGACCTGCAGCTTATTAGGACCTGACCTGTTCAATGCAGTGGGGTTTAATTAGCACACAGAGACACTGTCACCCAGGATGGATGGCTCATATCTGCTTTCCTCTCTGTCTATGCTAGATTTAGGATTTCTCTCTCTGCTGGTCAGTTGAGCCAATATATACTTCCATAATGTCCCCATTATATGTGTATTTATCTGCTGATTTACCTTCCTGTCTCTGTGAGGTGGCAGGTCAGCAGCCTGAAACCAGTAGATCCTCTGAGCTCCTTGGAGATGTCAGATCTCTCTGCAGTCCCTCTGTCTCATCTCCCTGGCAAAATGGCTTTTCTCCAAAAATATGTTCCCCCCCCAGGATGACACCTGTAATTCTACAGTAAGAGCAGCAGAGTGCACAGTATTACTGTAAAAATATTAAATAGGCCCTCTTAAGTAGTCTGAAAGCTTGTGCATGAATTATCCTCCTGGTTTCTCCTCGGGAGTTCATGGCTTTCCATACAATAATGTTTCAAGACCCCAGGTGATGTCTCCACAGCAGCCCTGAGTGCCCATGGTAGCCCTGAGAGCACAGGTAGATCCATGTGGAAGGTGGTATTGGCTGTGGATGGAGATGTCCAGGTGACTTGTGTCTTCCTGGGAACCTCTCACAGCAGCTGCTGTTTTCCCTGGAAGCCCAATTGTAGTGCCAAACTCTCCAGACCAATGTCCACACTCACGTCCCACTGCGGCTCCAGTTCCTGGCTGATTCATCTCTTGTGTCCGTCTTGAACGGAGAATGAGCTGTCCCAAAGCTTCAGGCAGGGAAATTGCTCCCTCAAATATAAATGCACAGTTTCAACCAGTTCTTAAGCCTCCTTTGAAAAAAATGACTCTGAGCATCTCTGGCTATCAAGCTTTCATTTGCATCCCTTTCCACAGTCATTTGAGCCATTTGTATTTTTTCCTTACAACACAGGAAAAAAAAAAGGGGGGGGAAAAGTGACAGACACATCGACTGAGAGTGAATGGGATTTTTTTTCCACCCTCTGGATCAATAGTCTCTACTTTCCTCCTCCAGCTCTTCACATCCTCAGTTCTCCATCTCTCTCTTGCTGTAAATATCCTTTACAACGGATGGACTCAGAAAATGTGCTGAGGAACACGCAGAGCCATGGATAAACCAACAGACACACTCAGATCACATTGGCTGGGCTAAGAAAGCATCTAAAAATGATGCAGATTATTAAAGGTCCTTCCTAGAATGATAAGCTGTTCAGGATGGAGGCTGTTTCACAGCCAAGAGCTGCTGAGGATGCTAGGGATGCTGGAGCCAGAAGCAGGACCAAGCAGCAGCCACCACCTTGAGTAGGAGCCCTGGGACATCAAGGGGACACTGTTTCCTTCTGACCTCCCTGCCTCCCCCCAAGGAACGGTCTCTGGATTTGAGTGACTGCGACGTGCACAAATTTTCTGCTGGTCTGTTTTTTCAATAACAGCCATGACAAGTACCCTGCAAGTAAAGGACCTCATTTCAGCTGCTCCCAAAGTCAGCAGGAACAGACCTGAAAAAAAATACAATGACATCTCTGGTGATTTAAGTGGCATGAAAAAAGCAAAAGTACCAACAGACTCGCATTCAACTGGGAGCACGAGAGGACCAAGTTGCTCTCATTTCACATTGTATTTCTATTTTTTTCCCACTGGCACTCAGTTTAAAATCTGGGGGTTGAAATGTAATTAGTGGGTGACACACAGCTAGTGTGTGATAAAGACAAATCTGCTTTTGTGTTCAATTTATATCTTGCCCAATGCAAGAGTGGTAAAAACACAAGAGGATTCGGCCAGCATAAAGGAGGTGCTCCACGAAATACAAATGCGCTTTCTGAATTCAAAGATAGAAAAATGCAGGGAAGCGAGTGAGATTTCTCGAGTTTAGTAAGATCACAAAGAACCTGAGACCTTCATGAATAGTCCCTTAATCAGTAAAGTCCCTAAATCATGAATAGTCCCTAAATGAGTAAAAGAAGTCTATAAACAAAATGCGCTTCTTGATTTGCCTTGGTCACGCTGCTCGAGTGCAACAAAGGGAGATAATTTTAGTCCTTTCTCAAGACACTACCTACATGTTTCCTTGGGAGCTCATCCAATCATCCTGATTAAGAGGTGCATAGTTGGGTCTCTCAGAGCGGTAGGGGAGAGAATCAGGAGAGATGAGCCCACACTCGGCGCTACTTGACATCGCCTGTGTTCGAGAGGTCAGCTACATTTCCAAAGCAGAACATCTTGAAGGAGAGATGCAGATCTCTCCAGCCCACTTCAAAGCCTGATGAGGAGAGGGACAGGTACTGCCTCCTGGGACAGACTGCTATGGAAATAGGGATGTCAAGAGGGTCCTACAGCATTAACTTACTCGAGAGAAAGCTAAAACCTCACACTGCTAAATGTCACCACTGTGCCAAAGCCTTTGTGTCGCTCGGCTGTGAGAGTAGGAGAGGTGCTGGTTGCTGCCTTGGCTGTGGGGCACTATTTTAGACTGCAATTAATTTGTATAAACTGGAAAGAAAAAAAAAACAAAACAACAACCCAGAAGAAAGGAAAAAGACAGAAAATCCACACTGCAACAACTTAATAAAGCAACTTGGGGAGGAACTGCAGCATTTTCTCTGTAAACTGAGGAATGTTCCACACTTCAGCTTTAAAGTTCAGACCCCCAGAGAGATTGTTAGATTTTAATTGCTACCTTAATCAACATTTATTAGTACTAACCAAAGCTCCTCATGGATTTAAAATTCAACCCAATTGTCAACTACTAATTACTTTAAGTAGACAAGCTGTTATTTTACCAGCTATATTAATGATACTTTTCAGCATATGCGAAATATTACAAAAAGCTTCAGAAAATTTGATACTGAGATGTATTTCAACAGATTTTTTTTTTTTTTTGTCATGATGTTACTTGTCTTTCAGACACCTATTACCCTCTTCTACCTCCACCTCACCTGGCAGAAATGCAAAACCAGAATTGGGGCCAGTGTGTTTTTCAATAGGAGAATGATTTGTTCTTTCCATTTGTTTGGTTTTTTTTTTTTTTAAATTAACTCTCCTTTGAATCCTTGTGCAGTGTGTGCCTTATGCATCAGGCCGAAGGCTGCAGTTGCTGGCTGGTTTATAAAAAAGTCTCTGTCTTAAATCTTCAGTATCATCCTGGAGATGGAGCTGGTTTATTAATTACCCTGCGCTCTCGCTCTGAGGAGTGTGTGCTCGCCTGTCACCCAGCTGCTGGTTGCATCCTCATTTTTTTCCCCACAAAAACCCAGAGGGTGGGGGCACTGCAGCTTTGCCCACCCACCCTCTGGCCCCAGGATGGGACCTGGCTCAGACACCAGCAGCAAAAGGGGAGGTCAGAACCCAACTCCTCCATGGTGGTGCTCAGACACTGTGTTGCCACAGTCCATGTGGAAAACTGGAGTCTGACAGGCACCACGTGAGCCAAACAGACCCACATTTTCCTCTGTCATGATCCACCTACCAAGAGAGTGTGGGAAGGAAGAACGCAAGCACCGCTTGATTTAACTGTTTACTGCTCTTCACAGTCATAAATCTTTGCTTATTTTACTCCCATGCTTGTGTCTTTGGCTTTATTTTACTCATGAAACACACTGTTTTAATTAGGCTCCTGAAAGTGAGTGATTTCATATCTATGTAGGCAAAAGCCTTCCATTTTGGACTACCAGGGGCAAAATGACTCAGTATTGCCAGAACAAGAAAAACTGGGGGATAACTGACAGTCACCATGGTTTGATTTTTTTTTTTTAATGTTTTCTGTGAGTGAATCCACATATAACAGTCTCATTCATGACAACAACTATCCCCAGCAGGAATCAAAGAATTCTGGATCAAAAAGGACATGTTAGAGAACCAAGGATCTGGATTTAGCTCACAAAATCAGCTGCTGTTATTTGTTTATGTGGTGATACAGCCCTCAGACACATGTGCAGTCTGTGCTCTCCTTAAGGCTGTGGGGGCTGCCCCTCCCACACCCACCCCAGGCTGCAAAACCCACACAGCAGAAGCAGGAGCATCAGATGTGCTGAGCACTTGCAGTTGTGCCCAATAGCACAGCAAAGAGGATGATTTTCTGGGTGGACAAGGACATCATAGGCTACACTCAACAGAAGGCATCAGCCTGCACCATGGGAAGCCCTGAGCCATGGAGACATTTTCTTTGGATGAATGTCCACCACGTGAGCTCCCATGGCTTGTGCAACTCTTGGTGGGAAAGGAGAAACAGAAGAGGACAGACAGAAAATAACTGCAAAATCTGGATTAGGATTACTCAGATGTCAGGACCATTAGGCACTGTATGAACATTTATTAAATTATTTAGAGGGCTGACAAGCAGCAGAACTGGAGAACCCCAAATATATTGTGATAGGAGATGGGCAATATCCCTTTGGCAAAAACAAGTAGGAACCAAAATACCAGCAGATAGTGAGAACTGAAGTCCAACTGCACTGGTAAATTATGTAAAGCTTATTTCCAACTTGTCATTTGAAGCTGAAGTATTATTTCCCCTCCAGTAGAATATAGCTGCTGGGGAGGGTGAGAGGGAAATGGTGACAAAGATCTGCGTGTTCAAAGGGAAAATCAAGAACATTATTCACTGAGTTTTTGTTCAACCAAAAATATTGCCCTAAATAGTGCAATGGATAACTAGATCTGAGGAGAAAGGCAGAGGCCAGCAAACTGACAGCATACAAATTGACTTTATTCTTTTTTGCAAACAAAATTGGGTAAATTGAATTAATTTACCTTGTAGCTCACTGTACCAATCACAGGAAATGAAGAAGGAAGATTTCCTGAAGGAGGAAAGGGGGAAGATTTGCAGCTTTCAGATTAATGATGACAAGATGGAGGGTCATCACTGTTGCTCTGTCACTTTTTCCATCGTCCTTCACCAGGTACAGGAAGGTGGGAACCAATCTGTGCCAAAATCCTTCAGTTGTATATTCCACTTATCCTTCTTAAATCAGTGGCAGGAGGCCCTAGATCAGCTGAAGAGAGATGTACAAGACCCAAAATCATTATCTTCATCAAACATAATCCTAGAGAGAATTTGCATTGTTTTGGGTTTTTTTGTTTGGGATTGGGTTCTTTTCGTTACTGGTTTACTCTTTCATTTTTCTAAATAAACATTTATCCTTCAGTTTTATCAAGTGAAACAGCTGAATATCCTTTATATACATGGCATTTCCAGTGCACAGAGGTAAGTCTTAAAACCTTCTCATTTGCCCATTCTTCAGCCTGTTTTTTCCAGGATTCCTGAATTTCACAGCTTTTCTTTCTCTTTGGGGTCTGGAATCAGCAGAACTATTCAGGTTTGAGATTGCTGGCCAAATATCAGGAAAGCAGGAATTTTCCTCTTAAGAATAGTTACAATGAAGTAGTTTCTCTGGCATTTAGAGAGGTAATGAGGAGGTCTGAGGTCCCTGGGGATTTCGATACTTAGGTGTTACCCTTGTGTACAATTGGGAACAATAAGCTTTATATAAATCACTTATGGATGAATCATACCTTTTGCTACTACTTGTGATAAATATGAAAATACTTTAGGCCACAGGATTGTAACTATGCATAGAATTGAGCTTAAATGATCCTTCAGGTATCCAGTCAAACTCAGGAATGACACCATTATTCAGTGCTCTGACATCTTTGCCAACCCATCATGAGCAAGACGCCCATTTGAGTTGTTCTGCATCAGATGTTGTTTTTTATGTACAAATGCTTTCTCCAAAGAGGGAAGTTTATGAATGGGAAAGCTGGTGGAATGTTTTTGCCATAGATATGATGGATTTTTTTTTGTCTGTGTGCAATTTATTTCCATCTGTTCTGTATCTGACTAACTCCTGTGGAGTATGTGATTAACTCAACTTCTCGAGATCATTAGCTGCTCTGCATTTCCATTATAGCTCATCAGCGTGGGACCACACACAGGCTTGAAAATGTTACACGTTGATTACTTTTAATACCCTAATCCACACTGCCTGGTTATTCTCTGTGTGGTGACCATGGATCTAAAGAGAGAAGCCAGGAATGCAGCAGGCACAAAATGCTAATGAAAACAGACTTTAAGCAGATCCTCATTCTGATCTCAATGCTAGAGCTAAATTAAGCCCTTTGGAAGAGTTCATGGCTGGTGTTATCCAGCTGGAGACGGATCCAGAGGCATCCAGCCAGCACAGAGAGAGGAGAGGACCACTGCACTGCCCATTGCCACTTCATGCTGAGCGAGTCCTGCTTTTCACCAAGTTGCAGGTACTTGCACCTTGTAGATCTCCAAGTAAAGCACAGACTGCAAACAGTGCATGCTGTCACCCTGAGCCTTGTAGTAACATGCATTTTCTTCTGATATAAATATCTACCAATACAAAACCAGAAACACCTTCAGAGCATCAAGCAGCCAGAGCTCAAGTACAAGTCTTTTGCATTATCCTCTGAGTTGTCTTTTAAGGGGTTTTCCCACAGTGAGTAAGGCCAGCAAATGGATGTGTCAGTAACAGATGCTCACATGTCCTTGCCATGCAATTAATTGAGCTCCAGTCTCATTGACATTAATGGCTGCAGGGTAGCAGCATCATGGGGACAGGAACTAGTCCAGTGACTTGGGATCATCCATCAGCTCCATCTGACAATTTATCTTCACGCTTGTCTACTCTCTTTCTTCACCTAAGCAATGGTACCTGCAGTCCCCCATTCCCAGACCCCATCCAAAGTCAGAATAAAAATGGGACTCCTGCAGAGGTCTGAAATACAGAGATTTGGCTGATTCCAGCTCCTGTGGCTGAGGTCAGGAAAACCTACTGAGTTATTTAATCAGTGATGGATTGGGCAGGATGTACCTGTGTTCCAGGCTTTTCTTTGTTTTGTTTTGTTTTTTTTTTTCCCCTGAATGACACCCATTTGGTGTCCTGCTCGTGCTGATGTTTAGATCAGGCTCACACACACATCACTGCCCCAGCTCCCTGAGGTTGAGCTGCTTGTGACTGCCATCCATCCCCCTGCCCCCACACAGCCGTGCCCTGGCTTCAAGCTTTGCCTCCGTGATTCATAGCTGATCACACACTTCGGCTGTGTGACCCCTGTGACTGACAACAACATCTCACATCATCGTAACCTTTCTTTGAAATGTCTGGGTTTGATATTCAACGCTTTTGAAAAGGTCTCCCTGAGGCAGAGGGAAGGTGCTCCTCAGTCTCTCTGAGCACCCACAGCTCCTGGAGTTGAACAGGGGAGGTCTTTGGGATGAGATTAGAGCAATTCACACGACCACATTCTGTTCCCTTGGAGAAGATGTATGGAATGTGTACTCACCTCTAGCTGGATAGAAGAGGCACAGGGTATACCATGAGATAACATCCAGGGGGGTTTGCAGCCATTTCTCAGGGTGCTTTAAAGAGAAAAATATTTGTTGGGTTTTGGTATCCTGTTTTTGATTATCCACTGAGCTAATAACAGGATATAATATCCTATCACCTGGATCTACACAGATATTTGCATACTGCCCCTGATTACGAGGCGATGGGAAGGTCACTTCACCCAGCTGATGACAGTCCTTCTGTGTGTCAGGGCAGTGGGGTTTGTGTCACACTGTCTGGTGCTGTGAGGGCATCCTGCTGGATTGTAGGATTCAACCACACCTCATGCAACTGCCAAGTGAGGGCATCTAGTGCCACCCATCCACGTCACCAGCCTCTCTCCAAGGGTGACAGCTGTGTCACACCGTATCACACTGTCAGGGCTGTTGGAGATTGCAGCCACCAGAAATAAAACGTGACAGGCAAACCTGCCTGAGTTAAAACTGGCAACGAGGAAAGGTCAAGCTCCTGTTCAAACACACTGTTAGAGCTCCAGATCCACACACAGGCTTTGGCACTTGGCCCTGTTCCTATTTATCCAGGATCTGTGCTCCCATACCAGGATGCACTTAATCAAGCTAAAGATTGGCACTGATACCCTGCAGTACAGGTCCCCTCAAAAAATTCCAGAAGAGCTGAATTCCCTTGTAGGCTGCAGTTTTCCAGCTTCCACATTTTTCCCTGTAACAGTTACTGGCTCTAAAATCAGTGGTTATTTTCTTCCATCACTCACAAACACAAACCTCTCCTGCCCCGTTGGATCTAAGGAATGGTATTTACCTGATAACCACGAGACACTTGACACGGAAATCTGGAGAGCTATGCAAAAATAGCGTTTAATTAGATGGTAATTTATGTAGTGGGGGGGAAAAAAAGCCTTTGGATTTTTCGTCAGACACACCCTGTGGACATCAAACGTGAGTGCCTTTGCCAAATGCCCCCTTTGGCATCCCAACACGATGCACCTTCCCCTTTCCTGCTTTGTCTTCTGCAGATTGCCGTATCCTGGAATGCAGTACTGTGCTTATTAACAATTGAAATTATCCACTGGGTGGTTAAAAAATGCTAATTCTGGCTACTGAGTGCGATAACCAGTAATTTTGTAAAGTACATTTAGTCAAATAAGATTTTTTGGCAGCCAAATGTTGTTGTAGCAGAATGTGCTTTCCTGATTGACATATGCTAACAATACTGCCTCCCCAGTTGGGGGGGGGGGGATAATTTACTTTCCATTTCCATTGGAAATGAGGTGAAACAGAATGTGGTAGATTGTTAAAATGCAGCTCTGTGGTTTAATAGATTTGCTCAAAACCACGAATCAAACATTGCGCTGCACCCTCAGTCATCTCCGTCATCACTTCCAGGAAACCAGCAAGGACACACCTCCTCCTGAGATAGTTTTCTGCTCCTTTGGGGTTTCTCAGCCACTTCCCCAGGCATTTCTCCAAGAGCATCTGCATTGAGAATCCTCCCCAGCAGAACATGGAAAGGCTGCAACCATCTCACAACATTCCCCAGGTGTGTCGCAGGGAAATGAAGTATGAGAGAAGCTTAGTCAGACCAGGTGAGGTTTTACCAGCTCTCCAATATCCACACTTCTCTCCATTTTAATTGTCCTTCCCACAACCCTGAAGAGGAAGGGAGAAAAAATTGCTCTGAGCATCCCAGCTCACTACTAGAAGGGGCCTTGTCTCCAGAGAGGTTGCAGTGACAGAGACCAAGGATTCGGCTCTGCTGTCACCTCATTTATCAGGAAACAAGGGAACAACTCTGATCTCTGCTACAAAACCCGGGATTAAAATTATCCCTAAATCTTAGTTACCCCTGATATCCACTCCAGAGGCCTTGCTCCTCCTGGCAGGGCATCCAGGCTTCTGCTCCATGGGAACTGTGCTGCTGCTGTGACTGGGTCTAGGGGATTTTATTTACTTATTTAGAAAAAAGGCACGAGGGAAAACACAATACACATTTTCAAAAATCTTTTATGAATCTCGATAATGGAACATTTTCTCATCAAAACTTTTCCAATTAAATTATCATGAGTAGTTCTCTTTCTTGGCTGTTTTTATCACAAATACTTCCAGTGTTGAATTTGCTACTCTATCTCCAGAAGAGCCTTTAGCCTAACTTTTTACTTTTAACCACTTAAGTGCTTCAAGGCCTCACTCATCAGCCTCTCCAAAACCATGTGCTGATGGACCATGGGAACAGTCAGCTGTAGGTGGCTCAGGTGATGGAGTTTTGCTGGGAGCAAAGGTTGTCCATAAATGCCTGTAACAGGTGTAATATTTGTAAATTTTCCCCTCCTCCTCTTCAGATACATCTAAGACAAAAGTCTGGGCTTGTAGGAGGGACGGAAAAACCTCTTCTTCCAAAGTGGTCTTCAAGTCTGTGTTTCTCCAAAAGTCAGCTTGGAGCACAAAAGAATAAATCTCCACTAAACTTCTGATTTACTGGACTTGTTTAAGCCCTCTGGGGAGTCCCTGTGAGAAGTTCTGTGCTCACCGTCTCCGTCACGGTTGGAGTGAGCTGATGGCTGCTTTCAGTGGTAACCCAGGGAAACCACACAGTCAAATGATTTGAGGGACAACTTGACTAAAGTGAATCACGTCAGCATGAAGCTTGGCAGAGCCAGGGGAGCAGTTTTCTGTACATAAGATTTAGGAAGAGTCGCAAACCTGAGAACTGAGTTCTGGTTTTGGGTCCCTTGGTTTTTCTGGTCCCTTCCCCCGTGTCTCTCCCACGTTCCCGTTTGAATGGAAGATGAAAACTCACATCTTGCTGAATTCTCTAGTCTCGTGCAATGTCTGATTTTTTTGAGTTGACTATGAGGCTGAGAGCTGCATTTTTTTCCCTTCCAGGAGTTTGACTTAGTTTCCATAAATTTCCATTTCCCACGAGCTTATGAAGCTCCATGCCCAGCTCTGCTCTGTCTCCTGTGTCCTGCAAAACCCTGCATAATTTTAATGATTTGTATTTCATTTTAAAATCACCTTTGGCAATAGAGGGCTAAGAGAAAGCTGGCACTAATAGTGCATCATTAGAGAGCCAGGAAGGCTCCGTGCCTGGGTAGGGCAGGACCCCCACGGCCACTAAGATGGGGCAGCTGGAGAAAAATGATTCAGGTCTCTGACTGTCAGTGCTCAGGCAGTGCTGGAAGGGAAGGTTGCTGTTCTGTATGAGATAAAACACAATTTGGTCCTGAGGACTAATCCCATCCCACAGATGCTGCCAGACTGGTGCTTGAACGGCATTTAGGATTGCACTGATTACAGGGGTGACAGCAGCATGGAAGTGGGTTAGTGTTTCATTCTGTCCTGCCAGTGGCAAACATTGTAGTATTGGATTTTCTTCTTTATTTTTTTTAATGAGGATTTAGCACTCAGTCATGGGGTTTGTGGTGTTGGGGTTTTTTTTTAGACTAGAGAGCAGCCAGTGCTAAGCCTTCACATGCGCAGCTTTGGGCTTCTGCACCGAGCCCATTCTGCACGGCCATGCCCATCATGGTGCTGGGCAGAGACCATGGGACTGGTGGGTTCACACTGATGCAAACACATCAGTTTTGAGGGGGAGCAGAATCAGACTGAACTGTGCTTGGATAGGGCAAAGACAAGGCCAGACCCCTCTGCCTGTGCATCCAAACAACCCTGAACACAGAATTAGTGTAGATCCAGCATCACACAGACTGTCCTTTCCATGGTGAGCCAACCTAAAGCCTGAGACCTTCAGGTCAAACATGAGCCTGCACACTGCCTAAATCCTCCTTCCTGGGGCCAAAGTGATCTGTAAACATACGTAAGGACCCAAAGGCTCCCATGGGTGTTCACTGACAGCTGTGGCCACCTTAGTCCACTGATGTTAGGAGACACTGTAAAAAATCCCATTAAACACCTCCACAAGTCTTCCTGCTCCCGAGCTTTTGCAAATGTAGCCCTGAGATCCCAGACCAGCTTCTCTTGAGCACGTGGGAAATTTTCCCCTGACTTTGAAGAGTTGTTTGAGGTACCAGCTCCAGCAGTGTGCAAAGTCACCTAAAATGAAGTGTTGCTGCATTGATGTGCACAGTGTGCTGGGGTCTGGGCTCATGCAGCCCAGCAAGCAGCTCAGCAGAAAAACATGAAATACAAGGGGTTTGCAGGAGCAGAATTGGCTTTTCTAGTCTTTATGGCCCTCAGGAGTTTGTGTTTGTAAATAATTCTTTCAACAAATTAAAGCATTCTGCTACTGGGGAAAATATTGATTTTTTTTTTAACTATTATGAGAGTTTTGGTACAAATCAAGACAGGGTAAAAATCTTTAAATATAGTCTTTGATAGAAAGTATGCAATATTCACACTTTTACTGTAACAATTCATAAGAGGGAAAGTCAATGCTGTTCTAGACAACTTCCCAAGCTCCTTAAAGACTTCTCAGTGCAATTATGGAATGAATCAAGGCTTTTAAGAAAGCTCAGGAAAGACTTTCTGAGTTCTGCAAAATTATATTAAGCAAGACTAATTTATAGCTAGGGCAAAGTTTTTTGAATGAAAACCAATAAACTCTGAGTCTCGTGTAACAAAGTGAAGCATTTACAGAGTTAAGTGCTGCATTTTGCTGATGTGCAAACATTGCTCAGCAGTGAAAAAGAAAGGCATTTAGCAGCTGAAGCCACAGAAATAAGAGTGAGAACTGCAGGGCTCATTTCTTAGTCTGACCTGGTAAGTCTGAGCAAGTTATTTTACCCCTGTGTGCACCAGCTCATCCCAGCTGCATCATGAAGGTTAAGTTAACCAAGAAGGTTCTTCACAAACACAAATTACTCTCTTATTTTGTACCAGCTGAGAAGTTGGTCCTTACTGCTTAATGATCTGTCTTAGCCTGTGGACAGGACTCCAGAAGATAACTCTTCATTATACTAAGGAGGCTGTGAGATCTTTTGGAAGCTTAGAAAACTGCTTTATATTTAACAAAAGAGGTCATTAACAGCTTGTAATAGCGGGGTGTATCTAGGAATTCACTCAGTCCAGAGGAGCTCTATTATTAGAGGAGAGAAGATGTTCTCACCATGTGGGTTGCCAGAGACAAAACCCAGCTGGTACTTTTGCTTAACACGTTGAGATCCAAAGCAAAAAGCTGTAGGGACACTTCATCCATCTAAAGAAAACTTTGGCAACAACAACACAGCCTGTCTCCACCTAAAGAGGAGTGGCATCTTCAAATTTATGGACAGAGAAACTGAAATGCTTCTGATTGCCAGTGCACCTGCTCCCATATGCTTATGTGCTTCTTCTTTCTTTCACAGATCCCCTGTAGCACCCTGGGGCTGTGGGTGGATTGTTTCTGTTCACCTCTGGCATTTCTGAATCCCTCCAGAGCAAAGAGAGCACAAATCTGCACTAGACACTGGGTGTACAGCAAATCTTGTCCACTCTGGAGATGGGCCAGCAGGGGTGGGTGGGTGGAGAGGGGTTGTCTCCATCCGAGCAGATGGAGCACTAGTCTGTAGATGAGGTTTTGCAGTCTGAGGAGGGTTCATGGTGTTGGCTTGCAGTGCAGGGTTGCTTCTGTGGTTTAGATCACTGAGGTGCAAGATAAGTGGCTTGGGGAAGAAGTCAGAATGCTCTGGAACCCTACCACCAGGCAAATTCCCTCTTGAGTTTGGTAGTTTTATCTTTCTGTCATTTTATCACTTTTAATACAATTGTTTCGACAGCAATTTGCAGCACAGTTTTATTCTCGCCAATATTTTGAAATTTCAGATATTTAAAGGGCTTTTGATTTGTCCCACACTCATCTGAGTGATGTGTTAAGTCTCCTTCTGAGCTGTACAGCAGAGAGGATGAGCCCCTGGGATCAGCAGAGCAGCTCACCATCCCACCATGGCAGCTTTGCCACAGATATGTAGGCAAATCCTACACATGCCTGTATTTCCCTGGGCTGCCATTTGTCAAGCCCAGTTCCACTGAGGTTTCTAGACAGCCCAAAAGGCCCTCACAAAGCTTTCCTGCATTTGACATGAACAGTGACTTCTACTTGATTCAATCACTGTTTAATTTGATCCTCCATTTAATTTTATCAAAACCGTAGTAATCAAATAATTTGTACTAAAAACATTACAACTTCCACTTGTTTATTCTGATCAATTTTAATCCTCTAAGGAACAAGGTTTATTGGATAACTTAGTTACGAGATAACAAAATGCTGTCATTAAATCTACAAGGAAAGGACAGAACACAAAAAAAATGAAAGTTAAGAAGATCACAAGGAGTGCTCATAATGCAGCAAAAAAGACAATAACACACTGTTATTTAGAAGTCATGGTACGCATGATGAAAGCTAAGCAGCATCCTGCTGTTTGTGAGATGGGAAGATCAATGGCATGTTTCAGTTGAGACATTTCAGGCAATGAACTGCGCTGAAAAGGGAAAAGAATTTAATTGGATGTGAATGAATTTGCCTTTTTCAAGTGTTGACCCACATGAAAGAACATGTGTCAGTGATGTTTGAGTTTTCCCTCTGCACAATAAACCTTCAAAAGCCAAAACCAGCTGAGTAAGAGGAAGGGAAAGATTTCCACTGCAGGCTGTTCCTCCATTGCTTTGAGAAATTAAAACACTAGAACCATAGAATCACAGAATCAGCTGGGTTGGAAAAGACCTCCAAGATCATCAAGTCCAACCCTTGATCCAACTACGCTGTGGTTCCCAGACCATGGCACTGATGCCACATCCAGTCTTACTTGAAACACCTCCAGGGCTGGTGAATTCACCACCTCCCTGAGCAGCCCATTCCAGTGTCTGATTACTCTCTTTGTAAATAATTTCTTCCTGATATCCAACCTAAACTTGCCCTGGCAGAACTTAAGATCGTGCCCTCTTGTTCTACTGCTGGTTCCTGGGAGAAGAGGCTGACCCTCACCTGGCTACACCCTCCTGCCGGGGAGTTGTAGAGAGTGATGAGGTCTCCCCTGAGCCTCCTCTTCTCCAGGCTAAACAACCCCAGCTCCCTCAGCCTCTCCTCATAGGACTTGTACTCGAGTCCTTTCACCAGCCTTGTTGCTCTTCTCTGGACCTCCTCCAGCACCTCAATGTCCTTCCTGAACTGAGGGCCCCAGAACCGGACATGGCACTCAAGGTGCCATGGGGAAGAATCACTTCCCTGGTCCCGCTGGCCACACTGTTCCTGATCCAGGCCAGGAACTGATACCACCTCCTGTCCCGCTGATCCTTCTCATCCCCTGACAGTGCCGCGTCTCTCCCCTGCAGGTCAACACCTTCATCTCCTTCGTGTTCCCCATGGTCGTCATCTCCGTGCTCAACACCATCATCGCCAACCAGCTCATTGTCATGTTCAAGCAGGCGGCCCAGGAGAACCAGGTGTGCACCATCGGCGGGCAGCAGACGATGCTCAGCATGTCCATGGAGCCCAGCCGCGTGCAGGCCTTGAAACACGGCGTGAGGGTCCTGCGTAAGTACGGGCTCCTTTGGGCGTGGGGCTGGGCCAGGGGTGTCTGAGTGAATGTGATTCGGACAGGAACAAGCTGAAATCGGTGAATGCTTTCCCTCAAAACGTCCCTTTCTTTTGCCTTCGCTTCTTGATACGCAAAGGTAAAGAACAGACGTGCTCGCGTGCAGAGACTCTCTGAAAAAGCAAAACCAGCATTTTAATGATCTGGTCAATAGCAACTTAAGCCTTGCATGTATCACTTCACTCCTGTTGTTTTTCTGCAGAGCTTTGGTTCAGGCAGAGCTTAAATAAAAGATTCTGCACTCAGGAATTGAGCTGTTTTGCAAAATACTAGACAGCTCGACTAAATAAGCTGAGGAAAAGACCAAAGAATCTGGTAGGTTAAATTTATAGATGATAAAGCAAAAGCTGTTCTAAAGTAGTACCCAAAATAGCTAACAAAGTATGTCTGTACTGGTTTTAAACATTATATGGTGAGAGTTTGTTAGCAGAAAGCTTTCTGACTGCTGTTTAGAATGGTTTGGTTTGGAAGGGATCATAAAAATCACTTAGTTCCAAACCACCTGCTATGGGCAGGGACACCTTCCACTAGACCAGATTGCTCAGAGCCCCATCTCACCTGGTCTTGAACACTTCCAGGGGTGGGGCATCTTGGTAGCTGAAGTGCTTTGCCCAGGGCCATATTTCCAACAAGGAGAGAAATCCCTAGAGAAGGCTACAAGAACCTTCATGAGATTTTTCCAGCAGTTTTTCACAAGGGATGCAGCCCATACAGCGCTTGATGCCCATACCATAGATGAGCCACCACATGCATCCCAGCTTCGAACACTGCACTGGGAAACACCTACTGAGAAAAGGGATCATTAAATTCCTCATAATTATCTTGTTGGACCGTGTTTATTTACTGTCTCTGCACCCCAGTGAACTGTTATCCACAGGGGGTTGAGGAGGGAGCCTTGCTTTGGCTCAGAGCCTGCAAGGACTCAACTCCATGCTATCCTTTTCTGTTTCTTAACACTTCTGCCTGCTGCCATTAAGTGAGAAGCTGCCTTTTCTCACTTTGCTACAACACCTCACACCTCTCTCTCCTTTTAGCATTGTATACTCTTTGATCATCAAGAAGAGAGAGCTCTTCATGAATAATAAGAGAGAAGCCTAAACTTACACCTGGCATTGCTTGGCAGTGGTGGAAGTGCATCCCTTGCCCACAGATCCACATCTCCTCCAAGGCACTGAAAAACAGCTCTTCTCTTTCTGATCAATGACTGTAATTTTCTTTTTCCTCTTCTTCTTCAGACAAATTTTTGCTTTTGTTGTGTACTGCAAAAGCTGAGAACAGGTGGCAAAAGTGAGAAGCCTGAAATGGTGCAAAAGGGCACACCATGGGGCCCCCAGGCAGTGATGCCCAGATATTCCATGCATCTTTGCATCTCTGCAGGGCCAGCCTGGCAGCAGGATTGAGCTCCCCTCCCTGCTAGGAAGACGATGAGAGGGTGGCTGCTTGTTGCTTTTCTGTGCTGAGGAAGATCCAGTAGATGAAAAAACCCTTGCTCAGTTTTGTCTGTGATTCATTCCACTCTGCAGAAAGGCTTTTTTTATCCAAATGTGAGTGAAATCCTGCTGCATCTCATTTTTCAGATGCGCTTGATTACTGGAGGTGCTTGATTCACATTTACTTTTGTCATCCCTTCCTCACGACTTTTTTTTTTTTTTAATAACCCAGGCTTGTGAGCTGTCAGAAAAGTAGCAAAAAATACACAAGGATGTTCATGATTTATCCAGGCATCCATGGCAGCCAAAGCCATGTACAGGATCTAGGCTAATTTATGGAAGAGGATGGGAAAAGAAAAATGACGCTTGTCCCCACTATTAAAACTGTTGGCACGAAATCAGAGCTTCACGGGGGTCAAAGTATTTTCCATTTCCAAAAGGGAACTTTGGCCTGAAGAACAAAGAGGTTGACTTTGGATTAATGGTGAAATGTTTCCGAACTTGTAAAACTAGTGCTTAAAAAAGAAATTTTTGCAGCTCATGGTGTGCAGAGCTGTTGGATGAGATCAGAGCAGAAAAAAACTTCCTTGCTCCAAACATACTGAGAGTAGGTATTTGTTTACACTGAAACAGGAGCTGAAGGTGATCAGGCTAACAGCTTCATTTGAAACATCCACAACATCATTTTCCTCCTCTTTGGTAGCATTTCTGTATTTTCTTGGCTGTTTCTGACTTTAATCATCTATAAAATAATGAGGGTGATCAGGATCAGGGTGAGGATGAGAGTGGTCATGTGTCAGCCCTGTTGCCTGGAAGCCACCTCATTAATTCAGTAAGTATGTGATTCCTGATTGTAATTCCCTCTCTGCTGTCAATGTTCATCAGGTGTGAGGATCCAAATTCAGTGAGTTGCAGGCACTGGCAGCTTCCCAGCTCTTTTATGAAGATAACAGGGCAGCCAGTTCTGCTGTTAAAAATACCTCACACCAAGAGATTTCACACTTTCCTTCCTCCATCCAATTCCTTCCATTTCTCCAGCTATAAACCACCTCCAATTTGTATTATTATTCCTTGGCTATATTACAGTCCTGGGATGCTGAGTGTCTCAGAGCTGTGTGATGCTTCACAGAAAGTTGAATATTCTCTGTTTGCGTAGCCTGATATGCCAATAATTTGATAAAATTCTAAATAATTCTTAAACGCTCACATGCACATACACCCAACAGAGTAATCGTAGAATCACAGAATGGTTTGGGTTGGAAGGGACCTTAAAGACCATCTTATTGCAATACCCTGCTATGGGCAGGGACGCCTTCCATTAGACCAAGTTGCTCAGGGCCCCATCCAACCTGGCTTTGAACACTTCCAAGGATGGGGCATCCACAGCTTCTCCAGGCAACCTGTGCCAGGGCCTCACGACCCTCACAGGGAAGAATTTCTTCTGGTCTAACCCTTTCCTCTTCCAGTTTGAAGCCATTCCCCCTTGTCCTGTCACTCCATGCCCTTGTCCAAAGTTCTTCTCCAGCCTTCTCAGAGCCCCTTCAGGTACTGGAAGGCTACAAAAGGTCTTCCTGAAGCCTTCTCTTCTCCAGGCAGAACAACCCCTATTTTCTTAGCTGTTCCTCACAAGAGAGGAATTCCATCCAACAATCAGCCTTCAGTGGGTAAAACCTCATTTACTCTCTCAGGCCATTGCATTCCATATGCAGACATAGACAGCCATATAAACCTTCTGTACCTTATCACATTCCAAACAGCTGCTCAAAAATCAAGGTGTATTTGAGGTTGGCTCAGGATGGAAGTGCTGTTCAGCCAAAATATCTTCTTGAAAGGGGTCAGTTTTATGACATGGATTTATTTCCCCACCAACACACCTGCCTGGAGCCCGTTCTCCTCCCAGCAGCCCTCAGCACCTCCCAGGTGCCTGTCAGATCAGTTCCCACATGGATGGAGGGAAGGAGTTATTGAATGGCACAGCTGAGCTCTGATAACGACGTTGAGACAAATTGATGGACATCAAGGGGAGGCTTTACATGTCCCTGGATGGACGCTGGCTAAGCCTATTAAAATGTAATCAGTTCCAGGTAACATTTGCTCTGTTACAGAAGCTGCTTAGTGAAAGCAATTATAAAGCACTTAGAGGTTTAACCAATTAAAAGAATATCCTTCAGTCTCCCACAGCTGGCTGGGTGATGCCTCAGTAAAATGCTTTTTAGCAGATGAAGTCAAACCACGTTTTTTTACTGAACATCTATGAATTTTTAAATGATGATTTTGGGGTCTCTGCATCTCTTCAAGTAATACAAGACAAAGGCCAAGAATTAATGATGTATCCATGTATTTCATTAATTTGTGCATTAATAATTCCCCTTCTGAACAAATACTTTGAAGAATTCATTCCTTTCTCCTCCCTGGTGCTGCAAGTCTGAGTTACCCATTTCAGAAGGAGAATATTACCATGAGATCTAGTATAAGTATCCTACAAACAGGAATAGTAAATAGCTCATACTTTGCAACCACAATACACAGAACACCACCAGTCTAAAAATCCTCAAACAGATGTGTTTCATAATTCCTATATTCTAAGGGAAACAAATTTATTTATTTATTCAGGAATAATATCTTTTGCAAGAAAGGAACAAAATTCACGGCAGTGTGTATCTCTAATAAAAGATCTGAGCAACTCCAAGTGGAGTTCAGCAAAACCCCCGTGGCATTAAGCATGAGTGGAAGCTGAGTTTTACAGCTGAAGCGTCACACTGAAATTTGGGAGGATAAATTACCTATTTAACAGTTGTATATATTTCCCGGAGATGTTTATACTTGTAGGTTTACTTTACAGCCTGCCAAGTGACATAAGAAGAAGAATTGGAGCGCTCTATAAACACCATCCAAGGAGCAAAAAAAGGGGGGGCAGGGAGACTCTTTTTTTCCCCTCTCCCTTTGCTGGCACCACAGCTTGGGCTGTCACAGCTTTCCTGCAGGCTTTTGTGGCTCCATCTCTGCAGACATTTCCAAGACCAGTCATGCCCTGCAAGCAGATTTTCCAGGTGTTAAACCTTGGCAATGTGAGTGTTTGAAAAGTTAACTAATGTGTTTTTAAACATAAGGTCTGGCCAGGACCGTTAGCCGGTGTAGAAGCACGCAGTGAACACAGCTCCAGGGACCCTTTGGGAGGAATGAAGGAGATATGAAATGTAAAACTGGGAGGGAAAGAAGAAAGGGGCTGCAGAGGAAGCCAGTTGGAGTTATACCTGATCTTACCAAAAAAGAAAGAGCCTTGAACCTGGTGAGGAGAAGACGGGAGCCCTTACCTATCTTCCAAAGGGGAAATTTTCTTCCTTCCTTCTTCCTTCTCCTCCAAACATCCAGACATTCCCAGGGGGAATGGCATGAATGAAGTTTAAATAAAATCAGGAAACTTCTTCTTTAATTTTCAAAAAAGTAATTGTCTTAGAAGGAAACTTGGGAAGAGACCCCAGTCTGCACTGGGACAGCAGATGTGCTGCTTTCCGGAGCCTGTTCTTGGGCCAGTTCTAACCAGTATTTTCTGCCTTGCTCCTGATGGATGAAAGTGGTGCCAGGGCACGATTTAACCAGCAGCATGAGCTGGGGCAGGAATTCACATCTGTTTTCAAATCTGTCATCTGAAGCCATTGAAAATCAGGACTGGAGAATATAGTCTGAGTAAAATATGTTGATTTTGCACGCCAAAAGTTTTTTCCATTAAGTGTGCTGTCTCACTTTCACTAGTAAAGAAGTACTTAGGGGAACATGGCTCCTTTCAAGCAAGATAGCATCGTCTACCCATCAATCCAAAAAAGAGACAATCCAACAACAGAAGAAAAAAAAGTAGAAAATATGCTGGAAATGGAAATTAAAGAATCAAATCTAATGTTTACACTTACCAATAATATATTCCAAAGCGCTGGGGGATTGTATCCAACAAATGATGTGTGTTTTCAGTGGTGTCTAAAGGAGCTGAGGGTTCCCCAGGCTCATTGCTATTTCCAGATTCTTTTTCTTTGCTCTCCTGAGCACTCATGGTGCATTCTGGTGATTCCCAATCTCCGCCAATAATATCGACTTTTATGGAAATCCTTTATTTCAGAGCCTGATGACCCAAATACTAACATAATTGGTTTTAATTTTACTGGGCTCATACCTGTCCTTGCAGCCTCTGCAGTCCCCGCTTTGGGGCCCACTGATATAAATATTGCCTACGGCCTGTCAGGTAGAAGAACATCATGTTAACATAAACAGTGCCTTGAGGTTTAACTTGGCAGTGCCAGCTGTGTCTACACGTGGCCCAGTTTTAACCACCTCTCATATCAAACAGCACTTTGAGGGAGGTTCTCTTGTAGTGGCATTGACTAAATAAGTATAAAAAAACTGGGAGCTTGGAGTATAAAAGGATTGTTTCTCCAAAAATCAGGATTACCCTGACATGAGCCTCCATAACCTGTCCTACACCTTATTAGTACCAGCTGGTGTGTGTGTGTCCCTTGGGCAGTGTTGGAGACACGTGGCCCTGATGAGCTGAAAGACAGAAAAGGCTGAGAGCTGTTGTTCAGCTGGGTCAGTACATCCCAAAACAGCTCCTGCCTTTGCCCAGGAATTCCACTGTGCTGTTCCCCATCCCTGTGTGTCTCAGCTCCCTGTGAAATGCAGAGAAAAAGAAGTAAATTGGCTGAAATAATCTAAACAAAACCATCAAAGAAAGATGGATCTGAACTTCTCTTGAGGCCTTAGGAACAGCAGAGCTGGTTGTAAGAAGGAGCAGCAACTGTTTTCTACCTCTCCTGGAGAGACAGGAGAAGGGGACAGAGGGATACCCTCACTGAGGGCCACCACGGAGGCACAGGACTGTGACTCAGCACAACCCCAGAGGGGATAGAAGAGATGAAGTGAGGAGGAAAACACCAGCCAAGTGCTTTTTTGTACTGCAGCAGATCCCTGGGGTCCCGTGTGAGTCAGCAGGAGCGGCACCGTACCCACCAGTGTCTCAGTGCTCTGAGTCACTCCGAGCCTCAGATGGCCCCAGAGAAGGGACAGGGGGATGAAAATCCCTCCTGAGCATCACTCCTGTGCTCAGTCAAACCATCCACCAAGCACTTGCTGTGGTTTTCTTACACATGATAAATTGCCCCCTGCTCATGCTGACCCAGCGTGGGTGTTCTGAGACATTGGTCCTGGAGAAGGGCTGTCTCCCAGGATACACGCAGGGTAAAATAAAATACTCAGTGTGAACTAATACAATTTAACTTCCAGGATTACTTCCACATCCAGTTTAGTCTGAAAATCAAAACTGGCACAGTTTAAATTTTCTTTTGCTCAATGAAGAAGATGTCACTCATAATTGATGGTTCCTTCTGCAGGACTTCCTGCAGGATAAACAAGCCAGAGCTTGTCCCTTGCTGCTCCTCCTTCCTCTCCCCTTCTTCCTTGGGATGCAGTTCAAACAGGCAGAGAATTATAAGGCAAAATAGAAAGACACAGGATGCAATAATCCAGGGTTTAATACACATTTGAATTGGTAGTTTGATTTAGAAGGGAAATGAAAATATATTGGTGGAAGGATCATTCCCTGGCACCCACGGCACACTAGAGTCACCTTCCTGGGGCCCTCCCTCCGCTCCCCAGCCCTGAGGTTTGGCACCTCCTTTGCTCTAATATGGGAAATATCAGAAGTTCATGGAGCAGCTCTGCTCCTGTTAAAACCTCATTGAATTAACTAGCAGTGAGGGATGGGTCTTGGTTTTTTTTAGTTCAAAAAATAAAGGCAGGAGATGTCCGACCTCACAAACACCATCCTAGACAGTCACCTCATCACACACGGGGTTGAATTCTTCCCCTGCAGTGCTCAGTTCCAGCAGGCTGACCTGATCCATTTTACTCCACCAAAAAAAACCCTGTGTCAAGCTTTTGATGATAGAGAACACATCCAAGGAGCTGATAACGATAATAAAAATTAATTTAGGCAGCCACTTTACCCAGCATTTGTCTTACAGCTCTTCCATTTTGATAGGTACGTGCTCAGGGAGGAACAAAACAGCAGCAAAAGGCCCCAGGTATGTGGGAGAAAAGGACACTTTTATTCTGTATTAGATTAAAGCTAACACATTCCCACATTTCACATTCCTCCCTGGGGAGAGAACCCAAGAGGGCAGGATTGCCACCCTAATTCTGCTTGATCCCTTGTATGATAATATGGAAACATAAGGATTAAGGGCGACAAATACAGGTCAGGTTCTCCTAATCTGCGTGGCACAAAACTGCAAGTGTGTTACCCAGCTGGGAACTTCCAAATCAGACCTTAAGTGTCTCCAGTGCACTTTACTACATGTTTAATAGAATTTTAATTGCAGAGTGATTGGATGTGATATTACAGAATTACCACAAATTACTTAATTGCTGAGGTTAAGCAGATATTTCTCTCAATATGTGTTTTTGCTGCTATAGATCCCTGCCTTCGTATTATTTGGCACAGCATTGCCTGAGCAACAGAAGCAGAGATCGTTAACCAGGACAAAACCACTTTCATTTAACGTGTTGGTAAATTTAAGAGGCAGATGTGTGAGATTCTTAAAACTGGCTGTAGAAAGAATCCGGATCCTGCCGTTCTTAAGGAGCTGCACGCAGGGGTGAGCAGCTGAGAGTGCCAGTGCATGGAGATTTTTGCAAAAATTATGATGTGCCTGAATGAACTTGTGTTTGGAGCCATTTGGGAAGCTGCTTTCACAGCCTGAAAATGCAGCTAATCCTGTGCAGGCGCTGGGAAACCAGATGGGCTGGAGCTGTGATGTTGGCTGGTTCCTGTTGTCCCGAGGCTGATGGTGGAGGAGGAGAGGCTGGAGTGTTGCTTCTCCTGTGGCCTCTGGAAGGGACCTCCTGGAGAATCATGGTGGGACTGCTCCATCCAGGGCAAACCAAAGGTCTGTCCAATAGAGAAATTAATTTCTGGAGGTGGTCAAAAGCAGGTGCTCAGAAGTGTGAAAGAGCAAGGCAAGCATCCACGCTCCCATCGAGCTTCCCAGTGGATCTTCTCACCTCTCCTGTGCCACACATCATGTAGGGCCTCTCCCAGTCAGTTCCATCAAAGCTCCTCAGGGAAGGATCAGACACAGATCAAATTCATTCACTTGATGCCATCTGAGGGGCTGCAGGCTGTCTGATGATGAATTACATCTGTGATCACTATGGCCATAGAGCAGCCAAAAATATTCAGTTTGAAAAAACACATTCACTTGGACAAGAGAATAAAACCAGACCCTTCTTTCCAAAACATGTCCCTTCAGTTGCCTAAATCTTTATTGAATAAATGGCTTTTGCAGCATTCTTGGAAGATGCTGTCATGCATCATGCAGGCTGGTGCTAAAGGAATAGAACCCTCTCCTTTGTAAGTTATGTGTTTAATAAGAGATGGAGCACATGGCATTGAAGTAGGGCTGTGATTATGGAGCTGGGCACTAGGAATTATTTAATTTCTGTACAAATTAGGTAGTGACTCGACTAATGATGACACCCACAAAAATAGGGCACAGACTCTTCCCTCCCCACTCCGCTACTAAAGCCTCCCCTTTGTCTCTTGGCTGATGGGGAGATGTGACCACGGCCTGACTTGTTCCTCCTGGACTGCACTCTTTGAGGGAAGCACACCTTCTGCACATCTTCTCCATGAGCTACAGCACAGTCCCTGAGGGATGACAGAGTCTGGGTTGCCGACATATCCACATAAATATTTTGAATCCTGAGGCAGAAGGAAAAGCAGCCTTTGGCTCCACGTGCCAAATCCACATTGCACTCGTGGTACCTCACTCTGCAGGAGAGCTTTGCTGCTTCCCAGGCCATTACAGGTCACAAAGAGGACAAGAGTTATGCAGCCCTTGTTGTCCGTAGAGCAAATTTGGGATAAAAAATTACCTTAATTATTATATTTTCTTCTTGCCTTTTATTGTGTTATGTTTTAACTGAAATTTCTTTATTTCCTGCTAGGATTCTGCCAGGATCCTGTTGTTCCATACAGAGGTTGAAGTGTATATTAAAAAAGGAAACAAATCTTTCTCTTGATTGTATGATATGTCTCCTTTTTAATCCAGACTGACAAATGCACTCTATCAACAGCACTTTTACCCTTCAGATTTGTTGCATTTTGTTTGCATTCTTTGACATCCCTCAGCTAGAATCTGGAAAGGAAAAAAAAGCAGTGTCTTTCTCTGCTTACCCTTTAATGAATCATTTTTATTATGGCAAAATCCAGACCCAAAACATGTTGTAATCTCAGGTATTGCACAAACGTAGAACAAAAGGACGAGCCCTGCCACCAGAAAGAGCTCCTGAGGCTGTTTAATGATCCTCAGCACCGTGGGGACTGCAGCCAGTGGCTCCATGTAACAAGCTAATGGGATTATCATGTCCCTGGCTCTCTGTCTACCTGGATGAAAAACACACACTAACTGTCTCTATGAGTACTTTGGACAAGATAGCCAGTGCTACAAGGGCATGAAACACAGGGGACAGACGTGAATAGAGTTTCATTTAAGCTGGTGTCTGAGCCAGGCATCTGAACCAGTCCTTCATCTGCACCTTCCATTGTTCACCACGCTGCTGCCCCAGTGCTTTTGCTATTTTCTATTACTCCTGTTATGCTTGATTTTGCAGGCTGATTGTCCCTCGGGGTTATTAAATTCTTTGCACAACGGCAACAGGAGAACAACTGTGGCTTTAGGAAAACAGTTTACAGCAATAAACCCCACGCGGACAGGTCCCTTTTTCACCCTGGTGATAAATTGCTCACAAAGCAATGGGCTTTTTTTCCATACCTTGCAGGTGCTGTGGTGATCGCCTTCGTGGTCTGCTGGCTCCCTTACCACATACGGCGCCTCATGTTCTGCTACGTCCCCTCCAGCCACTGGACAGAGTGAGTCACAATGTGGGGGACAAGGTCCCCCCATGCCAGGACGGGGTTGGGAGGGTCAGGCTGGAGCTGGAGCTACTGGGGCACCCACAGATGTGGAGGTGGAGGAGGGGATCTGGAAGCAAAGGTGTTCTCCTTGCAAGGGGTTAAAGCCTCAAACCCCTCATTGCTGTTTTGCTTTTTTTTTTCTTTTGGATTTCTCAGTGTTTACCAGCCAGATTAAGACTCTTAGTTTTACCACATCAATCCCCCAGACACAGCTGAAGGAATCATTAGCTTGAACCAAAATTCATCATCAGCCCCTCCTCCTCCTGTGGGCTGTAACCACAGGCTCACCCCTGTTGGACACAGCCAGGGGTGTTCACCTCTGACAGCCCTTGATGAAATGACATTTGGACAGGGGGGGTTTATACATCCCAAGTGGATTTCTGTCTCCGTGCCGGAGATATCGATCCCCCGCCCTAAGATGGATCACCTCCCATCAACACATGATTTAGCTCCACGAGGCCACATTTCCTCAGTGACAGAAGAGATCACACAGGTGGAGGAATAACTGTGCTGCTTGCTGAGGCTGGGGCAGGTTATTTACTGCGTTTTGCAGGGAGTGGATCAGAATTAAATACCAGCAGATGCTGCTGATTAGAAAATGCCCAGATTGTCCGAGAATTCTGGGATATGTGCACACCTGTGCTGAACTCACGTGTGCTGTTCACAGATGTGCAAGGGCACCCCAGGAGCTCCCTTTCTGCAGCACCAGGCCAGATTCCTCAGGAAACAAACAACCAAACTGGTTATTCTTTCTAAATATGCACTTTAACACTAATGCTGTCTGGGGAGCCTGAGATGCCATGGGATGCACTTGTGTGTGTCCTGCCACGGTGTTACATCCCTGTTCTCCCTGGGACCGGGTCTGTTTCCTGCAGTGAACAGGAAAAGGAAAAATAATCTGCAATACTAAAAAGCAGAGCAACTATGAGACATCAAAATTTCACAAACTCCCAAACCAAAAAATAGTTATTTAGGATATACCAGTCTACTGAATGGAACTGTACATCCATCCATAGTAAAATCCAAAATCTATCTTCAGTGATGAAAACAGAGCTCTAAGCCCATACTGGTACAAACTGTTGTCTCTCCTTTGCTTTCCTATATGAAAAACACTTAAAGCAGTGTTCAATTATGTAATGACTGCATTTGCTTTGAGCAAGAGGGGTAGAGAAGTCTGTCTGCAGTTAGTGTGAATTTATGCATCCTGGTTGCATTCCCATCTTATTTTTTTCTCTTTTTAAAAGCCAAGGGCAATTTTAGGAAAACGTTGAATTTGCAGGCATGTTATGAACGGTGAACTATCAGTCTGGTGGTTAACTGAGAGTTTACAGCAGCTTGACATATTCATTTATAAATGCATGTGCCTTGCCCCTGAAGAACAGAAATTTTTCCTATATTAATTCTTCACAACTACGTGGAGAAACTCTGCTTGTAAGAGCTGGATGGGCCATGTAGTCCTTGGCAGTGCCAAGGGGATGTGGAGGGATGGGTGATGAAGTCCAGCACATGTCTATTTATCTTTTGTTAGACACTGCTCAGGCTAGCACAGAGGTCTGCAATTTCCACCAAGATAAATGATTCTGAGCAACATCTTCCTGAAAATGAGACCCACGCTGTTTGTAAATGCTTTACCAGCTCAGGGCTGTTGATCTCAGTTGTCCCAAGGAAAGATATTTTCAAAAGTAAAAAAAGGTAATTAAGCATTTTCAATCCGTTCTGGTTGAAAACATTATATTGTGGTGGTCAGGATGTGTTTAAAAAACATGCTATCATCAACTTGCCCCAAGAACAGGGATTGCTATCCCAGATTACAGAAAAATCCCAATCCAAGGACCCACCAAATGAGCTGATGTTGCTTTCACTGCTGGGGGGGGAGGACAGAGCTGCATCTGTCATGGGGGTTTGGCTTTTCTAAAAGCTCTGTAGACCAGAACTGCAGCCAAAAAAGTCAGGCTAATGTATATGTGTGACACAGAAACAAATTTCCATCTGGCTGCTCAGTTTCCAGAATGTCTATTTTCAAAGACAAAATGAACACATGAGGAAAATATCATCTCTGCCCCCAGGGCAGTAAGTTTTTAACTAGTAGTGATTGGGGTAATATCTTCATAGCCACATTTGATCTATGCTTGACCAGTTCCAGTTCAAGATATAGATGCTTTAAGTGGCTTATACACCACTGGTAAGCTCATGTGCCCAGCCTAGAAAGGTTGGCTGAAAAGCAGCTCATGTTCTTCTCACGTGTGCACATTTTACCTTGTGCCTTTGAATTTTTTCAGCTCTCCACACTCAGAATTTATCTTTCATCTGTTCTTCCAGTTTCCTTTACAACTTCTACCACTACTTCTACATGCTGACAAACGTCCTCTTCTACGTCAGCTCAGCAATCAACCCCATCCTCTACAACCTGGTGTCGGCAAACTTCCGTCAGATCTTCCTCTCTACACTCACACTCGTGTGCCTGCCATGGAGGAAGAAGAAGAAACGACTGGCCTTCACCAGGAAATCCAACAGTATCTCCAGCAACCACACATTTTCCAGCCAGGTCACAAGGGAGACCACATACTGAAGCCAAAGGAGGAAGGGAAATGCAATTCATCATGGAGTCAAAACCTGAGAGAGGCCTCTGTGACTCTCGTGCATGGTCTCCAAATTCACGTAACACAAATGTGTTTAGCAAAGTCATTTTTGTTGGAAAAATAGGCTTTGTTCCGCCAGTAACTTTGAGGTTATTTTAAAGCATTGGCCTTGCCTCTTGTGAGTAATGTCTACACATATTGTAACTTCAGTCTGGCATAAATCCAGATGTGGTGTTAACTGGGAAGCCAAAATATGTTAAACTTAGGCAAAACCGTACTGCATTTCATCCTTTTCTCAGTGCAGAGTTGCCGTGTTCACATCCAAGGGTTTGAGATCACATCTCTTGGTGGCACCGAGCAGAGAACCCAACGAGGAGAAAGCAGTTTTGAACAGAGAGGGATGTTTTTGGAGAATGGACATGCTCATCTCTGGGATGTTCAGTGGACAAGGAGTGAAAGCTCAGGGAGCCAGGTGGTTACTTTAGAAATATATCTACACTTTGAGTAATATGACCAAGGTGCTCAAGAGAGCCACTCTGGCTCCTTGAAATCAAATAAGAACAGATGATGCCTTACCTGGGGTGGCTGTGGCCTGGGGAAATGGGGGGCACCTTTGGCTTTAGGGCATCCATAGTGCCTGGCACAGCAAACGCCCTCTCTTGCTGGTTTTGGTGTCACAACACCAATAAATAGCAGAGTCTCTGGCAAAGTCAAGAATGCAGAGGCTGTGCCCAGCTGGAGTGCTGAAAATGAACAGAAATGGAAAATCTTATTCTTTCCATACAGTCAAATCCTATTTTTTACAGCGGAGAACAGTTTGCTGGCCTGCATTAAGAGGTGAGAAAACTTCAAGGTCATGAGTGCTCCAGGCTGCTGAGGTAAGAGCAATCTGCTCCAATTCTGTGAGACCTTCAGATTTTTCCCATTCTTATTCCAATTTTACCTGTTTCCTCACCATTTTCACAAAGCTGATGTCTCATAGGTTATAGCAGCTGTAGGCAGCAGGGCTTCTTGTTTTACCTTTTCTTTTATTTCTTTTTACTGCCAGACCTGTTGGCACACTGATCTGTACCCAAAATCTTCAGGTAGTGCAAATGGAGAACACAAGAAAGTCTAACCTGAGGAGTCTTAACTCTAAAACAACTTTTTTAACAAGCCGGAGGAACAAGAAATTTCTCAGTTCAGGATAGGTGGCATGAGCTTTTCTCCCATATGGTTCCACCTCTAACAGCCCTTTAACTATGTGATACAGCATGTTGCTCCAGAGTCTTTAGTACCAGAAATCACAGGGCTCTGGGACAAGTTGAAGGGCTTTCCCTGCTGTCACATCACCAGATGTGCACAAACCTGGAACCAACCTATCATCCTGTGCAACCTTTGCTGTTGATGACCTTGTGGCCCCTTTCACACCACAGTTCATTAGGAGAGCAGGACTTGTCTCTTTATCATGACAAAGTAGAAGAGTCACTTGGCTCGATTCTGCTTTCTGGGCTTTGCCCATCCCATATCACTCTTCAACTAACGATCACCCCTGGTACCTAACAGAAATCTCAGTGCTGGAGGTGTGGATCTGGCCCCAGTGAACTGTCACAAAATGATGGAGACCAGTTACTGAATCACTGGGTGCTGGTGACTTCTCCTACAGATGTTGTATCATAGAATCATAGAACATGTCAAGTGGGAAGGGATGCACAAGGATCACTGAGCCCAACTCCCTGGAGTTGTGATTTAGGCCCTGTTGGGCTCAGGACATACAGAAAACACCCATGGGGCATTTCCTGTGAGTTGTTGGTGATGACTGACTACTTCTGAGGCATTTTATAACCTGGCAGTTGTACAGAGCTACCATGGTAGACCATCAACCGACTCCAGCCACACCAGCCAGGGATGGGAGATGATTTTAATGCCTAGTACAGAACCACTCCAAAAGAAAGGGCTCAAAATAGAAATCAGTGGGGCTTTAGTTTCTTCTGATTCAACCAAACTGCAAGCTCTGTTCTATCATGCCTTCTTTTGATTTCTTGTCCTGGTTGTACCAAACAGAGGGCAGAGATTGTATTTGACAAAGCACTTTTGTTCCTTATGGACTATTGACTCCTCTTTGACAAGGAAAACAGGTAGTAGGACACAAATAAATAAATTAAAAAAAAAAAAAGGCAAAAAAGAGACATCACTTTGGAAGGAAATCTGGGATAAACCAGCAAATGTTATCTGTGTCTTTGTTAGAAATTGTTTGGACAGGTTGGAAAAGGAATCTTTAGGCCTGTTCATACTGCCTTGTGGGAAAGTCCTGGTACAATGAACAGGAGAGGGGAAGAGTCTTCCTTGAGAGGAAGAGAAGCCAATGTCACACAATGTTGGCCTTCCAGGCAAGACACTTCAAATATTTCTGGACAGAACCCAGATTTTTTAACTTCACCTCTAAACAGAGTCAACATCTGGGAGGTGGTTTCTGAAACTTCCCACAGAAGCTGGAACTGTGTGTTGCTTTGCCTTCCATTACAATTTAACACCCTGCATGTCTCAGTTGCTTTTGATATATTAAACACTATTACTAGACTTGTTCAACACCAACCTGCTGAAATGTGCTTGATTATCTTACAAAACACTGTACAAAAGTTGTTGTTTCACATATGATGCTTGGCTTTGATTTTCATTACCAAGATACACTGGCAGCTTACAGAATACTTGATCACAGCTCAGAGAAACTGGTAGGTTTATTTTTGGTTTGGCATGACAATGGGAAAAAGCTGGATTAAAAATGTACTTATCATAAGACTTTAAACTCTCACTATTGTTGGGCCACTCAAGTGTTGAAGACCTGGGGGAATTTAGGGGATTTATCCAAGTGGTTTGCTGACTTCTACAGCTCTGGTCCCTCAGTTTAACAGGAAAGCAGAGCTGGGTCCAAGGCCTTAATCTGAGATTGCAGCTCAAAGCTACCTCTTCCACTGGCCAAATCTGACCATCTTGAGCTGAGCAATGTAAGTCACAGCTGATTTTATTCTCTCTCCCCTCCTCACCTAGTTTTGGTATCTCTGACCTAGAGATGTGGTTCCCTTGAGCTCAAAGAAGTGAGGATAACTCACTGCAAACCCCCATGGTTTTCACAGAATCACAGAGTGGTTTGGGTTAGAAGGGACCTTAAAGGCCATCCATATCCAACCCCCTGCCTTGGGCAGGAACACTAGACCAGATTGCTCAGAGCCCCATCCATTTCTTTGTAAAGGAAAGCACAGTACTGTAGAGAAGAAAGAGGTACAAACTGCCCCATGTGTACCAGAAAAATGGTTCTTTACATGCCTTTTAACAGTGATTAAACTACTAACCCAACAAGGTTTAGCTTTAAACCTAATGGGGTGTGAGTGGCTTTTGCCATTAGACAGAACACAAACTCCCATCCACTGTGTTCTTGTCTGAGCTGAACTCTTCACCAGGGCAGAGAGGAGAGCATTGGGGTGACACGCTGTTCATCTATGCAAATTTCCTATTGAGGTTTTGAACTGTTTGTTTTGACTAAAAAAAGAATAAAATCTGTCGAACCCACAGATGTGAAGTGCTGCCACGTGGGTCTTGAGAAATTCCCCTCTGAAGAGAGTCTATCAAGTGACCTCTTCAAATGTTATTTTGAGGTTTTGTTTCTTTTCACAGTGCTCTTGCCAAGGCCATCCATTTGGCAGAGTGTGAAATCAGGTTTATAAAGTCATTTTTCTATTCAGAAATTTCCCCCAGACAGGACTTTCTCACCACAGGCCCAGTACATCAGTGTTGGAATGCTCTGCTGAGCTTGTCTTTTTTGTAAAGTGTATGAGACCTCACTTCAGCGAGGGTTTCAGGAGAAAACTGAGTGGAAAATGGGTGAGGAGGGTTAGCAGGACACGTGCTGTAAACATGACAATAGCAGGACCTTTGAATTCATAGCATCCAGCGTTCAGTGAAACAAGCCCCAAGGTGTGCTGCTGCTGCAGACAGCTCGTGTGGCAGGTTTGAACCCATCATCTGTGCAGCTGCATCGCTCCTGCCCTCAGGGAGCACAGACATCCACAGGGCATGGGAGCACTGGTGCTTCCCTGTGCAATGCCGTGAGTGTCAGTCTGGTGTCCTCCTGGCTGTGTTGCTTGGTAGCTGTTTAACCAAAGCTGTATCTGCTAGAGCTCTGTCCAGTTCTTCACATTCCAGCTCAACCAGTTCTCCTGTTCTCAGTCTGGATTCGTTTAGTATGAAAACAGAAATTACTGATCCAAAATTTCATGATGCTGTGTCCTGGCTTTGTGATCCAGAGTCCTTCCCCAGCTGTGCCACCTGATAGTCTTGCACATATTGTATTTATGGCAAATATTTTTTAAAGTGCACCTTTTTTTTTTTTCTTCTGAGATACAAAATGTTGATATGCTTTATTTTCTGTGGCCTGTTGCTCAATGGGGAAAAAATGAATGTTAAAGTGTGTCAGTGTCTCTTTTGTAATATTTTCTGTGACAAAGGGAAGGAAGAGGGTGAGAAATCCTTTTGTGTAGCAATGGGAAACACTCTTTCAGTGTAACATGCTATTATTGATACTGTATGTACTGATCAAAGTGTAATGAAATTGTTAATTCCTGATATAGCCTTTGTACTGTATGGTATTTTATTTTATTTTGTTATTCATTGATCCTATGAAATAAATATCCAGATTTAAGGCTTGGACTGCTTGTACTTGAAGTGGCAGGTGTGCCTTTATCATACATCCTGCTTGCCACTACCGGCACCCTGGTTGGGGTTTAAACTGGTGAAATCCCAGTGGCCTTGAACTGGACTTTGCATCTCCACTGCAGCAAGGCCCTGAGTGGTCCTATCCCTGCACACACTCACCATCCAGCACAAACAGCATCCAAACATCAGCTGCTGCTTGTGTCTGCAGGCTGGCAAACAAATGGAGGAAAAGACTAGCTAGGTTTGAAGAAGACTCCCATCAGTGATGTTTGCCCCAAAAAAAAACCTTCCTGAGACCTGGAAAAAACAAAGGATCTGTGCTCTCCTGCTCAGCTGATGGGCACAGCAACAAGAAATAGGTTTATTCTGTCTTAACAGTAAGATTTCCCTTCCTACCTTCCCATCTTTTGCATGATCTGCTTCCTCCCTGGCACTCATTTTTCTGACACAGAGGTAATTTTGTCAGAACAGAATACTTGGTTATTGCCCACGATATTAAAGTCTCCTCACACTAAATGAGGAAAAATCAGTCACCTCCATCCTCCTTGCAGCTCCTGGTTAATGTTCTGCTGCGAAGTAGCTCAGCTGAGCTGTAAAATCATCACAGTTTTTAGCCATTCAACCCTTTTTTTTTTATTTCTGGTAGAGGCAAAGTTTGATTGGAAAGCAGCAACAAAATAAAATTTAAATATTTGGAATCATTCACGCCTGGAAAAATTCATCTTCTAAAACCTAGCTCGAATGCACTGCCTCTCTGAAGGCTTTTTGGTGCTGCATCCAGATGAGAAGAACAGAATCCTCTGTTGTCCCACATGATCAAGTACTAAAAAAAACAAATCATTTATTTTATGGATCCTTTTATGTGGTCTGCTGTGCTAAAAGGTTTGTTTTTCAGTTAGCTGCCTAAGGAGCTGCAGCTCATGTCTTCAGCAATGAAAATCCCCAGCACGTGGCAGCGTCCTTGTTTTCTGGCTGCAGGAGGTTTCTGTGCTGGGCATGGTGCTCCCAGCAGAGCCTCCATGGCTTATGCAGAAATCCAGACCTTGTTCAAGCCCTCTGCTCATGACTTCTCCAGCTCAGGGCTGACTCCTTGAAAAAGCCAAACTCCTGGGAAGTTTGGGCAGAGATCCTCACTCCTCCCGAGCCACCCTCCCACCTGGTATCACTGCACCACATCAGGCCCCACCAATGCAAAGGGAAACAAAAGCCATGGAGAGTCAAATAATTCTTTTTTTTTCTTTGAGAAAGGCATGAGGACTGTGCCTCCAGCAATGAGGAATGCTTTCCATTTGGGCCTTATTTCTCATTTCAATTATAGAAGTAATTTCCATAGTTCACAAGGGGAAAATTTCAGGCACCTTTCGAAACAAATGTTACGTTTTAGTAAATGGCTTCATAAAACTTAATAAACATCCATCCAGAAGTTAATTTATTTAAAATGTCTTTAAATCCTGCTCTGCCTTATTGAATTTGTTTGAACTGTAGATCAGGTGGGAGTATATTCATGAGGGTATTTAAGCAATAGGGCAGCCCATCACGGTTGTTATTCCAGGTCTCCTGTGGGCTGGCAAGTACAAAGTACAAATCACACAAAGTGATTTTGGGCACTCAAGTGCAAAACCATTCCAGAAGCACACAGGCATGGCCCTGAGTGCTGCGGGGTGGCCAAACCACGGTTGCTGGGGTTGTTTTCTGGGAGCAAAATCATGCCAGGGGAGCACAGAGCAGCCAGCCCAGCCTCCATCCACTGCCAGCCCGGTCCGGGGCTCACTCAGCCAAAATCCAATGGGAAAGGACTGTAGAGTTATAGAATGGTTTGGGTTGGAAGGACATGGGCAGGGACACCTTCCAATCCCTGTCTAACGTGGCCTTGAACACTTCCAGGGATGGGGCAGCCACAGCTTCTCTGGGCAACCTGGGCCAGGGCCTCACCAACTGCACAGGGAAGAATTTCTTCCTAACGTCTCATCTAAACAGAGAAGCAGCCAAGTGTAGTTAAACATCATGTCACTGGTGATACAAACCAGCCAAACCAGCCAGGACTTCCAAGAAAGAGGAAGAGAAAGACCAAATATTTGTAGTGAGTGTATGCACGTGGGTATTGTATCCACACCTGTGATGATGTTTTGCTCATCTCTGAAATGTTTAAGTTTCATTTAATTTTTTTTACTCTTCCCACTTATTTTCCTTTCACTAAGTCTGCCTTCAAGAATTAATAATTGTGTTTTCTTTCTCTTTAGTAGCTGCAGTCCCTGGTGGGTTCAGCTGACCTACGCTAAACTCTATAACCATCCTTTGACAGGCTGAGAGAGTTGGAGTTGTTCAGCCCGGAGAAGAGAAGGCTCCAGGGAGACCTTAGAATCCCTTTCAGTGCCTAAAGGAGTTCCAAGAGAGCTGGAGAAGGACTTTTTACAAGGGTATGGAGTGACAGGACAAGGGGGGATGGCTTAAAACTGAGAGAGGGTAGATTTAGATCTCGCCAGCACCCTATTACATGAACATAATCCAGATGTAGTAGCCATTGTTATCAAGATTCAGTAGCATTAGCACACTGTTAACAACCCAGCACACTCCATATCTTTGTCACTGTGAGGGTGCTCCTTTTTAGGAATAGGTTTCAGGCCCTGAGAACCTCAGGGATTCACCCAAGGACTGCAGTGAAATCTTGTAGACCAGAGACTCAAACCCCAGTGTTTCCAGCAGTCAACTCTGCTTCATCCTTCCCTTCATTCACCCTAAGCAGGTAGTCCATGAGCTATATTAAGCCTTCATTCCAAGACACATATAATCAAAACATGCCAACATTAAACCATTAAAAAGCAGCTTCTCACTGGTTGTCAGCAACAGCAACATCCTCATCACAGCACTTGGCAGCTTTCAAAGTGTTCCTGACCGTGCTGTTATCCTTGGTGTCTGCTCCATACAGGTTGAAGGAGAAGGTGAAGCAGTGTGTGTTGAATTTAAAAAATACCCAAACAGCAACAAAGTCCTTTAGGTGGGAATGAACTTAGCAGTGCCATGGAGAACTGTAATGAAATCTGTGACACCTGACATTTTCAATGTTCTGGTTGTCCTGTCCAACTGAAAAGCAGACTGCCAACAGCATTACTAGTACAGCTCCCACACAGAGAGCGTGAATTCTTACAGAGTTTCACATTACTGCAATAAATCACTTTTTTTGGTCTTCCTTCAGACTGGCAATTGGAATAAGATTAATTTCTCTTTACCATCAACACAAGCATGAAATTACATTTTTCGTGACCCGTCCAGAAAAACACCTTATGTCGCTGTTGGTGTTTTCTGACTCAGAACTTGAGACTTACACCTCTCCTCCCTCTGGGCTTGAGCTGGACTGGGGAAACCAAAGGGTACAGGGATTTTAAAGCTGGTCACCAATGACACCACAGCAGGGGGGCCAGACTGGTTAATTCTTTTGCCCAGAGAAGTGAGCACCCTTCCCGGGGAGGCTGATCTAGCAAATCATGTAAACACAAGTCTATAGGCTTTTGGGATGAAAAAAATACATATTTGTGGAGCATTTGTGAGCCTCAGTAAAGGCCCACTTGCACAGCTAGTATAAATCAGTTTGCATCTGCAAAGAAACCCAGGTTGTGTTTGTAAGTGACCAAATCTAGCTTTGTTTGTTTCTGTTTTCTGAGGCTTTTTTTAAAAAAATATCATTTAGCAGGGGAAAATGAAGCAGTTCGTTATCTTCACAGCTCCAGTCTTAAATGCCAGAGGTGCTGATCAGATTAAAACAGAAATCAGAGTTTATAGCTTGTGTCTGGAAGGAATAAAGACTCTCTGGTCCTGATTTTGATTGAATATAAGACAATATCTCTTGCTTATTGTATATATTACAGTGGTAATGGGGGGGAGTGTTTATCTCAGCATGCCTCAGTGTTTTTTAATGTAGTGTTCATCATATGGAGCTCACTGGCATTCACAAAACACCCCTGTAGATTTCTCTTGGTACCCTAATAAGTTTTCATGGGATTTGGGAGACAGAGAATAATCCATGCTGCCAGTCTCACTCCATTGATACACCATTAAAATCAGCTCCTCATGACTGAATCATAGCATCACAGAATGGTTTTGGTTGAAAGGGCCTTTAAAGGTCATCCCATTCCAACTCCCCTCCATGGATGGGAACACCTTCCACTAGACCAGGTTGCTGAAAGCCCCAACCAACCTGGCCATGAAAAGCCTCCAAGAGCAATGTCCTTGTCTTAGAATGGCTAACTGGTAAAAATTCCTCTCCCCTTGCCCCAGGGTGATATGATTTCTGTGATATCAGCCACAAGCCACGTTGTTATAATCTGATCCTCGGGCAAGAAATGCTGTGTTCTACCGGGAAAACATTTCATTGGTAACGAACATTTCACCTGGCAATGAAGAATAAGTGTGAGTGGCAGCTTTATACTTGTGGTGACCAGGAAAGCCAAAGCTACCCATAGCTGAACGCTGGAATAGAAATTGGGGAGGACTATCTCTGCTCCACTTCTCAGTCTGGAAGGCAAATGCAAAATTAATGAATCTCTGTACAGGGAGATAGAGGCAGAAAAGGTTTCTGCAGAGAGTGAATCTGACTTTGTTTTCCCCCCATTGAAATCCATGCCAACCCAAAAGCTCTGACTTTTCAATGCTCTCAGCTTTGAGGAAGATTGTGCCATATCAGCTTACGATGTAGGATAAAAGGTACAAAGGATTCTAAAAGTCTTCAGAAACTGTGGGCAAAATAAGGGCACAGTGATAATAATTCTATTTGCTTTCTGTGTTTCTACATACATCATGTCATCAAAAGGATTTGCAGATGTTTTCCAGAGAGAATACAGTTGTGTTAGCAACATCAGTGTGTAACAAAAACCACCAGAAAATGGAAAAGGAAAAAAAAAAGAAAACCTTCTGCTCCTGTCTGATTTTCACATCTACAGATCAGTCAAAAGCTTTTCTCTTCAACCAAAACCTCCCTTCCACTTGTTTGTGACAATTCATCCCCCTGTGCTATTCATTTTCTTTGGAGATTGGCTGCAGGGCTCAGGGTCTGCCTGTTTTTTTATATCCATCTCTCCAGCAGGCACCATGGGGTTTGAAGATTGGTTGTCTTCATTCACAGAAAAAGGCTGTTTTCTGTAAGAAGGGGCCATGAGTCACAGCAAGACTTTGATGAGCCCAACAGACTTTCTTAGAAGTTGGCACCAGAGTGCTGGAGAATGAGGAGCTGTAGGACTGCAATGAAACAGTGAATCAGAGGATAGGATGGGAAAGATGTTTTGTTGTGGTGACGATTGATAAAGCTGAGGATATTGCATATTTATTTGAAATTGAGCTTATTTCTTGCAATGCACAATATAGAGTTTCTCAGGAAGCTGTTTAACGGTGCACAGAGAAATGCAGAATAGAATCACGATCAAAATGAGGGGAGAGGGATGGTCAGGTGATGCACCCACTGCAGTGGGATGAAGGAGGGGCATGGGTATAACTCTGTTAACCTGCTCAGTAAAGCATCCCCCCCCCAGCATCAGAGTAAAGCAGAGAAACAAAGAGTTAAGTTTGTTCACGTTTCCAGCAAATGCCTGTTCCCACAATCACTGTCAGAGTGATTGGCCAGAGTTCTGTGTTTTTTAGCTGTTCTCAACTCTCTTGTAGAGCAATTATTCCAAAGTGCAACTGAGGACATTTTCCCTTCTGCTCTGACGAAATTCACTTCTATTCAGTTTGGGAGTAGCTCCTTGGAGCACCTAAAAAAATCACCTATCTTTAGAGTCTTACCTTGGAGCACCTAAAAAAATCACCTGCCTTTAGAGTCTTACCTGTACCTACCCAGCTATGGGGAGCTGCCAAGACATTTGAGAAGTCAGTGGGAGAAGAGAGCAGAAGGGGAGAAAGAGGTTTGGAGCTGGTGCTGCAGGCTGAGGAATGGGACACTCACCTGGCTTACAGGAGAAAGAGAGATGTGGGATAAAAAGGAAAAAGATAAACATCAAAAATTAGGAAAGTTTTCAGGATTTCCTGCTGCCCAATACAGCTCCAGAGCATGTCAAGCTGCATCTTTACCAGCACCCCGCTTCCCACATCCATATTTTCAATCAAAAATGTTTTCACAGTCATCCTTATTCTCCAAATATTAAATTTGGAAAAAACAATCACTCAGATATCCTTAACATGAGCGTGTATTTGATTTGATTTGTTTCACCTCTAGTGCAAATATTTACATCTTTCCAACCAGCTCCTTTTGTTTAGGATTAACAAGTAGAAGTTTCACTTGAGCAGCTGTGGTTATAGCTCATGAATGTTTAAATTGAGAATAATTTGTGTTTATGTTCATATCAAAATATCTGGTCTATAAAGTATCTTGGGTCAACTCTATATTTTCACTCTTTGTGAGCAGAAATATTTCTGGCTTATTTGCATTGTGGACAGCTTTGTTCCCAGCTTTGTTTTCTTTAATAAGACTGTAACTTTAGTAAGATTTTAATACTGAGACACTATACAAATTTCAGATAAATTTGTTCACTGATCAAAGCACAAAAGAGAAAATATGTTAAATAAATTGAATGTTACTTTCTATCTACTATTCTTCCGGCAATAATAAATTGCAATCTAAAATACAATTCAACTCTAGCCATAAATATTCATAGCTAAAAGTACTTATTTTCCCTTAAACTGTTCTGTGCTACTAGAAAATCTAATGTTTCAAAAGACAAACACAGAGACCTCATCATAACCAGATGTACCCAGAAAAACTGTGATGCAGAAAAGTGGATTTTATTTCTAATAAACCAGGAGCTGTGGTGGCAGCAGTGCTACATACTGATGTATGACATTTGCATAGAGACAGAGAAAGCAAACCTGAGACAGGCAAAACTGGGATTGCACAACCAGCATTGGGTGAAAATACTGGGATACCACAGACAGACAGAGTAGCCCCATCATGGGGATTGTGAGCAGCCATGTAGGGATGCTGCATTTGCAGCTCATCTGAAGGACAGCAAACAGGTAAGCAGAGACCAGCTCCTTTTCAATGATCATTTTGAAAGAGGAGCTCACTTTTTGGGTGAAAATGCTGCTGTCTTTACCATTCCAAGAGCCTCTAGTCCTGGTTTCCCATCCCAGACCTGACTCTGGCAGACCCCACTGAGTTTCAGAAGTGTCACAACCTCCCCCTCCAAAGTAGCTGTAATAGAGAATAAAACAGTCACAGAAAGCAGGGAAGATGCATCAGTGATTTGTAATTAGAAAAAGAGAGGCTGCAAGTTAATGTTCCCACACCTGTGTGTGAGCACTCCACACATACTGTGCCAGCAGATTTTCCCCACTGTCAATAAACAAGGACCAGCCTTGCAAACACTACATTTACCACTGGCAACAACGGGGACTGAGCTGCCAACAGCCAGGATTTTGGCCAGTGTACCTATGGCTGAAGCAGATCTGCAGCACTGGGAACCACGAGGTGTTAGTGCCTGTGTTCAGTGTCTGCATCCAAGGGCAGCACAAGCTCACATTCCCTGTGGCATTCCTGAGCCACCCCTGCCTGCTCGCTTATCATGTGACAGCAGGGACGTGTGTGGTGCCAATCAGAAGTGCCAACCCCATCTGCATGAGCCCAAGTGATGGAAAAATAACTGGAAAAGGCCAATTCTAGTTCTGTATCTCAGTCCTGTACCACCTCAGGGGTGATCTGGGATCCTGGTACATGAACCTTACATTTTTTCCTCTCTGCTTCCACCCCTTTGTCTGGCAGCTCAGCTTTCCTTCTAGACCACAGCAGGAGCTTGCAGTTTGAGATCCCCAGGAAGCAGGTAGCTGGAGACCAGGACATCTTTGACCAACGCTCCCACCCTTGGATGCAGAGCCAGAGGCACACTGGGCACTATTTGCTAAGAGTGTTCATATGCACAGCAACACAAGGGTGTCTCATAAACCCCATGACAAATGGGAAGACAAAGGAAATTCAATTACTCTGCACAATGATGCTACCAAGAAGGATGAGGAACTTAACTAGATAATTGTTTATCCTTTGTTTTCATTGTTGATTCAAAACTAATACAATTATTTCTGCAGGTGATGTCTCAGTTCTGATTCACATGGGGGAACAGCATTTCTTGTGCCTTATGAACTGTTAATTCAACATGACAGGCTTGATCTGAAACACTAATAATGCTGTCGTCTCAATTGTTTGTTGGCACAAAGCTGAACTGATATGTTCTGTCTCACAGGCTCAGGGAATTTGGGAAATTCTGTGGAAACAGAGATCCCTCAGGTGACAACTGAGGACAAGGGGAATTTCTTTCCTGTTTCCCTTTGGTTTGTTTTTTTTTTTTTTTTACACAGCCACTTTCCCCATAACTTAAAGTTGTGGTCTTCTTTTGCTTTGGTTTCACCACCTAAGTCTTTCCTATATTACAGCTCCAGTAAGGGAAGTCATATGAGCAGGGAAGTCACCTGCAGAGTGGGCTTTGGAGTTCAGGTAGAGAGCATGGCTGTGGCTGGATTGTTCACTCCTCTGCCTCTGCCTTCTACTGTCAGCAAAAGACAACTGTTTCCTTTCTCCCTTAAATATCCCAGTCACTTGATGGCAAAATCCTTGCTCACAGGTTTTCCAGTTACTCCTTCTCATGAGAAGAGGCAGGGCTTGTGCCAGGGACCCTCCTCTATGAGCAGCCCCACTTTAAGTTTCCAAACACTCCCACACAGCCCCTGCCAGGTGATCCCATTGTTCTAAGCTGCATCCAACCACATCCACCTATGGTACCTGGTACTACAGACCAATGTTGTGGTTGCCAGGACTTTCTGGACATGGGCGGATCATCCTAAATCTGTGCAGAGCTGCAAAGCTGTTGTTAAAGCACCAGCACGTCTCAGAAAGAACTTCAGCCTAAAGGCTGGGATATGGATCGCAGCAGATTCTCAACAGCATCCCAAGGGAATGATTCCCAAACAAAGATCAAACACAAAATATCAGCTAGGAACCAAAGCCGTGGGATGCCTCTTCTCACAAACTCCTCCACTCCTGCTGACAGCGGATGCTGAAATAAACCTGCTCAGCTGTCACATTGGAGCCTGGAGATGGGCCAGTGGGGAGGGAGGACATGTGGAGGTGGATGAGGGAGAAGGATTTTTTTCTCTCTGTGAAAACATCCAGTTTCACCACTGACAAGTCTGACAGGTGGAAACCAATTAAAAAAAAAAAAACCCTTCTCACAAATGCCTGGCTTCTTTGGAGAAGTTCCTCAGTTTTCCCCCCTCCTTTGTAGTAATTGCTGGGTGCTGACACAGGGCAAGCCTTGCATCCCTGGTGTCACTGCCCTCTTGCTTGAACAGGGACTGGGATGAGGTCTTTGACAGTTAATGGGTTAACATGGTCACAGTCCCTCATTTGCACATTTTGTGGGATCATACATCAGTCATCCTGTTTGGAACAACACTGCAAAAGGGTTGACTGCAGCCTTTGCTCCCATTTTCCCATGAGATGCCAGCAAAGTGACTCAGAAACACGTAAAGTGTTTCAGTTTGATGCTTAGCAAAGCAAGGACGAGGATTAGCCTATCTTCAACGTTCCACTTTCTATCACATACTGGAAAGGATCTAAATTAAAATATCAATATCAGAAAGGCAGGTCCTGCCAATTCATCGTCACACAGGCTCGGCAAAAGAGCAGGTTCTTCACCTCCAGCAGTCAAGTTTGAATTTAAACACATATATGCCTGGGAATCTGCATCAGAGATGCTAAGAAGCTAATAACAGGATGAAAAAGATGGGCCAACAATGTTATTCAAATACATTTACAAAATCCCCATGTAAAATAAATGTGTGTTTGATTACTGCTGCAGCATCTGTGAATTGCAGGCACCTCAATGTTTTAAAATTGCCTCATGAGCTTTGCTCTGAAAGCTACTAAGCAAGTTTCCCCCTGTACCCTGAAGTCAGTAAGGGTGGAGAGCTGCCAACATTTTGCAGGATAAAGTTTTCCTGAGAAAAGCTTTTGCAGAAAAACAACTTGCTTTTTGTCACTTGCGCTTCAGAAAACCCTCAGGAGATCTGCAGGCCCAGACACAAGCAGAATGGGTTTAATGTTCCAAGAACAGATCAGACACCAAGAGTATCAGCTCCTCTGCAGCTCTGCAGCTTTGGGAAACCTGTCACCATGGGCTCTCTGATTGTGCTGCATTTCCAAGCCTGGCTGCAAATTGAAATGCAAAAACTGTCCACCCTTTTCCAAGGGAGTCTCCTCACAAACAGAGTAAAGGTTGATAATGAGCATGTGGGTAACCTCAGCAAACATGGTCAGCTGGCCAAGGCAGTGCACAGGGTTTGTTTTTTTGGTACTTAACATGATGGACTCAAAACCTTTAATGTCAGGAGAAATAAAGCCACCATTTTAATTTCTCCTAACTTTAGGACAGGAAGGACAATAGTGCTTGCAAGTGTGAGAGCAGCAATACCACTGTGAGTTGCTCTTTCTTTGGAAAATGTTAAATTGGCTGTGGAGACCCTGCTGATAGCAACCACAGCAAGCAGCCACTGGCTTTCCTTGGCTGACAGTAGAGATCTCACTTCAGTGATGCAGTCTCAAATCAAGCAGAGGAGGCCCTTTTATCTCCCTTCAATGTTCTTGTCACAAGCTCTTTTTTACAAGTGTTTACTCAGGGGTAGTCATCTCTCAGGATGCTGCCCACTCGTGAATCCATGACAAGTCTCACGCTATGGAGCCTTTCAAAATGTTTTCTCCTTCATGAGAGCCACTTCTCTGCAAGGAGCCACTGTGCCTGCTGATCAAAGTCAACATCCACCATCAGACAGAGCTACACAGTTGTATAACCCACCTCACTGCAGTGCAAAGATCATTAACACAACTTGCCTTCATCACTGGTCATTACGTGAGGGTCGGCATTTGGGAATGCTTGCCAGATCACACAACATGGTCCCCTAACCCCAGCTTGCCCATTCCTTCCCTAAAAAAAGTATCTGCAGGGTAATGATTGACAGAAGGTCTTATTTGCCAACGTCTCTTAGGCTGCACTCATGAATTTTCATCCCGACGCCTTCCTCATAGGACTTCCCAAAAGTCGGGCTGATTTTATTGAATGTGACAGGAGATAACAGTGCCTTATAATAATTGTGCTTTTTTTCCACGGTGAAAACTATATAACACAGCAGCCTCCAGCTTGCTGATGAGCAAAGGGATACCTTCCTAAGTCACAGGCTGGAATGTAAGTCTACTTGCCCTCATTCCATCCCATGCAAAGAGGATGACCCAGGAGGTTAACGCTGACGTCCAAAGCACTTATGATTCAATTATTCCCCTTATGGGCAACAAAGAAGAAATTAGGATAGGAGCAGAAACACACTGGAAAGCACTTCCCTTCTGAGGGACATCCTGCTAAGAGAGGGAATGAATAAAATAGCTTGCCCTACCTTGTTATTTTAATTTATTCCTGGAGACAGGCAGTTAAATGTTGAATAATGCCAACGAGGGAATCTCCTTCCATGGACAAGAAAAAGCCTGCCTTCATTTGTGACACTCAAGGGAATCGGTTGCAAAAAGTTATCCAAAGTCAGAGGGAAGACTTCTGCCTGCAACATCTGTCTCTCTGAGATGGGCATCATCACCACATATCAAAAGGAGGGGAGATATAGCAGGCTGGAACCTGGAAGTCTTGGGGATAGAGGAACTGGATCCACATGTGCTCACGTTGTGTGGTTGCCTGTCGGGCTCTTGGCTGCACAGTGGCTCCCAACAGTGGCTGCAACTTGTGCTGCAAGCACAGAAAAAAAAACTGGCTGCACATTTTGCTAGAATAAAATCAGGCAGTTTGGTGAAGATGAGAGCCAGAGCAGGAAGCAATATCACTCCAAGTTCTGCCTTTTGCATAAAACCACTGGTGCAGAGATATGAGTATCCTAGAGGAACGCTCACATACTTCATTTCTTCCTTTCAGCCCCATCATTCTCTGATGACTCTCAGTTTGCCCCACTTGTAATATTTTTCCTCCACCCATAATGAAATCCAAGCTATTTTCATTATCCTTCAATTTGCTGCACATGCTAAGTAGCACTCTTGGAAACTGATACAGGGAGTGAGCTGCTGTCATTTGAAAGCAAGAACTGATTAAGGGCCCAACAGCCTTCCCTCAGGTCTGGTCCTTGGCTTAGGGCAGCCAAAATGTGACAATGGAAGGATTGCATTTGGAAAGGGGAACTTGGATATCACTCCTACAACCTACAGCACTAAGGCTGTAGAGGCACAGGCATGAATTTCGTGAGATTGGGTAATTTCATGGCAAGGATTACATGCGTACTTCAAAAAATACGCATGGGTTCTCCCAAAGGCATGTGGCAGATTGGCTTTCTGACTCGTCCATGCCAGAGCTTTGGCCTCTTTGCTCTTCCCACTTTCCCATTCTTTGCTTGATATGGTGGAGTTTCACCTTGATCTTAGGAAGGACTGATGAGCTATGATGCTTTTTCCTCATAACAGCTCTCTGCACCAGCCTAACAACAATAAGGCAAAGCAAAAGAGACATAAAATGTTTCTGATATTAGGCAGATTTCAGACTTGCAGCTGATTCCAGGTGCACTCATCCAGTAAAACATTTTATGATGCTGCATGTGAAGGACATTGTGTGAAATTAATTGTACTACATTTAGTTAGCTCTCTGTGTCTTTTTCAGGTCTGTTACACATATATTTCCTTTCTTCCTGTTCAGTTACTCTACATGCTCTCTTTCAACTCGTGTTTTCATTTAGCGGTGCAGCTAATTCTGTAGCTGGTTGTTTACTTAGGAAAGTGGAACTGAGGCCATTTGTACAGGGAAAAAAAAGCCCTTCTGTCCTACAATCTACATTTCTAGTGGCAGCCACAGACACACACTCTTTCTGCCTTACCCTGCAGATCCCAAATAGCTAAAATTACCCCTGACTACACCAGATGAAGCAGGGCTGCAGCCCAGCTCAGATCTGTGCCATTCCTACCCCCTAGGCAGCATTTTAAAATCAGGAGGAGCCGATGTCCACAGCCTTCTATCAAAGTCATACATCTGTCCACCTTTGGATAAAGAATATGTCTGATTAATTTTCAGCTAAATACCGTGTGCAGTGGAGCTGTGCTAACCCGACTATTTGGTCATTGTATCCTGGTTTGGATTTGCATAAGTTCGTATTCCTGTGCTGGAATGATAACTATTCTCAATACTTGTTTTTCAGTTGTAAAGTGGTGGTTTTCCCTAGACAGAAAGATACCTTGGCAGAAGCAGAAGCAGACACAAATATAAGCATCAACACATCTCCAAACTGACGCAGGAACTATTGGCAGCAAAAGGACCAGAGAAGCAATAATCCAAAGATCGTCGGTAGCCGAGGGTTTGGATGAGCAAGCTCCAGGAAGGTGGCTGATGAGATGATGTGTGCTACGCAATCAAGGACAATAACACGTTAACTTCTACCATCGTGGGCAAATACTGGTTATCAAACATATCCCAGTGTCTATTATTACAGCCCTAGAAGCAGCTCAACCTGCAATCATCAGCATGATATTGTCTCATAAACTGATGGCAAGGAAACCTCTGCAGCTTTGTTTCCCCTCCACAGTGCAACAAAGGTCTGCCCCCCTCTGAGCTCTCACTCTTTGAAAAATTATTTTGATGGGACCTTGCCTATTTCTGCCTTCTCTCTGTTTTCTAGGATTTCTTAGAGATTTCTTTGACCTGTACATACTGCCATAACAACCAGCCCAATCAACCCTCAGTGAGCTCAGATGTAAAGTCAGGCTTCCAAAGTTAGAACCTATGCACAAGGGCAACAGGTATTTGGAGCTGTTTTTTCCGGAATCTTAACTCTGATGTGCACAAACACTGAGTGTATTTGTGGGTGAAGAAGTGAGTCAAGGTAGCAGTACATGAAATTGCATCAATGGTCTCTTTTCATTGCCAATGAGAATTAAAGCTTTGGGCCAGAGGTCTATTCTTCACCTGATTTTATTTTGTGGCCTGGATTCAATTGTGAGCATCCGTTATCAGCTCTGTTCATTCTCTTCATCAGACTCCTGAAACACACATAATGTCACACAGAATTGCCTCCCCCTGCCACTCCAGCTGTCTCCAAAATGCCAAAGCACCAGTTTTCAGGGCAGCACCAGTGGCTCCTGGGATGCCAGAGGGCAGCTTAAATGAAGCTGGACAAAAACATCTAGCCAGTTAAAAACCTGCCACATGATAAGTCACATAAATAAATGTCAATGTGGCTGGAAGAAGAACATGTCTAACATCAGGGTGTAGAGGAGAATTAAAAAACATGAGGAAAGGATCTGTTACTGACAACCCAGCCTGGGAAAATGATCACCTCTTCTTTACCCAGTTTCACCTACAGATCTGCTTTTTCACTGCTTATTTATTCCTCAGCTCTATTATGTACTTCCTGCCACATCCCTGGAAGTGTTTAAAGCCAGGTTGGACGGGGCTTGGAGAAACCTGGTCTATTGGAAGGTGTCCGTGTCCATGGCAGGGGGTTGGAACACAATGATCATTAAGGTCCCTTCCAACCCAAACCATTCTATGATTCTGTGATTAGTCCTGCTGCCTACACACCATCCCATTGTTTTGGGTTTTTCTCTCTCTGTGCCCTTACCACCCACTTTCTGAAGTCCCCATCACAGGTTGGGACCAAATGAGAGTGACAACGAGATTTTGTAACACACAGTTTCGTAACGAGCCCCTTCTCCCACACCATTCCAAGCATATGAATTCAGAAGTGGCAGCCTCAAAATAGCACCACTGCCACAAGTTTGTACCGAATACTGAGGCCAAATACTTAAGAGGTCTTTATTTATGAGTTCCAGTAACTGTTATTAAGCACTAAACTTCAAATCCAGAGTGTAAGGAAAGCATTTGGAATACATAAATACTCTTGGTCAGTGGCACTGACTGTGGTACAAATGTGTCTGTGAGAGACCAGCTTGTAATTCTGGGTTAGAGCCAGCTGAATTCAAAGGATGATTTCCTATCATCTCTGATAGGCTTTGGGATCAGGCCCAATTTGCCTTAAATCAAGCATCTGGCAGTTAAATAAACTAAAAGGTTTCTTAGTTTGTGGATTTCCAGTCAGGCTAGCAGCAATATGTTGTGCAAAGAGAAAGCTCTCTTGTAATATTCCTTTGTCCCAAGATGACAAATTGTTTCCAAATAGACTCATATTATATAATTCTATTATAGATGCTCTGTGCATGTTTCATGATGGGTCTTTCTACTTCTATAAATTCCTTCCGGAGGCATATTTTCTATTAAGTATATTGATGTATATATGTCAGAAGCCATATGCTTAAAAGAAAAGGACAAAATAAGTTTCCCTCTTTTTTAAAAAAGGAAAAAGAAACAGGAAATCACAGAAAATGACATAGTTGTAGTATGTTAGGGTAATTATCTGCTGAAGGAAGAGATAAAACATGATCCAAAGAAAAGCTCGGGTTGATGGTAACATATCGCCCACCCCAGCATGAAATTAGCCCTTGTTTTATCTACAGACATGTCCTATCAGAGATTTGTTTGTTCAGTTGAAATCTGGTTTCTGCTCAACCCTGGGAAAACTGACCAAGCATTTGGGCACAGATGGTGTGTTCATCTTGGCCATGCAGGAGAAGGTTGTCAGCTGTGACACGAAATACACGGTCGTGGCTGACTTTACGATCAGAGACTCTACAAGTAGGAAGGATCTTGACAAACCCTCCTGACACTGCTCTTCCATCACCTTCTGACAGCCTCTGGGGTTGGTTCTTTCTGTTCTTCTACATGCTGGACATTCAAACAGTCCCTCAGCTGCTGTTGTTTTGTCAGGAACAAAATGGCACAGCCTTGGTACAGGAGGGATCAAGCCCTTTACTGCCAAGAGACTCATCTCAGTCTGTGTATCAGCAACCTGCCACTTACTGGCTGCAATTCTAAATTCATTGGGATGTGTGGAGACAGAAGACAGAAGCAAAGCCAAACTGCTCAAATTTTCCAGATAAAGTGGTCTCTCCACCTAAGCTTTATCTCTAGAGAAAAAGGGATTATGGGATTGAAAGAGCTATTGACAGAGCTGGGATCTACACGAGCCATGTGACGTGTCAGTGGTTTTTACCACAACGACAACATAAAAAGTTCATCATCCTCTCCTTCCTGCAAAGTGAGTTTGTCGTTTCCTTGGTTAGGAAAGAAAAAAAAAAAGAAAGATGGAAATGCTGTTCTGCTCTTGTAGCCCATCTCCTAAAACATCACATCTGATGTGATAGCTGTGAGTGAAAGTGGGTCACTCAGCTACAGCAAGTGACTTTAATTAAACTTCTTGGCAGGATCCAGGAAGGCACTGTGTTCACACCTCTAATTTAATCTTTTTTGGGTGGTTGCCTATGGCCATAGGGTCTCCCTTTCTCTTTATCCTCTGCTGGCATCCTCTCTGCCCTTTGATCCCTCTGACTCAGTCAGCCCATTTTCATATAAAAGCTGTCAAGAGAAAAGCTTACTGAGCTCTCTGGCTGGGGGCTGGACTGTGGGGGTACTTTTAGGATTCCCCTCTGGCAGCTCTTCTTTCCTTGCTACTCTTCTTGTGGATGGTCAAGAGAGGACAGGGTAGCACTGAAGCCACCCAGCCTGCAGGCAACATATATATTGGGCTGGGAGATTTTGGTGGAAAATGGAAGCTTTTAAGTCAGCCCTCTGCAAAATTTGGCAAGATAATCCATCCTGGTATGAAACACTGAGCTGTGCCGTGGTGCCTCCTCCCTCACGTTGGATCAGATTAAGCTCAGCAGCAGGACAGTGCATTACACAGCATCATGGGGTATTAACCTGAATTTGTACTCAGTGTATGTGCATCATATGATAATGGTTTGCTGTCAGCAGAGGTTGTTGGGGAAAGGAAGACTATTAATACAGACATAATGAAAACGGAGAGAGTGGGAATAATTACATTTCCTAGTTCTTGTTAGAGGTGTAGTGGGGCTCAGGGAGTGGCGTGCACAGCCTGAGCATGGCAAGAAAGGAACAATTAAGGGAATTCAGAAGTGGGGGAAAAGAAATATTTCCACAGAAATTAAGACCTTAAGAAATTAAGAAAGATAGCTTTTCTTCTTTTTAAATTAGGAAGGATCCTCCTTTTCTTTTCTTTTCCTTTTCTTTTTTCTGAAACTATATACCACCAAGTAAACAACTATTCATGGAGCTCTCTAAGGAAACAGCCTTATTTAGAAGCTCTGTCCCTGATAAGAGACAAGCATTTGTTGTGTTTATAGGAAGAATGACATGTTTCTTCAGAAAGGTCTAAAGTTTCAGCCACCTTATTTATGTCTTCCAGGCTTCTCATCAAAGGAATCAAACTTGATTTAGCACTGTATTGCTGTCCATGAATCACCTGTAACTTAGCCATCGTTGATTCAGAGAGATATCAAGCATAAATGGACATGGAGTAAAAGCCAATGTACAACAGAGACTTTTTCTATCAAAACAGTAATTTATAGTACAGAAAACAGGGCACAGCTGATTTAAAAGTCATCTCACTCTTGGAGAAGTAGTGAAAAACTTGTTAAACTCCATCTTCTGCAGATATATTCAGCATATATACTCAGAAGTCCCTGGAGGAATGGATTAAATAGAACAGGGTTTTAGGATGCCACCTGACAAGTGAGTCTTGAGATCAAGACATTAGACTGGGAGTTGGAAGAATGCTTTAGCTTCTGGATCTGCAAAAAGTGCTTCCTGTGACATTTAAAGTCTCATTTATTCTCCTGCTCTCTCCAAAAACATAAAATAAGAAAAATCTTAATATTGTTGCCCAACCAAAGGTACTACAGTGGTAAATGCATTTGTGCCTCTGAGGCACTCAAGCAGTGCTGTGACCACAGCCTAATTAGAACCAAGACAGATGATTCATGCCCATCACTCACCTGTGGGTCACCAAGTCAATCCACACCCTCTAAATGGAAGTGACAGTCACACGATGAATTGCAGGGCTGTGGGAGGGATGAATGTGCTGTGTGCTTCTGACCCCATCACTTGTCCTCTGCCCACAAATCCATTTGTTTCCTCGTTCCCCATCTTTGCAAGCTCCAACCTGCCAGCATTTGACAGCTGAATCCTGGCTTTGATGAGAAATATTTAGGAACTGTTTTGTGTTAGCTGTGAGATGAGCACCGTTCTGACTCAAGAGTGCTCAGATATCCATGTACATGGATCCACTGTGGGAAGTGTCTCCCATCTTCTCTTTAACTCTAAATTACTGCTTTGCATTTGCTGACACTCCACCCCCAGCAATGTTCAAAGCCAGGTTGGATGGGGCTCTGAGCAACCTGGTATAGTGGAAGGTGTCCCTGGTAGAAGGGTGGAAATAAAGGGATCTTTAAGGTCCCTTCCAAACCAAACCATTCTGTGATTCTATGATTTAAATAATATTCAAATGAAAACCCTGCAGTCACCAACAACCAATTTCATTTCCAGTGTCAGAGAATAAGTTACCACACATTACCAATAAATAGAGGGAGAGTGCAATAATTCTAGTGAGAAAAGTAGCTCGAGTGGACTCAAATGGAATAATACAGCACAAAAACATCACTGTGTGTACCCTCATCACCAGCTACTTGTAGCAAGCACGACATCAGCAACAGGACCCCAAGGCAGTCCTGTCAGGATCAATGACATCTTTAATTAATCCAGCCAAGACAAAAACAAAGAAATCTCTGCATTTGATATTTTCGTTGCACTTTGTATACATCACCAAAATGAACTCTAGGGAGGGCAGTGTAATTAAGGCATTTTGGTACCCAGACATCCATCAACACTCCCTGCACTTCCAACTGCTTTGCAAGTCATGCTGAGAAGGGAAACAGTTGTCTGCATCACAGAGGGATCTCAGATTTTTAGCTTCTAGCCTTTTAAAAACCTGATTAGACACAAAGATTTTATCAGCCCTTGGATAAGGGCCGACCATCAAATCTGGGGTGTCACACCCTCCTTATAAGGATATTTGCTTGTGTTCATTCAGTGCCTGCTCTCTGCTTCAGTTCCTCTGAAGCAATCTAATAAAATATATTAATCTCTCAGTTGCTACGTCCCAGCTCGTAGTTTTAATTTTCTCCTTTGCTTTGTACATGGAAGGTTTGAGATTGAAGCCGCCAGGGGCCACAATTTAATTTGGGTGGATTATGCACGTAAGCAGACCTGAGAAAGCAGAGTACTGGCAACACCACCAGCCCAGAGACAATGCTGCAGATAGTTGCGTGACCTGAGGTAGACCAGATTGTTATTAAACATGATCTGAGTGCAACTAATGTTTTAGAAACTAGAAGTTTATTAGGCTCAATATTGACATTCCAATCTCCAGCAGTTGACAGAACAAGCACAAATTCATCTTCTGGCTGACTGGGCAACCCTCTGCTCCTCTCACGTTGACAGACTCAGCTGAAGCACATTTTCAGTTTTCTTGGCACAAAGTCAAGGCTTTGTGCCATCTGAGCTGTCTCAGGCCAAATTAATTCACTGCCACATCCTTGCACGCCCAGCTCAGGACATGGGGCACGTTACCTTGGTGCCAGGAAGCACATGCTCACTGATGGGTAAAATAGGACATCCCAGGCCCAGGTGATCCTATGACACTGCCAAAATGAAAGTGTGGATCCAGTCCTGTCCAGTTGTGGGCACTGAAAACATGCAGATATGTGTTTGTGTGTGTTGGAGTCCGTCCATCCAAATAACCTAAACAGAAGACAGAGCACTACATTAAAGCTGATGGGATTATGAGGAAATACTGTACACTGTGCTTATTTGAAAGAAAAAATTAAAATATTAGAAAGCATTTTCTCTATTGATTCAGCCTCTCTAAATGCCTTTCCTGTTACTCAGGGGACTCTTTTATACTGTATTTGGAGCTGCTGATGATTTCTAAGGATTTTCTTCATGAGCATGAAGGCTACAGGGGGACTCTGTGCCCCTGTACTGTGGAGCTTCATGAATGGTGTCATCAAGACCTTTCAGATAGCTCAGATGGCTCCAGGTCACACACCAATTCCCTGGGGGACACGGCAATTCAGAGTCTGAGGGGTCGAAGGAGCTTCTCTGCTTTTAAACATGATTATGCTTTGCCAGAAGTAGCACCCTGTGCTTGTTATAAAGCAGTTTAACAAACTCTATCTCAAAAACCCTTTTGCTACTCCACTTCTCACCTCATTTTCGTGTCACACAGGGTCACTGGAGGAAGTAGGGCTCTCTCAGATTCCCTGGGTTGCTGTGATTCCTCAGGAGCAGGCAGAAAAGCAGATCTCTCCACAGAGAGCACACGCAGGAGGTCCAGACAAGGATTTGCTCATCAAGGGAACTGCCTGCTGTGTTTCTGCAATGTTCACTGAAAATTTGTGTATATTCTTACTAAATTAATATGAAAGAAGATACAAGGCAGACATCAACTGCTTCTCATTCTGATGGAAAAAACCTCTAAAAAGCTGTGAATACTGGCTGATCACACAAGTGAAAAGGGCAGCAATTCAATTAGCCAGTCCCTTAATTATTAACACAGTATCCGTTTCTTCACTTTTCTGAGGAAACGCATAAAACACTGACGTGAAAATCAAAATGGATGATAAAAGCAATCCCTCAGTGTGTATTTATCAACACTCACTTTCTAATTTGCATAGAGCTGCCACCTGTAAGAAATAAAGCCCTGTCTGAACCACACTTCAATCAAACCCACGCTACAACGTGCAGAGGGATTCCCATCCTGCTGAATGTGGGTGTCTGGCAGCCACTTAAGCTGGTTCCACTTCCGAACACCTGCTGGTGCTTCCAGCTGCTTCATCTGCAGGATTCTTGGCTGACTGCTTGACTGGGTTTTTACAACTTGTCATCCCTGTGACATGAGGATGGTCCAACCTGCCATGCCCATCTGTCAGAGGCTCCAAGGCTCTGTTGTCCATTCTTCTGCTTCTCACAGCACAAATTTGTGTAACTTGGTCAATTTGCACCTTTCTTGCATTCCCTGTGTGAGTCTTATAGTGACAATCACTGCACAAACTCTTGCTGAGAGGCAGGACCTGCTGAAAACACGTTGCAAGCTGAAGGCAGGTGGTCCAATGATGCTTTCTAAGGAGGCATTACAGTAATTTTGTTAATAGACAATTGAGGTGGGGAAACAGAGTCTACCATCTCCCTCAAGTTTTAAAGAATTATGGAATCAAAGAATCTTTTGGGTTGGAAAGGATCTTAAAGACTATCTCGTTCCAAACCCCTGCCATGGGCAGGGGCACCTTCCACTAGCCCAGGTTGCTCCAAGCCCCGTCCAACCTGGCCTTGGACACTTCCAGGGATGGGGTAGCCACAGCTTCTCTGGGTAACCTGTGCCAGGGCCTCACCACCCTCACAGGGAAGCATTTCTTCCTAATATCTAATCTACTCTCAGTTTAAAGCCATTCCCCCTTGCCCTGTCACTACATGATCGCTTAAGATTTAACTTTAAGGCTGACCCATTCCTTGAATCCCAGCCCAGGGTCTTGCCCAAAACCCATTTTCTGAGCTGTGGCTGTGAAGGGATAACTGAAAAACTACCCTTTTGTTATCATCATCATTTTGGATCCCATTCTGTTACCTTTCCCCAGACAAGACAACATTCAGCTCTGTGGTTCATCTCACTTAAACTCTGGAAAGAGCAAGTCACTAATCAGGCCAAGAGCAGTCAGAATCTGTCCTTTAGAAGGGGGTGGGATGAAAAGGGGAAAGCAAAGGGTCTCCAGGGAGTTTAAAGTGTCTGTCAAATACACACCAAAGCTCCAGTTAAGTGGGTTGTGGAAAATTTAAATGAGTGGCATTATCCCAGACTGAATTCATTTGCTAGTGTGTAATGTTAATGAACCTCGGCTGCTCTTGCTCAAAATAGAGCCTGGATGTGCATTATTTTGAGTGTATGCATTAGCCACCACTAGTGCCTTAATTAGTTTTTCAGAGACTGTCTGAATGGAAAGGTTATGGAATAATAAGTGATAATGGGCTCTTATTTTATTTGGTGCTCTTTCCTAATTTAGGGGACATTAAATGAATGGTGAAGACAAATAATTTCTTTTCATTGGAGTTATCCATGTTGTGGGCAAAAATGAAGCATGTCTGTATTTCACAAGTGATCTGAAACTCTCAGGTACAGAGAAGTGCAGCTTTGATGGAATCCCCTTTTCATGGGACAATTTGCCTGCCAGAAAGGAGTATTTTTCATAAAGCCTCTGGAACCTGCCAGCTTCCTGTAATCCACTTGACTGGTGCTCCAGTTCTCTTTAAAGAGCTAATCTGCATGTAAAATGCTTCAGATGCCAGGACAAAGGGAAATTCCAAGAACTGAAAGCTATCAAGGCTTTCTGGCAATGCATTGAGGTTCATGAAAAGAAATGGACCTGGAGCTAAGGCAGGTTTTCATGAGGAGAAGGGGCTGATTGATGGAAACACAAAAAAGGCCAGGGTCTTAGACAAAGACAGTGTCAGATTTCCTGTAGAGAATGGGAACAGTTCTTGAAAGAGTTTATTTTTACTAACAAATATCTTTGCATTTTGTTAAACCAGATTATAGAGCAGTGCTCACAAAACCAGAGGAAAGGATCTGCCTGAAACAGGAGACCCAAACCCTTACCACGAGGCAATGTCCTGTCAAAGGGACCGAAAGACACATCTCTTCTTCCCTTTCTCCTCATGGGGAACCCCATTATGTCCTTTATTTCCACGGGTGAAGGAGAGATCCCCTTTACTCCCATCCCAGGGCAGGAATGGCTGTTTCAGTTTTCATGAGAGATCCTTGAGGACATGCCAGAAATACGTGAAATTCAGGTCCATTCCCTTGGTTTGTTATAGCAGGTCTGTCCACATTCATTTCCTTCACTCTCACATGTAGCCTCTTTTACCTTTCCTCCTTTTGCAATCAGTTCCTCATTATGAACCCTTATGAAGCAAGCTGGGGTTTTTTGACTTTTTTTATAAAAAAACGTAAATTTCTGTGTTCCACTTAATTGTGCCTCAACTTAATTTTGCAAGGCTTGATTTTGCTCATAAAGGATCCATTTGAACACAAAGACTCCCTCCCTTAACTATTTTCCTTTGCTTTATTGCTCAGAATGAAATGTAAACACTCCAGTCCCTGTGTGGTTCTGCATTTCATTGTATTTCATTTCCTTTGAGTTTCCTAGCAAGTCACACTCCATGATTTATAGCAAAAGGAAAATATGAGACTAATCTGTCAGCTCTGTCATTGAAAACCTGACACGTTATAATGTCTAGAGAATTGCCCATAATCAAACAATTAGTTAAATTGCAGTGTATTTAATTATTGGTAAACTTAACAGAAACTGTTAGCACAGATCAGTCAAAACCCCTTCAGAAATCATTTTTCATTGGAAAGCTGCTTTCTTGTGTCAGGATAATATTTGTCATGTTCAAACTTTTCACCCTGGATTAGTAGAGTCTTTAATGTAGACAAAGATTACTGTATTATTTGCAAACTTATTCACCAAATACTGATGCCATGATAACACAAACAATATTTTCCTCAAAGTCTGGGGTATAAATTAAACCCTGAAGGAGACTAATATCATCCCAGGCTGTTCTGAAGATCACGAAGGGACAGTGAGGCTTACATAGATGCTTTTTAATTTCAACCAGAAATTTAATTTTACAGAACATTAGAACCAATCTCTGAAAAAAGCTTTATACAAGCTGTTTTTTTTCTGCTCCTGTGAAGGTTCCACAGAACCAGCTTTTTCTACCAAAGCTGTTTTTCACCAGGCTGGCTCACAATCATGTCCCAAACATATTTAAAGAGGAGAGGGGATGCACAGTACTGTTCTCAAGAGGAAAAGCCATCCGCAGCTCTGTCTGTTGGCAGGATGCAGAGCATCCTGAAATGCCTGTCTATCAGGAGCTTAAAGATGAACCACGGCCACCTGGACCTGGAAAGAGAGAGGTTGAAGCTATCAGATTTAAGGATGAAGAGCCCTGCCTCAAGCTTACAGCCCTGCTCTCATGGTTAGGCATCCTTATCACCCCAGGCAGCAGCTCATGAGCCTTTCACTCCTAATTTGACTTTAATAGAAGAGGGGAGAAGAAAGGTTGGAAACAGAAGATTTAATGAAAATCCCTTCTTAAATTCAGTGATTTATGGATAATACTTTCTCCCAGAGTGTAAGGACTGAGAGACACAGGTTTAGTGCTTGTTCATACCCAGCTAAAGAATGTCCTGTGCTGCACTTTTTTTTTCTTCTTTTGCCACACAGTAGGGAATTACTGGCAGAGGAACAGTGGAACTGCCCAAAGCCCTCTTTGAGGGTGACCATGGTGGGCCATCTCTGCCATCTCTGACACCTGATGCCTACTTGGCTTTGGGTTGCTGTCCCAGAGGCACAACGAGACTCAGCACCTAAAAAGTGAAGCCAGACACTGCAGTAGAGCAAATAAAACCTTGTCATCTTCACACTGATCCTGGGTGTCTTCCTAGGCATGCATCAGTCAAAAATAGGCCAAAAGCAAGGTAAATGGATGACATTTCATGTCTGTGAGGTACCTGAAAATAAAACACAAGGATCTGATTCCCTTCTGGCTTTAAGCTCCATAGGGTTGTACTGCATTACCATGACCATAAAATAGTCCTTGGTCAGAGCTTTTATATTATTTCATGTAATACCATAATGGTGCCCAAAGGACTTGGGGGATTTGAGGGACTTCAGTCCCTCAGAATCCTGTTTCTTAGTCCCTTCAGCAGTATTTCTTTTCCAAAAAACAAATTTCATTTTCTGAAAACTAACCACTGTACCTTTTTGGTGTGCAATGCTGAGAAGGAAGGAAACATCTGGAAATTCCATTTAATAAACTTAAGAAGGTAGGCTGTTTTTTTGGAGCTGTATGTTCTCACTGGAACATCTCCAACTTCTTACTCAGAGCTCTTTTGGTCTCCTCAGGGGAAACACTATAGCAGTACGGATGTTCTGATGGATTAGACAATTTCTTAATAATTAATGACAGTTTCCCTGTGCAGCTTGGTCAGCATCCCATTAAACAGCACAAAACAAATTAGGTAACAACAAAATAGTTAACCAGCAGGTAACATGGGGCAGGAGCTCTGAGTCTCCTTTAATTTTGTCATGCACCTTCCAATTCTTAGTGAGGGAAGCCTGTTTAGGGTTAAAATAGGTAATTAAAGACCATCAGGAAAATGAGCTCAACATTTTTCTCTTAATAAAATCCCCTGCAGTACTGTAATCTATGCTCCTTGAGTGCACTATTCTGTAACAACCCAAATCTGCAGGGTGTAGGAGGGTGGATGTCCATCACTACCACAGTCAGCACAACCAACCCTGTCACCTGAGGGAACGAGGGCCCTTCTGAGCTGTGACTGCAAACCAGGACTGGTGCTCCTTGCACCTTTTGCTGTGTGACCACTTGAGCAGAAGGTTTGGCCAATCTCTACTGGTATCTCAGTGGATGGGAGATTTCCAGTGAGGAGAGCTGCCTTTTTTGCCTCTTAAAAGATTTCCCAAATTCTCTTGTATCACAGGTGCCTACATTGCCATCTCATGAATAAGTAAATACGATAACTGATGAAGCACAAATACTAATTTCTTTCTATTGTTTTGGCAACCAACTTTCTGAGAGTGTTGGGATGTTGGAAGCTCGGTAGGAGTTTGATTAAACTGTAAGTGGAAGTGCTGAGCACCACCTCCAAAAATCTCCCTGCAGCTGTAGCCCCAGCTAGCACTCAGTCAGGTGTTCTAGTCAATCAGAACTACAGAATTTATCAATCAGAATCAGAATTCCTTGTTCCCTACACAGTGGTCTGACTGACAGTCTTCAAACACAGGAGATGGAGAAGAGGCAGGTTGCTCTGCAGACGGATGGATGGATGGATGGATGGATGGATGGATGGATGGATGGATGGATGGATGGATGGAGCTGAGCTTTTGCATTGCCACGAAGGATAGATCCCTTCTGTGGTTGTAAACAGGGTTGAGCTGGCTTTAAACCACTCCAGTACCACGAGCACTGCAGAGATCAATGGGGGTTGGGAAACCCCCTGGGGAAATTAAGGACATATTGCAGCTGTCAAACAAATTATATATTGGGGCAATGCCTCCAATTACTCCTGATTTAGCTACCTAAAAAGTCATCTGGGCTGAACTGTGCGACCTGACAATTTTAAGAGTTAAAATATAATTAGGCATAATTAGGAAAAGATGCCAGCTGGTAGGTATGATTTAAACAGGTATCAGCTAAAGCTCTCCTGTGTAAGAAGAGAGCAGTTCATGTCAGCGAGTGCTTTGATCTCTCCTTCACACTGGCTCTTTGCTCTCCCATGGGTTCATCTCTGCACTGTGCTGGACTTTCATACTCCAGTTCGCCCAGTGCTCACCTTTCAAGTCTTGCCAGTTCTGCTGTAGCTAACTAAACCCACGGGATCCAGAGGCTGTCCTTTGTATACTCCTGTTCTGGAGATGAATCCTGGTTAGTAGGTGCCATCTTGGGATAGAAAAGGAGATAAAACAGTGAAATAAATTGCCTTGCCCCAACCTTTGCAATTTGCTGTAGCTTCCACTGTCTGTGAGGAGTTGCCAGCACTGCTCTGGGAGTGATTCACTGTGATTGATGGTTGCTGGGCTCTGCTTTCTGAGGCAGGAGATTCAGGGGCACGAACACAGCACTAACCAAAGGGGCTGAAGGGGTTAATTCACATAATTGAAGAGCCCTCCCCTTGGCTGACTCAGGAGTGGTGCTGAGAGGTTGGTAATATGGCTCTGCCCAGCCACCCCAAGCCCCAAAGTGCCAGTCCTGGGGAAAGATTTCAAACCATGTTTGTTTATACAATAATTCCCATGGAAAATGAGTTAAAAGCTGAAATATTTGAAATATCTCTGACCCTCTGAAAGATCAGCCTTTCTTTCTTATTTTTGGGACACCTAAGGCTCTCCAGTCTCACAGGGCAGCCGTGGCTTGCTGTAATACCTGGCTTTATCCACCCTTTTTCTTTCAGTAGTTATAGGCTGTAAGCATTTGGGACAGAGTCTGCTTGTGTAAGACACATCTACAAATGCCTGATGCAAAAGGATTCTTATGGGATTTTCTGGCTAGTAGTACAGTAACAGAAAGAAGAAATACATCTGTACATGGAACAAAAATCCATGGGACTGGATAAGGCCAAAGATCATTTTGAGTGTAGCTGGGGCAAAACAGATTTAGTACTTGTGAGCTTTTCATTTTTTTAAATAATAAACACTTTCTTTGCTACTCTTTCCCTTAAAAAAATAAAATCACTAAAGATTTTGGAAAGTTTCTCTTTTGCTGATTGAGAGTTGCCTGGTATTGCCTCAGGGTAAGAGCAATCAGAATAGAGCATTTTGTAAATGACCTCAGGAAACTTTCCCCAGGACACCTCAATGCATTTTTTGGACCAGTGTTTTCAGCTTCCCTGTCTGTGGCTCTGCATTAACAAGATTTATGAGGTTCTATCTTGTCTTGGACCCTGGAGCCTCCTCTGCTCATCCATCACTGCTTCTCCCTGAGTAACAGCAGCAGCAGCAGTGGGTATCCTGTGCTGTGGGAAATAATGCACTTTCTAGTCCTTCATGGTGTTAATTCACCAGATAAACTCAATGAATCCCCATAGGGACTGAAGTGTAGCCAACAGCAGCCTAGAGAAAGAGCTCTGGTACAGAAAAGGGCACTTCTTGTGTGAATCCATGGCTGCATTCTGTACACAAGATAAATATTGCTTATTTAGCTGTCAACAGCAATGAAGACTTTCTCTTCTGCAGGCCAATATTAGTAAGTGTTAACACATCACTGCAGCAACTACGGTTTGTTGGTCTTTTTTTTCTGGTTTGTTTTTTCTTCCTGGTTTAGAGGGGTTTTTATGGGGTTTTTTTGTTCATTTGTGTGGGGTTTTTGGTGGGATTTTTGTGGGCATTTCGTTGTTGTTTTTTGGGTGTGTATTTTGGGTGTTTTGTGATTTCTGGGGGTTTTGTTATTGTTTTGGGGGCTTGGGAGGGTTTTTTTGTTTGTTTGTGGGTGTTTTCTGGTTTGTTTGGTTTAGTTTGAGTTTATTTCGTTTGGGGTTTGTTGTTGATTGAGTTTGATCTGTTGGGGTTTTTTTTCCAGAAAAACCTAACAGAGTGGGCAAGTAGAATAAATACTGGCAGCAGCCAATACGGAATTGAGTTTAGGACAAGTAAAGAGAAGGATAAAGGAAAATCCACGCTGAGGATGACACTCCTGCTCCTGTTTTCATTGACAACATCATTCTGGGCACAAATAGAATAGACTTACTAACTATCCGTGCTGGTATTCAGTTTGCAGAAATTATAGCATAATATGAGTTAACCTAACATCAGAAAAAGCAAGATAAATGTATACATATTTTTCTAAAAAAGACTACCTAATGAGGTCTTTATAGCATTAATTCAGGGAAAAAATGCAGGACTGTTTTGGTTCCAGGAGAGCTGCCCTTGACACACCACTGGAAGCCACATGTGCTGTTAGAACAGTCAGAGATGTCTTTTTTTTAAGCTTTTGGAGGAATCCCTCGTGTTTTGTAATGTAATAGCTACGCCTTAAGTGAACTTCTGAAATCTCTGACAGAACCAAAAGACCTCATTCTCTGTCCATTTTTACCATTAGGATCACTTACAATTTTACTGATCCACGAGAATAAATAAACCCAGGCTGTGCACTAACATTCTCCAAAGGTTCATTAAGCTAATTACGGCTTGATTCCAGTCTCACCTCCTGGTCTCTAAACCAGCACAGCCAGGGACAGCAGAGTTTGTTTTACACACCCAAAGCCAACACTGAGACAAATCCTACAGGAAAGCAGAGTATAATGAAATGCAGCCCAGCAGTGCTTCCAGTGCTACCACACTTCACTCTTTGGATCTGCAAAACTGCAGCGTATCCAAAGCGCTCAGTGGGACCATATTTCCTCCAAAAATGTTTCTCACAGGAAACCAAATTACGTCTCTTTATTCAACCGCACCAGTTAAATTTGCATTTGCAAAATGAGTCTCAATTTCGTCGTGATTTTTTTGAACCTCAAAGAGAGATTTCTTGTGGTTTGTGCAGATTCCTCACCCAGAGTTGTGGCTGCTGAGTTGCCACAACCTTGTGCACAGAGGTCAGTGCACAGCTAATGGAGAAACAGAATTTATAGCACAGATAAAACATCCAAATTAAACATCCAAAAATGAAAGTTAGTCTGAAATTCAGGATCCATGTACCAGAAATTTTAATATAAATAAACAAAGGTGACCTATTTTAGCGCATCAGCTCTTCCCTCATGTAGATGGTTCTTCCAAGATTTCTTTTTTGCTCTGGGTTAGAGTTCAACCTCATTACATAGGTGTGACTATAGATTTACTAAAGAGATCCGTTAGCAGTTATCACACTGATCCCAGTAAGAAAATCTGGATTGAACCGACTGGCCCAACGTGGCACAGTGGATTTGTGACAGAGATGAAAAGAAAATCCATCAGTTCTGATGTACTCCCTGCTGTTCTCCTTCTTACACAATGCTTTGTTACATAAAACTTTTTCTGAGGGGAAAAAAAAAAAAGGAGGGAAAATGGAAAAAATAACATCTTTTTGGTTGTAAGCCAGTTTTCTGTATCAACATGGCAGTAGCGTGTGAAGTGAAGCAAGTTTTCCTTATAGCACCATGTGACAAAGCTAATCAAAATAAACACTCAAAAAATAAAGAAATTAAGGATGAGGTAGCAGACTGTGGGGAGAGCAGATGGTTATTTAAAATAACAGCAAATTTTCCATGCTGACTGCAGCTATAGCTCTTGTCACAAAACATCGTTGTTAATGGAAAAGGAGAAGGCAGAAACATCACCAGAGTATTTTTGTGGGACTGGGGAAAACAAAAGGAGCAAAAATACTGGGGGAAGAGGGAATTTTCAGCTGTCTACAGAATCTACTCTAAGTATCAATGGCAGAGAGCAGAGACTGGAAACAAAAATGCAGCAGGTGGAAGGAACTTCATATTGATCAAATTTGTCACAAAATAGAAAACATTTCTCACAAGTCCAAGGATCAGACACTCCGCTGAAGGAGAATTTTGTCTCCTCAGGAGTATAAAACCACAAAATCCATAGTTTATAGTAGTTTGAAGCACAGAAAAGAGGGCCCAGACACTGAGAAAGGAGCTGGGAAGCCAGGATTGCCCCGAGACCTTCACTCAAGTTGTGGTTCAGCTGCAGCCACTCACTCCCAGCCCCAAGCACAAATCCACAACTTGAGTTCAAAGTCATGGCTTTGCCCATGGGTTTTGCTAATCCTCACATTTTAAAGGCTCTTGCTATGAGGAAGGGTTCCCACCTTCAAGGGCAGTGTATTCACAATCACGTGCTTTCTATAAATTCAAAATCCAATGTGCTGCTGGAATCTCAGTTAAAAACAGGGAGATGCAGCTTCCAGGACAGAAAGGATGCTGGAACCAGATGCCAAGAGCATCTTGGGTGTCTCAGATATATTGGAGGGAACCTGGGAGCTTCTTCCTGTGATGTTGCTCTGCCCACTTTGTACTGTGAATTCCCCTCTAAGGCTGAATAAAAGAAATAAAAATCAGAGATTACAGACAAATTGCTGCCTCTCTACAGTTAAAATTTCCAGAAGTGAGTTGTCAGCACATTGGAAGACTGGAAAGCAGCCGGCTCTGCTCGGAGCTATTCAGTGTTTTCAGCACACCAGACACTTTAGGATCTTGGCACAGTGAGAAATAAATGCAGAAGCAGCATCTTTTCTGTCTCCTGCAGAGAAGGGGAAGTAGAAGGACATAGTCTAAAGCCTCAGAAGCTGGACTGAGTGACATAGAGGATGCAGTTGGATGATTTTGCCAAGGATGAGGGGTTCCCATGGAGTTCACACCACACATCATATGCAGTTGTGTTGGTCATGGTGGTGCCCACCTTGGTCTGCCCTCAAATCTGGGAGACCTGGGCAAAGCCCCCATTTCCCTTATCATCTGCAGGTTCCTATCCTTCCATCCTGTTTTCTGCCTGTCTAATGTAAATGTTTGTGTTTTTTGTGACTGTGAGACAGCTTTTCTAGTAACTATTTCACTTTAGCAAAAAGTAGGGTTCCTGAGTTTTCCATTGAATGGCAGCTTCAGATCTGTTGCATCAGCTTCTTCTCACTCATATACATCTCCATTCTTCTCTCTCACAACTTCCTACTTAAATATACATTTAGCAGCTCTCTCAGGAACAGAAGGGACAAAGGCAAAGGTTTGTTGCCTGCCCTGAAACACTGAAATGTTCATCTGTCCATCCTGATAAACTACTGCAGCTGAACAGCAAGTGAAATTAAAGCATTTTTTTTAATTCTCTCCCTCCTAAGTGATTATCCTTGTAAAAAATTAACTGCATGGATGCTCACAGTATTTAAGATCCTGGTCTGCTCAAAGGTGTTTTCTGAAGAGAAAGAGAAGTCTTGCTGAGAGTCTTCATTCCTGGTGACTGGACTGGTGCAAAATCCTTCTGCAGCATCATCCAGATAAATCATAGCTCTAAATTTCCTCAGAAATCATGCATCTTTGTACTGGCTTTCTACACCCCTTTATTTAAACACTCTGAAATTATGCAACCATTTTATATCACCCCTCACCAGCACAGTATCTGAACACTTCCCACATACAAACTGAGAGGGAATATAAACTTCAGCTAATTGTTGGTATTTCTTAAACATTAGGGTAAAACTTTGGCTTTGATGGCAGCTTTATTTTTCATTTTAAATGTTATAATTAATTCTTAACGTAATATTTCTTGATTAAAACGGATTTACGAAATAGAAATGTTGTTTCCTAAAGCTGACTGTGGGACTCAGGACAGGATAAATCTCATCATCAGTAGTCAGAACAAGGTTGTTTACAGGTTTATGATACAGAGGTGGGAAAAAGTTGCTGGTAATCCAGAGAAGAATCCTAGAACCCTGGTTTGTGAGGTAATTGAACATGGTTATAAGGACACAGGACAAAGAGCAATGAGAAAAGCTTTAGGAGAGCTGACAGAGGCAGTGTTGAATCCAGTCAGGAAGCCCTGTCTCCTGTGTGTCAGAGGCAGATGTGGTGAGTCATCACACTGCTTCTGGGGGAATGAAGCTATAGCTACATATAGATGTATCCTAATACCCAATTTTCTAGTTCCTGCAAAAGCATTTGATTAGAGCTTTTTAGTCTGTTTAATTCTGTTTTGCAAATAAATCCTACCTCGGTGGTCTAATGAAACCAAACTTCACTCATTGCCAAGGGCCTTGAAATTCAGCACAGCCACTCCATCCCAGAATCAATTTGTCAGATTACATTAGAGTCCTTCAGACTTAAAAATTGGGCACCTGCTGAGCCTCTGTATTACATTGGCAAAACTTCTTGCACTTAGCAGCGTTTTTCAATAAGTTTCTTTGCAAATTAATTGGCAGTGTGATTAGATTCTTATTCAGGTGCTCCATACAGCTATTCAAATGCCCATGTGAATATGTAATGGAAACATAAGATTAGACTCACTATAGAAGCAGAAGGGGATCAGTGACTGGCATTTTTTTGCTTGGTTTTCTTTTCCTTTTGAAATTAAAGTTCTTGCCAAGTTTTACTACCCCCAAAATCACACATTTATGCCTCTAATAAACAGCTGCTAAATGGTTCTCTGAACAGCCTGTTCTCCTTCTGCAGAAAGCAGGCAGGAGCCCACCTCCAGCACGACTTGGCTGCTTCTCATCTTGATGTGCCCTTGCACATGTAGCTCAGGGAAGCACAGAGGTATTCAGGCAAACAATTCTGAAAAACTTCATCACAGACTTCCATTTAAGGATGTGTGAGATTAACTTTATAGGAAAATGTATACATCAGGGGTCAGAAGTCTTGGGTATTATGATGAGAAGAAGAAGACAGATAATGAGAGGGGAAGCACAGTATAGACCAGAAAGGTTGACATTAGCACCTGTCTTGTAGCTTCAAGGCATGACCCTGCACATATCATGGGGCTGCTGGACTGATTCACCCCTGCCACTTGACTGGAAAAAAACAAAAAAAGCACCATTACTGCTGTTATTTCTAAACCTCAAAAAAATCACTTTTTTTCTGATATAGATGGTCTTTTTCTGTATGAGAAGTTTAAGAAAAAGCTGTACAAAGACTAAAATACTAATCCAAGTTCCCTTTTGAAACTGTCTATTTCTATAGACCAAACACTCTGAACACGTTGTTTGTTGTTTAAAACAGTTTTATTCCAAACACTTCTGGCTACATGAGTGTTATCTCCATGCCAGGATTTTTCCCAGAGGTAGATTTAAGCATGAGGACTTACATCAGATCTTTCCTGATGTTAGAGAAATTTGAGTCCAAACTGTCTGACAAAAATCTATTACAGCAAGAACACAAACCAGAGTACAATTCCTGATCATAAACCAGCGAGGCAGGCATTTGGATTTGTACCCCAGATTACCTTTTGCAGTTCAGTCTCATCCCTTAAAATCAGTGAACAACCATATTTTCTGAATATAAGGCAATGGGTGGAAACAAAAGACACGTAACAAGGTATACTAAAAAAAAAAAATCTTCAGTCTGGATTAGCAGTCCCTGGTCCCCAGAGTGGGGAGTGGTAGCCTGTGAAAAGAGTAGAGAACTGAAACAATCAGGCTGGAAAGTGCTACTCCTCTGCTCTGTCATGTGCAGTGAGATCACAGAAGGGACACAGGACCATCGGCAGGGCTGCACTTCACTGCTTGACTGCTCTGAAAACAAAACCATTTGGCAATATGAAGTCAGAGCTGCGTTTAATTATTTATAAAGTTACACTGAATTCTGAAAGGAAGAAACAGTCAATATACCAAGAAGCCAAGTAATTAGCCTGCATTAATCTCTGGTTGTCCCCATTCCTTAAGGAGACCTGACTTTGTAAGTTATGTGAGCTCTGAATTCTGTGTAAGCACTGAGTCAAGCCCAGGGGATTACAAAGAGTTTTCATTCTGAGGCTGAATGCAAAGGCACAAAAAACAAATGATTCTGAAAAACATTCAGGTTTCCAGTTGTTGACACCAAAAAGGTTTATAAAACAGCAAAAAGGCAGCTGCTTCCACCAAACAACATCAGTTTGAGATCTCATGCTTGATCCCACTTATCTTAATTATATCCTTTCATTAACTGGATAGAGAGAAAAACAATTTTAATATAGTATCTCTTGACAGAAGACTAAATTGAACAGCAAATTGAGGAAAAATGTAGACTCACAACGCAGTTAATAGCCAAAATGAAAAGCTCTTTTCCTCAGCTGCCCTCTCATTATAATAGGTCACAAAGTTTTAAAATTTCATTATCTTCAAGGACTGGTCATTTTTTTGCAATGTTAATGGAAATTGTTGTTTCAAACTGGAAATTAAAATGTAGGGTTTGGTGACATAAGAAGTTTCTTATATTAAGACATATTAAAGAATTAGGAGTAGCTCCAGTGACTGAACTTTGTAGATTTAGCCCAGAGCCATAAAACTTCATCATGTGAAGTGTCTTTGTTTAAAGTACTGTTTGTTCATAACTACAGAGTAAAGGGAGCAGCACAAATGGCATATTCAGTGTTCCAGTAAGTTTGTGATTTTCATTTTCTAGAAATACGTTTGTCAACGAGCTTCCTATTATGAACGTGATTATTACCTGTATTAACAACAGGAGCCTCAAAGAGCCCCTGTCAGAATTCATTTCAGAAATTGGTCTGGAAGACAAGTATAAAGACATTTAATCAGCAATCCTATCCAATAAAAGTGATTAGAAGAGCACAGTTTTGCATGAGCCCACCTTGATCACAGTGAGAGCAGACAGCAAGTGTTCTGAATTTGAACAAATTAGCAGCAATCCCATCAGGGCACAGAGATAAGGTAATATACAGATATGAACTGCAGCAATAAAAGGTAAAGTGAGAGATTAGATTAGTTTTCTTAACAACTCGACTAAATTGATCCAAGAGGAATAACTGAAAAATTTCAAAGTGGTGAATGCAGATTATTGTGGTCTTGGGTTCCTCTTCCAGATCATACTGTAGATGTAGAGAAAAATTCATCAGCTCTCCCTAATTCCCTTGAAGATAAAATACACTTCTGCACATGTGTACACAAACACCTTGTATGGGAAGCAATTTTCTAAGGGTGGGAATATTCCCATTTAATCCCACCTTTGATCATGGAAATTATTCAGACAGAATCAGCCAGATTCCCCTTCAAGGGAGAGAAATGAAATGAAATGAAATGGAATGGATGTAATAGCCAGACTCATGAAAACAGCTTTAGAAGCTGCTATACACAAAATGAGGAGGAACTGCCACTGTCCTTGCTGTGCCCAGGGATGAGATCAACCACAGATCATCCCAGCTGGACACTCAGAAAGGCAATGGCACATGAAATGATGTCCTGTGCAAGGCTAGAGCTTCTGGAATGAGAATACCACCAAAATCAGCTCTGAGGATGAACATTTGGCAGCTGTACAAGGACAGCAGTCATGTTAGACCCGGGGCTAACTCTACATCTGGGTTTCTATCACTTTCACTGATGAAAATCCTTCCCATAAAAAAATACAAAATAAAACCAACAAAACACTAAAATTATGAGACTAGTTTAAAAAGCACCATTTAACAGAGGCAGTGATTACATTAAATTTGCTGCAAACATTACTTTTTCCAGCTCTTATTTTAGGTCTTTCTCCAGTTGGGCTATTGAGCATTTGGTCTTCAGATTAATAAGTAAAGAGAGGACAGCAAAACCAGATATTGGGGGAAAAAGCTAGCATGAGACAAGCCAGCATAAAAGGGAATCTCTGAGAAACTCAACTTTATCAAAGTAGATTCGGTGGGAGGTTCTTGCACTGAGCTGAAGGATTTTGTCCCCTGACCAAGGTCAGGTAGTTCTTGTAAAGTCACACAACCCTTCCTTTAAAAGCATCAAACAAAACGTTGGTAGATGCAAGTTCTAAACATACCCCAGCTGTAGATATTTTCTAGTGGAGACTTAGTCATTCAAATGAAAAATTGTGGTGATTCTGTTTAACATCACCAAAAGCACTTCAGGTAATAGCTTCCAGGGAGGGGAAATAAAACACTGGGAATAAAGCCATCCTTTAAGTCTTGTACATATTTATTCTCATTGCCTGAGCAATTCAGAATTCTAGTGTGTTGTTTTAATAGGACCTCTTGTAGTTCATCTGAGCCCCAAATTTCCTACTGTTAAGGCAAAAAAGATTTTTTTTTTAATTCTTATTATTTTCTTAAAGTACATTGAACTCTATTATATGGCAAGATGCATCTGCATTCCAAACAAACTTTCATCTGCTTCTAAAGGCAGATAAAAAAAGAAAAACTTTGGAAAGCCAGAAATATAATGTGATTGAATAATTCTTATATCAGCTCTGCTAGTGAACCTTGGGCCTACATTTAGTCTCTGTGAAGTTGCAGCAAAAAGAACTTTCTAATTTTTAAGGTTTTGGTATCTCATAGCAGCACAGAAAGCTGGAAAAAGAGTTGTGTTCTAAAATACTTGGAGTTAGCTCTGAGATAGACCAAGTTTGGCAAATACAAATTAAAGACACCAGATTTTCCTTCACATATATGCAGTCCACAAAATACAAGGTGCATAGATAAATGTGACTTAAAGCATCCCTCAGTGAGGATGGCATTAGTAGTTAACAAATGCACTGATTTTGTGTGAATAAAGGGTCAGCTTTGCCTCTGCCCCATCCAACCAGAACAAAACTCCTAGAAATAGGAAAAAGAGACAGTGAAGAAACATTAAAAAAAAAAAATAGGATTTTTATCCTCACTATTTCTTTCAACCATGCAGCAACATCTCCAGTGTGCTAAAGGAAAGGCATGAAAAGGGTATGAATGGGATAAGAGCAAGAGATACTTGATTACTCTTTCAGGCACCAGAGGATGACTCAGAAACACCAGGATGTGTAGGTGGGATCCAAAGCATTGTGTGCTCCTGAGCATCAGTCTCTCATTCCTCCCCTCCCTGTTCTCTACAGAGGTAGTTTGTGAGCTTTTAAAAGTATGACCCCCAACACACATGATAAAATCAAATAGATATTTTTAAGTTTCTCACATAGTTAAATGGTGAAGTTATCTATTTTGAAAGAAATTGGGGCCTTCCCATCATTTAGATGATTGCTTAAATTTGATACTTTACCTCTGATACTGTCTCAAGGAGCATAAAACCAGCAAGAATGGCTGAGGCAATTGAGAAATTCTGAATAGGAGGAGAAGCTCTGTCTCTTTGAAAAAAGCTCACAGCCACAGCTTGCTGGGAAAAGCTGTGAAATGTGCTCCCGGGCTCTGTCCCTAACATGATTATGCAAAGTAGATGATAGTAATAGTGCTGCCCTGCCATCACTTACAATGCATCTGCTCTCTTTCAATTTTATGTAATTTTCACTGAATTTAGGTCCATCAGGTTGCCCTGCCACAGGATTCATGTGAAAATGAGATCCTTATTCTAAGCAACTGATGCAGTTGAAGAAATGGGAAGTGTTAAGGCTGCCATCCATTCTGCTAAGGGAGGGAGGGGAAATTACTCCAAAAATGCAAAGAGATAAAATCTATTTAAACGTGCAAATTTTCAGTTTCTTCCATTCCAGAAAAAAAAAAAAAAGGAGGCTGTTTTAAATAAGAGATCTGTGTATCACAGCTGTCCTCAGAATACCTGAACATATGTGTTCAGGTGGGAATTATGATGTATATGTAACAGTGCTTACAGACCTGACAAAGGATGCATTCCATAGGAATCTGAGTCGGAGTTTGGAGTGAACACTCACTCCTGCTACCTTGAAATAGCAGCTTTGGGGTAGAGGCTGCTGAGCAGAATAAATAAGGGATACAGCAGGCCCAGGAATTTAAAGATGGACGGTGACCTTAGCAAAGTAGTAGAGCACATTGGCCAAGTCAGCCTGGATCAATCCACTTTAAATTCCTCCAACACCAGAGTTTAATGATGTGATGCTCCAAGTAGGAAACAGTGCAGAAGGTGGTAATTAGAATTCTGGAATGCAGTAGAGAACTGCTGATCCAGTGGGCAGGTTTATGCAATTAAATCCCTCATGAAGATAACATACATAATTTGCCAAACATCTTAAGCAATTGCTCATTGGCATCATTGACTTTTACATCCAATTTTATCATCTCACTGCAACTTATAAAATCCCTGAGTTTTGCCATACAAGCAGCAATGCACTGAAATAAAGTTCTGCCTGCTGAATAAGAGACCAGCAAGTGGCCAAGTGTATCAGTCCATAACAAAAACAATAGCACATTTTACCTTGGTAATATTGTGAGTTGTATCTGTTCCTTTTTATGGGAACAGATTGATATATATACATATTTTTTATGTATATTTTTATATAGTGATGTCAGTCATGACAGTGTTGTCTACAGCCTTTCTTTAAACCTGTTTATTTACTTGAGGGTTTTTTTCCCCCTCCTGAGATGCCCTAGGCATGCACATGGTGAAAACTGACATTTTGTTGGCTATGAAGATGGAAACACTTCCATGCTTCAGATCTAACCCAAATACTTTAAATTACTGATATAGTTATTTTGGCTTTTTTTTCTGTGTTGTTTTAGAAGGAATAACTGGCTTTGCAATATGTGCTGTAAATTACAGCAAAAAAAAAGTAAGTCCTAGGCCTGAAATATAGTAACCAACTGTCTCCTCTCTCCCCTTACAGGTGTCTCCTATACAACAAATAAACAGAAACAAGAATATAGTCCATATGGAATTCCACCTTCACTGAGATCAATGGATTTTTTTTCTCCTTTGATTAAAACTTAAGCATAAAACAACTTTTTTTTTTTTCCAGTCAGTCTGGTTTAGTGTTATTAAAGATAGTGGTGGAGTCATTGAAAATGGTGAAGGACAAAACTCAGAGACTTTAGGCAACACCAAAGTTGCTCCTGATCCAGGACCATCTGCCTGGGTGAAGACAAACTGACCCACGTTAAGAACAGAACAACTGCAAATGTATTGATGATCTCTGAGAATCCAATTTCTTTTTAATGTGATGGACAGTGAGGAATTTGGTTCAACAGATAAAGTTCCATGACCAGATAGGTTGCTTTATCAAGCATTCCCTACCTTGAGTAATTATATTCTTTGCACATCAGGATAAAGACAGAATTACACAGCTCTGTAAATAAATGGAGGCTTGAAATTCTGGAATCAGAACAGAAGTATTTGTAAAACAAAACAGAAGAAGGGACAGGACTGATTTCTATGACTATTGAGGAAAAATGATCCTGTTAGTTGCACTTTGTGGACTCTTGTTTCAGAGACAAACTGAATCTAGAGACACATGTCTACAAACAAGACAAATTCAGGCATTCTTTGACAAGTTACTTGGCTTAGGCCTGACCAGCGCAGCTGACATCATCATTGCAACCCAAATTTCACACTAATCTGTTCTTTTTACAGCTGTCTGTGCCAGCAGCATTGCCTGGCTGTGGCTGTAGTTTGTCCCTAACACATCCTTTGCTCTGCTTAGGATCCAGCCTAGGAAACAGCCTTAAACATCACCTACGTGTTGCAGCCTAGATGCTGCTGCTGCTGAAAGGTACTTGTGAATACCCTCAGGTAGTCAAAACTGAAATGCAAAAAAAAAAAAAAAAACCAAACAAAAAGAATCCTAGCAGGATCTCCCAAACCTCTGACTTGCCTGGTTCTGTCGAGGTTTATGTGTTTAAAGGAGTGCATGTGCTTCATGAAAATCTGCTGCCACCCTCCGCCACAGCGAGAGCCTGAGTGTAACTGTCATTTTAATGTCAGCTGGGCAGGTTTAGTGCTTCTCCTTCTGTTCATGCTGGGGATTTTTTTTAATCTTAAAAAGTAGTATTTTTAACTTGAAATATAAATTTTTAAAAATGCCCCAGAGAAGAAAAGGTTGATCTGAACAATCCCAGTCAGAAAACTAAAACTGCCAAGGAAGGGAATTCCTTCCAGATTTATGCTGGGCTGGTGTGACTTTAGTTTGGCAGACACTCAGGCACTATCAATAAAAATCACCTTCAGTACACCATGCTCTGGTCCTCTGATGTTGGCTTGGGACAGCCAGGGATTCAGGAACTGATTCTTGTGCTCACCTTGAACTGGTTCATTCTAAATCCACTGGCTCTTCTTTATGCTTCCCTGTAAGCCTGGAATATGATGGATTTATTAAACTGTAAACTCATTAAGATGGCTTTTTTTTCCCCCTAATCCTCACTCTGCACTGGGATATTTTAAAGCGTAACAGCAGCAGTAACAAACCTCTGTGCGTGCTTAGAGATAATTATTTGCAATGTTTCAATCTATTTTTCAAAGGTTTGCCATCTGATGCCTTCCTAACATGAAGCCTCTCTCCGCTGGGAGAATGGGCACAACGGATCACAAGGGAAAAGTTCAGTTCGAGAACATATGTCTGAGCAAACAGGATGGATCTCCTGTCTGACAGCTGCTGCCCTCAGCCTTGTTGCTTCACCCTTAATTTGATTTAAATTCCACATTTTGCACCTGTAAGAAGCCATGCAAGGCAGATCTTGAGAGGGAATTCTCCATTCAACGTTCTTGTTTAATATAATTGTATAATCTTGTTTAATATAATCACCTTTTTGGTAAGAAAAAAGCTGGGAAGTATCACCTTGCCAAGCACTGAAAGAGGCTGTGTGATAAGACTCTAACAATGAACAGTTTTATCTTTTTGGTTATTCCTCCTTGACAGGTTTAACCATCTCTATAGCAAAGTATCTCCGTTGATTTATTAAAAGATATCCAAAATGATCAAGCACCAACTGTTGGACAATTCCTTGTTAAAGCAAAACTTCCCACAGATTTCACACTGAAAAAAAGGGATTTTTAAAGTATGGTTAAAGCTCACAAATGAGATCAGAATTCCTCTTTTCAGGAGGTCCTCATGGGTCACAAAGGAGATTATGTTTGGAAAGACTGAAATATGACAAGGCACTGAGATTACCTATTTCGTAGGAGAATTTATAGACCTGAGAGTAATTTGGTGCAGGAAGAGGCCCCAGATATATATTCTGCATATACTTCTTACCTATGCAAGAAAAATCCCATTAGATTCTATATAAAAGATGTACTAACCCCCCCCCAGCAAAGGTTAAGGGACTGGAATTAATGAAAAAGGAACCAGAAGATATTCTTTTACAAACATTCATGAGGCATACCAAAAATTATCCAGGACTTGGACTGAAAATGTTGCTTTGTTAAGGGCACTAGCACATGGCGTTCTAAAATAATGACAGAAATAGTTGTAGCCATATTGCTTATCCCAGAAATCCAACACTTCTAGAGAGAATGCCAAATGCCAGGCAGATTTCTCAGTTGTTGCAATATCTTACAAAATGTCAGATCATTTTCTGGTTGGGGGACAGGGTTGAGCACCCTCAGGTGATACAACAGGCAGTGAGGTTTCTAAGGCTGAAAGAGTGGGAAGAAAAAGAGAGGAACAAAATGATGCATGTCTTAGCTGGAATGTGCTTAAACCCAAAAGTAAGATTTAAACTTGAACAAAAGGATTGGAAATTTTTCTGAATCTGAAAAATCTGTTCACCAAGTGAAAAAAAAAGGTAAAAAAAAAAAAAAAAGCTAAAATTTAATGAGGGAAAAATTAAACTCTGGTCCAAATCCAGGTGGAGGCTGTATGTGGCATTATTATAGACTCCCATATGTTTGCTAGAGGCAGTGAAGTGACAAGGGAATTTAGATAGAGGGAAATATAATTATTTGTGACTGAAACAAAATAGCAGCCAGTTTATACATATACTCTTCCAGCTGAATTAACGTTATTCTACTGAACTGAATTATTTTCAGATGCTGTTTTACTTTCAGAGGTAGCCATAGGTTTTTTTCACATTTTTCATGTACTGTCATTAGAACTTAGTGATATAAAAATTGTTATCTGAGTTGACACAGTTATTCCCTCTTGATGTCTTTAAGTAGGAACATAATGTGAGAGGTGAGAGTGCTGAAGCTCAGTGTCTCACACAGACTTAAAAATAATAAAAAATTATTCCTGCGAAACTTTGAAAACTATTCAACAGAGGAACAATTTTTATACTCTGCAATTTATTTGCTTTTCTTTCTTCCTTCATTTTTCTGTGCCTAGAAACATGCACGAAAACAGGAATTTAGTTGTTCAGGAACTCATTTCCTTCTGCTGTGCAGCCATCACAGGAAACCATAACCCTTTCCCTCAGTACCAGCTGAAGAGTAGAGAGCAGCATAGACTGGATAAAGATTAACCAGGTCTGAGATTTAGGGCTGGATTTAACTGTAAAAACATGTAGACTTGCATTTGAGATTGGCAAAATCCCACTGATAGGTAATTTTGGCTCAAAATGAGGAAAGAAGTGTGAAGCCTGGGCTATGTAAAGGCAAGTTCAGCACAACCAGGACATAGGTACAGCAGTGGTGACAGCAGGCAGAAAGAATATTTCTGGAGATTCCTGTAGTCTTGATGCAGAGAAGTCGTTCCAGCAAGATATCTGTCACTCTGGAGCTCTCACACAAAGTTATTCCTGGAAAATTTCAACAGCATCTAAGCCAGACTAGAGTCACAGACTTCTTTCCATTCCAAGAGGACAATCTGAACCCTGCTGGAAAGGAAGATTTATATCTAGAGTTCACACTACCAAACTTTGCAAGGCTTTACACATGAGGTTTAGGGTTTAACTCATTTCAAATGTTTATTTAATGTTAGATTAACCTCTTGGGGTATAAGCACAACATCAAGCCCAAAACAATGATACAAGACAAGTTAACCCTTTGGGTATCGAAAGGTACACAAAGTTCAGTTTCAGAAAATTGCATCTTGCCCTTCCTGCTTTCTATTATTTGGATAATTTGCATTAATGTCTCAGTTTGTGAATGTTTGTCCCCACTGTTTTATTATTCACTCAGAACAGTTGTTCTTTGCATATGGTGTCATTGCTATTTGCTATTGAAATATTTTTAATGTCACAAAATGGATTAAATCTTCAAGTGAGGAGTGAGCAATCGGAAAACCTGATCACCTAAGCAACAGCAGTCCCATTTCATGTCTGTGTGTCTAATTATACCTAACAAGGCAAAACCCCCTTATCTCTGAGGGAATGATACGTATTCTTTCTTCCCAAACAAAATCTTTTTTTACACCTTAAATGATTGGCAAAGCTGGTGGGTTCTGCGATTTGCAACCAAGCCAGGCGTGGTTATTCGTAAAACATCAATGTCAGGCTGATATTTCATATAGAACAATCCTGTTGTGACAAGGAGGGACTGTTTGGGGGGGATTGCAGTGCAACCTTCCAGCGTGGCAGCTCCTTGGGCTAGAGAAAGACGGGCCCAAAGGGCAAATGCTGGACTGGCCAAGACTTCCCAGGCCAGGAGGGTGAGCACTGGGTTGACCGAGGCTTCCTGGGCATCAGGGCTGACCCTCAGCCCTGCTGTGACCCCACAGTGCTGCCACCCCAGCCCCGGGGACCCCAAAATCAGAACATCCCTGTGGAGCCCATTGGGATGGCAGCGTACTGCCGCCTCCAGAACTGTCCCTAGAGACCCTGAGACAGGACAGCAGTCCATAAGGCTCTTCCCACGGGTCCTTAAGGCTATTCCCAGAGGTCCATAAAGAACTTCCCAGAGGTCCATAGGGCCCTTCCCAGAGGTCTATAGGGTCCTTCCCAGAGGTTCGTAAGGAACTTCCCAGAGGTCCAGAAGCCTTTTCCTAGGGGTCCATAAGGCACTTCCCCCAGAGGCCCACGAGGCTGTGCCGGACGGTCCCGCTCTGGCCCCGTCCCTCAGCGCTGGCTCTCGGTGCCCTCCGGCGCTGCGAGCCCAGCGCACCCCCCGCAGAGAAACCGCTCCGAGCCCGAGGGAACCCCCCGAACCTCCCCCGCCCCGGCGCGGTCCCAGCCGGCTCTTTGCCCCCTCCCGGCCGGCAGGAGCCGCTGCGGGCGCGGCGCGGCGATGAGCGAGGCGGAGGGCGGCTCGGCCGCCGCCGTGGAGAAGCCGCCGCTGCCCGCGGCCGGGCCCGGGGCGGCCGCGGCGGTCGCTGCCGCTGTTGCGGCCGCGGCGGCGGCGGCGGCCGGGCCGGAGCCCGGCGCTCCGGCCGAGGAGGCGGCGGTGGTATGGAGCCCGGAGGTGGAGGTCTGCCTGTTCCACGCCATGCTGGGCCACAAGCCCGTAGGTGAGCGCGGGCCGCGGCCTCCGGGAGCGGCGGGGGCCGGGGAGGGGAGAGCGGCGGGCGGGGGGCTCCGAGAGGCTCCCGGGGGTCCCGGGGCTGCGGCGGGGCCGGTGGGGAGGGAGGGAGGGAGCGGCGGGCCCTCCCGGCCCGCTGAGCCGCCCGGGCTGGGCCTGGACCGGCCCCCCGGTCCCTCAGGGACCCGCTGCCTCCCGCCTGCACTGAACCGCCGAGCGGGTCACACAGAAAGGGGCCGCAGCGGGCCGCTGGCTCCGGCGGGGCCGTCCCAGAGCACAGGGCACAGGATTGCGCCCAGAAATGCTCTGGGATGTCTCCAGTGAGGGAGACTCCACAGCCGCTCCGTGGAGACCTGTTCCAGTGCTCACAGTAAAGGAGTTCTTCCTCCTGTTCAGATGGAACTGCCTGTGCGTGCCTGCCCGTTACACCGAGCAGGGCCTGGTTCCATCTTCTTGGCACCCTGTCTTTAGATATTTATACACATTGACGAGGTCCCCTCTCAGTCGTTTCTTGTGGAGGCTGAACAGGCCCAGCTCCCTCTGCCTTTTCTCCTGAGAGCAGTGCTCCGGTCCCTTAATTCCCCTCCGCTGGATGTGCTCCAGGAGCTCCGTGTCTCTCCTCTACTGAGAAGCCCAGAACTGGACACAGAACTCGGGAGACTTTCATCCGGTTGTTTCTCACACAGCCCTTCTAAAAGCTCTGGCTGTGTGTCAGTACTACACACTGGAGCACCCTCAGCCCCCTCTGGAATAGCACCTGCAGTGTAGGGTGAAGGATCAGCCTGCCCAGATGCCGCCTGTCTCTCCTGTAATGTCTGGATTTCTTGTAACAACTCAACACTTTTTAATGGTGTCATAAATAAATAAATTAATTTATGTACTGAAATCTATCTAATTGGCATAAATAAAACTGCACTGAGTTCTTCCCCCCAGGTGTGAATCGCCATTTCCACATGATTTGCATCCGGGATAAATTCAGCCAGAATATCGGACGGCAGATTTCATCCAAGGTGATTTGGGACCATCTGAGCACCATGTATGATATGCAAGCTCTTGTGAGTATAAAGGGTTGATGCAGCCACATGGTTATTTCGTAGAGTTCAGAAGTTTTGATAGACCAAAATCACTGGGTCTGTTGTACTTTTTCATCATACTGAGAATTACAAGTCATTCTTTGGGTTGATGGGGTTTGCCCTGAATAAATATAGATTAGGTGGGAGACCCTTTGTTTGTTTTTTGTTTGCCTAAACGCTGATCCAGCAAATGTTTACATAGATATATGTGTCAAATGGAAAAGTTACAGTGTGTTTACTTAAGAAATTGACATGTTTGGGTTCCAGAAATGATCTCAAATGGTCCTAAGTCATGACCTTGGGTATCTTGACCTTAGTAATCAGTTTGACATGAGGAGCCTCCTGGTTCTCTAACATCTGAACTGTCTTGATAAGAATTATTTAGCTACTAATTGCATGTAAAGCAGAACTGGAGATTGCATTTCTAAATTCCAATTAAAATTTTTACAAGCGACTCACAGAGACCATTCTTTTCTTTCTAAGCATGAATCCGAGATTCTTCCATTCCCTAATATAGAGAAGAATTTTGCTCTTCCTGATGAGATGATTCAAGAAGTGAGAGAAGGTAAGATGTGACAGCAGTCTCTGCTTCTTGGTTACTCTGATCTCATCCCAGAATGTTTAACAAAACTCTCCCCAAGAAAGAGTGTGAGATGTTGATCCAAGACCATTCTTTCAGACTGGTGTGTTTGGTGCAGTGGGAAAAGGGAGCGTTAAACAGATACAAGTTTATCTCATGAATTTTTAATCAACTGACTGAAGGAACTGTCAAGGAAAGGATCCTAGTTCTTGTGCTGTTCATATCCTTGTTACCAGAGGAACTTTTCCAAATTACTGCTGAATGTTGCACTGAATATGTGGTTCTTTAAACCCATCTAACCATTGCTAACAATCCTTTCTGTAGGAAAAGTAATGATGGAAGAAGAAGTGAAAGAGGAAATTTTAAAAGAAGAGCTGGAAACGCATGCAGGTCCAGAAGAAGGTAATTTTGTAACTCTCTACTGTGTAATACGAGATTAAAAACCAACTGTAACGCTGAGAAATTAATGTTAAAATGTAAATCCCAAATACAGTGTACTTTGTGATTTGTACTCAGACTCAGCATGTGCTCATGCCAAGAATTAGAATAATTTAAGAATGCACAGAGTAAGCAGTTGCTTATCGAAAAGATTTCTTCTTTGCTCCTAATTCATCTGTGCAGGTTGTATAGCTTTGGAGATTTTTTTGGTTTAATATGTACTTCACAAACCCCTGGGAGTCTGAAGGAATCTGAGGATCTCCGAGAGAAAGTTGGGTCCAGTTTTATTGAACCTAAATACTCTGTGAAAGGAACTTTGTAGTCATGGGGGAAATAGGGTGTATAAATCAAAAAAGATTGTAAAATTGTGTACTTAAATGGGAAGGCGGGCAGAGTTTATTTTATTTTATTTTATTCTCATTATCTTGCTTCTTTTAAATAAAAGGCTTGTTTTCCTAACACTTTGCTGTAGAACAAGTCAGATGTGAACAGTAGAGATCCTGCTATTTACATTAACAGACCAAGCCAAGTACTATCTATATAATTTCATCATATTTATATCACTGAATAAGTGGTGTTTAAAGATTGTAATAAAAGATCTAAACATGTATTTAAAAATATATTAAATTTCACATTTTGGGTGTTCAGTTTTAATATCTACCTATGATACCAAATGTAATGACCATTGCTGATTATAAATTCCATAGATTGGTCCTATGTTCTGTAAGTGTTCCTATTAAGTATTTTAATATTAAGTGCTGTTTAATTCCACTTAATGAATTCGATTTTTAGCCTGTGAAAATACATGCCTGTCTTTAAAGCAAATAATAAAAGCAAGATGTGCCTTTCTCAGAGAAGATTTTTCCTTTAGAAGTGAAAGTAATACCTAATGGTGGACAAATATGCTGAGAGTTGATTGTTTTGAGAAGTTTTATGTAATATAAAGAAAATTTGATATCACTCTTGTTTGCCTTTGTGTGTGACTCTGATCTGGAATCATTACTTTGATCCTATTTCAGTTTTTGCACCCTCTGGAACTTTAGGAAAAGCAACTGAAAAGCCAAGCAGCAAAGAGAAAGAGAAAACTTCATCAGATTCTGGATCCAAAGAAGGATCTGATAAGAGGAAGCGCAACAGAGTCACTGAGAAGGTGTTAAATGCAAACAGTAACCCTTCCAGTCCCAGCGCCGCCAAACGCCGCAGGACGTAGAGCTGTGAGAGAGGAGTGACAGACTCTGGGATGGGAGGGGGGAACAGCAAAAACAAGTCACAGGATAGTTGCTACAGAAACTCTTTGAGGAAGGAAAAGATACCTGAGCCAGGCGTTTGAAGAATCCGCACATCGGCTTTATACGCGCAAGGCTCTTGGCTGGTGTGTTCCCTGGCTGCCTTCTGGGGGCCTGGGGAGCAGGCTGGGAATGTGGAGAGTGGGTGTAACAGTGCCAGTGGCTGCATTCCCAACCAGCAACACGCTCTGTGTCAGCACAGCTCATGAAACCCGTGCCCAGTGCAACACGGGGCCTTGGATCAGCAAAAGCAAAGGCGATTCCTGTAAACCTGGGATTGTGTTTTCTGCCTTTGTTGCCGTCTGTGAGTGTCACAGACCATCTGTGGGTAATGTTTTGGCCATTTCACTTGCTGCAAACATAGCACTTGTATCAAATGTCTCAATTTGTTGGTTCAGTACAACTAAAATTCTTTTAAATGCAGGTAACTACTGCATTTAAAGTTGAAGTGTTCTGTTGCTCTGTTGGCTGGAGGAACCTCATTTGACCCTTAGAGATGTAATATTTTTCAATCTAAGTTTATATGCCATAAGTGAAGTGAAAATTGTAATGCCCCTAGCCAGAGTAATTAATAAGTGTCCTAAATAAAATATCTGGAGATGTCACATTGTTTTGTAAGGGATCAGTTGAGCTGTGCATGAACCTGGAGGTGTTGCTTCATCCATTTGTAATACAGTAATGTAAAACAGTGGGGTTTGTACTTAATTATTTATTTTTTTAAAGCAGTTTTAGTAGATGTAAATGGAATTGGTTTTCCAAAATGTTCATTTTGTTCTACAGCTGAAGAACCTTACTGACATTGTAATGCTTATCTTTTATATGCTAGGATATTGAGATTTGATAAAATTACTATTTTTGTGCTGTGAGAAGATGGACCACATTCAACAAACACCTGTTACATGGTGAGTGAAGCAGGTTGAAATGGTACTGAATTTGTTTCATTATATTAACTACCAGTTAATAAAAGGAAGAATTACTTCTTAATCTGTCAGTATTGCCTTCAAGGTGAGGCACTAGGAGTCTACTACTTTTTGCTTTTATTCTAGGTACGTAGCCAAGTTCTTGTCTGCCTTATTTTCTTCTCTTGTTTTATACCAAGAATAAATTTGACTTGTTTTTATTTTACTAAATGGTAATTGTTGTGTGACTTGATTAAAATCTTGCCCAGTGTATTTTGGAACTTATTTAGGTACCTTGTGCCTTTAGTGGCATTGGTCAAAAGTGCCTGCCTGGGGGTTTAGGTTTGGCTTTTTTTACTAACTTTGTCTGTATGAACCCTGTTATTTCTATATGATATTTGATAAAATATCCTGGCCTGCTGAACACAATAGATAGGTTGCTGCAAGCTTCCAAACTTGAGGATTTACCAGAAGGTACAATTATCATGAATTCAGTGCTTTAATCCTTGGAGAATGTCTGGTGAGATGCCACCAACTGGAGAGCCCCTTGGAGCTCTGGTTTGTGGGAGAGGTGCTGTAGGAGCCTGAGGTTTTCTGGGCAGGTGGGAAATGACCTTTTATAACCTTATGTGAGGAAGCTCCCAATTGTAATGTTGAAAAACAACTTGTTCAGTACGATCAGGTTCCTAGAGGTTGTAATCACATGTCACTTACAGATCTGTCACCCAGTGAGTGAAGAATTCATTCACGCCCAAAGGTGAATGAATGCCTCTGTTAAGTTCTGCTATTCCTTTAAGAAACTTTGTCATGATCTATGCAGATTCTGGCCGTGAAGTGCAGATTCTGTAACTCGAGTCTCACGGCCCTGTGGGTGTAAATCCAACTCATCCAGGTGATGCCATTCCAAAATGTTTGCTCTACCAATTACATGTTTTTATAGCTCAAAGTAGAATTGTGTTGACAACGTGCGACCTCTCAGCGCCGACCTCGTAGCAGGGAAAGCCCACTTGGGATTTCACGCCCAGTCCCGCAACGCAGATTTTTTAGGAATTTTTTGGACGTCAAGTTGGGTATTGACAAATGTAAATGCTTTAACCGACCCCAGCGCTGCCGCGCTTTGCCTCGCTCCCCATGCACCGCGTCCTGGCTCCTTGGGAATATTGCTCTTTCGCTCATTTCCCAGCAGGATAACCATCTCCCCATCCCCAGGTGCCGGCGCTCCCGGATCCCGGCGGAGGAAGGAGGGAAGCTCCCGGTGCCACCGGGACCGGGGCGGGCGGGCGCAGGAAGGGGGCGGGGCCTGCTCGCGCTTCCGTTCCCCCCCCACGTGGCCGTGCTTTGTGCGCGCGGGCGGGCGGCGGCCCCGCCGCCCCTTCCCCATCCCTTTCGCTTTCTCTTTCCGTTCCCCGCCGCGCTCCATGGCTTTCTCGTACTCGGAGCGGTTCTGGGAGGAGGAGGGCAAGCCGGAGGACTACGACTCCACCTGGGAGGGAGAGGAAGAGGAGGACGAGGAGGAGGAGGAGGATGGCGGCGGAGGCGAAGCGGAGGGAGCGGAGGCGGCAGCCGGGGAGGAGCCGCAGGATGCGGGGGAGCAGCCGGGGTCGGGCAAGGAGCGAGACTGCCGGGTGGGTGCGGGGCCCCCGGGGCGCGGGATGGGCTGAGAGACCCCCTTCCCCTCTTCTCTCCCGGAGCACCTTCCCCTGTTCCCCCCGTGCGGAGCCGCCGCATCCCTCGGGAGTTCCCGCATCCCTCGGGGCTGTCCCAGGTGTGGGACATCACCTGTGTGAGTGATGTTGTTCCTGCCTTCTGTGCTCTCAGCGCGTTTGGCCTCCCCTGTCAGGTACTTGATTTACTAAGAACTGGGGCAGCTTGAAATACTTACTACGAGTCAAAGGGGTTTTGCCCTGGCAGCGCTGCCTGGGCACGTACTTTGTCCCCATCTCGATGACGCAAATCCTCCGGGAGAGGGGACAGGGATGGGGATGGCAGAGGGATGCTGTGACTTCACGGCCCCTTAATATCCGTTAGACTGCCATGAGCTGGGTTTTAATATTTTCCCCCACCATTACCTGTGGTCTGGGTACTTTATCCCATAAATAGAGGTTCTGTTTTCTGTATGTCACCTGCCTCTTCACCGCATGGATGTGACATTATGGCATTACTGTTCTCCTTGCTTTTAAGTTTTTGGTTGGTATCTTCAGCCTTTGTATGGTGGCCTTCCTTCTGCTCTTTGATGCCATTAATAAAATGCCATCACATAAAATCTGCTCAGTTTTAAAAATGAGCTGTAATTTTTGATTTCTTTTAGACATGTTTTATTTTCTAAGGAACGTGTTTAGAGCAACTCTGAAAACAACAAAATGCACACTCTTTTAAAAACTAGAGGTATATGTGCAGTTATGAGTGAGGTGCTGCAAAACATGAGCACCTGTGCCTGGTGCCTTAAAATAATGTTTAGTTGAAAGAAAAGGAACTTTTTAGTCTTATCTGAGGTCCCTGTTTTTAGCATCAGTGTTTTTCAGTTTGACATTGAGTGTCAGTAGTTTCTTCTCCAGCATTGCTTTGGTAAATGCAAACCTGTTTCTTTTTCAGTATTTCCTGTCAGTCAAAACTACAGTCCTTTGACTCCTCCCCTTTTGGGGAAAAGGAAGCTAATTCTTCACTTGAGTTTCATTTTAAGCAACTCTTCCCTTCTCTTAGAATATAAATAGGCAGATAAAGCTATCCAATGAATACACTTTTAAAGGAGTTTAATATTAAACTTTATTTTTTTAATAAGCATTAAGATATTAAAATACCACTTTACAAAAAAATTCTCTGTGCACATGGAAAGGTGTTTTGGGTGGAGTAGTTGCAATACTGAATGGAGGAGGCAGGGTTTTCCTTTGAAGTGTTTTACATTGTTGGAGAGCGTGCTGTCAACTTTCTTTTGTACATGGTTGGAGTTCACAAGTTTTAATAACTCCAGAACATTCAGGTTATTCTGTTTGCATGTGTTTGTTCTTCAGGTGTGTTTTTTTTTTTATTTAGAGCAGCTCTGGACTGTGTCAACTGTAAAAGCAAGGACCATTTTTTCACTCCAGTGGGTGGACTTTTCCTTACAAAGCTTTGCCTTACAAAGGAGGATGTTGTCCCTGAGCCTTATGGCCCCTGGAATACTGTTCTGCATTTTTCAAGAGGAGCTCTTCCTTCAGTGATGAATGTGTAGTCACCTCTGTCTGACAGTGCCTTGAAAAATTATAAGGGCAGTGAGAATGAATGTTCAAAGAAACAGTAAATCTTCTGCTATCCATTTGTGCTTTTACAGCCTGTTAAAGGCATGAATCAGTTTCCAAAACTAGTTCCTACTTCTGCTTATTTTACACTAATTCTCATTCTTCTCCCCTCAGTCTAGATGGTATTCTTTCTGGCCGAAGCTGCTAGTGTTTTTATTCAGTACTGAGGTTAGAGTTTTTTATTATTATTTGCACTGTGCACTTTCAAAATCAACTTAAAATTCTACTTTTATGTTTGCATTTCACTTGTCTCTGTAACTGCTCCATATTCACAGTCTGAGGTTCCTGCAGGTGTCTTTCCAGCTCTTTTGCCTTGCAGTGCCTTTAGCTTCTGTGAGTGAGCTTTGAAAACTTTATGGTTTATGTTTATTTTAAGAATAAAAAGGCTGCTCTAATGCCCGAAGTTCATGTTTTAATAACAAATCCCATAGTTCTGCTTTCTCCTAAATTTCAGTCAGGTTTCAATTCCTCTTCTGGGGTTGTCATCTTTCTCATTGCAGTGCCTGGTTCACAATCCACACCTTCTTTCATCCCTTTTGGTTACAGCTGGTTTCCAGCTGATTTCTCAGCCCAATCCTGTTTGTGTTCCCCTCTCCTGGCTGTGTTCTCTGCTTCCCTCACTCTTTGAACACTGATGCATGTTCTGCCTCCAGGTTTGGAGGGTGAAACCCACTTAGGTTTCCTGGCAGTGCTGTGAGACATAAAGGGGATTGATTTATACCTGCAAGTTTCAGCCTTGCTGTTTAGTTTGTGTTTCTTACCTGGAAAGAAAGGGAAGGTTCTGTTCCTCTGTGGCTTAAATAGAAGTTTATAGAGACCCAGAAGCAACACCTACTTGGAGAACCAAAGCTGAATTTTGCTCTCTTTGCTTCCTCATCTTGTTCTCTTTATTGCTGGGCTCCAGAATGCCTTTTCCTGGGTCTAGCTTCTTTCTGGACAAGCCTTACAGCCCCTTGCACCATGGCATTGCATCTGGCTCTGTGGCTACACTGGCTCTTCAGCAAACAAGTTATTTTCCAAGGTGGGAGCCAGTCTGCTTTTATCCTGTCCCACCTGACTGCATCCAAGGATGTTATTTTAGAACCTTAAGTGTAAAGAATATCTAGAAATAGAATATTAATAATTGATTGTATTAAAACAATGTTTTAGTTAATTCTGTGTAACAGTCAACAGGGCAAGTGAATGGGTGACTTCATTACAACAAGATGTTAAAAAAATGTAGTCCCATTCCAGCCTTAATTATTAATGAACCAAGGATCATTGTTCATTAGGAAGTGGTTTTATTTTTCTCTGTGCAAGTGAGGTTACAAAATACCAAATGAGGTTATTAAATAACTAGGGAGAGTTTTTGATGCTTCTTTCTTCTAAGTTCCTTACAGTGCTTATTTTGCAAGAGTTTGCACATCTCATCCCCATTTCCCAGCATTCTTGTTCTTGCTGTGAGCTGGCATTGAACAAACTGACTGTGCTGTGCTTCGCTTTGGGGGCCCCTTTATTCATGAGCAGTCTTGTTCATTTTGGTGGTTCTAAATTGACACAACACTGTTAAGTGCTTTCATGGTTTGGGACAAGATGATTCAGCACTCAGCAAGATTAAACCTGTCTGTGTCGCTTTGAAGTGTAACAAATTCTCTTATCACTGAAGTAATCCACTGCAAAAAATAGATAAGTAAAAATCTATATGTATATAATTCAGTTAAAATGCATTTTAAACTAAGTCATACTTGCAACTTCTATTTCCACAAATTTCAGAGGAACAAATGAAGCTGTCCTTTTGTGATTTTTGTCTAAATGTGACACTTGAAATGAATCTAGCACATCTGTGTAGTGAGGAGAACCGGGCACCTGATTGTATGGCACCACAGGTTTTTCTCTGTAGCAATTTAAATTATGAATAATATAAAGTGAATTCAGCTGTAACTAGGTAAATCTGTCACTTGGCAACTAATAGGGATCATGTGAGTCACCGCTGTGGGTATTCTCATTTTGTATCTATTTTTTATTTTATTAGTGAAGTTTGGTTTCAAAATGTTCCAACTAAATGCTTTTTATTTGTAGGAGCAAAGCTCGAATTCATCACGGCTGTCTCAGGTAAGTTTGGTTACATGGAAAAATGAGTAATAATTAAGATGATGATTGGAACAGAAGTCCAATAAAATAAATATCTAATGTGACCATGTAGCTCTGTTATTGTTTGCTGTCTAGATCAGCATGATGCTTAATCAGTAAGGCTGATCTCAAGCATAAAGCAAAGATGAATAAAACTTTTTATTTCAGTAATGTCTACAGGGAATGAGAATCTTGAATTCCAGGGATATTTCTACATCTTAAATTCTCCAATTTTAAAGTCTGGCCTCTCTCTTCACTAGGGTTTGTAGGAACTCAGAGATATGTCTTCTTTTAAAATCTTTTAGTTAAGGAGGGAAAATGACATTTTACTGTTTGGGATTTCCAGCTAGTTCTGACCATTTCCATAAGCAAACCCAACTGGGATACAAGATAGGCATGAAAATTAAAACCTTGATTGATAAGACTAGAAGGGAAAAGAAGTGTTTTGGTTAAAGGATAAGGCATGAACTTCTTTTAGTCCAAAGTCAGGAATGCAGAGAAATGACAACAGTAACAGTCTGGCTGGTTCTGGGAGTGCTGGGAGTGCAGGGCACATGTGAGAGATGCTGAATTCAGTCAGTGGGTGATTCTTTTTTGCAGAAAATGGCTTTATTGTGAATCTCTGATGTGTCTCTTTTCTGCAGTTCAACTGGAGGCGTAACTGCACTGCGGCCAAAGACATGCAGAGATACAGACGCCACTACCCAGTACGTGCTCAGGGATGGGGAACCAGCTCCTGGGGCTCCTCCTCGTCCCTTCCTACCTTTAGGAACGCTTTCTAGATTTGGGAACACCCTTTTGCCTTTACATTTACGGAACCTTTGAAGGATTCATTTGTGAGGGGGAAGGGATGATGTGGGTGCGTCAGAAACAAGCTGTTACTTCCCAAAACACATTTCGAGGATTTAGCTTGAGAACATTTTTGAAATGTGAGGGAAAGCAAGGAGAAATGTTGAAGTGAGTATTGCCTTTGAAAAGATTGCTGCTTGTTGATTTCTTGTTCTCACCTCCAGGGTTTGAAACAATCAGAAAATGAGGATGAAGAAGAGATGTGGAACTTAAGCTTTTATAAAAATGAGATTTCTTTTATGCCCCAGGGTGAGTACGTTGTGTGGTGGCTGTTTGATGCAATCTGCTGTAGCTGCTTGAATTGGTGAAAGAGCAGCTTCATCCAAGTGGGACAGCTAATAAAAAACAAACAAAACACGAGACCAAAACAAAAACACCACCCAAAACAAAACAAACAAAAAAAGCCATCAACATTTCCATTTCAAAACGTCCTTGTTCCTGCTGTATTTTCCTTCATTTTCTGCTTGGTGGTAGAAAACTAAGGTATTTTTCTGGCTTACCAGGTTGTCTAGTTAGAGAAGCTAATGCCTGTGTGCAAGCACCTGGGTCTGGGTAATGAGCTACCTGGGGTGATTGGCTAACTTTAATTTTAATTTGGTGTGGTTTCTTGCCTGACCTTTTCCTTTTCCTTGCAGGTGTGCTTATTGAAGATCTGCTTTCACGTTGGTGGGACGACTATGAAATTCTGGAATATAACCATTCTTACATACAGTGGTAAACTGCAGGAACAGAGTGCCTCTCTTTAGTTGTGCCTCTTTTAAGCGTCAGGTGTATCTGTGTTCCTGAAAACAGCTTCACAAAAGGCCCAGCATCACTCTTGATGAAACCTTTGTCCACTTTAGCTTCATTGAGTTGTGTTCTTCTGGAAGCAATGCAGTGGAAGTCCTGAAGGCCCCGGGTTTCCAGTGCAGCTGTGGCAATAGAGCTCAGTTATGCCTTCGAGCACCTGCAGAACAAAGTTAGGGCAAGGAGAGAGATCCAGATAAGCAAAATGTGTTGCTGTTATTGATGTAGACAATGCTTTTATGGGAGGGATTGATTTCTCATATAGTAAAACTACTTCCATGCCCGTAGGGATGTGAGGTCTCCAAGAGGTGCCTGTGTGGTTGGATGTCATCTTTGCTCATCTGGGATCAAAATTTCTTTTGTTTCAGGCTGTTCCCTTTACGTGAACACGGGATGAACTGGCGTGCCAGGCCACTCACCCCTCAAGAAATCGAGGTATTTATTGAAAGCTTTTGTTTCTTTTTTTTTTTTTTTTTGAGCTCTGAAGTATGTTAGGGTTTTCCCTAAATGCCTTATATTTGAAGTTGAGTGGGATTTTTAGCTTCCTCGGGTCCCTGATGTGCATGGAGCTCCCTGTGAGGCAGTTGGCTGTCTTGTGTCTGCCAGTAGCTCCACCAGCAAATGAAATGCTTTAGTGACAGAGTCAAACCTTGTTTAGAATTCAGGTGCCACTTAAGCTGGTTCAGGTAATTAGGGAACTGCACCTTTTACTAATTGCTCTGTCTTGTTTTCAGGCCTTTAAGAGGTCCAAGGAAGTTATGGAAAGGTTTGTACGTGCTTATGAGCTCATGCTGAGATTTTATGGAATCATTCTGGTCAACAAAGAAACTGGAGAACTTAAGAGAGCAGAGAACTGGGCTGACAGATTTGAAAACTTGGACAGGTAAGTCTCAGTTTATGCCATTGATCATATACTGCACCCAGGCACTTCTTTGAGGGGAAAAAAAAAGTCCAAGTCAAGGTAATCCTTGGTCCTTGAGGGATGAAGACTTTTGTTGATAAACATGTTATCTAGTGAGAGTACTTTTAGCTTTTATTCTATTAAACTACAAAATAGGAATATTTCCATCCCTGGTTGTTATAAAATTACCTCAATGTGTGCGTAAAGTGCTTTGAGTCCTTGTTTGAAAAGTGCTCTGCAAATGTGATGTTTTCGTATTACTGCAGGTCTTGCAGAGATAATAATGTTCCTTCTGATTCTTGTACCCCTGATGATATTAAGAAGGGCTCTTAAAAGGACTGGGCATAGTTACAAAAGAGAAAATAACTTGAAGATTGTCAAGTATTAAAATAAAAAAGGCCAAAAAAAAGCTATGTCTAGCCTAAGACATGAATTTTTGGCAGCAGCCCTGCATGCCTGTATTCCTAAAACTACAGGCTTCCCCTGAAGGGTCTCTGTCAGGGTTAGGATGTTAGGCTGCGTGGACTTGTGTGTCTGACTCAGTATGGTGGCTGTTATCTCCTGGTGGGTGATTCAGAAAGCCAAAACCTTTCCAAGCAGTTGAGATGATGAATTCTAGCAGCTCAGGAAGGGCTTAGGAAGGTACTGCTGAGGGCACACAGCAGCTGCTTAAAGCCCACCTGTGCTCCCATTTGCGTTGTCAAATAGTCTTCAAAGTCAAACAGTCAGTCAATGACAAAATATTTTGCAGGTACCCCAGAGGTTCACAGTGGCTTGTGAGACTTTCCCTTAACAGCTTTTCTTTTCTGTTCTGTTCAGGTTCAGCCACAACAACCTGCGGATCACTCGCATCCTGAAGTGCCTGGGGGAGATGGGATATGAACGCCATCAGGTGCACTTGGTAAAGTTTTTCCTAACAGAAACTCTTGTTAAGGGGACGCTACCAAATGTCAAGAGAAGTGCCTTGGATTACTTCCTGTTCACCGTCAGAAGCAAACGGAGGAGGAGAGAACTGGTCCACTACGCTTGGCAACACTTCAGACCTCAGGAAGACTTCGTGTGGGGGCCAAAGGAGAAACTCCAGAAGTACAGACCCCGCTCTGCCAAGCCACAGCTGCACCAAAAGGCTGAAGATAGACAGGAAACTCCTGGTAAAAAATGTGGTGGTTCTGTGGGAGAGGATCAGAACCACTCTCCAGAGGCGGAACAGAAAGCTGGAGATGCTGCGAACTTGCAGCCTGAAGCGAGTGATGAAGATGTAAAAGAGAAGATAAGCAAATGTGTTTTGAAGGGAGGAGATGATGAAGAGGAGAAGGAAGCTTCATCTGCCCAGCTGGAGGAGAAGGATTTAAACAGTGAGGCTGAAGAAGTGCAGGGTACAGCAGAGAACGACTGCACGAAGGAGAGCAAGAAGAGAAAACTGGATGCACGTATGACAGATGCTGAAAAGGTTGGACCACTGAAAAGCTCTACTGATATTGAAAACATTTCCCATAATCTGGGAGAATGTGTAATTAATGCAGAAATTCCCTCCTCAGGCCCACCCTCACAAGCAGAAGAGGACCAGGAAGCACTGAAAGAAGATGACGAGAGCACCAAAGGCTCAGCAGCGCCAGAGACCACTGATGCAACTGTGAAACGGAGGAAAGTCGATAAAAGAACATCGAAAAACAAAACAGTCAACTTGGCCATAAACCTGAACATGGGGCCCACAGACTGTAGTGCCAAGGTAAATCCATCTGCTGCAAAGTCTGAGGCTGAAAAAGAAAATGTCAGTGAGAAAAATGAAACTGTGGAAGTGAGAAGTGAGAAGGGGGGTGGTGGTGATGCAGATGGTGAAGCAGTAAGACCCCTGGCTGGTTCCAGGCTCCCCAGGACTGGCTCTACTTCTCCAAGAAGTGATGGCTGTGAGTTGAGTGGAGATCAAGGCACGGTGAGGAGTGATCAGCACAACTGCAACAGCACACTCCTGGGGGGTAAGAGTGAGGTAGATGGGGTAGAACAGCAGAAAAAGGCAGAAAACGCAGACGAAAAAGGGCAAGCAGAACCCACAGACAAGAAACAAGCTCCAGAGAGTCTTGAGCAGAGCACGACACCCACTTGTCCTGAAGAAGACAGTGCTGAGGTTGCAACACAAAAAACTGAGAGCTCTGAGCATGCAGCAGAGCCTGGTGGAGAGCAGGGAGCAGCAGAGTGAGAGCAGCACAGCGAGTCCTCGAGCAAGCAGAGATGACACTGCCCCAGCTGCAGGGAACCAGCTTGGATAAGAGAAGTACATGGAAAAATAAACTTCCTTTGGGATGATCCAGGCTGACCCCTGTCTCACTTTCACTCTGTCATACTTTTTTAATCATCTCTAGTAATTTCACCGAGATCCAGCTTTTGGTTACCCTAAAGAGGAAAACTTTAATTTAGTCATCTTCATGAACAGGCCTTGTCCTGTTCCTGGTTTTTATCTGATGTTCAGGGCTATCTTGGAGCAACGGGGATTTTTGCACTTTGCTTTGATTCTGGTATGTCCCTTCTGAAAGAGAAGAGGAAAAATTATCTCTTTCCTTGTTTGAAATAGTTAAGTATTTATTAAATACATGATTTTTAATGTGAGACAGCATGACCTAATTTACCAGGCCTTTCTATTACCATGTAATTTCTGTTTGTTATTTTGAAAGGCTGTACCATCCCAGGAGTTTTTTCCTGGAAAAAGCGCTGTTTCCCTAAAATAGATGAGTATATGGATTTCACATGATGTCAGAGTATAGCTGCCTCTATAAAGAAAGTAGGTTTGGCTTTAGACTGGGATAAAATGCATAACCAAACATACCTCTGATCAGTATGAACCTTTGTGTAGATACTGTCCTGAGGTGCAAAGTGCTGAGTAATTTGTTCTCTTCATCCCCACAGAGGTTGCTTTGTAGTTCTTAGAGTTGTTAAGAATATGAGTTGTCTACTAGTTTCTAAGAGAAAAACCTTCAGATTTTGCATAAAACTCTAGAGCTGCTCTTCCCCAGGTTTTCCCACCACTTTTAGACCCTTTATTGTCTTCCACAGATATCAGTGTCCATGACTGGTTCAAAGGCCTTCCTTTCTCAGTTGCCAAAACAGCACAAATTTTTCCCAGTGCATTTTTTTCAACCTTTGCTGGTAATTTGCCATGGCCTGTGGGGCTCCTTTCTGAGGGGCCCATTGCGTGAGGTCAGATGTGTCAGATCCAACCCATTTCCCAGTTAGGGCAGGATTGGTTTGCCATTAATGGTCAGCATGTCAGACAGTGAGGGCATGTCCAAGTGCAGCATGTCTGGAAACCACTGGGCTTTGTGGGGCAGTTAATTGAAGCTTTAATTGGAGGGGGTACGCTTGTCTGGTTCGTTTACTTACAGCCCTCAAGAATTCACTTTCAGACTTTGCCAGCTATTTGCCTGCATTAGTGTTCCTGACCTCCCTGTCAACTGTTCTGCCTGACTTACACCATATTCCACCGAGTCTGAAAGAGCATTAAACAGCTCAGCTCCTAAAAGTTGACAACAGGGACCCGTTTCATGAAGGAGGGGACACCGTTCCCAACAGCCAGAAGGTCTGGACTTGCTGTTTGCTCAGATTGTTTGGTTTGGTTTTGGGGTTCTTTGGTGCTGTTTGGTTGATGCAGCAGCCTGTGCAATGTTAATGTGTTTCCTCTCTCTGCTACATTTCTTAAGAAGCTTCATCTTTCAAGGAATTTGATGGGTGACTTGCCTTCCCAGACTGTAGGTCCTGAGCCAGCATGCCACATACATGTGTGTGGGAATAAAAGTCTGCAAGCTCAGCATCTCATGTTTGTGGTCACACACGTGCTGGAAAAAGGCTTTAATGTTTTTAAATCACTTTTTTTTTTTCTTCTTATGAGCAGGTGGAGTTAAATAGCCAATAAGAATACACTTAACTACAGATACAAATACTTGAAGATGTTGAGTGAAAATTCTTTCCTAAGAGATTCCTAAGAATTGTTAATTGTGGCTTTTGTACAGATTTATAGTAATTTTCTTATTTAATGAAATTTCCATTGTGAATATGTGCTCAGTTGGGGCATAGATCATATATCTTGTTATGGTGAGGTTTGGTTTTGTGTTTAATGGGATTTCACTGTGAACCCCAGCCTGGAGTGAGTGCTCAAACCAAACCCTTCCCTCTCATACCTGGTTTAGAGTTTTGACTGTAGGTGTGTGTGGTGAGTTCACAAGATGTTTCCCAGCACTCAGAGTTGTATCACAGAGTCTGTTATGTTAATTCCCCTATTAAAGCATGACTTGATTGCATACCAGTTTCCACTTTTTTTTATCTTTGAGGGCAGGATGTGACCATGTATTTACCCACCACCACCCACCCCTCCTGTGTCGTGGTCCCCTCCAATAAGTGGGTGCAGGGGCTGCCCAGCATTCCCAAGCAGAGCTCTGCTGGGCTCACCATAAGACACATTTGCTGCTTGTTCCGTGGGGAGGTGATGCCCAGTCTTCCTCCAGCTCTAAAATATGCCCACTGAATGTCTGTGGGATAAAGATACCCCCCCAAACCCCCTGCAATGGTTCTTGTTAAATGATGTGCTTGGAAATCATAAAATCATGGAATGGTTTGGCTTGGAAGAGGCCTTAAAGCTCATCTCATCCACCCTCAGACACCTTCCCCTAGACCAGGCTGCTCAGAGCCCCATCCAGCCGGGCCTTGGATGCTCCCAGGGATGAGGTGTCCCCATGTTTCAGTATGTTTTGGTAGGTCCTGACTTGCCTTTGTGCTGCCACCCTCCCACAGGTGTCCTGATGCTCTGTGGGGCAAACAGGGGCTTCACTTCACTCATCCCTTGGGGCTTCAGGCAGGAGGGCACCTGCCCAGCCTGGCCACGGGGGTTCAGTCCAGTGGGTCTTTTCAGGACACAAGTACAGGGGTGTCTGTGTGGTAAAATGATTTCTGTGAGTTGCTGTGTCCCTTCAGCTGTGCTGCCTCTGCCTGGGGATGTGGAATGAGAGGATAACTGGGTGTCCTCTTGTTCCACAGGCTGGGCTTGAAGGTGAATACTCTTCCCGTGCTGGTCAGCAAACTCCGTGGGCAGCAGCTCCTCCAAGCCCAGGCTTGCTCTGAGCGAGGTGTGGCCAAGGAATTTAGATCTCCTCTGCCTTCTGTCCTGCCATCAGTTGGCCTCGTGTGGAGGAGGAGGCACAAGCTGTGCAAAGCAGTTTGTGGGACTGCACTGCTCTCCCTCTCTGGGGTTTGTGGTGTCCAGTAAAGCATTCCAGTTATTTTGAAGCCAGCAGAAGCCATACAGACATATGGTCCCTTTCTGTCCCCAGCTGCCTGTTCCACAAAAGCTTGTAGGAACTTTGTAAATCTTTGAGTTCTTTATCCCTCTGTCAAGGTTAGTGGAATATTGATTGCTGGGGAGCTGGACAGACACACACTGTGTACTCATACAAACCTCCTGGCAAGGGATGCCAAACTGAAACCTGGTATTTCATTTCTTAAACTTTGCTTTTCCACTTCTGCTCTTGTCTTCTTAACCAAGTGAGCTGTGTCATTTCAGTTCTGATGAATCGTGTCCTGTTCTTCTCCACTTCCAAGCCCTGCTTTGGATGAAATTGTCTTTAATCGATAAAAGGAAGCATGAAGCTGTTTACAGAAGGTACATCTCCGTGAATATATTGGCATTTGGGATCACCTGTCTGGGAATGGTCCTCCTGTTTCTTCCTTCCAATATTTCAGATATTTTCTGTGGCTTTGAGGATGTTTCTCTTTTTTCCTTCCTCCTTGTATGCATCTGTGATTATCTGTTTTCTGATCAGGATTCATCACTATTCCAAGAAATCATTTGTTGTTCTTCAGATCGCTCTAAATAAAAACCCAAATGAGATGTGAATAACAAACTAACAAAGCACCTTGTAAAGCAGTAAGGGCATTTCTCTGTGGTGATCTTGCACTCATTTCAGGTATATTAATGTCTCTACTGAAGTTAGGTGGCCTCAGGCACTGAATAACTCACTCTGTGTTGCTTTTTACCTGTCCAGCCCAGAGGTGGTGATGGGCTTTGAGAAATGCCCTGGGTGAGACCCGAGGAACAGCTTTACATCTCCAGCTGGAGCAGTCCAGTTTTGCTCCTGTGTCATTTCTCCCAATCCAGCTCTTCCGTAGGCTCCTCTCCTCTTGCTGGAGCCTGGGGCTGCCCAGCAGGGCATGAATGAGAGCTGCTCTGGCTGCCTGCTGCTCCCCCTCCCTCTCCCACCTCCTCCTGAAACCTCCTCTCCTCCAGGCTCAGCCCCTCTTGCCTTGCTCCCGAGCTCTGTCCCTCCAGCTGGAGCCACAGGTTTATCTGGAGGCAAGGAGTCTCTGCTCTGTAAGCTGAGACCCAGGAGGAGGAGGGATCTGCTGGACCCTGGAGGAGAAAGGGTTTAGCTGCCCGGGAGGAACGGAGAGAGGCAGAGCCTGGGCACCATGGCCGGATTCTCCACTCTTGGGCTCCTCTCCCTGTGTCAGTTTTTAGTCACAGCATCAGCTCAGGTGAGAAACCTCATTTGTGTCTTATGCTAGAGAAAAAACCTGCAAGGGTAAAAGAGAGTGATCTGTGTATGTTGTGCCTGTGGGGTGAAATGTGGCAATAGGCAGATTATTAGTCTAAAGTTTATTAAAAAGTGTGCATGTGGGTTTGTACCTGTGTGGGTCGGTGTAAAAACCACTGCTTTATATTTCCATGAAAGTGTTGTCTTCCCATTCAGGACTGCAGTTATGAGAGAGAAAGCCTTGGGAGAGGGGGAGACCTGTGGGTGTAAGAGAAACAGTTTTCTTTTACACTGAAGTAACAGGTATTCAGTGAGACTGATCTGATCTGATCTGATCTGGGTCTTTATTTGAACCAGAATTTCTTATTTATTCCTTCAATCAATTTTCAAGTTTTACACTTATAAAGCAGGATATTTAATCCCATTCACTTCGGACGTGGAGCTGTATTAAACTTCCCTGTCTGGTGTTAATATTGTTTTGTGGGGAAGTGACTCCTCAGTGAGGTTTTTCATTGTTAGTGAGGAATTTTTGCAGCCTGGCTTGGGAATTCAGAGCTGCCCTCATCTGCTGCAAGCAGAGCTACTTCTACAATGAAACCTTTGTTCCCTAAAGCTACAGCAAGTTACTCTCTGGAGCCCTCTCCATACAGAAGTCATTTATTGGACCTTTTTTTCCTTTCCCCACCTTTCCAAAATCCCAGATTTTCAAACGGCATCCTGCTCAGAGAGGAGACTTTCCCTTTCTCCTCCTGTCTTCGTTGGTGTCTGCCTGGTTTTATCATCACCCCATCAGCCTGGGACTATAAATTAATTATTACTGCCAAGCACTTGGCCCCTATGTTCTGTGGGCTTTGCATTTCCCCCTCTGCCCAAATCAGAACGTGCCTGTGGGCAGGGAGAACCGTTTCCTATATACGACCAAACCCATTTGCTGCCCAGCAACCAGCTTTGATTCCCAGGATAAGCCACCAGTTAAACGAGCTGGGGAGCCCTGAGGATGTGCTCAATCAAAAGAGGTTTTCCAAAAAGCCTTTCACCAATCTGGAGCAACTCTGAGCCCACCCTGGCTGGCAGGGGGCCCTGAGGGAGGGAGGGAGGGTCAGTGCAGATTTAGGGTTAAGCTGTAGGACTCGGCCATTGCTTTCTGATCCAGCCCATGTGTTTCTTCTGATGCAAAAATAAACTCTTGTCTCTCATTTTCCCCTAGTCCCTTCAGAGAGTAGGACCACAAGGCCCTCCCGGACCACGAGGACCCCCTGGACCGTCTGGCAAGGACGGCATTGATGTGAGTGATGCACGGGGGGGGGCAGGCTCAGGGTGAGGGGTGGGGCAGAGGCAGAGCCAACGGAGCAGAGAAGCTGCTCTTGTTCTTCTTTGGACATCCTTCAGGGGTGGGCAGACCTGGAGAACCAGCCTCCTCATAAGAGACCTCGTTTTGCAAGAGCCAGAACAGCGAGTGGAGGTGCTGAGTGGCCTCAGGTTCTTTTCAGGATAAATCCCCTTCTCAAGGGAGAGCTCAGGGGTTCATGACCCTGCCTGCAAAGTAGAATATTTCTCTTTTGATGTTAGGATCTGTGTAGGGTTGAGTGCAGAGATACAGTGTGTGATGGGGTTACTGCATGTTCAGTACTTCAGAGAGAGGTTTATGTGATGCCTCAGAGCATCCACATCTTTAAAGAGGCTACAAGAAAGTCAAATATGCAGCACTGGACACTGCTCTTTTATTTTATGTCAACATTTTCAGCATGGTTATCCCTAATTTTGGCGTGAGAGATGTCAGGATTTGGCTCGTGTGTTGCCAGACATGAGTTTATAGTGGCCCAAAAGGCAACTGAAATGGACCACCTTTGTCTCAGCAGGCAGCTCCTTTCAGTACCTCCTGTGGAGGTAGAAGACCACGTACCCCAGGACTTAATGGAGGAGAAAAGCTTGTTCTGTTAATTTTCATTGATGTTTCCATAGAAATGAAAAATACTGTTTCCATATATCTGTTGGATAAGGACTGAATTTTGCCCTGTAGTTGGAAGTGGATAAAATGAGCATCAGAGGGACTTTCAACAAGACCACATCAAATGCAAAAGTCTGGGCTTCTGCTTCGATTTCCAATTTGAGTAGTGCTTGTCTGAGCTGTTTATGGATTAGTTCAGGGTTTTTTAAAGCTGGTCTGAAGTACATTTATGGAAATTGGGCCTTTAAGCAACCTTGAAAAAAATCTATTCATTCCATGCAGGTCATTTTCTTTTGGATAAGGAGGTTAAAAAAAAAAAAAGATGTATGAGTTCCCTGGAATCTGGTGAACAAGGAGTGTTTGTGTCTGCAGTGGTGAGCTTTCCCAGTGGCTCTGTGAGCCAGGCTGGTCTGAAGAGAGAACCTCATTGATTTCCAGCCAGTCCCTCCAAGTGTCCTTTCAGCTAACAGAGGCTGTTTTACTGGGAATCTTGCTCTGGTTTTGTAGCATGAGAAGTTCAGAGCTGGTACCTTTACAGCTTCTGCTGTTTTCCATGATGTGACAAAAGCCTTAAGGGGGTGCCCTGGAAGAGGGTAAAGGATGTGTGTTCCCGTTCACAGCAGTGAGCCTGTGGAGTCCCTGCAGCTGGGCATCCATGTGGCCAGTGGGTTTTGGGAAAGGCTGGCTGTGATTCTGTATGGAGGGAAAAACAAGAGTTTGGGAAGGACGAAGCCCTTCTGACTTCAAGTTTCAACTTTTGCAGAGAGGCAATTGGAAAGAAACCTGTAGTTTTTCAGTTCCTGCTTTCTACAGAATATTTTGGACTTCAACTCTGGAACAGCACCAGCATCACTTCCGATAGCTCTTGGAAACAGGAGCCCTGGGAAATGCTGATCATGTGAACCTACACCTTTTCATCCACAACTAAAAGCTTTGGAAGGCTCCCTGTGGGACAGAACCACATAATATCTAATTAATATGAGGAATGTTGTCCTAATAAATCAAACAGCTGAGTAAAGTATTTAAGGTGCAAAGTCCTGCAGTCCCAGCTTCAGCCTGGGGTTTTGGCTGTGCAGGAATACTCTCACATTTGAACAGACTTGAACTCCATCCCTCCTATGGATATAGGATGTCAGGTGTCCTGTTCATGTGAGATGGTCTGGCTTCCCAGGGTCAGACACCAGGATGGTTCCTGTTATTCAACAAGACACTGAGTCCTTTCAGGAATTGCATAGGAGAAGAGATACAGGGCTGTGGCTGATGTTGAGCACAGTCACACAGCCTCCCCATTTAAGGGTTGCCCTTTTTTTGTCCGTGCCCTCCAAAAAAATGATGGTATATAAAATCCAGCACTGCTCTGCATTTTCCTAGTGCTGCATGGAGAGGATCATGTGGATCCCGAGTGGCAGCATCAAGTGTGCCTCTGCAGAATGAAACCATTATTTTATTTCTTTTCTTTTGGTGATAAGACTTTTTAAAAATTGCAATCAGAATTTTTCTGGACTGTATCTGTGCAGCTTTCCTGAACTCTGTAAGCCACTCCAGCCAGACCATCTTCACAGATGGCTTTGGATGAATGCAGTGTAGGAAGTGTTGCTGGGTGTCTCTGAGCTGGATGAGTGCTGCTGAGGTGTTCATCCATCCCTTACCATCAGCTGTGAGCAGTGAGAGATGCAGAACATGCAGCTGAATTATTCAGGATGTTTCCTTGGATGAACCCCATCAGCACAATTTCTCAAAGGTCCTGCTTTCATTCCTTCCTTTCAGTGGGAGCTGCAACATTAAGTGCCTCTGAAATATTTCATAACTGAAGCCTTTAACACACTTCACATTTCAGACTCAGTAACAAGAAAAATATCTCTCTCCCAAGGCGAGAAACAGCATGTTGTGATCAAAGGAATTAGTGGCAAGTTCCTGTGAATTATTTCTGGGGATGTAATTCCCCAAATTGCTAATAAGCAATTGTCACTTTTCAAAAATCAAGGATTTTTTTTTTTTTCTTCCCCTGCTTTCTTTCTCTTGGCTAGACTTGCTGAGAAACAGTAAACTTCCTTCTCTCTCACACAGCACCAGGAGAGCATTTCCTTTTGCTGACAACCCTTGCCTCTAATTCCCAGTGATCTGGCATTAGGGGTATAAACACTGAGTAGGCTTTTGATTCAGTTCTCTGAAGTTCTGGTGCTCCTGCAGAGTCCCCACAGGGGTCCACGATGGCAGGATCAAGGTCTGAGATGGTCCCCAACAGCCTTTGCTGATGCTGTGACCTTGCTGTGCAGATCTGCCATCACACAGGGAAGAAAAAATTGCAAGGGGCTGGCAACCTCAGGTGATGGAGAAGGGAGTAAACCACCTCTGCTGCCATTTCCAGATGCCCTTTCATTTCAAAAGAAGTGCTCCTTTCATCTCCTCACCAAAGGACCTTCCCCACCTATGATACTGATAACTATATATGGAAAAGCTGTAGGCAAAGGGTAGTGAAGGAGTTGCTTCAGCAAGACAGAGCATAAAGATCCTTCTGTTCAGGGACCCTCTGGTCAGTCCCCCTCTGCAGTACATAAATCCTTGCCTGAGCAACTCAAGGCAGCCAGTCTGGAAAGATTTACCCACAGACTTCACAGTAAATATAGAAACAGGCTATAAATTCCACAGCTTTGCATCCCGCCTCCTGGCTCCTAATTACCAGGGCCGTGGTGGGATGGTGTTATTTCCAGCCTTGCTCTGTTAATAACCACCCATTTTCCATATAGATTTTCTTCTTCCAGGATATCAACATGCCCCTTCCCCTCTGCTTGCCCACAATCCCTGAGCCTCTCACAATGCTCAGTGCACTTATCCCAAAGCCAGGAGGGCAGGGTACCATCTAGACTGGTGCACAAAGTGATTTTCTGTGGGATGAGTTGGGAAACCAAGCTCCAGTGAAGCTCCTGCTGTTTACAAATGTTTGCTTCTTTTGGGGACTAACAATAAAATACAGATATCTCATTATCAGGGGTCTGAATGACATTACGGCTGATTGAGCTAGAAGTGATTAAAGACTTTTAAAATACCGTCTCCCAAATGCCTTTAATGCTGTTCTTAAAAGTAGTTTTCCATTCGAATAGGGAAAAAAAATGAGTGCTTTTGAAATATTTTACAAAAATTGTATTTGATCAAGACTGTGCAATTGGATTAGGTGGAAATCAGTTGGGGGCTTTGTTCATTTGCTTTTCCTGTCCAGGTTTAGTCATATGAAGAAAATCATTGTAGACAGTTTGTTCATTCTTCACTTTCTGGTAGTCCCCAGCTCCTGGCAGTACCACAGTTTCATACTGTGCCTGGGATACCTGGTGCTTATCCCTGTATCCCCCTGTTTCGTCAGGAAGGTGTTTGGAAGCTTTGATAGCCTCCAGCTTCCTCGCTGCCCCACTTGCACACAACCCCAAGTGCAAACAACTTCTGTGTCTGGAAAAAGTTGGAGGTGCTGACACCATTGCAGAGCACTGGTTCTCCCTGGGAGGCTGAGGATGTGGGTTTCACTAAATTTACTGTTGTGGGTGTGGAAAAGGATATCCAGACTCATCCTGCCTAGGGGGTAGCAGGATTTAGAGCATCAGCTCCATAAGACTGAGAGTGGTAAATCTTGGAATGGGCACAAAGGGAGATTTGAGCTCTGTGACGGTTGGGAAGAACACTGCTGGAAAAAGCCAGCAAAGAGAGTTTCTGCACTAACACTGACATCTTTTCTCTTTCATTTAGGGAGAACCAGGCCCTCCTGGTTTGCCAGGCCCACCAGTAAGTATTTTCTGGTCGATATTGACTTGTTCATCCTTTTGAGAGGGACACAGGGCATGAGCTGACCCTTCCTGCCTCACTTTCCTCTTCACCTGCTGCAGAATTACCAGAAGGAGTACGCAAGACTGGGGATGCTCAGCACTGGTCCAAGGGTCTAACACATTCTCCCACTTCATTGCTAACTGAGGATATAAATGAAATAAAATGAAAATTAAACAAATTAATGAAATAAATAAATGAAATAAAGCATCTGGTGCAGCACCAGTATAATGAAACTGGCACCAAGCCAGGTATATATGGTTATTTTTGGCATTGGTCTGAGTCTGCTTCAGCCCCTCACTCTGCCAAGGGGTGCTCAGAATTGTACCTGGTGGCACAGCTTTGGCCACCTGCTACATCCCTTTCTAGCCCCTGCTAAGAACAGCTTATGAGTATGTGGAACTGAGCCAAAGCACTGAAATGAATTTAGGATTTGGATATGGATTCATAGCAAGATTCATCTCCTTTCATGGAATTCTTCCATGTTGCACAGTGTAAGATTGACACATCAACAAATGAGCTTCCCTCTTGTAGCCTGCATCAGTACATGCCACATTTCTCTTGCTATTATGTGGAAAATAATTGCCTGTTTGTCTGATGTAGGGACCAAAAGGTGCACCAGGGAAGCCTGGAGCAGCTGGTGAAGCTGGATTGCCTGGACTTCCTGGAGTGGATGTGAGTATTTCATCATCTTCTCTTAGGTCCTTTAAATATTTCACATAGGCACAAGTGTTTTCCTGAAGTGTCATCAACTTTTCTGTTTCTGCTGGAGAAGTAAAATTGGTCCTGGATCTACATATATGTGTTGCATATTTAAGAGTTGAGGGCATCTCTTGATTGAATTAAGGAGTGTGAGAAGAATTTTGAGACACCTAATTGACACTGTTTTGATTTTTTTTTTTTTAATTTTACAGGGTTTAACAGGAACTGATGGCCCACCTGGCCCAAATGGGCCTCCAGGAGACCGTGTGAGTACCACATTAGATCCTAAATCTCTTTAAATGAACATTTTTCCTGATTGTACTGACGGTTTTCTCATTCCTATGTAAATTGGGGACATTCAAGTGTTGATTCTGATGTAAACCCTTGCAGAACACTTGGACCTTTGAAATGAAGCCCCAGGTGGCTTTTCATTAGGCAGGGCATGAGACCCATCTTTCTTTCACGTGGCCTTGAACAGGCTTGAGTTGCCTCAGTGTTGGGAGTACCAGTGCAGAACAACTCCAGTGATATTTCAAGTATCCAAAAAGTTTCTTGAAGCAGTCAACAGACTTAATTATGAAGTTTGTCAAAGTGAAGCTAATTTGGCCTTTATTTGCAGTCTGAGTAGGCAGCTCTGTTATGTTCATAATTACTGTTACTGTTGATTAATCATTTAAACTTTTGCCTTTTATTATTTCTGGGGCTGTCCATATGGTTGCATTATTAGTTGCTTGGCCTTAGTGTTCCCCAACCAGCTTAGCAAGAAATAAGAGTTTTTTCTGCTTCCTGCATATTACAGCTCTGCTAAGGGGCACCACAGGGATAGAGAAATGACTGCCAGGGATGCTACAGATGTCCTTCAGATCATCCACAGTGGGGCCAGAAAGGTTCTTAGGCCTCCTTGTGACATTAAGGACTAAACCTTAATGAGCCACTCAGCACAGATTGTGATCCAGCACGGCTATTCTCCTGTCTGCCAGCTGGGAAGATGAGGCTTGTATCCACAGCTGGCTTACTGGCCTCTTGAACTCGTGGCTGCAGTGATGGGCTGGATGCAAATCACAGCACACAGAGGTTAAAAAAGGTGGATTTTGGTAACATGTATATCTCAATAATCTGTTTGTTGCCCCAAGGAGTTGCTCAAAGCACAAAAACCTATGGACTGTCTCACTCAGTCAAAGGGATGAGTGATACAGGCATGTATGTTTGGAACGTTCTTCTTCCTTTCCCATGTGCAAGGTGAAGTTTGCGTGGCCACCGGGAAAGTTGAGTGGCAGGACCCAAATATCTTGGCCACAGATCCAAACGTCTTGGTCACAGCTCCCAGTGCCTTGGTCACAGCTCCCAGTGCCTTGGTCACAGCTCCCAGTGCCTTGGTCACAGCTCCAAGCCTCTGTCCATCACCACCGCACTAAATCCCACTCTTTTGCTGTCCCTTGTGCCCGTATTTCTCCCCAGAGATCCAGAGCTGCAAAATCCTGGCCACTCTCAGATGGTCTGTGGCAGGAGTCCAGCACCTTCTGGGAACTGATCCCTGATTTCTAAACCAGAGAAGCTCAGGACCACACACAGTGGGCAGTTCTGTGCCCCTGTTCTGTGCTGGGTGGCCGTGTTTGCCCATGCCCACGTTAGCACACAGCTCCTGGCTTGCAGGGTAATTGAGCAGATAATTTCTGGGCACCAGAACTTCCTCTTCAGCTCTGTGGTGGGAGCACCCAGACAGAGTTGCCCTCGCTCCATGCTCTGGTTTGATGTGCTTTCCCACGTCCTGTAACTCAGTCTGTCGGCATGGGGCAAACCTGGGACCTGCCATCATTCGTGGGAGCTTTTCAGGGTCAGTGGTCCATCCGGAAAATTGTTTTAATTGGTCTAATAAAAACCTGGAAGAAGGGAAAACCTCTAAAAGCTTTGGCACTCTGAATGGACAGCGTTGTTATCCCGACTTCCTTTTTTCTCCCTGTCTTTTAGAACATATTTCAGTCTCACACGACTCACTGAAATAAGGTGTCTACTTACTGTTGGGGGCTTGAATTCATGCTCAACACAGTGATTTTTTTTTCTAAATAAGCTTATTTTTCTGGACTGGAGTGTCTGAGACTGAAGCTGTTTAGGGAAGTGGGCTCGTGGAAGCCAGTTTTCAGTACCACATTATTGCCCAACATTTCCTTTCCTCTCTCTGTCACATGCCATCAGTCCAACAGTGATTCCCATCAGACCAGGGACACAGAGCAGTGCAGGCAGCACACCAAAAGGGCTTTTCTCTTCAATATCTCCTGTTGCTCTCAGCGTCCATTAGCTTTTCTCATGGTTCTGCTTACAGACTGAGTAGATCAAGCCTACTTGTTTTTCCAATTTTAAAAATCCTTTCTTTTCAGCTGGGAATGAGCTGGGTTCTTGCCTCTGTTCTAGATACTGGTGTCCTTCATTGGAAAGTTTTTGAAGGCCATTTTGAAATTTGTAGCTTTGCACTGTAAGCAATAAGAAAAACATACTTGTTAATTCTTATTTATGAATGTCATAATAATCAAGTATTTTCTCTGCTCCATAGTTGTGTACTCACGAAGTTTATTATTATAAAGTGAAAATTATGATGATATTGTTTTCTAATCAAAAGAGAAAGAACACTGTTACCAGGAGAACAGTTTGAGTCAGACAATGTTATTAAAATTGAGATGTAAATTAGAGTCTCTCCTCTGAACTTGATGCAGTTGTATCAACTCAGGGACTTGATGATCTCTAATTGTACCAGGAGTGTTCACTGCTGGATGTTGCACTTTCTACCCTCCAAGATATCAAAATTAGGGAGCGTAAAGTGCCAACATTTGGCATTTTGAGTGCTCTGCCAACCTTTTGGCACATTGGCCAAAGCAGAAAGGGGCGATGCAGCTGGTTTCAGAATTAGGGTGTGAGTCAGGAGGTGCCAGGAATTCAATGTTTTCTTTGCAGGAAGAGGTCCCAGCTTGTCCCTTTCAACCATCAATAGTTGTAGGGACTTTCAGCCTCAAAATAAAAGTGACTGGAGGACAAGCAGAGTAACTTTCAGCAAGAGAAATGAATGAGCTGACGTTTGCCCTGGGTTGATTTTTATTGGATTACAGTCCCCTGCTCACAAGACCACTCCTAATGAGGCCTTGGGTCCTCTTTCTCCTTAAGCTTAACAAGGCAAAATATTTCTAATCTCCTTTAGTACACAGAGCACTGGGAGAGGGCAGATGTCATCCCTGGGATCACAACAAGCAGCAGTGTGTGTTGGGATATTTGCCAGGTCTGCCCATCCACCTTGTTCTCCTCATCCTAGGGGTAGACACCATTTAATTCTGCTTCAGGACATCCTTCTCAAGATGTTTCTGTGCAGCATTTTGAGGATGTTTGGAAAACAGATTTGGGCTGGCGAGAGGCTGAGGGAGCCTCGTGCTGTCATTGCTTTGTCCCTGGACAAGGAGATGTCCCTGCTTTGTCCCTGCATCCCTCCAGTGCTTCTTCCTTTTTTTTTTCTTTCCTTTTTTTAAGTTTTTTGAAGAAGTGACCAAATCACTCTGCTCTCACCAGCTGCCTGCCATGGCTTTTTCAAGGAGGGTGTCAGACCTGAGAGCATCAGTCAGCAAAACACACCCAGTGTCTCTTGGCTGGGTCAACCCCCCCCCACTGGAATTTTTGGTTTGTTTTTTATTTTTTTGTTTGTTTTTTGTTCTTGTTGTTTTTGTTTGTTTGTTTGTTTTTGTTTGTTTTTATTTGCGGGTTTCGTTTGTTTGGTTTGTTTGGTTTGGGGTTTTTTGTGGGTTTTTTGTTTGGTTGGGGTTTTTTTGTTTTGTTTTGTTTTGTTCATTTTTACATTTCCATTCACTGGGGGTGGATGAGGAGGTGACTGAGAGCTTATGGGTCAGGATTAAAGAAAAGGGACAGGTTGGACAGGGCTTGGGGCAGCCTGGTCTCATGGAAGGTGTTCCTGCCTGTGGCAAGGGGAGGGGAACAAAATGATCTTTAAGGTCCCTTCCAACCCAAGCCATTCTGTGATTCTGTTTCAGAATTACTACCTAGAATTAATTTTACAGCCTGGCAACCAGTTGGCAACTCTGCAATACAACAAAGGGGTTAAGGAGGTCTCTCTGTCTTCTTATCTTTAGCCAAGCAGGAACTTAACAACTTCAAGGGTGACTTAATTCTAGTCTAAGACACAAGATCACCAAGCTCTAAGAGTAGGAATGCAAATTCAGAAAAGGAGATGGGGGGTTTGCCAAGGAAGCTCATGAAGAAGCAGAAGCTGCCAAATCTTTGCCTTTGCTTGAAGGGAAAATGTATGAATTAATAAAATTCACTAGGATGAGTCTAAATTTTGTGAATAGTTTCAGATAATTTAGTCATGGGACCAACAGTATGAATGTGTTATGAATGAGAATATTTCAAATAGATATAATTCAATTTATGAATGTTTAGATGTTCATGGAGACTACTCTGAGGCCAACTGGGACTTCCAAAAGTGTCTCTTTAATCTTTTAGGAGCAAATGGTGAAGAAAGTTGCTGGGGCCAGTTCTGAACATCCGTCACCACTATCTTAAAATGTTCTTTAATCAAGCAATTAATCAGGAATGGCAAAGTCATTATTATCCATAAATTTCTGTCCTTATATTTGTGAATTCAGCTGAGCATCTCCAATTGTGTCCTGTTTCTGCAAGACACTGCTGGAGTCTCCAATCAAAGATTGGTGTCAAGGAGAGCAGGCATTTTTGACCACCCATATGGAGGTGTCTCTTTTATTCCTGCTAATTTGTATCCTGTTTTATTCCCATAGGGTGCATTAGGACCTGCTGGGCCACCTGGACCAGCTGTAAGTACCTCTCAGAACAGCACAAGTAGTAGAAGTGTGTAATATTATGCCAAAACCATCACCAAGAGAAGATGGGAAGCTTCGTATCCCAGACAAAGGGATCAAAGCCTGAATGAGTGAATATATTATTTCAAGTGTTTAAATATGTATGTATGACCTGTTCTGGTAACACAGGGCCTGTTTTTGGTCTCTGAGATGCTATAAAGCAAACCAGCTTGGGATGCAGACTAAGACACCAAATGCTATTGAAATTATTAGGCATTACCTAATGTCTAATAAAAATTAAAAGGAAAAAAAGGAGAAGGAGATAAACTAGAATGTTGTCCTCCTAACTCTCTGTGTCCCACTATAGTGTCCCTGTACATTGCTTTTCTTAGAGACATCTCATAGGTAACAGCAGTGTAAGGGGAATACAAATTATTAGAGGCAACAAAAGGGTTCATCAAGACACGAGCTCTGCTCTGATTGCAAATTATAATAATTAGGGACAGGGGAGTGCTAAGAAAAACTTAAAAGAGAAAAAAAATTAAGCAGCATTTTCAGAGGTTTTCTTTTCTTCCTGTGTGTTCAGTTTCTAAGTGTTCTTTTACTGTTTTAAATGTTGTTTCCAGGGCAAAGGACTACCAGGACCTCCAGTAAGTAATAGGAATATTTTTTCAAAAAAGAGTTTTAAATTATTGTTTTGGCTTTATTGGATACCCTGAGTGTTACAAACCCACCCCAGGCCTTGGGTCCCTCTCCTGTGCCAGGCAGAGGAATGCAGAGTCCTGCAGGTCACTGGCCTTGTGTGTTTTCTATCCTTGCCCTTAATGTGGGAAAACTGGTAAATACAAGGCACAGCAGCCTTGTAATCACTGGAAGTGTCCAGTTCTGGGGTAGCTTTTGTCTGGTGGGTTTCTGGGGCATTCCAGGGCTGCCCCATGTCTGAGGGATGCAGACTGGCAGTGCACAGTGGTGCCAGGAGTGTGTTCCATTGATGTTCACTGGTAAGCTGATGGTCTGGGTGCAGGAGGGAGCTCCATGGGGGGACTGGGCAAGTGGGTGCAGCCAGACTGTTTGCTGGGCCCTGGGCTTTGGGGTGTCAAGGTCAGCGTGGGTGTAAAATCTCTTCTCTCTGTCCAACAGGGGCCTCCAGGACCCAGTGGGCTCCCGGGTGGACATGGATTTCGGGGTCCTTCTGTGAGTTTCTCCTGCCACTTACTCCTCATTTTCTGACTGTGTCACAACCACAGAAGAGTGAGGTTCACTTCTGGTCTCTTACCCCACTCTGAAGTGAGATGCACAAGACACTACGAGCCCCACAAACACCCATGGGCTGCTGTTCTTGTGTCAGCTTATGCAGGGTCACCCCAGTCAACCACTGCAATGACAAGGATGTGCAGCCATATCTTCCTTCACCAGCTGGGACTAAGGACAGAAGAGCAGCCACTGTCACCAGAACAGGGATTAGATACCAGCTGGTGGGTATTTTCAGCATCCTCAAGGAAGCCACTGCACAGAACAGGACTGGTCTGGGTGACCCTGTTCTGCAGAAGCACAGCATGTTTTTGAGTGCCCACAGCTCCACTGGAGAGGTGCAGAGCCAGTGGAAGCAGGGACATGCCCTTCTGTCCTAATCCCTGTTCTTCCATGTGCATCTGGTGCTCTCCCTGCAGTCACAGAAGCCTCTGCAGAAGGAAAGGTGCAGTTTAGCCCCATTTGAGATATGTTGTCCCACATTCAAAATACACACTGGTATTTGGTATCCACGATTCACATCTCTTTACATTTCCCTTGAAGGGGAATTCTTATCATCTTTCTCTCTTTTTAGGGACCTTTTGGTCTGCCAGGATTCCCAGGACCTCCTGGACCACCTGGACCTCCTGTAAGTTGAGACTCTCAAATAAATGTGAGAAAATTCCCAAGAGGAGTCTAGAATTTTCTCCTTGCTTCCATAACATGCCCTTTTTATTTGCTGCCATCGCCATGAGCATTCAGCAGCCCATAAACACGCTGCTTTGAGGAGAGCAGTGACTTTTCCTTGGTTGCACTTGGATATGTTGATCTCCTATTTATTATTTGTGCTCTGTGAGTGGAGGAACCCGGTGACACCCCAGCTTTGCCCCACACCGAGCACAGGGTGGGCTTGCTGTTCTCTCAAGGAGGGTTTATGTGGTTGCTTGGATCATGATCTGTTCTTGTAGGGCCAGAAAGTGAGGCTTGCAACCAGCAAGTCTCTGGTTTGGATTTGCTGTGGCCTCTCTGGGGGGTTGAACAGTGGGATCTGGAGGTCTTTCCCAAGGAGCTTTCCCCAGGCCAGGAGGAAGTCAGGTACAGCTGCTGCTCTTTAATTGCTGCCTTCATCACCTAAGGCTGAAGGCTTTTAACCAAGCCCAGCTATGCATCTCCAGAGGATGGTTACACCCCTGATGTGTCTGTTTTGGGGGACTGGTGCAGCTCATAATGCTCCAGGTTCAGGCTGTAGGTGGGTCTGGGTATGTGCTTTATGCTGATCCAGCTGAGCTGGGTCTGTAAAGTGCATTTCCTAGGAATTGTGTTTCTACCTGGTATTTGTCTTGTTGTATTTAAAATCCCACATTTCCTGAATTGCAGGGTCTTCCAGGCACCCTTCCTGACGGCGGTGGGGACCTTCAGGTAGGTTTATTTTATGTAGCATGAAAATATGTTTTGGTTTAATCCTTGATGTGACTTTTGGTTGTCATACTTGGATGAGTCTCAGACCATTTAACACAGATTTAGACCTGCAGATGTGGGTCTAAATTACCTCACCACAGAATGCACCAGAGTGGTGTGTGTATTTACAAGATTTAAATGTTTTTTCAGGGAGATACGCACTGGAATAGGTTCCCCAAAGAAACTGTGGCTGCCCCATCCCTGGAATTGTTCAAGGCCAGGTTGGACGGGGCTTGGGGCAACCTGGGCTAGTGGAAGGTGCCCCTGCCCATGGCAGGGAGGGGTAGAAGGAGATGAACTTTAAGGTCCCTTTCAACCCAAACCGTTCTGATTCTAGTGCTGATTTTTTTTCCTTGATCTTTGCCTTCCAAAATGCACATTTTGCATATATCCTTCATTTACAGAACAACTTCAGCATTTGGTAAATGACAACAGCTTTTCATGAATGTCTCTAGTCCTGCTTTGCCACAGAAAAGGTTGTGTGTGTGGCACTGTTTATTTCCATGGATGGTGGCACCGGGTTCCTATGGGCATATGCTTTGGTCAGGCTTCTTTCCTTAGGAGAAAGCCTTGATTCCTTTCTTTCAGGGGAATGAAAGGAGTGTTGAGCCCATGAGCGATGGGAGTGACATTCGCAGATTTCACAGCTGTTGTTGTGACAGCTTCTTTGGTTTTCTAATTGATGTGCCCCAAAAAAAGCTCAGAGTCAGTTCAGACTGCCTTATGGCACATCACATGGAAGTTAATAGAAAATGATGCTATTTCTGCAAGTTTAATTTAAGTTACTTTGTAGAATATACCAGAAAATTAAATTTCTGCTACTGAGGTGTTGCCTGAGGTTTTATTAAAAGGAAAGAAAAGCAACAAACAAATAAAAGAAAGGCTGTGGAAGAAAATCTCATTCCCTATTTATGAAGTTTTTAGAGTTATGGCCCTTTTCTCCATTAAATTTCCATGTATGTTCTGATTTATTCCCAGTCAGAGTTTCCACCAGGGGCTCACCCACACCTAAACATCTGCAGATACCAGCTTATAGGTATTGGAGTTATTTTTCTATTGGTCCCCTTCCAATAAACTCTAATACTTGTTGTTGTTTCACTTAGGGAGTTGGCTGAAGGAAATCAATAGGGGTCAATCGATGCAGAGGATTAAATATGTTCCTAATGATTTACAAGGGACCAATCCAGATTCACTGGGGAACTCAGATTCTTCAGCATTTTTGACTGTGGATACTGTGAACTTTCAGAATGTCTCACAGCCCATGCTCAAAGTGAAGCAGTCCACTCATAAATTGTTATTTTATGGGTTGCTGGGGGTTGAGACCTCTAGGACCCCTTTCCATAGGGAAATGCTGGTCAATACATGATGCTGTGATTCCATCAGATTTAGTGGATTTAGAGCCCAAACCCACATGACCTTTTCACCTGTCCCTAGTAATGAAAGCAGCCTCCCTGGATGTGCTGTGTGTGTTTGCTGAACCACATTGTTTCTGTTCCTTGCAGTGCCCAGCTCTGTGCCCACCAGGCCCCCCAGGTCCCCCAGGAATGCCAGGGTTCAAGGTAAGGAAACACCACCTGCACGAGGATCTGTGTCCCAAAATAAACCCCACTATGAACCCCTGGGGTTAAACTGCTGTGTACACAGTCCATGTCTCCTGTAGGCTCCATGCCTCCCAAACCAACCATGCATTTGCCTGATTTATTCCTACAAATGAAATTTAACCCTTGGCATAGGGTGAGCACGGATTAAAACACCCTGCAAGCCCTGTGGGGCACAGCTGATGGACAGGAGCAAGCAGAGGCAGCAGTTCAGGGCTGCCTTTCCAAGACCTGAGAGCTGTAAAAATCTCACCAGTTCTGAAATTGTGCTCACAGGGGAGCAGATCTTACTGGAGCAAAACATAACTTATATAATTAAATTAATTTAATTGTTGTTTTTATAGCCAGTGTACCACGAGGTAACTTTTTGTTTATGTTGTTGGGCTCTGGTGCATAAATTCAAGGTTTCAACCCTCAGGAAATCTCCCTCAGCAGTCAAACATCTCCTCTGTCCTCTCTTCACATGAAGTCTGTGCAGTGGGTTACACTCCTGCAGTGAGACAAAGTAATAAGTGACTCCAGTTCTTTCAGCAGGATTTAGAAGTTGGCAAGGAGTGGGATAACTCCTGGGAAATCTTCTCAATTCCTCTTGAACTGACCTTTCTTGGGTCTGTTTGGTCTCTGCACTGAGTCATAAATATCGTTACAAGTACCCAATATTTAGGGCATAACTACTCAAAATTCATAGCTCATGAAATGGAAAAGCCTGAGAAGCTCTCCAGTTATGATGCAAATGATGCACAGGACCTTTTTTGTGGTGAGGAATAACATCTGCCATGGCTGAAGTTAGTCTGGATGTCTCCCACAATGATAGGAAGGGAACCAAGATGCAAATTGAATCAGAGTTTTATATAAAAGATTTCAGTGAGACTTGTATTTCTTTGCAAGCTTGATGATGAAGATATTAAAGATGATTTAAAAAAGGAGGTTACAGATGCAGAATGGGGTTTTCAGAAGTGACTCAGCCCCATTTTCAAAGGCAATGGGAACTGAGTTCTGCTTCCTGATCTGTATTTGAGAATTGCATCTGGAGACCTATGGCCTGTAAGTCACTTTGGAAAACCAAATCTGGGCATTTCCTGAAACTACATCAAAACTGGTACCTAACACAGGAACGGTACATGGATAGCCACCCCCAGAAGTGATCTCTGTACACACCTATAGATTATTTTCCCCATAACTTCTTCATGTTATGGGGATTTAGGTCTTACAGCTGTCTCACAAAATTTAAATTTTGAAACAAGGCTCTATTGGGATGTGAATAATCATAACTCTTATTTCTAGGGACACACCGGTCACAAAGGGGAACCTGGTGAAATAGGAAAACAAGGAGAGAAGGTAAGCTTCGATTTAAAAGGGATGGGGGAAGATTTTTCTCTTTAAAAGCTCCATAATAAGTGATTTTTCAAGAAGACAGGGAGAAATAAGGCAACTGGCTGAACAAGGAGAAGTTACTATGACTGAAGTGCATTGACTTCCATTGCTGTGCCTGTAGGACCACGTGCTACCTCTCCAGGAAAATTCATCTTCCCAATGATCATCACGTTAGGATCAGTTTGAGTTGACACCTGTTGTTTCCCATGCAGGGATGTCAGCTCATGAAAAGCCCTGCATTAATCACTTGGATAAATTCCTGACTGATCCAAATGCTCTTGCATGTAGAAGAAATTGCCTATAATTCTGAAGAGAAATCTGGGAGGGAGGTCCCTGGCTGTGCGTTGAGCCTCTCTCTCCTCTTTTCTAATTGATTTTTCTCTCCCAGGGTAACCCTGGCCCTCCCGGTCCTCCAGGCATTCCAGGCAGTGTTGGCCTGCAGGTAACACCTCCTCTTCTGCCCAATTCCCATGACCTTTTCACTGTGGAACTCGATGGAGCCATCAATCACCTTGGTTACACAAACAGCTCTTGCCTCTGCAGAGTTACAGATGTGAAAACTGATGCTGGTGAAAAAACAAATCGTGCTGTTTCACTGAGCTTTAATTTAGGTCCTGCTTTTGGTACCTCACCTTGGATGAGAACTGGGTTCCTGGCAGAGCCCTGGACACCTTTTTAGTGGACCTGAGCTCTGGGCTGGCTTGAGAGCTTGGGAGGTGGACTGGAGAGCACAGGGATGCTGAATGCCCCACGTGGGCTGTCAGCACAGTGTCACTGCTCAGGGGTTGTCACCAAAAGGGTGTCCTGTTTGTGCATCAGAAAGTTGAGCTTTCTGCTGTTCCTCACTATTTCTGAATGTTTTCTGTGTTGATGAGTTTTTACCTCGTGCTGTTCTGCCCTTTTGTGTTGAACAGTGGTTGAGTTCTAACTGATTTGCTTTCTTAATTAGGGCCCGAGGGGACTAAGAGGCCTCCCTGGTCCAATGGGTCCAGCTGGTGACAGAGTAAGAAAAACCTTCTGTTTTTTTCCCCTCCAGCACCAGTTTGTCTTGTAAGAGGTGCCATTTGCACTTATCCTTACTGAATTCCACTGGGAAACTTGTACAGGTATAAAGTGTGGGCTGTGCACCCCCTCACCAGAACAACCTTCCTAAGTCAGGAGAATCCACATTTCCAGGGTACTGTTGGGGTCAGAGCCAGCCACATTGAAATATTCCAACCAGAAGGACAAAGTGCTGTCCCCACAAGGCTGACAATGCTAAAGAATCTTGCAGAATTAAAAAAAAAGAGGAAGGTTTCATTTCACTTTTTGTTCTGTCTCTTTACAAGAAAAAAACCAAAGAAATGCTGATGGACAAAGACTTTCAGGACATGAGAAGTCTCCTCAGTGAGAACAGGGTTAATCTCCAGCTCTTCGTGGCTTTGGACTCTTGTCATGGTCCCTTGACCAGCAGCCTGAGTGGTTTTGAATCTGATGAAGACATGCATTTATTTAGGAATAAGTGTGTTACCAAGAGAGCAAGGCCATGAATGGTATCAGTGTATCAGAGAGATAAAGGTGGGGAGATCCAGAGTTAAAACCTGTTGTTCAGAGGGGGATCTTTTGCAAGTCTGTTCTGCAAACGAGGAGGAAATACGGGGTGTCTTTGTGTTTTGTCAGGCTGAGGTACAAGGTGGGGATACTGTTACTTCATCCCGTGCCAACCACAGCATTACAGTGATGTCTGTTCTTTGCAGGGTGACATTGGTTTCAGAGGCCCACCTGGAATCCCAGGACCTCCAGGGAAAGCTGTATGTATCCACTTCCCAGGCTCTCTACGGCTCTGACTTCCACAACCACAGCCTGAAGTTTATTCCTCCTGCTCTAAGCCCTGCTGCCAGTGAACAGGAGGGTGTGCTGACCACCTCCATCAGATTATTCCCTTTGCCCTTTTCCCTCCAGTGAGAGCAATGTTGTTTCACCTGGCCCAGACCTCGTGATGCCTTTCCTCCAGTTGTTCCCCATGCCAGAATAAGTTCCCCTCGTTTCCATTGCTCTCTGTGCTTCACTGCCCTTCCCTGAGCATCAGCAGCTGGAGAGGGGAATATGTGTTACTTTTGGAGGAAGAATCAGCATTATTCTGAGCTTATATTCTTTGAGCTTTGTCTGTTCCCAAGTGCTCACAACTCACAAGGATTTTTTCTGCAAGCAGGAATAGTTGTGAATTGAAGATGGAATCCTCATCCTTTTGCCAAGCTCTGGGGTGAGGTGTAGGAGAACACCAAACCTGCACACTGGGCAGATTCCTGTACCCTCCTTAGTGTAGCCAAACAGGACCTGAGCTGCACCTGCAGCATTGTGGCCTCTCTAAGAGCATTTTCCACTGGCTTGTCTGTCTTATTGTGGATATTATTTCCACCCTGTCTGTTGTATTGTGGATAATAATGGCTTTAAGCTGAATGAGGGTAGACTTAGCTTAGATATTAGGAAGAAATTCTCCCTTGTGAGGGTGGTGAGGCCCTGGCACAGGTTGCCCAGAGAAGCTGTGGCTGCCCCATCCCTGGGAGTGTCCAAGGCCAGGTTGGATGGGGCTTGGAGCAACCTGGGCTAGTGGAAGGTGTCCCTGCCCATGGCAGGGAGAGTAGAATGAGATGGTCTTTAAATCCCTTCCAACCCAAACCACTGTGGGATTCTATGATAATATGGCATCTGCTTTACAGCAGGTACCTCCACCTGCCCACAGCAGCCAACAGACCACACTGACCCCGAGGCAGTCCTACGCTCTGGGGACCCCTCCCTAGTCCTTGCAATTATAGATTAAATTCATCCAAACTAAAATAAAATCAGACATTTTCTCACCAAACTTTTCATTATGCCAGGCAGTATCTAGACAGTAAATATTAAAGTTTTTCGCCCACTCTATTTCTGCTTAACGAAATCGCTTCATTAAATGAAGGGGAAGAAGGTCCCTGCCCTGAGGGATTGTTGGCAAAGTCCCTACTGTAAAAAGTGTGTCAGGAATCACAGAGTGTAACTGAGAAAGTACAACTGAGCTCCTGGGGGAACGTGTGTGCTCACACCTCTGTTAACACCAACAAACAGCACAGAACCCTCCTCGTTCCACCCTCAAAACCTCAACCTTGTCACTGTGTGATGAAGGTGCTGAATGGCTTTTCTTCCTGTGTCACAGGGAGAACAAGGAAGCAAAGGACCTCAGGGATTCCGGGGGCCCAAAGGAGATACTGTAAGTGCAGTCACACACCCCTCTGCTCCAATACGGGATGTGACATCCCAAGGAATTGGTTTCACAGGTTTATTGTGGCTTGTGCCCCCTTGGTTTGCTTGAAAGGGAGGTGAAAGAGATGAAAGTATCCTCTCAAAAATGAGATGTTTAACTCTTATTAAAGATGCCTGTTTAGTAAGGTGTCGAAATGCTGCTACAGCCTGGAGCAAAGGGATCAGATCCTACATTCCCATTCTTTGAAACAATCAAGAATTTTCCCAAATGTTGCAGCCAGCATTGGGCCAGTTTTATGGTGTGTCCCAAAAGAACCTCCAAACCTATGTGAACAGGAGAGGTTCAGCCCAAACTGAATGAAATGTCCCTGGAGAGTTTGAGTATTATCTTTGTTGACAGATGGTTCTTTAGAGTTGTGTCCTGGCTAATTCAGGATTTATTGTTGATTTCTAGGGTAAACCTGGACCAAAAGGAAACCCAGGGGCTCGTGGACTCATAGGAGAACCTGTAAGTCAATTAAATAGGATACAGGTCTCACTGGTATCTTGCTTGCAGATCAGGAGACAAAACATAATTGGAAAAAAAATGTTTCTTGCCATCTTTGCTGCCAAACTTGTGCTCTGGGTCTCTGTAACCTCCAGTGCAATCCCAGTTGGACTAAACTCCAGTTGTACTGCTGTTAATGAAAATCCTCCCAGTACAACCCAATGCCCAGAGGTTCTTTGATGTGATTGTGTTTTGCAAACCACAGAGCCTCCTCCTGACCTTAACATGTGCTGTGCATGGTTGCAGGGCATTCCTGGCAAGGATGGGCGGGATGGAGCTCCTGGACTCGATGGTGAGAAGGTTTGTAAAGTCCTACTTAAACACTGCAGGAAAGATTCCTGTGACTGTGCCCTAAGTGTTGCAAAGCCACTGATCAAGAAGAGCATGGCTGGAAAGCTTTTGCTTCTAAAAGGTTTCCTAATAACGTCAGTAGTGAAGGAGAGTGAAGTTGCTTCTATTAATTGATCCCAAGGAAATTCCCCAAGTGAAGAAGATGCACATATGATGTAAGCTCAGCTGTGTCCCTGTATTTAGTGGTTCCTCCTGGCTGACTCAAGGCCTTCAGAGATGCCTTTTCAGAGCTGTTGACAGAGTCATCTGTTTATTTCAATTGCCTGTCAGGTACTCATTGCCTGGTTTTTGAACGGTGATCCCTCAGGAACATGGAGTGTGTGCTGCCAGGGAAGGCTGGGAGCTGCAGGGAAACACCTGGGAGCTCATGTCCAGTGGGGGCTCACCTCCTATAGGCACAACAGCTCTTAGTTCTGGGGAGGGAGAAGAATACAAATGCCTGTTTGGGAATGTGTCCCCTCCCTGTGTCAGACTATTTCCCAGTGCTGGAGGATCCCTCCTAACCTCTCACTGTCCACAGGGTGATGCAGCTCCAGTGGGTGCTCCTGGAGAGAAGGGGCCAAACGGACTTCCCGTGAGTATGGAGCAGGACCTGCCACCTCTGGGGTTCCAGCAGCTCAGTCTGCCTGCAGAGATCCCTCCTGGGGACAGGGGAGGGTCATTTCGTGTGTTGTTTCACAAGGGGCCACAGTTAAGCCAAGAGGAAATGCCCTTTTCCCACCATGCAGTCAGGGAAGCAGTGTATAGGACAGAATGGAGAACACCTGGAGTAGCCCCATATTCTAACTCCATAGCTGTTGGCCTCTCTGATTCTATTTAAAATCTAAATTTCAGAGAGATTTTCTCTTTCACATCCCAGTGATGTGCATTCCCTATGCAGGGAGGTAAGATCTGGGTTATAATATCCTGAACTCTGTCCTTGGTTTACTACTGTTTACTGGCAAAATGTTTCAACTATTTAAAAGAGGTAAAGTATTCCTTTCTTCCTGTATTACACAATATTTTGAACAGCCCTGGAGAGATGTTTCTGCTGTGCAAAATGTTGCTGCTGTTGGTCTATTTGCATATTTTTCCTCTTTGCTCTAATGCCAAGGATTAGTGTTTGTAGAGCTGCAAGGGCAGTGAGCAGGAGAGAGATTGAAGTCATAATTTGCACAGTGAAAGCTGCAGAAATCTAAATCCTCCATTGCTTCAAGCAAAGGTTGCTCCTTGTGTGTCAAATCAGACCACAATAACAAATTTAATAACTTCACTTCTTCTGACATTGCTTTAATATAATTTTTTTTCCCAGGGACTGCCTGGAAGAGCAGGTATTAAAGGCTCAAAGGGTGAACCAGTAAGTGGATGTCTCTACTGATGGGTTTTGGTGGGGAAGCTGGTCACAACAAGACCTTTTAGCTTTAGGGTATTGGGAAGACTTACCCCAAAGTGGTGGTGTCAGCATTTCTGCTGGGGATGAGTCCCCCTGGCAGTGAGGAGCAGGAATTAGGTAAAACAAGTGGGCTGGCCTTGATCTTGCTTCTCATTCAGTGAAGACATAGCAGGTGCACAGGAGGGTCATCAGTGGTTCAGTAAACCTCACCCTTTGGTCAAAGTCCCAGGAGCTTCTCTGGGAATCAAAAGCCTGAGCACTGCAAGCAGGAACAGGATTCTCTCATCTTGCCTTCTGGAGACTTTCCCCCCCACATCAGGCTAAAACGTTCCATGGAGCTTTAGATTGGCACAGAAACGACTCTCTGAAGTGATGCCCTAACTGAGTGTTTGCTTTCTGCTCTGCAGGGCAGTCCTGGAGAGATGGGAGAGGCAGGTCCCTCAGGAGAGCCAGGCATCCCTGTAAGTATCCCATCATTTGCACGAGCATGAGCTCTGCTGAGTGAGTTTTAAACCACACTGTGAAGCTGGAGCTCATGTGCTGCTTCCCTGCACAAATAACGATGCAAGAGGTGCTGAGCTGCCTGCAACACGTGCAGTCCCATGGGACTGAGCACTGCAGGCAGTCCACACGGGTGTGGAGCTCCCCAGGGAGCTGGACAGGCAGACAGCTCCGTGCACAGACACTGTGCTGCAGCGGAGGGCAAAGCCCAGCAGGTGTGGAGGAGAAGATGGGCCAACGGGGCAGGGAGTTTGGGACTGAAACAGCCTGGGATCCAGGAATGCCTTCTGGCTCTGCAGTGGGGAGGGAAGGGTGGATTCATGGCTCCTCAGTGTCATGACTGACTGCGGTGTTCTTGCCAGGGCGATGTTGGTGTTCCTGGTGAGAGAGGGCTGCCGGGACCCAGAGGAGCAACTGTAAGTACAGCACTGCCTGTAAATCACCAAAATAGAGTTTGTGTATGGGGTTACTCTCTGGCTACAGCAAAAGGCCACATTCTCTCTGGGGAGTTTTGGCAGCAGAGGAATATGTCCCCCATAAGTGAGTCAGATCCTGTTCTCACTAACGGCTCCCTGCAAATGCCAAGTGATCCCTCCCATTTCCCTTGGCAAAGGAAGCTGCACTTGTCCAAGAGGTTTGAGGAGCTGCTACAGTCTGACAGGAGAGACTGGACAGCCAGCAAGCCCCTCATTAAACAGGAATAGTAAGGCTCTGCTTGTGCTGAAGTGAGCCACTAATGAAGCAAAGCTGCTGTGAAGCTGTTGCAGTGTACACTGAAACCTCCCCATTTCTTTATCACTGTCCTTGGAGCAGGGAAGAGGGATTCACTGCAAAACCTGAAGTCATACACACAACAAAACTGAAAATAACTGCATGTCCCCCTGCCATGTCCCTGCTCCAGGGCAGAGATGATAATCAATAATATCAGGATGGCAAAGCCCTGATTTTGATCACACTACTAAAAACACTTTTCTATCTTGTCATCCCCAGCTAGTGCTGGTGCTGGGGTTGTACCTGACATTCCAGTGGTTTTGTTGGGCTTTTTTTCTTTTGTTTTTTTTTCCTCATCTTAAACTCATTTTGAAATCCAGGAGCCTACAGCAAGTCTAATATGATTTCTAGTATGTACCACTTAGAAGGAATTGAACTGTGTGATTTATTGTTTGTGAGCAGCTGCTCCTGAAACTTTCAAGGAGAGGGAAATCAGCCTTAGAAATAAACTCTAGTAATAATGTTTGCTTTTATTACTGCAGTTTTTCATCAAAATACCTGGCCCCACAAAAGGTACCACATTATTATAGCCAAAAAGCAACAGTAGTTGGGCTAATTGCATTGGTGCAGAGTTCTGACAAGGGTTCAATAGCAGCTGAACCCATGGTTATGTGTAACCTGAGCTCCTAATTTCTGATTTGTATTATTAGAATAATAATTTATTAGTTAAGACTGTGCTATTCTAAGAGAGTTGCAGGATTTTTCTAGTGTTAAGGCTGTTCGGCTCAAAACAATTTGGGGGTTTTTAGCCCAGTGTACCATGGATTTCTCCCCATTCAGAGCCTGTCAGGTCCCACCACATTTAAAGGCACCAGCGCAGCAGAATCATTTTTGATGCAATTTAACTTAACTTTCCTAGAGCTCTGTATTTATAAATAAAGTTCCTTAAATGAAATTAAAGTTCCTGAATAAATTACAAGCAAAAAACAGAAGTGAAAACAGTAACCACAAAAACACCCAAGCAGTTCTATAGCCCTTGGAGGACGGTGCTGCTTTATTTCAGTGGCCAGTTTGAAGCTTATTTGTGTCCCTGAACACTTCACCCCCCCCAGGGATGGCTGTGAAAGGAGGCAAAGCTGCAGTCCCTCCTCGTGACAGAAGCTTGCTGAAGGCATCTGTTTCAAGAAGACAGTTTACAAAATGGGATTTAGGTGCCTAAATTACTTAAAGGGGTGTTTTTCATCCCAGATCTTTATTGGATATGTGATTTTTCTCAGAAGAAAGCACTAGAGACTCCTAATGGTAATAGTCATGTTCTGTCTGGTGAGCTCCTGAAAGTCCCTGCACTAACAGCATCAGCTGCTGCTTTTTTCTATGTTGTTGGTACAAAGTATGTCCAAGCAAATGGATGCAATTGCCATTTTTCATCTCCAAGGGCCTGCAGCACATGTTTTGCAGTAGTTCCTTGCAATCAATTCAAAGCATAGTATTGGAATAGTGGATCCCCTTTAATGGATATTGTCTATGCTGCCACATTTTGCTGTCATTGATTGTCACTACTCATCAGTATGGTATGTTATTAAGCATTAATTATACAAATAAGCATTTCTGATAATAATAATAATAATAATAATAATAATAATAAAAATAATGCTGAGAAAGCACAGTGAACATCAGACATCACTTTACAGTGGTATCAGCAATGCCACGGGGCAAAGTGCTGCAGTACAGAGCTGCACACTGTCTCTCTGCCAATGTAACTACACGAGTGACTTACCTGGCCCTGAATTTGCTCCTCACCAAAGCTGATCTTTCTCTTTTCAGGGACCACTCGGTCTCCAAGGCCCCGTGGGAGCCCGTGGTGTCCGAGGTTTCCAGGTCAGTGTGATGACAGAGGTAATTTAATGGGCATCATGTTTGGGCAGGTCACTGTTTTCTGCAAACCTCTGGCCAGAAAATTGTGTAATGGCTATGAGGGGTAGGAAGAAACGTCTTTCCATTTGCCAGAACTAATCTGACACCTTTAGAAAGGACACAAGCCCAGATAAGCTGCCTGCCAGAACAATTTATGTTTAGCACTTGTTTGTAAAGGAAGAGTTGGAGTTTTGAGCCCATTCTTGGGCACAGGTTGCCCGGAGAAGCTGTGGCTGCCCAATCCCTAGAAGTGTTCCAGGCCAGGTTGGACAGGGCTTGGAGCAACCTGGTCTGGTGGAAGGTGTCCCTCTCTATGGCAGAGGGTTAGAACAAGCTGAGCTTTCCAACCCAAATTGTTTTATGATTTTTCAAGTTTGACCTCTGTAAAGACACCTCAGCTTCTCCTTGATCTGGGCCACTCTCAGCCTGTATTTCTTCAGTGAACTCCTCCTCCTCTCTGCTGCACTCACTGAGGACTCTCATGTTTCTCCCTCCTCTCTCCAAGGCAGTGGGACCCCCACGCTCCATTCCCCACTGACACTGGCACGTGGTGCTGCCTTCAGGGAGCATCACTTGGTGGCATCACAGGTGTGATTTACCAGTGAAAGGCCCAGGCCAAAGGCTGGAGCACCTTGGCAGGTGCCTGACCTGGCCTGTGGACCAGGACAGAGGCTGGAGTGAGCTGTACCAACCAACACAAGTAGTCCCTAAGTCCTGGGGGAAAAGGAAGAGAGAACATCCAAGACAAATAACCTTTTTGAACATGTTATGGAGACTGGTGAACTGTTGGGGTGTAGAAGCATGCAGGGTTTCCTGGCACTGTAAGCTGCAGCTTGGTTTTTGTTGTTTTCCTAACAGGGTCCCAAAGGTGCCAGTGGTGAACCTGGCCTTCCTGGTCCAACTGGAATCCGTGGAGAGGCAGGTGACAGGGTAAGGAGAAGACATCTGTAACTAATTCCTGTTTGGGATATGAAACTAGAGCGTAACGGGGGCCCAAAACTTGGTGTAGCTGATGTCACCCCAGCAAACACAAACAGGTTTGTACATTTGGTGTCCCAGTCCCTTCTCTGAGGCTGCTGTGTGCCCAGGATGGACCCTATGGCAGGTAACAGGATTCGTGCATCCTGTGTCTTCTGTTCCTGTTCTCATTTCTGTTTCACTTTAGGAACTCCCACTATTTTTGGACAGGGCTATCAGGTCCCATCCTAGCCAGAATAGATGTTGTTTGGGATTTTTCCCTGCTCTGTATGCTGCTTCCACCAAAGCCTCACTCCCCATGAGCACAGGAGAGCTGATTTGTGCATTTTTGTTACTCAGATGCTTGATTAAACTTTCTGGTGTTTTTTTTTTTTAAATTACAATTTACTCAATGACTGATCTTTCTGATCAGCAACACACCTGGCCATCCACCTCAGGATAAATGAGACTTTTTATTTAAATTAATTCATTCTCATCTAAAAGAAACCATCGGGGCAAAGTGAACAGCATTTGTTGGGGGCTTGCAGGAGAACAGGAGCCATGTGTTCACCAGCTCCCTCCTCTCCAGCCTTAAGGTGAAGTTTCTGTGTAAGCAATCACAGCAGGACCACGGGGGTTCCACAATGGCCCTTCTGTGCTGGCTCCAGGCAGGTTTTAAAAAGCCTCTTGGAGTGACTGTGAGCTGGAAGTGTGAAACAGGAGGGTTATTGTGGAGCTGTGGGGCTCTGACTGCATTCAGGGCTTCGCTGCGGTGAGAATATGTATGTTCAGAGGGGAAGAGGCCCCTGCACGGAGCATCCAGGGAGCTGCTCTGAGCAGAGAGAGGGAAAATGTTATGCTTAAAGCAATAAAAAAATGATCTAGATTTTTTTTTCTGGCTCCAAAGTCAAGCGTAGTTACTCTAAGATGTAATTGTTGATTGTTCAGAATGAGAGGAAATGGCCTCGAGTTGTGCCAGGGGGGGGGGTTAAATTGGATATCAGGAAAATATTTTTCACAGAAGGGGTTGTAAAGCATTGGAACAAGCTGCTGAGGGAAGTGATGGAATCACCATCCCTGGAAGTGTTGAAACAACGTGTGGATGTGGCACTTGAGGACATGGTTTAGTGGTGAACGTGGTGGTGGTGCTGGGTTGATGGTTGAGTGCGATGATCTTCAAGATCTTTTCCAACCTGTGATTGTTTCTTGCCACCCCAGCACATCAGCAGCTTTCAGGAAAGCAGGTGTAGCGGGTTTGGATAATGCTGGAGACTTTCCACCTTCATACATGTGGCTGGTGCTCAGAGTAACCTCCCTCTGCCCACCCAGTCCCACTGGTGTCAGTGACAGCAGCGAGGGCTGTGCCAGCAATCACCATGAGATGTGGGCTGGGAAGACCCTAAAACCTCAGAATGTGCTTTTATAGCCTTAAAAAATGGGCTTTGCTGCTGGGGGTGATGGCACTGCTGGGTCACACACACAAAGAGCCCAGCAAATCTGCCCTGGGTTTGCTTTACTGCCGGTCCTGACATGTATAAAGAGAACTGCAAACATGGGGTCGATACAATTACACCATCCCTCTCTCCTGAAATCAACTGTGGCTTTTCTATAAACAAATCCCTTCAAGCCTAAGCTAACAGGTACTGACAGGCTTTTTCACAGTCCTTGGACCGACTGTGGCCAGGAATACAAACCTGCATGTCAGTGTGTTTGCTGGCATAAGAAATACAAAAGATTTAGTGCATTTGACTGTAAGATCTAAGATAGCATTGAGATTAAATATATAAACCATCTTGTTGGAGTGGGATATGGGGAGGGGAAAGATTTGATTGTTGTTGCCAACTGAGGTAGCAAGAGACAAATATTTTTCCTAAGGGTTTTTGTTCGGATCGATTTCCAGAGGATTCTGGATGCCAGCAGGCACCTGGGGCAATGCCCCTCTCAGCTCTGTGCTGGCATCATTATCTAGTGATAATATAGATAATCTGGTGATACTTGGCCAAAAACATTGGTTGTGTTTAACTGACACACACGTGAGGGCTTGGAGCTGGCAGTCCTAAACTCCTGTCACTTGTTCCTGCTGCTTGGAATTACTACTGCAGTAAATCACAGTTTTGAATGAAAATCCTTTGGGCTAAGCTGCTCTCTAAGGGAGTGTTCCTGGCAGGGCATGGTCTTTGGTGACTGAACTGTGTTTCGTTGCCATAAACTTTCATGGAGCCTTGGGACTCTGTGAAACCAGAGGTATAAATCTAGATGATTATGTTCAGAAAAGAATATATTGCCTTTGCCATCAGCAAACATAAATTGGGAGTTATAAATAGCTGTAGCCACTTCTGCATTTCTATGTTCTATTGTCTGTTTTGCTGACAGTTATTTTCCTTTAATAGAAATCCCCCCCCTTTTTTCAACTTAGTGCTTGACTTGAGCAAAATGACATGTCCTTGTTCTATGTGTTTGTCCTCCTCGAAGATTCTGTTCTGCTGAGCCATCTCCAGATCTAGTTAATAAAACAGGATCAGTTTGCAGATGCCAGATGGATGAATGTCCTGTAGGAATCCTCTTTCAAGGGTAAAAGGATGGAATTTCCCATGTAGATTTTGCAGCAGAGATAAAAAAACTGGGGTTTTCCTGAACTCCTTGTTAGCTCTGCTCTGTGGAGCAGAAAAGTCACAAATAGGGCTGAAAATGTCTCATGTCCTCTCTGTGAATGCCAGGTAGGTAAAGTTGGAAGGATTTTTCAAGTTGCCTGGATTATTTCTGGCATGATAATCAGTTCATCATCTAAATGTATTTTATTCCTATGTTGTTCCATGAGTCTCATAATTGGGAAATTCTAAATTCTAAATTCTAGGGAAACCTAATTCTAAATCCCACAAAAACTGAAGTCTAATGAAGCCTTGAAAAACCATCCTGACTTTTTGCCCTTGTGGTATAAAAATGGTCTTGTCCATTTTATACTGTGAGTAAATCCAACCCCTTGCTGAGTGTCTGACTACACCAGGCATTCACAGGAAAATAACAGTTTGAGCTCATTTGCCCTCTTTTTCTTATTCACAGGGTCCTATTGGTGTTCCTGGTCCCAAAGGTAACCAGGTAAGTGATAACTTTTGTGCTGTTGTCAGCAGAGGCATTTAACCCAAACCTCAGGCACAGCCTTAGAACAGTACAAACTGCTTTTTCTCCCTCAAATGAAAATATTCTGCAGCAGGCACCAACAAAACTCTCTTTGGTCCCATTTCTCCTGTTGGCACAGATGCAGGCTGTTCTAATGGAGACTCATGAAAATGCTGTGATAAAAACACTAGACCCTTGCTGTGTGTTTTGTAGCCACGAGGCATCTGTGTAGGAGCTCCTCACATCACATTCCTCCTGAGTTAAGTTTAGAAGTGCAGCTTTTCCTTGAACTCCGTGTGGCTGATGAGGAAGACTTTGTCCTAAATTAAAAGCTTGGCAAACTAATGGACTACTTTAATATTTTGCTTTTTGCTGCTCAACTTCCATAGTCGGTTTAATCTCAGCAATGAGCTTTTGAGCCAGTTTTCATCAAATATATGGCTTTCATTAATGCATGACTGTGTTTTTAAAGAAAACAAGGCTTTTCTAGCAAGCCTTGCTGGTTTTGTTTACCAGTGTCAGTGTCTGTGTGGTCTCCGTATTGTTGCTAAGGGAAAGACCAACCTACTCTCTGTTTGTCTTGAAATGACTTCCTCTGGAAAGCCATCGAGTCACCATAACAAGCTCATTGTCTGCTCTAATTGCTGTGTAATAAGCCAGCTCTGTGTTCCCCAGGGGCAGTGCTGCCCGTGGGGCCGGTGGCAGCAGGTTGCAGTGATTTGTGTCACCCCCAGTGATGTTCAAATTGCACACACTGCTGCTGCTGAATGGAGGTGATCAGCAAATTGATGCTCCTCATCCTGGCTGATAAAAGGGATGTCACCAGAGCTTTAGCCACTCTCACAGTCCCCAGAGAGGAGAGGGAGGATCCTCACCAAGTGACGATCACTGCAGTTTAAGGGTGGGATGAAGATGTTCTGCAGGTGACTGCTGAGGAAGCCTAAAGAACATGGACACTGAACATTTGGCTGTGGCTGCAAACCCACATTTTCTGTGAGATACAGAGCTGGGGAACCTGAAATTAGATTCACTGTCCAAGGACAGCCTGTGGGTGTCTTTCACGGCCACCCCACCAGGGATCTCATCTGTATGAATTTAGCCTTTCAGCCAAGTCCCAGCCTGTCACAAAGGGCACCCAGTCCTTGTGCCACCTACTGTGGAGTTCTGCCTTGGGAAGAGGGAACTTCCTCTTGCTGGAGCAGCTGTGTAGGCTGCAAAGAGACCCCATCTCCCTTAGGCACTGAGGTTATCCAAGTCTCAGGGTGAGCCTCATTGTCAGCAACACTGTCCTTGTGCACCAGCAGGTGCAGTGTTAACTCTGGTCTCTCCCTTTCAGGGCATTGCTGGAGCCGATGGCCTCCCAGGTGACAAAGGAGAGCTGGTAGGTGTCCTCAAGTTCAGCAGGATTGACTCCTCAGATAACAGATGGGTCTAGAGAACCATGTATCAATATGGTCAGTCAGAATTAATCATCCAAGATCTCCAACCCTGCTGTGAAAAGGAGAGGGCAACCCAAACCTTGTACAGCTTCCTGCAGCTTGGGAGGTTGGGCTTCAGAGATGCATTTGCTGAATGGATCATTCTTTCTTATTTCCCTTTTCTTTCTAACAGGGTCCCTTTGGTCCCCCTGGCCAAAAAGGAGAGGTATGTGTCAGACACTGAGGGCTCATGCCCCAGAAGGTCTGGAAGTGAACATGACTATTGCATCTTTCAATGATACATGTCAATAAGTTAAGTTCTGATGCCATTCCCTAGAAACATGTTTTCCTCGTAGTCATGCTATAGAATCTGTGAGAATGACAGGGGGTTGTAGCATTCAAAATACTGGAATATGTTTGATAATTTTGCTGCAGTAAGGACTCCTGTTTATGTGTAAAACCACCCGTAGGATATAAGAATTGTACATATCAGCCAGGTCAGTCAGGGAAACCTGACAAAAGGCTTAACTAATGACCAGGAGAAAACAATGGATCATATCTTCAGTTTTCAGTGGTTTTTGCTTTCTTTGTCTCATTACAGCCAGGAAAAAGAGGAGAACTTGGTCCAAAAGGTGCCCAAGGACCTAATGGGACAGCTGGAGCACCAGGAATCCCAGGACATCCGGGGCCCATGGGCCATCAGGGGGTGCAGGGTGTTCCTGGCATCACGGGAAAACCTGGGCCTCCTGTAAGTGTCCTCTGCTTCTAGGGCACAGTCAGGGAGCCTGTGAAGTGAATAAATGGATTGTGGGGTTTGGATGTATGTTCGAAAAATAAGGTCCTGCATTTCAGCAGGCAAAAGTAAGGCCAAATAAGCCCCAGATTAAATATCTGGCCTAACATTAAAATTAATCTCTGCTGTTACTGTGACAGAGTTCTGAACTGAAGCTGTCATCTTCTGTAGAGGGGAAAGAACCCACTCCTCTCCATGTGGGATCCTGTGCTTCTTCCTGAGCTGCTGGAGATGTATTTTGTGTCCTGAAGCTTCTGCCAGGGATGATTATTGATAACATGATTTGTACAAGGACAAATTCTTCTGTTAATTGCAGGGCAAAGAGGCCAGTGAACAACATATCAGAGAACTCTGCGGGGAAATGATAAATGGTGAGTATCACTGAGAGAAAACTGACCGAATTGCCATATTAGCTGAAGATGAGTAGATCCTGAACATAAGATAGCTCCTGAAATTTGTTAATTTTCTGTCTGGATAAGAAAAAATCCATTGACCTTTAATTCAGGGAAATTATACAGGAGGTCACCTTGTTTCTGGGAAGTCTTTCATTGGTCTAAAATTAGTATTTTTTCAATGATTTATCTTGGCAACAGACAAAGTGCACTTAAAGCAGCTTTGACACAAGTATTGTGCCAGCACAGGCTGTGAAAGTGTCTGCCTGCACTAACCTGTGTCATTCCCACCTCCTCTCTCTCCTCAGTGCACCCCATGTCCTTGGAGCTGAGCCCCCCAGAGTGTCCTTCTTTCTTCAGAGTTACTGTTCTGCATTTGGAGGTTATATTCCCCATTTGAGATGAGGTTAAACTCTGAAACTTTGCTTTAGAAAACTTGTTTTAATTATTTAAGCATCAACTGTTAAAATACTTGATGTCATTTAAAGTGGTTTTGGAAACAGAAAATATCAATGGCTTAAAAACTTGCAGATTTATGATGAAAATTCCTCTGTGTAGTATTAAAAAAACCCAAAAAGCTACAGGTGGGCTGAGAGGAAACTCAGTGTTTCCTTCTGCCAGGAGCAGTAAGTGTGTGGCAGTGGCAGGAAGATCTGCTCAAGCAAAGAGTGAAAATGTTGGCCATGCAGTTTTTCATTGTGTTTTTCAGAGCAAATTGCACAGTTAGCTGCTAATCTGAGGAAGCCCTTGTCCCCTGGAATGACGGGTCGGCCTGGCCCAGCCGGGCCCCCAGGTCCTCCTGGAGCAATGGGAAGTGTTGGGCATCCTGGTCCTCGTGGTCCCCCTGGATACAGAGGGCCAACAGGAGAGCTGGGAGATCCTGGTCCCAGAGGTAAGTTAAGACTAAAGCAACCTGCTTCTCTTTAATGCCCACTGAAATAAATTGCAAAACTGTACTAAATTCAGCAGTGGGGGAAAGGAGATGAGGCCTCCATGGAGTTTTAGAGGGGGGTTTGCATCTTTGGGGATGCCCTGTAAGCAGAGATCCAACTAATGTCCTGAGGATTTTTAGCTCCTCTTGGTCTCCCCCCTTCCTGTCCTTGGCTCCAGTGCACAACTCACTGTCGCAACTCTGTTTGTGTTCAAGGTGACACTGGTGAAAAGGGAGATAAAGGACCTGTTGGTCAAGGTATCGATGGGCCTGATGGTGATCAAGGACTTCAAGGTAAGGCTGTGCAAATAATTTAACACTCCATCACTAAAGCAGAGGCTTAAGAATCACAGACTGTTCTGAGTTAGAAGAGACCCACAAGGATCATCGAGTCCAACTCTTGGGGACAGCTCTGCATAGAGCTGGCAGTAGATTATCATCACCACTCTTCTGTTACTCAGAATCTTAATTACAACTTGACTTGAGGAGGTGCAGTGAATTGAAGCTGGGGAATAAGCTGGTGCCAAGGAAGGAGGGACAGTTGTGACCACACCTACTGTCACAATAAGTAAGCTGTGAGCTCACACAGACAGGACATCCCTTGACTAAATTATTCAGGCATAAAAAAAAATGCAAAACTTCAGATTCAGGGTAAATTTATTGAAAACACCTTGTACTCAACAGGCCATAACAAGTGTGATGTACAGACACTCAAAGTATATTAAGATCTCTAAAAGCAACACATATATACATATATTAAAAATAAAATTAAAAAAAAATAAAAAAAGAAGAGATGGAAATACATCATGTAATCTTTCCCCCTTTCTTGTTTAGGACCACCTGGTGTGCCTGGAATTACTAAAAATGGCCGTGATGGGGCTCAGGGTGAACCCGGCCTGCCAGGGGATCCTGGTACTCCTGGTACTATTGGGGCTCAGGGAACTCCAGGAATATGTGACACGTCGGCTTGCATGGGAGCTGTTGCAGCATCAATTTCCAAAAAATCATAAACCAACAGTACAAGAAGTGAAGAAGTGACTGAATATTTAAATAAACAGTGCATTGTAAGAAAACAGAATCCTCCTAGTGCTAAATGGACAGATGCCCCTTCTGTTCTGTTAAGTGGAGACTTTGACACAGTTCTATGAAAAAGAAAGCATCAGGTGAAAACTTTAATTAAAAGATGCTTTGTGAGTATTTTTCCTCCCCCCCAATTATTTTCCAGAATTTTTACTGCTAAACAACCTCACCTTTCCTTTCTCCCTTTGCTCAAGAGTCCTGCAAGAGGAAGCATTGTTTCTTTTTACCATCACCCCCCCATACACTAAAGATCACAACTTCTTGCTATAAAAGTTTGAGCCTTTTCAGTTGAATCCCTTGGTGCTGCTGCCACTGATTTCAGTTCTGCAGGTTTGTGCACAAAGACACACGTTGCTAAGGTACTCAGGCACCAAACTTCCTCTTCTATCAGTGGAAATCATGCATTTAAATATCCTGTATTTTAATATCTTAACATTCTGGCCGGAGTAACGACCATCACTTACATATATGCTGTCACTTAGCAATTTTCAGATTGCACCTCAAATATTTGCCAAGACTAGTAAACAATAATCCTCTTGCAATCAAATTCTGCAAAAGGTGTAATGTATATATTTAATTTTGAGGGAAGAATTTTTGTATATTTCCATATGATAATAAAAGAAATGAAGTAACAGCATTTTCATGACCTCTACTTAAGCTATTTGCACAGTAATTGTGATGGAACCCCATGTAAGAAAGGATGCTCTTCTAAAGTCCAGCCAAAACCACCTGCAATGAACTGTTGTAAAAATAAAAGGAGATTTTTTTTAACCTTTTCTTTGTGATGTTGTGTCATTTACACATCAAGTTAACTCAGCTGAACTCCATTTTCCAGAACTGGTTTTACTAGGATTGTTTGGATATAAATTGCTGCAAAATTGTCCTTATCCGTGATTTAAACCAGTATTAATTTTGGTAGACCTTTTTATACTTTAAAACTTGCTAGCATCATCTATTTTAAAAAAAATTAATAAAGCCACTCTCAGCTCACACACTGTTCTATTTCTGTCCTATATGCCAAAGCCTATGAACAAAGTGTCATATTTTTCTTTAAATATAAAAATAGTTTGTGCATTTAAATATCTACTGTTTATAATATGCCACTCTTGGTTTAGAGTAACAATACAAGAACCTGTTGGACAGTTGTGTGACAGACATTAAAAATAATACTCTTTGGGGCCAAGTATGTTAAATATGTGTGCAAATGGAAAATTCATAATATGCACAGTTTAGAAACTAAGCACTTGCTCAAACAACCAATATAACCTTTACATTTTTAATGGAGAAATGGTCATTATAATATGGTAACTTTAGTTTTTCTTTGCAGCGGAAGACTATGTTTCCATCTGGCCATTCAAATAACAGGACAGATGGATGGTCTACAACTCTGCCTAACTGTACTGGATCATCTTTAAAAAAAAAAAAAAAGGCAAACCCAAACAATTAAATAAAACCCCAAAGCAGGATGACAAACCAATTTTGTAAAACTAAAGGGTAAAAATACTTTCTTGTAGCTTCTGGTCCCAAAGCCTCTTGAACAGGGCACTGGTTTCCACTGCTGGTAGTTAACTTCCATTTCCATTTTCAATAAAGAACATTTTCTTTAAAGCTCTATTTATATATATTTACAAGTTACATTTCACAATCCATATTCAGCATGTAAATGGAAAGAATAAAATACAGCTTGGACCATTGTCACACAATTCAAGGTGGTCAGGTCTGACTATTTGGTCTCCATAGCCGTGCGGTTTTCCTGCGCTGGACACATTACACATGAGTCTGGTCTTCCTATTTTTAGTCTCCTGCCTGTTTTACCACAGAACACAGTCTCAAATTCCTAAAAAAATCAAAATAAAAAGAATAAATAACAACTACATTTATTGTAGATATTTACTTGAGATTGATGTTTTTGTTTCATCGGTGTTCTGGAAAAATAAAGCTCTTCAATAGGAAGTGCTGAGGGGCTATATCAGGATCTAGACAAGCAGCTTTTCCAATACACACTCCATGTACTGTCTTGAAATTCTTGGCAGAGCCAGAATTACCCTGGAGCTGCAACTACTGGTGTGGAGCATGGGAGCTTCTTATAGGACAGATAACCCTTTACACTCACAAACCCTGAGATAGTGTGGGTATGTAACTGTAAATCCATCCCTGAACTCATAGTTCATAAAAAACAATTAAAAGACTGTGAAGGTGGTAAAAAATAGAGAAAAGAAAGGAGAGGAGGAATGGCTGAAGAGGACCTTAATTCTAATATTGTTTTCCAAATAGGATCATGCTCAGGAATTGGGTAGCTAAAAGAAAAAAATATTGACTTCAAAATCTGATTTGAAAACCTTGACTGAGGACAGCCTGTCATTTCTCACTAGTGAACTGAACCAGTAAAAACCCAAAAATTTAAAGGAAGGTTCAAGGTTATGGTGGATCCTTCACAAACAGCATCATGAATAAGCATTCCATATACGTTATACACTACAGCTTTAAAATATTTCACATTTTCCACAAGACCAAAAATGAAATCAGATTTCAAACCTGCTTCAGAGAGTCGCCGTGCCTTTCCTGAATGTACTTCAGGAATGCAGTTGTCCACTGCAAAGTTGTTGCCTTATCAGTGTCAATCGTGCAGAACGGAACCAGGAGATTCAGCTCATCACAACAGACCCGGATCCTGCGCCTGCAAACATTGGAGGTGATCAACCAGGGCCACAGGGAAGGGAAAAACAAAAACAAAAGGAAGACTACGAACCACGGACTTCTTTTTGTTTGCTACAAGCTTCATGTATCAGTCATGCTGCACACAAGTTACCTTATCTTTATAGAATGGGTGAAATGTTTTGAAATCTCTCTTTGTTTGTTTAGAGAGTAAAAACACAACAAAGACAACCACAACGAAACATACATGTATTTTCCCTCCAAGGAACACCAAACCCTCACCACCTGCTTTGCTTTTTCTTGGAGCTAACGAGAAACATGTCACATCTACATTTACTCTGCATGATCACAGTATCAAGGTTTCAAAAGCCTTTGCAAGGCCTCGGCTCACAGAATTACCTTCTGTCTCTCTCCAGGCGGTTGTGTCGCTCCCTGCGCTGAGCACTCCCATCCTGTGTTCCACCTGGGACCTGCACACTGGAGCCAGGCTGTGCTGACTGCCAGGGGCCCTGGGCAGCTCCACTGCCCTGGCTGTTGTCACGGGCATTTCGAATTTCACCGAGAGGTTTGCGATCCATGTTTGGATCCAACGGGTTTATTCGGCTGCAACTTCTGTTTATGGCTTGCTTGCATAAGGTGTCTTATTGGAAAAACAAAGAGGAAAAGAACCATCTATTTGTAACCCTCCCACTAACCTGAAAATAGTGATCATGGAGGGGGTTTTTTGTCGCTTTATTTTTGTGGAATAATCCTTGAAGCTTTATTGCCAGCCTAGACTGACTCTTACAAGTCTTTCAGAAGCCCTAAGGCACTGCTTGCTATTCCAAAATCCACATAGCTTCTATTTTCTCAGAGAGCCCACTGAGACCATGCCTGGTGAGCACTTGGGGCAATCCTTAAAATGTCCTTTAGTTTGGTACTGACTGGATCTGCTGTATCAGCTCAGGGGTCACAAAATGTGCCCCTTTGCCCTGTGGTTTGGTGGTATTTGGTCAAAGGTTGGACTTGATCATCTTGGAGGTCTTTTTCAATCTTAATGATTCTATGATTCTGAAGAAACTAGTTGCTTACCCAAGGCCCAGATTTTCAAAGGTACTTTGTAACCTTGAGTTTCCTCACTTCAAGCTAGAAGTGCTAAACAATTTTGAAAGTATAGCTAAACTAACAGGTCTTGAACTTTTCTGGAAAAATCTAAGTCCCATGTTGCCCACAGCACATCTCCACCATAAACCCCTCACCTCCTACATCCACTAAAATCATATTCATGCCAGAAAAGACACAAAGTCAGGACAAAAATGTAGATTTGAAGGCCAAGAGAAAGCTAAGTGAAAAGAAGATAAATGATTTACCTCCAACTTTAATCCAAACTTCCTCAGGCAAAGCTTTATTTATAGCACCTACTGTCTGTTTTGTGGATTCAACTTCCTGATAGAGGAAAGGGAATGTCTTGGGTATCCCAAGGTCTTGATGTTTGGCAGCTTCCAAAATAGTGCAAGATGTTCCACAGGTCTGTGAAAAATCAAAAAGGAAATACAGGACTATACACATTAAAACAAACAAACAAACAATAAAACCACAACCAAAACTAAGAAACAAAACCCACCTATTTTGATATGTTCATGTTAACTTCTTAAGTTACTTCTTTAGCCAGAATAAATCCCAAATACTTCCACATATAACCACGGGATTTTGACAGACTGGTGATTTTTGGGGATACCTCTGACATTTCTGAGTGCCATTCTATCGCTTTTGCTTCAGAGGTTACTGCAAGTTGTGGAGGGGGAAATATTTTTATCATCAAAATAAACTGTAGAAAATGCTACTAAGTGGCTGCTTCTTGTCTTGCACAGATGAAACCGATGATAAATGGATAAACTCCAGAACTAAAAGAAATCTAATGGCCTACTGCTCATTACTGGGATGCAGGTAACTGCTAATTACAAAAATTACAAATGCCACACAACTGACTTGAGTATATTTAAAAGATGTTTAAATGAATTGCATTACAGATCATTCTGATCATCCCTATTCAAAGCCAGCCACACTTTACCCCAAACCTTCACAACTATTTTACACCTAAGAAGTTAATATTATCAGCATTTGAACTTGGCAGAGTAGAGTTACCTGTGCTTGGGAAGGATTAGCACTTCCAGCAGCAGAACATGCATTCATGGTAAAGAATGGGTACGTGAATGGCAAGGAATGTGAGGCAGGTGCAGTCTTATTTTTCCCAAGTGCAGCACACCTGTTCCCTTGCTGGTGAAGAGGAACACCCACCACTTCCGAGGGCTGGCGAATCAGTGTCACTAAACTTAAAAACAAAAACAAACAAACAGAAAACATACCAGGCTGACTGCTTGAAAATGAGTGCAGAAAAATGTACAGCTACACATCTTTCTAGTAACTATCACTAAGAAACCATTCCATTTACTGTACACAGAAATCACTGTTATTGCCATATTGCTTACTTCAGGGACCAAAGAAAAAAAAGGAAAATCAGCTGAGAACATATTTTATTCTGTGCAATAACAGTTCATTTCACACTTCAATAAAACATTTATCAGCACACTAAGACAGTTACAGGGCTAGATTGTACAACAACATTTTTGCTCAAAGTTTTCCCTCTAGTCAGGCCTCCACATTGTAACACTAATCAATCACTCTTATCATTATGATTAAAAATCTACTTTGCTTTTAGCAAGCTCCATATTAAAACTAGGCATTGTTCTCTCGCCTTTATTTACAGTACATGTTATCAAGAATAAAGCTGTAAAGTAATTAATTTTGAAACTACATGCTGTACCATTTATGCAATACACAGGGGGCCTAAGCTGAGCTCAGCAGAGTTGCATCCACATTTGATGGCACAGTTTAACAAAGCCCAACCCATCCTCCTCATGTATTAAAAAAAAGTACCGTCCTTAGGTTTCACTTAGAAAATCAGTTTTGAACTATACGATACATAGTTTAACAACATAAAGTAATTGCAACACACTTGTTAAGAGTTACTCCAGATTCTTGGGGTTCTTGACATCTGGGGTTTTCTGTCGGGCTGCTGTTGAATCTGTCTTCCAACCGAGCTCTGACTGCAGGTTTAGATCTAAGCTCTGGTGCCAGTGCCGAATTTTCAACAAATATATTTTCTTTATTGTCCCCCAAGAAATTTTCACCCTGTTTAGCTTTTACTACACTGCATCCTGAGACTTCTACAGAGCTACTGTTGGGTGCTTTCTCTCTTTGGTTCAGAGGGAGGTTGGACTCGCTAAGCAACATCATTCTGAGCTCCTGCAAGTCAGCATAGCCCAAGTGTGGGTTAGAACTTGGCCAATAGCTGTCACAAGGTAACCCTGACTGGCAGGTAACTGGGCAGACCGACTGGTTCCCAGAGCTGCTGGACGAGCCCCCATCCTGACTGGTGCTGGGGGAGGGCTGCTGCAGAGGGGGGTCTGCAGAGGGACCAGGCGAGGAGAAAGCGCTGAGCCTGGCTTCCACTTCACCTTCACTACTCTGGGCCTCCGTGTGCGAGCAAAGAATGTGCTGCAGCTGGGTGTACTCAATGTCCATCATCTCCACCAGGCTGGCCTCGGGGGTGGCGAAGCCAAGGTTTTGCTCACCAAAGGAACTGTCACTTGAGCCTCCAGGTCCGACAGCAACGGGAGCGGGGTCAGGAGCACTAGCTGGGCTCTGAGGAATGGTCTGAGGCTCCTCGGGGGCTGATCCTGACATGGCTACAGCAAACCTAATCAGTTACCAATGTCCCCTTCAACAGAAAACCACACCACCTTCAAGAATTGTACTATCCGTTAAAAAAAAAACAAAAAACAAAACAACAAAACAAAACAACAAAAAATTGCACTTAACACTGATTCGCGAGGTTAACAGGGCGGGGACCAAGCTGCCGCTGGCGGGGTACCTGACACCCTGACCATGTCTCCCCCCCCGAAAAGGTGAGACCCGCCCTCCCCCTCCAGCACAGCTGCTCACGACAAACGGCCTTCACCTGTCCCCGCCCCGCGGCCTCGGCGGGGAGGCTGCGGGCAAACTCTGCGGCCTGGCACCCCCCTGAGGCGGGGCCCGGGCGGCGGGAGCGGGGCCCCGGCGTTCGGGGGGAGCCGGGGCGGGCAGGGCCGGGCGGGGGCGGCCGGAGGGGACGCGCGGCCCCCTCAGCGCTGCGAGCGCTGCCCCGAGCGCGCCGCGCGCCGCCGCCAACGGCCGCGCGTAACCGCCACGGCCCCGCGCGCGGCCCCGCGCGCGCCCCTCAGGCGGAGCCCCCCCCCCCCCCTTCCCGCCCCTCAGGGGGGGCTTCGTCCGAGGCTCAAATTAAACCCCCGAGCCTGGTAAAACCCGGCATTTATCGGTGTTGTGAGGAAATAAGGAAAGAGAACATGAGCGTGCAGGGCGTGTTTATATGTGTGTTTCAGGTTCCGGGCGCACGCTTTGCTATTTGAGCTGACTCGTGGCTGGGCTGGCCGAGCACACGCTCTCAGCCCACGGGGGATTTAAACGAATTGCGACTCTTTACTGCTCAGCCTTCTTTCATGCTAATCAAAAGTTTGGACAAAGCCAGAGAATGGTTTTTCTCTCTGCTGCGATGCAGGACAATCATTCGGAATCATTTGTTTCATCGTTGCTGGATAAAGGTTTTTTTCCCGTTCCCAGGAACGTTTCTGTGAAGCACTGAGGGGCAGCAGGTTCCTTCCTACAGCGGAGTCCACAGACCTGAATTTCCTGCTGCAAGATTATGTTACTAAACTATAAAGGCTTTAGTAGTTCGTCAGCGTTTAAAAAGTGTCTTTTGATAGTAAGTTATTCCAAAATGCCATTAAAACCTTTCACTTTTCTGGACTTAAAAAGTGGTCCTGTCCCATAATTTCAGAATTAAAACCAGATGCCCATTACAGAAGATGCATCCTAGAAAAAACCCAGAGCATGAAAGGCGCAAAAATGCCACTCCAGCTCATAACCAGAATAAACCCTCAGCTTCAATACTTTATGAAAAATTTATCCCCTTCAGGTTAAAAAAATAAAATGTTTACTGCATGTTCAATCAAGGCCCATGTCCAAGTGTACCATATTCCATGAGGTGTAGTCAAAGTCTGACAGCCTCACTGATGACTTTGACATTATAAGAAATTTTAAAAGTTTTGGGCACACTGAACTCAATACACACTTTCCTCCTTCTCTAATCCTCCTGCACATTCCCCTTTTACAATGCTCACAGTTGGAATACTACAGCCTTTTACAGACATAATAATAGTTCTTTTTATATTGTTCTAGACCTTCCAGAGGCTTTTACAGAAGAAAGATTTAGCAAAATACTCTCGGGAAAGTTAATTTAGCTTAGTACAAACATAGACAAAAGCTCAAAATAGTGAGTTCTTTCATGTTAATCAGAAGTTTGGACAAAGAGAATCTTCTCTTTCCTGCAATGCAGGACAATCATTCAGAACCATTTTTAGTCTCTGTAAATTGAGTTAAATTGTTGTGTTGGTTTCAGCCTGGCTTTTACTGACTGCTGCAGTGGAGAAGACAGGAATCTTGCTGCAAAATCCAACTCCAGCTCCTTGTAAACTATATAAAGCTGTGCTTTAAGTCAGTCACTAGTGCCTGTCTATGCTGTTGATTTTTTTGCCACTTGATCTTTGAGTGGATGTATTTACTGTTCCTAAATCATAAAGAGAGTCCCCAAACTCCCAAAGGAGAGTTTCTAGAAAATGAAAAGCCACACATCTATTTCATAAAAACGTAAAGTCAAGAAATTAATAAACTATGTGAATTAAGTTTTTCTTAAGCTCAAAGCTGACCTGAATTAATTTTTTTCTTTTCTTTAGATTTTTGATGTAAAATCTTCAAATCATAAGCTTCCTGACTCAAATTTAAAAAAAAAAAATCAAAATAAATTAGGGGATGCTTTAGAACTGAGAGAAGAATCATAAGCACAGATTTTGGCCTGGTTTTTAGAGGGCCCACAATCCAACATTGGTTGGTAGTGATGTCCTGCAAAACATCCATAATCATCCAAAACACCCATGTGGCATCAGTCTCTCATGGTTTGTTGAGATGTAGCAAGATATAGAAAATAATATACGCAAACATATTTAAGAAATGGACAACAGCTCTCTGTAGATGTTTATTCTACTTACAGTAACAAAAACCTGTGAACTCCCATATTTTAATGTACAGTGATATATTCTGCCATATAAAATACAATTTACAGAAATTTCTATCAAGGAAACCTAAACAAACACACTTACTTTTTGCATACTTTTATGTATGTCTTTAAATTAGAAACATCTCGTTAAGAAAAAAATCTTACACCGTAGTTGATGTTTGCATTTCATACCATTTCTTTGCATGTTACTGTTTTCCCTCAGGTTCAGAACACTGATCATCTCAGCCAGCAAACCCTGGATGGACAAGGACCTCAAAGATGCACCAATGTGACTGTGGTGACAAACAAGCTACTGTAATGTAATCCTCAAGATAAAAACTGTTTACAGGAATCTAATTTTACATTTCCAAAACTATTTTATCAAAAAATGAAAATATTTACCCGACTGTTAATTTACAAGGTCAAATAAATTAGCGGGGTTTCATTTCATACTTTAGAATTACATACTTGAGGACTGCACGAAAAGTAGCATTTGGGCATGAAAAATGTCCCTCTTCAATCACAACATGATGTACCACAATAATTTAAAGTTTAATGCAGCTGTATCTTTTTCAGTGGAGAGTTTTATATACACTGACAGCCTAAGTACGGTCTAACAAAAGAACAGTAACATTCATTTTTCAAGAGCCCTTTTAGAATGAAAGAGTACTTCTAGAATGAAAAATTCAATCAAATTGGGACATTTCTTAAGTTTGTGGCAAAATTCTGCAAAACCAAAACAAAAGCAAAAAACGCTCTGCTAGATCAGTTCAACTGAAGTAAGAGATTCAGTGGCCTATTTAACCAAATTTTTTCCTTCCTTTAGTTTACCAATTTATTTGCAGTCTTCACCTTTTTCAAATAAATGCCAGATGCTTTTGTAAGTTTTGCTGGTTATAAAGGTGCTACTCTTGTATGTTCTTTAATGACAGCTTTGTAAAAATGGGATATTTAAAACATCACGAAAAATAAACTAAGTACAACTTGTCTCTGCTGTACACCGAAGAGATGGATTCCCAAACCAAAACATCTGTATATAAAAAGAAGGTAGTGCACTTTAAGCTTATAACATTCCATTTTCAAATCCTCCATCAGTCACAAGTAATTATTAACACTGTTCTTCTACAGTCCTTTCCTAAATAAATGACCCTTCTGTTGTAAAAGAAACACGACAGCAACATTTTTAAAGTGTGTGCTGTAGGAACAATTTTGACACCAAAATATCACGTAAATGGGATGTAAAGGTATGGCTCCTCAGGTGTGGATTAAATTCTCTTATAAAATTACAATTCAAGTTACTGGAAAACATAACTTTATAATCTTAAAAAGCAATATGCTCTTCTTAGACTTTTCCCATTTCTGTACTGTAAATGGAAACTTTAAGATAAAGATGCGAGTAGAAAAAACAAAATTTCAGTACAGGTAACATTGTGAATTTTTATAAGAAAAACATTATGCACAAAATGCAGCAAGTGAAAGTCCAATATGTTCTTGCTTCTCATCTATCTGATTAATTTCATTCACAGTTGTTCAAAAATTGCTAACTTGTCAGTCCATTGGGTAAGGCTAGTTTTACAACAGTATTTTTGGAAAGGTGAGAATATATACAGTATATACAGAAGATGTGCAGTCCTTGCTGTGTTGCAAAAGTGGGATATTTGTGGGAAATACAATATCAGTCATAGTTCTATGATTGATTGCTGGAAGATGAAGCTTCAGTTTCCACTGGTTTCTGAGTTTCCTTCGGTGTTTCTGGCTTCGTCTCTTTACCAGTTTCCTTACTCTTACTCCTATCTTTGCGATCTTTCCCTCTTTCCCTGTCGCGATCTCGATCTCTCTCTCGATCTCGTTCCTTCTCCCTGCTCCGATCCCGGTCCCTGTCTTTCTCTCTGTCACGATCCCTGTCTCTGCTTCTCGATCGCTCTCTGTCACGTCTTCTGTAGGAGTCTCTCTCTCTGGTTCTTGTCCTGTCTCTGTCTCTGCTTCTTTCCCATTCTTTACCTCGCTCTGAATCCTTGTCTCTGTCTTTGTTTTGGCTCCTATCTCTGTTTTTATCCCATTCCTTGTCTCTGTGTCTCTCCCAGTCCCTGTCTCTGTTCCAGTTTCTGCCACGGTCTCTTTCCCAAGGTCTGCCATGTTCTCGATCCCTTCGTCTGTCCTCGAAGGCTCTGCCTTGGCGATTGTCTGCTTGCTGGGGCTCTGGCTGATCTAAACCCTTGTCTTTATTTCCTCCCTCATATCTCTGTCTCCCTTCAAATGTCTGGCCTCTATATTCAGGATTTTTGCCTTCTCGGAAGTCAGATGCGGACCACTGTCCTTCTGACTCAGGTCCTTGTCCAGACATATTGGAAAGAGATGGTCCAGCGTCCTCCCACATCTCTTTTCTGTGGGTTGGTGGATGGCTTGGAAGGTCCAGGAGTGGTCTTGGTGGTGGTTTCATACCTTGTGGTGACTGACCCTGGAAATGAAATCTAGAGGGGGGAGGTTCATCTTCCTCTGGAAACATTGCAGGTGGGGCTCCTCTTGGTCCCCCAAACTGATGTGGTGCTGGACCTCTCTGGTTGGAAAATCTGGGTGGTGGGCTCCCTCTCCGTTCTTCATATGGCTGTGGCAAAAGTCCCCTTGGACCAGGCATATGATTTGGAGCTGGACCCCTCTGCCCTTCAAATTGATTTGGGTGAGGCCCTCTTGGTCCCCCAAAATGACCTGGGGCTGGACCTCTTGGCCCTCCAAACTGAGGGCCTCCTCTCTGTCCTTTAAACTGAGCTGGTGGGGGTCGTCTTTGACCTCCAAAAGGAAAAGGTGAAGGTCCTCTGTTTCCCATAAATTGAGGGGAATCTGGTCCTTCGAACTGTCCTGGAGGCCCCATCATTTCATCATATTGGGAATCTGAGAATTCCCTTTGTTCCATGTGAGGTTCCCTGTGATCTTCAAAATGAGATGGTGACATTCCTCTTGGACCACCATGATAAGGGGCAGGGCCCCTATTATCACCAAAAAATGATGATGGTCCATGCTGTGCAGAAAATAAGGAAGGAAGGGGACCCTTTTGACCTCCAAATCTTCCAGACTGAGGTCCTCTTTGCCCATCATTATTTGGAAAACCGTGCTCTTCAGAGAACTGTGGTGCTGGTTCTCTAAAATTAGGTCCATGAGGCCCTCCAGGTGCATTGAGCATCAGTGGAGGCCCTCCTTTCTGCCCAGACAAAGAAAACGCCATGTTTTCCTCAAAGTGCTGTGGGGGAGGTCCACCCTCACTCTGAATTTGTGGGGAGTCAGTCTGTTCTACAAACTGATGAGACTGAGGATTTCTTTGTTCATCATATTGCACTGATGAAAGACCTGTCTCTGGTTCAAAGTGACCAGGTGCCTTTTCCTGAGGAGGAAACATTGTATTTGAAAAGGATTCCATTCCCATTGCTTCCTTTGACTCATTTGACCACGACACTTGATGCATATCTTGCAGGGATGGGCTGTCATTTGATGTGGAGAAATTAGGCTGAAAAGATGTAGCTGGAGGTGTTGGAAGCAGCACTTTACGTACAGGTTTAGATCCAGAAGGTTCTCCAGCAGCTGTTTGATTCAGGTTTTCCAAAGTAACTTGAATGGTGTGTTCAAATTTGCTGTTAGTGGTCTCCTTCTGGGACACTGTAGAAGCCTGTTCACTTGAAACCCAATTGTCAGCAGTAAAACCAGGCTGAGTAGCAGAAATTAAAGTATTATCTTCCTTACCAAGTGAAGTCTGCAAAGCATTTGGAAAACTTGCTGGAGCAACTTCTCTTGTGGATACCTCATTCTGTACCACCTGTGGCTTTATCCGAGAATCAACAGTGTCATTAGTCTCTGTCACCATCCTTCGAGCCTGGCGAGGATCTCTGTTCTGTCGTGGGTCACAGCCCTGGTTTAAAACTTGTGCTTGTTGATTGAAAGATGAAGGTAAATCTACTTTTTGTGTAGCCTGCTGGTCCTGATGGAATAATTCAGTCTTTATTAGGGAAGCTTTCGCTGGTGGTGGTGACATTAAAGCATCAGACACTGAAAAATGAGCCATTGAAACACCAACAGCTGCTCTTTGTTGCCTGAGGGCTTCTTCTTGTTCCTCTAGTTGTCTTTTCTGTTCTTCTATTTGTTTGTTTAACTCTTCCAACATTTTCTGCTGTTCTACCAAGGACGAGGCTGCAGATAAATCAGGCACATATGAAGCAGGTGTTTCTGAAGAACTGTTTTTAGTGTCTGTGTACATTTTGTTGGGTAAATCATCAACTGTAACTTTTGCTTCTTCCAAGATAGTTTCGTCCTCTGGATCATAGGCCTCATCCTCTAGTTCTGCTGCATTAGATGGCTTTTCCACGTTGTATCGCTTTTCACTTTCACCAGTCTGCATCTCAAAGGCTTTTTCCGGGCCGTACTCTTCCTCAGGATCATATGGTCTGTCATCCTCCTCCTCTTCTATAGCTCTGTCCTTTGACATCTGCCCAAACTGCTGCACAATGGGATCTAACAGCGGAACTGCTGACATTCCGCCATCAGCAGCAGCTTGGCCTTCCTGACTTGAAGACTGAACAGTTCCAGAATCCTTGGCAAGTGGCTCAAAAGTTTTCTTTTTCCCAAAGAGGGTCTGCAGGATGTGCTCGAGGGGCGTGGCAGTTTTGGAGGATGCCGAGTGCGTGGCAGTGCCACTGGCAGGAGCAGCAGTTGAAACCAGTGGGGTCACAGTCGCTGTGGGTCCACTCTTAATGGACGACAGGATTTTTAATACTGAAGGTGTCACTGCTGAGGTGTCTGGAATGGGTGGGGGTGGAGGTGGAGGTGGAGGAGGAGATCCAGGTGGTGTTGTACTCACAGACGAGTCTCCTGAATAAAGTGTGTATTTCGGAGCTTTCTTCTCTTGTGAAGCTGCAGCCCCTTTGGAGAACAGCGACGGCTCAGGCTCCTCATGGGCTTGAGTTCTGCTTCGCTTCTCCTCCATCTTTTCTGCCTCAATGCCAGTGGCAGGACGCTTCCCTTTCTGACAGATAACCAATCCAAGAATCAAATTTGGCCGAGATGACTCAAGACCTGAAAGGGAACATAAAGATTGCATATGTAAAAACCTGATTTTTAATGGTGCTTTCAGTAAAAACTTACTATGTTATATAGTGGCAGCTAGAAAAGTCATAAAAGTAAGTTTTTCTAAATTCCATCAGATCACCTATTAGCAATTTTTCATTAGTCCACAAGCATATGCATTTATATTTCTCTCTATATATGTTTGTATATAATAAGTTTAAATTCCTTCTTTGATATCTTTAATAAAAGATTGCAACATCAGGTATCATTGTGAAAAACTATTCCCGCAAAAGTTCAAACAAAAGGAAGTTGTTATATTTTTGTATTTTTACGTTGTTTCTGCTGTTCAACCACCTCCACTTCTCCCCCTGAAAAATCAAATATTTATGTTTAAATAGTTTGCAAATATGCTGTATACACAGGGATATTGAAAAGTGAAAAGACCTGGGTTAAACATTGCTGTTTGTGTTATAATCTGTGCTAAAAGTCCACATTGACACCAGTCTGTAAATATTCTGTCTGTCTCCAGGTTAAACAAATACCAGTAATGGCTAAAACGATAACATTAAACAAACTGTGCTTGGAAACAGAGTTAAAGCTGGTAACCTACTCCCAGCTTGTTGTTTTTTTTTTCCCAGCTAGACATTATTTAAAAGGAGATGGAAGCAGGGAAACTCTGATTTACCAAACAAGCACAGGAGATGTGTTTGGTTGAGCAATTACTGGTGTGCAGGGGTGACGTGCCCTTGGAGCCTCCACTGCAGAACACAGAGTGATGTTAGGCCTTAATATCTGAGAAAAAACATGATGAGCAGAACTGGTCCTTTGTGAAGAGCTTCAGACTCAAAGCCCCGGAGAAGTAGATCAAGAAATGATAGGAAAGTTTCTGATAAAGAGGAAAAATGCAAAGGTCTGTAGGCTTGTTTCCTCTATTGCATTTCTTCCTCTTACATGCACAGTTCCCACTGGCTCTTGTGGCAGATAAACATGGCTAGAATGAAGGGCAGGGAGGGAATCCTTTAACATAAAGTGGTGGCAAATGTAGAAAATCTGTACAAAGAGAGGCCTTTTTAACTTCTGGATTTAATGGCCTTTAGAAGGTCCTCATTTGAGGGCCACTGTCTTTCCCCCATATGTGCCATTAGTTACTATTTGCATCCAGCAAGGAAGTGGTAATACAGAAACACAAAATAACCTGTGAAATAAGATAATATTAACTGTGGTTAAATTACCAGGTGAGGGCTCTGACCTACACTGACCCTTCTATTCAAGATCCCAGAAGTAAGAGGTTTTTATTAAGCCCACTGCTCGTTAAGGAATAATTTTAAAATATCTAATTATTAGCACTGAAAACTTTTTGATACCAACGCAAAACCCCAAGCCCCACAGTAGCAGACACATTCCTTCAGCAAAACACATCACACATACATTACTTTGCTGAACCAACTCAAAGTTTTACGGGGACTCTAAAATTTACCATCTAATGAGAAAACCACATCAGCTGTTTTGCTAAATTTCTGTTCACGTTAATGAATAGTGACTCCCCAGTTGGTGGGTGTTGACCAGTGCAGAGTATCTCACAAACTGGTGTTCACCCAAAAACTCCCAGTAGGCATTTGCTGTCCTGCCATTGTTAATGTTTTGGTTATTGACTTTCATGCAGAGACATGTGATTTATGCAATTAGTTACAACGAATCTCAAACACTGAATAATCGAAATAAACAGCTTTTAAAAATCCATCAGGCAGGATATCTCATAAACAGCAATTACCAAGAAATCAGGTTTGAATCCCTGTAACAAACAGAGATCACGTCACTAATAAAACAGGGTAAAATTTTAATATGCTTTCAAGGCAATAAATTCCAGGAGTAAGTTAATACCATTAGTTATAAATTATTCTGTTTAGAATTTAGTCATCATAGAATAAATGCATTAAAATTTTACATTTTGATATGGGAATTTTACACAAATATAGAAGTTTTGCCTAACCTGGCACCTACACCACTCAGTTCAAAGAGATCAAATACTAAATGCTTCTTGGAATGGAGACACGCAGCCAGAGCAGCTTTCAAAGGTCAGCCCCCTTCTATCTCAATATCTATAAATAGGTTAAGTGCCTAATTTTAGGAACAACAAGATGTTGGCTGCAGTCTGCCACTATTGCTCAATGACACATTCTAAAAGTGCTACAAGCTGTGCTGGCAGAGTTAGAAGCTTTCAGTGCTAAATTATTTATAACAGTTATTATCCTATTATTCATTTGAAGTCCACGTGCTGGTTTTATTGAGTTACACCCTGTAACTAAAGCCATTAAAACAGGATATACTAAATATTAGTACTGGATTAATATTTGGTTTTCTTAGCCTTAAATGCATTTTTTTTTCAATATATCAATTTTGCCATATTTATGTGTATATTGGCCACATCTTTCCCTGTCACCAGCAGCTGGTAAGAAGTGACCTGCACTGTTAAAGACACACTCTCACCTCTGCCCACCCATGACAGACCCACGGGAATGGACTAAGCACACCTGTGGTGAGTTTTAAACTGAAGAGACCCATACAAGACATTGTATTTTATCAGTGCCATTTAAATCATTTGTCCCAATTAATCACGGGAGCAACGGACAACTGTCATCAAATTAGTGCCCCCTCAAGCCAGGGCTCCAGATCACTGCCAGCACTGACACTGCTCCACGTTCACGTTCCTTTGCTGAGTGGAACTGGCTGGCACAGAAAACCAGGTTTGTAACGCCATGTTCTTCTACTGCTGCTGCTTTTCCTAACGAGACCTGCTGAGGTGAAGACACCAAACTCCATTCACAGTTCAGTTAAAATTTTGGTCCTTTTGTTGCAATTTTTAAGAGCATTGCAAACAGCATGAGGAGATTTCATGCCTTCGTACTTTTGAAAAAACACAGTTCCTATTGTAAACTGCCCAAAAGATGTATCAGCATTTGTGGAATCCTTTGCTGATAAATGGCTCTTGTAGTAAAATTTCTCTATTTTAACTATGTAAGGTAGTTGTTACATTCCCAACATTGCCACTAAATCCCTCAGTAAAACACTATTAGTAATTAAGTTTGATTATACTGTTTTTTACAAATGAAAATGCTAAATAAAGTGTGTATGTGAAACAGAGGAGTGAATTCACATACAGTAAACCACTGCAAAAAGACGGTGCAGAAGAGCCCATGATACATAAAATCTGGTAAAAATATCTGAGATTAATTAAATATAAATGAGGATAACCTTCCATTTTTCTCTGTTTTTCAGCCACCCATGTCAAAGTTTTCTGCAGATCTTCTAGGTACTAGTGCAGTTCAGAAGTCCTCAGTTGTGTTCCAAATCCAGTCCATTAGAAAACAGGAGAAATTCCTAATCCATACTGGAACTGGCTGATAAAGCTGGAATATCTTCTAACTAGGATTTCTGGAGTGGCAGGGTTTGATTGTCCTCTCCCTCCTCCCCCCTCAGCTCATATTTATCAAACCATCTAAAGGCAAAGCTTTTCCTTGCTAAACTCTACTGGAAGGCACACGATTAAATTTAAGGAGACAATGACCACGTTCCACAAAATATTTTTATTGATTGTCAAAGAAAGAAAAAACAGTGAATTCCATCAGATGTCATTAAAAAGTGTGGATTACATACTGTGGTTTTCAAACATACACAAACCCAGATGAACAGCTTACCTGCTTCTTTTGATCTGGTTTTAAAACACGAACACAACTTGGCCCAGCTGTGAGGTAAAGGCAGCCAAGGGAGTTCCCAACAAGTGTGAACTGATGTCAGAACTCTAAGTGGGTCTTCTGTGAAACTGTTCCATCTCATGTCCTGCCTGCCCTTGAAGCCTTGTTTCTGCTGCTAGTATTTAACCCATTTGGCCTACAAATACCTATGTCAATTTGGAAACCTGACTCATAAGAAACTTGGCAAAACCAGGCTGACATTACAAATTCCTCTACTAAGAGTAAAGTTTGGCTACATTTGCCAACCTCCAGTCTAAGGTAAAGAGTTTCATTTGAAATGATAACTATAATGGAGAAGTAAAAGAAGTGTAAAAAGGAAAGCTGATATTTTCACAGGAATGCAAGAGGCAACAATCAGGAAAATGTCTCCCTAAAGCAGGTTATTTACCAGACCAGCTGACCTTTACAGCTGATTCAATGCCAGTCCCACCCTTGTACTACTGCCCAGAAAGGAGGGTATTTCTTTTGTTCTGCCTGGAAAAATCAGTCTGTTAAGACTCTACCTACAACCTTGTGCCAAGGTGTTCTGCACTTGGTGTTTTCACTTCTGGGCTATGAAATGGGAGTAACAGTTTTTGCCTACCTTTCAAGAATTCTGTGAGTTACAGACTATGAGGTGCTGAGATTTGACAATTCTGGCTATATTGCTATAATTTAGACAGCAATAATCCTGCCTTTTTAGCTATTGCTTAAAAACAACCACCTAGACTCTGCACTGCTCAAGGATGGATAAAACAGACTGGGAGTGTATGAGAAACATCTTGTTTGAGGATGCAGAGCAAGTGCCCTTGGCCATTTCATGGAGGAAGGGAGAGCACTTAACTCATGTTTCACTTGTTGTAAGTCATGAAAACCTGTTCCAGCCCCTGTTTCTCCAGCATATAATCTCTAAGAATGCTTTATTGAGTTTAGTGCTACACTTGTATTTGAGTAGAGGACACAGCTTTCCAGAAAGATCAGCTCCTGTATGTTGGTTGTTTCATACCCACCGTTTAGTGCTACCCATTGCCACGACAATGGAGTTCTACCTTCACTGGAACCTGCAGCTCTTCAGCTTCTCAACCTGGCATTTTCTATAATCCCTCAGATCCTTATTTGGAAATTAAGCATATGGACCTCCTCCATCCTCGGATGAAGATGACTTCAAATTTTGTAGGAGAAGGAGTGTTTCATGGTTGAATTCATTCTCAGTTCTTCTGCCACCATGTTCACCAAACACTACAGGTAATTTTATCCAAAAATATATATGCCTATAACAACTGCTGTCTGCCACCTACTAATCCTAAGAAATGGGAGTTTTTTAGTGTTTTGGGGTTTTTTTCAATGTAGTGGCTGTTCCCTATCCTTGATTTTACAGGTAAACTTGTTCTCCCAACAGCCTACGGGCATCTTGTTGGATTTCCAGTTTCTCCTATTTATGTAGTTTAAAATTGGTTTTATATAAAAAAATTTAAATAATGCTTACATTAAATATTCAACAACTTGTCTCAGATTGCCTTTTGTTTTTTGATTTTACCTAGCATTTAACCTCCCCTGTTTTGTGCTTACCTGGTCCCTCAAAGGGCAAGAGTTTGGAAGGAATTGGGTCCTTAGAACTCAGGGGGATCAGGTAGAGATCCTTGACATGTCTGTTGTTATTAGCTACAACACCAAAACGACCACGACTGCTAAAATAGGAGTAGAGAGAGATATAGGCAACCTCTTCTTCTTCTGTTGCAGGATGGAAGCGAATCAAACACAATTCCTGGAATACAAAAGCAAAGTAGAAAAAACTCAACCTGCAACATATCAGCAAATAAAATGGTAAAGGGCAAATTCCAGGGGTAAAAATGAACCGTACATTTATCACTCCAATTCTGCCTTCAGGGTAACACACTGGCTTTAAGAGTCTACTCTGTTCAATTTGTAACATTAAAACAGAATTAGGTGTCATTTTCAGAAACACAAATTACTTGTGTATCTTACATCAAACTAAACAGCCTGAGGCTCAAATAAAAAAGAAATGGAAAATTCTTAGTTTCATGATTATCTCTGTACACTGTGCATCACTTTTTCACTTCTGAAGCAATTTTAATATTAAAATCTATTACGTACATTAAATGATAACTACCTTTCCTTTAAGATTTCAATTTCAATCTTCACTATTTCAAATAATAAATAGTATGAAGATTTGACTACTGTGCAGGAGAGAGAGATTAAGAAGATTTGCAACTCAATTAACACATTTCTTCAATAAATCAAAAATTTAAAAGAAGTGGTTTTGGTAGTTTTCCAGGTGTGATCTATGTCAGTATTTGCTGTTTACTACTCTATATTATAAAAAGTTGTCCTTTTACATTGCTGTATATTTCTTCTGGGTTTTGCAAAGGATTTTAAATGAATACCTTAGAGAGTGAAGATTTGAGTTTGCCAACATAATCCCAGACTGTCTTCGGTGAGATCCTCCCGCCAATATGAATTGTATCAGGTAAATCCTAAACAAGAAGCATTACATGGTAATATGAGAAAAACCACAAATGAAAATCAAAAAAAAAGCAGTGCAGGTTGCCCCATCTCAGTAGCCCAGTGGATAATGCACGATTATATTTAGTAACTTTTAGAACATAATTTTCTGATTTCAGACAGGCTGTTCCTAAATTGAGGTGTTTAATTAGAATTCTAGTGAGCTTCCTGTCATGAGGACAGTGAGACTCATTTCAGCAAAAGCAATACCCAAAAGAACCACCAACCCTACTAATAAACTCCTAAAACACAAATTTGTGTTTGAAACTTCATAAGTCACATAAAATGCCCTTCAGAGAAAAAAGAGAAAGAAAAAGAAAAGCTCACTTATTTCAGTGTAAAGCTTTCTACTGCCTCATTATTTGAATGTACATCCTCCCAGAACCATATCATCCAATTGGTTTTATTTGAAAACTAGTAAAAAGGATGATATTTGTCATAAACAGCCAAACATAATTTTCTAACAGATCCTATCAGTGACCCATCTTGTGTGAGAACAGAACAAGGCATCCACTTCAAAGCACTGTCTCGAAAACAACGAAGCTGAAATAAAGCCACTATTCCATGTTAGATCCTAACATGTTGGAAGACGTTAGACTTCTTCACAGATGTGTGAGGAATTTTTAAAAGGCTGTGTTTTTTTCCTCAGCTACTTTTCCTATTACTGAAGGGATGCCATTTATAACTGCTACAGTTCTAATATAACTCTATAAACACACAGTGCCCCCAACCTTTCCAGCACCAGGAACTGCAGCACAGATCCCCTGCAAACACACACACACATCAGTGCTAACCTCACTAAGATAATCAAAGCACCCGGAGACTGGATATGCTTTAGTGACAAATTTGGCCACACTTTGCATGTTAATAAATCCTTTCCAAATGGTGTTGAGACGAGAGAGAAAGAGGGAAGTGTCGCTGTCCTGAGGTGAGCGTGGCTCTGCAACACTGCAAAACAAATCCAGACAGAAAGGTTACACAATGCAAATGAGGATGGACCCTTTTTTGTAAATTTTCTTCCCTCCTCCTACTGATTCAATACTTTCTTTTAAACAAATAACAAAATTTTTCCTAAATGCTTTGTTAACGTTTTCCACTAACTTGTTATTACTTAAAAACGCAACAAGTAACAGAAAATAAACTTGTAGCTGCAGACAGATAAAGAGATGCCAAAAGACATGACTTTTATAAAATTAAGTTACTACTATAACTGTTGTGATTCCGACTCCATAACAAACTAATTGGAATTATAGACTTCCCACTAATTAAGTCAAAATTATGCATCAGAAAGATTCTCAAGTAAAAGAATTTGCTATAAATAAAATTATTTCAAGTGCAATTGCACTAGGATATACTCGAGAGTATTTGTTTTTACTATTATATGTACTCAGAATAGGAAAGAATCCACTTCCTTCCAAGCTGATCAAGTGGTTAACTTCAGTTCATATTCGTAGATAAAAGTATTTTAATACAGGATGAAAATCTAGAAATGCCTTTAAACCATCTCTCCCAGTGTCAATATACATGCAAACTTCTAAGTCTGCATAATACCTCCAGTTTTATTTCCCTGCTGAAAGACTGTAGAATCTTTGCTGTCAAAATACACTCATGCTCTGAAAATTTTACCAGCTAGAGAAGGCAAATGAGAGATGGGAAATGAAAAATGTGAATCAGGCTACCTGAACTTTAAACCTGAACATGCCTTTTAACTGAGGGAAAGGGGATGGGACATGGAACTGTGAAGAGAACCACAGGAGGGACTGTGGCAGCCTGGCTGGCTGTGGAGGATACGCACTTGATGTTGGGTGACTGATGAACCGCCAGGTATCTGGGATCTGGTGAGGAGGACGGTTTTGTTAATATGGATTTGGGGACAGTCATAGCTGGTTTGGAAGTTTCCTGTTTGGTTTCCCCCGCTGAGACTTTCTCAGCTGCAGGCCCAGAACGCTGTGCCAGCGTCACAGTCCCGGAGGAGCCGCTCATGGCTGTCCTGGGGTCTCTGCCCGAAACCATCACGGTTGTGACAACTGGGCCAGCACAAGAGGCAGGGAAAGCAGAGACCTCTTCAGGTACAGCAGAGTCTGTGCTGTTCTGGCTCTGGCTTGTAGGAATGTAAGTTCCTTCTGCAGTTGGCTGAGAAACTGTTTCTGCTGCTGGTTCAACATCGATGTCCATCGCGTCCTCAGCAACGGGCTCTTTGTCAGGCTCTGCTGCCGGGGCTGCTGCAGGACTTTCATACTTGGGCTGGACTTCTGGCTTTGATTTCTGCTCCACCTTTTTAGCAGAAGCCCCTGGCTTCATCTTCTTAGGTGGTACCTCATCTTCAGATGCTGAAATCTGACCTATACATTTATTTCAAAAGCTTGAATTACTATTTAACAATAAAATAGTTTGGAGATACTATTTCAAAAAAACAAATAAACAACACTCTTAACGTAACAGTTCTTTTAGTTTGCCCAAGGTCAGCATTGTAAATACCTGTACAGATTTTGCAGTTCAGGTCAAAAAGATGGGCTCGATGTTGACTTGTTGTATCCTTCAACATGCTGCTAAAAACATCTAGAGAAGGAGCACTGTTCACATTGGGTGCAGTTCGGGTTGACTCCTGCTGTTCCTAAAAGTGAATAAAGCAAAAAATATTCCAGTTCATCATTAATGTCCACAATAAAGAAACACTTTGAAATCTGTTAATTAACTCCAGTTCTTTAAAAAAAAAAAACACATTAAAGTCCTTGGTCCTCATTTCATTCCAGAGTGTTTTGAAGTAGAGAGCTAATGTTCAGAAATAGAAGATTTCTCTATAAATTGACAGCAAGGGCTGAAAAATATGCAGCATTTTTGAAATGCCTGCAAAATATGCTTATCATTGCTTGTTGCACTCCTTCACACTTAAAGAAAAATGCTCATAGCACACCTACTAGGCTGTGATATCCCTACAGTTTAATGAAACAACCTGCACTTCTGATGACAGATTTGAAGCCCTAGTTGCCATTTCTCCCCCTCAGTGTCCTTGTGCTGAAGCAACAGCCCCAGTACTTACATCAGAGTCAGACACTGGGGGAGAATCTTCCATATTGACAACTGGCACATGTTCCCGTTTTACAGCCGTTTTCTTGATTTCCTGAGATTTGCTTCGTGACTCCACCAACTGAGAGAAACAAAACCACAATGGTAAAAGGTCCATATATTTAATTTATTATGTACTTTGTTATCGTTTGGCACATGGTAAAGGAAAAGACTATTGAAATTGAGTGTTATTAATTTAGTACAGGTGGTAAAGGTTGGCAAACTTGTATCTAAGGACACAGAGGAAATGATGTTACTTACTTCCTTAGCTGGTTTCTCTTTCCACACAGACAGTTCTTTAGACAAAAGTTCTTCTGGTTTCATTCTCACTAGTTTTGACAGTGAGATTTCCTCACGAAGGACACGATGAAAAAGTCCCTGAAAACAGAAGAATTTTGCTCATTATCCTCAATAACTCCCAGTATAACTGAATAGGAATGTCAGAAATTGAACAGCCACTCCTCTGCTTCAAATCTACTGTAGAAATTAAAAGGTTTCAAGTGTTCTCTAGTGAATATTTTCATCTGTACCAGCAGCTGTTTTCTTCTTTTAAAGCACAGATATCAGGTATCCAACACATACTACAGAATGTCACAAGAGGAGAAATAGATGAAGTCTGTATTTATTTTAAGAAAGCCATTCTGTAAATAAGTATTTCACACCAAATGCCCAAACTGAATAAATACCAATGACAAACAAAAGTAAGCTTTGAAATCCTACTTGGATAAAGCTATTGCTAAAAAGGTTTGAATGGCTTTATGATAATATTTTATAGTTTAATTTGTAAGTCTCTATCTTGAAGCTCTGAATGTTGAGGGTAGAGTCTGACATACCACTGAAGCCCAAAAGTACATTTCTGGATAAGTTCACTGTTTAAGAAAGTTCCAAACCTGGTTTTTGGGGTCCTTGAGATTGAACATGATGCTCCGGTATTTACTCTTGTATCTGTTGTCCGTAACTTGGAACAAATTAAACATCTCCTTTTCAATATTGAGTGCCACTTTCCCCACTTCACTCTCTGTCATGACCAGGTCATCACTGTCGTTGACTCTGTTGAAAACAAGAGCAGGTACATGCAGTTATGTCAGGTGTGAAAGGTCAGCTACAGTCACAAAAACTAACTTTTCAGAGCTGACTTCGGCTGCTCCTCACCCAGGGAGGGCTCCAGACTCCTTAAAATGACACCTGAGAGCCAAAGTCTATCTCAGGACCTTGAACTCAGCCAAACTTTAATTATTGCCCACAGATGGCCATGGAAGACAAGGCTTTGGGAAACCACGTCAGCCTTTATTCCTGCTCTTGGTACTGCAGTCAGGAGTTTCTCTGCCATGAGTGACACAGGGAGCCCAAGCACTTGAGTTTTGGTCCTAAATTCTCCACTGTGACCAGCATTTCCATTTCAGAGAGCAGTGCTCTATGATAAGTCTTGATGGGTGGCATTACCTTTAACAATCATCATGGGAAAATATGCCTTTTTTTGTGTTTGGGTTTTTTTTTTCCTTTTCCAAGTGATAGTTGCCCACTGACAAGAATTTCTTGTTGATTTTTATGCTGGGAGCAGAGGGAATCTCCCCCTCACTGAGCCTATAACCTTTCACTATATTTCCTGTACTATGTTCCCTACAAATCTACATCTCCATCACTGCCACCACCAGATTTTAAAACTCAAGAGCACCTGCATTATAAAAGCTTCTATACTGTAATTTAATTCTTCAACTGCAATTGCCTCAATATAAATGGGATAGTGAGGTTTCTTTTTTTAAAGGCTTTTTCACATACACATTTACTTTATATCACGAATTTTTATTTCAAGTATAAACCTGAAATGCCAATTGTACTTGTAGTAATCTGTAGCATAAATTCAATCCTTCAAAATTCTTTATCAACACATAAGAAAACCCTCTGCAGGTTAAACATTTACTTCTAGTTGTAGCGTCCTACATAAAATAAGTGCTTTGAATTCCCACCTCTTCCATAAAATTTCTTTCAGGGATCGTCGAATATTTTGTCGAATCTGAGAGTTGGGCTGTGACTGGACAGGGCTGGCTGATGCTTTTGTTTGACTGCTTCCAGCTGCAGCTGACATGGAAGGCAGTGAAGGCTTTTTGAGCCCTCCACCCAAACTGGAAGATGGAGCTGGTTTCTTGGAAACGGAAGAGCCAGGAGAGAGAGGTGACTGTTTGGAAGGAACACTGCCTGATGAAGCCCAAGGTTTCTTGGGAATGACACCTTTGAAACTTCCAGCAGGTTTCAGTGGTGGTTTGGTTAGTGTTGTGTTAGAGTAGGATGGGGACTTCTTGGAAGGCAGATTTTTGGGGAGAGAAGGTGACTGTTTCTCCATTATAGACACAACGGTCTTCTTTGATGCCAGTGAGGACTCTGCTCTATCTTCATTCCTTTTCTCTTCCCTTTGAGCTGTTAAAACAAATTAAAAAATACAATATTAAAGGCTTAACTTTATAACTTCCTACTCATGAAGACCAGGTACCAATCTATAAAGAAAAATCTGTCAAATGCCATCTCCAGAGAATAACTGCAAGCAGGCAGTTTAAGCTATTTCCTCTCACTAGCTTTCTTAAAAGTGATTTTAAAAAACATGCTGAGGTCGATAAAGGGTTTTTTTGGTTCAAAATTCTGCTTACAAGAAAAATGGGGGGGGAAAAAGGCACCACCTTCAAAGATTCTGAGAGGGATTTCATGGTTAAGCTTCAAAAACTCTCATACGTAGAAAAAAAAATATATATATAAGGCAATACAACTCACTATTTAAGCAGAAAAATTCTCATAGCACCTTACAGAAGCAGTTTATCACAGAAGTTGACCTGATCACAGAGTCCATGAATTTGAAACTGCACTAATATTACCTTTAGTATTATTGAAGTTTGATAAACCTATTCAGTTCCTAGCTAAATTATAGATTTAGAGAATACTTAAACATTAATACTGCTGCTTAGGCTGTAGTCATCTAATTCCCACCATTCTCAAGCTATTGCATTCACAGTATTCAGATTTTTCATTTAAACATTTTTTTTGTTACTAGAATAATTAATACACATCATACACAAGAAAATCTATGAAGTCTTAAGTAAAAGCTCCAGTTTTCCCACATGTTGAAGACATCCATCCATCCATTCGTATTCTGGTACTGATAGGAACAATTCAATGCAGTAAAAAAAGCCAGAAACACACCCCACCCTCCAGCAAACAAAACATCATTTACAAGACATCAGTCACAGTGGGCAAACACCAGCACAGAGATCTTGAGAGCTCAAAGAAAGATGAGTTCTGAGGGAAACCACCAAAAAGCAACTCCTAAAATAGTTGTTTCAAATCCTGTTGAAGGTTTTTAGATTAATTAGCCCACAAGCCCTGGGTGCAAAGTGCAGGATACTTCCTGGGCAAGATCAGGGAGTTTTAACTTCCAGTAACTTCACCAAGGACCAATTGGTCCCCCTTCACCTTCCATATCTGTTGAGAGCAGAAATCACTAGGAATGATCTAAACCATCCCATCTGTCTGTTCTGAGATGGACTTGAAGGGGACAAAGCCCTCCTGGGGGGTCTGGTTCAAGACACCCCACACATCAGCATAAGTGTCCAGTGGAATCATCCCTCAAACTGAGGAAGATCTGGAATGCTTAAGGGACATGCGATACTCACTCATTTCAGGAAGAAATGGCCTTGCAGCCTAAAGTTCAGCTACCCCTGGACATCAGCATATACTTCCAGCAAAGATCCTCCTCGCCCCTGGCCCTTTAACTGGCCCTCACTGCTGGCCCCACAGACACCAGTGGGAGACAAACCAAGAAATTATGCTGGACTTGACCTTTTGTAAGGTGAAATACAAGGGCGTGTGCTGAACTTCTGTTGGAACACAAGGAGAAGCAGCAGGACATCTAGAAACACTGTATCTTTACCCTGATTTTTTTCCTAGAAGCATTTTACAATTGAGGATTATTTCTGGGAGAGATTTAACTATTTATCAGAAGTGTAAAATAAAACCTGCTGCCACAGTACATTAAACCATTTCACAGGGTGTGATGATTTTGCCATAAAGAAGATTACAACTATTACCCTCATGCTATTCCCACAGTTTTCCTCAGAGGCTGGCTTTGGTTCCTGTCTGAGACAGGGAGACCTTTCGTATGACCCTCAGTGTCTCTCCATATGTCCTCCCTCTCCCCTACCCCACTAACACTATTCCAGTTGTCAGGAGGACTCTGGCACTCCTGTGAGGGAGGAAGGGGATAAGGAACTACTGCTGATGTTTTTCGTTTGGTCCAATTTGGTGCCCAGAACCTGAGAGGTCACCGGCCAACCTATTTTGAAGTCAGTCTTGAACAGAGCAGAGGCGAATATCCAAAACGCGCACACTGGTAACTCTGCAGGAATTACTCTACTTCCATTCTTTTTCCTGGTTTATTTTATCTTCTGCACAGAACAGTACCCTTTTGGGCAGGTGGGACAGCAGCATATTCTGTGACTTATCACAGAAAGGCAGGACAGCACAGCTTGGCTTTCAAAGCAATGACAGTAAATGTCAGTTCTCAGCACTAACACATTCAGTTGTTTTTGGCTTATAGCAGAAGTACAACTGTAAATTTGTACTTAATCCTATATCCCCTCTCTTTTTAATTAGTTCAACACATTTAACAAAAACTACACTGATAAAACTAAAAATAGCAGAACCAAGATGTATTATGTCCATCAGATGTTGCATATGAGAACTATACGCACACCTCACACCTTTCTGATACAAACAGCTATATCACAGTAAGATTATGAACTTGCAAAATAAATAAATAAATAAATAAAAGGTACTAGTACAAAGGTAGATTGAAGTTCCCAGGGTTGAAGGTCAGCCAAATCTGTAAGGTCCAAGGAGATGCAGAGGCATCCTTTACCTTTAGCCTGCCAGGTAACATCATGACTATTTAGAAAGGATTCTAAAGGTATGTAATTCTGTGCTTCTTCAGCCAATGGAAAAAATGCAAATAGTTCATAAGCGTCATGCAGGCCAGTTTCAAGCTACTGTATCCCAATTACAGGTGTCTCCCTAGCAGGGCCTGTTGACTAGAGAAGTGGATGGTAGATTCTGCATATACTAAGTCACATGTGGCTCCTTCAGTGCTTCAGAGTTGCCCAAAGGGACAGGTCACAGTAGTATCTGATGGACACTGCCCAATCATGTGCATGTTTTGATAAAGAACCCAGGCTACTTAAATCCTACATATGCAAATAACCTGTGACAGCTGTAGATGAACTTCATCTCAACAAACCCTCTTACACTGTTTTGACTATGAGCAACCAGAATTTTTGTCCTATCAAGTTTTGGTTTTCAGTGACAAGATCAATGTGCTGCCACATAATTAGCTGAAGGAACTCACTGTGTCCTTACACAGGTCTTGGATCCAATGCCCGGGAGCACCCAGAGGACAGTGGGGAAGGAGCAGGACTGCTTCTTCGGGTGGCAGCTCAACCCCCTACTGACCAACCCCCAACACAAGCACAGGCCAAAGCTTACAGCACCTCCTGACAGGAATGGGAACATTGCCCGTGTGTGTTTGGAAGCAATAGCATATGTGCTCTTTCCAGAGACCAGTATTTCAACATGAGGGGAATTTTACTTCTGAACAGATGCCAGGGTTGTTCAGCAAATGGATGGGACATATCATGGACCAGGGATTCCCTCAGACCACGATTTCAAAGTGCTCGGCCGTGAAATCCACGGGCAGCTTGAGGAGAAGGCACAGCCAAAGCTACTGTACACACCAGCCATTGTATTTTATACTGTGGGGGTTTGGTCCTTTCCATCAGTAGCTCCAGCGTACCTACAATAAATGCTCTTAAACAAATTTAAAATAAAAGGATGAGAAAAACACTGAACATCAGCCTACTCCGGCCAAGAGAATAACAGGGAGTTCCACCACAGGCAGATCAGTGCCAGAATAAGAAAATTAGTGGCTCTTCTACTCAGCACTTTTAACACACAGGTGAAACTCCTTGGTTTGATGTTAGAAAGTAACCATTAAACTATTTAAAACAAAACATTAATTCCTATTTGCCCCATTTTGTCCCATGGGACACTTCTTAGGACAGGAACCAGATCCTTACTGACTGGAGAGAGGGGTGGGCAGAAGGGACTGAGGTCCAGATGGAGCTGAGCCAGCTCATTCCCAGGGTGAAACCCAACGAATCCTCTGGCAGAAATCAGCGCATTCCTCCCAGGCTTAAGAAACAGCATTACTGTGGTACGTTCACTACAGACAGCAGTAGAATCTCTCCCACCAGATGTCAACAGACACAGAACCCCTCCCCTGAGGAAATTCCCCGTGCAGCAAAGCCATAGACATTACAACACACAGCAAGACAGAACTGCCACATCATCTGCTGTACAGACGAGCCCGGTGCTTACAGGTACTTGTGAACATCTCAACATGGTGTCTCAGCAGTGCCATGCAGTTGTGGAAGCCCAGTTCAGCAGGATTTCCAGTGTAGGGTTCCTTAGTTTTGCATGAAGGATTTGCAGGCTTGTATCACAGTCCCTAACTGACAACCAGAGGCTGTTTTACACCACCATCCATATTATCCAAAGGAAATTTCGCTTCCCCTCTGATCTTTTCAAAATATTTCTGTATAGCATTCAAGCCTGTTCTGGTTCTTCCCCCTTTCCCTCTCCACCCAGTCTTTTTTTGGAATAGTAGCTTTTGAAAGCCACTTCAAAAACTACCCCACCACCATCCCTGGTTTCTATTTAAATTATCTCAGTTGTGATGAGCTGTTTTGCTGGAGACATTATTTAGTATTTCCAGTTTTTAAATACCAGGAGAAATGTGCTATTCCTTTTCTCTGTATAGTTTTAAAATTATTCAAATCACAGTTCTTCAAAGAACTTTAACTTCTGGCTCTAGCTGATGCTAAAACTTTTAAATGCAATGCAGTTAAACCACAGGCTGTTACACCTGAAGAGCCCATTTCACAATGGCTGGTAAGGCTGGTTTTTGCCGTTTTAACTTTTTTTAAAAAAGATCACAGCTACTACTGCAGACATTAAAAAGACTGCTGTGAAATATATCTGGCAGCCATGAAAGCTGTTACAGAGTACTATGAGAAGTTTCTGTACAGAATTAAGATTTTGGCATAAGGTTGTTCATGCCCTACTGTCTCTAGTTCCACCTTAACGTTTCCCTATGTTCTCTTCCATCCACATTAATCTACTTTATCCTTCCCCCAGGATGAAATTCCTCCAGGCAGTGTGTGAGGAGCCGACAGCTGCATCGCGTCCTGCTTGCACAGGACCATCCACAGTGGGAGCGCAGGCCCAAGGGAGCAGGACGTCGGGAATCGATCCCTGGAGGAGACACTGCCCAGCACAGAGGTAGCCCAAGCATGTGTGGGTTTTACTGTTCCTTTTCAGACTTCTCCATCACTAGAGTTTTAGGGACAAAACAAAACCAAAACCCCACAACTAACTTTCAGGCTTATGCACAGTATACAAGTTTGTGTGGCACAACAGTAAAAAAGCTGGTAATTAACATTTTTCTGTAACAATAAAAATAAATCTGTAAAATTCCACAGTAGGAATAATTAAAGCTAAGAAAGAGAACAGCTCCTTGTGATCCACCTGTCCAAAAGTGGATCATTTACTACACTTCGAAGGATTTGTATGTCCTTAAAGGAGGAGGGGGGGGGAAATCACACTAATGCAGCATTGCAGCTGTTAAAACCCCCAAAATACCTGTTAGAAAGTATTGACACAGCCTGTATAAGGCTGGACAGCACTGAGCAATTATGTACTGTGAGAAGAGCTGATCTCCACAGAGAGGCACCTGCACTGGCCTTCACAGCAGCTCAACCAGCTGAGAGGAATGCAGGTTGCAGAGCCCAGCAGAGGCAGTCAAGTCACCTGCTCAGGAACTGCCCTGCCAGCACTTTGGGTGTCACACACAGCTTGGCCTCACAAGTCCCGCTCGGTCCTGTGGCTCCTCTGGCTCAGACACAGGTGGCTGCAGTGGCCGTCCCTGCGCCGTCGCTCCAGCGCTGCCGTGTCCGGTGCGGGTGTAGGGAAGGTGAGGGCAGCCCACTCTGGCACAGAGCACAGCACAGCAGCACAGGCTCCTGGCCTACAGAAGATGAAATAACTCTCCTGTATTCACCAGTTACCTAAGAACTGCATTTCTCCCCTCTGTAAAACTGTTGAAGCAGAGGATGGGCAGGATTTGTCAACCTTAGAACTGATGTTGTTCAACAGCTTCCCTGTGCCACTCAGCCTTGTCCTGAGTGGACTTGTCCACGCAGGTGTGGCCCTTCCTCCGTGACTTAACAGAAATAACCTCAAGAGAGCAGAATTTAACCAAACCCCATCACCCCGATGCAGAGGCTGACATCAAACTTTAATCCACGATTCTTCTGACGTGAAATCTTTTGATGCATTATCCAACTTATAAACCTGAACGAAAGACACAGGTGAGCTGGTGCTTTAGCTGTCAGTCCTAAAGCACTCCACAACGGGAAGCTACTTACCAGCTCCGAGCCGTCCCCCGGGAGCAGCTGTGCCCAGTCCCAGGCTGGGGCCGTGTGTCGCAGCCGCTGGGTGCCCCTGAAGCCCCCTCTGGTGGCACCGAGCACCGGTGCCCGCGGCTGTGCAGGTGAGGGGCTCTGGAACCGCTGCAGCTCCTCGCCTGTTCAACTGTTCTGACACCTGCTTTTGCTGGACTTTCGGTCATTTCCCTTAAACCCAGCTTACTCCTAGTTCTAACTCAGAAGTGTTGAACTACTCTTACAGCAGTTTCAGTGTTAGTTTTCCCTGGAAACTGCCCACAGGTCTGCTTCCACTTTCCAGACGGAAATCAGTTTATTGAACACTCGTGTCTGAGGTGTGCTGCCTGCCCTGCTGCTGTTCTCCTAAAGACTCTATCAGCTCTAATTTGCACTGCAATTAAGCTGCCTGTGTGCCAAGCCTTTACATTCAGGCACACAAAGAAATCAAACCTGTCTTTAAATTTAGGAGACTCAGAGACAAGAGCCTGCTGTTTCTGTGGTGATTTCTCTGCATTCAAGCCAACATGTAACTCTAAGCTCATGCAAATCTGTACCTTTGACATATAGGCTTTATTTTAATCTACCTGAGATTATAGTGATCTATCTGACCTGTGTTAGACGACTTCATTTTCAATACTACCCCGCACCCCGAGTGAGAGAGAGGCACTATGTGCTGCTGCAAAAAAAGGGCTTATTTTCCAGACTGTTCATGGATTGGTATCATCACTCCTTGCAGGGACAGGCCATCTTCAGGTTCCAAGTTCAGCACAGATCGGACACAGCAAATCAGCAGCAGACTTGACTCAAAATGCAAGTGAACATCTCAAAAAAACCCTTTTATTTGGGGACTAGCAAAGAACTTTTTCACTGGCTATGCAGTCAAGTGACCAAGTTCAAAGAACTGAAGTAAAATTAGTAAAAGAAAGCAAAACAGCAAGAGGGTGGTGAGTGTTTTTAATCAAACTTTCATCACTTTCAGTGTTGATGACAAGAGATAACCACCCTCATATGCATAGTGCCTCTGTAAGTGATACCAGGTTTCTGCCCCCCAACCCTTCCCCTCAGCAATGGTTCCTCACACTGAAGCCAAGCACCCCTGATGGCAGGAGTGCTGGCCTGCTGTCTCCAAGTGCCTTGGGGGTGTTGGGTGCTTCGAAGGCAAAATAGGAACATGCCAGGAGCAGGGACCAGCCTTCCTAACTTAAAAAGACAGGGCAAAAATCTTCACACAGCTGAGTCACATGGCAGGTGTAACATACCTTGCAGAGCAGAGACAGGGAGCTCCAGCAGTTCACAGCCAGGAGATGATAATGGCTCCCCAAGGATCCCACTGCTCCTTTTAGCTGGCTGGGTCCCAGGGGATATTGGCTTCAGCAGCCACTATGGTCTGCCTCACTCCACAGGCAGGGCTCAGGCCCTGAGCCAGCCCCTGGACCAGCAGACCCCCAGGCCAGCATAGCCCTGCCAGCACCACGATGGGAGTTCAACAGTGGAGCTGCCGTGTTACACCAGCCACTCCTGTACTATGACCCTTCCAAAGCCAGAAATTCTCCAACATGAATTTCTCAGAAGTTCTGGCAGACTCATCTTGGGTATGCTCATCATTATTTGGTCTTGCAGCAGCCTTCCTGAAAACTCCTCTCGATACAAAGGTTTAGGCCAGGCCTACACACAGGGCAGCCACATGTCCAAGAAAATGGCCAGTAACAAAATAAATGTTACATTTTATTTCCCCGGTACTATTCAATACTTAGTGCCTCTCAGTATGGACCTACATTGCACAATACAGTATTAAGCAAAGACACCTTGGCTTTGTAGGAGTTAATTCAGGTGCCAGAAGTAGTTCAGTTATAAGAGTATGGAACCTGGCAGAGCCTAGTTTTTTCCATGGGGTAGCAGTCAAACCCAAAAGGCATCCAGTTTAACTACAATCAGTCCCTGCAGACGAACATACGTATGGCTTAAGAAGCAAAGTTTAAGTAAAATATATTTTAACAGTTAAGCTAAACCAAGAGCAGTATATCCACATCCACTGCACTCAACTGAGTCAACTCTTCAGCTGGTGCAATCTTGCCCAAAGAGCAGCATTAAATTGGCACCAGCCTGTGTGCAGACAAAGCCTTACTTTCTTCTCTTCACAACAGTACTTACAGTTCCCTACACCACTTTCACACTCTGAGCCATAACTCCTGTCTTTACTGTACTCTATTTTGCCCCTGCTCTCTTTAGAGTGGTATGTTTTCTTTCTTTCCTGCTCTTATTACAGAGAGGAAGAGAAACAGATACAAGAAAAAGCATACATAAGTGATGCATGCTATAATCCTGGCATTTCAATATGCACATTTTCTGTTGGTGGGGTAACCCAGTATCACTGCGTTCCCTTCACAAAGGCTCCATATTTTGTTAGAGGTGTACAGGAACAAGGAGTCCAAGATCGTTAACTATACAAGCAAACACTATTCACTTTGTGAACAGCTTGAGTGCAGAAAAGTTCAGCTGCAGAAGAAATGAAAAAACCTGAAAGGGGATAACAAAAGGCAACTTTTATCACCAGAGTCAGGGCTCCCACTTCCAGGAGGTGGCAGCGTTGTCTCTTCGTAATTCCCCACTGGAAACCAGGAGCGGGATCACAAACACTGTGGTTTTCTCTGAAGGAAACAGTCCCACTCTCACCAACTTCTGTGAAATACTGGTGTCAAGTAAGATATTACCATAAATCGCTATAAATTCACACTTTCCCTGTCTGCAGTTACGTAAACAGAAGTTTAGAGGTTTGATGTGACAAGTGCTTTTTACTCTGAAGTTCCGCCACAAGAACAATTAATAGGAAATACATTTAATGTTAGGGTTTTTTAAATCTAATAAACCCTGCTCAGACTCCTGTATGCTTAGTTGCTTTTCTCAATAAAAGCAGTTAAGATGTTTTAGCACCTGAATTGAGTAAATTATTAGTTCCTGTATTCTTTTTAAGTCTAATAAGTCAGGTGAACTTCAAAGTGAATACGTAGTACATTTATGATTGGTTAGTTTAAAAACTGGGATACTGCAAATGTTTACCCTCTTCCCCTCCCCTTTTGGATATGTTTTCTATTTCAAAACTGCAGATACATTTGCTGCTGATTTCTATTTGAGAATTAACAGCAAAAATACAGAGAAAAAAAAAACTATTTTCCAAGTGTTGCTCTGTCAATAAAAACCTGAGTTCAAGTGCTTCAGACATCCACTGATGCTGCTGACAAACACCTGCATCAGCAAACTTCATGTCTGGACTGTTCCTTTTCTCCATTTCCACTGGGCAGCAGTGAATGCAACGGACAAATTTTGTATTAAATGCAATATATGACACAAAAGCCCTCAGCAGAGCCAAATAAGCAGTGGACACAAAACTGCTTTTATGGTTCCTTTGTGTAAAAAAGTGTTTGTATTATGCTGCTTTAAGCTTGTGCTCTGCTAGTGTAATTAAAGATAACACTTCCTATTATTATAAGATGTCAGTCTGCAAGCAAAACTGACACGTTTCAGAAATCATGCTGGGTGGTGCTTCCCCAAAAACACCACAAAGATCTTCCTAGATAAACCAGAGCCTGGTTTGCTTTCATCTCCTGTGACATGAACATGAGCTCACATGACAAAGTCAGGATTTCTATCATAACATGGACCCCTGAACGACATTCATAGATCTCAACAATCCACACACTTGTATCAATTTGGAAGCCAAGATGATTTCTGAAATTCAGTATCAAAGGATATTAAATGGATTCCAATTTTCCTAATGGAAGTAAAAGAGGCTCTTCTGAAAGGAAATGTGGCTCATACCCAATTGCCTCTTATATGTGTAGTTCAAATACTGGCTGCAACTTTAAAAGTACTTGTATTTAATATTCACTTATCAAAGCAAGTTCAAGGTATTTCCCACTCTAGTTACTAAATGAACCAAAGGGATTATTTTCACTGGGCACATAAAGATGGCAGACAGTGTGACTAACCAGGCACCAAGTTTTGGTGTACAAAGTCACTTCCAAGTACAGCTCTTAACTCATCCCCCTAAAAAGCCACAGAAAAATTAAGAAGAAACACAAGTTAATGGAGTAACAGAAGAAAAAAACCCAACACTGAATAACTGCACAGCACTAGCACTAAATATCCCTTTTTTTTAAATAAATGCAGACAAGGTTGGGAGGAGAAAAGTGGGCCTGGTGGTGGGCTTAGATGTAAATTTACTACATGCTCCTACCACCCAGTACTTCTTTAGGAGTGGCTTGATTTTCTTCTTGGTACCACTTAACAAAGCTACTGTCTCATGTAATAACAAAATCCTTCCATCTGACAAGTACAGAGTAAATGTATAAAGTAAATCCATGTCAGAAATGATAAACTGACTAATAGAAAGAGTCTTACAGAGAGTAATTCTCTAATCATGTTAAGTTTCCTTAATTCCTAAAAGGCCTCGTGCACTGAAGTTGCAAATAAGGATTTGCTGAACACGGCTGGAAGCTCTGGGAGAATGCAGGCAGCACCTGAAACACTGCATTTGGAAAGATCCCATCCTTTGCCTCCTCTGGACTACAAGTTCTTCATAACCAGTGTTCAGAAATACTCATTTCTAAACAGGGAGTCACTTTAAGATGTGCCTAAAGCAGATTATATGTTTGGTCCAATAAATGTGTTTTCCTTGGCAGATTAGCTCAGACTTAAAGACTTCTCACTTTTGGATACCTGAAGAGAATTGAGAGGACTCTCATGAATTTCCCTAAGGCTGTAACTTCTAGGTTTTGAACAGCTTATAAAGATTCCTTAAATAAATAAAATCTGGTAGAATACTCTTGCAGATGATGCACTGGCAGCTTCTCAGGAAGATAACAGTTCAAAATCATCCATTAAAAAGCAGGACACATTTTTTCACGAATATATAAGACCGTTTAACTGGGCATTTAGCACAGAGTCCCCATCTATCAGTGCAACTTACCTTAATAAAAGCAATCTCAAGTTCTTCTTTGCATTTGATATGAGAGTTCTTCATCACACAAACTGGGTTGTTCTCTGTTTGTTACTAATACATATATTTTGGAACCAATTTAACTATTTAGCTACAGGAATCCAGTTTTCTATAGGAATTGGTTAAATCTGTAAAACCTCCAGTGTGGTAAAACTTTAAAGCAACCTCCCCTAAAAAAAACCCTCATTCTTTGTGTCTCAAAACCTGTATTCCTGTCTACTGAGAAAAAACCCAAACCATATAGCAATAAGGACATTTTAAGTTAGATGGTTCTATGAACATCTGTAATTGTATTGAATAGTCTTTCTCTCTGAATCTTACTTATGTTTAAAACAGAATTTTTTTTCTGATAAAAAAGCTAAAGTTTCTTTAAAAGAATCTTAAAAAAATGCAGGTTAATTAAAGTAGGTACCTTCAGGGATTTCACTATAAAAGAGGCACAAGGCCTAAATAACAAAATACTTAAGGAAAAATTATAACCTGATGGGGGCAGACAACATTAAAATATACCTGGTATGTCTACTATGTACTATGATAATGAACAGAAATTTAAGTTGGCTGGTGTTCCCTCAGTGTTTAAAAATTGTAACTAAAAAACCTCATCTTAAAATATGACCTAAAAACTTATCAGTTACTTTACGTATAAGTGTTCAATAACTAGGTTTACTTCTGAAAATAAAATGTAAATTGGCTGAGGTGTGGTTACAAAGCAGTGAGAACTGAACTTCTGAATTCATTAATCTTCAAGTGAATAAACACGAGACACCAGGTCGTGTGGTTGTAACTGTGATATGTCAGATTTCATCTGACGTTTCATAACTGCATTATAAAACTACTTAGATGAAGTCAATCAAAAAATGTCATAAGCAGAAGGACTTGTTCAGCCTTCAAAGCAGTATTTACTTACCTTCGTATGAGTTACAAGGATGCTATTCAAAACCTGCAAAAATATGCAAGGCAATACCTCTGCCCAACATCCACTTGAGATGTGTTCTTGTGTGTGTGGGTAACGTGTGAAGTATGAACATAGAAAGGGAAAAAAAGAAAGAAAAAGATAAAAAGAGTCCTGCCTCCCCCCAACTTAAAAGTAAAGAATGGTCCTTAAATTATTTCATGTAGGGAAGAAAAGCAGCAGGAATATACTTGACAGTTAAAAGCTGTTTGCAGAAGTGTCAAGTATCGTTGGATACCACGTTGGAGATTTCATTCTCGGCACCAGGCACTGAAAATGCAAGACCTGAGAGACAGGTGCCAAATCTAAATTACAAAAATACAATTCAAATTAGTACAGGCAATTGCTGATTCATGGTGCACACTGCACGGCCTTCTGGTAAAACTTAACACAAATGTATCAATACTTACCTTCCAGATTAGAAACAGATACTGTCTCTATGGGAAAAATTTCAAGCTTAACCATGTAGTTTTCATCCAGAAATCAGCTGGGTAGATCAACAGGCTCTTAACCATACAACTGTCATATGATACAAATGAAACTTCTAAAAGTGTCTCTCATTTGTGTGTATCTGTGTGCGAATCTTTGAAGGTGGAGAAAGGTAGCTTGGTGCCATAGTAAGAAAAAAAACCCCAAATCCTACACTCCCTAGTCTTGCAGAGCCAAGAATGGATGGGTATTCAAAGAAAATATGATTATTCAGGAATATCCCTATGCGATACATACATTTGAACAACAGTGCAGGTGAAATGGCAGCAGTCCTTTCAGGCTTTACAGCATTGTAATTATGATCGCTGGCCCAGGACGGTGTCACGGGTTCTGCTGGTGGCTCTCTAGCAACAGGTTGAGTGTTTGCCTCAGTCTTGGCCACTGTCACAACAGTCTTCTTCATGTTCACCTCTCTTTTCTCAGGCAATTGTCTCTTTTGGTTGGAAAGTGGTTTGATACTTGCCTGTATAATTAAAAGACATTTGATTACCAATAATCATCGAATATACTGTATTTTACAAACAAGCAGAGATATAGTTACACACACGTAGAACAATTTCTTTTACAGTAAACTCCTGCAAAGAACCTGAAATGATGTAATTTCACATTCAAATTTATAAAGCAAAGGTGATATACAGGATAACTTCAGGAAAAGGGAATGGTAAAGAGACCACTTCAAAACGACAGAATTTATCGACAGATTGGGGTGTGTTTGTTTGTTTCTCTGAAAAACTACCATCCACTTTTTAGTGGTTTCAAAAGTAAAAGGCTGTTTTCATTTTTGTTCTTCACAAAGCACACACACAACAGTCAGGTTATTACACAATTCACAGTAGTTCCCAATTACTGTCCAAAACCCAGTAATTTAAAAATGCATAATTAATTTGAATTAAATTAAAATAAAAAATATGTACTTACACTTTTTTTAAAGGTAAATTAATTCAGAATTCTTTTTTTTAAAGTGCAATGCCATCTAGAACTACACTTGCAAGCAACTATCCCCATCTAGAGGCAATTATTAAGATTTTTTTTTTTTAAAAAGTGACGGGAAAATATTTTACTGTCATAAGAATTAAACCATGTTGGTACCACAGAAAAAGGCAAGAGAACAACAAAAGAATAATAAAAAGCTCCTCTTCAATGCAGGACTTGGCAATTTCATTTGACTCAAAAAAGAGAGCACAGAAAAAAGCCGCCGTGCTTCAGGACAACAGTTCTGGATCAGGAACACGAACTTACCTGCTGCTGAGATTTTGGCGTGCCAGGTTTTTCAGATTTTGGTTTGATCTTCTCTTTAGGTTTTGGTTTTGAATCTTTGCCAGAACTTAGAATCTTCATGGTGGCTGCAGCGTGTTTGAGAATGCAGTCGTTGCTGCAGTACACGGAGTCGGGCTGAGCCACGTTGAAACAGCCGGGACCGATGCACTTGGATGCACCAGGAGCTTCCATCACCTACAGGGTGAAAGGGAGTGAGCTCAGCCTTCAAAGAGGAAATAACAGGAATGTGCCTTTGGAACACGGAGAAACGCTTACCCACTGTATGTGCAGCCTGCAGCTCTGCCAGTGACCTGACAATGGCCAGTGTGAAAGCGGCTGTCACTCAGGACACAACAGAAACAACCCACACAAAGGTAAGAGTTTCACTCTTTTAACACGTTATTTTCAGAACGTGCTGCATTATCAAGTTGCTAGTCTAGCACTGAAGTAAAGGAGACTGGTTTCCTAACTTTTCAAATCCCATAAGCACACAAATGCTTTTTTCCTGATCCTCTGCATCATGTGAGAGACCTCCTTAATAACTCCTGAGCAAGGTCTCTAAAGTGCATTTTATTTCTATATCCCCCTCAGCCATGCACACGTGCAAGAGGAAGCACTCAGCTATTCAGGTGTAGAGATTATTCTTGCTCTAGAGATTTACCAATTTTAAATGTAGAAGACTCCAACTTACATAAAGAAAAAAAACAACATTCTCCCAGATAACTTTCCACAGCCTCCTACTTCTTACACATTTAGAGGTTTGCACATGCAATTTCTATTTTACTTCAAAATTGCTCTCCATTTATACAGAAGTGTTACATATGAAACACTTCCTCTTCTAATGTTAAGATTCAGAAAATAGCACATTACTTGAAAACAGAGTACATTATGCCAAAATCCAGAAATAATTCAAAGCTCTTTAGGCTCCAACATATCACCTCTGGATATTATGCTTTAATTTCTCTTCCAGTTTACTCATAAAAGTGACACAACTAACCTAACATAATTTAGAACCTAACAACATTCAGAACTACTGTAGTGCTATACAGCCTCTCCCCATCAACAAACTGTCATTTGTAATTACCAAAAGTAAGTTTTTCATTAATATTTCCAGTTAAACAAATATTTGCATTGTGGTTTTCCCCAGTCAAAGTCAGTAAGATAGCACTGTCTGCTGTAGTCTGGTAAAACCTAGAATTGAGAATTTTCCCCAAGAAATTGTTTATGCTTTAAAATACTTTTCAATCATGTACACACTTAGCTGATAAAGAATTATCAATTCATGGTCCCTAAAAAACACCTGAAGCTTATGACTAACTGAGCTGCCATTTCTAATTAATTAACTCAGATGATGATGAAACTTTAAGTGTTGATGTCTGCACTTAGAAAATTTGTTGAGTTCTGATCACAAACCAAAACCCTGCAGCTATAGATGCTTATGGATAGCAACAAAAAGGAGTCTTTCTCAAGAATTCTGATGCAAGAGAACAGATAAACTGAGACTGTTCAGTCACTGTAACAGACTGATTTCATAGGAAATAGCAATGACCTTTATGCCCATAATGGACAGGGAATTTCTGCAGAGTGATGCTGCTTTATACAAGTTTTAGAGGGATTTTAACTGAGGTATGAGGGACAGTGTGGGCTGAAACACACAGATGTGACAGCTCACTTCTCTCAGAACATGGTACCACCTGGCAATCACGAGTACAGCAGTTACATTCCACTGTCAAATGCCAAAAGAATACCTAAAATACAAGCAGTTCTTCCACAAGAGGCAAGGAGTTAATGATAATTATGTTTCTCTTTCACTAACAGAGAGATGGCCAACACATTCACATACCTGGTCAGCACATCAACACCACAGAGATACTCAGCAGCAGAGCCAAGGCCAACAGCACTGGACTCTCAAAAACTTTTTTGTGTGTACAAAGAAGTACAAATGCATTTGAAAACATTTTCGAGAACACTGTTTGCTGTACATTTATCTTAAAATTGTAACTATTTCTACACTGAACTCAAACTGTTTTGGTCTGTACATTCATCTCACAGTGCTGCTATGGACAGCTCTGATATTTATTTAGGGATGATTTCAAAGTTTAAAGATTAGACATGAAAGAATAAATTCGTAGAGAAAAACTATAAACTGCTGTAGCATTTTAACAGCAAATTCACTAAACATGTTTTTCCAGGCACAGTAAGAAGAAAAGGGAATTGTTCAAGATGTTGGCATCACTACAGTAGCTTAGGCAGGACAAAGACACTGTAGTATGAAGTTTTTTTAATCCATGTGCATTGAGCTGAAGAAGTTTCTATGCCTTTCCCAATGGAAGTTATTATTATAAAACTTAAATTTATTTCAGATTTTGCAATAATTCAAGATACATATATTTAGGTTAAAAAAGGCAGTATAAAAGAAGTCTCTACTTGCTAATAACCTAAAGCAGCATAAGGACAAAAATCAGAATTCAAAGACTAATTGGAAGTACAGGTGGAATTAACTTCAACAGGCACTTGCCAAAGTTAAGTAAAAAATTTCACTATCATTGAAAATGTCCAAAGTTGTTTGAGATTATTTCAAAGACCGTATAATCCAGTCCAGATTTCTAATATTTTATTAAAAGAATACCTCATTATTTGACTTCCAAAACAGTATTTAGAAAGGGCTGAACAGCACAAACTATTTCCTTACCCCTACATAAAACTTTTAAATCCCTCACTTGAAACTAAGTTGTAATTTCTGTACTGATAGAACTACGGATAAACTTCTGCTAAACAGAAGTTCAGCTGCTCAGCTTCATGTTTAGCTTTAAAAAACCACTTCAGATTTATAGCTCTACAAGTAACTCATTGTCTCAATGTACTCCATGAAACATTAAAAATAAGAAAAACTTAAAATACTTACAGGTTGAAATATCTTTAGTTTTTTCTTCCCACTTGGATTTGCAGCTTTTTCAATCCTACCCTTGATCCCTTGGTCCTCAACTGATTTTTGTTCAATTGTTCCTATGCTTGTGAATTCTGTGCCATCCACATTTCCTTGCTCCGCTTTCGCTTCCTGCTGGTCTAGTTCTGACACAGGCTCATCCTGTCCCTGGAGAATGGTGCAGTTTGGACAGATATAGTCCTCACCATTCCTTTCCAACAATCGCCCTCGAGCCTCAGAAATACCCACGCAGTCACCATGAAACCATTCCTCACATCTATCACAACAAATCATAAACCTGGAAAAAAAGAACAACCCACCAAGGAACAGTAAAACACTGTGAAATGAAACAACAATTAACATTCAACAGATATTTCAAGCAGCAGAACGTAAGCACCCCAACAAAGCACCAGTGCACGGTTCTGCCTCACTGGTCACTTCTATATTCCTTTATCCTCGTTTAAGTATTTGTTATAAACTCCCTCCCAAACTTCAGCAAACCCAACAGCTCACTTACACATACTCAAAAAGTAAGCAGGAGTATTTGGTTTCCTTTTTTCATCACAGAACAACTCCAACTCCTTGCACTGTCTCCAGTTGAACCCTTTGCCTACCTGTTGTTATGAGGCTGACGACAAATACAGTACAGAGCGTTTGGGTCGTAGATCTCGGACTCGGGTTTGCTTTTGGGCTGTTCTTCAGGCTCTTCATCTGTGGCCCCCTTGGCACCAAGAGCAGGCTTTTCCTCCTTCTGATCCTGGACATCTTCAGTGTCTTCCTCAGACACAACCACTTGACTTGCAATCTCAGTGCTGTCTGCAGTCTCAGGCTCCTCCTTGACAGGCAGCTCAGATTCAGTCTGCTTTTGAGCCGGGACATCACCTGTTTGGGTGGGATCTTGTTCTGAATTCCTTTTGTGGTTCTGTACATCCTTCAGTGCAGGTTTCTGTTCAACACGTTTCTTTCTCAGTCGATTCTGGAGTTCCTTTAGTGTTAATCCATCGCTATCACTATCAGAGGTAGCATCTTCCTCTTCCTCCTCTTCCTCCTCCTCTTCTTCTTCCTCTTCCTCCTTTGTGCGTCTGCTTTTAGGGCTTTTCTGATCCTTACAGCTCCTAGTGCAGATCCTCCTAGTGACAGGCTTTGTATCTGGGGCGCTCTCAACACTGCCTTCAGAAGCAGTTTCAGCATCTGTAGCTGGACCAGATGCTGCTTCACTTGAGTCTTCCAGAGTAGCAGGAGCACTCCTCCTCCCCCGGCGCCTCACCGTGGTAAGGAACTCTTCCACCCTCTCCGTCCGCTTTGGCTGCCGCCCGCTCCTCCGCAGGTTCAAGCCTTGCTGCTGCTGTTGTGGCTGCTGGTCACTGGAGTCCACGTCAGCATCTCCTGCCCCCTCTCGCTTGGCAATTGTGGTCCTTCGAAAGCCCCAGGTTTTCCTGAACTCTTTACTCGTGGGCTTGATAGACTTTTGTTCCTCCTCGTTGCTTTGCTCACCTTTATCATCCAAAATTGATGCTAAAAACAAGGGAAGAGTTACTAAACCAGTGGTGAGGAAAGATGCTTTTCCTTAAAACCTTTTTTCAACATGTTATTTATCTCCACCTCATATTATGACCCTCAAAACATAAAAATGTTTTCTTGTGAATGCAACAGCAGTAGCAATTAAATATATCACTGATCACTGTGCCAACATAATCCAGCTATTACAAACTCTTTGTTACTTAAAAATATATGTATATACATGTACACACATACAAAACCCATAAATAAGCATATTTTCTGCTCAACTGGAAAGGAAGAACTCTTACCAGGAGAACTATTTTCCATGTTGTCAGTATTAGGTTCAGACTCTAATGGCTCTGTGTTTACAGCTTGTTCCATAGTACGGGCAACACTGTCCTCCCTCTGAAACACTGAAGAGAAACATAAGGTTCAAAACTCTGATTCAAAAATATTTACAAGCCTAAGTAATTATTAAATATTTTGATGTAACCTTGTGATTTATTGTAACCAACACTTCACTTGTATTTCAAGCGACTGATGTTCTTTCAACGTACTAAGTTACAGATGTGGGTTTGGATATTGTACTGACATTTTACTGAGTAGCCTTAGGATTTCTGACATTTCTCAAAAAAAAAAAAAAAAACAACCCTTCATGGTATGAACCCACTCCCTAGGGTTTGTCTGGGAAAAAAACTTTATGGTAGTTCCACTCCTTACATGGACATGCCCCAGTGTCAAGGAGCATGGAGCAAGGACTCATCCAAACACAGTTCCCTTTCCAAAGGTGAGGATGGTATTTGATAGGAGTAACATTCTCTGGTAGAATGGAATGATTACCAACAGCAGATCAGAAACAAGGTAGAACCAACAGCCAGTTTTAGGAAACTTAAAGGTACTGCTGCTTAGATAATACAGGTTTTCCCAAAGAATAACAAGCTCTTGGATTTTAAACAAAATGGAAATACCCTAGCCTTCCTTGTTAAAACAAACTAGGTCTATGTCTTGCCTGTTAAAGAGTTTAGCTGCTATTTTTAGGTTGTTTCATAAACACTGGTGGGTATTCAGGTTAAAGCAACACTTTACCTTCACTATTTCTCTAAAAAGGTTTATAGAATAAAAGAAATGATACGGAAAAGAACAAAATAAAAATCTTCTCAAACATCTCCCTGCAAAAATCTGTGTGGATTGAAACTTAAGAAAGGCTGTTCCTTGACATGGTTACTTACAAAAATGTCTTCAGCCTATGTGATCTACCAGAATGACCCCCCAAAAAAGAACAGATTCAGCAAAGAACGTCCAACTGTCAGAGATGGAACCATAGCCAAAAGAAAATCTGTGCTGACAACAAGGATCCCTTTTTTTTCAAAAGTCTTTTCCAGCACACGAGGAGACTCTCTTATTTGAGAAGACAAAAGAAAGTTAGACAAATGTAAGATCTGCATTTTAATTAACTAAGGAATAACCTGGTTTGAACAAGTATTCAGGGTATTTCAGATGAGCTGCACGTCATGGAATTGCTCCCAAACCCAGCAGACACTGAGTTCTGCAGCCACTGCAATCCCACTGCTCACATGAAACTGCAGAGTGCAGTACTAAGAACAGCTCAAAGAATGGCCTAAATATGAACAGTTATTCAAAAACAAAGAACACCCCCTAACTCTCCCCCCAGGAACGTTTCTGGAGTAGTTATATGTGTATCCTCAGCTAAGGAATTGCAGAGGTAAGCCAAAAGTGAATATTAACAGAATTTCTAAGTAACAGGTATTTCTAAGAATCAGGTATTTCTACCAGCTGTACAGATCACAGCTACACGTTTGCAGAGGCATCGTTCAACAAACTTCTCCCAGGCTTGCAGTGGCTGCTGGGGATAAATGCCTCCTTATTTCATATACTGTTCTGTCTTCACACAATCCCTCTGTAGTCCAACCCCTCTGCTTTCAGTATTACATTTATTACTGCTACAACAGAAACTTGTAACATAAGTTATGCTATGAAAACATAAACATCCATGCAGATATGTTAAAAAAGTTAACACTTCAGTTGTAACTTCGGTATTTCACTTCAGTGAGATACTATAAATGCCACTGTAAAAGCAGCAGAACATCAATTTAAATAGTAATGATTTTAACATTACAGACAGAATAAAAAGTGAACTTTAAGCCTGCAGTACACAGCTAAAAAGCTGAAACTGATTCAATCCAATATGAAATTCCACTAAATTCCTCCATAAAAAAATCATTAACTATGAATTTTTAGTTTGGCTTGTTTTCTTTTTTAAACAGCACTAAAATTATATTCACATCAGAAAGGTTGCAATAGAAGTAAGGGAACAAGTCAAAACAGTTAACATTTACATCTTTGTTTACCCTGCAAGATGTGGAAATGTTAAAATCTGTAAGTAGAGGTAATCCAAATTCTGAGATTTAAATTCCAGATACAATGTAAAGAACTAAGAAAGCTCTTCCATGTGCTCTCTGTGCTTTACCTGACACAGCATTAGAGGTTTGAAGGGTTTCTCTTTGAAGGGCAGAGCCAGAGGAGGGCAGCACAGGATCAGAGTCATTCAGCATCATCCATCCAGCACATGCTGAAATTCCTGACTCAGAAGTGCCAGACCGAATCTCCAAGTTGTCAGCAGGTCCAAATGCTGATCCAATTAATCCTCTTTTTCCTGCTGGCTCCTGGAAAAAAAAGAAAGAGAAAAAATAAGGCACTGATATATTTATTAACTTATCTTACTACTGTTTACCTAAATTAAGAACTGTTTTGCCTCTACTATGTTATAAAGCAAATTCCATTATTTTGTCTTCTTGATAGTTTTGTCCTTTCAGAAAAACACTGCAACTGGAAAGAAAAATCAAAATAAAGCAATAGCACCTCCCCACTTACCTACAGCTGAGACCTTTGAAAGAAATACAAAATAGAATTGCACTCCCATGAATTTGTTCAGATCCCATTAAGATTTCCAGAAAAGTAAAACTGTAATCAAGAATCTATTCCATGTACAGTACTTAAAAGCATTCTGAGAGTGGAATTTACTAAGCACATACTGTGCAATGAAAATACAGAAAGGTTTTTCAACTCCATCAGCCTGGTCTGGGTTACATAGGGCAGATCTACTGGTTTATACAAAATTTTATCACAGAAGACACTGCAGCTCTGAGCATGTGAGCCTGAACATCAGTAGGAAATGCCTGCATTAACCCAAAGTAGTCTACCAGGCTACAAAAACACTGGAAAAGAATCTGGGAGGAAGAGGAGGACCAGCTGGACAGGATGAACTGGACTGTAAAATTAGTGAAGGCAAAAGAACAAAACTGAACACAGAGCCTGTGTGTCAGCATTCTGCAATTAAAGATGCAGGGGAACATACACAGCAGGTGTAGGACATAACTAAAACAATACAAATTCTTTCAGGAGTAAAAACTGTTTATAAACACTCTAGGTCAGGAGATTCTATCTTAAAACATATTAGATAATCCATGCCAAGACAGAGTCTGACTTTGCTTTTTAAAGAATACCTTTCCCCCCCCCAAATCTCTCATGTCTCCAACTCTTAAAGCATCTTTGCTCTTTGAAAACACTTTTTTACTCCCTGAGCAGTGAACATCTCTAGTGTTCTCCAAAGCCATGTCACTGTCCCAAAAATAAGAACAGGGGAAAGACAAACTCCTCTCCAAATCCAATTCTCATCACTGGATCACTTTATTATTTCGTGAACAATAAATCTCAAAATTTGTATGACTGTGGCAAAGCAGAATTATGAAAAACAACACTGAGTGTGGAGTTAGATCCACATCAGTAGTTTCTTCCCCTGTACCTTCTCTATTATGTATATTATGTACATTCTTTCCCTCAGCCAACTACTCCTACTCCTAATTTAGGAGGAAAAAAATTAACAATAACAAAGAAGCAACAGAACAAACTAATTATGAGGCCCCTGGTGCTGTAACTCATGGCATTGAATACCTGCTCTAATCTGTATTTTGCTCCATTGTCTGAATCAGTGATTACATCCAGGGAGTCCGTCACTGAGTTTAAAGTGCCTTCTTCCACCGTGTAGCTCTGCAATAACCTTTCCATCTCCCTGTTCAGAATCTCCAACTGATCACACATCATGCAATTTTTAAGTGATATGCCTAAAGGAAGAGGGAAAGTCAGCTAATCACTTCTTGTTTAACTCTGTATTAAACTAGGAAACAAATTGTGCCTCTGGATCACACAAAAAGTGGCAGAACTGTCCAAGGGCTGTGTTCATGGTGCTGTACCTGGGCATTCAAGGCCCCGTGTGCAACACGCTCTTTAAATTCCGTTTGAGTCACGGAGCTGTGTCACCACAACATTCCAAAACCAGACCCAGGGACGGCTGGCTGAACACAATGGACATTTCCCAGCCTTAGTCACTCCCCACCCAGTGGCTGCACAGAGCACAGCCTGCAGCTCTGACTGAGCACAGAGCAGCATTAGCACCAATCATAACTGGAAATCAAGAGATTCTACACCAGAATAATTCTTTTTGCTTTAGCAGATGTTATCTCATTGCTATTACCTGTATCATCTCCATTATCTACAGGAAAAAACTTTTACAGAACTGAAATTTTAAAATAATTTCGAATTTGAGACACATACAGTGTACTTAAAACACCAAAATTACAGACTCCTTGCATTTGCTGTAAAATGCTTGGTCCTTTCTTATTATTATTTAGTATCTCCATTTTTTCCTCTGCCACATTTTTCATCAAAGATAGAGGAAGTGTCAAACTTATTTTACATGAACCTGCTCTTGCAGAACTACATCTCAAAACAGGTTAAACTTAAGTGTCTAAAAGCAGCTGAAAAATCAAATATTATCAAAACATAGAAGGATGGAAGCCTTAACTCACAATTACACTTTGCACTTCTAAGCAGTCTACTAACTGCCTACAAAAATATTTAGTACTACAGCAGCTTTGGAAGTCTTGAAATACTTGTTTCTCTTCCAAATTCAGTGGGACTTTTTGTTCATTTTGTTCTCAAGTTCACTAAATCACTATTCAATTGCAGCTGAGATACTGTCAGAAATGTCAACTGAAGCAGCAAACTGGTCATCTTGTTTTAAAGGAACTGAACATCCATGATAACTTTACTTATTCCTCCTAATACAACACATGAATCATGTTTCTGAAACTGGAAGTTCTAGCTGAAAAATGAGAATTATTGTATTTCCCCTAATAGACAATTCCCATCAGCATCATCCTGTCTTTTTGCCATGTCTCCTTTAGAAAGAATATTCTGTACCTCTGAAAAAACTGAGGCAAGAATCTCTATAACTGATGGGACAGAAAGGAAAACTAATATTTAATAACTGCTGTTTATTCAAAAGGCCCTCTGCTTTCTCCTGAGGTTAACAGCTTCTGGGAGAAAGTCTCCAACGTGAAAATATCTAAGTTTTTCAAATCAACTATAAATGAATTTAAAAACACAAATCAAGAGTTGCTGTGGTAGCAGGAGCATTCTAGTGAAACACAACAGTCACTTATCTGCAAGTGGAGCATAAAGCTGATGCACAGTATCAGGAGAAAGAACATTCAGTTAAGGAAACATTTACTCCAGCTACTGTAAACACCCGTGGTTTTCAGTAGACACTGAAGAAATTCTAGAGCAGAGTCAGCAGCCAATTTAACAAGAGAAGAAAAGGCATTCCCAATTTTCAAATCTTACTACTGCAACACCTCACAATACACCTTCATTAAACAAACAAAACCATCGCTCATAATCTCACTCCACTGTTCTGTAAATATATTCTCCCTCTCATTCAGACAAAACCTCACACAAAGCACAGTTATCTACAGCTTCCCATTGTAACTTAACACTTTACAAATCCCAGGCAAAAAAGGAGAGAGATTATCTCTGCCAGTAACACAGAGCTGAGATGTGAATGGCAGGACCTGCAGGGAAGACACCTGGATCTGCTGATGGTGACTTCATTAAACCCTTTTTAAGATGCCCAGATATAGTATCTTAATCTGACCATGATAGAGCAAAGTTTTAAAGAACACCCACCTTTTTGATGTTTGTATTTTAGATAAAGGCCAATTCAATAAATCACCTATAAAGAGACATTCAGATTGGGATCTCCACTTCTTTTTTTTCTCTTATTTCCCTGAAGAGGAAATAAAAGCTCAGTGGGTCCTCTGAACACATAAAGGTTTTGTCTTTTCTAGAACTCAGCATTTTAACTGCATTAAGAATTCTCTGCCTCAGTTAACTGGGAAGACTTCATTCCAAAAAAAAAAAAACTGATCTTGAAAGGCATCTTAGTAATAAAATGTTAAATGTTTAACTTAATTTCTCCTTTATCTGAGAGCTTATGTACAAAAAAAAGTCTGTCAGTATTTAGGGTAAATTCTTTGGTTTCAGCTTACTGTGGGGATTTTATTTAGTTTCCTGAGGAATGTGTATGAAAGACTAGTGATCTTTATTCCCTTATTAATGTCAATTCTCATTGTCACAGCCAGGTAACAAAACAGGCTGCACCTTACCCCCTGATCTTGGATGTCAGAACTCCTCAATACTCAGCCAATTTGCTGTAATCTGCACCAACTCCGGTATCTCGTTAGAGATTATACCAGCCCCTTGCACGAATACTTTAATCCAAATGATTAATATTTGACATCTATTAGTTTTTGATTTTGGAATATTTCATGCATACTTTCATACCAAGGCTCCAGTTACTGTTTTAGATACATTATGGAAATTCAATGGCCATGACAGAAAAAACAGCCACAACAGACAATATAAAGTTCCGAACACGAGTGAGAAGACAGAAGACTCTTTGCATCTGCAAAGAAATTCAAAGTATAACAATCTTATAACTTCCAAGTATTCAAGGCAGGTGTTGTTCATCAGTGATGAATTTCTTTTCTATGTCCTTACAAAAATCCAGTCTATGCCAACATTTGGGATACCAGCTTCAATTAGCATGACTTGTAACTGCCCTTTAGTTGCACTTTTTCAGTGAATTTCTTCAGAATCAGAAAATATGATAGGCAAGGTATTTGGCTGGAACCAAAATATCCAGGAGAGGCTTCTTAAAGAAACTACAGGATGTTATGAACAGGGCAGAAAGCATCCTTTCCAGAATGATGTAACAGCTATTCTAACCACAATTTACACTGTCTGCTGACTTAACTCCCTGTAAGAGAGGCACTGGGCTTGGTCTATGACAGGCTCCTTAAAGTGTTAAAAAATTCTTAATAAGAAAATATAGCAATATTACATTAAAAAAACATTATTGCCTGAGAACTCATATAAGAACATAATTGCTGATGCAGATCAAAGAAATGCTGGCATGGCTTAGCTGATGCATTCCCACTCAGAAGATTGATCCCATTAAAAATTACTTTGCATCCTTATTTGTCAAAAGTGACAGCTGGGAAACCTGCACTTTCTGCTAAGCAGCAACAAAATTAATCCCTTACATCAACAAGCACTACAAAAGCAGCCCAAAGGATGCCAGTAGGGCAACACCTACTTTGTACATGAACAAGCAGTTCCAGTGAGACCATGGACAAAAGGTGCAACGCACTGACCCCAAGAGCAGCAGGGAACAGGTTCTGCCCTGGCACTGGGGACTGCCACCTGCACACAGGGCTGGGGGTGCTCCCTCCATCTGCTCGGCCAGGAAAGGTCCAAGAACAGACAAGTCCACTTGCATGGAAAGCAAGAGGAAATCAGATACCCCAGAAAAACTGGCATATGGTCTTTCATTTTCATATAAAATGTGTGCACTGCTTACCCATTTAAGTATCTCATCAAAGAAGGGAAACACCTTCCCAACAGCTGTGAAATGGGAACTTGTGACAAGAGAGGCAAGGAGAGTTGAAAAGCTTTAGGACTTAACTCTGGATATTGTGAGATAAGAAAATTGTTGTGATCCCGAACTCCTCCCCTGCACTCCAAATAATTTACTATCTCACTACTTGACTGCTGCAGATAAGCTGCAGTTCAAGGTCAAAGTCCAGGCATCTCTGGTAAATACAAAAATTGTATGCCAGAAGTTCACATTTGAAAGATCATATTAAAAATAAAAGTTGCATAAAATCAAAGTCTTTCAATGGCTATAGTTAGACCTAGAAGAATAAAACCAGAAAGAAATAACACTTCAAAATCTGTAACACTTTTCTCTAAGTGCTTTGCTGGCTATCATTAAACACACTAAATTAATTCCAAGATTACAAACAAAGCTACAACCTCATCTACCTGCAATACTAACAACATAGAAGTGGCAGTTCATTCTACAGTTCTATATCAACTATTCTGCAGTTGATATATTATTCCCATTTTAAAAAATTAACAAGCTTTTAACTTTGCAAGATGCAGACTGAGCAACACCTAACTCAGTAATAGTCATGTTCCTCAGGAACAACAGAGACTAATTTTAGAAATGTGCACCCTTCTTAAATTGCAGGAAGCAGGAATAATTCCAGGCAAATATGAACAGTGCTACAGCCAAATTACAACAAAGTATCACCAAGATCTAGTTTTAAGGTAGCTTTCACCATCGGAACAGTAATTTATCCTCTGACACACAGACACAACATGGCATTAATTTGTCAGGGATGGCACCACAGACACCCACAGTACAGTCCCACACCTCACATCCACCCAGGCCTGCTGCTTCTGCCCTCACCTCCCGTTAGAGACTAGCTCTAGTCCTTCTAAAGACTCATTTTTCAGTGCTGGGGTGTAGCCATCAAGTTCCTCCCAAAAGAAATGGAAAAGAACTGAATGGATTAGCTTGGGAGATCAGGCTGCCCTAGGATACAAGTGGTTGAACCAGAGGACAAAGACTCTGCATCCTTTGAAGGTGGTGGAAAGAAAGGGTGTGATGTACCCACACCACAGAGGGAAAAGCTCTCCAGAGACACCTGAGCACACCAAGATGATCAGATCTCCAGATGGGGCCAGGGAAAAAATTTCATTCAGAGGCTTCTACCCATCTGTTGAGATCTCCTTGCTCAATCTCACTGACGTTTTTTTCAAGGAATCTGTGAGAGCCCAATAAGTGAACATTTACACAACAGCAGGTACTACCAATACATGGTGCTGACACCAATCAACTAACGAGATTTAAAATGTGAACACTAATTACTTCCTATTTTTAACTTTCCAAAGAGGCAGAAACAATTATCAATTTTCTTCCAGATTTTTCTCTCATGAAAAATGAGATTCAATATATTTGTAAACTTCCCAGGATCAATACTTTTCTCAAGTCAAAAACAGTGAAGAAATATTCTAAATTAACAAAAAAACTTTACAGCAAACCAACTTGGCAGCTTACTTTTTAAAATAGGAAAGTGGATGAATTTCAAGAAGAAACAACTTCCCTTAAAAAGAACAGATACATTCACTTGGTCTCTGTACTTGTAATAATAAACAAATAAACCTTTCCAAATGAATATGTCTTTAGTCATACATTATTATAGACCCTCTCTGCTGTGTGTCTGAAACTGAAACACACACCATCACACTTTCCATGGTCTCTGTCAGGCTGCTCACTTACCTTATGGAAGCCTCATAAGGTCAGTGCCTCAGGCTGGAACCCTGTGCACGCACAGGACAGGGATCCTGCACGTTTGCAGTGAATGTGGGACCTCCTGGAAGTGATGAATTTACTGTGTGTGCACAGCAGCAGATTATCAGATTATCAGCACACACAGACTGGGCACAGGAGCAGTTAGAGAGCAAAGACAATGCAAAGACAATGTCATACTCCACAGTATGACAAATGCTCCAAGCAAAAACACAGAGCAGCTCCCTGGTTTATGCAAAACAAAATATGCACACTGAAGTTTATTTTGATTTCTTTCAGGCCAGAAAACCATCTTCCCAAGCAAAATACTTTTTAAAAACCCTCTTATTTCAGATTGCAGCACAAAGGACCAGAACAGTCAGGAAAAAAAAAAATCAAGGAAAGAAGGGATGGACAACTGGGCAGGTCCTGCTGCAGAATTAGAACAGCATCAGGTATGAGAGCAGTATTTTGTTCTGGATAAGTAGCAAAAAGTGCTTCTCTGAACCACACTGAAGTTCTCAGTTAAATTCAGCTAAATAGCAATTTTCATAGACACATTCAAGGCACTTTGGCAGCAGGCCCATCAGAAATCTGGCAAATGTGTTATTAAATAACAGGTGATATCTATACTACAGATGTTCCCTGTTCCAGCTGCCCAAGTCAGGAACGTTAAGGGCTACAATCCCCAATCCACAGAGCCCTGCTGGCATAAGTGCCTCGTACTGGTGCAATTACACCTGCAGAACTGTACTTTTACCTGTGTGTGCTGTTTGCAGGGTGGGGCAGGTGAGCACCACCCCAGTGCAGCTGCACACAGAACCACAGCTCCTTCACAGAGCAGCACAGGCCCCTCCAAGCAGGAAGCAGCTCATCTCAGGGGGGCAAAAAAGACTTTGAGATTCACTCAAATGCCTTGAAAGAAAAAGTTACATTAGCAAACAGATTCTAAGGTATCTGTGTAGGCAGGAGAGGTTTTGCCAGCACAGCTGTGTGTCAGTAGCTGGGGAGAGAACTGTGACATCTGCACTGACAGAACTTCAGCAACCCTTAACACAAGGCACTTACACTGTCACATCCTCCAATACAGGAGGCCCTTAACTGTTTGAGAAGCAAAATTCATATTGATTGTAGTGTTTTCTGCATTTGTAAAATGTAAAATTAACTAATGTTGAGAGGAAAGAAAAGTATCATATACACGTAATTTTTATTTTCAAGTCAGAGCTCCAAGGCTGGTTAACAGCCCAGGCAGACACTGACTTACTAACAGACTTTCTCTGTTTTATTACTCCTACAATACCTTCTGAAGCCTTTACTCACATCCTTCTGAGTAGGATAATCCCACACCAGCCCTAACAATGAAAATTTACCCAAAACCAAAATAAAACTGAATTTTTGGGTCAGGTTTACTTCTGCTCTCAGGGTCTGAACAGTATGAGCAAAAATCAAGTAACAAAAAGATTTTGCTCATCAGGGAAAGTTGTGAGCAGAATCAAGGCAGCATAGAGAGCTCTACTGGTTTCTTTTTCCCTTTTATACAGATTAAACAGCAATGAAGGTGGCTTTCCATAGTCAAAAGCTTAGATTAAAAAACCAAGCATACATCTCCGTAAAAGAAACCTTCTAAAGGTCCCAGAACTCACCAATTGTACAAGCTGTGTTTGTAAGTTTAGACAATAAAACTACCTCTGATGGGGTAAATATCTTTACCATTTACCTTTCCATGGCTTGGAATGAAAATATTTAGCAAAAACATACTATTTATTTACCTAATGTTCAATTTCTGCTACTGAACTTGATCTCTTCAGCAAATGCCCAGAAAACACCGTTCTTTGGGAAGGAGATTCACACCCTCTGGCAATCCTCCACACCAAGGCAGTTAGTTCTTTATCAGGGCTGTTAGGAACACTCAGCTGTAATCCCAACAGCTAAATCCAAGAACCTTACAGTTTAACTCTTTCCCATCCCAAAGCTTGTTTACTTTTAAATAATTTATCATTTCTGACCCTATCAGTACAGCTGTTGAAGAAAACAAAATCATGTGGTTTTACACTTTACCCCCTTATTTCATTTGTAAAAAGGGAGCTAAAATATAACCTCTGAGACCAGTTATCATTTTTATTCTTATTTCATAAAATGACCCCATTAAACAAAGTAAAACAGAAATTAAGTTCTTCAAAATTTGGTGAAACACGGCAATTACAGCACTCTGATTATGTTAATAAAGATGCAGTAAGCACAGCTGAGTTTCCAGTTTTGATTAGGGTTTACTGGGAGAACACACATAATGCATATTTAATCTGTGTGTTTTAGCTTCCTAACTGGAAATTTAAGCTTTTAAACCTAAAGGTCTATCAGTGGTCTTGAGACCATCACCATTATCACAGCTGTGAAGTATCCCCTCGTCTCAGAACCTGTGCTAGATAAAAACTTCAGAGCAGTTCAACCCTCCAAGTGTTAACTGGCAGCTGATTGAAGATTCCCCAGTGAGGAGACAGGCTTGGCTGCACAAACAGGAACCAGTTCTTGGGTAAATCTCACTTATATTAACTCTCCTACCCCTGCCCTGCTATTTGTAGCACTACAAGAGAAAGTGCACCAGAGAATAAAACCAGTGCAGACAGACATCACCACTTCTGTCAACTAAAACCATCTCATCTTGCTCTTGACAAGTGCAGGCCCTCCTTCTGCTTCTATCATTATATTTTGTAGCTCTCAGCCCAACCCCTATAACCCTTGTCCTTCCTCTCCCCACTGATATCTCCAGCTAAGTTTCAGGCTGTACAGAAATAAAATCCCACCACTGTAAGTTACAGCTATAAAGACAATTACTATCTTAAACCAGAAACAAATTATGTAATCAACTGCCAGAACAATCTTAGTAGTGAAGCTGGATTAAGTAGAATAAACACTGGCTTTTGGTGAGTCCACTAGACACTGAAAAAGTATTTATTCAACTTTATTTACTAACCTAGACTTGATTTGCATTGCTTTGGGGAGTTTCAGGGGTTTGGTGTTGTTTGTTTTGTTAACTCAGAAGACATCTCTTAGTTACATGAAACACACCCTATGAAGCACTGGGTCAATTATATATATATATTATATATATATGTATATATTTTAGTTTATATTATTATTTATATTATTTTATGTTGATATTATATTTATATCCTATACTACATTACGTTTTTATATTTAATATATATTTAGATATATAAAGTTTTATACATTTATATATTATATTACCACTATATTATTTATATATAGTTTATATTATTATTTTGCATTTCAGCAGTTTTAAAATCTGTAGACATTTCTGAAGTGTACATATATTTGCAGCAGAGCAAAGCCTTCATTTGCATACCAACAGAAATCAACTAAAATAGCCCTTAAAGAAACAAACAACACAAAAACTTTGTAAAAGACATTATTTACAGGCTACTCTTGAAAATACCAATTATTTGATTTGCAAATCACTGCAATCTTGCAGTCTCAAAGGAGGCTGAAGGCCTACATGAGCCTTTATCATTCCACCAAAGTGCATTAAAACACCTTTATGTGTGACATGTTTCTGGAACTGTCAAGGGAAAAAATTTAAGGCCTAACTGAACAGCTATTTTGAGCTTACTTCTATATTTATTCCTATAGAAAGTTCCAAATGTCACGGAATGATAACAAGCAGCTGGCATACATAAAAGTGGAGCACAACCTAAAATATCTGTTACAATTAACACAGTACATGCTACACTTGTACAGTAACTACACATCATTTTTCATTGACCAGCAGTTAAAGTGCTTAAACAGCTGGCAAATTTTGTTTGTAGAAGTAGCACCAAGACAGCTGAAGCTAAACTAATTCAAATTACAAGTTGCAAGAAAACTGAGAAAAACAGAAGGACAAAAAAGTGAAAAAGTCTTCATAAAATACAGCAAAATATGGTTGAGTATCAGCTGCCAAAGAATTCACTTTAAAAAAGGCTTTGATGACTAAATATTCAAAAGAGCTCTTTCTAAAGAAAAATCTCAACTCCATTATCCAGGAAAAAAAAATAAACCAGGGAATTTAGGAATGCTATATACATCCTTTTGAGTTAAATAAAAGGAATCAGCATTTCTTGTCTCCCTGAAGTTCCTGGAAAGAAAAGCCCACGCAAGAAAAACACTATGTTACACTGTTTCGAATTACTAAACGTTAAAACTGAAGGGAGAGTGTAACACACATTCATTTTATAACACATAACTAGACTCTAACATTCCTTCCAAGTTAGAAATTACAAGCTCAGATGATAAGATTTTCATAGCTAAAACACTGCCATCAGTGTTTTGGAGATATAAATTATTCTAAAAACTATTTAACTGTATGAAACAAAATTTGGTCGCCACCAAAGAATGGCTTTTGCAAAGCCAAATAAGCAGCTCCAAACTACCATCACCTCCAAGAGACAATATTTAAGCACATTTAGTGCCATTTAAGTACATTAGTGCCAGAGATAGAGGATGGTTATTGAGAATGAACTTATTAAATATTTAAAACGAGCTCACAATTCCTACTGTCTAAATATTCACCCCCTCCTTTCCCCCCCCCCCAAAAGAATCAGCAGAACACGATGAAGTTCAACTCCTCGTGTTTAACTCACCAATAAGGAGATGCCCAAGGAAAACAAACATCTCCCCAAGGCAGGTCAGGTTCAGCCTCCCCCCCTCCTCCTCCGGCCCGGGTCGGTTTCGGTCGGGCTCGGTTGGGTTTCCGGGTCCCCAAGGGCTCTGCCCCTGCCCGGCCTTCCCCGGACCGGAGAACCGCCCTGGAGCGGCGGGTACAGCCGGTGGGGCCCTCCCGGAGCAGCTCCTCGGCGTCGGCTTGGCCGTGACGGCGACGGGCTCCGAGCACACGCGGCCTCTGCTCCGCTCTCCTTCCCCCCAAGATGGAGGAGCCGCCCTCAGCCCGCTCCGCCCGGGGAGCGCCCGCTCCGCCCCGGCCCCGCCGCGGCTGGACCCAAGGGCTTCCCCGGGGAACCCGCGTGGACTCGCCGATTCCTCCGGACCGGGCCGTGCCCGCGCCCTGCTCGTCCCCTCAGAGCCCCCCCCTCCTCCACCCCGGGCTGCCCGCCCGCCTCCATTTTAGAGCGAGCCCAAAGGCGGCCGCGCCGCCTCTCCCGCGACCTCCCCGCCGCCGCGGCGGCCCCGCTCCCGGTCCCCTCCCGTCCTGGTGCTTCCCCACCCACCTCCCTCCCTCCCTCACTCACCGCGGGCAGGGGATGGGGGTCTCGCCGCCGCGGGTCTCAGCCGAGCCGCGCCGCCATTTCCTCCTCGCACCGCGGCAGCGCTGGGCGGGGCCGCTCCGCCCCCACCGACACCGAGATGGCGGCGCGGGGCCCAGAGCACCGCCCCTGGCGCGCGGCTTCCGGAGGACCTGGGCGGGAGAGCGGCGGCACCTCAGCCCCGGCCCCTCAGAGCGCTGCTGCCCGGGGGCTCCCCGCGCCCGCACCGTGCCCTTCTGCCGTCACTGCCGAGAGCGGGAGGCCCGGCCCGTTTCCCCTCACACCTGCTCCCGGTTCTCTTATGGCAAACGCGGGCTAATTTCACCTCCCGGGAACGGCAGCTTTAAGTCATTACACGTGAGGGTGCGCGGGCCGGAGGGAAACCACACGGTTTTATCGGTGCCAAGCGGTGTCCGCTCACGATGAATTCCCTCACGGGGTGAACGTGGCAGCGAAGATGCTGCAGAACCCACCTGGCTCAGGGCAGCTGTGCTCCCCGCCTGTGCTCACTCCACTGGGGTTTGCTTTGGTTTTCCTATCCTACTCCATCCGTTTTAGAAAACCAAATGGCAAATTGCTGCTGCAACGCTTTCCTCTGGATCCAAGCTGTGGATTGATGTGAAGGGAACGTTCTCTGGATCTGCCCATCCAACGCATGGAGCCTTCCTAGGAAACGCCCGTTAACTGTGATTTTACTGCCCAAACCACTCTCCAGGATCCAAGCTGGATTGATAGCTGTAGCTATCAATAGCTACAGAGAGTTAACTGCCATTTACATGTTTTGTTCCTTTTGTCACCTTTTGGGACATTGGCACCCAGAAACACCCACACCTCGTGGTCTCTGAGGGGTCCTAAGGACGACAGGAGACCCCCAAGGCCACAAGGACACACCTGAACTGCGCACCTGAAGAGCCTTTAGGCAGCTGGATGTGTGAGGTTTTGACTCCAATCCTGCACATTTTTCCTCATGAGTTGGTAACATGGATTTCAATTGGATTCCAGACAGGTGCAGTGTTTACAGAGATGGATTAAGGAATGCAAACACGAGGAAACAAAAACATATTTCGTAATAGTTCTATAGAATTACAGGAGTCTATCGAGTAACCTGATTACTTCTTTCAGAAATCTAAATTCACAAAACTTACGGTGGTAAAAGCTCAGGGTGATGCTGGAAAAGCTGCTATTGGCATAGTCAGCCCCTTTCTCAACCTGTAAAACTGGGCAGTTTTAATACTTACTTCACCCAGGAACACCTAGAGGTAAAAACCCCCAACAGATTCCTGTGCAAAAGGAGAAGACACCACGATTATAGGCAAGCAGGAGTTCAGGTTTTGTTCTGCCAGCTCCAGAGCTGCAATAAATGAAATCACGTGGAGGGGAAATACCTTAGGGTTTGGTAGATCGAGCTGCACTGTGACTTATGCTCTGGAAAAAGCTAATAACATGTTGTTAATGCACAAATTTTGCATCTGGGGGCTGCTCCAACCCAGGAATTACACGCCAAGGGAAATGGAACATGCGAAAAAAGGAATTGCACACCAGCAGCAAAAAGAGGATGTCTGCCATAGGGGATCCTGCCATGAAAAAGGTATTAAATTCCTCTTACACACATTTAGTAAGAGGCTTACACCCTCTTAAGGTAATGCTGATGCACTTTGCACACCCACTAAACACCTGAGCACTTTACACTTTCAACCACAAAACCCCTACACTTTTGTGTTAAAGCCCAGGTTGGAGGATCTTCCTTTGCTGACTAAACACCTGTGTTACCTCTACCGTCAGCACCTCAGTTCTTTCCCTGCCTCATTCACTTATGGGTCCCTCCGAACTCAGGATACTCTGTGATTAATAAATAAATAATCTATTACATTGTAAGTTTTCTCAGTTTCAATGTAAGCACAATTGTAATGAAAGTGGGTTTTGGAAGCTGGGCTTTATTGCACAGTCACAAAAACAAGAGTGAAAAATGCACAATCATGTCCACATTCCCAGTCTGTGTGAGTGAAATTGCATTTTCCTCAAGGGTATTATTTGCAGCATTTCACACATAAAAGTATATATTTTAAGCCTGTTCTCCCTTTAAATTTACAAATTAAGGTGTTGTTGCAAAGTGTGGACTATGTAAATTTTTCTTAAGAAAGGATGTTCTTTGATGTTTGATCTTTGAATACTTTCAAGCCTAAACAACAAGAAAGGAGATTTAATCCGTGAAAGAGAAAGCAATCAACAACTCCAAGTGACGTCCAGGTGTTAGAAAGACAAACTACTTGTTGATAGAATTGCCTTGTTAAGGTTTAGGGCATGACCAGCTTTAGTGATCTCAGACCTGGGGGGAGGTTAACGAGGCTTGGGAAGGATGTACCACTGACAGTGGACACAAAGAATGCAGAATTTACGGGCCACAAGGACACCTGGCAGAATTCCCAAGATAAGGAAAAAACTGATAAAGCCAACTCAGCAACTGTGCTAAACCAGCTCCAAGTGGGTAAAAGGTGATTCTGGCACGGGCAGATCATGACCATCGACCCAAGAAACCTACTGACCCAAAAGATGAGAAGGATAAGCACTGCAGTAATTAGTATGAGAAGTGACTCATTAACCAACAGAAGGTAGAATATTAATTAATAACTGTGTAACTTGTACCCAATGAACACTAAATCCTTTGTTTGCTAAAATGTGTAAATAGTAAAAAGTCGTGATAGCTGGCGTGCTGGCTTTGTGGATTTGCCACCCAGCACCCGTTTCTGTGCAGAGCTGTAAATAAATCAAACACGTCGCCTCTGCCTGTGGATTGGCCTTTGCACAGCGGGTGAAACAACCCATTTTGGCAGCAGCGCGTTTTCTGCAGAGTGACTCACAAACCCGCAGTGGGTTCACCAGCTCCTCAGCAGCCGCTACACGTTTGACGGAGATCATCGATGCGAGCCCTCAGCCCACCGTTATCAACACGGGCGGAACCTGGCGGGACCGCACAGGATATCGCAGGCCGTGCCCACAGAGACCCTCTCCCCGGCAGACGGATCGCGCCGTGTCCGTGCAGGAGCCGCCACCGCATCACCCGGCGGTTCCTGCGCACTCCCGGCCGAGCACGGACCGGACCAGCCTCTACCTCAGCTGTTGGCGGCGGGGCCGCGCTCGGAGCGGGCTCCCGGGCAGGAAGCGGCCCCGGCCCCTCAGCGTTGCCCCGCGCCCACCGCCCCCGGGCCGCCCATCCCGCCGCGGCCGCTCCGCCCCGCGGCGCCGCCGTCTCTGTGGTACCTGGGCCCGACTCGATGGTCGCGCGTCCTCGCCCCGCGCTCCCCGCGCGCTGATTGGCCGCTGAGCCGCGGTGGCGGCTCTCGCGAGACCTCGCGCGCGCCTGCGGCCCGGCGGAGGCGGCGGAGGCCCCGCGTTCGTGCGTCGGAGCGGCCCCGGGCGCGCGCGGTAAGATGGCGGCGGGGGGGGCGCCGCGCCGGGCCGGGGGCGCGGGGGGAGCGCGGACCTGCCCCTCACCCTCGCCCTGTCCCTCACTCTGCGGAGGCGCCGGGCCTGTGACGAGCGCGGCCCACCGCTCCCGTGGCCCAGCGCTCCCGTGGCCCGGACTCACGAACGGCCGGGCCGGGCCGGGCTGGAGCGGAGGGGGAACCCCGGGGTCCCCAGCGGGGGTCGGGCCGCGGCAGCAGCAGCAGCGGTGGCGCCGAGCGGCGGGAGCGCCGTTCCCGCAGCGTGGTTGGGAGCGGCGGAGCGCGGGGCCGGCAGCGATCGCGGCCCCCCCCGAGGCGGGTCCTGCCCCGGCTGTCCGAGTTCCAGGAGCTGGAGAAGGGAGAACCTGTTGGAAGCGGCGGAGGAGGCGATGAGGGTCGCGCTGCCGCTCGTCGGAGAGGGTGATCGTGTCTGAGAGGATGGCGGTGCCTGTTGCTGTTGTTGTTGCCGCCTCTCCTCCCCCTGTCGCTGCCCTGTGGTCGTGACTTGTCAGAGGCAGAAATCGTTAAATGGGCCTTTGGTGAAGTGCTTTGCGTGCGAATCTAAACAAAAATATTGTCCAGAAAAACACCGGGAGACATCAGTTCAGTAGCGTTGACAGGAGAACTTTTGGGGGCAGCGAAGCAGAGCTGGTTGTACGTTCAGTTGTACACTGGGTAAGGTATCGTGGACAGTTTTGTACCTGTACAATGTATGCAGCTTTCCCAGGTTTTGGTGACAATTTAAAGCAAATACTGTTTACATAGGCATTGCTTTACGTGTTTGTCACAGTCTTTCTGGCTGGCTGTCAAACTCTGATTCATTTGTTTCACACGGTGATGCTGCGGGTCCTGTGTGAGTTCTAACCAAGATTTATATGGAATGGTTTTAAGAGTAAGTACAAGGAGGTGGTATTTGAATTTTCTATTCTGAGGTTGCTGAAAGCAGCTTTTAGAGCCTGGTAAATAGATGTGAAAGAGTGCAGGAATGAGGAGGAGAAAAATGTAAACCTGTGGTTTGAGATAAAAGACTCCCTTCTGGATTATTAATTTAAAAGAGCTCATAGAAAGCTCTGAAAAGGGCAGTAACACAGTTCTTACACACATTAAACACATTTCTTCTTGAATCACGTTAAATGAGATGCTTTTCTTTTCTTGTAGTTAGAGTCCAGGATGAGTTATGCAGAAAAACCTGATGAAATCACAAAAGATGAATGGATGGAAAAGCTTAATAACTTGCATATCCAGAGAGCAGACATGAACCGCCTTATCATGAACTACCTTGTCACAGGTAAAAATGAGTGGAGATGCTTGGAGGATCTTAAATAAGTCTACTTTATCAGTCAGTGGGCTAGAATATGGCACTGGATGGAGGGGAATTAAGGGCTTTAATAAACTAGTTATTGCTCTTGGCTTCTCTGAGCAAAGTCCAACTGCTCTGGTGTTCTTTTAGCTGGAAGTTGACAAAGATTCAGATTCTGTGGAACAGAAATAACATTTGCAAACCTGAACTCTTGACTAAAAGAAAGAGAAAACAAAGTGGTTTCTGCAGTGCTGTAAATAAATACGACTTGCTTCTCTGGGATGTCTTTTTTTGTGCCATTAAAACAGAGCTCAAGAAAAGCTGCTGTTGTTAAATAACAGTCTGAAAGCTGGACAGAACAATTATCAGAAGCAAGGTTTAACTGTACAGAAAGATAAACTCTTAAAAGGGAACTGTTAAAATAGTTTGAGACCAGAATATTAACCCCTTCAGCACATGGCCTAACTTCATACTTGGAACACTCCAAACCCCTTGGGAACTGTTCCTGGCAATTAGGCTGCATGCCTAATTCCCAGGAAGTTGTGCTAGGGCGGAGGTGTTTGTATCCATCTACACCCCTGTTTACGTTGGGGTGGAGGTGAAGCCTCTGGGTTGAAGGAAGAGCATCATAGTGGGTGGTGTAAATCAGTTTTGTGTCTAAAAGCATTTAGGGGTTTAAAATAGCTGGTAGAGTGTTAAAAAAATAGGATGTGAGAAACAAAATTCATTTTTCTTGTCTATTTTCTTCTCAGTAAAACTGCCAGATATCTGTAAACAGATCTGGAGTTTGGAGGGTGAAGCAAAACCACCCAGGTTTTGAAAATGTGATTTTAACAATCCCATTTTGCAAGAAGTGCAGTGCTTGATTTAAGTATAAAATAGGCTCCCAAGTCAAGAGGTATCGAACTACAAGTTGCATCCTTGGAGGATGAGGACACATGACTTCAGAATGAATTAAGCATTTACATTTAGGTCTGTGTTGGCTAAATGCCTTCTTAAATAAAGTATTTTTCAGACTTTCAGATTAATCTTTAAACCCCCAAAGTGCATGAGCAACACTCAAATATTTTCATCCAAGCTGATGGGGTTTCTTTTAAAGCGTTTCATAAAACCTATTTTATGGGTAAAACCGTTTCTTTTTCAGAGGGCTTTAAAGAAGCAGCCGAGAAATTCCGGATGGAGTCTGGAATTGAACCCAGTGTTGATTTAGAGACTCTGGATGAAAGAATAAAGATCCGTGAGATGATATTGAAAGGACAGATCCAGGAAGCCATTGCATTGATAAACAGCCTCCATCCAGAACTGCTGGATACAAACAGATATCTCTACTTTCACTTGCAGGTAAGGACAGGTGGCAAACTGTCTTTGTTTTAGAGAGAGTGGAGAAAATAGCGAAGATTTAAATTTAAGAGTATGTTGGGAGGTGTGAGACTGAACAATGGATGCAATTTCAGGTGTTCCTGGCCTTGTTTTGTAGTGATAGGAAACTTTGTGGCATGGTGCAGGAACATTCATATACAGTTATTAACCTGGAAACTTGTAGCAGCAGCTGTGGCCTGTGAGTTACTTCCACTTGCTGTTAGTCTGAATTGCTGCTAGTTCCTGTAGTAACCCATCTTTTCAAATCCTGTTACTCAAAAGCACCAGGTTCCCTTTTTCAGTAGATTTTTGCAGACAAGTTGCTGTTCCTTGTCTCACACATTGAGAATTGACCTCAAACTGTCACGTTAAGGATTAGTGTTTGCCTCAAATTACACGCTAACATCTCGATCTTGCACTCTCGAAATAGTGAGGATTTGTTAATTTGTGTGGCTAATGTTGCTTCCCTGTCTTTCCCGTGTAGCAACAGCACTTGATTGAACTGATTCGGCAGCGTGAGACAGAGGCAGCTCTGGAATTTGCTCAGACCCAATTAGCAGAACAAGGGGAGGAGAGCAGGGAATGCCTGACAGAAATGGAGCGCACGCTGGCCCTGCTTGCCTTTGATAATCCCGAAGAGTCACCATTTGGAGACTTGCTTAACATGATGCAGCGACAGAAGGTAGTGCTTTCTCAAAGGGAATCGATGTCTTTTTATTCCTGTGTTATGAAAATAATGTCCAAATATTTTTGAAATGCTTAGAGAAGGCATATATAGCAGTTTGCAAGAGAAGTGTTTCTTGAGCAACAAAAAAACCTGGTGTTAGGTATTCAAAATGTATTCAACTGCTTGGCTCTTTTCCGTGTTTCCTCCAGGCTCATAATCTGCGGAGCTTTGCCCTGACCATTTCTGAGGAATTAGCACCCTAGGTGTGATCTTCTCAATGTCTGCGTGACTTTAGCGGTGTTAATCTTATGAAAACTATCACTGAACTCCAGTATTTCTTTTCCAGGTGTGGAGTGAGGTTAATCAAGCTGTTCTAGACTATGAAAATCGTGAATCAACACCCAAGTTGGCAAAATTACTGAAACTACTACTGTGGGCTCAGAATGAGCTGGACCAGAAGAAAGTGAAATATCCCAAAATGACAGACCTCAGCAAGGGGACGATCGAAGAGCCCAAGTAAAATGTGTGCAGATGGACATCAAACAATCTTAGTACTGCACAGTATACATTTATATCAGTCTGTGACTGAAATATTTTTACTACAGTACAGCACTCAATTCAGATTTTTCAATGAACATCTAATTTGAAGGGAGAAAAGTCCCTTTTAAATGCTGCAAAAACTGCATTGAAAGGCGCTGTGTCTCTTTGAAAGTCTGACTTAGGCTATGCACTATAATACATTTTTAAAAAAAACAAAACAATTAAACAGGACAGGAAAAATAGCATTTTTAAAAGTACAGAACTCAAGCTTTCTAATTGGCTGCTGATGCCTAGTTTAGTGGCCAGTGAGTTAATATGGAGTTATATTGGCAACTGTTCAGTTCAGTTTAACTGTCTCCTGTTTGAAATGTGTATATAGAACAGTGAATATTTTCTACCTTTAAGTTATAGCCAGATATACATTCCCCTTAAAAGTAACTGGTCAAGTTTTCATCTATAAACTTTGCGGTAAGGTCAACCTTTTGCTTAGGAAATAGTGTACAAACTTGTAAATCATAATTTAAGGACTTTAGGTTTTTGGGGTTTTTTTCTTCCTTGTTTCAGACTTCTTGGTGCTTTATATGGTGAGAGCTATGTTCATAATGGATCAGTGACCCATCTTTTCAGGAGGAGTATTGATGGAAATAAGTTTGTTTTCCTTAATTTTCGTGAATGACCAAAATGGCCCCAGAGGCATTTGAGGGTTTTTGTTGACAGGGGCCTTTCCCCCCCATGTTACATTTGCAGTTGTAGACACTGCAGTGGTTCCAGGTGGCTGATGCAGCTTTGAAGGCCACTGGATGTCTGTAGGATGAAAGACTTGTGCTGGGGAATCAGGTGGTGGGGAGAGATGCTTGTTGAAGCCTCTGATGCATCATCTTGTGCAGGATCTGCCTTCATGCTTGCTGAATTGTAGTTTTAGAGCTACTTGGGCTGTATTTATGCCTTGAACTGAGCAGAGCAGGGCTGTCTAATACCAGAAATTTCCATTTTCTCACTTCTTCCATACCTTTCTGAAGAGATGCAGTTCATCTTCAGCTGTATTCGTTTACTGACTGTCCTCACTCCAGTTAGAATTATAGTTTTAATGTTTTACATGTGAAGTCCAGACTTTCAAGTCAGCAAATTGTAATCTTCTGAGTATGGGATGTTCTGGTCGACTGATGGCAGCGCTGCACACTGGTTTGTATCCAGTGGTGGGAAGCACTAATCTTGCCAAATCCATCTCTAGATTTTTAGGTCTGTATATCAAGTTTTGCTGAGCAAAGAGCGAGCTGATGAGTCAAATAGCTTAACATCACGAGACACTGGCAGTTGTCACAGCAGTCCCATACTGTACATAATCTAGTCTTGTATGGTAGATATTACCCTGTAGAATGAAACTTAGTTTTCACCTAATTTTACTGGAATACTTAATGCATTAAACTGTATAAAGCTTTGCAGATACACCTGGCTTAAGGGAACTAACAAAACCTGTTACTGATTGCATTACTGTGAACACTTTACTTGTGTAGCTATTTTTGGGGGTGGGGGGAAGCCATTGTTTGTTAAGCAGCTATGAGAGATGCAGAGCACCAAGGTTAAGCGAGATGATGGATGCAACAAAATCATTTGTTCCCATTTCTTACCGATCGTTCTGTTCTCCACTTTGAGGCATTTGTGGTATGGAGGTCTTAAAGTTTATATGTAACAAACAAGCTGTCAGTAGCCCCCCAGCTACAGCAGCAGCCTGGCTTTCCTTCACCCAGGCTGGTTATTCTAACACCAAACTTTTAACAGTTGTGGGTTTGGTTGTTTTGGTTTTTTTTTTTTAATTATTTTTTTTTTTCTTTTTGAAGTCGGTTGATGTCTGAAAACCATGTATAACTTTTAGTTTGTGAGAAACTGTATGGTTAATGTAACTTTGTTTAATAACAAAACTGCAGAAACAAAACTGGAATAGCTCTACTTTCTTCATATAGAACTGATCAGCTTTTCCTCTGTTCTGACACTTGTGTTGTTGAGTCTCACGTCAAGCTTCTCCCGGGTGAAGTGGAAAGTGGTGCGGTTTTGTGGCATGACTAGCATTTTTCTCCATGAGAAATGCAGTATTACAGCCCTGGGTGAGAAGTTCACTGTACTCCTAGAACGCTAAGTTAATTCCATAGAGTATTTGGGCAACGACTGAGCGTAGACTTACTTGAATTTTCACTAGCTTGTTGGTTTTTTCCATTAAAAAATAAACACGTTTTTTAAGGGGGTTTAATATAAAATTAGTCTAGAACTATTTCACTTTGTTTTTATGAACATGCCACATTGATAAGCAGCTTTAATCTGTAAAGTTTTTGGTACCTGCAAGAAGATATTCGAAAGCTATGCATTTTAGAGAAAGCATAAAGGTAGTGATATTGGTACTTCTAAGGATCTTTATATTAGTGTATATAAAATAGTTTGCATATACAAATATAATATATAATCTGTTTGAAATATTCTTGAATGGTAGGGGCTGTGAAACATATTATAATTTATGGAAATATTGTACACAGTAAACAGACGTCTCAGTACACGAATGAACTTTTGTCATATGCATGAGAAGTGTCTTATTTGGTGACTACTAATGAATGGGCTTTTGTTAACCCATTTTTGTTAGATAACCACTTTAACAAATATTATTAAATGCCACTTTGATCAGTTTTCTTTAGTGTAAAAATACATATTTTGTTCCACTGAATTTAGAACAATATGAAAATCACTTCTGTAAGAAGATTTGTTCCAAACTCAACGGTGGCAGACAGATCTGGTCATTAAGGGTGGTGCACTCACTCGTCCTCCCCCAGCCTTGCCTTTGGTGAAAGCAAATCAGATTTTTTTCATTAATGCTTTGTATGTGAAGCAGTTGGGTTGTAAAATATCCTGTCATATGCCCCTGCAGAAAGGCTGCATAGCAAGTGTGTTTTGATTAGGCTACAAATCTCCCTCCTTTTCCCAAAGCCATCACCTCCCTGGTAACTGTCTTTGCTGTTCCCGTGTTTTGTTTCTGCCTGTCAAATCTAAGCTGAGCTGTGGTTGCTTCTGTTGTACAATGGAGGGATTTGTGAAGGGTGGGGGATCACAGGCTTCCCTGAAGATGAAGTGCTGGTGGTACTTTGAGAAATACTGAACTGCTTAATTTACATAGCTGGAAAAGCAGAGGCTGCTGCACAGAAACTTAACAGCAGAATTTTGAGTAAAGCATTTCCTCTCAAGACTTTTGAAGAGGCAAACATACACCTTGAAGCCAGGTGAAGTACCTCTCTCTCTTTAAGATGATTTCATTGAAACACTTTCAGCTCCTTCCACCCACATTGAAAGAAAAATTGAAAAGCACGTGGAGAGCATTTATGTAGCATTTGAAATGTGTGAAATTACCTGGAAAGAATTCTGCCTCCTTTCCACTCCTTGTACATACAGGGGAAGCCATTACATTATTTTAGGGTGATTTTATTGTTTTTAATTTGTAAAATTTATGCTTTGTATGCTTGAGTATAAGCTTAACGGCGCTACTTAAAAAAAATCCTTGACTAGATGAGTGTTGTTTGACTTATTTCAAACCTCCTTCTGTCCCAGTTGGTTACAAGCTCATTAAACGGAGTTGGAGCGCGGTCCCTGTGTCGTGTCTTCACGGATACCGGGGCTGCTGCTGTCAGCCACGGCTGAGAGCATCCTTCAGATCCAGCACAGGAAAGGGGATGGAGTCAGGTTTTGCCCTACATCTGCCTCTAGGCTACAGGTTCTGACCTGCACTGTAGATCTCCCTACCCTCAGAAGCCATGCCAGCGTCAGTAATTGTTTGTGCTCTAATCTCCTTACTGAAAAGGGACCAGGAGGGTTTTTTGCTGTGCTGAGCAGTGGTGGCCCCAGCCCTGGTCCTGTCCCCAGCCCTGCTCCTCCTCTCGCTGCTTTGTGTGCTCAGCTGAGCACAGACGGAACACAAAGCTCACGAGCAGCACCCTCAAAACGATTTGTACTTCCCCATGGACACCTCGAGGTGCTACAAACTATTTTCATTCCTTTCTGCTCCCCTCCTGCCTTCGTACAATAAAATTAAGGACAAGGTTGGTCAAACTACTGGTGGGCTGCGTGTTGATGCATTCAGGCACCTTGGATGAGAAAGCCCTGTGTGTTGTGCTTTTCATGGTACATGGGGATTCACTATCCTGCTACCTTATACCCCCTGGATGAATTTTCTTATTTTTCAGTGTATTGTTGTCTAGCGATTTTGCAAAGTTCTATTTAGCAGTAGAAACCCACATGTGTTTTCTTTATTCTGTGGACAAGTTGCTTGAGACTGCCCTTGGTTAGCAGGGAGCTTTCAAGCTGCAGCCGGCCTGTCCTTTCAGGAGACAACAATTGTCCATTATGGAATATGTGAGCCTATTGCTCCTTTCACACCCCTTCAGGATTTGCTCTTGATCTGTGCTTAACTTCATAAAATCTCCAAATAATTGAACCGTTGTGTGGATAAACTACAGTGATAGTAAATGTCAGGTCAAATATTAACCCAATAATCTTTTGTTTGGTTTAATCTTTTGACAGATTAAGCTGAACACAGGAAAAACCAGAGGAGATTATGTTCTTGTGTAAGATTATTTTTATTTTCTGTAGTCAGCACCTGTCTTCTGAGCTGATTCCATTTGCCATTTAATCAGCCCGGTGGGAGGTTTGCTTCCAGCAAATCATACAGCCATAAAAGGAATTATGTCTGTGTTTTTACTTTTAAAATTTATTTATGTGCATGTGATGGATGTTACACTCAAACACTTCTTTCAACTGCAGCTGGTTTTGACAGTGAAAGTAGCTTCTGATTTGAGAGGCAAATTAGTCAAGCTCCTAATTGAAGAGGTGACACTGAGTAGTACAAGGAGAGGAACCAAAGAGTACACAAAGAAAGAAAACTTGTGCTTGACTTCCAAACTGACTACTCACTAAAATTATGATTCAGTGTTGCAGTGTCAGTGTTGGAGATGTTTGCACCCCACAGCTGTGAGACTGAACACAGTATAACTCATACCTGGGTATGAGATAAGTTTTCAGTATTTGTCATTGCTTTACCATGCCCAAGACCTTTTCAATCCTTTTCTGAGTTTATTACGTGAATTTCACTCATGTAGTTCCATCAGTGCTCATCTCCCCTCCTGCCTCGAATTAACTGAACTCCAAACATACACACAATTTTAAGAAAATAAACAAACAACATATTGAACAAGGGTTTACATGTTTGGATGCAATTTACCATGACTTGGCTCCCTCTTCTGGAAACGGGCACAGTAGCAGAGTGAATAAAAATACTTCATAATTTTGTTTCCTGCCCAAATAAAGGGAGGGAAGCCTACAACCAGATAAAGGCTAACCTGTGGTTACCACACGTAGTTCCCCTCAGTAAAAGCTTGTTTTATTTGTTTTCTCTGTCGGTAGCATGTCTGTGTGACCATATGTGACTGCCACAGGCCTCAGAAGTCTCTCTCTTCTGAGTAAGAAATACCAAAGCAAAGGATAAAGTAGGACTTAATGATTTTTGCTTTTTCTGCAACCTCCTTCTCCTGGAGCTGCCTCCGGTGTAAAATCCTTTTACTATTCCACTCTCAAAGGTTCAGCTCAATAATACTGTTCTCCCTCGTGACTTAAATAGCAGACTGCTCATCAGGGACCTGCCAAAGATTCACGTTGGGAGAATAATGTGTAAATTACCTAAATATTAGTCTGCTAAAGGCTTAAGAACAAGCATTTAGAGGTTGCTGGCAGCAGGAGCAGTAGGCGTCTGCCCTGCACCTGCGCGTTTTGGTGCTGCCCAGAAGCTCAAGTACCTTTCCCAAGGGCCATGTACGACCTTGCTCAGGCTGTGCGGCAGCTTCTCCATCCTCTGCCGAGCTGAAGTTTTGCCGTGCCTGCATCCAGGCTGCTATCGGCCACACCATCGCCTGAACGATGTCTTAACAAGGCTCCTCCGCCTGCTCGTTCATGTTCTTGAAATGAGTCACGAGTCCTTTTGTTTTGGACTGAGATAACATCATTTTAATTATTTATGTCCATAAAGGAGCCTGGTTATCTTTTCCAGATACTTACAACAAGGCATCACTTCTATCCAACAGAGTTAGATCAAGCTGTAAGAATACTTACCCCTATTTAATTTTTCCTCAAATTCTTCGGATGGGAATACCATATCTGTTCCAATCCTTTAAAAAACAGAGACTTTTCTGCCGGCAAAACTGCGAAAGCTGTGGGAGCAGGGAGCGGATTCCCCTCCCAGGTATCGGAGGGGCAGGACACACCCTGGACAGTCCCCTCTTTCCCTGCCCTCCACGGGGGCGTCAGTAATTACCGGAGGGGGAGGAAAGGAGCAGATCCCAGCCGTCCGTGGGAGCTGGAGCGGGCGAACATCGCCTGCCCCGGGCCGAGCCCTGCGGGTCCGAGGCTGCCCCGGGATAGGGACTGGGGCTGGCGGGACTTCCCGGAACGAACGGCGGGCGGGGGCGGCGGGAGGCGCTGACACGTGGCCGGCCCGGGGGGGAGGGAGCCCGGCGGCCGCCGCGATGTGAGCCGGGGAGGCGGAAGGCGCTGCCCGCATGGCCGCGGGGGGCGGCGGCAGGAATGTGCCCGTGGGCACCGCCGAGCGCGGCCCCCACGACGGCATGAGGCGCGATGGAGACCCGTACTGGTCCAGGTAAGGCTGGACCCGCTCCCGGGAAAGCCGCTCCCCTGCTTGCGGGGCTCTCCCCGCATCCCGCCGGCCGGTGCCTTCCCGGCCCCGGGACCCGCCGCATCCTCGGTGCCCTCCTCCCACAGCTCCTGGGAAAGATGCGGTTCCTGGATGGAAGGGGTCGCGCGGCGGTTTCGGTGCTCCCCGTCGGGCCGAGACCCTCTCCCCGGCCCCGGCGCTGCCCTCCGGGGGCACCGCAGGACGGGGTCGGGGGACATGGTCCCACCCGCTGTCTCACCCCATCAACCTCCAACAGAGACGGTAGAAGGAAGGGGGGAGATAGGGAATGGCTGTGAAACACGGGGGAAAAACGTCTCTTGAGTTTATTTCTGGCCTGTTGTCAGTGAATCAAACGCGAAACCGCTGTCAAGTTCTTATCAAAGTGTTCCAGCGGGGATGTTTGTACTGGCGATATTCATTCATTAAGATAAAGTCTGGAATAGTAGCTGAGCAGCAGCTAGACAGCTTGAATTGCTCCTTAAGTAAAGTAATTAAAATACCTAAAAATACGATTGAGCCCAAACTGACCACTTTTAACAACAGGGACATGGGCAAACACAGGGTGCTCCAGTGTTTGGAGCAGAAACTGGGACACTTGGGACAGGGCTGCTCCTCTCTGTCACCCTGGGAATGTCATCCAGCACCTCGACCTCAGGATCTGCCCCTTCTCCCACCGAGGGTTGGATGAGATGACGATTCCGAAGTACCAGTGGGGCAGCTGGAAGTGATGGTCAGAGGGTTTTCCAAACCATGAGTCCCTGGACTCCATGTGCTTTTGAAATTTGGCTCAGTTTAACACTGCCACGAAAAGGAACTGTCTTGTGGCTGCCACTGTGGTGGGCACCCCTGGGGCTCCCCTCTGCCCCTCTGGGCTGGTGTGAACCCGTGGGGAACTCCCCTTGGCAGGAGAGCAGAGGGGCAGCCACAGGGCAGGTGGCAGCGGTGCCAATGCACGGGAACATGTGGCCAAAGGGAAGAATTGCCCCTTCCAGCTGCAATTAACCGTTGGATAAATTGGTATTCATCATCAATTGCTTCCCGCAGTGTCAGCAGGTCCATAGCCAGTTTTAATTTGCTGTCCCAAGGGAAACTTTTCCTGCAGTCAGAGACCGGGAAGTCTAATCAAACCCATGCTCATCTCAAGAGTAAGGAGGTGGGTCTCAAGAAGGCCTTTGGCACTTGGGGTGCTTAAAATTTGAAGATTCTTTCCCCCTAAGGCACTTAAAAAAATTCCTTCTCTCTGTCTCCCTCTTGCTAACTTTTCCCTAAGTCTTTGTGAAGTGGGAGTGGTGGGGACCCCACACCAGATTTTTATGAAGCAAAACTTTAGTTTATATGTTTTTTCTCTAGAAAAAAAATAATATATTTGACCAGAACAAGCCCTTCAAATCTCTTCAAAAAATGCAAACCATCGATAACACTTTCCAAACCAAAATGCACTGCTATGAAGACAACCTGTTGATTAAGACATACCTATTTTAAGTGATTCTGACCATCTTAAGTGCTGCTAGTAACTGTGAAAAACCTGTTAATGGGAGGGAGCAGCAGGATATCCCTAAAGCCCATCAGATCATTATCTATATTGCTGTAATTCACAGAAGCTGAGATCATGTCCCCATTGTTTGGTGTAGACACACGTGTGGTCACAGCCCTTAGTTGGGGAGGTTTTATGGAGGTTTTATTGCCTAAGTAAACTGGGCAGGTCGAGTGTGGGACAGAGGGAGCAGAGAGGGGGAGCGATGCACCAGATCACTCAAGCAGGTTGCTCGAGTTCTCTAAAGTACCTCACTGAGTGGTTTGGTGGACAGTTTTGCAACAATTTCCAAGTAGTGAGTTATTGCCATGGAGGCAAGGTGTTAATAAGTGAGGGAAGTGACACAGGTTCTCCTTTCATGCTCCAACAAAAGTCCTGCCAGGCAGCCTTCCAAGATCAGTCCCCACCATCAGTGCAAGGAGAGATAAACTCTTATCTTGGCAGGTTTCTTTTTCCATCTTTGTTCATGCTGCTGCTTCTTTTGTCGTCCCTTTTTTCAGATGGCTTTTCCTTCCTCTTCCACTATTCTTGCCCTGTCTTTTCCCCTGCCTTTCCCCAACTTTTCTGCAGGTTTCCGATGGCTCCTTTATTACACGTCTCGTCTTCTAAGAACAGCACTTGGGGATTTCTATTTGGGGCTTGAAAAAGCCCACGTGTTTATGTAGCACATCTGGACAGTTATAAAGTGCTTTTTAATGCTGATCTTAACATGCCAAAGCAGGACTTCTCAGGCAGTGGATGTGTTTAAGCATCTCTGGTTTAACTGGGGGAAGGCTCGAAGCAGTGAGAAGAGAAATCAGTTGCTGAAGGTTGCACACAAAGCCACGAGCAGATCCAGCAGTGGACGTGGGGTTCACATTTTGGATGGTGCCTCCTGGAGAGAAATACAACGTGGAAAAGTCGCTGTGTCCTGGGAAGCAAATGACTTCTGAAACCGCTCTCCATCTCCCAGCCTCTGGCTACACCTGAAGACAAGGGGTGATTATAGCAATTTCTTTAAGCTCCAGAGATAAAAGGAGTCTTACCATCGGCCACAGGCTGGTCTCCAATCGCCTGACCTGCTCTTTGCCCGGAGACAATGGTCACGCTGTTTTTTTTTGAGTTCTGTGCTCCGATCTTTTGTACACGTGATGTTGCAGCTTTATCTGGTCGGGGTTTTTTTGGTGGTTGGGATTTTTATTGTACAAGTTCCTCACCCTAGTTTTAATCTTGACCTTGCTGAGAACTTTTTTTCACGTGGAAAATGTAAGGAGGACATGCATTTCATTCCTGGCTGATCTGTGTAATGTCCTCCCATCAGTATGCAAAGTGCACCTGTGCTTTATTATTATGTTTTCTCACCACCTCCACCTGGACTCAACAACTATTTCCAGCTCATATGAGCTGATGAAATCTAATTTCATCTTTGCTTTTGCCGAAAGCAAGAAATGAAGAGAGGGAATAAACCCAGAGCTCTCTTGCTGAACACCACTTTGTTGCCATCTGTGGCTCTGAGGAGGGAGCTTGAGCACAGGAGGCGGACAGGAAGCCAGCAGCTTTCCCAGGAAAAAAAAGCCCTGTGTCCTCTGTGCTGCTCTTGTTGGCTGCTAGCTGGATTGGGAAAAAAACAACAACCAAACCTCCTCTAAACCCCAAAGCTACTTTTGACAGCGACAGATCATTAGCTTGGAGCCAGTCTGCATCATGACAAAATAAACTCCAGGAAGGGGGGAAAACCTCTTTCCTGACAAGCATGTTAGATTTTCAAGGGAAGGAGAAGTTGTTGTCGAGAAAAACAAAGAGTGAGAAGTGAGAGGACTGTCAAAGTGGGTTAAAAATAACTATCTGGGTATTATCTTGTCACACAGGAGTGTGCACGGCTGCTGTGTTTGTGCCGTGTCAGTCAGTCCTGGTTGTGTTGGAGGTCACTGTAAATTAAAGCCGTGGGCAGGTAAGCTGGAAAAAAGGTTTTTGAAGGGTGAAGATCCCATGGAGCTGGGAATGGCTGACAAGGAGGGAAACGTTCCCATACTGTGGTGTGACAGGTGACCAGGCACAGGGGAACCCACAGGCACTGGCTGTGTGTCCTGGGGACATTCCCCTGGAGGTGGCCTCATGCTTGGGTGTCCTGGGTTTGGAGCTGGTGGCGTGGCTGGGAGCTCAGTGCCACCACATGGGCTCATCTCCATCCTGCTCTGGGGTTCTTGCAGGGTCTGGTGAGTGGTGGCTGGGATGAGCAAGAGGGCTGCGGGCACTGGAGGTGACTCCAGTGATGTGCTTGCCACGTATCTCCCACAGAACTATTTTTATCTCTTTTTAGAGAGGGGAGCTGAGGTAGAGATGCCCTCCTTGGGAGGAGGGTGTTAATGCTGTGCTATCAATACCTGTGCCCATCTGATGCAGATCAGGAGCTGCAGCTCCCAATTCTTCTTCCAGTTATGGAAAACACCCACAAACATTGGAGATGGCTTCTGGCCAAGAGCTGTTGCTGGGACAGGCTGTTCGTAGTCTTGCTGTCTAACACAGCTCTCTTACTACCTGAAAATACCCAGCGGTCCAGACTCGTGCCTTGGAGGGGACCAAACTGTGATCTAATTGATTGCCTGAGCTCCAGCAGGTCCATCTCAACAGTGACCTGCAGTGTCTGCCAACAGCCCTGCACACTGGGGAAAAGGAGGGAGGCGAGTCAAGAGAAATAAAGTTGAATAAATATTTGCTCTGTGGCATCTACTGGAGAAATTCCTCCAGCAGGAAAACGCACTGCAAATAAAGATAGCCTGTGCTGCTGGCTCTCCTTCCACTGCCGGATGGCTCAGCTTGGTTTTGTCCCTTTGGGAATCTCAGGCATCCTTGAAAATCCATCCTAACCACCATGCCCTGGGCAGGGCATCCATTAGGTTGGTGGGAGCTGGGTCCCAGGGAAATCAGTGGATGCTTCGAAGCAAAGCCATGACCACTCAGTGCCTGGGGCTGCAGTTGGAGGAGGAGAACCAAGGAACATCAGGCAGGGCTGCTGCCGTACAAAAAAGCCACCCAGGATGAGTCATTAGGGCTTGAGCTAATTGTCGTCTGTCTGGGTGGTGGTTGGAGGTTTGTGAAATAGGAAGTGTTTTCTGGCTGCATGACTGCTTTGCTTGGTGAAGAGGGTCTGGGTGAGGTGAGAAGGGGATGCACCTGCAGTGCCTGTCTCTTGTGAGCAGAAGGGGATGATGGATGAGGAGGGCACAGGCTGGGCAGTGAGGAGCTGCTGCTGTCACACAGCACCCAGTGAAGGCAATTAGGTGGCTCCAGACACGCTCCAGTGATTCACCTGGTGATGGTCTGGAGGGCTGGCCCCTCTCATGGGGTGTCTGTCACATGTAGCCAGGGCTTGGCCAGGACTGGCACAGGGCTGTGGGGAGGTGCTGGATCTGTCCCTGTGCCTGGTGAGACAGGACAACAACAGCTGTGACTTCTATAGGTTCAGATGTGCTTTGCTCTGACTCAGGGTGGTTGTTTCCAGCACAGCTTATCCCTCCCTCCCTCCCTCATCAGGGGACCCATCAAATTTAATTTGTTAACATCTGCTTCTCAGATGGCTGATGTCACCCACAAAAACTTTTGTTTGATTTGTCATTATTCCTTAGTTTTTGAAGGAGGGTTTTAATTCCTCCCTTTGTGCTAGTCCAGGTTCCTCCTGTAACCTTTGCTGTTGTTGTTTTGCACTGAGCAGAACACTGACTCATCAGCAGCCTCTGTGATAGCTATAATTAGGAGAAAATGTATTTACAAAGCTCTTCCCTCTGATGCAAGCATGTCATTGTCCTTGCAGAGAAATCATTCCTGCCATGCTTTCAGGTGGGTGTGGGCAGCTACTGATTACATTTGATTTGCGTGGATTTTCCTAGCTGGATATGCCACCTATGGAGGAAGTGGTAGTCTGAAGATGTTGTTACAGTTCCCACTTAATTTGAGCCCAAGTCTCTACTGATGCATTTAAACATACAGGAAAAGAATATAGAATGGAGTAGTAGTCAAAGAGAACATTGAGATTGTGTCATATACCCAGAGACTTATTTAGTGCTTTGGAAAAAGAATTAAAGTCAAGAGAAAAATATTCCCTGGAGTTCTGTCAAAACATCAGCTGGGGAGGAGGCTTCCTGGGAGAACATCTCTACTTGGGAGTCCCTCTGTATCTGAGCTGTGCTTTGAGTGGTGTTCTGCTCTGCAGAGACCCACGTGGCACTTTGTGCCCCCACTCTCATCCAAGTCAGACTTGCTGTGTGGAGACCCCAGCACTGCTGGCCTGGCTGCCTCCCCCTACCACCCAAACCCCCTTGGGTGACGCTCTCCACCTCACTGGGGCAAGAAGAGAAGCTGTGAGTTCACAGCATGCCCTCCTGTGCCTCTACCCTGAAGCCAGAGCTGCCCTGCTCATCCCTTTTGGGGTTCAATCCCTTAGGACCAAACTGTGCTCCCCCAGCCTGCACTTTCCTGGGACACCGACTTTGCTGTATGTGGGTTTTGCTTTTCCCATTTGCAAACATCCTCTGGAGGGGACAGACCTTGGCAATACTATAAAGAGAAGTGGGGTAGAGAACAGTTGAGCTGCTCACGTCAAGCTTACACTTTGCACAGCCATATAGAGTTTGGAGACAAGGAAGAACTGTCAATCTGATATCCCATTGAAATGCTGCTGTGCTTGCCAGGGTAACTGGGGTTGTTATGAACACACCAGAGTGATTGGAGAGGCAGAGCTCAGCCCCACTCCAGTGAAAGCTCATAAAGGTCTCTCTTTGCTGCAGGGGAAAAGCACAGTTTAGAAAACTGTCTTGATGCCTAAATAATAGAAAATACTTACACACATCACTGGCTGCTGTGCTTTGCTCTGTCACCTCGGTTGCTGCAGGTTCAATAGCTCAAATTTATCAGTGCTGTGCCACTGGAGATAACAGGAGAGATTATGACCCTGGACTGGCAACAGCCCATTTGGGCAGGCCAGGCATGAGTCTGTGGCTTATACCTGCAAGCATCTCATCCCTGAGGGCTCTCCATAATGTTTTCCATGGCTGGTGATCCCACACCTGCCCTCTACCTCTGATGGGGGATTTATACCCAAAAACTCCTGCCCATACTGTCCTGCTGGGGTTGGTCTGACCTGGACATGGTGTCCAGGAGCCTTTGGTTTCCCTGTGCTTTTCTATAGCAAGCAGGAGTTGGTGGAGCCACTGCTCCTGGAGCTGGCTGGGGCAGGTTATCAAAAACCAGATCACCTTTGGTTTTGCAGCAAATGAAGATATGAGTGAAGATATCTCCCTCTCAGGGTAAGTCCCCCCCACAGGAGGGACTGTGAGAGCATTTACCAGCCTGTTCAAGTGGCAGAGGCAGGTCAACCCCTGGTTACTTATTCCTCCAGCAGAAATGGGTGAGGTTTTCCAGTTCCTGTGTTATTTTGTGCGCTCGTGTGTGTGCACAGCAACGATGGTTCCAACCTTCAAAACACCAACTAAAACCCTTGCAGTCCCTCCTGCCAGAGGTTGGCACTGAGCTGCTTATCTGCCTTGTCAGGAAACAGCAATAAATCCACCTCCAGTGGGTTCACCTGCCCACCGTGTTCTACTTTTCATTGTTCCGTTTGACACCTTTATAAATGGGTTTGTGCTGTGTGGTATTAACCTACATTTAGCATAATTCCAGTACAGAGGGATAAATGCTCCATTCGCTATAAAAGGTGACCTGGGTTGTTTCCCACACGGATGGTGGGTGTGTTTAGTAGGGTGGAAAGCCCAGAGGTTGCTGCCCTGGTACAGTGAATTCCTCAGCCATCTCTGGAGCAGAGAGAGTGTGTTTGCTCAGTGCTTTGTGCTCTGGCCTCTGGGCATAGAAATAACCAAATACAAATAATACCAATAGTGTGTGTTCTTACTAAGTTTTTAACTCCATAATTCATGGGCAAAGGGGGACCCAGAGTGACACAAACTGGGCTGAGGGAAGGCAGAGGGATTCACCTACACCTGGGCCTGATGTTTGCAGCAAAATGTGTTTCTTTGCTCCGGAAGCGCATCACTGACTTGGAGCAGGAGGAAACTGCCTTCCCACTTATTTCCAGCCTATATCTTCTGCAGGAGCACTTTTCTTGGGGCTGGGTACTCATGCACCAAATAACATATTCTGTTAACATATTATGGCTCATGTTACCTAAAACTTCTTATCAGGCCAGGCTGAATTATTTTGCTCCTCTCTGAGCTCTTCAGCCCCATCATGTGTTGTCTCTCTAAAGAATTCCTTCATCTCTCTCCTATTTTGGGAAGGGTAGCACACACCAGCTCCCTTGGGGGTTGGGTAGGAATGCCAAACTACAAATATTTGCTATCAGGACGGTGTGTCTCATGCAAATGCTTCCAACCTCAGGCCCTGACCTTTCCTTTGTTACCCTTATCTTTTAAAGAACAGTTTCTTGTTTGGGGAAGAAAAGCAAACAAACCAGGTTCCTCCCCACCTTTCCCTCCATCCACAGCCAGTGATGTCCAAGCAGCCCCTTCCACCTTGCAGCCTGTGGACAGACATTTTGCTATCGGTGTCAAATATTGCTTGGGCTGAAGTTAGCATCATTCCCAAAAGCCACCAGGTGGGATACTCTCTGTGTCAGAACCCTTGTGCCACAGGGGGGTTGCAGTGACCTTCATTTTATCAAGACAGATGTGGCTTGCGAGCAAAGCAGCCCAACCCATAAGTTCTCTCTGTGCATGGACCTACCAGGCACAGCATCCCAGCTGCCCTTTCCCCATCTTCCTCTCCACCCTCACAGGCCCGAGTCCCGTGTGTGGACGGTGATGCTGCTGCTGGGGACGTGCCTGCTGTACTGTGCCCGTGTCACCGTGCCCATCTGCGCCGTCGCCCTCAGCTCCTACTTCGACTGGGACAAGAAGCAGTCTGGGGTCGTGCTCAGCAGCTTCTTCTGGGGCTACTGCCTGACACAGATCATCGGAGGACACATCAGTGATCAGTACTGGAAATTTTTCTTATGTTTTCCTCTGTTTTTTGAAGATGTAGCTTGGTGTTGGTGCCTCGCCCTGGGGCAGTGGTGGGGTGGAAAAGTGAAGCGTGTCCATGGGGAGAAGCTTTGTGGGACACTGCAGTTTGCTCTGAAAGGGGTTGAGGTTTCTCTGCCAGCCTCACTCAGGGTCTGTAGCACTGATTGAGAGGGGGCATGGGTAGTTTAGACTGTCCAGTTAGAAGCCATGGATGCCTCATCCCTGGAAGAGTTCAAGACCATGTTGGATGGGGTTTGGAGCAACCTGGTCTAGTGGAAGGAGTACCTGCTCATGGTAGAGGGGTTGGAATGAAATGGCCTTCAAGGTCCCTTCCAACTGAAATTGATTCTAGGATTCTATGAATACAGTTCTTTTTTTTTATTTGACTTGCACAGTCTCTCTTTGTTTTGAGTTCAGCTTGTCCAGTTTTTCTATCCTGTATTGCAATCTTTTCACAAGCAAGTCCCTGAACACAGTTTCCATCATGTTTGGAAAAACCAAGTGTCTTCACTTTATCATAGAAATTAAAAAACAAACATATTGCCCAAGTGGTTGTAAGGGAACATCTGAATCATTGCCTGCTGGAGTTCCTTTCCACAGCCACCCTATTCTTAGCGAGGGGGGGCTTTTCTGTGAAATGTTTTGTGACGAGAACATGCCTGGAAGGAGTACATTACCTGTGCAGTGCACTGTGCTATTTAGTTATGGTCCTGAATAGTTTCCAAGCAAACACTTGCAAAAACCTGAATGTTAAAAGGCAGAGATGATGCAAAAGGGCACATGTAAAACACTGTCACTGGTTAAGAGGAGCAGAATAGTGGCAGCACTTGAGTTTCTCCTCCATCACCATCAGAAACTCAAGTGTGTCAGTGCTGTTTGGTCTCTGGGATCAGTGTGTGCTGGAGTTGGACAGGCAGTGCTGGCAGGAGGTGAGAAGGGAGGAGATCAGAACTCCTTGCCAGGGGCTAAAGACACGTAAGAGAAGAACAGGTTTGACCCAACAGTTGTTTCTAAAAACTGGCTAAACTGGGAAGGGCACTTGAGTCTTGACTGGAGCACTTTGCCCTTTTGGCCTCTCACCTCTGATAATGTGTTTTCTGTCTTCCAGAATAGGAGGTGAGAAAGTCCTCCTCCTCTCAGCATCAGCCTGGGGGTTCCTCACAGTCCTCACCCCGGTGCTCACCCACATCACTTCTGCCCATCTTGTTTTTATGACCTCCTCCCGGTTCCTCATGGGGTTGCTGCAAGGTGAGATCCCTGTCCTGTGTCTCTGTGTGCCCCGGGGGGGCTTCCCTGCACAGGGATTCATGTGCAGTACATTCAGATTCAAATCCTGTGGTTTGCAGTGAATGAACCCTTCCCCTGTGTGCCTGAGCAATTCTCTGCCTCAAAGCTGCTTCCACATCCAGAACTTCCATGGGAAAAAACAGTGACATTTCTAGAGAAAGTCACTGACAAGTCATTCCCTTGTAGAAACCTCTCTGCCAGACAGGGGCTGCTGGCTTTGGAAATCATCACTGGTGCTGTTTGATTTTCCACGTTTTCAAACTCCTTCAAAGTACTTGGGGAAAATCGGCTCTTGCCAAAACTTATGGATAATTTGGGATGATTTTCCGTCCCTGTTGTCAAGCTACAGCACTGAAGAGGTGCCTTGACACTGATGGATTTACGGTAGCAGTTGCAGTGATGATGAAATGGGGGATTACAGAGAAGGCTCAAACAAACCTTTCATGGCAATGAGTCCACTTAGTTTATTTTATGTCCCTGTTTTGAGTCCACCAAGGGGTTTGCTGCTTTATCTCAGTGTTCTCCTTCTGGATCTTTTAAATTTGCTTTTGATTTGCCAACAATCCTGACTGTTCCCTGCCTTGCTCCCGTTGCTTTCAGGGGTGTATTTCCCATCCTTGGCCAGCCTGCTGTCCCAGAGGGTCCGGGAGAGCGAACGAGCCTTCACCTACAGCACAGTGGGGACTGGCTCACAGTTTGGGTAAGTTCAAAGGCCTTTGAGCAGTGAGTGACAGTCTCTGGACATCATATGTGATGAAATGCCATTAAATAGTTGGAGGCAAAACTCACAGCCCAAAGTACATGTGGATTCACGGGTCCTCAAGGACACAGGCTGCAGCTGAGGAAGCCTCAGGCAGTTGCTGTCGTGCCTGTCAAGGATTTATGTATTGTTTTCTCTTTCTTTTCAAACCAGACTTTGAAGAGTGTTTGCAACATTTAATTACTATGGGAAACAGTTTGATTCAGTAGGAAGAGCAAGGGTCAGCCTGAGACTGGTCACCTTTCCACTCTGATAGATGGGGAGAATAGAACTTCCCCTTCTCTGCTGGTCTCCATCAGAATTTACTTTCTGAATAGGAGGATTTCTTAAAAGCCAAACAGAAATATTACTGTGTTTAACCACTTAGTTTTCCAGTGTGCTTATTTCTTTTGCTGTGTTGTGCATTCTCTGAGATACTGCACACCAGCAACCTCCTTTTCTTTCCTCGTTGTCCATGTTTCAGGGTGGGGCAGGCGAGGGTGAGGCCTCTTGGGGTTTCTGCTGCCCAGTGAGGATCTGGCCTGAGATGCCACTCAGGGAATAGGGCAGGTTTTGGAGTCACAGGGGGACTGGACAGGTGGGCAGCACCTGCACATGCAGTGAGTGAGAAATTCTCCCCTGTGAGGGTGGTGAGACAGTGGCACAGGTTGCCCAGAGAAGCTGTGGCTGCCCCATCCCTAGAAGTGTTCAGGGCCATGCTGGACAGGGCTTGGAGTTACCTGGTCTAGTGGAAGGTGTCCCTGCCTATGGCAGGGGAGTGGAATGAGATGATGTTTAAGGTCCCTCCCAACCCAACCCATTCTGTGATTCTGTGGCTCAGTGACACGCAGTGTTGACCCCAGGGTGCATCTGCCATTGATGTGCACAGTCCAGGCACTCTTAGCCAGACCAGTAAATCCAAATGGTTTCCCTTGCAGGACACTGGTGATTGGTGGTGCAGGATCCCTCCTCCTGGACTGGTATGGCTGGGAAAGCGTTTTCTACTTCTCCGGTTTGCTCACTTTGCTGTGGGTTTACTGCACCTGCAAGTACCTTCTGAGTGAGAAAGGTAAATCCCAGGCATCCCTGGGCTTGCCAGTGCTCCCAGGGCTCTGGGAACTGACTGATTCCTCTCTGTTGTTTTCTGCAAATCCTCTGTGTTTCCAAGATCATGCCTGGTTTTGCACAAAGACCTTTTGCTCAGGTGTCTTCTGTAATGCACACTGTGTCTCACCCAAGACCCCCAACCCAGAAACGAGGTTTTGAGCTCTTTCAACACTGATTTCCTGTTTCAAGTCCCACGCTGGATTACATCCCTGATCTGGCTCCTCAGTACTCTTAAGCACCAGTGAAAACACAAAACAGAGCATGATCTTCAAAGTGGATTAAGCTAAAGCAGGACAAGATACTTATTCACAACTAAGAGCATCTACACATAGAGCTTTTAAAAACCCATTAATCCAGAATATCTCTTCTGAAATAACTGTCTGGGAGTAATTCTGCATATGGACAAACCATGACACCTGGCTACAGCATTATTAGTGTGAGCTTGATGTGTAGAAGCCGAGCTCATGAGGAGCTGGGTGTGTGTCTGGTGCTACACAGAATTCAAATGTGGTCCCTGCCCAAGGGATTTTTGTTTAATTATTACAAGGGGTACAAATGGGTGGAAGTGGCTGAGTGGGAAAGTGTGTGGACGCAGCGGAAAAATTTTGGTCAACGTAACAAGGTGTTTTCATGAGCATTCAGTGGTGGCATAGCCAAAAAAACAAGACCAAACAACAAGGAGATTGAAGGTAGTTGTATAGCAGTGTCCCAGGGCTGCCTCCAGCTGCACAGACAGTTACTGATCAGAGCTTTCCTTTGGCTGTTTTCTTCCCTGCAGAACTCATCATCCCCATAGACTATTTAACGAGAGGCCTCTCGATACCCAAGCAGACCAAAGTTCCCTGGAAGCAGCTGTTTAGGAAGGCACCGATATGGTAGGGAGCTGCAGTGGCCTCGAGCATCAGCTGGGCTGGGGAGCACCCTCCTTTTTCTCCTGTCTGGGCTTATTTGTTCTGCCTCTGTAGTTTTTGTCCACTTATTTAAATATTTGGGAAACAACCAGGTTTTCTAATTCCTTCTGTATCAATAAAGAACTAAAAAGGTAAGTTTGGCAAAAGGTGGTTTTTGTTCTGTCCAGAGGACTGTCAGGCTTGAATATTGCTGGCAAATCTTTCTCCTTCCCAGGCTGTTCCCCCTGGATGAGTCATGTGCTCCTCCAGGCTGATATTCTCCACCAGTCTTCTTAGAAATGCTGCTTGTATTGGGCTCCTAAGAAGTGCTGCACTGGGGCACTGAGTGGCACAGGCTGTGTTCTCATTGCTGGCAAACATCTTTTTAATGGCCATTTTTCCTTTGGGATACACTGCAATGGATATTGAAGCTCCTCCAAGCATGTGCCCAAGTGCTGTTTCAAGATGCAGGGCAATAAGCCCATTCCTGCCTTGAATAACAATGGAGCTGATAACAAAACCCTAGAAAACCCTAAACAACACCTCTTGGAGCAGGAGGACTCTAGTAGCACTGGAAAGGACCGGTGGGAAATGCACTGGCATAATTACCAGTGCAGTTAACCTTGCCTGAGCCTGGGGCTGATGTCAGGCACTGTGCGATGGGGCAGCCAAGGAACCAGCGCTGCTGCAAAGGGGAGAAAGCCAAAAGGAGTTGTTATCTGTGAGAAAAATCTCAGGAAGCAATTGCAGTGCTGTGAGAGATTTCTTTATAGACCAGGAACTGAAATATTGGGTTGCTCGAGTGCCTGTTTCCCTCCCAGTGTGACCTGTCACTCCTGATTGTTTCCTCTCTGTTGTGTGTTTTCAGGGCTGTCATCATTGCTCAGCTCTCCACAGCCAGCACGTTCTTCACTCTCCTCTCCTGGCTGCCAACTTTCTTTAAGGAAACTTTTCCTGAGTCAAAGGTAGGTTGGCTCCGAGGGGCAGGAGTTGCTGCTCTCTGTTCAAAGGGGGTCATGCTGGGTACCTGCCAAAATGGGTTGGTTAGGAAGGAAGGTGATGGCAGAGGGATTTGGTGAGAGCAGGCTGGGAGTCAGGAGGGGGTGGGAGGTTTCCATGTGGGATTAGGAGCCGTGGCACCTCTGCACGTACATTTGGAGGTGCCAGCATCCTCCCTCCAGGTTGCAGAGGCTGGTTTCTAGTTGTTTGTTTAGGGATGCTGAGAGGAGGCAGAGCTGGGGCGCTTTCCAGGCAGGGAAGTGCAGGTTATATTTGGGGTTTAGACTGCTTTTCTTCTGACAAAACTACAGTTTTCAAATGGCACAGAGCTCATGACATTCTGCTGTTGCAAATAACCACCATTCACTCCTGATTTTTCACAGGGTCTTTAGCTGGACTGACATTGTACAGCTCAGACCTGCCTGCTAAAATTAAAATTACCATTAATACTGTGTGCTTCGAAAATACTACAAAAGCTTCCCCCTCCTTAGCACAAATGATGTTCCCATTTTTCAGAAAGCCAGGCAATACTTATCTGATCTGAGAGCTGGTATTTTCATCTTGTTCTCAGAAACTCACAGAGTCTTTTCCACAATGGCTCTGTTAGGTTTTTTTACAATTTCCAGAGCTGCTTACAAATGCCTTTTCATATTACACATGTAAAGCTCTTTATGGCATACTTGATATTTATATTAAAATCGTGTATTAAACCGGCAAACATATTGTTGTGACAAGATCTGTGCACCTCGAGTAATGTGCTTGTGCAGCAGTAATTTACCATCTGTTAAGCATTATATCACAGTGCCCTTATGTAAGATGCTCTATATAGTGTGTCTGCAGCTGATAATCACTTCATGTATTTTAAAACGTGGTTCGAGGATGCCTGGTTTTAAAGGATGGACAATAATCCCTGATGTGGGAAACCTGTGTCACCTGCTGGCCAAAGTCCCTTTCTGCAGGTGAGCTGCCTCACCTCTGTCTGGGCAGCTGCCTCCAGCCTGCCTGGAGGTTGATGGAGGATTTGGATCAGGGTGATGGGCTGAGGGATTAGACAAGGTGCATTGGGATTGTCGTGTTAACAAACACCAGAGGCATTGCCCCACAAACCCCATGGGGTAATATTTTCAAAAGTGACCAAGACCCAAATTTCAAAGGCATGGAAAGGTGCAAATGGACACTGGTATGATTTCCAGGAGCAGATGAAACAATATTATTCAAACCCAAGATTATTCAGCCCTCCCACACATCCCAAAGCCAGGCAGGAAGGGGAGATGCCTCCATGGGGTGATGGACTCTGAGCAAAGGGAGACATGCAGGGGACAATGGATGGATGATGGATGCATGGATGAGTAGGTTCAAAGGAGCTGAGATGAAGCCCAGCACAACCCACACTGGTTTCAGCTCCTTGTGGGATCTGGGCACTGAAGTGCCCCTGAGCAGCTGTAATCCAGCTGACCAGTAATCGGCTGTGATTACAGCTGTAGCAAGCTCACTTAATTGAAAATAGGCCAAAGTATGTTACTGCCCATAATGTTACCTAATCCTGCCATTAGAAAATCCAGCTACACTCCCTCGGCCTCACAGTAACGCTGCTAATGAGGTTGGAGCTGTTGGAAATTCTGCTTTGCTGGTGACCCACAGGAAACCCACAGTGAGCTTCCCAGGCTCTCTGGCTCTCTACCACATCATTATGCTGAGCAGTAAACTTTGCCACATTTAATCCCTCTTTCTCAGAGCTTTCTGCCTCTCCCCTGGATGAAGAGTCACCAGGGCAGAAGGAAAGACAGCAAACCTACAAATGCTACTGTCCTGTGATGCATCTGCCCCCTTACAGAGCTTGGAGTGGGGCTGGGTGCAGCTGAGAGCTGGTCCTGCAAATGGGGTACAGATGCTGCAACAAGTCCCAAGTGCTTCATTTTTCCCCCTTTCTACAGATACTGTGGACTATCAAATAAAATATTTGCAAACAAACTCAGCTCTGACAAACCTCTCTTGATTTTCGCTCTGTTTCAGGGTTGGGTGTTTAATGTAGTCCCCTGGCTGGTTGCAATTCCAACAAGCTTGTTCAGTGGATTTCTGTCTGATCATTTAATCAGTCAAGGTAAGAGCCCTTCTGACTTCTCATCAACTCTAATTTTATGGGATTTGGAGAGAGGATGTGAGTAGGAGGAGACGGGCCTGTTGGTAGGGAGAAGACCCAGCAAATAGACAATGTGAGGTTCTGGTACAACAGCAGAATAAACACTCCAGTGTCCAAATCCCCTCCATGTGTTTGGGGCTCGCTTTGATCTCAGTCATAATATCCACATGGAGATGAAATCTGGGCATCTGAAATCCACTTACCCCATGGTCTCCTGGCTGGAAAACAAGGAGAACCTGATGTGCTGAACTCCTACTCTGCCTTTCTCTTTCAGGGTACAGAACCATCACCATTCGTAAGTTCATGCAGGTAAGAGAGCTGAAGCCACAGGAGAGACACCCAAGTTACCTTCCGAGCTCTACTTACATGTCAGACTAGACCTTGTATGGAGCTGGGTTGGGGGTTATAGGTAGAAAGAGGGAAGGTTTTCTGGCTTTGATTGGTGGTCAGTGTGTGTGGGAAAGGAAATCCAGAGGAAAACCCTGGCTGAGGAACAGAGCGTGGATGTCTGTTAACGGTGGACTAATGGTAACATTGAGCACAGTGAGTGCTCTGAAGGGGTTTTCTTTCACAGGCAAAGGCCAACCTGTCCCTGTTGTCACACCAGCACTCTGAATGACCCCTTAGATACTGAGGAAGTAGCGATACAAGGGTGAACAAAAATAGAAATGCTGGGTGAGAACACAGTGTCTCCTTTGCTCTGCAGCATCACATCCGTCTGGACAGACGTCTGACACAGAAGGGCAGGACACTGGGAAAAAAGGCTTGAGAAGCACCTGGTGCACATGAGCTTTTACACTGGAAAAGGGAACAGTTTGTTCGTGACATAATTTGCTTTCTTCCTTACAGAAAATGTGCTGTGGTGTTTAATTTTGCCTTTTTTCCAGGTCATTGGCTCTGGCGTCTCAAGCGTTTTTGCTCTGTGTCTGGGCCAGACCTCCAGTTTTTGCAGAGCAGTAGTGTTTGCCTCCGCCTCTGTTGGACTCCAGACCTTTAACCACAGGTAAGGAGAGCAATGGGAACAGGAGCTGTGGCCCTTTGCTCTCGTCCCACACTTGGCATTTTGGGGTCTCGGGCAAGGCTACCTCCATCCTGCCTGTCAGAACCAGAACTGGCGCTTGCCTGAGCACTGTGTGTGAAGCCGGTGGAGTTTAGTGCCTGGGGGGGTGGAAATGATCCAGCAAACCTCTAGTGTGGGAAAGGGCTTGGACCAGCCAGTATTAGAAAGATGAAGCAGGGGAATTGCATTTTGGCCCTTCTGAATACTTTGAGTTGAATTGTTTTCCTTCTTATGCTCACCTGGACTGCTTCACTCTCAGCTTCTACTCCTTTCTTGTGCCATTTCTTGTCCAGAACCTTTCCTTGTGTTTCACAAACCAGTCTCTGTGTAAATGATGAAGAAACAGTGTTCCATTCAAACAGCCATTTTTTCCCCCTCTCTGTTTCTCACCAGTGGCATTTCAGTAAACGTGCAGGACCTGGCCCCCTCGTGTGCTGGCTTGCTGTTTGGTAAGGATTCTGTGGGCTTTCCATGCTGGAGAGGTGGCATCTGTGGGTGGGACATGGTCAAGGTTTGAGTAAGGATGGCTCTGGGCAATGTCCACTCTGTGTGTGCAGCTTCAGCTTCCTTCTGCAATAAACCTGCCAGTGCTGGGGGCAGGTAAAATGGCACCAACGTGCCTTTGGACCTGCACCCAGGGCTGGGATGGTACTACATTTCAGTGGTCTCTGTCAGTTGTCCAGAGAAGCTGTGGCTTCCCCATCCCTGAAAGTGTCCAAGGCCAGGTTGGACAGGGCTTGGAGCAACTTGGGCTAGTGGAAGGTGTCCCTGTCCATGGCAGGGGTTTGGAATGAGATGAGCTTTAAGGTCCCTCCCAACCCAAACCATTCTGTGATTCTGAGATCAACAGGGCATTTTGCCAGATGTGCAGACTGGGGGTTGGTGGGAGCCAGGATGAAGCTGCTCATGTCTGTGGGTTTTGAACACACAATTTCTTTCTTTTCCTTCCAGGGGTTGCAAATACAGGTGGAGCCCTCCTAGGTAAAGTACCTTCCTGCAGCTCATCCTTTCCCAGAGAGCCCTCTCCCTGCAGAGGGCAGGAGCCAGCCCCAGAGCCTTTGCATGTCTTTTTCTTCTCTTCTGTCACAGGTGTCATTTGTGTGTACCTGGCTGGTTACCTGATTGAAACGACTGGCTCCTGGATTTCTGTTTTCAACCTGGTGGCTGCTGTTAACAGCATTGGGCTCTGTGTATTCCTCCTGTTTGGAGAGGCCCAGAGGGTGGACACAGACTCTGCTTACATGGATCTCTAGGGATGAGCCCAGCGAGCAGCCGAAGGACAGGAGAGTGTCACGTCTATGTTGCACAAGTGCCAAAGAACATTTTAACTTTTTTTTTAGGTGTTTTAACAGGAAAAAAATATGCTGAAACCAAGTACATAGTGGGTCTGGATGGAACCCATGACAAAAAAAAAAATGTAGAGTTTATTTTTTGCTCAGGGTGTAACTGGTGGCCTGCAGAGCCATCCAGCTCAACATCTCCAGTGAGGATATGGTCTGTGGGACCAGTTTGTCCCAGTTTGTGTCCGGTGGACAAATATCCATGTGGCCAAAGGACGTTACCCGACCTATCTCCCAAGGCTGCTGTGGTTCCATGCCCTGCTGAGGAGGAGCTGCTTCTCCGTGCAGGAGCAGGTCCCCCCCCCCGCTGTGCTGTCCTCTGACCGTCCACCTCTGGGCTGCTGTGCCACACGTGTCCTCTGAACTGTGTGACAGGGATTGTCCCAACGAATGTACCTCTGACCTTAACCCCCCCTCCCGTGCCTTTGTTTGCAGCCAGCTCAGCAGGTACCAGCCAGGTGTCCAAGGGTTGTGAGATGAATCCCAGGCTTCCCTTCAGGGAGTGTCTGCCTGGATGTCTGCAGTGGATCCAGGGGCTGTGTCGGTCCTGACAGGAGGCTGCAGAGCAGAGCACTCCAAGGCAAGCCTGTCTTTGCTCAAGGACAGAGCTCAAGGTGTCCCTCCTCTCCCCGGTGGCTTTACCCCAGCCCTGAGCCCAGGCAGGCCAGCTCCACCATGAGAGCAGAGCTGATCTGCCATCCCCCAGGGTCAGGCTTAGCTGGGCTCACCTCGTGGTGCAGAACAGCTGAGGAACCCCCCAGGAGCTGTTTTGCCAGATGCTGTGAATGTATAGGAAGAATTGGTCACATTCTGTGCTGTAGATCTACACCCCCAGATGTGTTCTGCTGGATTAGGTGTGTCCTCCACGTACTCTGAAAGGGCCAAGGGAGACTTTCCAAAGAGCCTCACACGGGCAGGTTTTGTTTCTATGTTGAGCATAAACCAAATTTCTGCACTGGGGATCCATAGGGATGGGGATCCCTGTGGTTCCCCGTGTCAGAGGGAAATACTTGGCTGTAGACACCTCTGAGCCTGAATGTCTTAAGTTATTTATAAATATTTTAAAATGTGAGCACCAAATTCTATATTTTATGTATTTGAGGCCTGACTCTGCATGCTTATTTTGAGTGGTGCTCCCACCAAATCCCTCACTATTTCTCGAAGGGGAGTATCTACCAGCCTCCAGTATTTGGTTTTGTAGGATGAAGTTTAAATGTGACATTTCATATTAAAGCAATTCATTGCTTTTCCTCCTGCCCCTTGCTTGAGGCTGAAAGGTTCTCTTTGGTTTTTCCAGTGCTTACCAGAAAACTTCATCTCTGACTGAGGATCAGATTTCCCAAGGACTTTGCAGTGCAGGAAAGCTGTAGGTTCAGGTTTACTGTCCTTAAAAAAAACCCAATTATCTCCTTCTTTACCTTTTGTTTTGGCCAGATTTCTTCTTGGAAGACCTGTTGGAGCCATGTTAAATTTCTGAATAGGTGGATTTGTAGTGAAAATAGTGACAGCTTTTTGATTGCAGAGACACTAATGGGTGTCACTAAACTGAGCTGAGCCACTTACTGGGCATATTAATAGATAAAGGTGCAACTGCTTGATATCTTCTCAAGAGAATAAAAAATCAATGTGGCCTGATTAGGGACAGAGAGATAAGAAAGTATTTTTTTTCTCCTTCTGTGCTTTTTTTTTCTCTAAAAGGCTGTTTGCTATGAGGAAGACTGGTGGGAAGTCTTAAAATCGGTGGATAACACTCAGAGCAGACAAAGCCAGGCTTGCCAAAGAGGCCCGAGGCTGTGCAGCCATCTCTGCCAGCTTGTCCTTTGTCCAGTCTGAGCAGATTGCTTGCATGGCCTTTTCTATAGTGACACAGAAAAAAAAAATGGTTTTTTGTGGGTTTTTTTTTTTTTTTTTTTTAGTGTCTTCCCTGGCTGTTCAGTGTTGCAGGTCAGGAGCACAAGGAGTCAATCCTTGCTCTCTTTGCTGATTGCACCATTTCTTGTGAAAGAGTTGGTGAGTTTAAATCACTCGCATTTGAACCAGGCAGCTTGGCCACCCCTTGGCTCTGCCAGCTGGGAAATTTGGAATTGAGATCTTCAAAGGAAAGTCAGCCTGGCTGGCTGTGCCTCCTCTCTAAATTCAGCTAACACTGGTGGGCTGTCCTGGTTGTCTGTCTCTGTAACTGGCTAACAAGTTAAGTATTTGACTTGAGCTTATGTTTCATTATCCTCATACCTCATTGGTGGAGTGCTGAAACCATTTTGCAGACCTGTTCTGGTCTTTGTTTAAGCCACCTTGCCAAAGCCTGTGGTCTGAGTTTTTGTTACAGAAGGACCTGAAAAAAAATAAAGGCAGCCAATCATTTGCAGACTGTGGTTTTCCTTTGACTGCAGAGGTGTTAATTTGTGTGATCAGTAAGGGACAGACAAGTATATTTGATGTGATTAACTCCTTAGGGGGGGCTGTGCTGGGAGAGCATCCCCACGTGTACTCATCAGACCCTGAGCACAGCCAGCTACCTCTTCTCACTGCTTTTGGAAAAATGACTGAAAAGCTGCCTTCAGCAGAGCTGTGGTCAGTACAGCATCCATGATCCAATATCGCTTGAGAGTAATAATACAAACGAAGTGATTCTTGCGTTAGGTGGGATACACCCCGCAGGCAGATCACCTTCCACGTGGAGACCGTGCTGAAAAAAAAAAAAATGCATTGCTAGCTTTTTTTACGTCCACGCCGATAGGTTCGAGCAGATGCCAACAGAGGGAGCTGTGAGATTTGGGAAGTGGCAGCTCCGACCAGCGAGAGCTGCCGCGCCTGGCCCTGCCACAGCTGGCACAGCTGGCACGGGTAGTGTGGCTGATGCAGAGGTTTGGCTGGCACAGCTGGAAGGGCGGGCACAGCTGGCAAAGCCTGGCCCTGCCGAGGAGCAGCCCTGGCTGGTGGCTCTCACCACCAGAGCTGCCCTGGGGACTCCCAGGATCTGCTGTCCCAGATTTGCTGGGACCCCTCACATGGCAATTGTGCAGTTAGTGGTGGGGAGTGAAGGAAAAGTTTGGGGGGCATTTTAGAATGAGAAATAGCCACTGAAAGGAATTTTAACACCTCATCTGTAGGGTCATGTAATCAAGAGAATATCTCTAAGTACTGCAGAGTCTTCTAATTTTCTCCTCGATGTGCTCAGAAAAAAAAACCAACATGAAACTTGATGGTATGAAAATGATGCTGAAGATGATTTAGGGTTTGGGTGCAAGTTATCCTCAAACTTTCCTGTCCTCTTGCTCCTCTTATAAAGGTATAAACAACCTCTGACATACACACATGAGCTATTTTGACCTTTTAGGTCCTTTAGGTTAGTTAGAGCTTTTTTTTCTGCCACATTCCTTAAATTGTCTGTGTCACAGGTTGGACCTGAGCTTTCCAACCTGCCTGGAGCAAGCAGGGACAGGCACAGTGCAAAAGGATCTGGGAATGTGTGACTGGGCTTAAAGGCTGGTCAATGACAGGTACATTGTGTTGCTGGTTGGGGTGGGTTTGTACTTAAATTGTTTGGGAAATATTCCATAGCTGGCTGGAGATCATTAGAAGGATACTGTTTTATTGCAGTTTGCATAACACTAAATCAATAAACACATTCAAGCAGATGGAAAGCAAAACACAGGAGAAAAATAGCCCTATTTGGAGGAGAAAAAGAATAGCAAAGAGCACTTCTTGGTGATAGTTTTGCCTGGAAAACACAAGCAGATGCTCTCACAGCAGAGACCTGATCTAACATCCACCTGGCAGCTCCCCAGGGCTGGGACATGCCCCAAAGATACCAGTTCTGCAAAGGGCACCCAGTCCTGTAACAAGCAAAATATCACCGTTTATTGCAGCCGTGACCTACTGCGTGGCATGTAATGAGGAATTTTCCATTTCAAACTTTAATGCAATAATTAAGATGTCCATTAAGGTCTTTACAGTTTGGCTGCTTGTAATTAAAAAAAGGGAGTGTGGGGGGGGGCAATGGCAGGGAGTTGCAGTCCAGGGCATCAAGCTCTTGCCAGCAGCTCTATGTGCTCTCCACTTTCTTCTTCCCTATTTGGTTTCTTTCTTCAAAATCATTTTCCTGTGTTTGTTTGTAACTGTCCTCAGAGCAGGTAGTCTGAAAAACACATGAAAAACAGTCTTAGTTTCCTCAAGCATAACTTGGGTTTAAAGAAGAGTTTTTCCCCTCTGCCAAAACACCTCCAAAATACTGATCCTCCTGCAGTGCAGTTTTTGGGGGTGTCTCTGAGCAGGGGGATCCCTGGGGCTCTGCAGGCTTCACCTTGGGCCAGCCTGCCCCATCCAACAGCCCTGCAGCAGCTCTGGGCAGTGTGACAAGGACAACCAAGCTCCATGGGCACAGAGTCACAGGAATAGCCCAAAAGCACAGTATGACTATCAGCTTCAGGGGTGGTGACAGGGGTTTTATGCTCCATTTGGTTTCCAGGCTGGTGTAGCTCCTGCTTACAGACTTCCTGGTGCAGACTTAAGGGTGGAGTAGAGATTTTAATCCAGTAATGAAATAAGAAGAAACCCCCATATAAACCCACATCTTCCCAAGCGTCTCTGCTCCTGGGAGGCCAAAGTCCCATTATCCAGTAATTGGATTTGGCCTCTTAAAGCAAGACTGAAATACTGTAAAATTTTGTTCCCAAATCACCAGATTTTTGCAAAGGATTAACAAAAATTAATGGTTTGACTGAGGAAGTAGCTGCCAGAAAGGCTTTGGCTGATCCCTTGAATCCCTTCCCAAATTGCTTTCCCCTGCTCTGTACAACTCCCAATTTACTGGTGACTTGCTCCTGTTCCTCCAAACACACCACTGGGCATGATCTCCTGCAACTTTGACATTCAGTATTCTCTAATAAATTTTTTCTAATTTCAGCTCCAGAGGAAAAAAATTGCAGTCCCACTTCCATGGAAGACAATGAAAAGGTACACATGTAGTAATTATCAGGAGGACTTTACACAAAGAATTAGCAACCTACTCATGCATGTCCTGCATTCTCATTAAAGGCAAACTGTTTGTGGGTGACAGGGGATTTTCCTGTGCAACCACTGAGGCTCGTTGCAGCTGTTAAATTATTCCTTTCATGTTGTTTTTTTTTCCCCCCTCTCCTACCAAGTTTCAGACAAACCCACTCATTTACAAGCTCTCCCGTGTACCTGTGTGAGTTACAGGTGAGGTGGATGTTTTCATGAGTCCCATCCTCAGCCCTTCAGATGCTCTGAGCCTGTGTGAACCCCGGCTGGTCACAGGAGCCTTTCTGTGTTTTGCTCTAATTTTGCCCCACATTATGCCTGTGCCCATAAACCTGGTGTCACAATTTTCCTGGTGGCAGTCACCTTGGTGTGGTTTTGCTGCTTTGACCAACCTGCTCTTCAGTGCCCGCAGATCTGCTCTGCCTCCTCCAGCATCTTCCCTCCAGCTCCTCCATTCCCTGCTTCAACCCTGTCCCAGACACTCTCCAAAAGCTTATTTAACAGGTTTGGAGGAGCATACAAGGTCCCCACATGTCCCCATGCTCATGGGAGGGAGGATGTGCTCTCTTATTCTGCACTCCAAACACTGGTTCTTTAGCAAAATAAACCCCCTCAACAAGAAGTATTATCAGCAAAAGCATAAACAGATATCAGACAGGAGGTCTGCAGATGAGTAATTTATGATCTTTTATTTCATTTTATTTCAGCCCATGTGGGGCCCAACTGTGATTTGCAAAGGTCTGGAGGCTGCAGTTCTCACTGCAGGAGCCACCTGGGCCAGCGAGACCTCAGCGTAAACCTCCATCCTGGCAACCTCATTTTGCAGCAACCTCTAAGTAGGACACTCAGTGCAACAAAGTGGTGACCCAAGAAATGTTTGCACGGCCCTGGGCTGTCCTTCCAGGAGAGTCAGTGCTGGTAGGAGATGGGCTCATGTTCTGCACCTGGACACAAGGTCTGAACCCAGGGACCACGATAAACCCTTTCAGAGTGGTACCTGTTCTCTGGGGGATTTTATGCCTGGAGACAGCTGGGAGTATAAAATTCAAATTTAGCTAATTTCTTACATAAATGATGCACATTGAGGGATTAAAACTATGGGGAAATTTTGATTCACCTCCAAATCAGACTTTTTTTCCTGGCTCATGAGTCTGTGACGAGCTAAATAAAAAGCTTTAGCCTTTATGTCACTAACTCTGGATGCAACTCCTTGTCCTTTGAGCCCTCTTAGTTACCAAGTGATCTCTTTCAACACCCTCAGATCATTCCAGTGTTTTCAGAAATGCACTGTGTAATTTTCATTCAAGTTAGGGTAAAAATTACTGAAATCCAAAGACAGAGACAGAGCCTCGAGATGGGCAAACTCTTCCTGGCAGGTTTTGAAAATATTTCATATTAAATTGAAGTTGAAAAATGGGAACTGTTTGCAAGAGGTAAAAGATAAATATGCCTGGAAACAGCTGTATTTTAGAGGGTTTAGGAGGAAAAACATGCCTGAAATAGCATCATTGAGATGTATTACCCATAGCTTTAAATGATATGGCTAAAGCTGTTCAGGAGGGAAACTGAACCATTCACTGCTGTTCCAAAACCAGATATGCTGTCACACAGGCAATTACCTGCCAAATTTGCTGAGGTAGTTCTGGCTAGAGAGACCTGCCTCTGTGGGTGTCTGTGTGTTGCAGGTAAAGCACACATGGAGCAGACACATGAAAATCTGGCTTGTGAGTATAACACCAAGGTAATGCAATTTGGAGCATTAATGGTGGGTTTTGCAGAGCCAAAAATGAGAGCATGAGTAAGAAATGACATATTTTGGCATTGCTCAGGGCTTCGGTGTTTGCAGGTGAACCTCTACCACTGGGCTGCCAGAATGTCTCACTGCTCTCAGCAAAGACACAGTTTTCTCTCTTTTCCTTAAACACAGTGCCAATTTTTTATCCTCTTCTGATGATGTCTGTTCATCCTCTCCCTCCTCCTCCTCCTCCTCCTTGGAGATTTCTGGATTAAAGAATAAAGCACTGAATTGATTTCCTGAACGTGCATTAGAGAGGATTATTCCAGGAGATTCATCCCTGTTTGGTGGATTAATATTTCCAGGGAAGGGCAGCTCCCATCTCAACCAATACTTCTCTCAACATACCCTGAAACATTTTGTTTCTTTTGCAGGCAGAAAGGAGCCTCATGGGCATCAGGGGACAGACAGAAGAAGTTCCCAGCGCTGGTGTTTGAGCTTCGGTATCTTTTGTATCACCAGCATTCCCCATATAGATATATGAAGGGTGATTTGTATGAATTCTCCCTTTTCTTCATTGTGCTGTTAAGGAAGAATAAAACTAGACATATGCCAGGCAGACACAGAAGTCACTCCAGCACTTGGGAATCAGGGACAAATCTCTGTGCAGCTTCATTTGCCACCAGCAGCACCCTCTGAGAGGAGGGCACAGCATCCAAACAAAATGGGGGCCTGTCCAATTAATTAATTTTCCATCCATGCCCTGCACAAACACAGAAAATCAAGGGCCTATCACATTATGAGAGTGAAGCCTTTCTAGCAATGCACAGCTCTGAATTATGCTTCAGAGGTAACAACTAAAGCAGAGCTAAAGCTCCCACCTTCCTTGTCTCTCTTGCACATGGAGGAGACACTGTGTATAATTGAGCAGAAGAGGCAAAACCTCTTCCCAGGAGAGGTGGAGGCGAGTCAGCCCTGAACCCTAATTGAGACCTTGGAGACCAGCCTTTAGAAGTCAACCAGCTGGACAAACAATGATGAGTCCTCAGTGGTGCTCGGACAGATCAGCTGGGCTGCCCTTGAGCTCAGCTTTAGCAGGGCTTGGTCTGGTGATGGTCAAAAGAAAGGGAGGAATAAAAAAATCAGATGTTATCAGGGAGGCTAAAAGAAAGCAGTGAAGGAAAGGGTCTTTGTTTTCATGCTGCCCTCCAAACCGAGGAAGGCACTGAGTGTTGTTGCCACACTTTTCTGAGTCTGAAATTCTTGGTTTCAAAAGCTGGATTGATTTTTGCTTCCAGTCTCAGTCTAGGACCAGAGCAGGAAACCATGAGGTGTCAAAGGAAATCATCCACATGTCTTAAACTTGGGGAAGGAAACAGGGCCACTGGTAGGAGGAGCTGGCAGCAGCTGAAGGGTCAGAATAGAAGGAAGGATGAAGCTCCACTTGTCTGACATGGATACCAGCATTCAGAGCAGGAGGTGAGAATGGGGGATTTTAACTCTGAAGAAGCATAGAGCTGGCCAGGAGGCCGGGATTGTGCTGTGACTGGGAAGGTGGTCAGTGTTGGAAAGTCCCAGTGTTGAGCACATCTTACCCCTCCTTATCTCCCTGCTTTCATGTGGCTCCCAGGAATGATGCTTATCTACCCAGGGCCTCCAGGTGACACTATCCTTGGTAGATAATCCAGAGAGAGCAGAGCAAGAATTTGAAACAAACCACAAACATAACAAATAGATTTGCATTTCCTTAGAGCCACCAGGAAATTGGAAGAATAATTTTTCCAGCTGATGCTCAGCACTGGGCAGTAAGGACACTGCCCCGTGTGCCACCGCTCTATTTGGGACACTGAAATGCAGAAACATGATCTGACACAAAGAATAAGCACAAACCACATGGTTTATTTATTAGTCCCATCACATGATGAGTGTTAGCTCATGCCTCAGCAGTGCATTGCCAACAGGCAATGCAATGAGCATTATCATGCTCAGCTTCAGGCAGAAACTTCAAGTTGAGACACGGATTGAAATATATTGTTGCGGCCTCTCTTGTTTTCTTCCTTTATCCTTCAGGAATCACAGGAATTTCCCTTCCCTGTCTCCACACATAGTCACTGTCTTTTTTTGCTTTCTATAACAGATCATATGGTACTTCTCTATATCTCTGAGTACCCAAACAATAGGGAGAGTTGGACAACATCTTCCTTTTCTCCCAATTTCTAGCTTTCTGTAAATAATGTTTTCTCTAGAAAAGATTCCTCCCCCTCCCCAAGTTCTGCCTCAAAAGAACAGCTCTTAAAACAAAACGTTTGAGGTTCAGTATGGATATACACCATGGGAATTTCTCTTGGATTCATTTTCCAAGTGTTTTGAATGGAAAACTTCAACCAGGTGGCGCCCGAGAGAGCACAGCACAGCTCCACAGTTTTTGGGTCTGATATAACTTCTCAACTGCAAAATAGCTTTTTTTTCACGCTGCTTCTTACACCAGCAGCCTCCTTGGAGACACAGCTCTGTAATTAAAACCTGCACTTGGGAAGCGATTCCTTTAACCACAGAAGTGAAACACGTTGCTCCTCAGCTCCCAAATATTTGTACAGGGCTGAGAAGCACCTGGGGGCCTCTCCCCACTCCCCACTGCAGTTTTAGTGTAAGAAAGGGAGAGAAAACAGGAGAGCAATGCCAAACTCAGCCCTAGGAGAGAAAAGAGATGCCTGTGAGCACAAGTGCTCACCTGGGCTCGTCATAAATCCTCCCCCCTGTGCAGCAGCACCACTTGCTTGATAAACGATGCTCCAGCCTGAAGTGTCAAAAGAAAAGAAAAAAACCCACTTTTTTTTTCCCCCTCCTACTTCTCTCTAGTTATTTTTGACAAGCTGGAAGAGAAGAGGGGGAGAGGGAAAGGCTGATGCATGTTTGATATACACTTTTGACGGAGCTTTTACTTTATTATGTTTAATTGAAAAGTGTTAACGTCGTCCGACATGAATATTCAGCTGATGCCTTTTGGTGCTGTTCCAGGAGTTACGATCGCCTGTGATTCCACCACGGCTTCTCAGCACGGAGCCCTGTCAAAGCCAGAGTGACAGTGGGGAAGCTATTAATTGAAATAGCTTCATTAATTAGTAATTAACAGCAGGGTAATGACTATGTCACACATCGTATTTCAATGAATGCCCTTCATGTGTTATGGGGCTTTTAATTAAAGAATATGCATTTTAATTAAAGGCAAGTTTGGCCCTTTGGCCTCTGGAATACAAAAGATGTTTCTAACTTTCAAGACTGGGAGGAGGAAAGGTTACTGTGGGGAAAACCAGGCTGAGTGCAAGTCGTTTCAAAGTTAAATTCCTGGCACTGCCCTGCCTGGAGCGTGGGTCCTGGATCAAGGATGGGTGAGGAGCAGCCACTGCATTTGTAGGATCTGTGTGTAAAGCTGGGTCCAAGAAAACCCCGTTTTGACACCCAGGCTGTCACTGGAAGCTGCCCTGCACAGTGCTTGACCCAGCAGCTGCATTTGTGCCTGACTGAGGGAAAATGCAGATATGGGGGATTTTGGAGCAACTCGAGCACAGCTCCCATCCTCAGGAAGAAAGTCCCTGTTACTCCTGAGACATGAACAGGAGCTGGAGAGGATAATTTCCATGAACCAAATGGAATAAATTCTGTCAGATTCTGGTTTTTGCACGTTCCACTGATTAGGATTTCCTCCCTGGGACTGGGGTGGTCACAGTGTTGGTTTCTGTTGGCTCTAAGCACAGCTCTTTCTGGAATGATCCAGTGCATATGCAGGGAAAGGCAACTGGGAGGTTTGAAATATGTGGACTACACAATGAGCATCAGGGGAAAACTTAGGGAAACAAATCCAAGGTGCCTGAGAGCTATTTACACTCCCAGGCGAAGAAAACTTCAAACCCCACAAAAAAAATAAAACCTCAACCCAACCAGAATCACCCAGCAAAAGGGTTACTTTACATTTTGATCTAAAAAGCATTTATGCATTAAAAACAAGAAACTTCAAACTGGCCCCTTTCAAAAATAAACTCCACTCCCCTGACATCCCGATCTGAAAGACTGAAGAGAAGCTTCCCAAATGTGATGAGGATTAGATGAGTGAGACATTGCATTTCAAAGAGAAAATGGCACATCAAAGGCAGCTCGAGCCTGATATTGAAGTCCCCACCCAGGAGGGCTCTTTCCTGGGGGACTGGGCAAGGTGGAGGTGGTCTCTGCTGCTGGGAGTGCTTGAAGAGAAGGTGGGAAGGGCAAAAGACAGCCCCACATTTTCATGAAGGCACCTGAGGTCTGGATCAGGCCAACACAGTTTTGGGAAGTGCATCTGCCTCTCCTGGCTAATGATGTTGGTTGGAAAGTCCCTGCTTTGCCCTGTGCTGCTAAAATGTCAACAGAGCAATAATGACTTTTACTTATATCAGAAATTAATTTAATAGTGAACTAAGAGCATCTTCTGCCTCCCCAGCTGATCATTTCCAGAAGGTCTTGAGTGAGGTATCTTTTACCTTGCCCTTACATTCCCAGCCTGTCCTGGGGATGTCCAACCCCACCAGGCTGATCCCTCCGTCCGTCACGTGGTGCCGACGCTGTTTCCCTTGAGAAGACCAAACGTTGTCTCAATTTATGGGCTGCAGAAGAAACTGTGATAAAACCAAGTCATAAAATCCAATAGTGTCACCAGGTGAAGATAATTTATACTGCTATTCATACTAAAATATGACCCTCTTCTTGCACCACAGCACTGAACTCCTCCAGCACCTCTTTAGCCTCGTCAGAGTGGATGCAGAGATCTGAGAGTCCCTGACACCCAGCAGCAGTAATTGAGCCCACCCTGGGTCTTGGCACAGACCAAACCCTTCCAGCCCCCCCATGGATGTGATAGCTGGAAACTGGGACACACACAGAGGCACCAAACTGAGCCTTGGTGTCTGTGGAGCAAAAAGAAGGAGATGCAGAGGAAATACTGTTTGGAGCAGAGTGGACTGGGATGGTGAGATACCATCTGCCAAATCCCTTCTGCTGCTCTAAGGAAATCCATGGAGAAAACAAGCGGATGTCGAAAATCAGAGTTCAGCTTTGGAGGAGAAGTTGGGGGAGGAAAAACGTGTGAATCACTCAGGGTATCCAAGTATGGTAATTAATGTTAATAACATTAAATAATTTAAATGGACAAGCAATATTTTATATTATATTTCTTTGGCACTTTTACTGGTGTCGTACTGGGTTTGCCCTTGTGTCCTGGATTAGTAAAATTTCATTCACTGTGAGGAAAAACAAGGGTGATTTTTTGGTGTGGGGTTATTCCAAAGATCGTATCTTTTTTTCTGCTATTTACCAAAGTAAAATTCCAGGTATGAAATTCCTGTCTAGAAGGGAATGTGAATTGTACAGGCAGAAATTATTTATTTCCTTGGTAACAGCAAGGAATTTGTGCAATTTTGGGAAGATGGACCATGTTTCTGTTTACCACTAAGGCTTCTGTGGGGACATTTTGCTGTTATACCTGCTTGGACACTTAGAATAGCACATTTTAGACTGTTTTCACCCTTAGGCCCTACATCCATTCAAGACCCCCTGGGTTTGGTTCCACAACTTGTGCTAAAGTTCTGACCAATCTGGAAGGGAAGGTGCCATCACACTGTGTGTTAAAAAAAAAAACCTTTATTTTTTACTAGGATTGCTGCTAAAATCCTGGTGCTGTGCTCAGCTCTGTATAAACATGGAGAACAGGTTTGCCTCCTGAATATGACTGCTTGAAAAGTCATATATGAATTTTTAGAAGGAAAATGGCTCCCTATGTAAACAAATTACAACTCTTTGCAACTCTGCCCCTGGAAAGTTCATCAAAATCCAGTCAGATCTCTGTTTAGATGGCGTGCAGGCAGGGGGAAAGGGGTCTGAGACATCTTGGCCATAATTTTCCTTTTTGTTTGAAGACACAGCAAGAAATTCCAACCTGGACTTGACACACCCTGTGCAAAGGTTGGGTCTGACTCAAGGCAAGTGTGATTTGGGACTGATGATCAGAGAAATCAGGATGATTTGGGTTGGAAAGGACCCTAAAGCTCTTCCAGTTTCACCCCCTGCCACGGGCAGGGAAACCTTCCACTAGCCCAGGTTGCTCCAAGCCCCATCCAACCTGACCTTGAACACTTCCAGGGATCCAGGGGCAGCCACAGCTTCTCTGGGCAACCTGTGCCAGGGCCTCCCCACCCTCACAGGGAAGAATTTTTTCCTAATACCTAATCTAAACCTATTCTCTGTTACTGTGAAATTCTTGGATCAACCTGGTCTAGTTCTGTGATTCTCTGATTCTGACAGACCTCCCCTATTTACAGGTTTAAGCGAAATCCAAACAGCCTCACAGCACCCTGAAACCCCCTGTAAACGCCTGACCTTGCCCTGCTCTCCCTCTGCCTCACAGCTCCAGGAGGGACCCAACCTGGGCCTTTCTTCCTCTGCCTTTTTTTTCTTCCTCTGCCTTTTGTTTGTTGTGTACCACAAATCGCCTCATCACTTTCAAATCAAACGCCTTCCTCCTTTCTGCTCCCAGAAATTAAAATGTGGCAAGGTCTTTTCTATTTTTTTTTGTTTTGTTTTTGAACAGCAAGATTAAAAGTCTTTTGAAGAATAATGTTTTCCTAAGTTTTAGCTGACATTCAATTTTAATGACTTTTTAAACAAAGTAACTATTAACTGTGCATCGTTTTATAGTTTCCTGATGTCTGACAGGTGTTTTTGCCCATGTGGGAAACAGATGCTAATAACATTTTCCCTAATAGCTCATAAATAATAAGCATTTAGCATTTTCCTTTGTATACTGCTCTGTCAATAGCCAATTTACTTTTCAGAAGCCACAACGTTTTCCTGTCAATCAGTTTTAGCCTCAGGCACTTTTTGGTGATTAGAAACCCCTTAGAGAGCGAGAACTCCAAATTAGTTTTAAATAAAAAATAAGAATATTCATGCTGTTGAACATCTAAAGGTAAAAAAAAAAAAAAAAGATCTGGGTACATAAGTATCACTGGTGGGGTATTAATACTTCATAGAACTGGAGTGACCAACTGCTCTCAGGAGGAATGCAGCAAAGACAAGCACATGACACAAAGAAAGTAATGTATGCTGGAGAAAAAGAACTTTTTATCAAAAAAAAGAAGTAATTTAGGGGTTTGCTGAAAAGCTTTACCTCTAGGAGAACTATATCACCTCCTCATTTGGAAAATAAGCAGCAAATCTAGCACAGCACTTGGTGCCTACCACAGTGTCTCACTCCTTTGATACGCCTTGGATCTTGCTATGACATTTTGTCTCTTTCCAGAGGTGAAAAAAGGGGTAAAGTTAAAATCTCTCCCTCCAAGAGAAGAGCAGATGCAGAACTGGAAAGTCCTCAGTGGTAGGTATGAAAGCCAGGAAGTGACTGGAGCACCACTGGAGCACAAGGAGCAGGACCAGATCTCCAGACAATTGTCATCTGCTGATTCATCCTTGCAGAAACCCTTCCTTTCCTACCCTCACAAGTGTCAGGGAAGGGTCCAGGTATCTCCTGTCAGACCTTTCAGGCATTACTGCAACATCTGTGCACCTCCCAGGTAAAAGCAGTTTTAATAAACTCCATTTAAATGAGCTTTTTCCCCTCAGTGATCACAATAAGGAGCACTTTGGAAGAGAGAAGAACCTCGTGCTTCAGGATTCAAACCTATTTCAGGTGGTGCTGTGTTCAGGTTGCACAGCCATTTCCTGTCATCTGACCTTATCACATCAGCATTTTGGGGGTTGTGGGACCTTGGGCAGAGTTCTGGTCACTGCTGGAGACAGGACAGCCATATGGGTGGAGTTTGGCTTCAGCACAGTTTGGCCTTTTCTGCATAAACAAGCTGAAATTCATGGATTTCACTGTTCATTCACCTTACATCATCACACTGCATTGTAATCCACAGCTCTTTTGCCAAATTTATTTTCTCATTCATTTTTCCCAGAGAAAATGAAGTGATGCAACATTCACCAACCAGTACAAAAGCCAGATTCTGTTTCAAGAGAAAGTGGCCTCATTTATTTGAACATATTGACCTGGGACTCTGCACATGCTGATGTACCTGCAGCTGCACTGAACACCATTAAACCCCAGGGGGTCTTTGTTAATCAAATGTAAACATGAATATTGCAGTGACATAAAATACAGATACCACAGATATACGAGACAAAGGGTCAGGCACTGGGTTGGTTCTTCTGGTTGATTTTTCTCCTTGAATGAAGGAAACTTTTGCCCTCCAATGAAGTGATTCCTCAATCTCCACCACAAAACATGACAGCAGTGACATGACCCACAGTGCTTTCCTCCTTCAGGAGCAGCAGTGTCACACCAACTCCTTCTGAGGTGACAGCAACAAAATGGTTAATGGCAGCATTAAATGACTATCCTTGGATTTAGCATCAGCACTGAGGTGAAGAAGCCTGGATTTTTCTAAGCAATTCTGGCTGCCTGGTTGCCCATGCAGAAGGCAAACATGCCTCATGTTTCAATTCACATGTGGTAACTTTCTAATGATAGGGGTGTTAATTGAGAGCAGAACAGCTCGAGCGGGAGAGTAACAATTAGCTGAGGCTCCTGCTTTTAAAAAAAGTACCATGGCACATCAGTGCATAGTAGGTTGGGAATCACTTTTGCATATCTAATTTTTAAAGCTAAGAGATGGCTGTTCTGGAAGCAAAAGGGCTTCTGGCACCAGACTGGGGCATTGCATTGGCACACCCTGCTCCGGAGGAGTTCCAGCCCTGGCATCACCGACCACAGGAGCTGGTTCTGTTCAACACCTTCTGTTCCATTCCCTGCTTGACAATGTCCCTCAAGAAACACTTGTCAGGAATATCTGGGATGAAAGCAAGGTTGATGGCTGGTACTGCTGGGATCACAGTTCCTTTTCACTGTCTGGGTGCTGATGGAGCACCAAAACCTGCAAGAAGTTTGGAGACTCGCTCTCCAGACGGTGTTGGGTGGGAATTGTCACTGCTGAGTAGCTCAGTGTTAAGTGCAAAAGGTTTGTAATAAACCTGAAAGACTCATGACACCTTTCTGTCTGTTAGTTTTCATTCATTTACTCCTTGGTAATCATCTCCCACCCATTCCCACCAGTTCCAAACCCCTCGTCCCTGCTGCTCAGGCTCCCACATGGGAACAGTTCAAACCAATCTCCTTGGCCAACCTCTACCTGAAGAGGAGGAAGAAGCTCTTAAAAGCCACATACATCCCTGGGAGACTTTCTCTTGCACATCAAAATGATGGAGAGGAATCAGAATAATCCCAATGAACTATTTCAGCGTCTTTAACCCCAATTCCTTACACCCCTGAACCACTCAAGATTAATGCCTGGTTCTGCTCTTGTACCTTCCCTCTTTTTTTGGCTCACTCCGCACCAAATGCTAAACTGGCCCCAACAACTACCTCGTTAATTTTTCCTCTCTGAGCAGTTGGGTTGAAACATATGCCATTAGACCTGATGTCCCCAGTTAAAACCCCTGTCACACCACTAAATATTTTAGCAAATAAAAAATTTTTTAAACACGCGGCCAGATGTCCACATTGACATAGTGCTTAAGGCGTTTGACTGATAAAAAGCCAGGCCCCTTGGTAAGTGGGGATTTAAAAACATGTCCTGAGGCAAAGTGTGCGATATTAAAAACATCCTGGGCTCTTTTGTATGGAGATTTGCATACGTTGAGGTTTTAAAGAGAGTGTCCATCTGTCACTGAGCATTCTCCCAATACAACAAAGCATCGATAAATATTTTGAACCACAGTCACTTTTCAGCAGGCACCAGCAAGGAAGCAGAATGGTTTCAGCTGGGATATCCATCGCTTTGTGCAATAAAAGGAGCTGCAGTTTCACTTGGAAGTGGTGTTTAATATTTATGAGGATGACAGCCCTGTACAATTACAGAACTACAACCTGGCCCTTGGGTGATTCCATAAAAAGTATCAGCCAGGCAGAGAAAAAAATAACCCTCAAGCTTTTGTTCTGGAAAGTCTTGATGCAGTGATGTACCACGGTAGTGCTTCAGCATCAGTGGCACCCACTCCCAACACACATGGCAGCAGGGTGGCTCCAGCATCTGCTGGAGTGGTGGAAAGACTCCTTCCAGCTTTAATGAGCTCTGGACCAGGCTGGATGTGGCTGAATTGTCACCAAAGTGGATGAAACTCATCGTTCTCAGTGCCAACGCTGGGAAGAAAGGGTCAAAAATTCACCTGGCTGAGGGCACGTTCAGATCCATCACATCAGCACTGAGTTTGACTCCTGGGATTTAAGACAATATTGGGTTTTAAGGCTCAGTCTGAGTTGTGAGAAAACACAGAGTGGCAGCAAGGATAGGGATCAGGATGTTCTCACTAAACCAGAAGGTCCAACAAGTGGGAGGCATTTTACAGATGGAAAAGCAAGCACACAGGCACCACTTGGTGCCCCGGGGAGCTGCAGTCTCGTCTCAGGCAGGACGGAGGGAATGACACTCCAAATTCCACATTTTTATTTAGCTTTGCTTGTCTGGGTTGATATTTTTTAAGGAGGTGCCATATTCCTCTTATTCTTCAACCATCTAGAAGATCTAAAGTGTCTAATTGAGACAAAACAAAGTCAGGGCACAAAATACACTTGCAGCAATTATTTTAGTTAATTAGATAATTTCAGTTTAAGCATGTGTGTATCTCAACAGATTGACTATTTCAACAGATTTCCAGCCTGTTCTTCTTTGTATTTTTAACTCCCTTTAATCTGAATCCATTTTTGAGCTCTTCCTACCTGACCACTAATATTTCTTAAGAGCCACATATAAAATAGATGGGGTTTAATCACTTATTTATTCCTCTGTTTTTCTTGCAAAGCTGGTTCTAATGGGGCAGTAACTATTGCAGTGCTGATGGTGGGAGTTGCCAGGTGGCAGATGGATTTTTTTCATAGGTGCAGCACGATGGTCTTGCACAGTTTATGGTTGGGTGACTGCACATCCATCTTGGCTGACACAGAGGAATCTCTACTTGCACGTATTTGGGGGTATTTCTGTAAGTCTTGTGTTTAAGCTGTTAAACACCCCAGGAAAGGAGAGATTCAAGAATGCAAGAGGCAGATAATAATAAAAAACTGTCTCTTATTCACTTGCAGAACACACATATTTATTGAAAAGGCACTGATTTCCCCCCCCCCCCAGCAGAAAATATGTAATTACTGCTGCTTGAAGGCAGCAATACTTTGTTTGCAAGCACATGCTGCCAAAGGAAACTGGCTTTCCTGTCTACAGTTGTCGGACAGTTTCTATCCAAGCAAGGGACATTTGATAGGCTTTGGGACAAATCCTGCGTGTTTTGATGGTTAAAGGGCTTCATCAGTTGTGTCAGTGGCTGTGGTGTTAAATGCATGATTGCTTGGGTGAACAGGAGGATGTGACAGAGGGAAAATGGCTCTTGACCAGATTAATCTCAGACAGAAGACAGGGGATTACACAGACAAGCATATCAGCTGAAGACATTCCAGTCCTTAGGCCAGAGTTTGGAGAAAGTGAAGGCTGACCTGCTTGATTAATCTGTGCTTGAAGTTTAAACTATAGCAGATGCAAACTGGGAACTATTGCAGCTCACTTTCTGTGTGCTCTGTTGCTGGCAGCAAGGCATGTGATCAAATGGCTTGTTCTGAACCTGGTATTCCAATATTTGCCTGTATTTTGGGCACTAATTTATATTAAAAGGCCATTCCCCCACTCAGGTATAAGAGCTCAGCTGTCATCTAATAAAAGGGCTTAAATATTTTCCTTGAGAACAAGGCTATGATGAAACACACTTTGCATCCATCCCAGGGCTGTGGTACCTCACAGGGGCAGGCAGCATCCAAATCTTCCCTGGTGAAATCTGGTCCCCAAGAATTTGAGACTTGGGCTGCAGGGAGGGATATTTTCACATCCCTCTCAAACCCCCTGGTTGAGCAAACTTCTGCTTCCAAAGCAGGCAGCAGTTCCTCCTCCCATTAAGCAAATTAATTTCGGCAGATCTGCCTTGATGGCTGCTGGAAATGGGGGCAAAAATGTTTGAATTTCAGGTTTGCCACATCAAGGACGTGCATGAGGGAGTGATAATGCTGCCAGCACAGGCAAGAGCCAGGAAAACAAATGGTGAGTTTCAAGCCTTTGTGGAAAGTCCCAGTCCCTTTGGCAGAGGGGATGGGGCTGTGTATTGGACCAGAGTATTGACTGCCAGAGCTGGCTGGGGCACACCAGCCCTGTAGCCTGTGCAGCTGAAAAAGGGCTGAAAGACTTTTACTGATCATTTAACAACCTGTTGTTTGGCACATCCTGGATCCAGCATGGATTGCCTGGGGAACATGCACACCATACTCGTGTCATCCAGAGCCTCCTCTCGGTGAGCCAGCAGAGCCACGCCAAGCTGCCCTGTCTCTGACTCCTGCCAAATGGGTATGGCACAGAAATTAAATGCCAAATCTTTTTCTTTTTATATAGCCAATTAAAGTCAATGAGACTAATGGTGTGAGATGGGCACACCAGCACTGGGGTGAAGACAGAACAGTGCTGTGTCCCTTTCACAAGTAGAGCTGAATTACTCTCTGTTCTCCCCACAGAATGATTCAAACTAAGGGAAGAGGCACTAGCTTGGGAGAAGCATTTCAGAGAGAAAAAAATCAGCCCTCACTGAATCCATATCCCATCTCCTCAAAGCTTGCTTACTGCCAGCTCCCTAATTTATGTAAACTGGTCATGAGAGCTGAATTAAAACCTACAATTAGCAATCCAGGAGGGCACCGGCGGTAATTCAGACAGATGTGCCACTTAAAAATATTTACATAAAGCTTGCAGGATAACCAGCACTCCCAGAGGGAGCCATCATGCAAGGCTCTGGCATGCCAGCACAGCCTGGCTGTGGAGCTGGCTTTGGGGGGCTGTCCCCCAGCACAGCTCCACTGCCCCCGTCTGCAGAGCCAAACCAGGGCTTAGATTTTCAAACAGCTGCAACCACAGCTACAGCTCTTGGGGTCAAAAAGTATAAAGACCTAAAGAAGTTATCAAGAGCCTGAATGTTTCCTGACCTTTTTCTCAGGAAGATGCTCTGGAGTCAGTATGAATTTGCTTGAAGCTGCTCAGAAAACCTCAGAACTATCTTAACCTTACTACTTTCTGCACCATAACCATTGGGAAATATCCTCCCTACACACAGTGATTAGGACTTTCCAAGCTGAAATTCCAGGAGGAAGTCCATGACATGGAGAGCAGCTTGGCTCACTGCTGAGAGCAGGAGGACGGGATCTGATTTTTGGTGGCCATGAAAAGGGCTGGCAGCTGCCCCTCAGTTCACTTTGTCACTTCTAAGGACCAATTCAATATAGCATTTTCTTCTTGGAAAAGACTTTAGAGATTAATTTGCACTTTTGAAAACTTGGGATTATGGACCAGACTAGAAAGCTTTCACTGTGCCCTGGCTGAGAGCTTGGCTTCCACTTCTGTTTTAACCAGCTTGTGCCAGCAATGGGCTTTTGTTAGAAAGCATGAAACAGCTTAGGGGGAAATAATTAATTTGCAAATATCTATTGCTGTTATAGTGCAAATTCAATCCTGCACACAGCCTCAGTCATCCTCCAGTGCAACTCAGACGTGAAGGAAATCCTTGTGGATGGATGTTGGGTTGGATGGATGTGGACCTCTCCCCTTGGTGCACCCCCTTTTTATCTCCCAGATAAGAGATAAACTATGTCTGGAAAGCAGCACTTTCTATGTGTTAAGATGCTGTAATTTAGAGGTTTTATCTGCAATTTCAGAAGCAGGTAAAGGATTGCTTGAAAGGAATTGTGTAGGTGGTATTGGCACGTCAGGAGAGGTCATGGACTTTCTCAGGAGGGTTTAGGAGCCCTAAACAAACACATCTGCCCATGTGTTTTAGAGCTGGTAAAAGCACTGGTAACAGTCAGTTATAAAATGAGGCCAGTTCACACAGATGGTGAAAACAGTCATTCTGGTTTACATCCACAGCAAAACCAATGACTGAATTGGCTCAGACACAGCCCTGGTAGAACCAAGAACAACTATTCACAGATGTCAGTTTATGGAGACAAGCTTTTTTTTCCCTCCATCACTGCCCTGGCTACTGATAATCACCATTTTCCACCCTTCTAGTTATAGTAGTTCACATATAATGTAAAGAAACTTCAGCCTGGAGAATGCAAATGAAAATTTGAAGGTATGTCTTTGATATTCTCTTGCTGCTCTCACAAGTACACAGTATTCCCTACTCCCTTACTGGTAGCCAACACCTCCTCTGGCACTGACATGTATTTCAAAATGATTGCAAAAACCCATGAATTTTTCTCAAATATTTATGGGAACACCCAGAATGTTCACAGCAACAGATGAAAGACTGAAAACCAGATTCACTTGTTTATTAGCAAAATACAGGCAAAAAAAAAAAAAAAAAAAAGAAAAGTGATTGCTGCATTTGGTTTTTATTCTAAAAGCTCAAAACTTTCCAAACTTGAATATACTTCCATTTTAAAATGGGTATGATTTACATCAAGGTTGATTTATCTGCTGGCTTTGGTGGCTGGAATATTCCAGCAACGGGTTTGCTTTGTTTCAGCACAATAGAAGTTGAAAAAAATACTGTTGGATGAGTTTTATTATTGCAGCTTTTATGTGGGACATGAAAGCGCTCTCATTTAATACAAAGTCATTACTGCAGTTAAAACCATTAAGTTAATTAATATGGACATTTATTACTACCGATAAAAGATAATATCAGGGGATTTATAGAAACAATATATCTGTATATTCTTCCTCCTAAAGTCTCCACGAAGGCAGGACTTTCAGTGGGGCGGAATATATTGTAATGGCACCTGTTCCTGGGGCTTGCACTGAAGGTAGGTCAAGGGGAACACTTGCAGCAGAGTCATTAAGATAACCCCGGCCCCGAGAGCACCAGGGCTCACAAAATAAATCCTTCAACCTTGATAATTATGATACATTGAGGGAAGCAGAAAGTCCCTGGGTCCTGTCAAGCACTGAGTGGTAGAATAACTTGTTTCTTTTATCAGGAGCAACCCTGCTGCTGCTCAACGTGGGGACAGTGTCAGCTCCTGTCCTCAAACACAAAGATAATCCTGTCCTCAGTTTTTTAGCTAGAGGAAAGTCAGCAAACTCTCAGCTCTCACCCCTTTCACCTCCCCAGGTCTTCAGAGCTGAAAAACCTCGAGTTGTCCCTGACTGCTCTTGGTCATTTCCTTGTACTGATGCCGGATAACAGTTGGGAGACGCGGTAATTTAATAAAGCTTTGCAAATGTAGACAACTGCAGAGTGTGATAGAGGGGCTGTATCAATCATGATAATGACAGACATTAGCAGAATGCCAAGTGTTTTGGTCTCAACAGATCTGTCACCGGTTTGCAGGCGGCAGTTGTACGTACAGGTCTGTGCATCGGCCGCTCTAATTCACTGCTGTCTGCAAAGCTGTCACTTGGAGAGGAGATTTATTGGGCTGATACATGTGATTTATGTCAGACGGCTTCAGCTTGGCTAACTTCTGTGCAACAATGGTAGTTAACAAGCAATTAAAATCTTTGGGCCATTGTGCTGGAAGCTACAGGACAGTTCCCCTGGAATCAGCATTCAGTATTGTCTACTCTTAAAAACCCCTTATTCTGGAGGCTGGAACAAATTGCTCTCCTTATCACAGAGAGTTTCTCTCACTGCTTAAAATGGTGTGAATCTGTTCTTGAGGAGGGTATTTTTAATTCCGGTTTTCTCTGGGTCCACTAGGATCTCTGGGTCTACTTGTTCCACAGTTGGGCTGTGGAAGTCTTTTGGTGATGAGAGAGATCTACCACTGTGTGTCTGCTCCTGAATGCACACAGTACTGTGGCCATGGGCTGCAGCCAGTGGGGGCACTGGTAGATGGAATTGTATCATGGAATCATAAGAATCACAGGATGGTTTAGGTCAGAAGAGACCTCAAAGCTCATCTAATTCCAACCCCCTGACATAGGCAGAAACACCTTCCACTAGAATGACCCAAACAAGCATCACCTCATCTCGTGGCTGAGCCCAGGCAGTCTGTGAACACACACTCACTGTGATCCCCTCTGCCAGAGAAGCTCCTCCAGGACCCCTCTCCCCGGCTGCTTCCCAATCCCCCAAGCTGCTGAGCTGGTGGATCTTGATGCCCACACACCCAAACTGCTGCTGCCGACTCATCCTGAGACCAACCTGACAAAAAACTGGTGCAATGACACCTGCATATAAAAATATAAACATTCTGGAGGAAAAAAAATGAATTTGGGTCTATCATTTCAGGCAGTGTCTCCTCACACTGCACTTGTGCACCCGCTGCCGTCTTCCCAACACCAGCACCTGCTGGTGAGTGGTACCGACCCCTTCAGCCACCTCTGACTTGGGGCAGGGAGCCCAAGTCAAACTGCTTGGACTGGAGTGCATCCAGCCTCGCTGGTGAGCCCCTCTGTGTGCTCTGCTGCACCGAATCCTTTCAATCAGACAGTGCTTTGGTGCTAATTAGCCTCATTGCACACACACAGCGCTCTGCCCTGAGTGATGCAGCCTTAATTACTAATGACAGGGATGGAGGGTTTTTGTCCTGTTACAACCACTAGTGGTGGTGAATACACACCTTAATGCACATTTTTCCCCACTGGACCCTGTAGTTCTTTCCTCCCCCACTTCCTTTCTGTGGTCTTTGAGATGGTATTTCAGAGATCAGATTTTTTTTCCTGTTAGAAAATAGGTATGGGAGGCTGCACCAGAGTTTTCCATGTGTAGATGATGCACTCTAATATTTAGTACGTGTTTAAGTCTCCTTTTCCCTTATTTTATGTACAAACTTCCATTCATATTAGAAATAATACATTTGTGTTTCTGCACTTTTCAGCCTGTTAAAATCACAGGGAAATTTTACAGATGAGCGACTGCCCAGCGCAGCCATCTGGAATCACTGTGTCTCACTTCTCAACCAATAGCCAGATTTCTGGTGCATTTTCCAACACTTTGTCCTACAGGCACAGTGTTCATATGTGGCAGGTGAATATCTGATGCTTAGACCCTCTACAAAGCTTTTTCCTTCTACAGTCACTCATGGTCTGCATGCAGAGAGCCTTGACCAAGGGAAGGTGCTACAGGAGGGCAAACCCCATTCGTGGGCTTAGCTCAGATTTTTGACTTCAGCCCAGCTTTACTAGTATTCACCCAGGCTTTTCTTGTATTTACAGTTTTCCTGGTGGTTTTTCCCTCTCCCACCACTCCAGAGGTTGGATCCCTCCTGCCCCTTGCTCAGCAAGTCAGAAAAACTGTGTGGCCTCTGCTAATGAAGTGTCGAGAAGGGTTTGTGCCTTTTAGTACAAGGTGCATAAAACAGACTGTTTTCCTCCTTTTCGAGGCAATAACTATACTCACCCTTCTGTCTCATCTCTTTTTTACCATGGGGCTGAATTGTGTGATCCTTTATGCACAGAACCTGGGTGTGAAGACCCAGGTAAGCTCAGGATTACACTCAGGATCCCGACCCAGTGTGCAGCACCTAGCTCTGCTGTCTCAGCCATCAGCTTGGGAAGAGACCATGCTTGCTGAAAGTAAAGCAAAACATGTATCTAAGGAACTACATAAACCCTCTGGAAAAAACTTCTGCTGAGCAAAGGTGATCTGAGCTGACATTGAGAATTGTTTGATTTACAATAACAGGGAGATAATATTTTGCTAAGGCTCCCTGTAATACAATGTGTGTCATTTTAAATTTCCCATTACACTGAGCAATCTAATAAATAAATGCCCTGGCTGCAATAAACATGAATCATTCAGTGTGGAGAAGCTCTCAGCAGCCCTGGAACACATATCTTCTTCCTAATGGTCTTTGGAAGTCACCGATTAATTTGACTTTGAGCTGAGTGTTTCTGGAGCAGAGGAGCCTGGCTGCTGCCAGGCAAGTGCTTGTAAGATGCTGGGTCAAACTCTGACGAGATTTAGTGACAAATCAGATTTACAAATTAGGGCTGTGCTGCTCTGTAAAGGATACAGCTCAAGCCTGGTGATTAGCAAGGGAGTGGTCAAATAGAATTGACTACTGGGGTTTTTCAAGGGTTTTTTTTCAATGCTTGAAAACAAAAAGCAGTTGTTTTACATGCTGCAGCAATGACAGCCACCTTCTGAGAACAAGAAGTTCATGTCATTTCTCCCCTAATTTCTGCTGTTAATCTTTCACCAGATTACGTGCACGTGAAGGTATTTTAGCCATCTTCTGCCCTCATGCCAATATATGTTAGATTTTGGGATGGAATTTAATATGAGTAATGTTAGGAGAAGCAGGTCAGGGTTTCAGATTAACACCAATAACCGTAATGAGAACAGATGCTTATATCCATCTGGAATGTAGATTTAATATGTTAAATTCATAGCTCAGTCCATGAAATGCAATCATCAGATGTTTACTGGTCCCAATTTAATGAGCGATTTTGGATTAAACAGGGGCCAAACAACAGGCCACCAATCTATATTAAATCTCTGCAAAATGAAAATTGCAAAGATTTACTTAGGGTCATTACACAAGAAAATTTAATCACAACCTCATCCATAATGTCACATCGTCATCAGACTGATAATTGAAATGCCATGTGAGGGATTATGAATAACCCTCTGTTTATGAAGATAGCTTTCTGATTATCTCTATGTCCTGTGAGTAACATAAAATATGATTTGTATTAATGCACATGGGCCTTGCCTAAGAGAAACCCTTTGGGGATCTGCAGAAAAAAGTCTGATTTTTCTTTATCTTCACTCCTTCTGACGGGAGATGTTGTTAAATAACATTATTGCCACAATTTTAAAGCTGCAAAGGAAGGTGAAGCCTTGCATACAGACTCACACTGTATTTCATGGGATTGCAGGAAGACAGAGCTGCAACATCCCTGCAGCTGGGTGGTTGCTTATAAAGTATTCAGCACATGATTTTAGTAAGTAAACATTGATTTGTCTAGAATCAATATTAATTTTTCAGACTGTACGTTCTCTGGGGCAAGAAATGTATCTTCCAGTGTTTACCAAACACTTAGTACATTTGAGATGTTAATAAGAGCACACTTTTGATTTTGGCGTGTTGCAAAAGACTAAACTCTTGGATATGTTACAATTACATAATTGTGCATTGTAATGGATTATACAACAGACTACAAAGAGCCAAATTTCTAATGGCATTTTTGTTTCAAAATTTCGTCCGAATATTTACAAAGGGCGTGCTGAGGGACTCTCTGCTTCAGCCCTGAAGGTGAATGCTCAGCTGAGACAGTCTGGGAACCACAGGAGTGAGCAACAGGCTCTTCTTGTGAACCAGTGTGTGTGCTGCCAACATACATGTGCTGCTGACACACCTGGGTTGTTACTACCCTTTGCTTCCAAATTTTCATCCCCGTGTGATCCAGCCAGCTGGGAGATGATGCCCTGCCCTGTCACTGAACTCCTCCCTGTCCCTGGGCGTGTCAGCTCCTCCCTGTGGGATGGTACTGTCACACCAATGTACCAGGGTGTCAGAAATGACCCAAGACACTGTCAGTGGAACAGTAAGTGCCTAGCAGAGAGGTTGGGGTCTCTCACTCTCTGGCCCCACAGACAAGATCTCAATTTCAGTAACTAAATTAAGCTTTCCCCTGTCAATCCCAGGGCAGAAGAGAGGATGAACTGAGCAACTCATCTTCAAAAATGTGGCTGCCTCCTCCTCAGAGTTGCCTGAGCTCAGTCTGAACATGCCCCACACCCTGGGCACTCAGCCCCATTTGCAGCAAGATCAGAAGGCAAATGGGAATGTGCTTTTTCCCTGTCCAGGCTGCTTTCTGCAGCACCTCATTGTCAGTGCTGCAAAACTGATCACATCCAATGTGTTTTAATTGCCCTGCATAGGAATTAATTAGCCCCTTTACCAGAGAACAATTAGGCACCGAGCTCAGGAATAAGAAAAGTTAAAGAAGAATAAACCCCTGAGTTTTCTGCCTGTCAGACAGAGGACAACAGTCCCCAGCACAAGAATCTCACATCCGAGCTGGAGCGTGCCCGTGGTGGGGCATCCAGACAGCTGGGTCTTTCTGTCCCAAGCAAAACTTTGGATCAGCTGTCCACATCACATTTACTCCAATTTTAAACATCTTTGTCCTCATACACGCCCACATGGACAGAGCTAAAGTTTCCAGTAGATCTCAACCCATGTTGAGCTTAACAGGGTCTAAAAAACTTTTGCATTTACTTCCTAGCTGGTCTGGGAATAACACTCCCTGCCATAAATCATTTGTTTCCGAGCAAATCTGGGCTCTTCTTTGACTGCAGTAGGCATCAGGCAGGCAACCAGAAATGGAAGGAGGCAGATTTTTCACCATCAGTGAAGTGGGAGGTAGAAGAAAGCTGCACACTTTGCAGGTGAAGGTTACACCTGGGAAAAGGCTGACACTCCACACTGGACATGTAACCCTTGTCATGTCACCTAAAATGCTGAAAGATGAGCAATTTAGAAAATTTCTGCTACCAGAGGTGCATGACCCTGCCTGTGCCCTGACTCAGGAGAGAGAGGTAGCTGTGGTGTTTGAGGTGGGTGCCCAAGGGAGGCAAGTTGGATATGACTATAGCTCTCATCTAGGAGTGGTAAGGCCCTTGCTGCCCTCCAGGGTAGGTGGGATTCCATCAGAGATCAATGGCATACCAAGTGGCACATTTAATGGCACCCTGAAATGCCACTTCCCAGCTGTCCCCTGCTGCCACTGTGGAACAAGGCCCCTGCTTTCCCAAGGCACATGTGACGCAGATGATACGCCCACAACACGCGTGGGCTCTGCACACCATCTCCCCACACTCACACACAAGATGGGCCAGCTGAGCCTGTAAGTGGACAGCTACAGTCACTTCCTTGGGATCTGCATGTTTGACAGGCTCAGCCAGCGTTACACGCTCCAGGCACCTTCTCTCCCACAGGCTGATCCATCCAAGTGTCTCAGAGCATCGTTCCACTGCCAGGTGATGGTTTGCTCCGCTGACAGATGTCCCCCTGTGATATTTGAACTCTGAGGTTCTAATCCTGCAATTAACCATTAGGGAGACTGTGCCAACACAGCCAACCTGGGGACAGATTGGCAGCTTTGGTTAGTCCCTTCCTCTTTTCCAAACCCAGGATCTCTCACTGAGTTTCTGTAGGCATAAGGTGCTGGAGTGGGTTCAGCTTTGTGGTGATGACAGGACGCTGTCTGCTCCTCTTTCGTTGAACAGTTGGGCTGAGTGTTACCTTCATATTACCGAGGGTAAAAAAATAATGAGTCATTATTAATGGGTGCTGGCACGTGGGCAAAGCTCAGAGGTGTTGAGTGTGTCCAGTTACACAGGTGCCCCCGGCCACATGGACATGGACACGTGTGTGGGTCTCCCTGTAGCTACAGAAAAGGGGAATGTGAATGAAAATCCTGTGATGGGGACAAAGCTCTCCGGTGTGTAACAGGGCTGATACGGCAGAATGCTCTCCTGAATCCCATCCTGTAAAAGCCCTCATCTGAAGGTGACAGCAGCCACAGAATGGAGGTGTTAAAGAGAACTGACGCATCAGATAAACTCCAGCTGTCGCCTCCAGTCAGTGCCTCTTCTCTTTCCCCTGCCTGGGCCTCTTCTCTTGGCTAATAGCCCTAATGATTAAGATTGAAAACATTTTCTTCCTCTTCTGCTTTCAGCCTCACAGGTTGATCTTTGTTTTACTTCCTTTTATTCTTTAAACAGTCATATTTCTCAAAGAAAAGGTAACCGAAACCCAGGAAAAGCCAATGTTTTGCTGCTCGACCTGTTTTTCCCTAGGAAGCTTGTAAGAGACTCTTTGGATGCTTTTCTGTATCCCCCAGTTAAACAGTGCTCCAGACCCTGTGCTCAGTACTTTGCTTTTTCTCTCCCAACCCCTGTTTAAAAGATCAGACTTGAAGTTTTTTTTCATGCTGCAAAAAGTCTTATAAGACAGATCAGAGGACCCCAACCCAAAGTCTCTGAGGTCACACTTGGGTCACATCATCTAGTCTGAAACAGATTATCTTTGTTTAGTTTTCTGGTTGAAAATTCAGTGAGGTGGCAGGGGGTGGTTTGCAAACAACTGAGGACTACTACAATGGCCAAAAATTAATTGAATTGGTAGGGTCTCTTTTTTTTTAATTGTTTCATAGGGTGATTTCTCATGGCTTAACCTTAGCAGGGGAAAGGTGAGTCTGTTTGCAGAGCAAATCATCAAAGAGTTAAAGGATGCTGCAGAAGCAGCAGCTGCCAGTTCAGGATCCAAATACACTACCCACTAAGTCAGATCTAAAACTGGTGTTGGGGGGGAATAAGGATTGCTGTGCAGCTCTTCTGAGCTGAGAGGAAAAGATAAATTTGAGATCCCTCCCAGGTACCCAGTTTTTTGCATGGCAGACACTAAAAACATTCCTGGCTCATGTGCCAGTAAGGACCTCTCTCCTCAGTTCTCATAGCAGGGCATGGAAGTCATCCCTGCTTACATGCAACCCAGTTGTGATTCACTCTGCTAAAACTGATCCCTCTCTGTGTAGAAGCACAATATTTAGGACTTTTTGGGGCAGTAAATTTTGCTTCAGTAAGCCCAACTGCATAAAGTTAAGTGTATGTGTGTATACAAGACATATATATATCTATGTATCTACATCTATATCTATATCTGTATAATCTTCAGGCACTGATCAGTCCATCACTGTGCTTCAGGATGTTGTTTTGTTCAGAGAAATAAAAATCGTTTAAATTAATTTCTACTCCTGTCTCAGGAGCTCTGTGCAAAATTACCCAATGGTGAAGAATGTCGTATTCTGCCCAAGCAAAAAGGTTGATGAGTTAATGTAAATAATCTACAGTGTTTTGCTTTACATAGACCACCATCAGTTAGAAATATCATAAAGGGAATGGATCAATAAGAAAATGTTGTAGAACTGATACCTCGATGTTGCTTTTTTCCAATAGTGGCTGTTTTGAAAAAATACTCTGGGTACTTGCGTGAGCAACACGCAGAAAAGAGTTAAAAGTGGCACATTATCTTTCCAACGACATATTTAGCCAGTTATTCAGGCTATAATGAAGCTGTGTAATGAAGTCAATGTCCTTGAAAGTTCTTCATCAATTTTTTTCTCATCTGTCAGCATATCCACTTGCCGACACAATATTAATTAAACACAACATTTCCTGGAGTGTTGAAGTGAAGTCCCATCACTGATAATGAACAGGTTTAGGAGAGTCACATCCCAACAAAATTACTTTTTAAACCAGCCTTATTAAGCAGAAAATTAGACCTAAATCACCCTACAACATCCTCATTAAAAGCCACTGATCCTTGGCTGCTTCTATGTTCTAACATCTTTAATTAGCAAACTGCTAGTCTATCTGCCATGATAAATGCTATTAATCTTACCTTTCATTTGCTTTCTCTTAACCTGTCGTTTGCCCACTTCAGGGAGACACACACTTCCACCAGGACTCATTTTACTGTGTCTAATGTCCTTGTAGGGATGAAAAATGTGGCAGTCACGGGTTAAACGTGATGACTCTCCCCACCCTTGCCCCATCACTGCATTTCAGAATTTGTGGATATCTTGGATGGCAGACTTGCTGTGTTTGAGGGCAAATTAAGAGTGTTTTCCAGTAGATATGTATGGAATACTGTTGTCAAACTGTGATAGTAAATCATGGTGCAACTGTGGTTTGGTGCCCTCTCTGCTGCCCTACTTTAACCATGGAAGAGTTATGGACATCAATTAAAAAACCTTCTGGGTGTCTGTGAAGGCTCCACCCAGGGAAATGAAAAGCTTTAAAAACACTATTGCATTTTAGAGTTATAGCTACTAAATCTACAACCTTTGAGCAGCCTTTACAAAGCTTTGCAAAGTGACAGCTTCACAGCCTCCTTAATACTTGTCCACAGAAGCTCCAGAATACATCAGGACAAATAACACACTGCATCAGGCCACTCTCACATGGCACTAATTGGATGGAAGTTTACAATGCAGTGCCATACTATGCATTTCAGAAATGCATTGCTATTTACCGTGTTCCCAGGTGCAAAATGCCACCTTGTATGTGCAGGGTTTTTTTTCCAGTTTATACCTGTGGAATTGGGACTTTTCAATAGGTTCATCCTGGCTGATTTTTGCAGTGTGTCTGAGCATCATCTTCTTGCAGCAAGTAACATCACCATGTTCAGCTCACAGCTCCTGGGCAACAGAGAAGTACAAATTTGACCTCACTCAAAGATCTTATAAATTCAGTTTGCCCGGAGGTCAGTCTCTTCTCCCAAGTAACAAGTGAAGAAGAGGAAATAGTCTCAAGTTGTGCCAGGGGAGGTTTAAACTGGATATTGGAAAAAATTTCCTCACTGAAAGGGTTGTCCAGCATTGGAACAAGCTGCTCAGGGCAGTGGTGGAGTTCCCATCCTTGGAGGGATTTAAAAGACACGTGGATGTGGCACTTGGGGACACGGTTTAGTGGTGGGTTTGGCAGTGCTGGGTTAATGGCTGGACTTGATGATCTTGGAGGGCTTTTCCAACCTAAACTATTCCAGGATTCCATGACTCAATAGGTCTTTCCAATGGGCCTCAGAGAGAGGCTCTGGCCTGGATTAACATCACATGTTCTGAAAGCAGACACTGTCCACAACCTTCAACTTTCAGACCCTCACTCTGAGATTTGTCAGCATAATTTACTCCATGTGCCCCTTTTCATTTATCTCTTTCATTGTTATCATCCCGTATTATTTAGTGACCAGACATGCTTCCCGCAGATATACACATTTTCCCTTGGCAGCTTTAATGAAAGCTGCTTTTAATTTCACATTGCCTTGGGTTATTCTGGCTGCTGATGGGCTGCTTCTTATTTGGGCCAGGTTATTCTATCAGCTAGGAAACAGCAACCTTTTAAGCTCTGATTTTTAGTCCTAATTCTAGCACTGGACTGTAAGGCAGGGGTTTCTCTCTCTGTGTGCCTGTGCCTGAAAACCAGGCATCTATTCTAAGCTCTCTGTGTAGCTTCTGCAGTCAATGTCAGGAGATAAGCATCCCCAGAAGGCGACTTGTCCACCTATTCTACAGTGACATGAATTACCCTTGGGAAGCTGTTATCTATTATTCCTCGGGATGGAGACAGCCCAGGCTTAATTAGTTGTCTGACTTTTAGATGTTGAGTTAGGTACAATAATCTGACTCCCAGTGATTCTTTTTTTTTCACTCTGGAGCAGATGAGTCATGATTCATATGCAAGGATCGTAGTCGTGAAGCTGTGCTTTTCTAATGAAACCCTTCTCTCACCCCCAATATGTTTCCATTATCTTGCCATCAGGAAATAATTTTTTCTCCTGCACATGAAGACACATGACATGCTCATTTACCCACACACGTGCGAGACCAGATTAACTACTCCATAAATTAGTTAAAAGATTTTCACAGAGAAAATGAAGAGGAAAGACATGTAATTTCCACTTCTCAACTGCTGAATGAATGAAGACAGTCTGTCTGCTCCATCCACGGCTATTTAGACAGATACTAGAAATCAAAATTGCTGAATTGTGAAGACCAAGTTTATGTGAACTGAGCTTCTCCAGTCCACCTCAAGTTATTAATGTTTTTATCTCAAAATTAATGGCCACATTGGGCTTTTGTCTTTCATATTTTTGTTAAAGTCCACCATCCCATGTCTGCAAATTTGGGGTATCCTGAATTTTAACAGCTGAACCAAGTGAAATCCCGAACTCTGTGTAAAACCACATCTGAATGGAAATCTAGATCAGAATAAACTTTACTTCTAACTCAAAGTGAGTGTTTCGGGCCAGTAGCTGGAATAATGTGGTGAATGAATCATACATCAGTGCAGCAAACCGATTGAAAGTCATTAGAGAGTCATCAGAAGATTTGTGATGAAAAAATATCAACCTTGGCCATGATGGGAGCGGTTCTGAGACATTCCTGTCTGAGCAGGTACCCCTCACATCACTACCAGGATGAGCCACTTTGTGCTGGCCAAGTCCCAAAAAACCCCAACCTGCAGACCCTTGGAGGAGCTTCTAGAGGGGTTTAGATTATATTAAAGTGAAAAAGACAAGTGTTACTCCTATTGCAGGAACTGGTGGGAATTCCACTGCTGAGACACACCTTTTCATCTGGGTTGAACAAAATATCTTTTTAATGCCTTAACCTGGTCACTTGTGTTGTCTCCTTTTAAGCAGAGCACTCCTCATGCCAGTTCTAGTAATGCTATTGGGTAGGTGAAAATAGTTCTTTCATTCCAGACAACTAAAACCAGCCCTTAAGAGTGTTTCAGCCAGCAGAAATGTATGTGCGTGTTGGGTGTTACACAGGAAATCATGGGAAGGGACAGGGAACAGAAATGAAGTGCCAGAATTCAACTGCCCAAATAATGCTGATCACAAAAAGTGAATTTCATGAGGCTGGCATTTGTTTCATTTGAAAATGAGAATACTCTCTGAAGTTAGGAAAGTGATACTGGTGTGAAATCAGTGTCAGAAATGGATTAACTCCATGGCATGAAAACCAAAAGCTGAGTGTCAGACCAGGAGGGGAATTACAGGTGTGTAAGTGTAACCACCTCAGGCTGAGCGAGAGCACACTGGGGCTGGTTCAAAACCAGAGGCCAAGCAGGGATGTGACTATACAGATAAAAAAAATCCCCGTTAGAAGTGCCTGTTTTCCTTACAAAAAGAAGAACAGGAGTTGTTCAGCCAGTGATAGCACCTCCTCCTCCCACTGTATATCAGTCCTGCTTCCTTCCTGGGGTTATGAGCTTTGTGCAGGACTCTGAGGCGGGAGCCTGTGGCTCAAACAGTGACAGGGATGCAGAGAAAGCAGCAAAGGACAGCCCTGCGATGACACTTCATGTTACAGAATGGTGCTTTCACAGAGAAACGATCCTGGCTGGAGCCTCTGCTGCCTCCCCCATTGCAGGGCAGAAGCGAAGGGCAGGAGACAGGAGCTCAGAGAACCAGAAAGCTGCGTTTGGCAGCGAGGGCATGCTGCTGTAGCAAAGCATTTCATAAACTCTGGCCCAGATTCTCCCCTGTGACTTGACCGCGCTCAGCACAAGATGAGGATTGGAGAACAAAGATGGCTTGAAGCCACCTTTATGCTCCTCCACTCCGGAGCAGCTGGGGACTGGCTGGTCCCCAGGGTAGGTTCAAGTAGCCTCGGGCTATTGTAGCAGCAGGAGACTTAGAAAACAGCCAAGATGTAGCTACACCTCCCTTTCCATTGGCTGTCACTGCTCCAGAAGGAACCAGGAGGTGACTTGGGTGACACCACTGCCACAATAGAGGCTCGATCTTTCCAGGGACCCCAAGCATGAGGAGAGAGAGAGAAAATGTCAGTGCAGATGCTGCTGGGGAGGCAGAGTAATGTGCATCTTGTTTAAGCAAGCAGGAAACTAAGATCATCTGAATTCAAATCCAATGAGCCACTCCAGTCAGTGTGTGTCCATGGGCAAATGCTTGATCTTTTATGTGCCTCAGGGCAAGGCAACTGGAGAAGGAAGTCAAAAGCAACAGAATTTCACTGAAATGATCAGATGCTGCTTCCAAATTTGATTTAACTCCAAAACTACAACAAAGTAAATATCTTCAGACATGCACGCTCAACAAGGTCAAGAATTAATTTCTTATATATTTATATAGGGACTAGTCTGTTTGCAGACTGGATCAGGGTCCGACCGAGGGCAGAAGCATTTAGAGGGGAGAGAATTTGCAAGGATGAGAATTCAACAAGCAGTTGAAAGCAAAAAGAAAAGGAAAAGTTCTTGCCTGACAAGGGATTTTGGTTTTGCTTTTGATAAAATCAAATACAAGATGGTTCCCAAAGAGAGAGAAACATTTGAGGTGTTCTTTGCACATTGCTTATCCCCCCCCCCCAAAAAGGGTATTTGTGAACTGCTACAAGCAAACACTGGAAAGAAGAGTCAAGTCAGAGAGGAATAAGCTCGTCTATGTTGTGCAATCTCCCAGAATCAAGATTATTCTATACAGTGCCACATCCAATTGCAAGAAGGACCGTTAGGAGTAACAGAGCTCCTGTAACTAAAGTGTTTTCTGTCCTCAAATCTTCCAGGAAACTGACTGAGGCACAGGAGGGAAAAAGCCAAGGGGAGAAAACTTGTTAGAAATAAAATCATATTTTCTTGGACATTGGAAAGAATGTAAAACTGAGCCAGAGGCCTCCAAGTCAGCAGCCATTTTAACATTTTGCAAGAGATTTTCATCTTTTTCCCCTACAGCCTCAGTTCTGCTGTAAACACTGAGTGCACCCACTATGGCTGTCAGCTGCAGAGTTTGCTTTACACTGAAGCTGCCAGGAGATAAAAAATACTTAATGTAATTCTCAAATGGAAGGCATAAGGATTTCTTCATGACATCTGTGTGAAGAGCACAAGACATGAGATTTACTTTTAGCAAATCAATAAAAATTGGATGGATGCATTTGGAAACCTGGAAAAGCAAAGATATGCCGGTTCTCTGTCGTCCTTACTGCAAAGCTGCCGATGGCAGAACGGGAAACAAACACCATGTCCTGTCCCAAAACATCACTTCTTTTTATTAAGGGTAAAATAAAATGATGAAAAATATTATTCTTGGGTTTGTTGGCTTGAACAGGTCAAAGCAATTTTTCAGGAGGCCGGTGGTTTTCATGCGATGACACTTTCTGTGCTGCAGTCCAACGATGTCGCACAAAGTTTCATGAAAACATGACAAAACCAGGCCAGTAAAGCCACCAAAAAAAGATGGAAAAAAGACACATAAGGTAAATAAATTATAGAATCACCCATCCATGCATACACATAGGCACAGGTGCAATGTATGTGAAGACACTATACATATGCATCAACATATGCAAGTGGATGTGCATTTTACACCGATAAACATGCCCACACACAGAACCACGTTCACCAGCACAACCCAATTTTGAAAGCTTTTTTTCTTCAGCAATCAACTGGGTGCCCTTTGCTTGAAGGCAAATACAAGCACAATAAATTCCTTACTGGTAGCACGGAAGAGGAAACTCCAGACCACGGAAAAGTTCAGCACTAGTAAATTCTGATGAACACCATTACTGTGATTACTGCTTGGGCACAGATTTGCCCGCCTCATTGTCATTTCTTATACTGCATCAAGCAAAGGCTGGTGGGGACCTAGTACTGCTGTCGCCCAACTGAATGTGACCTTTTTTGGGTGACCGCGCTGCAGTGGGGGTTTTCCTCCTCCTCTGGGAAAGCATGAATAAAAAAACAAACAAAGTGCAGGCCAGAGGATGCAACGTAAGGTTTTAATAAGCGCAGAAATTAAACAGATGAGCTCTTCGCTTTTAAATGTCAGCATTGTGGCTTCCCTGTCATTTGCAGCGGGAGAGGGAAGGGGCTAAATATCTTGGGATGTGGCGAGTTTTAAAGCGCATAATGATGGCGATAAAAATCTATAATGTCAGTTGCCTTGTGGCAATCAACAACCATTTCACATTATGCTTTGCATCTTAAGGTTTGCGGCCAAAAAACCAGATTTGCCTCTGTCTCATTAAAATAACGAATGCAGTCCGAATGGATCTGCAATGATTCACTGTACGTCACACTAAATCACGACGCTCTTCGGAGCCAACTGACTATGGCCTCATTACTTTAGACAAAAGTGGGCTTGGAGGAAAAACTGGGGTGATGTTTTTTTGCTCAGCCATGTTTTTCCCTTTGAAATACTTAAGGCAAAAGAGCAGATAGGGTTGTTTTTTTTTGTTCCCCCCCCCCCATTGGTAGCTGAGGAAGGTTGGGTTGTATTCATAGTACAGTTCCGTATTGATACACATAAACAGGAACAACACGAGGGTTAGCATGGGGAAAGATAAATTAAACAAATAGAAATGGCATTAACAAAGCAGATTTTAATGAACATGAATCACTGATGACATGAAAGACTTAAAAATTAAAATAAGCTGTTAAATAATTAAATATATATATATATATTAACTGTTTCACTAGGGCAAGGAGTTTGAAAACCAGCCTGCTCTCCTTCTCCCTCATGTAAGACCTTAAGTACTTGTGGTCTGTCTTCTGCAAGTCTTTATTCTACAAATTTCACTGCCTTAAATATAGTAAGAAAAGAACCCCTTTATTCTCCACCTGAAACAGCTTGGCTAAATATGTCTATTAATTAGCTTATTTTAATGTTAATACTTAAGATTAATCTATTTGACCTTAAAGAAGTATGAAGGTTACGTTCAAAACTGTTTAGTATTTCAGGAATAAACATTAACTCAAATTTTACTGTTGTTAAGTGAAGGTAAAGAAGTATGAAGGTTACGTTCAAAACTGTTTAGTATTTCAGGAATAAACATTAACTCAAATTTTACTGTTGTTAAGTGAAGGTAAGGCATTTTAAAAAAATTAACTGGATCATTTTAAATCTGTCTATATTTATAAAGACAAATAGAAATAAAAATTTCAGGCAATGGTTAAAAGATTTAATGTGAATTTTGACTATGGAAAGATTATATAAAGTCCATGGTGAAAATCATACTTCAGAACATATGAATGAATGGCAAAGACTTCAAATAGATTATTTGTTTTGATAATTGGTTCAATTTTCTCTTGAGCATATATACCTTATTGTAAAGAGAAAATGATTGATATTAAGCTATTTTTCCACCAAAAAAAAAGTTTTCCAAAAAACCCCATGCAAATGTATTTTGAATTTGATCACAAAATATGTTACATATCCATTATGTGTTTTTTATTTCAGGTAGAAGAAAAAAATGTCTGAGAAACATTCATGGAATGACTGATTTAAATGTTACAAATCCCTGAATTTTTCATCTCCTTTTGAATGGAATGCCAAAGGGGATTAAAGACTAAAGACATATCACAAACAAATTTACATTATTAAAATTACTGTAATCAAGAGTCTTTTCTAGCCTTAATCAGGATTAGTGAAAACAGAAAAAACCCCCCAACTTTTCCACTGTGCAATACTAATCAAAATTCTATCAAATGACAGATAACAAAATAAAAGCAGTTCTGAAAATTGAAAATATTGGATGGTGTGTTCTAATAATCTTTAGAAGCATTTTCACCTGTTCAGGTCAGAGCAACGATTTCTCTGCTGATAATTCACATGGCAGGCAACGAGCGCAGGTAAAATAAATCTCAGTAACGCTCCAGAGTCCGACCTCTTTTTTCAAGAGTCCATCCAAATAACACACTAGAACACACATTATAGAAGGTAAGATGGAATGCTTGGTTTTGCTCACCTAAACTGTAAGCTAAATAATTCCAGCTGTTGCAAACTGGGCTAGAAACCTGCCGTATGCAAGGACTCAACCTCGCGCAGCGACTCCCGCTGCTGAGCTGGCAACGAGCAGGTTTGGGCTGAAGAACCATGAAAGCTTTCAAATGAGGTCTTTATCCACGGTGCCCTGTGCTTTACACGTGCTACAGGGCTAATATAGTAAAGGGATAAAGCTTGTACAAGTTTTTCTGGGCCTTGGGAACCTCTTAAAGGCAGCTTTATGTTGGGTTTAGAAACCGCCACTGTGCTCGGCAGCATCAGGCCCCACCTCGCAGTCGACAACATCACCGGGGCTGCCAATTAGTAAAACAGCATCAGGATTGGACCCTACCTTCATTTCACTCTCGTAAAGTGTCAACTGCTCTTTTGAAATGGAAATTACAGAAATGGGTATGTAAAGAACAATACCAAAAAGTGAGCTGAGAACAATGAGCAATCACTTCCTAAAGTCTGGGAAACAAGCTCAGCATGAAGCAATATTCAGATATTATGACAGCATGTCAGAAAATCAGCAAAAGGGATCAAAGGACAAGGAAAGCTCCATGATTCTCACGGTTTCCTTCCAGGAACTCCAACTGATTTAACTTTTTGCTGGTATCTGAAGTAGACAGCTGCCTTCTAGGCCCTCCATCTTCAGACCTGTTGCTCCCCTGTATTTGATTAAACAACATTTTACCTTGCAGGCTCAAGACTGCTAATGTTAAATCTTGACTGATGCAGTGTGAGCTGACAGCACTTTCCAGTTCCCTGTTAATAAGGTTATGCATATTGGTTAAGAAAACCTTTGCTTTGGTTAGTGACCAGAATTCCACAACTTAAAAAACCAACAGACAGCAGGGCAGCACTTCCTCTCTGTGACACCTCACGAAGTTCAAAGAAAAACTAAGTGACGTTAGAAAACAATATATTACATTTAATTAAAAGCTGGCATTATGTTTTCTTCAAATTATGAACATATCAGGATAATAAGCACATTAAAACACATGAACTGTATTTCAGTTCCATCTGAGCATACAAAACAAATCCTCCTTGGGAAAAAAGAAGCAGGCATCATAACAAGAACATCTGAGCAGGAAAAAAAAAAAGATCTTCAGCTTTTTTGAAGTCCTCCCTTTATCTTCTCTGAAACACCAAATGGAAGCAGACACTTAAAACCTTACATGGTACACAAAATAAGTTGATTTGTTTCTCGTATGCCAGAGAAGGGGAAAAACAAATGACAAGTTACAGGACGTCATCCTCAGGATAACCACGCACATCTGCAAGGTTAGCACCGATGCTTCACACACAAATGCAATAGCTCGTTTATCCCCTCCCAGCAAAATCATCTTTTCAGTGGTATTAGGCATTCACTTGGAAGCAGTTTTAGCAGCAGCTCAGTGTAAATCACCTCAGAGTAGATGCCTTCCTGCCACAGGAAATGCGAAGGGCTCGGTCTGGGCTTCACCTCTGTATGAGTTCAAATCCTGCAAGTCCATGGTGGAGAGAAGCAACTCACAGGACTGAACTTTCAGATTAACTGAGAAGTTAGACAACCTAATTCTAGCTTAATATTGCTTGTTGCAGGAAAAGTTATGATTGATCTTCTTTTTCCTTTTGAATTAAAACCGCTGTACTTTAAGGTCAATTTTAATAATGATTTACAAGTTCCTCTAGCATTGCTTTGACAAATTCTACACTTGTTTTTAATACCTGGCCTTTTAACAGCACTTAGATACTCAAGTTTGCTATTTTTCCTAGGAAAAAATTTTTTTAATACAGGCTTTATCTTCTGTATTTGAAATTCCATATTTAGTCTCCTGAGATTGATTGATTCCAAGTGGGTTCTTGAAGAACCTTCTGAATATTTCAAGGACTCTCAGAAGGTGGATTTTTTAGTATTCCGGGTAGATAAGGTAGGATGAGCAAGTTGTTACTGATGTAAATTAAATGAAGAGATTTAAAACAATCACTGTACTAAACCCCATCATTCCAAAACCAGCTTGTCTCTAAGACTATAAAGACATTTTTAGGCTCTGAAATTAGTGAGCTGCTTTTTTTTGGTGATAATTATTGGAGAAAGAAGCAATTATAAATTCCATTATTATTAGTGTTAAATCTTTAACCAAACCAAACTCAGATTAAATATTAAGCTGTTAAATACTTTATTCTCCTACTATTTTAGTTTTGGTGAAAAATGAACACTTAAATTAGTCTCCATTTAAATATTCTCAACTGCTAAATCTTCTCTAATTTTAACCAGAAGCAACATACATCTACTTAAAAATCATGATTCTCTGTTTAGGTGACAGGTTTGGGGTTTTTTTTCCAAAATGTTATCTAGCAACAACTCAGTCTGCAAAATTTTAAATGACCTTTGCTGATCTGCAGTTTCCACTCATTTTTGCTTCAGTAGTGGTTTTGGTCGGCTTTCACTTCATCAGATGCCTTTTGAGAGTACATTCAAAATTTTGTTTTATGGAAAAAGGTACAAGAGATAAGCTGTTCTGTAAAACTATTCCGTAATTAAAAAAAAAAAAAAGAGAAAAAAAAGAGGAAGAAGTGAAGATATAAAAATGGAAACAAGTAGGAACCAGTTTTAAACATATGTCTTTATGAATGAGGCTTAATCACACACTTCATTCTCCAAACACAAAAAGTCTTTTGGAAATGTATTAATTAAAATTAAGTGCCATGGACAAGCGGCTTTAGAGGGATGGCAGTCCTTTTCAAATTAGCATAACACTAGCGACAGGCATGGAAATTGGTTTAATAACCCTAAATAGTTACACCCCACTCTTAACACAAATGGCCACGGACAGCTCGAGCCCCTGAGGCTGCGACTGTACCAGTTTACGTGGTTGCTCTGACATTGGGTGGGTATTCCCACCCAAACAGAAAGCACTGAATGCACCTCAATTATTATTATTATAATAATATAATGACTAGTGAAGCATACAAGGCACCAAAGCGTCGAACACCATAAACCAGAAAACCAAAGTAAAACCAACACAAGCAACACCAAAAACTCAGCCAGCAAGGGACTCACTTTGTAACTTGTACAAACACAGTCAATATTAGCAAGGGATTGTTAGTTTAGTTATGATATTAAGTGGCCCAAACCCCACAAGTAGGTTTAGGGTCAAGCTGTAGATTTAAGAGAAAACCAAGCCAAAGGGATAAGCAGAGTCTTTAAGCGATTTCCTTCCCTGCCATGTTTTCCATGGGTGTCCTCAGAGCCGAGCTCCCTGCTATGATAACCCCGGTTAAACACCACTTTCAGCATCCCCCAGCAAGTGTCAAAATGCATAAGCAAAATCTCTACCTGCTTAACTCTTAAATGTCAGACACAAGCAACATTTTTTGTGCGCTCACAATTCATGAGAAACTGGAGAAAAAAAAAACAACCCTACTGATAAAGAGCTGAATATCCACAAGCTTTTTCCAAGTATTCCAATCATTCCCCTAACTTCACATAGCTGCTCCTGCTGCATCCATCTCCGCTTTGCCTGACTTCAGCAGGAGTTTTGCTTTGACTGCCAGCTGGTTTTAGAGACATGTAGGACAGAGAAAGTGGTTATTCATGTCTTTTATTTGTTATAAATACATATTTATATGTTAAGTGATCTTTTGCTTTGTTTATCATGATGAGCAACGACTTTGGAAAATCATCTGGAAAACTTAACCAAGCCGAGAAACAGGCAAACAGCAAGCATTAGCATACAATCACAGGTTCCTCCCAGTCCAAGAACGGGTTAATTTTTTAAGTAAAAAAAAAAAAAAAAAAAAAGCATCTTTCTTTGAAGCATCAATAGTTTTATCAAGAGCACTGAACTTCCCCCCTCCCATGTGCTGACCAAATGATTTTCAGTTGAATTTGCAGGTGCAGTCCAACCCAGCCGGCTATAGGACCCCCACCCGCTCAGGAATCTGAAACATTGCATAGTTTGCACCTGGATTTTGCTTTCCCACCCTCCTTTTGATGTATTTTTAACACAGGTCGATCATGCCGGAACAGACTTACTGATCTTTCCATTTCCAGATCTCTCTCCCTCTCTGTTTTTCTACAGTTTTGTTTCAAAACTGCTCAGAAACTTAGTAGCTCAGAGCAAGTGGAAAAGCAACATTTACGCTCACAGTCCACTGACAGGCTGGGAAGGAAATAACTCTACAGATGAAGTTGCATGTGGGGGGTAACTAAACAAAGTAGAAAGTGGATGTTCTGGGAGTCCACGTGAACTGCCAAATAATTCCAAATGGGGAGAGGGGTATTTAAGAGATGCAAACAAAAAGAAAACCCAGACTTAACTGATGGAAGGAAGCCAAGGATGATGGCAGTGGAAAGAAAAGTGCACAGAACTAAAAAAAAAAAAAAAAAAAAAAAAAAAAAAAAGAACAAAATAAAGGAAAAGCCCGAAGAAGGCAGAAGTCAAGGCTTGTCGTTACAGTGTTTGCAGAGGGCGGAGGCGGCTCCTGTGAAGGCAGTGCATTTCTCGGGGCAGCCGGGCACGGCCGCGCCGCCGAAGGGGTAGACGGGCGACTGTCCGAAAGGGTTGAGGGTGGCGGGCAGCGGGGCGCTCAGCGCCTGGCCCTGGTTCAGGTAGGCCACCAGCCGCCGCATCTCCTCCAGGGCCTGCGCCTGCATGAGGATGTAGTTCTTGGCCAGGAGCAGCGTGGCGATTTTGGAGAGTTTCCGCACCGAGGGGCTGTGCGCGTAGGGGATGACGGAGCGCAGCCCGTCCAGGGCGTCGTTCAGGTCGTGCATCCGCCGCCGCTCCCGCGCGTTGATGCTGAGCCGCAGCGAGCGCTGCTCCTTGGGCTTCTTGCCCAGGGCTCCCCCCTTCAGCTTCCCCTCTCGCTCGAAGCCCGCGCCGCCCTTCACCCCCGGCTCGAAGCCGTCCTCCTCGTCGCCGCTCTGCTCGCCGCTGCTCTCCGCCGACTTGCCCAGCGCCCCGGGATGGAAGTCCGCCCCGCCGCCCCCCGGGTACGCGCCCCGCGGGCCCTCGGCGCCCCCGCGCACCGCCCCGTAGGCGAAAGCCGAGGGGCCGTAGCCGGGGGCCAGCGCCAGGTACGCCTCGCTGCCCAGCGACTTGAGCTCGGCCATCGCCGGGGAACCGCGCTCCGCTGCCTGGGCGCCGAGCAGGAGGAAGAGGTGGAGGAGGAGGCGGCCCCGCCGCTCCGCTCGGCGCTGCGCCCGGGCTGGGGGCGGGCAGTGAGCGCGGAACGGCCCCGCTGCACTTATATCGCCGAGAGGGGCCGCGGGGACACCTCGCCGCCAATCGGAGGGCAGCGCGCCCTTCCCTTCCCTTCCCTTCCCTTCCCTTCCCTTCCCTTCCCTTCCCTTCCCTTCCCTTCCCTTCCCTTCCCTTCCCTTCCCTTCCCTTCCCTTCCCTTCCCTTCCCTTCCCTTCCCTTCCCCTTCCCCTTCCCCTTCCCCTTCCCCTTCCCCTTCCCCTTCCCCTTTCCCCTTCCCCTTCCCCTTCCCTTTCCCTTCCCCTTCCCCTTCCCCTTCCCCTTTCCCTTCCCCTTCCCCTTCCCCTCCCCTCTTCCCCCGGGTGGTGGAAGCACCAGGGGCACGCACAGTGTTGGCAGCAGTGGCACGACTTGTGATCTGGTCGTCGTGGTTTAGGTGGGATGACAGAGGAGGCACCTGTTGTGCAGGGAGATTTCCAAGGCAAAGGCCCTGTCTATTCCCATTTTCTTCAGAGGCTCAGATTGTTCCTCCCTTCCATGTGCCAGGAAAAGGTTTGATCTGTAACGGTCCAGCCCAGCTCTGGAGGGACTCTCTGCTCAGCTGTGGGTACCAGTAAGTGAGTGTGACACTTGGATAGGAAACCACACCAGAGCCTGCAGGGTGTGAGGAATCATCACTGTGACTGGTGGTGCCTGCTCCACAGAGGAACCTCGAGGAGCTTCTGAGGCAGCCACTGGCAAAGCTCAGAGCTACATGGTGAAGAATAATCAGGAGGCTTTGTCCCATGTTCCTGGACTGAGATAACAATAAGGGCCTAATCTTTAATTGCAACAGAAAGAGGTCCCACTTTCTTTCTTTTCCTACACTTTGCAGACTGCTTCACGTTACTGAGATATATTTTACAGATAGTACAAGGGCATTCCAGGCTTTCTACAAACATGACATATGCCTGGTCCAGGTCCCTCAACCGTCTGTTCAGAAAGGATGGGATGAATCCTGTGTAGTGACACATGGATGCGAGAAGGTGGATATTGCCTAGGGGCAGATGCAACCAGTTGATGCAGATGCACCTGGTAAGTTATTTGCTGTAGTAAATAGCTTGGGTGTTAAGGTGACAGGAGGCTTTTTCCAGAATGTATTCTGTTTTTCTCAGGCCCTCTATGAGCGTGGTTATCTTGTCCTCTTCCCATCACCTCCCTCTGTGCCGGCCGTGCGCTAACGTGAAATGACGAGCTTGTCTCTCTTCCTTCTCCACATCAGAGCCAAGAACTCCGAGATGTGCAGTGACACATTCACCCTCTGTGCATGCAGAGCTGTTGCCTGCAATGAGGCTGTTCCCCTGCTCTGTGAATGTACATCTAGAAGGTTGTGTTCCTGTAGCTCTGTCTGAGCCTGGCATCAGAGTTTGCACAACATTTGTCCATCATACAAATCATACATACACTGATCTTCTCTTATCTCACCTCCAGTGTTTGAATGTTACAATATGGTCATGTCTCTCTTTTGCTCCCCTTATCAGGCTTATCCGACCATGAAGACCAATTACTGGTTTTAGTCACTTAATTGTTTTATGACAATTGAAGCACTTAACTACTCCTGGGACAGATCACTCTATATATTCATGGTGACACTCTATATATTCCTTGTGACTTTCAAATACAGGTGAGCACAAAATGACTTCTGCTCATCTCTGGAGTCAGTCTCACACTCCAAGTAATAACAGACAAATGGAGGGAAGTACCAGAATATTATCACTGGCATAAATCATTCCCATGAGAAAGACATAGAGGAACTGTTAAAAGCAGGATTGTCCCCTGCTAGAAATGATTTACTCCTTTTGTAATGTGTTAAGATCTTGCAATGAGAAGGACTAGTAGTGTTACAAACTTTCAGGAATCCTGGTTGTTATAATGACATGCTGCAAGTATTGCCAGCTTTCTAAGAATGTCATGTGCATGTAAGTGGGCTGAAAATTAGAAGTAAACACTTTTCACATAGGCTCTCTTGTGGTTTATTAAATAGATTGAGTTCTTCAATGGTTATTTCAACACTGAAGGGCAGCTTGGGAGGTATGTCAGCTACAGGAGAACAGAGCAGAAGGATTTTCTGCTTTACATGTAACTCCAAAATGCACAGCTGAGAGAAATCACTTGGACCCTGAATGAATCTTAAATCAAGTTGGTTTTAATGTGCTACCAAAAAATGCACACAGAAGAATTTGTTTTGGACTTTGTCCTTTCATTTCAGCTGTGAATAGGCATCTTTGAAAATATCCAACCTGGTTCCTCACTGAAAACTGAGAAACAGGAATTTAGGTTTTGACGTGTTGGACTAGAACAAAAAAAAGGAAGACAAAAAATTACCAGAAGGGAGTGACTCATGTGGAAGAACGTGGCAGAATATAAAATCTCTTCCAAGTGCTTTGGGGAAAAATGGACATATGCAGTAGGAAATAAATTTATCACATGTTATAGAGTATTTGCCAGCTTTAAAGTGGGATTTATTTCTTCCAGTGTTTTACATATTCAAAACTTGTGACTATTTAATAATTAATAGCAGACTATCATCACTGCAATTATGATAGTTACTGTAACTGTAAGATCCTTGAGGCAGGACCTATACTTTGATTAAGACTCTTTCACGTCACAAACATTTTACAAATAATAATTTGATTACTGCTTTCCCTATATCTGGCTCCATACATTCAAGGGGTTTCTGTTAGCTTGACAAGGCAAAATCTACAAAGGAAAACACTTGCTGAGCCATTTCCAGGGAGCAAAGCATGAGTAACACAGCCTGCCAAGGCCATGCTGTCCAGCGTTTGCTGTGGGGGCTGTTTCAGGACTACAGCTCCCAGGTTCAGCTAAAGCTTGGAGAATGCACTCATCCTTCCAAAGGAAAAAAGTAAATTTGGAGGTTGTAGCACCTGTTACTGCAGCAAGAGCTTGACTACAATTTATTTCAGTTTTGATTCAAAGAGAGGGAGAAAATAATTGAAATAATGACATATTTTCTTCAGTTTCGGCTGTAGTTCTAAAGCCATGCACCTGAACCAAACCAGGCATCTCCCAGAGTCAGTGCCCACTGTCTGAATGTCCAGAGGGCTGGAATGAGATGGGATGAAGCTACACAGCAAAAACCTTTCTCAGATCTACATGTTATCTATCACATGTAGTTAAAGAACTCAGAGTTTGGGGTGGACACATTATTGAAATGTCTAAGAAAAATAGTTGCAAAGATTGTCACATTCATTTAAAAGCTTCAGTTAGTTTCCTGGATAACAGCATTTTTGACTGAGGGACCAACTCGGTTGGTTCGATCAGAAAAGAGGAGGGGGAAAGCGGGAGAAACACGCCTCCATCCCTATCAACCACATTTGGATATTAAAAGTAGAACCGAACAAAATCTCTTGAAGAGAACAGGAGGAAGGAGGTTTAAGAGAGACCAATATGCTCTGGTCGCGTGGTTTTTGTTGGGATGGGGGTGTCTGTCCTTCTCCCCGCGGTCGGTGCGGGTTTGTTCGGACGGGGTCTGTGTCCTCCCCGGTCCCGTGCTGACATCTAGCGACCACCGGAGGGGAGCGGGCACCCACCGCCCCCGGCACCCACCCGCCTCCTCGGCATGGAGGCAGAGGTGGGCAAAGCGCTACAAAATCAGAAGTAACCCACAAGGCTGACGGGCTCAATAAGACCCGCGAGCGCTCACGGGTCTCAGGTTGCAATCCCACACCTGTGCTTTGGGTACCTGCCCCCTAAATACAGCCCTGCTCCGGCGGCAGCTCTCACTGCTGCGAGCTCAGCAGGCTTTGGATCTTTTATTCAGGCAAGCACAAGGAGAGTGGAAAGAGGTGTTAAAGTATCAAAAGGTGTGAATGGATCACTTTCCGTTGAGTAAAAAGGATGGTGGGATGAGCAGAGTTACTCTACTGGAAGTTCACTGGAACTGCTGGAAGTGGTGAGTGAATACTTCTTCCCTCAGTTGTAATGGTAGAAAAACAGCAAGAAAAAACAGGTAGAAAAAACCCCACAGCTGTGGCAATGCCGTGCTGGTTCTGGCCATTTGGAAATGGTTGGTAGGTAGAAGCAGAAATTCGAGGCAGGGAAAGCAGGCAGAGCTCAGTCTGACAGGTGTGTGGCCAAACATCCAGGTCTGGACTAGCCAGAGGTCACAGCTGTCACCTGGCAGCACGACAGGAGTGCAAGAAGAACTGGAGCTGCTGAAGTGTTAGTGTCTAACTGCTGACTTCTTGTCTATCACTTGTCTATCCCACAGCTGAGACTTTCCTTTCAAAAATCCCTCAGTGATGCAGGAAGACATAATTTTTATTTTATCTTGTGGCTAAGGCACAGGACTCTGGATATAGGACTTCTGTTCTCAGTCCTACCTGAAGCTCACTCAGGTCCTAACAAGATTCTGATTACAAAACCTGCCTGAGAGGTTAGGTGGGTGTGTAGAGTCTGTGCTTATGATCCTCCTATACTAACTGTGTATCATGGTAATATAAAAGGCTTCTGTAACTGTCTGATTCTGCCACAGCTCCTACAGCTTTTCAGAGCAGCCTGAAGAATGTCAGTACAACAGAATGGTCAATATTGGGTTGCTCTTCAGACAAGTGATGACAAAGAAAAGCCTGCACCAGCAGTTGTCCACTCACAGACCTAGGAGCACACTTTATGAAGGAGACTTCCAAAAGGGAAGGAGAAGGTCCTCCTGCAACTTTGAAGGTTATTTTGAAGGAGTTTATTCAGAGTTTGTTCAACAAGTACAAGCCTCTAGGATAGGTTTTGCTCTGCTGATATCACTCAGTCATATTTTTTCCCCTTCACTAGATGGCAGCAAGAAGATAGGTATAGGAATTTACAGAATTATAATTATTAATTTTTTTAATACAGTAAACAGAGTTTTCAATTGGTTTCTTGTTTGAATTGATTTCTTTGGCAGTCCCTGTACACACACAGCCCTCAATAACCAAATCAACCAGCACAGGGTGGTGGAAAGCACTGGCAGGTGCCTGAAACGTCTCTGTTCCGGGCAGAAGAGACTCAGGGTAGCTACGGGATTCGACGAGCGTTTCAGCAGGAAAGGAGCGATTGTCTGGTCTGCAGTTCCCTCTGCTGGCAAAGTCTCTTCTTGCATCAGCCGGGCTCGGAGACAGGCGGTAACTCCGGCAGAGCCGGGGAAGCAGCCCCTGCCCACAGGTACAGGGGAGGGGTTCGCACAGCTCTCGGTGTGGGGGGCAGGTGTGCCTCCAGGAGCCTCGGATGTGCTGCCTGGGCACAGGGCCGCAGGAACCTCCGCCCCTTACAAGAACAAGGGGACATCATCCTCTCTTTTCCATCTAGCTCCTCCTCAAGCTTGCAGATGGGATGCTGGATGTTGAAAGTGGATGTACAGTTCTTGCTTCTTGCAAATCCCAGTCTACTTGTCCAATTCTTCCTCCCCAGTCCCTGGGACTGCCAGCCCTTTGGCACTAGGACAAAGTTCTTTACGGCAGCCAGAATTCTGTGGAGGACCCCTGGCTATCTGAACAGCCTCTACAATCTGAACAGCCCTCACAATTGCTTCTTTTGAGGGAAAGGGTGTACAGATACTGAGCCCTGCACAGAAAGGAAAAAGCAGGAATTTTCAGGGAGAGTTTGGATACTCTTATGGGGCTATATCCCAGAACATGCAACTACTGAAGAGAAGGCAGCAACAGGTATCACAGCTTCTCCCTTAGAGAACAAAGATGTTGCCTTCCTTTAATGAAAGAAAACCAAGTGCCAAACATAGTCCTTTTCTAAGCTAGAAAAAAGGTTGAACGTTCTTCACAACTCTCTTATAAAATCAGTGTTCATCGTGGTAACTCTCTGCAGCTGGGAGCAAGGAGCAGCCAGGATCCATTTCCCAGCCAAAGCAAAGGAGGTAGCTGGGCTGTGTCCTCTCCTGCCATGGAGACTGCACAGCACCAACATGTAGCTGCCTGGTTTGCCAAGAAGAAAGAGCTGATGGAAGCTGTAGGATGCAGAAGGAAGGGGGTTGACTGTTCAGAGTTGAAGGACTGTATAGTCATGTTGTGGCTGGGATGTGCACAGTCAGGCTGCCTTTGGTTTCTGTGCTCAAGCATAATAACTAGTCCATGTTGTCATATCCTTAAGCCTTAGAGGCATCAAAGAGGTGCAGGGGATTCTTCTGCTCACTGATTTCTCAGGCACTGGCTTCTGCCATCGAGTGCTCTGTTTGGCTTTTACACCTCTGCAGAACTGACCCATGAGAAGAGAAGGTGATGCTTGAGAAGCTTGAGAGATCTGAATGTGACAGATGGCCTTGAAGAAAAACTAAAAGGGAAAGATATTCCAGTGGGTCAGGTCTGCCAGTGGATGCAGGATGTGTCAGGAGTCACAGAAATGGGGCCAGGCTTTCTATCAGAAGGTTTTGAGAGTAGGGATCTGGGTACAGAATGATGTCTAGGCTTCTGCCCCAAACACAAAGGCTTTGTTCTCTTTCTTGCTTTTCAGGGGGTTTCTGATTCTCTGGGAGCTTTCAGTTCCCTCCTGCAATGTGAATATCCCATCCCAAGTGAGGGAAAACTTGGCTGTTCTAATAAGGCAAGGGAGCAGTCGAAAATGGATTAAGAAGGGATTGAATGTGTCTTGTGAGAGCTTGGCTATTGATTTCTAACCCTCCTATTCTGATGTTATTGCAGAAATGATTTTCTTCTGCACTGTGCAGAGATTAAATATTAATAAATAGAAAATTAAAAAAAAAAGTGGGAGAAAAAGACCAGATCCCAAGACAACCCATTGCACAATTAAAAACCAAATGAAGGATTTCTAGAATGAAAAACTTCATTTCCTGAAGTTTTCTTGAGCTCAGAGTAGAAACATAAGGGGTTTTGATAAGATCATTTGTAATATTTCTGTTTACTGTTTTGTAGCAGGAGTGTGTGAGTTTGAGCCACATCCTCTTGCAGCAGGTTGAGTATAAAGGCAGAATAAAAAGGATGGAGATTTGCTTAAGTCTCATTCACCAGTGACCCATTTACTCACTGATGATGAAGTAAGTAAGGGGGAACATGCAGGTCTACTCTGGCTTCACTTACAGTGCATCCTGCAGTCATACTCAGTTCCATTAGGTTTCTATTTATTATTTAACAGAGGAGATGGAAGACAAGGCACACCAAGGTGATTTTTATGTCCTAGACTTTTCATTTGCCCAAAGAGTGCACAAGCTGCTACTTGGAATGAACTCTGTGGTTTCCAAGTGAAACCCACATCCCTGGGTCTCTGAAGGAGGAGGTGAATGGACAGGCAAGCTTTGCATGCAGATCAGGGCTCCCAATGCACACAGGCTTTGCAAGGAAATCAGCTCCCCACTTTGAGCTCTCCTGTGAGAGCTATAGTGATCATTCTGCCCCACCTTCCTCCTCATTCCAGAGAGCTGGACACTGAGTTTAAAAAGGGCACAATGAGAATCTCACGTCCAACTACTTGCAAGATTACTGTTCTTTCTGTAGGAGGATACACATGGAAAATGTGAATGAAATTTGGAGGCATTTAATGTGGAAGACCATTCTTCTGTAAGGGAGTTGTTACCACGAGAAGGGGACTTGCCAAGAGGACTTATCCAAATGATTCACATTCTCTCTCAGCACTCTAAAAGGTTACTTCTGTTGCTATATTGTCCAACAAAATCAGACCAAAGGTAGGGAGTGTAGACAGCAGGTGAAGGAAGAGGAAATAGCTTTATAGTCCTATGAGCACAACCAAAGGCAGGATTTGACCCACTGCTTTCCTCCAATCCCATCTGCAACAGTCAGAGGTGCTCCTGCCTTATTTCCATCCTAATTCAATAGTTTTCAAGCTGCACAGAATGTATAATCAGTGTTTTACATCCCAAGGAGACCCTTCTTTAACAGACTTGTAGCTGGATACACCTTGTCTGGTCCTGTCTCTATTCATCTTTTTAAATGATCTCTCGAATTCTGTGGCCATGGCTGGTTGTGGCTTTGCTGCTGTCAGTTCTCCATGGCCTTGGTGCTCAGCTATTTAAAGTCAGCTCATTGACTTTGGATCTTGTCCCCACATTACTCATTTCATTATGGTCCTGCAGCCTGTTCTTTGTTTCCTCTGCAAATGAGCTCAGATGGAAATTTCAAGCCTATGGAGACAGACCCCTCACTTGGGTGGCAGAGGTGCTGACCTCCAGTAGAGGAGGGGGAAAAGAACAGTTTCTCTGGGTTTAAGGGAATTTGGTAGATAAATTTGCGTCAAACACGTGGACAAGTGGAAACCTGGCCCTGAGCTTCAGATTTTGCTGTAGGCCTGAGCAGATGAGGCTCCAGTCTTTAATCTTTTACTGATTCACTGTGTCCTAAGGTGGTCCAGGTCCATGAAATCAGCAGGAATCAAGAAGCTAAAAGCTTGTGAAACCCTGGTTTTAAAGTGGTAGAGCTTCTGTGGCTTAATGAGTGGCTCCTGTCAGCAGAGCTGGAGCACCTCATCATGTGCACTCACAGTTTGTTCTGAAAACAAAACACCCTGAATTGAAGAGTGGTCCAAGAATTATAGAGACTGTTATAAGGGATCAGCTGGTAACCCTGGAAGCTGCAGTAAATCAATTGCTTTCTGCTATTCCTCATGCTCTCGGCTGCTTCTTGTGCTTCAGTTCGTCGTCTTCAGAATAGCAGAGTTTGCAGTCCTGGGCCATGAGAGGATCGTACACAAAGGATTGCAAAGCTCTGACACGGTGGGTAGTGCTTTCTCCCGTGCCTGCTCTCCAGTGCTGCCTGGTGAGAAGGGACAGTGTCAGGAAAAAGGGAGTCAATGTCCTCCCATGGTGCATAAAAAAAGTGTGCGTAGATTACCCAGCATGTCACACCCAGGTTTAGAAGCAACATACGGCATCACTTGGCAGACATCAGGCAGTATTTAGTGACTATGTGATCTATATATACTGGAATTATGGAGGGCGTGAGAAAGCAGCACCTCCTCCCATCTGCCCCCTTAAGGGACGCCAATGCTTTGCTATCATACTGTTCCCTGAGAGCTGGAACTTTAGCAAATAAGGGACTTTATTAAGTTGTTAATAAGATTTCATTTTCTCACTAATGCTGTGGTGCTACATTATTAATTTAAAACTGTATTTAGCCCGACATGCTAAAGTGCTAGGCCTCATTATTAATGCATAAACCCATGCCTCTGTTGTTTAATTAAACACGATGATTATGAAGTTCTGATGTGGTTTAATGATAGCAGGCTGGAGTGGCAGTACATTCCTGTGCTCAGATCTCCCCCACGCCCCCTCCTGCTACTTTCCCCTTTCATTTCCCTTTAAAAGCACAAATGCAGTTGTTGTTCTGCTGAATAAACACCACACGACAAATGATGTTGATCTTTCCAAGGTGACAGAGAATTGCATTTTTACTTTCCTAGGCTTAGCTTCTTATTGACCATAGATTTCTCTCCTCTTTCTTTTAATGGCTCTGAAGGTAACTCTTTGTATTTCCACAGAAGATAATCCTTGCCCCTAGTAAAGTCAACAGGATTTCAGTAGGGCAGAGTTTCACCCAAGGGCAAGAGGACACCTAGAGGAAAAGCTCAGGTCATTGTTGTGTCTGTTTAGACCCGGTCATTTCTAAACACTTGCTCTCTTGGAGGTGGATCTTGGTCAAGGGAAGATGGTGTTATACCGAATCACATAAGAATTAATGGATCTGGACCAGGATAATAAACCTTGTGGACATTTTTTCCCCACCAGCCTCCTTCTGCATCAGACTCAAGTGTTTTGGTGTCCTTGTTTCATGCAGCCCATAACTTCTTGTATTCTCTTTTGTGTCCTTTTCAGGACTGAGACTTTCTGGGCATTTCTGACAGACTTTCTGCTATGTATTCCCTCCTTTCTCCCCTCAACATTTAGCTTCATCATCTTATTCCTCTCTGTTTCTTGTGATGATTCTTTCTGAACAGCAGCTTACCCAATCTGCCTTGCAGAGCCTCTTACTTTATTGACTAGCAGTAAAATTAAACATATTCTTATTTACTTTCCTGCTTAATAAGGATTTATGCAGATCAGCCCTCTGTGCCTTTGTTTCTCTCCATACCCCTTGCCTGATTGTCTGTTCAAACAGGAAGTTCCTGGCTTGTAGCCTGCCATCTCCTAAACTTTGGGATCCCCTCTCTCTTTTGAAGGCAAAGAGGGGTTTGCTGTGTTCTTTACAGGAACCAGAATTTTAACCCAAGCGGTTTTGTAGCCGAGGAGAACAAGGGAAAAGCAACAAGTTGCATGATTGCATCAGGGGTGCAGGAGCACTCACCATTCTGGCCATTCCTAGCAGGGCAGGTAAGGTCCCTCTCTACTGCCATCCAGGTGAATTCATAGCTGACAATGAGGGCTTTGCTCAGCAGAGCCCAAATTCTGTTTTTAAGTAGCCATTTGTTTGAAACACATCTTAGATTCTCTTCCTTGAATTTCTCAAAGAAGAAAGTTGTTCATTATAACCAACTGTCCTTCACATTCCTGCCCTGAAAGGAAGTGCACAGATCTGTTCTCTCCATGTGCAAGTACAACAGAAATGTTACCAATCTTAACTTCCTTTAGTAGATTATTTTTTTAAAGTATGTGTTCAGCAAAGTAACCTTTCTCTAACAAAGAGATGACCTTTTTACATTTATGTAGTGCTTGTTGCTAGGATTTAGATCTTTGCTGAAAGCTGTTATTTCTTTTAAGTACAGCAGAAAGTGCATTTTCACCTCCATTTGGGTAAACTGTCATTTTCCACTGTTCACTGCTTTTCTCACCATGGAATAATAATTTGAGGTTCAGTGGGTTTTTTGAGAGAATGCATTCCAGGAGTGTGGTGGGGCCTTGGAAGTCCTCTACGTTTGCTGGTGGGGGAGAAACAGAAGAGGAGGGTGAAGGCTTCTGAAATAGTTTAGGCTTCTGAGTACTGCAGTTGCTCAGCTTCTGCCATCAAATCACATTCAGTTTAGGAGGGTCATGCAGGTATTTTATAATGGTACACAAAGAGCAGCTGGTGGGTAGAAGAGAAGCTGTACATGTATGCATAATATATTATTTTTTGGTGGTAGCAGTATCATCCACGGGGAGCCACTTTAGGTAGATTTAAGAGGATTCTGTCCAACCGTGATACTGATGAATAACAGAAATAATCTAATATTACTCTTTGTGTGGCTCTGTTACTGGTGTCATTACAAGTCACACTATTAATACACAATGCAGTAGGTACTAAGTGAATGCACATGCAGTGGGCTGTAACAGAGGGAAAGGGAGCTTTAGGCACATGTGCAGATCCCTTATGAGACACAGAAATGAGTCTCATTCTCTCTTTAACAATTTCCTCCATTAGTTTCTGTATGTAGCAAGACACTAAAGGAAGCAGCTAAGAGCAACTTGACTAACTATATCTCTTTTCTCTGCAAATTGAGCATGGAAAAATCCCTCAGTTTCTTGGAAACATATGAAGTCTGAAGACCCTCCCTAGTGGGGAAAAAGACCCAAATAATTCCAACATGTGCAGCTGCATTTGTCTCCAAATAGAAACACCCAAAGTAAGAAATGTCCCTTAAGAATATTGACACTCTTCTTGGTCAAAATTGCTCTTCAAACACATGACTTCATGAGCTGGATATACTGTTCACCAGTCTCACAGTATTTCAGGAGGTGGAAGGCAGTATCATAAGCATTTATCAGTCGTGTACGAGAATTGAATTGAATGTATTGCTGGGGAATGGCACAAAATTGCACTGCTCAGTGCTGTGGTGTCCCAAAGCTCAGCCAGCACAGCCGAGTTAGCAGGAATAGTCCCTCCTTCATCCTCTTTCACTCTCTCACATGCACTCAGAAGAGACAGAGCAATTGCCAGTTTCTTTGCAACTGAAAAAAACAAAAATTAATCAAGTCCAAATCCATCCTGTCCAAGAGACCATGAGTTCAGCAGGATCAGAAGCCCCTGGTTAAGCAGCCCCTGAAAGTCTATCAGAAGTTTATTAGTATGGTAATTTATCTGGGTAAGCACATAAAGATGCTAATTGAAATGTTTTTTATGCATTATTTTTTAAAGGCAGAAAGGTTGGAGATTTTCTAGTAAGAAAAGTAGAATTGTCACTTATGTGTCATCGTGTCATAATGTTATAATTTCATTATATTGTTATACTTCATTTTAACTTTTTTTATTTTATTTTTTTTTTAAATTTTAAACATGAAGAACAAAGACCTTGATACTCCAAAGATTTGGGGCTCGTGCCACGTCTGGTTCTGGTCTTGATGCATGGAGATAGATTGAATTAATCAAACTTCTTCACACTGCTGTTTAATCGGGTTTACAATTAGCTGAGGGCTGCAGGTCTCCCAGGCCTATCAGCTTTGCAAGCTGAAGCTGTAACACAGCAGCTCTGCAGCCACACACTGGGAGTGCCTCACAGACCAGATTGTCATAATGTGGCATGAAATTAAAGCGTGATGTTACTTGACAACAGAATTTCAATTTCTCCCTCCCCCCCCTTTTTTCTCTTTAACAAAGTCCCTACCTAGAGATAGGCCTCCCTGTTGAGTTGCACCCACCTGCTCTAAGCTACACAGCTGCCTTCAAAAGAGTTTCTGACACTATTAAACCAATCTGTGTTTCTTTACAGTCATTCTGATATTCTTCCCTGTCCGCTTTCAATGGCAGATTATTTGGCTGTGAGGAGCTAATAAGCATACAGCTCTTAACTTGTTTCAATTTTTACTCAAATGGATTGATTTCATCTCTCCTCTCACAGCACAGAGGGTTTTGCCGGAGTCTGCTCTCCCTAAACCTGCCTGCACAGTTGTTTCCATTCTCCTCAAACCTACTTCCATTCATGGTTTTTCCATCCCTCAGCCCTCATCTCTTGACAAGCAGCAAGGATGCACAGTTAGGAAACGGGATTTATAATTCCTCCCTCCCACAAGCAAGTCAAGACCTTGTGAGGAACACCACCATCACCACCAACCCAATTAACTGGGTGCTGATGATTTTGTGTTGTTCAGGAAACCTGTCAAAGAATGTAATGAACCCAGAAGGGCTGGCTGGAAAGAGGTGAGGATCAGGTCAAGCTGGTAATGGAGGATGTTATTCCCTCCTTGAACTGCTTGGAATTCAATCTAATTCAATGTACACCTTAGAAATCAATGGGTAGATGATGAAGTGTTCCCTGCAGTTAAGAGGAAAAGGTTGGGCAAATGGTCCTGATGGTGAGGTTTGACTCTGGAATAAGCTCCCAAGCTGCATAACTGGAAGGTGCTGGAGTTCCACTGGTCATGGAGAATCACACACTAGGACAAGAAGCCTGGTCAGGTGGTGTAAATGGGCATCCACCTCTGGTCCTGCTGAAGGGAATGAGTGAGGCTCCTGCAGAAACAACTACTGGCCTTTGATGGCACAGTTTGCTTTCTGTGGACAACACTTGCTGGTTTCTTATGACTTCTCTAGGTCTGGGAAGTGACCAGACCCACTGGTGGCCAGGCCTTTCAATTTGTAATGATAGGTTCTGCTCATTAGGTCTGTGCCTTTTTCTACCTCTGAATTTAAAAGAAAAGTTTTTAAGCTCTGTCTCTTCTGATATCAGATGCTGAATTGAAAAGCACATTGTATCCACAGAACAATACCTCTAGAGAGCTGACAGAGGTGAGATTCATGCAAAACAGACATAATTATATCTTCTACATCCACTTTTACTTGAAATGTCACAGATCTACAGTTCTGAGCATTATTTGGATGTAACTAATAACAGGAGCCTCCATTTAGTTATCAAACATTGCAGAAAAATAAGCTCTGCTTATAAAAAGCCACAAACCCTGTAAACCTCTGTCCCCCATTGCTCTCCAGTTTTTTGCCCCTCCTGCATGGTGCTGAGCATCTCCCAGGGATGAAGAGATTATTCAGAAAATTGATTCTGCTCCCATTGAAGGTGATTGCTTCCCCCATGCTGGAATCCACAAAAGCACAATCAGGTACACAACCAGGGTAGTTTTAAGCATTTGCATCTTACACAGGTTGGCCTGCAAACACCTGTAGTTCTTCTGGCTGATAGCAGCCATTGATGGGCAGAGGGGGTAAGGAAGAAATCAGTGAACTTTAAAAAGCAAAACAAAAAGAGAACATTTTTCTGATTGAGAAAAATCAAGCTTAATGAACTGAGATGAAATCATTTCCTCAATTTGCTTGGACATCTTAAATTAAAAGCAGAGTGTAACCTCTGCTTGCAAATTGCTGCAAACATTTCAATCATTCTCTAATTCATGGTAAAAGGGAGGACAGGCTGGACTATGAAATACCAATCAAGGATCACTCATGGAAAGTCAGACTCTTTGTTTTCCCTTATTTTTGGGGGGCCAGAGTGCCTAGGACTGTCATGTTACAAAATTATATATATATAAATATATATATATAAAATGAATATTTATGAAGAGTTTGCTGGTGACAGACCAGGCTGGCCCCGCAGACCCAAAGGAATTAATGTAAATTTCAGTCAACCATGACAACCCACTAGAATTGAAGTGTATTTCAGCATGGTGGATAAAGCACATCAAAGAGCAGAATTTCTATAAGATAATTACACACAATGCAACTCTAATCACAGAAAGACTGTGGATATTGCTGATAAAGCGTAATAAATCTTTTATGACTACGCCTTGTTCTGCTGAATCAGCTTTCTTTTTCTATTGCATTAAACTCTAGATTCTTGTCCTTATTTATATATTTACAACTTTAAAAAACACATCAAGTAACAATTTACCATAGCTTCCATGAAAGGTTTGAGTTTATTTAGATTTTTGTTGTTGCACTTGTTGAAGTGCAGTTAGATCAACAGCAGCAGACATTCGTTTCTCCTGTCTGGCAAGTCTGCAGAAAAAAATTGCCTGTAAAATGAAAACTCCCCTTTCTCTGGTATTTTAAGAAATTGGAATAATCTCAGTTTTGACAGTTGGAATTGCTCAGAATTCAGGCTCCTTCCTCTGTGCTCTAGCACCATGAATTCACCTCACAGACCCACAGAATGGTTGAGGTGCCAGAGACTTTTGGAGATCATCCAGTCCAGCCCCCCTTGGGCCACCCTGTCCTCAGGACCGTGTCCACACGCATTTGGAATGTCCCTGAGGATGGGGACTTCATGGTCCTTCTGAGCAACTGGTTCCTGTGCTTCACCCTCACAGTAATTGTTTTTGCCACACATTTCAGCAGAATTTCCCCTGCTTCAGTTTGTGCCCATTGCCTCTTGTCCTTCAGTGGGCACCACTGAGGAGAGTCTGGCTGTTTCCCAGCTTCCCACAGCTGCTGTCCCCTTTACACACAGGTGTAAGGCTGGGGACAGAGCCAGCCCTAGCACAGTACAGGCCCTGAGCAAACTAACTCGTGCCAGGGATAAAGCCTGATGCTGATAACAACCTATTCCTGCTTTAGGGGAGCTGGAAACGTAGAGCCTGTGGTCATCCACTGTTTCTTCACTATTCTTGGGGACTTCCTGTGCCTCACTGTGGATCCTGCTTGTATATCAAAATGTCTGAGCATCAGCAGACACATTTATGGAAGGTGCCTTTTCTGTTCTTTAATCAAGAAGCTAAAGTTTGCCTTCTTCGTGGGAGCTTTGCCCTTCATTTGTCTTTCTGGCATATGGGCAGCAGAAGGTCTCTGCTTCTGACAGAGTGTAAGAGTCTTACATATGGTTTAATTACAGTAAATTATCAGCAAAGGGAAGATTTTGCAGGGGCACAGCTGAATCCCACTCATGGGTTCAGTGAACGTCTGCCCAGGATCTCGGTGCTGTGCCACATTTCACAGTGACACTTCCCTCCATCCCAGAGGGCAACTGTTCTGGGAAAAGTCCATCCCTTGGTCTCTCTCTGGGCTGGGAACATTTCTTGAAATGACAGCTTGGGATATGTCTGGCTTCTCTGCTTTGGGAGGAGCATGGAGAGGAATTTGACAATGGGATCAATATTTCCTAACTCCAGATTAATGTCCTCTTCTAATTTCAGAACTTAGAGGCTAATGTCCTTCCTGGCTGTTGTCTTCATTAAATCTGTGAAGTTTGAACATGAACTGATGCATCCTCTGGCAAGTACCTAGGTATTCTCTTCCACATTTATTGTGCTCTCCCAATACCTTTGACAAGTGCAAGTTACACAAGTTACACTTCAGGCTTTCCACAGCCCCTGTGAGCACCATGACACCAGAGCCTTATTTATATTAGTAGCATCACCCTGTTTGTCACCCAGTGGGAGGTACTTTTGCATGCAGCCCCTCAGGAGGACAGGAGAGACCATGTCAGGACAATGGAGAATTGCAGAAAATATTCTTCCTTTGCCTGATTTACATCATATCTTTGAAAGTGTGTCCCTCCTGTGACAGCCTGAAGTGAATAAACAAAGTTCCTGGGGAAATGGTGTGCAGTGTTCAAACACTTTGCTGAACTTTAATCTTCTGTAAGTTGTAAGGAAGTGACTACAAAAGCCTTGGAAGAGCAAAGGAAGAGAGTTAGCTCAAGGCAAGGTGATATTCCCTCATTAAAATCTATTTGTGCAAAGTTAAGACGTCAAAGAAATTTCACTTGTTCCAGGAGGGTATGAAAGCCCATGTTATTAGTGATCAGAAGGGACTTGGGAGTCCTATTTGCCAAAGAGGAGGGTGCAGGGAAAGAAAGGAGAAATAAAAAAAGTGCACTTGAGCATTTAATGTTATCTGAGGAGAATAATGAATTCAACTGCCTTAAAACAACAACTCTTTGGATCATAGAAAAGAGTTTAAAGGAAAAAAGTCTTCAAAATGTGCACAGTTTTTCAAACCATACTGCTGCACAGAGACATCAACAGTCCAGTCCCAAGGGCAACCAGACTTGTATCCCTTCACCCATTTTATAGAGGGTGAATTAGGTTGTTAAAGACACAATCATTAGTTCTTAGATTATCTGGATCTGTGCTTGTGTGGGTGGTGTGTGTCAGAGAACTGTAATATCACAGACAGGGTTAGAATGAGATATTGAGCATTAAACCTGGCACTTTTTCTGATTTTCATAGCTTAGTGTCAACATCTGGGGTTTTCACAATCCAAGGACCAAACACTCCTCAGATAAGAAGCTTTTTGTCGTTGATGGTGGTTTGGGCCTTTAGATGCAGGGTTTTGGCAGAATCAGCATTTGCATCTGCATTCAAAGTTGTCTGAGCAGAGACTGGCACAGTTTGACCAGAGAAGTTGTGGATGCCCCATCCCTGGAAGTGTTCAAGGCTAGATTGGATGCAGCTCTGAGCAACTGTCTAGTGGAAGGTGTCCCTGCCCATGGCAGGAGGTGGAACTGGATGAGCTTTAAGGTCCTTTCCAACCCAGGTCGTTCTATGATTCTATGTGACAAGGAATGCCACATGGTCAACCTAGCATTTAACTGCTGGTGAGAAGGGGGGGAAATTGGTCTGAGCCTTTGATTCTGATGGTGTATTAGCCATTTGCAATAGTGGGAAAACCTGCTTAAGTATGTCTGAAGTACTAATAACCCTGCCTCTGGGAAAAGTAGGATGTTCAAATGAACCAGACTGCAAAATTTAGCAGTGCTCCTGGGCACCATGTGCCAGCAGTGACCCTTTTCTCTGCCTTTTCCACGGGCTGTACTCCTCAGCAGGATCTGCAGTGGGACCTGCTTGGGAAACTCAGCCCGTGCTCCAGAGGGAGCAGCCGTGTTGCAGCAGGGAGGGAGTGGCAGCGGGAGAGATTGCAGTGACACACACACAGAGTGGAGTTAGGATGGGAAAGGCTGTGACCCTGCCAGAGCCTCGTACTCCATGAGTGGTCACTGCTGAGGATGTGTGCAGCGCTTGCTGAGTGCTTTTCTTTCTCTTTCCCTGAGAGATCAGCAGAAATCTCCTATCTCTGCCTGGGCTGGGCTGTCCATCTGTTTTGACGGCTTCTTTTATCACTATCAGCCCTGTGAGGAATGACCATATTAAAAGGTGAGGCTCTCTTTTTGTGCTGATAGCACGCAAGGCCCTCCCCCAGTTTTGCATTAATGGAGAGCAGCGACGTGGCCACGGGCTGATTGCATTTGCTAACGTTAATCACCCCGGGGCCAGGCGAGGTGAAGAATGTGAACTGTATTGTATTCAGTTTGACAGAAGGAGGAGTCGAATGGAAATGATTTTTATCTCTGGTTGTGGCCGACCTAAATTAACGCTACCTCTGGTGCTGAAAGGCTCAGGAGAGCAGATGTCTGTGGTTTACATGCTCTCCTTGGGTGGGGTACCAAACCACACATCAGCCTGTGCATTGACTCAGGGACAAAGCTGATCCGTGTCCCCCGCTGCATGGGCTGTGCAGCCTGGAAGATGAAGATGTAGGGTGCCAAGTCATGGTTTATTTTGCCTGCTTGAAACACAGACAGGTCACCAGAGATGAATTTCAAGTGCTGTCAGGTCCTTTCCCATGACATGTACAAAGAGAAAGCAAGGAGGGAAAATACCTTAGCAACTCTTCAACAAAGCACTAATTAATTGCTGAGCACCAGTGATGATTCCTGTCCTGCTGGGAGTGTAGACCTCTGTCTGTGTTGGTTTTATCTGAGGAGGCTGTTGAGGCTCTGCACTCCCAGACCAGGTAAACATGGCTGTATGTTGGGCTGTCTCCCAGAGTGATCCAAACTCTGCCATTTAAGGAATACTGAAAGCTTTCAAGGTTTAAATAGAGGGTAAGATACTGCAAGGGATAGATAGAGTTGCTGCTGTGCCTGGGTGGGAGCGAGGTTACTAGAAATCTGGCATATCACTAACCTTCCCTCCTGGGGAGCAGTGGGAGCCCATGGGATTCAGGACACTCCCAGCCCAAGGGCTGTACAAGAGACTGGAGGCCCGACAGTACCCAGGCATGAGAAAACCTTTCCTGCCTTGCATCTTGTGTTTATTTCTTGGAATAGCATCTTGCATTTATTCTAGGAAAAAGAAACACTGGGCTAATGATACACAGGTGAAAGCAGAGCAATCACTGGAAAGAGCGAGGATGGAAGAGGTTTAACAAAATCTACCCAGAGAATGAGAGAGATGGGAAGTGAGTGAACAGGGGAGCAAATGTGATAATTGCAGAGCGTGGTAAGTAGTGCCACCCACACAGCTCTGGGTGGGATGTTGGGAGCTAAGGCAAGAGCCACTGCAAGCACATTTCCATGTCTTTATTCTCTGTATCATGCTCCTCTTCTCATTTCAAGGTCTGATCAAGCCTGACTATCGTCACCCCTTTTTGCTGTAAAGACACCTATTAATGTTGACAGTTGAGGTTGCTGGGGGATGTGATATTAGTACTGACAAATGCTGGTAATTTGCAAGCAATGTTTTCCCTCCAGCACCAGTGGGAAATCACCTAACCTTTGCCAATAATTCTCAACATAACTCACAAAACCTCATCTTCTATCATTACGAGGAGCAGCATTTCTGAAAATTATCAGCTTCTTCTTGAATCCATCCATGCTAGACTATACAGAGGAGGTGATATTAATCAGTGTGTGAGGCCCACTGTAGTTTAAGGATTCTCATACAAGATCTTTTTGCCATATGCTCTCTGATATGAACCATACTTGATTATGCTTTCAGATATTTTTTCCATCCTGTCACATTAGCTTATCTATTTTTTAGCTGTTGTTATTATATCAATTTTTTTCTAAACATAACTTACTTAACAAGTCTGTGGAGAGCACTTGTGTATGTTTATGCTTTAAACCAACCTGATTAATCAATAACTGATGGACTGGTATAACTGGCACAGATCTGAAGGCTACAATGGGGACAGTGAGCTGAGCATCTGACCTGCCATCCATACTCTGAAGCATAAGCAACAGTTTTTCGGAAGTGCTGAGCTCAGAGCAGCTTCTTTGGAGAATACATTGAGCTGTTGGCCAGTTAAGTCCTTGGCAAATCTTACCTTAATTTTTCAATTGAGAATATCCAAACACACCGATAGTAAACACAACGACACCTGTGCTGAGCCGAGGAGTCTCCTGAGCTCAAATACAGCCTGAGCTTATTTTACAGAAGCTGTAGCCAAACAATGCTGATAGCAACTGTCTTTAAAGTGAAATTAAAATGTAATGAGGGTGGGAGGCAGGGACGAGCTAGCACGGACCATCTGAGCTGTTGCAATTCTAGAATTCATCAGTGCCGCTGAAAGCCGAGAGCGGCTGTTGTGTTATTGATGCAGGCGGGGAGCAGGTTATTGCATTATTGACATGCAGTAGGTGGAGAGAGATTACCGTGTTAGCAGCGGGACAAGAAGAGACATTATCCAAATGCAATAAGTCATTGTTACAGAGATGACATTTTTCCACACCTCCCCCCCCCAACCCCTACTCCTTATCCCGTCCTTTCCACCTCCCGCCTGCATAATATTAAAGGTCAGTAATATCCAGACAGATGGTTGGGAGGGTTTATGGAGAGGGGCTGCTTTCTTTGGTCATTTTTTTCTGAAATGGTGATTGTGCTCAGGAAAAAAAGAAAGGGAAAAGAAAAGCATTTGTGTTTTCTGACTGGGATTAACTCACCCGAATGCTCTACTAGGCAAGAGAAAATTTGGGTTAGGAGACAGTCCCTTTCACTGACATCTGTGCTGCTCTGTATGACAGCTCTGAGAGGCACAGCTGCATCTCGGGCACTGGAATAACCAAGGGATAAAAGACATTGGATTTTGGCTCTTTATTTAATAAATTTCTTTACTAAATTTCTTTTCCCTGCCAAAAAGGGGTAGTAAACTTTTTGAGGAGGGTCTCTGCAACACGCTGATCCTCAAAGGACTCTGATCCCTCATTAAGAGAGTATTTATCTCTCAGGTTCACTTATTTGCTTCTAGATGAAACCTGTCTTGTCTTATATTTCAGTTCTCTGGATTTAGTTCTGTCTTCATCTAGAACTGCTTGCTTGCTCTTAGAGCAGGCTTCTTAATACCGAACCATAATTGAGTAAAATCATTACCCACTGCAGAGAAAGTGACTCATTATGTAAAATATCCTCCCTAGAAAATGCACTGAGCTCTGCTCATGGGTCAGAGCTGCCCTTCAGAGAAGTTCATGCCAAGATGCCCCATCGATGGATGTGGATTTTGGAGCTGGCCCGAAGTGATCAGCTCATATCCTCTTGGATTTAATTGGGTTATGGGGTGACTTCTGATCCCTGATCCCCGGGGAAGGAGCCACAAAGATTGCTGTGTCTGCAGCAATCTCATCTGTCCACGGCTGCAGTCAGGGAGAGAAGAATGGCTGCTTAATCAGACGCACAATCTAAAAATGTCACATTATTATTTATGAAGTGTTTAATAATCACACCACAATCATTGGACGCAGCGAGGTGGAAAACGAAAATGTAATTTTTCAAATAATATATTTGAATTCTGTTATTTGGTGAGGAAAAAAAAAAAACCCTAAGTAAATTATTTCTTTTAATGTGAAGAATAGAGTTTGCGCTGGTCTTGCAACAATGCCTCATTTATGTGTGGATGAGAAGTCACAGGCAGCTGGGGCAGTCTGGAATTTAGCAGCTGGGATCAGCTGGGTGTGCCCCTCTGCTGTCCACGTCCATCCCTCACTTGCTGTTGTGAAACCCTGCAAAGTTTGTTCAGCATCACAGCTTGTCCCTAAAAAGCAGCACACTGGGAAGTTCAAACCTGGCCATGATGTGAACACTAACAAAAATCTATAGCTTTTAAATAAAGCTATAGTATAATGGCATTTTCAGCCAGGATAAAGAAACAGGTCTACCATAAAAAAAATCACTTATGTAGCTATCCCAGGCGTGGCTGGAGAGCAAAGTGCATGTGGATAGATGTGGGTCTGGAAATTGGATGGGTGCAGGGAGAATTTCTGCTGTGGGCATGGATTTGTATGATGCTGGAGAATACGACTTGTCTCATAAGAAAGGCAAGCAGACCTTGTGCTTTCTGAGGGAGGAAAGGGAATATATAATGTTTCTTCCCAGACAGAAACTAATCTGAAAAAATGAATTGGTGCAATTTGTAATTATTAGACATATATGTCTGGTTTTTGTCATCTAATATTTTTTAACCTAACAGCTTTTTCACCTAATATCTTTTCGCTTCTTGACCAGGGAATTATTTTGTAGAAGAGTTTAAGATCAAAAATATAAACCCTTATCCTCTCCTGCTGTTTCACAGCCTTCTCTCCAGACTGGCCTTGTCTTCACTGGTGTCTTGCTTCATTTTCATATTTTCAGATCACGGCTCATGTTTGGAGCAGGGTCCTCTGAAGAGCTGAGCTGTGTCCTGTTGCAGGAGAAGGCAGTTCAGAGCAGGTTATTCCTCCAAGGCTGGCACTTTTTGCTGTCTCCTAGTTTGTGTGCCAGCATGATCAGCAATCAAACAGGCGAGGGGATGGCAGAGCTCAGGCACTGCTCGGGAATTCCTGCTCCCTCTGTTGGCTGCCTGGCTCTGGAGCCATGGAGGGAAAAATAAATGTTATTAGGTTATGTCAGGCAGAAACAATTTCTCTGCTTCTAATTGCCTGGTGACCAGCAAGCCTGTATTGGAGAGCACTATAAAAATAAAGGACCTATTGCCTCAAGAATTCCACTCCCCAACTTCTCCTGAGTTTGGTGTGTTGTGAGTAACTCTGGGAATTAAAACTTGATTAATTTACATGCTTCAGTCTGGAGTATGTGTCTCTGTGGGAGAAACAGTGTGAAGCTGAGGTCTGTGGGCTCAGGCCTGTGTAAACCTGAGCAGCTCAGGGGCTCTCCAGGACATCTCTGGGACAATGTCAGATGTGTCCCCAAATTTGACATCTGTGCTTTGGGCCTGGTTGTGGAGATGGTGCAGAGCCTTGAGCTCAGCATGTGCCTCTGTGGTGATGCCATCAGCTCTTCTCCAGCTTGCCTTCACAGATTCTTGCAGGAGAAATGGGTCTGCCTCTCTCCTCTTCCCCTCCCCCACCAGCACCTCCCACCCCATGGATGTGTAAGTGGTGGGATGGGGAGGAAGACAGCCCAGTCCCATACAGGCATGTATTTCACACAGCTTCCATGTATCACATCATCTCTGCTGATTAATGCAGTGCAATCAACAGTTTAATATGTTACTACTAAATACGTTAATTATATTATTCCTTTCTGACACTGCAATCACTAGATTTTTATGCTTTGATGCTGAATCTAGTAAAATTTTAAATTGGAGTAATTAAATAATTAGCTGTAATATGTGACAAGCCAACAGAACGATTGCTGTTTTATTATTTTTGTGGTGACAACGTTGCTTCTGTTTGTGTTCAGGCAGCCAGGCCTTGAAAGGAGTATACAGTCAGAAATATCACCCTGCTTCAGACCAGACATCTCTGCCAGAGTCAATTTTGACTGAGCAAAGTAATTGGTATTGTCCTGGGCTCCAACAATAGCTTTCTATGTTTTTCTAATTTCTGTTTCTTTGTCTTTTAGATATACCTCACCACTCCTTTCTCCTTAAGAATTATTCCTACACTTTTCCAAAGCTCTACTGTCCCTAATGGGTTTTCCCTCTCTCTCCATTTAACCTTACACTTCAGTGCACTTGTTTAGGCTTTTATCTTTGGTTCAGGGCTCTGGCTGTTTTCTGCATGCCTTTTTTTTTTTAAATGTATATATATATATATATTAGCTGCCCAACACATTCCTGTGACAACTGGAAAAAAAAATATCCCCATTTTTGCCTGAGGAGCTCCTCCTGGGGAAAATGGGTTGGGTGAGGTTTCACAGTGCAGCCCTGGCAACCTGAAATGTATAAACCTGGACAGCCCTGCAAGAAAAATAGATCTGTCAATGGTGTGTTATGATATGCTCTAAAATCAAATATCAATTTAGATGAGCAGAAAGACTGACAGCACAGACTTGGGTTCTTCTTTTGTTTTCCCTTTTTACCTCTTCTCCCACTCCCTGTGGTTCTCTCTCACTCTCCTGTTTATTCATGTGACCACTTATTCCTTGATCAGCACACAAAGTGCTTGGGCTGTCACTGGTTGCAGCAGTTATAATTACTATATTTTATAGATCTTTCGGAGAACACTGGGATTTTTAAGTTGACAACTGAGCAAGGTCCTGCTATTGAGGTTGTCAGGTTTTAATGGAGCCTTCATTTGCTTGTTTGTTTGTTACTTTGAATGCCAGCTGTTTTCTTACAGGATGATGTCAGGAGGAAATCCTGCTCTTGGACATTATTCAGGACCCTTTAGGTGAGAAAGGGGATGCTTCCCTGGGCCCTTGTGGTGCTTTGGCACTGCACATCATGGCCAGAGGCAAAATGAGAGTGTTCCCTTTTACCAGCTCCCTCCCCTGATGGTGGGCAAAGCCTCTGGAGTGGCATCCAAAAGGGTTTTGGCTTGTGTTGTTCCAGCAAAGTGCCCCTTGAGCAACCCCCTGGTACATTGGTGTGTTCCTGTGACCAAACCCCACAGGCAGGACCTCGGCTGGGAGACCCCCCTGGACCACAGGCTCTGTCCCTCCTGCCCATGTTCTCCTGTTTTCAGCAGCTCTCCCAAAACCTGAGAGCAGCAGTGATGTGTTTTACAGCCCCACCGAGTGTGAGGAGAAGTGACAAGATTTTCCTATAAATATGACTCTAATCACACAAATGTGCAAACCCTTAGGAGGGATCCAGGTGCATTTCACACTCTCTGATAGGTTTTTGTTGTTGTTTCATTTTCTTGTCATGTCCTCCCCCCCGCCCCCTAATTTTTTACATCACTGCAAGTCCTGGGCTGCACTTTACCTTTTTTCTTGTAGCCAGCTCAGGCTACATCCCCAGAAACACAAAAAGGATCTGAATTAAATACTTCACAGCAATGCATCACTTTAGAGCCTTGACTTGACTATTAGTCCTCACTCTCTCTCTCTTGGCCAGCAGTATAAAAACAGCCTCCTCTAACACTTATTTTCTCCTCTAAAATAAGTAGAAAATAAAGCAAAAGAGCCAGGTTATCTTTGGTTGCCCAGTAGCACCACCAATTTTAGTGGGCTTACATCAGGGGTTAATTTGGCTTAGAGAGATTCTGTTTTTAAAAAATATAAGCCTCCAATTTTAACTTTCATCCTATCTGTGCCTTTACTTTGTTGGTACTAATCCAGTAATGACACCCATACCCCTGTTAAACACAAAACTGCCAAGCCTTTTGCTGTTGCTATTTTTTGAACACTATATAGATTCCTAATTTCAGGCATTTTACATCATATGTACGTGTCTGTCATCACTGGTCCCTGAGATGCTACTTGCTGGGATATGAATTTTGTTAGCTTCCCTGGGGGAAAATTCATTCTCTCACTTGTTTTAACTTCTTGTTTTAATGTTAAAAAGGAGCAGTAGGGAGTAACCTTGCAAAGTAAGATTGATATTTAAGAAAAAAAAAAGTAATTGTTGAGCAGGCATTTATATATATATATATATATATATAAGAAGCAATATTTTAAAATGTTAGAAATGTGAATATAGAGACACTCAAATGGATTTTTAGAAAAAGTGGTGGAAACCCAAAAATAATACTGTAAGAATAATTAAGGCACTTTGATACTAAGTGGTTATGTATTTGGTAGGTTTGTGTCTTAGACAGCAGAAGTTGGATATCATTGTAGAGGGAAGGACTCTAAAGTAACTTACACCAGGAGGAAGTCTGATGAGATGTAACTTAAATAGGTGCCTTTTAGGGCATGTTACATTAGCTCTACCTTTCAGCCCATTGTAGCAGCCTGCTTGCAAAGCAGTAGGATCTATTGTCCATCACCTCAGGTGCTATTTATATGGGCAATTTAATTTAACACCAGCAGGAGACTCCAAATAACTCTCCCCAGCATGGGAAGAACAATAACCTCAAGTGCACATTCACACAATATTTCTGACCTGGCAAGGCTGGCCAGGTTTGGGAGGGGATGTGTGTTGTTCTCTGTGGAGGAGAACTGGAGGCAGATGGACCTCTGCTCCCTTTCTGTTTTATTTAAGGGACTTCCTAATTGTCCCTTCTCAGAGCTGGATCTCCAGGGTTCATCCTGTCCCTGCCATTTCTTTCTGCTGGCTCTTGCATTTGCTATATTATATTAAACTGCACAAATCACATCTGTCTTTATGACTGAGTCTCTATTCTGGATTTTCTTAACCATTACACAAATCCAGTTCCAACAATGGCCCTGTAAACAACTGTACTGACCCAGGAGCAGAGTGTGTGGCTCTTAGGGGATGGGGACCTGGCAGCTGAGGGCTGGGAAACTCGGAACCGCATCCCCAGCCTGGTTGTGCCAGGCTGTGTTTTGGGTGGTGGTCTCTCTTGTTTTGGCTATCATGACACTAATCCTCAATGGAAAGGCAACTGCAACTGCCAGTTTCACTGGGGTTCTATCCCACCCATCACAATATGGTGCATGTCTGTGTCGAGTGAGGATTTATGGGCTTGTGGAAAGATGCCACATGCTTGCTCGCCGGTGAATGGAAATAAGAGAGTACTAATTAGGTCTGTGATGTTGGCAGATGGATCCATGTGTCAGGAAAAGAAAGCACTGTGCTATGAAGAAATCCGGCCACCTTTCTGGTGTATTCATCAATATATGTGATCCGGGAGGAAGAGTTATTCCACGTTTAAGGAACACAACGCGGATTTCGGCGCCAGGCTCCTGTGAAAGATGCAACCTTCCGAACTGAGCCGTTCCCAAATACATCATTTAACTTTATCTCACGGTGCAGCTGCCTTGTGTGATTCCAAATGTCACCAAGTTTGGGGAGATTTCTGGAGGGAAATGTGCTCAGTGTATCTTGGGCTGCCTTTATTAATGGAACCAGAGGGGGAACAAGTGGAGACAAACAGTTCTGTTTGGCACACAGGATATATTGATGTGGGTATTTTATCCTGCAAATATTATTGGCTGGAGCAGAAGTTTTCCAGGCTGGGTACCAGCTTTATTTAGTGCACTCGCATGTCTGGGGGAAGCTGGTGGCCTTGCCTGCAAATCTGATGGCCCAGGTGAACAGTTGGTGCACTGACCTTTGCCTGCTGGTGTTAGTCCTTGCCTTACATTTCCTCACAGCACTAAACCCTCCTTTATTTTGGCTTCCTCCAAAGAGGGCAACAACAAGAGCTGATTGCCTGCATCAGCTCCACTGCCCAGGCCTGAACATATCCAGTCCCAGCATTTTACCTGTGCATTGAATGCATCATGTGAAAATCCTCTGTTGCATCCTGCCAGATACTCATGCCCCTTACACTGTTGCTCTGCAGTAACCAAACTCTGGCAAACCCTGGTGACATTCCCACCCCTCACTCCGGGTGCTGATGGCTGAAGAAACATGCTCAGCTTTTTTGGGAACTGTGTTTAATTATTGCACTCAATTAGTCACTTCCCCCACCCCCACACTTTATTTATAATTTTTTTTCCACAAGTCACCAAAAGGTTGTAGCCAAAAGCTTTAGAGATGACAGATGATTCACAGATAACCCTCTCTCCTGTTTTTTACTCCCAAGAACTTTGGGAACCAGAAAGCAAAGTAATTTTTGGACTAATGCAACTGCTCATGCTGGGGCTGTATAGCGATAAATTACCCAACCTTCTCTTTCTCCTTCCCTCCAGAGGCTCTGGCACCTGTGCATTATGATTAATACAGGCATTGCAGGTAGTATTAAGCACATTGGAAGGTTTCCATGAGTCAAAGTCTATTGGGGGCCATTTCACAGGCTGGAACGGAGGCTGTTAGGGAAAATAAGGGCATTGCAATTTCATAAAATGCATGAAGAGCTGGCTCTAGAGGAAGCCACACCGACCTCCTTTGAGAGAGGACCCCAGAAAGGCAAAGCTTTATTTTCCTGAAGCCTTTTAGTGCCTGCTTAAGTTCTTGAGCTGTTACAGAAAATAGGAACATTGGGGCCCTATCAGTGTAATAGCTAATAATGGCCCCACAGTTTACTTATCTTCACAGGAACCCTTTAACATACCCAGTCATTTTCTAACAGATGGGAAACAGGTATGGAGGAAACCTAAGCAGCTGGCCCAAGGTCGTGTGGGAAGGCTGTGGCAGAGCCCAAGTCTGCAGATCCTGAGCCAGATCCCCAGCGACTGAGCAACGTCCTCATCTGGCGAGCATTGGGAGATAACACCCTGAGAGCCAAGCCATGTCCTGGGCTATCCTCAGCCTTATCTGCTGACAGAGAAGGTCTCAGGTTGCTGCTGAGGGCTGAGACTGATCTGCCCTGACAGATGCTGAAGCCTGACCCAGAGCTGGGATCTCAGGAGGGGGATCTTTATGAGTGGCCGTGGCACTCTTTGAGTGCTTGTGCAGCAGCATCTGTGCAGGGAGACCTGAAGGAGCTGGTCATCTGCAGAATATATATATATATATATACATATACACACCCTGCCTCCCTCATGCAGCTGGAGAGGTTCAGCTCAGTGCCATGGGCTTTGCTCCCCCTGTTACCAAGCCCACCCCACTCAGACTTGCGATGGTCCCAGCTGATACCTGTTTATACAGCATTTCCATGCTAATCTTTGTTTGATGCCTTTTGCAGTGAGATGCAACAAGGTATTTGTACAAACACCTCCAGGGAAACAAGGGGGACCTCCTGCTTCACCCTGCAGCTCACTGGGAGCCTGGGAACACCTTGCAGAGGGGATGGTCTCTCCTGGGCTCCCCAGCACCTCCTTTGGGAGCCCCCAGACCCAAGAGGTGACATTTTAAAATCTGTCAGGCTATTTTAAAGAGGGCCATGTCTTTTTTTAAAAACGCTTCAGGGAAACAGATGCTTGAGTTGTTCTTGAATCTAGAAGGTAACTGCTAATTAGTTTTGTATACAGCATAAGCCTTCGCTCCACATGGCATATTTTGTGTCAGCGAAGGATCCCTGTCAGGGACTTTATCTGCTTGCTGTCCTCCCCCGGTATTCAAGAAAGAAATGGAGTTTCCATCATCAACTCTGCTTTTCTTTACTTTTATCATTTCTCTCTTAAAAAAATCAAATCTCATGTATCCTGTGTGGCTGAAACAGGGTGTTTGGAGGAGGGGACAGCCCCTTCCCCTATCCCTGCTCACCTCTATGCAGGCTGTAAGGGTTCCATGCCTGTGTCGTGGTGGCATGGCAGGTTTTTTTTCTTTCAGCAGGGCTCCTCTGCCACATGGGGATTGCACATATGTGGGAGGAATACAGTGCATGGCCCATTTGAAGTCGTCTTTATAAATATTCAATTCCCCTTGACGCAATGGGCAACACAGCAAAGCAGCCCCTCATGGTCCTGCATGCCAATAATTTGCAGATTAAAACTCCTCCAATGTGCATCTCCACAATGGGCCCTGCCTTATCTGGAATGGGCCTGTGGAACTATTGTGGTGATAATCTGGGGATTAAGAGACTTTAATAAAAAGCTTTGACATGACAGGTCATAGCCGCTCTGGAAAAAAAAAGAAAAAAAATTCAAATCTGTTACTCCCGAATGGCTTAATCCTGTGTGAGCCAGCATCCTCACTCTCCAAGGGTGCCAGGGGAATTCAGCACCTAGCTCCAGGAGCTCGTGGTCCCCTAGGACAGGGTTAATTGCCTCACAAGTCCGCTGTCCTCAGTGTGCCCTCTATAGCCACCCTGGGGGGACTCTGGTGCCTTTTCGGAGCTTTTCTTAAAACCCACCACTCTGAGGCTGCTCCTGCCCTTAACCCTTGGAAGCAGAGGGCCCACGCTGCACCCATCCTTGTGGCCATGGCCCAGCCCAGCCATGCTCCTTGTGCTGCTCCCAGTGCCTTTCAGGGAGGACTCCCAGTTCAGCCACCTCCAGGCCCCACACCGAGCGCACGCCCACCCACATTAATTACATTTGGGTTTCTTACGAAAATGCCACGCTGCAGCAGTCCTCACCCAGCACTTGTCTCTAAACAAATTGTTAATATTTTAAGTGTCTTTCATGAGCCTGAGTCTAATTAATTAAAGGTTTATGAAAAACAATTAGGTTTTGATAGGGATCACCTTCTCTGGAGTCCCATGTCTGCGCTGAAAAAAGAGAGGGGTTAGAAAGGCTCAGGTTGAAATTTAGAACTGCAGTGAATAAGAGAATACACAAATCCCACATGGATTGGGGAAATTAGGACATTTGGTGCCAGATTGTCTGACTAATTAGATTTCTATCACGTCCTGAGGGACTGGCTGATGCAGCATTTTAATTTAAAGCTGCAGCAGCAGCAGCTTCTTTCCTTCTTCTCATGCTCTTTATCAAATGGTCTGTGTTTTCCACGTGCAACCCTTTCCCTTTCTAATGCTGGACCTCTGCAAGGACCAAACCTTCTTGTTCTGCATTTTGCAGGACAGGTCTGCTTTGCTGAAACCCAACACACTGTTGGGTTTTGTTTGAATGAGAAAACAACTGTCTGTGTCTGCAAGGGGATTTTCCCATTACATGAGGTGTGGCATTCCTTGACAGACACGTGGGATAAACTCACACAGGTAAAAGCTGAGGAATCTCAGTTACATCATACACTGGTGATAATTGAGACCATCTTCAAAACTAGTGTATTTCACAGGAAAGCAGGCTGAGAGAAAAGCTCTGCCTCACTGTAGAGTCCTGCTGCTCTCTGAACCTGCTCTCTGAATACTTTCCTGGGCACCAGGAGCTTTGCATTTCAGATGAAATATTGGTAATTTCCTGGAGTTACTTCATTTCCACCCTGAGCCACCTGAAATGAAGATCAATGCTCAAAGGCTGTTCCCTGCAGGCGGAATAGGATGACACCTCTTTCAATTATATTCATTTAAAATACGGTGATGCAATTGTTCTGCAGCCAGATATGGGCTGGAAAACAGAGCACCTTGGTGGCAAAGTGCAAGTCTGAGGTCCCTGTCCCTAAACTATATTGCTAGTTCAGATGCCTAATTTAGAGCAGGTGTCTTAACTTTTAAGTCCCTCGACTTACAAGGGCTGAATTTGGGCTTAACGTGTATAAAGCAACACACAGATCTATTCAGAACTGCAAAATTGCCAAATTCCTACTTAGTAGGCACCTAAATTTAGTGTTAATTGCTCCAAAATTAGTTAGCATTATTGAAATAAAGTGGGTTTTTTCAAAGCCATTTCTTACTTGACAGTATGAGACTGCAAATATTCCCATGCCCTATTTGATGAAAAATTATTATGCTATTATTGCTATTTTATATGATGGATACATAATTAACAGGGTCTATAGAATCATTTCTTGTCCCATTTTGCTCCACTTCTTCCAGATTATTTTATCAAAAAGAAAAAAAAAAAGATAATGGAATTATATCTTATGCTTCAATGAAACCGAAAACTATTATTCCTCTCGATAACCAAACCCAGCAAAGTCAACCATTCCAGCGAATATTAAACACAAAAAGTACACTTCAGATGTATCAGGAATATGCTGCTAAGTCTTTAACTCATTGCTTTGTGAAGAGAAGTTCAGCAGCGGAGGGAGCTCAAATGAAATCACAGCCTCTGAAGACATTGAATTTCCCAGCGTTCATTGATTGAAAGCAGGCCTATAACATTATTGAAATGGTTTCACTTAACCTCATTTTGCCTTTATTATTTTGTTATGTTTTTTGGGGAAGGTTATATAATACTTATTTACTCCTGTCAGTGATCCCTAGATGCTAAAAATGATTTAACTCCTTGTGTTTCAGCCAGATGCCTGACGCAGAAGGCAACAGGAGCCAGACCAGGACCAACAGCCCTATTTGTGGCCCGATCATTCCAATTTACAATAGATGTGTTAAAAAGGGAAAAGGCCAGCTATTACTGTAAAAGCATTAAGAGCCCGAGTGATGGATGAGATCCCACTAAACTGGATAATAAAGAAACAGAACAAAAAGGACATTTCAAGCCCCCAAGTGCCCAGAGCTGCTGGACTTTGAAAGATGCCTTTAAGCATCATGGTTAGAGCAAATGAGTTTGAGTTCCCGTGCAAATGTAGCTCTTGTTTAGGGTCCTAAGAGGCATCTTGAGTCTCTCGAAAAGCTGCAGATCCTAAATTCTTGCACCCAGATTTGTGGACCTATAAAGTGCTCCTACAATTTTGTACTGGTGCTTTCTCATCCTTGACATAACAGAACAGATAGAAAACAAAGAATAATGATTATAAAACATGTTCTCAGAAAGCTGTTTCTGGAGAGAGATTTTTTTTTTACCCTCAGTGTTTCTCTCTCCATCCAACAGATAAATATAAAAAATTTCCAACATATTTGGATTAACTAGAAATTAATTTTCTTTCTTCTCATTTTCCTTTCACAGGAAGAAAAACAACAGAACAAGCCACCGTTTTGTACTGATGATAGTTTCATTTCCCTTTCTTTAATTTTAAATCCCATTTTATTTTCAAATTTAATCAAGGCACATCCAGAGAATAATTTCTCTCATTGGAAGGTAGTCATCAGAAATGGGAAGCAGTTTGTGCTCCTGGATTGTGGCTGAGGTGTCTACCTGAGGTACTGTTTTGAAAATTAAAAAAAATGAGATAATTTTGACTTTTCTTAAATATAACTCCTCTTTTAACTCTTCATTATACCAGTGAAAAATTGTCCATGGCTCCAGCAGAACTAATACAGTTTTGAAAATAAACTTGTTACCTGAAAATGCATTTATTTTGATTTGCAATGTGCATGTTGTGAAAACATTGTCCTGAGTGACCATGATAAATGTTATTCATATCGTTCTGTGAATAACAATCCGATGAACAACCTGAGGATTGTTTCCCAACACAATCTAACAAATCTAGCCAGAATTCTTGAAGAAAAAGCCTAAAAGCATTGTTTTAGCAATTCCCAAATCCAAATAGTTTTGTCTCTAATTCAGTCGGTTCCAGGATTCACTTCTGATTTTGAGCTGGATGAGTAACCTGGGGCAATTACAGGAGGGAGGAACACAGGTCCTGCAGGCACAGGGCTGGTGTGGTGACAGCCACATGTCACACTGGGGAGATGGGGCACACGAGGTGGCTTTTGAGGACATCAGCAGTGAGAGCAGAGTTTGAACTCTTCTTTTTCAACCTTTACAGTGTAAAAGTGGGTCTGATGCTCATGGAAGGTGACTCACTGCCTTCCTTCAGGTAACTGGGAAAAAGAGCTATTAAAAATTTTGGAGACACTGCATCATTTAAGCATCCTCTTGCTTATAATGTCAGGCCTTATTGCTCTCTACAACCACCTGGAAGGAGGTTGTAGCCAGGTTGGGGGGCAGTCTCTTCTCCCAGGTAACAAGCACTAGGACAAGAGGAAACGGCCTCAAATTCACCAGGGGAAGGTTTAGATTGGTTAGTAGGGAAAATTTCTTCACTGAAAGGGGTGTCCAGCACTGGCACAGGCTGCCCAGGGCAGTGGTGGAATCACTATCCCTGGAGGGATTTAAAAGATGTGACACTTGGGGACATGGTTTAGTGGTGGGCTTGGCAGTGCTGGGGGAACAGTTGGACTTGATGATCTTGGAGGGCTTTTCCAACCTAAACGATTCCATGATTCTATGATTCTAATTAGTCTCATTTGCTGACACACAAGCCTTTAATTGCAAGTTGAATAATTAGACATATCTGCATATGCAAATGAATAGGGTTATACTATGTCACTCAACATGATTTCTCTGGAGACAAATAGCTCTCTATATTTCAGGAGAGAATATGATATATTAATTTACATAGACAAATAACTTTATTTAGAAGGAGCCGCTCTCATGTTTGTTTATATAAAGCAATAAGAGAAGAAATAGAAGAGATTTTATGTGGAAGGAAACAGCTGGAAGATACTAATTTATGAGGGGGAAATCCTTGCAAACCGTAATGCATCTGTGCAGTGAGAGATGGGAGCAGGGAACCTTCTCCTGGTAGAAACCTGCCGTCGGGCGGGGGTCGGGAGCCGCGGCGCGGGGCTGTGGCCTCACTGGAACCACCGCTCCCGTCCCGCGCATCCGACCACGCCAACCACGTTCCTTCTTCCCCGCATTTCTGCATCCCCCCTTCTCTGCTGGCGGACGTGATGCTGGAACCGCTTGGCCTGTTGTTTCCCAACTAGATGGCCGCTGCAGCACAGCAATGGGCTGCAATTTTGGGCGGGTGCATGCCGGGATGCCCAGCCCTCCTCCGCCGGGATGCGCGGAGAATCCTAATCAGGCAGCGGGAAGGGGGGCTGCCGGTGGCAGGTACCCCGCTTTGGGCGAGGGGACGGGCCAGCGCTCGCTGGAGCACACGGGCCACTTCCCACCGGGAAGCAGGACACTGCGGAGGAGCCAGGAGGGGAAATCCCAGGCTGGTCATTTGGGGGCGGGGGGGAGCTTGGAAAAACCGCACGGGGGGAGCAGGAGCTGCGAGTAGAGCACGTGGGAGCGGTGATGGTATTTGGAAGCGGGGCTATTTGGAAACGGGGCTGTTGGAAGCGGGGCTATTGGAAGCGGGGATATTTGGAAGAGGGCATGATGTTTGAAAGAGGGAATAATTGGAAGCGGGGATGTTTGGAAGCTGGGATGTTTGGAAGCGGGGATGTTTTGAAGGGGGGAGGTTTGGAAACGGGGATATTTCCATGCCTGCCGGCACTGCCGCTGTCCCGGCCCGTTGTTAAGGCAATACCCAGTAGAGAATGGAAAGCTGGAGTCTGCTGCTTCCCGAATAACGCGCTAAGCAGAGCCGGCGGGGAGGGCTCTGCCCGCCCACTGCCCGGGCTGCGCCTCTCGCCGTCCCGGCTCTGCTCGCTTGGGGCTGCCCGGGGACCACCGGCGGCTGCTCCAGCTCCAGAGGGGTCCCCGTAGTGGGATGTTCCCGGTGGAGCCGGGATCGGTCCCCCCTGTCCCCCCTCCCGTTACCGCGGCAACCGCGGCCGGGCGCGTGCAGGGGCTGGCGGCGCCGGCAGGGGGCAGCACCCGCACGGGAGGGACGGGGCGGCGAGAGAGGGAATGGGATGGGATGGGATGGGATGGGATGGGATGGGATGGGGTGGGATGGGATGGGATGGGATGGGGTGGGGTGGGATGGGATGGGATGGGGTGGGGTGGGATGGGGTGGGGTGGGATGGGATGGGATGGGGTGGGGTGGGATGGGATGGGTACAGGAGGGGTACAGGCAGGGTGCAGTCAGGGTGCAGCACATCCTTTTCCAGTGCCAGAGCTGAGTTCCCTGCCAGCACCCAGCATCCCTTCCTGGCTGCCCTGCACAGTGAATCACCCTGCCAGGGCCTGGAGCTGCACAGGGTTGCATTTGCACCCACATCCCACCCGTGTCACCCGAAAGCAGTGGATTGTTCTGCCCCACACCAGGAGCAGCCCCGAGTCTCTGCATGTCATGGTCAGAGCAGTGGAAGGACTGTCATTCAGGGCTGTCTGACTGCATTTTCACAACCAAACACCTCCTGAAGCCCTTAAAGACATTTGGGGGGTGCTGGCACTGCAGGGGTTAAGCAGTGGAGAGGGTGGAATCTGCATAAGGCTGATTTGGGGAAAAAAATAATGAAATGCAGCTTAGCTGAGTCTGAGCGGGATTTGGGGAATGGCATCTCTGAAGGGAAACCTGCCCTAGATCGGAGCCGCAGTGCTGTGGAAGGGACGTCTCGCTGGAGGCTGGTGAGACCTTTAATTCACACCCAGAAACATCCCTCCAGGAGACACAGGTTATTTATCACTTCTCATCTCAGTGCTTTCCCCCCACAGGGGTGCAGGAGGGTGATGGGTGGTCCTTGGGGCTGCCCACGAGTGCTGACACCCTGTCCTGGCCACCATGGCACCACAACGGGACCTTGCGGGGAGTCACCCACCCCAAGGCTACACCAAAGTTGCATTAATTTGCCTCAATGATCAGCTCAAGAAGAACCTTTTCCCACTGCATTATTATTATTGCTATTATCAGTATTATTGTTGAATATTTCTACACGCAGCATCTGGAAGCTGCATCCAGGCCCGGTCTGTTCCATGCAGTTTTTCCTGTAAAAGAAGGGGTGTGACTGATCCCTTCCCTTGCTGCAGAAGCTGTGTCCCTTAGGGGTGGATGTGCACTGAGAACCATCCTGCCTTTCTCCCCTGATTCAGGGGGCACAGGGGTCTTGGGAGGCCTGAACCCTATTGCAAACTCCTCCTTGCACCGTGGAGTTGAGGAAATCATGGAGATGCATTTCTGTCACCCTCCCTGGGACAGCTCATTGCATGTTCTCCTCCTTGCACCTTGGAGTTGGGGAAATCATGGAGATGCATTTCTGTCACCCTCCCTGGGACAGCTCACTCCCATGTTCATGCTTTTCCAATGATACTTCACGTCCTTACGGGCTTTCCTGCTGTCCCTACATACACACCCAAAGATGGTATTTTTTGGAAAGGTGATGTCACAGTGTCATGATGCTTTGCTAAATCCCATCAAGTTGTCATTCCCATTAATGCCTTCCTAATCCCAGTATCTTGGTGAAGAGCCATCAGATCACACTTTTTCCTTGGAAAAGCCATGGGGGTCTTTTCCCTAATTCCTAGTTTTATTCTCCCTACTTGGGTGCAGCATTTTAAGGCAGGTTGAAGCTCAGCCTCATGCTTTTTATTCTCTCTAAGAGTTTCTTTTCTTCGTGACAGCACAGAGCTTTCAGAGCACAAACAAGTCCAAGGAATAGATGGATTTCCTCACTATGAAATAAGTAAAGCAGATGATTGAATAAAGTTTCATTTCCCTGCCTGGTTCAGCAGCTCTCTCTTGCTCTATTACATTTCCTAACTTGCCTCAGCAACTCTCTTACCCAGCTCTGTGAACCCCCGAGTGGGTGATCCCGTTGGGTTTCCCCTGCCATTGAAATCCTGACCTGACCCTTTTACATAGGGCCAAACTCTGCTCTCAATTCCCTGGGTTAATCCAGACTAAATCCCTGGATTAACTGGCTTTAACCCTGTGCTGGCAGAGCCCTGTGTGCAGCCCTGACTGGTGGTGTTGCCCAGGATCTACTGGTCTCTTTGTTCTTGCCAGAGCCATGGGCTGGGTAAAGAGATGGTCCCAGTAAAGATCAATAAACCATCCCACGCTCTCTAGGCAACAGCAGGTCAACCACCTCCATCCAAAATCAGCAGAGCCCTTCTCCTCTGCCAGCAGGTAGACCTGAAAGCCAAAGACCAACCGCTGTCCCCTTCATTAAGTCACCCTTCTTAACAAACACCATCTCTTCTTCCCACTTTCACCTCTTTCTCACCTGCTTGGCTGCCCTGAGAGTTTCACTGCACAGTTTATTGGGATTTATTTTATTTTATTTTATATTTTATTTTATTTTATTTTCATTCCCTCTGGTTTCTTCCCCAGAGCCCATGCCATCTGGGATGGGGGCTTGGGCAACTGTGCCCAACCCGTGCAGGGTATTCCCTGATCTTCCCTGCTCTCCCGGGGGTGGGGGCACAGGGTTTTACTTCGGTGATTTTCTCTTGGGAGCCTGGGTGAAATATTCAGGCACTTTGTTTGGCCAAGCCCAGGTTGAAAGCCTGTGTGAGGTGACTTTTTCTGCCTGCTGGGTATTCCCTTGGCTTGAAGTGAACAAGAGGAGGTTCTGCCTCTGTGGGACCTGGGCAAGAAGCTCATTCTGCCCCTAACTCTGCATCTTCCTGAAACTCTTTTCATGTCCATTATCCCTCGAGGATGCTGTGACTCCATCTGGGTGCTGTAGGATGGGGAGCATAAAGTGCAGCGTGAGGATGACTCTCGTCCTGCCAGCCTTGGGTGGTGGGGGGCCATGGGCTCTCTTACCCCCTGCCTTGTGCACACCCTGCCAAACTGCTTCCCTGTAGGGATGCTCTGTTTGCATCCCTACCTGATCCTCCCTGGTCAGGCATGAGATGGAGTGAATCCCCTTTAGCTCTCCCTGTGTGTAATCAAGGGAGAAGCTCTCACCTCTGGCTCCCCAAAACCCCCTCTGCCTCCTCCACCACTATTCCACCCTTGCCAGCAGAACCCTTCCCCTGGCAAAGGAGGCTGCTGGAAAAAGAGAGCAGCAAGCCCCAAAGATGTGTCATTGTGCTAAGTGCTTTCAAACCTTGCAGGATGTCACTGTGTCACAATTTCAGTTCATTAGGTGGCGCAGGGAAGACGCCGTGACATCAAAGCGCTCCTTTTCCCGATAGAAACGGGAGCAGCTCTTTTGATCTCAGCCCCCAGTATCCCCCCCAGATTAATATTTACTTGTACAACCCAAACCTACGGGGGATCCTGTGCTTGATTCCGCCATATGTTCTGGGGCGGTTTTCCTTGCTTCCCAGGTTTTCTCTGGGAGGTGGTTTGTCGGCGGGGGAGGAGTAAGCGGTAATTTTTATATGTTTATTTATTTCCCTGCTACCCTCTGCTCCTCAGGCACAGCAGGGGAGGGCACCCAACCTATTTCGTGTCAACCAGTTGCTTTGAAGCTTGCCACAATCAAACGCTTTTATTTTGGGGAACCCGGCCAGCTGTTTGTTTGCTTCCCTGCTTTATATTGATTCAAGGAGATAATCTCCCAGGCCCCACGTGCTTAATCTGTGAGCTGCTAATGTTGCATGAGATATCAAAATGGTCCCTTTGCCCCTGGATTGCTGGGATATTTATGGCTTAATGCAGAGGTTTACAGCACAACGCTCATTTTTGGAGCAGCAGAGAGTGCATACGTGTGGCTCATAGCACAGACTGCTGTGGACTTCAGTGGGGATATTGGAGCTTGAATTCAGTGCCAAAAGGTGGCCATGTAGTTTATTTCGAAGGGATATTCTGATATAATTTGGTTCCTAGTGAGTCATTAGGATTTCTAACAGCAGGGCTCAGCCGCTGGCTGCATCCCAGCAAGAGCAACGGATGCTCCCTAAGAATCTAAAATGCAGGGTAGGAACTCAGGATGGGGGAAAAACTCAGTGCAAGTGTAAAGCCTCAACTTCACCCCCAGAAAGAGGGACCAGGTCTCAAAGCCAATTTGAGCAGGATCTGGTTCTCGCTGCGTTAGCAGCTGACAAAATGGAGTGGAAATGAATTCAATTCAGAGACATCTAATTTCATGAGAGACTCTCTAAGAATAATTCTGCCGCAGATGCTTAAAGTGATTTCAACTTGAAAAGCAGGAAAGACAGAGAAGATGATAGAAAATGACTATGGAATTTATACCTTCCCCTCCTTGCTTTAAGCCCTGAACATCCTGCACGTGTCCTGACATGAAAGCTGGAGAAAACCCTGTGCAAGTGAAGCTATTTCTTCTGGTTTTATTGCCCTGACACAAAGAGGTGGCCACTGAAGGTGTATACAGCCACCTGTCCTGGGCCCACAGGGATCAGTCTGGGGGGAAAATCTGTGGTTTTTTAAATGAAGGTTTTTTTAGCAGTATTTTAAGTGCTGCTTACAGAGTGCAAACAGGCGATATTTAAATTGTGTGCTATGGATATCAGTCATTCTCACCATCCTGGGGAGCTCTAGGTGATACTTCTGTGCCATAAGTGTTATTTGGGAGGCAGATCTCAAAAGCCCTGATGCAGAGACCATCACTGATAATAACACATGACCACTATTCTTCCTACTTTTTTTTTTCCTGCATTTTTCCTTCCTGCTGTTTAGGGGGTTTAAACAGCCTTGATTTTCTGTGGCTGACAACACACCCCATATGCTATTTATCTTGTCAGAACTCTCTCCCTCTGCCCTCAGCTCCCATTTTGTTCTCATTAATAGTGATTATGAAAAATGGGGCTAAATACTTACTTTCATATGATTTATCCAAATGTTGAACTGCGTAATTGGAGAAGCTAAGACATTATCCCTTCAGATTCTGTCAAGACTCAATTTCTGCATTCAATTTAATTTTGAGACTCATGACCCATAACAGTACATGTATTTATTGCCTTTATGGTGGCTCGCCTGTACAATATATCTATCAATCAGGAGCAGGAAGCTGCATATTATTTATAAGGATTTCAATAGTCAGTGTTTTTTAAGAACACTTGTCCTTCTCACGCAGTTATTAACACAGGGCCTCTAGATACAACAAAATTGAAAGTCAGCTGGAAGGAATGCCCTTATAATGAAGATATTTAATAACTGGCATCAGCCTCTGGTTTTCCTTTCGGTGACAGAAGTGACGCATGAGCAAAGGCAAGGGAACGCTTTGCACTGCAGAAACCTCGCCTGCCCCTTCTAGGACCTGATCCCTTCCCCTTCCCTCTTGAAATGGCTCATGTCTAAAAGGCATTAGTGCACAGACACATAAGGTTTGGTCCTGGCTTCCTCAGCTCCCTCCCAGAGATGTGCACACACACACACACACACACACACACTTGCACACACAGTGCGTACAAGAGCCGTGTCGTTGCCTTGCAGCGATTTGGTGCATCCCTCTCCCCTTGCTAATCCATCATTTCCACGCCTGTTTTTCACAAATCACTTTTGCCCAGCTTTGGACCTGATGGCAGCTGAATGCAAATGCTTCTCTGCAGCCAAGTGTCTCCATCATATGGATTGTCAACCTGCAACTCGGATCAAAACTGAGCCTCCTCGAGGCTTCGGAGCCACTGTGAAGTACCAAAGCAACAGAGAAACTCAATCCCACCATCACATCCACGTCGCCCACAGTACCACCCTGCTTTCCAAATCAACCCTGACACAGTGTTGAAATTGTTAATAAAACGAGTAATCAAGCTGCTAATATCTGCAAGCACCATTTTGGAAAAGAAGATAATAGAGCAACCATCAGGGAGTATAGTTAATGTATAAAACAATTACTGTAGTCAGATGCTTAAGTAAGAGCCATGGTGGTAACAAAGGCATTACTGTACAGAGCAGCAGAGTACAGTACACAGGATATTTTATTTGTGATGCCAGGATGGAAAAGAAAAACTCTTAAGAGGAAGCTGATGCATTTTTCACCGAATTTTCACCAGTAGCCTTTTTCCTTGGCATGAAACCTGCTAACACACGTGTGTGCATGCACACACACATACGTGTGCACACAAATGCAGTTTTAACTTAGTATTATTTGTTGTAGAAACTAATATGGTTATTTAAAGCACCCTCGTTTGCTGCCAGCTAGCTCATGGCAGTGGTTGTCTTTCTTTTATATACTAACAGTGTATATATATATATATATGTAAACACTAGCAGTTTCAAATCCTAACAGTGGTAATCAGTCAAGATAGCTTTGGTTCAAGTAGGCCTGTTAAACAAAGGCTTCCCAGTGCCATTTCTGATAAGGATCTAACTGCTAATCTTTTACTTTGCAGCCAGTCAGAGTCTTGGGCACAGCTCTTCCCTCCTTGTGAGACTGTTGCAGGGAACAATAAGAATATTGATTCTTTTTTTTTTTTTTTAAGACTCATAATACCACAATGATTTCCACCCCCCTCCCCTTTATTTTCTCCAGCATTTGGTGGGTTTTGCTCAGCTTTAATTGCTACAAAGCTCTCCTGTTTTCTGTTGTTAGCACTAAATCTGTATCCTGCTCCCTGCCGCATGGCAGCGGTTAGGACATTTTATTGTCTCTTTAATCCCAGTTCTTCTGTTGTGCATCTTCCTCTGCAAGGAGAAAAAGCTGCCCAGTGAACCCCAAAGCACAGAGGAAAAACACAAAGGATGTAAATAAAAGGACTGGATGGGATATCCTGGTTAAGCACTTACAGAGCAGGAGCTGTTTGCTGGGAGAGGGGTGCCGAGAAGGAATTTTGCTGGTTTTCGTTTAAGGATGAATGTAAGAGTGGAAGTACCTAAAATGGCTTAACTGGAATGCCTTGGGTTTATTCAGAAAGATTTCTGTCTATGCAGCCATTCAACTGATTGGGAGAAAAAGTGAAGTATTGTCACTGATAATTTTTCCATTAAACCATTATCCCAATTTTCTATTCACGAAATATTTTCCCCTGTAGTGAACACTGTTATGTTTTTTAATGTGTACAAGATATTTTAGCTGTTTCCCTGCCTTCAATTTCAAAAAGATAAAAAAAAAGAAGTCACAATTCAAAATACTTTTATCAGCTTTAATAACCACATTATCACGCTAGTTTTGGTTTTATGACATATTCTGCATGGAACTCAAATGCAGCAAAACTATATATCTCCATTTAAATAAATGGAGAGGATCTACTGAACAATTCCTTCTGGTTGGATTATAGGTGGAGCAACAATAATAAGTATACTCAGGTCATGTAGCTCTTTACATTAAAACTTAGTTTCACATTGTTTCAAATTTTGACAACTTTTAGCCCAGATTTTAACAGAAACAATGCACCCATTTCTCAGAACAGGATCAATGAAAATCAGAAAGCTCTGTCCAATAAATCACTATTTTTGGAGCCTGTCTCACAGTCACTTGCTGGGTGTTTTCCCCTCACATCGGGATTTGCGAAGGGCCGTGTGCTCTTTCCCATGAACTTTGCATTTATCCACTCCTCTAGTGCTCTCTGGTTCCTGTGGGAAATCTCTTTAATGCTGGAAATCCTGAGGTTAACTAGCTACAATTGGTATTTATTTATTAAAAGCATTGGCTGGTCTTGAGGCTGAGCAAGGATGGGTTTCTCATCCAGGAGATGCAGGGATTTACCTGGGGGAACAAAATCAGCTGAGGCCAAAGGGTCCCATCCATTCCTGGGTGCATCACCAGGTCCACTTCAACAGATAAGGGATGCAGGAGACCTCGATCCCTCATCCCACTGTCCTTCACTGCACTGACCAGCACATCATGGTTGTCATTATTAGATTTTTTTTTAAATTCTATCGCTTGTCTTTTTTATGGTCAGACAGTCACCTGTCAGCATCAATTACGGGAGTTAATATTGATGTCCTCTTAAAAGAGGTTTAAATATTAAAGTGAAAAGGGACTTGCTCTGGGCTTCATCTCTTTGTGGTGCTCGTCAATAAAACCTGAACTTGCAAAACAGTTGTCACAGCGATTTTTTGTGTCTTGCGCTGACGTGACGCCCGAGCGGCAAAAGTCGCCGGGATTTTTCAAATGAGCAAACTGCACTTATTAATTATGCTACTAATGACGACTCCAGATAGCTGCTCTGAGGAAGACAATGGCTGAAACTTGCTCCTTGCAAAAGGGGCAGTGGAGGAGCAGTTGCCTCTGTTGTATTTAGAGGCTTTAATGCAGGAAAAAAATCTTCCTCTGCTTCTGGGGAAACAATCATTCACACCTATAAACCCGAACCCTCAATATGCATATCTTTATTTTAACCACCATGCTATTTATTGATTTTCCCTGCAATTATGCAGCGCTGTATTTATTTGCAGCAGGGCTCTGCTGTGCCATATATTAAACCTCCCTTCCTCCAGTGGTGGCTCTTTAGAAAAATGCTTCTGATTTCCCCTCAGAGTATGAGGTCAATAGGCCATAACTTATGATTTTGAACCTATAGCCAGACCTAATTTATGGATCATTTCTGGTTTCTTGTGTTTAACTGTTTCTGGGAGAGGTTTTCATCAGAGAGAGGGAGCAGATCTATGTGCACAGCTGAGATCCAGACCTATGGACTGTAGGAAGGCTCAGGGCAATGCTATAGCTAATTCAGATCTGCTTCTCTATAAATTATGTATAGTTCTCCTGAAAAATGTTTGTATTTCCTAATATACCTCTAAATTATTTCACTAAAGCAAGGGAAATGTTGTTAAGAAAGTCAGTTCTCACGTAACAGAAATTAACTTTCATTTGCTAAGCACAGAATGCATTTAATTCTCAAATTTTGTTTATTGGGCTAATATTGACAAAATATGAATTTGCTTTTCTTACTTCACAACTTTGGCAATATTTGCCATGGACAAAAGGTGAAGGTTTTACATTACAATGTGTAAACATTAAAAAAAATAATCTGGTCTCCAGCACCATCAGGTTTGCATCAGGGTGGGGTGTCAGGGCGATGCTGTGGGCAGGATCAGCAGAGGTATGGCTGAAATGAAGGGGTTCACACGCTGTTTTCTCCGACACAAACTGGCTCAGGGAGCTCAGGAAAGGGTCAATTCCCCCTTCCAGAAGTCTTTCTGATTAAAGGTAGAGAAAACTGTGTGTATAAATGGGGGCAGCACAGGCTGCCTGTACAGAGGGAAGTGTCTGGAGTCAGCTGGGCCAGGGCCGTGGCTTGCTACATGCATCAGTTCATTTTTGACTTAACTGCCTGAGCAGCTCCTGGGAGCGATCCCCTTGTGCTTTCCATCACCAAAACCATCTGCTAGAGTTGTGCCTGGAATTGCCTGGTCCTCTGGAGGCAGCAGGGAGAGAAAAAAAGAAAAAAAAAAAAAGCAAAGTGAAATTCTTCCCTGGAAAGAAGTAAAATAAATAATTAAATAAATAAATTTTAAAAGATTTAACCCATTCGATCCCGAACGGCGTTTTTTTTGCAACCCCAACTCAGGTCAGGCAGGGGCTGGGTTGGATCCATCCTTCAGGAGCTCACTGGTGGTACTGGGTGCCTGGAGGTTCACCAGGTGCCTGGAGGGTGTGATGGAACATGCCAGGGAACAAGTAGATGGAGTCAAAAGCTGCTGATGAGGTTCGGATGTGAGCCGGTGCCAGGCACACTCAGCAGCGGCTCCGTGGCTGCGTCAGCACCGAGCTTGCCATGATAACCCTCAGTTCTGCACACCCAGGCATGTGGGATCACAGGAAACACAGCTACAAAAATGCCAGGGGCAGTCCAGAGTGAGGAGTGAGCTGCTCCTCTCTCCCTGGGGCATGGGCAGGGTGTCCATGGCTGCCCAGGGTGCCGCAGGGGCAGCTGCACACGTGGTGAGTGTGTGAGTGCTCACGTCTGCCCCAGCAGGCTCTGACCCCCCGCCGTACCCAAGCACCACAGGGCGACTTGGAGATGAACCCACAGCCTTTAATCCTGGATTTATGGCTGCTACTGATCCTAAGCTAACCCCCTGCCATTACAGTGTCTGAATGCAACTTTGGGGATTAATAAATGGGAAAAGTCGAGGCCTTAACTGTCAGGAATATTGTAGATGTGCCCGGCACTAAAACCAACAGCCATAAACCACGGAGGAATCCACTTCACCTAAAGAGAAACCAGCTGCAGAGGGTTAACAGAGTCCAGCCATCATGCCAAGAGACGCAGCCACCGCTCCAGGCTCCAGTGTCGCGTCGCAGGAGCCCAAGGAGTTAAACCCAAGCAAACCTCCTCATGCATTTTATGTCACAACTCCCCCCTTTTTGTCTGTGTGTGTGTGTGTGACCAAGCCAAGTTCTTTTTTAGCTCTACCCTTTTGAAAACTGCTGGTTACAGATAAATTAAAATGCCAGAACTGAAATTGCCCACGTTAGCCCCTAAGGGAGCCTGCACTGTCATCTTTCATTAGATGCTGATAGACCAAAAGCCCAAGGCAAAGTGAAAGCTGGTTCCTAAGAAAGGGCTGGGAGCCAGGAGCTGCATCTCTCTGCTGTAATCTTGCATCTCTGTCCTTTTAAGTTTAAGCTGAGCAATGCTTTCTTGGACATGTCTGTTTTCATACTGCAAATTTCAGTCTTAAAATCAACAGCAAATATGAACAGGGTATTCCACAGAGTCCTAAATTGTCAAGACAAGCCAGTGCATTTTCTCAGAGCAATCTGATGGTTTTGTCTGGTGTCAGCCCTTACATCCTCCAGTGCAGATGATATGTTTGGACGGTTTAATAAAGAGCTGTTTATAAATATGACTGTTATTCTTTTTTAAAAAAATAGCATTACAGAATCTTTCAGTAATGGAGGTGGGATTTCCCCCATAATTCTTCCATCTTTTTGCAGGACAGGTAGTGGTTTGGTGGGCTTTGTGAGGTGTAACACGAGGGTGAAATGGTCAAGTTTAAAAAAAAAAAATTATGCCTGCACAAGATGCTTAATAAACCATAAAGGCCAGTGGCTTTCCAGCATCCTTTCACTTTGTGTTTGAATTAAAGATGTGCTATGACTTAGAAAAATGGGGCTTGTCTAGGGTGTGCACAGGCACTGGGCAGCAGGCAGGAGCCTCCAAAAGGAGCAACAGCCAAATCTGATCCCTAATGAGCAACTCAAACTGTGTTTTGCTGCTGTGCCCAAAGGATAAAAGCTTCCTTATTTTCCCAGGAGCAGTGAATGGGTGAGAAGGCTCTTTAACATCACCCCTGTGTCACCTTATCCGTACAAAATCAAGCTGAGGAAATCAAGCTGGGAAACCACACTGGGCTGCCTGGTTGTTGTAACCTTTAGATGGACAGTCACCATGAAGTTCAATAGCAGGTGGCTGAATGTGGTATCTTTTAAGGCATGCAAAAGTGTTGAAAGCCTGGAGAAACCAGCCCAGTTGTTTTTGCTCATCTGTCGCTTTAGGCAGTGAAATAATTTACTCCATTTCCATCCACCTTCTTCCCTTTATTTGTATTGAATTATGAAGGGGAAACGAGCCGTCTTAGATGTTGCTTACTTTCCTGGAGTCAGCAAAGCTTTGGTTTCCAGACCATTATATCTCTGTGCTCCTAATCTCAATGGTTTTTTTTTTTTTTTTTCCTGGCTGCTCCTGAATTAATTTTTACTCTGTGTGTACAACACAAAGCAAACAACCGCCCAGCGCAGTCCAGCACGCTTTTCTCTCTGCGGCAGGCAGGGCCGCTTCACCGCGTGACACCCGCAGCTGATTGAGTGTGTGGAACCAGAACACAAAGTAAAGAAAACTGGAAGGTATATTGTTCCAAAAGTTATTGGGCAAGGCCGTGGGGAATTAGTTTTCATTGCTCAACAACTCCAGAGGAGGCAATAATAATGAGCTGCACTTAGCAAAAGTAAATACCTGTGACAACCCCATGGAGGTGCACAGGGCTCGGGCTGTGTCAGCACTGTGAGCTGGACTCCTCGGGATCATGAAGGAAGGAGGAAAATTTTGGCTTTATTTCTGGGGAGTTTCTGCTGTATCTGAGCACTTCAGTGGAAGGCATTTTGGTAGGGATTGTATGAGAGGTTTTAGCAATGACAAACATCCCTGCAATGCAATAATTCGGCATTTTAACTGTAAATTTTCTTTCACTGCATCCCAGACACTTGATTCCAACATGCAATGAGGAAGGTGATTCCATGGGCTTCATGAACAGCGCTGCCACTGCTCTGCCTTCCCAATTCCACTCCTTCTCACTTTTTAAATAAATGTGTTCTTATACGCCACAGATGAAGCCTGTTGCCAGAGGCTGTCATTTGGGATAAAGCAGGGGTTTAATTTCACATATGTGATCCAAATACAATCAGAAGAGTGAAAAGAAGATCAGACTTTGGGTCTCATTATGCTCACTTCTCCTGACTCTGGATAATTTTTGCAGACTAAGGTTCGTCTGGAGGGTTGGTGCAGGGTGTGAGTGCACCCAGCAAGCCTTTGGGATGCCCAGCAAGGATGCAGTCACATCTCCTTGCCTGGATCTTCCAACCCTCCAGCATCCACTATATACAGAAAGGTCATGTAAAAAAACCCCAGCCAAGCCTCCAGCACTTTCCAGCAGGAGCCTGGGAACAGCCATCAGGCAGCAATTGTGCCTGACATTGTGCACATCAGGGTGGTTTCTCTCACTGGTGAGCAGAGGTGGGTGCTCTAAAGAACCTTTTCTGGCCACAGAGCAAAACTGTGGGGTTCTAAGAAGGGCAAATTTGGTCTAAAATCAGGAATGCCATTTAGTTTCCTGACTTATAGGATAATCACACTCCCTTTACACGGGTGTCATGCCGTTTAATTAGTAAATGATTAATTTGTTAATGATTTCCCTGGCATGGAAAGCACTACTGAACAGCTTCTTTTCCCAGCCATGGAAATCTGTGGCAGAAGGGAGGTACATCTGCACCTTCTCAGGCCTGTCTGGTTACTCCCCCATTCCTCCACTGCTCTACTGCTCTGCTCGGGTCTATGCACTTGGTATCTGCAGCTCCTCTGCAGTAAGACAGGAAAGGTTTCCATGGGCTGAGCCACATCATTGCTCTCCATGAAGCAGAAAGAGAAAATATATTTTCTCAGAGCTGGACGAGAGCTGGGAACTGAGTATCAGCTCTCCTGGCAGCCACTGCTGCACCTTGCTCAGAGCCACCTGCAGAAGAGACATGTTTGCATGGCAAAGTCAAACATAAAACATGTTTTTCTGCTCTGTAAACACTAAAATATCTCAAATTCTGTTTTATTCACAATTTCAGCAAATGAGATTATTGGTGAAAGGAGAAGGAAGCAGAAACGAATTGCAGCCTTGCTTAGGAAAAAGGAGAGAGACTCATTTAAGCCAATTTCTCCAATCAAGAAGAAAGGCTGTTTGAAAAACAGATCAAAACAAGTCTAGTTTCCTTGCAGAAGGAGTTGATCAGAACGGCATTTTCCATAAAAAGGGCTCAAGAGGAACTTTGAAAAGACTTGGGCTGATCCCTGGAGTGGTTTGAACCCTCACAGCACATGCTGCAGCATTCCCATACCCTGGTGTGGTTGTTTCTCCACCTTCCTCTGTCTCCCAAGGGGTCATTTTGCTACAGAGACAGATGAAAAGCCCCAGAAAGGTTTCCATTTTCCTGACCCTGCTTGAAAGCTTCTCTGACCAAGATGAATCTGTTCCCTGGCCTCTGGAAGCACCCCAGGTTTCAGGCAGAGATAGGGCTCACCACAGCCTGTGCTCTGCTGTGGGTCCTGCCCTTTTAATTTTTGTGAGCAGCTTATCTGCCTTTCCTTATCTCGATTCCTTCCTTCTTCATGATTCCCTTCTTACCCTTACCTTCCTGCCATCCTTTTCCCCAGTCCAGCTAAACCTCCCTGGGGAGGGGCTGCCCCTTTTACAGCTTTTTGCCTGAAGCTACACATCTCCCAACCGAGTGCTTTTTTGAGGGCCCTTGATTTTAGAAAGCTCCAGTTTTGGAGCTCAGAGGAGAAGTATAACTGTGACATCAGTATTGTGGCACTGGGAAAAAACCTGCTGCAAGTGTGAGCAGAGCTGAACCCCTCACATCTTGGCTCCATATTCCTTAGGAAACCTTGGCACACAAATACACTGCCTTTTGTGTGCAAAGCCGTGCACTCAGCTCTGCAAACTGGTGAGATTGGCTTAAAATTAATGACGTTTTAAAACTGAGTAAAATACATTTTGGGCAACTTTCATCTGCTCCTTGGCTTTGGAGTGGTTCTCAGTTTGGCCCTGGGGACCACTTCAATCCCATTTCCAAGTTCTTCTCTGTACCCTGGAGGGCCAGACGTCTACTTGAAGAAATCAAATCAAATCTGAGATTGCCTAAAACCCCACAAAAATACTGATGCTTTTAAAACCAAACAAAATCTTCACTCCAAATGGAAACTGGGTCCAGCCTGACAACAAAAATCACAAGTTGGCACTGCAGCCCTCCCAGCGAGGCATCCTGGCTGATTAGCGCTGCTGCATTAACATGCACACCATAATCTCATTTGCTCCAGGATTGCTTTGATGTTAATTCCAGCGTTTTGGTGCAGTGTGGTACTGCACTCTGTGTTTCCAGGCTAGCATCCCTCTCTTCTGCAGTCCAAGCCTTTTCTTTCCCGTGAGTCTGCCCTTGCTGCAGCCACTAAAGCACCAGCCACCTTCATCCTCCCATGGTGTGGCTTTGCCCCCACCTTCCAGCCTGGCCCCACACTGGTTGTGCTCTGCTTTCCATGTAATTTCCCTCTCCCTATAATTTTCCAGCCATTCTTTCATAAATTTTTTCAAACTAAGAGAACCTTTTCCCCAAGTCCCATGACTCCTAGGTAGGATATTCAACTGTGAAGGTTGTCCACTTGGGGGACAAGGGAAGGATATTTGGTGCATCCTGCCCAGTGGGTTTGCTCTGTGGCTCATGAACAAATCTGCTGAACCCTGCTGCTGCAGCTGGCCAGCTCTGCTGCCTTCCTTCACTGTGACAGAGGGGACAGCCATGGTGTGGAGGGGATGGGCAGACATCATGGCAAGGACACCAAGCTGAGCCCTGGTCTCTCCAAACACACTCTGCTCATGGGGCTATTTTTATGGCTAGAGGAGAAGGACTGTGGGATGTCCAGTCAGAGAAGGAGCTCTGAGCTGGCTGCCATCTGCCTGTCAGCCCAGGATAACCATGTCTGCAGCCCATGGAACTGCACAGAGCCATTGGGGCACGGGGGCTGGGTGGAGCAGGGCCACAGCCCTGGGTGTTGGGGTGCCAGGTACAGGCTCTGTGCTCTCAGGGACAGCTCTGTGTCTCCATAAATAGCTGTGCTCAGTGTGTGCATGCACAGCTGTGTAAGTTATTGTCCATAGATGCTCCTGAAATCACATACCCCAAAAGCCTTGCACCCCTGGGAAACACTGTCCCCCTCCTTCTGGATGGCCCCAAGCTGGAGCACAGAAAAAAGCACAAGAAGCCAGTAAATGCAGAGAGTAGTAAATCCTGCTTACTCCAATGAGAAAACAAATGCACTGGTGCAGCATGGACAAGGGCATCACCAGGTGTTCAGTGAGGTGGGGGACCAAAGTCTGATGTATGTCATTACAGGGAGCAGAGCTATCAAGAGAGCCAGACATGTGGCCAGGGTTGGCCGGGGCTGGGGCTGGGGTAAAGAGGTTTTGTTCAGAGCAAGGTGGAGGCTTAACCTCTCCACAAAATCAATCATTTACACACTTCTCCAGTGCGGATTCTGGATATCCCAGACATTTATGACTGCGAGGACTCAGAGCTGCCTCAAAACATGGGCAGGCCAGAAACGCGAGGCTGCTTTATTGTCTGGGAGATCAATGACTTTAATAATTAGCATCTTACTTACACATGATTTCTATACTCAATTTGAATCTTAATTAGAGATGGAGAGGGGGATTTAGAAATCCTGATGTAGCTCATGAGTGTCTCCCGCCTGCTTGGAGGAAACCCTGCAGTGAGACCCATGACGAACCTGCTGCAGCATTGGGGACCTCACCCTGCTGCTTCCTGGGGAGTATCCAGTCCCTCCAGGGATGCCACCGGAGCTGGAGGGTCCCACAGCCAAGCCCTGTACATTTACAGAGCACAAAGCACAGCTCCAGCCTGCAAGGACACGGGCTGGCCAAAGGGTAACCACAGGCGCTCACCCAATGCGTGTCTCCAGCTCAGAGGTACCACCAGCACCTTCTGCTAAAGGGAGATGTGATGAACCCTAGGACTGCCTCTGTTGGTAGGACAGGCTGCAGGGAGCATGGAGCTGCTCTGGATGGGCTGAGGCTGCTAGTCCCAGCATCTGCCCGAAGTGCTCAGCAGCTGTAAAAATCTGCTGTGATTTAGGGCCCAAGAAAGGGATGGAGGGGCTGTCAGTGCAGGCAGGCGGCTTTAAACCTCAGCCTACGTGTCTTTACACAGGGAGATGCATTAAAAAAATGCGAGGCATTTGAAGCCCACCATTTTAATTAAACTGATTTAACATCCGAGCTTGCGAGGGGTTCGGGGCTGGCAAGCACAAAGGAGCTGCACAATCACTTTGGCTCCATTGTTGACGGGCTTTTGCTCTCTGTTTGTACAATAACCTATTGAACTTTTCCAGACTGTAATTCAATACAGAATAGATCCTTGCAGGAGGCTTTTTTGGCAGGGAGCACTGAAGGCCTTGAATCAATTTCACTTTTCCAGCGTGGTTGTTTAATGTATTGATACCAGCTGGAAAAAAAAAAAAAAAGAAGGAAAAATAAAAAGGAATCAATGTTACTTTTATTTGTCCTGAGCTGAAGCCTTTTGGTTCCGTTCTTTGTGACACTGATACCATGCAGCGTGTGGCCATTGTCCCACCTTCGCCAGAGAAAGCAAAGGCTGCTAATGCGAAACAAGGCGGGTTTTTTTGTTGGTAATACTTCCCGCTTTTGCAAGGGCTTAAAAGGTTTTATAGGAAGAGAAAAGTCCAGCAATCCACCACTGCACGGCTTAGGTGGTTGTTCTAGTGGTACTGAAGCAATGCTGCAGGGCCAGGACTCTGGGTGTGCAGCCAAGGTGGTGCTCAGGGTCAGGCATCGCCCCGTCACCTGGGCACAAACCTGGAGCTGAGCACAGCATCAGGCCAGATAGGGCTTCTCCAGCTCCTCTCTGAGGACCCGATTTTAAAAACAGCCCAGGGACTTCCTGCCATGCTCTGGCAGCACAGCTGGAGGGCCCTGCAGGGGGATCTGTGCTGCATTACCAGTGGGCCAATTTCATCCCCTGCATCCAGGTGTGGCTGTGCAGCCTCGGAGAAAGGGCAAGAGGAGAGAAAACACCAGTATGGCTGTGGCCGAGCCTGGGGTGGGCTGTCAGCACAGTGCAGCCCACCAGGACCCTTCCACACAGAAGGATGAGGGGTGGGCAGGAGCCCGAGGATGCCCACGGTTTGGGTAACACGGCAGGAACACGCAGGCTCCGGAGCAAGGGATGCGCTGCGCACCAGAAGCACTCCCAAAAGACAGGGCTGTTAATTGTTACTTAAGCAACGAAGCTGTTTCAGATTGCCTGGGGTGAAGCAGCGGCAGTGGAAGGTTTCTCACTGCCAGAGTGAGAAGTGGCGTCGTTGGGGCCTCTCTTTGCTGAGAAACTTACTGGGAGTGTGAATGAAAACTGTGGGCTGCCCCGGGGCCACTGGTGTGACTGCAAGCATGAAGCACCTGGGAGAGAAACCAGAAAATCCAGCCCAAAATGAGCATGTAGAGGGAAAACAAATCCTCTTGGGTTGAGCCAAACTTCCAGACGAAAACAGGGAGCAGGACTGGGAGGTGTCAGACATGTCCTGGGCTCCCAGGCATCCCTGCTGAGCCGGTGTGCCTTTTCCAGCCCCGGAAGAGGAGCATTTCCCTGCCTTGCCCCCATCCCAGCCCTCCCCCAGCCATGCTGCCTGTGAGGGTCTGGCCTGTGTGAACCAACTGAATATGGCACACACGAACACACATGAAGAGATAGGGAATGTGCTTGGAGACAATTGCCAGTCATCCCAGGAAAAGGAAAGGCTGGATTTCACAAGCTCTTAGTGATGAAAAGCACAAATCCCACTGACTTACACTCTCAGAGTATTTTTTCTGTTAGGATTTCTGCAAATGAAGAGGAGACTGATACTCCAGCAGTTAATTGTGGGAAAATAGGACTGTTTTGAATGGAGTTTCACTTGCTGAAGGTCTGTCCTGAGGAGTTAGTCTTGGGTTTAAAAGGCAGATGCTTGAGGGCCAGACAGAGCTTTCTGCCCTGCTGTTTACCACGGGTAGAGAGGTAAAATTTACCCCTCTAAGCTACTTTACGCCTACCTTGTGTCCCTAAAACATATCTGTGTGCATGGCAAGGTGTCTGTTCCTCCCTCTCTCATTAGAAATTCAAGCCCTCTGATATCACTGTAGCGAATCCTGACAAACGGAACTGGGAAACACAGTCACTGCTTATAATGAGGTGCTGCAGTGTAAATCTAATCTTCATTTAGAGCAATTTCTGAGAGACAAAGAAAAATCCACCTGACGAGGTGTCGGTGAACCGTGCGATGTACCTACAAATCAAAGCCCCACGTCTCAAAACTTAGTTGGGAAGGGGAAATAAATGGAAGGGGAGCAGCCAAGGAGGTGGCAGCCGCGTTGCAGGAGCCATCCCTGGGCAGGATGGGGCAGGTGAGGATGGAATGCCAGGGAGTATCTCCCGTCGGCGCAGCCCCCACCACCAAACACCGCCACAGCCACGCACACACGATGTACTCCTGACCCTCAGCATCCCCTTTCTCCCCTTCCTCCCCCCCTCCACTTATAAATCAGAGCAGAATTAATTCAGGCGCCGCGTTTTATTTGATAAACGTCAAAATATGTAAATACCGGGCTCTCTTCCTACAGTCGCTAAAACAAATGGAAAACACATTTATTAGCATAGAGATGAGTTTAATCAAATCAGCGGCGAGTACAAATTAGCCACAGGAAACGTAATGAGCTGGGAATTAATTAGCAGCATAATGGTAATAACTTTGCCTGCTGATTACCTTGCGGCCATGGCTCTCCCCCAGGGCTTTCCATGGGTTCTCCAACAGCTGATCTTTTCTGTTGCAGGAGCCCCTGAACTGGAACAGCATGGCCGACAGCTCCCGTGCAACAGACTGGAGGAGGGGAGGGAGATGGAGCGAGGGAGGGAAAAAAAAAAAGCCGTGTGAAAGATCCACTGCCTTTTACCTTCCCCAGGCGCGAGCCTGTTCCTTTACCTATCGCTCTCCTGGTTTGTCCTGCCAGGCTGAGCGTTCCCTGCTCCTGCCTGTGGGAATGCTGCCCTCATGGGTGGTGGGTTGGGTGGGATATCTGGGTCACCTTCCCAAACTGAATATTGCCTCCCAGGCCAGGCACATGGCACATTTCAGAACCCCGGGCTTGTTCCAGCGCATCCTGCTGCAAGGGGGTGATGCTGCATCTGACTTGTTCCGAAATAAGTACCCCGGCGGTTTTGGACAGGGGCTGAAGTTGCCGTGGGAAGGGCAGGAGCAGGCTGACCCCCGGAGACTCAGCTGGCTGTTTGGAGGAGCTGATGTTGCATGAGAAAGGGACAATTGGTGCTCCAGGGGCTTTGTAAAGTGCTGGGCTTGTAAATTAACTGTTTGACACCAACAGTGATGGAGAACAGTGGGGGGCAGGGGCTGGATGGAGGGAAGGGGCAGTTTCTCTTGATTTATTTGTATTCTTGCTGCAGTGCCTCTTCTCCTAACACCTGAGCAGTCCAAAATAACTTGCACAGAGCCTTCCAGTGCCGGAGCTAAAAGCACTTCATAAGCCTTAATGAATCAAGCTGTGCAACAGCCCTGCAAGGAATTATTATTCCCAATGGTGCTGGAAGGTTAAGGGGAAAATGCTCATGTTTGGGGGCCTCCATTTAGGTGCTCCAGTCCACCCTCGTGCACCTTCACACAGCAGCCTCCCAGTCAAGTGACTGAGTCAAAACATGAGAAGTTAAAAGCAAAAAAGCTAAGTTAAAAAAATTAGCCAGGCCACGCATCGATGTGCTTTAGCAGGGATCCGGGGGGGGGGGAAAAAACTAAGCATCTAAGTTTAAAATGTAATTCAAAGCGTTTCTTGGAAACTGTATGGATGATGAAAAGTGGGAGCCCTGCTCCCAGGTCGCTGGTACCTGCAGAGCCTTTTTTTTCACTCTGCTTCGGGTAGTTGTGTCCAGACTGCATAAATGCTCCACGAAATTGAGGGAGATAAAAAAGGCAAAGCCCCAGCGCTGACAAGGATGTGGGGATTTTGTTTTTCCCAAGGAGATGGTGCCAGTTTGCCCTCGTGGTACTAGTGGTACCTAATAAATCTACCAAATAGTACGGGTGGTGAATCCAAGAAGTGATGTCAACCATATCACTCCGGCTGCTCCAAACCGTGACTCAACTGTGCCAGTTGCTTGGGCCATCCAGGTTTGGGCAGATGTTTGATTGGAGCTGTCAGGAGCTGGCAGCCCGAAACTGATGCAAACAATGAAGAAGTCAGCACTTGAAAACATAGCTGGGTTTGGATGGGAAGGGGCAGAGGTTCTTTCATTTATTGGAGACAATCAGAGAGTGTGGCTGTGCTAACAGGAAGGTGTCTGCACTTTGGGGTTAACTGTGTCCCTTTCTGAGAAGCAAGGGCTTCTCTCAGCAGAGATGGACTTGGTCCAAAATGAAGGCTCTGTTTTGTCCTTAAGCTTAAAGAAGCTTCAGGTTCAGCTCTGATCTTTGAAGCTGAGATTAATTCCTCCTACTTAGGGATCCTAGTAAAATCCATATATGACCTCTGGCTTCAAAAATAAGCGAGTGGGCATACAAATTTCTGCTTGGACACCCAAGATAAAGCTTTCCAAAGTCCTTGCTATTGCCCTGACTTTGCTTTTCGCAGATATTTCTGGAGTATTCACCATTGCCTTTACTGGCAATATCAGGTCATTGATTCTACCAACATCTCCCTGACGACTTTGATCAAACCTGCCCATGCCAGCAGCCCTGATGGTGATGCCTCACCTCAGCAAGCTGGTTGGGAGAAGGAATTGGCTTCCCAACAGTTGTCCCTGGAAAACCTCACGGGTCCCTCCAAAACCAAGCCAGAGGAGAGCAAATGAGCCCTGCTGCACTCTGGATCAGAGCTGCTTTCATGCAGGGGCTGAAATGCATGTTTAAAAGTCCCAAAGTGTGTCAACAAACTGAAATCCAGTCCCCATGGGGGGGTTGGTGATGTGTGATCTTTTGTGGGAGAATTTTCTCATTCTGGAGAAGCAGAGGCAGAACTAGGACAGAGCAACTCTTTAGAGCCCAACATGCAGAGGGACATGGGAAAGGGATACTTGCACAGATACTTCCAGTGTTTTCTCAGAATTCCTCCTTTCAGAAGGCAGTGCTGCCTGCCCTGTTGAAGGCTTGACTGGGCTCAAGCCTTCCTGCTGCTTTTTGGGTTTGTACCCAAAGCTGAAGGGTCTCCAAGCCTGATGGGCACTGTGGACTATGCAGGAGCTGTTGACTACTCTCAAAGGCCATTTCTGGGATGCTCCTCTCTGGAGATCCCACCTGCAGAGTCAGGGCAACATGGGTCTGACCTAGGATGAAAGTTATATGGCTTCAGCTAAAGATGCTTCATTTTTTACTCCTTTTATTGCCTCTGATTTTTTTTTTTCCAAGGGAGCTTGTGCAAGTTGACACAATAGATTAAACCATGAGTTGCAGTTGAAGAGTCCTGTATTTTATTATCATGGATAAATAATACCTCACCCAGAGGAAAATGGGAGAACACAAGGTCACCCAGCATGCCCAGAGCGGAGCCTGAATAGAAGGTCTAAGTTGCTCCAGCCTCCCATGCAGCCTGTGCTTTGTTCTGAAGGCAGAGGGGTTTATTCTTCAAAGTACCACTTCCCTTTGCTACCTGCAGACAAATAGGTTGCTCTAAGATGCGTGCTACGAGCTGAGTTTTGATTCATGAGGGCCTGAACCAACACTGATCATAAGAGAATCGACAGTGATCATAAAATATGAAAGGTTTTTAAGAAGGACTCTACATCATATTGAGGTCTGCAGCAGGCTTTCTGTTTTAGAGCCAGAGGGGCCAAATGAATCCCCGGTTCATTGATGAAAATGTGGAAGTGAAAGCAGTGAGAGCAGAATTTGCCCCTGTATATTTAAGGCTACCCAGTGCCACAGAAGCTTTTAGGAAATCTACCACTTTAAGCATAAACACAAGACAATTTTGTTTTCAGGCAATTTTCTTGCCAATGCTTTTTCTTAAAAATCTGCACGGCTGTCATATAAAATATGCCTCGGTTTGTTCTAATTTAGATTACGCATATTTGTCCTCAGTGAATGATTGATTAAGTGCTCTGATCTTGACTGCTATGTTAGCAGCAGGGTATCTGTGCAAGAGGATTGGGAAGCTCATTGGATAAATGGTAGAGATGAAATCTTAGCTGTTACAGATCTGGGTTTCTTTTTCACAGCCAAGGCAAATGTTGTCTTCTGTGCAATAACAAACATGCTTTGTAATGTGTTTCAGGACAGTGCTGAGCCTGACTTTGTTTCTTCATGGAGGGGCTTTAAGCTGTCACAATACCGTGGCACCAAACTCAAAGTGTCACAGATCTCACTGCAAAGTGGGTATCTCTGAGTTCACTGGATCAGTTGTGATTTACACTGATGTAACTGAAAACAAAATGTGTCTCGCTGACATCTGCAGAGTTGCTCGGATAAAACCAGCACATAAGCAAAATCAGGGGGAAAAAAGGATATCTCTGTGCAACTGAGCTCATTCAAAGCAGCAAGCATGGCTTAGCAGGACTGCCCAAAATGGAAAAACTCCTTCAGGGGTTAGTTACCCTGTCAATCTCACTTCACCATCACTGACCCTGAGCTGTGAGAGAATATATTGTTACTCACAGGAGCTGGGAGATATTTTCTTGCTTATTTGTATAGTCTTAGGTCCCTTACTTCTTAGGAGAAATTATGTCAAGTTGTGTTTTGTCATCTTTTCATTTGCTTGTATTTATGAGAAAGATACCTGAAAACACCAACTTTCAGAAGAAATCCATTGTATTTTTCTTTAATGCATCTTCATTTCTACACTGCTCTGTTACATTGTCTTTGGAGCACCACAGCACTAAGAATGTGTGGTAACAAACCAGGCAATTTTCAAAAGAAAGGAGGATTTTTTTTTTCTCTTTTTCTCTTTCTGAAGCATTTCTCTGACCTTCTTGGAGGTGTAGAGAAAGCTTTCAAGACCATCAGAATAAATGGGTTGTTTACTGTGATGCTTGCAGCCTTGGAAAAAAAAAAGATAAAAGAATAAAGAAAAGAAAATCCCTATACCCGCTGTCTTCTGAAAGGAGACAGATGAGGTGTGAACTCAAGAGAAAATATTCCAAAATCTGAGCATGATGCTGTCACAGTAAAGCAGAGTAAAACAGAGAAAGCTAAACAAAAAGGTAGTGACCTCGGGAGTGACAGAGGGACTCAACACCCTCCTTCTCATGGCTTTCAATACTTTGGGGGAAAAAACCAAAAGGGACAAGTTGCAGAAATACCAAAACAATGAGCTACATCTTGGAAAAAAAGTCTGTTCCAGATTAATTTCCCCTGATTAGGATATCACGTTTGCCATTGTCTGCACTGATTTGCTCACACATCCTGCACACACAGACCCGGTGGCTGGGGGCAGGATCTCAGGTGACTCCCGAGGAGATCCCCAGCCCCGAGGAAAACCGTGGCCTGTAGCCACGAAGGGAAGTGCTAAGCTGTGTTAATGATGCTGTGTTATCATCAGGCTCTAATGCTGCCTCGAATGGATGTCACTGCTGTGTATGTTCCTGCAGATCAGTTGGTAATTACACTTGGATCCAAAGTAATTACGCTGAGACTTGCACTCCGGTTTAGGAGACAGAAATAACCATGCACTTGCCCAGTCCCACACGTAGCACTTGTGATGTAATTTAATAGCCAGCTACTAACATGAAAGTAAAGAGGCATTTCTCTTATATTTATGCCCTTTTAAATTAAACATCGGCGTTTTTCCCTGTGGAAAGGAGCAGGGGCCGGCGTGCCACTGGTCTTCTTTTCCCACTCAAGCGCCCTCCTCTTTTCCTGACAAAATGAAATACTCTAAAGGAAAATAAATATTTATAAGCTCCTCCTGGGGTGTGATTGCTTTGATGCAGGTCTTGCTTCGGCTTTACTCCCTGACCTATTTAAAATTTCGGCAGGGAAAAGCCATCCCTCTAAAGGCTGGAGGAAGGATGAGGCGTTTGGATGAGTTTTGTGGTCTCTGAGTGGGGGGCGGAGGGACCAACATCCCTCTTGGAGGTTTTCCAGGTCACATCTGCCAGTGTGTTTCCTCTTTAACCTCCGAACATTAAACACCTGGACAGCTGTAGCACCACATTAGGCACCTATTTTTGATGAGGAGCTCAGAGGCGAGGGAGGCAGCCAGACACCCGGAGCCCACCTGCAAAGGGAACCTTCCCTGTCTGCAGTTCTGTTTTCCAACTGTCCTCCATTAGCAAAGCATGCAACTTTTTTATTTTTTTATGTAGAATTCTTTTCTTCTTGTGCATGTCTAAGTAAGCCAAGGCTCTGCAAACAGTCTCTCCTTCAGGGTGAGGAGCTTATTTTGGTTAGGAAAAGAAAGAGTTTACTCTGATCTCTTTCTTTTGGCAATGTCTGGGTAATCATTGCTCATAATAATGCCATCCCAGATGTTGAAACATCTCCTGTATTAATTTTACCCAGAAGATAATTTCCCTTAGAAATCATGTGCAAATCCCCTGTTCTAATTTAAGAATTAATTCAGCACACTAAATCTTAGCACTTCATCCTAGAAATGTTTGGCAGTGTCTGTTAACCCTTTGCAACAACAGCAAGCAGCCCAAATGGGAGATGTGGAGATGTAACTAAGCCTGCCTCTCATATCAAGCTCTATTTGAGGCTAGTACACAATGTTTTGAAACCTAGACATCTAGAGCCTACCTGCTTAAGTTATTTCCTTCTCCTTAGAGAATCACAAATATAAATCAATTTTCTGTTGCAAATATGGAGGGCAAATACACCAGTGGCCCCAGACACCCCACTCCAGTGGTGCCTGGAACTGTCATTCCTCCCATCATCAAGGCTTTGGCAGATGCTAGGAATGAAAATATGATGGTTCCACAAGACTTGGAGGAAAAAGAGGAGCTGAGTGGCTTGTCTGAACCTATTTAAGAAATGTATAGGAGAGCTGGGAACACACTGCACTTCTTCTGAGTCCTTGATAGGGGTCAGTAGTACCTGAACATCCCTCCCTGCCTGGGTCACATCATGCACATGAAAGTACATGCCAGTCTACTACTGGTGTGAACTGTCCCATGCCTTTGATGGGCTTTCTTATTTAATTTATAATGGAAATTATGTCAGACTGCAGGCTGGGCACTTTCCTGCCCTTCTACATTGTGACAATCTAATGCATTGCAGCCTTTCTCCTGAAAGACTTTTACTGTCACTGAAAACAATAAAGAAATTAAAGAGCCCAAATCTATGAATTTCCCCCTTATATGTTAGATCAGAGCGCAGCCCAGCACACCTCTTTTGAATCAAGATACTTCAAAAAAATGTTTCCTGATTCCTACCAGAACAATGTGACTTTATTATGTCTCAGTGGTAATATCCAGCTAACTGCTTCACGCAATGTAAGGTCACATTCTGGATTTCACTGATTTTACTGGGAATAGTTGTGCTTGCATAAGTGGTACCTGGTGCACTTTGCAGAGCTGAGGGCCAGCCAAGGACCTGCTCCAAAGAGGATTCATTCAGAATCAGCTTTGATAATTACCATAAGGTGATAATACGTGATTAGTGCCGGGACGTGCCAGCACCTCCATCACCACCTCCTAAACTCTCAGCTGCCGTGCTGAGACTGTGCTCAGCCTCAGGGGAGAGGAATGATGCAATCTCAAAAAAGGGATCCTTTCTCTTTCCTTTCAATAAAATAGGCTGGAAAAATATTGCTGTGTCCTTCTGGTCCTTAAGCAAAGGAGACTGCATCTGTGTTACCCTGAAATGCAGCACACTGACAACTGCAGGATGGATCTGCTGGGCCTGCAGCTCCAAGCCTGTGCATTGGTTATTATTCCTCCTGATGAATTCACCTGGGGGAGCTGCTCCTTGAATGCAAAGCTCTCAGGTCAGGACAAACAGAAAATGCGTTACATGGAGCGTGACATGCTGTGAGTCCCAGAAATGTGTCGAGATGTGTCGAGATATTTCCATAGGCACTGGGATAAAGTCGTTCCTTTATCTTCAAGTTGCTGCTGGAATTTCCTTCTAAAAATCTCTGTTTGCATCAGCAATGGCTATTTGCAGTGAAACGTTGCAGTTTCTTGTATTTATTATGTACTGAAATATAACAAGCTAAAATCACAGCTTTGTTCTAATTTTGATTAGTGGGATTTTTAGCTCCCTGTCTCTGGTGTTCTTGGATTCTGACCGGTCCCTGAAGGCAGAGACCTGTCTCAGCAAGGAAACTGGGGAACGGTTTAGTTTCTTTCCATTCCTTCAAGTCCCCATTTGGGGTCCCCCTTTACAAGACACTCACAACCAAACCAAGTCCACGTGTAACTCCCCATTCCTCACTCACATGCTCACAGCACAAAGAGCAGAGTCCAGCACAACTCATCTCTGCTGAGATGGGACATACAAGTTTCTCTCTTAGTTGTAAACTCTCTTTATTTTATTGCCTCCATACAGCATTCCTCAGCCTCAACATTAAATCACCCACCCTGTATCTGCATCACTGGAGATTTTATATTTATCTGCCAGAGCTATGTCTCTTGCCCCACTGTAGCTGTGATGTTGGTGACGTCCCTATTTTCAGCCACATGGGCGGCTGTCATTTAGGTTTTGTCAAGGAAATGACAAAAAGACACTGCATCAAATCTGAAATATTTAGAACCCCTTTCTCAAAAAAAGCCCCCAGAACTTAAAGTATTGTCCTGGTGGGAAAGCTAGCTGTAGTTTTCCAACAAACCTCCAGCCTAAATTTTCTGCAGCATCTCAGGATTTTGATCCCAAAAAGGAACAGTTTGTGGTGTCTGAGGCCCTGATCCTGCCACGAAACATGTGCTGTCTGGTTCTGCGGGGGTTTTCTCCTGTCTTCAGCGAGAGAGAGACATAGTTTAGTGTTATTTAGTGAACTGTCACAAGACAAGCAAAGACACAGCTACTCTCACCCAACCCACTGATCTTTCTAGAAGACTTTAAATATAATTTGTTTTGCTGTTTTCTGTTGCTTTGCTGTTCTCCTGAGCTACAGGATACTATGTTCTCATTTAGGTTGTTCCATATTCAGATCCTAAAGCACCCTGTGAAGGAGAGCTGTGTTTCCAGACGTGTTTTGCAGTTCAGATCAACCTGCTCAAGTTTTGGTCTCAGCAAGAGCTTCCCAAATGTGTTGGATGTGGGAAGTTGATGTGTGGATGAGTTGATATAATCAAGATGGAAGGGGGCAGAAGTTCACTGTTAATTTTATGGCCTGGGAGTTGTATTGGTATCTGCTGGAGATGGGAGCAGAAGTCCCCTGCAGCCTGTTGGCAGTAGGAGGGAAGAAAATATCTTGGCAAAAAATGATGCCCACTGGCAAGACTGACCATCCCTCACCGTGAACACACAGCCCTGGCAACTCCTGCTCCCAGGACTCAGTTCTCAAGCTCAGTGTTTGAGCTGAGGACAGTGAGTACTGGCACAACGGAACATTTTCTTTTCATTCCCTTCATTTTCCTTCCACTAGGGAAAAATACTTGACTTTAAAGACTGCTCTTGTTTGATAACTTCCCTTAACTACCAGCTAAATAATACATGAACACTGATCCACTGTGCTGACTGATGACTCCCTCTCCTGACCCTGTTTTATTTTTATTGCTTGGCTCGGACCAGCTCCTTCAAGTCCTGAATCATCAGAACAGAGACCTTGAGGTATTCCAGCCAAATCAATCCCTGGCCCATTGACATATTGCTTTACCTAACCAACCATACAACTTCGCTTTTCCCTGATAATTTCTCAATTAATTGCTTTTCAGCTCTCATTCGTTACAAGGTCAGGCTGTGACTGGGCTTGTACATTCCCATCTCTGATAAACTCTCCTGGTCCCCTAATCAGCCACAACTGGGATTTTAGTTCCATTAACTTATTCATCATCTAGACATTTTCATCTTGGGGAGCTTGACTTTTGATTGTATCAGTAGTATCTTCAATTATTTAAGAGGACTTAAAATTCCCTTCTTACCTAGAAGGAAAATGCATTTTGAGTCCTGAAAATTGAACATATTGGACCAGAGTCTTTTGGATGTTCGTTTGTGCAAGCCCATGTTAAAAATCTTGTGCATGGCCAGAGCATAAGAATTTTCTGCTGGTGAACATGTGTGTGCATGGGGCTGACTCTATTAAGATGTCAGCTATAGGGGAATGACAGTATGCTGATGACTGGTGGCTTACTAATGCTAAATAACGCCTGAGATTCTGTTCCATGATGTCAAACATTGATTCAGTTTCCGTGGGAAGTTATGCAAATGCCAGGGCCCTTCAATGAGATCTGAAACTGAAATTGTTAGCAAAAAAAAAAAAAGAAAAAAAAAAGCTTGGCCTCTCCTAGCAAGAAATCTTTTTATAAAATCTTCAAGGTGGCTGCTCCAGGAAGGGGGTGCATATTGAACAGGCCCCCCCAGACAGAGGGTCTCATGGGACCCTTTGGTGTGAGCTGGGAGCCAAATCCTTCTCTTCTACTGCAACTTTCTCTCTGGGGCTGTGCTTCATCTTTGCAACAGCTGGCCCAGGCCAAGGCAACAACCCACTGGTCATACCTACCAAAAAATTAATCTTTTTACAGAAGCAGCAGGCTCTGTTACACAATGAAATGCCCTCCATCCCAGCTCTTCTCCATGCCCCTCTTCCCAAAATTTGCATCCAGGCAAAGCTCCTAAGAGTCTGCAAGCTTTTCCCCATAGAAAAACTGGTGGCAAAAACTAACAAAATGGCATCAGCTGGGAAATGGTACATTTCTGAACAGGGTAATGGGAACAAGGAGTCTGGAGACCCATCTTGCTCTTTGTCCCAGGCTCCATGGAAGTCAGTTGTCTGAAAACCACCTTCCTAGGGTGGTGCTGGGGAACAATTTTAGATTATCTGAGTGCTTCAGGCTCTGAAGAATATCCACAGAGAGAGGTCAAACTCTATTGGTAGGTTCTCTAGGAAGAAAAGCTAGCTTAGTACTGGGAAGACAAGACCTGCTGCTTATTTAAAAGCAGCCTCCTCTTCCAGGAAATATGTGCTCCAGTTTCAGTTCCCTTTCTGCAGAACATGGGTGATAGCTTTTAGCACCCATGATTTCATTGCAGGCCACGGAATTATGGATTTCTCTGGCAGAACCCTATGCTCACACTTTCGAGTGTAAATTTTCATCATTCACTTGAAAAGAAAAGTCCACATTATCTCTGAGAAGGGCTTGAAAAAGATTAAAAGCAGAGAAAATTGAAAACACCCCACACCAATGGGCAGTGCAGCGTGATGAAGGAAAGTGCAACAGCAACAACAGTTCGAACTCTGGGGTGTTGCTTTGTTTTTCTGCGTCAAACCGTAGAAACTCACCCATCCCACTGGAAAAAAACCTGCCCTTTCTTGATGCATCAGCAAGAAGGGCCTTTTGAGGGCCTCTGTTGCTTCCTTTAAATGATGTACCAGAAGGCACCAACACTTGGAGGACGTGAAGAAACGTACAGTTCTCTCTCTGCCTGTTGCTAGGATTCACAGCTATACCCCACTGCTTTCCGGGGCTTCAGCTCTTCTTTTGGCTGTAGGAAAAAAAGAAAGAAAACCTTCTTGCTTCCAGGCTTTCTGCATCAGGCTCAGGCAGCTCCAATGCCAACCCTTACAATATTGCTACAGCCAGACATAAAATCTTAATGCACAATAGTGCCTTGAATCTTACATTCTTCTGAAAAAGGTGAGTCCCCAGTAGTAAATGAAATATTAAACATTATTAAATATGAAACAGCTAAACCTGGATTCCATTAAAATGAATCTTTCATAGTTTTCCTGGTTGCCTTTTTTTCCCCCCCTTTCCCTTTTTTTCCCAGGGAGCACAGTGATTTGTGAGCTTTTATGTGTCCTTTTAAAGATGGAAAAAATCACAGGTAATTTAAGCCTATTCTATTCAGATTTATTTTAGCTGCAAAACAAATCAAGGCTGTGAAACTCTCGCGTGGTCGCATCCATCTGACTGAACTATTGAGCAGCCTGTATCAAAGGCTCACCTAAAGACACTCTTGTAATGCCTGCTGACATGTGCCACCTATTTAGAAATCTTGTACCCAGTTACACACTCCACTTTCATTTAGAATGGCTTTAATCTTCCACCATATGCTTAAAAAAACCCTCCCTCTTTTCTTTTTACATGGGATACATTTAGAGCTGGTTTTGTTGCTCCTGCAGGTTTGCCAGGAGTTAAACTGTGACGGAGGTGAGTGCTCATGTGGGAGATGGAAACTCAGTATGGAAGGGAATATCTGCATGAAAAACCTTGAAATTTTATAGAGCTGCCCTTAGATTGGCTGATCACACAAACGTGACTGAGGTTACGACCACCCTGGTGGCACAGGGAAGTCAACAGGATAAGCCATGACTCAATATTGTCGCTACATTTCACGACTGTAGTATTTTCACCTCAAAATTCATAAATATATGGTAATCTGCACAGGTTGGCTGAATCTCTGCTGCTGGAACAGACCAAAGGTGTGTCATTCTCATTACATATATTTATGTCCTTTCACTCAGAACTTAAACCCTTTCTGTTATTATTAACTTTTGTATTCGAACAGGACTGGTGAAAATTTTTAAAAGAGGATGGGGAAAAAGAGCTCTTGGCTTTGCTAATGGGATCCCAGAGCCTGGCTCTGTGTGAGAGCATTCCCTCACTCCAGAGGGTGGGGAATGCTGAAGAAAGCAGAGTCTGGTGGGAGGTTGCCTCTCCAGCAGACATCTTAGTTCTTGACTCTTCTGGCTGCTGCATTATGGTCTCCAAAACATGCATGAATTAATCTACAGACACATTTCTGGACTGGAAGGCAATAACTACGAAGAAAGACGAGTTAAAATGGCAAAGAAGGTAAAAATCCATTAATTATTCATGACTACTGTTCCATTTTGTGCAAAAAGCCTTTCTACCTTGCTTTCCATTTTGCTTTCCTTGGGTCACTTCCGAGGCTCAGCAAAGGAGATTTAAATGGACTCCCCACCTCAGGAGCTCATGACTGATGATTCCTTTGCACCCCGCTGGATTTCGCATCTCCCCCTCCAGGAACTCAGCAAAGTGGGGTCCTGCAGTAAAGTGGGAGAACCCACTCTCTCCCCTGGTTCAGATTGTGCCATTTCATAGATTTCTAAAAAGACTAAATTGTACGAGTTTATTTTCTCTATTTAAACACCAGTGTTTTTTTTTGGTGTGTTTCTACTTCAGCAAGGGTACCCCACCAGCAATGGCCTGACCAGAAGCATAAGCTCTTGGTCTGGTTTTGTAAGGGCTTTTTATGCCTTCTTCTGGCCTGACACCCCTGGGATGGAGAGCAACGAATCCCAATTGCATTATTTATTTATTTTAATGAGCTGCCTTTGGCCAGCTCACGCTTTCACCACAAAGATTTCCAATTGCCTCAGAGCACCAGAAAACATGTTGCAAACTGCTATGAAGCTTAGACATGAACATGTCAAATAGGTGATCCACATGAGAGTAGATAGACGTGACATTTAGTAATCATCTTTCTTGGACAAAATGGGGCACTGCTGTCACTTTAAGTAAATCTCAGTCAAGTTTCTGGCATTTTACCATGGGGGAAGCAGGAGGCATAATAGTAAATTTCTCTTTAAAAAATATAAAAGATCAACCTTGGGGAAAAAAAAATTGTTGCCAGAATTTAAGGTGTAATACCTCATCCTAGCTCGGCCATCCGTTTACTTGCTGCTGATATCAATATGTCACTCTTAATGTTTACTGATGTTCACTTTATAAATGACTTTCCCTAGCTGTCAGAGTATCTGTCACCGGCATCTCTTCCCCCTCTTTACCTCTCATCCCCTTTAATAAAGATTAATATCTTTGAGGTTAAGTAAAAAAATCGGATACTACTTAAATCACACCATAGGTCTGATATTTAAAAAAGATGAACATGTAATTGCTGAGATTATGTGAACAAATGGAATAATTCCTAACCTGAATGAACACAGTTGGCTTTTGTGGGGTCAGTTAATATAAGTGCACATTCAAATAAATTGTATGTGCAGGCATTTGGGCTTCTGAAGGTTCACCTATTGAAGAACTGGAGATATTCAAAGCAAAAATTGGTGAGTGTAACTTTCACAGCTCCTCTGAAGTTTTAATATATTTAAAAGACACACGGAATGAGGATTCTATAAAATATCTATAAAAAAAATATGGTACATTGGCTTTCCATATTTATGGTCCACCAGTGACTTCTATATTAAACGGTTTCAGTCTGCGAGTCCAAATAAGATTTTTCAACCTGTCACTCCTGCAGCTCAGCCTGGTATATGAAATGCTAAACATGTTCTGGCTGCTTTGTACATCTTCCTTGACAAACACCTGGAGTAATGATTCCAGAATGAATATTTAGCTGGCAATTTTATGGATGAAGCACAGACCAGTTATTTTGGCTTTGCAATGCTAAGAGTAGTGAACATACTATGGCTTTTAAATTGCAAGATGCAACTGGGAAGACACAGTGGAGTAGATGATGGACCCTTCATATAAACTGTACTGCACGTGGCTCAAGTAAGGTTTGCCTCACCAAGAACTGCAGGATCAGGCCAAAACATAAGATGATACTCATAAATCAAAACCTACAAAACTAGAGGTCAAACTTAGACTCATTTTTCTGACCACTGCCTTTGCTGTGTATGTAGGATGAACTTGGGGTTAAGAGTGGAACATATGAGATTCATGGTCCAGTTTAGACAGCTTTCTGAAGACCTCCCAGCCAGGCTGTGTGGGTCAGATGTAATAAAGGAGACAACACCTCAAAAGGGACTTCAGCCCTTCTTCTTTATCCGTTTACCTGAAATCCTATTGGTTTTGGCACTCCAGCTTTGGGTGTTAGAACTCTCTGATACCTACAGCAGTAATGCTGCATATACTCAGATTTACAGCAGTTTTGATAAGGCTGAGCCACTGAGTTTGTGGTTTGTGCATCTGATCCATTGGGGACTTGCACACAGAGGCTCTTCCACTCTCTTCCAGGCACTTTCTGCTGGGACTTGTCTGAGAGGGGTGGAGACCAAGCACTGGCCACTGGAGATGCAGGTCTTGTTCTGTCTGGGAGGACCCAGACCCACCTCCCTGCATGGGGCAGCACCTTCTTCTCTAGTCTGTGGGTATTTTGGACATGTGTGGTGGTGAACTGGCTTCTCTCCATCCTGTCTTTTCAAGAAACATCCCTGGAAATGAAGAAAAACCTAGGGACACACTGGATCAGAAATGGAACCTGAAAAGGGTTGTGGTTTTGATGAAGGCACTTCTTCAGGAATGGAGCATTTTGATTCTGTTTGGTGCTTTATCCAGAAGCAGTTTAACATGAATTGTTGGATTTAACCCTTATGCTCTGAGTACAACCCTCCTCCTGGTGTCAAAGGTGACATCCCTGCTGGTGTCCATCCTACAGCCTCCTCTTTGAGCAGGTACATTTTGCTGTGTTGTGAACTCACTGTCAGTGATAACTGCAGTTCCCTGACTCTGCAGGGATGGGACTGTTTGAGAATCAGATCCCATACAAAAGGCACTGACGGTGTTTTTCAGTATCACACAAAACCTTCCAAATATTGGCAAGATACAAAAAAAAGAGTAGGTACCAAAAGCTGGTTCCTAAAGTGAGAATTATGTGCATAATTCCTTTCCAGCGCACCAACAAAACTATTGTGCTCAGAAGATGACTCTGAAACTGCCTTTTGTTGTATTTTGTATGAAGTTGGATTTTCTATCTCCAACCACCAGGTGATTTTATTACTAGGAACTAGATTATTTTACAATAAAAGCAAAGATTCTCCAACTGCTATTTTAGCAATCATATTGCAAAGAAAAACACCTCTAAACATTCCAGGAATGTTATAATATGTCTTAAAACCAGCTTAGCTTTAACTCGCACAGATTGATATTTGCACTATTTTACTGTACAACATTCTTGTTTTTTTTACACATAAATTTTTTCTTTCAACTATAACTAACTTGATTCTCCATGTAGCAGGATTTGAGACTAGTAAACCACGAAGAAATTTTACACTGCAGACTGCAGCAAGCAGAGGTCTCTCTAGCAAAGGCATTATTTTACAAAATGATAGATGTGCATATTTATTTGCTCTGTGACTTCCATGTCAGGTTTGTCATATTTCCTCAAATTACTAGTTAAACCAAGGTTTTTTGTTTTGTTTTGTTTTTGTTTCTGCCAAAGCCTGCAGGCTCAATATACCTTATAAAAATCAAGCTGTAATTTATCTGCTCCATAGATCATGTGTAACAATAATCACTCTGGAGTCTGTGCCGGGTTTGGATGTCTGGCTTTGTTGGAAGAGATGTATGAAGTGAACAAAAAGCTTCTTGATTTTCATACTCCGTAATAAACCTGAAATATGGAGAGAAGTGAAACACATATTTAAATTAAACTGAGGAATCATGACAAAGAAGGAGTACAGAGAAATACATGCACACCCAGACACATATTATGCAATGACACAGTATTATTTCTCTTACCAGATGGACCTCTACAAGTTCTGTACGCTCTATGTCTCATATATACAGCAATCAAAACAGTGAAACAATTTTCACCCTGAACTTGGAGTCATCAGAACAGTGAATTGTCAACTTGCATTTTGCAGGGACAAAAAATGTGGGGACTCCCAAATGGGTTCATCTTCACAGGCACTACCCACAATGGCTGAGTGCTAATTCACACTAAATTCACTGCTCAGTGCTAATGCTTAGCATACATATGGGTGATTTTGGAAAGGCCATGAGCAAGCCTCAGAATTTGTTGTAGATACTTGCAAAAATAATAATAATAAAAAGATAAAGTTATTAGACGGCCGATCTAACCGTATACAAACGGGTAGAAAACCCACTGATTGTTGTATCTTTAATTCCCTCCACGCCCACATATCCCTCTGGGAGGGCAGGAAACAACATTAAACAACATTAATATATTGAAATATTTTTTACTGCCCTGGGTGGGCAGTTCCTCCCACAGCCAAACCGCCTCTTGCAAGGCATTGCTCTCCCCATTTTGTTCATCACAACACGAAAAGGGTTTGTGATTCATCTTGCACTTCTCTACCTGGGGATGGGGAGCAGGGGCCAGGCACTGAGTGGAGGCTCCTGCCAGGGCCATGGGTGTCCTTTGTCACCTCAAGGGTTAATCACTGCTGGGGCCCCAAGGAAGCCAAGCACTGGGAAAAGATTTCTGGTCCACTGGCCATAGGAACACAGAGCTGCAGCGAGGCCCTGGCATTAAGAGCAGAATGTAATTTTAAAATTAATTAATTCTCTGCAACGCACTTAGTCGGAGAGCTCTGGCTGTGGAGGGGGGGGGTACCTCCTCTGCTCCCCAGATAACGCCGTGCCTGGGAGTGGATGGATAAAACACATCTAGGGATGCACTTCCAAAAGACCAAGATCTGTTTAGTCTGCAGTCTGAGTTACAGGGCAAATCTGATTCTGCCTCCAGCTCCACAAAGTCTCTCTTACCATATTTTTTTTTTAATAAATAAAAAACCCCTAAATCGCAGTGGCATCTTCATTAAGAGATCCAACAGAAGCCTGGAAGAAGAGATTAGCACATACCAGAGTGACAGGGCTGCTGGGAAGGGGAAAAAAATAGACAACATCAGTGCAATGTACCATTAAAAGTATGGAGTGACAGATGACAGTTGGTCTGTGATGGGGTGATTCAGCTAAATGGTAAACAGAAGGGCGAATTCTGATCTGGCTTATGCCAACATAAACCTTGGGCTGCAGAGGAGCTGCTCTGTGTCTCTAGGACCAGAGTCGAGCCCATAAAAGCTGTGACTCAGCCAGATAATCTCTGACAACTGTTAGCGCCGTGGTAAATATGGCAACGTGGCAGGCTGGAAAAGGGGCTAAAAAAAGTTCCACTTCCACACTTCCAAAACGAACTGTTTCTGAGATGTTTTGTCTCCAAACAACATTTAAAATCTCTACAGTAATAATAGAAGTGGTTAGGAAATATTGAGGTAAAACATATTTTTTTTTCCTCAGGTTGGATGAAATATTTTAGTAGAGCCAAATTAATGAAGGTGCTGAGCCAGTGGGTTGAAAAGTCAGTTATCCCCATAATTCCAGTCCCTCTGGAACAAATCTGATGGACACTTTACACAACTATTAATGGTGATGTGGTGGACAGACACTAACTCATGTCTGCAGGAGATAGACAAGGAAAGGCTTTTAAAAAGGAGATATTTGCTAAGAAAATCTTTAATGTTTCTTTTTGCTTCAAAACCACATCTTCAAAGAAAGGATCCCATCTAAAACATATGTTCCCTCCCTATGTGGGCAGGCTTGCAAACACTAACGTGGGACAGAACAAACTGCAAATTAGAGCTCAAGTCTTATGGAAGCTGGGGTTTCCTCGTGATAAAGCTGCTGCTTCCTGATATTAGCACTGACATGTCTGAACTCAAAGGGATGGATTCGACCTGTCCTGCCTCCTGGATGCCTGAACACTCATGTCTCTTCACCCATCAGCACCATCTGGCACCACATTGTTTGCATTTGGCAAATGACAACCCTACAAACTACCGGGATGCGAACGTGTGTCATGTTGCTTTGCTGATTAAAAGAGTAATTTCCCTCTTTTTCTGTCTGTGGTTTCAGTTTGTGAGGTGTTGGTGTTTTAACATCAATCCACACAGTGCCTGGTTTCAGTAGCAAGCTACTGTGGTATCTCCAGAACTAAAAATAAGCCATTTCTTATGTGAAATGTCACATTTTTTGTATTTTTGGATGGTCTGAAAGGCAGACATGCACAGAGATGTGAAGCTCTGGAATTTGCCTCTGGAGTGCCTGGAGAAGGTGGAAAAGACTGTGAGAAGGGACCATCCCATGGGGAGGCCACCACAGCAGCTGCATCACCCCCCAAGGCTTTAGAAAATTTAGGATCACTCAGCACCATTTTAAGATTTGGGAGAAAGTTTTTGTATTAAGCAGAATTACTTCCTCCTGTGAGCCCAACTCAGGGTGGCAGTGAAAATGGGTCTAGGAAATAATGCACCTTATATAGGACAGCTCCCAAAAATATATGGATTGTGGCATTACTCTTTGCTGAGAAGGGAATTCAGGTTTTATTCCTTTTACTGCATTTTATTTCTTGTGTCATTACAGCAAACACAAGCAGATTATTCCCCAGCCACAAAAACAGTTGCAGTGAGATGCTGCAGTTGAAAAGAACAAAACAGGCAACAGTTCAACATTCTCAGTTAAGATAATTATGATAATATTAATGGATATTAATTTCTGTTTATTTTACAAATATTAGGAAACTAGTTTTCAAATTCACACCTCACCAAATGGTTTACAACAATGATTTGTTTCATTAATTTTATCAGCTGCATCCCTTATTTTTTTATAGCACGTTCTTAGCTGAGAGACATTAATCTGTGATGGAGCATCCTAAGAGCCTGTGCAGAGGATCCAAGCTGATAAATGTTGGTGTATAGGCTGCCCACCACTGTCAATTTTTCAATTTGCAGTGTAGTTGGGGCACATAATACATTTCTGGGGTTTTTATTTTTATTTTACGGAAGCCTTGAAAATTTTCTGTGCATATTTTCTCACTGTTTTAACATACATATGAGCCCTCAACGTTCAAATGTCAAATTCTGTGTGATACGGGTTAGGTAATAAACACTATGGTATTATTTTTAGAATACCTGTAAAAATAACTAACACAGTTTAAAGTCATGTCTTAGTCAAATATTCAGTGTAGAATTGTTTTTTAGCTGAATTCAGTATCCAGTATTTCTGAGTTTCTCAGTAATAAATATAAAATGCCAATGGAAAATGAACAGGAAAATATCCTGCATGTGCTAAATTGACCTTATATTCAAAATGCAAAGATGCTTGTCCCACATATTTGGCTGGTTAAGGAGAAGAAAATGGGTTAATGCTTACACCTGGATGAAAAAGAGAACAGTGCACACATTGTTACTCAAAATATTTTCTTTAAAATCTCAAGGTTTAGAAAATACCATGGCCTTCTCTGTAACGGCAAGAGCAGAGAGGGACAGACAACACTTAAATTCTGATTTTGATCCAGATTCAGTCGCCCTGCCCATTTCTGGAGGATATTCTGCTCCTGAGAGCTGCAGTTTCACCCCAGTGCCCCTGTGCCCGTGGCAGGGGATGTGGGTGGGCAGCTGGCCCAAGGGAGCAGAGTCAGGTGTCCTCCAGTTCAGCTCCAGTTCAGTTACATCCCGGCTCGTGTATCATGTAACTCTCATGTGCCAGTAGATTTACAGTCCATAATCAGATGGTTGCATCTATTGTTACACCTCCCAGGTGATAAACTCCACCCCAAAAGGAGTGTGTAAAGCCAAGGCAGGGCTGGAGGGCTGCAGAGCCTTCCTCCAGCTGAGGGCAAGCCCTGGGTGAGGGTTGTGCAGGCTGAGCGGAATGCCAAGCGGCTTTTGCTCTGCCCCTCCCTGTCAGTTTGCTGTGAATGCTCCACTGGATGCTGAATTCCTCTGCTAAAAACTGGAGATGGAGCTAAAATTCAGGTCTTGAGATTGAGCCTCGCTGTACTGTGCTGAGTCTGGTGTCTGGAGAGCACGGAGAGCAAGGAACTAGTGTGGGATGTCAGTGCTGAAACACTACAATAAAAAAATGAGTGCTGCTACATCCCCTCCCCTCCTCTCAGGTTGCTGGGCCAAATTTCTTTGTCCCTTTAAATATAACTCAAAACCAATGAAGTCAATAGAAAAAACAGTTAATCAGACCCTGACTCACTCCTTGGCTTGCTTAAGCTCCAATGCCGTGGAGTTAACCCATGACACACGTCACTTTACCTTCATGTCTTTCCTCAGAGCAGACAGAGAATCCTATTTTTCATATTTCTTTCCCTGGACCTTGGCCAGCTGAATAGAGGTCAAATAAGTCAAGCTGGGTCTAAACTACAGGAAAAAAATGAGCTGCATTTCAACCTTTTCCTCTAGCAGAGTGACAATATAATTCATGTTTATATTCCTGCCTTTGCCACCGTCCTGCTGTTTGACCTTGGAGAAGTCACTTCATCTTTTTGGACCTTCATTTCTTCTACAACTCATGCCTTTTGTCTCTAGATTAATATGGGGTAAAAATAAACAAATATCTATGGGGAAAAGCATGGCTTACACTGTGCATTTGCATTGCTACTACACAGTGCTTCCACCTCCTGGATTTGACATCTCGGGCAGAAGTTAAGGAAAATAATGTCAGCACAAATTCCAAGCATGGGATAAATGTAAAGCAAGGTACTGTCTCCATACATGCACACAGACAGTGTGTTTTCAGTATTCCTTGCATGTTTAAGGCGACTCAGAAGAATTTGTTCCCAACCACCCAAATTAGCAGGCAGCACTTCAAGGCAGAGCAGAGCTGTGCCCACCAGTTCTGCCAGGCAGCAGGAAAAGCCAAATGCTCACACTGCACTGAAATCCTTCAGATTAGACCAGGAGCTGAGCAAATGTGAAATGCCTTCATTTGAGAGAAGCTCCCATTTTTAGGAAGATGTTTGGTTATCTCCAGATCTAATTTCAGGATCCAAACACTTCAATTTCCCCACAAGAATGTGTTCAAACACCGCTCGACTGCTATTCTTCTCCCTTGCTGCAGAGCTGGGAAGTCATCATGGCTGATGAGGAATCATTACAAAGTTGACAATTTGCCCCTTCCCTTCAAAAAACCTCTGCAGAGTTTCATTCCTTTCAGCCCACACTGACTCTCATCCGAAGCCTTCCCTGCTGTTCAGAAGAAACCTAAAATTTCCCAACTGCAGGATTAAACCCATCTTCGCCCCCTCCAAACAAACAAATAACAAAAGAGGGGAGAAATTATCTCTACAGTAGGGAGATGAATGTAAAGATATTATATGTTAATCACTAGCAAAAAAAAAAAAGCCAGCTTAAGTCAGAAGGAAAGAAAAGAAGAGATAAAGGGAGAATATGGACACTGGAAAAAGAAAAAAGGCAAGGGTAGGAAATACAAAGTGCCACAGCCAAGAGTGTAATTTATCTGCTGTGTGAGAGTGGTCAGAGCTCTGTTCAGACTGGGGAATGAGATTATTCAAGTTTTAAACTCTTAATAGTTCCTGCAGTGAGTCCTCTGGGTCCCAGCCCTCCTGCATCTCTCTGGGTGGGGGCCACCCACCCTCTGCCCCCTCCATCGGCCTGCAGAGCCTTGCAGGAATGCTGAGGGCTGGGAAGGAGGGAGGAAGGGCAGCCCAAACCCTGCACACCCCCTGAGCTTTGCAAGCCCGTGATCTCCCTTATACCCATCACTTATTCAGGCGTTTGTTTCTCCCCATGATGACTATTTGTAAAATAAAGGCAAATTTTTTTAATATTTATTATTATTATTTTTTTTTTTTTTGGGAATCCCTGGTCTGGAAAGAGTTAAAGTCATTATCTCCTCGATGTCCACCGCAGCACCACGTCCCTGCTGAGCTCCATCAGAGCTGCTGGGGCAGTGGCAGCGATGACTTCACCTCCGTGCGCTGCAGCATCGCACGGTGCCCAACTGCTGGAGTTTGCTAATTTGTGTGTTTTCACTCGAGGCCTGCTGATTCAATCATTTTAAAGATGCCCATTTCTTCCAAGCCAGGGATTTTATGACTCTAAGGATTAGAAGCTGTTATCCCAACAAACCCTGGAGCTCTATATATTCTGATTTTATGGTAAGCTTCACTAATAAACTGTTTAAAACATATGCTAATTGTGTTTATTGTATTCTTTAATTATCATATGTATCATTAAAGACGTACTATCCTGTTTGGAATCCTAATACCTAATGCCCTCCTTTTCCTTTTTTTTTTTTGCACCGTTGCACAGTACTGCATTGCTTTAAAAAAAAAAAAAGGAGAGGAAATAGATATATGTATTTTAACAAAGAAGCTTATTTTCAATTTTCATTGTTTACTTAAAAGTACAGTCTTTGAATTTAATTTGAAATCTCTCTCCTGAAGAAAGGCAGGCGGGGAATGACATAACAAAACATGGCATTCTGTCTCTGTGCATTTTATTCCTTAATTCATTTTTAAAATATGCCTCCCTGATGTCTATTATGTTTAGTTTTCTGTTTTCAGACTGCTCAAAATGATAATTTGCCCAGCTTAGATGGGTTACAAAAGATCAGAATAATTGTCCCCTCATTTTTGCTATGTCTCATTATTCTTATCATACATACACACACTCACACGCACCCCAGCATGTGCATAATAAATAAGTGTATTATGTATATGTACTCACACCCGTGTATACATTTGTATATTCACACTTATTCTTGTGCCAATTTTTTGCCAATTAATTAAGAGTTGTTTTTCCAAAACAGAGATACCTGCCTTCCAAGCTGTGTGAGTAATTTTCACTATTTTGAAGACCCATCTTGGTCCTGAAGGCGGTTTTACCCCGTTGCTTTAAAATGAGGGTTCCCCTGCATAATAAAATCCTCATATTTAACATTCAGGATATATCCCCCTCTCCTGACCTGCTCCTAACAGGCAGAACAATGTCTTCCAGCTCTGGTGTCTATTGATTGCAGTGGCCTGCCCTGATTCCTCTACTGCTTTTATTTTATTATATTCATTCTTTTTTTTTTTTTTTTCTTCACCTGGGAAAATGAATTGGCATTGCCATCAGGGTGTTTTGCTCACTGCTCAAAGAGAAAACAGCAATAAAAAAAATCCCAGCGTTTTCCAGCTGCGCAAGTCAGGAGAAGGGGAGGAAGACGCATGTGCAGCGAGATCGGTCCTTGGTCATCAATATTGCAGATGAGAATAATAAATATGTGAGACACACACCAGCAAAACATAGGCAAACACGTTTATCACGGGCTCCTTCTTCCTTGCAACGCTCATGTGCTCCAGCCCAGACCTTAAAATTCTTTTTTCCCCCTCCTACATTTGAGGGACGTCCTGGGAAAAACACATTTATCCCAACAGAGAGTTGTGTTTTGATGAAAAAGAATGAAACTACTGGGCTGCTTCACTGCTGGTGTAGCAGGGGATTTGCCCTCAGGAATTTATCAATCAGACTTTTTTTATTTCAGTTGGTGAACAATGTTTCCTTTAGGTACCAGATGTTAATGTCACCTCATGAATGAAACCGTTTCTGCAAATTGAATAATGTCATTTGCATTCACTCATTCTAAATAACATTGAAAAGTGACAAAACTGCTTGTGTTAAAGTTAAAAATCCTATTTCCAGGCAAAAGAGACTCTGCTTTGGTATCCAAGCCATGTTAAAAAGTGCGATTTGGATTCTGATAGAGGACTCTAACAAACCTGTTAAATAAGTGTAGCATTGGGCCAAAGATACTTAAAACCCATATCCTTTTGGTTCCTAAATAGTGGCAACCAACAGCCTATAGTATCCATATCACATAATACAGAACTCACATAATAAAGATTCTCTTTATAAGGCTGCTGGGTGAATTTGGGATAAGCTGCCTGCATACGTATCTCAACTTTTCACTTGCTGGGATCCCTGAGAACGGCATTATTTGTTTGTTTTGCCTTTTTGGAGATGCTGGTTTGACATCCCAGCCACAGGTGTGCTTCAAGCTGCAGGAAGAAATAGCGGATTGTGTCCTGTCAAAACAAAGCCACCGTGGTTTAGAGACATCTCAGCCATGTGCAGCCCACGGCTGGTTTTGCCCTGGGTTCTGTGGGTGTGATATTTGGGGTGTTGGTGTGTCTGGGGACACTGGGGGAGCACATCCCCTCTGCCTGCACCAGCCCAGCCAGCACAGCTCTGCCCTTGCTGCAGCCCCTGGAAATGATCATTTTGCACAGCCCCCCACAAATTAAAGCATCACCCTCTCCCCCTATTATACTAATGGATTTTGTGCTACTTTTTAAATTACACTGTTTTCAAACAGGGATACATTTGAATGTCAGACTCTAATACCCAAATATAAATGTCAAGACCTCTGTACATCTCTGGCATGTAGGAACTAATTTAATCATCTCAGTGAAGCGATTTCAGTTCAGACAATCACTTTGTTCGAGTGGAAGGGTTATGAAGAGGGTGCACAGTCGCAGGAGAGTGTTTACACACTGTTTAAGGCCATGCTTTTTTATGAAAAGAAAACAAAAGTGTGCATTTGTTCAGGAGTGGAAATTCCCAGACCCTGCCCAGCTGATGGCGACTGAGGCAATCATACCTCGGGGTCAGAAAAATGATGCATGGCACCAAGAAATATTAATTATTGGGGAAAAAAGCTGGGGGGGGAAGTGAAGGAAAATATTTTTTCTTTTTTTTTTTTTTTTCCCCTCTGTTTGGAGAAAAAAAAAAGGACAGTCTTGTGAAATCTAGGCTGCCTGGTCAGCATGTGCTGCTGGGCTCCCGAGTGGGTGATCCCGCTGGCTGCGTACATGGAGAACACGAACACGGGAGCAAAACCGGCAACAGTTTTACATATGGACTGTGGGCCTCCTGCTTCTAAAACTCAGCTTAGATGGTTTCGTTCCTCCCCTTTACATATGGCATTTAAAAAAAGGCAAAGGCAGTGCAGGCAGGTTTTTTTCTGAAGGGTAACTGCTAAACAGGACTAGCAGAAGGAGCTTATTCCCTACGTGGGCCAGTTACCCACAGCAGTCACGGTACTCAACCATAACCCATGGCTTCAATCTGTCCTAGGAGGGAGGAAAGTTCTTCCTAAATTTCAGGGGTAGTTCGGATTGGCTCCAGGCCACTGCTGTGCAAAGACTCCCATCAGCAGGGGAAGTGATTGTATGGGAAAGAACAAGGAACATCACAGCTCCTTTCTGTGGTTTCTGGAGGATCAGGAAGGCTTGTGAGGAAGTAGCATAGCCAGAGAAAGATGGGAAAGAGCAAGGGGAAGGGTGCATTAGGGCCTGGAGGCAGAGGTAATGGGATTGCAGCGTGACTGCAGGGACAGTTAGGGACTGCAGAGTTAATAAATGAAAAATAGGCATCAATCCAGCCGGTCCATGTATGTAGGGAATGTTTGACAATGTCTTTTCCCTGAGCGTGCCATCACCTCCTGAGCTGCAGTCCAGTACAGTCTGCATGGGAGCTGATCCAGGTCCTGATGAAGTTGTTTGGAATAAGCATGGATTCGGCGCTAATTGCATTTGCCTGTCTTGAATTTAAAGCTTTCAGCCCCAATTCTGCCTTTGCAACAAGCAGGATTAAAAAGTTTGAACTAAAATAATTTTGCTGCTCTATCGTGCGTCCCCAAACAAAACAAACTAAGAGAATAATCAGGAGTGCAATCCATTTTGGAGAGCTTTGGTGAAAGAGGCTTAATTTGTTGGGTTACTTGTTACAATTAGATGCAGTATAGATGATATCAAATTATATTAATAGCTCTAACATTTTCGAAGTGTTGGTATGAAAACTGCCCAACCTTGATAATGAAAACATGCGCAGGCGAGCTTTGTAAAACAATCAAAAATCAATCCCATGTGTCAAGTTGAACATATCAATGAGACAGTTTGCAGTCAGAGGGTTTTTTTTATGAAGTGCTGTCAACAGTCAATGCTACACTTGTCTGATCCGTCCAGCTCCGCTAAGTGGAAAGATTTCTCTTTATATTAACCCAATAGAAGGGAAAGGAAAACCAGGAAAATGTAAGCCACAGTAATTCATCTCAAGTATCCTGAAGGACAATTAGTAACAAAGGCTGGCGGTGGTAAGCCTGCACTTTGGTGGGGTTTGGAGATCCGGGGCTGTAATTATTGAGCCATCCTGCTGAATAGCACAATCAATGCTTGACGGCTGCGTGGCAGCGCCGGTGCGGCGGCTCCAGCTCTTGTGTAAATGAAACGTCAGGCTGGGGGAGAAGGGGCCATTGTGTTTACCCGCGCCCGGATTAGCTTTTAGCGAACAATGAATTTGCAATCGGCGCGAGACGTTTTAATGGTGTCGTCGGGATCTTTCCTAACAGGGGGTTCGGCTGATGGAAAGGGAGGGAGGGAGGCGCTGGTGGGGAGGACGGGTTCCACCCGCTCTGTGCGGGTGTGAGGGGATGGGGCTCACGCATCCAGCCCCACTTCCCAGCGGTGAGGCTTGTCCCAGCCTGACCGTGGTCCTTGGAGCTGGCAGCAGAGGGACCACGGTGCAGTCTTGCCAGGCTTCACGACTGGCTGGGCAGGTGACATGTTTTTGCACCCAACTACATGTTTTTCTGCCCAAAGGCCCTTAAACCTCCCTCCTCTTGCTCCCTCGAGCATTGATCTTCCTGATTTATAACCTCAGGGTTTGTCCCTCTCCCTCTTCTATGGTATTTTTACTCTTTCCCTCCTTCTCTCTCAAAAATAAGCTTCTCCCCTGCAGCATCAAGCTCAAATCCCTTTAAATTCCTGTCTAACTTCTCATGGACACATCTCTATTCTTGTCATGTCTTACTTCCTTCTTTCACAGCAGAAATATTTATCAAACTGTTCTTCAAACCTGCCGACAGCTTCACTTCTCCCTTCAGTTTTCCCAGCACTGCTCCTTATATTGCAAAATCATCCCTTCCTCCGTGCACTGAATGAACATTCCAGCTCCAGCCATGGACATTCTAGGAGAGTTTTTTGAGGGTGTGTCCAGAGATGAAGGACTCAGACAGATTTTTGTGGTTATTCAAAGGTATTTTCTAGTCCTCTTTTCTCGCCAACTGCAAACATCGTAGGCCTGGACACTGTCGGGGGGGACAGGTATCCCAGTGCCTCACTTCCAGCCACATGCCAGAAGAGCAAACCTGCACTGCCAACACACATGAATATTTACTTTTTGTAGACTGTAATGCTCATCCCTCCAGGAATATCAAGGTAAATAAATACCTGCAGAACACACGTTACTTTGTGCTCGTTTTTGCTGCAGGGTATCAAACCACCCCAGTGAATGAAGCAGCCCTGGCTGTGCTAAGCCTGGAGGAGACAAGTGACCACAGGAAAGGCTTTGAAAATAATGCATTTGCTTTCTTTACTCAGGTCTCCTTCAAATATGTTTTTGCAGCCAACTTGTTCACTATTAATCCCTCCATAATGAGATGAGGCTCATCCTACCCAGACCCCTCCAACACCGTGATGTGTGACTCCTGCCATTAAACTCAGAGAGTTTAGTCCCATATTTCTTCCTCCAGCCACAGCATCTGCTCATCCATAGAGCAAACCCAGGCTGGAGGTGTGCAAACTACTCGGGGCAGGCACCGAGTGTTACCCGTAAACCACCACCACAAACCTCCTCAGTGGAAGGCAAACTCTGCAGATGTAATTGATTAGTAACTATCAGCTAATTACAGGGTAATCACATGATTATTTTTGCTTTGCAAACTGAATAGTTGCCATGAGATTGAATAATTGTGCGGGGCAATTTTACGCGGAGGCACATACGAGTGCTGAGTAAAACCAGACAGTCTCAAGGCTGCAGAGAGCAGGGAGGGTGATTTTATTCCTGTCACCGCGTGAGTCCAGTGTGCACATCAGTGCACTGTGTGCTTCTAAAGGGGTGTTTGGATCCTGTGCTCTAAAGTAGAACTGAAAGATAAGAAATTGCTCCACCGGCATTACTAGAATCAAATAAAAGCCCCAAAATCTTTAGCGAGGCAGCATCTTTGCAGGTCTGCCAGCCCAAAGGGAAAATGCAATGGTTCTGTCCTTCAGAGGAGGGTTTGGGCTGCTCACCTCCCGGGAAGGCAAGGAGGAGAGGCAGAGGCAGGGGCACGCTGCAGGAGCACATGCTAGTTAACCCCAGGAACTTGTTTGCCTGCAGCCCACGTAGCTGCAGCAGCCACAGCCGCACCTGCAGTCGAGTGCAAAGCATCTCACTCCCCTCCCAAAGCCTCATCACAGAACATAGAGGTGGTGGCTGGAATAATTTGTCCCTTCGCAGATTATTAAAATTTTGGTATTGGCAGGAGAGTCAATCAAACCCCAGCAATGCAACCCAAATATTTTCCCAGATGGGTTGAACATTGTACCAGTAAGCAATTGAAAAAATGATTTTCTCCGTTGGCAGTGTGATTTGAAAGGCACTCTAGTCTCTGAATATCTCTTAGATGATTAAATATTTCAAGCCATTTTCAATGTCACTGATTAAGATTAATCAAATATTGAAGAGATGCAGTTAAAGCTGGAAGACATGTTCTCTTTGGCCTCTCACTATTGTGGCATCAAACCTGTGGGATAAATGCTCCCACACAAGAGGCCTGTATTTTCTAAGTTTAATGGAAGCATGAATACTTCCCTTGCCAGGGAATCCTAAACCTTTCTAAAGCTTCCTACATCTTAAGATTCCTGAAAAAAAACCCTGGAACTATTAAAATAGGACCAACTGGGGAAAAAACCCACACTTCAGTGATTCAGAAAAAGTAATATAAAGAACCGACATACGTCTGAATTACACAAATGCCTGTAATGCCTGTATTAATTTCAGTTTGGCATTAGAAGACACATTTCTATATGAGCCAAGAGCCAGCAGAACGTACATGGGAATATTTTTAGGTTTTGTCTAGGAAAAATTAATACAAGAAACAAATGCCATAAGCACATTAGTGAATGTATAGGGGGATGGTTCGGGTTCTCAGCTGATGGAGATGAAGGGATTTACCCCAGCTGAGACTTCAACTCAGTCTGGGGAAATACTGTTGATGTCAAGTGGCCACTGGGCACTGGCCAGGAAGGAAGGAAGGCGGAGCAGAGAGACTTTGTTTCTTTGTATTTCCTCAGGAAATAATGAAGGAAACATCGTGGAATATATCTGTAAGGCCGCACTGCTATTAGAGGGATTGGATCCAATAAACACAGCTTGAGCTTCACTCTTGCATTCTCGTGTTCACTCTGATGTGCTCAGAAGCTGACATTGGAGGCTCAGCCCAAGGCCCCAGATGAGCTAAAAAATGTTTCTGTGCAGGAAAAAAACCCTCTCAAAATGAGTTACGTTGGTTTTTACAAGGAGCTACATGTACTCACAGCCTGATTTAAGGGAAAAACACAATTCTTTGCTAGCAGGAATGTTTTCTCTCCCAGAAGACAATCTATTGGTAATGTTGCATCTGCAATTAATTTTGAGTGAAACTGAAAGCTCATACACACTCACTGATCTGAATTTGGAAGAACAGAGACACTTTGCAATCATCTTCGTAATGCCCCTTGCTACTCCCACACCATGTATTTCAGCTCAGCTTTCTTTAGTTTCCAGGTGAATTGGAAAATATATGTATCATGCAAACTCTTTTTTTAATGTCTCTGGATTTGAAAATCCCAGTGGTTAAACTAAGAAATATGTTGGAAGTAGAAAGGAAAGGTTGAAAGCTGTAAGTGAGAAAAAAAAAAAGGAGGAAAAATCAGGGTCACCTGGTTACCGTCAGACAAAAGCCACATTTCAAAAAATGTACCCTGTAATTTAGTCAAAATGGAAAGGACAGGAAAAAGGTCAATATTGTTTTAAATGAGACTAACAGCTTCCTTTATGTAACGGGTGAACTCCAGTGTGTTTCCGGATGATTGGCAATTTAGCTGCTCAGGGAAAAAAAAGGTTAAACTTATCAGCACACAAAAGTGCCAGCAATTTATTTCTGTCACTTTCCTACAAATTAACCTATTTTAAGGCATTCTGAACCTCATCAGCAAGCCCAGGTGTGGCTGGGAATGAGGGTCACCACCAGGTCCATGCACAAAGGGAAAACGTGACAGCAGCCCTGGGGAGGTGGCAGCCACACAAAGGAGCTCTTGGGGTGGAAGATGAATCTGATGAGGAGAGGACTTATACTTACAAAAAGTAAATAAATACTCAATGCTTTCCGAAATGAGCCAGGCTTGCTCAGCCCAAACACTAATGTGGACCTCGAGGTGTGATGCTCTGCAGCCATCTCCAAGTGGGAAGGTGGAAGGGATGGATGCCCCGGGGGTATGAGCTTACAGAGTTCTGCTACATCAAAAAACATTTATGAACGTGGGTACTGCCCTGATCAACCTCTGGTTTTGAAATGCAAAGGATATGGACAAGCAGAGAAAAACACAGCTCTAACCCCATCCCTTCACACACCTTTGCTTACCCAGCTCTGAAACCCTGTCATGTATGTGCACAGAACTGGGTTTCTCAGGCTGTAATCCCTGGAGACAGCATGGAGAAAGCACCCTCTTTGCAGCTGTGGCATCAGTCTGCTCTGCTGTCTGTCTGTCTGTGGTGCTGAAGCCAGTAACAGCTCTATGGATAAACATAATGCTGGGGTCCCACCAGTGGTGGCAGTCCCAAGCAGAGGGGTGGCACACAGCTCTTCAGTGTGTGCCCAGGCAGGGGGGTTTCCCATCACCTTATTCTTTCACAGAGCAGTTGTTATCAATCTCTGTTGATTTTCCCCATGAGGTTGGTTTGGATCTACGCTACATCCTTCACTGGTGGAGTGTCTCAGTGGAGGGGTGAAGTGGGACTGAGGAGCAGGTGGGAGAGAGATGGTCAGCAGCAGGGGTTGGGAAAGGCTTGTGGCGGGATGGGTCTGTGGAAGTGTAATGGGAAAGCTGGAGAAATGGTATGGATGGAGGCAGGGAGGGGGCTGAGTGGGAGGGCAGGCTCAAACCCACCTCTGAGAGCCTCTGAAAAGCCCAGATCCCCAGGGAAGCAGGGAAGGAATAATACAGAACAGAAAAGTAACAATTTTTTTTCTTCAGTTTATATGAGAGATATAGGCTTCTACTAGACACCAGCTTAAAGGAGACCTTTAGCACTAACATTTTCAAACAACAGTTGGTCTTTCCTTTCCATGCTAATTACAGCCTTTCTGAAAGTCTAGGGCAGGGCCTCCCATCACTCTGTGTGCACTGGGGCTGGACAAGGCTCTCCCACACAGCACTCTGCAATTTCAACAGAAAATAGTATAATTAATTTAAACATAATAGGTACAATTTTCAAGAGGACCAACATGAAAATCTGGTGGATGGAGGCTCCTGTACCATTCATGGCCAGAAGTTTCCATGGTCCTTCCTTCACTGCAAGGTGCTCAGTGATCTGAAAATTGGGTATTTTTACCTGGTGCTGCCTCTCAAAGGGGACATTAATGGCTTTGATCTAAATCACCGAGTCTCACAGTTGATAATGGTTTTAATCAAAGCAGTGGCTCTCCTTTTAAAGCACACTGAGCAGATAAAGCAACATCTTTCAATATCTGGATATTTTTTAGAGTCGATTTTAAATACAAGGATGCTTGACTGGCTGCTCTACACCATAACAAAGCTCTTAACGATTGCTTCAGATACATCCGCAGGTGAATCTGCCAGTGAGTTAATCAGCGGAAGATGCTTGACACAGTGATATTTTGATCTTTAGGATTTCTGTGAACACTTACGGGCCCTTTTTTTTTTCCTCTGAATACTTAAAACATCATCATCTATGGGTCTCCTTCACACCCAGATTACTCTACAGCTTAATACAGACTGAGAGCAAAATGCTGACCTCAAATTAACAGCAAAGACAAGACCCTTGTAAAACTTACAGGAGTATGATTTTAGTTCAGTCCATTAAAATATTTCAGCTACTTCTGCTTGATCCTTAATGCTACTTTTCTTGAATACCTGAAATACCTGTTTTAGTCTGCTGTAGACATCATTACCTCTGCCATTACCTCTTGTGATGCAACTCTTACTCTCATGATTATTCCTGTAGACAATCAGTAAGTGCTAACCTGAGTTTTTTTTAAATGGTGGTATTAGCCTTTAAAATTTATCTTTTAAATCTAATTAATAAAGATTAATTATCTTTCAATAAATGTTGCAGTCATAATAAGAATAAAATATTATATAAGCAGCATCAGGAGGAATGGGCTGTAGATGTCCAACTGTTTTAAGGGTCAGGTACAGTGCCTGGTATAGGGAGCTGGTAAAGATCAGTTTAGGGAGAAAATTAGGAAGGCTTAATTTTCACTTGCTCTTTTCCCCCTCTAGTATGAGACAGTCAGACAACAGTTCATGTTAGAAAAAACATTAACTTCCAGAGGCCTTTAATAACAGCCTTCAGTGAACCTAGAAATGCTAAGAGGGACAATTTTGCAGTCTAGGGTATTTGAATCAGTAGCTTTTCATATCACAGTTGAGGCATAAATAGCCATTGTATCTGCTGAAATTATTTCGATCAACTTATGTATTCACCAAGTGGTGTCACTACCACTGTTCTCCATCGCAGTGCTGGAGGAGCTAAGATTCGAGGAACTTGACAGGATAATTAAGTATGAAAGCAGACTGGATTTAGCAGGACCCCAGTGAGTCAACAATCCCGATTGTTTCATCATCTTGGCTTTGTGCTGTTCATATTTTATCAGATTAGATAACAATCTGGTATAGCTACGAGTTGAATTACCATGTTGAACTGCACAGTTAGACCACATGAAAAACATCAATACACATTTAAATAATCCCATTTTCAAACTCAGATAAGAAATGACCAACCCCTACAAATCAAAGGCATATCCTCAGGCTAAAATAAAGAGTGGTCTGATTACCTATTCAGTGATATCAAAGTGCAACAATCAGATGCTATTGCCAATATAATGCAAAGGGCCTTATAGCAGAGAAGCAGCAGGATGGCATCCTGACAGCAAATTTCAGAGCTAAAATTCACAGGTGGCAAATCTCAAAGGTGAGGAAAAGATGTAGCCAGGTAGCTCCCAGGTAGCTTCCACAGAATGGAAAGTGTCTCATAGCCACCTCCTCCTTCATGTTCCTCCCTGCAGCACTCACAGAGCTCTAATTCTCAGCCTCCAATGCAGAAGCTTGGAGGGTCTCCAGGCAGCAGGTCCCCCTTTTTGTAACCTTTCTGTTACCCTTCCGGGACACAGAGTCTGTTACCAGCCCACACACACACAGTTCCTCCTGCCTTGTCTTCCCAAAATCACCTATGCTCTCCCAGAACTCCCATTTTACAGTCTTTTGCACTGAAGACTCCCCACTGCCATCTGCAGATGCAGCTGGCCAGACCATGGTACCTACAGTAGCTTTTCCTGCAGTATCTCTGCATCTGTATTAACAGAAATGAAATTATTTTTGATTTGTCCTGGGTTGAGAAGAGAATTAAGCTTGGAGAAGTTAAGATTGAAATGAATATGAGGCCCTTTTAATTACAGTCACAGTTTCTACTACCCTGCCTGATCCTGATACCCCATGAGCAAAACTCTGCATTAAGAACCCTATTTCCGAGAATGAATATCAAACCAAATAAAAATTAAGCAGGAATCAATTTTCTCTAGGCACTACCAGTCATTTCTCTTCCTCCCTTCTTTCCCCACCCCTCACACGTTATCCTCTGGTCTCTCATGCAGCTATTTGCAAACTAACCATTAGTTGTCAGTCTCCAGCCGTGCACTGCCGAGCCGGCAGCTGCTCCGGGAGAGACCTGAACCTGTGCAGCCACCGGCACACCCGCAGCAGCACGGAGAGGACACGTGTGACCCACCAGAGCAGGGAAACACCGTCACCAAACGAGGATGCCTGGAAATAACTGACTCATTACCCCAAAAGAGAGCCCTTCTCTTCCCGCTCTGCTCCCAGCATGAAAGCAACCGGCTGATGTGCATCATGGCCAACAGGACGAGCCGAATTCCAGACGTGGCGCTGAAATCGTGGCCTCTGTCGTGGCAATGTCAGGGTGCAGGGAATGAAGTGCTGAAGCAGCGTTGGGCTGGGGGAGGTTTTTGGCCTTGAATTTTATCAGTGGAAAGCAGAAAGAGCTCGGGGAGGGACATGAGCTATTTTTTCACAGATTTGGCCAATTATTTTCAAAGTTTCCCTTGCTGGAAATGCTTTTTGATCATGACATTCTCAGGTAAAACAGTGAAGGAACGCATATTTCCCATAAATATCCCATCCTTGGAAGTGTTCAAGGCCAGGTTGGATAGGGCCTTGAGCAATTTGGTCTAGTAGAAGGTGTCCCTGTCCATGACAGGGGGGTTGGAATGAGATGAGAAATAAGGTCCCTTCCAATCCAAACCATTCTGGGATTCTATGAAAATAGCCCATTACATTTCATATTTTTTTCTGAACTGAAGAACTCTCATTTGTGTTTGCTAAGAAGCTCTTGGGCTGCAGATTAGGTACCACAGCAAAGAATATCCGCACATTTCCAGAGTAAATGGAAGGTGACCTGGTAATGAGCATCATCCTCATGATGAAATGACCAATCTGCAAGATGCAAGTTGGAATGGTAATGAATATGGGCTGTGGATATTCTGGGCACTCATCTTGAAAAAGAACAGGGTGTAGACTAATAAGAAAGTGTCAGAGTGAAAATAACTTTGGTGTGCTGATGCTGGATGAAGATGTGTGAATACCATAACTTGATCTGTTAAACTGTTACCTGCTCATGGCTTATATACCCTTCAGGACACGGTTCATCTGACCAGGAGTGGTCAGAGAACAATTTCCCTCAAGGGGCACAGTGTAAGCTTTGAGAATAATTGATTTTTTGAATGGTGGCCAAACTGCAGGGCTGTGTGCATCTGTACTTCATTCTGGGTCAAACAGTATTTTCAGTCCAAAATGAAATGTCTGATTCCCAAATGCTGCTTTAAAATAAGATTTATCCAGAGCTGAAAAGAAAACATGAGTTTGAAATTTTGCGAGTAAATAATTAAAGGAATTACTAACAAAAAGTACTATTTCAGTTTTTCCACCTCTGCTAGTTAAAATGATTTATGAATTCAAACCATGTCTAGCGAACAGTTTTGATTAATGTTGAATCCAATTTTTAGTGACTAAACCATCCATCCAGCACATTCTCTGGGACAGTAGCTGCAATGTGATTGAAGAAAAACCCAAATCCAAAAGGTGCAGCTGGGGACGGTGGCATTTTGAACCCATCAGCTTCCCAAGGATGGGAGAGGAGGAATTCAGGCGTTGGCTCCACATAACTCAAAGGGTTTCCCCTGTGATGCTTTCAGAGCAGACACTTGGAGCTCTGCTTGGCAGCACATGAACTCCCAGCCCTGCATTCACATCTCCTTTATGGGTGTTGGCACCATAAATCAACATTTTCCCTTACAAATTTCCCAGCCCCCTTACGTGACGCAGGTCCCACGTCAAGAAATCAGTCAGCTCCCCAAGCTTTCATGGGTTCCCTTGTTAAGAGTGGCCCAACAGAGCATCCTCAGAGTCTCACTGGCTGTTTTTTAGGGTGATTTGAAGGGTCTTTTCCAACCTAAATGATTTCATGATTCTAAGTTGAGGAATATGGTTGTGCAGCTCATTCAGAGTGTCACAGTTCATTATATTCCCAGGCCTCCTGTGTATTGAGGTTAGAGAGATATTTCCAAAATAAGGGACAAGATACTAAGGAGATAATTATGGGTGGGAAACAGAGATTTTATTTTTTTTTCATTTAAAAATGTATTGATATATACATCGATGAACTAAACTGACAAGCTGTGCTTGAGAAAGGAGTAATTGCATCTTTAATAATATTAAACCTGACACCTGCCTTGGCCGATAACACACAGCCCTGACACTACTTAGCTAACAATTAGGACACAAGAAAAGGATGAAGGGGAAAACAGTATTAAAGTGAATCTGCATTTTAAAGAACGGAAAAAAATAAAAAGAAAGACTGTTAATTGTCTAACACTTTGTTAATTCTATCAGGCATGCAATTTAAAAATAGCTTTGCTTTTTCACGGAAAGAAGAATTGATTACAATTTTTTCCTGAATCCCATATAGGAGAAAAAAAAATATTTAGGACAGCCATGGTGCTCTTAGAAAGGCTGTTTATTAATAAAAGCAGAAAACCCCAATGCTAATTGCTATCATAAGCACAATTAGAAGAGATGTCCTGAAAAAGAACAGAGCTATATAGCTGAAGGATATTATTGCAAAATGATAAGCTGTTCAAAGGTACGAGTGAAAAAGAGGGTCTTGTCTTTAATGGTAAAATGCCATGTTATCTTGTTTAAATGGCATAACTTTGCAAAAGATGCCACAACATTTCAACCTTTTAAAATGTCATTATTAAAAAATACATATCACAAATGGCGTCTTTACACACTTCTTTTTTTTTTTCCTTTCCCTTTTCCTCTCTTTCTCTCTCTCTCTCTCTCTCTCTCTTTTTCTTTTTTTTCTGAAGGGCTTATGTAGAACTTGCAACTTCAAAGGAAAAAGGAAAGGAAATAGCAAAGATGGTTCAAGGTGATCTTGAGCCTCGCCAAATGTAAATAGATTTAGAAGCAAATTTGGCTTTGCAGGGTTTCTTTCCCTCTGTGTGCATGTTTGTCTGTGTTTTAAATAAAAACCACATCCATCCTGCCAGCTGGGTATATATTGTCTGTAGCACTGGGGGTTTGAAATGGGAGGTCCTCACTCTGCTGAGCTCTTTCCCGTCCTGATTACACAGAGAGGCCGTGTAATGACACAGGGTGTGGTGTGACCTACGTGGAGGTGCTGGGAGCTTGGGGTTATTTATTTATTTCTTGGAAGGGCACCTTAATCATCACCACCATGCTGCTTACTCCTCTTTTTTTTTTTTTTTTTTTTTTTTTTTTTATTTTATCTTTGCGGTTACACTTGGGTTTCTTCGGGGAAATAAATCTGTGGCTCAGTGTAACAAGAGAAAATTATTTTTTCTCGGTTTGCTGCCTGAACACAGTGAAACATTTTATGATCACCTGTTTTTGTCAACAACGGTGGCAGAAAAACAAAGAGGGGAAGAAAAGAGACAGTAAAAATCCCTCATGCAAATGTAAGAAGCTGGCTGGGTGTCAGAGCCTCCCTGTTGATGCAACAGAATCATGGAATCCTGGAATGGTTTGGGTTGGAAATGACCAGGAAGCTCATCTCGTTCCAACCCTCCCACCATGGACATCTTCCACCAGACCTGGTTGCTCCAACCTGGCCTTGAAGCAGGTTGAGTTCATGGTTGGCAGCAGGATTTACTGTTCTTGATTTCTAGATTTGATCCAGCCAATGAGTGACCAAAAGCTCAAATAGATCCCTTAAAATTCTTTTTTTTTAAATGGAAGCCCTTATTTTATTCAGCCAGGAGTTCTGCAGTTGATTTCAATGTGTCATAACTATGCTTTGGGTAGGATTAAAAAATAAAAGGGGGGTAGGAACTTCCCCACCCTTTGATTTTTAAAGGTTGTTGTGTTCGACTGGAGGGAATTGTGGAAGTCTGAACTGCCATTCTTGGTTCTGCACTGGGCTGGCTGGATAAACTGATTGCAGCCTAAGAACCTAAACCCAGGAATTTTGGTAGAGTTACATCTGGAATATTCTGGAAACAAACCATCAACACATGTATTTAAATATATGTGTGTGCACACATTCATCTACATATAGACATGTATATACACTCACACTCACATGTATATATGTATATAAACATACACAGTTCCCTAATTTAATGCCATATGGAAAACCTCACCCTACTGTTACACTGGGTATTTGTGAACATGAATATAACTTAGCTTGATCTGTGTTTTTTACCATTGCACCTCCTTCAAATAATCAATGTCATTATATATATGCAACAGAACTACATGCATTTATTTTTACATATAGAACATGCTATATCTATACATATAAATGGATTATTTACAAAGTATTTCTCAAAATATCGTGACAGTTCATCATATTGAAGGTGCAGTAGTTGGGTTAAAATGACACTGTTGAGCCCCTGGGGTCTTTTTTAATAAATATATTTTTGGCTTCTGCCTTCTGGAAATCTGCACCAGGCTTTGAAACTCCTGAAAAATTGATTTGCTTTTTTATTGCTGCTTAGCCCACACTACAGGCTGGACATATTTTCTTCTTTTAATTGAATCTGCCCATTACACTGCACAAGTGCCAGGACATCAATTTAATATCTAGATTTTTTTGTGAGCTTTCAAACACACACAAACCCCCCTTATTTAATACAGTTGGATGTTTCTATTTTGCTCCTCAGAGTTTTGATTTGTCTATTAGCATTACAGTAGCTGTCCAAGCTGTGTGATATTCCTTGGGAGAAAAAGATAGAACGCACTAGAGGAATTTTTTTTTTCTTGCTGCTGCTGCTTTCCTGCTGTAGCTTATCTTCTTAACAAAGACAAGACTACAGTGGGTTTCACAAATCTGAGTACAAGCACTTTAGCGGAGAGATGCACCAATGGGTACGAACTGAGCCAAGATAAACATCCCCACATCAAGAGCACCATGAAAGTGCTGCAGCGGGGAGGGAAGCGCGAAGGCCCTCGAGAGCAGCCGGGGAGTCCCTGGCACAAAGCAGGGTTCTGCCCTTCGCCGCCGCGATAATCGGCTCGGGGACGAGCGCTCACCTCGCGAAAGTTTGAAATCACGCTTGGCAAAAAAAAAAAAAAAAAAAAAAAAAAAAAAAAAAAGAAGAAAAAAGAATCGTTGCAAAACAGCCATCTAAGATAAAGGCAGGGAGCCAAAAGTGCCTGATCCCAGTCACCGAGCGAGGCTGGGAGCGGTGGAGTCACTTGTTCGCAACAAGCACAGGTGACTGCGAAGGAGCAGCTCGTGCTGTGAACACTGTGGGCAAACAGGGACTGGGATGAACACAGAGCTCAGGAACATGAGTTTATTAGGTAAATGCACAAGCAGGTTTTGGCTGGGTTTGAGGCAGTGGTTGCACCCCTTGTACCTTCAAGTCTGTGAGTAACGTGGACCATCCCTGTGATGGAGTAGGGCTGCTCAAGGTTGGTTGAATGACTTCACCAACATCACTGAATTAAACCTCTTGATTAACTTTTTGGAGAAAGGGGAAATAAGCAGTATGAGGAAAATGGAGCTTGAGGTACCGCCTGGAATAATTTTGCTTTGTGTAACTGATGTATTTGCTTCCTTGAAAACCCCTGGTGCAACAAGGATGCAGGAAGGGTGCAAAGCAAGATTTGCATCACTCAGAGTCTGACTGAATCTAAAAAATAATCAGGACAAAGAAAATTGGTGTGCACAGAGTCAGAGCAGGACAAACTTCACTGGTGCTCAGACAGGCTCTAGGTGTGTGCACCTATTCCTGATTCCAGAGAACTGTCCACACCTCCTGAATCCAATCCTTTACTCTCTGAGTGATTATTTTGAGATTTTTATTCATCATCTGTTGAACAGGAGCGGGACAAACACTCAGAGAGGCCCTTTAATGGGCTGCATAGTGCCTGCCTCTGTGATTGGGAAAGATAACCCAATATAAAAAATTTTTGTTTAAAATATTTTGTTTTTATTCTGCTGTCATGCAAACATGCAAAATAATTATATTATACTGGGGTAGAAAGAGAAATGCATCAATACAGCTGAGTCCATGTGTAATTAAGGTGAGGCAGTTGTACAGAGCCGCAGTCAATCGGGATTAAGGAGTTTCCACTTGTGCATTACTTTGATGTAAACCCCTTTCCCCACTGGATCAGATAAACTCTCAGCTTCAGCTGACTGTCAGCTTCCAAACCCAGAACAAAGCAGGGCCTCCACAATCCCAGAGACAAAAAATCCCTATGCATTAAATGAATCTCAGAAATAAAAACAAATGCCAGAGTTATTCCGACAGGGTTGTATCATGTACCGACGATATTCCTGGGCAAGGAGGGGGCAGCCCTGGAGCAAGCACTATTCATTATTATTGATGAATGTTCTCAGGAGAAACAGAGGATGTTGCTTAATGGCTTGATCTAATATGCCATCAGAGAAGAGGGGAAAAAATAGAGTGAAAGATATCCTCAAACACAAAAGCTAAGGAATCTTCTGAGCTGTGTCTGGTCCTTTAATTACCCATGCTGCGAGGGAGGAACACACAAAGAAGAAGATGGCTTCAGTGAAAGTCCTTTGAGATGAAGTCCTTTTACTGAGGCACTCTACTTGTTAAAGCTGCAATAATGTCACCTGGAGGTTACCTTTTTGATTAGGACTTAGAGTCACCAGAACATTTAACACACACCTGTGCATCTAATTCGCCGTGCGATTGGCATAACTACCTGTGCCAGGTGGGGAGGTGCAGGAAGGAGCTGATATAAATGTGCAAGGAGTTATTAGGCTTGTAGAGACAATCAGAAAAAAGTAGGCACAAAGGAAGATGATCTGGCTCTGGCATGGAGCAGATAGGTGCAGACAAAACCAAGGATAGGCAGGGAAGCTTTGGGGAAAACAGCAGCTATTGCCAACAGGCCTGTAGACGTGGATGTGCTGCTCCTTTGTAAAGTTAGACATTTTTTTCCTCTAAGTTGTATGGATGGCTGGGAAAGCAAAGCCAGTGCCTGAGTGGCTGGACAGGTAGGTTCAGAAGTGCCCAGTGGCACCTGCTCAGCTGCAGCCTGCTCTCCAAAATCACTCAAATGCTGCTTCGAGCTGCAAGAGAAACCCCAAGACATCTCTTTGCAGTGGCTCTGTAGGACACTTCCTCAGTACATCTCTGACAGCTGTGTGGACTTGCAAGCTCTGGGGACCAGGAACTCCCCCATCCCAGCCTTCCACATTTGTTTGCCCCCAGTGGGGACCCAGAGAGTGCCCTGGGTCCTGCTGGGGAGCAGTGAGCTCCCAGGGACCTTGTGCTGAGCACCAGGGATACTCTGCCACCTGTACACAGGGCTCCCGAGCCCTGCATACCCATGAAACCTCCCCAGCTGTCTGCAAGGGCCCAGGACCACAGCAGCCAGCTGGCAGGCAAGGAGGGTTGTGAGCAGAGCAGGCAGAGGAACCATTAGGAAAATATGTCTGGCAGGAAGCTTGGCAGGCACGTGGTGCCAGTGCGCAGGGAGCTGCAGGAGAAGGGGCAGCAGGATGCTGCCTGGACTAGCCCTGAGGTCTGGATGACCTCAGGGTCCCCAGCCTTGTCCTTAATTTGGCTACAAGCTCTACTTGTTCCCATGGAGGTGATGTCCAGGCTCTGGCAGAGCATCTCCTTGGGTTTTTGGGGGGTTTCTGCAGCAAGGAATGGGTGAGAAGAGACATGAATTCAGGGTTCTGAGGTAGGTGCAGGAATGGAGCTTGCAGGGCTCCAGCCGAGGGAATGGCACAGGCAAGGAGCCATCTCCCTGCACTGAGAAATGTAGGGAGACACTGGATTAACAACACTGAATGCTCAGAGTTAATGGTCTGTGGGGTGACAGCACCCAAATGAGCCAGAGTGAGCCATCCCTGACTCTGCAGTTCGGATTCACCCAGCTCCCAGCTCGACGGGCATCCCCCTGCTCTGTCAGCACAAGAGAAAAATCAGTGCCTGATTCTCTCCTCGCTCACAGCTCATCTCCCCCCACTGGTTTTGTTAAATGCAGCACATTTCCAAAGAAGTAGATTTTAATTTCAATAAACTCTGTAAGAAATAGATCAGTGCTAAGGAGGGGAGCAGCCACAGGAAGTGAGTTTAACTGCTCGGCTGCAGAATATTAATAGGATAGAATGTTATTAGAATAATTTTTCACCGTTTATTAGAATAATTTTTCATCATGAATAATAAATTAATAGAATAATTTAGTACCACTAGCCCTCTGTTTGAAAGGGTATTTTATTTAAAAGTAGCTTGAAAAGTGGCATTGGGGGAGGTGGGATTGGGAGCAGACCCTGGGTGGAGGAGGTGCTCTAAGGCTGCTTCCCGCAGAGACTCACTGCTTGCTGTTATCCCTCCTGATTTGGGCAACTTCCTTCTGGAAAACCCAACCAGGTGAGGCCATCGCTGCTGATGGCTCTGAGAGGGTCTTGCCTGTGGCAAGAGACTGCAGACACAGAGGATTCAATCCCTGGAATCCCGCAGCTCAGGCCTCCTCCTACCCAGCTGTGCATCACCAGGCACCTTCTGTGGCTCCACATCCTCACAAAGTCCCTCTTTCCTTCCAGCAGCCTGGGAAATGGCCACATCCACTCCCAGGTACATTCACCTGGCTTTAACTCCTCATTTCCCTATCTCACAGTGAGACATTCATGCCCATCACAGTAGTTTTGTGCAAACCAAGAGGTCTCTCTCTCTTTTTTTTTTGTTTGCATCTGTGTGGAAGATAATCATTCCTCGGAAGGCTATTCATACCACAAAAGCACAATGACATTATTCTCTCCCTCTCTCTCTCTCTCTTTCTACTGTTTTACTCTACAACTGACAATTAATGTTAGAAAGAACATGAAATGGAGGAGAAATTACAGCAATTTATCAACTGAAATTATAGGTGTAGACACATGTCAGCAGTGGAAACAGTTTCTATCAAAATTAAAGTATTTAGAGATTTTCCTCAAATTTCAAATTATGCAAATCCCATTTTTGTGATACGCTGGTACTGTAGCTTTAATTGCAGGATTACCAGCAAGCTGCAAACTGCACTTGTAACCAGGATTCAGCTCTTTGGAGAGCGGCTCCCTTCTCTAGCACATCTTATTAATTCAACAAAGTTCCCATCTCTTTAACAAATTAAATATGTTTTGCAGAACAGGCAGCGGTTTTCTCGGTTTCAATCTGTCACGAAGGACCCTGCTGTTTGCAGAGGTTACTCGACAGCTGGATGAACAGACAGGTTTGAGTCCAAACACGGATTCAAATGCATATTTATACATAAAACATATTTATACAACATCGCAGGAACAGATTGTGCTGCTGAAGTTTCTACAAGTCCCTTTACGGTGAGGACACTGTAACCAAAGGCAGGGAAAGCATCTGGATTTCACCTTTTTCCCCCAGGTCTTTCTGGATCAGTTAAAGCTGCTCTGTGACCCCAGGAGACCACAGGAGCTTCCACGAGGATGGAACTTTCTTTTCCTCTAGCAATAACTGGCATGGCTGGAAAGCCCCGTGCCAGAAAGCCTAACACTGTGTGCTCCCGAGAAGCTGTTTGATCACTGCCAGCCTAATTAGAAGGCACAATATTCAGGATGTTATTTCTCTCCCTTTCCCCGTTTTATGTTCCTCTGATGTTGCAAAAGGAGCCAAGGATGAAGCATAGGAGCAGGCAGTAGCTGGGAAAGGCATTTGCATGGCAGAGAGAGCCAAGAGACTGCAGGGCCGAGGAGGGGAGATCTGATGTGCCACACCAGAGCCCGAGACATCCCTCAGCTGCACAGTGTGTTGGGATGCTGAGGTTCCTCTCAGAGCACCTACAGAGTCAGGACAAAGGACAGCAGACGGGAGGAGAGGAGAACATGTTCCATCTCCAGAGGAGAAGCAAAGAAAACTCTCTGGGTGGCTGTTCTGTCATGCCAGGCACTGCTGGGAGGAAAGAAAACATTGTTTTCTCAACTTGCCCCATGGAAAAAGAGTGGGGTTATACTTGGCTGCATCTGCCAAGGCGTGGCACTGACACCTGCAATATCTGTACATCACATTTAACCTCAGTGGTCCCTTGTCTGTATCTGAGTGCAATGCTTTGGTATCAAGCTGGGTTTTTTTAGGTGGTTTACAATGACACTGTTTAATTCAAGAACATGTCAATGCTGTTCAAAGCATCAGTGGTAAGAGTCACCATCCTAGAGGCAAAAATGGGGCTGAAAATCCTTTCTCAGACTCAACTGGACAGTCATTAAATGTGGTTGCAGAAACACACAGGACTGTGAGCTCCATGTAGGGAGGAGTGGAGTTTACTCTCAGATGGAAACTGCACCCTTTTGGGCTAGATTTTTCATGCACTCATCTCTTCATCTGCTGATGGCTGGGTGACACATGGCCACCCTGAAGAACACTGGAGATAACATTTAATTTCCATTTCTTGAGCGTCCTGCCAATGGTGAGCAGCACAGGGCCAGGAGTTGGACTTGATCCCTGAGGGTCCCTTCCAGCTCATGGTATTCTATGATTCTATGATACCAAAGTGAAGTAAAATGTGACACAAGCATCTGAGGCACATCAAGTATTTTATAGAATCACAGGTTAAAAGGGACCACAGTGGATCATCTGGTCCAACCTGCCTGCTCAAACAGGGTCATCCCAGAGCACACAGCACATGGTTGAGTCCAGACAGGTCTGGAATATCTCCAGTGAGGGAGACTCCACACCTTCTCTGGGCAATCTGTTCCAGTGCTCACAGTAAAGAAGTTCTTCCTCATATTCAGGTGGAACTTCCTGTGCATCAGTTTCTGCCCTCTGCCTCCTGCCTTATTTCATTTGAATCCCTGTTCCAATAACAGCCTCCGGGCACTGCAGCACCGTGCTGGTGCTGCACCCACCTGTGGCTGTGCTGTCACACCCATCCAGTCCCAGCAGCACCCAGGTCACCTCTCAGGAGTGTATTTTGCACAGACAGTTGTACATCTACTCCCTTTGAAAACTCCTCCTTCCTTCCCTTTCTATCTACCACATCATGAATCACGTAGTGACTATTGCAGGGTAACATCCACAGCCAGTGGAGCTCCCAAACCAAGAGGTTTCTTTTAATATTTTTCTATGTGGCCAGCCCTAGACACAACCAGATGCCTGGGATCTATTTACATATGCCAGGCAATGCAAGGCTGCTGACAGCCACTGTATCCAGCTTCAATAACCACGATATGCTCCATCTGCTGACGCCCCAGCATAGCCACAGCGGGGAGCTGTACTGCCAGAGGCACTATCCTGGAACAGCTGAATGGCTGAACAGCTGGGAAAGCATCAAAGGACACTTTTCATACAAGAGCAGGGTTGTTGGCCCCGTTTCTCATCACACACGTCATGGAGCAGAGGCAGAGGAGCCACATCTTATAGGGGCAGCCTCAGTTTGCATCCTCTGCGCCCCAAGTAGCCATGAGCCAAAGAGAAGCTGGTGAAGTGGTTCATGTAAAAGGAACAGTCTAATTGGGAAAATAAGTTAGCTGCAGGCCACCATGCATTCAGATGGGGCAGAATTTAACCTTTCTAGGGATCTAGTGGTGATGCTCCCTTGGTTCCAATAATCCTCACTGCTTCTGTTTGCAAGGAGTGGTGGGGTCTAAGCTGAGCGCCCGGGATCAGGGAGAGATGCCAGAGGCAGCCTGTGGCTCTGTTCAGAGGTGATGAACCACACAGCTGGGCTCCCTGGGCAGGCAAGTCCAGGCAGGCTGCAGGATGAGCTGTCTGGATATTTATTTTCCCATGCATGGAGGAATGGAGACTGTTGAACAACTGCACAAGGATGGCAGTGGGGGCTGCTGGACGGGATGGTGGCAGTGGGGTGATGGGTGACGCCCAGCACAGAGCTCCAGGCTGGGCTTTGGTTGGTGCTACCCTATTTTTTTTTTTGGAAAGAGAGAGAGATAAGACGGATCTGGGAATGTCAAGTTGTGCATGTTAGGCCATGATTTTCCTGTGGCATTGGGTGGGAGCTTGAGGGAAGGCTACAGATAGGGTTCACCTGAAACTGGGAAAGGGAAAGGAGAAAGAAAGAAAAAAGAAATAAAAGAACAATCACTGGGAGAAGGGGGAAAACCGGAATTGATTCTATGATTTTTTTTTTTTTTCCAAAATAATTCAGTGATTCTCATTCAGCTGGTGCTTTTCTTAAAGACCAAAGAGCCTATATGATAAGCATATTTTACAAATTAGGTAGCGATTTATCCCGCTTTTGTTTTAATGATTGAAATGAATGATGTCGTGCCGCTTGCTGCTGCTGCTGCATTCAGCGCCTGCTGTTCTTGGGAGCTGAAGACACCGAGAAATTTGCATACTTAATGCCGGGAACTGGCACAGACTAAATAGCTTCTTTTCTTTCCTCTGTGTTTGTAGATTTACTGTAGTGCTGGGTTTAATCAAAGGCTTTTTAAAGCCGTCCGTGTGCCGTTTCACAATGCTGAACTTGCATGTGACAAAGGCAGCTATTTATTACTTATCAGCTTTATGGCAAGTACCACGGGCTACCCTAATTAAAGGTGTAGGGGCTGCGTGCCCCTGCAGGAAAAGGCACTGGCCAGTTAACATTTCTAATCCCTAATCAAGGCATGGCATGGATTATTTTTCATTTTGTTTTCTTGCCGGTAAAATATCCAGCAATAAGGTTAGGGCTAGGCAGGGAGCTAAGCCAACTTTGGGTGGGATGTGAACTTCCAAGGGTATGAGCTCTCCATGTGGATCCCATAGGCTTCATTCATTGAGGTGCCCTACACTTCCACCTGCACTAAAGCAGAACTGGCTGGGACATTGTTTTCTTCATGAAATGTCACCGAAACAGGATGAATCATTATTGGACATCCCATCCCTAGAAGTGTTCAAGACAAGGTGTCTCTGCCCATGGAAGGGGGTTGGAAAAGGTTAATCTTTAAGGTCTCTTCCAACCCAAACCATTCTGTAATTCTATGATTCTATGATTAAGGGTAAAACGCACCATGGAGACAAATCCACATCAACCAGCTTTCTTGTGGGTTTCCCTGCTTATTTCTCATGTGCACATGACAGAGAGCAGAAAAGAGAGAGCTGTTATACCCCATCACTTGATTTGGGGTTGAGTGGATCATCAAACACATGATGTAGAAGGAAAAACCCTTCTTCAGAAGGAGTTTTAACCTTGCCTCTCTTATGACTAGGAAAACCACCCCAGAGACCAGGTTATGGCCCAGAAGTCTCTTCTATTTATTAAGATAATCCAACACTCCCAAATCTAGGAAACCTTCTTATGATAATTAGGTTTTGATTTGAAAACAAATATATATTTTTTCTTTTTAAAAATATTTATATCAAAATATATTTATATTTTGATACAATCATATGTCTTCAAATACTGGCCCCAAATTCTTTGGTTTTGTTCCAATACAGATAAAAATAAATGCTGAACTTTGGTGGATGCTCACAGAATGGAAGCACCTCATTGTGGACAACTCTGCATCCAAATCAGCACCCATGAAACCCCACAAGAACAGCTACACTGACTCTAGTGAAAGCAGGATTGCCCCTTATTTACTATCAGCAAATTTAGGGCTCCCTTTGAAGTCAGTAATGAATTTCCACAGGCAAATTTTGAACAGCAAGAATACTCATTTTTCTCTCTAAATATTTTCCAACTTAAAGAGACAAAACACAGTTCAGGGGAGGGCAAACAGAATTAATCTCTTGTCGGGGCTTGTCCTTAGAGAGGTAAACTTCATGAAAAAAAATAAAAATAAATTGCCCCCTCCCCCCAACATCTGCTGGGAGCACTCGGAGATAGCTGGCAGCTTGAACAATAACTCCGAGGACTGGAGTCCTGGAACAATGGGAGTGGGACGAGAGCAGCCCTCGCTGTGGCATCGTTTCCAGGCCTTCTGCACATGCAATTGGTTCACGGGAATAAAGATCAAGTTGGACCAATAACACTATAATTTGGAAACAAATATATTGATTACAAGAGAGTCCCACTGGAATGAATGGGACTACTCGCGAAGTGCTGTTATTATTCTGCCTGCACAGGGATTATAGAATGTGGTCTGCCGGGGCTCTGAATTGATCAGCATGATATTATCATCTTGCAAATGCAATATTATCCTCCTGCAGGACTGTGTGGCCCTGTGCTGGGGCTGCACAGGCATGGGATGACCCAGCCTGAAGGGCCACTCACGCACAGGGATTCCTCTTCGCTCCTTTGCTGCGGCTGCTAATTCCTGCAGATCCTTCAAAAATTCTCCATCGCCAGACCCTGCAGGTTGTGTGATTCTGAATGGCACTAATAGGGAGTTTATCTTTCTTCTGAAGTGACTATTTAATAGAAGAAATTAAAATCAGCTATGGAATATTTAGGAGGAAGGATAGTATTAAAATAACAGGATTTGCCCAAACCTCTGTACTTATTAATGTTTTAGAGCACAATAATGGGATTAATTTTGAACTCCTCACTTCTTTTTCACCATCAGTGGGTTTCAGTTAGGTTCAGCATTTTATTTAGCTCTGGAAATGACATCAGATCACTCTGTTTTTATTCCTGACTATTTATTTATTTAACTTTAAATTAAAAGATGATATGCACATCTAAGGCCTTAAATTCCCTAACTCATCTTTCTTAAAGAAGCAAAGTCCCAACATCATCAAAATTATCATTTTGAAAGAAAGTCAACCAGTCAGATCCCCTTAAAAATACAAACAGGGGTTCTCCAATTTTCATTACTTCACAACTACAACAAGTCCCAAGATTCTGGAGACCTCATGGTCTCTGTCCTCATTACTGAGGAAGATTGGCCACATCCTGTTTTAGCACTGCTCTGTGTCTACTATTTTTTTGATTTTTTAATTTAAGGCTAAGCTGAGCCTTTCAAACAAACTGTTGAGTTTAGGGTCCATATTTAGCTACCTGCAGAAAATGGCTTTTCCAAAGGTGAGTGTTCAATATTTTCTGAAAATTGTTTCTCTTTAATGAGTCCAACCTCAGGCTCCCAAGACGAAAGACACCCAAATTGCTAATCATTTCTTAAAACTTCATCCCTGTAGCAAAGTTAAATTGCAAAGTTGCATTTTCTTTTCTAATTCATTTTCTCTGCATTTTAATTCCTTTCAGTTTGACAGCCTTAAAGCACACAGATCAAGCTGAACCAAAGGTTTCACCAGCTCTAAACTAAGCCTGTTTTAGATGACTGCAATGTTCATTTCAAACTAGGAATTATAATGCAAAAAGTCATTTTCCCCTCAATGTGTAGGTAAAAGCCCTGGGCAGACCCTTTTGAGAAAACACATATAACAGCACAATGTTGATCAACCCATCCAAAAAACTTAGCAGGACCACAGATTTGCGAGGGGGGTTTTGCATTCAGTCCACTCTGCTCCAAACCAGAGAATCTCATGGTATTCTCAGATCTCAGCAGGCTGCTGCAGCTCTTACTCCAGCCAGTGTTAGTGCTGGCCAAAAGTGTAAAGACACACTAATTTTTGGTTTGTGGTGGCTGCTGCAACTCCAGCGGCCTGATTTAAGTGCTGGTTTGCATATATTCACCCACAGGTGCTGTGGATTGTGCTTTTCCATGGATCTGTACCATTAGCACTGGCTGCCACAGCAGTGATCAGTGGTGCTGCTGCACGTGTTTATCTTGGATGGGAGGTGGGTTATCAGGCCAGTCTGGAGGTGTCAGGTGCTCCCATCGACGCTTGGTGATAATACTCCATGTGCAGGAAAAGATGGATGATATCATAGCTGGGATTTTTTTTCCCCTGGTAAAATGAGTGCTGTAACATCTCACATCTCCTGCCAGAGAGGATATGACCAGCACACCACTTGCAGGCCCAAACTGGTGATATCTCTGTGCTGCAGTAACTGGCTCTCTAGCACTCCTTTGATGACAACTGTAATGCCAATTCATAAAACACAACCAGCAAATACTCCTTGAGCACAAAATTGTGTTACTTGTAGTTCAATTTCTCAACATCTGATATATCTGCAAGAAAACTAGATACTATTTTTACTTCAGTCACCATGCAAACCTCTGAATAAATCTACGGTCCCGTGGCAATTGGAAAGTCAAAGAGACAAATTCCCTGAGAAGTCACGAGAGTGCTGGGGAATACTGGAATGGTCAGGAGGATGCTTCTGATACCCAGTGAAGCACATGGCCTCTTGGTGGAGGTCGCCAGGCCTCAATTGGAGCTGGACCATCCCCAAGTCCTTGTCTTTGAGGGGAGAAAGCACTCAGACCTGGATGCAGAGTCCCTTCTGCCCGCCAGCAGCAGTGCTCATGGTGCTGGTTTGATGGTTGGGATAGAAACTTGGCTCTGTCATTGATTTTATTCCATTTTATTACTCTCAGCTCTTCCAGAGTATTACCAACTCCCAGGGGACCTTTTAAGACGTCTGCCGATGCTTCACTCATAAATCAAATTTCTCCTTCCTGGATATTTTGCTGTGTCCAATCCTTCTCCTGAGCTGTGGGAACAAATTCCTGCAGAGCACTGAGCCCACCTCAACCTTCACTCTGTCTCCCAAAAAGAAGTTGTGAAGGGCAAATTTTCCTGGTGTGAGCTTAGGTTTTACGGGTCAGCCCTTTTTTATTACAGCTTAACAAGATGATTTATCACCTTCTCCCCAAATGCTAATTGCAACAGGTAAAACCAGCATTTTTCTGCTCTGTCTGGATCTGCAGAAGACTTTTTTGAGCTTTGTGGTGGAGATGAAACCTCTTCACCTTCCTGACTGACAAGACTGTGTCAAATGGTGCCTGGAAGTGTGGGCATGTCTGAGACAGAGGGAGGTTACTGGGAAAGAAGATATTTTTGACCAACATTTTTCTTGAATTAAAATTAAAAGCTGAAAAGATTTATTACAGTGGCATATTCATGCTGCTATATTTAAGGTGATGTCAGTGTTCTCAGCATAATCCTTCTTATGCACTGAGGATTAAAACTCAGCCATAATAAAGTACTCCGAGCTGAAACTTGCCCTCAGACGTTTCCTATTTGAAGCATTAATTTTATTTTATTAAATTAGAAATAAAATCGATTCAAGAGTTTTGCAGGTTTGGAGATGAGAACAAGGAGTTATTTTGCCCATAGCCTTGTCCCTGCTGATTGCTAACAAAGTCAAGAGACTCACTTGGAGATGATGCTGCCAAGGGAGAAACATGCTGCTGCTTTACTTACTTTGTGCATGGGACGTCAGACTATGGACTAAAAAAGTGCTTTTACCCATAAACTGACGACAAAAGTGCAAATGAACCCAAATTCCTGTCTGTACTGTGGTCCTTTCTATGATGTTCCCAGGATTTTTGGGTACCAGCTGAATTTTAAAAAGCCTTGGCTTCTTCCCTGCTATAAATAATTAATAGGTTTATCTGTTGAAATGATATATAAAGTGGCAACAAAGCTACTTTGCTTGTGAGGTAGGAACAAATCTCTACAAGGGAATTTGTTTTTTTTCCAGTATATTGTCATTTCTAAAAATATCTAGTTTCCTGGGTTCTCTTTGGCTGGTGGACCAGCCTTTTTATTCCCTAAGTTTAAGGAGGGAAATACTTATCAAGCTGGTGAATGAGTTTGGTGCTGCTCATAGCACTGGAAATGGCCAGAGTCAAGGGTGTCCCTTTGATTGGTTTTAATATGAAACTCTCCTAAGAGAGTGCTCCAGCTGACAGCTTGGTCTGAGGAGGAGGAAGAGGAGGAAGGACCAAGAAGATGGGCAGTTGGCCCTTGCGCAATATAATCCCACCTTTCTCTGTCCTTTCTCATGCTATGACACTAAAATCTGGGATTCAGTGAGACCACGGAGCATAACAATGTTACATATGCAATGTTTGTGTAATACACAGCCTGGAAACATCCAATTAAATTTACCTGAACAATTTCAATTTGATTCATTTGGTTATATACATGGTTTTATGATATTCAAGCTAAATGTTCACATCTTTTTTTCCCCAAAATATCCACATCCACAAAGTACAGAGTTCCTTTAAAGAGGAATTATTCTCTATTTTAATTCCAGGAAACTGCTCAAACACTGCTCTGGAGGCAATGACTAACTTCCTCTCAGGCTTGTCTGTTGAATTCATCAATTTACCACTAATTTAGGAGGGTGACATTATTGCCACTTTACAGAGGAAAGTGTTGAGTCACAAAGAGAAAGTTCACTAAAATGCACTCATTGCAGTACCTGATTTGAGATGGTGCAGAGCTGGGTATCTCATGTCCTGGGGTGCTTGTTCTGTTACACTACCTGGAGCTCAGTACCCCTCTAAGACCAGGGTATCACCCCAAAGTGAGTAGCTGGCATCTATTAATGACTCCAGAAATGTCAGAACCTTGTGTAGGAACTCTGTGAGGGAGGCAGAAGTGGGGTCATTTTCCAGGTCTTTGGAGGCAACTGTCCTAAAACTATAGCTACCTTTATAGTTGTTTTGATTGGGAATTTATGGTTTGGACCAAAGTTTACTGATGGGGAATTTTGAAAAAAATCAAGTAATAGAGATTAGAGGTTTATGAGGGGAAAAAAAAAAAGAAAGAATGAACAGCAATCTGCTCTGTTCAATTTTTGACTATTACAGGGGGATGTGGAAGGATTTTATGCTGGGAATATGCCTTTTGAAGTTCCCATAAAAATCTGTTCAAATTTGGCCGTGCTAAATGCATTTGTGAAATTACTATTTGCACATGCTCAGAAGAGCATTTTTTTAAATTTTCTTTTAGCAGCTAAAATCTCTAGAGAACCACCTGAGCAGGTTGGAGCTGTGCCATACCCGCAGGCTGATCGTACTCCAGCCCGGGACATCAGCGTGAAATGTGGGATGGGGCGGGCTTTTCCCAGAAGAGGAAGATTTCAGCCCTATGGATGAGCATGTGAATGGCACAAAATAGATGTCATTATACTTTCAAACCCCACAGAGAGTATTGGTAGGTACTGGACGAGAGTCTTAACAACTGTCTTTGCAAGTCAAGCAAAATTCATAGGAGGTGGAGCTGCCAGACTGCTTGCAGTAAATTTTAAGTGATGCTGCTCCCTGATTACATCCCTTACTTGGATGAGGTTTGTTGTGTGTGTTGTCTGGACAGCCACTTGTCTGATTTTCCCACTGCAAAGAGGGAACCATTCCAGACACTGTGGTGGCACACAACCTTTCCTCCCACCTTCCCCACTCCTTGCCTTTTGGAAAGGCACCAATGCCAGCCCTTCAGCTGCCTGTCCAATATATGAGTTTGGAGGAAGGAAAAAACATCCTTTCTCAGGAATAGAGAAGCTTGGGGATGGAGCAAACAGGACCTTTCCTTTGCATGCCACAGCCCTAAATGTGTCAACACAGAGTCAGGTCAGCAAAGGGGAATTTTACCTGGCTTTGGCCACAGGGAGATAAAAGCAGAATTAGCTATTTATTTGCATGGCATTTGGTTGTGCTGAATAAAGGTCAATGTGTTCTCACAGTCTTGTCATTTGTGTTGAGGGAAAGAGAGCAGCTGTGGCTCTTCTCCCCAGCTCCAGGATATCACACTCCCTTATTCTACAGCCAGGTATTCTCAGCTGCTTTTTATGAACCCACAACATAAAAAGTACTGAAAAGGAATTTGTCTTTTAAACTCATCCACCACAACCACAGAGACTAGATTGCACCCAGATGCAGAAGGCAATGAAGCAACAGCAATTCTCCAGAAAAGCTGATCAGAAAAGTTTGGCTGATACATTTTTCCTCAGGTGCTGTCCAACATGTCACAGACAGCCCTTGCCACGTGATGTACTTTGTATGTCCCCTGGTCCTGTGTCTTTTACACCTCACAGTGAGCTGCTGCAGATCTACCCTATAACAATGTTCAAACAATAGGAAGTTGTTTGAGACTCACCAGTATCATCTTGCACCTTTCCCTGCACACCTCACACGTGCTCCAGTCTCAGCAGGCACCAGTGTGCAGTGGGAACTGGGAGAGGTTGTGTCCCAGCAAACTGGGCAAGAGCCTGTTAGTTGCAGGTACAGATACTGCTGCTCTTCAGTCCTGGTGCAAGTGTCAGGGCATGAGGTCTGAGGGTGAAACACCCCACACATCACATTGCAGGACATGGTGGAGCTATATGGACTCAATACCCAGCCCACGCCAAACACGTTGCACTTCCATGTGGATGCTCTCATTCAGGGGGATTTAACTACAGTGAGCTGAGGAGCCTCAAGGGTTTCACCTGCTTTAGTTTCATAGCTTTTCCCAACAGTCTTGGGAATACTTAACCCAACAAGCCCAAAGTTGGCACCAACCCTGCACCCCCCCTGCCTACCCTCAGCTGTTTGCATGGCTTTGTCTGCCCCTGCTGCCTTCCCCCACAGGCCTGTAAGGATCAGGCAGTACTGCAGAAGTAGCAATACTTCCCTCAAAGAGCCATTCCCAAAAGTCTCCTTTGGGCTTTTTATAACCTGATACTACATCAACTCTTCTCACCGAGCTGCTGTGTGGAATAATGTGTCCGGGCGAACATTGTTACGTGCAAACGCAAATACTGGAGATGCTGACAGATGGAGGAATCACACTGTTTTGTGGGAAGGAAGGGCAGAATAGGAGCAGGAATATCAGAATGAGTCTTGCCGTTTACATATAACAAGCTACAGCTATATTTGGATACGCTGCAGCATTCACAACCTTCCCAATTGCCAGGCTTTCAAATACACACATTACCACCAGAAGTGCTCTTGCTTAAGTGCTCCCATCTCCAGGATTTCCTTTGAAGTATCTGACTGAAGTAATGTAAAGTGCATTTCAATTGGCAGTGAATGCAGGTTAAATGGTAACAGCACAACAGATCCAGTGTTTGTTCCCTGGGCTTTTTCTTTTACCAGTCTCTCTTTTTATGAGAGTCGGTTACTTACTGTAACACTGCATTCAGGCACCTTCAGTCTATTAAGCCTCTTCCCTGACCCTCTATACAACTGCTTGAGGATGCTGTGAGCTGTATCTGTACTGCTTTACCACACACAAAAAAGTGAGTAAATGCACCGCTGAGTGCCCAGGCTGAGCAGTAAGTGGTGGGTAAACCCCCTTTGGAAATCTCTGCACTTGCATTTACCCTTGGCTACAGCGCCGAGCTGGCTGGAGACTGAGCCAACCGCTGCGGATCACTTTGGATTTGTGTGTCACCTCCCATACATGTTGATGCAGTATCAACTATTTAACCTTTAAACAGAGTGCTTTTCTAATCCATTGGATTGGCTGAAGGATGTATGTTATGCTAGCAGAATAGCCAAGTCTGCACTGAGCAATGAAATATCCCCCTGCCCATGCCAGACGCTCTCCCCGCCTTCGATCGCTGAGCCACTGCTGCAGCAGCGCTCTTGGAAAAGCAACCAAAACTTGCAGGATAGGAAAAGAGCTTATCCTAAATCACTGGCATTATCCAAGAGGTACCTTACCCTTTCTGGACCTGAACAGGATCTTGCTCATCAGAAAGAGAAAGACCACTGCAAAACTGGGAAATGAATGCTCCTGGTGGTGAGTGTCCAGGTTGATTTATACTGGAGAAAGGATTCATCCGGGTTATGGATATGTTAATACATTCATAGTCCAGGTGTGTTAGGGAGAGGGACACAGAGGTTACCTCCTCCTTTCATCTGTACCACAAAACTGGGCTGAGTGACTTCTAAGAGTAACAAGAGAAGGGAATCACATCCTAAAACTGCTGTGTAGTACAGCCAGGCTGAGGCTTTCCTGCCATCAAACCCTATTTGTCTCTGTTTATGAAAGAGAGATTAGAACTGAACTGCTGCAGTTAACTTGCTTGTGCTTCACACATATAAGATCAAGAGGATTTTTTTTTTTATTATTCTTTAAGCTGCGAGACCTTTTTTTTCAGATCCATCTTTTTGGAGTGCAAAGGGGGAGAAAAATGTATGTTCTTTTATGGCTTTGCTGAACTAAAAACCTTACATCTGAGCATCTTCCAGATCTGGATGTGGGTATCTTCTTACATCTTCCTCATGGCTTCTCTGAACCTCCACCCATGATAGATGTTTAACATGCTGTAATGCATATTCCTCTGTAATGACTTTGGTGGAGCCATTACCATGAGTTACTCCAGTGACAGATTGATACTTAAGTCAGTATATGTTTGCATAATATCTGTCTGTGTTCCCACATAGCCCCCCATTACCAGCACACATAATGACAGCACTGAGAGCCATATGACTGGTGGGTTCAGCCCTAGTCCCTGTCACATATTGCCATGGTACCCAGTGCTGAATCACTGAGGGTGTTTAAATAGGCAGACATTAATTTATAGAGTAAATCATTATGAAATGGAGGAAATAAGTGACTATCACTGGCACTGATTTGATCTAATGGAGCCTCACACTGAATTGCTAATATTCTCCCTCTCCCACTTATTTTTTTTTTAATGACAAAACCAAATAAAAACATAAACCTTTGTTCAACCTGCCTTCAAAATGTCATTGCCAGGTATGTGGTTTGCTGAGGACGTACAAATTCAACTTACCTCCTCCGTGCTGCTTCTCCAGCTGGGGAACAGGATCTCCTCTTTTTTGGTTTCAGTAGAGACTCAGGAACCTGAAAATTGAAGGAAGACACATTTATTGCTCTCTCCTACACTGTCCTTTCCCTTTCTTATCTGGAAGAAGTTAGCTTTTGGTTCACTCAAGTGGAAGTTGGCTGTCCATTTCCTAATGGCAAAGAAGAGCAGACTCCCATCTGGTTGATGCAGATGCCACTGTTTTGACTTTATCCAGGTGGTCACCCAGCAAACCCTGTTGTGCCTAATTATTTAAGAGGGTTGTGAAACACTAGGTGATTTTATATACCATATGTGCTAGAAAACATAAGCACGAAGACGCTGTGACTTAATGATGTGGCAACTTCAGCGCTGAATCTTCCGTGTTTTACGGCTCAGATCTGACCTTTCTCTTTACTGTAATGCACTTTGCAGCGTTTAGCATGAAAGAAGAGCAAACAGAATTGGAGATGAGGAGGTTATCAGCAGCGGTTACAGGGCCACCCTCCACCTTCTATCGAGATAAAGCACTTGACTCAATTTTAGAATATCCATTCCAGCAGGGAGAAGGTGGGAGGAGAGGGGGAGAGAGTCTGTCCTTTAAATGGAATTTCGGGATTTGGAGTTCAGAGACTTCCTTCACAGTGTTACAGCAAATCACAGACCTCCTTCCTCAGAGCAAAACAACACCACACCGGGTCTCCTGCTCTGGTTATTAATTTATTTATTTTGAACCTGTGTAGTTTGTTGCTTTGACTTCTCAAACAATGGGAAGGTACAAGGAGAGAAGGATAATAAATTGCATTCCCTCCTTTTTGCCATCACAGGAAACCTTGAGGGACTGTTCAGCAAGCTGGAGCTCTTATCTGCCTTTGGGCGATCTCATTATCAAACCTTCATTTTGCTCCCCAGCAGGAGAGATGGCCTGCAATGTATGATAACCTCTACTTATGAAACTCACACTCCAGAAATCTCTGATAATAGGCCAGCTAAAATGGAAAACCAAAGAGCAGGCACTGGGTTTTTAGTCACCAATAATGACTACACACACACACACAGCGGCAGGTTCTAACACCCATATATATTTTTATTTTTATTTATATTTCTATGCACCAGTCTAACTCTGATGGTACCTCCCAGAATTTAAATCACAAATCTAATAGGACTAATATTTTCCAGCATACTTTAATATTTTCAAATAAGCTTGTGTATTATAGGAGCCTGTATCCCATCTACAGAGAGGTCAGTGAAATCAGTGGGAATTCTAACCTATCTAACCTGCTCAGGTGTTTTTATAAAACCCATTAAACACTTATTTAAAAACTTGAAAATATGAGCTGTAGGAACTGAAGTAGTTCCTGGGGGTAGAGAGAAAAAGGGGAGAGGAGGGATAAAGAGAATCAGGTTCCTTAAACACTAGGGCACTTTGATTATTATAATAAAATGTAATATAGCATTATATAATATTTTCTATTATATTTCAATTACTATCCCATCGTGATGGCACCAACCAATTCATCCTTCATCCACCAAATTTTGAATTTCCATTATACAGGAACAAATAGAAGAAGATCATCATAAAAAGCCACAGGGAGGCACCTGAGCGGATCTCGCTGAGATGGGTTGTTCTTACTGAGCAAAAGAGTAAAAGTGAGAGTTCCTCACAATTTTCTGCACTGGATCTTAGATATGGGAACATGCTCATCCAGGGGGTTTTCCCAAACAAGCAGAGGCAGAGAGGGGAAGGGAGGGGAGCCCTCCTGACCCTGAGACTCCCACCACAGGGAGAGCTTGTCCACCCACGTGCTGGGAAGGGAAGCACGTTTGCTTCCCCACGCCTGGAAGTGTCCAAGGCCAGGTTGGACAGAGCCTGGAGCAACCTGGTTTAGTGGAAGGTGTCCCTGCCCATGGCAGTGGGTTTGGAATGAGATGAGCTTTAAGGTTCTTTCCAACCAAACTATTCTGATTTTCAGCCAAACTATTCTCTGATTCCTGTGCCCAGGCTGTAGCTCACCACCAACACACACACCAGGAGGGTGAACAGGAACCAGCTCACACATACTCTTACAGTAGCAAAATGACTATTTTATTTTGTTAGATTAGAGGTTTTCAGTTTCAATGCCTATTAATGTAGTGCTTTTCAAAAATAGCACAACTCCTCTTAAAAGCACATGGGATGAAGTTTGGGTTTTCTGTAATGGAAAGCAGAAACACTCCAAAAATTGCCAGGGCTGATGACAGACCCTGAGAAAGTCCTCATGAAAACAGTGGTATTAACAGTAAAGTCAAGCCTATTTCAAATGAACACACAGAGGCCTTTCCCCTAGAAATGAGTGAGAATATAGGCAGAATTCAAAGCAATCCCCTTTTAACACAGATGTTTGAGCTCTCCTCAGCTGCTGTTTTGCAACAGACAAAAAAATGAACCCTAAAACCAGCCGTACAAGGCAGCAGATCTCCTCTGCTCCTGACATCCTCCGCTCCACATTCCATGCCAACGCATCGGTTGGATTCCAGGGAGCTGGAAGGAGATGGAGCTCATGTTCGTTCTCCTCTCCCATGCTAAGGGCAGGTAATTATCTCTGCATTCCTGGAGGAATGTTACAATAAATATGGCTGTCATTTTTCATTACTGCATAGTGAACAAAGGGAACAAAGAGAACAAAAGAAAGTGGGGTTTTGCTAACCTGGGCTTGCATGTGCTCATACATGTGCAAGACAGAAGTAGAGGGGGAGAGTTTATTGCTATTATTTATTGTAGATAAAACAATCTGGATGAATCTCTCAAAATTTACCATTTTTTTTTAACTAAGTAAAATTTATTCTCTGAGAAAATCCTTACCTCTTACTTGCTGTCCCACCATCAGGGCTCTTGGCTTAACATGGAAATTATTTGAAAGGCAAGAAATGCACTCATGTCTCCTTAACTTCTACCATACAAACAATATATATTCACTTTCTCGTTTTTTCCCCCTTTTGACTTCTCAGTAGTGGCCAGATTTCTGAATTTACCTTGATGACCATTGCCTTACCATGTTGAAAAATATTGCAAAGGAATTTGTGTAAATAAAAGTACTTAGAAACTGTATGTGTGTGTGTGTGTTAGTTCCTTCCCTCTAAAATCACCTTCAACACTTCTGTTTCAATGCAGACAAGATAAAACAGAAAATTGTCAATACCCCTAATCACTGAGAATATCTAATCTGAGACACAGCCAGCTTGGAGTCCAGCTCTAAGCCTGTGTATTTTTTTTATGGTTCTTAGGTATTTTTCCTGCCTAACTAAACAGACACTTCGATTTGCCAAACTGTTATTAGAGAGGAAAAAAAAATAAATTAGAAGGTTTGCAGTGTTCACACTGACTGCAAAATTATCTCCTGAGTTGCAGAGAGAACAGTTTGCACTCATCTGTCTGAAATCCATCAGCAAATGGAAAATTGCGGTGTAAGCAAAATTTCCCCTGGCAACTGTCTACGTATGAAACATCAAACCCTGTAAAGAACTGGAAACCACACAGGTCACAACAGTTACTCACATATGAAGGATCCCAGAGCAGAGTCTTGCCTCTCCCTTCGTGGGCCTCTGAGACTCTGCTGAGATCTAGCAGTGACAAATTCACTTGTGTTATATCCCAAACCCTGTATTCAGTCTTCCGTTCTGTTTTCTACACCTTTTGCAGATTCCGTCCTTTTGGTGGACGTGGTTGCACTGTCACTTCTCCACCCCTGGGCTCTGGTCCTTGATGGTCTCTGTTGCAGCCTTGCTGGTTTGCTACTATGATCCAACTTACAGAGACTCAGGCACCAGCTGTGGGTTAATGTTTGCACCAGACACACACTTGGAAATGTCTCTCCCCACAGCAGCACCAAAACACCAGCCCCACAAGATCTTGCAGCTTCAAACTCCAGAAACAATTCCTGACTTCAACTACTCTCCAGAAGTCCACAGCTGTCAAGCTGTTGCATGTTGCTCTGTAATTTCAAGTCCATTGTACTGAAATAGATATTTATCTATCTACAATAACTCCATATGGGTCCAGAGATGACCTGGGAGAAACTTGGCCACCCCAGAATATGCTGGTTTCCAGCGCTGTGGACAATCTGCACCAACTCCCGTGGGGTGATCTGAGTTTTCTCCCAGTTTTGGACACAAAGATTGTGCAGACACACAAGTGTCATGGGGCAGATGATAACTGCAAAGGCTTTCTGATGGGCCTTTCTACACTGTGTGGGAAGGTCCACACACTCCAACCAGGCCCTCAGCAGCATTAGCTGTGGGTAAAACATCTGCAAGCCCATCCCTGTCAGAAGTACATGAAGTGAGTAACTAGAAATTGGCAAGACAAGAATTTCTGAAATAAAGGGCACTGATGAAAAATGATGTCTTTCTGATTTTCCACTCTTACACGGTCTCAACCTGTTCACTCTAACAGGCACCTTCTTGTCAGTAGCCCCAGTGACATCAATTGAGTGGGAGTGCAAAGCAGGAACATTACTTGTGAGAACAATTCAGTTAGGGAAGGTTGCTCTGCTGGCAATATCAGAATCAAAACATTCAAATGCACAGACAGAGAGGCTAACAATTCAATTTACGCCGTGAATGCTGAACAGCACATTAAGCAAATCAGTTCAGATGGCTCTGAGTTGTTCTTGTTTAAAGAAGATCAGAAACAAAATTTCCAATCCTGTACCACATCTAAATGCTTGAGATGAAGCACTAAAACCTTCACTATTGATATATTTATTTTTCTGCATTTCACTCAGCTGATCAGCCTTTTATTGCTGCCCTGTTGTCCATAGGGAACTGCTGTGGTCCTTTACAGAAGAAATACCAAGTTTTCCATATGGTTACACCTCATTTAATGGGCTGGGAGAAAGACATTTTAGGGGTGTTAATATTTATTTTTTCCCCTAAATATTATTCTGTCATTGATCATCCACAATGTAATATGCAATAAAGCTTCCAGCAGGACTTTACCATGTCTCCTACAAGCCCAGGTTTCCAAAGGACTGTGAGTTTCCGAAAGTTGCAAACAGCCATTCCAAGGGTTTCTGAAGAGCTCTAAGCAAGTTTGTTACTGAAGTACAGCAGCTTGTACTAATGTCAACTGACCCATGAGGACCTGGAGGTGTTCCCCCACCTCTGACACATTGCTATGAGTCCTTCAACAACCCTCTTTCCATGACAGACCTATATTAGGAGAAAGCTCAAAATGTTCCTGGAGTCAGTCTTAAATCCTGGTCTATACATTCCAGGGGGCTACAAATACTGCAGCAGGGCATATAAACCCCTTGATCCCCTCCAACTCAGGATATTCTACATTTCTATGATTTTGAATATATAAAATACTGGACATAACCAAACAGCTGGATACATGGATGAGAACAACCCCTGCAGCAATACCCAGATGATTGCAATTTTATAGCTGAAAACACCTCTTTCCAAAAACTTGAGGAGATGGAAGGAAAGCCCTAAAACAGAGATGTGGAGCCAGTGGCACTGAAGGCAGTACACCCAGCCCTGGAGCTGGCAGTGCCACCGTGTCCCCTGGTGCTCTGTGCTCCCAGGTAGGGCTAATTAGCTCTTGTTGAGCAGCACATTAGCACAGCAACGCAGACCTGGGGACTCACACTCGCTTTCCCACATACCCCAGCTTGCTTGGAGCTACACTGTGCCACTTACAAATGTTTTAAGATTCATTAACCTCCCTCTGCACTCCCCAACTACCGAGACAATATATCAGGAGAGGAAACCTGCAGCAATGGTGAGACAGACAGGATGATAATTTCTCACCCGTTCTCCTCTGCTCTAACACACTCCACATAATCACACCCAAAGCTAGATCAGACAGGGACAAAATTAACTGGAACTAGAACTCGGCCCTCACACATTTCTTGCTTGTATCTACACAAGGCACCACGACCCTTCCCCATCTGTCACCTTGTCCCCACGTCAGCTCTACTCACAGCCCAGCTTCAGCACGTCATGCAAGCCTGGTCTGCTGCTGCACTGAGAGGATATGGAGGCACTAATGGGTCTGTGTGTGCTGTTCTCCACTGCTGTGCATGAGAGCCTGCACGTGCATGAGGTGACACAAGTAATGGTACACCCCGTTATCTGGGTCCTGTGTGCATTCCCTTACTGTTTTCCCCATGTCTCTCTCTCTTTCCAAATCTCAGGAGAGCCAGACCCTACAATTTAACCATTTCTGCAGCACTGCTATTCAGTAATTTATGTCTTAAAGGCATGGAAAATATTGTTGAAAAAATGAGCCTGGTAATGCATTCTGTATTTGTCTATATTTTTTTCCCCATAAAAGATCTTTGAAAAACCAGTTTCCTTTGGTCAAGATATAACTTCCTTTATTTTGTGAAGTTTACTGGGAATTACACAAGTCTGCTATGCTGTTCAGGACCTGAATTAATAGTGACTCGTTTGACACATACTACTTAGTTAACCTAGGTAGGGTATTACTTTCTTATCTAACTACATTAATTGATTCTACATCACTTAATAGCTCAATAGCTTATCAGGTTACTTCACTCTCTAGACAAGCTAAATGTCTGGAGGCAATTAGAGTGTCATTCTCCGTAATAACAAGTTTCTTTGAGAAGTTGCTGATGAGGTTCTTTATTACACAGATTATAAAACGTATCTTCATACTGTTATAAATATAGGTACAAATTGAAATTACTTACTAGGAGTCCCACTTCCCCTAGCAACCAGGCAGATTTTAGGCTCGTTTTAGGAATGGTTGTTTTCTCCCCTTCCTCCCCCCTCCCCAGTACTCTCTCCTGCCTTCCTTGTGATCTGTGTCCAATTTTCTGTCACTCAGAGGTGATCCACAACCACGGAGAACCTGTCACTATGTCCCTTGCAGTTTGCCATTCTCAATGTTCAGTTCATTTCGAGGATGTTACCTCCGGGACACCAGGGCTCAGCATCATGGTTTAATTATGGCTGCTCCTCTCCTTGGCTGCCACTTACATGATAAGTGCAAAGCCAGAGAGGAGCTCTTCCCTTTCCCATTTCCATACCCCGACAGTCGTTCTGTACAGGAGGTTGCACACAAACCCCCAGCTTTGTCCCAGCAGAAGATCTGAATGACCTGCTCTGTTTTCCACCCCATCCCTTCCCCTGCAGCTTTCAGCTTCTTTGTTGCCTGGTTCATTTCTCACCCACGTGTGTGAAAAGCCATTAAACGTGGATGGAGGTCTCTCCCTACGCATCCCCAAATTCACTTGGGTGCCCAACAGAAATCTGAATGCATTTTGCTTGCTACTGTATGCATGCAAACAGTAATAAATGCTTCTTTCCATGGATTAAATTAATAGCATTTAAAATTAGGTGAAAGATCATTACACTCATTTGTTAAGCTGTCTACAAGAGTGAATTGTATGAGGGAAAGAGCCCAAGCCCAATACCAGAGATCCACGTCTCCCTTCAAAAAACAATTCCTCCAAGCACAGTGTTTGGCTTGGGAAACTGTGTGTTTTGCTTTTAAGCCCCTGATTCTCATCACTCTTTACACAAATGCCCTCCTGAGTTAGAGCACAAAGACATAGCACGGAGCATCATTAGGAGACGTTGTCCTGAGCCAGCAGCTCCTTTGCCTGGCAGCATCCTCTGTTCTGGAAGCACCAGGGCTCTGAGCCTGCAGGAAGGTGCCTGCAAGACACAAAAACAGCCCCCAAACAATCCTACATGCTCTACAGCTGCCCTGCTCAGCCCAGTGCATTTGCTCTCAGTGTCTCCTATCTTTGGCACTTAAGGTGTTCAGCAATTTTCAGAGGACAAACAAACAAAACCCTCGCGGTTCCCTTTAAATAGTCGGCAGGACCCACGGCTCGTTGATATTCACCAGCCAGAGATGTCTGCTACCTCAGAACAATTAGTCTAAAATATTTATCAGAAATAAGTGTTGGGTTTTTTGTCCAAGTTTTTGAAGTTATGAGGCCTCAGATGGGATTAATGGAAATTTTAATTAAGATATGGAAATAAGCTGCTTTCTCCCTGTCTCTCTGAGACTGCAGGGAGTTCACATTATCCTCAACAGCATGTCTCAACCTGCTGGGGGAACCATTTGCAAGATGACTTTGTTTTTAAGTTCACCTTAGACAGGATGTTTAGCTGGGAATTGGACATGAACCCCAAGTCCAGGTCTGCAAAGAGCTGCTCTGCCCCTGGGTGTAGATCCCCCTGCTCTCTTCCACAGCCAGAATCACGAATCCTTTTCCCACTGCAGGGAAAAGCTCTCCTGAAGGAGGGAAAGGGGTTTAAATCCTTTTATGTGTTTTCTGACAGGCATCCTGGCCATCTAGCTGATTATCTGGGCTCCATTCATGAGCAGAAGACAAACAGAAAGGAGAATTGAAGGGGCAACAGCTGAGCAGACGAGCCCAGTGGCTGCCACAGGGCTGTTGGGAAAAGCATCCTGGAGGGGCAGAGGCTCTGCTTTGGCACTCTCCAGGCTTATGCTGCTTCAGACAGGAGGCTGAACAGGCTGATGCTAAAGTAGATTTGAAGCACTGATGATTTTAGGTCTGATTTTAGCCTCTGACTTCATTCAGCAATAACAGTCCAAATGCCCAGCACTAGCAAGAGTGAGCTCTCCCCTCTTGAAACATTGCTGTTGCCCTTGGGAAAACATTTATTTTATGGATGTTCTCCCTCCTTACATTGCAGCATTGCTAATAGTGTGAACTGAGCTTTTTTTTGAAGGTGAAGGATTTTAATTCGAGTCTTGGAGCAAATTTGGCCTCTAGTTTTTGAAGATTTCATTGGAAATCAGGAAGCCAAGTATGCTGAAGAGTTGGATTTTTGCACAGAACAGAAATTGTGACTTGTGTGGAAGGGTTGTCTCAAAATATTGAGGAAAGCTATCTGCAGGAACTGTCTGGAAGCTTTTCTTCTTCTCTTTCTCCTTTCTCTCTTTGGACTCTGTAGATTATTCTCACTTTTCCCAGTTTAAAGATGAGGGAAAATGAAGCACATAGGCACCTATATTTTCCAAAGAGAATTATATTTTTGGATGCTTTGGCTTCTGGATGCACTAAACACCTGTATTTCTAGCTGAACTCACTATGAGAAGAAGATTTAAGAGAAGGGCATTTTAAATCTCTTTCTAAAGGAAATGAAAAGTATCTGATAAAAGTATTTCAAATTATTCATACAGTTTTGTGCCCTGTTGGATCACTCTTAGATGCCTATTTATATGGATAAAGAATATCTTACTTATGGAAAACAAATCTCACTCTCAAACCTGACAAACCAATGGAAGCACATCTGAATGTGCTGTGAATAACTTATTTCATATAAGGATCACAAAATAACTTATGAGCATTAATTAATCACGTACTGAGACCTAAGCATGAGCTATCTGGGCCTTTCTATACCAAATCCATCTTACTGACAAGGGGGAACCAAAAGGCATGAAATGACTTGTCCAGGGTCTCAGATAAGTCCATGACAAGGCTAAAACTGAAATTTGGCCATTGTTTTTCTCTTTCTTCCAAATCAGAGACTGTCCTCCAGCTTTGGGAACAAAGGGATAAGGAAAAAAGGAAAAGGAATAGATGTATTAAGGATGCCCAGATGTTCTTGACACGGGGGGCATAGGTCAAATCTGAGATCCTATTTCAAAATCTAGAGAAAATTACCTTTCCAATGACATGTGGCGTGACCTTCAACTCCTAATAGTCTAGGAGCAGTCCATTTCTGAACGTTTGCATCATGCATTTTACATTTTCCGGATCTCTAAATCATCTCTTATCATTTACTTACTTCTCCCCGATAATGAACACTATTTTTCTGCTGTATATCTCCTTTTTTTTTTTAATGTGGGCTGCATCCTGCTGCACCCTTTTCAAAAGCACAGGAAAAATCTCAAAGCACAAAACTGACATTTAATGCAAGGCTGGGGTATAGTTGCTGATTACTGCTTGCGTGTGTGTTTTGTACAAAACAGGCAGACAGACTGCAGAAGGCTGGGAGGCATTAAGCAGAGATGATTTTGAGGGGATCTCAACCAAATTAAACTTTTTTTTTTTCAAGTAAAGCCCAGCAGGGGATAACAAAAATTAGGGTTGGATTTACTAAAAATGAAGTGCTCCGGTGATTAAAAAATGGTTGGCTGCAAAATCCCAAACTGCATTTGATTGTGAAACAGCACCAAGCCAAGATAGGGCAGCTTTAATAAATTGTGTTGCTAATTACAAATATTTCATAGTATCTCCATTCGTACAATGAGGATGGAACTGTTTAACGACAATTTATTAGTGCACGTTTGCAGATATACTGTATTTTAATCTTCTTTTTATTTCCCTTTTTTTTTTTCCCAATTGCTTCTTCCAAATAGGAAAAAATGATAATCGTTATCTAAGCTCTTGACTTCCCTTGACTTAATTGCAATCTAAGTCCGCTTCTAATCTGTACAGATCACGGTTGCACGATTTGGAGTTTAATTTGAACCCCCGGTGAATACATGTGCAGAGGCTGGAGGGTTTGTGTGTGCACATGTTTGTGTGCTCAGTGCTTTGAATGTGCCTTTCTTTCCCCCCCAAAACAAGCAAGCAGAAAAATGTCTCTCTGTCTTTTCCCTATTAGCACACACAGCATCTGCCCTCCTGCCAGTACTGCAGCTTTCTAAAAGATCGGGATTTTTTTCCCACAGCTCCATCTTTCACGATATAAATAAAATCAAGAGCTTTTGAGCAGGAAAACCATGATTTGCTGAGAGTGGGGAAGACCAGAGCAGTTCTTCTGTGCCTGGTCCACAGAGTGTGTCGTGCCCCTGAGCTAGGGAGAAGATCCCTTTGTGCTTCACATCTGACATTGCAAAGCTGTTAAAGAAATAGGGATGCCTAATTCATATTAGAATACTAAATTGAGGTTTTTCTTACACATCTTCACCTTACACGTGCCTCGGGAGGATTCCTCCATCCATTTAGAAATGTTAGGAAGGGGATCTCAATCTCTGCATTAACGTGGCTCAGCTGGGGAGAACAGGCAACACCAGTGAAGTAAGAAACAATGTACCTAAAATTTGAACCAATTCATTTTTGAAGCTCAAGGGAGATGTGTTACCTATTTTTCTACCTTTTTGATTATTATTTTTAACCTGTATGCTCATCCTAAATCAGGTTGAAACCCCAGAGCACTGAAATATCTCTGTGTTTGGTAACTGTACCTAAATAAGCACAGAAGGGCTGTGTTTGCCCCTGTAGGAACTACATCACCTTCACAGTCAAGGAATAAGCTCAAAACAGCTCGTGCCATGGGGGAAAACAGAAAACACTCTGTCTCCTCCCCTACTCACTTATCAACATAAAAGCAAAGCCACACACACTGAAAAAAATATTTGCTATGCTTGTAGCTAAGATTTAGGTTGATTACAGCTGAAATAAGACTTCCACAATTTTAATTAGCTACAGGGTGGGGGCCAAGCTCATTACTCTGAAAATGTAATGATGTTTCCGCTTCCATTTCCACAATCAGGTTCTTCTCTTTACAGAGGGGCTTCTGGCATATTAAAGATGGGCTGTGAGCTAGTCATGCCACAGCCACTGCTGGTGAACCAGTTTGGACCTGGATGTGGGGCTGTGGCTGGACTCCATCCTCTGCACTGGGTTCAGAGGCAGAGGCTGCCCTGTGCTGGACTGACCCCTGTGCTGCCCTCACCTCGGCCCTGCCAGCCTGCAGCGCCTGCTCCAGCGCTCCCGATATCTTGCCTGAGCTGAACTCTTCTTCCAAAAACAGATCCCCAAACCCTCCTGCACGGTATTTTTATCTGCAGCATGTCCAAGGTCATAATGAGCTCAGAATTATCCTCACCTGAAATGATGCATTGTCCAAGCTTCCTCCAAGCCCACTCCTACACGCCTGGAAGTCCCGGCGCCTGATGATTAACAACGAGCCCAAATGGGGACTGAGAGACAAGCAATGAAAAATGTCCCCGCAAGACAGGGAGGCTGAAAGGGAAGAAACGAATCCCTTTGAGGTGCCCTGAGAGTTACTTTTAGGACCATGATAGCTCCATTAGTTGCATCCAAGGTGCCACTTCGCATTTCATGCTACAGCGAAGTTTTCGTTTGACCAGCAGTGATTTCCACAACTTGTGGAAGTTTCTTTCTCAGTGCTGGCACATTAAAGAAAAAGGCTATACAGCGCTGCAGGCGAGATCCAATATTTTGTTGTCATGTACGATTGCCTATTGACTGTGAAAAAGCAAATAACACAGTCTGAACCAGGCAGGTTTTCGGATACCTGCATCCAAGCCTGTCTTGCTGCTTACAAAGAGACCCTTTGGCAAGTGTTTTTTTAAGGGAGGGGTCCTATTTTCCCTGACCCCAGAAAATGTGTCAGACTCTTCCAGTTAGAGAAAAGGGATGTCTTTCTTTTAACTCAATTAGCAAACACTGCCAGCTCTGACAGTCCCTAGCTCAGTCCCCCGGCTGTCAGCTGCTGGTCCAATTTTAGGTTTGTGTACTGTCTAGATAGCAAATTTATTGATGAAATATGGTCGTAGGTGTAAGAAAAACTTGGAGCATCCAACTTCTTGAACCTATACTTATGAAGACTAATGTATATCTTTATGAGCTGGCAAATGCATCTTTCTGTCTCTGAAGGTTTGTGTATACAAAAAAATAAATCTGCAAAAAAGATGCTGATACTTCAAACGTTGACTTGTGGTTTTGTTTTTATTTTTTAGTCCTGCCGCAGTCAGGGAAAAAAAGAAATCTGGAAAAAAACAACATAAAAATAATTGTTACTATGACAGTGCTGAGGAGACCCAGCCTCAGAGTAGTGCTCTGTTCCACAAGGATTTTTCTTAGCTTAAAAAGTCCAAAACTACTTATGGAAGAGTTTTGCCCTAAACATTATTGGGCACTAACAGATGAACTTTTTTTCTTGCTGTACATATAGATGATGTGTCAAGAGACTGGAGGTGAGAAGGGAGAGTGGTAGAAGGGATCTGTGGGTTGGCAGCTGGGTAGAAAGGTGATACCATCCACAGAAATCCTTGAGTAAGCTTTGCATTTCTTATTTAAATTAATGACACTAAATTAATATAGTGCATTATAGTAAGTTACTGTCCAGTCCACATGTCGTGTCTCCTATGAGCGAGGTCTCTGAAACCTCAGAAGAAACACTCAGGGGGCAGATGGAGCACAAGTTAGTCCCCAAAAATCTGGATTTGTAAGATCTCAACCCATGCAGCTCTGAAGCCAATGGGATCTGTGGGAGAACACAGTCTCAGATAACCAGGACCAAAATAACTGTGATGGAGAAGACTGTACCCTCCTACACCAATGTATGGAGATCTTGGCATGTGTGGGGATTGCCCTTTGCAACAGGGAGTGGAAATCAAAGATGTCAGGGAAAGAAGATTATGGCTCCATGGCACAATGAGAAAGGGATGGAGGGGAAGGAAATCTCTCCAGTTCTGTGGAGATTCCCTGAAAACAACAATTAAAGTTCTCCCTAAGGACTGTGAGCCTTGGCCAGGAGGGATTTACATCAGGAACAGATGAGATGGTGCAAACTCCTTGAAGTTAGTGCTCATGGCTTTCTTGCCCAGAGCCTCTGGAAAGGAAGCAGTGATTGAATCCAACAAATCACAACCCATTTCCACAGGGAGGGCGGAGCAGGCAGGACTGCTGGCTATGGAGCCAGGTAGCAAGGGAGGTAGAAACCCGTCAGAAGTGTGAGAAAAAACATCCCCAGTGTGTGGGAAGAGAGGGAGAAGCCAGACAGAAAATGCTGCTGGATTTTGTTTTGTGGCTCAGGTCTCCTCATGTTCTAACTGACTGTTTGACATGAGCATGCCTTATTTTAATTTAGCTGTAAGTTGTATATAGTAGGTTGTTAATGCCTCGTGCCTCATTTGGTAGAAGCAAAAGGTTCTGAGTCCATAAGGGGGGGGGAAAAAATCAATAAATTACAATAAATGCGAAAGAAAAACATTTCTCTGGCAACCAGCAAGGCAGCACCAGCAGGAGAAGCAGCCGCACCAAGGGGGGAGCAAAGACAGGGGGGAAAAATAAACAAGATGTCTCATGTAAGGAAAAAAAAAAATTTAAAGCAAGGCACATGTTTTGCAGGAAAGGAATATTGGTGAAAAGAGGACAGTTACACGGACTAATTCCCCTTGGAAAGCTTGGATACATGGGAAGGAGTATATCCTAAACAATATTTGGGCTTTGCTGGGCACTAAAGGCAAGTGAGAGGAGGAAAGGGAAGACACTACCAAATTAAAACATGAGGCAGCAAGCTGCCTTCCTGCATGGCTGTTTCCTCTGCAGCCTCTACCAGCAGCCTCCAAAGTCTGAAATTCCATGTAGAGGGGAAAAGACAGCAAAGCTGGGGAGGGAGGACAGACACACTGGTGGCACTGGTGGCTCTGCCTGAACCGACTTCCATGAGAACATTCAGAGCCGGGTCCCAGCTCAGTCCTGCCTGTGCTCTCCCTGTACCTTGGTCAAGAGCTGAATTTTCAGTGGAGAGTTTTTATGGCACTTTAAAAGTCTCTGATCTGGGGTTCTGCAATGAGGGTCACAGTCTGCTCCACGTTAGACAGACTGGCTGAAGCAGGGAATAAGGCAGGATGTGATCCTCAGGCTGTATCCACATCCTTGTGCTGACACTTCCCAACCCCTGCATCTCTGCAGCTGCTTCAGCCCATTCCTAGTGCCCAAACTAATCAGAAATTCATTGCTAAACCACTCTTTGAGAAACTGCTTTGCAAATAAACTCTGGGCTTGGGCGTTGGAAGAAAACAATCTAATTATTGGCTGCTGGGTTATTTTCTTCTTTAAGAGATCTTTAAGAGCAAGTCTGATCTATTCCCTTTGCAGGTTTCTTCCTCCTTGTCAATACTGAGAACTCATGTGAAGCAAAACACTGGATGAATCGGATGATCTTCTCGCTTGCCTGAGAGTCATTTATGGCACATCCAATATTTTTACATTTAAAAGGTAGTCAAAAGGTTTTTAGAAGAAATCAGATGGAAGCAAGCTGGTTTGTATACATGAAAATTCCATATTCTTGGCAAAAAGCTCCTCACAGCAGCTAACAGCAAAAGAGATGGGTTAAAGGAGAAAACCACCGTTAACATGAGCTAAAAAGTAACAGTGAAATTAAACAGGTATTCTGAAAATTGGGATTTAAAGGCAGATTTCAACCTGGTAAGCTCTGAAATAGCTGAAGGGAGACACATGGCTGCAGAAGGCCTCATGCTTTTGCAGTGAAACCCTGCAAGGCTCTTTGTTCCCACGCGAAATTCCCCATGCCCGCTCACATACCCGAGTGCCCTTTCTCTGCAAAGGGTCTCATTCTCCCCCCCATTTACAAGACAAGGGCTTGTACAGGTAGAAATAGATGCACAAAGAACGCTTTCAGTGACTATTTTCACTATTTTAATATAAGGAATCAGAGCAATTACCCAGCCAAATACAGTCTCCCAACATTTTCGAGTCTTTGACAACTGACCAGAGGAACTTCATTTTATGGTACACACAGGAAAGATCAGAGTCAGTGGGAAAAAAAGGAACATGCAGTGGCTATTTCAGTGTGCAAATCAATCACACTGGATGCAAACTTCTTTGTTCACTGCCTCTCTATAGCCTGTGCTGCACAGGCAGCCTCACTGACATTTCCCAATCTAAATAAAGAATTCCTAATGCTAATCCTGATTTGACTGAGAAAAAGAAGCAGGAGCCTCTGTCATGGCCCTTTGCTGTGCTAGGTGCTCTCTAAATACAGACCAGAATGAGGATACCCAGGAGACTAAAGCCAGTGAGTAAATCCTTTTTCTCCTCTGAACTTCTCTGGATTCAGCATTTCCATGTGTATATGCTTCCCCTTATGTGTGTGTGGGTGTTTTGTCACCAAGACTCTTCCTCCCCCTAGTCCCTCCTTGCCTGTAACCAGTCTGCAGAAACACATGGGCTCAGTCTTGAGAAAAATAAAAATATTGGAAAGCAATATGAGCAAAGCAACAGACATGACCATTGTCTTCTCTGGAAGTTCACTTGGAAAGAAAATGCACAGGTGGAGAAAAAAGCAGAGGAGAGGGCAGGAGGAAAGCTGAGGACTGAGGAGAGTCTTGTGGGCATGGATGAAAGGCTTGCTGCCATTGTGGATCATGGAAATGCCCAGCTCCTCTGAACTAGGGCAGATTTCAGAGGAGGTATTCCCGCCTGTTTTCCTTTCTCCTCCTCTTCCAAAACACTGTAACCTGCCAGGTGGTTTTGCAGAGGGGTCATTCAGGCTGAATGGTAAATAACACCAAATTCACTCAGCCTGGAGTCAAGAACAGTGAGGCATTTCCATTTCTGTGCTGATTCACTCCTTGTATAGGGATATACCATTGCCTCTCCATCCCACTATCCTGCACACCTGAGGAACAACCAGAGGCCTCCACCAGCCCTCCAGCTCCTCCTACACTGTCCAGGAAAGGGAAGAGCATCCCACTGCAGGTGACAGCCATGTGTCACAAAAGGAATTTGCCATCATCATTGTTCTGCTGTAATCATTCAATAGCAACCACCCCAAAACTGTGGCTTTTCAAGGAGAATTGGAGTATTTTTCAGCCTACTTGATCTGCCAGAGTGCTGCAGCCTGGGAAGAGTCCTAGATTGAGGATAGACCCTAAGGACCTGATTTCCAGTATTCCTGCCCATTGGCCCCATTCAGAAAGAAGCTGAAACTTGTGCCTGACTTGTCTCGCTGAGCTCACAAGCACAGGAGTCAGAACTAGGCAAGAAGGCAGTGCTGCATCACCTTAGGCTTCAGTGTTAACAAGCCAATACAGATACTATGAGGCACTGCTGTGTCAAAGGTGAAAAACGCACTTTATCTCCCTCATCACGCTATGGAGAGAATTCCAATGAAATGTGTGTATGTCTATATTTAACTCTTGTTCCTCTTAAAAAAAAAAATAAAAAAGAAATTATTCAGCTCATACAGGCAATGAATATAGGCCACAGAATCCAACACACAGCAGCAAAAGTACTCCATTATTAAGTCTGTAATTGCCAAGAATTAATTTGCTAATTGCATGCAACTAATCTGCGTCCTTTTTGTTTTATATCAATTAACAGAGTAATTAAAAAAAGCAATCTTCTTGATAGTTCCTCACTGGCAGACTTAGCCCAGCAGAGCTAATGAAAGAGGGCCACCCTTTAACTAACCTCATTAGTATCTCTTCTTTTGTTAAACATCCTACAAAAAATAGTTAATTTTGCTGCATGAAGGTCCTTGATGTTTGACTGCTAATGAGGGGCCACACCGCTCTGATTTGGTGTTTGTTTGGAGAGCGGCTCCGCTCCATGCAAGGCAAATGCCTGTTCCCTGCCTTGCTGCCCTTTCAGGGATGGAGAGGCAGGTAGGCAGCCAGAGCTGTGGACTGCTTAGAGCTTTATTGATGATATTTGGTAACTACCAAACATTTAAAGTTCCCTCCAGGACAAAGATTTAGTTTGTTTTGTTAAAAACAAACAAACAAAAAAACATCGCAAGAAGGAAAAGAAGACTTAACTGCAAGGAGAGAGTGGCAAACAGAGGGGAATCACCAACAAGCGGGACTGGAGGATGAGTGCACAGCTCTGCCTGGGTCACTGCGACTCAGGAAGGAAAACCTTTGTTCTGACCACCCAAAAAAAATAGACTTCAAAGTCCTCCTACCTTGTTGAACATTATGTGAACCTTCATATGAGGCATCTGAAAGTTCAGCTGGGCACTGAGCTGCACTAACACAGACTTCCTCAGAACCTGTGGGCTTGGTAGTGTACTCACTCAGCAGGTTAAAAAACACAGAACTAACTTTTTTTTCCTGTTTTAAGAGATATTATATAATATTCTACTGTCCGAAGGAGAGCTGTGGGGAGAACTGCAGCACTGCAGCATAGCAGGCACACACTGCTTTCCAGGGCTGTGGGATCTTTAATTTTGTTTGCTTCGGGCTCTGCTGTGTTAGGAGATTCCTGTGCTGGAATACATGACAGGGACACCTGATTCCTGCAGCCCATAGTGCTGTGGTGCTGTGCATGGAGCCGGGCCACACACTGACTTCTTGGCTCTGGTGTAGCACCATGCCAGGCACCCACCTCCCTGTCAGGCTCCTCTAAAGGTGTTAGCAGCTCACGTCCTGCTTTTTCCAAAAGCTCCTGGAGCTGGAAAGCATCCCTGCTGTAATGAGACCTTCCACCAGGAGGCAAGTCGGGCTTCCCAGAGGCACAGCAAAGCACAGAAACTGCTGTAGCCAAGAGCTGTCTTTCGCCATGGAAGGTTCCCAGATGATGCTCGGGTACCAAAGACAGCAGGAATTTATCTCTGAACGCATCAGATGAGACTTACAAATTTTTCCCTGGGTTGGATTTCTAGTTTTGCTCAGTAGATTTACTGGAAAAGTTGTCAGAGTAGCAGGTGGCAGCGTTAGCAGTGTTTTCCTGCTCCAGGGGCTGGGCTTTGTCAAAGGAGACTGAAATGAGTCCCTGTTACTCTCAAATGACAAGCCAAAATCCAGGCAGGTTCAAAAACCTCCCAATCAAGCTAGAAGCCCATGGACAGAGACAGAGTACATTGTGTTTCTCTTTAGGAGCTTTTTTGAAACCATCTTTCCCTTCAGACAGTTTCTCTTGTGTTGGGTGGATATTCCTACCACTTTTAAGGGAGATCTGCCAGTGAGATGCTGGACCCAGTCCTGGAGCTCCTTAGGCATGGATCAAAGCTATTTTCACCACTCTCCTGCCTATTACCTGTGTCTTCAAGATACACTCTCACAGGTAGCCTGAAACCTTTTGGTCTTTGTAAGTGAAAAGAAGGGATGAAAAAAAAAATCCACAACTGCTCTTGTTATAGTACTGGTGACTTTGAAGCACTTTGCACTGCTGAGAGCCAAGAGATGCATGATGGGCTCTCCAGCACCATGCCCTGTGTCCTGGGAAATAACCCTGTGACAATGTATTTGGCTTTATTTTGACCCAAACTCTCATCCAGATACTAATTACAGTTAAGGATTGAGCCAACTTGCTCCCTGTGACTGAATAGTGAAAAACATTCATTACTGTTTAACATCATCAGGATTTTCTTTTCTTTCCTTCATGCGGGGGTGTCTTGGGACCTGTGGGGTGGCAGTGCCTGTATCTGTCTGTGTTGGCCTCCCTGCACAGGGAACAAATGGAACTGAAGCAGGGGAGGGAGCTGCTACCACCAAGGAGAGGGGAAAAAAAGAGAGAAAAAAAAAAAAGAAGCCAGATTTATGCTTCAGCCATTTCCCTCTGTAATCAGCTTATGTTGTAGAGTTAAATGAACCGACGGGGAACTCACACAGACGGGTGGGGCTTGTCAGCTGAGAACTTGTAAATCAGCTGAAGGCGTGAGAAGAGCGTGGAAGGATGGGCATGGAAGGGTGGTCAGCTGTCCAGGCGTGGTTGGGGTGGTCAGGGGTGGTCAGCAGTGGTGTAAGGGATGGTCAGTGCTTCAGGGGTGGTCAGCAGTGGTGTAAGGGATGGTCAGCAGTGCAGGGGTGGTCAGCAGTGATCGGTGGTGTAAGGGTAGTCATCAGTGGTCAGTGGTACAGGGGAGGTCAGCAGTGGTCAGTGGTACAGGGGAGGTCAGCAGTGGTGGTCAGCAGTGCTCAGCAGTGGTCAGTGGTGCAGGGGTGGTCAGCAGTGGTCAGTGGTGCAGGCAGGAGTGTGGCTGGTGGGGGCCCAGTGCCCACACAGCGGGTGCCCCTCCCTCCACGCTGGGTGTGAAGGAGCAGCTGAGACGAATTGCAATACCTCCCACTCCTCTGCCCATTTGTTCCTTATGAATGCATAATGAATGCTAATGAATTCCTCACTTGGGGCATATGGTTAAGACATATAGAGCCTAACCTTGCTACAGAGAAGAAAGACCTTGATGTTACAAGATGGGGGAGGGCCCGGAGGAACCCAGTGATTCGTGAGCTGAGCTTGGGTCAGCAGGACTCATCCTGCTCCAGCCCAAGGTCTTCAAACACAATGGCTACAGGACCTGGAGGGGGACAGAGATGTTTTTTACTTCCCTACTGAAGGAAAGGCAAACATGTCCACGGTTGTGTTTTAGAGGCTGAGAGTTGCCATGAGGTAAAAGTAAAAGGATTTCTCATTCTCTGGAGAAATGGAGGGTATCTGAAGGAAAATGTATCACAGCAGTGCAGGGGAAAATGGATAGAGGAGACCAACACAGCAAAGCAAAGCAAAGCAAAGAAAGGGGCATTCTCTGGCTCCAAGAATCTTCTTCTCCTCAACTCCTATCCCTGCTGCCACAGGGTTCCCCTTGCTTCTTCAGTTGCATTCAGCCTTCTGAACACAGAGATTTAGGGCTATTTTAGACTCTGTAGTGTAACCAAGCCATCCCTGAGGGACTGGCAGATAGGACACTTTTGAGTACTGAAGTTGGGCACCTCCAACAGCTAGAAACACTGATATTCAGGTAACTGAATCTCACCCAGTGTGTCCCAGTCTGGTTTAGTATCGTTGTATAAGCCTGATGGTATCAGTGCAGATTGGGACCTTGCAACAGCACAAGTTCATGGTTCTGCTTTGAGCTGACGGGTGAATGAGATGTTTGTGAGCTGATTTCTGCCATCCTGCCTAGAGAACTCAGGTGCTAACACCTCCTGGATTAGTGCTGCAAACCCTGGGCTGTGCCCCAGCCTTTCACAACCCCATATATTTGAAAACTACTGAGACTTCTTTTTTAACCAGATGAGCTGAAAACTTGATTCACCAGACAACTTTGGATATTCACAAAATGCTGTCAGTACCCCAAAGCAAAAATGTACAGATCAAGATTTAAATGAGCTATCTCAGATACCTGTAAAAGCACAGATCTCTTTACTGGGCTATATGCCAAACTACTCCTGGCTGAGTTCTGGGTCTCCATGCAGCTCTCACCACTCTCCTCTCAGTCCCAAGCCAGGCAGTGCTAACTAGCTCCAATATTCCTCCATGGGCTGCTGTCATGTCTGTGAGATATCACCAAACATGCACCCCAACAGCCTGTCCCCAAAAGGTTAGAAAACACCAAGAAAATACTCAAGGACTTTCAAAGTATTCCAAAAACGTCTGGAGAAACTTTCACCCACACCGAAAATTCTTTCAATAGCAAAAGCTGCTGTAGGATCCTTCTGGAATCTTGCAGCAGGCAGATTTCTGTGTGAAAACACCTCTCTTGGACAGCTGGGGTCTGAGATGACATGTGAACTGGATATTCCACCATCAGCATTACGACTTTGACCACAGTGGTCTGTCTTTCTTCCATTTTCTGTCTAACTGTATCCACATTCTCTCCCCTAAACTGCAGCAGGAGCACTTAGATGGACAATTTAGTAGCACTTCAAGGCACTGCTGTCCTTTGCTGTCCATCTCATACCTTAGAACAGGAGCTGAGATTGGCAAAGGATGTGAAAATACGGCATTTACCGTAGCTTGCAATCGCTAATTTATCGACGCATTTCTGAGAACAAAGCAGCCCAGGTACCTCCCTGAGCAGGCGGTGAAAAACAGTGGAGAGAGAGAGAGAGAGAGAGCTGGAAAAATTTCAAAGTCCTTCCAAAAATTAAAATCTGAAAGCCAGCCAAGTCCCAGCAGCCGAGTGGAGGTGCGAGGCATTTAGTCTCCGGGGTGGGCAAAAGCAGCCGACTGCCGCACGCATCAACACCTCTTGACACTTATGAATGTGGGGCTGGTGCTGATGCCCACTTGGATGAAAGAAGGGAGTGAGACTGCCAGCGCCAAAGTGGGTGGAAGGGAGGGATGATCTGCAGCAAGATGTTGGGTTTTCTTTAACCCTCTCTCAACACAAAGAACAGCCCCTGCACCGTCCGGGGGGGGGCTGGGGGGGAGGGAATTGAGCCGTGGAGATTTAAAGCCTGGAAATGTTTGGGTGCAGGTTAAGTGAAGCTAAGCTTCTGGATCTGGGCTAAGCCCAGGAGCGGAGATCAGTATGGTTTTTTGTGCAGATGAACCACATGTGGACACTGGTATTCAGTGTTGGGGGAAAAGGGTCTGATGGATTTCTTACAGCTCTGAATGATTTGTGGAAATGTTTTGGTTTGCAGGGAGCTGTGGTTGTTGAGCCACTCTGGAAACTCTGGGCCTTTGCATCTCCTGCAGTACTTTGCACACAATTCAGCATTCAGCAGCAAACCCAGATTCCTGAAGAGCAGGGAATCTGGTTGCCACTAAATTTTCAAGTCTTGATGACTTCTACAAGCCCAGAGAAGATACTGAGACCAGCTAAAATAGCTGTTTGCAATATAAGATTTTGGGAACAAGAAGTTTTCAGTGAAAGCTGCGATAAATGAAGGCTCAGCATGAAGCATGTTTTAAATCCCTACACCACAGATACAAATTCATGTAGGTAGGGGCAGCCAGGTGAGGGTTTGGGTTGTGGCAGCTTCATCAACAGAGGAGGAACCTCTTTAATTTGAAATGCCAGTCTCCTTCACTTTCAGAATTCTCAGTTGTGGTTTTAGGCTTTTGCCAAATCCTAAACAAAACAACAAAGTAAACCCAGCCTGCTCTGCTCTCCTTCTTGCCCCTCCTCCTGCTCCCCTTGCAAGAGGCTTCCCCAGCAGAGCCCCAGGGGCTGGAGCAGCAGCATCCCACTATAAAGCCTTCCCTGCTCCCCCAGAGCCATCGGGGAGCTCACCCAGGAATACTCCCCTTGTCTCTACATTTGCATGACAGACGGCTCCTTTGCATTATGCACCTCTTCCCACAGAAGCCCCGTCCATCCCTCGGGCATCCCGTGGGGATATCTGCTGCCACAGGCTGCTTTCCACCCCCTCACTGCCCACCCTTGCCCCTCACTTCTACATGCTTCCAGCAAAGCATTGCTCTGATATGTTGGTCCCATGTTAACTTCTCCTCATGCTGACTCCTCTGTAATTTGTCTGACATTTCAGGCCTGGGAGATGCAAAGAGCGAGTCCTTTGTCCCCTGTGATGCCCACCCTGTGTGGACATGCTCCAGCTTGGCTCCAAGCCCCCAGCCCACCCTGGCAAGGGGCTTTGGTGGTCAGGAGGAAGACAGGAGCATCTCTCCGGGAGAGACACAATCCTTACCCCAGCTGCAACATACCATGCCTGATACGTTGTAATGACATGAAAATGAATAGAATAAACCGACTGAGTGGCATTGTTATTAACCTTTGTTACCTCAATAAATCACACCAAAGAGCAGCAATTACTCCCATTTCTGACAAATACTGGTTACACAGCGGATTCCCCCCTTGCTCTCGGTCCCGCACCCTCTCCCTCACTGTCTTTCTCAACTGGAACCAGGACTGTGCAGTTCATATTGAAAGAAACAGGAATAATTTAATACCAGCTCGTAAAGGCACGTAACAGACAGCATGGGGCTTCCATGGCATCCATCTACTTCACTCTTAAACCATCTACTTCATTCTTAAACCAGCAGGTTTTCCAGGGGCTCTGCATCCCTGGGTGGATCCTGGTTCCAGCCCCTCAACCCAAATACAGAGACAAGGATATGTGCTTTTCTTTTACACCCATCTTTGGATCTCAGGAATTACTGAATGAAAAGGCCTCCTCCAAACTGTGGTCCAAGGCATGAGTCAAGCTTTTGGCCCCAGACCAGGACCAGCAATTGGTTTTTTTGCACAGCGCTCAGTTGGCTTGGGTTTTGTCACGCACTCATGTCAACACCGATACGAGTTTAGGAGTTTGATGCTGTTCCCAAGCCAGCTAATTTCTGAGGTCGGTGCCATGCTTTCAGATCGATAAGTTCTGAATTTAGTCAGCACAAACAGCCTCGCAGCAGAGTGCTATCCTTGCATATTTAAAGCTGTCTGGGAAAAGGACCTTTCAACAAAGGTATTCAATGAGACTTAAAAATCAATCCTTGTTTGGAGAAACTGGCAAAGTATTGTAGCAACCATTGTTAAAATGCCTGGAATGATAAAAAAATCAGAGTTGACAAATAGTTCTGGCATTTTTTACTTTGTAGATATGTTTTCACAGAGGACCTGGTCGTGGACAAGATCTTTCTTTATAGAAATATTTGGAATTATATTTCCATAAACTTCAAAGGACTTTTTATAACCCTGGTAGAACCTTTGTTTTTTATTTTCTCATGCTATTTTTTGCTTCAGAAATCCACAGAAGTCACTTTGGAGATTTTAATCTGGGAATTTCCAAATTCCCATACACAGTGAAAATAGTGGGATTATAATATTCAAATATCAGGGCCAGTCTTGAAATAGTTTGAAATGAGAACTGAACAAATATTCTGCGATCAGAAATAGCTGAAGTTCGGGTTCCTCCTGCAGAGGTAAACTTGTTCATGGAGCAGTAGCATCCATGACTCTGCCTCACCTGTTACAGGTGCCTGTGTGTGTGCACTGTTTGTGGTCACACCCTGCTCCATGGGCCACAAAACACAGAAGCAGTGCAGGGCTGGTTATCCTGCAGGTGAAACTTTCCTTTTGAGATTTTCAGGGCTGTATTTGCTTTTTTATGCTTTGATTTTCATTAATCCAGTATGAAACACCAGTCTCTGTCATCAACACCCTCTGGCACAGGACCAGTGTCCCATGGCTGTAGGTGCTACACAAACCCAGAAGACATAAGAGTGGCCCAAAATCATGGTTGACCCTGACCTCTGTCTGAGAGACACTGAGGGGACAATAGATAGGATTGTATTAATACTCTGAATAAATAAACAATGGCTTGTTTCAGCCTTGTGTCAGGGTGTGGTTTCATATAATTTCAGCCTTGTGTCAGGGTGTGGTTTTCACTCAGGGAACTACAGCTGGTAGGACCAAGGGGAAATATCCAGCTCTTCCTGAAGCAACTGCTTGTCTCAGTAGCTTTGCTGTTGCTAGATCTGCAATAAGACTCAACCTTTGTTTTAGGTCAGCTCGAATCTAATTTAGGGAGGAATCTTTGTTGTATGGATGTCTATGTGACTTATGTGCTCGGAGTTGATTTTACTCCCCCAATCTTATTAAGGGCTGATTATAGAGTGAAGACTGCTGCAGAGTCCATGAGGGTACAGGAGAGGTGCCCTTTATTGCTAGTGAGGGGTAAGTGTGTGAGCTAGGAAGAGTGAGAGGGAAGAAAACCGGACATCAATCATCTGGAATGCCAGCCAGCAGAGCTTAAAACCCACAGAAAACCAAGGTTATTTTCTTTTTCTATTCCAAAGAGCAGAGGATCTGACCCAAACTCCTTCAGTGAGTAGCGACTTCAGAAGGCATCAGGCGTGCAAGAAGCAAGGCAGGACCTCTTCCCGACTAACCTCAGCGACTCACTTTCAGCACTTTCATTATCCTAAAATAATCCTTCCTCTCCTGCCTCCCCTACTGCTTCTGAAGAAAGGAGGTGGGATTTTGTCATTTCCATCAGTGTGAGAGGAGCAGGGCTCGTTTGGGGATGAGGTGGCTGGAGCCCACATTTCTTTCCCTTTCTTTCCCGCTGGAGCATGTGACAGTTTGCAATGCGAGGAGCGGGCGGCTGCAGGAGCAAAGTAGTAAAAAAACCCACCCAGTCCCACATCACAATGACTTTTCTCAGATGATAAACATAATAATAAAACCCCTCCTAGTAGCCAATATGATGCTAATGCTTCTTAGCTCTGTCAAAAGTGAAAACAGCTCCTTGCTGTCAATTACTGGAGGGACAGCTGGAGTCTCTCCTCTCACTGTCAGGATGCAGACATATTGCATGTCATCGAGAAGGTAACAAATTCACCAGGACAGCATCACCATCTGTCACCAACAGAGACACCGCTGAAACAAAGGGTCAGGCTTCGGCACAGAGCTCGGGCCTGATCTCTCCCCACCTCCCTCGTCCTTTGCTGCGAAGGGGAGGGGCACAGGTGGAGCTGCCCCCCCCAAAGCCAACGTTCATCCCGGGGATACACCGGGAATTTGGGGTTTATAAACCGGGGGAATGAGGTCTAAATTTAGAAATCATTATTTTCACCAGCAAACCTCGTGCTGAAGCCTGCAGACCTTGCTGATGGGTATCAGCCATGGTGTGAAGCGCTGCCTGGTCCAGCACAGTCCCTCACCCAGCTTCCAAGGGTCTTCCCGTGTGACCCCCTCCTGCGTGCAGCATCTTCCTACACACATGAGGAGATGTGTTTGGGCTGCTCACAGGAGTAAAACAACACCCATGGAGGGCTGGGGGATCAGGCTGTAAGTTGATTTGTTTGGGGCCAGATGGTTGATTCCCCACATTATTGAAGTCTGACTGCCCTGGATCTGCTCTCGTGAGGAGAAGCTCGCCCACCCCAGGAAGGCACTTAGAGTGGTCCAAACTCTACACATGATCTGAGACCCAGTCAAACAACAAATAATTCTGTGATTTGTTTTGAGGTCATTTTCAGTTTTTAACCATCTCTCCAAAAACTTCAAATAATCCTCTTCAAAAAGCCCTCTCAATTAATAATGCCATTTTTTAAAAACATGTTTTTGAAGATGTTGTTCAGGAGAATAGTGTAAATAGTGTAAATAATTTAAGCATTTTTTTTTCTTATATTGTTGTGCTAGTTAAAAATAACCCACATAACTCCATTCTTTCACTCCAGACAAGGCTTACTTCCAAGGGATGATGTGCTAATTATTTCGAGAGCAAAGTTTATGTTTGACAGAAAAATCATTGTCCTTAAAATCATGTAGAGTGTTGAGACTTTGGGTGAGTCTGAAAGAAAGATGTTTCTGCAAAACTAGCTCAATGTGACAATGCAAAATGCTCACATAGCTCCTGTGTTTGTGTCACAGCATTAATTTGGGATACCCTGCGGCTGCTGGCAAATGCAGCTCTGCGGGGTCCAGCTGACATCTGGGGATACCCTTTGGGTTTCCAGAGTCAGATGGCAGCTTTCCTGTTTGCTATCATTTGCAAAATCCAGGACTTACAATTTATATTATCAAATAGGCGTTATTTAAAAGTTAGCTCAGGAGTCATCCTGATGAAGGAAATGAAGTTACCTGGAATTAAGTAGCACAATTCAGGCTTTGGCAGTCATTTGGAAGCTGCTTTTCTCTGGTCCTGCAGGATTTCCCTGCAAATCCTGCCTCCTCCCTACTCTATTGAACAGTAATAATCCAAAATAAGCAGAATTGAAATATGAACTTAATTCCAAAATGCAGCAAACTTGCCACGGCTCATTCCCAACTTGCACTACTTCTGCTGAGATTTACAGCCAGCACACAGAGAAAAAAAATGTTTCTGCAGACATAAGGATTTGTTTCTAACAAGGAGAAATATCCCATCCTCTAGTTACAGGCCTGTATGTCAGAATTCACTTTATAATTTAGGCTACAATAAATGACAACTGACTACCCTCAATCTTGTGAAATAACTTTTAAAGAAGTTACTAATACTGCTTCCCCACCTTGCCAGCCCTATTTCATTTTCTAAACCCAGGACAAACCTCTCCAGCATGGAGAGGTGAGGCTGCATCCCCCGTCCTCCCCCCCACCCCTTCCTTCTCCCCAGCGTTCATGGGCTGCCTTGGGATTTCTCACTTGACTCTCTTCCAAGGTTATGTCAAGATTTCTGTGGAAGTCACGGGATACTGCCAGTAAGAGCCTGGAAATGATATTTGAATTGTGGCTAATGGTCCTTCCTCTGTCCCTCCCTCCCTGCTACACCCATGTCCTCTCCCACAGAAATCAGGAGATGTTTGGGGGAGCTGTAGAACTTTCATGCTCTGTAACACATAAAGCTACATGAGTGAAAGGAAGAGGTTTGCAAATTGGTTTGGGAGAACAGCTTGTGTTTGGGAAAGGAAGGTGGTGGCTGTCCTTGTTACAACAAAGAGCACAAAATGGTCCTGTGTCTGTCACCATGACCTGAGGTCAGGTGTTTGAGCTGCTGTTGCTGCCGTCACCCAGACCCACATTAGTCTCTTCTCTTGGGGAAGATGGATGTGACTCACTTGTTATACAACTTCCACAAAACCCACTTCCCTGAACTCCCACCATTCTGGAGGTGGCTCTTTGGCAGACTTTTAGATGGACTGTGGTCTGCAAACTTCACTAATTTAGTTTTGTTGGGAAAAGCAGACAAAAATCAGTTGTGGTTCCTCTACCAAAGCCTTTCAGGCAGGTGTATTCCAATACACCCTTTGATATCCTTTCTAATACTCTCCCACTGGGGAGATGAGGCCACTGGGGAGGCTATGACAGAGCAAGGAGGTGAGCCCTGAGCTATTTCTCTGCCCTTCAGGTCGTCCTTCATCCTAATCCCCACATGGGACAATATCCTTCATTCAGCAAATCCTCCCGCCCTGCCCTTCCTCCCAGAGAACCAAACCTGGGCATTTTGCTGAAACGCAGAATTTGACCTCCAAATCTGAACATGATCCTGCCAAAAAGCAACCTCAAAATATTCGTTTACCCCTCCTTGAGGGCTGTCCTCGTCCGCTTTGAAGAGGCCATCTCTGCAAAGAACCTGTCTGGTTTGGTCCACAAGTTTAATGGTGTTGAAGGATGGAGGCTGGGACACCCACCTGGGACGTGGACAGGGTTTTAATTCTCCTGCTTGCAAAGGTTTCGTCAAACCAAAGCAAATCCTGCCCTGGTTGCCCAGCTTGGTTTGCCCTGCAATGAGCTCAGAGTGGAATTGAGGGTGTTTTATCTTCACGGCTACATGAGAAAGAGGCCAAATGATCAAATGCTCCTCGTGCCCCTCCCTAACTCGGTCCATGCTGGGCTCTGACTTCACATTCGGTGCTTGCCGGCTTTCACAAAGCCCCGTGTAGCTATTTTGGAGCTGGAGCTGATCTTTATGCATTAACGTGGACCCAGATTTTAGAGGAAAACTCACATCTCTTTTGAGCTGCTGCTCAGAACATTTTGCTCCCTCGCTGGCTCTGCCTGCAGAGCCCTGTAGCCACTGCCAGCAACAGAGACGTGAGAAGCCCAGCGCTGCTGCTTTATTAAACAGGAGTGGAAAACTTCAAGAGAGAAAAACTTGGCTTGAAAGTAATATCTGCACTTAGATGTTGTTCAGAATGTTACTGCAATACAAAGGGATGTTAAAATACAGCCTGAGCTTCTGTCCTGAGCCTGCGCTTCTGTGGTGCCCCCCCGTCACAAGGCTCTGTCGGTGGCACTGCGTATAAAAATTGCTTTTCCCTCCAGTGAAATGCAGCCCTTTCTGGGGTGGAAAGAGCAGTTGATAAAAATGCAGCTGTTTCATTAGTTTGGACAGGGAATGAAAAAAAATTGGAGAGCTACAGGGGGAAGTCAGGTGGGAAGAGCCTGATCTGAGGAGCTGCTCTAAGGAAAGATTTTTTGTTTGAACACAAATGTCTTTTCAGCATTGGCCACATTTTTCTCACTGAAACAATAGTGACATTTCCATTAAAACTTTTAGTTTCAATTCATGATTTGATTCAGTCTATAAAAAATAGCAAACATTCTGAACTATGTTGTAAAAAATCATGCACGTATTTGAAGGAATAAATTAAAATATATCTAAAACCAGCAAGAAATTTGGAAATTCTGGGTTTTTCCAGTAACTTGGCCAGCTGTAGTAAGCAATAGACAAATAGAAATGTCACAGTTTTAACTCTGAGGACACACAAGGCGGGAAGATGCTCAGGGGGGTTTTGAAGGACTGCACACAGCTGAGCCAAGGCACGTTCAGCACTGGTTCAGAGGCCTTTTATAAACTGGGAACATTTTCACCACAGTTTCTACAAAATGTGCTGAAAATGTGTATGGGTGTAAGTGGTGTTAAAAAACAGGGTTATCCAATAAACCACTAATCTATCTCCTCTGGTGTCGAGTTATCAAAGATATCTCATAACTAAACACCAAAGTTGTCTCATGATTAAACACCAAAGATGTGTCATGACTAAATACAGGAGAGGCACATACTTTGTGTAAGTAATAAATTCTGGGACTCTGGGGCACGACCCACACTTTGTGAGTGAATCCTGCATCTGTTTTATCAGTGGTTACTGATAAAAACTTTTTTTCTAGGAATGCAATTGTTCAGTCCTCCTATGTGACCATAATGCAGGAGTCAAACAGGTGAGGGCAGTGGTCCTAGAAATACTTTTCTACACCTTGAATGTCCATGATGATAAAAAGTGGTGTGTGCAATGAAGTGCACTTTTTAGCAATTAATATTTTTTGGGTTTTTTTTAGTCAAAAAACAAATCAGTTCTATAACACATCTGAGTTGTTAGAGACGTGTATTTACAGAGTTGTTTTTTTTTGCTTTTTGTTTAAAAATAATTTCTCACCTCAGGTCTAAAGAACTTGGCTCCACTGACATCCAGAAGACAGGGATTCATGCTCAAGACTTGGGGCAAGATTTATCAAAGGAAAAATGAGCAGATTTTTTTGACACTTCTCCCTGGTGCACTGGATGAACACTTTCACCTCAGTCACTGCAAAGTGACTCCTCTGGAACGGAAAAACACCCTGCTTGCTCCCAGCCAAGATGCCTCACAGAGAGATGCAGCGAAGAAGCAGCACACATTTCCTCCCATATACTGGACAAAATATCCAGTACACAGCAAATGTTGTTTTGGTTTAAATTGCTGGTTTTCCATTAAGGTAGATACATATCTGAAATTCATTGCTACATTTTGCATCCAACATGAGATTTCTTCTAAAAAGTCTCACAGATCTAGATGTGGTTTACACTGAAAAACCCAAGAGAATTAAATAGCTGACGTACTTAGGCAGGTTCAAGCAAGTTCAAGCAATCCTTATTACAGTTTTAAAAGTTTTGCTTGCAGCAGAAGTCCTTTCCTCTCCAACAGACAGTGACTAACCACATCTACACACTCAAAAATGGATTTTTGCTGCAATTTAAAAAATATCTGGGCACCTGAGGGTACACATACGCATACTGTGATTTTTAAAAGCTCTTGAATGTCTTTAACAGCAGCTACATGTCACAAGTTTTGAATGTTGAAGTAGACATCTATATGGATTTTAGGGCAGAGAAGAGTTTCTACAAACCTAGGCTATTATTTGTAGGGATAAATATGGGCAAATGTAGACAAATACGCTTTTGAAGATGGTAGCTTTTGAGAATATTATCTGGAATTGTCCGAAATTTTAGCATTTAGTTTGCTTTGGTGGAATGTAAAAGGCAAAATGGGTGCCTGGACCTTATTTAGGCTTTCCTACCAAGTAGCTTCACCAAATTAGGGATTGAAGCTGAGACTGAAACAGCACTTAGTCTGCATTTACAGACGTATTGCCCCAGGATAAGAGATGTAATTCTCTGAAATGAAGAAAATTAAATCATTACCCTCTTCACCCAAGCCTTTTTGCTGTTGGAAAGTTAGTTTTGCATTTAATGAATATGGGCTCATGTCTTTCTAATGAGTATGAGATAGCTGATGTAATTGAAAACTTAAGCAGGGAAAAATCATTATGAGTTTTTTTTTAATTAATTTATTTTGTATATTTGTGTTATGAGTGATAGCTACCAGTTGAGTAGTGGGGATGAAAAACCACAATTTACTCAACAGGCAATTCAAAACTGTGTGCTGTAATAGGAGATTCCCTATATTTTACCTGCCTGAAGGGAAGCAGCTGGAGGAGAATTTTCTGCTATTCTTTCCTAGGTCTCTGGGAGATCCCAGGCATCTCCTCATTCCTACCTTCTTCCTCCTCCTTGCCATTATGAACCTGTTCTCATATTTTCTATTCTCCCTTTTTCTGACAGAAAACACCTCCTCTGCCCCTTATTCTTCAGGACTGTCAACCACCCTGACATCTGGGAAGGGCATCTGCAAATGAGGAGGTGGGCAGGGGATAGCAGCTCCTGGGCTGGCATCCCTCCACAGTCCCATGAATCTCTCACACTGGGATGTACTTCAGGATGGGTTTTTACCTGCTTTAGGGCCAGGAACTAAGCAAGAGCCTGAGGAAATCCAGGGCGGAGCTGCTGCTCAAGGACCTTGTGTGTCTAGGATTGCAGTGATAGCTGTGATCTGGATGAAGGACAGACTCTGTCATCCTCTGCTTATTGTTCAGACTTTCAGCCCATGCCTTCAGTGCTCCAAAGACTAATGGCACTGATTGTCACTGTGTTCCCATGTATGAAATTGAGGACAGAAACATGCATTTTTAATAACGAAAGGACATTGAGGGGAAGGGCAAAGGAGGTGCTGGGAAGAGAGAAAGGGGGTTCATAAGGTCAATATGTTTCATAACAGATCCATAAATCTCAACCATTAACTGGCAATGCTTTCCTCCATATTTTTTGATATCTCTCCCCAGGTTTTGATGATCCCCATCATCTTCCTGCACATTTACCTCTGGAGGCCAGCCTTTGTCCACAGGTCCATATATCATTTCTAGACACAGATTTTCCTCTCTTAAAGCTTTTTGTTTCCTTTGATCTTTCACTAATAGTTACGTACTTTGTGTGTCCTTGCTCTCCCATGAATAGCTTTTCTTTCCCACCACTATCCACAGTGAAATACCTGTCATTAACACACAACTTTAATCCCTGATACCCTTCTCCTGATAGTTCCTTCTGTTCTTCCCATACAAAAAGCTTCATCCTCATGGCCATTTCAGAGACCAGCCTTGAGATATCATCTCTAATTTCAAGAAAAAAATCAAAAGAGAGAGAAGGTAAAATGATTCTGAAAAGCTCTCGCTGCTGGGAGTTTTCCTGGAAAGCCCCAATCTCCTGTTTACAATGATCACAAAGTCAGCACCAGGCTCCATGTACCACCTTGTCCTCGAGGAAGAAAGTAGCTGAGAGTGCAAGTTAAGAGCATAAAAAGATATTTCTTTGCAAACTGCAGAACTGATTGAAGACTTTACCAGCCTCCAGCCTTTCCTTCCTTCCTGCCAACAGCTGGGAGCCTGCGAGTGCTCCCTAATCAGCTCCACAAGGTCATCCATCTCCTACCTGCAGTCACTGGAGGTCTAAACTAACCTGGCTGATTCTGCCTGAAGTGGATTAGGGAGAGCACATACCATCACTCCTACCTGGGGGCTGGTAATAGACAGCTGGGCAAAGTGAATGTCTTCCTGCAGCATCACTTGATCTGGGAGAGGATAAATGTCAGAAACAGTAGCCAAGGGTTATGTCCTGATCCCAGTGCATAATTTATCCACAAATTGGCTTCCTGAAAAGAAGTGGGAGCAGAAAAACACCACTGTGTCCAGGTCGGATTGATCTGAGGTACAAGAAGGTTGCAGCTCTTCTCCAGAGCTAGATCTGGACAGCAATTTTTCTGCTCTTCCTTTCCACAAACACCCAATTCTAAATCAAATGTCAGTCCCTACTCACTGTTCAGATTAGAACAGACGCATCTGGAAACCACGCGTTGCCCTGAAAGCCACCCAAGCTGGCTCTGGAGTTGAAGACGAGGGTGGAATGTTCTTATCCCAGAGCCAAGGCTGTCTCTGCGCGAGCACAAAAGGCAGTTGGTAGGACATCAGCTTGTGGGAGTTTCCTTAGTTACCATAAGGAAAAGTTAAATGTCACGGTCTCCACTGGATCAAATCTACAACAACAGAGATTATTTATTTGGGCTCAGATCTGGATTTACCCACTGATCTGAACGTGAGAATGGAACGTGGAACTCGCAAGAAAAGCGAGTTTTGGTTTCTAAGGTAAAACCAGACAACTCAAGGCAGCAAGTTTTAAATGAGGTTGGGAAATCGTGGTCTCCCTGATCTACGACTTATCTTCACCAATATTTTAACATGTATAGTTTGCTCATACGAGCTAAATTTAACTAAGAAATTCGACATCTGAAGAGAAAAGAGGAACAAGATCTGCAAAGCATCTGGTCTTACCCTCATGTCAACTTTCTGGTGACCTCAGTGTGATCTGGGTAATATCTGGTGGCAGGGGTGGGAGGTGACAGCTCCAAGGTGGGAATTGCAGGTACAGCGACCCACATCTCCCCACACCTCCACCACCCAACAGGTAGCAGCACCTAAACCTTGCACCTCAAACTCAGGTCTCTGCTGACCAGAAAAAAAAATCAAAAGAAGAGCCTGGTTGAAACGTTATTGGCAATTTAACAAGATGCTAATGGCACTGCCAGCACTGAGACCTTCAACAACATTTTTTTTTCAGCTTAAAACCCACCCTTTCAAAAGGCAGCACCACTTTAAAGAGGCAGAGGGAAAAAACCGGTACTCATTAATCATTCTGCCTCGACAACACTACAGGGTGATTTCTGCTCTACACCTTTTTGCACAATAGTATGCAATTTAATTGCTTTTAAAAAAGCTTTAATGATACAGACCAAAAGCTGATCTTAGCAACATCTTTTCTACTTCAGTGGAATTAAGGACACAGTTGGTAGTTGACAGAAATGAGCGACTGAACCACTTCAAAAAAGACAAATATATCTCAAACCTCAGTCAAACTAAATACAACACTTTCTGCAAAGGCCCAGTAAAACACCTTCTATCTATTCTCAATCCCAAATGCCTTTCAACTTTCTGTCTGGCCAACGTATATCGTTCCAGGGTGTTTTGACCCAGGACCTTCTCTTGTCTGTAAGAACTGCTCTCTGAGGGGCAGATTTTACAGACAGAAAGAGGATGGAGACACAGATGCAAGGTTTGTAAACTGAAAAGCCAAAATAGATGAGGACACAGATGGAATGTCAGAAAGTCTATATGAAAATTGAGAGTCATAGACCACCAGGTGTTCAAATAAATGTGGTGTGTATCAGCAGATCCAGCTTTCCAGCAGCACTCAGCAGGCTGGGTGCTGGTTACACAGTGGGCTCTTCACTAGGATTGTGTTGGATGCCAGGAATTCCTCTGAAAAAATCAGATTATTATAAATGCATGAGCTCTGGAGCTGGACTGTTCTGCAGGTCTGACCTAGAACACAAATGCCTGAAGCTGCAAACCTGTGTGAATATTGCAGAGAATTAACAAGACCTGGCAGTGTTCAGACAGGGTATGCAGACTTCTTTTAAAATGAAGTCTGCCCAAAAGTCAATGAATGACTTTTGTACTTGTGCCATCAACCATAAAGATCTTGTTTTAAGAGTGATTCAGGTCTCTTCTGCTGTCACTAGTTGTGATGTGTGGGCAGGTACAAAGAAATCGGTGGGCTTTTCATGCTGAAGGGGCAAACCCTTGACATGTGCACAGAGATGCCCGGTGAACACACCACTCACAGATTACTAAAGCATCCATACTTTTATGTCACTGGACTTTGTGACCAAATTCTCTAATCTCAGAATGCCTTTTTCTCCCTGTGTGGGATTTATCACTTCTTTGACAACTTTTCAGCTTCTGACATGGCAGAGCAGGACAGTCCTGTTGTGATGTGCCTTCCCAGGGAGGGCTTTACTGAAATGTCACAGGGATTTCTGCCTTTTCTGCATTTGAAGGAATGGTGCCTTTCCCATATCATTGCCAGGAGAAGCAGAATTTCTGAACACTGGGGTAGGAACTGGGCTGAAGCAATGGCACCACAGGAGAGAGAAAGCTGCCCAGTGCTGCAAGTGAAAGCCAACCCCCTGAGAAAGGTGTTCAGAATTCGGGCTGGAGGCATGAAGAGGATGAAAAAACGTCACTTGTTGGGGAGGAGAGAGGGAGAGGAGGAATGCAATTCATGAATAAAGAGTGAGGCCTTATTCCATGCAGCTTCGCCTCTGGATAAGCATCTGTGACCATCTTCTCCCAGCTAGCACTGTGCACTCTGACTCTACCCAAAACCACACAACATGCTCTGCTAATGGTCACAGCTTCAGCAGAGCTAAGGCCAGTTCGGAAGAAATACCTTCCTGAGGTGCTTTTTCTAAGAGCTATTCATGAAAACTGTATTTGATACAGGAATAGATGCAGAAATCTTACAGGTGCTACCTGTCCATGAGCAGATTAACGTTTTCCATTCAGGTAAATACTCTGTGATCACTTTTCTTAGAGGGAAGAGTTGCAGTGCTGATAGGGCTGCCTAGCAGGGTATTTTCAATGCAATCTACAGATACAAGTGATTCATTGGATTTAAAAATAAAATAAAAAATGCTTTGGGGTCTGTAGGCCACGGACAGGTCTCCCTTTTGAACCAGGATGACAGTGAAGGGGCTGGCACCACTCTGTGCTGCTGTTTTCCAGCCCTTGCTGTCTGTGACTGAGGAGAACACAAGCACTGTCAGTTTGCCCCATGCAAAAGCCCCAGACTTGGGCAAACAAGGAAATTTCATTATTGCTCAGGGAGTTTATAGGGAAGTGGCCCAACCATGCTCCAAAAGAAAGAGAAGCAAAAGCTGCTTTTTAGTTGAGCTGATATTTTTAACTGTAGAGAGAAAACAAAGAGGAGAGGTAAGGTCATAGAGCAGGTTGATGGCAGGAACAGAAACAGAGAACAGATCTCTCTCCTTCCCAGTTGGTGCCCTACCCACAACAAGGTCTCTCCAGCTGGAGCAAAGCTTATCCTAAAAATTTTGGCCCCAGACATGCAATTTTCTTCCTCTGGCTTTTATTTAATAAACGAGATACAAGGCTCACTCTTGTGCCGTTGTATTAGTTTAATGTACATTTATTTTGTATACTTTATCTTTCCTTTCAAGCACTTCAATATGTCTGAAAATCAGAGATAAAGAGGGATAACACATTAGACATGGCAACTCCCAAAGAGGCAGCCGGGGTGTGAAGAACACTGAATTCCCATCTGATATTATTATATTGCCTTCTTTGCTGCACAATGTTACAGTAAGTAAGGGGATTAGCTGCTTGTCTCCCAATATATAGATGAAGAGAAGAAAAAAAAAAAAAAAGAATTGCTTTTGTTTCAGTAGTTCTGTTCTATTTGACCATATGAAGACAAAATCCTGCCTATTCAAAATACTCTCCTTCTGCTGCATCACCTTATTTTCTCAAGAAATCATCTCTGTCTAACCAAAGGGAAAAAGGAGAAGGTAGAGCAAGTTAGAAGATGACCCAGATGCTCATCATCATAACTTACACATGCATCTCCTTTGTAGGGTAATAAGTCTAGGTGGACATTGCCCTTTGGAGCTGCTACATCTTCCAGGGCTTGTTCCTACCCTGGGAATTTGAACCTTCCCTTAATGCTTCAAGGAAAGTGAAAAAGGAGAACATCCCAGAAGTGGAGAAAATGTTTAGATCCTGTAGCAAGAATAAAGTTAGATTCTGGTGAAAGCATGTGTCTGTGACCCTGAGAAAGGTACAGGCAAACTCTATTTCAGATGTTCCCTTGGATACTGGCTATTGAGAGAAGAGCAAAGGGCAAGGTTGTGCTAACTCTGTTTTTCCAGGAAAGGACTTGCACAGCAATGAGAGGAACCTCCACATGTCTGAAAGCCCACTCATCCAGCTGCAAGGAGGTACAGTACAGCTAGAGAGGACAGGTAGCACTGGAGCAGTTCAAATGCTTCAGCACCTGGATATTTGGGGGCAGCACAAACTCTGACTACAAAATGTCACCTTGTGGTGAAGGCAAACCATAGCTGCTGGATACTGCAAGGTAAGGAAGAGACATCATTCCCTAAGTGTGCCCAGCTCCTTCCAGGATCAGGTCCTCTCACCTGATGTGACACTCAGCCTGGTGTCTGACCTAGTAATTAAAATGTCCTTCCTTGTCTATTAAGCATGGAATCCCTCTCTCTCTTTACCCCAAACATTAATTTAGAAAGCAAAATGCCAGAGTGACTGCTTCTCTCGGGTAATTTTCCCCCCTTCAGATTCCCTTGCTTCCTTTATTTAGTGCCAGCAGAAAACAATATGGTTTCTTTCATTGTCTTCTATGAAGACTTCCAAGTGAGGGGGGAGATTATTACTGTTCCAGTGTGTGACGACATAATAGGCTCCTGTCCCAGCAAACAAAAGTCTTTGCAAGACGATAAAGAGACAAGTCCTACTTATGATGTCACCGAGAAGACAGTAATAAAAATAAAGAAAAGAAGGAGGGGGGAAAGATAAGAATAAACATCTGTATATTGGGAATAACAATAACATTTGTTCTGCCTTTTATTTCTGAAAGATGCCTTAAATTGTGCCTTGTACAGAACAGAAAAGACTTTTGTGTGTGTATGTGTGTGTGTGTGAGCACAGATGGATTCATAATAATAAAAAAATCCATTGAAATGCAAAGTTTAGGATTTCCTCCCTCCCCCTCAAACAGATCAAATAATTCTCAACAAAGAAAACTGTTCCGGTTCTATTTTTTTCCCGATCTTCTCAGGTTCTGCCCCTTTTTTAACCATACAGAGTAAAATGTAGCATTCTTTACAAAAGAGAAATATGTATATTTCTGGAAATATGCTCTAGGTGGTATAATTAATAAGGCACGTGAACAGCAGGAATTAGAAATACAGGAACTGATTTGCCGTCAGTGCCAGTACAACTGGGATGATGGTGGAGTCACCCCTCACTCATGGGCTGCTTTTTCCCAGAGGATATGGAAGGGAGGATGCAGGATTTGGAGAAAGTCACAGACACAGTGAGGGGATCCCTGTGCTGCATGTGACCAGGACAGAGTGGTGATGTGCAGAAGCACAAGCCTGAGTCCCAGCAGCAGCACGGTTGTGTTCACACCGAGAGATGCTGCTTGGGCACCACAGGAATGCTCCTGAACCCAGAGGTGGTTCAGACGCGGCCACTCCAGGGCTCTGGATCATACTGTGCTTTGTACATGGTCATGGCAATGAATCACACTACCAACAGCTTCCACAGGGATGTTCTGGATGTATACCAGCCTGTCTGCAAGCAGTGTTTGTCCCTCTGCTTAGAAAAGAAGGAGGGAAGTATCTTGCTGGTTTTCAAATTAGTTTGAGTTATACGCTGGTTCGCATACGGCTCGTGGGCCTCTGATGGTCCAGGTGAGATCATTAAGTACTCTCTGATGTATAAAGAGGGAAACCAAGGCACTGCAAGCCTCTGGCAGTGCTGGCAGTTTGCTCACTGGGTCTGTGAAGACCCTAAAGAAGTAGGATAGATCAGAGTACAACAAATCACAGCCTTGTGCAAGGAGTGACAGCATCGCTTCCCAAAACTGCTGCTGTGGGGACCACTCAGAGTTGTTTCTCATGGATTGCCTAAAACCCCAACATAATCAGCCTCATTGCATCAGTGGCTCTAAAGACAATTTCTTGCTCCTGAAGGCAGCATTACAACAAAGGTGGGCATTATTGGATAAACAGCACCAAACCTGGCACTTACATCTGATTTACCTTCTCATGGCACGGTTATTCCTAACACTTGCATAGTATTATTAGATCTATATTAATGTGTATTAATAATAACAACTGTACTTGCAATTAATTTTAAAGCCCACCGTCAATCTTTCTTAGAATTCAATCTGATGCACAGCCAGAGGGAAGGGATGTGTGCGTCGAATTTCATTTTAACCCCTTCCTTTTTTTGTTTGACAACACTGGATTTATGGTGAATAATAAACCACCACGACTATCGCATTTCCAGGCCAGACCTGAAGAGTTAAATTGGCCATGGCAGGGAGACTGGACATCACCAAAACCTAAAACACCAACACATAAACAGGGGCGGACAATGCACTCCTCCCTCATGTGACCGACGTTACTCGCGGAATTAAGAATTAGCGGCAAGATTAAAGCCACCATTTTAATTCATCAGACAAAGCTGGTTATCTGTACAGCCATCGTAAGCAGGTGGCCAGCTTGCAGGCTACCATGGACACAAGGGCCAGTCTAATGCAAAGTGGACTGGGAGGTAATAATTCAGCCGATAACCCCTGACACGCTCATTCAGTTGCTAATTCACCCGGCGTGCAGGAGCTGTAACCAGCGCCTAAAGATGCGTTATGATATTTAAAGCCTAATTTATTCTCTTTATTAAAAATGATATCAAACAATATTTCACTCTCCCTTTTGGTGAAGATTAACTGTTTATGATCCTTGTGTATTACGTGGGGCCATAACCATTACTCACACCAGTGGTTTGGCCGGGGCATCTGAGGCCCTTTAGATTAATCATCTGGTGGTTGTTTGTTAAAGCAGAGGAGGTGTCATGGAAGGAAACAGCCTCAGTTCTGAATCAACTTATGCCAAGTGTTAAAAACATCTACTTGAACCTGATTATTTATAATGACCTACTCCTATCTATATGGGTAGATATATATTTTCAAATCAGAGTACAGAAGATTTGCTGTTAGACTTATTTAGCACACACTTTTCCACTACTGGATTCTTTCTAAAAGCGTATATTAATTCCTAGCTACACTTTCCAGATGTCCGGGTGTTCAGGAACTTGTCAGATACATCACTGGATTGAGTAGGTTACAAATACCATGGTCAGGCTGCACCAACCGAATCCTCGCACCAAGACCTGGATGAGCCACTGGACATAAGTGTTCCCAGCTTCCCCGGGGAATGGATTTATTTTTACTCCTCTGGATTGTCTGGCACATTTCCTCATGCATCTTTTCTCTTTGCACAGAAAGCAAACCTCACTGCTCAGCTGTTGTAGCCTACAAAGACCAGTGCTGATCCTCCAGATGCTCCACAGGTCCCCTGAACTAGCCCAGTTGAAAGGAATCATAAAAGTCATGTAAATATGTGTGGAGTACCATTGTAACACAGGGAATTCCCAAGGAAATAAGGCTATTTCTTTTAGTTACTTGTGGCTAATGAAATATTATTAAAGCAGGTCACTCCTGTTGAGGAGGTGAAGTTTTAAATAACAAAATGGAATTAATGTCAAAATACTAATGAATTGTCTTTCTAAAATGCAATGAAGAGAAGTGAATGGACACCATCCCTGGAGGTGTTTAAGATGCATCACGATCTGGCACTGGGTGATATGGTTTAGTGGTTTTGTGGTTACAATGGCAGTGCTGGTGGACTGGATGATCTTAAAGGTCTCTTCCAACCTTCATTATTCTATGATTCTATGATTATAAAGCCAGGTATCATTACCCACAAGGGTTAAAAAAGCACAACCTCCCCCAAACTTTCTATGAGACAGAAATAGAGTGGTAATGGAACAATACTGCAATGCAATACAGTACAATTATGTGGAGTTGTGAGTGGGAAGAGACATTCAGACTCTGATTTAGACACAACCACTGAAGCTGTAAGTGCCTGGTACTCTCTTTGACTTGATGTTGGTCTCCAGGATGTCAGAGATCTCTTCCAGCTGCATTTATGATTTGAGGGCATGACGACAGTTAAACTGCATCACACAGCCCATGCCTCCTTTTTATTCATTTATACCTCTGGATTTTCTAAATTTTAACCCACCGAGAGTGCTTTGATTTTCCTGCCTGCCATAAAAGCCCAGTGGTTCTGGAGGGATTCTGCTGGCTTGTCATAAAAGGCGCAGATGTGAAGAGCTTCCCGCGAGCGGCAGAGCCGGCTCTGTGGGAGCACACAGCCCCATCCTGTGCCACTGCAGACCTGGAACAACTCCACTAATTTCAGGATGCTGCACTGGTGCTGCAGGCAGCAGAATTTGGGCCACTGACTGGAAACTGTAGGGCAGTATGTGCTTTTTTGCTGTAAAGCTGAGGTGGAAGTGAGTGGATCTTACAGCTCCACACTTCCACAGAGTTGCACAGATTTACAGCAGCTGAGTGGCTGAGGAGCACCTCCAGTATCCTTGGCCTAAAGGGAATCCTAATGCAGAGTGAGGGAAGGCAGGCAAGCAAACGAGGTAGCAAACAAAACCCTCTCCATTTTTCTTCAGTCTCATTATGCCACAGAGCTCCATTTTCTTCTCAGTCAGAGCAGTGCTAGTCAAAAATGGTTCATAGAATCATGGAATCACAGAATGGTTTGTGTTGGAAGGGGCCTTAAAGACCATCTTGTTCTAACCCTCTGCCATGGGCAGGGACACCTTCCACTAGACCAGGTTGTTCCAAACCCTGTCCAACCTGGCCTTGAACACTTCCAGGGATGAAACAGCCACAGCTTCTCTGACCAACCTGTGCCACGGCCTCACCATCCTCACAGGGAAGGATTTTTTCCTAATATCTAATCTAAATCTCTCCTCTTTTAGTTTAAAACCATTTTCCTTGTCCTATCCCTATCTGCCCATATGAAAGTTCAATAAAGAGCCTGTAGCTACATAATACAACCTTCATATTCATAATGGTAAATTTGGATATATAACATACCCCTTCAGTCCCATTATTTTAGGCCCCCTTTCCCATTTTGTCATCTCAGCTGTATGCATACCTGGACCTGCACACTCATTTTAGGTGTCCCCTTGCACAGCCAAGTCACCAGGAGCAGCCCACTTTCTCTGGGTGCTGCAGAAGGGACTAAACAAAAGCAGTTGCTCATCTCATACAAGTAGAAATTTGATGCCAGGAACACCAGGAGATTCAGTTTTACCTGAGGACAATAAAATAGGTTCCTGTTGTTCCACACCTCTAAAGAAGGGAGGGATTGATCTGGAGCTGCCGGGACCAAGGGTGAAAGCACTGCAGTTGGGGATTTGGTCCTAGGTCTTTCCTGGGACTCTGTGCTTCCACTTCCCAGCTGTGAAATGTGGACAACTGCACTTTTGTGAGAGTATGACAGCTTATCTTGGAAAAGGACTGAGATAAATAGATTAAAACTGTGCTGGTGGAGAGCCACAGAGAAGAGGGTCATGAGACAGCCTATTCAGACAGTTCCTATTATTAATATGTAAAGCTGTCATACTTCATAAGATCACATCCAATGTAATCAAGAGGATTTAGTTCACTAATATAGCAGCAGTCACACTAGATAAGATTGCTTATAGGGATAAGAGTGTACATTTGTTGCTCCATTTTAATTAAAAACAACCTTAATAAAAGGTTGTAATGATAAACTGATAAGCAATTGCATCTCCCCTTCTCCCAGTAGGTTACCATGCAAAACTCATATTGCAATTAGAAACCTCCCATAAGACACCATAGGACATATATCAATGTTGGCTCAGCAGCAGAGAGTTACTGGTCACCCCACTTTGTATGTTCAATTGCTGCTAACTAGATTTTTTTCCCCCCACCTTGATTCACAAATTATTTTGCAAGACAAGCAACAACCCAGAGTGAATTTATTTAACACATCCTGGTGTTATGACTAAGTGGGAAGAAAATCCTCTCTCTAATTGAAAATGGAAGTAATTCCAGCAAGACAGCCCTGCTGCACGCTCTCCCTCGTAAAGGAGAGGCTCTCGCAGTGGTAGCACTGCTAAACATTCCCCCTTGTCAGCTGAGGTGTTAAAGTGTGTATCTCTTCCCCTTTTTGGGAGATGAATGATAAAATGGTGTGATCCAGAGCTCCAGCCTGGTTGGATGAGGGGTGCATGTCGATTTATACAACGGAGCATATACATTCTTGTAGCAGCATGAAGAGGCATGCTGCTATTGAAATTTCAGATCATTTTGCAGCTGCAAACTGTAATAGCAGTAATAATAAACCAGAAGCTGTGTTATCCATTAAAAAGAACCCCAGACACTCGAGCATGTTTGTTTTGCCTCTGATTTTAAACATTCAGCACCAGCTGAACTTGTTCACGACTCATTAAAAATGTCCTGCATCTTTTCATACACACAGGGTGTGCCCAGAGACAAGTGCACAGGGCGGAGGAAGGGTCAAAACCCGAGCTCTCCCCTCGGTCAGGTGATGCCTTAGGGTGAGGTTAGGTGGTTCTCTCTCCACCTTGCTGGGCCTCAGGTGCTCAGAGGGTAGGATGGAGGTGGTGGTGCCTTTGTAAGATAGGCACCTTCCCGCTGATAAAAACCTGGAAAGTTTAGAGGTGAGCTGTGCTGAGTATGAGCAGGCAGAGAAGCTGGATGGTGGTGTGCACGTGTCCTGCTGAACACAGCTGTGCATCACTGTGTGGGTGCAGTGCCAGTCCGAGCTGCAGAACAGGGACGGGCTCCAAGTTCTGTGGCAGGAGGCCCCGAGCTCCTGTGCAGGCAGAGATGCCAACACTCAACAGTCCTGAAACCCTATCTGCTGTCTCAGACATAGAAAGGATTTGTTTCAGGTCACAAGTGCTGCAGTGGTAGATGCAAGCTGAAACTTTTGCTTAAAAGGGTCTCTCTGTGCTGTGTGGGCTGTGGGTTAAGATGTTTGTGTACAAAGGAAAGCCCAAGGAACCTCGGCTGCTCCTCCCCAGCAGAGCAGGCAGCTCCTGCCTCCAGCACGGCAGCTTTAATGGAAGGGTTTTTCTGCCTCACAAGGTCTCACAAGCATTTAACTTCATTACTCAGGCTGTGAGGAAGAGCAAGATCTGTTCCTGATCCTGTCTTTAGCAATGCTGGGCAATTAACTGAGTATGGTCAACCAAAAAGCTACACTGGGTTTTGTGACCCTGAGAAGAGCCTTAAATCCCTATAAGAAGATAGTAACATTTATTTATCAATAATATTTTTTTTCTTAGCTTTTTTTTTATTGTGCCAAATTAACACAATAATGGCAATGTTGATTTTTTTTATCTCTACTTTTCAGTGAATATGAATGCTCAACTCTGGCAGGGCTTAACTTTGTGTATGAAGAGGGGAAAAAAAAACCCTGGTAAATATGTTGTTACTGATTTAAAAATCTATTTGTTCAGTAATTTCTGCTGGAGCCATCATTATCTTGCCAAAGCAGCTGTTGGAATATTAACTAGACACAGCAGTAACAAGTGGAATATAATTAGCACTCCTTGTTCCAGTGAATTTTCAGTTTTAACTAGGAACAATTTGCAATGAATCTCTGTGCTGTTGTAATTAACTTAACTAATGCACCACACATACCAACGACTGTACTGAGTACTGTAGGAAATCACCGAGGGTGCTGCGGGTGGGGCAAAGCTATTGCCTAATTCTGGCCAGCTATTACATACCAAGGATATCCCTCCTTGCTTTGCAGTGCTTGTCTGCAATTAAAGGCTCTCAGCCTATATTTGTGAAACCATAAAAATGAAATTACAAGGGGATACTGAAGCCTCACGCTTGGTTTTTTGGGTGTGTTTTTGCCGCATGTGCCTTTAATATACTAATTGTTTCCCAAGCATTGAGACTAAAATGGTGAGGGCAGAAACATGTGCATCAAAGCGAGCTTTCCCAAGAAAAGCTGCTCCAGCAGCCCCATCCTGCACAGCCACATGTGCCATTAACTTTTACTGCTCCAAGTAGCTCTTCGCAGCCACAGACATAAGGCAGAGCAGCCACAGAGGCTGTTGGTAATTAAATAAACCACTGTTGCTGTTTTGGTGTCCACCAATATACCAGTCACACATTCTCTGGGGCTCAAATCCCCTCTTTACCAATATATTTCTTCCAGCCCCACCTCACTCACTTGGTTTTACTCTGAAGGTTGGTATGAAACCACAGGCCTACAGCATTTTTGTAATGGGCAAATTCTTCATGAGGCTTTGGGAGGCCTCACTGGACCAAACTCTTGCTTATATCAGCTGGGGTTGAACTCCCATGAACTGCATCCAAGAACCTCCTCCAGAGACTACATCCCCATCATCTTCAACTACATGAGCTGGTCATGCTGCCCTTGCCAAAGCAAAACTCTCACGGAATCAGCAGCAAACACAGAAGTTGTTTCTGAGCTATCCTTGTCTTTGGAAGCTTCAGGGATGTTTAAGGTTGTCCCAGGGACTGAGATATTGTTGAATATTTGGGGGTCTCTGAGGAGAGGGATAGAGCTAAAGGCTTGCTATCTCCTCTTACCCTTGGCTCCCAGAAAGTCCAGTCTTGCTGGTGCGGGAATTCTGCCCCTGGACAGTTTCATCTGCAGTGGAGACTTCAGCACAGGGTGTCTCCACTGAGTGGACCTGCTCTACTTACAGGGAGAAAAACAGAGCCAGTGTCAACTCCACCTGAAACCCCTTTTATTTGCCTTCTCCATGGTCAATTTTGCAATTAACTATAATATGATGGAGTGACCATCCTCCTTCTCCTGCATATATATGACTCTAAAAGTACAGGTAAGGCCAAAGTACTCTGAAGATGATCAAGATGTTCTTGCAAAATATCACTACACAATACTCTACAGACTTCAGCTCTTGGAAATGTCTCAGCTTTATGAAAAAAGGGTAAGTTTCTCCCTAGACCTTACAAACTATTCCAAAAGCTTCCCCAAAGCAAAATGGCTCAAAGGAAACAAAAGAAACTCAAAAACATCTGGATTTTTTCAGGTTGGAGTCTTAGAGACTCTTTTTTTTTTTTTTTGAGCCAGTGGCATGACTTGCAGCTTCACTCAGAGGTGCCTGTCTCTGCTTCCTCCTCTTTGTACTCAGTAAGAAATATTAAAATATTAAAAAGTTATATATTTGAACCGTTTTACAGAATAAACCTGTGAAAACTGCTGTTGTCCTGGACCACATCAGTGAGAGAATCAGCACTTCAGCCATGTCACCTCTGGTACTGCTGCCCAGGGCTGGATCAGCCCCACATCTGCTTCCATGGAAGATGGCATGTAAATTAAAGGGGTTAAAACCTCTTCTACATGGGCTTTTCTAAAGGAAACAGCCTTTTCCAAAAGTCAATTCTGAATGAAAAATATCCACAGCATATCACTTTCTAAATTTTTCACCCCAAGGCCTCATTTTTCTCAGAATACCTGAAGAGCCAAGGTGGGGTGAAGCAAAGTTGAATTACTGTTGTATAAATTTTTAAAGTTTTTTTCTCCCTAAAATTTTGCGTACAAATAACTCATTTTCTGTCAATCCTAGTCCATGTTTTTTTTCCATGAATACCTGCCTCTTCTTCTCCTTCTTTTCTTTTTTTATTATTGCACAGTTATCCTACCTCTAAATGCATTATCACCAATAAAAAAATCAGAAGTTCCATTGCTTTTTAGTCTCTATAACTGATCCCAAAACAAAATCTCCTGCAATAAGGACCAGTGTGTGTTTGTAGGATTTTTGAATCAGGGCAACAAACAGCATCAGATTTGGAGAGTCACATCGATCTAGCAGTTTTTCTTTAAATACTTGGTGTGCTCGAAAGAGGAAACAAATTTAAAAACCGTGACAGCACAAAAATAACACGGAAATAGAAAAAAAAATAAAAGAATAAATAGGAAAACTGCTATTTTTACAAGCAATCGGAGTGCTACAAATAGTAAGTCAAGCTGATACTTAGTCACCAACATGGAGAATAAAGATTAGAAAGAAGCGAGAAATGGGGTGGGGACTGTAAAGAGCCGCTTTCGTTTCTATAAATATTCCCTCTTGCCTGTGTTTCTGCAACAGAAGGGGAGCTGGGAGATGGTGCATCTTTTGGACACCTTCATTGCAGCCTTGCAGACAGGAAAGTGTGTGATTATGGGATCTATCAAAGCCTCCAGCACCTCATGGAAGACAAGCCAGCGGGGTGGTAGCTCAGTAGAAATTGTCACGGCCTCCCTGAATCAGGTGCGAGCTTCCAACCCTCCCCCAAAAAATCCCACAACCTAAAACTATGCCGAGAAAAAGCCCTTTGTCGGCTCAGGAGACAACACCAGGGAAGGCAGCAGAGGGAAAATTTATTAAGTCATGCTGTTGCAAAACACAATTCTTGACAACTGACTCCTGAAACGCGGGTGAGGTGGCTCCTCGCACGCGCTTTAGAAAGCATCACTTCATGCTTTCTTGTCTTTTTCCATTAGGATCCCACACGCGTGGCTATTCATCCCCTCAGCACACAGGAGCCAGATTGTTTGCCGAAGTGATAGATGAAAAATTCATTCTGTTTTGAGGGTGTTTAAACATTCAATGCAGGAGTGTCACTGGCTGCTGGGCAGCCAGTTTAGCAGTTGCTCTCCAGCTCGGAGTCTCTAAGGTTCAGGCTGTAAATTCCAAACCCTATTCACAGCCAAAGAAAATCATCAGAATTTTGACTTGGATTTTTTTTTTCTTTGTGTTTAATAAGGATTTTTCAGTTTATGGATCCATCCACACTGTAGCATTTTACAATTTTATCTCCTGGGCTTGACCAGAGCTGTTGTAATGAAAATCTTGGGGTCCAAAGGGAAACATCTCTCTGTGTTTGTGTGTGTGTACACATACATATGTTATTTTGAAAAATGCATTGACAGACACCCCTATGAGATCATGTTTGCAGGCTGAATTTCTGACCCTATTTTTTTCTACAAGGCTGAATCAAGACGTTTTTGCTATGGAAGCAAAAGATTTGAATACCTAACCCTTCCCCACCCATACATGCTTGCACACACACAAAGCCAAGGCAGAAAATCACATTGCTTTCTCAGCAGATACTTATTCCACCCCTGCAAAAATAGTGTAATCTGTTTTCCCTGTAACTGGAATTCGTGATGTCAGGGATGCTGATGGCAGTGTCAAGAAATCAGCTGAGCCTCTCTTAATGGCATTTGCACATATGACTTTTCTGTTCTCCCTGCTTTATGGTTTAAAATCCACAGTTTAATCTGCACCCACCATCTCACATGAGGACTGTAAAACACCCACATACCCTGACACAGAAACAGCAAAAGCTCTTCTCTATTGTCAGCCATTGCTGTCCGAGGCCAAAAGAAAGAGGTGACCCATAATAATGTCAACCATCACCATGGTATCTGAGCACCATTTGATTTAAAGAATGCTCTAAGAGCCTATGGAAAATGTAGAGGCAGCAAAGGCAAAGCTCTCAGAGTAACTTCAGAAATAATTGCTATGCAATTAAGATGTGCCACCAAAATGAATATTTCAGAGCAGAGTTCATCTGCAGAGAGGTTGCTGGTATTAGAAAAGTTAGAGGCATTCAGGCTTGATTAGGCTCTCACATGCAACTCAGCAGCCAGACACACAGAAATCAATTGATTTGTATCAGTAAAAATCCTCTCTGACAGAAAAACCTTACATAGAAGGGTGTAACCGTGCCCACCAGCAGCTCCAAAGCCTCTGACATTACTGGGTGCCCATCACTGCTCAGGGTCAAGGTCTGAAGCTGAAATATTGCTGGACAAGGGAAGAGAAGGGAAGGAGAGGAGGGACAATGGAGCTGCCACACTATTGGAACAGGCTTTTCACAACTGTCTTCACGTCTGCAACAGGCACCACCTTCAGCCTCGCTCCTTCACCATTTAAATGCATGTGGGAAAGGGCACTTGGAAAGATCCCTGTGATTCCTTTAGTTGCTGATATCTCATTTAAAAGGATCTTTGTCTTCATGCTTCCAGAGCAAGTGCAGAAGGGCTGTGATCCCACACTGCACCCACAGCAGGGACCAGGACCAGAGGCAAGGATCTTTCTAGCAGGCAATTCACAGCTTAAACTGCCTAACCCCACCAGGGAGCAGTTGGTGGATGACTTGAAAGTTGATGGTGTTTCTGCTAAAATACAAAGAAAAAAGTGACCTCAATCTATCCCCTATGACTCCTGCCTGGCTAAAGCTTATTCCAACCCTAAGCATCTTCTCCCCACTCCGCACTGAGCAGGGTGGGCTCTGCTTTCACCAAATGAGCAACCCCAAGTGAAGTCAGCTAACAGTGTAAGGACAGGTTTAAAATTAAAACTAAACATGTTTTGCTTAAACACTCAATGATTCAATATTTTGGTGAAGGGGATCAGTTCTGACAGCCCTGGCAGCCCGGTGGGTTCAATCCCAAAAAGCATTGAAGGATTACGAGCACAAGTTAAAAACCCACAGAAATCTCTTTGGAGAAGCACAGGGAAGCAGCTTTCAGAGGCTGCTTTCCCCAGAACTATGCTGCAACTCTCAGCAGCAGGTTTGTTGTGAGCAAAGATGGAGCTGTTTATCTACTAGAGGTGAGGATTTATTTTCTAGAGGGCAAGTGCACCTCTAGGGAAGACCATTTTGGTCATTAATGCAGGTTTAGCAGACACCATTATATGTCGAGCTTTGCTGGTAAGAAGCTGTAAATATGTTTAAAATTCTCATGATTGAAAACCAGGGCTGATGCTCCCCCAGCCAGGCAGTAGTCCAAGCTGAAGGCAAACATGAGCACGGGGCAGCTTTGTTGCCTTTTTATGATCCCCACCGTACAGTAGCCTTTGATGCTTATTATGAAATATTATGATTTAAGTGACTACGGTAGTTCATGAAAAATGACCCCTGTAAATGCTGCCTGGGAAGCTGGATTCAGTAAATTAGCACATTCCTTAACTTGGTCCTCCTCATTGTATATTGTGTGTTAACTTAAATGTGCCTAAATGGACAGTTCAGGAGCCTATACATAAAATCTTTGCATGATTATCCTATTAGGGACAATAATTGGAGTGGTTTAGTCTTGTGCTGTATCATTTATGCAAATGAGAGAAACTCTGAAGTTACTGTTACTTTTAGACAAAGTGCAAATAAGCTTTTCATTGCATATTAATGAATTGCTAATACCCATGCTCTTCTACACCCATCTTTATGCAGATTATAGTAATACTGTTTGCACAGTTGTATCATTTAAACTTTTTCATTTTGAAGCACCTAGACTAAGATTTAAAAACAATACCCTGCAAGTTAAAACAATCTAAACCCCACAAATCTTCCTACAGAAATTTAAAATTGAGGCTGCAGACTTGGTGAACGTGTTTGGCTGACTGTACTTTGTGTTAAATAGTTCAAAATTAATTTTTACAAGTTTAACGTAAAACTTAGGAGATCCAAACTGCAGACCAAGAAAGCACTTAAGAACAGATTGAAATCTGTCCATATTTGAGATGATTCTTAGTTTTAAGCACATTTAAATCCCACTAATTGCAGAGACATTTTGATTTTTGTTTCAGTGTCTCTCCGAAGGATATATTTTTTGGATTCAGGACTTTAAAGAACACATCCCAGCTTTGGACCCAGTCATGCAACCTTAACTCATAGAAACAACCCTTGTGATATAAGACCTCTTATGTCTGGGCAAATTCCTCAGCTATCAGAGTCAAAACTCAAAGAAAACTGTAAAAGCTCACTGGCACAAATAGAAAGAGTACAAAGTCCACAGAGAAAAATAGTGTTGATAAATGTGATCAATAATGACTGTAACTTGTTAAGTTGTATCTGTAACAAAGGTGGGAAGAAATATAAATACGCTATTTCAGAGAAGTAATAATGCATTTTTATGAAGCTTCAGCAAATTTGATTCCATAAGAGAATCAGCAAAAGCACTTGATGGATCTTAATTTTTTTAGATTCGCTTGTCTGTTTTACTGCTACCTGATATAACAGCTACATAGTCACTAATAAAAGTTATCCTCATAAAACCATCTGGTTCATATTTACAACATTACATTTGAATAAATATTAGGAAAACGAAAATCACAGTCATGCAGAAAGAAAGCAACTCTTTGAAAACATCTTTTAGTGCAAAACCAAGGGAGGGAGGAAGGACTACCCAAGACACCTTTCGTCCAGGTCCCTTCCCTAATTCTGTTATTCCCAGCAGCTGGTCCCCTGGATTTGCAGAGGGATGGTTTCTCCATGAGAGTCTCTGCTGAATCCAGATTTGTGACGCAGCTGGTGGCACCAGACTGATGTTTAGGTTCAATTTCTGTTACTTTCAACAGTGGTTGATTTTCCTTCCTCTCTTGAAGAAGACAACAAATATTCTTTCGTTGAAATTCTGCTGTTCCTACAGAGGGGCAGCACTGCATTCAGAGGGGAGCACTATATATGTTTTGAGTGGATTTTGCCTTTAGAAAGGCAATTTACATTCATGGTTACAGGGAAGAAAACCTCTGAATTTTCAAGAGCTCCCATCTTCTGGGGGCTCACACACAAGCAAGCATTCCTCCCTTTTCCAACCACAAAACTGCATACAGCTTATTGTGCTTGAAAGGGTAGATTCTGGCTACAAAACCATCTGAGGGCTTTAACAGCAACACTATGTGGCTTTCTGTCACCACCATTCATGTTTGCATCAGTCCCGAGGCTGGCAAAATAACAGCAGCAGCCACAACTCAGCCAGGCGAGGGAGGAGAGATTCCTGGTGCTCCATCCCCAGTTTCTGTGTCCTCCTGCTTCACCTCAAATCCTCAGACATTCGTATTTACCCTGGATCATCACAACTGCTTCCCAGCCATTACCAGCCCTTCAGTAAATAACACGTGTACTGTCTAAATGCATAACATACAAATGCTCAAATACATAATTAATGCGGGTTTACCCTTGAGAGCTGTTGTTGGTCTCTGAGGTAAGTAATAGGTCTTTTATTGTTTAGACTTAAAGATCTCTTGAGCCTCTTTTAAGGACGTGCTTTGAGCAGCTAAGGGAAGAAAAAAAAAAAGAATTCTGCTCAAGAAATCTATAGGTGAGTCCGTTGGCAAGGAGCCAAAGCTACTCTTCTGCTCTGCTTTGCCCTGGCAGGTCTCCATAGAAGATTGAACGGCAAAACTGTCTGCAGCACAGACTGAACAACAAAACCTCTCGCAGAAGCCAAGGATTTGAGTGAAGGATGAAGGTGCGGTTTTGACCTTACCTTAAAGAGAACCATGTCTAGCTGCTGCCCTCCCCTGAGCTGGCTGGGACCTTGCAGAAGGGCTCACAAACAGCACAGAAAGCAAGGAAAGGACTCACGAGTCCAGGGACCAGTGAGCACGAGAGGAGGCTGAATTTGAACCAAAAGGGCATTTATATCTCTTTGCTAATTATTAGGAGCATTCAAGACCCTTGCCATCCTGATTTGGAAAGGTTACAACATTAAACACCTCTGTGGCATCTGGGCAAACCATTTCTATACAGCTCTGTGAAGCCACAGTGACCTTTTCCAGCTGGGCTGGGGAAGCACATTCAACAGAAGAACACGGAGTGGATTCAAGCAACACCATTGTATGCTCGTGAATGGTTCCTTCACATGATCCTTAAAGCTCCAGACAGGTGCTCCTGGTATTCCATAAAAAAAACCATTACTGGCATCCTAAGTTTGCACATGTTCAACATTTTCATTTCTTACATACACCAAAAGTTAATATTCCTTATTTCTGATGGCACAAGAGATGGGACAGAGCCCGGACAGGCACAGAGGCACCATCCCATCATGGCTGTGCACGTTCACACTGCTGGTGAGCTTCTCCTTCACATGGTTCTGGTATTTAGTGGTGCTAAAGCTATTTTAGGACCCTCTTTCAGCCTAAAGGAAAAGATTAGATCTCAGCCTGCCTTAACAGGACCTGTGCAGGGACAAGTGTGTGTGCACCACACCAAACCTGGGCCTTCAGTGTAGCCCAGGAGATTTAGGCACACTAATAATAATTTCAGTCTCTGTTCAAGGCTGTAACTGTGATTTGGGAATGGTGTTTGCAAATAAGGGCATGTGGGGCAGATTCCAGCTCTCACCATAGGCTTGTACAATAATTACTACTGGTATTAATGGATTTATGAGAGAACATCAATGGGGAATATACCCCAAAGTACTTAATTTAGAAATATAATATGAACTGCAATACTGCATACAAACATGGGACACAAATGTAATTCAGGTCTTTCCAACACTGTAACAATTTTGAGGAGGTCAATAACTATTTTCATATACAGACAGTGTTTGCTTTTGCATTTCCTTTTATAAATGATCAAATTAAATTTGCACCGTTACTTCATTTGGGCTCCCCTCCTTTTATGTTTAAAACAACATTATTATAGACTTTCTTTATGGGTAAAGTAACTGAGAACAATACAAGCATCATAATGAAAAAGATGTGCAGCATTTTACACTGCATAATAAATGTGTGTCCGTATCAATGTAAAACATACAAATGGCAATAATTTAACACTGAATATTTTTCTGCCTTTAATTAAAATAAACTAATAAAGATTTCAGAGATGCATTTGCTTTAATAGAATGCAGAGTTATAATTGGTGACCTATTTTAAGCAATTTAATTTCCCATGACCTGTTTTCCAAATTAACATAGTAATAGAAGAATGTTTATTGTGTTTGGGAATATAAGTTTCTCCTTCAAAGATGTCGTATGCCTTTGTGATTTGATTTAAAGGTGTGTTCTTTTATTAAAATGTTCATATAAAGAGCTTGTAAATTATGTAAATGTTTCTTTTTATGGCATTTAATAAGCCTAGAATTTTAAATCAAAGCACAATCAAAGAAAATAAACAAGGACATCTTGAAGATTCAGAAGATCACTTAAAAAAGGCATATCAGCTGGGTCGTTGTGAATTTATTTGAATCTCCTTTTTCTCACAGCATTCATGAGAATACTTTTCCCAACTATTTTATTGCATTCTAGTGTTTGTATATACACATAAACATACCCAGGCACAAAATTATGTATTTTACACACACGAGCTCAATCTGCAGCTGTTTGGAGATGGCTCTTTTTGGAATCTCATTAAACTCTCGTGGCATTGTGTGCCAAGGGCTGATTAGGCGTTATTTAAAAAAAAAATAAAATTCCCTTGTGTGATTTTGAGGCACCTGAATTATTCAAAAGTTGCACAGGGGGCCCATTTATTTCCTGGGCCTGATGATTCTGCACTGGCACTGAATGCAGTGAAGAGCAAGTTCAATCCACTCTTACAACAGAGCCCAAACCTGACAGCTGGGGCCAAGTTTTAAATATTAAATCCTCACCTTTAAAGAATGATGCAAGGATGACTTGAGGATAGATTTGTTGGGAAAAATATATCTTTTTTTTGTTAACTGATTTTAGCAAGCATTTTAATTTTCTCCTGGTCCTTATTCAGTTTGAGGGCAAGCTGCCTGATTAAATGGTAGACTGAAATGCTTCAGGACAGGGGAGCTCACGTAGGGTGAAGGTGCTGCAGGGACCTGGGAAAGCCTCTGTGTCCCTCCTGTGCAGGGCAGCTGAGACCTCTGTCCAGGTAACCAGCCCAGTGTGACCACCACGCAAAGATGTGTCCTGCACGTGTTACACTGGAGGTAATCCTGCTTTTCATTATGGGATTATGGAGCAGTGCTTTACAAGGCTTCAGAAGAACTCCAGTTTGCTTGGGGCAGGGGGGGATGACCCAAGATTGAGGCCAACACATACTAAAAAATGAGGAAAAAACATTCATTGTCTTCTCAAACACAATGTAGGAGGGAGTGCATTCCTAGGTCAGAGGGAGAGTAGGGGAATTGTTTCAAGGGGTTACACAGGGTTAATGAAATATGTCACCTCTGTATAAAAGCAGTTCTAATGTTTGTTATTTCAGTTATTTTGTCACGTTGAAAAGTTGTAGATGAACTTCCTTTTCTGGGAGATTTCTTTTTTAAATTTCACAGAATCTTAGAATATGCCGAGTTGGAAGGGACCCACTCAGACTTAAGTAGGTTTACTCATTATTAAAATATACAGAGGCACCTATATATATATCTATGTACATTTTGCTGCTGTGTATATATACATATATACATATATATACATATACACACCCATAACTGTGCACACCCCACACCACAGGTCTATATGTGCATGCACAGCATGATAACTCAGTCACTGCTCGTATAAATTCTTCACTCTCCCATCACCTGAAAAGGTGAGAGAGGAAAAAACCCTCCACAGAACCAACTCTAACGTACCACAGACACACGTGGCCCGCCCGAAAACCTCTCCTGCACTGTGCTCTCTCCAAATCACTCGTGAAATGTTCCGGACGTCAAAGGCACATGTTTAACAAGAGGAAACTCTCCTCACGGCAGCGTTGGTGCCTCTGTAAATATGCAGAGGAGCTGAGTGAGTTTAACAGAGGGGTCAACTGCTTGACTAGATCTCTCAGTGACGAGCAGGACATCAACACCTAGACAGATGACAGCCTCCTCCTCCAGCTCGTCTCAGTTGCATTAGGGCTCAGACAGCCACGTGGCACTATTTCAGCAGTGCAACCCCACCGCAGAGGAGATGCTCTGTAACAGCTTGTTACAGCCCCATCTGTTAGGAATTTGCAGCTAATGTATCTTACAGCATGGGTTTTTATAGGTAAGAAAGAAGCATTTGGCCTGGTTAGGGGATGGATCTCTGTGTGGCTCTGATCGTGACAGCGCTGCCTAACGTGTTGGGTTTAGGATTTTGGGGAATGGGCATGGGAATTGTCAATGATTTGTCCATCATTGATAAACATGCTGAGATGTTCAATAAAACTCCTTCAGCAGCAATAACTCTATGTATGTATATATAGATAGATAAATATATCTCCTACATGTGTTTCAAATGCAGATTCCTCAGAAAAGTCCAAGCTTTAAAGTATTTTATGCTCAAATCCAAGTTTTGTACTCTGACAATTTATACAATGAGATCTATGAAAGTGCAGGGTCTGAGGGCTGATGGAGTTGGGGTGCACTGCTTGACCCTCAGCCAGCTGCCACTGTCCCTGCTCCTGGAAACACTGAGAAGGAAAGGTCAAGTCCCTCAATATAAGAAATTTATATGCTGTTTCTTTTACATTATTTGATCCTTACAGACTTACTAAAGCACCAAGCAGCTAAGGGCTCTGCCAGGAAGACTCAGAGAGAATGAATGAAATGGTTTTGAGTGGAGAAAGCAAGACCAAATCAGTCTTTTCCTCCAAAGGCTAAGGTTAACCGAGTTCTGCTTTACATCTGCCCCTTGAATTGAAGTCCTCTATCCATTCAGATCCCCAGAGCACCCACCACCTCAGGGCTAGATGCAGCCTGTAACCTCAGGTGGTGTGAACAGCCCAGCCAACAAGCACTCTGGGACAGGCACCGTGAGGGTTTGCCCCATGTCCCTCACTGATGAAATGTTCTCCCTGCTCCAGCCACTCCAGAAACCCTTGTCAGAGAGCAGGAGAAATGGGGAGGGAGGGGGGAAAGCACTAAAATAGACAATAAAGAGAACACTTCAGAAACCTATCCATCGGGGATCTTTGAAAAGCATTGATTTCTGGGCTTCAAGAGAAGAAAAGGAAGAGAATAATAATTCAAGGGAAAAATAGCAGCCTTCAAACCACAGATTTCTAGCTGCCTAAATTTCCTATTGCCTTCAGGAGCAGCAGCCCGTGCTTTAATGCCTGTACTGCTGGATCCAACCCCAGCGAGTGCTTCACCAGGACACCGCTCCAAAACAAAAGCAACCAAAACTGCCACCACATTTTTGGGGATCAAAAGGCCCAGTGTTGCTCTCACATCACTTCCAACCCCAGGGCAATTCACCTGGCTCCAGACAAGCACCCACTGATGAAACAGCTCTGCATGGAAACAAAAAAACCAAGCCCTCCATTTCCTTTTTTTATTTTATTTTTTAAAGGCTCTGAACTGAAAGCGGGAGGAGGGGGAGCATCTGAAGATCTCTGCGTGTCTTCTTTATTCAGGAGGGTAACAAGGAGGAGCATTTTGCCGCTCGGAGGGTGCACAGTCAGTGATCTTAACAGCACATTATATAACGCTGCCGAACAAACGACAGACAGGCGGGATTTGCGAGGCGAGCCGAGCACATCAAAGTGCCCCGGTGACGACACGAACCACGCGAACGCAGCTTGAGTGTGCTCGCTGCCGCTCCGAAAGGCATCCTCGTGCCAGCCTGCCTCTCTTTAATCTGTGCAAAGAGCTCCTCTCACCCTCCGGCTCTCCCTCACTGAAAGGCTGGTGCTTTTCTGGTCTCTCTTCCTGCCTTTGGGTTCCTCTGCTCGTCCAGTGCCCCACACCACCACCGACCTCTCAGATTGCCTGTTCTTCCTTCAGCCTGCCCCTGTTCCCACCCCTCTGCTCCTCCTTCAGTCCAGCAGGAAAAAATACTGCTGAAATAAATCATTTTTGGCCCCATACAGGAAAAAAAAAAAAAAAAAAATTACTTCCGTGGTTACCAGCCTGGAATATCCTCATAGCTCTGCCTCGACCTTACGTGCCTTTGGTTAAAGGGATGTTCCATTATTAATCCAGCTTAGAGCTGGATTAACTTTTAAAGATACAAAAATGCCCACAAGCCAAGGAAGGTGAAATATTTTTGGCTGGTTGGAACTGGCAGACTGCAAGCATCTAGAGCTTAGGAGAGGTGCTTTTAGATATAAATCCTGATGAAAAAACCCCACCACACCACCCTAAAATAAATTATGTAAGCATGTGACAGCCGGCAGGTCACGCAGGACAGTTATCATCCCCCAGATATCCTCCATGAGAAATTCCCACTGTGGATTGCTTCTGCCCAGTCTGGAAAGCAGAATCATGTTCCCTCCTGACAACCTTGGATTTTAAAAAGGGAGGGATGAGGGAAAGACATGGGTGGAGGGGAAAGGTAATTCAAAAGAAGAACAGAAAAGACATGATGAAGAGAAAAACATTTAAAGTCTGCTCCAATGCCTACAAAATCTGATGTCAAGGGGAGGTTTTTGTTTTCCTCCTTTCAATAAACATCGGATTATGTCCCTACAGAACAGTTTCCAAATGTGGACACTCTAATAAAGCATCTAGAATCTGCATTTGGAGATTGATAAATCACAGTGATTGCAGCCCCTCAGGAAGGGACTCTGCCTCGTTTGCTGTTTCACTCAACCTAAAACAGGGTGAAAACACTCCTGGAAACCAGACCTGGCTAGGAGGAACATGACCAGCAAAGCAGAATGATGGTTGTGATTGGTGAAATATGGATTTACACATGCATCTGCACAAAGAGAGCTGAAATACCAACCTAAGGTACCTCCTCACATTTAAAATCAGGTATTAGGATTTGTGAACACATTTGGAATATTAACTTATGCATCAACAGGAAGACAGATTTTAACATACCCTTTAAAACAAACTCTGAAATACTTTTAATAGGTGCTTATCATGAAACTCAGCACATCAATACCCATGGACTGCTGCTGGTTGCAAATACATATCCATTGTTTGCTCCCATCACTGCCTGGAGAAGGGATTTATGAGCAGGATACCTGCTTTTCACGAGCCTTCTAGTGAGGAGCTGAGTAGAAAGGGAGAGAGATGATGTTACACCACATCTCTTCAGATGCCAAATAAACCAGAAACTGCTGAGCTGCTACTGTTTTGCTCATTGTAATAAAGTTCCTTGTTCAGCACTAAAAGAAGGCAATTCTGGCTGGTTTACCTCCATTACCATGTATCAAAAACGTATAAGCAAAAATAGTCAGATAATGAGAAAAATTACCTTTGAATAAGTATCACATAAAAAGAAATGGTTAAGATCTGCCATGAATTATTCAAGCAACTCCAAATATAAATTGCCACAAATAGCAAGACAAGATTTTTGCCTTTCTGTTGTGTTGCATATGTCCTGCAACAACCCAAACAGCACATTCCACTTCGGAAGCTGCATATGGAGAATTGCATGGCCTCGAGGAAATCCAATGGGAGGCAAAGGTACACAGAGCAGAGCAGACTCTTCTTCACCTCACAGCTCACATATATATATGTTTTAAAGCCATTTTGTGCAACTAGGATCTTTCAGCACACAATGCCTCTGTTGAAAGCCCTCTACTACACTCGGAGGGTTTCACAGAAAACACTGCAGCTGAGGGTCCCCCAGCTAGAAATTAGGGCTGTGGAGCTGCAAGGAAATCTGATATAATTAAGAGTGATTCTTCACTAAAACTGCAATGTTATTACTGCAATACTAAGAGTTATTTAGATGCACTTGGAAAAAAAAAAAATACTGGCTGGTGGCTAAACCCGTGTAAATCTGTTTATACCAGCAGGGCTGCAGCACTCAGGTCAAATAGCAGATTTGGCACAAAGACAATGGCACTTGGGCTTGCTTGCATTTTCTAGGACATGGAACGCAAAGGACAGTGGCAATCTGCACTTGTACTTGTCTGGAGCTGCAGGGAACAGAGCTCCTCTCCTCTGACTTTGGTCACGGTGTAACACCTCTGATGCCTGATCAAATTAAACAGATCGAAGTCAGAAGCGCATCCTCATGTGACCTGTGTGAGCCCGGCACGGCCCCCTCCACATCCACAGGGAACTGCATCCTCCCTCCTGCTCCGCTTCCTTCTTCACCCTTCCCCTCAGCCTCTCCTTTTCTTTAAAAATTTGGGTCACCTTGCTTACACTGGCACAGATTTGCCCAATGAAAACTGCTTTTGTGCAGTTCCCCAGGGTAGGAATAAAGTGGGGATCGGTGCCGCAGGGAGAGAGGCAGCTATCTGTGCACAGGAATTCAGTTCTCTCCTTCTGGGGGGAATATATAGACAGGCATTTATATATATATTTTTTCGTGATATTCCAGATAAGGTTCAGAATATTACAAAGATGCAATCTGCAGGAATGCATTTCTTTCTTTAAATGCTTGGAGGAAATCAGAAGTCCTTGCTTTCTGAGTCATTAATTTTTTTACTATTTCTTTTGTAAAAACAAACAAACCAAACAAACAAAAACCCCCAAAAAACAACAAAAAACCAAACAAAACCCCCCAAATGTTCTACTGCTTTGAAAGCAACACACATTTGCCTGTGCCCACTGCTCGAGTGTCTCTCTGCCTTGCCCAAGGAGCATGTGCCTTGCTCGAGTCCCCACGGTGAGTGGCAGAATCTGCCATATGGAGGTCACCTTGTCCAGGTCCATAAATAGCTCTTTTTCCTAAGCAGGGAAGGGAAGGAGCTACTGAGAGTAATGAAAGAGGAGGCTAGCTCGCATCCGTGGCACTGATTGGTGCCAGGGTTACAACACGCAGAGACTTGTCATGCCAGCAGCAGCGATACCGTCAATCTGCAGGCACAGAAGTCACCTCGCTCCGCCGTGAAAGCGTGTGCCAGCCAGTTTTTCAGTTCGGTTTTCACACAGGGGTTTGGATGCCTTTCAGGAGCCGAGAACAGATACTTCGGGAAAGGTGTCCTTGGGGAGACAACGGCAGGCCCCGGGCAAAGGGATTTGCTGGCGGAGGACGCGGGGTGGGGGCGGCCAGGTTGGTCCCACGCGGTGGGTCGGGGCATGGGAGGGAGTTTGATGAGGTGAAGAGGCAGCATCGAGGCAGCAGCAGCCCAGCCCCTGCCCCCCACTGCTGCTGAGAGCTGTGTAAAGGCACAGGCGTGAAATGGTTCAGGTACAGCAATGAAACCACCACCACTCAGTCCCCCAGTTCGTGGCAAGGACTCCTTTTCCACGCACCAGCAACTGGAGATGGAAATATTAAGAACTGCACCTTGTGCAGTGAACCTTTTTGCTTTATTCAGCTTTCGAGATACCAACAACTATGAAAATGCTACAGCAGAACCATCTGATAGCCAACAAGGTGCTCAGCTAGCAGCTTAAGTAATTGATACCTTCATTTAAAAACAGACTGGAATGTGTCAGCTAGAATGTCATGTCAGGCTGACTTTCACAGACCAGAGAGCATTGTGTAGTGTTTGCATTGCAACATCCTGGGGAACAACAGGAAATTAATAAAAATATTGCAAAAGTAATGTTCCCAGGTAAATCAAAGGTAATTTAAAGGGCAGTAGAATGGGATGAGGAGAGAAAACTCTTTTTTAAAATTCTAATTCAAAATTATTTTAGAGAGCAAACACCTGAAGTCTGAATTACACCAGCCCTCTTTTTGCCCTGAGATGTTTAGCTGATGAATCATATCAGGATGTAAGGTTAAGGAGGAGGCAGGAGGTCTTGATGCAGGATTGCAACTTTTTAGACAGCTACACCTGGCAGCAGTGAGTTGGTAATCCAGCCACTAACACCCCCTTGGTGCAGGTGATGCCAGTGCTCTGCTCCCCGTCCTGCTAAAAACGATCCCCTCCCGTTTGTCAGTATAGGAAGGGAAGAGCACTTATCCCTCCATGACATCTTTTTGCATCCCACAGGCTGCAAATCCCTGGTTTGATCTTGTTCAGTGTGGAACATCTGACATGCCTGTGATGGGGAAGCTTTAACTGCTCTTATTCCTTCTTGTGATACCCATGACTATAGGATTGGATAAAAGGGATGAACAGATGGATGGATCACGTATACACACAGCAAAGCCTTTATCCTTCGCTAGGTGTTGGTTTAAGCAATGCACAGTATTTTTAAATAGCCTCTTCTCTTTTTCCTTTCCCCTTCACAAGTTTTCCTCTAATGTTCCTCCCCTCGGCAGTCTCTTCCCCCCTCTCCCATATAAACACTTTGAGCTCGAGTTTTGATATATAAAAAAAACAAAACACCCAACCATGAAGCAGCCCTAAGCCAATGTTTCCTTTGTCCTTGCTCTTTAAAAGCTGTAGTTGTTGCTCAGATGAGGTAACGGGCCTCATAACACAAGAAGTATGTTTTTCAGAACTTAATGTCCTCTGCCATAGATGTCGTCTCTGCCAGAGGCTTATTAACACCTCAGAAGAGCAAAGCCCTGCCCACAAAGGGAAGGGAATCTAAAGAAGATACACAAACAAAGGAGGTGAATGTTAAAAGCAGCTAATGAGGGGGAAAAAACCCCTCCACCTTCCCATCACGGCACTTCAGAACAAGTAGCATTGCCAAGCACTAAAAACCTGGGGATTAAAGAGACAATTTAGGAAGACTTGATGTGGGGAATGGAAATCTCCTGGAAGACATTAAAGGAACACAGAAGATCAGCGCACATATTTGGGGAAAAGAAGAACCATCAAGAAAAAAAAAATATATGTATGTATATGGACAACTTTGCCAGGACTAACAGAAAAGCCATTAGGAAATAATCAGGTGCGTTTATTTCCTATAAGGGAAATTTAAATTTGAAAGGAAATTGAAATAGGGAGACATAGACAAAGCAGTTCCATTATCAAAAAAGTTCAAAGGAACTATGAAAAAGCAAACCTGTTTGTTTACCAACTTTTCTACTTAAACCAATCCTCTTAGAAACACGGAGAAGCACTCAAATAAAATATCCACTTCACTGACTTGTCTTCCTTGCTCTGGAAATGCTGTGTTGCTTCTGAAACTATTTTTATTCCCCCCATGGCTACACTTGATCCTCTTCAGCAGCAGGATTTGGTTTCCTGCACCCCAAGGCTGTCCCAGGGGCACACGGGCACCTCTGCCAAGGTGTGCATGGGCATCCCATGGAGATCCCACCAGCTCATGCACTGGGATGGGATTTCCCTTCCCTTTCTCTCTGGGGCACGGTGAGGCAGGTGTCCTTTTATTCCTTTGGAGAGAGATTTGGAGAAACTGAGACAGATTGTAAAGACTGGGATTTTCTTGCTAGAGCAAGATCTTTGCTCAGGGACACACACCACTGACAGGAACGTGGCAGAGGTCTGGGACCAGACTGTAGAGTAAGACTTCTGGTATGAAAAACGGATGGGCAAGAAGTAATTATGGGGCCACAAAAAACCACCACAAATAAACAATAAGTCAGAATGTTCAAAAGGGCACTCTGAATGAGCTGAGCCACAGCAAAGACAATAAAATCAGCCCCTGAGATTGTTGCTATTTAAAGAAACGTTTCATATGGAAATGAACAGCCCATAGAGGGATGAGCTGGGTGCATAACATGCATAATGCTAAAACTGTGTGGTGTTTATCCCCAGTGCAGCATAGAGAGGCTGCAGGGATCACAGAATATATCACAAGGGTTAAGAAAACTCAAGGGGCTAAAAGGATTCAAAGACCTCTTAAGCCAGGTTAGACACTCCTGCAAGAGCTGGATGGTAATTAAAGTCTTTCCAGTTAGTTAAGTTGCATTCACTCATTCAAGGAGAGGCAAACTTTTAGCAGGAGTCTCACACTTCCTGCCTTTCACATGAAAAAAAGTCAATATATAAATTGTCCTGAATTGCTCCACACTGAACTGAGGCTGCAGCAGACATTGAACAACTCACCTCTTGGAAAGAGCTGCACCACAGAAGTGTCCTGGTCACACACTAGGGATGGAAGTTCCCATGTTGATGAGGACCCTTGGAGGACACGGTGCTGTTGCCCCTGGGGTATCTTAGTTCTTCATCTGTCACATGGGGGGGTCATAACTTCTTGTTGTTTGAGGCTGTCCAACACAGCCATGTTAACAGGCCACATGGATAAAGCCCCAGCTTCATCCCCGGGTCAAGCATCACATCCTGGGCACTGCGTGCACAGCAAGGAGTATTGCAATTTTTCAAACTGTCCACCCCTCTTAGATGAACCATCCCCATTTTTGTCACCCATCTTTGCCTTGTGGGGCTGAGCCAGACCAAAGATAAGATCAGGATCATTCAAAGGGTAGAAGGATGCAGTTTGCCTCAGATGGTGCAGGCTTGGATTGCAGTCAAAGAACTGAATCTTCTGCAGAGATTAACAAGCTCCACAGGTGCAGGGGAAGAACAGGCTCTTCGAACACAGGAGAAGAAAAACACACAGTATGGAAAAATGCCCACTGCCTGACTCGCTAGTGAAACTGCTAAACAACTGCCAGTGGGTTTTCTGGAAGGAGGTCGGGAGATGCAAAGGTGTGGAAATAGAGAAAGCAGCAGCCGCCGGTGTCCCACAGGAAGGAAACGGCGGCCAGCACTAGGAGATACAATCTGATCCTTTGTGTGTTTTGCAAGTTGCCTTGTTGGAATCAAAGACCGTAGAAAACCAGTTTGTGAAATAATGGTGGTGACAGAGCAGCACCACCCCGTGTCAGGGCTGTTTCACAGAGTGGGGCTAATTCACCTTTTGTCTGCTTAATAGTACTGCAGGAACGGAATCCTCCCGATCAGAGAGGCTGAGCTATTTCACGCTATAAACCCTTTGCAGGCAGCCTGACAACAGAACGGGCTCTGTAAAGCATTTCTGTGTCGCAATGAGCCTCAAATGGCACTTCCCAAAGCCTTTCTACCCCATGGAGAACAAAAAATGTGGCAGGGAAATACCAGCTTCTCGGGGAAGGGGCGTAAATAGCTCTAAGTGGGTATGGCAGCAAAAGCAATGTGATAATAAGAAGGAAGAGCTGCTGAGATTATCAGTTCCTGGCATTATATTCCCAAAACACTCCTGAAGCCTCACAGCTTCCATATGGCTCATCAGACACATACAATAACATGATCGCTCAGAACATTCAGTCCTATAGAAAGGAAACAAGAAACACAGACATGTCCTTGTGCTCCTGCACACACACAGCAGTGGCACTAGGACTTGAAACAAAGGGGACAGGAGCAGACTGTGCCGGTGTCAGCTTCCTCCAGGCTTCCTGGTCACAAGTTCATTGTGAACATCAAACCTTCAGGGAGACAGTTCATGACTCTCTGACACAGACCCCAGAGAGCCACCAGAGCCTCTGGTGAGGCATGTCCACACAAATGACACATCTGTGGGCTCAGTGGACACATGGTGCAAGCCCAAGGTCCCTGGATACATCTCTCAGGTCTGTCCTGCAGACCAGTAGGTATCACCAAGCACTTCCAGAGCCACAGCTCCATCCCTGGGAGTGCTCAAGGCCAGGTTGGATGGAGCTCTGAGCAACCTGATCTAGAGGAAGGTGTCCCTGCCCATGGCAGGGGGGTTGGAACAAGGTGACCTTTAAGGTCCCTTCCAACCCAAACCTTTCTGTGGTTCTGTGATTCTATACATCTGAATGGGGCCTTTGAGTCCTCATGGCTTTGTGCTGTCCACAGAGCAAAGATTTAAGAGAGTAGAAGATGTTATTACTCCTGCAAGAAAAACATGGCTGTTCCCCAAACTTTTCCTGCAAGATGTCCTTGTGTGACAACTCTGGCCCATCCCAGAGCTTCTGGAACCGTGGCCTCTGCTGACTGTAGCATTTTATTTTCAGTCTGAGGAGGGATCAGGCCTGTAACGAGCTCCAGAAAAACTTCTCAGTCATGGCTTGTAACCATGAAAACTCCTTCCCCAGTCTCCTGAGGCTTAAATAGATGCAGTTTCAGTTTCTGTGATTCTTTTCCAAGACCGATAAGCCAGCAACCATATTACTTGTTTCTCAGTCATCTGTTCTCCAGTTTTGAGAAACTATTTCAGTTCTACAAACCTGGCCTGCCATCTTTTCCCTTCTATGAGATGTAAGAAAGAAAAAAGAATGAATCACCCCTTCTTTTAATTACTTTTCCAAGGGGGGGGGGGGGGCTTCTTCACAAAGTTACTTACTTCTAGTGTCCATTGCACCATTCCTACCTTAGTACCTGCCATTTCTCTGATGCTTTCTCTTTCCTTACCAAGGGGCTTGTTTATTTTTATTTTTTTATAAGCAAAGCCTAATTCTTGGTTTTCTTGTTCAAACCCCTCAACCAAGCCCCTTGAGGAGTAAAGTAGGCATACCGAAAGTTAATGAGAAATTCTCCCTCTATCCCTGAGGATTGAAGAGGGGATAATTTAGGCAATATTCGGAACCCGCTCTGACCGTTTTAAGAACATCCAGCATCGCTGCGGGAGGCGGAGGAGGATCCAACTGTCCTACATTTTCCTTGTGGATGTTACCACTGCTGACAGTGCGTGGCTTTCCTCCACGGCTCTCCCCACAGGTCTAAGCAGAGCGGGTGGAGCAGAAGCTGCAGTGCTGAGCTCAGAGCCCAGGCAGTGCTGGGGTGCTGGCGTGGTGACAGGCTCCTGGCAATAAGTGCTAATTTCCATCACTTCCCTCCATTGGACACCCAGAAAGCTGATGACTGGTTATGGCACCTTCCGCTGGATGCGATCGTCTCATCACATCCTAATTAGCCGGATCAGCTTTCCTCCTCATCACGAGCAGCCACTGAACGCTTTCTCCCTCTGCCCAGGATGGGCTCTCCCCCCGCTCTGCTCTGCCACGCCTCACCCTGGGAAGCGTTTTGTGATACTTTGGATCCCTTGTAAACCGTATTCTTCGATTTGGGCAGTCTTTCAACTCCATGAAAGTTACACGTTGTTTTCATTTCTTCTCAAGTACCTCAGGTCAAAGAAAGACCTGTGTCAGTGGCTCTAAAAGCCTAATAAAGTCTTTCATCCAGAGACCTGCTTGCTGGCGCAAAGTCAGGGAAAACAAACTAAGTCATCGAGTGTTGTTCAAACTGTCAGATCCTTTTCAGCATGCTCTTCCTGCCAGCCTGTTCGTGTGCGTTTGGGGGCTGGGGTGGGGAGGAAGGGAAGGGGAGGAAAAAATCCTGATGGCAGAAAGCCCATGGAACAACTGGCACCTTTCCAAAGCAGCCTCCCCCCGGCCCCCAGCCCGCCTTCGTGGGCACAGGCGTCTGCCAATCTGTTCTGCACACACACACACACACACACACACACACTGAGCAACACAAGCAACAAAATGACTTTCCAACAACTTTGTTCACAAGTGCCACTCTACTCTGAGTTTGGCACCTTGAGCTTTCTCCTCACCCCCGCCTCTCCGGGCTCTGCCTCCCAACAAGCTGGACAGGTTCCAGTGTTTAAAAGCCCATTTAACCACTCCCTTTTGTTTAGAAATACTAAGCCTTGATCTGATTTTTATCGACCCTGCCATGCCAAGAGGAGGAGGATGCTGAGGGTTTCTGAGGATCCTGCAATGAGCTGAAAAGCTCCAGGAGCCCTTCAGAAGGGCTTTGCCCACTTTGCAGCAGCCCCTGTGCTATTGTGGAGCCCCAGAAGGAGAGTGTGTACCATTTATGGGACCACACAGGATGGCTTCCACTCTTGCTGTTGTGCATATTTCTCCCTTTAAAAACTTCATTATGGGCATGTTTAGGAGCTGAAATTCAGTGCCATGCCTGGCTGGCGCTGTCTTTTGATGGTTAAATAGTTTTCTTTACACTCTTTGCCGTGTTCAGTGCTGCTATGCCCGGAAAAATCAGAGCGGCAGGGGAGGGAGGCAGAGAGGCACGAACAGGACCTCTGCTCTGATTGACAATTGTAATCTTCCTGGGTATTGTTAGGAGACATCTTTCCGCACTTGATAAACCCAGCATGATTACATGAAACATATCCTTTTAAAATATATTTCTCCTTTTCATAAAGCAGGTAAAGCCAACTGCATTTAGAGCTAATTTCAATTCCTTTGTAGAGTGCAGCATTTGGATGCCCTCTTAAGGATGCTAGGTTTGAAAGTTTGCCTTTTCTCATAACCCCAGAGAAGCTCTTAACATTAGTGACAGAAAGGACTTGGTATATTACAAGTCAGACAGAATCCTGGAGTAACAGGAGACCCTTCCCAAAAATATTACTCCCTTTTCCACATGATTATTTCTTTAAGGCAGACTGGGGAGGAAGAACACACATGCTCAGCCACACTGCATGTGGAAAATGTAACCACACACTGACCACTGAGAGATCACCAGCCATGGGAAAAACCCATTTTGGTCCAATTCTTCATACCCATCATCCCACCAGTTCTGTGCTGTGGCTGATCATGGCGCTGCTGAACAGGGGGAGGAATTTAAACATCCACAGAGATGCTATAAATTTGAATGAATACAAATAGTTTCTCATCTATGGCAATTTACACCAATCAAGGCTGTACCTTCATGTATCCGGCAATCTGGAGGAAAGACTTTGCCTCCTGCTAGGCAGTTACTGACACATTTTTAGCTTTCCTACACTGGCTCTGCCCTCCTCTACTTTTCATTTCCCACCAAAGAGAAAACATAAAGGAAGTGATGATGAACAGGCAGCTGTGGTCAACAGAAGAAGTAGCACGATCGAGAGCGATCCTATCTGAAAGTTCACACAGAAACAGACTGACTGGCATCGAGAACAGCCGAGCCTGGAACAATGTCACTGAAAAACAAATTACACACAGACACTATCCAAGTCCAAACCAGTCAGATATTTCTGATACCCTGCAGCTTCAAAGGGGATAACAGGCAGTTGAGTGCTAGTGCTGAAGATCACGTTAGCCCCACCGGATTATTCAGGTCATGCTAAACAGCAAATTCAGTGGATTAAAAGAGTCCTCATTCCTGCTGTGCACTTTTAACAGTCTGCAAGTTACACAGAGGGCTGAGGATGCTGTGTACGTTGCATGTGTTGTGCAGCACTTTATAGTCAGACAAGCTCAGCAAGGGGCATCTGCCTTCCTAAAAATTGCCATTGACCCATTCCTGTTTAGGAACACTGAGAAACCAATGGACTCGCCCAGCAGCTATGTGAAAATCTCTTTGCCAAGCCATGCAGAACTCACTTTTGTGTCTGCAGTGCATCGGCGCTGTATTACCATGACAAAACCAAATTACCACCATTGAGGACAGTCTCTGCTAATACAGCAGCCCCTCTATAGTAATATACTCGTGGGCACAAATGACGGCACAATGGAGTGGATGTGTAGCTGCTATAGGATCTCTGTGGTAGCAGTGAGCAGTTTTTCAGCTTTTTTCTTGTCTTACCCGAGTCATTCCCCACACAGACATTAAAGTTCAGCAGCACAAAGCTTGGCTAACATCAGTGCCATGTTTTGTTTTCTCGTGTTAATGTACAATTCCTGCAATTGTTGCAGAGCAAAGGCAGCACGGCCCCAGTTGTCACTGCCAAACATTTGGGGGGTTCTGTTGTGTCAGCACTATCCTTGCTCTCATTATGGGTCAGTGAAATCATAGGTGATCCTGTAGAATGTCCAAAATCAACGTGGTACCAACACAACTGATACTGAAACTACCCACAGTAAATTAAGGCTGTATTACAGATGTCAATTAAAAAAGTCTTTTGTAATCATTACAAATGAAGGTGTACTGGGAAAGGAGTCCTGGGACAGGTAGGAAGAGAAGCACCCAGGTTTCTAACCCAGCCCTACCACACACCTGCCAACCTCCATGTGCTGAGACCAGCCCAGCATACAACAGAGGCAAAGCCCCCAGAAACCTCATGCTGGTGGTCATCGCTCCATGGCTCATTTGAAAAAACAAATCCTTCAATGGGTGAGTGAGCAAATAGCAAATAAATGAATAGTGGTATTTCTGCTTGTTTTTTCAAAATACCCACTGCCAAGGTAGAGATCCAAGGTGGGGGCTCTGGTGTCTAATAGGCAATGGGGTCTCCCCTCTCCCCCACTGCCCATACTGGAAAACTTGTAATTAAATAACACTGACACTTCTACCTCTGTCAAAACTGGGAGAAATTAGCTGACAGGCTTGAAAAATATTATGGGAACTGATAGACAGAGACACCTACACACTGCTTTGTATGGCACAGCACTGCTTTCCTGAGAAAAACTGGGCTAAAACTGAAAACGGTCAGTCCCTGAGCAGGTCAGGATGTGGATATGAGCTTGTTGGTAGCAGGCTGACAGATTCCTGGTGGAGGCAGACAGCTCTCCTGAGATTCAGTGAGTAATGTAAAAGAAGGAATGGGTTTAGAGTAAAATATTAAGTCATGTTTAAGGGTTTGGAAGCACAGTTCTTCCCAAGACTAACCTCAATCAGCAGTTTCACAGAGCAGCTTTGACCTCACAACCAGCACATTATGGATTCAAGTCCCACACTTGCACCCAAAGTTGCAAACTAGAAGCCTTTTTTCCACCCATAATTATTATCTTACCAGTGTTTAAAGTAAAAATACGGGAAAATTTTTAACAGACACCCTATTCAAAGTCATTAACAAATGTTACTTTTCATTGGTATAATGATAGTGCAGCATCCACAGTAACAATTTGACAAAGGTTTTTTCACAGAAGTTTGCAGACATTCCTGGGTATCTTTTCAGCTAAGAAAAATCACCAGGAGTTCCCACAAAGGACATCTCGAGGGTAGGAGATGGAAAAGCTGAACATTCATCACCAGCAGATCAGGGAGCAGATGGAAAAACCACAGTAAAAGGTTGCACCGAGTTTGCTGTTTCTTTAAGTCGCTGATGGATTCACACATGATGCAACTAGACACAACACAGCACTTGCATCTTCCTGCATCAGTGATTCTGCAGACATAGATCTTCCCACCCTCCTCTTCCCCCTTCCAAGGCCCAGATGTAATTTTTGTCTGCAACTGGATACAATCACTTTCTACATACGAGCCCAGCAAAACAAAACATCCCATTTTCAGTTCACAGAGCTGCCATGGCGGAAATAAATATTATTTTGTTTGTAGGGGTTTTCTTTCTGGTTACTGCCGTTTTGTTTTCCAAAGTCTTTGTTCTGCAGAAACAATTCAACACAACGCATTCTTCCTGATTCAAGACTTTGCAGTCAGCTGAATGGTAGTCAGGCTCTCATTGAGAAAGCCAGCCCTTCCAAGCCAAACTCCAACCTTCTCTGAAATCTCAACATGTAGACAACCTCCTAAATCAACTAACACGAGACAAGCACTGTGTCTCCTTCCATTTCAGCTGGAAATGGCCCAAAGCAAATCCCTGCATCACTATCACGGTTTGCAAGCAGAAGGTAACACCTTTGGTTTTTCCCCTCTGCTTGGAGCACACCATGGCTGAGGGAAGGCAGAAGGGCACAGAGTAACCAATCCCTTATTCCCAGTCTGAACTGTTTGCAATTGGTATTGGCATTGCTTGGGAGGCACACTAACAACTGCCTGACTGATGCCCCAAGAGTTTAGGATAAAACACTGAGCAGAGTAGCAGCCTTGCACCAACCACCATTGGTTCTCTGTTTTCAAAAGCAGTGACATCACCTTAATGTTGCTGAATTGAGCCAAAGGATGAGCCCTCCTTGGAAGAGAAATCTGCTTAAGTTTGGGCTTTATGATCCTGACTCAAGCACCTGTAAAGGAGCCAGAATTCTGTTTGCAGGGGACAGCCTCAGGAATTGGCATGTTTTCCCTTCTCTCCCTTTCCTCCCTTCTCCCTTCAACTGCCTGATTTGGTGGTAATTTTCCTCTCACTGGTGCCTCCCTCCCCATCCTTTCCTTCTCTCTTCCCACCCTGTCAGCCAATGACAAAAATAGAGATGAGAAGAGACACAATTGCATAAAAGAAGGGATTTTTCCATCTTTAGTCGCAGAGGGGGATTGGTTTGCACGCCGTCTCACTGCAAAAGCATCGCAGGTTGGGCAGGTAAGATTTGAAGGGAGGCTGCCTGATGCATCGAGCTGAGCCTGGCCCTTGACCTCCAGCTCCCTGCCTGCTCTGCCTCCAGCTTTAGTGAGGGCACCAGGCGTGAAATGGTACCAGCAATGATGCTTCGTGCTTTTCTAAGCAGCCTTTGTGTGGAAGGAGTACTCAAACCTGCACCCTACGTGGTGTGCACACCTTACAGAGGGTACCTGGGCAGGGATATTGCTCTGGTTTTGCACCACTAATACAAAAAGCACGTTTCTGTGCACACACACTGGCTCTGTGGCTCAGCAGACACCACACTGCTGTACCCAAAGGTCAGAATCCGTTTAAAAGATCTGAATCACTGACAACTTAAGAATGGAAGAAAAATAAAAATTAATCCGTGCTTACCTCTTCTTTTGGGTGGTTGGGCTTGGAGGTTTCTTGTTCCCCAGTAGGGACTGCTCCACTGGACGACTTCTTGTAGCTAAGAAAAAGAAAAGGAAAATATTTTAAGAACAAATCAGAATAAGAAATCATATCAGGATACCATTTAAAAAAACCTTTGTGTAGTATTACAGCTGATCAGATTAACCTTAGTAAAAAAATATTCACCATAGGTATATCCTTATTTTTGCTGGGCAACATCAGTACTCAGATCTCAGAGCTGTCCTTTTCCTTCCAGCTTCTTGTTTCCTTGCCTTTTGTCACATTTGAAACCAGGGCTGTCCCAGAACTGCTCTGGGACATCTCATCATTTTCACCACGGTAGTTTATTACCAAACTCAATATATGTTTCTGCTACCCAGCTGAACAATTAAAACAACACAAGGTTGACAAAAGATGAATTTCCAGGTACCATCAGCACAACCTGCAGGATGATCCCTCATACAAACCAGGACAGTCTCACTCATTTCCACCAACACAGTGGCAAATTACTCAACCATTTCTGAATGTAGAGGTGGGTTCCCTGAGCCGCTGCTCACCCTTGTGAACGGGGACTCACTGCTTTTTTTTCTCCTCCATGCTCATTTCCAAGAGGAACAGTCCTGTCCTGCGCCCTACAGTCCTTTGTACCAGCACAAACTAGATTCAAATCAAAGGAAAACACCAAGAGGAGACACCAAACCCGTAGCACTACTGGCCTAAGGGACAGTGTCACAATGCTCAGCGTTTGATTGTACATTCCCCATACAAAATTAATTGATCATGTCTTTTCAATGGACCACCCACAGCTCTCAAATTTAACCAGATGGAAGCAGAGAGACTCCATTCAGAGATTTGAATCAACAGAATACAATCACAAAAAGAAAACAATTCCCCTTATGATATTTTTTTTTAATAAATACTGCTCAGTAGGCTACATAAAGGATTTTGCCTAGCATGCTTTAGTGTGGACTTCTTAAATGCATTTCAGAAATTTCCCAACACAATTTTTTTTTTTAGAAAAATGGATCCATCAAGATTAAAAATTTCCCCTGGAAATTCACTGTAAATATTTTTTTAACCTACTTTTCTTCCTTGCTCCCTCCCCAGGAGCTCTTTGTCTCACATCAGTGCTCTGCCACTCTCGGATCCTATGAGTCCTTCTGCCTCGATGCTTCTTGGGATAAAATGATCTTTACCAGCAGCTCTGATAGGTCACTTTAACACAGCCCTTCCTCAATTCATGCATTTCACCATTCTTCTCTCTCCTCTCCCTTCTAGCAGTTATATTTACTAGTGAATTTCATTTTAAAAAAACCCAAACAGGCACAAGCCTAAAACAACAAAAAAACAAGTCGCAAAAAAACAAACAAACAAACAAATAATCCCCTAAAAGCCATCCTAAACTGCTCTTTCCCCCAAAATATTCATGTTTTCCTGCTGGAAATGACCCCCAAGGAGCAGTGCTCAAGATGGCAACGGGGCTGTCTGAGCCAGATGGAAACTGCTGAAGACCTTGGAGATCAAACCACCAGCCTTCAATCTTGACATTTGGTCGTGGGTGGCAGATTTCTTCCTTTCACACTTAAAAATGTTGAAAAACCACAGTAGTTCTGCTTGATGGAGAACTGGAGGCTGATTAACCTTATTTTCTTATGCACAGATACAGATGTTGAGAAACAATTTCCCTCCCACATTGGCCAGAACTGGTCTCTGGACTATCAGCCATCACACAACATGCCATCCCAGGCCCTACACCCTCCATACACACAGACCTCTAATGGGGTTTTGGTGCCGTTCAGAACATGGGAATCAGGGGAAAATAAAGTTTGTTCCTTCCTATGCTCCCTTACAACTATTCTGGAATCCAGCCCTGAATATCCCTACATTTTTAGCATCGTTGCAGAACATTTTCCTGATGGGTCAAAAAAATCAGCCCCTCTCCCGTGTATGTTCCCCTCAGGACACGATGCTGAACCAGCAGGACCTTTCCCATCGCAGGTGGTAGAAGATGGGACAATGCTCCCCTTTTTCCTTTTTTTTCAATAAGGAGGATCCTTCTTCATCTGCTTTCATTAAACCATGTGCCTGCACCGTGAGCTCAAAATGACACTTTTGAATAATTTAAGATAACGATAATAGAAACATTAAAAAAAACCTCTCGTAGAGACCAAACCCGATTTCTCTCGCAGCTTCTGAATTAGTTTTTCTCTTGTAGCCATTTCTGCTCTATCTTAAGAGCTATTAAAAAAAATGAAAAAAAAGGCACGATAGAAGGGAATATTAGGAAATTACTAATGATTTTTTGAAAGCACCTATTGCTTAATCTTCTGCAGCACTATTTCTGGATTCCTGTGCAGCTTTCATCTTTGCACTGAGTGTTTTACAAGGCACCTCTCACGCTCACAGCCTGAGTCCAAAGAGGACGGGTTGTTTTTGCGCATTTTCCCTGCAGCTGTTTTGTTCCATTGGAGATGATGCCTCACTGGGTCAGGACTCTTTTTTTTTTTTTTGCATTTGCTTTAAGGGATGAGCTTTATTTACCAGACAACATTAACCATTTGGATTTCCCAGCTCCAAAACTCCTTGCAGGCATTCTGAATATATTAGGGTGGTTTTTTTGTTTGTTTGGTTTTTTTTTTTTCTTTCAAACTCTATTTTTAAAGCTTGGAACGCTGCGTCTGACACAGCTGGGGACTTCGCCGCTTTTTCACATTTTGCTTTCAGGAAGGCAGAAACACAAGCTACTCCTGAAACACCAGGATCAGGACATCATCATTTTTCCCCAGCAACATCTGGAATATTAACAGGCTGGAGTGGGACTGGAGTTGCGTTGGCTGAACCAATCTCCAGCAGGAGCCTCCCCCTGCTCGCACGAAGGGAAAAGCAGCCGCGAACGTGAGGAGCAGCAGCCGCATTCACTACTCCGTGACTCCAGCTCCATGCCTGCACTTCTCCATTGATTTATGGGGCAGCTCGTTTCCAGACCCACCTCCTTCAGGAGGAGGAACTTCAACTTGATGTGGATAATAGGGTCCTATAGCCCTTAAAGCAGTCGCTGCTTCTTTCTGGGGTGGGCAGGGGAGCATTACAGAGAAGAGAAATATTCCTCCTCCCTCCGGATGGGTTTGGAAACGAACCGAGACGGCTGATGCGTTTTTAATTTAAATAAAATAAAATAAAAAAACGTGAAGCCCACAGCTCAAAACATCACTTGAGCTGTGGAGGAGGAGATCCCTCACCCCATTCCCATCGTTAAAGCCGCACCATAGAAGAGACGTACTCGCCTTCCGCCCATTCAATCTCTCCCTTACATCTATATATCTATACACACATGCCCCACAAAGACATATTTCCTACGTTAAGCCTATGGATTACTGGCTCAGGCCCTTACACAAAAAAAAAAAAAAAAAAAAAAAAAAAAAAAAAATGTTTCCAAGGCAACGAGCCAGGGGTTGCTATGGCATCTCGGAGCGAGCAGCTGGGCCAATCCCGCTCCCTTCGAGCTGGGAAGGCGCAAAGCCTCTAAATTTAATGTCAGTGCGGAGAGGAAGGGAAGCTGTTGAGGCATGCATGATGCTGAGCGTGCGCTTGCTAAATGCGGACAACATGGCCCCCATGATTAGGACCAGCACACTAATGAATATTCATTGGGCTGATTAAAGCAAAGTCAATTAACTACTTGACTGCTTGATTTTTTGCTGGATTTTAGTCGTCTCTTTTAACCATTTTGCCACTGGGGATGCTCTCGTTCTCCCCTTCATCTCCCTCTTTCCTCCTCTATATTTCCTTCACTGGCAATTAAGGTTTAGATTTTTTTTTTCCTTGTCTTTATGCTTTTTACTGACAATAACCCATACTCCTCATATTTTACCACTCACTTTATTTCACCAATAAATCACATTCTTCTAGGGCCACTGTCTTCCACTACTGTTGTAGATAAGCCAGAAGGTCACAGTTTTCCATCAAATTTTTAAATCTCACATGTGATTTAATTCCAAATCCACAGCTAAGCAATAATGCTGATTTTCTACTTCAGAGTGGGATTTTCCCCCATAACCACAGCCCTTTGTTTTATAATACACGGGGTTGATGTGAGCCAGGTCAAGGGCTGCAAAATATGTTTTTTTATTTTGATTTGTTAGGTCAGGATTCCTTCAGATGGACAACTCAGACTGAATGTTCTAGGAAACCTAAAGGGATCCTAAAATAAAACAACAATTCATTAAAAATGGTTTTCAATTTAGAGAGATGTCTCTCCCAGTGCAGTAGTGATGTAATAAGACTGTGAAGAGGACTGCATATTTTATAAAGCTCATTTTTCAGAATGTGCCTGAAAACTAAAACATGTGATTAAATTAAAAATAAATGAAAAATTGTTGGCCAAAAAAAAAAAAAAATAAAAAAATCCGCATTTGTGAATTCAGCCCTTACAACCTAACCTGGGAAAATACATTCATTTTCACCATGTTTGGCTTGTTCTGAACACTCTCTAAGGTTCTTGTGTTATGTATACAGAGAAAGATGCATTGACATGACAGTTGTGACTCTCCCGGAGTGGAGTTATAAATAGTTCTAAGTAATATATCTGATGGGAAGGGTGGAAAACCTGACCGTAATCACCCAGCATTTGGGCTCGTGCCTTTGTCAGCAACTGAAGGAAAAACATGCAGAGAGTACAGTGGGGTAGGGACAACGCTGACTTCAATGCTGTTTGTTCAATTCAACTACTTGCAAGCAAAAAAAGGAGAAAAAATAGCGAAAGAGGGTTGAAATGAGGTAGAGCATAACTGCATGGTGAAAGTTTGCATTATTTTTAACTGCAAACTAAAAAATAATCAGTTTCCATTATATAAACCCCATGGACGTACTGGTTTCTCTATTATTTTGCTGGATAGTGCATGTATTTACATGTTTTTATAGATACATAGTTACAAAAACAGTTAGTTCCTTTTCCAGCATGCCACTAAACTATGGAAAGCTGGGCATTACAACGCTTTGCTACCCAAGTTGCATTTTGGGAGCACCACAAGGCGTTTCCCAGTGAACTCATCCCTCTATTAACACCATTATCCCAACTTCTAAGCTTCTCATTTGCAGCCTGGGATTCAGCACCTGTTTGGGCTCCAGGAGCTGTCCAGGTTTCACCCTGCAGTGGGAGGGTGAAATCACAGGCACGGGTTGGTGTGTGCGTTCCCAGATTGCTGAGATGCCGCCCTTCCTTTCAGAGCTTTACGTTTCTGCCACCAAAATCAGAAATCTGCATAGCAACACTGAGTTCCGGGGGGGTAACACGTTGCATTCACCCAACTCTGGAGGAAAAACCCACAACAAATAATTATCTGTTTACAAATTAAAAGAGCAACAAAAAGAAAAGGAAGGGGGAGCGTGTTAAAGGTGCCACATTCAATCTAAAGAAATATAGATCGGGGGGCTGTTTTTCAAAATAACACATTTTCACCTCTGTGCAGTGGAAAACCCTTCACAGGGGGCAATGTGCAAACATAGATGTGCATGCACACAAAGAACAGGGGAATAATTCCGTTCTTACAAAAAAAATTTAGGGATTTGGATTCGGATTCTATCTAGGTCACAAACGAAATGTCGTCAGCAACCTACAACACAAAGAAAAAAATGAAAAAAGAAAGACAAAAACCCAGCCCAGCGCCACACAACTCAGCAGTCTGCAATTCCTGGTCATGAGAGGCCACAGCATTAAGCCAGGCAGGGTGTTGCAGGTCAGGATTAAGACGCATTAACAAATTCATATGGAGGAAGCTGGCCCAGCACCTGCCCACAATTTGCCAATTCTCTTCGTCCCCCCTTCCACTTGAATCGAATTCTCTTTTTCTACTTGGAGGATGATTTTTTTATTTTTTTTAAAATAATGTTATTCTGGGTAAAATTTGCATCTCCAAGCTGCGAAAAGAATTTTAGCTCAAAATCTACACAACAGCAAGAATGACATGATTATTATGCTTATATTGTGAATGATGCCGAGATAAAAATTCTCAAAGACGTGTGTGTGTGTACATCCACACACACACACACACACACACACACACAGAAATGATAGTAAATTGCATCTATCCTCGCTCTAAGATATACAGCAAATTCCATAAACTTTAAAAAAAAAAAATCACAAAAATACGAACTGGGAATCCACATCTGCACAAAGGAAAATATTCCGAGCGCAAACCCATTGCGGGAGCAGTCAATTCAGGGTTAAGTCTCTGGATTCCTGTCTGATACTCTCAGCCTTTCATCATGTCTCTATGAATTTTTATTTCTGCACTCTGGGGTAAATTAAGGCTGATGGTGTCAATACAGGGTTTTGAGTCCTGTTTCGATGTTTCTTATGTTTCGCCTGTTTAACTCAGGCCCTTTAAGTTTGATTTTTCAACAATTTAGGAGGAAGGCTTTGGGGGTTTTTCTAATCCGCTTGTGAAATGCTGTATTTTCCAGGGGGCTCTTTCCCACCCAACTCCCCCCCCACCCCCAGCACGTTGTGTCAGGTCAGTAGCCATTTTCCCAGGCAGAGTAAATTCCTCGTCGTTCAGTCCCAGAGACCTGATGGCAAATCAGCCCCGGCAGTGGGAGCACCCCAAAGCCGCGGAGATCCTGAACTCCTGAACATCTATCCGCTCTTGAAAACAAAACAAAACAAACCCCCAAAACCCTTCAGGAAAAGCCTGATGCGCTTGAGATTAAAAACGTGATGTGTCTGGGATTAAAGCAGAACACGTTTGCAGCCCTCGCAGTGGTAACCAACCAGAAGAGTTATCTAATACGCGATTCATGTGATTGCTTGAATAATATTACAGTAGACGCCGCGTCCCTTCCTCCCTGCGTGCACAGCCCTCACTGCATGCACACACATGGTATTTCTAATAGGATCTCTTCTCCCCTCTCTCTCTCTCTCTCCCTCTCCCCCGCTTTCACAATCTGTCGCTCTCCAATCTGCCCACTCTGCTCTATTTTCCCATCCAATATTCCCCCTCTAACACCTTCCCCTCCTCTCCAGCCCCCATCCTTGCTCCCTCTCTCCCTCTCCTCCATGCTCTGCTATTGGCCACGTTAACCCTGCTGCTGAGTTTTGGGTCTGTGGACATTCAAAGCTTTTAGCAAAGTGGTAAAAAACAAATTAAAAAACCAAAAAGTATTTTCTCCCCCTGCTACTGGCCTTTAAATAATGTGGTAACTAACTAGCCCCTCTAATAATTTGGTGCCTAAAATCAATTTTTCATAGTTCTGGTCTACATTATTAATATTCTATCTCACTTGGTGCTATTTTATCAGAAACTTTACAAACAAGTTCACTATTGCTATCTCTGCTTTGTGGAGGGTAAGAAGCAGCAGAGGGAATGGAAAGGCTCGGTCAGAGCTCCCCAGCAGGCTCGTAGCATAGCCTGAAATAAATTAGGTCTCCTGGGTTCCAGTCCAGTGGTCTAACCATTAGTCTCTGACTAAGAAACAAATGCAGAGAGGCCAGAAAATGTGTAAATTAAAGCAACACTTCACTGTTCCTTGTAGTCTGCAGAATAATTACTAGATGCAGATGTAGCTAGAGATGCCTGAGGCTTTGGTGATCCCCGGGATACATTTCTAAGATCTGGCTTTTCCTCCAGACCATCTTGCTGCTCTTCAGCATTGTAGGAACTGTTCACTCTGGCTGAAATTTGGCCCTAACCTGGGCAGCACAGGACACAAACATATCTAAGCAGAGCAACTGGTTTAAGGAGTTCAGGGGAAGCATCAGGTTTTACCTAGGCCTGGCAGGATTATGGAAATAAGTATTTAATTTCCCAGAAGAGAAAAAGCTCGCGACCAGCTTATGTGTGCCTACACATGGACACACGGGAACACAGGGGCAGAAATGGGTTTTATACATTCTGTAAGACAATAACAGCTCTTATGAAGAGGAGAGAAAGATATATACATTCACATTCTTAACTTATAGGTCTACCTTGCAGGTACCCCTTGCTTCATGCCATGCTGGACAGCTCATGGGATGAGGGTAGCTCTGATCCCAGGGAGTGGTGGGCATGGCAGCACCACTGAGTCCTTGCATGGGAGAGGGAATGCAGACCAAGGACTAACCTGGGACCTAGTGGCATAAGGATTCTAGAAGATTAGGACATTCAGCTCCCCTTTCCGAAAGATAAAAGCATGTACTGCTAGGAAAATGAGCACTGCCACCCATACAAAAAGCATTAACCCCATAAAAGGCTGAAGCCAGTCCTGCAGACCAACCAAACACTGTAGTGAAGAGTTTAAAACAGTAAAAGAAACCAAAGCTCCTTAAAGGTCCAGAAAGCTGAATTCTCATTCCCACTCTAAACTCACATCTGCTACACATTATTTTTAGACAGAGTAGAACATGGGGCAGTAGAACACTGATCTCATGGACTTTGCAGTGCAACTCCTCTGTTACACAGCAACAGTCAGGGAGGGACTCACAGTGTTCAGTCAGACAGCCCTGGGTACCACAAGACACAGAACTGCTCTAGGGAAATGTGATCCAGAGATCTCCTGGTGTGGACCACAGTTGTCATCATGATCATTACGGGAGGAACATCAGCTACTCAAGCTGTTCCCCTGCATGGAACTTCACCAGCGCCTGCAGATCAGGCTCCCCAGCACAAGAGAGTTGTGAACATACAGGAGAGTTTCAAGGAAGGGCCTCAAGGATGGTGAAGGGACTGGAATATCTCTCATACGAGGAAAGGCTGAGAAAGCCGGGACAGTTCAGTTTGGTGAAGAGAAGGCTCAGGAGGGATCTTGTTAAAGCATGAAAATATCTGAAAGGAGGATGCAAAGGTGGACAGAGGCAATGGGCACAACTGAAACACAGGAGGGGCTGCCTGAATGTCAGCAAACACTTTTTGCTGTGAGGATGATTGAGCCCCACCACAGGTTTCGCGGGGAGGTTGTGGAGTCTCCATCCTTGGAGATACCAAAAAAAAAAGAAGTCTGGACACGGTCCCTTGGTACCCAGCTCTAGATAGCCCTGCTTAAGCAGGGAGGTTGGACCTGATGATCTTCAGAAGTCACTTCCAACCTCAGCCATTCTGGGATTCTGTGACATTTTCTTTAAAAAATACTAAATACTAAATAAATAAATAATAAATAATATTCATAATTCATAAATAAATAAAAATAATAAAATTCATTTTCATTATGAAATGTCAAACATTTTGATGCATGCTTTTTAAATATGGCTTATAAACCACAGCTTTCTCAGTTGGCAAAATTTTTTCTGGTAAGATGGTTATTCAGATTTCCTCACACTCAGGACTGTGAGAAACCTGAACAATCAGATCACCTGGAGACATTCCCTGTTCAATTTGAGGATCAAACCTAAAGCAAAGATTCCTGTGCTTATCCAGGCTGCATTACCAACAGGATGGCCTTCCTGCCTTGGGCAAATACATCTTTATAGAAGGAATCCAAGAAGAGATATGCCACAATAAAGATGTGAAATGTCACAGCAATTTGTAAAAGGGCTCCATAACTGAACCCAAGGACTATAAACTTGTAAATATGACTCACACAGCTAGCTGAAAATATTTGCAATTATGTAAACATACACAAATTCCTAAGATCTGTGGCAGATTTGTGAGGTGTGACTAATTCACCCAGAACAAAGGTGACACTGTTGTGACAGAGCACTTACATCACCTGAAGAACTCTGGAACCATTTCCTGCTCTCTTGGGTTTGATTGTGAGTGACATAACTTTCCTACACTGATACAAAAATGTTCGAAAAACAGGTAGAGGGAGTCAAAGGCTCCAGCTTTAAGTAAGGACACAGCCCTCTTTTCAGTGCCTGGTGTGTCTGTGGACACCCAAAAAACAAGACTTCACATCCTGCGAGGTTGTGCATTGCCTCACTTGATCTTGTGCCTGTAATACACCAAGACCCACCCAAAACCTCCACGTCTCAGTGCATGGATTGCCCACGTGGAGATCTCAGCTCCAAGGGTGCCCTGAGATCCACCACGAGCTAAGAATGCTCAACTTGCACAGACCTCTCAGACTCAGAGTAGCCCATCCCTGCGCCCCCTCCACACACACACACCAAATTTCTGCCCTTTGCCTTCAGCCTCTCACCCACCAAACCCTTTGTGCTGCTCAGCACCTGCAGGACACGAGGCCACCTCTGAGCTGAGCCAGCTCCTTTCAACAAGTGCAACGGGGAGGCAGGAGCAGCACAGGAGAGCACCGGTACGAGCTCACCACGGCCCCGGCGGAGCTGCACACGCACGTCACCTCTCGAGGAAGTTGTTTGTATTCTTGGGAGAATGTTGAAAAATATCTCTGACCCCCAAACATTTACCTTTTGATCGGGGGTTTCCAATGTTGCTGTAGTGTATTAAAGCTGAGATGCTCATAAAAAAACCCTTTGTGTCAACATAGTAAATGACTCTAATTAGGCTGGTGGTGCAATGAAAATGCTTAATTCATTCTGATGAGGCAGAAGGAAGAGCTAAAATGTTTATAGACAATGGGTGAACAGGGAGATATAATGCTGAGTGCCAGCTTTAAATGCAAATTACCACAGAAATCTTTCCCTCTCCACCATCCCATTCCTCCCCCTCTCCCTCTCTCTGTCGCCAGCATCACACTGTAATCTCCTAGTGCAGTAATTAGAAGTGAAAAGAGCCACATAGAGGGGCCTCTAAAGGCAACACTAAAGAGAATTACAGAAAAAAATACCTACCTTTAATAGAAGACAGCACCATTTCCCAAAGAGCACCACCATTGCAGCACTTGGCATGGTGGAAGAATCAAAGAGGTGATAATTTGGAGGGGTATTACTGAAATGGTATGTAAATGTCTTTCATTTCTCCCTCCATCTGAACTGGCTTCATCTACAGTGTCTGTTCTCAGGGGCTGGGGCCACTTTGCCTTTTGGAAGAAGGCCAGGTCAGCACCAAAGAGCAAACATTTTGGAGACGATGGCACTCGTAGTGTTTCTTCACCTGAACAGAAATATGGAGCTGCAAGTGGACGAGAACTGTGAGCTTGACAAAAATTCAGCCTGGAACATGCCACAAGAGAGTAAACATGGAAACCTTACAGGGTTTTGGAAATGGTTTTCATCACACTTGCAGCATCCCAGCTTATTTTAGAAGAGAAATTATACATTTGGTGAGAAAGAAGAAGTGAGAATGGCAGAAGACAAAGAAGAAGGGAGAGAAGGCAGCCAGTGTTTGTTTTGCATACAGGATATGACAATTCTTTCTTTAAATGTTCTCATTTGAAACCTCCAGAATAGCTCTTCCTTGGGAGTTAAAGCGAAGAGATGTTCCTGATGCCAACTTTACAGTGTCTCAATGTTTTAGGATCTTCAGTATCAGCATGGACCCGCAATGCACAGCAGCACAGAGATGTGACTTAGAGCTTCACATCTGGAGCCTGAGCTAAAAATGGGGTTTGTTTCATCATCTGTGAATTAAGTGCTCTCAGTCTTGTTTTCAGCATTGAACAAATCTCCTTCTCCTTCCCACTCACAGGCACAAAAAATCACCCCAGTGCTGCAGAAGGTCAGATCAGGAGACTAGAAAATCTGTCACAGTCTGAGACTATGAGCCAAATGAACTAGTAAAAAGCTGCTGAAATTACATTCTGGATTGAAATCCTTTAAACAAAAATGTTTTCTCTCCTCCTTGCAGCAGTATTTGAGCCTCAAGCTTGAGAACTCAGGGTGAGTGTACCCTGAGGCACACAAGCAAGATAAGGCAGACCTGGACTTTTTCCACCAGGAACTGAGCAGGGCAGGGGAAAGGGGCAGATATCAGGGAGAATTTTTGTGGGCACTATGAGTTTTTATCATCTTTCCACTCTAACACAGCTGTATTGTCAGCGGACAAGGTCATGCTCTCTCTGGGCACATCATTTAACACTGTGTTCACCTCTGTAAGCAAGCCTGGTGATGTGCCCTGCCCTTTTCTGCAGGTGGCCTCACCAGAGCAGCCCACCTGGGCTTGCTTTTACTTGAGGGATTTAACACCCTTTACGAAAGCTGCAGGAGACCGTGGTTTGCTGCTGGAGGTCAGTGGTCAGAGCCTGCTGCCAGATCATGTTATGTTACCAACTCCCAATAAAGTTGGATTTCCTGACTTAAAATACTTTTATTTGCTGAAAAAAACAACAGTTTTTCCCCTCTCTTAAGGCCAGCATGCAGGAGGCCCAGCTGTATCCCAGATCCTGGCCTGGGTAGAGTCACATTCCTGTAGGACAGTTAGCAGGGGGGTGATGCCACATTTGTGCACTGCATAAACATACTGGAGCACCCTCCTCTGCATGAACAGGACCGCAGAAAACCCAGACAAAGCTGGGCTTGAAAAAAAGGCACAGCTTGCTCGTGCCTGCGATTCATTCCCAAGGTTCGGCTCAGCTCATTCATAAAAGATCTCCATCTGACCCACAGAGCCACCTCAAACCCCTGGTGTGCAGGTGACGCTGGGCTCTCCTCGAGGATGCCCCTGGGCACAGCACGACGTGCCAACAGCTCCCTCTCCCCAGCCGCCAGCGGGAGCATCCCACCGTCTCCTTCCCTCGCTCCCTCTCTGTGTTTGCTCAGTGAGACAGAAGCAATACCAGTTTGCAGCACAATAAACCATGTAAAGGAAGCATCAATTAACTAGAATACATGGATATAGTATTTAATTAACTGTTAGGCTCACAGTTACCGTATGATGTCATGGAAACCTCGAATCTCCTGGGTGCCGCCTCACACATGCCAACCGGGAATTGGAGCCGTCGCAAATCCCATGTAAAGTTTGAGTCCTGACATTTTTAATTAAAAAAAAAATAATAAAATAAAGATTCTGACTCTCTTAAGTACCTTTTAATTGACGTAAACGTGTGCACATCTTTGGTGCTGCAGGAGCCCTGGGTGGGATGGCTCCTGCAGAACGGGGGCCCAGTGGCACTGCCCACCCAATTCAAGGCCACTGTCCCCAACAAGAGCTTTGTGTGAAGGAACCAGAAGAATGAGCCCACAAGGCTCTATGGAGATAAAAAGAGGGCAGAATCATACTGGACGGGTTTTCAAGGATATAACAAGGCATACAGCGCATTTACATTTTTTTTGGTATGAGGATTCCAAAGCACTTTGCAAAACAGAAATGCAAACATTTGAGTCTGATTTAACACAGGCATGTAATGACAGGACAAGGGAAGAATGGCTTTAAACTGAAAGAGAGTAGGTTTAGATTACCTATTAGGAAGAAATTTTTCCCCGTGAGGGTGGTGAGGCCCTGGGACAGGTTGCCCAGAGAAGCTGTGGCTGCCCCATCCCTGGGAATGTTCAAGGTCAGGTTGGATGGGGCTTGGAGCAACCTGGGATAGTGGAAGGTGTCTCTGCCCATGACCAGGAGTTGGAAAGAGATGGTCTTTAAGGTCCCTTCCAACCCAAACCATTCTGTGCTTGTATGATTTTCTGACTCCTAACTCAGTCTGAAAGATCATTTAAGTCTATAACTTCTGGTTCAGCACGTTCTAGAGAGGCAGCCTGCCCTGGTTCAAATACTGAACAATGTCACCTCTTCCATTGGAAGAGTGAGTGGTATTTTACAGGGTTTACAACTGAGGAAACTGAGGCAAAGGGAGGGTGGGGCCAGTGGTCCAAAAGTCAATGGCTGTTGAGTGCCAGAGCAAGGAACAGAACTGAGACATTCCAGCACGTGCTTGTGCTGACTGGTGAGAGCCAGGTGGAAGAGACACCAGCACCCTCACGTGCTGCTGGCAATTTCCAAGTGGTGCTAACCCACCAGGATGTGCCCAGAGTCCCCCAGCATCCCTGCTCACACCAGGTTTGTCAGGGCCTCTCATGCTCCAGCAGCACTTGTTCTGCCTCCTTGAATAACTGTTAAATAATGCAAAGGTCTGGTTTCCCAAGTACCAAGGCTGCTGTAGCAGGATTGAAGTTGAATCTTTGCAGCCCATAAACAGATACCAAGAATCAGCCTCAAACAGCACTCCCACAAAAATAATTTTACTTCTCCAGCTGCAAACATTTATACTTTCATTCCGTTTACTGCAAGATATTTGTTGCCTGATACTAATTTTGTCCCAGCAGCTTAAGTTGCAAGAAAAGTCCTGTATTAAAAGCCATTAGGCTGAGACATATTGTATATCTTCCTTTAGTGCTTTGACAGCAGAAAATTAGACTTAAATACACCAGACAGGTAAGTACAGTATTATTTTCTGTGAATGAAGGTGTGTGTTCATTCCATGTATCCATTGTCTCTGTTTATGTGTGAATTAGTTTATGGATTGTTCTTGACAGAGCTACAGCGCCCTCCCTTAAGGGCATTGCTGATATATTACCTTTGAAAGAGAATCACAATTTATTCTTTCAAACACAGAACTAAAGATAGATGTGAGCTGGGATATTTTGAAAAATTGCATTATATATAAAATGAAATAGGGGGAAGCTAAATTACACAGCTATAATTACTTAGAGTTCAGGTGGCATCGTAAATAATCTATTCACAACTCGCTCAGTGTTTATTATGTCAGAGCAGAGCAATATAATTAACATGGTATAGATGGGAACCAAGCAAGGCAGATGCCTAATGCACCCAGATCAAACACACCAGGACCTAAGTAGAAAAACACACAAACACATACTATGTCATTCCTAAAAATTCATGTGAAAGTGAGGAAAAGCGAGGTAAAAAAGCAGCAGTTGGATAATTTTGAGGCCCCAGCCCTGCTAACAGCACCAGCACCTCTTTGGAACAGTCACAGTTAAATTTATGGGCACGCTTCAGTGTTTACATTACAGGGGCAGAGATGGTTTTGCATTGACTGTGTTCATGTCACCTATGAAATTCTTTCTGCACTGCTCTAAAATTGGCTTCCTGGCTGTTAGAAATGAAATTGTTACAAGGAATAAGAAGTTGTCAAACAAAACTTGGAATCTGAAAGTCATCCTCCAGTCCTTCTCCACAAATACACAGGTTCGGATACCCAAGCTGAATTGCTTGGAAATTATAAATAAGGGGTTAGGCAAAACCCAAAGATAACATCAAGGAAATCAGAATATATTATGAAGGGGAAAAAAAGCCCTAAAATCAAAAGTGTCAACACAGTAGTTAAATGTATAAGAAAATATCTCCTATTTTACCTTGAAATCACAAGATTTGTCCATTAAAGCCTTACTTCCAAAAATCTCTACTCACACAGTAAAATGCATATTTACCTTAGCACTGGAGTAAAGTTTCAGAAACATGTGAAGGTGCCTTTCACAGGCTCAAAGGAGGAATGAGATAAGCAGGTGGCAAACTTAAAGAAGTCCATTAAAGAAATAGAAAGGTTAAATGAACAGCTTTTCAAAAGGGTTGGTTTGGGGTTGCCATTTCCCTATATATTATTTTTTTCCAATTCTGTTTCTATAGGAGGGAAAGCAAAGAAAAGAAATAGAGTTGGGGGGGACAAACTACCACCAGTCCCCCCAAACTGAAAGTGAGACGGTGAGTCAGAAATCAGATTTTTCCCTTTACATCTACTTTTTTTCTGCTGTAATAGTGATTTGAGGACAGTTTATTACCTGCTTCTCCCTTACACAGAGACTCAGTGGAGTCTCTGGACCCAATACCAGCAGAGGAGTTCTAAGTTTGCTCTTTTACTGGTTTATTGGTCAGATTTCCTGACTTTCCCCACCAGATCTCCACTACTATTGGGTCCCTCTCCAGACTTACTAATACCCTCCAAACCAGCACAAGCCTTTGATCTTTGAGGGTTGGACTTGGTGAACTTAGAGGTCTTTTCCAACCTTAATGATTCCATGACTCTACAATCTGAAGGGCTGCAGCCCAGCCTCCCAGAGCACCAACATCACCTGGGACTTGAATACATGATGGGGAAGATGCCCACATAAGCTGGGTTTAAAAAAAACCCAACATATTTCCAGTCAGCTGGAATGAAAACACAATTTCCTTTTTCCTGCAACTGAATTGCAGGTACAAACAACGTTCTTTAAAAGTTTTGGCCCAGTACAGAGCTTGTTCTTGGCCCATCTCATCACCTCACATCAAGGTGTGAGCAGGCTGGCTCACTGCTCCTGCCAAGGAATAGATTCAGGAGGTTGGACACAGAGCAGAGGCAAGTGCTGTGTCTTTTATTAAACAGCATCTGCCCTTCTACTGGATGTATTACTTTATGCCAAGTGGTGTGGATTTTTTTTTTTTTTTTAAGTAAAGAATATTTAACGTCATATAACAAGAAAAATGGTCCCTTAAATTATTTGTGGCATGTCCTCTGTGCTGTGGAGGAACAAAGCTCACTCTCCCAGTGTGCCTCACCAGAGTCTGGGAGCAACGGTGACAGTCAGGAAAGAATTTATGGTCCCTGGGGAGAGATCTGCGAGGGTCCTGCAGAACAAGATAAAATATTTGAGGGTTGGGATTTTTTTTCCCCTTCTTCTCTGTGGGGGCAGCAGAGATGAAACATGTAAATCCATTTCCTAGGGACCAAGACCCCACCAAAACACCTTCCCCTCCTGGAAGACAGACTTGGGTTTGCAAAGGGAAGTTGTTCTGGTTTGTTTTCATGATGCACTCCTCTCTGTTCCCAAGACATTTTGCAGCGTGAACAGGAATTCTCCAACGGCTAAAAACAAACTCTGAAAAAGGCAAAAGAAAGCAGCACACAAGGTTGTCTGCCCCTTGAGCCCCTCTTTTTTTTTTTTTCTAAAATGATACATTTGTGGCACACTTCATGATTAACATGATTTGTGAATACTTGCAGAGACCTCTCTGTCCAGGCACAAGATGATCTGCCTCATGTTTGTAAATGCCTTTCCCTGGCTGCTCCCTGAGGGCCAAGCTGAGCTCAAGACTCAGTTGGTGGTCACACCTCGGAGATAGGAGCCAGCCTGACACAAGGACCACCACCAAAGGAACAGCAGCTTTTCTGTGGTCTCACTGATACTTTGGATCTGGCTTGTAACTCCTGCATCACCACAATCTTCAGTGGTGTCTTTTCTCTTGCAGTCTTTTCTCCCTTGTCAGCCAGAATTGCCCAGTAAAAACTCAAACACGTAACTTATTTAAATTTCTTGTCCTGCTTCAAAATCTGCTATGGATTATCCACCAACTTCAGCCCAAGCACACGGAGCGTTGCCTTCAGCACTCAGCAAGATTCAGGTGTTACAATCTCTGGCTCCACCAGTGCTGCTCACACCTACCCACCACCAAAGTGCCCTGTTTCTTGCAGGCTGCTGCAAATTGTACTCAGCACCACCTTGGGAGCAAAAAACCCCGAAGTCAATCCCATCCTTAAGCTACAGAAAAACATTTGGGCCTCCAGGTGGAAAGGTTAAAAGCTATAGGCAGGTTGCTGCCCACCCAAAGCAAGCACCAGCATCCACAGAGCACCTCTGGTTTCAGCCTGCTTCAACTCCAACTGCACTTCTTGTTTTGTCCCAAGACCCCAAACAAAATCTCTCTTCAAGAGAGTGATTTCTCTGAAAATTAACACATCAGAAAACTGCACATCTCACTTTCTGGTAAGAAGATTTCAAAGGAGGCTGCAGTCCCCCCTTCTGCTGCAGGGAAGTGGAACTAATTACCTTGCAGTTCTGAAACACCACTGGGCCAGTTTTGCCCCCTGGGCTCCCACCCAGGCAGTCCCAACACATTGGATAGTCTCTGTTACCAAAGCACTCCAACTGAGGGACAACAGCAGTGATAGATTTGATCTTATTATATTCTTTTAGAAAGATGTTTATGGCAGACTGACATGAATTTAAACCCAAGCCTTGCTCTCTTCCCGTAGCATCTGCAGATCCCAGAACCTGCAAGTGTAGGCAAACACATTGTTCTCTAAAAACTGAAGATCTAGGTCAAAATGAAAAAAATTGTTAGGAGAGCCCTGTGTTATCTGAGCTCCTTTACAGTTCCACAGAGGTGTTCTCTTGCCTCAGCTCTCTTAAAAAGAAGGGCTAACTGTAAAACGTGGTCTTTGTGCACAGCTCATGACACCTCTCACGCTGCTATGGAGATAAAACAATCTCCATTTCACAGTGGACATGAATCCACAAATCTATGCAAATATTTAGGCTTTTACCTCTCCAGGCCAGCAAGCTCTAGTACACAAATTGCTCCTAGACTGAGACAGAAATGGTGAGGATCAGAACCAGAAACATTCCACATCACTCAGCAAACCAAAATCCTGATCCCAAACGCTGCCCAGGCTCTCCTGGGCCCCTCTTCTCCCATCTCACCCTCAGCTGTAGCCAACTCCCATCGTGGCAGCAGTTCAGATCAAGGCTAATTGTATTTGAATCTACAGGGTACCAATTTTCCAGCGAAGGGGTTTTAATCTAACATGCAGATCTCTTGTCTACATTCACGTCACCCCAGAGACCCATAACATAGGTCATTTGTGCATACACAATCTCGGTAATAGGATGCACAATTTTAAAATGGCTAAATCTGTAGAGAAGAAAAAAATGTTATTACAGGAGGAAAAAGAAAAGATTAGCTCACAGGCTGAGATCATGTTTGCCAAGTTTCCACCCAGAGAATTATTCCAGTACCGAATTCTATGCTACCAAAATAACGGGTTTATACAGCAGGCATTGTGCCAGCTTTTTGGCTATAATTATAGTGTTTTCCTCTCTCAAGTTCTTTATTGATATCTGGATTTTTTTTTTTTAAAAAAAAGGAGGAGGTGGAGAAGTGATTTTATACGTTCAACAAACCACAGCAACACTTGATGCAGTTAAAAAAAAAAAACAGGAAGTTTTAACAACCTGCCAGCCTCCAACTTCACAGGAAATGTCAGTGCCACTATCAGACTTTAGAGGAACCCCAGGGATCCATTACTGTGGTTTGAAGATGTCCCTGCACTTCCCTTTTAAGTAAACGCCGGAGCCGTTTGCTTCATTCGGCTGCTGCTGTGCTGCACAATATTCCTTTGAGGAGATGCTTTGCAGTGACAAAGTAACTGCTGACAACGTGGATACTGACTTCATTTTAATTTTGTTTTACATTTTCTTTGGTATGTTTTGATCCTGAAAATCTTTAGAGCGCAATTTTTTTCAATGATAATAAAGCAACTATTTATACAGCGCCACGGAGTCCTTGCTCCTCCCCTCCCACCCCTCTCCCTTTCCCCCCCCCATCCAAAGGGAGTGGGTTGTGAAGGCATGACACATCCTCAGAGCAGGTTCAGTAAAGGAGAGGGGTGGAAGGGAAGAGAAGCACCCTAGAAAAAGCAGTGACACAAAATAGGGCAAACACTTCTTGTTCTCGCAAGCTATAAAAACAAACACCGAAGAATGTGACGTCAACATGACTTAGGGAATCAAGCCCTTGTCACAACCATCTCTCGTAGAAGATGCTTGTTCTTCATCCTCTCTCCATCCCAAAACAGGCAGCAAGCAGCAGTAAGTCCCAGTTCAGGAATCTCTCTTATTCAGGGTTGCATTTGGCTGAAATTTTAACAAATTTCCTGAATCCAGGATATTATTATTACTTCTAAAAACAACGGCTTTGCCATCATCTTTTTATAATTCTGGGAAACTTCACCAGCACTTAAATTAAAATTCCATCAGCCCTGAACCCAGGAACAATTAGCCCAGCTGAGATGATTCCTGATACTCTTTCACATATAATAACCAATATCCAATATACCTCAACATTGTGAAGATCTCTGTAAATGAAGTGACATCTCTTGCTGGACAAAGCCTGGAAACGTTATCCTTCGGTGATAGGAATCCTAAGGGGACAACTATTCTCCCTCGTTCGAAAGCTCACTTAATTGTTCCAGTTGCTGGAAATTTTAAACAATTTCCCCAGTCTCTATGCCAAGTTGTGTTAAGCTCTTTGTCTGGCTGATATGCCAACCAAAGGCACGGGGAGATAAGGAGAGCTGTGGGAATTACACAAGCTGACTTACACAGGGAGAGTTCCCCCTCTCGAGCTCCAGCCTTCAGCTTTGCCACTACTTCTACTACTTATTATTATCGTCACATAACTGAAGCCAGCAGCTCTTTCACCTCCAGCACCTCGGCTACACTTACACTGGAGGACTCTAAAAGTGGGACCTGGCATTTAACACCTTTTTTTTTGTTCATCTCTCTTCTATATTTGCTCTGTTTTCCAGTAAAATTACACATATCATCCTATTTATTTTGGTATTCCAACAGCAAGGTGGGCATGTCTAATACAGATTTATCTATTACATCTGCACTTATTTTTCCAGGTCAGATTTTTAGTGCTGATGATGGTGGGAAGCATCTGATTTTCCAGGAATGAGACGAGCCATAACTGAAACCAATCCTGTGGATTTTTGAGCAGATGGACACAGTTTGTGCCCACTCTCCTATGAAGCTCAAAAAGCACAACAGGTCACAGTGAGACCCTGTCCCACCTCACTAACATTAAGAAAATGTTACTTTATAGCATTTATTCCTAAAAATTGCACCTTCTTGCAAACATGTCTTTACTGCGCAAAAAATCCCTCCTTTACCATCTCAACCATATTTGCTGCTCCCTGCCTAGACAAAAAAAAAGGAAAAAGGTAATGAAACCCTTTTCTAAGGTATCTCCTCTCAGAGATCAAACTATGATGCAAAGGCCAGAGCGTTTAGCAAAGGGCTGTATTCTATAGCTCCCTGGTGCAAAGGTTGATCTATATTGGATTTCAGAAGGCTAAATCTTCTCCGAGAAGCAGTTATGAGAATCGTTGCCTTTAGTCATCTGTTGGGGGTTTTGTACTTTTAAATGGACCTTTCCCATCAGATCAATGAGCAGGTCGTTAGCAATATAGTGTGGGATCCTCGGAAGGGATTGATCACGGATATGAAATAGGGTTGCATGACTTGCAAGCCTTCCAGGAGCCAGGAGAAGACAGTGTGTCCTCTCAGACCTCTCCCTCCACTCACACCACTCATTTGCACCCAAATTACAGAATCTGGCCCTTGGCAGAGTTCAGAACTCCTTCCTCTAGTTTTGGCTAGATGAACTTTCCAAAGAGTTTAATTTCCAAATTAAACTCATTGACCTCCTGATATATTGCCCTCACACACCACATGGCTTTTGTTTCATCCCATTCCTTCATGTCAACATTTATATTTTTGTTTCAACATCAGCAATACAGAAACATTCAGTTTCCTGGTACTTTTTAACATCACTTCTTTGTGCTAATCCAGCTTAACTCTGCATGAAGACAAACCTCAGGACAGGCCTTCAAAATGGCATGAACTTGGGCCACTTCAGCACTGACAATATTTCTAAGGGTTTCAAGAGCCAATATAATTTCAATATCATGTTCTGTTTTGCAGTATTATGTTCTGGTATTTTCTAGCAGTACACTCTGACAAGGAAATTTTCCTTCTCCGTGTCCCTTTCCCCCCATTATAACAATACCAGGATACAGAAGCGTGCAAAAAGGAGGTGTCTTCTCTCTAAAGTCTTTATTTTTCCTTCCTCTTCCAAGAAGAAACTCAACAGGAGCCAGAAACGACCAGAAGAATTTACCCTGCAGTCTGCTAGTTCAAGCTTGTTACTAAGTTAAAAATCAGAACTGATGTCAAGACTGGTGGTACCAGCCCACAAGTGTTTCTCCTCCAGCAAAATGATTTTTTAGAACTTCGTGATTTCCTATCGCTTTAAAATGTTTTCAAGTCTGAAAACTTTTAATAAAATGTTTTGGGGCAACAAGCGAAACATTTAAGTTAAAAAAAAAACTTGAACTGTAGCTTGAAAAACCCCTTAACACTTTTTGTAAAAGCTGCTTTCGAAAGTGGGAGGTTTTCCTCCCCAGGAAATATGAAGAACATCATGTACAGGTACTCGTTCTACTGGAAAGACATTTTCATTTTAAAAATTCCTAAAATATACTGTCTTCAGGAATCAGTTTTAAAAACAAACCGATCTTCTTGGGTTTTTTTGTTCCAGGGTAACATCAGCAGCAACTGAGCCAGGGCAGCAATACCTGCCCTGACAGCTACATATGGACCAGGGCATGACTTCCATTGCAGATTCAGCAGACAGGACCACAATATCCATATCTCTCCATTTTGGCAGAGCTATGGTGCATTATAGCTGCAAACCTCACCCACAGTCCTTACTCCCAGATATTTAAAGGTCTGATTTGTCCTTAACAAGTGGCCCCCCATGGCAAAGAACCCCACTGGTTTCACTGGGACCATCCAGCCCAGAAGCATTCGCAGCATTAGCATCCCCTGTGCCCCCTGCAAGGCTTTTCCTGCGAATCAGTAACACTCATCTCACAGCCTTAAACCGATTTCATGGTAGGATGGAGGCAACCCACAGCCTCTGACACTGGCCTCCAACACGGTGTCACAAGCTTTGCCACCTCAGCAAGATGGGTGCTTGCCAGGAGGAGCAGGCGGCTCAGGATGCAGCCCGTATTCTTCCTTGAAAATAAAACATATTAGTTTGAAATGCACGTCGCAGCTTATAAATGCCAAGAAATTCCTCTTGCCACGTGAACGTTTCCAGAACGCTGTGCTGAATTAAATGGATTCAGCTCTCTTTCAGATCCACACATACAAAGAGACAGGTTGATAGATAAATACATTTAGGGTGCAGACAGCTCTGGTCAGTGGACAATTAAGGATGGGAAGACGACGATGCCCGGGTAGCTTCAGATCCAGAGCACAAATTATTCCTGCTAGAGAATTCTATTAGTAATATTTGCATCTTGCTAATAGAAATCCAATTACTCAGAATGACTCTGAGCACATTATCCATTTTTAGCAAAATTTGCCTTATTCTGCAAACAGATTTTTGCTTCATCGTCACTTTACTTTTGTTCCCGCGGTCCTCTGGGATGCAGCATCCTTCAAGGACATGTCAGAGGAGCGTGCTATCCCGTCATCCCCTCGCTTTGAGGCCTAGCAGCTGAATCACCCCCAGCCCTATTTTCTTTTCCAGTGTTAGATTAGCGAGAGGGCTTATGACCTGCCATCTGTCACTGCAGTCTGCTGACTGTGAGGCTCTGCTCTCTCCGCAACATTGCTGAGGAGGTGGAAGGCTTCGGCGGGGGAGGAGGGCAGGGGAAAGAGCCTTTTCATCCTGCTGCTGCTCCTTGCTCCAAAGCCATCCCTTAAAGCCGTAGTGTGAAAGCCCAGGGGAGGATGCACCAGGCTCACCAGGGAGGAGAAGTACCCACCGAGGTGGGTTTTTTTTGGTTTAACGCGGCGATATTTGCTGTCCGGGGGCTCTCTCGGCGTGACAACAAGTCTAGTGGTACCTCGGAGGCAGCCTGCTCTGGACCTGCGGCTCCGCATGCTGTTTGATCACACCTGCTGAAGCTTTCCCAGCCTTGCCAGGAAGAGCCAGGCAATGTGACCATGCATCTGGCTTCCTGGCAAGGAGAGGGCTGCCTCTGGCCCCGCGCCAGCACAGTCCATCTCCTCCTGAAAATAGTGCACCATTTAAAAAAAAAAAAAAAAAACCCACACCAAAATCTGCAAACCTCCCCTGCTCACGCAGAGCCAGGGACAGCTTTGTCAACCCCCACCAGTGGGAGACCCAGGGGTGCTACCACAGGACCAGGAACCAGCCCACAGGGCTTGGGGAGAACACAAAGCATCAACTGCTGAATTTCCCTGCTTGGTTTAGAGTATTCCAATTGCAAAGCTCCTGCCCTGAAGAAAGGAAATAACTTCTCATTGCAGCAAGGAGTCCTTAAGACAGCAACTCTCCTTGAGAGCTAAGGGAAGGAACATTCCCACCTCCTGTTGGTTTGCTTGGAAAAAAAATCTCTGCAGAGCTTCTCCAGTATTTTCCACTAAGTCTCAGTACTGTACCAGAACTCACCAGCTCCATCTCTGCTAGAGCAGATGGAACTTTTTCAGATCAACTTACTTCTCTCAGAAACAAGACAATGTACAATGTGAGCAAACATTCAATCAGTCCAGTCGTGGTATCAAACTCCTCCCCAGAGCACTTCCTTCAACCTTCTATTCCCAAAATGGTTTCTACTTCAATGTCTAGCCTAACTTGTTCTCCCAGTTTCTCTGCTGGGATGTGTTCAGGTCATTTCCCCCCAGTGACCATTAATGTTGTAAACCACAATACATAAGGAAAACCAGCAGCCTGAGAATGAAAGACCTGATTTCGGACTTTATGTATCATGAGGAAGAGCGAACCTGCCCATACATTGAGCTCTGGTGCTTGGGGAGGGGCTGCCCTCCAAACTGGCCTCCCAGCAGGTCCCCTGCCTTCAGTCACCACTCAGGTCTGCTTGCACTGGGCTGCTCACATCCTCCTATGCCATATGAGAAGTCTCCAGAGATGCTTCTCTGGCTGAGAAAGAAGAAAGGACTCAGGAACCAAAGAAAGGAGCAAGTCAAAATACTTCTTCAACCTGAAATTCCCTGGGATTGTTTCAGCACAAGCTGGTTCAGCTTTGGAGATCCAAGCAGCCTCAGCCAGAGCTCCAGTAACTGGAATAAGGTGTGGGGGTACACTGCCACCTTGCCAAAGCATTTCTTTATACAGAGGCCCCTCTGTATGCACAGGTAAGTATGAAAATAATCCTTGCATGTCATGGTCAGATGCCACGTCCTGCCGCCCCTTTCCAAGCAGTGATCCATCCAGCAGATGGTATTGTTGACAAGGAGCCTGTGAAACTGGCACTGCCAGTCCTGCCTTCCCCGCGGTGGTCCATGACCTCACCGCAGAGCTGTTCTGGATGTTGCTAGGCACATGTGGGTAGTCTGATGTTCGCAGGCAGATATTTCTAGAAATAAGATTATATCTCCTCCTGTCTGATACCAGCACTAAGTACCACCAAGCCAGGGCTTGCTTGCCCCTGGACAGCCCCATCTGTGCCCTCTTCCAGAACATTTTGTCTGGATGGAGTATGAAGATTTTGGTCGTGTGGACACCCAGAAATCCCAGACAAGCAGCCCCTGAACACACACAGATCATCTCGGCGCGTTTGGGTTTGCTGCAAGTGGTCAAGCTATTTTTGCAGCATATGTGCAGCAGGCCAAACACAGCTTGAAAAATCACTGTACATGTGTTACCCGGTGTACACACACATATTTCTGCACGAGAAGCCTCCATCAGGAGCGTGACACCTTTTATCATAAGGCAGCAGGACCCAAACATCCAGCACTGCTCTGAAGCCACGCACACAATTTGTGTGCAGACACAGCAACAGTGTGCACAGGCATAAAATTAACTGAGCTGCATTATCCCCTCCAGCAACTCTGCATTCAGGGATGCTGCAAAAATACAAAAGCAAAAGAGCACAAAGGACAAAGATGTGGGTTGTACAATTTGGCATCATAGCAGAAGCTGTTCAGCTTCAGATTTTCTAAGACAGCCTGGCCTTCTGCAACCCAAGGAGCGCACAAGAGGTACCGTGTAGAGCTGGCACTGAACAAGGCTGCTGGGGGTGGTGCAGACTAAACCCCTGCACATGCTGCAGGACTCACTACGGTACCTTGGACTTACATTTCTGGACCCAGCCAGCCTATTTCAAACAGCTGCTGGAATTGCACCCAGGTACATGATCAGGTAAAGCAACAGGCAGAGACACAGGTTTCCAGTGGGAGTCCAAGCTTCCTTGCCTGCCTCACACAAGTTGATACCAGTCAAAGGAATTACATCCCCCAACACAGAAATGAGTTGGGAAGACTTGCTGGAGTGCAAGTCTGGAGGGGCAAAGACCATTCAGCCACTGCCCTCTCCCTGAGGGCCCATTACAGCCCATGACTGGCTCCTCTTTGCACCAAAACCACAGGGGAAAGCAGTGCCCCAGGTTGGCTCGTGGATGTTTTGCAGCATGAACCATGCACGTCAAATTCTTGTGCATTAGACATGCAGAGAAGCCAAAAAGTCATTTGGAAATAAGGAAGTGTATAAGTTACTCTAGCTTGAGGGCTCTAGTAATTTATGCACCGAGAATTTATACAGGTCATGTACCTATTTACTTTGCTGTGCTCTAAAAAAATGCACAGTTACCTTAGCAACTTTAACATTGCAAGAGAGTACAGAGCTTTCTTAAAGAGACATTGTCAAGAGCGGTCAGCCTGACCGGCCATTCCCTCGCTTCCCTGTGCCTGTTGGATCTGCATCCTCGTGCACTTTTCCCCTCATATCAACTATACATGTTATTTTAGCAGTGAACAAACCATCTCAGAACTCACTGACATCATCTAACAGTAAACAAAAACAAGCCTACCATGTACGAGAATGAGAAAATGTCATCAAAAAAATAGACAGAATTTACTCATTTCATCATCCTGACATGTTCTGAAAGCTTAAAATGATTTTTCAATTTGTGGAAATTGCCTAGACTCTATAAAAACATAAAGCATGCTAGTTACACCTTGGGGCTTTCAGATTTTAAAAAAACATTGTAGAAGAAATCTAATAAGCTGACTAGGCAATAAGGACCCAACCTCTCTAATTTGTTTTAGTCAATTCTCCTCTCTCTCCAGGATTTTTCACTAGATTTTTTTTCATAGAGGTTTTTTTTCCCAAAGCCAAATTAAAAGACAGTCTCTAAAAAATGTTCCCTAATACCTAGAATACAGAAGTAGCTCTTCAGAAGATAAACACTTTCTCTGCCCATCACAAGAGGTCTGGTCTGGCACTGTGAGGTCCCACCGAGTTTGTCACCAACATTTTGCCAACCCTGTGAAATATGTGAAAAGTTTCACAAACTAAGGAGAAGTGTCTGATAAATTCCCCAAGCTCACAGTCATGGAGAAGGGCAGTGAATTATAAATTCAGGATGTGGAGAAGAGCACAGCCACCCTGCTCAGGGAATCAGCCCCTTTCTGACTGAAATGCCCAAAACAAGTCCTGACTGACCCCGAGCACCCCAACACCAGCACAGTTCTCAGTGTGGCTTCAAAAACAAAAACTTGCCATCCCAGATGATTCACGATGCACTTCACCAGCTACCAAAAACCCTCCTGCATCTTCTGCAGCCATTAAAAGCAGAGTAAAGCAATGGCAGGACACACTGTCAGGGAGGGACTGTGCTACAGAAAACAACAACGATTTTCCACAAAACCCTTAGGGCCACAATCAGAAATGGCCCAGAAATGCTGCACTGTGGCACTGCTGGAATTTTGGCCCTTCTCTTCCTTCCTACCCACATTTACAAGCCATTGGAAACCACAAAGGACACAGTAAAATATCTTCTTTTTCCTTCTACCTACATAAACAACCGTCCAGCTTTCAGTATTAAAAAAAATAAAGTAATGGTTTCTCTCCAAACAACTCTGATTTTGCAAACCTTAGAGAGCACACAATAGATTTAAACAACAGCTTTTTTTTTTTCCAACAGCTATAAATGTGATATATTTCCTGCAGCATCCTGTGAATAGTGGAGGTGCCTCTTTTTTGCACATAAAGGTTATGCATGTTGAGCTGGGGCAGAGAGAGCAAAAGTAAAGCTATAAACCTCCTGTTTTCTGGCAACCACTTTATTCATACATTATCAAGAAAGAGTCAAACTGTGTCTCCTTGCAATCACGAGTGCAAAAAAAATAAAAATGCAAAGAAGGAAGATGTTGACTCTCCCTGATGAATAGTGTATGTCCACAGCCAAATTCTACAGCTCTGGGCCAAAGTGGTTGGATATTAAATGGGATGTGCCTAAGAATTAGGGGAACTATCTACCAAGTGTCCCTTTTTTTCGACAAACATAGCACACCTTCAGGGCTCCATTTCAGGAAAAGATGTGGGAATGGATCCCAGAAATCACCTTCATAAGCAGCATGAGTAGACTCCCTCCATAGCAATGTGGCTGAGCTGGGAATTCATTCCTCTTTCCTCTTACCCTTATGGTTAAGCTCAACCAAACCCTTACGATTTTCTTTTAATATTGCCCCCAGTTGTCCCATCCACACTGTGTAGACGAGACAGTTCAGAACAGGCTTGGCAATAAGAGTCCAAAGGTAATGCTCTCTGCATCTGCAGCAGGGCATGGAATGAATACCTTGTTAACATCCTTCCTGCACATCACAAACCCCATGGAAACCAACAGAGGCTGCTCAGAAGATAATGCAACTTTAAGCCCTGTCAGCTGTTGCAAAGAAGCCTCTCCTCTACATCCAACTTCCAGACGCGCCGGCAGATCCGCACCGAGGAGCAAGGTCCCCGTGTTTCTGAGCCTCCCACACAAACAGCACGGCTACCATCCAAGGCAGCATCCCACCTGCCTCGTACTCCCTTCTCCCACTGCCCTGGAGCAGAAGGAGTCTGGGAGAACAGAGGAGGATGGGGAAGGGGGGGTAGGTTGTGCAGAGCCGCTCCTCTCCCCCATCCTCCCCCCCCCCCGTTGTCCTTCCCTGCTCTCCGTAGCAGGCAGCAATCTGCCTCCTGTGCCCAGGTACTGCAGGCAGTGCCACTTTGCCAACGCACTGTCAGATCTGTGCTGCGTCAGAACGAGCCCCACCACGTTAATCAACTTGGTGGATTAAAAAAAAAAAGAAAAAAAAATAGAGGGAAGGCAGGACAAGGCATAGCAGATGGCTGAGGACAGATACTGCGTCCCATTCTCTCTTGCTCTGCAAGGAAAGAGCTTCATTCTCTGCTGTTTATCATGCTGCTCCTAGCTGTTTTTCTTTCTGTCTAAAAGAATGCAGAAATTAATGTCCAAATACCCGAGGTTCCCATGTTTTTGTTGCCTCCACTCAGATTTTGTGGCTTTCCATCCCCGTTGCAGCTCTTGAGGCCACATGGCACAATGAGGGTGCAATTGCTATGAGATAATCACACCCTTGGGGTGTTATTAAGCACAAGGCTATGCCTCGTGCCTCTCACTCTCCAGGGATGTGATTATATCATGATAACCAAACTCCCCAGAGACACCTTATTGCAATTATGACATTTCTTTCAGGTTTATGTATGAATACATTATTCAGGGAAATTACTTTGATCACCAGAAACTTCCACTTAGTGTTCAAATACTTAAACTGGATGGTTTACCGAGATGAAGTTCCTTCCTTACAGTGTTTGACAGGGACAGAAACAGGGCTTTTAATCTGAGCAGAGCAGCACCAGGGCCTAATCACCAGCATGCAGATGCACTCTCTCTTATTTAGGATGGCAGTTTTTCAAATGTCCAAACTAATCCAAACATTCAATCCATATTTTGGCAATTCCAATGCCTGGAGAACTAGTCCCACAAACAATTTCTCCAAAGAACAGTTTAAGATAAAAAGAGTTAAAGATGGAGTTGTTACCTTCTTGCTTCATGAGCACTCAGACCTGGTTCAAGGATGAAAGAAAAGCAACAGCTCCTCTTACTGCCTTTATAAACTTGGCTGCACCACTCAGCTGGAGTGGTCCCACCTGTGTAAGGGCACCCAACATCCCACCAAGTGTTTCCAATGACCTCCAGTGGCTCTTTGCAACCCAAATGCTCCAGCAAAACTCGTTAGTTTAATGTGTCCACCTGCCCCCCCTTGGTTATGGACCTCTCTGTAGCAGCAGGAGCTGCTTGTACAGCTGGTTTTCTGCTTCCACTGCAGTGCAAGAACAATCAGATCTACAATAGTGAAGGGTTAAATAGTTGAGGGGTCAGAACTGACTCTACAGATTAGTGGTGGGGCAAAACCAAGGTCACACAGAAGATAGGTCACAGGAAAGGCCAGCACCATGCCACAGATGGATAGTGTTAGCTGATAAAAGGTGCAGCCAGAAGGTCTCCAAAGCCCATAAGGATTCTTCAGGGACCAACTGAATTAAAACAGAGAAGCAGAAATAACACCTGCACCCCAATAACAATGAATATCCCCTAGAGACATATGGACTTAGCAAGAGGGTTCTGTGCATCCGTCCCCGTGTTTGTTTTACTGACCTTGGCTGAGTGTTTATGAAATACATATTGGTTATTGATCGCTCTCCCCATCCCTCACCAGAGAGAACCCAACAGTTAATAGCATTGGTCTGGTGTCAGAGAAACACAGAAAACATGCACAAAAGAGGGCACAGGGAAAGTGCTTCATGGGGGAGATCAGAAAATATACATGGAAACTCAGTGGCATCATCCATAGCATTTTTTCCTGGTTTCTGTAGAGCTGGGCTACATTCCCCACAGAGAGCACGCCAGCTGCGGGGAAAGCAAAGCTGCTTTTCCCAGAGCCCAGCAACACTCCTTGCTCCCTGCTCAAAACAGCCCTGCTATCACTGCTTCTTTGAAAGCCAGCAAATCCCAATGCCTGTGCCACCTTCTATTGAAGCAAATGCCAGTCAAAGGAAAACAAACAGCATGTACCTGGGTTTTTACACTCTCTTTGAAATAAAAACAAAAACAAAAACAAAACAAAAGAGTTGTGCTAGGGAAAAAAACCCCTCATATTAACCAAATTCTGGCAGTTTGGTTAAATATTTGTGTTTTTAACAAGTCCTGAATGAGGTGGGAAATTTAACAAGAGCTCAGTGTGCACAGTACAGCTGAACAACCTACAGAAACATTCCCTCTCTAGGTACTCAGTTAATATCTTAAAGATATTACTCCTTCTCTTATGACCAACTGCTAAAGAAGAAGTCTCAGCATTGCTCCAAATTTCCTATGCCAAACTTGTCTTTCCTATGTAGAGTTTCAGTCCCTGATCACCTGTCTCTGCTAAACATAATTGCATCCTGTCATGAGCTTTGATCTCTAAAATAGAGATCATCTCTAAAATTGCCAATGCTTGGGGGTCTGTGCCTGGTTAACGTGTGCTGTAGCAGGGCTTCCTCACAGAATGGTTTTAAACAGCAAGAATCAGGCTGGGCTGGGCTGTAAGGTAGTTCAACCTTTTATCTGGGACTTTCAAACAAGCTTTAGGAAACAGTATATCCGTGAACCTCCTGGCACCCTTGTTCAGAGTGGCTTTGAGTTCTATGGACCTGCCTCTGCTGATGTCTCTTCAGCCCCAGGTGGCTGCCAGGAAAAGGTTTCTGTTGGTACCAGAGGCCAGAGATGACGCACTGGTGCTCCTAAGGCTTTGGCAAGCTCTGTCCTCCTGGGCAATAGTGCTGTTGTGCACCTACCAGCAGGTTTTTGTCATACAGTCCCACCTGCAAACGGGGAATGCAAAATGCTTCCAGTCTGCACAAGACCTTCTGATAGCTACTGCAACCCTCCTGTGTCTTCCTCAGTCTTCCCACCACCTTCGGAGCCCATCGTGCTCACACCTCTTCCTCTGAATTTGAGAAGCAAGTGGAAGCGTCAGAAAATCTGTTACACAGGTGATGCTTCACTTACAACAGCCACGAGAACACTTCTGCCACAGAAGCCAAATATATATATAAAGTGCTAAAGATAATGACAGAGTGTGCATTATCAGCCTCTCATCGCCGTGTAGTTATTGGTGACAAATTTGAATCCATGGTGAACTTCATGTATCTCACATCCTTTACTGACTATCAGCAAAGGTGACTCCAGGCAGGGGCAGCTTATCTCCAGCAGTGTACCAAGTTAATTGAAATGAGCTTAAAACCAGCTCAAATGATCAAATTCCTATACACAGGACTTTGTTTCTATCTCTTCAGCAGTGTGATCTGCAGAATTACAATGCCACAGAAAGCGGGATTGCCAAGAGAGCTGGTCAGACATGTTTGAGGAGGGAAAGAACAGGGAGCTTGGTTAAAAAGTGCACTTTATCGCTAAACAATCCCTGCTGTTTGGAAACTCTGGATGATGATAAACAAAAATACTAATGCAGAATAGAGTTGCTATTAACATCGCCATGAACTGGTACTTACAACATTTGCACTGCTGCTCGCCCAGCCTTTCTCAAACGGTGTTTTTTTCTTTACGCTACGAATTTGAGCAGAAACCAAACATTTATGTGTTATCAGGAAAATTGCCTCTTGCTTATCCTGTTATCACAGCACGTGGGGAGCGATGCCATGAGGCTGCAGCAGCCGGTCCTGCAAAAGATGTGACAAAAAGCATCCGTGGTGTTCCTGTGCACCAGGACTTGCTGACAGAGGCAACTGTGAATTATGAGTAGATCCTTTCCCAGCCCACCCCAACTCCCTATATCAATTTTAGTACTAATTCATTCACCCATTGACCCAGATGTGGTAGTCCAGGCTTAAGCCAGGTAAACTGAAGCTGAAGGAGGCTCCGAGAAGGGCTACGTGGATGATGTGGGGAAGCAGACCTGTCTGTTGATAAAAGAGAGTGGGAGACCATGGTTTGTTTGGCCTTGAAAATATGAGGCTGTGGGTGATGACACTGACTCCCTCCCCTGGTTTGGAAACTGCACACACCACCACCTTGGCAAGCTGCTTAGACCTTCCCTCAAAGCACCCACTGCCCATTAGGAAGAGAATCCAATGTCCATCACGAATGTAAATAATAAATGCAATCTGTATACAAAAAAGTGATCCTTTGGACAATCAGCAAGAGCAATAATTATATTTTTAAAAAGCACCTTCATGAATCAGATCCTCTGTTTGCAATGATTATACTGCTCAAGAGAAGATCAATGTGTTTCTCCGAGCTATACCACTCTCCTCATGGTAACAAATAAATGCACTTGTTATGGTGTACTTGATTCTCATAAGGACAATTACGCAAGGACAGCATCAGTGCTGCCAGAAAATGAAATCAAGGGAGAAGGCAGTGGTTGCCAAAGCTGAGCCTGTACCTTATGAAATCTGATTCTGCCCCAAAGACACAACTCCAGCCTGGCAATATTTGCAGAGGTGACACAACTCACAGCATATTCCCGTGTTGTAAAATTCATTGAGGGCAGGAGAAGCCAAAAAAAAAAAAATAAATCCAAACACTCTGACGCTTAAGGAGACGATTTTGAAATAAATGCACAATGCAAGGTGATGCTGCCATTAAAGGAATAGCCAACACTTTGCAGCATGAGTTAACACAGTGCTGCAGACACTTTGCATTTGCAGCTAATCTGCCAATGATTAAATGAGCTGTTATTGAGCATTTGCCCTGTTGAACTAGGTTTTTCTTATCCTTATTAATCATTCATTTTGCACCACGGTAGCCTCCTGTCTTTAAGCAAAACATCTTTTTTTCTTCTTTTTTTTCTCTTTTTTTCAATAAGGAGAATTTAACTTTTTTTTTTCCTTTCTTTCCTCTGGTGATGTCCTTTATGATCCCAAGAGCAGATAGCTGAACAAAAGCATGGCCAAAACCTGGGAGAGCTCTAAAGAGCGTGGGGAAGCAAATTCTTTTCTCACTAAAACTTAGGGAGTTAAAAGTAGAGGACATGGCTGGAGCCACTAAGCTCTGGTGTAAACACGGCCATTTAAGAGGATTTGCATACCATTTATTAACCTTCCGGAAGAACTACACAGACCCCAGTCAGGGAAAACAACTGTGTACACATGTTCATTTCATTCTTGTTATCGAAATATAGCTTCTGCCAGCCACCTCCAAGCATTTTCCACAGGCAGATAAATACAGGAAACTGGGAAGGGGGGGGATGGATGCAGTCTCTTCATCGTCTTCTTCGGGTTTGGTGAAATCTGGAATTCATTTTTAGCTACATTTTAGGAAGAAAGGTGTGAGCAGCCACCTGCTGTGCTTCAGGTATTTGTTAATGTCCAGAAATGAAGGTGAACCTGTGATCCAGGCAGTCCTGTCAGGAAGGGTTGTGGATGCTGTGTGGATGTGGGTGCTGGGTACTGGTGTGGATCATGGATCACCTGCAGTGCCGGGGCTGTGGCAGAGCCTGCAGCACCTCAGGTTCCTCCACAAGGTCACAGTTCTGCCTTCATCCCAATTTAGGGTTTCTCCCTCTGCCACCACAGTTTATGTCTGAGTTTCCTCAGGATCAAATGCAGACAGCAACACCTTCTCCCCTCCCTTGGACACTCCCAGATCCCTCCTGGCCTTATAAGCACTGTCTCTTGCTCTCTTTTGGCTGCTACAGTCTGTATTTACTGCATAAATTTCAAGGTGCTTAATAAAAATTCTCAACAGTGAATTTCACAACCTTCTGGAAAGAAAATTCTCTCTATGCGGGCACGTTACTGAGATTTTGTCTAAGAAATATGGGGGGAAATAAAGCAGAAAACTGCCCCCACAACAGGAACTACCTCTGTGCACCCATGGCAGGTTAAGAGTAGACTGCAGGCACACAGACACAAATGTGGGGGGAGGATGTTGCATGGAGAACTTCCAAAGGCACCAACTGCCCCAGCTTCCTCAGAGGTTTAGTTGTACCTTTGCAAAAACTTCCATCCTGCTTTCTTTTGGGATGTCTGTGCTTCATGGACAGCGATCAAATGGGATGGGGTACAAAATACCCTGGGACTTGGGACATACAGGTTCTCATCCCCATCCTACCACATGTTTGCACAGCTCCAGAGTCCCTCTGATTTCTTCTGCACCACGAGGAGAAATGACCAGAGCCTTGATCCTACAACCTACACATTCCTGGAAACACTGGTGGCTTTTACCATGGCAGTATCTTGAGCTCTGGACGTCCCTATGCCTTAGCAGGAGACCTGGTGTACTGGGACTGCATGAAAAAGGATGAAAGGCCCCAGGGAGGTACCTGGAAAGCCCAGATTTCCATCCCTGAGAATTCTCTGCACCATTGCATAGAGTGAAGACACGAGCTAAGCTTGGAGCTGGGTGTGAATGGGGATGAAGATCAAACATCATCATAGAGATGGTCAAAGTCATCAGGGATCCCTCCAGCCCCTGCTCCTTCCCCACCACACACACAAACAGCCTCTTACTTCGGAGCTCAATACAAGATTTTATCAGCTTTAAATAAATAAATAAATAAATTAAAAACAGAAAACTTGTTAGAGAGGATTTTCCCCCTTAATTTCCTCTGCGATTTCTTTTGGGGTTTTTTTTGTGGGTGTTTTTTTTTTTTTTTCACTTTAAACACACATTTCATTCACTTTCTATTTTGGTTTAGAAGCTGGATTTACTAATACATTTTTTTTGCTCTCATATAAGAGCACGTTGGAAAGTTTACTTTGCAAGCACTGCATAGGAAAAGCCTTAAAATAAAGCTCCATAATTGATTTTTCATTGCTTTCTGGTTAAACTACAAGACCTATGCCATTGCTATGGGGTTTTACAAAACACTATTGTTATGTGTTTGTTCTCTGAGTTAGAATTTATTTTAATGGTAACTTCTTAAACTCTTAATGTAATGAAATCCTCCTTCCTAATAGCTATGCTACCACTAAAAATCAAACAGCACCTTCTAAAACCCAAGGTGATCATGCAATTGAGGAAGAAATTCTGACATCCAATATGCTAAAGCTGTGCATGGAAAGTGTAATTAATGTAAGACAGAAAGTGAAAAAGAAAGTAAGTTCTGAAATCTCTCCCAGCAATCACATACTTCACAGTGTAGTACAAATGCAGTTCCAAGGGTTATTTTTAGCCTGGCACACACGGGTATATTGTTACCCAGCCTGCTGCTAGAAGTAATTTTAAATATCTTTCTGAACAATCAGAGAAGATGCTATACTCAAGAACAGGCACAGAAGTCACCCTTATCTTGCATTCTCCATGAGAACATTTGACCTTCCTGATTTGGGTTCATTTGACAAGAATTTGCTGGCTGCTTGAAGATCTGCATCTCATGTAGTAGAATGATTATAATAGAAAGTTGGTATCACAAACCCTACACAGAACAGCATTCTCTTTACCTACGAAAAGGTGACATTTTCCAAGCTGTTACCTAGAGAGCAAAGGACAAATGGAAAAGATCAGTCACATAAAAGCAGCATTATCATAACATCCCATGGCAATTTCAGAGTTCTTTGAAGGCCAGATGCTTCTGCTCCATATCTAAATTTCCTACAATAAGAGACTCAATGGAAGCACAAAACATACCTGCATCGTAGAGCAAAAAAATCCTGGCTAACCTGCAATTTCAAGTAATTTTCCATTTGGAGTTGGTCAATTTTTTTCAGTGTGAAAGTGGAATGTTTTGCCTGCTGTGCCAGGGAGAGACAACAAAATATCACGAGTGAAGTTGTACAAAACACTATGGACAGATTGGAACCATGGAATTGGCTCAGCTGGACAGGAGTTCTGGCTGAGGAGCTGCAGGTGAGTCTGAATTTCCTCAGGTTCAGGAATTGTCTGGTAGGATCCAGTCTGATCCTTCTTCACAGCAAACACAAGATACCCTAGGACTGATAATCCAAAACCATCCTGCACGCAGGGCAAGCTTTTAGGTGGGCTCTTTCTATGCCAGACAACTCCCAATGCTTTTTAGAAATGTTTGGTTCTGCTGTAATATATTGGGGATATCTGTTGTTGGTGTTTGGACTGCCTTGAAGCCTCCAGAGTTTGAAAATCAAGGTTGACAACGAAAAGCGAGGAACGTCAGTCTCACACAGGATCTGAGCTTGGTTTGGGCTCAGCAATGAGCAGCCTCTGGGTACACCCCCAGCAAGCTGACATATTCCAAACTCTGCGAGCTCCATTTCCTTGCACAGATGGCAACCTTGCATGGAAGGTCCACAGCGAACTCTAAAACTGTCATTTCAACCAAACCCTCATGTCGGTCCTGCCTCTCTTAGGCCAAAATCATGCCAGACTATCTGCAGGAGCTGGGGAAGGAGACTGGCTGTAGGAGAGTGTACACTGACTTCACTGGAACTACTGCCAAGCCAGGCTGATGGAAATAAGAGGAAAATCACTGTCCTCCAGTTTGAATTCCCAAAGGAAACCGAGCCTTTGCACAACCCTGGTTCCCACTTGCTTACCCTAAAGAGAACAAAAACAAACAAGAAACCGAAGGACACCATCCACAGAGTCTAACCAGTGCACATATCTACCTGGCCTTGCTTTGCTAAATCATCTCAAAATACAGGCTGGTTTCCTGGTTGTTGTTATTTATTTATATATTGGGGGGGGGGGGGGGGGGGAAGGAAAAAGAAAAAATCGATTCTTCTGTGATTTACGGTGGGGTAAAGGCAAACGTGAAGCCCATGTTAAGGCTGTTCATCTCATGATAAGGCAGCAAAAAGGTCAACAAATTACTCTCTCCCTAATGGTTCATTTGAACCAATGAAAACAGGATATTTTATCCTCCCAGGTCAGGCCTGCTTAGAAATCCTACGTCCCCTTCCCCCCTTCCCTCCTCAGCCTCCCCTCACCCCCCCCTCTCTCTCCCCCACTCCCAGCCCCTTTCTTTTTAACTCTCTATCTCTGATCCTCCAAGGTGACCTTTTCTCCCACTCCTAATACCAAATTTTCTGGCTGAGTGACGCTGAGCGCCGCTGCCGCCCTGGCCAGGGGTCCCTGGGCTCCAGGGGCAGGACTGGGAGCTGCAGCCAGCTCGGGATGGGCTGTGCCTCGGTGATGCTGCTGTGCTGAGCAGGAAGAGAATCCAGAGCCAGGAAGATGGAGGGGGTAAAGCCCTACGGTTCCTACCCTGCTCGGAAGAGGTTTATTTGGCAATTGGAGCCTCATCAGTTGCAAACTCGCAGGGGATGATCCAGGGTTCTCCAGGCTCGAGCCAGAGCTGGAGCAGCGAGCGCTAACTGCTGCCTATTAGGAATAGCTATCACATCTAATTGTTATCCTTGCTGCTGATTGAGCGGGGAAGTGGAGGGATGGGAAGTTCAGCCGGGTGACATGATGCAGTTTTAATGAGTCTCTCTTTTTCTTTTCCTTTTCTTCTTCCATTCCCCCCCCCCTCCCCCCGGCATGGCTGTTTTAATATGGAAATATAGTAAATTCTAACAAAATCAGGCTGGCACGGAGAGCACGGACCGAAGGCAAACCTCCAGGAGGCTTTCAGCCGTCGCAGGGCAGCAATAGCACTACAGAAGCAATTAGTTCCTTAAGTTCTTTAGTGCAGGGCCTTTGGAGGGGGTGGACACTAGATTAAGCCCTGCTTCATTTGCCTATTTATTCAGCTGTCAGAAAGCTGAAAGGGTTAAATGGTCTGTTGGAGAAGAAAGCCAGACAGAGGCAGCTCTGAGTGACCGTCCCCAGCGCGGGGACACAGCCCTGGCGCAGACAGCGCTGGCTCCATCGCAGCGCGGCCGCTCGCTGCAGCCCGACCTCGTGCATTAAACAGTTAAAAATGCACTTTTCCCCCTTTCCCAGCAGATGCAGAGCTGCGAGGTGGGGCGGCAGCACAACCTGACTCAGCAAAGGCTCCTGATGTAAGAGCAGCCCCACCGGTGCTGGAATTCACCCCAGCAGAGGCGAGCAAAGCCCGGGGCAGGCTGCACCCAAAACAAAAACACGCTCTGCAGAATTAGCCCAAGTTTAGAAAACGAAGATTTCTAAGCTGGGGTACACGTGTGACACCGGGAGAGGCTGGTACGCAGAATGGACTCTCTGTCTCTAAATAATGGAGAGACTAAGCTTCACATTTGGATGTGGTTGGTATTTGTTCCCTTGCCTGCTTCTCCTCCCCTGCAGCCGAGCAGCCGAGCCCTGCATCTCAGGGCTGTAAAGATCTGACGCTGCCCTGCACATTCCAGCTTGTGTTTTCCGCATTTCATCAGAACAAGATTTAAAAAGTTAACTCTCCCAGTGAAGTTGTTTTCCTTTGTACGCCTCGACACACACACTGTGCAGCAATTGTGTTTGTACCAGGGAAGTTTTAATTACAGAATCATGTTTGTGGTGCATGACCAGTTTATCTGCAATATAGGTCACTAATTTGGATTCTCTTTTGGCTAAAGGATCCCTTAGTGCTCTCCTGTGATGTCTGACAGCCTATATCCAAGCCCAGAGCTTTTGCTCTTTCTCTGGGTGATTTGAGATACAAATATAAGAGAATCTGTTTTCACAATCTAAGAAATGTATGTGTTCGGTTGGTTGTTGTTCCAGGATTTTTTTTTTCTCAAAGAATTAAAAATGTAACATATTCAAAGCGTATTTAGAGGCAGAGCTCACAAGCAATAACACACACAGAGGAGGAATGCCAGTGCTTATGGAGTATGATAGCTCAAAACACAGAGAGAGCATGTAATGCAATTTTGTTATAGCATATCATTGAATTTTGTTAATATAATAACCTGAAATAAAGTATTAAGACAGATTGACATGCCTGGGTAGCACAGCTGAGGATTCAAATATTTAAATCTAACGTGTTCTAGCTTGTTCCTACTGAAATCGATGGAAGTTCTCTTTCACAGCTGATTGCAGTGGGGGAAAATGGATCCAGCTTATGCAGAATAATGACAGGAAGGGGAATGGGCAAGTCCAGCTGAGTTTTCAGATGTTGATTTCTTAGCTCAAATCGGCTCTATTTTCTGTTTGTTTTTTTTTTGGTGGGCTTTTGGGGGTGTTATTTTTTTGGTTTGGTTTGGGTTGGGTTTTTTGTTAGGGGAAAAAAAAGGAAGCTGTTTGATACAACATCCATAAATAAAATAGAAACCATCCCAGTGCAAGGAAGGAGAGAGGGAAAACAGTGAAAAACCTGTTTTATCTGCATCTTCATTTCGTGCCTTTTACTTCCTTAGCCAATCTTTTCTATTTGCCACTTTATCTACCCAAAGGATAAGACCATATCCTGCTGCAACCTGGGAGATCTCTAAGTCTGGTCACAACTGACACAAAAACTTCAAACCATTATTTTTTGCTCTCCAAATCTGAAAACATAAATATTGCAAAAAATATCATGACCTCATACTCAGTTTACAGATGGTCACATTTCTGGAGCAGTCACATATCTCTGTTCCAAGACCATCCTGAGCAGGTAGTCCTTCTCTTAGCTGCCTGCTAACACAATTTTTAATTTTTTTCCAGGACTGTGCAGCCTCACATTAGCAATTTGGGTCTGGGCATTCATCCTCCAAACTCACTTCAAAAGATTTTAACAACAAGGCACTAGTTCATATTTTAATCGAGACAACAGTGATGCCCCAGTTAATCACAGGAGAAAGAGGCTCCAACCCAGATCTCAGAAAGCTGAAATCTTTTGAAAAAGACTAAACTTATTTCAAATTGTTTCTACAGAGGGTATTTATTCCCCGTCACCCTTCCTCAAGACTGTCTCCTTTGACTGACTTTAAACATCATGCAAGTTCTGGGAAATAGAAAACTTCCATAAGAAGGCTCACACAAACACATTTAAAGCTAATTTAAAGCAAATGCAAATTTCCATGCTAAAAACATGCTGCTTCAAAATGCTTTCTCAGATTAAAAGCCGAGTTTTCAAAAATAAAACTGTAGCAGCTACAAAAGCAGGCTTGAGAATTTTGCTAGAAATGAGCAGGAAACACCTCAGTTTTCCTTCAAACAAAACTGAATCAAATGGATTAATGAATGGCCAGGAAAATTGACAGGAAGGATCCTGACATTTCCAATAGGAGCTTTGAAGGGAAAGAAAATGGCAATTCCCAAGACATCTTGAAACAACCCAAAGAAATCCTTTCTGTGATAGAAGCCTGGAAAGAGGAAAAATGCATATTCCAAAATACTGCAACACCACTTGGGGAAGGGCAAGAGAAAACCATTCCACTATTTCCAATCTCCTGACTGCAAATTCAACCTAAATGATTTCCGGTTTTATCTACAAGCTTCCTATGGCTTGTTTAGTTCAGGTGGGGGTTTTGTTTCTTGTTTGGTTGGTTGGTTGTTTGGTTGGTTGTTTTTTTTTTCCCAATTGCACTTGATAAAAATCATAAACCTTTCAGCTGCTGAATCCTTCCTGCTCTGTAGCACTGCTCGCAGCATTCCCGGGAAGGTTCATCTTTTGTGGTAAACAAAGCGCTGGGGGAGGCAGATGGGAGCAGCCGCCCGTCCCTGCTCCCCCATCCAGCGCCCAGGGGAAGGGACGAACCTCTCGCAGGGTCCGACCTGGGTGAGGACATTCCGCTTGCAGCTTCCCGGGAAAGCGAGGTGCCATTCCCTGCTCCGGATCGCTCCTGCGGTCTCTGCTTTTACATTCAAATCACCTTCGCAGGGCACGGGGCTGGACGCTCACCCCAAGCCACGAGGCAAAGTGTAACTTTGTGTTCCTCAGCTGGAGGAAAACACCGGGAATACAAATTGGAGGCCGAATCATTTCCTGGCGTTATTTCACTGTAAATTTAAATGGCCCTGGCATTGTGAAGCTCTCTCATTTATTTTAAAAGCAGGAAAGATTTATTCTACCCAGAAGTCATTCAGAGTGGGATGGAGAACAACCAGGACTTGGTTTGCTGTTTTCCTAACAGCAGCCAAAGCCAGGGCTGCCTTTGGGCTGAATTGCAGAGGGCTTTGGGGCACTTTTATTTCTCTTCCAAAACAATCTCACTTTTTTTCTGTATTTCCTACACATCATCTGACATAACTCCTGGTAGTCTCATATGCCATTTACCCCTTTAAAATCCACTGGATTTTAAGCAGCAGCTTTCAGAGCCATCCCTGTATTTCTTGTCCATGCCAAACATAAAGGTCGTTCATAGGAATTCAGGTTATTTTGGCAAATGTGGGGTCAATCTCATGGTCACAAACAAAGTGCTGCTGCTAAGGACTATTCTGAGACACAAATAAACACTTTACATTAACCTTTTCCCTTTCAGAGATGGAAAAGCAGACTGGGGAAGGAAAAATGACCCAAAGACAAAGAACAGACCTGCGGGAAAGCTGAGCTTACTGCTCATGCTCCTGGCTGGCAGCCCCATCTCCATACCACTATTCAAGCTCTCCATCTTTGCAGGGTATGCAACTGGCATATGGAATTTTTAAAAGCAATTTTGTAAAGATGGGCTTCTATTTCTGTGCATGCCATAGCTTTTAATCCTGAGGCAGAAACAACCAATGCCTGAGTTTTGCATGCATGCATATGCATTACCTGGAAAAGGCAGGCGAATGTCAGTTTTGGGTTTCTACCAAAATCTTCCCTTAGCTGAATTTTTCTCAGAAACTAGAGAACAGACAGAAGAAGAGCCCTTAAAATATGTTTTTCCGGATTTAAAATGCAAACTGCAGCCTTCCTCCCTTCCCCACATGTACTGGGGGTGAAATTCAATGCTCTGGGGGACTCACAGATCGTCCCTAGATGGATCCCGAAGTGGCCAAGGTGGACATCATACCTCAGAGGTGAATACTGAATTTGGGCACAAGCTTTCTGTTGAATAAAAAACATGTGCAGAGAGAGGCTGGAGAGAAATAAAAGCAGGGATGAGAGATATTCTTGACTGACCTGCTATTATTTGAATCCAGAGACTCAGACTTACTCTGTGCAGAAAGGTTCCAGCCCCTAGGCCAGCGCTGGATATTAACTGCGCAGAGAAGATTTCAAGCTCTGCCTTCAGGGTTGGAGCTGGACTCTCTTTTGTCATATATTCATATCTCCTTTGTATGCAACCCATTAGCTTAGGCTGTGCATGGGCTGTCAGGTGTATGAATAGAGCCACGCACACACTGGATCCGCAGGAGAGTTCGGCATCTCTGGGTTTTCATGGATGCTCAGTGTTTAGCCAGGGATGCCAGTTGTTGGACTCAGCTACACATGGCTGAGAAATTCAGCCAGTGTCACAACCATCTGATCCACTTCTTTACTGCCCACTCCAACAGGAACTAGCCCTAAAATCTGGTAAAACTGTAAACAGCCCTCCTTCGATGAACAGCGATGGATGTTTGTTCATATGTGTTCTTTTAGATGTTTATTGGCCTAACTGGCTTTTCATTAACTTAAGAGCTCTGCTATTAATTTTAATATTCCGAGTATTTATGACCTTGTAGCTACATTATCTGATTCTCTCTATGTATTCTCTCACGTTTTTGTGAGTGAACTTCTCTTTCCTGTTACTATTTACTCTGACTCTAGTGAATCACTTATTTTTTTAACCTTTTAAAGGTTTATATCACCAAGATAGAAAAAGATATTTAAAGTATGGATAACCATCACTTTTCCATTTGTGGCCTGTCTAGAAGCTTCCAGTCTTTGGATCAAACATCCCAGAGATATTGGAGTGGCCCAGGTGTCACCTTCTGTCCCTGATTCACAGAAACCCTGCAGACTTCATTGGTATCTGTGTTTACTTATGTGAGGTTTTTAATCTTGCCCTTGGGTTGGCTCTAACTATGATCTGAGCGAAGTGGCTGCAAGGTGAAAGGAAATTATTAATGTTTTAGGTGGTGACTGCAGTGAGCCCCTCACTCTGATGGTCAGCTCTGCACAGTGCAGGATTTGGCTCTGCTAATATGCAAGTGAATTATCACACATGCAGAGAAAACAGAATCTGATGGGGAGAAAAAGTCCAAGAATGAAATCAGGCCATAAAATAATGAATTTTCTGCTGGACTAGAACTGTCACGTCATGGGAAAGGAGCAAACTGAAGAGGCTGAAAATTCAACTCTTCTCCCTTCGTCAGAAGGGCGGTGGGGATGCAGGAATTCAGAGCTCTGTGTGTCCCAGCTAAACCTAACACAGACCTTCAGGCAGGGAAAACACCCTTCAGACCCTCCACATCTTTGGCTTTCTTCTCACAATCTTCAGCCTCTCTCCTTGATTTGAGGGGGAGAAAAATCCAGTTGGCATTTGCAAATGGCTGTGATTCAATGCAGCGAAGGGTCTCTGCCGCCGCCAGCCTCTCTGAGCCTTGGGAACTCCTTGTGCCATAATGAAATCACATCTGCTGCCGAGTGGGGAGTCAGTGAAGGATGGATGAGTGGGGAGATGCTTTCTCAGGCAGGCTGGGCTCTACTACTTCCTGAGTTTAACATCCATGTGCTGCACCATCTGGGGTGTGTGTTGGCCCAGGCATCTGCCCCGGTTACGGTGACTTTTGGGCAGGTGAGGGGGTGGATGAGGGTGGCAGGAGGACCATTTTGCCATGGATCAGCTGTTAGAGAGTAAGGGTTATGATCCTTTCAGGCACTATCTCACAAAAAACAGTATCACGAATGGATGCCCTCTGTTTTCAACGAGAGGCTACACCAGGCTTGGGAAAGCCCCGAGAAGTGGATATAAAGGCAAACAATGAATCTCATCACCAATTCATGGTAACAAGTGCCTACAGAAGTAGCACTCTTAACAAATTTCTCCAAGCTCTTAGAGCATCTTAAGAGCAGATCACTGTGCCTCTTGCTTTATGGGTCTATGGAGGATCCGACTGGGTAAGAAATGCACATATTTAAGTTTATGGGAAGCAAAGCCTAATGCTTAGTGCCCAGCTATGTACATATTTAGCTCTTCATTATAAGGTATATTCCTGCCATATGGGACATTCTGGCTGACCAAACCAGAATGAGTTCTGTAATTATTTAATTGCTGTATCAGGATGATACCTGTTATTAATACTATAAATAATAAACAATATGTCTTAAACTATAAGCCCCAAAGAGCAAGTCAGACAGACGCATGGGAAGAAAAAGAGGGATGTAAAAATATGTGTCTCTAGTAAAGATGAAACAGTGGCACTGTAGGAGTCAGGGAAGTGGAAATACTGGGAAAATAATAGTGTGGTCCCTGCCTTTTGCTGAATCTGCACAAACACACACCATATGAAATAGACCATTTGCAATAGTCTCTGTCCTGAGGACTTAAAATTCATGGCTTAGGCTGAGTGAGAAAATGCCTTTATGATGGCTGTCTCTCTTGTGTCTCACTGAGGAAAGATCTTCAAGGGTAGAAAGAACCAAGCCAGTGGATTTTATAGCCTCCAGCTGGATTTTCACCTCCACACCCACTGAGAACAGCTTGCTCATGGAAAGGGTTTGCAGAAGGAGAGAGGACAAGGACTGCCAGAATGAAGTAACGGAGGAGCAGAGACCAATGCAAGGGGAAGAGAGAGCAAGAAAAGAAAGAGGCAGGACAAGGTCTCTGCTTGTCTCTTTTTGAGGGAGAGTGGAGAGATGCTTTAGGGGGACAGGCAGGTTATAGATGGACAGGGAGACACTGTGGGAGAAACCCAGCAGGGTAAGAGGCAGGGCTGGAAGTGATAAAGAAAGGTTTCACTGCCAAAGAGGGTGACATTCAACTAATCTTTCCCTGCTGGCACTGAGCTGAGCCTGGACCTGACATCTCCACAGGCAGGTCCTATATGTGCTCCCTGCCATAGCCACCTCCCCAGCTCTCCCTTCCTCTCATGTCTGTGTGCAGAGCAAGAGAAGGGACAGCATTTACTGTGTTTTATTTTTATGTAACGAAAGAGTGGCTTGGATAGAAATTCCTCAATATCTCCTAAGCCCCCACCCCATCTCCTCTCCCAGAAAAACTCTTGCCTTTGCTTTTTACTACCTCACAGAAATTCCCTCGGGGCTGGAGAGCCTGGTGTGGATCCCCACCCATCTTCCCACCATCCCCTGCCACATCCAGCTCTTGAGGCACTGGGCTACATCTCTAGCAGCAAAGCCAAGGAAAGTGCTCTAACCCTGAAGATTTTCCCTGAGTACCTTGGGAGAGGCTGGGAATTTTGGCAATGAAAATGGGAAAAGAGGGGATAATAATAATAATAGTAATGATAATAATATCCAAACACAGAATTCCACATGAAAGAATGGTTCCAAGGCCAACTGGTAGATGGCATGGAGACAGGTGAGACAGACTTCCTCCCTGATCCTGTCCTCTAATGAAAGATGCACTTTAATGTGTTGATTACATTTCCATCAACTTCTTTTAAGTGTGAAACAATTGCAGAAACACCAGAGATTTTCTGCATTGCTAGAAAAATAATGTTTACTAAATATTTAGCTTAAAGTATCCATTTCTGTACGCAAGTTTTGTGGGGTTTACGTATTGATAGTGCTAACAGATCTTGTGTAGTAGTTTTTGAGGTTTGGGGTTACACCTTGTCCATAATTTCATCAAAATATGTATTTTTTTTTTATTCTAGTGTGTCGGTGACGACACAAGGAGAAAGAAGAAGTAAATCTCACCGGGGCAGCATGGACAGGAGTGTCTGTTTGTTCTGGAAAGAATTGGAAGAAGAGGAGGAAAAGAAGCGGATCACTGCTGTACATTAATTGTACGAGAACTGCAAAATGGCTGAAAACAGAAGGGATGGTATTTATAAAGCTGCCTAGTTTTGAAAAGATCAAAGGCAGAGGTAGAGAAATAATCCATTGGACGTGTCTAATTGCAAAGCGTATATTGCAGGAAAAAAAATAAATATAAAAATCCCTGGCTGTTTCTCTTGTCTCCTGCCTCTGCCCGGCGCTCGGGCTGTGCAGGGACTCACCCGGGAGCGGCCGCAGCCGAGGCTGCCGCGTTCCCTGCACGGCGCTGCCCCTGCGACAACCCTGGAGCCCTTTGGAGGAGAGAGCTCGGAGCAGGTCACCGGGCCGCTGGCTGTGACACCCAGGGCTGTGACTCTGGGGACACGTCAGCCAGTTCCACCCTGGGCTTGCTCAGAGGAAAAAGCCTCTGGGGTGCAAACGCCCAAGTGCCCTTGGATGGATGATGGGGAAAGGCCAGATCCCCTTGAAAGACACCTCCTTCCCCAAAATGCTTCATGGCTGGGTGGGCTCCGCGGTTTATCCATTCCAAACTGCACCGGATCTCCTTCCAAGTCCACCTACTGCTGTCCCCGCCGTCCTGGGGACCAGGGAGGGCACAGGACGGCAGCTGGAGGGGATCTTTGCGGGCTGGGGAGGGGACAGGAACAGGCAGGGCAGGGGCAGGTGTAGGTTGGGACAGCCAGGGCAGCAAAAAGCAAGGCAGGGGCAGGCGGGACAAGGACAGAAACAGGCAGGACTGGGACAGGCAGAGCAAGGACAGGGCAGGGACAGGCAGGGCAGAAGTGTGCAGAGCAAGGGCAAGGAAGGACAGGTAGGAATAGGCAGGGCAGGGACAGACAGGGCAGGAAGGGTAGAGATAGGCCGGGCAGGGGCGGTGAATAGTGTCTCTGTCCCTGTATTTTGGGACAAGGGCCGTGTCCGTGTGGGAGAGGGGCGGCAGAGACACCCCGGAGGTGGCCGCGGGGGACAGGGAGGGATGCCCGCAGCCCCGGGGCAGGGGGATGGCGAGGGGGAACCGCGGGGACAGGAGACCCCCTTGTCCCCCCCCCCCCCCGAACTGCCGTTCCCCAGCTGCAAAGGGGAGAAAGCACCTTCCCTCTGCTCACCCCGAGGGATCCCCGGAGGAGGGAAAGGGGGGCGCAGCGGCCGGTTCCCCCGAGGGTCCCCCCGGCCCCGGGGCTCCCGCGGCCGCCGCCCCCTCACCCCGGCGCGGAGCTGAGGCTGGAGACTCAAAAGAGCAATTTCACAATCGCCTATTAAAATGAGGCTGGGCGGAATTGCATTTCCCCGTCCCTTTAATCCAATAAGTCAGAACTTCTTAACTGATTAATTACAAAATTAATGAGTAAAATGGCAGCGTTTGGGTGAGGCGGGATGGTGGGGGATTTTATTTTTTTTTAATGTTGTGCTCTTTAAAAAGACTGATGGAAATAAAGTTACCTCAAAGCATCAGGGTGCTTTGATGCCTATAATAGCAATTTAGTTATTACATTAATAGATTTCCTCTTTATTTTTAACAAGGCATTGTTAAATATGGTCTTGTTTTGTCTGAACGAGGAATACTGGAGTTTGCATTTCCCATCATACAAATTCTCCCCGTGCAAAGAATTATTTTGCATTATTCCTCCACCTTAAATCTCAGCATTAAAGTGAGATTATCAGTGCATTTCACAGGGGGGAGGAGGGACAAACCCCCAGGCTCATGTCCCACCACCCTGCCTGCACCACCAAAGCCTGTGTTTACATACACACTTTTCCCTCTAGAAACAACAGCATCCAACTTAGCACAACCAACCCCCGAGACGGAAACCTCTACCCAGAATCCCAAACAAACAGGGCTGATGGTTTGAGGTACCAACAAAGCATCAGTTCAATGCACACTAAATGTACGTTCTGCCCCCCTGAAACTCCGCTGGAGAAAACACAGAGGTGACGCTGCAGCAGCAGCAAAGACACGGGAGTTTTACCCTGTCATAATCAACTCTGAGGTGCCTTCATTTCAGGGGTTGTCATGCCTGTGACAGAGGAACCCAAGGCAGAGATGCCTGCCAGGGTGGTATCTGCAGGTATCTACAGTGGCTTTTCCCCACGGTGGCCCCAGCACAGGATGCTGCGGCTCAGGAGCTGCTGCAGCGGCTCAGAGCAGAGCCGGGAGCCAGCCCGGACACTGCCGGGCTGCTCACACCAGCTGAACGTGTCTGGGAAGCTCCCCTGGATCAAACAGGCTCCTGCCTCCATTAGGGGCTTGTATTTTTAGGGCAAATATTTAAGGAGGGGGTGAAACCTGAGCTGGGTAGGAGATGTATTTTCCTTCTCGAAGCACTTCTGGTAAATAAAGGAAGGGGAAAGGGGGATGACAGTGATGCCCAGCAAAGCACAAACAGGTATTCGTCCCTTCAGCAGTTGTTTAGTGAGTGGAATGGGGCACAGGAAGGTGCCTGTCCCCTCCACTGCGACCTTTACTAGCGAGATGGGCTGATTCAGTGAGTAAGGAGGGTAAACTCACAATGCCAATACTGTTTTTCACCCATTCCTTAGAGTAAAACAATCTCTCCAGAGCCCTCACTGCCTAGGAATAGCTCAGGATAAATATATTTCCTAAAAAAAAAAAAAAAAGAAATCAGAAATTTAGTGTGTTTCCTTTTTTTTTTATAGGAAAAAGAGCTTCCCATAGCCTACCTGGGGGCACTCCCTAATGTCAGGCTGCTCCCCCAAACAGGGTGTAAAGATACCTGCAGGAATGGGTGTGGGTTTGGAGGGAGGGGGTGCAGGGACACTCCAGCCCATGGAACAGGGCCCTCTGGCTCAGCCCTGGCTCATCCTCTGCTCATTCGCTGCTTCTGAGTGCAGGAATGACCCAGCTGAAACCACTGCTCAGCTTCTGCAGGGGAAGCTGAGAGTACAACACCAGAATTCACACATGAAACGGGGAAACACAGCTATGAACACCTCTGAGGGCAAGGCATGTCCTCGCGCGTCTGGACAGACGGACAGCAGCTCAGCCAGCCCCGCTCAGAACCCCCAGGAGCTGTAGGAATTTAAAGACACATTCTGAGAAATATCTCCATAAAGTAGATCTGTACCACTGGCTCTGAATGAGTGGTGCAAGTTGCACAAACACAGCTGGGAGGACGTGGAGCACACAGGGCGTTATAGCACACGCGGTGTGTGAACTCACATGCAGCCTGGACATACAGATATATGTGCCACTCCCACTAGATATTGTATGTTATATATATGTATATATATATATAAATAAACCCCAGTGCTCAGTACAGCCACACAGATGGAGCTACAAAGATGCCCCAACACACGGGCAGTGTTGCATGTGTGGGACGGGCTGTGGCTGCAGCCAGCAGTGCCGTGGGGGCATTTGCTCCCCTTTTCCACCTCCGTGAGGCAGATCCCTGCTTGGCCACAGGGTGCCTCAAACAAGCAGCGGGGAGCAGGGCAGGGGTGCCAGGCCTGGGGGGTTGAGGGCTGTGCTGAGGGATGAGGGGAGCCCTGAGCACCCCCTTCCTGCACCCCCACAACCCCCCCACCCACAGCTGGGCTGAGCAGAGCGGTTTGCAGGGGAAAGCAAAGCTGGAGGGATGGGAATGGGGGGGGAGGGAATCTTGGGGACCCTTGGTGGGGGGACAGCATGAGCCAGAGATGCCTCCAGCCCTCTCACCCCTTTTCTCAGCGTTCAGGGCCCGTTCACAGCCAGAACCCTCTCCCACGGCCCTTGGTACAGGCAGAGCTTGCACCCGGTTTTCCAGAGCCATTTACCAATATTTTGCAGAATCCCCGTTAAACAAGTGGCAAGCAGTATTTAAACATAGCACTGTAATTATTAATTCCCCCCACATCCCCCCTTCAAATGCGAGGGTTTAATTGGCTCCGAGATGAGGAAGCTACAAGCAGTGTTATAAAATGAACTGACCCCACGAAATGATGAAACATCTGGAGGGAGGGCAGGCAGGGAGGCAAGAGCATCTCTGCGGAGCATCCGTACGTGCAGCCTGCGCCGATGGGAAGGGCCCTACGGAGCTGCATCCCGGCTTCTGCCTCGGAAATCCCGTGGTAAGAAAGAGAAGCCCCTCGGTGCTTACCTGCCCGCAGCGAGGCACGTCCCCTCACCACCTGCAGAAGAGGAGCCCTCTCCTTTCAAACAGCCCTAAAAAATTTCCCCGAAGTCCTCTCGGGTGATTATTTTTTTAGAGCTAATCAAGGAAATAAAGTTAAAGAGGAGGAGAGTTCCTCTTGTTTGGGGTCTGATTTGGGAGAAGGAGGGGGTGGGGGGAGTTAAAGAGACCAGTTGCTGCCCACTGCTTTGACCAGTGAGGGATTCAACCCTTATTACCATTTTGTTTTTGTCCAGATTTGCAAGTAGGGCCCCCTGCATTCAAATCATCGCCCTCCATCCTTATTGTAAAGGACAGGCCTTAGTGGGCCCCCTTTGGATTGTCCTCCATTAACAATCCCTTCTTTTGTGGAGGTGTTTCTTTTTCTATTCACACAGATCTCTGATGGTACTTCAGGCCCAGCTCTTAAAGAAACTGTTTGCAAAATTATACCTTTCCGCACGCTACTCCACAAGGAAGCGGGGAACCGTAGTTAGGAAAACATTATTGAGGCTTGTAATTTAATTAAAAATGCTAAAGCTGGCAAAAGGGAAGGGAGAAAGGGAAAAAGAGCATAAGAGCGCAGAAGCAGGAACCAGGTTTATTTTCTTTTTAGCCTCCACAGTCCCTGAACAGCCGGGGCTGGGTGTGTGGGGACGTGCTCACGCTCCCGCCCGTGCACACCCTGAGGGTGTGTGAGCCTGCACAGGAGCACGGGCTGCCCACGGCTGCCCCTGTGCCCACGCTCCCAGGGCCGAGCACAGATGAGCCATCCAGACACCCCTAAGCAAATAATGTTTTAAAAATATGAATGCAGGCTTGGACATGCGTGGACAGCCCCCGGGGGGCACGGCTGTGCAGCGGGCGCCTGCAGCTGCCCCGTGCTCGGGGCAAAGCCCTCGCCTGGGGTTGGCGTGGGGGGAGGTTGCACATGTGCACCCTGCCAGTCTCCTCCTGAAAAACCTCGTGCTTTAAGAGTTCAGGCAGAAATAAAGGTGGAGGAGCCGCATCCCATTCAGCATCCCCGCTATCAGGAAGGCTCAGGAGCACGTCTGCAGCGAGAAGGCCCTTCCTTTGGTTATTGTTGTTATCCCCGTCGCCAACAGATCTGTAAATGTTCAGAGAGCAACACGACTTTAAAAAAAAAAAATCATAATAATTCAGCTGGCGAAGCAGGGCAGAGCCTGACCTCCGGCTCCATGGATGAGTGCTTTGCTGGGACCCCTGCTGAGCCAATGTGGACCTTCAACATCAACTCAGAAATTGGTGTGATTTGCCTGGGAAACCAGCAGTCATAGAGCAACTGGCCTTGACAAGATGAAGAGGAAATGTATAGAAGACGTTTAATGGGTCGCAAAAGGAGGAGGGGGGAGAAACTCAGCCTGGAGAGCTGTATTTTGTGTGTCTGGAGGGGCCCTTCTGCAGGAAGGGAAGAAGCAGGCCTGGGGAGGGGAGACTTTCTCAAGTTGGGCTTCATTTCCCAGCCATCAGAAGCCATCTGGGAACGCTCTGCTCTGTGAAAGGTTATTTCCCTGTCCCTGGCTGGGACTCAGGCCCGGGCTGGGCTTCCAATAAACCCGGTGATTTCTTTAATGTCAGTGAATAGCTGACGGCAGGCCGGCTGGCGAGGCTTTGTACGTAGACGCACTGGGCTTGGATTATGCACGCCTAATCGCCTAATTTTCTTCGAGTGATCTGGAGGCCGTACTCTTGGGCTGTGGAACATTTTATAAATAGCTGTGCTTGGAGTTAATATGATTTACTGGAGAAAGACCAGTTAAGCAATTCCCCACCTAAGTAGAGCAGTAATGAACAGGCTCTGGAGAAGATGCCTTCCCCACTGGCTTCAAGAGGGGGTGGGCAGCGAAGCAGGGCTGCAGAGGGGTGATGTTTATTTGTGTGCGTGCACAGAGTGTCATTGATTTTTAATTGTATTAAAAGAATTGCAGTAGCCACAGGCTGCCTCTAGGACTGGACTTTCCCCTCAAATATGTACAGCAAAGCTGTGGCCTCCCCCTCCTGCTAGTGCTTGTACCGCCACAAAATCCCACTGCGGGAGTGAGCAGGGACAGCAGAGCCCTAACCCACTGCATGTTCCTTCTCCTTCCTCTTCCCTTTTCTTTTCTTCATCCCTTTCCCCTTTCCTTCTAGAAGACAAAACCAAAGCAGAAGGTGCCTGTGCTGCCCCACTCCCCCTTCCTCCTGACTGAGGAACTTTCGTTGTCAGCGGTTGCCAGCAGAGCCACGCTGAGTCCTGAGGGACAGGAGCACCACTTGGCCTGTCCCCTCCACCAGGGAGGCAACAGTGGTTCCAGACTTGGTCAAGAGAGTCAGTAGTACCTGGAAACTGCAGGGTGCCAGGGATGCTGAGGGTGGGGACCCCCTGCCACCATCACGAAGCCCTTAGCCAAGCCCTTAACTAAAAACACCATTAATTTAGTGAGAGCCTCATACAGGAACCTCTCTCTTCCCCATTCCCTAGAAAAACACAGCCTGGAACAATGTCCTGGAGCTTGGGGGAGCATTACTGGGGTTAGGGGTGTCCCTTGGGGAAGAAGGGGGCAAGCAGCAGGTTAGAAATGATGAAAACAACCCTCTTCACTTAGAAAATGGAAATAGGAGAAAATATATAAGCTTCAAAGCAGAAGGTGGTGGTGGTGTGGGGAAACTGTGAAAAGCCTGTCCAAGGCTGTCCCTGGCTCTCTGCAGCAGCAGGGGGAGGTTGGAGATGGGGATAAGGTGGTTGGGCCTGAGCAGGGGGAGAGCAGTGAGCCTGGCCAGGGGCAGAATTTCTAGGGGGGAGGTGGTGGCTCGTTGATCACATCCCACCTGAGAGATAGGAGACACCTCACCCCATGGTGGGATAGAAGCGAGTCCCTCACCCCACCAAGATGAATCCCTCCCTCCAGTTGTGCCACCTCGGCCAGGGAGGAGCTTTGTACCCCCCTTACACCAGGACAAGGGTGACCCCCAGGCACAGGAGAGTTCCCCTAGGGCAGTCCTCACTCCCTCCACACCTGGGATCTGTCAGACCCCACTCCCAACCCCGCACAAGCACAGCATCCCCCCTGCACAACAGGCACACAATAAACAGGCCCCCCCCTGCCCCCAGCACCTCCCAGTCCTCGGCCGTGCCTTCTCGAGATGACCAGAAAAAATTAGGCTGCAAACTGTCCTGGTGATTGATACAACCAAATAAACATCTCTAGGGAAAGGAGGGGGGAAGGAAAAAAAAAAAAAGCCTTTCTGCAGCGTGGAGCCCGAGAGGGGAAGCAGGTAATTAGCTATGTGATGGAGCAATCCTCTCCTGCCGAGGAAATTCTTGACACCAGGAATCTGCCCTGAGAAACCAAGTGTGACCCAAATGAGGATTTTTTTTTTCCTCCTCCCCCTTTTTAAAATTAAGATCATTATATGTTTTTTAAATGTCAAGCCCAGGAAGAAGTGGCAGGGGTGGGGGTGGGGGAGCTGTGGGCATTCTTCACTTCAGAAGCTTGAATGTTTCAAAGTTGCTGCTGTGCTGTTAGCTGATGGCTATTGTGTGTGTTTAATGCTGGGGGGGTGTGAGGAGGGGGCTCGGACCCCCCGTTGGTGTGGATTTGCTGTCCAAAGACCGTTAGAAAGAGGCAAGAATGAATGAGATTGAATGGAATTGTAATGCACAAGGCCCTCCTCCTTTCTCAAGGAGCTGGGAGGCCAGGAAAGCGAGTTGTGGGGAGAGCAGGCAGCTTTCCTCCACATAGGAAGAGGCTTTGCAAATCAGCAAATTGTATATTTCTAGGGGAAAAGGGGAGGGATGGGGTTATTTATTTTTTTTATTACAGATCTGGAAAAAAAAAAAAAAAAGCCCTGCAGCAGCAAAGAAGACCAAAAGGAGACAGAGAGAGAAAAGAGGGAGAGGAGACTTGATAGAAAAATCTGATTCCCAAACCTCTTGTAAGTGTAATTACTTTCTAAGAAAATGAATTGCTTTCTAAGAAAGATTAAAAAAAAATGTAGAAGAATGTCTGAAATTATATCAGAGACCAAACTCTGCTGAATGTCTTTCCTGCACAGCGAGATTTCTGGGGCAGAAACCAGAGGCCTAGAATCTGCAAAACCTTTCTCTGAGATTTGAAAGAGATCTGGGCTTCATTTTAAAGAGATTTTGCTTTCTCCTCCAGGCTGTGGGTCAGCTCCGAGGCGATGCTCGGGATGGCGACGGGGCAGCGGCCGCTGAGCGCTGCCCGGTACCTGGGCCACGTCCCCGTGGCAAACAGACAGGCAAAGGCTGTTTTTTATTGACTTATTCAGCAGAAATGAGGAGGGGGATGAAATTTGGGGGTTGTTTTTGAGCGCTCTGCAGTGTGTGTGCGCGCTGTGTGTGTGTGTGTGTGTGTACGTGTGTGTGTGTCACGTTGTCCAGGACAGGGCTGAGCGTACGTTTTCTACGGTTTGTTGTGCTGCAGCTGATTTTGGGTTCAATCTTGTACATTTTTCTAATGTGGTCATCTGTGCACGGTGGAGTCAGGGTTTGGAAATGGAAGGAAAGTGGAGGCATGTTGCTTGTCTCTGGGATTTCTTTGTTCGGGGAACAGTGGGTGGTAGGTTTAAAAAGGCAGAGAGCGACAGAGGAGGAGAGGAAGAAAGAAACGAAAAAGGAAAAAAAAATGGCCCTTTGCGAATCATCTGACTGTTTTCTTCTGGGATGTAGAAATGCTGCATTAGAGATTAAGGAAGGGCTGTGCTTAAAACAAAATGTCTCACTGGAAGTGTTGGTAAAATAGCAGCCAAACCCTGCCTGCTTTTAAAGCCCGAGACTCAGGCGAAGGCTGCAGGGCCGCGGGAGCAGGGGGTGAGCCCGTGAGGGTTTAATGGTAAACTTTAGAGAGGCTGAACTGTTGGTGGGTTTGTTTTAAAGGAGAAATAAACCCTGCTCCCAGCCTGCCGAGCAGGAGCACTCCCCCCCAGCCCCCCACCCCGCCATATGACATCGCTCAGTCACCACCCTGGGGCTTCGCATTGACAGGAGGCTCAAAATACCCCAACCCCGCTCCACCGGGGGAGAGGAGAGGAAAATCAACCCCTCGGGTTTTCGGGGAGGATTCGCGGGGGGAAAGGGGCAGGTGGAGGAGCGCGCGGTGACAGACAGACCGACAGACCGAGAGATCGAGCTCCCCGCAGGGCCCTTCGGCCGAGCGCGGACCTCTCGGGAAGGGTACGAAGGGAAACATCGCCTCGTTTTAGGGGAGAAGCAACACGGGGGTGTCCCGTGCGTGCCCCCCCGCACCGACCGGTGCGTCCCCGCGCTCCGCTGCTGCGGCTCCGCGCCTTCAATACCATGGACAGCGAAGCGGAGCCGGGCCGGGCCGGGGGGCGGACGGGGACCGGGGGCAGGGGACCGGTGACAGAGGGACCGGGGACCTCGGGGAGGCTGAGCCCGGGCCGGATGGGAGGCCGGGGGCCGGGGCTGGGCCGGAGGGAGGCCGCCCCGCCGCCCCCCGCATCCCGAGCATCCCTGGAGCTTGTCCCCAGCTCGGAGCAGCACCCTCGGGACTGGGTGCGAGTGCCGCGTCCGAGCCTCCCCCGGGGGGCAGGCCCCGAGCAAACGGTAAACCTGAGCGGTTTCCTCCCTGTTAATTTGTTTAGGTTGTTTTCTTTTAAATCGATAAAAGATTGAGAGCCTCGGTCTGCCGAAGTAAATAGGTCAATATGGAACAGGCTCTAAATAAGCAGATTCTTTTTTTTTTTTTTTTTTTTTTTTTTTTTTTTTTTTTTTTTTTTTTTTTTTTTTTTTTTTTTTTTAAGTTTCAGAAGAAGAAAAGCGAAGGGAAGGGAAAATTCCCTTCACTGCGTAATGTCAAACGCTGATTGTCCCTGGTTTGTGTTTGCCATGAACTGCAGCGTTATAAAAGAGGAAGAGGAAAAGGCACGCAAACAGGGACGGGGGCTCAGTGCTGTGACTACCTTGTAAATATGGCTCTTGAGCTTGGGAGGTGATATTTCACCTCTCTGCAGAGTATTTCAGAAGCCAAACGTGGCCCACCAGTATTTTACGAGCTGCTATTTGAAGGCCGTTTCCCCTTCGGAGCCTGGCCTGGCCTGGCCCGGCCATCAAAAAGGGAGACAACAACAACCTCAAAACAATTGTTTTGCTATAGCGGGGAAGGGAATAGATCCCTCTTCCAGCGGTTATTGCCCAGCTGTCCTGGAAATGCTCCTATTGCTGAGGCAGGGAGAGGCTTCCAGCGCTGGAGCAAGATGCCTTCCATCAAAACAATTGTGTCCTGCCTTCCCCCTCCTTACCCTCTTCCTAACACGAAGGAAAATACCACAGTGCATGGAAATACACATAGGCAAATAAATCCTCCCCTGAAAGCTCTTCTAGTGAATATGCATAGCATGGCTGGCCATAAAAGTTACTCTAGGCAGGGAATAACGGTGTGTAGAAACCCACAGAACTGCACCTCCCATCACAAAAATGAGTGTGAATGTGTGTGTATACACAGTTTTTTGGGAGGGGTGTGTGTTTGGAGGGGGTGGGATGGATGGTTAGCAGTGAAGAAGCAGCCTGCTTACAGAAAAACCTAAACACATGCAAGGCTTCTAAGCAAGACCTCTCCTAACTGGACATAGCCTGCTTGCTGTTGAACACGTTTTCTCTTCCCAGAGATTAAATTTGGTGACCCTAGACAAATAGATAAATAAATAAATAAATAAATAAATAAATAAATAAATAAATAAATCTCAGTCCTGATTTCCATTGTAGCAGCCGCACTGAGATGTCTGTAAGTTTAACCAACAAGAGCAACAGCAAACCCATTCCTGCTTCCCAGCATGTAAAATGGATATGATGGAAGGATACAGTGAGACACCAGCTAAGCTGCAAGTGCAGGATGTCTGAGAGGGATGGTGCAGCAGGGAGAGGCGCGTGGATGCCACGGCATAGGTTAGAACAGGTTGAGGGCAGCAAATCTATACGTGCTTTTGGTGTTTTCCAGGGTGGAAATCTTAGTTTAAAGAAAAAAAAAAAACAAACCAACTCTCTCGGTTTGTGACTTGAAAGTCAAAACCATTTCCTTCCAGGTTCTCGCTCCTGTGAGTCTGCACTCATGTAACATTAAGAAAAATCTAGCAATAAACCTCAAAATATAAAATTCGTATTGTATATTTAAAGGGAACCTCTTACTTTATATAACTCAGGACACATTGTCTCTTCTCAGAGAGAACGGGGGTGAAATCCTACACATTAGTTTGGAAAAAAAAAAAAAAAGAAAAGAAAACACGTTTTAAAATTACATCTATGTCAGCTTTAAAGAAAATTATTGCTGATGTCTTTTTGAGCTTGGAAATATAACTGTAGGATGCAGCTTTCCCCTCCCCCTCTGCCCCTCCACCCCCTCCCTTCTCAACCAAAAAAAAAAAAAAAAAAGAAAAAGCAACAGAATATATAAAGCTCCTCTGATTAACAGTTTAGGTGCAGAACCCTATTTATAGGGTACACGTTCTCCTGTGCTGCCTCGGTCCTCCAGCCTGTAGCGGTACATTATTGATGCAGCTGCAAGTGCTCAAAGCTTAAACAATATTTTTTCCAAAAGCCCCAGCAGCCCGCCCGGGAGGAAGGTGGGGACAGGCTGGCGATGGAGTCCTGAATGTTACTCCTCCAGTTTCAAGGACATCTTGCTGATGAGGATTTGGTTAATGGAGGAGAACTTATGTCCTAGCGGTGACGTCATTGGGTCCCAATGTAATCCTCTTGTGCTGAACCCAATCAGCAGATGTGCTGAGAGCCGGGATGCGGAGAAGAAGCTCTAATCCCTTAGACTGGATGAGATCAGCTGAAACAGCCAGGACTAGACCCCAAACCCCTCTGCTAGGAAGATCAAGAGAAAAGGGATAAATTGAGAGAGACGCCTCATAACCCCTTTAAAGAGCTTTGGAGAAGAGAAGAGAAAGATGGGTGGTGCACCAAGTTCATCTTGCTTTTAAAGCCTAGCGGGAGCCTGGTTTTCACTCTGATGAGGTCCTTCTGCATTGTTCCAGGGCAGGAGGAGAAAAGAGAAAAAAAAAAAAAAAGAGAGAAAGAAAAGGAAAAAAAAAAAGAGAGAGGAAAAAAAAGTCTGAAATTCAAAGATAATGAGAGACTAGGCGCCTTTCTTATTCATCTCCAGCTTGCCTACACAAAAACAAGCGTCCTGAGCCACGGGAGGGCGTTTGCACTGGATCTGAGCGAGGAGCGGAGTTTGTGCCGCCGGAGCCGCCGGGTGCCGCGTCCACGAGTGGGTAAATCCGCTACGAGCGGGGCTCCGGCTGTGAGCGCGGGGTGCGGGCGACAGTGGCGGGGAGCGACCGGCTCTATCGCTAACTTGGAACAGCATCAGGATTTTTTTCTCCCCTTGTGCAAGCGACCTTAATGGGCTTGTGATTTTTTTTTTCCTTTTCCTTTTTTTTTTGACAAAAAGAAAGGGAGGAAGGGGAGGGGGTGAGGATTTTTCAGATGCGATACCTAGAGAGAGAAATCGTCCTAAATTCATATGGCGACTCTTAAGTCCGACGGCGATCGACGAAATCGGTTTAATTGCTTTACCCCTTTTCAATCCCTCTCAATTTTTTTTTAATTTTTTTTTTTTGCATTGCTATTAATTTTTTTAACGGAGCGATTATTGTGCCGAACCGCAGCGGAGCGGAAAGCTGGGAAAACGCGTGTTTAACCTCCGCCGGTTTCCCTTCAAGAGGAGAGAAATCGGCTCCTTTGCCTGGCCAGCAAAGAGAAACGCATGAGCGGGATTTTCATTTCGCTCCTGGGAGGGAGCGGGGGTCCCCCGCATCCCCCGCATCCCCAAGCCGGCTGCCCGGGGCTCGGACGGCGGCGGCACGGCGGGGGGTTGAGATCCTCTCCCGCAGCCCTGGGACCGGGGGGGGCTGTGAAGCATCTCCGGGCGCTTCGCCGCCGCTCCTGCCTCCGTGCCGGGACGCGCCGCACGGCACCGGCAGCCGGAGGTTTGTTGCGAGCTGTCCTTGGCGCTACTGGCTTTATTATTACTATTAATTATTATTACCACCACCGGCAGCCGCATTTTTCTCGCTGGTAGGGCCGGAACTCGGGATGTGTCCGCCCTCTGTCCGTCCCTCTGCCCCCGGGGCTGCTCCGCGCCCGGCGCTCAGCATCTGGCCGGGTGCGATGCAGAGGGAGGGGGGGGGGGAAGTCGGAGGGGCTCGGGGGGCGATGCTGACCCCAGCAGGGCGAGGAGCGAGGGGATGGCAGCGTCACCCGGCCCGCAAGGCAAACCCTTCTCCCCTCCCTTCCTCCGCTCCCCACCGCCCCCGGCCCCGCGGCCGCCCCGGCGGAGGGGGGCCCCGGGCGGCGGGGAGGGCGGCCGGCGGTCCCGGCGGGGTGGACCCTGCACTGACAGCCTCTCTCTCTTTCTCTCTCCCCCCCGCTCTCTCCCGCAAGCCCCGCTCGCCGCCTGCCCTGCTCCGAGCGGGGACAGCCCGAGCCCCTCTCTGCGTGTTCACAGCGGACCTTGATTTAATGTCCATACAATTAAGGCACGCGGTGAATGCCAAGAGAGGAGCCTCACAGCTTCATTTTCATGGAAATTGGGGACATAAACCCTCTAATTACACTTAACAACAGCCACGGAGCGATCTATGGAGCATCCTCGGCCTTTTGACAAATAGGAGTAACAATGCGCCAGCGCCCGGCGGGGCAGCTGTCTCCTCGCATTAACGGGGGCACGGGGGGGGGCGGGGGGATTAACGGGGGCACGGGGGGGGGCGGGGGGAGGCCCCGCTCCGGCCCCGCCGGGGCTTGCGGGGGCTCCCGGCGTACAAAGGGCAAGAGGAGAGGCAGGACAATGCGGGCAGAGCTGGGGGGGGCCGCGAGCAGGGAGCGCTCAGAGGAGCGGGGCGTGGGCGGGGGGGGTGACAAGTGGCCCCTCGCTGCAGAGCGAGGGACCCCCCTCCCACGCAAAGGGACACCCCCGCCCTCCCAGCCTCCACAATGTCTTTCAGAGCTCTCTGGAAAAAACACCTCTTTGGAGGTTTTTTGGGAGGCGGGTGCTTTTTGCTTTATTTTTTTCACTTGCTATTTTTTGGTTTTATTTTTGCCGTTGCCCCTGCAATGCTCCTCCCTCGTGTGGGAGCTGGGCCACGCAGCCCCTGCTGCTCTGCAGAGCCACGACACAGGTCCAGGGTTCTGTCCTACCCATCTGACTGCCCTCGTAGCCCCTTTGCAACTTAACTGTTCACAGAACTAAATTATGAGCCTGCTTTTTTTTTTTTCCAAAAGCAGGGCCGGCAAGGTGAGGGGCTGCAGCACTGCAGCCTCCTCAGTGCCACCTCCAGCCCATCACTGCAGCCTGCAAGATGGCACACATCCCTTTTTGCAGTCTCCAGAGAGACTGCAGTAGCCCACATCGGTCCTTAGGCTAGGCTTTAGACCTCAATAAATCTCTGTTGTAAGACTCGTGTATTCAACTTCCTAAAGACGTGCCAAGCCCTAAGTTCGCACTTGGGCAAGGGAAGATCTAATTATTTGTCCGCAAAAAACCTTAGAGCTGGACTCAGCCTCATACACACGACTCTCTGCACACCCTCCTCTCTTCATCCCTGCTCCACTTTTATCAGCATTGCGTCTCTCCAGGGAACCAAGGCCATAGACAGCTCCATCCTCCATCCCTGCAGTGCTCGATATGGGACACACAACCTTGTCTGCGACGGAGATGGCAGTAACAGGGCACTTGCCTTGTTCAGGAAGGGGGGAAAGGAAAGCCTTACTGCACTTTGTGGGATTACTTGATTTCATGTGTGAAAAGCAAGTGCTTTCAGGTAGGGCTCCTGCGGGAAGCGGGACAAGGAGAGGGAAGAGGCAGAGGACGTGGACTGTGGAGGACAGACAGCAGTGTGGTGCTGAGGGAGGGAGCTGCTCCCTGCTCCAGAGGCTGCTCTGCAGCGGGGGTGTCACACAACCAAGCGTTTGTGAACAGGTCATGCCTCCAAGCCTGGCAAGAGACAGGAGTGAGGACACACTGGATGCCCATACAGCTACACGGAGCAGTGCAGCGACTCGTTCCTCTCCGAGGGACCTGATCCTGAGCACTGCTCCAGCAAGGCCAGGTACCCTCCAACTGCAGCGGCTCACAGGGCAAGAGGCTGCGAGGTGCAGGAGGGCCCAGCTTCATCAGGAGCACTCTAGAGGCACAGAGATCCTTAAGAGAAGCTGGATTTTTCTCCTCCCTCTTTCCTAATAGGTTAACACAAGGACTGAGGTGTTGGGAGACCTGCTTGCTCCCACATCCATCAAGTGCTGCAAGGTCACAGGACAAATTTTGACCTCATTTGCCCCACCATAAGTCATGGGCTATGTGGTGACGGGATTCGCTGCTGGGGGAAAAGAGCATCCCTGATCTTTTCCACGTAACCCTGTGGAGGCAGATCTCCAGCCAGGGGGCAGTTCTGCTCTTGAACTAGTCCTTGGTTCTTTGTAAAGCAGGTAGGGAGGAACAAGAAGCCAAGTGCAGGGAGACAGATCCCAATAAACCTAAAGCTGGCATTGACAGAAGGGAGCACTCCAAGGTAATCTGCAGTGCAGCAGGAAAGCTGCTGGCTTCCTCCAGGGGCCACCAAGAGGCCAAGGATAGCTCTGAAGGAATGCAGGTAACTGGAGGGGGCTGTGTGGGGTCCAGCAGATTGGACTGGGCCTGGTCCCCAGATTGGGGCACAACAGGGATTGAGAATCAAAATCAGTTGTGCCAAGATGACGCAAGACAGACGCTCATCCTGGACCAGATCCCTCTCCTGGTTTGCAGGGGAGGGTGTTGCACAGACCCCTCAGAAAACAGGACTGCCTCCATTCTCAAATATTCTCTTCTCCTTCAAGCTTCCTATGTGCTCCCCTCTTGGCCAAGAGGGGATTGGTTTAGGAGGTTGGATCACTTGGATGTAACCCTCTTCCCCCACACAAAGCCCCCTCCAATGCACCCGCATCCTATTGCTCCCTTCCCTGCCTGGCAATAGCAGTCCCTGTCCCCAGGCTGCAGCTGGGGGGCTGCTGGGGGGACTGTCCCCAGGGGCTCCCCGCTGTGTGTGCACGAGCCAGCGGCTGCAGCACGGCCAAGGGGGCTCATTCACACACACCCCACCAACCTCGGGGGCCACTGCTCTGCAACGAGCCCTTCACAGCAGTATGACAGCAAAGGAGACAGAGAGAGTCCAACCAGCTGCGCCTGGCAGATGGAAAAGCCAGGAATGCCGGTGATGGAGCTGGCTGTGCTTCCACGCTGCACGTTCCCTGCTTGTACACTGACCCCTCTTTAGGTAAGTCAAGGCTCAGTCGCCCAGGAGGAGAAGGTTATTGCACAGAGACCACTGTATGTCCATAAAACTGCCCTCCCCTGTCTCCTCCATTGTCTTTTCTGCTCAGTGGTGGATTCCCAGGTTCTCAGGGGTATGATCCAGCTCCTCAGCCGTGGTTGCTGGTGATCCCACAGCGATTGCTGGCTGGCTTGGAGGCTTGATCCAGGCTGCTCAGATGAAACAGTTGCCCCCAGAGCAGCATCATTAGCCACACAGCAAGGACAGCACTGCCACCAAGTCACCTCCGGTCACAGGCACCACCTCCTCGACATTCAGGAGGATTTATCCAGGATCAGATGTACCCCTGTGCCAGTCACAGCTTGTCCAGTTTCCTGATGGGAAAGTCTTGGGCAATATGAGCTGGTCTTTACAACAATGGGTCTGGATCAGGCCATTCTGTGATAGAGTCAACACAGAGGAGAAATTACCATCTTATTTCCCCTGTACAATTCCCCCACACTCAGGAGAGTGATGGTTTCCTCTCAACATGGGAAAGCACAACTGGATCCAAGTTGAGGTGAGAAGGAAGAATTACCTTCTACCCTCTAAGCACCTCTTCCTTGCAGATGTACACAAAGCACCAGCCTCCACTTCATATCCACATGACAACTGCTCAGGGAACGGCTTTGCATATGACTGGTTCATCCTACACAAGTCCTGACATCAGTCACTCAGGACAGGTTAAAAAAATGGGTGTCTCTGCTCTCAAATCACCACAGGGCAGACAGAGCTGCCTTTTCACCCCACTGTGTGTGCCAGGGAGGCCTCAGGTTTGAGCTACATCAAGAAATACAGGGACCATTTGCAAACAGGATAAGGAGAAACCACCCCGGACAGAGGCCCAGCCTCGAGGAAGGTTTGATGACATGGGTGGATAAACCTAAGAAAGAAAGAGGTTGGGGAAAAGAGGATAACAGTCAAGTGCACAAAAGGCTGCTGTAAGGGAGAGAACCAGCACATTTCCAGGGCTGTGTAGGTAGTCGTGGGCTCGGCCTGCACCAGGAATGATTCAGGCAATAGGAAAAGAGCCTTCTAGTGGAAAGGATAGAGAAGCATTGGGACAACCTGGGAAGGGGGAGAAATTCCTGCCCAGGAAAGATAGTGGGGAAGCACCTAGGAGTCCTAAGCCAGCACTGGTCCCTCCAGCCTCAGGCAGAAGATGTCACAAGCAGAAGGTGGTATCACTTATCTATTTCTCCTCATAGTATAGCAAAGTCCCCAGCCACCCTCATGTTGTTTCCTGAGCCCAAAGGGTTCATCTTTGTCTCCACAGAAACAGGAAAGGTGCCACTGCTCAAGTGACAATGACAGAGCACAGGGTCTTGTCATTCTCATACAAAACCAAGGTTGAGGCATCCCAACAGTAGTGATCAAGTTCAAGCACCACCTTTTTTCCTCCAGAAAGATAGAAACGGAATGTTTTTTTCATCAGTCCTACAGAAATAATCCTATTTGAGATTACTTCCTCACATAGTTTGTCTCAAGCCAGCTCAGAACCAATTGAGAGCATTATCAAGGTGTAATACCCTCAGGTGACATCCCAGAGGGATTGCTATTTTCTTTCACCTCCTAATAGCTCCCTCTGGATGGACTGCACACCTTCATGGGTATGTTTGCAGAAACAGAGGAAAACACCGATAATTGGATGTGTGTAGGATTATACATATATACATATATAAAATACAGCTGTATCTGAAGAGACATATTTACAATATATATTCATACACATAATATGTATATATTATACAGCTGTACCCCTGCCCAGGGGAGTTGCAAAGTCAGACAGGGAAGGATTTAAAGCACTCACTGAAGGACCCTGGAGTCTGCTCTACTCTCAAGGGAGGGGAGAGCAGATTTTTTTAGGCTGTCAGGATGATTCACCTCACCTGCAGCACAGCTTTCCCAGTCTGAGTTGCCCAGGTTCTGACACCAGAAAGTGAGACTCTCAGCACAGCATCCTCCCTCACTGCAGAGCCTGTCTGTACTTGAGTAGCTTCCCTCTGCTGTTTGTGGAGCGGCTCCAGCACTGTGAGAGCACAGGGATCGCTTTCACAGGCTGCTCCCATAACCCTGTGAGTAACCCCACCGTCAGCTGCTGCTCAGCTTAAGCAGGCAACGCCTGTTTAAACTTTCATCGCCTCTAGTACAAAGAGAGAACCGAGATAAAACCAGTTCCTGCAGAACAGAGGAGACAAAAGCGGGACAAAGCCACGGTGCCTCTTGCAAAGGGCCCGGTGACCGCAGGATGGCACCACTGTCGCTTCTCCTCCAGGGACACCAGGGCCGTGCCGGGGGCTGGAACAGAGCGGGGAGGGCTGTGCAGGAACGCTCCTGCTGACAGACTACCCGGCGTTTGGGCCTCCCAGGTGGTGCTTCTGTCACTGAACCACCGATGAATGATTCAGTATCCTGGACTTACACAGGCCCTGAGCTACGAATTTGGTTTCAAGATTGTGGCTTGAATTAAATTTCATTCTGGACTGAGAGGAGGCAGCTCTTGCCTCCTCCTGCCAGTCCAGCCCTGCTTCCTCTGCGGCCAGAGCCATCTCTTTGCCCTGGCATTTACAGAAACACGCAGAAACGATGTTCTATCAGATCCTTTCACCCTCAGCCTTTTAGTCCATCGCTCCTGCCTCCCACTGGCTTTGCCACTTTGACTCAGCTCTGAAGCCCTCTCTCCTTGCAGAGGAAAATCAGGGACCCTGCAGCCTGGTACCCACCCCTCCTGTCTCCTGGGGCCTGATGGCCCCTCTGCAAAGCACAGGAGGCTGCTCGGGAAGAGGCAGGTATCCCTGGCACCGCTCTCCTCCGGATGGGAGCCATGGCTGCTGCCGGGCACACGGTGGCACTCGCTCTCCATCCCAGCAGAGCTGCGGGAACCAGCAGCCGATGCAGGATGCAGAGCAGGCGCTGGGTTACTGCTGTGTCAGAAGATGCGTGCACGGTTCCTTCCCTGCATACCCTGGCCCCTCCGTGGATCCTCAACACCAGCTGTCATGCTCGGGCTCAGGTCCTTTCTCTCACAGGCACCAATTCTGGATGCCAAGGGCTGCTACTTCCATGGACACGCTGGATGTTGGCCCAGAGCTCGTTTCTAAGATGACAAGGCTGGAAGTGTGCAAGAAGCAAACACTTTCCTGCTGGTCTGCAAACTACCACTGTGATAAAAGCAGACCATCTGAAGCCTTTCCTCCAGTAAGGATGGAAGGTTACAGCCTCCATTTAACTCATTTCCACAGACTTCCCAACTGAGACACATGAACATGCTCCTTCTCCATCCCCAGAGGCAGCACAAGTCTCTTATTCCCCAGCCCTGCCCCTCCCAAGTTAACCCAGCTTCCAGGGAGAATGGATGTTTCCCTAGCACTTCATTGCACAGTGGTAACTTCCAGCCTTCTCCCACCACCTCAATCCAGGAAAACTCATGCCCCTTCCCATATGGAAATGCCACCTGGCATAGAGAGGTTAATGTTTTGTGCAAAGCAGTGATCAAAGGCTTGCTTGCAGCTGCTGAGATTGATTTTAGCTATTGCACAACACAAGAAGATGGCTCACCTTTCCCCCAACAGCATCTCCAAACGAGGAATGATATTTAAATGAGACCTACAGAACTCACCTAAAGTGATGTGTCAAATCTCTTTCATTCAGATGAGGAGGTGGGGGTACAGAAGCAAGGAAAAGGAGGAGGGGGTATGTGCCCATGAGATAATGTGTCAGGAGAGAGGACTTGTATCACATGCTTGTAAATGGGCAATTTCCATTTTAGAGGGGTTACTTGTACCTTGGTACCCTCACAAAAGACTCCCCAGGGTCCTGCAGCAAGAGAGGTTGTGCAGTGTCAGTGCCAAGGCACAACCCGGGGGCAACCGAGTTGTAGGCTTGGAGTGTAAGGCATGAGGAGTTGACACTTGAATGTCTGGAAATAAATAAGGGAGAGAGGGAAGATGTCGAACTGGGATGTAGCAAAGCAGTGCTGGAAACTGGCCAGTGGAAGCAGGAGGACATAGGGGCTGTTTTGCTGGGCTGCCTGGCAGTCCTGCTGTAGATGCTGCTGGCAGCACAAACCCTTCCCACCCAAGGCTCCCCCTTTTCCCAGTGCAAGGCACAGCTAGACAGCCAGTCATTTACACTGCCAAATCCTGATGCAAAACCTTACCTCTGGAAGCCTGTCATTTCACAGCTAAATTCAGGTGCAGACCCCAGAGACAGAAAAGCTTTTGGCATCGTTACAGGAAAAGATCTAGAAGTGCTGTAGGAAGTTACATTCCAATTAGCTTCACATCAACGGTGGGGTAAAGCATTACAAAGCATTTAAAAGATCAAATGCAAAAGCACAGCTTGAGTAATAGGGACCAAGGTGATTTCAGCAAGGAACAGTTGTGGTTAATCTGATGGAGCTCTTTGAGGCTGTAACTGCTACAGCAGCCAAAGGGGAGGCAACAGGCAGAGCACAATTAGGTTTGCAGCGTGCAGTGGACAGGGCTTTGCAAAAGAAGCTAATGACTGAGATGGGGAGTCCCAGAATAAGTGGATGTGCTGTGGCTTAATGCTCTGGAAATTGCCCAGAAACAAAGATGCAAGCAGGAAGGGATTAATGGAAACCTTCTGTGTCAGAAGGAAATTATTCTCAGGATGGAGCAATACAGGCAGCTTGTCTGGAGCAGAACAAAAACCAGTGAGGTAAGACAGAGAGCTTCCTGGGGCAGGGGGCACATTTCAGTCCTGAACATCATATTCCATGACCGCTCATGCCCCAAATAAATAATTCCCTCCTTTTTTTCAGACAGAGCTCCTGGGATTTTGCTTTTTTGTTTTGTTTGTTTGTTTGTTTTCTCCATCACTTTCTTCTGCTCTAATGCTGTTTGTTTTGTTGGAGGTTTCTGTTTGTGTTTTTCTGGGGTTTGTTTTGTTTTCAGAGGGTTTTATTTGGTTATTGTTTTTTTGAAAAACAAAAACAGAAACTTACTACAGAACAAACCATGCCGGCAGCACGCACAGGCCCCATCTATGTGGGGCTGTGATCACATCCCGTGCTTGGAAGCCCAAGCATGAGCTATGTCAGATGGTGCCAACTGGGAGTTACACTCCCCACATCCTTCCCTGCATTCTGCAAATCTGCAGACAAATGGGAACGGCAGGTGAGGAACAGAAAGGCCTCCTTTTGTACCCATTAGCTTTGGGAAGAGTCTTGCAATATATAAGTCTGACACACGAGAACAAATTCCAAGCAAATGGCACCTAAAAACCATCTCACTTTCTGGGGCTTAGTAACCTGAGAGCAGGGACATGAGACAAAGCTCCAGCCTTAGCCTTGTTAGTTGTTATGCTCACAAGACAGACCAATTCTCACCTCTAAGTACATCAGTGTAAAAACCCCAGTCCAAAGTGTTCCCCATCTTCTGGGAGTCACATCTGGAAGTCAGAGTCAAGCACGGCATAGGTCAGGGGGGGAAAAAAAGGGTAAAATATGCTTGTGTCCTGGAACACCCAGCCCAAAGGGATCAGAAACCCATCCTGACCTCAGGGCAGCAGAAGACACACAGGTAATGAATCTGTTTGCCAGAGAAGATGGTGATGTGGGGGGTCACCACACTCATACGATTTACCACAAACCAGCTTATTTTCACATGAATTTACTTCTCAATTCAACAGGTGTAAAGAACTCTGGGAGCAAGTTACCAGTTACATCATGTAACCTCGGAGTGATCCATATATATCTATACATTTAAACTAATGCAAAGGTTGTGCCCCATCACAAACATCTCTACAAAGGCATCCTAAACATGCAGTTGGGCCCATGTAAAGAGTCAAAGACCTGACTAGCTCCCTTTAGCACATCTAACTGAGCTCTGCTGATGGCCACCAAAATGGCAATGCTGTCAACTCCATCAGCAATGACCAAATTAGCACCAGGGAGATGATCACAATCTCTGCAGTGGGCTTCTTGGCAGGCAGTTTGCTATTACATTTCCTCCAGCTTTGCTAATTCTGATCCTTTACCCTCCACTAGCTGTGCAGCCTGGGATGTAAATCCAATCACTGAAATAAGGTTTTTTGGTTTTTACAGTTAGGGAGTTCAATTAAAAAACCAAGGTAGGGGCAGGTTTGTAATGGGGAGGAGAGCAGCCCTCCGTAACAGAGCTCGTATTGTAAGCCAGTGTTACTACTAGAGAAAAGATAACTCTGAATAAAATCCTTATCTTATCAGAGCTTTTACACTGTCAAAGAATTGCAGAGCTTCCCATACCCATTGCTTTTTTTATTTATCTCAAAGTTGTTCCAGGAAGAAAAAGCCATCCTTGTAGAACCCCCTTGTCATGGGTGGGCTGTAACCACCCACCACAGGATGTGCTTTTTACAGCATGGACAGCTGGGCAGACACCACACCAGACCACCTGTCTGACAAAATCTGTGAAAAAGGGGCTGCTTTCCCTTGTTTGTATCTCTGAGAACAGTACCTGATGTACACTGAGCCTTCCAGACCTCCTCCCTCCTCTGCTATTTTATTTCATTGTTAATCATCCCACTTTTCTCTTTGTTAGCATCATTAATACCTTTAATGCACTCTTATAAAAAGCACAGTGAGATTGCCAGCTAGTGGAAATCAGCAGTGTCTGGGGCTGTGCCAATTCCCTTCAGCTCAGACACACAGTCATAGTTACCACCTTTCTATTAGTGTGAAGAAAAAGCCATCACTGTTTCTCCATGTGCCTCTCTTCTTGGAAGCAAACACATATGTGTGTACACATATCTATATGTAATATACACACTCATATACATAAAGCTACTACATAGCAGAAAAATCCCAGTGTTTACTCCAGAGTGTGATTTATTTAAAAAACTAATGGCTTATTATGTGCACGATGTTCTTATTCTACTGAGGATGAAAAGTGCCTTGGAGAATGAAGTCTGAGAACTAACTGAATTGGAAATGATGACATTAGATCACAAAGAAAATCCATTTTAACTATCCAGTACTCTGAGGCTCCTGCTTGTACAACATTTCCTGTGGGCAGAGGTGCCAGAGAGGCAGTGCCTACAAATCTCCTTTTCTCTGTGATGTGATGGCTCTTGTAACTAACCTTTCAAACAGACTCAACATGCAGTCACCAGGCTAGAGATGCTTTCTGCCTCTGGACAAACCTTACCAGACTGAATGATGGCACAGCTGGGTTCCTGGGAATAATTCAAACACCTTTATTGCTCCATGAGCAACAATCGAGGGATACTGCAACAGTCACAAGCCTCCCAGGAAAGCCCATGTGGGCTTCTCACTGCAGGTGTGCTGGGAAAGCTGATGGCCAAGCCACAGGGAAAGATTGTTCCTTACCAGACTGACAGGCTAAAACCAGGAATTCCTGTTTCTTGTCAGAGGAAACAAAGAATAACTGCAGTTTTAACATTTTAGTTGTAATTTCTGTTTTACAGAAGTCAAAATTAGAAAACTAGGGGACACAGCTGATCCTCCTGTCTTTCCATTTATCTCTAACATAGCCATGCCCTCACACTTTAAATAACAAATAAGAACAGAAATCACAGGACTACTTGCACATTTGCCACCTTCCCCCCTCGGCTTTGCTCAGGTTTCTCTTCCCTGGCCCCCACTGTGCCTTTCTGCTCACCCTGCAGAACCCAGGGGGGCTCTCACGCTCCATTTGCAGGACAAGCTTTCTCCAGGCTTTTGACTATGAAAGATCTCCATGCTCAGAGTATTTCTGAATGCAAAACTGCACCTGCTCCCCGACTGAAAAAGCACAAAAGCACAGCTTTGCAAATGTCTTATGTGTGTTTACTTACCCTCTTCATCACCTCGACGGGCCACTCTGCAGAGCATCAGCCCATCAGGAGGAGGCGAGAAGGAAAGGAGCTGTGTGTTCTCTTGAGTCATAACACAGGTCATACTCTCCAGAGCAGATGATGATTTTGATTATGTTTCTGAGAACGGTTATGCCTCACAAACCACTCGGATTTCACCAGGAGGAACCTCTGTGCAATTTGTTATCTGCAGGTTCATATCCTTGCTTGTATTTATTATTTAAAATAAACTCTAATGGATTAATAATTTCTAAAAACCTGTCTAAAGATCAGCCTGTCTGCTGCTCTATTATACATACTCTCCATTTTATCTTCCACTATCATGTTCTTTGAAATAATTGAATTAGCAACACACAGTGTTTGCCCATCCTCAGCAAGGTCAGTAAGTTCAGGAAAAATCTAAAATGATACCTGGCTCATAAAATTTCTCTTCTTCCCCATCTACTATTTTACTCACTATGGGCAGATTACATTTCCCATGGGAGCTCATTAGTGCTGCTCTTTGCTCAGCATGGGGAAATCTTTTGGAGTTGTATTTACTCCTAGCTGACAAAAATTGCTTTTTGTTTCTTCTCACGACTCACTGCCCATCGCTCCCCAGTTCTGAAGTGGCATTTTGAGAAAGGCAAAGCTTTTGGACCGAAGAAACCCCACCCTGCTTCTAACCTTGATGCTGCTGCTGCTGAAGGAACGAGCTGCCAAGATCTGTGACCCAAGCACGCAGCCAAGGCACAGGGAAAGATTGTTCCTTACCAGACTAACAGGTTAAACCCAGGAATTCTCATTCCTTGTCAGAGCTAACAAGGAGTTATTGCAGTTATAATGTTTTAGTTGTAATTTCTGTTTCACAGAGGTCAAATATATAAAGCTAGAGGACACAGCCTCCCTCGCCCTCACTTTTAAAATGCTGCACTCCAGAGTGACACAAGGCACGGCTACACCTCCTTAATTGGTTCTTTTGTTCCAAATTTCTGTCGGCTGATCTGGCATTAGTGAAAAGTCCCTGAACACTGTGAAATAAGCCAGCTTAGTTAAGCAGGTACTACAGATAAAAAACAAGGCATAACAACACGGAACTTGGTGTGATTAAGTGTCTGACCACCCGAGTGCTGCCAACAGTTCAGCTTCAGTACACCACAATTTAAAATTTCGATTTAAAGGCAGATCTTAAAGTTTTGCAGCATGAGGACTGAAAAGGGTAAAATATGAGAAAAATACACACAATTTGCCGGTGGCTTAAGGCAGTAAACCTGCTCTGGTATCTCAGAATCTAATACTCTCCCAGAAATCAATATTCTACAAATTTTACAAACTTCTCTGAAATATTTATATTAGGAAAAAAAATTTTCATACACACCAATGGAGTGAGGAAGCCAAGGAATCTCCATAAATCCCCAGACCTTCCAAAATCCACTCTTTCCCGAATGTGCCGATTATCCAGAAGTTTCCCCCCAAAGAGGGTGCAGAAGCAGCCACTCTGCCAGTAACTTCAAACGTGGCCAATCTGGGCCCACTACACAGCACGTGCAAGTCATTAATTAGAAAATGACTTGCCATCCAGGTGTAGACAATGATCTGATGTGTTGCTTCTTTGGCCTAACGACTCCCACCCCCTCAAGGTTTCATCGGAATTCCACTAAATACTGTCCCAACAAAGTGTTTTCAGCTGCAAGAATCCCAACGTTCAGTTTCTCTGCCACCAAGTGCTTTCAGCTGAAACAGGTTGTTACAGGAGAGCCAAGAGCAGCAGGAACAGTTCCTACTACATCAGTGATTTCTAACTTAGGAGGGTTTGCAGATCACTAACTTCCAGGGAGGTGCAGAGCTCTCCTAGAGAGTCAGATGTTATCAATAATCAACTTGCTCAAGTTATAATTTGCAGATCCACAGAACAGGGCACAGAAATCAAAGTAGATATAAATGATGGAAAGAAGCTCCTAGTAATATCTGTATAAATTGATGTATCATTTGCCGATAAAATTTACTTTTTTCCTATTCTCGCTTCACAGATGGTGAGGGGGGAAAATAATCAAGGAGGTTGCTTGCAATATGTATTGCTGCCCAAGGCAATGCATTAATAATCTAAAAATACCTGGAGAATGTATATTTGGTAAAACAAGTATTTACACCTCTTTCCCACTGTCTTCATTATTGAAATCACAGCAAAACACCAGATCCTACTGATTTAGCAGCAGTTGGACATTAGAAATGCATTTGGTGAAGACTTTACTGACTGTCTGTTGTCATGGTAACATCCCAGGTAAAAATAATTTCTCGAATAACTTATAAACAGACAGATGGCATAAAACCTCCTACGCTCTCCAAATTGAAGGAGATTCAGTAAAAGACAGTCAAAGACAGTGTTGATGCCAGTTCTGTGAAGTCCTGCATGTTGAAGAAGGCACATCTCCAAGGTCTTGCTTGTGCTGGCAGTAACTCACCTCAGAACATGAACAAAAGGGAGATCAGGGACATTACAGGAAGTGATGAGACACAAGTCAGCACTCTTGTGTAGGCTCTCCCAAGAGATTACCAAGGTGCCCTGAAATGATGATCCTACATAAAATAAAGAAATTAATCCCGTACTGTAACAGGGAACAAAAGCTTTTCTTGGAATTGCTGAAGCCCTGCCCTGCTTATCCTCTGGCAAGGAAATGAGAAATATCACAGACTGCCCTCACGTTGCACGTGCAATACACATCGGTGCATCTGCAATATGCAATTTTAAAGCTTTTTTTTTTTCAACATAAGCTTTCTGAAGACAGGAAAGCTGCAAAATCAGTAACATTCATGCCCAAGACAATCCCCTGCACCCTTACATTAGGACAAAGCACCGACACGTGAACTGGAAGTTGTACTCAGATGATGTCACCTATGAAACAGCCCATTGGACTGAACCACGTTCCTCATGAAATCCAAAATCTCCCTCTGCCAAGTCACGCCCCAATTAAGTCATTTCAACATTCTGACTCAACTCTCTTAATTCTAAAAATAGGCTAAACAAGAGCTGTGCCTTCTCAAAGGAGCTGCGGACAAGGCAGGGATCACAGAAACAGCCACAGCTACACTCGCACTATTCTTGGGCAGGATCGTAAATTCCAATTAAAAACCTGCACTTTCCCAAAAATAGTGAACAGCTTTCTCCTGAAAAGAGCAGATGCTGAGCACTGTTGTCAGAAAAAGCCACAGCGTTTTCCAAGGGAAACAGATTGTTCACCATAAAGAATTCAAAGCAGCTGAGAGCCCAGGAAAAGGAGCATTAGATCAAAACACACTTCTCCCCATTAGATATTGTTTGTGCTTCATTTTTGCATTTATCTGCTATTTTAGCTAAGCTTCCCTTGCTCCTCAGTTACTTTTCTCAATAGGTGCACAAGAAAAGGGCAGTAACACCACAACAATTGTTTTTCTTTTGATAGTTTTGTGCTATCTCTGCCTACAAGTTTTTTAATGGCCACATTTACTGGAATTTCCATCTTCTCTGGCCAAATAAAACCCCTCATTATTAAAGAGGAAAAGCAAAGACACATTGTCACAACTTGCCCATGCTCTCTAGTGCACTGTGGTCAGTCTAATGCCAATAAATAAATACTGCTCTCTTTTTCACTGAGATCTCACTAACATCTTTGAGTAAATTAATACCTTTCAGTTCTCCAAAGAAAAATCAAGTATTTTGAGAAGAAACACTCATATCTTTTAGTATCTGCATTTTTACAGTACTGTAAAAGGGTGAAAGTGAAAAAGTAGAATTTTAAATTTTACATCCCCCATTTCCACGTCCCAAGAATGAGTGAGGTAAAAAAACCCACGAAGTCTGGCCTTATGATGTGTTATGGCAGAGAAGTAATCTTGAATATGAGCTTATTTTTGTCTGCCTGTTTCTGTCCCAATATCTCAGTGTAGGTTTAACTTGATCATTTTCTCTACAAGCTTAAAACCATCATTCACAGCAACACACATAATCTCCATAAAGGTCAGTTATTTAGTACTATTACTTTTGGTGTGACTACCTGCAAACAGATGTTTTTTCCCCTCAGTGGTGTTAAGTTCACAGCCTCAGAGCAGTGCAATGTGCTGCTATCACCAATCAGCAACTGAACCAGAGAAATAATTTCATTTAACTCTGTAATCAGCATTTGGTGCCACCAGCTCCATTTGGCTTAAAAGTGGAAGGCAGCAGTGCTACTGTCACACCCAAACTCTAAAAACATCAAGCAAAAGCAAGTCACTTAAGGAGTGAATTTAAGCACAATTCCAAAACCATGCAAGCACGTTCCTTCAGAACTCTTACTTGGACTAAATAAAGAATAAGTAAGACCTGGGACATGAAGTTATTCCAAAAGAGACATTGGAAGAATGCTTCTTCCCCCTCACAGTGTAATTTGAACACTGCAAACCAAAAAAAAAAGCGAGTCATCTCTTGAAATTGCAATGGCAGGGGACTGAAAATCAGAAGGACCAGCAGCCAGTTCAGTCATCTGAGCACCCAACGTGGTCGTAGCGAAGGGGATTATTTTACCCACTGTTAAATCTTCTCCCACTTAAATCAGATAGTGCTGCACAACACTGCAGCATCAGGAAGAAATCCCTGCATGCTTAAGCTGTTATGAATGTTTTCTGTTACCCACAAAGCCTGACAGCTGAAACTTCTTGTTTCCTTTAATACAGTCAAACTAGTTTCAGCTAAATGCTCCCACTTTCTTGCCTTTTCTTCTTTTTTTTTTTTTTTTTTTTGGTGTTTTTTTAATATTTACCTGAAATCTATGAGTGTATCACTGCAGAGATTTTTTTGATCTGAAAAAAAACTAATAAAGTTGTGCCACTAACTTTCCTCTTTAGGGTCCAGATGGAGCTGAGTTCTTTTGGCTCTGGAATCACCAGTGTAAGTGTTCTGACATAACAACTGAAACAAACAGCAGGTGCTTTTATTAGATGGCAACATGCTTATAAAATGCAGTATTGCTTCAATAAGTCAGTTAAAAAAAGATATCAAGTCAAATTACTAAAGTTAGAGCTGGCAAATACAGCCAACTGTTGGAAAAGAAACTGGTCAGAGCTTTAGTTGGATTTAAGAAGTTCTTTTCTCACCCTGGTGACCCCATGGCTGTGCTGCTGCCTCCTGAAGTTTGCAGGACAACTTCCAATCCTTTCTTCAGCTTCTCTACCACACAAGGAGAAAGGGAAGCACAAGTGACAGCCACTGGACATGCACATAGTTCCTTGGAGGAACAGGCAAAACAGTTAAATGTTCTCTGCAGAGTCCTGCAAAACCCTTCTGCAACCATCAAGTGTGCTGAGAACAAACATCTGAGTTATTCAATCAAACCACTTCTCAGGTTAGACTTAATTCACCAGTCAGCATAAAGGGGGATTGTAACAGAGGAAGAAGGCAGGGAAAAAATGAAAATGACATCAAGCTTGCTAAATATGTATTGTTTATTAAGGCTTGTATTCTCCTAGAGGAAAAAGTTAATCTGATGCTGTCCATTACCCCTTACAGGCAGTAACAGTCCAGAGACAGAGTTATACGTTCTAAATACAAGTCTAAATGATACAGATTAAACTTTATTTAAATTGGAGGTCCTTTTGGAGTAAATAGTATTCAGAAGATACTTGCTTTCTAATATAGTAAAAGATCCTCTACAATAAACACGTGCAGATTCAGTGTGCTAGAGCAGCGGACATGAGCACCATTTCCATGCTTAATTGGAACTCCAGTTGGTGACAGGTTCTCCGACGGTCCCCTCACTCCACAAAAACATGACAGCAAATTCAGTTTCTTAAAACAGGTTTTTTTACTCATCCAACAGAAAAAAAAAAATTAGACATACACACCGTCAATTTTAAACATCTGAGGCATAATCCATCATATTATCCGTACTATTAGTTCCTACGTTAAAGCTCAGCATTATTGGTATAAAAACTTTAAATGGCATTAGGATTTGGGGGGCTGGGAGGGAGTAATGAAGGGAAGGATTAAAAATGATCTGCAAGTTAACTAATAACACCTGAAAGCTGAAACAGGTTTAAACACATTGTTTAAAACCCCTGCAATGTCGATAGCATCACATTATTATTTAATTAAGCTACAAAAACCGTAAAGCAGAATTATGGCTGAGAGAAAGCATCTCGCTCACCCTCGGCAGGATATGGAATAACAGATGCACACTGAAGCACTGGTTAACAGAATGTGAAAGGGAAATATTTTCCAGAGAAACAGTTTCACTGACAATTTGATTTTCTACTAGACAGAAAAAACCAACATGGCGCATCAGCAGTTTTAAAAGTGTAATTGTACAGATAAATAAAGAGGCAGAGCAGCTGCACAAAGTGATCAGAAATTAAGGTTTGGGTTTTTTTCCATTTCGAAATTCTGAAGTGCAGTATCTTAAGAGGTTTTCCAAATGACAAAAAAAAAAAAAAAAAAAATCAATGCATGGTTTCTTACTTCCGCCATGAAGAAAAGGGTTTGGGAGGAGGATAAAGGAAGATTTGTCATGTATTTTCCATAATCTCTATATCTGGCTAGGAACATAATTCGTGCCAAAATAAAGTCTTTGGGAAGCACTGACACTTTAGTATGCTCATGTATAGGTCCACATTAGGTTAATATAACTGTTTATCAACTTAAAAAAATAAAAACAGACACACCTTTATTAATGATTTCTACAGAATTTTACATAGAAAAAAAGATACAAATTAATGCAGATCCACTTGGGCAAAAATAAACTACAATGTACTTAAAGATGTGACAACTTAATTTCCCCTGCACGAGAAGATATATTGGAGCTGAAAGCTTTAGTTTGTCCTGATGCCAGGATACAGCACCAGTTATACTTAATTTTGTTTCTCATAGTCGAATTTAATATCAGTTCTAGTATATATATCAAACTGTATATGTTTATTCTTATTGTTTGTTTCGATTCTGACGTTCCTGCAAAGAGAAAAAAGTTAAGATTTTAGTCAAATGAACAAGCAAAAAGTTTTTAGTAGTTTTAACAGCACTAATGTGATCCCAGATAATTACACACTTAAATCAATGCTGCTACATTTTATAAATATATTGTTTATACCCAAAAAGCCCAAGGACTTGATAACTTAATGTTTAAGTGCAGCCTCAAGTGGAACATCTGAATGAATACCTGCACAGCCACTTCAAACCAACAGCAGATGAAGGTCACTGAGAGAAAAGTATGAAATATCAACACTCCTAAAGAGAAACAGGATCTGCAATATTCTACTTTCTGGATTATTTTAGCTACTGCAGTAGTAGCACAACCAATACACGAGCAGAAAGCAGATTAGTGAACTCCACAGAACTGGTATAATTTTGAAGTACTCAAATGACTTTGGAGTTTAGTCACACTCAGTAAAAGCAGCGATTTGAGCTGTCTAGAAATTCTGTTCCTAATTCTTCCTGTCTGCTCAACTGTTCTGGGAGGCACTGGGAAATACTTGACAAGTTGGGGGAAAAAAATATATCAGGTAGAAGACAAGTTATGTGCTTTTGCGTGGTCTGATAAAACCCATCATGGCTGGACTGAACCACCCAAGAGTGTCCCAAACCATTCCAGTACAGCAGCTGGGGGGATCTCTGAGCCTCTCGAAAGTTTCTGCTAATCACAAATCCTGAAAACAGATAAAGGCCATCTTAGGGATGCAGCACCTGCAGGTAAATCTTGGCTAAGGGAGCCTGTGCTTGGCCAGCAGCAAACAGGGAGGCCTTTGGAGCAGTGTCTGCACAGGGATTACACAGACACAGTGAGAATGCCTGAACAAAACCAGGGGGGACTTGTTCACTGTTTCAGGAGCCCCACAAGCTGCAGAAAATGCCACAGACAGCAGGACAAAACCATGCTGCTGTATTCTTTAGTCCTGTGCATTCTCCAGCTAAGGCACCAGCTAAGGCAGACTGAATAGAAAGGGCCCAGCCTTCCCATTTCCCACTCCATCCCAACACTGTCTAGAACAGACTGTACAGTGCAGAACTGGCATGGAAAGACACAGCTCTGCAAATGCATCAACATGGCACCAAATCCTATTTCAAGCAAGAAAATTGTGAACTAGCCCAAGCAGCAACAACAGCCAACTCCTAAACGAACGCCTTCAGATTCTACTTGTTTTGTGGAATCCTTCTGTATAAAATTCCTCTGAGAATTGTTTCTGTTGCGATATAAGGCTTATTTGCAAATATACCAAACATTATAAATGTAACAGACTGCATTTGTTGCTTCAGCTGGTCACAGCATAAAAATCAGAAGAGATTTTAAAAAACGGAATATATTGATTTCTGCCTCCAGGCAGAATATTAATATTTCAATATTCATAATAAAATTAAATCAACAAGGTCCAGTATGAATTCTTAATCTATGATTTAAGGTAGAAGCAAGAAATAGCAAAACTGTTTTACCAAATCAACAAAACAGACTGTGTAAAGTGGTAGAATTAATTTTAAAAATCTATATTCCTCCTGTCTTTTAACTGCTGACTATGATGAATTGTCAATGAAAGACATTTCTTAGTGGCAAAGCATCAGAACGTATTACATGTTGAATGTTCTTAATAAAAGGAGCTTATGTCTGCCTGACATTTCAAACAAAAGGTAGTTAGAAAGAATCTAGAACTGAATCGTATCAGCTCGTTTTCAGGCTTCAAAAAAAAAAGTAATTGTTCCATCCTACCTCCATTTCTAAGGTGGCACATCCCCTTTAACTCTACTGCCCTACCATGCTCAGCAGCCCATTCTTGCCCATTGCCACCTTATGTAACTTCTTTTTAGTTTCCTGTGTAGTCACCCGCTGACCGTCGTAATTCGACTTGCTTTAAAAATTGAAGGTTTACATTCTCATGGACTAGTCCCACATAAACAGAGACAGGCTGGCACCTGAGACTTCTACCTGGTACCTGGAAAGTATGCTCATGGCATTCAGAAACTCAGCTCAGGCTTTATAATTCAGTAAAAAGCGCTATTTACTGAGCAAGTTCTCAAGCAGTTCCTCCTACCTTGCTGCTTGCTTTCTCTCTTGGGGGCTAATCTGAGTCTTCCTCTTTACCAGTGTCTGAAACCACATAAACTGATGCAACAATTCTTCGTGCTTCTGAGCATGGCTGCTTTTTAGAAGCTCTAACTCTCAAATTCTCTTCCTTACTGCTATTTAGCACTACTGCAAGCAAGAACAAACAGTTTTGTAAGCAACTAACAAAGCTTTGCCCGTTTTGGTTCTGAAGATCCGGAGCCTTCACAGTTTCTCTTCTCCAGTGGAATTCTCCAGTATCTCACAGGAGAGCTCCTGCTGCATTTCTCCTTCGTGACACTAATGTATGTGGTCTTCAGACACAGGGAAAATGGGTTTTCACATAACTTGCAGAAGTTTCCATCTTGGAGACACTCGTCCCTGTCAAACTTCTGTTCTCTTCACCTCAGTCTAAAATATCTTCACCCTTCCTACTAAACTTAGTCAAAGTCAACAGGATCAAAGTATTCATCTTCAGACACAAAAATATAAATGTTTTCTTTATATCAGGAACATGGTATTAATCTTATAATATAAATGTTTTTTAGCTAGAGCTTTGGAGGAAGAACAATATTCCATCCTTAAAAGTCCAATTTCAATGAGTGTGTTCACAGAAAGCTCACTGAGAGGAATCACAGTGCGCTAGAAGAAAAGGAGTATTTCCAAGTGCCAACATGGACCAGTCAACACTTTTCAGTATTTAATCACCTAAAGGGGAACTGGTAATCTTGGAGCTTTCTGAGGCTATGCAGCTCAAGCACCAAGGAGCAGACCTTGGAATAGCTGGGTGCCTTGACCCAGATCAGAGGTGACAGCACAGCAGCCCAGTACAGGAACTGTGACCATGTGCTTAGGCACAGATCTGTGAGGACCAGCTGCTGACAGCTGATCTGTCACCTGCCCTACCATGAGATGCAAATAAAATTACCAAAATCTACAACAAGTTTATTGCCTTTACAAGCTTTTTAACTTCAGAAGATAAACTTAACTTTGTTAAGACTGTGCAAGCACGTTTTTAGGGACTGTTAATAATTAACACCACATTATACTGTATTTTCTTTTGAAGAAGCTCTCATATGTCACAACTTTTTTACATTTTCAGAGCATGAGTTTAACCATGGAAGTTGCCCTCTGTGGACAATGTAACAGCCCTGGAACTGACTGAAAAAGGCTGGGAGGGTCAGGAGAGATTTCAGGCCACTCACTGTTTTGCTATTTCATTCCAGACCCCAATATCCTTCCATTACTCCTTTCCCAGGTTCTGGGTCAAAAGACTGGGCTTAAATATTTTATTACTATGGCAAATCAAAAGCTGGACTTACATCCCAGCATGACCAAATCCTCCCTCAATTCCAGATACCACAGTACTGGTACCAGTGATGGATCTTTGGCACTTCAATGAATTTCATCCAGCACTGCACCTGCCAAACCCTCACCTGCTCACTGGGCACTAGCACAGAGGTTCCTGCAGCAGTTCAGCTCACTCACACTGGGGCTGGCTCTGCACATCAGTCATGGAAATGCTGGTTAGCAACAAACTGGAACCATCTACAGAACTGAAATGCCAGTGCACTGCACTGATTATGTTGTTGTTCCCTATGAAATATCTGTGTATAAATGACATTGTGGCATTCAAGTGCTCCCCGTGCAGATTTTTAAGATCTCTGGCCTTTTGGAATCATGACAGTGGTGAAACAGAGGCACAAAATTTCAACAAGTAATTAATTTTGCAGTTTAAACAGAGTATATTGAATAAAATCAGTAATTTGAGAATCCATTAAGATGGCACATATACAAACAACCATCTGGAATGTCAATTAGGTCATAAGATACCTTAACTGGCCATGAGAGTCTTCAAAAATTATTGTGAGAGGAACATTAACTTTGTTTAACAGTAAGGTTTTAACTTCAATAGCACAAACTTCTCCATGATAAAAACTTAAAGTGTGTGTGTACATCCTGCAAAAAAACTCTTCTAATAAACAGCTGGACTTCTAAAATTCATTTAGTCAATGAAGGGGAAAATACTGACTTTCCAGGAAATAGTTTTAGAGAGTGCAACCTGACAAGCAGCGTCTTAGTTTTCATTCCCTCCCTGCTGATCTGCTTTCCCTCTCTAGCACTGTTACCTTCCTCACTTTGGTGTCCCATTTTCTAAGCTATTCGGAGGTATCTAAGAAATATTAAATTAAGACTTCATATTTTATTTTGTGACTGTGTCACACAAGCTAGAGCCTCGGTTTTAAATGAGGAAGAAAAATGCATTATTTTGAAAAAATGATCCTGTTGTATAGCAAGCAGTGATGTGGTAAGAATGTTTCAGCACTTGAACTGAAAGTGGGAATTAGCTGTGTTTATTAAACGAACCCAAAATGGGATCAGCCCTCTGAGCTACTACAAAGCCAAGGAATTTCAGTGTTCAGCATGCCACCACCAGGATCCTCCTCGGGCCAGCAAGTTATCTGTGCAAGAGCAGAACTCTCACTTTCCCCATACTTTCACTCCTTAAACACACACACTGTTCTCCCCTCCAGACTTGGCAGCAAATTCCAGGGAGACTCAGCATTATTAAAAACCCAAACCAATCCCACCCTACACCATAAACACTGGACAGAGGAACCCAGCCCACCTTAGTCAACACTCTCTCCTATGTAAGAGAACCTCTCCAAGACACAGGTTGCATTAAATATTGAATTGCTGATTGTCTACTGAAGGAATGAAGTGTTCAAGTAAAGGCTTTTACGTTTTACCTTGTGAAACCCCATGGGGAGTACACAAGAAAAACTTCCAGTTTTAAGCTGTCCTTCCCTGCTGTGCTGAGGTCAGCTATGCACATCTATCACAGCCAGGAAAAGTTCAGCTAAAAGTTTTTAAGATGATGAACTCTTTTTCCTCTCATACTTCAAGGGTACATTATATGAAGACAGTTTAAAGCAATTTTAAATGGCAATAAAAACTTTAAAAAGGCAATCTTAAAATTTAAGCTGCAGGAACATGCTTTAAGTCTTTGCTTTAAAAACATCCTGAAGCAAGTGCAAACTGCACTAAACTAAACCTGTCAAACAAATGCTGTATCTGCAATGCTACACAAAAAAGGTCTGGGAAACACTATCAACATCAAGCAAATTTAAGTTTTTCTTAGGTAGTAACTACACACCCCAACACCTATTATTTTGTCAGGCCATTACTTCCAGAATGCCTAATTAGAGAAAGGCATTCTTGAAGCTGAGGTCATGGGATAGAGAGGGACAGAGGTCTCCCGTGGTAGACTTAGAGCCATGAAAGTGTATGGAAATTTTTACTACACTCTCCCACTTACTGCCCAAACTTCTCTTACTAAGGCTCCACTCAAAACTTCAAGAATTAGTAGACAGATTAAACCTGGGAACTGAAAACCTTTATTTATCCAAATAATACATGTGACTTCAGCAGCAGAAATGCAATCTTTCTAGCACTATTCCAGCAATTTTATGCAACTCTTTCTTTTCCAGAGAGATCAACTGAACAAACAAAATCAGGTTTCTTGTTTTTAAAGGTGACGTACAAATTTCAAATACCAGTACAGGTATCAATTCTGATATCCCAGTTCCAGTCAAACAGTGTTAAAACACCCATAGTTAAGGCAAAAAACTTAAGTGCAATCACTGGCAGAATCCAATTCTGAAACAGAAACTATTTTCTAGTTTATTAACCATTTTAAGATAAAAAAATAAATCAAACTCCAATAAACTGGACATCAAGTCCTTTACCTGCATTACTGCTTAGGTTTCTGCTTCGAAACTCATCAGCTACGAAACTTTTCACAGACAGATTTGCATCAGTTTTTTTTTTGGTGTTGTTAAACACACATGAAACCATCGAGACATATTAAAAACATTTCAAATTCCTACTTACATTTTTCCACCATAGCAGCCTTCACATTTCATTTTCCCCATATCTGTGTATAAAATAAATTTTTTAATAAGTTTACCTTCCGCACCACCTCCTCCTCTTCCTGGCGCTTTTCATAATGAGAAAAGTCATCAAAGATGGAGGTCGTGTGCTTGTAAGTAGCAATAATTTTAAGCACTTGTTTTGCTTTTTCTAAGGGCACCTCCTGTGTATCACGGGAGTTTGTAACGGGTTTGTTGTCATTGTTCTCCAGCCTGATGTGTCGGAGTTGGTTGTTGGGCACATCCTTCACAAAGATCCACTTGACATCAAATTTCCCCTTCCACTTGTCCTGAGACCAGACACCCGCACTGGTGCCATAGTCCACAGGTGATTTCATCTCTGCAACTCCACAGAAGTGTCCACTGCCGTTGACACTGAACAGCAAGTAGACTGGACCCTTGCTGTTCATGGACCGAAAAGCGCTGTCCAGGCGTTTGTTGCCGTGTTCTGTACTACACCAAATAGAATACTTAATGGAACGATGAATATCATCCTCAGAATAGCTCTTTATTATGAACACACGTCCATTTTTAAGGTTCCATTCGAAATCTTTAGGGTTATAGCTGTGAGCAGCTTTCAGTTTTTCCAGGACAGGATGGGACTCTCCGCTGGGGACAGGGTTGGGCTGGGTGCTGCCAGCTGAGCTGCTGTCGGTACCAGTTCCTCCACTTTGGCCAAAAGCTGCGTTTCTGTTGCGAGGAGCCACCCAGCGATTTTGGGGTGGCTGCTGAGGGGCCTGATACTGCGGCTGAGTCAATGGAGGAGGCTGAGTTGGAACAGGCTGAACAATTGGTTGCTGTGGCTGTGGAACAGACTGAGGAGAAGGTATCTGTTGGGGGGCAGGAACTTTTGCCACAGGACCCTTATTGTCCCAAGTACCTATGTCCATATTATGCTTTATAGGGGGAGGAGGCAACGCTCCTCCGATTACAGGCCCAGTTTTTGTTTTCATTTTAGGCTGTGGTTTCGCAGGCTTACTGGCAATAGCAGCCCAAGAGGTTGGTTTAGATACTGGCAAGTTTACATTAGATCCATTACCAGAGAGGGCACCTGTCATCCCGGCACTGTTAACAACAGAACCTACTGTTTTCACCGCAGAAGTTGTAACATCTCCACCAATCTTAAGTCCAACCATTCCCTGCTCAATACTGTTCATTCCAGGAGCTTTATTTAAAGTATCATTATGAAATCCTGTTTGTCCATCCACAATGGTACCACCCAGTGAACTGGGTGGGTAGCTGTAACTGCTCCCATATGCTGAACTTTGAGTCTGCTGTCCTTGGGACCCGCTTGTTCCCCAAGCTGAGAAGGCAGGATTTTCAGGGAAAAAGTTAAACCGGTGCTGATAGATATTATTTCCCAGACCCCCAGGCTGTCCAAAAACAGCATCGTGCATAAAATGATGATCTCCATTACTGAGCTGTCCATAGGTGGTGAGATAAGGGATAGGAGGATCTCCTCCTGTAGACCATGGTGCTTCACTGAGAGAATAGGGGAACCCAATAGATGGTGGATAATAACTGGACAGATAAGGATCAGTCATTGATGGATAGCTACTGTTCTGTTAAAGAAAAAAAAAAGTCACCAGATAAATAAACCCTTCATTTATAGGTAGCCACAACACTGTTCATCACCAAACAGAAAAGAAAAATAAGAGACAAGGTAACGTAATTCCTAATTACAGATTTTGGTTGACACTCCAAGAAAGGTTCAGGGCTAAAATGGAATATCTCGGCATTTATAATATACCCCAGAACTACTGGCTCACAGATTTTGAAACCATGTAATCTTAGTTACAATATCCCAAAGGATTCCAGGCAACTTAACTAGCTATATTTTGTAGCTCACAGAACTAAGGATATCTAGCATTTCTACACTGCTACACCAGAGGAGCTTTAGACTACACTAGCTTAATATGACAACTCATATTATTACAATCCTCATTATGGAGTGGTTTTGAGAGGCCAACAGTCTCCAATAAGCAAAACACATCTCAAGTGGTAAAACATGTAAAGGCTACTTATGACACACAGGAGCACAGCGAGACCACACACAGGCCAAGTCTGCTACAGGCAGACCTAAGAACCACCAGCTGAGATTAAGGTGACTGATGCACCACAGACAAACACATGCAAAGATGGCACATGACACATGCCACCCAAACTGTTGGGAAAAAGACCCTTTCTAGCCTTTTGTGTAAGTCTCTTCATCCCTCAGTAAAGTTACAACTATGCAGGAGTGTTTCTGACTGTCCTTCCAAACAGGCCGTCTCTCCCACTCCATGAAATCAGAGACTGAATGGTTAAAACCAGGAGACCTCCTTTGAAATTTCCTCCCTTTCAACTGTTTTTAAACCAAGCTGAGAAAGCCTTCCTTCCAACTAACTCTTCTGCTGACACCTGATTTTTGAAACGTTCACTATGATTCTCATATTCAAAAGAACAAAGCCAGAATATTCTAAAGTAGGTTTTATTCCTCTTCAAATAAACTTGCAGCATATGTACTGGAGACCTTCCAAACTGACACTCTAACTGTAATTACCAGTGAGGGGGAGGGAAGGTCAACATCTCCTGTTAATGAGTCAAACAGTAGCTCGCCTTTCCTTACTCATAAAGACTATTTTAAGAAGGGAAACTCTTCTTTCAAACTGAGAGATTTCAAACTTGGGAAAAAAAAAAAAAGTATCTGCAAAATTAGTGAAGCTGCACCAGAACTTCAGTCATTTTTCCAAAAATCTGATTATTTCTCAGCTTTTTTAAAAAATGAAGTAAAGAACTCTCCTTGCTGAGGATAAGCTTAATACCTAACTGATACAGAATCAGTTTTACTCTTCATTTTTCAATGACTCCTTTCCATGACACCCCAAAGTCAGAGTAATTCAATATCCTTACATTCCATACACAGATGGATACCATAATATGCCTCCAAGACCTCCCTGTGGTACTGCAAACACTTCTGAGATTTAAACAGCCTAAATTCAATGTTATTGATTTTAAAAAATGATCTCTGCCACTGCTCATGCTGCCTTTATTTACATGCAAATCCTATCATTAACAAGAGTTACAGAAATCATCTGCCTATGAGATGGTCCTCTAAAATACATTGAATTTTCTGAGACTCACAAGCTAAAATAATCAATATTTAGCATATCAAAACATTTTTCTGAAAGACTTTACTTTGACAATGATGTGTGTTATATTTTAAAGTGTTACTATGAGAAAAAATGAAAAACAAATGCAGGTGAAAGGGAGGAGACATCAGTAGTTCTCTGAGATACTTATGTTCATATATTCTACAGATTTAGAATTCAGGACCAAAAAGAATAAGCCTAGAGAAAAGCAGGTGTTTTGTCCTAAAAATATTTATGCTAAAGGATTCTAGACAATTCCTGTGTCTGTCACCTCCTGTCACACAGCCTGTGAAGTCTCCACAAGGATTCTAACAAGATTAAAGGAAAGTTTCAGCAGGCATCCTTACCAAACATTCAATCTATTTGGACTGGCTTTATGCCAGAGTGTGTAAAAGAAACCCTGTCAAAAGTCCTTCCCTGCAACAGCAGAACATTTATTTCAACAAACTTATCCTTGATCTTTCTGCACCCTTCCCTACTTTTTTTATCAAAAACACCACCAAACAAAAACAACAAATCAACCCAAGCATTCTGTTAATTAGGAAGGGAATCTCCCCCACAGGATGCTACTTGCTAGTGATTCCCAGTTCCATATGACTAATCTCTTGGTTCTGAATGATTTGAGGTGGAAGATGCTTGTGTATCAATAGTCGATTTGACTCAGTTCCCTTTGCTCTTCAAAGTGCTTTTAGTGTGCTTTACATCCCTGCATTAACTGCTGTTACCTGGAGCCCAGAACTTTTATGGTGAGAAGGCACTACTCAGACACGATTTTAAACAGAAAGATGGAAGACAATTATATTTTATGTGCTTTTATAGCATGCTCATACTCATTTTAAAGACTAATTTGTGTTTTGAAATGACCAAATTAATACAATATTACCAACTTACAGGAGATCTCTGATGTCAAAAAGATTGTTGTGTCAGCTGGGGCTTTAATTTCTTAAGTATTTTTTAAAATATCCAACTGTTTTCCAATCTTTTATGGAGTTGTTTGTGTTTTCCAGTAATTTTTAAGGGCTGAATAAATCTGACTGGGTAACCAGATAATAAAGCTTTGTTCAGCAACATGGTTGTCTTCTGTACAAAATCTCACAGTCCTAATTAATGCCACTGTCACTTTTCACTTAAAATTGTAAGAGGACCTACACAATTGTTTCTTGTAGCATGCCAACTTCCCACTGCAGCAGAAATAAATCGCTCAATGGAGCTACACTTTCACAAAGAAAACTTTTATTATAATTATGGAAATTCTAACAGCCGTAGCAATTTTTCTATTTAAACCTAATAATTGGGCTTGTTGACAGCAAAGACAAGTTTTCTACAATTAAACTGTAACAGATGGCTCTACCTTTCTTCTGTGTTAAACATTCAGTATATTTCACATTAGAAAACACAGCTTGGTTGAAATTACCTACAAATGTGATGAAGAAGAATTTCAAAAAATTAGAGGAAGGTGAAAACTTAAATTTATTTTAAAATTAATGTTGCATTAAAAAATAAAATTTTACTTCCTTTTTTCCCCCCCACAAATTTTCTGCTTTTATACCTTCTACAGCACGTTAATTCCAGAAGAGGGAATGCTTCCCATTAAATTAATTTAACTTTGTGTAAGCCTGGTGAACGTGTCTATGCTGCAAGAGAGCTCAGTGATGTCATCATTATTAACAGTGGCATCTATCAGTTTCAGGATGAATTATGAATTTCCTTTCTAAAATGTAACACTTAGCCTTTCCATCAAGAAATAATCAGGTAGTTCTGGGAAGTGTCCCTCTCTGAAATGGCATTTCATACTTAATGAAAACTTTTTGCTGCTTCAGTTTCTTTACAGTTTGTTCACCTTGATGATTTGAATGTTAAGTCAAAAATTACCTCAATCACAAGATATTTTCAATTATAATCATATTTAAGTCATAGATGTTAATTTAATGTACATTATAATGAGAGTTTGCATTACAGTACCTTACTCTGAAGTAACATATCTTTAATTCTTAAGATATTCCAGAGGACACGAAAGAATAACATTTGCTGAAGTATAAAAAGTGGGACGACTCTACAGACTAGCTAGAGAGCATTAAAACCAAACTTCAACTACATTAATTTCTAGGATTATATAAATAATTGAAATCAGGAGAGCCCAAAAGCAGAACTTTAAGACTCCCACATGCAACTTGTCTATCAAAGAACTGTAAGATCCAAGTCTGCCCCAGTCCAGCCTTATCAATGTGAGGAGCAATCAGCTCCAACTACTTGGAGCATCAACTTCATTTTCACTTGTGGCCATCTGGATATGCAGAGTAATATTAGCTCTGGGAGCACAAATGCTGGTTGTATCACCAAGTAACACAATATGTTGTCATTTCTTTTTCCATTTCTATTTAAGGAATTTGCTCCCTCCACACAATCCTATGAATTGAGTGCCAACAGCATGCCTAAGGAAAAAAAAAAAAAACTAAGTTAAAAATACACTAACCTGATTTGACTGCCCAGAAAGGTAAGGTTCAAAATCGTTGTCATGAACTGTGTCCTTCTGATGTAACGAACCATTTTGTACTACAAGAAAAGGGTTACAACAGATTATAACACCATGAGCAGCATTTCAGGAATGACTTCCACCCTATGCTGCTTTCTGAAAAGCCATATTTCTTCTTCAAAGCATCAAGACTCATAAAAAGACCAGGGGATGACAATTTTTCCCACAAAACTCTTTACAGTACTGCTTATAAAACTAAGTTTGAGTAAATTAAATAAAAAAAATTTCTATAGTTGAGAGCGAGTAGAAAACTCATGTGAATTAACTCTGAACAAATAGTAATTATTAAGAAGAATTTTGTGAAAAATATTGGGAAACAACATCTATTGTTCTGGTCCATAATTAGAACACTCAAACTCACAGTTCTCCCAGCGTGTTATTCACTGTTTAAGCTGGTTAAAATAAGATGATGTGAAGTTACATTTAATTGTGAAATGATGACTGGTAAGTGCTTTGATATCCTGATATTTTCAGGAAAACTTAAGTTTCAACGTTCTCATCTGTAAAACAGAGATATCTGCCATAATCAACGTCCTACTTCAGCATAAATGAATGTCTGAAGAAAAGCATTCAAAACCCATTACTGAAAGATATACAAACCCCAAACTGCTATTAGGTCCCTCCAAATTACTTCCTGTGTTTGCTTTAAATTTAAGAAAACAAGGTCAAATACATTGTATGATAGTTGCTGTATCTACCTATTTCATAGAACAGCTGAACTGAATACAACACTACACCAAATAGGACTTTTGGAAAAAAAGTTTAGGAATTTATCAAAATATTTCTGCGAAGTTTTTAAACAAGAGTAGAGGCAAAAGAGTGTTTACAAACACAGCAAACAGTGTCCAACTTTCTGCAACTGGAAGTAGATGAACTTTTAAGGCAGTTTAAGATCTATTGAAATGCATTTATGAGTAGAATATTACTAGTTTCTAAGCCTGAACAGTTACACGTTTATTAGCAATCACAGGAACAATCAAGGTATTTCCTCAGATGGCCTGTTATTAAATTTAACTTCAAATAAAGCACAGGAGTTATGAGAAAGCCTATTATCTCACCTGAGGTTAAAACTACCTTTTATTTAAAATTCCTTAAATTATTAAGTTTGTAGGCTTATGTCAATACCTCAGCCAACAGCAGAGCAGCAACACAACTGCATTCACAGAGCAGGAAGAGAGTGTGCAAAAGTATGTAAAAATATATATTGTACAGAGACATCCTTGTGACTTTATGTAGGAACCTGCTTTATTTTCAGGAAATTAGGAGCATTATTTAGTATCAACACACAGTCCTTCCCCTTGCAAACTCAGCAGCGTTAAGTGGGATGCAAGCAAGCCTGGATGAATGGCAGTTTACCTTATTTTGGAAACAAAGCACATATTCCCTCATTCCCAAATGTTTTCCATACAGATTAAGAGAGATACATTTCTGCTCCCCAACAGGTACCTGTGTAATTGATCTATTACAGTAACAATTTAAGCGATCTCGGCACGATCCTCACCTTTATTATCCTGTCCCTTCGGTCTCTGGGAAGCCACGGCACATGATTAAGGGGGAGGGGGGAGGGAAGGGGAATTAAAAAAAAAAAAAGTTAATTTTAGAAATATTGTCATATTGTCACTGCAAAACACGAGCGCAGCGCCCGAGGACGGAGAAGAGGCTCATAAAAATTGCCAACAACATCTCGGGGTTTGTTGGAGCCGGGGCTGGAGCAGCGTGTTCCACGTATCACCCAGCACCGGCCTCCCTGAGAAATGGCCCCGGCTCTGGGGAGGCGGCGGGACCGCGCCGTGCCCTCGGGGGAGGCTGAGAACCACCGAGCTCCAGAGCAGCCCGCAGGGGGAAGAAAAGCCTCCCGGGGCCTCCCAGCCGCCGCAGGCCCGGGAACCCCCCGGCCTGCCGCTCACTCACCTGAGGGTCAACGCTTGTGGCAGACATAATTCATGTACAGGGCCGCCGTGGTTCAGCAGAGAGAGCGCCGGGGAGGGGGGCGAGGCAGGGCCGCGGGGCTGCGGGGCCTGGCGGGGCCGAGGGGCGGCGGCGGCGCCTCCTCTCCCCTCAGGCGGCGGCCGGGCGGGGAAGGGGCCGGGGCCGAGGGGGAGGGAAAGGGGCCGCCTGGCGCCTGCTCGAGGCGGCTCCTCGGGGGTCGCGGCGGTGCGGGACGGCGGTGCCGCGGCTCGGCGGTGCTGGGCGGTGCCGCCCCGTGTCTCACATGCCCGCGGGCCGGGCCTGGGGCCGCTCCGAGCGGGGGCAGCGGCGGCCGCCGACTCCAATGGCGGCGGGCGCCGGGCTGCGGTGACGTCAGCGCCGAGCGCGCGCGGGGCGCGCCGGGAGCGCACGGACGGCGATGGCGGGGGAAGGCGCGCGCGGGCCGGTGGCGGCTCTGCGCGTGCGCGGGGCGGAGGGAGCTGAGGGGGACGGGGGGAATGAGGGAGGTGAGGGGATGGGAGGACTGGGGGGGATAAGGGCGCTGAGGGGATGATGGGAGTGGGGACTGGGGGATGAGGACTGAGGAGGATAAGGGGACTGCGGAGATGAGGGGACTGAGGGCAATGAGGGGGCTGAGGGCAATGAGGGGGCTGAGGGAGATGAGGGGGCTGAGGGAGATGAGGGGGCTGAGGGGGCTGAGGGGGCTGAGGGGGCTGAGGGGGATGAGGGGGATGAAGGGGATGAAGGGAGTGACTGCTGAGGGAGATAAGGGGACTGAGAGGATGAGGGGGCTGAGGGCGATGTGGCAGCGCTGACCCCGCTTCTCGCCCCTGGTCTGTTCAGCCTGGAGAAGGAGAGACTGAGGGGAGACCTCATTGCTGTCTGCAGCTTCCCCTCGTGATAAGAACTATCAGATTAAATTTTTTTTTTCCTTCCAGGGGTTTTGCAGAACCCGGGTGGAGTCATGGCCCCCTTAGCCGGGCTTGTGTTGATTTCAGCAGGGCAACTTCCAGAAATTAAGACGACTTGTAACATCTCCATGCTTAGTTTTGGGGGTCAAAGTGGCAAATTCTAGTCCTCACGATCATTCTTTCCTTTAGACACAGTTAAAACCAGAGTCTTCTCCGTGTACACATGGCTGGAAGTTGGTAGTTTAAGTTTGTGCTTATTATCCTAATAAAATATTTGCAATGAATGGTCCACTTTTGTCCTTTTTCTGATCAGACATCCAGACATAAGGAAGGAGGAGAGGTGCTTTCGTCCTCAGTACCTGAAGATGCTTTGGGTTCTCTGTTTGCCTTAGGCTGCAAGTAATAGTTGATATTTTTCTAGAGTCCCAGAATGGTTTGGGTTGGAAGACACCTCAGAGATCATCTCATTGCAATCCATGCCATGGGCAGGGACACCTTCCACCAGAGCAGGTTGCTCCAAGCCCCATCCAACCTGACCTGTTACAATTCCATTAGTTATGGACCAAGTCAGTAAGTCTGTGCTCTGGAGAGCCCCTGAGTGAGCTGGAAAGGCCTTCCAAAGAGCAGAGCTTCCAAAACAAACGTGAGGGAAAAACAGTGAGCAGCGTGGCTGGAGAGGGGAACATCTGTCCGGAAGGAAAAGAGAAAGGCTGGATGTTTGGGTGATGGGCACTGCTCCAGAGTCCATGTGATTGGGTATGTTCACCAGTCTTGATATAGAAACGATGTGACTGTGAATCATCCTCACCATGAGTGCATGTGGGCAGAATGTTGGAACTGTGTTTGCTCCAGCATCCCAAGGTACAGGGGACTCTGCTAGGAGGCTCTACCTGTTAGTTTGAACTCAAAGGCAGCATGTCAGGCATATACATACATGTGTACACCCGAGTTGTTGTGGGAGTATTTTTTTTTTCCTTTGCATTAGGAAAATGGGAATTGTTTGTTCTTCCTGGTAACGTTAAGAATGATCTTGTCTATCCGTTGAAAAGCACATGATCTTTTAGGAATAAAAGCAGTAAGACAAGAAGTCTCAGTTGATGGATATAGACAAGGCAATATTCATATTTATATATATATATAAAATAATTCAGAATACTCTTGGAGTGTAACACTGTAACCCAGGAGGTACCACAGTGTTTGGTTTGGTTTTGGCTTTGTTGAGAGAAGTAAGGTGGTATGTTCCTCTAGTGTAAGAGAAAGTAACACACATCTTTTTCTTCCTGTGCCAACCCTCTCTGAAATCTAAGAGTTCATGTGTAAATTACAGAATACTTTTGTTAGTGTTTTGGATTTTTTGTTTATTTGTTTAATTTAGAATTTACAGGGATTTTATGCAGCCCTCTCTCCTATGAACAGGGAGGAAAATAAAATATTGCCGTGCTGGAATCATCTCCCTCCTGCGCCCCACACCCCCGTGGAATGTTACCAAAAAAAGGACCCAGCATTCGTTTCCATCATTTTAGGGTGGAGAATAAAAGCAGACACACGGAAAAATTGTATCTGTTCTTCTCTCCCTCTCGTGTCACTGCCACATTTTTTGCGAAAACGTGAGGAGGGAAATCATATGCAAAGAGTGTGGCCTGTGAACAGATCCCATCTGACATCAGCGTCACACAGGCTGTTCTCTGCAAGACAAGGAGCTCAACGGAGCAACAACTGAGCACGAGGACTCTCCCGTGTCTCCATCTTCATGGTTGGCAACTCACTCTTGCTCCTATGATTCTTGATGGCTGGTTTTCCACCAATTAAAAAGCAGGATGAGCTCCATTAGAGTCATAATAATGCCTGACCAGTCCTTCTTTGAAGGTAATTTACTGACTGAATGGTGGAAGGTGCATCGGTCACAAGTGGATTGCAATCTCTTCTGAGGAGTTGTTAGTTTAACTTGTGAGCAGTTTGGAGTAGCAATGCCACTCAGTTTACACGAGGCTACATATTTTCTGTTCCTGTACCTCCTGGCTTTGGGTAGATAGAGGGAATAGAGCCCAAATGTGAGGCTCCTCCATGTCAGAATCAGAAGGAATTAGGAAATGGTCAGTCAGTGAGAGGGAGAGGCAGGAGCAGAGAGGAAGGAGAAGCACAACTGATCTTTGGGGAAACCTGCCCGATGCTACTTAGAAAGGGAGGAAGAAAGGGAATATCATTCATGTTTTCCATGCTCACTGTGGGAATTGTACTTAGCCCTACATTTCTCTCCAGAAACTGTAATTCCCTCCACTCGCTCTTTGGATCTTTAGATTGTTGATCTGCTGCAAACTGAAAATAGTTCATTCAATTTGGGCCAGTATTGAATTTTTACAAATTTATTTTTTTTTTAAGTTTTCAGAATGTTGTGGGAAACAAACAAAAAGAAAGGCAACAAATAATGGGTGGGGTTTGGGTTTGTTCTTTATTTCTTTTTTTTTTTTTCCCCTTATGGTGTTTATGTTCACTGGAAAAGATGGGAAGGGATAGAAAGCCAAATAAAGAGGGAAAAAAAAGACCCTTGAAAAAGGAACTCAAATTTGTCAGCTCCAAAAGCCATTTAATGAAATAAAAAAGGAAGTGTTTTCTACAAACACTTACCTTTTCAAAAAGCGTTGAACCATTTTCAACCCACTCTTCAATAGAAGAAATAGCTTTTATAATAGGCTGGACACTGAAATCATGAAGTTTTGAAAGGATTTTCCTCATTCCAAGGAAGAAGCATGTTTGCTTTTCTTTCAAATCACAGTAGGATTTTAAGGCCAGTTCCTCCAGTGATTTTTTGAGTATCTGCTGTGCTTTGCAGATTTTCCTTTTGATATGTACTGTGTTCTGTTCTGTGGGCTGGTGTATTAATAGGATTGGATTTGAAGCACTTTCATGAATCATGTTGCAAGCTACATTTAGCTATTTCTAGCTATTACAATACATAAAGTTTTGAGGCAATCAAATGACATGGCAGGGGAGGCCAGGAGAAAGAATTAGGGCAGGAGATTGAAAGAGTTGAATCCTTAGGAAATCACAAGATGGGTATCTGTTACTCACCTGTGCATTAGTTCTGGCAGTCTGTATTTATAGTATGTGTACTTTTTACAAGAGCATGCAGTGATAGGACAAAGGGGAATGGTTTTAAAGTAAAAGAGGAGAGATTTAGATTCACTGTTAGGAAGACATTCTTTATTCAGATGGTGGTAAGACCCTGCCACAGGTTGTGGCTGCCCCATCCCTGGAAATGTCCAAGGCCAGATTGGACAGAGCTTGGAGCAATCTGGTCTAGTGGAAGGTGTTCCTGCCCATGGCAGGGGGTTGGAATGAGATGGACTTTAGGGTCCCTTCCAACCCAAACTATTTTGTGATTCTATGATTTACTTCACAGCAACATTTTTCAGAATTAATGATTGTTAATGTTTGGAGCAATAAATCATTTAGTATTATTAATGTGTTAAATTTGTTTTTCATTATTATTGAAAAGTCCCCCGAGAGAAGTGCAGCGAGGAAGACATTGCTAGGCAGAGAAGATCCCTTTAGATGTAAAGCTGTGGGAAAAGAAAGAACCTTGGGCTGGATGAAACAGCACAGTGAGACTTCTGAGCTTTGCCCTAAGGGAATGACTTTGTGTTTGTCCCAGGGGTGACCAGTCACTTTTCACTGGGTTGGATCCTTTTGCTTGTCCACAGTGGAGTTGTTTTATGGATGTTGTGGAGCTCTGTGTCAAGAGCCAGCGATGTGCTTTGGTCCCTCAGCGCTGCACTGGGAGGCAGCTGAGCAGTCAGGCACCCTCCCGGATTTCACTGTGGCAGGAGCAGTGACAGCAACTCCCTGGAGAGCAGGAGAGTGCAGGTGCTTTGCTGCAGGATGAGACCAGCTGGCCCTTCGGTGTGAAGGAAGCTGAAGGATGACAGACAAAAAAGAGGCAACCAGAAGAGGGGAAGCAAGGCCCTAAATGCAGAAACAGCAGCAATCATCTACTTCTAGGGCTACAAATGTAATGATTTTGTCTACTCTGCTTCAGGCTGGAAAGCAGTTATATCACAAAGTCTGAATGTTTTGTTCTGAAAAATGGATCCTCGTCTTCATAGTGGTTAACAGTGGTTCTGAGCAAGTGAGAATAGCAATTATGCCATAAATTTGTTTGATATCCAGCTCCTTTACACACCAGTTGCAGTGGCAAGCTGTGGCACCTCTATCTGTGTTCCAGCCTGTTTCTTTGCTTATGCCAACCAATACCTTTTTCCCCCTGCTATAAAAGCCTCTTTCCTCAGTAAACACTTAATTTATTGATGAAAGCACATTAGTCTTCCTCAAGCTAACCCACATGGAACAGCTTCATCCCCTTACAGCTGTGTAGCACCTCAAGGTTAGAGATGCTGAATTCTGCTGGAGTTTTTCCAGGGGCTCCAGTCACTTCAGCCCTTTCAAGCTCTTCATCATGCTGTCTCCTGCTATATTTTGGCCCTTGTAATTATTGATTGCTTTCCTTCCAAATCACGTTGATGTTAGTAAACATATTTTTGATTAATTATGTTTATATTCTTTTCTTCATCGAGTGTTTCAAATCACTGTCTAGTGATGGCACTGTTGATCATTATCACCGAGCTATCCTGGACTCCTGATTGATGTTTACTGATTCCCACATTTGTTTGTCATTAGCTCACGACACTCTTCATTGTAAGAAGCATTCAGAAGTTCAGTAGGACATCTTAATTCTCTGAAAAGGGACTAAAAATGTATGTGACTTGCTAAAAAAGGTCAGTATTAGCTGCATACAACACATTACTGAATATGTTATTTGCTTTCCAAATTTTGGTGTGCTATAATAAACTCCCCATCATTTATACACAGTGACTTATTTTTACTTGCTCTCAGCACCATACTTGATGTCACTTCATCTTCTTCTGCTATGATCATCTCACCAGTCCTCCTGAGCTTTGCTTTGTTGGTGAAACGTTCTCCCCAAAATCACAAGTGTATCCTCATATTAAACCAACCTTAAACCTGTCTTGAAGCTTCTATGATGGAAGAATGTTGTGTATACAGAGAAAAAAACCTAATAATCCCTGCCAGAATCAGTCAAATGCTGTCAATTAACACAGAAGGTGCTTTTGAGCTCCTATGAGATTTATACAGCTTTTCCCTCTTTAACAGTCACACTGGGGGCTACCCAGTGCACCTCCCAAGGTCACCTGTGGGAAGGCAGGTGGTTACAGGCAGCCCAAGATGTGTTCATTGCTTGTAAAATGCTTCATAAGACCAACATTATCAATCATTTTATAAATTAACAAGTGATTTGCTACAACCCATCAGCAGTCCCCAAACAGCCTCTGTAGGAGGGATTTTGCTAAATCTGGATCTTAGGTTTTTAGGACATATCCTTCAAAAATCAACATAGAATTAGAAAGAACAGGATCTGTGGAGCAGAAGAGAATGTGCAATTATCTTTATATTTATTTTATTACATATGAATTCATTAAGGACAAAAAAAACCCCAACACATTCGCTGGTTACAAGACTCTGTAAATGTTGTATATGAGCACTGCCCTCTACTGCTCAGGGACTTTCATTAAAGAGCATTTAATTAAAAAACCCCCAACACTGTTCTTTGTAATGAAAATATTTGTATAGACTTGCCTGTAACAAAAAGGACTCGATCTTTTTATTCAAAGAAAAATCCTAATTTATCATTTTTTATAAACAGAAGCCACCTGTGTTCTTATGTTTGCACAGAGAACTGATGTTTTGTCAAGCACACAGTTTAGAATAAGCTTCATCTCTCAGGCAGAAATGTGGTAAATGAAAATGCATTTTCAAGTAATTGCAGCCTTCAAAACTACCTTTAAAATCTTCCATTCTGAATTGTGACCACAGGAAGGCAAAGGAATAGAAAGATTTCAAAATGTGAAAATGCAATGGCAGCAAAAGAGCGTTGATCCCAAAGTAAAGCCAAGGCAATCTGTTCAAGCTGTCTTGAGAAAATTCTTCTTGCTATTTATCCGTTAATTTTACAGTACATTTTCTTAAGAAATGTAAGGTGCAAAACACACATGTGAGAGCAAGTTGAAAAAAATGCAGAAATACTGTTATTAGAGTCTCAGCAGGAAGATGGGAGTCATTGTATCACAGGAACCAAGATGTCGTGCCTGGCACTCTTCTCGGTTTTAACAGGATCCCAAGACTTAGTTGCTATTATTATTTTCATCAGGGACCCAAAAGGTTTCTTTCTGGAGAAAGTTCAAGCTTGTCTTTGTACTCTTCCCTGGTGACCCCCATGCTTATTAAGATCAAATGTGAACTCATTAGCCAATAGGGAATTTCAGCCCAAACCCAGCCAATAGGGGAAAACAAAGCATTAGAAATAGCCTCTGAGGCAGCTGGGTTCACTTCCACCAAGGAAGGATTTCTGCCTGTTTGAAAGAGCCTTTGCTGTTGTTGGGAAGAGAATTGTGTGAAGCTTGTGGAGTTGAGAGAGTTTTAGTTCATGGAAGCGTTCTGGAGTTTTGTTCTTAGGTTGCAGGTAAAGTTGGTGGTTGGGGGTTTGTTTTAATAGTTTTATTTTCATTGTGTAATTGTAAGGAAGTGTTGATATGAGCTGTAATGTTGCTTTGGCTTTGTATTAATGTGTAAGTAGTGGGTTGTGTGAGAATGTAGGCTTTTAGTGGTGGTGTAACTGTTTTAAATGTTAACTTGAAGAGCCTTATTAGCCAAGCTAATGAATTTTCTGCAGAGCATATAAATGTCTTCAGTGCAGGTAAACCATAATGGGGTTCTTCATAAGCTAAAGATAAATATATTTTTTCTCTGATATTGCATTTCTCATTTATGTAAAAAAAAGAAGGTTTTGGTGGAAGAAATAATTTTGGTCTTGTTCTACCATGAAACTTGCTCTGATGTGTATTTCCTAAGTGGAAGTAGGCTGAGAACTTGTTCATTGTGTAGGTGAACCCCAGCATTTGTTGTAGCTCAAGAGTTATAGCTTTTGTTTTGTTAGGGCTCAATATGAGAGCAGCACTGACTGTGGAGCTGTGCCTGATGAACAAGCCTCTCTGTTGTTTCTCTGTGTTCTGAGAGCAAAATCTGCTGTGCAGGCTGAAAAAACTCTGTGCTCCTCAGTTTGCTTAGCTTGCAAATTCTGCTGGTATCAGGGACTTAATGGCTTTGGTTTTTTTCTTTTTGTATGGATTTTTCTCTATACCAGTGACATAGTTCTTGAGTAACCACTTTATTGTGTTAAATAAAGCACAGTTTCTGAAACTTTAGAGCTGCTTCCTGCAACTCTGCTTTCTGTCACCATAGAAGAAAATTCTAGTTGCTAATAAATTTTGTCTTCCTTGCTACCTTTCACTGTGAGATGTATATGGTTGAGCAAGCTTGGTTTTGCTCTTAGAATCTCACTAAATGTGTAATACCTATGGAGGATGGATTTATTAACTCTGGCTGCGGTCTGGTGACTAAAATGCCCTCTCAAGTTTTTTTTTTTTCTCCCTGAATATGCTGCAGCGCTTTGTTAAGAGGAAGAATAATTCAGAGGTACTGGTTTGAGTGTTTCTTAAGCCCCTTCATGGTCTCTGTGATGGTGTTTATTGCAGAGTAGCTGCTACACAGGCGGTCTCCACTTGTTTGTATTTTACTCTGTGCCTATTCCAAAGAGTGCACTGCTGTAGTTATCTTAATGTGCTGTACCAACTTTGAAACCCCATAATTTTTTAGGGTGCTTATTTATATTTTTTTGCTTGTATTTCCTGTGTGATGTTTTGGGGTCTATGTGCTTATAATGCCTAGTCCCGATAACCAGTAGGTAGTTTTCACCTCCTTGGGATGAATTTACCTATTGAGTTAGGTGGTGAAAGGATCTTCAGGGTAATAAATTAAAAAAAAAAAAGTTGATTGCATCTACCAGTTAATCACACACTTCAATCCAAAGGAATTCCTTTGATGTAACTCATTAAATTGTTCCTTATTTTCAGTTGTGCTATTGTATGGCATTTTGAGAGTGTCTTTGCCAGCCATGTGGAAAGTATTGGAAGCAGTAGCTGAGTTGTTGACACAGGGAAGGGCTGTTACCTTAAGTAGGATGAGGGGTTGGATAGTCAGGCACTTGGGAACTTCTTTAATTTCACTTTTCCTCTTGCACAGAACTAGCAAAGGCAGAAAATGAGAAAAATGAGAAAATCCTTGATTTAAGAACAACACCTCATAGAAACTGCACCTAATTATTTTAGGCTATCCCCTGGGGAAGCCCTTTCATAGAGGTATTTCTAGATATTCACTGTTTAATTAGGACAATACAATTATGAAAAATCTACTGATTTGTGTAATGTTTGGCTGTAAACTGGAGTTGATGAGACACTTTTTGTTTGGGTGTGGCTGTTCTTAGCTTTGTTATGGCATGCTTGCTGAAATCTGCTTTTAGGAATAAAAAAATTTTAATACTAGTTTAAAGGCTGAGCAAAATGACTGGGGATTTATCTCGCAGATCAGTTGCCTAAAGCTGGATTGGCTCAGCTTGGGAGGCAGCACAGGTTTTGCCCTCCCCCTCCACTCTATGTTCCATCTCTCCTATAAATTGGCAGGGGGGCTCTGAAAGTGCTGGTCCCTTCCCATCAGACACTAGTGAGGGCTCAGCAAAAGTTCAACAGCAAAGTACAGAAGCACCAGATCTGTGTTTGGGCTGCAATTCCGAAACAAGCTCAGCTTTGTCCACACCAGGAGCTTTCTGGAATATACACGGGGATGAGGAACAAATAACACAGGGTGAGTGCTGCCTGACGCCGGGAATCCAGCTGACTGCTCTGGGATTTCTCGTCCTCTCTTTCAGAACAGGGCCATGGGGGACGCGGCACCGGCCGAGGGGACGGAGCACGGGGCTGCCTGTTCCCAGCTCTTCGATTCCAGCATGAGGAGTGTGGCGAGGAGACTCAGGACTTTCCAGCGATGGCCACGCACCTCGCCTGTGTCCCCCCGAGATCTGGTCGAGGCTGGGTTCTTCTACGTGGGTCCCAGGGATGAAGTGCAGTGTTTCTGCTGCGGGGGTGTCCTGAAAGACTGGAGAGCCGGGGACTGCCCCATAATAGAGCACCTGAATTTCTTCCCCTCCTGTAAATACATTTGTGGTGAGGATGTTGGGAACCAAGAGATGCTGTCTCTTCAGGAGATCTTTGACACTGTGGATGGGCAGTTCCTCAGTCTCTTGCAGGGGATGGTCAGTGAGGAGACAGCCCTGCCCAATGAACCAGAATACCCAGAGATGGTCACAGAGGAGATGAGACTCTCTACCTTTGAGAACTGGCCACAAAATTCTGACGTTCATCCAGAGCAACTGGCTAGTGCAGGGTTCTTTTACACAGGTAGGTACCCTGGGTAGATATTCTTAACTCTTATTCAAGTTAACTTTTGAAAGTTGCACTATGTTTTATTGCTTTTACAAATGCTTGCAAATATGTGTGTTATAGTTAGAAACCGCATCCTTCCTTCAGCATGTGCTGTTTCACTTGCTGCTTGTGCAGAATTTACTTCAACTTTAACTCCTGTTTGAGTAATGAGGGGTCCACTAGTAAGTGAATTCCCTTGCCAGCATGAGTGGAGAAAGTGATGTGTTTTGAACAAATGTTTTACTGGAAGAAAAGTGTGTGCTTTAAGATCCATTGAGCTTGTTTATTAGTTGCACTTCTAAAAGGACTTGAGGAGCTTGCTTGGCATGTCATATTTTGTATAAAGTGTCTTACACTGAAGCCTTCTCTTTTCAAACCCCAAAATCTGAGTGAAATCTGTAGGTAGTCAGCCCATCTGGCTGTCACTGTGAGTTGTTGCTCTAAGAAGTCCAGATTTGTAATTCAGAAATAAGATACCAATTTTTTTTAGTAAAATAGGAAATATTTCTTGTAATGACATGCATGTGAATGTCAATATAACATTATTGTTTCCCTTTGAGAAGGCTTTGCTGATTAGGTAATAGTTTTAAAGAAATATTCCTCTCTGGATTGACCAATCAGAGGAAATATTTACACTATGTTAATGCTTGACTGCAATTAAATATTGAGGGGAGTCCTTCTGGTTTTTGGAAGCTAATAATTTAGGGATACTTGTGTGTTACTAGTGTGATGACTTTGATATGAAGGGATCTATTTGTTTTTGCATGTCAAACTGAGACATGGAAGGAATCACAGGCAGGTTCCATAAATTAAAGATCCCTAAGCAGAAACAAACCTGAACACTTCAGAATCACTGTTGAAGTATGATTGAATTCCCCCTTTCTCCACTTATTTAAGTAGTATTTGTTGGTAAAGATGGGAGCGGGTAAAAAAATCCAGCCTTAAATATTGTGATAGCTGGAAAAATCTGAGCTGTCAGTGACAGGGATGTAGGAAAGCCCAAGTACCTGCCCTTCTGTTCTTTTAGCTTGAGTTGGAAGAAGTGACAGGTTAGTTTGCTAGTACATCTCAATTTCTGCAAGGTTTTCACTCAAACTGCATAACCCGAATCTTGCTATAAATCCAACTAAAAAGCTGTGTTCTGTGTTAGATTTATCACTTTCAGAGCTGCTTGACAGCCCAGCACAGACTTACTCTGGGGACTCATTAGGCACAGCAGTCTCACATGGCACTCCCCAGCAGTCCCCTGACCAGGAGAACTCTGGAACCGAGCACTGAGTGAAGCCAAACAGTGCTCTAACATGAGTGCTTGGGAGATCATGCCTGTGACCCAAGCTCACTGGCATGGGTCTTTACTGACATTGTTTCAGTGTCCTCAGGGCAGGGCACTTATCTGCAGTTCTTCTTAATGGTGTTTGGATTTTTTCCCCCTGCGATTTCTCTGAAGAGAAGCACAGAGCAGGCAGGGACCACGTTGTGGCAAGTTCTTATACCTGTGAGATGCAATCTGTGCACACTGCCTGCCTGTGCCTGCTGGTTATGGCAGATTGTGGTTAGTGAACAGTGTGTTTATAGCTATAACTACCTACAGTTCTACTCTAAATAGAGTGGAGGAGGGGTTGGGTAAGGTGTGTGTGTGTACACATGGGAGCTCAGGTGCTCACATTCATGCTGCCTGTTAGCTTGTGACCCAGGTCTGGAATCATCTCAACCAGCTGCAGCTCTGGGAATTCAAACTGATTTCCTGCCCCTGCACGGTGCTGGTAAATTGTCACGTGTTCACCTGTTCCATCAGCCTGTGTTTTATGCCCATTCCCTCCCCAGGTTCTCCTCCAGGGTCAGTAGAGCACCCAAGTGTCTCAGATATAAAATAACCTCTTGATATCCCTTTCAGGACGAGGTGATGTAGTGAGATGCTTTTACTGTGATGGAGGTGTGAGGAGCTGGTCGTTCGGAGATGATCCTTGGAGGGAACATGCCAAATGGTATCCAGAGTAAGTCAGTCTGAGTTCACAAATGCCCCTCACAGCAAGATCAAAAGATGGGTCATGCATTTTACACTGATAGATTTGGCTTTTTTTTCCCCATAGGCTAGAAATATTTAGAACCTCTCACTTTAAAAGCAAAATAAAATATTCAAGCTCAGGTAGAATGGCACAGTTCAGACCTGAGATTTTCTAATTTGACCCAGAGTTCACTATCTAAGAGTTCAATTAAAATCACTTTCTTTGACACAAAGTCAAACAGCTTTGATTACTACTACTCTGAGGTACAAAAATAAATGTATTGTAAACCTCGGGTTTCTTTAGCAGTTCTTATGGCTCTTTTTTCTGTGAACTGCTCTCTTATCACAGTTCTGTGGTCTATTCCAAAACATGAAGATTGAATTAAAGGGGAGGAATCATGAACCTCTTACTGTCAACCTTTGTGCAGGAAGTGGGAGTGAGAAACCCCATGATACCCTATCTTTAATGAATATATAGCAGTTTTCTCATAACTCATACCACCCTTTGCTTCTAAAATGCAAACTACTCATGTTACTTTGACTTGAGAGATCCTGTGCTAATATGTTTAAACCTCTCTGCTTATAGGTGTGAATTTTTATTGCATTCAAAGGGGAGAGAATTTGTTAGCAGTGTTCAGGAGACCTTTTCTACCACCCTGCTAGCTCCAGTGAGTCATTATGTACTTTGTGTGTAGTAGATGGAAGTTTGGTAGATGGGGGAGTTTTGAACACATGCTGCTTTTTGTGTCATTTTTCAGAGGCGTTCCTGGGATCAGACTGAACAGGATTCCCCTCCTTCCCAAGGTCAGTGCTGTGATTATATCTTCTGTGTTTCATCTTCTGTTGGAAGTGGTGTGGTCTCAGTTCTGCCACCCCACCCCAGCTACTGTGTACTCTGTAGACATGGTATTTGTGAGATGTTTTGATATTCCAGAAGCAGTTTCACTTTATTTTTAGGAGAGTTTCTAGCTCAAGAAACAAAATTACTTGTTCTTGTGAGACCTCTTAGTCTAAGACCAGAGACATTTAGCTAGCCTGGATAATGGTGTGAGTTTTGAGTGTTTGCCCAATGTTCCTTTGACTTGTGCATGCTCTTGATGTTGTTGTCTGTCTGTAGAATCTTTCACACTGCAACATTTTAAACAAGCTTGATAAGACACGAGAGAACAGCTAGAGGGTCTAGATGTTTGTGAAGATGTTGATCCTGGGGATTATTCCCATTCATCAGTTGCTCCTGGAAATTTAAGCAGGTGAAATTTGGCTCCCATGAGCTTAAGCAAGACTTAAGACTTTGTACAGGCTGCCAGCTGAATTTCTTACTTCTGTTGTTACTGATGAATGGTTGAGCTAGACTGAGGTAGGAGACACTTCAATTGGGATGTTCCACTTGATATTCATGAAAACAATTTTAAGGCTTCTGTTCTGGGACGTGAAAACAAAGATAAGGATTCTGGACTGAGGCCAAACTTAGCTCACTGATAGAGAGAGACTTAGTTTACTGATACAGTAGAACAAACCATCCAAAATTATTCCCTGGGCTTTTATGAAATTTCTTTGGATTAACTTGCTTGTAAATTATGATTGGAAGTAAAAACTGTAAATCTGGATGTTAGTCTAGCTATATAGATAGCTTGAGGAGTGCTTAAGAGTATATTAATACCAATTTATATATAATAGCTCTGGGGAATGGCACACTTGGGGCAAAAAGTTCTGCCTTCTTGGTAAAGTATCTGCTCGCTGCTTTACAGATCCTCTGAGTGCTTGGAAAGAGCTGGCTCATCCTTCTCAGGATCAGCGTAACATAGTGCACAACGTCCTGCAGATGGGCTTTGACCCCACTTGTGTGGCAAACCTGGTAGAGGATAAATTTGGGTTGACTGGGGCTTTCTACCTTTCTGAGTCTGAGCTGGTTTCAGATCTGCTGCAGTCGGGCCGGGCAGAGAGCAGCGGTGCCGTGGGAGGCAGAGGTAGGCCTGGCTCCACACCTGGTCGGGGGGGGTGTCACCTCTTCCTTCACCCTGAGCCCTGCTGTGGTGTCTTGCAGGTCTGCCTTCTCTCTTCCTAAGCTGGAATTAAGAGGAGTAATGCCCACAAGCATTTCCTGGGTAGGCTGAACAATGGGATTCTGATTTAAAGAAACCTGAAGGAGCTGTGGTTACTGGGTTATCAGTGACTATCTCTGCCTCCACTAGGCTCTGGTGTAGATATCTTCAAGGGTTCCCACTGCCCTTAGACCTGCAGTAGCAGCTCCACAGTGTGGAGATCTGTGCATGAATTCACATCTGATCCAGACAGAGGCAGCTGTCTGAAGCAAAGCTTCTAGGATGGATGATTACTCCAAGCCTATTTAAAATTGGATCAATAAATTGATCAGAAACAGCCATACTACTTGTCTGGATGATATGTAGCTTCCTCAACTTGTCTGTCTTGTTACCTGTTTTGTGGAGTCTGTTTCCCAAGTGAGGTTTACTTGAAGGTGCAGTTTCCAAGGCTCCTATCTCCATAGCATGGTCTGACATTTCTGAAGTTAACATGGAAAAGAGAAGTTCACAAAACTGAAAATGTGATTAAATAGTAGGAAAGCGCAGCTGATGGCTCTTGCTGTCTGATAGATAAACCAGCTTTGAGGAGAGAATATGATGTGCACATGCCTTGATATGGACGTTCACTTATATAGTGAGTGAGCACGTGAAATTAAGAGCACAGTCAAGAGGTGTGTAACCAAAGTCTCCTGAGATCCAAGATGCTTCATCTTTTCACACAGCACTGTCTGGAGAGGGAGAAAAGGGTAGCATTTAATACCATCTTCTTTCCTGGTTATACAGATCCTGCTCGGAGGGAGGCTGGAACATCAAGAGAAGAAATGCAATCTGTGCAGCAAAAGGAATCAGGTGCTCTGGGCTGACAGTGGTGGTGGAATTGAGCTTAGGCATAATTGTGATGAATTTAGAGAATAATGGCATCAATAATCATTATATTAATTGATTTTATTTATTTTTTTTTTAATTCTGAAGGGGAGAATGTGCTTACTTGAGTGGTACCTACATTAGAAACCCTTATTCAGGAATTAGAGTTCCACTGTGAATCAGACTGTTTAAAAAAAAAAAATCCAGTTTATTGGGATAATTTACATACCACAGTAAAGTGATGTTGATCTCTATCCCTGCTCAGTCCAGCATGTGTAGATAAACTGAACCTTGTGCAGATAAGCCAGGTTATAATGGCTGTAGTCTTCCAGCTTAAATGAACCTTGCCTGAGAGGCACTTTTGCCATGTCCACAGTCAGTCTCTGAACAAAACAACAAACAAGTTGCAGTGTGACTTCCTAAGCTGCCAGGACTGGCACTCTGGAGCTGTGAGAATATTAACAGTTTGGGCTTTTTTTTTTTTTTTTTTTCTTTTCTGGTAAAGATGAGTCTCAACTGAGCACAGAAGAACAGCTCCGCCGCCTGCAAGAGGAAAGGATGTGCAAAGTGTGCCTGGACAGAGATGTGTCTGTTGTGTTTGTTCCCTGTGGCCACCTGGTAGCTTGTGGAGACTGTGCCCTCAATTTGAGGTTGTGTCCCATCTGCAGAGCTGTCATCCAGGGCAGTGTGAGGACTTTCATGTCCTGAGCTGTGATGCACCCAAAGGGAAAGATAAGTCTATACAGCTCACTGATAACACAGCAGAGGAAGAAAATCACTAAATAGATTGATGCTGGAGCAGTTTTATTTGCAGGGTATCTTGGCATATGTGTAAAAACTCACTAAATGTGCCTCCTGTGCACAGTGTTTCTAGGAGGAGTTGCTGGTTTGCTGTACTGTTGCTGAAGGACTGTTCCAGAAAAACTCTGCTGGGTTCTTTTCTCCTCCGAAGAGAGGCTTTTGTTGACAGACTCTCCTCCAAATTCCTGTGTTCTCAAATGAATCTTTGCTCTGTGTTGAAATCAAAGGCTGTTTTTAGTAGGCGCTCTGGTTCTTTTTCACACATTTAGCAGTTGTTTAGAGATTATTCTGCTAGGGCTTCCTTCAGTAAGTTTGAGTGAAAATGGGGGGTTTTTGTATACAAAATGCATTCCATTGAGACAAGATTACTCAGCAGCAATGTGTCGTGGGAGGGGGAGAGTCTAACTTTTTCTTCTGAGCTCTTTCCTGTCCTCCTCTCTTTTCTTTTTTTTTTGCTGAATTTTCAACAATCACAATGACAGGTTTTACTGGTACTCAAATCTGCATAACTAAGTGGAAAAGCCTGGCCTGTAGTAGACTCTCCAACCTCTTTACTCTCAGTTGCCCTCCCCAGGTGAAAGACTCTTTGCTCAGGGTCACTATGGTCTCCTGGAAGCTTCTCATGGAGCTCTTCCCTGGTTGTTGGGTACTATCCTACTAGAAGATAGCTATGGAAACTTACCTTTTTAGGACTTCTGTTTGCTGACTAAACTGGTCATTCTTATTTAAAATGAAATATTCTATCATTTAGCCAAAAAGAGTAAGTTTTGTCCATACTATAGCTTGTTAACTGAAGGGGAAAGGAAATATGTTTTTAAAAATAAACTGTTCTTTTTCATGGAATAAAATTTTTCCTTTGTTTAACTTAGAGGTCTGAGTATCTGATTCTAGTACAATTCCCTCCTTGGGGAGGGAGGGCTGTGGTGGTGTCCTCAAATGTTAGACTGACATCAGGTTGTAGATGACTTCTGTCCCTCAGTGCTACATGGGCATGAGAAAAGTAACTGTTCTGACCATGGAATTCACAAGACAACATGTAGGTCATGGAGGCATAGTACTGGGTTGGAAAGGACCTTAAAGACCATCTTGTTCCAGCCCCAGACCAGAGTGGATGCTCTCTTCATCCCTGCCTTCAGAAGAAGGTGGTAGTAGTAGTGAAGTTCTTGGCAAAGATGAAGGAAATTACTAGTTGAGCATTTTGAACTCTCCAACTCTTGGAGGAACTGGTGGGTCTCTGCCAGACAGCAGCTTTCATAGAGAGCAGAATGTCACCAACATGCTAAATTAGGTGTTGTGTGGGTTCAAACTATCACTGGCTTTGTTTTGCCACTATAAATAACAGCAAAATATTACAGTTTAAATAGAAGTGCTAATCATAGAAGGGAAAACAAAACCAACTCTGTGCTGGAATAGTGTTATTTCCTCTTAAACTCAGCTCAGTGTGGCTTGAACCTAAAGTAAGCGTGAGCAGGACTACAGGGCTGGAAATGTGCAGCTATTTACGGGGCTTCTCTTATTGAACACTTTGAAAATTGTGGCTTTTCCACATCTGGAAGGGAGAAGCTGGTTTTTCCTGTGGCAAGATGTTCCTCCAGAAACAGGTTTTTAAAGTGGTAGTATCTCCAGTGATGCCTGTCCCCAACAGAGGGCACTCCTAAACTGGAGATAAGGGAACCCACCGGAGCAAAACCCTCAGCTGCTCCTTGTTCTGAGAGCACACTGGGGGTAGAACCGACTGCCAGTCCCTGCCCTCAGCACTTTGTGACCTTGTGGTGCTCAGAGTGGCTCTAGCACAAGCAGACCAGGAGGGGTTTTCAGAGCATGAAGGATGAATGGCTCTGATAATGAAAACTGGAGGAGGTAATTAAGTGTGGAATATGACCCTTGGTAGCTTCTCTTAGTTTTTTCTCAGACTGTGGTGGCTTTTTTTTTTTTCTTTTTATGATTTATGGCAGTCATTGATACTACATGTTATAGGCTTACCTGAATATAGGCTCAGTGTTTATTTTCCTTCTATTAATTGATGCTTTCTGCTACAACGAACACAGGTAGTTGAGTGGTAGTTATGAAGCTACTCAGTCATCACACTTTTATTTATTCACTTCATCAGTGTGTATTAAAGCCAAGAGGTAATGTTGTTAAGTGCATAGTTTGATGTTTAGTCCCTTTAGAGTACTTGGCAAGTGTTTTTTATCAGTTTTATTAGTAAATGTGGCATCAGGGCTTGGAGATGTGTAGTGTTAAAAACATGCAGATGTCAAAATAATTCCAGGAGTTCCTTCATATGACCACCTAGAAGAATCCCTTCCTGAAAGTATTAGTGAAATGTTTCAGCTGTTCAAAGCTGAAGCTGTGCTTTCTCTACCATCTGGGCTGAATTTTGGTTGCTCTCAAACAAGGCCAATAATGACTGCTGGTATCTGATGCACAGCAATTTCTCTGAGGAAAAGAAATCATAGTAAAAGCAAACCAAAAAATGTGAAGTTAGTGGTTTTGGATGAGAGAAGGGAAGATTCATTTAAAAAGCCCCCAAAAAATGAAATATTTCATGGAATAATCTCATCGACTAGAGGATGTTTATTCTTCTTCTATTCCTTTTTGGTTTTCTGCCCCTCCAGGGAACATCAGGGCAGGTGGGAATGAGTGGGATGCAGAAATGAACTGAATCAAAGGCGAGGTGGAGAAAGAGCCAACAGACAGGGTATGCACTTTTCTGTTCATGGTGTTGAAATGGAAAGTAGCTTGTGTTTCACTGTTTGACTTAGTGGTGACACACTATTGACTAATAATATAACTAAGTAGTTATATTTTGTCAGGCAGAGCTGTTTGAAAGATGGCTAAGCTTTTTCTTCCTCTAGTCATGACACTAGTATCAAAACAGTTGTCTGTCTTGCTCAGTCAGAAGCTGTGGCTTTCAGTGGATAAAAGAAGGGGGGGAAAATTATGCAGAAAACATTTTTACTTGCAGCTGCACCCAACCACAACTCAGGATGTTAATCTGCAGTGGGTATCAGGAATAGAAGCCTCACTGAACCAAAGAAATGCTCTCTTGGTGCTTATACATTTGGGCTTATAGAAGAAAACTTTGCTTCCTGGGTTCTTTGAAATGGGACAAAAAAAGCTGCATCATTCTGTCTTTGATTTAGCACTTAATGTTTTTATTTGTTTTCATTCTTCCTTCACACTTCTCCCTACCATGGCTTCCGGTTTGACTCTTCTGAAAAACATTTTTCAAAAACTGCCAAGTAATCCCAAACAGATTAGGTAAGACAATAACAAATTACGACAGCACTTGGAAGGTACCAGCCACAGAACATAGAATCCCACAGCTGGCTGGCCAAGTGCTCTTTCTCTTCTGGATACTCAGTGTGCTGGGAGACACAGCTGACATCACTGACATTGGTTTTGCTGTTGTTGGGTTTTTTTTTATTAATTGCTGCAGCTCATTAATGCAACTTAATTACACTTCCATTCCCCCTTCAGCCCTTTCCCTCCCCTCAAAAAACCTGTCATAAAAAAAACCATCTTCCATGGGAATGTTGCCAGGCTTGTGCCTGGAATAAGCGTGGCTGCTCGATGGAGAAGGCAGGGACAAACCCACCTGTGATCCATGAAGAACTAGGCCTTTTTCAGTGTCCTGCAGGGGGATTCAGCTGTGTATGTGGCTACACCAGTGTTAATTTAATGTAGCTGGGCAAACCCAGAGCAAGCTGCAGCTGCTCTGAGAATGGCTTGGCATGTTTAAATGGGGCAAAGCTCAGTGCTGAGTAAAGATTTGGTGCTTGTAGTAGTTTTTAGCTGTTCAGCATTACAGGAGTTAGATCACATGACACTGAAATCCAGGACAAATGCTTATTGCCAAGTCTACAGAGGATGAGGAAGGGAGTCCTGGATGGGCAGGGAGGAAGAAGGGAAGAATTCTCAACTATAATTTAAAACCCCAAAAAGCCTAAGTAACTCAAATGTAAAGAGCCCCCACCAAGTCCTATACAGGCAGGGAGGAGATGAAGTTGTGTTAGGGGATTTAGGCTCTTTTCAGAACAAGGGAAAGGAGAAGGGGAAGACACTAACTACAGAACATATGAAATGTCCCAGGGCGGTGCTTCCTTCTTTATGGATCCAAGGCTGCAAGGAAGCAGCTTCGACTTCAAGTGCATCTCTTGAGAGAGGCTCTTGGTGAACTTGTTCTGCCAGAGGTCTCTAGGCCTGTGTCATTTCTTGGCTAGTACCAGCAGACTATGGTAGGAAAGGTTCGTCAGGGCACTTGGAGAATTACAAACCGTGTGGCCATTCTTTGATGTACATTCATTGCGTTTGGAAAGAAGACAAGGAACGAAAACATGGAATGGAGTTCACCATCCTGCATTTCCTCTGCCAAAGATCCAGGCCACAGGGGACTGTTTCCTACAGCACCTTTGGTGGTGGAGTGCAAGGTTTATCCATCCTCTGGCTCCTCTTCACTTACGCAGGCCTGTAAGGGGGGGAAAAAAGGGTGCATGTGGGACATCAGTGTGGAGCAAGTACTCAATTGCTTACTTATGAGAACAGAAATGGTGGGGAAAGAATTAGGACATTTTTTTTTCCTGTTCTGGGTTTTTAAGTATGACTTATTACAGGTGAGGAATAGGATTGACAGCTCAGAAGTAATGTGGTTAAGTAGTCTTCAAGCCTGGCAAGGACACTATGCACATGTCAGACCTGAATATGCTGCAGTTAGGCTAAGGAACAGATAAAACAGCCAAAGTGTTAGATCTATGGGTCCCTCAGCATTTGGAGCCGCACAGAACTTGGTTAGGAATTTAAAAAGCTAAGGGTCATCTCTAGAATAAAGTAGCTGCTTGAAATTGCGGTGATGTGCTTTTTGTGTAGATGCAGCAGTATAAGCAGATCTACTTTTGGAGCCAGCAGTAAAGGTGAGTGCATGTTTTTGGCTGAAACATCACCTCTTACACATGCAGCTTCAGGTTGATGAAAAGAGTTTGCAAATTCATGTTGATATTCAGCAAACTGTTTGTTTGGGGAAAAGTCTACCTAGAAAGAGAAGCAGAAGCATTTTGTTTTGTGGGGTTTCTTCTCTCCTCAAAACAAAGTGGGATTTTTTTTTTACTGTTTAAGTAAAAGTTTCCTTTGTAAAGTATTCTGGTCATCCTTAACTAATGTTATTAGTTAGATCAACTATCAGTTGATCTATTGAAGAACCCCCTTTCAGCCAGTAAGGGATGACTGTTGTATGGGGTCTAGTCCTTTAGTGCTCATGCTCACAGCTGCTTCGTGCCCATGGCCAGCAGCCACTGCACCACAAAAGATTGATTAGGGAGTATTAAAGTGAGCGATTGCCAACTGGAGCCTTAGATCACTCAATTAACCAATACCCCCTGTTGCTGCCCTGTCAATACTGAGCTCTCCATCTGATAGAAGTCACACCCTCTCCAACCATATGGCCCTTTCCACTGGTAGATCTGAGGAAAGGCAAGTCAGGGAAATCTGGCCACACAATTAAAATTAAGGCTCTCAAACCATTAATGTGATGTAGCACTTGGGGTGCCAGATCACAGTGAGTGTTACAGGCTGGAGCTTCACAACTGTGCAATTCGCTGCTTGGCCTTATAAATGCAGTCTTAAAAGGCAGGAAGATCTATTGCTCATCCTTGTACCTTTTAAATAAATAGAGGCTACCTCCTGTCACCCAGCAGGTTCTTGCTTTAGCACTAAACTGTGTACAGAATCATGCTTTGAGGCTATTCTGCTTTATAATTGAGATTGCACAGCAATGCTTTCCGAAACAAATTCAGAGAATGATGTCAAGAGACTAAATGGAGGCACCAGGAGGGAAGTGCTGACAAATGATCAGGATGCTCTGGGCCTCCTCCTGCCTTGGCAGGTAGTGCAGGGTGCTTGGAGATAAGAGCTTTAGTGGGAAATGTCAAAGCTGGCTCAGTTAACCCTTCCACAGTTATCGGTGCAAAAATGCTTCTTTGCCTCAAATGATGAGAGTTCTGTGACTACAAGTGAGCAGGAACAAAACCTGGAGCTGAGGGCCTGAGCTGTGCAGCCCAAGGGGAGACAGTGGTGCCAGCACCAGCCTGAACTTGGGCTTTAGATAAAGGAGGGGAAAGGGCTCAGCCTTTCCTTCCTGAAAACTCTTTTGGCCTCAGGAGAGTAACTTTGACTTTCAATAAGTGATTTATTATCCTTTGGCTAAGAACTTTGACACAGAAACTCAGGCACTGAAGACTTTAACATGTCTTCTATCAAGATTCCTGATATATTATTAAATAATTAGTGTAGTCCTTTAACTGGTAATCAGCAGTGAGGTTAAGGGTATTTCTGTTACACAGTAAAACTTCCAGAGCAATTTTTCCATGATAATTTGAGCTTCTTTTACTTAAGGTTGTGACTTGAAATAGTAACTATCCCAGCAAAACTCCCCTGGAGTCAATGAAATGTAGAGCAGAAACAGTTGTGGAACCTAAATAGAAATAACTGTATTTTTAGACAACCATTTTTGCTGTGTAAGTGTTGGAGGTACAAATTAAGATGAAGCACACTTAAATGTTGCCATTGTAAGCAGTAGTACAAAATGATGGTTGATTTTTGTTGCTGTTGGGTTTTTTAATAGAGAAAAATAACAGCTGACTTGAAAATTTGTCAGGTTTTCCACTAACTGAAGACTTGCAACTGAGGTCATGGAAGGCAGTATATCACTATGATGAAGCTGGGAGATAACTGGATTGTGGTCTGGAAGTACCTATTATCAGTAAAAGGTTTTGGAAGGATGTTTTTTCCTCCTAGTAGGAGGCAAAGGTATTTAAGAACTTCTTGCAGAGCAGTGGATGGAAGCTGAGGGCCAGAAATGGGGTGTAAATTCAGTTTGAATACTGAATTTAGCAGCTGATAACCACTGAATTAGGCTGCCAAGGAACACTGCAGTTTCCCTTTAGTATCTTTGAACTGTGGCAGCATATTTAAAAGTTTTCTAACTTGGACTGTGTTCAATACAGAGATTGTGAGAGTTAGTCTTGGGTATAAACCGTGCTCATCAGTCCAGGTCACGTCAGTGTTCTGTGGGGCCTTGGATCTCTGAAAACTCATAAATTTGGAGAGATGAAGAAGAGAGATTAGGGAAAAATGCAAGCCAGGACAAGGGAAAAAGGGCACATTGAGAGGAAAGAGTGTGATCTTATCAGAAAAGGATAAATAAAACTGGAGTGAATAGGATAATTCCATTAGGGAAGCAAGGAAAGTGATCCTGTTAGAGAGTTGTGGCAGCCCAGCAAGTGCATTATCAGGACAAGGCAGTGATGCCATCCTGAAATAAAAGTTCATGGCTGTAGTCAGCTCCAAGTCAGTAGTTGTGTGGAATATATTTGGTTTTGTTCAGCATTTCCATTAACAAAAAGGAGCTAAAACCAGAAAGCCCATGTTCCAGATCCTTAGCTCTTCTATAAATTTACACTTCAAAGAAGTTGGATGTATTTGTTGTTTTGCATCTTCTTGAACAGGATATAAAAAAAAAAATGCCTTCAAGTCATCACTAAAGGATTTTCACAGCAGGACGAGGGCATCTGGCACTCAGTGCCCCAGACTGCAACACTCCATGGTATCATTAGCTGAGAATCAATAATCCCTTCCTCCCCTCACTCCCACTCGTACATGTGGAAGAAAGGCAATAGCAAGGCTGAAATAAATAAGCAGAAATTGCTGTTTGGTGGCTGCTGTGAAATTTATAGAGGGTCACTTTATCTACTGCTCAGCAGCTGTTTTCACGTGCTGTTAGCCAGAAAGAAATATTCTTGCGTGGTGGCAGAAGCCATCAACAGAGAAGGGATGGGCTGAAGAATGGGAGTGAGGAACAGCAAAATTATCTGTGTACTTCAGCAGCAGCTTCCCATCTTACTGAGGCCCTGGCAGGAAGTCTTACATTTTGAAGTTCTGTCTGTATTCTAGTCTCCCCACATAGAAAACTTCATTTATAAGCAATAGCCCCTTTCACAAGCAGAATTGGTCATTTGAAGAAAAAGGCAGCCCAAACCCAGCACTGTAGAAGTGTGTGATGTTCCTTCAGCAGGCTGCTGCATCAAAGGAGTAAATCAGGGAGCTGCTTAAGGCTCCACAGCTTCTGTAGACTATGAAAAATTCCACCCCCCTGTGACAAAATGAGAGAGAAATCAATATTTAATCTCCTGTAGCATCCCTTGTAATAACAGTATAGAACCCCCAAAGTTACAGGGAATTCAACTGCTTTGCAAAAATTAGTTGTTCTCCTGATCTTGTGCTGCAGTGACAAAGTGGGCAGTAAGTTCTTGTGAAATTGGAGGGGCACATCTACCAATCTATTTGGGGGGAGTTTTTCTTCCCTCGGTCCCAGTCTTCTCCTTCCTCCTCACATCCTTCCTTTTGTTACTCTCTGGTAACATTATTCCCCAAAACAACCTCTCTTAGCAGCTGCTTCAAAAAAAACTCTACATATTGAACTGCCTCTTACAGATCAATTTAAAAAATATGAAAAAATCACGTCTCCTTGCTGTTTTAAGCAGACAATACTGGCCTTTATGTTTCAGAATCTTATTAAGAACTAGCTTTTAAGTGGACAGAGTGAAATTGTGATCTTGTGCCTTAAGCAGTGGGAAGGGATTATTAGAGGGCAGAAAGGGGAATTCAACAATGGATCTTTATTACTGGTATGAGAGATACTGCTGTGGAGAACTCCCCTTTCTGCTGAGAGCTGTGGTCTCAGCTGAACTCTTGGGCTGCCCCACACATGGATGCCTCAGTTCTTGTAGGCAACAGAATTTAAAATAAATAAATTAAAAAAAAAACTCTTTAAGAGCAAACCTGTGCCATCCTGAATACAAACCATCTAAAGCTCACTTAAATTTAATTCACTGGAGCGTTACCTTTGTACCCTCCAGGATCCCTGGAAGTACAACAAGGGACAGGGAGACCCTGTTCCCAAAACAAAGTCAAATTTTGTGGTGTTACTGTGAGAGGATTATTGGAGGATGACACAGACAGGGCTGTGGTTAAAATGACACAGATCTGTAGGTCACAGCTCAGTTATGACTGTCCACAGAGCTAAATACAGCTTAAATAACTTGATGTCGTATAAATTTTACCCCAGTACAAATGTTTCATTGAAGCTTTGCCTGACAGACCACAATTTAACCTTGACAGTGAGGATCGTGTTCTGCTAGTGCTGTGGCTGACCCTTCTTCCCTCACAGCTTCTGCTTGGGAACCAATCATGGCTGAAAAAAACCTCCCTTTGCTTTCTTCAAGGAAAAGGCATCCAGCAGTTTGTTTACAATAATATCCTACAGCTGGCCCCACTGTTTCCTATCCAACAGCACTGCCATAAGCCAAGCACAGCAACTCCAGCTTCACCCTGGGGCTCAGCAGGGGCTGCTTCACCCCTTCTGGTGTCCATTCTTTCCTTCCTTCCATGCCTGAAAAACCTGTTGGAGAAATCAACCTGCAAGGAGGAGAACAACCCAAACCTGTGGTACCCTTGAGCCACCAAACCAAGAGACACTCAGCACAGCCTCTTTAGCACAGGAGATGATACTTACAGGTATGTCTGCTTGAACAAAAGGTTGGTGGGTTTTTCATTGACATGGTAGAGAGGAAATGGATCAAATCCACCAATGAAATCAACTGAAAAAAAATCAAAACTCAAATAAACAAACAAACATGGCCAGAAAGTTGAAAGGAAATGAGAGAAAGGGTTGGTGCATGTCATGGCACAACACAAAAATCAGTGACAGAACAGAAAAATGATTTTTCAGGTATGGATTCCTGGGATCTGCTGGGATGGGCAAATGTGCCAAAGGGGAGATTCAGCCAACACAAGACTTATAGCAGAGCTAACAAAAGACTCCAGAAAAAAAACCTCCTTGGATATTGCCAGCACGCTGTGACTTCACATGAGAGTGAACCTACAAAGGCTCGGCCATTCCACACTGTGCCGAAGGGAGGAAGCTGGGGAACGGCTCCTGAGTGAATGCCAGGGAGAAGTTGGCAGCACAGCAATCCCCTTGAAGGCTATAGAGTGAAGTGGGAATTTTCTTGCCCCACTTGTCTTTCCTGCAAGACAACAGCAGCTTTGGAAAACTGCAAGCACCTCATTATCCTCAGCTCTGATATTTTTCACGTCCCCTCTGCCAACTCAATTTCTTTTAATTGTGTACAAATAGGAACAAAGCTTCCCTTCTCCACTGTTCACAGAAGGGCAGCGTAACTCAGCAGGGAGAGTTTTAAGTGACAATTCCCTTAGTAACCAGAGAAGCATTTTCCAAGCCTGTCTCAGTTCCCCTGACATTAAGCCAAACCTGTATCACTGAGCTGGCCAGCACAGCCAGGGCAGGAGGGGTGTGATGTGGTGTGATTTGTGACTGACCTTGCAGGCCTTGCAAAACCCTTTAAAATAGATTCAGCTTAGACCACTTTTTGGTGCCAAGTTAGTGCATTTCGTTTGGAAGTGTGAAAGACGTCCTGTCCAAGTGCCATCCAAAAATGACTGGAAAGTCTTATTAACTATATAAGTGCCTGTTTACTTTTCGTACCTGAAGGTGGCACTATTATTTTAAATTTTAGCTGAAGAGTTTTGGTATTTTTCAGTGACCAAACAACAGAAAAAAATAGTTACTAATATACTGAATGTGAAAAAAACCCTCTTAAAAATATATTTAGAAACCTAACGGCAAGAGATTCTGAGAAATTCCATCTTGATGGAGAGCTTCATGCTGACACTGTGAGTTTGGAACAACTGTCAGGCAATGGGTGAAATCTGTAGAGGTTCTAAGTGAATTGTGGGGATAATTCCCAAATAGTTCCAGTGAGACTTGACCTTTCCTCAGCCAATTTTGAAAACATTTGAGTATCTTAAAATCAAAAAAAGGCTGCACCTTTGAAAAACAGACACTTTATTACCTCAGTTGTGGAATGTCTAAATTAGGAAACCTTAAAGAACTGCAGTTGAGTAACTATCTAGTACCTTGAACAAACACATGTCCTATCATCTGAGCATCTATGGGATAATGGTTGAGTGCACTCAAAATCCAAGTCACTTAAAAAAAAAATAATCTTAAGAGTGGTTCATTGTTCCAATATATTACAGTACATTAGCACATCTAAAATATTCCTGCCCACAAATCAGCATTAGTAGATCCCTACTGCTGTGTTTTCTCATGAAAATCACGTTAGCAGGAGCTTCCTGATTAATGTGCCTCAGCACTTATAATTACTTCATGCTGCATATCAAAGCAACATTTAAAGGAAACCACAAATGGAAGAGAAAATTAAAACGCAGCTCAAATTTATTCAGGTCACTGGAAGGATCTACCCCTGCGAGTGTGAAATATTGATGGTTTGTCACTGTTAATTATTCAAGCTGGCATTTTAACTCCAAGCTGGGAAACTGGGAGGGAAAGTGAATTTGTTAGTGGAAAAAAAAATAATATGTATCCTGAAATTAACAGCTCTGTGTTTCTAGATAAAGCTTCCTTCCATGTGGTTGCTTCTCCTAACGGATCCCTACTATAAAAATGAGCTCTGTCAAGTTACTGCTTTACAATATTCAGCAGGGGCTCAAAACTGAAGCTGTTTAGCTAATAGAAGAGCTATAGGGTAATTTAAAAAATATTACTATAATGTAGCACCTTCTCTAAGTGCACTGCCAAGCTCTAAACAAAATGATCAATAAAGCCACTAGAATGAGTTCAGCCACACAGGAAGGAAGAAAAAAACCATGAGGACAAGTCAGATAAGTAATGCATCTCCTCTCACTCCTATGAAAACACATTCTTCACACACTTTCAAATATTCAGTTGTTGTTTTTCAGCTCTCATCCATGCCAGCTGCTCTTTAAAACAACAAAGCTGCTTGCACAAACCTAATCAGTGTCTTAAAGAATTGATATCTGGATGCAAAGCCTGTGGATCAGACCCTTTGCTGGAGTAAACTGGCTTAGGCCCAGCACATTGCCAAAGAAACCAAACTCCACGTCTGTTTTAACTCTATGCATCCATTCTTCTGTTTGTAAAATTATTGGTCTCAACGTTTTGGGTTTTAGAAGGGCAAAGTAATCCAAGGTCAGGTTACGGATACCTGCACAGATCCCACAGACCCAGGCGATGCCCAGGAGTCTTTGCTGACACACGTCCAGTGACGGCACGTCACTGAAGAGATTTGTGCGCCAAACATGAGGGGGTTGGCTCCTTCCTCCTCCTTGTAATTCAAGTACAGTACTTCCTCTGCTCTTAAATTAAGTGGTCAGATTGGTCCTTGGCAAGAAATCTCATGTTCTCCTTCATCCTCAGCTTGTGGCACATGAGACTCAGCAGGTCACCTACTGGGATGAATTGTCGTAGGTGCTCTTAATCACAGCACTAATATTTCAGTAGCATTATTCTTAGGCTATACAAGCTTGAGAACAGAAGCAGCTGCCCAGTTTCTCTAAAGCTTAATCCAGCTGAGAAGTCAAAACCAAGCTCTTTTATGGTGGAAGTGTAGCAGAATTACAGCATCTAACACATACTGACATGGGGGGGAAAAACCCTCACAGTAAAACCAGCTGATCCTTGAGAGGCAGGTAGTGCCACATCCCATAGAGGTAGAGATGGAAAGAAATCTGATAGCAACTCAGTCCTGACAGACAAACACCTGAGAGAGAAATAAAATTCACTATAACCTTTTGCCAAGGGATCTGTTGATAAATACTTACAGCTGTCTTCTTCTTCTGTAAAAACACTAACAACGTAACAGGCGTAGACAAAGCCCACCAGCTGGAAAATAGAGAGAATAAATCATTTTAAAATCAGTCATGTGAGCCCGGTCAAAACCAGCTCAGCAGCACTTCAACAGCCAGTATTTACACTCCTCTTGGCAGCATTACTGTGATGGTGAAGCCAAGTCTTATTTGCTGTAGGCAGGAGGTGCAGGTGTAGGTGTCAGGGAAGATTCTAATGGAGCACAATCAAAGCTTGAAAATAAAAACTTGCAAGGCTCACCCTCACCTTCAGAGTAGCAGCATGCAGTTGTGTGAGTGACTGGCAAGAACATGGGTTGGCTTTGTTGAAACTGAAACTCTCTGTGAGAAGTGATGGGGATGCAGGAGAGGGCCTTGTGTAACGTTTTAGACAGATGGCTACACACAGGAGACACACAGGGGTAGGTTTTATTAGGAGGTCCAGGGATAAGAACTCATCAGCTCTGCATTCCTGTCATATGGGGCATGCAAGGGAAGAGAAATTAATTCGGTGCAGGAGCTACCAATCAGATGTGAGTAGTTTTTGTGCAGATGAGAAGGTAGTTAACCATAAAAATGGTGATGTAGTGGCAGAAATATTCAGAGACACTGAAATCTTTAGTAGCTCAGCTGGTAGTTTGTAGAAGCTCTAACACATCAGAACTGCCTCATTCTGCCTCAGTAGCAAGTTGTTACTCAGCCTGAACAGAGAAACAAACTCCTGGTACTACGGGAGTTAAGCATTCTAGATCCAGAAGGGTCTTATTTTGCTTTGCCTTCTTCCTGTTAATCAAATATCCTCTCCATCCTTCATTTTACATCTTTACATAACACCCCACTTAGAGAGATCTTGGTTGACAGTAACTGTGTTAGTAAAGTTATTGTGAGGCATAATTGTTTTCCACTGTGAACTCAATTCTTTCGAGCAAGAGTCAGCCTGTAACACACAGTGACTCACTCCAAGGGGAGACAGAATGATGCATGGTAGGGCTTGAAAAGTAGAGTCCATTCATTTTTAATATGACAGAAAAATACATCACACCAGAAAACAAAAGACAAGATAATGAGATTTCTGCTGGGGAGTTATACAACATTCGGGGTTTTTCCAGCTCTCCCTGACAAAACATGCCTTGTTGGAAAGGAATTGGAATGTTTTTGTAGCATCACTAAACCCCGTTTTTCCTTTACATTTTTCTATAATCTTATGAAAGACAAGCCAGCTCACTCCTGTCCTCTTGGGTGAGCCTTATGGAAGTATATCCCAGTGCCTCTGTGGAGGAGGGGTAGCTCTGGGGACTCCCTCATTCCCCTGCTGTGCATTTCTGAAACCAGGGCTGCTTCAGGCTAAGTTTCAACGAGTGACAGGGTAAAATAAATCCTCTGGGTGTGATGCTAACCACAAGACCACGTGCAATGGCCAGTCTAATTGTACCTGCTGACTTTCAGAATTGCCTCTGAGTGGAAGCATTGCTTTTTAAAGGCAGACAAAGCTAAACAATCAGAATATCAGAGATTTTTTCTTTCTCCTATTGCCTATACTGTGCTAACATAAAGCCTGGAGTGTTTTGGGTTTTTTTTCCTTAAGTTTGTGGTAGTTCTGGGGCAGGACAGAGCAACAAAGCTGAGAAAGGGTCTGGAGCACAGGCCTGATGAGGAGCAGCTGAGGGATCTGGGGGGCTCAGCCTGCAGAAAAGAAGGCTCAAGGGGGACCTTCTTGCTCTCAGCAACGCCCTGACAGGAGGGTGGAGCTGGATGGGGGTCGGGCTCTGCTCCCAAGTAACAAGCAGACAAGTTGTGCCATGGGAGGTTTAGACTGAATATTAGGGAGTATTTCTTCTCTGAAAGGGTTGTCCAGCCCTGGCACAGCTGCCCAGGGCAGTGGTGGAGTCACCACCCCTGGAGAGATGCAAAAGACAGGTGGATGTGGCACTTGGGGACATGGTTTAGTGGTTGGGCTTGGTAGTGCTGGGGGAACAGGTGGACTTGATGATCTTGGAGGGCTTTCCCAACCCAAAGGATTCCAGGACTCGGAGCCCGGGCCGGGCTCTGGCCGTGGTGCTGAAGCCCCGAGGCCGCTCCCGGGAGCCCCGTGAAAGCCGCAGTGAGCGCTCGCCCCTGGGCGGGGGGACCTGACCTCGCTAACACCGAGAGACGCTCTTGGAAAAACAGAGTGCCTTCTGCACATCCCAGCATTCCATGAAACGTCCGCTCACCATTTGCCCAAGCAACAAATTAGGAGTGTGGTCACACACACCCTCTGCACTTGCTCTGGCATTTTCATAGGTTGGAGATCCAGCCTTTCACATAACATCAAACCATGCGATTTACATACACACAGAAAAGCAGGAAAGATGCATCTTGGACGTCTACCCTGATTCTAAGGGAACTCTAGGACAGTCTTCTCCCTCCCCAGATTTCCCATCATGCCTCAGAGTAGGAACTTTTGGGTTAACAGCCGTGTAAAGTGGCAGCCCGAAATCCATTCACTACTATTATACTCTATAACATGTAGACACAAATCTTATGTGATACCCGTGTCAGGAAACTCCTGATAGAATTAACAATGAAAATGATTTACCTGCCCAGTTTATGGGTAGAGTGTGTGAGCGATTATCAGCTGTACTGTCACAGCAAACCTGATAAACCTCCGAGCATTTTTCACGGTTCAGAAGCACCAAGCGATAGGAGTGACTTGGGAAGTTTGTTTTGCACAGAAATTAATGCCTCATAACCCTCAACCATCATTCCACTCACCCCATACATTTTTCCTTTTATGACTAAGGTGACTTTTTGCATTCATAACAACAAACCAGTCAAACAAAAACTAGTGAATGAAGTGAACTTCCCTAAGTCTCTAATTCCAGCTCCATTGGAGTGGAGGGTTTTCTTTTTTTATTTCTTCCATCTCCTCCCTTTGTTTCAAAATTACCTACTTAGTGCTTAAAATCTACTTTTTATTGACTTTATAGTCCATTCCTGCTTTATATGAATTTCATCAATAAAAAAAACCTGTTTATTTAATGGTACTTCTTATTCAAAGAAGTTGTTTTAGTCTTGTGATCTGGCCAGAACAGGAGAGTTTCAGTGGCAAACAGATGTACAACAAAACATGAGCTGCGTTTTTATATGGGCTGACCCAAACTGTAATTAAACATACCATCTCAGGGATTAACTGAACTCACAGGAATCCTTATGTCCTTCAGAATGAATTATGAATGAAATATAGCTACAGAGCAGAAATGCCATTCATACTGTCCAGTCCTTTCCACTGGAAGAGTCTGCTAGGGTTTGGGATGAGCAGACTCCAGGAGACACCAACAGTTCTTTTTTTACTGAGTCCCTGATGAAGATGTATCAAGCCCCCAGACATCACTCAGGTTCTGAGCAATTAACACAGAGCAGAAAGCCTCACGGAGGCCAAGAATTTGGAATCCCACCCTTGCACATCTTGGTTGCTGATTTCAATGCAAAAAGAGGGCTTTAATCTCTACTATCTTAGGAAAACAAAAAGAATTCTTAGATCTTTGCAAATTACGCAGGGGAGGTGGAAGATGTAAAATGACACTAAGCTACTGCTCTAATTCCCCAAAGAATGTTCTAGGGCTTTAGCCTCTGCTGCTGTTTCTCTGCTTGTTCTGCCTGTTCAGTACCAGCTTTCTCCAAGCTGCAGAAGTATCCAATTAAGCCTTTTTATTAGGAACACATGTTGAAGGCAGGTGTGTTCCGTCAGCCCGTCAGACAGCCTGGGAATGCACATGCTGCCGAACAAAAGAGGATGGAGCTGGGGCGTCCCGAGCACTCTGCAGGCAAATAAACAGAGCAGGAAAGACAGGAAGAGACAAGTGTGCCCAAAGGGAATGAGGAAAACATATGTCTGAACATCCCTCTGCCCCTCAGCCCTCTGAAGTTAACTTTTCCACAGCGATTCCTAAAACAGCAGCATCGAACTGAGGTGCTGGAGCCAGAAAGACTGAATTAGAGCAAGAGCTACAGAAAAGGGACCAGCTGGCTGCAAGTGTGCAAAATACACGAAGGATGGGAAGGCAAATTTTAGGAGGTGTTACTGTTGCTTGTGTAAGATCTTAGTCTACTTCTGTCCTAGTGAAGAGTCTGGACTCTCCAACTCTTCTCTCAATAGACAAACTTGCTGTTGCTTTTTTCACCACATAGAGTAGGTGCAGAGTCTCCTCCTTCAGGGCAGATGCATTCTAGGTTTCACTTCTAATCAGAGCTAATGAAGTGTGTACACTCTCATCAGTGCAAGAGGGGGAAATGAAGAGATCTCTGCTATGAGAAAACAAATATCCAGCTTGTGAAAGGGCTATTGTGGCCAGATAGCCAAAGGGAGGCAATCAAAATCCTTTGATTTCCTGACCTTCTTTACTCCTTGGATGCAATACAGCCACTGAAAATCTACCTTCTGCCAAGAGCAAAGCATCTCTTGTGCCTTGGTTCTCACATAACATCTGCTGTCAAGGCTTGCATTGCTGCCTTCCTGGGAACCTTCCAACCTGTCAGTCTGACTGAAAACAGCAGACAGGCAGGCAGTGAGACACTTCCAATTTCTACCGAATTCAGTGAAGCCTCGGGAAAAGTCTAACCCTCCCCACTCCCAGAACTACCATATGGACAGCCCAGAGCTACGCCAGGTATTCCAGAACTGGGAATCGCTCCTCTCCCTGCTGGCTGGCAAGCTGGGGAGAGGCAAGATGAATCCTTGCTAGGGCAAAAACAAAGCAGATTTCTTTCCTCGACAAAGTAGTTGCTGTTCCATTCCCTAACTGGGCTGGCAGGATTAGTTTTACAGTTCATTTCTATACCAGTGCAGACTTTTAGATGTCACAATAAGCTTATTCCTCCGATGTATTTCATGCTAAAGCATTGAGAAAGATTTTCATGTTGGGCCCTACAGCTACTTGTATCACATGTGGCGACTAATATGCCCAAGTTTGATGGCATTCCAGATTAAAAGGATTGCTTTTGCCTTCAAGGAGTACAGACAAGCTCTGAGCAAAAGCAGACTGAGACCTTATGTATCCTCAAATGTATGCCCAGGAGCAGGATGATACATCAGCAGGAGTCAAGATGACAGCCAACACTGTGCTCACCATATGGGTTCAGGTTTGCTTTCCCTCTCCTTTGGAGTGGAAGACTGAATTTGGTGAGCCTTGCCCCACATACACAACACTGTGCAGTAGTCTCAAGGAATTGGTTCTTCCAGAAAACAACCAAAATACCCACAGCTGGGTGCTGCATAGCTAAAGACCACGGATTTCACAGTGCTATATCTGGGATAAAAACCAAGCAAAGCCGAGCACACAACCACACCTTCACAACTTCTAAAAACCATTAGGCAAAGCAAAAACAAACTACAGAAAACACAGTTTTGTCTGTCCCTTGCCCTTCTTAACAGGGAACTGGCTATTCTGGTCTCAGACAAGGAGGGAACTAGGTCATGTCTCTTGCTGCATCCCCTGAGCCTTCAAGTTCCTGGTCGTGTTTTTGTACCATCGATCTGCCTGTCTGCAGCACTGTACCTGCCAGAGCCCCGGGGACAGCTGCCTGTAATAAAACCTGCCTCAAAGTGAGATAAAGAGAACAGAAAAAGATACTGGCAGGGATCAAAGAGTTTGACCCTCAGAGAGTAAAAAGGGAGAGAACTGGCTGACTGCTTTCAGGCAAGGTCTGAGGGAGAAAGCGAGAAGATTTGCTTTCTGCCTGACCTCAAAGCAGAGGGGAAAAGCTCTATTTCTCCCACTACATGACAAAATTATATGAGCATTCCAGAGCCAGCAGCAGTTACAGGCCTGGGGCTTCAATACTCTCCTTTTATTTCAGGACAAGTAGAAACTTAGTTCCCTGCATAGCTCAGCCCATATGGGTTTCTTGCCTACAAGTATTTTAGCCTCATTTCCAGAGTTTAGGATTCAAAAACCCATTTCGCCCTAGATCTGAGGGAGAAGGAGAGAGAAAATATTTGCCTAAATCCTATTTTATCTTATATTTCCCTCCTGTCTCCCCATCTGGCCCCTTAGTGGTGTTTTGCAGATGCACAGAGAATATTGTCACGTGCCTTTGGGAAGAAGCAAAGGAAAAACCACTGCCAGAGACAGAGTCCTATATATCAGTGTGATCACTTAGCCCAGGGCCACATGCCTAAGTCAGTAAGCTGCCAAAAAACAAAGATCTGCTCCAAGCAAACTCAGGACCGTTTGTTGGCTCAACCTCTAGCCCAGGGCACAGGGGCTGTGCCAGCTCAGGAGTTCAGGAAGGATGTGACCAGTAACAAACTTCTGTGCTTTAAAAAGGGATGTTCTGACTTCCAAATCTGTCAATTGTTTCACCAAACTTGGGCTCAGCACCAAACTCGGGCTCAGCACCAGCTCAGCACCACCAATCCTGTTCCAGCCAACAGCCCTTTCTAAAAGACAACAGGCTCTATTCTCCTGGATGCACAGCTCTGCCTTTCTCACACACGTGTGTGGAAGCAGCTCAGACAGTTTCATGCAGATCATTTTCCCTGAAGGAGAACTAACGGAATATTAACAGCCAGCACACGCCAGGGAGTCCATCCAACTCAGGAAACAGGAGCTTCTCCATCTGCCTCTTCTCTCTGACATGGCAAGAAAGGGGGCTGAGTCTTCCCCCCTCCCTGCAGTTCACTGGGTCACACAGATCATCCCAGCTAATAGGAAATGCAGGATCAGGACAATGGAAAGTAGGACCAAAAACGTGCAGAGAAGTACTTGGCAATCCAGAAACTTGGAAAATCACTATTTGTTGTCCTTTAATATTTAAACAGGGCAAGATACTTCTCTTTTTTAAGCCAAAACTGGAAGCCAAAATGTGAATGTTTCACCATTCCACATCTGTACTTAGAGCCATTAACCCCAAAGTAACAACCCAAAGCAGATTAGAGATGTGGGCTGCTGACTCTAATGCAGCTACAAAATGCAAGAGCACCCACAAAGTGAGGGGGAAAACAGACATTTTGTTTCAGTTAATTTCACAGACAAGTGAAAAATAATTAACAGTGAACATTAAGGACATTGCATTGCTGCAGAGTACTTTAAAAAGCCTGTGGAAGACTGATGAGGAAAGAGTGGATGAGAACATTTAGTGCATATATCCTGGGTGTCAGCAAAAGGGAAATATGCTGCTTACTGCTTCCCTAAATTTTTTTTTCATTTTCTGAAGACTAGGATCTTTTCTCTTTTAATTCTTCACAACAAATGTGCATCTATGTGCTCTGGCACCCATCACTAAGTCACGGGGAATGAGAGCAATCCTTCATAGAATCATGGAAGTACTAAGGTTGGAAGAGACCTTTAAGATCAAGTCCAATCATCAACCCAGCACCACCACCACGCTCATCACTAAACTATGTCCTCAGGTGCCATATCCACACATTCTCTGTACACTTCCAGGGATGGTGACTCCACCACTTCCCTGGGCAGTCTGTTCCAGTGCTTTACAACCACTTCTGTGAAGAAATTGTCCCCAAAATCTAAACTAAACCTCCCCGGGTGCGACTTAAGGACATTTCCTCTCATCCTATCAAAACTCTTGCCTCTTTACCCCTCTCCAGAAGGGTCTCTGTCCTTGTTAAAACATGAATTTCCACCCCCCCCAACAGGGTACAGAATGATTTGTTATTGTATGGTTGGATGGATGCATTACTTCAGGCATTAGGTTGCTGGTATCCATTTCCAATTCTTTCAAGCAACACTTTTCAAAAGAGAGAACAGGAGAACAATCAGACAAAATGCATTTACAGAGGCCTTTTCAATCAGGTGATACAAAATGTGGTGGAAACTATGGGCCAACCTCTGTGCCTGGGAAAAAACAAAACCAAACAGCATCTCCTCAACAAATCCTACCCCTCAGTGATGTACTCACCGCAATCAGGATCTGGAAGGAGCTGTGCATGACCTCGATGTACCTGTACTCCAGGGCACAGCCTATGACAGAGATGTAGGAATGGTTATCCAGCCCCTTGATGCCAGACATTGAAGCTTCCTTCCTTACACAGCCAGGGCCATTTTCACTCCACCACGACTGGTGCCGGGAGATGTTGAACGTCAGGAGTTCGCTGTCCTGGAGGGAAAAGTCACAAAGAGATCCCTGTTGACTCTAAGAGTGTCAGACAGGCTGTCAGATGGAGGTCATAGCAAATAAATGGAAAACCTAAAGTTTCTGAGATCCCCACTCTCAGGAAATGCCAGCACAGATCAAAGTACACTGGCTTTATGTTCCCTCATAGAATGATTTTGGGTTGGAAGGGACCTTAAAGATCATCTGGTTCCACCCCCTCTGCCATGGAAAGGGACACCATCCATTATCCCAGGTTGCTCCAAGCCCCATCCAACCTGGCCTTGAGCACTTCCAGGGATGGAGCAGCCACAGCTTCCCTGGGCAACCTGTGCCAGGGCCTCATCACTCTGACAGGGAAGAATTTTTTCCTATTATCTAATCTAAACATATTTCACAGGCAGGCTTCTTCTAAACCATTTCTGAGGCAGCCTTACAGCACTCCAACAAACCTATTTGACTATCCCATAGCATAGTTTGGAAGCAGGCATGAACAGCTTCCAAATCAGAATGACACTTTCTAGACTGCAGACCCAAGAACACTTTGCTAGTGGTTCCTGCACCCAGAAAAAAATCCTCAGCCTTTGGGCTTGGGAGATTAACTTTGCAAATCTAGAAGAAAAAGGTAAACAAGGCAGCACAAAGTGTCCTGTCACAGAACCATGTGCTGTGGACATGCTCTCCCCAGCACAGGAGTCACCACAGGGAACTGAAAAATATGAACTCCATAACCCCAAAGTGAGTTTCAAAACACAACAGACCTTCCTCTGTTCTTAGCTTTTAACACACCTGACAAGCTCCTGTACCATTTCTGACTTCCTTCCACACTCTTCAGATCTGTTTTTTCTGCACTTTCTGTCAGCCCCAGGTCAGACTGCCCAGCCAAGCTGACCTCAGGGTGCTGATTGCAGCTTCTTGTAAACACCTCCCCAGCAATTCCTTATCCTCCCTACCCCGAGAGGCTTTTTGTTTTGCTGTTCTTGTCTTTGCTTGTTAAATACCTTCAATCAGCCGTTGAGGAGGTTACAGAGTGAAATACCACTCAAGTGGTGCAGGGGTTTGATGTGCAGCCAGATGCTCACTTAAAAATGACCACACTTCCCTCACACTTGAGAAAAGAATACCCAGGTTGGAATTTTTGAGCTTATAGGACATGGCTCAGGAGTGGCTGAACAGAGCAGCTGCATCCCTTTGCAGATGAGTGACAAGTGCTGGGTGCCCCAGCAGCCCCCTCAGGTCAGTTTGACGCAGAATCAACAGCCCCTCTTGACCCCAAAACAAGGCAACAGGTTGGAAGTTTTATTCTAAAGGACAGATTGTCTTCATTACAATTTTTTAATCTGTGTCTCTGCAGAGTAGAGATAGGTACTGGAGTTACACACCCTACCTATCCATTACTAAACGTTTTAGTACCTATTCTTAACCTACTTCACACTCCTCATGCCAGGGTCCTACACAGTCTCTGGAGGGAAGCAGTGGCTCCCAGCAGTCAGAGCTTGGGGTATTCACACTTCCCAGCATGGGAAACCTGTGGCAGCTCCTCTGTGCCAGCTCCCCTCAGAGTCAAGAGGAAAAACAGATTCACAGCAGCTTATCCAAGCTCCTGCTCCAAATGACCCTCCTGAGAGAGGGCTTGTCTCCACAGCCAACACAGGAGCCCAGAAGATACAAACATGGACACAGGGAAGCATCTCCAGGGACAAACTCGAGCTGCAAGGGCAGAACTCCAAATTCCAGCCAGATAACCTGTGAACAGAAACCAACTGCCCCGCTCTGCACATGGTGGGGGTTCCCTCCACCCACCACAGAGACTCAAAACCAGCCTGCAGAGCCGTTATTAAAATATGCTGCAGGAAGCACATGTTAAGAAATGTGGACAATTAAGTGAGAAGGCAGCTGCCAAAGCTCCTGACATAATCACCACAGCAGATGGCATGTGCTTTACAGGAGATGGAGTGTGGCACCAGTGCAAAAGCAGCCTGAGCAGCAAAGACAATGGGGAAAACTCCATTAACAGCTGGGAGTTCAGAGGGAGCTGTCTGCATTTTGAAGGCTATGGGGAATAATTTTGGGATTGACAGTTACAGGGTAATGCAGTTACAGTGCAAGGTGCTGCATTAGCTCCACTTCTAGAGAAAGTTTTCCAGCTTCTCACAATTTTGGCAGACGCCTTTGGCTTGCTCCCTCTGCTGGGCTTCACTCTTCAGTGGCCCACAGATATCTCATTTCCACCAAATCACATCTTTTCTGCAAAGCTTGTTCTTTTTCTCCCAAGTTTACATGTTCTGAGACACATGGAGCTTTTCCTCCTGGAGACAGCCAGCCCTCCAGGCTGCTGGGCTCTTCTCCCTCTCACAAATCACTCACCACTTTGGTTGGGGGAGGAAAGAGTCACTTTCCTCATACTAAAAAAAAAAAAAAAAAGACTAAATTCCTGTTTCTTTGCCCAGGGCTTCCTCCAGTTAGCACAGAACCACAGCTGTTCCCCAGGGCACCACAGCCTCTTAACCTCAGTCTCCAGGGCTTCCCTCTCCCAGCTCACAGATGGTGCCTTCCCAAACCTTCTGCCTCGCTGATGCAGACAGACCCCTCAGTGCCTTCTCTGCTCCTTACAGAGGCATTGATGTGTGTTTGGCAAAGTAAGAAACAGGCTGCTTTCCTTCCAGAATCTCCCTTTTGTCAGCCAGATTTGGCTCTGGCTTAACTCTGCTGCAGAAGCTGAACTTGCTTGTGAATTAAGCCTGAAAAAGCAGAACAGGTGTGGCTGGAGGTTGGCAGGTGGAGGAACAGGAGGTCCTAACCAGCACTGGCTTCTTTTTGCCTCCAATCACACTCCAGCTCTGTCCAAAAAAAAAAAAAAAAATAATTAAAAAATTATACATCAGTGAAGAACAGATTGGAAAAACTGAGCACATTTGGATTCTAAAGGCACCACAATGACTCGCACTCATGAGCCATCCATCTCACAGATGTAAAATGAATACTGATTGCACACTGGGATCATGGATGTCTTTGTGTTCAGAGACACCTTTCTGAACCAGCATCTGTCTGGAGCACAGCAGGGCAGGAGGGCAGCACGAACAAGAGGGTCTCAACATGCAAAGCAGTGCTGTTCCTTTCCTTGTGTCCCTGGCTGGATGCCCTGGGAAGGTACCTGCATGATGGGGCACAATAAAAAAGCACTCAGGAAAATCCCTTCATTGACCTCCAGTCGCTCAGTGCTTGCTGGGAGACGAGGAAAACAATCCCAGGATGTCTCCTGTGGTTTGCCAGCTTCATTTGTGAGAAGGTGGCTGGAGAGAAGCGAAACTATGGAATAGAACAGCACACTAAAATCAGGAGAAAAGAACCAGTTGTAAGAAAGTCCAGGGAACAGCTGTTTCCCAAAATCTTTCTGCAATGCACTTGGGATCTAAACACACCGAAATACTCCCAGAAGTGCTTGTGGGTTGGAAGAGGTTAATCAGTCCCGGCAGTGAGCAAGCCCTGCTGCAGAGAGGGATCTGTGTGTGACTGCACTCCCCCTCTCTTCTTTCCAGAGCTATCGCTGCCTCTTTAACCTTCAGCCTGGAGAGAAATATGAGCCAAGAGTGACACAAGCTCCTTCTCGGGAGCATGCTGAAGGCCAGCCAAAAAAATCACAGCTCACTCTGAACTGTTGTAGCACCTGGCTGCCATCCGTTTGCCATCAGAGTGAGAAGGAAGACAACAGCACTAAAGCAGCACTAAAACAGCAGTACCTACATTTTACAGAGTCTATTTTCCGCTCCCAGTCTCACCCCACTGTGTCCCACGGGAAACTCACACCTACCTCTAACACCCACAGAGCCAGATGCATTTCTTTTCTAAAATAGCTTTCTGAAAGCTGTTCTGAAATTATTTGCTAAGGGACACTATCAGAGATGGTTTTATTTCTTGTTGTTAACAGCCTTCTGAACCGCCTCCCCCAAATTTCCTTAATTATCAGGCAAGACAGCACTATAACAGCTCTGGAACAAACTGAACCTCGCATGGGAGCCCCAGAGCTTGACAGCAGAATCATTTTTAAAATCTTTTTTAGATGGAAACATTTCTTATTAGAATAGGAAATATGATGTTCATCTTTCAGTCCTGTGTGCCAAGTAGCTCTATCACCCTGAGACACAGAGAAGCACTTCCAGTGTCTCTCAGGAGGCTTGTTGACAGTGTCACAGCATTTAAAGGCCAAATCCCAGGCTTCAAGGTCCTAAATTTAGAGGGAGTTGAGGGACAGTTGTAAGTACACATGCATTTATCCACCCTCCTCACAGTACTTTCCCCAGGTACAAAGTCATCCCAAGATGCTGTCCAGATTCTCTGGAATACAAATAACTCCCATTTGACTAATAAGGGCTGTTTCCACTTCAAGAGGAGATTTAGACCACCACAGCTCTGGATTCAGATCAAAGCACTGTGTAGACTAGAGAGAATATAAAGGAAGGACAAAAAAATAAATTAACAATCACCAGTCGAGATGAGCAATTCCAGAGGGAAAATACAAAGGAATACGTTGAAATACACAACACCAATTCCTCAAACCTCTCTGAACATTTCTCAAGTACATGATGAAGAGTCAGTCAGCATGGCAGCTGGACAGACAGATGCTCATATGTCTTAACAGCAGGATTTTAATAATTAACTCAGACTGAGGGGTTGCGGGAGGGATGTGTTTCACGCTCGGGTAGACAGGGAGAAGCTTAAGGTATTATTTCAAGCACAGCCCAGAAACTTCAGAGCTATCTCCCAGCAATTCACCAAATCAAATGGCCAGATGGACAAAGAGAAGAGAGGGAGATGGAACAGGAGCAGACCACAGGAGGAGGAACAGCAATCTGGATATTCAGCTGTTAGCCCCACCACAGAGCAGAGCGACAGCACTTGGAGATGCTGCATTTCCCCCACATGCTGCAAGTGTGCTCAGAGGCAGGGGCAGAGCAAGTCAGCAAGGCAATGCTGCCAAAAGCTGCTCAGAGACACATCACCACCTCACTGCCAGTGCTGAGGAGCATCCCTTCAAATCCAGATTGCTCTATCACTCGCCTGCTCGTTGGCAAAGCACTTACAGGAAAGCTGGCACAGGCTACATGCTTAGGGAGGCCCTTGCAGTACCAAGGAAAGTGCTTCCTTAGACACTTGTGCTGATCCACTTGTGCCTGGCCACCTAATGAAGTTCTGCTGTGCCATATTTCATACTCTTATTTCTGCTAAGAAAAAAGACTGCAAGAAAAAAAAAAAAAGACAAGATAGAAAGATAGAAATCAGGCCAGTTTAGCTCCTCCAAGAAGTATGGAATAGATTCACAGAGCAGGAAAAAGTACTTTCCTTTTCCATAAAAAACTAAGGATAGTGCAACTAGTGATTTTAATTTGCAATAAGTGCACGTAACTGGTTCCTCATCTTTTCAGTTCTCTGGGCTTTTTCTGAACTTTTTACATCAGAAACACTTGTACCCTTTCTCCCCGTTCTCACCCCACCTGAGTTATCACCTGTCTCAGTTGCAGTGGGCTGTCATTACCAGCCACCAAAGTTAACAAACTCCATTCTTCCCATCTCCCTGCCCTTTCTGCATTCTGTCATTATCAATGAGCTGCTGACAGAGCCCGCCCTGGCAGGCTGCCCTTGTCAGGAGCACAGCGGGGTGAGCACAGGGCTGGCAGGAGCTACTCCCACTCCCCCCGGCTCATCAGTAATCACAGAGGAAACAGCACCCTGAAGATCTTCCTCAGAGCTATCAGTCCCTTAAGGCACTTGTACAGGAGCACAACCCTGTCTGAAACACTCCCCAGTGTATTCATGCTTAGTCTAGTAGTTAATGAGTTAGTGTTTATCAGACCAGCTCCATCAGTCTCACTCCACCAAAGCTCTTTTTCCAATATTTGCAATTTCCCTGCTTACTGCCAGGCTAATGATGAGCTTTGTGCTTGACTTCTTATCAGGGGCAGCTTCCTCCCAAGGGCCCTGAGGGCCCACAGAGGAACCTGCTCCTTGCAACACTGCATCCAAGCCCAGATCTGGGGTCTGATCCCAAGACTGAGATCAATAAGATGCTAGCTGTCTTTGGATCAGGTTTCCAGAGATGCAGCAGCAGAGCAACACCACTCCTGGGCCAGCCTACAAAGCACCACTGTCCTACAGAAACCTCAATTCCTGCTTCAGAAGCATCTTTTGGTCTCTTGTGGAAGTGAGGATTTGTTTTGCCACTACAAAGACCCAAATTACTTCAGTTAAGGGGGAGAAGGAGGACAGAAAGCAGCATCCCGAGTTTTTCTTACAAAACAGCTTTTTTAAGTGAAAGCAACTCATTAAGAACAGAGGCAAGGCTGTCAAGTATTTTACTGCCAAACAAGCACAAATACTCTGTTGGTTTTGCTATTTGCCACTAAATTAACTAATTTCTCAGTGCAGCCCTAGAGGGAAATCCACCGAGTCAGTAACAACTGACACTGCAGTCCAATTCTATAAAAAAGTCCCCAGTCACAAGTGTCATCCTGTAGGCTAAATAAAGCCTCTCTGTGTGCTGGCTTGGCTAAAATGAGCCCCAGCACAGAGCAAGGTTACCAGGTGAAGCTGCTCTGTAGGGGAGAAAGAGGAGTTTGTGCTGTTTGAATTGCAGAACAGCAGCCCGACGTGGTGCAGGGCAGGTTGGGATTAGCAAACACGAGTAACCAGCTGGCTGGAAGCAAACAGTGGCTGTCAGAGAAGCTCCCAGTGCAGTTTACCAAGCCAATATATCCTCCACAGAAGGGAGCATTTCAATAGTTACATAAAATTCTTTTTTTTAGTTCGTCGCAGCCAACATGGAGATCATCTCAGGCAGAGATTTCAGATCATGAATAATCAAGAACTCCCTCAAAGTTTCCGGAGATAATTGAGAGGGCAAATAAAGATGAATTGAGAAATTAGGAAGCTACATTTTCTTATCTGCAAAAGATTTGTGCTGTCAGTCCTGACTTGCTGTCGGCCTGATAAAAACCACAGGGCAGTTCCAATTATGATTGCAACTTCAATGTATGACCTGGGAATTTAGGCCAGATGTAGAGTGCTCTGAAATGAACCTGTATCCTACAATGACTCTCAGTCTGCTGTCCTACAGCAACACTTCTTAATTCATTGCTCACAGTCCAGGCTTAATTTAGGACCTGCCTCCCATTTTTATTATTTCTGACTCACCCCTCATCAAGCAGACAGCAATACTCAGCTAATCTAGTCTTCAAAGAGCTTCATGTATTAACTCACAACACCCTGGCCAACAGCCACGAGTAACTACCATTGTATTTAAGAAGGAAAAATTAAGGCAGGGAAGCCACATCCCAAAGAGATGTGCCAGCCTCCCCAGCACCCCTCTGGGGAGGGATTTCTCTGTTCAGTAGAGAGAAGAGCCTCTCCCAAAAGGTACAATAGGAAATATTTTGCCTGGTGTGGCAACAAGCAGGTACTTATCCCTGCAGCTGAAGTGCACTAAGTCTCCAGCAGGACTGGGAGGCACAAAAATATCAAAAGCTGGTCAGGTATGGAGTTCCAGCAAAGTCCTTGGTCCAGCTCAGCCCACCTCTTCTCTGGGACAGACTGGCAGAGAGAACACACTCAATGCTGCATAAGGGCCTTCCCCTCCATCAGACACCTTCTTGCCAAGTTGGTGTCAGATCACAAAAGGATCAGCTATAACCTAGTTAGCTCATAGCCCTCTTCAGCCACCTCTGCATTATGGCTGGGAATTAGCCCTCAAAGCTGCTCTTCCCTGAGGATGGCTCTTGTTCCCACCTCTGGAAAGCAAATACACTCTACCTGCCATGAGGGGAAGGTTTATTCCAGCCACCACCTGCACTGACCAGCAAAGAACTCCAGAAATCAGCATTGGCTTCTCATTTTTCCATAAAAAAGCAGTACTCCTCCATCCCCTCATAAAGCAACCCCCTCCACAGGCAAGTGGGCAGGATTAGGATTGTTCCCAGACAATCCCTGCCCTTCCCCTCCCCTCTCCACTAAACTCCACCCCCTCCACTGCAAAAGCTGGGAACTCACCCATCCAATTCCCACTCACCTTTGAGAGACCTCCCACTTCTAAGTAAAAGCAGATGATGAAGATGTTCCAGGTGACCCAAATTGCAGTCCAGATGGCATACTGGAAGGGAATGGGGTTGGAGAGAAGCAATAAACATTAGGAAGTCACTGGAATTAGTGTACATATACGAGCTCTAGCTGGGGGCAGTTGAATGCCCCGAGTCAGCACTGCAATAGTTTTTTCTTCCTCTGTTTGTTTTCCATATGCAGATGATCTGTTGCCTGAAAGAGACACAGGGGCAGGAGTTTGGAGGGATGGAAGACCTTCTGACAGGCATTTGTCCAGCACCTCACTCTCCCTCTCTGCTGTGCAGTGTCTGGGTGTTACTTTAGCACCAGCGATAATTATCTAAAATCTTCCAAGTTTGGCATAAGCACAGCACACTGAACATTGTGTTCCTAAGCACAGCCAGGCACCTTCTGCTAAAACAGTTTGCAGGGCTTGTGCCTGATTCCCCAAGGGCTTTACTCAGTTCCTCATCACGTGCCACGTCCCCCCAGAGCAGAGGCTGTGAAAGGCTCCGAGTGTGTCACTCACCACCACAATGTAGCGAGGTCTGTACTGGATGGTGCCAAACAGGCCCAGGATAACGATGATGATGTGGAGGAAGTTGGCCAGGATAGGGGCCCACTGGTATCCCAGGAAGTCGAACACTTGCCTCTCTAATGCAGCGAGCTGGAAGGGAGAAGGAAAAGGAGAGTTATGGTTTCTGGACCCACAATGATTATTCTCAAGGTTTTAACAAGCTCCCCAAGCAAATCCCTGCAGCAGCAGAAAGTGGGATTCCATTCCCAAAGCACTTTGCTGGCTATGAACCAGGTCAGTAGGACACAACACTTGTCTCCACATCTCCCTTCCCTTTTGTACTCATCCCACCTCTCCTCTGATGGCCAAACTAATGCAGACCAGAGAGCTCCAGTGGCTGTGTGGGGCGTTCCTCTGGTGTGTGCACTTTGGGGAGGTGCCTCTGGCAGAGAACAGAGGTGAGCAGCAGGGTGGTAACATCTCAAACGTGAAATATTCACATTCACAAAAACACAAAAATAACTTTCAAGAGCTCATTTGTCAGAGCCTTCAGCATCACTCCATCATTCCTGACACCTCTCATGTTTCTGCTTTCCAGTGCACATCCATCAAAGTAAGAGAGAGGAGGAAACTCTCTCCTCCACTTTCACCACTCAGAAAATGCTGCCACCAGTAAAGGAATTCTGCAAACACATCAGTTTTCCAGGACAGGTTGTGTTCCTCTCCAGCACTAATAACATGGTTCAAGGCCAGTACTATGTCCTAGAAATAAAACTCCATTACTGTTGAAGTGCTGGGGCCGATTTTCAAACCACATTTGCATAAAGATGCACTTTTACCTGTAGCCACCACCTGTGTATGAGGCAACGTCTGGTCCCCAGCTCTGAGCTGCTGTTCTACACTGCAGCTGAAAGAGCACAATGAACATGCAATTGCATACTGGTCCTTGCATGCCCACAGCCTTTAAACACTGTATCTACAGGAGAATCAGTGAGTGCAGGGGGCAAACCTGTTCCAGAAGGTTTTTCCCAGTGCCCAGCCTTACACAGAGAGATCTTCTTTTTGCTTGTCTTCACTAACACAGTGTAACCCCCTCCATCGACCTGTCTTTGCAAGTGCCAAGGCACAGCAGGAGATTTCCCTGTCAGGATAAGATTTCAGTGTGTTTAATTATCATACTAGCACACTGGGATTGCATTATGACATTTCATATTTATTTTCACCTAAATAAATCATTACAATTTACTATCGATAGTCAATATTAATTTAACTACTAATTAGACATTAACCATGGGGAATCCTAGTCTGCTGTGTGACACCTTTTCCTGGATGGGAACTAAGCACCAGAGCTTGTGTGATGGCTTAAAGCATTTAAGGATGTGAGTGGTTGCAGGTGTCACTCAAGCCACATGATGAGAGAAGCCTCATCTACTAAAGGGCCATTATTCCTCCTTCTTCCTGGATCAATGGGGAAATCACCTTCACACCTCTCTTGGGCTAGGAGGGTATAGCAATTCTCAACACTGCCTTGAAAGTTCAATAAAAATCTGTACTTCAAAAAACTCTCTGGGAGGCTGGTTAAGGGTGGTCAGTCAGGGCAGGAGCAAGCAGCTTTCCCTCTCCAACACCTTCACAAGCAAAGAGGGACAGAGAATGGGGAGGGAATGGAGGCAGTCGCCAAATCTCTCACTTCTGCCAAGTAGTTTTCCTCTTGAAGCAACACACACTGCCCTGCCCTGATCCATCTGAACCATCTGGAAGATGCTGTGGCCAAGCACGAGGCTGCAGGGCTGGGCTGGGGCAAGTGCTGCTCCCCCCCAGCAGAGCAGCTTTGCTGTGTCTCCTCAGAAACACCAGTAATAGGTTAAACACTTAATCCCTCAGGAGGGGATTAAGGCACACACCTTTACAGATATTTGTCAATTTTGCATCCTGACTGGCTGGCAAGGGGCCATTTGACTGTGACCACTTCATCCAATCAGGCATTTAATTGGCTTTGTGCATTACATGGATGTGGGAGGGTGTGCCATGGGAGCCAGTGCTGTGGCTGTCACTCTGCTGAGGGGACACAATGGGGGTGATCTGCTGAGGTAATACCCTGCTCTGCTTTGCCTGTTGCCCTCAGGCTCTGAAAATCAGTATAAAGACAGACTCCTCCTACCCTCATGGCCTTCTGCCATGAGTTTTCCCACTCCAGAATCAGGGCACCCATGTCTGGAGAAGCGTTTTCTTCTCACAAACGAACACTTGCCATTAGGGCTGTGTAAAAAGGGGAAAAGCTTCTCCTTCCACAGGCTCATGATGCTTCCTGGGTTGTTTGGACCAGGGAAGACACCAGGCTGTGAAGTGAGAGGTATCCAACTGCCCTGGAGATGGACCTGATATTCTACACGGCTTCAGATCGGGGCACAGCTCCTTGAGAGGTCTCCAAGCTCTGGATTTTTCACCATGATCCCAAAAACTATCTTCATACCACACTTCCTTCTCCTTTAGTGCAACTGCCTTCGCCTCCAGGTTCTTTCCATCATGGCTTACATTCTTTTGCCATGTTCTCTGCATTTTTAAAATATTTTTGTGTACCTGGGAGCTGCAGGCATGACTCAGCTGGTCCAGAGATGGGCTGTGCCCATCTGCTGGTTCGGCAAAGGAGAGGGGAGCCTTTGTGGGATGTGTGAGCTCACACAAGGTGTTTCCTCATTTATAAAAAAAAAGGCATTTTCTGTAAAATGTGTTGATTACAGGCAAATGCTGCTGCTGAAACTCCAACACTGTATCAGTGTCAGGCAGGCAGTGAGTCTCTGCTGTAATCCAGCTGTTGGAAATGCAGCCTGAAGTTACCTTGAGTTTGTCCCTGTTCCCTTAGCGTAATTAAGGAAATATTTGCTAAAAACAAATTGATAAACAACCATTTCACTCATTATTCTACAGGTCTGTGTGCAGAGCTTACCCACTAAACGCTGCTGAGATTTGAAGGTAAACAGGGCTGATGTTTGTGCTAAGTTGGCCTTGATTTGGGGTTGGGATGTGAAGAATGTCAGGGTACCCTTCAGTCCTGCTCAGAGAGGGCAGGGTCGGGGTTTGCCCTGATTTATCTTTCCCCACGTACTGAACCAAGCTGAATCCCTCTTGTTGAGCAAGGAAATGCCATCTTTCTCTGTGCTGCCAAGTTTCTGCAGAGTAATACCCTTGCTGTAGTGTTCCTTACAATGATTCACACTATTCTATTGAGAAAGCCTATTACTTTCCAGAGGCATTGGAAAGTGATTGTAAAGAGAAATTTCACAGATTGTGACCCAGGTTTCAACACATTCAAAGCTGACAGGACCTTTCCATCAGGGAGGACAAATTTTTCTTCTTTATGGCTATTCTTATTAAAACCAGGATTCCCTCTGCTCCTATTGCTTCTCTAGCCCACAGAACATTTTTACCTTTCATTCTTTAAATTAAACGATTTATTGCGATACTAAAATCAGAAGAGTTGTGGCAGAATTTTCTCTCCCGAAATAAACCACATTTCTGCTGATCTGAGTGAAACTGGAATAGCAAATGACCATGTGAAACAACTGTTAGCCCGGCAAACAACACAAGCCAAAGCTCTCTGTTGGGCCATCATTCATTTATACAGCTGGGAAAGATAAGAAAGGCAGAGAGAATGTTCTTCAGCTTACAGAGCCCTGTCACAGCTCACACACAGGGAGCAAAGAGAGGTTGGGACATGCTGAGGAGCATTACAGTATGAAAACTTCACCAGAGAGAAAAGCTATACCTGAGCTGCAGTGGAACATTGCCTGATGGACCCCACTGGAGAATAGGAAAATGAGTCTTAGAAAACATCTCAAAATGGGGAACAGTTTCTTCTTGGAGGGTTCAAACCATTCCACTTGCATTCCAATGGCTCTGGCAGGACAGTGTCACCGGCAGGTGTTGATGCCAGCAGGACACACTGAGCTGGTGCAGCAAGGGCTGGGGGTGCTTGTTTAAATTCTAGTTCCTCAAATCTTTTCTATCCCCTCAACTCTGTCTTCTGTTGCTCCTGTCCTGCTGATAAAGCTGGAGAGTTCAACCTGTTCCCTTGTGCCCCCACACTGCTGAGGAGGAAGGGATGCTGATGAATAGTTAGTTACCTGTAATTCCTTAACTCCCTGGCCTTTATAGCCTACTATCAAAGCCATGTTATCAGCTAGATTTGCTCTTCTTAATTTATTAAGCTTTTAAAGCCTTTAATCTTATTTAGTTTGGATCTGTGTCTTTCACTGCGTTTCTGAAATCAATTGGGACACAAAAGAAAAAGTATCACTTTCAAGATATTGACAACTTGTACAGATGCAGAGAACCCAGTGGCAGGTACAGTCCTGCCTACACACACATCCATAGGTATCTGCTCCTGCAAGCAAACCTGCTTTTAACCTTTCCAAGTTCAGTTTTAATAGGAGATTTATTTTTAAAATTAAACATTAGAAATAAATACACAAGCAAGCAATAAAGGGAACAAATGGGAAAGGCCGATCCCACTGCTGCAGCCAGGACTTAAGGGAGATACTCCTGCAAAAAAAGAAAACAAAACCAAAATGTTTTACCCAGAAATCCAGGCAATTTTCCACTTGGCCTATAAAAAAACAACCTGAAAACTCTCCTTTTACTCCTTGTCTCTCACCAGTGTAAGGACACAGCCTCACAGACTGTTCCAGATCCTGCCCTGCTCTTGTTCAGGGGTGTATGCAGCAGCCTCAGACCCCCGTGTGCTTACATACAGCTTCAACTCGGACAAAATTGGCAACTTAACCCCCTGTATTTCCTTTCTCTCCAGCCTGAAGTGAGCAAGAGGCTCAGCTACAGCCCCTGGTCCCCACCACACCGCTGGGATGTTCCGGGCTCCCGGCTGACTCCGATGCCTGGAATCAGCGTTTGATTTCCTGCCAACCGGTTTTGCTTTTTAAGAAGATGCTCTTTCTTTGTCTGCTGTGCAAACACCCCCGGAGCAGCCAAGACTTTCACTGGAAAAGGTCACGGGTCTTTTGCTGAGGCAAAACTTGCACTGATTTCCTGAGGTATTTTGGCCATGTGATGGGATGGCTTGAGTTCAGGACAAAGCCCCAGTGCTGCTATTCCTGTGAGACATCATATAAGGATGAAAGTTTAAGTCCTTCTAGCTGAAACAGCAGGAAGAAATTAAAAAGTCTTCAATTGGATAATTTGAAAAAGATATCTATTTAGGTCTTGAACTCAAATATCTGCATTTTTGGTTCTTCCACACGGTTTAAGTTTGGCAATACTAAACACCTGTCTGCTTTTTATTTTTAATGTACTGGTATTATTATGATACATTATATAATTATACATATCTTTCTATACAATTGCTCTGCCTTTGTAAATGGTGGAACAATGCTAGTTCTAAAGAATCCTAAACCCAAGCTGCAGTGTGCTGAAACTATCAGCAGTGAGCAGAGAATTTCCTTCCGTGCCAGTGCTTATTCAAGGTGGAGAAGATTTCATGGGTAGAAAAATAATTAAACAATAAGTCTGCTTTTACCACGGTGGCTGCATTTCTAAATAGATATGAGCGGTTGTAATAGCTCTTTAATTAAGTTTATCTGAAAAAGCAGGTCACTGAGCCACTACTTCAACACCCCCAAACCGAGGGGCTCGTTCTGCGAGGTGCCACGTCCTTGTCTCTCCCAAAGTCAGCCTCTCACGTGTTAACTCCCGCTGCATTCATGAAATCTCATTTTTCTTCAGTAAGTGTTGTCAAGGAAACATTCCTCGGGGCCTTGTGAGCCACAGCTCCTTTCCCAGCATCCTTTGCCCAACCACAAAGGTCAAGAGACTAATTGCACAGGAGGTCTCTGTTTGTCACTTTGTCTCTCAGGCCGCTTTGGTCACTCTGGCCACTGGATACAATACACCCCATTCTCTGCTTCTTTGGTCTGTTTTCTCCCCAGAAGCTGCTGAAACCTCTTCTATTCACACAGACATTAGAGAGGCCTCCAACAGCAGGGCTGATACCCTTAAATCATTTATGTCTCTGAAGCAAACTGGTCAGTGTTCTGGCCTGGAGGACTGATCCCTGCCAAAGGGCCCCACGAGGCAGCAGGAAAAGTCCCCGTTGCTGGCACGACTCCACAGCAGGTCACTCCCTGGCTGCTTCTGAGGCATCACACTCCAGGAAACACAGCTTTCAGACTGCCCCGTGCCATAGCTGAGGATCAGGACTTCTCCCAGCCCAGCACCATCCTGTGCAAAATCTGGGTTACTCTTTCCCCTCTGAAGTGGTTGAGCACAACTTCCCTGCTGAAGCCTGGAGCATCCTGCTGTCAAATATCCCAGTGCTGAGCCCTCACCTCCTCATTCCCCCTGGCCTGGCACCTTTGAGCTCTGCATTCTCCCCTCCCAGAATCATTCTGTGAGTTGGCAATGATGCTCTCAGGAGTACCACTGCTGTGACCTTGATCCCTGAGCTTTCTGCTGCCAAAGCCTTTCAGAAATGTCCTAGCTGCAAGGATATGTCATTATTCAGTCCCACATGCCCAAATACTGCTTAGCATTCCAGGAAAGGCACAGTCCTGCTAAACATAAGGGATGAGACTGGCACTCAGCAGTGCAGAAGTCTGTTTGTTTGTGTCTGGGGTTGAGGCTCTGCCTTCAGAAGGACTGAGGTTTTCTAAGTACATCACAAAAAGCCACCAGTCCTGCTCAGCTGAGGACAAGGGCCATGCACAAGCATTCATAGAATCATGGAATCACTTAGGTTGGAAAAGGCCTCCAAGATCACAGAGTCCAACTGTTCCCTCAGCACTGCTAAGCCCACCTCTAAACCACGTCTGCAAGTGCCACATGCACACATCTTTTAAATCCCTCCAGGAATGGTGACTCCACCACTGCCCTGGGCAGTCTGTTCCAATGCTTGACAGCCCTCTTGGTGAAGGAATTGTTCCTCACATCCAATCTAAACCTCCTCCCCTGGAACAACAACCTGAGGCACACATCCACACAAACCTCTTAAGCCTTTTTACTCCAAGTGTTGGGTTGTGTCACAGAATTGGCAAAACAGCAGGAGCTGGCAGTACTTTTTCTAGCAAGGCACTACAGTCCCTGATCCCTGCCAGATGGCAAATCCACAACTGCCCTCTCCTGCTCCATAACCCTCTCAGTGGGGTGGTCAGCAGGACAGTGAATTAGCTGCTTGCACATAATGTTGCAGAGGGGAGAAGAGGTTGCCCAGCACTGACATTCTGAATGGAGCTCAGAATACAGCTCCCAGGAAAAAGACTGCTTCCTAGGAGGAATGTTTCAGTAAAATGATTGTCCTGTAGTGCCTAAACTTCTCCCAAATCAAGGTCAGTCATGTGCCTGGTGAGGCTTGTGCTCTGTACTCCCCACAGAGCCTCTGGCCTGTTTGGTTTTCCTGGATTCCACCTGCCCTTGGGGCTCAGATCTCAGGGATGCAGGGAGGTGCCTGTTCCCTGTGCTCCTGCCTGTGTCTCCTGGTGGTCCCTCAGCACTGAACGCTGCTGTGATTGCTGATTGCTGAGATTTAGCAATCAGGCTAAATTAATAAGCAGGTGCCTTTGTGATCCAGGCAAAAAAGGACCCTGACGAGAATGACAAATTTGTTTTATTTGTAACCTACGTCAACACTCAATCCTAAATTCCCCAAAGATAATTAAATTAATCTGTTATGCCCACAACGTTCCCCCCTGCCCCTTCTTCCCCCGGTATTTTTCTCCTCCCTCAGTTTCACAGCTCATCTTTGGGGCATCAGCTTTGTGATGGAGAGAAGGGGCACTGGGATGAAGGGGATGTGACTGTATTTGCAACAGACATAAAAATTAATGAGTTTCTTCAACAACTACCTGACGTTTTTGTCACCCAGATCCTTGTAAGGCACAGCCCTATCCCAGGCTCAGGCTCCTCACTCACGGCTTTCCTTCACTTGTTGAAGGACTTGCCAGCCTATCTTAACCCATCTCATACTGATGATCATGGACAAACATCCTTGCTGCTTCCCCAGACAGCATCCTGGCGTGGCAGAGAGCACTGGGGGAGGAACCACTCTCACCAGTAGCACAAATTTCCTCATTGAGTGAAATAATATATATTAAAGACATGCCATTAACTCACCAGCCATTTTGCACCAGAGATCTGCTACTGTTATGAACCCATCCAAACTCTATGAAGGCTGTGAGGCAGAGCAGTGCTGGAGATCAGCAGGAATTTAATTTTCTAATAGAGAGATTTATTCCCTACCAACGGGGCATTATGTTCCATGATCCCTGCCTCTGCTCAGCCACGAAGCCTATCCAAAGTTTGGGCTCATTCACATGACAGAGATGCAGAGAAAAAAACTGAAAATATTTGAAAGTTAATCAATGGGTTGTTGGACTTAGGTAATATACTCTATCCTCTGGACCTGCTATCCCAAGCATCCTCTGCTTAGCTCACAGAGCCAGCTCTGCTGCTGGAGGGAGCTGCCACAGAAGGCTCAAGGCTGCACTGAAACACTGCTTGGGTCAGGACTGCCCAGCCTGTCTCCTCCTGATGCAGCTCTCTGGAGTCTCCTGGATGTGGGAGCAGCAGTTTGGGAACACCTTGGAGATTCCCATAAACTCTCAAGTGTACTAGAATTAAAATTAATCAGCGGTTGGACCAAAACTCACGGTGTGTATAAAGCCCATGAGATACCAGCTGGACTCACCCAGTTTAGACAAAATTCTGGCTATCTTTGCTATTTTATAGGCACTTACTGCAAACTGCAATTTTATTTTGCCACTGGTTACCCCAGGGTTGAATGTGTTAAATATACCACTGGCAATTTCCCAAAGGGAGCAATAACTCTTGCCTCAGGCTCAAAGAGTGAAACTCAGTTTTTCTTCTGTCCTGTCCACACACAGCCAAGGCTCACTGTGTCCAAGCGACACTGAGAACATCCCCTGTCTTTGGCTTTATGAACAAATTCACTGGTGTCCCCTGCCAGTCTAATTCACTGCTGGTACCTGCAGCACTTTCTCTTCAGGAAGGGTCAGCTGTGGCCTGAGTCACAAAAATGCCCCTCTGAAGGCAAAACACCGGTAGAAAGCCACCTGAAGTCGTTTTGCTCATCCAGCAGAAGATAAGGATGAAAGTTTCTTGATGGCCTCGTAGCACAACAAGTAAAGCCCCAATCCCTGCACAGGGCTGTGTCCGAGCAGCCCTCACTCCACAGGATGCTCCCAGTAAATGGGATGAATGATCTCTGTGCTGCTGGACTTTTGTGAAATCTCCCCAGGGCCTTGCTAGCCAAAGCTCCCTGCTCTCCCCTTTGCTTGATGGTCCCTCTCCACCCACCCCACACCCCACACCCATCACCCTCCCTGTCCCTCTCCAGCCAGCTCAGTGCCCGCTCTCCCCCAGCTCCTTCCCTGCACATGGCACTGGGAGCTCGAGCAGCTGATCCCCTTAATTAGGTCACAAATGGATCACGTGTAAAACACTTGCACCAGCCAGATCCTCTGAAGGAAAAACATGCAAGCCCTGCAACTGGGCTAAAAGCTCGGGAGAGGAAGGATGCCAAAGCTGAAATAACTCTTCAAAACTTTGTCTGTAGGAACCCTGCTTCAGTTTCTGCTCGACAGCTGGGTCCCTGCTCCCTGACACTGGAGCTAAGTGGTAGCACTGCTTTAATTTCCTCTTGCTTCTGCTGCAATGCCAGATTGCTTGGATATTCGTAAACAGAAGGAGTTTAATGAAAATTATAATTAGAGCCCTGCGGTGCTCTTGCAGGTCGCCTTTACACTGGGCTGCCTATTTACATTACAAATCAGGCTGGTGTCACTGCAGAGTCTACAGCAAGAGAGGAGAATTTTATTAAAAGGGAAGCGCAGGGTGGGTGAGAAATAGGGGAGAGAGAAAATGATATTGTTATTATTAATAATCTAGGAAACTGGGATCTGCCATGGTCTTGCTGCAACTCTGCTCCTTGAAGGAAGGCCCATCGGAACCAGCCTGAAGCAGTAGGGGACAAAGCACAGCCACCCGGAAAATTCCACTGGTAATTACCGTACAAACGGGCCCGTTCTCATAAAGCAAGGCTTTCTCACCCCCACCAGGACACAGAGAAGTGCTCTTAGCACTTCTGCTTCCTAATACCTAGCTGTGAAGTTGTGGGGGCCAGGAAGAGGCAATACGTGAAGCCAAAGCGATGCATTTCCCATTATTTTACAGCTTTTCCTTCCCACCTGCCAGCAGCCCCACGTGATGCCTTCTGCCCCCTTGTAATGCCATGAGCAGCAGCTCCTTGGGAGACACAGAAGCCCTTGCTGACTGAAGGTCTGGAGCATCTGCTGGCTTGAGGCACAGTGACAGTCCAGCTGCAGTCATGTGCTGAAGGGCTCTGTAAACTCTGGGTTTGACAGAGCAGGAGAAAAGATCCCACGGGAACAACAGGGAGGCATCTGGGAATTGATGCACTGACACCCAGCCTGGCTCTCACACATAGCAGCACAAATTAGTGTTATCCCAAACATGGATGAGCCTCCTGGGGTTGATTCTGCTCCTGCTCCTTCAAGCGAAGCCCTTCAGCACAGTTGTTAACTGTCTTCCCATCTATATAGTGAAATTAGGAATAACACCCTCATTTTACACACAGGATAGCTGGAGACTTGGGTCATATTTGTAAAATCTTCGGGAATATTTCACGCTGATCATCCTGCATCGGCACAAACCACATCTGCACTGCAAAAGTGTTTTTCTGGATGCTCACCTGCCCTGTGGTGGCAAAAAGAGGTGGCATTTTAGGTTGGGAACCTCCCATCATGGTTACAGCACCAGCCCAAACCTCTCACCTTTCCCACCACTGTCACATTCTCAACAGGGAGGTGAACTCACCCTGCTCCTGTGCCTGCATCCCTCCGAATTCATCCCTAGTGATGCTCTGAACAACTGCCTGCAATACCCAGCAATGGATGCTGAGCCAGACCCCCCCTCCTGCCCACCTCCACTGCCAATCCCACCTCACCCTCTGCGGCCTGGGGAGGTAACTTTGGTCTGACAAGCAGCTGGGAATTCAGGACAGAGCAGATGAGTACTGTGAATATTGGCTTTATATATCAAAACCTCCCCAGGAGACTTTTGCAAGTTGTGGCAATATGCAGAAAGTTTTCAGGCAAATGAGCAGCTGGAGGTATTTTAGGAGTTGGGCTGCAAACAGGCCAAGTTGTTTGTTTGCATTTCATCCACGGTATCATCGTATAAAGTGACAGCTGAGTTTTAATCACTACTAGTAACACTGATGTTTGTGCTTTGCCCAAAAAAAACCCAACTGAAACATAAAAATGTGCTTATTTCAGTTAAAAAAAGGACAAAAGAAAAACTTCCTTTGAAAAACTACAGTTGAAAAAACATGCAGCCATTTTTTCAGCAGAAAAATAAATGTCAGTGAATAAATACTGCACAACTCTCCCCTAATGAATGTACCAGGAAACTTCCAGGCCTGTCATCAGAGCATGAACTGAAAAAGAACTGGGAAGAAAATAGTATTTTGGACAAGAAAAACATTTAGCTGTTCAGCTTCTGGTTCCAGTGAAATGCTTTTGACAGGAAGAGTTTTAAATTGGAACAAACAGGAAAACAACTATTTTGTTCAAAGCAGGGACTGTTGGAGGCTTTTGGGGCATCGCAGGAATTTTTCAATAACCACAATCCCCACAAACAACCTTGTTCTATGAAGTGGGTAGAAAATAAATCAATCACTATTGATTTTCATCTTCTGATTGCTTCTCTGGAAGAAAATCAGTCCTACTTAAGTAATTGAATAATTACCTTAGTAATTACAGGTAAAAAAACTTAGCTTCCCTTGCCTCCCTCGAGACATGTAAACCAGGGATATTTCAGCTTTCCAGCCATTTTAGGAGGCAAAGTCAATTTTATATGATCAAAGATGATTTATGAGCTGTCACCCCCCCTCTCAGGAGTCACCAGCACGCTGGGCACGGCCCCAGCAGTGCAGTGCCTGCTGCTTACAGAGGTGAGGAAGGCTGACCACCTCCTGGGCTTCTTCCTCAGCTGTAACCTCCCCACAAGCAATGCAGGCTGGAGAGCAGATCCAGCTCTATTTCTCTTAAGTCAATAAAAGCAAGAAGACAGAGACACACAAAGTGCTCCAACGGATTAATCGAGTGAATATCTGAGGATGGAGGTGGCAAAAAGTTTAGACACAATTTGAGGCTGAAGATCAGCCTCTCTCACGGGGTGACGAAGGAGCTTGGGAACTGCAATCTGCTCTGGGCAGTCATTGAAAGGTAAGAGCACAGCTCTGCTACAAACCAGTCTGAGTGCTGGAAATCAGGGCTCTGGGGTGGAGAGTCAGACTCACAGTGTGATTGGCTGTGGGGAAGTCACTAAGCCTGTGGTATTCTCATGGTCACCATCCCCTGCACTACTGAGTTATCTGCTCTACCTGAGAGGAGTTCAGTGAAACCACAGATTCTCATTGGGGATCTATTAGCAATGCAGAATCACGCTAAAAAAATGCTAAGGTTTAACAAGGTCTCCCATTTGTACTGATGGCATTGACCATCTCACTTTTGGTGCAAAAACTTTTGTTTTTGCTCTTCAGTCCAAGTCGATGATGAAATGAGACCCGTGACGTTCACTTTGATGGAGGCGAGCTGCTGGCTTTCCAACAGGGTAAGTAAGGATTCAGTGCCTTTTAAAAAGCATTATTTTTAAAGGAAAGCCCTTTTGAGTGAGGGCTAGAATGGGGTTATTTTCCACATGACCAAGCACCAAAAGGAAAGCGGCAGCCCGGTCCATGCTCTTATCACCCTCCCTGAGTCACCCACTGGATAGATTTGTCACAAGGTGAAATAAGAGCAACCCCTCAATTTATTATCATTTTCTACTTGTCCTCCTTAATGCAGTTCCTGCCAGGATGAGTTTGCTGTGGGAAAGTGGAATGAAACCAGGCCTTTCAGTCTCCTGCTAAATGGGACTGGGGGGAGGCTTCCAGGGGGGAGGAAAAAAATCTTCCTCATTAGAAGGGGAAAATGTGCAACGCAGAGTTTTCATCGGATGCTGCCCAGCCTCCCAATTAGGGTGGCTGGGACAAACAGTGGTGTTATTATATGTAACTATTTATCCAGTGTCGCTCAGCCATTGTTTATTTCATGAGCATAATTTATCTCCTCCGTTGTGCTACCCAATTTGTTTGCATTTTCAGTCCAGTCGAGTGTCTCTCTTTCATTGCATACATCTTTTGGCCTCCCACCAACCAACTCTCCAAGTAAGTTTCCAGGAGTGTCACACAATGGCCAGGCCCCTCCTGCACTTCATTTTTCGCATGACATTTGTGTCTCCTTATTTCTGTGCTGCCCCTGCCCCTCCCCTGCTGACTTGCAGCTCCTCAATGGCTCATGATTTATTCAACAGCAAAGCTGAATTTCTCTTTTCCTTCTCCCCCTTTTAAAATAGAGGCTGGTCAATAGATGCCACTTCGGCAGCTCTGGAGAACAAAGTTCACTTGCAGCGAATCTTCAGCGGTTGTGTCTCCACAGGGCAAGAGTTTGGAGATCCTGCAGGGGCTGAACCCCAACCCACAGGTAGCAGCTCACCCACGGGGCACTCGTGGACTCTTGCATCTCCTCCAGCCACGGAAGGGGACAAAAACTTGCCCTCTATTAGCTTGTGACACCAAACCTTCATCCACACATCACCCTGCCTGCCCGCTGCTATCACCCCTTGGAGGTGTGAGATGATTCCTCATCCCTGGAACGATGACATCTTTGGTTTGTTCCTACTCCAGACTTTCTGACCATTTTTTTTTTCAAGTCTTTTGATCTTCTTGCTTGCAGGTCTGACTGCAAGGATTAGCTGAAATAGAAAAGTGCTAATCCATATTATGGAAATTCAAATTCTTGCTGCTCCATTAAGTAATTTCAAGGAAGTTTGATCTGGCAGGACTCTGAGGTGACTCCAGACAGTTATAACAATATCTGTGCATCACCTCTTCCACCAGCATGGTGACACTGCAGCAGGAAGAAGCAGCACTTTCCTCCTCATCGTAGCAAGCTCCATCCCTATTTCTGATGGGGTCCAGCAAAACCCCCATTGAGCTCTCAGCCCGGGCTACAACTGAACATGGGATTTACTGCTCCATTCTTTTGACTCTGCCAGGGTTGAGTTTCCAGGATTTCTGCTAGAAAAAACGCACAGTATCTCACCACTGAACCCTGGAGCTCCATCTGAAATGCAGATTGAAACTTGTTTGGATTTGTGTCCAAAACTGTGAGTGAGGAACTTTACATGGCCAAGGGAGCCTCCATGAGGAAAACTTGGCAGCCATGAAACCTGGGATACGCCTCATGCAAGGAAAACATCCTTTGACTGAGTGATCTGCAGAGGAGTTTACTGCCCCTCCACTTCCTGTCACTATGAGCTGCTTCAGAAATTCATCGTACTTTAAATGATTCACTCAAGTATCCATTCAGTCCCAGTTCATAGATTGCAGAGCCTTTATTACACAGCCATATATTTAACACTGGGATAGTTCTCAGCAGTTCTAACAGCCCTGCCATCTAAGGAATAAAACAAAGAGCCATTATTCATCAGAAGGGAGACACAGTCTTTATTGTCTGAAGCTATGGCAGAGTTTTTATATCACCCTATCTATTCTTTCACGCTGTCACACAATTCAGCTTTAAGCTGTTTCAGTGGCAGCCCTGGAAGCCCAAATGCTGTAGCTTCTCCCAGCTTACTGCCCAGCTAATGCTGTGTTGAACTGACAGCAGGACTGATCCTGAGCTCACAGGAGCAGGAAGGTTAACCTTTCCAGAAGAGCTGGAGGTAGACACTAGTCTCTGGCTAGGTCAGGAACAAAAGCTATGCAGGGTTATTTAAAGACATGAAGAAGCCCAGCTATAAGGGTGGGCTGTGGATGGATGAATGTGCACTTTGGGCACTGATTATATCCAGAGGATCTGGGGTTTGGCTGCGGTCTGATGGCAGAGCTGTGTAGACTGTGGGACCCAAGGACACACTGAGCTGTGCACACCTGCTGTCCCAACCTCCCTGCAGCCCTCCCAAACAGTTATGGTTTTCTTGTTGGATCTCTGTCCAGCGTGGAGCTGAAAGCAGCAGCCTGGTTCTCTGGATCTAGACATCTGGGGACTAAAACCTTGAGATGTACTCAGCACAAACCACCTTCCACCCTGCCTAGCATCTGCCTGACTTCCTCTGTACCTCTGGGAAAAGCAGGTCAGATTTTGGGCCAGAAGACTTCTTCTGTGTGCAAACAAGCCTATTAAATGAAAATGAAGCAGCTGCAATCACAGAACCAACTACATCATGGTCTCCTCAGGCTTCAAGAGCATCTGAGACTCTGCCCGTGTCAGCACAAGGCAGGATAAGGGGAAGAACAGATCCTTCTGAGAAGGTGCCATGCAGGGGCTCTCACCAGCTGTTGGCAGAGAGGCAGACCCCTCTTTCCCTTGGATGTCTCAGCTCAAAATAATGAGAAGGGAAACCTGAAGACCCAAAATCTTAAGAAGTGTCAGACATTTGAAAAAGAATTGCCCTTTCCCAGCTTTTTACTTTGTTTTAAGGCTGGCAATCACATCCCCAATTGCTCGTGCTCACTTCTCTCCACATGCTCAGACAGCAAAGGGCACATAACAGCCTGTGAACTCCCATCACACTTCTCCCAGCACCCGCTCTACTCCCTGCTGAACAGCCAGTGATCTCCCAGGCTAATTAGCCAAACGGTATTCTGCACATATTTAGCATTTCTGAGTAATTAGGATAATCAGATTTCTCTCCTAATTCTGTACATATACAATCTAAGCAGGTGTATTGCCTTTCCCACAATGGTATCACAAAAAGTGTGCTGTCTCTGGAGCCAGGGATGCCAGACGCCTGTCAGAGCCCATTCCCATCTCCCACATGGAAACCTGCTGCTAACGGATTACCAGTAGCCATGGGGAATTAGGAACTGGGTCTGATTTGGCAAAGCAACCAATAGTTCCAATATTCATGCAAGTTATCTAAATGCCCAGCCTTCAAACCATCCTCCAGGGAAGAGCTGCGGGAGAAGTTGTTTTGCTCTGCAAAACAGGAGGTGTTTGGCCCAGAACCTCAAAGGTGTTTTGGGTACTGGGGAGTTTCTGGGAGTCTACCCAAGGCTCAGGACTCAGGTCTTGGTCATTCTCCACAAGGTTAATCAGCTCCTGGGCCTGGATTTTATCTTTGCAAACCTGTGAGCTGGGAAGCACGTATCTGTGGTCTGTGCCTCTTCCAAGGTCCCTAAATGAAGTGTCAAACCAGCCAGGCCAGGCCAGCTCTTTCTTGTCCTGTTGAGGTGGGTCTTTGGTGGACATCTGTGTGCTTGCTCCATTGGCACAGAAAAAATATGATGATGATCCTGCTTTTCTTGAGTTTTGAGCACTGGAGGAAAAAAAATGGAGCAAAAAGGAAAAAAAAAAAAGGGGAAGCAAATCGATATTTTGCTGGTCTGAGAGAGCCCAGGGAGCAGGTGGGAACCTGCCTGCAGGGCTGGTCAGTGCTGAAAGGTGGCAAAGGAAGCTGGCTCAGGGACAGTAGCTCCTGATGTCTGCCTTCCTCGAGCAGGTGATGAAGACAAGCTGTTGCCTCGATTCCCACAGTATATTTTCATTAAGCCCAGGCAGATGGCAGCGGAGGTCACTGCTTCCACACCATCATCCTTTCAGCTGAGAGGTGTCAGGGAATCTGACATCTCAATTACTAAACCTAGATTCGACCAAACAACACCCAGGACGATGGGGGGAGGGGGATCAGAAAAGCTGTGCTCCTAATTTCCAAGAATCTTCACCTTTGAGAGAAAATCTGGGACGTGCTTTTCCCTGATAAACAACATATTTGTGTCTAACGTCCTGACACAGAAGCAGCTGTGCTGAGAATGAGCCACAGACACCAAGAAAACGGCAATTAAGTCCTCGTGGAAAATAGACCAAAAAGCAGCCCTTGGAAAAGACAGTTGATGTTAATGAGCTACAGCAAAGTCAAGGCAGGAGATATTGATCTTGCCCCAGCAGAAAGCTGCTGCTCGCTCTTCTCTAGTCTGCGAAGCCTCTGAGCTAAATAAAACTTCAGTTCTTCACAAGGACTCTCAGATGGGGGCCCAGGGCTCGGCTAAGCCAGGAGGAGCCAGAGCAACACCAACACTGACTTTTCTGTGTTCAGTGTGAGACAGTCCCAACTTGCTGGTGAGAAGCAGCACTTCTGCTGAAGCGCCATCTCAGAGATTTCTGCCAGATATTTCAATCAGTTCAGTTTTTCTCCTCCCTACTATTACTACCTACTTCCCTATTACTACTCTACTACTACTGATTCCCTACTTTTTACTACTATTAATCCTTATTTTTGCCATCCCTACTATTACCACTGGCAAGAAGAAGACAAAATAAAATTCTGACACTTATCAATAAATAAGCAAAACAGAAGTTGTTTACTATTATTCTGAAATCTCATGAACTTTAAGGTAATATTATGACTCTGGAATGATTACGAAATATCTCAGATTCACATTGCCACAGGGCATTTATTCATTGAGTTTCCTTCCACAACAAAAATACCCAAAACCACTGGCCTGAGAGCAGATGAGTCACCACAACACAGCACCACCCTGCAGCAACACCCAAACCTGTGCTTTCTCTTTCAGGACTTTCCCCCTTAAACCTCACCATGAGCTGGGTTTGGGGAAGACATCATGATGTCAGAGATATCTGGAAGATGAGAACGTCCAAATTCCACAACTCCAATGAAAAAAAAAAAAAACCAAAACAATTTGTTTTTAGAGAGAATTTTCAATTTTTTTCGGAAGTGTTTTCAAGCTTCTGTAAAAGTTCAAAATATTTGGGCTTTGGCACAATAAACACCCTCATCATTTTCAGCAAACATTGCCAAATGCCGGAGTATTTTCATTTTTTTTGTGCAGAAATGTAATTTTTTCCCTCCTCCTGTTCTGAACATAGGGAGAGGGAGAAAAATATACTGCTTTTGAAACAAAAATTTTCACTGGGTTGAAAAACTCTCTTTCTACAAAACTTAAACACAGAGACACAACCTGTGCAGTTGGGTGTGCTCATCACATCTACTGCAGCCCAGAAGGAGTGGGGACAAAGGGAACTCCACAAGCATAAGGACATTAAATCACAAATTATCCCTGGTTTTTGTTTGGGTTTTTTTTGTTTGTTTTTTTTTTATTTTTTTTAAATAAGAAAGAAAAGTTCAATCCTACTGACCTCAGACCCAATGTTTTGTTAATGGGAAAGGGAATGCTACAGCTGGGGCACTTGCTGCTCGTTAGATCATACGCGTTTTCTTGAGTGCTCAAAAAGCAGCGGGCTAGTCCAGGGTTTTCCTGGAGGAAAAGCGATCACAATCTGGCCTTTGTTATCCAGTTTGTTCTCCAAGAGTTCATACTTTCGGGCCCCTGGCGCAGATTCTTGGAAGAGCTCCATTTTGCACCCCAGCCAAAATGATCCGAGTTTCCATATATTATTAGCACACAATGGAGCAACGTCAGCTCCCTTAACCCCACACCAGACAGGGGGAGAGGGTCCCCCTCGGGGAAAACCAGTTCCTTCTCTTCTTGTAGGGCTCTGGTGCTTGGAAAGAGGAAAAAGGAGAAGGCAAAGGAGCAGAGAGTGGCCGGGAGAAGTCAGAGAGTGGTCAACAAACATCCTGTGTCAGCTGAAACAAAGCCCCACTTCTCCAGGGAGAGCTGACTTCAACACCACCCTGCCCTCAGTTGTTTTTTGGCTTGGCTTTGGCCAAATTTCATTCCTGGTCTGAATGGGTTTGGTTAGAGGACAGTTCCTGTGAGTCATCTGCAATCTCCACCACCGCGATGGGAAACGCGGATGTGGGCAGCCGGGGGATCTGCAACGGGGCACAGTTGAAACACAGACCCCAAGCTGCTCCTCCCTTTTGCTGCAGTGTACTGACTCCAGCTGCTCAGGAAAAAGGTGGGGGGAAAAAAAAAAAAAGAAAAATCTCACGCAAAAATTCATCTTTTTGTAAGAAAATCTCCACCGCTCTAAAATTAAAAATGTTTGCCAGCACAGCAAACATTTGCCAGCACATTTTTGATTTTTCGCCAAAATATTCTGGCCAAAACTTGGGAGAAAAACTCAGGATTGTCTATGGAAAGCAGATACTTCTCATGAAAATATTCATTTAGTCAAATCCCCAGGTTTCTACTGAAAGTCAGCTTCAGTGGAAAATGCTGACAAGCTCTATTATTGGCACAGCTTTAATTTTCCTTTGTCTGGAACAGACACGGAGAAGACAGCATCTGTCAAACGTACTCTTCAGACTTACGTTATTATTTAGCCTGGAGTATTGTTCAAGGACTTCAGGAAAGGTTTGAGCCATCACAGTGCTGGGTGCTGTGCATATCCAGGAAAGATAGCCCCTTCCCTAGAGGGATTACAATTTAAGCACAAACCATGGAGAAGATAAACAGCTGGGGAGAGCACAAGGTAATTTTGGAGGGGTCTTGAGCAGCGTGATGAGCAAAGGGATGCTGTGCTTCCCCTTGCACCTGCTCTTCCCTCCAAGGCTTTGTGCTCGGCCAAACCGCAGCTGTGCGGGCTCACAGCTCCCTCAGGAGAGGCAGACTCTGCCCCAGCTCCAGAGGCAGCTGCAGAGGAGGGCAGAGATGGGTCCTGCTCTCCTCACTCAGCCTCCAGTTCAAAATATCCCTGGGGTAGAGGAGAAAACCAAGCAAGTCATCCCTACAGTCCACAGACACCACAATCCTGCTTGTCCTTTACCCTGGGCAGGAAGATGCTCTGCCACCCTCCCTCTTGCAGCCCATGTGTGCTGATCAATCGAGGCACAGAACCAGAGAATGGTTTGGGTTGGAAGGGACCTTAAAGTTCTTCTTTTTCCAACCCCCCTGCCATGGCCAGGGACACCTTCCACTAGGCCAGGTTGTTCCAGCTTTGTCCAGCCTGGCCTAAAACACTTGCAGGGATGGGGCAGCCACGGCTTCTCTGGGTAAACCTGTGCCAGGGCCTCACCACCCTCACAGGGAAGAATTTCTTACCAGTAACCAGTCTAAACTCACTCTCTTTCAAATTAAAGCTATTCCCTCTTGTCCCACCACTACATGCCCTTGTAAAACATCCCTCTATTCCACCTATTTTAACTAGTCCACCTATTCTAACTTTCACTTTTTTGTTTGCCCACATCCTGCCTTCTGCCCTCACCCCCCACGTGCTCCGCATCACTTCACGTCTCGATCAAACCAACACGATCGCTTTAACTACAAGAGAGTAGTTAGAGAAGGATCTGTGCTGGCTTCAAATGGCTTCCAGAACTGGTCACCCCCTTCTGTAAGAGCTTAAAAAGGAATCACTGAGAAAAGAGCGAGGCAGAAAGAGAGCATGAGAAAATAAATAAATAAAGGTATATAGTTACTTTTGGTTAGTCTCAATGTGCAGCCCTGTCCCAGGGCGCCTTGTTCTGTGCTCATTTGAAGTATTAGTCACTTTTTCCATTAGAAGCTGTTATTCTAGGGGGATTTATAATGTATCTGTAAAATTGTCTCCAGGCTTTGCTTGGCATCTGAGCTCTCAATCCACGGACAGAATGTAAAGAAACTACAGTTGTTTGATTTATTGGGACAGGGCACGGGGAGGGAGGGAGTTTTTCCATGCTCAGTGGAAATAAATTCACATAGTGCCTCCGGTGCACAATCACTTACTGCTCCAGAAAATACACCGTTTGGGTGCAATCTCACACTGGCAGAGAGAAAAGAAGCAAATCAATGATTATTTAATACCTCCCTGCCTGAGACCCAGCCCTGGTTTGTGGTTTCTCACCATGAGTCACCCAGCCCACAGTCCTGCTGGGTGCAACAGTCTGCCATACCACTCAAGTTCGGAAACCCTGTCCTTGGCAAACCTTTTTCAACCTTAGTTTCTGTAAGGGATATTTCTTAACTCACTACAGAAGCTCCCTGATAGTCACGATTATTTCCTGGGGAGGCCTAGGGCTCATTTAAGCTTTACTCTCAATATACATCTGCCCAAAGCCTGGGAGGGATGAGAAAGGGCTGGTGATCTGCTGTAGGTAACACCAGCACCTGGATGGCAAAGGTGTTCAGGCAAAGCAAGAATGCAGAGGTGACAACTCCCCTGGGATTCACAAACTCTGGGAAAACACCCCATCACCTTGCTGACTCCACATCATCCATGGCTGAGGACAAGCCTGTTTGCAGGGTGGCCCTGAACTGGGTCAACTTTCACCCAAAATTCTGCTGGAGGTAGGAGTGGACTGGGAAAAAGGGAAGGATTAGGGACAGCACTGCACACCAGGACCAGAGGGAGGGAGAGCCAGAACCTTCTTGCAGCTTCCCTGCAGGACCGATCGTCAAAGCACGAGCCTAACGTGGACGCTCGATGGAAACAATAACCTAAAATTGGAACACGGCAAATTATTTATTCAAACTACAGCCTTCCCTCCCCCCTTGATTAGCAAACCGCTGGGGAGTCAGCCCTGATTTTCTTCAGGCAGATGCATACGCTCTCCTCCTCTCTGCGCCACGAGGCTCAGCCCGTGGGGGGCTGAGGATCTCGTTGGTATTCGCATTGTGTAGCAGCTCCTTGAATTCACACGTTGTTGTTCTGCTCTCCGGCTGGATCACAAACTTTTTCTTTGGGAACACACACTGCAATGATGAATATGTTTGTTTTCTGCCTTTTTTCTTTCCCCCAGGAAAACATTTAGACTGCAGTGTGCAAACACTTCCCCACACACTCACTCAACTGCCTGCACCTAATAATAAAGCAATTTCTATGAAGAATTGCAACTTAAATCTCTAATTTGAGTTTTTGGAGGGGTTGTTTCAGGTTTCCGTTCAGCAATTATAAAAAGCCCCAGTAAAGCTCTGAGGAACAGACGTGAGAACATGCAATGGAACTCAGGGGTGTGCTGCAGAACTGAAGTGGGAGATCCCAGCACTGAAATCCTCTCCCCATTTAAGTCAGAGGCAAAACATCCACAGAAGAGACAGGATTTCACCCCTGGAACTTCAGTAGTGGGAGACATGGAGCTTGGCAACAAACAGGGAAGACTGTGGAGGGTTCAAAGTATCAAATGAAGCCGAGCAGAGACATGAGAGGAACAAAGGAAGTTCACGTCATTATAATTTATTGATGATCTTGGCCTGATCACTTCAGTGTTTTGTCTCAGCAGAGCCCACCCTGAGCAGCAGCGAGTCCTGCACGTCACTCGGCTGTACGGATGTGGGAGTGATGTGATGATTTACAGACAAACTGCTTAATAAAACAATAAAGTAAATAAAAAAGCACCATGCTGAATCTCACCCTCACCCAAGCACTTGCTGGGAACTGGCCAGGATCTCCTGACCTCGCCCCCACCGGAGCGCAGCTCCAGAAATTCCCTCACCATAGTTCACATTTTTCCAGCTCTACCAATTCACCCAGCAAGTGCCATGGGAAATTGCTAGGGCTGAGGCATCCAAACTTGCTTAAGAATGAGCCAAGCTGATTCTTTTCTTCAAGGAGGAGGGTCTTAAGGAAAATAAAATGCTGGGGGTTCTTTGTCCCTGTATCTTGGATACAAGAAGACTCCCACGCTTGTCAGAAAGCAGAACAGCACCAGCAGTTCCTGGCTTCTTCTCTTTTTTATTTTTATTTTCTTTTACCCCACTGTGTTGAGTATGTGCCTTAAAGCAGGATGACATAGTGATGGGTTTAAGAGACAGTGAGTGTTGAGATGCCAATTTCTAATGTAATACAGGGTACAGCTTCTTTCTTCTGTGATCACGGGTGAAAAATCAAAAGAAATAATCTAGGAGACTAAACACACTCCCCAGCCATTCAGCTCGCTCATAAATATGCCAAGCAAGACGCTTTGTGCAAGAAAACCCCACCACTTCCATTCTGCATTTTGTTTAACTACGAGTCAAATCTTCCACCCGCATCTTCCGATTGTGCCATTCAGAGTTCACCGGGGTGCATTCCCACCCTCTTCCCCTTCAGTTTGAGGCTGATGGTTATCATTTCAAAACTAGCAGGTTCCCAGTTTTCCTCTCCCACCTTCAGCCCAGTGCCGTCCCCACACAGAAAACACTGCGCCGTCACAGTACCCAACTCCAAAACAAAGAGTTTTAACCAGACTCACCCCCTTGGCACCAGCAAACTATTCAACAGAACTTCGCAGGAAGTCTGCCCTTTCCTGCACGCTGCTAATGCTCCAAAATACAGCAAATTCGGGAGAAGTAAATGAAATTAAATACCTAGCTGCTGTCATTTCCTTTTTAAGGCTGGAGGAGCCCTGGAGCCCATTAGCTATTGACAAGAAGGGGACCCTCCAGATCCAGGCTGGATGCGCAGACACTCAGGGAACAACCAGACCTTTGTTTATCATCTGTGCACATGTCAGGAGGAGCAGGAACCTCTGCCCACCAGGGTCCGACCCGTGCCCACCAGGGTCCACACTCTCCGCACACTGAGAAGTTTATTCCTACATAAATATATGTATATTATTAAGCACATTTTATCCAAGCACTTCATCCCGGCGGAGTTTGAAAGAATTCCTTCCAAACCAGCACAAACCTCAGCAGGGTGGGATGCAGGCGTGCAGGGGCGGACGTGGGTGGACCTTTTCTTGCAGCTGGACATGCAAGAGGCTGAAGGTACCGGTGGGTTTTGGCACGTACGAAGTTTGGTTTGGTCTGCAACATCGCCACCGAGCCGCCGGGACTCCTCTCACAGAGCGATTTTCTTTTTTTTTTTTTCAGTTGTATTTTATAAGTACAAACTTATTAATTGAAAAATATTTTTTTTTTATGAGTTTTAAGCACCAGTAAATCACCCCGGCGCAGAAAGCGTCCCGGAGCGCACCCCGACATCCCTCCTCCGAGACGAAGTTGCGGAGGGAGCGGAGCCTTGCCCGGGGCAGCACCGAGACCCCGGAGGGGGCTTTTGTTCCCGGCTCCATCCCGGGGAGCCGAACCCCCCGTTCTCCGCCGCGTCCCCCCGAACCCCGAGCGCCTCCACTCACCAGCTGCAAAGTGCAGAGGAAGATGAGGGTGCAGCGGCCGGTGCAGCATCCCATGGTCCCCGAGCGGCGGGGGCAGGGCAGGGGCAGCCCGGTGGCCGCGGCCCCGCCGCCGCCCTGGGGCTCTGGGCTGCCCGGTCCGGCAGCGAGGCGGGCACGGAGATCTGTCTGTCGGTCGGTCGGTCGGTCGGTCGGTGTCGGCTGCCGGAGCCCCTCCGGGAGCCGGGGTGGAGGCAAGTGGGGCCACAGCTTAAAAGGGCAACGCTCCGGTGGCGCTGCCGTCCCGGAGGCTGGGCGGGCTGGCGGGGCGGGGGCTGCCGCCGCCGCCGGGATGCGCCCCCCGGGCCCCCGCAGGCGCGCTGGGATGCTCCGGTCCTGGCACCCGGCCCTCCCCCGGGAGGCGGGAGCAGGTCCTGTTCCCCCGGTCAGGGCGGCCCCTCGTTTTCCCTCTGGTGGGACGCGGTGCCGGTCTGTGCTGGGGAAGAGCGCTGAGCTGGCCAGGCAAGGTGTGTGTACAGGACACACGGCTTATAGAGCTCCTCTCCTCTTTCCACAAGTGCCCATCACCTTCCTCCGCAGGCAGGTGCTGGTATGTTAAACCTGAATATTAGGAAGACTAGAATGAACCTAAAATACAGCGGTTCTTCCCATAAAATTTGTCAGCGAGAGTGCACATGGAAGACAAACTCAGAAAGGGGGATAAGACAAGGAATTCTTGAAAATGCACATTTGTGGCTATTTTGAAATATATACGGAGGCTTGGAATGAATCCCAGTAGCAGAGGGATGTAGAACATCTCTCTGCTTCCAAGAAGAGTTTCTACCTGAGCACCATCTACACACCACTCGCTGTACCCTGCATCTGCACAACAGCAAGTCAGTCTAATTGTGAACAGTAGAGCAAATCCACAATCGCACAATCACCTCCTTTACACGCCTGAGTCCTTCCCATCGTCCCCTCCTGAAGGAGAAGCAGGATCCAGAAGACATGGATCATGCCAGCCCTCCCTGCCACACACGTTCCTGGCTGGCCCCAGGAGCAGGTCACACACCACACATTGTGACTGGGACAGACTTGTTGCTAAGCTCAGCACAACAGGATAAGAAGCTTTGGGAGAGCCTCATCTCATGACGAGGTTGTGTCTTTGCAATCTCCGGTGGCTCCAATGTCTGCATGACAGTTCATTCTGTCACCTCTGGCTGCTCCTTCTTCCTCTGAAGCACGTCAGGGTTTTGCCTCTGCCTCCAAAGCAGTGTGTGACTTCTCACCATCAGCAACCAGCTTCACTTTCCTTTTAAATAGGCACTGACCACTGCTTATTGCAGTGGGGTGAGAAGGAGATGGCAGCTGAAATCATAAAAGCTTTATCATTTTACTCAAGGAGAGCATTGCCTGACTATACCCTAAGGAAGGAGGATTAGTCCTCCAGTGCTAGGAATGTTTAAAACCTTATATTCACAACATTATTGTTATTCCCATCAGCCACAGGGAGAAACAGAACAAACAAACAAACGTACTCTGAATAACTGAGATTAGGAGGCAGACTCTGAATTGATCACAAATCCTACTGGTTTTAAATGGTAAAATATATTGATTATGTGACCTGTGCACTGTGTATAATCAAGGCATCAACTAATGCAGTCAGATACAATAAAACACATTTTATTATAGGTGAAAGGAAAACACCCGGAGAAGAAACCAATTTATTTCACCTGGAAAACTGTGGACTGAAGATGCTTTAGCAGTATTTGTATTCCTAGGAATATGGGTTTTGGATGGAAAAGGCAACAAAGATCAGTTTATTCTTTAAAGAATGCAGATAAAACATTCCTTACAAACTGCACAGGGAGGTCTCACTCAGCACCGTAGGGTCAGACAACCTGACACCAGAATTAAAACAGGAGCTCAAGCTGGCCGAAAGCAGGCTGGGGTTGGGCTGGTTTTGTTATATGCTCTGGAAACTGCTGGGAACAGCATGGGAAAGGCTGGGATACAGCCATGCAGGTTAGTACCTGGCCTTTGTGCCAGTTCTTAAGGTTTTCTGCATCTCTTGTTCTGCCTCCCGCTTCTAAAAACCTCCCGTGGGCATTGTGATTTTCCAGCTCAGTTGTACTGCAAAGGAGACACGGTGTGAAACAGCAAAAGGTATTGCTGCTGAAATGATAAGTTTGACTTAAACAGGATTTTTTCCACCTGCGCTTTTATCTTAATAAGCCATGCAGGAAGCAACTACGTGTTGGCTGGGACTCCACACGCATCTGAAGGAAAACACACTGACTGTCCTTAGATTTTTAAGAGAAGTAAAACCACAGGAATATCGCAACCTATATTTCAAAGAGAGACTTAAAACTGCCAGAGCCTGATCTTATAATCTTCATTCGTATGATTTCTTATCTGTGTTGGTGTAGCAGGTGGCCTGCACACAAAGGGGATCCACCTTGAAGCATCCAAGCAGCTTCACTGGTTTCAGCGGGGCTACTGACATGTTAAAATTTGGACACTTGCTTCTGCTGTGGTCTCCCACCTCTTTTGATTATGGAACCAGTGGAAGTGCATTGAGATTGAATCTCCTCACAACAGATTTGGTTTTTTGATGACTCTTTACAGGCTGACTAAAAAGCCTCCTGCAGACCACCAGAAAATCCTTTATTTCCATCAGATCAAAAATTAACTTAGCTGAATTTGGGCCTAAGTGAATAAAACATGTAGAACTTAGATGATAATTAGTTTAATTAGCAAGTGGGTTAACAAGGCACCATTGAATGAGGCAGCCATCCCTGATGGGCAGTATATCACCAGTGATCCCCACTGTGCCACTATGCAGTGGCACTTGGCATGGCCACAGCAGCTGCCAGCATCTCCTAAAAATTGTGTGAAGTCCTGACCATCTGAATTCCTGCACGAATGCTGCAGGACCACACATCTACCCTGAAAGTTTAATTCATAAAACCCACTACAGCTTTAACTTAGCAAAAAAAGAAAAAAAGCCAAAATTGCTCACTGTCTTGAATTTCTTATTACCTGGAGTGTAACCTCTCCCTCAGCTTTTGATGGATGAAATGTTGCTTCAAGAGTTCAGTCTGAATGTCAAGAAGGTTTTCTCCTGATTAAGGGCTTCTGGATGGGTTCTGAGGAATTCTTAGCAGGGATATTGATGCACAGGGATATGTGTACACAGAGTAAGGCAATTGCAGGCAGTTCCATCCCTTGCCATCACGAGAGGACCAAGAAAAGGGAATTGTTGTTGCATGGATCCAGCTGCATTTTTAGGGGTGATTAACCTTAGACAACTGGACCTTGTTATCACTTGTTTCTGGCCAATTACATCAAAATTACTTCGAGAAGTCCCAGGTTTACTTTAGGAGAAATCAAAAAACAAAGTTAGCAAGCTTGAAACAAAGCAGCAGTATCTTGCCACAGCTTGTTCTCTCATATCTGCAGCCTCCTTGCTCTGACAGATCAAGATGAGCAATAGAGGCTAAAAGTATTAGCTGGGGACATGTCTCTTCACAGCCCAAACCCTGTAATTGTCACAGCTGCTGAAAGCCGTAGATGGTCTTACATCCCACAGTACCATGGGGTGCATTATTCCACTCAGTTCATTTACATCCACCTCCTCTCCATTTTAATAATGTCACCTGGTGCCTTTACAGATGTCTGATCAAACACAGCCTTTCCATGCCACATCCAAAAGGCAAAGCGTGCCTGTCCCAGTGCTCTAGGAGCTCATCAGCCAGCCCTCTCCCCTCCTCCAGGGCAGACAGCAGCCTTCCCAAGATGGTCTGTCACATCCTATTCCTCTGTCACAATCAGAAGTAAAACCCACTGCCAGCTGCCTGAGTGATGCTGGCTGTGCACTGAGCACAGCAGGATTTCCTGGGGACACATTCAAAATGATCCGCTGGAAAGTCTTCACGTAAGAGGTGGGTGAGCTGTAAAGCTTCCAGCCACAGGACACTGTGGATGCTTAAAATGTGTGTGGGTACCAATGGGTTAGGACAAATCATCTTCCTGGGTGGGAGGAGGAAAGGGCATTAGGCTCTGTCCTGTAATGTTGGATGCAGTGAGAGGATCTACCGGCTGGTGACCCGAGGTTGCCGCCTCTCACCTCAGGCAGCCAAGTCTGCTGTAAAAACTGGATTCTGTGACAGTCCCACGTGTCTTACTGAAGACTTCTCACATAGAAAAAGGTTACTGAACCATCTACAGAGAGATTATGAAAAAAAACCCAAAAACACAAGGGCTTTTGACCTTCTAATTTTAAATTAGTAATTTTTTTCAACTGCCATTACCCTGGGCTAATAACTAGAGCACTGTTACAGAGCTCAGCTGCTCTGGGACTGAAACCAGCTGAACCCAAGACTGCCACAGTAGAAGACCCAAGAGAGGTGGCACTAGCCCAGACATGTCCTTCTTCTCTCCAGAGGGACCAGAGAGGCAGAGAAACCCAAACTGATCAGCACCGCAGTGACACACTCTCATCAGGCCATGGCCAAAGAAACCACACTCTGCTCTTTCCCTTCTTTTGCAGCCTGGTGAATTCATTGCTGACAAAAGCCCAGTGGCAGCAAAGCACACCATTTCAAAAATTGTTCTCATCACCACACAAGAAAGGAAAAATTCTCAATGACTTTTATGCTTTGAAATGGGTTCCCAGCAGCCCAGGGCGATCTGTAAAATTTATCAGAGCTGGTGTGTGAAATATGTCATTTTCTCTCTGATCCCTGTGAAGTCTTGGATGTTGGGGGGAGGCAGCTCCTAACCAGACTTTTCAGCATTTCTACACCACCATCATCTGCATTTCACATTTGTAATTCCCCAATATTAACTTGCTCAGCTGCACAACAAATTCTCATCACTCTTTGATGGGCAAGTGGAGGATGGCAGAGGTGGAAGGCAGATTCACCAAGCTCTCTGGTACCTCAGAATAACAGCAAAGTGAACAATTTGTCCATATCTAGCTGACACAGCTGCCTTGTTTGTGTGATCAAGGGCTTGTAGGAAGGAAACATGACTGGCATCAATCCTCCCCTGGATCAAACACATCAGCACCCATTAACTGCTACAGTGGAGTCAAGGTTCAAATTCACACTTTTACAGCTTTTCTAAGATGCTTTGACAATTCTGCCATAACAGCCCACGAGCAGCCCTTCAAATAACTCTTTTTCTATTTCTTCGTGACTATAAAGGAAAAACATCAAGACAGAAACACCCTGGAAGCTGCCAGCATTTTTGTTAGTCCGAGGGGGATGCCTTGTGCCACAGACCCCCTCACCCAAGCAGCAGCACTGAAGATCCTCCCTAATCCACTGAAATTCCCCATCTGTCTTATTTACAATATGAAGACTGAGAATATGTAACAACTACTGAACCACTGTGGGAAAGGCTGCTCACACTAGTGTCATAGTGGTTCTGGGATGGCTTCTCCAGCAATAGGGCCCAAGAGAACAGCATGGAGCTGTGTCAGAAGAGGTTTAGGTTGGATATTGGGAAAAGGTTCTTCACCCAGAGGCTGGTTGGGCACCAGAACAGGCTCCCCCGAGCAGTTGTCACGGCCCCAAGCCTGCCAGAGTTCAAGAAGTTCAAGTCAAGTCAAAGAGTTCAATGCTCTCAGGCACATGGTGGGATTTTGGGGTCGTCCTGTGCAGTGCCAGGAGTTGGACTTCGATGATCCTTGTGGGTTCCTTCCAGCTCACGATATTCCATGATTCTCTGCCAGCATTCCTGATAAAGTGGCGCAGGTGCTTTCACAGGCTGGAGCAGAGAGGAGGGAGTGCCCGAAGGGTTAAGTCCCGCAGGAGGAGCAGGCTGTGGCAGCTGACACCCCAGAATCTCAGCCCCTGCAATCCGAGTAGCTGGCATGACTGCAGCCACATTTCCAGCCACAATTTCACTAGGCACTGTGACCAAGAAGTAATTCAATGCAGCTGCCAAGATCCCTGGGTATTGATACCAAGTGATTATTCAAGGTTTCCATGCAACAGTTGCATTTCTCAAATGATATGACCAAAAAAATGAGCCTGAAGGGTGAGTGCAATCTCCCATTTCGGGCAGTGCCTTAGGGCGCTCTCGTTTAGGAAAACTGCCTCCCCATTTGCTTAGGAATCATTTTTTCCTCTCAAATGATTACAGACTTCCCCAAGCCAATTTTACAAGGCTCATGTGACACGATGGAGAAGAAATCAATAACAAGTAGTTTCTTTGAGCGTGTCTTTTGAAGGACATCTGCAGCAGTGTGTGCACGGGCGTGCGGTGTCAGGAGCCGGCGTGTGAGTCCTGCCCCGAGGAAGGTATGAAACGTGCAGTCAGAAGTGATTCCAACACATAGAGACACAAACCCAGCTATTTTTCTGCCGTGTTTTCAGTGATATTCTTTCCAATCCCAAGCCAGTGAGAGCTAATGCGTATTAAGAAGTCAGCAGTGTCAGGTGCCACCAGGCTGAAGGAGCATTTTTTACACACATTTGCTTTACAAAGACTTAATTGCCTTGGAAATAAGCCACTTGAACCAGCCTCCCAAAGTTCATTCTGAATATCCACAGAGTAGACACAGGCAGGTAGCAGCACTTCCAGGCTTTTTCACCCTGCCTGGACCATAGTAGCTGCCCACTTTGATTGACAGTGAGACAAACTGTGATGTGACACACATGGACTTGACATTAACACAAAGTTTAAGCTGTGTGTAGCAACAGCTGCTTTTCAAATCAAAGGTTTTACTTTTCTGTTTCCTGTTTTAATATCAGAGTAAAGCTTCCTGCTGCCTCATATGAAAACTTTCCAAATTAGGTTTCATTTCTGAAATGAACGAAACGTGCACAGGTACAAGGACTTATGGGGGTCTCTAAATACAACTACCTGCATAAGCTTTTCTTCAGCTGTAGTGAGGAGGTGGAAAAGCATAAAGAAAGGGTGTCTTAGTAACCTGATGGGTAGTGGAAACGCACACATTAAAATGCCCTCCCAGCTGCATGGGGGAGTGGGCACGGGGAGCTCAAATCAGAAGTGAATTCCCTATAAATATGGAGTGGAAGGATAGGGGTTGATTACTGTCCTGATCTTTTCTGTGTTTTGAAGAGCTGGACATGAATTTCAGAGCCAGAGGCTGTGGTGTGTGGTCCATGGTGTAGGCAGGACTCCATGATTCAGTTGTAAGACTAAACTCCTGCCTAAACTCTGGCTTTTGGTGCCTGACCACCAGCACGGCTGTGCTGGCCATTAGATGGAATTACAGATTCGTGTCAGTGTCAAATTAAGGAATGAGGTCTAAGGAAATGTAAGGAAAGGTCTGAGGAAATGTATTAGAAAAGCTCTGATACAAGGGTTTCTCAGCTGAAAAGGAAGGAAAAAGTAATGTTCCCTTATACAACAAGAGGGAAGAGATTGTTTTATTACGTCCATGTGGCATTTCTGTAACTTAATGGCAATATTCATTGTAGCTGGGTAAGGTTGCTATGCTGTGGCTGCCAAATGCAATGAATATCAACAGCCCTGAATGCTATAATTAATAAAAATAAATCTTATTCATTCAGCATAACAAACAATAATAAAAAATAAACACTCAATAACAACTGATGTTTCATCCCATGGCAGAATACATTTCGCACATTATTTTTCTAATTTTTTTTTAATGTGACATAATGTTAGTAGGAATGAGCTTCTGTCAAGATTTACAAGACACCTCCTGAAGTCACTTTGAACTCTCAAGCCTGTTAAGTTGAAAATGAGATCGAGAGTTCGGTGGCTCAGGTGACAACCTGCTCACAGTTCACAGGGTGCTATTCAGAGCATGCAACACACAGAAGCACCAAAAAACTCTCCTGGAAAAGGGTGTTACCACCCAGTCCCATCAATGACTGAGATTTCTCATGGTGTTAAAAGGGCTGAGTTCGGTGTTCTGTTATTATTCACACAGTTATATACACAGTTATATGTTATTCACACAGTTACATGAGTCATACGCAGTGACAAAGCAGAACTCAAACGGTGACATTTATCATGCAAGTAGGTCCATTCCTCTCTCCTCACTCTTCAGATTTATTAAATAGATTTATCTAACAAGGGTATCTACATTTCCTTTTGTTCCCCCTCAATTTAAGCATTGTCACATCCTAATATAGTGGCTAATCTCAGATGTGTGGGGAGGGAAAAAGGCAATAAAAATCCACGTCTTCTCAGTCCACGACAAGGGCTGCTAGTACAGAATATAGTATTCAGCCCACATAGGCATCAGTAAACAAGTCAAAACAAGGTTTTGTGGTATCTCTCTTTCCTTTAATATTTGAAGCTCATTCTGTCAGCTATTCTAGAAGAGGATTTTTCCAATATTTTCTGTGTAATTTAAATCAAGTGGTAATGCCACTTCCTTTATGTCAGGGACTGTGATATTTAATAGCCAAAATCTAGTCTTATTAATAGATTAGAAAGAGTTTAGTAGATCTGTAAAAGAGGAATAAGTGAAAATGAGTGCTCTTTGGTTTAAATCCTGTTCCCAAGATTTATTTTTTTACCTAAGAAGTTTCAAAGCCATCATATAAAATCATTAACTTACAAGCAAAATTGTACACTAGGTAGCTTATCTTAGTAAGCTTCCACTTGCTATTAGTCTTCTTCACTGCAGTTATGATGCACATGTTCATGAAATCTTTGTGGAATTGGGCTGTAGCTGTTTTCTGTGCTCTCAAATCAGGCTGCCCTTTACATGTTTGTATGTTGTCTTTTTGAAGCCAAGTAAAATCATTTCTATCTGCAAAATCTCGACATGGAAAACGGCTCAAAGAAACTGTGCCTGCCTTGCATCATTGTTATGCTGCAATTTGTTCCTTATCATCACATTTCATATGTTCTTGACATTGGGCATAACAAATATAACAATGGCAATTGTGCTAAAAATATTTGTCATTTAGTTTCAAGGTAGAAACAGTTCATATGCAGATAAAGGGAACAAGTAGGGAACACAATGCCAGTAGGGAAAGGCACGCATGGTGCCTTTGTAAATGTTTCTTCTTGGCATTATCTATTATCTCAGAATAGATATTTGTCACACATTGCAGAGATGGGGAGAGAGCTATGCACCCATCCCAAATCCCTGGAACAGTGCAAACTGGACAGGGAATGGCGTGCATTTATTTGCTTGCTGAGAAAGGCAAATGTTTGTGGTGTCCCTTCATTCCAACTGCAAACCAGGCAGTCCCATCCTGCAGCCTTCATGTAGGTGAGTCTGCTGCTCACTGCACATCAGGGGTTAAGGATGACTCCTGGTCCAAGGAAAATTGCAATATCATCACTACAACAAAACAGAAGCACTATTTGTGCTTCTTTGGTTAAAGCAATTCTGGTCCCAGAAAGACAAAGCTGCCACTACAAGGGTTGGCTGCCCAGAGTGTGAACATGCAAGTTTAGTAAATAAAGACCATGGGAGGCATCAGTCTCCCAGTCCAGCACCACAATGGATGAAAGATACCACCCAACACTGCTCCCGAGGCTGTGAGGACACACATTCACCCTTCCAGAACTGCTGCAGAGCCAACACCAACACCTGTCACTGGATTATCTACCAATTACATGGGAAAACTAAGATTAATATTCTCATTTGGCCCTATAATACAGCGTCTGTGTAATGGGAACCTCATTGCCCATTGGTTCGTGTTTACCAGAAAATGATGGTGCTTATCAGAAGAGATCACTTTCTCCCTTACTAGAAAAGCAAACTATTTAAGGCGAGTCTGCTTTATATTCCATACCCCTCCCTCTCTCCTCCTTACACACACACACTTAAGGGCCCATTATCTTCTCGTTGATGTGAGGGTGTTAGGTATGTAGCCACCATTAATGGTAATGAAAATGGCTCCCGTTAATCTCCCATGCACTGATAGGAAGATAATAGCCTACTTATTAAGTACAAAGGCCAGACGAGGAGTTGCACTGAAATGAGCAGCATATTGTCTCGGTGGGATTTATACGTAAATACTAAATCATTGCTCTGTGCCTAGAGCTGATGCTTAAAAACAAATTAGCAATAGCATAAATGTGCTCGCCTGGCACGTGCCTCCAGGAACCACAAAGCAGCTCCAGGTCCTCTTTCCATCTGATCCACCCTCACCTTTGGGAGGATCTCTGGAGAGAATGTCCTGCGTTGGAAGGAACCCACAAGGATCATCGAGTCCAACTCCTGGCCCTGCACGGGACACCCTAAAATCCCACCTGGGTCCAAACACTCCTTGAGCTCTGGCAGCCGTGGTGCTGTGACCACTCCTCTGGGGAGCCTGTTCCAGTGCCCGACCACCCTCCGGGTGAAGAACCTTTTCCTAACACCCAACATGAGCCTCCCCTGACATAACTCCAGGCCGTTCCCTCAGGTCCTGTCCCTGGTCACAGAGGGCAGAGGTTGGTGCTGCCCCTCGAGAGGAACCTGCAGATCGTGATGGGGTCTGACCTCAGTCTCCTCCAGGCTGAACAATCCGATTGTCCTCAGCTGCTCCTCGTATGGCTTCCCTAGACCCTTCCCCATCCTCGTGGTCTCCTCTGGACACTCTTTAGATGGCTTTAGATCCTTCTTATATTGTGTTTCCCCAACCCGCACCCAGTGCTCCCGCTGGGACCCCACCAGCACCGAGCGGAGCTGGAAGCGAAGCTGCTCCCCAGCACCACGGGAGGGCCGGGGATCCAAACCACCCCCCTCAACGTGCCTGGGACCAACGTGTGGCCTCTCTGAAAACCCATAATTCGATGTAATTCACCTCTCTGGGCAGCCTCCCCCCCAGATACACCCCGAGCTTGTTTTTGCCGTCTGGAACTCCACCGAGCGCAGCGCGCGCGCAAGTTCATCGTAGAGCTTTATTTCGGTTTTTCTTGGTTTGAAACACCCCAACATCCCCAAGCCCCCGGGGTTGTCCTTTAAGCGCAGAAAGTCGGATACCCGGCTGTCTTGGCCGCCTCTCTCTCTCTCTCCCCGTCCGGGCCGCAGCGGGTTAAGCCGCGCGCCCACAATGCCTCGCGCCCTGCAACGTCGGCGGCGCCGGGCGGGACCGGCACCGGGACCGGGATCAGGATTGGGATCGGGATAGGGATTGGGATCGGGATAACGAACGGGGCCGGCGGCGCCCCGATTACCGGCCCCGCGGCTCCCCCGGGCTGAGGTTCGCTGTCCCGGCAAGGCTCGTTCCCCCCAGCCCGGCCCCGCTGAGCTGGCGGCGCTCGGGCCCGGCCCCCGCGCTGTCACACGGGACGGTGCCGGGGGCGGGCGAGGGGCCGGTGCCAGGCTGGCGTGGCGGGGAGGAGGCATCTCCTTGCCCCGCATTTCACCTATTTCTGCGTTGTTTTTCCCCCCCCTTAGGAGGCAGAGGCCGGAGCGCTGGCCGGAACCCGGCCATGTTCTGAGCGAGGCTCCGCTCGGATCCAGGCAGCGCAGGTGTGGCTGAAGGCATCGCCCTCCCCGCGGCCCTGCGGGCTCTCGGTAAGGCGGCTGAATGTGCGAGGCTGCTCCGCTTGGACGGGACGCACCGGCCTCCGGTGTGTCTGTGAACCGTGCCTGCTCCGCGGAGGTGGGGGCAGTGTGTGGTTCGAAGGGTTTCTTCAGCCTCTGGGGCCTTTTTGCCCTGGTGGAATTCACAGGGAGCCTTCAGGACCACGGAGTCACACAGACCACGTCACCCGCTGACTCTTCGTGTGCTGAATTGCAAAGCTCTTTCCACGTTGGCTGTGAATTTCCTGCTACATCAGAGGAGCAAAGTCCTGTTATGTCACATTTCCATGTAAAAGTGTCGAGTCCACTTCTGCCTTTTGGCTTAGTTTTTAGCAAACTAGAGATTCTTAACCTGGAAATTCACACGGTATATGTCTAGTTTTTGCTCTGGAAGCAGACTGTTTGGGAAATAAGAGTGTGATACTGGTCTGTGTGAAGCTGTCTATTTCCGCCTTCGAGCCCTTAGGCAAAAATATTTATATTCTTCAGTGAAAAATTATTCCTAAACATTTTCATTACTGCTTATGTCCGTTTACGTCAGAACAAAACAATGCTTATTTATTTAAGGTGTCTGCACAGCTGTTTCTTCAGGATTTACTCCTGAAACGTAAACAGCACAGTGGTTATGTGTCCAGTCAGCTACCAGGGCTCAGCTTTTGGGTGTAAACAAAGATAATTTGAACACTTAAAACTTTGTGGGAAAATAATTGGAAACAAACCAGGCACTCTAATGACATTACCTCTTAGAAAGCTTAGAAAATGACTTTTTTTCCTTCTCCTTTATTTCCAAATGCTTTGGTGGAGGAGAAGAAGGTGACAAGCTGGGTGGCTTTAGTCAACTCTTGCTTTTCTTGGATGATATGGTATGGATGAAGCTCTGCCTTCCCACCAGGCAGATGTGATGGTTTGGTCAGGGAACTTGGTGCCTGTGGAATGGGTATGTGTTCAGACTGCAGTTGGTCAAAGTCTTTCCTTTAAAAAGTTTTTATAAAAGAAAAAATACCCCACAGTTATGGCAGAACCAAAAGCAGTTGCTTCCTCTGTCAGCTTAGAGCTGGGGATCTGAAACTCATACTGTATGTAAACACTGAAGGGGGCTGGATATGGGCTGTTGGAGGATGGATGTCCCTTTCTACTCTTTAGGCAAATTCCTGGTGCATGAGAATTGGAATGGGAAAAGGATTTCCTGGTTGCCTCTAGCAATGCTCGTTTGCCATTGAGGCTGGAAAGCCTTTGCATATAGATTGCCTTTGTTGGTTATTGTGAATGAAAACCTGTGGAAAAGGAGGGAAAATGGTAATGGAAGGATAATGGTAAGAGGATTGAGCATCCAGCCAAAGAGAGGAGCTTGGAAGTTGTCAGTAGTGTACAAGAAGACACTGGGCACATGAATTGCTGAGGAAGAGGAGTTGTCATGCAAAGAGAGTATAGCAATCATGGCAAAGAGGAGGGCCTGGAGTGTGCACTGTTATCTGTCTGGCTGTTCTTGCTGAGTTATTTACTTAATTTATGTGCTGTAGAGGAAGGATTTTCCCTTGTCTCACCAGGGGCAAATAATGGAGTTGAAGACGTGGACTTCGATTCATGTAAATGTGTTTATGGTCTTTGTTTAGGATATGAACAAATGCATTTTATGTGCAGTGCTATCTCCCTCCTCACATGCACATGAGTAACTTGTGGGACACTGAATGATGCTGTTGGAATGCTGTTGGAGAAGGTGTGTTCTGTTGTATGAGGGTTTGCTTGCCACACTTTTCCTGTTCTGAAAGTTACACAGTTTCTGTTTGATTATTGACAACAACAGTTGGGGTTTATTTTGATGCAGGATGACGGGAAGATTTTACTCACCTGTAACTGTAGTAACCTTTCCAGTCTAAACCACTTTTTTTCACAACTTACCTGTGCTTGTCTAATACAAATTAAGGTTGAAAGGCAGTACATTCTAAACATCAGTGGAAACAGTCCCTTAAATTCCACAGAACTAAGTATTTGTCAACAAATGTTTACAAAGGAAGATGTTTATTTACAAAAGAAAATGTTTACAAACAAGATGTTTACAAAGGAATAAGCGCTTTAGATAAAAGGCAATGAGTTCTGCTACAAATAACTTCTGCTTTTAACAGTGATGATATGTAGGTACAACACTGAGCTTATTTCTTTCTGAGTCAGCTGGTGCTGCAAATAACTGTATTTGTTGTACCTCTGTGGTTGCAGTTCACAGAAAGGCTGCTCTGCTTTGGGGATTTCTAAGAAATTGATGTCACAGTCATACAAATTTAATGTTTTCTTACCTGTAGCATTTTTCTTTTTATAACAACCTTCTTTTTTATACTGAAGATATGTTCTCCTTCCATCCCTTGGGGCTGTGGAAATTCTATGGAAGAGTTAATCATTTACCTTCTAAAATTATTACAAGATTGTTAATTCTATTGATATTTTAAGGACTTAGGACTGGTTAGCCAAATAGCACAGTGAAGTATTGTCAGGCATTTGCATAAAGGCACTTTTCCCTCTCAGACCAGTATTTGATGCAAATATCAACCTGCTATTTTATGTTTTGTATTTGGACTGACCAGAAAGCTTGAGATTTACTACCTGATGATGTTTCCAGTCAGCTTGGTGACTTCTATCTTGTTACATCTTAGAAGTTTGTTTTCTGGAGCAGAAATGAAAAGATGGAAGTAAAAAGAAAGAAGACGTTATTTATTTAAGGTTAATTTAAATATCGTACTACTAGTTGGAAATAGGATTTTTTTTTTCATCTAAATTGCACTCTTATGCTGCACCCTACACTATATTTCTTTTAATCATGAATGTTTTTGTGTACTTTGGGCTTTTCCAGGCTGTGTACTGTGTATGAATTGCATTTTTTTCTCTTAGTGGGGATTTTAGCTGTAGCTTGACTCTGCTCCCTGCTGTTTCATGCATCATAAAAATTAGAGTGGGATGATGTGGTCTGCCAGCAAGACGTGACTGTTGGAACTAGAATTCTATTTTCTGTGAAAGGTCCCAATAATTGCCTTGTTTTCTTAGAATTGCATTGATAATTAACTCAATATTTCTGGGAAATCACGATTTTTTTGTATCTTCCAGCAAAGTGCTCTTTTAGGAATGTCTTCATCTCTCTTAAGTGTGAGAGTTTCTGTTATTTTTTGCTTAGGTCTGTTGAGTTTTATGCATGTGACCCTGTGCAATCGTGGGTAAAGTGCTTTCAGGAAGGGTAGTGGGTTGATCTGGGAGCAGCATCCAGTAAAGTCTGTTTTAATACAACATGTGACATAGAAGAGTTTCCATGTTTATCACCCCCCAACCCCTTTTCAGCTATGGCTGAATTACAACTTTCCAATTTTGGAACTGAGATGACTAAATCCCCCAAAAAGTGCAAAGTAAATGGAAAAGTAAGATTGTGGGGTTTATGGTGGTTTGTTTTGTCTGTTTTTCCTCTGCAACTGCTTGTGAGTCAGTGGTTTGGATTCCAAGCTCTTTGTCACAGAGATGTGCTTGTAAGGGGCTGAACATCTTGCTGAAATCAAATCCTTGATTGTGACTTAGTTTTATGTTTTCCTCCCTTTGCAGAATCATGGCAAGTCCAAGAACAAGGAAAGTTCTCAAGGAAGTCAGAGCACAAGACGAGAACAATGTGAGAAAATTACGATTTTCTTTAGATTAGCTTTGTAGAATTGAATTTTCTTTTTACCTACTCCAAATGTAGGTTGGGGTCTATTACAGCTGTTGTCTTTATAGTATGGCTCACTAATGGTAACATATGAATTTGGATGTCTCATATTTCTGTTAGTTCCAGTAACTTTTATTCATAGATGCATTATAATACATTGCTACATCTTTGGCACAAGTCTTCTAGAAGTTCTAGTTATTCTGAAACCCCTGGAGTCTTTTGAACAAGTGGTGTCTTGGGCACAGCTTAATTAAAATTGTTTGTTTCAAGTAACTTGATTGTACACAACCTTAAATGTCATAGTCCATGGACAGGTTCAGTTTTATTTATGTCAGTACATTAAACCTTGAGTGGTGATTCCAGTCATAAAACATAGCAATAAAGCTATTTTTGAGGAAAAAACCTCTGTTTAGATCTGCTATCATTTACTGCCAAACTGTAGTCTGACTGAATAAATGTTCCAAACTTTAAATGTTGCATCTTTATTTTGCCAAGGAAACCTCAAGAATTCAGTTTGGTTACTTTCTCCTCCCTCAAGACAATATGGAAATGAAATCAAATTGAATTCTTTGCTCAGTAATTTCCATTTGCTCATCTGTATTTCCTCACTGGTTTCTAGTAGTTGGTACAGGAATTTTTATAATCCAAGTTAGTGATCATTTCTTTACATGCAGCATAAATAAATACTCGAAGGAAGCTTCTGCTCTCAGGGAAGGTGTTTCCAAACACTAAGAACTCTCCCTTCTGAAGTTATCTTGGGCATGTAACATTTTCGTGGTTTGACTTTTTGAGCCGTACTGTGAAAACTTCACCTGGACAAGTGATGGCTGATTGCAGAGATAATTGTTTTTCTCTCGCAGGTCTGTTTTGAATGTGGTGCATTTAACCCCCAGTGGGTGAGTGTGACCTATGGAATTTGGATCTGTCTTGAGTGCTCAGGAAAACACCGAGGCTTGGGAGTTCACCTCAGGTCAGCCTTTCAAGCAGACATGGACTGGGTTGGGTTACCTCAGTGATCATGGCTGTGAACAGAATGTGCTGTTTTGGAATGTATAGGATGTCTCAAATCCAACATTTCACTGGCAGTTTTGCTCCATGTTCCTCTCCAAAGTGGGCTTTGCTCTCTGTGCCTTGTCTGTAATTAGTTTGGTATAGAACTAGTTTCCAAAACAGCTTTATTCTGTTCAGGAGGCTTCTTTTTTTTTTTCTAGTAATATAAATTATAATTTTTGTTGTTGTCCAAGAAACATCCTCAGCTGAGATGGGAATCTGTGGAATAGGTCTGGAGACTCACAGTGTGTGTATATGGAATAGGGGCAGAACACGGGATGGTTACTCAAATGAGGAAGAAATAAGTCTAGAGGGGAAATCAGCAAAGCAAGGGGGCTGTTCAGAAGTACGTGCTTTGCTTTACAAGGGCTGATTTGAAGCTCATTACTGAGTAGAAATAGAATAGAAAAGAAGAGTTTGGAACTATTCCATATGTTACATGAAAGAAAAAAGGAAATTACTGAGATGAGGGTGTGATGAAGGCTATTTCTTTAGGGAGAAAGAGAAAGAAATCAGTCAAGTTACAAGTTTTAAAGAGCCTTTTCCCCCTCCTTTGTGACCTTGTGTTTAACAACAAGGCACTGTTTGGGGTTGTTTTGTGTGTGTGGGAGGTTGTTTGTTTTTGTTTGTATGTTTTAATACAGTTTACTGAGCAAGAATTTATGACTGAAAGCAGAGTTGAGATGCTAGCTGCAGTCACAAGTGCCCTGGGATGAGGTCAGGTGTTAGGAAAGGCTGCTTTAAGCAGCTGAGCTGTCCAGTACCTGATGGTCATTGGGAGCAAAAGCAGGGACTGAGACAAGGAGGTGTCTTTGCAGGTCACTGAAGTGTAACCGTGATAATAGACAGAAAAAATTGCAGAGTGAAGTATGGCAAAAATTTCTGTTCTATGGTGGGTTAGATTAATTCCTGAAAGAAATTTCTTGAAGAAAGCTGCTTTTTCTGTCACTTGCCTTCTGTTGATTGTCTCTTTAAAGTGCCAATAAATGACACGATTTTGGCTTATTTCAGTGAGGATCTGCCCACCTTCTTATGATGATCTGTCTTTCTGTACTTGGAGAGTGTTCTCTAACATGTTTGTACTCTCAACTTTTGAGATAGCTTATAATAAGCTTTTTTTTTTGTCCCTGTTGATACAGCAGGAAATTATAACAAGCTGTGATTTAAAATTAAAAAAAATAAACCTGCTTTTCAGTTTTGTACGTTCTGTAACCATGGACAAGTGGAAGGATATTGAGCTGGAGAAAATGAAGGCTGGAGGCAACAGCAAATTTCGACAGTTCTTAGAGTCTCAAGATGACTATGATCCCTGCTGGACAATGCAAGAGAAGTACAACAGCAAAGCTGCAGCTCTCTTCAGAGACCAGGTAAGTTCAGTTTTGTGTGTGTCCTCACCCCCAAAACCCAAATGTGCCTGCTGGAAGAAGTTGCCTGAAATAAAACCAGTGTTCAATTCAACATCACAGCCTGGGAGTTAGAAAAAAATAGTTTCTTGGGAAAACAAATTAATTGATCTCTGCAGCTGGCAGCAAATTGGAACAATGACTTGTTGTCACGATACAGAACCAGTGTATGACTTACATGACAACTCTGACCTGGCATTCTTGACTGTTTTCCTACCTCTCCTAGGTAGCTACAGTGGCTGAAGGCAAGGAGTGGTCTATTGAAACTTCTCCTGCCAGGAACTGGACCCCACCTCAGCCTAAAATGCCTCTCTCTTCCACTCACCGGTATGTATCCTTGTTATCTAATGTTGCTACAGATACAGCAGGGTCAAAACCTGGTCTTTGAATGTCTGCTGGTTTTATTCTGTTGATGATGGTTAATAATTCCCACCTCCTCCACGTGAACCTTAAACCATGGCAGAGACAAGTGAGCAAGGGCAGCAAAGCCAGGATGGTTTTATCTTGTCTTGTAATGCACCTGAAACATTTGTGTCACTCACAGGTGGTGTGCCAGTTTGGGATTGAATGCCAGGGAAGAGGAAACTGCTTTTTCCCTTGTGGTGCTCGTTACCAACAGGAGCATCAAAGCTGGACCACAGCAGTTTTGTGTTTCTGCTTTTGCATGTAGTGTTTTTACTCTGTGCACCCTAAGGACCAAGTTAACTGAAAAAGCAGTTGTAAATCAAAGGAACAAGCACTTCATGGCTTTTAGTGGTTGCATTAGAGTTCCTTACTTGATAGATAGAAAAAATAATCCGTTTTTCATCTGTATTATGATGATATACATCAAGCTGCATTGCAGAGCTGGGGAGGATTTGCTTTACTTGGTTTACTACTTAAATCTTTTATTTCAGAAGTTCTGCTGGACAATCTCACACTGCAACTGCCTCTTCTGACAAGGCTTTTGAAGACTGGTTAAATGATGATGTCAGCTCCTACCAAGGGTAATGTAATCTTTACCGACCTTTTTGAATGCTTCTCTCTGTGGCATAACAAAGACTTGGATGTTGTACTACAGCTGCTCAGCTGTGATCCTGGTTCACTAGTGAGCAGTTATGACTGGGTTAGTATTATAAATATGTTGGGATGTAAGATGAAGGAAAGTGTCCCTTAATGCAGTTGCATAACAAAGATGTTTGAAGCATTGAAGGGAAAGCTTGTAACTCCAAATGTTACTGTGGTGGGCTTCAAACTAGGGAGTTCTGTTTGTCTGTTGTATCTTACAGTGATTTAAGTTAAACAGAGGGATTTATAAAACTAACAGTGTTTTCTTCTTTCTTTCTTTCCTCATTTTCATGTATCATTTTATTAGGATTTACTCAGCTTTCTAATATCAGTGATCTGTTAAACCTGGAGAATCATTAGCTTGGACAGGGATACTGTAATTTGCAAGGATTTCTCAGTGGGTCCTTGTTGGTGTTACATCTTCCTGAAGCGAGTGGTTTTGGGTTTTGGGTGCTAGGTGCTTTAGGACCTTTTTTTTTTCCCAGGTGTAGAAGCAATTGTCATTCTTTCATGCTTTTCAGTTTTTGTTTAATAGTTTTAATGAATGCTTGCTGATATGGATACTGTTCATTTATTGTCTTACGGTAGTGGCCAAGAGAATCGCTATGTGGGGTTTGGAAACACGGTAAACCCTCCAAAAAAAGAGGATGACTTCCTGAATAATGCTATGTCTTCATTGTACTCGGTAAGGAATTGCTGGAAGCTTTCTGTGACCTCAGTTTTCTTCCATTGTATCCCCTGTTTTGGGAGAATATAAACAGAGAAGAGAAACTGAAGACTGCAGGTAGATACAGAGAGATGCAAAGAGTGAAGAAGATACTGGTAGACTTTAAAAGGTGCAATGAGGGGAGAAACTTGAGCAAAAAACTTAAGTTATGTTTGGTATCAGTTCATAGAACTAAGGAAATGAGGATGTAGCAATGGATCAAGAAATAATACTCAACAGGGCTGAAGGATAAAAAGTAATTACCTGTAGGGAGAAGCAGTTAGGCTGGTAATGCTCTAAATCAATTAACCATATTAGGTATGTTCAGTGGAAAACAACTGAAATGTGTGTCTATGTGGTGCCAGAAGCCCTGAGCAGTGATGAAAACATTTGAAATACTTGTGACAGCGTGTGAAGAGATAACAGCATATGGTTGAACAGTTGTTGTGATTCAAGTAGAGATAGTGAAAGATGCATTGTTGAAGGAAAGTGGGAATAAAGTCAGAGGCAGCCAGGGAAATATTGGTGCTTTGATAGGATGCAAAGTAACAGTGCTGAACCATATTTGGGATTTGGAGTCACTTGGAAATGCAGTAAGGTTTTCTACCAAGGTTAGTGGCCAGTAGCCTTCAACAGAGGCTTATTGGCCTGAATATCCACACCAGGTTCTGTTGTTTGTTTAAAAATACATAAGTAATTTTACTAGAACTTAATGGAGATAGGTAATGCCTGAGCCTTTGAACAATATTCCAGGTGATCCCACAGGGTGCTTAGTATAGGTCTGCTGAATATTTTCTAGGTATGTCATAGTTTATAGGCCAGAGAGTTCAGATTAGAAAGCACATCTGTGATGTATTGCAGCTGTACTGAGGCAGCAGAGGAGAGAGGACACTGTGTTCATGTTACTGTGAACCTTTTATTTGAGCCCATGATCTCACTGAGTCTCTGGTTGGAATGCCCTCGTGTGACCACAGACACACATTACAGTGGGATTATTGTGAGCCTGAGTTACTTGCATGGGTGTTCATCCTGGTGAGGAAACCAGTTCTCCTTCTGCTGCATGGGATTGTTTTTCCCCACACATACAGTCATTTTTAGAAGAAAAATGTCTGAAATGCTCAGGTTTATTCAAAATTGCAACTGATTTGACACAAATACTGGAAATTCATCACTTAATTTCAGTAAAGGGGAGGCTGTGATTTTTTCTCTCACTCGCAGGTAGTTCTTATGACTACAGGACAAGCTGTATTGGAGAATTTTGACTTAATTTAAGCTGTTATACTGAGCACTTGATTATTTGCTATTATTATTCACAAATAGCTTATGGTTTCCTTGCTTTCTTTAAAGGGATGGAGCAGTTTCACAACTGGAGCAAGCAAAATTGCCTCAGCTGCTAAAGAGGGTGTAAGTAAATAAAATGTATTTTAGCTAATGCTTATAAACTCAGAGATTCTGTTGGTGTTCTAATAGTGATGAAACTTGAGAAGGTTTACCAGGACAAACTAAATTTTGCTCTTCCTTTCCTGGCCTAGGGCTTAGTTACATACAGATTGCAGATCTCATGATTATTTCTCGTATTTCTGGATGGATGTTTTTGTAAATTTATCCACTGGATTTAGGAGAAAGAAGTCAAGAAAAACTTTTGTTATAAAGTAGAAATTTCAGTCGGTGCCAAGTAAGGCTAAATTGGATTCTTCAGCAGGAGTTTGATACCAAGTTACAAACTGCTGATAGTTTTCTATTTTTCTTTCCTTTGTCTTCTCTCTACCTACAGCATTTCTGTCAGTCTAAATAGAAAGCATGTTGGGCAGAGTTTGTGTCCGCTGGGATGATTTGGGAAAAACTGAGGAATGGTCTTCATGCTCTGCATGTTCTGCAAATTGGCACACTTAAATGACAGTCATTCAGCTAACTGTAAATGAGAACCAGAGGAAATGAGAATTTATTTCATTTTACATAGATGATGATGGAAAGAGACTAAATGTTTTTGTGAATATAATGCGTTGCAACTTTTTTTCAGTTTTGCTTAGTATTATTCCAAACTTCCATGACCCTAACAATTACCTCTTACTTTGGGTAACATTATAAGAGACAAAAATATTGATACTCATCTGCGTTGGCCCACCAAGTTCTAGTCTATGTTGAAAATCTTTTCTTCCCTCTGTTGCAAGTTGAGAAAGACTGATGCTTCCCCAGAGCAATCTGGAATGCCAGAGGTGGTGATATGGATATCCTCTTCTCACTGTGAAATTCTGCCAAAGGTTCCATTCCTTTTGGAGAGGAAATGTGTGTATTTAAAAATTGAAGGGTTTATTCCTGGTAAATCTGAGTGTATTTGCTTCTTTTTACTATCAGGCTACCAGATTTGGATCTCAAGCAAGTCAAAAGGTGATTATAGATTTAGCTCTGTCTTATTCACTGTAATTGTCCTTAAATGTCATGTATTTGCCTGTACCAATTGATTTAGATTTGATCATCAACAGGCCAGTGTATTTTTCCTCCATAATGCACAGTAATGTTTAGATTCTAGCTTTTATTTCCATAGGAATTGCAATCAAGTGCAGTGATCAAATTAAGCAAGAAATAAACAGTGCTACTCTGCTCTTTGTACCTGTTGGGTGTATTGGAAAGGCAGTAGAGCTTACAGACATAAAATACCCTCATTTTATTTCTGTAAATCCTAGATGTGATCTATCTTGAAGCACTTTTCATGATGATGTATTATAAAGGAAGCCATCTTTCCGTTGCTAAAGCCTAATAAGTTACAAATGTGAAATTATTCTTATTAATAATTTATTAATATTATTAATAATATTAATATTATTAATAAATAATTTTGCTTGTGTGTATTTAAAAAAGTAATTATGACAAAAGCATTTAATTTTTCAAACTAGGGTTAAAACAGAGACAGACCTGAATTACACAGAGCTCTCACATAAGATCTATTTGCATGGAAAAGTTTTAAATTCAAATGTAAAAATTTGCAAAATAGGATTCCTAATTTGCCAAAGTTCTGAGTGGGACAGGACTTAGATATATTAATATATGATACAGGAGTTTTACTTGAACTATAACTCTTTTGTGTGTGCAGCATTAGCCTGGTTTGCTTTCTCATAGACATAGATGGTGTTGCTCAAAACAAATGTGAAGCAGCAGGTGTTGGTGTTCAGACAGGTGTATGCACTGGGATATTAATCCTCCAAATAGTCACATTTGGGAGTGTTTGCAATAAAAATGTCTTCTTAAAGCACCCAAACTTCCTACTTAAAACCCTTAAAGTGTTTGCTGCTTGGCTTATGAAAGAAAAACTAAGTTTTCTACAGCTCTTCCTCTTTCCCTCCTTCTGGCGGTTTCCCTTTTAGAAGCTGTTCTTTCTTTAGTATTATTAACAAATGTAAATACAATATTAAGTGTCAAAGCTCATCACATCTACTGACAAGGACCTCAGCAACATGGTGCTCTAAAATCTAAGATGTGTCACTGAACCTTAAATTTTGTTCCTGAAACTTCTGATCCTTTGCAGAACAGATTTAACATCTCTCTGATGTGGTATATTGGTTAAAAGTGTATTTGGTGCCCAGGGACCAAACACATTTCACTGTTTGTCTTGTCAGTAGATGTTTTAAGTTGGAAAAGGTTCATGCTACTTTACTTGCCTGAAAAAATGCTGCCAATTTGTTGCTAAAAGCTGCTTCTACCTTCCTTGCTCTTTCTCTTTTGCTCTCTGGGTAAAGTTTTGGGGCTACAAGCAGCAGCCAGAGCCGGTAACACCCTCACATATATTCTTGTGCATGGACTCCTTGTCACTGTTCGTGCTGAATATGTGCATTTGCTCCTGAGCTGTCTTTTCCTTTTCTGCCTTACATCAAATCTGTTTAGAATAATGTTGTGTGTTTTGTATGGTGATATTTCTTCAAACCTACTTAAAGTAGGTCAAATAGGACAGAGATATCCAAGCTCTGCACAGTCCGAGAAGTGACTCTGCTCCTGTCCATGCTCTCCATAAGCACAGATGATTTCAGGATTTCTCTTTGCATGCCTGCTCCAGGAGTGCAGTGTGCCAGGAGCTGGGGTGTTGTGGGAAGGCAGACTCTTAATGTAGGGTTTATAATGGTGGTTAGAGTGCTATCCTAAATTCAACAACAGTAAAGACGAAGAAGTGATTCAGATAAAAATACAATTGTACCCAAATCTTTCCATTCCATATTTACAAAATTATGTGCTTGAGGAAGAGGGGTGATATAAGCATTCTAGCAGTGACTCCACTTAGCACACCTAAACTGTTACTGTGAGTGTATTACACTCTTTATTATATAACATAAACAGTTTGCCAGGTTTAATAGATCTCTGACTCATTCAAAGATGAGAAATCCCCTTTCTTGTTTTTCTTAAAAACTTTCTGGCCTCACTCCCAGTGGAAACAAGCCTTATATGATTTACATTTACATTTCTCACTAGGTGGAAGCAGGGTTACCTTTTGCCTTTGCTTCTCCAAGAACTTTGAGCCTGTAAGGAGCAGAAGTACTGGAGATAATGGTTGGGAAAAGAGGAGAATCTGGGAGTGCTGTGGGTAAGGGAAAGGCTTCTTAGGAAAGATCTCCAAAATGATCCATTCCCAGGAAGAACATGAATGAAGGCTCACAGCCTGACCAATGTTAGTGATAACATATAAACCCTTAGGAAATAAAACTTCCTTAGTCTCTGCTGATGTTTAGGAATAATGTTTGCCTGGCAAGCATGTTGGCCCTTTTGGATTAACCAGGATAATTCAGAAGGCACTCAGTGTGATAGGACAATTCCAAAGAAGAGTTTAAATCTGTCAAAAGCTTACTATGTTAAGGGAAAGGAATGATTTCAAGTGAAACTCTCCTAAACCCTGCTGTCCTTGTCAGCACTGTCTAATGAAAATAATTTAGTGGCTTACACTGTGGGCTTACATTTTTGTAAATTGCCTCAAAAGTACAATATCCTCATGCATCTTGTTCTGGATTGCAGTAGATTTCTGAAGTTCATTGTTTTTTCTCCCTGCAAACCTTGGGCTTAAAAAAGATTAGAAAAATCTTCTGTCACAGCTTTGGCTCTTGTGTATTGCTCAGAAACACTTGGGCTGTTACTACAACTGGAGCACTACAAGATGGAAGAATTGGGGAAAAATTAGGCACAAAAGATCTAATTCTGAAAGTAATTCCATTAGTAGGAAAAAAATAAGGGTAGATGAGGTCAGTTCTTCCAAACATTCAGCTGCAGGCATTAGCAAGGGGCCCGTCTTGGAGGCTGTTGCTGGTTGAACCATTGCTTCTGCTTCCAATGCAGGGCCAGACTTTGCTTGGGCTCTGGGCATCTGTTGCCATTTGTATCTGATTTTATTTTTTTTGCCTTTTAATGTTTCCTGCAGCACTTTATTGTGTGTGCTTTTCAGCTCATTCTGCTTCTGTGGATCAAAGCTTAAGGCTTCTTGTGTTTTTGGAGATACTGCTTAAAAATGAGGCTGCAGAAGGTGTTGTTTTTTGTTTTGGGTTTTTTTGTTGCTTTTTTAAAGAAAATATAACTGACTTTGTTTTTGTTTTGCTTTTAAATAGGCATCAGAGTTAGGTCAGACATTAAATGAAAATGTTCTCAAACCTGCACAGGAAAAGGTAACTTTGGAACTAGTAAATGGCTTGGAGAAAAATGGTTATGATGTCTCAGGCAGTGTGTCCTTCTGTAAAGGGGAAACATCAAACAATTCAAAGCAGGATGTCAACAAAGAAAGGTTAATGAGAGTAAATTCCCTCCACCAATCTTTCTCATTTTATAGATTTCATGCTTTCAATATTGGAAGATGGGACAGGATGAAAATGCACCCTAAATTCATATTGAAATCAGTTATTTTTTAAAAAATATATATATGTTAGTAGTAGTATCTTTGATTGTTAAGTTCCCAGTGCTTTACTCATCTGCCTGTCAGCTTTGTTTTAGTTCAGTCAAGCATCTTTGAGCCACTGTAGTTCATCTGGGGGTAGAATTTGGGACAAAGTAAATGTTTAAGATGAATGGGGACAGTTCATCAATAAAAATAACATGTTCTTCCAACCTTTGTTTCCTCAGAAGTGACCAGTGATCACTGATACTACAGATTTTAGTCAGAGATTCTCCCCAGTGTCAAATGTTGCCTTCCTGTTTCATATGTTTAAAAAAAACATACTTTTACATCCTTCCCATTTGGCCTGCATTTGTTCTGTGCTTTAGAATTTTGGGTCAGCTCCAAAATTCTGATAAAGTCTTTTCTGAGAATGTGGTGCTCCACTTACCTGCTTAGTTTTTCTTAAAATACACTGGTTTTGATAAAGCAGACTATATTTGCTATACTAAGAGAAGCAATGCCACCACTTTGGGATTTGGATTGATTTTCAATTTGAAAAGAATGTTTTAATCACATTGCAAAATAATTTTTCTTGCATTACCTTTATTATTTCACCATTCTTTACATGGTATTTCAAACCACACAAGAAGACTCTAGTTGGTTTTCTGTTCCTTAGAATTATCCATAACTTATTTCTAAAGGCTTAGATGCATTATTTTCAGGGTTATTTTAGGGTGCATTTCCTTGAGCTGATTTTTATTTTGTAGGACAATTTAATGAGGAATGATGCATTCTATATTAAAAAAATAGTTCTATTTCCCTTAGGATGTTGTGTTGTTAGTTCTAAATAAGTGTTCCTAACTAAAATAGGTATTCTCTATATGGTTATACAAAGTCACTTGCTTTGGAACAGCTGCCATTTATTAATTGGCAAAAGGCACCAGTTGTGTTCTGTTCAACCAAAGTTTAAAGCCCTTTTAATATTTAAATAAGCATCTATAAAGGAGAGAGAATAAAATGGAAATCCTAAGTTTCTGAAGAACATCTTTATATCCAGTAAAATATATGTATAAAACTTCATGTTTGAAGTTTTTTTTATTTACTAGTGTTTTTATGCTCAGCATAAAATGGTAATGATACCTTCCTCAAATTGTGTGTATATCTGTAAAATAAATTCCCACATTCCCAAGGTTCACTCCATTATAGATCAACATCTTAACATTGTTAGTTTTAACTTAAATATATTTTGATTCAGTTTGGGGTTGTTTTTTATTTTTACACTTTATGTTTTCAGCTGTTAAGCACAAGTGAACCTGTCTTAGAGTTTCAATAATAATTTTTTTTATGGCTAATTATCAATCCTTTGATTCACATAGGTGAAAGAGGGGAAAATATTTGAGGAGGTCACCATGGGGGTATCGCAGTTGGCCAGCAAGGTATGAGGTGGCCTGCCTGGCTTCAGGGAGGCCAAACAACAAGCCAGTCTCCATATTCTTATGAAAAGTGGTACAAAACCACAGTGCAGCTTTCATCTGCTTGTGTTGAAGAGAGAAACTTGGAAAGTGGAACTTTGAGCAGACAGTCCTTCTGTTGGGATGTTAAAAGCTGTACAGGTGTGGTGTGGTCCTCGCAGCAGTCTCAGTGAGGACATGGTGTGGTTGTAAGCCAGCCAGTGTCCCAAACACAGAAAAGAAATGTGAGAGAGAATATGGAGACAGCTTGTGTTACACTGGTACAGTTAAACTTACTAATGGTCTGCACCTTTTCCTTTGTCTTCTTTTGCTCTCGTTGCTCGGTGATGTGGTAAGTGCTGCCTGTGGCTGCCAAGCACAGAAATCCTGCACAATCTAATACCTGTTTTGATACCTTGCATGTCTTATATAGGAGGGTGTGTCTTTCTAGCACTGTGAAGTCAGCACTGGAAGCTCTCTCACATACCAGCTTAGTTAGTGCCTTAGATTTTGAGCATATTTGAATAAAGTGAATTATGTTACCTGTTCTCCTTAGAGCCTGGCGACTCCAAGGCTGAATTCTGAGATTCATCCTCAATATCTGTAACATAGAATAGCACCATCCAGGGGTGTCACTTCAGAATTTGTGTTTCTAATCCAGTGCCAGTCCATTATAATAACCCCCAAAGGATTCTCCTAGCAGTCATGCTTATTCTAGAACTCAACTTTTGGCTTGTTTTACATGGCTAGTGTAATAATACTGAAACAGAGTGAAGGTAGCTTTGTAGAACAATAGAAATATAAATACTTGTTACAACAATCGTGAGATCAAAACGTCAGTGCTGTCATTAAGTTTAATTTTATGTAAGAAGTAATTCCAGTATTTTTGTCAAGAAAATCCAGGAGAGAATTCAAAAGATGTTACAACGATGAGGGAGAAAGCTAAACTTGACCTGCTTCTCAGCTCTTCCAGCAGCACGATGCTGTGAAATGTGTGTTCTTTACATCAATCAAAAATCTGCCCATCAAAAACACTAATGAGTTGTGAGTTAAATTTTCTGGTGAAATGTGTTCTATTTATGGCAACAAGTGGAAGGATTGTGTTGTGGCTTTTGCTGTTGCACCTGGCAGAGGGGTTGGATCAGCCCAAATGAATGGAGTGTCTTTTTTTTTTCCTCTAGGTTCAGGGAGTTGGAAGTAAGGGATGGCGAGACGTCACCACTTTTTTTTCAGGCAAACCAGATGATAATTCTGAAAGGTAACTTTTTGTAGTTACTTTCTGTGTCTCTTTAGATGCATAGTTTTATCTCCTGTACGTTCTCAGCAGTGTAGTGGCAGGTAATTTTTCAATATTTAGAAATTATTCTGTCTTTGCTAGCAGTCCTGCTCTGTGTAATATGGGAGGAATTCAATATAACTATTTGTTTACAACTGAGAACAAAACAGGGCACACATCTTGGTTTAAAAATTGCTCCAAATGAGTATTCCCTACCCTGGGACTGTTAAAGCTGGTAATAAAATCTGTGAATTAGACTATAAGCTTATGCCATTTGGAGCAATATATTTAGTTCTGCCTTTATCCTCAGTTTTGTTTAACCAAAGGGCAGTAGAATTGTAGTTTTCTTTGTGGTCATTTTTTAAAATTATTGTATTTGGTGTAACTAATTTATTTCTTCCTTCCTTTCCCTCCCCTCCACCCCACAAAAGACCAGCTGAGGGAGACAGCTACCAGAACAGTGGAGGGGAGGGCTACCAGAACAATGCTGTAGATCAAAGCTTCTGGGAGACCTTTGGCAACTCAGATCCACCAAAAGCTCATAAATCTCCAAGCAGTGAGAGCTGGACCTATGTGGACAATTCCACAGAGAAGAAGAGCTCCGATAGCTGGGACGTGTGGGGCTCGGGAACGGTCTCCAACAAGAACAGTAACAGCGACAGTTGGGAAAACTGGGAGACCAACTGGGAAAACGCAGGAGGGGAGAGCAAGACCAGGAAACCTCCTAAGGCAACAAAAAATGCATGGGATGACTTCTAGAACTCTGTTAAACCCTGGTTTGCACAGCGAGGAGAGGGAGGCTGTGCTGGCTGATGGAGGGGAGAAAGTTTTACACACAACTGGAGTATCATGGTTGACCTTACTGATCTGTTACTTTTGTGCTTCCCATTCATTCTCCTTTCTTATATCCTGGTTTAGGGGAAAAAAAAGTAGCATCTGAATCTTTTATCACATGAAGGTGGCTCTCCCTTTTTTAAGGATAGTGATAACTGTATTCTCCTTGCACTATTGGCCACAGTGACTTTCTTAACACGAATGCTCAAATGAGAAAAGTCGGTGCAAGGACACTTTCATGGCACAACCTTGCATGTATAGGTTCATAGGTGTTCATCCAGTCCTCATCTAATTTGAGATTTGAGGTGTTTAATGCAAACAAAGGACAGGGTGTGACTTGAAAAGATAGTTATTAAATGAGCAAACTGCAGTTGAATAGATCTAGCTCAAATGCCTTATGTATTGCTCTGACTATGTTAAGTCTGGCAATTCAAGATGGTCTTTAAAGTATTTTTTACTGGAGCTTTGTTTTTAAACTTTATGACATTATTTTATTTTTTTTTTAGTATTTTAAAACTTATTTTCTCCCCTTAGAATTCATAAGGAATCTAGAGCTAGATAATTATTTGTGTAAACTTACAGGTTTGACCTGAGCTATCAAGGGATATCCAGAATGGCTGTACTTGCCCACCCTACTCAATGGATTAAGAGTTTACACTGTGCAGCTCTGCTACGCAGACAAAAAGCAAAGCTGTGGTGTTTTCCTTCCTCACCTACACCCTTGCCCCAGTTTGAGTATTTTATGTGGTCTGTTTTTTCTTTCTTCCTTTTACTCATCTACTGTACTGATTCTGATAAAAATGAAGTCTTTCTGCTGCTTGACAGTGAAACAAATTTATAAAGAAGATTCCAGCAAGACAAAATGGGTGGAAAATATGAGAACACTAAGGGAAGAGCCTGGCAGCAAGCCCCTTTCAAGATGAGTAGATGTCTGGATTTAATAGTAAAATTTAATTTAAGCAGATGTTTTCCAAACGAATCTTTAATGTGTCAAACTCTCTCTCTGTCATGCATTTCTCCACATTTCCTGGATCTTGTTAAAGAAACACTATTTTGGAAACTTCAGAAACTCCTTGTCAGCATTAAGGAATGGAACAGAAGATTCAGTTATGTCTCAGTTTTGACCCATCAAATTGCTTTGCATGACACAAACCATAACTTCTGCAGAAGAACTGTGACTTTAACAGCAGAGGTGTCATAGGCATCCCATTTTATTTTTGGGGATGGGTTGTAAATGTACATTCAGCACGAAAACAATCAGCTCGCTTGAAAACTTCATGTTTTATGTAGTCTGCTTTACTGCCAGCATGGAGTTCTTCCTGTGAACCCTGTAAATCTTAATAGTTACCTAAAAAGCCTTTTCTTTTTAAAGTCAGTTAATTTGTTCAACTACCAACCAGTGTTGTCAAAACTTAAATAACGCGTCATTTCTTTCCTCTTCGGAGAGGTTTTTAAGCTTATAGTAATATCAAGAGTGTTAAAAGGAAGGAAAATCATGAATTCCTCAAAAGCAGCAGATTTTAAAGGCTTAAGTCTAAGTAGAAGTAGCTGTATTTATAGCCTGGTTCTGTATTTCTATTAGTAGGATCTTTCAGATGGTGAACACAGTATTTTTTCTAGTCTCCCCTTGCCCTGTCCTTGCAAGAACTGGGATTTTTTTTTTCCCCTCTTGCTTCTCCTGAGCTCGTGATCTCTGAAGCTCGTGGTCTCTGAGCCCCTGCAGCAGGACCTGGAGCTGCTCAGTACCCAAGTGCTCCTCCAGGCTGAGCCATTCCCGACACATCCTTGCTCACACTGACCCTTTTGAAGTGCCAAAGGCACGAGAGATCTCGGTTTACAATTCTGCTCGTGGTACCATTGGCAGAAGTTTACAGCCTGACTGTAAAACGAGGGTTTTTTTTCTTCTTTTCTCCAGTTCCAAGTATAACTTTGTCATAGCTTAGTTGCATGTCAAATATAACTTCGGGTTTTTTATGCACACACCTCTGTTGCCTCCTTGTCACGTGTCTGCTGCCCAGTCCGAAGCTGATTCAGCTTCCTTTGTACAAATTTATTACAGTTTCTCTTTCATAAATCTGAAATAGCTCGTGGCAGGAGAGGCCATTCAATCAACAGCACTGTGGGGGGTGCGTGCACGTTCTCCTCAGCTGTGAGCTTTGCCCAGGAGAAAACTGGTCTATTTATGTATCACTTGCAGCTACGGTTGGCATGAGCCATTTGTTTGTTCTGATTTTATTTTTGTAGCTCTTGAAACTTTTATGTTCCAAATTAAACAGCCAGGGCCCTGCTCAAGCAGGAGCTTTGGGTAATGATTCTTCTAGTTGAGGAGACGGAGGCAGAAGTTTTACTCTCTCTTTTTTTTGAAGTGCTGGAGAGAAGCAACAAAATGCTGCAACTCCCAGAAAGGTGTTACTGGAAGATTAAAAGAACCCATTATGACAGCAGAAAGTGTAACTGCAGACACAAACTATTATGCCAGCTGGTCTCAGTTTGAGAGGCAAATTGGTATTTTGTAATGACTTGTCAGAGTCTGAACATTTTGATGTCTTCCAGAGGAGACAGAGGAGAGGACAAAATGAGGGCATTTTATTTTACAAAGCCTCTGTTTTATTGGATTTTACTTTTTCTTAAGAGTAGGTGGCTGGGAATTTTCTGCAATTTGAAGAAATGAATCTGAGCAAGTTGCATGTGCGGAGCGAGTGTTTCTGAATCAGATTTGTTTTTTTAACCTCTCCCCAGATCCTTCTTTTTTTGGCCTGGTGAGGAGCACTGTAGCAGAGTCACTGAGTGCAGGCTGCTGGAGCTGAGGCTGCCTGTCTAAGTGAAGATACAGCCATGAATCTGAGCGTGTGATTTGTAAAAGTGATCTTGTCACCATGTTCAGTGGGTGACCAGTGGGCTCTGCTTCCCTTCCCTTTCAGTCCCACTCCATGGTGTCACAATTTGAAGTCGTACAAGCAAATTGCCAGGAGATGGTGCAGTAGGTGAAAAGGCTGCTGCAACAATTGGACATTGCAGTGGTGGTTCAAATTTCCTGGTGTTTCAGACTTTTATTTCTTTGTATGGCTTCAACTTTGGAAAATACGGAGCAGCTGGATTCCTACAGGTAATCTGATAAAAGAAAAATTTCAAGACATTCAAACTAAGTGCCACTTGAAAAAGAGTGAAAGTCTTGGAGAATGCTCCCAAACCTAATCCTAGGAGTTAGGGATTATTTTAAAGTGTTTCATTTGTGTCTTTAAACCTGTTAGTAATGATTACAATTCAAGAAGTGCTTGGCCAGCTCTCCCTCATGGTTGGGACCTCAAGGATAATGCTGCTGCTTTTATTTTCCAGGCCAGACTGTAACATTCCATGGGTTCATAATGTACTTGTCAGTGTAATGGTCTGTGCAATAATTTAACAAGTGTAGATAAAACCTTTGTTTAACCCAGGATGCATTTAAAGATACAGTGGTCCTCTTGGAGAGTAGCAGCCTACACAAGTACTTCAGTTCTCACCTTACTTTGGGAATATTGCATTTCAGTGACCCAATTAAAGGTTTGAGCAATCAGTGATTTAAACAGAAATCAAGAAACATTTCGATGTCCATTACTGGAGTTTGATCCTAATGGTTTAGTGGCCTCTAGTTGCAGAACCCCCTTTCATTCTCATGCCAGCAGAAACTTAGTCAGTAATGGAGTACTGTATCTTTAATTCTCCTGCTGTGTTTTTTGTGAAGTTCACAGGAATATCGATTTCAGTGAACACTATTCATTGTTCTGTAGAGTGGTTCTGGACTTGAACTGCAGTGTCATCTTTTAAAGAGCATTATAATAAAGCAAAGAGATATGGAGCAGAACGGTGTTCAGCCCTTTTTCAGCAGACTTAAGTTAATTTTAAACCCATGTGCTGGTGTCAGGCATATTCTTTCCTGCTAGTAATGGAAGCTGCCAATGTCAATGACAGAGCCAAAAACATCTTTATATTTCCTTGGAATTTCACAGTCTAACTTAAAATGCTTATTTTAGGTCTATTTGAATTCGGAACAGTTTTGAGACAACACTGGTTGCCTCCTTAATTTAAGGGGAGCTATAAAATAGAAAGTAAAGTGATTGCAAGTAGATTTATGTATTCAGATTTTTATTAGCTTGTCTACAAAGGCACTTAACACAGCAGAAAAAGGTAACTTCTGAAGCAGTTTTCCTTTCCAAAAAGTGAGATTCCTCTGGCCAGTCCTTCAGCTGGTGATGATGGTTCACATTCAAGATTCCAGTTTCCTTCATTAGCCAGACAGCCACGTGAGTACTCCAGATGACTGATGACTGCACTGGGCTTTATTTAAATTTAAAATATCTTTTATTATGTTCTTGGTCAGCAGGACTGCATTGCACTTGCCTTGTGGGAGTAATTTTACTGATTTTTTACACCAAAAAAAAAGGTTGACGTTGGAGTTGGGTAATGTCACTGGTATTACTGCACTGTGTCCATTCTTGCCATATGGGCTGCTCTGTGAGTTGGATGCAAAGTTTTCACATGGGATTACTTGAAGTAAACAGGATATGCTGTTTCTGGAAAGAGGATTTCAACCCTCTCTTCTGACAATATACAGAGCCCAACAACTTACTCAAAATACCATGAAAGCAGTAATGTGTATTCTGAATTTCAAACTGAGCCCAGTCAGTACAAGCTGATAGAAAAAGTGGAGTCTAGACCAGAAAATACCAGCCATTGACTTGAGGAAAGTCAGATCACTACTGAATTATCATGTCCACTTGCTTCTGCTGGGTAAGTTTCTGTGCCCCTTCACAGCTGTGGTCTGTGCTCTGATCCCAGGAATGTAAGTTTTTGAGCTGGTTTGTCATTATTTGGTTGCACACTTCCATGGCACGGACAGGCTCAGAAGATGGCTCCCTGGGTTTCCAGGGCTGCACACCTTACTGACTTGAAGGAATCAGATTGTGTGCCCTCTGAGGTGTGCAAGCAGGCAATGGGGATGTTTCCAGTTTCCTTGTGCGCTCCACCTATTCCAGTATGTTCATCCACAGGCACTCCACCTTCTGCAACACGCTTTGGGTGGGCTCTCAGGAGCTGGTTGGCCACCACCACGTCCCCAAACTCCACAGGCTTAGCCCAGTACACAGGTTAGGCTCTGCACCTCTCCACTGCTTTGCCAAAGGTTTGCAGGATGTGGCCATGGGGTGGAAACCGAAAGTCCCACAGAAAAAGAGCAGTGGAGCTGAGTTGTGCTGTTGGGAAGCTGTAAAACCCAAAGCTCTGACGTACGTGCGGCGCAATCGCTCATCGTCTGTTCAGTCACTAATTTGCAAGGAGGCCAAGACATGCTGCCTGTCCTGGCTCCAGCCATTTGTGCTCTGTCAGCAGGAAGCTGCATCTCCTCAGCAACGCGGGAAAAGAAAGGTCAGCCTCCTCCTCTGAGCAAGGTGCTGACGTTTGCTTTAGGCGAGATTAAACCAGCCTGCATTTTTATCCTCAAATGATGCATTGCCTCCAATCCCTGAATTTCACCAATGCTGCCCCAATGGCAATGTTTAAACTGGCTAAAACCAGAAGAGATGAAAGAAACACTGAAAAGCCTTCCTAGGAGAAGCTTCCTTGTACTTTCAATTGCAGAGAACAAATGGGAGAGACCGAGTCTGTGGCGGGACTGGCTGCTTAGACTGCAAGAACAGTCGTGTTGTACCTCAGCAGGACCATGACCGCTGCTCAAGCAGGAAAATCCAGTGCTATCAGCTCTGCACAGTATGTAAACCAGTTCTTGTCTTTCCCTTTAAGCCCTGCCAAAACGTGCTCCCTCAGAGAGGCTGCTCAGCGTTGCTGAGGCTGTTGAATTTTACAATAGATAAATCAACTCCTGCCAGGAAATGCAGAAAGGCTGGAGTGTGTCTTTTAGGAAAAAAAAAAATCACCACTTCTGATTGAAGTGCTCCTGCTTAATATCAGCATTTCTGCACTGGACTGCTCATCTTGCCTTCAATGTAACTCTGTATGACTACTTAGGGCAAAAACCCACTTGTATATACATCTTTTTTTCCTACTCTGCTGACGTGGATGGTTAATATATGTAAATTGATGTGCCAGCCTATATAAAGGCTGTTGCGATCAAGGTCAAACTAGGAATTTTCTTCTTTAGAGAACCTTTTCTCTGTGTTGTTTTTACATAGAAGCTTGATACAGTTCCAAGAGGGAATTGCTATTTTAATTCTGTTTTCTCAAATTACCTATTGACTCCAGCCATCAGCTGTCACTTTTGGAGTGCAGCTCAATGCAATGCACTGGACTTGAATTACAAATTTAGTCCACCTAGACAGAGCTTCACCATTCAAGTCAAGCTCCCCAGTGTCACTGCAGTACTGGCAAGAACAGAGAATCTGAATCTGAGACTGCTGCAAGTCTCCTTTTGTCCACACCAAGGTGTGGTCACCTGGTCATAGAACTTGTGATGGAGTACGAAGCACATCAAAGAAGTGGAATAAATACTTGTGTAATCTAAGCTGCTGGTGATACCCCAGCTAGTTAAATTGAACTTCTGCAGAATGGAATTACTGGTTTCCATGTCTGTTAAATGCCCATCCTCTCTGTGATGGTGGTTGTGAAGGGCTTTTTATCGTCTGCTGAAGGCCACACGTGCCTTGGACTCTGCCAGTGATGGAGACAGAGACTCACCTGCTTTTCTGACCCATCTCCTTCCAGAACCCACGAGGCATTGAAGGTGAAATGGCTCAGCCGTGCTTGGCCAGTGGGACAGGAGCTGTGACACAAAGACTGACACGATCAGATGAGTTATGTCTGAGTATCAGTGCCAGAGGGAAGCACTCATATGGTGAGGAGTGGCTGCAAAGCCCCAGCTCAGGACTGGTGAATCTTCCTTGGGCTGTTGTCCATTTTCTTGTGTAGTCTTAGTGCCAGCTGCGCTCTGCTGGATGTATTCCTTGGGCTGAAACTCCTCTGGATCAGTCCCAGTGCAAACCCTCTCTTGCACTGGTTGTGAAGAAGGACTGGGGGACTCACCAGCTCACACAGAAGGTGCTGGTCTAGTGGAAGGTGTCCCTGCCTATGGTGGGGGGGTTGGAACTAGATGACCTTGAAGGCTCCTCCTGTCCCAAACTATTTTATGATTCTATGAAGATTCTTTCAGAGCTTGTGGTAGGATGGACACTGCTGGTGGAGAGCCTCACTTCTCCTTCCTTCCTCTAGAGGGGATTGTGCCACTGTGCGTGGGTCGTTGTTGGAGGAACTTCTTCCATGAGGTTCTAATAGCTGGATGCAGGGTTAGCAATGTGTTCCTGCTTGTGTATCTGCTCATCCACAGCCCCATCCTGTCCTCTGCTGGTGACTTTCATGCTGCATTAAGCAAAACGATGCAAATTCCTCTCTTCCAACCACACACGGGTACTCCTTTGATTTTGCTTGCTGTTTTGGGATTTCAGCTCTCCCTTCTCTCTGGCCGAGTGCACCAGACTGGATGGTGGCAGTTTAAAGCTCAGGCTGTAAAAAATACCAGGTTCTAGGCTTTTTTGTCCCTGTTACCCTGTCCTTTTTCTGTTAAGCCAAGGTAGCAGCCTTTCTTTATGATGAGGAAGCAGCAGACTCATGTACAGAGCTGGGACAGGGCTGTCTGTCCATCACCCCTGATACAGGTTGGCACAGCTATAGCCAACAGTTCTTTTTAATGGATTGTGATAGGATTACACTTCCCCTGCCAGGAGTGATTCCTTTGGCTGTGTTTAGTCCAGGCTAATTATAACATAATTAGCACATTCCCATTACAGCAGGAGACTTTCCCACCTTTGAAGCTTGAGCATTCCTTCTCTGGGAGAAATGTGGGTCTAGAATTGGCCACAGCACATACTGTGCAACACCTGACAGGGCCCTGACCGAGCTCAGGGTGTCCAGACCATTCTGGGGAGCTGTGAGTGCTGCTCTGCAGTCTGCTCCTCCCAGAATCATGGAATCATTTTGCTTGGAAAAGACCTCTGAGATCATCGAGCCCTGAGAGGCTTCTGTGGAGATGGAGCAGCAGAGATGCACCTCGAGAGATGTCCCAGAGCAGGGGCAGGGAGGTCTCCATGTCCCCATCCCAGTGGTCTGCAACACCTGAGTGACTTAAAAAAACACATTGAAGAGTCTCACCCTTAGGGTGAATGGAGGGAATTAAACTCATGTGCCCTGCTTCAAAGTCTCACACCCATACGCTGGTTTGGGAGCTGAAAGTTAAGGACTTGACAGTTTTAAGTGTTCTAATGTTGAGGAATGGGGAAGTGGAGGTGACACAGATTCCGTGTCTTGTTGCATAAGAGCATTTCTTTTGTTGTCACTTGTTCTTTGTTGTTTTTGTTTTTTTTTTTTTTTCCAATGAAAGCTTTTCTTAGTTCATAATGAAGGTGAGTGCTTGGTGGTGTTTTTATTAAAGCTGCGGGTCCTGGAGCAATACAATCACGGGAGAATTTCATTTTTCAGTGTTTGGGTTTTTTGTTTCTTTGTTTGTATGTTTTTGTTTCCAAGCTAAAGTTCTATTCTTTGTAGTTCTGGAGAACCATGACTGAGGTGTATTTGCTTACAACTTTAAGGGAAACAAAGAGCCTCCTATTTGCTACTTTGTAGCCAACCAAATTATTTTGACTTGCATTTGATTGCTTGGGGTTAGCAGTCTTTATTTTCCGCGGAAAGAAGCAATGTATCGCTCGAACATCCAAATTTCTTTTCTGGAAAAAAATGAAGGACACTCGATGACAAGAGAGCTCCAGCTCCGATTTATAACCAGGTAATGAGAAATTGCTGAATAACATGCTCATTTGCTGCCACCAGAAGGTAATAAATCTTCCCAATTTTCTTGGGCTGTGAGAACACTGCAGACCAGTCCCCTGAGCAGCTTCCAACACAGAAGTGGAGGGGTTTCCGTGGTGCAGCACATTTCCCTGGTGCACAGCAATCTCCAGGCTGCCTTTTATGATTACAAAACCATTCCCTGGGTGCTGGGGATGAGGAGTCTCCAGACAAGATGCCCCCACTATTGCTGATGTGCTATTCCAAGTGGGGGTTTTATGGAGATGTTTGATGCAAAGGGGCTTCCAGCATTTGCTGTGGCACTGACACCAATGAGTTAAGCAGCAAATAGTCCCAGGGGTGGACTGTGAACTTTACTGCCAAATACAAACAACTTTTCTGAAAGCAGCAGGGAGAGCCTGGCTCCCAAACAATGCTGGGCTCTCTGGATGGGCTCCAGCCCAGGTGAGCACACCTTGCTGGTGACAAGGACTTACCCCTGAGGGAAATGTTCTCTGGCAAGGACAGCTCAGTGTCAGCTGGCCAGGGAAGGGCTGTCTCGCTCAGAGGAAACATGGGCCCTGCAAAATCAGGGGGTTTATTGTGTTGATGTTGGCTGTGAACTCCTTTTTTAAATTTTTTAGGGTTTTTTTGCTCAAGCTAAATGAAAGTCGGTGTGTGGGGTGAGAAGTGATGGCTGGCTGCCAGCTGCTGGCGTTAGATGTGCCAGCTCAGAGCAGGAAAAATCTGAACCTCTCTGTTGCCAGACTCTGCTGCCCTGCATGGGACATTTCTCCAGCTCTCTGCTTGAAATGCAGAGCCTGAACTGCCACAGGGAGGACAAAATTTAGGCAAAGGACTAAGGCAAACATTACAGTCAATGACAAGGACGGCTGTGAAAGCTCACGGTGTCCTCTGTGCTGTCTCCTGGCAAGCCTTACAAACAGGTTTTTAATCTTTTTACAACTTGTCAAAACAAACTCATCTAATTCCCTCCTGTCTTTTCCTCAACCCTGCTAGGGAAAAAAGAAGGAAAAAAAGAAATAAAAAATCAGTGGGAGCTAAACCTTCTGCTTGCTGTAACAATGTTGGGAGTTGAAGACCAAGGTACATGGCTGTACCCAGAGGTGCCTCTATCTTTTCTGGAGACTTAATGAGTCCAACTACTTCCTAATCTATTGAAACAGGAAAATTCAGACACTCCCTCTGGAGGGGAGAGCTAGATGAAGGGACTCTGCAGTGCTGCTTGCAATTCATTGTGTCTTAGACTCCAAAGCCATGCTGTGAATGGCTCTTTTTATCTGTAGATGGAGCTGATAACTAATCCCTTCATGTGTGGGGAGTGAGGGACATATATCTAGGGATTGTTTTTCCCAGCCCTGAAATGCTGTCACCTCTAGGATGGAATTAACAGCAATTTACAGGGTGTATTCCCTACATTCCCTTCAGTGACACAAATTGCTTGGGATGAAAGGTGTCAAATCTGCAAAGGGCACTGCTGAGGTTGAATAAGAGGTCGGTGCTGTGAGCACAGGGCACAGGGCTTCGGTTTAACATGGCTTTGCTCCTGAATTGAAGACATGCTCTTCCCTCTAAATGTCAGTGCAAAAACCTCTGAGGTTGTGACATTTGGAGTGTTGTGCTGGTGGAGAGCAGAAGTTCCTCCAGGCCTGGATCCTTGCTCTGATGTGGACCAGTAACAGAAATCAGGGAAAGAGGAGGAGAAATGGCCAGTAACCTCTCCACTAACATATTCTTGCAGCTTCCACCAGTGAAGACAGAAGTAACCATCTGGATTTCCCTGTTCAATACCAATACCATGTCCTGCATGAATTTACCTAGTGTCCTTTTTTTAAAATCAATTAGGTTTTGAGGCTTTATATCAAGTGATGGCAACTTGCACAATTTAATTTTATGCTGCTGAAGGGGAAAAACCATCCTCCAGTTTGTCTCAAGCCTACTAGCTTATGTTATGAGCTTGGCCGAGTCCTTGTTGGGAAAACAGCAACTCCACAGTCACCTTCTCTTTAACAGCTGTAGGTTTACAATGGTCCTCTGTCCTCTCAGGAGAAGTTTCAGTCCATCTATCTGCCTGTCATGCCCACAGGCAGCTTTCTGAACACAGCTCCACCATCCTCAGCAGCTCTGGATATCGCTGGCTGCTGTGCCCTCTCTCTGCTCTCTTGACTGAAGTGCTTCCCAGGCTTGAGAGTGGGAGATAATATATTTTTAGTAGCTTCTCTTCCTTGTTTTTGCAGCTTAAGTAGAAATATTAATGTCTAATTTAAAGGGCACATTTTACAAGGTTATCTCAGGCTTGGAGCTGAGTGTCTCTTTTTTTCTTTTCTTTTTCTCTTTTTCTTTTTTTTTTTAAGGAAAATATTTATTATGCAATGATTAAGAGAGCAGCAATTTTTCCCTAGCTGAAGCGATACAGGGAGGGATGAGATGGGCAGGTCTGGGGTTCTTGGGGATCTCCCCCAATGGCATTTATGTTGGGAATGAAGGATGCTGCTCCCGTGCCTGCCCCAGGAGCACCTCAGGACTGGCACAGACACACCAGCACCGGCGCTGCCGCTGCCAGAGGGGACTCAAGGAGCCGTCCTGAGCCTGCCCCAGGGCTGCCGGCTGAGCCTGCACAAGGGGAGCCTGTTCCCCTGTGTTTATGGCCTGGCATGAACAGCAGGACATGGGAGAGTGTGCTCTGGGAGAGCCTGGATAGAGGGAGCCTTGTTGGCGCAGCCCATCACTGCTGCTCCCTGCATGGCCGGGCTGCAGCGGGTGTTTGACTTGGACAGGATTGCTGGGAGCGAGGTTTGTCCAGCCCCTGAGCTGCACCTTTGCTGCTCCTCCAACAGCAGAGAACCAGCAGTGATGCTGGATTTAGGAAGACCAGTGTGCCTGCAGTTACTGCCGTGCCTTTATCCTGTGTCTCCTGTTCCTTCTGGCCCTGGCTGTTCCGTGCTGTGCTCCTCAAATCCCTAACCCAGGCTTGTTGGATTTAGCAGTATTATGGAACATAAGCCTGGAAGGGTCTGCTTGTGCTGATGAAGGTACTGGCTAACTCACTGGTGGCTTATGAATTGCTGCTAAAGATGAACTAATTAAAGACAGCATTTAGTTTACTAATGCTTTATCAGACTTCAAACTGAAGTAGAAACTCCTCAGCTGTTCCCTTCCCTCGCTCCTCTCTTCTCCACACACTCTTTTGGTAGGTTTCTTTAGTGTTTCTGAGGTTTGATCTTCTATGCCAGCCAATATTTTTCACTCCTGCTTTAACTAATGGAAATCTGATTTCAGATGAATCTGATGGTAATGATGGATGTAATTAACCATCTCCACATCCCACTTCCTCTGCCCGTTTCTTTGCTGCTCACTGTCACTTTTAGGTCAGCTCTGGCCTGCAGAAAGTACCTCAAGTGATGGAAATGCCTGGTAGCAGCTGAGCAGGTACCAGTGCCTGGAGGCAGGTTTTAAAGGTGGTACCTGGTGTCAGCTTGGCACCTGCAGAGCCCCAGACTCATCACTGCCAGCTCTTGCTCATTACAGCCTGTGCTTCTCCATCCAGCAGCCATCCATGTGATGGCTGCTGCACTGAGGAATGGCTCAAGCTGCTCTGAACTCCCTTTTTAGAAAGTGTTAGCCGTGGTGTTGGATGCATCCCACCCTGGGGAGAGGCAGGAAGTCCTCAGGGAGGAGGATGAGAACAAGGCACGTGGCTCGTGCTGGGGAATGGCACATCTTGAACCCTTGTAGGGCAGTTACAGCCTAAGGAAGGAAGTGCTTTGTCCGTCTGATGGCTGATCAAACCACTCATCCTCCAGCCCGTGTGTGCCCGGAGCCTGCCGGAGTTACCTCCCCGGAGCGAGCAGAGCGGACGCTGTCCCAGCCTGCTGGGAGCATCCCTGCCACCTTCCTGGCTCCCAGCCCAAGCCTGGCTGGAGCCAGCGGGTGAGAAGCCCGCAGAGCCAGGCTCGGATTGCAACAGGCTCCTCCTCCGAAGTCTGCCGAGAGGGAAGGAGAGGCGGGGAGCAGGACTCAGCAACTTCAGGCTGCCAACCTGCACCCTGCCAGCGGCCGGGGACGGCGCTGGGGGCCCGGATCTTCCCAAGCCGCATCCCATGGGGAGCATCTCCCACCGCCGCCCACCGTCAGCCCGGCATGGAGAGCCTGAGCAGCAGCCTGAAGAAGAAAGCCACCGAGCAGCACTACCGGGCAGAGGTGATGATTGCTGGAGAGCAGCTGAGGTAGGAGGTGTGGGGTCCTCCTCCAGCCTGGGGCAGGGCTGTACCCGGGGCTCTATCCCGTTAGCAGGAGGCTCAAAGCTTTATCTCTGAGCAAGCACTTTCCCCCCAGGTGTCAGTATCGCCCCCTCCCCAGTACCTGCTGATCCTTCCTTCACCCACCAAACCAGCATTGAGCCAGGTCCTTTCCCACATTATCTTGTCCTGCTGCTCCTCTGTGGCATCTCCTGCAATTCAGCTCCAGGTGCCAGAAACTGGCAAGTGGGTTGAGTTGGCAACAATTTTTTTTCTCCCTTTGCACCTTCCCCCAAGTGCAGAGCATGGTGTGCTGGCACTGAGCAGCCCCCCCCAAGGTCCCTGGTCCCTGCCTGGATGGGGTCAGCATCGCTTCTGGGGATGTTTGGACTTTGGGGTGACTTAGAAGGGCATCTCCTGAGTGCCACGTGCCTGAATTGGATCTTACCTCTCTTGAAAGTCACTTTTGGGAACTTCTGCTGGTTTGCAGTCCCAGCTTTTAAGCAGCTTCTGAGATTTATTTTTTCCTATGAAGACAAAAATCTATTCTATGCAAGAAAACCTGTGTGGCTCAGAAAGCGTTTTCCTTGTGCATCTGGGGTCAGAACCCTCACTTTCTTCAAAGCATGTGACTGTGGGCTTTCCTAGCTCTTGAGCAGAATGTGCTTGTTTGTATCTGAAGTCATTCTGGTTTGTTTTGAAATGTGGGTGGAAATTAGGAAATATATCCTGAATAATGTAAATAGCCCAGGGTTTGATTTTTGCTAGCATCAGATTCCTAAAATTAGCTTGGTGTTGCTCTGTTGTCCATTCTCAGAGAGTACTGTTAGCTTTAGCTTTATTATTTGCACTGTATCAAGGACTGATAACTTCCAGCTAAGGACTGGGGCCCCATCTTGAAAACACAACCAGTGTTCAAAGTGGCAGGGAAAGTTTATTCATATTTTTGTCTTATTTATATTTCCAGTATTTTACTCATCTGGGGCGACTGAGGTTTAAAATGAGTCCTATAGCCAGGGCCAAAGGAAGGGATCAGGTATTCAGAGAGAAAATGAAATAATCAAGCTGTGAGTTAAAACTGTGCTCCATGTGTGGGGAGTGATGTGTCTTCCTTGTACCTCTTGCAGGGCAGGAGCATATCAGATGCTGGACCATTGGGTGATTGTGGCTGTAAAGTGGAGAAGGGGATACAGTAAATTTATTTGTGAACAGATCTCTTCTAGTACACTGCCCACTGGGATAAAGTTGAATAGAAAACCCAAAATTCAAGTAGTTTTGGGGACACCTATCTGAGAGTTCACAGTGATGGAAAGAAGGGCCCTTTTACTGGTTGCTGGGAATGCTGCAGTTGCATCCTTCAGCTTTGGTCTGGGCAGGAGCCCATTGCCAGTGCAGAAGGACGGGAAGGAGCTGCTGGCCAGCACAGGGTGTAAAACCTGGGGAGGAGGGTGAAGAGATGGACACCAGCCTGCAGGTGGGTTCATCCTTTCCTGAACCCCTGGCTAGAAGGAGAACTGAGTGATGAAGAACATGCTTAATATTTATTTGGGGGATCTTACAGCCTGGCAGGTAAGTAGTTAGTGGTATGAATCTTCCTGGGACCTGGATTTCCAATGCATAGCAATGGGGAAGGTGAGGCAGAGAGGCTGGATGATGTCTCAGACAACAGTAGATGGACATGGCTAAATATCCACGTTGTTCTCCCCCTGCTTTTCCCCACAGATGGAATACAGAAGCATGTGAAGGAGCTTTGCAGGCTGCCCTGACTCTGTAAACCTCCATCAGCAAATAACATTGTTGCATCTACACGAAATATCAAACATTTGTTTTTCCCTGTTCTCCACTTCCTGCCCTGCCTCCCCACTATCACATTTAGTCAAACAAACCTTTGCTCCATCTTTACAGTTCTTTGGCTTCCCAGCAAGTTTGCAAATCCCTCTGAGTTTGGTTTGGCCAGAGGGATGAGTCTGTTCAGTGTCAGGATGTGTTTCCCAGCCAGAAATAGCTGCACGAGGGAAGGGTGAGGGAATGCTTCCTGGGGATGGCTGGGAATGAAATGGATCCTAAAGGAAGAGAGGGGAGATTGGCCAGTGTGGTTTGGGCTGTCTATCTGCTAGGTTCTCTCTGCTTCCATGAGGATGCTGCTGTTTGGTCTTTTAAGGGGGAAGAGGAGTTTTGGGTGTTGAGTCTCTCTCCACTAAAAAGATGAAAATAAAAATTCTAATTGATATTCCGGTCTGGAGTTTGAGAGGACTCCTGTCCTGGGCTCATTCCTCACATCTGCTGCCAGTCTTCTTGTTTCAGACATATAAACTTGCATGAAAATCACACCAGTTTTACTGGGCGTTGTGTGTTCCTGGGTGGCATTCTGAAAGAGAGGCCCAATTAGTCACTTTTAATTGCAACAAATGGCTTATCTGCACAGAGATATTCTGGAACAGCTTCCACGCTTTGCATTCACACCCTGCTGTAATCAGAGACTCTCAAGTATGGACAAGCCCTTGTGCACTCTCACCTGGGTATTCCCATGGTCAAGTGAACCAGCTGGGCTCTAATAACTCTGTTAAGCTTCATTAATCACTCTTAAACATAAAATATACTCAGTAAATTTATGTCTTGTGCAGAAAAAGGGAGAGGAGAAGGAAGGTTTTCTCCTATGAAGAACAAAGTTGTGATTTCAGCCACTGTCCCAAGTTTTCAGAGGTGACAAGTGTTTTATTTGGATAATCAAACTGCGATGCTGTTAAACAAAGTGTTCATGCTTTGATGCTCTGGAAATTGGGCTCGCTTAAAGATGTGTAGCTGAACATGCAAAAATTTGTATTCTTACCCAAAAATCTTGGGTCTGCCGGAGTTTTGGTGGTTCTCTGTTGGACTTGTATCCCTTCTAGCGGGGATGTGTTCCTTGAAGAATTGTGAGGCACTGCTTGATGCAGCCGTGAATGTTATTCAGGAGATGATACTACATAGAATGACTTTTAGAAGTCAATTATTAAATTTTCAGCACTAAAAGCTGAGTAAAAGCGAGGACTGGGAAATAGACTTGTGCTTGTTGGGGTTTCTTTTTGAGATTTTGGTCTGTTTTAAATACAAGTAGGAAAAGAAAACATCTCTGTACCACTTTGGGCTGCCACAGGCAGGCAAAGCTCTCCCCTCTTCCCACATGTACTGGTGCTTTTGCAGACTGGGGGTGCAACAAACTGCAGTGCCTGTGTCACCTGAATGTGCCTCTCCAGCAGCTGCTTTGCAGAGATTCTCTTGTGGCTGTTGTTACCTTTTAGTGAGCACTTAGCTGATTTGGGGGGTTTTTTTGTTCTTTTTTTTTTTTTTTTTTTTTTTCTGTGAAAATAGGAACAAAAAAGATCCTTTGGATGAGGCATCTTTCCAAGGCCATTCATTAGTGCTGAACTGCTTTGGGAATGCTGACTGCAGTTAGTATCCTTGAAAGATCCACCTTGGCATTTGAGATGCTCAAGGTCTGTTTACACGGGTGGTGATGGAGAGTTTATTTCTCTTCTGTTTGCACTGCTGTGGATGTCCCTTTCAACAAGGTTACACAAGGATGAATAATGATGGCTTTGTAGTGACCTTGACAGAGAAACAATTCGCTTACCCAACACAACCAAAGCAAAGCAAATGCACATGGAAGCAGTGCTTTGACTGCCAAGCCAAGAGTATTTCATAAGAGCCCATTCCCATGTTCCAGGAAGTGTTTTATCCTGGCTTTATTCTGCTTTTTTTTTTTTTTCCCTTTTGGAGAAATAATGTGTTCACAGGGTAGATTTTGCTGTCTAGAAAACTCATAATATTGCATTATATATATTTCCTTAATTTTTTTTTTTTAATCTGGAAGCATGATTATAACCCAGTCATGCTTTGTTTTATTACCATCATACAAGAGCTGCTGGAAGACGCAGTTGCTGTTACATCCTGTGTCTGAAGGACAAAATTTGTCTCCTCAGAGTTGACAGGAAACAGTAAACAAGAGGAAAGTGAAAAGAGCACAAGGACACTCGAGTGGTGCCTTTTCCGCTGCCCTGGTTCTGTGGGACAGAGGGAAAACTTGTCACAGTCTTAAAACAGCCCACAAAGCTCCAACGTGCTGCTGCTCCAGAGGTGCTGAAATACCACCTAACTCCTGTCCTGACAATTTTCCCCAACAGGATAGTTTCAGAATAAATGCATATTTTATTTTTATTTTTAAATCTTAGGTGTTAGCAGCACTGTTTCTTGGAAATAATTTTTCCTTTCTTTAATTTTTCTTCTGCAAGACCTCTTAATTTTTTTTCTGTATTCTGAAACACGATTAAAAAAAATATCTATAGGGGAAATAGTGTTCTCCCAATGATTCAGACCTTGTGTGTCTATTTGTTATTTTATGTGAAAGGCATGTCTGAGTGTGTGTATATATATAAATGTATATATGTGTGTGTGTGTATATATCTCTCTATATAATGTTTATGGAGTCCTGCAGTCTCTTTATGGCAATAGAGCACTCTTGGAACATTTCTTATCTCTACCAAACATGCCTCTAAAGTGCCTTCCCACTTGCTAATTGCAAAGGAAAGAAAGTATATAAAATTGACTGTGTCTTCCCCCGTAGCAGAGGGAGGGGGAGCCTGTTTGTAGTCACTGCTGGCTGTGCCTGATTGCATTTTGACAGTGGACCATGAAATAAAGGAAAGAAAAAGGCAAAACCTCTAAAAATAGCAAGGCAGCTGTCAGTGGACTGTTCTTTCTGGGTAAAATCCGTATTCAGAATGAGTTCTGGTCACCTGTGGGAATGAGCCTTCCAGGTAAAGAGTGAAATGCTGAATATAGACCTCAGGATTTGAGGGAGGTCTGTCAAAGGCAAGGCCAGGAGCTGGCTCTGCACGAATCTTTGGTTTAAGCTTTGAATTTCCGGGAATGTCTAAAAATTTCTGTTAATCATACTGGCTTGTAGTAGCCTCAGCATTAACTGCAATAATCAATTACTGATTTTTCATCTTAAAGAAGTTTTTATCGTTAGATGTTTAGGACCTTAATATTTGTAAATCCTACAATAGAGGATAATCCATTGTTATCTGATAGATTTTTAGGGTACTTAAACTTCTCATATGGTACCTAAAACTGTTGTCCAGCATGCTGTGTTGTACACAGAACTTTTCCACAAAGAACAAAAGAACTCAAGGCATGAAATAACAAAAGGCTGCAGTGATTAATGCCTTAATAAAATACACTGGCCCAGGGCAAAACCAGGAATTGAGGAGAATAATTTGAAACCAAAAACATCCTGGAGTTACAGAGAAGTTTAATTAATATCTCCCTTCTGAGCCTGCTGCATGCAGCCTGCATTTTCCAGGGTTGGTGTTTTGGGAACGGTCATGACTATAGGGCAGAACTTTGGCCCCTGGACAGATCTCCTGCCAGACTGGGTTGGCTTTGGCTGGAACACAGAAGAACTCTGTGCCTTGTGGCTTGCTCAGTTGTTAAGTCCTTTTGAAAGTCAAAGCCATGCTCACCTGAGTACTTTTGCCCATATATATCTTTCCATCAGAGCTGCAGACTAGCCATAACATCGGGGTTTTCAGGATAGGAAGGTTGTTGTTTTTGTAAACTCTGTCCCAGTCAATCCCACTTTGAAGCAGAAAATGTCAGGACTGTTGTCCACCGTTGCTGTGGATTAGTGGTTCATGGATTAGCGGGTAGTGATGGAATCCACCTGGCACTCGCTGCTTTGACAGAAGAAACCAAGGCTCCTGTTACTGCTCCCACCTGGAGCTATGACTAAGACTTTGTCCTGGGGGAAGCTTTATTCCTGTTTTCATGGTCATGGGGAAGGAGAACTAGACACAGAACAGTGCCAAGATGACAAATATACGTACTGCTATTTTTTTTCCTGAGTTTTGTCCCCTCTTCACCCCCTCTGGTTTACTGCTGGGTGGTTGCCAGAAGTCCCAACTCGTCAGCAGTGTCTCCAAGCTGGACAGATGCTGGGCAGTCAGATCCAAATTCCCCTGTGACACCAGCTGTGCTCAGTGGCTGCCTTTCCCTCCAGGCTTCGCCTCCACGATGGGAAGCTCATCAAGGACAGACGTTTCCACCTCCGGACGTACCCGAACTGCTTCGTGGCGAAGGAACTCACGGACTGGCTGATCGACCACAAGGAAGCGCCGGACCGGGAGACCGGGATCCGCCTCATGCAGAAGCTGATGGACCACTACATCATCCATCACGGTGTGTGGGTGTCTCTGCTGCCTGCTGAGCCCCCTCAGGGAGGTGTCTGTGTGTCTGCTCACCGTGTGTCCGTCAGCCCAGGATATGGAAGTGTGGCCAGGTCCCTGTCCACCACTTTCCTACGGGAAGAAGCTTCTCTCCTAGAGAAGCTGGGAGAGGATGGGTAGGCAGGAGGCTGTGTGGGGCTGGATCCGTGTGATGGTGCATTGCTCTGGGGAATGCGCCAGTTCCCTGCCCATCAGAAAAGGGGCTTGGGCTGTGTGCTGGTTAAAGGGCATCTGAAGTGTCTCCCATTTGGAAGCAAGTTCAGTAACACCTGGCCTGCATTGTCCTGTATCCAGCCAGGTGGGTATTTGTACAGCAGCCGGTCTGGCTCATGTTTGTGTCATGCAGAAGTGGAAGCTGAATTATAGCACACACTTCACATCTGCAGAAAAATTAATTTTCTTTCCATAAGAGCCCAGTTCCTCAGTTTCCCCATGATGGGACAAGTGGGGCTGTGGAGTCCACATCACTCCAAGCACAAGTAATCTGGTACCTGTGAACCTGAAGCTGAAGCAATCCCGTAGGAATGCCTCTCTTGGGATTTAAGGGTGTTTCAAAGGCTTGTTCATGGAACTTGTTAAAAAAAAAAAAAAGGATGGGGACATGGGAGAAGGCAGCTTGATGCTCAAACCCAGCTCTTAGTAATTCAGGTTTTTTTCTTTTTAAAATTTATTTGGAACTTTCAGGAGTTCTGGATTAACTCAGGTCATGTACTGACCTCTGTGCTGCAGTCATGTACTGTCCCTGAGCTGCAGAGCAGTCTCCAAGGTCCAGCCCTTGATCCCAGTATAACAACAGAAAACAAATGCTTCAGATTGGCAAAAGGTAGTTTCTCTCCATGTGATTTTCAGGCACAATCAGGAACAAAAGTCCCAGATTATCAAATAGCTCTTGGACACCTTTGCCACTGGTGGGAAGGGCTGTGGCTGAGCTCTCTTGCTCCCAGGTCTTTGGGACAGGAGATGTGGTAACCTGGAGCTGGGTGGTGATTTGTCACACGAGGATGCAGCTGAGGAGACAGAAGCAATGACCACACCAAATCCAGTCCTCTCTTCCCCTCTCTCCTCCAGGGTCCAGAAACAGCTGCCTTTGACCACTGCAATGCAAACACTCTCTATTGCCATCTGCTACTTGCTTTACATTAAACTGCCTTGAATAAAAATAGACTGCTGCTGTGCTTTATCACAAAAGCACAAAGCTGAAGCAGGGAGTTCTCAGTTAACCATTAACACTTAAAGCTGATTAATTTTCCATCTCTCCAGCTGACAATTTCAAATAAGTCCATTAGTTAATTAAACCTGTGCAGCTCTGGGTGCCAGTGTTGTTTTGATTGCTGACTGGGATGTGTCCATCCTGCCTCTGTGATAATTCCTGGCAGGACACAGAAGTTGACTTTCCAACTTGCTTTTTGTCCATTAATTTTTGTTAGCCCTGTGGAAAGAAGGCTGCCTGCTAATGCAGCACTGCTCTGGGTGCTTGGCAATTGCCTGACTAAACTGTTTGCCCTCTTCTCTGCTGGGATCCAGATGATAATTATCTCGTGAAGATCATTGTGCTGCCTCTTAATTGTCTGATGTGGTTTGAGCTTTGGTTCCATTACACGCTGAAAACACATTGAAAATGGTCTTTAAATAGTAAAAGTGCTTTGGTTTTCTATGGGCACAGTCCTGTAAGTCTTTAAGTTCTATTCCTGATTGCAATGGAATCAGAATGGCTGCTCCTTGGAGTTATGAGGATGCAAACTTTCACTGTTCAAACCACCTTATCCTGCCCTCCTGCTCGATGACTCACCGGCTTTAGCGTCCTGATTTCATCCGAGACAACTGCTCAGCAGGAATGGTGAACTTCAGATCATCTGACAAGTTTTGGCATTTGCTGCTCACCAAAAGGGGAATGTGGTTTTGCTGGTCTGCTCAGAAGGATGGAAAAAGTGTTAAAATTTTCACAAGAAGTGTCTTGCGCCTTTTGAACTTCACTCTAGTGGATGACGTTACTTTAGTGAGGAAACATTTGTGGGTTTTCTGTTTTCCCTTGACAATTTTTCTTTGTTTTGCAGGCATATTATTTTCTCTGGTGTTTGTTTCTTTGTTTGTTTGTTTGTTTTTGTTTGTTTGTTTGTTTGGGGGTTTTTGTGTGTGGTGTTTTGTTTTTTTTTTACCATTGAACTTTGTTCTTCTTGCTTCAGACGTGTGGACCTGAACACAGGCTGGCTTTTAAAAGCTGGTGTGTGATTTTTGGGCTGGTTTTTTGTCATAATTTTATTTTTGTTTTTTAACTTGTAGTCTAGGAATGTGTTGCAAGCAAGTTCATCTCAAAGCTGCATCCCAAATATTTACCTGCTAAAGGTTGCATGGACTTAACAGCCATTCATTTACAGACTGTGTGCCCATGCCCAAGATGAAACCAAGGCTTTTCAGACAGATTTGATTATTGCAGTTGTATGTATCTGTCTTTGAAGAAAACTTTCTCTTGAGGTCAGTTTGCCACAAAAATGGATTGGGCAGGGTTGGCACAAAATGCTGTGGAAAAATTCATGCCACTATATTTTTTAGCTTACAAGTATTTTTGACAGACAGAGGTGATTTTATGGGAGTTTGGATGCAGTGTGGGTTTTTTTCCTCTGTCATCCAAATCTGCTTGCAGTGGCAGCAGCTTTCTAAAAAAGTTGATTGAGGGAATTCTGTTTGTTGTTTTTTAGTCTAAACCTAAACATTTAAATTAAAAGAGGGAAAAAAATTCCTGTTTTTTTCTAATGAATGTTTTAGTGTCTGGATCAATTGCAGACTCAAACTCCAGCTTTCCCGAGGTCTGTACATTGGGGCTGACCTCTCCCACCAGCATGGGCTGCAGGTGTTTATAAGCAGCTACTTTTCGGGGACTGAAGGCTCGGATGCTGGTTGCTCCATGGTGCAAAGGGCACGGAGAAGGACACGGAGCAGCCCTCGCAGCTTTGAACCTGGAGACAACATCCTGCTGAGTGTGAGCCCTGCCTGTCCCTCACAGACTGACATCCCTCCCCTGAACTCTTCCAGTCTGCGACGAGCACTCGGACTACAAGGATGCCAAGCTGCTCTACCGCTTCCGCAAGGATGACGGGACCTTCCCTCTCAGCAAGGATGTGAAGGTGTTCATGCGAGGGCAGAGTCTTTATGAGAAGTACGTGAGTCCTATCCCGGCACTGGGGTGTTGGGAATGTGCTCTGCTGGCTGTGCTGGCTGCTGGTGCTCTGCAGCTGGGAGCCACAGCTCCTGCTGGCTTCGCTTTCCCTTCTCTGTACCCAATGCTGTCCCTCTGGGAAATGCTGTTTCCTGAGCCCTGTCACAGCTGCAGGACAACCACCATCCTTGGGGATGGAGCAGGAGCTGTACTATGAACTCATGGATGCTTCCAAGGGCTCCAGCCCAAGTGCAGGTTCTGGGATCTGTATAAGGAAGCACTAGAGTTCAGTCTGAGTGCTCCTGGGATTAGAATGTCCAGTGGCCATTCCCAGTGACCTTCTACCCTCCTCCAATGAGCTGCTTCCACCAGCTCTTTTAGGACTTGTGGCCAAAGTCAGCAGGGTATGGGATTTTCAACACCCTTGTGAGCCTGGGGCCCCGTGTCTCAGTCTATTTGCAAAATTTGTCATGGAAAAGCTAATTCTCAGACAGTAAAGAAAACTCCTTCCACCTCCAAGTGTTTAGGTTTTCTTGTGTTGATTGTTTCTGGCTTTAAATCCAGGCCACCTTCCCAGGGTTCAGCCTCAGCTCACCCTCTGGACTTGTTTCCTTTAACAGCCCCTTCACACCTTCACACCCTCACAACCTGCTGATCAGAGCCACAAACTGGCGCTGAAGGAGAAGTCCTTCATCCAGGCAGGTGGTGATTTCGGGTGTCTCCGTGCCCCTTCTCCAGATGTGCATCCCTTGGACTTTGCTTTTGATCTGCAGCAGTGTCCATGGGATGGGGAGAGCATCCAGCCAGCTTGTCTCATGGCTGAGCCAGCTGCACCCTCTCGTGGAGACGCTGGATTTTGCTCTCACATATGCTGCAGATGGAATATGTGCTGTCTGAAACCCACCTTCTCCATCCATTTGGATATCTGCCATGTGTTTCCTGCATTTGGTTGCTTTTCCCTGCGTTCTTTAGCTGAGGTGGCAGCTGAACTGGTTTTACTGCAGCTGCTCCCTCTGCTGTGATGAAGATTCATAAAGATGCCTGACTGCAGCTCTGTGTTCCTCCCTCCTTTCCCACTGCTCCCAGGCAGCAATGTTTTGGCTGCAATGCTTTGCTCGCTTCTCTCGGCCTTGCTTTGTCTGTCTGCAGTTCCCATGAGGAATGGCAGGGATGTGTAGCATCATGGGAGCCGTGTCACTGCTTTGTGTGGCTGCAGCTCCTGTGAGGGATGGCAGGGATGTGCAGTGTCACGGGAGCCTTGTCCCACCTCTGTGCCAGGCTGGTGAGCATGGAAGAGTCAATTCTGAAGGTGAGAGAGGAGAACTCGGTGAAGTACCAGAGGACTTTCCTGGGCTGTGAGATGGTCGACTGGCTCGTTCAGGAGGGAGAAGTAGAAAACAGACAGGAAGCCGTGGAGCTGGGACAAGCACTGCTGGAGCATGGGATCATTCAGCATGGTGAGCAAGGGTCTGGCTGGAGCCGGGATGGAAAGCGAGGGATGAGCATAACTGTCAAGGCTGTGCTAGGAACAAACCCCCATTCATGTCATGCAACAAGTGCTGGTCAAGTGCCCACTTGGAGATGGCAATGGAGCCTTTTAGTTCTATGTTTGGAGCTGGTGACCTTTGAAACCGGAGCAATCTTGCACCACCCGCAAAGGCTTTGAGTTGAAATCTGAGCTACTGCTCTTCGGTTCTTCAAAGCTGCTGGCCACAGGCCTGGGATCCACCCCTGGGTTTGGAGGGCTGGGGTGTGAGGATGTAACGTTTAGCTCTGCTTGGCTGGACATCAGAACCATCTGCCGGAATTAAACCTGCAGTTCGGAAGGCAGGAAGTCCTCTGAGTGTCTTGGGACAGAGGCAGGTGGAGGGCTGTGACACCAAGTGCACCCCTGGGAGATGGCACCTCTTGGGGAGGTGGCCCTGCTGTCCCTCCCTCCCTGCAGGCAGCGTTCTCAAACAGTCAGAAAAACCGCAGTAGAGCACAGAGGCATTAAAAGCAATTCACTGGGGTCACTCACGATATTTGCTACATGTTTTTTGCACCCCCTCAGCCTCTCCCTCCTCCCCTGTTCTCTCCTAGTCTCCAATCGGCATCACTTCTTTGACAGTGACATCCTGTACCACTTCTGGATCAACTTCCGGCGTCGTCGTCGTCTCACAGAGCTGCTCAATGAGAACTCTTCTCGTGCCCTCTCCGAGAGCCCCGACAGCCCCTTCTGCCTTCGCAAGCTCAACCCGGACCCAGGCAACACCAGCTTTCTCTCTGGTAACTGGATGTGTTTGTGGAGGGGTGTGAAAGCAAGGATTACATTACCAGAGTGTCCAAGGGTGTTGCTCCAGCAGAGCGTAGGATGTTCCTCCAGACATCCTGTGAAGTGACCCCCCATCCCACTGGTTTGTGGTGGATGTCACAACACAGTGGCAATCTCTGTCACAGCTCCCCACCCCAGGAAAATAACTCAGCTTAGCATCAACTCAGCTCTAGATCTTTCTTTGAAGTTGGATTTATTCTATCTAAGCTCAAATGCCATCTTCAGCGGGTGCTTACCTTTCAGGTGTGGGTCAGTCTTTGGGGTGAAGTTTGTTATTTTAAACTAGACTGTTTCCTCCTTGAGCAATTGTTATTTCTGCCTCTTTCAGTCCAGACCAACAAGGAGATCAAAATTGTCTCAGCAGTTCGAAGGAGTAGCATCACTTCCCTCTCTGGAAACTCCAACCCCTACTTCAGTGCTGCTCCTACATTGGTATTCCCTCCTGTGGCCGAGTGCAACCCCAAATCAGGTCTGGGCTTCTGCATTGCCCTGTTGTTACATGGGATACATCCATTCCTTCAGGGCACAGGCTCGCTCAACCCCAACTCATCAAGAGGAGAGGGTCAGCCTCACCTCTGCTTTGTGATTTAAAAAGTTGTGCAAGTGTTTGGAAAAACCCTGAGATGAATGCAAGGATTTCTGTGTGCAGAATGGGTAATCCCCAGGCTGCCTTGTTATGCACTTTACAGTACAAACCCCTTGATTCTGACAGAATCTGTCACCTTCTGCTCTAGTGTTAAAGAGACCCGTCACCAATGAAGAGCTCCTGTCCCCTGGAGCCCCTTATGTCAAGAAAACTCTGACTGTGAGTGACCATTGTGAATGGCATTGCCAATCCATCAGTATTCAGCTCCCTGCCTGTGCTTGGATGGCTTTCTGTTGGCTGCTTTTATTGCATGTCACATCATCCTGGCTTTTGGTTGGTGACTCTCAGCGGGGAAATGTCTTCACATATTCTTGTGGGTGAAAATGTGCTCAGCCCCTGCAAAGGTTTAATGTATATTAAAGGGGTAGATTAGGAAAGACAATGTTTCCTGGACAGGAAAAACCTCCCACTTCAGAGGTTTTTTTTGGATGAGGCCCTGGTACAGGTTGCCCAGAGAAGCCGTGGCTGCCCCATTCCTAGAAGTGTCCAAGGTCAGGTTGGACAGGGCTTGGAGCAACCTGGTTGAATGGAAGGTGTCCCTGCCCATGGCAGGGGGTTGGAATGAGATGATCTTTAAGGTCCATTCCAATCCAACCCATACTAAGATTCTATGATTTCTGTTTCATCCAGCTCCATGCAAACTATAGAATCAGTAAGTCTTGTGACAGCTGAGACTGTGACACTCATCCTCTGTCACATGGCTTTGTGCACAGCTTTATGCATCTTTCAGGTTCCTCTGCAGATCAGGGTGTGTTGATGTGATCCGTCAGCAGCACAGAATAGGGGGAGCATCCAAGGGCCACTCTTGCCTTTCTTATGATGGGCTTTTTACATGGACAAATCTCCAGGATGCTGCAGACAACTCGAGTTTGAGCCTTTTCCTTTTCTAATTATTTCTAAAGCTGTAGGATGGGTCAAGGCAGGGCTGGTAGGTGCTGGGTGTAAATGTTGCAAGACAACTCCTGACCTGTGGGTCTTACTGTGCTTGGTTATTTTTGTGTAAAACTTCTCATGTCTTCACTGCCTGCCTCTGAAAGGGGGGATCTCACAGAAACCATGGGGGCTGTCTTCCATACTGATTTGACACAAAGGGGACTACAAAAGGAGCTGTGGATAAGGTTCCCAAATTAAGTGTGCCATAGAAAGTGGTGGAAAAGAGCAAGAAAAATAAAGCTGGTGATTAGCATGGCACGTATGAGGATGTGCTGTTCATTCTCCTCCTGAATGCTCTTGCCCTGCCCTTCAACTCTGCCAGCCTGGGCCTTTCATGGCTCATTTCCTCCTGCTTAGCTCTGCAGTTGCTGTTATTTATTTATATGGGTGATGTGCAAAGTCTCTTGGGAATTCCTTTTCTCTTTTAGTCACATCAGAGGGCCGCAGTACTACAGCAAACTGCTCTGACAGACTGACATCAGAGTGGAAAAGGCAAGAGGGGCTACTTCCACCCTGGAAATGCTCTGCTGTGCCAAGGAGAAGGCACCGTGTGCGTGCTCTGGAGATGTTCTCAGCACACTCTCGGTGCATGCCTCGCACTTCAGCTTAATACTGCCTGTGCTTCACTCTTCTGCTCTTGCTGGCAGGGAATATTAATCACAAAGCAGCTTTGCAGAGAGCAATTAACCAGTTCTTCATCTCACTGGAGCACAACCCTTTCTCTCCCACCCAGAAGAGACTAGGATCACGAGCTCTCCATCTCTCTGGGAACTGTTGCATCTCCTCTATCCAGCCCATTCCTTGGTTTTTAAAACCCTTTTGTTCTGCTTGTAGATTGTGGGGGATGCAGTGGGCTGGGGGTTTGTGGTCCGAGGAGGAAGACCTTGCCACATCCAGGCAGTGGACCCAGGAGGACCTGCTGCTGCTGCAGGGATGAAGGTACTTCTTCCTCATGGTGACTTAACTGGAGGCAAGACTTCTGTCCTGTTTGATCTTTCTGGGCTGAACACATCCTCCATGATAATCCCACCTCCTGCAGTGGAGATCAGACCTATGGAGTCAGCACATGGAGCTGTGGGAGAGGTGGAGGGAAGGAGGACCTCTGCAGGCAAAGTGCACCCTGTGCGGTGGCACAGGGGAGGATTTGCCTTTGCCAGGGCAGCACAGGGGCTGTGGGCAGCTAGAACTCAAAAAACTCTCTCAAAACTAAACCATCCCTGTGGTAGACTTTGGAGCTGTCAAAACTGTTTGAGCTGCTGAAAACAAAGCAGAGAATTCCCAGTTCAACTCCAGTGATTTCCCAGTGAAGAAGGGAAGGAACAGAGCTTTATCCTGGATCACCTGCTCTCACAGCTCCTGAGATCCAACACATTTTGTTTCCCTACTATCAGCAATGGAGTTCTACATGGAGCTTTTTTCCATGTGAATGAAAGCTGAATAACCTTAGACTGATGCCTTGATTTGATTCATCAAGTAACTTCCAGTATTTCCAGCTCAGGTGAAATGAAGTGAGATCTTGAAACTCATTTTGAGCCCAGGCATGTATGAGTTTCACCTATAGAGTTTTAGGCATGCATAAAAGAAATGTTGAGTTTCCCAGTTCCTTATAGAGACCCCAGCAGACAGAGAGAATCATTTCTACAAGCTGATATAAATCTAAAGTCACATGGATATTTGGAATAACGGGATCCTTCAGAGGCAGAGTGTGACTCCTTGTTTGCTTCAGGCAGGATTCGGAGGGGATGGATGAATTTGTTTCATTTACTCAAGAGCCCAGTTAATTTCTCTTTACCTAATCTCATTTGCTACCAAATTGCTAGATGTTAATATTGTGCCTCATTTCCATCTGTGAAATGAACCACTGCTCATAAATGAGTCTTTTTTTCTCTGTTAGCTCACAGTCTAAATCCCTTTGGTCCCATTTTTATGATACAGTGATTGTAACACTGTGATATCAGTGTAGCTGTGGAGTGGTGATGCTTTGGGGTTTCAAGGCTTTTGAGGCAAGTTATTTGCATCACAGCCTCTGGCTCCAGTCATTCATGGGCAGAAGGTGCCAAGAGACTGAAGGTAACCCCTCCCTCCTCTCTTGCAGGTGTGCCAGTTTGTTTTCTCAGTGAATGGTGCGTGTGTTTTGCATCTGGACTATCAGACCATCAGCAGCCTCATCATGACAGGACCACGGACTCTCGTGATGGAAGTCATGGAAGCCAGTGATGAATGAAGGAGTCTCATCCCACTGCTGTTTGGAAAGGCAGGACACTCTACTAAGCAGGGATGGACTGTGGGGAGGGACCAAGCTTGACCATTCACTGTGACGTGTTACCCAGGCATTTTAATATATTTTCAAATAAATACATTCTAATGGACAAGTCTTGGATTTTTACATTCCTCAAATTCTCTCCCTGCTCTCAGGCATGCCTCAGCTCTTGCAGGTCCTTTTTAGTGCCAGTGTGAGAATTCAGCACTTTATGACCCAAGCCTTAGAACAAGCCATCCACCAGCCAGGCTGCAAGGCAGGTGGTAAAGCTGGTAAGCAGCAAGAAGTTTGATACCCAGTGAGTATGTCTGAGCTCCCCTGAGCTGTCTGTGCAGTCTACCGAGAACACAGTGTGCTCTCCAGATGGCCCCATAAGCTGTGCCATCGGCTCTGTCAAGAAAATAAGGAAATGAATACAGGAATGTGTGCTTCCTTGGAAAGTCTGAGGCTCCTGCTACTCTGTTGGCTTAGCCACACTCACAGCCGGGGCTGGTTGCTGTTCCCAGCTGTTTCTTGAAAAGGGGAGACTTCCATGATGGTGCTTTTTGTGCCCCCACTCCTTTAATAATGCTTAAATTAATTAATCGGCTTCACCTCAGCGTGGAGGCAGGAGAGGTCCCAGATATTGTAGGCTTCTACCAACCAAGTGGTGGGGGGCAGTGGGGGAAAGGAGAGACCAAAAGCAGAATGTGCCCAAAAGTGTGTCCTAGTTGGAGTTTGACTCAGGGAGGGAACAGAAAAGAGTGAAAGCCACCAAAATGCAGCCCACCCGGACTCTGTTGCTTGCAGGATGACTGTGTTTGTAGTCAGTGCAAAATATTCCTTGCAAACTACCCTGAAAGTGAGCTAAAAATAGAATAACAGGTAATAACAAGAAACTGGGGAGGTTTCTTGCTTTCCAGTTCACAGAGCATCCTGCTTGTGATTAGCCTGCTGTGCTGTGCACAGAGACGATGATCTCCAGCACTCCTGCTTAGGGCAGGGCTCTCCGTGCAGCTTGGCCACAAACCAAGCCTTAAAAAAACCCCCAACTCAAACCCAAAAAAGCCCCAAAATAGTAATTTTGATTTGTGTTAAAGTGGGATTGACTTTCTTGGAAAATCTGGTGGCAGCTGTGTGTTAGGTATTGCCTTACTGCTGGCTGCCTTTTTTTTTTCCCTTGGTATAAAGGGATATGTGTTCCCCCAGTTCTGGTGCTGAAGTAATAGGACTACTTGGAGTTCAGCATTCCTGGAACACGGTGCAGGCAAGATGTTTGCATTGATAATCCACTGGGGTCCCTCCAGCCCCTAAGTGAAACCAGACCATCTTCTCAGCCGTTTGTCAATACACTCCCAGTTGTTAATTGTAGCCATTCAGTGCACGAATAAAGCAGCCTCAATCTGCCTTTTTGTTTTTTAAATTCTCTTCAGGGAGCGTTTGGGTGTCCCTGATGGCCCAAAGGTTTAACCCGAGGTGTGTTCAACTTGAACTAAGGTCAAATCCAGGCATTGTGTGGGCACCTTGGGAAAGGCAGGCCAGAAAGCAGCAACCTGAACACAAGCATGGAAGCAGGTCCAGATTTTTCTGATGTAAACACAGCAGGAATTTTTAGCTCTGTATCTGAATTCCATGAAGTGAAGCACAGGAGATATGTGCTTTTTCCTTTCTCACCTTCTCCTACTTTTAAAGTAAATTGTAGCAAATCTGAGCAAATTCTGAAATCCAGTAGGAATTACAGAAGAGGTAATTTGTGGTATTTCCTGGTAAGGCAGTGACAACTCTCTCTTCATGGGGTACCAAATGCTCCATGTTTTGTTTTAATATGATTTGTTGCCCGGGGAAGCTGTGTCTGCCCCATCCCTGGAAATATTCAAGGTTAGGTTGGACTGGGCTTGGAGCAACCTGGTCTAGTGGAAGCTGTCCCTGCCCATGGCAGGAAGATTGGAACAAGGTGGTCTTTAAGGTCCCTTCTAATCCTTTCTGTGATTCTATGATTTAAGTGCTTCATTTTGGCATTATCCTTTGATCTGTATATTGTGATGCTTTAAAACACTCACAAAGTTATGAAACAAAACTGCAATGAACTAACCAATGTTCATTTATTATGCAGAATGTTTTGAAAACTATTATTTTTTTTCCATCTAGCTTGACTGTTCCAAAGGCACCTGCGTTTCCCATGGAATGGCAATTCCAAATGTCTTATAGCTCGCTTGGTTGCAATGGGAGAGTGATGCTGACAGTCCCTGTAGATGCAGCTGAAAATCTGGCTTCCATTTGTAATGAGAAATGACACTGTCAGTCATTCCACTCCTGCCAATGAGGACAAAATCCTTCCAAAAGACTTTTGGCAGGGAGCTGGGTGTCTCTCCCAGGTGCTCCTGGCTCTGAGCACCTCACGCTGGAGCGGATCAGGGCTGTATCCCACAGCCGGGGAGCCCGCAGGCACCATCGAGCTCCAGCTCATGATTCAGCCTCTGGCCTTGCAAAACTTACAGATGTGCCTAATTTCCTTAAACAAACGCAGCACAGCTCGCCTTCAGTGCACATGCTGGGCTCTCAAAATCATTTAATGGGATGCGGGTGCTTCCCGGGGAGTCTGGCGGTGGGCGGGAGCCACGGCTTGTTGCTGCGTTCTAGGAAATCAGCGTGCAGATTCCCAGACGGATATTTTACTTAGTTAGCAAAGCCACTAAAAGCCGTTTACTGCTTTTCACAGAGGCAGACTCTTGCTTTTCATGCTTTATTTGGCTGCACGAAGGGGCCAAGCCGCTGCGTGCGGAGAGGGAGGTGGGGGAATCCCATCCCTCTCCCCCTGCTCTCCCTCCCCTTCCTTATCCCTCCTGACGTCTGGGAATTGAAATCTTTAATCGCGCCGAGGAGCGGACGAGGCGCCAGGGCGGCTTCTCCCACAATTTAAGAATGTAGCTGGATTCCCGCAGCTCCCGGCTGACTCCAGGGGAAGCCCCGCCGCTCCGCAGAGGTCTGTGGCTCGTTCCCCTTTGGGGCTCGGTTCGCAGGGATGCTCAGGAGGGGCTGTGCTGTTTTGGGGAGTGTGTGGGGATCCCAAGCAGGGAACTTCTGCAGGGTTTTGCTCTCCGGGAAACTTAGAGCTGGTGTAGCTGAGCTCGGGGCAGCACTGCCGATGCCACACAGGGGTGACAGGTCTCATCCTCTCTCTTACTGTGAAGTGGCTTCGAGGCTCACATTCCCTGCCAGTCGGTCTAAATACTACCAGGACTACTTTGGCAATTCTTTAGGAGTGATGGCTGTGAGAAATGCACTTTTGCCTGTTGGTTTGATTTTTTTTTTTTTTGTTCTATTTTTGGTTAATAGTGCAAAACTGCAGGAAATGGTTGCCAGAAAGGACAGTGCTTGGAAGGGTTTGCTATCTGTGTGAGTTTTTCCCACCTGGAGGTGTGAGTGGGTCGGTATCAAGTTGAAGTTACTCAGCCTGATAAGTTGGGAGTGTTGCAAATGTTCAACCTAGAAGTGAAACTTATTCCTGGCTTTTTGAGGCTGGTGCTGGGATAATTGTGACTTTTTGTTGATTACTGGAACTGAAATACAGGAACTTTCCAGGAGAGAACAGAAAGGGGTTGATGAATGTGGTTTTTTAGTCTGGTTTAGGTCCTTCTACCAGCAAAGCACTCAGGGAATGCGGGACAGTTTTATTCCCTGCAGTTGGCTGCCTGCAGGGCTGTCCCCAGCGCTGCTCGTGTGTCCGGCAGCGAGTGGGACACGAGGTGACATTGCTTCTGCCGGTACTTCTGTGCAGAGACAGTGATGGCCTCTGGGATGAGAAAACGTCCCCAAACTGTGGCTGTGGAAAGCAGAAATTATTCACAGTGCCCCCAGATCCTCACCTTTAGTTGTGCTGCTTTAAGTAAGTGGCAGGAATTTTTTGCACTGATCTTTTTTTCTTTAAATAAAGTGAGTACTTATAAAATTTCCCATACAAATAAGAGGATCTCTGGCCACATTAACCTCCAAATCCTCTCTGAGCACACAGCTGGGGCAAGTGGAAATGTCCCACACACACACCTATTTTCCAGGCCCTGGAAATACTGACCACATGCTCCATGTGTTGCTGTCTCCAAATTCCTTCCCTGAGGGTAAGTAACAGGAGAGAGGCTCCCTGCCTGCCAGCAGGCTGGTGTCACCGTGGTCCCCTGAGTCCCAGGGTCCACAGCTCAGCCTGGCTGGATGCTGGGACCAGTGATGGCAGAAATGGATAGGGAGGGACCACAGAGCCCTGGAGTGGGGGCTTGGGACCTGGCAGGTGACCCGTGGAGAGGAAGCTCTGCAGGGAGGGTAGGAGAGAGCTCCTCCAGCTGTGTCTTCCACCATTTCAAACAGGTGCATTTGTTATTTGTGATTTAAAGGGAGGAAAATGAATGTTGGAGAAGAGGCTGAATAGTGATGGATTTGCCTCTGAATTTTTTGCTCTTCGCTTTAGTTACAGTAAAGATCCACACCCTGAGGACAAACTGTATCCAGCCTGGGTTAACCCCTGGTTTACTGTGAGTGTGGTGAGGCCCTGGCACAGGTTGTCCAGAGAAGTTGTGGCTGCCCCAGCTCTGGAAGTGTCCAAGGCCAGGTTGGACAGGGCTTGGAGCAACCTGGGGTAGTGAAAGGTGTCCCTACTGCTGGAACAAGATGAACTTTAAGGTCCCTTCTGGCCCAAACCATTCTGTGATTATATGATAATATTTAACTCATCTTTGCCATCAGGTGGAAGCTCAAGCCTTCAGGGCAAACAGAGCCTGCAATAAACCCAGATCAGTGCAGGCTGGAGGAGCCCACAGGCTTAATTTTCCGGACTTCAGATTCCATGTAACTCTGGTTAACATGAAAACATAATACACAATCCAGTAGTTTTGCCAGAGTTTGGCATCTAATTTGCCAGCAGAGCCGCGGGGAATTTGCAAGGCAATCAAGGCAGTTTGGTGGCATTGCAAAAGGGCACAAATGAACTTTTAATTCAGGGACTTTTTTTAAAAGAATGCCTGCTTCTTGCTGCTGTTTGGCACATGCATCTCTGAAGCCAGGGCAGGCTTTGTTTTTCTGGAGCTGATAGTCAGAATCCCAAACCCCCCCCGTAAAATGTTTGCTGTTTTTTATAAGCAATGACCTCATTAGCTGGAAAAATAAAGCAAGTGTTTCCCATGGCTAAAGGCTTTGGTTACACTGCAGTTGTTCCATATAACCTGATCTTCAATCAAAAAAAAAAATAATCACAGGCAGAGCAGGGCGGTTAACAACTCCCTGTTATAACTTGCGTATTTTTCCACTCATTCTTCCAGCAATTTAGAACTGATTTAAACCCCAGGAGATCATGGCTGGGTCACTCACGTGTGTATTTATTTTTCCTTGAAACTGCTACAACGTTGACGTGTTTGAGGGGAAATAGGCATTTGCCAGGAGCCTTTAAATACCTGTCCATCAAAACGAATAGAAGTGAAATGTCACTGCAGATGGCAGTGGAGGAAGCGGGTGCATGGTCTGGTTCTGCCAAAAGCAATAAGGCTGAAATGTGGAGCACAGAAATGACAGATGCCAATGATGCATTGCTAAAGGCCAAAAATGTGTGTTTAAGACCTGGTTTATTGAGATCAAGACGAGGGGGAGGCACTGTTTCCACCAGGGTCGTTGGATGCTGACCTGACATTTCTGACCAAACTGAGTAACAAGGAAATCCAGGCCAGCAAAACAGGTGCAGGTGCTCGAGGTCTGTGGTCCAGGGCTGGCTGTCCTTAGCCAGCCAGCTTTGTCCATGCTGCAGAGGTTATTCCTGAGCCAAACTGATCCTCTGCCACGATCAGGTCTGTAACTGCCTCTGCTTTCAGCCTGTTCAGGTGAACAAGTTAAAGCAAGACTATCCCATCCAGTCCCAAATGTAACTCCTTGGGAACTCCACTGTGAGATAAGAAGCAAACTTCTTCTTTGTAAACTGTTGACATACAAACTCCATTCAGTCTGTGGGCCCCTCCTGCTGCAGAAGTGCTTTATCCCAGCCACTGAGGTGTGAGGAGCTTGGCTGACAGTGAGTGCTCCTCTAAAGGCTTTTCCCCTTATGATCAGTGCCTGCATGGCAGGGACATGAGAAAGGTGCTGCCTGTATCCCTGTAATGATTTTGGTCGTGATAATCACAATTAATTACTTCTGTACAATTTAAAACAGAAGTTACTCTGGAATCTGTCTATCCAATCATTTGCCAGTGTTGCTAATTTCCATGATCAGAGCAGAACCCAGCACCTACAGTGCCACTGTTGAGATCAGAGCAGTTCCCAGCTCCAGGACCAAGCAGGCTGAGGAGTGCTCGGGAAAAGCCCACTCCCCCTCAGGTTTATAAACACAGTTTAGTTCAAGGCAATGAACAGCTATACTGGAGACACCAAGAAGATAAAATAATACACAGGAATTGCAGGAAGATTCACGTGTGATTTTCCATCCGCCCTTTCAGTGCTGTCAGTGATGCCCAGAGCTGCAGATTTCAGCTTGTGGTGCCTTAAGTGAGGACTGCAAAAAACTGGATTTTGATATGGTGAAATGTAACTTTTACTTCTCCTTCCTGATATTTGCCCTCTTGTAGGTCCTGGTCATCATGCTGATTCACACTTGGTTCTTTTTTGCCTGCCTGCCTGTGCTGAGCCACGTTTGGGGACGAGTGGGCCAAGGTAAGGAGCCTGCCTGCCCTTGCCCCTAAGATTTTTCTGTCCCCTGGGATAGCCCAGCCCTTGCCCAAGCCCTGGGCATTGGCAGTGGCACCACTGCAAGGGACATTCCCAAGGACATGCAGGATTTTGGGGGCTTGCTGTGCTCTGGTGTCTGCTGGTGAAGCTATTCCCACGCTTGAAGAGCAATGAGAGATCAAGGGGCCCATCTGGGGAGAGCACCTCGATCCCTCCCCACCCTGCAGAGCCTGTCCTCAGCATTGGCAGCAGTTCAACGTGCCACTCCCTCCCACCAGGGATGCATTTCAGCCTGTGCAAGCAATGAAGGGGCTTATGTGATCTGCAGATGGAGCTTGAGATACAGGAAGGAAAAGGGGGGTGCCTCTCTCAGTCACTGCCTCTCTCCTGGTGCTTTGGATGCCTATGGTGACATGTGATGCAATATCTGGATAAGAAAACATGAGTTGCCTTCCTCCTGCAACACATTTTGCTCAGGTAGTGCCACAAGTGACCAGAACATACCTATAGCACCTCACCACTGCCCTTCTGATGTGGAAGAACCACCTTCACATTATATTTGAACCCTGTGTGGAATTGGTGACAAATGTTTCTAGGGAGGTGATGGCACTGCAGAGTTGGGACAGATGTGTCTCTGTGTTGTGTTATCTTCCAGACCAGGCTCTGCAGTTAAGCCTGGGCTTAACTCCCTGTCAGCTGGAGAGCAAGGTTACAGCATCAAATGGTGCACATCCAACACAGGGCAGGGAAACAGTGAAGCTTTCATGGCACTGGGGATCATTTGCATCCAGCACATAATGGCGCTTTAGAAGATGTTGTCCTTTCTGGTCTGCCTGGGGAAATTCTTGTCTTTTTAGCTTCTGGGCTCCTAGAGTGATGGCCAAGGAGCTGGACCACACTTGGCCAAAAGCAGACAGCTCCATGTTTAATCTGACTGTGAATTCCCCTCATTGTTCCATGATCTTTTACCATTTCTCTTAGGCACGATTCTGGGATTTGCTTTTTTCCCCTCACCCCTCTTTCCCAAGTTTTCTTTCTTCCCCTTCAGATTTGCCTGGGGTGAGATGTGAATCTGAGCTTTGTTTCCCCAAAATAGTTATCTGCTTGTTGGGCAGCCTGCAGGAAGCCTCTGTGAGGAAAGGTTAAGGCACAGATGTGGGGCTGAGACAAGCAAGTCCTCACTGCAGGCTCTCACTGCTTTCCTGGGCAGTGACTTCACAGCAAGGATGTCAGGAGGTGTCTGGACATCATGCAGAGCGAGACTGGGGACTTGAGGAGTCCTGAGTAACAGTTTGGCAGCACTGAGTTGACTCTCCAGGTCACCCTAAGCTTTTTTTTTTATGAGTTATGGTAAAGAGGCTGGTAACAGCTGCAAATGATGTGGGAGGGCACTTGAGTGCAGATGCTTATAGTGTGTTCACTCACTGCAAATTAGGGCATCCTACTGGAAAGGCAGCTCTGGGCACAGTGTCAGAAGGAGGGGAGAGAAATCTGCTGAGTTGCCATCTTACATCCAGCCGAGTGAAAAAGTTTCATATGGTGGCATTTGTACGACAGGAATCATTGATTCAAAGAGTGACACATGAGCTCAGACATCTAGCTGGGGTTTAACAGATAGCTGTGAAATCTGGAGATGATAAGGCAATGTGCTCTTTCTTCTTTTTGCCTCCTTGTCTGCTACTATTTTTTTCCTTGGGATTTGTCATTTGGTTTGCAGCTCCCTGCAGCAAACTGATACAAGCTGGTGCCTATGAGTTATGGTCCTGCCAGGAGCTGTTATTTACACTTTATCAGGTTTTCTTTCTTTCCTTTTTTTCCTTTTTTTTTTTTTTTACCTTCTTTCCAAACCCTGTTGGTCCTTGGAGCTGCTGCTGAAATGATCTCTCTGCAGAAGCATGGGATCCATCACCTTGGGAATTTCTGTATTTCTCAGCAGCCCAAGCCCCTTGAAGAGCCTCACTGAGCCCCCTAATCTGTTTCCTGCCCTCCCATTTCAGATGTTTGCACTGAACACACTTGCTGAAACAAAACACTTTGCGGGAAAGCTCCTGAGGGAGTCCTCCAAGGTGTGAGGGGTGCAGAGAAAGTTCCTACCTCTGTGGGGGGCTGTTTTTCCTGTTTTCAGAGGTATAAAATGAGGACTCGTTTGAGCACCTGAGAAACTCCTTTTTACATGGGTGGAGGATACAGGTCTGCAGAGGGGCAAGGGAACTGCAGGAGCTGCTGTGCAGCCTCAGGGGATAGTGAGGACTTCGGTGAGATGGTGGAGGCTTCCTTTGCACTGCTGCTGTTCCCGGGTCCTTAGAGGAGACAGCACATGTGGTGGTTTGTGGGTGTATACACAGAGGGAGGAATTGCATCCGTAACAGCATGGACATGTCTCCTCCTCCCCAGGGTCGGGCCGGCTGAAGCTCACTGTCCTCTCGGAAGACAGGCTCCAGATGAAGTGGAAAGAGACTGAAGGGAACATCAGTGGCTACAAAGTTCGGGTAAAGCCCATGGCAGGTATGAGCTGAGACACTGGACATCAGCAGAGATCTGTGTATGAATGAGGGACTGATATCCACGTTTTTTTTCTGGTGGACAACAGGACCTAAGTAGGAACATTATTTAGACCTTAAGGTGATAGAAAGAAGTCAGAGGGAATTGTCCACAGCTTGTTCTAGTTCCAAGTGTTGATTGCCTACATCAAAACTTTTCTCTGGGCTGCACCTGTGGTACAGACAAGAAGTCTTTCTTCCATGGCCACCATGGGAGCAGTCCATAGTCCCTCTGCCACTCATTCACAAGAGAGAGATGAAATTCAGCTCTCTTCACCCTGGGGGAGAGGATTAGCCAGAAAGTGCTGTTCTTTGGGACTGTGATAAAAAAGATGAGGAAAGGTTCATTGCCTGATTCTTCTGTGAGAGCTCCCAACTCTGCCACCACCTGTACAGACACGGGATGGGAAGTCTTTGACTCTGTGTGCGTGGGGAGGCTCATCCCCTGGCTCCCTACCCCTACTCCATGATTCCAGATGCTGAAACTGGTGGTGTTGGAAGGACAGGACATCCCTCAGCAGAGAGCAATGGTTGGAGGCAACTTTAGTCCTGGCTGGCATCTGGTTTCCTGTTGCTGAGGCTTTCCCAGCGAGCAGAAGAAGGGAGCTGCCAGGCAGGATTGCGGCACAGCTCCTGTGATCATCCACCCGCTTTTAGCTCAGCCCCCACCTGTTTCCCAAGCTGGAGCAGGAGGTTTCTCATTCCTTCCCTGTTCCTCCCCACAGCCTCAGCTCAGCAGAGAACATCCTGGGAATGCAGAGCATCCTGGGAATGCAGGGAATCCCCACTGGCTCTCCCAGCACATGCCTGAGGCTTTCCCTCTTTGGCTGGGGAGTCTCCAGCCCTAGGCACAAGCACAGGGATGGCAGGGTCAGAAACACATCCATCTCCATAATTTAAAGCTTGTAGACTTCTCCCAATCAGAGGGGTTTAGGGAGCTGGTGTGACCCTCTCTGTTTTGTGTAGCAAAGAGCCTGTGGGGCAGCAATTGCTGCCTTGGTCCATCTGCTCACTGCCCTGCCAACACAGAAACACCCCAGTTCTTGAGTGGCCAAGGCATCACAGTCCCAGGGCAGGTTCCAACAGCATGGAACATCACTGTGGAGGGGTCTGGAGGCAGTGCCAGCCCCAGAAATGAGCTGTCTCCTGCAGAGAGCAGCTGCCCTTAGAGAGTTGGGGCAAAGATAGCACAGTGAGAGTGTCTGGGATAATTAAGATGAGTCCCAAGTGCCAGAATGACCTCCAGAGACACCAAGTCACTTCCTCATTTTGTCACATATGACCTCAATCAGTTGGATGTTTTCATAAGTAGTAGCCAGTTTTTACCCTCTCAAGACCAGCTTTTCACTCAAATACTCCTTGGGAAGTTGGCCAGAGTTGCAGTAATACTGGATGGGAACTGGTTTTCCATTTTGGGCACGTATAAGGGATTTAAAAAACCCCACCTAAATCTTCTCAACTCTACAGAGAGAAAAAGAGTAAAAATCAGAGATCCTCAAAATTTAAGGAATAAATAAGAGTTGACTGCAGTCCCTAGGCAGAACATTCCCTGCATTTCAGCGATGCTTTCACTACTGTCAGCTTAAATTTAAGCTCCAACAGGCTCTCAGCTGTGGCTTCATCCCACCTCAGGGGACTCAGAGCAAGAAGTCATGCTGAAAACCAAGACTCCCAAAGCCACAGTGGGAGGGCTGAGCCCTACCAAGGAATACATGCTGCAGGTCTACGTGCTCAACAGCTCCCAGGAAGCCCTGTTTGCCAAGAGGAAATTTGTGAGTAAGTGGAGAGGGCTATATTTTACCTTTCAGAGAGCTCCTGAGGCTATTGGGGATGTGGTTCCTCTGAGCTCATCCTCTGGCATATTCCCTGTAGACTGTATGGCAATCACAAAGCTCTTTTGGTTGGAAGGTTAGAAAGGGAGATGGTGAAGACCCAGGGGATGAGGGATGGACTGTGATTCACAGACCTGTCTAGACGGACACTTTCTCTGTTTTTGGTCTTTCCACAGTAGAGGAACTAAAAAATGCGTCCCAGACCAGAAGTAACAGAAGAAACACAGGAGCTGCATCAGGAAAGAATCTCACCTCTTTGGGCAGCTCGGCAGCTGAGCACAGTGAGGTGGCAGAGGCCACTCCACCACCCCTGAACACTGTCTTGACACAGGCAGGTGGGTGCTCTGACCATCCTGGAGTCACACTGGCTTGATTTTGAGTCATGGCCTGTGCCATGCTGCCATGGCTGGAGCACTGAGCTCAGATGTCCCTAAAACCAATCCTACCCTTTTCCTGCTTTACCTACTGCATCAGAGACATTCATTAGTGAGACATGCTAGCCCAGTCCCTTGTGTACAATTCTCAGCTACAGAAACACAGTAAACAACCCATAAATATTTGCCCCTCACACCAGCCAAACTAAAAAAGCACATCCTGGGGCTGACAGGTATCCAAATTCAGCAGATGCAGACATATCCTTCAATTGAGAGTGGATCCTTTGAGAACAAGCTGCTGGGGCTAATGGTGCTGGTTTCCCTAGGCTCTGTGTCCCAAGGCTGGCTGCAAGTGGTCTACAAGAAGGATTTCCTCAACCTGCTATGGCTGAGGACTGTATATAACCACAGAGAGTCTCATGTATCTGGCAACAAGGTTTGCATGAGCTTGAAAAGCAATTACACATGTTGATGGAAGAAAGATTCAGCAGGGCCTGTATCTAAAAAGACCTGCACTAGCTCAGGGTGCAAGTCACAGATTGCTGAGCTCTGTAGAGGCATTGGGTATGAGGTGCCATGGTATGTTTTCCCTGATTTATATTTACATTCATCATTTTTCGTCACCAAAGATAATGGAAAGGGCAAACTTCTGATGTGATCCATTAGTAACTCATGAGCCCACATGCAGCCCTCTCAGAGAGGCAAGATTGAAGATGGTCTCTATTTAGCTACTTATTTGCATAAGCCTGTAGGACTTTTACCCTCTCTGAGCCCCCTGCACCTGTGTCAAATGTGGTTTAAATCAGTGGAAGAGTGGGGCAGTTGGTTGGGGATAACACAATTAAGGACAATGGGATTTTTCTCTCTGGAGCACAGCAAAGGACAGAGCTGAAAAGAAAAGGCAGAAGGGGATTCAGCCAAAGGGCTCAGGAGAAACCACAAGACACCAGCCCAGTGTGGAGGCCGGAGTGACAGAAGCAACATCAGGAACCCCAAAATCGTCCCCGCGCACTCCTGTGAACTCAGAGCGAGAGTCCCTGGGAAAGGAAAAACCCACAAAGGATTCATCGAGGCGAGGTGAGAAGGGTTTCAAACATGTCTTGCTCCTTCTTCCCTGCTGTTTTCCCTAACACTTGTTGAATACAAGCTTTCTATCCCACTCTCTACCCACAAGATTTTGAAGAGTACAGTCCTGCTGATGGTGCTTCCAATTACTAGGTCATGCTTTGGGAGATGTCAGGGCTCACTGGAGAAACTGGAGTTCTGTATAACAACTTGGACTTTAGGGAAAGCAGGAGTTGGGCCAAAAATTCCTTCCAGATGATTTAATTTATTGACTTTTATTGATTTGGCATTATTCTCTCTTCATGTTGTCATCTCCCCCTGCTTCTAGCAGATTCATGTAAGCATTCATATTCTTCAGCAAAGCATCCCCAGCCACAGACCTTTCCAAGCCTTCAGAAGGGGAGGAGCACATCAGGGATTTCCTTATCCAACCTGCCCCTCCTTCTGGACTTGTTCCTCATGTTTCACAGATAACTGATCCAGGATGATCCTCCAGATTCAGTTGAGACTGTGATGGTTCGCAACTCTGTTGGAATGGGATGGGCCAGAGCATCCTCTTTTGGTCCCTTTAGACCAGCAGGAATCCACATCTGTGAAATGAGATAGGAGAGGAACCTCTTTAGAGCCTGTTGAATCTTGATGGGGTCATCTCTTTCCCTCCACAAAAGATGGAAAATTCCCCATTGGAAAAATATTCAAGGAAGATGCATTCAATCAGCAACGTGCCCTATCTTATCCCCCGTTAAGCTGCAGGCCTGGGGTGGAGAGAAAGGCAGGGCTGGACTATCTGTGATGCCAGCAGGTTTTTACGGAGAGATTGGACTTAATATAAACCCACGAAATAATTATAGCCCACAGGGGATCTCGTGATGGAATGGAATTAAAAAATCACCTGCAATTCTTGGAGACTTAGGCTAGATAAAAGGGAAGCACTGGGCTTGGGCTGAGATGGAATGGAGCTGACAGCTTGCAGAGAACAGTGCCTGGGTTAGCACAGGCTTCCTGACAGCTTTAACCCATTCTTTGCAGAAGTGCAGCTGTGCACCACGCAATTCCTCGGTACTGAGACGGGTTATCCTTGGATCTGTGGCTTTCACAAGATGCTGAGATGTGTCAGACTGGCAGATGGTCCAATCCACCATCCAGACAAAGCCTTGCACAGCAGATTCACTCTTTCTCTTAAAACTGAAGCAGTTTTTCCTCCTTACAATTGCTTCCCTCAATATCAAACCTTTCCCCCCTCAGGTTCCCAGTTCCAGTGTGACACACCTGCAATGACTGATATTGTCCTGCTTGTGGATGGATCCTGGAGCATCGGGCGCAACAATTTCAAGCTCATTAAGGAGTTTCTGAGCAATTTGATTTCCCCATTCAGTATTGCCCAAGACAAGATAAGAGTAGGTAGGACACACTCCTGTTTCCTGACCTTAGGATGTCTGTGTTTGAAGGGGCCTTGGTCTCTTATTCCTGTGGTTATGTGCTCCTCTGAGGAGGTTTTTTCCTTTAGGACGGGGTCCTAAAGCTGCTCTTGAAAGCTTTTCCTATCTGGTAGCAAGCTCTGGCCTCTAGTGGTGGTCAAAAATAGCTGCACAGTGAACAGAAGTGATGACTTTGGGCAGCACCAGGTTGGGTGGTGATGCTGAGATACTTTTGGGATTTGCTGCCTACAACAGCTGCCGCAACACTGGATACAGTGGCACTGCTGCTCTGGGGCTGCTGTGAATTCAGCTAGGAATGGTGTTGCTTCCAGCTCTGAGTGATGCTGACAGTCAGGAGGTACATGAAACAGGACTGTGTAAATCCTTCTCACCCCTTGCAGCTGACTAGTTTGACCCCAATTAACTTTGAGACCTTAACAAACACTCCTGATCATCACAACAGGGGTAAGTACCCTTGTACCTCGTGGGGTTTGAGGCACAGCTTTGCTGCCTGCATGACAAGGACTGTAGAATCACAGAATATCCTGAGTTGGAAGGGACACACAAGGATTATCAAGTCCAAGTCCTGACCCTGCAGAAGAATCCCAACATGTGCATGAGAGCATTTTCCAACACTTCTTGAGCTCTGACAGGCTTAGTGCCATGACTACCTCCCTGGGGATCCTGATCCAGTGCCTGACCACCCTCTGGGTGAAGAACCTTTTCCTAATATCCAATCTAAACCTCCCCTGAAACAGCTCCATGCCATTTCCTCAGCCATGCAGAGAAGTGGAGTTAGAAACCCAACCTGCTCACCCCCACTCCCTTTCATCACTTTGTGCCACCTCCCCTGTCCAGGCTGACATCCCCTCCCCAGAGTGGGGCTCCTGCAGCTCATCGTGGCTGCCACAATGCTGACAGCCCTTGCCTTCCCCAGGGCTGTCCCAGTACAGCAGCGACCCCCGCACAGAGTGGGATCTGAGTGCCTACTCCACGAGGGAACAGCTGCTGGAGGCCGTCAGGAATTTGCGGTACAAGGGCGGCAACACCTTCACAGGTAATTCCATTCACGGGGCTCTGCTGAGCAGTCTGTGCGGGGGAAGCTGTTCCCACGGGACCATGTGCTCTGTGGGGACCAAGGCCATCGTGGAGCAGAGAAAAGAGTAAAGGGGGGCTGCCTGGGAGGCTGTAGCACAACATCCAGCTCTGCTCCTCCCCAGGTCTGGCGCTGACCCACGTCCTGGAGCAGAATCTGAAACCAGACGCTGGTGCCCGGCTGGAGGCTGAGAAGCTGGTAATACTGCTGACTGATGGAAAATCCCAGGATGACGCCAACCTGGCTGCTCAGACCTTGAAGAACCTGGGCATAGAGATATTTGCCATTGGTAAGATCACAGCCATCAGTAAGGACAAATTCAACCTACTTTTGGTCATCTTCAAATTGAAGATGATGTTCCCTCAACTTTGATAGGAGCATCCTGAGGCTGTAAAACTAAGGTAGTGGGTAAGACCTAATTACATTTTGGCTAAGATGAAAATTAACTCATTTATTCAGCACAGGCAGTGTCTTCAAAGGGTATTTTTTTTTTGTTTAGAGAAAGCATTCACATGAGAGATTTCACACCTCCCATCTCAAGACCTTTGGGAGCCCCAGGGACCTGTGCAATAAAAACAATATTCTCAGCTGTGGAATTAGGCAAGAGAATATTGTATTGGGGATGGCAGAAGACCTCCAGTATAATTACTGCCTCTCACAACTTCCCACTTCTCTGAATAATAACGTTATCTGCTCTTCACTGTCCAGCAGCAATAACGAGACTCAAAATGGCCTTGAGCAACTCTGTCCTTGATGACTACACAAGTCTGCTAGAGACTAATACATGAGCAATAAAGTTACACAGAAAACTCTCCTAAAGAAGAAGGGCAAATCTGTTAGGGTGAAGGTCTTGGACTTGAGAAATCAGGCTGGATCCTGGTCTGGCAATGTTACTGCTTGGACAATATTAGGGAACCTCGAATGTAGCACTGGGAAGCAAAATGAGTTGTACTGTGGAGCTTGGTTTGCAGAGGGTTAATCTGGATGAGGAATAGAAGGAAATGGACGGAGGATGCAAGTGATGGAGAAGTTCTGTTATATAAGCAGGCTCCTTTTTACTCATCCCTGACTCTTGAAATACAATGTGATGCTCGGATGAACAACAGACTCTCTGTGGGGAGTGCTGGCACCTCATAAATATCAAATTGTTGTTTATTCATTCAGTGCTTTGCCCATTTATGCCAACTGCCTCTCAGACTGAAAAATATCTGCCTTCCTGGGAGCACAGCCTGCAAGTGATGAGGAGGCAGGAAAACAGGAGGATTCACTAGACCATCTCCAGGCCCTAAAGACAATCTGAACTCATAGCGTTGAAAGCTCTTCCCAGGCTGGACTGAGGTGGTTGCTGCAGGAAAGCCCAGGGCCACTCAGACACGACCCCTCCACTGGAATGACTGGGAGGCTCTGCTTGGAGAGAAGGGTGATGGTGAACCCATCTCTGGGGGGTCCATCCGCTCATCTCTGGGGAGTCTCTCAGCCTGGTTCTCTCCCTGGTTGCAGGGGTGAAGAACGCGGACGAGGCAGAGCTGAAGCAAGTGGCCTCGGAGCCGCTGGAGCTCACCGTGTACAACGTGCTGGACTTCCCACTGCTGAGCTCGCTGGTTGGCAAACTCACCCGGGTCCTGTGCACCAGGATCAAAGAGAAGAGCAACAAGGAAACCGCAGGTGAAGTGAAATCTCCTCAGTGAGGGCTGACCCTCCCTCTGCTCACCATCCACCTTCCTTTGCAGTCAGGGTTGACCCTTTCTCATACCTTTCCCTCCATGAGATCCACCACCCATCGTCACCACCTGACTCTTCTCCTTCAGTGCTGATCTCCTTGCTCAGCCCTCTTGCTGCCACATCAATTTCTCTTGTGATTGTTTTCTTCTCCAAGACCCTTCCACCCTTACTCTGCTGCAGAACACCTGCTGCCTCTAACATTTCACAGAATTCATCACCTGGAGATGTTTCCATTTTGATACTCTTGGTTTAGGAATCTGCTTTTGGCCAGTGAGCCAACGCAGGCAACGTCCATTCCTACCAGAGGTTTGGATAGCTCTTGGTGGATATAATCACCTAATGACAATAACGGGGAAAGGAGGGCTTCTTTTCCCTCTTCCTTTATTATATGGTGTGATAAATGTGTTTTAATCATCCTCTTTTCTGAGTTTCTTCCAACCAAGAGGAGGCAGAAAAAGCAAAAACACTGATGTGAGAATATATTAGGGAAAGTGTACAGAGTAAATGAGGAGGTGGGATGAGGAGCTGACAAAACAGCTTGTATGAAGAACCACTCCAGATATTAGGTTAGATTCTCAGGAGAAATATCCTCTATGTATTTCCATCTCCTTCTGCTCTAAGATTGGCCTAAGGAGAATGGGAAAGTCTAACTTTCAAGCACACTTTTATTTTAATTGATTCATCCTCATTAATTTGTATTTGTTTGACGTAAGTACACGTTTTTCAAAGGTGACGATTAGGCCGAAGAAAAATGGACTTCTCAAAAAGGAAACCAAAATAATTTTTGCTTGTTCATTTTGATAAATTTTTGTGATTGAGGGAAAGGTGGGTCATCTTTTGGATACATGCAAAAACGCAGGCTCGTGTTGAAAAAATATTCCCAGCACCCAGCAAAATACACAGCCTGTTCTCTATAGAGTATTTATGTTCTCTGTACACCCAGTTTTAAAATATTTATTTCAGAGCAGTTTGGAACAGTTTCTGTACTTTATAGGGAAGGAGGCTGTAAGTTGATTTGAAAAATGTCACTCATATTTATGAGCTGGAAAGTACGTTTGGCATGAGAAGTCTGACTATACGAAAGTAACTGTGTTTCTGATTCCTAGGCAGCACTGTGAAAGATTTCCCTGTGAACACAGGTCCCCAGCTGAGCCCAACTGACCTGAAAATATCAGCTGTGACCTCCAAGAGCATGAACTTGACCTGGAGTCCTCCTCTAAGACCACCAAAGAAATACCGGGTTGTGTATTATCCATCCAAGGGTGGTACCCCCAGAGAGGTGAGAGACCTTCCTCTGGATATCTGAGACTGCCAAGACTTCCAGATGGTGGCTGGGAATTTAGGTAGACTTGGGTGGACAAAAAGAAGGTGGAGAATTCTTGTGGGACATCTGTTAACTAAATGCACACTGAGTGTAAATATGATGAGGTAATAGGGAGACAAGACAGAAGAGGGAGCAGGCTAAATATCAACTTGCTAGAAATAGTGTGAGCCATGCTGACACTGATTTTTCTCTTACACAGTGTTATCCCCTCCCTAAGGCATGTGTTTTGACTCAAAGAGGACACTCAAGTACAGAGAGCTGTCCGATGATGCTCATCTGTGATGGATATGACTCAGAAAGGCAAATCCAAATTGTTGATGGATTTCCACTGATTTCAGTGAGAGCACAATTAGAATCTGGTGCTTGGTGTTTGCATAGATCCCAGGTGGGGAACAGGAATCCTTACTTCCTCTTGCCTCCCTATTTTGGGGAGATGCTAGCTTGCATAAAGTTCAGAGGGCAACAGAACCGCCACAGAGAAGCCACGCTTGCTAGGGATGGCCAGTTCAGCCACTCTGCTGCCGGAGAGCATCTGGCACCTCCCTGTGTTGACAGCCCTCCCCTGTGCTTCCAGGTGGTTTTGGATGGAGCAGTCTCCTCTTTGCGGCTTTCCAACCTGACCTCCCACACCGAGTACCTGGTGTCGGTGCTCCCTGTTTACGACACAGTTGTTGGGGATGGGCTGAGAGGCATCACCTCCACATGTAGGTCGTGAGTAGAGAGGATTATGCTGATGCATGGCTACGAAAGGTGAACAAAGCTCACTCTTAGACCACCTCGGGCTGGAGCCTGACGTTGTGTATTTTCCCCTTCCTCAAATTCAGTCTCTCTACAGCTCTCTGTCCGTGGAGGTGTTCAGAACTCCACTGGACAAGATCCTGAGTAAGCTGCTCTTTGACCAGCAGATTGAATCACAGACCTTCAGGGGTCCTTCCCTCCTATGTCATTCTGCAGAGCAGCCCACTGATGTGGCAGTAACACACCCTGCTAGGACTATATTGCAATCCTTGCTGGGTTTTTTTCATCCTTGGTCTCTAAGTGAATTAAACCTATTCTCTGTAAAGCAACTACTCCACTGTGTTTTAGATGAGGGTTAGGTGTCCACCAGCTTGCAGAAACCGTAGCAAAGCCAGGTCTCCTCTGGGTTTTGAGCTGTTGCAGACCTCAAACACTGAAGGTGTCTTTCTACCTTATTTTTCTCTTCAGTGCCTTTGTCTCCCCCTCGCTCCCTGCGCGTCTCTGAGCTGAGCCACAACAGTATCAGGCTGAGCTGGAAAGCAGCCCAGGGAACCACACACTACCTGGTGCTCTGCTCTGCAGCCCCTGATGGAGCAGAGGACTATACAGCAGAGGTAGAGTTCATGAGAATAACTATAATATCGTCTTTTCTCTGTTTGGGCTGAGTTTAGTGCTAGTTCTAAACCTTTGTCAACTGGTATTGTGTGGTCACAGAAAAAAAAATGTATCAGAATTATTGCCAGAAACATCTTTCCTAAAAGATCGTTTTTTTATGGTGTGTCTCAGAGTGATTTATAACTGTGAGGGTTTCACATGGGAAATTAAGGCATGGGAGGAATCTGACTGACTCATGGGGCCCTGGAAACCCACGCACTGAACTCACATCTTTGCAGCCCCAAGTGTAATTCCTGTATCCTTGAGGCTGTATATAAATGTCTTTACTGTGTTTATCTTTAAAATGTTCATTGAAAATGTGTTAGGGTGGTTTTTGCTGACATCTGGAAACAGACCTATGACACTGCACGTGAATAAAACAATGCTTGATGAATGGAAAACCCTTAGAAACATTTAAGAACTCTTTGTTGTGCATTTTAATGAGTTATCTGAAGTACCTGTAGGCTGAGGATATGAATTTGAAACAAAAAAAAGGAGTAGGAAGGAACACGTGTTGCCTTTTTGACTTAGATTCCCCCCTGAATGCACAGCAATAGGGGCAATTGCAGAGTGGTTTTCAAAACAGAACAATTAATACTTACACTCTGCTTTCAGTGCATAATTGTGGGGGTTTTTTACAAGATGCAGAACATTTGAAGCAAACCCAACATTTAAAATTGTACTTCAGCATATTGGAATATTTCCACAGTTTCCTGACCTACTCACTGCAAGAGTGCAATGCCCCAGAGCACGCAAAAACCCCATGTCTGCAAAACTAGCGTTAAAACGTTCCCAGCCTTTTATAAACTGTGCTTCAGTGTGTGCAGACTCCTAAAAGTCTCTGGGGTGCATCTCTGCAGCGAACAGGCTGCGGGAGGAGAGCTGTGACTGTGCCGTGTTAGCAGCAGATGGCAGCAGCCCGGCTGCTCTGAGGTGCTGGCAGCAGCCAGCTCTTCTGCCAGAGCTTTCCATGTGTCTGAGAAAAGTGGGATCACATCCCTTGCATACCCCCGGTCCACCCAGAACAGCTGCAGCATTTTCATATAAGAGACTCTGGAGGGGAAGCCACATGAGGAGTGACTGAGGTCACTTGGTTAGTTCAGCCTGGAGGAGTCTGAGGGGAGCCCTCATCGTGGTCTGCAGCTTCCTCATGAGGGAAGAGAGCACCAATCCCTGCTCTCTGGTGACCAGTGACAGGACCCAAGGCATGGAGCTGTGGCAGGAGAGGTTTAGGTTGGATATTAGGAAAAGGTTCTTCACCCAGAGGGTGGCTGGCCACTGGAACAGGCTTCCTAGAGAAGTGGTCGCAGCCCCAAGCCTGCCAGGATTCAAGGGGCATTTGGACAACACTCTGAGGCACATGGTGGGATTCTTGGGGCTGTCCTGTTCAGGGCCAGGTCTTGGATTTTGATGATCCCTGTACCTCCCTTCCAACTCAGGATATTCTGTAATTCTAAGACCTAAGGTGGAGAAATCCCCTTAGTGAAACCAAAGGGACCTTGACCCGTGTTTCTGTAAGATCTTGCTCTGTTAGGTGTATTGACAGGTACCCTAGAGCTGAAGGGTGCCCCAAAACAGCTCTCTGTTGACAGGTGAAGGTGACCCAGCCCGAGGTGCTGCTGGATGGGCTGTCCCCCAGCACTGAGTACTCCGTGGCAGTGTACGCGATGTACGGGGAAGATGCGAGCGATCCCGCCAGCATCCAGGAAACCACCTGTGAGTGCTGCTGCTGCTTATTGAGTTGTTATTAAACACTTAAGGCAGGAGAAATGTGTTAAATGAGGTGCTTCCCATATTGTGCATGTGGCTTGTAAACATGCTGCCTCTTCCCTGCCTGAGCTTAAGCGAATATTGGTCCCTGAGGGGATCTCTAATTACATGGTGAGCTGCGAAAAAGGAGTGATTTTCCCCTGGTTAAAAAGGACTGCAGAAAAAGTTGTTCCCTGAGGTTTCTTTTGTCTGTGAGAAAAAGAGAATTATTTGGCTGTTTCTCCACCTTTAAAGCCCAGGTAGCTTTTCACAGCCTCCAAAACGCATGTATGGTAGTGACATAGAGTGATTTTTTCCCTGCATGGTAAATGAGCTTCTTAGTTCAAGGTAGGATCATCTAAGAACAGTAGGAGGCAAACAGTGGCACTGCCATTGTGCAGCCTGTGAAGCCTCAGAGTGCTGTCAGTAACTGTTGTTGCAGTGGCCTTGAGTCCCCCCAGGTTCCTGAGCTTCTCCGAGCTCAGCCACGCGTCCGTTCGAGTCAGCTGGGAGGCCGCGTCTGCCGCCGTGAGAGCTCACCACGTCACCTATGCTTCTAGCAGAGGGGGCAACACCGGAGAGGTGAGTCCTTGAGGGCTGGGGGAAGGAGAAGAAACTTGGAAAGTCGGAAAATGCCTTGTTCTCCTTCCATAGCTCAGGGAGAGCTCGTCTGCTGGAAGTGTTTTAACTTTAACTGAAATGGGCACTTCCCATGCAGTTACCACCCACCTGCTGACCTCTCTGCAGCTGTACCCCTGTTCCTCTCCTAATCATAGAATCACAGAATGGTTTGGGTTGGAAGGGACATCCATAAATATCTAGTCCAACTCCCCTGCAGTGAGCAGGGACATCTTCAACTAGATCAGGTTGCTCAGCTCCCTGTCCAATCTGGCCATGAATGTTTCCAGGGATGGGGCATCCACCACCTCTCTGGGTAACCTGTGCCAGGGTTTTACCACCCTTGTAAAATAATTTCTACCTTATATCTAGTCTGAATCTACTCTCTTGTAGTCTAAAACCATGACCCCCTGTCCTATCACAACAGGCCCTGCTAAAAGGTCTGTTCCTATCTTTCTTATAAGCACCCTTTAAGTATTGAAGGGCTGAAGTAAGGTCTCTCCTCTTCTTCAGGCTGAACAACCCCATCTCTCTCAGCCTGTCTCGTACAAAACTCATACAACTCCTCCACTGCAGGTAGAAGTTCCTGGCACTGCAACATCCACTGTCCTGAGACCTCTGTCCTCCCTCACCCAGTACTTCATCAGTGTCAGATCTGCATATGATGAAGGGGACTCCTTTCCAATTACTGGCAATGTTACCACCTGTAAGTAGGAAATGGAAATACTTTTGGTCTCAGTAACAGGTGACAAAGTTGGTTTGTGTGAGTCTTATTAGGGATGTTCTGAGACTGTTCCCAGCAGCTCGTGGCCAAAACTCCTGCACGAAGCACAGATGGCTGCTGTTCTTTGTGTGTGGAATATGTCCAACTGTGTTATGTTCAAAATGAGGTGGAAGGAATAAAGAAAAGGAGCAAATGAAGAAAAGCATAATGTATCACTAACCTCTGTGTCCTTGAGAGCCCTCCTAGCCTTCTCCCCTTCACAAAACCAATGTGACATGTGTCCTCTCCATAAACGAGATAATCCTTCTTAATTAGGGCTTTAAAAATAATTTACCCCTCTCTGTCCTGATGACTGTTGTCATGTGGGTCTGAAGAAGTGACAGACAGGCTGGTCTCAGACATCTGCTTGGTTGATGTGTTGCTCCCCAGCCATCTGCTCCCCACCTTGGCTCTGACAAGGTGCTGTCGTGCCCAAACTTCAGCTCCTTTTCCTCCTGCATCCCTCAGTAAAGGTCCCCCCGCCGCGCGCTCTGAAGGTCACTGAGCTCTCTGGGAACAGCCTCCGACTGCAGTGGGAAGCTGTCACTGCCTCTGATGTGGTTGTCTATCAGATCAAGTGGAGCACAGCCAGTGGAGAGAAGCCTCAGGAGGTATGGACCCACACACAGCTCTGGGGAGCTGGGTTGGCTTTGTGCCTGATTGATGGCTCTGAACTCACCTACAACAGGGTGGTGTAAAACTGCTCAGGTAAATGCTCTTAAGCAATGGAACAGTTCAGCAGGGTCTGTCCTGGATCTGGCTTTCAGTGGAGCAGTCACTTTGAGTACTGGAAGAAGAAGGCACAGCAGGGAGGAGTCCTACAGGCTCTGGGAAGATTGCAGAAGTGTTCTGGGAAACCTCAAGGATGAAATTTAATAGGGACAAGCAGAAAGTATTAAGCTTAGGCAGGAATAATTAACTACAGGTATACAGGATGTAGAACAAATAGCTAAGAAGCAATTCAGTAGAAAAAGATCTGGGGTTGCAGAGAATCACCAGCCCACAATGTCAAGTTGTTGTGGACAAGAAAAAGACAATACTCAGATATTTATAGCTGGAGGTATTGCCTCTAAGACAGGTGGAAGTTACTTCTACTCTCCTCAGAGCTAGGAAACAAACAGTGAGACTTTTGGGATACTGCTCTTTGGGAAGGATGAGGTCCAGGTGAGGAGTACACAGAGGAGAATGACCAGAGACAGAGCTTGTGCAGGAAGGGCAGGGATGGACCAGGTGACCTTTTCCATCTCAAAACCCTTTTTTGAGTATGAGGTCAAACAGCAGTTTAAATGGTGGCTTAAATACACAAGTCTCTCCTGCAATGCTTCACATTTGGGCTGGAACAGGGGTGTACTGGGGCTTCTGTCCCCAGCTCTCCTAAAAGCTGGAAACTCAGCAAAGGGATTTTGTGCTCCAGGCAGGCTGACTGTGTCAGACCACTGTGTTGTGGTACTGAAGGAGCTCCTCAATATAACTGGGCTACAATGCATGGGCATCTGCTCTGCATTAATCAGGGATGGAATTTTGCCTTTGCTTACATGTGTGCAACCCCAGACAGTACCCTGTCCCCAAAACCCAGAGCTAACTCATTTGTGCCTGTGAGCAATCACTGAGGTGGACACCTGGATGTCATGAACCAGCTTGGGGATGCCTGGGAATGTGACTGACTCATCTCTTCCCCTGCTGCAGCTCTCCATTGCTGGAAATGTGGCAACAGCTGTCCTGCCAGGCTTGCAGAAGAACACTGACTACAAAATATCCATCTGGGCCTATTACAAAGATGGTGCTCGAAGCGACACGGTTTCTGTTCATCACAGGACCAGTAAGTGATGAGTGCTTGGAATCCACAGCCCAGGGGTAACAAACAGGCCATGAGATGCTTCAGAGCTCATCACAGACCAGCAACTCAGACCTGATCACCTCCAGCTCTGAAAACCCAAACCCAAATGTCTAAAAGAAGCTACAAATGCCTTAAAGTGTTCTCAGTTTGTCCTGACAGAAATAGGCTGGGCAAACACATCAGCCTGGTGCATTTAAAGGCATCTGATACCCTTGCATGTGTTTCATGGAGAATATATTTCTTCCCTCCCCGTGCTTCTGTGTAGTGTATTGATTCAGATGACTTGGCTTTCTGCAGGGTGTTCAGCTGAATGTGTCACTGTGCTGCCTAATGAATGTTTCCTGTTAGTAAAACATTGTCTGTTAAGGAGGGTGAGGATTTCTTCAGCTACGTCATTGCTGAACTGTGCTTCATCTGAGGGCACTCACAAAATTAGGAGAGAATCCTGCAGGATAATGCCTTGGAAGCATTATCTAAATCTGGCTTTGTACAGGCAGGATAGGAGGTTAAAAAGTGGCACTCCCAGAGGTCCTTGTAATTAATATTGCGTGTAAAATGGATTTGTTGGCAGTGAATGGAATGCAATCCATTCAACAACAGCAGTCCTCCTCCTCCATCTCTCAGCTCTCAACCTCCTTCGCAGAAAAAGCTCATTTAGGCGGGTGTTGAACTGATGAAGCTCAAAGTGAGTGGCAGTCTTGGAATAAGAAGCTCAGGTTTTATTAATAATAAATAATAATAACATATCTTTGTAGAAAGCTACCTCAGACAAGTACCTTGGAGCTACATACTGACAAAAGAAAAAAACAAGAAAGCAAACATCCTACAGATATATAATGAAAAATGGAAAATTAAGGCTGTTTAGAGGGTTCAAAAATTAATTACTGTGCTTTATGTGGTGAATTATGAAGTGTCAGCAGAGCTCCCTCAGCCCACTGCCAGCGACACGTGACAGTGCCCTTCTGGGCACACTGGAACAAGCCAGTCCTTGCTGCTGTTGGCAGCCTGGTGGGACAGGGAAAGCAATTTGATTTCTGCTTGTCAGCTGCTGTCCTTGTTCAGGAGCAAGGACGCCTTGGGGATGTCAGGCTTTGCCTTCTGCACGAAGAAATCACCCAGCGCTCAAAGAAACCAGGTGTGCAGCTGGGCAGGGGGGGTCAGTGCCTGGGTGCTGCTGGTCGGTTTGCAGGGGCAGCCAGGACACTGCCACACTTCTCCCAGATGATATCTGCACATGAAATTAATGTTTTTGATGTTAATTCTTTCCTAATGTTTAAAGTAAGAAGTGCCTGCAGAGAAGTGGCCCAGAGGAAGGGGTGGCTTGTGATTTCCAGTGCTGGTCTTGGGCAGTTCAGAGGAAACCTGGGGATGCCAGAAAATTGCTGGAGGCTTGTGCAATGGATGTATGGGAAGATGTGGCACTCTGTAGGATATGGGAAATTCTGGGATTTGGTTATACTTCAAATCTTCAGTCTTTCAAGCAGAAGCTACCCACTCATACTGTGCTGAGTGATCAGGATGTCCAACAGTGTCAACCTACATGTCAGAGCTGGTGAATAGTAACTCATCCAGCTACAGCATGGAAACCTCTTATGTTATCTGGAAACCCAAACCCCTTGATTTGATTTTTGAGCCCTCTCTCCTTAATTTTCATTACAAAATGAAATTCTAGGGGCTGAAACAGCAATAAAACCTGTCAGTTCTCCTCAGGATGGCAGAGACTTTGGGTTGAAGCCTGGTGAATAGCACTGATCAGGTTATGCTGAACAAAACCAGAAGTACGTGTTAGAGGAGGTTGAGAAACCACTCTTGCTTTCATCATGGTTTTTCTCTTTTCCTCTCTTGGCAACATCCCTTTATATAAGAATAGGTCAAGTCACAAAGTTTTTCTTCAAAATGTCTCGGTAGAATTTCCAAGAAATGCTGAACTTTAAGGGCAGTGTCTGAAGTGAAACTCAGCAGGAAGCACTGGTAACACAAGATTCTCTCCCTGTCCTTCATCATCCCAGGAATACTTCTTTGAAGGTGAAGGAAAAAAAATGCCAGGTCAGAGTGATGCCCTTTGCACACTGTTTTTGCAAAATGGTACCGTGTCCCTCCCCTGGGGGTGAGGTGAGAACACCAAGGTCATTTCATTCAGGACCACTAATCCCTATTGTCCCACCTGAAATGCCCATTTTGAGACCAAATGGGTTCCACTCTGGGGCCCTGCAGACACCAATCCCTCACGGAAAACAGGTCACCAGAAACGTCATCCTCTTATGAAAACCAGCAACATTCATCACTGTGACATGTCATTTGGAAGGATTAGGATGAGGTTTCTCATCTTTCTCGCAGGAAGAAAGGTTATTTCAAAGTTACAGTTTGAGATGTGTCACTTTATGAATTCAGAATGGGTGAGTAGCTTCAGCTGAAAGGGAAACAAAATTTGGGGCTGTGATACGGTTTATGTCCATTCTTGTCTTCTTATCTTGCTCAGCACTTAGTGCTTAAGATGTAATTGTTAAATTTAATATTAAGAGAGAGCATGGAGGAGTAAAAAATACTTTTGGAGTTAAGGTGTGTAGCTGGAAAGACTCAAGTCATGTCTTTTTAAATATATTTTTTTTTTTTTTACATATTTAACTACTTACATGGAGTGAGATCATTGCAACATAAATAACTGAGATACCTTAATTTCATTCCCACCACCAGTGCCAGGTGGTCTGGGTGTACTTCTAGCAGGAACCCCTCCCTGCTGCTGTGCCAGTGAGGGAGAGTTTGGATGCCCCTCTCTCCTTCCATAAGTCTGGTCCCTCTCTGCCATTGCCTCACTCCTATATGAGCCTGAAACCCAAGGAAAAACCTGGTCCCAAAGGGAGTGCTTTAGATGTCACAAAATGCATGTAAGAAGTGGATTTTTTCCAATTTTCAGCCTTGACAAGGAAAAAAAAAAAAAAGAAAAAGTTTAGGATTATTTTTCGGTAACCCAGTTAGCAAACCTTTCCCTGCAGACTTTTCAAGAGGCAGAGCAGGAACAAAAGCACACTGATGTATTTCCCACAGACAACAAAATTGTTACCATGTGATTATCCATGGTTCTGATGTTTCTTCTTGTCTCTCTGTTATATTTAGACTGAATTCTCATTTGAGTTAAGAGCTCTCCTTTCAGTATGTTGTGTAACTTGTCAAGTGTAACAAAGTCCTTATCCTTGACCAAAGGCTTTACACAGTGATCAATTGTCATACTAATGAACAACTTTAATGGTACTTCAAACCAACACAAACCTTCCGTGCAAGCACGTGGGTGTGCAGATGATGCTTTCTGGAAGAGGAGCTTGCTGGCACATGGAGAGGTTGCTGGGAGGTGATCCTTGGAAAATGCTGGAAGGGGTGGCTTTGGTCCTGCTGAGAAGCAGACGGGGACCTCTTTTATATTGAGGGAGAGTTCTTTCATCCAGGCTAAGGAAAAGGAGCTTGAGAAAAATAAAACAGTCCTGAAGGATGAGGAGAGAGCAGTTTGGATACAGTTTGGAACTGCTGCTGAAGCTGGGCTGAGCCACTCTGGCTGCCTTTGCACTGAAGTGTAGTATGAAGTTATGTGCCCTGTTCCTCCAGCTAAGCTGTGCCAGCAGCATCTCCAGCCTGGGGCTGGGAAATGTCTTCAAGCTCTTTATCCCACTCCACAATGAGCTCCTCCCAGCAGAGCATATGTGGCAAATAAAAAGGATTGAAATGTGGGGATGATGCTTTAACCCATGGTAGCAGGGAAAAAACATGGCTAATAATCATTGTAGATGAGTTTTTTAATGGAGTGGAGTCCAGTATTTGCTTCTTATTTGAATATGTGCCTGTCATTCTGGTTAGACCTGAGGCAGGCTGGGATTCCTCCTCTGGAGGAGCAGAGGTTCAAGAGGTTACAGAAGACACAGATGGTGTCCTCTGTGTCAGAGATGCTTCTATCCTCCTGGGCAGCTTCAGGAGGTGACCTTTCCCTTTGCTGTCAGGTCCATACCATCAAATTCTGCCAGGCCTGAGGGCTTTCTGGAATAAACCGGACTCAGAAGACTTTCCCTAACTTTCTCTTCAAAGTTCACTTAAGCAGAGTCTGCACTTACCTCAGCTGAAGGAAACAGCCAGTGCAGCCAGCAAAGATGCAGACATAGAGGACTGACTAATAATAGTGCTGCTGAAGTGACTTTACCTCCCACACTTGTTTTCTTCTCTGTTTTACCTTGCGGTGATGCACAGCAACAGCCTCCAGCCTGATTCAGCTGCTGCAGTCTTGGTTCAGCCTCAGTAAAAGTAAGCTCATTTTATGCAGAAAAGGGAAGGAGAATCAATGGAGGTGCAAATAATCCTCACTTAACCTGTGCTCTAAGGTCACCCCACACTTTGCTGGGTGGGCAGAAGATCCTTACAAGTAAAACTGCAGAATAGAAATCTCATCACCTTGGTGTGTGTCCTTGACCACCTTTAGGGCTCATCCGTCATTTTTGGTCTCCTCTGAATAAATTCTTCATTTTTCTGAGCCCAAGACTTCTGTGTCTTCTCACCAACATGGGTTCAAGGCCAGACACATGCCTTCATACAGAGTGAGACACTGCTTGGAAACAAATCCTGGGAGCAGAGGACCCCATTCTCTAGCCCCCTTGTTTGAACTGATTTAGCCACCTCTGCTTTTCCCTCACTAACTCTCAGTTTCTGCTCAGAGAAGTCACTCCAGCATAACAGCCTCTGTCCTCAGGTCCAGTTTGCTGCACAGCAGGACCCCAGGGAAGCAAATGCATTTACATAATTAAAAATTGCTCAGCTTTGGTCTCTGGCAAACCCTTTTCTGGCTGACTGTGGCTCAGCCCATCACCAATTTGGATCCATCCATACATCACAGTGCAGGGCTAGAGAAGGGGGAGTAGCTCAGGCACTGCATGTGAGTCCCTTCCTCAAGGCTGTGGGTGCTGGTGTCAGAAGTACAAAACAAAACTGTGGTGTGCTGGATGCCCTGGGGGTTTTTAAGAGTAATTTTAAATCAGAAAGAAAAAAAATGGAAAGTGTTAGAAATTATGATGGATTAACTTTGATATAGGATCTGAGTTTAATTGGCAATAAAGCTGTTTGTCCAGTGTGCCTCTAGATCCTTGATGAAATTCAGTTTCAATTTGGGTCTTTATGAAGAGTATGCTTTGATGTTTGTCCGTGTTGTATACAAAGGATCTCTTTGCCTTGTGCTTTGGGACTGTTTCTCCTTTCCAAGAATTTTGAGGGGAGGCTGTGAATTGCTGAATGCTTGAGTTGTGGTGTGTTGTGCTTGGGCAATCCTCATCCCCTCAAAATCTGTTTTCTCTCCTGCCTGGTCCCCAAGGTGGCTGTTTCTGCCCTGAGAGTTGGTTACTTGCACAGCAGAGCCCTGAAGCGTTGGGGAATCACTGCCCACCTTTTGTGCTGCTCACCTTTAATCCCTGTTGCAGATTCCCGGAGCCCACCCACCAACCTCTTCATTGACTCCGAGACCCCCACCAGCCTTCAGATCCACTGGACCCCCCCTGATGGCCGTGTACAACACTACAAAATCACCTACAGCCCTGTTTCTGATGCTGGTGCCCAGCAGACGGTAAAGCTCCAGTTCCTTTGTGGGTGACAGACACTGGACCAGAGGGACAAGGGGACAGTGTCATGCTCAGGGGAGCTCTGCTCACTCTAGTCAGGTTTGCCATGAGGATATCGGGTTCACAGGACTACAAACCTAAATTGCTTCTTCCTGAAGTGTTGCTTTGTGAACACAACCCCGAGGCTTTTTTGTAATTAAGATACTTATGTCATCAAAACCACTAATAATGTGGCTTTCTCTGCTCCCTGAACTGGGGTGGGGAATTTTTGGAGGCAGAGGGAGGTGGGGGATAAATCTACTGCCCCTCCTACTTAGGGAGCTTAAACATCATCCTTTTAAAACACAGGTTTTCTGCTTAAATGCAGACTGGTTATTCTATCATAAGGCACTTCCACTGTATTTCTATGAGGAATATTGGTGTCTTCACATAGGTAAATGCTTTTCCCCTGGGCATGTCTAGTCCAAGAGCAACAGGCTTCCTTGGCTGAGCTAAGCAGGGATACTGCTCCATGTCCCAGGACTTGACACTAGAACTCCTGTACCGAGCTCTGGGGTGTAAGTAAGAGCTAGAATGAGAAGCCTGCCCAAACGTTTGGCTCTTTTTTCATCCCATTTTAGATCATGGCTCCTGGCAAAAGTAGCAGTGTGACCCTGCAGTCACTGCTGCCTGACAGAGCCTACAAAGTGACCATTTCTGCTATCCACTACACAGGAGAGAGTGAGAGCACATCCACAACGGGACGGACAGGTAAATGTGTCCGTCAGAATGGACATGTTCTTCACAGCCCTCCATCTGTCAATCAGAGGCAGCCTCTGTTGGGGCAGAAATGTCCTCACTCACACTGGGCTCTGGCTGAGGCCAGAGTTTTGCTCAGCAGGGTAAACTACTGGCCTTGAAAAATGAAAATCCTGCCCCAATTTCTGTACTCCAGACAATTCTGGGATGAATGGGAAGGGGTGAAGGCCCTCCAGGTCTCGAGCCAGGGACCACAGTCCTGAATAACGGAGCTCACGTGTGGCATCAAGGAGTGCCAGGGGAGGTTCAGGTTGGATATTAGGAAAAATTTCCTCACTAAAAGAGTGGTTAAGCACCAGAGCAAGCTTCCCAGAGAAGCGGTGGGGTCACCATCCCTGGACATGCTCAGAAAGCAAGTAGACATGGCATTTTGTGATATGGTTGAGTGGACGTGGTGGTATTCAGTCAAAGGTTGGACTGGATGACCTTGGAGGTCTTTTCCAACCTTAGTGATTCTTATCAACATGATAAGAAGTGATTCTTAACAACTATGATTGTTTTCTCTTTCAGCTCCAGTGCTGTCTAAGTTCCCTTCAATACGAGGATTCATTCCACCTAAACCAGAGGGTAAATGATCTCCTGTAAAGTTCTGCTTTGCTGTTGTTGTTTTTCATTCCCTAGCAAACAGCACAGTGTGGGCTCTGCAGAGCAGCAGGAACAGGTCTGTCAGTTAGTTATAGACAGACACCCTTGGGGACTGTCCAAGGACAACTAGAAACCACAGGACTTCTTAAAATCAGACTCATTTAGTATAAAGACTGATAGTATTTATAGGATTTCTGTACAACTTGACCAAAATGGAGCAAAGAGAAGGATGACATGCTTCAAATTAAAATTCCTTGTAAAGTCCCTTATTAAATTTAATGAGCATATGTTCTCATAGCTGATATAAAGCAAACTATGAAATGAATTAGAGAGGAAATGTTGAATTTACAGGGTCATAAAAAGTTATTAAGAAGTAAATGTTAGAATACAGATATTATGTCATTGCTGGCTTTTCTTGACTATTTGAAACTATTCCAAACAAAATTTCAGTTTTCAAATTTGTTGAAGGAAGTAAAGATTGAAGAATGAAGCAGCCTAGATGAATAAATTGTTAGTTTTTAATCAACAAAGAATATATCGGATTAAGTTTTCAAATGGTTTATTTAGGTGTTCAGATCACTGTGGAAAAGTTCTGTGAACTTTCAAGCAGAAAATAATCCTCCCATAAGGCTGATGAGTCACCTTGTAGAATTTAATATAGCTGTTTGGCTATGAAAGCTGAAAAGACAAGAGAAGTATTAAATTCAGCATGTTTTATAAAGTATCTTTTTTTTGAAGAATGAGAGAAATATGTAGCAATGCTGAGACAATAGTTGGATGTGCAGAAAAAGACTCCAATATTGATATATAACCAAATTATTGAGAGAAATGATCTGACATTGCAGGAGTGAATGTTTATTGTACAGTGAATAACTGCACTGGGCTGGGGTTTGGAGAGAAAAACAAAAAACAAAGAGAATAACAAGACAGCAGGAATCCTAGGCTGGAAATCTAGGGAAAAATCTTCAAAGCAGAAGTGAAACTGCCAAAGTCATGGATCCTTGCCCTGACTCTGATACGGTTCACCTAAGCTGAGCATTGCCAGATCAAAGAGCTGTGAGCAATCCCAGTGCCACCAGCCTGGGAAGGAGGTGAGAATTGCCAGGGATGTCAGTGAGAGGGACCCTGGAGCCTGGACAAGAGTCAGAATGAGCTCACTGACTCCCAAGCAAGGGAGCTTGGGAGAATGAGCTCACTGACTCCTGGAGAAGGGACAAGTCTGTAGCCTGTTTATGTGACTTTGGGGGCATTTTGTTTTTTGTTTTCTTCACCGTTCTTCAGTTCCAAGGAGGCTGTATAGGGACTTTTTACAAGGGCTTGGAGTGATAGGACAAGGGAGAATGGCTTCACACTGACAAAGGGCAGGTTTAGATTAGATATTAGGAAGAAATTCTTCCCTGTGAGGATGGTGAGGGCCTGCCACAGGTTGTCCAGAGAAGCTGTGGATGCCCCATGCTCAAGGCTGGGGTAAGAGCAGTGTGTAAGTAGGAGATTTAAGTCAGATTACCCTGAATGCAGGACATTGCTCCACAACCAGGGTCAAGCTCAAAGAGATGGTTTTGAGGCTCAAGATTCAGACACTGATTTTTTAACTGATTTCCATAGATCTCTTCAAAATAGTTTTATACCCAGTTCTACAGAATTATGGTATGTATGTATAAAGCTAAGCATCAGGTTGAACAATGGAGGTCATGGCAACTTGTAAGTCTTTGTGGTTTAAATCCTGGCTTCAGCAGTCTCATGGCTATCAGAGTCATAGGTTTGGGTGCCCTTTCTCAATCCTGAATAATGGCATTGACACTCCTATAGACTTAGGAATCTCAGGTCTCTCGGGGAGGGTAAGTCACCCCCTTTAAATTTCCTACGTATTTTACAAAAGCGAGGTATGAAAAATTGAAAGGTCTGATTTTCTGCTGAGGTATAAAATGGCATTGATGCAAGAATGGCAAAGCTACAACAAAGCCTCAGTAAAATGATCTCCTAGATTCTATTATACTGATGACCTAGAAAACCATTTTTGAAACAGCCAATCTTGTCAAGTGTCCTTGATTTTCAGGGACTTTTCTCATTTTGCGTCAAGCATTCCCTTTGTTCCTGCTCCATCTGGCATCCATGGCCTGGGATTTACGTGGCAGCAGATAACTGAAAGTAACATCCGTGAGCTGTTTTCTAAAGCATTCCCTCACCTGAGCCTTTTCAACAGAGAGCTCATAACCCTGGTGCCTCCTGTTCCAGCTTCACATCCCAGTCTCTGCACCTCTGGTTTTGCTTTCTGTCCTATGGCACCTCAGAGGTTTTATCAAGGGAATCTCTGAAACACGTCCTGCAAAACTTGGCCAAAACTCTCAAAGAGTTTTCTCCTAAAGAATTCAAAAGCCAAACTCTCAAGTTGAGATATATAGTTTTGCTGTGTGTATTTCAAGTTTCAGCTACAAAATCTGGTATCTTTCTCTTACAACACCACCGAGGCACTGTTTAAAAAAAAAAAAGTGCTTTGATGTCTGTTTTTAAAGAGAAACTTGCCAAACATGATGCTCCCTTGTATTTCATATCATAAGGTGCCAGGTGAGTCAGTCAAAAGAAAGTGATCATGACAATGTTTGATGATGAAAGACAGTATTTTTATTTTTATGATGGGCAAGCCAAGAAACAACTTTTAAGTTTGCACAAGCATAAATTCTCTCTTTCTCCGTAAATATATAAACAAAGTTGAAGTCCAGGCTCTGATTTAAGCTGCGGAATATTCTGAGTTTTTCTATGGTTTTCCTTTGCTTTATCTAGAGGAACTGTGTTTTGCTTCCATAACCCCTTCCTGCCTTTTTCTTCCCTCTAACAGTTTTTCCCTTTCATTTTGTTCTCACAGCCTGCCCCACCATCACCTCTGCCGAGGGCGCCACACGAGGTACAGTAGCAGATCAAGCCCTGGTGGTGCTGGGCTGTGACTCAACACACCTCTGGTCTTGGCTTTTGAAACACACATAAAAGCTGAGGGGGGTCAGGGGAAGTCCCATGGAAAAGGGGAGAAGTGTGAGGACCAAAACTGGAAAATATCCTTTATCAGGTAGAAGAATATTCTGCAGTACCTCAGTTGATATTCCCAATGGCTCGTGCTCCACCAGCTCGTGGTCTCTGCTGTTAATGCTTAACACCAGGATTTTCATGGGCCTTAAGGAAGTGTAACTTCAAACAGCCATTAAATGTCAAGAGGATTTAAATTCCTAACTCATGCAGGCTCCTCAGTCTGTCAAACACAAAACCTCTCAGTTTGTCCCCAGGATCACCTTTGCATCCTCTGGAGGAGGGATAGATGCCCGAGGCTGCAGCCAGGCTGTATGGATTTTGCTAGGGCAGTGACTTCCCATTTCTCCTGTCTGTGCCCAGCAGCTGTTCATGCTGTTGGGGTAGCTGTAAGAACTTCTTACTTAGAAAGCAATTAGTTCTGCTTATAAAGTGGTATCACCTCCTTCCCGGAGCATTTTGTGATACAGTTCAGACCGACAAACCAGCTCCAGGTCTCAGCTCTGGTTACTCTGTGGCTGAGTCACTTCATCTTTGCCCGGACCCTCCCAGCTCACAGGGATGTGCATCCTCACCTGGGAGACTCTCAGCACTGTTACCTGTTGCCCAGTCTGTTGATGCAGAAGTCAAAGTAGTCAAATCATAAAACCACAACAAGTGTTGACCTCTCCGTCTCTTCCTTGACAAGTAGATCACTGAAACCATTTCATGGCAGATTCATGGTGTGATGGAATACCTGGAAGTGTTGAAGGTCAGCTCAGATGAGGCTTGGGGCAACCTGATCTAGCGGGTGGCATCCCTGCCAATGGCAGAGGGGTTGGATCTAGATGATCTTTAAGGTCCTTTCCAACTTAAGTCATTCTGTGATTCCATGATTCTATGATGATAATATGATTATATTACAATATGTCTGTAATTGTGACTCAAGCCTTCTTTTCAGTCTTTACATTTGCACCTCTTAAAGGAGGTTCCAGTGCCAGAAGCTCCATATCAGAGATTAATGGCCCTCAAGTAGGTAATTTACTTTGGCAAACTCCCTAATACTGTTGGAAAATGAAAAAAAAAAAAAAAAAGTATCCTGGACCAACCCCCAGGCAAAAGAAAAACTCAAGGCAACAAACTGCAGAAGACTGTAAACAGTGAAAGAGTGAGGGAATCTGGACTGAAAGCACCTCACTGAAATGAAGCTGTAGCCCTTCCATTTGCTAAAGAAGGAACCATCTCCTTCACCCAGACTGCTGCAAACTCAGATAAACTAAGAAAGAATCCAAATTGTGAGATCTTGTCTCGCTGAACAGAAAACTGAAATGAAAAAAATGACTTGGAGCTTTAATTGGAGCTGGGAGAGATGAAGCTGCACGAGCCAGGGAGGCGATGTCAGAGGTGTCAGAGGAGAATCTGTAAACCACATGAGGCAGGTCACCCCTGGGTGTCTGGTGAAAATAGGGAGAAATGGAAATGCTCATATTTTAAAGTTCTTTCCTCAGTTTCTGACTCTCATATATAAGGCATTTCAGAGCAGAAATAATTGTCTCTCCCTGCTAGCAATTACTGGACTGATCCCATGTCATTTGAAGATAATATTTTGTGTCTAGTTGAAAAGGAGAAATTGTTGGAGTAACGTCTTTCTCATTTGTTTTTCATTCTGAAGATTTGAAAACACAATTGTGAAAGTCTCCACCTTTAGTCCACTCTCCTCCAAGAGGAAGAGAATACAGCCAATGTGCACGGAGGATACAGACACAAACTTATTTTCCCTGGCTGCCACTTGTGGGGTACACTCGAGTTTGGACAGCCTTGCTGGTGTCATGTTGCCATGCATTTACACTTATTGCCTTCTCCATGCTAATTCTACCTGCTCTTCAAACACACTTCTTTTGCATTTTTTTTCTAATCACTGATTTTTCTCTTTGTCCCTTTCAGGATTTGACATGATGGAAGTTTTTGGCTTAGTAGAGAAGGAATACTCCTCCATCAAAGGCGTGGCCATGGAGCCCTTCGTGTTCAGCGGTTCCCGCACCTTCACCCTGTTCAGAGACATTCAGCTCACCCAGAGGACCAGGTGGGAGCAGAGCTGTGACTGGTGTCACCTTCACACTCAGTCTCATGCATGAACATTAGCTGTGTGCACGGGAAAGGAAGGTCACTGATTTGGGGAGGGATGATGCAGCCCCCACTGGCAACTTCAAAACAAAATGATAAAGATGAGCTAAATCAAACCACTGGCAGACTGAAAAGAATGCCAGATGTTTTTTACCTAATGTATTTATAAATAAACCTCTGACTTTCCTCAAGATGAGTTGGAACATGTCACACAGAAGTTAAGGGAACACAATAGTATTTATTGCATCTTTTGTGTAGCCAAACATTTTCCCAGTGATGTTTTCCATTTCCACAAAATCACTTTTTCCAGCAGTGTTAGTTGCTGTGATGAACATCAGGATCATGTCACGTATGGACACTGCACCATTCTTTAGGCATTCTGTCCACAGCCACCTACTCTTCAGTGATGGCAGTTTTAGGTCATATTTTCATTTTCAATCCCTTCTCCCAACATCTCTGGTTTGGAGAGAGATCTTTGCTTTAGAAAACATTACTCTCATAGCTGCTTTCTGCAGCTCGGGCTGTATTGATGAGAAGGAGTAACCACTGACTCTGGGTTGTGACTTGACCCCATTTCGTTGCGTACAAAGCGTCTCTGCAGGGTCCCAAGTGGGCCAGGCAGCTCCCATGACCTCATTCATTTTTTATGATTATGAATCAGGAGTGATCTGACTCCTGACATTGCTATTTTGTTTAAAGTCTAATTACTGAGGCACTGGCTCTGCTTAATCTTAGTTAAAGAAGCAAAGCTTCTTAGAGTAAACAGAGTGAGGGAGATTCAGAGAAGTCTTTGGTCTAAATACTCAGAAAATGATGGGCAAATCCTTTTGTTCAGCTGTTATAGATGCCATTCCAAGGACATTACTCCTTTAGAAATTGAAAAAGAAAGAAAAACCTCGTATTATTTATGACTCAGTCCTGAAAAGATGGTTAATGAGTTGTGTATATGCCCATGCAAATGTGTCCTGTTTCAGATTACAGACATGTTTCAGGCATAACCAATGTGACCTTCCTCAGTTGCCTTATATCCTCTCGCTGCTGCTGAGCCTAAATCCTGCAGCTGGGATGTGGGAACCCACTGGGGACTTCTCTGTGGGCTCAGTGCTTATCCCTGAAGGGTATTTACACTGATTTAGACTAACAGAATCATTAAGGTTGGAAAAAACCTCTAAGGTCATCGAGTCCACCCCTTAACCTAATGCTGCCAGGTCCACCACTAAACCATGTTACTAAGCCAAGAGTTTAAAGATTTACCCCATGATATATGGCAATCATTCCTCCTTGAAAAGGAGACCTGGTGTAGTGTTTTGGAACCTGGCAGGGGTGTTTCGTAAGCCTCTGCTGGGCTCTATTTTGGAAAGCATTAAAGCTGCACTCGCTGTGCCTTGGCATTCCCTAAGGCAGCTCTGGCAGTGATGGACTGACACGGACCTGAGCATCCCCCAGGCACAAGGGGAAGGCCCACGAGTGCTTGTCACACAGCACAGACCTCAACAGCCTGAGAGGGACGCACAAACAGGGGCCAGGCTCTTTCCAGGCGTATCATGATCAACTCTCGGCAGCGAAGCTTTTCCAGGCCACCCTGCCCAGGAAACAGGCTGGATGAGCCCTGCCTGGAGGATGTTGCCTGTTGATTTAAGTCACTTGATGTTTCCTTGGCTTGTCTCGTTGCAGTGACATCCACCTCTTCGCCATCCCACCCGAGCACACCATCAGCATCCTCCTGCGCCTCCTGCCCGAGACCCCCAAGGAGCCCTTTGCCGTGTGGCAGATAACGGACGAGGACTTCCAGCCTCTCCTGGGGGTTAACCTTGACCGTAAGGTTTCTTGTTGAATACATTAAATTCAGGTATTTGCATGCATTTTGCGAGCAGCAGAACTCGCTTTGGCGTTCACTTGGAAAGTTTTAATGGTTTTGTTACTCAGCAGTGGTTTTGTGGGAAGATTTCCCGTTGCTGCCTTCCTTGCATTTAAAATACTGCCTTGAAGTGCAATTAAAAGACATATTTTCATTTTCATTCTGCTTGTAACCTATTCTTTATTTTTACATATTGTTTTCCATTGTTTAGAAGTATTTCATGATAGTATACTAAATCTTCCACCTTATTTAAGTCTAATTATTTACTATTGTGTCTGTGGATGAAATCAATTTCTCTTTTAATTCTAAGCTGTTATTTATTTCCCCTGTAGCCAGTAAGAAATCCTTGACCTATTTCAATCATGACTACAAGGCTGATTTACAGGAAGTCTCCTTTGACCAGCAGGAAGTGAAGAAGATATTCTATGGGAGCTTTCATAAGGTCCTTATCAAAAGAGGGAGAAATGTGGCTCACAATCCCACTCTGGTCTGGGAGTGTTATGCCAGCAATGTGTATTGTTCAAAGTGAGGAGTGATTATCCAAATGCTTTGCATCCCGATTGCCAGGGAACTGACAGACCTCTTTGATATGCTGAAAGTTATAATTGTAAAGCATTTAGGTTTATCTTGTGATCAAAACATAATTTCCACATATTGATTCCCTTTTTCCCCAGAAACTCCAAAATCAAGGTGGTTTTTAGGTCTTAATAATGAGGGGAAAATGAAAAATCAATTTTTTCTTTTTTTTTCAATTTTGGATTTTGGTGATCATTTAGTGCTGGAAGAAGGGAAAAAAAAAAGAATCCAGCTTTGTGAGAAAGCCACTTTATCACTCATAGCAGGGTGGGGGGTTTTGCTATCTGGGTCCTCAGAGAAAAGGTATTGCACCCAAATGTGCAAACGAGCACTTTACATCAACGTCTGTGGGCAGGGTCATTATTCAGCTAGTTCTGAAGATTGAGGTATTTAATATCACAGGTCCAGAAAGGCTTCTCCTGAGGAAAGGTGAGGGGATCAACAGCAGCAGTCTGGGAAGTGGGCAGAAGGCATTACTGTCTGTAAGAGACTCCCTCATCTCGTCACAGAGCTCCAACACACCTTTTTCCACCTGCTGCCCAGGTGCACGTGGCCGTGAGCCACTTCAAGATCAAACTCTATCTGGACTGTAAGAAAATAGCAGAGAAACCCATCAACACCGTCGGCAGCATCTCCACCGCCGGCTTCACCATGCTGGGAAAAGTGACCAGGACCAGAGGACCCAGGAGCGGGTCTGCGCCGGTGAGTGCCGGCGCTGTGCGCTGCCGGAGAACGGGGGGGCTCCATTTGGATCTGGCTGGGGTGGGCAGATGGAGAGGAGAGCCATCTCACAGCACTGCCTCTCTGAGTGCCTCCCAACACTGCTGTGACGCACAGCCGTGCCCTGATCCCGCTGATCCCTGTGATTTTAATGAGCTTTCCCAGCACCAGGAGAGCGCGTTCGTCCCTCCCGTCCCCTGCCTGGGTTTGGGGATGGTGATCACAAGCAGCAGCGTGAGCGTGTCCCAGAGGTGCCTTCTGCTGGCTGCATCCTCTGGGGACTGGGGAAGCGTAGCTCCTGCACTGAGATGCTGAAGGAGACAGGAGGGTTTGGGAATTGCTTCTGCAAGGGGAGGTTGTGCTCGCCAGCCCCCATGGAGTGATGTCGGGAAATGCTGGTGACTGAAGGCAGCAGGGCTGGATGCGCCTCAGTCTCCAGTGTGTTTGGACTTGCCTATCTGCATGCAAATGAAAGGAAAATAGTCTTCAGTATAGAGACTCTTTATCAGCTGCTGCTTGGAAAAGAAAACAACCCAAACAGTGTGTGCCAGCCTGTGGGTTTGTCCTGACCGCCTCACACAGTGCTGCAGGGAGCTGCTCCCTGCCAGGGGAGAGGACAAGGGAACATGTGGAGTCAATGTCCTGCCCTGAGACAGCCCAGTGCACAGTCCTCAGGACAAAACCACCCCTGTATGCCTTCTCCTGGCAGTCTGTTCCATACTTACTCCCCAAAACAGGAGTGTTAAGTATGTGCACAATCAGTGACAAGTTCATCACTCACAACATGCTGCTGGGGCTGTCAGAAATCATTCACCACTGATGTGAAGGTTTTACTCCTTGGCTCTGCTCTTAGATCTATAAGTCCATGGGAAAATAGCTCATCAGGTGATTTATAACTCCCCTTGCCTTAAGGCAGCACTTAAAAACAGTTTGTTCCACGTGCCTTCCCAGCTGCAAACTGAGATATACCTGGAAAAAAATGGACACTGGGAATGCCTGTAAACTCTGGGGTCCACTGTGAAACAAATCAAGCGACATTGGTATTCAAAAATTATTCACTTAATTCCTAAATAAATTCTGTAGCAATCTGATCACAAGTCTGTGGCATAGAAGGCAGGAATCTGTGCTTTCCTCATCCCTCCCAAATTCTCCCTACCAGCAGCTCAGCTAGGCAGGTCTAGCCAAGTAATGAACAGCTTTGTGCTGCCCCTACTCCCACTGCCGTTCCAGCCCAGAAACGTTTCACATCTTCCACAGCTCTGCTGCCCTTGAGAAGACAGAGTGTCTCATTACTGGTTATCATGGAGCCTCATTTAATTTAAGATATCTTTAAATGCCACTTGATCTACAGGGCTCATCTACATCCATATGCTGCCTGTCACCCTCCCTGGGCTATACAGGTCGCTTGTTGTTAAATGCATGAAGTGAAAGAAAAAAAAAAAGATGAGAAATGGTGTCAAGGAAAGAAAAAATAATCTCTGCCTCATTATTTTGTTTGGCTTTGTGTGCTCCTTTGTTAATCAGAATGGGAAGATGTGTTGGTTGTTAGGGATGCAGCGAGAGAGACAGGTTGGGATTTCTTGGGAAAGGGTCACATCTGCCCTGGGAAATGCTGCTGCCACATTTACTCTTATCTCCACACCCCCAAGGGGAATAAATCAAAGTCTGCTTTCACATTTTAGTGATGCTGAAGCCCAATTACTTGAGAACCTGCTGCTATTGTAAGGCTGTGAGTAAACTGGAGACTTGTCTTTGCTGCTGTGAAGCTGCTCCTTGGCTTGCTTAGCAAGACAGAGACCTGAGGGCTTGGAGAACACTCAGTATCTGGGGATACTTTTCGTGTTGTGGTTTTTTTGTGGCACAATTATAGATGGGATCATATGGAAGAGTCCTGGGAAATCATCACTGAAGATTCTTTTTTTCACTTGAACTTCATGAGATTTGGTGATGGATGGTGGGTGCCAATGGTACTTTCTCATCAAACTCTCTCTTTTTCCCAGTTCCAGCTGCAGTCTTTGAAGATCTTGTGCAGCAGCACAGGGGCAGAGGAAGACAGATGCTGTGATCTCCCTGCACTGGTAAGACAAGAAGGACCACTCAGCTTATTGACAGGAAACTGGAGATGATGGAACAAGTCCATGGCACTGAACTGACACTGTGAATGATTTTGACAGACTCAGGAGGGAAAATATTTTTTTTCCTCTTCTCTTGGGAATAACATCAGTGTGTTTCTTGGTGAAGTAAGCAGAACTATGTTTGCTTCAGAAAGAAATCCTGCACCAAATCCTGGTGCAGTGTCTGTGCCTCCTGTCACGACCTCATCCGTGACAGCAGCCCTGACAGCCCTGCAGCTTTGCTGCCATCTCAGCCCTGAGGCACAACATCTCCCACTCTTGCTTGCACTTTTCTTCTCGACACAGAAAACTGCTTTATGGAGTGTATAAATACTTAGGAAGGAGAAAAATTATCTTCCAGTATGTGTTTTGCACATTACAGGCAGGGATGGTTCATTGGGGGTTTTTTGTCTTGTTATTTAACAGAAAAATAAAGCACTTTATTGCTCACAAAAATCTCAGTGGAGTAGAAAAAAAAAATTCTGCTTTTCTTTAACTGAAAGACTGAATTTTGAAACACTGAATATGTTACTTGTGATCCCCTCTGCTCTTGCTATGCAGCTGCTCATGACCCTTTGGTTTGATTCCATTTCAGAGGGATGAGGAGACCTGCCCTACCTTGGCTCCTGCCTGCTCTTGTACTTCTGGCCGTCCAGGCTTACCAGGACCCCCAGGGCCCCCTGTGAGTTCACCCTTCCATGCAGAATATTACATGGGCTGCTGTTGCTTCATGGTTTTGGGGCATTACAGGCATGAGGGAAGTGCTCCTGGGGCTCCATGAGGCTTTAGAGTCACAGGATCAATCAGGTTGGAAAAGATCCTTAAGATCATTGAATCCACTCATTAACCCAGCACTGCCAAGCCCACTAAACCATGTCCCCAAGTGCCACGTGTACACATGTTTTAAATCCCAGCAGGGATGGTGACTCCACCCCTGCCCTGGGCAGCCTGTTCCAATGCTTGAAAACCATTTTGGTGAAGAAATTTATCCTCATACCTAATCTGAACCTCTCCTGGTGCAAATTGAGGCCACTTCCTCTCATCCTATCTTGGGGAGCTTTGAGGTCCTACTCGTGCCAGGGCAAGTCTGAGAGCTGCCCTTCAGATTTCAGATGCTGATGAAACGGGGAGATGGTGAGCTGGCAATGCAACAGCTGCAGCTGGGAACAGGCTGAGCAGTTCCTGGTACCACGTTAATCCTCTTAGGAGAGGAGGACAGGTCACCCTTCATGTCTGCAGAGATGTCATAGATTGTAGGCTCTGAAACTCTCTAAATTTAAAAAAAAACCTCAACCCACCACAAAACCTTCCTATGTGGATAGTATGTTAAACGGGACTGGTTTAAGTGTCTGTGTGGGTGGGCAGTGTAAAGAGAAAGGGGAGACTTTGCAATCCTGTCTGTCCCCAAAGCTCTCTTTCTTTTCAGTGAATGTCTCTTGTGAGAAAACCCTGAAGAAATGAGGGGGAAGAGAAAGCAGTCATTACATATGTAATATGCTCAGGGATAAAGGGCAAATGCAATATTCTACCCTATCCATTATGGATGCAGGAAAGTCACCATGGGCTTAAATCGCAGGAGAAAATATTCCAGTTAAACACTGGGAAGCAGTTATCAAAAAATTTGCATTTTGAAAGTTTTGGGGAAAACATTTTATTTGCACAAAACAGCTGAAACCTGACCGTCTGTCTAGAGCACCTCAGTTCAACCACTCCAGTTGCTTTTCTCCTGGAAAATAACCATTAAAAAAAGCATTTGCCTCCTTTCTCAAGTGAAAAGGTCTCAGATCACCTCCTGCATTGCCCTGTGGTTTAGCTGTGAGTTCAGTTCCCTGCAAGGAACAGCTTCTCATTGCAGAGTAATTACGTGCTCATTCCGGTGGAAGTTTAATTAACAGCACACTCCACTGTCACAGTTTGCTCCAATATCCTAAGTGTGTAATTACCACTTGCATTGCCCTGTGGTTTGAGCATCTCCACTGACAACTCCTTAAAGAGCAGGACTCTTTAAAGCATTAGAGGAAATCGGGTTTCAACACATAACCTTATCCTCACACCACTAAACCCTTGGTAATTTGCTGCAGTCACAACAGCACTCATTGCTATTTTTAAAATTCCTGTTAGCAGGACTATGTCCCACCTTGTATTCACTGCTGCCATAATGAGGGTTTTTGACCAGATCCAGCTGACTTGTGAAATGACTTTCTGGGCACTTCTGAAAGCACCTTTCCCAAAGGTGCTCCTCAATTCAAACAAATCCAGTGTTTTTTTAGACTCAAGAATAGCAACTTTCAGATTCAGATACTGAAAATTCACACAATATTAGTTCATGCCAGAAGGATTGTTTCTTCTCCCCACACAGCAGTTAGGCAGAGCTGAGCCAGGTCTCCCAGAGCTGGTTGCTGTCCCTGATCTCAGCATGTCTCTGCTCTCGGGGTGACAGTATAAAACCCAACAGAGTCCCAAAGGGCTGTAGGTGTGAGCACTCCTTTTTCTTCTCAAGTGTGTTCCCATGTCCATATGTGATGTCCCAGGATGGATTTGCTGGGGGAATTGGAGGGAGGTTAGAAAGTTTGAAACTCCATCTCTCCCTGCTGGAGGTGAGTGCAGAGTTCCCGCTGCTGGTCACCAAGGGGATGTGCTATTCCTTTCTTCTTCCCTTTTCCACGTTTCCTGGATGACTTGATTAATTTTCTGCTTGTCCCTATTTGCTGTGACCTCTGTGGGGCAGGAAACACCTTTCACTGTGTGCAGCAAAGTGCACAAAGTTCTGTCCCCCAGGCTCCTGGCTACAGTGCAATAAATATGATGATGTTCTTTGTGTCCCACTGCAGGGCAGCCCTGGGAGGAGAGGACCTCAGGGGGAGCAGGGGGAGCCAGGACCCAAGGTGAGTCCTGATACTCAGCACTACTTCTGGCTTTGTTTGCTTTGGGCTGTGTGGGAGCAGGAGTGCAGACCCTCTGTTAGTGCAGCTGGGTGAGTTCATTCCTGGTCTGAGCTGGACTCCTTGGGCTGGGGACTGTCTCACTGCACCAAGCTGAGCCCAAACAGAGCCTTAATGGTGCATTGTGAAGGATGGGATCACTTATTATGAATTAAATGCTCAGTTGGGCTTTGGAAATAGAGATGATGAGCCCAACTGTGCTGAATTAAGGCAATGTACGTGGTCAGCAATGTCCTCTGAGAGCAGCTGTGCTGGAAAATGGTCACTCTTTGTGCTGTGCTTGTTCTGGGTGCCAAGCCTCTGGACCAGACAGGCTGGTACTGCTCTGGGGCAGGGCAATGTGAGGAGGGAGGCAGAGCAAGAACCACACAGAGCCCTCAGGAGGAGCCCTGAGGAATGACTGGGTCTCAATCCCCACACCTTGGGGATGGCAGCAAACCCTGGTGCAAGTGTTCATGGCTCCATGGATGAACACAGGGCAGAGCCAGAGCAGCCCACTGGTCACCTTCTTTGGGATGACCTCTGGGAAAGCAGCATGGTCAGAGGGGAAAGATTCTGGGGAAGGAATGAAAATGGATGAAGATCTCAGCCATGGGTTAAGGAACACTTCCCTTTGTTCTCAGACCATCTTGAACAACAGGAATGACCTGCTGCTTGGGAAGGTGAATCATGTTCTGCAAAGCACCCTCTGCAGCTTTGCTCTCTGCTCTCATGACAGATGAACCAAAACCATAGACCTAAAAGGCAAAGGCAGCTGAGGTTACTAGAGATCCCCTCACTGTCCCACCTTTATCTTGAATCCTGTAGATGGTGAATGCTGAACCAGGTCAGCAGTGCAGCCCATGGGGAGAGCAGGCACTAAACACTTCCTTTCCTTATGATTCTTTTCTTGTCTTTGGTTTTAGGGTGAACCAGGCCCACCTGGACAAGTAGGACCAGCAGGTCCCAGTGGCCAGCAAGGCTCTCCAGGTTCCCAAGGAATCACAGTTCAGGGTCCTGTGGTATGTGATCTCTTCCACTGCCTTTTTTTGTTACTTGCTCTCTGCAATGAGAACATGTCTCAGAAATGGGTGTCTCAATGCTGTGATCTGTGTATTTACATCATCCTTACCAGCAGCTGAACAGCTGCACCAGGGAGAGATGACAATCAATATTTTTTGTGCTGATGAGGCCCTGCACTTTTTCATTCCGGCCAAAGCCTGCTTTTGTCCAGATTCTCACTAATGGGCTTTTATTGAAAACAGCCCAGTGGGGTCCCTTCCAACTCAGGATATTCTATGAATATTCAGGCACTTTCCTTTCCAGTGATCATCATTGCTTGGCAGGGAGTAGCTTCTGCATGCATGTCTGGGATGGCAGAATCCCCACGCACATGCTCTGGCTGCAAATTATCCTGGAGCACTGCAGGGAGCAGGAACAACCTGGGACGTGGATGTGGAGCAGCAGGATGCTGTTTGCCTTAAAGGGTGCTGCTGCCATGTGCCTAACTGAATGCTTCTGTTTTAATCCAAGGGACCACCAGGAATTAAAGGAGAGAAAGGAGACACTGGAATTCCTGGCATGCAGGTAATGAAAGACACCATTTCTTCTACTTGTCCCAAAGATTTGTCCTTTTGTCCCAGTAACTATTTTAAACAAGACTGAAAAGCCACAGAGCTGTTGCTGTTGTCTGCTTGGGAACTGCCTTTCATTTTGCAGTGTCATCACTTTCCCAAGGGAAACTGAGTCAGTTGGGATAAGAAAGACAGACCTATCTGGAAGCCAGATATAGTAGAATTAAAGCTGGGATAACAGTCTTTGCTCTGTTTAAAGAATAACTGTTTCTTTTTCCATCTTTTTCCTCTGTCCACTGTCACAAGATGAATTAGGGCAATGATAATCAGATGCCAACTTTATCCAGCAATTCTGATTCACAGGGCATTCCTGGTGTGCAGGGAGCTCCAGGCAGGGATGGACTTCAAGGTGCAAAGGTAAAACACCTCACCTCTGAGTTTTCATGCCCGGGTGCCTAAAAATCTACTGTGAGTGTACCAAAACATCCAGTTCTCCCAATGCACTCAGTGCAGAAGTGAACAGTCTTTTCACAAAGCCAGAGGGATTGGGTCAAAAAATGGGGTCATCTCAGGTTTGGCCAAATTTGAGCAGGTGCCACCTTTCTTGCTGTTTGGTACATGCATTTTTTAACCATTCTTAGCAAGTTCCTGTTAAAAGCAGCACATGGAAAAAACATCTCACTGCTTATGAGGTCTGTTAGAGTTCTTTCATTAGTAAATGACTGGATTTGGCTTTGCAGGGGGTGAGGGGACTAGAAGGCACAGCTGGGCCTCCAGGACCTCCTGGACCAAGGGTGAGTACTCATTAAGAGTGATCCATGCCAGAATCTCTTCCTCAGCAGAATCTTGGGGTTTCACCTGGAAGTGTCAGGACAAAAACCCTTCTTGGGGCACCATGGGGAATATCTGGCACATTGGGCAGGTGACAACTTCCCCTGCCACTCTCTGTGTAAGAAGAAAAACCTTGGCTTCTTCTGGCAAGTCCTGAGGAAGATTTATCCCAGCAATGAGATGCTTGTTTTGCTATTTTGGCTTTCCTGGTGCCACTGTTTTCCAACTGTTGGTTGAGTTTGAAGTAATTTGGCTTGCTAGACTGAAATCAGCAGGAGCTGGAGGATGGAGGCAGGTGTGAAAGGTTTACTCCCCACACCATTGCCAATACCTGCTGCCAGGGCTGGATGTAGGTAAGTGTATTGCACTCTGCTGTGCCCAGAGTAGCAGAACCTTAAGATCTATTGATTTACATCTGCTAATTTGAAGGCACCACAGGTACACTTCATTTTACATGGGAAACTGAACCAAATTTGGGTTTAGTCGATGGATGGTGGACCTGATAAGTTACTGATTCTCACAGCTGAGTCTCACTGCTCAATTACAAGGAATTTGGCAGCAGTTGTGCTAAGTTATTTATGGGAGCTAAGGTTGAATTCAGCTCATAACTTTGACTTGCTCATCCTGGGAAGATGTGAAGCCGGCAGGGTTGAACCTCAGCTTTCTGAATACAAGGAAAGCACTGTAGCCTTCAGAGGAGGCTCTGAAAGCTGTCCTGGTGCCTTGAAGACTTCTTTTATGTTCACTCTTCAGAACAGTTGTTAATCTCTACTGAGTTTAAATGTAATAGCTGGAGAATTATAAAACGATATATTTTTGCTAGTTGGTTTTAGCTTTTTTTTTTCTTCCCTTTAAGTCTCCAAATGACTTGATAAAGGGGAGATGACCACAGAGGGCACTTCCCACTCTCTAAGCTGCTGTTACTGTTGAAAAGTATTAGAGGCCAACACAGGTCTTAAAGGAAAAAGAAAACAACCACATAGTATTGGGAGGCTCAAGAAAAGGGTTGTGCTTTAGGCTATGTCTAAATCTGAATATATAACGAAGGATCTAAAGCCAAGCCTGTAGGGTATAAACTACATTGCAGTTTGTTGGTAAAACTCAGCTTTGCTGGCTTGGCCATGATTGAGACAGTAATAGGGAATGATGTGAACATGACTCACACACAATATCCTCTTAACATCGGGCTCATGGATGGGTGAGGTACTGACAGGAAACTTAAGGCTGCAGTGCCCTTGCTAGAGTCCTCTAAGATCTTACTGCTGGTGCCCCTGGAGCTCCTTGAACAGAAAAAGAGGAAAGGAAATAACTGGATTTTTAATTTGTATTCTCTGCAGGGTTTCCAAGGAGCGACGGGCACCCGAGGCAGCAGTGGCGAGAAGGGACCTCCGGGTGATGTTGGGCCAACAGTAAGTTTCTGGTTTTGGGTATCAAAGAAGGCCAAGACATGGAATACCTGAGTGGAAACGAGCTGTTCCCACAGCAGCTCTCTCCCAGGGTCTAAAGAATAGTTTGAATTCACTCTCATCCTTCTTAAGCAGGTGTCTGGACACACAAAGCCCAGGCTACTAAACTGTTGATAAAGCATTCGACAAATCCCACCTCCCTTTGCCCTCTGTAGATTCACAGGCTACACAAAATCCAACAGCCAAGTGAATTTCTCATGTAAGACTCTAGAATAAGCAAGGGAGTCTGTCCTGAGCTGGCATAGCCAGTGTTGGGCTTGTAGGTGCAGCCACAGATCAAGATGTCACAGCTATTTCTTTTTCTCAGATGATAAAACCACCTTCCCTGTTGGGAAATCTATTCTAAGATTGCATCTGAGAAATTTATGCATCCCTGTTGTCAGTGCTTATGCCACTACTCCAGTTACTGCTTATTTTTCTTTAAAAGGAAAACAAAATGTTCTTACAGACTTAAAGCTCTTCTAGTCACTGTCATGAGGTCAAGCAAACAACAAAACTGTGAGAAACAAACTTTGTGCTCCATGTCCCACTAATGTAACCCATATCCTCATTTATTTATATTGGGGTTTTTACCTGCTCTTCCTTTCCCTAGACTTCTTTATCTTATTTTTTTCCCCCTATAGGGGCTGCCAGGTCCAAAAGGAGAAAGAGGAGAGAAAGTGAGTTTTTCTGGTGCCAGGTAACACTGTCACTGTATCCTACACTCAAAAGAGTGGATGTGGTAACCTGATTTGCAACCTTTGCTTACAAATATGAGCCAAACTTCTAGTGCTGAATAACTTCATGTACCTTTTGTTTCTTGCCTTCTCATTCACCTGCACGGGTTGTGCTGGTGAGATATAAATAATCCCACAGCAGTCAGGAGCTCCTTAGTATCATTTGTAGTAATGAAGCAGAAATGTCAACAGAAAAATCCATTCTTTGCTGAAGAGGAAAAAACAAACCCGCTTGGCTTCACCGAATTGTTCTGCTTTAAAGCATTGCATGAGAGGACTCATTTGGAATAATTGTCAGCTGTGCCCCAGCACAGAACCTTGGAGGTCAGGGCATCCACACTGCCTTGGAAGGTTGTTTTGTTGGGAAATGAAATTTTTCTCATCCTGACTTCTGGTTAAGTAGAAACCCCATGACTTTCTAGGAGTCTGAGGTTCATTGCCAAGACTGGCTTATGCAAATTAGGCTTCAGAAGGGGCTGAGGTGCTTTTGTCTCAAGTTAATGCCACAGTATTATAATTTTTAAAAGCATTCTCCTTCCAATCCCACCAGCTTTTCCTTTTCTATACTTTCTTTGGTTTTTTTGCTTTGTTTTTTTTTTTTCTTTTCCAGTGGAACTTTCCATTTCCCCCTCCCTTGGTTGTTGTGCAGAGCAGATTTTAAAGTCTGGGTATTCTGCACTGTGATCCAGCCAGACATGCATGTTTTATAAATGTTTCTGGAAGTACACAGTGCATTAGGCATGAATTTTCACAGAGCTAGTGTTTATTTTTAAGCATTTTTGTTGAATTTTTATCACTTTACTTTACTCGAACTTTCTAGAGGACCCCTCACATATGATTTATTCAGAATACAGTAACAGAATCAATATTCATAAAAGATTGAGTCAAAGATAGCATGTTGTAATATCTGATCATACTAAATGTTTTACATATCACAGAACACTGAGTTATAGACTTAGCATCTTTTTTGATAAAATTTAAGGGTGAAATTTGCTCTCCCTTTTTTGGTAGCTTCGGTAATTATTTAGATTCGGTCTGGGCTTTTTGATGTGCAGGAGAAAAGCAATTATTGATGTTTCCAATTTCAATTTTCTGGTTTCAGAGCTTTGTGATAAATAAACAGAGCCGCATTTCACAGTAATTAATATCTCTGAAACTCAAGCTGAGGAAATGAATGTGCAGAAAGCTATCATGAACTATGATATCGATCCTTTATAAAAGATATTAATGCTTCCCTTTTTTCTTCATTTTAAAAAAAATGCTTCATTTCAGGGGGAACCACAGTCCTTGGCCACAATTTACCAGCTTGTTAGCCAGGCTTGTGAGCGGATGATTCAGAGTGAGTATAACCAGCCCAGCTCCTGTAGTGACAGGGCACAGGGGAATGACTTTAAGCTGCAAGAGAGCAGATTTATTTTAGACATTAGGAAGAAATTTTTCTCTGTGAAGGTGGTGAGGCCCTGACACAGGTTTCCCAGAGAAGTTATGGACTCCCCATCCCTGCAAGTGTTCAAGGCTGAGTTGGACGGGGCTTGGAGCAACCTGGTCTAGTGGAAGGTGTCCCTGCCTGCGGCAGGGGGTTGGAACGAGATGATCTTTAAGGTCCCTTCCAACCCAAACCATTCTGTCATTCTATGGTTTTATGACTCTCCAGTAGTGAAAAAAACAGAGGAGAGACAGCATGAAGCTGTAAGTGACCCCAGGAGCTCCTCCATCCTGTGCTGTGCTGAGCGCTGCTCATAACAAATGTCCCATTGCAGGCTCTAAGTGCTGCTTTATTGGGTGGCACTGGCACAGAGACCTGTGAAATATTTCTTTGCAGCATCCTTTAGTATTTTGCAGAGGCTTCTTTATTTCTTAAATGGGAAAGCTTGAAACTAATTTGAAAGAAATAATTCTTTTGGTGATATGTGCTGATTCCTCTTGAGACGATGCTTTTTTAATAAAACTCCTGTGCTGTGATGCACAAAGAGAAATAAAGGTTTGACCAAGGTCAGGCAGCAAAGTCATGACTCAGCTGCCCATCTTCATCTTCTGGCTTTCTCAGTTTGGACTGACAGCTATTTAGCACTATCTGATCATTTTAAGTACCTTTTCAGACAACATCTTCTGATTTTTATCTCTCTTCTGAATTTCCCAGCCAAGGAAATGTTAATTTTCTGTCTTGCTTTCTCAGCTCATGTGTTGAAATTTGATTCATTCATTCATGAACACGCAAGGAAGCCAGTTCCCATGTGGGAAGAAAGGGTAAAACCAGGAGAACCAGGACCACCAGGTCCTCCAGGTCCCCCTGGGAGCAATGGAGAAAGAGGAGAAAACGGCATCCCTGGACGGCCAGGCAAAGATGGGTATCCAGGAGAGAGAGGTATGGACAGAAGCCTTTGTAAACATTTTTTACTGTATCTTTGCTACTTTATTTAAACATTTCAGTGCCTCAAGCAGTACCGTAAAGATAATCCATGATATCATCTCATCTCATTGCTGTTTTCCTTTTGGACTTCTCAATTCTAGGAAGAGACACCCCCTCTCAAAGAGTAGGCAGAAACCAGATGCAGCCCATTGTTTTTTCAAGCTCTGCATTGAGTGGAAGGCCAGTGTAGGTTTTGGGGCATGGAGAGTTTTATTTTAGAGGGCAGGAGGCTCTACCTACAGAAAGGCAAAAGAAACAGCCCTTTGGGTGAGCATATGGTGGTGGAACAGATCACCTTTGGACAGAAATGAGGAATGTTGGAAAACACTGACTGAAGGCATGAAGCAACTGAAGCAATATTGAAAGTGGAAGTGGGTTTCTGGAGCAGTAGTTTCAACAATGAAAGACTCACACATGACTAAAGAAATAGATTAATGTAATCTCAGATGTGGCATCAGTTATTGCACAGGAATGAGTGAATAGTGGGAAGATGTCTGTTTCACAGACAGTGTTTGGCAGTGGCTCAAGTAATTATCTGTCAAAATAAAATGAAAAACGTTGTTTTCAGCAGTGTCCTAACACCTCTGAGGAACTAGAAATGTGCTGTTTAGCTCCTTACTCCTGCACTAGTCAGCCTTATCTGGTATCTGCAAAGCTTATCAAAATGTCACTTAGAAGAAAAGGGAGTATCAACCTGCAGATGTTTCCAGCCTGTCGAGCTGGAGATGGGAGAAGATGAATCTCACTGTAAAACCATCTTGAGGACGTGGCTGGTCAAAATATTTTCATCTTAAAACGATCAAAAATTGTGTTTTCTAAAAATGTACCTGTTTCTCTGAGATGTGCTGGTTTTGTGACTAATTTAACACAAAAACAGTAATCCTGACTTACCAGCACCTGGCTGAAGAGACAGTTCAGCTTTGTGATTTGTCTGCTCGATGTGAAGAGCACAGAGGTGGATCTCACCCTCAGGCTGGTGCACTAACATTATCACTGCGAATTTCTCTGTGAAAAAAGTTCATTTCCACACATATCAGGCTGCAAATCAATGCTAATTGGATCAAAGAAATCAATGCCCCTTTGGTCACAGCAAGAGAGTAGGTGCCCAGACTGAATTAAAGCAAATGGATGTTTCTCAGTGTCGCCAAGGGCTGTGACTCCACTTCAACATGTGGGGAGACTGCAGGAGCACCAATTCAGGGTGAAATTTGAAATGCAGTGAAGCAACATTTGTCTCTTATCTGTAATTAGGTGCCCCAGGGCCCAAAGGAGAAAAAGGAATGTCTGGAGCCAGTGAGGAGGGGAGCCAAGGACCCAGAGGCAGAACAGGTAGAGTGAATACAACCTCCTTGCATTAACCCAGCAGGGCCATCTGATGCCCACCAGCTCTCAGATTCAAAGCATTAACCAGCTGTAGGACCATTGTGGTGGGGTGGACTGGCTTTCCCCCCCACCCCTCAGCACTGTTGGCAGCATCCTGGACAGTTCCTCTCTGCTAAGACACAAGAGATTATTTCAGGCAGCTTCTTCTCTCTGGTACCAATTTCCAGGTGATGATGTACTTTAATGACCTGAGATATATCCAGAGAATTTTAGTTTTGCTGCCTTTTTGCATGCAAGGCCAAATGCTCTGGGGATAGAAACTCTGAAAATTCAGCTCGTGACACGTAAGGGTTTGTGAGTGATCTGTTAGGATTTGGCATACAGCAGGAGCTTTGCCACTGACATAACAAACCAGACACTATCAAGAGAGTGTGGTCAAACATATTGTTATTCTTTTAAATTTTTATAATTGAGATGTAAAACCACAAAAAGCAGTTACTCTGGGATGGATCATGGGGTTAAGGTGATTTTCCGCATTGGCATGTAGTGGATTTTGGATTCTCATAACCAGGATCCATTTTCAGCCAAGCTGGGCACCCTTAAGGTCAAGAATAAGCCCTATAGTTCTTTGGATTCAGAGCAGGTTTTCCAACTGGCAGGTCCTATTTGTCCACCAAAATGAGGAAGCAACACTCAGAAAATTATCTGCCATGTAGGATGGAGGAAAATACAGAAGAGGTATTACACTGAAACAGCTAAAGTAGATGTGCTACAGTTTACAGTGCTTCTCCTTCTTCAGGCCCACCAGGAGAAGTTGTGCTGGGGAAACCAGGTCCGAAGGGTTACCCTGGGAATGCTGGTCCTCCAGGTTTTCCTGGTGCCAGAGGACAGCCCGGACAGCCTGGACATCCAGGGGCCTGTGATGTCTCTGGATGTTATGGGGCAGGTAGAAGAGGTAAGTCCTGACTATCACAGTACAAAAGTTATCATTTTATGGCTGGTCTCTGGTTACTTCTCTTAAGCCAGGCAGAGACCTCTGTTCATCCTTCAGGCACCATCAATCCTGCAAGAGCCTCCCCTGCAAAGCAATCGGGGTGATTCAGTGCAACCCATATGGATAAAAGGCGGTTCCATTGACTGCTCCTCAGCCATCCTTCATGGATTAACACATAACTGCATCAGTAGTCGAGCAGGTGGGGTGATCATGGGGGTATCCTCAGCTCTTAATGTCCCCAGCAATGTTTCCATGGTGGATAGAGAGGAACAATAACTCACTTCCCACACGCACATTTCACGGGGGCTCAGTGCTACAAAGACCTGGGCAATGAAGGAATTCACCGGCACGGAACAAAAGATTTACAAGGGAAGAGGATTATTTCTGTGCCATTCCTTCTCAGACCTTGACACTTATTTATTCATTTGCTCAGTGGTCTCATCCTTTCCACACACAGATTTCGTCCCCTGACGGCTGGTGCGGAGGCAGATGAAGACTTTGCTTTTCCCTGGAAATCTCTGGCTGAAAACTCCATGCACTTCCAAAAGAAGCAGCAACCTGAATACCAAATGTGTTGTTTATGTTTTTTTTAATGCCTCATCATTTCTATATGGACGTGTCAATCAAACACTACAGCCACCAAACCAGCCTGTGTTTGGGTGAGCCCTCTCTCTGGTTCTCAGCACTGGACTCCTGCAGTGTTCAAACTTCATGTCCCACACCAAGACAAAGGCACAGCTGGAGATGCAGGCTGACAGACTTGTAGGAAAAACAAACACTGTATTTAAATGCTCAGAAATAACAGATAATTTCTGCCTGTTTGTCTGCCTTTTTTTTTGTCAATTTTTATTCTGGGTCCCCTGCACAGAGAAAAACAGCACATCATCCCAAAGATGCAAATCCACTGGAGAAAAGCTGAATTTTCTGTTAGTTGACAAGGTAACAAAGTTTAGCACCATGCTGCCTGTTTCTGCTTCTGGCAGAATGTTGATGGCTTCCTTGCAGGAGTGTTATGTACACAAATATTGCAGACCTTCCCATGGTGTGACAAACCCCTCCACTGTCCAGCCTCCTTCACTGGGGCTTGGTAACTCAAGCAAAGCCTTATATGAGTCACAGCACAGCAGTGTGCTGAGAGGAGCTGGAGATTAACCTGCTGCCTTTTCCATCTCTCCCTCCTGCAGTCTGAGTAGCTACTTTACATGTTATCAGCTGGAATATTGAACAGCTCCGAGTCTGGCTTTTACCCATATGATATGGAGGTAATTGTCGTGTTACATCCCCTTTCCTTACCATCGTCTGACATATGTCTACAACAAACCATGCAGATACTGATAAAAATGTACCTCCTTTGCAATCACTACTTCAGGCTGTGCTTGATCACTGCTTGTACTCTGCCCCTGCTTCAGAAACAATCCTTCCTGAGCTCTGATTTAAAACTAGAGCAACAAAATATTTCAATTTTTTTTTTTTTTTGCTAGAGTAGGATGACACAAAAATTATCAATATGTATTTTTCAAAGCTGTCAAGAGGTTAAAAAATGGAGCATCGTGCAAATTCCTGCATAGAAGTATGCATTCTCATAGAAGTAACATTTCTGGTCACTATGGAGATTTCTAGAGTTGCCTTGACATATAAAATAGAAATCTTTGTAGCTCAGATAAAGTGTTGTTGCAGACAAAGCTCCAGGCAGAAGAAAAAGGAGAGGTCAGAGGAGCTGAAGGTTCCAGCACACTGAGAACACAGTGTTTGAAGAGACACATTCACTGGGACACCCTGAATAGGTGCTGTGGAGTTGCAGGTGTTTCTGTTTACACAGGTCAAAAAGCTTTTGAACTGTGTTTTCACTGTTCTCAGGGGAAAAAAAAAACCCACAACTAAACCAAAGAAAAAAAGGCAACCCAAACCTGCATGAAGTTGATTCGAAATGGTTCTGCATTTAGCACTGGATATAAACCCCTACAGCTGTGATAACTGGCAGATGAAAGGAAAGGCAAAGAGGTAAAAGAGGTACCTGCACAGCAGAACCGAAAATTGTTCCCATGGAATGCTCACAAACTGGGGAAGGTGAGCAGTTCAGCGAGGAACATCTGCATTTGCAGGTGATGCTGCTTCCTTTCTGTCCCAAACTAGTGCAGCCAAATTCCCAGTTCTGGACTTGCTGCTCTGCCTGTTCAAGTGTAGTAACTGCAGGTGACTGAGACAGAGCTCCTTTATGTTTCTTTATCGACTGCTTCTGAAGGTTACTCACACCCCCTCGCTGCCTGCCTTGGGATGAAATCTATTTGTTGGAATTTCTAGAGACATTTGCTTTTGTCTTACTATTTCAGATACAAGAGGAAGGGTCAGATTTTAACAAAATTGTGTCCCAGAAGGGCTATTGATTAGGAGACAGACAACCTGAACAAACAACTTGTCCATTTATCTTCCTAAACTTTGTCCCATGAGTGGTTTTATTTACTTGAAATCGTGGCTATTTAGCCCATGTAATATCACAGAGCCTGTGCCAGTGCTTTGTAACCCAATTCCTTGAGCCAAGGGGCATTTCTGCGGGGAGATTTTGGGCGCTGAGAGTGCCCTAATCCAAAAAGAAAATATTTCAGCAGCTGGAGAAACACAGCAGCCCTAAAGGTGAAGGTACAGGGAGGCTCAGGAGACCCTCTGTTCTTTGCTGAACAGAACCTGTTGTTTTCCCTTTTGTGCTGTTCTTTTACACGCTTTGTGCTTTTCCCTCCCAGTTTATCATTTTTAGTGCAAACTGTAGTTCAGAGCAGTGTAATTCATTAGCAATGCAGTTTAAAGAGTTCTCTTGCAGGTCTTTCCTTAGTGAGGACTTTGCTCTCAATTATAAAAATTTAACATATCCTTGTGAAAACCCACATGTTCAGACTACTTTTTTCTCCTTTGCAGATCAATGCCTGTTTCCCTGCCTTCTCTTTGGTCCTTATTAAAGTCCTTTCTGCTGATTTAGTTATTTTTATTAGAACTCTGAAGTAATCTGTGCCATAGAGACTTTCTTTTTCATACCATCTGTAGTGTGACATCATTTCTCAATTTTCTTTAAACCTTCTATCCTCCAGTCTTTAAATTGCAATAAATTTAGATTTTTATTCCTGCTGCAGAGTTTGACCCACCTGGTGCAGCTGAATTCTGGCATTGGCCTTTCAGTGACAGATATTTTTGCTAAAAGCATTGTTTTAAGGTATTAAATCGGTCTCAGGAGTAAAATACAAGCACAGAGGAGTAACCAGCAACACTGCTAACAAGCAGCAAAGGCTTTCTCCAGGGTTCAACAGTCGGGCTGGGCCAGATTTAAAGGGCTGGAAACAAAAAGACATCCTGGATAGGAATGAAAGATCTCATAAATGGACCTCACTGCAGTGGGGGAGAGCCAGGTGGGGCGGTTGGGGGGGGGATTTTCTTAGTGCTGTGCGTGAATCTTGCATCTCACACCTGCATCTTTCTGCCTGTCTGTCCCTACACCAGTGGATTTCCTTGAGTACAATTTCTTTCAAAATGTCTACAGAAACTTATCCAAAAGGGAGGTGATATAAACTATGTGGATTAGCTCATTGGAGAATGAGAGAGAGAACAGTGCTGAAAATGCTGGGGGAAAGGGGATTACAAGATCATCCTGCCATCCAGCTGCAGATAAAATACCCTGCATTCTCTATGGCTGGGAAGATGATCTAGACAAAGTGAGCATTAGGGAATCAGAAGAAAGAAGAATGTGGGGAAAAAGAGAGCAATGGTGGTAACTGAGGTTATTACAGTCAGTTTTCTTCCATTCATGCCCAAAGGAACTGTACTGGAGGGGAAGTAGGAATCACCATGCTGAGGATACAACATCTCCTGCTCAAGTAAAACAGAAAAGATCAACACCTATGTCTGTTGTTTGTGGTGCCTTTGGGGTCTCTGAGCTTAGTTTTGTACTCCTGGAGCCTGAAAACCCATTACTTTGCTCTGAGTCTCTTCCAAGACAGTTTTAGAGCTCCTGCTGTATCCCAGTCTTGCTTCCTCACTCTTCTTCTGACGTCAGCTTGTTCAGTCAAGTCCTTGGAATCATTTCTGAGATGGGAACATTATAAATGCTAGCAGTCTGGCTGCATGCATTTTCCTGGAGTCTTTCATATGCTAAAAACCTCTCTTTGTGTTTCATGGGTTAGGAATAGCAGAATTATTCATTATTCTACAGTTATAGTCTGGTTCATGTCCCAGTTTTATTCCAGTTTCTGATAATTGAATCCTATGGAGGGATAGCATCCTCCTAAACAACCTCCAAGAGGGAATAACTTGTCTAAGAAAGAGTGGTAAGTGTTGATTCCTAATTTCTCTCTTTAGAATTCACGGGGAAGCATGTCAGAAGCAGAAGGAAGAATTTATTTGAACTTTAAAGTGGGGAACTACTGATGCAACATGAGAAGGAGCGTAGCTACCAGTGTGGGAAAAATATTCTGTCTTTAGCAAAGCAGGGGATGCCAGAGATCTACCCCAGTTTCTCCCCAAACACCAGTAACATCCTTGTAACTGGTTTCAGCTGTCACTTGTCATCTTGTCCTGCCAAACTCTCTGATCCCAAAGTGGCACTGACTCTTCAGGGACACAACCACATCCTTAGCACTCCTAATCACACCCGATACTTTTGATGTGCTAATGGAGCCCTTTCCTCCTCCTCCTCCTATCTAGCAGGGCCATTCTGCCAGAGAATTCTCTGTTGCTGTCACAGTGCCACGCTCCCCTTGAGACGCTGCACTTCACACTGTGTGCACTGGCAATAACTTTTAGCAGAAAAGGTGAAGATTTGAAATGGGCCCTTTGCTGTGAACAAAATACAGCCTATGCCTGTCCCTACTGAATTTCCCAATATGCCACCTTAAACATTCGGCTCTTAATCTGTCCTTAAATTTTTATCAGTTCTCCTGCTGCCTCCAAATCATTCCTTTCTGCTCTCATGGGCCCGACAGCAGCTCTTGCTGTCCAGGCCCCCTCTCCTCTGTGGGTCCCTGCCGTGGGTTGGCTTTGGGCATCTGCTGCCCAGGCCTGTGTTTGCTGAGAGATGTGAGCAGAGACTTGAGATGCTGCTGATTCCATCCTAGCTTGGAAAATGAGTGTGGTTTTATTGCTAAAAATGTGCACGCACAGTCAACCCTCCCACCTGCTCCATTGCCAGCAATCCTCATGGGCTCAGGGGGAGGAGGAGGCAGCGGGAGCTCTGCACATCTGTCATGGGCATTGCTGAGATACGATGCCCCTGACCCAGCAATGCCCAGGGTCACAAATCTTCTACTTTCGTGATTATTGGTGCACTCAAAATGTGAAAAGGTGCTGGAGAGGGCTCAGGCTGCCCCTGTGAGCCCGGCGTGCCTGTCACACAGACCGTGAGGCAGCCCCGCTGTCCCCTCCACTGGCAGCCCTGCACACAGACTGCAGCTGTGCTGGTACATTTATGCACTAGACCTTGAAGATGTTTGACTGTTTGTTTTCCTTTCATTGCCATAAGCAAACTCACTGACTGTGAAAAGGGATAAATTAGCATCTCCAAAGACCGAGGCTCTCTTTATTCTGAAAACAAGCAACAAGGAGCAGCAGCTCAGGCTCCCTCATCCTCCCTCCCTGTGCTGTGCCAGCACAGCTCTTCGGGAACTGGCCCAAAGCTCAGCTACTCTGTTTTTTTTTGTGAGCTGAACAGATTTTAAGCACTTGGCTGAGTCTGTGAACATGGAGGTCAGTTGTAACTTCTTAGATGAATCCACACAGGCTGATCACTGCATTGATTTTTAGCCTGTGCTGTTTGGACTGAGGGCAGTAACTTGTATTTCAAAGAAGTCTCTAAACCATATTGTTTCAGTTCCAGTATTGCTGTCACAAGCCTGAGCAGCTCTCTGCTGCTCACTGAGCCATGTGGCACGGGCAAGCCTCATGTCCCCCTTAGATGTGGCACACCCACCTGGGGTGTCACCCGGCTCTGGCTTCACCTGACTCTGTTCCAGTGTGGTCAGTCTCCTGCAGTTGCACTTGCACACAGAGAACAGGCAGAAGGCAGGTGAAGCCCACACTTGCCCTCTGTGTTCCAGGCTTTCACCCACACCTCTGGCTCAGCTGTGTCTTTGAGCACCAATGTCACCCTGCAGTAGGACAGGGCTTTGGAATCCCTCTCTCTCTGGCGGCTGCTGCCTGTCCCTGCCTTCTTGTTGCAGGTCCCAAAGCAAGGACGAGGTGGGCAAAAAGGTTGATTTAGCTTGGGTAGAGCTGGGAAGAGCACAGCTGCTGAGACAACTGGCCATGTTTAAGGCCTGTAATTTCTGCAAAGTGTCATCCTGAATTCCCGAGCCTGTGTGTCCTGTTTGGGGTTCCCCCTATTTCCTTATTATCCTAAAATCATCCTGAGCTTCTGTTAGGCTTCCCATTCTCTAAGTACCTTCCTCACCTATGCCAAGGGTTTTACAGCTCAAGGTGTCCCTCTGCTATTTTGCAGCTTGGATCCAGGGTATTTCCTTTGAAAGTACACTAAAGTGCTACTAACATGGTCCCAGTCTTAACCCCAAATCCTCCCTCCATTTGCATGGTCCTCACTCAGCTCTGGTCCCCACAGCTTCTGAAGGTCATTGGCCAAAGTAAAATCTGTCAGTGTAAAAACTGCATCTGCTGTGCTAATGATCACTGTCGGTCCCAAGCAGTTATTTCAGCCTTTCCACCAGCTGACCACAGACCACATCCTCCACAGGTATCCCAAATCCAGAACTTTATTTATAAAATGACTCATACAGGGACACAGAGCCCTGAAACCACTTCAGACTGACAGGGCAAAATCACTAGGCAGGGCACACCGAGACCTCTGAGGACGACTGGAGCTAATTGCCAGGGGCTGGTTTGGGGATGCAAAGCCCCTTTATGTGCTGCTTTAGGGACAAGCTCGTGTTCTTACATTGCTGAGTATATGCCAATGAATGCCACCATGCTATGGACAGACTTTAATAAGAACTTTTCCCCTAGATTAGATGGAGGAGATGAAAATGTCTTGGCAAAATGACGCGACCTCGGAAAGGATTCCCCGAGAGCTCTGGAGCAACTCAAGCATGGACACGCAGTGAATTATTCAAAGGGCTTCCTCCGTTTCTCTGTTCCTCTCCTTCCAGGTGAACTAAAATCCACAGAGTGGGATAATTCTTTCTTCCTTCTGGGCCTGTATTTAGATCATTCCTGCCAGCCACGGTGGGAGGAAGAGGCCAACAGTTCCCAGCAAACACACAATGATGAACATCCAGAGGAAGATCCTGTCAATGACCATTGCAACGTACTTCCAGTCTTCCTTCACCTGGGAACACAGAAAGGCCGATTATTAACATTTATTTGAGACCAAAACTTATGAAAACTATGAGTGCTTTGTTCCAAAAAAGGATATTGTTGTTTAATTCCAGAGATAGGAAGGGAAAGGTCTCACATTTAGTGGTCCCATAAGATGGCAAAGATTAATCTATGAATTGTTGATGTGAGAGACAGATTCCCAGAAGGTCTGTGGGTGTGCGTGTGCAATCACAAACCCTGTTCACAGATCCCCAGGGAGGACACACACTCGTGGATAATTAAACTCCTCACTTGCACACTCACTATCCCATTTCCCATGAGCAACAGCTGTAACTGGGTGTGTAAATGAGGATGAGATTCAAGCTGGGGAGGGTGAGGGGTAAGAAACAAGTCATTTCCCCATGCTCATAAACAGATTTGCTTACAGATTAATGAAGCCAACCTCTTTCTGCAAAGGGATTTAAAGCTTTGGGTGAGTAAGCAGTGAAAATGAACCAGCAAATAAAAGCAGTGGTGTCCCTCATTCTCCTTTTTCTCCGTTTTTGCCTTGCTGTGGGAGGATTTTCCAGCAATTCCTCTCTGGGGAGGTCTAGTACTTATTAATACCATCAGGCAGAAATTGTAAATGGCTGTTTCATTAAGAAACCACATAATATGAAAACCTCTTTTATTACATTGCTGTTAATAATTTCTTTCCAAGGAAGAGGACTGATCAGATGGCAAAGTTTTATTTGATATGACTGTACCCATTAGAATTTCCTACAATTTCCCACTTGGTGATTAATAGACCCGAGGGCTGAAATTTGGCACGCTGCCTTGCTCTTCAGGGAAAACATCTCAGCAGGAGCTCGCTCAAACCTCTTCAGGGGCTGTGAGTGCAGCAAGTCAGGAGTGTGGTGAAAGGAGAAGGAGGCAGAGCAAAGCCAAGGCTGCCAAAAATTCATTTTGTTGAAGGAAGCAATCCAAAGATCAATGAAATGTCATTTTGAGCAGATGATGCTTCCACAGGTACAGTGGCATTACTGAGCTCCTTGGCTCAGTAAGCAGCTTTGTGAACTGGGAAATGAGGCATGCACTGGAGACCAAATCATATTTCCTCTGAACAAAGCATTTTCAATTTCAGGAGCATCTGAACGTTGCCAAAAGTGTAAGAATCAGTTAAATATTTTCATGCAATGGATAGATTTATTCCTTTTAAAACCAGCACCAAGTTAAGCCAGCCTTTATTACTGAATAGGTAGAGGAAACAAACAGAGGTTCATCCTGCATCTTGTCACCTTCTTGGGGAAAATTGTGTTATTTTATGATTGCACAGCCCTCAGTACAACCATCTATAATTAGAGTAAAAGAAATAGTGACCACTGAAACCAAAAGTAGTTATGTCATCCCCAGGATACAGTCTCAGTCAATAACTCCCCTTTGCTGCACCTGATCTGTTCATCACTTGCTGAGTGTTGGAGTGAGTCTCTGATGCTTAAAATTCCTCTTGAGAAGGGCAGCTAAGTAAGCTCTGGATTACTGTATGTACGTGTTTAGTGTCTCATGACATAACCAATGTGTAAGGAAAATCTGAAATGTACCATCTGAAGTCCAACTGGAAAGCTGGATTGAGTTAATAGTGCCCCACTCTGGTAAAATAAGCTTTTTTGGATATTCAGGCTAGTAAAAGTGCTAGATCATGCAAAGAAAAGAAACTAGATGATTTTCTCTTTGAGAAAATAAGGGGGAAATGGGAGAAGAGGAACAACTTGAAAATTTGACAGAAATTTGCTTTCAAATGTAATGGTGTATGCAGAAATACTCAGCCCATCTTGAAAATGATGGCTGGGAGTGCATTAGATGAGTTTATAAAATCAATATCCAGCTTCAGACCGAGAGCACAGAGGGTGAAATTGCAAATTATGGAGAGATAATGGAAAAAAAAAAGGAGGAGGAAGAAAAAAAATGATCTGGATTTTGTGTTTTGTGCTCTGCCAGCACTGTAGCATTTCCCTGTGGTCCAGCACCTCACGTGGGGCAGGATCCACAGACGTCCCTCTGACATCTCTGCAGCTGCCAACATCTGCCACCACAAGTCCTGAGCTGCATTTTGATTAGTTTTTAAGAAGCTCACTCAAAACTATTTTCAGAAAAGAATCAGGGGCAACTGATTCCCCCACCCTCAAATTTCCAAAAAGTCAGGGAATCTGCAACTCTTTCCCGGTCCAGCTCCTCGAGGGTCTGAGCCCCAGGATTTAAGTGGAGGATTGAGGTGACTTGGTGGCATCTGATCCCCAGGATCTGGAGTCTGCAACACAGATTAGAGCAGTCCCAGGTGGTTTTATTGTACTTTGTTAAAAATAAACCAGTGAGATTATCCTCTGTCTCCTCCCCTTCAGCTTTATTCTTTCCCATTTTATTTTTAAGCTGTCTTCAAAATCTTCATATTACAGTATTCCACAGACACACACAGCCATGGACAGCAAGGCTTCCCAGATGGTGCTGTTGGTGTCTGGTTATTTTGGCTCGTGTGTGACATCCAACTCGTTTTGCTTTTCAGTCTGTAATTAATTTCTAATGGCATTTCCATCATTTGCTGGGACAATTCCGCCTTGCGTTTTCCCCAGTGTCCCACTGTGCTTGTATTGTTTGCAGATATCTTTTTGTAACAAACAACTGCCTTTTGCATTTCCCATTTTGTCTTCGCTGAAGCACTTAATTAAATGAACTATTTACTTTTAATTTAGAAGCGCTGCCCCTATGGCAATGGAGCTTTAGAAAAAAAACTTCAAAAGAAGCTCTGTTCTTGTTCTGGGAAGGTGCATGTCTGTGGAAATATTGCCCATGAGACAGCAAGCTGTGTCTCAGCAGTTTTATCAGAAACGCCTCCTGATAGATTTATGGAAGACTTCCATGAAGAAATGCCACAATTTGATTTTATGATGAAAGCAAACTCCCGAGCACTGATTTTTTCCCCAATAAATTCTCATTTTATTCGATGAGTTCTGCTCCTCACAGTATATTTCAATTCCAGAAAACTGGTTTTCCCTCTTCTTTTTCATTTACACCTGGAGAAAAAAAATGTGCCTTCCCACTTGATACCTCTTGGATCCAGAAAGAGAAAATAGTATAGCCTCAGACTGAGGTCAGCATTATTCCCCCAGATCTGAAAACCCAAACTCTGCCTACTGTGCCAACAACAACTGTTGTGCAAAAGCAGCAAAAGGTCACCCCCAGGAACACCAGTGCTCCAGACTCCCCAAGAGGAGCCCACAGACCTGCCCACAGCTCATTGCTGGATGATTTCTTGGTGCCTTTGCTCACAGGCTGGCAGGAGGTTGGGTCAGAGACCAAAGGCTCAAAAGTGCTCCTTTTCTTCTGCTTTTGATGTTTAGTGCTCTAAATTGCTTTTCCTCAGGATAATCATTTCAAGAGGGAAGAGTAGCAGAAGAAAATTCATGGCTTCTGAAGACTGTTTTCATTTTAAAGAATTAAAAGGAAGGAACTCAAGATGTTAATTGACTCAGTTCCTGATGATACCAACCAGCTCAGCAGAGAGAATCAGTTGAAATGGGAAGTATTATTGGTGTAATATTCTTTCATTTGCACCATGGGGAAAAGAGTGAGTTAAACTCAGCTGCCATCCCTGGGTTTACTTGTGGTTATTGCCAGAGGGAGAGAGCAGAGTTTAATTCCTGCACTCCTAATGTGCTTGTGAAGTGCTCTAGCCTGGCAAAGAGTTTTGGGCTGTCAACTAATAAAGATGAGGATTCACAGCCCATCTCTGCCACAGATTTGTTCTGTGACCTTGAACAGGTCACTTCATCTCTGTATTTTGGCTGTCAGTCCTCAACATGAGGAATAAACAGTTATTTCCTCAAAGGGATGTTGTGAAGTGAAATACATTAAAGAACAGAAGCCTTTAACTATGGTATCAAAGAGGACAGTAGTATTCAACATTTTGTTGCTGCTTCTAAGTGCTCAGTGCTGTGAAAAGTGCAAATAAAAGACACTTTTCATGCCCAGGAAGTCTTGTATAAAAGCACTGTGACTTGCACTGATTCTGAATCTTGAGAAATTTAAACTGTAGGCACAACTAAGAAGTAACTTTTGCTTATGGATCTGTCTAGAAAAAGCTAGGTAAGACTTTCCATTAATAACATGACTAATTTCAGGTTATCTTGTGCCTTCCTTCATTATGGCCATCATTCCTAGCACGCTGCATCCATAGTATTGCAGGAAAGAGCTACAGGAGGTGTGAAAGAATGTGGCATTTGTTATGTGCATCACTATCTCCGTTGAAAGAGATTCTTTCAGTCTCTATTTCCTTCCTCTATTTGTAGCCATATTTACCCTCACAGAGTAAGCGTGGAATCTGTCTGTCCACCCACCTCCCTGCACTGCTCCAGCGGAAGTCCACTAATGAGGAATCACACCCTGCAATATCCCCATGCTACTACGTGCTTCCCACATCCACAACCTGTTTGGGGAATTCACTTTCCTCGGCTCCATAGTCAAAGTCAATGCTTAATAAAAAACAGAGAGTGTGAGTTCCCTGTCTGTCAGAGGCTTTTCTGTAAAGAATAAGTCTCTCTTCCCACCAGATGATTGCGTTTTGGGTCTCTTTCACAACCTTACTTGCTTCCTCCCTACCTAACAACAACTTTATTCCTGTTTTCTGCTGGAGAATCCATTGTCCTAGAGCAGCCCTGAGCACGGTCTGGTTGTGCTGCCCTCTTGGCCCAGACCCCAAGGACGTCTCCAGCTGTGTCTGCAGTGGCCAGTGAGTCCAAAAGCCACAATATCAGGGATGGCTGAGTCTACATCAGCACTTACATGCTCTGTATAGCCTTAAGGTTTGGTGGGGCTTCCCTAGCAGATAATTTTTGGGTTGCTAAAGGAGAGCAGACTAAGTTGGCATACTTACTGAGAAATCAGCATCCTCTGCTCGCAGGTGATCTGCAATGTAGTGAACCCCTTCCACTGCCAGCTTCAGGGCTGGGGACATCAGCACGAGGTGTTGCTCTTTGGCGCCGTGAATCTTGCTCCCTTGGGCCGGTATGCCAGCTGCCTCCCCCTTTTTGCATTTACACTTGCACTGAGGGGGCTTGTGCTGGGGCTGCTCCTCATTTAGGTGGCACCGCTGGGATGCTGGAGAGCCAGTGGATTGGCCATTGGTCTGGGAAGAGTCCTCCTGCAGGTAGCAGTACTGGATGCTCCGGGACCTGCAGCGGATACTCCCCTCCTCTGCTTTGTTGGGACTGTACATCTGCTGAACACTCAGTGATCTGCCTTTCAAGACAGAGGTGGCCTGGGTGTCACTCAGGGGGTGGCATGAGGGTTGTGGAGATGAGCAGGTCACCTGTACAGGCTCTGGGTGCAGCACGGAGTACTGCCCAGAAGGTGACTTGCAGATAGGCTGAGGCTTGGCTGGGTCCTCGAGGTGGGCACAGAAGGAAGATGTGGGTGAAGGCTCATTACTCTGGGGGCTGGGGGAAGATGAGGTAGTGAAGTTGGGCTCCACGTCGATCTCGGACCAAAGCCTCGGTGCGTTGGTTATTTTGTGCATGGATTCAATGAGCTTCTTGCAATTGTCTTTCACTGTGGAGGGGCGTCTCATGAAAAGGATACGCGGGACTACGTCAAGGAAGACCCTCCTTACCCAGTCAGGCATCGTGTGGGTACGTGGGGAACGATGGTGCACGTTGAGCACAAAGACAGTGATGATGATAGACAGGGTAACAAATATCATGGTGAAGAGAAGATACTCCCCAATCAGAGGGATGACCAAGGAGGTAGATGGGATGATCTCTGTGATGAGCAGCAGGAACACAGTCAGAGACAGCAGCACGGAGATGCACAAGGTTATCTTCTCTCCACACTCGGAGGGCAGGTAGAAGACCAGGACAGTCAGGCAGGAGATCAGCAGGCAGGGGATGATCAGATTGATGGTGTAGAACAGTGGCAGCCTCCGGATAATGAAGGAGTAAGTTATATCAGGGTAGATCTCTGTGCAGCATTCATATTTCTTGCTGTTGTAATTGCCCACGGCGTTGATGATGACCCATTCCCCGCTCTCCCAGTAGTCCAGCTGGTCCACATGACTGTGCATGCTCACCAAGTCTATCTTGGCTTTGTCATAGGTCCAGGAGCCAAACTTCATGGTGCAGTTTTGCTGGTCAAAGGGGAAGAAGGTGACATCGATGCTGCAGGAGCTCTTATATATAGCAGGTGGCATCCATTTAATTCTCCCATCATAGAAGAGGTGAGCCTTGGTCAGGTGGGTGACTGCAAAGTCACCGTCAGCACTGGGGAGAGATGGAAGATCAAAAAAGACTGAGACTTCTCTAGGACGTGTCAACTCTGCTAAAGAAATAGGATATTTAGTGCCTGGCTGCCAAAAATACACTGAGAGAGATTCAAGAAGCACATTGTGTGCAAACACTGGACCCATCTGCTCCATCCAGTGGATTGTGAACTCTGTTGGCTTATACAAGCCCTGAATTTCCATGCAGTGTCAGCCTTCACCTGGCATAAGTCAGTTCTTTGAGGTGATTGTGCACAAGTTTTAAGTGCCCTGGAATGGGCTGAGTTTGCTTTAGAGGGCTGGGAGGAAGCACTCTCAGGCAGTGTAGCTGTGAGTTCTGCAGAATTAATTGTGACAGCTGCTAAAAATGAAACAATGTTGGGTAATCGTTCGGTCTCTTACATGAAAACCAGCAAGAGCATCCTATTAATAGGAATAATGGAAGTCAATCTCTTGATTTCCCAGTCAGGAAGAGAACTGTCTTTTATGGTGTCTTCTTACAGGGACTCTCAGTCAGGTTCTGTGTGGCAGTACAGGATAAATAGATAACAGCCCAGGATTTTGTATCAGAAAGCCATTTTCCAGGCTTTTGGAGGAAGAAGTTGAGTCACAAACAGCAGCTCTGCCAGACAAAGGGGAAGCTGAGCAGGGGAAGAGAGCTTCTGCTAAAAACTTGAGATGAATTATTCAGGCTGATATAGACAGAAAGCTCTCTGCTCCTGCCCAGCCCTTCCTGCAGGAGCTGGCCCAGCCTGCAGCTGCTTTCCCAGCAGTTGGCAAAATCCCTTGGCCCTGCTCTGCTGCTTCAGTACCCAGATGTGCCCTGACAGCAGCCATACAGTGACAGGGTGTGCAGGGGTCTCACCTCTGCTACTTCTCACCAATAGCAAGATGAACAACATAGGAATGATCTGGCAGGATCAGTTCCTTAAGCTGCAGAACGCAGAGGAACTTCCCTAAATTCATTTCTTTAGGAGAACACCAATTCATTCATATGCAAAAGGGTGAAAAAGGACTTTTTGACATTTCATACAATCAGACAATCATGGAATTATTCGGGTTGGAAAGGACCTTAAATACCATATGGTTTCAACTCCCTGTCATGGGCAGGGACACCTTCCACTAGACCAGGTTGCTCCAAACCCCATCAGCTCGGCCTGGAACACTTCCAGGTATGGGTAATCAAAATTTCTCTGAGCAAACTGTTCCAGTGCATCATAGCTTGCATCACATATTCCTTCTTGCTCTGTGAAACATCCTAAAAATGAGCCTGGTGTAGTATGGCTCATTTTGGGAAATAGTGGCAGGGTCTGGCCCTCACTGAGCTGCTTGGTCAATGTGGTATCTGGGCAGAGGTAGAACATGCCCCCAGTCCCCATGATCACAGCCCAGACCTCTTTCTCTTGAGATAGTTTTCTAGGTTGGTTGAATGAATGGAAAAAAATAAACTCAACATTCGTGTGTGGTTTTACTAAACTCTTCTTTGTTTCTCTAATGGAAAGTCTTTGTGCTTTGTGGCAGATTTTACAAAAACAAAAGGACACAAGAGGACCTAGTGCTTTTTTTATCTCTAAACTGGATTATTTCTGAAGATCGAAAATGCCTTTTATTTTTATTTTTTTTTAAAAGGAAAGCAAAAACTATGTATAAACCCAGATTGTCTCAAAGGGATTAAGGGAAAAGCAGCACCGTGAGTTACTCCAAAGCAAATAAACCTGAGAAATACCATTGTACAATCCACCCAGCTCCTTTCTTACCTCTTCTTTCCTAAATTTAATTTACACCCTGAGAACATGTGCTTTGGATGAAAACCACCTCTTTTTCTTTTTTTTTTTCCTCCTGGGTTTTGCCTGCACTGTAAAGCCAGATTGAGACATGAAACATGCACAGCAAGTGACAGTCCAGAGTTTGCTCTTCTCAGTGGTTTTCTTTCTAAATCTCTATAGGAATATGGAATCCAATTCTGCATTTAATGATATCTCTGAGGCATGATTAAATCGCTCATTAATAGAACAATGTTTATAATTGGATCTTATTACAGAAAAGGGATTATGAGCATCCACTAGTGGTTCACTTCTCAGGTAGAACAATGTGTAAGTGGCTGGGGAAACAACAGAGGTGTGCATTTTTCCTTGGCAAACTGTTGGAAAAGGGCACGAAACTCTTCTTAAAAGGTCATCCAGGAATCATATTAATTCATGTAATTGTGTTTTAGTCCCCTTGCCTGGCAGTTTTGCAGCCTCTGTGTGACCAGCCACATACCTCTTCTGCAAGTGTAGATGGAACTAGTGTGGTGCTGCAGGTTTGTATGTCAATTATTTCTGTAAATGATCTGCATGTTTGATGAGGAATGTATTTGTTTATTGCTTGCCTAAAAAACCCAGCCTCATCCTGGGTCCTCTTTGGCTCACAAGTTATTACAAATTACACTGGTACTGCCTTCCAGGCTGGGTCTTGCCTGCATTGCCAAGGCAGGAGCGAAACCAGCAGCAGAACAGCTTCTTAGATTTAGTCAGCTATTGACTTTTAGGAGCCATAAAACACCCCGGGATCCTCCTGCTTCACCAACCTAACAGGGCTGTGAAGTATTTCCTGACTCTACTGGGTGTGTTTGAACTTCTCATTGCAGTTCAACGCAGAGGAACTTGTAAGCAGGGTAAATTAGCCGTGCTGTGTACATAGACTGTATTCCAGTCAGCTGTGTCATGCAAAGGCAGTGTTCTCAGCTATCTTAACCCTTCATGCATGTATATATTTTTGCCTCCTTCCCCAAGCTTACCACCCACATTGGACCTTCAAACATATGTTTACTGGACTGGAAGCTACTCCTGCTGGCACCCTGCCGGTGAGGGGGAACCTGCAGAGATGCTCTCCCGGGTGCGAGCCCAGAGAGATGCTTTCATCCCGGGTGAGACTTTCATTCTGCTTCTCCCCACATGAGAGAGGGAGCAAACAGGGTCACCTGGCTGTTGACAGTCTTCCAAAGTCTTTTCTCAGTCTCCTTCAGGGTATAAAGGTGAGACAACCAACTGCAAACAGAGTCTGCAGTTACGAGACTGGGGAAACCCTGTTTCCTTGGGGACAGCTTTGCTGTGGGAAGACCCATTCCTGTGCCGACAGCCCTGACTGCAAATGTGAATATTTCCTTAGGCAGGAAGGTGGGAGACCTGATATAGCGGGACAGAGAAAATCTGAAGCCATTCCTTTATAGCAGTAGCACATTTTCATCTCGTTCAGTCGAGACCACTCTGTTGTGACAGTTGTCATGAAAAACCATTTGGAAGAAGGCATGAGTGCAAGGTAAACATCACAAGATCTGGAGAACTAAGATAGTCAGGCTCTCCTGATTACTCTGACCTGACAGCTTTAAAAATATATCAGTAATAAAGTACTGGAGCTCTCACATTTTTGTGCCAAATACAACACTGCATGGCAAGAAAGAAAGTTGCTTATTTTTCTCCCAAGGAAAAAGCTGTGCTGTGTGCTGCAGCCTTTGATTTCTCATTTTGAGAATAAAGGCTGCTCTGCTAAATCTCCTAAGTTTATAAGGGTTCAAGGATGGCATTGTTTTACTGGCAGCCATCATCCATGTTTCATTAAAAAGCTCTGCTAATGGAGAATTTTTCTTTTTCGTGTGTGTGTCAGTTTCTATTTTCCTGTAGTTGGGAGATACATCATCTCACAAAATTAAACGTTTTCAGAATGCATGTAAATGAGGCACACATTTATTTTAATTTCTGATGATAAAATTTAAATCCAAACAGAGCTTTAAAAGCCTGAAAATTAGCAATATACATATATGGATAAAGTAGAATATCCTCATTTAAAGCATTTTTCATCAACTAGCAGGAGCCAAGAAAAATTGTGGTTTTAAGACCCCTGTAAAGAATGTACTCAGCACCCTTTCAGTACACACTGAAGAGACATTTCTGTAATATTCTGATTAAAATTGTCTCCAAAGGTAAGCCAGAAAACATTGTTTTCTGCTACCAAAGTTATAACTACAAATGCACAGGTTGGAAGGGACTTCTGGAATTGTCTTGTTCAAGCTCCCTGCCCAAAGCAGGATCAGCTACAAGAGGATCAGGATCTCATCTGGTTGGGTTTTAAATATATCCAAGGTCTTGGTAAATTGGATAAAAAACAATTTGGGTACACAGATGGAAGTGTCTGTCACTGATGTTACTTCTTTGGGTCACATCCCAGCTTTTGCTTGATTTAGACATTTAGAAACTGGTGATAACCAATACTTTGATTGTCCCTCAGCAAAATAGGCATCTGTCTCAGAAACGGCTGTGCTACGCCCATGGAACGAGCACAAGTCTCTCAGAAGGCTCCAACAGTGCTGAATTGGTGCAGTTTGCTCCAATTCTTCCCTTTGCCAAAGATCCTTGTCAGCACTTTGAAGGCAAAACTCCAGCTCTGTCCCCAGCATAGTGGTAGGAGAAGCCCTTGGATGGGAACACAGCAACATCCCAGGAGAGAGATCCCTCCTATAGATTTCTTTGCCTCAGTTCCTGTATTACTGGATAGTGCTTGGCAGAAAACCTCAAAGCATCTAAAGATATAATCCCTCTCCAGAATTACAGTCACTGGAACTCCCAGAAGAATCAGGGAAGCTGAAGTGTGAAGTAGTGATTTTTGGCCTATTGTAAGTTAAGTGCAATCTGGTGCACAATGATGAGATCTGTGCCAGCACACACAAAGAAAAATGTCAAGAATGTTTCCAATATTTTAAAGGTTAGACTGGGGCATCTTTTGGTATTTCTCCTCCAAAGAGCTTTGGATGAGTCATGAAACCAGCGTTATTCTAGAAATAAAACTGGTTGCAAACATCACAGAATAGTTCAAAAGAACAAGCTGCTGCAGTACAGTTCAAAAGGACTCTTTGCTTTCTCATGGTTTTCAAAAGCTGCCTGCCAGATGGTCATCTAACCCAGCCCAGTAATCCTTTGTGTCCATTTTACCACTGGGTGAATTCCTCAAGATATTTCCTACTCCTAATTATAGAAATTTGTGTTTGATTTCCCTTCACGTCAGATCTTTTATTTTATTTTATTTTATTTTACTTTTTGTGACCGTGGAGTCTAAGGCAGGGATTATTTTCTGGAACACTTAACACCAGAAAATACCGAGGACTTTAGAATTCTCAACGTTCCCAGGTTTTACAATCAGGCTAGAGAAGACAAATGCTATGATGCTACCACAAATATACAGTGGAAAAACAGGCAGTGAAGCTCACATTTCAAGTTCCCTGCCCATCCATTAATCTCAAGGACATGTCTTGGATTTTCCTGGGCAGCCTTTAGCAGCTGGAGCACCTGGATGCAAACCTGCACTTTCAGGGGTTTCTGCTCTGGAGCTCCTATGTTGCACAGTGGCCAAAGGACTCAAACACTGGTAAAGAAGCAAAAAAAAAAAAAAATGCAACCCCAAGAGCTTATTACCTTTTTAGAGAAAAATATATATATTTTTATTTTTTACTTTAAATATGTTAAAAAAAAATAAAATGTTCTTCACATCTATTAATGAATGGGAAAATAAATCAATGCAGAGGATTAGATAATTCATTTATAAATGATTTGGTGGTGCCTGAAGAGCCTTTACAACCTCAGATAAGGAACAGCCAGTTTTCTTGGCAAAGAGGAGGCTTTGTCACTTCACCATGAACTCATATTCCTCTGTTATGCATATGTTATGTCACATCTAGCAGAAACTATTTACAGAGTCTTGGAACTTATCTCATCAAGCCTGAAAATTCAGCAGCATATTAATTTCCCTGTAGGATATTAATTTGGTTTTAGATTCCTTATGAGTGTTGACAACTACATATACTCTCTAGGCCAAATCAACTGAGTTTACTGATTTAATTTGGGCCTCTGGAGTGGGTAAATGGAGGGTTTTCAACAATAATGAGCCAAGATATGAGAATAACCTCACCGCAAGGGGTTAGGTTTCCTTAACGATGTAAATCTGAAATCAATTTAAATTCTACCATTTATATATATAACACAAAATAAAAACAGAAGGGGCATTTGTATAATCTCCTGCCCAGAACGTCTCTTTTCCAAAGGATTCCACCCCAAACAGAAATACCATACTTCTGGTGGCAAGCATTAATTAGGTCATGTTAAAAGGCCTGAAGAGTGCAAAAGGCCAACGTGGCCACTTGCTCTCCTCCACCAAAGTTCCTTTGCACATTCTCTTACTCTTAGAGACCCAGAATTCCGTGCATCTATGTTAAATTCCCTCTAAACTATATATGCATGTAAAATATAAGATGGAATCCTTGTTAGCATCACCCAGGAGCAGTCACTATCATTTCTATGCCCCCAAGGAGAAGCCCTGGCTGGCAATGCAGCTGGTGAGCTGTCGTGCAGAAGAGCCTCATCTTGGTGTCCCATCATGCTACAGGTTTTGCCTTGCATGTATTGTCCTGCAATCCCTAAAAATGTGAAACCTGACACAGCAGTGCAACTAAGATATTGACTGCAGCTCCAGATGTGTTTGGTAGGAAGTTAGGTAGAAGAGAGAAGTACATCCCAGGGCAGAAAACAGTTCACATAAGGCTGTATGAAAGAGCACGGGGAAATATAGCTGTAAAGAGGTATAGAATTAATGGAAAACCATTACTGACTGGCTAATGGATGGTGTCTACATCCATGTTTAATTCATGGATAAAGGAACCAATTAAAAATACATGATAGACTCATGACAACCAACAGAGGAAGGCATGATTATTAATGATAAGTATGGATGAAGGGAGAGAAGCAGCTTGGATTTGGGTAGCTGGGGCACTAGAACTCCCCTTTGTGGCAGCAGGTCCCCAGTACAGTTAGATTTGCTACCTGCCCAACCTCCTGCAAGTCAGAGCAATGAGGTGGGCAAGGCTGAAAGGCTTGTGCCCCAGGAGAGGGTAAGAAGGACATTCTGAAGTAGCTGCTGTGACTCCAGGGCTCCCTGGAGTCCCTGATGATGCTCAAGTGACAGTGAACTAGAACAGAGCAGAGGGGCAGAGCATGTAGGGGGTACCCAGCTTGGAGGTCTGAGTGCCCATGGACCTCTGGGGGATGCCTTCAGCATGAAGTCCCAAAATGCCCAAAACACAAAAGGATACCAAGGTCTCCTTCTGGAGGCCTCACCATCCCTGAGAGCATTCAAGGCCGGGCTGGATGGGGCTTGGAGCATCCTGGCCTAGTGGAAGAGGTCCCTGTTCGTGGCAGGTGTTTGGAATTAGGTGATTTTTAAGATCTCTTTCAGCTCAAACCATTCTAGCATTCTATGATTCTTCATTTCTAGGCCCCTCCTTGCATGGCCCATGCTCATCAACTGTGATGAGCCTGGTGAGCCAAGGGAGCAGAAGCAGAGATGACACATCAGGCTCTTGGGCACCATCCAGCAAATGAATGGTTTGAAGCACAAAGGGCCCATGGAGATTTGTGCCATGCTATTTCCTTTGGCACCATGGTCCACCACAACAACCACCAGAAGCTCCAGAAATAATAATTCTTGCCAATGTCATTAATTAAGCAGTGAGAATGACAAGGACATTCAATTTTTTTTTCCAGTGGAAGCTGTGAACACCTTTCTTGGCTGCAGTGTGAGGCATTTGTAATACAATATTCATGCTCAGAGTGTGTCCCTGTAAGGCAGGAAGGTCCAAGTGCCTATGAATTAGTCATTTCCATTGGGCTCATCTCTGAAAGGCGTTGAGTGGGGATACAGTGGTTTCCCAGAGGTTTGCAATCACTCCACACCACTGAGGATGAGAAACGAGCTAATGGGAAAGATAACAGTTCCTGTAGTCTCCAGAGCTCAAAATTCCCTGGGCAGATTCCTGCTTCAGCCATTTTTTTTTTTTTTTAAACAGAAGCAAAATCGTATCAAGCTAGAACCAGGCAACTGTTTATTAAAAACAAGCCTGGCTGCTGCTGTGAGTGTTTTCTCTGAGTGTAAGCCACATACTAAGATGTTTTTGTTTGATGCCTGCAGTGTTTTCTCTAGAGCCTGTGCTGGGGTGGGAAATTGGTATATCCAACATCCTAGGAGACTGGAGAGCTGTGGTATAATAAGCCTAGGAGAAAACAGTCTTGGCACTTGGGCAATCTCTCTAAGAATATCAACAGGCTCCAAAGGAAAGAAAGAAAACCATCACCTGCTCCCTAAGAAGTGTCCATACAAGAGAGAGGTTCCAATCATCTGAGATAAGGAACAAATACCTGTTTCATTCTAGAATGAATCATTCTAGAATGGTATTTGGCTGACCTGACACTGCTATTTGTAGACATACAAACCTGACACGTTTCAGCATATTTTCCTTATTTAAGCCCATCCTCAGTAATTGGCTTTTCCAGTTGATGGTGATGAATTAGGGGAGAGCTCCTGGGTGAAATGAAATCTAAGAGGACTGAAAGCTCAAATCCAGCTCAATTGTGCATCTGACATGTGAAGAGAAAACAATACCTGGCATCCCCCAACAAAACTCACTGCCCAGAGAAAGGATCATTAGGAGAGCAAAGCTCTTGCAATGAATGTCAGCCACATCATTTAAGGCACGTCTGGGACAGATATTATAGAATCTGCGTGAAATCCAACCACAAAGGACAAAATTAAAGAGAAAAAATTGCAAGAAGCATTTTAACACCACGAACAGAGAAAATTTGCAAGGATGGGTTTGCCCTCCGGCCACGGGGCCCACACTCACTTGTTGTAAAGGACAATATCTGGCCTCCAGATGAGCTCCGAGGGGATTCGGATGGATGTGACATTTTCGTATTCTTGGGGGTCCCAGCGCAGCTTGTAGTCGTGCCACTCCTGCCAAAAATGAGGTGGTTACAAAGCTGTGAGAGTTCAGTCGCAAAACTGAAATGGAACACGGGAAAAATACATATTTGGTCGCACCCACCTGCTTCACCCACACATTCGTGGTCATCATTTGATTTTTCTCATCCTGAAATGCAAGATCAGATATTGGTTATGGAAGCAGACAAAGCAGCCCGAAGGACTCATTAAATTTCTCTTAATTGTACATCATTTCTGTAATTACAAATCACCTCTGCAATAAATGTAAGTTCCATCCTGGAAATAAAAAGCAGATGTTTCTGTCATTTGACATGGGACAGGGCACAGCTGCCTGATACCACCAAACAGCTGAGCCTGCACCTAAGCAATCCTGTGAGCAGATGGACTGGAATTTGTTGGGATTTTCCTCAGTGCTGATGGATTCAGCCCAGGACAATGATGCCAGGTAGAGGAGAAACCTCCACAGCCTGGCTTTGACCTGTGTACTGAAGGAAGGGAGTTCTGGATATATACACCCTTGCTCACACGTGTGGTGGATTACAATGCTCAGCTTCATCTGCAAGTGGTGTTCAGTACTTCTCCTGTGAAATGTTAGCCATGAACACAGCTCTGGAAACAAGAAGCTCAGCAGCGTTTTTCCTATTACCAAATAGATGAAGGAGAGCATATGGATTGGGTTTTCTGAATAAATCCAAGCTGCTCTGCTGACATGGAACACTTGGACAGCCTGGTGTATTCCCATTCTCCCAACAGGTAGATTTTTTTCCTGACCCTAACTAGAAATAGTATGGAAAGGTATGACTGTACATATATATATTTAAAAAATATAGGGCAGATATAATGCTGGTAGCACTGTAGGAGAGTTAATTACTGCTTGCTGCTTGCCTTTTGTGTTTGTTACAACATTTCTGTAAGTAACTGAGATGACTTACCCAGGGCAGAGCCCAGTGCTGCTCTGATTGAAGTGTCACACCGGAGCTCAGAGCTTATTTGTGTGTTTATTTCTTTTCTCTCCTTCTTTGGTTGGCATCAAACCCAGCTGAATTGGCAGGGCTCATTTGGAAGCAAACTGCTCATCATTAACCTTGCTCTTGTGGCAGTACAGGATTGATTGTGAACATTAAGTACCAGGAGGTTTGGGAGTAGCTGTGCCTCCTCCTTCCTGAGCCCCCTCACTGCTGTGGTGCACCAAGTGTAAAACCTGATCAGAGATACTCTCCTGGGGGTTAGGAACCACAGAGACATGGAGGAAGGAGAAACATAAAAACCACTCCAATGAGCAACAAAGGAAGACAAAATATCCAGCTACTTCCTTGGGTGCTGACGGGAGATGAGGAATGCCACTGGAGGAGGCTGCACACCCTGGACTGGACCGATCCTTGAACATCTGCTTCTCTTACCACTTTGCAGTTCAAGCACCTGAGGGTCTCCACCACAGCCCCAGCCTCTCAGGTGCTGTCCTTTTTTGAAATTTTTCTCTCTGGAACCACCCTTGGTGGAAGTTCCTGCCCATCACACCTGAGGCTCTGCCATCCTGCTGACCTGAGTGCAGCATGACTCCAGTCCCATGGGTTTATCTCAGGAGGGGGGTTTGCAATGTGCTGATGACCAAGTGCCACCAGCACAGCTGTCTGCTCCTCACAGAGCCAGCCTGGAGAACAGCAGTGACTCTGCAGCCAGGGGGGTATTGCACTGCCTGGCCCCTTTTCTCAAGGTGAACACGGCAGGTGAGGTCCTGCAGAGAAACAGGCTTAGGATTCCAAGTGTGCCTCTCGGTGGCTGCTCCTGGGGACATGCTTGATCCCTCACCACTTATTTTTGGGCTCAGAAAACCCTCAGCACGCCAGGGTGAGGTAAGGACATGCAGGGATGTCAAGTTCCCCATTGATTTCTGTTCCCCTGCCCCCAGCTTTTGTCAGCAGGAGCTGGGGTTTGAATACAGCTCTGATTTCTCTTTCAGACTCCTTGTCTATGGGAGCTGAACGTTGGGTCTAACAACTGCAGCAGGGTTTGCACCAAAACTGTCACTGTCGGGAAGGGAGAGACACAGCTGAAGTGCCGCAGTGGTGGCAGGGGTGTCACCAGTCCCAACCACACAGCCTGGAGCAGGAGAGGCTGAGACTTCTCCTCCAGCCATGCCCACAGGCCTCAGCACAGATCTGCCTCTGAGTTGCACTTCTAACCACTGACATGATTTTAAGAAGATTAATTCTTCTTAAGTAAACTGGGAAGGCACTATGGAGCAGGTGTATCGATCCCCCCCTTCCACAATTCAGCAGCTGCATAATGGAAAATCTCTTTCATGCTTCCACAGTCACTAATGTCTCATCTTTAGTCTTATCAATTATTCAGATGAGAACTGTACCACTTCCACATTAGCAACTGCAAACAACCCTGGATCCCTCAGGCTGATGTAAGAGTGAGGAGGGGAATGGAAGACCATTTCTGTGCTGCAAAGCTGAACGTTGATGGCTTCTGCCCAAGGAGATGCAACTCACCAGCAACTGGTGTCTTTGATTCCCCACCTCCTGCAACACCTTGGCTCGGTGTCTGTTGCATCTCAAAACTGTGATCTCAAAATATGTCATGGTGTGGAGAGTCATCTGTTATGATTGTCCCACAGAAGTAATGTCTTGAAGTCTCATTATATTTTCCTTTATCGTAGAAATCACAGAATGGTTTGTGCTGGACGAGACTTTAAAACTCATCTCATTCTACCCCCTGCCATGGGCAGGGACACCTTCCACTAGACCAAGTTGCTCCAAGCCCTGTCTAACCTGACCTTGAACACTTCCAGGGATGGGGCATTATCACTTCTTTTATTCTGCCACATCAATACAGTAAAAAATGTCAGGGAGCCTCCTCCTCTGAAAAATAAGGGGTTTGGACTAGATGACCTTTAAAGGTCCCTTCCAACCCAAACTGTTCTGTGATTCTCTGAAAGACAGGCTGAACTTGCTCAAGAAACGTGCAGGTGCCCAAACACGCTGTCCTGGGAAGTGCCAGGTGCAAACAGAGACAGGAAGGAGAAGCATGTGGGAACAAAATCTGCACAGGCTGTAAAGCCTGTGACTGTGCCTGACATCTGCAGCCCTGCAGGGATGTCCTGTGGATCCAACACTTGACCTCAACATACTGTGACAGAATAATCCCTTAAATACCATTTCAGTGCACATCAGTCTGCTTGCAGACCACGTCATTCTGTACAGAGCACATGCAGTTTGCACACGTGTAACTTCTTTTTGAGCAAACACTCAGAAACAATTTTCTCATTAATATCTGCCAGATTAGCTAAAAGCCCTCAAAACTTCAATTTGCAGAAAGTTCTTCAGCAAGGTCTCTTCCCAAGGTACGCAAAGCGCTGTTCCTATTAGCTGGTGTAAATTAGTAATTATGGCTCAAATTCCAAGTGAGGTATTTAATCTTCTCCTTAGCCAGAATTCTCTGGCATTTATGCCAATTGCTCCTCTGCTCTGCTGTAATCAGTCCCATGGGTTTTGATAAGGAATTTAGGATATAGTAAATGAAGAATAAAGGATCCACTTTGATGACCAGCTACTCACATGAGTCATGCCTTCTTTCAGCAGAGCTGGCTGCACAATCACTATTTTCTGCTGAGAGCAAAGTCTTCCCAACCCAACTCTGGATCAGCCAGTAAAACCCACATGCACCAGGAGCCTCTCCCCAAGCCCCAGCCTGGCTACTCTGGGCCTCTTGTCACACAAAACCAACGGGTTGTACTCACCACGTCGATGAGCTGGGCGATGGACAAGCCAAAGCGGACAATGACCACGTCCGAAATGTTGGCCACGGGACGGGACCACTTGTTATAACCAGAGAAGAGTTTCTTCAGGAGCCGCTCCTCCGCGTGGGCTCGGGTCTCCACATGGCCGAAGGCTGCGGGGAAGGAACGGGGCACAGCAGCATAAAACACCTGCAGCTCCAAGGGCTGGCACAGCTGGAGCCTTCTCTGGGGGGGAAACTGTGGCAAACCCCAGCAACGGGCACATGGGGACACATGATATCACCCGGGTGACTTGACATCCTGCTATACATCTCCGTGTATTTCTCACTCTGTTCACCCACAGTGGCCAACTCCTAATGTTGGGTTTCTATTGCAGAGCAGGACTGGTCTGTACACAGCATGGCCACCAATAATACCACATTTGGAAAACACTACATGGGCCATTCTTCCCTGAATCTAATTTTTATGGTCACTTTATGGCAAGTTTCTAGCACTGAAGTCTGCAAGCAGGAAAGAGTGACACTAGAAAGGCAAGCCTAAAAGGAAAAAGCAGCCTCTTGCTGGGAGATAGGGGGGTTGGATCATATTTATACATTAAAACTGGCACCAAATGCATCAGAAAAAAAAAAAAAAGGAGACTGAAATTCAGCTCTTTAACCTTCATAGATGTAATTTCACAAAAACTAAGGGGGAAGGAGGAGGACAGGGGAGAGCACAGGTTGGATAACAAGACTGCAGTTTTCCTCGGGCACAACTTTAAAAGTTGGAGGCTGCAAGGAGCAGCCCTGACCCTGCACGTAGGCTACAGGAACTGTCGGAGGTGCCTGTTGGTTATTAAAAATTGAAGCCACGTTTCACGCAGGGGCTGTCGGAGGAGCTGCGCTCCTGTGCCGGCTGTAGCAGACAGCGGGGAGAGGGAGCCGGGGGCTCTCCCCACGTCCCTCGTGGAATATGGCTTCTACTTAGTCTTTAGCTGCCCTGGATTATACAAAGGGAAGCATTAGCTGAGCGCTGGCTGTGCTCTCCGCAGCCGGGGCTGTAGCCTCGAGACACATTAACACACTTTACCCAGGGAAGAAAAACCCTGGCAAGAAGCAGGATGTTGAGCCCCTGCCTGGGTTTTCCCTCCTGTCCCCTTTCCACCGCGGCTTTAACCCTTTCAGACAAGGAGCAGAAAATAAAGGCAAAGCATTGTTCAGCAGAGGCTGGTGTTCAGGGGACCAGAAATGATGGGGCAGGAGGATGGAGGAGTCAGGGAAATTCCTTGTTGACAGGGACTGGTCTCCACAGTGTGTCTTTGAGAGGAATAAGGGAGAAAAGAGCTACAGAGCAGAGCAGGGGAGAAAAGCTTTCTCAAACTTACCAGGGAAAATGCTGGCACACAGCAGGAGGAGGAGATTTCCTTTAGGCACAAGAAATCCCATCGTGGAGCAGAGCTCTAGTACGCAGAGTCTCCCGTCAGGGCAACTTTTCCACTCTGAGTCTCTGGATCCTCCAGGTTCATTCCCCTAAACTCCTTTCACTCTCTCTCCCTCAGGGAAGGGATAACAGCTGGTGCTTTGGTTTTTTTCCTTTTCTCTTCTGAGAGATTTCCAGCTCTTGCTCCTGGAAAGATGCTCTTTCCTGGGACGCTGATGCTCGTACGCTCACAAGTGATGCGCAAGGGCTGCAGAGAGCTCCTGTAAAGAGTCCGGAATGCCCAACCTCCCTGGGCTCTCCTGCTGCTCCTCTCCCCTTTCCTACGGGGCGCTTTGACTGCTCGCTTTATTTGTTGTTGCTGCTGCTGCTGCTGCTGCTTTCAGCCTTCCCCCAGCCCTTCGGGCAGCCTGTGCTCGGATTTTGATGCTGATGGGCCACTGATGCCTCTGAAGCAGAGAGTGAGCACAGTATGTTTGTATATTTAATGTAGTTAGACCTGCCCACCTCCTGCTTAGGAGGAGGAGGAGGAGGAGGAGAGAAGCCCTGCGTTCCAGCAAACAGGCTGCAGGGAGGAAAACTTTTAACAGGAGAAATAAAGAGGGAGATATGCAAAGCCCAGCTGCAGCCAGAGGTGGAGGATACGGGGCCAGCTGGGATCATCATAGCACCGGAAGCCCAAACAGTCTTTAATTAACGAAAGCTGTCTCTTTAATCTTGTCCAACTGCTTTTCAAAATCACTCCAGTGTAATTAGACTGAGATATTTCTGGCTTGGGCACGTATCTTTGCTGCCGATGTTTACCGGGGTGATGAATCTGCCCATGAGAACAGGGTTCTGCTGTGCTTGGTGCTGTACAAACATGTAGTACAAATACAAATATTAGTCTCTGCCCCACGGGCAATATTGCAAATCAAAGGTGAGACTGAGATAAGGTCACTTGAATTTATCTATATGCTTGAATATACCTTAAATATATCATAAAAAAACCTGTTGAAGTCTTGAAAATTTTGTGAAGAAAAGGATAATTCCTTGTGCTAGCAACAAATTATTACTCTCTCATCTCTCATCCCTGATTCCTTGCATGGGAGACATGGAATAGAGCTCTCCCCATTTCAGTTTAAAACTAGCTTTGATATTAACACAATTACTTCCACACGGATAGCAAATGGATTTAATTTTCAGGCATGGGTAGTGTTGCCAGCTGCAAAATTAATCAAAGTCTGTTCTAATAGTATTAGCTACATATTTTATGTATAATAATTTCGCTACTCCCAAAGCATCTCAAATATCTTCCAATATAATAAATTGCTTGCTGCAAATGGGGAGGATTACAGTCACAAGAGAAATTAGGTCTGTAGTGAGATTATAAATAACATCAGTGTAGTACCAAACTCAACTTGTCTTGTTTTTCTTATCTCATCTCTTCCTCAGCAATTGTCAGCCTTTCCAGTGACAAACCACACTGTATTTTCCCATGGTTGTGTGGACTCCTGTACAGTTCCCTGCTTTGCTTTCGGTGGCCTGACCCTCAGTGCAGCACCTGAGCACCTGTGATATGCTATACAAATCTGTAGTGCTCATTTTAGGGAACCATCCAGCATTAATTTAATAAGCAGCAGATGTGAGATCAAATTAACTCGAAGCTGAAGCGTGGGATTACATCCTGAGAGCCAGGTCCTCTGTAGCACTGAGCACCTCTCCCATAGCCAGGAACAGGGGAGCAGAGGGGCAATCACTCCTCATCGGGGCAAAACCAGCATCACTCAGTCACCTACTGCAGCCACACATTCCCAAAAAAACAACCAGAAAAAAACACTCCCAAACCAACATTTGTTTAAACCCTTTTTCCCTGTGGAATTTGCAGCTCCTCTGCTCCTTGCTGGGTTCAGCCGTGCTCAGTTGCAATCCAGCAGCATTCAATTGGGGAATCCTGGATTTCAGCCCATCTACAACCAGCAACAAGCACCAGATACAACAAATCTTACGGATTCCCAAAGGAAATAGTGGGAAATAGGATTTCAGAAGGCTGTTTTTTCAAGGAGGCTGGTACTCTGCACAGGTCACACGTTGGGCGACCAAACCCAGGGGATCTGAGGCCATCTATTCCCTTTTGAAAACCCTGGCCATAAATAATACAGGTATCCTTGACTACAGGCCCTCCTGTGCTGAGCTGATTCAAATCCCATGGACAAACCCCATCCATCTTCACCTTGCCTTGGTTTCTGTTCTGGCGAGCAAACACTGCCTTTAGATTAACCCTATAAATTATTTTGATTAAAAAAGGATTTCCTTCTTCTGGAAATTAATAGTAAATCACTATTTCCTATAAGTGAAAGGTTTATCCCTCACCTCCCTGGCCATGCGGGGAATGAGCATATTTCACAGAGGTTTCTGTGCCTTGAAGTGACCTTGTTAAATCTCACTGCCAGTTTCTTTCTGCATCATTGGGCCATAACAAAATTTCCATCAGCTCCTGTGTGTATTTGGAAGGCGATGACTTCCACTGGTACATGTGCAAGGGACTCTGACTGGAACAAAAGATGCCATTTAAAGGTTTTAATGATTTTTTTTTTTTATTGTGGTAGAAAGCTGTGAGTCCAGCCTTACTTGCAGGCACCCAACTCCGAGCCTTCTCATTATTATTATTTTCCTTTGTCTGATAAAGATGTGGATAATTTGGGTAATCCAGATGTTCACAAAAACTGACTCAAAAATCCCAGCTATTGAAGACTGTGGACTGAACAAAACAGAACCAAGGCAGTGTTTTCCCCAAGGTTTTCAGTGAAATCTCAACTTGTCCTTGGAATAAGAGAAAGCCAGTAACAAGCTCCGTTTTAAGTGGTTTGGATCATTTAATGGAATTCCATGATTTTGCAAGGATCTGGTAAGTGTTGACTGCACTGCCTTGCATTCTGCACTCCTGTAAATCTCTTGTCTACTTTAGCCCTTTCTCAAATAATTTTTATCCTAAAAAAGGCATTGACAGAAGGGGATTGGATGTCCCTGAGTAGTGGGTGCCTGCACATAGACTGTGTCTGAGCCCCCTCTCCTACCAGCACTAGTTCAATATCGAAAAAAATCAGCTGCTGAAGGAGGCAGAGGCAGCTGCACTGACAGGGAATCCTAGGACTGCACACTTCCTTTGAATTTGCCCTCTCTCTCCATGATCTTGTCTTGGATGTCACAGCCAGCTCTCCAGGGCAAGCCCTTGACCTCTGTTTATTTTGTAAAATGTCATCTGAATGTTTAAATCTACAGAAGTGAGACATAATAATGATAATATCTCCTTACTTGTTCCCTGTCTGGGCTTGACACAGGGGACAAAGCAGGTTAATGGAATGCTTGAGAAAAACCATCTTTGCATTCAAAGGTGATCTGAATTTTTTTCTGTCTCCATTCCTGGGATAAAGATTTCCTTCTCCTATTCCTAACTGCTTTGTCATCAACAGAGGCTTCAGGTGGAGCAAAAGCAGTGAGGAGAAAACCAACACTGAAGGGGCAGAGATCTCCTTTCAGTGAAAAGTGCACTGAAATGAGCAGAGCAGAGGGATGTGCAAGGCTGTTTCTCAGCAGAGCGGGCTCCATCTGCCTCTGGGGAAATCTGCGAGGTACTGCTGGCCTCACAAGAGTGGCTCTGATTTATTCAGATTTATTTCAGTTTGTCTCTGAAGTGACAGCAGACTTTGAAAGACATTTTTAACTAAATCAAAGATTTTTCCTGTGTAAGAGACTTCTGGCCATGCCAGGGAGCCAAGACACCTGCATGGGAGTAAGAACAACAGTAACACAACAGAGTGAAGCAGCAAATGCAGTAATGGCTATTTACAAAGCAGTAGAGATGTCTATGGAACCCAGGCTTCTCCCAGGTTTCTTGTCTTCTTGGAAGTTAGCTGTGGAGTGGATGGGTTTCCAGCCACAGAATACTAATGTAGCCTCTTATTATTTCCTGGAGCATCCTCGTGGCAATGTCCAGATTCTGCAAACAAAGGCAGTGCCTTGGTTTTGCAGAACCTACAGTACCCACAGGAGGAACCTAGATGTCCACTGGCCATGAGCAACATGTCTGATGTGAGGTGCTCCAAAGCTGCATCACCCACGTGATTCCCTTCTAGACTCACTTCCCTCTCAAAATTCACCCAGTGAACAGACAACACTGGCAGCCCCCAGCCTGGCAGCCAGCCCTGTGTTCCTGGGACACTGCAGGCACATGTTGTCTTGTGAGGACACCCCAGTCCTGACCCTGGGCAGCCCCCTCTGTTCCAGCCCTGCTGAGATGCTCAATGGGGCTTGGAGCAGACAATACATACACTTCACAGCAGGGCAGGAGGGCTAATGCAGCATCTCTCCCTCCTCTCTGTTGTGCTCATTAAGATTTGAATCCAAGCACAAGAGCCCTAAAGCATTAACCTATTGTGTTGCCTTGGAATTCTCACGCATTGCTGAGCTGGGAGTTAAGGGAGCTCAGGACCTTGCAGGATTAACTCCATAATGAAGCTCTGGGAAGAATCCAGTTGTGTTTACCTCTGAACAGGCTGTGCTGATGGAGAGTAGGGGGAATTCTCTCACCCTTTCTGTCTCCTGACTTGTTCCCACCTCTCCCATCCTCAGCTGTGTAAGATAGAGATAATTTTTTTGTCTGACCAATGACTCATGATGTCAACAAAATGCACTAATACAGACATTTCTTCTTCTCTGGATTTCTCCTCTTCCTGTTGCTCGCTCAAACACATCCCAGGAATTTCTGAATAGGGTTCTTTATTAATACAGCAACAGGAGGATTTGTGGTTCTGGCTATGCTCAAACAAAGCAACAAACAAAGTGAGCCAACTATTGAAAAAGGAAAGGAAGCAAAGCAGTAACTCATGGCCTCATTAAGGCTTCCAGCTCCACAACTATTAAAGAGCTCATGTTACAGATCAGATGAACCTCTATGTCTTATTTGTAAATGCCAGAATTCATTGTAAAGAGCCCCTAAAGAGCAAGGAGGTGGCTTTCACTTCTCTTAAGATCCAAGAAGATGGATTTTTAAATTAGAGAACAGAAGCATGTTTCTCCAGACAAGTTTGTTCTCCAAGGATAGCTTTGGTTTCACTGCTCAGCTTTTAGATCTAAATTAGGCTCTTGTCCTTCCTCACCAGAGGGCAAACACTGCCCAATTTACTCACTAAGGAAATCTGGAGTTGACTGGTTGACAAATCTATTCCCTTTCCTTTCCATAATGTGCAGCAGCTACAGACCACAACTTCCCAGCCAGTACAAACCTGTCCTCCTCTGAGCTCCTGACCTGATGTAGTGATGTGAAGTGTCATAAATCTGCTGAACACCCTGGGCTATGAAGGGCAGGGGCTCTGTCCATCCATCTGGAGAGCAGGAGCTGGGAGCTTCCATTGCCACTCCAAGCTCTGCCTTGATGACTTCAGGCTTTGTTTTCATGCCCACACCAGTGTGAATGGGATCTGTGTCCTCTGTGCAAGAATCAGCATTAAAAAATGCAGCCAGTGCTAAAAACTTGGTCATAAATATTGTGCTTGGCACAAAGCTTTGGCCATAAATATTTCCTTGGTTAACCAATAGGAAATGATAGCTCTTAAATCTCAATTATAGTTGAGTTGTAACTGGCTCACACTCATTGGCACCAAGGTCCTGCCTTGCTTGTGTGGGAAATAAGGGCAGCTTTCCCACAGCTTTGGAAGCAACCCCGAAACTCTGATTTCTGATTTCCAGAGTTCAACAGCATTTTTTTCCTTCTTAAGTTAGGAAGAGCTGACATGAAAAAAAAATACATGTTTATAATGCCTTAAGCTCTATCCAAAAGCTTCCTGCAGTAGATGTTGTAATGACAGTTCTGTTCCAGCTTCTTATTTTTCCATCAGTTTCCTCACTACTGGCTGGATTCATTCATATGTAGCTGACAGACAGTCTTAGGATGTGAATCTTCAGAAATATTGCACAAGCAGGAAAAGAAAGGTGGAATTTTTAGGAAATGTATGAAATCGGGAGTTGTTGAGATGCTACAATCCCACCTGGCTATGATCAAGCCAGTTGAGATACCTTTGGTACCTACTACAAATTCTATGTTCATAGTTAAAAAATAATTAAAAAGGGGGTTTAGAGCTTTTTATGTCTGCAGACAGGCTGTGGCCACACTCACTGGTACCTGATGTGGATGCTGCATCTCCCCAGTGTGCACCTATGAAGGTGGAGAGGGGGCAATCCAAGAGCTCCAGAAAGACATGCCATAAGCCTGGATTAGGGCCAAAGATCCTTTCTCCCTTCACATCTCTTTTTGTGCAACAGATGAGAGAGCCCTTCAATAACCAGGAAGGTACAACCTGACTTGTCTGCATCCACCTCCCACGCTACTGGTACCTTCAGGCTCACATCTTCTTTCTGCTCATTAAGACATATGCTTCTATTATTTTCCTGCTGACTGGCCCACAGGAAAAGAAACATCAGCCATCTGTTACTCCCACAGTTTTCTGGATCACAAGACTTTTGTTGATTAAGGAGGAAGTTTTTCCAAAATGCATCCATTTCCCACTGATTTCCAAAAAACTATAGTGTCTTCCTCTAAAATTACAGCTTCTTTTCCTGCATGGTAATGACACACTGGCCTTTACTTGGGTTCAGATTCATGTGCAACACTTGTATTTACACAGCAGTTATTTACAGCACTACACACTGCTCAGTCTGAGTAGAGGAACACAAACACTTGATTTCAAGTGCCTGAATATCTTTGGAGATCTGGACCATGCCCAGCAAATTGTCAGAAAACCACAGCAGTCTCATGCTATTTAAGAACTCAGTTATTTTTCGCACTTGTCTACAAAAACAATTTATCATGATGTCTTTAGGCCTCATCCTGCCACTCCAAACATCCAAAAGTTCAGGGATATTTATACCTGGGCTGCTTCTAATTTTGCCAACCAAGATGATTGGGCTGGCATGACTACAACAGCTCCCATCACTGTGACTGTAGAGCTTGGAATTAGCACGAAGATACTTTGACATATTTTATTCCTGATTCTATTCTTCTTCTTTTGGCACAGACTGATGTCCCATATGGCCCATTGTTGGACCCTGCACCAGCTGAAGGGAAAGCATCTATGATTGACACTTGAAAATACCAAGTTGTGCCTTTGGGCTGGCTCAGGCTGAAAATGCTCTTGGCAAATGGAAACAGTCATGTCATTTTTATTTCACTGTTCAGGAGGAAGAAGACATTTTCTACACTGAGCAACACACAGAAAAGTTTGTTCTCTAAGGGGATGAAATATTCCTCTTTTGATCTCCTGTAGCATTTCCAACTGGAAACTGGTTTCAGATCAGAGGTTCAGCTCTGATGGAACTTGGAGGAACAGAAATCCATTCCCGTCTCTGGCCTCAGGGTTTAAAAATCAAACGGCTCCTTCCCTTATGGAACCCAACTTCCCTTATGGAACACAACTCTTGGTATGATTAATCTCCTGCTCCATGGGTTTGAAGTTCCCACATGGCAAACCAACACCCAAAGTGCACCCAAAGAATGAGATCTACCACCTCCTCTCATCTGTGACGATGGAAATGCAACCAAACTCAACAGAATGATCTGGGGTTAGAAGTTTGAAGACAAGGACACTGGCATACTTCTTTTTGTAAACAATCTCCAAAGCCACAACAACTTGTCTCTGCTTACTTTCCTTGAAGTCCTCAGGACTATCCAGACCATCTGGAGTAAAAGTTCATCCGTTCTTTCAAATTTTGCCATTATGGACTAGGAGAGAAATTAAAAAGGACTCCCCAGACTTTTTCACACATGAAAATGTGCAGAAAATTACAATACCCCTTCTCATTAATAGCTAGGGTTGTGCTAACATTATTTTTCTTGAAAAGCTGATGAAAGCATTTTCCTGCAGGCAGAGAGGAGCTGACTAATTTGTGGGCTGTAGCAAGAAGTTAGATTGGTGTAAAGGAAAAAAGATGGGCATGGAGAAATTATTCCCTCTGCCTATTCATAAAGTGCTTATAATAGAATATTTGCAATCCTCAGATATTCTCAGTCATGATCCTGTTACTGGCAGTGGAATCAAGCCAGTTCTTGGAATAGGAGAACACTGAAATCACAAATTATGTCCATTTTGTGGATTGAAAATTTTGGTGGATACAAAGCTGTTCCTACATGAGAGCAATTGAGTTTGATCCTTTGGCTTTGGATATATATCATATAACATATAACACTTATAAATTCCTTGAGCAACGGGGGTTTTAAATAGAAATCAGACAGAGAGCTGCACAGAGCACAGAGTGAAAAATCAATCGACTATAACAGCAAATATAAAGGCTGTGCTGCAGGACTGAAGAGCCATTTTGCTCTGTGTATTCAAACACCTCCAGCAGAAGAGGGTCCTGTGGGGCATCTCCTTTCTACTGGAGAGAGATTTCTCATCTCAGTCCTTAATGAAGACTCAGATCACTGGGCTGAGCTTTGCTTTGTGTGAGGAAGAAAGTGCTGACCACTTAACATAGAGAAGTGCCTGCAAACACGAGTCATGGTCCAAAGAGCAGGAGTTTTTCTTAAAAATCCTGGGATATGATACGCATATATGAGGTTCTTTTCAATCTTTATTATCCCCATCCTACAGACACCGTATACTTCATTTCTTTACTACAACTTTTTACAGCTATAGGAAAGGAAAAAAACCAGAGGCTGTCAGATGCTTGTTTGACTTCACTGGCAGAGGCTGTTGAGCAGTCATCACCAGCCCTGTGGTGTAACCCCAAGAACTGGCAGCCCCAAACCTCAGCCCTTAACCAGGTGTCAACAACATTCAGCCTGTGCCAGTGATGCTGCTGCAGAATTCCAGAGAAAGGGTAAACCTCTGGCTCCATTTCATCATGGTTTGCTCTACTCTGGAAAATGTTGTTTGCTGGAACTGTGGAAAACTTTCTGGCTTTGATAACCCACATAACATCAATATTTTTTTATTGCTGGCATTTGCTACTTAGCATTTTCTTCTTCTGTCAGTGAAAGAGTTTTGGAATTCATGAAGGTGTTTCATTGAGGGATATTTGCTTCAAAGCACTGCCATTGTTTGGTCCTTTAGTCACACAGAAGGAAAGCACAAATGTATAAATTATGCAGGAAAAAATCAATGAGGCTTCTGGAAGGGGATTCACTGACAGTGGTTGGGAAGGCAGCAAGTGGCTCCTCTCTGTTACAGCCAGTGATTCATAAGCACTGATCACACCAGCCCCATGGTTTATTAAAAATCAGTCAGGTCCCTTGCAGAAGTGATGTTATTTTAATATCACAATCGTTTCAGCAAGGTGTAAATTGCTTGGCTGCAAGGAATGATGTCGCCTGAGGCAAGCTATCAGTTTTGTGGAGGGGGTAGGTGATTATTCGTGGAAGAGACGGCACAAGAGCAGGCAAGGGGCTGACAGTCTGGATATTTCCATCAGGATCCCAACTGTAGCAGTCAAAGCTTCAGTCAGAGACAATCATTGCTAGGATACAGAGAAATCTGTCCAGAGCCATAGCAACAACTGATTACAAGCAATTCCCCAAATGTTTGAGGGGACAGATCACTCTAGATCAGCACCTCAGCTTCTCAGTGATTATCCAAGATGCAAACAGCAATAATCTAGCTGCTGGCAGCCCTGGGAATTGATTAAGTGGGAAACAGGATGCCTGCAAAACAGTCCCTGCAAAGATCTCTGTGTAGGTGATATCCAAGGGGGTCAGCAGTGTGGGTCACAGTGCAGGAGCTCAGAGCCATGTACATCCTTCAGCTTTCTCCACATAGTGTTGTCCAGCCCTGCCAAGGCTCTACTTGTCCCTCAGATGCTACTGCACCAAAAATTTAAATTTATACCCCAACTCCCATAAAGCTGCTGGGTGCTTAAGGCATCCAAGGCTAGAGGTGGCCAGGGGCATCCCCACAGGGTGGATGAGGGTAGGACCTGTCCCACCACATCCTCCTGCATGGCAGTGCTGGACATGGTAAAGATTCCCACATGGCTGGCAGGATCAGCAGTTCATAAATGATCCCAGTGCAGTGAAAACACATCAGAGGCAGAGCCAGAAGAAATCAATTGGAGAAAAAGATGTTTTCATAGAAAACCTCCTTTTACCACCTTGAGAGACACACAGAAATCCCCTTTGGAGCAAGATGCATGACCTGGCCTTGGAATAGTGGGAGCTTTGTTGGGTGCCTCCTGCCTAGCTTCAGGTTCCATTATCAGACCATGTAATGCCTTTTTTTTTATTGTTTCTTTTTCCTCCCCCCCAAAACTCTCAGATACTCATTGATCATGTAATGACAGGCAACATTGCCATTGCTGTGCCAGGGTTTGACTAATGGCAACACATGGAAGCTGTGCAGTGGCTGATTGCCCTGAATGAAAACCAAACAAAGGAGCTGTGGCAGGGGGTTGGAATGAGATGATCTCTAAGGTCCCTTCCAACCCAAACTGAATCACCCAATCCTGTGATTCCAGGATTCTATGAACAGGGGAAAGCTCCATGTTTGGTGGTGGTGGATGTGGTGAGAGAGCATCGCCATGGACTGGTGCCCAGAAAACCTGGGATCCTTGTTGGACTGTAGTATTTGGGGATAGTGCTCCAAAGGGAGTATTTCTAATGGCATCCTACAAAGGATCAAGTGCTTCCTGGACTTGTCTTGGAGTTGGGAGCAAGGGAATGATCCCTTACCTCATGAGGTCTGTGCTCAGGGTCCAACAGCCACCCACAAACTTTCTTAACAAGGCTTAACTCAGTGCTGATTTTAGTCCTTCCTTGGATAGGGAGGAACCAGGTACAGGGGAAATGCTCACATCCAAAAAGGCCAGGCTGCCATGTGGGGCAACACTTTCCAGTTCAAAGACCACCAGGTGCTGCATAAATCAGATAAAAAAAATCATAGACTGAGTACAGAGATATCCGAGAGAATGAGCTTGGAAAAGCCAGGGTTGACAGCATCTCCTGGGGATCACTCCAGCATCACTCCTGGGACATTTAGCTCCTGGCAAAATATGACCCAGTGCCAAGCAGGGCATTGGTTTCCACAGGAATCCATGTTTTCAGGCTGTGGTCTGCCACATGGTGCCAGCCATGCTCCCCTCACTGCTGGGAGGAAGGTTCATTTCCCTGCATTTCCCAGAGATGGCACTGCCCCCCCCCACCTCTGGCAGGACAGTCCCTTTTCCTCAGGTCCCCATTTTAATTTATCACCTCCCTTCCCTGGATTCCTTCTCCTGGCAGAGGACACTGTGTGAAGGTGCCAGGTGTGAGCAGAGCTCTGAGCTGGCCTTCAGGGGAGGAAAGAACTGACAACCAGAAAAGTCTGAACCAGTTAAGTGTGCACAAGGGAGGCTTTGTAAGCCTAATTAGAGGTAATTAGAAGTCCTCCAAAGCCATCCACCAAAGCCCTGATGAATATTTATTGCCCTATTATGGACTGTTCACAGGTATTGTCCAAGAGCACTGGAATTTTTGGAGGGAAGGCAGTGATATATGTACTTTTAAAGCAATTCTTTTCCAGAACTGCACTGATCTGTGGCATTTATACGATTTCTATATAACTTTTTTAACTTTTACAGCAAGTACAATGACTTTTCTCACAATATATATGAAAGGTGACCTGACCTTAATGACAATAGTGTTCACCTGCTATTTCTAAACTATTTGGAGATACATTGAGGAATCAAGGTGCTATTTGCACCCTGGGCTGTGTGTGTCATTCTGTGCCAGCTCAATGAAGCCACTGGTTGTATCAGTCTCTCAGGAGGAGTGGAAAGTTTCCAGATCCAGAGAGTACAAATCTAACAATGAAACACAATCACAGTGCTCACGTGTTTGGGATGTGAGCCTTTAAACCATTCAAAGAGAGAAGGTAAAGCTGAGTCACTGGGTTTAGTCTGGGCTACCAAGATGGCATTTGGGAGGATTTTAGTGATAACTGCCCAAAAAAATGCTACAAATGAACAAAACTTTCCAAACTCAACTCTCACAAAGCTTGCCTGTGAAATGCCTTTCCTTTAAAACTATAGATTGTGGAGCCACAAAACAATCTATATTTTTTTTTTATTTTGTAATGTAAGCTTGTAAATCTGATATTCATGGCTAAAATAAAAAAAAAAGGAGGTTAAGAAATCACAGGCAGATCAAACATGAAAACAAATCTTGGGATCATCTCTAGACCCTCATGATTTTAAGTTTTCCTCAAGATTTTCATGGAACTGGCAGACACATGGGTTTGGGGAAAATGTGCTATGCACAAATAGTATGTCCTTCTCCCATCCAGCATCACATGTTGCCCTCAGTAAAGGCAGTACCTGCCCCATGTGCACTGAAAACCTGCACCTACATGAGAAAGAACAGAGGAGAGGGAGAGAAGGAGAAATTTAACACCCCAAGAAACCCAGTCAAGAAGAAAAGTTGCTGCAAGGCATGTGCTGTGCAGAGGGATGATGTGGGATTTCAGTGGCTTTTGTTACTTTATTTTAAACAAACAAATAAATAAAAAAAAAATTTAAATAAATAAAAATTTATTTTATTTAAGTGGACGTGCTTTGGAAATATTTATCAAACTGGGTTTTCGTGCTCCTGATCCAAACACCTGCAGAGGTGAAATACAAGACTCTGGACATGCAACAGCTTTGCTTTTGCAATTCAAACGCTGCAAGGGTTTGACACATCTCATGCTGCAACTCAGGTTAAAATTATGGACTTGTGTCTCTAAAAACCTATAGGGACCTTGAATATTCAGGCTCCATGTTAAAAAAAAAATAATTACCCTTGACCCCACACATCACCCAGCATTCCAGGGAGATGAACTGAAGAGCTTCTGCACACTCGTGGTTACACAACCTGCAAATCAAACCCCGTTTTGACACGTATCTCTGGAAGCTACAGGAGATAAATATAGAGAAGGCAGTATCTCAGCTAATTAAGCTCTCACAAAGGTGAACTGCTGCAAGTTTAATTAGCTCCCCGATGTTCCTGCTGCAAGGGTGTTTAAATCAAAGTCAGCTTCATCTGGATCTAATTTGTAACGTGCAGGAATCCGGAGGGGTGAGCAGTCTTTCACCTTTTGTTGGGAACAGCACATCATCTCAAGCACGGGGAAAACAAGGCAAATGACATCATCAGGCACCTCTGGGCAATGTGTTATATTTTTCTGTTAAAATTATTCATCTGTTATTTAGCTTCCCATTGCACCTGTTCTTGCTGAAGATGCCCAGCTCAAAAATCCAACTGCACAATTCCCCTCAAGTAGAGTTCTGGTATAGTGAGAAAATGCTCCTGGTGAGGCCATGGAGGGGCACAGAGTGTTGGGTGGCTCTCTCCTAGTGAATCCCACCATAGGGATACAACTGAAGGTTACCAGAGCTCCTGGTTTGCTTCCCCACAGACTGAGCATTTTAAACAGAAGATAATTGGTATTTTCCAGTAAAGAAAGAAATGTGAGGCAGAGGAGGTGGGCTGTAAATAATCACTCCCGAGTGTCCATTTCACCTCACAGCCACAGCCAGAACTGCTGATCCAAGCCAAGGCTCTTCTCAAAGCTGGAGCAGCATCATTTGATGTACGGCACCAGGTTAGGGCAGATACTACCCCGTGCAATGGGGAAACTTCATAAATGCTACTTTTAATTAAATCTTGAAACCATCAGCTTTTCTAAGCTAAAGTGAAAATCCTACTCATCAGCTGAAGACTCTAAAGAGCTTGAGAGAAATTATCAAATGCAGATGGAGAAGAAATAAAAACATGGGAACTATTAAAATTTGCGAATTGGGTTCTTTACCTGTTGTGTCCAAATCTCTTTTGAGAGTAAAGTATAGACTGTGGCCAAAATTTCTGGAAATTTCCAAGCTCTGCCCCCCATCCCTATAGAGGGAAAACTCCACCCCTGGGCACCACCAGCCCTGCTTTCCTCCTCCAGGGTCGTTGCAGTGAAGTACTCCTGCTGCAAAAGCTCTGACTCCATCTGGGATTCCTCCACTGCCCACACAATTCAAAGGCAGTAAGAGCATGGAGAGTTTCAAAAGGGTTTCTAACAATTTATCTAAATTTGGGCTCTTTCTGGCTCTCCAATACAACCCACTGTGATGCTCCCCTCTGGCACCATGGTGCCTTTTCCTCTGCCACTACTCATCCCACAAGGCTCTGAGCCAGATGATGGGAAGCTCATCAGGAGCATCCAAGGAGAAGGGAAGGTCAGACACTGTCATCACACTTCTTGAGCCAAAAACTGCTAAACAGGAGGTCCTCTGCTTCAAAATTAACAATGATTTTCCATGGGTAGAAACCCATCATTTTACCAGCTATTCTTATGAACTGAAACTGGACAGACCGTGGATGTAAATGGATCAATTTAAATATACAGCAGTAAAAGGATATCTTCCCTCTCTCTTGCTTAGATTTAAAATCAAAAGGGTTTCTTAATTCTTTCTATCTCCATCTGAACACGTCAGCCCATATGCAAACTCTCACCACCCCAGAGTAAGTGAGAGCTGGTTGGAAATGGCTTGTCGTGGGTGATTTAAAAATATTTTTTCCAAAAGCAAAGACTGTGAGTCTGAGGTTGTCCTAGACATGAGAAGTTATAATAATGTTTCTCCCTTCTAATTTAATCTTATCCACAGACCTTTGATTCCACAGTAGCATCTTCCCAGCAGTATCAACAAACAATTAGTATTTTTGCTGAAACTTGCTTACACTTCCTTTACTTTCAAATGAACAGAAGGTACGGCTTCCTAAAAAAAAATTATAAAAAAAAAGGAGACAAACAGAATATGTCACTAGGAAGGAATTACATAGTGCCTTGAAGAGAACAATTAATAGCCTCTGAGAAGTCGAGTAAGAGCCACAGAATTCATTCGTATCCTAACAGGATTTTCCTTCGTAAAGGAAAACATGAAATATAAATCAGCAATTGACATTTCTCCTCGGGGAATGAGAGAGAAAGAGTGACATCTGACAGATGGCAGAGAAGTGACAGTACACTTTGCAGAGATGCTCAAATCATTTGTTGACAGGGAGAGTTTAAAAGCTTGAACGAAATGAGATATTTCTGCTCGTGCATTTCAGTCAGATAGTGCTTAACTGGTTTTGTGATGAAGGCAGAGAAATGCTATTTAAATTTTCTGAAGATCTGAAAAAAAAAATAGCTCACAGATGATTATTTCCTTTAAAGTCCAAGTTGTGAAAATATGATAACGCATTGGCAAAACATTTTCTCCAGGATAAGACTTGAAAGCCAGCACAGGAAATAGGTTAAATAAACATAACTTTACTGTCATAAGAAGTTATAGGTTTGCATTTTCCATAAATATGTTTTTTATTTTTAAGTAGGGAATAGAAACTCTTCAAAGCCTCACTTAAAACACCCTATTTATATAGACACATAAAATATATATTTTATATATAAATATATAGATAAATAAATATAACATGCACATATATATTTGTACATTTTTATGTATTGTTTTTTATCATCACTCACTGAGAGGGACATCAAAGACTGATCCATGAGGAACAATGAGAGGAAACTTCAAAAGGTACCAATGGGATGGGGGGAAACAAGGTGGAACCAAGCTTCAAAGTCATGTCTAACTCTTCCAGAAGTTTCTCAGGAGTTCAGGAAGTCAATACAATTCCTTATTTTTGTTTGTGTGGATCAGTTTTGCAGATACTCGCAAAGCCCAATCTTACAGGAACCATTTGGACCACCCCAGACTGGGAAGGGATGGGATAGGAAATCCCATGAAGTCAATGACACAAGGTCTTCAAGAGCTGTGTAAAAATTGTTTCTTGTACACCAGGTGAACGATTCCTATTTAGTGCTGGTTACACGTTCCTGGCAAGCGCTGGATGAAAACTGGTTCACCTGATCCCATCTGCATGGCATTTAAACCTGCAAGTGACCAGGAACAGACTCCAGAAAGAGCATTTTCCAGCTTTCGACAGAGCTCATCTTCTCTCTCTATATAGCAGAGAAAAAATTCTTTATCTAGGTACTTCTAAACACAAGGTGCTGTGAGCCAGAAGTGCTCAGGCAGGACAGGGATAGTGGGATTTGAACTTGGACACAAGCCATGGCTGTTTTCTCACTTCACGGCTTTATGACCAACCTACTTGACTTCTGCAGCATGAGGCAAATTCCAAACGCTTCAAAAATAATGAAAATAATTAGCAAAACTGCTGCTGACAGCCTCTGCCTGAATAAACTTACATCCACACTTAGTCTGCAGTGGATTTAAACTCCTGAGAAATGTGAGACCTTCCTCACAAGTGGATCACCTCTGCACAGGATCTGCTGCAGAACAGAGTTTGAGGATAACTCTACACCTCTTAAAAGAGGAAACAGGAGATAAGGAAGGTTTTAGCAAGAAGGAACTCACTGAATCTATGCAAATTGTGAGGTCTGTGTTAACAGGGTTAACAAAGCTTCATACTTTTATAGAGATGTGCACGGAGAGAATGAGATTTTTAGGGTTTATTAACCCTCAGACCCTGCTGGTTGGGATTATGATGCAGCAGAGAACTGTGATTTCTGTGTGCTGCATTTGTTTGGAAAGCCTAAGGCATTTCAGAGAGAGGACCACACTCAGATCTGAGCTGTTTGCTCATGCTGAGCAGAAGAGGATTCCTAATTCCTCCTCTGGCTCAGTGGCACTTTGGTTGTCTTCTGCAGAGGAACTTGCTGAGGCCAGGGGGGTCGAGCAGCAGGGAGATAACCTTGCCCTGCAGGAATGGGCCATTTTGTGTATTCATCAGCCTTTCCCTCGCATGCAACAACAGCATAGCAATGAGTTGCTTCCACCCTTTCCTTGCCTCTCCATGTATTTGGAGTCAGGCAGAAGATCAAGCTCAGCTTCCTATCAGTCCTGGTTGTATTTCTCTTTCTTTTCACTTCTCAGTTAAGAAAATAAAAAAAATTAAAAAAAAAAAAAAAAAAAGGAAGGGATAAGACTAAAGAATGGAAATTTCATGGGGAACAACAGCTTTGAGGGCATAAAGGCAGGAAAACCCTGAAAAGATGGAGCCTAACACTGTGGATCTTCTCCATTCTAAGTCCCTCATTGATAGTACCTACCCAGAGGGTTCTGTCTTTTCTGCAATCTTTTTTCCCCTAAAAACTGCCTTTCCAAGTATTTTCTGTTTGTCACAAATGAAACAAGAGGAAGCTGATTCACAGAGATGCAGGTGCCACTTTTCTGGTGGGATCAATAACCTGCAGCCCCGGAGGAGGGACAGGCACCAAGGAGAAAGCACTTGGGTTTCCAGAAATGGGCTGCATGGGAAAAGACAGGTGAGCCGAGGTGATAAATAATTATCCTTTTGGTGTGTACTTCAAAGAAATGGGTGGATTTATGGCAGGAAAGAACAGACTGAGTCCCTGTGCTTGTGGCTCAGCAGGAAGTTAGAACTGGGGGGGTGTTAACACATATGGAAAATCACCATCTCTTTCACTGCACCTCGTCAGGGTGGCAAACAGCAGCCTGCTTCAGCAGCACCATCACAGGAATAAAGTTGGGAGCAGCCTGCTGCACACTGTGCGTGTGTTTACTGCAGGGAGAATGACTCCTTGTCAGGACTAATTCTGTAATGGGAGTGACAACCATTTAGGGGCTGAGTGGTGTCATTAGATGTGGCTTGAATGCTCTCCAAGCTACTTTTGCTGGCAATTTGTGCCATGTTGTCTTTCAAGATGTGCAGGAGGGGATGAGGGGAGGAGGGGGTGCAGTGGGTTATCTATTTCCAAACCTTTCTAACAGTGTTTGGGCAATGGCAAGATCCTGCAGGCTTAAGGATTCACCTGGGGAGGCATGGAGGCATGGAGAAGTGAGTGCATGGGGAGTGAGGAAACAACCCCAAACCTGCTCTGTGTTACAATGTGCAGGTCCCTGATCCCCCTCCATGTTCCTCTGAGCATCTGCAAGTGTCAATGAACAGGGTGGGAAAGGAGCCCTTTTTCTGCACAGCAACACTTATGATTTCTCACACACCCAGAGGACTGCTGGATCCTTATTCTCACATAACCCTTGTGTTACTTTTTTAGACCTAGCAGTACAGATTCATCCAAGGTTTCCCTCCTGGAATTGCAGAGGAAGGAACTGTTAAGCCCATTACAAATACGCTTTTTGACTGACAGCTTAAAAAAGTTGAGATTCTGAAGTAAATTGTCTCCTGGACAAATATTAATTACTTACCATTATTCACCTTGGAAAATAAAGGTTGTGGTAGTTCTCTGATACTCACATCTTAGCTCTTAATTAGAACTTGACTTTGGTCAAGGGCAAACAAAATAGGGAAGCAGAGTAAGCTGCTGTTTGAGCTGGAAATGCAGCTGTGGTTTTCATTTTTTTGGGTCTGGTCTCTGGCTCTCCCCCTGAAGCCACACACCAGTGTGGGTTTTGCTGGAACAACATTCTCTCTGTGTCATCTGGACTGGCACGAGCTTTGCACTTCTCATCTAGTCCGAGGATAACAAGTTTTCCTCTTCCTTTGGACAGAAAGAAACCAAAGATGTGGGGAGGGTAAAACCCAACCAAAACCCGAAGCAGCCTAAGGACCCATTTGGCTTTGTTTTACCTGCTCACCAGAGGTTGGCATTGCCTTCTCTAACACTGCTCCACTTGGTCCCAGCAGCTGGAGAACTGGCTGTGTCCTCCTGCAGCTGTCAGATGGCCTCAATGCCCAGCTGAGTCCTTGCCATCTCTTGGTCAGCTAATCTGTTCTGAAAGCAAATGAAGATGTTTTCTCCTCTTCCCCCATGGTTAGCCATTCCTAAGAACAATTTTTTTTTTTCAACGCTCACACTAAAAAATGTCTGAAATGGGTTGAAATGTCTGAATTGATTTGGGGAAGATGGTTAATCACATTTAATTGTATGACACATTTGAGCCCTGATGCAGTGATATGGTCTTATGAATCATATTCCCACGGGATATGAAGGAGTTGCACAGTTTTATATAACAACAAAGCATTTGGACAATAAATCCCCCATGTACTTTACCTGGCTGGCTCTACAGATCCCTGCAAACACTACCTGCTGATTTTTGTACATTTTGGGGGGATACTTGGATTCGTTTGCACATACAATTAGCAGGGCTGATCTCAATAGGAGCTATTCTTGGCAGAGGGCAGGCAGGCTGGGATTTGAAATAAATACAGATGTTAGACAGAATTCATGTCGATAAAGTATTTCAGCTCTAGTCCTGGCAAAACCCAAAAGGCAGTGGTGGACTATTATTTTTTCAGTTGTCAGATGAAGGTTAGATTTATACAGTGCTGAAGGTAAAGGGTGGAGGAGTGGGCTGCTGGGCTATCTCAGCAGCCCCAAGGTTTCACTTGGCAATAATAATTTATGGTGCTGACATTCTGCACACAAAAACCTGAGGGCAAGTCAGCCCTGTGAGGGGAAGGAGGCATCTGAGGGATGTGAAGTGTGAGGTCCACGCTTCTGTGAGTGCTGACATGTGTGATGGATGGGCAAGAAGTTCAAGTAAGTGCAATGATGGATTATGAAAGCTGTCTTGACTCTGGGAAGAAGAATTACCCAGGTGCTGAAAGAAGAAGCATCCAGGGTGCTGCAGGGAATGAAACCTTTTATTTCTGTCACTGGAGCCAGGCCAAAAGACTATGTTTAGGATCTGCATGTCAGAGAAACTCTGCAACATCCAATTTCTTTTCTGTCTCCTGGATGGTGATTGATTTACTGACCTTGACTCCAGCACCTCGCCCTGTGAGCAGCACACAACCTGTCCCCTGCTCTTCATCCAGGCTCTTACCTTTAAGATACCTTTTCATGCATAATCCAGGAATCTCATTTTAATTCAGTACAAAATAAGAGTTTTATGTTTCTGCATGATGTAACACGGGCAGAGGCAGGTGGTAATCCTACTGCAGGGACTTGGGAACATGCAGGTGAGAGAGAAACACCTCTATTATTTATAGAGCTGAAAGATAGGGCTTTTCTGTCCTAGGGAATGTGGAAACACAGTGGGAAAAAGTCTCCTCTGTAAAATGAGCCTCCTGTGACTTCTGAGGGCAGAGGAGGCTCAACCACCCCAAGGGTTTGCTTCCAGCCCTGCAGTGAGCCCAGGGAGGGAGGTTGACTTGCTATACACCTGCTTTGAAAGATGTTGGGAACTAAACTCTGGCCTGTGCATCCCAATACAGAGCCCTGGAACAGCAGGTCACTAAAACCAGCCAGTACCCGGGTACTACCTGTGGACCAGCCGGGCTGAGCCTCAGAGGGAGGTCGGACCTGTCCAGCGATACTTTTTGGTTTCTCTCTGCTGAAACTCTGGGTCCTCCCACTCCCCACAACGCAGCTCTTTGCCGGTTTGGTCCTAATCACTTTACAATCTCATTTTCTCTCGCCTGGCTGCTCCCCCTCCCCCTTCCATCCCCTTCCATTTTTTTCAACCTTTCCCGACATTTGCCCCCCTCTCTCCTCTCCCTTTCCCTCTCCCCACCTCAAATTGTCCTTCCTTTCATTCCCCGATCACTCTAAATCCTTTCTGACGTCTGAGCTTTTGTTCTGCTCCCTCCTCACCCCTGCTGGGACCTACACCGCCTTTCTGTTTACACGCATGTCTATACAAATTCTGTGTCTGACAAAGCATGGAAAAATGCCCCTCTGAGACTCGTTTTCCTTTTGCAGAGCAGACTGTGCTTTATGCCAAAATAATGACTCAGCACTGCCGGGGGGGGGGGCGGGGGGGTAGGGGGTGTGTGGAGAGAAGGGCTGTATTTACTCCTCAAGAAAGACAGATGCAGATGAGCTGCCCAGGCTTTGGACTGAATCTCTGCCTAGAAGATGCTGCTTCCAAATGAAAGCAGCAGCGAGGCAGCGAGATGAGAACGAGGAGAAATGATCCAACATAAAATGAACTTTCAGCTTTGTTTTCCTCTGCCTGGATGGACCAGAGGCTGGACAACAAGCAGCCCCTCTATTGCTCTTGCCCACCACCTGCATGCAAAGAATTCCTGGGTGTTTGCCCATTCCCTTTGTGCAACTTAAAACATAATCTTACTATAAACAGAAATTGGAGCATTTTGAGCTTTCAGCCAAGTGTTCTTGAACGGTCACTTGTCACTTTGACTCCAGCATCCTTTATCAGTCACTTTATGCCATGGCATTTCAGCTTGAAGACAACCAGCTGCATCTTTCAACATTGCCCACTAGATCTGGCTGCCAGTTTCTCTCTGACTCACAGCATTTTATTTTAAGCAAAAAGGAGTCATGAAATATTTATCCTTTTTCTTAAGAAACTAGAAACCGAAGGCAAAAATGTAACAGTTTTGCATTTCTCTTCCACCTCCACATCTCTGAATCTACTCACTCTATTTGGGATGAGAGAGCTCAGGAGTGACCACCAGTGCATCCTGACTTTACAGATATTGGGATTTCTTTGTGGGACAAGGGTGTAGGAATCTCTCCCAATGATGCTCCCGGTAACACAGAAACCCTCTCACCTTCTGCCTGTCCCCACAAATTCACCCTGTCCTGCTCTGCATCCCCACATTCCCTGTTGGCTCTGCTGGGGCTCCCCAACATCAGTTCTGGAGACAGGTAATGGCATATTTTCTCTATGTGTTGTGGGTTATGCTAAAGGAAGTAGCATAACCCACTGTTACTGTGAATTTAAAAATCACAAATCAATCTACTGATTTTCTTTGTGCAATTTCCGTGCTCTTGGCACCCTTTAAAGATGGATTGCCCTCATCTGTCACCAGTGGGAAAAGGGGAAAGGCCCTACTAGAGGGCCTTCCTGGTAGCCCTGTATGGGGATATACTGGGAACAAGCTGATTTTACCCACACAAGATAATAATAAGCCCGTGGGAGGAGGCGATTAGTGGAATAGATTCAAAAGGCACCCTGCTGAGTCTAATCTGTCTGTTGTCATTCTGCTGCTGCTGTTAGGTCTAAACAGCCAGGCAGTGAGATAGCCACACATTTCTGTGGGGTTTATGTCAATCTTCTGACTTTTCACTTTATTGGTGTGTTTTTTTATTTATGGAAGGTACAGCATCGGGCCCGGCTTGGGCTGTGGATAATCTCTGCTTAGAGCTTTTTGATCCATTTTCCAAAAAGATTATTTTAATCTCTTCCTCCCTTCCCCCAGCCCATCTCGCCACACCAAGGGATAATTATTTATCCTCTTGCCTCACCTCCCTTCCAGTGGCCACTGTTTAATACTGGCCAGATGCTGGGAGCAGAGGAGCTGGGGTTAGTCTTTGTGCAAGGGATGGGATGTGACAAGGTATCAGTGATTTGAGTCAGCAGGACAAAAGGGCTAAATCCATACTTAAGTAAACTATCACAAAACATAGTTTTGTTGCTTGTCTGTGTGCCCTGAGCCAGGCAGAGGCCAGGCTGAACCTGGCACAGGTTTGAGCAGTCCCTGGGATGCTCTGGTTTGCTGTGACAAGTTGTTCTGCCAAGAAAGGAGAGAGTGAACAGGCAAATCCTTCAGGCAGAGCCAGGCGGGTCCACAACACCCAAAATTGCCTCCACTCCTATGTTTTGCCAGCAAAAAAAAAGGCAGCAGCTGAAACCTTCTGCCTCTTCAGCTGCTCAGTGTTAACGGCACTGAGTTTGTTCTGGAAGAAATGCTTATATTAATATTCAAAATCCCCAAACTTTCTAAACTCACCAAGTGACAATCAGTGTTAATTCCTTCAAACGCTGCTCTAAAGCCACACGTTGTAAATGGCTGGGTTTGGTCTTCAAGATGATAATTAGGGAGAATGTCACCAATCTCAGGCCAAATAGAGCTGGACAGTGTGCACAGGCTGATAAAGGGAATTGGAAAGTCCATAAAAAAATATGATTCAGAATATTTGTTTTTCCCTTTCTCCTCCTCCTGCTTTTTTCTTTAGCAATCCTCTCTTCCTACCCACCCAGTCCTGGAGGGTGATTTGTCTCTTCATGGCTTGTGGAGGCTACTTGAAAAGCTTCAATTAGTGAAGAAAGGTTCTGGCTCAGTATTTGCAGCACTTCCATTCCCTGGTTTTGCTGAACCTCTGTCTTCATGGAGATTACACATTAATCTTAATTAGGAAGTGGAAAAGGAAAAGAGGGGCTTTTTAGCCTGCATTATTCAACTTTGATCTGACTCATTCCCTTTCATTCTGGAAGAAAAACATTTCAAAGACTTTCAGGAGCCTTAGTCTAATGGCATTGACCAGAGGCACTGTCAGTCTTGCTGGAGAAGAGAAGAATACACCAATATCACAGTTTCTTATAGAGTGTAATAATGCCCTTCTTAGAAAATAGCTTTCATTAGACAAATTTTTAAATTTAAGGTCATACTCTCTTCTTTGGGTGATTCTCATTTAAGAGTCTATAATGCAGATGCATCATATATTTTACTTAGCTTTTTAGTCAGGGAGAGAAAAAGATTCATGGTCTCTTGCTTCAGGTTTCACAGGCAGTTATTTAACACATTTAAATACACTGAGTCTTTTTAAGAAGCTTATGGGCTTTATCCTCAAAAAAGAGTACCCTAACCCTTCCTCCCTCCTGGTGTAGCATTGATGAGTTGAGTGGATTTATTTACAAAGGGATAAAGTGCTTTATTTACAAAGTGCTTTATTTACAAAGTGAGCTAAATTGTCACATCCTGCTCACTGATATTTGTTTAACAAGTATCACAATCACAACCGGCCTGGGAGGTTTTTTTTAGAGAAGGTTGGGTTTTTGCCATCTTTTCAGGAAGGTGATTTTTGCATTAGACACCTTAATGTAGTAATTGGGGATAGCAGTGCATGGCTTGGTACCCCTGGAGATGTCACCTCCTGTAAAGGAAACCCTTAAAAAATTTAAAACTTTGGCTTTAAGAGCAAATTATATGATGGAAATGTCCTGGTGGATGTCTCTGGTTCTGGAACTCACACTTGTGTCTCACTGCTTCAGTTGTCACAGTGCTGTCCTCCTCCCCAGGCTGTGTACAGCCTTCAGCAATAATACATTATTAACATCCTCTTTCTGGGCACCAGAAATCAAACATTAATAGACTCATACAAAGTGTTGCAGTTCAGATTACTCCTTTCTTCCCCTCTTTTTTGCTAAGAGGAGATGTCAATGCAAAGCACACACTGAGCTGGGGATTGGTTCAGTGTGGAATTTCACCATGAAGTTTATTGTTGGAGCAGGGGGAGGTTTGATGAAGTTTCGGTTCACTTAGTCAAAACTAAATATCTGTTGACTGCAAGATGTAAAATTCAGGTTTTGCTAATATGTGAAACATGGACCTTCATCTGAGGTTTAATAATTAAAGCAAATCACCAACCACTCCACACAGAACACACCCTCCCTTCTTGTGTCCTACTTGTTGAGTGGCCCAAGCAGTTTCTCACTGGGATCTCCCACTACCTTTATTTAAAATAATAATTAAAAAAATAAAATAATTAAAAAAAAACAAACAAAAAGAAAAACAAAACCCAGGCAATCCTTCCCCACAAAAGCTCCCATTCAGTGCTAATTGCTCTTGATTTCAATAGAGGAGGACTCAGGAAGACTCTAAGCATGTGTGCAAGTCTTCACCCTGTCTCCAGGAAGGAAAAAGTTTAACAGTGAGACAGTTTCTCGGGCTCTCAGCTGCCTTCCTCCTCTCACAGGACACAAAGGTCTCCTCCTTTCAAATGCCAAAAGATTGGTTTTTGGTAAATAACCCAAGCCATAGTGGCTATGGTGCTTGTCTGCAGCCTTGTCAGACTGAAAGGGCCGTGGGAAATGGGGCAGGGGAAGGGGAGTCACTTTGCCACCTCTCTGCCCTTCTTCTAAACTACAAGTAACACAGCATTATACATATGATCACATCTAACAAGGAAATTAGAGTGAGGAGACCATCTTCCCAGGCTATCCAAAATGTGAAAGATGTTATAAGTCCAACCCTAAATTTTCCATCCTGACAAAAACAACCCAATAACATCCTTCAGGGACAGGCTGGTACCGGCTTCTGACCTCGAGATGCTCAGGCTGGGAAAGAGTCCAGGATCCGCCACCTGAAGGGTTAGCCAAGGAGCCTATTTATAGACTGTTCTGGTAACAAATGAAATGTGAACCTGCCTGGCCAGGGCTGAGGGCAGAGCCTGCCTGGGGAGGGGCTGTGCCAAAATCTGAGAGCCCCAAACTGGGCTGTGTCACCTCCCACACCGACAGCTCCCCCCGAGCGACACTGTGTTATCAGCACTGTGTCAGTACAGCCACGTATGAATAAAATATCACATGAATGCATTCATCCCACCTGTAGAGCTTGTCTGACACGCTGAGAAACCAGTCAGCTCTGTGTAATAACGAGCTTCCATTGGTGCTTCAAAGGGCCCAGGTTACACGGATCAATTATGCCTTTCAAAAGCAGCTCAGGATTTGACTTACATTCTATTTTGTTTTTAATTTTAACTAGTCCCAACAAGAGGAGAGATAGGGAGAATCCTCAGAATGTGTCGAATTTTAAATTAGTTTCTATAATAACGGGGAAATTAAATAAATTTCCAGCCATAGCAGGAGGGATTTTATATTTAGAAAAGGGCAGCAACGAGTGGTTCTAAATGCAGCCTGGCTGAAGATGGACAATTTGGCAATAAATAGATTTCTAAGTTGTAATGAGGAGGAAATAATTGGTAAGGGGAAGTGTTTATCCTTGCAGTGTTGCCTTCAGAAAGGAGGACTTGCACGTTCCCATACACAGCACTGTAATGCTGGAGCACATCAACAGAGCAGTAAAGTCTGGAATAAGTGCACAGGACCTGAGAACATGTGCCTGTGACCTCTGGGACATGAACTATCCCAAATTAACAGTGAGGTGGAGAAGAAAAGATGAACCTATGATGAAAAAAGAGGAATATTTTCTCTATTTCACTTCCCAAGATGAATATAGCTCGAGGCAGGTTGCTCCCCTTTCTGGAAGGACTCTAGAGCTCACTTCTGAATGTAATTTTAATGCAACATTTAGGGGAAGGACCTCTGCTCATCATAAAGGTGACAAATGCTATGTATCCAGTGGTGCTCCTTGCTCCAAGCACTGAACAAGTTTCTGTGCTTTATTTTAGTGGGATGGGTTTTCCCGTTTTGAATGAGTCACATCTAAACCAGGTTTATATCTGGCTCTGTAATTTGCCTCCTTCCTTCATATCCTTTCAGGATGAGATGCTCTCCCTCTCCTCTGCCTCCCTAAATGCCTCATTAGCTTCTCATTTGATTTGTTGTCTTTGCTGGCTTCCGATTTCCTTGTAGTATTATTTTGATCACCTCAACCTCTCTCTCTGGGTCACACCTGGCATAGGTAGGGCCAGAGTATCAAAGGGGATACAAATCAGCATCATTTCAGTGAAAGGCATGGAATTCAGCTGTTTTTTTGACAACTTCTGGATGCGACTGGCAGATCTTGCTGGAACCAAATGGGGTTTTGTTACACCTTAGACTGTGCATGTCAGAGTGACTCAGAGCCTGTGGAGGTGGGAATAGCACTTGGGCACAAATAACATTTTACTTTTTCTTTGTTGTTTGGTTGTTTTGGTTTTTTTTTTGCTTAAAGATAAAAGAATGAACTCAATTCTGTGCCAATATATTCCCCCCTCACATTTTAACTCTCCTTCTCATAATGATTTTCCCTCCAAAGGTGTCAACGGGGGTACAAAATACCAACCGAGAGGATTCCAGTTAATTGCTTCATGCAAACCCTTATAAGCTAAGCAAGCCAATCTACTGTTCCTTAATTCCCTTTTGCTTTCAGTTATTAGGGGTTGGTCAGTACTTAGGGATGCTGCTGATAAGCTAGTAGCCAATTAGGACTCTAATCACGTGCCATCTGGAATGAAAAGAAAACACCAGGGAGAAGCAAAACGCAGATTTAATATTTCTGAAGGAGAGAGGTGCTGCAGTGCTTGCCGTGTGCCTTGTGGAGGGTCCAAGTGTGTGATGGCAGGGACAGCCAGGCAGAGCTGTCCAGGGATAGGGATGGGGACGAGGATGGGGACAGTCCCTTTGTTGCTTTCGGTTGAAGCAAATGTCACGTCCCATCCCCACGGGCTCTGTCTGGACACACAGGAAAGGCAGAGCTGGGTTAGCTGCATGGAACTGTTGCCACTTCTCTTTGAAGTGTTCAGTGAATATAATCTTGTTTTTCCAGACTCTTATCTACCTCATATAAACTAGGGATTGGCAGACATTTCAGACCTGCTTGGGACCATGTGAGGAGAAGATTAATAACTCTGTCTTTCAACCCTGGGATGGGTCCTGCCTCACTTTTCCCAGACAGAGTTTGGGTCTTTGTGCTACAAAACACTTCTCACCTCAGCAAGTGATTGCAACCCGTGAATATCTGAAAGTCTGACCTCCACCAGCTCAGCACAGGCTTCTCTTGGGCCAACTCGAGTGGTCAGGACCTGGGTGCCATGCCTTGAATGCAATGAGCACATCCCATCCTCCTTCCTGTTGCTGGAGGTTGAAGCAGGCATCTGAGATACACAGCCCAAATCCACAAAGTAGCATCTCCACAGCAAGGCTCTGCTGCCTAGAACCCAGGCTTCGACAGAACACCTCTACTATTATTGTGTGTAACCTCAGGCTAGAAAGATAGCATGCAAAAAAATAAGACTTTGTTTGGACAAAGTTCTCTGAGCTCCTTTCTGAGGGCACAGACCAAATCACAACTCAGTGATTTAGGAGAAAAGCTGTATCCACCTCTCCCCGAGGGATGTGCCCAGCTAAAACACTGGGACCAGGTAGTCCCTACCCCTAAGAGGAGAGAGAGCTGCTCTGAGTCAGGACAAGATTTGTATTTCTTCAGAGTCTTTTGAGGGCTGCTGTTTCTTGATGCATTCCAATATAAGGTGGGTACCTTGTCTCTGGATCTGTTTGCAAGGTAATGATGATCTTTACTTTTCCATGGTCTGTGACACTGTAAAAATGGCCGTGAATGAAAGAAAAATCTTACTTTTGGGTTCTTTTCAGCCTGTGTTTAAGGAAAGATGTACAAGGCAGTGGCAGCACCCAGCTGTCTGAGGTGGGGCACTATGGTGGGAGGGATGGAGAGGCACGGGCTCCAGCTGGAGCCAGTGATAGTGGAACACCTTTTGGGGAGCTGCTGTTGATGGGAGCCATCAGTGACCAGAGGCTTGATGAGGGAGATCAGCATCGCTCCTCCAAATAGAGGGAGGAAAGGCACAAAGACCTGGGAGCCGTGGAGAGCTGCCTGCCTGCAACAGATAAGTGTTCTGCTGGATTGCTCTGCGTGAGCAGACAGGGCTGAAGGGATAAGCACAGAGGCTTTGTGTTCAGGTAACTTAATGCACAGTCAGAAACATAGAAAGCAGCCATCTCAGACAGGGACTGTCCCCAAGCTCTCAGTGCAGGCAGGTTTTCTCTTCCATGAATGTGCATTTTAATGGATGAAGGATGGTTTCTGTGCTTTTTAATTTTTTCTTGGTGGGATTTTTTTTTTCCCACTCAAATAAGCATTTGGTATTTGAGCAGCTTGTCCAGGCAACTCTGCTTATTACTTCCTCTGCCCTCTCCCCTGCCCAGAAGATCTCAGTAATCCACAGCCTGAAGGGTGGATGGAGAAAAACTGCCATTTTCGTTTCACAGGGAACTGACAGAGAGAGAGAGAGAGAGGGAAAGTGATTGATCAAGATTAATCTGTGGCAAAGCAGACCCCCCAACCCTGAATGCTGCCTTGTGCATTATCCTTGCTCTAAATGCCTTTAATAAGAACAGATTTGGACCTGGAAATCAGGCTACATTCATGCTCAATGCAGCATGAAATGCTCCAGTCTATACTACATCTCTGGAGAGTTGGGTTGCTTGTTTGCATGATCTGGCTTTTGGTTCTGGCTCCTGATTTTAATTTCCATCGTATACAGGTGCTTGGCTCGAGAGCCTGCACTGCTGCTGGTCCTGAATGCTAATTCCAACCACGCTGTAGGAAAGAGCTGTTGTAAATGTGATAAGGAAGCACTGGGAGCCAGTGTCAGAGTCTCAGCTGATTGTAAACTGATACCGCTGTCTTGGTTAAGTGGAAAATTAAATGGGGAAAAAAATCATTAAAATATGGTAGACATTTTCTTCAGGCTCTTTTGAGGGCTGCTGTTTCTTGATGCATTCCAATAAGGTCTATATTCCCTATGCCCTTGTAATAGAGAGCATCTGTCTGTCAAAAAGTACATGACTAACTGCTATTCATTCTCTGTTATATCGTAATTAAGGCACCAGGAATGTTTATGGGATTTGGGCCCTTGCATTTAATGAGTGTTGGACTCGTGCCTCTGTTTCAATCAAGTATGGGACCGGTTATTATTAATGTAGGACTTTGGATGCACATGACTGCTTACAGAGTTAATGAAGATGGATTCCCTTCCCAGAATAGATTGCAAGCCCAGGTCCTGCAGCCTCTGATTGTGAGGTGTTCTTGGTGAGTAAATCATCACAGAAAATCATGAACTGCTGCAATAGGAGCGAACTCTGAAGATCAGCAAGGACTGCCCCTCCTGAGGATGTTCTCACTGTGGGAAATGATTAGGAGACAAATGGGATTTTCTTGGTTTGGATTAAATTTTGGCTGGGGTCTAGAAGACTAAAGATAGCAACAGATGAGTCTTTGGATGTCCCATCCCTGGAAGTGTTCAAGGCCAGGTTGGACAGGGCTTGGAGCAACCTGGTCTAGTGGAAGGTGTTCCTGCCCATGTCAGGGGATTGGAATAAGATGATCTTTGAGGTCCTTTCCAACCCAAACCATTCTATGATTCTATGATTTTGAACTCTGGTGAGCTAATTTGTTCCAGGCATCAGGATACAGAAGTCTTGACACTTTGTTGTTTGCACTCCCCATCCGTCACACCCACCAGTGTGTCTGTGTCTGTATCCTGAGAAACAAGCTCAGTCCCTCACTTGTCACAATATTCCTTCTTCTTGTGTCCCTTCTGCCCTCCATCTGCCCTAAGGCATATAATGTATGGATCTGTACCTCCATGTGTCTCCAACTGCAAAATAAAGACAGTGCTATTTCTTGCTTATTTTGACAGTTTTCAGGCAAATCACATCTATTATGTATCTGTGCATCTTTTTGCACAGTGGTGCATGATGTCAGTTAGGGTTCTTGGACACAGAGTAATACAAATGCTAACTGAGGGAGAAAAACATGGGAAAATAGGACAATGTGAAGGGCAGGGATAAAATCCACAAGGTCAGGGATTTCTGGCCATGGCTGGCCTGATCAAGTGTTGGCAACAGTCCTGCTTCAAGCTGGAGGTTGGATTAGGGGCTTCCAGAAGCACTTTCCAGCCAACACTGCTATGATTTGGTGATTACTCAGAAAGTCAGCACACACTGAATTTCTCTAGTTTTAAAACAGAGTAGTTGGGTGAATAAATTTGTGTCACATGAGATTCATATCTGAATTGCATTGGAAGAAACATTCTTGGTGGTTAATCTGCTGTAAGGCAACTTTGCAGCCTGATACCTGAAGGCACTGTTTAAATGGTCTGAAATGACCAGACAGATGGATGGATGGATAGATAGATGCCCCACAAAATTCACAAGGGTTAAGCTCATAGATGAAGCCAGATATAACAGGCTCCTCTTTTAGTTTAAAAATTAAGTCCGGGATTCTGAGTTAACAGAAGGGATCACAACATTGCATTTTAGGCTGAGAAATGAGGATTCAAGACACCTGAGACCTTTTCAGACTGTTTCAGTCAGCTCTGGGGTGCTCTGGATGCTGTGTCGATCCCAGCAGCCAGTACATAGGAAGCAGAAATTTCTTTTGAATATTTTAGGGCTAGATATTATCAAGGTGGGGGGGTTTGTCTGTCAAAAGATTTTCTTTTCTACCCACGGGGGATAAATTTGGGCTTTTGAGTCAGTTCCCTGGGATTCCCACTGAGACCTGGTCGATCAATGCTGTAAAAAGACTTGAATGCAATCATTCCTGGTGTGAAATAAATGGCTGTATGCTCATTATCATAGCCTGAAATCACACCATGTTGTGATTCTCAGGACAGGGAGGATCTTCTTCCCTCTCTGGCTGGCTCAATTGTGTTATTTGTGTCCGGATGATATCACACTGGATCAGACTGTGCTGTTTCAAACAGCACTAAATCAAAGCTCCCAAACCACTGCTTGCTGCCCACAGACTCTTTCCTACTTCCCTATTCAGTCCTTATCACCCTGTAAAAGGCAACAGCACTGACTTTTCCCATGATCCTGACATGAATCTGCATTCACCTTTGCATTATTTGCCTTTTGTCTTTTATTGTGCAGAGAGAAAAAGGGAAGGACTGAGGGGAGACCCCCAATTTGTTTCCATAATGCACATCAGCATGGACTGGTCCAGGGTGCCAGCTCACATGGTCAAGTTAGATTGACTTAATGAGGAAACCTGAGCAAATACATTTCACCATCCAAAGGAATAAAGGCATGATCAAGGTTTTCTCCTCTTGTTTGGTGAGCTTAAACTTGTCATGACATAACTTGATTTCATTTGATTATGTGCTTATATGATTTGGCAGGAAAACTGCACGAGTGTATGTCTGTGGAGTTTAGATAGCTGAGTGCTGTCTCTATTTTGATAAGAACTCTGTTTTCATAAGAACAGCCACCACTGGGTCATCAGCAGAGAGTCAAAATTGTGTCAACCCTTCTGCTATTCAGCTGCAGGCTTCCCCCTGCAGGTTTTCCACAGAGGCTGTGAAGTCTCCAGCCCTGAAGACATTCAAAAATTGGTTGCAAAAGGGCCTGAGCAGCCTGGTCTGACTTCAAAGCCAGGTCTAACACCGTAGTCCTCCCTGCTCAGGAAGGGGGATGGAGCAGGAGGCACCCAGAGGTTTCCTCCAGCTTCAGCGACCCTGAGTGGTGTCACACAGGGGAAATGAGCTGTGTTTTCCTTGGGAAAAACACTTGTATCAGCACTTCAGTGGATGCACAGGCAGGGCCCGTATAAATTACCGTGTCAGGAAAAGTTACCAAAGCATGAAATTTCTCCTTCACCCTCAGTATATTGGAATTGATTCATTTTCATGAGAAATGTGCTCATGCTTGGCACTAAATCCATTCACTTCCCTTTAGGTCTGCACTGAACACCCACGTGCAAAAGCTGGGTTTTATCCCAGTGGGTTTTTTTGACGTGAGTTTCTGTGGAGGTTTGTAGACCTGGTACCTACAATGAGTGATTGCAGTAAACACCCCTACAAAAGAGAGTGATGAAATACCCTTTAACTTTCCATTTTAAAATCTCTCATCATCCTAGAGCAAACCTGGTAGGCTATGTGCAATCAAATCCTTGCTTCCACATATAAACAGAATTCTAAATTCAGGTAAATACTGGTGTACATAAACCTGAAGATACACTTTGAAAATGTCCATTTTGAAAATGTCACGTCTCAGGATATTCCCACACTGAAGTGTGTGTCACTCCGTATTTTTTAGCTAGACTTTAACTAAAATTAACCTCAACTTCCAAAAGTTATAAGAGTTTTCAGATAAATACATTTATATTAGCTGGCAGTAGCACCCATCCTCCCTTACAAATCACTAAATTGATTAGAATTTCAGTTTTTTAAAAATTCTGGAAGAATCTGATATGAAGAAGAATCAAGGCATCATCTTTCATTTCTGCTTTATTCTCATGGTGTTCTGTCTCCAAGCAAAGGAAACTATAACTGTTTGATCATCTACACTACATCTTATTCTTCCTGCAGGATATAATGCATGACAGAAGCTGATCTGTGCTGAATGACCAGCTGTTCAAAAATGCCTTTGAGGAAACAAAATGGTTTGATTACAGCTTCTAAGTCACAAAATCAGGAAGAAAAAAAAAGAGATTAGGAATGCAGAATATGCCAGAACTGGTCCTTTTCCACAACCACTGGTTTCTGAGGACTGGGATTTGCCTGTTGGGACAAATCTTGGCAGCACCAAGTAGGGCAGCAGCGTCCTTTTACTGAGGTGTTTCAAGAACTGCACATCCTGGGGACACAGGCAAAGCTCTCAGGGACAACCTGGTCTCCCAAATGCTCCCATAAAATTACAGAGTCTCTACTGCTGTGGAGGGGGTGGCAACACAGTTAAGGAAATGCAAACTCATTTCAAGTGCAAATACCAAGGCAACAGTTTGCATTAAAAAATTAGCAGCTCTGAATGTCAGGGAAAGAGTTTTACAGGCTTCGTCTGCCTCGTTTCAGGCAAGGTGTCCAAACGTGGGCAGGCTGCTATTCCCAGAAATCTGGGCTGGAATGGGAAAAGTTGTCTGGGAAGGGTCTCTAATCATTTCCACGGGAGCAGTGACCTGGGGGAGCTGTGACCTTCTGTGAGAGACCGTTGTGGGAAGCCTGGGAGGACGGGGGAGTCCCAAAGTAGGATTGCAGCAGCAGAAACGGGCAGGGGATGGTCCAGGTTTATGGAGACAGTAAGAGGGTGATTTGAGAACAGGATACAGACTTGCTGGAAAGCAGTAGCAGAAAAGGAGGTGTCTGGCAATGCCGAAGGCTGCAGTTTGAAAAACAGGAGGAGAAGCACCAGGGATGGGCCAGGACTGACATTGCTTTAGAAAAGGAAGGTTCGATGATCTATCTCAGCTTTTGACCTGATACTTCTCCCTCACATGCTGTAAAATCTCTTTTGCTCACTTTTTTTTTTTGGCAACAGGATTTCAGGTTAAAAAGAAAAATACACACAGCTTTCCAGTGAAACAGAGGCTGATGTTACCTCAACAGCTTCAGCCATCGCTTGCCAAGTTCTGCTCTGGCACAAACGGGTCTCTTCCATCTGCTGTGTATTTCCAGCTCTCTAAATTGATGTTCTGCCCATGTGATCCATTCTCTGTAACAGAAAACTTCATGGGTCATTTCTAGAAGCTCCCTCTGTCTCTCTGTCCCTGTTTCTTGGCTGTGCAGGAGGTATTGAGTTTTCTTCTGCCAGCGTGGACCGTCAGTGCAGGCAGCTCCTGGGCTGGGACCCCACAGCAGGTCCCTGGGTGCCACTTTAAAAAATACAACCCCAAGTGGAACAGCATCTCCAGCACATGAAGAAGCTGATTTGCAAGAGTCTTGGTTCCTCCAGGGCATTGTGCTCCGATCCAGAGGATGGGAATTAAACTTTCAAAAATGCTGCCCAGTTTCACTTCCTTTTAATTTTGCACCCTGGCCACCATTACAGTTAAGAATGGCTGTAGCTGCTGTTATTACAGACTTTTTTGCCCACATGCATTTCTTTACAGAAAGGCAAACTTTCACAGAACTCTTCTTTAAAAAGAAATGTTCTATTGAAGCAAGACCGGAGGCAATGGATAACATTTTCTTTAAATTGTCCAATTAAAACCAAAGTGTCCAAGAGCTAATAATCAAAGCAGATGTTAGCTCAAAATCTAAACCAATTATTTTTAAAATCTGCTCTTGATGGACTTATGCTAATGAACTACTTTGTTATCATGAGAAATTGTAGCTTGTGCTGTGTTTTAACGGTCTAATTACAGAGATAACACTTGTTTTGTGTGCCCATGATAAGCACAGAATTAATTCACTCAGCAAATGGTAGTATGGCAGGAATTGGCCAGGATTCTGCATCTGCAGCTCTACAGAGGGCAAAACCCAGGAGCTTTCAACATCTGAAGAACCTTTCAGAGCTTCTCTGTGTCTTGTCTACATGGGGAATTAATGAGTATTTTCAGCAAAGCATTTCTTTCAGTGGTTGTCCCTGTGTAGATCCCAAGGAAAGTCGGTTTGCCTGTGCTCTAGCTGGTGGCTAGAGGTTCTAGGACTAACAGATATTTAGGATATTTACTTATTTTCTATGCCCCCCTTTACTGTTCTGGAGAGGGAGATACGCTGGAGATGGTATCCCTCAGATGTGAAGAGCAGGCTGTGGTGATGTTTTGTTGGCTTTTGATTTCCAAACAGGGAACTCATTAAAGGCTCTTAAAAATCCTTGTGAAGAGAGTAGATTCTTATAACAAACCCCAGCCAGGGGGAAAATCTTTGCCCAGGAGGGAGAGGTCAAGGTTGGCTTGGAGGTTTCTTTACAAGCCCTCTGGCTGTCTGCCCACCCATCCTTGAAAAACAAAGCTTGTTTTTAACTTTCATTTGGCCAAAGGCAAGAGAATAGGATCTCTTTTTTCCTCTGTAGAAATTGCTCTTCATTTTTTCCTTTCGCTTAGCACAAACCATACTTTGCACAAAAATGAAAACTGCAGTGCAAGGACTCACAAGAACAAGGATTTCCAGAAATCAGATACCAATCTCATCTGCCACCACATCTATGAGATGCCTGGACATTTCTCTGACTACATGGCAATACAACATTCATAAATAGAAAAGTTTTGAGACTTTTTCCAAAGCCATGTGAGCAAAACTCTGTGCGTTGCCTCCAGTAGACTCTGGCTTGTATCAGATGCCTTCACTGTAGGAGCCCAAAACTCTGTTTATGCTCAGTCATGGTCAGAGAGTCCCAGTCTCTAAACTTGTCTTGTGATGCCCTCTATATCCCACTGTCTAAGAAGGAGTTACCTGGTTTACTCAGTGGGATGTGAACAGTGTTTGGGAGCATCCTTGTTGCTGTCCCACAGTTCACATGTGACACTGGAGCCCACCTATATGGCTCCTGTGGAGGATTCTGGGCATCCCACATGATGTGAACTAGAGCAACACGTCTGGGTAGCAGTAAAGAGGAACCTCATCAGCTCTCACAAACGTGAACAGCTCCAGTGGAGCTGCATCCATGGACCAGCAGGCAACAAACAACCACATTCACACAAAATCAGTTATCTGAACTCTTCATCAAAAGGGCTGAATAGAATAAAAAAACCACTGCAATAAGTATTTCTTCAGATTACAAAGGCAAGTTCTGCTGCTTGTGTTGCTCTTCTGCCTACATCAGCTGCCCTGCCTTTCTGCTTCGGAGAAGTCGGAGAAAATTGCCAATCTATAATCAAGGTATTTTTCAAGTGACTGACTGTTGAATAAATGGGAAGGCCATGGGGCTGTTTTCTCCCCTCCTTTTTCTAAAATCCATTTTCATCCAGATCAATATCTGCAAAGACTGAAGGAGAAAACAGACTTTGGGAATCAAACCTGCTTGGAAGCAGGGCAGGACTATGACGCACTGCAGCAGTGTTATAATAGGGACCAGGATTTATCATTGCAGGACAAGGTTGCCTTCTCTTTCATTCTTCAGCTGGATCTTTCCTTTCAGTGACTCTCATTTCTTCCTAGTACAGCAAGAGGGTGAGTGCTGAATGAAGCTCAGCACCTGACACATCCATCCACCAACATTTTAAAGGAATTGCTGCCTTGCAAAGTTCAGGACTGAGATTTTATCCCATCAGTTGGTACGAGTGGTTTCTGGTTACTGGAAATCTTGGAAATTAAAGGAATTGAAAAGGTTCTTGCTTTCTTTTTTTTTCTTCTCCTGGTCCTCATTCACCTGGGATGATTGAGGTGCACCTTCGAGATCCGGTTAGTTTGATCAAAATTCCCATTGTGCAGAAAATGTGGTGAAGAGCCAATTTAGGATTTACTCCTATAAAACCACATAAAGTGGCAGGTAAAATTCTCAAATGTTGCTGAACTTTGTGTTGGTAATTTTGGCTTTTTTCCTACCTCCTCCAACTAAGCCTCAGCCACTGGACAGGAGTAGGAGCCTTGTCCCTGTGTGTCACAGTGTGAGTGCCATTGGAGGAAGCAGTCTGGGATGCTGTGGGGAAATGGGGTTGATGAAGAGCTCCTATTTCTGCAGAACTAGTGGTATTTATCCCACCTTTGCTAAACTCCAACCCATCAAAACAGCTTTTCTTGCATTTTGTGTAACATCATTTTGCCAACTTGGTACCTGTGGAAATTTGATTTGCAAACAACCTGCCTTTGTTCCTCTCTCAGACATGCCATTTCTGTATCAAACACCCTCCCTATCAATATCCACCACAGAGCATCAAAGGCTAGCTTCAGCCTCCCTACCCTCTCCCCATTAGGAGGGGATGGAGTAAATCAGCTCTCCAGCTGGTCCCAGAGGCTTCCAGGCTATGCTGGAAGATGAATTGCACCATTGCCTTTTATGACTAATGCAGAGCAATCATACCAGGACTTTACAAAGTGCCATACATCTTCAAAGAGCTGTGTGTCCATTAGCTAAATAGCTCTGCTCAACACAGGACAGCTTGCAATAGTGCAAGATGGGGGGGAAATTGTACACATTTCCCTCCATCTGAAATACTCCTGAATCCGTGTGGGAGCTCCTTTTTATCACGATAAGCCTTTAGATGAGGTGAGCACAGTCTCTGTAATCTGCAGGACACAATGCAGGTGTGAGAACACAGGACCTGATTCCCACTACTGCACTAATAAATATCCCAAATTAACCAAGGGATGAGCTGTCGACTCTGGAAATAAAGCTCCTGCACCCTCTGCTGGGACAGTGTCGTGCCTGCTCAGCCTGGCACATCCTAGTCGGATGCTGGCTTTTCACAGGATATTAATCTAAAAGTCCTTATTTTGCCATGGAAATACTCAGAGGGATGTGGCTGAGATGAAGAAGACAAGAGGGGATCTCCCCCCACCCCAGCCCTTCCTGTCATGCTGAACTAGAAAGCCTGCAGACCTCAGATGAGAAGGAAGCTTTGAATAATATATTCGATGCTATCAATAAATCATGGAATAAAATCAAAATGTGTTTCTTCTCCTCCCACCCTCATCTTGAAGGGCAAGAGGCCAGGAAACATTAATACTCATGGTATTTCCCATGCAGCAGCTTTTCCCACCTCACAGAATACCCCATTCCTTACAAGAAAACATGTTTTGTCCCATTTAAGAACCCAGCTGCGCTGAATCCCTTTATTTTTGCCAGTAATGCTGTTTTCCTCTACAATAGCCAGAGTGAGACATCCTAAGGGAGACTTCCTAAAACTGGGGAAGACCTCAAATTTGCCTGCACTCTTCCCTCATTTAGGAGAAATGAAATCCAGATGCTTTGAGCTACTGAGCTGGGTTGGGGAGACATTGTGTGTGTGTGCTCAGTTCTGACAACAATCTCCTGCTTCTCCCCAGAAAAACAGCTCCAAGGCAGCTGGTTGCAAGGGTTGCATCCCTGAAAGTCCTTAGAAATTCCACTGTGTTTGTCTAATTGGTGTTTACCTATAGTTACCAAGGGTTTTCTGGGCTCTGAAGGACCCAGAAGCTGAGCTGGAAAAGGAGGAGGATGAGTCTGCTCCGTTTAGGGGATGCTGTGCAGCAGCCGGCGGGTTTCCAGCGCGGTGCTCAGCAGCATGTTCACTCTGCCATCTAGGGTCCAGCTCCGGGCAGGCTGCTCACCTCCCTCCTCCCAAAGAGGAGCTCTGGCATTTCTGCAGGATGGGCTGGAGAGGAGATTTCAGCTTTGAGCCTCTCTGATACAGGCAGCACACATTGGTAAGTTAATGCAGGTGGGTTTGAAGCAATGCCAGAGCCTGGATCTTTAGGAGAGGGAGATCCAGAGGTATCACCACCTCCCTTGGTCATGTCACTACTGAGCAGGAGCTGTTTTGTTTGAGATTACTTTTATATTTGCTATTTCCCTTTCCACACAAAGTAAATATGCCTCCATGTGTTTATCCATCTGACAATGCTCCACTGGTGAATAACAGGGAGCTGGGATTATGTGATGCACCAGTTCTCCCAGTTCATCCACTGTGCCTTGGTGAGTGCTGCTGTTTGGTTTTACCACCTAATTGAAAGTGTCTTCATTGATTTATATTCACTGGCTCCTTCATACTCTGATACCAGTAGAAGCTTCAGCTGAGTCAGGAGAAAACAAAGAATAAAATCACATTTTAGCATTTATCTTTTAAGAAGAAATCAGGACCTGAAAAGACACAGATACCATGTTTTTTTCTCAGTTTGGAAAACCAACCCCGAAACCATGCACTGCTTTTGTGCTCAAAAAGGAATTGAGCAGAAAGCTGCAAAAATTAAAGTAATGCCAGTTCAACCAAACCCTCACACTGGTGCTGACCAGTGACACAGGGAGAAAAAGAAACAGCAAGGATTTCTACTAATTTTTGGTACTAGAAAGTTGGAGTGATAAAGTGTGTCACAGCATCTAAAACATTTGTTTAATAAATCATTGGGAAATGTGTAATTTATAGATCTGGTCATGGGGGAGTGTCTGGGACTGGCTCAACTGAAGCCAAAGTGGAAAGAGGAGCTCAGGGGCATTTGTTTTATTTAGCAACTAAGTTCAATGGTTTGAAGAGCAATCTTATGGCCTTTTCAGTTGTATCCAAAAGTCTCCCTCCACCTCTGTCTCGTGTTAACAGTCCTTCAAGGGCAAGGAGTTTTGTATGCTCATGAGTTTTGTATGAACAATCTCATGTTCCATTATTCACCAAATTCCTTATTCATGCCAAATTACATAAGCTTTTAAAGTGTGTCCCATGCCCTCTTCCTTCCACTTCAATTTAAGTCTGCCTTTCTCTTTAACTATGTATTATTAGCTTCCTTACATAAAGAGAGTGACCACCTTGCTGAAAAAGGTTTCTCTTTCCAGAAAGACACTTTATGCCCAAAACCACCATTAGGTTACTATTGATGGAAATGGGAGAGAGCTGCCAAGAAGGCAATAAGGGTAAATTATATCCCAGAGCAGAGCTGGAGCAACGTTAAATGAATCAGAAAGATTTCATTCATGGTTCTGCCACTGAGTTATTGCACAGTTTCGGGAAGGAAAAAGGTTTCTGCCCACCCAGATTTGGAAACCCAAATGCTGTTTATTGTGTTATTGGGATCAAAAGGTGGAGTTGGCCTTTTTTTTTCACCTTGGACTGAGAAGCACCAGCTCCAGGTGTCTTAAATGGGGTACCCAAAAGTAGAACTGAGATTTTACAACCTGAGCCTTCATCTTGTAACAACTCCTGCTTACCCCTCCAGTGAATAAGGAAGAAATGTTTCTTTAATTTCCAAGAATAGTAAATGGTCTAATTAGTTAGCAAACAGAAATACCCAGACTGGGATTCTGCTTAGGTACAGAGCACAACAGAGATTTTGGCAATGGGTTCATCCTGCAGAACTTCAGACCCTGTATCTGCATATACAATCCCAAACAACAGTGCTTGTTTGGGAAAAATTTTAATTAACTTATTAAACCTCATTGTAATCAGTGAGCTGTGAACTTCCATGGGAGCATCCCTGAGTTACTGCAGCATTGTGTTATCACACCTCCTTGGGATCCAGCTCCTGGCATCCTGAAGGACCACATGCTAGAAAGAACTGAGGGCAAAATATCCCTGCCTAAAGAATTTGAATATAAATCATTTTCCCTTGAGAAACTCCAGCTTTGAGAAGAGCAGGTAGATGTGTTCCCACGATAGCCAGGGCAACCACAATCCTAGGGGATTTAGGTGGTTTGTATTCATATGAATTTCTTCTGAGGCTCCAACATTTACTTCTGTTGCCAAAAGAGGGACATTCACCACTGCAGGGAAAAGGGCCCTCCTGAGTTTTCTTCTGGACTGGACTATCAGGGTACTGGGGGCCAATTGGCAGGGAAAAGCAATGCCTCCTCCAGCCTGTTCTCCTCTCCTGGCTTGGTGAACATGTGAGCAAGGGCTGCAGGTCTGCCCAGCAGTTTTGCTCTGCTCTGGCTCCAGCAGCATCCCTGCTCAGGTTGTGGGGGAGATGCTGCAGGACAGCCTTTGGATGCAGCACATAATCCTGTTCAGATGATGGGGGAATGTGCCTCAGCAAACTGAGAATTCTCCTGCTCATCTCACTGGCGTGAAACATAATGAGATAAAATCTAATGATGTTCCTTAAGCACACTCAGTGTGCTGTACCCACTGGGAAATGCTCACACCTGGCCTTCTCTAATAGCTCTGGGCAGGATGGAGCTGTTGAAGGCTTTGAGCCAAGTCCTCTGGCACAAGCAGGGGCTGCTGTGCCTGAGCACAGTGTTCCTTCTGCCAAGCCTCTTTCACTGCCTTGCCCAAATGACTGGCAGGCTCTTTAAAACACAGGCCCTGGTTCTTCTAAATTCTCTCATTTCATTTTTCTGGAAGAAATATCAGTATGGAGGAAGGATTTTATTTTTTCCTTTTCTCATATAAAATGGAACTGCTGTTTCATCAGCCACCCTTGCTGTGGGAAGCACTGTCAGTCAATTCACTTCACTCCTAGACAGCGCTCCAAAATCCAGCACGTGATTTCTTAATTTAGGGCTGATGCCTGGTAAGCAAGATAACTTGTGGGACAGATAAAAATCCCTTCCCAGTGCCATATATTGGCTCTGAGCCCACCTCAATGACACCAGCCTCAATTTTTAGCAGGGTGATGAAGAGCTGGCATGGGTAGTGAAGAATTCCAATCTTTTATCTGTCAGGATGTGGCTTAAAGAAAGTCAATATTGCTAGAGGACTCTGAAGGGTCAGTGTCCTTGTAACTAAGGGCACTTGAGATTTCTGAGCTTGATTTTATAAATCAGAAAGTATTGTTTAACATTAGATATAAGAAATGGGAGGTGTCAAGGTTTAATGCCAGGAAGGGCCAGGCCCTCAGTCACCATCTCACTCCTCTTCATCAGCCATTAAATATGTCCCCAAAACACCAAGAAATCCCCAGAAATAAAGAAACACAGAGAACAGAAGAAGTGCAAAGAAAAATAAATGTGTATTTCATCTCATGAAGGTTAAATCTCTGGTATTTTTACTGAATGCAAATTTTCCATTCTGATGCTTCGAGGCTTAAATTAATGACTGTGATTATTTAATTTCCCTCCGTTTCCCTTCCAATTGCAACCGTCGCTGCTGTTTTTCACATCACACATGTAGAGTTTTGCAGCTGCCACAGTCTTTCATGTGAAGGTACACTCTGAATCACACTCAGTGCTTCAGTGTAAAAGTCTGGGCTACGTCGCTCTCCCGCGGTGCTTTTGTAAAACCGTCTGTGACTGTGTCACTCAGCTTCCAGCTGAGTCCCTTAGGAGACTACAGGTCATTCCCTTGGCACCTGACCCTATAAAATGTACATTGCACGAAGTCATGATTGAAAATGTACAGAGGAAATTACACATTCACCAAAAAAAAAAAAAAAAGAAAAAAAAAGAAAGAAAAAAAAAGAGAGAAAAGAAAAGCCCGATTGCTATTTTACAAGAGAAAGTGTGTACCATTCCATACATACAAAATGTTTTAAAATTGTACATAAGTACCAAAGGCATTATGAGAGATTCTTTGGAGATGAAACGAAAGTGCAAGAAAGCCAAGGCAACAGAGCAAATGAAAGGAAGCAAAGCAGCAGCTGTCTTTGCTTTCTAAAGGACAACCAAACTTCCGCGCTCGGCCGAGCCCCAGAGTTTTAGGAGCGGGAGGTGAAGGTGTGCAGCACCCACCCTCGTCCCGGTGTGAAAGTCACCTCTCAGCTCTCACTGTCAGGACAAATGCATGAACCATTTTTAGCCCAGTTAAGGCCAAATGAGCCAGATGCTGTTATAAACCAGGATAACGTCCAGGTATCTCAGGGAAACAGCAACATACTCCAGCAATGGATGTACCCCTTGCTTAGTAACCTATTTAAGACTTTTTTTTTTTTTTTTTTTGCAGCTCTTAAAGCTGAGAACTTTGGACCTAGAGACGAATTTCAGGCCAATGCAAAAATTTGATTGCTATTTTTTCAATGGCATTCAGCAGTACTTGACTGGAAAAGTTAGCTCTTCATGCCTTTGTTTATTTAGATTAAACACTGAAGGGTAAGTTGTACCCAATGTAACTCTTATATCTGTGAAAATATGGGTAAATGAAATCCTAGAGAATGATTCATTTAGTGAGGCTGGTGAAATCTCTGAATAGGGGCAATTGGAGTCTGAAGTCTGATCTGCTTTGAGAATCAGATTTTGTGGTTATAACCTAGTCATTTCTTCCATAACTCTAAGATCAAAGATGGGCTTTTGATGACTCTTTTCTTAAACATCTCTTAACTAGGGACTTTTTTAAAAATATGTAGGCAAGGGTAAGACCCACAAGGCAGTGGGATCCTCTGCCTGGGCAGGAGCCAGGTTTGTGGGAGACCATGGCATTGCCATCAGCCAGCACTGCTGCTGTGGGACACTCTGTCACAGCACGTAAAGCCTTCGCCCCTGGCTCTCTGATGGCATGGGACAACTGTTTGGCCACATATCCTAGGAATGGGCTTTTTGGACTTGAAGTTGGCACTGGCCACTGAATTATATTTGTTTGTTTGAAAGGAAGCCAAAGAAATTATCATTTAAAGAACTGCATTGCTCTGCTGCATGGCCTGTGCTGCCTTCAGAAGTAAGATTTCTCCTTGGGATGGGAGTCACACATCAATTCCCACTGCAAATCTTCCTTTTTGATAGAAAGACATTATTAAAACAGTCTTTTGGTTTTGTTTTACCCACTCTCTCACCTCCAAAATTGAACTTTTCCCCCTCCTTGTGCATCTCAGATGCAGCTTTATCTGTTTTGAAGCGTGTGTGTGCACGTGTTCGTATCCACGTGCACATACAGCAACACGTAGGTGCATGTACACAAACCACATGCACGTGTTTTTGCAGCCAAAGTTGTGTTGTCCTTTTATCTTGCAGGTTATGACAAAGATAAACTGTGAACTTCATTCAATCTGTACAGAATTTACAGTTCAAATGTATAGCAATGAAGAATATATAGGAATACAGCAGCTGTTAAGTATTTATGGGCTGTGTGTGTTTGTTTTGTTCCGGTTATTTTTTTAATTAACATTACAAAGGCAATCTCTTATTTTAGCTTCCTGATAAAATCTGTTTAAAGAAGCATTCAAATGCAGTAAATTTCTTAACAGGGTGTTCATTTTCCTCTATTCCCAGTTATGTTGAGTCACATCACAAACCAGGCAGGTGACACTTTGGTGTCTGTTCAACGCACATACGCTGATTACATGTAGAGATACCTACCAGCATATGGCATGTAATGTGCAATCTGTGTGCAGCACACGTGGATAATGTGCCAAAGTGACACTAAGCAAGATAAATTTCATAAATACAACGTCTATATTGGAGAAACAGGAGTATAGTTTTAGTGTGTGGAGCATTGCTGCATAAGAACAGCGGCACCCACCTATACAAATTACTGATAAAAGAATGAGACATTTATAAGAATAATTTATTGAATCTCCTAAAGCATTTGATATACCACGCAGCAACTGCCACTATGCTTTACATGCTCTTGATTTAAAATAACAAAATCTCTGTCATTTATCAGCTATATCTGGTTTTGCCTCAGTGTTCCTGAAGGTCTCAGGTAGTCTACATTGTGCGTGAATTTTTTGAGAAAAAGTGAAAAAAATTCAAATTTTAGGGTTTGTTGGGGAGGGAAGAGTAGCCAACACGGAAAGGTCTCCATTCTGCCTGCTGACAGGAGCATGGGATAACTTCAGCTCCAGGGAAGATGCTGGACCAGTGTGAATAACCAGGCAGGACTGAAAAGACCTGTCACCAGCCTCGATGACTTGTCCTCAGCAAGGCTGAGTATGGTGTTCACAGAGATGCTAAAGGACTGAGACCTCCATATCCACATCTGTGATAAACCCTTTTCATGAGCATCACTGCACGTGGAAAACACTGGGTCATAGCCACTGTGTTGGTCAAGTTTAAGGGATCACCATGAAATGCTGCTTCTGCTTTAATGGGAAGTGCCCATGGCATATCAAAGTAAGGAGGCATTTTCCCATTGTGGCTTGCAAGGCTTGTGCTGACCTTTTCTTGTGTGGAGAGGGAAGAAGAGAACATCTCCCCAGGTCCAGAGTCATCAGTGTCAAATGGAGCTGAAATTCCAAGGCAGGCTTTGTTGGCAGCATGACATTCAGCCTTGTTTTGGGGTCAGAACCACATAAACTGGAGATTCTGACATGGCTTCTACCTGAAATCATTAGCCCTGCCCTAAAATTATCAGTGTAGCTGCAGGTGAAATCCAGCCTGAGCTTGGCACTGAGTTTTGGAAAGCTCTGCAGTGAGCTCAAGTTTCTCAGCATTAGGCAAACAGATGCTGCTCGAGAAATTAATCTGCAGCTGTATTTACAGGAATTGGGAGAGGGTAAGATGCTTGCAGGTTCACTGGCAGCTTTGGAAACAGCACAGCTTGCACCAGCTGCTTTCCAGTTCTCCCCATTATCAAGCCTGCCATGCACAGCCACACGTATGGGTCACTAAAGGGGATGGGGGTCTTGAAAACAGCTCCTGCTTCAGGAAACAAAAGCATCCACAGTGGTAGAGCCTGTGAGCTCTTCTCTGAGATGTTCAGCTGGACAAGAAAACCTGAACGGAACCCTCATCCTTGTTTCACTGCAATCAGCAAAAGCCATGGGGACAAACCCTCACAGGGCACTGCACAGAGGGACAACACAGACTCCATCCCTGGGTGGAAAGGCTCCAGCAGAACAAACCAGGGATGTGTTGAGGCCATGGTGGCTCAATAAGGAAGCAAATAAAATGCCAATAAAAAGCAAAACTGTCATGCTAACCAAATATGAAGGCTCTCTGCTGCATCTAGTGATGTCAGGCCAACAGCAAGTCCCAGTGCAGAGTTCTGGCATTACAGCTTCACTGGTAAATAGTATGGATAAGGAAGGTGAGGATATAGGACCAGGGTCAAACCAGATCATGGCAGCAGTGCCAAGAGATACAGAGACTGCAAACACGAGCAAGATGGGCAAACACTGAAGGCCTCATGACAGTCTGGTATTAAAGTGGGGAAAACAGTGGAAAAACATTTATGGACATAAAAAGGTAGCTCAGTGCCACTCCATGAGGAGAGTAAGAGATGCTTCCATGAGGAATGGCTATGGCACAGCTGCAGGGTCCCCAAGACCACCAAGGGCTGTAGACAAGGGCGAATGAAACTTTCAAAGAGGGATTTCCAAACTTTTGGAGTGACAACCCCCCTGCCCCTCAGGCTGTGCTGCAGGCACAAACGCACATGCACCCCAAAGCAGGGTGCAGGTGAGAGTGTCCTGTGGAAATTAAAACAGACATATGGCAAGTCCCACACATGTGGGTTCAAATGGCATCTCTGAAATTAAGACCAGTCCTCCATCCTTGGCACTGCCTGCTCCTCTGGACCCTCAGAAAGGGGTATCTGGGATGCTCTTTTTCAGAGGCATCTGGATGGAAAGGAGGTTGTTACACACGGCCAACACAATTCATATTTTTTCCTCCCCATGTGCACGTTTGAAGGAACCACAGGTACAAACATGGTTCTTTTACCCCGTAGTTACAAGCAGAGGTGGAATCTGTGCATGCTGTATCAGAGGGATGGGGCAGTGACTGGTTGCAGCATGAAAAACACTTGGTATATCAGTATTACCTACAGAAGCACCGCAGCACCGTACGAGATGGTCACTGTGGGGACAGGCTCTCCCCAAAATGATGCTTTTGGCAACGCTACCTTGTCAGGTACTACAGCAATCTGGGAGTGCAGATACAGCTGGAGCATACTGCTGTCTACTCATCTCAGGCTGCATGCAGTAGCAGGCAAAATTGAGAGTACAGTCAGTGAGATAGTCCAGAAAGCACATTCATAGGTTAAAAAGGACCCCGCTGCTACCTAAATTAGAAGCGTGATTAATAGTGTATCAAAAGGTGTGTAATCCCTCTCCCTCTAGACACTAATATAAGGCAAGCAGTATTGTGTCACTGGGGCATCAAACACTAAGATATACTAAAGAAGATTCCTATGCAGTATTATTATCCTTATTATTAAAAACCCACCCTATTGTTATTGTTAAAAAAACCAATGAGCCCACACCCCTGCTCGAAGCAGATTTTGCTCTGTGAGGCAGAAAAGTCGGGGTGTTTGTGTGCTAAAAGCAAGAGTTTGCTTTTACACCTCTGAGCAGCGGTGACCTCGCGGGGCTCGGAGGGGCTGCTGCCCTCAGCCCTCCACCACGGCCCTCTGCAGCCTCAATGTTACCTGCAGGTGAAGGAGCTTTTGTATCTGATTTCCTTGTTTCTGGTTCAGGAAAAGGATGCTGATGAAAACAGAAGATGCCGACCTGTGATGGAGAGAGGGGATGGGAGAGGATGCAGGAGCACAGCTGTGGTCGGAGGGCTGTGCTGGCAAGGAAAGGTTGGAGGCTCAGGGCTTCACTCTCAGCCTGAGGGTTCATATGAGGGAGAAACAGAAATCCTTATCCTGCTCCTGGGCTTTTTAACATTTCCCAAAAAAATACTCACTGCTAAGGGTCTTCATATGGGACAACATTTGGGTAAAGTCCTTAGGAATTTCAGTTTCTTTTTTAATTTTTACATTTTAGTTTTAGCAATAATGTTGCTGTGACCAAAGTAGTCTGAGGATATCGGGGAAATGAGGTTTCCAGTAATTCTCTCTAGGAAAAAGTATGAGTGAAGGTGTTCTTCTTTTCTCTTGGGTAACTGGCTGGAAGGGGAGCATTTGTATCTGAGGTGATGCTCTGGCTTCTCAGGTAGATAATATAAACTTGTTCTAAAAATTCACATAATTTAAAATTTTAAAAATCAATTAAAAATGTAAAAATATACCTATTTATCTGTAAATAGTAATGACCCTGCAGAATTTACCTGGATCTATTAAGTAGCGTTTGAAATAAAACACATTTTTAGAAAATCTGATCTATCACATAGTCTGCCTAAAGAAATATAATGGCTTTCTAAGCTGGACAAGAGGTTTGTTTTCGGTGAGCTCCTTGACATTTTTAGCTTTAAAAAGTATTATTAAGAAAATGATTCAACAAGGAAATTCACATACAAAATCTGCACTTGAGTAACATTAAAGTCCCTTCCCAAATATTGGGAAATCTGACTTATGGCTGTGCTCTGTTCCTGTGTTTGGGGTCACATTATGAAAGGCCACCTTGCAACATCTCCAGACACGTAGCCTGGTCAGAGACATGAACTCCTCAGACCACCTGAACTCACACTTGTACCTGAGGCACCCAAAAACTGACTGTGGGTTCAGGTCCCAGTCCCAGACATTGCTCCATCCCACAGGGGGGAGTCAACTGCAGTATTTCTCCCTAGACCTAGAACCAGATTCTGAAAAAAAAAAAAAAGCCCACTCAAAACCTTCTTGGAGACCAGATCCCAGGCTCTGATCCAAGGTCATGGCTTCACGACATATCTGGAAACCAGGTTCTGGGCACAGAACCACACAGGGACATGGGCATCCCTGGAGCAGTTCAAGATGGATGGCCTGCTGGAAATTTGGCTTTCACTTCTTCTTCAGCTCTCTTTGGACTCCTCTGTCCACACTTGGCATTGCCTAAAACTTGTTTCTGTCCTTCAAAAAACATGCAACAAGACTTGGGAGGGAGAGGGGAGCAAAGACCACCCCAAGAGAGGCTCAGCAGTGGGACAAAGTTTGCTTGTCCATCCTCTTAAAGCCTGCTGGGACCTTTAAAATTGGGATTGCTTTATTAGCAAAACTGATTTCCTTTCTTTTAATCTAGTAGTTAAGATTTCTTATGGGAGATTATCACCAGGACTGAGTGATACAGGCATGGGGGAGCTGAATGGCTGAAGGTGAAGACTTTGCAGGGAGTAGTGGACTACAATTTAGGGCAGGAATTAAATTATTTATGTCAGTAAGCAACAAGCAGGCAATGTCATTGTTTCTGCAGGCTTAAATCATTTCAGGGAAATAAGGAGCATTATTTGCAGCTAATTCTGGTATAAGTTAACCCCCAAATCCAGGTCTGGGTGAATGAGAAGTGATTATTTATGGCATGCTTGTGGATGGAGGTGTGTGTCAGAATTTCTTTGATATGAAGCCACAGAAAAAGGTGGAATAAATCTTACACGTTTCAAAAAAAATTCTGTGTGAAATATGTTGCAGCCAGATATGATCTGTGTTGCATATGTATAAAACCAGTTCTCTGCAATTAGTGATTATGGAACAAATCCAACAACTTTTAAAGATACACGTTAAAAGATGTGTTTTATAGACTCCAGTAAGCTGAAGAGGGTAAACTTAATTCTTCCCATGCAGGCCCTGAAGATCAGCTTTAAAGTCCCTTCCAACCCAAACCATTCTATGGCTCTATGAATCTATGATTCTGTGACTCTATGAAAAAAGACCAGTCGTGTACCTGTGCTGCAACAGGACTGCATGACATCATCCTCAGCCTCATCTGGCATTCTTGCCTTTATATCATACCCTTCTGTGACAAATTTCCAGCAGGCCTTGAAAGGTAATTGCAAACAAATAAGACAATAAATCTTTGTTATCTCTGACTTGGACAAAATTTGCAGTGAGCAGCTGGCTGGAGCAATGTTGATTTTTGCCTCACCTAATGCAATTTCTATTCTTGTGGGCAGTAGAAAACACAGGCCACCAAGTCTGATTTAGGACTTGCTGACACTTCTTGCTCTACCAGAAGGCATCTCATTTTGGAACATGCCACAGGCAAATCTGCACAATTTACAGCCATTTGGCATTTAAAGTTGCCTGCGTGTGGAAGTCAAGGGCATCGCTGCTTTCACTCTGCACAAAGTAATCTGGAGCCAAAAAGAGTTCTGGAGCACAAGCAGAGAGGGAAAAATTGCAGAAGTTAACCAAAATATGGCTCAAATGGTAAAGAAAGAAAGTAGCATGGCTGGAAGCCCAGGGTCCCCCTAAGAAAAATGTTTTCCCCTCCTGAATGGTGAAAAATGGCAGGAAAAATTGCACAGAACCTTTATTCCCCTTCCTCAGTTCATGTGAAGACCTGTGTGTTGGTCCTGGGCACTAGCAAAAGAACAGTTTTATTTCCTGTCTGCAAGCATTCAGACTGCACCCACATCTTCCCTAAGGCTGAAATCATCCTGGGTCTCTCCTGGTTACTGTGCCTGGTCAAGCAAACAGGTGGAGAGAAACAGGCTGTGAGTCTCCCTTTGACCCGAGCAAGCCGATGTTCAACCTCTGAAAGGCCACACAGAAATGAAATTCTCACCTAAATGTCCTTAACAGGCTCTTGATATGACAGGGAAAATGTGGCAAGACAGGGTTTGAAATCACAGCCCCAGCCCCAGCAGGAAACACGTGTGGGATTTGGGCTGTGAAAGCACAGGAGGGTTCAGAGGCACAATGCCAGCCATGGCGTCCCAGTGCTGGAGATGGATCCCAAACACAACCTCTCCTGATCCACCCCCTTCCAGAAAAACCCCACCAATCTATCCACGTAAAGGATCACTTCGTGACTTTGTTTTGGTCCCCAAAGAAACTTTGAGCATCGCTTTTCCCCTCGCCTTCCCCCAGCTGAACGCACCACTGAGGTTCCTGGTAATGACACAACGATCTTTCCAAAAGGAAGTACTCGAACAACAATAAAACGGGGCAGACTTGGATTGGCACAACTCACAGGCAAGCATGGGTAAGAGGCTTCTGAAAGACAAAGAAGAAAACCTCTTAACTCAGCTTGAGGGATCCAAACAAACCAAAGGATGTCCCGAGAACATGGGTGTGAGTTTTTTGGCAGGGCAGAAGAAGAAAGGAAGATTTTCACGGGCATAGTGTGTGCAAAAGTGTTCAGGCACGATGCAAACTGTAAGAAAAGTGCCCATTCTGACCAACAGGGCTTCCACAGGATGGAGCTCAGCAGCTCGCAGCAACACGGGGACCACAGAATCCTGCATATCCACCCTCCCCCTCTGGTCTGGTGGCTGTGCCTCCACAATGGCCATGAGAATGGCTTCACACCATGGCAGCCTTCCAGAGGGGTTGCCTTTGGTTTGTCTTTGCTTTCAAAGCACCCCCAGGTCCCTTGTCAGCAGGAGGAGGGATAATTAAATATAATACATGGTTTAAAATAGAAAATTCCAGCCCTGTAGTCTCTTGTCCTCCTTCTGTCTCTTTTCTCTGCCCCCTGTCCCTCTTCTTGCACTCAAGATGATAGTTCTGAGTTTTTCAGTTTCCTAAGATGGGATAGTTTCCAAACTGTTCTGGTCCAGAGCAGTATCCTAACCTATCCCACTCCAAGGCCATGTCTTTTGCTCATGCAGATATCCTGGCCACCATCCCTCTCCTCCGGGGGCTCTATGCAACATTTCCATATATTATATTGGAATTATGCCACCTTCCTGACAGCTAATGAGGAACCACAGAGTACCAACCCCCTGTAATTACACGTGATCTGAAATCTAAGCCGGAAATAATGTGTGAATTCCAAACACCAAAACACCTAAAGGTGTAATCACGGGTGCCATGACGTAGCAACTCCCACCTAACACTTGTCAGCCACCAGTTCCTGTGATCTACAAAAGCCCTGGCTGGGTGATTTATTCCTGCCCTGTGCTTCTGAAGATTCCCAAGAAATGCAAATTGCCTACCCTGCGCCATGAAATAATTTCACCTAATGATCTTAGAAAGAGAGTATGAAAGAAATCTGGACTTCACGGCTCCAGTTGGCCCACCACCGTGACCTCTTCCACAACCGCAGGCTTGGACCTGCTCGTTCCCCCACCCAGAGTAAGCTGCAAGAAAGTATCTGCCAGCTAAGGATGTCCTAGGAGGAGGAAAACCTTAGCTGTCGATCTCCTTGAGAAGTTCAGCATGTGGACAGCTGGAGCAGGCAGCTGCCAGCGCTTGGACGTGGCTCAGCGGCTGCAGGAAGGCTTCACTGCCGGGGGGCTGACCAGCCCATGTCACTGAAGGGTCCCTCGCCCGTGGCCGACCTGGGAGGGGGACCACAGGGCGTGCAGAGGTCAGAATCGGTGTCTGACTCCCCTTCTGCAATGTAGGGTCTGATTTTGGCCACGGCTGCATAGCAACCGTTGTTAAGGATGTCCAAATTCTCTTTGGACTGGGAGATGCTAAAGCCGCTGAAAGAGCGCTCCAGTTCCTCGTGGTCTACCGAGGGGATGGAGATGGACGTGTCGCTGTCTCTCATGGCACTCTCATGGTGTTTGGTTGTAATGTCTTCGTTCCTCAGGTACTCTGCGCTCGCCCTGTGCCCACCGCTGTACAGGGAGCGCTCGTGGGAGGGCGGAGGTGGGATTCGGACCAGCGAGCCGGGGTCTCCGACGGGAGAGGAGCCGTGGCTTTGCCGCTGGCACGACGTGGAGGGCGGGCATGCGTTGGTTGGGGCTGGTGGGGCGGAGAAGTTCTTCTGACCCATGGAGCTGGTGGACCTGATGATCTTGATGATGCAGCCGTTCTTGTCAATGTGCTCCCTGCTGTCTTCGGGGCTGTGGTAGGGAGGTGCCGGGTCTGGTTCTTTGGACCCAAAATAAGCCTCCGTCTCTGTTGGTGGGATGCCCATCCGCTGCATGTAAATGTTCACCAGGAAGTCCAGCTTCTTCTCCATTGACTGAACCTGCAAAACACCACAGTTCCAGTGCCTCATGCAGGCTCTGAAGCACATTAACATCCGGAGTACAAGCAACTTCCATCGAGGAGCAAGAGTGGGGCTGGGCTTCATAGATGACCTCTGCCTATGCTGACCCACACCACCTCAAACCCTTAGTAAATATTTAATTGTCCTGTTCTCCAGGTTTAATTCTCCACCTTGTTACAGGGTTTCCCTTGTTACAGGGTTTTCCTTATGCTGCTGTAATCTTTCTGACAGGCACCAAATTCTAGAAAAGCTGAAGCACACCTGCATCCTTCCAGCTCCTTCCTGCACTTGGCACTTGTCTGGACTCAAATGGCTAGGGGGATTTCTGAGCCTTATCTTCCAAGAAGATTTTATATCTTCAGCAAGGCCATCAGCTAGAACAGCCAGGCTCAGGGACTCATTTGTAATGTGTCTAGTGTGGTGGCAAAGAAACCAATGTGCTGTTTTCAGAAATAATGTAAACTTTTGACAAACTCACTAAAAAAAGGAAGACTATATGTCACAGACTCCAAAGTGCCTGTTTGAAAGTGGCATTTAGGCTTCTAAGACATCTAGGGATCTTTCATAACATCCACCTTCCTTCTTTTTCAAAATAATCTTGGCTCTTACTTTTTTTTTTTTTTACTAAATAGTAACATCTCACTTGGGAAAAAAGGCAAGAGAAAACCAGCACAATGCATGCAACACCCTCTTGCAAGAACCCCCTCCTGACCCAATATACCTGCTTTTCAACTTTTCCAAGCCTGCCCATCATGCTGGGGTCTTCAGGCAGCTCCCCCTCTGCTGGCCCTTTGGTCCGATCCTTGTCAGTCATGGAGGATCCTCTCCCAACGATCTGGTCAACTCTACCGGGATCAGAAAATCCCCCCACCCCCGGAAAAGGACCTGGAGTCAGTTGGAGGCAGCAGGTGAGGAGGGCTCCGCTTGTCGCGCCTCCGTGGGACAAAGCAACAGCCTCTCGCCCAACTAACACTCCAAATTACTCACAGACACGCAGTGGCACTGAAGTGTTAATTCAGATGCAAAATTCAGAGCAGTATTAGCAGAGTTTGAAATTATCCATTTCTGTTTATACAGATAAAACCCGGCACATTATGCACAGTAAATTTACCCACTGCAAAGAATTTCTTTAACTGGCTTTCTTCCAAATCAATTAACTCCTTATTTGCGCTGAGAAATTATTATTTTGGGGGGAGATCAAGTTTTCTATCTAGAATGTACCAATGGGATTTTTTCAGTCTCTGCAGCAGTTTCCTCTCCTCAATGCAAATGCACGTGTGTAATTCTCACGTCCATGAAAATGAGCCGCTTGTCCTAAGATCCAGACAAACAGGTGCAGTGCTGTTTTAGTGGAATTACATCAAGGCCATAACTCACCAAACACTAACAGATTGTTTTCATCTCAAAGATACTGCAGTTCACACCTGTATCAGATGTTTTCTATTAGCAGAGCTCCAAGGTGGGAACAGCAGAGGATACTCCTGCCAAATCAGCAGATACAGGTACTAACTTCTTTACACACGTTACATTTGCACCTTCTCATTCCCAGTATAGATACACCTGGGATGATATACAGCTCCATAAGTATAGGAAGAAGGGAAGGAAGAGCCAGTCTGGAAGCTGGAACTCAATCTTATTTGAGGCATCAAATATAAATTTTCTTGAGAACTAAACACAGAAGCTTTTTGATCCCTCAAAAGTCAGGGGAGCCTCTCAGTTTTGCAACAGCTTCTTAATGGCAGGCCGGTTTACAGCCTAATTCTATGCCAGGCAAACTTTACTCTTGCATAATGCACCAAAAGTAAGGGTGGCAGGGGAAAAGAAGGGTTAATTAATCTGACTGAAACCAAGTTGAGGTATCTTGAGCGAAAACTCAAAATGCTTCTTACGCAGTTCTGCCGTGTGGGCCATGGGTCCATGCACCAGGAGGAGGAAAAGGAAGGAGCTGAACACAGACAGACAGGGGAAAATGAACAAACAAAAACCAAGGAAAGGAATGAGACGTGAGGCTATTTCCAACACAAGAGCCATCTGTTTTCTTTACATTTGACAGGGACTTCATACGTATGTTGGCTGTTTGACATTAAGGGACAGGTATCAGTGGGTATGGACCAGCGTGGCTCCCTTAGCTTATATTAGAGCAACAGCAGTTTACAGCTCTGGCTCAAAGAGATGAAGTGGATGAGCACATCACATCAAAGACAGAAAATATAAGCCAACAATTATTTCAGAGTTTAGCTTTGATCCCAGAAGATACTTCATTTGGGCAGGGATGTGACAGAATACTGTTCTGCTTAAAAAGCCATGTTTGACCCTTTGCTTAGCAATATAAGCACAGGAGTACAAGGAGCACCAAGTGCTATAATTACAAGTGTGAGGAATATGCATGCCTTATTTCTCTCTTGTAATGGGAGAAGGAAATTATTAACAGGTACAGGAACTCCCCACAAGGGATGCAACTACTGACATGACATACAGCACAAGAAATCCTATGACAATGCCGTTACCATGTAAGCAAAGAGCTGTTAAATTGGATACCTCGGGCTACCTTGGTTTGGAATCACAAGTCAAGGCGTAGTACAGCCACTGTACGAACTCCTCTCCTGTATGCACAAGCAGGTAGACTTGTAAAACAATGAACATGCGTTTAAAGAGGTCCAAAGTCTAAATGCCACTGAATGCTGCAGAAGGCCTAGAACAAACGGGGTGCTCTGTCCTCCTGTCCCATCCAGCACAGCACTGACACTCATATATGTCCACTAATGGAAATGAGATGTGCCTCAACAGTTGCTGAGTAGAGCAGGGAGGCAGGACAGACTGTAACACAGAGAGGGAAAATGAGTGTTGCATTGTAATAACAGAGATAGTCTCGTGCAACCCTAATTCTAATCTTGCAGAAAATGAGGCAGAACTTCTGCTCTCTTCCATGTCTTGAGAGAAGAGCTATCTGGTAAGTGAACCTCATACAGCCCATTTCAGGGGCCAGCTGGCACTTCACAGATGGAATGATCACTAGCATCATCTAGAACAGCACTGACTTGTCCATCCCCTTCAGGCTGGACACAACTTGCCTCTAGACCTGCTGTGATTTAGGGGCAGGACTGAAGTCCTTCACAGAGCTCACCCATAAAGCATTGAGAAGCCTTTTCCCATAAACTATTGACACCAGAGCCCAGAATTCCTGCTTGATTCATTCCCTTTGTGTCTATACTTGAACACAGCCCTGAGGAACCAGAGGGCCAGATCTGGCCTTGGGGGCAGGTCAGCACCAAGGATGGTGTGAGGGGCAGCTGTGGGACACTGACTTCAGCGCAGAGAGGGGAGAAGAAGGTGAACCAAGTCCTTCTCTCTTGATGGGAGAAACCAGGCTCGAGGTCTCCCACCCCTTTGCTTCCCATGGCTGAAGCTGGACCACAGGAGAGTGCTCCAACCCTCAGCAAAGCGCAGAGATTTCATTTGTGCCTTATCTGATGTAAGAGAAAAGAAGAAATTCCTTGTGAGCTCTCAACCCACCTGTACCTAGCTGAGGACTGCCAAGAGCAGGAGGTCCTTTTAGCCATTATAAGATTTTGAGATTTTTTCCAAATTGGGCCACAAAGCTTGAAAGATGAAGAAGACAGAACATTTTCTATTTCTATTTCCATTTTGCAAGCAGAGGGGGATAGTTTATGTTCTTACTGCGTGACAAAGGGCCAAGAATCTTCTGACATGGCCATCCCACTTCTACACTACACCCTGTGGGCATCCTTGTGTCCTCTCAACACTTCCTTTGGCTGTGCCAAATACACACATGCAGAGGGAAGAATTCAGCTGAAGCTCTGGCCAGAGTCAGCCCCATGTTTCTCCCTTCCTAGCAGAAGAGGATTCAAAGATTTCTAAGGATGCATGACAAACTGTGCCATCTGCTGTTCTTGGTAGGCTCTGCTGGGTCTTAGTTTGGGAGGGAGAGAGACAAGGGGATTGCTCTTTAAAGTGAACTTTGTTATCTTCCCGTCTTTCTAATGATACAAAAAAAATGTAAAGTCTTGCATCAGCCACAGTGCAGGTTTTCTCATGCTTCATTATGCTTCATGCTAACAGTGCATGCAAAGAGGTGTAATATGTCACCCTGGGGCCAGAAGCAGACATCAAAAAGGTCAAATGGCTCAAATGAGATAAAAATGAAGTGTTTGGGAATATCTATTCAGGTCTTTTCTTTTTTTATTTATCTCTTATAAATTTTTGTAAACAATCCAGGCATTGAAGCCAAACCCCCTTCATCCATGTCACAGGACTGGCTACTTACCCTCTCATTTGGCAACAAAGTTTGCTCTAAACAAATTTTGATCAATAACTGTTGTCTAAAAAATAACAGCTGAGATTGCACTTAGAATAAGTGGATTTGGGCTTGGGGCTGCTCAGAGCTCTGGTTCCCATCCATCAGGCACCCTAAGCACCTCACAAGTCCCACTGGTGCCTGTGGGAGGATGTAGCTGCCAAAACTTAAGCACAGCATAAGCCTTTTAATGGGTGGGAGCAGAGACTTCAGCAGCCTTCTGGACTCCGCTGTTTTCTGCAGCCACAGCTGAATAAAGGAGGAAAGAAAAAAAATTCACTGGGAAAGGGAGCAATTATTAAAATAAAAATCTAAATGTCCCAGGAGCATAGTGGGCATGTGTGAACAGATTTTTAATCAGTATTAGAAACTGCAAAAACAGGGGGAGAGAAAGTCATTAACATGAAGCTGATACAGCAACGGATTGAATAAAATAAATATCCCAGTTTGAGGCCTCCTCCCCTCGTATCCAGAAATCAACTTTTCTCTGTGCAAGGCACAAGCTTTCACATGAAAATCTTGCCTCTAGTAATGTTTGTTGCACGTATAATCTTACAGGTTAAATACAACAAAATCCACTTGAATATGTATTTTTATTTTAAAATCTAAATGTTTCTGCAGATAAGAAGGTTATTTCATTTTCAAATACTATTTTGGGGCCTCATCATTTGGCAGGGAGGAGAAATGGGAAAAAATGCTTTTCTATCTTTTTTTCAAGCATAAAGCTTGGGGCTTCTGGAAAATTCTCTTTTTTAAATGTTTGAGCTAGCTGAGTGGGTAAGGGTAAGCTTTCAATATTCCTTTTACTCACATTTCTCCAGTGAAGATTACTCAGAGCAGCTTAAATAAAAATCAAGAGATTTGTCACATATTAGCGCTTAGGGAGGTAAATATATTTAGAAAAAAAAAATATTTGAGGCTAAGCTTTCTGCATTTAAGAATCATCTACTGTTTCTGCATGGAAAATGACTTTCTGGCAAATATTTATACCTCCCTTGTGCTCCAGTGGTATCAATGCAAGGTGAAAATACAGCCCAGTCTTTGCCTTGCTGCCCAGAACTCAGAATGCCCTAAAATGGGTATTTTGGTGAGAATATGTTCCTCATGGCTTGAGCTTCAGGTATGGTTTTACTTAAGGATAGAACTTAATGAGAAATATTTCACTGTGGGCTGGGTTTGACTCCTGCTCTTTTTCCTTGGAAAATCAGGATTTATTTATTTTTTCAATGTAAGTCCTATGGTAGTAATATTTTAACACATTTTTTTCCTCCATGGTCAGTAGAGTGGCATCAGCAAGAAACAGAGATCACTGTGTTCATCAGCTACAAAACACTTCATTCTTACTTTGTGGGTAAATATTCCACCTTTTACCCCTGAAGATAGCCTGATAAAATATGAGATTTTAGAAAGATATAATTTAGCCTTCTAGCACCTAGAAGAAGACTGACAATAGAAAACACACTCTCTGAAGGAACTGATGGTTATTGATGACTGTATGAATGTCCCTTTTTTGTCTTCCTTTGGCTGGCCTGGTTTGAAAGCTCATCACTGAAAGCAAATCAGAGCACACCCAGAGTAGCAAGCCCTTTGTGTCATGATTTCACAGGCTGCTTTGCTAAGTGATAGATGCCGTCATATAACTGGCATGAAAGGGGTTTGACCTTAAGCAAATGAAAAAACCCAGAGAAAGCGGCATTTTGGTGAATCCTAACCTAGGCGAGTATTGGGGAGATTCTTTGGAAGAATACATGGGTCCTTTGGTTGGATACTTCTTATGCCGGGGAGTTGAAGGGGGTGGGGGACCCACAATCATATCTATCCTGGCAAAGTAAATAAGAGAAAAGACACCAGCAAAATGCATAATGAAGCAACACATAGAGAAAAGTTGGTCAGAAAAGTTGCAGAAGGAAACAACTGAAAAACAGAATGACAGAGAGACAGAAAGAGAGAGAATTTGAAAATATATTCCGCTGGAAACAGAAGGCTCTCTCCTACCACCTGGTTGTTGGTGTCTTACCCACCTCAGGGTAAGATTTGGAGATTTAGGCACCACGGCAACACCATTAGGAGTTCCCCCCACCCCAGATACAACAGGCAACATGCTTTACCCTCTGGAATATATTTGCATATGTGTAGCAATATCCCATTGAGGTGGTTGGATATGAAACAACATATATTCATTCTCCTTTCAGTTCCAGGGCTAGGGAACACATCCTCAGCTAGCTCAGGGAAGCATGAGCTGTTGGGAGTCGGCGAGGTACGCTGCGGGATTGTGTAACTCAATGAATGGGAGACATCCATGGCTGGCGAGGTGTCAGGATGAAACACGAGACAATGTGAACACAACACTGAAAAGAGCATATTGCAGACACAGTGACAGAGGCTTTAATGATTAAAGAGGAAAGTGCATGTAAACACCCCAGAAATATGCTTGAATGCAGCTTTAATCCACCAAAGCCCTGGTTACGGGAGGTCACAGCCAGCCCCGCTGAGCTGAGCTGGCAGGGGGAACACAGCTCCCAGACTGGTTGATGAAGGAAAGGGAAATTAAAATATCTGTTCTCCAAGGTGCCCTGTGACAAACCACCCTGGGATCCACTGCAGGGGTGCACGGCCCTGGTGCCAGTTAGTCATGAACCAACGTTGGCCACGGTCCAACATTGGCCGTGGCCACCCCAGGCACACACCTTCTCTACAGGGTGCCCTTCCAGTGGTACTGGGCAGGTGACCAGCCATGGGACCTCTTGTTTCACCTGGCTATGATGATGAGGACTCCAAAGGGTGGCCCCAAAGGGATCTGCTCTCATCATCATCACTGATCTCCTGCTCAGTGGGAATAGTGAAGCTGCCTGGTAGTCTTGGGTCCCAAATCCAGGTATTTCACATTTTTGAAGCAGCTCCTGGTCCTCCTGACTTCCCTGTGATGGGATGGGTGGCAGCCCTAGCCTCATCCAGCCTCAGAACCTCATCCTCACAGCTCCACGGGTACAGCTAAGAGGAGAATTCAGTTTGGTCTTTGAAAGCTGCAATTCCTTACCCCAACCTCCCAGCAAAAAGCAGCCAAACAAACTACTTTGGCTTTGCAGCACATCACCTTGAAGGCTTGGCAGTGGGAGACTTGGGTGGGCAGTGAGGCAATCTGCCACATCAGCTTGGGTTGAAAATTCAGGTGTCCCTCCTGGAGCCAGCAGAGATGACAAGCCCAGTGGCTCAGTACCCACTGCAGAGGCAGCTTGGAGGCCTCTTACTTCAGGTTATTAAAGCCAGGAAATATCAATCCCCTCCTCCTTCTCTTCCCCCTCCATATTCAGCTACACATCTTGGATCTGTAATCAGTGAATTTGTACTGAACAGGAGTGAGAGGCTCAGAGAGTGGAAATTCTCCAGGATATTTTAGTCTCCATCGCGAGGGAAAATGTACCTTCTGGGAAATGCACAGTGTGCAGCAACACTGAGAAAGTTACCTCTGCGTCTTGAATATCAAAAATAGCAGAGTTAAAATGGTCTCTGAGAGATTCATGGCAGAAGAGAGATTCCTCTTTTTCCCAAGATATTTTTCCTACTTCATTCCTGTGGTTCATGTTATCTGCTTGCATACCCAAACACATTTTTTTGCACATTTTCTGACTCTACCAGGGACCTAGATGGGTTTGAAATTAGAGGAAAACTTCCTCAACAGATTTCAGAGGAAGCTGGGCTGCCACAACCATCAAGAGAAATAATTTCATTCTCCAAATGTAAAAATAAATGGTGTATTATTTTGACAGGAGGTTGCCTATGGCCAAGTCCTGCCACTGTTCTGGGTGTCCTTCAAGCTCAGCAGAACTTCTGCTGAGCTGACACAGCCATGGGTGTTGGGAGTTTGGGGTCTCCTTTTCAATGTGGGCCACCAGGGCTGAGGGAGGAGTGGTCAGACAAAAAGGTTTAGCTCAGATCCTCTGTTCAAAGGACCAGATTTTTCTGTTTGAGTTTTTTTTTTTCCCAAGAGAAACTTGAAAAAAAAATGGAACCTTCTCGGTTCCATCTGTGCCCTTTTCACATTTCTTCTCGTATTAAAATTAACATGTCTCCCCTTAAAATTTGAGCACAGAAGCTAAAACACAGCTCGGCTAAACCCCACCTACATCGGTGAGCTTGGATGAGAAACCCCCATCTGCACAGATTTTCAGCAGACTGTGCCATCCCAGGAGGGATCCCTCCCCAAACAGCTTAGCATCCCAATGGTGGGAGGAAGCTGCTGCCTCCTCACTGCTCTCTCTGTCTGTGGCAGCAGGGCCACAACCAGGACACCAAATTTTTTTCTTATAGCACTCCAGAAAGTTATCAAATGACCCACATTTGCCTTAAGACTGGGGCACCAAACCTTTGCATCCTGGACCATGGAGATACGTACACACCTTACCTATGGGATATAATACAATGCCAAAAGCTCCTGAAATAAAATAGGAGGATGAGCCACGATTTTTGTATGTCCTCTGGTGGGCAGTAAGGCAGTTTTAGTGGCATAACACTCCCTTTCTGCAGTCCCTGTCCTGCTCATCCCTGTGGGTTCCAGCCACAAGCACCGATGTTTTCCTTGAGGATTTCTCTTAGGAAAAGAATAAGCTGTAGCTGCAAAGGACAGTGTCTCTCTCGTGACAATACCTCTACAATGAACAAAAACCAGTGAAAAAAAATGAAGCAAAGAGAGGGGTCTCTTGCCTGGCCTGAAGGTTTTTAATCCGGGAGAGCATGTCCAGATGACCAGCTGAGTACTGCTCGATGACATCCATCACGTCGTAGGGCCGAAGGCTCTCCTTAAACTTGCGCTTGGAGACGAGAAACCTCATAATGCTGCGGGAGATGGAGAGGAGGATCAAAATATGGTCCCTGGGCTGCAGCCTGACCCGCTTAATGGCAGATAAAAAACACTGCAGGGAGCTGCTTTGGAAGGAAAATGGAATAAATCCCAACCCTGCAGGTTTGGGAGAGGATGCGGCAAGAGGAGAGGGGAAGGGGATTGCGGGGGCTGGTGGCTGAAGCCCTGCCTGCGACGGGGGGTCCCTGATGCCCCTTGGACTGTCATCTGTGCATGTGCTCTCTGCATCACTTTTATAAATGTCAGCGCTAAATCTCAAAGCTGTTGAGAACGATCATTTGGATGCATCCCTGCGGGAGATTTTCCTGTTTCTCCATTTATTCCTTCCCTAAGCAAAAATCACCCTTTCTGGCAAAATTTTCTGTAAAGCAGGGCAAGCCACCCAGGGGAAAAACAGCCTGCAGCACAGACATGTCAGCATTTGCCACCACTTCTTGGGCTTTACACTAATTTTTCCCTATTATTTACTTTCCTGGACCGCTTCCCCCCTCTCCCTCTCTTACCACACTGCCCTGATGCTGACTTTCAGCCCTGGTGTCAAATCTTCTGTCACAAACTCGCAGTTGCAGCTTTTGTTCTCATCGGGGATGTCTTCTCCAGGGAGGCTTGCTTCTGGGTTTGGGAGAGAGAGGAATAAAAACAACATGTTACCTATTTCCTGCGCTGGTGCCGCACAAGGGAAGATGAGTCAGATCACAATCAGCAACTCCTGGGCAGGCACCAGAGATGCCTTTGCTGACCATCCAAAGCAGAGCATTTCCTGAGACATGTCCAGGTGAATTTCAGCAGTGCCAACTGCAGCTCTCATCCATCTCTTGATCAGAGAATCACAGTATCATTTGGGCTGGAAAAGCACTCTAAGATCCCTGAGTCCAACCATTACCCCAGCACGGGCCAAGCCCAACCACTAAACCATGTCCCCAAAAGCCACATCTGCGTGTCTTTTAAATCCATCCAGGGTTGGCAACTCCACCACTGCCCTGAGGAGCCTGTGTCAGGGTTGGACCATCCTTTCAGTGAAGAAATTTTTCCTAATATCCAACCTAAGCCTCTCCTCTCACAACTTGAGGTCATTTCCCTTTGTCCTAAAGCCTGACTCTTCCTCCTTTCCCCATCCCTATATACCGAAATATATACATTGTCATGGGTGTCAGAAGGGCTTTTGTTGCCTCTTGTAATCATCATGGAATAGTCTGAGTTGGAAGGGACCTTTAAAAGGCCACCTAGTTCAACACACCTTTAAAAGGCCACCTAGTTCAACACACCTGCAATAGCAGGGACATCTTCCACTAGATCAGGTTCCTCAGGCTACTCCAAGCTAAAGGACTGGGGGGGGGGAAGGAGACCCACATAAGCACCTTGGATGGCACCTCCTTAGGTGGGGAGGGAGAGGATGTCGGGGTCAGCTGGGAATCTGGGGGTCTCTCACGGTGCCCCAAACCCTCACCTTCCGAGTTCTGCCGCGACGCCGCTCCCTTGATGCGGAAAGCTTGCCGGGCTCGGCTGCGGTCTCCGAAGCTCCAGCTCTTGGGCACTTTGCTTGGGCTGTCCTCGATGCTCTGGTCAGCACTGGGGGACCTCCTCATGCCCTGAGCCTGTGGAGAGCCTTTCCCTTTGGTGCCAGCACCGCGGGGACTGGAGAAGACACGATCTTTCAAACTGACCTTCTGACTGTTCAGAGAAACACGTTGAAACAAAGACAAAAAGGAGACAGCAGGAGGAGTCATTCTGGAAACCACGCAGTCCTTCCCCACCAGCCATTAGAAACCAAGAGCACTTCCAAGCAGCAGTGACATGTAGTTTTGCTGTTGGCTTTTTTTTTTTTTTCCAATATATGTGGGTTTTTTATTTTTTTTAAAAAAGAAAGCTTTGTAGAGATGTTTCCGTCATCATGAGTGAAATGGGAATGATTCTTAAGAGAGAGAAAATAATGAGGACTTAAACAGAAGCCCCTTGTGGGATGCCAGGGCTGGCGGGACAGAATGACATCAACAATGAGGTTATGATTCCTTAAATCACTGATCAGCTCCGGTCACGAGTTAGGAAGCTTTTCTTTCACAACTGCCTTCCAAAACACTATGTCTAATAAGAAAATACCAATAAAAAAATCCCCCATTATCTTAAAACTTTTAGCTTTCGTGGAAACACTTCGCTTCTGGTGCTCAGACCTGTCCTTTCCCTTTCTTCAACTCCTGCATTTCCTCCCTCTTAAAACACGATCTGCCCCTTTTATATATTCCAAAGGGTTCCTCTTTATCCAGTCATATATTCAAACACTTAAATACAAACACTTAAATGTGCAACTCCTTCGTATCCTATAAAAATTCAATCTAAAAGCTGCCATCTCCCTGAAGGTCTGCTACGGGTGTCATAAACATGCAAAGCAAAATTTTACAACTTCAGAATACGGCATTTTATTGCTTTTTTTCCTGCTAGAATCCTTGGATTTATGGTTTGAAAAGAAGCACTCTGCAGAAACAGAGATGAACTCACTGGGAAACAGTCTGCTGGCAACCCAGCTCTAACTGGTTTCCAAATTCTGAAATTTGCAATTAAAACCTTTCACTCAAATGAAGATAACAAATTTTCACTTGAAAATTGCAGAACAAAGAGATTTTGTGAATCATTACAAAAGGGCAAACTTTATAGAGACAGCATTGGGGAAACCAAACTGCAAGTACTTTTGAGTCATTTGATATTTTCTCAATAGCAATTAATGATTAAACTACACTGATAGAGGTTGGATAACCAGTGCAACGTACTTGCACACAGAGCCAATATTTTATATATAGGTATATCAAAACTCAGTGAAAACAGGAATTTAATTCCCAACACTCTGCACCATCACAGTAGCCACTTATCATTTTGCTGCAAACGCTCTGCCTGAATTCGCAGGAAGAACATTTGAGGAAATTTTGATTTCCACATCAGATTTCCAGCTCACCAACCAAAGACCTGCTTTTTTTTGCGTGCGTCTTTCAGCAACACCACCTGAACACTCAGAGCCAAACAGCCCTCCTTTGCCTTCAAAACTGGCACGGGGCTCTTCAATCAGAGCTTGGCTGCTGGTTTCTGAAGCAAAGCAAAACGCGGCTCCCTTTTCGCAGCCGCCGGCTGTTCTCTGCTGACAGGAGCAGACACACTCTCTGCCCAGTAAAGGGAGAAGACGTGACCCGAGGACACTCAGGGAGCAGATCTGTCGAGTAAGAAGGTGCTATTTTTACAAAGTCACTTTACATTGCGAGACAACAAACACTGACAGGGGGAGAAAGGTGCTTAGGCAGCAGTTTGCAGAGTTGCATCCCCTGTGCTGCAGGGCAGGGTTAGCTGTGGCCACGGGCTCAGCAGCAACTGCACACTGAAAGACACATTCGAGAGAAAATAAAATTGCTCATGAGCAAGTTAGAAAAGGCAGAATTAACCCAATTAATGATGAATTATTAATTCAGATAAGTGCTGGAGATTGAATTCCCAGTCTGGTGCCCACCTGCAGGGGCTGTCTGAAAGCCATGGGACCAACAGACCTTCAGCAGAGCTGAAATTCAGGTCAGAGGTAAAAATCCACACAGGAATCTGGGAACAAGCACGTGCCTAAATACCTTTCTGGATGTAAGCCTTAGCCACTAATGCTACCAAAATCATTGCACATAATGAGCCAAAGGTTTAAAAGCAATTCTCATTCTGTGTTTATTGGATAAGAAACCAGATTGAAATTTTGTCATTTGATCCTAAATAGGCCAATTGGATTTTTTTTCCTTTATTTTTTTGTTGATTTTACAGAAGAATATTTCTTGAATCCATTGAGTTTTGGTAGTACTAATACTTTGAATTACCTGGTCTTTTCTAAAAATAAATTTTATAAAAATGCATCAGCAACACAGAAATATTCAGACTTCAAAGCAGTCTCTTTGTGCCTCATCCTCTGCTGTGTTGCTCCCATCACTGATCCCAGCATAAAATGAGTTGCCTTTCACTGAGTAAAGCAGAGCCTTTTCCTTGGGGAATTTTTCCCATTCCCACAATAAATGTGCTGAAAATGTTTGCAGGAATCACAAAAGGCAAAAAAGAAAGAGTTCAACTCGGTGAGGGATATGAGCAAAGAGTTTCAAGCCTGACAGCCTGAGGTGCAACACATTGAAAAATCTCACAGAAATCTGATGAACAACTAAGATCTGGGTGGGTTTTGTTCCCAAGTACTCACTACTCAGGAAAAAAACCCAACACCTGATACAACCTGTTTTTTTTAACACAGATGACATGAGACAACACAAACAATTAATTGAAATTTTTCCTTCTGCCATGCAATTTTCTCCTTGGAAACGACACCTGGAATCACATGCAAGTACAATCCCTGCAGAGGAGAATGCTGTTGGGGTCAGCAGGAGTTGGTAGGAGAAAGTCCCAAAGAAATACAGACATATATAGGGATATATGTTGCCAGCTAATCCAAGATCATGTTCTCATTCAACCAGAAAGTCATGCAGAGGCACGTGGAGTGTCTTGGAGAAGGGGTGTTTGGATGTCACTCGAGAGGATGGTAAATGAGCCTCAGTTCAGTGGAGAGTGTATGTGTTGGTGACATGAACATGAGGACAGCAGTACCCCAGCCACACACACAGCATGGACTGATGCTCACAGTCGTGCCCTGCTCGTGCCAGGGGAAGGGAAGGGAGAGAGAACTGTGGCTTTGCAACCAGAGACAGATTATGGGAAGCCATAACATCCTAACAGGCTGTGCTTTAGCTCTACATCCTCGTAACCGCTTTCAGTTGGCATCTATGAAAACATATTCGATAACAAAAGAATTACATTTCCAGGCTGACTTTGGAGATGGTTTAAAAAACTTTCAGCTTTTGACTTGAATTTAATGAAGGATAGAAGCTGAGTTGGTTTTTCTCTGCTGCCAGCCAAAAAATGAGAGCCCAGTGCTGGACAGACATGAAAGGGCCACGGCTGATGGAGGGATTCTCACTGCTCTAGTGGGCTTTGCATTTTGGTTCATTTAAGTCCAACAGCTCAGCACTCAGCAGAGAAATTCTTGAGAGCTGACCTTCAAAATGAGCTGCCATCAGCCTCCTTAGGACACCAGGGGTTTGAGGCCCTGTTTGAAACACTCTGGTTTGGGGTTCATTCCAGTTCTCTACAGTATTAAATCAGCACTTTTAAAAAATGTGGACTCATTACATTAGCAGTAATTTTGGATCAATAAAAAGTATCAGTTGTAATGTCTTGTCATTGATTTTAAACTATGCTTGAGCCATTACTTCTTTTTCTCCTCAGTTAGCCAAACTGAGTTGGACTAGCACAGACTCAGATCCATCTCTGCATCCAAACTCAACCAGTATCAGTGCTCATTCTTCTGAGAAGCTGTGGCCAGGAGAAAGGGGTTGTCTCCTGTTGGTAAATGAGGTACATTTTTTAAATCCAGAGTTTGTGCTGAGCTCGTGGCATATGAGAACTGCTCATTAAAACCAAGCAGAAGTGCCAGGAATGAATGACAGCCTTTGTGGCTGACTGGGCTCCAGTCTGATTGCAGGTGTGAATAAGAGGCAGAAACCAATTACTGGGGATATGAAGGAAAGGAAAATACAACTGAGTGTGCAAAACTTGCCATGACTAAAACAGAAATCATGAGAGGGCCAAGCTCAAGCCTGGTTTGCCTCCAGTGATTTCAGGTGAATTCAGCCTAGAGGATGGAGTTTCTAGAAGCAGAATAACCTGGGCATAAGGGAAACAAAATGTCAGCCAGTGATCATGTCATAGTGAGTAATCTCTCTTCTTTTCCTCCTCCACAACCACAGTGGAGTCACTGGAACTATAATGGCAAAGACTGGGGTTGCCCCATCCCCACAGCCACCACATAAGCACGGAAAAGCATGGGGCCTTGGATGAGTGAAGGGACACTGGAGCCAGCCTCAAGTCTCTAACCTTGGCTTTTTGTATTCTGCAGCATTCCATTACAATCACCCCTCTCTTCCTAATTCACAGCCTTTTTTTTTCCCAAACTGATGTTGAGTGCTGTCAGACACCACATCAGCCACATCCTGCATGTCCTCCCAACCTTTTGCTATTTGCCAGCTCAGCTGTTTTGCATTTCAGGAGCAAAGCAGAACAGCCAGATTGCACCTCCAAGCTGGCTGATTGCTCCTGAGCAAGCTTTTAAGACACCTGCTACACCCAGAGCCACAGGCCAGTCAAAGGTCGTGCAAACACCTTTCCTTCACTGGCCTGGGTGCCACTTCTTCCCATTGTCAGGTCTCTGAGGTGCCTTCATCTGTGAGTGCACCAGGAAAAGTCTCTTACAAAGCAGAACACAATAGACCTGATAACCTGGCTTGGTGTAGTTACATTACTGTCTAAAAATGAATGTGTTATTGCACTTATTGACTAAAGATCATTGGTTTAGTACATTAAGAAACCACAGCTTCTAAGGAGTTTCCTATTAATTTACCTACATTGAGTTTTCCATGATTGCTTCATCGTTTACGGTTATTTCGTTTTATGCATCCTAGATGAAGGCTTTTAGCACTCAGCCTTAGATGCATCAAAGTGCTGGCATCTGCCACAAGAGCCTGTGCAGTGGGGATTGTGGGCAGGCACCTAAGGGTCCAGGAAAACAAGACATCTGAATTATTTTTATGTCCTTTCACAGTCACCTACAGTTATACTAAAGCACAGGGTGTATAACACTACATTCAGGATGGATGCAGGTAACAAAGATGCCCTTGTAGCTACTCCAAAGTTCCAGATTCCTTTTTTACTGGAAGAACTACAGTCTGTAATCCTCCTTTTCAGGGTCACCAATGGATTAAGAAGACCTCAAGGTAATACTTTGTTCCATCCTCCCTTTCCCTTGCAGAACTCGAAACGGGGAAGATGAAATGAGGACCACAGTGGGAAGGAATTCAGTAGAAAAGAGGAAAAAAAAAATTACACTGGCTTTAGCAGTTAAAAATACATGCCTAGGAAGACATGCAAGGAAAACATTGAGATCAGAGTGGCTGATTTTCCAGAACACAGAACTGGACATGGACAGATGAGAGGACAGCATTATGAACAGCACTGCTCGTTTTCATCTCTGCCAAAAACAACCTCAACGTTAAGTAACTGAAAGGAGGCTTTCTCTGGGGAGGAGTCCTTGCTCACACTATGCCTCCCCAGATAAAACAACCTCACCTGGCAAAAGGAAACACTGCAGAAGTCAGGATAATTTTTTCAGCTAGACTATTGACCAAATCTTTGCCATTTGGAAATGTCTCGAAATGCTGCCTGTGCAACTGCTGATCACCCATTATTTCAACCACAGCTTTCAAGGCTAAACTTCAAGGAAGGCCCCAGCACCATCAAAACATGCAGCAGGAGGCTGACTCAAAGGTTCAGGCTATTTATGCCGGTGTAAAGGATTTCCTAACATGGAGAACTGCTCATTATGAACCCTACATCATGCCCCATTCCTGTTTGTTACCCATTCAGAGATGGGATTTACCACTCTACTTCTGAGCTCCTGGTACACACGAGCCTCAGGCATGAGTCCTGACTGACAGATAACAAAAACAGCTAGCAGGTCAAAAAAATTGCAAGAAAAGAAAAGATACAAGTTGAAACAATTAATGAAGAAAATCAGAGATACATATACTGTTAGAACTGTAGTTTTTATGCTTTTAAAGCTGTAGTTTGTTGGCTTTCTGAGGGAGACAGAGACTGGTGATTTTGAGAATTAAGACGGACTCCAAAAAAGAGCATGCAAAAATCCGAGTTCACAAACATGCGGCATCACTCAGTGCCCTGCCACTCCTGGGCTGTCCACCTGCCTGGCTGCGGGGCGAGGAGCTGAGGGGGGGGCCCCTGCCAGCATTCACAGCATGCAAACTCCGGGCAGAGGGAATTCTCAAGAAGGTGCATGTTTGCTGCTGGGAAGCAGTGCCTGAGGTGGGGGAAGAGACTCTTCCAGTGCAGGTGTGGATGTAGACGTATTTACGCACAGGTAACACGAGATATGTGTGTCTCTGTACCCTTATGGCCATGGGTGTGCTAAGGGATGCTCGCTGGGAGTTCCCTGAAGCCACCTAACAATTGTCAGCTTGATGAAAGAGATGCAAACCCTGCTTGTACAAAACCCTCTGCTCTAGCTCTAGCTGTCTGTTCCCCACAGGGTCTAGAAACAGAACCATTCACAATGCCAATGTCAACGCTCAGGGGAACCCGTGTCCCCTATGTCTGGCGGGACAGGCTGAGATTAGTCCTTCTCTAGCTGCGTAGTAGAGGTGCTAGATAGGCAAGCCATGGCTTCCAAAGGCCACAAGACTAGGAAAGGTCAATTTGTCGTGTTCAGAGAGCCAAAGGAACGGTGACTGAGCAGAGGTAGGAAGCTGGCATTTCTCATGCTGCTAACTGGACATTGCTGTACAGTGCAATTCAATTTGCAAGGACTCCCTGGACCCTGAGGAGGGATGGAGCGATAGGGAGGAAGGGGCGGTTTTGTTTTTTTTTTAGAAAAAAAAAAATTAAATTTTTAATTTTTTTTTTTTTTTTTTTTTTATTTTTAATTTTCCATCATTTGTTAAACTTCATGTCCTGACCTCCTCCCTCGCTCAGCAAACACCGGCTTGCTAGCCCAGAACAAATTCCCCATCCTCATCTCTTTGGTTCACGTGCTCTGCACGATCGGCAGACAAGGAAGCCTCTGATTTCTGAGCGGGCAGTGGGGAGGCTCTTCCACCTTTTTTTACTCATCTAGTACCTCTATTAAGCAGAGAAGTGATCAGAACGGGTGGTAGCAGGGTAGAGGGAGAATGAGCCGTGCAGCTTTTGATTAGTTTCGTGCGACGCATTTCCCGTGGTACCTAGAGTTTCCTGAGCAGCATCCGCAAAGTGACTCTCTGCACGGTTTGCTCTTACTGGAAATGAGGGGAGAGTAAAAATTAGACCTGGAAGCAAATGCCAGACAGGAAACTTTTGATTACTGACTCTAGGTTTAAAAGACAGGTGTTTTGAGGGCCGGGTTCATGACAGGATTGTTCTCTTTGAGTGCTAAGTGAAAAGAAAAACTTTAAAAATCAAGAGGGTTTCTGAAATTTGTCTCACTGTGGTCAGTAAATTTCATTATTAGAACTGATGCATTCTGCATTGAGTTGGTGGCGTCATTTTATCTACAATTAACTACAGGAAGATTTTTTTTATCTGCATTGGAAACAAAAAAATACTCTCCTCTTCCTCTAGACAAATAAAAACCCCATAAGTTTTTTTTAATTGTCTAAGCAATGGAAAGCCAAAACTTTAACTTGTTTTGTCAAACAGTATCAAAAAAGCTCAAATTTCTTCTTTTTTTTTTTTTCCCCAAAAAATCCCCACTCTCAAAGAAAGCTAGTTAATCTGTGAATTATTTGCACTTCTCATACAGGAAATAGAGTTAAATTAAGCCTGGCATTTAAAAAAATAAAAATAGATTTAAACGGGGTGTGGTGCAGTCCCTTATGGGAAGGGAGTTGAACATCTGTGTTCACACATCTGGTTTTCATGGTGCTTTTTAGACAGGCCCTACCACTTCTGGGGAGTTACTGACTTTGACAAGGCACCACCACAGCTCCATCCCAAATCACTGCTCAGGCACTGCCCTGCCAGGAGATCACCACCACGACCAGGGTCCTCCATGCCATGGAGCAGCCCTCTACCTGTGGAAGGGGAATGATGTGGCCCCCATCACCCCACCAGGCCACCAACCACCAGCAGGCAGCACTTGCCAAATTCATGGGCAGACTGAAAAGGCCGAAGGGCATCAAACCCCAATTTCGTGTTGCACTTGAAGTCGGCAGTCGGAGGAGCGCGTGGGCACAGCATCCCATGTGAGCTCAGCCGACACCACCCTGGGCATCCTGGGGACTCCTCAGGTGCCCACAACGGCACCCTGCATCCCCAGGTAGCCCCAGGGACTGGTGGTGCTACTGGGGCTGTTCTGGAGCTGGCGTGGGAGTGGGACATTCAGCATGCAGAGCCTCAGGGAGACGTGTGGGTTACTCTCCTCTTAGCCTCTCCAGAAAGATGCAGTTCCTTCCGCGCAAATAATCCGCTCCCCTAAAGGCAACTGATTATTTCCAGATTACTGTCAGTCCCAGCATGAGTCTCTGACACCAGTTTAATTGGTTAGAAGGGCAAATGCCAGCCCAGGCTAATGTGGCCCCTTGGGCTCCTGTGATTGGCCCTGGTTTCCACGGGCAGTAGAGGTTAGGGACACCTCGGACACCCTAGGCTGGATGAGCAGGGGCCCACTGAGTCAACCAAAGGCATCCTCCAGTGCATACAAAAGCCTTAATCACACCCCTGGACAGAGATATTAATGTGTGTATCTCAGACAGACATAAACATACACTGATAGAGAGATATACACACAGATATACACACACGTTACAAGGTGGCCCAGTCCAGCATCCACTCAATCCATGGCCAAGGTCCTGCTGAGTTCATTGGGGTCAAGGACAAACCACAGCTGAGAACAACCTTCCAAAGAGGTTCTTCTCATTACCTACAGCACTGAACTCATGCTGGACAAAGTAATCTGAGTTTTAGCTTCCCAGTTCCCTGGAATCCTTCTGTTTCTTTTTCTCTGATATTAATGTATTATTACGATCATTTGGCTCATTAATTTTTAGCTTTTCATCTCATTGTATTTTGGAAAATACAAGAGGAATAAATGTGGTCATGGATGCCTTCAGATGTTTATCAAACCATCTGTTAAAGAGCATCTGAAGCCCACATTTTGTACAGGAGCCTCCACAGCCCTGGCTAACCATGTGTCTTTTTGATATTATAATCAAAGCAAAATAAACAGAAATGAGATGCCACAGCTAATTTCACCCCTAATTAACAGAAGAGTAATCACACCCCATTACCAGTCTGTTCTGCTGCCTTTCTGCAGCAGAAGGGGTGAGGAAAGCATCACCACAGAGCAGCCCCACCTCCCTGGGGATATGAGGCAGAGAGGATTCGATTTGGACCCTGCATGACAGCAGTGGTCTCGGAGGTGTGATGGGTTCTCAGTGCCCTGGCAGCACAGCCAGCCTGAGGAGGGGCAGGGGGCAACTGCTCAGCCAGGGCAGATGGCAGGGTGGACACAGCACCCAAAGCAACAGGTAACAGGAGGCCCTGAAAGCTTTACTTTTTTTAAAAGGGGAGGAAAATAAAAGCAGGGGAAGAGGTATGTAGCACGTAGAAAAAGGCCAGCCTCTTTTCTGCTCCTCACAGCCTGAGTTCCACGTCTGGGGGAGGTGAGCTCCTGGCCCCCAAGCAGGTCAGCAAGGAGCTTTCCCAGCTCTTGGTCTCAGATGGATTCAGACAGGCTTGTGGTGGAAAACAAAACAGAAACGACAGAGAAAGGACGTAACCTGTCTCTCAGATCAGCTGTCCCATTTTATGACCAAAGCAAAAGCCACCTGAGGTGACCTTGAGCCCCTGCAACACTAACCCCATTACCTCCTCACATCCTCCCACCCTCGGCAGCAGCTCTCTGAGTGCTGCCTGGGCAGAAATCAGCACGGCCACAGCAGCACTGGGGTCAGAGGGCAGCATCACCACTGTGAACAAGCATGACTCTGACAGCCACCCTGTGAGCTGACAGAATGCTTGGGATGCTCCTTGACCTCACAAGGCAATGTTTTTCCTGCACAGCACATTCCCAAAAGCTGTGCCAGCATCCCTTCTCTAAATCTCTAAACTTAAAATACATTAAGATGCAAAATAGTGAGAAAACTCTTTCTGTTTCGTTTGCTGTAAGGACTTTGTGGTGTATCAATCATGGAAAGAGGGATATAGGAAATCAGCCACTCTCTATACATCACTACACCTGCTATCTCCAGGTGTTAGACTGTTTCCTTACAGCAATGGAAATGGAGAGTGGCAAATCCTTTACCAGCTGAAGCAATAAAAGCTTCTGCTATGAGAGACAATTCATCCCCAGGAGCTTCCTGAGTGAAGCATCATCAGCGACTGGGTGATTAACTATTGGGTGGGCAGAGAAACAGGATGAGTTCTCTTTTCTAAGGGCAGGATGATACACTGAGCATCACCAGGAGGCTGCTGGAAATTAAAGTGGGTGGAAGATCTGGGATGTGAATGCAAAAGATCGAGAAAATTTTTTTGGGGAAAATAGGTAATTTGGTCCTCCCTTAACGCAAAATTCCTTCCTGAGGGCTGAGACATTATCAGGCAGAAAGAGGACAGTGGGAGCAGGTAGAATTGATATTGTCCTAACAAAACAGAAGGAAAGAGCTTTGGTGCTGCCATGGCAGCTGAACTAAACAATACGGAACATACTCTAACGTTATTTACACAGCAGCTGCAGACCCTCAGCTTAACCCTCCTGGGTCTGGGTTTAGTAACAAAACCCATCGGTGTCACAAGAGACAGATGCACCACAGCAGCAGGAAACAGCCTTTAGAAATGACTCTGATGAAGGACCTATATATAGGTCCTATATAGTAAAAAATACTCTGGAAAAGGATAGGGGAGGACTATTTTTACCTCTTTCTGTGACATAAGATTGAGAAGGCAATGTAGAAAATGAAGAGGGAGAAACCTGCAACCTCTACGAAGAAATATTGTATACAACCTAATGTTTTAACTGGTGAATATGAACCCTGTAAGACAGGACTGAGATTCAAAAATAAGAAATAAAACTAGTGCCTGAGAAATAAGACTAATACCTATGATTACAGAGCTGCTGGTTGATGTGACCCTGTGAGGGACTGCTGGACCTCAGATCTCCTCTTCTATGGATCTGATAGAGCTGAACAGAGATTTTGTCTCATTGTCACATTGTGAGAAATGTGGATTTACCCTTTAATGCATCCAAAGTATATCACTGGCTGAGACAGAACAGTGGAGCAGCCAGACCCTGGGATGAAATGCTGACCCTCCTGATGCCACAGGCAGGTAGGCAAGATTTCAGCCTTGGTCTGCTCCCAGAGAGCCCTTCCCATGTAATGTTCCCTGCTTTAATAATGATGGATGGAGGCTGCCTTTGCTCAAGCTACACTTGAGACCCCAAATAGGAAAAAAAAAAATCTGGATAGTTGAAACATGATCTTGGAGATTTGGGTTATTTGGCAGGAAAGTGGATGGAATGCTACAGAGGTTCTGCTTGCAAAGAAAAGCTCAAATGAAAGACAGAAAAAAAAGAGGGAGGGGAGAGGGGGAAGGAAGGAGGAAAGATTAAATTTCATACTTTAGTCAGCACCATATCTACCCAGATATCTTTGGTTGGCTTTTATGCCACAGAAAAATTAGTTTCTGGCCTCTTATAAGCTAAAAGGCATGGCTGAGAGGTACATCTGCAGAATGCCAGGCTCTAGCTGTACTTCTGAAAAACATATTCATTGTTCAGAAAATTTAGGCTGTAAGCTATGTTTTGAGGTATGAGATGGAAGATCTGAAAGCCAAGTAGATGATCTCCACAGATCATCAGTTCTGTGTCTCTTCACTCAAGAAAAAAAAAAAGAGATTCAGTCCCAGAATTACTTCTTAAAAGAACTGGGAAAACATAGGACAAAAAAAAAATCCCAGAATCAAACACTTTTAAGAGGATGAAAAGTATCCTAAGAGTATCCCAAACACCAGCCCTGTTGCTTTCCCTGGGACACGTGAGTAGCAAAAAGCTCTCCCGTAGGTGGGATTTACGGCTGCCCTTGGAAAGTGCTCACTACGTTTCAGACCACGCTCTGCGTCGTGGACTCGAGGCGTGGAGGGAAGATGGAGCAGGGACTGTGCCTCATCCAGAGGGAAGGGGGTAGAGAAGGGGTGTCTCTAACATGCCACGCTGCGCCGTGTCAGAGAGCCCTCCTGTGTCCCACGGAGCAGCAGGTCGGCGCGGCCCCGTGCAGTGCCCTGCAGCGAGAGGAGCTCAGGAGAAGTTGCTGACTTGGTGACACGGTGATGGCTTCGTGTTCCCATGTCACCTCTGCCCAGCACGGCCTTGGGTGACGGAGACACGGGCAAAGCATCACCCACCCATCGGCACACGTTGAGCCCGTGTAATGCCACTCCAGCTACGACTCCAGCAACGAAATAAAATAAAGAAGCATAAACCAAAGCCCTGCTGTCACCCCGGGTTGAGTGTCTGCCAGCTCTGCCCGTGCTGCCACCACTCTCCCTACCTCCCGCAGCCTCGCTACCCTCGCAGCTACAGCCCGAGGCAGACTGGAAGGAGGATATGATTTAAGGTCCAGCATACACGTGGATACATTGGACTGGCACAGCACAGAACAAGCACGTCAATACCTAGAATGCTTCCCTCGATGGCGCCACGACATGGTACACACACGCACACACGTACACAGAAATCTACAGGGAATGCATGGGAATGGCGTGTTGGCAGTGATACAGACCTTGGCGATGGTTCGGGCTGCTGCTCTTTCCTTTAAACAGAAGCAATAGTACATTAGCATGGTGTCAGGTGGCAAAAAGATGTTGCTGCTTCACTGTTAAAACAGAACGAAACGACAATACCAAACAATACAACTAAGTGGAAGTTGTGGACAGAAGAAAGGGAAAGGAGCGCTTAATTCCTGGAGTTTCTGGCCTGGACAGAAGATCACTGGAGACTCACACAACCTCAGAGAAGACACATACAACGCACAGGGTTGAAGAGTTTATCCCAACCCATCCTTGTGCCTACGCAGGACTGAGACACCTGAGGGTCGTGTGATTTGTGTGAGCACAGGAGGACTTCTGTGGGCTCAGAGAGCGGCCCCCTTCCTTTGGAATTGCACTGTCCTGATGTTTCTGCACACGGGGAAGGGTTTGAATGGCTCCCATGGTCCTGCATTCTTTTTCCTCCCTGGCCACTGGGACAGAGCCAATGTCAGATCTCCGGATCGTGGATTCACGCCGCAGTGCCAACGCAGGGTGCTGGGAGGGGCACGTGGGTGGGAAGGATCACGGACCCCTGCCCTGACATCCTGACACCCCAGGTGGGGTTTCTGCCTCCAAAGCCTTTGGCAGCTACTTTACCAAAGTAACTGGCAAAGGCTACATGGAGGGAGTGGGACACCACAATTTTTGTATGTGGTTTCCTACTGAGATCCCAAACTTGATTGCCCTGAAAAATCACTGAGGACAAAGTGAGCTGAACACCTACAAAAGGGCAGTCACGACACTGCAAGCCACGCTAAGGCCACACTGAAAAAAATATCTCACCTTCACTGACCAGGCATTGTGGTGGCATTTCCCTCCAGCAACGAGGAAAACCTGTTCTGCCTTCAACTACTCCAATTCACAACCTCTACACAATGGGGAATTGCACTTAGTGTGGGACCCCAATCAGCCTTGCCCCTGCAGCCCCCCAAGAGAGGGAACAGACTGTGTTTCTCAGCAGACACAGGTCTGTTTTCCCTAACACAGATGCCCTCCGAGCATGATGCTGTACCAGCCCTGGCCCTGCCACTACTCAGCAGCGACTGCTGAGACCTGCACAGACCCTGACCCCTCTCCCTTTGGCTAAAGGCAGCAGCTGGAGAGACTAAAAAAATCCCCCTCCACCCTCTGCTCCTTGCTCAGAAAAGCTTGGAAGCCCAGCCTCAGTCACTAGCTCAAATACTCATATTTTAATGCTTTCAGGCTGACCCAGGGGTCTACAGATCTCTGTTCTTTGCTGAGGCACACAGCCCAGGACAGGTCCCATCCCGTGCATCCCCAGCGGGCCCCAATGCCCACCACCACAGCCAGCATCTCTCCATCTCTCCCAGGGTCTGCAGTCTCCCCATTCACCAACAGGGCAGCCTTGACTGCTGAAAACCCCAAGAATTACCCCTCCTGAGCAGAGGGTGAAGCTGCAGGACTCCTGGCCTTCTGGGAGAATCTTGTATACCTCACCACAGCAAAATTTAGCAAAAGTCTCTCACTGCTGCAACCTTGTCTGCACTCACTGGAGGGAACAGAGAACGAATTAACACATTGTGGGCCTGAATCTCCTCTGAGGGTGTTGAAGAGCAAAAAGGTCAGAGGAAAGCTGGGAAAACTACCTCAATCACCCTCTTTGAGAATACAACTTTTTCTTGTCAGTCAAGCACTGTGACATTGCTCCAGAGCCAAGTGAGGCTGAAGGAATTCATGTAGAGCATGGGAGAGGGACAGGGAGGAGGTCACTGAAGGACCCATGGGGGACCAGCTGTCAAACCTCTCACATCTTCAAGGCTGTCTGTATGCCAAAGCCAGGAAGGTAAAAAAGAAAAGAAAAAAAAAAAGGTTGCAAAGTGTGTGCTTTCCAAACTCTCTTAACTCTTGCTAACCTGAATGTCAGTCCCGACTTGCTCTTCAGGTTCCTCAGGAGCTCCAGCTGGTTCAGAGGAGGGATTAGTCTAGAGGGAGAAAACAAAGGCCATTAATATACAGACAGAGCTGATTCCAGAGCCTCCTGCCTTGGCAACTTCCCCCGCTGCCCCATCCTTTCAACCAGAACCAGCTTTGTGCCATCAACTGCAACTGGGGAACAGCTCGGGAAGGATGGAGAGGGATTTGGCTGCTGCTCCCAGCAGTGTCCTAAGGCAGAGCAGTGGGGTAAGAGAGAGAAAGAGACAGTGAGAGAGAGAGAGAAACTTGTCTGCACCATTGGATTTTGAACCTCCCAAAAACCAAGTGGCTGCCAGGGTTCCTGGGCAGCCCAGTGGTGTTTCGGCAGAGCTGTTTCACCACCTGTAGTCTGGCAGGTTGGCATTGCTGTCGCTGGAGGTCAGCACTTTGGATGTGTGCTAAGTGGAGAGAAACTCCAGTTTTGGGGCAAAACGGGAAAAATCAACCCTGCTGCTCTTGGGAATGTGGGGAGGCAGGGGAAGGAGCAGCTTATGGGGCAGAGAAAACAGGGACTTCAGGTTGTGGCCATCCCAGGAGAAACAGTAGTGTGCTCCAGGGTCAAGTTTAACCAATTCTTTACTGTCCATGTCAGGTTTTGCCTTAGAATTAGGCAAAATCCTGTATCGTTGCCTTCTAGGAACCATGGGCTTCCTTCCTTTCTCAGTTACAAAAAAAGAACCTGATGGTGGGAATCCTGGTTAATAACTGAAAAAAAAAAACAAAGAACAAATACCCTGTGGCCTGTCCTGCTTTTGTGCTAAAAGCCATTGAATTAGCTCCTACATCCACTTCTGGTTTCTTCCCTCAGACCCTGAGAGGCTGAGGCTTGCTCCATAAATATTTAATGCTGACATTCACAGCCAGGTTTTCAACCAAGAGAAACATAAGCTGGAGGCATCGGGGGGGGGGGAGGACAGAGAATGCTGCACACGGCTGGGAAGAGCAGCATCTGCTTAAGAGCTCACTTGGGGGCTCTGCATTCAGGGTCAAGGCCAATGGGGCTCATCTCATGACTGGCTGCAAAATCCTCCCGGGGCCACCAGCGTGCCCTTGTCAAACTGTGGAAGTGCCACATGGCAGCGCTGTGCCCAGGGGGTGCAGGGTCAGCAGAGCAGCTGCCTCGGGTCATGCTGGTGACAAGTGTCTCAGGGATGAAGGGAAGGACCTGGGAACAGGCTGCCTGTGCCTGCCCACATCCACGACAACCCAAAGTGCCACAGCCCCAAGGCAGCCTGTACTTATGACTTTGCTGGAAAATGAGCCATGTAGGTTTTAATGGAAGCAAGAAGGATCTGCTCAAACTGTCCCAAAACTGCAACTCAGGATGGGAAGGAAAGGAGTGCAGGGGCTTGCAGACTAACAGGCTGGTCTCAGCTGAGGTGCTGGAAGAAATGGGGCTCCTGCTTACTGTAAAATAAAGGCAGAGATATTCATGCCCACATTTTTTCAGCCATTATGAGACCAGTAGTTTTACACTTCAGAAAAAAAAAAAAAAAACCACAACCAACTGGAAAAGCCTCTTCTCCTCTGCATGCAGGAAACTTATCCTCAAAACCACAGTTGCTCAGCAGAGATTTGGTGTTCACAAGATTGAGGCAATCAGAAAATTTTCCAATTCTAAGTATGGAGAAAAGAATAAAAATAGGCCTGAACATTTTGGCTCAGCTCCCCAGTCCAGCTCTGTTCGCTTCCATCCAGAGAAAAGCACATCCTGATCTGCTGAATTAATGATCCTCTTCACTCCATTCATCAGGATGAAGCCGACCTTGGTTCAGCGGAGCAGTGCATGAGTGCTGGGCTGTTACCTCCCTTCAAAACCACCGTAGGGGTTGGAGATTCATTCCAAGATGGGAGAGGTGGTGCATAAAATCAAGCACAAAGTGTACTCAGCAGCTAATGAAGGGTGCACAACTGTTCTTTGGTGAGTTAGCTTCTCAGGGAGGTCCATACCCAGCAGAACACAGCCCTACTTTCTCCAGCTGGGATCACAAATCCAGGGCTCTCACTCATGCAAGTCTCAGCTGAAGAGCTCATCAGCTCACTAAATTGAAGGATTCAGGATTCCAAAAGGAGCTACTTCTTTTGCATTAGCCCATGGTCTGCACTGTGCTGAAAGTGGCCACCTCTTGGTGGTCATGTTTCCATGCAAAGGTACAGAGACACAGCAAACACAGAAATCCACCATTTCTGTGGTTGGTTGATGGGCCTGGTAAACATGAGATGGAAATAAGCAATATTTTACTGAAATAATAATAATAATAATAATTAAAAATGGGTGCAAACTCATCCATGTACTTGACCTGAAATTTAATCTCAATTAAATGCTCAGCCTAACCTGTCACTGCAAGAGCAGCCTGGGGAACAGCTGCTGCATCGCACCATTTCTCCAGATCCTCAAAAGCAAACAAACAAAAAAAAAGGCAGAACTCTGCATAGCTCTTTAACTGAGCTTTGCTATGAAATGCTGGATGCATGGCCCCCTGCCCTGGTGTGTGTGCCCAGGGGGCAGGTGATGCAGGTGCCACCGTGTCCTCCAGAGACGCGCAGAAAGCACCCCTGGCTGGGGCGCCTCTTGTTTTCTCTCTCTCCTCCTGGTCCGTGTGTCACTTGTTAGCAAGGGAAGCACGTTTTGGTTAAGGGGGAGCTGGGTGAGGAGCTCTGCACACCAGGGAACACACACAGCTCATGCCACCCACCACAAAAACACTGCTGCAGGGGACCCAGGGGAACCCACAGCTGCTCCCATCACCCCGCCCAGAGGAGCACAGAGAAACGTCACACTAACTCCAGTGCCAGCTACCACATCCAGAGGGAAGGCAGACCCGCTATTCCTGGCAGCACAGATAACTGTCAAGCATTAGGGGACAGTGGGGATATCATGCCTCGGGCCAGGACACCACCAGAACCCCACAACACGAGGAGGGCAGCAGGACACAACACAGGGGGGAGCGTACACAGACACACACACACCACGACACGCACACAGAGACAACGATGATTTTTTTGAACAGTCCCAGTAGGAACAGTTAAGGAGAGGGTGGCAAGGAGATGGATGCTGGAATGGGATGGGGGCCTAAATGAGTCTCCATGCTATGCTAGAGTTCCTATGAGCAGCCAATTTTTACCTTAACCATGACTTTATGTCTCCGGCTAAAGCTATTTTTCACAACTGAGAACATTTATGAAACTCATAAAATACTTTATTACAACAAATGGGATGGAAGTGGCACATTCTTATTTCACTCCCAGCAGTAGAAAAATGTCTGACTCTCAAAACAGACTGTTGTTCAGCAGAACAGGAAAATATATTTTTAACATTATACTTGCAGTTCATTGATGCAATTTGGTGTAAATTAAGCACACAAAGCTGTAAGTGTGATTTACTAAGGCTATAAAACTTACATCTGTGAAAACTGGAGCTGGGTTTGGAAATCAGACACTAAATCACATCAGCTCTAATGGCATTACTGCCTCTAGTGAGGATTTAAACTGCTCTAAAAAGAGAGCTTGGCCTGCAGTCTTGAAATGCAAGTCATTTATTCCCCATCTTAAAATATTAACTTGACTACACCTTCAGATACCCATCTCATTTAAAATATGCCTGTGATTTGCAAATCTACTCCTTTCTGCAGAACCTGAGATAACATTATTTATCATAAATCTTACACAGTCACATCCAGGTCTTTGCATTTGGATTGGTCCCAAAAGGTTAAGTCCCAGATTGAATAATTGTGGCTAATAACTGCTTGGCTCTAGGTCGGTCTTGGAAGGAAAAGCTGAAATGGAAAAGTCCTGCTGAGATGAAACATCTTTTTCCCAAAAATCAGACCGGATTACTCAAAGAAATGAATGATTATTTCAGTTTAGCATCCCAGATCTTTCTCCCCTCCACATGCTGTCCTCAAAAGCAGGTACAGCTGCTGTGGAGATTTTATTCTGTGCTCCCACTGATGGGTCCCATGGTGCCACCACACCAGCAAACTCAGCAAAGCCAGCATTACTGGGTGGGCACAGCTCCTGCAGCATCGAGCCAGAAAAATGACACAATGAAGGGTGGGAAAAGAGGGCTGGAGAAAGGGAACACGCAGGAGTGATGGCAGAGGGAAATGGAAGTATGAACGGGGATGTCTCCCTGTTAAGCGTTGCATGGATTGGAGGAGGGGGGTAAGACCATTAAGAAATCATCCTTAAAAAAGCAAGCTTATCAAGCACTCTACCATTCTCCTTCCTTACATCACCATTTTGGCAGAGTTTCCCAACACTTGAGTGTACCAATAGCTAAAATGGCCATGGAGGTGCACGGGGTTAGTCTATCAGCAGCAGGAGGGGGCGTCTGCTTTGGGTTTTCACTCATTCCTTTGAAAAAACTCATCTTCAGAGGTTTCTTTTTCTTTCTTTTTTTTTTTTTTTTTTTAATTCAAGGCTTTGCATATTACAGTCCCAAATGAAGAACAAGGAGTGACATGACACACACTTTCAGAGTCACATGCACTTCATACCTGGAGGCACCATACGTTTGCGTTTGCGTGCTTTTCAAGAGTTTTCACCAAAGAAAACCAAAGGGATAAGAGAAAGAAAAACAGGGGGGGAAGAGGTGGGGTGGAGGAAAGGGGAAAAAGAAACAGAATAAAGAAAATTAGCATATGAACAAAGTGTCTCCCCGGGAGCAGATGCTGTGGCCAGGCTCACAGGTGAGCACGGGAGCGTGGGCTGAGCTTGCTCCCGCTGTGGTTGGCTCAGAAACCACCACACACCCGTGTCACCCTCGGGGACAGGCAGCTGGCACCTTGCTCCAAGAGCAAATTGGCACCACAGAGCAGGGAAAGTGTGGGGGCCTCCCAGAGACCTTCCATGGGACATCCACAGCCCTCGGTCCCACCAGCCAGGAGCTCCTCGGGCTGGGCTGCTGACTTGGGCAGGATGTGCCCCATGGGTTTGTGGTTTTTTTTAGTGAAGACCAATATGTGAATGTACTTGAGATCAAGGCTCTGCTCTCATGAATGACAACGAGAGCAAACTTTTTTTCCCAGTAAATTCAGTGGCTGATGCAGAACGGGTTAGGATGTCTGAGTGCACCAAGCTACCCATGCATCACAACCCAAGCCACACCTGCTCACAATGAAGCCTTGTGCATATTTCAGATTTGGTTCTACCACATTTTGTATTTAAAGGTTAAATTTGAGATTCTCTAAGAAGCCACCATATTTTCCCCAAACAAGTTAGAGCAGCTCTACTGCAGTGATTTGAGTGATGTTCTGGAGCCACGTGAGCTCCTCCAAGGCATGTGTAACAATTTGCTCATATCAAGCAGCCACGCCTTTTCAGAGATGCCTTGGGAAGACGGATGAGCTGAAGGCACAGGGCTCCTGCTATGAGGAATAAGCAGCCTGATGTTGAGCAGAGAGGGTGCCAAGGTACTGGTGACTGCAGATCACCCCCGGGGCACCAGGGAGGGGGATGTTGTGTTCCTCCAACCCACTTCCAAACCACACCATGGGTTGCAGACACGTGTCAGCAGCCATCACTTTAATGTGGTGCTGGGCTTGACGTGCTGCCACGGCTGCACCAGCACCAGCACAGGGCTGCCAGCCCCTGCCAGCCAGCTCAGGGAACTGGGTGGGCAAGGAGAGATGGTCAGTGTGAGTGACAGAAGCTGCAGCCAGAACATACAGTTATTCCCTTTTCAAAAAAAAAAATAAATTCCAATTAATTTATCTGAGTGCACCCAAAATATATTTAGAAGGTGTTCACTGCTTTCCTGGTAAAAAATGCTGTTTGACTAATGCCTGAAACCATCAGTGCACCCACAGCTCACTTGCTCAGGAGCTGGGATTTAAGGGAGAAGCTGGGACTGCAGTGAAACCCATGCCTAGGGAAGCCCAGGGTGACACTGCAGAGTGGGGCTGAGCAGCACCCACAGCATCAGCCAGCAAAACTGCTACAACCCTGCTACTCATCTGTCCTGGCTTCTTACTCAAGATAAGTAGGCTCTTTTAACTACATTTTTTTCCCTTTCTCCTCCCTAAAGTTTTTATTTAGCCCCTCCTGGAGCTCTTTAGCTTAGTTCTCCTCCTGCAGACCAGCTCCGTGGAAATACAGGTTTTAACGAGTGGATTAAGTAACAGGTAATTAAGTAACCCCAGTACTCTGCAATCAAAAGGGTGTCACTGCATGTCTGGCTGCGTGGTAAATTCAGTAGTTCAAAGAGAATTAAAACCTGGCAAAATCCACTGAAAAAAAGCCCTGGGTGTCTGCAGTTTGCAGTGGACTTTGGGCCAGGCTCCATCCTCACCCTTTCCAGTAGCTGATCCCAGCCAGAAGGTCAGATACTGGGAGGGAGAGCTTCAATGGGTGGGTTTAACGTTACTGGAAAACAGCTTTGTTCTGGTTTGTTGGGTTGTTGTTGTTTTGGGTTTTTTAGAGAAAATCTTGAAGTTGGCTCATCAATTTCCAGGGAAAAAGCAACCAATCGGACACACACTGGGAATGAATCCAATAAAACCTTACTGACCACAATAATGTGACTTCCAACAGGTTTTTATGCTGGATTAAGAGGCTGGCTGCTGTGTTTTAAATATATACTAATGCTTACCCCAGGAAATACATCCAGACTGCTCAAAAGCTAAAAGACACCAGTAACAGAGGAAAAAAACAGGAAGGGATGATACCTGCACTGGCACAACCCAGTGCTGGACCACAGCCCTGTGTGGGAGCAGGGAGATGGGGCACAGGGAGCCCCACCATGCCCAACAAAACCCCACAGGAACATCTAACCAACATGTTCAACCCCGCTACAAACCCAGAGGGACCTGGGTAGCCCCCAAAAACACACCAGAAAGGGATGCAGGACGCAGGGCAGTGTGGGGTGAAAATGAATAGCAACACTGTGCATTTTAGCTTCTGAGGAAGCCTCCTCCTTAGATACCACCAAGCCCAAGAGGGACATAAAGGATGCAGTACTTCCCCATGTCCCAGAGGGCACTGAGGTATGGCAGGGAACTCTGTCCCCACTTCCATGAAACTCCAAATCCCAAGAGGCTGTGAATTCCCACAGCACTGCTCTAACCTTAACAAAATGCCTGGGTACAATAAGTAGAGCAGGTAAAGCAAGGCAGATGGATGCTGCCAAAACTCAGTGATGTTTATCTGCCTCATCCATCAAGGCTCCACCATCCTTCCCTACTCCTGTCAACAGACTGGGATGGATAAATGAAATATAAGAAATGGGAAAACGCTCACTGAATCCTGAGTTGGTTTTCCTCATCTCAGAGAAAAAAAAGGAAAGGAAAGGAGGACACAGGGCAAATGCACCCAGGAGAGTACCAGGCTGGTCAAAGGAGGGAGAAAAGTTTGCTGAGAGGCAGAAGGACCATTAGAGACCAGTTGGATCAGCAAGGAGAGCCTGGAAGGGCACGAGGAGCTGCAAGTAGGGTGAGGGCAGCTTTTACCTATGATCCAGAGCAGCTTGGAGGGAGGTCTTCACACCTGGGCACGGCAACTGTCACAACACAATGCAACTACCAGCAGACATGGAGAAATAAAGGGGAAAAGAAGAGCATGTACAACACACAGAGACATGGAAAAAAAAAAAAAAAAGGCAACATGAAAATTAAAATCAAGTCAAAAAGAAATACAACAAAAAATACAAAGCAAAAAAACTCCAAAAGACAAAGCATACACCGGCCCTTAAGAGCCTCTTGAAATCAACTTTTTCCATGAAAAAAAAACAGAAACAAATAAATGAAACTATATATCCAGATAACGGAAATAACTATGGAGGCAGTGGCATCACGAGGAAGGCAGTGGAAGAGGAAGCTGGAGGAGGAGGTACCTGTACATGGGGACGGTGACGGTGCGCTCGTAGTACTGCCAGGTGGAGTGCAGGTCTGTCCGGGACAGGTTGGTGGCATAAAATCTCCAAGCCGCCTGTGGGGGACAAGACACAGTGGAGTTGTGGACCCAGGCATGGCCAGCACCACCCTCAGGTTTATAAACCTCAGCCAACTCTGACTCCTCCCTCTGTTTTCTATGGGATGGATCCAGCATTTTTGCCTCTTCCTTGATTTGATACATGACAAATTTGGGGTGGTACCATGATGCTCCTCACCATGTGAGCCTGGTTAAAAGTTTTGTGGGTCTCGGCCACACACACCGGCAGGCTGAGGGCAAGGATGAAGTGGGTGTTGTTGCTTATTAAGGAGTTAAAATTTGGAAAGAAAGGAGCAGGGGAATGTAAAATGACTACTTTCAAATCTCCAAGATGTACACCAAGGCCAACCTTCTGCACGGACATCTGTTATCATGAAGAAAATGCTCCCAATTGTAATTTTATATCAGTATAAATATTCTCTTTGGGGAAGAAGAATGAGTGAAAACAGACTGTCCTAATGCATTTGTCTTGCTGTGCTGGGCTGAATTTCATTCCTTTTCTCCCCTAGATTCCCTGCCACATATGCTATTTTCCCATGGTTGATTTCCTGGCATTTATTCCCAGACAAAACCAGTCACCAGCTGCTGTCTCACACCTTAAACACATGGCCCCACTTTTCACCAGCCCATTTCTTCCCCAACTTCTAAAAGTCTGTTAAGCCCTCCAAAACCAGGACAATGTAACCCCAAGGCTCCTTGGATGTGATCCTCACCTGGATCAGGCCCGCTGCTGGGTTTCGCCTCTTCTCAAAGTGTTTTTGTCGATGCTGCTCTTGAACCTTCAGAGCAAACCCCGAACCCAAGATGCCCTGGAAGAGAACAATTTGCAGTTAGCAGGGGTTTAGCTCAGCTTTCACTTGAAAGTTGTGGCCAGCTTTCCCTCCAAAGTTTTTTTTCTGGCTCAGTTTTTGTTTCAAACACAGAGGAAGGAAGGAGCCTCCACCCCAGCAGCCTTGGCAGACATTCTCCAAGGGGCAGCAGACTTTGCTGGCACCCACTGGAATTGCAGCTTTTCCCAAACCACCTCCAGCCAGCTGATAGAACACAAAATAACCCCAGAATGTTGGCATTCATCAAATTATCCCCACGGGGATCCAGATCAGTGCAACACTCTGAAATGCATCTGTGAGTGATTTGCTGAAACGGTGTAATCATAGAATCACAGACTGCTTTGGGTTGGAAGGAACCTTAAAGCTCATCTCATTCACCCCCCTGCCATGGAAAGGGGCACCTTCCACTAGACCAGGTTTCTCAGAGCCCTGTCCAGCCTGGCCTTGATGGGGCAGCCACAGCTTCTCTGGGCAACCTGTGCCAGTGCCTCGCCACCCTCACAGGGAAGAATTGCTGCCTAATAGCCAATCTAAATTTACCTTCTTTCAGTTTAAAGCTATTAATTACCCCCAAGAACAGCCCTCTGAGGGAAAAAATCCTTTATATTGCTCCAATAAATATTTGTGCAGAGCCAAATCTAGAATTTCCACCCCGTTTGCTCAAAGTGCCCCAGCTGTGGATATTCAGACAGGGTTTGCCCTTTTCTCCCTAATTTTTTGATTCAAAAGCCACAGACCGTTGCAGCCAGGAGGGTGCATCGCGTTGCTGGATGCAGCTGTTGCAGCGGCACCAGCTCCAGGGGCTGGGGATAAGGGACGGGTGAGGTCAGACCCCCTCCCAGTGAGACCTCACTCCCAGCACCGTCCCACTTACGGCAGGAAGGGCGAAGAAGGAGACGCCGATGAGTGTGAAGGTCGCCGCCAGCAGCCGCCCGTTCCAGGTCTGCGGGTACTTGTCCCCGTAGCCGATGGTGGTGAGAGTGATCTGCAGGGAGGAGATCAGTGCCCAGCCCTTGGTCAGACAGCCTTAAAACTGAAACGACACGGCCAAAGCTCCCCCAACACCCGAGCGGGAGGGACATGGAGGAGCCGGGATCGCTGCCTGCCCTGAGCTGACCAAGGGAAGGCGCAGCTCGGGGACCCGGAGGACCGAGCAGGGATGGGCAACCCTGCAGGATGCAGATGCCCCGACACCCGCCCTGCTCACGTGCTGGGTTTTCCCACCAGTTGGGAGCATTTTCTGTGCCTTTTGCTGTCACGGAGAGAGCTGCCATCTGGTGCAGAGGCTGGCGGCAGCTCGGAACCTCCCCCGGGAGACGGGGTTGTGCCTCCGGCAGGGGAAGCGAACCCGCACCGTTCCCCCAAACTCCCTTTCGGCATCTCAGGAAAACAGGCAGGGCTATTTGCATGCATAAAGACCTGATTCTGCCTGTTCCCAATGCTCCCAGCAGTGCCTATTAGCTGGTCTCCCTTCCTATTTAAGAACAGCCTATTAGACCAAGAGGATGAATTATAGCTCCTTCATACCACCTCATTTAGGAATGTTTTTTCCCCTCCTCAGCATTTTTGCAATGCGGCAACAGAGAGCTGGCAAGTTGCTGTCTGTATTTTGGGGAAAGATCTGAGGGATTTGTTGGAGACAGAATCCCCTGAATGTCAAACTGCAGGAGAAGACACCTTTACCCACTTCAGTCCACAGACATCAGCAGTGGGAAATGCTGGGTATTCCCCCAGGGCTTCCAAGAGGATTTGGAGAGCCTGGGTCTGGCAGGGCAAGGCAGAGAGGAGTGGTCTGATTAGAAACATCTTCGAGACTTCTGATCCCAAAGGTCCCTGTGGCACATGGAAGTGTCTCTGTCCCACAGCCTCCATGGACAGAGCTGGCCCCAGGGATGGCAGCTGACAGCATGCTGATGTGGCATTGGAAATATGCATTTCATTCAGAATAAAATCACTTTTACACAAATGGAAGTATGATCCCAAAGCACCCTTTAATTAGACCCACTAAAAGCCTTATCAATTAGATGCTATTTTGACAAAGTGGTTAAAAAATGCATCTACATGCCTCATTCTTACTGAAACAAAGTCGGAGCAATGCTCTCTCCATAAACACTGCAAAATTGGTTTACAATTTTTTTATAATTTTTATAGACAACTACAAGGATTGGATGCAGCAAGATCAACAAAGGGATGAGTTTATGAACCTGAAATTTGATTTATCCCATCTCTTAACATCTGCCTGTACTGGAACCATGAGCTGGACAATGACAGAAACTACTTATTTTAATGAGGCTCAGGTTTTTTTCTGTGTTTCTCAGTGGCAAAAGAGTCTGGTGCGTCTCTGCATCCCAAAAGGCAGAGCAGTGATCCTCTGTTGAAGGCCTGCAGAGCCTGGGAAGCAGGAGGGATAAATCTGCCGATGGTTCTCCCCAGACTAAGCTCTAATCTGGGCTGTCACTTTCCCCCCATTGTTTAATTTCTGGTTATGTCAAATTGGGCTTTGTTTTTATTTTTTTGTCATAACTAAGGGACTTTAAAAGCAATTTACTGCTTTTTTCCCCTTTGTTGGAACAGAGGAGCTGCTTGATCAGCCGATTCCTCCCCAAGCCTGTTATTGGGATTTGATCAGATCGGGGATTTTCATTACATGCTTTGTAATCAAGGCCAAACTAGTGATGGAGCAGAAGAACAATAACGCAAGAAGATTAGAACGTCATTAATTCTCTCTTTGTTAATCGAGTAATCCAATAATTCACATGCACACGCACACACAGAGCAAACCAAAAGTATTGCCCTTTCCTCCTCTGTCAGCAGAGATGTGAAGGGGAGTGCTCGCCCCGATGGAGTCTTTCTGGTACTTAGACCCTATTAATTTTATAAACTTTATTCCTGTGTGTTTAACAGCGCCTTGCCCAAGTGCAATTTAAATAATTAAAGGGCAGCAATACTTGTCAAAACAATGATCAAAGCGGTGTGGGGTCTCTGTCTGACCTGCCTCTGCTGTCATGACAGAGCTAAATCCCACAGCTGGGAGCACATGAGTGCCCCGTTCCCCTGCAGCTCCAGCTAATGCAGAAATGTGATCCTTTAACGTTTTCTATGAGGTTTGTATAAGAAAAAGAGCTAAATGGAGCAGCCCAAAACCATTTAATAAAAATGTTAACTAAGCACTCTATGAGTCGATACCTCACGTAAGTGATAGAAGATGGAGGGTTAATGGACGTTTTATTTTAATAACCAGCAGCTGTTCTATGAAAATTACTTACCAGACCCCACCAAAGTGCATCTGCGTATGTATCAAAGTGCTCATTTTCTCCTTTCTCGGCCAAGTATACCAGGAAAGAGGCCAGAATGAGGCACAGGAAGCCAATATACCACGCAGTAATCAGCTCCTGCGAGATCATTAAAGGAAAGAAGAGAATAATTGCAATCCTGGTGCGCATCTCTGAACGTTGAGTTACTTGATTGCGGCTGGATCTGAACTTTCCCTGCATTTATTTAGGTTTGAGGGCTTTGGTTAGAGGCCAGTAATGACACTTTTTTGAGATGGGACCATGAGGTGGTGGCTCTGCCAAGCACATGGGGCAATCCCTGTCCTGAAGACCCCAACATCTAAACACATACAGCAAATGGAGAAGGGCATTTAATAGCTCCATTATTGCAAGATATGGACCTGAGACTTAAAAAACTAGCATTTCCCCAATTCACATAGTTAGAACTGAAATAGGAATCCTCAAATCCTTGGGGCTTCTACTTACAGAGGAGGAGCTGCAAAGTTGGGGTCTGGATGCAATATACCCCAATTGCAGAGAATTTTTAATTCAGAATTCCCAGAAGTGATTATTTTTGGATTAGGTTAATGCAAGGGTGGACAAGAGGGACTCACAAATTCCCTGTGATAGTTCTGGCTAAGGTGACTAAGCTTTTCAGGGGGAAAAAAGTGCAGGAAACAGGAGAAATGTTAAATTCATAAATTCAGAAGCAGTAAACAAAAAATTATCAACAAACTCTTCCCAAACCGATCACCTTATACCAGGGATCAGTTCTGTGACTGGAACCTCTCTCTCCCTTCTCTCCTTGACTGGTCGAAGCGTTCCATCAGACCTTGTCCCTGACTCTGCATCCCATCCCGAGTTACCTACGGTGTCTTTCCGATCTCCTCAGGCCTGGGAGAGCTTTGGGAAGGAGAACTGAACCAAAGCAGTGCCTCTGTGGGGGAGGGAACACCAAGAGCAACTCGACGTCCCTGCTTGGGACCTGCTCACCTTGCTGTGTGCGTAGACCACAGAGCCCAGGAGCTTCCAGGTGCCGCCCCGCCGGTCCATGCGGATCATGCGCAGGATCTGCAGGAACCTCAAACTCCTGAGTGCTGAGGTGGCAAAGACATTCCCTTGGGACCCCGCTGCCAGCACGGCGATGGATGCGATCAGCACCATGATGTCTGCAGGAACAGAGGGCAGGGAAAGCTGAAGGAGTGCTGCTGGACCACTACCAAAGGGGATGGAATTCCCACTGCCTCGGGCAGCAGAAGGCTGTGCATGAGAATGATCTCCTGGTCACTTGTATTCTGTGCTGGAAGGACATAGCATTAATCTTAAATTGGATGAAAGGAGCTACTACACACCTTGTGGAATATCCTGGTTTCCTTCTCCACGCTCGTCATCCATAAAAAATGTGTCAAATACTGCAAAGTCTGAATTTTTATATGATTCAGTGTTAACACTGCTAAACTGGGTTAAATCCTTGCAAAATGCTTGGCCTTTTTTTTTTATCAGCCATAGCTGCCTGTTACACAAAGCTGGGAATTACACCATCTAAATTGGGAATGAAAATCTCCAGGTCCTCCATAGCAGTCCTAAGGTGCTCACAGACAAAGACCAAGAAATAGGCCAAGAAAAAAAGCCTTTCTCTCTATATACACGAAGATTCAGTAAACCTCCCTCTTCCCTAATTTTCTATGCAAATTTTATAGCAGTCTTTTTCTGTGGAATAAGCTCAAATCCTGCATATGACCATTGCCAGCTCCTGGACAGTTGAAGGCAGCTTCCATAGCGAAGGGCATGGCCTCTCTGCCCATTTCTTATCCCAGAAAAAAATCACTGCTGTGCCCAGATGGCCCCTCTCACAGGAGGCTCACCGAGTACTTTACAAACAAGAATTAATTAAGTCTCATAACTCCCTTGTGAGGCAGCTCATCAGCACCAGGGAAGGCAAAGCGACACACCGAGCTTCAGTGACTCGTGAACGATTCGGTGCGGAGGTTGGACACAGGATTGCAAGATCCCAGTTCCTATGCTCAGCTTCTCCTGGCTAAACCCCCTTTCTGTGCAGCTGTCAGCGATGCCTGAGGTACACAGGGCATTGGGATGGCTCCCAGGTTGGCAGAAAACAGGGAACGTGCCGTGATGAATAACAAAAAACACGTCCGTGGATTAGGACTTCTGCCTTTGTGCTTTTTCCTGACCACGAAGCAGCTGAAGATCAACCCCCAAAATGCACGCGAGACACCAGAGCCCTGTGCAAGCAACTGCTTGCAGTGGCCATCGTGGTTTGGGGAATCTCATGCAGGGAAGGAGGTCTTACCGATGACGCAGAAAGGCTTGCGAGCAAATTTTAACCTTCCCCTCCAGCCCCGGTATCGGCAGCAGCAGCCGGCCGCCCAGATCCTCACAAAGTATTCCACCCCAAACACCACAATGGTGACGATTTCCTGTGAGGGAGACAACACTGTTAGTCGGGAAAGAAGGATGGTGGAGAGCCTGCTCCAGAATCAGGGACAAACGCGTGACCTCAGGAAAATAGACCTCGGACAACACATCACCAAGCTGTCTGCACCGTTCAGAGAGCCCAGGCTTGAAGGATCATCAGATCTCTGCTTTTGTGTCTTCCCTCACCCCACCCGGGGTGGGGAGAGGTACTGCATGTTGTAGCCATGAACTAGAGTTTTACACTGTCCCTATTGTGTGTGTCCCCCATCAGAGGACTGGCAAGCACCTCCCTGTCTCCCTGCCATTAGTCTCCAGCACTCGACTCGGTTAATGCTGAGCAGCTCAGGGAAGAGCAGAAATGGGAATCACTGGTCGGGAATCATCCTAGGACTCTTCAAAGGGGATTTCAGCTTTTTCCCTAGAAAAGTGGCCTGGTTGCCTGAGCGTGCTGGGCTATCTGGTGCAGGGGGGTGTAGATTCTCCATCCCTTAATGCCACGCGAGCTCTTTCCATCACCATCTGAACATCCCGTGCACGCTCCCTTCCCTCTGAGTTCTTTACTAGCAGCACTTTTCTCAGCTTTCTCATGTGTCAAACCTGATGAGCCCATAATTAGTCTGCAGCACCTTTTGATTTTGATGTAGGGCAGGGACTGGGGAAGAGGAAGACAGACAAAAGGAAAGATGTGTGAATCTGGCAGCCCTGCACCACTGCCGTGGTGGCAGGATCTCTGCTGGCTCTTGGTGGCAGAAGCCACACTGTCAGTGTGAGGGATGCCGGGCTATTTCAGGAACAAAACTCTGCAGCTTCATGGTGGATCAGATAGTTGCAGGGATGTGACAGTGTGGGAGAGGAGGCAGCTCTGCCAGCTGCTCCCGACGCAGAGCGTCTGCAGCTTTAAATATTGGGAGCTTTCAGTTGGGATCAGTCTTGCTACTGTGTTTTGAAATTGAAGACAAATTCAGGAAAGAAAAAGAAAAGAAAGAGAAAAAGTCTAGGAAGAAAGGTTTTAAAGGATCCTTCAAAATATTTTTAGTTTATTCCTGATACAGATTTCTCCTTTTCAAATTTCTTACCCATAGGTTGTACTGGTCCCCCTCTCACAAGTGACAGTTTAAATCCTTGCCTCTAACACCCCCAATCTCAGGTTTTTGTGTGGTTTTGCCTTTATGTTAATACCTCACTGTTGGCCCCCACTTACCAGGATGTAAAGGGCCCCTTCTGAGCTGTTCTGGTACTCATCAATGGTCGAAAAGACAGACAGCACCAGGCAGGAGAAAACTAGTAGAAAACTACATAACACAAATATTAAAACAAAAAATAAAATAAAAAGGGGAGAGAGAAAGAAGGTCAGTCTTCAGGGCAGGATTTTTTCATACTCATCAAAGTAGTCCAGAGAGCAATTTTGGACTTATTTCTCTATGAGTATTTACTGCACTGCTGCTACCACACCATGTAAAAAGGGGGAGTAAAGTGGCCAGTTTTACTAATTGAAAGGGTTATGTGTGCATAGACCCACTGGACTGCTCCCAGTTTGGTCAGTGCCAATCCGATTCCCCTCCCAGCTGGCAGCTCTGATCACCTCTGACATTATTTCTCTAAGGAACTGTCAGGTCTTTCTGCAACACGCTTTCAATAAGCATCCAAATGAACAGGAACATTTCTAACTGGGATAAGAGGGAGCAGACGGGCTGAGAAGCAGGAGCACAGGCTGAGCACGAACCCATAAAGAACTCCACTGATGCTCTACATCCACGAAAGCTCACACAGGAGTGGGACTACATTTCTTGTCAGGGTAGGACATTTTTGGGTGGATTTAATGTTCCTTCCTTAGGCAGGTACTCCTCATTAACTCCTCATTGCCTGGAAAAGCTGGTGACTTTTGGGGTTTGTTGTAGCATCAGTGGGAGGTTGGTAGTTGTTACTCTGCTTTTCTGTGGCCAGTCACATGACACAGTAAGGGCTTGATCCAGTCCTAGGGAATGTGATCTTGGAGTTGTTGGTACCTCGAAGCCAGAGACACCCTTGCCACTGGGGAGGGACCTGAGTTGGCCTCTGTCACAGCCCTGCAGGGACAAAAGGAGCCTCATCCTGCCGTGAGCTGGAGAAGACCCAACTTTGATATCAGCGCTCTCAGTCTCTTATTTGCCACAAAATAGGGGAAATTCTCAAAACCCAGCGTGCATCCAGGTCTCATTGACATCTACATCCACGGGCAGCCTCCCAAAAGCAGCCTCAGCAGTGCCACACCAGCCTGTCACTCACAGCCTGTCCCCATCAATGCTCTGTGCTTCTCCTGAGTGCTGGGTGTTCTAATGCAAATCAAAGGGCAGGAAATGAATGACAGGAGCTCAACTCTCCTCTAACACTCAGCGCCTCAGTCCACAGCTACAGAGGTGTCCTGGCATCTGCTCAAGGAAGGAGGCTTCCACCCATGCCCACTGCTTGCTGCAAGAAAGGGAGGGAAATTAATTTACTGGAGATCGATTTACTAATAGAATAAAGTAGGCCAGTGCAAGGAAAAACTAAAAGCTGCATTCTTTAAGAGCATTAAATAATTCATCTGTCTGACTTTGTCTCACATTCCTACAAACTGAATTTTGAATATTTATAAGGTTTGGTTCTGCTGGTGGGGGCTGCTCCTTTTCGGTGAATAAAGAAAAGGAGTTTCACACTGCCAGGTCGTGCTTGTGGCTTTGCAGTGACCATTAATGTCACAGCAAAAAGTAAAAATAGGGAGATTTGCAGTACTTATTCGAACCACAGGCTGAAATGTGGTGGTGAGGTAAGGGACTGCTGGAGGTAAGGGACCTTCAGAGCCATCTCAGCCAAGGCTGAGCTTTGTCAGTCACAAGATGAATTCAGCACAGAGCAGATAAGGATAATTACTTGATTCCTCACTACAAATTTTCTCTTCTAACACCAGGTTTGGTACCCAGACACTCGGAAAAAAACTCAAAAGAGTAAGAAAAATTTCCTTTCAAATTCACTCATGATGTCCCTTAATGTCTTCTCTAGGTCTCACTTAAACATCTTTTCTCCCCAGGCTGTTTATTTAAAACCCTTGCCATAAACAATCCTACCACAACCTGCCCTGCAGTCAAATGGACTCCATCCATCCCAACATCCTCTGAGTTGCCTGGGCCAGGCCCTGGGAGTGGAGACAGACCCCTGCTGCTGCCTGCACTGTTGCAGGGGGAGCAGAGCCCTGCACCCCAGTGGGGAAGAGCTGCAACTGGGTCAGGCAGCCCCGCTCCTGGGGTGGCCCAGATTTTGCTGCAAACTTCTGTGTTGAAGTGAGAAACAAATGAATAATCAATGAGAGAAAAAAGAGAAGAGAAAAAAAGCAAACAAAAAAAAAGATAATAGAAAGGGATCAAGGGAAAAGAAATCCTAGGTTTTCTGATTAAAGAAGCAGAATGTGAGTTGCATTTCATTTTGTGACCAAACATCACTGTAAAATGCCTGAGGAGACGCTGAAAGTAAAGTGCAAATATCAGCACAGGCTTGCACAGTGTTTGCTCAGGTGACCACCTTGGATGGATCCAGAAGGAAGCCACTCTTAAATGATGAGTCCTGGCAGGGACACACACCACGAAAAAAGAGGATTCCTGTATATTCAGTTGTCACTAGACAGATATTGATGGGATAGAAAAAAAAAAAAAAAAAAAAAAAAAAAGGAAAAGAAATTGCTTTATCACTCCACATCCCAAGGGTGGATTGTGCAAACCATGGTTATGGGGAGAGCTGGGGCAGCTCTGGGCACTGCTGGGGCAGCCAGACATGTCGGTGCTGCTTCTTCCCTTCCCCAGCACATCACTGCAGCCTCATCCCCGGCCTCTCTGCTCTCCTCATTTCCCCAGAGCCAGCTCAGCGCTGCTGTAATTTCAGCTCCAGGCTCCCCAGGGCTCCCATTGCCAGGGAGACCTGATGCAGATCACTCTTTCAGGGCCAGCATTAATTACTGCTCTGCCAAGCATGGGAGGTAACAGGGAATGCACCAGCTCATTCAGTGAAGCCATGGGAGCTCCATGGCCAAATCCCACGTGGACAAGAACCTTCCCTGTCTCAGTCCTGATGAGTAAGGAACCCCCTGTCCCAGCCCCCAGGTAAGGAATGGGCCTGACAGCAAGGGATGAAGGCTCTGGCTCACCACAGGGTGAGCTGCACAAGCATCCCAATACAGCTCCATGGTGATGCACAGCTGCTTGGCTTGACCCTGTGGTCCACAAATCTTTGGGAGGCTGAAAAAGGAGACTCAGAGAATGAAACCTTTCTGCAAGGAAACTGAACTCAGGGGGTTGGGGTCTGTATGGCTCCTAGGAGGCTTTGAGGGATCTACAGAAACCCTGTGGATAGAGGAGTGGAAGAAGCAAGCCAAGAAGTGTGTCTATGTTGGAGACTGTGTGTATCCTCTGAGCTCCCACAGAGTGAGGGCAGTGGGGAACAGGAAGCTGGAGTCTGCTTTAATTCCACCTAATCTAACCAGACAGATCAGGAAAGGGCTTCAGATAATAATGGATAGCTAAGGAAAGGGAAACAAGCCAATAAATAGTGTAGGTACTGGGATGAATCTAATTTTTAAAGCTACATATCTAATGAAAGCAAATTATGTCTGCAGCCTGACTCTGGGAAATGTTAATGTGTAATAAGGAACATTAATTAGGTCCCACCTAATGATTTTTACATTAAAGATGCCAATTCTGCTTAGAGCTTTGGAGAAGACAATATCCTCCTCCTGAGCAGACAGGAGCTGGGTCCTACATGATGCATGATTGGAGTCAGCACCAGGCTCTCCCAGATCCTGGCCAGGATGCAAATGGCAGCTGGCAGTTTGGGAGTAATGCCTCCTCTGCAGAGTGATGGCAAGGAGAAAGCTGTCTCCAGCCTCCTGGAGACATGTCACTGCATCTTCTCACCCACCATCCATTCCTACAGGCATCCAGTACTTTCTGCTCTGACATGCCCCACGCCTGTTGCCGAGACCTTTAAGCTCAGCCAAGACTCAGCTGTGCAAATCTGACTGCTGCTAATACCAATAAATCCAAAGACCTGCAAAGTCTGACTTTACATCCAAAGGTTATGTTGATTTAAAACACCCATGCAAGCTTCTTATTACAGTTTATAAATCCCAGCACAAAATCTGCATATCCATGTTTCATATCCACTCTGCTTCAGGTTAGCAACAGAAAAAGGAATGACTGAACTCCCTCTTGGAAAAAGAATACTTAAAATGGCATGAAACAGGAAAGATTGTCCTTCTCTCTTTTTTTCCTCAGTGAAAGCACATGATGGAATCATCATAAAGCTTCTCAGGTTAATCATCTAATTTGCCTTCCAAAAGAAACCCCCTTGGAATCTACACACCCATTTACATAAGAATTTAAAAAGACCTCTGAATTTATTCCTGAAATACTCATATTCAAATAACGTTCACTGACATTCAGAAACGCTGGGGTTCCTCTGGTGGAGCACCACTAATTAGCAACCAGATTCTTGGATGCGATGGAGATGGATACAACACAAGGAGGTGACAAAACTTGTAACTTTTTAACTGTTGCCCACTTTGCTGGCCTTCCCTGGAACTGGGACGTTAATTATTTGTTAAATTAGATGGAGCAAAGCTAAAAAGAGCAGTTTACTACAGGCATTCAAGAGATGCACAATGAATATTACTCTGGGTATATAAAAAAAGGCATTGATGATTGTGCTAAAATAAAACCAGCATCCTTACGGGCAATCCATCTGCAATCCCAGCAATCCATTTGCTGCGGTCTCTGTAAAATGCTGCAGTTCAAGCACCTAAAACTTCAATGGAAATCAAAGGCCAGGAAAATGCAGCAATGACAATGAGTGAAGGTGAAAGAACATCCGTATCAAAGAGAAACAGAGACTGGCAAATGCCTTTTAGTGCTCAGAGAGCCTCAAAATTGGAATGGGAGTATTTACAGCTCAGTTTAAACCTCCACTGAATCAAAAGCAGAACTGTGAGAAAGCCATGGCTTTTCCAGGGATAAAAACTGTCATATGGCACCTACTCTTAGCCAGGAGCATCTATCATCTTTATTCATGTAAGCAATCCTGCAGTGACTTACAACCTGGCTGTTCATTTACAAGGCTAAACACAAGCCTAAATGCCTCACTCCGGGTTTCCACAGCCCTCAGGTTTCCACATCCCTCGGTCTGAGCCAAAATCATCTCCCAAGGCAAATTCTGTCACTACAAGAGCTGAAAATAGAAATGGGGAGTCCTGCCTTTTGGTCCTGTGCCTTAATAAATGGTGTCCTGTCCAAAAATTCCTCCTGATGGTGTCTCCCTGTGGTTTTGGCCATGCCCAGCTCCATTCCCTCTCCCGCAGTTATGCTCCTTGGATGAGCCTGAAGGATCCCTGAGCATCCATGTGGGTAGGAAACATTGTTTTTAGTCACCGGCTGGCTCCAAGGCAGGGATTGTCATGGTTTATAAACTTTTTAATAAATCATTATCAAAGGCCTGTCTGGGACAGCATTACCAGATCCTGTGCCTTCTCAGTGAACAGAGGTGATGCCTGTGTTCACAAGAAAACCTCTTCTCCTGCCTTCCTTCTATTTAGGTAGCACATTTCTAAGAAATAAGAGCAGGATATAGGTTCACATATATTTCCTCCTTCAACATCCAGCACTTCTAAAATCACTTTCCACTCCAAGAGCTCCTCCAGCCTTTTGCTCTTGCTCGTAACAGTCAGAGAGCAGAAGCAGCAGCAGCATCTGTACCCAGTGCCCAGAGCCAGAGTCTTGATCCAAACCCATGAACTGCAGGAACTTGAGGAGAAATGGGTTTTGTATGACATAACTTGTCCCTAGTCTAGCAAAGGATTGTGTATCTTCACACTTAGAAGCAAGAGTGAGCTTAAGAGCTTTTCTGGACTGAAGCCTCAAAGAACAAAAGCCATCTAGAAATACCAGGGAATGGAGATCAAGATCTGAACACTTACAGTGGGAAAAGAGTTAACTGCAAGGAATTGCTTGGGCTTTTTTACAGGCCGGCTCTAATAATTTAAGTTACTCTGAATAAAAGCCTTATTAATAATAATGACTGCATACAAAGTTCTAGCTCCAGTGTTCCTCTTTGTCCTCACCCAGAATGAATCACTTGGAAACGCTTGTCTGCGTATTCTCCTCACCCTGCACACGCAGCCTCAGAGGAGCCAGATGTCTGGAGGAAAACCCAAAGTATTAATCAAGCCTGTGCACCTGCCAGAAGAGTCTGTTCCTGCTGGGATTCAGGGCTGCTGGGCTGAGGCTTTCTTTCAAAAAATTTGGTGGGGAGAAACATGTTCATGCAGCTGCAGAAACAGCCCATGGGAGAGGATCCTAAAGCCCACGGTGCAATTACAGTGCATTGGGAGGTAAATTAAGAGTATAAAATATTGGACATTGGAGTAATTCTTAAAACATCTGTGCAGCCCTTTATTCAGAGCATGTTCATCGATTTTAATGTGAGGGAAAGTTGCTGTCTCATGCAATACCCGTATTATTCAGATTGAAATCTGAGCTCTGCCTCTGTTTCATCCCACAAGGTATTCCCCCAAAAGAGCCTCCACTTTCTCCCCACCTCTGAGGAATCACTGCTAGTGAGTACAGGAATACAAACCTTCCTAATCTAACCTTTATCTCTGTCTGAAGATCAAGCTATTTCTGTTTCTTAAGCCCCGCCTTTCTGCAACACCCCAAGAAGAATAAATTTCAGAAGTCAAGGAAACACTGCGCGGTTGGAGCATGCAGGAATCAAAATTTCTCTGGCTGAGGTCAAGCTGCTCTGGCTGACCTGGGCAAGTCACTTGACCTGACTTAACTGAGCTCTAAAACTGGGTTGAAAGCAAGAAGTCCCAGTAAAATGTAATGCTGCATCTCATCTAAACATTCCTCGAGGGAATGGGTTACACAAAAATAGGCTCTGGTCTAATTGCAGATAGGAAGATTGTCTTAAATCGTGCAGGGCTGGTTCCCGTGGCAGACAGGAATAGTAGCTGGTTTTTCAAAGGTCTGTCCCAGAAGCAGCAATTCAGCTGGAGCCTGAGGTTTCCCGCCCACCAAGGACAAGTTCCATCTCCCTGAGCTCCTCCAGCTTTGCTCCCCCATCTCTGACTGTGCACTAGTTCTGCAGCTCCCAGAACTACAGCACCTCAGAAACAAGCATCATTACCGAGAGCCTCTGCAGGCAGCTGCCAGCACAGAGGCTTGACAGCTCTCAGCAGCTGCATTAACTGTCCCAGACCCACATCAGGCAACTAAATAGCTCAAAATCCTCATGTTGCCCTTAACTTCAATTTTCCCATGCCTCAGCCCATGGTTTGTGCTTCTGTAAAGGCAGGACCCCAGAGCTGTGTTCTTGGGCTCTCTCCCAGCAACAGCGAAGGAGAATGGCAAGAGATATTGGCAATGTTGAAGGCACTTGGATGTCCCAGACATTTCCCAGGATCTATCCCCAGCTTCATCCTTCAGTAATTAGAGGACAAGAAAGCGGTTTCTCAGAATCAGAGGCTAATGGATAACACAGAAGCAAAAAACACAAGTATTACCAAAGCCCTGCTAATTTCATTTGCTCACCGGTTTGTTTAATTAACAGAGACTTGGGGGAAAGAAAGAAATGTTTGCAAACTGCCTGTATAATATGCCTAAGAGTTGTCAATTCCAACATCTGTTTAATTTTACCTCTCTTATTCCACTAGTGATCAGGAAGGAGCTCACAGCCAAGACCCAGGAGAGTTTGTTCGCAGCCTTTTGATTTTAGTCCCAGAGAAATAATGGGAATGCTGCAATCAGCAGGACCATGTTCCCTCCTACTTACACCAGTGCAAAATAGTAATAATCCCCTGAAATCCAAAGGGGCTGCAATGCCACAAGAGAGGGTCCAGCTCAGCTGTATCCAAACCCTGCAATGCCTGAGAAACGCTTGAGTTTGGCACAAGGGAAAACACAGGATTAAGTCCAACAACAAGAAATAAAAGGTCAGTGGCCAGTTTTGGAGCTCTGCATCCCTTCCCCAGGTTGGTAGGAGGGCATGATCCTCCACTGCAGAGGAGGCAGAATATGGCCCTGGTGCTTTCCATGTCTGTGAAGCTGCTCCTCTTGGGATGGGAACATTTTTGCCAGGAGCAGCCCCTGGGCCATGTGGACAGGCAGCCAAGAGGAGCTGCCCAGGGTGAAGGGATGCAGAACAAACTTGGATCTCCAGAGAGTTCAGCATTAAAAAGGCAGTGCTCTTTAGCCCTAAAAAATTGCTGAACCAGCCAGTTATACCACAAGAAGGGGAGAGCATCACACTAGCTGCCAGTCAACTTCACCACTAACAGAACTATTTTGGGGATCCTGGGAGCTGCAACTCTGAGTTCAAAGTCCTTTTGCACCAATCTCCCCCTCCATCAGCAAAGTTTCCCTGAGCAGTAGCCAGATTTGCCCCAGCCCTCTGCTCCCTGTGAGTGATGGGGACATCCTCCTGCCACCACCCACGTTGGCATCTTGTTGGCTCGAGGCAGAGAACGGCCAGCTCGTGACATCTGCATGGACAGTGCCAGATCTGCCAGGGCACAGCCTGTCTTTGCACCCTCACTGCTGCTCGTGGCTATGAACCACCAAGACACTGGCAGATGGGAATCAGGCTCAGACCAGCATCAATTACGTGGTGAATAAACCTCTAAGGCAACGGATGAGACTCACATGATTTTCATCAAATTTGCCAAAGGATGGAGAGCCAGTGAAGGGCAGCAAAGAGGAAAAGAACCTCTTTTCCTCTGCTTTTGCCCCTTGGAGGAGGCTGCCATGTGAGCTCGGCAGGGTTGGCACATGGCAGCCAGGCTGGGAAAGCCACGAGCTCACAGAAACCAGTTTTCCCAAGTTCCCCCGCACAGCAAATGACAGGTTTGTTCCCTCTTCTTATTTCCCTGTGCCAGTAAACACAACAATAAATAGCAAGCTGCAGGAGGCAGATGATTGTGTGGTGAAAGGTGGAAAACATCTAAAAATGATTTAAAGCAGGGAGGAGAATAGGAAGAGAGGGATGTGGATTATATTCTCTGAGGAGGAGGAGGAGCTGTTCGGCTCGTGAAAGGCAGCAGAGGCAGGGAAGGTTTTTCTGCCCGCCCTGCAGCTCTTTGCTCCAGGTTATGCTCAGGACCTCTGTGCAGGTCCCTCTTTGCAGGTCCCAGCCCTGACATGGGACCCCACCAGCTCCAGCCCTGGGATGGGAGCAAGGGCAGCACTGCAGGTCTGGACCCTTTAAAAACTCATAAGGAACAGGGACACAGGGCATGGACACATTAAAGCTGAAAAGAGATTATCTAGCTGCCATTTCAACACGCTGGTAAATCAAAGTCGATGGAAGCCATATGCTCTGCTGGGAAGCATCCATCTCGTTGCCAGGGAAACATCCTTCCCATTTAAAATGGCAGGCAAAGGCTTGTGAAAACCTGTTTTTAACCCCCTTTTCTCAGGCACGATCCAAGTTCCCCAGCAGCTCCCCCAGGCCTGCGGCATCGTGCTGTACTGCTGCCTGGGAGAGCTGCTGCAGCTTAACCTGGGAACAGAAGGAGATGGTGCCTCTCCATGAGGTCCAGAGGAAATCAGATCCAGCCTGACAACAATGAGACCCTGCCTGCAATTCCCAGCTCACTCTCAACCCCTGGAAAATACAGGGGATTGATCACCTGCCTGGGTCACATCAAGCAGTTCCACTCAGGCATACAGAGATGTGCCCAGCTGTGGGGCAAGACGCTGCTACAGCAAGGGAATAACCAACAGCAGGACCATGGCCCGGGTTCCTGCTGCTCAAACACAGCCTCCTGCAAAGCAGCAGGTACCACCCGACTTCTTACAAGCAGTGAGCGTGGATCTGACCTTGGGAATTACAGCAATCCGCAGCCAGGACTGCAGGCTCCCAGAAACCACAATAAACCAGCAGGATAAAGCAGCTGGTTGGAGTCTGCAGCTGGCCCTGGGTCTCCTGCTCTGCATCTGCATCTGCACCTCCTCCTTGCTCCCTCTGAGCCAAAGGTACAGTCCTTGCTCTTGAAGGCTGGTTTGCCAAGGTCTCTGCCAGCTGAGGGAGGAGGAGGAAGTGGGGGTGTGGGAAGGGGCACTCCCAGAGCAAAATCTGTAATTGGGCATCACAGAAATCACAGCTGCAACCACTCTTCAGCCTATTAACACTAATGAATTCGCATGGGATTTTGTTTTGAACAGAAGACATAAACCAGTGATCACATGGGTACTGGGACAAAGCTGGACATCCTCTTGTGAAGATGTTACTTCTCTTTGTTTACCTAAAACCTCAGCTTCTTGTGATTTTTTTTTCATGAATCACAGAATGGTTTGGGTCAGAAGGGATCTTAAAGATCATCTCATTCCAACCCTCCTGCCATCAGTAGAAATGCCACTCACTAGACCAGGTTGCTCCAAGCTCCTTCCAACCTGGCCTTGAACGCTTCCAGCCCTCCCCTCTTTTTTTTTTTAAACTCTTCTTATTTATTGTAAATCCCACAAGCAGATAAAGCCAAAATCAGCATTTTCTATTCTGATAAGTAACTGTGCTTTAACAACCTTTATAATGGAGATCAGAGACAATATTTAATAATTCAAAGCTTAGGAAGGCCTGATGGGACAAGGATACATGCTGTCTGTATGGGAAATGGTTATTGCAGCTGGAGGAGGGAGAGGCTAGGGTTACAGTCTGGGGAGCAGGGATGCTGGATTTCATGCTGCAGGCATCCTGTGTCACTGAATTCCTCCCTACCTCAGCTCCCAAACTGGAAAAGAAGGTAATGATTCCCCCCTGCACGGGGGGGCACAGCTGAGGAGTAGTTCAAGGCATGCCCATGGCACTCAGCAAACAACAAATCCTTCTGGACTAGAACAAACCCTGGCACAAAACCACTGCAAAGCACACCAGCAACCAAGGCTCAGATGGACCAGAGCCAACACAGCGTCTTAAATGACAGCACAAAGCCACCCGGGAGCAGGCAGGAGCAGCGTCCTCCAGCACGTGACACCAGGGCATGCCCAGCACCAGAGTCAAGGTGTTCGTCCTCCCCCGTGTAACAGCTCAGGGCAGTTGCAACAGTCCCAAATCCCGTTCCCGGACGGTGGTTTGGCTCCTGACCCAGCGGCAGCAGCCGGTGCGGAGCCCGCGAGCAGACGCCGCAGCACGAATTCCCCATCAGGGCATCCTGCTCCTGCCAGAGCTGGGAAGGAGTCACCTTCACTCGGTGGCATCGGAGCCAAATCTCCGCGGCGACTCGTCAGCCGGCTCCCAGATACGCTCGGGCTGTCTGGGAATTATGTCACCGGGCACTCTAAGTACCAAATGGCCCTTTTATGATCCCGCACGCTCCCTCCCACCTCCTCCTTGGCTCGGAGCCTCGCGAGTGGTCTGTGCCGTGCGCTGAGGACACCGACAGCGACAAAAAGCAATGAATGGATAATAGCCAGGTAGTATTTGGAGTTACAGCATCATCAGCCTGCTGCTAAACCAGAGCAGGAGCAGCTCTCCATCCTGGTTGTGTAACCCGGCCTCACAGGACATTCCCTATAATTAGAGGGCCTTTCCCTGCAGTCCCACGGGGGCCATATTCTGAATTCATGAAGGGATGCTCAGAGCTGAGCTTCCTCTCTAGCACATTTTTTCAGTCTTCCCTAGAAACAGCAAAGAGCAAGAGGAAGCAGGAAGGAGGAGAAAAAAAAAAAGTTTAATTAATCTCCATTTAATTCCTGCTGCCTGTTAGCAAATGGAATGTAAGTGAGCAACCCCATCAGGTCTGTGCTTACCTCCCTGGGTTCTACCAGCCCCCTGTGTTACCCAGGTGGGGTTCCCATCCCACTGGCCCACTGCAGCCAGAAAGGGAAGGCTGTCACAGGTCAGGTTTGGCTCTGGCCACTTTTCCCAATACATCCCACAGGGATGTGGCAGCAGACTAAAGAGTTGCAGATGGGGAGGCAATTCATGAGCTTCATTAGTTTCTCTGGGGTTTTTAACAGCCATCGGCTCCCATGTGGGGAAGAGCCAGAAGAGGAGGGCTAGGGAGAACTGAACTCCCTTTGGAGGTTCAGCCTGTTTCTCTACGGTGGGCTGGGATTTGGGCAGGTACTCTCTGCCAAGCACACACCCACAGCAGGCTGTTTGCTCTGCAGAGCATTTGCAAAGAGGGGCAGCAAAAAAGGCAAGTTCGATGGAGGTGCTCCCCAAGTTCTTGCACATGGATGGGTCAAGTCCAGGCAATGTTAAGCCCTGAAGGACTAGCAGGTCTCCTAGATCTGGCTTTTCCAAAACACAGGGTGAAGATCTGAAGTTGGGATATGTCTCACCCACTTCTAGATGTCTACAGTAAAACAGTCCCATTCATTTCCCTTATTCAGAGACACTCATTACCTTTCCCTATACTCAAAACCTCAAATCATTCCCTCCATCCTAAGGCTGGTTAAACCTTCACCAACTTAAGTTTCAGATCTACCTGGTGTTAAACCTGACAGAGGGCAGGTTTAGATTAGATATTTCAAAGAAATCCTTCCCTGTGAGGGTGGGGAGGCCCTGGCACAGGCTGCCCAGAGAAGCTGTGGCTGCCCCGTCCCGGGAAATGTTTAAAGCCAGGTTGGACAGAGCTTGGAGCAACCTGGGCTAGTGGAAGGTGTCCCTTTCCATGGAAGGGAGGGTGGAATGAGATGAGGTTTAAGGTCCCTTCCAACCCAATTCTACGATTCTGTTTATCACAGACTTAGATGGGAGATCTACTGATTCCCAGACTAACCCTCAGCAGCTCACTCTGTGCCATTTAGCATGACTCAAGATGCTCCCACCACCCACAGGGAGTGCAGGAGGGGCAGCTCAGAGAAGGTTTCAAATTATATCTGATTTCTGCTGCATAAAAGAAAAACATCAGCAGCAACAAAAGGTCAGTGCAGAAATTCTTCCTACCCCTCATTAGCTGATATGATTAGCGAGAAGCTGCTAATTAGGGGTAGCATTAAAAACATTTAGATGTTTAAAGACAAAAATGTGGAGAAGAAAAATTCAATGCAAAATTCTCATAAATTACAAAGAGCTCAGGAAATTCCCTTTCTCTTTAGGTCTATTTCCTTCCTTACAGGAATAGCCATAACTAAGAAAAAGACAACCACAGTGATGTGCATCCACTACCCACAAGAACCAAACCACGAGGTCACATTAACCAAGTTTCTCTAATGCTGATACAGATTAAATGCTTCATTCCCTCAGGCTGTGGAAACAGAGCCCTCATGAAGTGCCAGCAATTGAGTTCAAGACATAATGACATGAGGACTTGTCCCTCTGGCTCAGGGTGATGCTTAATTGGGTGTGAAGTCAGCTTTTGGATGCACGTTGCCATCAGCACACTGGCTTCTCTGCAGCTCCCCAGAGAGGTGCTATGTGACGGGCTCTCCTTCACCCCCAAATTCACATGCAGCAAGGCAGCTTTCTGCAAGGCCACCACACAACCATGCCTGTGAAAAGGCCCATCCTGGGAAAAATGACACAACGAAATTCCTGCAAACCTGGCAGCTCCAGCACTGGCAGTGTCTCCGAGGAGCCCCTCCACATTTGCCCTGCTCTAATACCAACAGGGAATTACAACCACTCAATATCTCACCTCTCCTAAGTAAGAAAAACCACAATGAGCAAAAACCCAACAGCATCAGCAAATCAACCTCTGGGGAGAAAAGAAGTTACAAATCACACCTACCCCTCCATCATGAGCCACTGTAGAGCAAGAGATGCTCCTGGACAGGGACACCCAGCCCTCTGCATCCCTATGAGCTGTCCCAGCAGCTGTAACACCCTGAGGTGGACAAATGTCCCATGCAAGCTCCTACCCATGCTCGAAATGGCCATGCTCCTTCAGCCAGGAGAGACGGGATCAGCAGCACGAACCTTCCAAGTGATGGATCCAGTTTGAGGGTTGGTTTTGCTGCTCATTCAAGCCAGGAGTCTTTATATAGAGTCAGGGCAGGATCCAAAAGCGGAAGAGAGACACCCACTCCTGGGGAGTGTAACACACACACTGAAATAAATAGCTCCCTGCCTAAGGAGATGACTCAGGAATCTCACTAGTCCTCAAAGCACGAATTATTGCTAATAAACCCCAGAAAACTTGGAGGAAGGCCCAGCAAGGGGTTAACTGGACACGACGTGGCATTTCCAGCCTTGCCAGACATGGAGGAAGAGGAAGGATGAGTAACCACAGAAAAAAAACAATGTCCAACACTGATGCAATGGGCACACCACCCTAAGCCCTTCCTGCAGTCTACCAGCCTCAAGACCAATGAGTTGACCTCGTTATTGGGGAGAGCTTTTGTTTTTCACTGCCCCATGTGGAAGCACTCGGGCTTAACCACCATATGGCTTGGAGTGGCAGGAGGCAACACAGCCTCACTCCCTGTTTGTCCAGCTATAATATACAGATATTTATATTTACCTCTTTTGCTCCCCTCTTGAGTGAAAGATGGAGTGCTCTTACATCCCTTATTACATTCTTCAGATCAGGTAACGAACCTCCCAGCAAGCATAAACTCAATTAATGGCCACTTTGAGACTCTGAGTTGTGCAAAAGCCCATAAACATGCAGGAGAAAGTCTCCCAGTGCTGTCATTTTGCTGCCACATATAACACTCGAACGGGAGAAAGTCAATAAGACCCATGCACAGCCCTCTACGTGCTGCATCTGTAATGAACAGTGAGATCACAGCAAACTGCCCCGCTGTGGGTGATCCATGTCCCTGGGAAGATGTGCCACCCTCATCCTCCCAGCCCAACAGGAGGGAGGATGCCCTCCCAGGGAGGAGCCCTCCCAGATCTCAGGTCTGCTGAGATCTTCAGACCGTGGGATTTCCCACTGAGATGAGCTGCCCCATGTCCCTGGCAGTCTGCTGTAGCCAAAGCCAACCCCAGCTTCCTCTGCAAACCCAAGGAGCATGAATAGAAACCAACCCACCAATTCAAAAGCAAATAAGATGACAGGAAATACTGTTAAAAAGAAAAGTGGAGCAAAGATAACATTTACCAGCAGTGCCCCAACTACTTTATGCCTTTCATCTGTCTTGACTGTTCAATACACCAAGTCTTAAAGCATGGACTGGTTCTCTTTGACTTGATGCACAAAACAGAGGCTTGTAGACTTCTACTTCCATTAGGGGTGCTTGCACACTGATGTAATATTAACGGAGTACTATTTTCTTCTTTCTATTTATTTTAACTATTCTTTGACTGAATTTTTTCTTTTGCACCCCATATTAATTTTTCCCATCACATCAAACCAAAGCTGCAAGAAACACACACAGCAGGTACCCAGACACTCACACAAGAGACAGAAGAGGGGTATGTACACGAGTCACCTTTGAGTCAGGATTTCTGCTAGCTAATTTTTTTTTCCCTGGGTATCATCATAACTTCATAGAGAGTGACAGCCCAGCTGTGGAAGCTGTGTTAGGATCGCCTGCCCTGCTGTGCTCATCCACTGCAGTGCGTGACAGCAGCTCCGCTGCCACCCCAGCCATATTTTGCTGTGACACTGTCACCTCCCCAGGCTGGCAGAGCTCTAAATGAGAAAGCAGGACTTCCAGGCAGATCAGTGTTTGTTTACAAATGAGGAGTTTGTGAATCTCTGGGAAAGACCCTCCAGAAGGCAAAATCTCTGCCTCTTTCAATTCCGTCCTGAAGAGACCAAGCACCAGCCACGATGGATTGCCCGGATCCTCAGACAGAAAGAAGTTGCCTCCTAACTCAGTCATTCCCTCTGCCTGTCCTCTTGTTTCTTTTCCCTGTCCTACCCTCCCACAGGAGGTATTAAAAAAGGAGGATCTCTGAATGGGGACTGACCACCGGGTGCTCCCCTCCAAGAGCCAAAACACAACTGGAGCTGCTTAGGAACTACAGTAAGTATTAGCAAGGCTTGATTACTTTCTGATTTCCCCTGAGTCTTGGGTTGCAGGTCTACAAGACCTGACCAGGGTTTGCTACAATGGTTCCTTTCTCAAAACCACTTCTCAAATGTGGCTGAGTAAATGTGGATGTCAGATCCTGGTCATCCCATTTCAGTGTGGATCAGCCTCATCTCTCACCTTGACCTTACCTGGCGAGGAATCTACAGTGTAGTTCTGGCTCTGAACACCCCAGTTCCTACTGGGGCTGGAGGAAGGAGGTGGGAGATGCCTCAACTCACTCCAATTTTCAGTTGGAAATCATGCCAGGCTCTGTCTTCTGTCCTCCTTGTCTGGACTCATCCCAACCAACTCTCCCCTAAGGTGTGCAAGGGAACTTAGGCTCCCTCTGCCATCAGCAGAGACCATTGGGCACCTCCAGAAGGCAAACCTGCCCACATTATCCTGCACTGAGTCTCTTATGGGATTTCCATAGGATTTTTAAAGGAATCCAGCTTGTATCTGAGCATCACCAAATTCAAGCTGAAAGCTCACTCCACCTGAAATGACTGGACGTTTTAAGTCCCCAAACAAACCAAGTGACTGCTCAGTCACAGCACTTGCAAAGCCAAGGCTGCTGCTGCACCCAACAGCCCCAGCGACTCTGATGGAGCTTTAAATCACCTCCCTAGAGCAGCAAGAGCAAGTGGTGAGAAGATTTCAGAAGTGTTCTTGCTTCTCACGCCTTGGAAAAGGCTGTCCTTTGACATCTGATCCACTAAAAAAAGTCACTGGATGGATGTTTACCAACACCAAAGCTTTCCACACATCTAAAAAGTACATTAAGAGGCTGGAGTGATGCCCAAGAGAGACCAGAGAGTTCTTGAGGAATGCTCTGCACTCCCTTAGTTATTGACAGGTAGACTGTCAAGAAGCCCCGGGGCTGTAATAAAGCAGCTCTCACCATCCCAGCCGGTGCCTTGGGAGAGATGCTCCCCATCAAACACTGTGAGTAATTGTTTCAGTGCTTTAGAATAATTGCACATGACGCCCCCAAAACACCTCCACTGTAAGTGTCACAGGAGGCTGCATTTGCAGTTTACCCAGGAGAAGGCCAGGAGAACCAAGTGGGGAGCTGAGGTCACAGCAGACGAGCTGAACAAGTCAGATCAAGTGTCACACAACTTGTTTTTACTGGAGAAAATTTACATTTTTCTTTCAATATGGGTAGATGGGCACATCCACCAAGGGGCCACACTTAAATACCTACTCCTGCAGTCCAAGTGGGGCCATCTTTTGCCAGAGGTGACTGTCAGAATAGCCTAAGTTTTTTTTTTTATCTTGCAACCTGATTAGGAGCCATTTAAATGTACAGTGGTGAAGGACCCAACTGCACCAGCCAAACCACTGTGTTCACTGTCCTTCTGCACTACCTGGTTTTGCTGTCATGTGCTCACTAGTCAGATCAGCTTTCATCACAGGTCCCATCTAAAAACATTCAGGACACTCAGTTTAGACCACCACAACAATCTGGTTTTGCAACGTGGTTCCTTTTGAACCATTATTGCATTAAATATTGGACAAATATTGCATTATTCTGAAGCAATGTGTGGTGCTGGAGACTGCTCTGATGCACTGGGAACGGAGACCTCACACCAACAGGGACAGGCCACAGACAAAGTTTAATCCTTTGTAGGAGTCACTCCCCACCTTTCTCAGCTCTCCTCTATCTGTTCCACAGGACATCACATAGCAGGAAAAAGGACTGACACATCTCCCCATCACCACAACCTAAAGAGGAATCTGTTCCTCAAGAACTAAGAAACCAGCTAAGCATTTGGGCTGCCTTAACAGGGATTATGAAGGGCTAAGTGTTTGCTACTTAAATCCCGTAAGTCAAACACTAAACTCAGGTGTTTTTATTGTTGTAAGCACCATTGGTGCCTAACTGACAGGCAAACCCTCTGCCCTGCCAAAGGAACCACAATTTCTTACCCTACTGATGTCCCTTCTGCTACAATGCCAAAAAAATCAAGAAACCTGATTTTTGCTAACTGCATCTCTCAGCGGTGCCCATCTTCCCTTTAGTATATTATTTAGGGCTTGCTTTCTGGGTTATTTCCTCTTATAATAAATAATAAATTGAGCCGTAGCAAGACTCATCTGGTTGAGTGAGGTTTGTGCAGCACCAAAAGGAGGTCACCCAGGGGATCAGCTTGTTTTTCATTTCCTTAATGTCAGTGTGGGGTGAGTGTGACGCCTGGAACGTGACACATTAGAGCGACTGAAATCAGGTTGCTCCCACCAAGCTCTGACTAAGCTGGGGAGGAGCTCGTGAGGCTTCACACCGTGAAGGTCCCCCTGGCCCCTCAGGAGGACACAACCACTCGGCTGAGGGCACCAGCCCTGCAGGTCAAAGCCCAGCACACCCATGAAGCTCAGCACCGGTGGGAGATCTGTGCTGGCTCCTTCACCCCAAGTACTCAACTAAGAGGTGGGAAGGAGAATCCAGGAGGTCCCTGTATGTCACTGGAGGATGGGCTGAGTTTGGTGGCATTGTATCTGCCTGCAATAACACTGGGGGTGAGGGCTTGCCATGAACCACCCCACTCCTCAGAGTTTGGGGATGGGTATTTGAGACTGTCAAACTACATTTACCCCAAAATTCTGATGTGAGAGGTTATCTGGGAACGGATCTGTGTGAAATAACCACGTTCTCATCAGACCCCGAGGAGAGGAAGGAGTAACAAAAGAGGCCACACCTGCACTGAGAAACCCTGGACCTCCAGGGAAGCAACTGCATCCACTCCCCATGCTCCCACCGTGCCAGCTGTGGCCATGCCAGGATGCAGCATGGGCAGGAGACTCTCTAAAGAGAGAGGTGGCTTGTGACAGGGTTAAAAGGGAAGAACAAATGGGATGGGGATGGTACAAGGAAATTTTAAGAGAATTAGACAGAGAGGAAATGTTCTTCCTTATTATAATTTAAGTCCGTGCACTTGCTTAATTAATTGAATGTATGGTGCACAGTATGCAGATAAAAAATGCACCCAAACTATTTTTAACACAGTTAAAAAGGCGCATTAGGGTTCTAAATTCTAAATAGGAAATGCAAGAATTATGTTGGTTCCTGAGGACACAGTTTTAAAAGTGCCTGAATCCAGGATGTTTTCTTGCCACTGCCCCAAATCCAGGCCCCTCCTCTTCAGAGGCCAAGTATGAGCAGCTCACCCACAGATCAGCAAATGGGCTTCCAGACACATCAGGCTATGGAGGTGCCCACTGCAAGTACCTTGCTTAGACTGGCCCAGAACACAGTGGTCCCTCCTGAAATAAAATCACTTTCAAGTATTGCAGCCCTTCCAACTCAGCACCTCTGAGCACAGGACAGGTTACAGTAACCAAGGTAAAAGGGATAGAAGGAGGAAAAAAACACTTAGATTATTCAAAGAAATAAAATCAAAAAATTTTGGAAGCCAGCTGCTTCCTTGTGCACAAAACTGCCTCAAGATCCGAGTGCTGCTGCATCCCTCAAAAATCCTGATCTGCTATTTAGACACAGCTCAACTTTTCAAGTTTCAGCTCAGCCTTGAACAGAATGAGGCCACGTGCTGCATCGTTAAGGATCTGCCAGAAAAAAAAAAGGGTGGGGAGAGGAATAAAAAAGAAAGATGATGAAAGAAATACCGGAATACCGAGAGATGATGGATAGGGGAACCAGAGTCCACCTCCAGCCACACTCAAAAATGGGGCCCACCAGGCTCAGCTGTCCATGGGGCAATGCAAAATATATAATACATATGATCTGTATACACACAGCTCCCATGAGCAGGTCACCCAGTTGTGTCAGTGTAGGAAGAGCTATTAAGTATAAAAATGCATCCTAACACAAAAATATAAAACTGTGCTTTTGCTCACAGCACTTTTAGAGAGGTAACATTTGAGATGAGACCACATTAATGAGTTGGAGTTGGGGGTGAGGAGGGAAATGGGGGAGTTCCCCTGGTTTGAATCTTCTTGGTTCCTTATGCATGAAATGGTGTGGAAGGGAATGAGCGACAACAGAAAGAGGTGGGGGAATGAAATCAGATGGATTGGATCTGGGATGCAGCATTGGAAATAAATGCAACCTGCACGGGTATCTCAAGGCAGAGCATCGATCACTTGGTGCAGAACCTACCTGGGAAATGGGCCTCTGCAGACAGGCATTTGTCAGAGGTACTGACCCAGAGGCACCTCTCATATTTGTTAAAGCATCTCCATGCTGGGAGAGTCCCTACAGTTTGTGTTCTGGCATTGGGTGCAGGGAGCAGCACAGTGGCCTCGGAGCAGCTCCACACCAAGAAATGCAGCTGGGTCTATAAGCATCTCTACAAGCTAAAAACCCAGCTTTGCAGGGTCACAAACTCATTCACACTGGAAATAGCTCCTAAAGCTTCCTGCAAGAAAGTCCCTGTGAGTAGCAGGAGCAGAGAAATAGGGGTGCTGGCAGGTGGGGTCGGGGTGGGGGTCTGACTGAGCCCAAGACAGTAGCAGAACAAGGCACCCTCATCCACAGTCTTTTTCAGGACTCCCATTCCTGCAGCATGGGAGCTAAAGGTGCTTTTGTGCTCAAGGCTTTGGCACAAAATGGGGTTTGGGGCAGGAGGAGACAGAATGACCCCAATAGCACAGGTAGGGCACTGCACCGGCCATTGGGACATCTGGATGGTTCCAGCTCTTCCATACAAACTTTATGACCTTGAGCCAGTCTCATCATCCTCCCATATCTTCAAATATGCAGCAACTAAGCTTTTTATCTGTCCTGTCTGGCTGGCTTAGAGACTTCCAGTTACAGAAACCCAGGAAAGCCCCTCCCTGCCCCATTCCAACACTCACAGACCTGACACAGGCCATGCCGGACTCACCCGGGCAGCAAAGGCTGATAACTGGTGCATGAGCTTATCCTGGGGACTTTGTATGAAGTTTACCAAATCCTTCAGCTCTTTAAATAACAAAACAGAAACTGCCAAGGCTAAACCTATCGTATGTACAGTTCAGAAGACTGGAATTCATATAACTTCCCAATACACCATAAAAAAAATAATGATATCACCAATGCTTCACAGACGTTGGGGCAATTCCCACTCCAGCCCTGAATTCGGACTTTCTTTCCCAGCATGTGCATGGGTGGGGATGGTTTTCAATGGCTCCATGTGTTGTCACAGCAGACTCAAGTAGAGTCACGAGCCCAGAAGAAACACAGCTGCTTGGGCTGGGAGAACCAATGGGCACCCCAGCTTGGCACTGGGAACAGATCTGTTTGGGGTAACCCTGCTCCTGCCCTGGGAGCACTCCTGGCTGCCCAAGCAAATGCCACCTCAGAGAGCCAAACAGGTCAGAAGTTAAGATACAGTAGCTGAAGAAGCCAAAGTTGTTTATAAAGCTCTTACAGTCAGGGCTACCCCTGCTGCTTGTCATTTGGCTTTCAGCCCCTTCCATCTCTATCACTGCCACCCCCGTGTCCCAAGCTGGGCTCTCACCTGTGTTTCACAGTGTACAGTGCACGTTGCACGACATCCCCATCCCTGGCACACGCACAGGGAAGCTCCCAGCTCACAGCGTGGATGCTCGGCCCCTCCACACAATTCTGGAAGGTTTTGTGACACAAACCACCTACAACTCCAGAGGATGGCCAGAAGCACAAAGGATGCTCAGGGTGCCCAGGACTGGACTCATCATAGCTGCAACTGAGCTCCACAGATGCTCTCTCTTCTCCTCTCCTGTTTCCCTTGGGGCACAAGATCCCCCAAGGACCCGAACTTGCAGCAGTGCAAGGAAAAGCTTCCCTTTCCACCCAGCCAGGATCTCACCTCTCCGACCAGTCCCACTAACACCTCCCTGGAAGCCTCAATGTACAATGTACAAAATGGCTGAGGACCAGAAAGCACATCCCAACTCCTTATCTCACAATAGCATAACACCAAAAGGATGGCAGGGGGGGAAAAAACAGAAAAGGCCCCAAAAATCCTCCTGCCGGGGCTGACAGAGGCCCTGGTCATGATGAAAAACACAGAAACAAAAAAAAACCAAACCAACCATTGACACCAAGGGCATGAGCACTCCAACCTGAGCCCAGGCCTGCAGAAGAGCCTGGTGGGACTGTGGAAAGTCCCAGAGGGAAGGGAGTTGCAGTAACACAGCGATTTATCTTGACCCTTTGCAGTCCTGGGAACAACGGGAAGTCATCTGCTCTCCTATGCAGCAATGCCTCAGAGATGGGCATCCTTCTGCCAAAGGAGGGTCAACTGGGCCATTTCTGCCTAAAACCCGGTGCCGGGGGGGAGATGTGCACCCAGGGATGCTCCTTTGTTTACCGCTCGGCTCTGTGCAGGCAGGGAGCCCCAGACACTGATTAGCATTTCTTTCTAGACACATCTCCAATTCAGCCGCTTCCCACGGAGGGACAAGAAATACCTCCAGAACCCTGAGCAAAGCCCCAGAACCAAACCCATCCCCAAACCCTCCTCAGCCACCCAACATGCAAAGATGGGGCCGGGGAGGGGAAAGGATGCTGGGGGGGGGGGGAGGGAGGAGAGACAGTGCCTGAGCAGAGCTTTTTGTTCCTCTGCTCTCAGCATTGCTATGGTGATTTCAAGCAAGACGGAGGAACAGTCGCTACCCGTCACTCCCGCTGCTCCAGCCCCCTGCACCGACCGCATGAGCAGCCCCTTCCCCCGCAAGCAGGAGCGGGCAGGGGGAACAGGGTGCATCGCACCTTTCCGAGGAGCCAGCTCTGCAGGGGCAGCTTCTCCCCCCACCCCCCTTCCCTCATGGAGATCGCCGCCTCCCGCCCCGTCCCCGGGCACCGCCTGGGCTGGGGCGAGGGATGCAGGATGCGGGATGAGGGATGCGGGATGCAGCGGCGGCCCGGTCCGGCAGCCCGACTGCTCTGGAGGGGGGGAGAGGCTCAGCCTCCGCCCCCCGCAGCATCCCCCGGGGCTCCCCAGCCAGCCCTGGCACCCGGCATCCCCTCCCCGCACCCGCTCTGCAGCTGGAGCATCCTCCCTCCTCGGCGCATTTAGGGGGCTGGGAGGGGTGGAGGAGGGCAGACCGAGCAGAGGGGGAGTCTCTGCCGTCAGGTTTGCCCCCCACCCTTTTTTACTCACACGTATGCGTGGTAAATGAAAGCCCATCCCCGCGGTCTCTCCAGCACATTGTAGAGGAAATTCTGCAGCTTGCGGTAAAAAGCATTCCTTTTGGGGGGCTTCCCGCTGCCCGAGACCCCGGAGCGGGGCTTGCTGAGGATGCTGCCCCGCTTGGAGCTCTCGGAGCCGGCGATGAGCAGCGCTCCGTCCCGGCTGGAGTCCGGGGCGCCCGGGTCCAGCCCCACGAAGCCCACCTTGAGCTTCTTCTCCGCGGCGGGGCCCGGGTAGACGCCTCCGTTGCGGGATTTCTGCACCATGGTGGCGGCGGGGGGGAGGGCGGCGGGGCCGGGGGCGGCGGGGGGCTCCGGCGGGGGGCTCCGCCCGCGCTCCCCGCCGCTGCTCCGCGCCCGGCGCAGCCGAAGCCGCAGGAGCCGCTGCAATCGGCTCCGCCAGCGCCGCCCCGCCGCCGCCCGCCCCCTTAACCCTTGGCATCCCCCGCCGGCGGCAGCACCTCGCGCTTCCCCCCCCCCCTCCCCGCCTCCCAACTCCCCAGAAACCCGGGTTTGCCACCTGGGTTTTCCCCTCCCCAGCCAAAAGAAGAAAAAGCGGCTCCGGCCGTTCCCCACCAAGAAAATCAGGATCTGGCATTGTTCCCCCAAATGCGTTGTTTCCCCCTCCAGCATCCCCCTCTCAATTTAAGGTCCGACATCTTCATCCAGCACAGTGTCCAGTGTCCCCTTCCCAAACCAGGCTATGGGATCCCCCCCAAAATCACCAAGGAGTGGGCTCCTTCTGCAAGAGCCCCATGGGAAGGGCTGGGCAGCACCCTGCCCATGGGATGTCCATGCCCGTGGATTCGATGTGGCCCCCCCGGCAGCGGGTGCAGACATTGCTGCAGCTTCCCAGGAAGGACTCAATCTGTGTCCCATCTCCACTTGGCCACTTGGCCACCAGACCTGCTCACCCTCACCACAAATCCCTATGTGCAAAGTCATTCCCTTTCTCCACACTTCCTGAAGGTTCAACCTACCACCTTAGGACTTGGAAACCTAAATTTTCAGCTTCCTTTATGCCCTGAAGCTGCACCATGATGGGGTGGGGTCACCGAGTTACCCAGGGACCAAGCTCTCAGCATAGAATGCCCATCTGCAGATGTGCTAACCCAAATCAGCTCTTTAACACCCCACTGCTTATGGTCCAGCTGCACCATTTCCTCCCCATGGCTGGTTCTGCCCCAAGCAATACTTCTACCTGACCTTCCCACCTTCACAGGACTCAGGAGAAGAGAAATAGGCTGCAGAAGCCTGAGGTAGGGCAGAGATACCTGCCCCACACAGTTATCCTCCATGGAAAGAGTTCATTGCACTGTAATGGGAAGACCTGCAATCAAATAAGATCAAGCCCAGCATCATCAATTCCTATGCAGTGACTTTTCTATCCCTTACAACCCAACAAGTCACAGATAATTTCTGAACTGCACACCTCTGCATGTTCTTTGTAAGTAAACAAGGCTTTAGGACAAGATTGTTTTTTTTGTACACGAATTGCAAGCTCAGATGAGCTGCTCCTTTCATCACAAATACCTCAGCACAATATTCATGGAGAAGCAGCAAAATGGTTGCCCTGAGTTTCCTGGCTGCAGGAACCATCCAGGGCTGTGTTTCATTCCCTCTCTTAGCAGAGTCAGCAGTTGGGAAACCAATCCTGCCACTCTGTATTGTTGCCAGCTTTTCCTGAAATTCATATTTAAATGAGAAAATCAACATGACCTTCCAGAGTGCACTTCTCAAGTCCTGGCTTTTTGATCCTCTCCTAATTCATGAGGAGAATCCCAGTGACAACTAATGGACAAGAGGAGAGTTGAGATTAAAGCTGCTGCCTCTCACTCCCCAAACCCTACTATGAATGTTAAGAGAAGGGCCAGCAAGGAGAAGCCCTACATTTTTTATGAACTGTATGTTTCCTGTGACCCATATTCTCTCCAACACATGGCTCAAAGAGAAGCCATCTCTGCAAGGCAGGCAGAAAACTAAAGCTGGGTTAAATACTGGAAAAACAGATCTGCAAGTATGTCAGCGAATAAATTACTCAATTCAATGAGGGGCCATTCTATTCATTATTTGTGAACACTAGTAAGATCATTAGTGTTCTTTAATAGGGTGGCCAATTACAAATGTGCCTGGCACTAATGTACAAAGTGCATTATTATAGATCCAGTGACGCAGTCCCAAAGCAGGAAATATCCCCCTCCATAAAAAGGCCAACAACAAACAGAGGAAGCAATTTTCAATTAACAAATTCAAGATTACTAATAGTCTGTGAGCCCTGAAGAAGAATCTAAATTCAACGCACTCCTCTTTGCCTAATTAGTTGGTCATTTGCCATGTCTCACTGCAGCACAGCTTTGGGTATCCTTTATCTCTGAGACCACCAAAAATCAGGGGTGGGAAAGGTAAGGGGTGGGATTTCACCCTTCCCAAGGCATGGATGGGCTGAGGAAAGACATGGTGTGGTTGTAGGCACTGTCAGGGATTGTTGCATCACTCGGGAGGGAGGCAAAACCTCAAAGACAAGGAAGGTCTTGTGAGCAAGTGGCATCAAGGATTGCCTCCTTATGTAAGCAGAGCAGTCCTTGGGAGGTGGAAAAGGCCTGAAATTGGGGATGAGGACCTGCTGTAGCCTCGCCCCTTCTTTCTCTTCACCTTGGACTCTTAGGGCATCTCTAACTCCTTCTCTATGGATAATATTCCCTGAGCTGGCACTGCAAGTTGTAGTTGAGTGTTCAGAAGCACATGATTGGGACCCCAAGCACGTGGCTTTCCACTTTCCGCCCCCACACACCACTCCAGCAGCTCACAGGAGCTCTCCCTTGCTCCAGCCTGCACAGTGCCTGGTGAGCTGTGGCCCTGAGAGGAGCAGCAGTCTCTTGGGAACAACTGGAACACAAACACAAATTGAGCTGTGATGTCCAGCATGGAGCCCACAGAAGGTAATTTTGGAGATGAAGTCAGTTGTGTTGTCACTTCTGCTGGGTGGCAGAAGACAGGACACAGCCATTAACACTGGGAATTAATGAGGTATATAAAAGCAGTACTGAGAAGGTGCTTTTATCTGATCCAAGGACATTTTGTCTCCACAAACAAACAGAATTACTGAGTCAGTCCTTTACTTTCAACACTAGTGATGACTTCAGAACACAAACACCATGGCAGATAGCTTAGACCCTGAAGGTAGGATGAAATCCATCAATCCATATTAAGATACAGAAAGTCCATGCTCTGTCCCCTGGCAATTTTTGAGACATAGTAAGAAGTGACTGGTGTGAAACATGTAGAATGACTCCAGGGATAAATTTCTGCTTGAACCACTGAACGAGAGCCCTTTCTCCATCCCCACCCAGCTGGTGGTTTGTGTGAACTGTGCTACCCGTAGCCTGGGTTTTGTCACTCACAGCTTTCTTCCAGAGCTATTTTCAAACCCTTAAGCAGATGGTTTTACCTCCCCTTGTACAGGATGCTGCAACATCCCAGCAACACTAACCTGCCAAGGGAAAAGACATGAACAGCTCGGTCTTTCTGCACCCAGTGTCCCCCCATCTCCTTCTGCTTCAGCTACCCCTCGCCTCCCACCACCTCATCCTCTTCTCTGAGCAGAAAACAGCCTCCAAGAGCCCATGACTGTTGATTATTCATGTGCCTTACTTGCTTGGCTAAAAGGGACTCTTTCCAACACATGCCAAACCATTTTTGGGTTTGAAACCAGCAGCCCTGACCCAAGAGAGGTTGGTTCACACAAGGAACTCAACCTGGAAGGTGGTGCTTCTTCAGAATAAAGTGGAGCCCACAGGGGGGAAAAAAAACTGTAAAAAAGATAATTCATGTGCACAAATGGAGAAATCTACAGATTTCCAAAGCAGAAAGGTGAATATGACAAGGGGATACACACTTCTGGCTAGAACAGAAGGCAATGCTCAGTGAAGGCTTCAGCATTTGGGATGGGGAGATTTGGGCACAGCTTAATTTGCTTTAAAATTAGAAGCCTAAACAGACAGAGGCTCCCCAATGACTCCTCCCTCTCCCTCCAAAGGAGATTTTAAGCTGTATTCTCATCTTTACTAGGCACAGGAAAAGGTGCCCACGAGAGGCCACCCCTCCCTGCCACTAAAAATCTTCAATCAGAATTTGCAAGAAACACGCTGACAAGAAACCAGGCTTCCTTCATCCTGCTGCTGACAGAGCTGCTTATTTTATATTACATATTTATTGGATGCAAAATTTCTGTACCACCATCCATCTTCCTGTCCTGTTCTTAGACAGCACTGACCTCCTTGGAGGCTGAACCAGAAAAACCCAGGACAAATCCTGCTGTATGAGATCAGCTTGAGGTGCAGCTGGAAGTGTCTGACTGTATGAACAGAAATCTCCCCAAGTTACACTGAATTCACCTGGAAGGGAGACACGTGCACTCCATTCTTAACTAGGAAGTTTATATTCCTCCTTTCTAAGAGTGATAAAAATTGCTGAGCTCTAAGTATTAATTTGTGCTGTGGAGGCCTCACTGTAAGGACAACCAGTTTCTGGAAAGAACAGCTACTTGACTGGGCAAGTGGAAGGAGAAGCAAGTGGAAAAAAGCAAAGTTGGGGTGAATTCTCTTGAGTTAAACTGGATTACACTCAGAGCACCCACAAAGCTGAAAATAAGCCCCTCGGTCACACAGGGTCACACAATGCCCACCCCATTTCCCCTGTCACTTTTTTACCACTTTGCTTCTGCCCCACTCAGCCTCCTATAGATTATTTCCCTGGCAAATTCCCCACTGACCAGGTCTCCTTCCCCATCTCTACTCTCCACGCTTCCATCATCAGGCTCCAGCTCCGTCTCCTGCCCTCACCTCCTCTGAGACCACATGTAATTCCCTTTCTTCATTTATACTTGTTACCTTGAAGGTATTTTTAGCCCATGACCACGTTGCCCCTGAGCCTTCCTTTTCCCAGACTCTGTAAATTTAGCTCTCTTAGTCATTCCTCATGTCTCCCAGCGCTCACATTCTTCCTCCTGACCTCCTTGGTTTTCTGCCTCCTCCTGCACCCACAAGGACCAAAGCCACACCATCAGATTTCCATCACCTCTGTGCTCTTAGACCTCATTCCCTGAGATAAGGCTGCTCCAGGACCTCCTCCCATACCCTGAGGGCCACAAGTTCCTTAGGGGTGACCCCTCAGAGATGTGGAAGACTTCCCACCAGCAACCCCTTTCCAGTGCCTCCAAACCAGCGCTGTGCTCTTCACAAAATACAGCTTATAGCAACAAAACTAACTTGGTCTCACCTAGGAGCAATTCCAGCTTTGCCAGGTTTCAGAGCTTGGAGTCCAGCTCAGGACTGGCTCTGCTCCCAGTAAACACCTCCCAGGATCATAAGTGCATCCTGGCTGGGACCCAGTCCCACAAAGCCCATTAGGTGCTTTGTTCCCATTCAAGCACCTGCCTCCCACCAACTTCAAAGCTGAATTGAAACCTGCATGAATATTTAGGGACTGGAGGTTGTCATCAGAAAGAAATAAGCCCATACTGAAATAGCTGATTCTGACACATCATCTCTGAGAGGAGGAGCACAGCAGATTCCTCTGTGCTTTATCCTGCTGTGGAGCAGAAACCAACTCAAATTAAACAGGATCCAAATGGCCTCAGGTGTCCTGGGTTGGGAGGCACCTTCCAGAGCCCCACCTTGGTAGGTGCTGAGGGCATGAAATGGGGTTTGGGGTGTAGGGGAGATTCCTGCTCTGTTGGGATTTACAGCACTTGGGGAGCTGTGGTGGGTCACAGGGGTCTGCGGAGATGAGCCCATCGTGCCCTAGGGATTTGGTATTCCTTAGGGAGGAGCAGTGAAAGGGGGTACAAAGCTCTGGCTGGGAGGTTCCCTGCCAGAAGGAGGGTGGCAGCATGGGAGATGCATGAAGAAAAATTATTTTCTTTTTTCTGTTGCAAAAGCCTTTTTTTCTTTTTTTTTTCTTTTTTTTTTTTTTTTTTTTTTTTTTGTAATTCTTTTTCTTTGTTGCTGAAATGTCAAAATATCCAGATTTGGCAAGTTAGACAACTAAACCCAATCACTAAAATACTAAAAAGCTTTAAGGCTAATTATTTTACCTCTTCATTATTGAGAGAGATTAAAAAAAACCCCTTCCAACTGTAAAATAAAATCTGCTCTCTCATTTTTTTTCATTCCAAAATGTTAAAGAACGATTATTAGATTTTGGGTTTAATTAGGAGTGTTGTTTTTGATCCATGTTTCAGGTTAAAAAATGGAAATATTCTGTTGGGAAGCTGCCAGGCAGACGTGGCTGTCTCCATGCTCCTGCCTCTGTCACAGCATACCATGTGTCATCTGCAAAGAAAAACTCTTCAAGTAACTAAATTCGTAGTTTCTCTGCACCATGAGCTTTTGCTGCAGGCTTGCTTTAGTCTCTCAGCCTGGACACCTGGGAAATCAAAAGAACATAAAGGGGCAGGGGTTTATGATTTATTTATCTTTAACCTGAGGTCTTGAGGAAAGCTGGTGTATGTACATCTGCATCTGTCTTCCCTCCTTTAATAACTGCAGAGCTTATGGGCAATTGTTATCTTCCTTGTTAAAGATTTGTGGGGACTTTTTAGATGGCTACGAGTGAAAATATGTGATCAAGGAGAGGACAGAAACCCTGAAATCTCCTCACTGCAGGAGATGGTGATGCACCCACACAACTGTGATGGACATCAGAGAACCCACCCATGACTTCTCAAAACATAAATCCACGGGAAAATGCGCACACACACACACACACACCCTTTTCTACTGCTCATGAAACTGCTTCTTTGTGGGCTCACTTTGGATCCTGTGAGCCCGTGGGGAGCAGTGGGAGGCTGGGAGCCTCTGTGAAACATCTCTGTGCAGGACGGAGCCGAGGGGCAGGTTCCCTCCAGCAATGCGAATGCTGTACCTGCAGGACGACTTTCCCTCCCTTCCAGCCTGATTTTCATGCAGGCCTTGTTTTGTTCTTGCAACTTTGTCTCGCTCACACTGGTCCAAAGGATGTTCCTGTCCTCTGGGCATCTGAACACTCTGGCTGTGCCCTCAAAACCTCTCATTCAGCATCTCAGTGTGCTCGCCTGCGTGTGCAGGCAGCGGGCAGAGCAGGGGAGGGCGGCTTTAAAAATGAGCTGTCAGCTGGCCACAGCTCAGGCCACCCTGGGAGAGGATTTCACCTCCACCTGAAGGTGTGGCCACCCTCAGCCACCCCTCCCTGCCCCTGCTCTCTGCACATTTCCCGTGGTCCCTGTGGAGATCTATGGCTGGTGACAGCACCACAGCATATTGACCTGCAGCAGCATGCTTCCCTCCCAGCAATCACTCTAATGGGAACCGCCCGGAGCATCCAGGAGGCCGGTGCAGCTCCATTAATCACAGCCACCTCCTGCCTGGCACGAGCCGCCCTTGCTTGTCACCACAGTCCTCCAGGTCAGTGCCGGGGGAGGATTCCACGCTGTGTCCTTAGAGCAGGCTCACATCGGAGAGAATCTTCCCCTCACGCTGATGTCTGAGCTGTGGCAGGGGCTGGCACAGACAACAACCCCCTGCACTCCAGTCCACACCAAAACCAGGCTCAGAAATTGGTAATGCCAAGTAACTGCTGTCACACCCACCACCTGCACTCAGAGCTGATATCTGGGGAGCTTCCTCCCTTCTTTCCCCTTCCTCCCTTCTTTCCCCTTCCTTGTATCCCCGTCCCAAAGGCTGGCTGCTTGCAAACTCATCACTCTAACTGCTCGGCAGGCAGGCGTTCGCTGGGGCTGGCTGGGATTGCAGAAAGCATTTAGCAGATATAAGGCATGAGAACAGTGCCAGACACGGGGTGACTACAAATCATCTAAACCAGGCCAAACCAGGCCACCCTAAATTTGTAGACAGCAAAGGAGTGTTTGTGAACGGAGCTGAAATGAGTTATTTGAAGGTGCTGCAGTACCTCTACGTAAAATGTTGGCACAGGCCAAGAGATGAATGGGGAATGGTGCATTGTCCTGGCCAGAGCTGCTGCTTTGTGCTTTTCCAGCTGCAGATGCACCTGAAAATGTGGATCTCAAACCACTTTCCGAGGTTGTGTAGTCACTTCATGCTGAATGTGCATCATTCCCACCTCTACCATAGATGATTCAGCACCTCCATCACCAGCAGGCAATGGCAGGACCCACTTGGGTGATGGCTTCTGGGAATGCTGGTGTTCAGGAGGCTGAAGGATGCCTTGGCCTCCCTGGCAGTCAGTGACATTGGTTTCCAAGGGAGCAGGAATGGGACAGAAGGTCAGGAAGTCTCTACTTGGTCTTGTCCCATAGTGGGATGTGTTTCCAAATGCTATTGAAATGCTCCAGATGTCAGCTAGAGTTTTGAGTCAACATGAGACAGGCAGGACCTCATTGCCCTTGTGGGGTTAAGGTTCAGCAAAATCCAGTGACAGACGAAAGGAGCAATGGGAAAGGAGCTGCCTTAACTGGAGAGGCAGTTCTATAACTCCTTTCTGAGTGTCCAAGCTGCCACAGAAGGCTCCACACCAGCATTTCCAGGTCTCTGCAGGGATGTGCCCAAGCTGACAAGGGGTCGTGGCTGATGCTTTAATTCGCCTCCTAAGTGCAGAAGGGCAGCAGGCAGTTCAAATTCACCCAGCTCAGCATCTGCAGCCTGGATTTCACTTGCAGTCTTGCAAAAACCTTATAAATTTTTTAAAGCAGCCCGAAACGCCTGCTGAGTTGGCCAATCAGCTCCAGTGGATTAAGAAAACTT